>NC_066238.1:21740110-27084316 GCF_024542735.1 Bombus huntii
CCAACCTAACCCCAACCTAACCCCAACCTAACCCCAACCTAACCCCAACCTAACCCCAACCTAACCCCAACCTAACCCCAACCTAACCCCAACCTAACCCCAACCTAACCCCAACCTAACCCCAACCTAACCCCAACCTAACCCCAACCTAACCCCAACCTAACCCCAACCTAACCCCAACCTAACCCCAACCTAACCCCAACCTAACCCCAACCTAACCCCAACCTAACCCCAACCTAACCCCAACCTAACCCCAACCTAACCCCAACCTAACCCCAACCTAACCCCAACCTAACCCCAACCTAACCCCAACCTAACCCCAACCTAACCCCAACCTAACCCCAACCTAACCCCAACCTAACCCCAACCTAACCCCAACCTAACCCCAACCTAACCCCAACCTAACCCCAACCTAACCCCAACCTAACCCCAACCTAACCCCAACCTAACCCCAACCTAACCCCAACCTAACCCCAACCTAACCCCAACCTAACCCCAACCTAACCCCAACCTAACCCCAACCTAACCCCAACCTAACCCCAACCTAACCCCAACCTAACCCCAACCTAACCCCAACCTAACCCCAACCTAACCCCAACCTAACCCCAACCTAACCCCAACCTAACCCCAACCTAACCCCAACCTAACCCCAACCTAACCCCAACCTAACCCCAACCTAACCCCAACCTAACCCCAACCTAACCCCAACCTAACCCCAACCTAACCCCAACCTAACCCCAACCTAACCCCAACCTAACCCCAACCTAACCCCAACCTAACCCCAACCTAACCCCAACCTAACCCCAACCTAACCCCAACCTAACCCCAACCTAACCCCAACCTAACCCCAACCTAACCCCAACCTAACCCCAACCTAACCCCAACCTAACCCCAACCTAACCCCAACCTAACCCCAACCTAACCCCAACCTAACCCCAACCTAACCCCAACCTAACCCCAACCTAACCCCAACCTAACCCCAACCTAACCCCAACCTAACCCCAACCTAACCCCAACCTAACCCCAACCTAACCAACCTCAACCTAACCCCAACCTAACCCCAACCTAACCCCAACCTAACCCCAACCTAACCCCAACCTAACCCCAACCTAACCCCAACCTAACCTAACCCCAACCTAACCCCAACCTAACCCCAACCTAACCCCAACCTAACCTAACCTAACCTAACCCCAACCTAACCCCAACCTAACCCCAACCTAACCCCAACCTAACCCCAACCTAACCCCAACCTAACCCCAACCTAACCCCAACCTAACCCCAACCTAACCCCAACCTAACCCCAACCTAACCCCAACCTAACCCCAACCTAACCCCAACCTAACCCCAACCTAACCCCAACCTAACCCCAACCTAACCCCAACCTAACCCCAACCTAACCCCAACCTAACCCAACCTAACCCAACCTAACCCCAACCTAACCCCAACCTAACCCCAACCTAACCCCAACCTAACCCCAACCTAACCCCAACCTAACCCCAACCTAACCCCAACCTAACCCCAACCTAACCCCAACCTAACCCCAACCTAACCCCAACCTAACCCCAACCTAACCCCAACCTAACCCCAACCTAACCCCAACCTAACCCCAACCTAACCCCAACCTAACCCCAACCTAACCCCAACCTAACCTAACCCCAACCTAACCCCAACCTAACCCCAACCTAACCCCAACCTAACCCCAACCTAACCCCAACCTAACCTAACCCCAACCTAACCCCAACCTTTTTTTTTTTTTTTTTTTTTTCGTGGAGAAATCCTCATGGACACCCGCTAGGCGGGTAGTGTCGGACTCTTACCGACTAAAACTCCACGGTGGCCTATCCTGACGCCTGAGTCGAGACGCACCCGGGTTCTCTTCCGAATTCTGCCGGTCACCCCCGGGCGTCTATCTCTCCTTCTTTCGAAGGGAGGCATCCTTGCTCTTCTTTGGAACACTAGGGGGGACCACACCCCCTAGCGCCTCGATCCTGCGCGTCTTCCTGGGGACCCCGTCCCTGACGCCTTTCTTCCTGGTTTCCATGTGCTCCTGTGGCGGCCGGGATAGCTCCGCCGGTTACCCCCGGGGTAGTCCTGCGCTCCGGGGGCTTCTGCCTGCCTAGTACTCCTTGGAGAATCCCAGAAAAATGGCGGCGGTGCGCCTCCTTCCTCTTCGCCAGCGCCCGCCCGAACGTTCACCCATCCTTGTCCGTGCCGCGGCGACCGTTGCTTAACCCATGTGATCGGTGGGAAGTCCACGTCTCCACCGCTGCCAGCGGGCGCTGACAACCTAACCCCAACCTAACCCCAACCTAACCCCAACCTAACCCCAACCTAACCCCAACCTAACCCCAACCTAACCCCAACCTAACCCCAACCTAACCCCAACCTAACCCCAACCTAACCCCAACCTAACCCCAACCTAACCTAACCCCAACCTAACCCCAACCTAACCCCAACCTAACCCCAACCTAACCCAACCTAACCCCAACCTAACCCCAACCTAACCCCAACCTAACCCCAACCTAACCTAACCCCAACCTAACCCCAACCTAACCCCAACCTAACCCCAACCTAACCCCAACCTAACCCAACCTAACCCCAACCTAACCCCAACCTAACCCCAACCTAACCCCAACCTAACCCCAACCTAACCCCAACCTAACCCCAACCTAACCCCAACCTAACCCAACCTAACCCCAACCTAACCCCAACCTAACCCCAACCTAACCCCAACCTAACCCCAACCTAACCCCAACCTAACCCCAACCTAACCCCAACCTAACCCCAACCTAACCCCAACCTAACCCAACCTAACCCCAACCTAACCCCAACCTAACCCCAACCTAACCCAACCTAACCCCAACCTAACCCCAACCTAACCCCAACCTAACCCAACCTAACCCCAACCTAACCCCAACCTAACCCCAACCTAACCCCAACCTAACCCCAACCTAACCCCAACCTAACCCCAACCTAACCCAACCTAACCCCAACCTAACCCCAACCTAACCCCAACCTAACCCCAACCTAACCCCAACCTAACCCAACCTAACCCCAACCTAACCCCAACCTAACCCCAACCTAACCCCAACCTAACCCCAACCTAACCCCAACCTAACCCCAACCTAACCCCAACCTAACCCCAACCTAACCCCAACCTAACCCCAACCTAACCTAACCCCAACCTAACCCCAACCTAACCCCAACCTAACCCAACCTAACCCCAACCTAACCCCAACCTAACCCCAACCTAACCCCAACCTAACCCCAACCTAACCCCAACCTAACCCCAACCTAACCCCAACCTAACCCCAACCTAACCCCAACCTAACCCCAACCTAACCCCAACCTAACCCCAACCTAACCCCAACCTAACCCCAACCTAACCCCAACCTAACCCCAACCTAACCCCAACCTAACCCCAACCTAACCCCAACCTAACCCCAACCTAACCCCAACCTAACCCCAACCTAACCCCAACCTAACCCCAACCTAACCCCAACCTAACCCCAACCTAACCCCAACCTAACCCCAACCTAACCCCAACCTAACCCCAACCTAACCCCAACCTAACCCCAACCTAACCCCAACCTAACCCCAACCTAACCCCAACCTAACCCCAACCTAACCCCAACCTAACCCCAACCTAACCCCAACCTAACCCCAACCTAACCCCAACCTAACCCCAACCTAACCCAACCTAACCCCAACCTAACCCCAACCTAACCCCAACCTAACCCCAACCTAACCCCAACCTAACCTAACCCCAACCTAACCCAACCTAACCCCAACCTAACCCCAACCTAACCCCAACCTAACCCCAACCTAACCCAACCTAACCCCAACCTAACCCCAACCTAACCCCAACCTAACCCCAACCTAACCCCAACCTAACCCCAACCTAACCCCAACCTAACCCCAACCTAACCCCAACCTAACCTAACCCCAACCTAACCCCAACCTAACCCCAACCTAACCCCAACCTAACCCCAACCTAACCCCAACCTAACCCCAACCTAACCCCAACCTAACCCCAACCTTTTTTTTTTTTTTTTTTTTTTTTCGTGGAGAAATCCTCATGGACACCCGCTAAGCGGGTAGTGTCGGACTCTTACCGACTAAAACTCCACGGTGGCCTGTCCTGACGCCTGAGTCGAGATGCACCCGGGATCTCTCCCGAATTACTACCGGTTACCCCCGGGCGTCTATCTCTCCTTACGTCGAAGGGAGGCGTCCTTGATCTTCTTGGAACGCTAGGGGGGACCACGCCCCCTAGCGCCTCGCTCCTCTTGCGTCGTTCTGGGGACCCCGTCCCCCTGACGCCTCTTCCTGGTTTCCACGCGCTCCTACGGCGGCCGCGGCGGCGCCGGTGGCGGCGTCGCGCCCCTGTAGCGCGTTGTATTCCTAGGGAGCTGCGACCTCCTGGACGGGTCGCGATCTCGTTCCCTGCTACGTTCCGCCCGCTCCTTCGCCAGCATGACCTGCTCGCAGTAGGTGCGGACAGCGGAGTACTCCTGGCGCCCTCTGAGCATGGCCGCGACGACCGCTTCGGGGGCTAAGCTCTCGCCGATTTCGAGCCGCAGGACGCGTCGTGGTTCCGCCCACGCCGGGCAGAACTCCAGCGTGTGCTGCGCCGTGTCCTCCTCTTCCTCGCAGTGGTGACAGACGGACGTCGTCTCTCGCCGAATCCTTAGCAGGTACTCGCCGAACACTCCGTGGCCGGTGAGCAGCTGCGTCATCCTGAAGGTCAGCGGTGCCCCGCCTCGATCCCTCCACGCCTCCCAGTTGGGAAGCACGGCGCGAACGGCCCGGTGCGGCCGCACGGCGTCCTCCTGGATCAGCTGCGAGCGCCATCGTTCCCAGGTCTCCTTCCTCGCCTCCTCCCGGATGTTCGGGGCCGGCTGGCCGGCGGTCGATGGCGTCGGATTCCTCTGGTGTTCGTATACGCGTTCGAGCGCCAAGGCTTGCAGCTCGAACGGCGGGGAGGCCGCCAGCACGGTCGCCGACGCGTACGATGTCGTCCTGTAGCCTCTCGCTATGCGGATAGCGGTCGTCCTCTGCAGCCTCCGCAGCAAGGTCAGGCTGCGGCGGCTGGTCGCCAGGCTTCTGGCCCAGACGGGTGCCCCGTAGAGAACTCGGGACCGAACCACTCCCTCGTAGAGGCGGCGGACTCTCGATCCCGCTCCGCCGATGTTCGGTAGGAGGCCGCACAGGGCGTTGGCCGCGGCCGTCGCCTTCGGGACCAGTTGCTCGAAGTGTGGTCCGAAGGTCCATCCGCTGTCGATCGTGAGGCCCAGGTACCTCATCTGTCGTCCCACCGGGACCTCTTCTCCGCCGATGTTCACCGTCAGCCCGGGGGGAGGCGTTCCTCTTCGCCGCTGGTCGAAGAACCACAGCGCCTCCGACTTGGCCGGCGACACCGTCAGGCCGAGCCTCCGAATGGCGCTCACCGCGCACGCCACTGCGTCCTCCGTGCGGTTCGCCGTGTCGTGCCACCACCGTCCCCCGGCCAGGACCAGGGTGTCGTCGGCGTAGCACACCGTTCCCGCTCCCGGGGGCATCGGACATCGGAGGACCGAGTCGTAGGCCGTGATCCAGAGCAGCGGTCCCAGCACCGACCCCTGCGGAACGCCGCGCTCGATCCGTCTTCTCTCCTCCCCGTCCCTGCCGGCGTAGACGATGTACCTGTCGGCGAGGTACGCTCGAACGATCCCCACCAGGTACGCCGGGACCTCGAAGTGGCGCAGGGCTTCCAGGATCCTGCCCCAGGGGATGGAGTTGAAGGCGTTGGTGACGTCGAGCGACACCGCCACCGCCACCCCCTCCCGGGAGACCTTGTCCTCGGCCATGGCCCTCAGCCTCTTCACCGCGTCCACGGTCGAGCGGCCGCGGCGGAATCCGTACTGGCTGTCGTGCCATCCGGGCGTCCTCTCGGTGATGTGAGCCTCCAGCCGGGCGGCGACTATCCTCTCCAGCATCTTGCCCACCTCGTCCAGCAGGCATATCGGCCTGTACGCGGACGGCGAGTCCGGCGGGCGACCCTCCTTTCGTAGCAGCACCAGCCTGGCCGTCCGCCATGTCCGGGGGTAGACGCCCTCCTCCAGGCATCTGTCGAACAGGTGTCGCAGGCGGGGAGCCATGGTGACGATCGACTCCGCCCACGCTCGGCCCGGTATTCCGTCGGGGCCTGGCGCCACGTCGCGGGACGCCGTCCTCCTGGCCGCTTCGAAGAGCTCCTCGTCGCTGACTCGCAGTTCCTCGCTCCATCCCGTCGCGGTCGTCGTCGCCGTCTCCTCGTCGTCGTCGTCGTCGTCGTCGACGGAGGAGGGGGAGGATGGCGCCGGTTGGCTCGCGTTCGCGTCTTCCGGCGGGAACAGCGTCCCGACGACGTTGTCCAACAGCGTCGGCTCCATGTCCGAGGTCAGCGGGGGCGCCGAGGGTCGTAGCTTCTTGGTGACCACTTTGTACGGCCGTCCCCACGGGTCGGATTCGACCTCCTCGATCAGCTCCGTCCAGCACCGAGATTTCGCGGTCTTGATCTCCCGCTGAAGAGTCCGTCTCGCCTCCCTGTACTCCTCGTAACGGCGGGAGATCTCCTCCTCGTCGCGCGTCAGTCTGCGACGACGGGCCCTTAGGAATCTCCTGCGGGCCCGAACGCAGTTCTCTCGCATCTCGGCGATCTCCGGGGTCCACCAGTACGTTCCCCGGTCTCGTCCGCCTCCCGGGACGGAGCGCGGCATCGAGGCGTCGCACGCCGCGGTCATGTATCTTCGGAGCTCCTCCGCCTCCTCGTCGATGTCTCCCTGCTCGGTCGCCCGACGGGCGTCCCAGCTCCAGGCGGACACGATCGCGGCCGCCCGCAGCATCTCCTTGTCCATCTCCTTCAGGCGCCATCGCGGCGGCGGCGGCGGCGGGCGGCGACGGTTCTCTCCCGGTCGTCGTCGTCTCCTCCTCCCGGCGTCGTCCTCGGTCCCCAGGGTCACCTCCATCAGAATGTAGAGGTGGTCGGACAGCGTTTCCACCCCCTCGGCCACTCTCCAGTCGCGGATTCGCCTGAGCAGCTCCGGGGTAGCCCACGTGATGTCCACCACCGAGGATCCTCTCCACGCCACGCAGGTGCTCGCCGAGCCCCTGTTCGCCAACAGGAGCCCCAGACCCGCTGCCCAGTCGGTGAGCATCCTTCCTCGGGAGTTGGTCCTGGGGTTTCCCCATTGCGTCGAGTGGGCGTTGAAGTCCCCCAGGACGAGCACCTGGCGGGGGAGACATCTTCGGACGCACTCGCCGACTCGGTCCAGAAACTCCCCGTACGCGTCCAGGTCGATGTTCGGAGAGACGTACACCGCCACCACCGCCGCTCCTAGCCACTCGACCGCGACGAAGCCGCTGCCACGGTCCAGCAAGAGGCACGAGGCCGACGTCCACGTTATTCCTGCGGATCCGTCCAGGTCCCCGATCCAGTTGGGCGAGTCGGGTATACGATGCGGTTCCGCCACCGCCGCCAGGGCCACCTCGTTCTCCCGGATGGTCTGGAAGAGCAGATCTTGCGCTCTTCTCGACCTACCGAGATTGCATTGCAGCAGGCGCTTGAACTATGCCGCCACCTCCATGGCCTCCTCCCGGCCATCCGCCGCTGCTGCTGGTTCGGCGGCGCTTCCCGGTGTCTCTGCCGCGGCGGCTGCTGCTGCTGCTGCCGCTACCGCTGCTGGTTGGCGGATCGGTCTCCTCCTCTTGACCTTCGGGGGGCTGCATGCCTCTCCGCCCATCCTGTGATTCGCGGGTACCCCGAGCGACTCGCACAGCGGACACTTGGGAGCGGAAGCGGGACACTCTCTGGCGCGGTGTCCGCTCCCGCCGCACCTGTAGCACAGGTGCCCTCGGTCCTCGCCGGATACGCAAGTGGCGCGCACGTGCCCCAGTTCCAGGCACCTGAAACACTGCAGCGGCCGCTTCGGTATGGCCCTTATCCTCGCCGTTGACCAGCCCAGGGCTATCTTCTCCGCCTGGGCCAGCTTGCGGGCTCCTGCCGCCGGACACCTGACCCATGCCGATCCGAGGCCGCCTCTGGTGGCGCCGATCTCGCCCACTTGCACCTCCGCGCTGCCGCATCCCGCCGCCGAGGCCAGTGCTCTTCGCAGCTCCTCCTTCTTGACCGAGATGTCAATCCCGGTCACGCGCAGCTCCGCCATCCTGGTCGGTGTGGCGATTCTCACCGCCGTCGGGTCTAGCGTCTCGGCCAGCCGCGTCGCCAGTAGCGTCGCCTTTCCCCTGTCCTTGTCTCCGGGGACTTGTATTATAATGGCGCCCGTCATCGCCTTCTTCATCTCGAGGCGCTCCGTGCCGAGCTCCGATAGCGGGATCCTCGTTCTTGCCGCTTCCAGGACGTCGGCGTACGACATCCTCGCCCCCTCTTTCAACGTCAGGGTCACCGCGGATGTTCGCGGTGCGCGAGGGGGCGTGACCACCTTGGGTGTCCGCGGTGGTCCTCTCTGCGTAGCGGGGGCGCTCGCCTTCGGTGCGCCCGTCGTCCTGCCGGCCTGGGGTTGCCGCTGTTGTTGCTGCCGTACCCGCGTCGGTGGTGGCGCGGTCGGACCTTTCCTCGCCGCCTCTCCTCCGGCGGCGGCGGCGGCTGCCTTCGCCTCGCTCGCCTTCTTCCTGTTTCTCCTCCTTTTCTTCGTCGTCTCCACCAGCTCCCATCCGCCGTCCTCCCGTTCCCTTCGGGGCGGCGTCGGTTGGGCGACGGGAGGGTCGACGGGGCGGTCCCCGCTGGGTCGTGCTTCGGGGGGGCGTTGACTTCGAGCGTCCCCGAATCGTTCTTCGATGGTCCTGAGAATGGAGGGTCCCAGTTCCCGGACCGCTCTCTCCAGGGCGTCCAGACGCGTCCTGTTCTCGGTTCCGCCTTCCCACGCGGGGCGGGCGTATTCGGGAGCCGCGTCGGAGCATCGCGGGCACTCGTTGATGCGAGCGGCCAGTCTCCTCAGCTCCTGGCGGAGGGCTGCGTTCTCCCCCTCCAGCACGGACAGCCTCGCGTCCACGTCGTCGGTGGCACGCGCTGGCCTTTCCCTCCTCGCGGATTCCTCGTTCCAGGCGGCGGTGATATAGCTCGCCGCGTTCTTCAGGGACCTGATGTAGGTCCCCTTCAGGTTCGACGACGTCGTCGCGACGTGCATGATTTCAGACACGTGCATCGTCAGGCCCGCGCTGATTTCCGCCGGAGAACTCGTCCTCATCTGCACCTCCAACTCTTCGGACACCACCGGTGTTGTCGCGGCTGCCGTTCTCTTCCTCTTACCCCTGGACGCCATCGAAGCCAGCGACGACCGCGAGGCGATCGAGGCGACCGACTCCTCGTCGTCGGACCTCGCCCGCCCCCGCGATCCCCCCGCCATCGATGACGTACCGTCGTCCATCGTGGCCGGCGCGAGAAAAACGTACTCGGACCTGTTCGCGGCTCTCAGCGAACGTCTCGTCGCCTTCCTCGGAGGCTCCTCCGCGGTCTCCATCCTGTCGTCCTCTGAATGTCCTCCTACCGTTATCCTCCTCCTCTCTCCCGTTGTTTCATCGCCAGTCGTAGAAACGCGTCCGGGGGCCTGGCGGTCCACCCTCGAACGGCCGTGGTCGCGAGATATCGACGCAGCGGGGCCCACTTCACTACCCGCGACTGCGCCGGTACTGGGGTATCCCTCCCCTGCACCGTAAACTTTGTCGTTTATGTTCTCCATTTCCATATTGTTGTTCGTTTTTCGCCGAGGTCGTCGTCGAAGTCTCCGTCCTGGTGCCACTCACTCTTTCGCGCCCTGCCCCGGTCGAAGCCGGTGCAGGGCGACAGGGAGCCCCGCGAGAAGGTGAGGTGAGTGGTCTTGACAGGCATGGGCCCGCCAACTTCTCCGAAGTTCTCCGCACCGGATCGGCGAACCGACGGGTGCCAAGGGCACCGATCGGCCGCCACCCGACTGTAAGAGAACATCAGATCCATCGGGGTTTCCCAGGGCATGGTCCTATGCCCCGGGAACCCATGCCCGCCTCGTGCTCCCCAACCTAACCCCAACCTAACCCCAACCTAACCCCAACCTAACCCCAACCTAACCCCAACCTAACCCCAACCTAACCCCAACCTAACCCCAACCTAACCCCAACCTAACCCCAACCTAACCCCAACCTAACCCCAACCTAACCCCAACCTTTTTTTTTTTTTTTTTTTTTTTTCGTGGAGAAATCCTCATGGACACCCGCTAGGCGGGTAGTGTCGGACTCTTACCGACTAAAACTCCACGGTGGCCTGTCCTGACGCCTGAGTCGAGATGCACCCGGGATCTCTCCCGAATTACTACCGGTTACCCCCGGGCGTCTATCTCTCCTTACGTCGAAGGGAGGCGTCCTTGATCTTCTTGGAACGCTAGGGGGGGACCACGCCCCCTAGCGCCTCGCTCCTATTGCGTCGTTCTGGGGACCCCGTCCCCCTGACGCCTCTTCCTGGTTTCCACGCGCTCCTACGGCGGCCGCGGCGGCGCCGGTGGCGGCGTCGCGCCCCTGTAGCGCGTTGTATTCCTAGGGCGCTGCGACCTCCTGGACGGGTCGCGATCTCGTTCCCTGCTACGTTCCGCCCGCTCCTTCGCCAGCATGACCTGCTCGCAGTAGGTGCGGACAGCGGAGTACTCCTGGCGCCCTCTGAGCATGGCCGCGACGACCGCTTCGGGGGCTAAGCTCTCGCCGATTTCGAGCCGCAGGACGCGTCGTGGTTCCGCCCACGCCGGGCAGAACTCCAGCGTGTGCTGCGCCGTGTCCTCCTCTTCCTCGCAGTGGTGACAGACGGACGTCGTCTCTCGCCGAATCCTTAGCAGGTACTCGCCGAACACTCCGTGGCCGGTGAGCAGCTGCGTCATCCTGAAGGTCAGCGGTGCCCCGCCTCGATCCCTCCACGCCTCCCAGTTGGGAAGCACGGCGCGAACGGCCCGGTGCGGCCGCACGGCGTCCTCCTGGATCAGCTGCGAGCGCCATCGTTCCCAGGTCTCCTTCCTCGCCTCCTCCCGGATGTTCGAGGCCGGCTGGCCGGCGGTCGGTGGCGTCGGATTCCTCTGGTGTTCGTATACGCGTTCGAGCGCCAAGGCTTGCAGCTCGAACGGCGGGGAGGCCGCCAGCACGGTCGCCGACGCGTACGATGTCGTCCTGTAGCCTCTCGCTATGCGGATAGCGGTCGTCCTCTGCAGCCTCCGCAGCAAGGTCAGGCTGCGGCGGCTGGTCGCCAGGCTTCTGGCCCAGACGGGTGCCCCGTAGAGAACTCGGGACCGAACCACTCCCTCGTAGAGGCGGCGGACTCTCGATCCCGCTCCGCCGATGTTCGGTAGGAGGCCGCACAGGGCGTTGGCCGCGGCCGTCGCCTTCGGGACCAGTTGCTCGAAGTGTGGTCCGAAGGTCCATCCGCTGTCGATCGTGAGGCCCAGGTACCTCATCTGTCGTCCCACCGGGACCTCTTCTCCGCCGATGTTCACCGTCAGCCCGGGGGGAGGCGTTCCTCTTCGCCGCTGGTCGAAGAACCACAGCGCCTCCGACTTGGCCGGCGACACCGTCAGGCCGAGCCTCCGAATGGCGCTCACCGCGCACGCCACTGCGTCCTCCGTGCGGTTCGCCGTGTCGTGCCACCACCGTCCCCCGGCCAGGACCAGGGTGTCGTCGGCGTAGCACACCGTTCCCGCTCCCGGGGGCATCGGACATCGGAGGACCGAGTCGTAGGCCGTGATCCAGAGCAACGGTCCCAGCACCGACCCCTGCGGAACGCCGCGCTCGATCCGTCTTCTCTCCTCTCCGTCCCTGCCGGCGTAGACGATGTACCTGTCGGCGAGGTACGCTCGAACGATCCCCACCAGGTACGCCGGGACCTCGAAGTGGCGCAGGGCTTCCAGGATCCTGCCCCAGGGGATGGAGTTGAAGGCGTTGGTGACGTCGAGCGACACCGCCACCGCCACCCCCTCCCGGGAGACCTTGTCCTCGGCCATGGCCCTCAGCCTCTTCACCGCGTCCACGGTCGAGCGGCCGCGGCGGAATCCGTACTGGCTGTCGTGCCATCCGGGCGTCCTCTCGGTGATGTGAGCCTCCAACCGGGCGGCGACGATCCTCTCCAGCATCTTGCCCACCTCGTCCAGCAGGCATATCGGCCTGTACGCGGACGGCGAGTCCGGCGGGCGACCCTCCTTTCGTAGCAGCACCAGCCTGGCCGTCCGCCATGTCCGGGGGTAGACGCCCTCCTCCAGGCATCTGTCGAACAGGTGTCGCAGGCGGGGAGCCATGGTGACGATCGACTCCGCCCACGCTCGGCCCGGTATTCCGTCGGGGCCTGGCGCCACGTCGCGGGACGCCGTCCTCCTGGCCGCTTCGAAGAGCTCCTCGTCGCTGACTCGCAGTTCCTCGCTCCATCCCGTCGCGGTCGTCGTCGCCGTCTCCTCGTCGTCGCCGTCGTCGTCGACGGAGGAGGGGGAGGATGGCGCCGGTTGGCTCGCGTTCGCGTCTTCCGGCGGGAACAGCGTCCCGACGACGTTGTCCAACAGCGTCGGCTCCATGTCCGAGGTCAGCGGGGGCGCCGAGGGTCGCAGCTTCTTGGTGACCACTTTGTACGGCCGTCCCCACGGGTCGGATTCGACCTCCTCGATCAGCTCCGTCCAGCACCGAGATTTCGCGGTCTTGATCTCCCGCTGAAGAGTCCGTCTCGCCTCTCTGTACTCCTCGTAGCGGCGGGAGATCTCCTCCTCGTCGCGCGTCAGTCTGCGACGACGGGCCCTTAGGAATCTTCTGCGGGCCCGAACGCAGTTCTCTCGCATCTCGGCGATCTCCGGGGTCCACCAGTACGTTCCCCGGTCACGTCCGCCCCCCGGGACGGAGCGCGGCATCGAGGCGTCGCACGCCGCGGTCATGTATCTTCGGAGCTCCTCCGCCTCCTCGTCGATGTCTCCCTGCTCGGTCGCCCGTCGGGCGTCCCAGCTCCAGGCGGACACGATCGCGGCCGCCCGCAGCATCTCCTTGTCCATCTCCTTCAGGCGCCATCGCGGCGGCGGCGGCGGCGGGCGGCGACGGTTCTCTCCCGGTCGTCGTCGTCTCCTCCTCCCGGCGTCGTCCTCGGTCCCCAGGGTCACCTCCATCAGAATGTAGAGGTGGTCGGACAGCGTTTCCACCCCCTCGGCCACCCTCCAGTCGCGGATTCGCCTGAGCAGCTCCGGGGTAGCCCACGTGATGTCCACCACCGAGGATCCTCTCCACGCCACGCAGGTGCTCGCCGAGCCCCTGTTCGCCAGCAGGAGCCCCAGACCCGCTGCCCAGTCGGTGAGCATCCTTCCTCGGGAGTTGGTCCTGGGGTTTCCCCATTGCGTCGAGTGGGCGTTGAAGTCCCCCAGGACGAGCACCTGGCGGGGGAGACATCTTCGGACGCACTCGCCGACTCGGTCCAGAAACTCCCCGTACGCGTCCAGGTCGATGTTCGGAGAGACGTACACCGCCACCACCGCCGCTCCTAGCCACTCGACCGCGACGAAGCCGCTGCCACGGTCCAGCAAGAGGCACGAGGCCGACGTCCACGTTATTCCTGCGGATCCGTCCAGGTCCCCGATCCAGTTGGGCGAGTCGGGTATACGATGCGGTTCCGCCACCGCCGCCAGGGCCACCTCGTTCTCCCGGATGGTCTGGAAGAGCAGATCTTGCGCTCTTCTCAACCTACCGAGATTGCATTGCAGCAGGCGCTTGAATTATGCCGCCACCTCCATGGCCTCCTCCCGGCCATCCGCCGCTGCTGCTGATTCGGCGGCGCTTCCCGGTGTCTCTGCCGCGGCGGCTGCTGCTGCTGCTGCCGCTACCGCTGCTGGTTGGCGGATCGGTCTCCTCCTCTTGACCTTCGGGGGGCTGCATGCCTCTCCGCCCATCCTGTGATTCGCGGGTGCCCCGAGCGACTCGCACAGCGGACACTTGGGAGCGGAAGCGGGACACTCTCTGGCGCGGTGTCCGCTCCCGCCGCACCTGTAGCACAGGTGCCCTCGGTCCTCGCCGGATACGCAAGTGGCGCGCACGTGCCCCAGTTCCAGGCACCTGAAACACTGCAGCGGCCGCTTCGGTATGGCCCTTATCCTCGCCGTTGACCAGCCCAGGGCTATCTTCTCCGCCTGGGCCAGCTTGCGGGCTCCTGCCGCCGGACACCTGACCCATGCCGATCCGAGGCCGCCTCTGGTGGCGCCGATCTCGCCCACTTGCACTTCCGCGCTGCCGCATCCCGCCGCCGAGGCCAGTGCTCTTCGCAGCTCCTCCTTCTTGACCGAGATGTCAATCCCGGTCACGCGCAGCTCCGCCATCCTGGTCGGTGTGGCGATTCTCACCGCCGTCGGGTCTAGCGTCTCGGCCAGCCGCGTCGCCAGTAGCGTCGCCTTTCCCCTGTCCTTGTCTCCGGGGACTTGTATTATAATGGCGCCCGTCATCGCCTTCTTCATCTCGAGGCGCTCCGTGCCGAGCTCCGATAGCGGGATCCTCGTTCTTGCCGCTTCCAGGACGTCGGCGTACGACATCCTCGCCCCCTCTTTCAACGTCAGGGTCACCGCGGATGTTCGCGGTGCGCGAGGGGGCGTGACCACCTTGGGTGTCCGTGGTGGTCCTCTCTGCGTAGCGGGGGCGCTCGCCTTCGGTGCGCCCGTCGTCCTGCCGGCCTGCGGTTGCCGCTGTTGTTGCTGCCGTACCCGCGTCGGTGGTGGCGCGGTCGGACCTTTCCTCGCCGCCTCTCCTCCGGCGGCGGCGGCGGCGGCGGCGGCTGCCTTCGCCTCGCTCGCCTTCTTCCTGTTTCTCCTCCTTTTCTTCGTCGTCTCCACCAGCTCCCATCCGCCGTCCTCCCGTGCCCTTCGGGGCGGCGTCGGTTGGGCGGCGGGAGGGTCGACGGGGCGGTCCCCGCTGGGTCGTGCTTCGGGGGTGCGTTGACTTCGAGCGTCCCCGAATCGTTCTTCGATGGTCCTGAGAATGGAGGGTCCCAGTTCTCGGACCGCTCTCTCCAGGGCGTCCAGACGCGTCCTGTTGTCGGTTCCGCCTTCCCACGCGGGGCGGGCGTATTCGGGAGCCGCGTCGGAGCATCGCGGGCACTCGTTGATGCGAGCGGCCAGTCTCCTCAGCTCCTGGCGGAGGGCTGCGTTCTCCCCCTCCAGCACGGACAGCCTCGCGTCCACGTCGTCGGTGGCACGCGCTGGCCTTTCCCTCCTCGCGGATTCCTCGTTCCAGGCGGCGGTGATATAGCTCGCCGCGTTCTTCAGGGACCTGATGTAGGTCCCC
Source organism: Bombus huntii (assembly GCF_024542735.1). Classification (NCBI taxonomy): domain Eukaryota; kingdom Metazoa; phylum Arthropoda; class Insecta; order Hymenoptera; family Apidae; genus Bombus; species Bombus huntii. The sequence goes on from NC_066238.1 coordinate 21,755,393, forward strand.
TTCAGGTTCGACGACGTCGTCGCGACGTGCATGATTTCAGACACGTGCATCGTCAGGCCCGCGCTGATTTCCGCCGGAGAACTCGTCCTCATCTGCACCTCCAACTCTTCGGACACCACCGGTGTTGTCGCGGCTGCCGTTCTCTTCCTCTTACCCCTGGACGCCATCGAAGCCAGCGACGAACGCGAGGCGATCGAGGCGACCGACTCCTCGTCGTCGGACCTCGCCCGCCCCCGCGATCCCCCCGCCATCGATGACGTACCGTCGTCCATCGTGGCCGGCGCGAGAAAAACGTACTCGGACCTGTTCGCGGCTCTCAGCGAACGTCTCGTCGCCTTCCTCGGAGGCTCCTCCGCGGTCTCCATCCTGTCGTCCTCTGAATGTCCTCCTGCCGTTATCCTCCTCCTCTCTCCCGTTGTTTCATCGCCAGTCGTAGAAACGCGTCCGGGGGCCTGGCGGTCCACCCTCGAACGGCCGTGGTCGCGAGATATCGACGCAGCGGGGCCCACTTCACTACCCGCGACTGCGCCGGTACTGGGGTATCCCTCCCCTGCACCGTAAACTTTGTCGTTTATGTTCTCCATTTCCATATTGTTGTTCGTTTTTCGCCGAGGTCGTCGTCGAAGTCTCCGTCCTGGTGCCACTCACTCTTTCGCGCCCTGCCCCGGTCGAAGCCGGTGCAGGGCGACAGGGAGCCCCGCGAGAAGGTGAGGTGAGTGGTCTTGACAGGCATGGGCCCGCCAACTTCTCCGAAGTTCTCCGCACCGGATCGGCGAACCGACGGGTGCCAAGGGCACCGATCGGCCGCCACCCGACTGTAAGAGAACATCAGATCCATCGGGGTTTCCCAGGGCATGGTCCTATGCCCCGGGAACCCATGCCCGCCTCGTGCTCCCCAACCTAACCCCAACCTAACCCCAACCTAACCCCAACCTTTTTTTTTTTTTTTTTTTCGTGGAGAAATCCTCATGGACACCCGCTAGGCGGGTAGTGTCGGACTCTTACCGACTAAAACTCCACGGTGGCCTATCCTGACGCCTGAGTCGAGACGCACCCGGGTTCTCTTCCGAATTCTGCCGGTCACCCCCGGGCGTCTATCTCTCCTTCTTTCGAAGGGAGGCATCCTTGCTCTTCTTTGGAACACTAGGGGGGACCACACCCCCTAGCGCCTCGATCCTGCGCGTCTTCCTGGGGACCCCGTCCCTGACGCCTTTCTTCCTGGTTTCCATGTGCTCCTGTGGCGGCCGGGATAGCTCCGCCGGTTACCCCCGGGGTAGTCCTGCGCTCCGGGGGCTTCTGCCTGCCTAGTACTCCTTGGAGAATCCCAGAAAAATGGCGGCGGTGCGCCTCCTTCCTCTTCGCCAGCGCCCGCCCGAACGTTCACCCATCCTTGTCCGTGCCGCGGCGACCGTTGCTTAACCCATGTGATCGGTGGGAAGTCCACGTCTCCACCGCTGCCAGCGGGCGCTGACAACCTAACCCCAACCTTTTTTTTTTTTTTTTTTTTCGTGGAGAAATCCTCATGGACACCCGCTAGGCGGGTAGTGTCGGACTCTTACCGACTAAAACTCCACGGTGGCCTATCCTGACGCCTGAGTCGAGACGCACCCGGGTTCTCTTCCGAATTCTGCCGGTCACCCCCGGGCGTCTATCTCTCCTTCTTTCGAAGGGAGGCATCCTTGCTCTTCTTTGGAACACTAGGGGGGACCACACCCCCTAGCGCCTCGATCCTGCGCGTCTTCCTGGGGACCCCGTCCCTGACGCCTTTCTTCCTGGTTTCCATGTGCTCCTGTGGCGGCCGGGATAGCTCCGCCGGTTACCCCCGGGGTAGTCCTGCGCTCCGGGGGCTTCTGCCTGCCTAGTACTCCTTGGAGAATCCCAGAAAAATGGCGGCGGTGCGCCTCCTTCCTCTTCGCCAGCGCCCGCCCGAACGTTCACCCATCCTTGTCCGTGCCGCGGCGACCGTTGCTTAACCCATGTGATCGGTGGGAAGTCCACGTCTCCACCGCTGCCAGCGGGCGCTGACAACCTAACCCCAACCTTTTTTTTTTTTTTTTTTTTTTTTTTTTTTTTTTTTCGTGGAGAAATCCTCATGGACACCCGCTAGGCGGGTAGTGTCGGACTCTTACCGACTAAAACTCCACGGTGGCCTGTCCTGACGCCTGAGTCGAGATGCACCCGGGATCTCTCCCGAATTACTACCGGTTACCCCCGGGCGTCTATCTCTCCTTACGTCGAAGGGAGGCGTCCTTGATCTTCTTGGAACGCTAGGGGGGGACCACGCCCCCTAGCGCCTCGCTCCTATTGCGTCGTTCTGGGGACCCCGTCCCCCTGACGCCTCTTCCTGGTTTCCACGCGCTCCTACGGCGGCCGCGGCGGCGCCGGTGGCGGCGTCGCGCCCCTGTAGCGCGTTGTATTCCTAGGGCGCTGCGACCTCCTGGACGGGTCGCGATCTCGTTCCCTGCTACGTTCCGCCCGCTCCTTCGCCAGCATGACCTGCTCGCAGTAGGTGCGGACAGCGGAGTACTCCTGGCGCCCTCTGAGCATGGCCGCGACGACCGCTTCGGGGGCTAAGCTCTCGCCGATTTCGAGCCGCAGGACGCGTCGTGGTTCCGCCCACGCCGGGCAGAACTCCAGCGTGTGCTGCGCCGTGTCCTCCTCTTCCTCGCAGTGGTGACAGACGGACGTCGTCTCTCGCCGAATCCTTAGCAGGTACTCGCCGAACACTCCGTGGCCGGTGAGCAGCTGCGTCATCCTGAAGGTCAGCGGTGCCCCGCCTCGATCCCTCCACGCCTCCCAGTTGGGAAGCACGGCGCGAACGGCCCGGTGCGGCCGCACGGCGTCCTCCTGGATCAGCTGCGAGCGCCATCGTTCCCAGGTCTCCTTCCTCGCCTCCTCCCGGATGTTCGGGGCCGGCTGGCCGGCGGTCGATGGCGTCGGATTCCTCTGGTGTTCGTATACGCGTTCGAGCGCCAAGGCTTGCAGCTCGAACGGCGGGGAGGCCGCCAGCACGGTCGCCGACGCGTACGATGTCGTCCTGTAGCCTCTCGCTATGCGGATAGCGGTCGTCCTCTGCAGCCTCCGCAGCAAGGTCAGGCTGCGGCGGCTGGTCGCCAGGCTTCTGGCCCAGACGGGTGCCCCGTAGAGAACTCGGGACCGAACCACTCCCTCGTAGAGTCGGCGGACTCTCGATCCCGCTCCGCCGATGTTCGGTAGGAGGCCGCACAGGGCGTTGGCCGCGGCCGTCGCCTTCGGGACCAGTTGCTCGAAATGCGGTCCGAAGGTCCATCCGCTGTCGATCGTGAGGCCCAGGTACCTCATCTGTCGGCCCACCGGGACCTCTTCTCCGCCGATGTTCACCGTCAGCCCGGGGGGAGGCGTTCCTCTTCGCCGCTGGTCGAAGAACCACAGCGCCTCCGACTTGGCCGGCGACACCGTCAGGCCGAGCCTCCGAATGGCGCCCACCGCGCATGCCACGGCGTCCTCCGTGCGATTCGCCGTGTCGTGCCACCACCGTCCCCCGGCCAGGACCAGGGTGTCGTCGGCGTAGCACACCGTTCCCGCTCCCGGGGGCATCGGACATCGGAGGACCGAGTCGTAGGCCGTGATCCAGAGCAACGGACCCAGCACCGACCCCTGCGGAACGCCGCGCTCGATCCGTCTTCTCTCCTCCCCGTCCCTGCCGGCGTAGACGATGTACCTGTCGGCGAGGTACGCTCGAACGATCCCCACCAGGTACGCCGGGACCTCGAAGTGGCGCAGGGCTTCCAGGATCCTGCCCCAGGGGATGGAGTTGAAGGCGTTGGTGACGTCGAGCGACACCGCCACCGCCACCCCCTCTCGGGAGACCTTGTCCTCGGCCATGGCCCTCAGCCTCTTCACCGCGTCCACGGTCGAGCGGCCGCGGCGGAATCCGTACTGGCTGTCGTGCCATCCGGGCGTCCTCTCGGTGATGTGAGCCTCCAGCCGGGCGGCGACGATCCTCTCCAGCATCTTGCCCACCTCGTCCAGCAGGCATATCGGCCTGTACGCGGACGGCGAGTCCGGCGGGCGACCCTCCTTTCGTAGCAGCACCAGCCTGGCCGTCCGCCATGTCCGGGGGTAGACGCCCTCCTCCAGGCATCTGTCGAACAGGTGTCGCAGGCGGGGAGCCATGGTGACGATCGACTCCGCCCACGCTCGGCCCGGTATTCCGTCGGGGCCTGGCGCCACGTCGCGGGACGCCGTCCTCCTGGCCGCTTCGAAGAGCTCCTCGTCGCTGACTCGCAGTTCCTCGCTCCATTCCGTCGCGGTCGTCGTCGCCGTCTCCTCGTCGTCGTCGTCGTCGTCGTCGACGGAGGAGGGGGAGGATGGCGCCGGTTGGCTCGCGTTCGCGTCTTCCGGCGGGAACAGCGTCCCGACGACGTTGTCCAACAGCGTCGGGTCCATGTCCGAGGTCAGCGGGGGCGCCGACGGTCGTAGCTTCTTGGTGACCACTTTGTACGGCCGTCCCCACGGGTCGGATTCGACCTCCTCGATCAGCTCCGTCCAGCACCGAGATTTCGCGGTCTTGATCTCCCGCTGAAGAGTCCGTCTCGCCTCCCTGTACTCCTCGTAACGGCGGGAGATCTCCTCCTCGTCGCGCGTCAGTCTGCGACGGCGGGCCCTTAGGAATCTCCTGCGGGCCCGAACGCAGTTCTCTCGCATCTCGGCGATCTCCGGGGTCCACCAGTACGTTCCCCGGTCTCGTCCGCCCCCCGGGACGGAGCGCGGCATCGAGGCGTCGCACGCCGCGGTCATGTATCTTCGGAGCTCCTCCGCCTCCTCGTCGATGTCTCCCTGCTCGGTCGCCCGTCGGGCGTCCCAGCTCCAGGCGGACACGATCGCGGCCGCCCGCAGCATCTCCTTGTCCATCTCCTTCAGGCGCCATCGCGGCGGCGGCGGCGGCGGGCGGCGACGGTTCTCTCCCGGTCGTCGTCGTCTCCTCCTCCCGGCGTCGTCCTCGGTCCCCAGGGTCACCTCCATCAGAATGTAGAGGTGGTCGGACAGCGTTTCCACCCCCTCGGCCACTCTCCAGTCGCGGATTCGCCTGAGCAGCTCCGGGGTAGCCCACGTGATGTCCACCACCGAGGATCCTCTCCACGCCACGCAGGTGCTGGCCGAGCCCCTGTTCGCCAGCAGGAGCCCCAGACCCGCTGCCCAGTCGGTGAGCATCCTTCCGCGGGAGTTGGTCCTGGGGTTTCCCCATTGCGTCGAGTGGGCGTTGAAGTCCCCCAGGACGAGCACCTGGCGGGGGAGACATCTTCGGACGCACTCGCCGACTCGGTCCAGAAACTCCCCGTACGCGTCCAGGTCGATGTTCGGAGAGACGTACACCGCCACCACCGCCGCTCCTAGCCACTCGACCGCGACGAAGCCGCTGCCACGGTCCAGCAAGAGGCACGAGGCCGACGTCCACGTTATTCCTGCGGATCCGTCCAGGTCCCCGATCCAGTTGGGCGAGTCGGGTATACGATGCGGTTCCGCCACCGCCGCCAGGGCCACCTCGTTCTCCCGGATGGTCTGGAAGAGCAGATCTTGCGCTCTTCTCGACCTACCGAGATTGCATTGCAGCAGGCGCTTGAACTATGCCGCCACCTCCATGGCCTCCTCCCGGCCATCCGCCGCTGCTGCTGGTTCGGCGGCGCTTCCCGGTGTCTCTGCCGCGGCGGCTGCTGCTGCTGCTGCCGCTACCGCTGCTGGTTGGCGGATCGGTCTCCTCCTCTTGACCTTCGGGGGGCTGCATGCCTCTCCGCCCATCCTGTGATTCGCGGGTACCCCGAGCGACTCGCACAGCGGACACTTGGGAGCGGAAGCGGGACACTCTCTGGCGCGGTGTCCGCTCCCGCCGCACCTGTAGCACAGGTGCCCTCGGTCCTCGCCGGATACGCAAGTGGCGCGCACGTGCCCCAGTTCCAGGCACCTGAAACACTGCAGCGGCCGCTTCGGTATGGCCCTTATCCTCGCCGTTGACCAGCCCAGGGCTATCTTCTCCGCCTGGGCCAGCTTGCGGGCTCCTGCCGCCGGACACCTGACCCATGCCGATCCGAGGCCGCCTCTGGTGGCGCCGATCTCGCCCACTTGCACTTCCGCGCTGCCGCATCCCGCCGCCGAGGCCAGTGCTCTTCGCAGCTCCTCCTTCTTGACCGAGATGTCAATCCCGGTCACGCGCAGCTCCGCCATCCTGGTCGGTGTGGCGATTCTCACCGCCGTCGGGTCTAGCGTCTCGGCCAGCCGCGTCGCCAGTAGCGTCGCCTTTCCCCTGTCCTTGTCTCCGGGGACTTGTATTATAATGGCGCCCGTCATCGCCTTCTTCATCTCGAGGCGCTCCGTGCCGAGCTCCGATAGCGGGATCCTCGTTCTTGCCGCTTCCAGGACGTCGGCGTACGACATCCTCGCCCCCTCTTTCAACGTCAGGGTCACCGCGGATGTTCGCGGTGCGCGAGGGGGCGTGACCACCTTGGGTGTCCGCGGTGGTCCTCTCTGCGTAGCGGGGGCGCTCGCCTTCGGTGCGCCCGTCGTCCTGCCGGCCTGGGGTTGCCGCTGTTGTTGCTGCCGTACCCGCGTCGGTGGTGGCGCGGTCGGACCTTTCCTCGCCGCCTCTCCTCCGGCGGCGGCGGCGGCTGCCTTCGCCTCGCTCGCCTTCTTCCTGTTTCTCCTCCTTTTCTTCGTCGTCTCCACCAGCTCCCATCCGCCGTCCTCCCGTTCCCTTCGGGGCGGCGTCGGTTGGGCGGCGGGAGGGTCGACGGGGCGGTCCCCGCTGGGTCGCGCTTCGGGGGTGCGTTGACTTCGCGCGTCTCCGAATCGTTCTTCGATGGTCCTGAGAATGGAGGGACCCAGTTCTCGGACCGCTCTCTCCAGGGCGTCCAGACGCGTCCTGTTCTCGGTTCCGCCTTCCCACGCGGGGCGGGCGTATTCGGGAGCCGCGTCGGAGCATCGCGGGCACTCGTTGATGCGAGCGGCCAGTCTCCTCAGCTCCTGGCGGAGGGCTGCGTTCTCCCCCTCCAGCACGGACAGCCTAGCGTCCACGTCGTCGGTGGCACGCGCTGGCCTTTCCCTCCTCGCGGATTCCTCGTTCCAGGCGGCGGTGATATAGCTCGCCGCGTTCTTCAGGGACCTGATGTAGGTCCCCTTCAGGTTCGACGACGTCGTCGCGACGTGCATGATTTCAGACACGTGCATCGTCAGGCCCGCGCTGATTTCCGCCGGAGAACTCGTCCTCATCTGCACCTCCAACTCTTCGGACACCACCGGTGTTGTCGCGGCTGCCGTTCTCTTCCTCTTACCCCTGGACGCCATCGAAGCCAGCGACGAACGCGAGGCGATCGAGGCGACCGACTCCTCGTCGTCGGACCTCGCCCGCCCCCGCGATCCCCCCGCCATCGGTGACGTACCGTCGTCCATCGTGGCCGGCGCGAGAAAAACGTACTCGGACCTGTTCGCGGCTCTCAGCGAACGTCTCGTCGCCTTCCTCGGAGGCTCCTCCGCGGTCTCCATCCTGTCGTCCTCTGAATGTCCTCCTGCCGTTATCCTCCTCCTTTCTCCCGTTGTTTCATCGCCAGTCGTAGAAACGCGTCCGGGGGCCTGGCGGTCCACCCTCGAACGGCCGTGGTCGCGAGATATCGACGCAGCGGGGCCCACTTCACTACCCGCGACTGCGCCGGTACTGGGGTATCCCTCCCCTGCACCGTAAACTTTGTCGTTTATGTTCTCCATTTCCATATTGTTGTTCGTTTTTCGCCGAGGTCGTCGTCGAAGTCTCCGTCCTGGTGCCACTCACTCTTTCGCGCCCTGCCCCGGTCGAAGCCGGTGCAGGGCGACAGGGAGCCCCGCGAGAAGGTGAGGTGAGTGGTCTTGACAGGCATGGGCCCGCCAACTTCTCCGAAGTTCTCCGCACCGGATCGGCGAACCGACGGGTGCCAAGGGCACCGATCGGCCGCCACCCGACTGTAAGAGAACATCAGATCCGTCGGGGTTTCCCAGGGCATGGTCCTATGCCCCGGGAACCCATGCCCGCCTCGTGCTCCCCAACCTAACCCCAACCTAACCCCAACCTAACCCCAACCTAACCCAACCTAACCCCAACCTAACCCCAACCTAACCCCAACCTAACCCCAACCTAACCCCAACCTAACCCCAACTTTTTTTTTTTTTTTTTTTTTTTTTTTTTTTAAAAAAAAAAAAAAAAAAAAAAAAAAAAAAAAAAAAAAAAAAAAAAAAAAAAAAAAAAAAAAAAGATACTCTTCCTAACATGAAGTAAAAGAAAGAAATAATTCAAGTTGATAAGTAAAGTTACTACCGATAAAATCATAGCATTATTATTTAGTCTAATTGAAATGTACATTGATGTGCTGTTTAATGCCTTTAAAGTTCATTCTTTGCAGTAAATGGCTTATTATTAATCGGAAAGAAAGACATAAAACGTACCAAGTTCAGCTGGTTTACCATCGACCACCCTGGTATGAGAGACGTTGCTAAAACCACAGTATGGTGGTCGCAAAGCCTTATACTTATACACAGTTTTTATTAAAATTTCTCTCTTCTCTTTGTTTGGATCGTTCGGACAGCAAACGATCGTAACATTGCCCTGGTATCTGCACACTGATCGTCTATAAAAATCGGTGGCTGTACGGTACTGTATCTGCCATATTTCTTGCAGAGGTTTACATTTTCTGTAGTCAAGGCACCTGCCTTCTTGATTGTCCGGTGTGGTACATTCTGGATCAAACAATTTTAAAACATTTATACAGTTCAAAGATGCGTAAGAAAGCGACACCGATTACTCAACTTTCGAAGTAAAAGGCCGATCAAGTCCACCGGATTGCCCTACAGACACGTATTAATCCGTAAGAGTTAGTCATCATGTTGATAATAATTATCTAAAGAAACTTTTCACGTGAAAATATAAAATTTTAATTGATTAGATATTGTGTTAGCCATACTTAAGAAAGAAAATGAAAATGAATGAAATGAAAGAAAAGGACTACCTTCAACCTCATGTTTTAAATAAACACTTTGTCAGTTTTGCGGTAAATAAATTCTTAGGAATTCAGGACAGTTTTTAGTGAATCATTTTGTTTCGACCGTTCGCGGAGAGACGCGATCGCGAGATAGCACGTCAACGAGAGTTGTAAGTTCCCGTTACGATTAAATAATCGACGCCACGAACTGATCGATCCCCTTATTTCGATTATGATAATAAGGGTAGTTCAACGAAATTCCACAGAATTAACACAAATAAATTAATGTTTATTTCAACAACTTATTAACTAGAAAGATATAAATGGAACAAAAAAAATGTAACTGCGTTTTGGTTGATAAGTAATGCGCGACATACCACATGTGTTGACGGTTCGACATCTCGAAAAGTTCTGAACGCCTTTCGATTTTTTTCGTTTTTTCTGGAAGGCGACCCCCACTACGTTCGGATCACGCCACATTCTTTTACGCGAGGTAAAATACGGGCCACGAGTCGACGTTTCTGGAAGTCGCCCTGCTTAATGAACCATGCGCTTGCCACTACAATGTTTGTTTGCCGGGCAGACACGACGATCCGTCTGCGACATTATAGTGCCGCGATCGATAGTTAAGAATATGACCTATGGTAAGCCGCATGGCGTAACATTCTCCCCCCGTTGAGAGGGTACCGATCAAACTAGGGAGGTGTGGTTGAAGTTCCCATCTTATTTCGTCTCGGTGGCTAGTTGTTCGGGTTTCTCGAGATCGGGTTGAATTGGCAGTGGGACAAGCCTTTTGACGCCCCGATCCAAAATGCTCTTTGCCGTCTGAACTGTAGCTGTCCGGATGACACCATCGGCGCCTGGATGAATCTTGATAACTCGGCCCAGAGGCCAATGCATGGAGGGAACGTTGTCCTCTCTGAGGATGACGATTGTGCCCTTTTGGATGCTGTGTCCACCCTTGCTCCATTTATTGCGGTTGGTTAGCTCGTTCAAATACTCCTTATGCCAGCGGTTCCAAAAATGTTGTTTAAGCTGTTGGATATGCTGCCATTTGGAGAGTCGGTTCGATGGAATGTCCTTGAAATCTCGATCACGTAAGCACATTAATGAATCGCCAATGAGGAAATGTCCGGGAGTGAGGGCTAGGAGATCATTTGGATCGGTGGAGATAGAAGTTAGAGGGCGGGAATTGAGGACTGCTTCTATTTCTATGATAAGAGTATTACGGTGTTAAGCTCATATGTTTCTGTTTCTCCACTCGCGCTGCGCCATAATATCCTTTGATATTTCCGATCCTCTGGTCGTACGAGGAATTGCCGATACAGGAATTTTCTCGATGTCGCCAGTGAGTACGTACTGATGAGCGCGGAATCTAATTAATATGCAAAATAAATTGTGAATTGATTCGAGAATATAGGATTTCCCCATTTTCATGATTATCGTGATTTTTGTATAAATATATTTTTTAAGATACTAATAATTAGGTACTTATAAATTAGTATTATCAATTATTTTGCATTTATAATTCCGCCTCTAGTATAAGTGTTAATTGAAAACTAACTTTATGTTTGAAAAAGTACTAGCAAAGTCGTTGAGTAACAAGCCACTGATGCTAACACAAATAGCATTGTCGTAATTAAATATTTCTAAATATTCATTTTTCATTTTGAACCTGTAGAAACAATTTATTATATATACTATTAGCTAAGTAATTGCATATTTAATTAAGTCGAAATATAAAACTTAGTTATTTTAATAATTTAAAAAATAAAAAACTGACAAACATTTCAATTTAATTTATGGTTGGAACAAAAGACAGTTATTCTTCATTAATTGAAATATTGCAATGCAGAGTACTTTCCAAAATACGCCGAGAGTATTCCTGATGGTGAAACGAGCGTTGCTTCATCGAACGCAGCTAAAGAAAACAACATCTATGTAGTTGGTGGTACGATGCCTGAAATAGAGGGCGCTAAATTGTACAATACCTGTACTATTTGGGGTCCCGATGGAACTTTGATAGCAAAACACCGAAAGGTAAGTAATATATTCCTTTATGGCTTTGAATTTGAAAATATTGGGGCGAAGAAAGTGACTCTATCTAGGAATAATTTAGGAATATACATATGTACATACGTATACTATAACCAATTCTATAATTTACGGTTTATAAAATACGTTATGATACGGGAAACGCCCATTTTTGTTGTAATGTGTTTGTGTTGTATAAATTTTTCACATACTTAAAATATTATTATACTTATTTTTTCTCCTTTTTAAACATTATTAAATGATAGGATTTTTTAATAAAAGAAAGTGATAAAAACGCTGTCAGTTATTAAATAAAAAATAATTAAAGTTTAGGAGTTGGTAACTTTGATATTAAATTACAAAAGTTGCAGCAATAGAATTAGCGACTACATTTTTATGTTATTAGGTACATCTATTCGACATCGACATTCCTAATAAGATTACTTTTCGAGAGAGTGATTCACTCAGTCCTGGTAACTCCCTAACGACGTTCGATGTGAAGGGCTGCAAAATAGGTATTGGCATTTGCTATGATATTAGATTCGAGGAAATGGCACGCATTTATCGGAACAAAGGTACAGTAACTTAATCGATCAATACTTAACTAGCAAAAAATTAAATATCTTTCTTAAATATATTCTATATAAAATTAATATAATCTGTAACTCTGTATAAAAAGAAGCTTAATTTAAAAAACCAGTATATTTGCTGAAAATGAAACAAATAAAAGAATTAAAAGCACAATAAGAGGACTGTCCTCGCATATTCAGAAATGATGGAATGTGAACCGTGCAACTACGAAGTTAATTGGTATTCGGTGGCTTCATATTTCCTGCTTCTCTGGGTTAGGTTGCCAAATGCTGATATATCCAGCGGCATTCAATATGACCACTGGACCACTGCACTGGTCATTACTTCAGCGTTTCAGAGCGAATGATAATCAATTATACGTTGCCTGCATATCACCGGCTCGTGTTCCTTAAGCAAGTTACGTCGCATGGGGACATACACAGTTGACCAATCCCTGGGGAAAGATTCTTTACGATTTGGAAACTCAAGAGAATATGGCAGTCACCGATATCGGTAATTTACAGCTTAAAATTAAAAGCGAGAGATCCATGATGTAATTAATTTTTAGTCTCGTTAATTTATCGATTTAGCCATCTTCCTCTGTATTTGTTGAATTTATTAGTAAGCATTACTTATTACTTCGTATGTTTCTTTTTTCTATCAGATCTAAAAGTTGTTGAGGAAGTAAGGGCTCAGATACCTACATTTTCTCAGAGACGTACAGATTTGTACGACACTGTCCGTAAGAAGGAGTAACTCTACACTAAAACAGAAAATGTTTTTTTATAATATTTCTACTACGATATCCTTTTTTTTGTGAATTATTACTAATTTCTTATCATTTGTACTAAATGAATGACTCAATTAAGAAAACCAAAACGTTATAAATAATAATCTGTATATCTTGTGTATCAACATGTAATTGGATATTATAATAATATAGGAATGCTATAATAATATAGGATAATAATATAGGAGAATAGTAATATAGAAAAAAACTACATGCTTTTAAACACCTTTAATATCGATCACATAAATTGTTATAATTCACAATGATTACGCATACATAAAAGACCCCTTGATAGTAAAATTTACGATCAAAAGGCAATTACGTATCGTTTAACAACATTTAATTTATAACACCTTTTAAACATTTAGACAGATTAACACATAACACTTCTTATATATAAACATCAATTCGAAGTTATCAGCTTGGAGAAATTGGTCGATTAATACCTGTAGATTGTCTGTCTCGATGAAAGACTTAAAGAGAGCAAAAACATGATAATGCCGCTAATATAATATTCCTTCTTTCTTGTATCTGTCTGCCTCTCAGGTCGTTTTACTAATTACAATAAGTAATTTCGCCTTCTTTGCGCTCTCTTTTAACGCATTCGAGACCGAAAGAAATTCATATCAGTCAGTAGGCAAGGGTATAGTATACATATTTTATATATAACTTACGTAGTAATGTATATATCATGTTAATTTCATATTTTTTTCAATATAGAATTATTATATATATATATTTAACTGTACATAATACATTATAGAATAACATAGTATATAATTTTATATTTTAAAAATATGAGGCATACTATTTAAGATTGTCATCGATTTAAAATCAAAGTATGAAAAGAATACCCTGGAGAGAGTAAAACACAGAATCATTCTAACTAAACATTCAGATCGTACCGACACCTAGGTATCGTCTTACAATTAAATCTCGGTCTCGAATGGATTAAAATGAAATACATACTTGCAGCTTCAACATCTTCAATATCGAGAAGATTCAAACTTTACAAATAAATGTAAATTGCGATGTAAAACAACGCGATGTAAAAAGGGAAAAAGGAGGAAAGAAGGAACAGGGAAGCAAAGAGAAGAAACGAATTTTTCATTTTCTCTTGCCAGGAATATAAGATGCCAAGTAATCTTCCTAAGTAATCTCCTCCAGCTTTTTCTAGTTTGATCAATAATTATTAGTACATGTTAGGAAAACAAATAGAATTTTTGTTCTCAAGCGAGGTATAATCTAAATTTTGTATGTACACAAAAATGTTAAATATCTGTAATAAACATGGTATAATCAATTTTTTTACATAAAATTATATTGTATAGGCTATTGTTATTTAAACATTTTAAATTGGATGAAGAAAAAAAATGACGCAAATAAAACGTAGGACATTTTAATTAAAGAGACTAATATAGAGATTTATCTACTTAACTGTGATTAAATCATCTCCACTTAACGCTCTACCTCTTCTATTAATTATGCTTCGTTAAACTATGATTACAGAGGATGGGTTTTTTGATAAAATGACATTCTGACAAATATATATAGATCGATATATATAGATATAGATAGACAAATATATAGATTCTTACAACAGTAGTTATGAATGAACAGTAGTTATTGTATCAATTCCGTTCTTCAGAAGCTTCATTTGTGAAAAGACAATTCGCCAGAATATGGATTCACTGTAGTTATAGCTATAGGATTTCAATCTAGTTGACAGACTTGCTTTACGTAGAGAATATCTGTCTCTTGTTCTACCTTATCGCGATTCTCTCCTCATCTTATACGCTTTGTCGAGCAAAGTAATATTGGCATATATCTCGGCTCTGGTTACAATCATTAGTTTCCGCCTAAACGGTTAGAATCACATAGCTCGCGCTCTACTCTCGTTTATTCAACATTCAGGCCATATGGTCGCATGCGACGAGTTTTATGTTAATTCCGACCGATTACAATACCTTTCTTTCGTTTACAAGGAACGACGAGACTGGCAGTTGCGTGATTTCCAATGCAAAAGCCGCGATATCTGCACGATAACCTAACCTCAACCGATTTTGTTGTACTATTCTTACGTAGACTTCGTTTGTACCACTTTCGTAACAAAAATAGAATACGTAGAACACAGCATTCCGTTATGCGATATTGTCGATTCCTAACATCCGAAAAATCAGAGATAATTATTTCCCTACAGTTGTACATTTGTGTGAAAAATTACGAACGTAAAGTTGTTTGGTGCATGCACAGTCCTCCCCTCCGCTGCATTTGCGTGGACATGCTAGAAAGATTCACTTTTCCACGGTGAAACTGTATGTATTATAATTTCATTTTTACAAAGGTCGAACATCCTACTATGCATAAATTTAATATTAATATAAGCAGGTTTCGTGTTAAGTATTACATCTGACGTATAAGCACACGTGTGTACGAGCCTTGGTTTTAAATGTCTTATAGTAGACACCGAAAAGATTATTCAGTTGGATATCTGACTCAATATCAATATTTTACTAGGAGATAACATGTTAAGAACACGTTGGTGGATGGCATGGGAGATGATGAATGAAGACATACTTCTGTGAGATACATAAAATAGTAGTCAGAACGTATTTTGGCGCTTGGGGACAGCAACAGCTTTTTTTTTTTTTTTATTTATTTGTTGAAATTACAATCAATTCTCGCGTTGGGAATTTTCAGTAATTTTTCTGGCGTGGCGCAGTGACATGGCTGTTTATTTACAATAAGTTAATACTTATTATAGATAGGTATAATTTATAAGTATTATAAGTTCGGTATCAAGTAAATCGCACTTATTATTTAATATACCTTTTGAATTGACTTCTGTCTCTGTAGTTTCTTCTTCTGTATCTTCTTCGAGTTTTCTTCGTTCTTCTAATCCACCCTTCTCATTTTCTAGGATCTTCCTTGGTGTTACGCCGCCTAAAACATCTGCACGCCAGCCCGCGCCAGCTCGCACCACCGGACAACAACCAGCCTGCGTAACGTCACTTCGACCCTCAATAAACCTAAGGACCCACCATAACTTTCACTTCCCTGTAGTGTTTCGCCATGTGTCTTCAATCCGTTTGTCTTGAAGAATTTCTAAAGCTTAAAAATATTCTCGAAACACAGTCGGTTTTTAGAGAGGTCCTTGGGTTTATTAGACGTACTTAAAACACGGAGAAAGCGGGTATGCACCCATTAGGAAAATCCGAATAGCCCTCTAATAAAACAAGCTATGTTTTCCTCACGCACACAGTCATCTATCCACCACGATGGTAGGAGACTTCCTACTCATCCCTTCGAGCAGTAGTGCAGGTCATGACCAATCGACACCGCGGTTCGTTACCCTCACTTTTCCTAACGAAAGTGGGGACAACGAATCCGCGTTCTTTAGGCACAGGGGCATACCCACACCGAACTTTTCTTCTGTATTAGAAAAAGAGCGACAGTCAGTCTAAAAACTAACGCCTAACGCGGCAGTCTACACATAGCGCGAGAGTCGCATACTTTACGAAAATCTTTTGTCGGTTCTCGGTGTTGTCGAACATACATCTTCTCTCCTAAATATATTATAGTGCTAAGTACATTAATACATTAATCTCCATTATAAGAGCCCTGCTCTAGCGTACATATCTATCACATCTTCGTGCGACAAGTTGTTAACTATTTATTTCTCTACGTCAGTGTAATCTGTAAAGTGTTGGAAATATATAATTTATAATTCAGTGAATCACAGTGTTATACAAACTCAATCACCCCTATTATCTCAACGGAAATCAGGGGATCGATCAATTCGTGGTGTCGATTGATATAATCGTACGACCCCCGTTGACGTCTCTCCTCGCGGTTACGTCTCCCCGCAATTGGTCGGAATTTACACTTGTATTTTCATCTTCTTTAACTTCGACTTTATCCGATCTCCTAGGTCTGCCTCTATGTTTCGCTTCATCAGTTGCTATTACACCCGTTACTGCATTATCATTTTCTACAGATTTATACCTATCGCTATCACTAGCTGTGTTCGTTAAAAGAACTTGCCTTCGTTGACGAACTTATCAGTTGTTTCGTTTTCACTATCTGAAATTGATTTTTGTTTAACACCTCTTTTTTCTTCTTTGGCAAATTTATTTTCTACATTTTCCGATGCCTTTTGTTTATTAATTATTTCAGACTTGTCTTCGATTAATTTCGTCTTTAAAGCGCTTCGCAAAATTTTATTTGTGTTTGATTGTCTGGTTTGATTATAAACAATTTCTTCAAATTTTGGCGAAGTAGCAGGCTTTGCAGCAACATTATAACGACTGCTCCGTTTACTACTATCTAACATAGATGGAGATGGATTCTTGTCATCTTTATTCTCTAAAGACTTCTCTTGTGTATTAGCATCTAAATTTCTCGACATAAGATCTGCTGAAGTTTTTTATTCTGTAGTGTCACACGCATTTTTCGCTGTCATCATTTGGTCTTCTTCTATAAGCAAATGTTCATTATTGTAAGCATTATCTCTTGCTTTTTGTATGGATTCTAATGATATATTTTGTTCAACGTTGTCTATTGATTTTGTATCATTTTCAGCAGTTGATTTACTAACTG
The DNA here is from genome assembly GCF_024542735.1 of Bombus huntii. Taxonomy (NCBI): domain Eukaryota; kingdom Metazoa; phylum Arthropoda; class Insecta; order Hymenoptera; family Apidae; genus Bombus; species Bombus huntii. The sequence continues at coordinate 21,772,364 of NC_066238.1, forward strand.
CTTCTAATTCCTTCGTTTCAATTTGGTTTTCTTTATTTGTATCGCCGTCCAAAATATTTCTCATTGAAATATTATCCTTCTTGTTATGATCTTTTTCTGCTTCTCCTAAACTTTTACTTTTTTTGTCGAACCGTTCTTGTAAATTTTGAGTATCTTGTGACGAAGATGGTGACAAATCATTATACAATACTGCAATATCTTCTTTCCTTCGTTTCACAGACTCTTTCTGGTATTCTGTTGAGCTATTGACATCAAACATTAAGTCTGTTTTAATGAAAATATAATCCTGTGAAGCGGTGTCAATTGATACTTTCTTTTCATAAGAATTTTCTACATTAGACTGCAATTCTTTTGAAAATTCTTTCAAAACCATTTCTTTCTCGATTTCTGTATACACTTTGTCCATTTGCCGAAGGACCTTTGTATTTTCTCATTAAAAAATGTTTTGGGCTGAGCTGCGAACCACGAATGCATCGTCGTCTTCACCTTTTCATCAGCTTTTTCGGCATCCATCTCGCACAAACTTTTTAAAATCCAAATCTGTCGTGCACTATTGCATAAGCAGAGCCGTGGCTGATTTGCAAATGATTTGCCACATTATCCAGTGTCACTCGTCTATTCCATAGAGCATAAGTTCATGAGCACGTTCAATGTTGTCATCGTGGATGTGGACGGGCGTCCAGCTGTTTTTTCATAACACTTGTGCGATCTTCTTTGAACTTTTGTGCCCATTCAAACACACTTCGTGACAAAACACTTTCTCCATAATGTGCATTAAATCTTTGATAAATATAGGCATCAAACATAACCTCCGACCACAAGAAACGAATCACAGCATCCTGCACTGTTTTCCTGCAAATCACCATTGCAAAGCGCCATTACTCGCGCAACGGTCACAAACGAATTGACGTAACACAAAGAAACCTGCGCAGCAGCACTGAACAGATATTGACGTCATACGAAGAGTGCAGATGGATCAATACGGTCGACAGAAGTTTTAACTATCTGGAGTGCGGATAAATTTTTACTGAGAGTCGTATAGGAATCTATAATCTGTAAGTACACCTTTGGCTGAATGGAAATTTCTCTTACATATAGTCAAAAATGCTGAAACTGTGTATTGAATTGGAAAGTGATAAAAAATAAGTGAAGTTTCGAGGTTGCATGTGATTGCATGAGTACACAGGACGTTTTTAGCGAATAAAAAATAATTTTGAAAGACACGAGACTTATCTTGTATTTTATGCACTCTCTGTGTCCGAATTTCCAGAAGCTCTCTATCTTATGAAGTGTTTTAGATTAGCCGGAAAATTTTGTACGTACGTACAAGAAGTATACGATCTAAGTGGAATATTCCATTATTCTCTTGATACAACAGAAACGAAATTTACAGAACTTCTCAGAAAGTTGGTTTATTATTACCAAATTTATAGAATTAATATACGTTTATCATCTTTACATACCTAAGTCGTGGAGGTTTATCGTGCGTAAAAAATTAGTGTCGTTTCAAAGTTACATTTCGTACATTTTAAGCCTATAATTTGTAACGTACAAAACAATGTAAATTTGAGCTGTTTCTTATCTCCACAATAAGAAAATCCAACTTTACGTTTTTTACACAATGATATTTATGGAACAGTAATATCATATTATTGCATCGCTTGGAGAATGAAGTCAAGGTACGATGTGACCCTAGTGTAAACGCTGGGATACCCAGCTGTGCCGCACTTATAAGCATAAGACACAATACCTATTAAATACGAGGTTAATTCATGTTGTATCAGCAGTGGTCCGCCGCGGTCAGCCTGAAAGGATCGTTAAATTTTTAATCAAAGATACTGAAATATATCGATCGAATTGTATTGAAATTATACTTATATACAGTAATAATCTTCTATTGATTTGTGTATTGAAATACTCCAATTTATAACGTACATGTTATATGTATTTTGAGCAAAACTAAGATTAGAAGGAAATTAGATTAAATACCATAACGAGGTGTGAGAAGTGGGCAAAACTATTAAATTGTGTTTATCTATTATTTTTAATGTTTAAGACGTCGATTTGATGTTAATTCGAATCGACGTGTCTTCAGATACCGTATAGTTTGTAGTAACTCTGTAACTTAATTACCGTACAAGAATCCTCTCCACCCTGAGCATGTTCGGCGCATATTATACCATCAGTGATATCAGGTGCATTAGGAAATTTGGAATAAGCTATTTTGCATTCGGCGTTCTTAATCACTGGCATTTGTACTTCCATTAATGCATTACGTCGTGGTCGTCCTACGAAGAAAATAAGAAAGATATTTAAGACTGGAACTATTTAATTTTATTATAAAATTGATATCACTTACTATATCTTAATGCTCCCCATCCAGCAACAAGGGGGTTATAGCCGACGAAGTTGCTCTTTCGTAGGGGCTCTTTCGTACAAATGGGATATACGTACCCTGAAAAATAAAAAAATAAATGAAAATGCAGGAAACGAATGACCAAAAGTATGAGAAAGAATTATACACGCTTTATGACACAATATATGTGTACAGTAAGAAATTTCAGGATATGATACTTCAGTAATACTCAATAGCATATATATATATATATATTTGAGGACTTACTCGAAAATGGCACCTCCTCCACCAATCTAAGAATGACAATATTATGATTGTGTATGTTTTCTATTCCATCCATATGTGCACAATGTGCTGCGGTCAAAACATGCCTAGCCGATATCAGGGAACCTCCGCACTTCCATAGTGGTTTGTCTGGGTTTCGGGGATTACGAAAACCTAATGCAACGATCCATGGCCAAGCGCCTAAAATGCAATAGTCATAGTTGTGAATATACATAATTTTTTCTCACATAACGGGTAACAACGATTATTACCTATTCGATATTCGATCATACAGCAGACGATAAGTACATACGTACAAATACTCTGAAATAGAGATTTGATAAAGACAGAAATTAAATTTTTATTCCAGTGGAATACAAATTATTAAATAATTCTATATAATTTCTATTTGAACTATACTGAACTATAAAGTTCAAACGTGTAATTTCTGCCCTAACAGTTTTTGATCTCTATCCATATTATTACTCCTATATCAATTTTTTATTTCAAGCAAAAAGATACTCTTCCTAACATGAAGTAAAAGAAAGAAATAATTCAAGTTAATAAGTAAAGTTACTACCGATAAAATCATAGCATTATTATTTAGTCTAATTGAAATGTACATTGATGTGCTGTTTAATGCCTTTAAAGTTCATTCTTTGCAGTAAATGGCTTATTATTAATCGGAAAGAAAGACATAAAACGTACCAAGTTCAGCTGGTTTACCATCGACCACCCTGGTATGAGAGACGTTGCTAAAACCACAGTATGGTGGTCGCAAAGCCTTATACTTATACACAGTTTTTATTAAAATTTCTCTCTTCTCTTTGTTTGGATCGTTCGGACAGCAAACGATCGTAACATTGCCCTGGTATCTGCACACTGATCGTCTATAAAAATCGGTGGCTGTACGGTACTGTATCTGCCATATTTCTTGCAGAGGTTTACATTTTCTGTAGTCAAGGCACCTGCCTTCTTGATTGTCCGGTGTGGTACATTCTGGATCAAACAATTTTAAAACATTTATACAGTTCAAAGATGCGTAAGAAAGCGACACCGATTACTCAACTTTCGAAGTAAAAGGCCGATCAAGTCCACCGGATTGCCCTACAGACACGTATTAATCCGTAAGAGTTAGTCATCATGTTGATAATAATTATCTAAAGAAACTTTTCACGTGAAAATATAAAATTTTAATTGATTAGATATTGTGTTAGCCATACTTAAGAAAGAAAATGAAAATGAATGAAATGAAAGAAAAGGACTACCTTCAACCTCATGTTTTAAATAAACACTTTGTCAGTTTTGCGGTAAATAAATTCTTAGGAATTCAGGACAGTTTTTAGTGAATCATTTTGTTTCGACCGTTCGCGGAGAGACGCGATCGCGAGATAGCACGTCAACGAGAGTTGTAAGTTCCCGTTACGATTAAATAATCGACGCCACGAACTGATCGATCCCCTTATTTCGATTATGATAATAAGGGTAGTTCAACGAAATTCCACAGAATTAACACAAATAAATTAATGTTTATTTCAACAACTTATTAACTAGAAAGATATAAATGGAACAAAAAAAATGTAACTGCGTTTTGGTTGATAAGTAATGCGCGACATACCACATGTGTTGACGGTTCGACATCTCGAAAAGTTCTGAACGCCTTTCGATTTTTTTCGTTTTTTCTGGAAGGCGACCCCCACTACGTTCGGATCACGCCACATTCTTTTACGCGAGGTAAAATACGGGCCACGAGTCGACGTTTCTGGAAGTCGCCCTGCTTAATGAACCATGCGCTTGCCACTACAATGTTTGTTTGCCGGGCAGACACGACGATCCGTCTGCGACATTATAGTGCCGCGATCGATAGTTAAGAATATGACCTATGGTAAGCCGCATGGCGTAACATTCTCCCCCCGTTGAGAGGGTACCGATCAAACTAGGGAGGTGTGGTTGAAGTTCCCATCTTATTTCGTCTCGGTGGCTAGTTGTTCGGGTTTCTCGAGATCGGGTTGAATTGGCAGTGGGACAAGCCTTTTGACGCCCCGATCCAAAATGCTCTTTGCCGTCTGAACTGTAGCTGTCCGGATGACACCATCGGCGCCTGGATGAATCTTGATAACTCGGCCCAGAGGCCAATGCATGGAGGGAACGTTGTCCTCTCTGAGGATGACGATTGTGCCCTTTTGGATGCTGTGTCCACCCTTGCTCCATTTATTGCGGTTGGTTAGCTCGTTCAAATACTCCTTATGCCAGCGGTTCCAAAAATGTTGTTTAAGCTGTTGGATATGCTGCCATTTGGAGAGTCGGTTCGATGGAATGTCCTTGAAATCTCGATCACGTAAGCACATTAATGAATCGCCAATGAGGAAATGTCCGGGAGTGAGGGCTAGGAGATCATTTGGATCGGTGGAGATAGAAGTTAGAGGGCGGGAATTGAGGACTGCTTCTATTTCTATGATAAGAGTATTACGGTGTTAAGCTCATATGTTTCTGTTTCTCCACTCGCGCTGCGCCATAATATCCTTTGATATTTCCGATCCTCTGGTCGTACGAGGAATTGCCGATACAGGAATTTTCTCGATGTCGCCAGTGAGTACGTACTGATGAGCGCGGAATCTAATTAATATGCAAAATAAATTGTGAATTGATTCGAGAATATAGGATTTCCCCATTTTCATGATTATCGTGATTTTTGTATAAATATATTTTTTAAGATACTAATAATTAGGTACTTATAAATTAGTATTATCAATTATTTTGCATTTATAATTCCGCCTCTAGTATAAGTGTTAATTGAAAACTAACTTTATGTTTGAAAAAGTACTAGCAAAGTCGTTGAGTAACAAGCCACTGATGCTAACACAAATAGCATTGTCGTAATTAAATATTTCTAAATATTCATTTTTCATTTTGAACCTGTAGAAACAATTTATTATATATACTATTAGCTAAGTAATTGCATATTTAATTAAGTCGAAATATAAAACTTAGTTATTTTAATAATTTAAAAAATAAAAAACTGACAAACATTTCAATTTAATTTATGGTTGGAACAAAAGACAGTTATTCTTCATTAATTGAAATATTGCAATGCAGAGTACTTTCCAAAATACGCCGAGAGTATTCCTGATGGTGAAACGAGCGTTGCTTCATCGAACGCAGCTAAAGAAAACAACATCTATGTAGTTGGTGGTACGATGCCTGAAATAGAGGGCGCTAAATTGTACAATACCTGTACTATTTGGGGTCCCGATGGAACTTTGATAGCAAAACACCGAAAGGTAAGTAATATATTCCTTTATGGCTTTGAATTTGAAAATATTGGGGCGAAGAAAGTGACTCTATCTAGGAATAATTTAGGAATATACATATGTACATACGTATACTATAACCAATTCTATAATTTACGGTTTATAAAATACGTTATGATACGGGAAACGCCCATTTTTGTTGTAATGTGTTTGTGTTGTATAAATTTTTCACATACTTAAAATATTATTATACTTATTTTTTCTCCTTTTTAAACATTATTAAATGATAGGATTTTTTAATAAAAGAAAGTGATAAAAACGCTGTCAGTTATTAAATAAAAAATAATTAAAGTTTAGGAGTTGGTAACTTTGATATTAAATTACAAAAGTTGCAGCAATAGAATTAGCGACTACATTTTTATGTTATTAGGTACATCTATTCGACATCGACATTCCTAATAAGATTACTTTTCGAGAGAGTGATTCACTCAGTCCTGGTAACTCCCTAACGACGTTCGATGTGAAGGGCTGCAAAATAGGTATTGGCATTTGCTATGATATTAGATTCGAGGAAATGGCACGCATTTATCGGAACAAAGGTACAGTAACTTAATCGATCAATACTTAACTAGCAAAAAATTAAATATCTTTCTTAAATATATTCTATATAAAATTAATATAATCTGTAACTCTGTATAAAAAGAAGCTTAATTTAAAAAACCAGTATATTTGCTGAAAATGAAACAAATAAAAGAATTAAAAGCACAATAAGAGGACTGTCCTCGCATATTCAGAAATGATGGAATGTGAACCGTGCAACTACGAAGTTAATTGGTATTCGGTGGCTTCATATTTCCTGCTTCTCTGGGTTAGGTTGCCAAATGCTGATATATCCAGCGGCATTCAATATGACCACTGGACCACTGCACTGGTCATTACTTCAGCGTTTCAGAGCGAATGATAATCAATTATACGTTGCCTGCATATCACCGGCTCGTGTTCCTTAAGCAAGTTACGTCGCATGGGGACATACACAGTTGACCAATCCCTGGGGAAAGATTCTTTACGATTTGGAAACTCAAGAGAATATGGCAGTCACCGATATCGGTAATTTACAGCTTAAAATTAAAAGCGAGAGATCCATGATGTAATTAATTTTTAGTCTCGTTAATTTATCGATTTAGCCATCTTCCTCTGTATTTGTTGAATTTATTAGTAAGCATTACTTATTACTTCGTATGTTTCTTTTTTCTATCAGATCTAAAAGTTGTTGAGGAAGTAAGGGCTCAGATACCTACATTTTCTCAGAGACGTACAGATTTGTACGACACTGTCCGTAAGAAGGAGTAACTCTACACTAAAACAGAAAATGTTTTTTTATAATATTTCTACTACGATATCCTTTTTTTTGTGAATTATTACTAATTTCTTATCATTTGTACTAAATGAATGACTCAATTAAGAAAACCAAAACGTTATAAATAATAATCTGTATATCTTGTGTATCAACATGTAATTGGATATTATAATAATATAGGAATGCTATAATAATATAGGATAATAATATAGGAGAATAGTAATATAGAAAAAAACTACATGCTTTTAAACACCTTTAATATCGATCACATAAATTGTTATAATTCACAATGATTACGCATACATAAAAGACCCCTTGATAGTAAAATTTACGATCAAAAGGCAATTACGTATCGTTTAACAACATTTAATTTATAACACCTTTTAAACATTTAGACAGATTAACACATAACACTTCTTATATATAAACATCAATTCGAAGTTATCAGCTTGGAGAAATTGGTCGATTAATACCTGTAGATTGTCTGTCTCGATGAAAGACTTAAAGAGAGCAAAAACATGATAATGCCGCTAATATAATATTCCTTCTTTCTTGTATCTGTCTGCCTCTCAGGTCGTTTTACTAATTACAATAAGTAATTTCGCCTTCTTTGCGCTCTCTTTTAACGCATTCGAGACCGAAAGAAATTCATATCAGTCAGTAGGCAAGGGTATAGTATACATATTTTATATATAACTTATGTAGTAATGTATATATCATGTTAATTTCATATTTTTTTCAATATAGAATTATTATATATATATATTTAACTGTACATAATACATTATAGAATAACATAGTATATAATTTTATATTTTAAAAATATGAGGCATACTATTTAAGATTGTCATCGATTTAAAATCAAAGTATGAAAAGAATACCCTGGAGAGAGTAAAACACAGAATCATTCTAACTAAACATTCAGATCGTACCGACACCTAGGTATCGTCTTACAATTAAATCTCGGTCTCGAATGGATTAAAATGAAATACATACTTGCAGCTTCAACATCTTCAATATCGAGAAGATTCAAACTTTACAAATAAATGTAAATTGCGATGTAAAACAACGCGATGTAAAAAGGGAAAAAGGAGGAAAGAAGGAACAGGGAAGCAAAGAGAAGAAACGAATTTTTCATTTTCTCTTGCCAGGAATATAAGATGCCAAGTAATCTTCCTAAGTAATCTCCTCCAGCTTTTTCTAGTTTGATCAATAATTATTAGTACATGTTAGGAAAACAAATAGAATTTTTGTTCTCAAGCGAGGTATAATCTAAATTTTGTATGTACACAAAAATGTTAAATATCTGTAATAAACATGGTATAATCAATTTTTTTACATAAAATTATATTGTATAGGCTATTGTTATTTAAACATTTTAAATTGGATGAAGAAAAAAAATGACGCAAATAAAACGTAGGACATTTTAATTAAAGAGACTAATATAGAGATTTATCTACTTAACTGTGATTAAATCATCTCCACTTAACGCTCTACCTCTTCTATTAATTATGCTTCGTTAAACTATGATTACAGAGGATGGGTTTTTTGATAAAATGACATTCTGACAAATATATATAGATCGATATATATAGATATAGATAGACAAATATATAGATTCTTACAACAGTAGTTATGAATGAACAGTAGTTATTGTATCAATTCCGTTCTTCAGAAGCTTCATTTGTGAAAAGACAATTCGCCAGAATATGGATTCACTGTAGTTATAGCTATAGGATTTCAATCTAGTTGACAGACTTGCTTTACGTAGAGAATATCTGTCTCTTGTTCTACCTTATCGCGATTCTCTCCTCATCTTATACGCTTTGTCGAGCAAAGTAATATTGGCATATATCTCGGCTCTGGTTACAATCATTAGTTTCCGCCTAAACGGTTAGAATCACATAGCTCGCGCTCTACTCTCGTTTATTCAACATTCAGGCCATATGGTCGCATGCGACGAGTTTTATGTTAATTCCGACCGATTACAATACCTTTCTTTCGTTTACAAGGAACGACGAGACTGGCAGTTGCGTGATTTCCAATGCAAAAGCCGCGATATCTGCACGATAACCTAACCTCAACCGATTTTGTTGTACTATTCTTACGTGGACTTCGTTTGTACCACTTTCGTAACAAAAATAGAATACGTAGAACACAGCATTCCGTTATGCGATATTGTCGATTCCTAACATCCGAAAAATCAGAGATAATTATTTCCCTACAGTTGTACATTTGTGTGAAAAATTACGAACGTAAAGTTGTTTGGTGCATGCACAGTCCTCCCCTCCGCTGCATTTGCGTGGACATGCTAGAAAGATTCACTTTTCCACGGTGAAACTGTATGTATTATAATTTCATTTTTACAAAGGTCGAACATCCTACTATGCATAAATTTAATATTAATATAAGCAGGTTTCGTGTTAAGTATTACATCTGACGTATAAGCACACGTGTGTACGAGCCTTGGTTTTAAATGTCTTATAGTAGACACCGAAAAGATTATTCAGTTGGATATCTGACTCAATATCAATATTTTACTAGGAGATAACATGTTAAGAACACGTTGGTGGATGGCATGGGAGATGATGAATGAAGACATACTTCTGTGAGATACATAAAATAGTAGTCAGAACGTATTTTGGCGCTTGGGGACAGCAACAGCTTTTTTTTTTTTTTTATTTATTTGTTGGAATTACAATCAATTCTCGCGTTGAGAATTTTCAGTAATTTTTCTGGCGTGGCGCAGTGACATGGCTGTTTATTTACAATAAGTTAATACTTATTATAGATAGGTATAATTTATAAGTATTATAAGTAAGTGCATTAGCTTAATTTGGATAATTAAATGAATCTAACGTTTAGGTCTAGCGGGTAGTGCCTCTTCAGCCTGCGAATCTGGTCCGTCGTATCGAGTAGTCCAGTGATTAGGGGGTTTCGGTGTTTCTTGACTCTTTTGCTATATCTGCCGCTATATTTTGCTATTTCCTCTTTGACTGTAGGTATCTTGAGGTCGCGATGGATGGTTTCGTTGGTAACATACCAAGGTGCGTCTATTAAGGCTCTTAGCGTTTTCGATTGGAATCGTTGTAGTATTTCGATGTTGGAGTTACTTGCTGTTCCCCATCGCTTCCTATATCCCTATATTCCGTACTTGCTTCGCTTGGTACTTTTATAATTTTCGCAGTTACAATAAAAAATTTAATTCTTAACAGATTAAAGATTTAACCTCTTGCTTTATAGTGTACAATAATTTTTTTTTTTTTTTTTTTTTTTTTTTTTTTTTTTTTTTTTTTTTTTTTTTTTTTTTTTTTTTTTTTGTATAGGTTATGTGATCCATAGTTTGAGTAAGCAGTACACACACACACACACACACACACACACACACACACACACACACACACACACACACACACACACACACACACACACACACACACACACACACATTTACGCGACAAGCTTTCATTTCAATCTATAATTGAGATTAATATTTTATCAGTTTCTGTTCGTAACAACATCGAAGTAGTCAATAAGTTTGAAGAGTATAATTAAGGAAGCTATGAAGCAAGAGGTTAAGAACAAATTCTGAAAGAGTTTATGTACAACTCAGTAGTACTGCTTTACATTACTTTGCGAATTACTTTTCAAGCATAAAAATAGTTTAACAGCCACTTATAGTTACTTCCTTACCATTACATTCATTAAATTCGTTTGATTTTGTAAACTAAATAACCACGCTGACCAGTCTCTTATTTAAAATAGAATTATTTTGTCATATATCCAACAGTTTACTTTCTCTTCGTAAATATTATTAATAATTTTATCAATTTCGTATACTTCCATCCTTCGTATAAGTGACAATAAATCAGAAGAGCTTCATAGCAATATTGAACAACATACAGTCAACTACAGCACCATTAGATACATCCACCATACAGTCAACTACAACACCATTAGATAACAGCAATACAATAGATTATTATTTTCTACGTGTCATTGATTCATCATCATCATTTTCCATTTTTTTAGCATATGTAAAAACGTATCTGACGTAATCTTACCTCGCTCTTTGAGTACAAAAATCCATTCAAATGAAACAAAGGGAAAAGAAATAAGAAAACAAACACTCACATACGAATCTTCATTACATAACTGTATGTACTCCTCGAGGTATAATTACTCAGACACGTTACAGCGTACCTTCTTCGTTCCCTGATGGCTGATGTTGATCGTTGACGTTTATAGTGAAAGAATTTCGTCAACGGCGCCATCTGGATCCCTGTTGAAAAATTAAACTAGCCGCAACAGCACCATTAAGCTCATCACCCAGAGTAGCTTTTGTTGCTGAGTCGTGGAGGAATTATTATCATCAACGACATAAACTTTACCAGTTCCGGTAATGTTCTTCATGTGATCCAGGCATTCGAACTCGCAACATCGCTTTCCAAGACGAAATTTTTTGCATGTCTGTAGTAAAAAGAAATCGAATCTGGTCCGTCGTATCGAGTAGTCCAGTGATTAGGGGGTTTCGGTGTTTGTTGACTCTTTTGCTATATCTGTCGCTATATTTTGCTATTTCCTCTTTGACTGTAGGTATCTTGAGGTCGCGATGGATGGTTTCGTTGGTAACATACCAAGGTGCGTCTATTAAGGCTCTTAGCGTTTTCGATTGGAATCGTTGTAGTATTTCGATGTTGGAGTTACTTGGACAGCAACAGCTGGTGATACTGTCATACACCTCCATTTATAAACTTTCGAAAATCGATGTGACCTTCAAACTTTAGTGTATTCTGTTTCACAGCACAAAATGTTTCCGAAACGTACGTTTATTGTTACAATAAACTTGACTAGTGGCTCTGAAATACTATCCTTGAAAAAACAATGGGGAAATTGGAGCAAAAGCAGAAGGAAATAAACAAAGACCTTGTTGGTTCGTAAAAATAAAATATGCTACAGGAAAAACTTTTTCCAACGGATTGAGATGCGACAAGCTTTAAAAGCTATGACGCGAATCGAGCGTTTGTCTACAAGAGCGCATTTTCGGTGGATATATATGTCGGAATGACATTGGGGATAGGGTTGTCGGTGTTTGAGGAGTCTTCATTGAAGGTAGCCATCGTTGCGGTGTAACGAAGATACGATTTATTGACACAGGTATGAATAACACAGGTTTGACAATCTACCACGGCGGTGAGACGTCCGCGACACTAGTGACAATGGTCTCCGGTTCGATAACGAATCCGCGGCCAACGGGATGACAGATGGGCGTTCTCGCTGAATCTAAGTCTGATTCGTAAAAATAATTGCTGAGCGTAAAGACGTTACTCTTTGGTCGACGGGAGCGCGTAAAAGAATGCCCGTCCCGTCCCGATGATGCCACAGAGGAAAACTATAATGGGGTGTGTCTAAGGACACGAGATCATCGGATTCGTCGAGGAAAGCCTTCGTTTAGGAAGTAAGGGAAATTGACGTTGCTGCTAATTGGTCAATCTCCATATCGGTGGTTAGAAAAAGATGGTAGCCGCCCTCGAGGGAAAGTTGCTAGTGGGAGACGCCGCTCGTTGAAAAATATGTCTCCCCTATCTTCCCGTAGTTGGGACAAAGACTGTTTGTCTGTTTGAAGGACTTTAGTTAACTAAACCTTAAGATTTATAACGGGCCCTCGGGCTAGCCGAACATGTACTGCGGAGACGCATCGACATCTGGCAATCATCTTACTCGAAGAATAGGGTCTGCGTGTGGCGAGCCACGGGACAGAAACCGTGGGAATGTTTACTGTCGCGTGTCGCCACGAATATTTCTTTTAAGGAGAGCTATAGAATTACTCCATACCTTTGTTAGGCAAAGCGTTCATCCCTTGACCGCGGCTACGTTGGGCGACAGACTGTCACCTCGAGCCAAAGCTCACCGTCACTAATCTCGAACAATTACAATCGGATTGAATAACTACAATAGTTTAGTTACAGTTATAGTAGACTTTAGATTGCAATGTTGCGGGGCTATCCAAAGGTTCCGGTGTCCTTTCATCTCCGACATATAGATATACATGTATATGTGACGAAATATACTAAAGCAATATTGACCCTTTGTCGCTGAAAGTATCAAACTACAAAACTTCCTTTCAAATTTTCAGAATAAGGAAATCAGGATCATGATAAATAATTGGAACATAATTAAAAATAATATATCTTCTCTATAAGATAATGAATACATTGGTTCATTTAATTTTTATGGATATTCAAACGCTTCTGTGAAATAAAACGTCAAGATTATAGAGTATAAAATTCATAGCTATGAAATAACTAAAACTCTGATGTATTATTAAAAATATACGTTAGGTTGTATGTAGTGATACATACAAAGATTACATGTACAAACCCATAATTAACACAATGCTACCGCAACCATTCTGCAATCTACCTTGCCCAAAACACTCTTCCAGTCACCTCCAAACTCTTCAATTCTCTCCACCTAACCACCCACAAACCATTCACAAACATGCAATTCCCGACAAAAGAAGAACTTATCGTCAGTTGTCCTTAACATCTCGTTCATTCATTTGGTCCCTATCCCCCTATTTCCTCCCACTGCGATGATCGCACTACATTTTTCCACGTCTCTATTCTATTCTCTGGATGATCTGAATTCTCGAGCAGTCGAGTGACGATTGATCTGTACAATTGATCGATTTCTTTTTACTACAGACATGCAAGAAATTCCGTGTTGGAGAGCGATATTGCGAGTTCGAGTGCCTGGACCATCTGAAGAACGTTACCAGAACTGGTATAGTTTATGTCGTTGATGATAAGAATTCCTCCACGACTCAGCAACAAGAGCTACTCTGGGTAATGAGCTTAATGGTGCTGTTGCGGCTATTTTAATTTTTCAACAAGGATCCAGATGGCGCCGTTGACGAAATTCTTTCATTATAAACGTCAACGATCAACATCAGCCATCAGGGAACGAAGAAGGTACGCTGTAACGTGTCTGAGTAATTATACCTCGAGGAGTACATACAGTTATGTAATGAAGATTCATATGTGAGTGTTTGTTTTCTTATTTCTTTTCCCTTTGTTTCATTTGAATGGATTTTTGTACTCAAAGAGCGAGGTAAGATTACGTCAGATACGTTTTTACATATGCTAAAAAAATGGAAAATGATGATGATGAATCAATGACACGTAGAAAATTATAATCTATTGTATTGCTGTTATCTAATGGTGTTGTAGTTGACTGTATGGTGGATGTATCTAATGGTGTTGTAGTTGACTGTATGTTGTTCAATATTGCTATGAAACTCTTCTGATTCATTGTCACTTATACGAAGGATGGAAGTATGCGAATTGGGAGAAGTCAGGTTGAGAGATGCAAGATTTATACGCTCGTTCTGTCAGTTATCCCAGTGTCTGTTACGCGATAGAAAATGAACGAACTGAATAATAAATGCATTATCGGCATGAAGATTGCTTGATGTAGGCCACCGCTTTTTTTCTATCCTTCCGATACCATTTTTCTTTTTTTTCTTTTTTTGCGAAACACTTTGCTAGTCGTGAGAAGCAGCAATTCCCTTCTGCGAATCAATTACGGTTCACGAGAAATTGTATTATAGCCTGGAACGTATTCAAATTATCTTCAATTATTCTCGGCTGTTTCCATTTCCATTCGTCTCTTACGTAAGTACTCGTTTGATGTACGTACATAGTGAGACAATAATCGTTAACACCTTTAATGTCTTCAGTATTATAGAATAAGACGCGAAAATACGTTGAAACCTGACTTTTAGATTCGCGAGACTCTATAAGGCTTCGAAAGTCTCTTGTTTCAGGCCGAATAAAAAATTGTAGATGAAGAATTACATTGCGAGGTCTGTTAAGGAAAATTTTAAATCGTATCGTTGTAATAGGATTATTTCAGCGAGGGAAATTACGTGTTGCGTGCGAAGCCACGAGCTTTCTTTCAGGCTAATATACATAATTGTCCTATCGAACTTTCCATCTAAACCGTTGCGCTCACACGTGGATTTTGCATTTCAATTTTCTTACTTACAGTCCAGTCCAGTGAGACCAAGTTAAATTTTTCAGCCCTCCGAGGTAGAATATGTTTTATAGAGAGACGTACAACGCCATGAAGGGGAGACAGATCAATAAATTGGGTTATCTTTAAATTACTGACAATCATTTCATCGACGCGGTTTCACCGACACCGAGTCCCCCGGCAACGTCTGTCAAAGCTTATTTACCGATACACTGAAATCAACCACAATCATTTTACCGACCTCTTCCTTTGCTGACAGTTATTATACTCGCTGTCATATGTTATCGTTGATTATACATCTTTATTTACAAATTCGTTCCTGTGTATAACGAAACAAAGGAAGAAACGAAAATGATACGTTTCATGACGCATTGTTAAATTATTAATTAACGAGAGTTACATATCTACATGAATGCTTTGAAATGTCAGTTATAATTCATGAAAATGGATACAAGCCATTTTACTATACATAAATAGAATTATAAAGACATGTTACGTACTAATGCTTTTACGAAATATATTTCTGTATACGTTTGACGTTTCTGTATTATTCCTTATGTGCTTTCTGCTCTTGTGTTTAGCTCGTCGGAAGTAAAAATACGTTAAGCGAATCAGCTAATCTATTCGAGCGTTTCAACGGCTCAGTCTTCTCTTATGCAACTACCAAAAGAGAAGATAAGTCTTTGGTTATACAACATTTCATAACGTCCAAAGTAACGGGGCACTAATTAGTTGCAACTTTAAGACAGACCAGATATCAGTCATCGTCCGTAAATACATTTATTACGATCGTTTAAAGTTTAAAGAAACACCGTTATAAAGTCGTAATACGAGACAAAGCGAAGAGAAAGTAAACTGTTGGATATATGACAAAATAATTCTATTTTAAATAAGAGACTGGTCAGCGTGGTTATTTTGTTTACAAAATCAAACGAATTTAATGAATGTAATGGTAAGGAAGTAACTATAAGTGGCTGTTAAACTATTTTTATGCTTGAAAAGTAATTCGCAAAGTAATGTAAAGCAGTACTACTGAGTTGTACATAACCTCTTTCAGAATTTGTTCTTAACCTCTTGCTTCATAACTTCCTTAATTATACTCTTCAAACTTATTGACTACTTCGATGTTGTTACGAACAGAAACTGATAAAATATTAATCTTAAATATAGATTGAAATGAAAGCTTGTCACGTAAATATATATATATGTACTACTTACTCAAACTATGGATCACATAACCTATAAAAAAAAAAAAAAAAAAAAAAATTATTGTACACTATAAAGCAAGAGGTTAAATCTTTAATCTGTTAAGAATTAAATTTTTTATTGTAACTGCGAAAATTATAAAAGTACCAAGCGAAGCAAGTACGGAATATATGCGGAATATGAATCGCTCAACTAACCAAAGAGCGGCTCAGTGACAAAATTAGTAAAGTAAAGACCACAAATATTACAACATTATATTCTACCACAAAATAATTCTCTATACAAAAAAGGTACACAACGAATCGATTTTTCACAACGATAAGAGTCAACAGAACCAATCAAGACCAGACGAGACTCTCATAAGACAACGATATCAGAGGGATCAAATCAGCGACTTCAATCTATGTTACAGAGTATAGTTATCAAGAAAAATTGCTCTTTTCATGAAAAGTATGGTAATGATACTCTTATAACACATTGTATATCTGACAGTCGGATGTGCCCGTGGCCATCGGAAATGTAAAGACGACGCTTTTAGAAAGTGATAGCGTCATCGCGTATTAAAAACGCGTTAGAAGAAGGACGGTTTCGCTATCCAAGGCGAATCGAAAAGTGTGCGTGTTGCGAGAATCAGAGTTGATCGAGACGTCGAAGCATAGAGTCGTTAGAATTGAGTTGCGAGTGTTGTCGAGTGTTAGAGTTGCTAGTGAGAGAGAGAGAGAGAGAGAGAGAGAGAGAGAGAGAGAGAGAGAGAGAGAGAGTTACCAAATAGTTGTCAAGTTATTTGTTGTAAATACGAGCGTTGCATTTAGTTTTCCTGTTAATCAAACATCGTTTCTCTGTCTAACTAATATCTGTATTTTCAATCCATTATTAATATATTCCGATATTACAAGTGGGGGCTCGTCCGGGATTGAATAAGACAGAGAAACGATACGATTTAACGGAGCTATTTCTGCGGGAGTAGAAAAGAATAGAATAAAATGGCAAACGTTGAAGACGAACGATTGTCGGGTGAAGAGGATTTGACGCTGGAGGAGCTGAGGAGTAAGCTCGCACAGATGAATCTGCCTATATCCGGTGCGAGATCAGTGCTGGTTGCCAGGTTGAACAGAGCGTGCAAACCTGGTCGATCTACTCCTAAGGATTCGAAGCGTGGCGAAGAACCAACAAACCAGCGAGATCTAAGAAGCAAGCAGAGAGCCGAACGCAGTCAAGAGGGAGAGGAAGACCTCGAGAAGCTGAGGACGAAAGAGCTGAGAGCGCGTCTCGTTAGCTTGGGGTTGAAGGTAACGGGAAGAAAATCCGAACTACGCGCGCGGCTACAGGCGGCCCTAGAAGGAGACGATGTATCGTCGGAAGAAGAGAGCTCCGACGAAAGTGAAGGCGAGGACGATAAACAAGGCGCGCGAGAATACAGGAGAGGCACGCGAGCGGTGTATCAGGACCGCGATGAGTAGCAGCAGAAGGTATGCGTCGGTTCGATGTTGAGTCTTAAAGACGTGGAAGACTCATTAGAGAAATTCAGCGGGGATGATCTGCTGAGGGTAAATCAGTGGGTGGAAGACTTCGAGGAAATGGCAGAAGTGTGGGGTTGGTCAGACGCCCACATGGTGGCCTATGCTAAGAAATTACTCGCAGGCTCCGCTCAGGCCTTCGTACGACAAAAACGATGCGCGAAGTCCTGGGCAAAGCTAAAAAAGGCGTTGAGGAATGAGTTTGAAAATGTAGTAAGCGACCAACAGATACATGGCGAGTTATCCCATAGAAAGAAGAAAGCAGATGAGAGTCTGCAACAATATATGTATCACATGTGCGGGATTGCAAAACAAGGAAGGGTTGATACGCAATCCTTGATAGACTACATTATTCAAGGCATTCCCGACGAGGTCGCGAACAAGACTGTGCTATACGGAGCCAGGAATATCGAGCAATTAAAAGAGCGTTTCAGGCGCTACGAAGCGATAAAAAGAGATATGGAGATGAGGACGAAATTTGAGGAGCCGAAGAGTAACAGGGTAAAGCCGGTGGCGAAGCTGTCCGAAACCGAGAGGAACAAGGAACCCGGTCGATCTGGAGATGCGAGGAAGACGCGATGCTACAATTGCTTCAAATGTAGGGAGTACGGACACATCGCATCAAGTTGCGACAATTTGGGTGAGCCCTCAAAAAAAGTTTACAGCGTGTTTCGGTCGTTACAAACAAGGCGTGGTAAGGATGTTAAGATGGAAAATTTCAAATTGAGCGCGTTGATAGACACCGGTAGTGAGCTGACTCTAATGCGAGCAGATCAGCATGTGAAAATCGGAGCGCCCAGATTAAGTCGGGAAATCGTTGGATTTGGCGGTGTCGGTTCCGGAAGGAATTTTACGCTCGGGAAATTTTCCACGAACATTATTATAGACAATGAGTCGTACTGTATAACCATACACGTAGTTCCAGACACAGTGATGCAACATTCGCTTATTATTGGCGCAGACTTTTTGGACACTGTTGAAATAAGTATAAAAGGGGGAGAATCTTTTATTAGTAGAATAAAGGACGAAAATCCCGATGAGTGTCCGGAAGTCCTCAAGATAGATGTAGAGACACAGGCGAGTGAGATAGATTTGTCACACGTTAAGGACATGCAACATAGGCTAAAAAGAGATTTGAAGAGAACCAAAGCATTGCTAAGAGACGCTCAAACGATGCTGGAGAGATCGAAAGGTGACTCGACGGGTAAAGCAGCTTTACGACAGCTGAAGAACCAGTTAGAAGATGCAGAATGCGCTAGAGCAGTTGCAGTTAAAGCGAAACAGGCACTGGAGCAAGAACCGAATGAGACGCAGGCTTCGTTGCAGGAAGTACTGTGGCAACGTTCCGAAGCAGAAGATCGTGTTAATGTAGCTAGTCGCGAACGAACTGAGCTACTGTCGCAATTGGAAGAAAATAAAGAAGAGTTAGCAGAAGTTTTGAAGAAGTATCGGGCAGCTGTGCAGCAAGTGTCGGAGGAACGGAGAATAGTGGCAAGACACGTGGTGATTGGTAAAGTGGACCAAGAGATGGTGTCCTCGTCGGATTCTTGCGGCCAGCAGGAGGACTTAGCGAACATCACGAGGAGGAAGAATCTGGCTAAGGATGTTGTTGATGATATTTGCGAATTTACTGAGAAGGATAGCGTTGCGGATGTGAGGGTTGTTTCAAGTTTTCGGATAGACTCGAAGAGAGTGAATGCAAGGCGAACGAAAAGACAAGGGAAGTCGCACGTGCGGAATCCCTCCAATAATATCGATATACAGAGGATGTGGATGACGAGGACGACGATGGGATTGTCGAGGACACGATGAACGTGAAGACCTTCGAAAAAGAAGAGATCATAGTCTCGGTAGATGGTAAGTTGTTAACGTCTTCCATGTACGAACCGAGCCTACGAAAATGTCACGATGCTGCCACGACGATCAAAGCCCCTGACAAGAGTGAAATGGGTAAACAAACAACGGAGAGGAAGATAGAGGAAGAGCGAAAGAGGAGCAGTAGCATCGAGGACGAACAGGCCGCGGTGTTCCAAGAGGAACGAGATCAGCTGCGTGCGGACGCAAAGAGACGGATTGAGGAGATCCAAATCCGAAACAAGCGGGCGTATAACAGGAGACGCAAGAAGGCGACAGCATACAGGACGGGAGATCTAGTGGCAATCGAGAGGATGCAGAGGGGTCCCGGGCTAAAGCTGCATCCGAAGTTTCTTGGACCGTATCGGGTGATAAAAGTCCTGCGAAATGACCGATACATAGTGCAGCGAGAGGGGGAGCACGAAGGGCCACGTACAACTTCCACGGCAGCCGATCACATGAAATGGTGGAATGCTGACGATAGTGATGTAAGTGCGAGCGGCGCTGATGAGCACATCTGAGGGCAGATGTGATTGTCAGGAAAGGCCGATTGTAATATCGTAGAATAGCTTTGATTGGAGATCGGCTGAAAATAGAAAAACCGTGTACGTCGTGTTTCTGTGGTTCGTTTACATTTAAGAGTGCCTACGTGACTAAAGGCACGTAGTTGGTAGTTCTTACATAGGTATGAGGGAAACAATAGACAACGTTAGAAGAAGGACGGTTTCGCTATCCAAAGCGAATCGAAAAGTGTGCGTGTTGCGAGAATCAGAGTTGATCGAGACGTCGAAGCATAGAGTCGTTAGAATTGAGTTGCGAGTGTTGTCGAGTGTTAGAGTTGCTAGTGAGAGAGAGAGAGAGAGAGAGAGAGAGAGAGAGAGAGAGAGAGTTACCAAATAGTTGTCAAGTTATTTGTTGTAAATACGAGCGTTGCATTTAGTTTTCCTGTTAATCAAACATCGTTTCTCTGTCTAACTAATATCTGTATTTTCAATCCATTATTAATAAATTATAATTAATCGAACAAAATTACACCTTTAATATATTCCGATATTACATTACCGTGATGTAATATTTATCATGCTTATTTTGTACGTAAAACGAATCGTTGGAATATTCCCGAAGCTAACGAAGCATTTCCCAAAAGTTAAACCGAAGAGATTAACGCGAATAGTTAAGTGAAATTTTTCCATTAACTTGCTGACCAACCGGCAAATAAAAAATCATAAAAATTGTTTCAATGTGTTGAGGTCACGCATAACTTCTTTTTTCATTGACGATTACCAAACAGGTAAAATTTCGAAATTGTACGAAGGCCACGTGACCAGATCGTATTGGAATTTGAAGTGCATGGAAAAAGACAACTCGAAGTACAAACCTTGAGCTGTACTACTCGAAGTACAAACGTGAACTAATGGATGCAGAAAAGCAATTAACGCCAAACATCCGAACAGCATCTTGGAGCCCGTCATTGTTCTGAAATAAAAGAAGTGACGAATTAAAAAGACGCAGGACTAATAATAATAAAGGAAACTTAGTTCGTATTATAAATTGAATTTACATCAGAAAAGAAGCACGATCAAGCGAAACAGATCGTAGAAATGACAAATATCATCGATATACGTTTCAGTGTAATTTCACTTTTGAAAATTATTTAGTTTAATACGATCGTATTCATCGCTCCGAAACTTTCATTGTGCTGCAATTTGTGCTGCGTCTTTTTAATTTCTCTATCTTTCTGTGTTTTCGGAAAAATTACTTGAAAGATTAAGAATTGCTTGCCTTATTTTATTTTCGATTAGTTAGGATTTGATTATTCCAGGTAAGGTTTATTATTTATAACAGGTTTTATCACTTGTTTATTATTTAGGAGTTTGTTATTTTAGGATTAGTACCTTTTAGGATTTCTTATCCTTCGAGTTTCTGTTTCAGATATCTAGGTCTATTTCAAGATGTTTTATTACATTAGGATTATTTATTCGATTAAGATAATTTAAGAGTTTCACAATGTACAAAGAAATAATCGCGTGAAATTTAGATTTATGCTTTAAACGTATTAAACACGCGGTAATTTCAATGTCTATAGCCTCGAACGTGTTCTGATTAGTTGTGTCATTGTCTGTGACATTGAAATCACAAAAATCCATTGCAAGTGTGCTGTCATGCAATGTGGATGTAATTGGGTTTTTTGGGGTTAGGTTGGGGTTAGGTTGTATCATCTGATTTGTACAGTACTGTTTTAACGCAAGGACAGGAAAGTTATTATATATTTCCCGTCCATTATTTGAATCGTTGTGAAGTGTAACGAATTATATTCGATTCGAGGAGATGTTAATGAATTAGCCATTTCATATGTAATTACATGGAAATAAAAATCATTGCAAAAATAATTGATCTAATGACAACGGAATTTCCAATATTTTTTTGTTTCGTCACCTCTTTTTCGTAATATATCTTTTATAGGTACGTGATTTATTAATCGTTCGAATGGAAATAATTATTCGTATAATATTCAAACGATTCTAGCCATAAAATAAATTAAAACGATACCTGTCAATGATATGCAATCTGCGTATGACGTCAACCTCGATCTATGCTTATACAAGAAATTTTATCAATCAATGACTAGATATACAATAATCAAATATTATAAAATTTCCTGAAAACCTTTAGGTGTTAATATCTTTAATATTTGCAAGTTATTGTTTAGCGCTAATTAGTTAGAATGTAACAAGTGGTGTACCAGAATTGAGATAATTAAGCCACACGAACAATCTTATTTAGATCTTTTTAATTTTTTAATTCTCTTTTGCTCTAATACTTCGTAAAATTAATCTTCATTAGCTACTACACTTCATAGAATAACAAGAGATAATTTTTCTTATATAACGTTTCATTCATAAAATCTATCATTAAAGTATATCTTCATAAAAATATCATTCCATACTAACGGTATATTTGGTGTCATACGAGATAACAGTTACCAGTGATGACATATGTAACTTTATAAAGATATCTCGTTTTATTATATATTAAAAGAATGTACTCATTGCTGCTATATTTCAGATGAAAAAAAGGCGGCAACGATTTTACAGTAAAATCGTTCGTTTACAACTGATTCATTTACATTTCATGATAATACTGTGCATTCTGAATATGCTATGATTTGGTTTAAAATAATAAATAGTCCATTCTTGCATACTATTGCTCCAGCTTTACTTGTATTTTCGATATTGGTATAAATAGAAAGACAATTAATGTCGTTCGAGTCTATTTTCGGATCATTTATATTACGTTTAATCCATATAGTTATCATATGAGACATAGTATCGTAAAATTTGGAAGAATAAAACGTTCGTACAGGAAGTACATTTTATAAGAACTCCAACAAATCTGCGTGTGCACCTAAAATACAAACTGATAGTGATAGTGATTGTTCATAAGTTTATATACATTATCTAATGTCAATCGAAGGTATCAATTCTTTTTCTCCATAAGAGTACTTTTTCATTTATATGTGTTCAAAAATACATGTGTTCAACCGTGAAGCATATGTCACCTACAACGAAAAAGAGTTTTCCTATACTTAATATTTCCTTTATATACCTATGAAAGTCTATTCTTCGCGTAGTATGAAATTATGAATAAATCTGGAATATTGTTCAATCTGAAAAGAAAAATAACTTATTGACATCATTCATTGATACGAGATTCAGAATGTTTGTTTTGTCTTGCAGAAAAAGAAGGCAGCCCTCCCTTTCTTTTAATGTGAAATAGAAAGCGAAAATTTGAAAACAGATTTTTTGGAAATTTACTTGCAAATATCGTTTTCAATATCGTGATTTTCTTCCCAATGGTACTGTACTTTCAAATTTTCCAGTATCCCTCTAAAAACAAAAAGTCGAACCTCGTTATTGTTAACGTAGGCATTACAAGGAAGCGAAGTATTAGAAAGCAGCTCCTTTTTATTATGGATTTCTCTATAATCATGTAAATAAGAAATTCCGGAAATTTTTTCCTCAAGAATTTAATTCTTGTGTTTTGATTGATAATTATTACACTGCATACTAACTTTTCGCATACTGTTCGCGTCTAACAGTTTCCTAATAATAACTACTTCAAAATTACATATGTTCTTGCACGAATTCAAAAGTACGTATGATACAATTACAATTGATTCTAAAATAATAATTATTTAAAGATATTAAGATACTAATTAAACGTTTCACTGTATTTCAAAATCTGGAACAACAAATTTTTATTTATAAAAAATGAAACTGTCTTTATATATTCTTTGTCACGATGCTATTTCTTATTACCGTGTCGACATTTTTTAAAATTCATTTTGTTATCTCTACGCAATATGAAAATTCATATACTGCTTAATATTTTTTGCATATTATCCATCCACCGCATGATATCTTCTGAAAAATCAAAATATTAATGTTATATTATTACAATGCTTCTTAAATATCAATTTTTGACAAATTTGAAATCCAATATATTTTGCACAATTATTATTTATCAAAAAATTCCAAGTTAGTAACTTTCTTTTCAAATGGCAAATAACATATACTTTGACTTACCTGTAAGTTTTTGTTCCTAATCATCATTTCCTCTTATAGAACATCATTATTGTTCTTATAATTACTACCAGTGTCATAGATATTGTAGTGGCTACAACTGAATTAATAGAAAATGATAAATAACTGTGTATAACACTAACACATAATTGTGTATAACAATGACACATAACTTTTACTTACATATCTGTCGATAAGGGATTACTTACTGTGATATCCTGTTGATGTTTCTTAAGGCACTTGATTAGGTGCGATACGGTATCATTCCTTATGGTATACTGTAGATAAGTATTTTAGAAAATAACAAGAATAAATCTAAATTATTCAGAGGTTCCAGTTTCGGCTTAGACATAAATACAGGACCATTTGCAAAGAAGAAAGGGTGCGTTTCTACAGCCTCGTTATAGTAACCATGAATACCAATCTCTGAATTACTGGTTACTAAACATAAATATCCTATAAAATTTAATATATTTCTTTAATTTTTAATACATACATGAGTTAGTAGTTCTAAATTATGAATCATCCTACCTGTGATATTACGCTTTTCCTTATAATATCATCACTCGAGTGAACAACATTAAGATCATGTAAACCATGTCATCCTATCTTACTGTGAAGATACTTAGTTATGTTATCTAACATTATAAAAATATCATCAAATTCAAGTCCTTTTATTCACATCACATGGCCACGACGATCTGGTTCTTCGTTATATAATGTTCTAAAATTTGTCGTATATATAGGATGTACAAACCGTGATATCAAGGTATCAGTTCTTCCTTCCCAAGGGACAGTTTCATTAAAATTCTGATAGAATTAAAAATTAATTATTAATATTCTAACAATCATATATGTTAAATACGTTATAGTCAACGATATATACCTGAGCGAATGTAGGGGTGATTCCTTGATAATTATAAATGTCATCAGCCCACATCATTGTGCCACTTCTTTGTACTCCAGCCTCTAGATTAACAGCCTAAACAAACATACGAAATTTTATAGAAGCTGTACAAAATATAGTATATATGCGCAATATTGAAGCGTTCAAGGGGATATAAAGGTAATGTACATCACATACACGTGTACTCTCATGCAACAAAATACAATTAGATTTAATAGTATAAGCTCTTTTATTCATCATAATAGATTGGAAATTTAAGTGTCTTACGAGGGTGAGTAAAAAGTTACCCGCTCTGTCGGTGTAGAATTTATTTTAAGCAATTGTCAAAAAAGACATACATCATTTTTTGACATAATCACTCGATTTCTGTATACACTTTGTCCATTTGCCGAAGGACCTTTGTATTTTCTCATTAAAAAATGTTTTGGGCTGAGCTGCGAACCACGAATGCATCGTCGTCTTCACCTTTTCATCAGCTTTTTCGGCATCCATCTCGCACAAACTTTTTAAAATCCAAATCTGTCGTGCACTATTGCATAAGCAGAGCCGTGGCTGATTTGCAAATGATTTGCCACATTATCCAGTGTCACTCGTCTATTCCATAGAGCATAAGTTCATGAGCACGTTCAATGTTGTCATCGTGGATGTGGACGGGCGTCCAGCTGTTTTTTCATAACACTCGTGCGATCTTCTTTGAACTTTTGTGCCCATTCAAACACACTTCGTGACAAAACACTTTCTCCATAATGTGCATTAAATCTTTGATAAATATAGGCATCAAACATAACCTCCGACCACAAGAAACGAATCACAGCATCCTGCACTGTTTTCCTGCAAATCACCATTGCAAAGCGCCATTACTCGCGCAACGGTCACAAACGAATTGACGTAACACAAAGAAACCTGCGCAGCAGCACTGAACAGATATTGACGTCATACGAAGAGTGCAGATGGATCAATACGGTCGACAGAAGTTTTAACTATCTGGAGTGCGGATAAATTTTTACTGAGAGTCGTATAGGAATCTATAATCTGTAAGTACACCTTTGGCTGAATGGAAATTTCTCTTACATATAGTCAAAAATGCTGAAACTGTGTATTGAATTGGAAAGTGATAAAAAATAAGTGAAGTTTCGAGGTTGCATGTGATTGCATGAGTACACAGGACGTTTTTAGCGAATAAAAAATAATTTTGAAAGACACGAGACTTATCTTGTATTTTATGCACTCTCTGTGTCCGAATTTCCAGAAGCTCTCTATCTTATGAAGTGTTTTAGATTAGCCGGAAAATTTTGTACGTACGTACAAGAAGTATACGATCTAAGTGGAATATTCCATTATTCTCTTGATACAACAGAAACGAAATTTACAGAACTTCTCAGAAAGTTGGTTTATTATTACCAAATTTATAGAATTAATATACGTTTATCATCTTTACATACCTAAGTCGTGGAGGTTTATCGTGCGTAAAAAATTAGTGTCGTTTCAAAGTTACATTTCGTACATTTTAAGCCTATAATTTGTAACGTACAAAACAATGTAAATTTGAGCTGTTTCTTATCTCCACAATAAGAAAATCCAACTTTACGTTTTTTACACAATGATATTTATGGAACAGTAATATCATATTATTGCATCGCTTGGAGAATGAAGTCAAGGTACGATGTGACCCTAGTGTAAACGCTGGGATACCCAGCTGTGCCGCACTTATAAGCATAAGACACAATACCTATTAAATACGAGGTTAATTCATGTTGTATCAGCAGTGGTCCGCCGCGGTCAGCCTGAAAGGATCGTTAAATTTTTAATCAAAGATACTGAAATATATCGATCGAATTGTATTGAAATTATACTTATATACAGTAATAATCTTCTATTGATTTGTGTATTGAAATACTCCAATTTATAACGTACATGTTATATGTATTTTGAGCAAAACTAAGATTAGAAGGAAATTAGATTAAATACCATAACGAGGTGTGAGAAGTGGGCAAAACTATTAAATTGTGTTTATCTATTATTTTTAATGTTTAAGACGTCGATTTGATGTTAATTCGAATCGACGTGTCTTCAGATACCGTATAGTTTGTAGTAACTCTGTAACTTAATTACCGTACAAGAATCCTCTCCACCCTGAGCATGTTCGGCGCATATTATACCATCAGTGATATCAGGTGCATTAGGAAATTTGGAATAAGCTATTTTGCATTCGGCGTTCTTAATCACTGGCATTTGTACTTCCATTAATGCATTACGTCGTGGTCGTCCTACGAAGAAAATAAGAAAGATATTTAAGACTGGAACTATTTAATTTTATTATAAAATTGATATCACTTACTATATCTTAATGCTCCCGATCCAGCAACAAGGGGGTTATAGCCGACGAAGTTGCTCTTTCGTAGGGGCTCTTTCGTACAAATGGGATATACGTACCCTGAAAAATAAAAAAATAAATGAAAATGCAGGAAACGAATGACCAAAAGTATGAGAAAGAATTATACACGCTTTATGACACAATATATGTGTACAGTAAGAAATTTCAGGATATGATACTTCAGTAATACTCAATAGCATATATATATATATATATTTGAGGACTTACTCGAAAATGGCACCTCCTCCACCAATCTAAGAATGACAATATTATGATTGTGTATGTTTTCTATTCCATCCATATGTGCACAATGTGCTGCGGTCAAAACATGCCTAGCCGATATCAGGGAACCTCCGCACTTCCATAGTGGTTTGTCTGGGTTTCGGGGATTACGAAAACCTAATGCAACGATCCATGGCCAAGCGCCTAAAATGCAATAGTCATAGTTGTGAATATACATAATTTTTTCTCACATAACGGGTAACAACGATTATTACCTATTCGATATTCGATCATACAGCAGACGATAAGTACATACGTACAAATACTCTGAAATAGAGATTTGATAAAGACAGAAATTAAATTTTTATTCCAGTGGAATACAAATTATTAAATAATTCTATATAATTTCTATTTGAACTATACTGAACTATAAAGTTCAAACGTGTAATTTCTGCCCTAACAGTTTTTGATCTCTATCCATATTATTACTCCTATATCAATTTTTTATTTCAAGCAAAAAGATACTCTTCCTAACATGAAGTAAAAGAAAGAAATAATTCAAGTTAATAAGTAAAGTTACTACCGATAAAATCATAGCATTATTATTTAGTCTAATTGAAATGTACATTGATGTGCTGTTTAATGCCTTTAAAGTTCATTCTTTGCAGTAAATGGCTTATTATTAATCGGAAAGAAAGACATAAAACGTACCAAGTTCAGCTGGTTTACCATCGACCACCCTGGTATGAGAGACGTTGCTAAAACCACAGTATGGTGGTCGCAAAGCCTTATACTTATACACAGTTTTTATTAAAATTTCTCTCTTCTCTTTGTTTGGATCGTTCGGACAGCAAACGATCGTAACATTGCCCTGGTATCTGCACACTGATCGTCTATAAAAATCGGTGGCTGTACGGTACTGTATCTGCCATATTTCTTGCAGAGGTTTACATTTTCTGTAGTCAAGGCACCTGCCTTCTTGATTGTCCGGTGTGGTACATTCTGGATCAAACAATTTTAAAACATTTATACAGTTCAAAGATGCGTAAGAAAGCGACACCGATTACTCAACTTTCGAAGTAAAAGGCCGATCAAGTCCACCGGATTGCCCTACAGACACGTATTAATCCGTAAGAGTTAGTCATCATGTTGATAATAATTATCTAAAGAAACTTTTCACGTGAAAATATAAAATTTTAATTGATTAGATATTGTGTTAGCCATACTTAAGAAAGAAAATGAAAATGAATGAAATGAAAGAAAAGGACTACCTTCAACCTCATGTTTTAAATAAACACTTTGTCAGTTTTGCGGTAAATAAATTCTTAGGAATTCAGGACAGTTTTTAGTGAATCATTTTGTTTCGACCGTTCGCGGAGAGACGCGATCGCGAGATAGCACGTCAACGAGAGTTGTAAGTTCCCGTTACGATTAAATAATCGACGCCACGAACTGATCGATCCCCTTATTTCGATTATGATAATAAGGGTAGTTCAACGAAATTCCACAGAATTAACACAAATAAATTAATGTTTATTTCAACAACTTATTAACTAGAAAGATATAAATGGAACAAAAAAAATGTAACTGCGTTTTGGTTGATAAGTAATGCGCGACATACCACATGTGTTGACGGTTCGACATCTCGAAAAGTTCTGAACGCCTTTCGATTTTTTTCGTTTTTTCTGGAAGGCGACCCCCACTACGTTCGGATCACGCCACATTCTTTTACGCGAGGTAAAATACGGGCCACGAGTCGACGTTTCTGGAAGTCGCCCTGCTTAATGAACCATGCGCTTGCCACTACAATGTTTGTTTGCCGGGCAGACACGACGATCCGTCTGCGACATTATAGTGCCGCGATCGATAGTTAAGAATATGACCTATGGTAAGCCGCATGGCGTAACATTCTCCCCCCGTTGAGAGGGTACCGATCAAACTAGGGAGGTGTGGTTGAAGTTCCCATCTTATTTCGTCTCGGTGGCTAGTTGTTCGGGTTTCTCGAGATCGGGTTGAATTGGCAGTGGGACAAGCCTTTTGACGCCCCGATCCAAAATGCTCTTTGCCGTCTGAACTGTAGCTGTCCGGATGACACCATCGGCGCCTGGATGAATCTTGATAACTCGGCCCAGAGGCCAATGCATGGAGGGAACGTTGTCCTCTCTGAGGATGACGATTGTGCCCTTTTGGATGCTGTGTCCACCCTTGCTCCATTTATTGCGGTTGGTTAGCTCGTTCAAATACTCCTTATGCCAGCGGTTCCAAAAATGTTGTTTAAGCTGTTGGATATGCTGCCATTTGGAGAGTCGGTTCGATGGAATGTCCTTGAAATCTCGATCACGTAAGCACATTAATGAATCGCCAATGAGGAAATGTCCGGGAGTGAGGGCTAGGAGATCATTTGGATCGGTGGAGATAGAAGTTAGAGGGCGGGAATTGAGGACTGCTTCTATTTCTATGATAAGAGTATTACGGTGTTAAGCTCATATGTTTCTGTTTCTCCACTCGCGCTGCGCCATAATATCCTTTGATATTTCCGATCCTCTGGTCGTACGAGGAATTGCCGATACAGGAATTTTCTCGATGTCGCCAGTGAGTACGTACTGATGAGCGCGGAATCTAATTAATATGCAAAATAAATTGTGAATTGATTCGAGAATATAGGATTTCCCCATTTTCATGATTATCGTGATTTTTGTATAAATATATTTTTTAAGATACTAATAATTAGGTACTTATAAATTAGTATTATCAATTATTTTGCATTTATAATTCCGCCTCTAGTATAAGTGTTAATTGAAAACTAACTTTATGTTTGAAAAAGTACTAGCAAAGTCGTTGAGTAACAAGCCACTGATGCTAACACAAATAGCATTGTCGTAATTAAATATTTCTAAATATTCATTTTTCATTTTGAACCTGTAGAAACAATTTATTATATATACTATTAGCTAAGTAATTGCATATTTAATTAAGTCGAAATATAAAACTTAGTTATTTTAATAATTTAAAAAATAAAAAACTGACAAACATTTCAATTTAATTTATGGTTGGAACAAAAGACAGTTATTCTTCATTAATTGAAATATTGCAATGCAGAGTACTTTCCAAAATACGCCGAGAGTATTCCTGATGGTGAAACGAGCGTTGCTTCATCGAACGCAGCTAAAGAAAACAACATCTATGTAGTTGGTGGTACGATGCCTGAAATAGAGGGCGCTAAATTGTACAATACCTGTACTATTTGGGGTCCCGATGGAACTTTGATAGCAAAACACCGAAAGGTAAGTAATATATTCCTTTATGGCTTTGAATTTGAAAATATTGGGGCGAAGAAAGTGACTCTATCTAGGAATAATTTAGGAATATACATATGTACATACGTATACTATAACCAATTCTATAATTTACGGTTTATAAAATACGTTATGATACGGGAAACGCCCATTTTTGTTGTAATGTGTTTGTGTTGTATAAATTTTTCACATACTTAAAATATTATTATACTTATTTTTTCTCCTTTTTAAACATTATTAAATGATAGGATTTTTTAATAAAAGAAAGTGATAAAAACGCTGTCAGTTATTAAATAAAAAATAATTAAAGTTTAGGAGTTGGTAACTTTGATATTAAATTACAAAAGTTGCAGCAATAGAATTAGCGACTACATTTTTATGTTATTAGGTACATCTATTCGACATCGACATTCCTAATAAGATTACTTTTCGAGAGAGTGATTCACTCAGTCCTGGTAACTCCCTAACGACGTTCGATGTGAAGGGCTGCAAAATAGGTATTGGCATTTGCTATGATATTAGATTCGAGGAAATGGCACGCATTTATCGGAACAAAGGTACAGTAACTTAATCGATCAATACTTAACTAGCAAAAAATTAAATATCTTTCTTAAATATATTCTATATAAAATTAATATAATCTGTAACTCTGTATAAAAAGAAGCTTAATTTAAAAAACCAGTATATTTGCTGAAAATGAAACAAATAAAAGAATTAAAAGCACAATAAGAGGACTGTCCTCGCATATTCAGAAATGATGGAATGTGAACCGTGCAACTACGAAGTTAATTGGTATTCGGTGGCTTCATATTTCCTGCTTCTCTGGGTTAGGTTGCCAAATGCTGATATATCCAGCGGCATTCAATATGACCACTGGACCACTGCACTGGTCATTACTTCAGCGTTTCAGAGCGAATGATAATCAATTATACGTTGCCTGCATATCACCGGCTCGTGTTCCTTAAGCAAGTTACGTCGCATGGGGACATACACAGTTGACCAATCCCTGGGGAAAGATTCTTTACGATTTGGAAACTCAAGAGAATATGGCAGTCACCGATATCGGTAATTTACAGCTTAAAATTAAAAGCGAGAGATCCATGATGTAATTAATTTTTAGTCTCGTTAATTTATCGATTTAGCCATCTTCCTCTGTATTTGTTGAATTTATTAGTAAGCATTACTTATTACTTCGTATGTTTCTTTTTTCTATCAGATCTAAAAGTTGTTGAGGAAGTAAGGGCTCAGATACCTACATTTTCTCAGAGACGTACAGATTTGTACGACACTGTCTGTAAGAAGGAGTAACTCTACACTAAAACAGAAAATGTTTTTTTATAATATTTCTACTACGATATCCTTTTTTTGTGAATTATTACTAATTTCTTATCATTTGTACTAAATGAATGACTCAATTAAGAAAACCAAAACGTTATAAATAATAATCTGTATATCTTGTGTATCAACATGTAATTGGATATTATAATAATATAGGAATGCTATAATAATATAGGATAATAATATAGGAGAATAGTAATATAGAAAAAAACTACATGCTTTTAAACACCTTTAATATCGATCACATAAATTGTTATAATTCACAATGATTACGCATACATAAAAGACCCCTTGATAGTAAAATTTACGATCAAAAGGCAATTACGTATCGTTTAACAACATTTAATTTATAACACCTTTTAAACATTTAGACAGATTAACACATAACACTTCTTATATAGAAACATCAATTCGAAGTTATCAGCTTGGAGAAATTGGTCGATTAATACCTGTAGATTGTCTGTCTCGATGAAAGACTTAAAGAGAGCAAAAACATGATAATGCCGCTAATATAATATTCCTTCTTTCTTGTATCTGTCTGCCTCTCAGGTCGATTTACTAATTACAATAAGTAATTTCGCCTTCTTTGCGCTCTCTTTTAACGCATTCGAGACCGAAAGAAATTCATATCAGTCAGTAGGCAAGGGTATAATATACATATTTTATATATAACTTACGTAGTAATGTATATATCATGTTAATTTCATATTTTTTTCAATATAGAATTATTATATATATATATTTAACTGTACATAATACATTATAGAATAACATAGTATATAATTTTATATTTTAAAAATATGAGGCATACTATTTAAGATTGTCATCGATTTAAAATCAAAGTATGAAAAGAATACCCTGGAGAGAGTAAAACACAGAATCATTCTAACTAAACATTCAGATCGTACCGACACCTAGGTATCGTCTTACAATTAAATCTCGGTCTCGAATGGATTAAAATGAAATACATACTTGCAGCTTCAACATCTTCAATATCGAGAAGATTCAAACTTTACAAATAAATGTAAATTGCGATGTAAAACAACGCGATGTAAAAAGGGAAAAAGGAGGAAAGAAGGAACAGGGAAGCAAAGAGAAGAAACGAATTTTTCATTTTCTCTTGCCAGGAATATAAGATGCTAAGTAATCTTCCTAAGTAATCTCCTCCAGCTTTTTCTAGTTTGATCAATAATTATTAGTACATGTTAGGAAAACAAATAGAATTTTTGTTCTCAAGCGAGGTATAATCTAAATTTTGTATGTACACAAAAATGTTAAATATCTGTAATAAACATGGTATAATCAATTTTTTTACATAAAATTATATTGTATAGGCTATTGTTATTTAAACATTTTAAATTGGATGAAGAAAAAAAATGACGCAAATAAAACGTAGGACATTTTAATTAAAGAGACTAATATAGAGATTTATCTACTTAACTGTGATTAAATCATCTCCACTTAACGCTCTACCTCTTCTATTAATTATGCTTCGTTAAACTATGATTACAGAGGATGGGTTTTTTGATAAAATGACATTCTGACAAATATATATAGATCGATATATATATAGATATAGATAGACAAATATATAGATTCTTACAACAGTAGTTATGAATGAACAGTAGTTATTGTATCAATTCCGTTCTTCAGAAGCTTCATTTGTGAAAAGACAATTCGCCAGAATATGGATTCACTGTAGTTATAGCTGTAGGATTTCAATCTAGTTGACAGACTTGCTTTACGTAGAGAATATCTGTCTCTTGTTCTACCTTATCGCGATTCTCTCCTCATCTTATACGCTTTGTCGAGCAAAGTAATATTGGCATATATCTCGGCTCTGGTTACAATCATTAGTTTCCGCCTAAACGGTTAGAATCACATAGCTCGCGCTCTACTCTCGTTTATTCAACATTCAGGCCATATGGTCGCATGCGACGAGTTTTATGTTAATTCCGACCGATTACAATACCTTTCTTTCGTTTACAAGGAACGACGAGACTGGCAGTTGCGTGATTTCCAATGCAAAAGCCGCGATATCTGCACGATAACCTAACCTCAACCGATTTTGTTGTACTATTCTTATGTGGACTTCGTTTGTACCACAACTTCGTCGTAACAAAAATAGAATACGTAGAACACGGCATTCCGTTATGCGATATTGTCGATTCCTAACATCCGAAAAATCAGAGATAATTTTTTCCCTACAGTTGTACATTTGTGTGAAAAATTACGAACGTAAAGTTGTTTGGTGCATGCACAGTCCTCCCCTCCCCTGCATTTGCGTGGACATGCTAGAAAGATTCACTTTTCCACGGTGAAACTGTATGAAATGTATTATAATTTCATTTTTACAAAGGTCGAACATCCTACTATGCATAAATTTAATATTAATATAAGCAGGTTTCGTGTTAAGTATTACATCTGACGTATAAGCACACGTGTGTACGAGCCTTGGTTTTAAATGTCTTATAGTAGACACCGAAAAGATTATTCAGTTGGATATCTGACTCAACATCAATATTTTACTAGGAGATAACATGTTAAGAACACGTTGGTGGATGGCATGGGAGATGATGAATGAAGACATACTTCTGTGAGATACATAAAATAGTAGTCAGAACGTATTTTGGCGCTTGGGGACAGCAACAGCTGGTGATACTGTCATACACCTCCATTTATAAACTTTCGAAAATCGATGTGACCTTCAAACTTTAGTGTATTCTGTTTCACAGCACAAAATGTTTCCGAAACGTACGTTTATTGTTACAATGAACTTGACTAATGGCTCTGAAATACTATCCTTGAAAAAACAATGGGGGAATTGGAGCAAAAAAAAGAAGGAAATAAACAAAGACCTTGTTGGTTCGTAAAAATAAAATATGCTACAGGAAAAACTTTTTCCAACGGATTGAGATGCGACGAGCTTTAAAAGCTATGACGCGAATCGAGCGTTTGTCTACAAGAGCGCATTTTCGGTGGATATATAGATATACATGTATATGTGACGAAATATACTAAAGCAATATTGACCCTTTGTCGCTGAAAGTATCAAACTACAAAACTTCCTTTCAAATTTTCAGAATAAGGAAATCAGGATCATGATAAATAATTGGAACATAATTAAAAATAATATATCTTCTCTATAAGATAATGAATACATTGGTTCATTTAATTTTTATGGATATTCAAACGCTTCTGTGAAATAAAACGTCAAGATTATAGAGTATAAAATTCATAGCTATGAAATAACTAAAACTCTGATGTATTATTAAAAATATACGTTAGGTTGTATGTAGTGATACATACAAAGATTACATGTACAAACCCATAATTAACACAATGCTACCGCAACCATTCTGCAATCTACCTTGCCCAAAACACTCTTCCAGTCACCTCCAAACTCTTCAATTCTCTCCACCTAACCACCCACAAACCATTCACAAACATGCAATTCTCGATAAAAGAAGAACTTATCGTCAGTTGTCCTTAACATCTCGTTCATTCATTTGGTCCCTATCCCCCTATTTCCTCCCACTGTGATGATCGCACTACATTTTTCCACGTCTCTATTCTATTCTCTGGATGACCTGAATTCTCGAGCAGTCGAGTGACGATTGATCTGTACAATTGATCGATTTCTTTTTACTACAGCCATGCAGAAAATTTCGCCTTGGAAAAGAATGTTGTGATTTCGAATGCCTGGATCACCTGAAGAACGTTACCGGAAGTGGTAAAATTTATGTCCTTGAGTATAAGAAATCCTCCAGCTCCTCGACTCAGCGACAAACGCTACTCTGGGTGATGAGCGTAATGGTGCTATTGCGGCTTGTTTAATTTTTCAACAAGGATCCAGATGGCGCCGTTGACGGAATTCTTTCGCTATAAACGTCAACGATCAACATCAGCCATCAGGCAATTTCATATTTGTGACTTATTTCTTCTGTGTTATTTCTTCTAATTTTATTGTTAGTTCTTCAATTTGTATTCCAAAAGATTGAACTCTTTTTACGTGCGTGTGTGTTTTTCTTTTTTTTGTAACTCGTCGAGTTGCAATTCTAATTTTTGCACTTCCTCCTTCATGTCCTCTATGTGTTTCTCGAACTCTTGTGTCGTCCTGTCTTTGTCGGAACATTCTACTTGAAGATCAGCGAGTTGATGCTCGGGATCGTAATTCAATTTTTGGTCGTTAGCAGTAATAAGCTCACGTAACTTCACTTTTGAACTTGATCTTGTTTGGTCTTGATTGTGTTTTCGTGGTGCTTGTGGTGTTCTAAAAGTAATCGTCACGTTACTTGCATTTTTAGTGCACATTGATACACTGCACTCTGCAGTTCTCCTATTTTCAAACTTGCTTCATTTAAGGTAACTTTATGAATTTCCGATTGATGCTTTAACATTTGATGTAAGCCTTCTATTGCTGTTTCACGTTCTTTCAACTGTTCATTAAATTCGTTGTTTAGCATATCCACTCGAGAAATTCCGAGTTCTTGAGCATCGTTTCTTCTTTTAGAAATTTGGCCTATTTTCTCTCGCCTGCTGCTACATGTTGCTGTCATTTTATCAACTTCTTTCTTCTTTTTTTTTCTTTTTTTTTTTTTTCTTGAACTTAAAATCTTGATTTAAGGTTTGTGTTTCACTATATGATTTATTATTATTAACTAGTTCAACATTATTTTCAGTAGATTTTTTTTCGCGTGATTTTTATACTTATTTAAATAGTTTTACACGAACAAATGCATCGTACGTCAGATATACCATTTTTAATAAATTGTCGCCTTTACAACTCGAGTTACCTCTGAACGAGTCGCATGATTGATCAATAAGCCATGAGTAATTATGCAAATTCAGTTTTTTTTTCATCTATCTATCTGAATATTATAACAAAGACTTTACATTGAATATTTTATTAAAATTGTAAGTTTTTCATAAACGCTTCAAAATCCACAGTCTATTGATCAACTCCTCTATCCTTTCTCTTTCTCCTCACTAAAATAGATAAATTCCTAATGTAGTTTGTGGATAATATTTTTTTTTTTTTTTTTTTTTTTCTAAAGCAAATCACATTTATCATCTGATATATTTTTTGAAATAATTTCTGTCTGTACATTTTCTTCTTTTCCCTTATTCCTCTTTCTCTTTCTAATGAATTCTTTTTATTCCGTAAAATAGTTTTTGTATATTCAATTTTGTTAAGTGCAATCCTTATTTCTGATAACTTACTTTTATTAGATAATTCTTGTGAATCTTCTACTACATCTTCCATATCATTTTGAGTTCGGCTTCTACCTTCAGTAAATTTAATATCTTGAACCGTATCATTAATTTCAATAGCTCTTTCGGTATCAAGTTTTTTTTTTTTTTTTTTATTTATTTGTTGAAATTACAATCAATTCTCGCGTTGGGAATTTTCAGTAATTTTTCTGGCGTGGCGCAGTGACATGGCTGTTTATTTACAATAAGTTAATACTTATTATAGATAGGTATAATTTATAAGTATTATAAGTTCGGTATCAAGTAAATCGCACTTATTATTTAATATACCTTTTGAATTGACTTCTGTCTCTGTAGTTTCTTCTTCTGTATCTTCTTCGAGTTTTCTTCGTTCTTCTAATCCACCCTTCTCATTTTCTAGGATCTTCCTTGGTGTTACGCCGCCTAAAACATCTGCACGCCAGCCCGCGCCAGCTCGCACCACCGGACAACAACCAGCCTGCGTAACGTCACTTCGACCCCCAATAAACCTAAGGACCCACCATAACTTTCACTTCCCTGTAGTGTTTCGCCATGTGTCTTCAATCCGTTTGTCTTGAAGAATTTCTAAAGCTTAAAAATATTCTCGAAACACAGTCGGTTTTTAGAGAGGTCCTTGGGTTTATTAGACGTACTTAAAACACGGAGAAAGCGGGTATGCACCCATTAGGAAAATCCGAATAGCCCTCTAATAAAACAAGCTATGTTTTCCTCACGCACACAGTCATCTATCCACCACGATGGTAGGAGACTTCCTACTCATCCCTTCGAGCAGTAGTGCAGGTCATGACCAATCGACACCGCGGTTCGTTACCCTCACTTTTCCTAACGAAAGTGGGGACAACGAATCCGCGTTCTTTAGGCACAGGGGCATACCCACACCGAACTTTTCTTCTGTATTAGAAAAAGAGCGACAGTCAGTCTAAAAACTAACGCCTAACGCGGCAGTCTACACATAGCGCGAGAGTCGCATACTTTACGAAAATCTTTTGTCGGTTCTCGGTGTTGTCGAACATACATCTTCTCTCCTAAATATATTATAGTGCTAAGTACATTAATACATTAATCTCCATTATAAGAGCCCTGCTCTAGCGTACATATCTATCACATCTTCGTGCGACAAGTTGTTAACTATTTATTTCTCTACGTCAGTGTAATCTGTAAAGTGTTGGAAATATATAATTTATAATTCAGTGAATCACAGTGTTATACAAACTCAATCACCCCTATTATCTCAACGGAAATCAGGGGATCGATCAATTCGTGGTGTCGATTGATATAATCGTACGACCCCCGTTGACGTCTCTCCTCGCGGTTACGTCTCCCCGCAATTGGTCGGAATTTACACTTGTATTTTCATCTTCTTTAACTTCGACTTTATCCGATCTCCTAGGTCTGCCTCTATGTTTCGCTTCATCAGTTGCTATTACACCCGTTACTGCATTATCATTTTCTACAGATTTATACCTATCGCTATCACTAGCTGTGTTCGTTAAAAGAACTTGCCTTCGTTGACGAACTTATCAGTTGTTTCGTTTTCACTATCTGAAATTGATTTTTGTTTAACACCTCTTTTTTCTTCTTTGGCAAATTTATTTTCTACATTTTCCGATGCCTTTTGTTTATTAATTATTTCAGACTTGTCTTCGATTAATTTCGTCTTTAAAGCGCTTCGCAAAATTTTATTTGTGTTTGATTGTCTGGTTTGATTATAAACAATTTCTTCAAATTTTGGCGAAGTAGCAGGCTTTGCAGCAACATTATAACGACTGCTCCGTTTACTACTATCTAACATAGATGGAGATGGATTCTTGTCATCTTTATTCTCTAAAGACTTCTCTTGTGTATTAGCATCTAAATTTCTCGACATAAGATCTGCTGAAGTTTTTTATTCTGTAGTGTCACACGCATTTTTCGCTGTCATCATTTGGTCTTCTTCTATAAGCAAATGTTCATTATTGTAAGCATTATCTCTTGCTTTTTGTATGGATTCTAATGATATATTTTGTTCAACGTTGTCTATTGATTTTGTATCATTTTCAGCAGTTGATTTACTAACTGCTTCTAATTCCTTCGTTTCAATTTGGTTTTCTTTATTTGTATCGCCGTCCAAAATATTTCTCATTGAAATATTATCCTTCTTGTTATGATCTTTTTCTGCTTCTCCTAAACTTTTACTTTTTTTGTCGAACCGTTCTTGTAAATTTTGAGTATCTTGTGACGAAGATGGTGACAAATCATTATACAATACTGCAATATCTTCTTTCCTTCGTTTCACAGACTCTTTCTGGTATTCTGTTGAGCTATTGACATCAAACATTAAGTCTGTTTTAATGAAAATATAATCCTGTGAAGCGGTGTCAATTGATACTTTCTTTTCATAAGAATTTTCTACATTAGACTGCAATTCTTTTGAAAATTCTTTCAAAACCATTTCTTTCTCGATTTCTGTATACACTTTGTCCATTTGCCGAAGGACCTTTGTATTTTCTCATTAAAAAATGTTTTGGGCTGAGCTGCGAACCACGAATGCATCGTCGTCTTCACCTTTTCATCAGCTTTTTCGGCATCCATCTCGCACAAACTTTTTAAAATCCAAATCTGTCGTGCACTATTGCATAAGCAGAGCCGTGGCTGATTTGCAAATGATTTGCCACATTATCCAGTGTCACTCGTCTATTCCATAGAGCATAAGTTCATGAGCACGTTCAATGTTGTCATCGTGGATGTGGACGGGCGTCCAGCTGTTTTTTCATAACACTTGTGCGATCTTCTTTGAACTTTTGTGCCCATTCAAACACACTTCGTGACAAAACACTTTCTCCATAATGTGCATTAAATCTTTGATAAATATAGGCATCAAACATAACCTCCGACCACAAGAAACGAATCACAGCATCCTGCACTGTTTTCCTGCAAATCACCATTGCAAAGCGCCATTACTCGCGCAACGGTCACAAACGAATTGACGTAACACAAAGAAACCTGCGCAGCAGCACTGAACAGATATTGACGTCATACGAAGAGTGCAGATGGATCAATACGGTCGACAGAAGTTTTAACTATCTGGAGTGCGGATAAATTTTTACTGAGAGTCGTATAGGAATCTATAATCTGTAAGTACACCTTTGGCTGAATGGAAATTTCTCTTACATATAGTCAAAAATGCTGAAACTGTGTATTGAATTGGAAAGTGATAAAAAATAAGTGAAGTTTCGAGGTTGCATGTGATTGCATGAGTACACAGGACGTTTTTAGCGAATAAAAAATAATTTTGAAAGACACGAGACTTATCTTGTATTTTATGCACTCTCTGTGTCCGAATTTCCAGAAGCTCTCTATCTTATGAAGTGTTTTAGATTAGCCGGAAAATTTTGTACGTACGTACAAGAAGTATACGATCTAAGTGGAATATTCCATTATTCTCTTGATACAACAGAAACGAAATTTACAGAACTTCTCAGAAAGTTGGTTTATTATTACCAAATTTATAGAATTAATATACGTTTATCATCTTTACATACCTAAGTCGTGGAGGTTTATCGTGCGTAAAAAATTAGTGTCGTTTCAAAGTTACATTTCGTACATTTTAAGCCTATAATTTGTAACGTACAAAACAATGTAAATTTGAGCTGTTTCTTATCTCCACAATAAGAAAATCCAACTTTACGTTTTTTACACAATGATATTTATGGAACAGTAATATCATATTATTGCATCGCTTGGAGAATGAAGTCAAGGTACGATGTGACCCTAGTGTAAACGCTGGGATACCCAGCTGTGCCGCACTTATAAGCATAAGACACAATACCTATTAAATACGAGGTTAATTCATGTTGTATCAGCAGTGGTCCGCCGCGGTCAGCCTGAAAGGATCGTTAAATTTTTAATCAAAGATACTGAAATATATCGATCGAATTGTATTGAAATTATACTTATATACAGTAATAATCTTCTATTGATTTGTGTATTGAAATACTCCAATTTATAACGTACATGTTATATGTATTTTGAGCAAAACTAAGATTAGAAGGAAATTAGATTAAATACCATAACGAGGTGTGAGAAGTGGGCAAAACTATTAAATTGTGTTTATCTATTATTTTTAATGTTTAAGACGTCGATTTGATGTTAATTCGAATCGACGTGTCTTCAGATACCGTATAGTTTGTAGTAACTCTGTAACTTAATTACCGTACAAGAATCCTCTCCACCCTGAGCATGTTCGGCGCATATTATACCATCAGTGATATCAGGTGCATTAGGAAATTTGGAATAAGCTATTTTGCATTCGGCGTTCTTAATCACTGGCATTTGTACTTCCATTAATGCATTACGTCGTGGTCGTCCTACGAAGAAAATAAGAAAGATATTTAAGACTGGAACTATTTAATTTTATTATAAAATTGATATCACTTACTATATCTTAATGCTCCCCATCCAGCAACAAGGGGGTTATAGCCGACGAAGTTGCTCTTTCGTAGGGGCTCTTTCGTACAAATGGGATATACGTACCCTGAAAAATAAAAAAATAAATGAAAATGCAGGAAACGAATGACCAAAAGTATGAGAAAGAATTATACACGCTTTATGACACAATATATGTGTACAGTAAGAAATTTCAGGATATGATACTTCAGTAATACTCAATAGCATATATATATATATATATTTGAGGACTTACTCGAAAATGGCACCTCCTCCACCAATCTAAGAATGACAATATTATGATTGTGTATGTTTTCTATTCCATCCATATGTGCACAATGTGCTGCGGTCAAAACATGCCTAGCCGATATCAGGGAACCTCCGCACTTCCATAGTGGTTTGTCTGGGTTTCGGGGATTACGAAAACCTAATGCAACGATCCATGGCCAAGCGCCTAAAATGCAATAGTCATAGTTGTGAATATACATAATTTTTTCTCACATAACGGGTAACAACGATTATTACCTATTCGATATTCGATCATACAGCAGACGATAAGTACATACGTACAAATACTCTGAAATAGAGATTTGATAAAGACAGAAATTAAATTTTTATTCCAGTGGAATACAAATTATTAAATAATTCTATATAATTTCTATTTGAACTATACTGAACTATAAAGTTCAAACGTGTAATTTCTGCCCTAACAGTTTTTGATCTCTATCCATATTATTACTCCTATATCAATTTTTTATTTCAAGCAAAAAGATACTCTTCCTAACATGAAGTAAAAGAAAGAAATAATTCAAGTTAATAAGTAAAGTTACTACCGATAAAATCATAGCATTATTATTTAGTCTAATTGAAATGTACATTGATGTGCTGTTTAATGCCTTTAAAGTTCATTCTTTGCAGTAAATGGCTTATTATTAATCGGAAAGAAAGACATAAAACGTACCAAGTTCAGCTGGTTTACCATCGACCACCCTGGTATGAGAGACGTTGCTAAAACCACAGTATGGTGGTCGCAAAGCCTTATACTTATACACAGTTTTTATTAAAATTTCTCTCTTCTCTTTGTTTGGATCGTTCGGACAGCAAACGATCGTAACATTGCCCTGGTATCTGCACACTGATCGTCTATAAAAATCGGTGGCTGTACGGTACTGTATCTGCCATATTTCTTGCAGAGGTTTACATTTTCTGTAGTCAAGGCACCTGCCTTCTTGATTGTCCGGTGTGGTACATTCTGGATCAAACAATTTTAAAACATTTATACAGTTCAAAGATGCGTAAGAAAGCGACACCGATTACTCAACTTTCGAAGTAAAAGGCCGATCAAGTCCACCGGATTGCCCTACAGACACGTATTAATCCGTAAGAGTTAGTCATCATGTTGATAATAATTATCTAAAGAAACTTTTCACGTGAAAATATAAAATTTTAATTGATTAGATATTGTGTTAGCCATACTTAAGAAAGAAAATGAAAATGAATGAAATGAAAGAAAAGGACTACCTTCAACCTCATGTTTTAAATAAACACTTTGTCAGTTTTGCGGTAAATAAATTCTTAGGAATTCAGGACAGTTTTTAGTGAATCATTTTGTTTCGACCGTTCGCGGAGAGACGCGATCGCGAGATAGCACGTCAACGAGAGTTGTAAGTTCCCGTTACGATTAAATAATCGACGCCACGAACTGATCGATCCCCTTATTTCGATTATGATAATAAGGGTAGTTCAACGAAATTCCACAGAATTAACACAAATAAATTAATGTTTATTTCAACAACTTATTAACTAGAAAGATATAAATGGAACAAAAAAAATGTAACTGCGTTTTGGTTGATAAGTAATGCGCGACATACCACATGTGTTGACGGTTCGACATCTCGAAAAGTTCTGAACGCCTTTCGATTTTTTTCGTTTTTTCTGGAAGGCGACCCCCACTACGTTCGGATCACGCCACATTCTTTTACGCGAGGTAAAATACGGGCCACGAGTCGACGTTTCTGGAAGTCGCCCTGCTTAATGAACCATGCGCTTGCCACTACAATGTTTGTTTGCCGGGCAGACACGACGATCCGTCTGCGACATTATAGTGCCGCGATCGATAGTTAAGAATATGACCTATGGTAAGCCGCATGGCGTAACATTCTCCCCCCGTTGAGAGGGTACCGATCAAACTAGGGAGGTGTGGTTGAAGTTCCCATCTTATTTCGTCTCGGTGGCTAGTTGTTCGGGTTTCTCGAGATCGGGTTGAATTGGCAGTGGGACAAGCCTTTTGACGCCCCGATCCAAAATGCTCTTTGCCGTCTGAACTGTAGCTGTCCGGATGACACCATCGGCGCCTGGATGAATCTTGATAACTCGGCCCAGAGGCCAATGCATGGAGGGAACGTTGTCCTCTCTGAGGATGACGATTGTGCCCTTTTGGATGCTGTGTCCACCCTTGCTCCATTTATTGCGGTTGGTTAGCTCGTTCAAATACTCCTTATGCCAGCGGTTCCAAAAATGTTGTTTAAGCTGTTGGATATGCTGCCATTTGGAGAGTCGGTTCGATGGAATGTCCTTGAAATCTCGATCACGTAAGCACATTAATGAATCGCCAATGAGGAAATGTCCGGG
This sequence comes from Bombus huntii, assembly GCF_024542735.1. NCBI lineage: Eukaryota > Metazoa > Arthropoda > Insecta > Hymenoptera > Apidae > Bombus > Bombus huntii. The sequence continues at coordinate 21,817,238 of NC_066238.1, forward strand.
AGTGAGGGCTAGGAGATCATTTGGATCGGTGGAGATAGAAGTTAGAGGGCGGGAATTGAGGACTGCTTCTATTTCTATGATAAGAGTATTACGGTGTTAAGCTCATATGTTTCTGTTTCTCCACTCGCGCTGCGCCATAATATCCTTTGATATTTCCGATCCTCTGGTCGTACGAGGAATTGCCGATACATTTTCTCGATGTCGCCAGTGAGTACGTACTGATGAGCGCGGAATCTAATTAATATACAAAATAAATTGTGAATTGATTCGAGAATATAGGATTTCCCCATTTTCATGATTATCGTGATTTTTGTATAAATATATTTTTTAAGATACTAATAATTAGGTACTTATAAATTAGTATTATCAATTATTTTGCATTTATAATTCCGCCTCTAGTATAAGTGTTAATTGAAAACTAACTTTATGTTTCAAAAAGTACTAGCAAAGTCGTTGAGTAACAAGCCACTGATGCTAACACAAATAGCATTGTCGTAATTAAATATTTCTAAATATTCATTTTTCATTTTGAACCTGTAGAAACAATTTATTATATATACTATTAGCTAAGTAATTGCATATTTAATTAAGTCGAAATATAAAACTTAGTTATTTTAATAATTTAAAAAATAAAAAACTGACAAACATTTCAATTTAATTTATGGTTGGAACAAAAGACAGTTATTCTTCATTAATTGAAATATTGCAATGCAGAGTACTTTCCAAAATACGCCGAGAGTATTCCTGATGGTGAAACGAGCGTTGCTTCATCGAACGCAGCTAAAGAAAACAACATCTATGTAGTTGGTGGTACGATGCCTGAAATAGAGGGCGCTAAATTGTACAATACCTGTACTATTTGGGGTCCCGATGGAACTTTGATAGCAAAACACCGAAAGGTAAGTAATATATTCCTTTATGGCTTTGAATTTGAAAATATTGGGGCGAAGAAAGTGACTCTATCTAGGAATAATTTAGGAATATACATATGTACATACGTATACTATAACCAATTCTATAATTTACGGTTTATAAAATACGTTATGATACGGGAAACGCCCATTTTTGTTGTAATGTGTTTGTGTTGTATAAATTTTTCACATACTTAAAATATTATTATACTTATTTTTTCTCCTTTTTAAACATTATTAAATGATAGGATTTTTTAATAAAAGAAAGTGATAAAAACGCTGTCAGTTATTAAATAAAAAATAATTAAAGTTTAGGAGTTGGTAACTTTGATATTAAATTACAAAAGTTGCAGCAATAGAATTAGCGACTACATTTTTATGTTATTAGGTACATCTATTCGACATCGACATTCCTAATAAGATTACTTTTCGAGAGAGTGATTCACTCAGTCCTGGTAACTCCCTAACGACGTTCGATGTGAAGGGCTGCAAAATAGGTATTGGCATTTGCTATGATATTAGATTCGAGGAAATGGCACGCATTTATCGGAACAAAGGTACAGTAACTTAATCGATCAATACTTAACTAGCAAAAAATTAAATATCTTTCTTAAATATATTCTATATAAAATTAATATAATCTGTAACTCTGTATAAAAAGAAGCTTAATTTAAAAAACCAGTATATTTGCTGAAAATGAAACAAATAAAAGAATTAAAAGCACAATAAGAGGACTGTCCTCGCATATTCAGAAATGATGGAATGTGAACCGTGCAACTACGAAGTTAATTGGTATTCGGTGGCTTCATATTTCCTGCTTCTCTGGGTTAGGTTGCCAAATGCTGATATATCCAGCGGCATTCAATATGACCACTGGACCACTGCACTGGTCATTACTTCAGCGTTTCAGAGCGAATGATAATCAATTATACGTTGCCTGCATATCACCGGCTCGTGTTCCTTAAGCAAGTTACGTCGCATGGGGACATACACAGTTGACCAATCCCTGGGGAAAGATTCTTTACGATTTGGAAACTCAAGAGAATATGGCAGTCACCGATATCGGTAATTTACAGCTTAAAATTAAAAGCGAGAGATCCATGATGTAATTAATTTTTAGTCTCGTTAATTTATCGATTTAGCCATCTTCCTCTGTATTTGTTGAATTTATTAGTAAGCATTACTTATTACTTCGTATGTTTCTTTTTTCTATCAGATCTAAAAGTTGTTGAGGAAGTAAGGGCTCAGATACCTACATTTTCTCAGAGACGTACAGATTTGTACGACACTGTCTGTAAGAAGGAGTAACTCTACACTAAAACAGAAAATGTTTTTTTATAATATTTCTACTACGATATCCTTTTTTTGTGAATTATTACTAATTTCTTATCATTTGTACTAAATGAATGACTCAATTAAGAAAACCAAAACGTTATAAATAATAATCTGTATATCTTGTGTATCAACATGTAATTGGATATTATAATAATATAGGAATGCTATAATAATATAGGATAATAATATAGGAGAATAGTAATATAGAAAAAAACTACATGCTTTTAAACACCTTTAATATCGATCACATAAATTGTTATAATTCACAATGATTACGCATACATAAAAGACCCCTTGATAGTAAAATTTACGATCAAAAGGCAATTACGTATCGTTTAACAACATTTAATTTATAACACCTTTTAAACATTTAGACAGATTAACACATAACACTTCTTATATAGAAACATCAATTCGAAGTTATCAGCTTGGAGAAATTGGTCGATTAATACCTGTAGATTGTCTGTCTCGATGAAAGACTTAAAGAGAGCAAAAACATGATAATGCCGCTAATATAATATTCCTTCTTTCTTGTATCTGTCTGCCTCTCAGGTCGATTTACTAATTACAATAAGTAATTTCGCCTTCTTTGCGCTCTCTTTTAACGCATTCGAGACCGAAAGAAATTCATATCAGTCAGTAGGCAAGGGTATAATATACATATTTTATATATAACTTACGTAGTAATGTATATATCATGTTAATTTCATATTTTTTTCAATATAGAATTATTATATATATATATTTAACTGTACATAATACATTATAGAATAACATAGTATATAATTTTATATTTTAAAAATATGAGGCATACTATTTAAGATTGTCATCGATTTAAAATCAAAGTATGAAAAGAATACCCTGGAGAGAGTAAAACACAGAATCATTCTAACTAAACATTCAGATCGTACCGACACCTAGGTATCGTCTTACAATTAAATCTCGGTCTCGAATGGATTAAAATGAAATACATACTTGCAGCTTCAACATCTTCAATATCGAGAAGATTCAAACTTTACAAATAAATGTAAATTGCGATGTAAAACAACGCGATGTAAAAAGGGAAAAAGGAGGAAAGAAGGAACAGGGAAGCAAAGAGAAGAAACGAATTTTTCATTTTCTCTTGCCAGGAATATAAGATGCCAAGTAATCTTCCTAAGTAATCTCCTCCAGCTTTTTCTAGTTTGATCAATAATTATTAGTACATGTTAGGAAAACAAATAGAATTTTTGTTCTCAAGCGAGGTATAATCTAAATTTTGTATGTACACAAAAATGTTAAATATCTGTAATAAACATGGTATAATCAATTTTTTTACATAAAATTATATTGTATAGGCTATTGTTATTTAAACATTTTAAATTGGATGAAGAAAAAAAATGACGCAAATAAAACGTAGGACATTTTAATTAAAGAGACTAATATAGAGATTTATCTACTTAACTGTGATTAAATCATCTCCACTTAACGCTCTACCTCTTCTATTAATTATGCTTCGTTAAACTATGATTACAGAGGATGGGTTTTTTGATAAAATGACATTCTGACAAATATATATAGATCGATATATATAGATATAGATAGACAAATATATAGATTCTTACAACAGTAGTTATGAATGAACAGTAGTTATTGTATCAATTCCGTTCTTCAGAAGCTTCATTTGTGAAAAGACAATTCGCCAGAATATGGATTCACTGTAGTTATAGCTATAGGATTTCAATCTAGTTGACAGACTTGCTTTACGTAGAGAATATCTGTCTCTTGTTCTACCTTATCGCGATTCTCTCCTCATCTTATACGCTTTGTCGAGCAAAGTAATATTGGCATATATCTCGGCTCTGGTTACAATCATTAGTTTCCGCCTAAACGGTTAGAATCACATAGCTCGCGCTCTACTCTCGTTTATTCAACATTCAGGCCATATGGTCGCATGCGACGAGTTTTATGTTAATTCCGACCGATTACAATACCTTTCTTTCGTTTACAAGGAACGACGAGACTGGCAGTTGCGTGATTTCCAATGCAAAAGCCGCGATATCTGCACGATAACCTAACCTCAACCGATTTTGTTGTACTATTCTTACGTGGACTTCGTTTGTACCACTTTCGTAACAAAAATAGAATACGTAGAACACAGCATTCCGTTATGCGATATTGTCGATTCCTAACATCCGAAAAATCAGAGATAATTATTTCCCTACAGTTGTACATTTGTGTGAAAAATTACGAACGTAAAGTTGTTTGGTGCATGCACAGTCCTCCCCTCCGCTGCATTTGCGTGGACATGCTAGAAAGATTCACTTTTCCACGGTGAAACTGTATGTATTATAATTTCATTTTTACAAAGGTCGAACATCCTACTATGCATAAATTTAATATTAATATAAGCAGGTTTCGTGTTAAGTATTACATCTGACGTATAAGCACACGTGTGTACGAGCCTTGGTTTTAAATGTCTTATAGTAGACACCGAAAAGATTATTCAGTTGGATATCTGACTCAATATCAATATTTTACTAGGAGATAACATGTTAAGAACACGTTGGTGGATGGCATGGGAGATGATGAATGAAGACATACTTCTGTGAGATACATAAAATAGTAGTCAGAACGTATTTTGGCGCTTGGGGACAGCAACAGCTTTTTTTTTTTTTTTATTTATTTGTTGGAATTACAATCAATTCTCGCGTTGAGAATTTTCAGTAATTTTTCTGGCGTGGCGCAGTGACATGGCTGTTTATTTACAATAAGTTAATACTTATTATAGATAGGTATAATTTATAAGTATTATAAGTAAGTGCATTAGCTTAATTTGGATAATTAAATGAATCTAACGTTTAGGTCTAGCGGGTAGTGCCTCTTCAGCCTGCGAATCTGGTCCGTCGTATCGAGTAGTCCAGTGATTAGGGGGTTTCGGTGTTTCTTGACTCTTTTGCTATATCTGTCGCTATATTTTGCTATTTCCTCTTTGACTGTAGGTATCTTGAGGTCGCGATGGATGGTTTCGTTGGTAACATACCAAGGTGCGTCTATTAAGGCTCTTAGCGTTTTCGATTGGAATCGTTGTAGTATTTCGATGTTGGAGTTACTTGCTGTTCCCCATCGCTTCCTATATCCCTATATTCCGTACTTGCTTCGCTTGGTACTTTTATAATTTTCGCAGTTACAATAAAAAATTTAATTCTTAACAGATTAAAGATTTAACCTCTTGCTTTATAGTGTACAATAATTTTTTTTTTTTTTTTTTTTTTTTTTTTTTTTTTTTTTTTTTTTTTTTTTTTTGTATAGGTTATGTGATCCATAGTTTGAGTAAGCAGTACACACACACACACACACACACACACACACACACACACACACACACACACACACACACACACACACACACACACACACACACACACACACACACACACACACACACACATTTACGCGACAAGCTTTCATTTCAATCTATAATTGAGATTAATATTTTATCAGTTTCTGTTCGTAACAACATCGAAGTAGTCAATAAGTTTGAAGAGTATAATTAAGGAAGCTATGAAGCAAGAGGTTAAGAACAAATTCTGAAAGAGTTTATGTACAACTCAGTAGTACTGCTTTACATTACTTTGCGAATTACTTTTCAAGCATAAAAATAGTTTAACAGCCACTTATAGTTACTTCCTTACCATTACATTCATTAAATTCGTTTGATTTTGTAAACTAAATAACCACGCTGACCAGTCTCTTATTTAAAATAGAATTATTTTGTCATATATCCAACAGTTTACTTTCTCTTCGTAAATATTATTAATAATTTTATCAATTTCGTATACTTCCATCCTTCGTATAAGTGACAATAAATCAGAAGAGCTTCATAGCAATATTGAACAACATACAGTCAACTACAGCACCATTAGATACATCCACCATACAGTCAACTACAACACCATTAGATAACAGCAATACAATAGATTATTATTTTCTACGTGTCATTGATTCATCATCATCATTTTCCATTTTTTTAGCATATGTAAAAACGTATCTGACGTAATCTTACCTCGCTCTTTGAGTACAAAAATCCATTCAAATGAAACAAAGGGAAAAGAAATAAGAAAACAAACACTCACATACGAATCTTCATTACATAACTGTATGTACTCCTCGAGGTATAATTACTCAGACACGTTACAGCGTACCTTCTTCGTTCCCTGATGGCTGATGTTGATCGTTGACGTTTATAGTGAAAGAATTTCGTCAACGGCGCCATCTGGATCCCTGTTGAAAAATTAAACTAGCCGCAACAGCACCATTAAGCTCATCACCCAGAGTAGCTTTTGTTGCTGAGTCGTGGAGGAATTATTATCATCAACGACATAAACTTTACCAGTTCCGGTAATGTTCTTCATGTGATCCAGGCATTCGAACTCGCAACATCGCTTTCCAAGACGAAATTTTTTGCATGTCTGTAGTAAAAAGAAATCGAATCTGGTCCGTCGTATCGAGTAGTCCAGTGATTAGGGGGTTTCGGTGTTTGTTGACTCTTTTGCTATATCTGTCGCTATATTTTGCTATTTCCTCTTTGACTGTAGGTATCTTGAGGTCGCGATGGATGGTTTCGTTGGTAACATACCAAGGTGCGTCTATTAAGGCTCTTAGCGTTTTCGATTGGAATCGTTGTAGTATTTCGATGTTGGAGTTACTTGGACAGCAACAGCTGGTGATACTGTCATACACCTCCATTTATAAACTTTCGAAAATCGATGTGACCTTCAAACTTTAGTGTATTCTGTTTCACAGCACAAAATGTTTCCGAAACGTACGTTTATTGTTACAATAAACTTGACTAGTGGCTCTGAAATACTATCCTTGAAAAAACAATGGGGAAATTGGAGCAAAAGCAGAAGGAAATAAACAAAGACCTTGTTGGTTCGTAAAAATAAAATATGCTACAGGAAAAACTTTTTCCAACGGATTGAGATGCGACAAGCTTTAAAAGCTATGACGCGAATCGAGCGTTTGTCTACAAGAGCGCATTTTCGGTGGATATATATGTCGGAATGACATTGGGGATAGGGTTGTCGGTGTTTGAGGAGTCTTCATTGAAGGTAGCCATCGTTGCGGTGTAACGAAGATACGATTTATTGACACAGGTATGAATAACACAGGTTTGACAATCTACCACGGCGGTGAGACGTCCGCGACACTAGTGACAATGGTCTCCGGTTCGATAACGAATCCGCGGCCAACGGGATGACAGATGGGCGTTCTCGCTGAATCTAAGTCTGATTCGTAAAAATAATTGCTGAGCGTAAAGACGTTACTCTTTGGTCGACGGGAGCGCGTAAAAGAATGCCCGTCCCGTCCCGATGATGCCACAGAGGAAAACTATAATGGGGTGTGTCTAAGGACACGAGATCATCGGATTCGTCGAGGAAAGCCTTCGTTTAGGAAGTAAGGGAAATTGACGTTGCTGCTAATTGGTCAATCTCCATATCGGTGGTTAGAAAAAGATGGTAGCCGCCCTCGAGGGAAAGTTGCTAGTGGGAGACGCCGCTCGTTGAAAAATATGTCTCCCCTATCTTCCCGTAGTTGGGACAAAGACTGTTTGTCTGTTTGAAGGACTTTAGTTAACTAAACCTTAAGATTTATAACGGGCCCTCGGGCTAGCCGAACATGTACTGCGGAGACGCATCGACATCTGGCAATCATCTTACTCGAAGAATAGGGTCTGCGTGTGGCGAGCCACGGGACAGAAACCGTGGGAATGTTTACTGTCGCGTGTCGCCACGAATATTTCTTTTAAGGAGAGCTATAGAATTACTCCATACCTTTGTTAGGCAAAGCGTTCATCCCTTGACCGCGGCTACGTTGGGCGACAGACTGTCACCTCGAGCCAAAGCTCACCGTCACTAATCTCGAACAATTACAATCGGATTGAATAACTACAATAGTTTAGTTACAGTTATAGTAGACTTTAGATTGCAATGTTGCGGGGCTATCCAAAGGTTCCGGTGTCCTTTCATCTCCGACATATAGATATACATGTATATGTGACGAAATATACTAAAGCAATATTGACCCTTTGTCGCTGAAAGTATCAAACTACAAAACTTCCTTTCAAATTTTCAGAATAAGGAAATCAGGATCATGATAAATAATTGGAACATAATTAAAAATAATATATCTTCTCTATAAGATAATGAATACATTGGTTCATTTAATTTTTATGGATATTCAAACGCTTCTGTGAAATAAAACGTCAAGATTATAGAGTATAAAATTCATAGCTATGAAATAACTAAAACTCTGATGTATTATTAAAAATATACGTTAGGTTGTATGTAGTGATACATACAAAGATTACATGTACAAACCCATAATTAACACAATGCTACCGCAACCATTCTGCAATCTACCTTGCCCAAAACACTCTTCCAGTCACCTCCAAACTCTTCAATTCTCTCCACCTAACCACCCACAAACCATTCACAAACATGCAATTCCCGACAAAAGAAGAACTTATCGTCAGTTGTCCTTAACATCTCGTTCATTCATTTGGTCCCTATCCCCCTATTTCCTCCCACTGCGATGATCGCACTACATTTTTCCACGTCTCTATTCTATTCTCTGGATGATCTGAATTCTCGAGCAGTCGAGTGACGATTGATCTGTACAATTGATCGATTTCTTTTTACTACAGACATGCAAGAAATTCCGTGTTGGAGAGCGATATTGCGAGTTCGAGTGCCTGGACCATCTGAAGAACGTTACCAGAACTGGTATAGTTTATGTCGTTGATGATAAGAATTCCTCCACGACTCAGCAACAAGAGCTACTCTGGGTAATGAGCTTAATGGTGCTGTTGCGGCTATTTTAATTTTTCAACAAGGATCCAGATGGCGCCGTTGACGAAATTCTTTCATTATAAACGTCAACGATCAACATCAGCCATCAGGGAACGAAGAAGGTACGCTGTAACGTGTCTGAGTAATTATACCTCGAGGAGTACATACAGTTATGTAATGAAGATTCATATGTGAGTGTTTGTTTTCTTATTTCTTTTCCCTTTGTTTCATTTGAATGGATTTTTGTACTCAAAGAGCGAGGTAAGATTACGTCAGATACGTTTTTACATATGCTAAAAAAATGGAAAATGATGATGATGAATCAATGACACGTAGAAAATTATAATCTATTGTATTGCTGTTATCTAATGGTGTTGTAGTTGACTGTATGGTGGATGTATCTAATGGTGTTGTAGTTGACTGTATGTTGTTCAATATTGCTATGAAACTCTTCTGATTCATTGTCACTTATACGAAGGATGGAAGTATGCGAATTGGGAGAAGTCAGGTTGAGAGATGCAAGATTTATACGCTCGTTCTGTCAGTTATCCCAGTGTCTGTTACGCGATAGAAAATGAACGAACTGAATAATAAATGCATTATCGGCATGAAGATTGCTTGATGTAGGCCACCGCTTTTTTTCTATCCTTCCGATACCATTTTTCTTTTTTTTCTTTTTTTGCGAAACACTTTGCTAGTCGTGAGAAGCAGCAATTCCCTTCTGCGAATCAATTACGGTTCACGAGAAATTGTATTATAGCCTGGAACGTATTCAAATTATCTTCAATTATTCTCGGCTGTTTCCATTTCCATTCGTCTCTTACGTAAGTACTCGTTTGATGTACGTACATAGTGAGACAATAATCGTTAACACCTTTAATGTCTTCAGTATTATAGAATAAGACGCGAAAATACGTTGAAACCTGACTTTTAGATTCGCGAGACTCTATAAGGCTTCGAAAGTCTCTTGTTTCAGGCCGAATAAAAAATTGTAGATGAAGAATTACATTGCGAGGTCTGTTAAGGAAAATTTTAAATCGTATCGTTGTAATAGGATTATTTCAGCGAGGGAAATTACGTGTTGCGTGCGAAGCCACGAGCTTTCTTTCAGGCTAATATACATAATTGTCCTATCGAACTTTCCATCTAAACCGTTGCGCTCACACGTGGATTTTGCATTTCAATTTTCTTACTTACAGTCCAGTCCAGTGAGACCAAGTTAAATTTTTCAGCCCTCCGAGGTAGAATATGTTTTATAGAGAGACGTACAACGCCATGAAGGGGAGACAGATCAATAAATTGGGTTATCTTTAAATTACTGACAATCATTTCATCGACGCGGTTTCACCGACACCGAGTCCCCCGGCAACGTCTGTCAAAGCTTATTTACCGATACACTGAAATCAACCACAATCATTTTACCGACCTCTTCCTTTGCTGACAGTTATTATACTCGCTGTCATATGTTATCGTTGATTATACATCTTTATTTACAAATTCGTTCCTGTGTATAACGAAACAAAGGAAGAAACGAAAATGATACGTTTCATGACGCATTGTTAAATTATTAATTAACGAGAGTTACATATCTACATGAATGCTTTGAAATGTCAGTTATAATTCATGAAAATGGATACAAGCCATTTTACTATACATAAATAGAATTATAAAGACATGTTACGTACTAATGCTTTTACGAAATATATTTCTGTATACGTTTGACGTTTCTGTATTATTCCTTATGTGCTTTCTGCTCTTGTGTTTAGCTCGTCGGAAGTAAAAATACGTTAAGCGAATCAGCTAATCTATTCGAGCGTTTCAACGGCTCAGTCTTCTCTTATGCAACTACCAAAAGAGAAGATAAGTCTTTGGTTATACAACATTTCATAACGTCCAAAGTAACGGGGCACTAATTAGTTGCAACTTTAAGACAGACCAGATATCAGTCATCGTCCGTAAATACATTTATTACGATCGTTTAAAGTTTAAAGAAACACCGTTATAAAGTCGTAATACGAGACAAAGCGAAGAGAAAGTAAACTGTTGGATATATGACAAAATAATTCTATTTTAAATAAGAGACTGGTCAGCGTGGTTATTTTGTTTACAAAATCAAACGAATTTAATGAATGTAATGGTAAGGAAGTAACTATAAGTGGCTGTTAAACTATTTTTATGCTTGAAAAGTAATTCGCAAAGTAATGTAAAGCAGTACTACTGAGTTGTACATAACCTCTTTCAGAATTTGTTCTTAACCTCTTGCTTCATAACTTCCTTAATTATACTCTTCAAACTTATTGACTACTTCGATGTTGTTACGAACAGAAACTGATAAAATATTAATCTTAAATATAGATTGAAATGAAAGCTTGTCACGTAAATATATATATATGTACTACTTACTCAAACTATGGATCACATAACCTATAAAAAAAAAAAAAAAAAAAAAAATTATTGTACACTATAAAGCAAGAGGTTAAATCTTTAATCTGTTAAGAATTAAATTTTTTATTGTAACTGCGAAAATTATAAAAGTACCAAGCGAAGCAAGTACGGAATATATGCGGAATATGAATCGCTCAACTAACCAAAGAGCGGCTCAGTGACAAAATTAGTAAAGTAAAGACCACAAATATTACAACATTATATTCTACCACAAAATAATTCTCTATACAAAAAAGGTACACAACGAATCGATTTTTCACAACGATAAGAGTCAACAGAACCAATCAAGACCAGACGAGACTCTCATAAGACAACGATATCAGAGGGATCAAATCAGCGACTTCAATCTATGTTACAGAGTATAGTTATCAAGAAAAATTGCTCTTTTCATGAAAAGTATGGTAATGATACTCTTATAACACATTGTATATCTGACAGTCGGATGTGCCCGTGGCCATCGGAAATGTAAAGACGACGCTTTTAGAAAGTGATAGCGTCATCGCGTATTAAAAACGCGTTAGAAGAAGGACGGTTTCGCTATCCAAGGCGAATCGAAAAGTGTGCGTGTTGCGAGAATCAGAGTTGATCGAGACGTCGAAGCATAGAGTCGTTAGAATTGAGTTGCGAGTGTTGTCGAGTGTTAGAGTTGCTAGTGAGAGAGAGAGAGAGAGAGAGAGAGAGAGAGAGAGAGAGAGAGAGAGAGAGAGTTACCAAATAGTTGTCAAGTTATTTGTTGTAAATACGAGCGTTGCATTTAGTTTTCCTGTTAATCAAACATCGTTTCTCTGTCTAACTAATATCTGTATTTTCAATCCATTATTAATATATTCCGATATTACAAGTGGGGGCTCGTCCGGGATTGAATAAGACAGAGAAACGATACGATTTAACGGAGCTATTTCTGCGGGAGTAGAAAAGAATAGAATAAAATGGCAAACGTTGAAGACGAACGATTGTCGGGTGAAGAGGATTTGACGCTGGAGGAGCTGAGGAGTAAGCTCGCACAGATGAATCTGCCTATATCCGGTGCGAGATCAGTGCTGGTTGCCAGGTTGAACAGAGCGTGCAAACCTGGTCGATCTACTCCTAAGGATTCGAAGCGTGGCGAAGAACCAACAAACCAGCGAGATCTAAGAAGCAAGCAGAGAGCCGAACGCAGTCAAGAGGGAGAGGAAGACCTCGAGAAGCTGAGGACGAAAGAGCTGAGAGCGCGTCTCGTTAGCTTGGGGTTGAAGGTAACGGGAAGAAAATCCGAACTACGCGCGCGGCTACAGGCGGCCCTAGAAGGAGACGATGTATCGTCGGAAGAAGAGAGCTCCGACGAAAGTGAAGGCGAGGACGATAAACAAGGCGCGCGAGAATACAGGAGAGGCACGCGAGCGGTGTATCAGGACCGCGATGAGTAGCAGCAGAAGGTATGCGTCGGTTCGATGTTGAGTCTTAAAGACGTGGAAGACTCATTAGAGAAATTCAGCGGGGATGATCTGCTGAGGGTAAATCAGTGGGTGGAAGACTTCGAGGAAATGGCAGAAGTGTGGGGTTGGTCAGACGCCCACATGGTGGCCTATGCTAAGAAATTACTCGCAGGCTCCGCTCAGGCCTTCGTACGACAAAAACGATGCGCGAAGTCCTGGGCAAAGCTAAAAAAGGCGTTGAGGAATGAGTTTGAAAATGTAGTAAGCGACCAACAGATACATGGCGAGTTATCCCATAGAAAGAAGAAAGCAGATGAGAGTCTGCAACAATATATGTATCACATGTGCGGGATTGCAAAACAAGGAAGGGTTGATACGCAATCCTTGATAGACTACATTATTCAAGGCATTCCCGACGAGGTCGCGAACAAGACTGTGCTATACGGAGCCAGGAATATCGAGCAATTAAAAGAGCGTTTCAGGCGCTACGAAGCGATAAAAAGAGATATGGAGATGAGGACGAAATTTGAGGAGCCGAAGAGTAACAGGGTAAAGCCGGTGGCGAAGCTGTCCGAAACCGAGAGGAACAAGGAACCCGGTCGATCTGGAGATGCGAGGAAGACGCGATGCTACAATTGCTTCAAATGTAGGGAGTACGGACACATCGCATCAAGTTGCGACAATTTGGGTGAGCCCTCAAAAAAAGTTTACAGCGTGTTTCGGTCGTTACAAACAAGGCGTGGTAAGGATGTTAAGATGGAAAATTTCAAATTGAGCGCGTTGATAGACACCGGTAGTGAGCTGACTCTAATGCGAGCAGATCAGCATGTGAAAATCGGAGCGCCCAGATTAAGTCGGGAAATCGTTGGATTTGGCGGTGTCGGTTCCGGAAGGAATTTTACGCTCGGGAAATTTTCCACGAACATTATTATAGACAATGAGTCGTACTGTATAACCATACACGTAGTTCCAGACACAGTGATGCAACATTCGCTTATTATTGGCGCAGACTTTTTGGACACTGTTGAAATAAGTATAAAAGGGGGAGAATCTTTTATTAGTAGAATAAAGGACGAAAATCCCGATGAGTGTCCGGAAGTCCTCAAGATAGATGTAGAGACACAGGCGAGTGAGATAGATTTGTCACACGTTAAGGACATGCAACATAGGCTAAAAAGAGATTTGAAGAGAACCAAAGCATTGCTAAGAGACGCTCAAACGATGCTGGAGAGATCGAAAGGTGACTCGACGGGTAAAGCAGCTTTACGACAGCTGAAGAACCAGTTAGAAGATGCAGAATGCGCTAGAGCAGTTGCAGTTAAAGCGAAACAGGCACTGGAGCAAGAACCGAATGAGACGCAGGCTTCGTTGCAGGAAGTACTGTGGCAACGTTCCGAAGCAGAAGATCGTGTTAATGTAGCTAGTCGCGAACGAACTGAGCTACTGTCGCAATTGGAAGAAAATAAAGAAGAGTTAGCAGAAGTTTTGAAGAAGTATCGGGCAGCTGTGCAGCAAGTGTCGGAGGAACGGAGAATAGTGGCAAGACACGTGGTGATTGGTAAAGTGGACCAAGAGATGGTGTCCTCGTCGGATTCTTGCGGCCAGCAGGAGGACTTAGCGAACATCACGAGGAGGAAGAATCTGGCTAAGGATGTTGTTGATGATATTTGCGAATTTACTGAGAAGGATAGCGTTGCGGATGTGAGGGTTGTTTCAAGTTTTCGGATAGACTCGAAGAGAGTGAATGCAAGGCGAACGAAAAGACAAGGGAAGTCGCACGTGCGGAATCCCTCCAATAATATCGATATACAGAGGATGTGGATGACGAGGACGACGATGGGATTGTCGAGGACACGATGAACGTGAAGACCTTCGAAAAAGAAGAGATCATAGTCTCGGTAGATGGTAAGTTGTTAACGTCTTCCATGTACGAACCGAGCCTACGAAAATGTCACGATGCTGCCACGACGATCAAAGCCCCTGACAAGAGTGAAATGGGTAAACAAACAACGGAGAGGAAGATAGAGGAAGAGCGAAAGAGGAGCAGTAGCATCGAGGACGAACAGGCCGCGGTGTTCCAAGAGGAACGAGATCAGCTGCGTGCGGACGCAAAGAGACGGATTGAGGAGATCCAAATCCGAAACAAGCGGGCGTATAACAGGAGACGCAAGAAGGCGACAGCATACAGGACGGGAGATCTAGTGGCAATCGAGAGGATGCAGAGGGGTCCCGGGCTAAAGCTGCATCCGAAGTTTCTTGGACCGTATCGGGTGATAAAAGTCCTGCGAAATGACCGATACATAGTGCAGCGAGAGGGGGAGCACGAAGGGCCACGTACAACTTCCACGGCAGCCGATCACATGAAATGGTGGAATGCTGACGATAGTGATGTAAGTGCGAGCGGCGCTGATGAGCACATCTGAGGGCAGATGTGATTGTCAGGAAAGGCCGATTGTAATATCGTAGAATAGCTTTGATTGGAGATCGGCTGAAAATAGAAAAACCGTGTACGTCGTGTTTCTGTGGTTCGTTTACATTTAAGAGTGCCTACGTGACTAAAGGCACGTAGTTGGTAGTTCTTACATAGGTATGAGGGAAACAATAGACAACGTTAGAAGAAGGACGGTTTCGCTATCCAAAGCGAATCGAAAAGTGTGCGTGTTGCGAGAATCAGAGTTGATCGAGACGTCGAAGCATAGAGTCGTTAGAATTGAGTTGCGAGTGTTGTCGAGTGTTAGAGTTGCTAGTGAGAGAGAGAGAGAGAGAGAGAGAGAGAGAGAGAGAGAGAGAGAGAGAGAGTTACCAAATAGTTGTCAAGTTATTTGTTGTAAATACGAGCGTTGCATTTAGTTTTCCTGTTAATCAAACATCGTTTCTCTGTCTAACTAATATCTGTATTTTCAATCCATTATTAATAAATTATAATTAATCGAACAAAATTACACCTTTAATATATTCCGATATTACATTACCGTGATGTAATATTTATCATGCTTATTTTGTACGTAAAACGAATCGTTGGAATATTCCCGAAGCTAACGAAGCATTTCCCAAAAGTTAAACCGAAGAGATTAACGCGAATAGTTAAGTGAAATTTTTCCATTAACTTGCTGACCAACCGGCAAATAAAAAATCATAAAAATTGTTTCAATGTGTTGAGGTCACGCATAACTTCTTTTTTCATTGACGATTACCAAACAGGTAAAATTTCGAAATTGTACGAAGGCCACGTGACCAGATCGTATTGGAATTTGAAGTGCATGGAAAAAGACAACTCGAAGTACAAACCTTGAGCTGTACTACTCGAAGTACAAACGTGAACTAATGGATGCAGAAAAGCAATTAACGCCAAACATCCGAACAGCATCTTGGAGCCCGTCATTGTTCTGAAATAAAAGAAGTGACGAATTAAAAAGACGCAGGACTAATAATAATAAAGGAAACTTAGTTCGTATTATAAATTGAATTTACATCAGAAAAGAAGCACGATCAAGCGAAACAGATCGTAGAAATGACAAATATCATCGATATACGTTTCAGTGTAATTTCACTTTTGAAAATTATTTAGTTTAATACGATCGTATTCATCGCTCCGAAACTTTCATTGTGCTGCAATTTGTGCTGCGTCTTTTTAATTTCTCTATCTTTCTGTGTTTTCGGAAAAATTACTTGAAAGATTAAGAATTGCTTGCCTTATTTTATTTTCGATTAGTTAGGATTTGATTATTCCAGGTAAGGTTTATTATTTATAACAGGTTTTATCACTTGTTTATTATTTAGGAGTTTGTTATTTTAGGATTAGTACCTTTTAGGATTTCTTATCCTTCGAGTTTCTGTTTCAGATATCTAGGTCTATTTCAAGATGTTTTATTACATTAGGATTATTTATTCGATTAAGATAATTTAAGAGTTTCACAATGTACAAAGAAATAATCGCGTGAAATTTAGATTTATGCTTTAAACGTATTAAACACGCGGTAATTTCAATGTCTATAGCCTCGAACGTGTTCTGATTAGTTGTGTCATTGTCTGTGACATTGAAATCACAAAAATCCATTGCAAGTGTGCTGTCATGCAATGTGGATGTAATTGGGTTTTTTGGGGTTAGGTTGGGGTTAGGTTGTATCATCTGATTTGTACAGTACTGTTTTAACGCAAGGACAGGAAAGTTATTATATATTTCCCGTCCATTATTTGAATCGTTGTGAAGTGTAACGAATTATATTCGATTCGAGGAGATGTTAATGAATTAGCCATTTCATATGTAATTACATGGAAATAAAAATCATTGCAAAAATAATTGATCTAATGACAACGGAATTTCCAATATTTTTTTGTTTCGTCACCTCTTTTTCGTAATATATCTTTTATAGGTACGTGATTTATTAATCGTTCGAATGGAAATAATTATTCGTATAATATTCAAACGATTCTAGCCATAAAATAAATTAAAACGATACCTGTCAATGATATGCAATCTGCGTATGACGTCAACCTCGATCTATGCTTATACAAGAAATTTTATCAATCAATGACTAGATATACAATAATCAAATATTATAAAATTTCCTGAAAACCTTTAGGTGTTAATATCTTTAATATTTGCAAGTTATTGTTTAGCGCTAATTAGTTAGAATGTAACAAGTGGTGTACCAGAATTGAGATAATTAAGCCACACGAACAATCTTATTTAGATCTTTTTAATTTTTTAATTCTCTTTTGCTCTAATACTTCGTAAAATTAATCTTCATTAGCTACTACACTTCATAGAATAACAAGAGATAATTTTTCTTATATAACGTTTCATTCATAAAATCTATCATTAAAGTATATCTTCATAAAAATATCATTCCATACTAACGGTATATTTGGTGTCATACGAGATAACAGTTACCAGTGATGACATATGTAACTTTATAAAGATATCTCGTTTTATTATATATTAAAAGAATGTACTCATTGCTGCTATATTTCAGATGAAAAAAAGGCGGCAACGATTTTACAGTAAAATCGTTCGTTTACAACTGATTCATTTACATTTCATGATAATACTGTGCATTCTGAATATGCTATGATTTGGTTTAAAATAATAAATAGTCCATTCTTGCATACTATTGCTCCAGCTTTACTTGTATTTTCGATATTGGTATAAATAGAAAGACAATTAATGTCGTTCGAGTCTATTTTCGGATCATTTATATTACGTTTAATCCATATAGTTATCATATGAGACATAGTATCGTAAAATTTGGAAGAATAAAACGTTCGTACAGGAAGTACATTTTATAAGAACTCCAACAAATCTGCGTGTGCACCTAAAATACAAACTGATAGTGATAGTGATTGTTCATAAGTTTATATACATTATCTAATGTCAATCGAAGGTATCAATTCTTTTTCTCCATAAGAGTACTTTTTCATTTATATGTGTTCAAAAATACATGTGTTCAACCGTGAAGCATATGTCACCTACAACGAAAAAGAGTTTTCCTATACTTAATATTTCCTTTATATACCTATGAAAGTCTATTCTTCGCGTAGTATGAAATTATGAATAAATCTGGAATATTGTTCAATCTGAAAAGAAAAATAACTTATTGACATCATTCATTGATACGAGATTCAGAATGTTTGTTTTGTCTTGCAGAAAAAGAAGGCAGCCCTCCCTTTCTTTTAATGTGAAATAGAAAGCGAAAATTTGAAAACAGATTTTTTGGAAATTTACTTGCAAATATCGTTTTCAATATCGTGATTTTCTTCCCAATGGTACTGTACTTTCAAATTTTCCAGTATCCCTCTAAAAACAAAAAGTCGAACCTCGTTATTGTTAACGTAGGCATTACAAGGAAGCGAAGTATTAGAAAGCAGCTCCTTTTTATTATGGATTTCTCTATAATCATGTAAATAAGAAATTCCGGAAATTTTTTCCTCAAGAATTTAATTCTTGTGTTTTGATTGATAATTATTACACTGCATACTAACTTTTCGCATACTGTTCGCGTCTAACAGTTTCCTAATAATAACTACTTCAAAATTACATATGTTCTTGCACGAATTCAAAAGTACGTATGATACAATTACAATTGATTCTAAAATAATAATTATTTAAAGATATTAAGATACTAATTAAACGTTTCACTGTATTTCAAAATCTGGAACAACAAATTTTTATTTATAAAAAATGAAACTGTCTTTATATATTCTTTGTCACGATGCTATTTCTTATTACCGTGTCGACATTTTTTAAAATTCATTTTGTTATCTCTACGCAATATGAAAATTCATATACTGCTTAATATTTTTTGCATATTATCCATCCACCGCATGATATCTTCTGAAAAATCAAAATATTAATGTTATATTATTACAATGCTTCTTAAATATCAATTTTTGACAAATTTGAAATCCAATATATTTTGCACAATTATTATTTATCAAAAAATTCCAAGTTAGTAACTTTCTTTTCAAATGGCAAATAACATATACTTTGACTTACCTGTAAGTTTTTGTTCCTAATCATCATTTCCTCTTATAGAACATCATTATTGTTCTTATAATTACTACCAGTGTCATAGATATTGTAGTGGCTACAACTGAATTAATAGAAAATGATAAATAACTGTGTATAACACTAACACATAATTGTGTATAACAATGACACATAACTTTTACTTACATATCTGTCGATAAGGGATTACTTACTGTGATATCCTGTTGATGTTTCTTAAGGCACTTGATTAGGTGCGATACGGTATCATTCCTTATGGTATACTGTAGATAAGTATTTTAGAAAATAACAAGAATAAATCTAAATTATTCAGAGGTTCCAGTTTCGGCTTAGACATAAATACAGGACCATTTGCAAAGAAGAAAGGGTGCGTTTCTACAGCCTCGTTATAGTAACCATGAATACCAATCTCTGAATTACTGGTTACTAAACATAAATATCCTATAAAATTTAATATATTTCTTTAATTTTTAATACATACATGAGTTAGTAGTTCTAAATTATGAATCATCCTACCTGTGATATTACGCTTTTCCTTATAATATCATCACTCGAGTGAACAACATTAAGATCATGTAAACCATGTCATCCTATCTTACTGTGAAGATACTTAGTTATGTTATCTAACATTATAAAAATATCATCAAATTCAAGTCCTTTTATTCACATCACATGGCCACGACGATCTGGTTCTTCGTTATATAATGTTCTAAAATTTGTCGTATATATAGGATGTACAAACCGTGATATCAAGGTATCAGTTCTTCCTTCCCAAGGGACAGTTTCATTAAAATTCTGATAGAATTAAAAATTAATTATTAATATTCTAACAATCATATATGTTAAATACGTTATAGTCAACGATATATACCTGAGCGAATGTAGGGGTGATTCCTTGATAATTATAAATGTCATCAGCCCACATCATTGTGCCACTTCTTTGTACTCCAGCCTCTAGATTAACAGCCTAAACAAACATACGAAATTTTATAGAAGCTGTACAAAATATAGTATATATGCGCAATATTGAAGCGTTCAAGGGGATATAAAGGTAATGTACATCACATACACGTGTACTCTCATGCAACAAAATACAATTAGATTTAATAGTATAAGCTCTTTTATTCATCATAATAGATTGGAAATTTAAGTGTCTTACGAGGGTGAGTAAAAAGTTACCCGCTCTGTCGGTGTAGAATTTATTTTAAGCAATTGTCAAAAAAGACATACATCATTTTTTGACATAATCACTCGATTTCTGTATACACTTTGTCCATTTGCCGAAGGACCTTTGTATTTTCTCATTAAAAAATGTTTTGGGCTGAGCTGCGAACCACGAATGCATCGTCGTCTTCACCTTTTCATCAGCTTTTTCGGCATCCATCTCGCACAAACTTTTTAAAATCCAAATCTGTCGTGCACTATTGCATAAGCAGAGCCGTGGCTGATTTGCAAATGATTTGCCACATTATCCAGTGTCACTCGTCTATTCCATAGAGCATAAGTTCATGAGCACGTTCAATGTTGTCATCGTGGATGTGGACGGGCGTCCAGCTGTTTTTTCATAACACTCGTGCGATCTTCTTTGAACTTTTGTGCCCATTCAAACACACTTCGTGACAAAACACTTTCTCCATAATGTGCATTAAATCTTTGATAAATATAGGCATCAAACATAACCTCCGACCACAAGAAACGAATCACAGCATCCTGCACTGTTTTCCTGCAAATCACCATTGCAAAGCGCCATTACTCGCGCAACGGTCACAAACGAATTGACGTAACACAAAGAAACCTGCGCAGCAGCACTGAACAGATATTGACGTCATACGAAGAGTGCAGATGGATCAATACGGTCGACAGAAGTTTTAACTATCTGGAGTGCGGATAAATTTTTACTGAGAGTCGTATAGGAATCTATAATCTGTAAGTACACCTTTGGCTGAATGGAAATTTCTCTTACATATAGTCAAAAATGCTGAAACTGTGTATTGAATTGGAAAGTGATAAAAAATAAGTGAAGTTTCGAGGTTGCATGTGATTGCATGAGTACACAGGACGTTTTTAGCGAATAAAAAATAATTTTGAAAGACACGAGACTTATCTTGTATTTTATGCACTCTCTGTGTCCGAATTTCCAGAAGCTCTCTATCTTATGAAGTGTTTTAGATTAGCCGGAAAATTTTGTACGTACGTACAAGAAGTATACGATCTAAGTGGAATATTCCATTATTCTCTTGATACAACAGAAACGAAATTTACAGAACTTCTCAGAAAGTTGGTTTATTATTACCAAATTTATAGAATTAATATACGTTTATCATCTTTACATACCTAAGTCGTGGAGGTTTATCGTGCGTAAAAAATTAGTGTCGTTTCAAAGTTACATTTCGTACATTTTAAGCCTATAATTTGTAACGTACAAAACAATGTAAATTTGAGCTGTTTCTTATCTCCACAATAAGAAAATCCAACTTTACGTTTTTTACACAATGATATTTATGGAACAGTAATATCATATTATTGCATCGCTTGGAGAATGAAGTCAAGGTACGATGTGACCCTAGTGTAAACGCTGGGATACCCAGCTGTGCCGCACTTATAAGCATAAGACACAATACCTATTAAATACGAGGTTAATTCATGTTGTATCAGCAGTGGTCCGCCGCGGTCAGCCTGAAAGGATCGTTAAATTTTTAATCAAAGATACTGAAATATATCGATCGAATTGTATTGAAATTATACTTATATACAGTAATAATCTTCTATTGATTTGTGTATTGAAATACTCCAATTTATAACGTACATGTTATATGTATTTTGAGCAAAACTAAGATTAGAAGGAAATTAGATTAAATACCATAACGAGGTGTGAGAAGTGGGCAAAACTATTAAATTGTGTTTATCTATTATTTTTAATGTTTAAGACGTCGATTTGATGTTAATTCGAATCGACGTGTCTTCAGATACCGTATAGTTTGTAGTAACTCTGTAACTTAATTACCGTACAAGAATCCTCTCCACCCTGAGCATGTTCGGCGCATATTATACCATCAGTGATATCAGGTGCATTAGGAAATTTGGAATAAGCTATTTTGCATTCGGCGTTCTTAATCACTGGCATTTGTACTTCCATTAATGCATTACGTCGTGGTCGTCCTACGAAGAAAATAAGAAAGATATTTAAGACTGGAACTATTTAATTTTATTATAAAATTGATATCACTTACTATATCTTAATGCTCCCGATCCAGCAACAAGGGGGTTATAGCCGACGAAGTTGCTCTTTCGTAGGGGCTCTTTCGTACAAATGGGATATACGTACCCTGAAAAATAAAAAAATAAATGAAAATGCAGGAAACGAATGACCAAAAGTATGAGAAAGAATTATACACGCTTTATGACACAATATATGTGTACAGTAAGAAATTTCAGGATATGATACTTCAGTAATACTCAATAGCATATATATATATATATATTTGAGGACTTACTCGAAAATGGCACCTCCTCCACCAATCTAAGAATGACAATATTATGATTGTGTATGTTTTCTATTCCATCCATATGTGCACAATGTGCTGCGGTCAAAACATGCCTAGCCGATATCAGGGAACCTCCGCACTTCCATAGTGGTTTGTCTGGGTTTCGGGGATTACGAAAACCTAATGCAACGATCCATGGCCAAGCGCCTAAAATGCAATAGTCATAGTTGTGAATATACATAATTTTTTCTCACATAACGGGTAACAACGATTATTACCTATTCGATATTCGATCATACAGCAGACGATAAGTACATACGTACAAATACTCTGAAATAGAGATTTGATAAAGACAGAAATTAAATTTTTATTCCAGTGGAATACAAATTATTAAATAATTCTATATAATTTCTATTTGAACTATACTGAACTATAAAGTTCAAACGTGTAATTTCTGCCCTAACAGTTTTTGATCTCTATCCATATTATTACTCCTATATCAATTTTTTATTTCAAGCAAAAAGATACTCTTCCTAACATGAAGTAAAAGAAAGAAATAATTCAAGTTAATAAGTAAAGTTACTACCGATAAAATCATAGCATTATTATTTAGTCTAATTGAAATGTACATTGATGTGCTGTTTAATGCCTTTAAAGTTCATTCTTTGCAGTAAATGGCTTATTATTAATCGGAAAGAAAGACATAAAACGTACCAAGTTCAGCTGGTTTACCATCGACCACCCTGGTATGAGAGACGTTGCTAAAACCACAGTATGGTGGTCGCAAAGCCTTATACTTATACACAGTTTTTATTAAAATTTCTCTCTTCTCTTTGTTTGGATCGTTCGGACAGCAAACGATCGTAACATTGCCCTGGTATCTGCACACTGATCGTCTATAAAAATCGGTGGCTGTACGGTACTGTATCTGCCATATTTCTTGCAGAGGTTTACATTTTCTGTAGTCAAGGCACCTGCCTTCTTGATTGTCCGGTGTGGTACATTCTGGATCAAACAATTTTAAAACATTTATACAGTTCAAAGATGCGTAAGAAAGCGACACCGATTACTCAACTTTCGAAGTAAAAGGCCGATCAAGTCCACCGGATTGCCCTACAGACACGTATTAATCCGTAAGAGTTAGTCATCATGTTGATAATAATTATCTAAAGAAACTTTTCACGTGAAAATATAAAATTTTAATTGATTAGATATTGTGTTAGCCATACTTAAGAAAGAAAATGAAAATGAATGAAATGAAAGAAAAGGACTACCTTCAACCTCATGTTTTAAATAAACACTTTGTCAGTTTTGCGGTAAATAAATTCTTAGGAATTCAGGACAGTTTTTAGTGAATCATTTTGTTTCGACCGTTCGCGGAGAGACGCGATCGCGAGATAGCACGTCAACGAGAGTTGTAAGTTCCCGTTACGATTAAATAATCGACGCCACGAACTGATCGATCCCCTTATTTCGATTATGATAATAAGGGTAGTTCAACGAAATTCCACAGAATTAACACAAATAAATTAATGTTTATTTCAACAACTTATTAACTAGAAAGATATAAATGGAACAAAAAAAATGTAACTGCGTTTTGGTTGATAAGTAATGCGCGACATACCACATGTGTTGACGGTTCGACATCTCGAAAAGTTCTGAACGCCTTTCGATTTTTTTCGTTTTTTCTGGAAGGCGACCCCCACTACGTTCGGATCACGCCACATTCTTTTACGCGAGGTAAAATACGGGCCACGAGTCGACGTTTCTGGAAGTCGCCCTGCTTAATGAACCATGCGCTTGCCACTACAATGTTTGTTTACCGGGCAGACACGACGATCCGTCTGCGACATTATAGTGCCGCGATCGATAGTTAAGAATATGACCTATGGTAAGCCGCATGGCGTAACATTCTCCCCCCGTTGAGAGGGTACCGATCAAACTAGGGAGGTGTGGTTGAAGTTCCCATCTTATTTCGTCTCGGTGGCTAGTTGTTCGGGTTTCTCGAGATCGGGTTGAATTGGCAGTGGGACAAGCCTTTTGACGCCCCGATCCAAAATGCTCTTTGCCGTCTGAACTGTAGCTGTCCGGATGACACCATCGGCGCCTGGATGAATCTTGATAACTCGGCCCAGAGGCCAATGCATGGAGGGAACGTTGTCCTCTCTGAGGATGACGATTGTGCCCTTTTGGATGCTGTGTCCACCCTTGCTCCATTTATTGCGGTTGGTTAGCTCGTTCAAATACTCCTTATGCCAGCGGTTCCAAAAATGTTGTTTAAGCTGTTGGATATGCTGCCATTTGGAGAGTCGGTTCGATGGAATGTCCTTGAAATCTCGATCACGTAAGCACATTAATGAATCGCCAATGAGGAAATGTCCGGGAGTGAGGGCTAGGAGATCATTTGGATCGGTGGAGATAGAAGTTAGAGGGCGGGAATTGAGGACTGCTTCTATTTCTATGATAAGAGTATTACGGTGTTAAGCTCATATGTTTCTGTTTCTCCACTCGCGCTGCGCCATAATATCCTTTGATATTTCCGATCCTCTGGTCGTACGAGGAATTGCCGATACAGGAATTTTCTCGATGTCGCCAGTGAGTACGTACTGATGAGCGCGGAATCTAATTAATATGCAAAATAAATTGTGAATTGATTCGAGAATATAGGATTTCCCCATTTTCATGATTATCGTGATTTTTGTATAAATATATTTTTTAAGATACTAATAATTAGGTACTTATAAATTAGTATTATCAATTATTTTGCATTTATAATTCCGCCTCTAGTATAAGTGTTAATTGAAAACTAACTTTATGTTTGAAAAAGTACTAGCAAAGTCGTTGAGTAACAAGCCACTGATGCTAACACAAATAGCATTGTCGTAATTAAATATTTCTAAATATTCATTTTTCATTTTGAACCTGTAGAAACAATTTATTATATATACTATTAGCTAAGTAATTGCATATTTAATTAAGTCGAAATATAAAACTTAGTTATTTTAATAATTTAAAAAATAAAAAACTGACAAACATTTCAATTTAATTTATGGTTGGAACAAAAGACAGTTATTCTTCATTAATTGAAATATTGCAATGCAGAGTACTTTCCAAAATACGCCGAGAGTATTCCTGATGGTGAAACGAGCGTTGCTTCATCGAACGCAGCTAAAGAAAACAACATCTATGTAGTTGGTGGTACGATGCCTGAAATAGGGGGCGATAAATTGTACAATACCTGTACTATTTGGGGTCCCGATGGAACTTTGATAGCAAAACACCGAAAGGTAAGTAATATATTCCTTTATGGCTTTGAATTTGAAAATATTGGGGCGAAGAAAGTGACTCTATCTAGGAATAATTTAGGAATATACATATGTACATACGTATACTATAACCAATTCTATAATTTACGGTTTATAAAATACGTTATGATACGGGAAACGCCCATTTTTGTTGTAATGTGTTTGTGTTGTATAAATTTTTCACATACTTAAAATATTATTATACTTATTTTTTCTCCTTTTTAAACATTATTAAATGATAGGATTTTTTAATAAAAGAAAGTGATAAAAACGCTGTCAGTTATTAAATAAAAAATAATTAAAGTTTAGGAGTTGGTAACTTTGATATTAAATTACAAAAGTTGCAGCAATAGAATTAGCGACTACATTTTTATGTTATTAGGTACATCTATTCGACATCGACATTCCTAATAAGATTACTTTTCGAGAGAGTGATTCACTCAGTCCTGGTAACTCCCTAACGACGTTCGATGTGAAGGGCTGCAAAATAGGTATTGGCATTTGCTATGATATTAGATTCGAGGAAATGGCACGCATTTATCGGAACAAAGGTACAGTAACTTAATCGATCAATACTTAACTAGCAAAAAATTAAATATCTTTCTTAAATATATTCTATATAAAATTAATATAATCTGTAACTCTGTATAAAAAGAAGCTTAATTTAAAAAACCAGTATATTTGCTGAAAATGAAACAAATAAAAGAATTAAAAGCACAATAAGAGGACTGTCCTCGCATATTCAGAAATGATGGAATGTGAACCGTGCAACTACGAAGTTAATTGGTATTCGGTGGCTTCATATTTCCTGCTTCTCTGGGTTAGGTTGCCAAATGCTGATATATCCAGCGGCATTCAATATGACCACTGGACCACTGCACTGGTCATTACTTCAGCGTTTCAGAGCGAATGATAATCAATTATACGTTGCCTGCATATCACCGGCTCGTGTTCCTTAAGCAAGTTACGTCGCATGGGGACATACACAGTTGACCAATCCCTGGGGAAAGATTCTTTACGATTTGGAAACTCAAGAGAATATGGCAGTCACCGATATCGGTAATTTACAGCTTAAAATTAAAAGCGAGAGATCCATGATGTAATTAATTTTTAGTCTCGTTAATTTATCGATTTAGCCATCTTCCTCTGTATTTGTTGAATTTATTAGTAAGCATTACTTATTACTTCGTATGTTTCTTTTTTCTATCAGATCTAAAAGTTGTTGAGGAAGTAAGGGCTCAGATACCTACATTTTCTCAGAGACGTACAGATTTGTACGACACTGTCTGTAAGAAGGAGTAACTCTACACTAAAACAGAAAATGTTTTTTTATAATATTTCTACTACGATATCCTTTTTTTGTGAATTATTACTAATTTCTTATCATTTGTACTAAATGAATGACTCAATTAAGAAAACCAAAACGTTATAAATAATAATCTGTATATCTTGTGTATCAACATGTAATTGGATATTATAATAATATAGGAATGCTATAATAATATAGGATAATAATATAGGAGAATAGTAATATAGAAAAAAACTACATGCTTTTAAACACCTTTAATATCGATCACATAAATTGTTATAATTCACAATGATTACGCATACATAAAAGACCCCTTGATAGTAAAATTTACGATCAAAAGGCAATTACGTATCGTTTAACAACATTTAATTTATAACACCTTTTAAACATTTAGACAGATTAACACATAACACTTCTTATATAGAAACATCAATTCGAAGTTATCAGCTTGGAGAAATTGGTCGATTAATACCTGTAGATTGTCTGTCTCGATGAAAGACTTAAAGAGAGCAAAAACATGATAATGCCGCTAATATAATATTCCTTCTTTCTTGTATCTGTCTGCCTCTCAGGTCGATTTACTAATTACAATAAGTAATTTCGCCTTCTTTGCGCTCTCTTTTAACGCATTCGAGACCGAAAGAAATTCATATCAGTCAGTAGGCAAGGGTATAATATACATATTTTATATATAACTTACGTAGTAATGTATATATCATGTTAATTTCATATTTTTTTCAATATAGAATTATTATATATATATATTTAACTGTACATAATACATTATAGAATAACATAGTATATAATTTTATATTTTAAAAATATGAGGCATACTATTTAAGATTGTCATCGATTTAAAATCAAAGTATGAAAAGAATACCCTGGAGAGAGTAAAACACAGAATCATTCTAACTAAACATTCAGATCGTACCGACACCTAGGTATCGTCTTACAATTAAATCTCGGTCTCGAATGGATTAAAATGAAATACATACTTGCAGCTTCAACATCTTCAATATCGAGAAGATTCAAACTTTACAAATAAATGTAAATTGCGATGTAAAACAACGCGATGTAAAAAGGGAAAAAGGAGGAAAGAAGGAACAGGGAAGCAAAGAGAAGAAACGAATTTTTCATTTTCTCTTGCCAGGAATATAAGATGCTAAGTAATCTTCCTAAGTAATCTCCTCCAGCTTTTTCTAGTTTGATCAATAATTATTAGTACATGTTAGGAAAACAAATAGAATTTTTGTTCTCAAGCGAGGTATAATCTAAATTTTGTATGTACACAAAAATGTTAAATATCTGTAATAAACATGGTATAATCAATTTTTTTACATAAAATTATATTGTATAGGCTATTGTTATTTAAACATTTTAAATTGGATGAAGAAAAAAAATGACGCAAATAAAACGTAGGACATTTTAATTAAAGAGACTAATATAGAGATTTATCTACTTAACTGTGATTAAATCATCTCCACTTAACGCTCTACCTCTTCTATTAATTATGCTTCGTTAAACTATGATTACAGAGGATGGGTTTTTTGATAAAATGACATTCTGACAAATATATATAGATCGATATATATATAGATATAGATAGACAAATATATAGATTCTTACAACAGTAGTTATGAATGAACAGTAGTTATTGTATCAATTCCGTTCTTCAGAAGCTTCATTTGTGAAAAGACAATTCGCCAGAATATGGATTCACTGTAGTTATAGCTGTAGGATTTCAATCTAGTTGACAGACTTGCTTTACGTAGAGAATATCTGTCTCTTGTTCTACCTTATCGCGATTCTCTCCTCATCTTATACGCTTTGTCGAGCAAAGTAATATTGGCATATATCTCGGCTCTGGTTACAATCATTAGTTTCCGCCTAAACGGTTAGAATCACATAGCTCGCGCTCTACTCTCGTTTATTCAACATTCAGGCCATATGGTCGCATGCGACGAGTTTTATGTTAATTCCGACCGATTACAATACCTTTCTTTCGTTTACAAGGAACGACGAGACTGGCAGTTGCGTGATTTCCAATGCAAAAGCCGCGATATCTGCACGATAACCTAACCTCAACCGATTTTGTTGTACTATTCTTATGTGGACTTCGTTTGTACCACAACTTCGTCGTAACAAAAATAGAATACGTAGAACACGGCATTCCGTTATGCGATATTGTCGATTCCTAACATCCGAAAAATCAGAGATAATTTTTTCCCTACAGTTGTACATTTGTGTGAAAAATTACGAACGTAAAGTTGTTTGGTGCATGCACAGTCCTCCCCTCCCCTGCATTTGCGTGGACATGCTAGAAAGATTCACTTTTCCACGGTGAAACTGTATGAAATGTATTATAATTTCATTTTTACAAAGGTCGAACATCCTACTATGCATAAATTTAATATTAATATAAGCAGGTTTCGTGTTAAGTATTACATCTGACGTATAAGCACACGTGTGTACGAGCCTTGGTTTTAAATGTCTTATAGTAGACACCGAAAAGATTATTCAGTTGGATATCTGACTCAACATCAATATTTTACTAGGAGATAACATGTTAAGAACACGTTGGTGGATGGCATGGGAGATGATGAATGAAGACATACTTCTGTGAGATACATAAAATAGTAGTCAGAACGTATTTTGGCGCTTGGGGACAGCAACAGCTGGTGATACTGTCATACACCTCCATTTATAAACTTTCGAAAATCGATGTGACCTTCAAACTTTAGTGTATTCTGTTTCACAGCACAAAATGTTTCCGAAACGTACGTTTATTGTTACAATGAACTTGACTAATGGCTCTGAAATACTATCCTTGAAAAAACAATGGGGGAATTGGAGCAAAAAAAAGAAGGAAATAAACAAAGACCTTGTTGGTTCGTAAAAATAAAATATGCTACAGGAAAAACTTTTTCCAACGGATTGAGATGCGACGAGCTTTAAAAGCTATGACGCGAATCGAGCGTTTGTCTACAAGAGCGCATTTTCGGTGGATATATAGATATACATGTATATGTGACGAAATATACTAAAGCAATATTGACCCTTTGTCGCTGAAAGTATCAAACTACAAAACTTCCTTTCAAATTTTCAGAATAAGGAAATCAGGATCATGATAAATAATTGGAACATAATTAAAAATAATATATCTTCTCTATAAGATAATGAATACATTGGTTCATTTAATTTTTATGGATATTCAAACGCTTCTGTGAAATAAAACGTCAAGATTATAGAGTATAAAATTCATAGCTATGAAATAACTAAAACTCTGATGTATTATTAAAAATATACGTTAGGTTGTATGTAGTGATACATACAAAGATTACATGTACAAACCCATAATTAACACAATGCTACCGCAACCATTCTGCAATCTACCTTGCCCAAAACACTCTTCCAGTCACCTCCAAACTCTTCAATTCTCTCCACCTAACCACCCACAAACCATTCACAAACATGCAATTCTCGATAAAAGAAGAACTTATCGTCAGTTGTCCTTAACATCTCGTTCATTCATTTGGTCCCTATCCCCCTATTTCCTCCCACTGTGATGATCGCACTACATTTTTCCACGTCTCTATTCTATTCTCTGGATGACCTGAATTCTCGAGCAGTCGAGTGACGATTGATCTGTACAATTGATCGATTTCTTTTTACTACAGCCATGCAGAAAATTTCGCCTTGGAAAAGAATGTTGTGATTTCGAATGCCTGGATCACCTGAAGAACGTTACCGGAAGTGGTAAAATTTATGTCCTTGAGTATAAGAAATCCTCCAGCTCCTCGACTCAGCGACAAACGCTACTCTGGGTGATGAGCGTAATGGTGCTATTGCGGCTTGTTTAATTTTTCAACAAGGATCCAGATGGCGCCGTTGACGGAATTCTTTCGCTATAAACGTCAACGATCAACATCAGCCATCAGGCAATTTCATATTTGTGACTTATTTCTTCTGTGTTATTTCTTCTAATTTTATTGTTAGTTCTTCAATTTGTATTCCAAAAGATTGAACTCTTTTTACGTGCGTGTGTGTTTTTCTTTTTTTTGTAACTCGTCGAGTTGCAATTCTAATTTTTGCACTTCCTCCTTCATGTCCTCTATGTGTTTCTCGAACTCTTGTGTCGTCCTGTCTTTGTCGGAACATTCTACTTGAAGATCAGCGAGTTGATGCTCGGGATCGTAATTCAATTTTTGGTCGTTAGCAGTAATAAGCTCACGTAACTTCACTTTTGAACTTGATCTTGTTTGGTCTTGATTGTGTTTTCGTGGTGCTTGTGGTGTTCTAAAAGTAATCGTCACGTTACTTGCATTTTTAGTGCACATTGATACACTGCACTCTGCAGTTCTCCTATTTTCAAACTTGCTTCATTTAAGGTAACTTTATGAATTTCCGATTGATGCTTTAACATTTGATGTAAGCCTTCTATTGCTGTTTCACGTTCTTTCAACTGTTCATTAAATTCGTTGTTTAGCATATCCACTCGAGAAATTCCGAGTTCTTGAGCATCGTTTCTTCTTTTAGAAATTTGGCCTATTTTCTCTCGCCTGCTGCTACATGTTGCTGTCATTTTATCAACTTCTTTCTTCTTTTTTTTTCTTTTTTTTTTTTTTCTTGAACTTAAAATCTTGATTTAAGGTTTGTGTTTCACTATATGATTTATTATTATTAACTAGTTCAACATTATTTTCAGTAGATTTTTTTTCGCGTGATTTTTATACTTATTTAAATAGTTTTACACGAACAAATGCATCGTACGTCAGATATACCATTTTTAATAAATTGTCGCCTTTACAACTCGAGTTACCTCTGAACGAGTCGCATGATTGATCAATAAGCCATGAGTAATTATGCAAATTCAGTTTTTTTTTCATCTATCTATCTGAATATTATAACAAAGACTTTACATTGAATATTTTATTAAAATTGTAAGTTTTTCATAAACGCTTCAAAATCCACAGTCTATTGATCAACTCCTCTATCCTTTCTCTTTCTCCTCACTAAAATAGATAAATTCCTAATGTAGTTTGTGGATAATATTTTTTTTTTTTTTTTTTTTTTTCTAAAGCAAATCACATTTATCATCTGATATATTTTTTGAAATAATTTCTGTCTGTACATTTTCTTCTTTTCCCTTACTCCTCTTTCTCTTTCTAATGAATTCTTTTTATTCCGTAAAATAGTTTTTGTATATTCAATTTTGTTAAGTGCAATCCTTATTTCTGATAACTTACTTTTATTAGATAATTCTTGTGAATCTTCTACTACATCTTCCATATCATTTTGAGTTCGGCTTCTACCTTCAGTAAATTTAATATCTTGAACCGTATCATTAATTTCAATAGCTCTTTCGGTATCAAGTTTTTTTTTTTTTTTATTTATTTATTTGTTGAAATTACAATCAATTCTCGCGTTGGGAATTTTCAGTAATTTTTCTGGCGTGGCGCAGTGACATGGCTGTTTATTTACAATAAGTTAATACTTATTATAGATAGGTATAATTTATAAGTATTATAAGTTCGGTATCAAGTAAATCGCACTTATTATTTAATATACCTTTTGAATTGACTTCTGTCTCTGTAGTTTCTTCTTCTGTATCTTCTTCGAGTTTTCTTCGTTCTTCTAATCCACCCTTCTCATTTTCTAGGATCTTCCTTGGTGTTACGCCGCCTAAAACATCTGCACGCCAGCCCGCGCCAGCTCGCACCACCGGACAACAACCAGCCTGCGTAACGTCACTTCGACCCTCAATAAACCTAAGGACCCACCATAACTTTCACTTCCCTGTAGTGTTTCGCCATGTGTCTTCAATCCGTTTGTCTTGAAGAATTTCTAAAGCTTAAAAATATTCTCGAAACACAGTCGGTTTTTAGAGAGGTCCTTGGGTTTATTAGACGTACTTAAAACACGGAGAAAGCGGGTATGCACCCATTAGGAAAATCCGAATAGCCCTCTAATAAAACAAGCTATGTTTTCCTCACGCACACAGTCATCTATCCACCACGATGGTAGGAGACTTCCTACTCATCCCTTCGAGCAGTAGTGCAGGTCATGACCAATCGACACCGCGGTTCGTTACCCTCACTTTTCCTAACGAAAGTGGGGACAACGAATCCGCGTTCTTTAGGCACAGGGGCATACCCACACCGAACTTTTCTTCTGTATTAGAAAAAGAGCGACAGTCAGTCTAAAAACTAACGCCTAACGCGGCAGTCTACACATAGCGCGAGAGTCGCATACTTTACGAAAATCTTTTGTCGGTTCTCGGTGTTGTCGAACATACATCTTCTCTCCTAAATATATTATAGTGCTAAGTACATTAATACATTAATCTCCATTATAAGAGCCCTGCTCTAGCGTACATATCTATCACATCTTCGTGCGACAAGTTGTTAACTATTTATTTCTCTACGTCAGTGTAATCTGTAAAGTGTTGGAAATATATAATTTATAATTCAGTGAATCACAGTGTTATACAAACTCAATCACCCCTATTATCTCAACGGAAATCAGGGGATCGATCAATTCGTGGTGTCGATTGATATAATCGTACGACCCCCGTTGACGTCTCTCCTCGCGGTTACGTCTCCCCGCAATTGGTCGGAATTTACACTTGTATTTTCATCTTCTTTAACTTCGACTTTATCCGATCTCCTAGGTCTGCCTCTATGTTTCGCTTCATCAGTTGCTATTACACCCGTTACTGCATTATCATTTTCTACAGATTTATACCTATCGCTATCACTAGCTGTGTTCGTTAAAAGAACTTGCCTTCGTTGACGAACTTATCAGTTGTTTCGTTTTCACTATCTGAAATTGATTTTTGTTTAACACCTCTTTTTTCTTCTTTGGCAAATTTATTTTCTACATTTTCCGATGCCTTTTGTTTATTAATTATTTCAGACTTGTCTTCGATTAATTTCGTCTTTAAAGCGCTTCGCAAAATTTTATTTGTGTTTGATTGTCTGGTTTGATTATAAACAATTTCTTCAAATTTTGGCGAAGTAGCAGGCTTTGCAGCAACATTATAACGACTGCTCCGTTTACTACTATCTAACATAGATGGAGATGGATTCTTGTCATCTTTATTCTCTAAAGACTTCTCTTGTGTATTAGCATCTAAATTTCTCGACATAAGATCTGCTGAAGTTTTTTATTCTGTAGTGTCACACGCATTTTTCGCTGTCATCATTTGGTCTTCTTCTATAAGCAAATGTTCATTATTGTAAGCATTATCTCTTGCTTTTTGTATGGATTCTAATGATATATTTTGTTCAACGTTGTCTATTGATTTTGTATCATTTTCAGCAGTTGATTTACTAACTGCTTCTAATTCCTTCGTTTCAATTTGGTTTTCTTTATTTGTATCGCCGTCCAAAATATTTCTCATTGAAATATTATCCTTCTTGTTATGATCTTTTTCTGCTTCTCCTAAACTTTTACTTTTTTTGTCGAACCGTTCTTGTAAATTTTGAGTATCTTGTGACGAAGATGGTGACAAATCATTATACAATACTGCAATATCTTCTTTCCTTCGTTTCACAGACTCTTTCTGGTATTCTGTTGAGCTATTGACATCAAACATTAAGTCTGTTTTAATGAAAATATAATCCTGTGAAGCGGTGTCAATTGATACTTTCTTTTCATAAGAATTTTCTACATTAGACTGCAATTCTTTTGAAAATTCTTTCAAAACCATTTCTTTCTCGATTTCTGTATACACTTTGTCCATTTGCCGAAGGACCTTTGTATTTTCTCATTAAAAAATGTTTTGGGCTGAGCTGCGAACCACGAATGCATCGTCGTCTTCACCTTTTCATCAGCTTTTTCGGCATCCATCTCGCACAAACTTTTTAAAATCCAAATCTGTCGTGCACTATTGCATAAGCAGAGCCGTGGCTGATTTGCAAATGATTTGCCACATTATCCAGTGTCACTCGTCTATTCCATAGAGCATAAGTTCATGAGCACGTTCAATGTTGTCATCGTGGATGTGGACGGGCGTCCAGCTGTTTTTTCATAACACTTGTGCGATCTTCTTTGAACTTTTGTGCCCATTCAAACACACTTCGTGACAAAACACTTTCTCCATAATGTGCATTAAATCTTTGATAAATATAGGCATCAAACATAACCTCCGACCACAAGAAACGAATCACAGCATCCTGCACTGTTTTCCTGCAAATCACCATTGCAAAGCGCCATTACTCGCGCAACGGTCACAAACGAATTGACGTAACACAAAGAAACCTGCGCAGCAGCACTGAACAGATATTGACGTCATACGAAGAGTGCAGATGGATCAATACGGTCGACAGAAGTTTTAACTATCTGGAGTGCGGATAAATTTTTACTGAGAGTCGTATAGGAATCTATAATCTGTAAGTACACCTTTGGCTGAATGGAAATTTCTCTTACATATAGTCAAAAATGCTGAAACTGTGTATTGAATTGGAAAGTGATAAAAAATAAGTGAAGTTTCGAGGTTGCATGTGATTGCATGAGTACACAGGACGTTTTTAGCGAATAAAAAATAATTTTGAAAGACACGAGACTTATCTTGTATTTTATGCACTCTCTGTGTCCGAATTTCCAGAAGCTCTCTATCTTATGAAGTGTTTTAGATTAGCCGGAAAATTTTGTACGTACGTACAAGAAGTATACGATCTAAGTGGAATATTCCATTATTCTCTTGATACAACAGAAACGAAATTTACAGAACTTCTCAGAAAGTTGGTTTATTATTACCAAATTTATAGAATTAATATACGTTTATCATCTTTACATACCTAAGTCGTGGAGGTTTATCGTGCGTAAAAAATTAGTGTCGTTTCAAAGTTACATTTCGTACATTTTAAGCCTATAATTTGTAACGTACAAAACAATGTAAATTTGAGCTGTTTCTTATCTCCACAATAAGAAAATCCAACTTTACGTTTTTTACACAATGATATTTATGGAACAGTAATATCATATTATTGCATCGCTTGGAGAATGAAGTCAAGGTACGATGTGACCCTAGTGTAAACGCTGGGATACCCAGCTGTGCCGCACTTATAAGCATAAGACACAATACCTATTAAATACGAGGTTAATTCATGTTGTATCAGCAGTGGTCCGCCGCGGTCAGCCTGAAAGGATCGTTAAATTTTTAATCAAAGATACTGAAATATATCGATCGAATTGTATTGAAATTATACTTATATACAGTAATAATCTTCTATTGATTTGTGTATTGAAATACTCCAATTTATAACGTACATGTTATATGTATTTTGAGCAAAACTAAGATTAGAAGGAAATTAGATTAAATACCATAACGAGGTGTGAGAAGTGGGCAAAACTATTAAATTGTGTTTATCTATTATTTTTAATGTTTAAGACGTCGATTTGATGTTAATTCGAATCGACGTGTCTTCAGATACCGTATAGTTTGTAGTAACTCTGTAACTTAATTACCGTACAAGAATCCTCTCCACCCTGAGCATGTTCGGCGCATATTATACCATCAGTGATATCAGGTGCATTAGGAAATTTGGAATAAGCTATTTTGCATTCGGCGTTCTTAATCACTGGCATTTGTACTTCCATTAATGCATTACGTCGTGGTCGTCCTACGAAGAAAATAAGAAAGATATTTAAGACTGGAACTATTTAATTTTATTATAAAATTGATATCACTTACTATATCTTAATGCTCCCGATCCAGCAACAAGGGGGTTATAGCCGACGAAGTTGCTCTTTCGTAGGGGCTCTTTCGTACAAATGGGATATACGTACCCTGAAAAATAAAAAAATAAATGAAAATGCAGGAAACGAATGACCAAAAGTATGAGAAAGAATTATACACGCTTTATGACACAATATATGTGTACAGTAAGAAATTTCAGGATATGATACTTCAGTAATACTCAATAGCATATATATATATATATATTTGAGGACTTACTCGAAAATGGCACCTCCTCCACCAATCTAAGAATGACAATATTATGATTGTGTATGTTTTCTATTCCATCCATATGTGCACAATGTGCTGCGGTCAAAACATGCCTAGCCGATATCAGGGAACCTCCGCACTTCCATAGTGGTTTGTCTGGGTTTCGGGGATTACGAAAACCTAATGCAACGATCCATGGCCAAGCGCCTAAAATGCAATAGTCATAGTTGTGAATATACATAATTTTTTCTCACATAACGGGTAACAACGATTATTACCTATTCGATATTCGATCATACAGCAGACGATAAGTACATACGTACAAATACTCTGAAATAGAGATTTGATAAAGACAGAAATTAAATTTTTATTCCAGTGGAATACAAATTATTAAATAATTCTATATAATTTCTATTTGAACTATACTGAACTATAAAGTTCAAACGTGTAATTTCTGCCCTAACAGTTTTTGATCTCTATCCATATTATTACTCCTATATCAATTTTTTATTTCAAGCAAAAAGATACTCTTCCTAACATGAAGTAAAAGAAAGAAATAATTCAAGTTAATAAGTAAAGTTACTACCGATAAAATCATAGCATTATTATTTAGTCTAATTGAAATGTACATTGATGTGCTGTTTAATGCCTTTAAAGTTCATTCTTTGCAGTAAATGGCTTATTATTAATCGGAAAGAAAGACATAAAACGTACCAAGTTCAGCTGGTTTACCATCGACCACCCTGGTATGAGAGACGTTGCTAAAACCACAGTATGGTGGTCGCAAAGCCTTATACTTATACACAGTTTTTATTAAAATTTCTCTCTTCTCTTTGTTTGGATCGTTCGGACAGCAAACGATCGTAACATTGCCCTGGTATCTGCACACTGATCGTCTATAAAAATCGGTGGCTGTACGGTACTGTATCTGCCATATTTCTTGCAGAGGTTTACATTTTCTGTAGTCAAGGCACCTGCCTTCTTGATTGTCCGGTGTGGTACATTCTGGATCAAACAATTTTAAAACATTTATACAGTTCAAAGATGCGTAAGAAAGCGACACCGATTACTCAACTTTCGAAGTAAAAGGCCGATCAAGTCCACCGGATTGCCCTACAGACACGTATTAATCCGTAAGAGTTAGTCATCATGTTGATAATAATTATCTAAAGAAACTTTTCACGTGAAAATATAAAATTTTAATTGATTAGATATTGTGTTAGCCATACTTAAGAAAGAAAATGAAAATGAATGAAATGAAAGAAAAGGACTACCTTCAACCTCATGTTTTAAATAAACACTTTGTCAGTTTTGCGGTAAATAAATTCTTAGGAATTCAGGACAGTTTTTAGTGAATCATTTTGTTTCGACCGTTCGCGGAGAGACGCGATCGCGAGATAGCACGTCAACGAGAGTTGTAAGTTCCCGTTACGATTAAATAATCGACGCCACGAACTGATCGATCCCCTTATTTCGATTATGATAATAAGGGTAGTTCAACGAAATTCCACAGAATTAACACAAATAAATTAATGTTTATTTCAACAACTTATTAACTAGAAAGATATAAATGGAACAAAAAAAATGTAACTGCGTTTTGGTTGATAAGTAATGCGCGACATACCACATGTGTTGACGGTTCGACATCTCGAAAAGTTCTGAACGCCTTTCGATTTTTTTCGTTTTTTCTGGAAGGCGACCCCCACTACGTTCGGATCACGCCACATTCTTTTACGCGAGGTAAAATACGGGCCACGAGTCGACGTTTCTGGAAGTCGCCCTGCTTAATGAACCATGCGCTTGCCACTACAATGTTTGTTTGCCGGGCAGACACGACGATCCGTCTGCGACATTATAGTGCCGCGATCGATAGTTAAGAATATGACCTATGGTAAGCCGCATGGCGTAACATTCTCCCCCCGTTGAGAGGGTACCGATCAAACTAGGGAGGTGTGGTTGAAGTTCCCATCTTATTTCGTCTCGGTGGCTAGTTGTTCGGGTTTCTCGAGATCGGGTTGAATTGGCAGTGGGACAAGCCTTTTGACGCCCCGATCCAAAATGCTCTTTGCCGTCTGAACTGTAGCTGTCCGGATGACACCATCGGCGCCTGGATGAATCTTGATAACTCGGCCCAGAGGCCAATGCATGGAGGGAACGTTGTCCTCTCTGAGGATGACGATTGTGCCCTTTTGGATGCTGTGTCCACCCTTGCTCCATTTATTGCGGTTGGTTAGCTCGTTCAAATACTCCTTATGCCAGCGGTTCCAAAAATGTTGTTTAAGCTGTTGGATATGCTGCCATTTGGAGAGTCGGTTCGATGGAATGTCCTTGAAATCTCGATCACGTAAGCACATTAATGAATCGCCAATGAGGAAATGTCCGGGAGTGAGGGCTAGGAGATCATTTGGATCGGTGGAGATAGAAGTTAGAGGGCGGGAATTGAGGACTGCTTCTATTTCTATGATAAGAGTATTACGGTGTTAAGCTCATATGTTTCTGTTTCTCCACTCGCGCTGCGCCATAATATCCTTTGATATTTCCGATCCTCTGGTCGTACGAGGAATTGCCGATACAGGAATTTTCTCGATGTCGCCAGTGAGTACGTACTGATGAGCGCGGAATCTAATTAATATGCAAAATAAATTGTGAATTGATTCGAGAATATAGGATTTCCCCATTTTCATGATTATCGTGATTTTTGTATAAATATATTTTTTAAGATACTAATAATTAGGTACTTATAAATTAGTATTATCAATTATTTTGCATTTATAATTCCGCCTCTAGTATAAGTGTTAATTGAAAACTAACTTTATGTTTGAAAAAGTACTAGCAAAGTCGTTGAGTAACAAGCCACTGATGCTAACACAAATAGCATTGTCGTAATTAAATATTTCTAAATATTCATTTTTCATTTTGAACCTGTAGAAACAATTTATTATATATACTATTAGCTAAGTAATTGCATATTTAATTAAGTCGAAATATAAAACTTAGTTATTTTAATAATTTAAAAAATAAAAAACTGACAAACATTTCAATTTAATTTATGGTTGGAACAAAAGACAGTTATTCTTCATTAATTGAAATATTGCAATGCAGAGTACTTTCCAAAATACGCCGAGAGTATTCCTGATGGTGAAACGAGCGTTGCTTCATCGAACGCAGCTAAAGAAAACAACATCTATGTAGTTGGTGGTACGATGCCTGAAATAGAGGGCGCTAAATTGTACAATACCTGTACTATTTGGGGTCCCGATGGAACTTTGATAGCAAAACACCGAAAGGTAAGTAATATATTCCTTTATGGCTTTGAATTTGAAAATATTGGGGCGAAGAAAGTGACTCTATCTAGGAATAATTTAGGAATATACATATGTACATACGTATACTATAACCAATTCTATAATTTACGGTTTATAAAATACGTTATGATACGGGAAACGCCCATTTTTGTTGTAATGTGTTTGTGTTGTATAAATTTTTCACATACTTAAAATATTATTATACTTATTTTTTCTCCTTTTTAAACATTATTAAATGATAGGATTTTTTAATAAAAGAAAGTGATAAAAACGCTGTCAGTTATTAAATAAAAAATAATTAAAGTTTAGGAGTTGGTAACTTTGATATTAAATTACAAAAGTTGCAGCAATAGAATTAGCGACTACATTTTTATGTTATTAGGTACATCTATTCGACATCGACATTCCTAATAAGATTACTTTTCGAGAGAGTGATTCACTCAGTCCTGGTAACTCCCTAACGACGTTCGATGTGAAGGGCTGCAAAATAGGTATTGGCATTTGCTATGATATTAGATTCGAGGAAATGGCACGCATTTATCGGAACAAAGGTACAGTAACTTAATCGATCAATACTTAACTAGCAAAAAATTAAATATCTTTCTTAAATATATTCTATATAAAATTAATATAATCTGTAACTCTGTATAAAAAGAAGCTTAATTTAAAAAACCAGTATATTTGCTGAAAATGAAACAAATAAAAGAATTAAAAGCACAATAAGAGGACTGTCCTCGCATATTCAGAAATGATGGAATGTGAACCGTGCAACTACGAAGTTAATTGGTATTCGGTGGCTTCATATTTCCTGCTTCTCTGGGTTAGGTTGCCAAATG
This sequence comes from Bombus huntii, assembly GCF_024542735.1. Taxonomy (NCBI): domain Eukaryota; kingdom Metazoa; phylum Arthropoda; class Insecta; order Hymenoptera; family Apidae; genus Bombus; species Bombus huntii. The sequence continues at coordinate 21,858,877 of NC_066238.1, forward strand.
CTGATATATCCAGCGGCATTCAATATGACCACTGGACCACTGCACTGGTCATTACTTCAGCGTTTCAGAGCGAATGATAATCAATTATACGTTGCCTGCATATCACCGGCTCGTGTTCCTTAAGCAAGTTACGTCGCATGGGGACATACACAGTTGACCAATCCCTGGGGAAAGATTCTTTACGATTTGGAAACTCAAGAGAATATGGCAGTCACCGATATCGGTAATTTACAGCTTAAAATTAAAAGCGAGAGATCCATGATGTAATTAATTTTTAGTCTCGTTAATTTATCGATTTAGCCATCTTCCTCTGTATTTGTTGAATTTATTAGTAAGCATTACTTATTACTTCGTATGTTTCTTTTTTCTATCAGATCTAAAAGTTGTTGAGGAAGTAAGGGCTCAGATACCTACATTTTCTCAGAGACGTACAGATTTGTACGACACTGTCTGTAAGAAGGAGTAACTCTACACTAAAACAGAAAATGTTTTTTTATAATATTTCTACTACGATATCCTTTTTTTGTGAATTATTACTAATTTCTTATCATTTGTACTAAATGAATGACTCAATTAAGAAAACCAAAACGTTATAAATAATAATCTGTATATCTTGTGTATCAACATGTAATTGGATATTATAATAATATAGGAATGCTATAATAATATAGGATAATAATATAGGAGAATAGTAATATAGAAAAAAACTACATGCTTTTAAACACCTTTAATATCGATCACATAAATTGTTATAATTCACAATGATTACGCATACATAAAAGACCCCTTGATAGTAAAATTTACGATCAAAAGGCAATTACGTATCGTTTAACAACATTTAATTTATAACACCTTTTAAACATTTAGACAGATTAACACATAACACTTCTTATATAGAAACATCAATTCGAAGTTATCAGCTTGGAGAAATTGGTCGATTAATACCTGTAGATTGTCTGTCTCGATGAAAGACTTAAAGAGAGCAAAAACATGATAATGCCGCTAATATAATATTCCTTCTTTCTTGTATCTGTCTGCCTCTCAGGTCGATTTACTAATTACAATAAGTAATTTCGCCTTCTTTGCGCTCTCTTTTAACGCATTCGAGACCGAAAGAAATTCATATCAGTCAGTAGGCAAGGGTATAATATACATATTTTATATATAACTTACGTAGTAATGTATATATCATGTTAATTTCATATTTTTTTCAATATAGAATTATTATATATATATATTTAACTGTACATAATACATTATAGAATAACATAGTATATAATTTTATATTTTAAAAATATGAGGCATACTATTTAAGATTGTCATCGATTTAAAATCAAAGTATGAAAAGAATACCCTGGAGAGAGTAAAACACAGAATCATTCTAACTAAACATTCAGATCGTACCGACACCTAGGTATCGTCTTACAATTAAATCTCGGTCTCGAATGGATTAAAATGAAATACATACTTGCAGCTTCAACATCTTCAATATCGAGAAGATTCAAACTTTACAAATAAATGTAAATTGCGATGTAAAACAACGCGATGTAAAAAGGGAAAAAGGAGGAAAGAAGGAACAGGGAAGCAAAGAGAAGAAACGAATTTTTCATTTTCTCTTGCCAGGAATATAAGATGCCAAGTAATCTTCCTAAGTAATCTCCTCCAGCTTTTTCTAGTTTGATCAATAATTATTAGTACATGTTAGGAAAACAAATAGAATTTTTGTTCTCAAGCGAGGTATAATCTAAATTTTGTATGTACACAAAAATGTTAAATATCTGTAATAAACATGGTATAATCAATTTTTTTACATAAAATTATATTGTATAGGCTATTGTTATTTAAACATTTTAAATTGGATGAAGAAAAAAAATGACGCAAATAAAACGTAGGACATTTTAATTAAAGAGACTAATATAGAGATTTATCTACTTAACTGTGATTAAATCATCTCCACTTAACGCTCTACCTCTTCTATTAATTATGCTTCGTTAAACTATGATTACAGAGGATGGGTTTTTTGATAAAATGACATTCTGACAAATATATATAGATCGATATATATAGATATAGATAGACAAATATATAGATTCTTACAACAGTAGTTATGAATGAACAGTAGTTATTGTATCAATTCCGTTCTTCAGAAGCTTCATTTGTGAAAAGACAATTCGCCAGAATATGGATTCACTGTAGTTATAGCTATAGGATTTCAATCTAGTTGACAGACTTGCTTTACGTAGAGAATATCTGTCTCTTGTTCTACCTTATCGCGATTCTCTCCTCATCTTATACGCTTTGTCGAGCAAAGTAATATTGGCATATATCTCGGCTCTGGTTACAATCATTAGTTTCCGCCTAAACGGTTAGAATCACATAGCTCGCGCTCTACTCTCGTTTATTCAACATTCAGGCCATATGGTCGCATGCGACGAGTTTTATGTTAATTCCGACCGATTACAATACCTTTCTTTCGTTTACAAGGAACGACGAGACTGGCAGTTGCGTGATTTCCAATGCAAAAGCCGCGATATCTGCACGATAACCTAACCTCAACCGATTTTGTTGTACTATTCTTATGTGGACTTCGTTTGTACCACTTTCGTAACAAAAATAGAATACGTAGAACACGGCATTCCGTTATGCGATATTGTCGATTCCTAACATCCGAAAAATCAGAGATAATTTTTTCCCTACAGTTGTACATTTGTGTGAAAAATTACGAACGTAAAGTTGTTTGGTGCATGCACAGTCCTCCCCTCCCCTGCATTTGCGTGGACATGCTAGAAAGATTCACTTTTCCACGGTGAAACTGTATGAAATGTATTATAATTTCATTTTTACAAAGGTCGAACATCCTACTATGCATAAATTTAATATTAATATAAGCAGGTTTCGTGTTAAGTATTACATCTGACGTATAAGCACACGTGTGTACGAGCCTTGGTTTTAAATGTCTTATAGTAGACACCGAAAAGATTATTCAGTTGGATATCTGACTCAACATCAATATTTTACTAGGAGATAACATGTTAAGAACACGTTGGTGGATGGCATGGGAGATGATGAATGAAGACATACTTCTGTGAGATACATAAAATAGTAGTCAGAACGTATTTTGGCGCTTGGGGACAGCAACAGCTGGTGATACTGTCATACACCTCCATTTATAAACTTTCGAAAATCGATGTGACCTTCAAACTTTAGTGTATTCTGTTTCACAGCACAAAATGTTTCCGAAACGTACGTTTATTGTTACAATGAACTTGACTAATGGCTCTGAAATACTATCCTTGAAAAAACAATGGGGGAATTGGAGCAAAAAAAAGAAGGAAATAAACAAAGACCTTGTTGGTTCGTAAAAATAAAATATGCTACAGGAAAAACTTTTTCCAACGGATTGAGATGCGACGAGCTTTAAAAGCTATGACGCGAATCGAGCGTTTGTCTACAAGAGCGCATTTTCGGTGGATATATAGATATACATGTATATGTGACGAAATATACTAAAGCAATATTGACCCTTTGTCGCTGAAAGTATCAAACTACAAAACTTCCTTTCAAATTTTCAGAATAAGGAAATCAGGATCATGATAAATAATTGGAACATAATTAAAAATAATATATCTTCTCTATAAGATAATGAATACATTGGTTCATTTAATTTTTATGGATATTCAAACGCTTCTGTGAAATAAAACGTCAAGATTATAGAGTATAAAATTCATAGCTATGAAATAACTAAAACTCTGATGTATTATTAAAAATATACGTTAGGTTGTATGTAGTGATACATACAAAGATTACATGTACAAACCCATAATTAACACAATGCTACCGCAACCATTCTGCAATCTACCTTGCCCAAAACACTCTTCCAGTCACCTCCAAACTCTTCAATTCTCTCCACCTAACCACCCACAAACCATTCACAAACATGCAATTCTCGATAAAAGAAGAACTTATCGTCAGTTGTCCTTAACATCTCGTTCATTCATTTGGTCCCTATCCCCCTATTTCCTCCCACTGTGATGATCGCACTACATTTTTCCACGTCTCTATTCTATTCTCTGGATGACCTGAATTCTCGAGCAGTCGAGTGACGATTGATCTGTACAATTGATCGATTTCTTTTTACTACAGCCATGCAGAAAATTTCGCCTTGGAAAAGAATGTTGTGATTTCGAATGCCTGGATCACCTGAAGAACGTTACCGGAAGTGGTAAAATTTATGTCCTTGAGTATAAGAAATCCTCCAGCTCCTCGACTCAGCGACAAACGCTACTCTGGGTGATGAGCGTAATGGTGCTATTGCGGCTTGTTTAATTTTTCAACAAGGATCCAGATGGCGCCGTTGACGGAATTCTTTCGCTATAAACGTCAACGATCAACATCAGCCATCAGGCAATTTCATATTTGTGACTTATTTCTTCTGTGTTATTTCTTCTAATTTTATTGTTAGTTCTTCAATTTGTATTCCAAAAGATTGAACTCTTTTTACGTGCGTGTGTGTTTTTCTTTTTTTTGTAACTCGTCGAGTTGCAATTCTAATTTTTGCACTTCCTCCTTCATGTCCTCTATGTGTTTCTCGAACTCTTGTGTCGTCCTGTCTTTGTCGGAACATTCTACTTGAAGATCAGCGAGTTGATGCTCGGGATCGTAATTCAATTTTTGGTCGTTAGCAGTAATAAGCTCACGTAACTTCACTTTTGAACTTGATCTTGTTTGGTCTTGATTGTGTTTTCGTGGTGCTTGTGGTGTTCTAAAAGTAATCGTCACGTTACTTGCATTTTTAGTGCACATTGATACACTGCACTCTGCAGTTCTCCTATTTTCAAACTTGCTTCATTTAAGGTAACTTTATGAATTTCCGATTGATGCTTTAACATTTGATGTAAGCCTTCTATTGCTGTTTCACGTTCTTTCAACTGTTCATTAAATTCGTTGTTTAGCATATCCACTCGAGAAATTCCGAATTCTTGAGCATCGTTTCTTCTTTTAGAAATTTGGCCTATTTTCTCTCGCCTGCTGCTACATGTTGCTGTCATTTTATCAACTTCTTTCTTCTTTTTTTTTCTTTTTTTTTTTTTTCTTGAACTTAAAATCTTGATTTAAGGTTTGTGTTTCACTATATGATTTATTATTATTAACTAGTTCAACATTATTTTCAGTAGATTTTTTTTCGCGTGATTTTTATACTTATTTAAATAGTTTTACACGAACAAATGCATCGTACGTCAGATATACCATTTTTAATAAATTGTCGCCTTTACAACTCGAGTTACCTCTGAACGAGTCGCATGATTGATCAATAAGCCATGAGTAATTATGCAAATTCAGTTTTTTTTTCATCTATCTATCTGAATATTATAACAAAGACTTTACATTGAATATTTTATTAAAATTGTAAGTTTTTCATAAACGCTTCAAAATCCACAGTCTATTGATCAACTCCTCTATCCTTTCTCTTTCTCCTCACTAAAATAGATAAATTCCTAATGTAGTTTGTGGATAATATTTTTTTTTTTTTTTTTTTTTTTCTAAAGCAAATCACATTTATCATCTGATATATTTTTTGAAATAATTTCTGTCTGTACATTTTCTTCTTTTCCCTTACTCCTCTTTCTCTTTCTAATGAATTCTTTTTATTCCGTAAAATAGTTTTTGTATATTCAATTTTGTTAAGTGCAATCCTTATTTCTGATAACTTACTTTTATTAGATAATTCTTGTGAATCTTCTACTACATCTTCCATATCATTTTGAGTTCGGCTTCTACCTTCAGTAAATTTAATATCTTGAACCGTATCATTAATTTCAATAGCTCTTTCGGTATCAAGTTTTTTTTTTTTTTTTTTTATTTATTTGTTGAAATTACAATCAATTCTCGCGTTGGGAATTTTCAGTAATTTTTCTGGCGTGGCGCAGTGACATGGCTGTTTATTTACAATAAGTTAATACTTATTATAGATAGGTATAATTTATAAGTATTATAAGTTCGGTATCAAGTAAATCGCACTTATTATTTAATATACCTTTTGAATTGACTTCTGTCTCTGTAGTTTCTTCTTCTGTATCTTCTTCGAGTTTTCTTCGTTCTTCTAATCCACCCTTCTCATTTTCTAGGATCTTCCTTGGTGTTACGCCGCCTAAAACATCTGCACGCCAGCCCGCGCCAGCTCGCACCACCGGACAACAACCAGCCTGCGTAACGTCACTTCGACCCTCAATAAACCTAAGGACCCACCATAACTTTCACTTCCCTGTAGTGTTTCGCCATGTGTCTTCAATCCGTTTGTCTTGAAGAATTTCTAAAGCTTAAAAATATTCTCGAAACACAGTCGGTTTTTAGAGAGGTCCTTGGGTTTATTAGACGTACTTAAAACACGGAGAAAGCGGGTATGCACCCATTAGGAAAATCCGAATAGCCCTCTAATAAAACAAGCTATGTTTTCCTCACGCACACAGTCATCTATCCACCACGATGGTAGGAGACTTCCTACTCATCCCTTCGAGCAGTAGTGCAGGTCATGACCAATCGACACCGCGGTTCGTTACCCTCACTTTTCCTAACGAAAGTGGGGACAACGAATCCGCGTTCTTTAGGCACAGGGGCATACCCACACCGAACTTTTCTTCTGTATTAGAAAAAGAGCGACAGTCAGTCTAAAAACTAACGCCTAACGCGGCAGTCTACACATAGCGCGAGAGTCGCATACTTTACGAAAATCTTTTGTCGGTTCTCGGTGTTGTCGAACATACATCTTCTCTCCTAAATATATTATAGTGCTAAGTACATTAATACATTAATCTCCATTATAAGAGCCCTGCTCTAGCGTACATATCTATCACATCTTCGTGCGACAAGTTGTTAACTATTTATTTCTCTACGTCAGTGTAATCTGTAAAGTGTTGGAAATATATAATTTATAATTCAGTGAATCACAGTGTTATACAAACTCAATCACCCCTATTATCTCAACGGAAATCAGGGGATCGATCAATTCGTGGTGTCGATTGATATAATCGTACGACCCCCGTTGACGTCTCTCCTCGCGGTTACGTCTCCCCGCAATTGGTCGGAATTTACACTTGTATTTTCATCTTCTTTAACTTCGACTTTATCCGATCTCCTAGGTCTGCCTCTATGTTTCGCTTCATCAGTTGCTATTACACCCGTTACTGCATTATCATTTTCTACAGATTTATACCTATCGCTATCACTAGCTGTGTTCGTTAAAAGAACTTGCCTTCGTTGACGAACTTATCAGTTGTTTCGTTTTCACTATCTGAAATTGATTTTTGTTTAACACCTCTTTTTTCTTCTTTGGCAAATTTATTTTCTACATTTTCCGATGCCTTTTGTTTATTAATTATTTCAGACTTGTCTTCGATTAATTTCGTCTTTAAAGCGCTTCGCAAAATTTTATTTGTGTTTGATTGTCTGGTTTGATTATAAACAATTTCTTCAAATTTTGGCGAAGTAGCAGGCTTTGCAGCAACATTATAACGACTGCTCCGTTTACTACTATCTAACATAGATGGAGATGGATTCTTGTCATCTTTATTCTCTAAAGACTTCTCTTGTGTATTAGCATCTAAATTTCTCGACATAAGATCTGCTGAAGTTTTTTATTCTGTAGTGTCACACGCATTTTTCGCTGTCATCATTTGGTCTTCTTCTATAAGCAAATGTTCATTATTGTAAGCATTATCTCTTGCTTTTTGTATGGATTCTAATGATATATTTTGTTCAACGTTGTCTATTGATTTTGTATCATTTTCAGCAGTTGATTTACTAACTGCTTCTAATTCCTTCGTTTCAATTTGGTTTTCTTTATTTGTATCGCCGTCCAAAATATTTCTCATTGAAATATTATCCTTCTTGTTATGATCTTTTTCTGCTTCTCCTAAACTTTTACTTTTTTTGTCGAACCGTTCTTGTAAATTTTGAGTATCTTGTGACGAAGATGGTGACAAATCATTATACAATACTGCAATATCTTCTTTCCTTCGTTTCACAGACTCTTTCTGGTATTCTGTTGAGCTATTGACATCAAACATTAAGTCTGTTTTAATGAAAATATAATCCTGTGAAGCGGTGTCAATTGATACTTTCTTTTCATAAGAATTTTCTACATTAGACTGCAATTCTTTTGAAAATTCTTTCAAAACCATTTCTTTCTCGATTTCTGTATACACTTTGTCCATTTGCCGAAGGACCTTTGTATTTTCTCATTAAAAAATGTTTTGGGCTGAGCTGCGAACCACGAATGCATCGTCGTCTTCACCTTTTCATCAGCTTTTTCGGCATCCATCTCGCACAAACTTTTTAAAATCCAAATCTGTCGTGCACTATTGCATAAGCAGAGCCGTGGCTGATTTGCAAATGATTTGCCACATTATCCAGTGTCACTCGTCTATTCCATAGAGCATAAGTTCATGAGCACGTTCAATGTTGTCATCGTGGATGTGGACGGGCGTCCAGCTGTTTTTTCATAACACTCGTGCGATCTTCTTTGAACTTTTGTGCCCATTCAAACACACTTCGTGACAAAACACTTTCTCCATAATGTGCATTAAATCTTTGATAAATATAGGCATCAAACATAACCTCCGACCACAAGAAACGAATCACAGCATCCTGCACTGTTTTCCTGCAAATCACCATTGCAAAGCGCCATTACTCGCGCAACGGTCACAAACGAATTGACGTAACACAAAGAAACCTGCGCAGCAGCACTGAACAGATATTGACGTCATACGAAGAGTGCAGATGGATCAATACGGTCGACAGAAGTTTTAACTATCTGGAGTGCGGATAAATTTTTACTGAGAGTCGTATAGGAATCTATAATCTGTAAGTACACCTTTGGCTGAATGGAAATTTCTCTTACATATAGTCAAAAATGCTGAAACTGTGTATTGAATTGGAAAGTGATAAAAAATAAGTGAAGTTTCGAGGTTGCATGTGATTGCATGAGTACACAGGACGTTTTTAGCGAATAAAAAATAATTTTGAAAGACACGAGACTTATCTTGTATTTTATGCACTCTCTGTGTCCGAATTTCCAGAAGCTCTCTATCTTATGAAGTGTTTTAGATTAGCCGGAAAATTTTGTACGTACGTACAAGAAGTATACGATCTAAGTGGAATATTCCATTATTCTCTTGATACAACAGAAACGAAATTTACAGAACTTCTCAGAAAGTTGGTTTATTATTACCAAATTTATAGAATTAATATACGTTTATCATCTTTACATACCTAAGTCGTGGAGGTTTATCGTGCGTAAAAAATTAGTGTCGTTTCAAAGTTACATTTCGTACATTTTAAGCCTATAATTTGTAACGTACAAAACAATGTAAATTTGAGCTGTTTCTTATCTCCACAATAAGAAAATCCAACTTTACGTTTTTTACACAATGATATTTATGGAACAGTAATATCATATTATTGCATCGCTTGGAGAATGAAGTCAAGGTACGATGTGACCCTAGTGTAAACGCTGGGATACCCAGCTGTGCCGCACTTATAAGCATAAGACACAATACCTATTAAATACGAGGTTAATTCATGTTGTATCAGCAGTGGTCCGCCGCGGTCAGCCTGAAAGGATCGTTAAATTTTTAATCAAAGATACTGAAATATATCGATCGAATTGTATTGAAATTATACTTATATACAGTAATAATCTTCTATTGATTTGTGTATTGAAATACTCCAATTTATAACGTACATGTTATATGTATTTTGAGCAAAACTAAGATTAGAAGGAAATTAGATTAAATACCATAACGAGGTGTGAGAAGTGGGCAAAACTATTAAATTGTGTTTATCTATTATTTTTAATGTTTAAGACGTCGATTTGATGTTAATTCGAATCGACGTGTCTTCAGATACCGTATAGTTTGTAGTAACTCTGTAACTTAATTACCGTACAAGAATCCTCTCCACCCTGAGCATGTTCGGCGCATATTATACCATCAGTGATATCAGGTGCATTAGGAAATTTGGAATAAGCTATTTTGCATTCGGCGTTCTTAATCACTGGCATTTGTACTTCCATTAATGCATTACGTCGTGGTCGTCCTACGAAGAAAATAAGAAAGATATTTAAGACTGGAACTATTTAATTTTATTATAAAATTGATATCACTTACTATATCTTAATGCTCCCGATCCAGCAACAAGGGGGTTATAGCCGACGAAGTTGCTCTTTCGTAGGGGCTCTTTCGTACAAATGGGATATACGTACCCTGAAAAATAAAAAAATAAATGAAAATGCAGGAAACGAATGACCAAAAGTATGAGAAAGAATTATACACGCTTTATGACACAATATATGTGTACAGTAAGAAATTTCAGGATATGATACTTCAGTAATACTCAATAGCATATATATATATATATATTTGAGGACTTACTCGAAAATGGCACCTCCTCCACCAATCTAAGAATGACAATATTATGATTGTGTATGTTTTCTATTCCATCCATATGTGCACAATGTGCTGCGGTCAAAACATGCCTAGCCGATATCAGGGAACCTCCGCACTTCCATAGTGGTTTGTCTGGGTTTCGGGGATTACGAAAACCTAATGCAACGATCCATGGCCAAGCGCCTAAAATGCAATAGTCATAGTTGTGAATATACATAATTTTTTCTCACATAACGGGTAACAACGATTATTACCTATTCGATATTCGATCATACAGCAGACGATAAGTACATACGTACAAATACTCTGAAATAGAGATTTGATAAAGACAGAAATTAAATTTTTATTCCAGTGGAATACAAATTATTAAATAATTCTATATAATTTCTATTTGAACTATACTGAACTATAAAGTTCAAACGTGTAATTTCTGCCCTAACAGTTTTTGATCTCTATCCATATTATTACTCCTATATCAATTTTTTATTTCAAGCAAAAAGATACTCTTCCTAACATGAAGTAAAAGAAAGAAATAATTCAAGTTAATAAGTAAAGTTACTACCGATAAAATCATAGCATTATTATTTAGTCTAATTGAAATGTACATTGATGTGCTGTTTAATGCCTTTAAAGTTCATTCTTTGCAGTAAATGGCTTATTATTAATCGGAAAGAAAGACATAAAACGTACCAAGTTCAGCTGGTTTACCATCGACCACCCTGGTATGAGAGACGTTGCTAAAACCACAGTATGGTGGTCGCAAAGCCTTATACTTATACACAGTTTTTATTAAAATTTCTCTCTTCTCTTTGTTTGGATCGTTCGGACAGCAAACGATCGTAACATTGCCCTGGTATCTGCACACTGATCGTCTATAAAAATCGGTGGCTGTACGGTACTGTATCTGCCATATTTCTTGCAGAGGTTTACATTTTCTGTAGTCAAGGCACCTGCCTTCTTGATTGTCCGGTGTGGTACATTCTGGATCAAACAATTTTAAAACATTTATACAGTTCAAAGATGCGTAAGAAAGCGACACCGATTACTCAACTTTCGAAGTAAAAGGCCGATCAAGTCCACCGGATTGCCCTACAGACACGTATTAATCCGTAAGAGTTAGTCATCATGTTGATAATAATTATCTAAAGAAACTTTTCACGTGAAAATATAAAATTTTAATTGATTAGATATTGTGTTAGCCATACTTAAGAAAGAAAATGAAAATGAATGAAATGAAAGAAAAGGACTACCTTCAACCTCATGTTTTAAATAAACACTTTGTCAGTTTTGCGGTAAATAAATTCTTAGGAATTCAGGACAGTTTTTAGTGAATCATTTTGTTTCGACCGTTCGCGGAGAGACGCGATCGCGAGATAGCACGTCAACGAGAGTTGTAAGTTCCCGTTACGATTAAATAATCGACGCCACGAACTGATCGATCCCCTTATTTCGATTATGATAATAAGGGTAGTTCAACGAAATTCCACAGAATTAACACAAATAAATTAATGTTTATTTCAACAACTTATTAACTAGAAAGATATAAATGGAACAAAAAAAATGTAACTGCGTTTTGGTTGATAAGTAATGCGCGACATACCACATGTGTTGACGGTTCGACATCTCGAAAAGTTCTGAACGCCTTTCGATTTTTTTCGTTTTTTCTGGAAGGCGACCCCCACTACGTTCGGATCACGCCACATTCTTTTACGCGAGGTAAAATACGGGCCACGAGTCGACGTTTCTGGAAGTCGCCCTGCTTAATGAACCATGCGCTTGCCACTACAATGTTTGTTTGCCGGGCAGACACGACGATCCGTCTGCGACATTATAGTGCCGCGATCGATAGTTAAGAATATGACCTATGGTAAGCCGCATGGCGTAACATTCTCCCCCCGTTGAGAGGGTACCGATCAAACTAGGGAGGTGTGGTTGAAGTTCCCATCTTATTTCGTCTCGGTGGCTAGTTGTTCGGGTTTCTCGAGATCGGGTTGAATTGGCAGTGGGACAAGCCTTTTGACGCCCCGATCCAAAATGCTCTTTGCCGTCTGAACTGTAGCTGTCCGGATGACACCATCGGCGCCTGGATGAATCTTGATAACTCGGCCCAGAGGCCAATGCATGGAGGGAACGTTGTCCTCTCTGAGGATGACGATTGTGCCCTTTTGGATGCTGTGTCCACCCTTGCTCCATTTATTGCGGTTGGTTAGCTCGTTCAAATACTCCTTATGCCAGCGGTTCCAAAAATGTTGTTTAAGCTGTTGGATATGCTGCCATTTGGAGAGTCGGTTCGATGGAATGTCTCTGAAATCTCGATCACGTAAGCACATTAATGAATCGCCAATGAGGAAATGTCCGGGAGTGAGGGCTAGGAGATCATTTGGATCGGTGGAGATAGGAGTTAGCGGGCGGGAATTGAGGACTGCTTCTATTTCTATGATAAGAGTATTACGGTGTTAAGCTCATATGTTTCTGTTTCTCCACTCGCGCTGCGCCATAATATCCTTTGATATTTCCGATCCTCTGGTCGTACGAGGAATTGCCGATACAGGAATTTTCTCGATGTCGCCAGTGAGTACGTACTGATGAGCGCGGAATCTAATTAATATGCAAAATAAATTGTGAATTGATTCGAGAATATAGGATTTCCCCATTTTCATGATTATCGTGATTTTTGTATAAATATATTTTTTAAGATACTAATAATTAGGTACTTATAAATTAGTATTATCAATTATTTTGCATTTATAATTCCGCCTCTAGTATAAGTGTTAATTGAAAACTAACTTTATGTTTGAAAAAGTACTAGCAAAGTCGTTGAGTAACAAGCCACTGATGCTAACACAAATAGCATTGTCGTAATTAAATATTTCTAAATATTCATTTTTCATTTTGAACCTGTAGAAACAATTTATTATATATACTATTAGCTAAGTAATTGCATATTTAATTAAGTCGAAATATAAAACTTAGTTATTTTAATAATTTAAAAAATAAAAAACTGACAAACATTTCAATTTAATTTATGGTTGAAACAAAAGACAGTTATTCTTCATTAATTGAAATATTGCAATGCAGAGTACTTTCCAAAATACGCCGAGAGTATTCCTGATGGTGAAACGAGCGTTGCTTCATCGAACGCAGCTAAAGAAAACAACATCTATGTAGTTGGTGGTACGATGCCTGAAATAGGGGGCGATAAATTGTACAATACCTGTACTATTTGGGGTCCCGATGGAACTTTGATAGCAAAACACCGAAAGGTAAGTAATATATTCCTTTATGGCTTTGAATTTGAAAATATTGGGGCGAAGAAAGTGACTCTATCTAGGAATAATTTAGGAATATACATATGTACATACGTATACTATAACCAATTCTATAATTTACGGTTTATAAAATACGTTATGATACGGGAAACGCCCATTTTTGTTGTAATGTGTTTGTGTTGTATAAATTTTTCACATACTTAAAATATTATTATACTTATTTTTTCTCCTTTTTAAACATTATTAAATGATAGGATTTTTTAATAAAAGAAAGTGATAAAAACGCTGTCAGTTATTAAATAAAAAATAATTAAAGTTTAGGAGTTGGTAACTTTGATATTAAATTACAAAAGTTGCAGCAATAGAATTAGCGACTACATTTTTATGTTATTAGGTACATCTATTCGACATCGACATTCCTAATAAGATTACTTTTCGAGAGAGTGATTCACTCAGTCCTGGTAACTCCCTAACGACGTTCGATGTGAAGGGCTGCAAAATAGGTATTGGCATTTGCTATGATATTAGATTCGAGGAAATGGCACGCATTTATCGGAACAAAGGTACAGTAACTTAATCGATCAATACTTAACTAGCAAAAAATTAAATATCTTTCTTAAATATATTCTATATAAAATTAATATAATCTGTAACTCTGTATAAAAAGAAGCTTAATTTAAAAAACCAGTATATTTGCTGAAAATGAAACAAATAAAAGAATTAAAAGCACAATAAGAGGACTGTCCTCGCATATTCAGAAATGATGGAATGTGAACCGTGCAACTACGAAGTTAATTGGTATTCGGTGGCTTCATATTTCCTGCTTCTCTGGGTTAGGTTGCCAAATGCTGATATATCCAGCGGCATTCAATATGACCACTGGACCACTGCACTGGTCATTACTTCAGCGTTTCAGAGCGAATGATAATCAATTATACGTTGCCTGCATATCACCGGCTCGTGTTCCTTAAGCAAGTTACGTCGCATGGGGACATACACAGTTGACCAATCCCTGGGGAAAGATTCTTTACGATTTGGAAACTCAAGAGAATATGGCAGTCACCGATATCGGTAATTTACAGCTTAAAATTAAAAGCGAGAGATCCATGATGTAATTAATTTTTAGTCTCGTTAATTTATCGATTTAGCCATCTTCCTCTGTATTTGTTGAATTTATTAGTAAGCATTACTTATTACTTCGTATGTTTCTTTTTTCTATCAGATCTAAAAGTTGTTGAGGAAGTAAGGGCTCAGATACCTACATTTTCTCAGAGACGTACAGATTTGTACGACACTGTCTGTAAGAAGGAGTAACTCTACACTAAAACAGAAAATGTTTTTTTATAATATTTCTACTACGATATCCTTTTTTTGTGAATTATTACTAATTTCTTATCATTTGTACTAAATGAATGACTCAATTAAGAAAACCAAAACGTTATAAATAATAATCTGTATATCTTGTGTATCAACATGTAATTGGATATTATAATAATATAGGAATGCTATAATAATATAGGATAATAATATAGGAGAATAGTAATATAGAAAAAAACTACATGCTTTTAAACACCTTTAATATCGATCACATAAATTGTTATAATTCACAATGATTACGCATACATAAAAGACCCCTTGATAGTAAAATTTACGATCAAAAGGCAATTACGTATCGTTTAACAACATTTAATTTATAACACCTTTTAAACATTTAGACAGATTAACACATAACACTTCTTATATAGAAACATCAATTCGAAGTTATCAGCTTGGAGAAATTGGTCGATTAATACCTGTAGATTGTCTGTCTCGATGAAAGACTTAAAGAGAGCAAAAACATGATAATGCCGCTAATATAATATTCCTTCTTTCTTGTATCTGTCTGCCTCTCAGGTCGATTTACTAATTACAATAAGTAATTTCGCCTTCTTTGCGCTCTCTTTTAACGCATTCGAGACCGAAAGAAATTCATATCAGTCAGTAGGCAAGGGTATAATATACATATTTTATATATAACTTACGTAGTAATGTATATATCATGTTAATTTCATATTTTTTTCAATATAGAATTATTATATATATATATTTAACTGTACATAATACATTATAGAATAACATAGTATATAATTTTATATTTTAAAAATATGAGGCATACTATTTAAGATTGTCATCGATTTAAAATCAAAGTATGAAAAGAATACCCTGGAGAGAGTAAAACACAGAATCATTCTAACTAAACATTCAGATCGTACCGACACCTAGGTATCGTCTTACAATTAAATCTCGGTCTCGAATGGATTAAAATGAAATACATACTTGCAGCTTCAACATCTTCAATATCGAGAAGATTCAAACTTTACAAATAAATGTAAATTGCGATGTAAAACAACGCGATGTAAAAAGGGAAAAAGGAGGAAAGAAGGAACAGGGAAGCAAAGAGAAGAAACGAATTTTTCATTTTCTCTTGCCAGGAATATAAGATGCTAAGTAATCTTCCTAAGTAATCTCCTCCAGCTTTTTCTAGTTTGATCAATAATTATTAGTACATGTTAGGAAAACAAATAGAATTTTTGTTCTCAAGCGAGGTATAATCTAAATTTTGTATGTACACAAAAATGTTAAATATCTGTAATAAACATGGTATAATCAATTTTTTTACATAAAATTATATTGTATAGGCTATTGTTATTTAAACATTTTAAATTGGATGAAGAAAAAAAATGACGCAAATAAAACGTAGGACATTTTAATTAAAGAGACTAATATAGAGATTTATCTACTTAACTGTGATTAAATCATCTCCACTTAACGCTCTACCTCTTCTATTAATTATGCTTCGTTAAACTATGATTACAGAGGATGGGTTTTTTGATAAAATGACATTCTGACAAATATATATAGATCGATATATATAGATATAGATAGACAAATATATAGATTCTTACAACAGTAGTTATGAATGAACAGTAGTTATTGTATCAATTCCGTTCTTCAGAAGCTTCATTTGTGAAAAGACAATTCGCCAGAATATGGATTCACTGTAGTTATAGCTATAGGATTTCAATCTAGTTGACAGACTTGCTTTACGTAGAGAATATCTGTCTCTTGTTCTACCTTATCGCGATTCTCTCCTCATCTTATACGCTTTGTCGAGCAAAGTAATATTGGCATATATCTCGGCTCTGGTTACAATCATTAGTTTCCGCCTAAACGGTTAGAATCACATAGCTCGCGCTCTACTCTCGTTTATTCAACATTCAGGCCATATGGTCGCATGCGACGAGTTTTATGTTAATTCCGACCGATTACAATACCTTTCTTTCGTTTACAAGGAACGACGAGACTGGCAGTTGCGTGATTTCCAATGCAAAAGCCGCGATATCTGCACGATAACCTAACCTCAACCGATTTTGTTGTACTATTCTTATGTGGACTTCGTTTGTACCACTTTCGTAACAAAAATAGAATACGTAGAACACGGCATTCCGTTATGCGATATTGTCGATTCCTAACATCCGAAAAATCAGAGATAATTTTTTCCCTACAGTTGTACATTTGTGTGAAAAATTACGAACGTAAAGTTGTTTGGTGCATGCACAGTCCTCCCCTCCCCTGCATTTGCGTGGACATGCTAGAAAGATTCACTTTTCCACGGTGAAACTGTATGAAATGTATTATAATTTCATTTTTACAAAGGTCGAACATCCTACTATGCATAAATTTAATATTAATATAAGCAGGTTTCGTGTTAAG
The DNA here is from genome assembly GCF_024542735.1 of Bombus huntii. NCBI lineage: Eukaryota > Metazoa > Arthropoda > Insecta > Hymenoptera > Apidae > Bombus > Bombus huntii. Next base: position 21,876,341 of record NC_066238.1, read on the forward strand.
TATTACATCTGACGTATAAGCACACGTGTGTACGAGCCTTGGTTTTAAATGTCTTATAGTAGACACCGAAAAGATTATTCAGTTGGATATCTGACTCAACATCAATATTTTACTAGGAGATAACATGTTAAGAACACGTTGGTGGATGGCATGGGAGATGATGAATGAAGACATACTTCTGTGAGATACATAAAATAGTAGTCAGAACGTATTTTGGCGCTTGGGGACAGCAACAGCTGGTGATACTGTCATACACCTCCATTTATAAACTTTCGAAAATCGATGTGACCTTCAAACTTTAGTGTATTCTGTTTCACAGCACAAAATGTTTCCGAAACGTACGTTTATTGTTACAATGAACTTGACTAATGGCTCTGAAATACTATCCTTGAAAAAACAATGGGGGAATTGGAGCAAAAAAAAGAAGGAAATAAACAAAGACCTTGTTGGTTCGTAAAAATAAAATATGCTACAGGAAAAACTTTTTCCAACGGATTGAGATGCGACGAGCTTTAAAAGCTATGACGCGAATCGAGCGTTTGTCTACAAGAGCGCATTTTCGGTGGATATATAGATATACATGTATATGTGACGAAATATACTAAAGCAATATTGACCCTTTGTCGCTGAAAGTATCAAACTACAAAACTTCCTTTCAAATTTTCAGAATAAGGAAATCAGGATCATGATAAATAATTGGAACATAATTAAAAATAATATATCTTCTCTATAAGATAATGAATACATTGGTTCATTTAATTTTTATGGATATTCAAACGCTTCTGTGAAATAAAACGTCAAGATTATAGAGTATAAAATTCATAGCTATGAAATAACTAAAACTCTGATGTATTATTAAAAATATACGTTAGGTTGTATGTAGTGATACATACAAAGATTACATGTACAAACCCATAATTAACACAATGCTACCGCAACCATTCTGCAATCTACCTTGCCCAAAACACTCTTCCAGTCACCTCCAAACTCTTCAATTCTCTCCACCTAACCACCCACAAACCATTCACAAACATGCAATTCTCGATAAAAGAAGAACTTATCGTCAGTTGTCCTTAACATCTCGTTCATTCATTTGGTCCCTATCCCCCTATTTCCTCCCACTGTGATGATCGCACTACATTTTTCCACGTCTCTATTCTATTCTCTGGATGACCTGAATTCTCGAGCAGTCGAGTGACGATTGATCTGTACAATTGATCGATTTCTTTTTACTACAGCCATGCAGAAAATTTCGCCTTGGAAAAGAATGTTGTGATTTCGAATGCCTGGATCACCTGAAGAACGTTACCGGAAGTGGTAAAATTTATGTCCTTGAGTATAAGAAATCCTCCAGCTCCTCGACTCAGCGACAAACGCTACTCTGGGTGATGAGCGTAATGGTGCTATTGCGGCTTGTTTAATTTTTCAACAAGGATCCAGATGGCGCCGTTGACGGAATTCTTTCGCTATAAACGTCAACGATCAACATCAGCCATCAGGCAATTTCATATTTGTGACTTATTTCTTCTGTGTTATTTCTTCTAATTTTATTGTTAGTTCTTCAATTTGTATTCCAAAAGATTGAACTCTTTTTACGTGCGTGTGTGTTTTTCTTTTTTTTGTAACTCGTCGAGTTGCAATTCTAATTTTTGCACTTCCTCCTTCATGTCCTCTATGTGTTTCTCGAACTCTTGTGTCGTCCTGTCTTTGTCGGAACATTCTACTTGAAGATCAGCGAGTTGATGCTCGGGATCGTAATTCAATTTTTGGTCGTTAGCAGTAATAAGCTCACGTAACTTCACTTTTGAACTTGATCTTGTTTGGTCTTGATTGTGTTTTCGTGGTGCTTGTGGTGTTCTAAAAGTAATCGTCACGTTACTTGCATTTTTAGTGCACATTGATACACTGCACTCTGCAGTTCTCCTATTTTCAAACTTGCTTCATTTAAGGTAACTTTATGAATTTCCGATTGATGCTTTAACATTTGATGTAAGCCTTCTATTGCTGTTTCACGTTCTTTCAACTGTTCATTAAATTCGTTGTTTAGCATATCCACTCGAGAAATTCCGAGTTCTTGAGCATCGTTTCTTCTTTTAGAAATTTGGCCTATTTTCTCTCGCCTGCTGCTACATGTTGCTGTCATTTTATCAACTTCTTTCTTCTTTTTTTTTCTTTTTTTTTTTTTTCTTGAACTTAAAATCTTGATTTAAGGTTTGTGTTTCACTATATGATTTATTATTATTAACTAGTTCAACATTATTTTCAGTAGATTTTTTTTCGCGTGATTTTTATACTTATTTAAATAGTTTTACACGAACAAATGCATCGTACGTCAGATATACCATTTTTAATAAATTGTCGCCTTTACAACTCGAGTTACCTCTGAACGAGTCGCATGATTGATCAATAAGCCATGAGTAATTATGCAAATTCAGTTTTTTTTTCATCTATCTATCTGAATATTATAACAAAGACTTTACATTGAATATTTTATTAAAATTGTAAGTTTTTCATAAACGCTTCAAAATCCACAGTCTATTGATCAACTCCTCTATCCTTTCTCTTTCTCCTCACTAAAATAGATAAATTCCTAATGTAGTTTGTGGATAATATTTTTTTTTTTTTTTTTTTTTTTCTAAAGCAAATCACATTTATCATCTGATATATTTTTTGAAATAATTTCTGTCTGTACATTTTCTTCTTTTCCCTTACTCCTCTTTCTCTTTCTAATGAATTCTTTTTATTCCGTAAAATAGTTTTTGTATATTCAATTTTGTTAAGTGCAATCCTTATTTCTGATAACTTACTTTTATTAGATAATTCTTGTGAATCTTCTACTACATCTTCCATATCATTTTGAGTTCGGCTTCTACCTTCAGTAAATTTAATATCTTGAACCGTATCATTAATTTCAATAGCTCTTTCGGTATCAAGTTTTTTTTTTTTTTTTTTATTTATTTGTTGAAATTACAATCAATTCTCGCGTTGGGAATTTTCAGTAATTTTTCTGGCGTGGCGCAGTGACATGGCTGTTTATTTACAATAAGTTAATACTTATTATAGATAGGTATAATTTATAAGTATTATAAGTTCGGTATCAAGTAAATCGCACTTATTATTTAATATACCTTTTGAATTGACTTCTGTCTCTGTAGTTTCTTCTTCTGTATCTTCTTCGAGTTTTCTTCGTTCTTCTAATCCACCCTTCTCATTTTCTAGGATCTTCCTTGGTGTTACGCCGCCTAAAACATCTGCACGCCAGCCCGCGCCAGCTCGCACCACCGGACAACAACCAGCCTGCGTAACGTCACTTCGACCCTCAATAAACCTAAGGACCCACCATAACTTTCACTTCCCTGTAGTGTTTCGCCATGTGTCTTCAATCCGTTTGTCTTGAAGAATTTCTAAAGCTTAAAAATATTCTCGAAACACAGTCGGTTTTTAGAGAGGTCCTTGGGTTTATTAGACGTACTTAAAACACGGAGAAAGCGGGTATGCACCCATTAGGAAAATCCGAATAGCCCTCTAATAAAACAAGCTATGTTTTCCTCACGCACACAGTCATCTATCCACCACGATGGTAGGAGACTTCCTACTCATCCCTTCGAGCAGTAGTGCAGGTCATGACCAATCGACACCGCGGTTCGTTACCCTCACTTTTCCTAACGAAAGTGGGGACAACGAATCCGCGTTCTTTAGGCACAGGGGCATACCCACACCGAACTTTTCTTCTGTATTAGAAAAAGAGCGACAGTCAGTCTAAAAACTAACGCCTAACGCGGCAGTCTACACATAGCGCGAGAGTCGCATACTTTACGAAAATCTTTTGTCGGTTCTCGGTGTTGTCGAACATACATCTTCTCTCCTAAATATATTATAGTGCTAAGTACATTAATACATTAATCTCCATTATAAGAGCCCTGCTCTAGCGTACATATCTATCACATCTTCGTGCGACAAGTTGTTAACTATTTATTTCTCTACGTCAGTGTAATCTGTAAAGTGTTGGAAATATATAATTTATAATTCAGTGAATCACAGTGTTATACAAACTCAATCACCCCTATTATCTCAACGGAAATCAGGGGATCGATCAATTCGTGGTGTCGATTGATATAATCGTACGACCCCCGTTGACGTCTCTCCTCGCGGTTACGTCTCCCCGCAATTGGTCGGAATTTACACTTGTATTTTCATCTTCTTTAACTTCGACTTTATCCGATCTCCTAGGTCTGCCTCTATGTTTCGCTTCATCAGTTGCTATTACACCCGTTACTGCATTATCATTTTCTACAGATTTATACCTATCGCTATCACTAGCTGTGTTCGTTAAAAGAACTTGCCTTCGTTGACGAACTTATCAGTTGTTTCGTTTTCACTATCTGAAATTGATTTTTGTTTAACACCTCTTTTTTCTTCTTTGGCAAATTTATTTTCTACATTTTCCGATGCCTTTTGTTTATTAATTATTTCAGACTTGTCTTCGATTAATTTCGTCTTTAAAGCGCTTCGCAAAATTTTATTTGTGTTTGATTGTCTGGTTTGATTATAAACAATTTCTTCAAATTTTGGCGAAGTAGCAGGCTTTGCAGCAACATTATAACGTCTGCTCCGTTTACTACTATCTAACATAGATGGAGATGGATTCTTGTCATCTTTATTCTCTAAAGACTTCTCTTGTGTATTAGCATCTAAATTTCTCGACATAAGATCTGCTGAAGTTTTTTATTCTGTAGTGTCACACGCATTTTTCGCTGTCATCATTTGGTCTTCTTCTATAAGCAAATGTTCATTATTGTAAGCATTATCTCTTGCTTTTTGTATGGATTCTAATGATATATTTTGTTCAACGTTGTCTATTGATTTTGTATCATTTTCAGCAGTTGATTTACTAACTGCTTCTAATTCCTTCGTTTCAATTTGGTTTTCTTTATTTGTATCGCCGTCCAAAATATTTCTCATTGAAATATTATCCTTCTTGTTATGATCTTTTTCTGCTTCTCCTAAACTTTTACTTTTTTTGTCGAACCGTTCTTGTAAATTTTGAGTATCTTGTGATGAAGATGGTGACAAATCATTATACAATACTGCAATATCTTCTTTCCTTCGTTTCACAGACTCTTTCTGGTATTCTGTTGAGCTATTGACATCAAACATTAAGTCTGTTTTAATGAAAATATAATCCTGTGAAGCGGTGTCAATTGATACTTTCTTTTCATAAGAATTTTCTACATTAGACTGCAATTCTTTTGAAAATTCTTTCAAAACCATTTCTTCATTTCCTACAGTAACGTCTGTTTTCTCCAAGCTTTTGTTCAAATTATTAGAAACTAAACTACCCTGATAACTCCGACTAGTCGCTGCTTTAATAGTCTCCTTTAACAGTTTTCTTAACTTGATTTCGTTCTGCTTCTGCATAGCGTCTAGTATGGCCCGAATACTTGGATCCACACCAGTAGCCATAGCCAAGCCGGTGAAAATTATCCTTTGTTCCGTGGTATATATAGGGTAAAACGAATGGTAGACCGCAGCATAGTGGTTTCCAACGATCCACACTTGTTCTAATTCCTCACTCAACGTCTTTCGTGTCCATTGACGTAGAAAAAAGTAAGTTATTGTAATATCGGAATATATTAAAGGTGTAATTTTGTCCGATTAATTATAATTTATTAATAATGGATTGAAAATACAGATATTACAGACAGAAAATACAGACAGAGAAACGATGTTTGATTAACAGGAAAACTAAATGCAACGCTCGTATTTACATCAAATAACTTGACAACTATTTGGTAACTCTCTCTCTCTCTCTCTCTCTCTCTCTCACTAGCAACTCTAACACTCGACAACACTCGCAACTCAATTCTAACGACTCTATGCTTCGACGTCTCGATCAACTCTGAACCTCGCCAATGCATTCCTGCTCGGTCCTGCACGCACACACACGCACGCGCACGCACACACACACACACACACACACACACACACACACACACACACACACACACACACACACACACACACACACACACACACACACACACACTTTTCGGCTCACATACTCTGGCCTCTCGATTGCCACTCCTTGAAATATGAAACCGTACTTCTGTTTTGACGCTGCTTATCTTTTCTCGCGTCACTGTTACTAGGCGCTCTTGGATGTAAACAAACCACAAAAAGACGGCGTACACGGTGTTTTCTAATTTCAGCCGATCTCCAATCAAAGCTATTCTACGATATTACATTATCGTATAATAATAAGCTTTTAATCGTTTAATAATAACTCGTCAAGTAGAAATTCCACACGAAGCATTGTGAAGAATAATACTTGAAGAAGATCTATGTTCTTACGAGATTGGCTGTCTACAAGAACTTTGTTGGATAGATTGTATCGTTTGACGAAAATTTTATTGTTGAAAGTTAAGAAAGTTGGAAAGAAAACCCACGCTGTCTCGAAGATGTCTTGTTTTTCAGATGCTGTAAATTGACAAATAACTAGATATTAGTATTGACATTATTTGATGTCATATCTGACCTTAAAGTATAAATAAAATCAATCTAGGAATTAATGAAATTTCAAACATTTTTTCTAAGAAAACAGAAGTTTCGTTCCTCCTAATGAGTATCACATGATGCAATAGAAAAATAATTTGACATTGAAAATCGTGTCAAGATCAATTTCGAAGCTATAAAATCGTCTTAAAAAAACGCTGTGATAAAAAATTTTTTGACACCTTGTACAAAGGTGTATATCAACGTAAGTGTACCTGTATGTCTATATTCGAGATTATTTATCTATTCAAGATAGCAAAGTAAAAATACTATATAGAGGATTTAATTAATGTGTGGATCAACGTATGTATCACTATATGTAACAATAATATTGACTGTATATGTACGTGTGTAATAAAAGATTTCCGGTTTACAATGTTTACGATACTGATATAAAAATACCATATAGAGGATTTAATTAACGTGTATATCTACGTATATATCATTATATGTAACAGTAACATTATGTGCATATGCGTATAATATTGGTTAAATGTTAAATGTTAAATGTTAATATTGGTTAAATGCGTTAAAGTGAAATGTTATTTACCTATTCAAGATAGCAAAGTAAACATACCATATAGAGGATTTACTACTGTTAACACTCGGTATTCTCGTATTCAAAGTATTTAACCAAATAATTTGGGAATCCAGCGGACGAGCTTGTATTTAATATGATTATATTTAATATAACAACTTTACTCAATATACGCGTAGCATTTTAAATGTCATGAGGGTTGCAGCGGACTCAATTTTAATGTACCTCGATATCTTAGCTTCTTATAATATCCTAATAAAATGTTATTTATCGATTACAATTGTCCTGTCGTATTTTATAGTGTTTGCTTTATAAATGTGAACTTTATTCAAAAAGAGTTCATCGATGATTATCCATTACAGGTTGTTAATAAACCTGAATTATGCACAAAGGAATTGCCGTTAATAACTTAAGATTCTCTGCCCGTCGTACAGGGTACATATAGTAATTATTCTCGACGATCGTAACGTTTAAGTCCAATTCGAGCTTATAGTCCCATGCGAGTTAAACAACGACAATAGTTTGAATTTCTATTTGTTCGTTTGTCGTCTGTTTATACCCGGAGCACCTGCTGTAAACCAATACAAAATTTATTAGATCTATAAATAACACATATAAAACTTATTAATTTATAATTAATATAAAATAGGAGAGCACGAAACTTCCTATTTTATGGATATGTTAAATCTTTGTAAAAAATACCATATCATTAGTATCATTTTAATCGTTCTAAAGGATTTAGCCGCATAAAGCTGTGACCCTTGGAAGAATCGATGTTCACGCGTGACAAATTGAAATTGTGCGAAGGTTCCGGTACGAACATCACAAGCCGAACATCGATACCAGGGGCACAGGCACATGTTCTGGGTTCATTATATATTTATAAAGGGCTGACGATTCAGTGGATGGTCCGGGTAAATTTAAATTGTAAATGAACGCATTGCTGGTTTCAAGTAAAAGCCTGGATAAGAGCGGATATGGTATGAGAGTCTGTCGTGGAAAGGGGAACAGGCCGCTTTTATTTGTAAAGTTTGAATCTCCTCGATATTGAAGATGTTGAAGCTGCAAGTATGTATTTCATTTTAATCCATTCGAGACCGAGATTTAATTGTAAAACGATACCTAGGTGTCGGTACGATCTGAATGTTTAGTTAGAATGATTCTGTGTTTTACTCTCTCCAGGGTATCCTTTTCATACTTTGATTTTAAATCGATGACAATCTTAAATAGTATGCCTCATATTTTTAAAATATAAAATTATATACTATGTTATTCTATAATGTATTATGTACAGTTATATATATAATATATATATATATATATATATATATTATATTATTTATTACATATATATATTATATTATTATATATATATATATATATATATATAATAATTCTATATTGAAAAAAATATGAAATTAACATGATATATACATTACATCGTAAGTTATATATAAAATATGTATATTATACCCTTGCCTACTGACTGATATGAATTTCTTTCGGTCTCGAATGCGTTAAAAGAGAGCGCAAAGAAGGCGAAATTACTTATTGTAATTAGTAAATCGACCTGAGAGGCAGACAGATACAAGAAAGAAGGAATATTATATTAGCGGCATTATCATGTTTTTGCTCTCTTTAAGTCTTTCATCGAGACAGACAATCTACAGGTATTAATCGACCAATTTCTCCAAGCTGATAACTTCGAATTGATGTTTCTATATAAGAAGTGTTATGTGTTAATCTGTCTAAATGTTTAAAAGGTGTTATAAATTAAATGTTGTTAAACGATACGTAATTGCCTTTTGATCGTAAATTTTACTATCAAGGGGTCTTTTATGTATGCGTAATCATTGTGAATTATAACAATTTATGTGATCGATATTAAAGGTGTTTAAAAGCATGTAGTTTTTTTCTATATTACTATTCTCCTATATTATTATCCTATATTATTATAGCATTCCTATATTATTATAATATCCAATTACATGTTGATACACAAGATATACAGATTATTATTTATAACGTTTTGGTTTTCTTAATTGAGTCATTCATTTAGTACAAATGATAAGAAATTAGTAATAATTCGCAAAAAAAGGATATTGTAGTAGAAATATTATAAAAAAACATTTTCTGTTTTAGTGTAGAGTTACTCCTTCTTACAGACAGTGTCGTACAAATCTGTACGTCTCTGAGAAAATGTAGGTATCTGAGCCCTTACTTCCTCAACAACTTTTAGATCTGTTAGAAAAAAGAAACATACGAAGTAATAAGTAATGCTTACTAATAAATTCAACAAATACAGAGGAAGATGGCTAAATCGATAAATTAACGAGACTAAAAATTAATTACATCATGGATCTCTCGCTTTTAATTTTAAGCTGTAAATTACCGATATCGGTGACTGCCATATTCTCTTGAGTTTCCAAATCGTAAAGAATCTCTCCCCAGGGATTGGTCAACTGTGTATGCCCCCATGCGACGTAACTTGCTGAAGGAACACGAGCCGGTGATATGCAAGCAACGTATAATTGATTATCATTCGCTCTGGAACGCTGAAGTAATGACCAGTGCAGTGGTCCAGTGGTCATATTGAATGCCGCTGGATATATCAGCATTTGGCAACCTAACCCAGAGAAGCAGGAAATATGAAGCCACCGAATACCAATTAACTTCGTAGTTGCACGGTTCACATTCCATCATTTCTGAATATGCGAGGACAGTCCTCTTATTGTGCTTTTAATTCTTTTATTTGTTTCATTTTCAGCAAATATACTGGTTTTTTAAATTAAGCTTCTTTTTATACAGATATTTAATTTTTTGCTAGTTAAGTATTGATCGATTAAGTTACTGTACCTTTGTTCCGATAAATGCGTGCCATTTCCTCGAATCTAATATCATAGCATATGCCAATACCTATTTTGCAGCCCTTCACATCGAACGTCGTTAGGGAGTTACCAGGACTGAGTGAATCACTCTCTCGAAAAGTAATCTTATTAGGAATGTCGATGTCGAATAGATGTACCTAATAACATAAAAATGTAGTCGCTAATTCTATTGCTGCAACTTTTGTAATTTAATATCAAAGTTACCAACTCCTAAACTTTAATTATTTTTTATTTAATAACTGACAGCGTTTTTATCACTTTCTTTTATTAAAAAATCTTATCATTTAATAATGTTTAAAAAGGAGAAAAAATAAGTATTTTCGTATGTGAAAAATTTATATTACACATTACAACAAAAATGGGCGTTTTCCGTATCATAACGTATTTTATAAACCGTAAATTATAGAATTGGTTATAGTATACGTATGTACATATGTATATTCCTAAATTATTCCTAGATAGAGTCACTTTCTTCACCCCAATATTTTCAAATTCAAAGCCATAAAGGAATATATTACTTACCTTTCGGTGTTTTGCTATCAAAGTTCCATCGGGACCCCAAATAGTACAGGTATTGTACAATTTATCGCCCTCTATTTCAGGCATCGTACCACCAACTACATAGATGTTGTTTTCTTTAGCTGCATTCGATAAAGCAACGCTCGTTTCACCATCAGGAATACTCTCGGCGTATTTTCGAAAGTACTCTGCATTGCAATATTTCAATTAATGAAAAATAACTGTCTTTTGTTCCAACCATAAATTAAATTGAAATTTTTGTCAGTTTTTTATTTTTTAAATTATTAAAATAACTAAGTTTTATATCTCGACTTAATTAAATATGCAATTACTTAGCTAACAGTATATATAATAAATTGTTTCTACAGGTTCAAAATGAAAAATGAATATTTAGAAATATTTAATTACGACAATGCTATTTGTGTTAGCATCAGTGGCTTGTTACTCTACGACTTTGCTAGTACTTTTTGAAACATAAAGTTAGTTTTCAATTAACACTTATACTAGAGGCGGAATTATAAATGCAAAGTAATTGATAATACCAATTTATAAGTACCTAATTATTAGTATCTTAAAAAATATATTTATACAAAAATCACGATAATCATGAAAATGGGGAAATCCTATATTCTCGACTCAATTCACAATCTTTATGGAAGTATAAACGGTAAGGTAATTTGTCTACTTTTACTTTTTTCTATATAGTTGTTACACACATGGTAAATTATTGAAAAAAAAAACAAATTATTACGTATTCCATATGGTGAATTAAAGCATTCAGGAAGAGCTATAATATCAGCATTGCGCTCTTTTGCGCTAGAAATGTAGGAAACTGCCCGCTCTACATTTTTGCGTTTTACTTCATTTACTTCAAGTTGTACCAACGCCAAGCGAAATGCTAAAATGTTGGAAAAGTTAAATACATTCGGTTATATATTTCCCATACTTTTTATCTATAAATACTTTTTACATAGTGAATACTTACTCGACATCGTTCGCACTACTTGTTTAGCGATGTTTGTAAGTATCATAATGTTGAGGTTATGTATGGTACTACTCAATATCAACATTACGTAAGCAATACGCAGGGATTTTTAATAATTCTTGGTAAAGTTTAGGACATTAATTTTGATGTAATTGTAAACATTATTTGTTCACAATTTGTCCATTTACTTTGCAACAAAAAGAACGCATCTGCAAGCGTGTTAATCGGATAACGACGAACTTCATTTCGCAAACACCGACACGTGAAACATTTTGAAGTTACGTCGACGCGAGAGTAATTGGTTCCCTTAAATTCCTCAATTTCCATTTCTTTCGCCATGTATATTCGAGTATTGCATTTGAATTGCAGAGCAGTCGAAAGTAGAGGAGCACCTCGCCGATATATCGACAGGAACATGAATTTTTTTTCATAGGGCGAATATTTTTTCCATTGAATTATTAAACCGAGTCAAATTTTCAAACTCAACCACTTAATTTAATCGTTTTACATAAAACATTTCAATCTTTTTTCTTCTAAATACTTTACCTATATTTCATCTGGCTGAATATTCCATATTTTTAAAGCTTGTTGATAATTACAAATACGTAATTATCATTCTGAAGCTAGAAATTTGAAGTAAAATTGCTCTGCGCGAAAGGAAATAATTCAACGTTTTATATATAGCTGTTAAAATGATATAAGTTTCAGTAAAATAGCTTCACTAAAATTTGTGGTTTTTTTCCTTTTCTATTTTTTTTTTTTTTGGTTTTATGTGTTCAAGGGCGAACGTTCCCTCTCATTTCTTGTATTTTTATGAGGAATTTAGCCTTTTTACACCACGAGAGCCTCAACGTTTTCATTTTCACGCTTACGCTACGCTCGTTAAACACGTTCTAATGAGACCATGTGCTGACATTGCGAGTTTTATTATTTTCGCACAATAATTTATCATTTTAGATTTCAAATATTACATTCATACATTTTTCGTTGTAAATTTCTTTCTCTATTTAAACAATTTACCATTGTTGCTACAATAAATCAATTAATTAAATTAATTGATCAGTTTAAACTTAAAATATCATTTCATAAGTTTTCGTCACTTGAATCTAAAAACAACAGAAAACGGATCATATTCAACGATCACAAAACGATAATAGGACATTGTGTTTCTTCTGAAGGGCATGAAATTGTCAGGAGATTATGCCATAAATGAAATTGGAAGCTGGCTGGTCAAAGGGATTAAACTCGGTTAAACTCAATTGTGCTATATTGCACAAAGACTTGAGAACTGCTACCAAATATCTACTAGCTTAAAGGTGTGCTGATTACACCTTACAAATTGTAATTATATTTCAAATACAATCTCCTAAATAATAAGTAAATTAAATTAATACTTTACCTAGAATCTGTGATACATTAATATAACAAAAATACATTTCTTAAATTATTCATTAATTTGCAATGTAATTAGAATATTATCTTTATTTTCTGGTGTCTTTATTATTCTTAAAAGATACGCTGCTTGTTTGCAAATTTAACACTACGTATGCTATTAATAAATCATTTTATATTTAATTTTGCAACCTTCAATCATTGTTAAAATTGATTGATAATACCGTTGGTTAATAGAAATTTGAAAATGCTCTCGTTTCCACTCGATTAAAAGGTAATTGCACAAACTGTCACAGTGTTGACTACAAATCACGTGTGTCGTTCTATTAAATTTATACACAATAGTATTTATTCTCGTTTTAATTTAAAATGAAATGTGTTATTGTATTTTTTTTTTTTTATTTATTTGTTGAGATTACAATCAATTCTCGCGTTGAGAATTTTCAGTAATTTTTCTGGCGTGGCGCAGTGACATGGCTGTTTATTTACAATAAGTTAATACTTATTATAGATAGGTATAATTTATAAGTAATATAAGTAAGTGCATATGCTTAATTTGGATAATTAAATGAATCTAACGTTTAGGTCTAGCGGGTAGTGCCTCTTCAGCCTGCGAATCTGGTCCGTCGTATCGAGTAGTCCAGTGATTAGGGGGTTTCGGTGTTTGTTGATTCTTTTGCTATATCTGTCGCTATATTTTGCTATTTCCTCTTTGACGGTGGGTATCTTGAGGTCGCGGTGTATTGTTTCATTGGTTACATACCAAGGTGCGTCAATTAGGGATCTTAGCGTTTTCGATTGAAAGCGTTGGAGTATTTCAATGTTGGAGTTACTTGCTGTTCCCCATAGTTGGATTCCGTAGGTCCAGACAGGTTTTATTACGGTCTTGTAGAGGGTAATTTTATTCTGTATATTTAGTTTGGAGCGTCGGCCCGTGAGCCAATAGAGTTTTTTTAGTTTGTCCTTTAGTTGCTTCCTTTTATCTGAGATGTGTGTCTTCCACGTTAGTCTCCTGTCCATGCCCAGGTATCGGACTGTGTCCCTGCTAGGAACTGTTGCATTGTTGATGGTGACCTGGGGGCAGGTTTGTTTTCGGAGCGTGAAGGTTACATGTGAGGATTTCTTTTCGTTGACTTTGAAGCCCCATTTGTGAAACCACTTTTCCATGGAGTCGAGACTTCGCTGGAGAGTGGATGAGGCTATTACCGGGTCTGCGTGGGTAGCCAATAGCGCTGTGTCGTCTGCAAATGTCGCTATTGTTATATCGTTTGATATAGGTAGGTCGGCAGTGTAGATGGAGTACAGTAGGGGTCCGAGGACACTACCTTGGGGTATGCCGGCTTCTATTGGGAATGTTGCGGAAGTGGCGTCTAGGCATTTAACCATGAATTGTCTATTGGTTAGGTAAGATTTTAGGATGGAGTAGTAGGGGTGGGGTAGGATCTTTTTAAGTTTGTATAGTAGCCCTTCATGCCATACTTTATCGAATGCCTGTTGGATGTCTGGGAAAACCGCTGAGCAATATTTTTTCTTTTCGAGTGTTTGGCTGATCGTATGAGTTAAGCGGTGGATTTGCTCTACTGTAGAATGATGTTTTCGGAAGCCGAATTGGTGATCTGGGAGTGTTTTCAAGTTCTCTAGGATTGGAAGGAGTCGGTTCGTGAGCATCTTCTCGAATAGTTTGGACAGGGTAGGTAAAAGACTGATTGGGCGATAGGAGCAGGTTTCGTATATCGGTTTACCGGGTTTAGGGATGAGGGTAATCAATGAGATTTTCCAAGCCTTAGGATAGTGTTCCAGGCGAAGGATAGCATTAAAAATCGATGTGATGAGTGCTATCCCTTTTGTGGGAAGTTCCTTGATTGCTCTATTGCCTATTAGGTCGTGTCCTGCTGCTTTCTTGGGGTTTAGGCGACTGATTGTTTCTATAGTCTCTGCAGAGGAGAAGGGTTCGATAGGAGGGGACATTTGGAAGGGGGTGTGCAGGTATTCAGTAACGTCCGCGGCGGCTTTGGGGGAATGGGGTTTGAATACTTTTGACAAGTGTTTTGCAAACAGGTCGGCTTTTTCTATAGGGCTTCGCGCCCATCCACCTTGCGGACGGCGGATAGGTGGGATTATTTGTGGGGGGCGTGTGAGTTTCCTGGAGGCCTTCCATAGTGAGTAGTTGGCGTCGGCTGTGGGGGATAAGCTGGCGAGGTATTTATGGAAACAGTCGTTTTTATAGTTTCTTAAGGTTCTGGATAGCTTTCTAGTTGCGTTGTTAAGTTTGCGTTTGTCCTCCGGTGTTCTATGGGTCTGCCATACTCTTCTTAGTCTACGTTTTTCTGCTATTTTTTTTTTAGTATGTATTGGGGATATTCTTGTTTGCTGTTAGATGGCTTTGTCGGTGTGGAGAGGCGGATTGCGTTTATTATGCTCGTGTTTAAGTATTCCGTGGCTGCTTCGATATCTTCCTTTGTTTTTAGTGGGGTGAAGGCTCTGAGGTCGAGTGTGTAAAGACTTCTCTGAAGAGCTGCCAGTTGGTGTGTTGGTTGTGAATGGAGCCATTAGGTGTATTCTCGATGATTGTTGAACTGACTGTTGCTATCACGGGAGAATGATCAGAGGAGAGATCAGCCGAGGAGTTGATCTGGACGTGTCTTGATGGGATATTTTTAGTTATGAAGAAGTCGAGAAGGTCGGGTATTTTGTTGGTGTCAGTGGGCCAGTATGTGGGTTCGTATGTGGTGAGGTAGTTGAGGTTGTTGTTTATTATGCTGTTTAAGAGGTTTTTGCCTCTTGCTGTAACCAGTCTGCTGCCCCATTGGATGTGCTTGGCGTTATAGTCTCCTCCAACTATGAATCTATTGCCCAGGGTGTCCAGGAAGTTATCAAAGTCTTCTTTGGCGATGGAGTGTCTGGGAGGGCAGTATACTGCTGAGGTGGTGATTGAGCCATGACAGTCTTCTATTGCTACGTTTGTTGCTTGGAGGTAGTCTTTCTGGAATGATGGAAGTTCGTAGTGCTTAATACTTGCTTTGATTATTATTCCGGTGCCACCGTGGGCCTTTCCGCTGGGGTGTTGGGTATGGTAGAATTTGTAACCATTTATTTTCAGGTAGCTCTTGTCGGTGAAGTGGGTTTCCGATACGAGCATTACGTCGATTTGCTGGTGTTTTAAGAAGAGTTCTAGTTCAAGTTTGTGTTGCGCTAGACCGTTGGCGTTCCAGAGTGCTATGCGCCTTGGTTTTATTTTGAGTCGGGGCGTGCTAATTTTTCCACGATGAGTGTTAGTAGCGATAGCAAGTGATTTATTTGCTCCGATTGTTTCTCTATTAGCTTTTCAAGCCTTGAGGAGTTGTCTGTGTTAGGTGGGTTGGGGACACTGTTTTGGGGAAGGTTCCTTTGGCTGTTCGGGTTATTTTGGATGCCTTGTACTGCTTGGGCATAGGAGGTTGAGGTGGAGATGAATTTGGAGATGGTAGGACTGGGTGTTTGGTTGGTTGAGGGGGTTGGGGTAGTCGTGAATTTCGGCGGGCTGGGTGTTTGGTTGGATACCTCTTTTGCTCTGAGCTTAGGGTACCTGTTCGTGTATAGTGTTTTATATGCTGGGCAGCCTTTGTAGTTGGCAGGGTGGTCCCCTTGGCAGTGGATGCATTTCGCTGGGGTTTCCGGTGATTTGGCGCACTGGTCAGTGGAGTGAGTGCCTGCGCATTTAACGCAGCGGAAAGTATGGTTGCAGTATTTCTGCGTATGACCGTACCTTTGGCACCTTTTGCACTGCACTATTTCTTTTTTCACGAGCGGTGGTTCGATCTTTACTATCGCGTTCATTAGGCGACTGATGTTGTAGATTTCCTTATTGTTCGGCTTTTGTTTAATGTCTAGGAAGAATAAGGATAACGGGTCTTTCGAGACTCTATGCCTTATATTACTTACGTTGATGACTTCGTGGCCGAGTTTTGAGAGTTCGTATTTTAGTTCGTCTATGTCTGCTGAGTGGTGTATGTTTCGTAGGACCACCCGGAAAGGCCTTTCCTGTTTGAGCTGGTAGGTGTGGAAGTTGGCGTTCAGGGTCCTGAGTGTCTTGGTGAGTTTTCTGTAAGCTTCTGGGTTCGTCGGTAGTATTTTTACTTTGTTGTTGCTTATCTTAAGGTTATATTCCTCCTTGCTGATATCTCTCTCTAGGGACTTGATCATTGTCTGTATGTCAATGACGTCGTCCACAAATATTGGTGGGGGAGGGGGGATTCTCTGTGAGTGTTGGTTTGGTGGCGGTTCTACGATTTCCATGGCGTCGTTTGAGGATTCCAATACGGCGAACCTGTTGTGTGTGTTTATTTGCGTTGCTGTTTCTATTTTCCTTTTCTTTGTAGTGTTAGCGTCGTTAGTGCGGAGAGTTCTGCTACACTTCTGCCACGGGGGGGGGGGGGGGGGTAGAACGGGGTAGCTGCGAGTCTGCTCCGGAGAGCCTGGTCGCGGTTGCTGGGCCATCATCGAGCTAGTTAATTCGGAATGAACAACTAGTCGTGAGGCTGTGAGGCTAGTATTCGGGTTGGGGTTAGGTGCGTGGGATTTTCTTCTCCCTAAAGGGTAAGGGACACTTAGCTGTGTTCTCTTTCGACTCAGATTTCTCAGATTTCTTGAACGATAAATGTTTATTCACTCTAATGTCAATGAGTACACTTGATACAGGATTCGCGATTGTATTCGGTTCGCGAATGCGCGGTTATAAGATAGAGCTTGGATAGCTACGATTCGAGATACGCTGCGAGTGCGGACAATGATTGCACGAGATGTCGAGAGCTTAGATAATTATTCGGCTCGAACCGTGTAAGTATAACGATCGTGATATACTGCGGTAACTCGCGGTAATAGACTGACATTTTTGTCGCGATGCTGCTGCGGAGGAAGACTCGTTGGGATGTGTCTAAGGATGCGAAGGCATCGGATTCGTTGAGAAAAGCTTTGAGAGGGTGTTGCTAGCGGGCAGCGTCGTACGTGAGAGATAGCAGATTTCTCGTGTGTCCCCGTGGTAGGTGGTCGACTTCGAGACTGATAAACAAAGACTGTTTGTCTCTTTGGAGGACCTTAGCTAAAATAAATCCTAAGATTTATAGCGGTCCCTTGGCTAGCTGGAAATATTCGGTACGAATGTATCGACATCTGGCAATCATCTTGTCCGCAGGTATAGGGTCTTTGTGTCGTGCGTCACGCGACGTAAACTGTTGGGAAGTTTACTGTCAAGTGCCGCCACATGTTCAAGGAAAATGTATCTGCAGCCGGTTATAGCGGTATTTACGTTACGGATGATCTATGGGAAGATTTACACGAACAAACCTTTATGGACTAACCAAATTTATTTTGTTATTAAAAACGATCTACAGAACCGATCGACGACTGGTGTTCAATTTAAAAATTGCTTCTCTATAAAAGCAAGAAATCTAATTTACATCGTGTTCTTCATCTGTCGCCTCCATATACATCCTGGTGGCAATAAAATTCTGAATTTACGAGAAATCCGTATTTCGACTTAAGCTTATCGATGTTACCGACTGGACAAAGCCTTCGAGAGTTTAAATTAACCGATCGACCCTTCGATGAAAGGGCGAGCAAGTGCCAGGAAACTATCGCGGGAACGCTCGTAAAAGCGCGCAATGGTTCGGCGTGGTAACCTAGGAAGAGGAACAGGTGCGACTGAATCGTAACGGTTGTCGTGGCCCCTTTCAAACGATCCGTGGCCACTCTTCAGTTTCGGCGTCATTAACCCTTCCCTTCTTTCTTCCTGGTTCACTTAGAAACGAAGAAAATTCCGGAGGTAGTTTGCTCTTAGCAGCTGTCATTTTTTTTTTTTTTTCTTTGTTTAGTCGACACGAAGCATTTTGGAGAATTTCTGTGATTGCTTCGCGAAGGTACAGAGGATAAGAAAAAGCGCTCTTTGTTCGTTGACGACTTTCTGTCAATTAGAAATAAGAGTAAACGGCATAACAGTTTTCTTCTTTGCCACTGTATACGTAATTTTTGTTAGACTTTAACAACTCGTATTTTTCGTGAGCAAATACTGTCGAGTGGTTATACACTGTATATGTGAAGCTTCGTTTTCTTCGCGCGAAATATCCATGTTGTTCTTTCTATACTTGTGTTCATATATCATGACGTTCAGCCTACACGTGCCCGAGAATGTAATGTAACAGATAATTGGGTTCGAGCTGTAAATCTTTCATTTGCAGCATGACGCGAATCTAACAACACTTCTTTCCTTGTTCAGATCATGAATATTTTTGTCGCGTGCAGGTAGAATCATATGTCTAGAGTATCCACGGGTTTCGTGTTTACTTATTTCTTTAACTAACTTCGGTTTTAACCAACTTCCTATTAACCAGCAAATTAATCAAATACTTTCAGAATCAATGACAAGAATATACCGAAAAGTGTCGAAAGAATTTTAAAGAATTTTACAATCATTTTCCTAAAAGTTATCTTGAGACGTATTGTATCGTTAGTCTCATAGAGTTAATCACTTTTCTCTAGAATAATGCTCGAACACAGCTGTAGCTTTCTATAAATTTCCTCGATATTCGATTGAATTTTCCGAGATCGTTTCCAATGACGAGATCGCAGCAGTTGTTACGAAAAATATCGGAAGAGCGAAGAACGCGTATGTGTGTCTGATCCATCATTCACGATAGTCTCTACGGTCCATGCGTATGATCCATCATCTGCGTAACCGTTTTACAATCCTCACCGTGGAAATGCCGATCCGCGATGCTATTCTCGCGCGCACTCGACCGCTTAAGAGCATCGTCCAGAGACGTTTCCATCATACACAAATAACTTTGTTTTTCTTCTTGCAGTCGGAAGCGTGGAGAATTCGATGTTTCTGGCTGATCTGTTGTTTTATCATTTGCGCGGCATTTTTTCGCGGTTAGAAGAAAGATGAGATTAATATCTTTGTGGTATTTTGATACTTATCGATCTGCCGATAATGTCGGTGCTGGTAGGGGAAAGCGTAGTTGAGAAGAAGCGCGCTTTTTCGATAAATTATGAATTATGGCTAACGGTAATTCACGCAATTTACATAATCTAGATGGAACAGACGCTTTTCAAGATCGCTTGTCGACTCATTTATGTTTATAATTTTCAGGAGAAGAAAATCTAAACCTTGAATATATTCAATTCGAATATGTACTGTAGCCTAAATTCGGGTCTTTTTTCGGCTTTCAACGATATCGATTTTGTCTCGATTGACCTCCTGCCGGTTTACGTGCTTTTATTCTTCCTCCTTCTTCTTCTTCCGGTGTCCAATGATTCCTTTGAAAATCGACGCGGTTCGTACCGAAGCGTACGCTTCCGATGCGGAAAGTACGCGATCGAAGCGCGTGGCTTCTGACCGGAAGCGTAGCCTTGCAAACGCGATTAGATTGCATTAGCTACGAGACTGAAATTAAATCTCGAGTCGGAATTGTATTTAATTTTCTTCGGGAAGTTCGATGCCGGAATCGAAAATTAGACGATTGAATAGGGATTCCTAGTTGATTTTAGACGTCCCTCTTCCTGTAACTCCCACCGAACTTGCATTGGGCGTTGTTCGCAGGCTTGTCGTGCGGCAAACCGTTTCGCAAGAGCTTATTTGCATTTCCTCTAACTGCGGTTCGCATAAGACGCGTCAAAGGAATATTGACTACTATCTATTAGGTCAGATTTTTTCACTATTTTCTGCTTCTCGTAGGATTGTAATGTTACAGTACCGGTAACACGAAGCTTGATCTACGGCAAATAATAAAATATCTTTGAGATTAAAAAATATAAAGATTTGAAAATTAGGACATTTGAAAGTTTGTGCTTACTCGACTGAATTGCTATTAAGTGACGTTTAAAAATTTTAATCACAAGGTTGAAAGTAATATAGTTGGTAATTCTAAGGAACACCTATCCTCAGATAGATTGGTATACACACGCGAGTCGACCGTATTCTCCGGAAATGAAAACAACTACATCCCTGGAACCTGGAACACGTGATTTTCCGCATATCCATTAAAGCAACATCGGTCAGTGACTCGTCTACGGTGCAGTCGCTAGACTCAATTAATGACCACGTTCTGGTCGTAAATATAGAAAAGGCAGCGAGATATTTTAGTTTGTTGGCTAACTGGGCTGAGGTTGGGTCAATGTTTCTGTGGATTTCATTTACCTCTTCCGGCCTCCTTATATTTTCTGAATTCTTACAATTTCCGAGATACCAGTTCATAGCAAATTGATTCTTATTATGGCGTAGGATATAGTAAATCTTATTGTCTAAAAATACAGGAAAAGATTTCATAATTATTATTTTTTTTAACATTTTATTCAAGCGTTTCTTAAGACATTTGTTCAAAGAGATGTCAGGTTATAAAAAATTGAATCAACCTCCCCAAAGCTCCTTAACCTCTTGTTATTTTTGATAAATCAATAGCATTACGCAATATATACCGTGTGATTTCCCTAGACGATCTAGTAGCACTCTTTTTTACAACCTTCTTTCAAAACGAGAAACAAGAAGAGGATTGACCAAATATCATTGTCATCGAAGCGCAGAGACGCTCCGGTGATTCTTATCTCCATTCATCTCTCCGAGTGAAACTATTTGACGTCGCCTTGAATAGGCTCAGACAGTTTTGTCGGGGGTCCGTGTCGTCGCCTGTAGTCAGCTCGCACGATCGTGAATGGAAAGACTCGTATAAAATCAAAGGGCCGACAGACTCTTCCTGCTTAGACGAGATCAACGAGATCTCGTTCAATAGAGAAGTTACCTTCTCGACCGCCGGCGCCGTATTACCCTTCAAAGTCACCGGAAAGTCATATAAGCCAACCGATGCAGCCTAACCTTTATCCTAGCCTAACCTAGATAAAATAGGTTTCTCTTATTCCATCTGAATTTCTAAAGAAACCAAGACTTGATTTCAGTCTGGTTAAAAGCTTCGCTCGATTAAAGCTGTTTTTCAAGCAATAACCTACTTTGTGAATTTCATGCACGCGAATCCAAGTATGTATGCGGCAGAAATGAAGCTTTCGTGCATGTCTAATTGTAAGTTGATGCGAAACAATGCGCATGCGCCGAAATCCCACCACTTTGCGGACCCACATTGTGCCTTTTATCAAGGCGCCTTGTTTGTTTACTCTTCTCGAGCTAATTCTTCACTATTATTATCTACATTATTTTCACTGGCTAACAACTGGTTGGTCTGCAATTGACGAACCAATACAAATTTTTCGTTACGTGCATATATTCGAAAGAATTCGAAATTAAATTATCATGTATTACGGGCAGTTACGATAGAGTGACACAAAGCAATCTGTGTTTGAATGCCTCCACTCGTGGACAATATCGATATAACCTAAATGCGATAAATCGCGAACGTTTGATTCGACTCATGGGAAATTTACGCGTTTTTGAATCGTTCCGAGTCGCACGCGAAATGCAGGTCAGAGAACCGTCTAATATTTATTGTTGAGATCGTGGGCTTGATCTTAATGGCGCGGCGGCACGCGATTCTTTACCAACTATGCTCCTTAACTCCAGCTCTCGACCTTCTTCCCTATTCAACTAGCTCGAGCAGTGAAATTGACTCTGCATGCCTGTGATTTTGGCAGGGAATGGGAGTCGAGTTCGTAGTGAATGCACATTGTGTATACGTGTTTTAGGTGGTTTGTGTGAGTTTGTTGCGGAGATTCGAGACATTTATTTAACTTCTTTATCATATTCGAGCCTGTGCGATATAACCATATCTTAAATGTAATAAGTTTTATTTTTTATTGCAAAGTTCTTGAAATATATAATGCACACAATAAGTGTATAATATTTTATATATATATATATATATATATAAATTATATTTAAGAAGTTTGGGATAGTTTAAAGATGAAATAAATTGCTTTTTAAGTTTAATCTCTTACTCTCGACGAAATCAAGTTTCTCTGGAATTTGGTGGAGTTTAAGATTTGATATCGGTGTCGTAGGAGTTATGTGACACTTTAAGGTGGAATAAATCTAGCGAGGAGTTTAAGGTGCGGCAAAGGAGCGTGGAATGTTGCAATAGAAATTTATTGCAGTGTTAGTGCATTGGTAGATTGATCAAATTTACGTGTAGCGTGGGTAACCAATGGTAAATATTTTGCAATGTGTATAATTTCTCAGTAATCTGAGGTTTATAAAATCTATCGACAACTAATGGAAATTGTTGATTTAACAGATCAATTTTAAATTCCTCGTTAATCTAAATTTTTTTAATCCTATTTACAGCTAAACCTTACGACGAAAAATTAACGAAGTGGAATAAAAATGGCATTGTGATTCTTCTCGTCGTGTATCGGTGTCACATCAAATTTAAGAGACAGTTTTACTTGCGGATGCTGCGTGTTACGTTGGTGAAGTCGACGAAAGCGTAAAATAGGAGCTCGTCCGAAATACACTAACGCGGAAGGTTAAATTTAACGCAAAAGGCCGAGAAATTAGTCTAGAACTCGAAGTTTCATTGGTACGACGCACTTGAAACGCATTCAAAGAGGTCGGCGACCTCGAAAGGGGATGAACGCAACTGTTTCGTGGGAATTTCTTATTGTGGCTTATTTGGATGAAGCTGCTTTAAAATCAGCGCTGGATTCGTCTGTTTTTTGCCCGGAAATCATAAAATGTTTAGGCCAGGCGACTCCATGTACAGAAAATGTTATGTCCACTTTTTACGTCCGTAGAATTCAACTCTTTACTACTATGCACTTCTTCTCCAAAAAAATATCGCGTTTCAATATTAAAAAAAGTTTCAATAATATACTATCCATTAGAAGAATGATAACATGATAACCTTACAAATTATTAGTATTAACAAATTCTTATTGTCGTATAGAAATGCCAACTATTGCTTCGGTAAAACAAACAAAGGAATTTTACAGGTAAATTTTACAAATTACAAGTCATCTTATAACGCAAAATACGACGTGTAAAATTGTCTCAATTTATTAATAGTATTAATAAATTATTATGATAAAAGATGCAGGAATCTTAGCCTCATGAGAAATTAGAGATGAAAATTAAAGATTAAAGGGAAAAGATTAATCACTGGTCCTCCTAAAAAGATGCAGTCCCATGGATGGATGGTTGTGCGAGTATTAAAGCAGCGCAAAACCGTTCCCCGAATTCTCATCCCGGACGTCGTACGACCAAAGACAAAAACAACTCACTCGAGGGCATTGCGGAGAGACATTCATCGAGGACACAATAGTATTATTCCAGGAAGTGCTAGTTCTTCCTAGATTCCGGTTACAATGTTCTTAACGCGTGGAAATTAGTCTTGACCAGGAAACATCTATAACGGCATGTATTTTCTGCCGTGATTGTAAATCTGTTTGGAACATGCGGTTTGTCCGTTAATCTAGGCGCTGTTGTTCAATTGAGTCAATATTATTTGTTGGTAGATTAGTGTGTGCAAGAGCGCTCTATCCATTATTGACCAATTCGAGCACGTATTGGTAAATTTCACACCGGCAATTACGGTGAAATCGTTCGTGGTCGCTGGAAATTAGCAGTATCGTTTGCGGTCGTGAGCTGATTGACACTGCGTGAGCGGGGAATTATGTGAAGCAGCTTTGCTTTGTCGTTTCATGCATTTAATAGGTTTGCGGCGGTGGACAGAGTTTGTAAAAAATGAAGACAAGGTAGAAAAAGATTATTTTTCATTTTTTACTATTAGATTATTTTCAAAGTGATCATTTCAGTGAAATATGATTGACAAAAAATAAGATCTATAATTGAATCATTATAGAAAATAGAATAATATTGATAATAAAGAAATAAAAATCAATTATAGAATAACATATAATAATAATAATAATAATAACAACAACAACAACAACAACAACAACAACAACAACAACGACAACGACAACGACAACGACAACGACAACGACAACGACAACAACAACAACAACAACAACAACAACAACAACAACAACAATGTGGATAGACTTTATGTTTACTTTTATATGTATAATGATACTGTTTGATCCTTGAATTAAAGTTAAGATTAACGTTGCGATTATGATTATCCTTTGTCTGACTAAATATATTTGAAGTATCAATTACAGTAGAATTTTTGAAAGATTCTTGGCTGTTAAACAAAAAACTGGTTCCTTTATATTTCGCTCAATTATCATAGAATCGTGAAACTGACTTTCACTTCAAATTTTGTCTGTTTCAGGAGTAACAAGTACCTGCAAAAATCATCCATCAGCCGGATATGTGCTGTCGGAGGGTTTTTCATTAGCATTCCCGTCTTTCTAACTGGTAAGAACCAATTCCTTCAATTCTGTCAACTTTAACCTTTTGAAAGATACTAGTACATAAGTTATACGTTTAATTTTTCTTGAATTCAGGCATGAATCTAAAAGATACTGTGAACTATCTCTGAGTGTATGAAATCAGTTTAGAAATCCAATGGAAATAAAGTTAATTTTAACGCCGAATAGTCATTATTTTTCTTAGAAAAATAAAAAATGATCGTCTTTTAGAGAAGTTTTAACAGATTAATTTATAAAGAGCTGAAACAGAATATTCATGTCATGCATGAATACGGCTGGTGGATGGATCGAGATCTAATCTAAAGTTTACGTTGTGTCATGCTAGTTTACACAGCTATCATTCGCTCGATCGATCGTTAAGCTGTTGAACTCGATTCAAGACGGACATTTTGACTCTGTTCAGAAGAAAACTGCGTTTTAATAAATTTGACGGAATAGAAATTATGATAGACTACAATGTTTTTTTAATTATATCATAAAATTTATTTATTTTTTTTTAATGTCATGTTAGAAACTTCAAATACTGTCCAAAACTTCGAACGTAATCGTTTTAGAAATTTGTAAATTACTTAACGACCAAAAATATTGAATTCTCTATTGTCTGAAGATAGATTCTCTATAATTTAAGTAATTTATTCGTCGAGAATTGATATATAAAGACTTAAATAATAAATTAATTGAAAAATAATTTGCAACTAGTATTGAAAATTTCAATTAAAAGCATATGTATATAGTTTACGCTTCGAGAATTATATGTATTGAGAATATGTATTTGCGCCGATTCTTTGTCCCGCTTGTTATGGCATACGTGTTATAATGATCCTCTAACAATGCTTTCAGGTATGATATTGTATACATTCATCCAGTTTCATTCGACGCCGGCAATCGTTACGTCGGTTTTCATAGGCCTTGGCATCGTGTTTTGTGGATGCGCAATGGTCCATAACGTCTTCGTGTGGCAGAGGGTAAGAACATATCGCTATTAAAAAAGAAAACGAACACGTTCAAACACGTCTAAATCATCTTTTATGTGTATTTTACCCGGAAATCATTTTATCGTGAAATTTTGTTTTTCAGAGTTACCATAATTTATCTGGTAGAGTTCATAAAAATTTTTCTGAAATCAATTGCAAGCTTTTAGGAAACCAGGATTTTTCACATTTTTAAGAAGCGTTATAATTATATTGCGGATCTTTATACGTTCGTGCGAAATTGAAAAGTACGCAAATGGCGCAAAATGCATAAAATGCGCTAAAATATACGTATATAAGAAAACAAATCTCTATTAAAATTTTATTTCTTTGATTATGTTCGTAAAACTACAAACTTGTATAAAAATACGCATTCTAGTTATAAATGTTAAAACATTCGATCTAGTCCTTATCACATTCATGAAAACCTCCATTTAACCATTCGTTGTATCAACAAACATTCATATGCAAAACTTACCACCTACCACATCCTCCGCGTATTAATATAATCCCCTTTTATAAATTATACACTTTAGAATGGACTGGTTGGGTCAGAGTCATATAAGCTTACAAGTTCTCGAGGAGTTCTACCGAAGTTACATTTACGTTTGCATAATTTCACCGAAAAAGATACTCTGTAGAATGACAGGTTCGTTTGTTTATGTGATCCGCGATCGCAACTATTTCAAGGGGATTTTATAAATAACCATACACACGATATTCAGTGTATTTTCGTATTCTCGTTTATTTTGGGGAGATTTGTAAAACTGTTGAACAAAATAATTGAGTAACGATTATATTTGCCGAGAAAAAGTCTTTTTCTCTGTACCCCTCCTTCTACTTCAAGCATGTAGTATAATAAGACAATAAGATTGACAATGGCTGAAAGTAATCCAAAAGAGTTTTCACCATGGTTATCGGTAACGAAAAAGATTTGAATCATCTTTAATACTTATTCGTAACTAGAATCATTTCAACTAAAATGTAAATTCTTATATTATAACTTTTTTAATTTGTTATGGCCCCTGACTACAACCTAACCTATCATTCTTATTTCGTAGGAGAAGACGAATGCCGTGAAGGCGTTAGCGCGCGAACAGTGCGAAGCGGCGGTACAGCTGCAGCGTCAGCAGCAGCTGCAACAGCACCAGAACCAGCCCCAGCTACAACAGCAACAACAACTACGTGGCCCGTTAACCATCCACCATGCTGGCTGCCCAACGAAAGTCGGGCCCGTGACGAACCAACTAAATACCAGCCACGCAACGCACGGCCGAGCTGCACAGTACCAACACTATCATCACCATCATCATCATCGACACGTGTCAATGTCCCCACCGCCCTTGTTGCTCTCATCGCCAGCTCCGATCGCGGCGACGCACAATCATCTGAACGTGAGCGGACACAGAAACGTGGTTACGCCACCGGATACACCAGCAGATAGATCGCCACCGAGTCCTGGAAATAAGCTAAATAGATCGCAGCATTTGCCACGGGAAGCAACCGGCAGCGTCAGTCCTGGTCTTCCGGCTGCCACATTGGATCTAAGTAGCGCAGCAACCACCAATAGTCCGCATGAATTGTCCACGTTAGTTTAGAAATTTGGTCCGAACATTATATCTTCACATAGGATTGGAGATTAATAGTTGATAGTTAATTTACACATCGATCTTTTTATTTGTAAATTGGGTCGTGGTTTAGAGTTGGTTTGTAAAAATTCGGTCCTAATTGTTAAATGATGAATATTGATTAAGAATAATAGGCATTGATGTACCAATCTTTTTTTAACTTATATACTTGAGCACACGCATTGGAGATTTCACTTTTATTCAGTGAAACAGCAACTTCATTACTCGCTTATTCAATACGGCAATTGCATATATTTCATGGACATTTTAACAATGTTTTGAATAATTTCTAACGGTACAATTGTGATGAAGTGAAAAAAATCGTGATAAGAAACAGAGAGAAAAGTTGCTCGTTAATGAATATTGACCAGAAATAAAGTAATTTCTAAAGAATATCCCGAAGACGTCGTAGATATTACGAAAGGAATGATTAATTTATACCCGCGTGTATCTTGCCATTACCATACTATTATTATTATTATTATTATTATTATTAATATTGTTAGTAGTACTCGATTACATTATTATTAATATTAATATTATTGCCTTATTATTATTAATGTTATGGAACCTCTAGTCCTAGGTTACTTTCGCTGCCACGAAAGGATAAGATTTTCGAACTTTTTACTATTACGTGTAATTCAAGTTTTCCTGTTGCGCATGCGCAGTAGAAAGAAAGTTAGCGGAACTCAAATCTCGAACTATAGAGAGTTGAAAAGTAGTAAAAGTAAAAAAGCACGAAGAACATTTGTATTTGTGCTGGATTAAGTTTGATAATTGAAAATTGAGTTTGATGATAACATTTTTTTCGTATTCGCTTTGGTAAATATTAGTTTTATTTAAAATTGAACAAAGCATTTTATGTTTTTCAAATACGGTACATAATCGTAATATCGAATTTTGTAAACTGATAGTAAGAAACTCTATAATTCGAGACTGGAACTTTGATCAAGTTCACATTGAACGTAAACTGACTTAATTTTGTTATTTAAGCGTGTATACTATACGTGTTTGTTCCTTCTTCTCTTGTGCGCAGGCTATAGCTTAATTACTTCCAATAAACGCAGTTATATCGAATCAATGACCGATACAAATTTAGATATTAGGATTATTTAAACAAGAGATTAAAAACTAAAAAGTATTCTTTTTTTACTGCATATGTACATATGCAATATGAACGACAGTTTGTGTAATAATATGTACCCCTCTTCTTAGTTTACTTTTGTATATTTTGCGACATTTGATATTAATTTTATGAGCAACGTACTTACACTTTATCTTTGTAATTAAATGTGAAATGAAAGAAAAGAAATGACATGAGAAAAGGAAATTCGATGTACGAGTATATACGAATTGACGGAATTAAAATTTAACGCTATATTTAAATAGAAGACGTGAAATATCTTGTCATCTTAAAATAACTTCCTAATAATCATTCCTATTCTTTTACATAAAAACATTTTTCGACTGTAACTTAAGAAAAATGTCTGCTAACGTGAAACGTGCCAGAAAAAATTAACAACTTCCATTAAATTGGCAAATTTCTCATTAATATCGTAAAACTCGCGTTTACAAAGATCAGATCAGTGTACATAATATACAAAACAAATGCAGAATATATAAATATAGCACATACGTTCTGAATTATATTCGAATTGGGCAGGGTAACCAAGTGAAAATATGTAAATTTCACGATGTGTAATGTACACTTTATCGAACTTGTAAGTAGTGTAGAAATAGAATATTTTACACGTAACAAAATATACAAACGACAATACACAAGTTAAATTATTTGTTAGATCCATGTATAACAAGCATAGTACAAAAGTGTTTTAGCTTTATGTACTGGTAATTATGAGAAATACCAACTTAATAGATGTATTTGGTATGTACCTAGTTAAGAAAACAATAAATTATTCTGAACAGATAAAGCGTTTAGTAGCTTGTAAAGTATGAACTTTCGAAAACGTAAGTATTTTATATCTAAGTAGTTAAGAAACGCGAGCAAGGGAAATCAAACAAAGGAACAAAGTTTTTTTGTTTAAAAATATTTAATTTGTTGTTCTATTATCCGAGGTTAGAAGCGATAATGTACAAAATCTGAATAAATAAGATTCCTCAATATTATTGAATTTTAATTCTAGGGTAAAGTAATATATCCGCATATTTTATTTATATACAATATGTATAAATAATGATGTGATTTGACTAATTTTGTTGAAAGAATATTTGTACTTTTTACGTAAAACTTCAGTCTTTTACAAACTTTCTTGTAATTAATAAACCAGTAAAAACAATATTAATAAAATCTATTAAAATTATAAACAAACTCATAAGTTTTAATTTTAGTCCTTAAAGGTTGAAATATTTTGCCCCAATGTCGAGACACTTGTTTCAATCCAAAACATTACTATACTGAATCGATAATGTTGCATGTGCCACGAAAATGATGATAGTGTCAGATAACTTGTTGTGAAACGAAAAAGCATTGCATGTACATTTCTGTTGTTTTGTTGACCATGAGTTTGATGATCTTTTAAACTTGCCCACAGCTAAGAAATCAAACAGTATATCTAAACGAAATTAATTTCAAATTATTTTTTAGGTTCTAAGCTTTTATCTAATCTTTCAGAAGTTGCAAAATTTATTCCACAAGAGTCTTTTTTATCATAACCAAGTACACATCTTAAAACCATTTAAGTCTTCCTTAGTAATTTCTTCTTATCTTTAATAGTAACGAAAATAATTTAGATGAACGTTTTAAAATTGACACCCTGTATATTAAAAATAAAAGATATATTTTCTTCATAATTGGATAGGCTTTTTACAATGGCAATGTACAAATATCAAAATTGCAATTATACTATATAACATATGTATATATATAAGCTTCACATTTAAACACAAGATTCTTTATTATATTTTTTTAATACCAATATTTTAATAATTATAACAAGGGTTTTTTAACAAGAGATGTATAACATTGTATACAAATTTTCAAAAACCTATAGATAATTTCAGTTATGCTCTTGCATCATTAATTGTTGATGGAACTCTTACCTCAATTCCATCTAGTTCCTTAGACATTACTATTTGACAGCCTAGCCGTGACCTGAAATTAAATATTATATAACTGAATATGTCAATAAATATATTTATTGCTATACAAATTAATACTAATACACAATAAGATTTCTATTTATCCATTTGAAAATCAACATTGTAAATATGCTAATTCCAACATAGATTCGTAATGATTATAGGGTCATAAATAAAAAACTATGAAAATTTATTATAATTTCAGTTTCGTAGTATTCAGAGATAGCGATTTGAAATTCTACATTGAGATGCAGATTTCGAAATACCCAATACTAACCTGTTTTTACATAAATTTACAAAGAAAAATTCACTTTATAAAATATTAAAAGGTAATAGAATTAATAATGTGAATGATTTGATACTGATTATTATGAACTCACGTATCTGTTAATTCATATGCTAAATCCAACATGTCTAATTCTTCATCTGTTGGTTTGTCAGGAAGTGCATCATAAACTTCTTTCGAAAATATTAAATGGCACGTACTACAAGTTAATGTTCCTTCACAAGCACCTATATCAATTATATTTTAATATTACAACATACTTATATAATAAAGTATCAAAAGTTAAAAATAATAAGAATATTAAACTCGATAAAAATGAAAATTTTCAAATATTTTCTACCTCAAAATTATTTATTTTAAATTAAGTAAATTATGCTTCTTTAAAACATACCATATCCATCTAAATCAATTTCATTATTTACTACTATGTCTAATATAGTATCTCCAACTTTCCCTGTTGCTTTGATTCTCTCTCCACTTGCTTTAACAAACGTTATATTTACTCTGAAAATAATATTTATGAAAGATAAAAATTATCTCAATATAATTATTTTCCTTATTTTTTGTGTTTCTTCAATTAATCTTCTCTTAATTATACCTTAATTATATGTATCACTTATGATAATAGAAATAATTTAAAAATAAGATATACTTGTCTTAATAATACATAAATAAAATTCGTATATCATATATTTATAACAGTGTTATATTTTTAGTTGTTCACTGTCAATGTTGTTCTTATTAATACTATGTTATTTTTCTAGATGTTATACTCCTACAAAGAGAAAAATTTCTTAGACATTATTATTAGCATTATTATTTTGACACCAATTTTATATTGGAAGGTAAGTACTGAAATTCTATTAAAAAAAGAAGGAAAGCACAAGAAAATTTGTATCACTTACTCTTGTTTTTCTGAAAGTGGTTGCGTGGTCGATATTCCTCTTGTTGCCTGCAAAAAGGGTAACGTTGTGTTGCTTGTATATTTTGAATAATTTGATGCAATACCGAGAATTGATCTCGAAAATTTTTGTAATTGATTTACTAACGCCATTCCACTGTCATAAATATCATGAGTATGGGACACCCTGACCGAACATCAGATAAGTATTGCGGAAAATATCAATTGTAGATCAATTGTACTTTGTACAGAAACTTTCACGGCATTCTTCGGCTGCTATACTGCCGACGTTCCTTTACTGTGATAGGTTATAAAACGGTTCCTAACACAAGTGACGTATCTCTACCGGACACGTGCTCTTCGGGCCACACGTTTTATGATACAAGACCAGCAAAATGATCAATATGTAATTTTACATATCTTACATTTTTTCCAAATGAAATATTGTTTTTATTAAACGTTTAAAACCTCAGGCAACATTTATTTCATCTGATTTCAGTTTTACAAATATATATCTATAATACATATCTGTATAAATTACGGTCTGGTTATATCAAACAGGGACCGACACTCGCTAGGGAAAACTGCCCAAAAATTGAATCGTAAAAACCAATATGAAAGACAACAAATTTCTCGTTCTGCGGAACAAATAGAAATGAGCAGAGTATCTTTATCTTTATCTGAGACATTCAAAGCGTATCACGCATACGCTAAACCTGAAGAAAACTTTCTTGTCTTCCATGTTCATTTTTCCCTTTTCATTTCCATATAGAAGAAACCATATAGAGGTTTCTTCTATATTTATTTATATGTTCGTGATTGATGCTATTGACAACATACAACTAAGGGGAAATACGAATAGTAATAAATAGATGTATAATTCATTATGCAATTTTATAGAATTAAATCTTATTTATCTTCAGATATAAAAACTATATTTACCAGCTGAAACACTAACGCATATGCAGTATAATATAATCTACTTAACAATCTCGTTTTAGTTATAATATGTGATTAATTCTTTTGCTATTTCGCTATAAACAGTTTTTTGTGCATACAATATTTTTTTATAGTATTCTAATATATTGTTAGATATTGTAAAGAAAGTAAAATACAGTTATTGAAGTGTGGGAACATTCAATGTTAACCTTGCTTCAAAAAATAATCTTTCGAATGAATGGGGAATAGATTTTTAGTATTATAGTTGGTATAATGTCATCATTGTTTACAATGTGTTAGAGTTAAAGAAATGAGACAAATTAATATTTCAGAAGCAAATTCAATATTTAAATGATGTTATTTTAAAATGGCAGATGATATGAATGTTCTTTTTATACGAGGAAATGGAAACGTATGTATGGTAATGGAAACGTAATGGTTTTAACATTATTTTAGTACAAGATCTTAGCATAATAGTAATTAACAGTATCCATTACCTTTTAGTCAATTTTTGAAAAATGACATATATGATAATTTGCAATAGTTTGATAATAAAATACTTGTATCGATATTAATAACGTATAATTTGCTATCTCAAAAGGATACAGACACAGCCAATGATAATGTTTGAGACGATAGTGCATTAATAGAAGCATATGATAAAGCAATAAATTTAGCAAAAGAAGAAGTTATCAAGCGAATGGGAATGGATGTTGGAAATTCTCAACCGAAAGAAAACCTACAAAATCTTAAGCAGCCTAAACACGCAAGTAAATTACACAAGGTTGTGATTTTGATAGAATATTACAAATTTGATACAGAATATTATTAAATATATTGATTAAGAAGCAAATTATTTTATTTTGCTATTTACTTATATTTATTTGTATACACATCTTTTCTCTATAGAAATGGATCATAGGAGCACCTTGTCGTGCAATATACTCAGAGGATGGAGAAATTTATGAAGCTATAATATCAAAAATTTACGAAAACAATGGCACGTGTGTTGTAAAATTTGTAGGTAATACCTTTAGCATGATGGTTATGTCAATTAAGAAATGTACTAAAAATACATATATATATATATGAAGTAAAGGCTTTCGCATAGTCTATCACAGTGTCATTCAGCAGGTTCTTAACTCGGCAGGAGTACCTGTCAATGTCTATGGAGAGACCCGTGGGATATAGGGTCATGAACCATAAACATGCATGTTACTTATTGTTCATTATTAGCTGCTTGGAATATAATTCTCCTCATTAGACGAGTGATTATTACTACATATATCAAGGCAAACATTTATACATATACATTTATGCATGGGAAATTCTAGTACATTGCCTGTAAGGACAGTAACTGAATGTCACTCAGCCATTCTATTAAATGACAAAAATTTCTTTTACTCTGTGTTTAGGCTATGGTAATACAGAGAAAGTCGAGTTGAGTTCTCTTTTAGAATCAGAAGGTTTGCAAAGTCAAATAGCACAACAAAAGAAAGCTTTGGAAGAGAAATTCAATGAAGAGAACGACGAGACTTGTGAGACTAATTTTTCTACGAATGTAAATTCGAAAAAATATAATGTAGAAAAAATGGATTGTGCACATCACTTCATATCGGGACCATCTTTCAATTCGATGACTGATATAATGCCACCTGCACCTCCTTTACCACCACAATTAATGGCCGAGTAAGTACAATTTAAAAATTCTAATGAAATGCTGAATACTTCTAATATTAATAAGTAATTTGGAATAAGTTTAACATTTTATTTGGAAAAAAAAAATACGAAATTTTAATAAAATGTACTAGATTACCAGATAATGATACAGACGCACTTTCAAGTATGTTGATGTCATGGTATATTAGTGGTTTTCACACAGGTAATTATTTCATATAAGTATTTTATTGTATATTAAATTTTCAATGGACTATGTTATTTCTTTTGTAGGTTATTATCATGGTTTGAAACAAGCAAGAAACAATCAAGAGAACAGGAAGAAGTGTTGATTATATCAATTTTTTCAATAACAATATAACGATAATATAAGATATAATAAAATATAAAACTCATTGTATTTATTTACTTCAATTATTTGAAATAAAGAACAGCTTTATTTTCATATAAGACTTTATTTTTTTAAAAATAATTACTAAGATAAGAAAAACTAAAAAACATATTTTTGATAAAATACACTCACATATATATGTCGGGTTATCATTAGGATTTAAGGCGCGTAATGATCCTTCGTTTGAATTAGCCATTGTTTTACGAAACAGAGAATATATTTACGCGAATAAACAAGATTTTACAAAATATTATGAATAATGAGTTTAATAAATAATAAGATTAACAAACGATAAGTTTAACTAATAATTAGATTAAAGATTAATAAGTTTAACGAACAATAAGAGGAACGAATAATATGTCTTACGAATAATGAATTTAACGTATAATGAGATTAACGATCGATAGGTTTCACGAATAATGAATTTAATTAACGCTATTAACAATGTTCCGGGGTTCAAACGAATCCACGGTCAACGGGATAACTCTTTACTATGTGTAGAATAATTTTAAACACAGAATACAATTGCTGAGACACTCGGTAAATTGCTCGATGTATCACTTTCCAAGGCGATCACACGAATGAATATCTGATGAAAATCTTTTTCGCTATCCGACTGCATTTGTTTGTTATATGCTCGCTGGAAACATCGAGAAGGTTCCAATCGTTGTTGCTAGGCAATTTCTGTCAAAAGTTTGTTGTATACTCTTTGGAAACATCGAGAAAGATTCAAACGCCGTTACTAGGCAGTTTCTGTCTGGAGATTGATTCCTAATACAACGTGTGTCCCATTATATCGACATCTCTAAAGTACAATTCTATGCGATTTCTAGGGAGAACAATACAACCGATCCACACCTTCGTCAGGCAAAACGTTTATCCCGTGACCGTGGCTACGTTCGGCGACCAGTTGTCACCTCGAACTCACTTTCGCTTTCACAAATATCAAACAATTACAAATGACAATTGCTTAATTACAGTTATGATAAAATCTAGGCTAAAGCATTAGAAGGCTTCCTCAAAATTGCAAAGGGAAGGCTCCGGTTTTCCTTTCATCTCCGACATATATAATACAAGGATATAATACAACCGAACATTTTAAACTTAGCCTATAGCGTGTGCGCGCACACACACGCACACACACATGACACACACGACACACATGCGCGCACACACATGCGCGCATACACACATGCACACACATGCGAATGATTTCTCGAACGATAATCCATTTATTTATATTTTTCAATATCTGTCATTACGATTGCGTATTTATTTGTTCCGCGTATCATATTTATCTATTTGCATAACTGTAGGTGACATTTTTTTTAACAATTTTGCTAATATTTCATAACTTTTTAATTCATATTTCAAAGTGGTAACAGGTGTTTCTTTCTTTTCAAGTCTCCTCCATATCGGGCTTATTTCTAGTAGCCACGCTTGCTTACAAAGCAATTTTATATCTGCACAAGAATATCTTTCAGTACATTTTACTATGTGGTTTACAATATCTGTATTTTCTAATAAGTGGTTGCTAAGGTATAATTTGAATATACCAAGTCGAGCAACTTCATTGGGTAATGATACGTATATTTGCTTTTCGAGACGCCTGAGTAAAGCTGCATCAATGCCCCTAATAACATATTTACAATAAATATTATCGTTCTATTATACTAATAATAATGAAGGAATACTTCAAACAACACAATAACATATTTGGAATTTGGAGAAATATTACGATATTTTCTACTTAGAAAACATTGAAATAACGTGATATACGTACCAAGGGGAATTAGTTGTAGCCAGAAGAACTACATTAGAATTCTCATTAGACACTAATCCATCCAATCTAGAAAGAAGTTCTGATCTGAATCTCTTTGCAGGTTCAGACAATATACAGTCTCCTTTATTTGTGGCGATCCAGTCAATCTCGTCGATAAAAATAATTGTAGGCGAATGACTATAGGCAAGTTCAAATAAAACCTGTTCAGTTTAACAAATGTATTATTCATTAAATATTATATTCGAAATTCCTTAAATTCATTGCCTCATCGCGAATATGATATCATTTCGTTTTCCAAACAACTATTCTATTTATATATAAATGACGAAAAATAAAAATTTTATACCTAGAATCTCTCCTTCATAGACAAAGGAACAAAGAAACTTACATAGACAAAGCAACTTACACGTATATACTTCTCGGAATCGCCTCTCCATTTGCTGACCAATCAAGCTGGCAGTTATGTTAAAAAAGGTGCAATGGCATTCTGTCGCGACTGCCTTCGCTAACTTCGTTTTCCCTGTTTTGTATATTTCTTGTAAACACGTACAGAAATGAAAAGAATACGAGTATCTTACCTGTACCAGGTGGGCCGTACAGCAAAATACCTTTCCATGGGGAAAACGGGCCATCAAAAGAGATAGGATACTTAAGGGGATACACAACGGCCTCCTTAACAGCGGTTTTACATTCTTCTAGGCCTATAACGTCATCCCAATGTACATTTAATTTGTTTACTACGATCTCCTGTGACGATACAAAGATATACAAAGATAAAATGGCGTCTTCTCTATATTAAGTAAGCGTTACGTAATTTGATATTTGAAGCGTTACCGAAATCACGTCATCGTCGATATACGTTGGACGATTTATCGACGGGAATTTTATCGTTTAAAAGCTTTACGATACGTATATTAATCGAAAATAACTTACGCATGAGACGTCCTCAGCAATCTTTCGTAATTCCGTATTATCTGAATAAAGCTTTTCAATGCATTTCAATATCTTCGATTGCATGGATTGTTCCATTGGGGAATATTGACGTCACTGTCATTGCGAGATTAATATGATTCGTATTGTCATCAGTTATCTTCTGCTGTAGATTCGTCTCTTTCACAGGCTCACTTCTCGCTTGTTTACTAAAAGATTTGGCTTTTGTCTCAATACTTCTACAAACACTGGATCATATTGTAATACGATACGTTGAATTTGATACGTTGTTGAATACGATACCGTTGAATAGGATACACGTTGAATACCGTTTAAGTTTAATATCGTTAAATAATTTAAATTCTTACGTTTTGCTTGCATTTGTCACTTCCCTCGTCATTTCCCTTCCAGTTATTTTCTTACACAATATGGGATATTTTTGAAATTTCATCTTGTAATAATTTTCATACTCTGCAACGATAATTTCCAAATCGATGTTGTCGCAGACCCGATGTTCGGGAGACAGACGAGCTTCCCGGAATAATACATCGCTAATGTCTATATACCTAAAAAAATGTAGTTTTTAATTAATTATAGTTTTTAACTGATTAAAAATATTTTTCGCAATGACTGAACACTATAAGATAACCATCAAACAACTGTTTTATCTCTAGGTAAGACGGGCAAAAGAATGTATTTACTATATAAATCCTCGAAGATAATTTCTTGTCTTCTGCTCTTTAATTTCCAATTTTTAGATGGATAAGAATAATTTGAATTTATATTTCATATATTTGTTTATAACTAGTTAATCTACATTATCGATTGAGTTATTCTTAACTACTGAATTACCGATGTCGAATTTTCAAATTTGGTTTCGCCTTCTCTTTCCACGATGTCCACTGATTTCTATTTCGATTGGTCACTGACACTATTCAAGAGAATTGGAACTAGGAATATATTTTAATTATAATATACTCACCCATTGTGTTCCAAATAATCACATACAAGGTATAATATGTTGCGATGACGTTCCGAAATACGACTCTCCTCCTAATATAATTATTTTTTCATTACAATAATATAAGTTTTTTCATGTAATTTTTTGTTACATTTGCGAATTCAACGAGTTACACATGATTTTTCATGAAACACGAACGTTAAAAATATTTGATACAGCCTAATTATAAAAATTGTTAGAAGCAAAAGTCATAGATACTATGTGCGAGTATCGCATGAAACGAACAGCTATTAAGAGAACTGCAGCAATATTACAAATCAAATAACAAAACACACACGTCTGTGACGTGGAAATTCTAAAATCTAAAATCTAAAATCTAAAATCTAAAATCTAAAATCTAAAATCTAAAATCTAAAATCTAAAATCTAAAATCTAAAATCTAAAATCTAAAATCTAGAATATTCCTTACCTTTTTTCGCAGATTATAAAATATCTTATTCATACTACCTTGCATCGATAAATCACCGTTCATAGTGACACTTTCAAATCGCCTATCGTTTCTCAATGGATACGAGAATTTCCGTTTATTACTTTAAAAACAACCCGTCCATTACGTTTCTCTTAAAAAATTCTTTCAACTCCGTTGAAAACCGTGCATCAAACAAGAGACAAACGATTTGTTGCCATGGAAATGTTTGGTTCACACATAAGCAACGCACAAATATAATGATAGAATAGCTGAGTGTGTGTACTGTATAGTAAGATGGATGCAACATGGAAATAGAAAGAGAACACCATGTATAGATACTTCCTGTCCTTGTTTAATCAGGCATGCACACTAGTGGACACTGACGCTGCTCGTATACCGCTGTTACATATTTCCTGTACAAGCGCGCGTCGTTAGACAAGGACGGAACATCCTCTCTCTACTTCTCTATCGCGTTTTTAGTTCGCTCACGCGCTCTGTACTTATATCTATTACATTTCCACCATAAGCAGCGGCCGTGCAGTGACTTACAAAAGTTCCGAACGGTTCCATCCTGGGCGGACGGTTAATTGCGTTCGGTACTTCGAGACAGGAAGGTGAGTACAGAATCGCTCCTCTTAGTACTCTTATTAGAAGTGTTATCATCGAATATAAGTTTTTTCAATAAATTCTTATCGTTTTACAATCTTTCTAGAATACAATGACGTCAGCAATCGATCATTTTCGCGAATTTATTGTAAATTAATTGGGGGAATATCTGGAGTTCTTTATCGGTTTCGACTGTAAAATCAGCAACTATTCGAATTTTTCATTCATAATTGTGACGTTTTCGACTCTTCCGTTGCCAAGACCCCCTTGAGAGATTTTTGGCACGTTCCATCACCCTTGTTAAACGAGTGCACATTGGTGGATATATTGATTTTAAAAACCAATACGTGAACGAGGTTTATTATCTCACTGGAACAAAGAAATCCGTTTTATTCGCGAATTTTCCGTGTTTCTTCTTAATTTTCGTGAGTGTCTGGTGCGGAGCATTATTTGAATGAACTTTTCATCGTTCAGATTATATTTCGTTTAAAAAGATTGAAATTGATGTCGAGAAGAAATGAAACAAGGTGCTCGGGCATTCCATCGTTTCCCGGGGAAAGAGAAATATGAAAAAAACGGTCGTTCTTCCTTCTGCCATTTTCGTCCATTACCAAAATGGTATGACCCAAATGTCCCGGGCCGTGAATCAATCAAGCGAATTTTGAATAATTTTTGAATAATATCCAGTTAATAATTTGTGAAACAAATTAATTTCATTTTATTGTTGGAAACAAATTAGTTGGATTTTTCTTTCTTTAGCAGTTTTCGCCGGAGTTGACCTGACGTGCTACTTCAGTTTCCATCTTCGCTTCTCGAAACTTCCAACGTCCTTGGTGTTGGAGTCTCCTTGTCCAGGTGAGTACATAGCTTCTAGATACTCGTCGCTGTTCATCCTTACGAGCCTCTCGAGCTTTAGTTGTCAATTGTTATCGTTAAAGGAAGAGAAGCTCGCGACAGATGTTATCGAACAAATCGTTTCTTCTCGAAAAGTTCGAACTTGTTCGTTGCGTTTGAATATATATGGACGGACGCCATTTTTCATGACATCTTCATGATTTGTCATGTCGTGAGTATAGCTTCTGACTACCACATGTTTGTGATTTAACCACTTGTGAAATTTGACCACTATACCGTGATAGAAAAATATTTCCAATGAATTATAAATATTTTACATTGTGAATTATAAATATTTGTTACAAATTATATCGTACTTGAGGTGAAAATGAACCATATATCTGCTTATGGAATACGAGGTAGTAAATCATTCGAAACATAATAACGATTAATTAAGCACATATACAATAACGTTTACGAATGAATATTGCGAATTATTGTATGGCTTTAATGCGGTATTTAATGTTTTGATTGCGGTCTTTGAAATGGTATCATAGGTGCTGATATAATATCGCGCGAAAAAGGAAAGACCAGTGGTTAATATTGCAGGTGCACCAGTGCGTTGCGCTCGTCGGGGGTGGTTTTGACGCCGGTGCCGAGGAGAGACGCAGAACGTGTTCGATCGACCCGCGAACGTAGCCCGTGCTCATACTGCGACAGAGTTCGTTTCAGTTAGGCTCAGTCGCTGTTTGTCCGTCGACAGCGTATAGTCGCGTCGGCCTACGATTCCTTTTTTCTTCTTGTTTCTTGCGAACTCTCTCGCAACAGCCGTTCTATACGTACGCCGCCAGTATATCGCGTGATCATCGTTCCCGTTGCTTCCCTTACCCTCTCACGTCCTTCGAAGAAGACCACCCTTTGGTTTTTCCTTGTTTGGAGGGAATTCATCGCTCGGACACATGGACTGCGAAGCACGAGGGTTGATCGAGGCATCAGCGTGATGTACTTTTCAGGTTTCATATTTTCTCTATGATACTTTCTAAGGAGAATTTGAAAGATATACATTTTTAGGAAATAAAGGTTTTTATGGAGTCATCGATAGGTTAGAATTTAATTAACTCTCTTATAACAGGTATTCCAATTTTTTAATATATAAATTTAGTTTCCTCTATGGTGTTAGAGAACACAATGCGGGCATTTTATGATATAACGAATATATTCGTATATATTTTAGTTTATTCATTCGTCAAATTTCCCTAGTAGGCCGGCCTGCAGCTCACATGCAGCACTTAGTAAAAATTTGTTTTGTTAGAGGTTGGCTATTCTTCTTGCTATAAGAATATCGTGAAGTCGTATCATATGATAAAGCACCTTCTGAAAGCTAGATGCTCGATAACGAGCCTAATGATTCTCGGTAGTTTGTAATGTCAAGCTTTGAATTGGCGAGATCGCTCTGCTGTCAAACGGCCGTCCAGCGGCGACCACATTCTTTAACCACGTTCAAGGGGTATATCACGCTACAGAAACCATCAAAGGGTTTGCAAGTTAGTTGCCTTTTAGAAGTGGGGCAGTTGGTTGTTACATGTAATCCGTAGTTGCTGGCTGTTCTCCTTAGTCGCCATACATCATAGAGACGACAGTTATAGTCGCCAGTTGTCCTTGCTAATGGTTGCTTGTTGTCGCTAGTTAGTTCTCGTTATCGTTATGTATTCCATCAATCACGCGAAATTTAACGTATGGGAATTTATTCTTCTTTATTCTTTCTGTAGGGAGATTTTTTAAGACGAGGAAAATATAGAATATTTTAAGACGACGGTAAGGTTTGAATTTAAGTAACTGTTTTATGATACAACAAAGTGGAAAGACGATTTAATTTTATAAAGTTTAGGGTAATTTTTTAAAAAACTTCGAATTTAAAAGATTCAAATAGATATCTTAAACGTAATTAAACCCTCCATATCGTAAGAAATTAAATGAAACTGCGCAACAAAGTTGATACATTTAATGTATTATTTTAAACATTTATTTAAAAACATTTATTTAAAATTTAAGTGTAGGCGTCGACGCGCGCGCGCCATTCGAAGCATTTGTCAGTTCGTTACATCTGCGGTAAAAGTTGTAACTACGAAGAAGCTTAACATATGGTGCGTCTCAAGACGACAGTAAAAAGTATTAAGAGATTTTTCGAGATTTTTTCTTTTAAGTTTCCAAGTACTTTTTCTATTTAACTTCTTTTTTTTTTTTTTTTTTGTTGCATTTTCTAACAATATTCGATAAATAGAGACGAAATATGACAGTTCTTAGTTCGGGGATTTATTGGTTCGAAAGTTACTTGAAAAGTGTTTCTGGAGTTCGTGCGGTTAATACTTTTAAACTTTTACCGAGTACGACTTATTCCGTATGGCTGGACAAATCTTTGTTGATACTGTAAGCGTAACTGTAAGCGTCCGGATATTGTCTTGTGGAGATAGAAAAATACACGAAGTATTGATTGAACTACATATTTTTTTAATTCTTTTTTAATTCTTTTAGTTCTTCATATATTGATAATAAAACGATATTCCGCTACTTTGAGCACAATATAGTAATGTTTAAATAAATAATAAAATTTACGCATTTCGTCTTCATGCGTCGATAAGAAAATGCAAAAAAAGTTAAAGAAAGATGATGCGCAGACGCGAAGTTTAGTCAGCAATAATATTTAAAACCTCTAAAATATATTGTACACATTTATTTGCAAATAAGCTCAATGAAATTGAACTGTAACTGTGTTTCCAATAATGTCTTCGATGTATTGCTCGCCATTATGTCGGATTAACAGCTCTAAGTGATCGACCTTAATCACTAAATGTCGGCCGTGATTCAGTGGTATAGCTTTACATATGACGGACATCGCAGGCGCTTGTAAGACGTCCATTGTGAAACGTTTCCAATAGCACCGTTTATGCACCGTTTATGTGATGGTGAAATCTGAATATATATATCGCTGAAATATATATCGCTTATCACTTGAGTCTGACACGATCGTTTTTAAATAGAATCACAATTTTTTATTCTTTACAAAATCAGTCTTTAAAGATTATGTGCAAATAAAATAGATAAATAGATAAATGGTTGTAGAAACTTATAAAACAGATATTACAAGTATATCTAAATAAATGATATATTTATAAATTGTAATATTTGATCTAAAGTTTAAATAAATAAAAGAGATACTCGTGACTTACAATAAACGTATTTTTTTTTCAATTTTTAAACAAAGCAAAAGTGGATAACAATTTTTCAAAATGTAAAAATCAACACAATGGTTGGTTTCTTTAATTAATCAATAACGTTTAAAGTTAATTAATGTCCAGAGTGGTTTGTACATTTTGTATTTCGCCGTATTTCAACGTTCGATGTGTAAATAGAACTTGATGCCTGAAATATCGAAAAAATAATTAAATCCGATCGTTCCGTCGAATTTGCAAATTGTATACTCGTGTAAAATCGAGTGCGCTTGTGTATGCTGATACGAAAAGTGGTAGTATATTTTTCTTTTTTCGATTATCGTTATCACTTTTTGTGTGGAAAAATTA
Source organism: Bombus huntii (assembly GCF_024542735.1). Taxonomy (NCBI): domain Eukaryota; kingdom Metazoa; phylum Arthropoda; class Insecta; order Hymenoptera; family Apidae; genus Bombus; species Bombus huntii. The sequence goes on from NC_066238.1 coordinate 21,920,580, forward strand.
ATTCCGTGAAATGGAAGTGCAATCAATACGGCTTATCACGAAATAATAGCACAACGACGGTACATATTGGTATTGACGTCAGCTTCACAAAATTTCTCGAGTATCGCGGTCGACTATTTGGGTTAAGAATTCATTTTCAAGGTTCTACAAGCACGAGTATCTTATGGATATGAAATTTTCAGTGTACATTTTAATAACCATATTCCATATTGCATGCTGCGGTCCAAGAAAAATCCGCAGTTAATATTCTGCTAATCCCTGCTGCTTTTAAAGACCATAAGTAGTCGTCCGTAAGGTTTAAAAGATTTCGAGTAGATTTGTATTACGTATTTTATCTTCTAATTTTTAAAGAGAGGATCGTGTTTAATTAATTGAAAATGACGAAACTGTAATGGGACATTATTATCAAATATTAAACGTGGTTCCATTGGGTACTTTTATGGTCTTTGCGAGATATATATGCATTATACGTTGCTATTGGCAACGCGTAGCGATGAACGATGGAGAGCAATACCTTCGTTATCTCGTCTCGGTTGTGTACATATCAGTAATGCACAGTACTCGTACTAAATATCTTACAAATTCCATACAGATTTTCAGATTAGTTTCGAATAATACCAACACGCCCATGATAGTCAACACTATGCATAATACACTCCTAAAATGTTTCTACAAATATATTTGTCCGAATATTTTTGTCAGCTACTATATCCTAACCACGATTTATTAAACAATATATAGATTTAAAAAAGAATATATAACGATATTACTTGTTTAGGCTAGATTGGTTTAACTTGTATAGTTTTAGTAACTGTGTAAGATCAAACAAGAACTTATCGTTAGTTTGGCGAGATTTGATTACACGAAGCAACATAATTGCTTTGAAACTCAGGACAGAAAACAATGTCAACCGGTAGACGCGTTTGTCTGGTGAACGTGTAACGCGTGAATAATAGATAGCGACAATCACGCGAACGCTAGTTACAGCTGACTTGGCTTACATTGTAGCATTCAAACTAGAGTATACGAGCCGTAAGCACTATTGAAAGTTCAAAGGCCGACTAGTGAGCTTCATCCTATCTCATTTTTTAATCAGGCGATGGATCGACGAATCGTATTGATTTCGAGGATTATTATAGTTCTGTGGAAATTTTAAAGCGCGGTTTGTCTAATCTTGTCTCGTTAGCTACAGACTCTTTGGCGAGCAGCCTGAAACTTGATCCAGTTTCGAGAAAATGAAAAATTCGTTTCTTCTCTTTGCTTCCCTGTTCCTTCTTTCCTCCTTTTTCCCTTTTTACATCGCGTTAAGACCCGTTAAATAATATTGACTGCCGTGGACGCTGGCTGAGAAGTGCACTTTATAACTAGCTTTAAAATCACTGACGTCGATGAGGACAAAGGTAAGTTAGAGGGTCATTTATCTGAGCTGGTGTTATTCGACCTGAACTCTGCAGCTTTTCACAGTTTCTTTCGTTTTTCTTTTAAGAGCAGAGATGTTAACTGGTCTCTTGTTACGTGTAAGAAAGTACGTGTATGTACTAAAGCTTATTTATCACCAATTGGTTGCTCAAAGTCGAGATATACATACCTATATTATATTAATACGTTACAGAAGATTACGCGTTAGTTAGCTTATGAGAATTTATAGTGTGTCACAGATCACAAAAGCAGAATGACTACTTTTTCATAAACGATATATGTATATGAATTGAAAGTTTAACTATTACGTCACATACTTCTCTCGATAAACGTCGTCGAGTGCATATTGTTAAAGAATATTAGCCATTTGAATTCAATAGTTTCGAAGATACTAATGCTTCTGTGAAGTTTTTGCAGGCTGTTAATTTTTTATTCAGATACTACAAATTTTAAATAACTTCGATTAGAAATAAAAATCACATTACATTAACGCGTAGAATGTAACGTAACGTAGATAATGTAAATATAAATTATATTACAAGGAAACAATACGGTAATTGTAGGTAATGTGAAACATTCTGGTTAAAATTGCATCCTTTGAAGGCTAGGACACACAGTACTTACGAAGTAGATTAAGTAGCAAATGGGGTACTTAAGAAAATTCATGTTGTCATTGTTTAATAAACATCTTCAGCTAATAGCTTTCTGCAAAAGCTGGTTTAAGTTATGCTAGCTTATTCCTTATTAATTGCAATTATATTGTTCGTATCTCCTAGAGGATTAACAATCCATTTTTATAATGGATAATAAAAGTAAATTCCTATTAGGTTGTCCCAAGTTTCTTTCGCTTTATAAAGAAATGACAGTTATGTTATTCTATATTATTTTATATTAAATTGGAAAAGTGCTAAAATATTTGATAAAAATGTTAAGAAATTCTGATATTGATTTAAGCGTATCGATTTATCTGCTCTTCATATTTGATCAAACAGAAATTGTTAATTATGATTTCCACTTAAAAGCGGATTGCATATTATGAGGATAAATTATCAAATTCATCTCTAATATACACATTAGAGAATCATTCATAGCCGTAATCCTGTTTACCGCTAACATTCCTGGTACTCAATCATTCATTAGGAGACTGCTCTAGCCGCACAGAATACACCTGTAAATAATTAATCGCCATTAATATTCAATCGACTTTTGAAAATCCCTCATGTGATCTATTTCATGCGATGAGAATATGTATAAATTGAGATTGCGATCGACCATCCTCAGTCGGATAAATCGAGTGATTCAAATTATAACACAAAAAAAAGTTAAAACTAGTTACATTATCTTTTTCAATTTTTATGTATTATTTGGCGGAAGAAACTTTGGTAATTAGTAAGTAAAGTTCACCTCCTTAATGTTAATGATTTTAATATGTTATTAAGCTCAAAGTTCTAAGGAATTTTCTATATATATATACATATACATAACTGTGTGCGTATATATATAATATACGTATAACAGCCAAAGTTCAGCTCTCAAGTGTACGCAAAACTTTTATGTTCATTTTACGCTATACCAGTATGTTTCATGAATTTGTTTGCTAACAGTATCGAAACAAATAACAAGCAGAGGACGAGCTATTCATGAATTGTTTTGCCAGCGTGTACGCTCCCAATATTTTCTATTTGAGAAAACATACTTGTTGCTATTGCAACTACAAATATTTTTACAGTCGACGCTTTTGCCGTGAATCATTGGCTAACATGTAAAATCGAGAAAAAACATGGTTTATTGTGATGGAAATGTGGAAAACCGCAAAACCGATATAGAAGGGAAAATAAAGGAAAGGAAGGTAGGGATAAGTAGAAGCTTGGGGCCAAGTTTAATTCACTGAAACCGAGCTGCTTGTATTATCACAAAACAAAATTGCCAGTACGTCATTTCCGTACTCTCGTCCTCGCGAAAATGGTTTTGCTCGTGAAGAAAAAAACGAAGAGACAGGGAAGAGAGGAAAAAGCAAACGGAGAGCGCTTTTAAAAAGCTGGCGAACCGTGTGTTACCACAACGAGACACGCGGTGCTATTTGTCGCTTTAAATTGTGTCGCAACTCGTTTTTGAGATCTTTGCCAGGGATGCGTTAAAACACGCTGCAAATATATTTCTGGCTTTTCTGGGGTTTAACTGAAATATGACAAATAACGTTGTAAAACATATGTACTTATGACTTACAGAGTAATTGAGTGTACAAAATATAATAGCCAGCGATTTAGGGCTTTAAAAGATCAAAAGAAAAGAAAAGAAAAGAAAAGAAAAGAAAAGAAAAGAAAAGAAAAGAAAAGAAAAGAAAAGAAAAGAAAAGAAAAGAAAAGAAAAGAAAAGAAAAGAAAAGAAAAGAAAAGAAAAGAAAAGAAAAGAAAAGAAAAGAAAAGAAAAGAAAAGAAAAGAAAAGAAAAGAAAAGAAAAGAAAAGAAAAGAAAAGAAAAGAAAAGAAAAGAAAAGAAAAGAAAAGAAAAGAAAAGAAAAGAAAAGAAAAGAAAAGAAAAGAAAAGAAAAGAAAAGAAAAGAAAAGAAAAGAAAAGAAAAGAAAAGAAAAGAAAAGAAAAGAAAAGAAAAGAAAAGAAAAGAAGAAAGATAATATGTTGCGGCAGTTTAAGTCGATCTAAGAAAATAGATAACGGGAGGGGGGGGGGGAGGGCAAAGCTAGTTAATCTGGAAAGAATCCAAGCGTCAATTTCAAGCATTTACAGAGAATCAAGCGGGCTGGTTAAGGTCGTGAGTTGAGCAATTATCCCGCGTTAGGTTCAATCAGGTTAGTCCCACGCGAAATTGATCCAACCATGCGAAAACGAGTGTATTCTGATTTCTGTTGCAGATACTTTTGGATTGTTCATTTGTTTCCGCTTGTCATCGAAATTTTTTACCAACAATGAACGTGTACGTGAAAGCACTCATAATTGCGGCAATCATAATAGTGTCGGTTCTTCTTTATATTTTCCAGTTTGTAAAGATTGGTAAGTTGATACTGATTAATTATGCGATCGAAATCCTATATAATGGCTACAAAAAATATTTGCATCATTATTCTCGTTTCCTAATGAATCGCTGTTTTAATCAAGTTTTATATTGCATCAAATTTCTGTAGTTACACGAAAGTACTAAATTATAGAAAACTTGATATACACGGATTTAATTAATTGATAAATTAGCCAATATATAGGCATTATTATTTATTATATTATATATTATAGGCATTATATATTAGTAATGTATATATACACTTTTGAATTTTAGCCTTCTTAGCCTTCTATTCTTATATCCTTTAAACGTGATTTCAAGCTACAAGCTACTTTAACTCAAATAGCTCGATTTCAAGTTCTAACGTATACTGTAAAGCACACTTGCGAAGTGAAACAGTAAACACGATATGAAAACTCTCTCCCCAGTAAGAAATCGAATATCCAATTTCAATCGTGCTTCATCGATGAAGCATCAATGCTACGTAAAAGCATCGTGGCAGCCGCAATGCGGATCCGTTGAACAAAAATTTCCTGGCGCGATCGTTTTCGTAACGCTATTAGCCGTTTCAGTATCAGGGATGTTTTAAAAATCCGTATCGGATTGTACCATGAAGCGCAATAGCGCTTCGTTTATTTATTTACGAGAAGTGCCGATCAACTCGATTGCACTGCTCTTTTTTTTTTGTCGAAACATACCGTTCAACGCGTTCACGCTTCACTTCATCAGCTATATCAGAAACGTTACACTAAAGAGTCAAAAGGTTGCCAAATATTCGTGCTTTACCTTTTGTTTGTGTGACGTTCTGTAATTGGTTTTCCAATTCAAGAGGTAATTTATACATTAGTTTTTTCTTTATTTGGTTTACGATTATTTGAAAGAAAAGTAATTACGAGAGGAAACTCTGATAGACTAGCGGCAAGCTACGTTCGGAACCGAGCGCGTTGTGAATTGACAATCGTAACCAAACATCGCGACACAGTTCACCACACTACGTGTACAGCATGATCACGCTGAGTGGCGTTGAAACGGTTAACGTAACTGCGCGTACGACCGCCGAATGGCAAAGATATTGAAGCTGAGAATCGTTTTCAGATGTTACAAACAGCTGTGTTGACTTTCAAGGAGAAACCATTCGACATGATCTTACGTTTGAGCCGGGACCTTCGGTTTGCAGTTTCTGCACCTGCTATAATTCGAGGCTGAAGTGGTGCCAGTCGATCGTATGCGACCCGCCCGTAGTGAGTATATGCTCATTACTTAAACACTTAACACAACCAGAGAGAAACTAAAGCACACCGTTAACGCTTGCACGCTGGTCGTTAAAGCACATGCTACGCGAATAGGGTACACAACGATTCATCTAACTTGCCTTGAATTACTTTTACAAAGAGAAACATGGACAGGAATAATTTTTTGTTACGAGTCGTTTAATTTATTCGTTCGTTAGAACGATTGGTCTGACAAATTCAAAGTCTTGTTCCGTATAAATATTTTTAAACAAGTACGTCATAAGCTTTGTATATTTTTTTTATCGCAACGAAACTGTTCAGAGAAATGTTGAAATTATTAATTACAAAAGAAGACATTTACGTTGTAAAAATGTTAGCGAAAACATTTGTGAAAAAGTTACTTTGTTATAAATTCTACAAAAAGAAATATTGAAAATCACGCGCCATTTATTCAGTTGCACGTATGAAAAGTATTTTGCATTCGCGCAAAAGAATCCCTTAAGGATACATATTTTATAATAATTGGAGTGTCAAAGTTATTACGCGGATTGGCGTATACGTGCCTTTTAATGAAACTAGGTTATTCATTTGTTATTCGTTCCTAACTTTCAACTTTATGATTTTTGCGGAATAAAATTTTATATTCCGGTTCAGTTTATAAATGATTCATTTTGAATTTAATAAAATTAGAGTTACAGCAGTGCAATTTAATAAAGAACAAATAATCATTTGTACTTTATTAAAATGTTCTTTTAGCGTCTCGTTTTAATATTTCTCTAATAATATTTTGTTAACCGTTATATTTAAATGAAGGTTTTCAAAGCAGAGACGTACTTTAACGTAGGAAATGGACGTACATTTATAATGAGAGTTCAGAAGCAAAAATATTTCATACAAAAATAAATATTCCCCATGTAAATAGGTGTAAATAGCTACGTTATGACTTTTATATGTATCTAACGTTTTTCCATGCAAGCTAACGTATATTTGCTTCTTCGCTTCTTCGCTTCTGAGTAGTAAAACCTGGCATTCATGCGGTTGATAGGTAGTTACGCGCTGACAACGAAAAACATAAAATGAATAAAAAGCATGAGCCATCCTATAAAAAAAATAAAGCTGCTTTTATCTTTCATTATATATTCGTCAGAATATTGTTAATAAATATTTAAGTTCAGATTTCAGCTTAAATAAATGCATAGGATTGGACATTTATTTATATATGTATCTGTGAACGCTTTTTGACATAAAATTTTTATAACGACTAAAATGACATATTCCGATATTAAATTAATTTGATGAGAATAAAAACTGAATTTTTTAAACGAGATTTTGTATGAAGTTACATTTATTGGGAAAAATTCATTCTTTTATAATATGATAAAACGAGACTCATAGTCTGTATAAATCATTTCATGGAATATTATGTGTATGTACATGTGTTCTACGCTTTTATTATAAAAATGCTAAATGAACATAACGATCAAACGCATCGACAAATGCATTGAACATATCGATTGTTATTTTGAAAAATTGATTATCTTTTATTTGTTTCGAACTACAAATTGATTGAGACATTCGTGTTTGCTAAATTGCGAATTTAACGCAATGAAGTCGTCTGAATCCCTTGCGAGCATGTAAATATAGCGTCGAATTAACAGGTCAATTACTTGAGGTTGGAACTGAAAGAAAGAGAAAGATGGAGGAGGTCTTGCCTTTGAATGCTGGACACTTCTAAAGCCCACAGTTCGCTGAAATTGCCAGAGAATTCAATTAAATGGCAAATTAAACCATTGAACTGAATTTGTTTCCAATCGTGAGCTTGGAGGTTCTACCCTTTGAATTTTTAAACCAGTCACCCTTCTTTTGTACGTATGGTAACGAATATAATTCATAAACTAATGAAGTGTGTAATTCAATTGAAAGCTCTTTTCACTGAATCCAGTTTAGACTAAGAAAAATGATATAATAACGAAATTATCAATTTACAATTTATAGAGCGTATACTTTATTCGAAAGTGAAGTTTATTACTGCAAATATTAGTTGGCTATTTATAGCCTGTTTGAAAAGGTGATTTAATTTCGATTGATTTTCGATAAGTTTTTGTTGGTTTACTCAGGTTAATTAATCTCCAATAAAATAGAAATACCAATCCGGTAGTATAATTGCTTTCTTGCTTATTACCTTTTTACTAATTAGCGATGCACGATTCCAGACTAGTAAATATTTTTCCATCGGGAGAAGTCAGGTCGAGAGATGCAAGATTTATACGCTCGTTCTGTCAGTTATCCCAGTGTCTGTTACGCGATAGAAAATGAACGAACTGAATAATAAATGCATTATCGGCATGAAGATTGCTTGATGTAGGCCACCGCTTTTTTTTCTATCCTTCCGATACCATTTTTCTTTTTTTTTCTTCTTTTTTTTCTTTTCTTTTTTCTTTTTTTTTTCTTTTTTTTTCTTTTTTTTTTTTTTTTTGCGAAACACTTTGCTAGTCGTGAGAAGCAGCAATTCGGTAATACGAGCGGTAATACGAGCGGTAATACGAGACAAAGCGATTCAGAACTCGAATTCATTTGTTGGAACGACGCCATGGGCAAAAGTAGATAATGGAAAACTTTCTTCCAAAGACCATTTGATAGCGCCGACGTAATCAAGAGTGTGACGATATTGCCAGAGACGTTTCTGCAAATAGAAGACTAACTTATTTACGAATTGCCGTAACACGATTGCCGCTGGTAGTATGGTTAGTAATCGCTTTATTGAATTTTCGCTTGATGTGACATCGTCGAGAGTTTCTAGCGAAATTCTTCTCCCTGTAAAACTATGTTTCTACAGCAATGGCTGTAATTTTCGAGTTACCGTTTGCGAAGAAATCTTTTTCTTTGTTACGTGTAATAGATTATTTTTAAGTTTTAAGTTTTAAATTACATTGGTAACCTTCTATAATTTATTACTCGAAGGTGGTAATTTTTTCTTAAATAGTTTGTTTTTCCTATAATTTATTATAATATATTTTACTACAGAATCCTCAAAAACATGATGTATGTATATATATCCTGAAATATTATCAGTCTATTGTCAAGTTATAGAACATTATGGAAATTGCCAATTAAAGTCATAAAAAACAAAAAATAAGGAAGTTCGTTAAAATATGTGATTTTCCAATCAAGATATAGAATTTATTCGAGTAATATAGATTACGGTAGAGATGGTGACGGTAACAATGAGTGGACTGATTCTTCGTGCGAAAACAAATTGGAAGCGCAGAGCGATGTATTGTTTCAGCGAATATCGATTTTAAAGCACGGTTTTAAAGTACGTGTGCGTTTGACTAGGTGTGTTAATTAATATTGCTGTCTGATTTTCGATATGTAAATACAATATCTACATATCTTTAAACTTATGATAATTGAACTAACAATTATTTTAAATTTAAATTAAACATGATAATTGAACTAACAATTTTTTTAAATTTAAATTAATATTTATCCTTTTAAATGCAACAATTTTTTTTAATAATAACTTCACGCGTAAGTCAGCTGCGCACATATTTGATCGTTCTTTAAAGCTTGAATCTCTGCGAAGAGAAAAAATCTTTCAACCAACAAGAACTGGTTCTACGTTTTCTATCCATTTCCTTCCAGATAAATCTCTCTATCTAAAATCCTTATTTCCGTATTTCCTTGAAAAGGTTAAAGTCGTTTTGTATAAAATCCAACGTAGAGAAGAAGGAAGATCCGCAAAAGATTCTTTCAGCTTTACCTATGTTTGAGCTCGAATCAAAGCAATCCTATTCCCAATAGGGTGACTATGCGTTTAACTTCTCATAGAATCTCTCTGATTCCGTGTGATACCTTCGGTGTTTTTGAAGTATGTAATTGATGTCGTAACGTCGACGCTTTGCAGTGCGAATTCAATTTTGAGTTGCAATTTCCCTGTTTGCGTGGCAAAAGCATAAAATCGATAAACACGTTTTCTTTGCCGATGGCGCACTGTAAATATAAATATTTGAATAAATATCGCGAATTTCATGTTGCTAAAAGATTTATACTATTTATTCGTAAATAACTGTTGGATATGTTTAAGTTGAAACCACTGCATTAGGTCTTTTTTCTTGTTTAAAATTATTTGTATTGGTAAATTGAATGAAAGTTCTAACATGTAATTTGTTCTTCTCTTATAAATAGTTTACGGAGGATAAAGCGTGGGTAACTCACGACTGTCGCGATCATGACACTATACATACCTATGTATAGCACGTATACTAAGCTAACTAAAATAGCAAGTCAGAGAAATGGAAACTTAGGAAAATCTAAAGGAAGATAAAACGTTCGAGCCTTGCCAGGAATATAAGATGCTAAGTAATCTTCCTAAGTAATCTCCTCCAGCTTTTTCTAGTTTGATCAATAATTATTAGTACATGTTAGGAAAATAAATAGAATTTTTGTTCTCAAGCGAGGTATAATTTAAATTTTGTATGTACACAAAAATGTTAAATATCTGTAATAAACATGGTATAATCAATTTTTTTACATAAAATTATATTGTATAGGCTATTGTTATTTAAACATTTTAAATTGGATGAAGGAAAAAAATGACGCAAATAAAACGTAGGACATTTTAATTAAAGAGACTAATATAGAGATTTATCTACTTAACTGTGATTAAATCATCTCCACTTAACGCTCTACCTCTTCTATTAATTATGCTTCGTTAAACTATGATTACAGAGGATGGGTTTTTTGATAAAATGACATTCTGACAAATATATATAGATCGATATATATATAGATATAGATAGACAAATATATAGATTCTTACAACAGTAGTTATGAATGAACAGTAGTTATTGTATCAATTCCGTTCTTCAGAAGCTTCATTTGTGAAAAGACAATTCGCCAGAATATGGATTCACTGTAGTTATAGCTGTAGGATTTCAATCTAGTTGACAGACTTGCTTTACGTAGAGAATATCTGTCTCTTGTTCTACCTTATCGCGATTCTCTCCTCATCTTATACGCTTTGTCGAGCAAAGTAATATTGGCATATATCTCGGCTCTGGTTACAATCATTAGTTTCCGCCTAAACGGTTAGAATCACATAGCTCGCGCTCTACTCTCGTTTATTCAACATTCAGGCCATATGGTCGCATGCGACGAGTTTTATGTTAATTCCGACCGATTACAATACCTTTCTTTCGTTTACAAGGAACGACGAGACTGGCAGTTGCGTGATTTCCAATGCAAAAGCCGCGATATCTGCACGATAACCTAACCTCAACCGATTTTGTTGTACTATTCTTATGTGGACTTCGTTTGTACCACAACTTCGTCGTAACAAAAATAGAATACGTAGAACACGGCATTCCGTTATGCGATATTGTCGATTCCTAACATCCGAAAAATCAGAGATAATTTTTTCCCTACAGTTGTACATTTGTGTGAAAAATTACGAACGTAAAGTTGTTTGGTGCATGCACAGTCCTCCCCTCCCCTGCATTTGCGTGGACATGCTAGAAAGATTCACTTTTCCACGGTGAAACTGTATGAAATGTATTATAATTTCATTTTTACAAAGGTCGAACATCCTACTATGCATAAATTTAATATTAATATAAGCAGGTTTCGTGTTAAGTATTACATCTGACGTATAAGCACACGTGTGTACGAGCCTTGGTTTTAAATGTCTTATAGTAGACACCGAAAAGATTATTCAGTTGGATATCTGACTCAACATCAATATTTTACTAGGAGATAACATGTTAAGAACACGTTGGTGGATGGCATGGGAGATGATGAATGAAGACATACTTCTGTGAGATACATAAAATAGTAGTCAGAACGTATTTTGGCGCTTGGGGACAGCAACAGCTGGTGATACTGTCATACACCTCCATTTATAAACTTTCGAAAATCGATGTGACCTTCAAACTTTAGTGTATTCTGTTTCACAGCACAAAATGTTTCCGAAACGTACGTTTATTGTTACAATGAACTTGACTAATGGCTCTGAAATACTATCCTTGAAAAAACAATGGGGGAATTGGAGCAAAAAAAAGAAGGAAATAAACAAAGACCTTGTTGGTTCGTAAAAATAAAATATGCTACAGGAAAAACTTTTTCCAACGGATTGAGATGCGACGAGCTTTAAAAGCTATGACGCGAATCGAGCGTTTGTCTACAAGAGCGCATTTTCGGTGGATATATAGATATACATGTATATGTGACGAAATATACTAAAGCAATATTGACCCTTTGTCGCTGAAAGTATCAAACTACAAAACTTCCTTTCAAATTTTCAGAATAAGGAAATCAGGATCATGATAAATAATTGGAACATAATTAAAAATAATATATCTTCTCTATAAGATAATGAATACATTGGTTCATTTAATTTTTATGGATATTCAAACGCTTCTGTGAAATAAAACGTCAAGATTATAGAGTATAAAATTCATAGCTATGAAATAACTAAAACTCTGATGTATTATTAAAAATATACGTTAGGTTGTATGTAGTGATACATACAAAGATTACATGTACAAACCCATAATTAACACAATGCTACCGCAACCATTCTGCAATCTACCTTGCCCAAAACACTCTTCCAGTCACCTCCAAACTCTTCAATTCTCTCCACCTAATCACCCACAAACCATTCACAAACATGCAATTCTCGACAAAAGAAGAACTTATCGTCAGTTGTCCTTAACATCTCGTTCATTCATTTGGTCCCTATCCCCCTATTTCCTCCCACCGTGATGATCGCACTACATTTTTCCACATTTTCTACATTTTTCTCTATTCTATTCTCTGGATGACCTGAATTCTCGAGCAGTCGAGTGACGATTGATCTGTACAATTGATCGATTTCTTTTTACTACAGCCATGCAGAAAATTTCGCCTTGGAAAAGAATGTTGTGATTTCGAATGCCTGGATCACCTGAAGAACGTTACCGGAAGTGGTAAAATTTATGTCCTTGAGTATAAGAAATCCTCCAGCTCCTCGACTCAGCGACAAACGCTACTCTGGGTGATGAGCGTAATGGTGCTATTGCGGCTTGTTTAATTTTTCAACAAGGATCCAGATGGCGCCGTTGACGGAATTCTTTCGCTATAAACGTCAACGATCAACATCAGCCATCAGGCAATTTCATATTTGTGACTTATTTCTTCTGTGTTATTTCTTCTAATTTTATTGTTAGTTCTTCAATTTGTATTCCAAAAGATTGAACTCTTTTTACGTGCGTGTGTGTTTTTCTTTTTTTTGTAACTCGTCGAGTTGCAATTCTAATTTTTGCACTTCCTCCTTCATGTCCTCTATGTGTTTCTCGAACTCTTGTGTCGTCCTGTCTTTGTCGGAACATTCTACTTGAAGATCAGCGAGTTGATGCTCGGGATCGTAATTCAATTTTTGGTCGTTAGCAGTAATAAGCTCACGTAACTTCACTTTTGAACTTGATCTTGTTTGGTCTTGATTGTGTTTTCGTGGTGCTTGTGGTGTTCTAAAAGTAATCGTCACGTTACTTGCATTTTTAGTGCACATTGATACACTGCACTCTGCAGTTCTCCTATTTTCAAACTTGCTTCATTTAAGGTAACTTTATGAATTTCCGATTGATGCTTTAACATTTGATGTAAGCCTTCTATTGCTGTTTCACGTTCTTTCAACTGTTCATTAAATTCGTTGTTTAGCATATCCACTCGAGAAATTCCGAGTTCTTGAGCATCGTTTCTTCTTTTAGAAATTTGGCCTATTTTCTCTCGCCTGCTGCTACATGTTGCTGTCATTTTATCAACTTCTTTCTTCTTTTTTTTTCTTTTTTTTTTTTTCTTGAACTTAAAATCTTGATTTAAGGTTTGTGTTTCACTATATGATTTATTATTATTAACTAGTTCAACATTATTTTCAGTAGATTTTTTTTCGCGTGATTTTTATACTTATTTAAATAGTTTTACACGAACAAATGCATCGTACGTCAGATATACCATTTTTAATAAATTGTCGCCTTTACAACTCGAGTTACCTCTGAACGAGTCGCATGATTGATCAATAAGCCATGAGTAATTATGCAAATTCAGTTTTTTTTTCATCTATCTATCTGAATATTATAACAAAGACTTTACATTGAATATTTTATTAAAATTGTAAGTTTTTCATAAACGCTTCAAAATCCACAGTCTATTGATCAACTCCTCTATCCTTTCTCTTTCTCCTCACTAAAATAGATAAATTCCTAATGTAGTTTGTGGATAATATTTCTTTTTTTTTTTTTTTCTAAAGCAAATCACATTTATCATCTGATATATTTTTTGAAATAATTTCTGTCTGTACATTTTCTTCTTTTCCCTTACTCCTCTTTCTCTTTCTAATGAATTCTTTTTATTCCGTAAAATAGTTTTTGTATATTCAATTTTGTTAAGTGCAATCCTTATTTCTGATAACTTACTTTTATTAGATAATTCTTGTGAATCTTCTACTACATCTTCCATATCATTTTGAGTTCGGCTTCTACCTTCAGTAAATTTAATATCTTGAACCGTATCATTAATTTCAATAGCTCTTTCGGTATCAAGTTTTTTTTTTTTTTATTTATTTATTTGTTGAAATTACAATCAATTCTCGCGTTGGGAATTTTCAGTAATTTTTCTGGCGTGGCGCAGTGACATGGCTGTTTATTTACAATAAGTTAATACTTATTATAGATAGGTATAATTTATAAGTATTATAAGTTCGGTATCAAGTAAATCGCACTTATTATTTAATATACCTTTTGAATTGACTTCTGTCTCTGTAGTTTCTTCTTCTGTATCTTCTTCGAGTTTTCTTCGTTCTTCTAATCCACCCTTCTCATTTTCTAGGATCTTCCTTGGTGTTACGCCGCCTAAAACATCTGCACGCCAGCCCGCGCCAGCTCGCACCACCGGACAACAACCAGCCTGCGTAACGTCACTTCGACCCTCAATAAACCTAAGGACCCACCATAACTTTCACTTCCCTGTAGTGTTTCGCCATGTGTCTTCAATCCGTTTGTCTTGAAGAATTTCTAAAGCTTAAAAATATTCTCGAAACACAGTCGGTTTTTAGAGAGGTCCTTGGGTTTATTAGACGTACTTAAAACACGGAGAAAGCGGGTATGCACCCATTAGGAAAATCCGAATAGCCCTCTAATAAAACAAGCTATGTTTTCCTCACGCACACAGTCATCTATCCACCACGATGGTAGGAGACTTCCTACTCATCCCTTCGAGCAGTAGTGCAGGTCATGACCAATCGACACCGCGGTTCGTTACCCTCACTTTTCCTAACGAAAGTGGGGACAACGAATCCGCGTTCTTTAGGCACAGGGGCATACCCACACCGAACTTTTCTTCTGTATTAGAAAAAGAGCGACAGTCAGTCTAAAAACTAACGCCTAACGCGGCAGTCTACACATAGCGCGAGAGTCGCATACTTTACGAAAATCTTTTGTCGGTTCTCGGTGTTGTCGAACATACATCTTCTCTCCTAAATATATTATAGTGCTAAGTACATTAATACATTAATCTCCATTATAAGAGCCCTGCTCTAGCGTACATATCTATCACATCTTCGTGCGACAAGTTGTTAACTATTTATTTCTCTACGTCAGTGTAATCTGTAAAGTGTTGGAAATATATAATTTATAATTCAGTGAATCACAGTGTTATACAAACTCAATCACCCCTATTATCTCAACGGAAATCAGGGGATCGATCAATTCGTGGTGTCGATTGATATAATCGTACGACCCCCGTTGACGTCTCTCCTCGCGGTTACGTCTCCCCGCAATTGGTCGGAATTTACACTTGTATTTTCATCTTCTTTAACTTCGACTTTATCCGATCTCCTAGGTCTGCCTCTATGTTTCGCTTCATCAGTTGCTATTACACCCGTTACTGCATTATCATTTTCTACAGATTTATACCTATCGCTATCACTAGCTGTGTTCGTTAAAAGAACTTGCCTTCGTTGACGAACTTATCAGTTGTTTCGTTTTCACTATCTGAAATTGATTTTTGTTTAACACCTCTTTTTTCTTCTTTGGCAAATTTATTTTCTACATTTTCCGATGCCTTTTGTTTATTAATTATTTCAGACTTGTCTTCGATTAATTTCGTCTTTAAAGCGCTTCGCAAAATTTTATTTGTGTTTGATTGTCTGGTTTGATTATAAACAATTTCTTCAAATTTTGGCGAAGTAGCAGGCTTTGCAGCAACATTATAACGTCTGCTCCGTTTACTACTATCTAACATAGATGGAGATGGATTCTTGTCATCTTTATTCTCTAAAGACTTCTCTTGTGTATTAGCATCTAAATTTCTCGACATAAGATCTGCTGAAGTTTTTTATTCTGTAGTGTCACACGCATTTTTCGCTGTCATCATTTGGTCTTCTTCTATAAGCAAATGTTCATTATTGTAAGCATTATCTCTTGCTTTTTGTATGGATTCTAATGATATATTTTGTTCAACGTTGTCTATTGATTTTGTATCATTTTCAGCAGTTGATTTACTAACTGCTTCTAATTCCTTCGTTTCAATTTGGTTTTCTTTATTTGTATCGCCGTCCAAAATATTTCTCATTGAAATATTATCCTTCTTGTTATGATCTTTTTCTGCTTCTCCTAAACTTTTACTTTTTTTGTCGAACCGTTCTTGTAAATTTTGAGTATCTTGTGACGAAGATGGTGACAAATCATTATACAATACTGCAATATCTTCTTTCCTTCGTTTCACAGACTCTTTCTGGTATTCTGTTGAGCTATTGACATCAAACATTAAGTCTGTTTTAATGAAAATATAATCCTGTGAAGCGGTGTCAATTGATACTTTCTTTTCATAAGAATTTTCTACATTAGACTGCAATTCTTTTGAAAATTCTTTCAAAACCATTTCTTCATTTCCTACAGTAACGTCTGTTTTCTCCAAGCTTTTGTTCAAATTATTAGAAACTAAACTACCCTGATAACTCCGACTAGTCGCTGCTTTAATAGTCTCCTTTAACAGTTTTCTTAACTTGATTTCGTTCTGCTTCTGCATAGCGTCTAGTATGGCCCGAATACTTGGATCCACACCAGTAGCCATAGCCAAGCCGGTGAAAATTATCCTTTGTTCCGTGGTATATATAGGGTAAAACGAATGGTAGACCGCAGCATAGTGGTTTCCAACGATCCACACTTGTTCTAATTCCTCACTCAACGTCTTTCGTGTCCATTGACGTAGAAAAAAGTAAGTTATTGTAATATCGGAATATATTAAAGGTGTAATTTTGTCCGATTAATTATAATTTATTAATAATGGATTGAAAATACAGATATTACAGACAGAAAATACAGACAGAGAAACGATGTTTGATTAACAGGAAAACTAAATGCAACGCTCGTATTTACATCAAATAACTTGACAACTATTTGGTAACTCTCTCTCTCTCTCTCTCTCTCTCTCTCTCTCTCTCTCTCTCTCTCTCACTAGCAACTCTAACACTCGACAACACTCGCAACTCAATTCTAACGACTCTATGCTTCGACGTCTCGATCAACTCTGAACCTCGCCAATGCATTCCTGCTCGGTCCTGCACGCACACACACGCACGCGCACGCACACACACACACACACACACACACACACACACACACACACACACACACACACACACACACACACACACACACACACACACACACACACACACACACACACACACACACTTTTCGGCTCACATACTCTGGCCTCTCGATTGCCACTCCTTGAAATATGAAACCGTACTTCTGTTTTGACGCTGCTTATCTTTTCTCGCGTCACTGTTACTAGGCGCTCTTGGATGTAAACAAACCACAAAAAGACGGCGTACACGGTGTTTTCTAATTTCAGCCGATCTCCAATCAAAGCTATTCTACGATATTACATTATCGTATAATAATAAGCTTTTAATCGTTTAATAATAACTCGTCAAGTAGAAATTCCACACGAAGCATTGTGAAGAATAATACTTGAAGAAGATCTATGTTCTTACGAGATTGGCTGTCTACAAGAACTTTGTTGGATAGATTGTATCGTTTGACGAAAATTTTATTGTTGAAAGTTAAGAAAGTTGGAAAGAAAACCCACGCTGTCTCGAAGATGTCTTGTTTTTCAGATGCTGTAAATTGACAAATAACTAGATATTAGTATTGACATTATTTGATGTCATATCTGACCTTAAAGTATAAATAAAATCAATCTAGGAATTAATGAAATTTCAAACATTTTTTCTAAGAAAACAGAAGTTTCGTTCCTCCTAATGAGTATCACATGATGCAATAGAAAAATAATTTGACATTGAAAATCGTGTCAAGATCAATTTCGAAGCTATAAAATCGTCTTAAAAAAACGCTGTGATAAAAAATTTTTTGACACCTTGTACAAAGGTGTATATCAACGTAAGTGTACCTGTATGTCTATATTCGAGATTATTTATCTATTCAAGATAGCAAAGTAAAAATACTATATAGAGGATTTAATTAATGTGTGGATCAACGTATGTATCACTATATGTAACAATAATATTGACTGTATATGTACGTGTGTAATAAAAGATTTCCGGTTTACAATGTTTACGATACTGATATAAAAATACCATATAGAGGATTTAATTAACGTGTATATCTACGTATATATCATTATATGTAACAGTAACATTATGTGCATATGCGTATAATATTGGTTAAATGTTAAATGTTAAATGTTAATATTGGTTAAATGCGTTAAAGTGAAATGTTATTTACCTATTCAAGATAGCAAAGTAAACATACCATATAGAGGATTTACTACTGTTAACACTCGGTATTCTCGTATTCAAAGTATTTAACCAAATAATTTGGGAATCCAGCGGACGAGCTTGTATTTAATATGATTATATTTAATATAACAACTTTACTCAATATACGCGTAGCATTTTAAATGTCATGAGGGTTGCAGCGGACTCAATTTTAATGTACCTCGATATCTTAGCTTCTTATAATATCCTAATAAAATGTTATTTATCGATTACAATTGTCCTGTCGTATTTTATAGTGTTTGCTTTATAAATGTGAACTTTATTCAAAAAGAGTTCATCGATGATTATCCATTACAGGTTGTTAATAAACCTGAATTATGCACAAAGGAATTGCCGTTAATAACTTAAGATTCTCTGCCCGTCGTACAGGGTACATATAGTAATTATTCTCGACGATCGTAACGTTTAAGTCCAATTCGAGCTTATAGTCCCATGCGAGTTAAACAACGACAATAGTTTGAATTTCTATTTGTTCGTTTGTCGTCTGTTTATACCCGGAGCACCTGCTGTAAACCAATACAAAATTTATTAGATCTATAAATAACACATATAAAACTTATTAATTTATAATTAATATAAAATAGGAGAGCACGAAACTTCCTATTTTATGGATATGTTAAATCTTTGTAAAAAATACCATATCATTAGTATCATTTTAATCGTTCTAAAGGATTTAGCCGCATAAAGCTGTGACCCTTGGAAGAATCGATGTTCACGCGTGACAAATTGAAATTGTGCGAAGGTTCCGGTACGAACATCACAAGCCGAACATCGATACCAGGGGCACAGGCACATGTTCTGGGTTCATTATATATTTATAAAGGGCTGACGATTCAGTGGATGGTCCGGGTAAATTTAAATTGTAAATGAACGCATTGCTGGTTTCAAGTAAAAGCCTGGATAAGAGCGGATATGGTATGAGAGTCTGTCGTGGAAAGGGGAACAGGCCGCTTTTATTTGTAAAGTTTGAATCTCCTCGATATTGAAGATGTTGAAGCTGCAAGTATGTATTTCATTTTAATCCATTCGAGACCGAGATTTAATTGTAAAACGATACCTAGGTGTCGGTACGATCTGAATGTTTAGTTAGAATGATTCTGTGTTTTACTCTCTCCAGGGTATCCTTTTCATACTTTGATTTTAAATCGATGACAATCTTAAATAGTATGCCTCATATTTTTAAAATATAAAATTATATACTATGTTATTCTATAATGTATTATGTACAGTCATATATATATATATATAATAATTCTATATTGAAAAAAATATGAAATTAACATGATATATACATTACTACATAAGTTATATATAAAATATGTATACTATACCCTTGCCTACTGACTGATATGAATTTCTTTCGGTCTCGAATGCGTTAAAAGAGAGCGCAAAGAAGACGAAATTACTTATTGTAATTAGTAAAACGACCTGAGAGGCAGACAGGTACAAGAAAGAAGGAATATTATATTAGCGGCATTATCATGTTTTTGCTCTCTTTAAGTCTTTCATCGAGACAGACAATCTACAGGTATTAATCGACCAATTTCTCCAAGCTGATAACTTCGAATTGATGTTTATATATAAGAAGTGTTATGTGTTAATCTGTCTAAATGTTTAAAAGGTGTTATAAATTAAATGTTGTTAAACGATACGTAATTGCCTTTTGATCGTAAATTTTACTATCAAGGGGTCTTTTATGTATGCGTAATCATTGTGAATTATAACAATTTATGTGATCGATATTAAAGGTGTTTAAAAGCATATTATTATTATATATTATTATTCTATTCTCCTATATTATTATCCTATATTATTATAGCATTCCTATATTATTATAATATCCAATTACATGTTGATACACAAGATATACAGATTATTATTTATAACGTTTTGGTTTTCTTAATTGAGTCATTCATTTAGTACAAATGATAAGAAATTAGTAATAATTCGCAAAAAAAGGATATTGTAGTAGAAATATTATAAAAAAACATTTTCTGTTTTAGTGTAGAGTTACTCCTTCTTACAGACAGTGTCGTACAAATCTGTACGTCTCTGAGAAAATGTAGGTATCTGAGCCCTTACTTCCTCAACAACTTTTAGATCTGTTAGAAAAAAGAAACATACGAAGTAATAAGTAATGCTTACTAATAAATTCAACAAATACAGAGGAAGATGGCTAAATCGATAAATTAGCGAGACTAAAAATTAATTACATCATGGATCTCTCGCTTTTAATTTTAAGCTGTAAATTACCGATATCGGTGACTGCCATATTCTCTTGAGTTTCCAAATCGTAAAGAATCTCTCCCCAGGGATTGGTCAACTGTGTATGCCCCCATGCGACGTAACTTGCTGAAGGAACACGAGCCGGTGATATGCAAGCAACGTATAATTGATTATCATTCGCTCTGGAACGCTGAAGTAATGACCAGTGCAGTGGTCCAGTGGTCATATTGAATGCCGCTGGATATATCAGCATTTGGCAACCTAACCCAGAGAAGCAGGAAATATGAAGCCACCGAATACCAATTAACTTCGTAGTTGCACGGTTCACATTCCATCATTTCTGAATATGCGAGGACAGTCCTCTTATTGTGCTTTTAATTCTTTTATTTGTTTCATTTTCAGCAAATATACTGGTTTTTTAAATTAAGCTTCTTTTTATACAGATATTTAATTTTTTGCTAGTTAAGTATTGATCGATTAAGTTACTGTACCTTTGTTCCGATAAATGCGTGCCATTTCCTCGAATCTAATATCATAGCATATGCCAATACCTATTTTGCAGCCCTTCACATCGAACGTCGTTAGGGAGTTACCAGGACTGAGTGAATCACTCTCTCGAAAAGTAATCTTATTAGGAATGTCGATGTCGAATAGATGTACCTAATAACATAAAAATGTAGTCGCTAATTCTATTGCTGCAACTTTTGTAATTTAATATCAAAGTTACCAACTCCTAAACTTTAATTATTTTTTATTTAATAACTGACAGCGTTTTTATCACTTTCTTTTATTAAAAAATCTTATCATTTAATAATGTTTAAAAAGGAGAAAAAATAAGTATTTTCGTATGTGAAAAATTTATATTACACATTACAACAAAAATGGGCGTTTTCCGTATCATAACGTATTTTATAAACCGTAAATTATAGAATTGGTTATAGTATACGTATGTACATATGTATATTCCTAAATTATTCCTAGATAGAGTCACTTTCTTCACCCCAATATTTTCAAATTCAAAGCCATAAAGGAATATATTACTTACCTTTCGGTGTTTTGCTATCAAAGTTCCATCGGGACCCCAAATAGTACAGGTATTGTACAATTTATCGCCCTCTATTTCAGGCATCGTACCACCAACTACATAGATGTTGTTTTCTTTAGCTGCATTCGATAAAGCAACGCTCGTTTCACCATCAGGAATACTCTCGGCGTATTTTCGAAAGTACTCTGCATTGCAATATTTCAATTAATGAAAAATAACTGTCTTTTGTTCCAACCATAAATTAAATTGAAATTTTTGTCAGTTTTTTATTTTTTAAATTATTAAAATAACTAAGTTTTATATCTCGACTTAATTAAATATGCAATTACTTAGCTAACAGTATATATAATAAATTGTTTCTACAGGTTCAAAATGAAAAATGAATATTTAGAAATATTTAATTACGACAATGCTATTTGTGTTAGCATCAGTGGCTTGTTACTCTACGACTTTGCTAGTACTTTTTGAAACATAAAGTTAGTTTTCAATTAACACTTATACTAGAGGCGGAATTATAAATGCAAAATAATTGATAATACCAATTTATAAGTACCTAATTATTAGTATCTTAAAAAATATATTTATACAAAAATCACGATAATCATGAAAATGGGGAAATCCTATATTCTCGACTCAATTCACAATCTTTATGGAAGTATAAACGGTAAGGTAATTTGTCTACTTTTACTTTTTTCTATATAGTTGTTACACACATGGTAAATTATTGAAAAAAAAAAACAAATTATTACGTATTCCATATGGTGAATTAAAGCATTCAGGAAGAGCTATAATATCAGCATTGCGCTCTTTTGCGCTAGAAATGTAGGAAACTGCCCGCTCTACATTTTTGCGTTTTACTTCATTTACTTCAAGTTGTACCAACGCCAAGCGAAATGCTAAAATGTTGGAAAAGTTAAATACATTCGGTTATATATTTCCCATACTTTTTATCTATAAATACTTTTTACATAGTGAATACTTACTCGACATCGTTCGCACTACTTGTTTAGCGATGTTTGTAAGTATCATAATGTTGAGGTTATGTATGGTACTACTCAATATCAACATTACGTAAGCAATACGCAGGGATTTTTAATAATTCTTGGTAAAGTTTAGGACATTAATTTTGATGTAATTGTAAACATTATTTGTTCACAATTTGTCCATTTACTTTGCAACAAAAAGAACGCATCTGCAAGCGTGTTAATCGGATAACGACGAACTTCATTTCGCAAACACCGACACGTGAAACATTTTGAAGTTACGTCGACGCGAGAGTAATTGGTTCCCTTAAATTCCTCAATTTCCATTTCTTTCGCCATGTATATTCGAGTATTGCATTTGAATTGCAGAGCAGTCGAAAGTAGAGGAGCACCTCGCCGATATATCGACAGGAACATGAATTTTTTTTCATAGGGCGAATATTTTTTCCATTGAATTATTAAACCGAGTCAAATTTTCAAACTCAACCACTTAATTTAATCGTTTTACATAAAACATTTCAATCTTTTTTCTTCTAAATACTTTACCTATATTTCATCTGGCTGAATATTCCATATTTTTAAAGCTTGTTGATAATTACAAATACGTAATTATCATTCTGAAGCTAGAAATTTGAAGTAAAATTGCTCTGCGCGAAAGGAAATAATTCAACGTTTTATATATAGCTGTTAAAATGATATAAGTTTCAGTAAAATAGCTTCACTAAAATTTGTGGTTTTTTTCCTTTTCTATTTTTTTTTTTTTTTTTTTTTTTTTGGTTTTATGTGTTCAAGGGCGAACGTTCCCTCTCATTTCTTGTATTTTTATGAGGAATTTAGCCTTTTTACACCACGAGAGCCTCAACGTTTTCATTTTCACGCTTACGCTACGCTCGTTAAACACGTTCTAATGAGACCATGTGCTGACATTGCGAGTTTTATTATTTTCGCACAATAATTTATCATTTTAGATTTCAAATATTACATTCATACATTTTTCGTTGTAAATTTCTTTCTCTATTTAAACAATTTACCATTGTTGCTACAATAAATCAATTAATTAAATTAATTGATCAGTTTAAACTTAAAATATCATTTCATAAGTTTTCGTCACTTGAATCTAAAAACAACAGAAAACGGATCATATTCAACGATCACAAAACGATAATAGGATATTGTGTTTCTTCTGAAGGGCATGAAATTGTCAGGAGATTATGCCATAAATGAAATTGGAAGCTGGCTGGTCAAAGGGATTAAACTCGGTTAAACTCAATTGTGCTATATTGCACAAAGACTTGAGAACTGCTACCAAATATCTACTAGCTTAAAGGTGTGCTGATTACACCTTACAAATTGTAATTATATTTCAAATACAATCTCCTAAATAATAAGTAAATTAAATTAATACTTTACCTAGAATCTGTGATACATTAATATAACAAAAATACATTTCTTAAATTATTCATTAATTTGCAATGTAATTAGAATATTATCTTTATTTTCTGGTGTCTTTATTATTCTTAAAAGATACGCTGCTTGTTTGCAAATTTAACACTACGTATGCTATTAATAAATCATTTTATATTTAATTTTGCAACCTTCAATCATTGTTAAAATTGATTGATAATACCGTTGGTTAATAGAAATTTGAAAATGCTCTCGTTTCCACTCGATTAAAAGGTAATTGCACAAACTGTCACAGTGTTGACTACAAATCACGTGTGTCGTTCTATTAAATTTATACACAATAGTATTTATTCTCGTTTTAATTTAAAATGAAATGTGTTATTGTATTTTTTTTTTTTTATTTATTTGTTGAGATTACAATCAATTCTCGCGTTGAGAATTTTCAGTAATTTTTCTGGCGTGGCGCAGTGACATGGCTGTTTATTTACAATAAGTTAATACTTATTATAGATAGGTATAATTTATAAGTAATATAAGTAAGTGCATATGCTTAATTTGGATAATTAAATGAATCTAACGTTTAGGTCTAGCGGGTAGTGCCTCTTCAGCCTGCGAATCTGGTCCGTCGTATCGAGTAGTCCAGTGATTAGGGGGTTTCGGTGTTTGTTGATTCTTTTGCTATATCTGTCGCTATATTTTGCTATTTCCTCTTTGACGGTGGGTATCTTGAGGTCGCGGTGTATTGTTTCATTGGTTACATACCAAGGTGCGTCAATTAGGGATCTTAGCGTTTTCGATTGAAAGCGTTGGAGTATTTCAATGTTGGAGTTACTTGCTGTTCCCCATAGTTGGATTCCGTAGGTCCAGACAGGTTTTATTACGGTCTTGTAGAGGGTAATTTTATTCTGTATATTTAGTTTGGAGCGTCGGCCCGTGAGCCAATAGAGTTTTTTTAGTTTGTCCTTTAGTTGCTTCCTTTTATCTGAGATGTGTGTCTTCCACGTTAGTCTCCTGTCCATGCCCAGGTATCGGACTGTGTCCCTGCTAGGAACTGTTGCATTGTTGATGGTGACCTGGGGGCAGGTTTGTTTTCGGAGCGTGAAGGTTACATGTGAGGATTTCTTTTCGTTGACTTTGAAGCCCCATTTGTGAAACCACTTTTCCATGGAGTCGAGACTTCGCTGGAGAGTGGATGAGGCTATTACCGGGTCTGCGTGGGTAGCCAATAGCGCTGTGTCGTCTGCAAATGTCGCTATTGTTATATCGTTTGATATAGGTAGGTCGGCAGTGTAGATGGAGTACAGTAGGGGTCCGAGGACACTACCTTGGGGTATGCCGGCTTCTATTGGGAATGTTGCGGAAGTGGCGTCTAGGCATTTAACCATGAATTGTCTATTGGTTAGGTAAGATTTTAGGATGGAGTAGTAGGGGTGGGGTAGGATCTTTTTAAGTTTGTATAGTAGCCCTTCATGCCATACTTTATCGAATGCCTGTTGGATGTCTGGGAAAACCGCTGAGCAATATTTTTTCTTTTCGAGTGTTTGGCTGATCGTATGAGTTAAGCGGTGGATTTGCTCTACTGTAGAATGATGTTTTCGGAAGCCGAATTGGTGATCTGGGAGTGTTTTCAAGTTCTCTAGGATTGGAAGGAGTCGGTTCGTGAGCATCTTCTCGAATAGTTTGGACAGGGTAGGTAAAAGACTGATTGGGCGATAGGAGCAGGTTTCGTATATCGGTTTACCGGGTTTAGGGATGAGGGTAATCAATGAGATTTTCCAAGCCTTAGGATAGTGTTCCAGGCGAAGGATAGCATTAAAAATCGATGTGATGAGTGCTATCCCTTTTGTGGGAAGTTCCTTGATTGCTCTATTGCCTATTAGGTCGTGTCCTGCTGCTTTCTTGGGGTTTAGGCGACTGATTGTTTCTATAGTCTCTGCAGAGGAGAAGGGTTCGATAGGAGGGGACATTTGGAAGGGGGTGTGCAGGTATTCAGTAACGTCCGCGGCGGCTTTGGGGGAATGGGGTTTGAATACTTTTGACAAGTGTTTTGCAAACAGGTCGGCTTTTTCTATAGGGCTTCGCGCCCATCCACCTTGCGGACGGCGGATAGGTGGGATTATTTGTGGGGGGCGTGTGAGTTTCCTGGAGGCCTTCCATAGTGAGTAGTTGGCGTCGGCTGTGGGGGATAAGCTGGCGAGGTATTTATGGAAACAGTCGTTTTTATAGTTTCTTAAGGTTCTGGATAGCTTTCTAGTTGCGTTGTTAAGTTTGCGTTTGTCCTCCGGTGTTCTATGGGTCTGCCATACTCTTCTTAGTCTACGTTTTTCTGCTATTTTTTTTTTAGTATGTATTGGGGATATTCTTGTTTGCTGTTAGATGGCTTTGTCGGTGTGGAGAGGCGGATTGCGTTTATTATGCTCGTGTTTAAGTATTCCGTGGCTGCTTCGATATCTTCCTTTGTTTTTAGTGGGGTGAAGGCTCTGAGGTCGAGTGTGTAAAGACTTCTCTGAAGAGCTGCCAGTTGGTGTGTTGGTTGTGAATGGAGCCATTAGGTGTATTCTCGATGATTGTTGAACTGACTGTTGCTATCACGGGAGAATGATCAGAGGAGAGATCAGCCGAGGAGTTGATCTGGACGTGTCTTGATGGGATATTTTTAGTTATGAAGAAGTCGAGAAGGTCGGGTATTTTGTTGGTGTCAGTGGGCCAGTATGTGGGTTCGTATGTGGTGAGGTAGTTGAGGTTGTTGTTTATTATGCTGTTTAAGAGGTTTTTGCCTCTTGCTGTAACCAGTCTGCTGCCCCATTGGATGTGCTTGGCGTTATAGTCTCCTCCAACTATGAATCTATTGCCCAGGGTGTCCAGGAAGTTATCAAAGTCTTCTTTGGCGATGGAGTGTCTGGGAGGGCAGTATACTGCTGAGGTGGTGATTGAGCCATGACAGTCTTCTATTGCTACGTTTGTTGCTTGGAGGTAGTCTTTCTGGAATGATGGAAGTTCGTAGTGCTTAATACTTGCTTTGATTATTATTCCGGTGCCACCGTGGGCCTTTCCGCTGGGGTGTTGGGTATGGTAGAATTTGTAACCATTTATTTTCAGGTAGCTCTTGTCGGTGAAGTGGGTTTCCGATACGAGCATTACGTCGATTTGCTGGTGTTTTAAGAAGAGTTCTAGTTCAAGTTTGTGTTGCGCTAGACCGTTGGCGTTCCAGAGTGCTATGCGCCTTGGTTTTATTTTGAGTCGGGGCGTGCTAATTTTTCCACGATGAGTGTTAGTAGCGATAGCAAGTGATTTATTTGCTCCGATTGTTTCTCTATTAGCTTTTCAAGCCTTGAGGAGTTGTCTGTGTTAGGTGGGTTGGGGACACTGTTTTGGGGAAGGTTCCTTTGGCTGTTCGGGTTATTTTGGATGCCTTGTACTGCTTGGGCATAGGAGGTTGAGGTGGAGATGAATTTGGAGATGGTAGGACTGGGTGTTTGGTTGGTTGAGGGGGTTGGGGTAGTCGTGAATTTCGGCGGGCTGGGTGTTTGGTTGGATACCTCTTTTGCTCTGAGCTTAGGGTACCTGTTCGTGTATAGTGTTTTATATGCTGGGCAGCCTTTGTAGTTGGCAGGGTGGTCCCCTTGGCAGTGGATGCATTTCGCTGGGGTTTCCGGTGATTTGGCGCACTGGTCAGTGGAGTGAGTGCCTGCGCATTTAACGCAGCGGAAAGTATGGTTGCAGTATTTCTGCGTATGACCGTACCTTTGGCACCTTTTGCACTGCACTATTTCTTTTTTCACGAGCGGTGGTTCGATCTTTACTATCGCGTTCATTAGGCGACTGATGTTGTAGATTTCCTTATTGTTCGGCTTTTGTTTAATGTCTAGGAAGAATAAGGATAACGGGTCTTTCGAGACTCTATGCCTTATATTACTTACGTTGATGACTTCGTGGCCGAGTTTTGAGAGTTCGTATTTTAGTTCGTCTATGTCTGCTGAGTGGTGTATGTTTCGTAGGACCACCCGGAAAGGCCTTTCCTGTTTGAGCTGGTAGGTGTGGAAGTTGGCGTTCAGGGTCCTGAGTGTCTTGGTGAGTTTTCTGTAAGCTTCTGGGTTCGTCGGTAGTATTTTTACTTTGTTGTTGCTTATCTTAAGGTTATATTCCTCCTTGCTGATATCTCTCTCTAGGGACTTGATCATTGTCTGTATGTCAATGACGTCGTCCACAAATATTGGTGGGGGAGGGGGGATTCTCTGTGAGTGTTGGTTTGGTGGCGGTTCTACGATTTCCATGGCGTCGTTTGAGGATTCCAATACGGCGAACCTGTTGTGTGTGTTTATTTGCGTTGCTGTTTCTATTTTCCTTTTCTTTGTAGTGTTAGCGTCGTTAGTGCGGAGAGTTCTGCTACACTTCTGCCACGGGGGGGGGGGGGTAGAACGGGGTAGCTGCGAGTCTGCTCCGGAGAGCCTGGTCGCGGTTGCTGGGCCATCATCGAGCTAGTTAATTCGGAATGAACAACTAGTCGTGAGGCTGTGAGGCTAGTATTCGGGTTGGGGTTAGGTGCGTGGGATTTTCTTCTCCCTAAAGGGTAAGGGACACTTAGCTGTGTTCTCTTTCGACTCAGATTTCTCAGATTTCTTGAACGATAAATGTTTATTCACTCTAATGTCAATGAGTACACTTGATACAGGATTCGCGATTGTATTCGGTTCGCGAATGCGCGGTTATAAGATAGAGCTTGGATAGCTACGATTCGAGATACGCTGCGAGTGCGGACAATGATTGCACGAGATGTCGAGAGCTTAGATAATTATTCGGCTCGAACCGTGTAAGTATAACGATCGTGATATACTGCGGTAACTCGCGGTAATAGACTGACATTTTTGTCGCGATGCTGCTGCGGAGGAAGACTCGTTGGGATGTGTCTAAGGATGCGAAGGCATCGGATTCGTTGAGAAAAGCTTTGAGAGGGTGTTGCTAGCGGGCAGCGTCGTACGTGAGAGATAGCAGATTTCTCGTGTGTCCCCGTGGTAGGTGGTCGACTTCGAGACTGATAAACAAAGACTGTTTGTCTCTTTGGAGGACCTTAGCTAAAATAAATCCTAAGATTTATAGCGGTCCCTTGGCTAGCTGGAAATATTCGGTACGAATGTATCGACATCTGGCAATCATCTTGTCCGCAGGTATAGGGTCTTTGTGTCGTGCGTCACGCGACGTAAACTGTTGGGAAGTTTACTGTCAAGTGCCGCCACATGTTCAAGGAAAATGTATCTGCAGCCGGTTATAGCGGTATTTACGTTACGGATGATCTATGGGAAGATTTACACGAACAAACCTTTATGGACTAACCAAATTTATTTTGTTATTAAAAACGATCTACAGAACCGATCGACGACTGGTGTTCAATTTAAAAATTGCTTCTCTATAAAAGCAAGAAATCTAATTTACATCGTGTTCTTCATCTGTCGCCTCCATATACATCCTGGTGGCAATAAAATTCTGAATTTACGAGAAATCCGTATTTCGACTTAAGCTTATCGATGTTACCGACTGGACAAAGCCTTCGAGAGTTTAAATTAACCGATCGACCCTTCGATGAAAGGGCGAGCAAGTGCCAGGAAACTATCGCGGGAACGCTCGTAAAAGCGCGCAATGGTTCGGCGTGGTAACCTAGGAAGAGGAACAGGTGCGACTGAATCGTAACGGTTGTCGTGGCCCCTTTCAAACGATCCGTGGCCACTCTTCAGTTTCGGCGTCATTAACCCTTCCCTTCTTTCTTCCTGGTTCACTTAGAAACGAAGAAAATTCCGGAGGTAGTTTGCTCTTAGCAGCTGTCATTTTTTTTTTTTTCTTTGTTTAGTCGACACGAAGCATTTTGGAGAATTTCTGTGATTGCTTCGCGAAGGTACAGAGGATAAGAAAAAGCGCTCTTTGTTCGTTGACGACTTTCTGTCAATTAGAAATAAGAGTAAACGGCATAACAGTTTTCTTCTTTGCCACTGTATACGTAATTTTTGTTAGACTTTAACAACTCGTATTTTTCGTGAGCAAATACTGTCGAGTGGTTATACACTGTATATGTGAAGCTTCGTTTTCTTCGCGCGAAATATCCATGTTGTTCTTTCTATACTTGTGTTCATATATCATGACGTTCAGCCTACACGTGCCCGAGAATGTAATGTAACAGATAATTGGGTTCGAGCTGTAAATCTTTCATTTGCAGCATGACGCGAATCTAACAACACTTCTTTCCTTGTTCAGATCATGAATATTTTTGTCGCGTGCAGGTAGAATCATATGTCTAGAGTATCCACGGGTTTCGTGTTTACTTATTTCTTTAACTAACTTCGGTTTTAACCAACTTCCTATTAACCAGCAAATTAATCAAATACTTTCAGAATCAATGACAAGAATATACCGAAAAGTGTCGAAAGAATTTTAAAGAATTTTACAATCATTTTCCTAAAAGTTATCTTGAGACGTATTGTATCGTTAGTCTCATAGAGTTAATCACTTTTCTCTAGAATAATGCTCGAACACAGCTGTAGCTTTCTATAAATTTCCTCGATATTCGATTGAATTTCCCGAGATCGTTTCCAATGACGAGATCGCAGCAGTTGTTACGAAAAATATCGGAAGAGCGAAGAACGCGTATGTGTGTCTGATCCATCATTCACGATAGTCTCTACGGTCCATGCGTATGATCCATCATCTGCGTAACCGTTTTACAATCCTCACCGTGGAAATGCCGATCCGCGATGCTATTCTCGCGCGCACTCGACCGCTTAAGAGCATCGTCCAGAGACGTTTCCATCATACACAAATAACTTTGTTTTTCTTCTTGCAGTCGGAAGCGTGGAGAATTCGATGTTTCTGGCTGATCTGTTGTTTTATCATTTGCGCGGCATTTTTTCGCGGTTAGAAGAAAGATGAGATTAATATCTTTGTGGTATTTTGATACTTATCGATCTGCCGATAATGTCGGTGCTGGTAGGGGAAAGCGTAGTTGAGAAGAAGCGCGCTTTTTCGATAAATTATGAATTATGGCTAACGGTAATTCACGCAATTTACATAATCTAGATGGAACAGACGCTTTTCAAGATCGCTTGTCGACTCATTTATGTTTATAATTTTCAGGAGAAGAAAATCTAAACCTTGAATATATTCAATTCGAATATGTACTGTAGCCTAAATTCGGGTCTTTTTTCGGCTTTCAACGATATCGATTTTGTCTCGATTGACCTCCTGCCGGTTTACGTGCTTTTATTCTTCCTCCTTCTTCTTCTTCCGGTGTCCAATGATTCCTTTGAAAATCGACGCGGTTCGTACCGAAGCGTACGCTTCCGATGCGGAAAGTACGCGATCGAAGCGCGTGGCTTCTGACCGGAAGCGTAGCCTTGCAAACGCGATTAGATTGCATTAGCTACGAGACTGAAATTAAATCTCGAGTCGGAATTGTATTTAATTTTCTTCGGGAAGTTCGATGCCGGAATCGAAAATTAGACGATTGAATAGGGATTCCTAGTTGATTTTAGACGTCCCTCTTCCTGTAACTCCCACCGAACTTGCATTGGGCGTTGTTCGCAGGCTTGTCGTGCGGCAAACCGTTTCGCAAGAGCTTATTTGCATTTCCTCTAACTGCGGTTCGCATAAGACGCGTCAAAGGAATATTGACTACTATCTATTAGGTCAAATTTTTTCACTATTTTCTGCTTCTCGTAGGATTGTAATGTTACAGTACCGGTAACACGAAGCTTGATCTACGGCAAATAATAAAATATCTTTGAGATTAAAAAATATAAAGATTTGAAAATTAGGACATTTGAAAGTTTGTGCTTACTCGACTGAATTGCTATTAAGTGACGTTTAAAAATTTTAATCACAAGGTTGAAAGTAATATAGTTGGTAATTCTAAGGAACACCTATCCTCAGATAGATTGGTATACACACGCGAGTCGACCGTATTCTCCGGAAATGAAAACAACTACATCCCTGGAACCTGGAACACGTGATTTTCCGCATATCCATTAAAGCAACATCGGTCAGTGACTCGTCTACGGTGCAGTCGCTAGACTCAATTAATGACCACGTTCTGGTCGTAAATATAGAAAAGGCAGCGAGATATTTTAGTTTGTTGGCTAACTGGGCTGAGGTTGGGTCAATGTTTCTGTGGATTTCATTTACCTCTTCCGGCCTCCTTATATTTTCTGAATTCTTACAATTTCCGAGATACCAGTTCATAGCAAATTGATTCTTATTATGGCGTAGGATATAGTAAATCTTATTGTCTAAAAATACAGGAAAAGATTTCATAATTATTATTTTTTTTAACATTTTATTCAAGCGTTTCTTAAGACATTTGTTCAAAGAGATGTCAGGTTATAAAAAATTGAATCAACCTCCCCAAAGCTCCTTAACCTCTTGTTATTTTTGATAAATCAATAGCATTACGCAATATATACCGTGTGATTTCCCTAGACGATCTAGTAGCACTCTTTTTTACAACCTTCTTTCAAAACGAGAAACAAGAAGAGGATTGACCAAATATCATTGTCATCGAAGCGCAGAGACGCTCCGGTGATTCTTATCTCCATTCATCTCTCCGAGTGAAACTATTTGACGTCGCCTTGAATAGGCTCAGACAGTTTTGTCGGGGGTCCGTGTCGTCGCCTGTAGTCAGCTCGCACGATCGTGAATGGAAAGACTCGTATAAAATCAAAGGGCCGACAGACTCTTCCTGCTTAGACGAGATCAACGAGATCTCGTTCAATAGAGAAGTTACCTTCTCGACCGCCGGCGCCGTATTACCCTTCAAAGTCACCGGAAAGTCATATAAGCCAACCGATGCAGCCTAACCTTTATCCTAGCCTAACCTAGATAAAATAGGTTTCTCTTATTCCATCTGAATTTCTAAAGAAACCAAGACTTGATTTCAGTCTGGTTAAAAGCTTCGCTCGATTAAAGCTGTTTTTCAAGCAATAACCTACTTTGTGAATTTCATGCACGCGAATCCAAGTATGTATGCGGCAGAAATGAAGCTTTCGTGCATGTCTAATTGTAAGTTGATGCGAAACAATGCGCATGCGCCGAAATCCCACCACTTTGCGGACCCACATTGTGCCTTTTATCAAGGCGCCTTGTTTGTTTACTCTTCTCGAGCTAATTCTTCACTATTATTATCTACATTATTTTCACTGGCTAACAACTGGTTGGTCTGCAATTGACGAACCAATACAAATTTTTCGTTACGTGCATATATTCGAAATTAAATTATCATGTATTACGGGCAGTTACGATAGAGTGACACAAAGCAATCTGTGTTTGAATGCCTCCACTCGTGGACAATATCGATATAACCTAAATGCGATAAATCGCGAACGTTTGATTCGACTCATGGGAAATTTACGCGTTTTTGAATCGTTCCGAGTCGCACGCGAAATGCAGGTCAGAGAACCGTCTAATATTTATTGTTGAGATCGTGGGCTTGATCTTAATGGCGCGGCGGCACGCGATTCTTTACCAACTATGCTCCTTAACTCCAGCTCTCGACCTTCTTCCCTATTCAACTAGCTCGAGCAGTGAAATTGACTCTGCATGCCTGTGATTTTGGCAGGGAATGGGAGTCGAGTTCGTAGTGAATGCACATTGTGTATACGTGTTTTAGGTGGTTTGTGTGAGTTTGTTGCGGAGATTCGAGACATTTATTTAACTTCTTTATCATATTCGAGCCTGTGCGATATAACCATATCTTAAATGTAATAAGTTTTATTTTTTATTGCAAAGTTCTTGAAATATATAATGCACACAATAAGTGTATAATATTTTATATATATATATATATATATATATATATATATATATATATATATATATAAATTATATTTAAGAAGTTTGGGATAGTTTAAAGATGAAATAAATTGCTTTTTAAGTTTAATCTCTTACTCTCGACGAAATCAAGTTTCTCTGGAATTTGGTGGAGTTTAAGATTTGATATCGGTGTCGTAGGAGTTATGTGACACTTTAAGGTGGAATAAATCTAGCGAGGAGTTTAAGGTGCGGCAAAGGAGCGTGGAATGTTGCAATAGAAATTTATTGCAGTGTTAGTGCATTGGTAGATTGATCAAATTTACGTGTAGCGTGGGTAACCAATGGTAAATATTTTGCAATGTGTATAATTTCTCAGTAATCTGAGGTTTATAAAATCTATCGACAACTAATGGAAATTGTTGATTTAACAGATCAATTTTAAATTCCTCGTTAATCTAAATTTTTTTAATCCTATTTACAGCTAAACCTTACGACGAAAAATTAACGAAGTGGAATAAAAATGGCATTGTGATTCTTCTCGTCGTGTATCGGTGTCACATCAAATTTAAGAGACAGTTTTACTTGCGGATGCTGCGTGTTACGTTGGTGAAGTCGACGAAAGCGTAAAATAGGAGCTCGTCCGAAATACACTAACGCGGAAGGTTAAATTTAACGCAAAAGGCCGAGAAATTAGTCTAGAACTCGAAGTTTCATTGGTACGACGCACTTGAAACGCATTCAAAGAGGTCGGCGACCTCGAAAGGGGATGAACGCAACTGTTTCGTGGGAATTTCTTATTGTGGCTTATTTGGATGAAGCTGCTTTAAAATCAGCGCTGGATTCGTCTGTTTTTTGCCCGGAAATCATAAAATGTTTAGGCCAGGCGACTCCATGTACAGAAAATGTTATGTCCACTTTTTACGTCCGTAGAATTCAACTCTTTACTACTATGCACTTCTTCTCCAAAAAAATATCGCGTTTCAATATTAAAAAAAGTTTCAATAATATACTATCCATTAGAAGAATGATAACATGATAACCTTACAAATTATTAGTATTAACAAATTCTTATTGTCGTATAGAAATGCCAACTATTGCTTCGGTAAAACAAACAAAGGAATTTTACAGGTAAATTTTACAAATTACAAGTCATCTTATAACGCAAAATACGACGTGTAAAATTGTCTCAATTTATTAATAGTATTAATAAATTATTATGATAAAAGATGCAGGAATCTTAGCCTCATGAGAAATTAGAGATGAAAATTAAAGATTAAAGGGAAAAGATTAATCACTGGTCCTCCTAAAAAGATGCAGTCCCATGGATGGATGGTTGTGCGAGTATTAAAGCAGCGCAAAACCGTTCCCCGAATTCTCATCCCGGACGTCGTACGACCAAAGACAAAAACAACTCACTCGAGGGCATTGCGGAGAGACATTCATCGAGGACACAATAGTATTATTCCAGGAAGTGCTAGTTCTTCCTAGATTCCGGTTACAATGTTCTTAACGCGTGGAAATTAGTCTTGACCAGGAAACATCTATAACGGCATGTATTTTCTGCCGTGATTGTAAATCTGTTTGGAACATGCGGTTTGTCCGTTAATCTAGGCGCTGTTGTTCAATTGAGTCAATATTATTTGTTGGTAGATTAGTGTGTGCAAGAGCGCTCTATCCATTATTGACCAATTCGAGCACGTATTGGTAAATTTCACACCGGCAATTACGGTGAAATCGTTCGTGGTCGCTGGAAATTAGCAGTATCGTTTGCGGTCGTGAGCTGATTGACACTGCGTGAGCGGGGAATTATGTGAAGCAGCTTTGCTTTGTCGTTTCATGCATTTAATAGGTTTGCGGCGGTGGACAGAGTTTGTAAAAAATGAAGACAAGGTAGAAAAAGATTATTTTTCATTTTTTACTATTAGATTATTTTCAAAGTGATCATTTCAGTGAAATATGATTGACAAAAAATAAGATCTATAATTGAATCATTATAGAAAATAGAATAATATTGATAATAAAGAAATAAAAATCAATTATAGAATAACATATAATAATAATAATAATAATAATAATAACAACAACAACAACAACAACAACGACAACGACAACGACAACGACAACGACAACGACAACGACAACGACAACGACAACGACAACGACAACAACAACAACAACAACAACAACAACAACAACAACAACAATGTGGATAGACTTTATGTTTACTTTTATATGTATAATGATACTGTTTGATCCTTGAATTAAAGTTAAGATTAACGTTGCGATTATGATTATCCTTTGTCTGACTAAATATATTTGAAGTATCAATTACAGTAGAATTTTTGAAAGATTCTTGGCTGTTAAACAAAAAACTGGTTCCTTTATATTTCGCTCAATTATCATAGAATCGTGAAACTGACTTTCACTTCAAATTTTGTCTGTTTCAGGAGTAACAAGTACCTGCAAAAATCATCCATCAGCCGGATATGTGCTGTCGGAGGGTTTTTCATTAGCATTCCCGTCTTTCTAACTGGTAAGAACCAATTCCTTCAATTCTGTCAACTTTAACCTTTTGAAAGATACTAGTACATAAGTTATACGTTTAATTTTTCTTGAATTCAGGCATGAATCTAAAAGATACTGTGAACTATCTCTGAGTGTATGAAATCAGTTTAGAAATCCAATGGAAATAAAGTTAATTTTAACGCCGAATAGTCATTATTTTTCTTAGAAAAATAAAAAATGATCGTCTTTTAGAGAAGTTTTAACAGATTAATTTATAAAGAGCTGAAACAGAATATTCATGTCATGCATGAATACGGCTGGTGGATGGATCGAGATCTAATCTAAAGTTTACGTTGTGTCATGCTAGTTTACACAGCTATCATTCGCTCGATCGATCGTTAAGCTGTTGAACTCGATTCAAGACGGACATTTTGACTCTGTTCAGAAGAAAACTGCGTTTTAATAAATTTGACGGAATAGAAATTATGATAGACTACAATGTTTTTTTAATTATATCATAAAATTTATTTATTTTTTTTTAATGTCATGTTAGAAACTTCAAATACTGTCCAAAACTTCGAACGTAATCGTTTTAGAAATTTGTAAATTACTTAACGACCAAAAATATTGAATTCTCTATTGTCTGAAGATAGATTCTCTATAATTTAAGTAATTTATTCGTCGAGAATTGATATATAAAGACTTAAATAATAAATTAATTGAAAAATAATTTGCAACTAGTATTGAAAATTTCAATTAAAAGCATATGTATATAGTTTACGCTTCGAGAATTATATGTATTGAGAATATGTATTTGCGCCGATTCTTTGTCCCGCTTGTTATGGCATACGTGTTATAATGATCCTCTAACAATGCTTTCAGGTATGATATTGTATACATTCATCCAGTTTCATTCGACGCCGGCAATCGTTACGTCGGTTTTCATAGGCCTTGGCATCGTGTTTTGTGGATGCGCAATGGTCCATAACGTCTTCGTGTGGCAGAGGGTAAGAACATATCGCTATTAAAAAAGAAAACGAACACGTTCAAACACGTCTAAATCATCTTTTATGTGTATTTTACCCGGAAATCATTTTATCGTGAAATTTTGTTTTTCAGAGTTACCATAATTTATCTGGTAGAGTTCATAAAAATTTTTCTGAAATCAATTGCAAGCTTTTAGGAAACCAGGATTTTTCACATTTTTAAGAAGCGTTATAATTATATTGCGGATCTTTATACGTTCGTGCGAAATTGAAAAGTACGCAAATGGCGCAAAATGCATAAAATGCGCTAAAATATACGTATATAAGAAAACAAATCTCTATTAAAATTTTATTTCTTTGATTATGTTCGTAAAACTACAAACTTGTATAAAAATACGCATTCTAGTTATAAATGTTAAAACATTCGATCTAGTCCTTATCACATTCATGAAAACCTCCATTTAACCATTCGTTGTATCAACAAACATTCATATGCAAAACTTACCACCTACCACATCCTCCGCGTATTAATATAATCCCCTTTTATAAATTATACACTTTAGAATGAACTGGTTGGGTCAGAGTCATATAAGCTTACAAGTTCTCGAGGAGTTCTACCGAAGTTACATTTACGTTTGCATAATTTCACCGAAAAAGATACTCTGTAGAATGACAGGTTCGTTTGTTTATGTGATCCGCGATCGCAACTATTTCAAGGGGATTTTATAAATAACCATACACACGATATTCAGTGTATTTTCGTATTCTCGTTTATTTTGGGGAGATTTGTAAAACTGTTGAACAAAATAATTGAGTAACGATTATATTTGCCGAGAAAAAGTCTTTTTCTCTGTACCCCTCCTTCTACTTCAAGCATGTAGTATAATAAGACAATAAGATTGACAATGGCTGAAAGTAATCCAAAAGAGTTTTCACCATGGTTATCGGTAACGAAAAAGATTTGAATCATCTTTAATACTTATTCGTAACTAGAATCATTTCAACTAAAATGTAAATTCTTATATTATAACTTTTTTAATTTGTTATGGCCCCTGACTACAACCTAACCTATCATTCTTATTTCGTAGGAGAAGACGAATGCCGTGAAGGCGTTAGCGCGCGAACAGTGCGAAGCGGCGGTACAGCTGCAGCGTCAGCAGCAGCTGCAACAGCACCAGAACCAGCCCCAGCTACAACAGCAACAACAACTACGTGGCCCGTTAACCATCCACCATGCTGGCTGCCCAACGAAAGTCGGGCCCGTGACGAACCAACTAAATACCAGCCACGCAACGCACGGCCGAGCTGCACAGTACCAACACTATCATCACCATCATCATCATCGACACGTGTCAATGTCCCCACCGCCCTTGTTGCTCTCATCGCCAGCTCCGATCGCGGCGACGCACAATCATCTGAACGTGAGCGGACACAGAAACGTGGTTACGCCACCGGATACACCAGCAGATAGATCGCCACCGAGTCCTGGAAATAAGCTAAATAGATCGCAGCATTTGCCACGGGAAGCAACCGGCAGCGTCAGTCCTGGTCTTCCGGCTGCCACATTGGATCTAAGTAGCGCAGCAACCACCAATAGTCCGCATGAATTGTCCACGTTAGTTTAGAAATTTGGTCCGAACATTATATCTTCACATAGGATTGGAGATTAATAGTTGATAGTTAATTTACACATCGATCTTTTTATTTGTAAATTGGGTCGTGGTTTAGAGTTGGTTTGTAAAAATTCGGTCCTAATTGTTAAATGATGAATATTGATTAAGAATAATAGGCATTGATGTACCAATCTTTTTTTAACTTATATACTTGAGCACACGCATTGGAGATTTCACTTTTATTCAGTGAAACAGCAACTTCATTACTCGCTTATTCAATACGGCAATTGCATATATTTCATGGACATTTTAACAATGTTTTGAATAATTTCTAACGGTACAATTGTGATGAAGTGAAAAAAATCGTGATAAGAAACAGAGAGAAAAGTTGCTCGTTAATGAATATTGACCAGAAATAAAGTAATTTCTAAAGAATATCCCGAAGACGTCGTAGATATTACGAAAGGAATGATTAATTTATACCCGCGTGTATCTTGCCATTACCATACTATTATTATTATTATTATTATTATTATTAATATTGTTAGTAGTACTCGATTACATTATTATTAATATTAATATTATTGCCTTATTATTATTAATGTTATGGAACCTCTAGTCCTAGGTTACTTTCGCTGCCACGAAAGGATAAGATTTTCGAACTTTTTACTATTACGTGTAATTCAAGTTTTCCTGTTGCGCATGCGCAGTAGAAAGAAAGTTAGCGGAACTCAAATCTCGAACTATAGAGAGTTGAAAAGTAGTAAAAGTAAAAAAGCACGAAGAACATTTGTATTTGTGCTGGATTAAGTTTGATAATTGAAAATTGAGTTTGATGATAACATTTTTTTCGTATTCGCTTTGGTAAATATTAGTTTTATTTAAAATTGAACAAAGCATTTTATGTTTTTCAAATACGGTACATAATCGTAATATCGAATTTTGTAAACTGATAGTAAGAAACTCTATAATTCGAGACTGGAACTTTGATCAAGTTCACATTGAACGTAAACTGACTTAATTTTGTTATTTAAGCGTGTATACTATACGTGTTTGTTCCTTCTTCTCTTGTGCGCAGGCTATAGCTTAATTACTTCCAATAAACGCAGTTATATCGAATCAATGACCGATACAAATTTAGATATTAGGATTATTTAAACAAGAGATTAAAAACTAAAAAGTATTCTTTTTTTACTGCATATGTACATATGCAATATGAACGACAGTTTGTGTAATAATATGTACCCCTCTTCTTAGTTTACTTTTGTATATTTTGCGACATTTGATATTAATTTTATGAGCAACGTACTTACACTTTATCTTTGTAATTAAATGTGAAATGAAAGAAAAGAAATGACATGAGAAAAGGAAATTCGATGTACGAGTATATACGAATTGACGGAATTAAAATTTAACGCTATATTTAAATAGAAGACGTGAAATATCTTGTCATCTTAAAATAACTTCCTAATAATCATTCCTATTCTTTTACATAAAAACATTTTTCGACTGTAACTTAAGAAAAATGTCTGCTAACGTGAAACGTGCCAGAAAAAATTAACAACTTCCATTAAATTGGCAAATTTCTCATTAATATCGTAAAACTCGCGTTTACAAAGATCAGATCAGTGTACATAATATACAAAACAAATGCAGAATATATAAATATAGCACATACGTTCTGAATTATATTCGAATTGGGCAGGGTAACCAAGTGAAAATATGTAAATTTCACGATGTGTAATGTACACTTTATCGAACTTGTAAGTAGTGTAGAAATAGAATATTTTACACGTAACAAAATATACAAACGACAATACACAAGTTAAATTATTTGTTAGATCCATGTATAACAAGCATAGTACAAAAGTGTTTTAGCTTTATGTACTGGTAATTATGAGAAATACCAACTTAATAGATGTATTTGGTATGTACCTAGTTAAGAAAACAATAAATTATTCTGAACAGATAAAGCGTTTAGTAGCTTGTAAAGTATGAACTTTCGAAAACGTAAGTATTTTATATCTAAGTAGTTAAGAAACGCGAGCAAGGGAAATCAAACAAAGGAACAAAGTTTTTTTGTTTAAAAATATTTAATTTGTTGTTCTATTATCCGAGGTTAGAAGCGATAATGTACAAAATCTGAATAAATAAGATTCCTCAATATTATTGAATTTTAATTCTAGGGTAAAGTAATATATCCGCATATTTTATTTATATACAATATGTATAAATAATGATGTGATTTGACTAATTTTGTTGAAAGAATATTTGTACTTTTTACGTAAAACTTCAGTCTTTTACAAACTTTCTTGTAATTAATAAACCAGTAAAAACAATATTAATAAAATCTATTAAAATTATAAACAAACTCATAAGTTTTAATTTTAGTCCTTAAAGGTTGAAATATTTTGCCCCAATGTCGAGACACTTGTTTCAATCCAAAACATTACTATACTGAATCGATAATGTTGCATGTGCCACGAAAATGATGATAGTGTCAGATAACTTGTTGTGAAACGAAAAAGCATTGCATGTACATTTCTGTTGTTTTGTTGACCATGAGTTTGATGATCTTTTAAACTTGCCCACAGCTAAGAAATCAAACAGTATATCTAAACGAAATTAATTTCAAATTATTTTTTAGGTTCTAAGCTTTTATCTAATCTTTCAGAAGTTGCAAAATTTATTCCACAAGAGTCTTTTTTATCATAACCAAGTACACATCTTAAAACCATTTAAGTCTTCCTTAGTAATTTCTTCTTATCTTTAATAGTAACGAAAATAATTTAGATGAACGTTTTAAAATTGACACCCTGTATATTAAAAATAAAAGATATATTTTCTTCATAATTGGATAGGCTTTTTACAATGGCAATGTACAAATATCAAAATTGCAATTATACTATATAACATATGTATATATATAAGCTTCACATTTAAACACAAGATTCTTTATTATATTTTTTTAATACCAATATTTTAATAATTATAACAAGGGTTTTTTAACAAGAGATGTATAACATTGTATACAAATTTTCAAAAACCTATAGATAATTTCAGTTATGCTCTTGCATCATTAATTGTTGATGGAACTCTTACCTCAATTCCATCTAGTTCCTTAGACATTACTATTTGACAGCCTAGCCGTGACCTGAAATTAAATATTATATAACTGAATATGTCAATAAATATATTTATTGCTATACAAATTAATACTAATACACAATAAGATTTCTATTTATCCATTTGAAAATCAACATTGTAAATATGCTAATTCCAACATAGATTCGTAATGATTATAGGGTCATAAATAAAAAACTATGAAAATTTATTATAATTTCAGTTTCGTAGTATTCAGAGATAGCGATTTGAAATTCTACATTGAGATGCAGATTTCGAAATACCCAATACTAACCTGTTTTTACATAAATTTACAAAGAAAAATTCACTTTATAAAATATTAAAAGGTAATAGAATTAATAATGTGAATGATTTGATACTGATTATTATGAACTCACGTATCTGTTAATTCATATGCTAAATCCAACATGTCTAATTCTTCATCTGTTGGTTTGTCAGGAAGTGCATCATAAACTTCTTTCGAAAATATTAAATGGCACGTACTACAAGTTAATGTTCCTTCACAAGCACCTATATCAATTATATTTTAATATTACAACATACTTATATAATAAAGTATCAAAAGTTAAAAATAATAAGAATATTAAACTCGATAAAAATGAAAATTTTCAAATATTTTCTACCTCAAAATTATTTATTTTAAATTAAGTAAATTATGCTTCTTTAAAACATACCATATCCATCTAAATCAATTTCATTATTTACTACTATGTCTAATATAGTATCTCCAACTTTCCCTGTTGCTTTGATTCTCTCTCCACTTGCTTTAACAAACGTTATATTTACTCTGAAAATAATATTTATGAAAGATAAAAATTATCTCAATATAATTATTTTCCTTATTTTTTGTGTTTCTTCAATTAATCTTCTCTTAATTATACCTTAATTATATGTATCACTTATGATAATAGAAATAATTTAAAAATAAGATATACTTGTCTTAATAATACATAAATAAAATTCGTATATCATATATTTATAACAGTGTTATATTTTTAGTTGTTCACTGTCAATGTTGTTCTTATTAATACTATGTTATTTTTCTAGATGTTATACTCCTACAAAGAGAAAAATTTCTTAGACATTATTATTAGCATTATTATTTTGACACCAATTTTATATTGGAAGGTAAGTACTGAAATTCTATTAAAAAAAGAAGGAAAGCACAAGAAAATTTGTATCACTTACTCTTGTTTTTCTGAAAGTGGTTGCGTGGTCGATATTCCTCTTGTTGCCTGCAAAAAGGGTAACGTTGTGTTGCTTGTATATTTTGAATAATTTGATGCAATACCGAGAATTGATCTCGAAAATTTTTGTAATTGATTTACTAACGCCATTCCACTGTCATAAATATCATGAGTATGGGACACCCTGACCGAACATCAGATAAGTATTGCGGAAAATATCAATTGTAGATCAATTGTACTTTGTACAGAAACTTTCACGGCATTCTTCGGCTGCTATACTGCCGACGTTCCTTTACTGTGATAGGTTATAAAACGGTTCCTAACACAAGTGACGTATCTCTACCGGACACGTGCTCTTCGGGCCACACGTTTTATGATACAAGACCAGCAAAATGATCAATATGTAATTTTACATATCTTACATTTTTTCCAAATGAAATATTGTTTTTATTAAACGTTTAAAACCTCAGGCAACATTTATTTCATCTGATTTCAGTTTTACAAATATATATCTATAATACATATCTGTATAAATTACGGTCTGGTTATATCAAACAGGGACCGACACTCGCTAGGGAAAACTGCCCAAAAATTGAATCGTAAAAACCAATATGAAAGACAACAAATTTCTCGTTCTGCGGAACAAATAGAAATGAGCAGAGTATCTTTATCTTTATCTGAGACATTCAAAGCGTATCACGCATACGCTAAACCTGAAGAAAACTTTCTTGTCTTCCATGTTCATTTTTCCCTTTTCATTTCCATATAGAAGAAACCATATAGAGGTTTCTTCTATATTTATTTATATGTTCGTGATTGATGCTATTGACAACATACAACTAAGGGGAAATACGAATAGTAATAAATAGATGTATAATTCATTAT
This sequence comes from Bombus huntii, assembly GCF_024542735.1. Lineage (NCBI taxonomy): Eukaryota > Metazoa > Arthropoda > Insecta > Hymenoptera > Apidae > Bombus > Bombus huntii. The sequence continues at coordinate 21,964,848 of NC_066238.1, forward strand.
GCAATTTTATAGAATTAAATCTTATTTATCTTCAGATATAAAAACTATATTTACCAGCTGAAACACTAACGCATATGCAGTATAATATAATCTACTTAACAATCTCGTTTTAGTTATAATATGTGATTAATTCTTTTGCTATTTCGCTATAAACAGTTTTTTGTGCATACAATATTTTTTTATAGTATTCTAATATATTGTTAGATATTGTAAAGAAAGTAAAATACAGTTATTGAAGTGTGGGAACATTCAATGTTAACCTTGCTTCAAAAAATAATCTTTCGAATGAATGGGGAATAGATTTTTAGTATTATAGTTGGTATAATGTCATCATTGTTTACAATGTGTTAGAGTTAAAGAAATGAGACAAATTAATATTTCAGAAGCAAATTCAATATTTAAATGATGTTATTTTAAAATGGCAGATGATATGAATGTTCTTTTTATACGAGGAAATGGAAACGTATGTATGGTAATGGAAACGTAATGGTTTTAACATTATTTTAGTACAAGATCTTAGCATAATAGTAATTAACAGTATCCATTACCTTTTAGTCAATTTTTGAAAAATGACATATATGATAATTTGCAATAGTTTGATAATAAAATACTTGTATCGATATTAATAACGTATAATTTGCTATCTCAAAAGGATACAGACACAGCCAATGATAATGTTTGAGACGATAGTGCATTAATAGAAGCATATGATAAAGCAATAAATTTAGCAAAAGAAGAAGTTATCAAGCGAATGGGAATGGATGTTGGAAATTCTCAACCGAAAGAAAACCTACAAAATCTTAAGCAGCCTAAACACGCAAGTAAATTACACAAGGTTGTGATTTTGATAGAATATTACAAATTTGATACAGAATATTATTAAATATATTGATTAAGAAGCAAATTATTTTATTTTGCTATTTACTTATATTTATTTGTATACACATCTTTTCTCTATAGAAATGGATCATAGGAGCACCTTGTCGTGCAATATACTCAGAGGATGGAGAAATTTATGAAGCTATAATATCAAAAATTTACGAAAACAATGGCACGTGTGTTGTAAAATTTGTAGGTAATACCTTTAGCATGATGGTTATGTCAATTAAGAAATGTACTAAAAATACATATATATATATATGAAGTAAAGGCTTTCGCATAGTCTATCACAGTGTCATTCAGCAGGTTCTTAACTCGGCAGGAGTACCTGTCAATGTCTATGGAGAGACCCGTGGGATATAGGGTCATGAACCATAAACATGCATGTTACTTATTGTTCATTATTAGCTGCTTGGAATATAATTCTCCTCATTAGACGAGTGATTATTACTACATATATCAAGGCAAACATTTATACATATACATTTATGCATGGGAAATTCTAGTACATTGCCTGTAAGGACAGTAACTGAATGTCACTCAGCCATTCTATTAAATGACAAAAATTTCTTTTACTCTGTGTTTAGGCTATGGTAATACAGAGAAAGTCGAGTTGAGTTCTCTTTTAGAATCAGAAGGTTTGCAAAGTCAAATAGCACAACAAAAGAAAGCTTTGGAAGAGAAATTCAATGAAGAGAACGACGAGACTTGTGAGACTAATTTTTCTACGAATGTAAATTCGAAAAAATATAATGTAGAAAAAATGGATTGTGCACATCACTTCATATCGGGACCATCTTTCAATTCGATGACTGATATAATGCCACCTGCACCTCCTTTACCACCACAATTAATGGCCGAGTAAGTACAATTTAAAAATTCTAATGAAATGCTGAATACTTCTAATATTAATAAGTAATTTGGAATAAGTTTAACATTTTATTTGGAAAAAAAAAATACGAAATTTTAATAAAATGTACTAGATTACCAGATAATGATACAGACGCACTTTCAAGTATGTTGATGTCATGGTATATTAGTGGTTTTCACACAGGTAATTATTTCATATAAGTATTTTATTGTATATTAAATTTTCAATGGACTATGTTATTTCTTTTGTAGGTTATTATCATGGTTTGAAACAAGCAAGAAACAATCAAGAGAACAGGAAGAAGTGTTGATTATATCAATTTTTTCAATAACAATATAACGATAATATAAGATATAATAAAATATAAAACTCATTGTATTTATTTACTTCAATTATTTGAAATAAAGAACAGCTTTATTTTCATATAAGACTTTATTTTTTTAAAAATAATTACTAAGATAAGAAAAACTAAAAAACATATTTTTGATAAAATACACTCACATATATATGTCGGGTTATCATTAGGATTTAAGGCGCGTAATGATCCTTCGTTTGAATTAGCCATTGTTTTACGAAACAGAGAATATATTTACGCGAATAAACAAGATTTTACAAAATATTATGAATAATGAGTTTAATAAATAATAAGATTAACAAACGATAAGTTTAACTAATAATTAGATTAAAGATTAATAAGTTTAACGAACAATAAGAGGAACGAATAATATGTCTTACGAATAATGAATTTAACGTATAATGAGATTAACGATCGATAGGTTTCACGAATAATGAATTTAATTAACGCTATTAACAATGTTCCGGGGTTCAAACGAATCCACGGTCAACGGGATAACTCTTTACTATGTGTAGAATAATTTTAAACACAGAATACAATTGCTGAGACACTCGGTAAATTGCTCGATGTATCACTTTCCAAGGCGATCACACGAATGAATATCTGATGAAAATCTTTTTCGCTATCCGACTGCATTTGTTTGTTATATGCTCGCTGGAAACATCGAGAAGGTTCCAATCGTTGTTGCTAGGCAATTTCTGTCAAAAGTTTGTTGTATACTCTTTGGAAACATCGAGAAAGATTCAAACGCCGTTACTAGGCAGTTTCTGTCTGGAGATTGATTCCTAATACAACGTGTGTCCCATTATATCGACATCTCTAAAGTACAATTCTATGCGATTTCTAGGGAGAACAATACAACCGATCCACACCTTCGTCAGGCAAAACGTTTATCCCGTGACCGTGGCTACGTTCGGCGACCAGTTGTCACCTCGAACTCACTTTCGCTTTCACAAATATCAAACAATTACAAATGACAATTGCTTAATTACAGTTATGATAAAATCTAGGCTAAAGCATTAGAAGGCTTCCTCAAAATTGCAAAGGGAAGGCTCCGGTTTTCCTTTCATCTCCGACATATATAATACAAGGATATAATACAACCGAACATTTTAAACTTAGCCTATAGCGTGTGCGCGCACACACACGCACACACACATGACACACACGACACACATGCGCGCACACACATGCGCGCATACACACATGCACACACATGCGAATGATTTCTCGAACGATAATCCATTTATTTATATTTTTCAATATCTGTCATTACGATTGCGTATTTATTTGTTCCGCGTATCATATTTATCTATTTGCATAACTGTAGGTGACATTTTTTTTAACAATTTTGCTAATATTTCATAACTTTTTAATTCATATTTCAAAGTGGTAACAGGTGTTTCTTTCTTTTCAAGTCTCCTCCATATCGGGCTTATTTCTAGTAGCCACGCTTGCTTACAAAGCAATTTTATATCTGCACAAGAATATCTTTCAGTACATTTTACTATGTGGTTTACAATATCTGTATTTTCTAATAAGTGGTTGCTAAGGTATAATTTGAATATACCAAGTCGAGCAACTTCATTGGGTAATGATACGTATATTTGCTTTTCGAGACGCCTGAGTAAAGCTGCATCAATGCCCCTAATAACATATTTACAATAAATATTATCGTTCTATTATACTAATAATAATGAAGGAATACTTCAAACAACACAATAACATATTTGGAATTTGGAGAAATATTACGATATTTTCTACTTAGAAAACATTGAAATAACGTGATATACGTACCAAGGGGAATTAGTTGTAGCCAGAAGAACTACATTAGAATTCTCATTAGACACTAATCCATCCAATCTAGAAAGAAGTTCTGATCTGAATCTCTTTGCAGGTTCAGACAATATACAGTCTCCTTTATTTGTGGCGATCCAGTCAATCTCGTCGATAAAAATAATTGTAGGCGAATGACTATAGGCAAGTTCAAATAAAACCTGTTCAGTTTAACAAATGTATTATTCATTAAATATTATATTCGAAATTCCTTAAATTCATTGCCTCATCGCGAATATGATATCATTTCGTTTTCCAAACAACTATTCTATTTATATATAAATGACGAAAAATAAAAATTTTATACCTAGAATCTCTCCTTCATAGACAAAGGAACAAAGAAACTTACATAGACAAAGCAACTTACACGTATATACTTCTCGGAATCGCCTCTCCATTTGCTGACCAATCAAGCTGGCAGTTATGTTAAAAAAGGTGCAATGGCATTCTGTCGCGACTGCCTTCGCTAACTTCGTTTTCCCTGTTTTGTATATTTCTTGTAAACACGTACAGAAATGAAAAGAATACGAGTATCTTACCTGTACCAGGTGGGCCGTACAGCAAAATACCTTTCCATGGGGAAAACGGGCCATCAAAAGAGATAGGATACTTAAGGGGATACACAACGGCCTCCTTAACAGCGGTTTTACATTCTTCTAGGCCTATAACGTCATCCCAATGTACATTTAATTTGTTTACTACGATCTCCTGTGACGATACAAAGATATACAAAGATAAAATGGCGTCTTCTCTATATTAAGTAAGCGTTACGTAATTTGATATTTGAAGCGTTACCGAAATCACGTCATCGTCGATATACGTTGGACGATTTATCGACGGGAATTTTATCGTTTAAAAGCTTTACGATACGTATATTAATCGAAAATAACTTACGCATGAGACGTCCTCAGCAATCTTTCGTAATTCCGTATTATCTGAATAAAGCTTTTCAATGCATTTCAATATCTTCGATTGCATGGATTGTTCCATTGGGGAATATTGACGTCACTGTCATTGCGAGATTAATATGATTCGTATTGTCATCAGTTATCTTCTGCTGTAGATTCGTCTCTTTCACAGGCTCACTTCTCGCTTGTTTACTAAAAGATTTGGCTTTTGTCTCAATACTTCTACAAACACTGGATCATATTGTAATACGATACGTTGAATTTGATACGTTGTTGAATACGATACCGTTGAATAGGATACACGTTGAATACCGTTTAAGTTTAATATCGTTAAATAATTTAAATTCTTACGTTTTGCTTGCATTTGTCACTTCCCTCGTCATTTCCCTTCCAGTTATTTTCTTACACAATATGGGATATTTTTGAAATTTCATCTTGTAATAATTTTCATACTCTGCAACGATAATTTCCAAATCGATGTTGTCGCAGACCCGATGTTCGGGAGACAGACGAGCTTCCCGGAATAATACATCGCTAATGTCTATATACCTAAAAAAATGTAGTTTTTAATTAATTATAGTTTTTAACTGATTAAAAATATTTTTCGCAATGACTGAACACTATAAGATAACCATCAAACAACTGTTTTATCTCTAGGTAAGACGGGCAAAAGAATGTATTTACTATATAAATCCTCGAAGATAATTTCTTGTCTTCTGCTCTTTAATTTCCAATTTTTAGATGGATAAGAATAATTTGAATTTATATTTCATATATTTGTTTATAACTAGTTAATCTACATTATCGATTGAGTTATTCTTAACTACTGAATTACCGATGTCGAATTTTCAAATTTGGTTTCGCCTTCTCTTTCCACGATGTCCACTGATTTCTATTTCGATTGGTCACTGACACTATTCAAGAGAATTGGAACTAGGAATATATTTTAATTATAATATACTCACCCATTGTGTTCCAAATAATCACATACAAGGTATAATATGTTGCGATGACGTTCCGAAATACGACTCTCCTCCTAATATAATTATTTTTTCATTACAATAATATAAGTTTTTTCATGTAATTTTTTGTTACATTTGCGAATTCAACGAGTTACACATGATTTTTCATGAAACACGAACGTTAAAAATATTTGATACAGCCTAATTATAAAAATTGTTAGAAGCAAAAGTCATAGATACTATGTGCGAGTATCGCATGAAACGAACAGCTATTAAGAGAACTGCAGCAATATTACAAATCAAATAACAAAACACACACGTCTGTGACGTGGAAATTCTAAAATCTAAAATCTAAAATCTAAAATCTAAAATCTAAAATCTAAAATCTAAAATCTAAAATCTAAAATCTAAAATCTAAAATCTAAAATCTAAAATCTAGAATATTCCTTACCTTTTTTCGCAGATTATAAAATATCTTATTCATACTACCTTGCATCGATAAATCACCGTTCATAGTGACACTTTCAAATCGCCTATCGTTTCTCAATGGATACGAGAATTTCCGTTTATTACTTTAAAAACAACCCGTCCATTACGTTTCTCTTAAAAAATTCTTTCAACTCCGTTGAAAACCGTGCATCAAACAAGAGACAAACGATTTGTTGCCATGGAAATGTTTGGTTCACACATAAGCAACGCACAAATATAATGATAGAATAGCTGAGTGTGTGTACTGTATAGTAAGATGGATGCAACATGGAAATAGAAAGAGAACACCATGTATAGATACTTCCTGTCCTTGTTTAATCAGGCATGCACACTAGTGGACACTGACGCTGCTCGTATACCGCTGTTACATATTTCCTGTACAAGCGCGCGTCGTTAGACAAGGACGGAACATCCTCTCTCTACTTCTCTATCGCGTTTTTAGTTCGCTCACGCGCTCTGTACTTATATCTATTACATTTCCACCATAAGCAGCGGCCGTGCAGTGACTTACAAAAGTTCCGAACGGTTCCATCCTGGGCGGACGGTTAATTGCGTTCGGTACTTCGAGACAGGAAGGTGAGTACAGAATCGCTCCTCTTAGTACTCTTATTAGAAGTGTTATCATCGAATATAAGTTTTTTCAATAAATTCTTATCGTTTTACAATCTTTCTAGAATACAATGACGTCAGCAATCGATCATTTTCGCGAATTTATTGTAAATTAATTGGGGGAATATCTGGAGTTCTTTATCGGTTTCGACTGTAAAATCAGCAACTATTCGAATTTTTCATTCATAATTGTGACGTTTTCGACTCTTCCGTTGCCAAGACCCCCTTGAGAGATTTTTGGCACGTTCCATCACCCTTGTTAAACGAGTGCACATTGGTGGATATATTGATTTTAAAAACCAATACGTGAACGAGGTTTATTATCTCACTGGAACAAAGAAATCCGTTTTATTCGCGAATTTTCCGTGTTTCTTCTTAATTTTCGTGAGTGTCTGGTGCGGAGCATTATTTGAATGAACTTTTCATCGTTCAGATTATATTTCGTTTAAAAAGATTGAAATTGATGTCGAGAAGAAATGAAACAAGGTGCTCGGGCATTCCATCGTTTCCCGGGGAAAGAGAAATATGAAAAAAACGGTCGTTCTTCCTTCTGCCATTTTCGTCCATTACCAAAATGGTATGACCCAAATGTCCCGGGCCGTGAATCAATCAAGCGAATTTTGAATAATTTTTGAATAATATCCAGTTAATAATTTGTGAAACAAATTAATTTCATTTTATTGTTGGAAACAAATTAGTTGGATTTTTCTTTCTTTAGCAGTTTTCGCCGGAGTTGACCTGACGTGCTACTTCAGTTTCCATCTTCGCTTCTCGAAACTTCCAACGTCCTTGGTGTTGGAGTCTCCTTGTCCAGGTGAGTACATAGCTTCTAGATACTCGTCGCTGTTCATCCTTACGAGCCTCTCGAGCTTTAGTTGTCAATTGTTATCGTTAAAGGAAGAGAAGCTCGCGACAGATGTTATCGAACAAATCGTTTCTTCTCGAAAAGTTCGAACTTGTTCGTTGCGTTTGAATATATATGGACGGACGCCATTTTTCATGACATCTTCATGATTTGTCATGTCGTGAGTATAGCTTCTGACTACCACATGTTTGTGATTTAACCACTTGTGAAATTTGACCACTATACCGTGATAGAAAAATATTTCCAATGAATTATAAATATTTTACATTGTGAATTATAAATATTTGTTACAAATTATATCGTACTTGAGGTGAAAATGAACCATATATCTGCTTATGGAATACGAGGTAGTAAATCATTCGAAACATAATAACGATTAATTAAGCACATATACAATAACGTTTACGAATGAATATTGCGAATTATTGTATGGCTTTAATGCGGTATTTAATGTTTTGATTGCGGTCTTTGAAATGGTATCATAGGTGCTGATATAATATCGCGCGAAAAAGGAAAGACCAGTGGTTAATATTGCAGGTGCACCAGTGCGTTGCGCTCGTCGGGGGTGGTTTTGACGCCGGTGCCGAGGAGAGACGCAGAACGTGTTCGATCGACCCGCGAACGTAGCCCGTGCTCATACTGCGACAGAGTTCGTTTCAGTTAGGCTCAGTCGCTGTTTGTCCGTCGACAGCGTATAGTCGCGTCGGCCTACGATTCCTTTTTTCTTCTTGTTTCTTGCGAACTCTCTCGCAACAGCCGTTCTATACGTACGCCGCCAGTATATCGCGTGATCATCGTTCCCGTTGCTTCCCTTACCCTCTCACGTCCTTCGAAGAAGACCACCCTTTGGTTTTTCCTTGTTTGGAGGGAATTCATCGCTCGGACACATGGACTGCGAAGCACGAGGGTTGATCGAGGCATCAGCGTGATGTACTTTTCAGGTTTCATATTTTCTCTATGATACTTTCTAAGGAGAATTTGAAAGATATACATTTTTAGGAAATAAAGGTTTTTATGGAGTCATCGATAGGTTAGAATTTAATTAACTCTCTTATAACAGGTATTCCAATTTTTTAATATATAAATTTAGTTTCCTCTATGGTGTTAGAGAACACAATGCGGGCATTTTATGATATAACGAATATATTCGTATATATTTTAGTTTATTCATTCGTCAAATTTCCCTAGTAGGCCGGCCTGCAGCTCACATGCAGCACTTAGTAAAAATTTGTTTTGTTAGAGGTTGGCTATTCTTCTTGCTATAAGAATATCGTGAAGTCGTATCATATGATAAAGCACCTTCTGAAAGCTAGATGCTCGATAACGAGCCTAATGATTCTCGGTAGTTTGTAATGTCAAGCTTTGAATTGGCGAGATCGCTCTGCTGTCAAACGGCCGTCCAGCGGCGACCACATTCTTTAACCACGTTCAAGGGGTATATCACGCTACAGAAACCATCAAAGGGTTTGCAAGTTAGTTGCCTTTTAGAAGTGGGGCAGTTGGTTGTTACATGTAATCCGTAGTTGCTGGCTGTTCTCCTTAGTCGCCATACATCATAGAGACGACAGTTATAGTCGCCAGTTGTCCTTGCTAATGGTTGCTTGTTGTCGCTAGTTAGTTCTCGTTATCGTTATGTATTCCATCAATCACGCGAAATTTAACGTATGGGAATTTATTCTTCTTTATTCTTTCTGTAGGGAGATTTTTTAAGACGAGGAAAATATAGAATATTTTAAGACGACGGTAAGGTTTGAATTTAAGTAACTGTTTTATGATACAACAAAGTGGAAAGACGATTTAATTTTATAAAGTTTAGGGTAATTTTTTAAAAAACTTCGAATTTAAAAGATTCAAATAGATATCTTAAACGTAATTAAACCCTCCATATCGTAAGAAATTAAATGAAACTGCGCAACAAAGTTGATACATTTAATGTATTATTTTAAACATTTATTTAAAAACATTTATTTAAAATTTAAGTGTAGGCGTCGACGCGCGCGCGCCATTCGAAGCATTTGTCAGTTCGTTACATCTGCGGTAAAAGTTGTAACTACGAAGAAGCTTAACATATGGTGCGTCTCAAGACGACAGTAAAAAGTATTAAGAGATTTTTCGAGATTTTTTCTTTTAAGTTTCCAAGTACTTTTTCTATTTAACTTCTTTTTTTTTTTTTTTTTTGTTGCATTTTCTAACAATATTCGATAAATAGAGACGAAATATGACAGTTCTTAGTTCGGGGATTTATTGGTTCGAAAGTTACTTGAAAAGTGTTTCTGGAGTTCGTGCGGTTAATACTTTTAAACTTTTACCGAGTACGACTTATTCCGTATGGCTGGACAAATCTTTGTTGATACTGTAAGCGTAACTGTAAGCGTCCGGATATTGTCTTGTGGAGATAGAAAAATACACGAAGTATTGATTGAACTACATATTTTTTTAATTCTTTTTTAATTCTTTTAGTTCTTCATATATTGATAATAAAACGATATTCCGCTACTTTGAGCACAATATAGTAATGTTTAAATAAATAATAAAATTTACGCATTTCGTCTTCATGCGTCGATAAGAAAATGCAAAAAAAGTTAAAGAAAGATGATGCGCAGACGCGAAGTTTAGTCAGCAATAATATTTAAAACCTCTAAAATATATTGTACACATTTATTTGCAAATAAGCTCAATGAAATTGAACTGTAACTGTGTTTCCAATAATGTCTTCGATGTATTGCTCGCCATTATGTCGGATTAACAGCTCTAAGTGATCGACCTTAATCACTAAATGTCGGCCGTGATTCAGTGGTATAGCTTTACATATGACGGACATCGCAGGCGCTTGTAAGACGTCCATTGTGAAACGTTTCCAATAGCACCGTTTATGCACCGTTTATGTGATGGTGAAATCTGAATATATATATCGCTGAAATATATATCGCTTATCACTTGAGTCTGACACGATCGTTTTTAAATAGAATCACAATTTTTTATTCTTTACAAAATCAGTCTTTAAAGATTATGTGCAAATAAAATAGATAAATAGATAAATGGTTGTAGAAACTTATAAAACAGATATTACAAGTATATCTAAATAAATGATATATTTATAAATTGTAATATTTGATCTAAAGTTTAAATAAATAAAAGAGATACTCGTGACTTACAATAAACGTATTTTTTTTTCAATTTTTAAACAAAGCAAAAGTGGATAACAATTTTTCAAAATGTAAAAATCAACACAATGGTTGGTTTCTTTAATTAATCAATAACGTTTAAAGTTAATTAATGTCCAGAGTGGTTTGTACATTTTGTATTTCGCCGTATTTCAACGTTCGATGTGTAAATAGAACTTGATGCCTGAAATATCGAAAAAATAATTAAATCCGATCGTTCCGTCGAATTTGCAAATTGTATACTCGTGTAAAATCGAGTGCGCTTGTGTATGCTGATACGAAAAGTGGTAGTATATTTTTCTTTTTTCGATTATCGTTATCACTTTTTGTGTGGAAAAATTAATTCCGTGAAATGGAAGTGCAATCAATACGGCTTATCACGAAATAATAGCACAACGACGGTACATATTGGTATTGACGTCAGCTTCACAAAATTTCTCGAGTATCGCGGTCGACTATTTGGGTTAAGAATTCATTTTCAAGGTTCTACAAGCACGAGTATCTTATGGATATGAAATTTTCAGTGTACATTTTAATAACCATATTCCATATTGCATGCTGCGGTCCAAGAAAAATCCGCAGTTAATATTCTGCTAATCCCTGCTGCTTTTAAAGACCATAAGTAGTCGTCCGTAAGGTTTAAAAGATTTCGAGTAGATTTGTATTACGTATTTTATCTTCTAATTTTTAAAGAGAGGATCGTGTTTAATTAATTGAAAATGACGAAACTGTAATGGGACATTATTATCAAATATTAAACGTGGTTCCATTGGGTACTTTTATGGTCTTTGCGAGATATATATGCATTATACGTTGCTATTGGCAACGCGTAGCGATGAACGATGGAGAGCAATACCTTCGTTATCTCGTCTCGGTTGTGTACATATCAGTAATGCACAGTACTCGTACTAAATATCTTACAAATTCCATACAGATTTTCAGATTAGTTTCGAATAATACCAACACGCCCATGATAGTCAACACTATGCATAATACACTCCTAAAATGTTTCTACAAATATATTTGTCCGAATATTTTTGTCAGCTACTATATCCTAACCACGATTTATTAAACAATATATAGATTTAAAAAAGAATATATAACGATATTACTTGTTTAGGCTAGATTGGTTTAACTTGTATAGTTTTAGTAACTGTGTAAGATCAAACAAGAACTTATCGTTAGTTTGGCGAGATTTGATTACACGAAGCAACATAATTGCTTTGAAACTCAGGACAGAAAACAATGTCAACCGGTAGACGCGTTTGTCTGGTGAACGTGTAACGCGTGAATAATAGATAGCGACAATCACGCGAACGCTAGTTACAGCTGACTTGGCTTACATTGTAGCATTCAAACTAGAATATACGAGCCGTAAGCACTATTGAAAGTTCAAAGGCCGACTAGTGAGCTTCATCCTATCTCATTTTTTAATCAGGCGATGGATCGACGAATCGTATTGATTTCGAGGATTATTATAGTTCTGTGGAAATTTTAAAGCGCGGTTTGTCTAATCTTGTCTCGTTAGCTACAGACTCTTTGGCGAGCAGCCTGAAACTTGATCCAGTTTCGAGAAAATGAAAAATTCGTTTCTTCTCTTTGCTTCCCTGTTCCTTCTTTCCTCCTTTTTCCCTTTTTACATCGCGTTAAGACCCGTTAAATAATATTGACTGCCGTGGACGCTGGCTGAGAAGTGCACTTTATAACTAGCTTTAAAATCACTGACGTCGATGAGGACAAAGGTAAGTTAGAGGGTCATTTATCTGAGCTGGTGTTATTCGACCTGAACTCTGCAGCTTTTCACAGTTTCTTTCGTTTTTCTTTTAAGAGCAGAGATGTTAACTGGTCTCTTGTTACGTGTAAGAAAGTACGTGTATGTACTAAAGCTTATTTATCACCAATTGGTTGCTCAAAGTCGAGATATACATACCTATATTATATTAATACGTTACAGAAGATTACGCGTTAGTTAGCTTATGAGAATTTATAGTGTGTCACAGATCACAAAAGCAGAATGACTACTTTTTCATAAACGATATATGTATATGAATTGAAAGTTTAACTATTACGTCACATACTTCTCTCGATAAACGTCGTCGAGTGCATATTGTTAAAGAATATTAGCCATTTGAATTCAATAGTTTCGAAGATACTAATGCTTCTGTGAAGTTTTTGCAGGCTGTTAATTTTTTATTCAGATACTACAAATTTTAAATAACTTCGATTAGAAATAAAAATCACATTACATTAACGCGTAGAATGTAACGTAACGTAGATAATGTAAATATAAATTATATTACAAGGAAACAATACGGTAATTGTAGGTAATGTGAAACATTCTGGTTAAAATTGCATCCTTTGAAGGCTAGGACACACAGTACTTACGAAGTAGATTAAGTAGCAAATGGGGTACTTAAGAAAATTCATGTTGTCATTGTTTAATAAACATCTTCAGCTAATAGCTTTCTGCAAAAGCTGGTTTAAGTTATGCTAGCTTATTCCTTATTAATTGCAATTATATTGTTCGTATCTCCTAGAGGATTAACAATCCATTTTTATAATGGATAATAAAAGTAAATTCCTATTAGGTTGTCCCAAGTTTCTTTCGCTTTATAAAGAAATGACAGTTATGTTATTCTATATTATTTTATATTAAATTGGAAAAGTGCTAAAATATTTGATAAAAATGTTAAGAAATTCTGATATTGATTTAAGCGTATCGATTTATCTGCTCTTCATATTTGATCAAACAGAAATTGTTAATTATGATTTCCACTTAAAAGCGGATTGCATATTATGAGGATAAATTATCAAATTCATCTCTAATATACACATTAGAGAATCATTCATAGCCGTAATCCTGTTTACCGCTAACATTCCTGGTACTCAATCATTCATTAGGAGACTGCTCTAGCCGCACAGAATACACCTGTAAATAATTAATCGCCATTAATATTCAATCGACTTTTGAAAATCCCTCATGTGATCTATTTCATGCGATGAGAATATGTATAAATTGAGATTGCGATCGACCATCCTCAGTCGGATAAATCGAGTGATTCAAATTATAACACAAAAAAAAGTTAAAACTAGTTACATTATCTTTTTCAATTTTTATGTATTATTTGGCGGAAGAAACTTTGGTAATTAGTAAGTAAAGTTCACCTCCTTAATGTTAATGATTTTAATATGTTATTAAGCTCAAAGTTCTAAGGAATTTTCTATATATATATACATATACATAACTGTGTGCGTATATATATAATATACGTATAACAGCCAAAGTTCAGCTCTCAAGTGTACGCAAAACTTTTATGTTCATTTTACGCTATACCAGTATGTTTCATGAATTTGTTTGCTAACAGTATCGAAACAAATAACAAGCAGAGGACGAGCTATTCATGAATTGTTTTGCCAGCGTGTACGCTCCCAATATTTTCTATTTGAGAAAACATACTTGTTGCTATTGCAACTACAAATATTTTTACAGTCGACGCTTTTGCCGTGAATCATTGGCTAACATGTAAAATCGAGAAAAAACATGGTTTATTGTGATGGAAATGTGGAAAACCGCAAAACCGATATAGAAGGGAAAATAAAGGAAAGGAAGGTAGGGATAAGTAGAAGCTTGGGGCCAAGTTTAATTCACTGAAACCGAGCTGCTTGTATTATCACAAAACAAAATTGCCAGTACGTCATTTCCGTACTCTCGTCCTCGCGAAAATGGTTTTGCTCGTGAAGAAAAAAACGAAGAGACAGGGAAGAGAGGAAAAAGCAAACGGAGAGCGCTTTTAAAAAGCTGGCGAACCGTGTGTTACCACAACGAGACACGCGGTGCTATTTGTCGCTTTAAATTGTGTCGCAACTCGTTTTTGAGATCTTTGCCAGGGATGCGTTAAAACACGCTGCAAATATATTTCTGGCTTTTCTGGGGTTTAACTGAAATATGACAAATAACGTTGTAAAACATATGTACTTATGACTTACAGAGTAATTGAGTGTACAAAATATAATAGCCAGCGATTTAGGGCTTTAAAAGATCAAAAGAAAAGAAAAGAAAAGAAAAGAAAAGAAAAGAAAAGAAAAGAAAAGAAAAGAAAAGAAAAGAAAAGAAAAGAAAAGAAAAGAAAAGAAAAGAAAAGAAAAGAAAAGAAAAGAAAAGAAAAGAAAAGAAAAGAAAAGAAAAGAAAAGAAAAGAAAAGAAAAGAAAAGAAAAGAAAAGAAAAGAAAAGAAAAGAAAAGAAAAGAAAAGAAAAGAAAAGAAAAGAAAAGAAAAGAAAAGAAAAGAAAAGAAAAGAAAAGAAAAGAAAAGAAGAAAGATAATATGTTGCGGCAGTTTAAGTCGATCTAAGAAAATAGATAACGGGAGGGGGGGGGGGAGGGCAAAGCTAGTTAATCTGGAAAGAATCCAAGCGTCAATTTCAAGCATTTACAGAGAATCAAGCGGGCTGGTTAAGGTCGTGAGTTGAGCAATTATCCCGCGTTAGGTTCAATCAGGTTAGTCCCACGCGAAATTGATCCAACCATGCGAAAACGAGTGTATTCTGATTTCTGTTGCAGATATTTCTGGATTGTTGATTTGTTTCCGCTTGTCATCGAAATTTTTTACCAACAATGAACGTGTACGTGAAAGCAATCATAATTGCGGTAATCATAATAGTGTCGGTTCTTCTTTATATTTTCCAGTTTGTAAAGATTGGTAAGTTGATACTGATTAATTATGCGATCGAAATCCTATATAATGGCTACAAAAAATATTTGCATCATTATTCTCGTTTCCTAATGAATCGCTGTTTTAATCAAGTTTTATATTGCATCAAATTTCTGTAGTTACACGAAAGTACTAAATTATAGAAAACTTGATATACACGGATTTAATTAATTGATAAATTAGCCAATATATAGGCATTATTATTTATTATATTATATATTATAGGCATTATATATTAGTAATGTATATATACACTTTTGAATTTTAGCCTTCTTAGCCTTCTATTCTTATATCCTTTAAACGTGATTTCAAGCTACAAGCTACTTTAACTCAAATAGCTCGATTTCAAGTTCTAACGTATACTGTAAAGCACACTTGCGAAGTGAAACAGTAAACACGATATGAAAACTCTCTCCCCAGTAAGAAATCGAATATCCAATTTCAATCGTGCTTCATCGATGAAGCATCAATGCTACGTAAAAGCATCGTGGCAGCCGCAATGCGGATCCGTTGAACAAAAATTTCCTGGCGCGATCGTTTTCGTAACGCTATTAGCCGTTTCAGTATCAGGGATGTTTTAAAAATCCGTATCGGATTGTACCATGAAGCGCAATAGCGCTTCGTTTATTTATTTACGAGAAGTGCCGATCAACTCGATTGCACTGCTCTTTTTTTTTTGTCGAAACATACCGTTCAACGCGTTCACGCTTCACTTCATCAGCTATATCAGAAACGTTACACTAAAGAGTCAAAAGGTTGCCAAATATTCGTGCTTTACCTTTTGTTTGTGTGACGTTCTGTAATTGGTTTTCCAATTCAAGAGGTAATTTATACATTAGTTTTTTCTTTATTTGGTTTACGATTATTTGAAAGAAAAGTAATTACGAGAGGAAACTCTGATAGACTAGCGGCAAGCTACGTTCGGAACCGAGCGCGTTGTGAATTGACAATCGTAACCAAACATCGCGACACAGTTCACCACACTACGTGTACAGCATGATCACGCTGAGTGGCGTTGAAACGGTTAACGTAACTGCGCGTACGACCGTCGAATGGCAAAGATATTCAAGCTGAGAATCGTTTTCAGATGTTACAAACAGCTGTGTTGACTTTCAAGGAGAAACCATTCGACATGATCTTACGTTTGAGCCGGGACCTTCGGTTTGCAGTTTCTGCACCTGCTATAATTCGAGGCTGAAGTGGTGCCAGTCGATCGTATGCGACCCGCCCGTAGTGAGTATATGCTCATTACTTAAACACTTAACACAACCAGAGAGAAACTAAAGCACACCGTTAACGCTTGCACGCTGGTCGTTAAAGCACATGCTACGCGAATAGGGTACACAACGATTCATCTAACTTGCCTTGAATTACTTTTACAAAGAGAAACATGGACAGGAATAATTTTTTGTTACGAGTCGTTTAATTTATTCGTTCGTTAGAACGATTGGTCTGACAAATTCAAAGTCTTGTTCCGTATAAATATTTTTAAACAAGTACGTCATAAGCTTTGTATATTTTTTTTATCGCAACGAAACTGTTCAGAGAAATGTTGAAATTATTAATTACAAAAGAAGACATTTACGTTGTAAAAATGTTAGCGAAAACATTTGTGAAAAAGTTACTTTGTTATAAATTCTACAAAAAGAAATATTGAAAATCACGCGCCATTTATTCAGTTGCACGTATGAAAAGTATTTTGCATTCGCGCAAAAGAATCCCTTAAGGATACATATTTTATAATAATTGGAGTGTCAAAGTTATTACGCGGATTGGCGTATACGTGCCTTTTAATGAAACTAGGTTATTCATTTGTTATTCGTTCCTAACTTTCAACTTTATGATTTTTGCGGAATAAAATTTTATATTCCGGTTCAGTTTATAAATGATTCATTTTGAATTTAATAAAATTAGAGTTACAGCAGTGCAATTTAATAAAGAACAAATAATCATTTGTACTTTATTAAAATGTTCTTTTAGCGTCTCGTTTTAATATTTCTCTAATAATATTTTGTTAACCGTTATATTTAAATGAAGGTTTTCAAAGCAGAGACGTACTTTAACGTAGGAAATGGACGTACATTTATAATGAGAATTCAGAAGCAAAAATATTTCATACAAAAATAAATATTCCCCATGTAAATAGGTGTAAATAGCTACGTTATGACTTTTATATGTATCTAACGTTTTTCCATGCAAGCTAACGTATATTTACTTCTTCGCTTCTTCGATTCTGAGTAGTAAAACCTGGCATTCATGCGGTTGATAGGTAGTTACGCGCTGACAACGAAAAACATAAAATGAATAAAAAGCATGAGCCATCCTATAAAAAAAATAAAGCTGCTTTTATCTTTCATTATATATTCGTCAGAATATTGTTAATAAATATTTAAGTTCAGATTTCAGCTTAAATAAATGCATAGGATTGGACATTTATTTATATATGTATCTGTGAACGCTTTTTGACATAAAATTTTTATAACGACTAAAATGACATATTCCGATATTAAATTAATTTGATGAGAATAAAAACTGAATTTTTTAAACGAGATTTTGTATGAAGTTACATTTATTGGGAAAAATTCATTCTTTTATAATATGATAAAACGAGACTCATAGTCTGTATAAATCATTTCATGGAATATTATGTGTATGTACATGTGTTCTACGCTTTTATTATAAAAATGCTAAATGAACATAACGATCAAACGCATCGACAAATGCATTGAACATATCGATTGTTATTTTGAAAAATTGATTATCTTTTATTTGTTTCGAACTACAAATTGATTGAGACATTCGTGTTTGCTAAATTGCGAATTTAACGCAATGAAGTCGTCTGAATCCCTTGCGAGCATGTAAATATAGCGTCGAATTAACAGGTCAATTACTTGAGGTTGGAACTGAAAGAAAGAGAAAGATGGAGGAGGTCTTGCCTTTGAATGCTGGACACTTCTAAAGCCCACAGTTCGCTGAAATTGCCAGAGAATTCAATTAAATGGCAAATTAAACCATTGAACTGAATCTGTTTCCAATCGTGAGCTTGGAGGTTCTACCCTTTGAATTTTTAAACCAGTCACCCTTCTTTTGTACGTATGGTAACGAATATAATTCATAAACTAATGAAGTGTGTAATTCAATTGAAAGCTCTTTTCACTGAATCCAGTTTAGACTAAGAAAAATGATATAATAACGAAATTATCAATTTACAATTTATAGAGCGTATACTTTATTCGAAAGTGAAGTTTATTACTGCAAATATTAGTTGGCTATTTATAGCCTGTTTGAAAAGGTGATTTAATTTCGATTGATTTTCGATAAGTTTTTGTTGGTTTACTCAGGTTAATTAATCTCCAATAAAATAGAAATACCAATCCGGTAGTATAATTGCTTTCTTGCTTATTACCTTTTTACTAATTAGCGATGCACGATTCCAGACCAGTAAATATTTTTCCATCGGGAGAAGTCAGGTCGAGAGATGCAAGATTTATACGCTCGTTCTGTCAGTTATCCCAGTGTCTGTTACGCGATAGAAAATGAACGAACTGAATAATAAATGCATTATCGGCATGAAGATTGCTTGATGTAGGCCACCGCTTTTTTTTCTATCCTTCCGATACCATTTTTCTTTTTTTTTCTTCTTTTTTTTCTTTTTTTTTTTCTTTTTTTTTCTTTTTTTTTTTTTTTTTTTTTTTTTTTGCGAAACACTTTGCTAGTCGTGAGAAGCAGCAATTCGGTAATACGAGCGGTAATACGAGCGGTAATACGAGACAAAGCGATTCAGAACTCGAATTCATTTGTTGGAACGACGCCATGGGCAAAAGTAGATAATGGAAAACTTTCTTCCAAAGACCATTTGATAGCGCCGACGTAATCAAGAGTGTGACGATATTGCCAGAGACGTTTCTGCAAATAGAAGACTAACTTATTTACGAATTGCCGTAACACGATTGCCGCTGGTAGTATGGTTAGTAATCGCTTTATTGAATTTTCGCTTGATGTGACATCGTCGAGAGTTTCTAGCGAAATTCTTCTCCCTGTAAAACTATGTTTCTACAGCAATGGCTGTAATTTTCGAGTTACCGTTTGCGAAGAAATCTTTTTCTTTGTTACGTGTAATAGATTATTTTTAAGTTTTAAGTTTTAAATTACATTGGTAACCTTCTATAATTTATTACTCGAAGGTGGTAATTTTTTCTTAAATAGTTTGTTTTTCCTATAATTTATTATAATATATTTTACTACAGAATCCTCAAAAACATGATGTATGTATATATATCCTGAAATATTATCAGTCTATTGTCAAGTTATAGAACATTATGGAAATTGCCAATTAAAGTCATAAAAAACAAAAAATAAGGAAGTTCGTTAAAATATGTGATTTTCCAATCAAGATATAGAATTTATTCGAGTAATATAGATTACGGTAGAGATGGTGACGGTAACAATGAGTGGACTGATTCTTCGTGCGAAAACAAATTGGAAGCGCAGAGCGATGTATTGTTTCAGCGAATATCGATTTTAAAGCACGGTTTTAAAGTACGTGTGCGTTTGACTAGGTGTGTTAATTAATATTGCTGTCTGATTTTCGATATGTAAATACAATATCTACATATCTTTAAACTTATGATAATTGAACTAACAATTATTTTAAATTTAAATTAAACATGATAATTGAACTAACAATTTTTTTAAATTTAAATTAATATTTATCCTTTTAAATGCAACAATTTTTTTTAATAATAATTTCACGCGTAAGTCAGCTGCGCACATATTTGATCGTTCTTTAAAGCTTGAATCTCTGCGAAGAGAAAAAATCTTTCAACCAACAAGAACTGGTTCTACGTTTTCTATCCATTTCCTTCCAGATAAATCTCTCTCTATCTAAAATCCTTATTTCCGTATTTCCTTGAAAAGGTTAAAGTCGTTTTGTATAAAATCCAACGTAGAGAAGAAGGAAGATCCGCAAAAGATTCTTTCAGCTTTCCCTATGTTTGAGCTCGAATCAAAGCAATCCTATTCCCAATAGGGTGACTATGCGTTTAACTTCTCATAGAATCTCTCTGATTCCGTGTGATACCTTCGGTGTTTTTGAAGTATGTAATTGATGTCGTAACGTCGACGCTTTGCAGTGCGAATTCAATTTTGAGTTGCAATTTCCCTGTTTGCGTGGCAAAAGCATAAAATCGATAAACACGTTTTCTTTGCCGATGGCGCACTGTAAATATAAATATTTGAATAAATATCGCGAATTTCATGTTGCTAAAAGATTTATACTATTTATTCGTAAATAACTGTTGGATATGTTTAAGTTGAAACCACTGCATTAGGTCTTTTTTCTTGTTTAAAATTATTTGTATTGGTAAATTGAATGAAAGTTCTAACATGTAATTTGTTCTTCTCTTATAAATAGTTTACGGAGGATAAAGCGTGGGTAACTCACGACTGTCGCGATCATGACACTATACATACCTATGTATAGCACGTATACTAAGCTAACTAAAATAGCAAGTCAGAGAAATGGAAACTTAGGAAAATCTAAAGGAAGATAAAACGTTCGAGCCTTGCCAGGAATATAAGATGCTAAGTAATCTTCCTAAGTAATCTCCTCCAGCTTTTTCTAGTTTGATCAATAATTATTAGTACATGTTAGGAAAATAAATAGAATTTTTGTTCTCAAGCGAGGTATAATTTAAATTTTGTATGTACACAAAAATGTTAAATATCTGTAATAAACATGGTATAATCAATTTTTTTACATAAAATTATATTGTATAGGCTATTGTTATTTAAACATTTTAAATTGGATGAAGGAAAAAAATGACGCAAATAAAACGTAGGACATTTTAATTAAAGAGACTAATATAGAGATTTATCTACTTAACTGTGATTAAATCATCTCCACTTAACGCTCTACCTCTTCTATTAATTATGCTTCGTTAAACTATGATTACAGAGGATGGGTTTTTTGATAAAATGACATTCTGACAAATATATATAGATCGATATATATATAGATATAGATAGACAAATATATAGATTCTTACAACAGTAGTTATGAATGAACAGTAGTTATTGTATCAATTCCGTTCTTCAGAAGCTTCATTTGTGAAAAGACAATTCGCCAGAATATGGATTCACTGTAGTTATAGCTGTAGGATTTCAATCTAGTTGACAGACTTGCTTTACGTAGAGAATATCTGTCTCTTGTTCTACCTTATCGCGATTCTCTCCTCATCTTATACGCTTTGTCGAGCAAAGTAATATTGGCATATATCTCGGCTCTGGTTACAATCATTAGTTTCCGCCTAAACGGTTAGAATCACATAGCTCGCGCTCTACTCTCGTTTATTCAACATTCAGGCCATATGGTCGCATGCGACGAGTTTTATGTTAATTCCGACCGATTACAATACCTTTCTTTCGTTTACAAGGAACGACGAGACTGGCAGTTGCGTGATTTCCAATGCAAAAGCCGCGATATCTGCACGATAACCTAACCTCAACCGATTTTGTTGTACTATTCTTATGTGGACTTCGTTTGTACCACAACTTCGTCGTAACAAAAATAGAATACGTAGAACACGGCATTCCGTTATGCGATATTGTCGATTCCTAACATCCGAAAAATCAGAGATAATTTTTTCCCTACAGTTGTACATTTGTGTGAAAAATTACGAACGTAAAGTTGTTTGGTGCATGCACAGTCCTCCCCTCCCCTGCATTTGCGTGGACATGCTAGAAAGATTCACTTTTCCACGGTGAAACTGTATGAAATGTATTATAATTTCATTTTTACAAAGGTCGAACATCCTACTATGCATAAATTTAATATTAATATAAGCAGGTTTCGTGTTAAGTATTACATCTGACGTATAAGCACACGTGTGTACGAGCCTTGGTTTTAAATGTCTTATAGTAGACACCGAAAAGATTATTCAGTTGGATATCTGACTCAACATCAATATTTTACTAGGAGATAACATGTTAAGAACACGTTGGTGGATGGCATGGGAGATGATGAATGAAGACATACTTCTGTGAGATACATAAAATAGTAGTCAGAACGTATTTTGGCGCTTGGGGACAGCAACAGCTGGTGATACTGTCATACACCTCCATTTATAAACTTTCGAAAATCGATGTGACCTTCAAACTTTAGTGTATTCTGTTTCACAGCACAAAATGTTTCCGAAACGTACGTTTATTGTTACAATGAACTTGACTAATGGCTCTGAAATACTATCCTTGAAAAAACAATGGGGGAATTGGAGCAAAAAAAAGAAGGAAATAAACAAAGACCTTGTTGGTTCGTAAAAATAAAATATGCTACAGGAAAAACTTTTTCCAACGGATTGAGATGCGACGAGCTTTAAAAGCTATGACGCGAATCGAGCGTTTGTCTACAAGAGCGCATTTTCGGTGGATATATAGATATACATGTATATGTGACGAAATATACTAAAGCAATATTGACCCTTTGTCGCTGAAAGTATCAAACTACAAAACTTCCTTTCAAATTTTCAGAATAAGGAAATCAGGATCATGATAAATAATTGGAACATAATTAAAAATAATATATCTTCTCTATAAGATAATGAATACATTGGTTCATTTAATTTTTATGGATATTCAAACGCTTCTGTGAAATAAAACGTCAAGATTATAGAGTATAAAATTCATAGCTATGAAATAACTAAAACTCTGATGTATTATTAAAAATATACGTTAGGTTGTATGTAGTGATACATACAAAGATTACATGTACAAACCCATAATTAACACAATGCTACCGCAACCATTCTGCAATCTACCTTGCCCAAAACACTCTTCCAGTCACCTCCAAACTCTTCAATTCTCTCCACCTAATCACCCACAAACCATTCACAAACATGCAATTCTCGACAAAAGAAGAACTTATCGTCAGTTGTCCTTAACATCTCGTTCATTCATTTGGTCCCTATCCCCCTATTTCCTCCCACCGTGATGATCGCACTACATTTTTCCACATTTTCTACATTTTTCTCTATTCTATTCTCTGGATGACCTGAATTCTCGAGCAGTCGAGTGACGATTGATCTGTACAATTGATCGATTTCTTTTTACTACAGCCATGCAGAAAATTTCGCCTTGGAAAAGAATGTTGTGATTTCGAATGCCTGGATCACCTGAAGAACGTTACCGGAAGTGGTAAAATTTATGTCCTTGAGTATAAGAAATCCTCCAGCTCCTCGACTCAGCGACAAACGCTACTCTGGGTGATGAGCGTAATGGTGCTATTGCGGCTTGTTTAATTTTTCAACAAGGATCCAGATGGCGCCGTTGACGGAATTCTTTCGCTATAAACGTCAACGATCAACATCAGCCATCAGGCAATTTCATATTTGTGACTTATTTCTTCTGTGTTATTTCTTCTAATTTTATTGTTAGTTCTTCAATTTGTATTCCAAAAGATTGAACTCTTTTTACGTGCGTGTGTGTTTTTCTTTTTTTTGTAACTCGTCGAGTTGCAATTCTAATTTTTGCACTTCCTCCTTCATGTCCTCTATGTGTTTCTCGAACTCTTGTGTCGTCCTGTCTTTGTCGGAACATTCTACTTGAAGATCAGCGAGTTGATGCTCGGGATCGTAATTCAATTTTTGGTCGTTAGCAGTAATAAGCTCACGTAACTTCACTTTTGAACTTGATCTTGTTTGGTCTTGATTGTGTTTTCGTGGTGCTTGTGGTGTTCTAAAAGTAATCGTCACGTTACTTGCATTTTTAGTGCACATTGATACACTGCACTCTGCAGTTCTCCTATTTTCAAACTTGCTTCATTTAAGGTAACTTTATGAATTTCCGATTGATGCTTTAACATTTGATGTAAGCCTTCTATTGCTGTTTCACGTTCTTTCAACTGTTCATTAAATTCGTTGTTTAGCATATCCACTCGAGAAATTCCGAGTTCTTGAGCATCGTTTCTTCTTTTAGAAATTTGGCCTATTTTCTCTCGCCTGCTGCTACATGTTGCTGTCATTTTATCAACTTCTTTCTTCTTTTTTTTTCTTTTTTTTTTTTTCTTGAACTTAAAATCTTGATTTAAGGTTTGTGTTTCACTATATGATTTATTATTATTAACTAGTTCAACATTATTTTCAGTAGATTTTTTTTCGCGTGATTTTTATACTTATTTAAATAGTTTTACACGAACAAATGCATCGTACGTCAGATATACCATTTTTAATAAATTGTCGCCTTTACAACTCGAGTTACCTCTGAACGAGTCGCATGATTGATCAA
Organism: Bombus huntii; assembly: GCF_024542735.1. Lineage (NCBI taxonomy): Eukaryota > Metazoa > Arthropoda > Insecta > Hymenoptera > Apidae > Bombus > Bombus huntii. Next base: position 21,989,776 of record NC_066238.1, read on the forward strand.
TAAGCCATGAGTAATTATGCAAATTCAGTTTTTTTTTCATCTATCTATCTGAATATTATAACAAAGACTTTACATTGAATATTTTATTAAAATTGTAAGTTTTTCATAAACGCTTCAAAATCCACAGTCTATTGATCAACTCCTCTATCCTTTCTCTTTCTCCTCACTAAAATAGATAAATTCCTAATGTAGTTTGTGGATAATATTTTTTTTTTTTTTTTTTTTTTTCTAAAGCAAATCACATTTATCATCTGATATATTTTTTGAAATAATTTCTGTCTGTACATTTTCTTCTTTTCCCTTACTCCTCTTTCTCTTTCTAATGAATTCTTTTTATTCCGTAAAATAGTTTTTGTATATTCAATTTTGTTAAGTGCAATCCTTATTTCTGATAACTTACTTTTATTAGATAATTCTTGTGAATCTTCTACTACATCTTCCATATCATTTTGAGTTCGGCTTCTACCTTCAGTAAATTTAATATCTTGAACCGTATCATTAATTTCAATAGCTCTTTCGGTATCAAGTTTTTTTTTTTTTTTTTTTATTTATTTGTTGAAATTACAATCAATTCTCGCGTTGGGAATTTTCAGTAATTTTTCTGGCGTGGCGCAGTGACATGGCTGTTTATTTACAATAAGTTAATACTTATTATAGATAGGTATAATTTATAAGTATTATAAGTTCGGTATCAAGTAAATCGCACTTATTATTTAATATACCTTTTGAATTGACTTCTGTCTCTGTAGTTTCTTCTTCTGTATCTTCTTCGAGTTTTCTTCGTTCTTCTAATCCACCCTTCTCATTTTCTAGGATCTTCCTTGGTGTTACGCCGCCTAAAACATCTGCACGCCAGCCCGCGCCAGCTCGCACCACCGGACAACAACCAGCCTGCGTAACGTCACTTCGACCCTCAATAAACCTAAGGACCCACCATAACTTTCACTTCCCTGTAGTGTTTCGCCATGTGTCTTCAATCCGTTTGTCTTGAAGAATTTCTAAAGCTTAAAAATATTCTCGAAACACAGTCGGTTTTTAGAGAGGTCCTTGGGTTTATTAGACGTACTTAAAACACGGAGAAAGCGGGTATGCACCCATTAGGAAAATCCGAATAGCCCTCTAATAAAACAAGCTATGTTTTCCTCACGCACACAGTCATCTATCCACCACGATGGTAGGAGACTTCCTACTCATCCCTTCGAGCAGTAGTGCAGGTCATGACCAATCGACACCACGGTTCGTTACCCTCACTTTTCCTAACGAAAGTGGGGACAACGAATCCGCGTTCTTTAGGCACAGGGGCATACCCACACCGAACTTTTCTTCTGTATTAGAAAAAGAGCGACAGTCAGTCTAAAAACTAACGCCTAACGCGGCAGTCTACACATAGCGCGAGAGTCGCATACTTTACGAAAATCTTTTGTCGGTTCTCGGTGTTGTCGAACATACATCTTCTCTCCTAAATATATTATAGTGCTAAGTACATTAATACATTAATCTCCATTATAAGAGCCCTGCTCTAGCGTACATATCTATCACATCTTCGTGCGACAAGTTGTTAACTATTTATTTCTCTACGTCAGTGTAATCTGTAAAGTGTTGGAAATATATAATTTATAATTCAGTGAATCACAGTGTTATACAAACTCAATCACCCCTATTATCTCAACGGAAATCAGGGGATCGATCAATTCGTGGTGTCGATTGATATAATCGTACGACCCCCGTTGACGTCTCTCCTCGCGGTTACGTCTCCCCGCAATTGGTCGGAATTTACACTTGTATTTTCATCTTCTTTAACTTCGACTTTATCCGATCTCCTAGGTCTGCCTCTATGTTTCGCTTCATCAGTTGCTATTACACCCGTTACTGCATTATCATTTTCTACAGATTTATACCTATCGCTATCACTAGCTGTGTTCGTTAAAAGAACTTGCCTTCGTTGACGAACTTATCAGTTGTTTCGTTTTCACTATCTGAAATTGATTTTTGTTTAACACCTCTTTTTTCTTCTTTGGCAAATTTATTTTCTACATTTTCCGATGCCTTTTGTTTATTAATTATTTCAGACTTGTCTTCGATTAATTTCGTCTTTAAAGCGCTTCGCAAAATTTTATTTGTGTTTGATTGTCTGGTTTGATTATAAACAATTTCTTCAAATTTTGGCGAAGTAGCAGGCTTTGCAGCAACATTATAACGACTGCTCCGTTTACTACTATCTAACATAGATGGAGATGGATTCTTGTCATCTTTATTCTCTAAAGACTTCTCTTGTGTATTAGCATCTAAAATTTCTCGACATAAGATCTGCTGAAGTTTTTTATTCTGTAGTGTCACACGCATTTTTCGCTGTCATCATTTGGTCTTCTTCTATAAGCAAATGTTCATTATTGTAAGCATTATCTCTTGCTTTTTGTATGGATTCTAATGATATATTTTGTTCAACGTTGTCTATTGATTTTGTATCATTTTCAGCAGTTGATTTACTAACTGCTTCTAATTCCTTCGTTTCAATTTGGTTTTCTTTATTTGTATCGCCGTCCAAAATATTTCTCATTGAAATATTATCCTTCTTGTTATGATCTTTTTCTGCTTCTCCTAAACTTTTACTTTTTTTGTCGAACCGTTCTTGTAAATTTTGAGTATCTTGTGACGAAGATGGTGACAAATCATTATACAATACTGCAATATCTTCTTTCCTTCGTTTCACAGACTCTTTCTGGTATTCTGTTGAGCTATTGACATCAAACATTAAGTCTGTTTTAATGAAAATATAATCCTGTGAAGCGGTGTCAATTGATACTTTCTTTTCATAAGAATTTTCTACATTAGACTGCAATTCTTTTGAAAATTCTTTCAAAACCATTTCTTTCTCGATTTCTGTATACACTTTGTCCATTTGCCGAAGGACCTTTGTATTTTCTCATTAAAAAATGTTTTGGGCTGAGCTGCGAACCACGAATGCATCGTCGTCTTCACCTTTTCATCAGCTTTTTCGGCATCCATCTCGCACAAACTTTTTAAAATCCAAATCTGTCGTGCACTATTGCATAAGCAGAGCCGTGGCTGATTTGCAAATGATTTGCCACATTATCCAGTGTCACTCGTCTATTCCATAGAGCATAAGTTCATGAGCACGTTCAATGTTGTCATCGTGGATGTGGACGGGCGTCCAGCTGTTTTTTCATAACACTCGTGCGATCTTCTTTGAACTTTTGTGCCCATTCAAACACACTTCGTGACAAAACACTTTCTCCATAATGTGCATTAAATCTTTGATAAATATAGGCATCAAACATAACCTCCGACCACAAGAAACGAATCACAGCATCCTGCACTGTTTTCCTGCAAATCACCATTGCAAAGCGCCATTACTCGCGCAACGGTCACAAACGAATTGACGTAACACACAGAAACCTGCGCAGCAGCACTGAACAGATATTGACGTCATACGAAGAGTGCAGATGGATCAATACGGTCGACAGAAGTTTTAACTATCTGGAGTGCGGATAAATTTTTACTGAGAGTCGTATAGGAATCTATAATCTGTAAGTACACCTTTGGCTGAATGGAAATTTCTCTTACATATAGTCAAAAATGCTGAAACTGTGTATTGAATTGGAAAGTGATAAAAAATAAGTGAAGTTTCGAGGTTGCATGTGATTGCATGAGTACACAGGACGTTTTTAGCGAATAAAAAATAATTTTGAAAGACACGAGACTTATCTTGTATTTTATGCACTCTCTGTGTCCGAATTTCCAGAAGCTCTCTATCTTATGAAGTGTTTTAGATTAGCCGGAAAATTTTGTACGTACGTACAAGAAGTATACGATCTAAGTGGAATATTCCATTATTCTCTTGATACAACAGAAACGAAATTTACAGAACTTCTCAGAAAGTTGGTTTATTATTACCAAATTTATAGAATTAATATACGTTTATCATCTTTACATACCTAAGTCGTGGAGGTTTATCGTGCGTAAAAAATTAGTGTCGTTTCAAAGTTACATTTCGTACATTTTAAGCCTATAATTTGTAACGTACAAAACAATGTAAATTTGAGCTGTTTCTTATCTCCACAATAAGAAAATCCAACTTTACGTTTTTTACACAATGATATTTATGGAACAGTAATATCATATTATTGCATCGCTTGGAGAATGAAGTCAAGGTACGATGTGACCCTAGTGTAAACGCTGGGATACCCAGCTGTGCCGCACTTATAAGCATAAGACACAATACCTATTAAATACGAGGTTAATTCATGTTGTATCAGCAGTGGTCCGCCGCGGTCAGCCTGAAAGGATCGTTAAATTTTTAATCAAAGATACTGAAATATATCGATCGAATTGTATTGAAATTATACTTATATACAGTAATAATCTTCTATTGATTTGTGTATTGAAATACTCCAATTTATAACGTACATGTTATATGTATTTTGAGCAAAACTAAGATTAGAAGGAAATTAGATTAAATACCATAACGAGGTGTGAGAAGTGGGCAAAACTATTAAATTGTGTTTATCTATTATTTTTAATGTTTAAGACGTCGATTTGATGTTAATTCGAATCGACGTGTCTTCAGATACCGTATAGTTTGTAGTAACTCTGTAACTTAATTACCGTACAAGAATCCTCTCCACCCTGAGCATGTTCGGCGCATATTATACCATCAGTGATATCAGGTGCATTAGGAAATTTGGAATAAGCTATTTTGCATTCGGCGTTCTTAATCACTGGCATTTGTACTTCCATTAATGCATTACGTCGTGGTCGTCCTACGAAGAAAATAAGAAAGATATTTAAGACTGGAACTATTTAATTTTATTATAAAATTGATATCACTTACTATATCTTAATGCTCCCGATCCAGCAACAAGGGGGTTATAGCCGACGAAGTTGCTCTTTCGTAGGGGCTCTTTCGTACAAATGGGATATACGTACCCTGAAAAATAAAAAAATAAATGAAAATGCAGGAAACGAATGACCAAAAGTATGAGAAAGAATTATACACGCTTTATGACACAATATATGTGTACAGTAAGAAATTTCAGGATATGATACTTCAGTAATACTCAATAGCATATATATATATATATATTTGAGGACTTACTCGAAAATGGCACCTCCTCCACCAATCTAAGAATGACAATATTATGATTGTGTATGTTTTCTATTCCATCCATATGTGCACAATGTGCTGCGGTCAAAACATGCCTAGCCGATATCAGGGAACCTCCGCACTTCCATAGTGGTTTGTCTGGGTTTCGGGGATTACGAAAACCTAATGCAACGATCCATGGCCAAGCGCCTAAAATGCAATAGTCATAGTTGTGAATATACATAATTTTTTCTCACATAACGGGTAACAACGATTATTACCTATTCGATATTCGATCATACAGCAGACGATAAGTACATACGTACAAATACTCTGAAATAGAGATTTGATAAAGACAGAAATTAAATTTTTATTCCAGTGGAATACAAATTATTAAATAATTCTATATAATTTCTATTTGAACTATACTGAACTATAAAGTTCAAACGTGTAATTTCTGCCCTAACAGTTTTTGATCTCTATCCATATTATTACTCCTATATCAATTTTTTATTTCAAGCAAAAAGATACTCTTCCTAACATGAAGTAAAAGAAAGAAATAATTCAAGTTAATAAGTAAAGTTACTACCGATAAAATCATAGCATTATTATTTAGTCTAATTGAAATGTACATTGATGTGCTGTTTAATGCCTTTAAAGTTCATTCTTTGCAGTAAATGGCTTATTATTAATCGGAAAGAAAGACATAAAACGTACCAAGTTCAGCTGGTTTACCATCGACCACCCTGGTATGAGAGACGTTGCTAAAACCACAGTATGGTGGTCGCAAAGCCTTATACTTATACACAGTTTTTATTAAAATTTCTCTCTTCTCTTTGTTTGGATCGTTCGGACAGCAAACGATCGTAACATTGCCCTGGTATCTGCACACTGATCGTCTATAAAAATCGGTGGCTGTACGGTACTGTATCTGCCATATTTCTTGCAGAGGTTTACATTTTCTGTAGTCAAGGCACCTGCCTTCTTGATTGTCCGGTGTGGTACATTCTGGATCAAACAATTTTAAAACATTTATACAGTTCAAAGATGCGTAAGAAAGCGACACCGATTACTCAACTTTCGAAGTAAAAGGCCGATCAAGTCCACCGGATTGCCCTACAGACACGTATTAATCCGTAAGAGTTAGTCATCATGTTGATAATAATTATCTAAAGAAACTTTTCACGTGAAAATATAAAATTTTAATTGATTAGATATTGTGTTAGCCATACTTAAGAAAGAAAATGAAAATGAATGAAATGAAAGAAAAGGACTACCTTCAACCTCATGTTTTAAATAAACACTTTGTCAGTTTTGCGGTAAATAAATTCTTAGGAATTCAGGACAGTTTTTAGTGAATCATTTTGTTTCGACCGTTCGCGGAGAGACGCGATCGCGAGATAGCACGTCAACGAGAGTTGTAAGTTCCCGTTACGATTAAATAATCGACGCCACGAACTGATCGATCCCCTTATTTCGATTATGATAATAAGGGTAGTTCAACGAAATTCCACAGAATTAACACAAATAAATTAATGTTTATTTCAACAACTTATTAACTAGAAAGATATAAATGGAACAAAAAAAATGTAACTGCGTTTTGGTTGATAAGTAATGCGCGACATACCACATGTGTTGACGGTTCGACATCTCGAAAAGTTCTGAACGCCTTTCGATTTTTTTCGTTTTTTCTGGAAGGCGACCCCCACTACGTTCGGATCACGCCACATTCTTTTACGCGAGGTAAAATACGGGCCACGAGTCGACGTTTCTGGAAGTCGCCCTGCTTAATGAACCATGCGCTTGCCACTACAATGTTTGTTTGCCGGGCAGACACGACGATCCGTCTGCGACATTATAGTGCCGCGATCGATAGTTAAGAATATGACCTATGGTAAGCCGCATGGCGTAACATTCTCCCCCCGTTGAGAGGGTACCGATCAAACTAGGGAGGTGTGGTTGAAGTTCCCATCTTATTTCGTCTCGGTGGCTAGTTGTTCGGGTTTCTCGAGATCGGGTTGAATTGGCAGTGGGACAAGCCTTTTGACGCCCCGATCCAAAATGCTCTTTGCCGTCTGAACTGTAGCTGTCCGGATGACACCATCGGCGCCTGGATGAATCTTGATAACTCGGCCCAGAGGCCAATGCATGGAGGGAACGTTGTCCTCTCTGAGGATGACGATTGTGCCCTTTTGGATGCTGTGTCCACCCTTGCTCCATTTATTGCGGTTGGTTAGCTCGTTCAAATACTCCTTATGCCAGCGGTTCCAAAAATGTTGTTTAAGCTGTTGGATATGCTGCCATTTGGAGAGTCGGTTCGATGGAATGTCCTTGAAATCTCGATCACGTAAGCACATTAATGAATCGCCAATGAGGAAATGTCCGGGAGTGAGGGCTAGGAGATCATTTGGATCGGTGGAGATAGAAGTTAGAGGGCGGGAATTGAGGACTGCTTCTATTTCTATGATAAGAGTATTACGGTGTTAAGCTCATATGTTTCTGTTTCTCCACTCGCGCTGCGCCATAATATCCTTTGATATTTCCGATCCTCTGGTCGTACGAGGAATTGCCGATACAGGAATTTTCTCGATGTCGCCAGTGAGTACGTACTGATGAGCGCGGAATCTAATTAATATGCAAAATAAATTGTGAATTGATTCGAGAATATAAGATTTCCCCATTTTCATGATTATCGTGATTTTTGTATAAATATATTTTTTAAGATACTAATAATTAGGTACTTATAAATTAGTATTATCAATTATTTTGCATTTATAATTCCGCCTCTAGTATAAGTGTTAATTGAAAACTAACTTTATGTTTGAAAAAGTACTAGCAAAGTCGTTGAGTAACAAGCCACTGATGCTAACACAAATAGCATTGTCGTAATTAAATATTTCTAAATATTCATTTTTCATTTTGAACCTGTAGAAACAATTTATTATATATACTATTAGCTAAGTAATTGCATATTTAATTAAGTCGAAATATAAAACTTAGTTATTTTAATAATTTAAAAAATAAAAAACTGACAAACATTTCAATTTAATTTATGGTTGGAACAAAAGACAGTTATTTTTCATTAATTGAAATATTGCAATGCAGAGTACTTTCCAAAATACGCCGAGAGTATTCCTGATGGTGAAACGAGCGTTGCTTCATCGAACGCAGCTAAAGAAAACAACATCTATGTAGTTGGTGGTACGATGCCTGAAATAGAGGGCGCTAAATTGTACAATACCTGTACTATTTGGGGTCCCGATGGAACTTTGATAGCAAAACACCGAAAGGTAAGTAATATATTCCTTTATGGCTTTGAATTTGAAAATATTGGGGCGAAGAAAGTGACTCTATCTAGGAATAATTTAGGAATATACATATGTACATACGTATACTATAACCAATTCTATAATTTACGGTTTATAAAATACGTTATGATACGGGAAACGCCCATTTTTGTTGTAATGTGTTTGTGTTGTATAAATTTTTCACATACTTAAAATATTATTATACTTATTTTTTCTCCTTTTTAAACATTATTAAATGATAGGATTTTTTAATAAAAGAAAGTGATAAAAACGCTGTCAGTTATTAAATAAAAAATAATTAAAGTTTAGGAGTTGGTAACTTTGATATTAAATTACAAAAGTTGCAGCAATAGAATTAGCGACTACATTTTTATGTTATTAGGTACATCTATTCGACATCGACATTCCTAATAAGATTACTTTTCGAGAGAGTGATTCACTCAGTCCTGGTAACTCCCTAACGACGTTCGATGTGAAGGGCTGCAAAATAGGTATTGGCATTTGCTATGATATTAGATTCGAGGAAATGGCACGCATTTATCGGAACAAAGGTACAGTAACTTAATCGATCAATACTTAACTAGCAAAAAATTAAATATCTTTCTTAAATATATTCTATATAAAATTAATATAATCTGTAACTCTGTATAAAAAGAAGCTTAATTTAAAAAACCAGTATATTTGCTGAAAATGAAACAAATAAAAGAATTAAAAGCACAATAAGAGGACTGTCCTCGCATATTCAGAAATGATGGAATGTGAACCGTGCAACTACGAAGTTAATTGGTATTCGGTGGCTTCATATTTCCTGCTTCTCTGGGTTAGGTTGCCAAATGCTGATATATCCAGCGGCATTCAATATGACCACTGGACCACTGCACTGGTCATTACTTCAGCGTTTCAGAGCGAATGATAATCAATTATACGTTGCCTGCATATCACCGGCTCGTGTTCCTTAAGCAAGTTACGTCGCATGGGGACATACACAGTTGACCAATCCCTGGGGAAAGATTCTTTACGATTTGGAAACTCAAGAGAATATGGCAGTCACCGATATCGGTAATTTACAGCTTAAAATTAAAAGCGAGAGATCCATGATGTAATTAATTTTTAGTCTCGTTAATTTATCGATTTAGCCATCTTCCTCTGTATTTGTTGAATTTATTAGTAAGCATTACTTATTACTTCGTATGTTTCTTTTTTCTATCAGATCTAAAAGTTGTTGAGGAAGTAAGGGCTCAGATACCTACATTTTCTCAGAGACGTACAGATTTGTACGACACTGTCCGTAAGAAGGAGTAACTCTACACTAAAACAGAAAATGTTTTTTTATAATATTTCTACTACGATATCCTTTTTTTTGTGAATTATTACTAATTTCTTATCATTTGTACTAAATGAATGACTCAATTAAGAAAACCAAAACGTTATAAATAATAATCTGTATATCTTGTGTATCAACATGTAATTGGATATTATAATAATATAGGAATGCTATAATAATATAGGATAATAATATAGGAGAATAGTAATATAGAAAAAAACTACATGCTTTTAAACACCTTTAATATCGATCACATAAATTGTTATAATTCACAATGATTACGCATACATAAAAGACCCCTTGATAGTAAAATTTACGATCAAAAGGCAATTACGTATCGTTTAACAACATTTAATTTATAACACCTTTTAAACATTTAGACAGATTAACACATAACACTTCTTATATATAAACATCAATTCGAAGTTATCAGCTTGGAGAAATTGGTCGATTAATACCTGTAGATTGTCTGTCTCGATGAAAGACTTAAAGAGAGCAAAAACATGATAATGCCGCTAATATAATATTCCTTCTTTCTTGTATCTGTCTGCCTCTCAGGTCGTTTTACTAATTACAATAAGTAATTTCGCCTTCTTTGCGCTCTCTTTTAACGCATTCGAGACCGAAAGAAATTCATATCAGTCAGTAGGCAAGGGTATAGTATACATATTTTATATATAACTTATGTAGTAATGTATATATCATGTTAATTTCATATTTTTTTCAATATAGAATTATTATATATATATATATATATATATATATATATATATATATATGACTGTACATAATACATTATAGAATAACATAGTATATAATTTTATATTTTAAAAATATGAGGCATACTATTTAAGATTGTCATCGATTTAAAATCAAAGTATGAAAAGAATACCCTGGAGAGAGTAAAACACAGAATCATTCTAACTAAACATTCAGATCGTACCGACACCTAGGTATCGTCTTACAATTAAATCTCGGTCTCGAATGGATTAAAATGAAATACATACTTGCAGCTTCAACATCTTCAATATCGAGAAGATTCAAACTTTACAAATAAATGTAAATTGCGATGTAAAACAACGCGATGTAAAAAGGGAAAAAGGAGGAAAGAAGGAACAGGGAAGCAAAGAGAAGAAACGAATTTTTCATTTTCTCTTGCCAGGAATATAAGATGCCAAGTAATCTTCCTAAGTAATCTCCTCCAGCTTTTTCTAGTTTGATCAATAATTATTAGTACATGTTAGGAAAACAAATAGAATTTTTGTTCTCAAGCGAGGTATAATCTAAATTTTGTATGTACACAAAAATGTTAAATATCTGTAATAAACATGGTATAATCAATTTTTTTACATAAAATTATATTGTATAGGCTATTGTTATTTAAACATTTTAAATTGGATGAAGAAAAAAAATGACGCAAATAAAACGTAGGACATTTTAATTAAAGAGACTAATATAGAGATTTATCTACTTAACTGTGATTAAATCATCTCCACTTAACGCTCTACCTCTTCTATTAATTATGCTTCGTTAAACTATGATTACAGAGGATGGGTTTTTTGATAAAATGACATTCTGACAAATATATATAGATCGATATATATAGATATAGATAGACAAATATATAGATTCTTACAACAGTAGTTATGAATGAACAGTAGTTATTGTATCAATTCCGTTCTTCAGAAGCTTCATTTGTGAAAAGACAATTCGCCAGAATATGGATTCACTGTAGTTATAGCTATAGGATTTCAATCTAGTTGACAGACTTGCTTTACGTAGAGAATATCTGTCTCTTGTTCTACCTTATCGCGATTCTCTCCTCATCTTATACGCTTTGTCGAGCAAAGTAATATTGGCATATATCTCGGCTCTGGTTACAATCATTAGTTTCCGCCTAAACGGTTAGAATCACATAGCTCGCGCTCTACTCTCGTTTATTCAACATTCAGGCCATATGGTCGCATGCGACGAGTTTTATGTTAATTCCGACCGATTACAATACCTTTCTTTCGTTTACAAGGAACGACGAGACTGGCAGTTGCGTGATTTCCAATGCAAAAGCCGCGATATCTGCACGATAACCTAACCTCAACCGATTTTGTTGTACTATTCTTACGTGGACTTCGTTTGTACCACTTTCGTAACAAAAATAGAATACGTAGAACACAGCATTCCGTTATGCGATATTGTCGATTCCTAACATCCGAAAAATCAGAGATAATTATTTCCCTACAGTTGTACATTTGTGTGAAAAATTACGAACGTAAAGTTGTTTGGTGCATGCACAGTCCTCCCCTCCGCTGCATTTGCGTGGACATGCTAGAAAGATTCACTTTTCCACGGTGAAACTGTATGTATTATAATTTCATTTTTACAAAGGTCGAACATCCTACTATGCATAAATTTAATATTAATATAAGCAGGTTTCGTGTTAAGTATTACATCTGACGTATAAGCACACGTGTGTACGAGCCTTGGTTTTAAATGTCTTATAGTAGACACCGAAAAGATTATTCAGTTGGATATCTGACTCAATATCAATATTTTACTAGGAGATAACATGTTAAGAACACGTTGGTGGATGGCATGGGAGATGATGAATGAAGACATACTTCTGTGAGATACATAAAATAGTAGTCAGAACGTATTTTGGCGCTTGGGGACAGCAACAGCTTTTTTTTTTTTTTTATTTATTTGTTGGAATTACAATCAATTCTCGCGTTGAGAATTTTCAGTAATTTTTCTGGCGTGGCGCAGTGACATGGCTGTTTATTTACAATAAGTTAATACTTATTATAGATAGGTATAATTTATAAGTATTATAAGTAAGTGCATTAGCTTAATTTGGATAATTAAATGAATCTAACGTTTAGGTCTAGCGGGTAGTGCCTCTTCAGCCTGCGAATCTGGTCCGTCGTATCGAGTAGTCCAGTGATTAGGGGGTTTCGGTGTTTCTTGACTCTTTTGCTATATCTGTCGCTATATTTTGCTATTTCCTCTTTGACTGTAGGTATCTTGAGGTCGCGATGGATGGTTTCGTTGGTAACATACCAAGGTGCGTCTATTAAGGCTCTTAGCGTTTTCGATTGGAATCGTTGTAGTATTTCGATGTTGGAGTTACTTGCTGTTCCCCATCGCTTCCTATATCCCTATATTCCGTACTTGCTTCGCTTGGTACTTTTATAATTTTCGCAGTTACAATAAAAAATTTAATTCTTAACAGATTAAAGATTTAACCTCTTGCTTTATAGTGTACAATAATTTTTTTTTTTTTTTTTTTTTTTTTTTTTTTTTTTTTTTTTTTTTTTTTTTTTTTTTTTTTTTTTTTTTTTTTTTTTTTTTGTATAGGTTATGTGATCCATAGTTTGAGTAAGCAGTACACACACACACACACACACACACACACACACACACACACACACACACACACACACACACACACACACACACACACACACACACACACACACACACACACACACACACACACACACACACACACACATTTACGTGACAAGCTTTCATTTCAATCTATATTTAAGATTAATATTTTATCAGTTTCTGTTCGTAACAACATCGAAGTAGTCAATAAGTTTGAGGAGTATAATTAAGGAAGCTATGAAGCAAGAGGTTAAGAACAAATTCTGAAAGAGTTTATGTACAACTCAGTAGTACTGCTTTACATTACTTTGCGAATTACTTTTCAAGCATAAAAATAGTTTAACAGCCACTTATAGTTACTTCCTTACCATTACATTCATTAAATTCGTTTGATTTTGTAAACTAAATAACCACGCTGACCAGTCTCTTATTTAAAATAGAATTATTTTGTCATATATCCAACAGTTTACTTTCTCTTCGTAAATATTATTAATAATTTTATCAATTTCGTATACTTCCATCCTTCGTATAAGTGACAATAAATCAGAAGAGCTTCATAGCAATATTGAACAACATACAGTCAACTACAGCACCATTAGATACATCCACCATACAGTCAACTACAACACCATTAGATAACAGCAATACAATAGATTATTATTTTCTACGTGTCATTGATTCATCATCATCATTTTCCATTTTTTTAGCATATGTAAAAACGTATCTGACGTAATCTTACCTCGCTCTTTGAGTACAAAAATCCATTCAAATGAAACAAAGGGAAAAGAAATAAGAAAACAAACACTCACATACGAATCTTCATTACATAACTGTATGTACTCCTCGAGGTATAATTACTCAGACACGTTACAGCGTACCTTCTTCGTTCCCTGATGGCTGATGTTGATCGTTGACGTTTATAGTGAAAGAATTTCGTCAACGGCGCCATCTGGATCCCTGTTGAAAAATTAAACTAGCCGCAACAGCACCATTAAGCTCATCACCCAGAGTAGCTTTTGTTGCTGAGTCGTGGAGGAATTATTATCATCAACGACATAAACTTTACCAGTTCCGGTAATGTTCTTCATGTGATCCAGGCATTCGAACTCGCAACATCGCTTTCCAAGACGAAATTTTTTGCATGTCTGTAGTAAAAAGAAATCGAATCTGGTCCGTCGTATCGAGTAGTCCAGTGATTAGGGGGTTTCGGTGTTTGTTGACTCTTTTGCTATATCTGTCGCTATATTTTGCTATTTCCTCTTTGACTGTAGGTATCTTGAGGTCGCGATGGATGGTTTCGTTGGTAACATACCAAGGTGCGTCTATTAAGGCTCTTAGCGTTTTCGATTGGAATCGTTGTAGTATTTCGATGTTGGAGTTACTTGGACAGCAACAGCTGGTGATACTGTCATACACCTCCATTTATAAACTTTCGAAAATCGATGTGACCTTCAAACTTTAGTGTATTCTGTTTCACAGCACAAAATGTTTCCGAAACGTACGTTTATTGTTACAATAAACTTGACTAGTGGCTCTGAAATACTATCCTTGAAAAAACAATGGGGAAATTGGAGCAAAAGCAGAAGGAAATAAACAAAGACCTTGTTGGTTCGTAAAAATAAAATATGCTACAGGAAAAACTTTTTCCAACGGATTGAGATGCGACAAGCTTTAAAAGCTATGACGCGAATCGAGCGTTTGTCTACAAGAGCGCATTTTCGGTGGATATATATGTCGGAATGACATTGGGGATAGGGTTGTCGGTGTTTGAGGAGTCTTCATTGAAGGTAGCCATCGTTGCGGTGTAACGAAGATACGATTTATTGACACAGGTATGAATAACACAGGTTTGACAATCTACCACGGCGGTGAGACGTCCGCGACACTAGTGACAATGGTCTCCGGTTCGATAACGAATCCGCGGCCAACGGGATGACAGATGGGCGTTCTCGCTGAATCTAAGTCTGATTCGTAAAAATAATTGCTGAGCGTAAAGACGTTACTCTTTGGTCGACGGGAGCGCGTAAAAGAATGCCCGTCCCGTCCCGATGATGCCACAGAGGAAAACTATAATGGGGTGTGTCTAAGGACACGAGATCATCGGATTCGTCGAGGAAAGCCTTCGTTTAGGAAGTAAGGGAAATTGACGTTGCTGCTAATTGGTCAATCTCCATATCGGTGGTTAGAAAAAGATGGTAGCCGCCCTCGAGGGAAAGTTGCTAGTGGGAGACGCCGCTCGTTGAAAAATATGTCTCCCCTATCTTCCCGTAGTTGGGACAAAGACTGTTTGTCTGTTTGAAGGACTTTAGTTAACTAAACCTTAAGATTTATAACGGGCCCTCGGGCTAGCCGAACATGTACTGCGGAGACGCATCGACATCTGGCAATCATCTTACTCGAAGAATAGGGTCTGCGTGTGGCGAGCCACGGGACAGAAACCGTGGGAATGTTTACTGTCGCGTGTCGCCACGAATATTTCTTTTAAGGAGAGCTATAGAATTACTCCATACCTTTGTTAGGCAAAGCGTTCATCCCTTGACCGCGGCTACGTTGGGCGACAGACTGTCACCTCGAGCCAAAGCTCACCGTCACTAATCTCGAACAATTACAATCGGATTGAATAACTACAATAGTTTAGTTACAGTTATAGTAGACTTTAGATTGCAATGTTGCGGGGCTATCCAAAGGTTCCGGTGTCCTTTCATCTCCGACATATAGATATACATGTATATGTGACGAAATATACTAAAGCAATATTGACCCTTTGTCGCTGAAAGTATCAAACTACAAAACTTCCTTTCAAATTTTCAGAATAAGGAAATCAGGATCATGATAAATAATTGGAACATAATTAAAAATAATATATCTTCTCTATAAGATAATGAATACATTGGTTCATTTAATTTTTATGGATATTCAAACGCTTCTGTGAAATAAAACGTCAAGATTATAGAGTATAAAATTCATAGCTATGAAATAACTAAAACTCTGATGTATTATTAAAAATATACGTTAGGTTGTATGTAGTGATACATACAAAGATTACATGTACAAACCCATAATTAACACAATGCTACCGCAACCATTCTGCAATCTACCTTGCCCAAAACACTCTTCCAGTCACCTCCAAACTCTTCAATTCTCTCCACCTAACCACCCACAAACCATTCACAAACATGCAATTCCCGACAAAAGAAGAACTTATCGTCAGTTGTCCTTAACATCTCGTTCATTCATTTGGTCCCTATCCCCCTATTTCCTCCCACTGCGATGATCGCACTACATTTTTCCACGTCTCTATTCTATTCTTTGGATGATCTGAATTCTCGAGCAGTCGAGTGACGATTGATCTGTACAATTGATCGATTTCTTTTTACTACAGACATGCAAGAAATTCCGTGTTGGAGAGCGATATTGCGAGTTCGAGTGCCTGGACCATCTGAAGAACGTTACCAGAACTGGTATAGTTTATGTCGTTGATGATAAGAATTCCTCCACGACTCAGCAACAAGAGCTACTCTGGGTAATGAGCTTAATGGTGCTGTTGCGGCTATTTTAATTTTTCAACAAGGATCCAGATGGCGCCGTTGACGAAATTCTTTCATTATAAACGTCAACGATCAACATCAGCCATCAGGGAACGAAGAAGGTACGCTGTAACGTGTCTGAGTAATTATACCTCGAGGAGTACATACAGTTATGTAATGAAGATTCATATGTGAGTGTTTGTTTTCTTATTTCTTTTCCCTTTGTTTCATTTGAATGGATTTTTGTACTCAAAGAGCGAGGTAAGATTACGTCAGATACGTTTTTACATATGCTAAAAAAATGGAAAATGATGATGATGAATCAATGACACGTAGAAAATTATAATCTATTGTATTGCTGTTATCTAATGGTGTTGTAGTTGACTGTATGGTGGATGTATCTAATGGTGTTGTAGTTGACTGTATGTTGTTCAATATTGCTATGAAACTCTTCTGATTCATTGTCACTTATACGAAGGATGGAAGTATGCGAATTGGGAGAAGTCAGGTTGAGAGATGCAAGATTTATACGCTCGTTCTGTCAGTTATCCCAGTGTCTGTTACGCGATAGAAAATGAACGAACTGAATAATAAATGCATTATCGGCATGAAGATTGCTTGATGTAGGCCACCGCTTTTTTTCTATCCTTCCGATACCATTTTTCTTTTTTTTCTTTTTTTGCGAAACACTTTGCTAGTCGTGAGAAGCAGCAATTCCCTTCTGCGAATCAATTACGGTTCACGAGAAATTGTATTATAGCCTGGAACGTATTCAAATTATCTTCAATTATTCTCGGCTGTTTCCATTTCCATTCGTCTCTTACGTAAGTACTCGTTTGATGTACGTACATAGTGAGACAATAATCGTTAACACCTTTAATGTCTTCAGTATTATAGAATAAGACGCGAAAATACGTTGAAACCTGACTTTTAGATTCGCGAGACTCTATAAGGCTTCGAAAGTCTCTTGTTTCAGGCCGAATAAAAAATTGTAGATGAAGAATTACAT
Organism: Bombus huntii; assembly: GCF_024542735.1. Lineage (NCBI taxonomy): Eukaryota > Metazoa > Arthropoda > Insecta > Hymenoptera > Apidae > Bombus > Bombus huntii. The sequence continues at coordinate 22,007,432 of NC_066238.1, forward strand.
TGCGAGGTCTGTTAAGGAAAATTTTAAATCGTATCGTTGTAATAGGATTATTTCAGCGAGGGAAATTACGTGTTGCGTGCGAAGCCACGAGCTTTCTTTCAGGCTAATATACATAATTGTCCTATCGAACTTTCCATCTAAACCGTTGCGCTCACACGTGGATTTTGCATTTCAATTTTCTTACTTACAGTCCAGTCCAGTGAGACCAAGTTAAATTTTTCAGCCCTCCGAGGTAGAATATGTTTTATAGAGAGACGTACAACGCCATGAAGGGGAGACAGATCAATAAATTGGGTTATCTTTAAATTACTGACAATCATTTCATCGACGCGGTTTCACCGACACCGAGTCCCCCGGCAACGTCTGTCAAAGCTTATTTACCGATACACTGAAATCAACCACAATCATTTTACCGACCTCTTCCTTTGCTGACAGTTATTATACTCGCTGTCATATGTTATCGTTGATTATACATCTTTATTTACAAATTCGTTCCTGTGTATAACGAAACAAAGGAAGAAACGAAAATGATACGTTTCATGACGCATTGTTAAATTATTAATTAACGAGAGTTACATATCTACATGAATGCTTTGAAATGTCAGTTATAATTCATGAAAATGGATACAAGCCATTTTACTATACATAAATAGAATTATAAAGACATGTTACGTACTAATGCTTTTACGAAATATATTTCTGTATACGTTTGACGTTTCTGTATTATTCCTTATGTGCTTTCTGCTCTTGTGTTTAGCTCGTCGGAAGTAAAAATACGTTAAGCGAATCAGCTAATCTATTCGAGCGTTTCAACGGCTCAGTCTTCTCTTATGCAACTACCAAAAGAGAAGATAAGTCTTTGGTTATACAACATTTCATAACGTCCAAAGTAACGGGGCACTAATTAGTTGCAACTTTAAGACAGACCAGATATCAGTCATCGTCCGTAAATACATTTATTACGATCGTTTAAAGTTTAAAGAAACACCGTTATAAAGTCGTAATACGAGACAAAGCGAAGAGAAAGTAAACTGTTGGATATATGACAAAATAATTCTATTTTAAATAAGAGACTGGTCAGCGTGGTTATTTTGTTTACAAAATCAAACGAATTTAATGAATGTAATGGTAAGGAAGTAACTATAAGTGGCTGTTAAACTATTTTTATGCTTGAAAAGTAATTCGCAAAGTAATGTAAAGCAGTACTACTGAGTTGTACATAACCTCTTTCAGAATTTGTTCTTAACCTCTTGCTTCATAACTTCCTTAATTATACTCTTCAAACTTATTGACTACTTCGATGTTGTTACGAACAGAAACTGATAAAATATTAATCTTAAATATAGATTGAAATGAAAGCTTGTCACGTAAATATATATATATGTACTACTTACTCAAACTATGGATCACATAACCTATAAAAAAAAAAAAAAAAAAAAAAAAATTATTGTACACTATAAAGCAAGAGGTTAAATCTTTAATCTGTTAAGAATTAAATTTTTTATTGTAACTGCGAAAATTATAAAAGTACCAAGCGAAGCAAGTACGGAATATATGCGGAATATGAATCGCTCAACGAACCAAAGAGCGGCTCAGTGACAAAATTAGTAAAGTAAAGACCACAAATATTACAACATTATATTCTACCACAAAATAATTCTCTATACAAAAAAGGTACACAACGAATCGATTTTTCACAACGATAAGAGTCAACAGAACCAATCAAGACCAGACGAGACTCTCATAAGACAACGATATCAGAGGGATCAAATCAGCGACTTCAATCTATGTTACAGAGTATAGTTATCAAGAAAAATTGCTCTTTTCATGAAAAGTATGGTAATGATACTCTTATAACACATTGTATATCTGACAGTCGGATGTGCCCGTGGCCATCGGAAATGTAAAGACGACGCTTTTAGAAAGTGATAGCGCCATCGCGTATTAAAAACGCGTTAGAAGAAGGACGGTTTCGCTATCCAAGGCGAATCGAAAAGTGTGCGTGTTGCGAGAATCAGAGTTGATCGAGACGTCGAAGCATAGAGTCGTTAGAATTGAGTTGCGAGTGTTGTCGAGTGTTAGAGTTGCTAGTGAGAGAGAGAGAGAGAGAGAGAGAGAGAGAGAGAGAGAGAGTTACCAAATAGTTGTCAAGTTATTTGTTGTAAATACGAGCGTTGCATTTAGTTTTCCTGTTAATCAAACATCGTTTCTCTGTCTAACTAATATCTGTATTTTCAATCCATTATTAATATATTCCGATATTACAAGTGGGGGCTCGTCCGGGATTGAATAAGACAGAGAAACGATACGATTTAACGGAGCTATTTCTGCGGGAGTAGAAAAGAATAGAATAAAATGGCAAACGTTGAAGACGAACGATTGTCGGGTGAAGAGGATTTGACGCTGGAGGAGCTGAGGAGTAAGCTCGCACAGATGAATCTGCCTATATCCGGTGCGAGATCAGTGCTGGTTGCCAGGTTGAACAGAGCGTGCAAACCTGGTCGATCTACTCCTAAGGATTCGAAGCGTGGCGAAGAACCAACAAACCAGCGAGATCTAAGAAGCAAGCAGAGAGCCGAACGCAGTCAAGAGGGAGAGGAAGACCTCGAGAAGCTGAGGACGAAAGAGCTGAGAGCGCGTCTCGTTAGCTTGGGGTTGAAGGTAACGGGAAGAAAATCCGAACTACGCGCGCGGCTACAGGCGGCCCTAGAAGGAGACGATGTATCGTCGGAAGAAGAGAGCTCCGACGAAAGTGAAGGCGAGGACGATAAACAAGGCGCGCGAGAATACAGGAGAGGCACGCGAGCGGTGTATCAGGACCGCGATGAGTAGCAGCAGAAGGTATGCGTCGGTTCGATGTTGAGTCTTAAAGACGTGGAAGACTCATTAGAGAAATTCAGCGGGGATGATCTGCTGAGGGTAAATCAGTGGGTGGAAGACTTCGAGGAAATGGCAGAAGTGTGGGGTTGGTCAGACGCCCACATGGTGGCCTATGCTAAGAAATTACTCGCAGGCTCCGCTCAGGCCTTCGTACGACAAAAACGATGCGCGAAGTCCTGGGCAAAGCTAAAAAAGGCGTTGAGGAATGAGTTTGAAAATGTAGTAAGCGACCAACAGATACATGGCGAGTTATCCCATAGAAAGAAGAAAGCAGATGAGAGTCTGCAACAATATATGTATCACATGTGCGGGATTGCAAAACAAGGAAGGGTTGATACGCAATCCTTGATAGACTACATTATTCAAGGCATTCCCGACGAGGTCGCGAACAAGACTGTGCTATACGGAGCCAGGAATATCGAGCAATTAAAAGAGCGTTTCAGGCGCTACGAAGCGATAAAAAGAGATATGGAGATGAGGACGAAATTTGAGGAGCCGAAGAGTAACAGGGTAAAGCCGGTGGCGAAGCTGTCCGAAACCGAGAGGAACAAGGAACCCGGTCGATCTGGAGATGCGAGGAAGACGCGATGCTACAATTGCTTCAAATGTAGGGAGTACGGACACATCGCATCAAGTTGCGACAATTTGGGTGAGCCCTCAAAAAAAGTTTACAGCGTGTTTCGGTCGTTACAAACAAGGCGTGGTAAGGATGTTAAGATGGAAAATTTCAAATTGAGCGCGTTGATAGACACCGGTAGTGAGCTGACTCTAATGCGAGCAGATCAGCATGTGAAAATCGGAGCGCCCAGATTAAGTCGGGAAATCGTTGGATTTGGCGGTGTCGGTTCCGGAAGGAATTTTACGCTCGGGAAATTTTCCACGAACATTATTATAGACAATGAGTCGTACTGTATAACCATACACGTAGTTCCAGACACAGTGATGCAACATTCGCTTATTATTGGCGCAGACTTTTTGGACACTGTTGAAATAAGTATAAAAGGGGGAGAATCTTTTATTAGTAGAATAAAGGACGAAAATCCCGATGAGTGTCCGGAAGTCCTCAAGATAGATGTAGAGACACAGGCGAGTGAGATAGATTTGTCACACGTTAAGGACATGCAACATAGGCTAAAAAGAGATTTGAAGAGAACCAAAGCATTGCTAAGAGACGCTCAAACGATGCTGGAGAGATCGAAAGGTGACTCGACGGGTAAAGCAGCTTTACGACAGCTGAAGAACCAGTTAGAAGATGCAGAATGCGCTAGAGCAGTTGCAGTTAAAGCGAAACAGGCACTGGAGCAAGAACCGAATGAGACGCAGGCTTCGTTGCAGGAAGTACTGCGGCAACGTTCCGAAGCAGAAGATCGTGTTAATGTAGCTAGTCGCGAACGAACTGAGCTACTGTCGCAATTGGAAGAAAATAAAGAAGAGTTAGCAGAAGTTTTGAAGAAGTATCGGGCAGCTGTGCAGCAAGTGTCGGAGGAACGGAGAATAGTGGCAAGACACGTGGTGATTGGTAAAGTGGACCACGAGATGGTGTCCTCGTCGGATTCTTGCGGCCAGCAGGAGGACTTAGCGAACATCACGAGGAGGAAGAATCTGGCTAAACAACAGCAACAGGATGTTGTTGATGATATTTGCGAATTTACTGAGAAGGATAGCGTTGCGGATGTAAGGGTTGTTTCAAGTTTTCGGATAGACTCGAAGAGAGTGAATGCAAGGCGAACGAAAAGACAAGGGAAGTCGCACGTGCGGAATCCCTCCAATAATATCGATATACAGAGGATGTGGATGACGAGGACGACGATGGGATTGTCGAGGACACGATGAACGTGAAGACCTTCGAAAAAGAAGAGATCATAGTCTCGGTAGATGGTAAGTTGTTAACGTCTTCCATGTACGAACCGAGCCTACGAAAATGTCACGATGCTGCCACGACGATCAAAGCCCCTGACAAGAGTGAAATGGGTAAACAAACAACGGAGAGGAAGATAGAGGAAGAGCGAAAGAGGAGCAGTAGCATCGAGGACGAACAGGCCGCGGTGTTCCAAGAGGAACGAGATCAGCTGCGTGCGGACGCAAAGAGACGGATTGAGGAGATCCAAATCCGAAACAAGCGGGCGTATAACAGGAGACGCAAGAAGGCGACAGCATACAGGACGGGAGATCTAGTGGCAATCGAGAGGATGCAGAGGGGTCCCGGGCTAAAGCTGCATCCGAAGTTTCTTGGACCGTATCGGGTGATAAAAGTCCTGCGAAATGACCGATGCATAGTGCAGCGAGAGGGGGAGCACGAAGGGCCACGTACAACTTCCACGGCAGCCGATCACATGAAATGGTGGAATGCTGACGATAGTGATGTAAGTGCGAGCGGCGCTGATGAGCACATCTGAGGGCAGATGTGATTGTCAGGAAAGGCCGATTGTAATATCGTAGAATAGCTTTGATTGGAGATCGGCTGAAAATAGAAAAACCGTGTACGTCGTGTTTCTGTGGTTCGTTTACATTTAAGAGTGCCTACGTGACTAAAGGCACGTAGTTGGTAGTTCTTACATAGGTATGAGGGAAACAATAGACAACGTTAGAAGAAGGACGGTTTCGCTATTCAAGGCGAATCGAAAAGTGTGCGTGTTGCGAGAATCAGAGTTGATCGAGACGTCGAAGCATAGAGTCGTTAGAATTGAGTTGCGAGTGTTGTCGAGTGTTAGAGTTGCTAGTGAGAGAGAGAGAGAGAGAGAGAGAGAGAGAGAGAGAGAGAGAGAGTTACCAAATAGTTGTCAAGTTATTTGTTGTAAATACGAGCGTTGCATTTAGTTTTCCTGTTAATCAAACATCGTTTCTCTGTCTAACTAATATCTGTATTTTCAATCCATTATTAATAAATTATAATTAATCGAACAAAATTACACCTTTAATATATTCCGATATTACATTACCGTGATGTAATATTTATCATGCTTATTTTGTACGTAAAACGAATCGTTGGAATATTCCCGAAGCTAACGAAGCATTTCCCAAAAGTTAAACCGAAGAGATTAACGCGAATAGTTAAGTGAAATTTTTCCATTAACTTGCTGACCAACCGGCAAATAAAAAATCATAAAAATTGTTTCAATGTGTTGAGGTCACGCATAACTTCTTTTTTCATTGACGATTACCAAACAGGTAAAATTTCGAAATTGTACGAAGGCCACGTGACCAGATCGTATTGGAATTTGAAGTGCATGGAAAAAGACAACTCGAAGTACAAACCTTGAGCTGTACTACTCGAAGTACAAACGTGAACTAATGGATGCAGAAAAGCAATTAACGCCAAACATCCGAACAGCATCTTGGAGCCCGTCATTGTTCTGAAATAAAAGAAGTGACGAATTAAAAAGACGCAGGACTAATAATAATAAAGGAAACTTAGTTCGTATTATAAATTGAATTTACATCAGAAAAGAAGCACGATCAAGCGAAACAGATCGTAGAAATGACAAATATCATCGATATACGTTTCAGTGTAATTTCACTTTTGAAAATTATTTAGTTTAATACGATCGTATTCATCGCTCCGAAACTTTCATTGTGCTGCAATTTGTGCTGCGTCTTTTTAATTTCTCTATCTTTCTGTGTTTTCGGAAAAATTACTTGAAAGATTAAGAATTGCTTGCCTTATTTTATTTTCGATTAGTTAGGATTTGATTATTCCAGGTAAGGTTTATTATTTATAACAGGTTTTATCACTTGTTTATTATTTAGGAGTTTGTTATTTTAGGATTAGTACCTTTTAGGATTTCTTATCCTTCGAGTTTCTGTTTCAGATATCTAGGTCTATTTCAAGATGTTTTATTACATTAGGATTATTTATTCGATTAAGATAATTTAAGAGTTTCACAATGTACAAAGAAATAATCGCGTGAAATTTAGATTTATGCTTTAAACGTATTAAACACGCGGTAATTTCAATGTCTATAGCCTCGAACGTGTTCTGATTAGTTGTGTCATTGTCTGTGACATTGAAATCACAAAAATCCATTGCAAGTGTGCTGTCATGCAATGTGGATGTAATTGGGTTTTTTGGGGTTAGGTTGGGGTTAGGTTGTATCATCTGATTTGTACAGTACTGTTTTAACGCAAGGACAGGAAAGTTATTATATATTTCCCGTCCATTATTTGAATCGTTGTGAAGTGTAACGAATTATATTCGATTCGAGGAGATGTTAATGAATTACCCATTTCATATGTAATTACATGGAAATAAAAATCATTGCAAAAATAATTGATCTAATGACAACGGAATTTCCAATATTTTTTTGTTTCGTCACCTCTTTTTCGTAATATATCTTTTATAGGTACGTGATTTATTAATCGTTCGAATGGAAATAATTATTCGTATAATATTCAAACGATTCTAGCCATAAAATAAATTAAAACGATACCTGTCAATGATATGCAATCTGCGTATGACGTCAACCTCGATCTATGCTTATACAAGAAATTTTATCAATCAATGACTAGATATACAATAATCAAATATTATAAAATTTCCTGAAAACCTTTAGGTGTTAATATCTTTAATATTTGCAAGTTATTGTTTAGCGCTAATTAGTTAGAATGTAACAAGTGGTGTACCAGAATTGAGATAATTAAGCCACACGAACAATCTTATTTAGATCTTTTTAATTTTTTAATTCTCTTTTGCTCTAATACTTCGTAAAATTAATCTTCATTAGCTACTACACTTCATAGAATAACAAGAGATAATTTTTCTTATATAACGTTTCATTCATAAAATCTATCATTAAAGTATATCTTCATAAAAATATCATTCCATACTAACGGTATATTTGGTGTCATACGAGATAACAGTTACCAGTGATGACATATGTAACTTTATAAAGATATCTCGTTTTATTATATATTAAAAGAATGTACTCATTGCTGCTATATTTCAGATGAAAAAAAGGCGGCAACGATTTTACAGTAAAATCGTTCGTTTACAACTGATTCATTTACATTTCATGATAATACTGTGCATTCTGAATATGCTATGATTTGGTTTAAAATAATAAATAGTCCATTCTTGCATACTATTGTTCCAGCTTTACTTGTATTTTCGATATTGGTATAAATAGAAAGACAATTAATGTCGTTCGAGTCTATTTTCGGATCATTTATATTACGTTTAATCCATATAGTTATCATATGAGACATAGTATCGTAAAATTTGGAAGAATAAAACGTTCGTACAGGAAGTACATTTTATAAGAACTCCAACAAATCTGCGTGTGCACCTAAAATACAAACTGATAGTGATTGTTCATAAGTTTATATACATTATCTAATGTCAATCGAAGGTATCAATTCTTTTTCTCCATAAGAGTACTTTTTCATTTATATGTGTTCAAAAATACATGTGTTCAACCGTGAAGCATATGTCACCTACAACGAAAAAGAGTTTTCCTATACTTAATATTTCCTTTATATACCTATGAAAGTCTATTCTTCGCGTAGTATGAAATTATGAATAAATCTGGAATATTGTTCAATCTGAAAAGAAAAATAACTTATTGACATCATTCATTGATACGAGATTCAGAATGTTTGTTTTGTCTTGCAGAAAAAGAAGGCAGCCCTCCCTTTCTTTTAATGTGAAATAGAAAGCGAAAATTTGAAAACAGATTTTTTGGAAATTTACTTGCAAATATCGTTTTCAATATCGTGATTTTCTTCCCAATGGTACTGTACTTTCAAATTTTCCAGTATCCCTCTAAAAACAAAAAGTCGAACCTCGTTATTGTTAACGTAGGCATTACAAGGAAGAGAAGTATTAGAAAGCAGCTCCTTTTTATTATGGATTTCTTTATAATCATGTAAATAAGAAATTCCGGAAATTTTTTCCTCAAGAATTTAATTCTTGTGTTTTGATTGATAATTATTACACTGCATACTAACTTTTCGCATACTGTTCGCGTCTAACAGTTTCCTAATAATAACTACTTCAAAATTACATATGTTCTTGCACGAATTCAAAAGTACGTATGATACAATTACAATTGATTCTAAAATAATAATTATTTAAAGATATTAAGATACTAATTAAACGTTTCACTGTATTTCAAAATCTGGAACAACAAATTTTTATTTATAAAAAATGAAACTGTCTTTATATATTCTTTGTCACGATGCTATTTCTTATTACCGTGTCGACATTTTTTAAAATTCATTTTGTTATCTCTACGCAATATGAAAATTCATATACTGCTTAATATTTTTTGCATATTATCCATCCACCGCATGATATCTTCTGAAAAATCAAAATATTAATGTTATATTATTACAATGCTTCTTAAATATCAATTTTTGACAAATTTGAAATCCAATATATTTTGCACAATTATTATTTATCAAAAAATTCCAAGTTAGTAACTTTCTTTTCAAATGGCAAATAACATATACTTTGACTTACCTGTAAGTTTTTGTTCCTAATCATCATTTCCTCTTATAGAACATCATTATTGTTCTTATAATTACTACCAGTGTCATAGATATTGTAGTGGCTACAACTGAATTAATAGAAAATGATAAATAACTGTGTATAACACTAACACATAATTGTGTATAACAATGACACATAACTTTTACTTACATATCTGTCGATAAGGGATTACTTACTGTGATATCCTGTTGATGTTTCTTAAGGCACTCGATTAGGTGCGATACGGTATCATTCCTTATGGTATACTGTAGATAAGTATTTTAGAAAATAACAAGAATAAATCTAAATTATTCAGAGGTTCCAGTTTCGGCTTAGACATAAATACAGGACCATTTGCAAAGAAGAAAGGGTGCGTTTCTACAGCCTCGTTATAGTAACCATGAATACCAATCTCTGAATTACTGGTTACTAAACATAAATATCCTATAAAATTTAATATATTTCTTTAATTTTTAATACATACATGAGTTAGTAGTTCTAAATTATGAATCATCCTACCTGTGATATTACGCTTTTCCTTATAATATCATCACTCGAGTGAACAACATTAAGATCATGTAAACCATGTCATCCTATCTTACTGTGAAGATACTTAGTTATGTTATCTAACATTATAAAAATATCATCAAATTCAAGTCCTTTTATTCACATCACATGGCCACGACGATCTGGTTCTTCGTTATATAATGTTCTAAAATTTGTCGTATATATAGGATGTACAAACCGTGATATCAAGGTATCAGTTCTTCCTTCCCAAGGGACAGTTTCATTAAAATTCTGATAGAATTAAAAATTAATTATTAATATTCTAACAATCATATATGTTAAATACGTTATAGTCAACGATATATACCTGAGCGAATGTAGGGGTGATTCCTTGATAATTATAAATGTCATCAGCCCACATCATTGTGCCACTTCTTTGTACTCCAGCCTCTAGATTAACAGCCTAAACAAACATACGAAATTTTATAGAAGCTGTACAAAATATAGTATATATGCGCAATATTGAAGCGTTCAAGGGGATATAAAGGTAATGTACATCACATACACGTGTACTCTCATGCAACAAAATACAATTAGATTTAATAGTATAAGCTCTTTTATTCATCATAATAGATTGGAAATTTAAGTGTCTTACGAGGGTGAGTAAAAAGTTACCCGCTCTGTCGGTGTAGAATTTATTTTAAGCAATTGTCAAAAAAGACATACATCATTTTTTGACATAATCACTCGATTTCTGTATACACTTTGTCCATTTGCCGAAGGACCTTTGTATTTTCTCATTAAAAAATGTTTTGGGCTGAGCTGCGAACCACGAATGCATCGTCGTCTTCACCTTTTCATCAGCTTTTTCGGCATCCATCTCGCACAAACTTTTTAAAATCCAAATCTGTCGTGCACTATTGCATAAGCAGAGCCGTGGCTGATTTGCAAATGATTTGCCACATTATCCAGTGTCACTCGTCTATTCCATAGAGCATAAGTTCATGAGCACGTTCAATGTTGTCATCGTGGATGTGGACGGGCGTCCAGCTGTTTTTTCATAACACTCGTGCGATCTTCTTTGAACTTTTGTGCCCATTCAAACACACTTCGTGACAAAACACTTTCTCCATAATGTGCATTAAATCTTTGATAAATATAGGCATCAAACATAACCTCCGACCACAAGAAACGAATCACAGCATCCTGCACTGTTTTCCTGCAAATCACCATTGCAAAGCGCCATTACTCGCGCAACGGTCACAAACGAATTGACGTAACACAAAGAAACCTGCGCAGCAGCACTGAACAGATATTGACGTCATACGAAGAGTGCAGATGGATCAATACGGTCGACAGAAGTTTTAACTATCTGGAGTGCGGATAAATTTTTACTGAGAGTCGTATAGGAATCTATAATCTGTAAGTACACCTTTGGCTGAATGGAAATTTCTCTTACATATAGTCAAAAATGCTGAAACTGTGTATTGAATTGGAATTGCATGTGATTGCATGAGTACACAGGACGTTTTTAGCGAATAAAAAATAATTTTGAAAGACACGAAACTTATCTTGTATTTTATGCACTCTCTGTGTCCGAATTTCCAGAAGCTCTCTATCTTATGAAGTGTTTTAGATTAGCCGGAAAATTTTGTACGTACGTACAAGAAGTATACGATCTAAGTGGAATATTCCATTATTCTCTTGATACAACAGAAACGAAATTTACAGAACTTCTCAGAAAGTTGGTTTATTATTACCAAATTAATAGAATTAATACACGTTTATCATCTTTACATACCTAAGTCGTGGAGGTTTATCGTGCGTAAAAAATTAGTGTCGTTTCAAAGTTACATTTCGTACATTTTAAGCCTATAATTTGTAACGTACAAAACAATGTAAATTTGAGCTGTTTCTTATCTCCACAATAAGAAAATCCAACTTTACGTTTTTTACACAATGATATTTATGGAACAGTAATATCATATTATTGCATCGCTTGGAGAATGAAGTCAAGGTACGATGTGACCCTAGTGTAAACGCTGGGATACCCAGCTGTGCCGCACTTATAAGCATAAGACACAATACCTATTAAATACGAGGTTAATTCATGTTGTATCAGCAGTGGTCCGCCGCGGTCAGCCTGAAAGGATCGTTAAATTTTTAATCAAAGATACTGAAATATATCGATCGAATTGTATTGAAATTATACTTATATACAGTAATAATCTTCTATTGATTTGTGTATTGAAATACTCCAATTTATAACGTACATGTTATATGTATTTTGAGCAAAACTAAGATTAGAAGGAAATTAGATTAAATACCATAACGAGGTGTGAGAAGTGGGCAAAACTATTAAATTGTGTTTATCTATTATTTTTAATGTTTAAGACGTCGATTTGATGTTAATTCGAATCGACGTGTCTTCAGATACCGTATAGTTTGTAGTAACTCTGTAACTTAATTACCGTACAAGAATCCTCTCCACCCTGAGCATGTTCGGCGCATATTATACCATCAGTGATATCAGGTGCATTAGGAAATTTGGAATAAGCTATTTTGCATTCGGCGTTCTTAATCACTGGCATTTGTACTTCCATTAATGCATTACGTCGTGGTCGTCCTACGAAGAAAATAAGAAAGATATTTAAGACTGGAACTATTTAATTTTATTATAAAATTGATATCACTTACTATATCTTAATGCTCCCGATCCAGCAACAAGGGGGTTATAGCCGACGAAGTTGCTCTTTCGTAGGGGCTCTTTCGTACAAATGGGATATACGTACCCTGAAAAATAAAAAAATAAATGAAAATGCAGGAAACGAATGACCAAAAGTATGAGAAAGAATTATACACGCTTTATGACACAATATATGTGTACAGTAAGAAATTTCAGGATATGATACTTCAGTAATACTCAATAGCATATATATATATATATATTTGAGGACTTACTCGAAAATGGCACCTCCTCCACCAATCTAAGAATGACAATATTATGATTGTGTATGTTTTCTATTCCATCCATATGTGCACAATGTGCTGCGGTCAAAACATGCCTAGCCGATATCAGGGAACCTCCGCACTTCCATAGTGGTTTGTCTGGGTTTCGGGGATTACGAAAACCTAATGCAACGATCCATGGCCAAGCGCCTAAAATGCAATAGTCATAGTTGTGAATATACATAATTTTTTCTCACATAACGGGTAACAACGATTATTACCTATTCGATATTCGATCATACAGCAGACGATAAGTACATACGTACAAATACTCTGAAATAGAGATTTGATAAAGACAGAAATTAAATTTTTATTCCAGTGGAATACAAATTATTAAATAATTCTATATAATTTCTATTTGAACTATACTGAACTATAAAGTTCAAACGTGTAATTTCTGCCCTAACAGTTTTTGATCTCTATCCATATTATTACTCCTATATCAATTTTTTATTTCAAGCAAAAAGATACTCTTCCTAACATGAAGTAAAAGAAAGAAATAATTCAAGTTAATAAGTAAAGTTACTACCGATAAAATCATAGCATTATTATTTAGTCTAATTGAAATGTACATTGATGTGCTGTTTAATGCCTTTAAAGTTCATTCTTTGCAGTAAATGGCTTATTATTAATCGGAAAGAAAGACATAAAACGTACCAAGTTCAGCTGGTTTACCATCGACCACCCTGGTATGAGAGACGTTGCTAAAACCACAGTATGGTGGTCGCAAAGCCTTATACTTATACACAGTTTTTATTAAAATTTCTCTCTTCTCTTTGTTTGGATCGTTCGGACAGCAAACGATCGTAACATTGCCCTGGTATCTGCACACTGATCGTCTATAAAAATCGGTGGCTGTACGGTACTGTATCTGCCATATTTCTTGCAGAGGTTTACATTTTCTGTAGTCAAGGCACCTGCCTTCTTGATTGTCCGGTGTGGTACATTCTGGATCAAACAATTTTAAAACATTTATACAGTTCAAAGATGCGTAAGAAAGCGACACCGATTACTCAACTTTCGAAGTAAAAGGCCGATCAAGTCCACCGGATTGCCCTACAGACACGTATTAATCCGTAAGAGTTAGTCATCATGTTGATAATAATTATCTAAAGAAACTTTTCACGTGAAAATATAAAATTTTAATTGATTAGATATTGTGTTAGCCATACTTAAGAAAGAAAATGAAAATGAATGAAATGAAAGAAAAGGACTACCTTCAACCTCATGTTTTAAATAAACACTTTGTCAGTTTTGCGGTAAATAAATTCTTAGGAATTCAGGACAGTTTTTAGTGAATCATTTTGTTTCGACCGTTCGCGGAGAGACGCGATCGCGAGATAGCACGTCAACGAGAGTTGTAAGTTCCCGTTACGATTAAATAATCGACGCCACGAACTGATCGATCCCCTTATTTCGATTATGATAATAAGGGTAGTTCAACGAAATTCCACAGAATTAACACAAATAAATTAATGTTTATTTCAACAACTTATTAACTAGAAAGATATAAATGGAACAAAAAAAATGTAACTGCGTTTTGGTTGATAAGTAATGCGCGACATACCACATGTGTTGACGGTTCGACATCTCGAAAAGTTCTGAACGCCTTTCGATTTTTTTCGTTTTTTCTGGAAGGCGACCCCCACTACGTTCGGATCACGCCACATTCTTTTACGCGAGGTAAAATACGGGCCACGAGTCAACGTTTCTGGAAGTCGCCCTGCTTAATGAACCATGCGCTTGCCACTACAATGTTTGTTTGCCGGGCAGACACGACGATCCGTCTGCGACATTATAGTGCCGCGATCGATAGTTAAGAATATGACCTATGGTAAGCCGCATGGCGTAACATTCTCCCCCCGTTGAGAGGGTACCGATCAAACTAGGGAGGTGTGGTTGAAGTTCCCATCTTATTTCGTCTCGGTGGCTAGTTGTTCGGGTTTCTCGAGATCGGGTTGAATTGGCAGTGGGACAAGCCTTTTGACGCCCCGATCCAAAATGCTCTTTGCCGTCTGAACTGTAGCTGTCCGGATGACACCATCGGCGCCTGGATGAATCTTGATAACTCGGCCCAGAGGCCAATGCATGGAGGGAACGTTGTCCTCTCTGAGGATGACGATTGTGCCCTTTTGGATGCTGTGTCCACCCTTGCTCCATTTATTGCGGTTGGTTAGCTCGTTCAAATACTCCTTATGCCAGCGGTTCCAAAAATGTTGTTTAAGCTGTTGGATATGCTGCCATTTGGAGAGTCGGTTCGATGGAATGTCCTTGAAATCTCGATCACGTAAGCACATTAATGAATCGCCAATGAGGAAATGTCCGGGAGTGAGGGCTAGGAGATCATTTGGATCGGTGGAGATAGAAGTTAGAGGGCGGGAATTGAGGACTGCTTCTATTTCTATGATAAGAGTATTACGGTGTTAAGCTCATATGTTTCTGTTTCTCCACTCGCGCTGCGCCATAATATCCTTTGATATTTCCGATCCTCTGGTCGTACGAGGAA
The DNA here is from genome assembly GCF_024542735.1 of Bombus huntii. Lineage (NCBI taxonomy): Eukaryota > Metazoa > Arthropoda > Insecta > Hymenoptera > Apidae > Bombus > Bombus huntii. The sequence continues at coordinate 22,022,800 of NC_066238.1, forward strand.
TTGCCGATACATTTTCTCGATGTCGCCAGTGAGTACGTACTGATGAGCGCGGAATCTAATTAATATGCAAAATAAATTGTGAATTGATTCGAGAATATAGGATTTCCCCATTTTCATGATTATCGTGATTTTTGTATAAATATATTTTTTAAGATACTAATAATTAGGTACTTATAAATTAGTATTATCAATTATTTTGCATTTATAATTCCGCCTCTAGTATAAGTGTTAATTGAAAACTAACTTTATGTTTGAAAAAGTACTAGCAAAGTCGTTGAGTAACAAGCCACTGATGCTAACACAAATAGCATTGTCGTAATTAAATATTTCTAAATATTCATTTTTCATTTTGAACCTGTAGAAACAATTTATTATATATACTATTAGCTAAGTAATTGCATATTTAATTAAGTCGAAATATAAAACTTAGTTATTTTAATAATTTAAAAAATAAAAAACTGACAAACATTTCAATTTAATTTATGGTTGGAACAAAAGACAGTTATTTTTCATTAATTGAAATATTGCAATGCAGAGTACTTTCCAAAATACGCCGAGAGTATTCCTGATGGTGAAACGAGCGTTGCTTCATCGAACGCAGCTAAAGAAAACAACATCTATGTAGTTGGTGGTACGATGCCTGAAATAGGGGGCGATAAATTGTACAATACCTGTACTATTTGGGGTCCCGATGGAACTTTGATAGCAAAACACCGAAAGGTAAGTAATATATTCCTTTATGGCTTTGAATTTGAAAATATTGGGGCGAAGAAAGTGACTCTATCTAGGAATAATTTAGGAATATACATATGTACATACGTATACTATAACCAATTCTATAATTTACGGTTTATAAAATACGTTATGATACGGGAAACGCCCATTTTTGTTGTAATGTGTTTGTGTTGTATAAATTTTTCACATACTTAAAATATTATTATACTTATTTTTTCTCCTTTTTAAACATTATTAAATGATAGGATTTTTTAATAAAAGAAAGTGATAAAAACGCTGTCAGTTATTAAATAAAAAATAATTAAAGTTTAGGAGTTGGTAACTTTGATATTAAATTACAAAAGTTGCAGCAATAGAATTAGCGACTACATTTTTATGTTATTAGGTACATCTATTCGACATCGACATTCCTAATAAGATTACTTTTCGAGAGAGTGATTCACTCAGTCCTGGTAACTCCCTAACGACGTTCGATGTGAAGGGCTGCAAAATAGGTATTGGCATTTGCTATGATATTAGATTCGAGGAAATGGCACGCATTTATCGGAACAAAGGTACAGTAACTTAATCGATCAATACTTAACTAGCAAAAAATTAAATATCTTTCTTAAATATATTCTATATAAAATTAATATAATCTGTAACTCTGTATAAAAAGAAGCTTAATTTAAAAAAACCAGTATATTTGCTGAAAATGAAACAAATAAAAGAATTAAAAGCACAATAAGAGGACTGTCCTCGCATATTCAGAAATGATGGAATGTGAACCGTGCAACTACGAAGTTAATTGGTATTCGGTGGCTTCATATTTCCTGCTTCTCTGGGTTAGGTTGCCAAATGCTGATATATCCAGCGGCATTCAATATGACCACTGGACCACTGCACTGGTCATTACTTCAGCGTTTCAGAGCGAATGATAATCAATTATACGTTGCCTGCATATCACCGGCTCGTGTTCCTTAAGCAAGTTACGTCGCATGGGGACATACACAGTTGACCAATCCCTGGGGAAAGATTCTTTACGATTTGGAAACTCAAGAGAATATGGCAGTCACCGATATCGGTAATTTACAGCTTAAAATTAAAAGCGAGAGATCCATGATGTAATTAATTTTTAGTCTCGTTAATTTATCGATTTAGCCATCTTCCTCTGTATTTGTTGAATTTATTAGTAAGCATTACTTATTACTTCGTATGTTTCTTTTTTCTATCAGATCTAAAAGTTGTTGAGGAAGTAAGGGCTCAGATACCTACATTTTCTCAGAGACGTACAGATTTGTACGACACTGTCTGTAAGAAGGAGTAACTCTACACTAAAACAGAAAATGTTTTTTTATAATATTTCTACTACGATATCCTTTTTTTGTGAATTATTACTAATTTCTTATCATTTGTACTAAATGAATGACTCAATTAAGAAAACCAAAACGTTATAAATAATAATCTGTATATCTTGTGTATCAACATGTAATTGGATATTATAATAATATAGGAATGCTATAATAATATAGGATAATAATATAGGAGAATAGTAATATAGAAAAAAACTACATGCTTTTAAACACCTTTAATATCGATCACATAAATTGTTATAATTCACAATGATTACGCATACATAAAAGACCCCTTGATAGTAAAATTTACGATCAAAAGGCAATTACGTATCGTTTAACAACATTTAATTTATAACACCTTTTAAACATTTAGACAGATTAACACATAACACTTCTTATATAGAAACATCAATTCGAAGTTATCAGCTTGGAGAAATTGGTCGATTAATACCTGTAGATTGTCTGTCTCGATGAAAGACTTAAAGAGAGCAAAAACATGATAATGCCGCTAATATAATATTCCTTCTTTCTTGTATCTGTCTGCCTCTCAGGTCGTTTTACTAATTACAATAAGTAATTTCGCCTTCTTTGCGCTCTCTTTTAACGCATTCGAGACCGAAAGAAATTCATATCAGTCAGTAGGCAAGGGTATAATATACATATTTTATATATAACTTACGTAGTAATGTATATATCATGTTAATTTCATATTTTTTTCAATATAGAATTATTATATATATATATTTAACTGTACATAATACATTATAGAATAACATAGTATATAATTTTATATTTTAAAAATATGAGGCATACTATTTAAGATTGTCATCGATTTAAAATCAAAGTATGAAAAGGATACCCTGGAGAGAGTAAAACACAGAATCATTCTAACTAAACATTCAAATCGTAGCGACACCTAGGTATCGTCTTACAATTAAATCTCGGTCTCGAATGGATTAAAATGAAATACATACTTGCAGCTTCAACATCTTCAATATCGAGGAGATTCAAACTTTACAAATAAATGTAAATTGCGATGTAAAACAAAGCGATGTAAAAAGGGAAAAGGAGGAAAGAAGGAACAGGGAAGCAAAGAGAAGAAACGAATTTTTCATTTTCTCGAAACTGGATCAAGTTTCAGGAAGGCCATCCAAGTAATTGATGTCCTCTGTACTTATTTGTTAATCATGCGCGGAATCAGAACGATTCGACCTCGTTCCAAAGCAAATCGTTACTAGAGTAGAGACGGGAATTAATAATTCGTGTCAATTGTTCGATCGTGTTCACAAATTCAAATGCGGTTGAGTAGCGGAAACCATTTATAACACGTCCCATACAGCGTAGATCGCATACACGTCTTAGGATGTATTTTTGGTACTTATATATACTCTATATATATTCTTACTCTATATATACTTATATGTACTCTATGTATATTCTCTATCTTATATATACCATAAAATATTTCGTGAAATCGCGTATTCGTGTCTAATGTCAGGGATTCTCTTTCCATAAGTCTGCGTTTTCTATATTATCTTTCTTCCTTATCAGTAGGCATTCTCACAATTTGTGATTAATACTGCTCGTACAGGAATGTTAGGTTTTTGACGTTGTAAAATTTCACGTGAAATAATAATGCCTATATATTGACTAATTTATCAATTAATTAAATCCGTGTATATCAAGTTTTCTATAATTTAGTACTTTCGTGTAACTACAGAAATTTGATGCAATATAAAACTTGATTAAAACAGCGATTCATTAGGAAACGAGAATAATGATGCAAATATTTTTTGTAGCCATTATATAGGATTTCGATTGCATAATTAATCAGTATCAACTTACCAATCTTTAACTGAAGAATGTGAAGAAGGGCTGGCGGTATATAGACCGCAATTATGATCGTTTTCATGTAAATTGCCAAGCTGCTGTACATGTTTGTTATTCGTAAAAAGTTGCGATGACAAGCGGAAAGAAATAAACAATCCAAAAGTATCTGCAACAGAAATCAGAATACACTCAGAATACACGTTTTCGCATGGTTGGATCAATTTCGCGTGGGACTAACCTGATTGAACCTAACGCGGGATAATTGCTCAACTCACGACCTTAACCAGCCCGCTTGATTCTCTGTAAATGCTTGAAATTGACGCTTGGATTCTTTCCAGATTAACTAGCTTTGCCCCTCCCTCCCTTTATCTATTTTCTTAGATCAACTTAGAATGGATCGAACAAAGGCACAAAAGAATTCGAAGAAAACAACAACTTATTATCCAAATTGTTCATCGAGGGTAATCAATGCTGTATACTTCCTAGAATTAGGATGAATAGGGATTTGGAGAAACCCACCGGCCATGTCCAGAATAATAAAATATCTCGCTTTTGCAATCTCGCGACTTGATCCGCAGTGAGGGGTAAAGGATACCGATCCGCGACCGTATATTTATTTAGTTCTCGAAAATCTACCTATCATCTATCTGAACCATTGTTCGTCTTCACGAGTAACACGGGGCTCGCGAACGGTGAATTACTAGGCTTTATGATTTTTGGCTGTAATTAAGTCGCTTGTTCTATCACGTACTACTCTGCGCTCGCGAAGTCTATTAGGACTCCTTGTACGGCGATGTTAGGATCAATTAATTGTACTTCTAACTGTCCTGTATTTTTTTTGTACGAGTACGTAGGGAACCCGTAACGGATGAATCTCTGAATTTTCGAAAAGAAAGATTAATCGACTTTTATCACTACCACGTACCTCATTGTCAACTTCATTGACATCGATCTCGTTTTCAGCGGTTTTATTACGGGCATGAATTATTTTTGTTTTACACATAGCGAGGCTAGTTTGTGTAATATTACGTCAAGATCTTGGCTTAAAATTTGACGAGCAATCGCGATATCGTATTTTTAAATAACTATCAGTCAGGACATGAAAAATTTATCTCTAACCACTAAAAAGAAAAGAAAAGAAAAGAAAAGAAAAGAAAAGAAAAGAAAAGAAAAGAAAAGAAAAGAAAAGAAGAAAGATAATATGTTGTGGCAGTCTAAGTCGATCTAAGAAAATAGATAAAGGGAGGGAGGGGCAAAGCTAGTTAATCTGGAAAGAATCCAAGCGTCAATTTCAAGCATTTACAGAGAATCACTATTGAAAGTTCAAAGGCCGACTAGTGAGCTTCATCCTATCTCATTTTTTAATCAGGCGATGGATCGACGAATCGTATTGATTTCGAGGATTATTATAGTTCTGTGGGGATTTTAAAGCGTGGTTTGTCTAATCTTGTCTCGTTAGCTACAGACTCTTTGGCGAGCAGCCTGAAACTTGATCCAGTTTCGAGAAAATGAAAAATTCGTTTTTCCTCTTTGCTTCCCTGTTCCTTCTTTCCTCCTTTTTCCCTTTTTACATCGCGTTAAGACCCGTTAAATAATATTGACTGCCGTGGACGCTGGCTGAGAAGTGCACTTTATAACTAGCTTTAAAATCACTGACGTCGACGAGGACAAAGGTAAGTTAGAGGGTCATTTATCTGAGCTGGTGTTATTCCGCTGTACAAACTATTTCCGGCCAGTACCTTTTATGTACTTTCGCTTCCGCTAACAAGCAACGCGCCATGTCCATCACTGTTCTATTATACCTTTCCGCTGTCCCGTTTAATTCATGTACGTATGTTGGGCAATTATTTATTCTTATACCTTTATCCCTAGCAAATTTATAAATTCGATTATTTAAATATTCTTTACCATTATCGCATCTTAATATTTTTAACCTCTTGCCCGTTAAATTTTCGGCTTCATTTACGAACTGTACGAAAGAATCAAAGACCTCATCTTTTGATTTTATACAATAGATCCTAGCTATTTTACTATAATCATCGATAAATGAAATGAAATATTTTTCTCCATTGAATCCGGTAGTCTTAAAGGGACCACATACGTCCGTATGAATAATTTCCATTATTTCCCTAGCCTTAGTTCGATTATTTTTGAAAGGTAAGTTATGCATTTTGCTTTCTATACACACCCTACATTTCAAAAGTTCCTTTTCAAATTCATTCGGTATGCCAGTCACTAGCTGCTCTTTACCCAAAATCTCTAAATATTTAAAATTTACGTGTCCTAGCATCCTATGCCATCTTTCCTTTTTACTCATACCACTACGTTCGGCGCTGTTTACTAAGTGCTTCTTCCCTTTCAATATACTTTTTATTCTATATGTCCCATTCTCTTTGAACGCTACAGCTGTAAGTATATTATCCTCATCTATTACTTTCGCAATATTTCGTTTGGAAATAACCGTATTCTTATTGTCTGTTAGTTTACCTAAACTAATCAAATTTGCGGACATTTCTTTCGCGTAAAATACTTTCCTCATATTTATTTTATTTTGTTTTCCGAATGCTTCAAAATAACTTATAACATTCCCAACTTTTGTCGCTTTTATCGGTCTATTATCGCCTAAATATATATTTACCGGTTCTTTTAGGTCGATAGATTTATCGAAATAATTTATATTATTAATTATGTGATCGGTACAACCGCTATCTAATAGCCACACTATTTCGTTCTTACTTATTTCATTCGTCTCACTGCTGTTTGCTGCGTGCGCCGTTGCTGTCCATATGCCTGCTCTTGAGTTTCCATGCTCGCCCGTGCCGGTTCTTGATTGACGATGAAAGTTTCCACGTCCTCTGCTCGTATTGCCTTTGTTCTCTCTTCCTCTGTTTCGACCACGTGTTGGCCCATGCCAATAGCCGTTACTGCTTCCCGCTTGGACGCCATTTTGACACTCTCTCGCAAAGTGTCCTAATCTTCCACATCTGAAGCATCCTTCCTTTTTTGCAGAAAAGGCGTTGGTTTGCCTTTCTCCTCGATTGGATTTATTTTTCTTCTCTGCTATTTCTATTTTATTTTTCACATACGCTACCGTTTGATTCTCTTCTTTCAATGCGTCTATTATGTCCGCTATGTAGCTGTATTCTTCGGGTAACGTATTCAGCATGTAATTCAGCTTTTCCCTCTCACTTACTTGTGCGCCCGCACTTTTTAATTCATTTATTAATTTTTCGAAATCGTTAAAGAATGATGCTGAATCAGTGTAGTTCTCCAGTCTTATGTTTTCCAATCTCCTTCTGCATACGATCTGCAGTGCCGTCGACTCTTTCAAGTACATTTCATCGAACCTTTTTATTATATCATACGCCGTTTTTCCTTCCCTAACATACTCCAATTGTCTGTTCGATATTGCACTATAAATTATATTTATCGCCTTCAAATCCTTTTTGTCCCAGTCTTCATCGTCTCTTTCGTTCTTCATTCTAGTTGTAACAACCTCGCATTCCTTATATTTGAGAAACATCGTGATTCTTTGCTTCCACATTCCATAATCCTCACCATCGAATATAGGTATCATGATTTCCGATCTCTCCATTTTAATTGATTCTTCTTTTTTTTTCTTTTCTTACTCAAGCGTTCCTACGTGCTCGAAGTATATTTTGTTCCTCTGAAAGTTTTTTTTTCTTTACTGAAAACTCACTCGCAAGATCGTAACCACGCACTAAATATCTTGCAAAACTAGTAACCACGCTCTGCTACCATGTTAAGGAAATTCGAGGATTTGGGAATACAAATAATTGACTATATTTCCCACGCAACAGTTATACATCTATATTACACTCTGAAGAACGTCTTGCACGCACGCTTGTCGCCAACCGACTATCCTAGATTCTTCTAACATCTGGCAACAGTCTTTTGTCTCCACTAAGACCTTGACGCCCTCTGGCCCTTACACACACACTCTCATGTACAGTGTAAATGTATCACTTCCCTAACACAATTATCCCGCGTTAGGTTCAATCAGGTTAGTCCCACGCGAAATTGATCCAACCATGCGAAAACGAGTGTATTCTGATTTCTATTGCAGATACTTCTGGATTGTCTATTTCTTTCCGCTTGTCATAGCAACTTTTTACGAATAACAAACATGTACAGCAGCTTGGCAATTTACATGAAAACGATCGTAATTGCGGTCTATATACCGCCAGCCCTTCTTCACATTCTTCAGTTAAAGATTGGTAAGTAGATACTGATTAATTATGCGATCGAAATCCTATATAAAAACTATACAAAGATATTTGCATCATTATTCTCGTTTCCCAATGAATCGCTGTTTTAATCAAGTTTTATATTGCATCAAATTTCTGTAGTTACACGAAAGTACTAAATTATAGAAAACTTGATATACACGGATTTAATTAATTGATAAATTAGTCAATATATAGGCATTATTATTTCACGTGAAATTTTACAACGTCAAAAACCTAACATTCCTGTACGAGCAGTATTAATCACAAATTGTGAGAATGCCTACTGATAAGGAAGAAAGATAATATAGAAAACGCAGACTTATGGAAAGAGAATCCCTGACATTAGACACGAATACGCGATTTCACGAAATATTTTATGGTATATATAAGATAGAGAATATATATAGAGTACATATAAGTATATATAGAGTAAGAATATATATAGAGCCAAACCAACCAATTACTTTAATTAATGCAAGCTGTACTCGAGATTCGCGCATCTTGTGTATACACACCGGGTCAGACAAAAGTTTTCATTCATCCCAGTAGAACTTTCGTAGTCCTTGAATGAGTGGACTGATTCTTCGTGCGAAAACAAATTGGAAGCGCAGAGGGATGTATTGTTTCAGCGTATATCGATTTTAAAGCACGGTTTTAAAGCACGGTATAATCAATTCTTTTACATAAAATTATATTGTATAGGCTATTGTTATTTAAACACTTTAAATTGGATGGTTTTTACATATGCTAAAAAAATGGAAAATGATGATGATGAATCAATGACACGTAGAAAATTATAATCTATTGTATTGCTGTTATCTAATGGTGTTGTAATTGACTGTATGGTGGATGTATCTAATGGTGTTGTAGTTGACTGTATGTTGTTCAATATTGCCATGAAACTCTTCTGATTCATTGTCACTTATACGAAGTATGGAAGTATACGAAATTGATAAAATTATTAATAATATTTACGAAGAGAAAGTAAACTGTTGGATATATGACAAAATAATTCTATTTTAAATAAGAGACTGGTCAGCGTGGTTATTTTGTTTACAAAATCAAACGAATTTAATGAATGTAATGGTAAGGAAGTAACTATAAATGGCTGTTAAACTATTTTTATGCTTGAAAAGTAATTCGCAAAGTAATGTAAAGCAGTACTACTGAGTTGTACATAACCTCTTTCAGAATTTGTTCTTAACCTCTTGCTTCATAACTTCCTTAATTATACTCTTCAAACTTATTGACTACTTCGATGTTGTTACGAACAGAAACTGATAAAATATTAATCTTAAATATAGATTGAAATGAAAGCTTGTCACGTAAATATATATATATATGTACTACTTACTCAAACTATGGATCACATAACCTATAAAAAAAAAAAAAAAAAAAAAAAAAAAAAAAAATTATTGTACACTATAAAGCAAGAGGTTAAATCTTTAATCTGTTAAGAATTAAATTTTTTATTGTAACTGCGAAAATTATAAAAGTACCAAGCGAAGCAAGTACGGAATATATGCGGAATATGAATCGCTCAACGAACCAAAGAGCGGCTCAGTGACAAAATTAGTAAAGTAAAGACCACAAATATTACAACATTATATTCTACCACAAAATAATTCTCTATACAAAAAAGGTACACAACGAATCGATTTTTCACAACGATAAGAGTCAACAGAACCAATCAAGACCAGGCGAGACTCTCATAAGACAACGATATCAGAGGGATCAAATCAGCGACTTCAATCTATGTTACAGAGTATAGTTATCAAGAAAAATTGCTCTTTTCATGAAAAGTATGGTAATGATACTCTTATAATACATTGTATATCTGGCAGTCGGGTGTGCCCGTGGCCATCGGAAATGTAAAGACGACGCTTTTAGAAAGTGATAGCGCCATCGCGTTTTAAAAACGCGTTAGAAGAAGGTCGGTTTCGCTATCCAAGGCGAATCGAAAAGTGTGCGTGTTGCGAGAATCAGAGTTGATCGAGACGTCGAAGCATAGAGCCGTTAGAATTGAGTTGCGAGTGTTGTCGAGTGTTAGAGTTGCTAGTGAGAGAGAGAGAGAGAGAGAGAGAGAGAGAGAGAGAGAGTTACCAAATAGTTGTCAAGTTATTTGTTGTAAATACGAGCGTTGCATTTAGTTTTCCTGTTAATCAAACATCGTTTCTCTGTCTAACTAATATCTGTATTTTCAATCCATTATTAATATATTCCGATATTACAAGTGGGGGCTCGTCCGGGATTGAATAAGACAGAGAAACGATACGATTTAACGGAGCTATTTCTGCGGGAGTAGAAAAGAATAGAATAAAATGGCAAACGTTGAAGACGAACGATTGTCGGGTGAAGAGGATTTGACGCTGGAGGAGCTGAGGAGTAAGCTCGCACAGATGAATCTGCCTATATCCGGTGCGAGATCAGTGCTGGTTGCCAGGTTGAACAGAGCGTGCAAACCTGGTCGATCTACTCCTAAGGATTCGAAGCGTGGCGAAGAACCAACAAACCAGCGAGATCTAAGAAGCAAGCAGAGAGCCGAACGCAGTCAAGAGGGAGAGGAAGACCTCGAGAAGCTGAGGACGAAAGAGCTGAGAGCGCGTCTCGTTAGCTTGGGGTTGAAGGTAACGGGAAGAAAATCCGAACTACGCGCGCGGCTACAGGCGGCCCTAGAAGGAGACGATGTATCGTCGGAAGAAGAGAGCTCCGACGAAAGTGAAGGCGAGGACGATAAACAAGGCGCGCGAGAATACAGGAGAGGCACGCGAGCGGTGTATCAGGACCGCGATGAGTAGCAGCAGAAGGTATGCGTCGGTTCGATGTTGAGTCTTAAAGACGTGGAAGACTCATTAGAGAAATTCAGCGGGGATGATCTGCTGAGGGTAAATCAGTGGGTGGAAGACTTCGAGGAAATGGCAGAAGTGTGGGGTTGGTCAGACGCCCACATGGTGGCCTATGCTAAGAAATTACTCGCAGGCTCCGCTCAGGCCTTCGTACGACAAAAACGATGCGCGAAGTCCTGGGCAAAGCTAAAAAAGGCGTTGAGGAATGAGTTTGAAAATGTAGTAAGCGACCAACAGATACATGGCGAGTTATCCCATAGAAAGAAGAAAGCAGATGAGAGTCTGCAACAATATATGTATCACATGTGCGGGATTGCAAAACAAGGAAGGGTTGATACGCAATCCTTGATAGACTACATTATTCAAGGCATTCCCGACGAGGTCGCGAACAAGACTGTGCTATACGGAGCCAGGAATATCGAGCAATTAAAAGAGCGTTTCAGGCGCTACGAAGCGATAAAAAGAGATATGGAGATGAGGACGAAATTTGAGGAGCCGAAGAGTAACAGGGTAAAGCCGGTGGCGAAGCTGTCCGAAACCGAGAGGAACAAGGAACCCGGTCGATCTGGAGATGCGAGGAAGACGCGATGCTACAATTGCTTCAAATGTAGGGAGTACGGACACATCGCATCAAGTTGCGACAATTTGGGTGAGCCCTCAAAAAAAGTTTACAGCGTGTTTCGGTCGTTACAAACAAGGCGTGGTAAGGATGTTAAGATGGAAAATTTCAAATTGAGCGCGTTGATAGACACCGGTAGTGAGCTGACTCTAATGCGAGCAGATCAGCATGTGAAAATCGGAGCGCCCAGATTAAGTCGGGAAATCGTTGGATTTGGCGGTGTCGGTTCCGGAAGGAATTTTACGCTCGGGAAATTTTCCACGAACATTATTATAGACAATGAGTCGTACTGTATAACCATACACGTAGTTCCAGACACAGTGATGCAACATTCGCTTATTATTGACGCAGACTTTTTGGACACTGTTGAAATAAGTATAAAAGGGGGAGAATCTTTTATTAGTAGAATAAAGGACGAAAATCCCGATGAGTGTCCGGAAGTCCTCAAGATAGATGTAGAGACACAGGCGAGTGAGATAGATTTGTCACACGTTAAGGACATGCAACATAGGCTAAAAAGAGATTTGAAGAGAACCAAAGCATTGCTAAGAGACGCTCAAACGATGCTGGAGAGATCGAAAGGTGACTCGACGGGTAAAGCAGCTTTACGACAGCTGAAGAACCAGTTAGAAGATGCAGAATGCGCTAGAGCAGTTGCAGTTAAAGCGAAACAGGCACTGGAGCAAGAACCGAATGAGACGCAGGCTTCGTTGCAGGAAGTACTGCGGCAACGTTCCGAAGCAGAAGATCGTGTTAATGTAGCTAGTCGCGAACGAACTGAGCTACTGTCGCAATTGGAAGAAAATAAAGAAGAGTTAGCAGAAGTTTTGAAGAAGTATCGGGCAGCTGTGCAGCAAGTGTCGGAGGAACGGAGAATAGTGGCAAGACACGTGGTGATTGGTAAAGTGGACCACGAGATGGTGTCCTCGTCGGATTCTTGCGGCCAGCAGGAGGACTTAGCGAACATCACGAGGAGGAAGAATCTGGCTAAGGATGTTGTTGATGATATTTGCGAATTTACTGAGAAGGATAGCGTTGCGGGTGCGAGGGTTGTTTCAAGTTTTCGGATAGACTCGAAGAGAGTGAATGCAAGGCGAACGAAAAGACAAGGGAAGTCGCACGTGCGGAATCCCTCCAATAATATCGATATACAGAGGATGTGGATGACGAGGACGACGATGGGATTGTCGAGGACACGATGAACGTGAAGACCTTCGAAAAAGAAGAGATCATAGTCTCGGTAGATGGTAAGTTGTTAACGTCTTCCATGTACGAACCGAGCCTACGAAAATGTCACGATGCTGCCACGACGATCAAAGCCCCTGACAAGAGTGAAATGGGTAAACAAACAACGGAGAGGAAGATAGAGGAAGAGCGAAAGAGGAGCAGTAGCATCGAGGACGAACAGGCCGCGGTGTTCCAAGAGGAACGAGATCAGCTGCGTGCGGACGCAAAGAGACGGATTGAGGAGATCCAAATCCGAAACAAGCGGGCGTATAACAGGAGACGCAAGAAGGCGACAGCATACAGGACGGGAGATCTAGTGGCAATCGAGAGGATGCAGAGGGGTCCCGGGCTAAAGCTGCATCCGAAGTTTCTTGGACCGTATCGGGTGATAAAAGTCCTGCGAAATGACCGATGCATAGTGCAGCGAGAGGGGGAGCACGAAGGGCCACGTACAACTTCCACGGCAGCCGATCACATGAAATGGTGGAATGCTGACGATAGTGATGTAAGTGCGAGCGGCGATGATGAGCACATCTGAGGGCAGATGTGATTGTCAGGAAAGGCCGATTGTAATATCGTAGAATAGCTTTGATTGGAGATCGGCTGAAAATAGAAAAACCGTGTACGTCGTGTTTCTGTGGTTCGTTTACATTTAAGAGTGCCTACGTGACTAAAGGCACGTAGTTGGTAGTTCTTACATAGGTATGAGGGAAACAATAGACAACGTTAGAAGAAGGACGGTTTCGCTATTCAAGGCGAATCGAAAAGTGTGCGTGTTGCGAGAATCAGAGTTGATCGAGACGTCGAAGCATAGAGTCGTTAGAATTGAGTTGCGAGTGTTGTCGAGTGTTAGAGTTGCTAGTGAGAGAGAGAGAGAGAGAGAGAGAGAGAGAGAGAGAGTTACCAAATAGTTGTCAAGTTATTTGTTGTAAATACGAGCGTTGCATTTAGTTTTCCTGTTAATCAAACATCGTTTCTCTGTCTAACTAATATCTGTATTTTCAATCCATTATTAATAAATTATAATTAATCGAACAAAATTACACCTTTAATATATTCCGATATTACATTACCGTGATGTAATATTTATCATGCTTATTTTGTACGTAAAACGAATCGTTGGAATATTCCCGAAGCTAACGAAGCATTTCCCAAAAGTTAAACCGAAGAGATTAACGCGAATAGTTAAGTGAAATTTTTCCATTAACTTGCTGACCAACCGGCAAATAAAAAATCATAAAAATTGTTTCAATGTGTTGAGGTCACGCATAACTTCTTTTTTCATTGACGATTACCAAACAGGTAAAATTTCGAAATTGTACGAAGGCCACGTGACCAGATCGTATTGGAATTTGAAGTGCATGGAAAAAGACAACTCGAAGTACAAACCTTGAGCTGTACTACTCGAAGTACAAACGTGAACTAATGGATGCAGAAAAGCAATTAACGCCAAACATCCGAACAGCATCTTGGAGCCCGTCATTGTTCTGAAATAAAAGAAGTGACGAATTAAAAAGACGCAGGACTAATAATAATAAAGGAAACTTAGTTCGTATTATAAATTGAATTTACATCAGAAAAGAAGCACGGTCAAGCGAAACAGATCGTAGAAATGACAAATATCATCGATATACGTTTCAGTGTAATTTCACTTTTGAAAATTATTTAGTTTAATACGATCGTATTCATCGCTCCGAAACTTTCATTGTGCTGCAATTTGTGCTGCGTCTTTTTAATTTCTCTATCTTTCTGTGTTTTCGGAAAAATTACTTGAAAGATTAAGAATTGCTTGCCTTATTTTATTTTCGATTAGTTAGGATTTGATTATTCCAGGTAAGGTTTATTATTTATAACAGGTTTTATCACTTGTTTATTATTTAGGAGTTTGTTATTTTAGGATTAGTACCTTTTAGGATTTCTTATCCTTCGAGTTTCTGTTTCAGATATCTAGGTCTATTTCAAGATGTTTTATTACATTAGGATTATTTATTCGATTAAGATAATTTAAGAGTTTCACAATGTACAAAGAAATAATCGCGTGAAATTTAGATTTATGCTTTAAACGTATTAAACACGCGGTAATTTCAATGTCTATAGCCTCGAACGTGTTCTGATTAGTTGTGTCATTGTCTGTGACATTGAAATCACAAAAATCCATTGCAAGTGTGCTGTCATGCAATGTGGATGTAATTGGGTTTTTTGGGGTTAGGTTGGGGTTAGGTTGTATCATCTGATTTGTACAGTACTATTTTAACGCAAGGACAGGAAAGTTATTATATATTTCCCGTCCATTATTTGAATCGTTGTGAAGTGTAACGAATTATATTCGATTCGAGGAGATGTTAATGAATTACCCATTTCATATGTAATTACATGGAAATAAAAATCATTGCAAAAGTAATTGATCTAATGACAACGGAATTTCCAATATTTTTTTGTTTCGTCACCTCTTTTTCGTAATATATCTTTTATAGGTACGTGATTTATTAATCGTTCGAATGGAAATAATTATTCGTATAATATTCAAACGATTCTAGCCATAAAATAAATTAAAACGATACCTGTCAATGATATGCAATCTGCGTATGACGTCAACCTCGATCTATGCTTATACAAGAAATTTTATCAATCAATGACTAGATATACAATAATCAAATATTATAAAATTTCCTGAAAACCTTTAGGTGTTAATATCTTTAATATTTGCAAGTTATTGTTTAGCGCTAATTAGTTAGAATGTAACAAGTGGTGTACCAGAATTGAGATAATTAAGCCACACGAACAATCTTATTTAGATCTTTTTAATTTTTTAATTCTCTTTTGCTCTAATACTTCGTAAAATTAATCTTCATTAGCTACTACACTTCATAGAATAACAAGAGATAATTTTTCTTATATAACGTTTCATTCATAAAATCTATCATTAAAGTATATCTTCATAAAAATATCATTCCATACTAACGGTATATTTGGCGTCATACGAGATAACAGTTACCAGTGATGACATATGTAACTTTATAAAGATATCTCGTTTTATTATATATTAAAAGAATGTACTCATTGCTGCTATATTTCAGATGAAAAAAAGGCGGCAACGATTTTACAGTAAAATCGTTCGTTTACAACTGATTCATTTACATTTCATGATAATACTGTGCATTCTGAATATGCTATGATTTGGTTTAAAATAATAAATAGTCCATTCTTGCATACTATTGCTCCAGCTTTACTTGTATTTTCGATATTGGTATAAATAGAAAGACAATTAATGTCGTTCGAGTCTATTTTCGGATCATTTATATTACGTTTAATCCATATAGTTATCATATGAGACATAGTATCGTAAAATTTGGAAGAATAAAACGTTCGTACAGGAAGTACATTTTATAAGAACTCCAACAAATCTGCGTGTGCACCTAAAATACAAACTGATAGTGATAGTGATTGTTCATAAGTTTATATACATTATCTAATGTCAATCGAAGGTATCAATTCTTTTTCTCCATAAGAGTACTTTTTCATTTATATGTGTTCAAAAATACATGTGTTCAACCGTGAAGCATATGTCACCTACAACGAAAAAGAGTTTTCCTATACTTAATATTTCCTTTATATACCTATGAAAGTCTATTCTTCGCGTAGTATGAAATTATGAATAAATCTGGAATATTGTTCAATCTGAAAAGAAAAATAACTTATTGACATCATTCATTGATACGAGATTCAGAATGTTTGTTTTGTCTTGCAGAAAAAGAAGGCAGCCCTCCCTTTCTTTTAATGTGAAATAGAAAGCGAAAATTTGAAAACAGATTTTTTGGAAATTTACTTGCAAATATCGTTTTCAATATCGTGATTTTCTTCCCAATGGTACTGTACTTTCAAATTTTCCAGTATCCCTCTAAAAACAAAAAGTCGAACCTCGTTATTGTTAACGTAGGCATTACAAGGAAGCGAAGTATTAGAAAGCAGCTCCTTTTTATTATGGATTTCTCTATAATCATGTAAATAAGAAATTCCGGAAATTTTTTCCTCAAGAATTTAATTCTTGTGTTTTGATTGATAATTATTACACTGCATACTAACTTTTCGCATACTGTTCGCGTCTAACAGTTTCCTAATAATAACTACTTCAAAATTACATATGTTCTTGCACGAATTCAAAAGTACGTATGATACAATTACAATTGATTCTAAAATAATAATTATTTAAAGATATTAAGATACTAATTAAACGTTTCACTGTATTTCAAAATCTGGAACAACAAATTTTTATTTATAAAAAATGAAACTGTCTTTATATATTCTTTGTCACGATGCTATTTCTTATTACCGTGTCGACATTTTTTAAAATTCATTTTGTTATCTCTACGCAATAGGAAAATTCATATACTGCTTAATATTTTTTGCATAT
Organism: Bombus huntii; assembly: GCF_024542735.1. NCBI lineage: Eukaryota > Metazoa > Arthropoda > Insecta > Hymenoptera > Apidae > Bombus > Bombus huntii. Next base: position 22,040,052 of record NC_066238.1, read on the forward strand.
TATCCATCCACCGCATGATATCTTCTGAAAAATCAAAATATTAATGTTATATTATTACAATGCTTCTTAAATATCAATTTTTGACAAATTTGAAATCCAATATATTTTGCACAATTATTATTTATCAAAAAATTCCAAGTTAGTAACTTTCTTTTCAAATGGCAAATAACATATACTTTGACTTACCTGTAAGTTTTTGTTCCTAATCATCATTTCCTCTTATAGAACATCATTATTGTTCTTATAATTACTACCAGTGTCATAGATATTGTAGTGGCTACAACTGAATTAATAGAAAATGATAAATAACTGTGTATAACACTAACACATAATTGTGTATAACAATGACACATAACTTTTACTTACATATCTGTCGATAAGGGATTACTTACTGTGATATCCTGTTGATGTTTCTTAAGGCACTTGATTAGGTGCGATATGGTATCATTCCTTATGGTATACTGTAGATAAGTATTTTAGAAAATAACAAGAATAAATCTAAATTATTCAGAGGTTCCAGTTTCGGCTTAGACATAAATACAGGACCATTTGCAAAGAAGAAAGGGTGCGTTTCTACAGCCTCGTTATAGTAACCATGAATACCAATCTCTGAATTACTGGTTACTAAACATAAATATCCTATAAAATTTAATATATTTCTTTAATTTTTAATACATACATGAGTTAGTAGTTCTAAATTATGAATCATCCTACCTGTGATATTACGCTTTTCCTTATAATATCATCACTCGAGTGAACAACATTAAGATCATGTAAACCATGTCATCCTATCTTACTGTGAAGATACTTAGTTATGTTATCTAACATTATAAAAATATCATCAAATTCAAGTCCTTTTATTCACATCACATGGCCACGACGATCTGGTTCTTCGTTATATAATGTTCTAAAATTTGTCGTATATATAGGATGTACAAACCGTGATATCAAGGTATCAGTTCTTCCTTCCCAAGGGACAGTTTCATTAAAATTCTGATAGAATTAAAAATTAATTATTAATATTCTAACAATCATATATGTTAAATACGTTATAGTCAACGATATATACCTGAGCGAATGTAGGGGTGATTCCTTGATAATTATAAATGTCATCAGCCCACATCATTGTGCCACTTCTTTGTACTCCAGCCTCTAGATTAACAGCCTAAACAAACATACGAAATTTTATAGAAGCTGTACAAAATATAGTATATATGCGCAATATTGAAGCGTTCAAGGGGATATAAAGGTAATGTACATCACATACACGTGTACTCTCATGCAACAAAATACAATTAGATTTAATAGTATAAGCTCTTTTATTCATCATAATAGATTGGAAATTTAAGTGTCTTACGAGGGTGAGTAAAAAGTTACCCGCTCTGTCGGTGTAGAATTTATTTTAAGCAATTGTCAAAAAAGACATACATCATTTTTTGACATAATCACTCGATTTCTGTATACACTTTGTCCATTTGCCGAAGGACCTTTGTATTTTCTCATTAAAAAATGTTTTGGGCTGAGCTGCGAACCACGAATGCATCGTCGTCTTCACCTTTTCATCAGCTTTTTCGGCATCCATCTCGCACAAACTTTTTAAAATCCAAATCTGTCGTGCACTATTGCATAAGCAGAGCCGTGGCTGATTTGCAAATGATTTGCCACATTATCCAGTGTCACTCGTCTATTCCATAGAGCATAAGTTCATGAGCACGTTCAATGTTGTCATCGTGGATGTGGACGGGCGTCCAGCTGTTTTTTCATAACACTCGTGCGATCTTCTTTGAACTTTTGTGCCCATTCAAACACACTTCGTGACAAAACACTTTCTCCATAATGTGCATTAAATCTTTGATAAATATAGGCATCAAACATAACCTCCGACCACAAGAAACGAATCACAGCATCCTGCACTGTTTTCCTGCAAATCACCATTGCAAAGCGCCATTACTCGCGCAACGGTCACAAACGAATTGACGTAACACAAAGAAACCTGCGCAGCAGCACTGAACAGATATTGACGTCATACGAAGAGTGCAGATGGATCAATACGGTCGACAGAAGTTTTAACTATCTGGAGTGCGGATAAATTTTTACTGAGAGTCGTATAGGAATCTATAATCTGTAAGTACACCTTTGGCTGAATGGAAATTTCTCTTACATATAGTCAAAAATGCTGAAACTGTGTATTGAATTGGAAAGTGATAAAAAATAAGTGAAGTTTCGAGGTTGCATGTGATTGCATGAGTACACAGGACGTTTTTAGCGAATAAAAAATAATTTTGAAAGACACGAGACTTATCTTGTATTTTATGCACTCTCTGTGTCCGAATTTCCAGAAGCTCTCTATCTTATGAAGTGTTTTAGATTAGCCGGAAAATTTTGTACGTACGTACAAGAAGTATACGATCTAAGTGGAATATTCCATTATTCTCTTGATACAACAGAAACGAAATTTACAGAACTTCTCAGAAAGTTGGTTTATTATTACCAAATTTATAGAATTAATATACGTTTATCATCTTTACATACCTAAGTCGTGGAGGTTTATCGTGCGTAAAAAATTAGTGTCGTTTCAAAGTTACATTTCGTACATTTTAAGCCTATAATTTGTAACGTACAAAACAATGTAAATTTGAGCTGTTTCTTATCTCCACAATAAGAAAATCCAACTTTACGTTTTTTACACAATGATATTTATGGAACAGTAATATCATATTATTGCATCGCTTGGAGAATGAAGTCAAGGTACGATGTGACCCTAGTGTAAACGCTGGGATACCCAGCTGTGCCGCACTTATAAGCATAAGACACAATACCTATTAAATACGAGGTTAATTCATGTTGTATCAGCAGTGGTCCGCCGCGGTCAGCCTGAAAGGATCGTTAAATTTTTAATCAAAGATACTGAAATATATCGATCGAATTGTATTGAAATTATACTTATATACAGTAATAATCTTCTATTGATTTGTGTATTGAAATACTCCAATTTATAACGTACATGTTATATGTATTTTGAGCAAAACTAAGATTAGAAGGAAATTAGATTAAATACCATAACGAGGTGTGAGAAGTGGGCAAAACTATTAAATTGTGTTTATCTATTATTTTTAATGTTTAAGACGTCGATTTGATGTTAATTCGAATCGACGTGTCTTCAGATACCGTATAGTTTGTAGTAACTCTGTAACTTAATTACCGTACAAGAATCCTCTCCACCCTGAGCATGTTCGGCGCATATTATACCATCAGTGATATCAGGTGCATTAGGAAATTTGGAATAAGCTATTTTGCATTCGGCGTTCTTAATCACTGGCATTTGTACTTCCATTAATGCATTACGTCGTGGTCGTCCTACGAAGAAAATAAGAAAGATATTTAAGACTGGAACTATTTAATTTTATTATAAAATTGATATCACTTACTATATCTTAATGCTCCCGATCCAGCAACAAGGGGGTTATAGCCGACGAAGTTGCTCTTTCGTAGGGGCTCTTTCGTACAAATGGGATATACGTACCCTGAAAAATAAAAAAATAAATGAAAATGCAGGAAACGAATGACCAAAAGTATGAGAAAGAATTATACACGCTTTATGACACAATATATGTGTACAGTAAGAAATTTCAGGATATGATACTTCAGTAATACTCAATAGCATATATATATATATATATTTGAGGACTTACTCGAAAATGGCACCTCCTCCACCAATCTAAGAATGACAATATTATGATTGTGTATGTTTTCTATTCCATCCATATGTGCACAATGTGCTGCGGTCAAAACATGCCTAGCCGATATCAGGGAACCTCCGCACTTCCATAGTGGTTTGTCTGGGTTTCGGGGATTACGAAAACCTAATGCAACGATCCATGGCCAAGCGCCTAAAATGCAATAGTCATAGTTGTGAATATACATAATTTTTTCTCACATAACGGGTAACAACGATTATTACCTATTCGATATTCGATCATACAGCAGACGATAAGTACATACGTACAAATACTCTGAAATAGAGATTTGATAAAGACAGAAATTAAATTTTTATTCCAGTGGAATACAAATTATTAAATAATTCTATATAATTTCTATTTGAACTATACTGAACTATAAAGTTCAAACGTGTAATTTCTGCCCTAACAGTTTTTGATCTCTATCCATATTATTACTCCTATATCAATTTTTTATTTCAAGCAAAAAGATACTCTTCCTAACATGAAGTAAAAGAAAGAAATAATTCAAGTTAATAAGTAAAGTTACTACCGATAAAATCATAGCATTATTATTTAGTCTAATTGAAATGTACATTGATGTGCTGTTTAATGCCTTTAAAGTTCATTCTTTGCAGTAAATGGCTTATTATTAATCGGAAAGAAAGACATAAAACGTACCAAGTTCAGCTGGTTTACCATCGACCACCCTGGTATGAGAGACGTTGCTAAAACCACAGTATGGTGGTCGCAAAGCCTTATACTTATACACAGTTTTTATTAAAATTTCTCTCTTCTCTTTGTTTGGATCGTTCGGACAGCAAACGATCGTAACATTGCCCTGGTATCTGCACACTGATCGTCTATAAAAATCGGTGGCTGTACGGTACTGTATCTGCCATATTTCTTGCAGAGGTTTACATTTTCTGTAGTCAAGGCACCTGCCTTCTTGATTGTCCGGTGTGGTACATTCTGGATCAAACAATTTTAAAACATTTATACAGTTCAAAGATGCGTAAGAAAGCGACACCGATTACTCAACTTTCGAAGTAAAAGGCCGATCAAGTCCACCGGATTGCCCTACAGACACGTATTAATCCGTAAGAGTTAGTCATCATGTTGATAATAATTATCTAAAGAAACTTTTCACGTGAAAATATAAAATTTTAATTGATTAGATATTGTGTTAGCCATACTTAAGAAAGAAAATGAAAATGAATGAAATGAAAGAAAAGGACTACCTTCAACCTCATGTTTTAAATAAACACTTTGTCAGTTTTGCGGTAAATAAATTCTTAGGAATTCAGGACAGTTTTTAGTGAATCATTTTGTTTCGACCGTTCGCGGAGAGACGCGATCGCGAGATAGCACGTCAACGAGAGTTGTAAGTTCCCGTTACGATTAAATAATCGACGCCACGAACTGATCGATCCCCTTATTTCGATTATGATAATAAGGGTAGTTCAACGAAATTCCACAGAATTAACACAAATAAATTAATGTTTATTTCAACAACTTATTAACTAGAAAGATATAAATGGAACAAAAAAAATGTAACTGCGTTTTGGTTGATAAGTAATGCGCGACATACCACATGTGTTGACGGTTCGACATCTCGAAAAGTTCTGAACGCCTTTCGATTTTTTTCGTTTTTTCTGGAAGGCGACCCCCACTACGTTCGGATCACGCCACATTCTTTTACGCGAGGTAAAATACGGGCCACGAGTCAACGTTTCTGGAAGTCGCCCTGCTTAATGAACCATGCGCTTGCCACTACAATGTTTGTTTGCCGGGCAGACACGACGATCCGTCTGCGACATTATAGTGCCGCGATCGATAGTTAAGAATATGACCTATGGTAAGCCGCATGGCGTAACATTCTCCCCCCGTTGAGAGGGTACCGATCAAACTAGGGAGGTGTGGTTGAAGTTCCCATCTTATTTCGTCTCGGTGGCTAGTTGTTCGGGTTTCTCGAGATCGGGTTGAATTGGCAGTGGGACAAGCCTTTTGACGCCCCGATCCAAAATGCTCTTTGCCGTCTGAACTGTAGCTGTCCGGATGACACCATCGGCGCCTGGATGAATCTTGATAACTCGGCCCAGAGGCCAATGCATGGAGGGAACGTTGTCCTCTCTGAGGATGACGATTGTGCCCTTTTGGATGCTGTGTCCACCCTTGCTCCATTTATTGCGGTTGGTTAGCTCGTTCAAATACTCCTTATGCCAGCGGTTCCAAAAATGTTGTTTAAGCTGTTGGATATGCTGCCATTTGGAGAGTCGGTTCGATGGAATGTCCTTGAAATCTCGATCACGTAAGCACATTAATGAATCGCCAATGAGGAAATGTCCGGGAGTGAGGGCTAGGAGATCATTTGGATCGGTGGAGATAGAAGTTAGAGGGCGGGAATTGAGGACTGCTTCTATTTCTATGATAAGAGTATTACGGTGTTAAGCTCATATGTTTCTGTTTCTCCACTCGCGCTGCGCCATAATATCCTTTGATATTTCCGATCCTCTGGTCGTACGAGGAATTGCCGATACATTTTCTCGATGTCGCCAGTGAGTACGTACTGATGAGCGCGGAATCTAATTAATATGCAAAATAAATTGTGAATTGATTCGAGAATATAGGATTTCCCCATTTTCATGATTATCGTGATTTTTGTATAAATATATTTTTTAAGATACTAATAATTAGGTACTTATAAATTAGTATTATCAATTATTTTGCATTTATAATTCCGCCTCTAGTATAAGTGTTAATTGAAAACTAACTTTATGTTTGAAAAAGTACTAGCAAAGTCGTTGAGTAACAAGCCACTGATGCTAACACAAATAGCATTGTCGTAATTAAATATTTCTAAATATTCATTTTTCATTTTGAACCTGTAGAAACAATTTATTATATATACTATTAGCTAAGTAATTGCATATTTAATTAAGTCGAAATATAAAACTTAGTTATTTTAATAATTTAAAAAATAAAAAACTGACAAACATTTCAATTTAATTTATGGTTGGAACAAAAGACAGTTATTTTTCATTAATTGAAATATTGCAATGCAGAGTACTTTCCAAAATACGCCGAGAGTATTCCTGATGGTGAAACGAGCGTTGCTTCATCGAACGCAGCTAAAGAAAACAACATCTATGTAGTTGGTGGTACGATGCCTGAAATAGGGGGCGATAAATTGTACAATACCTGTACTATTTGGGGTCCCGATGGAACTTTGATAGCAAAACACCGAAAGGTAAGTAATATATTCCTTTATGGCTTTGAATTTGAAAATATTGGGGCGAAGAAAGTGACTCTATCTAGGAATAATTTAGGAATATACATATGTACATACGTATACTATAACCAATTCTATAATTTACGGTTTATAAAATACGTTATGATACGGGAAACGCCCATTTTTGTTGTAATGTGTTTGTGTTGTATAAATTTTTCACATACTTAAAATATTATTATACTTATTTTTTCTCCTTTTTAAACATTATTAAATGATAGGATTTTTTAATAAAAGAAAGTGATAAAAACGCTGTTATAGTCAGTTATAGTCGCCAGTTGTCCTTGCTAATGGTTGCTTGTTGTCGCTAGTTAGTTCTCGTTATCGTTATGTATTCCATCAATCACGCGAAATTTAACGTATGGGAATTTATTCTTCTTTATTCTTTCTGTAGGGAGATTTTTTAAGACGAGGAAAATATAGAATATTTTAAGACGACGGTAAGGTTTGAATTTAAGTAACTGTTTTATGATACAACAAAGTGGAAAGACGATTTAATTTTATAAAGTTTAGGGTAATTTTTTAAAAAACTTCGAATTTAAAAGATTCAAATAGATATCTTAAACGTAATTAAACCCTCCATATCGTAAGAAATTAAATGAAACTGCGCAACAAAGTTGATACATTTAATGTATTATTTTAAACATTTATTTAAAAACATTTATTTAAAATTTAAGTGTAGGCGTCGACGCGCGCGCGCCATTCGAAGCATTTGTCAGTTCGTTACATCTGCGGTAAAAGTTGTAACTACGAAGAAGCTTAACATATGGTGCGTCTCAAGACGACAGTAAAAAGTATTAAGAGATTTTTCGAGATTTTTTCTTTTAAGTTTCCAAGTACTTTTTCTATTTAACTTCTTTTTTTTTTTTTGTTGCATTTTCTAACAATATTCGATAAATAGAGACGAAATATGACAGTTCTTAGTTCGGGGATTTATTGGTTCGAAAGTTACTTGAAAAGTGTTTCTGGAGTTCGTGCGGTTAATACTTTTAAACTTTTACCGAGTACGACTTATTCCGTATGGCTGGACAAATCTTTGTTGATACTGTAAGCGTAACTGTAAGCGTCCGGATATTGTCTTGTGGAGATAGAAAAATACACGAAGTATTGATTGAACTACATATTTTTTTAATTCTTTTTTAATTCTTTTAGTTCTTCATATATTGATAATAAAACGATATTCCGCTACTTTGAGCACAATATAGTAATGTTTAAATAAATAATAAAATTTACGCATTTCGTCTTCATGCGTCGATAAGAAAATGCAAAAAAAGTTAAAGAAAGATGATGCGCAGACGCGAAGTTTAGTCAGCAATAATATTTAAAACCTCTAAAATATATTGTACACATTTATTTGCAAATAAGCTCAATGAAATTGAACTGTAACTGTGTTTCCAATAATGTCTTCGATGTATTGCTCGCCATTATGTCGGATTAACAGCTCTAAGTGATCGACCTTAATCACTAAATGTCGGCCGTGATTCAGTGGTATAGCTTTACATATGACGGACATCGCAGGCGCTTGTAAGACGTCCATTGTGAAACGTTTCCAATAGCACCGTTTATGCACCGTTTATGTGATGGTGAAATCTGAATATATATATCGCTGAAATATATATCGCTTATCACTTGAGTCTGACACGATCGTTTTTAAATAGAATCACAATTTTTTATTCTTTACAAAATCAGTCTTTAAAGATTATGTGCAAATAAAATAGATAAATAGATAAATGGTTGTAGAAACTTATAAAACAGATATTACAAGTATATCTAAATAAATGATATATTTATAAATTGTAATATTTGATCTAAAGTTTAAATAAATAAAAGAGATACTCGTGACTTACAATAAACGTATTTTTTTTTCAATTTTTAAACAAAGCAAAAGTGGATAACAATTTTTCAAAATGTAAAAATCAACACAATGGTTGGTTTCTTTAATTAATCAATAACGTTTAAAGTTAATTAATGTCCAGAGTGGTTTGTACATTTTGTATTTCGCCGTATTTCAACGTTCGATGTGTAAATAGAACTTGATGCCTGAAATATCGAAAAAATAATTAAATCCGATCGTTCCGTCGAATTTGCAAATTGTATACTCGTGTAAAATCGAGTGCGCTTGTGTATGCTGATACGAAAAGTGGTAGTATATTTTTCTTTTTTCGATTATCGTTATCACTTTTTGTGTGGAAAAATTAATTCCGTGAAATGGAAGTGCAATCAATACGGCTTATCACGAAATAATAGCACAACGACGGTACATATTGGTATTGACGTCAGCTTCACAAAATTTCCCGAGTATCGCGGTCGACTATTTGGGTTAAGAATTCATTTTCAAGGTTCTACAAGCACGAGTATCTTATGGATATGAAATTTTCAGTGTACATTTTAATAACCATATTCCATATTGCATGCTGCGGTCCAAGAAAAATCCGCAGTTAATATTCTGCTAATCCCTGCTGCTTTTAAAGACCATAAGTAGTCGTCCGTAAGGTTTAAAAGATTTCGAGTAGATTTGTATTACGTATTTTATCTTCTAATTTTTAAAGAGAGGATCGTGTTTAATTAATTGAAAATGACGAAACTGTAATGGGACATTATTATCAAATATTAAACGTGGTTCCATTGGGTACTTTTATGGTCTTTGCGAGATATATATGCATTATACGTTGCTATTGGCAACGCGTAGCGATGAACGATGGAGAGCAATACCTTCGTTATCTCGTCTCGGTTGTGTACATATCAGTAATGCACAGTACTCGTACTAAATATCTTACAAATTCCATACAGATTTTCAGATTAGTTTCGAATAATACCAACACGACCATGATAGTCACAGTACAGTATTAAATGGTGCCACTATGCATAATACACTCCTAAAATGTTTCTACAAATATATTTGTCCGAATATTTTTGTCAGCTACTATATCCTAACCACGATTTATTAAACAATATATAGATTTAAAAAAGAATATATAACGACATTACTTGTTTAGGCTAGATTGGTTTAACTTGTATAGTTTTAGTAACTGTGTAAGATCAAACAAGAACTTATCGTTAGTTTGGCGAGATTTGATTACACGAAGCAACATAATTGCTTTGAAACTCAGGACAGAAAACAATGTCAACCGGTAGACGCGTTTGTCTGGTGAACGTGTAACGCGTGAATAATAGATAGCGACAATCACGCGAACGCTAGTTACAGCTGACTTGGCTTACATTGTAGCATTCAAACTAGAGTATACGAGCCGTAAGCACTATTGAAAGTTCAAAGGCCGACTAGTGAGCTTCATCCTATCTCATTTTTTAATCAGGCGATGGATCGACGAATCGTATTGATTTCGAGGATTATTATAGTTCTGTGGAAATTTTAAAGCGCGGTTTGTCTAATCTTGTCTCGTTAGCTACAGACTCTTTGGCGAGCAGCCTGAAACTTGATCCAGTTTCGAGAAAATGAAAAATTCGTTTCTTCTCTTTGCTTCCCTGTTCCTTCTTTCCTCCTTTTTCCCTTTTTACATCGCGTTAAGACCCGTTAAATAATATTGACTGCCGTGGACGCTGGCTGAGAAGTGCACTTTATAACTAGCTTTAAAATCACTGACGTCGATGAGGACAAAGGTAAGTTAGAGGGTCATTTATCTGAGCTGGTGTTATTCGACCTGAACTCTGCAGCTTTTCACAGTTTCTTTCGTTTTTCTTTTAAGAGCAGAGATGTTAACTGGTCTCTTGTTACGTGTAAGAAAGTACGTGTATGTACTAAAGCTTATTTATCACCAATTGGTTGCTCAAAGTCGAGATATACATACCTATATTATATTAATACGTTACAGAAGATTACGCGTTAGTTAGCTTATGAGAATTTATAGTGTGTCACAGATCACAAAAGCAGAATGACTACTTTTTCATAAACGATATATGTATATGAATTGAAAGTTTAACTATTACGTCACATACTTCTCTCGATAAACGTCGTCGAGTGCATATTGTTAAAGAATATTAGCCATTTGAATTCAATAGTTTCGAAGATACTAATGCTTCTGTGAAGTTTTTGCAGGCTGTTAATTTTTTATTCAGATACTACAAATTTTAAATAACTTCGATTAGAAATAAAAATCACATTACATTAACGCGTAGAATGTAACGTAACGTAGATAATGTAAATATAAATTATATTACAAGGAAACAATACGGTAATTGTAGGTAATGTGAAACATTCTGGTTAAAATTGCATCCTTTGAAGGCTAGGACACACAGTACTTACGAAGTAGATTAAGTAGCAAATGGGGTACTTAAGAAAATTCATGTTGTCATTGTTTAATAAACATCTTCAGCTAATAGCTTTCTGCAAAAGCTGGTTTAAGTTATGCTAGCTTATTCCTTATTAATTGCAATTATATTGTTCGTATCTCCTAGAGGATTAACAATCCATTTTTATAATGGATAATAAAAGTAAATTCCTATTAGGTTGTCCCAAGTTTCTTTCGCTTTATAAAGAAATGACAGTTATGTTATTCTATATTATTTTATATTAAATTGGAAAAGTGCTAAAATATTTGATAAAAATGTTAAGAAATTCTGATATTGATTTAAGCGTATCGATTTATCTGCTCTTCATATTTGATCAAACAGAAATTGTTAATTATGATTTCCACTTAAAAGCGGATTGCATATTATGAGGATAAATTATCAAATTCATCTCTAATATACACATTAGAGAATCATTCATAGCCGTAATCCTGTTTACCGCTAACATTCCTGGTACTCAATCATTCATTAGGAGACTGCTCTAGCCGCACAGAATACACCTGTAAATAATTAATCGCCATTAATATTCCATCGACTTTTGAAAATCCCTCATGTGATCTATTTCATGCGATGAGAATATGTATAAATTGAGATTGCGATCGACCATCCTCAGTCGGATAAATCGAGTGATTCAAATTATAACACAAAAAAAAGTTAAAACTAGTTACATTATCTTTTTCAATTTTTATGTATTATTTGGCGGAAGAAACTTTGGTAATTAGTAAGTAAAGTTCACCTCCTTAATGTTAATGATTTTAATATGTTATTAAGCTCAAAGTTCTAAGGAATTTTCTATATATATATACATATACATAACTGTGTGCGTATATATATAATATACGTATAACAGCCAAAGTTCAGCTCTCAAGTGTACGCAAAACTTTTATGTTCATTTTACGCTATACCAGTATGTTTCATGAATTTGTTTGCTAACAGTATCGAAACAAATAACAAGCAGAGGACGAGCTATTCATGAATTGTTTTGCCAGCGTGTACGCTCCCAATATTTTCTATTTGAGAAAACATACTTGTTGCTATTGCAACTACAAATATTTTTACAGTCGACGCTTTTGCCGTGAATCATTGGCTAACATGTAAAATCGAGAAAAAACATGGTTTATTGTGATGGAAATGTGGAAAACCGCAAAACCGATATAGAAGGGAAAATAAAGGAAAGGAAGGTAGGGATAAGTAGAAGCTTGGGGCCAAGTTTAATTCACTGAAACCGAGCTGCTTGTATTATCACAAAACAAAATTGCCAGTACGTCATTTCCGTACTCTCGTCCTCGCGAAAATGGTTTTGCTCGTGAAGAAAAAAACGAAGAGACAGGGAAGAGAGGAAAAAGCAAACGGAGAGCGCTTTTAAAAAGCTGGCGAACCGTGTGTTACCACAACGAGACACGCGGTGCTATTTGTCGCTTTAAATTGTGTCGCAACTCGTTTTTGAGATCTTTGCCAGGGATGCGTTAAAACACGCTGCAAATATATTTCTGGCTTTTCTGGGGTTTAACTGAAATATGACAAATAACGTTGTAAAACATATGTACTTATGACTTACAGAGTAATTGAGTGTACAAAATATAATAGCCAGCGATTTAGGGCTTTAAAAGATCAAAAGAAAAGAAAAGAAAAGAAAAGAAAAGAAAAGAAAAGAAAAGAAAAGAAAAGAAAAGAAAAGAAAAGAAAAGAAAAGAAAAGAAAAGAAAAGAAAAGAAAAGAAAAGAAAAGAAAAGAAAAGAAAAGAAAAGAAAAGAAAAGAAAAGAAAAGAAAAGAAAAGAAAAGAAAAGAAAAGAAAAGAAAAGAAAAGAAAAGAAAAGAAAAGAAAAGAAAAGAAAAGAAAAGAAAAGAAAAGAAAAGAAAAGAAAAGAAAAGAAAAGAAAAGAAAAGAAAAGAAAAGAAAAGAAAAGAAAAGAAAAGAAAAGAAAAGAAAAGAAAAGAAAAGAAAAGAAAAGAAAAGAAAAGAAAAGAAAAGAAAAGAAAAGAAAAGAAAAGAAAAGAAAAGAAAAGAAAAGAAAAGAAAAGAAAAGAAAAGAAAAGAAAAGAAAAGAAAAGAAAAGAAAAGAAAAGAAAAGAAAAGAAAAGAAAAGAAAAGAAAAGAAAAGAAAAGAAAAGAAAAGAAAAGAAAAGAAAAGAAAAGAAAAGAAAAGAAAAGAAAAGAAAAGAAAAGAAAAGAAAAGAAAAGAAAAGAAGAAAGATAATATGTTGCGGCAGTTTAAGTCGATCTAAGAAAATAGATAACGGGAGGGGGGGGGGAGGGCAAAGCTAGTTAATCTGGAAAGAATCCAAGCGTCAATTTCAAGCATTTACAGAGAATCAAGCGGGCTGGTTAAGGTCGTGAGTTGAGCAATTATCCCGCGTTAGGTTCAATCAGGTTAGTCCCACGCGAAATTGATCCAACCATGCGAAAACGAGTGTATTCTGATTTCTGTTGCAGATATTTCTGGATTGTTGATTTGTTTCCGCTTGTCATCGAAATTTTTTACCAACAATGAACGTGTACGTGAAAGCAATCATAATTGCGGTAATCATAATAGTGTCGGTTCTTCTTTATATTTTCCAGTTTGTAAAGATTGGTAAGTTGATACTGATTAATTATGCGATCGAAATCCTATATAATGGCTACAAAAAATATTTGCATCATTATTCTCGTTTCCTAATGAATCGCTGTTTTAATCAAGTTTTATATTGCATCAAATTTCTGTAGTTACACGAAAGTACTAAATTATAGAAAACTTGATATACACGGATTTAATTAATTGATAAATTAGCCAATATATAGGCATTATTATTTATTATATTATATATTATAGGCATTATATATTAGTAATGTATATATACACTTTTGAATTTTAGCCTTCTTAGCCTTCTATTCTTATATCCTTTAAACGTGATTTCAAGCTACAAGCTACTTTAACTCAAATAGCTCGATTTCAAGTTCTAACGTATACTGTAAAGCACACTTGCGAAGTGAAACAGTAAACACGATATGAAAACTCTCTCCCCAGTAAGAAATCGAATATCCAATTTCAATCGTGCTTCATCGATGAAGCATCAATGCTACGTAAAAGCATCGTGGCAGCCGCAATGCGGATCCGTTGAACAAAAATTTCCTGGCGCGATCGTTTTCGTAACGCTATTAGCCGTTTCAGTATCAGGGATGTTTTAAAAATCCGTATCGGATTGTACCATGAAGCATTGTACCATGAAGCGCAATAGCGCTTCGTTTATTTATTTACGAGAAGTGCCGATCAACTCGATTGCACTGCTCTTTTTTTTTTGTCGAAACATACCGTTCAACGCGTTCACGCTTCACTTCATCAGCTATATCAGAAACGTTACACTAAAGAGTCAAAAGGTTGCCAAATATTCGTGCTTTACCTTTTGTTTGTGTGACGTTCTGTAATTGGTTTTCCAATTCAAGAGGTAATTTATACATTAGTTTTTTCTTTATTTGGTTTACGATTATTTGAAAGAAAAGTAATTACGAGAGGAAACTCTGATAGACTAGCGGCAAGCTACGTTCGGAACCGAGCGCGTTGTGAATTGACAATCGTAACCAAACATCGCGACACAGTTCACCACACTACGTGTACAGCATGATCACGCTGAGTGGCGTTGAAACGGTTAACGTAACTGCGCGTACGACCGTCGAATGGCAAAGATATTCAAGCTGAGAATCGTTTTCAGATGTTACAAACAGCTGTGTTGACTTTCAAGGAGAAACCATTCGACATGATCTTACGTTTGAGCCGGGACCTTCGGTTTGCAGTTTCTGCACCTGCTATAATTCGAGGCTGAAGTGGTGCCAGTCGATCGTATGCGACCCGCCCGTAGTGAGTATATGCTCATTACTTAAACACTTAACACAACCAGAGAGAAACTAAAGCACACCGTTAACGCTTGCACGCTGGTCGTTAAAGCACATGCTACGCGAATAGGGTACACAACGATTCATCTAACTTGCCTTGAATTACTTTTACAAAGAGAAACATGGACAGGAATAATTTTTTGTTACGAGTCGTTTAATTTATTCGTTCGTTAGAACGATTGGTCTGACAAATTCAAAGTCTTGTTCCGTATAAATATTTTTAAACAAGTACGTCATAAGCTTTGTATATTTTTTTTATCGCAACGAAACTGTTCAGAGAAATGTTGAAATTATTAATTACAAAAGAAGACATTTACGTTGTAAAAATGTTAGCGAAAACATTTGTGAAAAAGTTACTTTGTTATAAATTCTACAAAAAGAAATATTGAAAATCACGCGCCATTTATTCAGTTGCACGTATGAAAAGTATTTTGCATTCGCGCAAAAGAATCCCTTAAGGATACATATTTTATAATAATTGGAGTGTCAAAGTTATTACGCGGATTGGCGTATACGTGCCTTTTAATGAAACTAGGTTATTCATTTGTTATTCGTTCCTAACTTTCAACTTTATGATTTTTGCGGAATAAAATTTTATATTCCGGTTCAGTTTATAAATGATTCATTTTGAATTTAATAAAATTAGAGTTACAGCAGTGCAATTTAATAAAGAACAAATAATCATTTGTACTTTATTAAAATGTTCTTTTAGCGTCTCGTTTTAATATTTCTCTAATAATATTTTGTTAACCGTTATATTTAAATGAAGGTTTTCAAAGCAGAGACGTACTTTAACGTAGGAAATGGACGTACATTTATAATGAGAATTCAGAAGCAAAAATATTTCATACAAAAATAAATATTCCCCATGTAAATAGGTGTAAATAGCTACGTTATGACTTTTATATGTATCTAACGTTTTTCCATGCAAGCTAACGTATATTTACTTCTTCGCTTCTTCGATTCTGAGTAGTAAAACCTGGCATTCATGCGGTTGATAGGTAGTTACGCGCTGACAACGAAAAACATAAAATGAATAAAAAGCATGAGCCATCCTATAAAAAAAATAAAGCTGCTTTTATCTTTCATTATATATTCGTCAGAATATTGTTAATAAATATTTAAGTTCAGATTTCAGCTTAAATAAATGCATAGGATTGGACATTTATTTATATATGTATCTGTGAACGCTTTTTGACATAAAATTTTTATAACGACTAAAATGACATATTCCGATATTAAATTAATTTGATGAGAATAAAAACTGAATTTTTTAAACGAGATTTTGTATGAAGTTACATTTATTGGGAAAAATTCATTCTTTTATAATATGATAAAACGAGACTCATAGTCTGTATAAATCATTTCATGGAATATTATGTGTATGTACATGTGTTCTACGCTTTTATTATAAAAATGCTAAATGAACATAACGATCAAACGCATCGACAAATGCATTGAACATATCGATTGTTATTTTGAAAAATTGATTATCTTTTATTTGTTTCGAACTACAAATTGATTGAGACATTCGTGTTTGCTAAATTGCGAATTTAACGCAATGAAGTCGTCTGAATCCCTTGCGAGCATGTAAATATAGCGTCGAATTAACAGGTCAATTACTTGAGGTTGGAACTGAAAGAAAGAGAAAGATGGAGGAGGTCTTGCCTTTGAATGCTGGACACTTCTAAAGCCCACAGTTCGCTGAAATTGCCAGAGAATTCAATTAAATGGCAAATTAAACCATTGAACTGAATCTGTTTCCAATCGTGAGCTTGGAGGTTCTACCCTTTGAATTTTTAAACCAGTCACCCTTCTTTTGTACGTATGGTAACGAATATAATTCATAAACTAATGAAGTGTGTAATTCAATTGAAAGCTCTTTTCACTGAATCCAGTTTAGACTAAGAAAAATGATATAATAACGAAATTATCAATTTACAATTTATAGAGCGTATACTTTATTCGAAAGTGAAGTTTATTACTGCAAATATTAGTTGGCTATTTATAGCCTGTTTGAAAAGGTGATTTAATTTCGATTGATTTTCGATAAGTTTTTGTTGGTTTACTCAGGTTAATTAATCTCCAATAAAATAGAAATACCAATCCGGTAGTATAATTGCTTTCTTGCTTATTACCTTTTTACTAATTAGCGATGCACGATTCCAGACCAGTAAATATTTTTCCATCGGGAGAAGTCAGGTCGAGAGATGCAAGATTTATACGCTCGTTCTGTCAGTTATCCCAGTGTCTGTTACGCGATAGAAAATGAACGAACTGAATAATAAATGCATTATCGGCATGAAGATTGCTTGATGTAGGCCACCGCTTTTTTTTCTATCCTTCCGATACCATTTTTCTTTTTTTTTCTTCTTTTTTTTCTTTTTTTTTTTCTTTTTTTTTCTTTTTTTTTTTTTTTTTTTTTTTTTTTTGCGAAACACTTTGCTAGTCGTGAGAAGCAGCAATTCGGTAATACGAGCGGTAATACGAGCGGTAATACGAGACAAAGCGATTCAGAACTCGAATTCATTTGTTGGAACGACGCCATGGGCAAAAGTAGATAATGGAAAACTTTCTTCCAAAGACCATTTGATAGCGCCGACGTAATCAAGAGTGTGACGATATTGCCAGAGACGTTTCTGCAAATAGAAGACTAACTTATTTACGAATTGCCGTAACACGATTGCCGCTGGTAGTATGGTTAGTAATCGCTTTATTGAATTTTCGCTTGATGTGACATCGTCGAGAGTTTCTAGCGAAATTCTTCTCCCTGTAAAACTATGTTTCTACAGCAATGGCTGTAATTTTCGAGTTACCGTTTGCGAAGAAATCTTTTTCTTTGTTACGTGTAATAGATTATTTTTAAGTTTTAAGTTTTAAATTACATTGGTAACCTTCTATAATTTATTACTCGAAGGTGGTAATTTTTTCTTAAATAGTTTGTTTTTCCTATAATTTATTATAATATATTTTACTACAGAATCCTCAAAAACATGATGTATGTATATATATCCTGAAATATTATCAGTCTATT
Source organism: Bombus huntii (assembly GCF_024542735.1). Lineage (NCBI taxonomy): Eukaryota > Metazoa > Arthropoda > Insecta > Hymenoptera > Apidae > Bombus > Bombus huntii. Next base: position 22,058,265 of record NC_066238.1, read on the forward strand.
GTCAAGTTATAGAACATTATGGAAATTGCCAATTAAAGTCATAAAAAACAAAAAATAAGGAAGTTCGTTAAAATATGTGATTTTCCAATCAAGATATAGAATTTATTCGAGTAATATAGATTACGGTAGAGATGGTGACGGTAACAATGAGTGGACTGATTCTTCGTGCGAAAACAAATTGGAAGCGCAGAGCGATGTATTGTTTCAGCGAATATCGATTTTAAAGCACGGTTTTAAAGTACGTGTGCGTTTGACTAGGTGTGTTAATTAATATTGCTGTCTGATTTTCGATATGTAAATACAATATCTACATATCTTTAAACTTATGATAATTGAACTAACAATTATTTTAAATTTAAATTAAACATGATAATTGAACTAACAATTTTTTTAAATTTAAATTAATATTTATCCTTTTAAATGCAACAATTTTTTTTAATAATAATTTCACGCGTAAGTCAGCTGCGCACATATTTGATCGTTCTTTAAAGCTTGAATCTCTGCGAAGAGAAAAAATCTTTCAACCAACAAGAACTGGTTCTACGTTTTCTATCCATTTCCTTCCAGATAAATCTCTCTCTATCTAAAATCCTTATTTCCGTATTTCCTTGAAAAGGTTAAAGTCGTTTTGTATAAAATCCAACGTAGAGAAGAAGGAAGATCCGCAAAAGATTCTTTCAGCTTTCCCTATGTTTGAGCTCGAATCAAAGCAATCCTATTCCCAATAGGGTGACTATGCGTTTAACTTCTCATAGAATCTCTCTGATTCCGTGTGATACCTTCGGTGTTTTTGAAGTATGTAATTGATGTCGTAACGTCGACGCTTTGCAGTGCGAATTCAATTTTGAGTTGCAATTTCCCTGTTTGCGTGGCAAAAGCATAAAATCGATAAACACGTTTTCTTTGCCGATGGCGCACTGTAAATATAAATATTTGAATAAATATCGCGAATTTCATGTTGCTAAAAGATTTATACTATTTATTCGTAAATAACTGTTGGATATGTTTAAGTTGAAACCACTGCATTAGGTCTTTTTTCTTGTTTAAAATTATTTGTATTGGTAAATTGAATGAAAGTTCTAACATGTAATTTGTTCTTCTCTTATAAATAGTTTACGGAGGATAAAGCGTGGGTAACTCACGACTGTCGCGATCATGACACTATACATACCTATGTATAGCACGTATACTAAGCTAACTAAAATAGCAAGTCAGAGAAATGGAAACTTAGGAAAATCTAAAGGAAGATAAAACGTTCGAGCCTTGCCAGGAATATAAGATGCTAAGTAATCTTCCTAAGTAATCTCCTCCAGCTTTTTCTAGTTTGATCAATAATTATTAGTACATGTTAGGAAAATAAATAGAATTTTTGTTCTCAAGCGAGGTATAATTTAAATTTTGTATGTACACAAAAATGTTAAATATCTGTAATAAACATGGTATAATCAATTTTTTTACATAAAATTATATTGTATAGGCTATTGTTATTTAAACATTTTAAATTGGATGAAGGAAAAAAATGACGCAAATAAAACGTAGGACATTTTAATTAAAGAGACTAATATAGAGATTTATCTACTTAACTGTGATTAAATCATCTCCACTTAACGCTCTACCTCTTCTATTAATTATGCTTCGTTAAACTATGATTACAGAGGATGGGTTTTTTGATAAAATGACATTCTGACAAATATATATAGATCGATATATATATAGATATAGATAGACAAATATATAGATTCTTACAACAGTAGTTATGAATGAACAGTAGTTATTGTATCAATTCCGTTCTTCAGAAGCTTCATTTGTGAAAAGACAATTCGCCAGAATATGGATTCACTGTAGTTATAGCTGTAGGATTTCAATCTAGTTGACAGACTTGCTTTACGTAGAGAATATCTGTCTCTTGTTCTACCTTATCGCGATTCTCTCCTCATCTTATACGCTTTGTCGAGCAAAGTAATATTGGCATATATCTCGGCTCTGGTTACAATCATTAGTTTCCGCCTAAACGGTTAGAATCACATAGCTCGCGCTCTACTCTCGTTTATTCAACATTCAGGCCATATGGTCGCATGCGACGAGTTTTATGTTAATTCCGACCGATTACAATACCTTTCTTTCGTTTACAAGGAACGACGAGACTGGCAGTTGCGTGATTTCCAATGCAAAAGCCGCGATATCTGCACGATAACCTAACCTCAACCGATTTTGTTGTACTATTCTTATGTGGACTTCGTTTGTACCACAACTTCGTCGTAACAAAAATAGAATACGTAGAACACGGCATTCCGTTATGCGATATTGTCGATTCCTAACATCCGAAAAATCAGAGATAATTTTTTCCCTACAGTTGTACATTTGTGTGAAAAATTACGAACGTAAAGTTGTTTGGTGCATGCACAGTCCTCCCCTCCCCTGCATTTGCGTGGACATGCTAGAAAGATTCACTTTTCCACGGTGAAACTGTATGAAATGTATTATAATTTCATTTTTACAAAGGTCGAACATCCTACTATGCATAAATTTAATATTAATATAAGCAGGTTTCGTGTTAAGTATTACATCTGACGTATAAGCACACGTGTGTACGAGCCTTGGTTTTAAATGTCTTATAGTAGACACCGAAAAGATTATTCAGTTGGATATCTGACTCAACATCAATATTTTACTAGGAGATAACATGTTAAGAACACGTTGGTGGATGGCATGGGAGATGATGAATGAAGACATACTTCTGTGAGATACATAAAATAGTAGTCAGAACGTATTTTGGCGCTTGGGGACAGCAACAGCTGGTGATACTGTCATACACCTCCATTTATAAACTTTCGAAAATCGATGTGACCTTCAAACTTTAGTGTATTCTGTTTCACAGCACAAAATGTTTCCGAAACGTACGTTTATTGTTACAATGAACTTGACTAATGGCTCTGAAATACTATCCTTGAAAAAACAATGGGGGAATTGGAGCAAAAAAAAGAAGGAAATAAACAAAGACCTTGTTGGTTCGTAAAAATAAAATATGCTACAGGAAAAACTTTTTCCAACGGATTGAGATGCGACGAGCTTTAAAAGCTATGACGCGAATCGAGCGTTTGTCTACAAGAGCGCATTTTCGGTGGATATATAGATATACATGTATATGTGACGAAATATACTAAAGCAATATTGACCCTTTGTCGCTGAAAGTATCAAACTACAAAACTTCCTTTCAAATTTTCAGAATAAGGAAATCAGGATCATGATAAATAATTGGAACATAATTAAAAATAATATATCTTCTCTATAAGATAATGAATACATTGGTTCATTTAATTTTTATGGATATTCAAACGCTTCTGTGAAATAAAACGTCAAGATTATAGAGTATAAAATTCATAGCTATGAAATAACTAAAACTCTGATGTATTATTAAAAATATACGTTAGGTTGTATGTAGTGATACATACAAAGATTACATGTACAAACCCATAATTAACACAATGCTACCGCAACCATTCTGCAATCTACCTTGCCCAAAACACTCTTCCAGTCACCTCCAAACTCTTCAATTCTCTCCACCTAATCACCCACAAACCATTCACAAACATGCAATTCTCGACAAAAGAAGAACTTATCGTCAGTTGTCCTTAACATCTCGTTCATTCATTTGGTCCCTATCCCCCTATTTCCTCCCACCGTGATGATCGCACTACATTTTTCCACATTTTCTACATTTTTCTCTATTCTATTCTCTGGATGACCTGAATTCTCGAGCAGTCGAGTGACGATTGATCTGTACAATTGATCGATTTCTTTTTACTACAGCCATGCAGAAAATTTCGCCTTGGAAAAGAATGTTGTGATTTCGAATGCCTGGATCACCTGAAGAACGTTACCGGAAGTGGTAAAATTTATGTCCTTGAGTATAAGAAATCCTCCAGCTCCTCGACTCAGCGACAAACGCTACTCTGGGTGATGAGCGTAATGGTGCTATTGCGGCTTGTTTAATTTTTCAACAAGGATCCAGATGGCGCCGTTGACGGAATTCTTTCGCTATAAACGTCAACGATCAACATCAGCCATCAGGCAATTTCATATTTGTGACTTATTTCTTCTGTGTTATTTCTTCTAATTTTATTGTTAGTTCTTCAATTTGTATTCCAAAAGATTGAACTCTTTTTACGTGCGTGTGTGTTTTTCTTTTTTTTGTAACTCGTCGAGTTGCAATTCTAATTTTTGCACTTCCTCCTTCATGTCCTCTATGTGTTTCTCGAACTCTTGTGTCGTCCTGTCTTTGTCGGAACATTCTACTTGAAGATCAGCGAGTTGATGCTCGGGATCGTAATTCAATTTTTGGTCGTTAGCAGTAATAAGCTCACGTAACTTCACTTTTGAACTTGATCTTGTTTGGTCTTGATTGTGTTTTCGTGGTGCTTGTGGTGTTCTAAAAGTAATCGTCACGTTACTTGCATTTTTAGTGCACATTGATACACTGCACTCTGCAGTTCTCCTATTTTCAAACTTGCTTCATTTAAGGTAACTTTATGAATTTCCGATTGATGCTTTAACATTTGATGTAAGCCTTCTATTGCTGTTTCACGTTCTTTCAACTGTTCATTAAATTCGTTGTTTAGCATATCCACTCGAGAAATTCCGAGTTCTTGAGCATCGTTTCTTCTTTTAGAAATTTGGCCTATTTTCTCTCGCCTGCTGCTACATGTTGCTGTCATTTTATCAACTTCTTTCTTCTTTTTTTTTCTTTTTTTTTTTTTCTTGAACTTAAAATCTTGATTTAAGGTTTGTGTTTCACTATATGATTTATTATTATTAACTAGTTCAACATTATTTTCAGTAGATTTTTTTTCGCGTGATTTTTATACTTATTTAAATAGTTTTACACGAACAAATGCATCGTACGTCAGATATACCATTTTTAATAAATTGTCGCCTTTACAACTCGAGTTACCTCTGAACGAGTCGCATGATTGATCAATAAGCCATGAGTAATTATGCAAATTCAGTTTTTTTTTCATCTATCTATCTGAATATTATAACAAAGACTTTACATTGAATATTTTATTAAAATTGTAAGTTTTTCATAAACGCTTCAAAATCCACAGTCTATTGATCAACTCCTCTATCCTTTCTCTTTCTCCTCACTAAAATAGATAAATTCCTAATGTAGTTTGTGGATAATATTTCTTTTTTTTTTTTTTTCTAAAGCAAATCACATTTATCATCTGATATATTTTTTTAAATAATTTCTGTCTGTACATTTTCTTCTTTTCCCTTACTCCTCTTTCTCTTTCTAATGAATTCTTTTTATTCCGTAAAATAGTTTTTGTATATTCAATTTTGTTAAGTGCAATCCTTATTTCTGATAACTTACTTTTATTAGATAATTCTTGTGAATCTTCTACTACATCTTCCATATCATTTTGAGTGCGGCTTCTACCTTCAGTAAATTTAATATCTTGAACCGTATCATTAATTTCAATAGCTCTTTCGGTATCAAGTAAATCGCACTTATTATTTAATATACCTTTTGAATTGACTTCTGTCTCTGTAGTTTCTTCTTCTGTATCTTCTTCGAGTTTTCTTCGTTCTTCTAATCCACCTTTCTCATTTTCTAGGATCTTCCTTGTTGTTACGCCGCCTAAAACATCTGCACGCCAGCCCGCGTCAGCTCGCACCACCGGACAACAACCAGCCTGCGTAACGTCACTTCGACCCTCAATAAACCTAAGGACCCACCATAACTTTCACTTCCCTGTAGTGTTTCGCCATGTGTCTTCAATCCGTTTGTCTTGAAGAATTTCTAAAGCTTAAAAATATTCTCGAAACACAGTCGGTTTTTAGAGAGGTCCTTGGGTTTATTAGACGTACTTAAAACACGGAGAAAACGGGTATGCACCCATTAGGAAAATCCGAATAGCCCTCTAATAAAACAAGCTATGTTTTCCTCACGCACACAGTCATCTATCCACCACGATGGTAGGAGACTTCCTACTCATCCCTTCGAGCAGTAGTGCAGGTCATGACCAATCGACACCGCGGTTCGTTACCCTCACTTTTCCTAACGAAAGTGGGGACAACGAATCCGCGTTCTTTAGGCACAGGGGCATACCCACACCGAACTTTTCTTCTGTATTAGAAAAAGAGCGACAGTCAGTCTAAAAACTAACGCCTAACGCGGCAGTCTACACATAGCGCGAGAGTCGCATACTTTACGAAAATCTTTTGTCGGTTCTCGGTGTTGTCGAACATACATCTTCTCTCCTAAATATATTATAGTGCTAAGTACATTAATACATTAATCTCCATTATAAGAGCCCTGCTCTAGCGTACATATCTATCACATCTTCGTGCGACAAGTTGTTAACTATTTATTTCTCTACGTCAGTGTAATCTGTAAAGTGTTGGAAATATATAATTTATAATTCAGTGAATCACAGTGTTATACAAACTCAATCACCCCTATTATCTCAACGGAAATCAGGGGATCGATCAATTCGTGGTGTCGATTGATATAATCGTACGACCCCCGTTGACGTCTCTCCTCGCGGTTACGTCTCCCCGCAATTGGTCGGAATTTACACTTGTATTTTCATCTTCTTTAACTTCGACTTTATCCGATCTCCTAGGTCTGCCTCTATGTTTCGCTTCATCAGTTGCTATTACACCCGTTACTGCATTATCATTTTCTACAGATTTATACCTATCGCTATCACTAGCTGTGTTCGTTAAAAGAACTTCCCTTCGTTGACGAACTTATCAGTTGTTTCGTTTTCACTATCTGAAATTGATTTTTGTTTAACACCTCTTTTTTCTTCTTTGGCAAATTTATTTTCTACATTTTCCGATGCCTTTTGTTTATTAATTATTTCAGACTTGTCTTCGATTAATTTCGTCTTTAAAGCGCTTCGCAAAATTTTATTTGTGTTTGATTGTCTGGTTTGATTATAAACAATTTCTTCAAATTTTGGCGAAGTAGCAGGCTTTGCAGCAACATTATAACGACTGCTCCGTTTACTACTATCTAACATAGATGGAGATGGATTCTTGTCATCTTTATTCTCTAAAGACTTCTCTTGTGTATTAGCATCTAAATTTCTCGACATAAGATCTGCTGAAGTTTTTTATTCTGTAGTGTCACACGCATTTTTCGCTGTCATCATTTGGTCTTCTTCTATAAGCAAATGTTCATTATTGTAAGCATTATCTCTTGCTTTTTGTATGGATTCTAATGATATATTTTGTTCAACGTTGTCTATTGATTTTGTATCATTTTCAGCAGTTGATTTACTAACTGCTTCTAATTCCTTCGTTTCAATTTGGTTTTCTTTATTTGTATCGCCGTCCAAAATATTTCTCATTGAAATATTATCCTTCTTGTTATGATCTTTTTCTGCTTCTCCTAAACTTTTACTTTTTTTGTCGAACCGTTCTTGTAAATTTTGAGTATCTTGTGACGAAGATGGTGACAAATCATTATACAATACTGCAATATCTTCTTTCCTTCGTTTCACAGACTCTTTCTGGTATTCTGTTGAGCTATTGACATCAAACATTAAGTCTGTTTTAATGAAAATATAATCCTGTGAAGCGGTGTCAATTGATACTTTCTTTTCATAAGAATTTTCTACATTAGACTGCAATTCTTTTGAAAATTCTTTCAAAACCATTTCTTCATTTCCTACAGTAACGTCTGTTTTCTCCAAGCTTTTGTTCAAATTATTAGAAACTAAACTACCCTGATAACTCCGACTAGTCGCTGCTTTAATAGTCTCCTTTAACAGTTTTCTTAACTTGATTTCGTTCTGCTTCTGCATAGCGTCTAGTATGGCCCGAATACTTGGATCCACACCAGTAGCCATAGGGCTAACAGAAGATGTGTCTTCTGATTTTTTGCTCATAGTGGTTATTGTACTGTTGTTGGAGTCTGTACTAGCGAAGCTATTGCGACGAGTACGATAATATTTAAAAGAATCCAGTTCTTTACCTGAATATTCTTCTTTTCGTGACCAGTTTCAATTTTGGTGATGACCGTAGTCCGCTTTCCGTAGAAGTCGTTTTCACGCAAAGTGAGCTGATCTGCAGAGGTCCGCTGATCCCTCAATCTTCAATGATGCACGTATGCCGAAATGCGTAATTTCGCTTTCTTGAAGTTGATGGATCCTGGCACGGATCGCCAAAATGTCACGTAAAGTTGGTACTTGGGTGGTAGTAAGAAGGCTGCGTCGTAACCCAACTACTTATTTTCCTTTATAAAACTTTATTATAAACACAAAATAACACCGAATCGGAGAATAGGGGTTGTATGAGCACAGCAACTAGAAGAGGAACAAGAACTGTCCAAGCTGGGTGAAGTCTCGGTTTATATACGTTTTGGTTTTAGGATGTTGAGGGGCTAGGTGTAGGTTATGATAGTCGGTCGCCTCGATCGCCTCGCGCTCGTCGCAGGCTTCGATGGCGTCCAGGGGTAAGAGGAGGAGAATAGCAGCAACAACCCCGGAGGTGTCCGAAGAGTTGGAGGCGCAGATGAGGACGAGCTCCCCGGCGGACATCAGCGCGAGCCTGACGATGCACGTGTCCGAGATAATGCACGTCGCGACGACGTCGTCAAACCTCAAGGGGACCTACATCAGATCCCTGAAGAACGCGGCGAGCTACATCACCGCCGCCTGGAACACGGAATCCTCGAGGAGGACGAGGCCAGCGCGAGACACCGACACGAGGCTGTCCGTGCTGGAAGAGGAGAACGCAGCCCTCCGCCAGGAACTGAGGAGACTGGCTGCACGCGTCCACGAGTGCCCGCGATGCACCGACGCGACGCCCGAATACGTCCGTCCTCCGCGGGAAGGGGGAAACGACAGGACGCGTCTAGACGCCCTGGAAAGAGTAGTCCGAGAACTAGGACCTTCCATTCTCAGGATCGTGGAGGAACGATTCGGGGGCACGCGATTGCAACACACCCCCGAAGGACGACCGAGCAAGGACCGCTCCGTCGATCCCCGCGCTGCCCAAACAACGTCGCCCCCAAGGGAGCATGTAGTCTGGTTCTTGGTGTCGGGTACTTTCCTGAGATTTAGTATCGTATACAGCACCCGGGCAACCCTAGAAGCCATCGGAGTTGGGATACGCCCAACCAGCGCACTCGGTACACAGTACCGGTTACCTCAAATAATCGCCCGCAGGAGGCACTCTCGTCTCAGGTCGAACGGGGCCCTTTCCAAGCCCTTCCGTCTGCCGGGACGGTATCCGGAGCAGGTGGGACGCTGCTCACACGCCGAAGGCCACTCGGAGGACTTTGTCCCCCTTAAACCAGCCCTCTTGCCAGCACTTGGCCACAACCACTGCCACCACGAGTCCATACCCATAATTGGTCGAGCCGAGGGTTCGCTACTCCCTCAGAGCTAACACTCGACCGCCCGTGGTACCGTTCATATGTCAACGGTGGGACCGCGCGTGTGGATGTACCGCCACGTCTCTGCTGCACGGTTTACTTGCACACCGTGCAGTCAGACCCAGATGAGACTCACGTAAGCGGGAGTTGAGGAAACGTACCTCGACGGCTCTCCCGACGGTCTCACCCTTGGCATCAGGATCGTGGGTGCGCTACTACCCAAGGCTCCGTGGGGAAGATCTTTGTCTTACACCACAGCAACCTTCCTTGCGGTGTACATAGAGGACTCACGTAAGCGGGACGCTTGTCCCGACGGTCCTCCCTGGCTGCGGGACCGTGGGTTTGCCAGCCCCCATAGACTCGCAAAAGCGAATCCTCCCTGCGGAGTCCCCCAAGGGAGCAGGAGGACGGGGGATGGGAACTGGCAGAGACGAAGAAGAAAAGAAGGAGAAGGGGGAAGAAGACGAACGGGACGAAGACAGCAGCCGCCGCCGTCGGAGGAGAGGCGGCGAGGAAAGGATCGACCGCGCTACCACCGACGCGAGCACAACGGCAGCAGCCCCAGCCCGGCAGGACTACAGGCGCACCGAAAGCGAGCGCCCCCGCAACGCAGAAAGGACCACCGCGGACACCCAAGGCGGTCACGCCCCCTCGCGCACCGCGAACATCCGCGGTGACCCTGACGTTGAACGAGGGAGCGAGAATGTCGTACGCCGACGTCCTGGAAGCAGCCAGAACGAGGATCCCGCTATCGGAGCTCGGCATGGAGCGCTTAGAGATGAAGAAGGCGATGACGGGTGCCATCATAATCCAAGTCCCCGGAAACAAGGACAGGGGAAAGGCGACGCTACTGGCGACGCGTCTGCCCGAGACGCTGGACCCGACGGCGGTGAGAATCGCCACACCGACCAGGATGGTGGAGCTACGCGTGACCGGTATAGACATCTCGGTCAAGAAGGAGGAGTTGCGAAGAGCATTGGCCTCAGCGGCAGGATGCGGCAGCGCGGAGGTGCAGGTGGGCGAGATCGGCGCCACCAGAGGCGGCCTCGGGTCGGCATGGATCAAGTGTCCGGCAGCAGGAGCCCGCAAGCTGGCCCAGGCGGAGAAGATAGCCCTGGGCTGGTCAACCGCGAGGATAAGGGCCATCCCGAAGCGGCCGTTGCAGTGCTTCAGGTGCCTGGAACTGGGGCACGTACGCGCCACCTGCGTATCCGGCGAAGACCGAGGACACCTGTGCTACAGGTGCGGCGGGAGCGGACACCGCGCCAGAGACTGTCCCGCGTCCGCTCCCAAGTGCCCCCTGTGCGAGTCGCTCGGAGCGCCCGCGAATCACAGGATGGGCGGAGAGGCATGCACCCCCCCCCCCCCAAAGTCAAGAGGAAGAGACCGATCCGCCAACCAGCAGCAGCAGCAGCCGCGGAAGGGACGCCAGGAAGCGCCGCCGAACCAGCAGCGGCGGATGGCCGGGAGGAGGCCATGGAGGTGACCGCATAATTCAAGCGCCTGCTGCAATGCAACTTCGGTAGGTCGAGAAGAGCGCAAGATCTGCTCCTCCAGACCATCCGGGAGAACGAGGTCACCCTGGCGGCGGTGGCCGAACCGCATCGCATTCCCGACTCGCCCAACTGGATCGGGGACCTGGACGGATCCGCGGGGATAACGTGGACGTCAGCCTCGGGCGTCCTGCTGGACCGTGGCAGCGGCTTCGTCTCGAGTGGCGGGGAGCAGCGGTGGTGGCGGTATACGTCTCCCCGAACATCGACCTGGCCGCGTACGGGGACTTCCTGGATCGAGTCGGCGAGTGCATCGGAAGATGCCTCCCCCGCCAGGTACTCGTCCTCGGGGACTTCAACGCCCACTCGACGCAATGGGGAAATCCCAGGACCAACTCCCGAGGAAGGATGCTCACCGATTGGGCAGCGGGTCTGGGGCTCCTGCTGGCGAACAGGGGCTCGGCGAGCACCTGCGTGGCGTGGAGAGGATCCTCGGTAGTGGACATCACGTGGGCTACCCCGGAGCTGCTCAGGCGAATTCACGACTGGAGAGTGGCCGAGGGGGTGGAAACGCTGTCCGATCACCTCTACATACTGATGGAGGTGACCCTGGGGGCCGAAGACGACGCCGGGAGACGACGACGACCGGGAGAAAACCGTCGCCGCCCGCCACCGCGATGGCGTCTCAAGGAGAGGGACAAGGAGATGCTACGGGCGGCCACGATCGTGTCCGCCTGGAGCTGGGACGCCCGACGGACGACCGAGCAGGGAAGCATCGACGAGGAGGCGGAGGAGCTCCGAAGATACATGACCGCGGCGTGCGACGCCTCGATGCCACGCTCCGTCCCGGGGGGTGGACGCGACCAGGGAACGTACTGGTGGACTCCGGAGATCGCGGAGATGCGAGAGAACTGCGTTCGGGCCCGCAGCAGATTCCTAAGGGCCCGTCGTCGCAGACTGACGCGCGACGAGGAAGAGATCTCCAGCTGCTGCGAGGAGTACAGAGAGACGAGACGCACGCTTCAGCGGGACATCAAGACCGCGAAAGCTCGGTGCTGGACGGAACTGATCGAGGAGGTCGAATCCGACCCGTGGGGACGGCCCTACAAAATAGTCACGAAGAAGCTACGACCTTCGGCGCCCCCGCTGACCTCGGACATGGATCCGGCGTTGTTGGACAACGTCATCGGGACGTTGTTCCCGCCGGAAGACACGGACGCGAGCCAACCGGCGCCACCCTCCCCCTCCGTCAACGACGACGACCGCAACGGGATGGAGCGAAGAACTGCAAGTGACCGACGAAGAACTCTTCGAAGCAGCCAGGATGACGGCATCCCGCGACGTGGCGCCGGGCCCCGACGGAATACCTGGCAGGGCGTGGGTGGAGTCGATCGTCACCATGGCTCCCCGCCTGCGACACCTGTTCACCAGATGCCTGGAGGAGGACGCCTACCCCCGGACATGGCGGACGACCAGGTTGGTCCTGCTGCGGAAAGAGGGCCGCCCGCCGGACTCGCCGTCCGCGTACAGGCCGATATGCCTGCTGGACGAGGTGGGCAAGATGCTCGAAAGGATCATCGCCGCCCGGCTGGAGGCCCACATGACCGAGAGGACGCCCGGATGGCACGACAGCCAATACGGATTCCGCCGCGGCCGCTCGACCGTGGACGCGGTGAAGAGGCTGAAGACCATGGCCGAGGACAAAGTCTCCCGAGAAGGGGTGGCGGTGGCGGTATCGCTCGACGTCACCAACGCCTTCAACTCGATCCCCTGAGCCAGGATCGTGGAAGCCCTGCGACACTTCAAGGTCCCGGCGTACCTAGTAGGGATCATCCGAGCGTACCTGACCGACTGATACATCGTCTACGCCGGGAAGTACGGGGAGGAAAGAAGACGGATCGAGCGCGGCGTTCCGCAGGGGTCGGTGTTGGGACCGATACTCTGGATCACGGCCTACGACTCCGTCCTCCGATGTCCGATGCCCCCGGGAGCAGGCATGGTGTGCTACGCCGACGATACCCTGGTCCTGGCCGGGGGACGGTGGTGGCACGACGCGGCGAATCGCACGGAGGACGCCGTGGCATGCGCGGTGGGCGCAATTCGGAGGCTCGGCCTGACGGTGTCGCCGGCCAAATGCGAGGCACTGTGGTTCTTCGACCAGCGACGAAGAGGAACATCTCCTCCCGGACTGTCGGTGAACATCGGCGGAGAAGAGGCGGACCTTCGTCCCGAAGGCGACGGCCGCAGCCAACGCCTTGTGCGGCCTCCAACCGAACATCGGCGGAGCAGGATCGAGAGTCCGCCGACTCTACGAGGGAGTAGTTCGGTCCCGAGTCCTCTACGGGGCACCCGTCTGGGCCAGAAGCTTGACGGCCAGTCGCCGCAGCCTGACACTGCTGCGGAGGCTGCAGAGGACGACCGCCATCCGCATAGCGAGAGGCTACAGGACGACGTCGTACGCGTCGGCGACCGTGCTGGCGGCGTCCCCTCCGTTCGAGCTGCAAGCCCTGGCGCTCGAACGCGTATACGAACACCAGAGGAGCCCGACGCCATCCACCGCCAGCCAGCCGGCCCCGAACATCCGGGAGGAAGCGAGGAAGGAGACATGGGAACGATGGCGCTCGCAGCTGATCCAGGAGGACGCCGTGCGGCCGCACCGGGCCGTTCGCGCCGTGCTTCCCAACTGGGAGGCCTGGAGGGATCGAGGCGGAGCGCCACTGACCTTCAGGATGACGCAGGTGCTCACCGGCCACGGAGTATTCGGCGAGTACCTGCTAAGGATTCGGCGAGAGGCGACGTCCATCTGTCACCACTGCGAGGAAGAGGAGGACACGGCGCAACACACGCTGGAGTTCTGTCCGGCGTGGGCGGAACCACGACGCGTCCTACGACTCGAAATCGGCGAGAGCTTAGCCCCCGAAGCGGTCGTCGCGGCCATGCTCAGAGGGCGCCAGGAGTTCGCCGCCATCCGCACTTACTGCGAGCAGGTCATGCTGGCGAAGGAGCGGGCAGAAAGAAACCGGGAACGAGCCCGCGATCCGTCCAGGACATCGCAGCACCCGAGAAACACAACGCGCCACAGGGGCGCGACGCCGCCACCGGCGCCGCCGCGGCCACCGTAGAAGCGCGAAGAACCAGGAAGAGGCGTCAGGGGACGGGGTCCCCAGGATGACGCAGCAGGAGCGAGGCGCTAGGGGGCGTGGTCCCCCCCCCCCCCCCTAGCGGTCCAAGAAGAGCAGGACGCCTCCCTTCGAGGAAAGGAGAGATAGACGCCCGGGGGTAACCGGTAGTAATTCGGGAGAGATCCCGGGTGCATCTCGACTCAGGCGTCAGGACAGGCCACCGTGGAGTTTTAGTCGGTAAGAGTCCGACACTACCCGCTAGCGGGTGTCCGTGAGGATTTCTCCACGAAAAAAAAAAAAAAAAGGTGTAGGTTATGATGTAGAAAAGTGTCCGAAGGTCGGGGGTCCATATCCTATCTCTGATGTGGACGGAGGTGCGTCACAGCCTTGGTGTATGCTATGATGATAAGGTGGTGATGTGTCCAAAAGTGTCCGAAGGTCGGGTGTCGATGTATTATCACTGATGTAGGTTGAGATGTGATTGATGTCACAAGAGCTTGGTCGAATATTAACTTTCAACAACTCTTTTCAAACTCACCAGTCACAAGCCACGGTTTACTGAATACATCTTTTTGGAAAATCCTTTTTAGATTTTCGTACAAGGAACATGGTTTGTTTGACAAGGGATTTTCTTTTGAAGCAATTTGGGGTGACAAAAAGGTCTTTTTGTTAGGTAGCTTATCAATAAAAATGTTTTATTAATGACGTAACTGGAACGAATACTAACGAATTTAAATAGAATCGACGACCAAATGGAATATATCTTCTTTTCAATTTTCATAAATCGAAAGCCCTATGGATACGTATAAATGTTTCTTTTACTCGTAGTAAATTATTATTATTCTATTATACGTGTGTATACTACAGAAGGACCATACTAATAGGCACCAACAGCTTTCATCTAACATAATATTTTCATGGAATCTTATAATCATCTTCGCCTCATTGTCTCCGAATAAGTCGTATTTAACAACATTTCGAATTTCGATTTGTTGAAAAAGCCGCTCAAATTGATGCACAAATTTGACTTCGCAAATCGCCTTTTTGCACTCCCCGTACTGGCGAGAACGAAGATAAATGTTCGGCACTGAGCTACTGCTCAGTTGCTACGAGTTAATCCTCGTTTTGCTTCAAGTAAATGAAACGCTCTAATCTGTAAGACGTCCATAAGATTCGGTTGACGGTGGCTGTTTCGTGTTAATCGGTGTCTCAATTTTCTAATTTAATTATTGTGCTCGATTTAATGACATGGCGATCTGGTCCAAAAAAAAAAAAAAAAAAGTGACTCCTTTTTTTGCTTTGATATAAGATTTTTATTTTTACGTATGAAATATGGCGAAGAAGTAGTGACCTCTCTTTTATCGATGTAATCATATTAGGGGAACGCAGTAAATGGCTTCTGCAATATCATGGAACTATTCGTATCCCTCGATTAATCAAGTTCCCCTAGGTCAGTGGTTCTCAATTCTTGAAGCGTTTATCGATTAAAAAATAGTTCTAAATCTTCTTCGATTTTCTCCAAAGAATTTTCAAATTGAATATTTAAGACAACATTTAATGAATTCAAATTGAAACGCCTTATTTTATCACGTAAACGATAATTAGGAAAGAGAAAGAATTCGTATTCTATATAGAATATATATTCCATGCAAAGTGTTCCAACAATTTTTAAACCTTTACAAATTTTCCATAACATACTAAAGGAATGTCAGTAATTTGTCATCTCAGTATGCCAATTTCCTTAAATTATGCCAATTGCCAATGTATGCCAATTTGTATAAAATTTAAATCCACCTTTTATTGGTAATCTAAAAATCATTACTTTCTTCAATAATATAGGAAATAATACCTTAAAAATTGCTCAAGAAATACGCAAAATGCGTCGAAGGTAACCGAGCCAAAAAGATAATAAATAAATAAATAAAAAAGAAATAAATGAATTTAATAGTAAACACGTGGATACTTGTTGAAATTTGCACCATTTGACGCGAGCAAACCGTTCGAAAGGAAAACACGTTCAGCCGCCAAAGCTGTGGAATTGAGATCACTTAATTCCGTTTGAATCCATCCATTCTCGTTTAATGGCCTATTTGTTTTCAATATCATATCATTTCCAAACATATCGTTCCTGAAAGGCGAAACAAAATGGCAAAACAAATGTACAAAGGTGTATATCAACGTAAGTGTACCAGTATGTCTATATTCGAGATTATTTATCTATTCAAGATAGCAAAGTAAAAATACCATATAGAGGATTTAATTAACGTGTATATCTACGTATATATCATTATATGTAACAGTAACATTATGTGCATATGCGTATAATATTGGTTAAATGTTAAATGTTAATATTGGTTAAATGCGTTAAAGTGAAATGTTATTATGTTAGTTTTTTGCTAGTTAAGTATTGATCGATTAAGTTACTGTACCTTTGTTCCGATAAATGCGTGCCATTTCCTCGAATCTAATATCATAGCAAATGCCAATACCTATTTTGCAGCCCTTCACATCGAACGTCGTTAGGGAGTTACCAGGACTGAGTGAATCACTCTCTCGAAAAGTAATCTTATTAGGAATGTCGATGTCGAATAGATGTACCTAATAACATAAAAATGTGGTCGCTAATTCTATTGCTGCAACTTTTGTAATTTAATATCAAAGTTACCAACTCCTAAACTTTAATTATTTTTTATTTAATAACTGACAGCGTTTTTATCACTTTCTTTTATTAAAAAATCCTATCATTTAATAATGTTTAAAAAGGAGAAAAAATAAGTATAATAATATTTTAAGTATGTGAAAAATTTATACAACACAAACACATTACAACAAAAATGGGCGTTTCCCGTATCATAACGTATTTTATAAACCGTAAATTATAGAATTGGTTATAGTATACGTATGTACATATGTATATTCCTAAATTATTCCTAGATAGAGTCACTTTCTTCGCCCCAATATTTTCAAATTCAAAGCCATAAAGGAATATATTACTTACCTTTCGGTGTTTTGCTATCAAAGTTCCATCGGGACCCCAAATAGTACAGGTATTGTACAATTTATCGCCCCCTATTTCAGGCATCGTACCACCAACTACATAGATGTTGTTTTCTTTAGCTGCGTTCGATGAAGCAACGCTCGTTTCACCATCAGGAATACTCTCGGCGTATTTTGGAAAGTACTCTGCATTGCAATATTTCAATTAATGAAAAATAACTGTCTTTTGTTCCAACCATAAATTAAATTGAAATGTTTGTCAGTTTTTTATTTTTTAAATTATTAAAATAACTAAGTTTTATATTTCGACTTAATTAAATATGCAATTACTTAGCTAATAGTATATATAATAAATTGTTTCTACAGGTTCAAAATGAAAAATGAATATTTAGAAATATTTAATTACGACAATGCTATTTGTGTTAGCATCAGTGGCTTGTTACTCAACGACTTTGCTAGTACTTTTTGAAACA
Source organism: Bombus huntii (assembly GCF_024542735.1). Taxonomy (NCBI): domain Eukaryota; kingdom Metazoa; phylum Arthropoda; class Insecta; order Hymenoptera; family Apidae; genus Bombus; species Bombus huntii. The sequence goes on from NC_066238.1 coordinate 22,075,741, forward strand.
TAAAGTTAGTTTTCAATTAACACTTATACTAGAGGCGGAATTATACATGCAAAATAATTGATAATACTAATTTATAAGTACCTAATTATTAGTATCTTAAAAAATATATTTATACAAAAATCACGATAATCATGAAAATGGGGAAATCCTATATTCTCGAATCAATTCACAATTTATTTTGTATATTAATTAGATTCCGCTCTCATCAGTACGTACTCACTGGCGACATCGAGAAAATGTATCGGCAATTCCTCGTACGACCAGAGGATCGGAAATATCAAAGGATATTATGGCGCAGCGCGAGTGGAGAAACAGAAACATATGAGCTTAACACAGTAATACTCTTATCATAGAAATAGAAGCAGTCCTCAATTCCCGCCCTCTAACTTCTATCTCCACCGATCCAAATGATCTCCTAGCCCTCACTCCCGGACATTTCCTCATTGGCGATTCATTAATGTGCTTACGTGATCGAGATTTCAGGGACATTCCATCGAACCGACTCTCCAAATGGCAGCATATCCAACAGCTTAAACAACATTTTTGGAACCGCTGGCATAAGGAGTATTTGAACGAGCTAACCAACCGCAATAAATGGAGCAAGGGTGGACACAGCATCCAAAAGGGCACAATCGTCATCCTCAGAGAGGACAACGTTCCCTCCATGCATTGGCTTCTGGGCCGAGTTATCAAGGTTCATCCAGGCGCCGATGGTGTCATCCGGACAGCTACAGTTCAGACGGCAAAGAGCATTTTGGATCGGGGCGTCAAAAGGCTTGTCCCACTGCCAATTCAACCCGATCTCGAGAAACCCGAACAACTAGCCATCGAGACGAAATAAGATGGGAACCTCAACCACACCTCGCTAGTTTGATCGGTACCCTCTCAACGGGGGGAGAATGTTACGCCATGCGGCTTACCATAGGTCATATTCTTAACTATCGATCGCGGCACTATAATGTCGCAGACGGATCGTCGCGTCTGCCCGGCAAACAAACATTGTAGTGGCAAGCGCATGGTTCATTAAGCAGGGCGACTTCCAGAAACGTCGACTCGTGGCCCGTATTTTACCTCGCTGTAAAAGAATGTGGCGTGATCCGAACGTAGTGGGGGTCGCCTTCCAGAAAAAACGAAAAAAATCGAAAGGCGTTCAGAACTTTTCGAGAAGTCGAACCGTCAACACATGTGGTATGTCGCGCATTACTTATCAACCAAAACGCAGTTACATTTTTTTTGTTCCATTTATATCTTTCTAGTTAATAAGTTGTTGAAATAAACATTAATTTATTTGTGTTAATTCTGTGGAATTTCATTGAACTACCCTTATTATCATAATCGAAATAAGGGGATCGATTAGTTCGTGGCGTCGATTATTTAATCGTAACGGGAACTTACAACTCTCGTTGACGTGCTATCTCGCGATCGCGTCTCTCCGCGAACGGTCGAAACGCCTATTTTTTAATGAACGACGTCTCCCACTAGAGACTTTCTCTCGAGAGCGGCTAGCATCCTTTTCTAACCACCGATATACAAATTGACCAATTAGCAGCAATGCCAATTTCCCTTACTTTCTGAACGAAGATTGTCCTCGACGAATCCGATTTTTCCTCTGCAATATTTTTTGCGTTTTAAAGTAGTTGAATATTTTATTAAAATACTCTGAGCAATTCTCAGGTTTCTGTGAAAACAAGATAACCCAAATGTAGTTGTGTTTCCTTCAGAATTATGCAGATTTTATTTGAAATATGTGAGGTGTAAGTGACCCCGACGTGATCGAGCTAATGAGATTTCAATTATAGTGATTCCGGGCGCGCTAACGATATGTCAAACAAGAATAAAACAGTTACGACCAGTGAAGAGTCCGCGTGCCTTTGACGATGCCCTAGAAAATAGTGCTATGGTTCTCCTTACTAGAGAGATAGCTCGCGGCGGCGAGCATCGCGGGCGATGAAGAAAAATCTACCGCCCTCCAAGGGTGTCTAGAACCTGAGTACTTAGAGCGAATCGAGGACATAGCGTTGAATCCCCCGGCCACCACAATATGATAAACTCAAGGACGAAACACTTCTCTCTCCTTTTCCTTTATTTGTCGGCTCTACATCCATCCCCCTTGCTTACTCAAGTTGTTGTTTGTCTATATACGATTCAGCAGCTATGGAACCACATATGGGCAAGATGGATTGACAGAAAGGAAGCGGAGGATTTTCGCGATGGAGGATGTAATTGAAGGATGAGCGTTGTAATGAATTGGTTTTGGTTTGTAAATATATTTGTTATGTTCTTGCAGCACTTCTTCTTTGCATTCTCAAGTGCCTTGGACGGCCTTTAGGAGAGAACAAAGACACAAATGATAATTGTAGCTGCTGGCTGTAGATGTCGCTGCTAGGGTACTGCTGTATTTTCTTTTCATTTAAGAATCGTGGAAGAAAAATCGGACTACGGTCGCCGGGATTTAAGAACCCAGATCCCGAACGTTCGTAACTTGAGGCGCTAACCACTGCGCTGCCGTTGTCTGGTATTAGTTAGTGTCGAGTTGTCGTATTTGTGCTGTCGAGTGCCGCCATATATGTATGCATTTATGAATTGAGTGGTTTACAAGTAATTACAATCGATATACATTACAAGTAATTACAATTTATTACAAATGACTCGCTGTGCATATTACTATAACAGTCAGTACTAATTCTATAGATCAGCAGCATTATAACTTTCCAATAAACAACCGAAAATCACGTCGTTGAATAATAAATGCATTCACTGTAGAACGAAATTATTATTACGAATATAAGAGAAACGATTTAAAAACCATGTATTTTTTCATTTAAATTATTTGCATTTGCAAAGGGAGATACAAAATTTTAACAACGTTGCAAATTATAAAGACACAAATTACAGTTTCGTGTTTAAGTTATTGTTCAGAGTTTGTTGGAATACAACGATATTAATCGCATACAGATGAGGTGATTGATCGAACGGATTCTTTCCTTCGTTGTTCAGCGATATCCTCATTAGCGTGCGTTCGTGAGATGTACCACGGCGGCTAGCACGTGCATGCTCTTTCGAGAATTCGGCGGAAGAAGCGTAGGAATATGGATGGAACATTCCCGATGGGCACGTCGAGAAGCTACTAGAAGGTTCTGTGGCACATGTGACGCCACACAGACACCCACACAGGTCACACTCATTACTGCATAGAGAGTGGGGTTCAAAACCTTTTCAAGGGCCATGGGTCACTAAGCCAGTCAGTCTGTGAATAACTAGCCAACTGACTACATTCCAGAACACACACACTTATAATTCCTGTAATAATTGTTTAATAAATATCACATTATATTGTTTCAACACAAACATTGTGTCTTCCACAGATTATTAATCTTAATTCCAAGATTAAATTCTAACAGAGCTTCCTAATAATTATGGTACAATTGGTAAAATGATGATTTTACATGAAAAAAGTAAAAAATATATTAGATAATTGAAATAACGCGATATAAATATAATTGAAATAACATCAGTAAGAACGGATGTTTTAAGCTTTCGATTTTGAGAAAACAGGGTATGAATATGTTTAGTTAAAAAGCAATCCGTGTTTATTCGAGCATTCGCGAAGAGACGCGATCGCGAGAAAGCACGTCAACGGGAGTAGTAAATTCCCGTTGCAATTAGATAACCGACGCCACGAACTGATCGATCCCCTGATTTCTGTTACGATAATAGGGGTGGTTCAATGAATTTAACACTGTATTAACAAGTTAATATAGCTTGTATATTTAAAAATAATGAATGTAATAATAAAGACGTCACGAATTATTTAGCGATAAATACAGTTGATATGTTATAGGAATTCGACCCGACTTTGCGATATCTCTCAATGAATTCGTTAGACTAAGCAATTTATAACGTTTGACTCTTCAGAAGGGACCGATTACTCTTCGATCCTTTTCGTTGTCTTCTCTGGAAGACGACCCCCACTACGCTCGGATCACGTCACCGTTCGCACCTATGATCACGTATACCAGCTTCTTTCTTTATGCGGATAAAATAACGCACCAAAGGCGAATAGATGTTTCTGGAACTCGTTGCTTGACGACAACTATGCGTTTATCGCTACTTTGTGTATATCTCGACGGTCATGTAAGACGATCTGTTTGCGACGGTTAGGAACACGGCCTATAGTAAGCCTTGGGGCGTAATAAACGGAGAGAATAGAATAATCTACAGGATTATCAACGGTGAAGTATATAAATATACTAACGACTCAGAAAACATAATTGAAGTGAGTTGCTTAGATATGAAATTATTGTTAATAACTAAAAGAATAATAGTACAAGTTAGATTAGCAGAGAGACAAACGTGATTGTGCAGTGAGTCTAGGAAACAGGATAAAATATAAAACAAATAAAAATGGAATATGCAATACGTCCTATCCAAGAAGATTGGATACCAACTAATGCATAATAAAAGAATGTCCGCAATATTTGGAATTAAGAACAAAATTCTTAAAATAAACAACCACCATCTTTACGAACAGAGAAAATTGATTATTGAGACTAAAGAATTTTATTAAGAAACAACATGACGCTCAGAGCATAATAACTGAAGTTATAATAACCTGAGCACAACTCAAAAACTTAGCTATGACCCTTTTGTAATAACTAACAAACAAACATTTCAAACTTAATTAATTATAAACAAGCTACAGATAATTTGAAGTTAGATATGAACAAGCTTAATAACAAAATTACATAAATAGAATTTTTCTTATTTAAATGCGACAGTTCGTAGTACAAAACAAATTTTGTTCAGGAATAAGGTTTTCTGAAAATTTCCAGCGAAAATTTTTGCAAAAATTTCCTAAAGGAATTATAATCTATGAGATAAATGAAATAAAAATACAAAAACCAACTGATATTAAAAGAAGAATGATTATTTTACAAGATAATATGAAACTGTGTAAGGGATTACATATGTAACATATTGTCCCGATGTACACATATTTGCGAAGCAACTTATTACCCTGTATATTCCAGAAACTTCTTAGTTTGCCCCAGCCTTAGCAATTTGAAACTATTTTATTAAAATTAAGAATTTTCCACATTAGATCGAACGCACTTCTAATAGGTACCAAACAGGTTATATATATAGCAAGATTTCACATATCTCTAAATTATTCACAGAAAATTAATACGGCACATAAATTAGACTTCGGATTGTAAAAGTTAAGAATAAATAACCGATACAGTCTCACAAAAATAGAAGGATAAAGATAGAGATAAGGGATCAAAAACAACAGTTATTTTTCAAATTTGTATGAAAAGCCCTTAAGAAAATAAGTTCCTCCTTAAATTGAAAACAGTTATATGTATAGAAATCAAACTTGCGATAAAAGTAAAAAAGATAGAAAATAAGAAAATTGTATTTGTTTTTATGACTCACTTTTACATGTAGTATAATTTCCACCGCTATTTTAGCATAGAACGCTATTTTCAAACACGAACTGTTCCAACTCGATAGTCCCTTGCTTTATTGTAAACGGAAAATTCTTTCGTGTTCTCAACCAAATTTATCAAATTCCAGCAATGACACATGCTATGTGATTGTCAGTAGAACATGGAGAAATGTTTCCAGTAAAGTTTCGAGCGACTTATCGCCGATTTTCAGGAGACACTGCGACGATATCGCGTGTACAGTGCTTCTATCGGTGTTGATGCGCTTTAATACATAGTGCAAGAGAACACTAATAAGATTTCCCAGTGGGCCTGTAAATCCTTATAAATCACTCAAAAATATATCATATTGTTTGTTTCAACTACTAGCAATTTAAAACGTCGTCTACATATATTTAGAAAGTTAGCAAAGACATATATTTGTTCCTGAGCATGATTTCTATCAGTTGAGCGTTGTAGCAAAATGTCCGATACAATTTAATGTTGAATTTGTCTTTTTTTTAGGCTAGCTTGATTGGATTACAGGTAGATTTAAACGATCCGTGTGTTGCATCTCCAAGGCATCTTCGACTCATCGATACGCAGTGATACCTGGCAAACTTCTAGTGGACAAGCGACGTTGCTTGCAGGCAGTTTATATACATGTTTTGGCATGTGTTGTCGGCAGGCAATGTCTACAGACGCCTGTAGTCTGCCCGTACGCGCCTTAAGTTTCACTGGCAGACATTGTCCGCCGATTACTACGACATCTGTCTGTGGACAATAGGCCGTCAGTGTGGAGTTATCTTTACCCGAATAATTTAAGAAATATAAAATAAACTTCAACGAAAAGTTGCTAGCTTCGATATCTTACTAATACAATGTTATCGAAATTGAATAAACCTCGTTACTGTATTTAAAAGGAAATTGCATTTATATTTCAAGTTTATAGAGACAACAACAACAACCAAACAAAGAATCGCAACGAAGAAATAAACGGATACAACAGAACACTGGATCGAAGATAGAACAATAAACAAGATAGAACCAAGAAAACAACAGTAACGAAGAACCGGGGCGCAGAAAAAAGCACGAAGCGTGCGAGCTGGAGAGGAAACCTGTGACCGTCGGTGCAAGCGGTAAGCATACAAAATGGTTGTCGAGCAGGAATAATCGGCTGGAGAGCCAACCTGCTGGGACCGAGCTATATGGTGGCAGGTATCGCGTGGCGCCAGCTAAGCGAGCTGCCGCCCGAAAGGGTAGGTTTAACTTGTCCAATGATCCGCAAGGAGAGGGCAAGTCGCGCGCCGACCATCTATGCGCGCCATTCCCAAGTCGAACGCGAACATCTAAATGCGAAGCCAGTATGCGTTTTTACTGCAGGTATGGCGCGGTCGACCAAAAGGTCGGGCCCTCAAACGCACACATTACTTGTACAATTCGAGTGCTGCAGATACGGAAAAGCAATTTATAATTTATCGTAATTTATCGTAATGCGAATTTTGGCGCGTCGTCATAAATAGATTTTTATTTAAAACGAAATTGTTAAATATCCTTTTGTATCAATTCACATAACGTTAATAAATCAATATTAGACATATTACTCATAAATTGTACATATCTTTGTGCATATACGCATAGTTTTCGTGCATATATCAATATTTGTATATTTTATGTGTATAACTTTCATATGCTTTTCGCAAATTTTACATTCATAAACATCTGGAATCTACACGTTACGTTTTTCGTTGTATTTACAAGTACGGACATTAGATATTCTATTACATTCTTTTATTATAATCTTTTGATATATTTATAGTTGTTTAATTATTAGGTCATCCCATAAGTTCGTGCCGTTTTTCGAGAGGTTATATATGTTAAGATCGTTTACATACCTTTCAGTTTCATGAAAAAATGTAATCCCCCTCTCGTTGTACAACTTCTTCCCATTTTTCTGGTAGGTTCCGTCTCGATAAAAGTTCTCTTGTTTTTCTTTAAAATAATTTTCTATGCTATTTTTGAGAGTGTCAATATTTTCAAATTTTTTAGCTACTAAAAAGTGTTGTAATGCTCTGAACAGGTGGTAATCAGATGAGGCAATGTCTGGGGAATATGGGGGATGTGGTAAAATTTTTCAATTAAATTCAGACAATTTTTTTGTAACGCTTTTCGCGACATGCGGTTTAGCATTGTCGTGATGGAAGATAACGTTGTTCCTATTCACTAAACCTGGCCGTTTTTCAGCTAGTGCTTCTCTTAATTTTTCCAACTGAGCGCAATATTTGTTTGAATTAATGGTATCACCACTAGATAAAAGTTCAAAATAGAGTATTCCTTTATAATCCCACCATACACACAAAAGAACTTTACGTGGATGTAACCCTGGTTTTGCACAGCGTTCAGGTGGCTGATTTCGTTGGGATCAGCTACGTTTCCGTTCAGGGTTTTCGAAAAGTATCCACTTTTCATCACCAGTTACCAGGGGCGTTTAAGGAATGGTTCACGTTTATTACGTGCAATTAATGACATGCACGCTGTCGTTCGTTCAACGAACCGTTCCGTTCCGTTTCGGTTCCGTTCCGTAAGTTTATGGGGCACCCAAACGTTCAACTTTGACACCATCCCCATTTTTTTTAAACACCTATGAATCGTTGTCTTAGGTATTTTCAGGACATTTGACATCTCTTGAACTGTCAAACTTGGTGATTTTTCAACAAGATCCCGAATTTTATCTCCGTCTGTCTGAGGAGGACGCCCGGAGCGTACCTCCTCTTCTAAACAGAAATTCCCAGCTCTAAAACGTTGGAACCACTTCCTACAGGTGCGAGATGAAAGCGTATTTTCTCTGTAAACAGCACATATGTTTTTCCTGGCAATTGTTACCGAACTTTCTTTCCGAAATTCATATAACATGAGATGTCGAAAATGGATACGCATTTCACTCGTGATTTTTTACTGTTAGAAGTCACTGTGTTCACTATATTACGATCTTATGCCCACGAAGATCTACTCTAGCCTGTTCTCGATCAGCTAAGCTCAAGTGCATTGGTCCCGTATCGCCGTATGTTTAGAAATCGACACATGAAATATATACACAAAAGTGTATAAATATATACACAAAAACTTATGGGATCACCTAATATGTAAACGATTTTGAACTATTTAATTTAATAAAGACCTTAGATCGACGGATTTTAATTGCTGTCACATAATCGTTAATTCATTACTTTTCCTCCAACTGTCACGAATTTTCACAAAGTGTGTATTTCGGATCGTTAATCTCATACGGATGTAAACTTCATTTTCTTAATAATCTTGGTCAATCATGTATCACATTTTCTATAAAATCTATAAGATCAGCAAGTGCTCTAATACTTGTGAACAATCATATATCTTAATTTGTGCCTTTTGTATTAATACAGAAGCTTCATGCGAGAAAGAATTTTCGATATAAATGTTCTCAATGTTGTAAATCGAGTTCTGCCAGAGCAACCGAGCCAAACGGACGTGTAAAACAGTGCTTCAGAAAAAGTGCGGCAAGTGGGGAAGAGAAAGTTACGAACGGCAACGCCCATAGCTAAATGGTGGAAACTCGTGTCTTCTACTAAGAAGACTACAAGCAAAACTAAAATGAAAAAGCACATCCCACCGATAAAAATAATTAACAAAGACGAACAATACTACATAAATAAAACAACAAACACATCAAAACCAAGCCAACCAATAAACGAAGAACAGGAATGCTCAGCTACAAACGAAGTTGATATGGAAACAATACCAAACAATGAAGAGAATATTACCAATAACGAATTAACCCAACAGGATGAAAGCTGGAAGGTGGCAAGTTATAACAAGAAACGAAAAATAACAGGAAATTCAGATACAGAAAAGCAGCGATGGCTGCAAGAATTACCATTAAGAAACTCCTTCAGCTCACTTACGGAAGAAATAGACGACCCAACAACCAAAAACACAACTAAATCAACGCAAACTACAAAACCACCACCAATATTTGTCGACGCCCAGATAATAGACCCGCTTATTGATCGACTAAACGATATAGTTGGGAAGGAAAACTACACAATAAAACAAACAAAATTAGAACAAGTAAAAATTCAAATAAACACCCCAGAAAATTATAGGAAAGTGATAAAAGAATTAAAAGAAAAAACGCTGTGTACCACACATACCAGCTGAAAACGGAAAGGAGCTACGAAATAGTTATAAGAGGACTACATTCAAAAACTAACACAAAAAAAAATTAAGTGACGAATTAGCAAAAATTGGTCACCAAACAAGAGCAATAAGCAATATGACAAGATACGATACGAAGCATTTAACAACACACTGTCCATACGTAGGGAAAATAAATGAAGTAAATGTTAAGGAAATTCGAGGATTTGGAAATACAAATTATTGACTACATTTCCCACACAACAGTTATACATCTATATTACACTCTGAAGAACGTCTTGCACGCACGCTTGTCGCCAACCGACTATCCTAGATTCTTCTAACATCTGGCAACAGTCTTTTGTCTCCACTAAGACCTTGACGCCCTCTAACCCTTACACACACACTCTCATGTACAGTGTAAATGTATCACTTCCCTAACACGCCTCCTTACATTTATACTGTACACTTAATTTTATTTACATACTTGTCGAATTAACAAAATATTTAACATTTATCGCTTTATTTACATTTCTCTTATTTTACATTCATCCATGACCTAAACCTTTCAAATTTCTCTCTACACAGTGCCTTCGTAAAAATATCCGCAGTGTTTTCTTCTGTACTTACTTTTATTATGTTTATCTTATTTTCCTTTACGTACTCGTGAACGTAGTGGTAATGAACTTCGATGTGTTTAGAATTTTTTGTAAAAGTTCCGTATTTTGCTATACTCATTACTCCAGAGTTATCCTCATAGATTTTTACAGGGTTATCGTCTACATTTACATCGAAGATTTTCATTAGTTCTCTGATAGTCATTACTTCGCTCACCGCTTCCGATAGAGCAACATACTCTGCATACGTCGAGGCTTTTGTCACACACCTTTGTTTTTTAGACTTCCATCCAATTACATTTCCATACCATCTAATTACATACCCAGAAGTCGATTTCCTATCTATATGATCTCCTGCCCAATCAGCGTCCACATAACAATCTATCGTTTCGCACTTTTCATTTCTTTTATAATGTAGCCCTAAATCTCTAGTCCGGTACAAATATTTCAATATTCGCAAGGCATATTTAAAATGTGTCTCGTTACAACAATCTTGAAATCTGCTCAGATAATTCACACTATAACTTATATCGGGTCTGGTATTTACACTAATATACAGCAATGCGCCAATTAAATTCTTGTATCCAATGTCCTCTCTATTTATCTCAGCTTTTTCAATTTTTAAGTTGGTCTCCATAGGTGTACAGTACAATTTGCTGTTATGTAATTTATATTTGTTTGCTAATGATTCTATGTATTTCTTTTGGCTTAATCTCATTTCATTTTTTAAATAATCATACTCTATATTTATTCCAAGATATTCTTTTACTTCACCTAAATCTTTCATTTCAAATTTATCAGTTAATAATTTTTTTTACACTATGTATCTTCCCTTTGTTTTTACTACAAATCAACAAATCGTCTACGTATATTAACAAATAAACAACATTTTCTCCCTCTCCATAAGTATATAGGCACAGCTCTATATTGTTCTTTTTAAAACCTAATCTCGTCACATACTTATCAAAATACTCATACCAGTCCCTCGGACTTTCTTTTAACCCATAAAGCGCTTTCGATAATTTACAAACTCTATTCGTTCCGTCCGCATATCCCTTTGGTTGATTTACATATACCTCCGAGCTTACTTCACCATTTAAAAAGGCAGTTTCTACATCCATTTGCTCAATTATTAATCCATTTTGACAACAATATGATAGCAATATCTTAAAGGTCTGATTACTCGCCACTGGAGAATATATGTCATCGGCTACGTTTCTTTGTTGAAATCCCCTTACCACTAATCTAGCCTTATACCTGTCCTCTGATTTTTTTCGTGTAAACCCATTTTACATCTAATACTTCTTTGCCTTTTACCCTTTCTACCAATTTCCAAGTTTTATTCTTATAGAGACATTCTATTTCCTTATCCATAGCCTGTTTCCAAACTTCATTATTTTCGCAAACAATCGCCTCCTCAAATGTACGAGGGATATCTACTTTACAATAATTTGCATGAATCTCGCAAATATTTTCCTTTTCTGGATACCTTACTGGAGTTTTCTTAATACGTGTAGATCTCCTAGGAGTGTTTGAGCTTTTAATACTACTATTATTTTCATCTTTCCTACCTTCTAACTCTTCCTTATCCATACCATCCAATGAATAGTTATCTTCGCTATCATTTCTATCTGCCTCTAATGAATTTTCCTCAAAACCGATACATTTAGTGTCTGTCTCTATGACCTCTACATGTCTAGCTATTGTTATTTTCCCACCTAATAAGACTCTGTATCCTACTTCACTATATCCTAATAGAATTCCCATATCTGCCTTCTTGTCCCATTTGGAAACTCTTTTTTGTTCTGGCCTTCTTACAAAAGCTTTACTTCCATATAGATGTAGATTTTTAACACTTGGTTTTTTCCCGAAGAATATTTCAAAAGGTGTCTTTCTTTCTATAGTATTCGCTAATATTCGATTTTTCAAGTATGCCGCTGTACAAACTATTTCCGGCCAGTACCTTTTATGTACTTTCGCTTCCGCTAACAAGCAACGCGCCATGTCCATCACTGTTCTATTATACCTTTCCGCTGTCCCGTTTAATTCATGTACGTATGTTGGGCAATTATTTATTCTTATACCTTTATCCCTAGCAAATTTATAAATTCGATTATTTAAATATTCTTTACCATTATCGCATCTTAATATTTTTAACCTCTTGCCCGTTAAATTTTCGGCTTCATTTACGAACTGTACGAAAGAATCAAAGACCTCATCTTTTGATTTTATACAATAGATCCTAGCTATTTTACTATAATCATCGATAAATGAAATGAAATATTTTTCTCCATTGAATCCGGTAGTCTTAAAGGGACCACATACGTCCGTATGAATAATTTCCATTATTTCCCTAGCCTTAGTTCGATTATTTTTGAAAGGTAAGTTATGCATTTTGCTTTCTATACACACCCTACATTTCAAAAGTTCCTTTTCAAATTCATTCGGTATGCCAGTCACTAGCTGCTCTTTACCCAAAATCTCTAAATATTTAAAATTTACGTGTCCTAGCATCCTATGCCATCTTTCCTTTTTACTCATACCACTACGTTCGGCGCTGTTTACTAAGTGCTTCTTCCCTTTCAATATACTTTTTATTCTATATGTCCCATTCTCTTTGAACGCTACAGCTGTAAGTATATTATCCTCATCTATTACTTTCGCAATATTTCGTTTGGAAATAACCGTATTCTTATTGTCTGTTAGTTTACCTAAACTAATCAAATTTGCGGACATTTCTTTCGCGTAAAATACTTTCCTCATATTTATTTTATTTTGTTTTCCGAATGCTTCAAAATAACTTATAACATTCCCAACTTTTGTCGCTTTTATCGGTCTATTATCGCCTAAATATATATTTACCGGTTCTTTTAGGTCGATAGATTTATCGAAATAATTTATATTATTAATTATGTGATCGGTACAACCGCTATCTAATAGCCACACTATTTCGTTCTTACTTATTTCATTCGTCTCACTGCTGTTTGCTGCGTGCGCCGTTGCTGTCCATATGCCTGCTCTTGAGTTTCCATGCTCGCCCGTGCCGGTTCTTGATTGACGATGAAAGTTTCCACGTCCTCTGCTCGTATTGCCTTTGTTCTCTCTTCCTCTGTTTCGACCACGTGTTGGCCCATGCCAATAGCCGTTACTGCTTCCCGCTTGGACGCCATTTTGACACTCTCTCGCAAAGTGTCCTAATCTTCCACATCTGAAGCATCCTTCCTTTTTTGCAGAAAAGGCGTTGGTTTGCCTTTCTCCTCGATTGGATTTATTTTTCTTCTCTGCTATTTCTATTTTATTTTTCACATACGCTACCGTTTGATTCTCTTCTTTCAATGCGTCTATTATGTCCGCTATGTAGCTGTATTCTTCGGGTAACGTATTCAGCATGTAATTCAGCTTTTCCCTCTCACTTACTTGTGCGCCCGCACTTTTTAATTCATTTATTAATTTTTCGAAATCGTTAAAGAATGATGCTGAATCAGTGTAGTTCTCCAGTCTTATGTTTTCCAATCTCCTTCTGCATACGATCTGCAGTGCCGTCGACTCTTTCAAGTACATTTCATCGAACCTTTTTATTATATCATACGCCGTTTTTCCTTCCCTAACATACTCCAATTGTCTGTTCGATATTGCACTATAAATTATATTTATCGCCTTCAAATCCTTTTTGTCCCAGTCTTCATCGTCTCTTTCGTTCTTCATTCTAGTTGTAACAACCTCGCATTCCTTATATTTGAGAAACATCGTGATTCTTTGCTTCCACATTCCATAATCCTCACCATCGAATATAGGTATCATGATTTCCGATCTCTCCATTTTAATTGATTCTTCTTTTTTTTTCTTTTCTTACTCAAGCGTTCCTACGTGCTCGAAGTATATTTTGTTCCTCTGAAAGTTTTTTTTTCTTTACTGAAAACTCACTCGCAAGATCGTAACCACGCACTAAATATCTTGCAAAACTAGTAACCACGCTCTGCTACCATGTTAAGGAAATTCGAGGATTTGGGAATACAAATAATTGACTATATTTCCCACGCAACAGTTATACATCTATATTACACTCTGAAGAACGTCTTGCACGCACGCTTGTCGCCAACCGACTATCCTAGATTCTTCTAACATCTGGCAACAGTCTTTTGTCTCCACTAAGACCTTGACGCCCTCTGGCCCTTACACACACACTCTCATGTACAGTGTAAATGTATCACTTCCCTAACACAATTATCCCGCGTTAGGTTCAATCAGGTTAGTCCCACGCGAAATTGATCCAACCATGCGAAAACGAGTGTATTCTGATTTCTATTGCAGATACTTCTGGATTGTCTATTTCTTTCCGCTTGTCATAGCAACTTTTTACGAATAACAAACATGTACAGCAGCTTGGCAATTTACATGAAAACGATCGTAATTGCGGTCTATATACCGCCAGCCCTTCTTCACATTCTTCAGTTAAAGATTGGTAAGTAGATACTGATTAATTATGCGATCGAAATCCTATATAAAAACTATACAAAGATATTTGCATCATTATTCTCGTTTCCCAATGAATCGCTGTTTTAATCAAGTTTTATATTGCATCAAATTTCTGTAGTTACACGAAAGTACTAAATTATAGAAAACTTGATATACACGGATTTAATTAATTGATAAATTAGTCAATATATAGGCATTATTATTTCACGTGAAATTTTACAACGTCAAAAACCTAACATTCCTGTACGAGCAGTATTAATCACAAATTGTGAGAATGCCTACTGATAAGGAAGAAAGATAATATAGAAAACGCAGACTTATGGAAAGAGAATCCCTGACATTAGACACGAATACGCGATTTCACGAAATATTTTATGGTATATATAAGATAGAGAATATATATAGAGTACATATAAGTATATATAGAGTAAGAATATATATAGAGCCAAACCAACCAATTACTTTAATTAATGCAAGCTGTACTCGAGATTCGCGCATCTTGTGTATACACACCGGGTCAGACAAAAGTTTTCATTCATCCCAGTAGAACTTTCGTAGTCCTTGAATGAGTGGACTGATTCTTCGTGCGAAAACAAATTGGAAGCGCAGAGGGATGTATTGTTTCAGCGTATATCGATTTTAAAGCACGGTTTTAAAGCACGGTATAATCAATTCTTTTACATAAAATTATATTGTATAGGCTATTGTTATTTAAACACTTTAAATTGGATGGTTTTTACATATGCTAAAAAAACGGAAAATGATGATGATGAATCAATGACACGTAGAAAATTATAATCTATTGTATTGCTGTTATCTAATGGTGTTGTAATTGACTGTATGGTGGATGTATCTAATGGTGTTGTAGTTGACTGTATGTTGTTCAATATTGCCATGAAACTCTTCTGATTCATTGTCACTTATACGAAGTATGGAAGTATACGAAATTGATAAAATTATTAATAATATTTACGAAGAGAAAGTAAACTGTTGGATATATGACAAAATAATTCTATTTTAAATAAGAGACTGGTCAGCGTGGTTATTTTGTTTACAAAATCAAACGAATTTAATGAATGTAATGGTAAGGAAGTAACTATAAATGGCTGTTAAACTATTTTTATGCTTGAAAAGTAATTCGCAAAGTAATGTAAAGCAGTACTACTGAGTTGTACATAACCTCTTTCAGAATTTGTTCTTAACCTCTTGCTTCATAACTTCCTTAATTATACTCTTCAAACTTATTGACTACTTCGATGTTGTTACGAACAGAAACTGATAAAATATTAATCTTAAATATATATATATATATATATGTACTACTCACTCAAACTATGGATCACATAACCTATACAAAAAAAAAAAAAAAAAAAAATTATTGTACACTATAAAGCAAGAGGTTAAATCTTTAATCTGTTAAGAATTAAATTTTTTATTGTAACTGCGAAAATTATAAAAGTACCAAGCGAAGCAAGTACGGAATATATGCGGAATATGAATCGCTCAACTAACCAAAGAGCGGCTCAGTGACAAAATTAGTAAAGTAAAGACCACAAATATTACAACATTATATTCTACCACAAAATAATTCTCTATACAAAAAAGGTACACAACGAATCGATTTTTCACTACGATAAGAGTCAACAGAACCAATCAAGACCAGACGAGACTCTCATAAGACAACGATATCAGAGGGATCAAATCAGCGACTTCAATCTATGTTACAGAGTATAGTTATCAAGAAAAATTGCTCTTTTCATGAAAAGTATGGTAATGATACTCTTATAACACATTGTATATCTGGCAGTCGGATGTGCCCGTGGCCATCGGAAATGTAAAGACGACGCTTTTAGAAAGTGATAGCGCCATCGCGTATTAAAAACGCGTTAGAAGAAGGACGGTTTCGCTATCCAAGGCGAATCGAAAAGTGTGCGTGTTGCGAGAATCAGAGTTGATCGAGACGTCGAAGCATAGAGCCGTTAGAATTGAGTTGCGAGTGTTGTCGAGTGTTAGAGTTGCTAGTGAGAGAGAGAGAGAGAGAGAGAGAGAGAGAGAGTTACCAAATAGTTGTCAAGTTATTTGTTGTAAATACGAGCGTTGCATTTAGTTTTCCTGTTAATCAAACATCGTTTCTCTGTCTAACTAATATCTGTATTTTCAATCCATTATTAATATATTCCGATATTACAAGTGGGGGCTCGTCCGGGATTGAATAAGACAGAGAAACGATACGATTTAACGGAGCTATTTCTGCGGGAGTAGAAAAGAATAGAATAAAATGGCAAACGTTGAAGACGAACGATTGTCGGGTGAAGAGGATTTGACGCTGGAGGAGCTGAGGAGTAAGCTCGCACAGATGAATCTGCCTATATCCGGTGCGAGATCAGTGCTGGTTGCCAGGTTGAACAGAGCGTGCAAACCTGGTCGATCTACTCCTAAGGATTCGAAGCGTGGCGAAGAACCAACAAACCAGCGAGATCTAAGAAGCAAGCAGAGAGCCGAACGCAGTCAAGAGGGAGAGGAAGACCTCGAGAAGCTGAGGACGAAAGAGCTGAGAGCGCGTCTCGTTAGCTTGGGGTTGAAGGTAACGGGAAGAAAATCCGAACTACGCGCGCGGCTACAGGCGGCCCTAGAAGGAGACGATGTATCGTCGGAAGAAGAGAGCTCCGACGAAAGTGAAGGCGAGGACGATAAACAAGGCGCGCGAGAATACAGGAGAGGCACGCGAGCGGTGTATCAGGACCGCGATGAGTAGCAGCAGAAGGTATGCGTCGGTTCGATGTTGAGTCTTAAAGACGTGGAAGACTCATTAGAGAAATTCAGCGGGGATGATCTGCTGAGGGTAAATCAGTGGGTGGAAGACTTCGAGGAAATGGCAGAAGTGTGGGGTTGGTCAGACGCCCACATGGTGGCCTATGCTAAGAAATTACTCGCAGGCTCCGCTCAGGCCTTCGTACGACAAAAACGATGCGCGAAGTCCTGGGCAAAGCTAAAAAAGGCGTTGAGGAATGAGTTTGAAAATGTAGTAAGCGACCAACAGATACATGGCGAGTTATCCCATAGAAAGAAGAAAGCAGATGAGAGTCTGCAACAATATATGTATCACATGTGCGGGATTGCAAAACAAGGAAGGGTTGATACGCAATCCTTGATAGACTACATTATTCAAGGCATTCCCGACGAGGTCGCGAACAAGACTGTGCTATACGGAGCCAGGAATATCGAGCAATTAAAAGAGCGTTTCAGGCGCTACGAAGCGATAAAAAGAGATATGGAGATGAGGACGAAATTTGAGGAGCCGAAGAGTAACAGGGTAAAGCCGGTGGCGAAGCTGTCCGAAACCGAGAGGAACAAGGAACCCGGTCGATCTGGAGATGCGAGGAAGACGCGATGCTACAATTGCTTCAAATGTAGGGAGTACGGACACATCGCATCAAGTTGCGACAATTTGGGTGAGCCCTCAAAAAAAGTTTACAGCGTGTTTCGGTCGTTACAAACAAGGCGTGGTAAGGATGTTAAGATGGAAAATTTCAAATTGAGCGCGTTGATAGACACCGGTAGTGAGCTGACTCTAATGCGAGCAGATCAGCATGTGAAAATCGGAGCGCCCAGATTAAGTCGGGAAATCGTTGGATTTGGCGGTGTCGGTTCCGGAAGGAATTTTACGCTCGGGAAATTTTCCACGAACATTATTATAGACAATGAGTCGTACTGTATAACCATACACGTAGTTCCAGACACAGTGATGCAACATTCGCTTATTATTGGCGCAGACTTTTTGGACACTGTTGAAATAAGTATAAAAGGGGGAGAATCTTTTATTAGTAGAATAAAGGACGAAAATCCCGATGAGTGTCCGGAAGTCCTCAAGATAGATGTAGAGACACAGGCGAGTGAGATAGATTTGTCACACGTTAAGGACATGCAACATAGGCTAAAAAGAGATTTGAAGAGAACCAAAGCATTGCTAAGAGACGCTCAAACGATGCTGGAGAGATCGAAAGGTGACTCGACGGGTAAAGCAGCTTTACGACAGCTGAAGAACCAGTTAGAAGATGCAGAATGCGCTAGAGCAGTTGCAGTTAAAGCGAAACAGGCACTGGAGCAAGAACCGAATGAGACGCTGGCTTCGTTGCAGGAAGTACTGCGGCAACGTTCCGAAGCAGAAGATCGTGTTAATGTAGCTAGTCGCGAACGAACTGAGCTACTGTCGCAATTGGAAGAAAATAAAGAAGAGTTAGCAGAAGTTTTGAAGAAGTATCGGGCAGCTGTGCAGCAAGTGTCGGAGGAACGGAGAATAGTGGCAAGACACGTGGTGATTGGTAAAGTGGACCACGAGATGGTGTCCTCGTCGGATTCTTGCGGCCAGCAGGAGGACTTAGCGAACATCACGAGGAGGAAGAATCTGGCTAAACAACAGCAACAGGATGTTGTTGATGATATTTGCGAATTTACTGAGAAGGATAGCGTTGCGGATGTGAGGGTTGTTTCAAGTTTTCGGATAGACTCGAAGAGAGTGAATGCAAGGCGAACGAAAAGACAAGGGAAGTCGCACGTGCGGAATCCCTCCAATAATATCGATATACAGAGGATGTGGATGACGAGGACGACGATGGGATTGTCGAGGACACGATGAACGTGAAGACCTTCGAAAAAGAAGAGATCATAGTCTCGGTAGATGGTAAGTTGTTAACGTCTTCCATGTACGAACCGAGCCTACGAAAATGTCACGATGCTGCCACGACGATCAAAGCCCCTGACAAGAGTGAAATGGGTAAACAAACAACGGAGAGGAAGATAGAGGAAGAGCGAAAGAGGAGCAGTAACATCGAGGACGAACAGGCCGCGGTGTTCCAAGAGGAACGAGATCAGCTGCGTGCGGACGCAAAGAGACGGATTGAGGAGATCCAAATCCGAAACAAGCGGGCGTATAACAGGAGACGCAAGAAGGCGACAGCATACAGGACGGGAGATCTAGTGGCAATCGAGAGGATGCAGAGGGGTCCCGGGCTAAAGCTGCATCCGAAGTTTCTTGGACCGTATCGGGTGATAAAAGTCCTGCGAAATGACCGATGCATAGTGCAGCGAGAGGGGGAGCACGAAGGGCCACGTACAACTTCCACGGCAGCCGATCACATAAAATGGTGGAATGCTGACGATAGTGATGTAAGTGCGAGCGGCGATGATGAGCACATCTGAGGGCAGATGTGATTGTCAGGAAAGGCCGATTGTAATATCGTAGAATAGCTTTGATTGGAGATCGGCTGAAAATAGAAAAACCGTGTACGTCGTGTTTCTGTGGTTCGTTTACATTTAAGAGTGCCTACGTGACTAAAGGCACGTAGTTGGTAGTTCTTACATAGGTATGAGGGAAACAATAGACAACGTTAGAAGAAGGACGGTTTCGCTATTCAAGGCGAATCGAAAAGTGTGCGTGTTGCGAGAATCAGAGTTGATCGAGACGTCGAAGCATAGAGTCGTTAGAATTGAGTTGCGAGTGTTGTCGAGTGTTAGAGTTGCTAGTGAGAGAGAGAGAGAGAGAGAGAGAGAGAGAGAGAGAGAGAGAGAGAGAGAGAGAGTTACCAAATAGTTGTCAAGTTATTTGTTGTAAATACGAGCGTTGCATTTAGTTTTCCTGTTAATCAAACATCGTTTCTCTGTCTAACTAATATCTGTATTTTCAATCCATTATTAATAAATTATAATTAATCGAACAAAATTACACCTTTAATATATTCCGATATTACATTACCGTGATGTAATATTTATCATGCTTATTTTGTACGTAAAACGAATCGTTGGAATATTCCCGAAGCTAACGAAGCATTTCCCAAAAGTTAAACCGAAGAGATTAACGCGAATAGTTAAGTGAAATTTTTCCATTAACTTGCTGACCAACCGGCAAATAAAAAATCATAAAAATTGTTTCAATGTGTTGAGGTCACGCATAACTTCTTTTTTCATTGACGATTACCAAACAGGTAAAATTTCGAAATTGTACGAAGGCCACGTGACCAGATCGTATTGGAATTTGAAGTGCATGGAAAAAGACAACTCGAAGTACAAACCTTGAGCTGTACTACTCGAAGTACAAACGTGAACTAATGGATGCAGAAAAGCAATTAACGCCAAACATCCGAACAGCATCTTGGAGCCCGTCATTGTTCTGAAATAAAAGAAGTGACGAATTAAAAAGACGCAGGACTAATAATAATAAAGGAAACTTAGTTCGTATTATAAATTGAATTTACATCAGAAAAGAAGCACGATCAAGCGAAACAGATCGTAGAAATGACAAATATCATCGATATACGTTTCAGTGTAATTTCACTTTTGAAAATTATTTAGTTTAATACGATCGTATTCATCGCTCCGAAACTTTCATTGTGCTGCAATTTGTGCTGCGTCTTTTTAATTTCTCTATCTTTCTGTGTTTTCGGAAAAATTACTTGAAAGATTAAGAATTGCTTGCCTTATTTTATTTTCGATTAGTTAGGATTTGATTATTCCAGGTAAGGTTTATTATTTATAACAGGTTTTATCACTTGTTTATTATTTAGGAGTTTGTTATTTTAGGATTAGTACCTTTTAGGATTTCTTATCCTTCGAGTTTCTGTTTCAGATATCTAGGTCTATTTCAAGATGTTTTATTACATTAGGATTATTTATTCGATTAAGATAATTTAAGAGTTTCACAATGTACAAAGAAATAATCGCGTGAAATTTAGATTTATGCTTTAAACGTATTAAACACGCGGTAATTTCAATGTCTATAGCCTCGAACGTGTTCTGATTAGTTGTGTCATTGTCTGTGACATTGAAATCACAAAAATCCATTGCAAGTGTGCTGTCATGCAATGTGGATGTAATTGGGTTTTTTGGGGTTAGGTTGGGGTTAGGTTGTATCATCTGATTTGTACAGTACTATTTTAACGCAAGGACAGGAAAGTTATTATATATTTCCCGTCCATTATTTGAATCGTTGTGAAGTGTAACGAATTATATTCGATTCGAGGAGATGTTAATGAATTACCCATTTCATATGTAATTACATGGAAATAAAAATCATTGCAAAAGTAATTGATCTAATGACAACGGAATTTCCAATATTTTTTTGTTTCGTCACCTCTTTTTCGTAATATATCTTTTATAGGTACGTGATTTATTAATCGTTCGAATGGAAATAATTATTCGTATAATATTCAAACGATTCTAGCCATAAAATAAATTAAAACGATACCTGTCAATGATATGCAATCTGCGTATGACGTCAACCTCGATCTATGCTTATACAAGAAATTTTATCAATCAATGACTAGATATACAATAATCAAATATTATAAAATTTCCTGAAAACCTTTAGGTGTTAATATCTTTAATATTTGCAAGTTATTGTTTAGCGCTAATTAGTTAGAATGTAACAAGTGGTGTACCAGAATTGAGATAATTAAGCCACACGAACAATCTTATTTAGATCTTTTTAATTTTTTAATTCTCTTTTGCTCTAATACTTCGTAAAATTAATCTTCATTAGCTACTACACTTCATAGAATAACAAGAGATAATTTTTCTTATATAACGTTTCATTCATAAAATCTATCATTAAAGTATATCTTCATAAAAATATCATTCCATACTAACGGTATATTTGGTGTCATACGAGATAACAGTTACCAGTGATGACATATGTAACTTTATAAAGATATCTCGTTTTATTATATATTAAAAGAATGTACTCATTGCTGCTATATTTCAGATGAAAAAAAGGCGGCAACGATTTTACAGTAAAATCGTTCGTTTACAACTGATTCATTTACATTTCATGATAATACTGTGCATTCTGAATATGCTATGATTTGGTTTAAAATAATAAATAGTCCATTCTTGCATACTATTGTTCCAGCTTTACTTGTATTTTCGATATTGGTATAAATAGAAAGACAATTAATGTCGTTCGAGTCTATTTTCGGATCATTTATATTACGTTTAATCCATATAGTTATCATATGAGACATAGTATCGTAAAATTTGGAAGAATAAAACGTTCGTACAGAAAGTACATTTTATAAGAACTCCAACAAATCTGCGTGTGCACCTAAAATACAAACTGATAGTGATT
Source organism: Bombus huntii (assembly GCF_024542735.1). Lineage (NCBI taxonomy): Eukaryota > Metazoa > Arthropoda > Insecta > Hymenoptera > Apidae > Bombus > Bombus huntii. The sequence goes on from NC_066238.1 coordinate 22,098,552, forward strand.
GTTCATAAGTTTATATACATTATCTAATGTCAATCGAAGGTATCAATTCTTTTTCTCCATAAGAGTACTTTTTCATTTATATGTGTTCAAAAATACATGTGTTCAACCGTGAAGCATATGTCACCTACAACGAAAAAGAGTTTTCCTATACTTAATATTTCCTTTATATACCTATGAAAGTCTATTCTTCGCGTAGTATGAAATTATGAATAAATCTGGAATATTGTTCAATCTGAAAAGAAAAATAACTTATTGACATCATTCATTGATACGAGATTCAGAATGTTTGTTTTGTCTTGCAGAAAAAGAAGGCAGCCCTCCCTTTCTTTTAATGTGAAATAGAAAGCGAAAATTTGAAAACAGATTTTTTGGAAATTTACTTGCAAATATCGTTTTCAATATCGTGATTTTCTTCCCAATGGTACTGTACTTTCAAATTTTCCAGTATCCCTCTAAAAACAAAAAGTCGAACCTCGTTATTGTTAACGTAGGCATTACAAGGAAGAGAAGTATTAGAAAGCAGCTCCTTTTTATTATGGATTTCTTTATAATCATGTAAATAAGAAATTCCGGAAATTTTTTCCTCAAGAATTTAATTCTTGTGTTTTGATTGATAATTATTACACTGCATACTAACTTTTCGCATACTGTTCGCGTCTAACAGTTTCCTAATAATAACTACTTCAAAATTACATATGTTCTTGCACGAATTCAAAAGTACGTATGATACAATTACAATTGATTCTAAAATAATAATTATTTAAAGATATTAAGATACTAATTAAACGTTTCACTGTATTTCAAAATCTGGAACAACAAATTTTTATTTATAAAAAATGAAACTGTCTTTATATATTCTTTGTCATGATGCTATTTCTTATTACCGTGTCGACATTTTTTAAAATTCATTTTGTTATCTCTACGCAATAGGAAAATTCATATACTGCTTAATATTTTTTGCATATTATCCATCCACCGCATGATATCTTCTGAAAAATCAAAATATTAATGTTATATTATTACAATGCTTCTTAAATATCAATTTTTGACAAATTTGAAATCCAATATATTTTGCACAATTATTATTTATCAAAAAATTCCAAGTTAGTAACTTTCTTTTCAAATGGCAAATAACATATACTTTGACTTACCTGTAAGTTTTTGTTCCTAATCATCATTTCCTCTTATAGAACATCATTATTGTTCTTATAATTACTACCAGTGTCATAGATATTGTAGTGGCTACAACTGAATTAATAGAAAATGATAAATAACTGTGTATAACACTAACACATAATTGTGTATAACAATGACACATAACTTTTACTTACATATCTGTCGATAAGGGATTACTTACTGTGATATCCTGTTGATGTTTCTTAAGGCACTCGATTAGGTGCGATACGGTATCATTCCTTATGGTATACTGTAGATAAGTATTTTAGAAAATAACAAGAATAAATCTAAATTATTCAGAGGTTCCAGTTTCGGCTTAGACATAAATACAGGACCATTTGCAAAGAAGAAAGGGTGCGTTTCTACAGCCTCGTTATAGTAACCATGAATACCAATCTCTGAATTACTGGTTACTAAACATAAATATCCTATAAAATTTAATATATTTCTTTAATTTTTAATACATACATGAGTTAGTAGTTCTAAATTATGAATCATCCTACCTGTGATATTACGCTTTTCCTTATAATATCATCACTCGAGTGAACAACATTAAGATCATGTAAACCATGTCATCCTATCTTACTGTGAAGATACTTAGTTATGTTATCTAACATTATAAAAATATCATCAAATTCAAGTCCTTTTATTCACATCACATGGCCACGACGATCTGGTTCTTCGTTATATAATGTTCTAAAATTTGTCGTATATATAGGATGTACAAACCGTGATATCAAGGTATCAGTTCTTCCTTCCCAAGGGACAGTTTCATTAAAATTCTGATAGAATTAAAAATTAATTATTAATATTCTAACAATCATATATGTTAAATACGTTATAGTCAACGATATATACCTGAGCGAATGTAGGGGTGATTCCTTGATAATTATAAATGTCATCAGCCCACATCATTGTGCCACTTCTTTGTACTCCAGCCTCTAGATTAACAGCCTAAACAAACATACGAAATTTTATAGAAGCTGTACAAAATATAGTATATATGCGCAATATTGAAGCGTTCAAGGGGATATAAAGGTAATGTACATCACATACACGTGTACTCTCATGCAACAAAATACAATTAGATTTAATAGTATAAGCTCTTTTATTCATCATAATAGATTGGAAATTTAAGTGTCTTACGAGGGTGAGTAAAAAGTTACCCGCTCTGTCGGTGTAGAATTTATTTTAAGCAATTGTCAAAAAAGACATACATCATTTTTTGACATAATCACTCGATTTCTGTATACACTTTGTCCATTTGCCGAAGGACCTTTGTATTTTCTCATTAAAAAATGTTTTGGGCTGAGCTGCGAACCACGAATGCATCGTCGTCTTCACCTTTTCATCAGCTTTTTCGGCATCCATCTCGCACAAACTTTTTAAAATCCAAATCTGTCGTGCACTATTGCATAAGCAGAGCCGTGGCTGATTTGCAAATGATTTGCCACATTATCCAGTGTCACTCGTCTATTCCATAGAGCATAAGTTCATGAGCACGTTCAATGTTGTCATCGTGGATGTGGACGGGCGTCCAGCTGTTTTTTCATAACACTCGTGCGATCTTCTTTGAACTTTTGTGCCCATTCAAACACACTTCGTGACAAAACACTTTCTCCATAATGTGCATTAAATCTTTGATAAATATAGGCATCAAACATAACCTCCGACCACAAGAAACGAATCACAGCATCCTGCACTGTTTTCCTGCAAATCACCATTGCAAAGCGCCATTACTCGCGCAACGGTCACAAACGAATTGACGTAACACAAAGAAACCTGCGCAGCAGCACTGAACAGATATTGACGTCATACGAAGAGTGCAGATGGATCAATACGGTCGACAGAAGTTTTAACTATCTGGAGTGCGGATAAATTTTTACTGAGAGTCGTATAGGAATCTATAATCTGTAAGTACACCTTTGGCTGAATGGAAATTTCTCTTACATATAGTCAAAAATGCTGAAACTGTGTATTGAATTGGAAAGTGATAAAAAATAAGTGAAGTTTCGAGGTTGCATGTGATTGCATGAGTACACAGGACGTTTTTAGCGAATAAAAAATAATTTTGAAAGACACGAGACTTATCTTGTATTTTATGCACTCTCTGTGTCCGAATTTCCAGAAGCTCTCTATCTTATGAAGTGTTTTAGATTAGCCGGAAAATTTTGTACGTACGTACAAGAAGTATACGATCTAAGTGGAATATTCCATTATTCTCTTGATACAACAGAAACGAAATTTACAGAACTTCTCAGAAAGTTGGTTTATTATTACCAAATTTATAGAATTAATATACGTTTATCATCTTTACATACCTAAGTCGTGGAGGTTTATCGTGCGTAAAAAATTAGTGTCGTTTCAAAGTTACATTTCGTACATTTTAAGCCTATAATTTGTAACGTACAAAACAATGTAAATTTGAGCTGTTTCTTATCTCCACAATAAGAAAATCCAACTTTACGTTTTTTACACAATGATATTTATGGAACAGTAATATCATATTATTGCATCGCTTGGAGAATGAAGTCAAGGTACGATGTGACCCTAGTGTAAACGCTGGGATACCCAGCTGTGCCGCACTTATAAGCATAAGACACAATACCTATTAAATACGAGGTTAATTCATGTTGTATCAGCAGTGGTCCGCCGCGGTCAGCCTGAAAGGATCGTTAAATTTTTAATCAAAGATACTGAAATATATCGATCGAATTGTATTGAAATTATACTTATATACAGTAATAATCTTCTATTGATTTGTGTATTGAAATACTCCAATTTATAACGTACATGTTATATGTATTTTGAGCAAAACTAAGATTAGAAGGAAATTAGATTAAATACCATAACGAGGTGTGAGAAGTGGGCAAAACTATTAAATTGTGTTTATCTATTATTTTTAATGTTTAAGACGTCGATTTGATGTTAATTCGAATCGACGTGTCTTCAGATACCGTATAGTTTGTAGTAACTCTGTAACTTAATTACCGTACAAGAATCCTCTCCACCCTGAGCATGTTCGGCGCATATTATACCATCAGTGATATCAGGTGCATTAGGAAATTTGGAATAAGCTATTTTGCATTCGGCGTTCTTAATCACTGGCATTTGTACTTCCATTAATGCATTACGTCGTGGTCGTCCTACGAAGAAAATAAGAAAGATATTTAAGACTGGAACTATTTAATTTTATTATAAAATTGATATCACTTACTATATCTTAATGCTCCCCATCCAGCAACAAGGGGGTTATAGCCGACGAAGTTGCTCTTTCGTAGGGGCTCTTTCGTACAAATGGGATATACGTACCCTGAAAAATAAAAAAATAAATGAAAATGCAGGAAACGAATGACCAAAAGTATGAGAAAGAATTATACACGCTTTATGACACAATATATGTGTACAGTAAGAAATTTCAGGATATGATACTTCATTAATACTCAATAGCATATATATATATATATATTTGAGGACTTACTCGAAAATGGCACCTCCTCCACCAATCTAAGAATGACAATATTATGATTGTGTATGTTTTCTATTCCATCCATATGTGCACAATGTGCTGCGGTCAAAACATGCCTAGCCGATATCAGGGAACCTCCGCACTTCCATAGTGGTTTGTCTGGGTTTCGGGGATTACGAAAACCTAATGCAACGATCCATGGCCAAGCGCCTAAAATGCAATAGTCATAGTTGTGAATATACATAATTTTTTCTCACATAACGGGTAACAACGATTATTACCTATTCGATATTCGATCATACAGCAGACGATAAGTACATACGTACAAATACTCTGAAATAGAGATTTGATAAAGACAGAAATTAAATTTTTATTCCAGTGGAATACAAATTATTAAATAATTCTATATAATTTCTATTTGAACTATACTGAACTATAAAGTTCAAACGTGTAATTTCTGCCCTAACAGTTTTTGATCTCTATCCATATTATTACTCCTATATCAATTTTTTATTTCAAGCAAAAAGATACTCTTCCTAACATGAAGTAAAAGAAAGAAATAATTCAAGTTAATAAGTAAAGTTACTACCGATAAAATCATAGCATTATTATTTAGTCTAATTGAAATGTACATTGATGTGCTGTTTAATGCCTTTAAAGTTCATTCTTTGCAGCAAATGGCTTATTATTAATCGGAAAGAAAGACATAAAACGTACCAAGTTCAGCTGGTTTACCATCGACCACCCTGGTATGAGAGACGTTGCTAAAACCACAGTATGGTGGTCGCAAAGCCTTATACTTATACACAGTTTTTATTAAAATTTCTCTCTTCTCTTTGTTTGGATCGTTCGGACAGCAAACGATCGTAACATTGCCCTGGTATCTGCACACTGATCGTCTATAAAAATCGGTGGCTGTACGGTACTGTATCTGCCATATTTCTTGCAGAGGTTTACATTTTCTGTAGTCAAGGCACCTGCCTTCTTGATTGTTCGGTGTGGTACATTCTGGATCAAACAATTTTAAAACATTTATACAGTTCAAAGATGCGTAAGAAAGCGACACCGATTACTCAACTTTCGAAGTAAAAAGCCGATCAAGTCCACCGGATTGCCCTACAGACACGTATTAATCCGTAAGAGTGAGTCATCATGTTGATAATAATTATCTAAAGAAACTTTTCACGTGAAAATATAAAATTTTAATTGATTAGATATTGTGTTAGCCATACTTAAGAAAGAAAATGAAAATGAATGAAATGAAAGAAAAGGACTACCTTCAACCTCATTTTTTAAATAAACACTTTGTCAGTTTTTCGGTAAATAAATTCTTAGGAATTCAGGACAGTTTTTAGTGAATCATTTTGTTTCGACCGTTCGCGGAGAGACGCGATCGCGAGATAGCACGTCAACGAGAGTTGTAAGTTCCCATTACGATTAAATAATCGACGCCACGAACTGATCGATCCCCTTATTTCGATTATGATAATAAGGGTAGTTCAATGAAATTCCACAGAATTAACACAAATAAATTAATGTTTATTTCAACAACTTATTAACTAGAAAGATATAAATGGAACAAAAAAAATGTAACTGCGTTTTGGTTGATAAGTAATGCGCGACATACCACATGTGTTGACGGTTCGACTTCTCGAAAAGTTCTGAACGCCTTTCGATTTTTTTCGTTTTTTCTGGAAGGCGACCCCCACTACGTTCGGATCACGCCACATTCTTTTACTGCGAGGTAAAATACGGGCCACGAGTCGACGTTTCTGGAAGTCGCCCTGCTTAATGAACCATGCGCTTGCCACTACAATGTTTGTTTGCCGGGCAGACGCGACGATCCGTCTGCGACATTATAGTGCCGCGATCGATAGTTAAGAATATGACCTATTGTAAGCCGCATGGCGTAACATTCTCCCCCCGTTGAGAGGGTACCGATCAAACTAGCGAGGTGTGGTTGAAGTTCCCATCTTATTTCGTCTCGGTGGCTAGTTGTTCGGGTTTCTCGAGATCGGGTTGAATTGGCAGTGGGACAAGCCTTTTGACGCCCCGATCCAAAATGCTCTTTGCCGTCTGAACTGTAGCTGTCCGGATGACACCATCGGCGCCTGGTTGAACCTTGATAACTCGGCCCAGAGGCCAATGCATGGAGGGAACGTTGTCCTCTCTGAGGATGACGATTGTGCCCTTTTGGATGCTGTGTCCACCCTTGCTCCATTTATTGCGGTTGGTTAGCTCGTTCAAATACTCCTTATGCCAGCGGTTCCAAAAATGTTGTTTAAGCTGTTGGATATGCTGCCATTTGGAGAGTCGGTTCGATGGAATGTCTCTGAAATCTCGATCACGTAAGCACATTAATGAATCGCCAATGAGGAAATGTCCGGGAGTGAGGGCTAGGAGATCATTTGGATCGGTGGAGATAGGAGTTAGCGGGCGGGAATTGAGGACTGCTTCTATTTCTATGATAAGAGTATTACGGTGTTAAGCTCATATGTTTCTGTTTCTCCACTCGCGCTGCGCCATAATATCCTTTGATATTTCCGATCCTCTGGTCGTACGAGGAATTGCCGATACAGGAATTTTCTCGATGTCGCCAGTGAGTACGTACTGATGAGCGCGGAATCTAATTAATATACAAAATAAATTGTGAATTGATTCGAGAATATAGGATTTCCCCATTTTCATGATTATCGTGATTTTTGTATAAATATATTTTTTAAGATACTAATAATTAGGTACTTATAAATTAGTATTATCAATTATTTTGCATTTATAATTCCGCCTCTAGTATAAGTGTTAATTGAAAACTAACTTTATGTTTGAAAAAGTACTAGCAAAGTCGTTGAGTAACAAGCCACTGATGCTAACACAAATAGCATTGTCGTAATTAAATATTTCTAAATATTCATTTTTCATTTTGAACCTGTAGAAACAATTTATTATATATACTATTAGCTAAGTAATTGCATATTTAATTAAGTCGAAATATAAAACTTAGTTATTTTAATAATTTAAAAAATAAAAAACTGACAAACATTTCAATTTAATTTATGGTTGGAACAAAAGACAGTTATTCTTCATTAATTGAAATATTGCAATGCAGAGTACTTTCCAAAATACGCCGAGAGTATTCCTGATGGTGAAACGAGCGTTGCTTCATCGAACGCAGCTAAAGAAAACAACATCTATGTAGTTGGTGGTACGATGCCTGAAATAGAGGGCGCTAAATTGTACAATACCTGTACTATTTGGGGTCCCGATGGAACTTTGATAGCAAAACACCGAAAGGTAAGTAATATATTCCTTTATGGCTTTGAATTTGAAAATATTGGGGTGAAGAAAGTGACTCTATCTAGGAATAATTTAGGAATATACATATGTACATACGTATACTATAACCAATTCTATAATTTACGGTTTATAAAATACGTTATGATACGGGAAACGCCCATTTTTGTTGTAATGTGTTTGTTGTTGTATAAATTTTTCACATACTTAAAATATTATTATACTTATTTTTTCTCCTTTTTAAACATTATTAAATGATAAGATTTTTTAATAAAAGAAAGTGATAAAAACGCTGTCAGTTATTAAATAAAAAATAATTAAAGTTTAGGAGTTGGTAACTTTGATATTAAATTACAAAAGTTGCAGCAATAGAATTAGCGACCACATTTTTATGTTATTAGGTACATCTATTCGACATCGACATTCCTAATAAGATTACTTTTCGAGAGAGTGATTCACTCAGTCCTGGTAACTCCCTAACGACGTTCGATGTGAAGGGCTGCAAAATAGGTATTGGCATTTGCTATGATATTAGATTCGAGGAAATGGCACGCATTTATCGGAACAAAGGTACAGTAACTTAATCGATCAATACTTAACTAGCAAAAAATTAAATATCTTTCTTAAATATATTCTATATAAAATTAATATAATCTGTAACTCTGTATAAAAAGAAGCTTAATTTAAAAAAACCAGTATATTTGCTGAAAATGAAACAAATAAAAGAATTAAAAGCACAATAAGAGGACTGTCCTCGCATATTCAGAAATGATGGAATGTGAACCGTGCAACTACGAAGTTAATTGGTATTCGGTGGCTTCATATTTCCTGCTTCTCTGGGTTAGGTTGCCAAATGCTGATATATCCAGCGGCATTCAATATGACCACTGGACCACTGCACTGGTCATTACTTCAGCGTTTCAGAGCGAATGATAATCAATTATACGTTGCCTGCATATCACCGGCTCGTGTTCCTTAAGCAAGTTACGTCGCATGGGGACATACACAGTTGACCAATCCCTGGGGAAAGATTCTTTACGATTTGGAAACTCAAGAGAATATGGCAGTCACCGATATCGGTAATTTACAGCTTAAAATTAAAAGCGAGAGATCCATGATGTAATTAATTTTTAGTCTCGTTAATTTATCGATTTAGCCATCTTCCTCTGTATTTGTTGAATTTATTAGTAAGCATTACTTATTACTTCGTATGTTTCTTTTTTCTATCAGATCTAAAAGTTGTTGAGGAAGTAAGGGCTCAGATACCTACATTTTCTCAGAGACGTACAGATTTGTACGACACTGTCTGTAAGAAGGAGTAACTCTACACTAAAACAGAAAATGTTTTTTTATAATATTTCTACTACGATATCCTTTTTTTGTGAATTATTACTAATTTCTTATCATTTGTACTAAATGAATGACTCAATTAAGAAAACCAAAACGTTATAAATAATAATCTGTATATCTTGTGTATCAACATGTAATTGGATATTATAATAATATAGGAATGCTATAATAATATAGGATAATAATATAGGAGAATAGTAATATAGAAAAAAACTACATGCTTTTAAACACCTTTAATATCGATCACATAAATTGTTATAATTCACAATGATTACGCATACATAAAAGACCCCTTGATAGTAAAATTTACGATCAAAAGGCAATTACGTATCGTTTAACAACATTTAATTTATAACACCTTTTAAACATTTAGACAGATTAACACATAACACTTCTTATATAGAAACATCAATTCGAAGTTATCAGCTTGGAGAAATTGGTCGATTAATACCTGTAGATTGTCTGTCTCGATGAAAGACTTAAAGAGAGCAAAAACATGATAATGCCGCTAATATAATATTCCTTCTTTCTTGTATCTGTCTGCCTCTCAGGTCGTTTTACTAATTACAATAAGTAATTTCGCCTTCTTTGCGCTCTCTTTTAACGCATTCGAGACCGAAAGAAATTCATATCAGTCAGTAGGCAAGGGTATAATATACATATTTTATATATAACTTACGTAGTAATGTATATATCATGTTAATTTCATATTTTTTTCAATATAGAATTATTATATATATATATTTAACTGTACATAATACATTATAGAATAACATAGTATATAATTTTATATTTTAAAAATATGAGGCATACTATTTAAGATTGTCATCGATTTAAAATCAAAGTATGAAAAGGATACCCTGGAGAGAGTAAAACACAGAATCATTCTAACTAAACATTCAAATCGTAGCGACACCTAGGTATCGTCTTACAATTAAATCTCGGTCTCGAATGGATTAAAATGAAATACATACTTGCAGCTTCAACATCTTCAATATCGAGGAGATTCAAACTTTACAAATAAATGTAAATTGCGATGTAAAACAAAGCGATGTAAAAAGGGAAAAGGAGGAAAGAAGGAACAGGGAAGCAAAGAGAAGAAACGAATTTTTCATTTTCTCGAAACTGGATCAAGTTTCAGGAAGGCCATCCAAGTAATTGATGTCCTCTGTACTTATTTGTTAATCATGCGCGGAATCAGAACGATTCGACCTCGTTCCAAAGCAAATCGTTACTAGAGTAGAGACGGGAATTAATAATTCGTGTCAATTGTTCGATCGTGTTCACAAATTCAAATGCGGTTGAGTAGCGGAAACCATTTATAACACGTCCCATACAGCGTAGATCGCATACACGTCTTAGGATGTATTTTTGGTACTTATATATACTCTATATATATTCTTACTCTATATATACTTATATGTACTCTATGTATATTCTCTATCTTATATATACCATAAAATATTTCGTGAAATCGCGTATTCGTGTCTAATGTCAGGGATTCTCTTTCCATAAGTCTGCGTTTTCTATATTATCTTTCTTCCTTATCAGTAGGCATTCTCACAATTTGTGATTAATACTGCTCGTACAGGAATGTTAGGTTTTTGACGTTGTAAAATTTCACGTGAAATAATAATGCCTATATATTGACTAATTTATCAATTAATTAAATCCGTGTATATCAAGTTTTCTATAATTTAGTACTTTCGTGTAACTACAGAAATTTGATGCAATATAAAACTTGATTAAAACAGCGATTCATTAGGAAACGAGAATAATGATGCAAATATTTTTTGTAGCCATTATATAGGATTTCGATTGCATAATTAATCAGTATCAACTTACCAATCTTTAACTGAAGAATGTGAAGAAGGGCTGGCGGTATATAGACCGCAATTATGATCGTTTTCATGTAAATTGCCAAGCTGCTGTACATGTTTGTTATTCGTAAAAAGTTGCGATGACAAGCGGAAAGAAATAAACAATCCAAAAGTATCTGCAACAGAAATCAGAATACACTCAGAATACACGTTTTCGCATGGTTGGATCAATTTCGCGTGGGACTAACCTGATTGAACCTAACGCGGGATAATTGCTCAACTCACGACCTTAACCAGCCCGCTTGATTCTCTGTAAATGCTTGAAATTGACGCTTGGATTCTTTCCAGATTAACTAGCTTTGCCCCTCCCTCCCTTTATCTATTTTCTTAGATCAACTTAGAATGGATCGAACAAAGGCACAAAAGAATTCGAAGAAAACAACAACTTATTATCCAAATTGTTCATCGAGGGTAATCAATGCTGTATACTTCCTAGAATTAGGATGAATAGGGATTTGGAGAAACCCACCGGCCATGTCCAGAATAATAAAATATCTCGCTTTTGCAATCTCGCGACTTGATCCGCAGTGAGGGGTAAAGGATACCGATCCGCGACCGTATATTTATTTAGTTCTCGAAAATCTACCTATCATCTATCTGAACCATTGTTCGTCTTCACGAGTAACACGGGGCTCGCGAACGGTGAATTACTAGGCTTTATGATTTTTGGCTGTAATTAAGTCGCTTGTTCTATCACGTACTACTCTGCGCTCGCGAAGTCTATTAGGACTCCTTGTACGGCGATGTTAGGATCAATTAATTGTACTTCTAACTGTCCTGTATTTTTTTTGTACGAGTACGTAGGGAACCCGTAACGGATGAATCTCTGAATTTTCGAAAAGAAAGATTAATCGACTTTTATCACTACCACGTACCTCATTGTCAACTTCATTGACATCGATCTCGTTTTCAGCGGTTTTATTACGGGCATGAATTATTTTTGTTTTACACATAGCGAGGCTAGTTTGTGTAATATTACGTCAAGATCTTGGCTTAAAATTTGACGAGCAATCGCGATATCGTATTTTTAAATAACTATCAGTCAGGACATGAAAAATTTATCTCTAACCACTAAAAAGAAAAGAAAAGAAAAGAAAAGAAAAGAAAAGAAAAGAAAAGAAAAGAAAAGAAAAGAAAAGAAAAGAAGAAAGATAATATGTTGTGGCAGTCTAAGTCGATCTAAGAAAATAGATAAAGGGAGGGAGGGGCAAAGCTAGTTAATCTGGAAAGAATCCAAGCGTCAATTTCAAGCATTTACAGAGAATCACTATTGAAAGTTCAAAGGCCGACTAGTGAGCTTCATCCTATCTCATTTTTTAATCAGGCGATGGATCGACGAATCGTATTGATTTCGAGGATTATTATAGTTCTGTGGGGATTTTAAAGCGTGGTTTGTCTAATCTTGTCTCGTTAGCTACAGACTCTTTGGCGAGCAGCCTGAAACTTGATCCAGTTTCGAGAAAATGAAAAATTCGTTTTTCCTCTTTGCTTCCCTGTTCCTTCTTTCCTCCTTTTTCCCTTTTTACATCGCGTTAAGACCCGTTAAATAATATTGACTGCCGTGGACGCTGGCTGAGAAGTGCACTTTATAACTAGCTTTAAAATCACTGACGTCGACGAGGACAAAGGTAAGTTAGAGGGTCATTTATCTGAGCTGGTGTTATTCCGCTGTACAAACTATTTCCGGCCAGTACCTTTTATGTACTTTCGCTTCCGCTAACAAGCAACGCGCCATGTCCATCACTGTTCTATTATACCTTTCCGCTGTCCCGTTTAATTCATGTACGTATGTTGGGCAATTATTTATTCTTATACCTTTATCCCTAGCAAATTTATAAATTCGATTATTTAAATATTCTTTACCATTATCGCATCTTAATATTTTTAACCTCTTGCCCGTTAAATTTTCGGCTTCATTTACGAACTGTACGAAAGAATCAAAGACCTCATCTTTTGATTTTATACAATAGATCCTAGCTATTTTACTATAATCATCGATAAATGAAATGAAATATTTTTCTCCATTGAATCCGGTAGTCTTAAAGGGACCACATACGTCCGTATGAATAATTTCCATTATTTCCCTAGCCTTAGTTCGATTATTTTTGAAAGGTAAGTTATGCATTTTGCTTTCTATACACACCCTACATTTCAAAAGTTCCTTTTCAAATTCATTCGGTATGCCAGTCACTAGCTGCTCTTTACCCAAAATCTCTAAATATTTAAAATTTACGTGTCCTAGCATCCTATGCCATCTTTCCTTTTTACTCATACCACTACGTTCGGCGCTGTTTACTAAGTGCTTCTTCCCTTTCAATATACTTTTTATTCTATATGTCCCATTCTCTTTGAACGCTACAGCTGTAAGTATATTATCCTCATCTATTACTTTCGCAATATTTCGTTTGGAAATAACCGTATTCTTATTGTCTGTTAGTTTACCTAAACTAATCAAATTTGCGGACATTTCTTTCGCGTAAAATACTTTCCTCATATTTATTTTATTTTGTTTTCCGAATGCTTCAAAATAACTTATAACATTCCCAACTTTTGTCGCTTTTATCGGTCTATTATCGCCTAAATATATATTTACCGGTTCTTTTAGGTCGATAGATTTATCGAAATAATTTATATTATTAATTATGTGATCGGTACAACCGCTATCTAATAGCCACACTATTTCGTTCTTACTTATTTCATTCGTCTCACTGCTGTTTGCTGCGTGCGCCGTTGCTGTCCATATGCCTGCTCTTGAGTTTCCATGCTCGCCCGTGCCGGTTCTTGATTGACGATGAAAGTTTCCACGTCCTCTGCTCGTATTGCCTTTGTTCTCTCTTCCTCTGTTTCGACCACGTGTTGGCCCATGCCAATAGCCGTTACTGCTTCCCGCTTGGACGCCATTTTGACACTCTCTCGCAAAGTGTCCTAATCTTCCACATCTGAAGCATCCTTCCTTTTTTGCAGAAAAGGCGTTGGTTTGCCTTTCTCCTCGATTGGATTTATTTTTCTTCTCTGCTATTTCTATTTTATTTTTCACATACGCTACCGTTTGATTCTCTTCTTTCAATGCGTCTATTATGTCCGCTATGTAGCTGTATTCTTCGGGTAACGTATTCAGCATGTAATTCAGCTTTTCCCTCTCACTTACTTGTGCGCCCGCACTTTTTAATTCATTTATTAATTTTTCGAAATCGTTAAAGAATGATGCTGAATCAGTGTAGTTCTCCAGTCTTATGTTTTCCAATCTCCTTCTGCATACGATCTGCAGTGCCGTCGACTCTTTCAAGTACATTTCATCGAACCTTTTTATTATATCATACGCCGTTTTTCCTTCCCTAACATACTCCAATTGTCTGTTCGATATTGCACTATAAATTATATTTATCGCCTTCAAATCCTTTTTGTCCCAGTCTTCATCGTCTCTTTCGTTCTTCATTCTAGTTGTAACAACCTCGCATTCCTTATATTTGAGAAACATCGTGATTCTTTGCTTCCACATTCCATAATCCTCACCATCGAATATAGGTATCATGATTTCCGATCTCTCCATTTTAATTGATTCTTCTTTTTTTTTCTTTTCTTACTCAAGCGTTCCTACGTGCTCGAAGTATATTTTGTTCCTCTGAAAGTTTTTTTTTCTTTACTGAAAACTCACTCGCAAGATCGTAACCACGCACTAAATATCTTGCAAAACTAGTAACCACGCTCTGCTACCATGTTAAGGAAATTCGAGGATTTGGGAATACAAATAATTGACTATATTTCCCACGCAACAGTTATACATCTATATTACACTCTGAAGAACGTCTTGCACGCACGCTTGTCGCCAACCGACTATCCTAGATTCTTCTAACATCTGGCAACAGTCTTTTGTCTCCACTAAGACCTTGACGCCCTCTGGCCCTTACACACACACTCTCATGTACAGTGTAAATGTATCACTTCCCTAACACAATTATCCCGCGTTAGGTTCAATCAGGTTAGTCCCACGCGAAATTGATCCAACCATGCGAAAACGAGTGTATTCTGATTTCTATTGCAGATACTTCTGGATTGTCTATTTCTTTCCGCTTGTCATAGCAACTTTTTACGAATAACAAACATGTACAGCAGCTTGGCAATTTACATGAAAACGATCGTAATTGCGGTCTATATACCGCCAGCCCTTCTTCACATTCTTCAGTTAAAGATTGGTAAGTAGATACTGATTAATTATGCGATCGAAATCCTATATAAAAACTATACAAAGATATTTGCATCATTATTCTCGTTTCCCAATGAATCGCTGTTTTAATCAAGTTTTATATTGCATCAAATTTCTGTAGTTACACGAAAGTACTAAATTATAGAAAACTTGATATACACGGATTTAATTAATTGATAAATTAGTCAATATATAGGCATTATTATTTCACGTGAAATTTTACAACGTCAAAAACCTAACATTCCTGTACGAGCAGTATTAATCACAAATTGTGAGAATGCCTACTGATAAGGAAGAAAGATAATATAGAAAACGCAGACTTATGGAAAGAGAATCCCTGACATTAGACACGAATACGCGATTTCACGAAATATTTTATGGTATATATAAGATAGAGAATATATATAGAGTACATATAAGTATATATAGAGTAAGAATATATATAGAGCCAAACCAACCAATTACTTTAATTAATGCAAGCTGTACTCGAGATTCGCGCATCTTGTGTATACACACCGGGTCAGACAAAAGTTTTCATTCATCCCAGTAGAACTTTCGTAGTCCTTGAATGAGTGGACTGATTCTTCGTGCGAAAACAAATTGGAAGCGCAGAGGGATGTATTGTTTCAGCGTATATCGATTTTAAAGCACGGTTTTAAAGCACGGTATAATCAATTCTTTTACATAAAATTATATTGTATAGGCTATTGTTATTTAAACACTTTAAATTGGATGGTTTTTACATATGCTAAAAAAACGGAAAATGATGATGATGAATCAATGACACGTAGAAAATTATAATCTATTGTATTGCTGTTATCTAATGGTGTTGTAATTGACTGTATGGTGGATGTATCTAATGGTGTTGTAGTTGACTGTATGTTGTTCAATATTGCCATGAAACTCTTCTGATTCATTGTCACTTATACGAAGTATGGAAGTATACGAAATTGATAAAATTATTAATAATATTTACGAAGAGAAAGTAAACTGTTGGATATATGACAAAATAATTCTATTTTAAATAAGAGACTGGTCAGCGTGGTTATTTTGTTTACAAAATCAAACGAATTTAATGAATGTAATGGTAAGGAAGTAACTATAAATGGCTGTTAAACTATTTTTATGCTTGAAAAGTAATTCGCAAAGTAATGTAAAGCAGTACTACTGAGTTGTACATAACCTCTTTCAGAATTTGTTCTTAACCTCTTGCTTCATAACTTCCTTAATTATACTCTTCAAACTTATTGACTACTTCGATGTTGTTACGAACAGAAACTGATAAAATATTAATCTTAAATATATATATATATATATATGTACTACTCACTCAAACTATGGATCACATAACCTATACAAAAAAAAAAAAAAAAAAAAATTATTGTACACTATAAAGCAAGAGGTTAAATCTTTAATCTGTTAAGAATTAAATTTTTTATTGTAACTGCGAAAATTATAAAAGTACCAAGCGAAGCAAGTACGGAATATATGCGGAATATGAATCGCTCAACTAACCAAAGAGCGGCTCAGTGACAAAATTAGTAAAGTAAAGACCACAAATATTACAACATTATATTCTACCACAAAATAATTCTCTATACAAAAAAGGTACACAACGAATCGATTTTTCACTACGATAAGAGTCAACAGAACCAATCAAGACCAGACGAGACTCTCATAAGACAACGATATCAGAGGGATCAAATCAGCGACTTCAATCTATGTTACAGAGTATAGTTATCAAGAAAAATTGCTCTTTTCATGAAAAGTATGGTAATGATACTCTTATAACACATTGTATATCTGGCAGTCGGATGTGCCCGTGGCCATCGGAAATGTAAAGACGACGCTTTTAGAAAGTGATAGCGCCATCGCGTATTAAAAACGCGTTAGAAGAAGGACGGTTTCGCTATCCAAGGCGAATCGAAAAGTGTGCGTGTTGCGAGAATCAGAGTTGATCGAGACGTCGAAGCATAGAGCCGTTAGAATTGAGTTGCGAGTGTTGTCGAGTGTTAGAGTTGCTAGTGAGAGAGAGAGAGAGAGAGAGAGAGAGAGAGAGTTACCAAATAGTTGTCAAGTTATTTGTTGTAAATACGAGCGTTGCATTTAGTTTTCCTGTTAATCAAACATCGTTTCTCTGTCTAACTAATATCTGTATTTTCAATCCATTATTAATATATTCCGATATTACAAGTGGGGGCTCGTCCGGGATTGAATAAGACAGAGAAACGATACGATTTAACGGAGCTATTTCTGCGGGAGTAGAAAAGAATAGAATAAAATGGCAAACGTTGAAGACGAACGATTGTCGGGTGAAGAGGATTTGACGCTGGAGGAGCTGAGGAGTAAGCTCGCACAGATGAATCTGCCTATATCCGGTGCGAGATCAGTGCTGGTTGCCAGGTTGAACAGAGCGTGCAAACCTGGTCGATCTACTCCTAAGGATTCGAAGCGTGGCGAAGAACCAACAAACCAGCGAGATCTAAGAAGCAAGCAGAGAGCCGAACGCAGTCAAGAGGGAGAGGAAGACCTCGAGAAGCTGAGGACGAAAGAGCTGAGAGCGCGTCTCGTTAGCTTGGGGTTGAAGGTAACGGGAAGAAAATCCGAACTACGCGCGCGGCTACAGGCGGCCCTAGAAGGAGACGATGTATCGTCGGAAGAAGAGAGCTCCGACGAAAGTGAAGGCGAGGACGATAAACAAGGCGCGCGAGAATACAGGAGAGGCACGCGAGCGGTGTATCAGGACCGCGATGAGTAGCAGCAGAAGGTATGCGTCGGTTCGATGTTGAGTCTTAAAGACGTGGAAGACTCATTAGAGAAATTCAGCGGGGATGATCTGCTGAGGGTAAATCAGTGGGTGGAAGACTTCGAGGAAATGGCAGAAGTGTGGGGTTGGTCAGACGCCCACATGGTGGCCTATGCTAAGAAATTACTCGCAGGCTCCGCTCAGGCCTTCGTACGACAAAAACGATGCGCGAAGTCCTGGGCAAAGCTAAAAAAGGCGTTGAGGAATGAGTTTGAAAATGTAGTAAGCGACCAACAGATACATGGCGAGTTATCCCATAGAAAGAAGAAAGCAGATGAGAGTCTGCAACAATATATGTATCACATGTGCGGGATTGCAAAACAAGGAAGGGTTGATACGCAATCCTTGATAGACTACATTATTCAAGGCATTCCCGACGAGGTCGCGAACAAGACTGTGCTATACGGAGCCAGGAATATCGAGCAATTAAAAGAGCGTTTCAGGCGCTACGAAGCGATAAAAAGAGATATGGAGATGAGGACGAAATTTGAGGAGCCGAAGAGTAACAGGGTAAAGCCGGTGGCGAAGCTGTCCGAAACCGAGAGGAACAAGGAACCCGGTCGATCTGGAGATGCGAGGAAGACGCGATGCTACAATTGCTTCAAATGTAGGGAGTACGGACACATCGCATCAAGTTGCGACAATTTGGGTGAGCCCTCAAAAAAAGTTTACAGCGTGTTTCGGTCGTTACAAACAAGGCGTGGTAAGGATGTTAAGATGGAAAATTTCAAATTGAGCGCGTTGATAGACACCGGTAGTGAGCTGACTCTAATGCGAGCAGATCAGCATGTGAAAATCGGAGCGCCCAGATTAAGTCGGGAAATCGTTGGATTTGGCGGTGTCGGTTCCGGAAGGAATTTTACGCTCGGGAAATTTTCCACGAACATTATTATAGACAATGAGTCGTACTGTATAACCATACACGTAGTTCCAGACACAGTGATGCAACATTCGCTTATTATTGGCGCAGACTTTTTGGACACTGTTGAAATAAGTATAAAAGGGGGAGAATCTTTTATTAGTAGAATAAAGGACGAAAATCCCGATGAGTGTCCGGAAGTCCTCAAGATAGATGTAGAGACACAGGCGAGTGAGATAGATTTGTCACACGTTAAGGACATGCAACATAGGCTAAAAAGAGATTTGAAGAGAACCAAAGCATTGCTAAGAGACGCTCAAACGATGCTGGAGAGATCGAAAGGTGACTCGACGGGTAAAGCAGCTTTACGACAGCTGAAGAACCAGTTAGAAGATGCAGAATGCGCTAGAGCAGTTGCAGTTAAAGCGAAACAGGCACTGGAGCAAGAACCGAATGAGACGCTGGCTTCGTTGCAGGAAGTACTGCGGCAACGTTCCGAAGCAGAAGATCGTGTTAATGTAGCTAGTCGCGAACGAACTGAGCTACTGTCGCAATTGGAAGAAAATAAAGAAGAGTTAGCAGAAGTTTTGAAGAAGTATCGGGCAGCTGTGCAGCAAGTGTCGGAGGAACGGAGAATAGTGGCAAGACACGTGGTGATTGGTAAAGTGGACCACGAGATGGTGTCCTCGTCGGATTCTTGCGGCCAGCAGGAGGACTTAGCGAACATCACGAGGAGGAAGAATCTGGCTAAACAACAGCAACAGGATGTTGTTGATGATATTTGCGAATTTACTGAGAAGGATAGCGTTGCGGATGTGAGGGTTGTTTCAAGTTTTCGGATAGACTCGAAGAGAGTGAATGCAAGGCGAACGAAAAGACAAGGGAAGTCGCACGTGCGGAATCCCTCCAATAATATCGATATACAGAGGATGTGGATGACGAGGACGACGATGGGATTGTCGAGGACACGATGAACGTGAAGACCTTCGAAAAAGAAGAGATCATAGTCTCGGTAGATGGTAAGTTGTTAACGTCTTCCATGTACGAACCGAGCCTACGAAAATGTCACGATGCTGCCACGACGATCAAAGCCCCTGACAAGAGTGAAATGGGTAAACAAACAACGGAGAGGAAGATAGAGGAAGAGCGAAAGAGGAGCAGTAACATCGAGGACGAACAGGCCGCGGTGTTCCAAGAGGAACGAGATCAGCTGCGTGCGGACGCAAAGAGACGGATTGAGGAGATCCAAATCCGAAACAAGCGGGCGTATAACAGGAGACGCAAGAAGGCGACAGCATACAGGACGGGAGATCTAGTGGCAATCGAGAGGATGCAGAGGGGTCCCGGGCTAAAGCTGCATCCGAAGTTTCTTGGACCGTATCGGGTGATAAAAGTCCTGCGAAATGACCGATGCATAGTGCAGCGAGAGGGGGAGCACGAAGGGCCACGTACAACTTCCACGGCAGCCGATCACATAAAATGGTGGAATGCTGACGATAGTGATGTAAGTGCGAGCGGCGATGATGAGCACATCTGAGGGCAGATGTGATTGTCAGGAAAGGCCGATTGTAATATCGTAGAATAGCTTTGATTGGAGATCGGCTGAAAATAGAAAAACCGTGTACGTCGTGTTTCTGTGGTTCGTTTACATTTAAGAGTGCCTACGTGACTAAAGGCACGTAGTTGGTAGTTCTTACATAGGTATGAGGGAAACAATAGACAACGTTAGAAGAAGGACGGTTTCGCTATTCAAGGCGAATCGAAAAGTGTGCGTGTTGCGAGAATCAGAGTTGATCGAGACGTCGAAGCATAGAGTCGTTAGAATTGAGTTGCGAGTGTTGTCGAGTGTTAGAGTTGCTAGTGAGAGAGAGAGAGAGAGAGAGAGAGAGAGAGAGAGAGAGAGAGAGAGAGAGAGAGTTACCAAATAGTTGTCAAGTTATTTGTTGTAAATACGAGCGTTGCATTTAGTTTTCCTGTTAATCAAACATCGTTTCTCTGTCTAACTAATATCTGTATTTTCAATCCATTATTAATAAATTATAATTAATCGAACAAAATTACACCTTTAATATATTCCGATATTACATTACCGTGATGTAATATTTATCATGCTTATTTTGTACGTAAAACGAATCGTTGGAATATTCCCGAAGCTAACGAAGCATTTCCCAAAAGTTAAACCGAAGAGATTAACGCGAATAGTTAAGTGAAATTTTTCCATTAACTTGCTGACCAACCGGCAAATAAAAAATCATAAAAATTGTTTCAATGTGTTGAGGTCACGCATAACTTCTTTTTTCATTGACGATTACCAAACAGGTAAAATTTCGAAATTGTACGAAGGCCACGTGACCAGATCGTATTGGAATTTGAAGTGCATGGAAAAAGACAACTCGAAGTACAAACCTTGAGCTGTACTACTCGAAGTACAAACGTGAACTAATGGATGCAGAAAAGCAATTAACGCCAAACATCCGAACAGCATCTTGGAGCCCGTCATTGTTCTGAAATAAAAGAAGTGACGAATTAAAAAGACGCAGGACTAATAATAATAAAGGAAACTTAGTTCGTATTATAAATTGAATTTACATCAGAAAAGAAGCACGATCAAGCGAAACAGATCGTAGAAATGACAAATATCATCGATATACGTTTCAGTGTAATTTCACTTTTGAAAATTATTTAGTTTAATACGATCGTATTCATCGCTCCGAAACTTTCATTGTGCTGCAATTTGTGCTGCGTCTTTTTAATTTCTCTATCTTTCTGTGTTTTCGGAAAAATTACTTGAAAGATTAAGAATTGCTTGCCTTATTTTATTTTCGATTAGTTAGGATTTGATTATTCCAGGTAAGGTTTATTATTTATAACAGGTTTTATCACTTGTTTATTATTTAGGAGTTTGTTATTTTAGGATTAGTACCTTTTAGGATTTCTTATCCTTCGAGTTTCTGTTTCAGATATCTAGGTCTATTTCAAGATGTTTTATTACATTAGGATTATTTATTCGATTAAGATAATTTAAGAGTTTCACAATGTACAAAGAAATAATCGCGTGAAATTTAGATTTATGCTTTAAACGTATTAAACACGCGGTAATTTCAATGTCTATAGCCTCGAACGTGTTCTGATTAGTTGTGTCATTGTCTGTGACATTGAAATCACAAAAATCCATTGCAAGTGTGCTGTCATGCAATGTGGATGTAATTGGGTTTTTTGGGGTTAGGTTGGGGTTAGGTTGTATCATCTGATTTGTACAGTACTATTTTAACGCAAGGACAGGAAAGTTATTATATATTTCCCGTCCATTATTTGAATCGTTGTGAAGTGTAACGAATTATATTCGATTCGAGGAGATGTTAATGAATTACCCATTTCATATGTAATTACATGGAAATAAAAATCATTGCAAAAGTAATTGATCTAATGACAACGGAATTTCCAATATTTTTTTGTTTCGTCACCTCTTTTTCGTAATATATCTTTTATAGGTACGTGATTTATTAATCGTTCGAATGGAAATAATTATTCGTATAATATTCAAACGATTCTAGCCATAAAATAAATTAAAACGATACCTGTCAATGATATGCAATCTGCGTATGACGTCAACCTCGATCTATGCTTATACAAGAAATTTTATCAATCAATGACTAGATATACAATAATCAAATATTATAAAATTTCCTGAAAACCTTTAGGTGTTAATATCTTTAATATTTGCAAGTTATTGTTTAGCGCTAATTAGTTAGAATGTAACAAGTGGTGTACCAGAATTGAGATAATTAAGCCACACGAACAATCTTATTTAGATCTTTTTAATTTTTTAATTCTCTTTTGCTCTAATACTTCGTAAAATTAATCTTCATTAGCTACTACACTTCATAGAATAACAAGAGATAATTTTTCTTATATAACGTTTCATTCATAAAATCTATCATTAAAGTATATCTTCATAAAAATATCATTCCATACTAACGGTATATTTGGTGTCATACGAGATAACAGTTACCAGTGATGACATATGTAACTTTATAAAGATATCTCGTTTTATTATATATTAAAAGAATGTACTCATTGCTGCTATATTTCAGATGAAAAAAAGGCGGCAACGATTTTACAGTAAAATCGTTCGTTTACAACTGATTCATTTACATTTCATGATAATACTGTGCATTCTGAATATGCTATGATTTGGTTTAAAATAATAAATAGTCCATTCTTGCATACTATTGCTCCAGCTTTACTTGTATTTTCGATATTGGTATAAATAGAAAGACAATTAATGTCGTTCGAGTCTATTTTCGGATCATTTATATTACGTTTAATCCATATAGTTATCATATGAGACATAGTATCGTAAAATTTGGAAGAATAAAACGTTCGTACAGGAAGTACATTTTATAAGAACTCCAACAAATCTGCGTGTGCACCTAAAATACAAACTGATAGTGATAGTGATTGTTCATAAGTTTATATACATTATCTAATGTCAATCGAAGGTATCAATTCTTTTTCTCCATAAGAGTACTTTTTCATTTATATGTGTTCAAAAATACATGTGTTCAACCGTGAAGCATATGTCACCTACAACGAAAAAGAGTTTTCCTATACTTAATATTTCCTTTATATACCTATGAAAGTCTATTCTTCGCGTAGTATGAAATTATGAATAAATCTGGAATATTGTTCAATCTGAAAAGAAAAATAACTTATTGACATCATTCATTGATACGAGATTCAGAATGTTTGTTTTGTCTTGCAGAAAAAGAAGGCAGCCCTCCCTTTCTTTTAATGTGAAATAGAAAGCGAAAATTTGAAAACAGATTTTTTGGAAATTTACTTGCAAATATCGTTTTCAATATCGTGATTTTCTTCCCAATGGTACTGTACTTTCAAATTTTCCAGTATCCCTCTAAAAACAAAAAGTCGAACCTCGTTATTGTTAACGTAGGCATTACAAGGAAGCGAAGTATTAGAAAGCAGCTCCTTTTTATTATGGATTTCTCTATAATCATGTAAATAAGAAATTCCGGAAATTTTTTCCTCAAGAATTTAATTCTTGTGTTTTGATTGATAATTATTACACTGCATACTAACTTTTCGCATACTGTTCGCGTCTAACAGTTTCCTAATAATAACTACTTCAAAATTACATATGTTCTTGCACGAATTCAAAAGTACGTATGATACAATTACAATTGATTCTAAAATAATAATTATTTAAAGATATTAAGATACTAATTAAACGTTTCACTGTATTTCAAAATCTGGAACAACAAATTTTTATTTATAAAAAATGAAACTGTCTTTATATATTCTTTGTCATGATGCTATTTCTTATTACCGTGTCGACATTTTTTAAAATTCATTTTGTTATCTCTACGCAATAGGAAAATTCATATACTGCTTAATATTTTTTGCATATTATCCATCCACCGCATGATATCTTCTGAAAAATCAAAATATTAATGTTATATTATTACAATGCTTCTTAAATATCAATTTTTGACAAATTTGAAATCCAATATATTTTGCACAATTATTATTTATCAAAAAATTCCAAGTTAGTAACTTTCTTTTCAAATGGCAAATAACATATACTTTGACTTACCTGTAAGTTTTTGTTCCTAATCATCATTTCCTCTTATAGAACATCATTATTGTTCTTATAATTACTACCAGTGTCATAGATATTGTAGTGGCTACAACTGAATTAATAGAAAATGATAAATAACTGTGTATAACACTAACACATAATTGTGTATAACAATGACACATAACTTTTACTTACATATCTGTCGATAAGGGATTACTTACTGTGATATCCTGTTGATGTTTCTTAAGGCACTTGATTAGGTGCGATATGGTATCATTCCTTATGGTATACTGTAGATAAGTATTTTAGAAAATAACAAGAATAAATCTAAATTATTCAGAGGTTCCAGTTTCGGCTTAGACATAAATACAGGACCATTTGCAAAGAAGAAAGGGTGCGTTTCTACAGCCTCGTTATAGTAACCATGAATACCAATCTCTGAATTACTGGTTACTAAACATAAATATCCTATAAAATTTAATATATTTCTTTAATTTTTAATACATACATGAGTTAGTAGTTCTAAATTATGAATCATCCTACCTGTGATATTACGCTTTTCCTTATAATATCATCACTCGAGTGAACAACATTAAGATCATGTAAACCATGTCATCCTATCTTACTGTGAAGATACTTAGTTATGTTATCTAACATTATAAAAATATCATCAAATTCAAGTCCTTTTATTCACATCACATGGCCACGACGATCTGGTTCTTCGTTATATAATGTTCTAAAATTTGTCGTATATATAGGATGTACAAACCGTGATATCAAGGTATCAGTTCTTCCTTCCCAAGGGACAGTTTCATTAAAATTCTGATAGAATTAAAAATTAATTATTAATATTCTAACAATCATATATGTTAAATACGTTATAGTCAACGATATATACCTGAGCGAATGTAGGGGTGATTCCTTGATAATTATAAATGTCATCAGCCCACATCATTGTGCCACTTCTTTGTACTCCAGCCTCTAGATTAACAGCCTAAACAAACATACGAAATTTTATAGAAGCTGTACAAAATATAGTATATATGCGCAATATTGAAGCGTTCAAGGGGATATAAAGGTAATGTACATCACATACACGTGTACTCTCATGCAACAAAATACAATTAGATTTAATAGTATAAGCTCTTTTATTCATCATAATAGATTGGAAATTTAAGTGTCTTACGAGGGTGAGTAAAAAGTTACCCGCTCTGTCGGTGTAGAATTTATTTTAAGCAATTGTCAAAAAAGACATACATCATTTTTTGACATAATCACTCGATTTCTGTATACACTTTGTCCATTTGCCGAAGGACCTTTGTATTTTCTCATTAAAAAATGTTTTGGGCTGAGCTGCGAACCACGAATGCATCGTCGTCTTCACCTTTTCATCAGCTTTTTCGGCATCCATCTCGCACAAACTTTTTAAAATCCAAATCTGTCGTGCACTATTGCATAAGCAGAGCCGTGGCTGATTTGCAAATGATTTGCCACATTATCCAGTGTCACTCGTCTATTCCATAGAGCATAAGTTCATGAGCACGTTCAATGTTGTCATCGTGGATGTGGACGGGCGTCCAGCTGTTTTTTCATAACACTCGTGCGATCTTCTTTGAACTTTTGTGCCCATTCAAACACACTTCGTGACAAAACACTTTCTCCATAATGTGCATTAAATCTTTGATAAATATAGGCATCAAACATAACCTCCGACCACAAGAAACGAATCACAGCATCCTGCACTGTTTTCCTGCAAATCACCATTGCAAAGCGCCATTACTCGCGCAACGGTCACAAACGAATTGACGTAACACAAAGAAACCTGCGCAGCAGCACTGAACAGATATTGACGTCATACGAAGAGTGCAGATGGATCAATACGGTCGACAGAAGTTTTAACTATCTGGAGTGCGGATAAATTTTTACTGAGAGTCGTATAGGAATCTATAATCTGTAAGTACACCTTTGGCTGAATGGAAATTTCTCTTACATATAGTCAAAAATGCTGAAACTGTGTATTGAATTGGAAAGTGATAAAAAATAAGTGAAGTTTCGAGGTTGCATGTGATTGCATGAGTACACAGGACGTTTTTAGCGAATAAAAAATAATTTTGAAAGACACGAGACTTATCTTGTATTTTATGCACTCTCTGTGTCCGAATTTCCAGAAGCTCTCTATCTTATGAAGTGTTTTAGATTAGCCGGAAAATTTTGTACGTACGTACAAGAAGTATACGATCTAAGTGGAATATTCCATTATTCTCTTGATACAACAGAAACGAAATTTACAGAACTTCTCAGAAAGTTGGTTTATTATTACCAAATTAATAGAATTAATACACGTTTATCATCTTTACATACCTAAGTCGTGGAGGTTTATCGTGCGTAAAAAATTAGTGTCGTTTCAAAGTTACATTTCGTACATTTTAAGCCTATAATTTGTAACGTACAAAACAATGTAAATTTGAGCTGTTTCTTATCTCCACAATAAGAAAATCCAACTTTACGTTTTTTACACAATGATATTTATGGAACAGTAATATCATATTATTGCATCGCTTGGAGAATGAAGTCAAGGTACGATGTGACCCTAGTGTAAACGCTGGGATACCCAGCTGTGCCGCACTTATAAGCATAAGACACAATACCTATTAAATACGAGGTTAATTCATGTTGTATCAGCAGTGGTCCGCCGCGGTCAGCCTGAAAGGATCGTTAAATTTTTAATCAAAGATACTGAAATATATCGATCGAATTGTATTGAAATTATACTTATATACAGTAATAATCTTCTATTGATTTGTGTATTGAAATACTCCAATTTATAACGTACATGTTATATGTATTTTGAGCAAAACTAAGATTAGAAGGAAATTAGATTAAATACCATAACGAGGTGTGAGAAGTGGGCAAAACTATTAAATTGTGTTTATCTATTATTTTTAATGTTTAAGACGTCGATTTGATGTTAATTCGAATCGACGTGTCTTCAGATACCGTATAGTTTGTAGTAACTCTGTAACTTAATTACCGTACAAGAATCCTCTCCACCCTGAGCATGTTCGGCGCATATTATACCATCAGTGATATCAGGTGCATTAGGAAATTTGGAATAAGCTATTTTGCATTCGGCGTTCTTAATCACTGGCATTTGTACTTCCATTAATGCATTACGTCGTGGTCGTCCTACGAAGAAAATAAGAAAGATATTTAAGACTGGAACTATTTAATTTTATTATAAAATTGATATCACTTACTATATCTTAATGCTCCCCATCCAGCAACAAGGGGGTTATAGCCGACGAAGTTGCTCTTTCGTAGGGGCTCTTTCGTACAAATGGGATATACGTACCCTGAAAAATAAAAAAATAAATGAAAATGCAGGAAACGAATGACCAAAAGTATGAGAAAGAATTATACACGCTTTATGACACAATATATGTGTACAGTAAGAAATTTCAGGATATGATACTTCAGTAATACTCAATAGCATATATATATATATATATATATATATATATATATATATATATATATATATATATATATATATATATATATATATATATATATATATATATATATATATATATATATATATATATATATATATATATATATATATATATATTTGAGGACTTACTCGAAAATGGCACCTCCTCCACCAATCTAAGAATGACAATATTATGATTGTGTATGTTTTCTATTCCATCCATATGTGCACAATGTGCTGCGGTCAAAACATGCCTAGCCGATATCAGGGAACCTCCGCACTTCCATAGTGGTTTGTCTGGGTTTCGGGGATTACGAAAACCTAATGCAGCGATCCATGGCCAAGCGCCTAAAATGCAATAGTCATAGTTGTGAATATACATAATTTTTTCTCACATAACGGGTAACAACGATTATTACCTATTCGATATTCGATCATACAGCAGACGATAAGTACATACGTACAAATACTCTGAAATAGAGATTTGATAAAGACAGAAATTAAATTTTTATTCCAGTGGAATACAAATTATTAAATAATTCTATATAATTTCTATTTGAACTATACTGAACTATAAAGTTCAAACGTGTAATTTCTGCCCTAACAGTTTTTGATCTCTATCCATATTATTACTCCTATATCAATTTTTTATTTCAAGCAAAAAGATACTCTTCCTAACATGAAGTAAAAGAAAGAAATAATTCAAGTTAATAAGTAAAGTTACTACCGATAAAATCATAGCATTATTATTTAGTCTAATTGAAATGTACATTGATGTGCTGTTTAATGCCTTTAAAGTTCATTCTTTGCAGTAAATGGCTTATTATTAATCGGAAAGAAAGACATAAAACGTACCAAGTTCAGCTGGTTTACCATCGACCACCCTGGTATGAGAGACGTTGCTAAAACCACAGTATGGTGGTCGCAAAGCCTTATACTTATACACAGTTTTTATTAAAATTTCTCTCTTCTCTTTGTTTGGATCGTTCGGACAGCAAACGATCGTAACATTGCCCTGGTATCTGCACACTGATCGTCTATAAAAATCGGTGGCTGTACGGTACTGTATCTGCCATATTTCTTGCAGAGGTTTACATTTTCTGTAGTCAAGGCACCTGCCTTCTTGATTGTTCGGTGTGGTACATTCTGGATCAAACAATTTTAAAACATTTATACAGTTCAAAGATGCGTAAGAAAGCGACACCGATTACTCAACTTTCGAAGTAAAAAGCCGATCAAGTCCACCGGATTGCCCTACAGACACGTATTAATCCGTAAGAGTGAGTCATCATGTTGATAATAATTATCTAAAGAAACTTTTCACGTGAAAATATAAAATTTTAATTGATTAGATATTGTGTTAGCCATACTTAAGAAAGAAAATGAAAATGAATGAAATGAAAGAAAAGGACTACCTTCAACCTCATTTTTTAAATAAACACTTTGTCAGTTTTTCGGTAAATAAATTCTTAGGAATTCAGGACAGTTTTTAGTGAATCATTTTGTTTCGACCGTTCGCGGAGAGACGCGATCGCGAGATAGCACGTCAACGAGAGTTGTAAGTTCCCATTACGATTAAATAATCGACGCCACGAACTGATCGATCCCCTTATTTCGATTATGATAATAAGGGTAGTTCAACGAAATTCCACAGAATTAACACAAATAAATTAATGTTTATTTCAACAACTTATTAACTAGAAAGATATAAATGGAACAAAAAAAATGTAACTGCGTTTTGGTTGATAAGTAATGCGCGACATACCACATGTGTTGACGGTTCGACATCTCGAAAAGTTCTGAACGCCTTTCGATTTTTTTCGTTTTTTCTGGAAGGCGACCCCCACTACGTTCGGATCACGCCACATTCTTTTACGCGAGGTAAAATACGGGCCACGAGTCGACGTTTCTGGAAGTCGCCCTGCTTAATGAACCATGCGCTTGCCACTACAATGTTTGTTTGCCGGGCAGACACGACGATCCGTCTGCGACATTATAGTGCCGCGATCGATAGTTAAGAATATGACCTATGGTAAGCCGCATGGCGTAACATTCTCCCCCCGTTGAGAGGGTACCGATCAAACTAGGGAGGTGTGGTTGAAGTTCCCATCTTATTTCGTCTCGGTGGCTAGTTGTTCGGGTTTCTCGAGATCGGGTTGAATTGGCAGTGGGACAAGCCTTTTGACGCCCCGATCCAAAATGCTCTTTGCCGTCTGAACTGTAGCTGTCCGGATGACACCATCGGCGCCTGGATGAATCTTGATAACTCGGCCCAGAGGCCAATGCATGGAGGGAACGTTGTCCTCTCTGAGGATGACGATTGTGCCCTTTTGGATGCTGTGTCCACCCTTGCTCCATTTATTGCGGTTGGTTAGCTCGTTCAAATACTCCTTATGCCAGCGGTTCCAAAAATGTTGTTTAAGCTGTTGGATATGCTGCCATTTGGAGAGTCGGTTCGATGGAATGTCCCTGAAATCTCGATCACGTAAGCACATTAATGAATCGCCAATGAGGAAATGTCCGGGAGTGAGGGCTAGGAGATCATTTGGATCGGTGGAGATAGGAGTTAGCGGGCGGGAATTGAGGACTGCTTCTATTTCTATGATAAGAGTATTACGGTGTTAAGCTCATATGTTTCTGTTTCTCCACTCGCGCTGCGCCATAATATCCTTTGATATTTCCGATCCTCTGGTCGTACGAGGAATTGCCGATACAGGAATTTTCTCGATGTCGCCAGTGAGTACGTACTGATGAGCGCGGAATCTAATTAATATGCAAAATAAATTGTGAATTGATTCGAGAATATAGGATTTCCCCATTTTCATGATT
Source organism: Bombus huntii (assembly GCF_024542735.1). Lineage (NCBI taxonomy): Eukaryota > Metazoa > Arthropoda > Insecta > Hymenoptera > Apidae > Bombus > Bombus huntii. The sequence goes on from NC_066238.1 coordinate 22,129,508, forward strand.
ATCGTGATTTTTGTATAAATATATTTTTTAAGATACTAATAATTAGGTACTTATAAATTAGTATTATCAATTATTTTGCATTTATAATTCCGCCTCTAGTATAAGTGTTAATTGAAAACTAACTTTATGTTTGAAAAAGTACTAGCAAAGTCGTTGAGTAACAAGCCACTGATGCTAACACAAATAGCATTGTCGTAATTAAATATTTCTAAATATTCATTTTTCATTTTGAACCTGTAGAAACAATTTATTATATATACTATTAGCTAAGTAATTGCATATTTAATTAAGTCGAAATATAAAACTTAGTTATTTTAATAATTTAAAAAATAAAAAACTGACAAACATTTCAATTTAATTTATGGTTGGAACAAAAGACAGTTATTTTTCATTAATTGAAATATTGCAATGCAGAGTACTTTCCAAAATACGCCGAGAGTATTCCTGATGGTGAAACGAGCGTTGCTTCATCGAACGCAGCTAAAGAAAACAACATCTATGTAGTTGGTGGTACGATGCCTGAAATAGGGGGCGATAAATTGTACAATACCTGTACTATTTGGGGTCCCGATGGAACTTTGATAGCAAAACACCGAAAGGTAAGTAATATATTCCTTTATGGCTTTGAATTTGAAAATATTGGGGCGAAGAAAGTGACTCTATCTAGGAATAATTTAGGAATATACATATGTACATACGTATACTATAACCAATTCTATAATTTACGGTTTATAAAATACGTTATGATACGGGAAACGCCCATTTTTGTTGTAATGTGTTTGTGTTGTATAAATTTTTCACATACTTAAAATATTATTATACTTATTTTTTCTCCTTTTTAAACATTATTAAATGATAGGATTTTTTAATAAAAGAAAGTGATAAAAACGCTGTCAGTTATTAAATAAAAAATAATTAAAGTTTAGGAGTTGGTAACTTTGATATTAAATTACAAAAGTTGCAGCAATAGAATTAGCGACTACATTTTTATGTTATTAGGTACATCTATTCGACATCGACATTCCTAATAAGATTACTTTTCGAGAGAGTGATTCACTCAGTCCTGGTAACTCCCTAACGACGTTCGATGTGAAGGGCTGCAAAATAGGTATTGGCATTTGCTATGATATTAGATTCGAGGAAATGGCACGCATTTATCGGAACAAAGGTACAGTAACTTAATCGATCAATACTTAACTAGCAAAAAATTAAATATCTTTCTTAAATATATTCTATATAAAATTAATATAATCTGTAACTCTGTATAAAAAGAAGCTTAATTTAAAAAACCAGTATATTTGCTGAAAATGAAACAAATAAAAGAATTAAAAGCACAATAAGAGGACTGTCCTCGCATATTCAGAAATGATGGAATGTGAACCGTGCAACTACGAAGTTAATTGGTATTCGGTGGCTTCATATTTCCTGCTTCTCTGGGTTAGGTTGCCAAATGCTGATATATCCAGCGGCATTCAATATGACCACTGGACCACTGCACTGGTCATTACTTCAGCGTTTCAGAGCGAATGATAATCAATTATACGTTGCCTGCATATCACCGGCTCGTGTTCCTTAAGCAAGTTACGTCGCATGGGGACATACACAGTTGACCAATCCCTGGGGAAAGATTCTTTACGATTTGGAAACTCAAGAGAATATGGCAGTCACCGATATCGGTAATTTACAGCTTAAAATTAAAAGCGAGAGATCCATGATGTAATTAATTTTTAGTCTCGTTAATTTATCGATTTAGCCATCTTCCTCTGTATTTGTTGAATTTATTAGTAAGCATTACTTATTACTTCGTATGTTTCTTTTTTCTATCAGATCTAAAAGTTGTTGAGGAAGTAAGGGCTCAGATACCTACATTTTCTCAGAGACGTACAGATTTGTACGACACTGTCTGTAAGAAGGAGTAACTCTACACTAAAACAGAAAATGTTTTTTTATAATATTTCTACTACGATATCCTTTTTTTGTGAATTATTACTAATTTCTTATCATTTGTACTAAATGAATGACTCAATTAAGAAAACCAAAACGTTATAAATAATAATCTGTATATCTTGTGTATCAACATGTAATTGGATATTATAATAATATAGGAATGCTATAATAATATAGGATAATAATATAGGAGAATAGTAATATAGAAAAAAACTACATGCTTTTAAACACCTTTAATATCGATCACATAAATTGTTATAATTCACAATGATTACGCATACATAAAAGACCCCTTGATAGTAAAATTTACGATCAAAAGGCAATTACGTATCGTTTAACAACATTTAATTTATAACACCTTTTAAACATTTAGACAGATTAACACATAACACTTCTTATATAGAAACATCAATTCGAAGTTATCAGCTTGGAGAAATTGGTCGATTAATACCTGTAGATTGTCTGTCTCGATGAAAGACTTAAAGAGAGCAAAAACATGATAATGCCGCTAATATAATATTCCTTCTTTCTTGTATCTGTCTGCCTCTCAGGTCGTTTTACTAATTACAATAAGTAATTTCGCCTTCTTTGCGCTCTCTTTTAACGCATTCGAGACCGAAAGAAATTCATATCAGTCAGTAGGCAAGGGTATAGTATACATATTTTATATATAACTTATGTAGTAATGTATATATCATGTTAATTTCATATTTTTTTCAATATAGAATTATTATATATATATATATATGACTGTACATAATACATTATAGAATAACATAGTATATAATTTTATATTTTAAAAATATGAGGCATACTATTTAAGATTGTCATCGATTTAAAATCAAAGTATGAAAAGGATACCCTGGAGAGAGTAAAACACAGAATCATTCTAACTAAACATTCAGATCGTACCGACACCTAGGTATCGTCTTACAATTAAATCTCGGTCTCGAATGGATTAAAATGAAATACATACTTGCAGCTTCAACATCTTCAATATCGAGAAGATTCAAACTTTACAAATAAATGTAAATTGCGATGTAAAACAACGCGATGTAAAAAGGGAAAAAGGAGGAAAGAAGGAACAGGGAAGCAAAGAGAAGAAACGAATTTTTCATTTTCTCTTGCCAGGAATATAAGATGCTAAGTAATCTTCCTAAGTAATCTCCTCCAGCTTTTTCTAGTTTGATCAATAATTATTAGTACATGTTAGGAAAACAAATAGAATTTTTGTTCTCAAGCGAGGTATAATCTAAATTTTGTATGTACACAAAAATGTTAAATATCTGTAATAAACATGGTATAATCAATTTTTTTACATAAAATTATATTGTATAGGCTATTGTTATTTAAACATTTTAAATTGGATGAAGAAAAAAAATGACGCAAATAAAACGTAGGACATTTTAATTAAAGAGACTAATATAGAGATTTATCTACTTAACTGTGATTAAATCATCTCCACTTAACGCTCTACCTCTTCTATTAATTATGCTTCGTTAAACTATGATTACAGAGGATGGGTTTTTTGATAAAATGACATTCTGACAAATATATATAGATCGATATATATAGATATAGATAGACAAATATATAGATTCTTACAACAGTAGTTATGAATGAACAGTAGTTATTGTATCAATTCCGTTCTTCAGAAGCTTCATTTGTGAAAAGACAATTCGCCAGAATATGGATTCACTGTAGTTATAGCTATAGGATTTCAATCTAGTTGACAGACTTGCTTTACGTAGAGAATATCTGTCTCTTGTTCTACCTTATCGCGATTCTCTCCTCATCTTATACGCTTTGTCGAGCAAAGTAATATTGGCATATATCTCGGCTCTGGTTACAATCATTAGTTTCCGCCTAAACGGTTAGAATCACATAGCTCGCGCTCTACTCTCGTTTATTCAACATTCAGGCCATATGGTCGCATGCGACGAGTTTTATGTTAATTCCGACCGATTACAATACCTTTCTTTCGTTTACAAGGAACGACGAGACTGGCAGTTGCGTGATTTCCAATGCAAAAGCCGCGATATCTGCACGATAACCTAACCTCAACCGATTTTGTTGTACTATTCTTACGTGGACTTCGTTTGTACCACTTTCGTAACAAAAATAGAATACGTAGAACACAGCATTCCGTTATGCGATATTGTCGATTCCTAACATCCGAAAAATCAGAGATAATTATTTCCCTACAGTTGTACATTTGTGTGAAAAATTACGAACGTAAAGTTGTTTGGTGCATGCACAGTCCTCCCCTCCGCTGCATTTGCGTGGACATGCTAGAAAGATTCACTTTTCCACGGTGAAACTGTATGTATTATAATTTCATTTTTACAAAGGTCGAACATCCTACTATGCATAAATTTAATATTAATATAAGCAGGTTTCGTGTTAAGTATTACATCTGACGTATAAGCACACGTGTGTACGAGCCTTGGTTTTAAATGTCTTATAGTAGACACCGAAAAGATTATTCAGTTGGATATCTGACTCAATATCAATATTTTACTAGGAGATAACATGTTAAGAACACGTTGGTGGATGGCATGGGAGATGATGAATGAAGACATACTTCTGTGAGATACATAAAATAGTAGTCAGAACGTATTTTGGCGCTTGGGGACAGCAACAGCTTTTTTTTTTTTTTATTTATTTGTTGGAATTACAATCAATTCTCGCGTTGAGAATTTTCAGTAATTTTTCTGGCGTGGCGCAGTGACATGGCTGTTTATTTACAATAAGTTAATACTTATTATAGATAGGTATAATTTATAAGTATTATAAGTAAGTGCATTAGCTTAATTTGGATAATTAAATGAATCTAACGTTTAGGTCTAGCGGGTAGTGCCTCTTCAGCCTGCGAATCTGGTCCGTCGTATCGAGTAGTCCAGTGATTAGGGGGTTTCGGTGTTTCTTGACTCTTTTGCTATATCTGTCGCTATATTTTGCTATTTCCTCTTTGACTGTAGGTATCTTGAGGTCGCGATGGATGGTTTCGTTGGTAACATACCAAGGTGCGTCTATTAAGGCTCTTAGCGTTTTCGATTGGAATCGTTGTAGTATTTCGATGTTGGAGTTACTTGCTGTTCCCCATCGCTTCCTATATCCCTATATTCCGTACTTGCTTCGCTTGGTACTTTTATAATTTTCGCAGTTACAATAAAAAATTTAATTCTTAACAGATTAAAGATTTAACCTCTTGCTTTATAGTGTACAATAATTTTTTTTTTTTTTTTTTTTGTATAGGTTATGTGATCCATAGTTTGAGTAAGCAGTACACACACACACACACACACACACACACACACACACACACACACACACACACACACACACACACACACACACACAATCACACACACACACACACACACACACACACACACACACACACACACACACACACACACACACACACACACACACACACACACACACACACACATTTACGTGACAAGCTTTCATTTCAATCTATATTTAAGATTAATATTTTATCAGTTTCTGTTCGTAACAACATCGAAGTAGTCAATAAGTTTGAAGAGTATAATTAAGGAAGCTATGAAGCAAGAGGTTAAGAACAAATTCTGAAAGAGGTTATGTACAACTCAGTAGTACTGCTTTACATTACTTTGCGAATTACTTTTCAAGCATAAAAATAGTTTAACAGCCACTTATAGTTACTTCCTTACCATTACATTCATTAAATTCGTTTGATTTTGTAAACTAAATAACCACGCTGACCAGTCTCTTATTTAAAATAGAATTATTTTGTCATATATCCAACAGTTTACTTTCTCTTCGTAAATATTATTAATAATTTTATCAATTTCGTATACTTCCATCCTTCGTATAAGTGACAATAAATCAGAAGAGCTTCATAGCAATATTGAACAACATACAGTCAACTACAGCACCATTAGATACATCCACCATACAGTCAACTACAACACCATTAGATAACAGCAATACAATAGATTATTATTTTCTACGTGTCATTGATTCATCATCATCATTTTCCATTTTTTTAGCATATGTAAAAACGTATCTGACGTAATCTTACCTCGCTCTTTGAGTACAAAAATCCATTCAAATGAAACAAAGGGAAAAGAAATAAGAAAACAAACACTCACATACGAATCTTCATTACATAACTGTATGTACTCCTCGAGGTATAATTACTCAGACACGTTACAGCGTACCTTCTTCGTTCCCTGATGGCTGATGTTGATCGTTGACGTTTATAGTGAAAGAATTTCGTCAACGGCGCCATCTGGATCCCTGTTGAAAAATTAAACTAGCCGCAACAGCACCATTAAGCTCATCACCCAGAGTAGCTTTTGTTGCTGAGTCGTGGAGGAATTATTATCATCAACGACATAAACTTTACCAGTTCCGGTAATGTTCTTCATGTGATCCAGGCATTCGAACTCGCAACATCGCTTTCCAAGACGAAATTTTTTGCATGTCTGTAGTAAAAAGAAATCGAATCTGGTCCGTCGTATCGAGTAGTCCAGTGATTAGGGGGTTTCGGTGTTTGTTGACTCTTTTGCTATATCTGTCGCTATATTTTGCTATTTCCTCTTTGACTGTAGGTATCTTGAGGTCGCGATGGATGGTTTCGTTGGTAACATACCAAGGTGCGTCTATTAAGGCTCTTAGCGTTTTCGATTGGAATCGTTGTAGTATTTCGATGTTGGAGTTACTTGGACAGCAACAGCTGGTGATACTGTCATACACCTCCATTTATAAACTTTCGAAAATCGATGTGACCTTCAAACTTTAGTGTATTCTGTTTCACAGCACAAAATGTTTCCGAAACGTACGTTTATTGTTACAATAAACTTGACTAGTGGCTCTGAAATACTATCCTTGAAAAAACAATGGGGAAATTGGAGCAAAAGCAGAAGGAAATAAACAAAGACCTTGTTGGTTCGTAAAAATAAAATATGCTACAGGAAAAACTTTTTCCAACGGATTGAGATGCGACAAGCTTTAAAAGCTATGACGCGAATCGAGCGTTTGTCTACAAGAGCGCATTTTCGGTGGATATATATGTCGGAATGACATTGATTTCTTTTTACTACAGACATGCAAGAAATTCCGTGTTGGAGAGCGATGTTGCGAGTTCGAATGCCTGGACCACATGAAGAACATTACCGGAACTGGTAAAGTTTATGTCGTTGATGATAATAATTCCTCCACGACTCAGCAACAAAAGCTACTCTGGGTGATGAGCTTAATGGTGCTGTTGCGGCTATTTTAATTTTTCAACAAGGATCCAGATGGCGCCGTTGACGAAATTCTTTCATTATAAACGTCAACGATCAACATCAGCCATCAGGGAACGAAGAAGGTACGCTGTAACGTGTCTGAGTAATTATACCTCGAGGAGTACATACAGTTATGTAATGAAGATTCATATGTGAGTGTTTGTTTTCTTATTTCTTTTCCCTTTGTTTCATTTGAATGGATTTTTTTACTCAAAGAGCGAGGTAAGATTACGTCAGATACGTTTTTACATATGCTAAAAAAATGGAAAATGATGATGATGAATCAATGACACGTAGAAAATTATAATCTATTGTATTGCTGTTATCTAATGGTGTTGTAGTTGACTGTATGGTGGATGTATCTAATGGTGTTGTAGTTGACTGTATGTTGTTCAATATTGCTATGAAACTCTTCTGATTCATTGTCACTTATACGAAGGATGGAAGTATGCGAATTGGGAGAAGTCAGGTTGAGAGATGCAAGATTTATACGCTCGTTCTGTCAGTTATCCCAGTGTCTGTTACGCGATAGAAAATGAACGAACTGAATAATAAATGCATTATCGGCATGAAGATTGCTTGATGTAGGCCACCGCTTTTTTTCTATCCTTCCGATACCATTTTTCTTTTTTTTCTTTTTTTGCGAAACACTTTGCTAGTCGTGAGAAGCAGCAATTCCCTTCTGCGAATCAATTACGGTTCACGAGAAATTGTATTATAGCCTGGAACGTATTCAAATTATCTTCAATTATTCTCGGCTGTTTCCATTTCCATTCGTCTCTTACGTAAGTACTCGTTTGATGTACGTACATAGTGAGACAATAATCGTTAACACCTTTAATGTCTTCAGTATTATAGAATAAGACGCGAAAATACGTTGAAACCTGACTTTTAGATTCGCGAGACTCTATAAGGCTTCGAAAGTCTCTTGTTTCAGGCCGAATAAAAAATTGTAGATGAAGAATTACATTGCGAGGTCTGTTAAGGAAAATTTTAAATCGTATCGTTGTAATAGGATTATTTCAGCGAGGGAAATTACGTGTTGCGTGCGAAGCCACGAGCTTTCTTTCAGGCTAATATACATAATTGTCCTATCGAACTTTCCATCTAAACCGTTGCGCTCACACGTGGATTTTGCATTTCAATTTTCTTACTTACAGTCCAGTCCAGTGAGACCAAGTTAAATTTTTCAGCCCTCCGAGGTAGAATATGTTTTATAGAGAGACGTACAACGCCATGAAGGGGAGACAGATCAATAAATTGGGTTATCTTTAAATTACTGACAATCATTTCATCGACGCGGTTTCACCGACACCGAGTCCCCCGGCAACGTCTGTCAAAGCTTATTTACCGATACACTGAAATCAACCACAATCATTTTACCGACCTCTTCCTTTGCTGACAGTTATTATACTCGCTGTCATATGTTATCGTTGATTATACATCTTTATTTACAAATTCGTTCCTGTGTATAACGAAACAAAGGAAGAAACGAAAATGATACGTTTCATGACGCATTGTTAAATTATTAATTAACGAGAGTTACATATCTACATGAATGCTTTGAAATGTCAGTTATAATTCATGAAAATGGATACAAGCCATTTTACTATACATAAATAGAATTATAAAGACATGTTACGTACTAATGCTTTTACGAAATATATTTCTGTATACGTTTGACGTTTCTGTATTATTCCTTATGTGCTTTCTGCTCTTGTGTTTAGCTCGTCGGAAGTAAAAATACGTTAAGCGAATCAGCTAATCTATTCGAGCGTTTCAACGGCTCAGTCTTCTCTTATGCAACTACCAAAAGAGAAGATAAGTCTTTGGTTATACAACATTTCATAACGTCCAAAGTAACGGGGCACTAATTAGTTGCAACTTTAAGACAGACCAGATATCAGTCATCGTCCGTAAATACATTTATTACGATCGTTTAAAGTTTAAAGAAACACCGTTATAAAGTCGTAATACGAGACAAAGCGAAGAGAAAGTAAACTGTTGGATATATGACAAAATAATTCTATTTTAAATAAGAGACTGGTCAGCGTGGTTATTTTGTTTACAAAATCAAACGAATTTAATGAATGTAATGGTAAGGAAGTAACTATAAGTGGCTGTTAAACTATTTTTATGCTTGAAAAGTAATTCGCAAAGTAATGTAAAGCAGTACTACTGAGTTGTACATAACCTCTTTCAGAATTTGTTCTTAACCTCTTGCTTCATAACTTCCTTAATTATACTCTTCAAACTTATTGACTACTTCGATGTTGTTACGAACAGAAACTGATAAAATATTAATCTTAAATATATATATATATATATATATATATATATATATATATATATATATATATATATATATATATATTATATATATTGTACTACTTACTCAAACTATGGATCACATAACCTATACAAAAAAAAAAAAAAAAAAAATTATTGTACACTATAAAGCAAGAGGTTAAATCTTTAATCTGTTAAGAATTAAATTTTTTATTGTAACTGCGAAAATTATAAAAGTACCAAGCGAAGCAAGTACGGAATATATGCGGAATATGAATCGCTCAACGAACCAAAGAGCGGCTCAGTGACAAAATTAGTAAAGTAAAGACCACAAATATTACAACATTATATTCTACCACAAAATAATTCTCTATACAAAAAAGGTACACAACGAATCGATTTTTCACAACGATAAGAGTCAACAGAACCAATCAAGACCAGACGAGACTCTCATAAGACAACGATATCAGAGGGATCAAATCAGCGACTTCAATCTATGTTACAGAGTATAGTTATCAAGAAAAATTGCTCTTTTCATGAAAAGTATGGTAATGATACTCTTATAACACATTGTATATCTGGCAGTCGGATGTGCCCGTGGCCATCGGAAATGTAAAGACGACGCTTTTAGAAAGTGATAGCGTCATCGCGTATTAAAAACGCGTTAGAAGAAGGACGGTTTCGCTATCCAAGGCGAATCGAAAAGTGTGCGTGTTGCGAGAATCAGAGTTGATCGAGACGTCGAAGCATAGAGTCGTTAGAATTGAGTTGCGAGTGTTGTCGAGTGTTAGAGTTGCTAGTGAGAGAGAGAGAGAGAGAGAGAGAGAGAGAGTTACCAAATAGTTGTCAAGTTATTTGTTGTAAATACGAGCGTTGCATTTAGTTTTCCTGTTAATCAAACATCGTTTCTCTGTCTAACTAATATCTGTATTTTCAATCCATTATTAATATATTCCGATATTACAAGTGGGGGCTCGTCCGGGATTGAATAAGACAGAGAAACGATACGATTTAACGGAGCTATTTCTGCGGGAGTAGAAAAGAATAGAATAAAATGGCAAACGTTGAAGACGAACGATTGTCGGGTGAAGAGGATTTGACGCTGGAGGAGCTGAGGAGTAAGCTCGCACAGATGAATCTGCCTATATCCGGTGCGAGATCAGTGCTGGTTGCCAGGTTGAACAGAGCGTGCAAACCTGGTCGATCTACTCCTAAGGATTCGAAGCGTGGCGAAGAACCAACAAACCAGCGAGATCTAAGAAGCAAGCAGAGAGCCGAACGCAGTCAAGAGGGAGAGGAAGACCTCGAGAAGCTGAGGACGAAAGAGCTGAGAGCGCGTCTCGTTAGCTTGGGGTTGAAGGTAACGGGAAGAAAATCCGAACTACGCGCGCGGCTACAGGCGGCCCTAGAAGGAGACGATGTATCGTCGGAAGAAGAGAGCTCCGACGAAAGTGAAGGCGAGGACGATAAACAAGGCGCGCGAGAATACAGGAGAGGCACGCGAGCGGTGTATCAGGACCGCGATGAGTAGCAGCAGAAGGTATGCGTCGGTTCGATGTTGAGTCTTAAAGACGTGGAAGACTCATTAGAGAAATTCAGCGGGGATGATCTGCTGAGGGTAAATCAGTGGGTGGAAGACTTCGAGGAAATGGCAGAAGTGTGGGGTTGGTCAGACGCCCACATGGTGGCCTATGCTAAGAAATTACTCGCAGGCTCCGCTCAGGCCTTCGTACGACAAAAACGATGCGCGAAGTCCTGGGCAAAGCTAAAAAAGGCGTTGAGGAATGAGTTTGAAAATGTAGTAAGCGACCAACAGATACATGGCGAGTTATCCCATAGAAAGAAGAAAGCAGATGAGAGTCTGCAACAATATATGTATCACATGTGCGGGATTGCAAAACAAGGAAGGGTTGATACGCAATCCTTGATAGACTACATTATTCAAGGCATTCCCGACGAGGTCGCGAACAAGACTGTGCTATACGGAGCCAGGAATATCGAGCAATTAAAAGAGCGTTTCAGGCGCTACGAAGCGATAAAAAGAGATATGGAGATGAGGACGAAATTTGAGGAGCCGAAGAGTAACAGGGTAAAGCCGGTGGCGAAGCTGTCCGAAACCGAGAGGAACAAGGAACCCGGTCGATCTGGAGATGCGAGGAAGACGCGATGCTACAATTGCTTCAAATGTAGGGAGTACGGACACATCGCATCAAGTTGCGACAATTTGGGTGAGCCCTCAAAAAAAGTTTACAGCGTGTTTCGGTCGTTACAAACAAGGCGTGGTAAGGATGTTAAGATGGAAAATTTCAAATTGAGCGCGTTGATAGACACCGGTAGTGAGCTGACTCTAATGCGAGCAGATCAGCATGTGAAAATCGGAGCGCCCAGATTAAGTCGGGAAATCGTTGGATTTGGCGGTGTCGGTTCCGGAAGGAATTTTACGCTCGGGAAATTTTCCACGAACATTATTATAGACAATGAGTCGTACTGTATAACCATACACGTAGTTCCAGACACAGTGATGCAACATTCGCTTATTATTGGCGCAGACTTTTTGGACACTGTTGAAATAAGTATAAAAGGGGGAGAATCTTTTATTAGTAGAATAAAGGACGAAAATCCCGATGAGTGTCCGGAAGTCCTCAAGATAGATGTAGAGACACAGGCGAGTGAGATAGATTTGTCACACGTTAAGGACATGCAACATAGGCTAAAAAGAGATTTGAAGAGAACCAAAGCATTGCTAAGAGACGCTCAAACGATGCTGGAGAGATCGAAAGGTGACTCGACGGGTAAAGCAGCTTTACGACAGCTGAAGAACCAGTTAGAAGATGCAGAATGCGCTAGAGCAGTTGCAGTTAAAGCGAAACAGGCACTGGAGCAAGAACCGAATGAGACGCAGGCTTCGTTGCAGGAAGTACTGCGGCAACGTTCCGAAGCAGAAGATCGTGTTAATGTAGCTAGTCGCGAACGAACTGAGCTACTGTCGCAATTGGAAGAAAATAAAGAAGAGTTAGCAGAAGTTTTGAAGAAGTATCGGGCAGCTGTGCAGCAAGTGTCGGAGGAACGGAGAATAGTGGCAAGACACGTGGTGATTGGTAAAGTGGACCACGAGATGGTGTCCTCGTCGGATTCTTGCGGCCAGCAGGAGGACTTAGCGAACATCACGAGGAGGAAGAATCTGGCTAAACAACAGCAACAGGATGTTGTTGATGATATTTGCGAATTTACTGAGAAGGATAGCGTTGCGGATGTGAGGGTTGTTTCAAGTTTTCGGATAGACTCGAAGAGAGTGAATGCAAGGCGAACGAAAAGACAAGGGAAGTCGCACGTGCGGAATCCCTCCAATAATATCGATATACAGAGGATGTGGATGACGAGGACGACGATGGGATTGTCGAGGACACGATGAACGTGAAGACCTTCGAAAAAGAAGAGATCATAGTCTCGGTAGATGGTAAGTTGTTAACGTCTTCCATGTACGAACCGAGCCTACGAAAATGTCACGATGCTGCCACGACGATCAAAGCCCCTGACAAGAGTGAAATGGGTAAACAAACAACGGAGAGGAAGATAGAGGAAGAGCGAAAGAGGAGCAGTAGCATCGAGGACGAACAGGCCGCGGTGTTCCAAGAGGAACGAGATCAGCTGCGTGCGGACGCAAAGAGACGGATTGAGGAGATCCAAATCCGAAACAAGCGGGCGTATAACAGGAGACGCAAGAAGGCGACAGCATACAGGACGGGAGATCTAGTGGCAATCGAGAGGATGCAGAGGGGTCCCGGGCTAAAGCTGCATCCGAAGTTTCTTGGACCGTATCGGGTGATAAAAGTCCTGCGAAATGACCGATGCATAGTGCAGCGAGAGGGGGAGCACGAAGGGCCACGTACAACTTCCACGGCAGCCGATCACATGAAATGGTGGAATGCTGACGATAGTGATGTAAGTGCGAGCGGCGATGATGAGCACATCTGAGGGCAGATGTGATTGTCAGGAAAGGCCGATTGTAATATCGTAGAATAGCTTTGATTGGAGATCGGCTGAAAATAGAAAAACCGTGTACGTCGTGTTTCTGTGGTTCGTTTACATTTAAGAGTGCCTACGTGACTAAAGGCACGTAGTTGGTAGTTCTTACATAGGTATGAGGGAAACAATAGACAACGTTAGAAGAAGGACGGTTTCGCTATCCAAAGCGAATCGAAAAGTGTGCGTGTTGCGAGAATCAGAGTTGATCGAGACGTCGAAGCATAGAGTCGTTAGAATTGAGTTGCGAGTGTTGTCGAGTGTTAGAGTTGCTAGTGAGAGAGAGAGAGAGAGAGAGAGAGAGAGAGAGAGTTACCAAATAGTTGTCAAGTTATTTGTTGTAAATACGAGCGTTGCATTTAGTTTTCCTGTTAATCAAACATCGTTTCTCTGTCTAACTAATATCTGTATTTTCAATCCATTATTAATAAATTATAATTAATCGAACAAAATTACACCTTTAATATATTCCGATATTACATTACCGTGATGTAATATTTATCATGCTTATTTTGTACGTAAAACGAATCGTTGGAATATTCCCGAAGCTAACGAAGCATTTCCCAAAAGTTAAACCGAAGAGATTAACGCGAATAGTTAAGTGAAATTTTTCCATTAACTTGCTGACCAACCGGCAAATAAAAAATCATAAAAATTGTTTCAATGTGTTGAGGTCACGCATAACTTCTTTTTTCATTGACGATTACCAAACAGGTAAAATTTCGAAATTGTACGAAGGCCACGTGACCAGATCGTATTGGAATTTGAAGTGCATGGAAAAAGACAACTCGAAGTACAAACCTTGAGCTGTACTACTCGAAGTACAAACGTGAACTAATGGATGCAGAAAAGCAATTAACGCCAAACATCCGAACAGCATCTTGGAGCCCGTCATTGTTCTGAAATAAAAGAAGTGACGAATTAAAAAGACGCAGGACTAATAATAATAAAGGAAACTTAGTTCGTATTATAAATTGAATTTACATCAGAAAAGAAGCACGATCAAGCGAAACAGATCGTAGAAATGACAAATATCATCGATATACGTTTCAGTGTAATTTCACTTTTGAAAATTATTTAGTTTAATACGATCGTATTCATCGCTCCGAAACTTTCATTGTGCTGCAATTTGTGCTGCGTCTTTTTAATTTCTCTATCTTTCTGTGTTTTCGGAAAAATTACTTGAAAGATTAAGAATTGCTTGCCTTATTTTATTTTCGATTAGTTAGGATTTGATTATTCCAGGTAAGGTTTATTATTTATAACAGGTTTTATCACTTGTTTATTATTTAGGAGTTTGTTATTTTAGGATTAGTACCTTTTAGGATTTCTTATCCTTCGAGTTTCTGTTTCAGATATCTAGGTCTATTTCAAGATGTTTTATTACATTAGGATTATTTATTCGATTAAGATAATTTAAGAGTTTCACAATGTACAAAGAAATAATCGCGTGAAATTTAGATTTATGCTTTAAACGTATTAAACACGCGGTAATTTCAATGTCTATAGCCTCGAACGTGTTCTGATTAGTTGTGTCATTGTCTGTGACATTGAAATCACAAAAATCCATTGCAAGTGTGCTGTCATGCAATGTGGATGTAATTGGGTTTTTTGGGGTTAGGTTGGGGTTAGGTTGTATCATCTGATTTGTACAGTACTATTTTAACGCAAGGACAGGAAAGTTATTATATATTTCCCGTCCATTATTTGAATCGTTGTGAAGTGTAACGAATTATATTCGATTCGAAGAGATGTTAATGAATTAGCCATTTCATATGTAATTACATGGAAATAAAAATCATTGCAAAAGTAATTGATCTAATGACAACGGAATTTCCAATATTTTTTTGTTTCGTCACCTCTTTTTCGTAATATATCTTTTATAGGTACGTGATTTATTAATCGTTCGAATGGAAATAATTATTCGTATAATATTCAAACGATTCTAGCCATAAAATAAATTAAAACGATACCTGTCAATGATATGCAATCTGCGTATGACGTCAACCTCGATCTATGCTTATACAAGAAATTTTATCAATCAATGACTAGATATACAATAATCAAATATTATAAAATTTCCTGAAAACCTTTAGGTGTTAATATCTTTAATATTTGCAAGTTATTGTTTAGCGCTAATTAGTTAAAATGTAACAAGTGGTGTACCAGAATTGAGATAATTAAGCCACACGAACAATCTTATTTAGATCTTTTTAATTTTTTAATTCTCTTTTGCTCTAATACTTCGTAAAATTAATCTTCATTAGCTACTACACTTCATAGAATAACAAGAGATAATTTTTCTTATATAACGTTTCATTCATAAAATCTATCATTAAAGTATATCTTCATAAAAATATCATTCCATACTAACGGTATATTTGGTGTCATACGAGATAACAGTTACCAGTGATGACATATGTAACTTTATAAAGATATCTCGTTTTATTATATATTAAAAGAATGTACTCATTGCTGCTATATTTCAGATGAAAAAAAGGCGGCAACGATTTTACAGTAAAATCGTTCGTTTACAACTGATTCATTTACATTTCATGATAATACTGTGCATTCTGAATATGCTATGATTTGGTTTAAAATAATAAATAGTCCATTCTTGCATACTATTGCTCCAGCTTTACTTGTATTTTCGATATTGGTATAAATAGAAAGACAATTAATGTCGTTCGAGTCTATTTTCGGATCATTTATATTACGTTTAATCCATATAGTTATCATATGAGACATAGTATCGTAAAATTTGGAAGAATAAAACGTTCGTACAGGAAGTACATTTTATAAGAACTCCAACAAATCTGCGTGTGCACCTAAAATACAAACTGATAGTGATAGTGATTGTTCATAAGTTTATATACATTATCTAATGTCAATCGAAGGTATCAATTCTTTTTCTCCATAAGAGTACTTTTTCATTTATATGTGTTCAAAAATACATGTGTTCAACCGTGAAGCATATGTCACCTACAACGAAAAAGAGTTTTCCTATACTTAATATTTCCTTTATATACCTATGAAAGTCTATTCTTCGCGTAGTATGAAATTATGAATAAATCTGGAATATTGTTCAATCTGAAAAGAAAAATAACTTATTGACATCATTCATTGATACGAGATTCAGAATGTTTGTTTTGTCTTGCAGAAAAAGAAGGCAGCCCTCCCTTTCTTTTAATGTGAAATAGAAAGCGAAAATTTGAAAACAGATTTTTTGGAAATTTACTTGCAAATATCGTTTTCAATATCGTGATTTTCTTCCCAATGGTACTGTACTTTCAAATTTTCCAGTATCCCTCTAAAAACAAAAAGTCGAACCTCGTTATTGTTAACGTAGGCATTACAAGGAAGCGAAGTATTAGAAAGCAGCTCCTTTTTATTATGGATTTCTCTATAATCATGTAAATAAGAAATTCCGGAAATTTTTTCCTCAAGAATTTAATTCTTGTGTTTTGATTGATAATTATTACACTGCATACTAACTTTTCGCATACTGTTCGCGTCTAACAGTTTCCTAATAATAACTACTTCAAAATTACATATGTTCTTGCACGAATTCAAAAGTACGTATGATACAATTACAATTGATTCTAAAATAATAATTATTTAAAGATATTAAGATACTAATTAAACGTTTCACTGTATTTCAAAATCTGGAACAACAAATTTTTATTTATAAAAAATGAAACTGTCTTTATATATTCTTTGTCACGATGCTATTTCTTATTACCGTGTCGACATTTTTTAAAATTCATTTTGTTATCTCTACGCAATAGGAAAATTCATATACTGCTTAATATTTTTTGCATATTATCCATCCACCGCATGATATCTTCTGAAAAATCAAAATATTAATGTTATATTATTACAATGCTTCTTAAATATCAATTTTTGACAAATTTGAAATCCAATATATTTTGCACAATTATTATTTATCAAAAAATTCCAAGTTAGTAACTTTCTTTTCAAATGGCAAATAACATATACTTTGACTTACCTGTAAGTTTTTGTTCCTAATCATCATTTCCTCTTATAGAACATCATTATTGTTCTTATAATTACTACCAGTGTCATAGATATTGTAGTGGCTACAACTGAATTAATAGAAAATGATAAATAACTGTGTATAACACTAACACATAATTGTGTATAACAATGACACATAACTTTTACTTACATATCTGTCGATAAGGGATTACTTACTGTGATATCCTGTTGATGTTTCTTAAGGCACTTGATTAGGTGCGATATGGTATCATTCCTTATGGTATACTGTAGATAAGTATTTTAGAAAATAACAAGAATAAATCTAAATTATTCAGAGGTTCCAGTTTCGGCTTAGACATAAATACAGGACCATTTGCAAAGAAGAAAGGGTGCGTTTCTACAGCCTCGTTATAGTAACCATGAATACCAATCTCTGAATTACTGGTTACTAAACATAAATATCCTATAAAATTTAATATATTTCTTTAATTTTTAATACATACATGAGTTAGTAGTTCTAAATTATGAATCATCCTACCTGTGATATTACGCTTTTCCTTATAATATCATCACTCGAGTGAACAACATTAAGATCATGTAAACCATGTCATCCTATCTTACTGTGAAGATACTTAGTTATGTTATCTAACATTATAAAAATATCATCAAATTCAAGTCCTTTTATTCACATCACATGGCCACGACGATCTGGTTCTTCGTTATATAATGTTCTAAAATTTGTCGTATATATAGGATGTACAAACCGTGATATCAAGGTATCAGTTCTTCCTTCCCAAGGGACAGTTTCATTAAAATTCTGATAGAATTAAAAATTAATTATTAATATTCTAACAATCATATATGTTAAATACGTTATAGTCAACGATATATACCTGAGCGAATGTAGGGGTGATTCCTTGATAATTATAAATGTCATCAGCCCACATCATTGTGCCACTTCTTTGTACTCCAGCCTCTAGATTAACAGCCTAAACAAACATACGAAATTTTATAGAAGCTGTACAAAATATAGTATATATGCGCAATATTGAAGCGTTCAAGGGGATATAAAGGTAATGTACATCACATACACGTGTACTCTCATGCAACAAAATACAATTAGATTTAATAGTATAAGCTCTTTTATTCATCATAATAGATTGGAAATTTAAGTGTCTTACGAGGGTGAGTAAAAAGTTACCCGCTCTGTCGGTGTAGAATTTATTTTAAGCAATTGTCAAAAAAGACATACATCATTTTTTGACATAATCACTCGATTTCTGTATACACTTTGTCCATTTGCCGAAGGACCTTTGTATTTTCTCATTAAAAAATGTTTTGGGCTGAGCTGCGAACCACGAATGCATCGTCGTCTTCACCTTTTCATCAGCTTTTTCGGCATCCATCTCGCACAAACTTTTTAAAATCCAAATCTGTCGTGCACTATTGCATAAGCAGAGCCGTGGCTGATTTGCAAATGATTTGCCACATTATCCAGTGTCACTCGTCTATTCCATAGAGCATAAGTTCATGAGCACGTTCAATGTTGTCATCGTGGATGTGGACGGGCGTCCAGCTGTTTTTTCATAACACTCGTGCGATCTTCTTTGAACTTTTGTGCCCATTCAAACACACTTCGTGACAAAACACTTTCTCCATAATGTGCATTAAATCTTTGATAAATATAGGCATCAAACATAACCTCCGACCACAAGAAACGAATCACAGCATCCTGCACTGTTTTCCTGCAAATCACCATTGCAAAGCGCCATTACTCGCGCAACGGTCACAAACGAATTGACGTAACACAAAGAAACCTGCGCAGCAGCACTGAACAGATATTGACGTCATACGAAGAGTGCAGATGGATCAATACGGTCGACAGAAGTTTTAACTATCTGGAGTGCGGATAAATTTTTACTGAGAGTCGTATAGGAATCTATAATCTGTAAGTACACCTTTGGCTGAATGGAAATTTCTCTTACATATAGTCAAAAATGCTGAAACTGTGTATTGAATTGGAAAGTGATAAAAAATAAGTGAAGTTTCGAGGTTGCATGTGATTGCATGAGTACACAGGACGTTTTTAGCGAATAAAAAATAATTTTGAAAGACACGAGACTTATCTTGTATTTTATGCACTCTCTGTGTCCGAATTTCCAGAAGCTCTCTATCTTATGAAGTGTTTTAGATTAGCCGGAAAATTTTGTACGTACGTACAAGAAGTATACGATCTAAGTGGAATATTCCATTATTCTCTTGATACAACAGAAACGAAATTTACAGAACTTCTCAGAAAGTTGGTTTATTATTACCAAATTAATAGAATTAATACACGTTTATCATCTTTACATACCTAAGTCGTGGAGGTTTATCGTGCGTAAAAAATTAGTGTCGTTTCAAAGTTACATTTCGTACATTTTAAGCCTATAATTTGTAACGTACAAAACAATGTAAATTTGAGCTGTTTCTTATCTCCACAATAAGAAAATCCAACTTTACGTTTTTTACACAATGATATTTATGGAACAGTAATATCATATTATTGCATCGCTTGGAGAATGAAGTCAAGGTACGATGTGACCCTAGTGTAAACGCTGGGATACCCAGCTGTGCCGCACTTATAAGCATAAGACACAATACCTATTAAATACGAGGTTAATTCATGTTGTATCAGCAGTGGTCCGCCGCGGTCAGCCTGAAAGGATCGTTAAATTTTTAATCAAAGATACTGAAATATATCGATCGAATTGTATTGAAATTATACTTATATACAGTAATAATCTTCTATTGATTTGTGTATTGAAATACTCCAATTTATAACGTACATGTTATATGTATTTTGAGCAAAACTAAGATTAGAAGGAAATTAGATTAAATACCATAACGAGGTGTGAGAAGTGGGCAAAACTATTAAATTGTGTTTATCTATTATTTTTAATGTTTAAGACGTCGATTTGATGTTAATTCGAATCGACGTGTCTTCAGATACCGTATAGTTTGTAGTAACTCTGTAACTTAATTACCGTACAAGAATCCTCTCCACCCTGAGCATGTTCGGCGCATATTATACCATCAGTGATATCAGGTGCATTAGGAAATTTGGAATAAGCTATTTTGCATTCGGCGTTCTTAATCACTGGCATTTGTACTTCCATTAATGCATTACGTCGTGGTCGTCCTACGAAGAAAATAAGAAAGATATTTAAGACTGGAACTATTTAATTTTATTATAAAATTGATATCACTTACTATATCTTAATGCTCCCCATCCAGCAACAAGGGGGTTATAGCCGACGAAGTTGCTCTTTCGTAGGGGCTCTTTTGTACAAATGGGATATACGTACCCTGAAAAATAAAAAAATAAATGAAAATGCAGGAAACGAATGACCAAAAGTATGAGAAAGAATTATACACGCTTTATGACACAATATATGTGTACAGTAAGAAATTTCAGGATATGATACTTCAGTAATACTCAATAGCATATATATATATATATATATATATATATATATATATATATATATATATATATATATATATATATATATATATATATATATATATATATATATATATATATATATATATATATATATATATATATATATATATATTTGAGGACTTACTCGAAAATGGCACCTCCTCCACCAATCTAAGAATGACAATATTATGATTGTGTATGTTTTCTATTCCATCCATATGTGCACAATGTGCTGCGGTCAAAACATGCCTAGCCGATATCAGGGAACCTCCGCACTTCCATAGTGGTTTGTCTGGGTTTCGGGGATTACGAAAACCTAATGCAGCGATCCATGGCCAAGCGCCTAAAATGCAATAGTCATAGTTGTGAATATACATAATTTTTTCTCACATAACGGGTAACAACGATTATTACCTATTCGATATTCGATCATACAGCAGACGATAAGTACATACGTACAAATACTCTGAAATAGAGATTTGATAAAGACAGAAATTAAATTTTTATTCCAGTGGAATACAAATTATTAAATAATTCTATATAATTTCTATTTGAACTATACTGAACTATAAAGTTCAAACGTGTAATTTCTGCCCTAACAGTTTTTGATCTCTATCCATATTATTACTCCTATATCAATTTTTTATTTCAAGCAAAAAGATACTCTTCCTAACATGAAGTAAAAGAAAGAAATAATTCAAGTTAATAAGTAAAGTTACTACCGATAAAATCATAGCATTATTATTTAGTCTAATTGAAATGTACATTGATGTGCTGTTTAATGCCTTTAAAGTTCATTCTTTGCAGTAAATGGCTTATTATTAATCGGAAAGAAAGACATAAAACGTACCAAGTTCAGCTGGTTTACCATCGACCACCCTGGTATGAGAGACGTTGCTAAAACCACAGTATGGTGGTCGCAAAGCCTTATACTTATACACAGTTTTTATTAAAATTTCTCTCTTCTCTTTGTTTGGATCGTTCGGACAGCAAACGATCGTAACATTGCCCTGGTATCTGCACACTGATCGTCTATAAAAATCGGTGGCTGTACGGTACTGTATCTGCCATATTTCTTGCAGAGGTTTACATTTTCTGTAGTCAAGGCACCTGCCTTCTTGATTGTTCGGTGTGGTACATTCTGGATCAAACAATTTTAAAACATTTATACAGTTCAAAGATGCGTAAGAAAGCGACACCGATTACTCAACTTTCGAAGTAAAAAGCCGATCAAGTCCACCGGATTGCCCTACAGACACGTATTAATCCGTAAGAGTGAGTCATCATGTTGATAATAATTATCTAAAGAAACTTTTCACGTGAAAATATAAAATTTTAATTGATTAGATATTGTGTTAGCCATACTTAAGAAAGAAAATGAAAATGAATGAAATGAAAGAAAAGGACTACCTTCAACCTCATTTTTTAAATAAACACTTTGTCAGTTTTTCGGTAAATAAATTCTTAGGAATTCAGGACAGTTTTTAGTGAATCATTTTGTTTCGACCGTTCGCGGAGAGACGCGATCGCGAGATAGCACGTCAACGAGAGTTGTAAGTTCCCATTACG
Organism: Bombus huntii; assembly: GCF_024542735.1. NCBI lineage: Eukaryota > Metazoa > Arthropoda > Insecta > Hymenoptera > Apidae > Bombus > Bombus huntii. The sequence continues at coordinate 22,152,104 of NC_066238.1, forward strand.
ATTAAATAATCGACGCCACGAACTGATCGATCCCCTTATTTCGATTATGATAATAAGGGTAGTTCAACGAAATTCCACAGAATTAACACAAATAAATTAATGTTTATTTCAACAACTTATTAACTAGAAAGATATAAATGGAACAAAAAAAATGTAACTGCGTTTTGGTTGATAAGTAATGCGCGACATACCACATGTGTTGACGGTTCGACATCTCGAAAAGTTCTGAACGCCTTTCGATTTTTTTCGTTTTTTCTGGAAGGCGACCCCCACTACGTTCGGATCACGCCACATTCTTTTACGCGAGGTAAAATACGGGCCACGAGTCGACGTTTCTGGAAGTCGCCCTGCTTAATGAACCATGCGCTTGCCACTACAATGTTTGTTTGCCGGGCAGACACGACGATCCGTCTGCGACATTATAGTGCCGCGATCGATAGTTAAGAATATGACCTATTGTAAGCCGCATGGCGTAACATTCTCCCCCCGTTGAGAGGGTACCGATCAAACTAGCGAGGTGTGGTTGAAGTTCCCATCTTATTTCGTCTCGGTGGCTAGTTGTTCGGGTTTCTCGAGATCGGGTTGAATTGGCAGTGGGACAAGCCTTTTGACGCCCCGATCCAAAATGCTCTTTGCCGTCTGAACTGTAGCTGTCCGGATGACACCATCGGCGCCTGGTTGAACCTTGATAACTCGGCCCAGAGGCCAATGCATGGAGGGAACGTTGTCCTCTCTGAGGATGACGATTGTGCCCTTTTGGATGCTGTGTCCACCCTTGCTCCATTTATTGCGGTTGGTTAGCTCGTTCAAATACTCCTTATGCCAGCGGTTCCAAAAATGTTGTTTAAGCTGTTGGATATGCTGCCATTTGGAGAGTCGGTTCGATGGAATGTCTCTGAAATCTCGATCACGTAAGCACATTAATGAATCGCCAATGAGGAAATGTCCGGGAGTGAGGGCTAGGAGATCATTTGGATCGGTGGAGATAGGAGTTAGCGGGCGGGAATTGAGGACTGCTTCTATTTCTATGATAAGAGTATTACGGTGTTAAGCTCATATGTTTCTGTTTCTCCACTCGCGCTGCGCCATAATATCCTTTGATATTTCCGATCCTCTGGTCGTACGAGGAATTGCCGATACATTTTCTCGATGTCGCCAGTGAGTACGTACTGATGAGCGCGGAATCTAATTAATATACAAAATAAATTGTGAATTGATTCGAGAATATAGGATTTCCCCATTTTCATGATTATCGTGATTTTTGTATAAATATATTTTTTAAGATACTAATAATTAGGTACTTATAAATTAGTATTATCAATTATTTTGCATTTATAATTCCGCCTCTAGTATAAGTGTTAATTGAAAACTAACTTTATGTTTCAAAAAGTACTAGCAAAGTCGTTGAGTAACAAGCCACTGATGCTAACACAAATAGCATTGTCGTAATTAAATATTTCTAAATATTCATTTTTCATTTTGAACCTGTAGAAACAATTTATTATATATACTATTAGCTAAGTAATTGCATATTTAATTAAGTCGAAATATAAAACTTAGTTATTTTAATAATTTAAAAAATAAAAAACTGACAAACATTTCAATTTAATTTATGGTTGGAACAAAAGACAGTTATTTTTCATTAATTGAAATATTGCAATGCAGAGTACTTTCCAAAATACGCCGAGAGTATTCCTGATGGTGAAACGAGCGTTGCTTCATCGAACGCAGCTAAAGAAAACAACATCTATGTAGTTGGTGGTACGATGCCTGAAATAGAGGGCGCTAAATTGTACAATACCTGTACTATTTGGGGTCCCGATGGAACTTTGATAGCAAAACACCGAAAGGTAAGTAATATATTCCTTTATGGCTTTGAATTTGAAAATATTGGGGCGAAGAAAGTGACTCTATCTAGGAATAATTTAGGAATATACATATGTACATACGTATACTATAACCAATTCTATAATTTACGGTTTATAAAATACGTTATGATACGGGAAACGCCCATTTTTGTTGTAATGTGTTTGTGTTGTATAAATTTTTCACATACTTAAAATATTATTATACTTATTTTTTCTCCTTTTTAAACATTATTAAATGATAGGATTTTTTAATAAAAGAAAGTGATAAAAACGCTGTCAGTTATTAAATAAAAAATAATTAAAGTTTAGGAGTTGGTAACTTTGATATTAAATTACAAAAGTTGCAGCAATAGAATTAGCGACTACATTTTTATGTTATTAGGTACATCTATTCGACATCGACATTCCTAATAAGATTACTTTTCGAGAGAGTGATTCACTCAGTCCTGGTAACTCCCTAACGACGTTCGATGTGAAGGGCTGCAAAATAGGTATTGGCATTTGCTATGATATTAGATTCGAGGAAATGGCACGCATTTATCGGAACAAAGGTACAGTAACTTAATCGATCAATACTTAACTAGCAAAAAATTAAATATCTTTCTTAAATATATTCTATATAAAATTAATATAATCTGTAACTCTGTATAAAAAGAAGCTTAATTTAAAAAACCAGTATATTTGCTGAAAATGAAACAAATAAAAGAATTAAAAGCACAATAAGAGGACTGTCCTCGCATATTCAGAAATGATGGAATGTGAACCGTGCAACTACGAAGTTAATTGGTATTCGGTGGCTTCATATTTCCTGCTTCTCTGGGTTAGGTTGCCAAATGCTGATATATCCAGCGGCATTCAATATGACCACTGGACCACTGCACTGGTCATTACTTCAGCGTTTCAGAGCGAATGATAATCAATTATACGTTGCCTGCATATCACCGGCTCGTGTTCCTTAAGCAAGTTACGTCGCATGGGGACATACACAGTTGACCAATCCCTGGGGAAAGATTCTTTACGATTTGGAAACTCAAGAGAATATGGCAGTCACCGATATCGGTAATTTACAGCTTAAAATTAAAAGCGAGAGATCCATGATGTAATTAATTTTTAGTCTCGTTAATTTATCGATTTAGCCATCTTCCTCTGTATTTGTTGAATTTATTAGTAAGCATTACTTATTACTTCGTATGTTTCTTTTTTCTATCAGATCTAAAAGTTGTTGAGGAAGTAAGGGCTCAGATACCTACATTTTCTCAGAGACGTACAGATTTGTACGACACTGTCCGTAAGAAGGAGTAACTCTACACTAAAACAGAAAATGTTTTTTTATAATATTTCTACTACGATATCCTTTTTTTTGTGAATTATTACTAATTTCTTATCATTTGTACTAAATGAATGACTCAATTAAGAAAACCAAAACGTTATAAATAATAATCTGTATATCTTGTGTATCAACATGTAATTGGATATTATAATAATATAGGAATGCTATAATAATATAGGATAATAATATAGGAGAATAGTAATATAGAAAAAAACTACATGCTTTTAAACACCTTTAATATCGATCACATAAATTGTTATAATTCACAATGATTACGCATACATAAAAGACCCCTTGATAGTAAAATTTACGATCAAAAGGCAATTACGTATCGTTTAACAACATTTAATTTATAACACCTTTTAAACATTTAGACAGATTAACACATAACACTTCTTATATATAAACATCAATTCGAAGTTATCAGCTTGGAGAAATTGGTCGATTAATACCTGTAGATTGTCTGTCTCGATGAAAGACTTAAAGAGAGCAAAAACATGATAATGCCGCTAATATAATATTCCTTCTTTCTTGTATCTGTCTGCCTCTCAGGTCGTTTTACTAATTACAATAAGTAATTTCGCCTTCTTTGCGCTCTCTTTTAACGCATTCGAGACCGAAAGAAATTCATATCAGTCAGTAGGCAAGGGTATAGTATACATATTTTATATATAACTTATGTAGTAATGTATATATCATGTTAATTTCATATTTTTTTCAATATAGAATTATTATATATATATATATATGACTGTACATAATACATTATAGAATAACATAGTATATAATTTTATATTTTAAAAATATGAGGCATACTATTTAAGATTGTCATCGATTTAAAATCAAAGTATGAAAAGGATACCCTGGAGAGAGTAAAACACAGAATCATTCTAACTAAACATTCAGATCGTACCGACACCTAGGTATCGTCTTACAATTAAATCTCGGTCTCGAATGGATTAAAATGAAATACATACTTACAGCTTCAACATCTTCAATATCGAGAAGATTCAAACTTTACAAATAAATGTAAATTGCGATGTAAAACAACGCGATGTAAAAAGGGAAAAAGGAGGAAAGAAGGAACAGGGAAGCAAAGAGAAGAAACGAATTTTTCATTTTCTCTTGCCAGGAATATAAGATGCTAAGTAATCTTCCTAAGTAATCTCCTCCAGCTTTTTCTAGTTTGATCAATAATTATTAGTACATGTTAGGAAAACAAATAGAATTTTTGTTCTCAAGCGAGGTATAATCTAAATTTTGTATGTACACAAAAATGTTAAATATCTGTAATAAACATGGTATAATCAATTTTTTTACATAAAATTATATTGTATAGGCTATTGTTATTTAAACATTTTAAATTGGATGAAGAAAAAAAATGACGCAAATAAAACGTAGGACATTTTAATTAAAGAGACTAATATAGAGATTTATCTACTTAACTGTGATTAAATCATCTCCACTTAACGCTCTACCTCTTCTATTAATTATGCTTCGTTAAACTATGATTACAGAGGATGGGTTTTTTGATAAAATGACATTCTGACAAATATATATAGATCGATATATATAGATATAGATAGACAAATATATAGATTCTTACAACAGTAGTTATGAATGAACAGTAGTTATTGTATCAATTCCGTTCTTCAGAAGCTTCATTTGTGAAAAGACAATTCGCCAGAATATGGATTCACTGTAGTTATAGCTATAGGATTTCAATCTAGTTGACAGACTTGCTTTACGTAGAGAATATCTGTCTCTTGTTCTACCTTATCGCGATTCTCTCCTCATCTTATACGCTTTGTCGAGCAAAGTAATATTGGCATATATCTCGGCTCTGGTTACAATCATTAGTTTCCGCCTAAACGGTTAGAATCACATAGCTCGCGCTCTACTCTCGTTTATTCAACATTCAGGCCATATGGTCGCATGCGACGAGTTTTATGTTAATTCCGACCGATTACAATACCTTTCTTTCGTTTACAAGGAACGACGAGACTGGCAGTTGCGTGATTTCCAATGCAAAAGCCGCGATATCTGCACGATAACCTAACCTCAACCGATTTTGTTGTACTATTCTTACGTGGACTTCGTTTGTACCACTTTCGTAACAAAAATAGAATACGTAGAACACAGCATTCCGTTATGCGATATTGTCGATTCCTAACATCCGAAAAATCAGAGATAATTATTTCCCTACAGTTGTACATTTGTGTGAAAAATTACGAACGTAAAGTTGTTTGGTGCATGCACAGTCCTCCCCTCCGCTGCATTTGCGTGGACATGCTAGAAAGATTCACTTTTCCACGGTGAAACTGTATGTATTATAATTTCATTTTTACAAAGGTCGAACATCCTACTATGCATAAATTTAATATTAATATAAGCAGGTTTCGTGTTAAGTATTACATCTGACGTATAAGCACACGTGTGTACGAGCCTTGGTTTTAAATGTCTTATAGTAGACACCGAAAAGATTATTCAGTTGGATATCTGACTCAATATCAATATTTTACTAGGAGATAACATGTTAAGAACACGTTGGTGGATGGCATGGGAGATGATGAATGAAGACATACTTCTGTGAGATACATAAAATAGTAGTCAGAACGTATTTTGGCGCTTGGGGACAGCAACAGCTTTTTTTTTTTTTTATTTATTTGTTGGAATTACAATCAATTCTCGCGTTGAGAATTTTCAGTAATTTTTCTGGCGTGGCGCAGTGACATGGCTGTTTATTTACAATAAGTTAATACTTATTATAGATAGGTATAATTTATAAGTATTATAAGTAAGTGCATTAGCTTAATTTGGATAATTAAATGAATCTAACGTTTAGGTCTAGCGGGTAGTGCCTCTTCAGCCTGCGAATCTGGTCCGTCGTATCGAGTAGTCCAGTGATTAGGGGGTTTCGGTGTTTCTTGACTCTTTTGCTATATCTGTCGCTATATTTTGCTATTTCCTCTTTGACTGTAGGTATCTTGAGGTCGCGATGGATGGTTTCGTTGGTAACATACCAAGGTGCGTCTATTAAGGCTCTTAGCGTTTTCGATTGGAATCGTTGTAGTATTTCGATGTTGGAGTTACTTGCTGTTCCCCATCGCTTCCTATATCCCTATATTCCGTACTTGCTTCGCTTGGTACTTTTATAATTTTCGCAGTTACAATAAAAAATTTAATTCTTAACAGATTAAAGATTTAACCTCTTGCTTTATAGTGTACAATAATTTTTTTTTTTTTTTTTTTTTTGTATAGGTTATGTGATCCATAGTTTGAGTAAGCAGTACACACACACACACACACACACACACACACACACACACACACACACACACACACACACACACACACACACACACACACACACACACACACACACACACACACACACATTTACGTGACAAGCTTTCATTTCAATCTATATTTAAGATTAATATTTTATCAGTTTCTGTTCGTAACAACATCGAAGTAGTCAATAAGTTTGAGGAGTATAATTAAGGAAGCTATGAAGCAAGAGGTTAAGAACAAATTCTGAAAGAGGTTATGTACAACTCAGTAGTACTGCTTTACATTACTTTGCGAATTACTTTTCAAGCATAAAAATAGTTTAACAGCCACTTATAGTTACTTCCTTACCATTACATTCATTAAATTCGTTTGATTTTGTAAACTAAATAACCACGCTGACCAGCCTCTTATTTAAAATAGAATTATTTTGTCATATATCCAACAGTTTACTTTCTCTTCGTAAATATTATTAATAATTTTATCAATTTCGTATACTTCCATCCTTCGTATAAGTGACAATAAATCAGAAGAGCTTCATAGCAATATTGAACAACATACAGTCAACTACAGCACCATTAGATACATCCACCATACAGTCAACTACAACACCATTAGATAACAGCAATACAATAGATTATTATTTTCTACGTGTCATTGATTCATCATCATCATTTTCCATTTTTTTAGCATATGTAAAAACGTATCTGACGTAATCTTACCTCGCTCTTTGAGTACAAAAATCCATTCAAATGAAACAAAGGGAAAAGAAATAAGAAAACAAACACTCACATACGAATCTTCATTACATAACTGTATGTACTCCTCGAGGTATAATTACTCAGACACGTTACAGCGTACCTTCTTCGTTCCCTGATGGCTGATGTTGATCGTTGACGTTTATAGTGAAAGAATTTCGTCAACGGCGCCATCTGGATCCCTGTTGAAAAATTAAACTAGCCGCAACAGCACCATTAAGCTCATCACCCAGAGTAGCTTTTGTTGCTGAGTCGTGGAGGAATTATTATCATCAACGACATAAACTTTACCAGTTCCGGTAATGTTCTTCATGTGATCCAGGCATTCGAACTCGCAACATCGCTTTCCAAGACGAAATTTTTTGCATGTCTGTAGTAAAAAGAAATCGAATCTGGTCCGTCGTATCGAGTAGTCCAGTGATTAGGGGGTTTCGGTGTTTGTTGACTCTTTTGCTATATCTGTCGCTATATTTTGCTATTTCCTCTTTGACTGTAGGTATCTTGAGGTCGCGATGGATGGTTTCGTTGGTAACATACCAAGGTGCGTCTATTAAGGCTCTTAGCGTTTTCGATTGGAATCGTTGTAGTATTTCGATGTTGGAGTTACTTGGACAGCAACAGCTGGTGATACTGTCATACACCTCCATTTATAAACTTTCGAAAATCGATGTGACCTTCAAACTTTAGTGTATTCTGTTTCACAGCACAAAATGTTTCCGAAACGTACGTTTATTGTTACAATAAACTTGACTAGTGGCTCTGAAATACTATCCTTGAAAAAACAATGGGGAAATTGGAGCAAAAGCAGAAGGAAATAAACAAAGACCTTGTTGGTTCGTAAAAATAAAATATGCTACAGGAAAAACTTTTTCCAACGGATTGAGATGCGACAAGCTTTAAAAGCTATGACGCGAATCGAGCGTTTGTCTACAAGAGCGCATTTTCGGTGGATATATATGTCGGAATGACATTGATTTCTTTTTACTACAGACATGCAAGAAATTCCGTGTTGGAGAGCGATGTTGCGAGTTCGAATGCCTGGACCACATGAAGAACATTACCGGAACTGGTAAAGTTTATGTCGTTGATGATAATAATTCCTCCACGACTCAGCAACAAAAGCTACTCTGGGTGATGAGCTTAATGGTGCTGTTGCGGCTATTTTAATTTTTCAACAAGGATCCAGATGGCGCCGTTGACGAAATTCTTTCATTATAAACGTCAACGATCAACATCAGCCATCAGGGAACGAAGAAGGTACGCTGTAACGTGTCTGAGTAATTATACCTCGAGGAGTACATACAGTTATGTAATGAAGATTCATATGTGAGTGTTTGTTTTCTTATTTCTTTTCCCTTTGTTTCATTTGAATGGATTTTTTTACTCAAAGAGCGAGGTAAGATTACGTCAGATACGTTTTTACATATGCTAAAAAAATGGAAAATGATGATGATGAATCAATGACACGTAGAAAATTATAATCTATTGTATTGCTGTTATCTAATGGTGTTGTAGTTGACTGTATGGTGGATGTATCTAATGGTGTTGTAGTTGACTGTATGTTGTTCAATATTGCTATGAAACTCTTCTGATTCATTGTCACTTATACGAAGGATGGAAGTATGCGAATTGGGAGAAGTCAGGTTGAGAGATGCAAGATTTATACGCTCGTTCTGTCAGTTATCCCAGTGTCTGTTACGCGATAGAAAATGAACGAACTGAATAATAAATGCATTATCGGCATGAAGATTGCTTGATGTAGGCCACCGCTTTTTTTCTATCCTTCCGATACCATTTTTCTTTTTTTTCTTTTTTTGCGAAACACTTTGCTAGTCGTGAGAAGCAGCAATTCCCTTCTGCGAATCAATTACGGTTCACGAGAAATTGTATTATAGCCTGGAACGTATTCAAATTATCTTCAATTATTCTCGGCTGTTTCCATTTCCATTCGTCTCTTACGTAAGTACTCGTTTGATGTACGTACATAGTGAGACAATAATCGTTAACACCTTTAATGTCTTCAGTATTATAGAATAAGACGCGAAAATACGTTGAAACCTGACTTTTAGATTCGCGAGACTCTATAAGGCTTCGAAAGTCTCTTGTTTCAGGCCGAATAAAAAATTGTAGATGAAGAATTACATTGCGAGGTCTGTTAAGGAAAATTTTAAATCGTATCGTTGTAATAGGATTATTTCAGCGAGGGAAATTACGTGTTGCGTGCGAAGCCACGAGCTTTCTTTCAGGCTAATATACATAATTGTCCTATCGAACTTTCCATCTAAACCGTTGCGCTCACACGTGGATTTTGCATTTCAATTTTCTTACTTACAGTCCAGTCCAGTGAGACCAAGTTAAATTTTTCAGCCCTCCGAGGTAGAATATGTTTTATAGAGAGACGTACAACGCCATGAAGGGGAGACAGATCAATAAATTGGGTTATCTTTAAATTACTGACAATCATTTCATCGACGCGGTTTCACCGACACCGAGTCCCCCGGCAACGTCTGTCAAAGCTTATTTACCGATACACTGAAATCAACCACAATCATTTTACCGACCTCTTCCTTTGCTGACAGTTATTATACTCGCTGTCATATGTTATCGTTGATTATACATCTTTATTTACAAATTCGTTCCTGTGTATAACGAAACAAAGGAAGAAACGAAAATGATACGTTTCATGACGCATTGTTAAATTATTAATTAACGAGAGTTACATATCTACATGAATGCTTTGAAATGTCAGTTATAATTCATGAAAATGGATACAAGCCATTTTACTATACATAAATAGAATTATAAAGACATGTTACGTACTAATGCTTTTACGAAATATATTTCTGTATACGTTTGACGTTTCTGTATTATTCCTTATGTGCTTTCTGCTCTTGTGTTTAGCTCGTCGGAAGTAAAAATACGTTAAGCGAATCAGCTAATCTATTCGAGCGTTTCAACGGCTCAGTCTTCTCTTATGCAACTACCAAAAGAGAAGATAAGTCTTTGGTTATACAACATTTCATAACGTCCAAAGTAACGGGGCACTAATTAGTTGCAACTTTAAGACAGACCAGATATCAGTCATCGTCCGTAAATACATTTATTACGATCGTTTAAAGTTTAAAGAAACACCGTTATAAAGTCGTAATACGAGACAAAGCGAAGAGAAAGTAAACTGTTGGATATATGACAAAATAATTCTATTTTAAATAAGAGACTGGTCAGCGTGGTTATTTTGTTTACAAAATCAAACGAATTTAATGAATGTAATGGTAAGGAAGTAACTATAAGTGGCTGTTAAACTATTTTTATGCTTGAAAAGTAATTCGCAAAGTAATGTAAAGCAGTACTACTGAGTTGTACATAACCTCTTTCAGAATTTGTTCTTAACCTCTTGCTTCATAACTTCCTTAATTATACTCTTCAAACTTATTGACTACTTCGATGTTGTTACGAACAGAAACTGATAAAATATTAATCTTAAATATATATATATATATATATATATATATATATATATATATATATATATATATATATGTACTACTTACTCAAACTATGGATCACATAACCTATACAAAAAAAAAAAAAAAAAAAATTATTGTACACTATAAAGCAAGAGGTTAAATCTTTAATCTGTTAAGAATTAAATTTTTTATTGTAACTGCGAAAATTATAAAAGTACCAAGCGAAGCAAGTACGGAATATATGCGGAATATGAATCGCTCAACGAACCAAAGAGCGGCTCAGTGACAAAATTAGTAAAGTAAAGACCACAAATATTACAACATTATATTCTACCACAAAATAATTCTCTATACAAAAAAGGTACACAACGAATCGATTTTTCACAACGATAAGAGTCAACAGAACCAATCAAGACCAGACGAGACTCTCATAAGACAACGATATCAGAGGGATCAAATCAGCGACTTCAATCTATGTTACAGAGTATAGTTATCAAGAAAAATTGCTCTTTTCATGAAAAGTATGGTAATGATACTCTTATAACACATTGTATATCTGGCAGTCGGATGTGCCCGTGGCCATCGGAAATGTAAAGACGACGCTTTTAGAAAGTGATAGCGTCATCGCGTATTAAAAACGCGTTAGAAGAAGGACGGTTTCGCTATCCAAGGCGAATCGAAAAGTGTGCGTGTTGCGAGAATCAGAGTTGATCGAGACGTCGAAGCATAGAGTCGTTAGAATTGAGTTGCGAGTGTTGTCGAGTGTTAGAGTTGCTAGTGAGAGAGAGAGAGAGAGAGAGAGAGAGAGAGAGAGAGAGAGTTACCAAATAGTTGTCAAGTTATTTGTTGTAAATACGAGCGTTGCATTTAGTTTTCCTGTTAATCAAACATCGTTTCTCTGTCTAACTAATATCTGTATTTTCAATCCATTATTAATATATTCCGATATTACAAGTGGGGGCTCGTCCGGGATTGAATAAGACAGAGAAACGATACGATTTAACGGAGCTATTTCTGCGGGAGTAGAAAAGAATAGAATAAAATGGCAAACGTTGAAGACGAACGATTGTCGGGTGAAGAGGATTTGACGCTGGAGGAGCTGAGGAGTAAGCTCGCACAGATGAATCTGCCTATATCCGGTGCGAGATCAGTGCTGGTTGCCAGGTTGAACAGAGCGTGCAAACCTGGTCGATCTACTCCTAAGGATTCGAAGCGTGGCGAAGAACCAACAAACCAGCGAGATCTAAGAAGCAAGCAGAGAGCCGAACGCAGTCAAGAGGGAGAGGAAGACCTCGAGAAGCTGAGGACGAAAGAGCTGAGAGCGCGTCTCGTTAGCTTGGGGTTGAAGGTAACGGGAAGAAAATCCGAACTACGCGCGCGGCTACAGGCGGCCCTAGAAGGAGACGATGTATCGTCGGAAGAAGAGAGCTCCGACGAAAGTGAAGGCGAGGACGATAAACAAGGCGCGCGAGAATACAGGAGAGGCACGCGAGCGGTGTATCAGGACCGCGATGAGTAGCAGCAGAAGGTATGCGTCGGTTCGATGTTGAGTCTTAAAGACGTGGAAGACTCATTAGAGAAATTCAGCGGGGATGATCTGCTGAGGGTAAATCAGTGGGTGGAAGACTTCGAGGAAATGGCAGAAGTGTGGGGTTGGTCAGACGCCCACATGGTGGCCTATGCTAAGAAATTACTCGCAGGCTCCGCTCAGGCCTTCGTACGACAAAAACGATGCGCGAAGTCCTGGGCAAAGCTAAAAAAGGCGTTGAGGAATGAGTTTGAAAATGTAGTAAGCGACCAACAGATACATGGCGAGTTATCCCATAGAAGCAGATGAGAGTCTGCAACAATATATGTATCACATGTGCGGGATTGCAAAACAAGGAAGGGTTGATACGCAATCCTTGATAGACTACATTATTCAAGGCATTCCCGACGAGGTCGCGAACAAGACTGTGCTATACGGAGCCAGGAATATCGAGCAATTAAAAGAGCGTTTCAGGCGCTACGAAGCGATAAAAAGAGATATGGAGATGAGGACGAAATTTGAGGAGCCGAAGAGTAACAGGGTAAAGCCGGTGGCGAAGCTGTCCGAAACCGAGAGGAACAAGGAACCCGGTCGATCTGGAGATGCGAGGAAGACGCGATGCTACAATTGCTTCAAATGTAGGGAGTACGGACACATCGCATCAAGTTGCGACAATTTGGGTGAGCCCTCAAAAAAAGTTTACAGCGTGTTTCGGTCGTTACAAACAAGGCGTGGTAAGGATGTTAAGATGGAAAATTTCAAATTGAGCGCGTTGATAGACACCGGTAGTGAGCTGACTCTAATGCGAGCAGATCAGCATGTGAAAATCGGAGCGCCCAGATTAAGTCGGGAAATCGTTGGATTTGGCGGTGTCGGTTCCGGAAGGAATTTTACGCTCGGGAAATTTTCCACGAACATTATTATAGACAATGAGTCGTACTGTATAACCATACACGTAGTTCCAGACACAGTGATGCAACATTCGCTTATTATTGGCGCAGACTTTTTGGACACTGTTGAAATAAGTATAAAAGGGGGAGAATCTTTTATTAGTAGAATAAAGGACGAAAATCCCGATGAGTGTCCGGAAGTCCTCAAGATAGATGTAGAGACACAGGCGAGTGAGATAGATTTGTCACACGTTAAGGACATGCAACATAGGCTAAAAAGAGATTTGAAGAGAACCAAAGCATTGCTAAGAGACGCTCAAACGATGCTGGAGAGATCGAAAGGTGACTCGACGGGTAAAGCAGCTTTACGACAGCTGAAGAACCAGTTAGAAGATGCAGAATGCGCTAGAGCAGTTGCAGTTAAAGCGAAACAGGCACTGGAGCAAGAACCGAATGAGACGCAGGCTTCGTTGCAGGAAGTACTGCGGCAACGTTCCGAAGCAGAAGATCGTGTTAATGTAGCTAGTCGCGAACGAACTGAGCTACTGTCGCAATTGGAAGAAAATAAAGAAGAGTTAGCAGAAGTTTTGAAGAAGTATCGGGCAGCTGTGCAGCAAGTGTCGGAGGAACGGAGAATAGTGGCAAGACACGTGGTGATTGGTAAAGTGGACCACGAGATGGTGTCCTCGTCGGATTCTTGCGGCCAGCAGGAGGACTTAGCGAACATCACGAGGAGGAAGAATCTGGCTAAACAACAGCAACAGGATGTTGTTGATGATATTTGCGAATTTACTGAGAAGGATAGCGTTGCGGATGTGAGGGTTGTTTCAAGTTTTCGGATAGACTCGAAGAGAGTGAATGCAAGGCGAACGAAAAGACAAGGGAAGTCGCACGTGCGGAATCCCTCCAATAATATCGATATACAGAGGATGTGGATGACGAGGACGACGATGGGATTGTCGAGGACACGATGAACGTGAAGACCTTCGAAAAAGAAGAGATCATAGTCTCGGTAGATGGTAAGTTGTTAACGTCTTCCATGTACGAACCGAGCCTACGAAAATGTCACGATGCTGCCACGACGATCAAAGCCCCTGACAAGAGTGAAATGGGTAAACAAACAACGGAGAGGAAGATAGAGGAAGAGCGAAAGAGGAGCAGTAGCATCGAGGACGAACAGGCCGCGGTGTTCCAAGAGGAACGAGATCAGCTGCGTGCGGACGCAAAGAGACGGATTGAGGAGATCCAAATCCGAAACAAGCGGGCGTATAACAGGAGACGCAAGAAGGCGACAGCATACAGGACGGGAGATCTAGTGGCAATCGAGAGGATGCAGAGGGGTCCCGGGCTAAAGCTGCATCCGAAGTTTCTTGGACCGTATCGGGTGATAAAAGTCCTGCGAAATGACCGATGCATAGTGCAGCGAGAGGGGGAGCACGAAGGGCCACGTACAACTTCCACGGCAGCCGATCACATGAAATGGTGGAATGCTGACGATAGTGATGTAAGTGCGAGCGGCGATGATGAGCACATCTGAGGGCAGATGTGATTGTCAGGAAAGGCCGATTGTAATATCGTAGAATAGCTTTGATTGGAGATCGGCTGAAAATAGAAAAACCGTGTACGTCGTGTTTCTGTGGTTCGTTTACATTTAAGAGTGCCTACGTGACTAAAGGCACGTAGTTGGTAGTTCTTACATAGGTATGAGGGAAACAATAGACAACGTTAGAAGAAGGACGGTTTCGCTATCCAAAGCGAATCGAAAAGTGTGCGTGTTGCGAGAATCAGAGTTGATCGAGACGTCGAAGCATAGAGTCGTTAGAATTGAGTTGCGAGTGTTGTCGAGTGTTAGAGTTGCTAGTGAGAGAGAGAGAGAGAGAGAGAGAGAGAGAGAGAGAGTTACCAAATAGTTGTCAAGTTATTTGTTGTAAATACGAGCGTTGCATTTAGTTTTCCTGTTAATCAAACATCGTTTCTCTGTCTAACTAATATCTGTATTTTCAATCCATTATTAATAAATTATAATTAATCGAACAAAATTACACCTTTAATATATTCCGATATTACATTACCGTGATGTAATATTTATCATGCTTATTTTGTACGTAAAACGAATCGTTGGAATATTCCCGAAGCTAACGAAGCATTTCCCAAAAGTTAAACCGAAGAGATTAACGCGAATAGTTAAGTGAAATTTTTCCATTAACTTGCTGACCAACCGGCAAATAAAAAATCATAAAAATTGTTTCAATGTGTTGAGGTCACGCATAACTTCTTTTTTCATTGACGATTACCAAACAGGTAAAATTTCGAAATTGTACGAAGGCCACGTGACCAGATCGTATTGGAATTTGAAGTGCATGGAAAAAGACAACTCGAAGTACAAACCTTGAGCTGTACTACTCGAAGTACAAACGTGAACTAATGGATGCAGAAAAGCAATTAACGCCAAACATCCGAACAGCATCTTGGAGCCCGTCATTGTTCTGAAATAAAAGAAGTGACGAATTAAAAAGACGCAGGACTAATAATAATAAAGGAAACTTAGTTCGTATTATAAATTGAATTTACATCAGAAAAGAAGCACGATCAAGCGAAACAGATCGTAGAAATGACAAATATCATCGATATACGTTTCAGTGTAATTTCACTTTTGAAAATTATTTAGTTTAATACGATCGTATTCATCGCTCCGAAACTTTCATTGTGCTGCAATTTGTGCTGCGTCTTTTTAATTTCTCTATCTTTCTGTGTTTTCGGAAAAATTACTTGAAAGATTAAGAATTGCTTGCCTTATTTTATTTTCGATTAGTTAGGATTTGATTATTCCAGGTAAGGTTTATTATTTATAACAGGTTTTATCACTTGTTTATTATTTAGGAGTTTGTTATTTTAGGATTAGTACCTTTTAGGATTTCTTATCCTTCGAGTTTCTGTTTCAGATATCTAGGTCTATTTCAAGATGTTTTATTACATTAGGATTATTTATTCGATTAAGATAATTTAAGAGTTTCACAATGTACAAAGAAATAATCGCGTGAAATTTAGATTTATGCTTTAAACGTATTAAACACGCGGTAATTTCAATGTCTATAGCCTCGAACGTGTTCTGATTAGTTGTGTCATTGTCTGTGACATTGAAATCACAAAAATCCATTGCAAGTGTGCTGTCATGCAATGTGGATGTAATTGGGTTTTTTGGGGTTAGGTTGGGGTTAGGTTGTATCATCTGATTTGTACAGTACTATTTTAACGCAAGGACAGGAAAGTTATTATATATTTCCCGTCCATTATTTGAATCGTTGTGAAGTGTAACGAATTATATTCGATTCGAAGAGATGTTAATGAATTAGCCATTTCATATGTAATTACATGGAAATAAAAATCATTGCAAAAGTAATTGATCTAATGACAACGGAATTTCCAATATTTTTTTGTTTCGTCACCTCTTTTTCGTAATATATCTTTTATAGGTACGTGATTTATTAATCGTTCGAATGGAAATAATTATTCGTATAATATTCAAACGATTCTAGCCATAAAATAAATTAAAACGATACCTGTCAATGATATGCAATCTGCGTATGACGTCAACCTCGATCTATGCTTATACAAGAAATTTTATCAATCAATGACTAGATATACAATAATCAAATATTATAAAATTTCCTGAAAACCTTTAGGTGTTAATATCTTTAATATTTGCAAGTTATTGTTTAGCGCTAATTAGTTAAAATGTAACAAGTGGTGTACCAGAATTGAGATAATTAAGCCACACGAACAATCTTATTTAGATCTTTTTAATTTTTTAATTCTCTTTTGCTCTAATACTTCGTAAAATTAATCTTCATTAGCTACTACACTTCATAGAATAACAAGAGATAATTTTTCTTATATAACGTTTCATTCATAAAATCTATCATTAAAGTATATCTTCATAAAAATATCATTCCATACTAACGGTATATTTGGTGTCATACGAGATAACAGTTACCAGTGATGACATATGTAACTTTATAAAGATATCTCGTTTTATTATATATTAAAAGAATGTACTCATTGCTGCTATATTTCAGATGAAAAAAAGGCGGCAACGATTTTACAGTAAAATCGTTCGTTTACAACTGATTCATTTACATTTCATGATAATACTGTGCATTCTGAATATGCTATGATTTGGTTTAAAATAATAAATAGTCCATTCTTGCATACTATTGCTCCAGCTTTACTTGTATTTTCGATATTGGTATAAATAGAAAGACAATTAATGTCGTTCGAGTCTATTTTCGGATCATTTATATTACGTTTAATCCATATAGTTATCATATGAGACATAGTATCGTAAAATTTGGAAGAATAAAACGTTCGTACAGGAAGTACATTTTATAAGAACTCCAACAAATCTGCGTGTGCACCTAAAATACAAACTGATAGTGATAGTGATTGTTCATAAGTTTATATACATTATCTAATGTCAATCGAAGGTATCAATTCTTTTTCTCCATAAGAGTACTTTTTCATTTATATGTGTTCAAAAATACATGTGTTCAACCGTGAAGCATATGTCACCTACAACGAAAAAGAGTTTTCCTATACTTAATATTTCCTTTATATACCTATGAAAGTCTATTCTTCGCGTAGTATGAAATTATGAATAAATCTGGAATATTGTTCAATCTGAAAAGAAAAATAACTTATTGACATCATTCATTGATACGAGATTCAGAATGTTTGTTTTGTCTTGCAGAAAAAGAAGGCAGCCCTCCCTTTCTTTTAATGTGAAATAGAAAGCGAAAATTTGAAAACAGATTTTTTGGAAATTTACTTGCAAATATCGTTTTCAATATCGTGATTTTCTTCCCAATGGTACTGTACTTTCAAATTTTCCAGTATCCCTCTAAAAACAAAAAGTCGAACCTCGTTATTGTTAACGTAGGCATTACAAGGAAGCGAAGTATTAGAAAGCAGCTCCTTTTTATTATGGATTTCTCTATAATCATGTAAATAAGAAATTCCGGAAATTTTTTCCTCAAGAATTTAATTCTTGTGTTTTGATTGATAATTATTACACTGCATACTAACTTTTCGCATACTGTTCGCGTCTAACAGTTTCCTAATAATAACTACTTCAAAATTACATATGTTCTTGCACGAATTCAAAAGTACGTATGATACAATTACAATTGATTCTAAAATAATAATTATTTAAAGATATTAAGATACTAATTAAACGTTTCACTGTATTTCAAAATCTGGAACAACAAATTTTTATTTATAAAAAATGAAACTGTCTTTATATATTCTTTGTCATGATGCTATTTCTTATTACCGTGTCGACATTTTTTAAAATTCATTTTGTTATCTCTACGCAATAGGAAAATTCATATACTGCTTAATATTTTTTGCATATTATCCATCCACCGCATGATATCTTCTGAAAAATCAAAATATTAATGTTATATTATTACAATGCTTCTTAAATATCAATTTTTGACAAATTTGAAATCCAATATATTTTGCACAATTATTATTTATCAAAAAATTCCAAGTTAGTAACTTTCTTTTCAAATGGCAAATAACATATACTTTGACTTACCTGTAAGTTTTTGTTCCTAATCATCATTTCCTCTTATAGAACATCATTGTTGTTCTTATAATTACTACCAGTGTCATAGATATTGTAGTGGCTACAACTGAATTAATAGAAAATGATAAATAACTGTGTATAACACTAACACATAATTGTGTATAACAATGACACATAACTTTTACTTACATATCTGTCGATAAGGGATTACTTACTGTGATATCCTGTTGATGTTTCTTAAGGCACTTGATTAGGTGCGATACGGTATCATTCCTTATGATATACTGTAGATAAGTATTTTAGAAAATAACAAGAATAAATCTAAATTATTCAGAGGTTCCAGTTTCGGCTTAGACATAAATACAGGACCATTTGCAAAGAAGAAAGGGTGCGTTTCTACAGCCTCGTTATAGTAACCATGAATACCAATCTCTGAATTACTGGTTACTAAACATAAATATCCTATAAAATTTAATATATTTCTTTAATTTTTAATACATACATGAGTTAGTAGTTCTAAATTATGAATCATCCTACCTGTGATATTACGCTTTTCCTTATAATATCATCACTCGAGTGAACAACATTAAGATCATGTAAACCATGTCATCCTATCTTACTGTGAAGATACTTAGTTATGTTATCTAACATTATAAAAATATCATCAAATTCAAGTCCTTTTATTCACATCACATGGCCACGACGATCTGGTTCTTCGTTATATAATGTTCTAAAATTTGTCGTATATATAGGATGTACAAACCGTGATATCAAGGTATCAGTTCTTCCTTCCCAAGGGACAGTTTCATTAAAATTCTGATAGAATTAAAAATTAATTATTAATATTCTAACAATCATATATGTTAAATACGTTATAGTCAACGATATATACCTGAGCGAATGTAGGGGTGATTCCTTGATAATTATAAATGTCATCAGCCCACATCATTGTGCCACTTCTTTGTACTCCAGCCTCTAGATTAACAGCCTAAACAAACATACGAAATTTTATAGAAGCTGTACAAAATATAGTATATATGCGCAATATTGAAGCGTTCAAGGGGATATAAAGGTAATGTACATCACATACACGTGTACTCTCATGCAACAAAATACAATTAGATTTAATAGTATAAGCTCTTTTATTCATCATAATAGATTGGAAATTTAAGTGTCTTACGAGGGTGAGTAAAAAGTTACCCGCTCTGTCGGTGTAGAATTTATTTTAAGCAATTGTCAAAAAAGACATACATCATTTTTTGACATAATCACTCGATTTCTGTATACACTTTGTCCATTTGCCGAAGGACCTTTGTATTTTCTCATTAAAAAATGTTTTGGGCTGAGCTGCGAACCACGAATGCATCGTCGTCTTCACCTTTTCATCAGCTTTTTCGGCATCCATCTCGCACAAACTTTTTAAAATCCAAATCTGTCGTGCACTATTGCATAAGCAGAGCCGTGGCTGATTTGCAAATGATTTGCCACATTATCCAGTGTCACTCGTCTATTCCATAGAGCATAAGTTCATGAGCACGTTCAATGTTGTCATCGTGGATGTGGACGGGCGTCCAGCTGTTTTTTCATAACACTCGTGCGATCTTCTTTGAACTTTTGTGCCCATTCAAACACACTTCGTGACAAAACACTTTCTCCATAATGTGCATTAAATCTTTGATAAATATAGGCATCAAACATAACCTCCGACCACAAGAAACGAATCACAGCATCCTGCACTGTTTTCCTGCAAATCACCATTGCAAAGCGCCATTACTCGCGCAACGGTCACAAACGAATTGACGTAACACAAAGAAACCTGCGCAGCAGCACTGAACAGATATTGACGTCATACGAAGAGTGCAGATGGATCAATACGGTCGACAGAAGTTTTAACTATCTGGAGTGCGGATAAATTTTTACTGAGAGTCGTATAGGAATCTATAATCTGTAAGTACACCTTTGGCTGAATGGAAATTTCTCTTACATATAGTCAAAAATGCTGAAACTGTGTATTGAATTGGAAAGTGATAAAAAATAAGTGAAGTTTCGAGGTTGCATGTGATTGCATGAGTACACAGGACGTTTTTAGCGAATAAAAAATAATTTTGAAAGACACGAGACTTATCTTGTATTTTATGCACTCTCTGTGTCCGAATTTCCAGAAGCTCTCTATCTTATGAAGTGTTTTAGATTAGCCGGAAAATTTTGTACGTACGTACAAGAAGTATACGATCTAAGTGGAATATTCCATTATTCTCTTGATACAACAGAAACGAAATTTACAGAACTTCTCAGAAAGTTGGTTTATTATTACCAAATTTATAGAATTAATATACGTTTATCATCTTTACATACCTAAGTCGTGGAGGTTTATCGTGCGTAAAAAATTAGTGTCGTTTCAAAGTTACATTTCGTACATTTTAAGCCTATAATTTGTAACGTACAAAACAATGTAAATTTGAGCTGTTTCTTATCTCCACAATAAGAAAATCCAACTTTACGTTTTTTACACAATGATATTTATGGAACAGTAATATCATATTATTGCATCGCTTGGAGAATGAAGTCAAGGTACGATGTGACCCTAGTGTAAACGCTGGGATACCCAGCTGTGCCGCACTTATAAGCATAAGACACAATACCTATTAAATACGAGGTTAATTCATGTTGTATCAGCAGTGGTCCGCCGCGGTCAGCCTGAAAGGATCGTTAAATTTTTAATCAAAGATACTGAAATATATCGATCGAATTGTATTGAAATTATACTTATATACAGTAATAATCTTCTATTGATTTGTGTATTGAAATACTCCAATTTATAACGTACATGTTATATGTATTTTGAGCAAAACTAAGATTAGAAGGAAATTAGATTAAATACCATAACGAGGTGTGAGAAGTGGGCAAAACTATTAAATTGTGTTTATCTATTATTTTTAATGTTTAAGACGTCGATTTGATGTTAATTCGAATCGACGTGTCTTCAGATACCGTATAGTTTGTAGTAACTCTGTAACTTAATTACCGTACAAGAATCCTCTCCACCCTGAGCATGTTCGGCGCATATTATACCATCAGTGATATCAGGTGCATTAGGAAATTTGGAATAAGCTATTTTGCATTCGGCGTTCTTAATCACTGGCATTTGTACTTCCATTAATGCATTACGTCGTGGTCGTCCTACGAAGAAAATAAGAAAGATATTTAAGACTGGAACTATTTAATTTTATTATAAAATTGATATCACTTACTATATCTTAATGCTCCCCATCCAGCAACAAGGGGGTTATAGCCGACGAAGTTGCTCATTCGTACAAATGGGATATACGTACCCTGAAAAATAAAAAAATAAATGAAAATGCAGGAAACGAATGACCAAAAGTATGAGAAAGAATTATACACGCTTTATGACACAATATATGTGTACAGTAAGAAATTTCAGGATATGATACTTCAGTAATACTCAATAGCATATATATATATATATATATTTGAGGACTTACTCGAAAATGGCACCTCCTCCACCAATCTAAGAATGACAATATTATGATTGTGTATGTTTTCTATTCCATCCATATGTGCACAATGTGCTGCGGTCAAAACATGCCTAGCCGATATCAGGGAACCTCCGCACTTCCATAGTGGTTTGTCTGGGTTTCGGGGATTACGAAAACCTAATGCAGCGATCCATGGCCAAGCGCCTAAAATGCAATAGTCATAGTTGTGAATATACATAATTTTTTCTCACATAACGGGTAACAACGATTATTACCTATTCGATATTCGATCATACAGCAGACGATAAGTACATACGTACAAATACTCTGAAATAGAGATTTGATAAAGACAGAAATTAAATTTTTATTCCAGTGGAATACAAATTATTAAATAATTCTATATAATTTCTATTTGAACTATACTGAACTATAAAGTTCAAACGTGTAATTTCTGCCCTAACAGTTTTTGATCTCTATCCATATTATTACTCCTATATCAATTTTTTATTTCAAGCAAAAAGATACTCTTCCTAACATGAAGTAAAAGAAAGAAATAATTCAAGTTAATAAGTAAAGTTACTACCGATAAAATCATAGCATTATTATTTAGTCTAATTGAAATGTACATTGATGTGCTGTTTAATGCCTTTAAAGTTCATTCTTTGCAGTAAATGGCTTATTATTAATCGGAAAGAAAGACATAAAACGTACCAAGTTCAGCTGGTTTACCATCGACCACCCTGGTATGAGAGACGTTGCTAAAACCACAGTATGGTGGTCGCAAAGCCTTATACTTATACACAGTTTTTATTAAAATTTCTCTCTTCTCTTTGTTTGGATCGTTCGGACAGCAAACGATCGTAACATTGCCCTGGTATCTGCACACTGATCGTCTATAAAAATCGGTGGCTGTACGGTACTGTATCTGCCATATTTCTTGCAGAGGTTTACATTTTCTGTAGTCAAGGCACCTGCCTTCTTGATTGTCCGGTGTGGTACATTCTGGATCAAACAATTTTAAAACATTTATACAGTTCAAAGATGCGTAAGAAAGCGACACCGATTACTCAACTTTCGAAGTAAAAGGCCGATCAAGTCCACCGGATTGCCCTACAGACACGTATTAATCCGTAAGAGTTAGTCATCATGTTGATAATAATTATCTAAAGAAACTTTTTACGTGAAAATATAAAATTTTAATTGATTAGATATTGTGTTAGCCATACTTAAGAAAGAAAATGAAAATGAATGAAATGAAAGAAAAGGACTACCTTCAACCTCATTTTTTAAATAAACACTTTGTCAGTTTTTCGGTAAATAAATTCTTAGGAATTCAGGACAGTTTTTAGTGAATCATTTTGTTTCGACCGTTCGCGGAGAGACGCGATCGCGAGATAGCACGTCAACGAGAGTTGTAAGTTCCCATTACGATTAAATAATCGACGCCACGAACTGATCGATCCCCTTATTTCGATTATGATAATAAGGGTAGTTCAACGAAATTCCACAGAATTAACACAAATAAATTAATGTTTATTTCAACAACTTATTAACTAGAAAGATATAAATGGAACAAAAAAAATGTAACTGCGTTTTGGTTGATAAGTAATGCGCGACATACCACATGTGTTGACGGTTCGACATCTCGAAAAGTTCTGAACGCCTTTCGATTTTTTTCGTTTTTTCTGGAAGGCGACCCCCACTACGTTCGGATCACGCCACATTCTTTTACGCGAGGTAAAATACGGGCCACGAGTCGACGTTTCTGGAAGTCGCCCTGCTTAATGAACCATGCGCTTGCCACTACAATGTTTGTTTGCCGGGCAGACACGACGATCCGTCTGCGACATTATAGTGCCGCGATCGATAGTTAAGAATATGACCTATGGTAAGCCGCATGGCGTAACATTCTCCCCCCGTTGAGAGGGTACCGATCAAACTAGGGAGGTGTGGTTGAAGTTCCCATCTTATTTCGTCTCGGTGGCTAGTTGTTCGGGTTTCTCGAGATCGGGTTGAATTGGCAGTGGGACAAGCCTTTTGACGCCCCGATCCAAAATGCTCTTTGCCGTCTGAACTGTAGCTGTCCGGATGACACCATCGGCGCCTGGATGAATCTTGATAACTCGGCCCAGAGGCCAATGCATGGAGGGAACGTTGTCCTCTCTGAGGATGACGATTGTGCCCTTTTGGATGCTGTGTCCACCCTTGCTCCATTTATTGCGGTTGGTTAGCTCGTTCAAATACTCCTTATGCCAGCGGTTCCAAAAATGTTGTTTAAGCTGTTGGATATGCTGCCATTTGGAGAGTCGGTTCGATGGAATGTCCCTGAAATCTCGATCACGTAAGCACATTAATGAATCGCCAATGAGGAAATGTCCGGGAGTGAGGGCTAGGAGATCATTTGGATCGGTGGAGATAGGAGTTAGCGGGCGGGAATTGAGGACTGCTTCTATTTCTATGATAAGAGTATTACGGTGTTAAGCTCATATGTTTCTGTTTCTCCACTCGCGCTGCGCCATAATATCCTTTGATATTTCCGATCCTCTGGTCGTACGAGGAATTGCCGATACAGGAATTTTCTCGATGTCGCCAGTGAGTACGTACTGATGAGCGCGGAATCTAATTAATATGCAAAATAAATTGTGAATTGATTCGAGAATATAGGATTTCCCCATTTTCATGATTATCGTGATTTTTGTATAAATATATTTTTTAAGATACTAATAATTAGGTACTTATAAATTAGTATTATCAATTATTTTGCATTTATAATTCCGCCTCTAGTATAAGTGTTAATTGAAAACTAACTTTATGTTTGAAAAAGTACTAGCAAAGTCGTTGAGTAACAAGCCACTGATGCTAACACAAATAGCATTGTCGTAATTAAATATTTCTAAATATTCATTTTTCATTTTGAACCTGTAGAAACAATTTATTATATATACTATTAGCTAAGTAATTGCATATTTAATTAAGTCGAAATATAAAACTTAGTTATTTTAATAATTTAAAAAATAAAAAACTGACAAACATTTCAATTTAATTTATGGTTGGAACAAAAGACAGTTATTTTTCATTAATTGAAATATTGCAATGCAGAGTACTTTCCAAAATACGCCGAGAGTATTCCTGATGGTGAAACGAGCGTTGCTTCATCGAACGCAGCTAAAGAAAACAACATCTATGTAGTTGGTGGTACGATGCCTGAAATAGGGGGCGATAAATTGTACAATACCTGTACTATTTGGGGTCCCGATGGAACTTTGATAGCAAAACACCGAAAGGTAAGTAATATATTCCTTTATGGCTTTGAATTTGAAAATATTGGGGCGAAGAAAGTGACTCTATCTAGGAATAATTTAGGAATATACATATGTACATACGTATACTATAACCAATTCTATAATTTACGGTTTATAAAATACGTTATGATACGGGAAACGCCCATTTTTGTTGTAATGTGTTTGTGTTGTATAAATTTTTCACATACTTAAAATATTATTATACTTATTTTTTCTCCTTTTTAAACATTATTAAATGATAGGATTTTTTAATAAAAGAAAGTGATAAAAACGCTGTCAGTTATTAAATAAAAAATAATTAAAGTTTAGGAGTTGGTAACTTTGATATTAAATTACAAAAGTTGCAGCAATAGAATTAGCGACTACATTTTTATGTTATTAGGTACATCTATTCGACATCGACATTCCTAATAAGATTACTTTTCGAGAGAGTGATTCACTCAGTCCTGGTAACTCCCTAACGACGTTCGATGTGAAGGGCTGCAAAATAGGTATTGGCATTTGCTATGATATTAGATTCGAGGAAATGGCACGCATTTATCGGAACAAAGGTACAGTAACTTAATCGATCAATACTTAACTAGCAAAAAATTAAATATCTTTCTTAAATATATTCTATATAAAATTAATATAATCTGTAACTCTGTATAAAAAGAAGCTTAATTTAAAAAACCAGTATATTTGCTGAAAATGAAACAAATAAAAGAATTAAAAGCACAATAAGAGGACTGTCCTCGCATATTCAGAAATGATGGAATGTGAACCGTGCAACTACGAAGTTAATTGG
The DNA here is from genome assembly GCF_024542735.1 of Bombus huntii. Taxonomy (NCBI): domain Eukaryota; kingdom Metazoa; phylum Arthropoda; class Insecta; order Hymenoptera; family Apidae; genus Bombus; species Bombus huntii. The sequence goes on from NC_066238.1 coordinate 22,178,409, forward strand.
TATTCGGTGGCTTCATATTTCCTGCTTCTCTGGGTTAGGTTGCCAAATGCTGATATATCCAGCGGCATTCAATATGACCACTGGACCACTGCACTGGTCATTACTTCAGCGTTTCAGAGCGAATGATAATCAATTATACGTTGCCTGCATATCACCGGCTCGTGTTCCTTAAGCAAGTTACGTCGCATGGGGACATACACAGTTGACCAATCCCTGGGGAAAGATTCTTTACGATTTGGAAACTCAAGAGAATATGGCAGTCACCGATATCGGTAATTTACAGCTTAAAATTAAAAGCGAGAGATCCATGATGTAATTAATTTTTAGTCTCGTTAATTTATCGATTTAGCCATCTTCCTCTGTATTTGTTGAATTTATTAGTAAGCATTACTTATTACTTCGTATGTTTCTTTTTTCTATCAGATCTAAAAATTGTTGAGGAAGTAAGGGCTCAGATACCTACATTTTCTCAGAGACGTACAGATTTGTACGACACTGTCCGTAAGAAGGAGTAACTCTACACTAAAACAGAAAATGTTTTTTTATAATATTTCTACTACGATATCCTTTTTTTTGTGAATTATTACTAATTTCTTATCATTTGTACTAAATGAATGACTCAATTAAGAAAACCAAAACGTTATAAATAATAATCTGTATATCTTGTGTATCAACATGTAATTGGATATTATAATAATATAGGAATGCTATAATAATATAGGATAATAATATAGGAGAATAGTAATATAGAAAAAAACTACATGCTTTTAAACACCTTTAATATCGATCACATAAATTGTTATAATTCACAATGATTACGCATACATAAAAGACCCCTTGATAGTAAAATTTACGATCAAAAGGCAATTACGTATCGTTTAACAACATTTAATTTATAACACCTTTTAAACATTTAGACAGATTAACACATAACACTTCTTATATATAAACATCAATTCGAAGTTATCAGCTTGGAGAAATTGGTCGATTAATACCTGTAGATTGTCTGTCTCGATGAAAGACTTAAAGAGAGCAAAAACATGATAATGCCGCTAATATAATATTCCTTCTTTCTTGTATCTGTCTGCCTCTCAGGTCGTTTTACTAATTACAATAAGTAATTTCGCCTTCTTTGCGCTCTCTTTTAACGCATTCGAGACCGAAAGAAATTCATATCAGTCAGTAGGCAAGGGTATAGTATACATATTTTATATATAACTTATGTAGTAATGTATATATCATGTTAATTTCATATTTTTTTCAATATAGAATTATTATATATATATATATATATATATATATATATATGACTGTACATAATACATTATAGAATAACATAGTATATAATTTTATATTTTAAAAATATGAGGCATACTATTTAAGATTGTCATCGATTTAAAATCAAAGTATGAAAAGAATACCCTGGAGAGAGTAAAACACAGAATCATTCTAACTAAACATTCAGATCGTACCGACACCTAGGTATCGTCTTACAATTAAATCTCGGTCTCGAATGGATTAAAATGAAATACATACTTGCAGCTTCAACATCTTCAATATCGAGAAGATTCAAACTTTACAAATAAATGTAAATTGCGATGTAAAACAACGCGATGTAAAAAGGGAAAAAGGAGGAAAGAAGGAACAGGGAAGCAAAGAGAAGAAACGAATTTTTCATTTTCTCTTGCCAGGAATATAAGATGCCAAGTAATCTTCCTAAGTAATCTCCTCCAGCTTTTTCTAGTTTGATCAATAATTATTAGTACATGTTAGGAAAACAAATAGAATTTTTGTTCTCAAGCGAGGTATAATCTAAATTTTGTATGTACACAAAAATGTTAAATATCTGTAATAAACATGGTATAATCAATTTTTTTACATAAAATTATATTGTATAGGCTATTGTTATTTAAACATTTTAAATTGGATGAAGAAAAAAAATGACGCAAATAAAACGTAGGACATTTTAATTAAAGAGACTAATATAGAGATTTATCTACTTAACTGTGATTAAATCATCTCCACTTAACGCTCTACCTCTTCTATTAATTATGCTTCGTTAAACTATGATTACAGAGGATGGGTTTTTTGATAAAATGACATTCTGACAAATATATATAGATCGATATATATAGATATAGATAGACAAATATATAGATTCTTACAACAGTAGTTATGAATGAACAGTAGTTATTGTATCAATTCCGTTCTTCAGAAGCTTCATTTGTGAAAAGACAATTCGCCAGAATATGGATTCACTGTAGTTATAGCTATAGGATTTCAATCTAGTTGACAGACTTGCTTTACGTAGAGAATATCTGTCTCTTGTTCTACCTTATCGCGATTCTCTCCTCATCTTATACGCTTTGTCGAGCAAAGTAATATTGGCATATATCTCGGCTCTGGTTACAATCATTAGTTTCCGCCTAAACGGTTAGAATCACATAGCTCGCGCTCTACTCTCGTTTATTCAACATTCAGGCCATATGGTCGCATGCGACGAGTTTTATGTTAATTCCGACCGATTACAATACCTTTCTTTCGTTTACAAGGAACGACGAGACTGGCAGTTGCGTGATTTCCAATGCAAAAGCCGCGATATCTGCACGATAACCTAACCTCAACCGATTTTGTTGTACTATTCTTACGTGGACTTCGTTTGTACCACTTTCGTAACAAAAATAGAATACGTAGAACACAGCATTCCGTTATGCGATATTGTCGATTCCTAACATCCGAAAAATCAGAGATAATTATTTCCCTACAGTTGTACATTTGTGTGAAAAATTACGAACGTAAAGTTGTTTGGTGCATGCACAGTCCTCCCCTCCGCTGCATTTGCGTGGACATGCTAGAAAGATTCACTTTTCCACGGTGAAACTGTATGTATTATAATTTCATTTTTACAAAGGTCGAACATCCTACTATGCATAAATTTAATATTAATATAAGCAGGTTTCGTGTTAAGTATTACATCTGACGTATAAGCACACGTGTGTACGAGCCTTGGTTTTAAATGTCTTATAGTAGACACCGAAAAGATTATTCAGTTGGATATCTGACTCAATATCAATATTTTACTAGGAGATAACATGTTAAGAACACGTTGGTGGATGGCATGGGAGATGATGAATGAAGACATACTTCTGTGAGATACATAAAATAGTAGTCAGAACGTATTTTGGCGCTTGGGGACAGCAACAGCTTTTTTTTTTTTTTATTTATTTGTTGGAATTACAATCAATTCTCGCGTTGAGAATTTTCAGTAATTTTTCTGGCGTGGCGCAGTGACATGGCTGTTTATTTACAATAAGTTAATACTTATTATAGATAGGTATAATTTATAAGTATTATAAGTAAGTGCATTAGCTTAATTTGGATAATTAAATGAATCTAACGTTTAGGTCTAGCGGGTAGTGCCTCTTCAGCCTGCGAATCTGGTCCGTCGTATCGAGTAGTCCAGTGATTAGGGGGTTTCGGTGTTTCTTGACTCTTTTGCTATATCTGTCGCTATATTTTGCTATTTCCTCTTTGACTGTAGGTATCTTGAGGTCGCGATGGATGGTTTCGTTGGTAACATACCAAGGTGCGTCTATTAAGGCTCTTAGCGTTTTCGATTGGAATCGTTGTAGTATTTCGATGTTGGAGTTACTTGCTGTTCCCCATCGCTTCCTATATCCCTATATTCCGTACTTGCTTCGCTTGGTACTTTTATAATTTTCGCAGTTACAATAAAAAATTTAATTCTTAACAGATTAAAGATTTAACCTCTTGCTTTATAGTGTACAATAATTTTTTTTTTTTTTTTTTTTTGTATAGGTTATGTGATCCATAGTTTGAGTAAGCAGTACACACACACACACACACACACACACACACACACACACACACACACACACACACACACACACACACACACACACACACACACACACACACACACACACACACACACACACACACACACACACACACACACACACACACACACACACACATTTACGTGACAAGCTTTCATTTCAATCTATATTTAAGATTAATATTTTATCAGTTTCTGTTCGTAACAACATCGAAGTAGTCAATAAGTTTGAGGAGTATAATTAAGGAAGCTATGAAGCAAGAGGTTAAGAACAAATTCTGAAAGAGGTTATGTACAACTCAGTAGTACTGCTTTACATTACTTTGCGAATTACTTTTCAAGCATAAAAATAGTTTAACAGCCACTTATAGTTACTTCCTTACCATTACATTCATTAAATTCGTTTGATTTTGTAAACTAAATAACCACGCTGACCAGCCTCTTATTTAAAATAGAATTATTTTGTCATATATCCAACAGTTTACTTTCTCTTCGTAAATATTATTAATAATTTTATCAATTTCGTATACTTCCATCCTTCGTATAAGTGACAATAAATCAGAAGAGCTTCATAGCAATATTGAACAACATACAGTCAACTACAGCACCATTAGATACATCCACCATACAGTCAACTACAACACCATTAGATAACAGCAATACAATAGATTATTATTTTCTACGTGTCATTGATTCATCATCATCATTTTCCATTTTTTTAGCATATGTAAAAACGTATCTGACGTAATCTTACCTCGCTCTTTGAGTACAAAAATCCATTCAAATGAAACAAAGGGAAAAGAAATAAGAAAACAAACACTCACATACGAATCTTCATTACATAACTGTATGTACTCCTCGAGGTATAATTACTCAGACACGTTACAGCGTACCTTCTTCGTTCCCTGATGGCTGATGTTGATCGTTGACGTTTATAGTGAAAGAATTTCGTCAACGGCGCCATCTGGATCCCTGTTGAAAAATTAAACTAGCCGCAACAGCACCATTAAGCTCATCACCCAGAGTAGCTTTTGTTGCTGAGTCGTGGAGGAATTATTATCATCAACGACATAAACTTTACCAGTTCCGGTAATGTTCTTCATGTGATCCAGGCATTCGAACTCGCAACATCGCTTTCCAAGACGAAATTTTTTGCATGTCTGTAGTAAAAAGAAATCGAATCTGGTCCGTCGTATCGAGTAGTCCAGTGATTAGGGGGTTTCGGTGTTTGTTGACTCTTTTGCTATATCTGTCGCTATATTTTGCTATTTCCTCTTTGACTGTAGGTATCTTGAGGTCGCGATGGATGGTTTCGTTGGTAACATACCAAGGTGCGTCTATTAAGGCTCTTAGCGTTTTCGATTGGAATCGTTGTAGTATTTCGATGTTGGAGTTACTTGGACAGCAACAGCTGGTGATACTGTCATACACCTCCATTTATAAACTTTCGAAAATCGATGTGACCTTCAAACTTTAGTGTATTCTGTTTCACAGCACAAAATGTTTCCGAAACGTACGTTTATTGTTACAATAAACTTGACTAGTGGCTCTGAAATACTATCCTTGAAAAAACAATGGGGAAATTGGAGCAAAAGCAGAAGGAAATAAACAAAGACCTTGTTGGTTCGTAAAAATAAAATATGCTACAGGAAAAACTTTTTCCAACGGATTGAGATGCGACAAGCTTTAAAAGCTATGACGCGAATCGAGCGTTTGTCTACAAGAGCGCATTTTCGGTGGATATATATGTCGGAATGACATTGATTTCTTTTTACTACAGACATGCAAGAAATTCCGTGTTGGAGAGCGATGTTGCGAGTTCGAATGCCTGGACCACATGAAGAACATTACCGGAACTGGTAAAGTTTATGTCGTTGATGATAATAATTCCTCCACGACTCAGCAACAAAAGCTACTCTGGGTGATGAGCTTAATGGTGCTGTTGCGGCTATTTTAATTTTTCAACAAGGATCCAGATGGCGCCGTTGACGAAATTCTTTCATTATAAACGTCAACGATCAACATCAGCCATCAGGGAACGAAGAAGGTACGCTGTAACGTGTCTGAGTAATTATACCTCGAGGAGTACATACAGTTATGTAATGAAGATTCATATGTGAGTGTTTGTTTTCTTATTTCTTTTCCCTTTGTTTCATTTGAATGGATTTTTTTACTCAAAGAGCGAGGTAAGATTACGTCAGATACGTTTTTACATATGCTAAAAAAATGGAAAATGATGATGATGAATCAATGACACGTAGAAAATTATAATCTATTGTATTGCTGTTATCTAATGGTGTTGTAGTTGACTGTATGGTGGATGTATCTAATGGTGTTGTAGTTGACTGTATGTTGTTCAATATTGCTATGAAACTCTTCTGATTCATTGTCACTTATACGAAGGATGGAAGTATGCGAATTGGGAGAAGTCAGGTTGAGAGATGCAAGATTTATACGCTCGTTCTGTCAGTTATCCCAGTGTCTGTTACGCGATAGAAAATGAACGAACTGAATAATAAATGCATTATCGGCATGAAGATTGCTTGATGTAGGCCACCGCTTTTTTTCTATCCTTCCGATACCATTTTTCTTTTTTTTCTTTTTTTGCGAAACACTTTGCTAGTCGTGAGAAGCAGCAATTCCCTTCTGCGAATCAATTACGGTTCACGAGAAATTGTATTATAGCCTGGAACGTATTCAAATTATCTTCAATTATTCTCGGCTGTTTCCATTTCCATTCGTCTCTTACGTAAGTACTCGTTTGATGTACGTACATAGTGAGACAATAATCGTTAACACCTTTAATGTCTTCAGTATTATAGAATAAGACGCGAAAATACGTTGAAACCTGACTTTTAGATTCGCGAGACTCTATAAGGCTTCGAAAGTCTCTTGTTTCAGGCCGAATAAAAAATTGTAGATGAAGAATTACATTGCGAGGTCTGTTAAGGAAAATTTTAAATCGTATCGTTGTAATAGGATTATTTCAGCGAGGGAAATTACGTGTTGCGTGCGAAGCCACGAGCTTTCTTTCAGGCTAATATACATAATTGTCCTATCGAACTTTCCATCTAAACCGTTGCGCTCACACGTGGATTTTGCATTTCAATTTTCTTACTTACAGTCCAGTCCAGTGAGACCAAGTTAAATTTTTCAGCCCTCCGAGGTAGAATATGTTTTATAGAGAGACGTACAACGCCATGAAGGGGAGACAGATCAATAAATTGGGTTATCTTTAAATTACTGACAATCATTTCATCGACGCGGTTTCACCGACACCGAGTCCCCCGGCAACGTCTGTCAAAGCTTATTTACCGATACACTGAAATCAACCACAATCATTTTACCGACCTCTTCCTTTGCTGACAGTTATTATACTCGCTGTCATATGTTATCGTTGATTATACATCTTTATTTACAAATTCGTTCCTGTGTATAACGAAACAAAGGAAGAAACGAAAATGATACGTTTCATGACGCATTGTTAAATTATTAATTAACGAGAGTTACATATCTACATGAATGCTTTGAAATGTCAGTTATAATTCATGAAAATGGATACAAGCCATTTTACTATACATAAATAGAATTATAAAGACATGTTACGTACTAATGCTTTTACGAAATATATTTCTGTATACGTTTGACGTTTCTGTATTATTCCTTATGTGCTTTCTGCTCTTGTGTTTAGCTCGTCGGAAGTAAAAATACGTTAAGCGAATCAGCTAATCTATTCGAGCGTTTCAACGGCTCAGTCTTCTCTTATGCAACTACCAAAAGAGAAGATAAGTCTTTGGTTATACAACATTTCATAACGTCCAAAGTAACGGGGCACTAATTAGTTGCAACTTTAAGACAGACCAGATATCAGTCATCGTCCGTAAATACATTTATTACGATCGTTTAAAGTTTAAAGAAACACCGTTATAAAGTCGTAATACGAGACAAAGCGAAGAGAAAGTAAACTGTTGGATATATGACAAAATAATTCTATTTTAAATAAGAGACTGGTCAGCGTGGTTATTTTGTTTACAAAATCAAACGAATTTAATGAATGTAATGGTAAGGAAGTAACTATAAGTGGCTGTTAAACTATTTTTATGCTTGAAAAGTAATTCGCAAAGTAATGTAAAGCAGTACTACTGAGTTGTACATAACCTCTTTCAGAATTTGTTCTTAACCTCTTGCTTCATAACTTCCTTAATTATACTCTTCAAACTTATTGACTACTTCGATGTTGTTACGAACAGAAACTGATAAAATATTAATCTTAAATATATATATATATATATATGTACTACTTACTCAAACTATGGATCACATAACCTATACAAAAAAAAAAAAAAAAAAAAATTATTGTACACTATAAAGCAAGAGGTTAAATCTTTAATCTGTTAAGAATTAAATTTTTTATTGTAACTGCGAAAATTATAAAAGTACCAAGCGAAGCAAGTACGGAATATATGCGGAATATGAATCGCTCAACGAACCAAAGAGCGGCTCAGTGACAAAATTAGTAAAGTAAAGACCACAAATATTACAACATTATATTCTACCACAAAATAATTCTCTATACAAAAAAGGTACACAACGAATCGATTTTTCACAACGATAAGAGTCAACAGAACCAATCAAGACCAGACGAGACTCTCATAAGACAACGATATCAGAGGGATCAAATCAGCGACTTCAATCTATGTTACAGAGTATAGTTATCAAGAAAAATTGCTCTTTTCATGAAAAGTATGGTAATGATACTCTTATAACACATTGTATATCTGGCAGTCGGATGTGCCCGTGGCCATCGGAAATGTAAAGACGACGCTTTTAGAAAGTGATAGCGTCATCGCGTATTAAAAACGCGTTAGAAGAAGGACGGTTTCGCTATCCAAGGCGAATCGAAAAGTGTGCGTGTTGCGAGAATCAGAGTTGATCGAGACGTCGAAGCATAGAGTCGTTAGAATTGAGTTGCGAGTGTTGTCGAGTGTTAGAGTTGCTAGTGAGAGAGAGAGAGAGAGAGAGAGAGAGAGAGAGAGAGTTACCAAATAGTTGTCAAGTTATTTGTTGTAAATACGAGCGTTGCATTTAGTTTTCCTGTTAATCAAACATCGTTTCTCTGTCTAACTAATATCTGTATTTTCAATCCATTATTAATATATTCCGATATTACAAGTGGGGGCTCGTCCGGGATTGAATAAGACAGAGAAACGATACGATTTAACGGAGCTATTTCTGCGGGAGTAGAAAAGAATAGAATAAAATGGCAAACGTTGAAGACGAACGATTGTCGGGTGAAGAGGATTTGACGCTGGAGGAGCTGAGGAGTAAGCTCGCACAGATGAATCTGCCTATATCCGGTGCGAGATCAGTGCTGGTTGCCAGGTTGAACAGAGCGTGCAAACCTGGTCGATCTACTCCTAAGGATTCGAAGCGTGGCGAAGAACCAACAAACCAGCGAGATCTAAGAAGCAAGCAGAGAGCCGAACGCAGTCAAGAGGGAGAGGAAGACCTCGAGAAGCTGAGGACGAAAGAGCTGAGAGCGCGTCTCGTTAGCTTGGGGTTGAAGGTAACGGGAAGAAAATCCGAACTACGCGCGCGGCTACAGGCGGCCCTAGAAGGAGACGATGTATCGTCGGAAGAAGAGAGCTCCGACGAAAGTGAAGGCGAGGACGATAAACAAGGCGCGCGAGAATACAGGAGAGGCACGCGAGCGGTGTATCAGGACCGCGATGAGTAGCAGCAGAAGGTATGCGTCGGTTCGATGTTGAGTCTTAAAGACGTGGAAGACTCATTAGAGAAATTCAGCGGGGATGATCTGCTGAGGGTAAATCAGTGGGTGGAAGACTTCGAGGAAATGGCAGAAGTGTGGGGTTGGTCAGACGCCCACATGGTGGCCTATGCTAAGAAATTACTCGCAGGCTCCGCTCAGGCCTTCGTACGACAAAAACGATGCGCGAAGTCCTGGGCAAAGCTAAAAAAGGCGTTGAGGAATGAGTTTGAAAATGTAGTAAGCGACCAACAGATACATGGCGAGTTATCCCATAGAAAGAAGAAAGCAGATGAGAGTCTGCAACAATATATGTATCACATGTGCGGGATTGCAAAACAAGGAAGGGTTGATACGCAATCCTTGATAGACTACATTATTCAAGGCATTCCCGACGAGGTCGCGAACAAGACTGTGCTATACGGAGCCAGGAATATCGAGCAATTAAAAGAGCGTTTCAGGCGCTACGAAGCGATAAAAAGAGATATGGAGATGAGGACGAAATTTGAGGAGCCAAAGAGTAACAGGGTAAAGCCGGTGGCGAAGCTGTCCGAAACCGAGAGGAACAAGGAACCCGGTCGATCTGGAGATGCGAGGAAGACGCGATGCTACAATTGCTTCAAATGTAGGGAGTACGGACACATCGCATCAAGTTGCGACAATTTGGGTGAGCCCTCAAAAAAAGTTTACAGCGTGTTTCGGTCGTTACAAACAAGGCGTGGTAAGGATGTTAAGATGGAAAATTTCAAATTGAGCGCGTTGATAGACACCGGTAGTGAGCTGACTCTAATGCGAGCAGATCAGCATGTGAAAATCGGAGCGCCCAGATTAAGTCGGGAAATCGTTGGATTTGGCGGTGTCGGTTCCGGAAGGAATTTTACGCTCGGGAAATTTTCCACGAACATTATTATAGACAATGAGTCGTACTGTATAACCATACACGTAGTTCCAGACACAGTGATGCAACATTCGCTTATTATTGGCGCAGACTTTTTGGACACTGTTGAAATAAGTATAAAAGGGGGAGAATCTTTTATTAGTAGAATAAAGGACGAAAATCCCGATGAGTGTCCGGAAGTCCTCAAGATAGATGTAGAGACACAGGCGAGTGAGATAGATTTGTCACACGTTAAGGACATGCAACATAGGCTAAAAAGAGATTTGAAGAGAACCAAAGCATTGCTAAGAGACGCTCAAACGATGCTGGAGAGATCGAAAGGTGACTCGACGGGTAAAGCAGCTTTACGACAGCTGAAGAACCAGTTAGAAGATGCAGAATGCGCTAGAGCAGTTGCAGTTAAAGCGAAACAGGCACTGGAGCAAGAACCGAATGAGACGCAGGCTTCGTTGCAGGAAGTACTGCGGCAACGTTCCGAAGCAGAAGATCGTGTTAATGTAGCTAGTCGCGAACGAACTGAGCTACTGTCGCAATTGGAAGAAAATAAAGAAGAGTTAGCAGAAGTTTTGAAGAAGTATCGGGCAGCTGTGCAGCAAGTGTCGGAGGAACGGAGAATAGTGGCAAGACACGTGGTGATTGGTAAAGTGGACCACGAGATGGTGTCCTCGTCGGATTCTTGCGGCCAGCAGGAGGACTTAGCGAACATCACGAGGAGGAAGAATCTGGCTAAACAACAGCAACAGGATGTTGTTGATGATATTTGCGAATTTACTGAGAAGGATAGCGTTGCGGATGTGAGGGTTGTTTCAAGTTTTCGGATAGACTCGAAGAGAGTGAATGCAAGGCGAACGAAAAGACAAGGGAAGTCGCACGTGCGGAATCCCTCCAATAATATCGATATACAGAGGATGTGGATGACGAGGACGACGATGGGATTGTCGAGGACACGATGAACGTGAAGACCTTCGAAAAAGAAGAGATCATAGTCTCGGTAGATGGTAAGTTGTTAACGTCTTCCATGTACGAACCGAGCCTACGAAAATGTCACGATGCTGCCACGACGATCAAAGCCCCTGACAAGAGTGAAATGGGTAAACAAACAACGGAGAGGAAGATAGAGGAAGAGCGAAAGAGGAGCAGTAGCATCGAGGACGAACAGGCCGCGGTGTTCCAAGAGGAACGAGATCAGCTGCGTGCGGACGCAAAGAGACGGATTGAGGAGATCCAAATCCGAAACAAGCGGGCGTATAACAGGAGACGCAAGAAGGCGACAGCATACAGGACGGGAGATCTAGTGGCAATCGAGAGGATGCAGAGGGGTCCCGGGCTAAAGCTGCATCCGAAGTTTCTTGGACCGTATCGGGTGATAAAAGTCCTGCGAAATGACCGATGCATAGTGCAGCGAGAGGGGGAGCACGAAGGGCCACGTACAACTTCCACGGCAGCCGATCACATGAAATGGTGGAATGCTGACGATAGTGATGTAAGTGCGAGCGGCGATGATGAGCACATCTGAGGGCAGATGTGATTGTCAGGAAAGGCCGATTGTAATATCGTAGAATAGCTTTGATTGGAGATCGGCTGAAAATAGAAAAACCGTGTACGTCGTGTTTCTGTGGTTCGTTTACATTTAAGAGTGCCTACGTGACTAAAGGCACGTAGTTGGTAGTTCTTACATAGGTATGAGGGAAACAATAGACAACGTTAGAAGAAGGACGGTTTCGCTATCCAAAGCGAATCGAAAAGTGTGCGTGTTGCGAGAATCAGAGTTGATCGAGACGTCGAAGCATAGAGTCGTTAGAATTGAGTTGCGAGTGTTGTCGAGTGTTAGAGTTGCTAGTGAGAGAGAGAGAGAGAGAGAGAGAGAGAGTTACCAAATAGTTGTCAAGTTATTTGTTGTAAATACGAGCGTTGCATTTAGTTTTCCTGTTAATCAAACATCGTTTCTCTGTCTAACTAATATCTGTATTTTCAATCCATTATTAATAAATTATAATTAATCGAACAAAATTACACCTTTAATATATTCCGATATTACATTACCGTGATGTAATATTTATCATGCTTATTTTGTACGTAAAACGAATCGTTGGAATATTCCCGAAGCTAACGAAGCATTTCCCAAAAGTTAAACCGAAGAGATTAACGCGAATAGTTAAGTGAAATTTTTCCATTAACTTGCTGACCAACCGGCAAATAAAAAATCATAAAAATTGTTTCAATGTGTTGAGGTCACGCATAACTTCTTTTTTCATTGACGATTACCAAACAGGTAAAATTTCGAAATTGTACGAAGGCCACGTGACCAGATCGTATTGGAATTTGAAGTGCATGGAAAAAGACAACTCGAAGTACAAACCTTGAGCTGTACTACTCGAAGTACAAACGTGAACTAATGGATGCAGAAAAGCAATTAACGCCAAACATCCGAACAGCATCTTGGAGCCCGTCATTGTTCTGAAATAAAAGAAGTGACGAATTAAAAAGACGCAGGACTAATAATAATAAAGGAAACTTAGTTCGTATTATAAATTGAATTTACATCAGAAAAGAAGCACGATCAAGCGAAACAGATCGTAGAAATGACAAATATCATCGATATACGTTTCAGTGTAATTTCACTTTTGAAAATTATTTAGTTTAATACGATCGTATTCATCGCTCCGAAACTTTCATTGTGCTGCAATTTGTGCTGCGTCTTTTTAATTTCTCTATCTTTCTGTGTTTTCGGAAAAATTACTTGAAAGATTAAGAATTGCTTGCCTTATTTTATTTTCGATTAGTTAGGATTTGATTATTCCAGGTAAGGTTTATTATTTATAACAGGTTTTATCACTTGTTTATTATTTAGGAGTTTGTTATTTTAGGATTAGTACCTTTTAGGATTTCTTATCCTTCGAGTTTCTGTTTCAGATATCTAGGTCTATTTCAAGATGTTTTATTACATTAGGATTATTTATTCGATTAAGATAATTTAAGAGTTTCACAATGTACAAAGAAATAATCGCGTGAAATTTAGATTTATGCTTTAAACGTATTAAACACGCGGTAATTTCAATGTCTATAGCCTCGAACGTGTTCTGATTAGTTGTGTCATTGTCTGTGACATTGAAATCACAAAAATCCATTGCAAGTGTGCTGTCATGCAATGTGGATGTAATTGGGTTTTTTGGGGTTAGGTTGGGGTTAGGTTGTATCATCTGATTTGTACAGTACTATTTTAACGCAAGGACAGGAAAGTTATTATATATTTCCCGTCCATTATTTGAATCGTTGTGAAGTGTAACGAATTATATTCGATTCGAGGAGATGTTAATGAATTACCCATTTCATATGTAATTACATGGAAATAAAAATCATTGCAAAAGTAATTGATCTAATGACAACGGAATTTCCAATATTTTTTTGTTTCGTCACCTCTTTTTCGTAATATATCTTTTATAGGTACGTGATTTATTAATCGTTCGAATGGAAATAATTATTCGTATAATATTCAAACGATTCTAGCCATAAAATAAATTAAAACGATACCTGTCAATGATATGCAATCTGCGTATGACGTCAACCTCGATTTATGCTTATACAAGAAATTTTATCAATCAATGACTAGATATACAATAATCAAATATTATAAAATTTCCTGAAAACCTTTAGGTGTTAATATCTTTAATATTTGCAAGTTATTGTTTAGCGCTAATTAGTTAGAATGTAACAAGTGGTGTACCAGAATTGAGATAATTAAGCCACACGAACAATCTTATTTAGATCTTTTTAATTTTTTAATTCTCTTTTGCTCTAATACTTCGTAAAATTAATCTTCATTAGCTACTACACTTCATAGAATAACAAGAGATAATTTTTCTTATATAACGTTTCATTCATAAAATCTATCATTAAAGTATATCTTCATAAAAATATCATTCCATACTAACGGTATATTTGGTGTCATACGAGATAACAGTTACCAGTGATGACATATGTAACTTTATAAAGATATCTCGTTTTATTATATATTAAAAGAATGTACTCATTGCTGCTATATTTCAGATGAAAAAAAGGCGGCAACGATTTTACAGTAAAATCGTTCGTTTACAACTGATTCATTTACATTTCATGATAATACTGTGCATTCTGAATATGCTATGATTTGGTTTAAAATAATAAATAGTCCATTCTTGCATACTATTGCTCCAGCTTTACTTGTATTTTCGATATTGGTATAAATAGAAAGACAATTAATGTCGTTCGAGTCTATTTTCGGATCATTTATATTACGTTTAATCCATATAGTTATCATATGAGACATAGTATCGTAAAATTTGGAAGAATAAAACGTTCGTACAGGAAGTACATTTTATAAGAACTCCAACAAATCTGCGTGTGCACCTAAAATACAAACTGATAGTGATAGTGATTGTTCATAAGTTTATATACATTATCTAATGTCAATCGAAGGTATCAATTCTTTTTCTCCATAAGAGTACTTTTTCATTTATATGTGTTCAAAAATACATGTGTTCAACCGTGAAGCATATGTCACCTACAACGAAAAAGAGTTTTCCTATACTTAATATTTCCTTTATATACCTATGAAAGTCTATTCTTCGCGTAGTATGAAATTATGAATAAATCTGGAATATTGTTCAATCTGAAAAGAAAAATAACTTATTGACATCATTCATTGATACGAGATTCAGAATGTTTGTTTTGTCTTGCAGAAAAAGAAGGCAGCCCTCCCTTTCTTTTAATGTGAAATAGAAAGCGAAAATTTGAAAACAGATTTTTTGGAAATTTACTTGCAAATATCGTTTTCAATATCGTGATTTTCTTCCCAATGGTACTGT
Organism: Bombus huntii; assembly: GCF_024542735.1. Classification (NCBI taxonomy): domain Eukaryota; kingdom Metazoa; phylum Arthropoda; class Insecta; order Hymenoptera; family Apidae; genus Bombus; species Bombus huntii. Next base: position 22,193,777 of record NC_066238.1, read on the forward strand.
ACTTTCAAATTTTCCAGTATCCCTCTAAAAACAAAAAGTCGAACCTCGTTATTGTTAACGTAGGCATTACAAGGAAGCGAAGTATTAGAAAGCAGCTCCTTTTTATTATGGATTTCTCTATAATCATGTAAATAAGAAATTCCGGAAATTTTTTCCTCAAGAATTTAATTCTTGTGTTTTGATTGATAATTATTACACTGCATACTAACTTTTCGCATACTGTTCGCGTCTAACAGTTTCCTAATAATAACTACTTCAAAATTACATATGTTCTTGCACGAATTCAAAAGTACGTATGATACAATTACAATTGATTCTAAAATAATAATTATTTAAAGATATTAAGATACTAATTAAACGTTTCACTGTATTTCAAAATCTGGAACAACAAATTTTTATTTATAAAAAATGAAACTGTCTTTATATATTCTTTGTCACGATGCTATTTCTTATTACCGTGTCGACATTTTTTAAAATTCATTTTGTTATCTCTACGCAATAGGAAAATTCATATACTGCTTAATATTTTTTGCATATTATCCATCCACCGCATGATATCTTCTGAAAAATCAAAATATTAATGTTATATTATTACAATGCTTCTTAAATATCAATTTTTGACAAATTTGAAATCCAATATATTTTGCACAATTATTATTTATCAAAAAATTCCAAGTTAGTAACTTTCTTTTCAAATGGCAAATAACATATACTTTGACTTACCTGTAAGTTTTTGTTCCTAATCATCATTTCCTCTTATAGAACATCATTATTGTTCTTATAATTACTACCAGTGTCATAGATATTGTAGTGGCTACAACTGAATTAATAGAAAATGATAAATAACTGTGTATAACACTAACACATAATTGTGTATAACAATGACACATAACTTTTACTTACATATCTGTCGATAAGGGATTACTTACTGTGATATCCTGTTGATGTTTCTTAAGGCACTCGATTAGGTGCGATACGGTATCATTCCTTATGGTATACTGTAGATAAGTATTTTAGAAAATAACAAGAATAAATCTAAATTATTCAGAGGTTCCAGTTTCGGCTTAGACATAAATACAGGACCATTTGCAAAGAAGAAAGGGTGCGTTTCTACAGCCTCGTTATAGTAACCATGAATACCAATCTCTGAATTACTGGTTACTAAACATAAATATCCTATAAAATTTAATATATTTCTTTAATTTTTAATACATACATGAGTTAGTAGTTCTAAATTATGAATCATCCTACCTGTGATATTACGCTTTTCCTTATAATATCATCACTCGAGTGAACAACATTAAGATCATGTAAACCATGTCATCCTATCTTACTGTGAAGATACTTAGTTATGTTATCTAACATTATAAAAATATCATCAAATTCAAGTCCTTTTATTCACATCACATGGCCACGACGATCTGGTTCTTCGTTATATAATGTTCTAAAATTTGTCGTATATATAGGATGTACAAACCGTGATATCAAGGTATCAGTTCTTCCTTCCCAAGGGACAGTTTCATTAAAATTCTGATAGAATTAAAAATTAATTATTAATATTCTAACAATCATATATGTTAAATACGTTATAGTCAACGATATATACCTGAGCGAATGTAGGGGTGATTCCTTGATAATTATAAATGTCATCAGCCCACATCATTGTGCCACTTCTTTGTACTCCAGCCTCTAGATTAACAGCCTAAACAAACATACGAAATTTTATAGAAGCTGTACAAAATATAGTATATATGCGCAATATTGAAGCGTTCAAGGGGATATAAAGGTAATGTACATCACATACACGTGTACTCTCATGCAACAAAATACAATTAGATTTAATAGTATAAGCTCTTTTATTCATCATAATAGATTGGAAATTTAAGTGTCTTACGAGGGTGAGTAAAAAGTTACCCGCTCTGTCGGTGTAGAATTTATTTTAAGCAATTGTCAAAAAAGACATACATCATTTTTTGACATAATCACTCGATTTCTGTATACACTTTGTCCATTTGCCGAAGGACCTTTGTATTTTCTCATTAAAAAATGTTTTGGGCTGAGCTGCGAACCACGAATGCATCGTCGTCTTCACCTTTTCATCAGCTTTTTCGGCATCCATCTCGCACAAACTTTTTAAAATCCAAATCTGTCGTGCACTATTGCATAAGCAGAGCCGTGGCTGATTTGCAAATGATTTGCCACATTATCCAGTGTCACTCGTCTATTCCATAGAGCATAAGTTCATGAGCACGTTCAATGTTGTCATCGTGGATGTGGACGGGCGTCCAGCTGTTTTTTCATAACACTCGTGCGATCTTCTTTGAACTTTTGTGCCCATTCAAACACACTTCGTGACAAAACACTTTCTCCATAATGTGCATTAAATCTTTGATAAATATAGGCATCAAACATAACCTCCGACCACAAGAAACGAATCACAGCATCCTGCACTGTTTTCCTGCAAATCACCATTGCAAAGCGCCATTACTCGCGCAACGGTCACAAACGAATTGACGTAACACAAAGAAACCTGCGCAGCAGCACTGAACAGATATTGACGTCATACGAAGAGTGCAGATGGATCAATACGGTCGACAGAAGTTTTAACTATCTGGAGTGCGGATAAATTTTTACTGAGAGTCGTATAGGAATCTATAATCTGTAAGTACACCTTTGGCTGAATGGAAATTTCTCTTACATATAGTCAAAAATGCTGAAACTGTGTATTGAATTGGAATTGCATGTGATTGCATGAGTACACAGGACGTTTTTAGCGAATAAAAAATAATTTTGAAAGACACGAAACTTATCTTGTATTTTATGCACTCTCTGTGTCCGAATTTCCAGAAGCTCTCTATCTTATGAAGTGTTTTAGATTAGCCGGAAAATTTTGTACGTACGTACAAGAAGTATACGATCTAAGTGGAATATTCCATTATTCTCTTGATACAACAGAAACGAAATTTACAGAACTTCTCAGAAAGTTGGTTTATTATTACCAAATTAATAGAATTAATACACGTTTATCATCTTTACATACCTAAGTCGTGGAGGTTTATCGTGCGTAAAAAATTAGTGTCGTTTCAAAGTTACATTTCGTACATTTTAAGCCTATAATTTGTAACGTACAAAACAATGTAAATTTGAGCTGTTTCTTATCTCCACAATAAGAAAATCCAACTTTACGTTTTTTACACAATGATATTTATGGAACAGTAATATCATATTATTGCATCGCTTGGAGAATGAAGTCAAGGTACGATGTGACCCTAGTGTAAACGCTGGGATACCCAGCTGTGCCGCACTTATAAGCATAAGACACAATACCTATTAAATACGAGGTTAATTCATGTTGTATCAGCAGTGGTCCGCCGCGGTCAGCCTGAAAGGATCGTTAAATTTTTAATCAAAGATACTGAAATATATCGATCGAATTGTATTGAAATTATACTTATATACAGTAATAATCTTCTATTGATTTGTGTATTGAAATACTCCAATTTATAACGTACATGTTATATGTATTTTGAGCAAAACTAAGATTAGAAGGAAATTAGATTAAATACCATAACGAGGTGTGAGAAGTGGGCAAAACTATTAAATTGTGTTTATCTATTATTTTTAATGTTTAAGACGTCGATTTGATGTTAATTCGAATCGACGTGTCTTCAGATACCGTATAGTTTGTAGTAACTCTGTAACTTAATTACCGTACAAGAATCCTCTCCACCCTGAGCATGTTCGGCGCATATTATACCATCAGTGATATCAGGTGCATTAGGAAATTTGGAATAAGCTATTTTGCATTCGGCGTTCTTAATCACTGGCATTTGTACTTCCATTAATGCATTACGTCGTGGTCGTCCTACGAAGAAAATAAGAAAGATATTTAAGACTGGAACTATTTAATTTTATTATAAAATTGATATCACTTACTATATCTTAATGCTCCCCATCCAGCAACAAGGGGGTTATAGCCGACGAAGTTGCTCATTCGTACAAATGGGATATACGTACCCTGAAAAATAAAAAAATAAATGAAAATGCAGGAAACGAATGACCAAAAGTATGAGAAAGAATTATACACGCTTTATGACACAATATATGTGTACAGTAAGAAATTTCAGGATATGATACTTCAGTAATACTCAATAGCATATATATATATATATATATTTGAGGACTTACTCGAAAATGGCACCTCCTCCACCAATCTAAGAATGACAATATTATGATTGTGTATGTTTTCTATTCCATCCATATGTGCACAATGTGCTGCGGTCAAAACATGCCTAGCCGATATCAGGGAACCTCCGCACTTCCATAGTGGTTTGTCTGGGTTTCGGGGATTACGAAAACCTAATGCAGCGATCCATGGCCAAGCGCCTAAAATGCAATAGTCATAGTTGTGAATATACATAATTTTTTCTCACATAACGGGTAACAACGATTATTACCTATTCGATATTCGATCATACAGCAGACGATAAGTACATACGTACAAATACTCTGAAATAGAGATTTGATAAAGACAGAAATTAAATTTTTATTCCAGTGGAATACAAATTATTAAATAATTCTATATAATTTCTATTTGAACTATACTGAACTATAAAGTTCAAACGTGTAATTTCTGCCCTAACAGTTTTTGATCTCTATCCATATTATTACTCCTATATCAATTTTTTATTTCAAGCAAAAAGATACTCTTCCTAACATGAAGTAAAAGAAAGAAATAATTCAAGTTAATAAGTAAAGTTACTACCGATAAAATCATAGCATTATTATTTAGTCTAATTGAAATGTACATTGATGTGCTGTTTAATGCCTTTAAAGTTCATTCTTTGCAGTAAATGGCTTATTATTAATCGGAAAGAAAGACATAAAACGTACCAAGTTCAGCTGGTTTACCATCGACCACCCTGGTATGAGAGACGTTGCTAAAACCACAGTATGGTGGTCGCAAAGCCTTATACTTATACACAGTTTTTATTAAAATTTCTCTCTTCTCTTTGTTTGGATCGTTCGGACAGCAAACGATCGTAACATTGCCCTGGTATCTGCACACTGATCGTCTATAAAAATCGGTGGCTGTACGGTACTGTATCTGCCATATTTCTTGCAGAGGTTTACATTTTCTGTAGTCAAGGCACCTGCCTTCTTGATTGTCCGGTGTGGTACATTCTGGATCAAACAATTTTAAAACATTTATACAGTTCAAAGATGCGTAAGAAAGCGACACCGATTACTCAACTTTCGAAGTAAAAGGCCGATCAAGTCCACCGGATTGCCCTACAGACACGTATTAATCCGTAAGAGTTAGTCATCATGTTGATAATAATTATCTAAAGAAACTTTTCACGTGAAAATATAAAATTTTAATTGATTAGATATTGTGTTAGCCATACTTAAGAAAGAAAATGAAAATGAATGAAATGAAAGAAAAGGACTACCTTCAACCTCATGTTTTAAATAAACACTTTGTCAGTTTTGCGGTAAATAAATTCTTAGGAATTCAGGACAGTTTTTAGTGAATCATTTTGTTTCGACCGTTCGCGGAGAGACGCGATCGCGAGATAGCACGTCAACGAGAGTTGTAAGTTCCCGTTACGATTAAATAATCGACGCCACGAACTGATCGATCCCCTTATTTCGATTATGATAATAAGGGTAGTTCAACGAAATTCCACAGAATTAACACAAATAAATTAATGTTTATTTCAACAACTTATTAACTAGAAAGATATAAATGGAACAAAAAAAATGTAACTGCGTTTTGGTTGATAAGTAATGCGCGACATACCACATGTGTTGACGGTTCGACATCTCGAAAAGTTCTGAACGCCTTTCGATTTTTTTCGTTTTTTCTGGAAGGCGACCCCCACTACGTTCGGATCACGCCACATTCTTTTACGCGAGGTAAAATACGGGCCACGAGTCGACGTTTCTGGAAGTCGCCCTGCTTAATGAACCATGCGCTTGCCACTACAATGTTTGTTTGCCGGGCAGACACGACGATCCGTCTGCGACATTATAGTGCCGCGATCGATAGTTAAGAATATGACCTATGGTAAGCCGCATGGCGTAACATTCTCCCCCCGTTGAGAGGGTACCGATCAAACTAGGGAGGTGTGGTTGAAGTTCCCATCTTATTTCGTCTCGGTGGCTAGTTGTTCGGGTTTCTCGAGATCGGGTTGAATTGGCAGTGGGACAAGCCTTTTGACGCCCCGATCCAAAATGCTCTTTGCCGTCTGAACTGTAGCTGTCCGGATGACACCATCGGCGCCTGGTTGAACCTTGATAACTCGGCCCAGAGGCCAATGCATGGAGGGAACGTTGTCCTCTCTGAGGATGACGATTGTGCCCTTTTGGATGCTGTGTCCACCCTTGCTCCATTTATTGCGGTTGGTTAGCTCGTTCAAATACTCCTTATGCCAGCGGTTCCAAAAATGTTGTTTAAGCTGTTGGATATGCTGCCATTTGGAGAGTCGGTTCGATGGAATGTCTCTGAAATCTCGATCACGTAAGCACATTAATGAATCGCCAATGAGGAAATGTCCGGGAGTGAGGGCTAGGAGATCATTTGGATCGGTGGAGATAGGAGTTAGCGGGCGGGAATTGAGGACTGCTTCTATTTCTATGATAAGAGTATTACGGTGTTAAGCTCATATGTTTCTGTTTCTCCACTCGCGCTGCGCCATAATATCCTTTGATATTTCCGATCCTCTGGTCGTACGAGGAATTGCCGATACATTTTCTCGATGTCGCCAGTGAGTACGTACTGATGAGCGCGGAATCTAATTAATATACAAAATAAATTGTGAATTGATTCGAGAATATAGGATTTCCCCATTTTCATGATTATCGTGATTTTTGTATAAATATATTTTTTAAGATACTAATAATTAGGTACTTATAAATTAGTATTATCAATTATTTTGCATTTATAATTCCGCCTCTAGTATAAGTGTTAATTGAAAACTAACTTTATGTTTCAAAAAGTACTAGCAAAGTCGTTGAGTAACAAGCCACTGATGCTAACACAAATAGCATTGTCGTAATTAAATATTTCTAAATATTCATTTTTCATTTTGAACCTGTAGAAACAATTTATTATATATACTATTAGCTAAGTAATTGCATATTTAATTAAGTCGAAATATAAAACTTAGTTATTTTAATAATTTAAAAAATAAAAAACTGACAAACATTTCAATTTAATTTATGGTTGGAACAAAAGACAGTTATTCTTCATTAATTGAAATATTGCAATGCAGAGTACTTTCCAAAATACGCCGAGAGTATTCCTGATGGTGAAACGAGCGTTGCTTCATCGAACGCAGCTAAAGAAAACAACATCTATGTAGTTGGTGGTACGATGCCTGAAATAGAGGGCGCTAAATTGTACAATACCTGTACTATTTGGGGTCCCGATGGAACTTTGATAGCAAAACACCGAAAGGTAAGTAATATATTCCTTTATGGCTTTGAATTTGAAAATATTGGGGTGAAGAAAGTGACTCTATCTAGGAATAATTTAGGAATATACATATGTACATACGTATACTATAACCAATTCTATAATTTACGGTTTATAAAATACGTTATGATACGGGAAACGCCCATTTTTGTTGTAATGTGTTTGTTGTTGTATAAATTTTTCACATACTTAAAATATTATTCTACTTATTTTTTCTCCTTTTTAAACATTATTAAATGATAAGATTTTTTAATAAAAGAAAGTGATAAAAACGCTGTCAGTTATTAAATAAAAAATAATTAAAGTTTAGGAGTTGGTAACTTTGATATTAAATTACAAAAGTTGCAGCAATAGAATTAGCGACCACATTTTTATGTTATTAGGTACATCTATTCGACATCGACATTCCTAATAAGATTACTTTTCGAGAGAGTGATTCACTCAGTCCTGGTAACTCCCTAACGACGTTCGATGTGAAGGGCTGCAAAATAGGTATTGGCATTTGCTATGATATTAGATTCGAGGAAATGGCACGCATTTATCGGAACAAAGGTACAGTAACTTAATCGATCAATACTTAACTAGCAAAAAATTAAATATCTTTCTTAAATATATTCTATATAAAATTAATATAATCTGTAACTCTGTATAAAAAGAAGCTTAATTTAAAAAACCAGTATATTTGCTGAAAATGAAACAAATAAAAGAATTAAAAGCACAATAAGAGGACTGTCCTCGCATATTCAGAAATGATGGAATGTGAACCGTGCAACTACGAAGTTAATTGGTATTCGGTGGCTTCATATTTCCTGCTTCTCTGGGTTAGGTTGCCAAATGCTGATATATCCAGCGGCATTCAATATGACCACTGGACCACTGCACTGGTCATTACTTCAGCGTTTCAGAGCGAATGATAATCAATTATACGTTGCCTGCATATCACCGGCTCGTGTTCCTTAAGCAAGTTACGTCGCATGGGGACATACACAGTTGACCAATCCCTGGGGAAAGATTCTTTACGATTTGGAAACTCAAGAGAATATGGCAGTCACCGATATCGGTAATTTACAGCTTAAAATTAAAAGCGAGAGATCCATGATGTAATTAATTTTTAGTCTCGTTAATTTATCGATTTAGCCATCTTCCTCTGTATTTGTTGAATTTATTAGTAAGCATTACTTATTACTTCGTATGTTTCTTTTTTCTATCAGATCTAAAAGTTGTTGAGGAAGTAAGGGCTCAGATACCTACATTTTCTCAGAGACGTACAGATTTGTACGACACTGTCTGTAAGAAGGAGTAACTCTACACTAAAACAGAAAATGTTTTTTTATAATATTTCTACTACGATATCCTTTTTTTGTGAATTATTACTAATTTCTTATCATTTGTACTAAATGAATGACTCAATTAAGAAAACCAAAACGTTATAAATAATAATCTGTATATCTTGTGTATCAACATGTAATTGGATATTATAATAATATAGGAATGCTATAATAATATAGGATAATAATATAGGAGAATAGTAATATAGAAAAAAACTACATGCTTTTAAACACCTTTAATATCGATCACATAAATTGTTATAATTCACAATGATTACGCATACATAAAAGACCCCTTGATAGTAAAATTTACGATCAAAAGGCAATTACGTATCGTTTAACAACATTTAATTTATAACACCTTTTAAACATTTAGACAGATTAACACATAACACTTCTTATATAGAAACATCAATTCGAAGTTATCAGCTTGGAGAAATTGGTCGATTAATACCTGTAGATTGTCTGTCTCGATGAAAGACTTAAAGAGAGCAAAAACATGATAATGCCGCTAATATAATATTCCTTCTTTCTTGTATCTGTCTGCCTCTCAGGTCGTTTTACTAATTACAATAAGTAATTTCGCCTTCTTTGCGCTCTCTTTTAACGCATTCGAGACCGAAAGAAATTCATATCAGTCAGTAGGCAAGGGTATAGTATACATATTTTATATATAACTTATGTAGTAATGTATATATCATGTTAATTTCATATTTTTTTCAATATAGAATTATTATATATATATATATATGACTGTACATAATACATTATAGAATAACATAGTATATAATTTTATATTTTAAAAATATGAGGCATACTATTTAAGATTGTCATCGATTTAAAATCAAAGTATGAAAAGGATACCCTGGAGAGAGTAAAACACAGAATCATTCTAACTAAACATTCAGATCGTACCGACACCTAGGTATCGTCTTACAATTAAATCTCGGTCTCGAATGGATTAAAATGAAATACATACTTGCAGCTTCAACATCTTCAATATCGAGAAGATTCAAACTTTACAAATAAATGTAAATTGCGATGTAAAACAACGCGATGTAAAAAGGGAAAAAGGAGGAAAGAAGGAACAGGGAAGCAAAGAGAAGAAACGAATTTTTCATTTTCTCTTGCCAGGAATATAAGATGCTAAGTAATCTTCCTAAGTAATCTCCTCCAGCTTTTTCTAGTTTGATCAATAATTATTAGTACATGTTAGGAAAACAAATAGAATTTTTGTTCTCAAGCGAGGTATAATCTAAATTTTGTATGTACACAAAAATGTTAAATATCTGTAATAAACATGGTATAATCAATTTTTTTACATAAAATTATATTGTATAGGCTATTGTTATTTAAACATTTTAAATTGGATGAAGAAAAAAAATGACGCAAATAAAACGTAGGACATTTTAATTAAAGAGACTAATATAGAGATTTATCTACTTAACTGTGATTAAATCATCTCCACTTAACGCTCTACCTCTTCTATTAATTATGCTTCGTTAAACTATGATTACAGAGGATGGGTTTTTTGATAAAATGACATTCTGACAAATATATATAGATCGATATATATAGATATAGATAGACAAATATATAGATTCTTACAACAGTAGTTATGAATGAACAGTAGTTATTGTATCAATTCCGTTCTTCAGAAGCTTCATTTGTGAAAAGACAATTCGCCAGAATATGGATTCACTGTAGTTATAGCTATAGGATTTCAATCTAGTTGACAGACTTGCTTTACGTAGAGAATATCTGTCTCTTGTTCTACCTTATCGCGATTCTCTCCTCATCTTATACGCTTTGTCGAGCAAAGTAATATTGGCATATATCTCGGCTCTGGTTACAATCATTAGTTTCCGCCTAAACGGTTAGAATCACATAGCTCGCGCTCTACTCTCGTTTATTCAACATTCAGGCCATATGGTCGCATGCGACGAGTTTTATGTTAATTCCGACCGATTACAATACCTTTCTTTCGTTTACAAGGAACGACGAGACTGGCAGTTGCGTGATTTCCAATGCAAAAGCCGCGATATCTGCACGATAACCTAACCTCAACCGATTTTGTTGTACTATTCTTACGTGGACTTCGTTTGTACCACTTTCGTAACAAAAATAGAATACGTAGAACACAGCATTCCGTTATGCGATATTGTCGATTCCTAACATCCGAAAAATCAGAGATAATTATTTCCCTACAGTTGTACATTTGTGTGAAAAATTACGAACGTAAAGTTGTTTGGTGCATGCACAGTCCTCCCCTCCGCTGCATTTGCGTGGACATGCTAGAAAGATTCACTTTTCCACGGTGAAACTGTATGTATTATAATTTCATTTTTACAAAGGTCGAACATCCTACTATGCATAAATTTAATATTAATATAAGCAGGTTTCGTGTTAAGTATTACATCTGACGTATAAGCACACGTGTGTACGAGCCTTGGTTTTAAATGTCTTATAGTAGACACCGAAAAGATTATTCAGTTGGATATCTGACTCAATATCAATATTTTACTAGGAGATAACATGTTAAGAACACGTTGGTGGATGGCATGGGAGATGATGAATGAAGACATACTTCTGTGAGATACATAAAATAGTAGTCAGAACGTATTTTGGCGCTTGGGGACAGCAACAGCTTTTTTTTTTTTTTATTTATTTGTTGGAATTACAATCAATTCTCGCGTTGAGAATTTTCAGTAATTTTTCTGGCGTGGCGCAGTGACATGGCTGTTTATTTACAATAAGTTAATACTTATTATAGATAGGTATAATTTATAAGTATTATAAGTAAGTGCATTAGCTTAATTTGGATAATTAAATGAATCTAACGTTTAGGTCTAGCGGGTAGTGCCTCTTCAGCCTGCGAATCTGGTCCGTCGTATCGAGTAGTCCAGTGATTAGGGGGTTTCGGTGTTTCTTGACTCTTTTGCTATATCTGTCGCTATATTTTGCTATTTCCTCTTTGACTGTAGGTATCTTGAGGTCGCGATGGATGGTTTCGTTGGTAACATACCAAGGTGCGTCTATTAAGGCTCTTAGCGTTTTCGATTGGAATCGTTGTAGTATTTCGATGTTGGAGTTACTTGCTGTTCCCCATCGCTTCCTATATCCCTATATTCCGTACTTGCTTCGCTTGGTACTTTTATAATTTTCGCAGTTACAATAAAAAATTTAATTCTTAACAGATTAAAGATTTAACCTCTTGCTTTATAGTGTACAATAATTTTTTTTTTTTTTTTTTTTTGTATAGGTTATGTGATCCATAGTTTGAGTAAGCAGTACACACACACACACACACACACACACACACACACACACACACACACACACACACACACACACACACACACACACATTTACGTGACAAGCTTTCATTTCAATCTATATTTAAGATTAATATTTTATCAGTTTCTGTTCGTAACAACATCGAAGTAGTCAATAAGTTTGAAGAGTATAATTAAGGAAGCTATGAAGCAAGAGGTTAAGAACAAATTCTGAAAGAGGTTATGTACAACTCAGTAGTACTGCTTTACATTACTTTGCGAATTACTTTTCAAGCATAAAAATAGTTTAACAGCCACTTATAGTTACTTCCTTACCATTACATTCATTAAATTCGTTTGATTTTGTAAACTAAATAACCACGCTGACCAGTCTCTTATTTAAAATAGAATTATTTTGTCATATATCCAACAGTTTACTTTCTCTTCGTAAATATTATTAATAATTTTATCAATTTCGTATACTTCCATCCTTCGTATAAGTGACAATAAATCAGAAGAGCTTCATAGCAATATTGAACAACATACAGTCAACTACAGCACCATTAGATACATCCACCATACAGTCAACTACAACACCATTAGATAACAGCAATACAATAGATTATTATTTTCTACGTGTCATTGATTCATCATCATCATTTTCCATTTTTTTAGCATATGTAAAAACGTATCTGACGTAATCTTACCTCGCTCTTTGAGTACAAAAATCCATTCAAATGAAACAAAGGGAAAAGAAATAAGAAAACAAACACTCACATACGAATCTTCATTACATAACTGTATGTACTCCTCGAGGTATAATTACTCAGACACGTTACAGCGTACCTTCTTCGTTCCCTGATGGCTGATGTTGATCGTTGACGTTTATAGTGAAAGAATTTCGTCAACGGCGCCATCTGGATCCCTGTTGAAAAATTAAACTAGCCGCAACAGCACCATTAAGCTCATCACCCAGAGTAGCTTTTGTTGCTGAGTCGTGGAGGAATTATTATCATCAACGACATAAACTTTACCAGTTCCGGTAATGTTCTTCATGTGATCCAGGCATTCGAACTCGCAACATCGCTTTCCAAGACGAAATTTTTTGCATGTCTGTAGTAAAAAGAAATCGAATCTGGTCCGTCGTATCGAGTAGTCCAGTGATTAGGGGGTTTCGGTGTTTGTTGACTCTTTTGCTATATCTGTCGCTATATTTTGCTATTTCCTCTTTGACTGTAGGTATCTTGAGGTCGCGATGGATGGTTTCGTTGGTAACATACCAAGGTGCGTCTATTAAGGCTCTTAGCGTTTTCGATTGGAATCGTTGTAGTATTTCGATGTTGGAGTTACTTGGACAGCAACAGCTGGTGATACTGTCATACACCTCCATTTATAAACTTTCGAAAATCGATGTGACCTTCAAACTTTAGTGTATTCTGTTTCACAGCACAAAATGTTTCCGAAACGTACGTTTATTGTTACAATAAACTTGACTAGTGGCTCTGAAATACTATCCTTGAAAAAACAATGGGGAAATTGGAGCAAAAGCAGAAGGAAATAAACAAAGACCTTGTTGGTTCGTAAAAATAAAATATGCTACAGGAAAAACTTTTTCCAACGGATTGAGATGCGACAAGCTTTAAAAGCTATGACGCGAATCGAGCGTTTGTCTACAAGAGCGCATTTTCGGTGGATATATATGTCGGAATGACATTGATTTCTTTTTACTACAGACATGCAAGAAATTCCGTGTTGGAGAGCGATGTTGCGAGTTCGAATGCCTGGACCACATGAAGAACATTACCGGAACTGGTAAAGTTTATGTCGTTGATGATAATAATTCCTCCACGACTCAGCAACAAAAGCTACTCTGGGTGATGAGCTTAATGGTGCTGTTGCGGCTATTTTAATTTTTCAACAAGGATCCAGATGGCGCCGTTGACGAAATTCTTTCATTATAAACGTCAACGATCAACATCAGCCATCAGGGAACGAAGAAGGTACGCTGTAACGTGTCTGAGTAATTATACCTCGAGGAGTACATACAGTTATGTAATGAAGATTCATATGTGAGTGTTTGTTTTCTTATTTCTTTTCCCTTTGTTTCATTTGAATGGATTTTTTTACTCAAAGAGCGAGGTAAGATTACGTCAGATACGTTTTTACATATGCTAAAAAAATGGAAAATGATGATGATGAATCAATGACACGTAGAAAATTATAATCTATTGTATTGCTGTTATCTAATGGTGTTGTAGTTGACTGTATGGTGGATGTATCTAATGGTGTTGTAGTTGACTGTATGTTGTTCAATATTGCTATGAAACTCTTCTGATTCATTGTCACTTATACGAAGGATGGAAGTATGCGAATTGGGAGAAGTCAGGTTGAGAGATGCAAGATTTATACGCTCGTTCTGTCAGTTATCCCAGTGTCTGTTACGCGATAGAAAATGAACGAACTGAATAATAAATGCATTATCGGCATGAAGATTGCTTGATGTAGGCCACCGCTTTTTTTCTATCCTTCCGATACCATTTTTCTTTTTTTTCTTTTTTTGCGAAACACTTTGCTAGTCGTGAGAAGCAGCAATTCCCTTCTGCGAATCAATTACGGTTCACGAGAAATTGTATTATAGCCTGGAACGTATTCAAATTATCTTCAATTATTCTCGGCTGTTTCCATTTCCATTCGTCTCTTACGTAAGTACTCGTTTGATGTACGTACATAGTGAGACAATAATCGTTAACACCTTTAATGTCTTCAGTATTATAGAATAAGACGCGAAAATACGTTGAAACCTGACTTTTAGATTCGCGAGACTCTATAAGGCTTCGAAAGTCTCTTGTTTCAGGCCGAATAAAAAATTGTAGATGAAGAATTACATTGCGAGGTCTGTTAAGGAAAATTTTAAATCGTATCGTTGTAATAGGATTATTTCAGCGAGGGAAATTACGTGTTGCGTGCGAAGCCACGAGCTTTCTTTCAGGCTAATATACATAATTGTCCTATCGAACTTTCCATCTAAACCGTTGCGCTCACACGTGGATTTTGCATTTCAATTTTCTTACTTACAGTCCAGTCCAGTGAGACCAAGTTAAATTTTTCAGCCCTCCGAGGTAGAATATGTTTTATAGAGAGACGTACAACGCCATGAAGGGGAGACAGATCAATAAATTGGGTTATCTTTAAATTACTGACAATCATTTCATCGACGCGGTTTCACCGACACCGAGTCCCCCGGCAACGTCTGTCAAAGCTTATTTACCGATACACTGAAATCAACCACAATCATTTTACCGACCTCTTCCTTTGCTGACAGTTATTATACTCGCTGTCATATGTTATCGTTGATTATACATCTTTATTTACAAATTCGTTCCTGTGTATAACGAAACAAAGGAAGAAACGAA
Source organism: Bombus huntii (assembly GCF_024542735.1). NCBI lineage: Eukaryota > Metazoa > Arthropoda > Insecta > Hymenoptera > Apidae > Bombus > Bombus huntii. The sequence continues at coordinate 22,209,273 of NC_066238.1, forward strand.
AATGATACGTTTCATGACGCATTGTTAAATTATTAATTAACGAGAGTTACATATCTACATGAATGCTTTGAAATGTCAGTTATAATTCATGAAAATGGATACAAGTCATTTTACTATACATAAATAGAATTATAAAGACATGTTACGTACTAATGCTTTTACGAAATATATTTCTGTATACGTTTGACGTTTCTGTATTATTCCTTATGTGCTTTCTGCTCTTGTGTTTAGCTCGTCGGAAGTAAAAATACGTTAAGCGAATCAGCTAATCTATTCGAGCGTTTCAACGGCTCAGTCTTCTCTTATGCAACTACCAAAAGAGAAGATAAGTCTTTGGTTATACAACATTTCATAACGTCCAAAGTAACGGGGCACTAATTAGTTGCAACTTTAAGACAGACCAGATATCAGTCATCGTCCGTAAATACATTTATTACGATCGTTTAAAGTTTAAAGAAACACCGTTATAAAGTCGTAATACGAGACAAAGCGAAGAGAAAGTAAACTGTTGGATATATGACAAAATAATTCTATTTTAAATAAGAGACTGGTCAGCGTGGTTATTTTGTTTACAAAATCAAACGAATTTAATGAATGTAATGGTAAGGAAGTAACTATAAGTGGCTGTTAAACTATTTTTATGCTTGAAAAGTAATTCGCAAAGTAATGTAAAGCAGTACTACTGAGTTGTACATAACCTCTTTCAGAATTTGTTCTTAACCTCTTGCTTCATAACTTCCTTAATTATACTCTTCAAACTTATTGACTACTTCGATGTTGTTACGAACAGAAACTGATAAAATATTAATCTTAAATATATATATATATATATATATATATATGTACTACTTACTCAAACTATGGATCACATAACCTATACAAAAAAAAAAAAAAAAAAAAAAAAAATTATTGTACACTATAAAGCAAGAGGTTAAATCTTTAATCTGTTAAGAATTAAATTTTTTATTGTAACTGCGAAAATTATAAAAGTACCAAGCGAAGCAAGTACGGAATATATGCGGAATATGAATCGCTCAACGAACCAAAGAGCGGCTCAGTGACAAAATTAGTAAAGTAAAGACCACAAATATTACAACATTATATTCTACCACAAAATAATTCTCTATACAAAAAAGGTACACAACGAATCGATTTTTCACAACGATAAGAGTCAACAGAACCAATCAAGACCAGACGAGACTCTCATAAGACAACGATATCAGAGGGATCAAATCAGCGACTTCAATCTATGTTACAGAGTATAGTTATCAAGAAAAATTGCTCTTTTCATGAAAAGTATGGTAATGATACTCTTATAACACATTGTATATCTGGCAGTCGGATGTGCCCGTGGCCATCGGAAATGTAAAGACGACGCTTTTAGAAAGTGATAGCGTCATCGCGTATTAAAAACGCGTTAGAAGAAGGACGGTTTCGCTATCCAAGGCGAATCGAAAAGTGTGCGTGTTGCGAGAATCAGAGTTGATCGAGACGTCGAAGCATAGAGTCGTTAGAATTGAGTTGCGAGTGTTGTCGAGTGTTAGAGTTGCTAGTGAGAGAGAGAGAGAGAGAGAGAGAGAGAGAGAGAGAGAGAGTTACCAAATAGTTGTCAAGTTATTTGTTGTAAATACGAGCGTTGCATTTAGTTTTCCTGTTAATCAAACATCGTTTCTCTGTCTAACTAATATCTGTATTTTCAATCCATTATTAATATATTCCGATATTACAAGTGGGGGCTCGTCCGGGATTGAATAAGACAGAGAAACGATACGATTTAACGGAGCTATTTCTGCGGGAGTAGAAAAGAATAGAATAAAATGGCAAACGTTGAAGACGAACGATTGTCGGGTGAAGAGGATTTGACGCTGGAGGAGCTGAGGAGTAAGCTCGCACAGATGAATCTGCCTATATCCGGTGCGAGATCAGTGCTGGTTGCCAGGTTGAACAGAGCGTGCAAACCTGGTCGATCTACTCCTAAGGATTCGAAGCGTGGCGAAGAACCAACAAACCAGCGAGATCTAAGAAGCAAGCAGAGAGCCGAACGCAGTCAAGAGGGAGAGGAAGACCTCGAGAAGCTGAGGACGAAAGAGCTGAGAGCGCGTCTCGTTAGCTTGGGGTTGAAGGTAACGGGAAGAAAATCCGAACTACGCGCGCGGCTACAGGCGGCCCTAGAAGGAGACGATGTATCGTCGGAAGAAGAGAGCTCCGACGAAAGTGAAGGCGAGGACGATAAACAAGGCGCGCGAGAATACAGGAGAGGCACGCGAGCGGTGTATCAGGACCGCGATGAGTAGCAGCAGAAGGTATGCGTCGGTTCGATGTTGAGTCTTAAAGACGTGGAAGACTCATTAGAGAAATTCAGCGGGGATGATCTGCTGAGGGTAAATCAGTGGGTGGAAGACTTCGAGGAAATGGCAGAAGTGTGGGGTTGGTCAGACGCCCACATGGTGGCCTATGCTAAGAAATTACTCGCAGGCTCCGCTCAGGCCTTCGTACGACAAAAACGATGCGCGAAGTCCTGGGCAAAGCTAAAAAAGGCGTTGAGGAATGAGTTTGAAAATGTAGTAAGCGACCAACAGATACATGGCGAGTTATCCCATAGAAAGAAGAAAGCAGATGAGAGTCTGCAACAATATATGTATCACATGTGCGGGATTGCAAAACAAGGAAGGGTTGATACGCAATCCTTGATAGACTACATTATTCAAGGCATTCCCGACGAGGTCGCGAACAAGACTGTGCTATACGGAGCCAGGAATATCGAGCAATTAAAAGAGCGTTTCAGGCGCTACGAAGCGATAAAAAGAGATATGGAGATGAGGACGAAATTTGAGGAGCCGAAGAGTAACAGGGTAAAGCCGGTGGCGAAGCTGTCCGAAACCGAGAGGAACAAGGAACCCGGTCGATCTGGAGATGCGAGGAAGACGCGATGCTACAATTGCTTCAAATGTAGGGAGTACGGACACATCGCATCAAGTTGCGACAATTTGGGTGAGCCCTCAAAAAAAGTTTACAGCGTGTTTCGGTCGTTACAAACAAGGCGTGGTAAGGATGTTAAGATGGAAAATTTCAAATTGAGCGCGTTGATAGACACCGGTAGTGAGCTGACTCTAATGCGAGCAGATCAGCATGTGAAAATCGGAGCGCCCAGATTAAGTCGGGAAATCGTTGGATTTGGCGGTGTCGGTTCCGGAAGGAATTTTACGCTCGGGAAATTTTCCACGAACATTATTATAGACAATGAGTCGTACTGTATAACCATACACGTAGTTCCAGACACAGTGATGCAACATTCGCTTATTATTGGCGCAGACTTTTTGGACACTGTTGAAATAAGTATAAAAGGGGGAGAATCTTTTATTAGTAGAATAAAGGACGAAAATCCCGATGAGTGTCCGGAAGTCCTCAAGATAGATGTAGAGACACAGGCGAGTGAGATAGATTTGTCACACGTTAAGGACATGCAACATAGGCTAAAAAGAGATTTGAAGAGAACCAAAGCATTGCTAAGAGACGCTCAAACGATGCTGGAGAGATCGAAAGGTGACTCGACGGGTAAAGCAGCTTTACGACAGCTGAAGAACCAGTTAGAAGATGCAGAATGCGCTAGAGCAGTTGCAGTTAAAGCGAAACAGGCACTGGAGCAAGAACCGAATGAGACGCAGGCTTCGTTGCAGGAAGTACTGCGGCAACGTTCCGAAGCAGAAGATCGTGTTAATGTAGCTAGTCGCGAACGAACTGAGCTACTGTCGCAATTGGAAGAAAATAAAGAAGAGTTAGCAGAAGTTTTGAAGAAGTATCGGGCAGCTGTGCAGCAAGTGTCGGAGGAACGGAGAATAGTGGCAAGACACGTGGTGATTGGTAAAGTGGACCACGAGATGGTGTCCTCGTCGGATTCTTGCGGCCAGCAGGAGGACTTAGCGAACATCACGAGGAGGAAGAATCTGGCTAAACAACAGCAACAGGATGTTGTTGATGATATTTGCGAATTTACTGAGAAGGATAGCGTTGCGGATGTGAGGGTTGTTTCAAGTTTTCGGATAGACTCGAAGAGAGTGAATGCAAGGCGAACGAAAAGACAAGGGAAGTCGCACGTGCGGAATCCCTCCAATAATATCGATATACAGAGGATGTGGATGACGAGGACGACGATGGGATTGTCGAGGACACGATGAACGTGAAGACCTTCGAAAAAGAAGAGATCATAGTCTCGGTAGATGGTAAGTTGTTAACGTCTTCCATGTACGAACCGAGCCTACGAAAATGTCACGATGCTGCCACGACGATCAAAGCCCCTGACAAGAGTGAAATGGGTAAACAAACAACGGAGAGGAAGATAGAGGAAGAGCGAAAGAGGAGCAGTAGCATCGAGGACGAACAGGCCGCGGTGTTCCAAGAGGAACGAGATCAGCTGCGTGCGGACGCAAAGAGACGGATTGAGGAGATCCAAATCCGAAACAAGCGGGCGTATAACAGGAGACGCAAGAAGGCGACAGCATACAGGACGGGAGATCTAGTGGCAATCGAGAGGATGCAGAGGGGTCCCGGGCTAAAGCTGCATCCGAAGTTTCTTGGACCGTATCGGGTGATAAAAGTCCTGCGAAATGACCGATGCATAGTGCAGCGAGAGGGGGAGCACGAAGGGCCACGTACAACTTCCACGGCAGCCGATCACATGAAATGGTGGAATGCTGACGATAGTGATGTAAGTGCGAGCGGCGATGATGAGCACATCTGAGGGCAGATGTGATTGTCAGGAAAGGCCGATTGTAATATCGTAGAATAGCTTTGATTGGAGATCGGCTGAAAATAGAAAAACCGTGTACGTCGTGTTTCTGTGGTTCGTTTACATTTAAGAGTGCCTACGTGACTAAAGGCACGTAGTTGGTAGTTCTTACATAGGTATGAGGGAAACAATAGACAACGTTAGAAGAAGGACGGTTTCGCTATCCAAAGCGAATCGAAAAGTGTGCGTGTTGCGAGAATCAGAGTTGATCGAGACGTCGAAGCATAGAGTCGTTAGAATTGAGTTGCGAGTGTTGTCGAGTGTTAGAGTTGCTAGTGAGAGAGAGAGAGAGAGAGAGAGAGAGAGAGAGAGAGAGTTACCAAATAGTTGTCAAGTTATTTGTTGTAAATACGAGCGTTGCATTTAGTTTTCCTGTTAATCAAACATCGTTTCTCTGTCTAACTAATATCTGTATTTTCAATCCATTATTAATAAATTATAATTAATCGAACAAAATTACACCTTTAATATATTCCGATATTACATTACCGTGATGTAATATTTATCATGCTTATTTTGTACGTAAAACGAATCGTTGGAATATTCCCGAAGCTAACGAAGCATTTCCCAAAAGTTAAACCGAAGAGATTAACGCGAATAGTTAAGTGAAATTTTTCCATTAACTTGCTGACCAACCGGCAAATAAAAAATCATAAAAATTGTTTCAATGTGTTGAGGTCACGCATAACTTCTTTTTTCATTGACGATTACCAAACAGGTAAAATTTCGAAATTGTACGAAGGCCACGTGACCAGATCGTATTGGAATTTGAAGTGCATGGAAAAAGACAACTCGAAGTACAAACCTTGAGCTGTACTACTCGAAGTACAAACGTGAACTAATGGATGCAGAAAAGCAATTAACGCCAAACATCCGAACAGCATCTTGGAGCCCGTCATTGTTCTGAAATAAAAGAAGTGACGAATTAAAAAGACGCAGGACTAATAATAATAAAGGAAACTTAGTTCGTATTATAAATTGAATTTACATCAGAAAAGAAGCACGATCAAGCGAAACAGATCGTAGAAATGACAAATATCATCGATATACGTTTCAGTGTAATTTCACTTTTGAAAATTATTTAGTTTAATACGATCGTATTCATCGCTCCGAAACTTTCATTGTGCTGCAATTTGTGCTGCGTCTTTTTAATTTCTCTATCTTTCTGTGTTTTCGGAAAAATTACTTGAAAGATTAAGAATTGCTTGCCTTATTTTATTTTCGATTAGTTAGGATTTGATTATTCCAGGTAAGGTTTATTATTTATAACAGGTTTTATCACTTGTTTATTATTTAGGAGTTTGTTATTTTAGGATTAGTACCTTTTAGGATTTCTTATCCTTCGAGTTTCTGTTTCAGATATCTAGGTCTATTTCAAGATGTTTTATTACATTAGGATTATTTATTCGATTAAGATAATTTAAGAGTTTCACAATGTACAAAGAAATAATCGCGTGAAATTTAGATTTATGCTTTAAACGTATTAAACACGCGGTAATTTCAATGTCTATAGCCTCGAACGTGTTCTGATTAGTTGTGTCATTGTCTGTGACATTGAAATCACAAAAATCCATTGCAAGTGTGCTGTCATGCAATGTGGATGTAATTGGGTTTTTTGGGGTTAGGTTGGGGTTAGGTTGTATCATCTGATTTGTACAGTACTATTTTAACGCAAGGACAGGAAAGTTATTATATATTTCCCGTCCATTATTTGAATCGTTGTGAAGTGTAACGAATTATATTCGATTCGAGGAGATGTTAATGAATTAGCCATTTCATATGTAATTACATGGAAATAAAAATCATTGCAAAAGTAATTGATCTAATGACAACGGAATTTCCAATATTTTTTTGTTTCGTCACCTCTTTTTCGTAATATATCTTTTATAGGTACGTGATTTATTAATCGTTCGAATGGAAATAATTATTCGTATAATATTCAAACGATTCTAGCCATAAAATAAATTAAAACGATACCTGTCAATGATATGCAATCTGCGTATGACGTCAACCTCGATCTATGCTTATACAAGAAATTTTATCAATCAATGACTAGATATACAATAATCAAATATTATAAAATTTCCTGAAAACCTTTAGGTGTTAATATCTTTAATATTTGCAAGTTATTGTTTAGCGCTAATTAGTTAGAATGTAACAAGTGGTGTACCAGAATTGAGATAATTAAGCCACACGAACAATCTTATTTAGATCTTTTTAATTTTTTAATTCTCTTTTGCTCTAATACTTCGTAAAATTAATCTTCATTAGCTACTACACTTCATAGAATAACAAGAGATAATTTTTCTTATATAACGTTTCATTCATAAAATCTATCATTAAAGTATATCTTCATAAAAATATCATTCCATACTAACGGTATATTTGGTGTCATACGAGATAACAGTTACCAGTGATGACATATGTAACTTTATAAAGATATCTCGTTTTATTATATATTAAAAGAATGTACTCATTGCTGCTATATTTCAGATGAAAAAAAGGCGGCAACGATTTTACAGTAAAATCGTTCGTTTACAACTGATTCATTTACATTTCATGATAATACTGTGCATTCTGAATATGCTATGATTTGGTTTAAAATAATAAATAGTCCATTCTTGCATACTATTGCTCCAGCTTTACTTGTATTTTCGATATTGGTATAAATAGAAAGACAATTAATGTCGTTCGAGTCTATTTTCGGATCATTTATATTACGTTTAATCCATATAGTTATCATATGAGACATAGTATCGTAAAATTTGGAAGAATAAAACGTTCGTACAGGAAGTACATTTTATAAGAACTCCAACAAATCTGCGTGTGCACCTAAAATACAAACTGATAGTGATAGTGATTGTTCATAAGTTTATATACATTATCTAATGTCAATCGAAGGTATCAATTCTTTTTCTCCATAAGAGTACTTTTTCATTTATATGTGTTCAAAAATACATGTGTTCAACCGTGAAGCATATGTCACCTACAACGAAAAAGAGTTTTCCTATACTTAATATTTCCTTTATATACCTATGAAAGTCTATTCTTCGCGTAGTATGAAATTATGAATAAATCTGGAATATTGTTCAATCTGAAAAGAAAAATAACTTATTGACATCATTCATTGATACGAGATTCAGAATGTTTGTTTTGTCTTGCAGAAAAAGAAGGCAGCCCTCCCTTTCTTTTAATGTGAAATAGAAAGCGAAAATTTGAAAACAGATTTTTTGGAAATTTACTTGCAAATATCGTTTTCAATATCGTGATTTTCTTCCCAATGGTACTGTACTTTCAAATTTTCCAGTATCCCTCTAAAAACAAAAAGTCGAACCTCGTTATTGTTAACGTAGGCATTACAAGGAAGCGAAGTATTAGAAAGCAGCTCCTTTTTATTATGGATTTCTCTATAATCATGTAAATAAGAAATTCCGGAAATTTTTTCCTCAAGAATTTAATTCTTGTGTTTTGATTGATAATTATTACACTGCATACTAACTTTTCGCATACTGTTCGCGTCTAACAGTTTCCTAATAATAACTACTTCAAAATTACATATGTTCTTGCACGAATTCAAAAGTACGTATGATACAATTACAATTGATTCTAAAATAATAATTATTTAAAGATATTAAGATACTAATTAAACGTTTCACTGTATTTCAAAATCTGGAACAACAAATTTTTATTTATAAAAAATGAAACTGTCTTTATATATTCTTTGTCACGATGCTATTTCTTATTACCGTGTCGACATTTTTTAAAATTCATTTTGTTATCTCTACGCAATAGGAAAATTCATATACTGCTTAATATTTTTTGCATATTATCCATCCACCGCATGATATCTTCTGAAAAATCAAAATATTAATGTTATATTATTACAATGCTTCTTAAATATCAATTTTTGACAAATTTGAAATCCAATATATTTTGCACAATTATTATTTATCAAAAAATTCCAAGTTAGTAACTTTCTTTTCAAATGGCAAATAACATATACTTTGACTTACCTGTAAGTTTTTGTTCCTAATCATCATTTCCTCTTATAGAACATCATTATTGTTCTTATAATTACTACCAGTGTCATAGATATTGTAGTGGCTACAACTGAATTAATAGAAAATGATAAATAACTGTGTATAACACTAACACATAATTGTGTATAACAATGACACATAACTTTTACTTACATATCTGTCGATAAGGGATTACTTACTGTGATATCCTGTTGATGTTTCTTAAGGCACTTGATTAGGTGCGATACGGTATCATTCCTTATGGTATACTGTAGATAAGTATTTTAGAAAATAACAAGAATAAATCTAAATTATTCAGAGGTTCCAGTTTCGGCTTAGACATAAATACAGGACCATTTGCAAAGAAGAAAGGGTGCGTTTCTACAGCCTCGTTATAGTAACCATGAATACCAATCTCTGAATTACTGGTTACTAAACATAAATATCCTATAAAATTTAATATATTTCTTTAATTTTTAATACATACATGAGTTAGTAGTTCTAAATTATGAATCATCCTACCTGTGATATTACGCTTTTCCTTATAATATCATCACTCGAGTGAACAACATTAAGATCATGTAAACCATGTCATCCTATCTTACTGTGAAGATACTTAGTTATGTTATCTAACATTATAAAAATATCATCAAATTCAAGTCCTTTTATTCACATCACATGGCCACGACGATCTGGTTCTTCGTTATATAATGTTCTAAAATTTGTCGTATATATAGGATGTACAAACCGTGATATCAAGGTATCAGTTCTTCCTTCCCAAGGGACAGTTTCATTAAAATTCTGATAGAATTAAAAATTAATTATTAATATTCTAACAATCATATATGTTAAATACGTTATAGTCAACGATATATACCTGAGCGAATGTAGGGGTGATTCCTTGATAATTATAAATGTCATCAGCCCACATCATTGTGCCACTTCTTTGTACTCCAGCCTCTAGATTAACAGCCTAAACAAACATACGAAATTTTATAGAAGCTGTACAAAATATAGTATATATGCGCAATATTGAAGCGTTCAAGGGGATATAAAGGTAATGTACATCACATACACGTGTACTCTCATGCAACAAAATACAATTAGATTTAATAGTATAAGCTCTTTTATTCATCATAATAGATTGGAAATTTAAGTGTCTTACGAGGGTGAGTAAAAAGTTACCCGCTCTGTCGGTGTAGAATTTATTTTAAGCAATTGTCAAAAAAGACATACATCATTTTTTGACATAATCACTCGATTTCTGTATACACTTTGTCCATTTGCCGAAGGACCTTTGTATTTTCTCATTAAAAAATGTTTTGGGCTGAGCTGCGAACCACGAATGCATCGTCGTCTTCACCTTTTCATCAGCTTTTTCGGCATCCATCTCGCACAAACTTTTTAAAATCCAAATCTGTCGTGCACTATTGCATAAGCAGAGCCGTGGCTGATTTGCAAATGATTTGCCACATTATCCAGTGTCACTCGTCTATTCCATAGAGCATAAGTTCATGAGCACGTTCAATGTTGTCATCGTGGATGTGGACGGGCGTCCAGCTGTTTTTTCATAACACTCGTGCGATCTTCTTTGAACTTTTGTGCCCATTCAAACACACTTCGTGACAAAACACTTTCTCCATAATGTGCATTAAATCTTTGATAAATATAGGCATCAAACATAACCTCCGACCACAAGAAACGAATCACAGCATCCTGCACTGTTTTCCTGCAAATCACCATTGCAAAGCGCCATTACTCGCGCAACGGTCACAAACGAATTGACGTAACACAAAGAAACCTGCGCAGCAGCACTGAACAGATATTGACGTCATACGAAGAGTGCAGATGGATCAATACGGTCGACAGAAGTTTTAACTATCTGGAGTGCGGATAAATTTTTACTGAGAGTCGTATAGGAATCTATAATCTGTAAGTACACCTTTGGCTGAATGGAAATTTCTCTTACATATAGTCAAAAATGCTGAAACTGTGTATTGAATTGGAATTGCATGTGATTGCATGAGTACACAGGACGTTTTTAGCGAATAAAAAATAATTTTGAAAGACACGAAACTTATCTTGTATTTTATGCACTCTCTGTGTCCGAATTTCCAGAAGCTCTCTATCTTATGAAGTGTTTTAGATTAGCCGGAAAATTTTGTACGTACGTACAAGAAGTATACGATCTAAGTGGAATATTCCATTATTCTCTTGATACAACAGAAACGAAATTTACAGAACTTCTCAGAAAGTTGGTTTATTATTACCAAATTAATAGAATTAATACACGTTTATCATCTTTACATACCTAAGTCGTGGAGGTTTATCGTGCGTAAAAAATTAGTGTCGTTTCAAAGTTACATTTCGTACATTTTAAGCCTATAATTTGTAACGTACAAAACAATGTAAATTTGAGCTGTTTCTTATCTCCACAATAAGAAAATCCAACTTTACGTTTTTTACACAATGATATTTATGGAACAGTAATATCATATTATTGCATCGCTTGGAGAATGAAGTCAAGGTACGATGTGACCCTAGTGTAAACGCTGGGATACCCAGCTGTGCCGCACTTATAAGCATAAGACACAATACCTATTAAATACGAGGTTAATTCATGTTGTATCAGCAGTGGTCCGCCGCGGTCAGCCTGAAAGGATCGTTAAATTTTTAATCAAAGATACTGAAATATATCGATCGAATTGTATTGAAATTATACTTATATACAGTAATAATCTTCTATTGATTTGTGTATTGAAATACTCCAATTTATAACGTACATGTTATATGTATTTTGAGCAAAACTAAGATTAGAAGGAAATTAGATTAAATACCATAACGAGGTGTGAGAAGTGGGCAAAACTATTAAATTGTGTTTATCTATTATTTTTAATGTTTAAGACGTCGATTTGATGTTAATTCGAATCGACGTGTCTTCAGATACCGTATAGTTTGTAGTAACTCTGTAACTTAATTACCGTACAAGAATCCTCTCCACCCTGAGCATGTTCGGCGCATATTATACCATCAGTGATATCAGGTGCATTAGGAAATTTGGAATAAGCTATTTTGCATTCGGCGTTCTTAATCACTGGCATTTGTACTTCCATTAATGCATTACGTCGTGGTCGTCCTACGAAGAAAATAAGAAAGATATTTAAGACTGGAACTATTTAATTTTATTATAAAATTGATATCACTTACTATATCTTAATGCTCCCCATCCAGCAACAAGGGGGTTATAGCCGACGAAGTTGCTCATTCGTACAAATGGGATATACGTACCCTGAAAAATAAAAAAATAAATGAAAATGCAGGAAACGAATGACCAAAAGTATGAGAAAGAATTATACACGCTTTATGACACAATATATGTGTACAGTAAGAAATTTCAGGATATGATACTTCAGTAATACTCAATAGCATATATATATATATATATATTTGAGGACTTACTCGAAAATGGCACCTCCTCCACCAATCTAAGAATGACAATATTATGATTGTGTATGTTTTCTATTCCATCCATATGTGCACAATGTGCTGCGGTCAAAACATGCCTAGCCGATATCAGGGAACCTCCGCACTTCCATAGTGGTTTGTCTGGGTTTCGGGGATTACGAAAACCTAATGCAGCGATCCATGGCCAAGCGCCTAAAATGCAATAGTCATAGTTGTGAATATACATAATTTTTTCTCACATAACGGGTAACAACGATTATTACCTATTCGATATTCGATCATACAGCAGACGATAAGTACATACGTACAAATACTCTGAAATAGAGATTTGATAAAGACAGAAATTAAATTTTTATTCCAGTGGAATACAAATTATTAAATAATTCTATATAATTTCTATTTGAACTATACTGAACTATAAAGTTCAAACGTGTAATTTCTGCCCTAACAGTTTTTGATCTCTATCCATATTATTACTCCTATATCAATTTTTTATTTCAAGCAAAAAGATACTCTTCCTAACATGAAGTAAAAGAAAGAAATAATTCAAGTTAATAAGTAAAGTTACTACCGATAAAATCATAGCATTATTATTTAGTCTAATTGAAATGTACATTGATGTGCTGTTTAATGCCTTTAAAGTTCATTCTTTGCAGTAAATGGCTTATTATTAATCGGAAAGAAAGACATAAAACGTACCAAGTTCAGCTGGTTTACCATCGACCACCCTGGTATGAGAGACGTTGCTAAAACCACAGTATGGTGGTCGCAAAGCCTTATACTTATACACAGTTTTTATTAAAATTTCTCTCTTCTCTTTGTTTGGATCGTTCGGACAGCAAACGATCGTAACATTGCCCTGGTATCTGCACACTGATCGTCTATAAAAATCGGTGGCTGTACGGTACTGTATCTGCCATATTTCTTGCAGAGGTTTACATTTTCTGTAGTCAAGGCACCTGCCTTCTTGATTGTCCGGTGTGGTACATTCTGGATCAAACAATTTTAAAACATTTATACAGTTCAAAGATGCGTAAGAAAGCGACACCGATTACTCAACTTTCGAAGTAAAAGGCCGATCAAGTCCACCGGATTGCCCTACAGACACGTATTAATCCGTAAGAGTTAGTCATCATGTTGATAATAATTATCTAAAGAAACTTTTTACGTGAAAATATAAAATTTTAATTGATTAGATATTGTGTTAGCCATACTTAAGAAAGAAAATGAAAATGAATGAAATGAAAGAAAAGGACTACCTTCAACCTCATGTTTTAAATAAACACTTTGTCAGTTTTGCGGTAAATAAATTCTTAGGAATTCAGGACAGTTTTTAGTGAATCATTTTGTTTCGACCGTTCGCGGAGAGACGCGATCGCGAGATAGCACGGCAACGAGAGTTGTAAGTTCCCATTACGATTAAATAATCGACGCCACGAACTGATCGATCCCCTTATTTCGATTATGATAATAAGGGTAGTTCAATGAAATTCCACAGAATTAACACAAATAAATTAATGTTTATTTCAACAACTTATTAACTAGAAAGATATAAATGGAACAAAAAAAATGTAACTGCGTTTTGGTTGATAAGTAATGCGCGACATACCACATGTGTTGACGGTTCGACTTCTCGAAAAGTTCTGAACGCCTTTCGATTTTTTTCGTTTTTTCTGGAAGGCGACCCCCACTACGTTCGGATCACGCCACATTCTTTTACTGCGAGGTAAAATACGGGCCACGAGTCGACGTTTCTGGAAGTCGCCCTGCTTAATGAACCATGTTTGTTTGCCGGGCAGACGCGACGATCCGTCTGCGACATTATAGTGCCGCGATCGATAGTTAAGAATATGACCTATTGTAAGCCGCATGGCGTAACATTCTCCCCCCGTTGAGAGGGTACCGATCAAACTAGCGAGGTGTGGTTGAAGTTCCCATCTTATTTCGTCTCGGTGGCTAGTTGTTCGGGTTTCTCGAGATCGGGTTGAATTGGCAGTGGGACAAGCCTTTTGACGCCCCGATCCAAAATGCTCTTTGCCGTCTGAACTGTAGCTGTCCGGATGACACCATCGGCGCCTGGTTGAACCTTGATAACTCGGCCCAGAGGCCAATGCATGGAGGGAACGTTGTCCTCTCTGAGGATGACGATTGTGCCCTTTTGGATGCTGTGTCCACCCTTGCTCCATTTATTGCGGTTGGTTAGCTCGTTCAAATACTCCTTATGCCAGCGGTTCCAAAAATGTTGTTTAAGCTGTTGGATATGCTGCCATTTGGAGAGTCGGTTCGATGGAATGTCTCTGAAATCTCGATCACGTAAGCACATTAATGAATCGCCAATGAGGAAATGTCCGGGAGTGAGGGCTAGGAGATCATTTGGATCGGTGGAGATAGGAGTTAGCGGGCGGGAATTGAGGACTGCTTCTATTTCTATGATAAGAGTATTACGGTGTTAAGCTCATATGTTTCTGTTTCTCCACTCGCGCTGCGCCATAATATCCTTTGATATTTCCGATCCTCTGGTCGTACGAGGAATTGCCGATACATTTTCTCGATGTCGCCAGTGAGTACGTACTGATGAGCGCGGAATCTAATTAATATACAAAATAAATTGTGAATTGATTCGAGAATATAGGATTTCCCCATTTTCATGATTATCGTGATTTTTGTATAAATATATTTTTTAAGATACTAATAATTAGGTACTTATAAATTAGTATTATCAATTATTTTGCATTTATAATTCCGCCTCTAGTATAAGTGTTAATTGAAAACTAACTTTATGTTTCAAAAAGTACTAGCAAAGTCGTTGAGTAACAAGCCACTGATGCTAACACAAATAGCATTGTCGTAATTAAATATTTCTAAATATTCATTTTTCATTTTGAACCTGTAGAAACAATTTATTATATATACTATTAGCTAAGTAATTGCATATTTAATTAAGTCGAAATATAAAACTTAGTTATTTTAATAATTTAAAAAATAAAAAACTGACAAACATTTCAATTTAATTTATGGTTGGAACAAAAGACAGTTATTCTTCATTAATTGAAATATTGCAATGCAGAGTACTTTCCAAAATACGCCGAGAGTATTCCTGATGGTGAAACGAGCGTTGCTTCATCGAACGCAGCTAAAGAAAACAACATCTATGTAGTTGGTGGTACGATGCCTGAAATAGAGGGCGCTAAATTGTACAATACCTGTACTATTTGGGGTCCCGATGGAACTTTGATAGCAAAACACCGAAAGGTAAGTAATATATTCCTTTATGGCTTTGAATTTGAAAATATTGGGGTGAAGAAAGTGACTCTATCTAGGAATAATTTAGGAATATACATATGTACATACGTATACTATAACCAATTCTATAATTTACGGTTTATAAAATACGTTATGATACGGGAAACGCCCATTTTTGTTGTAATGTGTTTGTTGTTGTATAAATTTTTCACATACTTAAAATATTATTCTACTTATTTTTTCTCCTTTTTAAACATTATTAAATGATAAGATTTTTTAATAAAAGAAAGTGATAAAAACGCTGTCAGTTATTAAATAAAAAATAATTAAAGTTTAGGAGTTGGTAACTTTGATATTAAATTACAAAAGTTGCAGCAATAGAATTAGCGACCACATTTTTATGTTATTAGGTACATCTATTCGACATCGACATTCCTAATAAGATTACTTTTCGAGAGAGTGATTCACTCAGTCCTGGTAACTCCCTAACGACGTTCGATGTGAAGGGCTGCAAAATAGGTATTGGCATTTGCTATGATATTAGATTCGAGGAAATGGCACGCATTTATCGGAACAAAGGTACAGTAACTTAATCGATCAATACTTAACTAGCAAAAAATTAAATATCTTTCTTAAATATATTCTATATAAAATTAATATAATCTGTAACTCTGTATAAAAAGAAGCTTAATTTAAAAAACCAGTATATTTGCTGAAAATGAAACAAATAAAAGAATTAAAAGCACAATAAGAGGACTGTCCTCGCATATTCAGAAATGATGGAATGTGAACCGTGCAACTACGAAGTTAATTGGTATTCGGTGGCTTCATATTTCCTGCTTCTCTGGGTTAGGTTGCCAAATGCTGATATATCCAGCGGCATTCAATATGACCACTGGACCACTGCACTGGTCATTACTTCAGCGTTTCAGAGCGAATGATAATCAATTATACGTTGCCTGCATATCACCGGCTCGTGTTCCTTAAGCAAGTTACGTCGCATGGGGACATACACAGTTGACCAATCCCTGGGGAAAGATTCTTTACGATTTGGAAACTCAAGAGAATATGGCAGTCACCGATATCGGTAATTTACAGCTTAAAATTAAAAGCGAGAGATCCATGATGTAATTAATTTTTAGTCTCGTTAATTTATCGATTTAGCCATCTTCCTCTGTATTTGTTGAATTTATTAGTAAGCATTACTTATTACTTCGTATGTTTCTTTTTTCTATCAGATCTAAAAGTTGTTGAGGAAGTAAGGGCTCAGATACCTACATTTTCTCAGAGACGTACAGATTTGTACGACACTGTCTGTAAGAAGGAGTAACTCTACACTAAAACAGAAAATGTTTTTTTATAATATTTCTACTACGATATCCTTTTTTTGTGAATTATTACTAATTTCTTATCATTTGTACTAAATGAATGACTCAATTAAGAAAACCAAAACGTTATAAATAATAATCTGTATATCTTGTGTATCAACATGTAATTGGATATTATAATAATATAGGAATGCTATAATAATATAGGATAATAATATAGGAGAATAGTAATATAGAAAAAAACTACATGCTTTTAAACACCTTTAATATCGATCACATAAATTGTTATAATTCACAATGATTACGCATACATAAAAGACCCCTTGATAGTAAAATTTACGATCAAAAGGCAATTACGTATCGTTTAACAACATTTAATTTATAACACCTTTTAAACATTTAGACAGATTAACACATAACACTTCTTATATAGAAACATCAATTCGAAGTTATCAGCTTGGAGAAATTGGTCGATTAATACCTGTAGATTGTCTGTCTCGATGAAAGACTTAAAGAGAGCAAAAACATGATAATGCCGCTAATATAATATTCCTTCTTTCTTGTATCTGTCTGCCTCTCAGGTCGTTTTACTAATTACAATAAGTAATTTCGCCTTCTTTGCGCTCTCTTTTAACGCATTCGAGACCGAAAGAAATTCATATCAGTCAGTAGGCAAGGGTATAGTATACATATTTTATATATAACTTATGTAGTAATGTATATATCATGTTAATTTCATATTTTTTTCAATATAGAATTATTATATATATATATATATGACTGTACATAATACATTATAGAATAACATAGTATATAATTTTATATTTTAAAAATATGAGGCATACTATTTAAGATTGTCATCGATTTAAAATCAAAGTATGAAAAGGATACCCTGGAGAGAGTAAAACACAGAATCATTCTAACTAAACATTCAGATCGTACCGACACCTAGGTATCGTCTTACAATTAAATCTCGGTCTCGAATGGATTAAAATGAAATACATACTTGCAGCTTCAACATCTTCAATATCGAGAAGATTCAAACTTTACAAATAAATGTAAATTGCGATGTAAAACAACGCGATGTAAAAAGGGAAAAAGGAGGAAAGAAGGAACAGGGAAGCAAAGAGAAGAAACGAATTTTTCATTTTCTCTTGCCAGGAATATAAGATGCTAAGTAATCTTCCTAAGTAATCTCCTCCAGCTTTTTCTAGTTTGATCAATAATTATTAGTACATGTTAGGAAAACAAATAGAATTTTTGTTCTCAAGCGAGGTATAATCTAAATTTTGTATGTACACAAAAATGTTAAATATCTGTAATAAACATGGTATAATCAATTTTTTTACATAAAATTATATTGTATAGGCTATTGTTATTTAAACATTTTAAATTGGATGAAGAAAAAAAATGACGCAAATAAAACGTAGGACATTTTAATTAAAGAGACTAATATAGAGATTTATCTACTTAACTGTGATTAAATCATCTCCACTTAACGCTCTACCTCTTCTATTAATTATGCTTCGTTAAACTATGATTACAGAGGATGGGTTTTTTGATAAAATGACATTCTGACAAATATATATAGATCGATATATATAGATATAGATAGACAAATATATAGATTCTTACAACAGTAGTTATGAATGAACAGTAGTTATTGTATCAATTCCGTTCTTCAGAAGCTTCATTTGTGAAAAGACAATTCGCCAGAATATGGATTCACTGTAGTTATAGCTATAGGATTTCAATCTAGTTGACAGACTTGCTTTACGTAGAGAATATCTGTCTCTTGTTCTACCTTATCGCGATTCTCTCCTCATCTTATACGCTTTGTCGAGCAAAGTAATATTGGCATATATCTCGGCTCTGGTTACAATCATTAGTTTCCGCCTAAACGGTTAGAATCACATAGCTCGCGCTCTACTCTCGTTTATTCAACATTCAGGCCATATGGTCGCATGCGACGAGTTTTATGTTAATTCCGACCGATTACAATACCTTTCTTTCGTTTACAAGGAACGACGAGACTGGCAGTTGCGTGATTTCCAATGCAAAAGCCGCGATATCTGCACGATAACCTAACCTCAACCGATTTTGTTGTACTATTCTTACGTGGACTTCGTTTGTACCACTTTCGTAACAAAAATAGAATACGTAGAACACAGCATTCCGTTATGCGATATTGTCGATTCCTAACATCCGAAAAATCAGAGATAATTATTTCCCTACAGTTGTACATTTGTGTGAAAAATTACGAACGTAAAGTTGTTTGGTGCATGCACAGTCCTCCCCTCCGCTGCATTTGCGTGGACATGCTAGAAAGATTCACTTTTCCACGGTGAAACTGTATGTATTATAATTTCATTTTTACAAAGGTCGAACATCCTACTATGCATAAATTTAATATTAATATAAGCAGGTTTCGTGTTAAGTATTACATCTGACGTATAAGCACACGTGTGTACGAGCCTTGGTTTTAAATGTCTTATAGTAGACACCGAAAAGATTATTCAGTTGGATATCTGACTCAATATCAATATTTTACTAGGAGATAACATGTTAAGAACACGTTGGTGGATGGCATGGGAGATGATGAATGAAGACATACTTCTGTGAGATACATAAAATAGTAGTCAGAACGTATTTTGGCGCTTGGGGACAGCAACAGCTTTTTTTTTTTTTTATTTATTTGTTGGAATTACAATCAATTCTCGCGTTGAGAATTTTCAGTAATTTTTCTGGCGTGGCGCAGTGACATGGCTGTTTATTTACAATAAGTTAATACTTATTATAGATAGGTATAATTTATAAGTATTATAAGTAAGTGCATTAGCTTAATTTGGATAATTAAATGAATCTAACGTTTAGGTCTAGCGGGTAGTGCCTCTTCAGCCTGCGAATCTGGTCCGTCGTATCGAGTAGTCCAGTGATTAGGGGGTTTCGGTGTTTCTTGACTCTTTTGCTATATCTGTCGCTATATTTTGCTATTTCCTCTTTGACTGTAGGTATCTTGAGGTCGCGATGGATGGTTTCGTTGGTAACATACCAAGGTGCGTCTATTAAGGCTCTTAGCGTTTTCGATTGGAATCGTTGTAGTATTTCGATGTTGGAGTTACTTGCTGTTCCCCATCGCTTCCTATATCCCTATATTCCGTACTTGCTTCGCTTGGTACTTTTATAATTTTCGCAGTTACAATAAAAAATTTAATTCTTAACAGATTAAAGATTTAACCTCTTGCTTTATAGTGTACAATAATTTTTTTTTTTTTTTTTGTATAGGTTATGTGATCCATAGTTTGAGTAAGCAGTACACACACACACACACACACACACACACACACACACACACACACACACACACACACACACACACACACACACACACACACACACACACACACACACACACACACACACACACACACACACACACACACACACACACACACACACACACACACACACACACACACACACACACACACACACACACACACACATTTACGTGACAAGCTTTCATTTCAATCTATATTTAAGATTAATATTTTATCAGTTTCTGTTCGTAACAACATCGAAGTAGTCAATAAGTTTGAAGAGTATAATTAAGGAAGCTATGAAGCAAGAGGTTAAGAACAAATTCTGAAAGAGGTTATGTACAACTCAGTAGTACTGCTTTACATTACTTTGCGAATTACTTTTCAAGCATAAAAATAGTTTAACAGCCACTTATAGTTACTTCCTTACCATTACATTCATTAAATTCGTTTGATTTTGTAAACTAAATAACCACGCTGACCAGTCTCTTATTTAAAATAGAATTATTTTGTCATATATCCAACAGTTTACTTTCTCTTCGTAAATATTATTAATAATTTTATCAATTTCGTATACTTCCATCCTTCGTATAAGTGACAATAAATCAGAAGAGCTTCATAGCAATATTGAACAACATACAGTCAACTACAGCACCATTAGATACATCCACCATACAGTCAACTACAACACCATTAGATAACAGCAATACAATAGATTATTATTTTCTACGTGTCATTGATTCATCATCATCATTTTCCATTTTTTTAGCATATGTAAAAACGTATCTGACGTAATCTTACCTCGCTCTTTGAGTAAAAAAATCCATTCAAATGAAACAAAGGGAAAAGAAATAAGAAAACAAACACTCACATACGAATCTTCATTACATAACTGTATGTACTCCTCGAGGTATAATTACTCAGACACGTTACAGCGTACCTTCTTCGTTCCCTGATGGCTGATGTTGATCGTTGACGTTTATAGTGAAAGAATTTCGTCAACGGCGCCATCTGGATCCCTGTTGAAAAATTAAACTAGCCGCAACAGCACCATTAAGCTCATCACCCAGAGTAGCTTTTGTTGCTGAGTCGTGGAGGAATTATTATCATCAACGACATAAACTTTACCAGTTCCGGTAATGTTCTTCATGTGGTCCAGGCATTCGAACTCGCAACATCGCTTTCCAAGACGAAATTTTTTGCATGTCTGTAGTAAAAAGAAATCGATCAATTGTACAGATCAATCGTCACTCGACTGCTCGAGAATTCAGATCATCCAGAGAATAGAATAGAGACGTGGAAAAATGTAGTGCGATCATCGCAGTGGGAGGAAATAGGGGGATAGGGACCAAATGAATGAACGAGATGTTAAGGACAACTGACGATAAGTTCTTCTTTTGTCGGGAATTGCATGTTTGTGAATGGTTTGTGGGTGGTTAGGTGGAGAGAATTGAAGAGTTTGGAGGTGACTGGAAGAGTGTTTTGGGCAAGGTAGATTGCAGAATGGTTGCGGTAGCATTGTGTTAATTATGGGTTTGTACATGTAATCTTTGTATGTATCACTACATACAACCTAACGTATATTTTTAATAATACATCAGAGTTTTAGTTATTTCATAGCTATGAATTTTATACTCTATAATCTTGACGTTTTATTTCACAGAAGCGTTTGAATATCCATAAAAATTAAATGAACCAATGTATTCATTATCTTATAGAGAAGATATATTATTTTTAATTATGTTCCAATTATTTATCATGATCCTGATTTCCTTATTCTGAAAATTTGAAAGGAAGTTTTGTAGTTTGATACTTTCAGCGACAAAGGGTCAATATTGCTTTAGTATATTTCGTCACATATACATGTATATCTATATGAATTGAGGACTGCTTCTATTTCTATGATAAGAGTATTACGGTGTTAAGCTCATATGTTTCTGTTTCTCCACTCGCGCTGCGCCATAATATCCTTTGATATTTCCGATCCTCTGGTCGTACGAGGAATTGCCGATACATTTTCTCGATGTCGCCAGTGAGTACGTACTGATGAGCGCGGAATCTAATTAATATACAAAATAAATTGTGAATTGATTCGAGAATATAGGATTTCCCCATTTTCATGATTATCGTGATTTTTGTATAAATATATTTTTTAAGATACTAATAATTAGGTACTTATAAATTAGTATTATCAATTATTTTGCATTTATAATTCCGCCTCTAGTATAAGTGTTAATTGAAAACTAACTTTATGTTTCAAAAAGTACTAGCAAAGTCGTTGAGTAACAAGCCACTGATGCTAACACAAATAGCATTGTCGTAATTAAATATTTCTAAATATTCATTTTTCATTTTGAACCTGTAGAAACAATTTATTATATATACTATTAGCTAAGTAATTGCATATTTAATTAAGTCGAAATATAAAACTTAGTTATTTTAATAATTTAAAAAATAAAAAACTGACAAACATTTCAATTTAATTTATGGTTGGAACAAAAGACAGTTATTCTTCATTAATTGAAATATTGCAATGCAGAGTACTTTCCAAAATACGCCGAGAGTATTCCTGATGGTGAAACGAGCGTTGCTTCATCGAACGCAGCTAAAGAAAACAACATCTATGTAGTTGGTGGTACGATGCCTGAAATAGAGGGCGCTAAATTGTACAATACCTGTACTATTTGGGGTCCCGATGGAACTTTGATAGCAAAACACCGAAAGGTAAGTAATATATTCCTTTATGGCTTTGAATTTGAAAATATTGGGGTGAAGAAAGTGACTCTATCTAGGAATAATTTAGGAATATACATATGTACATACGTATACTATAACCAATTCTATAATTTACGGTTTATAAAATACGTTATGATACGGGAAACGCCCATTTTTGTTGTAATGTGTTTGTGTTGTATAAATTTTTCACATACTTAAAATATTATTATACTTATTTTTTCTCCTTTTTAAACATTATTAAATGATAGGATTTTTTAATAAAAGAAAGTGATAAAAACGCTGTCAGTTATTAAATAAAAAATAATTAAAGTTTAGGAGTTGGTAACTTTGATATTAAATTACAAAAGTTGCAGCAATAGAATTAGCGACTACATTTTTATGTTATTAGGTACATCTATTCGACATCGACATTCCTAATAAGATTACTTTTCGAGAGAGTGATTCACTCAGTCCTGGTAACTCCCTAACGACGTTCGATGTGAAGGGCTGCAAAATAGGTATTGGCATTTGCTATGATATTAGATTCGAGGAAATGGCACGCATTTATCGGAACAAAGGTACAGTAACTTAATCGATCAATACTTAACTAGCAAAAAATTAAATATCTTTCTTAAATATATTCTATATAAAATTAATATAATCTGTAACTCTGTATAAAAAGAAGCTTAATTTAAAAAACCAGTATATTTGCTGAAAATGAAACAAATAAAAGAATTAAAAGCACAATAAGAGGACTGTCCTCGCATATTCAGAAATGATGGAATGTGAACCGTGCAACTACGAAGTTAATTGGTATTCGGTGGCTTCATATTTCCTGCTTCTCTGGGTTAGGTTGCCAAATGCTGATATATCCAGCGGCATTCAATATGACCACTGGACCACTGCACTGGTCATTACTTCAGCGTTTCAGAGCGAATGATAATCAATTATACGTTGCCTGCATATCACCGGCTCGTGTTCCTTAAGCAAGTTACGTCGCATGGGGACATACACAGTTGACCAATCCCTGGGGAAAGATTCTTTACGATTTGGAAACTCAAGAGAATATGGCAGTCACCGATATCGGTAATTTACAGCTTAAAATTAAAAGCGAGAGATCCATGATGTAATTAATTTTTAGTCTCGTTAATTTATCGATTTAGCCATCTTCCTCTGTATTTGTTGAATTTATTAGTAAGCATTACTTATTACTTCGTATGTTTCTTTTTTCTATCAGATCTAAAAGTTGTTGAGGAAGTAAGACAAGACGAAATTTTTTGCATGTCTGTAGTAAAAAGAAATCGAATCTGGTCCGTCGTATCGAGTAGTCCAGTGATTAGGGGGTTTCGGTGTTTGTTGACTCTTTTGCTATATCTGTCGCTATATTTTGCTATTTCCTCTTTGACTGTAGGTATCTTGAGGTCGCGATGGATGGTTTCGTTGGTAACATACCAAGGTGCGTCTATTAAGGCTCTTAGCGTTTTCGATTGGAATCGTTGTAGTATTTCGATGTTGGAGTTACTTGGACAGCAACAGCTGGTGATACTGTCATACACCTCCATTTATAAACTTTCGAAAATCGATGTGACCTTCAAACTTTAGTGTATTCTGTTTCACAGCACAAAATGTTTCCGAAACGTACGTTTGAAGGACTTTAGTTAACTAAACCTTAAGATTTATAACGGGCCCTCGGGCTAGCCGAACATGTACTGCGGAGACGCATCGACATCTGGCAATCATCTTACTCGAAGAATAGGGTCTGCGTGTGGCGAGCCACGGGACAGAAACCGTGGGAATGTTTACTGTCGCGTGTCGCCACGAATATTTCTTTTAAGGAGAGCTATAGAATTACTCCATACCTTTGTTAGGCAAAGCGTTCATCCCTTGACCGCGGCTACGTTGGGCGACAGACTGTCACCTCGAGCCAAAGCTCACCGTCACTAATCTCGAACAATTACAATCGGATTGAATAACTACAATAGTTTAGTTACAGTTATAGTAGACTTTAGATTGCAATGTTGCGGGGCTATCCAAAGGTTCCGGTGTCCTTTCATCTCCGACATATAGATATACATGTATATGTGACGAAATATACTAAAGCAATATTGACCCTTTGTCGCTGAAAGTATCAAACTACAAAACTTCCTTTCAAATTTTCAGAATAAGGAAATCAGGATCATGATAAATAATTGGAACATAATTAAAAATAATATATCTTCTCTATAAGATAATGAATACATTGGTTCATTTAATTTTTATGGATATTCAAACGCTTCTGTGAAATAAAACGTCAAGATTATAGAGTATAAAATTCATAGCTATGAAATAACTAAAACTCTGATGTATTATTAAAAATATACGTTAGGTTGTATGTAGTGATACATACAAAGATTACATGTACAAACCCATAATTAACACAATGCTACCGCAACCATTCTGCAATCTACCTTGCCCAAAACACTCTTCCAGTCACCTCCAAACTCTTCAATTCTCTCCACCTAACCACCCACAAACCATTCACAAACATGCAATTCCCGACAAAAGAAGAACTTATCGTCAGTTGTCCTTAACATCTCGTTCATTCATTTGGTCCCTATCCCCCTATTTCCTCCCACTGCGATGATCGCACTACATTTTTCCACGTCTCTATTCTATTCTCTGGATGATCTGAATTCTCGAGCAGTCGAGTGACGATTGATCTGTACAATTGATCGATTTCTTTTTACTACAGACATGCAAGAAATTCCGTGTTGGAGAGCGATATTGCGAGTTCGAGTGCCTGGACCATCTGAAGAACGTTACCAGAACTGGTATAGTTTATGTCGTTGATGATAAGAATTCCTCCACGACTCAGCAACAAGAGCTACTCTGGGTGATGAGCTTAATGGTGCTGTTGCGGCTATTTTAATTTTTCAACAAGGATCCAGATGGCGCCGTTGTCGAAATTCTTTCATTATAAACGTCAACGATCAACATCAGCCATCAGGGAACGAAGAAGGTACGCTGTAACGTGTCCGAGTAATTATACCTCGAGGAGTACATACAGTTATGTAATGAAGATTCATATGTGAGTGTTTGTTTTCTTATTTCTTTTCCCTTTGTTTCATTTGAATGGATTTTTTTACTCAAAGAGCGAGGTAAGATTACGTCAGATACGTTTTTACATATGCTAAAAAAATGGAAAATGATGATGATGAATCAATGACACGTAGAAAATTATAATCTATTGTATTGCTGTTATCTAATGGTGTTGTAGTTGACTGTATGGTGGATGTATCTAATGGTGTTGTAGTTGACTGTATGTTGTTCAATATTGCTATGAAACTCTTCTGATTCATTGTCACTTATACGAAGGATGGAAGTATGCGAATTGGGAGAAGTCAGGTTGAGAGATGCAAGATTTATACGCTCGTTCTGTCAGTTATCCCAGTGTCTGTTACGCGATAGAAAATGAACGAACTGAATAATAAATGCATTATCGGCATGAAGATTGCTTGATGTAGGCCACCGCTTTTTTTCTATCCTTCCGATACCATTTTTCTTTTTTTTCTTTTTTTGCGAAACACTTTGCTAGTCGTGAGAAGCAGCAATTCCCTTCTGCGAATCAATTACGGTTCACGAGAAATTGTATTATAGCCTGGAACGTATTCAAATTATCTTCAATTATTCTCGGCTGTTTCCATTTCCATTCGTCTCTTACGTAAGTACTCGTTTGATGTACGTACATAGTGAGACAATAATCGTTAACACCTTTAATGTCTTCAGTATTATAGAATAAGACGCGAAAATACGTTGAAACCTGACTTTTAGATTCGCGAGACTCTATAAGGCTTCGAAAGTCTCTTGTTTCAGGCCGAATAAAAAATTGTAGATGAAGAATTACATTGCGAGGTCTGTTAAGGAAAATTTTAAATCGTATCGTTGTAATAGGATTATTTCAGAGAGGGAAATTACGTGTTGCGTGCGAAGCCACGAGCTTTCTTTCAGGCTAATATACATAATTGTCCTATCGAACTTTCCATCTAAACCGTTGCGCTCACACGTGGATTTTGCATTTCAATTTTCTTACTTACAGTCCAGTCCAGTGAGACCAAGTTAAATTTTTCAGCCCTCCGAGGTAGAATATGTTTTATAGAGAGACGTACAACGCCATGAAGGGGAGACAGATCAATAAATTGGGTTATCTTTAAATTACTGACAATCATTTCATCGACGCGGTTTCACCGACACCGAGTCCCCCGGCAACGTCTGTCAAAGCTTATTTACCGATACACTGAAATCAACCACAATCATTTTACCGACCTCTTCCTTTGCTGACAGTTATTATACTCGCTGTCATATGTTATCGTTGATTATACATCTTTATTTACAAATTCGTACCTGTGTATAACGAAACAAAGGAAGAAACGAAAATGATACGTTTCATGACGCATTGTTAAATTATTAATTAACGAGAGTTACATATCTACATGAATGCTTTGAAATGTCAGTTATAATTCATGAAAATGGATACAAGCCATTTTACTATACATAAATAGAATTATAAAGACATGTTACGTACTAATGCTTTTACGAAATATATTTCTGTATACGTTTGACGTTTCTGTATTATTCCTTATGTGCTTTCTGCTCTTGTGTTTAGCTCGTCGGAAGTAAAAATACGTTAAGCGAATCAGCTAATCTATTCGAGCGTTTCAACGGCTCAGTCTTCTCTTATGCAACTACCAAAAGAGAAGATAAGTCTTTGGTTATACAACATTTCATAACGTCCAAAGTAACGGGGCACTAATTAGTTGCAACTTTAAGACAGACCAGATATCAGTCATCGTCCGTAAATACATTTATTACGATCGTTTAAAGTTTAAAGAAACACCGTTATAAAGTCGTAATACGAGACAAAGCGAAGAGAAAGTAAACTGTTGGATATATGACAAAATAATTCTATTTTAAATAAGAGACTGGTCAGCGTGGTTATTTTGTTTACAAAATCAAACGAATTTAATGAATGTAATGGTAAGGAAGTAACTATAAGTGGCTGTTAAACTATTTTTATGCTTGAAAAGTAATTCGCAAAGTAATGTAAAGCAGTACTACTGAGTTGTACATAACCTCTTTCAGAATTTGTTCTTAACCTCTTGCTTCATAACTTCCTTAATTATACTCTTCAAACTTATTGACTACTTCGATGTTGTTACGAACAGAAACTGATAAAATATTAATCTTAAATATATATATATATATATATATATATATATATATATATATATATATATATATATATATATATATATATATATATATATATATATATATGTACTACTTACTCAAACTATGGATCACATAACCTATACAAAAAAAAAAAAAAAAAAAAAATTATTGTACACTATAAAGCAAGAGGTTAAATCTTTAATCTGTTAAGAATTAAATTTTTTATTGTAACTGCGAAAATTATAAAAGTACCAAGCGAAGCAAGTACGGAATATATGCGGAATATGAATCGCTCAACGAACCAAAGAGCGGCTCAGTGACAAAATTAGTAAAGTAAAGACCACAAATATTACAACATTATATTCTACCACAAAATAATTCTCTATACAAAAAAGGTACACAACGAATCGATTTTTCACAACGATAAGAGTCAACAGAACCAATCAAGACCAGACGAGACTCTCATAAGACAACGATATCAGAGGGATCAAATCAGCGACTTCAATCTATGTTACAGAGTATAGTTATCAAGAAAAATTGCTCTTTTCATGAAAAGTATGGTAATGATACTCTTATAACACATTGTATATCTGGCAGTCGGATGTGCCCGTGGCCATCGGAAATGTAAAGACGACGCTTTTAGAAAGTGATAGCGCCATCGCGTATTAAAAACGCGTTAGAAGAAGGACGGTTTCGCTATCCAAGGCGAATCGAAAAGTGTGCGTGTTGCGAGAATCAGAGTTGATCGAGACGTCGAAGCATAGAGTCGTTAGAATTGAGTTGCGAGTGTTGTCGAGTGTTAGAGTTGCTAGTGAGAGAGAGAGAGAGAGAGAGAGAGAGAGTTACCAAATAGTTGTCAAGTTATTTGTTGTAAATACGAGCGTTGCATTTAGTTTTCCTGTTAATCAAACATCGTTTCTCTGTCTAACTAATATCTGTATTTTCAATCCATTATTAATATATTCCGATATTACAAGTGGGGGCTCGTCCGGGATTGAATAAGACAGAGAAACGATACGATTTAACGGAGCTATTTCTGCGGGAGTAGAAAAGAATAGAATAAAATGGCAAACGTTGAAGACGAACGATTGTCGGGTGAAGAGGATTTGACGCTGGAGGAGCTGAGGAGTAAGCTCGCACAGATGAATCTGCCTATATCCGGTGCGAGATCAGTGCTGGTTGCCAGGTTGAACAGAGCGTGCAAACCTGGTCGATCTACTCCTAAGGATTCGAAGCGTGGCGAAGAACCAACAAACCAGCGAGATCTAAGAAGCAAGCAGAGAGCCGAACGCAGTCAAGAGGGAGAGGAAGACCTCGAGAAGCTGAGGACGAAAGAGCTGAGAGCGCGTCTCGTTAGCTTGGGGTTGAAGGTAACGGGAAGAAAATCCGAACTACGCGCGCGGCTACAGGCGGCCCTAGAAGGAGACGATGTATCGTCGGAAGAAGAGAGCTCCGACGAAAGTGAAGGCGAGGACGATAAACAAGGCGCGCGAGAATACAGGAGAGGCACGCGAGCGGTGTATCAGGACCGCGATGAGTAGCAGCAGAAGGTATGCGTCGGTTCGATGTTGAGTCTTAAAGACGTGGAAGACTCATTAGAGAAATTCAGCGGGGATGATCTGCTGAGGGTAAATCAGTGGGTGGAAGACTTCGAGGAAATGGCAGAAGTGTGGGGTTGGTCAGACGCCCACATGGTGGCCTATGCTAAGAAATTACTCGCAGGCTCCGCTCAGGCCTTCGTACGACAAAAACGATGCGCGAAGTCCTGGGCAAAGCTAAAAAAGGCGTTGAGGAATGAGTTTGAAAATGTAGTAAGCGACCAACAGATACATGGCGAGTTATCCCATAGAAGCAGATGAGAGTCTGCAACAATATATGTATCACATGTGCGGGATTGCAAAACAAGGAAGGGTTGATACGCAATCCTTGATAGACTACATTATTCAAGGCATTCCCGACGAGGTCGCGAACAAGACTGTGCTATACGGAGCCAGGAATATCGAGCAATTAAAAGAGCGTTTCAGGCGCTACGAAGCGATAAAAAGAGATATGGAGATGAGGACGAAATTTGAGGAGCCGAAGAGTAACAGGGTAAAGCCGGTGGCGAAGCTGTCCGAAACCGAGAGGAACAAGGAACCCGGTCGATCTGGAGATGCGAGGAAGACGCGATGCTACAATTGCTTCAAATGTAGGGAGTACGGACACATCGCATCAAGTTGCGACAATTTGGGTGAGCCCTCAAAAAAAGTTTACAGCGTGTTTCGGTCGTTACAAACAAGGCGTGGTAAGGATGTTAAGATGGAAAATTTCAAATTGAGCGCGTTGATAGACACCGGTAGTGAGCTGACTCTAATGCGAGCAGATCAGCATGTGAAAATCGGAGCGCCCAGATTAAGTCGGGAAATCGTTGGATTTGGCGGTGTCGGTTCCGGAAGGAATTTTACGCTCGGGAAATTTTCCACGAACATTATTATAGACAATGAGTCGTACTGTATAACCATACACGTAGTTCCAGACACAGTGATGCAACATTCGCTTATTATTGGCGCAGACTTTTTGGACACTGTTGAAATAAGTATAAAAGGGGGAGAATCTTTTATTAGTAGAATAAAGGACGAAAATCCCGATGAGTGTCCGGAAGTCCTCAAGATAGATGTAGAGACACAGGCGAGTGAGATAGATTTGTCACACGTTAAGGACATGCAACATAGGCTAAAAAGAGATTTGAAGAGAACCAAAGCATTGCTAAGAGACGCTCAAACGATGCTGGAGAGATCGAAAGGTGACTCGACGGGTAAAGCAGCTTTACGACAGCTGAAGAACCAGTTAGAAGATGCAGAATGCGCTAGAGCAGTTGCAGTTAAAGCGAAACAGGCACTGGAGCAAGAACCGAATGAGACGCAGGCTTCGTTGCAGGAAGTACTGCGGCAACGTTCCGAAGCAGAAGATCGTGTTAATGTAGCTAGTCGCGAACGAACTGAGCTACTGTCGCAATTGGAAGAAAATAAAGAAGAGTTAGCAGAAGTTTTGAAGAAGTATCGGGCAGCTGTGCAGCAAGTGTCGGAGGAACGGAGAATAGTGGCAAGACACGTGGTGATTGGTAAAGTGGACCACGAGATGGTGTCCTCGTCGGATTCTTGCGGCCAGCAGGAGGACTTAGCGAACATCACGAGGAGGAAGAATCTGGCTAAACAACAGCAACAGGATGTTGTTGATGATATTTGCGAATTTACTGAGAAGGATAGCGTTGCGGATGTGAGGGTTGTTTCAAGTTTTCGGATAGACTCGAAGAGAGTGAATGCAAGGCGAACGAAAAGACAAGGGAAGTCGCACGTGCGGAATCCCTCCAATAATATCGATATACAGAGGATGTGGATGACGAGGACGACGATGGGATTGTCGAGGACACGATGAACGTGAAGACCTTCGAAAAAGAAGAGATCATAGTCTCGGTAGATGGTAAGTTGTTAACGTCTTCCATGTACGAACCGAGCCTACGAAAATGTCACGATGCTGCCACGACGATCAAAGCCCCTGACAAGAGTGAAATGGGTAAACAAACAACGGAGAGGAAGATAGAGGAAGAGCGAAAGAGGAGCAGTAGCATCGAGGACGAACAGGCCGCGGTGTTCCAAGAGGAACGAGATCAGCTGCGTGCGGACGCAAAGAGACGGATTGAGGAGATCCAAATCCGAAACAAGCGGGCGTATAACAGGAGACGCAAGAAGGCGACAGCATACAGGACGGGAGATCTAGTGGCAATCGAGAGGATGCAGAGGGGTCCCGGGCTAAAGCTGCATCCGAAGTTTCTTGGACCGTATCGGGTGATAAAAGTCCTGCGAAATGACCGATGCATAGTGCAGCGAGAGGGGGAGCACGAAGGGCCACGTACAACTTCCACGGCAGCCGATCACATGAAATGGTGGAATGCTGACGATAGTGATGTAAGTGCGAGCGGCGATGATGAGCACATCTGAGGGCAGATGTGATTGTCAGGAAAGGCCGATTGTAATATCGTAGAATAGCTTTGATTGGAGATCGGCTGAAAATAGAAAAACCGTGTACGTCGTGTTTCTGTGGTTCGTTTACATTTAAGAGTGCCTACGTGACTAAAGGCACGTAGTTGGTAGTTCTTACATAGGTATGAGGGAAACAATAGACAACGTTAGAAGAAGGACGGTTTCGCTATCCAAAGCGAATCGAAAAGTGTGCGTGTTGCGAGAATCAGAGTTGATCGAGACGTCGAAGCATAGAGTCGTTAGAATTGAGTTGCGAGTGTTGTCGAGTGTTAGAGTTGCTAGTGAGAGAGAGAGAGAGAGAGAGAGAGAGTTACCAAATAGTTGTCAAGTTATTTGTTGTAAATACGAGCGTTGCATTTAGTTTTCCTGTTAATCAAACATCGTTTCTCTGTCTAACTAATATCTGTATTTTCAATCCATTATTAATAAATTATAATTAATCGAACAAAATTACACCTTTAATATATTCCGATATTACATTACCGTGATGTAATATTTATCATGCTTATTTTGTACGTAAAACGAATCGTTGGAATATTCCCGAAGCTAACGAAGCATTTCCCAAAAGTTAAACCGAAGAGATTAACGCGAATAGTTAAGTGAAATTTTTCCATTAACTTGCTGACCAACCGGCAAATAAAAAATCATAAAAATTGTTTCAATGTGTTGAGGTCACGCATAACTTCTTTTTTCATTGACGATTACCAAACAGGTAAAATTTCGAAATTGTACGAAGGCCACGTGACCAGATCGTATTGGAATTTGAAGTGCATGGAAAAAGACAACTCGAAGTACAAACCTTGAGCTGTACTACTCGAAGTACAAACGTGAACTAATGGATGCAGAAAAGCAATTAACGCCAAACATCCGAACAGCATCTTGGAGCCCGTCATTGTTCTGAAATAAAAGAAGTGACGAATTAAAAAGACGCAGGACTAATAATAATAAAGGAAACTTAGTTCGTATTATAAATTGAATTTACATCAGAAAAGAAGCACGATCAAGCGAAACAGATCGTAGAAATGACAAATATCATCGATATACGTTTCAGTGTAATTTCACTTTTGAAAATTATTTAGTTTAATACGATCGTATTCATCGCTCCGAAACTTTCATTGTGCTGCAATTTGTGCTGCGTCTTTTTAATTTCTCTATCTTTCTGTGTTTTCGGAAAAATTACTTGAAAGATTAAGAATTGCTTGCCTTATTTTATTTTCGATTAGTTAGGATTTGATTATTCCAGGTAAGGTTTATTATTTATAACAGGTTTTATCACTTGTTTATTATTTAGGAGTTTGTTATTTTAGGATTAGTACCTTTTAGGATTTCTTATCCTTCGAGTTTCTGTTTCAGATATCTAGGTCTATTTCAAGATGTTTTATTACATTAGGATTATTTATTCGATTAAGATAATTTAAGAGTTTCACAATGTACAAAGAAATAATCGCGTGAAATTTAGATTTATGCTTTAAACGTATTAAACACGCGGTAATTTCAATGTCTATAGCCTCGAACGTGTTCTGATTAGTTGTGTCATTGTCTGTGACATTGAAATCACAAAAATCCATTGCAAGTGTGCTGTCATGCAATGTGGATGTAATTGGGTTTTTTGGGGTTAGGTTGGGGTTAGGTTGTATCATCTGATTTGTACAGTACTATTTTAACGCAAGGACAGGAAAGTTATTATATATTTCCCGTCCATTATTTGAATCGTTGTGAAGTGTAACGAATTATATTCGATTCGAGGAGATGTTAATGAATTAGCCATTTCATATGTAATTACATGGAAATAAAAATCATTGCAAAAGTAATTGATCTAATGACAACGGAATTTCCAATATTTTTTTGTTTCGTCACCTCTTTTTCGTAATATATCTTTTATAGGTACGTGATTTATTAATCGTTCGAATGGAAATAATTATTCGTATAATATTCAAACGATTCTAGCCATAAAATAAATTAAAACGATACCTGTCAATGATATGCAATCTGCGTATGACGTCAACCTCGATCTATGCTTATACAAGAAATTTTATCAATCAATGACTAGATATACAATAATCAAATATTATAAAATTTCCTGAAAACCTTTAGGTGTTAATATCTTTAATATTTGCAAGTTATTGTTTAGCGCTAATTAGTTAAAATGTAACAAGTGGTGTACCAGAATTGAGATAATTAAGCCACACGAACAATCTTATTTAGATCTTTTTAATTTTTTAATTCTCTTTTGCTCTAATACTTCGTAAAATTAATCTTCATTAGCTACTACACTTCATAGAATAACAAGAGATAATTTTTCTTATATAACGTTTCATTCATAAAATCTATCATTAAAGTATATCTTCATAAAAATATCATTCCATACTAACGGTATATTTGGTGTCATACGAGATAACAGTTACCAGTGATGACATATGTAACTTTATAAAGATATCTCGTTTTATTATATATTAAAAGAATGTACTCATTGCTGCTATATTTCAGATGAAAAAAAGGCGGCAACGATTTTACAGTAAAATCGTTCGTTTACAACTGATTCATTTACATTTCATGATAATACTGTGCATTCTGAATATGCTATGATTTGGTTTAAAATAATAAATAGTCCATTCTTGCATACTATTGCTCCAGCTTTACTTGTATTTTCGATATTGGTATAAATAGAAAGACAATTAATGTCGTTCGAGTCTATTTTCGGATCATTTATATTACGTTTAATCCATATAGTTATCATATGAGACATAGTATCGTAAAATTTGGAAGAATAAAACGTTCGTACAGGAAGTACATTTTATAAGAACTCCAACAAATCTGCGTGTGCACCTAAAATACAAACTGATAGTGATAGTGATTGTTCATAAGTTTATATACATTATCTAATGTCAATCGAAGGTATCAATTCTTTTTCTCCATAAGAGTACTTTTTCATTTATATGTGTTCAAAAATACATGTGTTCAACCGTGAAGCATATGTCACCTACAACGAAAAAGAGTTTTCCTATACTTAATATTTCCTTTATATACCTATGAAAGTCTATTCTTCGCGTAGTATGAAATTATGAATAAATCTGGAATATTGTTCAATCTGAAAAGAAAAATAACTTATTGACATCATTCATTGATACGAGATTCAGAATGTTTGTTTTGTCTTGCAGAAAAAGAAGGCAGCCCTCCCTTTCTTTTAATGTGAAATAGAAAGCGAAAATTTGAAAACAGATTTTTTGGAAATTTACTTGCAAATATCGTTTTCAATATCGTGATTTTCTTCCCAATGGTACTGTACTTTCAAATTTTCCAGTATCCCTCTAAAAACAAAAAGTCGAACCTCGTTATTGTTAACGTAGGCATTACAAGGAAGCGAAGTATTAGAAAGCAGCTCCTTTTTATTATGGATTTCTCTATAATCATGTAAATAAGAAATTCCGGAAATTTTTTCCTCAAGAATTTAATTCTTGTGTTTTGATTGATAATTATTACACTGCATACTAACTTTTCGCATACTGTTCGCGTCTAACAGTTTCCTAATAATAACTACTTCAAAATTACATATGTTCTTGCACGAATTCAAAAGTACGTATGATACAATTACAATTGATTCTAAAATAATAATTATTTAAAGATATTAAGATACTAATTAAACGTTTCACTGTATTTCAAAATCTGGAACAACAAATTTTTATTTATAAAAAATGAAACTGTCTTTATATATTCTTTGTCACGATGCTATTTCTTATTACCGTGTCGACATTTTTTAAAATTCATTTTGTTATCTCTACGCAATAGGAAAATTCATATACTGCTTAATATTTTTTGCATATTATCCATCCACCGCATGATATCTTCTGAAAAATCAAAATATTAATGTTATATTATTACAATGCTTCTTAAATATCAATTTTTGACAAATTTGAAATCCAATATATTTTGCACAATTATTATTTATCAAAAAATTCCAAGTTAGTAACTTTCTTTTCAAATGGCAAATAACATATACTTTGACTTACCTGTAAGTTTTTGTTCCTAATCATCATTTCCTCTTATAGAACATCATTATTGTTCTTATAATTACTACCAGTGTCATAGATATTGTAGTGGCTACAACTGAATTAATAGAAAATGATAAATAACTGTGTATAACACTAACACATAATTGTGTATAACAATGACACATAACTTTTACTTACATATCTGTCGATAAGGGATTACTTACTGTGATATCCTGTTGATGTTTCTTAAGGCACTTGATTAGGTGCGATACGGTATCATTCCTTATGGTATACTGTAGATAAGTATTTTAGAAAATAACAAGAATAAATCTAAATTATTCAGAGGTTCCAGTTTCGGCTTAGACATAAATACAGGACCATTTGCAAAGAAGAAAGGGTGCGTTTCTACAGCCTCGTTATAGTAACCATGAATACCAATCTCTGAATTACTGGTTACTAAACATAAATATCCTATAAAATTTAATATATTTCTTTAATTTTTAATACATACATGAGTTAGTAGTTCTAAATTATGAATCATCCTACCTGTGATATTACGCTTTTCCTTATAATATCATCACTCGAGTGAACAACATTAAGATCATGTAAACCATGTCATCCTATCTTACTGTGAAGATACTTAGTTATGTTATCTAACATTATAAAAATATCATCAAATTCAAGTCCTTTTATTCACATCACATGGCCACGACGATCTGGTTCTTCGTTATATAATGTTCTAAAATTTGTCGTATATATAGGATGTACAAACCGTGATATCAAGGTATCAGTTCTTCCTTCCCAAGGGACAGTTTCATTAAAATTCTGATAGAATTAAAAATTAATTATTAATATTCTAACAATCATATATGTTAAATACGTTATAGTCAACGATATATACCTGAGCGAATGTAGGGGTGATTCCTTGATAATTATAAATGTCATCAGCCCACATCATTGTGCCACTTCTTTGTACTCCAGCCTCTAGATTAACAGCCTAAACAAACATACGAAATTTTATAGAAGCTGTACAAAATATAGTATATATGCGCAATATTGAAGCGTTCAAGGGGATATAAAGGTAATGTACATCACATACACGTGTACTCTCATGCAACAAAATACAATTAGATTTAATAGTATAAGCTCTTTTATTCATCATAATAGATTGGAAATTTAAGTGTCTTACGAGGGTGAGTAAAAAGTTACCCGCTCTGTCGGTGTAGAATTTATTTTAAGCAATTGTCAAAAAAGACATACATCATTTTTTGACATAATCACTCGATTTCTGTATACACTTTGTCCATTTGCCGAAGGACCTTTGTATTTTCTCATTAAAAAATGTTTTGGGCTGAGCTGCGAACCACGAATGCATCGTCGTCTTCACCTTTTCATCAGCTTTTTCGGCATCCATCTCGCACAAACTTTTTAAAATCCAAATCTGTCGTGCACTATTGCATAAGCAGAGCCGTGGCTGATTTGCAAATGATTTGCCACATTATCCAGTGTCACTCGTCTATTCCATAGAGCATAAGTTCATGAGCACGTTCAATGTTGTCATCGTGGATGTGGACGGGCGTCCAGCTGTTTTTTCATAACACTCGTGCGATCTTCTTTGAACTTTTGTGCCCATTCAAACACACTTCGTGACAAAACACTTTCTCCATAATGTGCATTAAATCTTTGATAAATATAGGCATCAAACATAACCTCCGACCACAAGAAACGAATCACAGCATCCTGCACTGTTTTCCTGCAAATCACCATTGCAAAGCGCCATTACTCGCGCAACGGTCACAAACGAATTGACGTAACACAAAGAAACCTGCGCAGCAGCACTGAACAGATATTGACGTCATACGAAGAGTGCAGATGGATCAATACGGTCGACAGAAGTTTTAACTATCTGGAGTGCGGATAAATTTTTACTGAGAGTCGTATAGGAATCTATAATCTGTAAGTACACCTTTGGCTGAATGGAAATTTCTCTTACATATAGTCAAAAATGCTGAAACTGTGTATTGAATTGGAATTGCATGTGATTGCATGAGTACACAGGACGTTTTTAGCGAATAAAAAATAATTTTGAAAGACACGAAACTTATCTTGTATTTTATGCACTCTCTGTGTCCGAATTTCCAGAAGCTCTCTATCTTATGAAGTGTTTTAGATTAGCCGGAAAATTTTGTACGTACGTACAAGAAGTATACGATCTAAGTGGAATATTCCATTATTCTCTTGATACAACAGAAACGAAATTTACAGAACTTCTCAGAAAGTTGGTTTATTATTACCAAATTAATAGAATTAATACACGTTTATCATCTTTACATACCTAAGTCGTGGAGGTTTATCGTGCGTAAAAAATTAGTGTCGTTTCAAAGTTACATTTCGTACATTTTAAGCCTATAATTTGTAACGTACAAAACAATGTAAATTTGAGCTGTTTCTTATCTCCACAATAAGAAAATCCAACTTTAC
Source organism: Bombus huntii (assembly GCF_024542735.1). NCBI lineage: Eukaryota > Metazoa > Arthropoda > Insecta > Hymenoptera > Apidae > Bombus > Bombus huntii. Next base: position 22,247,846 of record NC_066238.1, read on the forward strand.
GTTTTTTACACAATGATATTTATGGAACAGTAATATCATATTATTGCATCGCTTGGAGAATGAAGTCAAGGTACGATGTGACCCTAGTGTAAACGCTGGGATACCCAGCTGTGCCGCACTTATAAGCATAAGACACAATACCTATTAAATACGAGGTTAATTCATGTTGTATCAGCAGTGGTCCGCCGCGGTCAGCCTGAAAGGATCGTTAAATTTTTAATCAAAGATACTGAAATATATCGATCGAATTGTATTGAAATTATACTTATATACAGTAATAATCTTCTATTGATTTGTGTATTGAAATACTCCAATTTATAACGTACATGTTATATGTATTTTGAGCAAAACTAAGATTAGAAGGAAATTAGATTAAATACCATAACGAGGTGTGAGAAGTGGGCAAAACTATTAAATTGTGTTTATCTATTATTTTTAATGTTTAAGACGTCGATTTGATGTTAATTCGAATCGACGTGTCTTCAGATACCGTATAGTTTGTAGTAACTTTGTAACTTAATTACCGTACAAGAATCCTCTCCACCCTGAGCATGTTCGGCGCATATTATACCATCAGTGATATCAGGTGCATTAGGAAATTTGGAATAAGCTATTTTGCATTCGGCGTTCTTAATCACTGGCATTTGTACTTCCATTAATGCATTACGTCGTGGTCGTCCTACGAAGAAAATAAGAAAGATATTTAAGACTGGAACTATTTAATTTTATTATAAAATTGATATCACTTACTATATCTTAATGCTCCCCATCCAGCAACAAGGGGGTTATAGCCGACGAAGTTGCTCATTCGTACAAATGGGATATACGTACCCTGAAAAATAAAAAAATAAATGAAAATGCAGGAAACGAATGACCAAAAGTATGAGAAAGAATTATACACGCTTTATGACACAATATATGTGTACAGTAAGAAATTTCAGGATATGATACTTCAGTAATACTCAATAGCATATATATATATATATATATTTGAGGACTTACTCGAAAATGGCACCTCCTCCACCAATCTAAGAATGACAATATTATGATTGTGTATGTTTTCTATTCCATCCATATGTGCACAATGTGCTGCGGTCAAAACATGCCTAGCCGATATCAGGGAACCTCCGCACTTCCATAGTGGTTTGTCTGGGTTTCGGGGATTACGAAAACCTAATGCAGCGATCCATGGCCAAGCGCCTAAAATGCAATAGTCATAGTTGTGAATATACATAATTTTTTCTCACATAACGGGTAACAACGATTATTACCTATTCGATATTCGATCATACAGCAGACGATAAGTACATACGTACAAATACTCTGAAATAGAGATTTGATAAAGACAGAAATTAAATTTTTATTCCAGTGGAATACAAATTATTAAATAATTCTATATAATTTCTATTTGAACTATACTGAACTATAAAGTTCAAACGTGTAATTTCTGCCCTAACAGTTTTTGATCTCTATCCATATTATTACTCCTATATCAATTTTTTATTTCAAGCAAAAAGATACTCTTCCTAACATGAAGTAAAAGAAAGAAATAATTCAAGTTAATAAGTAAAGTTACTACCGATAAAATCATAGCATTATTATTTAGTCTAATTGAAATGTACATTGATGTGCTGTTTAATGCCTTTAAAGTTCATTCTTTGCAGTAAATGGCTTATTATTAATCGGAAAGAAAGACATAAAACGTACCAAGTTCAGCTGGTTTACCATCGACCACCCTGGTATGAGAGACGTTGCTAAAACCACAGTATGGTGGTCGCAAAGCCTTATACTTATACACAGTTTTTATTAAAATTTCTCTCTTCTCTTTGTTTGGATCGTTCGGACAGCAAACGATCGTAACATTGCCCTGGTATCTGCACACTGATCGTCTATAAAAATCGGTGGCTGTACGGTACTGTATCTGCCATATTTCTTGCAGAGGTTTACATTTTCTGTAGTCAAGGCACCTGCCTTCTTGATTGTCCGGTGTGGTACATTCTGGATCAAACAATTTTAAAACATTTATACAGTTCAAAGATGCGTAAGAAAGCGACACCGATTACTCAACTTTCGAAGTAAAAGGCCGATCAAGTCCACCGGATTGCCCTACAGACACGTATTAATCCGTAAGAGTTAGTCATCATGTTGATAATAATTATCTAAAGAAACTTTTTACGTGAAAATATAAAATTTTAATTGATTAGATATTGTGTTAGCCATACTTAAGAAAGAAAATGAAAATGAATGAAATGAAAGAAAAGGACTACCTTCAACCTCATGTTTTAAATAAACACTTTGTCAGTTTTGCGGTAAATAAATTCTTAGGAATTCAGGACAGTTTTTAGTGAATCATTTTGTTTCGACCGTTCGCGGAGAGACGCGATCGCGAGATAGCACGGCAACGAGAGTTGTAAGTTCCCATTACGATTAAATAATCGACGCCACGAACTGATCGATCCCCTTATTTCGATTATGATAATAAGGGTAGTTCAATGAAATTCCACAGAATTAACACAAATAAATTAATGTTTATTTCAACAACTTATTAACTAGAAAGATATAAATGGAACAAAAAAAATGTAACTGCGTTTTGGTTGATAAGTAATGCGCGACATACCACATGTGTTGACGGTTCGACTTCTCGAAAAGTTCTGAACGCCTTTCGATTTTTTTCGTTTTTTCTGGAAGGCGACCCCCACTACGTTCGGATCACGCCACATTCTTTTACTGCGAGGTAAAATACGGGCCACGAGTCGACGTTTCTGGAAGTCGCCCTGCTTAATGAACCATGTTTGTTTGCCGGGCAGACGCGACGATCCGTCTGCGACATTATAGTGCCGCGATCGATAGTTAAGAATATGACCTATTGTAAGCCGCATGGCGTAACATTCTCCCCCCGTTGAGAGGGTACCGATCAAACTAGCGAGGTGTGGTTGAAGTTCCCATCTTATTTCGTCTCGGTGGCTAGTTGTTCGGGTTTCTCGAGATCGGGTTGAATTGGCAGTGGGACAAGCCTTTTGACGCCCCGATCCAAAATGCTCTTTGCCGTCTGAACTGTAGCTGTCCGGATGACACCATCGGCGCCTGGTTGAACCTTGATAACTCGGCCCAGAGGCCAATGCATGGAGGGAACGTTGTCCTCTCTGAGGATGACGATTGTGCCCTTTTGGATGCTGTGTCCACCCTTGCTCCATTTATTGCGGTTGGTTAGCTCGTTCAAATACTCCTTATGCCAGCGGTTCCAAAAATGTTGTTTAAGCTGTTGGATATGCTGCCATTTGGAGAGTCGGTTCGATGGAATGTCTCTGAAATCTCGATCACGTAAGCACATTAATGAATCGCCAATGAGGAAATGTCCGGGAGTGAGGGCTAGGAGATCATTTGGATCGGTGGAGATAGGAGTTAGCGGGCGGGAATTGAGGACTGCTTCTATTTCTATGATAAGAGTATTACGGTGTTAAGCTCATATGTTTCTGTTTCTCCACTCGCGCTGCGCCATAATATCCTTTGATATTTCCGATCCTCTGGTCGTACGAGGAATTGCCGATACATTTTCTCGATGTCGCCAGTGAGTACGTACTGATGAGCGCGGAATCTAATTAATATACAAAATAAATTGTGAATTGATTCGAGAATATAGGATTTCCCCATTTTCATGATTATCGTGATTTTTGTATAAATATATTTTTTAAGATACTAATAATTAGGTACTTATAAATTAGTATTATCAATTATTTTGCATTTATAATTCCGCCTCTAGTATAAGTGTTAATTGAAAACTAACTTTATGTTTCAAAAAGTACTAGCAAAGTCGTTGAGTAACAAGCCACTGATGCTAACACAAATAGCATTGTCGTAATTAAATATTTCTAAATATTCATTTTTCATTTTGAACCTGTAGAAACAATTTATTATATATACTATTAGCTAAGTAATTGCATATTTAATTAAGTCGAAATATAAAACTTAGTTATTTTAATAATTTAAAAAATAAAAAACTGACAAACATTTCAATTTAATTTATGGTTGGAACAAAAGACAGTTATTCTTCATTAATTGAAATATTGCAATGCAGAGTACTTTCCAAAATACGCCGAGAGTATTCCTGATGGTGAAACGAGCGTTGCTTCATCGAACGCAGCTAAAGAAAACAACATCTATGTAGTTGGTGGTACGATGCCTGAAATAGAGGGCGCTAAATTGTACAATACCTGTACTATTTGGGGTCCCGATGGAACTTTGATAGCAAAACACCGAAAGGTAAGTAATATATTCCTTTATGGCTTTGAATTTGAAAATATTGGGGTGAAGAAAGTGACTCTATCTAGGAATAATTTAGGAATATACATATGTACATACGTATACTATAACCAATTCTATAATTTACGGTTTATAAAATACGTTATGATACGGGAAACGCCCATTTTTGTTGTAATGTGTTTGTTGTTGTATAAATTTTTCACATACTTAAAATATTATTCTACTTATTTTTTCTCCTTTTTAAACATTATTAAATGATAAGATTTTTTAATAAAAGAAAGTGATAAAAACGCTGTCAGTTATTAAATAAAAAATAATTAAAGTTTAGGAGTTGGTAACTTTGATATTAAATTACAAAAGTTGCAGCAATAGAATTAGCGACCACATTTTTATGTTATTAGGTACATCTATTCGACATCGACATTCCTAATAAGATTACTTTTCGAGAGAGTGATTCACTCAGTCCTGGTAACTCCCTAACGACGTTCGATGTGAAGGGCTGCAAAATAGGTATTGGCATTTGCTATGATATTAGATTCGAGGAAATGGCACGCATTTATCGGAACAAAGGTACAGTAACTTAATCGATCAATACTTAACTAGCAAAAAATTAAATATCTTTCTTAAATATATTCTATATAAAATTAATATAATCTGTAACTCTGTATAAAAAGAAGCTTAATTTAAAAAACCAGTATATTTGCTGAAAATGAAACAAATAAAAGAATTAAAAGCACAATAAGAGGACTGTCCTCGCATATTCAGAAATGATGGAATGTGAACCGTGCAACTACGAAGTTAATTGGTATTCGGTGGCTTCATATTTCCTGCTTCTCTGGGTTAGGTTGCCAAATGCTGATATATCCAGCGGCATTCAATATGACCACTGGACCACTGCACTGGTCATTACTTCAGCGTTTCAGAGCGAATGATAATCAATTATACGTTGCCTGCATATCACCGGCTCGTGTTCCTTAAGCAAGTTACGTCGCATGGGGACATACACAGTTGACCAATCCCTGGGGAAAGATTCTTTACGATTTGGAAACTCAAGAGAATATGGCAGTCACCGATATCGGTAATTTACAGCTTAAAATTAAAAGCGAGAGATCCATGATGTAATTAATTTTTAGTCTCGTTAATTTATCGATTTAGCCATCTTCCTCTGTATTTGTTGAATTTATTAGTAAGCATTACTTATTACTTCGTATGTTTCTTTTTTCTATCAGATCTAAAAGTTGTTGAGGAAGTAAGGGCTCAGATACCTACATTTTCTCAGAGACGTACAGATTTGTACGACACTGTCTGTAAGAAGGAGTAACTCTACACTAAAACAGAAAATGTTTTTTTATAATATTTCTACTACGATATCCTTTTTTTGTGAATTATTACTAATTTCTTATCATTTGTACTAAATGAATGACTCAATTAAGAAAACCAAAACGTTATAAATAATAATCTGTATATCTTGTGTATCAACATGTAATTGGATATTATAATAATATAGGAATGCTATAATAATATAGGATAATAATATAGGAGAATAGTAATATAGAAAAAAACTACATGCTTTTAAACACCTTTAATATCGATCACATAAATTGTTATAATTCACAATGATTACGCATACATAAAAGACCCCTTGATAGTAAAATTTACGATCAAAAGGCAATTACGTATCGTTTAACAACATTTAATTTATAACACCTTTTAAACATTTAGACAGATTAACACATAACACTTCTTATATAGAAACATCAATTCGAAGTTATCAGCTTGGAGAAATTGGTCGATTAATACCTGTAGATTGTCTGTCTCGATGAAAGACTTAAAGAGAGCAAAAACATGATAATGCCGCTAATATAATATTCCTTCTTTCTTGTATCTGTCTGCCTCTCAGGTCGTTTTACTAATTACAATAAGTAATTTCGCCTTCTTTGCGCTCTCTTTTAACGCATTCGAGACCGAAAGAAATTCATATCAGTCAGTAGGCAAGGGTATAGTATACATATTTTATATATAACTTATGTAGTAATGTATATATCATGTTAATTTCATATTTTTTTCAATATAGAATTATTATATATATATATATATGACTGTACATAATACATTATAGAATAACATAGTATATAATTTTATATTTTAAAAATATGAGGCATACTATTTAAGATTGTCATCGATTTAAAATCAAAGTATGAAAAGGATACCCTGGAGAGAGTAAAACACAGAATCATTCTAACTAAACATTCAGATCGTACCGACACCTAGGTATCGTCTTACAATTAAATCTCGGTCTCGAATGGATTAAAATGAAATACATACTTACAGCTTCAACATCTTCAATATCGAGAAGATTCAAACTTTACAAATAAATGTAAATTGCGATGTAAAACAACGCGATGTAAAAAGGGAAAAAGGAGGAAAGAAGGAACAGGGAAGCAAAGAGAAGAAACGAATTTTTCATTTTCTCTTGCCAGGAATATAAGATGCTAAGTAATCTTCCTAAGTAATCTCCTCCAGCTTTTTCTAGTTTGATCAATAATTATTAGTACATGTTAGGAAAACAAATAGAATTTTTGTTCTCAAGCGAGGTATAATCTAAATTTTGTATGTACACAAAAATGTTAAATATCTGTAATAAACATGGTATAATCAATTTTTTTACATAAAATTATATTGTATAGGCTATTGTTATTTAAACATTTTAAATTGGATGAAGAAAAAAAATGACGCAAATAAAACGTAGGACATTTTAATTAAAGAGACTAATATAGAGATTTATCTACTTAACTGTGATTAAATCATCTCCACTTAACGCTCTACCTCTTCTATTAATTATGCTTCGTTAAACTATGATTACAGAGGATGGGTTTTTTGATAAAATGACATTCTGACAAATATATATAGATCGATATATATAGATATAGATAGACAAATATATAGATTCTTACAACAGTAGTTATGAATGAACAGTAGTTATTGTATCAATTCCGTTCTTCAGAAGCTTCATTTGTGAAAAGACAATTCGCCAGAATATGGATTCACTGTAGTTATAGCTATAGGATTTCAATCTAGTTGACAGACTTGCTTTACGTAGAGAATATCTGTCTCTTGTTCTACCTTATCGCGATTCTCTCCTCATCTTATACGCTTTGTCGAGCAAAGTAATATTGGCATATATCTCGGCTCTGGTTACAATCATTAGTTTCCGCCTAAACGGTTAGAATCACATAGCTCGCGCTCTACTCTCGTTTATTCAACATTCAGGCCATATGGTCGCATGCGACGAGTTTTATGTTAATTCCGACCGATTACAATACCTTTCTTTCGTTTACAAGGAACGACGAGACTGGCAGTTGCGTGATTTCCAATGCAAAAGCCGCGATATCTGCACGATAACCTAACCTCAACCGATTTTGTTGTACTATTCTTACGTGGACTTCGTTTGTACCACTTTCGTAACAAAAATAGAATACGTAGAACACAGCATTCCGTTATGCGATATTGTCGATTCCTAACATCCGAAAAATCAGAGATAATTATTTCCCTACAGTTGTACATTTGTGTGAAAAATTACGAACGTAAAGTTGTTTGGTGCATGCACAGTCCTCCCCTCCGCTGCATTTGCGTGGACATGCTAGAAAGATTCACTTTTCCACGGTGAAACTGTATGTATTATAATTTCATTTTTACAAAGGTCGAACATCCTACTATGCATAAATTTAATATTAATATAAGCAGGTTTCGTGTTAAGTATTACATCTGACGTATAAGCACACGTGTGTACGAGCCTTGGTTTTAAATGTCTTATAGTAGACACCGAAAAGATTATTCAGTTGGATATCTGACTCAATATCAATATTTTACTAGGAGATAACATGTTAAGAACACGTTGGTGGATGGCATGGGAGATGATGAATGAAGACATACTTCTGTGAGATACATAAAATAGTAGTCAGAACGTATTTTGGCGCTTGGGGACAGCAACAGCTTTTTTTTTTTTTTATTTATTTGTTGGAATTACAATCAATTCTCGCGTTGAGAATTTTCAGTAATTTTTCTGGCGTGGCGCAGTGACATGGCTGTTTATTTACAATAAGTTAATACTTATTATAGATAGGTATAATTTATAAGTATTATAAGTAAGTGCATTAGCTTAATTTGGATAATTAAATGAATCTAACGTTTAGGTCTAGCGGGTAGTGCCTCTTCAGCCTGCGAATCTGGTCCGTCGTATCGAGTAGTCCAGTGATTAGGGGGTTTCGGTGTTTCTTGACTCTTTTGCTATATCTGTCGCTATATTTTGCTATTTCCTCTTTGACTGTAGGTATCTTGAGGTCGCGATGGATGGTTTCGTTGGTAACATACCAAGGTGCGTCTATTAAGGCTCTTAGCGTTTTCGATTGGAATCGTTGTAGTATTTCGATGTTGGAGTTACTTGCTGTTCCCCATCGCTTCCTATATCCCTATATTCCGTACTTGCTTCGCTTGGTACTTTTATAATTTTCGCAGTTACAATAAAAAATTTAATTCTTAACAGATTAAAGATTTAACCTCTTGCTTTATAGTGTACAATAATTTTTTTTTTTTTTTTTTTTTGTATAGGTTATGTGATCCATAGTTTGAGTAAGCAGTACACACACACACACACACACACACACACACACACACACACACACACACACACACACACACACACACACACACACACACACATTTACGTGACAAGCTTTCATTTCAATCTATATTTAAGATTAATATTTTATCAGTTTCTGTTCGTAACAACATCGAAGTAGTCAATAAGTTTGAAGAGTATAATTAAGGAAGCTATGAAGCAAGAGGTTAAGAACAAATTCTGAAAGAGGTTATGTACAACTCAGTAGTACTGCTTTACATTACTTTGCGAATTACTTTTCAAGCATAAAAATAGTTTAACAGCCACTTATAGTTACTTCCTTACCATTACATTCATTAAATTCGTTTGATTTTGTAAACTAAATAACCACGCTGACCAGTCTCTTATTTAAAATAGAATTATTTTGTCATATATCCAACAGTTTACTTTCTCTTCGTAAATATTATTAATAATTTTATCAATTTCGTATACTTCCATCCTTCGTATAAGTGACAATAAATCAGAAGAGCTTCATAGCAATATTGAACAACATACAGTCAACTACAGCACCATTAGATACATCCACCATACAGTCAACTACAACACCATTAGATAACAGCAATACAATAGATTATTATTTTCTACGTGTCATTGATTCATCATCATCATTTTCCATTTTTTTAGCATATGTAAAAACGTATCTGACGTAATCTTACCTCGCTCTTTGAGTACAAAAATCCATTCAAATGAAACAAAGGGAAAAGAAATAAGAAAACAAACACTCACATACGAATCTTCATTACATAACTGTATGTACTCCTCGAGGTATAATTACTCAGACACGTTACAGCGTACCTTCTTCGTTCCCTGATGGCTGATGTTGATCGTTGACGTTTATAGTGAAAGAATTTCGTCAACGGCGCCATCTGGATCCCTGTTGAAAAATTAAACTAGCCGCAACAGCACCATTAAGCTCATCACCCAGAGTAGCTTTTGTTGCTGAGTCGTGGAGGAATTATTATCATCAACGACATAAACTTTACCAGTTCCGGTAATGTTCTTCATGTGATCCAGGCATTCGAACTCGCAACATCGCTTTCCAAGACGAAATTTTTTGCATGTCTGTAGTAAAAAGAAATCGAATCTGGTCCGTCGTATCGAGTAGTCCAGTGATTAGGGGGTTTCGGTGTTTGTTGACTCTTTTGCTATATCTGTCGCTATATTTTGCTATTTCCTCTTTGACTGTAGGTATCTTGAGGTCGCGATGGATGGTTTCGTTGGTAACATACCAAGGTGCGTCTATTAAGGCTCTTAGCGTTTTCGATTGGAATCGTTGTAGTATTTCGATGTTGGAGTTACTTGGACAGCAACAGCTGGTGATACTGTCATACACCTCCATTTATAAACTTTCGAAAATCGATGTGACCTTCAAACTTTAGTGTATTCTGTTTCACAGCACAAAATGTTTCCGAAACGTACGTTTATTGTTACAATAAACTTGACTAGTGGCTCTGAAATACTATCCTTGAAAAAACAATGGGGAAATTGGAGCAAAAGCAGAAGGAAATAAACAAAGACCTTGTTGGTTCGTAAAAATAAAATATGCTACAGGAAAAACTTTTTCCAACGGATTGAGATGCGACAAGCTTTAAAAGCTATGACGCGAATCGAGCGTTTGTCTACAAGAGCGCATTTTCGGTGGATATATATGTCGGAATGACATTGATTTCTTTTTACTACAGACATGCAAGAAATTCCGTGTTGGAGAGCGATGTTGCGAGTTCGAATGCCTGGACCACATGAAGAACATTACCGGAACTGGTAAAGTTTATGTCGTTGATGATAATAATTCCTCCACGACTCAGCAACAAAAGCTACTCTGGGTGATGAGCTTAATGGTGCTGTTGCGGCTATTTTAATTTTTCAACAAGGATCCAGATGGCGCCGTTGACGAAATTCTTTCATTATAAACGTCAACGATCAACATCAGCCATCAGGGAACGAAGAAGGTACGCTGTAACGTGTCTGAGTAATTATACCTCGAGGAGTACATACAGTTATGTAATGAAGATTCATATGTGAGTGTTTGTTTTCTTATTTCTTTTCCCTTTGTTTCATTTGAATGGATTTTTTTACTCAAAGAGCGAGGTAAGATTACGTCAGATACGTTTTTACATATGCTAAAAAAATGGAAAATGATGATGATGAATCAATGACACGTAGAAAATTATAATCTATTGTATTGCTGTTATCTAATGGTGTTGTAGTTGACTGTATGGTGGATGTATCTAATGGTGTTGTAGTTGACTGTATGTTGTTCAATATTGCTATGAAACTCTTCTGATTCATTGTCACTTATACGAAGGATGGAAGTATGCGAATTGGGAGAAGTCAGGTTGAGAGATGCAAGATTTATACGCTCGTTCTGTCAGTTATCCCAGTGTCTGTTACGCGATAGAAAATGAACGAACTGAATAATAAATGCATTATCGGCATGAAGATTGCTTGATGTAGGCCACCGCTTTTTTTCTATCCTTCCGATACCATTTTTCTTTTTTTTCTTTTTTTGCGAAACACTTTGCTAGTCGTGAGAAGCAGCAATTCCCTTCTGCGAATCAATTACGGTTCACGAGAAATTGTATTATAGCCTGGAACGTATTCAAATTATCTTCAATTATTCTCGGCTGTTTCCATTTCCATTCGTCTCTTACGTAAGTACTCGTTTGATGTACGTACATAGTGAGACAATAATCGTTAACACCTTTAATGTCTTCAGTATTATAGAATAAGACGCGAAAATACGTTGAAACCTGACTTTTAGATTCGCGAGACTCTATAAGGCTTCGAAAGTCTCTTGTTTCAGGCCGAATAAAAAATTGTAGATGAAGAATTACATTGCGAGGTCTGTTAAGGAAAATTTTAAATCGTATCGTTGTAATAGGATTATTTCAGCGAGGGAAATTACGTGTTGCGTGCGAAGCCACGAGCTTTCTTTCAGGCTAATATACATAATTGTCCTATCGAACTTTCCATCTAAACCGTTGCGCTCACACGTGGATTTTGCATTTCAATTTTCTTACTTACAGTCCAGTCCAGTGAGACCAAGTTAAATTTTTCAGCCCTCCGAGGTAGAATATGTTTTATAGAGAGACGTACAACGCCATGAAGGGGAGACAGATCAATAAATTGGGTTATCTTTAAATTACTGACAATCATTTCATCGACGCGGTTTCACCGACACCGAGTCCCCCGGCAACGTCTGTCAAAGCTTATTTACCGATACACTGAAATCAACCACAATCATTTTACCGACCTCTTCCTTTGCTGACAGTTATTATACTCGCTGTCATATGTTATCGTTGATTATACATCTTTATTTACAAATTCGTTCCTGTGTATAACGAAACAAAGGAAGAAACGAAAATGATACGTTTCATGACGCATTGTTAAATTATTAATTAACGAGAGTTACATATCTACATGAATGCTTTGAAATGTCAGTTATAATTCATGAAAATGGATACAAGCCATTTTACTATACATAAATAGAATTATAAAGACATGTTACGTACTAATGCTTTTACGAAATATATTTCTGTATACGTTTGACGTTTCTGTATTATTCCTTATGTGCTTTCTGCTCTTGTGTTTAGCTCGTCGGAAGTAAAAATACGTTAAGCGAATCAGCTAATCTATTCGAGCGTTTCAACGGCTCAGTCTTCTCTTATGCAACTACCAAAAGAGAAGATAAGTCTTTGGTTATACAACATTTCATAACGTCCAAAGTAACGGGGCACTAATTAGTTGCAACTTTAAGACAGACCAGATATCAGTCATCGTCCGTAAATACATTTATTACGATCGTTTAAAGTTTAAAGAAACACCGTTATAAAGTCGTAATACGAGACAAAGCGAAGAGAAAGTAAACTGTTGGATATATGACAAAATAATTCTATTTTAAATAAGAGACTGGTCAGCGTGGTTATTTTGTTTACAAAATCAAACGAATTTAATGAATGTAATGGTAAGGAAGTAACTATAAGTGGCTGTTAAACTATTTTTATGCTTGAAAAGTAATTCGCAAAGTAATGTAAAGCAGTACTACTGAGTTGTACATAACCTCTTTCAGAATTTGTTCTTAACCTCTTGCTTCATAACTTCCTTAATTATACTCTTCAAACTTATTGACTACTTCGATGTTGTTACGAACAGAAACTGATAAAATATTAATCTTAAATATATATATATATATATATATATATATATATATATATATATATATATGTACTACTTACTCAAACTATGGATCACATAACCTATACAAAAAAAAAAAAAAAAAAAATTATTGTACACTATAAAGCAAGAGGTTAAATCTTTAATCTGTTAAGAATTAAATTTTTTATTGTAACTGCGAAAATTATAAAAGTACCAAGCGAAGCAAGTACGGAATATATGCGGAATATGAATCGCTCAACGAACCAAAGAGCGGCTCAGTGACAAAATTAGTAAAGTAAAGACCACAAATATTACAACATTATATTCTACCACAAAATAATTCTCTATACAAAAAAGGTACACAACGAATCGATTTTTCACAACGATAAGAGTCAACAGAACCAATCAAGACCAGGCGAGACTCTCATAAGACAACGATATCAGAGGGATCAAATCAGCGACTTCAATCTATGTTACAGAGTATAGTTATCAAGAAAAATTGCTCTTTTCATGAAAAGTATGGTAATGATACTCTTATAATACATTGTATATCTGGCAGTCGGGTGTGCCCGTGGCCATCGGAAATGTAAAGACGACGCTTTTAGAAAGTGATAGCGCCATCGCGTTTTAAAAACGCGTTAGAAGAAGGTCGGTTTCGCTATCCAAGGCGAATCGAAAAGTGTGCGTGTTGCGAGAATCAGAGTTGATCGAGACGTCGAAGCATAGAGCCGTTAGAATTGAGTTGCGAGTGTAGTCGAGTGTTAGAGTTGCTAGTGAGAGAGAGAAAGAGAGAGAGAGAGAGAGAGAGAGAGAGTTACCAAATAGTTGTCAAGTTATTTGTTGTAAATACGAGCGTTGCATTTAGTTTTCCTGTTAATCAAACATCGTTTCTCTGTCTAACTAATATCTGTATTTTCAATCCATTATTAATATATTCCGATATTACAAGTGGGGGCTCGTCCGGGATTGAATAAGACAGAGAAACGATACGATTTAACGGAGCTATTTCTGCGGGAGTAGAAAAGAATAGAATAAAATGGCAAACGTTGAAGACGAACGATTGTCGGGTGAAGAGGATTTGACGCTGGAGGAGCTGAGGAGTAAGCTCGCACAGATGAATCTGCCTATATCCGGTGCGAGATCAGTGCTGGTTGCCAGGTTGAACAGAGCGTGCAAACCTGGTCGATCTACTCCTAAGGATTCGAAGCGTGGCGAAGAACCAACAAACCAGCGAGATCTAAGAAGCAAGCAGAGAGCCGAACGCAGTCAAGAGGGAGAGGAAGACCTCGAGAAGCTGAGGACGAAAGAGCTGAGAGCGCGTCTCGTTAGCTTGGGGTTGAAGGTAACGGGAAGAAAATCCGAACTACGCGCGCGGCTACAGGCGGCCCTAGAAGGAGACGATGTATCGTCGGAAGAAGAGAGCTCCGACGAAAGTGAAGGCGAGGACGATAAACAAGGCGCGCGAGAATACAGGAGAGGCACGCGAGCGGTGTATCAGGACCGCGATGAGTAGCAGCAGAAGGTATGCGTCGGTTCGATGTTGAGTCTTAAAGACGTGGAAGACTCATTAGAGAAATTCAGCGGGGATGATCTGCTGAGGGTAAATCAGTGGGTGGAAGACTTCGAGGAAATGGCAGAAGTGTGGGGTTGGTCAGACGCCCACATGGTGGCCTATGCTAAGAAATTACTCGCAGGCTCCGCTCAGGCCTTCGTACGACAAAAACGATGCGCGAAGTCCTGGGCAAAGCTAAAAAAGGCGTTGAGGAATGAGTTTGAAAATGTAGTAAGCGACCAACAGATACATGGCGAGTTATCCCATAGAAAGAAGAAAGCAGATGAGAGTCTGCAACAATATATGTATCACATGTGCGGGATTGCAAAACAAGGAAGGGTTGATACGCAATCCTTGATAGACTACATTATTCAAGGCATTCCCGACGAGGTCGCGAACAAGACTGTGCTATACGGAGCCAGGAATATCGAGCAATTAAAAGAGCGTTTCAGGCGCTACGAAGCGATAAAAAGAGATATGGAGATGAGGACGAAATTTGAGGAGCCGAAGAGTAACAGGGTAAAGCCGGTGGCGAAGCTGTCCGAAACCGAGAGGAACAAGGAACCCGGTCGATCTGGAGATGCGAGGAAGACGCGATGCTACAATTGCTTCAAATGTAGGGAGTACGGACACATCGCATCAAGTTGCGACAATTTGGGTGAGCCCTCAAAAAAAGTTTACAGCGTGTTTCGGTCGTTACAAACAAGGCGTGGTAAGGATGTTAAGATGGAAAATTTCAAATTGAGCGCGTTGATAGACACCGGTAGTGAGCTGACTCTAATGCGAGCAGATCAGCATGTGAAAATCGGAGCGCCCAGATTAAGTCGGGAAATCGTTGGATTTGGCGGTGTCGGTTCCGGAAGGAATTTTACGCTCGGGAAATTTTCCACGAACATTATTATAGACAATGAGTCGTACTGTATAACCATACACGTAGTTCCAGACACAGTGATGCAACATTCGCTTATTATTGGCGCAGACTTTTTGGACACTGTTGAAATAAGTATAAAAGGGGGAGAATCTTTTATTAGTAGAATAAAGGACGAAAATCCCGATGAGTGTCCGGAAGTCCTCAAGATAGATGTAGAGACACAGGCGAGTGAGATAGATTTGTCACACGTTAAGGACATGCAACATAGGCTAAAAAGAGATTTGAAGAGAACCAAAGCATTGCTAAGAGACGCTCAAACGATGCTGGAGAGATCGAAAGGTGACTCGACGGGTAAAGCAGCTTTACGACAGCTGAAGAACCAGTTAGAAGATGCAGAATGCGCTAGAGCAGTTGCAGTTAAAGCGAAACAGGCACTGGAGCAAGAACCGAATGAGACGCAGGCTTCGTTGCAGGAAGTACTGCGGCAACGTTCCGAAGCAGAAGATCGTGTTAATGTAGCTAGTCGCGAACGAACTGAGCTACTGTCGCAATTGGAAGAAAATAAAGAAGAGTTAGCAGAAGTTTTGAAGAAGTATCGGGCAGCTGTGCAGCAAGTGTCGGAGGAACGGAGAATAGTGGCAAGACACGTGGTGATTGGTAAAGTGGACCACGAGATGGTGTCCTCGTCGGATTCTTGCGGCCAGCAGGAGGACTTAGCGAACATCACGAGGAGGAAGAATCTGGCTAAACAACAGCAACAGGATGTTGTTGATGATATTTGCGAATTTACTGAGAAGGATAGCGTTGCGGATGTGAGGGTTGTTTCAAGTTTTCGGATAGACTCGAAGAGAGTGAATGCAAGGCGAACGAAAAGACAAGGGAAGTCGCACGTGCGGAATCCCTCCAATAATATCGATATACAGAGGATGTGGATGACGAGGACGACGATGGGATTGTCGAGGACACGATGAACGTGAAGACCTTCGAAAAAGAAGAGATCATAGTCTCGGTAGATGGTAAGTTGTTAACGTCTTCCATGTACGAACCGAGCCTACGAAAATGTCACGATGCTGCCACGACGATCAAAGCCCCTGACAAGAGTGAAATGGGTAAACAAACAACGGAGAGGAAGATAGAGGAAGAGCGAAAGAGGAGCAGTAGCATCGAGGACGAACAGGCCGCGGTGTTCCAAGAGGAACGAGATCAGCTGCGTGCGGACGCAAAGAGACGGATTGAGGAGATCCAAATCCGAAACAAGCGGGCGTATAACAGGAGACGCAAGAAGGCGACAGCATACAGGACGGGAGATCTAGTGGCAATCGAGAGGATGCAGAGGGGTCCCGGGCTAAAGCTGCATCCGAAGTTTCTTGGACCGTATCGGGTGATAAAAGTCCTGCGAAATGACCGATGCATAGTGCAGCGAGAGGGGGAGCACGAAGGGCCACGTACAACTTCCACGGCAGCCGATCACATGAAATGGTGGAATGCTGACGATAGTGATGTAAGTGCGAGCGGCGATGATGAGCACATCTGAGGGCAGATGTGATTGTCAGGAAAGGCCGATTGTAATATCGTAGAATAGCTTTGATTGGAGATCGGCTGAAAATAGAAAAACCGTGTACGTCGTGTTTCTGTGGTTCGTTTACATTTAAGAGTGCCTACGTGACTAAAGGCACGTAGTTGGTAGTTCTTACATAGGTATGAGGGAAACAATAGACAACGTTAGAAGAAGGACGGTTTCGCTATCCAAAGCGAATCGAAAAGTGTGCGTGTTGCGAGAATCAGAGTTGATCGAGACGTCGAAGCATAGAGTCGTTAGAATTGAGTTGCGAGTGTTGTCGAGTGTTAGAGTTGCTAGTGAGAGAGAGAGAGAGAGAGAGAGAGAGAGAGAGAGAGTTACCAAATAGTTGTCAAGTTATTTGTTGTAAATACGAGCGTTGCATTTAGTTTTCCTGTTAATCAAACATCGTTTCTCTGTCTAACTAATATCTGTATTTTCAATCCATTATTAATAAATTATAATTAATCGAACAAAATTACACCTTTAATATATTCCGATATTACATTACCGTGATGTAATATTTATCATGCTTATTTTGTACGTAAAACGAATCGTTGGAATATTCCCGAAGCTAACGAAGCATTTCCCAAAAGTTAAACCGAAGAGATTAACGCGAATAGTTAAGTGAAATTTTTCCATTAACTTGCTGACCAACCGGCAAATAAAAAATCATAAAAATTGTTTCAATGTGTTGAGGTCACGCATAACTTCTTTTTTCATTGACGATTACCAAACAGGTAAAATTTCGAAATTGTACGAAGGCCACGTGACCAGATCGTATTGGAATTTGAAGTGCATGGAAAAAGACAACTCGAAGTACAAACCTTGAGCTGTACTACTCGAAGTACAAACGTGAACTAATGGATGCAGAAAAGCAATTAACGCCAAACATCCGAACAGCATCTTGGAGCCCGTCATTGTTCTGAAATAAAAGAAGTGACGAATTAAAAAGACGCAGGACTAATAATAATAAAGGAAACTTAGTTCGTATTATAAATTGAATTTACATCAGAAAAGAAGCACGATCAAGCGAAACAGATCGTAGAAATGACAAATATCATCGATATACGTTTCAGTGTAATTTCACTTTTGAAAATTATTTAGTTTAATACGATCGTATTCATCGCTCCGAAACTTTCATTGTGCTGCAATTTGTGCTGCGTCTTTTTAATTTCTCTATCTTTCTGTGTTTTCGGAAAAATTACTTGAAAGATTAAGAATTGCTTGCCTTATTTTATTTTCGATTAGTTAGGATTTGATTATTCCAGGTAAGGTTTATTATTTATAACAGGTTTTATCACTTGTTTATTATTTAGGAGTTTGTTATTTTAGGATTAGTACCTTTTAGGATTTCTTATCCTTCGAGTTTCTGTTTCAGATATCTAGGTCTATTTCAAGATGTTTTATTACATTAGGATTATTTATTCGATTAAGATAATTTAAGAGTTTCACAATGTACAAAGAAATAATCGCGTGAAATTTAGATTTATGCTTTAAACGTATTAAACACGCGGTAATTTCAATGTCTATAGCCTCGAACGTGTTCTGATTAGTTGTGTCATTGTCTGTGACATTGAAATCACAAAAATCCATTGCAAGTGTGCTGTCATGCAATGTGGATGTAATTGGGTTTTTTGGGGTTAGGTTGGGGTTAGGTTGTATCATCTGATTTGTACAGTACTATTTTAACGCAAGGACAGGAAAGTTATTATATATTTCCCGTCCATTATTTGAATCGTTGTGAAGTGTAACGAATTATATTCGATTCGAGGAGATGTTAATGAATTACCCATTTCATATGTAATTACATGGAAATAAAAATCATTGCAAAAGTAATTGATCTAATGACAACGGAATTTCCAATATTTTTTTGTTTCGTCACCTCTTTTTCGTAATATATCTTTTATAGGTACGTGATTTATTAATCGTTCGAATGGAAATAATTATTCGTATAATATTCAAACGATTCTAGCCATAAAATAAATTAAAACGATACCTGTCAATGATATGCAATCTGCGTATGACGTCAACCTCGATCTATGCTTATACAAGAAATTTTATCAATCAATGACTAGATATACAATAATCAAATATTATAAAATTTCCTGAAAACCTTTAGGTGTTAATATCTTTAATATTTGCAAGTTATTGTTTAGCGCTAATTAGTTAGAATGTAACAAGTGGTGTACCAGAATTGAGATAATTAAGCCACACGAACAATCTTATTTAGATCTTTTTAATTTTTTAATTCTCTTTTGCTCTAATACTTCGTAAAATTAATCTTCATTAGCTACTACACTTCATAGAATAACAAGAGATAATTTTTCTTATATAACGTTTCATTCATAAAATCTATCATTAAAGTATATCTTCATAAAAATATCATTCCATACTAACGGTATATTTGGTGTCATACGAGATAACAGTTACCAGTGATGACATATGTAACTTTATAAAGATATCTCGTTTTATTATATATTAAAAGAATGTACTCATTGCTGCTATATTTCAGATGAAAAAAAGGCGGCAACGATTTTACAGTAAAATCGTTCGTTTACAACTGATTCATTTACATTTCATGATAATACTGTGCATTCTGAATATGCTATGATTTGGTTTAAAATAATAAATAGTCCATTCTTGCATACTATTGCTCCAGCTTTACTTGTATTTTCGATATTGGTATAAATAGAAAGACAATTAATGTCGTTCGAGTCTATTTTCGGATCATTTATATTACGTTTAATCCATATAGTTATCATATGAGACATAGTATCGTAAAATTTGGAAGAATAAAACGTTCGTACAGGAAGTACATTTTATAAGAACTCCAACAAATCTGCGTGTGCACCTAAAATACAAACTGATAGTGATAGTGATTGTTCATAAGTTTATATACATTATCTAATGTCAATCGAAGGTATCAATTCTTTTTCTCCATAAGAGTACTTTTTCATTTATATGTGTTCAAAAATACATGTGTTCAACCGTGAAGCATATGTCACCTACAACGAAAAAGAGTTTTCCTATACTTAATATTTCCTTTATATACCTATGAAAGTCTATTCTTCGCGTAGTATGAAATTATGAATAAATCTGGAATATTGTTCAATCTGAAAAGAAAAATAACTTATTGACATCATTCATTGATACGAGATTCAGAATGTTTGTTTTGTCTTGCAGAAAAAGAAGGCAGCCCTCCCTTTCTTTTAATGTGAAATAGAAAGCGAAAATTTGAAAACAGATTTTTTGGAAATTTACTTGCAAATATCGTTTTCAATATCGTGATTTTCTTCCCAATGGTACTGTACTTTCAAATTTTCCAGTATCCCTCTAAAAACAAAAAGTCGAACCTCGTTATTGTTAACGTAGGCATTACAAGGAAGCGAAGTATTAGAAAGCAGCTCCTTTTTATTATGGATTTCTCTATAATCATGTAAATAAGAAATTCCGGAAATTTTTTCCTCAAGAATTTAATTCTTGTGTTTTGATTGATAATTATTACACTGCATACTAACTTTTCGCATACTGTTCGCGTCTAACAGTTTCCTAATAATAACTACTTCAAAATTACATATGTTCTTGCACGAATTCAAAAGTACGTATGATACAATTACAATTGATTCTAAAATAATAATTATTTAAAGATATTAAGATACTAATTAAACGTTTCACTGTATTTCAAAATCTGGAACAACAAATTTTTATTTATAAAAAATGAAACTGTCTTTATATATTCTTTGTCACGATGCTATTTCTTATTACCGTGTCGACATTTTTTAAAATTCATTTTGTTATCTCTACGCAATAGGAAAATTCATATACTGCTTAATATTTTTTGCATATTATCCATCCACCGCATGATATCTTCTGAAAAATCAAAATATTAATGTTATATTATTACAATGCTTCTTAAATATCAATTTTTGACAAATTTGAAATCCAATATATTTTGCACAATTATTATTTATCAAAAAATTCCAAGTTAGTAACTTTCTTTTCAAATGGCAAATAACATATACTTTGACTTACCTGTAAGTTTTTGTTCCTAATCATCATTTCCTCTTATAGAACATCATTATTGTTCTTATAATTACTACCAGTGTCATAGATATTGTAGTGGCTACAACTGAATTAATAGAAAATGATAAATAACTGTGTATAACACTAACACATAATTGTGTATAACAATGACACATAACTTTTACTTACATATCTGTCGATAAGGGATTACTTACTGTGATATCCTGTTGATGTTTCTTAAGGCACTTGATTAGGTGCGATACGGTATCATTCCTTATGGTATACTGTAGATAAGTATTTTAGAAAATAACAAGAATAAATCTAAATTATTCAGAGGTTCCAGTTTCGGCTTAGACATAAATACAGGACCATTTGCAAAGAAGAAAGGGTGCGTTTCTACAGCCTCGTTATAGTAACCATGAATACCAATCTCTGAATTACTGGTTACTAAACATAAATATCCTATAAAATTTAATATATTTCTTTAATTTTTAATACATACATGAGTTAGTAGTTCTAAATTATGAATCATCCTACCTGTGATATTACGCTTTTCCTTATAATATCATCACTCGAGTGAACAACATTAAGATCATGTAAACCATGTCATCCTATCTTACTGTGAAGATACTTAGTTATGTTATCTAACATTATAAAAATATCATCAAATTCAAGTCCTTTTATTCACATCACATGGCCACGACGATCTGGTTCTTCGTTATATAATGTTCTAAAATTTGTCGTATATATAGGATGTACAAACCGTGATATCAAGGTATCAGTTCTTCCTTCCCAAGGGACAGTTTCATTAAAATTCTGATAGAATTAAAAATTAATTATTAATATTCTAACAATCATATATGTTAAATACGTTATAGTCAACGATATATACCTGAGCGAATGTAGGGGTGATTCCTTGATAATTATAAATGTCATCAGCCCACATCATTGTGCCACTTCTTTGTACTCCAGCCTCTAGATTAACAGCCTAAACAAACATACGAAATTTTATAGAAGCTGTACAAAATATAGTATATATGCGCAATATTGAAGCGTTCAAGGGGATATAAAGGTAATGTACATCACATACACGTGTACTCTCATGCAACAAAATACAATTAGATTTAATAGTATAAGCTCTTTTATTCATCATAATAGATTGGAAATTTAAGTGTCTTACGAGGGTGAGTAAAAAGTTACCCGCTCTGTCGGTGTAGAATTTATTTTAAGCAATTGTCAAAAAAGACATACATCATTTTTTGACATAATCACTCGATTTCTGTATACACTTTGTCCATTTGCCGAAGGACCTTTGTATTTTCTCATTAAAAAATGTTTTGGGCTGAGCTGCGAACCACGAATGCATCGTCGTCTTCACCTTTTCATCAGCTTTTTCGGCATCCATCTCGCACAAACTTTTTAAAATCCAAATCTGTCGTGCACTATTGCATAAGCAGAGCCGTGGCTGATTTGCAAATGATTTGCCACATTATCCAGTGTCACTCGTCTATTCCATAGAGCATAAGTTCATGAGCACGTTCAATGTTGTCATCGTGGATGTGGACGGGCGTCCAGCTGTTTTTTCATAACACTTGTGCGATCTTCTTTGAACTTTTGTGCCCATTCAAACACACTTCGTGACAAAACACTTTCTCCATAATGTGCATTAAATCTTTGATAAATATAGGCATCAAACATAACCTCCGACCACAAGAAACGAATCACAGCATCCTGCACTGTTTTCCTGCAAATCACCATTGCAAAGCGCCATTACTCGCGCAACGGTCACAAACGAATTGACGTAACACAAAGAAACCTGCGCAGCAGCACTGAACAGATATTGACGTCATACGAAGAGTGCAGATGGATCAATACGGTCGACAGAAGTTTTAACTATCTGGAGTGCGGATAAATTTTTACTGAGAGTCGTATAGGAATCTATAATCTGTAAGTACACCTTTGGCTGAATGGAAATTTCTCTTACATATAGTCAAAAATGCTGAAACTGTGTATTGAATTGGAAAGTGATAAAAAATAAGTGAAGTTTCGAGGTTGCATGTGATTGCATGAGTACACAGGACGTTTTTAGCGAATAAAAAATAATTTTGAAAGACACGAGACTTATCTTGTATTTTATGCACTCTCTGTGTCCGAATTTCCAGAAGCTCTCTATCTTATGAAGTGTTTTAGATTAGCCGGAAAATTTTGTACGTACGTACAAGAAGTATACGATCTAAGTGGAATATTCCATTATTCTCTTGATACAACAGAAACGAAATTTACAGAACTTCTCAGAAAGTTGGTTTATTATTACCAAATTAATAGAATTAATACACGTTTATCATCTTTACATACCTAAGTCGTGGAGGTTTATCGTGCGTAAAAAATTAGTGTCGTTTCAAAGTTACATTTCGTACATTTTAAGCCTATAATTTGTAACGTACAAAACAATGTAAATTTGAGCTGTTTCTTATCTCCACAATAAGAAAATCCAACTTTACGTTTTTTACACAATGATATTTATGGAACAGTAATATCATATTATTGCATCGCTTGGAGAATGAAGTCAAGGTACGATGTGACCCTAGTGTAAACGCTGGGATACCCAGCTGTGCCGCACTTATAAGCATAAGACACAATACCTATTAAATACGAGGTTAATTCATGTTGTATCAGCAGTGGTCCGCCGCGGTCAGCCTGAAAGGATCGTTAAATTTTTAATCAAAGATACTGAAATATATCGATCGAATTGTATTGAAATTATACTTATATACAGTAATAATCTTCTATTGATTTGTGTATTGAAATACTCCAATTTATAACGTACATGTTATATGTATTTTGAGCAAAACTAAGATTAGAAGGAAATTAGATTAAATACCATAACGAGGTGTGAGAAGTGGGCAAAACTATTAAATTGTGTTTATCTATTATTTTTAATGTTTAAGACGTCGATTTGATGTTAATTCGAATCGACGTGTCTTCAGATACCGTATAGTTTGTAGTAACTTTGTAACTTAATTACCGTACAAGAATCCTCTCCACCCTGAGCATGTTCGGCGCATATTATACCATCAGTGATATCAGGTGCATTAGGAAATTTGGAATAAGCTATTTTGCATTCGGCGTTCTTAATCACTGGCATTTGTACTTCCATTAATGCATTACGTCGTGGTCGTCCTACGAAGAAAATAAGAAAGATATTTAAGACTGGAACTATTTAATTTTATTATAAAATTGATATCACTTACTATATCTTAATGCTCCCCATCCAGCAACAAGGGGGTTATAGCCGACGAAGTTGCTCATTCGTACAAATGGGATATACGTACCCTGAAAAATAAAAAAATAAATGAAAATGCAGGAAACGAATGACCAAAAGTATGAGAAAGAATTATACACGCTTTATGACACAATATATGTGTACAGTAAGAAATTTCAGGATATGATACTTCAGTAATACTCAATAGCATATATATATATATATATATTTGAGGACTTACTCGAAAATGGCACCTCCTCCACCAATCTAAGAATGACAATATTATGATTGTGTATGTTTTCTATTCCATCCATATGTGCACAATGTGCTGCGGTCAAAACATGCCTAGCCGATATCAGGGAACCTCCGCACTTCCATAGTGGTTTGTCTGGGTTTCGGGGATTACGAAAACCTAATGCAGCGATCCATGGCCAAGCGCCTAAAATGCAATAGTCATAGTTGTGAATATACATAATTTTTTCTCACATAACGGGTAACAACGATTATTACCTATTCGATATTCGATCATACAGCAGACGATAAGTACATACGTACAAATACTCTGAAATAGAGATTTGATAAAGACAGAAATTAAATTTTTATTCCAGTGGAATACAAATTATTAAATAATTCTATATAATTTCTATTTGAACTATACTGAACTATAAAGTTCAAACGTGTAATTTCTGCCCTAACAGTTTTTGATCTCTATCCATATTATTACTCCTATATCAATTTTTTATTTCAAGCAAAAAGATACTCTTCCTAACATGAAGTAAAAGAAAGAAATAATTCAAGTTAATAAGTAAAGTTACTACCGATAAAATCATAGCATTATTATTTAGTCTAATTGAAATGTACATTGATGTGCTGTTTAATGCCTTTAAAGTTCATTCTTTGCAGTAAATGGCTTATTATTAATCGGAAAGAAAGACATAAAACGTACCAAGTTCAGCTGGTTTACCATCGACCACCCTGGTATGAGAGACGTTGCTAAAACCACAGTATGGTGGTCGCAAAGCCTTATACTTATACACAGTTTTTATTAAAATTTCTCTCTTCTCTTTGTTTGGATCGTTCGGACAGCAAACGATCGTAACATTGCCCTGGTATCTGCACACTGATCGTCTATAAAAATCGGTGGCTGTACGGTACTGTATCTGCCATATTTCTTGCAGAGGTTTACATTTTCTGTAGTCAAGGCACCTGCCTTCTTGATTGTCCGGTGTGGTACATTCTGGATCAAACAATTTTAAAACATTTATACAGTTCAAAGATGCGTAAGAAAGCGACACCGATTACTCAACTTTCGAAGTAAAAGGCCGATCAAGTCCACCGGATTGCCCTACAGACACGTATTAATCCGTAAGAGTTAGTCATCATGTTGATAATAATTATCTAAAGAAACTTTTTACGTGAAAATATAAAATTTTAATTGATTAGATATTGTGTTAGCCATACTTAAGAAAGAAAATGAAAATGAATGAAATGAAAGAAAAGGACTACCTTCAACCTCATGTTTTAAATAAACACTTTGTCAGTTTTGCGGTAAATAAATTCTTAGGAATTCAGGACAGTTTTTAGTGAATCATTTTGTTTCGACCGTTCGCGGAGAGACGCGATCGCGAGATAGCACGGCAACGAGAGTTGTAAGTTCCCATTACGATTAAATAATCGACGCCACGAACTGATCGATCCCCTTATTTCGATTATGATAATAAGGGTAGTTCAATGAAATTCCACAGAATTAACACAAATAAATTAATGTTTATTTCAACAACTTATTAACTAGAAAGATATAAATGGAACAAAAAAAATGTAACTGCGTTTTGGTTGATAAGTAATGCGCGACATACCACATGTGTTGACGGTTCGACTTCTCGAAAAGTTCTGAACGCCTTTCGATTTTTTTCGTTTTTTCTGGAAGGCGACCCCCACTACGTTCGGATCACGCCACATTCTTTTACGCGAGGTAAAATACGGGCCACGAGTCGACGTTTCTGGAAGTCGCCCTGCTTAATGAACCATGTTTGTTTGCCGGGCAGACGCGACGATCCGTCTGCGACATTATAGTGCCGCGATCGATAGTTAAGAATATGACCTATTGTAAGCCGCATGGCGTAACATTCTCCCCCCGTTGAGAGGGTACCGATCAAACTAGCGAGGTGTGGTTGAAGTTCCCATCTTATTTCGTCTCGGTGGCTAGTTGTTCGGGTTTCTCGAGATCGGGTTGAATTGGCAGTGGGACAAGCCTTTTGACGCCCCGATCCAAAATGCTCTTTGCCGTCTGAACTGTAGCTGTCCGGATGACACCATCGGCGCCTGGTTGAACCTTGATAACTCGGCCCAGAGGCCAATGCATGGAGGGAACGTTGTCCTCTCTGAGGATGACGATTGTGCCCTTTTGGATGCTGTGTCCACCCTTGCTCCATTTATTGCGGTTGGTTAGCTCGTTCAAATACTCCTTATGCCAGCGGTTCCAAAAATGTTGTTTAAGCTGTTGGATATGCTGCCATTTGGAGAGTCGGTTCGATGGAATGTCTCTGAAATCTCGATCACGTAAGCACATTAATGAATCGCCAATGAGGAAATGTCCGGGAGTGAGGGCTAGGAGATCATTTGGATCGGTGGAGATAGGAGTTAGCGGGCGGGAATTGAGGACTGCTTCTATTTCTATGATAAGAGTATTACGGTGTTAAGCTCATATGTTTCTGTTTCTCCACTCGCGCTGCGCCATAATATCCTTTGATATTTCCGATCCTCTGGTCGTACGAGGAATTGCCGATACATTTTCTCGATGTCGCCAGTGAGTACGTACTGATGAGCGCGGAATCTAATTAATATACAAAATAAATTGTGAATTGATTCGAGAATATAGGATTTCCCCATTTTCATGATTATCGTGATTTTTGTATAAATATATTTTTTAAGATACTAATAATTAGGTACTTATAAATTAGTATTATCAATTATTTTGCATTTATAATTCCGCCTCTAGTATAAGTGTTAATTGAAAACTAACTTTATGTTTCAAAAAGTACTAGCAAAGTCGTTGAGTAACAAGCCACTGATGCTAACACAAATAGCATTGTCGTAATTAAATATTTCTAAATATTCATTTTTCATTTTGAACCTGTAGAAACAATTTATTATATATACTATTAGCTAAGTAATTGCATATTTAATTAAGTCGAAATATAAAACTTAGTTATTTTAATAATTTAAAAAATAAAAAACTGACAAACATTTCAATTTAATTTATGGTTGGAACAAAAGACAGTTATTCTTCATTAATTGAAATATTGCAATGCAGAGTACTTTCCAAAATACGCCGAGAGTATTCCTGATGGTGAAACGAGCGTTGCTTCATCGAACGCAGCTAAAGAAAACAACATCTATGTAGTTGGTGGTACGATGCCTGAAATAGAGGGCGCTAAATTGTACAATACCTGTACTATTTGGGGTCCCGATGGAACTTTGATAGCAAAACACCGAAAGGTAAGTAATATATTCCTTTATGGCTTTGAATTTGAAAATATTGGGGTGAAGAAAGTGACTCTATCTAGGAATAATTTAGGAATATACATATGTACATACGTATACTATAACCAATTCTATAATTTACGGTTTATAAAATACGTTATGATACGGGAAACGCCCATTTTTGTTGTAATGTGTTTGTTGTTGTATAAATTTTTCACATACTTAAAATATTATTCTACTTATTTTTTCTCCTTTTTAAACATTATTAAATGATAAGATTTTTTAATAAAAGAAAGTGATAAAAACGCTGTCAGTTATTAAATAAAAAATAATTAAAGTTTAGGAGTTGGTAACTTTGATATTAAATTACAAAAGTTGCAGCAATAGAATTAGCGACCACATTTTTATGTTATTAGGTACATCTATTCGACATCGACATTCCTAATAAGATTACTTTTCGAGAGAGTGATTCACTCAGTCCTGGTAACTCCCTAACGACGTTCGATGTGAAGGGCTGCAAAATAGGTATTGGCATTTGCTATGATATTAGATTCGAGGAAATGGCACGCATTTATCGGAACAAAGGTACAGTAACTTAATCGATCAATACTTAACTAGCAAAAAATTAAATATCTTTCTTAAATATATTCTATATAAAATTAATATAATCTGTAACTCTGTATAAAAAGAAGCTTAATTTAAAAAACCAGTATATTTGCTGAAAATGAAACAAATAAAAGAATTAAAAGCACAATAAGAGGACTGTCCTCGCATATTCAGAAATGATGGAATGTGAACCGTGCAACTACGAAGTTAATTGGTATTCGGTGGCTTCATATTTCCTGCTTCTCTGGGTTAGGTTGCCAAATGCTGATATATCCAGCGGCATTCAATATGACCACTGGACCACTGCACTGGTCATTACTTCAGCGTTTCAGAGCGAATGATAATCAATTATACGTTGCCTGCATATCACCGGCTCGTGTTCCTTAAGCAAGTTACGTCGCATGGGGACATACACAGTTGACCAATCCCTGGGGAAAGATTCTTTACGATTTGGAAACTCAAGAGAATATGGCAGTCACCGATATCGGTAATTTACAGCTTAAAATTAAAAGCGAGAGATCCATGATGTAATTAATTTTTAGTCTCGTTAATTTATCGATTTAGCCATCTTCCTCTGTATTTGTTGAATTTATTAGTAAGCATTACTTATTACTTCGTATGTTTCTTTTTTCTATCAGATCTAAAAGTTGTTGAGGAAGTAAGGGCTCAGATACCTACATTTTCTCAGAGACGTACAGATTTGTACGACACTGTCTGTAAGAAGGAGTAACTCTACACTAAAACAGAAAATGTTTTTTTATAATATTTCTACTACGATATCCTTTTTTTGTGAATTATTACTAATTTCTTATCATTTGTACTAAATGAATGACTCAATTAAGAAAACCAAAACGTTATAAATAATAATCTGTATATCTTGTGTATCAACATGTAATTGGATATTATAATAATATAGGAATGCTATAATAATATAGGATAATAATATAGGAGAATAGTAATATAGAAAAAAACTACATGCTTTTAAACACCTTTAATATCGATCACATAAATTGTTATAATTCACAATGATTACGCATACATAAAAGACCCCTTGATAGTAAAATTTACGATCAAAAGGCAATTACGTATCGTTTAACAACATTTAATTTATAACACCTTTTAAACATTTAGACAGATTAACACATAACACTTCTTATATAGAAACATCAATTCGAAGTTATCAGCTTGGAGAAATTGGTCGATTAATACCTGTAGATTGTCTGTCTCGATGAAAGACTTAAAGAGAGCAAAAACATGATAATGCCGCTAATATAATATTCCTTCTTTCTTGTATCTGTCTGCCTCTCAGGTCGTTTTACTAATTACAATAAGTAATTTCGCCTTCTTTGCGCTCTCTTTTAACGCATTCGAGACCGAAAGAAATTCATATCAGTCAGTAGGCAAGGGTATAGTATACATATTTTATATATAACTTATGTAGTAATGTATATATCATGTTAATTTCATATTTTTTTCAATATAGAATTATTATATATATATATATATGACTGTACATAATACATTATAGAATAACATAGTATATAATTTTATATTTTAAAAATATGAGGCATACTATTTAAGATTGTCATCGATTTAAAATCAAAGTATGAAAAGGATACCCTGGAGAGAGTAAAACACAGAATCATTCTAACTAAACATTCAGATCGTACCGACACCTAGGTATCGTCTTACAATTAAATCTCGGTCTCGAATGGATTAAAATGAAATACATACTTGCAGCTTCAACATCTTCAATATCGAGAAGATTCAAACTTTACAAATAAATGTAAATTGCGATGTAAAACAACGCGATGTAAAAAGGGAAAAAGGAGGAAAGAAGGAACAGGGAAGCAAAGAGAAGAAACGAATTTTTCATTTTCTCTTGCCAGGAATATAAGATGCTAAGTAATCTTCCTAAGTAATCTCCTCCAGCTTTTTCTAGTTTGATCAATAATTATTAGTACATGTTAGGAAAACAAATAGAATTTTTGTTCTCAAGCGAGGTATAATCTAAATTTTGTATGTACACAAAAATGTTAAATATCTGTAATAAACATGGTATAATCAATTTTTTTTACATAAAATTATATTGTATAGGCTATTGTTATTTAAACATTTTAAATTGGATGAAGAAAAAAAATGACGCAAATAAAACGTAGGACATTTTAATTAAAGAGACTAATATAGAGATTTATCTACTTAACTGTGATTAAATCATCTCCACTTAACGCTCTACCTCTTCTATTAATTATGCTTCGTTAAACTATGATTACAGAGGATGGGTTTTTTGATAAAATGACATTCTGACAAATATATATAGATCGATATATATAGATATAGATAGACAAATATATAGATTCTTACAACAGTAGTTATGAATGAACAGTAGTTATTGTATCAATTCCGTTCTTCAGAAGCTTCATTTGTGAAAAGACAATTCGCCAGAATATGGATTCACTGTAGTTATAGCTATAGGATTTCAATCTAGTTGACAGACTTGCTTTACGTAGAGAATATCTGTCTCTTGTTCTACCTTATCGCGATTCTCTCCTCATCTTATACGCTTTGTCGAGCAAAGTAATATTGGCATATATCTCGGCTCTGGTTACAATCATTAGTTTCCGCCTAAACGGTTAGAATCACATAGCTCGCGCTCTACTCTCGTTTATTCAACATTCAGGCCATATGGTCGCATGCGACGAGTTTTATGTTAATTCCGACCGATTACAATACCTTTCTTTCGTTTACAAGGAACGACGAGACTGGCAGTTGCGTGATTTCCAATGCAAAAGCCGCGATATCTGCACGATAACCTAACCTCAACCGATTTTGTTGTACTATTCTTACGTGGACTTCGTTTGTACCACTTTCGTAACAAAAATAGAATACGTAGAACACAGCATTCCGTTATGCGATATTGTCGATTCCTAACATCCGAAAAATCAGAGATAATTATTTCCCTACAGTTGTACATTTGTGTGAAAAATTACGAACGTAAAGTTGTTTGGTGCATGCACAGTCCTCCCCTCCGCTGCATTTGCGTGGACATGCTAGAAAGATTCACTTTTCCACGGTGAAACTGTATGTATTATAATTTCATTTTTACAAAGGTCGAACATCCTACTATGCATAAATTTAATATTAATATAAGCAGGTTTCGTGTTAAGTATTACATCTGACGTATAAGCACACGTGTGTACGAGCCTTGGTTTTAAATGTCTTATAGTAGACACCGAAAAGATTATTCAGTTGGATATCTGACTCAATATCAATATTTTACTAGGAGATAACATGTTAAGAACACGTTGGTGGATGGCATGGGAGATGATGAATGAAGACATACTTCTGTGAGATACATAAAATAGTAGTCAGAACGTATTTTGGCGCTTGGGGACAGCAACAGCTTTTTTTTTTTTTTATTTATTTGTTGGAATTACAATCAATTCTCGCGTTGAGAATTTTCAGTAATTTTTCTGGCGTGGCGCAGTGACATGGCTGTTTATTTACAATAAGTTAATACTTATTATAGATAGGTATAATTTATAAGTATTATAAGTAAGTGCATTAGCTTAATTTGGATAATTAAATGAATCTAACGTTTAGGTCTAGCGGGTAGTGCCTCTTCAGCCTGCGAATCTGGTCCGTCGTATCGAGTAGTCCAGTGATTAGGGGGTTTCGGTGTTTCTTGACTCTTTTGCTATATCTGTCGCTATATTTTGCTATTTCCTCTTTGACTGTAGGTATCTTGAGGTCGCGATGGATGGTTTCGTTGGTAACATACCAAGGTGCGTCTATTAAGGCTCTTAGCGTTTTCGATTGGAATCGTTGTAGTATTTCGATGTTGGAGTTACTTGCTGTTCCCCATCGCTTCCTATATCCCTATATTCCGTACTTGCTTCGCTTGGTACTTTTATAATTTTCGCAGTTACAATAAAAAATTTAATTCTTAACAGATTAAAGATTTAACCTCTTGCTTTATAGTGTACAATAATTTTTTTTTTTTTTTTTTTTTGTATAGGTTATGTGATCCATAGTTTGAGTAAGCAGTACACACACACACACACACACACACACACACACACACACACACACACACACACACACACACACACACACACACACACACACACACACACACACATTTACGTGACAAGCTTTCATTTCAATCTATATTTAAGATTAATATTTTATCAGTTTCTGTTCGTAACAACATCGAAGTAGTCAATAAGTTTGAAGAGTATAATTAAGGAAGCTATGAAGCAAGAGGTTAAGAACAAATTCTGAAAGAGGTTATGTACAACTCAGTAGTACTGCTTTACATTACTTTGCGAATTACTTTTCAAGCATAAAAATAGTTTAACAGCCACTTATAGTTACTTCCTTACCATTACATTCATTAAATTCGTTTGATTTTGTAAACTAAATAACCACGCTGACCAGTCTCTTATTTAAAATAGAATTATTTTGTCATATATCCAACAGTTTACTTTCTCTTCGTAAATATTATTAATAATTTTATCAATTTCGTATACTTCCATCCTTCGTATAAGTGACAATAAATCAGAAGAGCTTCATAGCAATATTGAACAACATACAGTCAACTACAGCACCATTAGATACATCCACCATACAGTCAACTACAACACCATTAGATAACAGCAATACAATAGATTATTATTTTCTACGTGTCATTGATTCATCATCATCATTTTCCATTTTTTTAGCATATGTAAAAACGTATCTGACGTAATCTTACCTCGCTCTTTGAGTACAAAAATCCATTCAAATGAAACAAAGGGAAAAGAAATAAGAAAACAAACACTCACATACGAATCTTCATTACATAACTGTATGTACTCCTCGAGGTATAATTACTCAGACACGTTACAGCGTACCTTCTTCGTTCCCTGATGGCTGATGTTGATCGTTGACGTTTATAGTGAAAGAATTTCGTCAACGGCGCCATCTGGATCCCTGTTGAAAAATTAAACTAGCCGCAACAGCACCATTAAGCTCATCACCCAGAGTAGCTTTTGTTGCTGAGTCGTGGAGGAATTATTATCATCAACGACATAAACTTTACCAGTTCCGGTAATGTTCTTCATGTGATCCAGGCATTCGAACTCGCAACATCGCTTTCCAAGACGAAATTTTTTGCATGTCTGTAGTAAAAAGAAATCGAATCTGGTCCGTCGTATCGAGTAGTCCAGTGATTAGGGGGTTTCGGTGTTTGTTGACTCTTTTGCTATATCTGTCGCTATATTTTGCTATTTCCTCTTTGACTGTAGGTATCTTGAGGTCGCGATGGATGGTTTCGTTGGTAACATACCAAGGTGCGTCTATTAAGGCTCTTAGCGTTTTCGATTGGAATCGTTGTAGTATTTCGATGTTGGAGTTACTTGGACAGCAACAGCTGGTGATACTGTCATACACCTCCATTTATAAACTTTCGAAAATCGATGTGACCTTCAAACTTTAGTGTATTCTGTTTCACAGCACAAAATGTTTCCGAAACGTACGTTTATTGTTACAATAAACTTGACTAGTGGCTCTGAAATACTATCCTTGAAAAAACAATGGGGAAATTGGAGCAAAAGCAGAAGGAAATAAACAAAGACCTTGTTGGTTCGTAAAAATAAAATATGCTACAGGAAAAACTTTTTCCAACGGATTGAGATGCGACAAGCTTTAAAAGCTATGACGCGAATCGAGCGTTTGTCTACAAGAGCGCATTTTCGGTGGATATATATGTCGGAATGACATTGATTTCTTTTTACTACAGACATGCAAGAAATTCCGTGTTGGAGAGCGATGTTGCGAGTTCGAATGCCTGGACCACATGAAGAACATTACCGGAACTGGTAAAGTTTATGTCGTTGATGATAATAATTCCTCCACGACTCAGCAACAAAAGCTACTCTGGGTGATGAGCTTAATGGTGCTGTTGCGGCTATTTTAATTTTTCAACAAGGATCCAGATGGCGCCGTTGACGAAATTCTTTCATTATAAACGTCAACGATCAACATCAGCCATCAGGGAACGAAGAAGGTACGCTGTAACGTGTCTGAGTAATTATACCTCGAGGAGTACATACAGTTATGTAATGAAGATTCATATGTGAGTGTTTGTTTTCTTATTTCTTTTCCCTTTGTTTCATTTGAATGGATTTTTTTACTCAAAGAGCGAGGTAAGATTACGTCAGATACGTTTTTACATATGCTAAAAAAATGGAAAATGATGATGATGAATCAATGACACGTAGAAAATTATAATCTATTGTATTGCTGTTATCTAATGGTGTTGTAGTTGACTGTATGGTGGATGTATCTAATGGTGTTGTAGTTGACTGTATGTTGTTCAATATTGCTATGAAACTCTTCTGATTCATTGTCACTTATACGAAGGATGGAAGTATGCGAATTGGGAGAAGTCAGGTTGAGAGATGCAAGATTTATACGCTCGTTCTGTCAGTTATCCCAGTGTCTGTTACGCGATAGAAAATGAACGAACTGAATAATAAATGCATTATCGGCATGAAGATTGCTTGATGTAGGCCACCGCTTTTTTTCTATCCTTCCGATACCATTTTTCTTTTTTTTCTTTTTTTGCGAAACACTTTGCTAGTCGTGAGAAGCAGCAATTCCCTTCTGCGAATCAATTACGGTTCACGAGAAATTGTATTATAGCCTGGAACGTATTCAAATTATCTTCAATTATTCTCGGCTGTTTCCATTTCCATTCGTCTCTTACGTAAGTACTCGTTTGATGTACGTACATAGTGAGACAATAATCGTTAACACCTTTAATGTCTTCAGTATTATAGAATAAGACGCGAAAATACGTTGAAACCTGACTTTTAGATTCGCGAGACTCTATAAGGCTTCGAAAGTCTCTTGTTTCAGGCCGAATAAAAAATTGTAGATGAAGAATTACATTGCGAGGTCTGTTAAGGAAAATTTTAAATCGTATCGTTGTAATAGGATTATTTCAGCGAGGGAAATTACGTGTTGCGTGCGAAGCCACGAGCTTTCTTTCAGGCTAATATACATAATTGTCCTATCGAACTTTCCATCTAAACCGTTGCGCTCACACGTGGATTTTGCATTTCAATTTTCTTACTTACAGTCCAGTCCAGTGAGACCAAGTTAAATTTTTCAGCCCTCCGAGGTAGAATATGTTTTATAGAGAGACGTACAACGCCATGAAGGGGAGACAGATCAATAAATTGGGTTATCTTTAAATTACTGACAATCATTTCATCGACGCGGTTTCACCGACACCGAGTCCCCCGGCAACGTCTGTCAAAGCTTATTTACCGATACACTGAAATCAACCACAATCATTTTACCGACCTCTTCCTTTGCTGACAGTTATTATACTCGCTGTCATATGTTATCGTTGATTATACATCTTTATTTACAAATTCGTTCCTGTGTATAACGAAACAAAGGAAGAAACGAAAATGATACGTTTCATGACGCATTGTTAAATTATTAATTAACGAGAGTTACATATCTACATGAATGCTTTGAAATGTCAGTTATAATTCATGAAAATGGATACAAGCCATTTTACTATACATAAATAGAATTATAAAGACATGTTACGTACTAATGCTTTTACGAAATATATTTCTGTATACGTTTGACGTTTCTGTATTATTCCTTATGTGCTTTCTGCTCTTGTGTTTAGCTCGTCGGAAGTAAAAATACGTTAAGCGAATCAGCTAATCTATTCGAGCGTTTCAACGGCTCAGTCTTCTCTTATGCAACTACCAAAAGAGAAGATAAGTCTTTGGTTATACAACATTTCATAACGTCCAAAGTAACGGGGCACTAATTAGTTGCAACTTTAAGACAGACCAGATATCAGTCATCGTCCGTAAATACATTTATTACGATCGTTTAAAGTTTAAAGAAACACCGTTATAAAGTCGTAATACGAGACAAAGCGAAGAGAAAGTAAACTGTTGGATATATGACAAAATAATTCTATTTTAAATAAGAGACTGGTCAGCGTGGTTATTTTGTTTACAAAATCAAACGAATTTAATGAATGTAATGGTAAGGAAGTAACTATAAGTGGCTGTTAAACTATTTTTATGCTTGAAAAGTAATTCGCAAAGTAATGTAAAGCAGTACTACTGAGTTGTACATAACCTCTTTCAGAATTTGTTCTTAACCTCTTGCTTCATAACTTCCTTAATTATACTCTTCAAACTTATTGACTACTTCGATGTTGTTACGAACAGAAACTGATAAAATATTAATCTTAAATATATATATATATATATATATATATATATATATATGTACTACTTACTCAAACTATGGATCACATAACCTATACAAAAAAAAAAAAAAAAAAAAAAATTATTGTACACTATAAAGCAAGAGGTTAAATCTTTAATCTGTTAAGAATTAAATTTTTTATTGTAACTGCGAAAATTATAAAAGTACCAAGCGAAGCAAGTACGGAATATATGCGGAATATGAATCGCTCAACGAACCAAAGAGCGGCTCAGTGACAAAATTAGTAAAGTAAAGACCACAAATATTACAACATTATATTCTACCACAAAATAATTCTCTATACAAAAAAGGTACACAACGAATCGATTTTTCACAACGATAAGAGTCAACAGAACCAATCAAGACCAGACGAGACTCTCATAAGACAACGATATCAGAGGGATCAAATCAGCGACTTCAATCTATGTTACAGAGTATAGTTATCAAGAAAAATTGCTCTTTTCATGAAAAGTATGGTAATGATACTCTTATAACACATTGTATATCTGGCAGTCGGATGTGCCCGTGGCCATCGGAAATGTAAAGACGACGCTTTTAGAAAGTGATAGCGTCATCGCGTATTAAAAACGCGTTAGAAGAAGGACGGTTTCGCTATCCAAGGCGAATCGAAAAGTGTGCGTGTTGCGAGAATCAGAGTTGATCGAGACGTCGAAGCATAGAGTCGTTAGAATTGAGTTGCGAGTGTTGTCGAGTGTTAGAGTTGCTAGTGAGAGAGAGAGAGAGAGAGAGAGAGAGTTACCAAATAGTTGTCAAGTTATTTGTTGTAAATACGAGCGTTGCATTTAGTTTTCCTGTTAATCAAACATCGTTTCTCTGTCTAACTAATATCTGTATTTTCAATCCATTATTAATATATTCCGATATTACAAGTGGGGGCTCGTCCGGGATTGAATAAGACAGAGAAACGATACGATTTAACGGAGCTATTTCTGCGGGAGTAGAAAAGAATAGAATAAAATGGCAAACGTTGAAGACGAACGATTGTCGGGTGAAGAGGATTTGACGCTGGAGGAGCTGAGGAGTAAGCTCGCACAGATGAATCTGCCTATATCCGGTGCGAGATCAGTGCTGGTTGCCAGGTTGAACAGAGCGTGCAAACCTGGTCGATCTACTCCTAAGGATTCGAAGCGTGGCGAAGAACCAACAAACCAGCGAGATCTAAGAAGCAAGCAGAGAGCCGAACGCAGTCAAGAGGGAGAGGAAGACCTCGAGAAGCTGAGGACGAAAGAGCTGAGAGCGCGTCTCGTTAGCTTGGGGTTGAAGGTAACGGGAAGAAAATCCGAACTACGCGCGCGGCTACAGGCGGCCCTAGAAGGAGACGATGTATCGTCGGAAGAAGAGAGCTCCGACGAAAGTGAAGGCGAGGACGATAAACAAGGCGCGCGAGAATACAGGAGAGGCACGCGAGCGGTGTATCAGGACCGCGATGAGTAGCAGCAGAAGGTATGCGTCGGTTCGATGTTGAGTCTTAAAGACGTGGAAGACTCATTAGAGAAATTCAGCGGGGATGATCTGCTGAGGGTAAATCAGTGGGTGGAAGACTTCGAGGAAATGGCAGAAGTGTGGGGTTGGTCAGACGCCCACATGGTGGCCTATGCTAAGAAATTACTCGCAGGCTCCGCTCAGGCCTTCGTACGACAAAAACGATGCGCGAAGTCCTGGGCAAAGCTAAAAAAGGCGTTGAGGAATGAGTTTGAAAATGTAGTAAGCGACCAACAGATACATGGCGAGTTATCCCATAGAAAGAAGAAAGCAGATGAGAGTCTGCAACAATATATGTATCACATGTGCGGGATTGCAAAACAAGGAAGGGTTGATACGCAATCCTTGATAGACTACATTATTCAAGGCATTCCCGACGAGGTCGCGAACAAGACTGTGCTATACGGAGCCAGGAATATCGAGCAATTAAAAGAGCGTTTCAGGCGCTACGAAGCGATAAAAAGAGATATGGAGATGAGGACGAAATTTGAGGAGCCGAAGAGTAACAGGGTAAAGCCGGTGGCGAAGCTGTCCGAAACCGAGAGGAACAAGGAACCCGGTCGATCTGGAGATGCGAGGAAGACGCGATGCTACAATTGCTTCAAATGTAGGGAGTACGGACACATCGCATCAAGTTGCGACAATTTGGGTGAGCCCTCAAAAAAAGTTTACAGCGTGTTTCGGTCGTTACAAACAAGGCGTGGTAAGGATGTTAAGATGGAAAATTTCAAATTGAGCGCGTTGATAGACACCGGTAGTGAGCTGACTCTAATGCGAGCAGATCAGCATGTGAAAATCGGAGCGCCCAGATTAAGTCGGGAAATCGTTGGATTTGGCGGTGTCGGTTCCGGAAGGAATTTTACGCTCGGGAAATTTTCCACGAACATTATTATAGACAATGAGTCGTACTGTATAACCATACACGTAGTTCCAGACACAGTGATGCAACATTCGCTTATTATTGGCGCAGACTTTTTGGACACTGTTGAAATAAGTATAAAAGGGGGAGAATCTTTTATTAGTAGAATAAAGGACGAAAATCCCGATGAGTGTCCGGAAGTCCTCAAGATAGATGTAGAGACACAGGCGAGTGAGATAGATTTGTCACACGTTAAGGACATGCAACATAGGCTAAAAAGAGATTTGAAGAGAACCAAAGCATTGCTAAGAGACGCTCAAACGATGCTGGAGAGATCGAAAGGTGACTCGACGGGTAAAGCAGCTTTACGACAGCTGAAGAACCAGTTAGAAGATGCAGAATGCGCTAGAGCAGTTGCAGTTAAAGCGAAACAGGCACTGGAGCAAGAACCGAATGAGACGCAGGCTTCGTTGCAGGAAGTACTGCGGCAACGTTCCGAAGCAGAAGATCGTGTTAATGTAGCTAGTCGCGAACGAACTGAGCTACTGTCGCAATTGGAAGAAAATAAAGAAGAGTTAGCAGAAGTTTTGAAGAAGTATCGGGCAGCTGTGCAGCAAGTGTCGGAGGAACGGAGAATAGTGGCAAGACACGTGGTGATTGGTAAAGTGGACCACGAGATGGTGTCCTCGTCGGATTCTTGCGGCCAGCAGGAGGACTTAGCGAACATCACGAGGAGGAAGAATCTGGCTAAACAACAGCAACAGGATGTTGTTGATGATATTTGCGAATTTACTGAGAAGGATAGCGTTGCGGATGTGAGGGTTGTTTCAAGTTTTCGGATAGACTCGAAGAGAGTGAATGCAAGGCGAACGAAAAGACAAGGGAAGTCGCACGTGCGGAATCCCTCCAATAATATCGATATACAGAGGATGTGGATGACGAGGACGACGATGGGATTGTCGAGGACACGATGAACGTGAAGACCTTCGAAAAAGAAGAGATCATAGTCTCGGTAGATGGTAAGTTGTTAACGTCTTCCATGTACGAACCGAGCCTACGAAAATGTCACGATGCTGCCACGACGATCAAAGCCCCTGACAAGAGTGAAATGGGTAAACAAACAACGGAGAGGAAGATAGAGGAAGAGCGAAAGAGGAGCAGTAGCATCGAGGACGAACAGGCCGCGGTGTTCCAAGAGGAACGAGATCAGCTGCGTGCGGACGCAAAGAGACGGATTGAGGAGATCCAAATCCGAAACAAGCGGGCGTATAACAGGAGACGCAAGAAGGCGACAGCATACAGGACGGGAGATCTAGTGGCAATCGAGAGGATGCAGAGGGGTCCCGGGCTAAAGCTGCATCCGAAGTTTCTTGGACCGTATCGGGTGATAAAAGTCCTGCGAAATGACCGATGCATAGTGCAGCGAGAGGGGGAGCACGAAGGGCCACGTACAACTTCCACGGCAGCCGATCACATGAAATGGTGGAATGCTGACGATAGTGATGTAAGTGCGAGCGGCGATGATGAGCACATCTGAGGGCAGATGTGATTGTCAGGAAAGGCCGATTGTAATATCGTAGAATAGCTTTGATTGGAGATCGGCTGAAAATAGAAAAACCGTGTACGTCGTGTTTCTGTGGTTCGTTTACATTTAAGAGTGCCTACGTGACTAAAGGCACGTAGTTGGTAGTTCTTACATAGGTATGAGGGAAACAATAGACAACGTTAGAAGAAGGACGGTTTCGCTATCCAAAGCGAATCGAAAAGTGTGCGTGTTGCGAGAATCAGAGTTGATCGAGACGTCGAAGCATAGAGTCGTTAGAATTGAGTTGCGAGTGTTGTCGAGTGTTAGAGTTGCTAGTGAGAGAGAGAGAGAGAGAGAGAGAGAGAGAGAGAGAGAGAGTTACCAAATAGTTGTCAAGTTATTTGTTGTAAATACGAGCGTTGCATTTAGTTTTCCTGTTAATCAAACATCGTTTCTCTGTCTAACTAATATCTGTATTTTCAATCCATTATTAATAAATTATAATTAATCGAACAAAATTACACCTTTAATATATTCCGATATTACATTACCGTGATGTAATATTTATCATGCTTATTTTGTACGTAAAACGAATCGTTGGAATATTCCCGAAGCTAACGAAGCATTTCCCAAAAGTTAAACCGAAGAGATTAACGCGAATAGTTAAGTGAAATTTTTCCATTAACTTGCTGACCAACCGGCAAATAAAAAATCATAAAAATTGTTTCAATGTGTTGAGGTCACGCATAACTTCTTTTTTCATTGACGATTACCAAACAGGTAAAATTTCGAAATTGTACGAAGGCCACGTGACCAGATCGTATTGGAATTTGAAGTGCATGGAAAAAGACAACTCGAAGTACAAACCTTGAGCTGTACTACTCGAAGTACAAACGTGAACTAATGGATGCAGAAAAGCAATTAACGCCAAACATCCGAACAGCATCTTGGAGCCCGTCATTGTTCTGAAATAAAAGAAGTGACGAATTAAAAAGACGCAGGACTAATAATAATAAAGGAAACTTAGTTCGTATTATAAATTGAATTTACATCAGAAAAGAAGCACGATCAAGCGAAACAGATCGTAGAAATGACAAATATCATCGATATACGTTTCAGTGTAATTTCACTTTTGAAAATTATTTAGTTTAATACGATCGTATTCATCGCTCCGAAACTTTCATTGTGCTGCAATTTGTGCTGCGTCTTTTTAATTTCTCTATCTTTCTGTGTTTTCGGAAAAATTACTTGAAAGATTAAGAATTGCTTGCCTTATTTTATTTTCGATTAGTTAGGATTTGATTATTCCAGGTAAGGTTTATTATTTATAACAGGTTTTATCACTTGTTTATTATTTAGGAGTTTGTTATTTTAGGATTAGTACCTTTTAGGATTTCTTATCCTTCGAGTTTCTGTTTCAGATATCTAGGTCTATTTCAAGATGTTTTATTACATTAGGATTATTTATTCGATTAAGATAATTTAAGAGTTTCACAATGTACAAAGAAATAATCGCGTGAAATTTAGATTTATGCTTTAAACGTATTAAACACGCGGTAATTTCAATGTCTATAGCCTCGAACGTGTTCTGATTAGTTGTGTCATTGTCTGTGACATTGAAATCACAAAAATCCATTGCAAGTGTGCTGTCATGCAATGTGGATGTAATTGGGTTTTTTGGGGTTAGGTTGGGGTTAGGTTGTATCATCTGATTTGTACAGTACTATTTTAACGCAAGGACAGGAAAGTTATTATATATTTCCCGTCCATTATTTGAATCGTTGTGAAGTGTAACGAATTATATTCGATTCGAGGAGATGTTAATGAATTAGCCATTTCATATGTAATTACATGGAAATAAAAATCATTGCAAAAGTAATTGATCTAATGACAACGGAATTTCCAATATTTTTTTGTTTCGTCACCTCTTTTTCGTAATATATCTTTTATAGGTACGTGATTTATTAATCGTTCGAATGGAAATAATTATTCGTATAATATTCAAACGATTCTAGCCATAAAATAAATTAAAACGATACCTGTCAATGATATGCAATCTGCGTATGACGTCAACCTCGATCTATGCTTATACAAGAAATTTTATCAATCAATGACTAGATATACAATAATCAAATATTATAAAATTTCCTGAAAACCTTTAGGTGTTAATATCTTTAATATTTGCAAGTTATTGTTTAGCGCTAATTAGTTAGAATGTAACAAGTGGTGTACCAGAATTGAGATAATTAAGCCACACGAACAATCTTATTTAGATCTTTTTAATTTTTTAATTCTCTTTTGCTCTAATACTTCGTAAAATTAATCTTCATTAGCTACTACACTTCATAGAATAACAAGAGATAATTTTTCTTATATAACGTTTCATTCATAAAATCTATCATTAAAGTATATCTTCATAAAAATATCATTCCATACTAACGGTATATTTGGTGTCATACGAGATAACAGTTACCAGTGATGACATATGTAACTTTATAAAGATATCTCGTTTTATTATATATTAAAAGAATGTACTCATTGCTGCTATATTTCAGATGAAAAAAAGGCGGCAACGATTTTACAGTAAAATCGTTCGTTTACAACTGATTCATTTACATTTCATGATAATACTGTGCATTCTGAATATGCTATGATTTGGTTTAAAATAATAAATAGTCCATTCTTGCATACTATTGCTCCAGCTTTACTTGTATTTTCGATATTGGTATAAATAGAAAGACAATTAATGTCGTTCGAGTCTATTTTCGGATCATTTATATTACGTTTAATCCATATAGTTATCATATGAGACATAGTATCGTAAAATTTGGAAGAATAAAACGTTCGTACAGGAAGTACATTGTATAAGAACTCCAACAAATCTGCGTGTGCACCTAAAATACAAACTGATAGTGATAGTGATTGTTCATAAGTTTATATACATTATCTAATGTCAATCGAAGGTATCAATTCTTTTTCTCCATAAGAGTACTTTTTCATTTATATGTGTTCAAAAATACATGTGTTCAACCGTGAAGCATATGTCACCTACAACGAAAAAGAGTTTTCCTATACTTAATATTTCCTTTATATACCTATGAAAGTCTATTCTTCGCGTAGTATGAAATTATGAATAAATCTGGAATATTGTTCAATCTGAAAAGAAAAATAACTTATTGACATCATTCATTGATACGAGATTCAGAATGTTTGTTTTGTCTTGCAGAAAAAGAAGGCAGCCCTCCCTTTCTTTTAATGTGAAATAGAAAGCGAAAATTTGAAAACAGATTTTTTGGAAATTTACTTGCAAATATCGTTTTCAATATCGTGATTTTCTTCCCAATGGTACTGTACTTTCAAATTTTCCAGTATCCCTCTAAAAACAAAAAGTCGAACCTCGTTATTGTTAACGTAGGCATTACAAGGAAGCGAAGTATTAGAAAGCAGCTCCTTTTTATTATGGATTTCTCTATAATCATGTAAATAAGAAATTCCGGAAATTTTTTCCTCAAGAATTTAATTCTTGTGTTTTGATTGATAATTATTACACTGCATACTAACTTTTCGCATACTGTTCGCGTCTAACAGTTTCCTAATAATAACTACTTCAAAATTACATATGTTCTTGCACGAATTCAAAAGTACGTATGATACAATTACAAT
Source organism: Bombus huntii (assembly GCF_024542735.1). NCBI lineage: Eukaryota > Metazoa > Arthropoda > Insecta > Hymenoptera > Apidae > Bombus > Bombus huntii. Next base: position 22,292,139 of record NC_066238.1, read on the forward strand.
TGATTCTAAAATAATAATTATTTAAAGATATTAAGATACTAATTAAACGTTTCACTGTATTTCAAAATCTGGAACAACAAATTTTTATTTATAAAAAATGAAACTGTCTTTATATATTCTTTGTCACGATGCTATTTCTTATTACCGTGTCGACATTTTTTAAAATTCATTTTGTTATCTCTACGCAATAGGAAAATTCATATACTGCTTAATATTTTTTGCATATTATCCATCCACCGCATGATATCTTCTGAAAAATCAAAATATTAATGTTATATTATTACAATGCTTCTTAAATATCAATTTTTGACAAATTTGAAATCCAATATATTTTGCACAATTATTATTTATCAAAAAATTCCAAGTTAGTAACTTTCTTTTCAAATGGCAAATAACATATACTTTGACTTACCTGTAAGTTTTTGTTCCTAATCATCATTTCCTCTTATAGAACATCATTATTGTTCTTATAATTACTACCAGTGTCATAGATATTGTAGTGGCTACAACTGAATTAATAGAAAATGATAAATAACTGTGTATAACACTAACACATAATTGTGTATAACAATGACACATAACTTTTACTTACATATCTGTCGATAAGGGATTACTTACTGTGATATCCTGTTGATGTTTCTTAAGGCACTCGATTAGGTGCGATACGGTATCATTCCTTATGGTATACTGTAGATAAGTATTTTAGAAAATAACAAGAATAAATCTAAATTATTCAGAGGTTCCAGTTTCGGCTTAGACATAAATACAGGACCATTTGCAAAGAAGAAAGGGTGCGTTTCTACAGCCTCGTTATAGTAACCATGAATACCAATCTCTGAATTACTGGTTACTAAACATAAATATCCTATAAAATTTAATATATTTCTTTAATTTTTAATACATACATGAGTTAGTAGTTCTAAATTATGAATCATCCTACCTGTGATATTACGCTTTTCCTTATAATATCATCACTCGAGTGAACAACATTAAGATCATGTAAACCATGTCATCCTATCTTACTGTGAAGATACTTAGTTATGTTATCTAACATTATAAAAATATCATCAAATTCAAGTCCTTTTATTCACATCACATGGCCACGACGATCTGGTTCTTCGTTATATAATGTTCTAAAATTTGTCGTATATATAGGATGTACAAACCGTGATATCAAGGTATCAGTTCTTCCTTCCCAAGGGACAGTTTCATTAAAATTCTGATAGAATTAAAAATTAATTATTAATATTCTAACAATCATATATGTTAAATACGTTATAGTCAACGATATATACCTGAGCGAATGTAGGGGTGATTCCTTGATAATTATAAATGTCATCAGCCCACATCATTGTGCCACTTCTTTGTACTCCAGCCTCTAGATTAACAGCCTAAACAAACATACGAAATTTTATAGAAGCTGTACAAAATATAGTATATATGCGCAATATTGAAGCGTTCAAGGGGATATAAAGGTAATGTACATCACATACACGTGTACTCTCATGCAACAAAATACAATTAGATTTAATAGTATAAGCTCTTTTATTCATCATAATAGATTGGAAATTTAAGTGTCTTACGAGGGTGAGTAAAAAGTTACCCGCTCTGTCGGTGTAGAATTTATTTTAAGCAATTGTCAAAAAAGACATACATCATTTTTTGACATAATCACTCGATTTCTGTATACACTTTGTCCATTTGCCGAAAGACCTTTGTATTTTCTCATTAAAAAATGTTTTGGGCTGAGCTGCGAACCACGAATGCATCGTCGTCTTCACCTTTTCATCAGCTTTTTCGGCATCCATCTCGCACAAACTTTTTAAAATCCAAATCTGTCGTGCACTATTGCATAAGCAGAGCCGTGGCTGATTTGCAAATGATTTGCCACATTATCCAGTGTCACTCGTCTATTCCATAGAGCATAAGTTCATGAGCACGTTCAATGTTGTCATCGTGGATGTGGACGGGCGTCCAGCTGTTTTTTCATAACACTCGTGCGATCTTCTTTGAACTTTTGTGCCCATTCAAACACACTTCGTGACAAAACACTTTCTCCATAATGTGCATTAAATCTTTGATAAATATAGGCATCAAACATAACCTCCGACCACAAGAAACGAATCACAGCATCCTGCACTGTTTTCCTGCAAATCACCATTGCAAAGCGCCATTACTCGCGCAACGGTCACAAACGAATTGACGTAACACAAAGAAACCTGCGCAGCAGCACTGAACAGATATTGACGTCATACGAAGAGTGCAGATGGATCAATACGGTCGACAGAAGTTTTAACTATCTGGAGTGCGGATAAATTTTTACTGAGAGTCGTATAGGAATCTATAATCTGTAAGTACACCTTTGGCTGAATGGAAATTTCTCTTACATATAGTCAAAAATGCTGAAACTGTGTATTGAATTGGAATTGCATGTGATTGCATGAGTACACAGGACGTTTTTAGCGAATAAAAAATAATTTTGAAAGACACGAAACTTATCTTGTATTTTATGCACTCTCTGTGTCCGAATTTCCAGAAGCTCTCTATCTTATGAAGTGTTTTAGATTAGCCGGAAAATTTTGTACGTACGTACAAGAAGTATACGATCTAAGTGGAATATTCCATTATTCTCTTGATACAACAGAAACGAAATTTACAGAACTTCTCAGAAAGTTGGTTTATTATTACCAAATTAATAGAATTAATACACGTTTATCATCTTTACATACCTAAGTCGTGGAGGTTTATCGTGCGTAAAAAATTAGTGTCGTTTCAAAGTTACATTTCGTACATTTTAAGCCTATAATTTGTAACGTACAAAACAATGTAAATTTGAGCTGTTTCTTATCTCCACAATAAGAAAATCCAACTTTACGTTTTTTACACAATGATATTTATGGAACAGTAATATCATATTATTGCATCGCTTGGAGAATGAAGTCAAGGTACGATGTGACCCTAGTGTAAACGCTGGGATACCCAGCTGTGCCGCACTTATAAGCATAAGACACAATACCTATTAAATACGAGGTTAATTCATGTTGTATCAGCAGTGGTCCGCCGCGGTCAGCCTGAAAGGATCGTTAAATTTTTAATCAAAGATACTGAAATATATCGATCGAATTGTATTGAAATTATACTTATATACAGTAATAATCTTCTATTGATTTGTGTATTGAAATACTCCAATTTATAACGTACATGTTATATGTATTTTGAGCAAAACTAAGATTAGAAGGAAATTAGATTAAATACCATAACGAGGTGTGAGAAGTGGGCAAAACTATTAAATTGTGTTTATCTATTATTTTTAATGTTTAAGACGTCGATTTGATGTTAATTCGAATCGACGTGTCTTCAGATACCGTATAGTTTGTAGTAACTCTGTAACTTAATTACCGTACAAGAATCCTCTCCACCCTGAGCATGTTCGGCGCATATTATACCATCAGTGATATCAGGTGCATTAGGAAATTTGGAATAAGCTATTTTGCATTCGGCGTTCTTAATCACTGGCATTTGTACTTCCATTAATGCATTACGTCGTGGTCGTCCTACGAAGAAAATAAGAAAGATATTTAAGACTGGAACTATTTAATTTTATTATAAAATTGATATCACTTACTATATCTTAATGCTCCCGATCCAGCAACAAGGGGGTTATAGCCGACGAAGTTGCTCTTTCGTAGGGGCTCTTTCGTACAAATGGGATATACGTACCCTGAAAAATAAAAAAATAAATGAAAATGCAGGAAACGAATGACCAAAAGTATGAGAAAGAATTATACACGCTTTATGACACAATATATGTGTACAGTAAGAAATTTCAGGATATGATACTTCAGTAATACTCAATAGCATATATATATATATATATTTGAGGACTTACTCGAAAATGGCACCTCCTCCACCAATCTAAGAATGACAATATTATGATTGTGTATGTTTTCTATTCCATCCATATGTGCACAATGTGCTGCGGTCAAAACATGCCTAGCCGATATCAGGGAACCTCCGCACTTCCATAGTGGTTTGTCTGGGTTTCGGGGATTACGAAAACCTAATGCAGCGATCCATGGCCAAGCGCCTAAAATGCAATAGTCATAGTTGTGAATATACATAATTTTTTCTCACATAACGGGTAACAACGATTATTACCTATTCGATATTCGATCATACAGCAGACGATAAGTACATACGTACAAATACTCTGAAATAGAGATTTGATAAAGACAGAAATTAAATTTTTATTCCAGTGGAATACAAATTATTAAATAATTCTATATAATTTCTATTTGAACTATACTGAACTATAAAGTTCAAACGTGTAATTTCTGCCCTAACAGTTTTTGATCTCTATCCATATTATTACTCCTATATCAATTTTTTATTTCAAGCAAAAAGATACTCTTCCTAACATGAAGTAAAAGAAAGAAATAATTCAAGTTAATAAGTAAAGTTACTACCGATAAAATCATAGCATTATTATTTAGTCTAATTGAAATGTACATTGATGTGCTGTTTAATGCCTTTAAAGTTCATTCTTTGCAGTAAATGGCTTATTATTAATCGGAAAGAAAGACATAAAACGTACCAAGTTCAGCTGGTTTACCATCGACCACCCTGGTATGAGAGACGTTGCTAAAACCACAGTATGGTGGTCGCAAAGCCTTATACTTATACACAGTTTTTATTAAAATTTCTCTCTTCTCTTTGTTTGGATCGTTCGGACAGCAAACGATCGTAACATTGCCCTGGTATCTGCACACTGATCGTCTATAAAAATCGGTGGCTGTACGGTACTGTATCTGCCATATTTCTTGCAGAGGTTTACATTTTCTGTAGTCAAGGCACCTGCCTTCTTGATTGTCCGGTGTGGTACATTCTGGATCAAACAATTTTAAAACATTTATACAGTTCAAAGATGCGTAAGAAAGCGACACCGATTACTCAACTTTCGAAGTAAAAGGCCGATCAAGTCCACCGGATTGCCCTACAGACACGTATTAATCCGTAAGAGTTAGTCATCATGTTGATAATAATTATCTAAAGAAACTTTTCACGTGAAAATATAAAATTTTAATTGATTAGATATTGTGTTAGCCATACTTAAGAAAGAAAATGAAAATGAATGAAATGAAAGAAAAGGACTACCTTCAACCTCATGTTTTAAATAAACACTTTGTCAGTTTTGCGGTAAATAAATTCTTAGGAATTCAGGACAGTTTTTAGTGAATCATTTTGTTTCGACCGTTCGCGGAGAGACGCGATCGCGAGATAGCACGTCAACGAGAGTTGTAAGTTCCCGTTACGATTAAATAATCGACGCCACGAACTGATCGATCCCCTTATTTCGATTATGATAATAAGGGTAGTTCAACGAAATTCCACAGAATTAACACAAATAAATTAATGTTTATTTCAACAACTTATTAACTAGAAAGATATAAATGGAACAAAAAAAATGTAACTGCGTTTTGGTTGATAAGTAATGCGCGACATACCACATGTGTTGACGGTTCGACATCTCGAAAAGTTCTGAACGCCTTTCGATTTTTTTCGTTTTTTCTGGAAGGCGACCCCCACTACGTTCGGATCACGCCACATTCTTTTACGCGAGGTAAAATACGGGCCACGAGTCGACGTTTCTGGAAGTCGCCCTGCTTAATGAACCATGTTTGTTTGCCGGGCAGACGCGACGATCCGTCTGCGACATTATAGTGCCGCGATCGATAGTTAAGAATATGACCTATTGTAAGCCGCATGGCGTAACATTCTCCCCCCGTTGAGAGGGTACCGATCAAACTAGCGAGGTGTGGTTGAAGTTCCCATCTTATTTCGTCTCGGTGGCTAGTTGTTCGGGTTTCTCGAGATCGGGTTGAATTGGCAGTGGGACAAGCCTTTTGACGCCCCGATCCAAAATGCTCTTTGCCGTCTGAACTGTAGCTGTCCGGATGACACCATCGGCGCCTGGTTGAACCTTGATAACTCGGCCCAGAGGCCAATGCATGGAGGGAACGTTGTCCTCTCTGAGGATGACGATTGTGCCCTTTTGGATGCTGTGTCCACCCTTGCTCCATTTATTGCGGTTGGTTAGCTCGTTCAAATACTCCTTATGCCAGCGGTTCCAAAAATGTTGTTTAAGCTGTTGGATATGCTGCCATTTGGAGAGTCGGTTCGATGGAATGTCTCTGAAATCTCGATCACGTAAGCACATTAATGAATCGCCAATGAGGAAATGTCCGGGAGTGAGGGCTAGGAGATCATTTGGATCGGTGGAGATAGGAGTTAGCGGGCGGGAATTGAGGACTGCTTCTATTTCTATGATAAGAGTATTACGGTGTTAAGCTCATATGTTTCTGTTTCTCCACTCGCGCTGCGCCATAATATCCTTTGATATTTCCGATCCTCTGGTCGTACGAGGAATTGCCGATACATTTTCTCGATGTCGCCAGTGAGTACGTACTGATGAGCGCGGAATCTAATTAATATACAAAATAAATTGTGAATTGATTCGAGAATATAGGATTTCCCCATTTTCATGATTATCGTGATTTTTGTATAAATATATTTTTTAAGATACTAATAATTAGGTACTTATAAATTAGTATTATCAATTATTTTGCATTTATAATTCCGCCTCTAGTATAAGTGTTAATTGAAAACTAACTTTATGTTTCAAAAAGTACTAGCAAAGTCGTTGAGTAACAAGCCACTGATGCTAACACAAATAGCATTGTCGTAATTAAATATTTCTAAATATTCATTTTTCATTTTGAACCTGTAGAAACAATTTATTATATATACTATTAGCTAAGTAATTGCATATTTAATTAAGTCGAAATATAAAACTTAGTTATTTTAATAATTTAAAAAATAAAAAACTGACAAACATTTCAATTTAATTTATGGTTGGAACAAAAGACAGTTATTCTTCATTAATTGAAATATTGCAATGCAGAGTACTTTCCAAAATACGCCGAGAGTATTCCTGATGGTGAAACGAGCGTTGCTTCATCGAACGCAGCTAAAGAAAACAACATCTATGTAGTTGGTGGTACGATGCCTGAAATAGAGGGCGCTAAATTGTACAATACCTGTACTATTTGGGGTCCCGATGGAACTTTGATAGCAAAACACCGAAAGGTAAGTAATATATTCCTTTATGGCTTTGAATTTGAAAATATTGGGGTGAAGAAAGTGACTCTATCTAGGAATAATTTAGGAATATACATATGTACATACGTATACTATAACCAATTCTATAATTTACGGTTTATAAAATACGTTATGATACGGGAAACGCCCATTTTTGTTGTAATGTGTTTGTTGTTGTATAAATTTTTCACATACTTAAAATATTATTCTACTTATTTTTTCTCCTTTTTAAACATTATTAAATGATAAGATTTTTTAATAAAAGAAAGTGATAAAAACGCTGTCAGTTATTAAATAAAAAATAATTAAAGTTTAGGAGTTGGTAACTTTGATATTAAATTACAAAAGTTGCAGCAATAGAATTAGCGACCACATTTTTATGTTATTAGGTACATCTATTCGACATCGACATTCCTAATAAGATTACTTTTCGAGAGAGTGATTCACTCAGTCCTGGTAACTCCCTAACGACGTTCGATGTGAAGGGCTGCAAAATAGGTATTGGCATTTGCTATGATATTAGATTCGAGGAAATGGCACGCATTTATCGGAACAAAGGTACAGTAACTTAATCGATCAATACTTAACTAGCAAAAAATTAAATATCTTTCTTAAATATATTCTATATAAAATTAATATAATCTGTAACTCTGTATAAAAAGAAGCTTAATTTAAAAAACCAGTATATTTGCTGAAAATGAAACAAATAAAAGAATTAAAAGCACAATAAGAGGACTGTCCTCGCATATTCAGAAATGATGGAATGTGAACCGTGCAACTACGAAGTTAATTGGTATTCGGTGGCTTCATATTTCCTGCTTCTCTGGGTTAGGTTGCCAAATGCTGATATATCCAGCGGCATTCAATATGACCACTGGACCACTGCACTGGTCATTACTTCAGCGTTTCAGAGCGAATGATAATCAATTATACGTTGCCTGCATATCACCGGCTCGTGTTCCTTAAGCAAGTTACGTCGCATGGGGACATACACAGTTGACCAATCCCTGGGGAAAGATTCTTTACGATTTGGAAACTCAAGAGAATATGGCAGTCACCGATATCGGTAATTTACAGCTTAAAATTAAAAGCGAGAGATCCATGATGTAATTAATTTTTAGTCTCGTTAATTTATCGATTTAGCCATCTTCCTCTGTATTTGTTGAATTTATTAGTAAGCATTACTTATTACTTCGTATGTTTCTTTTTTCTATCAGATCTAAAAGTTGTTGAGGAAGTAAGGGCTCAGATACCTACATTTTCTCAGAGACGTACAGATTTGTACGACACTGTCTGTAAGAAGGAGTAACTCTACACTAAAACAGAAAATGTTTTTTTATAATATTTCTACTACGATATCCTTTTTTTGTGAATTATTACTAATTTCTTATCATTTGTACTAAATGAATGACTCAATTAAGAAAACCAAAACGTTATAAATAATAATCTGTATATCTTGTGTATCAACATGTAATTGGATATTATAATAATATAGGAATGCTATAATAATATAGGATAATAATATAGGAGAATAGTAATATAGAAAAAAACTACATGCTTTTAAACACCTTTAATATCGATCACATAAATTGTTATAATTCACAATGATTACGCATACATAAAAGACCCCTTGATAGTAAAATTTACGATCAAAAGGCAATTACGTATCGTTTAACAACATTTAATTTATAACACCTTTTAAACATTTAGACAGATTAACACATAACACTTCTTATATATAAACATCAATTCGAAGTTATCAGCTTGGAGAAATTGGTCGATTAATACCTGTAGATTGTCTGTCTCGATGAAAGACTTAAAGAGAGCAAAAACATGATAATGCCGCTAATATAATATTCCTTCTTTCTTGTATCTGTCTGCCTCTCAGGTCGTTTTACTAATTACAATAAGTAATTTCGCCTTCTTTGCGCTCTCTTTTAACGCATTCGAGACCGAAAGAAATTCATATCAGTCAGTAGGCAAGGGTATAGTATACATATTTTATATATAACTTATGTAGTAATGTATATATCATGTTAATTTCATATTTTTTTCAATATAGAATTATTATATATATATATATATGACTGTACATAATACATTATAGAATAACATAGTATATAATTTTATATTTTAAAAATATGAGGCATACTATTTAAGATTGTCATCGATTTAAAATCAAAGTATGAAAAGGATACCCTGGAGAGAGTAAAACACAGAATCATTCTAACTAAACATTCAGATCGTACCGACACCTAGGTATCGTCTTACAATTAAATCTCGGTCTCGAATGGATTAAAATGAAATACATACTTGCAGCTTCAACATCTTCAATATCGAGAAGATTCAAACTTTACAAATAAATGTAAATTGCGATGTAAAACAACGCGATGTAAAAAGGGAAAAAGGAGGAAAGAAGGAACAGGGAAGCAAAGAGAAGAAACGAATTTTTCATTTTCTCTTGCCAGGAATATAAGATGCTAAGTAATCTTCCTAAGTAATCTCCTCCAGCTTTTTCTAGTTTGATCAATAATTATTAGTACATGTTAGGAAAACAAATAGAATTTTTGTTCTCAAGCGAGGTATAATCTAAATTTTGTATGTACACAAAAATGTTAAATATCTGTAATAAACATGGTATAATCAATTTTTTTACATAAAATTATATTGTATAGGCTATTGTTATTTAAACATTTTAAATTGGATGAAGAAAAAAAATGACGCAAATAAAACGTAGGACATTTTAATTAAAGAGACTAATATAGAGATTTATCTACTTAACTGTGATTAAATCATCTCCACTTAACGCTCTACCTCTTCTATTAATTATGCTTCGTTAAACTATGATTACAGAGGATGGGTTTTTTGATAAAATGACATTCTGACAAATATATATAGATCGATATATATAGATATAGATAGACAAATATATAGATTCTTACAACAGTAGTTATGAATGAACAGTAGTTATTGTATCAATTCCGTTCTTCAGAAGCTTCATTTGTGAAAAGACAATTCGCCAGAATATGGATTCACTGTAGTTATAGCTATAGGATTTCAATCTAGTTGACAGACTTGCTTTACGTAGAGAATATCTGTCTCTTGTTCTACCTTATCGCGATTCTCTCCTCATCTTATACGCTTTGTCGAGCAAAGTAATATTGGCATATATCTCGGCTCTGGTTACAATCATTAGTTTCCGCCTAAACGGTTAGAATCACATAGCTCGCGCTCTACTCTCGTTTATTCAACATTCAGGCCATATGGTCGCATGCGACGAGTTTTATGTTAATTCCGACCGATTACAATACCTTTCTTTCGTTTACAAGGAACGACGAGACTGGCAGTTGCGTGATTTCCAATGCAAAAGCCGCGATATCTGCACGATAACCTAACCTCAACCGATTTTGTTGTACTATTCTTACGTGGACTTCGTTTGTACCACTTTCGTAACAAAAATAGAATACGTAGAACACAGCATTCCGTTATGCGATATTGTCGATTCCTAACATCCGAAAAATCAGAGATAATTATTTCCCTACAGTTGTACATTTGTGTGAAAAATTACGAACGTAAAGTTGTTTGGTGCATGCACAGTCCTCCCCTCCGCTGCATTTGCGTGGACATGCTAGAAAGATTCACTTTTCCACGGTGAAACTGTATGTATTATAATTTCATTTTTACAAAGGTCGAACATCCTACTATGCATAAATTTAATATTAATATAAGCAGGTTTCGTGTTAAGTATTACATCTGACGTATAAGCACACGTGTGTACGAGCCTTGGTTTTAAATGTCTTATAGTAGACACCGAAAAGATTATTCAGTTGGATATCTGACTCAATATCAATATTTTACTAGGAGATAACATGTTAAGAACACGTTGGTGGATGGCATGGGAGATGATGAATGAAGACATACTTCTGTGAGATACATAAAATAGTAGTCAGAACGTATTTTGGCGCTTGGGGACAGCAACAGCTTTTTTTTTTTTTTATTTATTTGTTGGAATTACAATCAATTCTCGCGTTGAGAATTTTCAGTAATTTTTCTGGCGTGGCGCAGTGACATGGCTGTTTATTTACAATAAGTTAATACTTATTATAGATAGGTATAATTTATAAGTATTATAAGTAAGTGCATTAGCTTAATTTGGATAATTAAATGAATCTAACGTTTAGGTCTAGCGGGTAGTGCCTCTTCAGCCTGCGAATCTGGTCCGTCGTATCGAGTAGTCCAGTGATTAGGGGGTTTCGGTGTTTCTTGACTCTTTTGCTATATCTGTCGCTATATTTTGCTATTTCCTCTTTGACTGTAGGTATCTTGAGGTCGCGATGGATGGTTTCGTTGGTAACATACCAAGGTGCGTCTATTAAGGCTCTTAGCGTTTTCGATTGGAATCGTTGTAGTATTTCGATGTTGGAGTTACTTGCTGTTCCCCATCGCTTCCTATATCCCTATATTCCGTACTTGCTTCGCTTGGTACTTTTATAATTTTCGCAGTTACAATAAAAAATTTAATTCTTAACAGATTAAAGATTTAACCTCTTGCTTTATAGTGTACAATAATTTTTTTTTTTTTTTTTTTTTGTATAGGTTATGTGATCCATAGTTTGAGTAAGCAGTACACACACACACACACACACACACACACACACACACACACACACACACACACACACACACACACACACACACACACACACACACACACACATTTACGTGACAAGCTTTCATTTCAATCTATATTTAAGATTAATATTTTATCAGTTTCTGTTCGTAACAACATCGAAGTAGTCAATAAGTTTGAAGAGTATAATTAAGGAAGCTATGAAGCAAGAGGTTAAGAACAAATTCTGAAAGAGGTTATGTACAACTCAGTAGTACTGCTTTACATTACTTTGCGAATTACTTTTCAAGCATAAAAATAGTTTAACAGCCACTTATAGTTACTTCCTTACCATTACATTCATTAAATTCGTTTGATTTTGTAAACTAAATAACCACGCTGACCAGTCTCTTATTTAAAATAGAATTATTTTGTCATATATCCAACAGTTTACTTTCTCTTCGTAAATATTATTAATAATTTTATCAATTTCGTATACTTCCATCCTTCGTATAAGTGACAATAAATCAGAAGAGCTTCATAGCAATATTGAACAACATACAGTCAACTACAGCACCATTAGATACATCCACCATACAGTCAACTACAACACCATTAGATAACAGCAATACAATAGATTATTATTTTCTACGTGTCATTGATTCATCATCATCATTTTCCATTTTTTTAGCATATGTAAAAACGTATCTGACGTAATCTTACCTCGCTCTTTGAGTACAAAAATCCATTCAAATGAAACAAAGGGAAAAGAAATAAGAAAACAAACACTCACATACGAATCTTCATTACATAACTGTATGTACTCCTCGAGGTATAATTACTCAGACACGTTACAGCGTACCTTCTTCGTTCCCTGATGGCTGATGTTGATCGTTGACGTTTATAGTGAAAGAATTTCGTCAACGGCGCCATCTGGATCCCTGTTGAAAAATTAAACTAGCCGCAACAGCACCATTAAGCTCATCACCCAGAGTAGCTTTTGTTGCTGAGTCGTGGAGGAATTATTATCATCAACGACATAAACTTTACCAGTTCCGGTAATGTTCTTCATGTGATCCAGGCATTCGAACTCGCAACATCGCTTTCCAAGACGAAATTTTTTGCATGTCTGTAGTAAAAAGAAATCGAATCTGGTCCGTCGTATCGAGTAGTCCAGTGATTAGGGGGTTTCGGTGTTTGTTGACTCTTTTGCTATATCTGTCGCTATATTTTGCTATTTCCTCTTTGACTGTAGGTATCTTGAGGTCGCGATGGATGGTTTCGTTGGTAACATACCAAGGTGCGTCTATTAAGGCTCTTAGCGTTTTCGATTGGAATCGTTGTAGTATTTCGATGTTGGAGTTACTTGGACAGCAACAGCTGGTGATACTGTCATACACCTCCATTTATAAACTTTCGAAAATCGATGTGACCTTCAAACTTTAGTGTATTCTGTTTCACAGCACAAAATGTTTCCGAAACGTACGTTTATTGTTACAATAAACTTGACTAGTGGCTCTGAAATACTATCCTTGAAAAAACAATGGGGAAATTGGAGCAAAAGCAGAAGGAAATAAACAAAGACCTTGTTGGTTCGTAAAAATAAAATATGCTACAGGAAAAACTTTTTCCAACGGATTGAGATGCGACAAGCTTTAAAAGCTATGACGCGAATCGAGCGTTTGTCTACAAGAGCGCATTTTCGGTGGATATATATGTCGGAATGACATTGATTTCTTTTTACTACAGACATGCAAGAAATTCCGTGTTGGAGAGCGATGTTGCGAGTTCGAATGCCTGGACCACATGAAGAACATTACCGGAACTGGTAAAGTTTATGTCGTTGATGATAATAATTCCTCCACGACTCAGCAACAAAAGCTACTCTGGGTGATGAGCTTAATGGTGCTGTTGCGGCTATTTTAATTTTTCAACAAGGATCCAGATGGCGCCGTTGACGAAATTCTTTCATTATAAACGTCAACGATCAACATCAGCCATCAGGGAACGAAGAAGGTACGCTGTAACGTGTCTGAGTAATTATACCTCGAGGAGTACATACAGTTATGTAATGAAGATTCATATGTGAGTGTTTGTTTTCTTATTTCTTTTCCCTTTGTTTCATTTGAATGGATTTTTTTACTCAAAGAGCGAGGTAAGATTACGTCAGATACGTTTTTACATATGCTAAAAAAATGGAAAATGATGATGATGAATCAATGACACGTAGAAAATTATAATCTATTGTATTGCTGTTATCTAATGGTGTTGTAGTTGACTGTATGGTGGATGTATCTAATGGTGTTGTAGTTGACTGTATGTTGTTCAATATTGCTATGAAACTCTTCTGATTCATTGTCACTTATACGAAGGATGGAAGTATGCGAATTGGGAGAAGTCAGGTTGAGAGATGCAAGATTTATACGCTCGTTCTGTCAGTTATCCCAGTGTCTGTTACGCGATAGAAAATGAACGAACTGAATAATAAATGCATTATCGGCATGAAGATTGCTTGATGTAGGCCACCGCTTTTTTTCTATCCTTCCGATACCATTTTTCTTTTTTTTCTTTTTTTGCGAAACACTTTGCTAGTCGTGAGAAGCAGCAATTCCCTTCTGCGAATCAATTACGGTTCACGAGAAATTGTATTATAGCCTGGAACGTATTCAAATTATCTTCAATTATTCTCGGCTGTTTCCATTTCCATTCGTCTCTTACGTAAGTACTCGTTTGATGTACGTACATAGTGAGACAATAATCGTTAACACCTTTAATGTCTTCAGTATTATAGAATAAGACGCGAAAATACGTTGAAACCTGACTTTTAGATTCGCGAGACTCTATAAGGCTTCGAAAGTCTCTTGTTTCAGGCCGAATAAAAAATTGTAGATGAAGAATTACATTGCGAGGTCTGTTAAGGAAAATTTTAAATCGTATCGTTGTAATAGGATTATTTCAGAGAGGGAAATTACGTGTTGCGTGCGAAGCCACGAGCTTTCTTTCAGGCTAATATACATAATTGTCCTATCGAACTTTCCATCTAAACCGTTGCGCTCACACGTGGATTTTGCATTTCAATTTTCTTACTTACAGTCCAGTCCAGTGAGACCAAGTTAAATTTTTCAGCCCTCCGAGGTAGAATATGTTTTATAGAGAGACGTACAACGCCATGAAGGGGAGACAGATCAATAAATTGGGTTATCTTTAAATTACTGACAATCATTTCATCGACGCGGTTTCACCGACACCGAGTCCCCCGGCAACGTCTGTCAAAGCTTATTTACCGATACACTGAAATCAACCACAATCATTTTACCGACCTCTTCCTTTGCTGACAGTTATTATACTCGCTGTCATATGTTATCGTTGATTATACATCTTTATTTACAAATTCGTTCCTGTGTATAACGAAACAAAGGAAGAAACGAAAATGATACGTTTCATGACGCATTGTTAAATTATTAATTAACGAGAGTTACATATCTACATGAATGCTTTGAAATGTCAGTTATAATTCATGAAAATGGATACAAGCCATTTTACTATACATAAATAGAATTATAAAGACATGTTACGTACTAATGCTTTTACGAAATATATTTCTGTATACGTTTGACGTTTCTGTATTATTCCTTATGTGCTTTCTGCTCTTGTGTTTAGCTCGTCGGAAGTAAAAATACGTTAAGCGAATCAGCTAATCTATTCGAGCGTTTCAACGGCTCAGTCTTCTCTTATGCAACTACCAAAAGAGAAGATAAGTCTTTGGTTATACAACATTTCATAACGTCCAAAGTAACGGGGCACTAATTAGTTGCAACTTTAAGACAGACCAGATATCAGTCATCGTCCGTAAATACATTTATTACGATCGTTTAAAGTTTAAAGAAACACCGTTATAAAGTCGTAATACGAGACAAAGCGAAGAGAAAGTAAACTGTTGGATATATGACAAAATAATTCTATTTTAAATAAGAGACTGGTCAGCGTGGTTATTTTGTTTACAAAATCAAACGAATTTAATGAATGTAATGGTAAGGAAGTAACTATAAGTGGCTGTTAAACTATTTTTATGCTTGAAAAGTAATTCGCAAAGTAATGTAAAGCAGTACTACTGAGTTGTACATAACCTCTTTCAGAATTTGTTCTTAACCTCTTGCTTCATAACTTCCTTAATTATACTCTTCAAACTTATTGACTACTTCGATGTTGTTACGAACAGAAACTGATAAAATATTAATCTTAAATATATATATATATATATATATATATATATATATATATATATATATATATATATATATATATGTACTACTTACTCAAACTATGGATCACATAACCTATACAAAAAAAAAAAAAAAAAAAAAAAATTATTGTACACTATAAAGCAAGAGGTTAAATCTTTAATCTGTTAAGAATTAAATTTTTTATTGTAACTGCGAAAATTATAAAAGTACCAAGCGAAGCAAGTACGGAATATATGCGGAATATGAATCGCTCAACGAACCAAAGAGCGGCTCAGTGACAAAATTAGTAAAGTAAAGACCACAAATATTACAACATTATATTCTACCACAAAATAATTCTCTATACAAAAAAGGTACACAACGAATCGATTTTTCACAACGATAAGAGTCAACAGAACCAATCAAGACCAGACGAGACTCTCATAAGACAACGATATCAGAGGGATCAAATCAGCGACTTCAATCTATGTTACAGAGTATAGTTATCAAGAAAAATTGCTCTTTTCATGAAAAGTATGGTAATGATACTCTTATAACACATTGTATATCTGGCAGTCGGATGTGCCCGTGGCCATCGGAAATGTAAAGACGACGCTTTTAGAAAGTGATAGCGCCATCGCGTATTAAAAACGCGTTAGAAGAAGGACGGTTTCGCTATCCAAGGCGAATCGAAAAGTGTGCGTGTTGCGAGAATCAGAGTTGATCGAGACGTCGAAGCATAGAGTCGTTAGAATTGAGTTGCGAGTGTTGTCGAGTGTTAGAGTTGCTAGTGAGAGAGAGAGAGAGAGAGAGAGAGAGAGAGAGAGTTACCAAATAGTTGTCAAGTTATTTGTTGTAAATACGAGCGTTGCATTTAGTTTTCCTGTTAATCAAACATCGTTTCTCTGTCTAACTAATATCTGTATTTTCAATCCATTATTAATATATTCCGATATTACAAGTGGGGGCTCGTCCGGGATTGAATAAGACAGAGAAACGATACGATTTAACGGAGCTATTTCTGCGGGAGTAGAAAAGAATAGAATAAAATGGCAAACGTTGAAGACGAACGATTGTCGGGTGAAGAGGATTTGACGCTGGAGGAGCTGAGGAGTAAGCTCGCACAGATGAATCTGCCTATATCCGGTGCGAGATCAGTGCTGGTTGCCAGGTTGAACAGAGCGTGCAAACCTGGTCGATCTACTCCTAAGGATTCGAAGCGTGGCGAAGAACCAACAAACCAGCGAGATCTAAGAAGCAAGCAGAGAGCCGAACGCAGTCAAGAGGGAGAGGAAGACCTCGAGAAGCTGAGGACGAAAGAGCTGAGAGCGCGTCTCGTTAGCTTGGGGTTGAAGGTAACGGGAAGAAAATCCGAACTACGCGCGCGGCTACAGGCGGCCCTAGAAGGAGACGATGTATCGTCGGAAGAAGAGAGCTCCGACGAAAGTGAAGGCGAGGACGATAAACAAGGCGCGCGAGAATACAGGAGAGGCACGCGAGCGGTGTATCAGGACCGCGATGAGTAGCAGCAGAAGGTATGCGTCGGTTCGATGTTGAGTCTTAAAGACGTGGAAGACTCATTAGAGAAATTCAGCGGGGATGATCTGCTGAGGGTAAATCAGTGGGTGGAAGACTTCGAGGAAATGGCAGAAGTGTGGGGTTGGTCAGACGCCCACATGGTGGCCTATGCTAAGAAATTACTCGCAGGCTCCGCTCAGGCCTTCGTACGACAAAAACGATGCGCGAAGTCCTGGGCAAAGCTAAAAAAGGCGTTGAGGAATGAGTTTGAAAATGTAGTAAGCGACCAACAGATACATGGCGAGTTATCCCATAGAAAGAAGAAAGCAGATGAGAGTCTGCAACAATATATGTATCACATGTGCGGGATTGCAAAACAAGGAAGGGTTGATACGCAATCCTTGATAGACTACATTATTCAAGGCATTCCCGACGAGGTCGCGAACAAGACTGTGCTATACGGAGCCAGGAATATCGAGCAATTAAAAGAGCGTTTCAGGCGCTACGAAGCGATAAAAAGAGATATGGAGATGAGGACGAAATTTGAGGAGCCGAAGAGTAACAGGGTAAAGCCGGTGGCGAAGCTGTCCGAAACCGAGAGGAACAAGGAACCCGGTCGATCTGGAGATGCGAGGAAGACGCGATGCTACAATTGCTTCAAATGTAGGGAGTACGGACACATCGCATCAAGTTGCGACAATTTGGGTGAGCCCTCAAAAAAAGTTTACAGCGTGTTTCGGTCGTTACAAACAAGGCGTGGTAAGGATGTTAAGATGGAAAATTTCAAATTGAGCGCGTTGATAGACACCGGTAGTGAGCTGACTCTAATGCGAGCAGATCAGCATGTGAAAATCGGAGCGCCCAGATTAAGTCGGGAAATCGTTGGATTTGGCGGTGTCGGTTCCGGAAGGAATTTTACGCTCGGGAAATTTTCCACGAACATTATTATAGACAATGAGTCGTACTGTATAACCATACACGTAGTTCCAGACACAGTGATGCAACATTCGCTTATTATTGGCGCAGACTTTTTGGACACTGTTGAAATAAGTATAAAAGGGGGAGAATCTTTTATTAGTAGAATAAAGGACGAAAATCCCGATGAGTGTCCGGAAGTCCTCAAGATAGATGTAGAGACACAGGCGAGTGAGATAGATTTGTCACACGTTAAGGACATGCAACATAGGCTAAAAAGAGATTTGAAGAGAACCAAAGCATTGCTAAGAGACGCTCAAACGATGCTGGAGAGATCGAAAGGTGACTCGACGGGTAAAGCAGCTTTACGACAGCTGAAGAACCAGTTAGAAGATGCAGAATGCGCTAGAGCAGTTGCAGTTAAAGCGAAACAGGCACTGGAGCAAGAACCGAATGAGACGCAGGCTTCGTTGCAGGAAGTACTGCGGCAACGTTCCGAAGCAGAAGATCGTGTTAATGTAGCTAGTCGCGAACGAACTGAGCTACTGTCGCAATTGGAAGAAAATAAAGAAGAGTTAGCAGAAGTTTTGAAGAAGTATCGGGCAGCTGTGCAGCAAGTGTCGGAGGAACGGAGAATAGTGGCAAGACACGTGGTGATTGGTAAAGTGGACCACGAGATGGTGTCCTCGTCGGATTCTTGCGGCCAGCAGGAGGACTTAGCGAACATCACGAGGAGGAAGAATCTGGCTAAACAACAGCAACAGGATGTTGTTGATGATATTTGCGAATTTACTGAGAAGGATAGCGTTGCGGATGTGAGGGTTGTTTCAAGTTTTCGGATAGACTCGAAGAGAGTGAATGCAAGGCGAACGAAAAGACAAGGGAAGTCGCACGTGCGGAATCCCTCCAATAATATCGATATACAGAGGATGTGGATGACGAGGACGACGATGGGATTGTCGAGGACACGATGAACGTGAAGACCTTCGAAAAAGAAGAGATCATAGTCTCGGTAGATGGTAAGTTGTTAACGTCTTCCATGTACGAACCGAGCCTACGAAAATGTCACGATGCTGCCACGACGATCAAAGCCCCTGACAAGAGTGAAATGGGTAAACAAACAACGGAGAGGAAGATAGAGGAAGAGCGAAAGAGGAGCAGTAGCATCGAGGACGAACAGGCCGCGGTGTTCCAAGAGGAACGAGATCAGCTGCGTGCGGACGCAAAGAGACGGATTGAGGAGATCCAAATCCGAAACAAGCGGGCGTATAACAGGAGACGCAAGAAGGCGACAGCATACAGGACGGGAGATCTAGTGGCAATCGAGAGGATGCAGAGGGGTCCCGGGCTAAAGCTGCATCCGAAGTTTCTTGGACCGTATCGGGTGATAAAAGTCCTGCGAAATGACCGATGCATAGTGCAGCGAGAGGGGGAGCACGAAGGGCCACGTACAACTTCCACGGCAGCCGATCACATGAAATGGTGGAATGCTGACGATAGTGATGTAAGTGCGAGCGGCGATGATGAGCACATCTGAGGGCAGATGTGATTGTCAGGAAAGGCCGATTGTAATATCGTAGAATAGCTTTGATTGGAGATCGGCTGAAAATAGAAAAACCGTGTACGTCGTGTTTCTGTGGTTCGTTTACATTTAAGAGTGCCTACGTGACTAAAGGCACGTAGTTGGTAGTTCTTACATAGGTATGAGGGAAACAATAGACAACGTTAGAAGAAGGACGGTTTCGCTATCCAAAGCGAATCGAAAAGTGTGCGTGTTGCGAGAATCAGAGTTGATCGAGACGTCGAAGCATAGAGTCGTTAGAATTGAGTTGCGAGTGTTGTCGAGTGTTAGAGTTGCTAGTGAGAGAGAGAGAGAGAGAGAGAGAGAGAGAGAGAGAGAGAGTTACCAAATAGTTGTCAAGTTATTTGTTGTAAATACGAGCGTTGCATTTAGTTTTCCTGTTAATCAAACATCGTTTCTCTGTCTAACTAATATCTGTATTTTCAATCCATTATTAATAAATTATAATTAATCGAACAAAATTACACCTTTAATATATTCCGATATTACATTACCGTGATGTAATATTTATCATGCTTATTTTGTACGTAAAACGAATCGTTGGAATATTCCCGAAGCTAACGAAGCATTTCCCAAAAGTTAAACCGAAGAGATTAACGCGAATAGTTAAGTGAAATTTTTCCATTAACTTGCTGACCAACCGGCAAATAAAAAATCATAAAAATTGTTTCAATGTGTTGAGGTCACGCATAACTTCTTTTTTCATTGACGATTACCAAACAGGTAAAATTTCGAAATTGTACGAAGGCCACGTGACCAGATCGTATTGGAATTTGAAGTGCATGGAAAAAGACAACTCGAAGTACAAACCTTGAGCTGTACTACTCGAAGTACAAACGTGAACTAATGGATGCAGAAAAGCAATTAACGCCAAACATCCGAACAGCATCTTGGAGCCCGTCATTGTTCTGAAATAAAAGAAGTGACGAATTAAAAAGACGCAGGACTAATAATAATAAAGGAAACTTAGTTCGTATTATAAATTGAATTTACATCAGAAAAGAAGCACGATCAAGCGAAACAGATCGTAGAAATGACAAATATCATCGATATACGTTTCAGTGTAATTTCACTTTTGAAAATTATTTAGTTTAATACGATCGTATTCATCGCTCCGAAACTTTCATTGTGCTGCAATTTGTGCTGCGTCTTTTTAATTTCTCTATCTTTCTGTGTTTTCGGAAAAATTACTTGAAAGATTAAGAATTGCTTGCCTTATTTTATTTTCGATTAGTTAGGATTTGATTATTCCAGGTAAGGTTTATTATTTATAACAGGTTTTATCACTTGTTTATTATTTAGGAGTTTGTTATTTTAGGATTAGTACCTTTTAGGATTTCTTATCCTTCGAGTTTCTGTTTCAGATATCTAGGTCTATTTCAAGATGTTTTATTACATTAGGATTATTTATTCGATTAAGATAATTTAAGAGTTTCACAATGTACAAAGAAATAATCGCGTGAAATTTAGATTTATGCTTTAAACGTATTAAACACGCGGTAATTTCAATGTCTATAGCCTCGAACGTGTTCTGATTAGTTGTGTCATTGTCTGTGACATTGAAATCACAAAAATCCATTGCAAGTGTGCTGTCATGCAATGTGGATGTAATTGGGTTTTTTGGGGTTAGGTTGGGGTTAGGTTGTATCATCTGATTTGTACAGTACTATTTTAACGCAAGGACAGGAAAGTTATTATATATTTCCCGTCCATTATTTGAATCGTTGTGAAGTGTAACGAATTATATTCGATTCGAGGAGATGTTAATGAATTAGCCATTTCATATGTAATTACATGGAAATAAAAATCATTGCAAAAGTAATTGATCTAATGACAACGGAATTTCCAATATTTTTTTGTTTCGTCACCTCTTTTTCGTAATATATCTTTTATAGGTACGTGATTTATTAATCGTTCGAATGGAAATAATTATTCGTATAATATTCAAACGATTCTAGCCATAAAATAAATTAAAACGATACCTGTCAATGATATGCAATCTGCGTATGACGTCAACCTCGATCTATGCTTATACAAGAAATTTTATCAATCAATGACTAGATATACAATAATCAAATATTATAAAATTTCCTGAAAACCTTTAGGTGTTAATATCTTTAATATTTGCAAGTTATTGTTTAGCGCTAATTAGTTAGAATGTAACAAGTGGTGTACCAGAATTGAGATAATTAAGCCACACGAACAATCTTATTTAGATCTTTTTAATTTTTTAATTCTCTTTTGCTCTAATACTTCGTAAAATTAATCTTCATTAGCTACTACACTTCATAGAATAACAAGAGATAATTTTTCTTATATAACGTTTCATTCATAAAATCTATCATTAAAGTATATCTTCATAAAAATATCATTCCATACTAACGGTATATTTGGTGTCATACGAGATAACAGTTACCAGTGATGACATATGTAACTTTATAAAGATATCTCGTTTTATTATATATTAAAAGAATGTACTCATTGCTGCTATATTTCAGATGAAAAAAAGGCGGCAACGATTTTACAGTAAAATCGTTCGTTTACAACTGATTCATTTACATTTCATGATAATACTGTGCATTCTGAATATGCTATGATTTGGTTTAAAATAATAAATAGTCCATTCTTGCATACTATTGCTCCAGCTTTACTTGTATTTTCGATATTGGTATAAATAGAAAGACAATTAATGTCGTTCGAGTCTATTTTCGGATCATTTATATTACGTTTAATCCATATAGTTATCATATGAGACATAGTATCGTAAAATTTGGAAGAATAAAACGTTCGTACAGGAAGTACATTTTATAAGAACTCCAACAAATCTGCGTGTGCACCTAAAATACAAACTGATAGTGATAGTGATTGTTCATAAGTTTATATACATTATCTAATGTCAATCGAAGGTATCAATTCTTTTTCTCCATAAGAGTACTTTTTCATTTATATGTGTTCAAAAATACATGTGTTCAACCGTGAAGCATATGTCACCTACAACGAAAAAGAGTTTTCCTATACTTAATATTTCCTTTATATACCTATGAAAGTCTATTCTTCGCGTAGTATGAAATTATGAATAAATCTGGAATATTGTTCAATCTGAAAAGAAAAATAACTTATTGACATCATTCATTGATACGAGATTCAGAATGTTTGTTTTGTCTTGCAGAAAAAGAAGGCAGCCCTCCCTTTCTTTTAATGTGAAATAGAAAGCGAAAATTTGAAAACAGATTTTTTGGAAATTTACTTGCAAATATCGTTTTCAATATCGTGATTTTCTTCCCAATGGTACTGTACTTTCAAATTTTCCAGTATCCCTCTAAAAACAAAAAGTCGAACCTCGTTATTGTTAACGTAGGCATTACAAGGAAGCGAAGTATTAGAAAGCAGCTCCTTTTTATTATGGATTTCTCTATAATCATGTAAATAAGAAATTCCGGAAATTTTTTCCTCAAGAATTTAATTCTTGTGTTTTGATTGATAATTATTACACTGCATACTAACTTTTCGCATACTGTTCGCGTCTAACAGTTTCCTAATAATAACTACTTCAAAATTACATATGTTCTTGCACGAATTCAAAAGTACGTATGATACAATTACAATTGATTCTAAAATAATAATTATTTAAAGATATTAAGATACTAATTAAACGTTTCACTGTATTTCAAAATCTGGAACAACAAATTTTTATTTATAAAAAATGAAACTGTCTTTATATATTCTTTGTCACGATGCTATTTCTTATTACCGTGTCGACATTTTTTAAAATTCATTTTGTTATCTCTACGCAATAGGAAAATTCATATACTGCTTAATATTTTTTGCATATTATCCATCCACCGCATGATATCTTCTGAAAAATCAAAATATTAATGTTATATTATTACAATGCTTCTTAAATATCAATTTTTGACAAATTTGAAATCCAATATATTTTGCACAATTATTATTTATCAAAAAATTCCAAGTTAGTAACTTTCTTTTCAAATGGCAAATAACATATACTTTGACTTACCTGTAAGTTTTTGTTCCTAATCATCATTTCCTCTTATAGAACATCATTATTGTTCTTATAATTACTACCAGTGTCATAGATATTGTAGTGGCTACAACTGAATTAATAGAAAATGATAAATAACTGTGTATAACACTAACACATAATTGTGTATAACAATGACACATAACTTTTACTTACATATCTGTCGATAAGGGATTACTTACTGTGATATCCTGTTGATGTTTCTTAAGGCACTTGATTAGGTGCGATACGGTATCATTCCTTATGGTATACTGTAGATAAGTATTTTAGAAAATAACAAGAATAAATCTAAATTATTCAGAGGTTCCAGTTTCGGCTTAGACATAAATACAGGACCATTTGCAAAGAAGAAAGGGTGCGTTTCTACAGCCTCGTTATAGTAACCATGAATACCAATCTCTGAATTACTGGTTACTAAACATAAATATCCTATAAAATTTAATATATTTCTTTAATTTTTAATACATACATGAGTTAGTAGTTCTAAATTATGAATCATCCTACCTGTGATATTACGCTTTTCCTTATAATATCATCACTCGAGTGAACAACATTAAGATCATGTAAACCATGTCATCCTATCTTACTGTGAAGATACTTAGTTATGTTATCTAACATTATAAAAATATCATCAAATTCAAGTCCTTTTATTCACATCACATGGCCACGACGATCTGGTTCTTCGTTATATAATGTTCTAAAATTTGTCGTATATATAGGATGTACAAACCGTGATATCAAGGTATCAGTTCTTCCTTCCCAAGGGACAGTTTCATTAAAATTCTGATAGAATTAAAAATTAATTATTAATATTCTAACAATCATATATGTTAAATACGTTATAGTCAACGATATATACCTGAGCGAATGTAGGGGTGATTCCTTGATAATTATAAATGTCATCAGCCCACATCATTGTGCCACTTCTTTGTACTCCAGCCTCTAGATTAACAGCCTAAACAAACATACGAAATTTTATAGAAGCTGTACAAAATATAGTATATATGCGCAATATTGAAGCGTTCAAGGGGATATAAAGGTAATGTACATCACATACACGTGTACTCTCATGCAACAAAATACAATTAGATTTAATAGTATAAGCTCTTTTATTCATCATAATAGATTGGAAATTTAAGTGTCTTACGAGGGTGAGTAAAAAGTTACCCGCTCTGTCGGTGTAGAATTTATTTTAAGCAATTGTCAAAAAAGACATACATCATTTTTTGACATAATCACTCGATTTCTGTATACACTTTGTCCATTTGCCGAAGGACCTTTGTATTTTCTCATTAAAAAATGTTTTGGGCTGAGCTGCGAACCACGAATGCATCGTCGTCTTCACCTTTTCATCAGCTTTTTCGGCATCCATCTCGCACAAACTTTTTAAAATCCAAATCTGTCGTGCACTATTGCATAAGCAGAGCCGTGGCTGATTTGCAAATGATTTGCCACATTATCCAGTGTCACTCGTCTATTCCATAGAGCATAAGTTCATGAGCACGTTCAATGTTGTCATCGTGGATGTGGACGGGCGTCCAGCTGTTTTTTCATAACACTCGTGCGATCTTCTTTGAACTTTTGTGCCCATTCAAACACACTTCGTGACAAAACACTTTCTCCATAATGTGCATTAAATCTTTGATAAATATAGGCATCAAACATAACCTCCGACCACAAGAAACGAATCACAGCATCCTGCACTGTTTTCCTGCAAATCACCATTGCAAAGCGCCATTACTCGCGCAACGGTCACAAACGAATTGACGTAACACAAAGAAACCTGCGCAGCAGCACTGAACAGATATTGACGTCATACGAAGAGTGCAGATGGATCAATACGGTCGACAGAAGTTTTAACTATCTGGAGTGCGGATAAATTTTTACTGAGAGTCGTATAGGAATCTATAATCTGTAAGTACACCTTTGGCTGAATGGAAATTTCTCTTACATATAGTCAAAAATGCTGAAACTGTGTATTGAATTGGAAAGTGATAAAAAATAAGTGAAGTTTCGAGGTTGCATGTGATTGC
The DNA here is from genome assembly GCF_024542735.1 of Bombus huntii. Lineage (NCBI taxonomy): Eukaryota > Metazoa > Arthropoda > Insecta > Hymenoptera > Apidae > Bombus > Bombus huntii. The sequence goes on from NC_066238.1 coordinate 22,318,219, forward strand.
ATGAGTACACAGGACGTTTTTAGCGAATAAAAAATAATTTTGAAAGACACGAGACTTATCTTGTATTTTATGCACTCTCTGTGTCCGAATTTCCAGAAGCTCTCTATCTTATGAAGTGTTTTAGATTAGCCGGAAAATTTTGTACGTACGTACAAGAAGTATACGATCTAAGTGGAATATTCCATTATTCTCTTGATACAACAGAAACGAAATTTACAGAACTTCTCAGAAAGTTGGTTTATTATTACCAAATTAATAGAATTAATACACGTTTATCATCTTTACATACCTAAGTCGTGGAGGTTTATCGTGCGTAAAAAATTAGTGTCGTTTCAAAGTTACATTTCGTACATTTTAAGCCTATAATTTGTAACGTACAAAACAATGTAAATTTGAGCTGTTTCTTATCTCCACAATAAGAAAATCCAACTTTACGTTTTTTACACAATGATATTTATGGAACAGTAATATCATATTATTGCATCGCTTGGAGAATGAAGTCAAGGTACGATGTGACCCTAGTGTAAACGCTGGGATACCCAGCTGTGCCGCACTTATAAGCATAAGACACAATACCTATTAAATACGAGGTTAATTCATGTTGTATCAGCAGTGGTCCGCCGCGGTCAGCCTGAAAGGATCGTTAAATTTTTAATCAAAGATACTGAAATATATCGATCGAATTGTATTGAAATTATACTTATATACAGTAATAATCTTCTATTGATTTGTGTATTGAAATACTCCAATTTATAACGTACATGTTATATGTATTTTGAGCAAAACTAAGATTAGAAGGAAATTAGATTAAATACCATAACGAGGTGTGAGAAGTGGGCAAAACTATTAAATTGTGTTTATCTATTATTTTTAATGTTTAAGACGTCGATTTGATGTTAATTCGAATCGACGTGTCTTCAGATACCGTATAGTTTGTAGTAACTCTGTAACTTAATTACCGTACAAGAATCCTCTCCACCCTGAGCATGTTCGGCGCATATTATACCATCAGTGATATCAGGTGCATTAGGAAATTTGGAATAAGCTATTTTGCATTCGGCGTTCTTAATCACTGGCATTTGTACTTCCATTAATGCATTACGTCGTGGTCGTCCTACGAAGAAAATAAGAAAGATATTTAAGACTGGAACTATTTAATTTTATTATAAAATTGATATCACTTACTATATCTTAATGCTCCCGATCCAGCAACAAGGGGGTTATAGCCGACGAAGTTGCTCTTTCGTAGAGGCTCTTTCGTACAAATGGGATATACGTACCCTGAAAAATAAAAAAATAAATGAAAATGCAGGAAACGAATGACCAAAAGTATGAGAAAGAATTATACACGCTTTATGACACAATATATGTGTACAGTAAGAAATTTCAGGATATGATACTTCAGTAATACTCAATAGCATATATATATATATATATATATATATATATATATATATATATATATATATATATATATATATATATATTTGAGGACTTACTCGAAAATGGCACCTCCTCCACCAATCTAAGAATGGCAATATTATGATTGTGTATGTTTTCTATTCCATCCATATGTGCACAATGTGCTGCGGTCAAAACATGCCTAGCCGATATCAGGGAACCTCCGCACTTCCATAGTGGTTTGTCTGGGTTTCGGGGATTACGAAAACCTAATGCAGCGATCCATGGCCAAGCGCCTAAAATGCAATAGTCATAGTTGTGAATATACATAATTTTTTCTCACATAACGGGTAACAACGATTATTACCTATTCGATATTCGATCATACAGCAGACGATAAGTACATACGTACAAATACTCTGAAATAGAGATTTGATAAAGACAGAAATTAAATTTTTATTCCAGTGGAATACAAATTATTAAATAATTCTATATAATTTCTATTTGAACTATACTGAACTATAAAGTTCAAACGTGTAATTTCTGCCCTAACAGTTTTTGATCTCTATCCATATTATTACTCCTATATCAATTTTTTATTTCAAGCAAAAAGATACTCTTCCTAACATGAAGTAAAAGAAAGAAATAATTCAAGTTAATAAGTAAAGTTACTACCGATAAAATCATAGCATTATTATTTAGTCTAATTGAAATGTACATTGATGTGCTGTTTAATGCCTTTAAAGTTCATTCTTTGCAGTAAATGGCTTATTATTAATCGGAAAGAAAGACATAAAACGTACCAAGTTCAGCTGGTTTACCATCGACCACCCTGGTATGAGAGACGTTGCTAAAACCACAGTATGGTGGTCGCAAAGCCTTATACTTATACACAGTTTTTATTAAAATTTCTCTCTTCTCTTTGTTTGGATCGTTCGGACAGCAAACGATCGTAACATTGCCCTGGTATCTGCACACTGATCGTCTATAAAAATCGGTGGCTGTACGGTACTGTATCTGCCATATTTCTTGCAGAGGTTTACATTTTCTGTAGTCAAGGCACCTGCCTTCTTGATTGTCCGGTGTGGTACATTCTGGATCAAACAATTTTAAAACATTTATACAGTTCAAAGATGCGTAAGAAAGCGACACCGATTACTCAACTTTCGAAGTAAAAGGCCGATCAAGTCCACCGGATTGCCCTACAGACACGTATTAATCCGTAAGAGTTAGTCATCATGTTGATAATAATTATCTAAAGAAACTTTTTACGTGAAAATATAAAATTTTAATTGATTAGATATTGTGTTAGCCATACTTAAGAAAGAAAATGAAAATGAATGAAATGAAAGAAAAGGACTACCTTCAACCTCATGTTTTAAATAAACACTTTGTCAGTTTTGCGGTAAATAAATTCTTAGGAATTCAGGACAGTTTTTAGTGAATCATTTTGTTTCGACCGTTCGCGGAGAGACGCGATCGCGAGATAGCACGTCAACGAGAGTTGTAAGTTCCCGTTACGATTAAATAATCGACGCCACGAACTGATCGATCCCCTTATTTCGATTATGATAATAAGGGTAGTTCAACGAAATTCCACAGAATTAACACAAATAAATTAATGTTTATTTCAACAACTTATTAACTAGAAAGATATAAATGGAACAAAAAAAATGTAACTGCGTTTTGGTTGATAAGTAATGCGCGACATACCACATGTGTTGACGGTTCGACATCTCGAAAAGTTCTGAACGCCTTTCGATTTTTTTCGTTTTTTCTGGAAGGCGACCCCCACTACGTTCGGATCACGCCACATTCTTTTACGCGAGGTAAAATACGGGCCACGAGTCGACGTTTCTGGAAGTCGCCCTGCTTAATGAACCATGTTTGTTTGCCGGGCAGACGCGACGATCCGTCTGCGACATTATAGTGCCGCGATCGATAGTTAAGAATATGACCTATTGTAAGCCGCATGGCGTAACATTCTCCCCCCGTTGAGAGGGTACCGATCAAACTAGCGAGGTGTGGTTGAAGTTCCCATCTTATTTCGTCTCGGTGGCTAGTTGTTCGGGTTTCTCGAGATCGGGTTGAATTGGCAGTGGGACAAGCCTTTTGACGCCCCGATCCAAAATGCTCTTTGCCGTCTGAACTGTAGCTGTCCGGATGACACCATCGGCGCCTGGTTGAACCTTGATAACTCGGCCCAGAGGCCAATGCATGGAGGGAACGTTGTCCTCTCTGAGGATGACGATTGTGCCCTTTTGGATGCTGTGTCCACCCTTGCTCCATTTATTGCGGTTGGTTAGCTCGTTCAAATACTCCTTATGCCAGCGGTTCCAAAAATGTTGTTTAAGCTGTTGGATATGCTGCCATTTGGAGAGTCGGTTCGATGGAATGTCTCTGAAATCTCGATCACGTAAGCACATTAATGAATCGCCAATGAGGAAATGTCCGGGAGTGAGGGCTAGGAGATCATTTGGATCGGTGGAGATAGGAGTTAGCGGGCGGGAATTGAGGACTGCTTCTATTTCTATGATAAGAGTATTACGGTGTTAAGCTCATATGTTTCTGTTTCTCCACTCGCGCTGCGCCATAATATCCTTTGATATTTCCGATCCTCTGGTCGTACGAGGAATTGCCGATACATTTTCTCGATGTCGCCAGTGAGTACGTACTGATGAGCGCGGAATCTAATTAATATACAAAATAAATTGTGAATTGATTCGAGAATATAGGATTTCCCCATTTTCATGATTATCGTGATTTTTGTATAAATATATTTTTTAAGATACTAATAATTAGGTACTTATAAATTAGTATTATCAATTATTTTGCATTTATAATTCCGCCTCTAGTATAAGTGTTAATTGAAAACTAACTTTATGTTTCAAAAAGTACTAGCAAAGTCGTTGAGTAACAAGCCACTGATGCTAACACAAATAGCATTGTCGTAATTAAATATTTCTAAATATTCATTTTTCATTTTGAACCTGTAGAAACAATTTATTATATATACTATTAGCTAAGTAATTGCATATTTAATTAAGTCGAAATATAAAACTTAGTTATTTTAATAATTTAAAAAATAAAAAACTGACAAACATTTCAATTTAATTTATGGTTGGAACAAAAGACAGTTATTCTTCATTAATTGAAATATTGCAATGCAGAGTACTTTCCAAAATACGCCGAGAGTATTCCTGATGGTGAAACGAGCGTTGCTTCATCGAACGCAGCTAAAGAAAACAACATCTATGTAGTTGGTGGTACGATGCCTGAAATAGAGGGCGCTAAATTGTACAATACCTGTACTATTTGGGGTCCCGATGGAACTTTGATAGCAAAACACCGAAAGGTAAGTAATATATTCCTTTGTGGCTTTGAATTTGAAAATATTGGGGCGAAGAAAGTGACTCTATCTAGGAATAATTTAGGAATATACATATGTACATACGTATACTATAACCAATTCTATAATTTACGGTTTATAAAATACGTTATGATACGGGAAACGCCCATTTTTGTTGTAATGTGTTTGTTGTTGTATAAATTTTTCACATACTTAAAATATTATTCTACTTATTTTTTCTCCTTTTTAAACATTATTAAATGATAAGATTTTTTAATAAAAGAAAGTGATAAAAACGCTGTCAGTTATTAAATAAAAAATAATTAAAGTTTAGGAGTTGGTAACTTTGATATTAAATTACAAAAGTTGCAGCAATAGAATTAGCGACCACATTTTTATGTTATTAGGTACATCTATTCGACATCGACATTCCTAATAAGATTACTTTTCGAGAGAGTGATTCACTCAGTCCTGGTAACTCCCTAACGACGTTCGATGTGAAGGGCTGCAAAATAGGTATTGGCATTTGCTATGATATTAGATTCGAGGAAATGGCACGCATTTATCGGAACAAAGGTACAGTAACTTAATCGATCAATACTTAACTAGCAAAAAATTAAATATCTTTCTTAAATATATTCTATATAAAATTAATATAATCTGTAACTCTGTATAAAAAGAAGCTTAATTTAAAAAACCAGTATATTTGCTGAAAATGAAACAAATAAAAGAATTAAAAGCACAATAAGAGGACTGTCCTCGCATATTCAGAAATGATGGAATGTGAACCGTGCAACTACGAAGTTAATTGGTATTCGGTGGCTTCATATTTCCTGCTTCTCTGGGTTAGGTTGCCAAATGCTGATATATCCAGCGGCATTCAATATGACCACTGGACCACTGCACTGGTCATTACTTCAGCGTTTCAGAGCGAATGATAATCAATTATACGTTGCCTGCATATCACCGGCTCGTGTTCCTTAAGCAAGTTACGTAGCATGGGGACATACACAGTTGACCAATCCCTGGGGAAAGATTCTTTACGATTTGGAAACTCAAGAGAATATGGCAGTCACCGATATCGGTAATTTACAGCTTAAAATTAAAAGCGAGAGATCCATGATGTAATTAATTTTTAGTCTCGTTAATTTATCGATTTAGCCATCTTCCTCTGTATTTGTTGAATTTATTAGTAAGCATTACTTATTACTTCGTATGTTTCTTTTTTCTATCAGATCTAAAAGTTGTTGAGGAAGTAAGACAAGACGAAATTTTTTGCATGTCTGTAGTAAAAAGAAATCGAATCTGGTCCGTCGTATCGAGTAGTCCAGTGATTAGGGGGTTTCGGTGTTTGTTGACTCTTTTGCTATATCTGTCGCTATATTTTGCTATTTCCTCTTTGACTGTAGGTATCTTGAGGTCGCGATGGATGGTTTCGTTGGTAACATACCAAGGTGCGTCTATTAAGGCTCTTAGCGTTTTCGATTGGAATCGTTGTAGTATTTCGATGTTGGAGTTACTTGGACAGCAACAGCTGGTGATACTGTCATACACCTCCATTTATAAACTTTCGAAAATCGATGTGACCTTCAAACTTTAGTGTATTCTGTTTCACAGCACAAAATGTTTCCGAAACGTACGTTTGAAGGACTTTAGTTAACTAAACCTTAAGATTTATAACGGGCCCTCGGGCTAGCCGAACATGTACTGCGGAGACGCATCGACATCTGGCAATCATCTTACTCGAAGAATAGGGTCTGCGTGTGGCGAGCCACGGGACAGAAACCGTGGGAATGTTTACTGTCGCGTGTCGCCACGAATATTTCTTTTAAGGAGAGCTATAGAATTACTCCATACCTTTGTTAGGCAAAGCGTTCATCCCTTGACCGCGGCTACGTTGGGCGACAGACTGTCACCTCGAGCCAAAGCTCACCGTCACTAATCTCGAACAATTACAATCGGATTGAATAACTACAATAGTTTAGTTACAGTTATAGTAGACTTTAGATTGCAATGTTGCGGGGCTATCCAAAGGTTCCGGTGTCCTTTCATCTCCGACATATAGATATACATGTATATGTGACGAAATATACTAAAGCAATATTGACCCTTTGTCGCTGAAAGTATCAAACTACAAAACTTCCTTTCAAATTTTCAGAATAAGGAAATCAGGATCATGATAAATAATTGGAACATAATTAAAAATAATATATCTTCTCTATAAGATAATGAATACATTGGTTCATTTAATTTTTATGGATATTCAAACGCTTCTGTGAAATAAAACGTCAAGATTATAGAGTATAAAATTCATAGCTATGAAATAACTAAAACTCTGATGTATTATTAAAAATATACGTTAGGTTGTATGTAGTGATACATACAAAGATTACATGTACAAACCCATAATTAACACAATGCTACCGCAACCATTCTGCAATCTACCTTGCCCAAAACACTCTTCCAGTCACCTCCAAACTCTTCAATTCTCTCCACCTAACCACCCACAAACCATTCACAAACATGCAATTCCCGACAAAAGAAGAACTTATCGTCAGTTGTCCTTAACATCTCGTTCATTCATTTGGTCCCTATCCCCCTATTTCCTCCCACTGCGATGATCGCACTACATTTTTCCACGTCTCTATTCTATTCTCTGGATGATCTGAATTCTCGAGCAGTCGAGTGACGATTGATCTGTACAATTGATCGATTTCTTTTTACTACAGACATGCAAGAAATTCCGTGTTGGAGAGCGATATTGCGAGTTCGAGTGCCTGGACCATCTGAAGAACGTTACCAGAACTGGTATAGTTTATGTCGTTGATGATAAGAATTCCTCCACGACTCAGCAACAAGAGCTACTCTGGGTGATGAGCTTAATGGTGCTGTTGCGGCTATTTTAATTTTTCAACAAGGATCCAGATGGCGCCGTTGACGAAATTCTTTCATTATAAACGTCAACGATCAACATCAGCCATCAGGGAACGAAGAAGGTACGCTGTAACGTGTCCGAGTAATTATACCTCGAGGAGTACATACAGTTATGTAATGAAGATTCATATGTGAGTGTTTGTTTTCTTATTTCTTTTCCCTTTGTTTCATTTGAATGGATTTTTTTACTCAAAGAGCGAGGTAAGATTACGTCAGATACGTTTTTACATATGCTAAAAAAATGGAAAATGATGATGATGAATCAATGACACGTAGAAAATTATAATCTATTGTATTGCTGTTATCTAATGGTGTTGTAGTTGACTGTATGGTGGATGTATCTAATGGTGTTGTAGTTGACTGTATGTTGTTCAATATTGCTATGAAACTCTTCTGATTCATTGTCACTTATACGAAGGATGGAAGTATGCGAATTGGGAGAAGTCAGGTTGAGAGATGCAAGATTTATACGCTCGTTCTGTCAGTTATCCCAGTGTCTGTTACGCGATAGAAAATGAACGAACTGAATAATAAATGCATTATCGGCATGAAGATTGCTTGATGTAGGCCACCGCTTTTTTTCTATCCTTCCGATACCATTTTTCTTTTTTTTCTTTTTTTGCGAAACACTTTGCTAGTCGTGAGAAGCAGCAATTCCCTTCTGCGAATCAATTACGGTTCACGAGAAATTGTATTATAGCCTGGAACGTATTCAAATTATCTTCAATTATTCTCGGCTGTTTCCATTTCCATTCGTCTCTTACGTAAGTACTCGTTTGATGTACGTACATAGTGAGACAATAATCGTTAACACCTTTAATGTCTTCAGTATTATAGAATAAGACGCGAAAATACGTTGAAACCTGACTTTTAGATTCGCGAGACTCTATAAGGCTTCGAAAGTCTCTTGTTTCAGGCCGAATAAAAAATTGTAGATGAAGAATTACATTGCGAGGTCTGTTAAGGAAAATTTTAAATCGTATCGTTGTAATAGGATTATTTCAGAGAGGGAAATTACGTGTTGCGTGCGAAGCCACGAGCTTTCTTTCAGGCTAATATACATAATTGTCCTATCGAACTTTCCATCTAAACCGTTGCGCTCACACGTGGATTTTGCATTTCAATTTTCTTACTTACAGTCCAGTCCAGTGAGACCAAGTTAAATTTTTCAGCCCTCCGAGGTAGAATATGTTTTATAGAGAGACGTACAACGCCATGAAGGGGAGACAGATCAATAAATTGGGTTATCTTTAAATTACTGACAATCATTTCATCGACGCGGTTTCACCGACACCGAGTCCCCCGGCAACGTCTGTCAAAGCTTATTTACCGATACACTGAAATCAACCACAATCATTTTACCGACCTCTTCCTTTGCTGACAGTTATTATACTCGCTGTCATATGTTATCGTTGATTATACATCTTTATTTACAAATTCGTTCCTGTGTATAACGAAACAAAGGAAGAAACGAAAATGATACGTTTCATGACGCATTGTTAAATTATTAATTAACGAGAGTTACATATCTACATGAATGCTTTGAAATGTCAGTTATAATTCATGAAAATGGATACAAGCCATTTTACTATACTTAAATAGAATTATAAAGACATGTTACGTACTAATGCTTTTACGAAATATATTTCTGTATACGTTTGACGTTTCTGTATTATTCCTTATGTGCTTTCTGCTCTTGTGTTTAGCTCGTCGGAAGTAAAAATACGTTAAGCGAATCAGCTAATCTATTCGAGCGTTTCAACGGCTCAGTCTTCTCTTATGCAACTACCAAAAGAGAAGATAAGTCTTTGGTTATACAACATTTCATAACGTCCAAAGTAACGGGGCACTAATTAGTTGCAACTTTAAGACAGACCAGATATCAGTCATCGTCCGTAAATACATTTATTACGATCGTTTAAAGTTTAAAGAAACACCGTTATAAAGTCGTAATACGAGACAAAGCGAAGAGAAAGTAAACTGTTGGATATATGACAAAATAATTCTATTTTAAATAAGAGACTGGTCAGCGTGGTTATTTTGTTTACAAAATCAAACGAATTTAATGAATGTAATGGTAAGGAAGTAACTATAAGTGGCTGTTAAACTATTTTTATGCTTGAAAAGTAATTCGCAAAGTAATGTAAAGCAGTACTACTGAGTTGTACATAACCTCTTTCAGAATTTGTTCTTAACCTCTTGCTTCATAACTTCCTTAATTATACTCTTCAAACTTATTGACTACTTCGATGTTGTTACGAACAGAAACTGATAAAATATTAATCTTAAATATATATATATATATATATATGTCGGGTTTACATTAGAATTAGGGTTAGGGGCGTGAAACGAATCTCCGTTTGGGTTACACGTTGTCGTTATGCAATAGAGAAGACATTGACTAGTGCAAACACGATTATTATAGAACCGGACAAGTAACCGCGGTAGTTAGGTGCTCGAGATACTAATGACAATGATCCTAGGTTCAATAACGAATCCGCGGTCAACGGGATGACAACAGAACGTACTCACAAAGTCTAAGTCTGAGAGAATAATCACTGATCGCGAAGGCGTTACTCTTGGATCGATGAGATCGCGGGCGAGAATGCCTTTTCCGTCCCGATGATGCCACACAGGAAAACTATAACGGGGTGTGTCTAAGGATACGAGATCATCGGATTCGTCGAGAAAAGCCTTCGTTCAGGAAGTGTTGCTGCTAATTGGTTAATCTCCATATCGGTGGTTAGAAAAGGATGCTAGCCGCCCTCGAGGGAAAGTTGCTAGTGGGAGACGCCGCTCGTTGAAAAATATGTCTCCCCTATCTTCCCGTAGTTGGGACAAAGACTGTTTGTCTGTTTGAAGGACTTTAGTTAACTAAACCTTAAGATTTATAACGGGCCCTCGGGCTAGCCGAACATGTACTGCGGAGACGCATCGACATCTGGCAATCATCTTACTCGAAGAATAGGGTCTGCACGTGGCGAGCCACGGGACAGAAACCGTTGGAATGTTTACTGTCGCGTGTCGCCACAAATATTTCTTTTAAGGAGAGCTATAGAATTACTTCATACCTTTGTTAGGCAAAGCGTTCATCCCGTGACCGCGGCTACGTTCGGCGACTGACTGTCGCCTCGAGCCCAAGCTCATTATCACAATTCTCGAATAATTACAATCGGGTTGAATAACTACAATTGTTCAATTACAGCTATAGTAGACTCTAGGTTACAATGTTGCGGGGTTATCCAAAATTCCAAAGGCTCCGGTGTTCTTTCATCTCCGACACGGCCATCCTGACTATCACACGTCCTCGTGTGTAACTAAAATATCGTATTTCTTACATTAGATTCGATACAACTGACATTATTTGCGATTTAGCTAAATGTCCAAGTAAGTCAAGGGTCCAGTGCAATAACAAAGTTTCGTTCGGAGGTTTGACAACGGAAAAATAAAAGAGAATAGGAATTTGTAATGTTATAATTTGTATTCAAAGTGTTAGGTGCGTTCTGTGAGTCGCCAGTCAGACCGTAATGACACAACAGATCATTTTCGATTTCGTACACCGGTGAACCTCAGTTTGTTGGATCATATTGCCACGTTGGGTGCATTACACCCAGAAAGCACGTAAGCCCACTCAACGGGTTACAACAAAAGCACGTAACCCCACTCAACGGGTTACAACAAAAAGTACATCAACCCACTCAACGGGTTACAACAAAAACACATCAACCCTCTCAACGGGTTACAACAAAAACACATCAACCCTCTCAACGGGTTACAACAAAAACACATCAACCCTCTCAACGGGTTACAACAAAAACACATCAACCCTCTCAACGGGTTACAACAAAAACACATCAACCCTCTCAACGGGTTACAACAAAAGCACATAAAACCACTCGGTGTACTACTATGACCACAACGCAGTGTTAATGATCCTCTGAGGTCAGTGTACTTGCATCGTTATTATCACCGCCGTTGTCATCACCGCAGACGTCTAACTCAGCAGGGACGCAACCTTCTGGCATTTTTCTCAGTCTGTCGTGTCTGTCCTTATATGATCGTTTGCCGTCTAAGGTTTTTAGGGTATATCTATCTCCTTCCAAAATCTCGGCTATTACGAATGGACCCCTGAATTTCGGATCTAACTTCGTCTGGTTTCTTTCCTCGTTTTTACGTAACACGAAATCGCCAAGGTTGAACCTAACTATTTTAGCTTTGTTTTTGTCGAACCTATCCTTATCGTATTTGGCGCTTGCTTCTATATTCTTTATCGCCTGCTGTCTTACATGGGAGATATTTACCTCTCTTTCTTCGATACTGTCGGGTAGGGATAAGCCGTAGGGTCTCGCTGTTTTACCGATTAGTAGTTCCAACGGGCTTGACTTAGTCACGCGGTTGGTGGTACAATTTAAGGCCAGTTGTATTTCCCCGATCGCGTCTTGCCAGGACCGCCCGGTGGTTTCTATTGTTGTGAACATGTTTTTTAGCGTACTCATAATACGCTCTACCTGCCCGTTGGCCCTACTAGCTCCGGTCGCAATTAAATGGAGTTTAATGTATTTATCTTGACAAAAGTCTGGAAATTCTTTGCCCGTAAAACATCTTCCCTGATCCGCTATTATCCGGCAGGGACTGTCGAATAAAAATATAGTACTTAAGTGCTTTAACGGTACTAAGGAAATCTACTTTACAAGTATGATGCAGATATGCGAATTTAGTGAAGACGTCGACCAAAACAATGACATACTCTTTCGAACCACTTTTACCGCTTAGTTTGCCCGTTATGTCCACGTGAACTGTATGCCAAAGTATGCTGGTCTTAGGTATAGGATGTAATTCAGCTTGTATTTTACCTGAACTGGCCTTCGAAACTTGACAAGCGTGACAGTTCTCTACGAATTGGCGAACATACTCCGCCATTCCTTCGAACCAGTAACACTCGCACAGTTTCTCAAGCGTTTTATCCCAACCTAAGTGCATAATTGACTGTTGCACATGGTTAATAACAGATCATCTAAAACCTCTGGGGACAATGGACAAGCAGAGAGTTCTGCCTTTTCTCTGTATTTTACGATGAAGGGTACCGAACCGTAACTCATACGTATTCGCGACGTCTTCCGCGAGCTCTTCGTTCTGTAATTTATTGACGATCCTAGAAATTTGGGAGTCGCGACGTTATTCCACTAATAGCTAGTCTTCGGAGATTTCGGTCAGATTGATTTCCTTCTCTATGACTTCGTTGATCGTAAGGTGATCCAAGTCTACGGGATTTCGCGAGACAAAATTTACGTGGGCTATTCGTTTACCTTCCCGGTACAGAATGTCAAAAGTAAAAGTTTGTAAGTAAGCCCACCACCTGTAAACCCTGTCATTTAAATTTACCTTACCACTGGATGCCTTCAAAGGATTACAATCGGAGACGACAAGAAATTCTCGTCCGTGGAGATAATGACGGAAATGCTTGACGGCGTTCACAACTGCTAACGTTTCTAGTTCGTAAGAATGATACCTAGATTCCGCAGGGTTACTTCTTATACTGTAATATTCTATTACTCTATTTTTACCTTCAATTTTTGTGCATTAAAATAACCTCATATCCATCCGAACTAGCGTCGATACGAAGTTCTATCGGGTAGTTCGGGTCAAATACCATTAATACCGGCGCGTAGGTCAGGGCGGAAATTACCTTTTGCCTTATTTTTCCATACCTATCTGTCCAAGTCATGTTTTTATTATCGGAAGTAAGCGCATACAAGGGTTTCATTACCCGTGAAAATTTAGGGACGAATTTTCGGAAATAAAAGGCTAAACCTATGAACTGCCTAAGCTGTGTGACGGTCGTTGACGCAGGTAAAGAACTCAAGGCGTGCATTATACCCGGGTTGGGACAAACTCCTAGGTCGTAAATTACATATTCCAAATAGAGTACCGATGCCTTTAGAAAAGAACATTTTGCAAAGTTAAAGGAGAATCCGACTTTTACAAGGGTATCTAGTACGGTGTGCAATCCTGTTAGGGCTCGGTCTACTGAGTCGGCAATAATTAGGACGTCGTCCAAGTAAACAACAACGAACGAATACGCGAGGTCGCCTAAGGCGTTGAGAATGGCCCTCTGGAAAACGGATGGTGCATTTTTCAATCCGAACGGCATAGTCACGTACTCGTATTGCCCGTCGGGTGTAACGAACGCCGTATATTCCGTCGAATTAGGATGAATGGGAATTTGGTGGAATCCACTGGCCATGTCCAGGCTAATGAAGTATTTCGCCTTCTGCAATCTCGCGATTTGATCCGCGATGAGGGGTAGGGGATACCGGTCCGCGACAGTATTTTTATTTAATGCCCGAAAATCTACGCATAGTCTATCTGAGCCGTCTTTCTTCTTTACAAGTAAGATAGGGCTTGCGAACGGTGAGTTGCTCGGCCTCACGATTTTTGCTCTAATTAACTCGTCTATTCTCTCACGCACTATCCTACGCTCTTCTTCGCTAAGTCGGTAGGGACTCCTTTGCACGGTAACATTAGGATCGATTAACCGTATTTCCAATTAGCCCGTGCTTACGCGAGTACGTGGGAAGCCCGTAATGAATGAATCTCTGAATTTTCGAAAAGAAAGATTAATCTACCCTTATCACTACCACGTACCTCATTGTCAACTTCATTAACATCGATCTCGTTTTCGGCGGTTTTATTACAGGCATTAATTATTTTTGTTTTACACATAGCGAGGCTATTTTGTGTAATATTACGTCAAAATCTTGGCTTAAAATTTAACGAGTAATCGCGATATCGTATTGTTAAATAACTATCAGCGAGGACATGAAAAATTTATCTCTAACCACTAACACCTGCAACGGACAAGATTTGAGCGATACGTTTAGTACCAATATCTCTTATTCCTCGCATTACTACTATATCAATCGTTCTTTTGCCAGAAATTCTCAAGACTACGGATTCTTTGATTAGCGAACACTCGGCTCCGAAATCGGGGTAAAATGGAAACGACTCACCCGGATGGCTTGATCTACCAGTTAGCGCCTCCACTACGTAGAAGTCAATTCGACACTCGGTATTGAAATTATATTCAGGGCACTGCTTTGTAAAGGATCTTCCTCCATAATCAGATTGGAAGCTGCGCACCAGGCAGCGGAGTCGAAAACTTGATAGATTCCACACTCGATTTTTTGTACTAGCGACGGAATTAACTCGCGCACGATGGTCGTAAGCTCTTGCACTGTTATAACCGGCACTGATCCCACTTCTGATGTCGGGTTTACATTAGAATTAGGGTTAGGGGCGTGAAACGAATCTCCGTTTGGGTTACACGTTGTCGTTATGCAATAGAGAAGACATTGACTAGTGCAAACACGATTATTATAGAACCGGACAAGTAACCGCGGTAGTTAGGTGCTCGAGATACTAATGACAATGATCCTAGGTTCAATAACGAATCCGCGGTCAACGGGATGACAACAGAACGTACTCACAAAGTCTAAGTCTGAGAGAATAATCACTGATCGCGAAGGCGTTACTCTTGGATCGATGAGATCGCGGGCGAGAATGCCTTTTCCGTCCCGATGATGCCACACAGGAAAACTATAACGGGGTGTGTCTAAGGATACGAGATCATCGGATTCGTCGAGAAAAGCCTTCGTTCAGGAAGTGTTGCTGCTAATTGGTTAATCTCCATATCGGTGGTTAGAAAAGGATGCTAGCCGCCCTCGAGGGAAAGTTGCTAGTGGGAGACGCCGCTCGTTGAAAAATATGTCTCCCCTATCTTCCCGTAGTTGGGACAAAGACTGTTTGTCTGTTTGAAGGACTTTAGTTAACTAAACCTTAAGATTTATAACGGGCCCTCGGGCTAGCCGAACATGTACTGCGGAGACGCATCGACATCTGGCAATCATCTTACTCGAAGAATAGGGTCTGCACGTGGCGAGCCACGGGACAGAAACCGTTGGAATGTTTACTGTCGCGTGTCGCCACAAATATTTCTTTTAAGGAGAGCTATAGAATTACTTCATACCTTTGTTAGGCAAAGCGTTCATCCCGTGACCGCGGCTACGTTCGGCGACTGACTGTCGCCTCGAGCCCAAGCTCATTATCACAATTCTCGAATAATTACAATCGGGTTGAATAACTACAATTGTTCAATTACAGCTATAGTAGACTCTAGGTTACAATGTTGCGGGGTTATCCAAAATTCCAAAGGCTCCGGTGTTCTTTCATCTCCGACATATATGTACTACTTACTCAAACTATGGATCACATAACCTATAAAAAAAAAAAAAAAAAAAAAAAAAATTATTGTACACTATAAAGCAAGAGGTTAAATCTTTAATCTGTTAAGAATTAAATTTTTTATTGTAACTGCGAAAATTATAAAAGTACCAAGCGAAGCAAGTACGGAATATATGCGGAATATAAATCGCTCAACTAACCAAAGAGCGGCTCAGTGACAAAATTAGTAAAGTAAAGACCACAAATATTACAACATTATATTCTACCACAAAATAATTCTCTATACAAAAAAGGTACACAACGAATCGATTTTTCACAACGATAAGAGTCAACAGAACCAATCAAGACCAGACGAGACTCTCATAAGACAACGATATCAGAGGGATCAAATCAGCGACTTCAATCTATGTTACAGAGTATAGTTATCAAGAAAAATTGCTCTTTTCATGAAAAGTATGGTAATGATACTCTTATAACACATTGTATATCTGGCAGTCGGATGTGCCCGTGGCCATCGGAAATGTAAAGACGACGCTTTTAGAAAGTGATAGCGCCATCGCGTATTAAAAACGCGTTAGAAGAAGGACGGTTTCGCTATCCAAGGCGAATCGAAAAGTGTGCGTGTTGCGAGAATCAGAGTTGATCGAGACGTCGAAGCATAGAGTCGTTAGAATTGAGTTGCGAGTGTTGTCGAGTGTTAGAGTTGCTAGTGAGAGAGAGAGAGAGAGAGAGAGAGAGAGAGAGAGAGAGTTACCAAATAGTTGTCAAGTTATTTGTTGTAAATACGAGCGTTGCATTTAGTTTTCCTGTTAATCAAACATCGTTTCTCTGTCTAACTAATATCTGTATTTTCAATCCATTATTAATATATTCCGATATTACAAGTGGGGGCTCGTCCGGGATTGAATAAGACAGAGAAACGATACGATTTAACGGAGCTATTTCTGCGGGAGTAGAAAAGAATAGAATAAAATGGCAAACGTTGAAGACGAACGATTGTCGGGTGAAGAGGATTTGACGCTGGAGGAGCTGAGGAGTAAGCTCGCACAGATGAATCTGCCTATATCCGGTGCGAGATCAGTGCTGGTTGCCAGGTTGAACAGAGCGTGCAAACCTGGTCGATCTACTCCTAAGGATTCGAAGCGTGGCGAAGAACCAACAAACCAGCGAGATCTAAGAAGCAAGCAGAGAGCCGAACGCAGTCAAGAGGGAGAGGAAGACCTCGAGAAGCTGAGGACGAAAGAGCTGAGAGCGCGTCTCGTTAGCTTGGGGTTGAAGGTAACGGGAAGAAAATCCGAACTACGCGCGCGGCTACAGGCGGCCCTAGAAGGAGACGATGTATCGTCGGAAGAAGAGAGCTCCGACGAAAGTGAAGGCGAGGACGATAAACAAGGCGCGCGAGAATACAGGAGAGGCACGCGAGCGGTGTATCAGGACCGCGATGAGTAGCAGCAGAAGGTATGCGTCGGTTCGATGTTGAGTCTTAAAGACGTGGAAGACTCATTAGAGAAATTCAGCGGGGATGATCTGCTGAGGGTAAATCAGTGGGTGGAAGACTTCGAGGAAATGGCAGAAGTGTGGGGTTGGTCAGACGCCCACATGGTGGCCTATGCTAAGAAATTACTCGCAGGCTCCGCTCAGGCCTTCGTACGACAAAAACGATGCGCGAAGTCCTGGGCAAAGCTAAAAAAGGCGTTGAGGAATGAGTTTGAAAATGTAGTAAGCGACCAACAGATACATGGCGAGTTATCCCATAGAAAGAAGAAAGCAGATGAGAGTCTGCAACAATATATGTATCACATGTGCGGGATTGCAAAACAAGGAAGGGTTGATACGCAATCCTTGATAGACTACATTATTCAAGGCATTCCCGACGAGGTCGCGAACAAGACTGTGCTATACGGAGCCAGGAATATCGAGCAATTAAAAGAGCGTTTCAGGCGCTACGAAGCGATAAAAAGAGATATGGAGATGAGGACGAAATTTGAGGAGCCGAAGAGTAACAGGGTAAAGCCGGTGGCGAAGCTGTCCGAAACCGAGAGGAACAAGGAACCCGGTCGATCTGGAGATGCGAGGAAGACGCGATGCTACAATTGCTTCAAATGTAGGGAGTACGGACACATCGCATCAAGTTGCGACAATTTGGGTGAGCCCTCAAAAAAAGTTTACAGCGTGTTTCGGTCGTTAAAAACAAGGCGTGGTAAGGATGTTAAGATGGAAAATTTCGAATTGAGCGCGTTGATAGACACCGGTAGTGAGCTGACTCTAATGCGAGCAGATCAGCATGTGAAAATCGGAGCGCCCAGATTAAGTCGGGAAATCGTTGGATTTGGCGGTGTCGGTTCCGGAAGGAATTTTACGCTCGGGAAATTTTCCACGAACATTATTATAGACAATGAGTCGTACTGTATAACCATACACGTAGTTCCAGACACAGTGATGCAACATTCGCTTATTATTGGCGCAGACTTTTTGGACACTGTTGAAATAAGTATAAAAGGGGGAGAATCTTTTATTAGTAGAATAAAGGACGAAAATCCCGATGAGTGTCCGGAAGTCCTCAAGATAGATGTAGAGACACAGGCGAGTGAGATAGATTTGTCACACGTTAAGGACATGCAACATAGGCTAAAAAGAGATTTGAAGAGAACCAAAGCATTGCTAAGAGACGCTCAAACGATGCTGGAGAGATCGAAAGGTGACTCGACGGGTAAAGCAGCTTTACGACAGCTGAAGAACCAGTTAGAAGATGCAGAATGCGCTAGAGCAGTTGCAGTTAAAGCGAAACAGGCACTGGAGCAAGAACCGAATGAGACGCAGGCTTCGTTGCAGGAAGTACTGCGGCAACGTTCCGAAGCAGAAGATCGTGTTAATGTAGCTAGTCGCGAACGAACTGAGCTACTGTCGCAATTGGAAGAAAATAAAGAAGAGTTAGCAGAAGTTTTGAAGAAGTATCGGGCAGCTGTGCAGCAAGTGTCGGAGGAACGGAGAATAGTGGCAAGACACGTGGTGATTGGTAAAGTGGACCACGAGATGGTGTCCTCGTCGGATTCTTGCGGCCAGCAGGAGGACTTAGCGAACATCACGAGGAGGAAGAATCTGGCTAAACAACAGCAACAGGATGTTGTTGATGATATTTGCGAATTTACTGAGAAGGATAGCGTTGCGGATGTGAGGGTTGTTTCAAGTTTTCGGATAGACTCGAAGAGAGTGAATGCAAGGCGAACGAAAAGACAAGGGAAGTCGCACGTGCGGAATCCCTCCAATAATATCGATATACAGAGGATGTGGATGACGAGGACGACGATGGGATTGTCGAGGACACGATGAACGTGAAGACCTTCGAAAAAGAAGAGATCATAGTCTCGGTAGATGGTAAGTTGTTAACGTCTTCCATGTACGAACCGAGCCTACGAAAATGTCACGATGCTGCCACGACGATCAAAGCCCCTGACAAGAGTGAAATGGGTAAACAAACAACGGAGAGGAAGATAGAGGAAGAGCGAAAGAGGAGCAGTAGCATCGAGGACGAACAGGCCGCGGTGTTCCAAGAGGAACGAGATCAGCTGCGTGCGGACGCAAAGAGACGGATTGAGGAGATCCAAATCCGAAACAAGCGGGCGTATAACAGGAGACGCAAGAAGGCGACAGCATACAGGACGGGAGATCTAGTGGCAATCGAGAGGATGCAGAGGGGTCCCGGGCTAAAGCTGCATCCGAAGTTTCTTGGACCGTATCGGGTGATAAAAGTCCTGCGAAATGACCGATGCATAGTGCAGCGAGAGGGGGAGCACGAAGGGCCACGTACAACTTCCACGGCAGCCGATCACATGAAATGGTGGAATGCTGACGATAGTGATGTAAGTGCGAGCGGCGATGATGAGCACATCTGAGGGCAGATGTGATTGTCAGGAAAGGCCGATTGTAATATCGTAGAATAGCTTTGATTGGAGATCGGCTGAAAATAGAAAAACCGTGTACGTCGTGTTTCTGTGGTTCGTTTACATTTAAGAGTGCCTACGTGACTAAAGGCACGTAGTTGGTAGTTCTTACATAGGTATGAGGGAAACAATAGACAACGTTAGAAGAAGGACGGTTTCGCTATCCAAAGCGAATCGAAAAGTGTGCGTGTTGCGAGAATCAGAGTTGATCGAGACGTCGAAGCATAGAGTCGTTAGAATTGAGTTGCGAGTGTTGTCGAGTGTTAGAGTTGCTAGTGAGAGAGAGAGAGAGAGAGAGAGAGAGAGAGAGAGAGAGTTACCAAATAGTTGTCAAGTTATTTGTTGTAAATACGAGCGTTGCATTTAGTTTTCCTGTTAATCAAACATCGTTTCTCTGTCTAACTAATATCTGTATTTTCAATCCATTATTAATAAATTATAATTAATCGAACAAAATTACACCTTTAATATATTCCGATATTACATTACCGTGATGTAATATTTATCATGCTTATTTTGTACGTAAAACGAATCGTTGGAATATTCCCGAAGCTAACGAAGCATTTCCCAAAAGTTAAACCGAAGAGATTAACGCGAATAGTTAAGTGAAATTTTTCCATTAACTTGCTGACCAACCGGCAAATAAAAAATCATAAAAATTGTTTCAATGTGTTGAGGTCACGCATAACTTCTTTTTTCATTGACGATTACCAAACAGGTAAAATTTCGAAATTGTACGAAGGCCACGTGACCAGATCGTATTGGAATTTGAAGTGCATGGAAAAAGACAACTCGAAGTACAAACCTTGAGCTGTACTACTCGAAGTACAAACGTGAACTAATGGATGCAGAAAAGCAATTAACGCCAAACATCCGAACAGCATCTTGGAGCCCGTCATTGTTCTGAAATAAAAGAAGTGACGAATTAAAAAGACGCAGGACTAATAATAATAAAGGAAACTTAGTTCGTATTATAAATTGAATTTACATCAGAAAAGAAGCACGATCAAGCGAAACAGATCGTAGAAATGACAAATATCATCGATATACGTTTCAGTGTAATTTCACTTTTGAAAATTATTTAGTTTAATACGATCGTATTCATCGCTCCGAAACTTTCATTGTGCTGCAATTTGTGCTGCGTCTTTTTAATTTCTCTATCTTTCTGTGTTTTCGGAAAAATTACTTGAAAGATTAAGAATTGCTTGCCTTATTTTATTTTCGATTAGTTAGGATTTGATTATTCCAGGTAAGGTTTATTATTTATAACAGGTTTTATCACTTGTTTATTATTTAGGAGTTTGTTATTTTAGGATTAGTACCTTTTAGGATTTCTTATCCTTCGAGTTTCTGTTTCAGATATCTAGGTCTATTTCAAGATGTTTTATTACATTAGGATTATTTATTCGATTAAGATAATTTAAGAGTTTCACAATGTACAAAGAAATAATCGCGTGAAATTTAGATTTATGCTTTAAACGTATTAAACACGCGGTAATTTCAATGTCTATAGCCTCGAACGTGTTCTGATTAGTTGTGTCATTGTCTGTGACATTGAAATCACAAAAATCCATTGCAAGTGTGCTGTCATGCAATGTGGATGTAATTGGGTTTTTTGGGGTTAGGTTGGGGTTAGGTTGTATCATCTGATTTGTACAGTACTATTTTAACGCAAGGACAGGAAAGTTATTATATATTTCCCGTCCATTATTTGAATCGTTGTGAAGTGTAACGAATTATATTCGATTCGAGGAGATGTTAATGAATTAGCCATTTCATATGTAATTACATGGAAATAAAAATCATTGCAAAAATAATTGATCTAATGACAACGGAATTTCCAATATTTTTTTGTTTCGTCACGTCTTTTTCGTAATATATCTTTTATAGGTACGTGATTTATTAATCGTTCGAATGGAAATAATTATTCGTATAATATTCAAACGATTCTAGCCATAAAATAAATTAAAACGATACCTGTCAATGATATGCAATCTGCGTATGACGTCAACCTCGATCTATGCTTATACAAGAAATTTTATCAATCAATGACTAGATATACAATAATCAAATATTATAAAATTTCCTGAAAACCTTTAGGTGTTAATATCTTTAATATTTGCAAGTTATTGTTTAGCGCTAATTAGTTAGAATGTAACAAGTGGTGTACCAGAATTGAGATAATTAAGCCACACGAACAATCTTATTTAGATCTTTTTAATTTTTTAATTCTCTTTTACTCTAACACTTCGTAAAATTAATCTTCATTAGCTACTACACTTCATAGAATAACAAGAGATAATTTTTCTTATATAACGTTTCATTCATAAAATCTATCATTAAAGTATATCTTCATAAAAATATCATTCCATACTAACGGTATATTTGGCGTCATACGAGATAACAGTTACCAGTGATGACATATGTAACTTTATAAAGATATCTCGTTTTATTATATATTAAAAGAATGTACTCATTGCTGCTATATTTCAGATGAAAAAAAGGAGGCAATGATTTTACAGTAAAATCGTTCGTTTACAACTGATTCATTTACATTTCATGATAATACTGTGCATTCTGAATATGCTATGATTTGGTTTAAAATAATAAATAGTCCATTCTTGCATACTATTGCTCCAGCTTTACTTGTATTTTCGATATTGGTATAAATAGAAAGACAATTAATGTCGTTCGAGTCTATTTTCGGATCATTTATATTACGTTTAATCCATATAGTTATCATATGAGACATAGTATCGTAAAATTTGGAAGAATAAAACGTTCGTACAGGAAGTACATTTTATAAGAACTCCAACAAATCTGCGTGTGCACCTAAAATACAAACTGATAGTGATAGTGATTGTTCATAAGTTTATATACATTATCTAATGTCAATCGAAGGTATCAATTCTTTTTCTCCATAAGAGTACTTTTTCATTTATATGTGTTCAAAAATACATGTGTTCAACCGTGAAGCATATGTCACCTACAACGAAAAAGAGTTTTCCTATACTTAATATTTCCTTTATATACCTATGAAAGTCTATTCTTCGCGTAGTATGAAATTATGAATAAATCTGGAATATTGTTCAATCTGAAAAGAAAAATAACTTATTGACATCATTCATTGATACGAGATTCAGAATGTTTGTTTTGTCTTGCAGAAAAAGAAGGCAGCCCTCCCTTTCTTTTAATGTGAAATAGAAAGCGAAAATTTGAAAACAGATTTTTTGGAAATTTACTTGCAAATATCGTTTTCAATATCGTGATTTTCTTCCCAATGGTACTGTACTTTCAAATTTTCCAGTATCCCTCTAAAAACAAAAAGTCGAACCTCGTTATTGTTAACGTAGGCATTACAAGGAAGCGAAGTATTAGAAAGCAGCTCCTTTTTATTATGGATTTCTCTATAATCATGTAAATAAGAAATTCCGGAAATTTTTTCCTCAAGAATTTAATTCTTGTGTTTTGATTGATAATTATTACACTGCATACTAACTTTTCGCATACTGTTCGCGTCTAACAGTTTCCTAATAATAACTACTTCAAAATTACATATGTTCTTGCACGAATTCAAAAGTACGTATGATACAATTACAATTGATTCTAAAATAATAATTATTTAAAGATATTAAGATACTAATTAAACGTTTCACTGTATTTCAAAATCTGGAACAACAAATTTTTATTTATAAAAAATGAAACTGTCTTTATATATTCTTTGTCATGATGCTATTTCTTATTACCGTGTCGACATTTTTTAAAATTCATTTTGTTATCTCTACGCAATAGGAAAATTCATATACTGCTTAATATTTTTTGCATATTATCCATCCACCGCATGATATCTTCTGAAAAATCAAAATATTAATGTTATATTATTACAATGCTTCTTAAATATCAATTTTTGACAAATTTGAAATCCAATATATTTTGCACAATTATTATTTATCAAAAAATTCCAAGTTAGTAACTTTCTTTTCAAATGGCAAATAACATATACTTTGACTTACCTGTAAGTTTTTGTTCCTAATCATCATTTCCTCTTATAGAACATCATTATTGTTCTTATAATTACTACCAGTGTCATAGATATTGTAGTGGCTACAACTGAATTAATAGAAAATGATAAATAACTGTGTATAACACTAACACATAATTGTGTATAACAATGACACATAACTTTTACTTACATATCTGTCGATAAGGGATTACTTACTGTGATATCCTGTTGATGTTTCTTAAGGCACTCGATTAGGTGCGATACGGTATCATTCCTTATGGTATACTGTAGATAAGTATTTTAGAAAATAACAAGAATAAATCTAAATTATTCAGAGGTTCCAGTTTCGGCTTAGACATAAATACAGGACCATTTGCAAAGAAGAAAGGGTGCGTTTCTACAGCCTCGTTATAGTAACCATGAATACCAATCTCTGAATTACTGGTTACTAAACATAAATATCCTATAAAATTTAATATATTTCTTTAATTTTTAATACATACATGAGTTAGTAGTTCTAAATTATGAATCATCCTACCTGTGATATTACGCTTTTCCTTATAATATCATCACTCGAGTGAACAACATTAAGATCATGTAAACCATGTCATCCTATCTTACTGTGAAGATACTTAGTTATGTTATCTAACATTATAAAAATATCATCAAATTCAAGTCCTTTTATTCACATCACATGGCCACGACGATCTGGTTCTTCGTTATATAATGTTCTAAAATTTGTCGTATATATAGGATGTACAAACCGTGATATCAAGGTATCAGTTCTTCCTTCCCAAGGGACAGTTTCATTAAAATTCTGATAGAATTAAAAATTAATTATTAATATTCTAACAATCATATATGTTAAATACGTTATAGTCAACGATATATACCTGAGCGAATGTAGGGGTGATTCCTTGATAATTATAAATGTCATCAGCCCACATCATTGTGCCACTTCTTTGTACTCCAGCCTCTAGATTAACAGCCTAAACAAACATACGAAATTTTATAGAAGCTGTACAAAATATAGTATATATGCGCAATATTGAAGCGTTCAAGGGGATATAAAGGTAATGTACATCACATACACGTGTACTCTCATGCAACAAAATACAATTAGATTTAATAGTATAAGCTCTTTTATTCATCATAATAGATTGGAAATTTAAGTGTCTTACGAGGGTGAGTAAAAAGTTACCCGCTCTGTCGGTGTAGAATTTATTTTAAGCAATTGTCAAAAAAGACATACATCATTTTTTGACATAATCACTCGATTTCTGTATACACTTTGTCCATTTGCCGAAAGACCTTTGTATTTTCTCATTAAAAAATGTTTTGGGCTGAGCTGCGAACCACGAATGCATCGTCGTCTTCACCTTTTCATCAGCTTTTTCGGCATCCATCTCGCACAAACTTTTTAAAATCCAAATCTGTCGTGCACTATTGCATAAGCAGAGCCGTGGCTGATTTGCAAATGATTTGCCACATTATCCAGTGTCACTCGTCTATTCCATAGAGCATAAGTTCATGAGCACGTTCAATGTTGTCATCGTGGATGTGGACGGGCGTCCAGCTGTTTTTTCATAACACTCGTGCGATCTTCTTTGAACTTTTGTGCCCATTCAAACACACTTCGTGACAAAACACTTTCTCCATAATGTGCATTAAATCTTTGATAAATATAGGCATCAAACATAACCTCCGACCACAAGAAACGAATCACAGCATCCTGCACTGTTTTCCTGCAAATCACCATTGCAAAGCGCCATTACTCGCGCAACGGTCACAAACGAATTGACGTAACACAAAGAAACCTGCGCAGCAGCACTGAACAGATATTGACGTCATACGAAGAGTGCAGATGGATCAATACGGTCGACAGAAGTTTTAACTATCTGGAGTGCGGATAAATTTTTACTGAGAGTCGTATAGGAATCTATAATCTGTAAGTACACCTTTGGCTGAATGGAAATTTCTCTTACATATAGTCAAAAATGCTGAAACTGTGTATTGAATTGGAATTGCATGTGATTGCATGAGTACACAGGACGTTTTTAGCGAATAAAAAATAATTTTGAAAGACACGAAACTTATCTTGTATTTTATGCACTCTCTGTGTCCGAATTTCCAGAAGCTCTCTATCTTATGAAGTGTTTTAGATTAGCCGGAAAATTTTGTACGTACGTACAAGAAGTATACGATCTAAGTGGAATATTCCATTATTCTCTTGATACAACAGAAACGAAATTTACAGAACTTCTCAGAAAGTTGGTTTATTATTACCAAATTAATAGAATTAATACACGTTTATCATCTTTACATACCTAAGTCGTGGAGGTTTATCGTGCGTAAAAAATTAGTGTCGTTTCAAAGTTACATTTCGTACATTTTAAGCCTATAATTTGTAACGTACAAAACAATGTAAATTTGAGCTGTTTCTTATCTCCACAATAAGAAAATCCAACTTTACGTTTTTTACACAATGATATTTATGGAACAGTAATATCATATTATTGCATCGCTTGGAGAATGAAGTCAAGGTACGATGTGACCCTAGTGTAAACGCTGGGATACCCAGCTGTGCCGCACTTATAAGCATAAGACACAATACCTATTAAATACGAGGTTAATTCATGTTGTATCAGCAGTGGTCCGCCGCGGTCAGCCTGAAAGGATCGTTAAATTTTTAATCAAAGATACTGAAATATATCGATCGAATTGTATTGAAATTATACTTATATACAGTAATAATCTTCTATTGATTTGTGTATTGAAATACTCCAATTTATAA
Source organism: Bombus huntii (assembly GCF_024542735.1). Taxonomy (NCBI): domain Eukaryota; kingdom Metazoa; phylum Arthropoda; class Insecta; order Hymenoptera; family Apidae; genus Bombus; species Bombus huntii. The sequence goes on from NC_066238.1 coordinate 22,344,882, forward strand.
CGTACATGTTATATGTATTTTGAGCAAAACTAAGATTAGAAGGAAATTAGATTAAATACCATAACGAGGTGTGAGAAGTGGGCAAAACTATTAAATTGTGTTTATCTATTATTTTTAATGTTTAAGACGTCGATTTGATGTTAATTCGAATCGACGTGTCTTCAGATACCGTATAGTTTGTAGTAACTCTGTAACTTAATTACCGTACAAGAATCCTCTCCACCCTGAGCATGTTCGGCGCATATTATACCATCAGTGATATCAGGTGCATTAGGAAATTTGGAATAAGCTATTTTGCATTCGGCGTTCTTAATCACTGGCATTTGTACTTCCATTAATGCATTACGTCGTGGTCGTCCTACGAAGAAAATAAGAAAGATATTTAAGACTGGAACTATTTAATTTTATTATAAAATTGATATCACTTACTATATCTTAATGCTCCCCATCCAGCAACAAGGGGGTTATAGCCGACGAAGTTGCTCATTCGTACAAATGGGATATACGTACCCTGAAAAATAAAAAAATAAATGAAAATGCAGGAAACGAATGACCAAAAGTATGAGAAAGAATTATACACGCTTTATGACACAATATATGTGTACAGTAAGAAATTTCAGGATATGATACTTCAGTAATACTCAATAGCATATATATATATATATATATTTGAGGACTTACTCGAAAATGGCACCTCCTCCACCAATCTAAGAATGACAATATTATGATTGTGTATGTTTTCTATTCCATCCATATGTGCACAATGTGCTGCGGTCAAAACATGCCTAGCCGATATCAGGGAACCTCCGCACTTCCATAGTGGTTTGTCTGGGTTTCGGGGATTACGAAAACCTAATGCAGCGATCCATGGCCAAGCGCCTAAAATGCAATAGTCATAGTTGTGAATATACATAATTTTTTCTCACATAACGGGTAACAACGATTATTACCTATTCGATATTCGATCATACAGCAGACGATAAGTACATACGTACAAATACTCTGAAATAGAGATTTGATAAAGACAGAAATTAAATTTTTATTCCAGTGGAATACAAATTATTAAATAATTCTATATAATTTCTATTTGAACTATACTGAACTATAAAGTTCAAACGTGTAATTTCTGCCCTAACAGTTTTTGATCTCTATCCATATTATTACTCCTATATCAATTTTTTATTTCAAGCAAAAAGATACTCTTCCTAACATGAAGTAAAAGAAAGAAATAATTCAAGTTAATAAGTAAAGTTACTACCGATAAAATCATAGCATTATTATTTAGTCTAATTGAAATGTACATTGATGTGCTGTTTAATGCCTTTAAAGTTCATTCTTTGCAGTAAATGGCTTATTATTAATCGGAAAGAAAGACATAAAACGTACCAAGTTCAGCTGGTTTACCATCGACCACCCTGGTATGAGAGACGTTGCTAAAACCACAGTATGGTGGTCGCAAAGCCTTATACTTATACACAGTTTTTATTAAAATTTCTCTCTTCTCTTTGTTTGGATCGTTCGGACAGCAAACGATCGTAACATTGCCCTGGTATCTGCACACTGATCGTCTATAAAAATCGGTGGCTGTACGGTACTGTATCTGCCATATTTCTTGCAGAGGTTTACATTTTCTGTAGTCAAGGCACCTGCCTTCTTGATTGTCCGGTGTGGTACATTCTGGATCAAACAATTTTAAAACATTTATACAGTTCAAAGATGCGTAAGAAAGCGACACCGATTACTCAACTTTCGAAGTAAAAGGCCGATCAAGTCCACCGGATTGCCCTACAGACACGTATTAATCCGTAAGAGTTAGTCATCATGTTGATAATAATTATCTAAAGAAACTTTTCACGTGAAAATATAAAATTTTAATTGATTAGATATTGTGTTAGCCATACTTAAGAAAGAAAATGAAAATGAATGAAATGAAAGAAAAGGACTACCTTCAACCTCATGTTTTAAATAAACACTTTGTCAGTTTTGCGGTAAATAAATTCTTAGGAATTCAGGACAGTTTTTAGTGTGAATCATTTTGTTTCGACCGTTCGCGGAGAGACGCGATCGCGAGATAGCACGTCAACGAGAGTTGTAAGTTCCCGTTACGATTAAATAATCGACGCCACGAACTGATCGATCCCCTTATTTCGATTATGATAATAAGGGTAGTTCAACGAAATTCCACAGAATTAACACAAATAAATTAATGTTTATTTCAACAACTTATTAACTAGAAAGATATAAATGGAACAAAAAAAATGTAACTGCGTTTTGGTTGATAAGTAATGCGCGACATACCACATGTGTTGACGGTTCGACATCTCGAAAAGTTCTGAACGCCTTTCGATTTTTTTCGTTTTTTCTGGAAGGCGACCCCCACTACGTTCGGATCACGCCACATTCTTTTACGCGAGGTAAAATACGGGCCACGAGTCGACGTTTCTGGAAGTCGCCCTGCTTAATGAACCATGCGCTTGCCACTACAATGTTTGTTTGCCGGGCAGACACGACGATCCGTCTGCGACATTATAGTGCCGCGATCGATAGTTAAGAATATGACCTATGGTAAGCCGCATGGCGTAACATTCTCCCCCCGTTGAGAGGGTACCGATCAAACTAGGGAGGTGTGGTTGAAGTTCCCATCTTATTTCGTCTCGGTGGCTAGTTGTTCGGGTTTCTCGAGATCGGGTTGAATTGGCAGTGGGACAAGCCTTTTGACGCCCCGATCCAAAATGTTCTTTGCCGTCTGAACTGTAGCTGTCCGGATGACACCATCGGCGCCTGGATGAATCTTGATAACTCGGCCCAGAGGCCAATGCATGGAGGGAACGTTGTCCTCTCTGAGGATGACGATTGTGCCCTTTTGGATGCTGTGTCCACCCTTGCTCCATTTATTGCGGTTGGTTAGCTCGTTCAAATACTCCTTATGCCAGCGGTTCCAAAAATGTTGTTTAAGCTGTTGGATATGCTGCCATTTGGAGAGTCGGTTCGATGGAATGTCCCTGAAATCTCGATCACGTAAGCACATTAATGAATCGCCAATGAGGAAATGTCCGGGAGTGAGGGCTAGGAGATCATTTGGATCGGTGGAGATAGAAGTTAGAGGGCGGGAATTGAGGACTGCTTCTATTTCTATGATAAGAGTATTACGGTGTTAAGCTCATATGTTTCTGTTTCTCCACTCGCGCTGCGCCATAATATCCTTTGATATTTCCGATCCTCTGGTCGTACGAGGAATTGCCGATACATTTTCTCGATGTCGCCAGTGAGTACGTACTGATGAGCGCGGAATCTAATTAATATGCAAAATAAATTGTGAATTGATTCGAGAATATAGGATTTCCCCATTTTCATGATTATCGTGATTTTTGTATAAATATATTTTTTAAGATACTAATAATTAGGTACTTATAAATTAGTATTATCAATTATTTTGCATTTATAATTCCGCCTCTAGTATAAGTGTTAATTGAAAACTAACTTTATGTTTGAAAAAGTACTAGCAAAGTCGTTGAGTAACAAGCCACTGATGCTAACACAAATAGCATTGTCGTAATTAAATATTTCTAAATATTCATTTTTCATTTTGAACCTGTAGAAACAATTTATTATATATACTATTAGCTAAGTAATTGCATATTTAATTAAGTCGAAATATAAAACTTAGTTATTTTAATAATTTAAAAAATAAAAAACTGACAAACATTTCAATTTAATTTATGGTTGGAACAAAAGACAGTTATTTTTCATTAATTGAAATATTGCAATGCAGAGTACTTTCCAAAATACGCCGAGAGTATTCCTGATGGTGAAACGAGCGTTGCTTCATCGAACGCAGCTAAAGAAAACAACATCTATGTAGTTGGTGGTACGATGCCTGAAATAGGGGGCGATAAATTGTACAATACCTGTACTATTTGGGGTCCCGATGGAACTTTGATAGCAAAACACCGAAAGGTAAGTAATATATTCCTTTATGGCTTTGAATTTGAAAATATTGGGGCGAAGAAAGTGACTCTATCTAGGAATAATTTAGGAATATACATATGTACATACGTATACTATAACCAATTCTATAATTTACGGTTTATAAAATACGTTATGATACGGGAAACGCCCATTTTTGTTGTAATGTGTTTGTGTTGTATAAATTTTTCACATACTTAAAATATTATTATACTTATTTTTTCTCCTTTTTAAACATTATTAAATGATAGGATTTTTTAATAAAAGAAAGTGATAAAAACGCTGTCAGTTATTAAATAAAAAATAATTAAAGTTTAGGAGTTGGTAACTTTGATATTAAATTACAAAAGTTGCAGCAATAGAATTAGCGACTACATTTTTATGTTATTAGGTACATCTATTCGACATCGACATTCCTAATAAGATTACTTTTCGAGAGAGTGATTCACTCAGTCCTGGTAACTCCCTAACGACGTTCGATGTGAAGGGCTGCAAAATAGGTATTGGCATTTGCTATGATATTAGATTCGAGGAAATGGCACGCATTTATCGGAACAAAGGTACAGTAACTTAATCGATCAATACTTAACTAGCAAAAAATTAAATATCTTTCTTAAATATATTCTATATAAAATTAATATAATCTGTAACTCTGTATAAAAAGAAGCTTAATTTAAAAAACCAGTATATTTGCTGAAAATGAAACAAATAAAAGAATTAAAAGCACAATAAGAGGACTGTCCTCGCATATTCAGAAATGATGGAATGTGAACCGTGCAACTACGAAGTTAATTGGTATTCGGTGGCTTCATATTTCCTGCTTCTCTGGGTTAGGTTGCCAAATGCTGATATATCCAGCGGCATTCAATATGACCACTGGACCGCTGCACTGGTCATTACTTCAGCGTTTCAGAGCGAATGATAATCAATTATACGTTGCCTGCATATCACCGGCTCGTGTTCCTTAAGCAAGTTACGTAGCATGGGGACATACACAGTTGACCAATCCCTGGGGAAAGATTCTTTACGATTTGGAAACTCAAGAGAATATGGCAGTCACCGATATCGGTAATTTACAGCTTAAAATTAAAAGCGAGAGATCCATGATGTAATTAATTTTTAGTCTCGTTAATTTATCGATTTAGCCATCTTCCTCTGTATTTGTTGAATTTATTAGTAAGCATTACTTATTACTTCGTATGTTTCTTTTTTCTATCAGATCTAAAAGTTGTTGAGGAAGTAAGGGCTCAGATACCTACATTTTCTCAGAGACGTACAGATTTGTACGACACTGTCTGTAAGAAGGAGTAACTCTACACTAAAACAGAAAATGTTTTTTTATAATATTTCTACTACGATATCCTTTTTTTGTGAATTATTACTAATTTCTTATCATTTGTACTAAATGAATGACTCAATTAAGAAAACCAAAACGTTATAAATAATAATCTGTATATCTTGTGTATCAACATGTAATTGGATATTATAATAATATAGGATAATAATATAGGAGAATAATAATATAGAAAATAATACATGCTTTTAAACACCTTTAATATCGATCACATAAATTGTAATAATTCACAATGATCACGCATACATAAAAGACCCTTTGATAGTAAAATTTACGATCAAAACGCAATTACGTATCGTTTAACAACATTTAATTTATAACACCTTTTAAACATTTAGACAGATTAACACATAACACTTCTTATATATAAACATCAATTCGAAGTTATCAGCTTGGAGAAATTGGTCGATTAATACCTGTAGATTGTCTGTCTCGATGAAAGCCTTAAAGAGAGCAAAAACATGATAATGCCGCTAATATAATATTCCTTCTTTCTTGTATCTGTCTGCCTCTCAGGTCGTTTTACTAATTACAATAAGTAATTTCGACTTCTTTGCGCTCTCTTTTAACGCATTCGAGACCGAAAGAAATTCATATCAGTCAGTAGGCAAGGGTATAATATACATATTTTATATATAACTTATGTAGTAATGTATAGATCATGTTAATTTCATATTTTTTTCAATATAGAATTATTATATATATATATATATATATATATATATATATATATATATATATATATATATATATATTTATAACTGTACATAATACATTATAGAATAACGTAGTATATAATTTTATATTTTAAAAATATGAGGCATACTATTCAAGATTGTCGTCGATTTAAAATCAAAGTATGAAAAGGATACCCTGGAGAGAGTAAAACACAGAATCATTCTAACTAAACATTCAGATCGTACCGACACCTAGGTATCGTCTTACAATTAAATCTCGGTCTCGAATGGATTAAAATGAAATACATACTTGCAGCTTCAACATCTTCAATATCGAGGAGATTCAAACTTTACAAATAAAAGCGGCCTGTTCCCCTTTCCACGACAGACTCTCATACCATATCCGCTCTTATCCAGGCTTTTACTTGAAACCAGCAATGCGTTCATTTACAATTTAAATTTACCCGGACCATCCACTGAATCGTCAGCCCTTTACAAGAAATGAGAGGGAACGTTCGCCCTTGAACACATAAAACAAAAAAAAAAAAAAAAATAGAAAAGGAAAAAAACCACAAATTTTAGTGAAGCTATTTTATTGAAACTTATTATATCATTTTAACAGCTATATATAAAACGTTGAATTATTTCCTTTCGCGCTGAGCAATTTTATTTCAAATTTCTAGCTTCAGAATGATAATTACGTATTTGTAATTATCAACAAGCTTTAAAAATATGGAATATTCAGCCAGATGAAATATAGGTAAAGTATTTAGAAGAAAAAAGATTGAAATGTTTTATGTAAAACGATTAAATTAAGTGGAAAACTGCGCTTCTTCCTGCTCCTCTACATGGCGCTACGCGGGACTCGCTTCTGAGCACGTCTTTCTCGTTGGAGGCTTCTTCTTTCTTTTCTTTCCCAGTAGAATTTTTGCACAATTCTTTCTCCCTTTTATCATTAAATTACCTCTAATTCTTAACAATCTTTAATCTTTGTCTCTTCTTCCCTATATATATATTTTTGTTTACTTTTCTCCGTAGCGAATTTTGTCTTTCTGACGCAGGATTAGGTTCCTGGACTTAGGGAGTTGCTACACGCCAGCTCCACCATGGCGACGGCATTCACTAGGCAGCCTACATAGCCACCTTTCAGCTCACGCTTCGGGACACTTTTTTCGCTGAGATTCTCCGCGATGAGGCATGAAAGCAGAGACCACCGTCTGCGGAGGCATGATTATTCTATTGTTCCTTTTAACGAGTAATCGTTTTACTCGAGTCCTCTCACTAAACCGTAAGTACGAAAGACTATTATACTTAGATAGGTACTTGGTCTCAAGAACCAACTTATTTTGGTCTTTCGATTAAGTTCTTAATTAAATGCTCAATTAGATATTCCTAAATATATCTTCATAATATTTCCCTCATCTATTTCTTTGACATTCTAGCAACCTCGTTAAGACGTCCGCCACTTCAACTTCTATCTACAAGTGGCAAAAACTGAAGCTGACCTTCTTCATGGAGAAACATGCCGGAAATGGCATCCGCACGTGTGAATAATTATACTCAGTGTCCAGGTAGTTCTTTCGATCATCCGATAGAAGTCGTTTCTGTTTTTCAGAGTTCGTTCACGTCTCCAGAATGTAAAAATATCCAAGGAAGTACCATTAGGAAGCAATGAAATTCAGAGTTTCTGTGGTTATTCCTTTTTCTGATTGTTTCTTTTCTTTGCCCAAAATGGATGATTTCTATATCAAATTGTTTATTCGTATTTTTTTTTAATATTCCTTGAGATTTTCAATCAACTCGATTTCGAATTTTTTAGCACCCGATCTTCTGGTTGACGTCGTTAAGAAAGAGGAACGAGTGCACAGGAAGCATGGTCGGCGTGAGCATGATTAGATCCGGTCTGCCCGATGACCTTGCCAGTGGTAATAGCGGTTCGTTAAGGTGGTTGCAGTCTTGATTTGCTTCTGTTTCGATTTCCAGCGAACTCGTCAGCCGGCATGGCTTCCGAGATGCTCCCCCTGAAACAAGTCGAAGGGAAATAATTAATGGACTCTCTGTTCGATTGTACGTGGATGACAAGCTGACCGTAAAAAGAAATATACAAATACGATTAGAAAATATAATCCGAACCCCTTTCGGTTTGATCTGAAGGTTTCTTTTTCTAGACGGAACCAAAGATTCTTATCTGGTTTATGGTGAGCTAAGGAACTCTTTGAAAACAGCATTTATAACTTTCGAAAAAGAGACAGGTATTTCTTGCGCGAACAATTGAATAATTAATTCGTTCTCTAAATATCCTTATTTGTTGTTCCTAAAATACATAATGATTGGAAGCTTCTTACGGGAAGCGCAATCAGCCGCTGATATCATTGAAGTCGAAACGCCATTAAAACCATATTACGATTCGCATGCGACATGCTCCATTCATGAAAACACAAAAGCAATAAACAAGTACAAATCAACGAAATAAATCCTCCGAGAACGAGACGTTACAGGAATTATACCATTGCGAGGATACAAAAGACTTGCTCATGAGCTACTTCCTTCAAGTAGTCGAGCGGTGTATTTTCCGGTCGTTAACTTCCATATAATGGGATATTAAAGAGTACGGACACAACGCTGCTATTTTTCAACTATTCATTATCAAATTACGCAGCGGGAATCGTTGCAACGACAAAACTGTAACGACTCGTACCTGCGTATCTTCCATTTAGCTGCGGTAAACGCTGACTTGTCTGCGTTTTTTTTTTTCACTTCCTCGTTACGGAAACCAGGAAAAGTGATTCACAATACAGTTTCTAACTGTACTTCTCGCGATTCTTTCTTAGAAACAAGCAATTGCTTCTTTTCAATTTCCTAAATCTATAATAAAACAGTCCATTCCTTGAATAGAAATTAACTTTAAAACTTTAGGCGCATACATTGTACGTATCGTATGTATGTATTTTGATTTGAAAAGAAACGCGGCAAACGCCTTTGAAAAGACGTTAGGTTTTCAACACCTTAACTAACTTAATTCCAGCGAGTTGCAAATCTGCTGCATCTCCAACATCTGAATATCAATCTTTTACAATGACTTGTTCTCCAATTTATTAAAATTACATCTCTCCCGTTGCACCGACCTTCTTTAAAGGTTCCCGCGGCAGGTTGAACCCGCATCACGTATCTTCCCTCTTCCTTCCACCCCCTGTTCCCTTTCTCTTTCTATCGGACGGGAAGAGCGGGAACGCTTAAAACGCGCGAATCACGCGAGCGCCTCACGATTTGCGAAACATCACGTGAAAATCACCGATCCGATCTCCGTGCGCGCGGTGCACCGTGGGGGTAACGATTAAATCGACAGGATATACTTTATTAGCTATTCCGTTATTACAGGCTGTAGTTGGCGGGGAAATAGTCACTATGGATCGATGAACTCCATTGTAACAACGCACCTTCGAATTGCATCGGAAACGCTTCTGTATTGCGTCCACCGTATAACCTATCATCGTGTGTTTAGGGTAAATCAGTGGATCGGAAGTTACGTTTCTATGTTTCTCGCCTGTCAGTATAACACTGTGCAAGAGATACAGCAAGATCCTAAAATCATTCGAGTACAAGTAGCGTAAAATGGTCGTTTAAATTTCAATAAATTAACTATTCATACGTTAATTGTACGCGGTCAGGATTAAGGGGTACGGCGATGGAGAAGATTTTGTTAGCTAGATGTTGAGTAAATAATCGAAGATGATAATTTTATAAATGTTTCGTATTTATGATGATGGAAAAGATTTAATTTGAGTTACGTTACGTTTGAATAAGATAGACTTTTCCAAGAGTGGAGGATTTGTAGAGATAGTGGACGTAATAGTAGTATGATTTAATACCTGATGTGTCTTTTTTTTCTTTGACATATAGGTCACTGTGGGGGTAATATTGATCTAGATATAACTATCTTTTCTGAGAAGTACGTATATGCTTATGGGAACTATGTTTGGTTAATCAATAGAGCCATTCTTTTGAGAAATTGAATCTAGAAGAATTTGACGATATTTTGCCTTGTTTCAATAGTACATCAGTTTAAAGAAACGCCTGCGATTATAGTATATAATTGCACATAGGTATATGCAAAATTGCATTTTCAAATAATTAAATCAAAAATATAGGAATGTATCAATGGGAAGAATATTTGTTAAAGATCTTTCCTTTTTAATCAAATTCGTCCAACAACCCCATTCTCGTCAAACATAAAATGAACGGTGCCTTTCTCAAAGAAACAAGAAGAAAATTGCTGTCGTTCTAAAGTTCTTCTCCATTGCTAAACTACACGTTCGTGTTTCTAGTTACACTCCAATTATTCGATTGTAAGAAGCAAGCAATCCCTCCATCCAAGCGCTAGATATAGTTTCTCGAGTAGTTCTCTTCAATACCGTTATATCGATGAACTCTTTTTGAATAAAGTTCACATTTATAAAGCAAACACAATAAAATACGACAGGACAATTGTAATCGATAAATAACATTTTATTAGGATATTATAAGAAGCTAAGATATCGAGTTCTAATTGTGAATATCAAGCGCTCGTCGTTCGAGGAGATTACCAATATTTTCTTCCTTAACAATATTAATTACGAAGTTTCGATACCGTTTATGACATTAAGATCTCTTGATAAAGTTGTATCGTTAAAATCTTACTGTTCCTAGGGAAAATATATAGTTAATATATATAGTTAAATATATATAGTTAAAACCGGAATATATATAGTTAAAACTTCCAGAGGAGCATCTCGCAGACAAATTATTGATTGTTAGTGTCGATTGACTGTAATCGATATTTGGTGCGTGAAGTTGTATGTTTCGTGAACCTGCGTTGATGCAGGGATTCTGTTGCAAATCATAAACTAAAGAGCCACTGGTCAAGGTGAAAGAGGTTCAATAAATCCAGTGTTAGTGTAATTTGACACTTTATGTGCACCGGGTGTATGCAAACAGAGTTTGATGTTCTGAACACCACGGTTGTAAGATTTTATTGAGACCCCAGTATTGTATCCGCACGGTGTGACCCTCTGTTGATGATTGCCCTCTCCACCAGCCGTTTAATCTCATCTGTCTATCGTGCCTTACCGGCCAGGGAGTTTCCCTAACATCTGAGATATCAGATTTGCAGCTCGGAGAGGACAGATAATTCGGAATATCCCAAAGAAGGGCAAGGTACTGGCCGAGCCCCAAATCACTTACATAGAATTACTTACATAGAACAATCACTTACATAGAATTTTTTTTTTCTTTTCTTTTCTTTTCTTTTTTATTTTCTTGTTGAAATTATAATTAATTCTCACGTCGAGAATTTTCAGTTACTTTACTTAGTATTATGCAGTGTTAGCTGATTATTAATAATAAGTTAAGACTTATTATAGATAAATATAATTTACTCACATAGAATAAATTCATTTAATTAATTATGAGATTAATTCACTTACATAATTATGACATACAAGTAAATTTTATAACCACAAATTTTTAAATGTTATACTTTGAATCTGTTCTTACATTTAATTTTAATTTTAATTTTAATTTAAAAAAAAACCTTACAGCCAGTACCTCTAAAATATTCGATAAAAATTCTGATGAAACATTAATTGAAACATCTAAACGCAACAAAGAATGGATATAATTATACAATTTTCCAATATTTCAACATTCATTCATGTACATCGATTTTTATTATCACATTTGTTTCATATCTGAAGAATATGTATTTGTTGGCATCAAAATATTCTCTGTTTCAATCCTTGGTCATTTTAGATCGAGACTTCAAAATCTTCTTGATTAAAATTCTTAAATTTTTTTAAATGAGAATCATTAATTAGAGGACAAAAAGTTGCTTCAATTATTTGAATATTCTGCTATTCATACAATAACATATTTCATTTTAAATTAAAACGAGAATAAATACTATTGTGTATAAATTTAATAGAACGACAAAGTAAATGTACAAAGTAGTTGCAAAGTAAATGAACAAATTGTACGAGGCAACTGTCATTAGCGTAATTTTAACGTGTACATTTACAGTATGATATTAACCATTATTTAGGATTGTTAAAGTGAATTAATGCGTAACTGCGTCATCCACGATTGACCATGATTATGGTAGTGACTATTGCTATAAATGAAGCTTAATAGTTGTCGAAAAGAATCACTCGAAAATCGCGTTCATAAATCATTCTCTCGTCTCGTATCGTGTTCGTCGGGCGGAAAACAAGATTGTGTTTTAAAGAAATCGCGTGTTCCGATTACTATCAAACTTACTGTGTCACTCGCATAGCAGAAGAGAAAGATTAAGATAAGGTCACCAATGAGCAAAACGTTTAACGTATAAGTGTGGTACATTAAAATTGAGTCCGCTGCAACCCTCATGACATTTAAAATCCTACGCGTATATTGAGTAAAGTTGTTATATTAAATATAATCATATTAAATACAAGCTCGTAGGCTGGATTCCCAAATTATTTGGTTAAATACTTTGAATACGAGAATACCGAGTGTTAACAGTAGTAAATCCTCTATATGGTATGTTTACTTTGCTATCTTGAATAGGTAAATAACATTTCACTTTAACACATTTAACCAATATTATACGCATATGCACATAATGTTACTGTTACATATAATGATATATACGTAGATATACACGTTAATTAAATCCTCTATATGGTATTTTTATATCAGTATCGTAAACATTGTAAACCGGAAATCTTTTATTACACACGTACATATACAGTCAATATTATTGTTACATATAGTGATACATACGTTGATCCACACATTAATTAAATCCTCTATATGCTATTTCTACTTTGCTATCTTGAATAGATAAATAACATGTCGCTTCCAGATGTCAAATAATATTTGCCAAATGCACATATAATGATATAATTACATATAATGATAATAACAATATAATAATTATATATAATATTGATAATAATGATATAATTACATATAATGATATATACGTTGATCCACACATTAATTAAATCCTCCATATGATACTTTTGTATCGGTGTCATGAACATTTTTCCCCGAACGACCTTCTATGACGCGTGTACGTATATCGAGAATATTATTGTATTATATATAGTGATACATACGTTGATATACACATTAATTAAATCCTCTATATAGTATTTTTACTTTGCTATCTTGAATAGATAAATAACCTCGAATATAGACATACAGGTACACTTACGTTGATATACACCTTTGTACAAGGTGTCAAAAAATTTTTTATCACGGCGTTTTTTTAAGACGATTTTATAGCTTCGAAATTGATCTTGACACGATTTTCAATGTCAAATTATTTTTCTATTGCATCATGTGATACTCATTAGGAGGAACGAAACTTCTGTTTTCTTAGAAAAAATGTTTGAAATTTCATTAATTCCTAGATTGATTTTATTTATACTTTAAGGTCAGATATGACATCAAATAATGTCAATACTAATATTTAGTTATTTGTCAATTTATAGCATCTGAAAAACAAGATATCTTCGAGACAGCGTGGGTTTTCTTTCCAACTTTCTTAACTTTCAACAATAAAATTTTCGTCAAACGATACAATCTATCCAACAAAGTTCTTGTAGACAGCCAATCTCGTAAGAACATAGATCTTCTTCAAGTATTATTCTTCACAATGCTTCGTGTGGAATTTCTACTTGACGAGTTATTATTAAACGATTAAAAGCTTATTATTATACGATAATGTAATATCGTAGAATAGCTTTGATTGGAGATCGGCTGAAATTAGAAAACACCGTGTACGCCGTCTTTTTGTGGTTTGTTAGTAACAATGACGCGAGAAAAGATAAGCAGCGTCAAAACAGAAGTACGGTTTCATATTTCAAGGAGTGGCAATCGAGAGGCCAGAGTATGTGAGCCGAAATGTGTGTGTGTGTGTGTGTGTGTGTGTGTGTGTGTGTGTGTGTGTGTGTGTGTGTGTGTGTGTGTGTGTGTGTGTGTGTGTGTGTGTGTGTGTGTGTGTGTGTGTGTGCATTTACCACTGACGAATATAATATATATTTGAAAGGATGGAAATTTTATTTATCCGACTATATGACCATACTCGGTTAAGTATCAACAGCGACTATCTATCAAAAAGATTAAAAATTTTAGCCATGTGATTTGGTCCCTTAAAGCGGGGATTTTAGAAGTAATATTTTTATAATAAAAGAATTCATGAAAAAGTTGTATTATCATACAACTAATGATAAAATGATCTGGTTCTTCATTATATAATGTTCTAAAATTTGTCGTATATATAGGATGTACAAACCGTGATATCAAGGTATCAGTTCTTCCTTCCCAAGGGACAGTTTCATTAAAATTCTGATAGAATTAAAAATTAATTATTAATATTCTAACAATCATATATGTTAAATACGTTATAGTCAACGATATATACCTGAGCGAATGTAGGGGTGATTCCTTGATAATTATAAATGTCATCAGCCCACATCATTGTGCCACTTCTTTGTACTCCAGCCTCTAGATTAACAGCCTAAACAAACATACGAAATTTTATAGAAGCTGTACAAAATATAGTATATATGCGCAATATTGAAGCGTTCAAGGGGATATAAAGGTAATGTACATCACATACACGTGTACTCTCATGCAACAAAATACAATTAGATTTAATAGTATAAGCTCTTTTATTCATCATAATAGATTGGAAATTTAAGTGTCTTACGAGGGTGAGTAAAAAGTTACCCGCTTTGTCGGTGTAGAATTTATTTTAAGCAATTGTCAAAAAAGACATACATCATTTTTTGACATAATCACTCGATTTCTGTATACACTTTGTCCATTTGCCGAAGGACCTTTGTATTTTCTCATTAAAAAATGTTTTGGGCTGAGCTGCGAACCACGAATGCATCGTCGTCTTCACCTTTTCATCAGCTTTTTCGGCATCCATCTCGCACAAACTTTTTAAAATCCAAATCTGTCGTGCACTATTGCATAAGCAGAGCCGTGGCTGATTTGCAAATGATTTGCCACATTATCCAGTGTCACTCGTCTATTCCATAGAGCATAAGTTCATCAGCACGTTCAATGTTGTCATCGTGGATGTGGACGGGCGTCCAGCTGTTTTTTCATAACACTCGTGCGATCTTCTTTGAACTTTTGTGCCCATTCAAACACACTTCGTGACAAAACACTTTCTCCATAATGTGCATTAAATCTTTGATAAATATAGGCATCAAACATAACCTCCGACCACAAGAAACGAATCACAGCATCCTGCACTGTTTTCCTGCAAATCACCATTGCAAAGCGCCATTACTCGCGCAACGGTCACAAACGAATTGACGTAACACAAAGAAACCTGCGCAGCAGCACTGAACAGATATTGACGTCATACGAAGAGTGCAGATGGATCAATACGGTCGACAGAAGTTTTAACTATCTGGAGTGCGGATAAATTTTTACTGAGAGTCGTATAGGAATCTATAATCTGTAAGTACACCTTTGGCTGAATGGAAATTTCTCTTACATATAGTCAAAAATGCAGAAACTGTGTATTGAATTGGAAAGTGATAAAAAATAAGTGAAGTTTCGAGGTTGCATGTGATTGCATGAGTACACAGGACGTTTTTAGCGAATAAAAAATAATTTTGAAAGACACGAGACTTATCTTGTATTTTATGCACTCTCTGTGTCCGAATTTCCAGAAGCTCTCTATCTTATGAAGTGTTTTAGATTAGCCGGAAAATTTTGTACGTACATACAAGAAGTATACGATCTAAGTGGAATATTCCATTATTCTCTTGATACAAAAGAAACGAAATTTACAGAACTTCTCAGAAAGTTGGTTTATTATTACCAAATTAATAGAATTAATATACGTTTATCATCTTTACATACCTAAGTTGTGGAGGTTTATCGTGCGTAAAAAATTAGTGTCGTTTCAAAGTTACATTTCGTACATTTTAAGCCTATAATTTGTAACGTACAAAACAATGTAAATTTGAGCTGTTTCTTATCTCCACAATAAGAAAATCCAACTTTACGTTTTTTACACAATGATATTTATGGAACAGTAATATCATATTATTGCATCGCTTGGAGAATGAAGTCAAGGTACGATGTGACCCTAGTGTAAACGCTGGGATACCCAGCTGTGCCGCACTTATAAGCATAAGACACAATACCTATTAAATACGAGGTTAATTCATGTTGTATCAGCAGTGGTCCGCCACGGTCAGCCTGAAAGGATCGTTAAATTTTTAATCAAAGATACTGAAATATATCGATCGAATTGTATTGAAATTATACTTATATACAGTAATAATCTTCTATTGATTTGTGTATTGAAATACTCCAATTTATAACGTACATGTTATATGTATTTTGAGCAAAACTAAGATTAGAAGGAAATTAGATTAAATACCATAACGAGGTGTGAGAAGTGGGCAAAACTATTAAATTGTGTTTATCTATTATTTTTAATGTTTAAGACGTCGATTTGATGTTAATTCGAATCGACGTGTCTTCAGATACCGTATAGTTTGTAGTAACTCTGTAACTTAATTACCGTACAAGAATCCTCTCCACCCTGAGCATGTTCGGCGCATATTATACCATCAGTGATATCAGGTGCATTAGGAAATTTGGAATAAGCTATTTTGCATTCGGCGTTCTTAATCACTGGCATTTGTACTTCCATTAATGCATTACGTCGTGGTCGTCCTACGAAGAAAATAAGAAAGATATTTAAGACTGGAACTATTTAATTTTATTATAAAATTGATATCACTTACTATATCTTAATGCTCCCGATCCAGCAACAAGGGGGTTATAGCCGACGAAGTTGCTCTTTCGTAGGGGCTCTTTCGTACAAATGGGATATACGTACCCTGAAAAATAAAAAAATAAATGAAAATGCAGGAAACGAATGACCAAAAGTATGAGAAAGAATTATACACGCTTTATGACACAATATATGTGTACAGTAAGAAATTTCAGGATATGATACTTCAGTAATACTCAATAGCATATATATATATATATATATATATATATATATATATATATATATATATATATATATTTGAGGACTTACTCGAAAATGGCACCTCCTCCACCAATCTAAGAATGGCAATATTATGATTGTGTATGTTTTCTATTCCATCCATATGTGCACAATGTGCTGCGGTCAAAACATGCCTAGCCGATATCAGGGAACCTCCGCACTTCCATAGTGGTTTGTCTGGGTTTCGGGGATTACGAAAACCTAATGCAGCGATCCATGGCCAAGCGCCTAAAATGCAATAGTCATAGTTGTGAATATACATAATTTTTTCTCACATAACGGGTAACAACGATTATTACCTATTCGATATTCGATCATACAGCAGACGATAAGTACATACGTACAAATACTCTGAAATAGAGATTTGATAAAGACAGAAATTAAATTTTTATTCCAGTGGAATACAAATTATTAAATAATTCTATATAATTTCTATTTGAACTATACTGAACTATAAAGTTCAAACGTGTAATTTCTGCCCTAATAGTTTTTGATCTCTATCCATATTATTACTCCTATATCAATTTTTTATTTCAAGCAAAAAGATACTCTTCCTAACATGAAGTAAAAGAAAGAAATAATTCAAGTTAATAAGTAAAGTTACTACCGATAAAATCATAGCATTATTATTTAGTCTAATTGAAATGTACATTGATGTGCTGTTTAATGCCTTTAAAGTTCATTCTTTGCAGTAAATGGCTTATTATTAATCGGAAAGAAAGACATAAAACGTACCAAGTTCAGCTGGTTTACCATCGACCACCCTGGTATGAGAGACGCTGCTAAAACCACAGTATGGTGGTCGCAAAGCCTTATACTTATACACAGTTTTTATTAAAATTTCTCTCTTCTCTTTGTTTGGATCGTTCGGACAGCAAACGATCGTAACATTGCCCTGGTATCTGCACACTGATCGTCTATAAAAATCGGTGGCTGTACGGTACTGTATCTGCCATATTTCTTGCAGAGGTTTACATTTTCTGTAGTCAAGGCACCTGCCTTCTTGATTGTCCGGTGTGGTACATTCTGGATCAAACAATTTTAAAACATTTATACAGTTCAAAGATGCGTAAGAAAGCGACACCGATTACTCAACTTTCGAAGTAAAAGGCCGATCAAGTCCACCGGATTGCCCTACAGACACGTATTAATCCGTAAGAGTTAGTCATCATGTTGATAATAATTATCTAAAGAAACTTTTCACGTGAAAATATAAAATTTTAATTGATTAGATATTGTGTTAGCCATACTTAAGAAAGAAAATGAAAATGAATGAAATGAAAGAAAAGGACTACCTTCAACCTCATGTTTTAAATAAACACTTTGTCAGTTTTGCGGTAAATAAATTCTTAGGAATTCAGGACAGTTTTTAGTGTGAATCATTTTGTTTCGACCGTTCGCGGAGAGACGCGATCGCGAGATAGCACGTCAACGAGAGTTGTAAGTTCCCGTTACGATTAAATAATCGACGCCACGAACTGATCGATCCCCTTATTTCGATTATGATAATAAGGGTAGTTCAACGAAATTCCACAGAATTAACACAAATAAATTAATGTTTATTTCAACAACTTATTAACTAGAAAGATATAAATGGAACAAAAAAAATGTAACTGCGTTTTGGTTGATAAGTAATGCGCGACATACCACATGTGTTGACGGTTCGACATCTCGAAAAGTTCTGAAGGCCTTTCGATTTTTTTCGTTTTTTCTGGAAGGCGACCCCCACTACGTTCGGATCACGCCACATTCTTTTACGCGAGGTAAAATACGGGCCACGAGTCGACGTTTCTGGAAGTCGCCCTGCTTAATGAACCATGCGCTTGCCACTACAATGTTTGTTTGCCGGGCAGACACGACGATCCGTCTGCGACATTATAGTGCCGCGATCGATAGTTAAGAATATGACCTATGGTAAGCCGCATGGCGTAACATTCTCCCCCCGTTGAGAGGGTACCGATCAAACTAGGGAGGTGTGGTTGAAGTTCCCATCTTATTTCGTCTCGGTGGCTAGTTGTTCGGGTTTCTCGAGATCGGGTTGAATTGGCAGTGGGACAAGCCTTTTGACGCCCCGATCCAAAATGCTCTTTGCCGTCTGAACTGTAGCTGTCCAGATGACACCATCGGCGCCTGGATGAATCTTGATAACTCGGCCCAGAGGCCAATGCATGGAGGGAACGTTGTCCTCTCTGAGGATGACGATTGTGCCCTTTTGGATGCTGTGTCCACCCTTGCTCCATTTATTGCGGTTGGTTAGCTCGTTCAAATACTCCTTATGCCAGCGGTTCCAAAAATGTTGTTTAAGCTGTTGGATATGCTGCCATTTGGAGAGTCGGTTCGATGGAATGTCCCTGAAATCTCGATCACGTAAGCACATTAATGAATCGCCAATGAGGAAATGTCCGGGAGTGAGGGCTAGGAGATCATTTGGATCGGTGGAGATAGAAGTTAGAGGGCGGGAATTGAGGACTGCTTCTATTTCTATGATAAGAGTATTACGGTGTTAAGCTCATATGTTTCTGTTTCTCCACTCGCGCTGCGCCATAATATCCTTTGATATTTCCGATCCTCTGGTCGTACGAGGAATTGCCGATACAGGAATTTTCTCGATGTCGCCAGTGAGTACGTACTGATGAGCGCGGAATCTAATTAATATGCAAAATAAATTGTGAATTGATTCGAGAATATAGGATTTCCCCATTTTCATGATTATCGTGATTTTTGTATAAATATATTTTTTAAGATACTAATAATTAGGTACTTATAAATTAGTATTATCAATTATTTTGCATTTATAATTCCGCCTCTAGTATAAGTGTTAATTGAAAACTAACTTTATGTTTCAAAAAGTACTAGCAAAGTCGTTGAGTAACAAGCCACTGATGCTAACACAAATAGCATTGTCGTAATTAAATATTTCTAAATATTCATTTTTCATTTTGAACCTGTAGAAACAATTTATTATATATACTATTAGCTAAGTAATTGCATATTTAATTAAGTCGAAATATAAAACTTAGTTATTTTAATAATTTAAAAAATAAAAAACTGACAAACATTTCAATTTAATTTATGGTTGGAACAAAAGACAGTTATTCTTCATTAATTGAAATATTGCAATGCAGAGTACTTTCCAAAATACGCCGAGAGTATTCCTGATGGTGAAACGAGCGTTGCTTCATCGAACGCAGCTAAAGAAAACAACATCTATGTAGTTGGTGGTACGATGCCTGAAATAGAGGGCGCTAAATTGTACAATACCTGTACTATTTGGGGTCCCGATGGAACTTTGATAGCAAAACACCGAAAGGTAAGTAATATATTCCTTTGTGGCTTTGAATTTGAAAATATTGGGGTGAAGAAAGTGACTCTATCTAGGAATAATTTAGGAATATACATATGTACATACGTATACTATAACCAATTCTATAATTTACGGTTTATAAAATACGTTATGATACGGGAAACGCCCATTTTTGTTGTAATGTGTTTGTTGTTGTATAAATTTTTCACATACTTAAAATATTATTCTACTTATTTTTTCTCCTTTTTAAACATTATTAAATGATAAGATTTTTTAATAAAAGAAAGTGATAAAAACGCTGTCAGTTATTAAATAAAAAATAATTAAAGTTTAGGAGTTGGTAACTTTGATATTAAATTACAAAAGTTGCAGCAATAGAATTAGCGACCACATTTTTATGTTATTAGGTACATCTATTCGACATCGACATTCCTAATAAGATTACTTTTCGAGAGAGTGATTCACTCAGTCCTGGTAACTCCCTAACGACGTTCGATGTGAAGGGCTGCAAAATAGGTATTGGCATTTGCTATGATATTAGATTCGAGGAAATGGCACGCATTTATCGGAACAAAGGTACAGTAACTTAATCGATCAATACTTAACTAGCAAAAAATTAAATATCTTTCTTAAATATATTCTATATAAAATTAATATAATCTGTAACTCTGTATAAAAAGAAGCTTAATTTAAAAAACCAGTATATTTGCTGAAAATGAAACAAATAAAAGAATTAAAAGCACAATAAGAGGACTGTCCTCGCATATTCAGAAATGATGGAATGTGAACCGTGCAACTACGAAGTTAATTGGTATTCGGTGGCTTCATATTTCCTGCTTCTCTGGGTTAGGTTGCCAAATGCTGATATATCCAGCGGCATTCAATATGACCACTGGACCACTGCACTGGTCATTACTTCAGCGTTTCAGAGCGAATGATAATCAATTATACGTTGCCTGCATATCACCGGCTCGTGTTCCTTAAGCAAGTTACGTCGCATGGGGACATACACAGTTGACCAATCCCTGGGGAAAGATTCTTTACGATTTGGAAACTCAAGAGAATATGGCAGTCACCGATATCGGTAATTTACAGCTTAAAATTAAAAGCGAGAGATCCATGATGTAATTAATTTTTAGTCTCGTTAATTTATCGATTTAGCCATCTTCCTCTGTATTTGTTGAATTTATTAGTAAGCATTACTTATTACTTCGTATGTTTCTTTTTTCTATCAGATCTAAAAGTTGTTGAGGAAGTAAGGGCTCAGATACCTACATTTTCTCAGAGACGTACAGATTTGTACGACACTGTCTGTAAGAAGGAGTAACTCTACACTAAAACAGAAAATGTTTTTTTATAATATTTCTACTACGATATCCTTTTTTTGTGAATTATTACTAATTTCTTATCATTTGTACTAAATGAATGACTCAATTAAGAAAACCAAAACGTTATAAATAATAATCTGTATATCTTGTGTATCAACATGTAATTGGATATTATAATAATATAGGAATGCTATAATAATATAGGATAATAATATAGGAGAATAGTAATATAGAAAAAAACTACATGCTTTTAAACACCTTTAATATCGATCACATAAATTGTTATAATTCACAATGATTACGCATACATAAAAGACCCCTTGATAGTAAAATTTACGATCAAAAGGCAATTACGTATCGTTTAACAACATTTAATTTATAACACCTTTTAAACATTTAGACAGATTAACACATAACACTTCTTATATATAAACATCAATTCGAAGTTATCAGCTTGGAGAAATTGGTCGATTAATACCTGTAGATTGTCTGTCTCGATGAAAGACTTAAAGAGAGCAAAAACATGATAATGCCGCTAATATAATATTCCTTCTTTCTTGTATCTGTCTGCCTCTCAGGTCGATTTACTAATTACAATAAGTAATTTCGCCTTCTTTGCGCTCTCTTTTAACGCATTCGAGACCGAAAGAAATTCATATCAGTCAGTAGGCAAGGGTATAATATACATATTTTATATATAACTTACGTAGTAATGTATATATCATGTTAATTTCATATTTTTTTCAATATAGAATTATTATATATATATATTTAACTGTACATAATACATTA
This sequence comes from Bombus huntii, assembly GCF_024542735.1. NCBI lineage: Eukaryota > Metazoa > Arthropoda > Insecta > Hymenoptera > Apidae > Bombus > Bombus huntii. The sequence goes on from NC_066238.1 coordinate 22,367,377, forward strand.
TAGAATAACATAGTATATAATTTTATATTTTAAAAATATGAGGCATACTATTTAAGATTGTCATCGATTTAAAATCAAAGTATGAAAAGGATACCCTGGAGAGAGTAAAACACAGAATCATTCTAACTAAACATTCAAATCGTAACGACACCTAGGTATCGTCTTACAATTAAATCTCGGTCTCGAATGGATTAAAATGAAATACATACTTGCAGCTTCAACATCTTCAATATCGAGGAGATTCAAACTTTACAAATAAATGTAAATTGCGATGTAAAACAAAGCGATGTAAAAAGGGAAAAGGAGGAAAGAAGGAACAGGGAAGCAAAGAGAAGAAACGAATTTTTCATTTTCTCGAAACTGGATCAAGTTTCAGGAAGGCCATCCAAGTAATTGATGTCCTCTGTACTTATTTGTTAATCATGCGCGGAATCAGAACGATTCGACCTCGTTCCAAAGCAAATCGTTACTAGAGTAGAGACGGGAATTAATAATTCGTGTCAATTGTTCGATCGTGTTCACAAATTCAAATGCGGTTGAGTAGCGGAAACCATTTATAACACGTCCCATACAGCGTAGATCGCATACACGTCTTAGGATGTATTTTTGGTACTTATATATACTCTATATATATTCTTACTCTATATATACTTATATGTACTCTATGTATATTCTCTATCTTATATATACCATAAAATATTTCGTGAAATCGCGTATTCGTGTCTAATGTCAGGGATTCTCTTTCCATAAGTCTGCGTTTTCTATATTATCTTTCTTCCTTATCAGTAGGCATTCTCACAATTTGTGATTAATACTGCTCGTACAGGAATGTTAGGTTTTTGACGTTGTAAAATTTCACGTGAAATAATAATGCCTATATATTGACTAATTTATCAATTAATTAAATCCGTGTATATCAAGTTTTCTATAATTTAGTACTTTCGTGTAACTACAGAAATTTGATGCAATATAAAACTTGATTAAAACAGCGATTCATTAGGAAACGAGAATAATGATGCAAATATTTTTTGTAGCCATTATATAGGATTTCGATTGCATAATTAATCAGTATCAACTTACCAATCTTTAACTGAAGAATGTGAAGAAGGGCTGGCGGTATATAGACCGCAATTATGATCGTTTTCATGTAAATTGCCAAGCTGCTGTACATGTTTGTTATTCGTAAAAAGTTGCGATGACAAGCGGAAAGAAATAAACAATCCAGAAGTATCTGCAACAGAAATCAGAATACACTCAGAATACACGTTTTCGCATGGTTGGATCAATTTCGCGTGGGACTAACCTGATTGAACCTAACGCGGGATAATTGCTCAACTCACGACCTTAACCAGCCCGCTTGATTCTCTGTAAATGCTTGAAATTGACGCTTGGATTCTTTCCAGATTAACTAGCTTTGCCCCTCCCTCCCTTTATCTATTTTCTTAGATCAACTTAGAATGGATCGAACAAAGGCACAAAAGAATTCGAAGAAAACAACAACTTATTATCCAAATTGTTCATCGAGGGTAATCAATGCTGTATACTTCCTAGAATTAGGATGAATAGGGATTTGGAGAAACCCACCGGCCATGTCCAGAATAATAAAATATCTCGCTTTTGCAATCTCGCGACTTGATCCGCAGTGAGGGGTAAAGGATACCGATCCGCGACCGTATATTTATTTAGTTCTCGAAAATCTACCTATCATCTATCTGAACCATTGTTCGTCTTCACGAGTAACACGGGGCTCGCGAACGGTGAATTACTAGGCTTTATGATTTTTGGCTGTAATTAAGTCGCTTGTTCTATCACGTACTACTCTGCGCTCGCGAAGTCTATTAGGACTCCTTGTACGGCGATGTTAGGATCAATTAATTGTACTTCTAACTGTCCTGTATTTTTTTTGTACGAGTACGTAGGGAACCCGTAACGGATGAATCTCTGAATTTTCGAAAAGAAAGATTAATCGACTTTTATCACTACCACGTACCTCATTGTCAACTTCATTGACATCGATCTCGTTTTCAGCGGTTTTATTACGGGCATGAATTATTTTTGTTTTACACATAGCGAGGCTAGTTTGTGTAATATTACGTCAAGATCTTGGCTTAAAATTTGACGAGCAATCGCGATATCGTATTTTTAAATAACTATCAGTCAGGACATGAAAAATTTATCTCTAACCACTAAAAAGAAAAGAAAAGAAAAGAAAAGAAAAGAAAAGAAAAGAAAAGAAAAGAAAAGAAAAGAAAAGAAAAGAAAAGAAAAGAAAAGAAAAGAAAAGAAAAGAAAAGAAAAGAAAAGAAAAGAAAAGAAAAGAAAAGAAAAGAAAAGAAAAGAAAAGAAGAAAGATAATATGTTGTGGCAGTCTAAGTCGATCTAAGAAAATAGATAAAGGGAGGGAGGGGCAAAGCTAGTTAATCTGGAAAGAATCCAAGCGTCAATTTCAAGCATTTACAGAGAATCACTATTGAAAGTTCAAAGGCCGACTAGTGAGCTTCATCCTATCTCATTTTTTAATCAGGCGATGGATCGACGAATCGTATTGATTTCGAGGATTATTATAGTTCTGTGGGGATTTTAAAGCGTGGTTTGTCTAATCTTGTCTCGTTAGCTACAGACTCTTTGGCGAGCAGCCTGAAACTTGATCCAGTTTCGAGAAAATGAAAAATTCGTTTTTTCTCTTTGCTTCCCTGTTCCTTCTTTCCTCCTTTTTCCCTTTTTACATCGCGTTAAGACCCGTTAAATAATATTGACTGCCGTGGACGCTGGCTGAGAAGTGCACTTTATAACTAGCTTTAAAATCACTGACGTCGACGAGGACAAAGGTAAGTTAGAGGGTCATTTATCTGAGCTGGTGTTATTCCGCTGTACAAACTATTTCCGGCCAGTACCTTTTATGTACTTTCGCTTCCGCTAACAAGCAACGCGCCATGTCCATCACTGTTCTATTATACCTTTCCGCTGTCCCGTTTAATTCATGTACGTATGTTGGGCAATTATTTATTCTTATACCTTTATCCCTAGCAAATTTATAAATTCGATTATTTAAATATTCTTTACCATTATCGCATCTTAATATTTTTAACCTCTTGCCCGTTAAATTTTCGGCTTCATTTACGAACTGTACGAAAGAATCAAAGACCTCATCTTTTGATTTTATACAATAGATCCTAGCTATTTTACTATAATCATCGATAAATGAAATGAAATATTTTTCTCCATTGAATCCGGTAGTCTTAAAGGGACCACATACGTCCGTATGAATAATTTCCATTATTTCCCTAGCCTTAGTTCGATTATTTTTGAAAGGTAAGTTATGCATTTTGCTTTCTATACACACCCTACATTTCAAAAGTTCCTTTTCAAATTCATTCGGTATGCCAGTCACTAGCTGCTCTTTACCCAAAATCTCTAAATATTTAAAATTTACGTGTCCTAGCATCCTATGCCATCTTTCCTTTTTACTCATACCACTACGTTCGGCGCTGTTTACTAAGTGCTTCTTCCCTTTCAATATACTTTTTATTCTATATGTCCCATTCTCTTTGAACGCTACAGCTGTAAGTATATTATCCTCATCTATTACTTTCGCAATATTTCGTTTGGAAATAACCGTATTCTTATTGTCTGTTAGTTTACCTAAACTAATCAAATTTGCGGACATTTCTTTCGCGTAAAATACTTTCCTCATATTTATTTTATTTTGTTTTCCGAATGCTTCAAAATAACTTATAACATTCCCAACTTTTGTCGCTTTTATCGGTCTATTATCGCCTAAATATATATTTACCGGTTCTTTTAGGTCGATAGATTTATCGAAATAATTTATATTATTAATTATGTGATCGGTACAACCGCTATCTAATAGCCACACTATTTCGTTCTTACTTATTTCATTCGTCTCACTGCTGTTTGCTGCGTGCGCCGTTGCTGTCCATATGCCTGCTCTTGAGTTTCCATGCTCGCCCGTGCCGGTTCTTGATTGACGATGAAAGTTTCCACGTCCTCTGCTCGTATTGCCTTTGTTCTCTCTTCCTCTGTTTCGACCACGTGTTGGCCCATGCCAATAGCCGTTACTGCTTCCCGCTTGGACGCCATTTTGACACTCTCTCGCAAAGTGTCCTAATCTTCCACATCTGAAGCATCCTTCCTTTTTTGCAGAAAAGGCGTTGGTTTGCCTTTCTCCTCGATTGGATTTATTTTTCTTCTCTGCTATTTCTATTTTATTTTTCACATACGCTACCGTTTGATTCTCTTCTTTCAATGCGTCTATTATGTCCGCTATGTAGCTGTATTCTTCGGGTAACGTATTCAGCATGTAATTCAGCTTTTCCCTCTCACTTACTTGTGCGCCCGCACTTTTTAATTCATTTATTAATTTTTCGAAATCGTTAAAGAATGATGCTGAATCAGTGTAGTTCTCCAGTCTTATGTTTTCCAATCTCCTTCTGCATACGATCTGCAGTGCCGTCGACTCTTTCAAGTACATTTCATCGAACCTTTTTATTATATCATACGCCGTTTTTCCTTCCCTAACATACTCCAATTGTCTGTTCGATATTGCACTATAAATTATATTTATCGCCTTCAAATCCTTTTTGTCCCAGTCTTCATCGTCTCTTTCGTTCTTCATTCTAGTTGTAACAACCTCGCATTCCTTATATTTGAGAAACATCGTGATTCTTTGCTTCCACATTCCATAATCCTCACCATCGAATATAGGTATCATGATTTCCGATCTCTCCATTTTAATTGATTCTTCTTTTTTTTTCTTTTCTTACTCAAGCGTTCCTACGTGCTCGAAGTATATTTTGTTCCTCTGAAAGTTTTTTTTTCTTTACTGAAAACTCACTCGCAAGATCGTAACCACGCACTAAATATCTTGCAAAACTAGTAACCACGCTCTGCTACCATGTTAAGGAAATTCGAGGATTTGGGAATACAAATAATTGACTATATTTCCCACGCAACAGTTATACATCTATATTACACTCTGAAGAACGTCTTGCACGCACGCTTGTCGCCAACCGACTATCCTAGATTCTTCTAACATCTGGCAACAGTCTTTTGTCTCCACTAAGACCTTGACGCCCTCTGGCCCTTACACACACACTCTCATGTACAGTGTAAATGTATCACTTCCCTAACACAATTATCCCGCGTTAGGTTCAATCAGGTTAGTCCCACGCGAAATTGATCCAACCATGCGAAAACGAGTGTATTCTGATTTCTATTGCAGATACTTCTGGATTGTCTATTTCTTTCCGCTTGTCATAGCAACTTTTTACGAATAACAAACATGTACAGCAGCTTGGCAATTTACATGAAAACGATCGTAATTGCGGTCTATATACCGCCAGCCCTTCTTCACATTCTTCAGTTAAAGATTGGTAAGTTGATACTGATTAATTATGCAATCGAAATCCTATATAATGGCTACAAAAAATATTTGCATCATTATTCTCGTTTCCTAATGAATCGCTGTTTTAATCAAGTTTTATATTGCATCAAATTTCTGTAGTTACACGAAAGTACTAAATTATAGAAAACTTGATATACACGGATTTAATTAATTGATAAATTAGTCAATATATAGGCATTATTATTTCACGTGAAATTTTACAACGTCAAAAACCTAACATTCCTGTACGAGCAGTATTAATCACAAATTGTGAGAATGCCTACTGATAAGGAAGAAAGATAATATAGAAAACGCAGACTTATGGAAAGAGAATCCCTGACATTAGACACGAATACGCGATTTCACGAAATATTTTATGGTATATATAAGATAGAGAATATATATAGAGTACATATAAGTATATATAGAGTAAGAATATATATAGAGCCAAACCAACCAATTACTTTAATTAATGCAAGCTGTACTCGAGATTCGCGCATCTTGTGTATACACACCGGGTCAGACAAAAGTTTTCATTCATCCCAGTAGAACTTTCGTAGTCCTTGAATGAGTGGACTGATTCTTCGTGCGAAAACAAATTGGAAGCGCAGAGGGATGTATTGTTTCAGCGTATATCGATTTTAAAGCACGGTTTTAAAGCACGGTATAATCAATTCTTTTACATAAAATTATATTGTATAGGCTATTGTTATTTAAACACTTTAAATTGGATGGTTTTTACATATGCTAAAAAAATGGAAAATGATGATGATGAATCAATGACACGTAGAAAATTATAATCTATTGTATTGCTGTTATCTAATGGTGTTGTAATTGACTGTATGGTGGATGTATCTAATGGTGTTGTAGTTGACTGTATGTTGTTCAATATTGCCATGAAACTCTTCTGATTCATTGTCACTTATACGAAGTATGGAAGTATACGAAATTGATAAAATTATTAATAATATTTACGAAGAGAAAGTAAACTGTTGGATATATGACAAAATAATTCTATTTTAAATAAGAGACTGGTCAGCGTGGTTATTTTGTTTACAAAATCAAACGAATTTAATGAATGTAATGGTAAGGAAGTAACTATAAATGGCTGTTAAACTATTTTTATGCTTGAAAAGTAATTCGCAAAGTAATGTAAAGCAGTACTACTGAGTTGTACATAACCTCTTTCAGAATTTGTTCTTAACCTCTTGCTTCATAACTTCCTTAATTATACTCTTCAAACTTATTGACTACTTCGATGTTGTTACGAACAGAAACTGATAAAATATTAATCTTAAATATAGATTGAAATGAAAGCTTGTCACGTAAATATATATATATATATGTACTACTTACTCAAACGATGGATCACATAACCTATAAAAAAAAAAAAAAAAAAAAAATTATTGTACACTATAAAGCAAGAGGTTAAATCTTTAATCTGTTAAGAATTAAATTTTTTATTGTAACTGCGAAAATTATAAAAGTACCAAGCGAAGCAAGTACGGAATATATGCGGAATATGAATCGCTCAACGAACCAAAGAGCGGCTCAGTGACAAAATTAGTAAAGTAAAGACCACAAATATTACAACATTATATTCTACCACAAAATAATTCTCTATACAAAAAAGGTACACAACGAATCGATTTTTCACGACGATAAGAGTCAACAGAACCAATCAAGACCAGGCGAGACTCTCATAAGACAACGATATCAGAGGGATCAAATCAGCGACTTCAATCTATGTTACAGAGTATAGTTATCAAGAAAAATTGCTCTTTTCATGAAAAGTATGGTAATGATACTCTTATAATACATTGTATATCTGGCAGTCGGGTGTGCCCGTGGCCATCGGAAATGTAAAGACGACGCTTTTAGAAAGTGATAGCGCCATCGCGTTTTAAAAACGCGTTAGAAGAAGGTCGGTTTCGCTATCCAAGGCGAATCGAAAAGTGTGCGTGTTGCGAGAATCAGAGTTGATCGAGACGTCGAAGCATAGAGCCGTTAGAATTGAGTTGCGAGTGTTGTCGAGTGTTAGAGTTGCTAGTGAGAGAGAGAGAGAGAGAGAGAGAGAGAGAGAGAGAGTTACCAAATAGTTGTCAAGTTATTTGTTGTAAATACGAGCGTTGCATTTAGTTTTCCTGTTAATCAAACATCGTTTCTCTGTCTAACTAATATCTGTATTTTCAATCCATTATTAATAAATTATAATTAATCGAACAAAATTACACCTTTAATATATTCCGATATTACATTACCGTGATGTAATATTTATCATGCTTATTTTGTACGTAAAACGAATCGTTGGAATATTCCCGAAGCTAACGAAGCATTTCCCAAAAGTTAAACCGAAGAGATTAACGCGAATAGTTAAGTGAAATTTTTCCATTAACTTGCTGACCAACCGGCAAATAAAAAATCATAAAAATTGTTTCAATGTGTTGAGGTCACGCATAACTTCTTTTTTCATTGACGATTACCAAACAGGTAAAATTTCGAAATTGTACGAAGGCCACGTGACCAGATCGTATTGGAATTTGAAGTGCATGGAAAAAGACAACTCGAAGTACAAACCTTGAGCTGTACTACTCGAAGTACAAACGTGAACTAATGGATGCAGAAAAGCAATTAACGCCAAACATCCGAACAGCATCTTGGAGCCCGTCATTGTTCTGAAATAAAAGAAGTGACGAATTAAAAAGACGCAGGACTAATAATAATAAAGGAAACTTAGTTCGTATTATAAATTGAATTTACATCAGAAAAGAAGCACGATCAAGCGAAACAGATCGTAGAAATGACAAATATCATCGATATACGTTTCAGTGTAATTTCACTTTTGAAAATTATTTAGTTTAATACGATCGTATTCATCGCTCCGAAACTTTCATTGTGCTGCAATTTGTGCTGCGTCTTTTTAATTTCTCTATCTTTCTGTGTTTTCGGAAAAATTACTTGAAAGATTAAGAATTGCTTGCCTTATTTTATTTTCGATTAGTTAGGATTTGATTATTCCAGGTAAGGTTTATTATTTATAACAGGTTTTATCACTTGTTTATTATTTAGGAGTTTGTTATTTTAGGATTAGTACCTTTTAGGATTTCTTATCCTTCGAGTTTCTGTTTCAGATATCTAGGTCTATTTCAAGATGTTTTATTACATTAGGATTATTTATTCGATTAAGATAATTTAAGAGTTTCACAATGTACAAAGAAATAATCGCGTGAAATTTAGATTTATGCTTTAAACGTATTAAACACGCGGTAATTTCAATGTCTATAGCCTCGAACGTGTTCTGATTAGTTGTGTCATTGTCTGTGACATTGAAATCACAAAAATCCATTGCAAGTGTGCTGTCATGCAATGTGGATGTAATTGGGTTTTTTGGGGTTAGGTTGGGGTTAGGTTGTATCATCTGATTTGTACAGTACTGTTTTAACGCAAGGACAGGAAAGTTATTATATATTTCCCGTCCATTATTTGAATCGTTGTGAAGTGTAACGAATTATATTCGATTCGAGGAGATGTTAATGAATTAGCCATTTCATATGTAATTACATGGAAATAAAAATCATTGCAAAAATAATTGATCTAATGACAACGGAATTTCCAATATTTTTTTGTTTCGTCACGTCTTTTTCGTAATATATCTTTTATAGGTACGTGATTTATTAATCGTTCGAATGGAAATAATTATTCGTATAATATTCAAACGATTCTAGCCATAAAATAAATTAAAACGATACCTGTCAATGATATGCAATCTGCGTATGACGTCAACCTCGATCTATGCTTATACAAGAAATTTTATCAATCAATGACTAGATATACAATAATCAAATATTATAAAATTTCCTGAAAACCTTTAGGTGTTAATATCTTTAATATTTGCAAGTTATTGTTTAGCGCTAATTAGTTAGAATGTAACAAGTGGTGTACCAGAATTGAGATAATTAAGCCACACGAACAATCTTATTTAGATCTTTTTAATTTTTTAATTCTCTTTTACTCTAACACTTCGTAAAATTAATCTTCATTAGCTACTACACTTCATAGAATAACAAGAGATAATTTTTCTTATATAACGTTTCATTCATAAAATCTATCATTAAAGTATATCTTCATAAAAATATCATTCCATACTAACGGTATATTTGGCGTCATACGAGATAACAGTTACCAGTGATGACATATGTAACTTTATAAAGATATCTCGTTTTATTATATATTAAAAGAATGTACTCATTGCTGCTATATTTCAGATGAAAAAAAGGAGGCAATGATTTTACAGTAAAATCGTTCGTTTACAACTGATTCATTTACATTTCATGATAATACTGTGCATTCTGAATATGCTATGATTTGGTTTAAAATAATAAATAGTCCATTCTTGCATACTATTGCTCCAGCTTTACTTGTATTTTCGATATTGGTATAAATAGAAAGACAATTAATGTCGTTCGAGTCTATTTTCGGATCATTTATATTACGTTTAATCCATATAGTTATCATATGAGACATAGTATCGTAAAATTTGGAAGAATAAAACGTTCGTACAGGAAGTACATTTTATAAGAACTCCAACAAATCTGCGTGTGCACCTAAAATACAAACTGATAGTGATAGTGATTGTTCATAAGTTTATATACATTATCTAATGTCAATCGAAGGTATCAATTCTTTTTCTCCATAAGAGTACTTTTTCATTTATATGTGTTCAAAAATACATGTGTTCAACCGTGAAGCATATGTCACCTACAACGAAAAAGAGTTTTCCTATACTTAATATTTCCTTTATATACCTATGAAAGTCTATTCTTCGCGTAGTATGAAATTATGAATAAATCTGGAATATTGTTCAATCTGAAAAGAAAAATAACTTATTGACATCATTCATTGATACGAGATTCAGAATGTTTGTTTTGTCTTGCAGAAAAAGAAGGCAGCCCTCCCTTTCTTTTAATGTGAAATAGAAAGCGAAAATTTGAAAACAGATTTTTTGGAAATTTACTTGCAAATATCGTTTTCAATATCGTGATTTTCTTCCCAATGGTACTGTACTTTCAAATTTTCCAGTATCCCTCTAAAAACAAAAAGTCGAACCTCGTTATTGTTAACGTAGGCATTACAAGGAAGCGAAGTATTAGAAAGCAGCTCCTTTTTATTATGGATTTCTCTATAATCATGTAAATAAGAAATTCCGGAAATTTTTTCCTCAAGAATTTAATTCTTGTGTTTTGATTGATAATTATTACACTGCATACTAACTTTTCGCATACTGTTCGCGTCTAACAGTTTCCTAATAATAACTACTTCAAAATTACATATGTTCTTGCACGAATTCAAAAGTACGTATGATACAATTACAATTGATTCTAAAATAATAATTATTTAAAGATATTAAGATACTAATTAAACGTTTCACTGTATTTCAAAATCTGGAACAACAAATTTTTATTTATAAAAAATGAAACTGTCTTTATATATTCTTTGTCATGATGCTATTTCTTATTACCGTGTCGACATTTTTTAAAATTCATTTTGTTATCTCTACGCAATAGGAAAATTCATATACTGCTTAATATTTTTTGCATATTATCCATCCACCGCATGATATCTTCTGAAAAATCAAAATATTAATGTTATATTATTACAATGCTTCTTAAATATCAATTTTTGACAAATTTGAAATCCAATATATTTTGCACAATTATTATTTATCAAAAAATTCCAAGTTAGTAACTTTCTTTTCAAATGGCAAATAACATATACTTTGACTTACCTGTAAGTTTTTGTTCCTAATCATCATTTCCTCTTATAGAACATCATTATTGTTCTTATAATTACTACCAGTGTCATAGATATTGTAGTGGCTACAACTGAATTAATAGAAAATGATAAATAACTGTGTATAACACTAACACATAATTGTGTATAACAATGACACATAACTTTTACTTACATATCTGTCGATAAGGGATTACTTACTGTGATATCCTGTTGATGTTTCTTAAGGCACTCGATTAGGTGCGATACGGTATCATTCCTTATGGTATACTGTAGATAAGTATTTTAGAAAATAACAAGAATAAATCTAAATTATTCAGAGGTTCCAGTTTCGGCTTAGACATAAATACAGGACCATTTGCAAAGAAGAAAGGGTGCGTTTCTACAGCCTCGTTATAGTAACCATGAATACCAATCTCTGAATTACTGGTTACTAAACATAAATATCCTATAAAATTTAATATATTTCTTTAATTTTTAATACATACATGAGTTAGTAGTTCTAAATTATGAATCATCCTACCTGTGATATTACGCTTTTCCTTATAATATCATCACTCGAGTGAACAACATTAAGATCATGTAAACCATGTCATCCTATCTTACTGTGAAGATACTTAGTTATGTTATCTAACATTATAAAAATATCATCAAATTCAAGTCCTTTTATTCACATCACATGGCCACGACGATCTGGTTCTTCGTTATATAATGTTCTAAAATTTGTCGTATATATAGGATGTACAAACCGTGATATCAAGGTATCAGTTCTTCCTTCCCAAGGGACAGTTTCATTAAAATTCTGATAGAATTAAAAATTAATTATTAATATTCTAACAATCATATATGTTAAATACGTTATAGTCAACGATATATACCTGAGCGAATGTAGGGGTGATTCCTTGATAATTATAAATGTCATCAGCCCACATCATTGTGCCACTTCTTTGTACTCCAGCCTCTAGATTAACAGCCTAAACAAACATACGAAATTTTATAGAAGCTGTACAAAATATAGTATATATGCGCAATATTGAAGCGTTCAAGGGGATATAAAGGTAATGTACATCACATACACGTGTACTCTCATGCAACAAAATACAATTAGATTTAATAGTATAAGCTCTTTTATTCATCATAATAGATTGGAAATTTAAGTGTCTTACGAGGGTGAGTAAAAAGTTACCCGCTCTGTCGGTGTAGAATTTATTTTAAGCAATTGTCAAAAAAGACATACATCATTTTTTGACATAATCACTCGATTTCTGTATACACTTTGTCCATTTGCCGAAGGACCTTTGTATTTTCTCATTAAAAAATGTTTTGGGCTGAGCTGCGAACCACGAATGCATCGTCGTCTTCACCTTTTCATCAGCTTTTTCGGCATCCATCTCGCACAAACTTTTTAAAATCCAAATCTGTCGTGCACTATTGCATAAGCAGAGCCGTGGCTGATTTGCAAATGATTTGCCACATTATCCAGTGTCACTCGTCTATTCCATAGAGCATAAGTTCATGAGCACGTTCAATGTTGTCATCGTGGATGTGGACGGGCGTCCAGCTGTTTTTTCATAACACTCGTGCGATCTTCTTTGAACTTTTGTGCCCATTCAAACACACTTCGTGACAAAACACTTTCTCCATAATGTGCATTAAATCTTTGATAAATATAGGCATCAAACATAACCTCCGACCACAAGAAACGAATCACAGCATCCTGCACTGTTTTCCTGCAAATCACCATTGCAAAGCGCCATTACTCGCGCAACGGTCACAAACGAATTGACGTAACACAAAGAAACCTGCGCAGCAGCACTGAACAGATATTGACGTCATACGAAGAGTGCAGATGGATCAATACGGTCGACAGAAGTTTTAACTATCTGGAGTGCGGATAAATTTTTACTGAGAGTCGTATAGGAATCTATAATCTGTAAGTACACCTTTGGCTGAATGGAAATTTCTCTTACATATAGTCAAAAATGCAGAAACTGTGTATTGAATTGGAAAGTGATAAAAAATAAGTGAAGTTTCGAGGTTGCATGTGATTGCATGAGTACACAGGACGTTTTTAGCGAATAAAAAATAATTTTGAAAGACACGAGACTTATCTTGTATTTTATGCACTCTCTGTGTCCGAATTTCCAGAAGCTCTCTATCTTATGAAGTGTTTTAGATTAGCCGGAAAATTTTGTACGTACATACAAGAAGTATACGATCTAAGTGGAATATTCCATTATTCTCTTGATACAAAAGAAACGAAATTTACAGAACTTCTCAGAAAGTTGGTTTATTATTACCAAATTAATAGAATTAATATACGTTTATCATCTTTACATACCTAAGTTGTGGAGGTTTATCGTGCGTAAAAAATTAGTGTCGTTTCAAAGTTACATTTCGTACATTTTAAGCCTATAATTTGTAACGTACAAAACAATGTAAATTTGAGCTGTTTCTTATCTCCACAATAAGAAAATCCAACTTTACGTTTTTTACACAATGATATTTATGGAACAGTAATATCATATTATTGCATCGCTTGGAGAATGAAGTCAAGGTACGATGTGACCCTAGTGTAAACGCTGGGATACCCAGCTGTGCCGCACTTATAAGCATAAGACACAATACCTATTAAATACGAGGTTAATTCATGTTGTATCAGCAGTGGTCCGCCACGGTCAGCCTGAAAGGATCGTTAAATTTTTAATCAAAGATACTGAAATATATCGATCGAATTGTATTGAAATTATACTTATATACAGTAATAATCTTCTATTGATTTGTGTATTGAAATACTCCAATTTATAACGTACATGTTATATGTATTTTGAGCAAAACTAAGATTAGAAGGAAATTAGATTAAATACCATAACGAGGTGTGAGAAGTGGGCAAAACTATTAAATTGTGTTTATCTATTATTTTTAATGTTTAAGACGTCGATTTGATGTTAATTCGAATCGACGTGTCTTCAGATACCGTATAGTTTGTAGTAACTCTGTAACTTAATTACCGTACAAGAATCCTCTCCACCCTGAGCATGTTCGGCGCATATTATACCATCAGTGATATCAGGTGCATTAGGAAATTTGGAATAAGCTATTTTGCATTCGGCGTTCTTAATCACTGGCATTTGTACTTCCATTAATGCATTACGTCGTGGTCGTCCTACGAAGAAAATAAGAAAGATATTTAAGACTGGAACTATTTAATTTTATTATAAAATTGATATCACTTACTATATCTTAATGCTCCCGATCCAGCAACAAGGGGGTTATAGCCGACGAAGTTGCTCTTTCGTAGGGGCTCTTTCGTACAAATGGGATATACGTACCCTGAAAAATAAAAAAATAAATGAAAATGCAGGAAACGAATGACCAAAAGTATGAGAAAGAATTATACACGCTTTATGACACAATATATGTGTACAGTAAGAAATTTCAGGATATGATACTTCAGTAATACTCAATAGCATATATATATATATATATTTGAGGACTTACTCGAAAATGGCACCTCCTCCACCAATCTAAGAATGGCAATATTATGATTGTGTATGTTTTCTATTCCATCCATATGTGCACAATGTGCTGCGGTCAAAACATGCCTAGCCGATATCAGGGAACCTCCGCACTTCCATAGTGGTTTGTCTGGGTTTCGGGGATTACGAAAACCTAATGCAGCGATCCATGGCCAAGCGCCTAAAATGCAATAGTCATAGTTGTGAATATACATAATTTTTTCTCACATAACGGGTAACAACGATTATTACCTATTCGATATTCGATCATACAGCAGACGATAAGTACATACGTACAAATACTCTGAAATAGAGATTTGATAAAGACAGAAATTAAATTTTTATTCCAGTGGAATACAAATTATTAAATAATTCTATATAATTTCTATTTGAACTATACTGAACTATAAAGTTCAAACGTGTAATTTCTGCCCTAATAGTTTTTGATCTCTATCCATATTATTACTCCTATATCAATTTTTTATTTCAAGCAAAAAGATACTCTTCCTAACATGAAGTAAAAGAAAGAAATAATTCAAGTTAATAAGTAAAGTTACTACCGATAAAATCATAGCATTATTATTTAGTCTAATTGAAATGTACATTGATGTGCTGTTTAATGCCTTTAAAGTTCATTCTTTGCAGTAAATGGCTTATTATTAATCGGAAAGAAAGACATAAAACGTACCAAGTTCAGCTGGTTTACCATCGACCACCCTGGTATGAGAGACGCTGCTAAAACCACAGTATGGTGGTCGCAAAGCCTTATACTTATACACAGTTTTTATTAAAATTTCTCTCTTCTCTTTGTTTGGATCGTTCGGACAGCAAACGATCGTAACATTGCCCTGGTATCTGCACACTGATCGTCTATAAAAATCGGTGGCTGTACGGTACTGTATCTGCCATATTTCTTGCAGAGGTTTACATTTTCTGTAGTCAAGGCACCTGCCTTCTTGATTGTCCGGTGTGGTACATTCTGGATCAAACAATTTTAAAACATTTATACAGTTCAAAGATGCGTAAGAAAGCGACACCGATTACTCAACTTTCGAAGTAAAAGGCCGATCAAGTCCACCGGATTGCCCTACAGACACGTATTAATCCGTAAGAGTTAGTCATCATGTTGATAATAATTATCTAAAGAAACTTTTCACGTGAAAATATAAAATTTTAATTGATTAGATATTGTGTTAGCCATACTTAAGAAAGAAAATGAAAATGAATGAAATGAAAGAAAAGGACTACCTTCAACCTCATGTTTTAAATAAACACTTTGTCAGTTTTGCGGTAAATAAATTCTTAGGAATTCAGGACAGTTTTTAGTGTGAATCATTTTGTTTCGACCGTTCGCGGAGAGACGCGATCGCGAGATAGCACGTCAACGAGAGTTGTAAGTTCCCGTTACGATTAAATAATCGACGCCACGAACTGATCGATCCCCTTATTTCGATTATGATAATAAGGGTAGTTCAACGAAATTCCACAGAATTAACACAAATAAATTAATGTTTATTTCAACAACTTATTAACTAGAAAGATATAAATGGAACAAAAAAAATGTAACTGCGTTTTGGTTGATAAGTAATGCGCGACATACCACATGTGTTGACGGTTCGACATCTCGAAAAGTTCTGAAGGCCTTTCGATTTTTTTCGTTTTTTCTGGAAGGCGACCCCCACTACGTTCGGATCACGCCACATTCTTTTACGCGAGGTAAAATACGGGCCACGAGTCGACGTTTCTGGAAGTCGCCCTGCTTAATGAACCATGCGCTTGCCACTACAATGTTTGTTTGCCGGGCAGACACGACGATCCGTCTGCGACATTATAGTGCCGCGATCGATAGTTAAGAATATGACCTATGGTAAGCCGCATGGCGTAACATTCTCCCCCCGTTGAGAGGGTACCGATCAAACTAGGGAGGTGTGGTTGAAGTTCCCATCTTATTTCGTCTCGGTGGCTAGTTGTTCGGGTTTCTCGAGATCGGGTTGAATTGGCAGTGGGACAAGCCTTTTGACGCCCCGATCCAAAATGCTCTTTGCCGTCTGAACTGTAGCTGTCCGGATGACACTGTCACGTAAAATAACAAAATAAAAAAAGGAATTTGAGGTAAAAAATAAAAAAAAGAAAACTTTATTTTTTTTCTAACATCAATACACTTTACAATTTACTTCCGAACTCTAGGCGTGACTTTCTAAGACTGACTCTTATGATTTTACTTTCGATCGGATCCGATTACTTTCTTTTGTCATCCCTCAACATCCCCACCGTCCATGCATTTGCTAGGCGTCCGCGATCGTTGCCACGTGCTCTTTCTTCTAGAACCTTCGGTGGAAGGACCGTTGGGATGTTGATGGTTCATTAGGCACTTCAGCGATATACATTGTCGCCGAGTGCCGCCACATCTTTATCTCTATCGTCAGTCCGTCGGATTTGAAGTATGCCGGTCGTGACATACCCCCCTGGTTAGATTGATCTTGGTCCTCTAAGATCGTAGTAGAATGGAATTATTTAAATGTAGATCAAAGGATATGTTTATGCTTTTTTTTCAGGAATCGCTATGAATTGATTTTCTGCATGTTATGGTACAAAAGTTATTTCGTTAATCTTAAATATAGCAATTTTACAATATTTGTTAGTGTTCGAGAAGCTAATAATTTCAGAGGCGTAATCATGTTGTAGTTTTCGATCGTGAATTGGTTGGGTTTGTTTACAAAGCGTAATTCCTATCCCGTGAATTTAAGGCAACTAATTAAGGGTATTGTTACTAGTGCTAGGGTCAGCATTATCCTGAAAAAAGTACGCTTTCAATCGGTTACCATGTATCTTTTTCTTAGCATTGTCGATAGAAATAATGTAATAAGGAGTTTTCACATCGTTAATTCTGTAGGGTCCTAACCATTCAATGTCCAACTTATCTCTTTTATGGTCGTTGTGAATTAAAACAAAGTCTCCTTTCCTAAACACAGTCTGAGTTTTAACAATCTTTCTTTCTTGGTCTCGCTTGTATCGTTGCTTATTCTGAATAAGTGTTTTGTGAGCTGTTTCCCAATATTTATTCAACTGTTTTTGCCAAAGTGAGTACATATCATCATAGGTAAGTGTGGGAAATTTGGATATTGCGGAAGGTAAGTTAGCTTTTCGCCCAAAGGTCAATTCAAAGGGAGAGAATCCTGTTCCTTCATGTTTCGCGGTGTTGTACCCTAAACAAATGAAATTAAGTACTTCATCCCATTCTTTGTCATTGTCGTGTAATGCAGTACGAATTAAATCTTTAACTGAGGCATGCGTTCTTTCGAGGGATCCGTTACTTTGTGGGTGAAATGAAGTTGTTTTGATGTGTTTGATTTTAAAAGCTTCTTCAAATTTCGTCATTAAATCACTAACAAAATTTTGTCCCTGATCTGTTAGGATCGTTTTTGGTGCCGAAAATATGTAAATATAGTGTTCAATAAGCGCGTTAATTATGGATTCAGTTCGTTGCGTTTTAAGGGGAACTAGTATCAGATATTTCGTAAGTTCATCGTGTATTGAAAGTATGTATTGGTTTCCGCGTTTGGTTTTCGTCATCGGTCCTATGATGTCCATAGCGATTTTGTCGTTAGGGTTAAGTGGCGTGTCTGAGATTTGTGGGGATTCTTTGGGTCTGATACGTGTTAGTTTCTCCTTTTGACATGTGTCGCATGTTTTCACAAAGTTTTCTACTCTTTCTAAAAGTCCGGAAATTTTGAATTTATCCTTGATCCGTTGATACGTTTTCTGTATCCCTAAATGTCCTACGGTGTCGTTATGGTTTTCCTTTATTGCTTGTATTATTTCGTTTTCGTCTAGTTTTAAGATGGGATTAGGTGCATAAGTAATTTTCTTGTACGTGTCGTTAAAATATATTAGCATGAGTTTAATCTGTGTTTTCTCTAATTCAGTGAAGTCGTTATTTCCTATGCCGATTTTTGTTGTATCTTTAAGAATTTTGTAAAGTCTTCTGATCCAAAGTGTCTCGTCGTATTCTCCTAAGTCGTTTCGAGTTAATTGGTAAAATGTTTGGTCATTTGGTTTAATTTCTAAGAGTTTCGGATTCTCGTTGTTGTCTTTCCATGCGTTGAATGAATTAGTGTGATCAATTACTAGGTCGAGGTTAACTACTTCGTCGCGAGTTAGTGCGTGAACTCTAGATAAAGCGTCTGCAGCTGTGTTATCTTTACCCTTTGTATATTCGATTTCATAGTCATATTCTTCGAGTCTAAGTCTCCAACGAATCAGTCTGCTAGAAGGGTCTTTGCAATTGTGTAGCCACTTAAGAGCTTGGTGGTCGGTTCGAATAATGAAGCGTCGTCCTAACAAATATTGTCTTAATCTTTTCACGGCCCATACGATGGCTAAGAGTTCCTTTTCTGTCGTGGTATAGTTTCGTTCGGGTGGATTCAGTGTTCTTGAAATGTAACAACAAGGATGACCGTCTTGCGACAGTATTGCTCCTAGTCCTTCGTTACTTGCGTCGGTAGTTAAGGTAAAGGTTTTGTTAAAGTCAGGATAAGCTAATATTGGGAAATTACAGAGTTTGTCTTTTAAAGTATCAAAGCTAATCTGGTGTTTGTCAGTCCAATGGAATGGTGTGTCCTTTTTTGTTAAGTCTGTAAGGCTTTTCGCGATTTTGGAAAAGTTTCGAATAAATTTGCGATAATAACCTGCTAAACCTAAGAATGATTTCACGTCCGTGGCATTGCGGGGTAATCGAAAGTTTTTTACAGCGTCTAATTTCTTGGGGTTTGGTTTGACTCCTTCGGATGAAACTACATGGCCTAAGTATTCTAATTCCGGTTTTACGAATTCACATTTGTCCGGTTGCAATTTAAGTCCTAATTCTCTGAGTCTCTGAAATACTATCGCGAGGTTTTCGTTATGTTCTTGAATCGTTTTTCCGAATATCACTATGTCATCCAAATAAACAAAGCAGTATTTTCCTACAAGTCCAGCTAAGGCTCTGTCCATTAATCTTTGAAAGGTAGCGGGTGCGTTTTTAAGTCCGAATGGCATTCGATTGAAATGAAAATGCCCTTGCGGTGTCGAAAAAGCGGTATATTTTTTAGATTTCTCGTTCATTGGAATTTGATGGAATCCTGAGGATAAATCAAGCGCCGAAAAGAATTTTGCGTTTCCTAGTTGTGTTAAAATGTCGTCTATATCAGGTAAAGGGTAAGCGTCTTGTTCTGTGAGTTCATTTAGTTTCCTGAAATCGATAACTATCCTCCATTTCTGTTTTCCTGAGGCGTCTAATTTTTTCGGAACTACCCATACCGGAGAGTTATAAGGGGATTCGGATTCTTCTATAATATTTTTCTTCAACATGTCTCCTATTTGTCGCGAAATCTCGTCACGGTGACATTCCGGTGGTCTATACGATCGTGTGTTAATAATTTTGTCTTTGGTTAACGAAATTGTGTGCTGAGTTAAATTAGTACAGGGTAAAAGATCGGTTTCTAAATTAAAGATGTCAATATAATGAAGGATAATCTTTTCGATGGTTTCACGGATTGGTTTTTCAATGTGATCTGTTCTCACTAGACTTTTTAGTTTTGATACGTTGGAAAAGTCACGAGAATTTTGAATATTGCTAGAAATTTCAACGTTTTGCTCACCAGTGTTGATAAAACATACTTTAGTTGGTTTGCCTTCCAAATAGATTGTTTGAACTCTGTTTTCTCCAGGAGTCAAATGTATTGGTTTCTGAAATAAAATGGTTTTGTCGTTTAATCGGATTTTGTCATTGGATATTGAATAGTTATACTTCTCTAAACATGGTAGCCCAATGATTCCGTCTTCGATAATAGGGAAATTGTTCGGTACTATGTGAAAAATGTGATTTTGTCCAAAAATTCGTTTCGTTACGTATTCGTTAGTTTCGTATTTGTCTCGTCCCATAGAAAATTTTTGTTTAGGCCCTATTTGTATCGCGTTGACAGTTTTGTTACGTTTCACCAGGTTTATCCCTGCTCCTGTGTCGACCAGAAATACTCGCTCTTCGGTTCGGGTTGACAAAGGTATTGCGAGTAATCTTCCCGTGGCGATGTTGACTCGTATGTCTCGTACGGTTCGTCCATCTCCTGGTTCGATGTTGTTTCTTGTATTTCGTCCCATTCCTGGACTGCCTGAATTCTTGCGGGTGGTCGATCGCGCTGGCTCGGTGGTAGAAAATTTTGACACTTGTTGGCAATGTGTCCCAGCTTTCCGCACTTGAAGCACTTCATCTGTGCGCGTTCAGCAGGTGATCTATTTTCTACTTGGTTAAATGTAGCAGGTTTCTGAGCTACTGGCGTGTTAGGCGATCTTGATGGTACATTAGATCGTCTTACCTGCATATGCTGGTTGTCGGGGCGATTACTAACCGAAGGTAAGCGATTACATGACCAATTAGGTTGTCGTTCTTCTCGCAAGTAGCGTTCTACATCGGCTGCCTTTTTTTCAGCTTCCGGAAGATTCAAGGGTTCACTGCTTAATAGTATTCGCCCTATGTCGCGTCTGAGTCCCTTTAGGTACACACGAACAGTCTTCTTCGTGATTTCTTCAGTCATAATTTTACGTGTTAGTGGTTGTGGGTACTCATTGGTTACTGCGTACAGCAAACGGTTGAGTATTCTTCTAAACCGAATATTAAAACTTTGCACTGATTCCTCGCGTCCCTGTCTCAACTCTCGTAATTGTTCTTGGTACTCATCCGAAGTCACTTGTGCTGCTAAGTTATTTCTCAGTGCGTCGTACAGATCACTATAACACTCAATAGGAATGTTGCGAATACTTTGGGCTGCTTTCCCCACGATTTTTTCCACTTTTATTGCTTTTAGCAATAGATCTTGCTCCATACAGCGATCCTTCATACTTCTCACTTCTTTGATGAAGTCTTCAACTCCTACATCATCATCTCCGTTGAGCGTTGGGATGTAGCGTATTGCATCCTTAGCTCGTAGAGTGGGAGGAGCGGGCGAAAAATAGCCTCTTTCTTCCACTTCGGGTTGTTCGCTGTCGAGGTGGACAGGTGGGGTGTCTGAAGCTGCTAACCCTGACAGTTTGCGTGCTTTTGCCATATTCACAGTACGATTGATTGCTGTCGACGCACTTTCATTGTCTTCGGTGATAATGGAAGCAAATTCATCGGTCGCAGGGGATCCGAACCCAGTCCGTAGCGCTGCGACGGTTTTCCCGAGATTCTCGATTTCTGCTGCCCTGTGTCTGTTCTCTTCGTCATTTTGCATAGACAAATGTAACATTTCCTCTCGTAAAAGGGCAATGTTCTCGTTCTGTTTTTGAATACTGTCCCATATTGCTCGCAACATTGGGTCAGTTGAGGTTGAAGTTTGAGATTCGTTTGCCTTAGACATTATTGCGCTGATTTATAATTTTCAGACGAAGACGAGTCTTGGCTACTGAAGCTAAATTTTCTTTCACGGTAACGTACACAGGAATTCAGTTTACCTTT
This sequence comes from Bombus huntii, assembly GCF_024542735.1. Taxonomy (NCBI): domain Eukaryota; kingdom Metazoa; phylum Arthropoda; class Insecta; order Hymenoptera; family Apidae; genus Bombus; species Bombus huntii. The sequence goes on from NC_066238.1 coordinate 22,389,563, forward strand.
TATTGTTACTTCACTTGGTTCGTGATAGTTACTTTGTTGTTGCGGATGACCGTAGTCCCAAATAATTCGATCTTCCGTAGATGATGAATGTCTTTTGGTTTCCGAACAAACACTTTTCACTATCCTGGCAGGATCGCCAAAATGTCACGTAAAATAACAAAATAAAAAAAGGAATTTGAGGTAAAAAATAAAAAAAAGAAAACTTTATTTTTTTTCTAACATCAATACACTTTACAATTTACTTCCGAACTCTAGGCGTGACTTTCTAAGACTGACTCTTATGATTTTACTTTCGATCGGATCCGATTACTTTCTTTTGTCATCCCTCAACATCCCCACCGTCCATGCATTTGCTAGGCGTCCGCGATCGTTGCCACGTGCTCTTTCTTCTAGAACCTTCGGTGGAAGGACCGTTGGGATGTTGATGGTTCATTAGGCACTTCAGCGATATACATTGTCGCCGAGTGCCGCCACATCTTTATCTCTATCGTCAGTCCGTCGGATTTGAAGTATGCCGGTCGTGACAACACCATCGGCGCCTGGATGAATCTTGATAACTCGGCCCAGAGGCCAATGCATGGAGGGAACGTTGTCCTCTCTGAGGATGACGATTGTGCCCTTTTGGATGCTGTGTCCACCCTTGCTCCATTTATTGCGGTTGGTTAGCTCGTTCAAATACTCCTTATGCCAGCGGTTCCAAAAATGTTGTTTAAGCTGTTGGATATGCTGCCATTTGGAGAGTCGGTTCGATGGAATGTCCCTGAAATCTCGATCACGTAAGCACATTAATGAATCGCCAATGAGGAAATGTCCGGGAGTGAGGGCTAGGAGATCATTTGGATCGGTGGAGATAGAAGTTAGAGGGCGGGAATTGAGGACTGCTTCTATTTCTATGATAAGAGTATTACGGTGTTAAGCTCATATGTTTCTGTTTCTCCACTCGCGCTGCGCCATAATATCCTTTGATATTTCCGATCCTCTGGTCGTACGAGGAATTGCCGATACAGGAATTTTCTCGATGTCGCCAGTGAGTACGTACTGATGAGCGCGGAATCTAATTAATATGCAAAATAAATTGTGAATTGATTCGAGAATATAGGATTTCCCCATTTTCATGATTATCGTGATTTTTGTATAAATATATTTTTTAAGATACTAATAATTAGGTACTTATAAATTAGTATTATCAATTATTTTGCATTTATAATTCCGCCTCTAGTATAAGTGTTAATTGAAAACTAACTTTATGTTTGAAAAAGTACTAGCAAAGTCGTTGAGTAACAAGCCACTGATGCTAACACAAATAGCATTGTCGTAATTAAATATTTCTAAATATTCATTTTTCATTTTGAACCTGTAGAAACAATTTATTATATATACTATTAGCTAAGTAATTGCATATTTAATTAAGTCGAAATATAAAACTTAGTTATTTTAATAATTTAAAAAATAAAAAACTGACAAACATTTCAATTTAATTTATGGTTGGAACAAAAGACAGTTATTTTTCATTAATTGAAATATTGCAATGCAGAGTACTTTCCAAAATACGCCGAGAGTATTCCTGATGGTGAAACGAGCGTTGCTTCATCGAACGCAGCTAAAGAAAACAACATCTATGTAGTTGGTGGTACGATGCCTGAAATAGGGGGCGATAAATTGTACAATACCTGTACTATTTGGGGTCCCGATGGAACTTTGATAGCAAAACACCGAAAGATAAGTAATATATTCCTTTATGGCTTTGAATTTGAAAATATTGGGGCGAAGAAAGTGACTCTATCTAGGAATAATTTAGGAATATACATATGTACATACGTATACTATAACCAATTCTATAATTTACGGTTTATAAAATACGTTATGATACGGGAAACGCCCATTTTTGTTGTAATGTGTTTGTGTTGTATAAATTTTTCACATACTTAAAATATTATTATACTTATTTTTTCTCCTTTTTAAACATTATTAAATGATAGGATTTTTTAATAAAAGAAAGTGATAAAAACGCTGTTATAGTCAGTTATAGTCGCCAGTTGTCCTTGCTAATGGTTGCTTGTTGTCGCTAGTTAGTTCTCGTTATCGTTATGTATTCCATCAATCACGCGAAATTTAACGTATGGGAATTTATTCTTCTTTATTCTTTCTGTAGGGAGATTTTTTAAGACGAGGAAAATATAGAATATTTTAAGACGACGGTAAGGTTTGAATTTAAGTAACTGTTTTATGATACAACAAAGTGGAAAGACGATTTAATTTTATAAAGTTTAGGGTAATTTTTTAAAAAACTTCGAATTTAAAAGATTCAAATAGATATCTTAAACGTAATTAAACCCTCCATATCGTAAGAAATTAAATGAAACTGCGCAACAAAGTTGATACATTTAATGTATTATTTTAAACATTTATTTAAAAACATTTATTTAAAATTTAAGTGTAGGCGTCGACGCGCGCGCGCCATTCGAAGCATTTGTCAGTTCGTTACATCTGCGGTAAAAGTTGTAACTACGAAGAAGCTTAACATATGGTGCGTCTCAAGACGACAGTAAAAAGTATTAAGAGATTTTTCGAGATTTTTTCTTTTAAGTTTCCAAGTACTTTTTCTATTTAACTTCTTTTTTTTTTTTGTTGCATTTTCTAACAATATTCGATAAATAGAGACGAAATATGACAGTTCTTAGTTCGGGGATTTATTGGTTCGAAAGTTACTTGAAAAGTGTTTCTGGAGTTCGTGCGGTTAATACTTTTAAACTTTTACCGAGTACGACTTATTCCGTATGGCTGGACAAATCTTTGTTGATACTGTAAGCGTAACTGTAAGCGTCCGGATATTGTCTTGTGGAGATAGAAAAATACACGAAGTATTGATTGAACTACATATTTTTTTAATTCTTTTTTAATTCTTTTAGTTCTTCATATATTGATAATAAAACGATATTCCGCTACTTTGAGCACAATATAGTAATGTTTAAATAAATAATAAAATTTACGCATTTCGTCTTCATGCGTCGATAAGAAAATGCAAAAAAAGTTAAAGAAAGATGATGCGCAGACGCGAAGTTTAGTCAGCAATAATATTTAAAACCTCTAAAATATATTGTACACATTTATTTGCAAATAAGCTCAATGAAATTGAACTGTAACTGTGTTTCCAATAATGTCTTCGATGTATTGCTCGCCATTATGTCGGATTAACAGCTCTAAGTGATCGACCTTAATCACTAAATGTCGGCCGTGATTCAGTGGTATAGCTTTACATATGACGGACATCGCAGGCGCTTGTAAGACGTCCATTGTGAAACGTTTCCAATAGCACCGTTTATGCACCGTTTATGTGATGGTGAAATCTGAATATATATATCGCTGAAATATATATCGCTTATCACTTGAGTCTGACACGATCGTTTTTAAATAGAATCACAATTTTTTATTCTTTACAAAATCAGTCTTTAAAGATTATGTGCAAATAAAATAGATAAATAGATAAATGGTTGTAGAAACTTATAAAACAGATATTACAAGTATATCTAAATAAATGATATATTTATAAATTGTAATATTTGATCTAAAGTTTAAATAAATAAAAGAGATACTCGTGACTTACAATAAACGTATTTTTTTTTTCAATTTTTAAACAAAGCAAAAGTGGATAACAATTTTTCAAAATGTAAAAATCAACACAATGGTTGGTTTCTTTAATTAATCAATAACGTTTAAAGTTAATTAATGTCCAGAGTGGTTTGTACATTTTGTATTTCGCCGTATTTCAACGTTCGATGTGTAAATAGAACTTGATGCCTGAAATATCGAAAAAATAATTAAATCCGATCGTTCCGTCGAATTTGCAAATTGTATACTCGTGTAAAATCGAGTGCGCTTGTGTATGCTGATACGAAAAGTGGTAGTATATTTTTCTTTTTTCAATTATCGTTATCACTTTTTGTGTGGAAAAATTAATTCCGTGAAATGGAAGTGCAATCAATACGGCTTATCACGAAATAATAGCACAACGACGGTACATATTGGTATTGACGTCAGCTTCACAAAATTTCCCGAGTATCGCGGTCGACTATTTGGGTTAAGAATTCATTTTCAAGGTTCTACAAGCACGAGTATCTTATGGATATGAAATTTTCAGTGTACATTTTAATAACCATATTCCATATTGCATGCTGCGGTCCAAGAAAAATCCGCAGTTAATATTCTGCTAATCCCTGCTGCTTTTAAAGACCATAAGTAGTCGTCCGTAAGGTTTAAAAGATTTCGAGTAGATTTGTATTACGTATTTTATCTTCTAATTTTTAAAGAGAGGATCGTGTTTAATTAATTGAAAATGACGAAACTGTAATGGGACATTATTATCAAATATTAAACGTGGTTCCATTGGGTACTTTTATGGTCTTTGCGAGATATATATGCATTATACGTTGCTATTGGCAACGCGTAGCGATGAACGATGGAGAGCAATACCTTCGTTATCTCGTCTCGGTTGTGTACATATCAGTAATGCACAGTACTCGTACTAAATATCTTACAAATTCCATACAGATTTTCAGATTAGTTTCGAATAATACCAACACGACCATGATAGTCACAGTACAGTATTAAATGGTGCCACTATGCATAATACACTCCTAAAATGTTTCTACAAATATATTTGTCCGAATATTTTTGTCAGCTACTATATCCTAACCACGATTTATTAAACAATATATAGATTTAAAAAAGAATATATAACGACATTACTTGTTTAGGCTAGATTGGTTTAACTTGTATAGTTTTAGTAACTGTGTAAGATCAAACAAGAACTTATCGTTAGTTTGGCGAGATTTGATTACACGAAGCAACATAATTGCTTTGAAACTCAGGACAGAAAACAATGTCAACCGGTAGACGCGTTTGTCTGGTGAACGTGTAACGCGTGAATAATAGATAGCGACAATCACGCGAACGCTAGTTACAGCTGACTTGGCTTACATTGTAGCATTCAAACTAGAGTATACGAGCCGTAAGTACTATTGAAAGTTCAAAGGCCGACTAGTGAGCTTCATCCTATCTCATTTTTTAATCAGGCGATGGATCGACGAATCGTATTGATTTCGAGGATTATTATAGTTCTGTGGAAATTTTAAAGCGCGGTTTGTCTAATCTTGTCTCGTTAGCTACAGACTCTTTGGCGAGCAGCCTGAAACTTGATCCAGTTTCGAGAAAATGAAAAATTCGTTTCTTCTCTTTGCTTCCCTGTTCCTTCTTTCCTCCTTTTTCCCTTTTTACATCGCGTTAAGACCCGTTAAATAATATTGACTGCCGTGGACGCTGGCTGAGAAGTGCACTTTATAACTAGCTTTAAAATCACTGACGTCGATGAGGACAAAGGTAAGTTAGAGGGTCATTTATCTGAGCTGGTGTTATTCGACCTGAACTCTGCAGCTTTTCACAGTTTCTTTCGTTTTTCTTTTAAGAGCAGAGATGTTAACTGGTCTCTTGTTACGTGTAAGAAAGTACGTGTATGTACTAAAGCTTATTTATCACCAATTGGTTGCTCAAAGTCGAGATATACATACCTATATTATATTAATACGTTACAGAAGATTACGCGTTAGTTAGCTTATGAGAATTTATAGTGTGTCACAGATCACAAAAGCAGAATGACTACTTTTTCATAAACGATATATGTATATGAATTGAAAGTTTAACTATTACGTCACATACTTCTCTCGATAAACGTCGTCGAGTGCATATTGTTAAAGAATATTAGCCATTTGAATTCAATAGTTTCGAAGATACTAATGCTTCTGTGAAGTTTTTGCAGGCTGTTAATTTTTTATTCAGATACTACAAATTTTAAATAACTTCGATTAGAAATAAAAATCACATTACATTAACGCGTAGAATGTAACGTAACGTAGATAATGTAAATATAAATTATATTACAAGGAAACAATACGGTAATTGTAGGTAATGTGAAACATTCTGGTTAAAATTGCATCCTTTGAAGGCTAGGACACACAGTACTTACGAAGTAGATTAAGTAGCAAATGGGGTACTTAAGAAAATTCATGTTGTCATTGTTTAATAAACATCTTCAGCTAATAGCTTTCTGCAAAAGCTGGTTTAAGTTATGCTAGCTTATTCCTTATTAATTGCAATTATATTGTTCGTATCTCCTAGAGGATTAACAATCCATTTTTATAATGGATAATAAAAGTAAATTCCTATTAGGTTGTCCCAAGTTTCTTTCGCTTTATAAAGAAATGACAGTTATGTTATTCTATATTATTTTATATTAAATTGGAAAAGTGCTAAAATATTTGATAAAAATGTTAAGAAATTCTGATATTGATTTAAGCGTATCGATTTATCTGCTCTTCATATTTGATCAAACAGAAATTGTTAATTATGATTTCCACTTAAAAGCGGATTGCATATTATGAGGATAAATTATCAAATTCATCTCTAATATACACATTAGAGAATCATTCATAGCCGTAATCCTGTTTACCGCTAACATTCCTGGTACTCAATCATTCATTAGGAGACTGCTCTAGCCGCACAGAATACACCTGTAAATAATTAATCGCCATTAATATTCCATCGACTTTTGAAAATCCCTCATGTGATCTATTTCATGCGATGAGAATATGTATAAATTGAGATTGCGATCGACCATCCTCAGTCGGATAAATCGAGTGATTCAAATTATAACACAAAAAAAAGTTAAAACTAGTTACATTATCTTTTTCAATTTTTATGTATTATTTGGCGGAAGAAACTTTGGTAATTAGTAAGTAAAGTTCACCTCCTTAATGTTAATGATTTTAATATGTTATTAAGCTCAAAGTTCTAAGGAATTTTCTATATATATATACATATACATAACTGTGTGCGTATATATATAATATACGTATAACAGCCAAAGTTCAGCTCTCAAGTGTACGCAAAACTTTTATGTTCATTTTACGCTATACCAGTATGTTTCATGAATTTGTTTGCTAACAGTATCGAAACAAATAACAAGCAGAGGACGAGCTATTCATGAATTGTTTTGCCAGCGTGTACGCTCCCAATATTTTCTATTTGAGAAAACATACTTGTTGCTATTGCAACTACAAATATTTTTACAGTCGACGCTTTTGCCGTGAATCATTGGCTAACATGTAAAATCGAGAAAAAACATGGTTTATTGTGATGGAAATGTGGAAAACCGCAAAACCGATATAGAAGGGAAAATAAAGGAAAGGAAGGTAGGGATAAGTAGAAGCTTGGGGCCAAGTTTAATTCACTGAAACCGAGCTGCTTGTATTATCACAAAACAAAATTGCCAGTACGTCATTTCCGTACTCTCGTCCTCGCGAAAATGGTTTTGCTCGTGAAGAAAAAAACGAAGAGACAGGGAAGAGAGGAAAAAGCAAACGGAGAGCGCTTTTAAAAAGCTGGCGAACCGTGTGTTACCACAACGAGACACGCGGTGCTATTTGTCGCTTTAAATTGTGTCGCAACTCGTTTTTGAGATCTTTGCCAGGGATGCGTTAAAACACGCTGCAAATATATTTCTGGCTTTTCTGGGGTTTAACTGAAATATGACAAATAACGTTGTAAAACATATGTACTTATGACTTACAGAGTAATTGAGTGTACAAAATATAATAGCCAGCGATTTAGGGCTTTAAAAGATCAAAAGAAAAGAAAAGAAAAGAAAAGAAAAGAAAAGAAAAGAAAAGAAAAGAAAAGAAAAGAAAAGAAAAGAAAAGAAAAGAAAAGAAAAGAAAAGAAAAGAAAAGAAAAGAAAAGAAAAGAAAAGAAAAGAAAAGAAAAGAAAAGAAAAGAAAAGAAAAGAAAAGAAAAGAAAAGAAAAGAAAAGAAAAGAAAAGAAAAGAAAAGAAAAGAAAAGAAAAGAAAAGAAAAGAAAAGAAAAGAAAAGAAAAGAAAAGAAAAGAAAAGAAAAGAAAAGAAAAGAAAAGAAAAGAAAAGAAAAGAAAAGAAAAGAAAAGAAAAGAAAAGAAGAAAGATAATATGTTGCGGCAGTTTAAGTCGATCTAAGAAAATAGATAACGGGAGGGGGGGGGGGGGAGGGCAAAGCTAGTTAATCTGGAAAGAATCCAAGCGTCAATTTCAAGCATTTACAGAGAATCAAGCGGGCTGGTTAAGGTCGTGAGTTGAGCAATTATCCCGCGTTAGGTTCAATCAGGTTAGTCCCACGCGAAATTGATCCAACCATGCGAAAACGAGTGTATTCTGATTTCTGTTGCAGATATTTCTGGATTGTTGATTTGTTTCCGCTTGTCATCGAAATTTTTTACCAACAATGAACGTGTACGTGAAAGCAATCATAATTGCGGTAATCATAATAGTGTCGGTTCTTCTTTATATTTTCCAGTTTGTAAAGATTGGTAAGTTGATACTGATTAATTATGCGATCGAAATCCTATATAATGGCTACAAAAAATATTTGCATCATTATTCTCGTTTCCTAATGAATCGCTGTTTTAATCAAGTTTTATATTGCATCAAATTTCTGTAGTTACACGAAAGTACTAAATTATAGAAAACTTGATATACACGGATTTAATTAATTGATAAATTAGCCAATATATAGGCATTATTATTTATTATATTATATATTATAGGCATTATATATTAGTAATGTATATATACACTTTTGAATTTTAGCCTTCTTAGCCTTCTATTCTTATATCCTTTAAACGTCATTTCAAGCTACAAGCTACTTTAACTCAAATAGCTCGATTTCAAGTTCTAACGTATACTGTAAAGCACACTTGCGAAGTGAAACAGTAAACACGATATGAAAACTCTCTCCCCAGTAAGAAATCGAATATCCAATTTCAATCGTGCTTCATCGATGAAGCATCAATGCTACGTAAAAGCATCGTGGCAGCCGCAATGCGGATCCGTTGAACAAAAATTTCCTGGCGCGATCGTTTTCGTAACGCTATTAGCCGTTTCAGTATCAGGGATGTTTTAAAAATCCGTATCGGATTGTACCATGAAGCGCAATAGCGCTTCGTTTATTTATTTACGAGAAGTGCCGATCAACTCGATTGCACTGCTCTTTTTTTTTTGTCGAAACATACCGTTCAACGCGTTCACGCTTCACTTCATCAGCTATATCAGAAACGTTACACTAAAGAGTCAAAAGGTTGCCAAATATTCGTGCTTTACCTTTTGTTTGTGTGACGTTCTGTAATTGGTTTTCCAATTCAAGAGGTAATTTATACATTAGTTTTTTCTTTATTTGGTTTACGATTATTTGAAAGAAAAGTAATTACGAGAGGAAACTCTGATAGACTAGCGGCAAGCTACGTTCGGAACCGAGCGCGTTGTGAATTGACAATCGTAACCAAACATCGCGACACAGTTCACCACACTACGTGTACAGCATGATCACGCTGAGTGGCGTTGAAACGGTTAACGTAACTGCGCGTACGACCGTCGAATGGCAAAGATATTCAAGCTGAGAATCGTTTTCAGATGTTACAAACAGCTGTGTTGACTTTCAAGGAGAAACCATTCGACATGATCTTACGTTTGAGCCGGGACCTTCGGTTTGCAGTTTCTGCACCTGCTATAATTCGAGGCTGAAGTGGTGCCAGTCGATCGTATGCGACCCGCCCGTAGTGAGTATATGCTCATTACTTAAACACTTAACACAACCAGAGAGAAACTAAAGCACACCGTTAACGCTTGCACGCTGGTCGTTAAAGCACATGCTACGCGAATAGGGTACACAACGATTCATCTAACTTGCCTTGAATTACTTTTACAAAGAGAAACATGGACAGGAATAATTTTTTGTTACGAGTCGTTTAATTTATTCGTTCGTTAGAACGATTGGTCTGACAAATTCAAAGTCTTGTTCCGTATAAATATTTTTAAACAAGTACGTCATAAGCTTTGTATATTTTTTTTATCGCAACGAAACTGTTCAGAGAAATGTTGAAATTATTAATTACAAAAGAAGACATTTACGTTGTAAAAATGTTAGCGAAAACATTTGTGAAAAAGTTACTTTGTTATAAATTCTACAAAAAGAAATATTGAAAATCACGCGCCATTTATTCAGTTGCACGTATGAAAAGTATTTTGCATTCGCGCAAAAGAATCCCTTAAGGATACATATTTTATAATAATTGGAGTGTCAAAGTTATTACGCGGATTGGCGTATACGTGCCTTTTAATGAAACTAGGTTATTCATTTGTTATTCGTTCCTAACTTTCAACTTTATGATTTTTGCGGAATAAAATTTTATATTCCGGTTCAGTTTATAAATGATTCATTTTGAATTTAATAAAATTAGAGTTACAGCAGTGCAATTTAATAAAGAACAAATAATCATTTGTACTTTATTAAAATGTTCTTTTAGCGTCTCGTTTTAATATTTCTCTAATAATATTTTGTTAACCGTTATATTTAAATGAAGGTTTTCAAAGCAGAGACGTACTTTAACGTAGGAAATGGACGTACATTTATAATGAGAATTCAGAAGCAAAAATATTTCATACAAAAATAAATATTCCCCATGTAAATAGGTGTAAATAGCTACGTTATGACTTTTATATGTATCTAACGTTTTTCCATGCAAGCTAACGTATATTTACTTCTTCGCTTCTTCGATTCTGAGTAGTAAAACCTGGCATTCATGCGGTTGATAGGTAGTTACGCGCTGACAACGAAAAACATAAAATGAATAAAAAGCATGAGCCATCCTATAAAAAAAATAAAGCTGCTTTTATCTTTCATTATATATTCGTCAGAATATTGTTAATAAATATTTAAGTTCAGATTTCAGCTTAAATAAATGCATAGGATTGGACATTTATTTATATATGTATCTGTGAACGCTTTTTGACATAAAATTTTTATAACGACTAAAATGACATATTCCGATATTAAATTAATTTGATGAGAATAAAAACTGAATTTTTTAAACGAGATTTTGTATGAAGTTACATTTATTGGGAAAAATTCATTCTTTTATAATATGATAAAACGAGACTCATAGTCTGTATAAATCATTTCATGGAATATTATGTGTATGTACATGTGTTCTACGCTTTTATTATAAAAATGCTAAATGAACATAACGATCAAACGCATCGACAAATGCATTGAACATATCGATTGTTATTTTGAAAAATTGATTATCTTTTATTTGTTTCGAACTACAAATTGATTGAGACATTCGTGTTTGCTAAATTGCGAATTTAACGCAATGAAGTCGTCTGAATCCCTTGCGAGCATGTAAATATAGCGTCGAATTAACAGGTCAATTACTTGAGGTTGGAACTGAAAGAAAGAGAAAGATGGAGGAGGTCTTGCCTTTGAATGCTGGACACTTCTAAAGCCCACAGTTCGCTGAAATTGCCAGAGAATTCAATTAAATGGCAAATTAAACCATTGAACTGAATCTGTTTCCAATCGTGAGCTTGGAGGTTCTACCCTTTGAATTTTTAAACCAGTCACCCTTCTTTTGTACGTATGGTAACGAATATAATTCATAAACTAATGAAGTGTGTAATTCAATTGAAAGCTCTTTTCACTGAATCCAGTTTAGACTAAGAAAAATGATATAATAACGAAATTATCAATTTACAATTTATAGAGCGTATACTTTATTCGAAAGTGAAGTTTATTACTGCAAATATTAGTTGGCTATTTATAGCCTGTTTGAAAAGGTGATTTAATTTCGATTGATTTTCGATAAGTTTTTGTTGGTTTACTCAGGTTAATTAATCTCCAATAAAATAGAAATACCAATCCGGTAGTATAATTGCTTTCTTGCTTATTACCTTTTTACTAATTAGCGATGCACGATTCCAGACCAGTAAATATTTTTCCATCGGGAGAAGTCAGGTCGAGAGATGCAAGATTTATACGCTCGTTCTGTCAGTTATCCCAGTGTCTGTTACGCGATAGAAAATGAACGAACTGAATAATAAATGCATTATCGGCATGAAGATTGCTTGATGTAGGCCACCGCTTTTTTTTCTATCCTTCCGATACCATTTTTCTTTTTTTTTCTTCTTTTTTTTCTTTTTTTTTTTCTTTTTTTTTCTTTTTTTTTTTTTTTTTTTTTTTTTTTTGCGAAACACTTTGCTAGTCGTGAGAAGCAGCAATTCGGTAATACGAGCGGTAATACGAGCGGTAATACGAGACAAAGCGATTCAGAACTCGAATTCATTTGTTGGAACGACGCCATGGGCAAAAGTAGATAATGGAAAACTTTCTTCCAAAGACCATTTGATAGCGCCGACGTAATCAAGAGTGTGACGATATTGCCAGAGACGTTTCTGCAAATAGAAGACTAACTTATTTACGAATTGCCGTAACACGATTGCCGCTGGTAGTATGGTTAGTAATCGCTTTATTGAATTTTCGCTTGATGTGACATCGTCGAGAGTTTCTAGCGAAATTCTTCTCCCTGTAAAACTATGTTTCTACAGCAATGGCTGTAATTTTCGAGTTACCGTTTGCGAAGAAATCTTTTTCTTTGTTACGTGTAATAGATTATTTTTAAGTTTTAAGTTTTAAATTACATTGGTAACCTTCTATAATTTATTACTCGAAGGTGGTAATTTTTTCTTAAATAGTTTGTTTTTCCTATAATTTATTATAATATATTTTACTACAGAATCCTCAAAAACATGATGTATGTATATATATCCTGAAATATTATCAGTCTATTGTCAAGTTATAGAACATTATGGAAATTGCCAATTAAAGTCATAAAAAACAAAAAATAAGGAAGTTCGTTAAAATATGTGATTTTCCAATCAAGATATAGAATTTATTCGAGTAATATAGATTACGGTAGAGATGGTGACGGTAACAATGAGTGGACTGATTCTTCGTGCGAAAACAAATTGGAAGCGCAGAGCGATGTATTGTTTCAGCGAATATCGATTTTAAAGCACGGTTTTAAAGTACGTGTGCGTTTGACTAGGTGTGTTAATTAATATTGCTGTCTGATTTTCGATATGTAAATACAATATCTACATATCTTTAAACTTATGATAATTGAACTAACAATTATTTTAAATTTAAATTAAACATGATAATTGAACTAACAATTTTTTTAAATTTAAATTAATATTTATCCTTTTAAATGCAACAATTTTTTTTAATAATAATTTCACGCGTAAGTCAGCTGCGCACATATTTGATCGTTCTTTAAAGCTTGAATCTCTGCGAAGAGAAAAAATCTTTCAACCAACAAGAACTGGTTCTACGTTTTCTATCCATTTCCTTCCAGATAAATCTCTCTCTATCTAAAATCCTTATTTCCGTATTTCCTTGAAAAGGTTAAAGTCGTTTTGTATAAAATCCAACGTAGAGAAGAAGGAAGATCCGCAAAAGATTCTTTCAGCTTTCCCTATGTTTGAGCTCGAATCAAAGCAATCCTATTCCCAATAGGGTGACTATGCGTTTAACTTCTCATAGAATCTCTCTGATTCCGTGTGATACCTTCGGTGTTTTTGAAGTATGTAATTGATGTCGTAACGTCGACGCTTTGCAGTGCGAATTCAATTTTGAGTTGCAATTTCCCTGTTTGCGTGGCAAAAGCATAAAATCGATAAACACGTTTTCTTTGCCGATGGCGCACTGTAAATATAAATATTTGAATAAATATCGCGAATTTCATGTTGCTAAAAGATTTATACTATTTATTCGTAAATAACTGTTGGATATGTTTAAGTTGAAACCACTGCATTAGGTCTTTTTTCTTGTTTAAAATTATTTGTATTGGTAAATTGAATGAAAGTTCTAACATGTAATTTGTTCTTCTCTTATAAATAGTTTACGGAGGATAAAGCGTGGGTAACTCACGACTGTCGCGATCATGACACTATACATACCTATGTATAGCACGTATACTAAGCTAACTAAAATAGCAAGTCAGAGAAATGGAAACTTAGGAAAATCTAAAGGAAGATAAAACGTTCGAGCCTTGCCAGGAATATAAGATGCTAAGTAATCTTCCTAAGTAATCTCCTCCAGCTTTTTCTAGTTTGATCAATAATTATTAGTACATGTTAGGAAAATAAATAGAATTTTTGTTCTCAAGCGAGGTATAATTTAAATTTTGTATGTACACAAAAATGTTAAATATCTGTAATAAACATGGTATAATCAATTTTTTTACATAAAATTATATTGTATAGGCTATTGTTATTTAAACATTTTAAATTGGATGAAGGAAAAAAATGACGCAAATAAAACGTAGGACATTTTAATTAAAGAGACTAATATAGAGATTTATCTACTTAACTGTGATTAAATCATCTCCACTTAACGCTCTACCTCTTCTATTAATTATGCTTCGTTAAACTATGATTACAGAGGATGGGTTTTTTGATAAAATGACATTCTGACAAATATATATAGATCGATATATATATAGATATAGATAGACAAATATATAGATTCTTACAACAGTAGTTATGAATGAACAGTAGTTATTGTATCAATTCCGTTCTTCAGAAGCTTCATTTGTGAAAAGACAATTCGCCAGAATATGGATTCACTGTAGTTATAGCTGTAGGATTTCAATCTAGTTGACAGACTTGCTTTACGTAGAGAATATCTGTCTCTTGTTCTACCTTATCGCGATTCTCTCCTCATCTTATACGCTTTGTCGAGCAAAGTAATATTGGCATATATCTCGGCTCTGGTTACAATCATTAGTTTCCGCCTAAACGGTTAGAATCACATAGCTCGCGCTCTACTCTCGTTTATTCAACATTCAGGCCATATGGTCGCATGCGACGAGTTTTATGTTAATTCCGACCGATTACAATACCTTTCTTTCGTTTACAAGGAACGACGAGACTGGCAGTTGCGTGATTTCCAATGCAAAAGCCGCGATATCTGCACGATAACCTAACCTCAACCGATTTTGTTGTACTATTCTTATGTGGACTTCGTTTGTACCACAACTTCGTCGTAACAAAAATAGAATACGTAGAACACGGCATTCCGTTATGCGATATTGTCGATTCCTAACATCCGAAAAATCAGAGATAATTTTTTCCCTACAGTTGTACATTTGTGTGAAAAATTACGAACGTAAAGTTGTTTGGTGCATGCACAGTCCTCCCCTCCCCTGCATTTGCGTGGACATGCTAGAAAGATTCACTTTTCCACGGTGAAACTGTATGAAATGTATTATAATTTCATTTTTACAAAGGTCGAACATCCTACTATGCATAAATTTAATATTAATATAAGCAGGTTTCGTGTTAAGTATTACATCTGACGTATAAGCACACGTGTGTACGAGCCTTGGTTTTAAATGTCTTATAGTAGACACCGAAAAGATTATTCAGTTGGATATCTGACTCAACATCAATATTTTACTAGGAGATAACATGTTAAGAACACGTTGGTGGATGGCATGGGAGATGATGAATGAAGACATACTTCTGTGAGATACATAAAATAGTAGTCAGAACGTATTTTGGCGCTTGGGGACAGCAACAGCTGGTGATACTGTCATACACCTCCATTTATAAACTTTCGAAAATCGATGTGACCTTCAAACTTTAGTGTATTCTGTTTCACAGCACAAAATGTTTCCGAAACGTACGTTTATTGTTACAATGAACTTGACTAATGGCTCTGAAATACTATCCTTGAAAAAACAATGGGGGAATTGGAGCAAAAAAAAGAAGGAAATAAACAAAGACCTTGTTGGTTCGTAAAAATAAAATATGCTACAGGAAAAACTTTTTCCAACGGATTGAGATGCGACGAGCTTTAAAAGCTATGACGCGAATCGAGCGTTTGTCTACAAGAGCGCATTTTCGGTGGATATATAGATATACATGTATATGTGACGAAATATACTAAAGCAATATTGACCCTTTGTCGCTGAAAGTATCAAACTACAAAACTTCCTTTCAAATTTTCAGAATAAGGAAATCAGGATCATGATAAATAATTGGAACATAATTAAAAATAATATATCTTCTCTATAAGATAATGAATACATTGGTTCATTTAATTTTTATGGATATTCAAACGCTTCTGTGAAATAAAACGTCAAGATTATAGAGTATAAAATTCATAGCTATGAAATAACTAAAACTCTGATGTATTATTAAAAATATACGTTAGGTTGTATGTAGTGATACATACAAAGATTACATGTACAAACCCATAATTAACACAATGCTACCGCAACCATTCTGCAATCTACCTTGCCCAAAACACTCTTCCAGTCACCTCCAAACTCTTCAATTCTCTCCACCTAATCACCCACAAACCATTCACAAACATGCAATTCTCGACAAAAGAAGAACTTATCGTCGGTTGTCCTTAACATCTCGTTCATTCATTTGGTCCCTATCCCCCTATTTCCTCCCACCGTGATGATCGCACTACATTTTTCCACATTTTCTACATTTTTCTCTATTCTATTCTCTGGATGACCTGAATTCTCGAGCAGTCGAGTGACGATTGATCTGTACAATTGATCGATTTCTTTTTACTACAGCCATGCAGAAAATTTCGCCTTGGAAAAGAATGTTGTGATTTCGAATGTCTGGATCACCTGAAGAACGTTACCGGAAGTGGTAAAATTTATGTCCTTGATTATGATGAATCCTCCAGCTCCTCGACTCAGCGACAAACGCTACTCTGGGTGATGAGCGTAATGGTGCTATTGCGGCTTGTTTAATTTTTCAACAAGGATCCAGATGGCGCCGTTGACGGAATTCTTTCGCTATAAACGTCAACGATCAACATCAGCCATCAGGCAATTTCATATTTGTGACTTATTTCTTCTGTGTTATTTCTTCTAATTTTATTGTTAGTTCTTCAATTTGTATTCCAAAAGATTGAACTCTTTTTACGTGCGTGTGTGTTTTTCTTTTTTTTGTAACTCGTCGAGTTGCAATTCTAATTTTTGCACTTCCTCCTTCATGTCCTCTATGTGTTTCTCGAACTCTTGTGTCGTCCTGTCTTTGTCGGAACATTCTACTTGAAGATCAGCGAGTTGATGCTCGGGATCGTAATTCAATTTTTGGTCGTTAGCAGTAATAAGCTCACGTAACTTCACTTTTGAACTTGATCTTGTTTGGTCTTGATTGTGTTTTCGTGGTGCTTGTGGTGTTCTAAAAGTAATCGTCACGTTACTTGCATTTTTAGTGCACATTGATACACTGCACTCTGCAGTTCTCCTATTTTCAAACTTGCTTCATTTAAGGTAACTTTATGAATTTCCGATTGATGCTTTAACATTTGATGTAAGCCTTCTATTGCTGTTTCACGTTCTTTCAACTGTTCATTAAATTCGTTGTTTAGCATATCCACTCGAGAAATTCCGAGTTCTTGAGCATCGTTTCTTCTTTTAGAAATTTGGCCTATTTTCTCTCGCCTGCTGCTACATGTTGCTGTCATTTTATCAACTTCTTTCTTCTTTTTTTTTCTTTTTTTTTTTTCTTGAACTTAAAATCTTGATTTAAGGTTTGTGTTTCACTATATGATTTATTATTATTAACTAGTTCAACATTATTTTCAGTAGATTTTTTTTTCGCGTGATTTTTATACTTATTTAAATAGTTTTACACGAACAAATGCATCGTACGTCAGATATACCATTTTTAATAAATTGTCGCCTTTACAACTCGAGTTACCTCTGAACGAGTCGCATGATTGATCAATAAGCCATGAGTAATTATGCAAATTCAGTTTTTTTTTCATCTATCTATCTGAATATTATAACAAAGACTTTACATTGAATATTTTATTAAAATTGTAAGTTTTTCATAAACGCTTCAAAATCCACAGTCTATTGATCAACTCCTCTATCCTTTCTCTTTCTCCTCACTAAAATAGATAAATTCCTAATGTAGTTTGTGGATAATATTTCTTTTTTTTTTTTTTTCTAAAGCAAATCACATTTATCATCTGATATATTTTTTTAAATAATTTCTGTCTGTACATTTTCTTCTTTTCCCTTACTCCTCTTTCTCTTTCTAATGAATTCTTTTTATTCCGTAAAATAGTTTTTGTATATTCAATTTTGTTAAGTGCAATCCTTATTTCTGATAACTTACTTTTATTAGATAATTCTTGTGAATCTTCTACTACATCTTCCATATCATTTTGAGTGCGGCTTCTACCTTCAGTAAATTTAATATCTTGAACCGTATCATTAATTTCAATAGCTCTTTCGGTATCAAGTAAATCGCACTTATTATTTAATATACCTTTTGAATTGACTTCTGTCTCTGTAGTTTCTTCTTCTGTATCTTCTTCGAGTTTTCTTCGTTCTTCTAATCCACCTTTCTCATTTTCTAGGATCTTCCTTGTTGTTACGCCGCCTAAAACATCTGCACGCCAGCCCGCGCCAGCTCGCACCACCGGACAACAACCAGCCTGCGTAACGTCACTTCGACCCTCAATAAACCTAAGGACCCACCATAACTTTCACTTCCCTGTAGTGTTTCGCCATGTGTCTTCAATCCGTTTGTCTTGAAGAATTTCTAAAGCTTAAAAATATTCTCGAAACACAGTCGGTTTTTAGAGAGGTCCTTGGGTTTATTAGACGTACTTAAAACACGGAGAAAACGGGTATGCACCCATTAGGAAAATCCGAATAGCCCTCTAATAAAACAAGCTATGTTTTCCTCACGCACACAGTCATCTATCCACCACGATGGTAGGAGACTTCCTACTCATCCCTTCGAGCAGTAGTGCAGGTCATGACCAATCGACACCGCGGTTCGTTACCCTCACTTTTCCTAACGAAAGTGGGGACAACGAATCCGCGTTCTTTAGGCACAGGGGCATACCCACACCGAACTTTTCTTCTGTATTAGAAAAAGAGCGACAGTCAGTCTAAAAACTAACGCCTAACGCGGCAGTCTACACATAGCGCGAGAGTCGCATACTTTACGAAAATCTTTTGTCGGTTCTCGGTGTTGTCGAACATACATCTTCTCTCCTAAATATATTATAGTGCTAAGTACATTAATACATTAATCTCCATTATAAGAGCCCTGCTCTAGCGTACATATCTATCACATCTTCGTGCGACAAGTTGTTAACTATTTATTTCTCTACGTCAGTGTAATCTGTAAAGTGTTGGAAATATATAATTTATAATTCAGTGAATCACAGTGTTATACAAACTCAATCACCCCTATTATCTCAACGGAAATCAGGGGATCGATCAATTCGTGGTGTCGATTGATATAATCGTACGACCCCCGTTGACGTCTCTCCTCGCGGTTACGTCTCCCCGCAATTGGTCGGAATTTACACTTGTATTTTCATCTTCTTTAACTTCGACTTTATCCGATCTCCTAGGTCTGCCTCTATGTTTCGCTTCATCAGTTGCTATTACACCCGTTACTGCATTATCATTTTCTACAGATTTATACCTATCGCTATCACTAGCTGTGTTCGTTAAAAGAACTTCCCTTCGTTGACGAACTTATCAGTTGTTTCGTTTTCACTATCTGAAATTGATTTTTGTTTAACACCTCTTTTTTCTTCTTTGGCAAATTTATTTTCTACATTTTCCGATGCCTTTTGTTTATTAATTATTTCAGACTTGTCTTCGATTAATTTCGTCTTTAAAGCGCTTCGCAAAATTTTATTTGTGTTTGATTGTCTGGTTTGATTATAAACAATTTCTTCAAATTTTGGCGAAGTAGCAGGCTTTGCAGCAACATTATAACGACTGCTCCGTTTACTACTATCTAACATAGATGGAGATGGATTCTTGTCATCTTTATTCTCTAAAGACTTCTCTTGTGTATTAGCATCTAAATTTCTCGACATAAGATCTGCTGAAGTTTTTTATTCTGTAGTGTCACACGCATTTTTCGCTGTCATCATTTGGTCTTCTTCTATAAGCAAATGTTCATTATTGTAAGCATTATCTCTTGCTTTTTGTATGGATTCTAATGATATATTTTGTTCAACGTTGTCTATTGATTTTGTATCATTTTCAGCAGTTGATTTACTAACTGCTTCTAATTCCTTCGTTTCAATTTGGTTTTCTTTATTTGTATCGCCGTCCAAAATATTTCTCATTGAAATATTATCCTTCTTGTTATGATCTTTTTCTGCTTCTCCTAAACTTTTACTTTTTTTGTCGAACCGTTCTTGTAAATTTTGAGTATCTTGTGACGAAGATGGTGACAAATCATTATACAACACTGCAATATCTTCTTTCCTTCGTTTCACAGACTCTTTCTGGTATTCTGTCGAGCTATTGACATCAAACATTAAGTCTGTTTTAATGAAAATATAATCCTGTGAAGCGGTGTCAATTGATACTTTCTTTTCATAAGAATTTTCTACATTAGACTGCAATTCTTTTGAAAATTCTTTCAAAACCATTTCTTCATTTCCTACAGTAACGTCTGTTTTCTCCAAGCTTTTGTTCAAATTATTAGAAACTAAACTACCCTGATAACTCCGACTAGTCGCTACTTTAATAGTCTCCTTTAACAGTTTTCTTAACTTGATTTCGTTCTGCTTCTGCATAGCGTCTAGTATGACCCGAATACTTGGATCCACACCAGTAGCCATAGCCAAGCCGGTGAAAATTATCCTTTGTTCCGTGGTATATATAGGGTAAAACGAATGGTAGACCGCAGCATAGTGGTTTCCAACGATCCACACTTGTTCTAATTCCTCACTCAACGTCTTTCGTGTCCATTGACGTAGAAAAAAGTAAGTTATTGTAATATCGGAATATATTAAAGGTGTAATTTTGTCCGATTAATTATAATTTATTAATAATGGATTGAAAATACAGATATTACAGACAGAAAATACAGACAGAGAAACGATGTTTGATTAACAGGAAAACTAAATGCAACGCTCGTATTTACATCAAATAACTTGACAACTATTTGGTAACTCTCTCTCTCTCTCTCTCTCTCTCTCTCTCTCTCTCTCTCTCTCTCACTAGCAACTCTAACACTCGACAACACTCGCAACTCAATTCTAACGACTCTATGCTTCGACGTCTCGATCAACTCTGAACCTCGCCAATGCATTCCTGCTCGGTCCTGCACGCACACACACGCGCGCGCGCGCACACACACACACACACACACACACACACACACACACACACACACACACACACACACACACACACACACACACACACACACACACACACACACACACACACACACACACACACACACACACTTTTCGGCTCACATACTCTGGCCTCTCGATTGCCACTCCTTGAAATATGAAACCGTACTTCTGTTTTGACGCTGCTTATCTTTTCTCGCGTCACTGTTACTAGGCGCTCTTGGATGTAAACAAACCACAAAAAGACGGCGTACACGGTGTTTTCTAATTTCAGCCGATCTCCAATCAAAGCTATTCTACGATATTACATTATCGTATAATAATAAGCTTTTAATCGTTTAATAATAACTCGTCAAGTAGAAATTCCACACGAAGCATTGTGAAGAATAATACTTGAAGAAGATCTATGTTCTTACGAGATTGGCTGTCTACAAGAACTTTGTTGGATAGATTGTATCGTTTGACGAAAATTTTATTGTTGAAAGTTAAGAAAGTTGGAAAGAAAACCCACGCTGTCTCGAAGATGTCTTGTTTTTCAGATGCTGTAAATTGACAAATAACTAGATATTAGTATTGACATTATTTGATGTCATATCTGACCTTAAAGTATAAATAAAATCAATCTAGGAATTAATGAAATTTCAAACATTTTTTCTAAGAAAACAGAAGTTTCGTTCCTCCTAATGAGTATCACATGATGCAATAGAAAAATAATTTGACATTGAAAATCGTGTCAAGATCAATTTCGAAGCTATAAAATCGTCTTAAAAAAACGCTGTGATAAAAAATTTTTTGACACCTTGTACAAAGGTGTATATCAACGTAAGTGTACCTGTATGTCTATATTCGAGATTATTTATCTATTCAAGATAGCAAAGTAAAAATACTATATAGAGGATTTAATTAATGTGTGGATCAACGTATGTATCACTATATGTAACAATAATATTGACTGTATATGTACGTGTGTAATAAAAGATTTCCGGTTTACAATGTTTACGATACTGATATAAAAATACCATATAGAGGATTTAATTAACGTGTATATCTACGTATATATCATTATATGTAACAGTAACATTATGTGCATATGCGTATAATATTGGTTAAATGTTAAATGTTAAATGTTAATATTGGTTAAATGCGTTAAAGTGAAATGTTATTTACCTATTCAAGATAGCAAAGTAAACATACCATATAGAGGATTTACTACTGTTAACACTCGGTATTCTCGTATTCAAAGTATTTAACCAAATAATTTGGGAATCCAGCGGACGAGCTTGTATTTAATATGATTATATTTAATATAACAACTTTACTCAATATACGCGTAGCATTTTAAATGTCATGAGGGTTGCAGCGGACTCAATTTTAATGTACCTCGATATCTTAGCTTCTTATAATATCCTAATAAAATGTTATTTATCGATTACAATTGTCCTGTCGTATTTTATAGTGTTTGCTTTATAAATGTGAACTTTATTCAAAAAGAGTTCATCGATGATTATCCATTACAGGTTGTTAATAAACCTGAATTATGCACAAAGGAATTGCCGTTAATAACTTAAGATTCTCTGCCCGTCGTACAGGGTACATATAGTAATTATTCTCGACGATCGTAACGTTTAAGTCCAATTCGAGCTTATAGTCCCATGCGAGTTAAACAACGACAATAGTTTGAATTTCTATTTGTTCGTTTGTCGTCTGTTTATACCCGGAGCACCTGCTGTAAACCAATACAAAATTTATTAGATCTATAAATAACACATATAAAACTTATTAATTTATAATTAATATAAAATAGGAGAGCACGAAACTTCCTATTTTATGGATATGTTAAATCTTTGTAAAAAATACCATATCATTAGTATCATTTTAATCGTTCTAAAGGATTTAGCCGCATAAAGCTGTGACCCTTGGAAGAATCGATGTTCACGCGTGACAAATTGAAATTGTGCGAAGGTTCCGG
Source organism: Bombus huntii (assembly GCF_024542735.1). Taxonomy (NCBI): domain Eukaryota; kingdom Metazoa; phylum Arthropoda; class Insecta; order Hymenoptera; family Apidae; genus Bombus; species Bombus huntii. Next base: position 22,412,620 of record NC_066238.1, read on the forward strand.
TACGAACATCACAAGCCGAACATCGATACCAGGGGCACAGGCACATGTTCTGGGTTCATTATATATTTATAAAGGGCTGACGATTCAGTGGATGGTCCGGGTAAATTTAAATTGTAAATGAACGCATTGCTGGTTTCAAGTAAAAGCCTGGATAAGAGCGGATATGGTATGAGAGTCTGTCGTGGAAAGGGGAACAGGCCGCTTTTATTTGTAAAGTTTGAATCTCCTCGATATTGAAGATGTTGAAGCTGCAAGTATGTATTTCATTTTAATCCATTCGAGACCGAGATTTAATTGTAAAACGATACCTAGGTGTCGGTACGATCTGAATGTTTAGTTAGAATGATTCTGTGTTTTACTCTCTCCAGGGTATCCTTTTCATACTTTGATTTTAAATCGATGACAATCTTAAATAGTATGCCTCATATTTTTAAAATATAAAATTATATACTATGTTATTCTATAATGTATTAGGTACAGTTATATATATATATATATATATTATATTATATTATTTATTACATATATATATTATATTATTATATATATATATATATATATATATAATAATAATAATATATTGAAAAAAATATGAAATTAACATGATATATACATTACTACATAAGTTATATATAAAATATGTATATTATACCCTTGCCTACTGACTGATATGAATTTCTTTCGGTCTCGAATGCGTTAAAAGAGAGCGCAAAGAAGACGAAATTACTTATTGTAATTAGTAAAACGACCTGAGAGGCAGACAGGTACAAGAAAGAAGGAATATTATATTAGCGGCATTATCATGTTTTTGCTCTCTTTAAGTCTTTCATCGAGACAGACAATCTACAGGTATTAATCGACCAATTTCTCCAAGCTGATAACTTCGAATTGATGTTTATATATAAGAAGTGTTATGTGTTAATCTGTCTAAATGTTTAAAAGGTGTTATAAATTAAATGTTGTTAAACGATACGTAATTGCCTTTTGATCGTAAATTTTACTATCAAGGGGTCTTTTATGTATGCGTAATCATTGTGAATTATAACAATTTATGTGATCGATATTAAAGGTGTTTAAAAGCATATTATTATTATATATTATTATTCTATTCTCCTATATTATTATCCTATATTATTATAGCATTCCTATATTATTATAATATCCAATTACATGTTGATACACAAGATATACAGATTATTATTTATAACGTTTTGGTTTTCTTAATTGAGTCATTCATTTAGTACAAATGATAAGAAATTAGTAATAATTCACAAAAAAAGGATATCGTAGTAGAAATATTATAAAAAAACATTTTCTGTTTTAGTGTAGAGTTACTCCTTCTTACAGACAGTGTCGTACAAATCTGTACGTCTCTGAGAAAATGTAGGTATCTGAGCCCTTACTTCCTCAACAACTTTTAGATCTGATAGAAAAAAGAAACATACGAAGTAATAAGTAATGCTTACTAATAAATTCAACAAATACAGAGGAAGATGGCTAAATCGATAAATTAACGAGACTAAAAATTAATTACATCATGGATCTCTCGCTTTTAATTTTAAGCTGTAAATTACCGATATCGGTGACTGCCATATTCTCTTGAGTTTCCAAATCGTAAAGAATCTTTCCCCAGGGATTGGTCAACTGTGTATGTCCCCATGCGACGTAACTTGCTTAAGGAACACGAGCCGGTGATATGCAGGCAACGTATAATTGATTATCATTCGCTCTGAAACGCTGAAGTAATGACCAGTGCAGTGGTCCAGTGGTCATATTGAATGCCGCTGGATATATCAGCATTTGGCAACCTAACCCAGAGAAGCAGGAAATATGAAGCCACCGAATACCAATTAACTTCGTAGTTGCACGGTTCACATTCCATCATTTCTGAATATGCGAGGACAGTCCTCTTATTGTGCTTTTAATTCTTTTATTTGTTTCATTTTCAGCAAATATACTGGTTTTTTAAATTAAGCTTCTTTTTATACAGAGTTACAGATTATATTAATTTTATATAGAATATATTTAAGAAAGATATTTAATTTTTTGCTAGTTAAGTATTGATCGATTAAGTTACTGTACCTTTGTTCCGATAAATGCGTGCCATTTCCTCGAATCTAATATCATAGCAAATGCCAATACCTATTTTGCAGCCCTTCACATCGAACGTCGTTAGGGAGTTACCAGGACTGAGTGAATCACTCTCTCGAAAAGTAATCTTATTAGGAATGTCGATGTCGAATAGATGTACCTAATAACATAAAAATGTAGTCGCTAATTCTATTGCTGCAACTTTTGTAATTTAATATCAAAGTTACCAACTCCTAAACTTTAATTATTTTTTATTTAATAACTGACAGCGTTTTTATCACTTTCTTTTATTAAAAAATCTTATCATTTAATAATGTTTAAAAAGGAGAAAAAATAAGTATAATAATATTTTAAGTATGTGAAAAATTTATACAACACAAACACATTACAACAAAAATGGGCGTTTCCCGTATCATAACGTATTTTATAAACCGTAAATTATAGAATTGGTTATAGTATACGTATGTACATATGTATATTCCTAAATTATTCCTAGATAGAGTCACTTTCTTCGCCCCAATATTTTCAAATTCAAAGCCATAAAGGAATATATTACTTACCTTTCGGTGTTTTGCTATCAAAGTTCCATCGGGACCCCAAATAGTACAGGTATTGTACAATTTATCGCCCTCTATTTCAGGCATCGTACCACCAACTACATAGATGTTGTTTTCTTTAGCTGCATTCGATAAAGCAACGCTCGTTTCACCATCAGGAATACTCTCGGCGTATTTTCGAAAGTACTCTGCATTGCAATATTTCAATTAATGAAAAATAACTGTCTTTTGTTCCAACCATAAATTAAATTGAAATTTTTGTCAGTTTTTTATTTTTTAAATTATTAAAATAACTAAGTTTTATATCTCGACTTAATTAAATATGCAATTACTTAGCTAACAGTATATATAATAAATTGTTTCTACAGGTTCAAAATGAAAAATGAATATTTAGAAATATTTAATTACGACAATGCTATTTGTGTTAGCATCAGTGGCTTGTTACTCTACGACTTTGCTAGTACTTTTTGAAACATAAAGTTAGTTTTCAATTAACACTTATACTAGAGGCGGAATTATAAATGCAAAATAATTGATAATACCAATTTATAAGTACCTAATTATTAGTATCTTAAAAAATATATTTATACAAAAATCACGATAATCATGAAAATGGGGAAATCCTATATTCTCGACTCAATTCACAATCTTTATGGAAGTATAAACGGTAAGGTAATTTGTCTACTTTTACTTTTTTCTATATAGTTGTTACACACATGGTAAATTATTGAAAAAAAAAACAAATTATTACGTATTCCATATGGTGAATTAAAGCATTCAGGAAGAGCTATAATATCAGCATTGCGCTCTTTTGCGCTAGAAATGTAGGAAACTGCCCGCTCTACATTTTTGCGTTTTACTTCATTTACTTCAAGTTGTACCAACGCCAAGCGAAATGCTAAAATGTTGGAAAAGTTAAATACATTCGGTTATATATTTCCCATACTTTTTATCTATAAATACTTTTTACATAGTGAATACTTACTCGACATCGTTCGCACTACTTGTTTAGCGATGTTTGTAAGTATCATAATGTTGAGGTTATGTATGGTACTACTCAATATCAACATTACGTAAGCAATACGCAGGGATTTTTAATAATTCTTGGTAAAGTTTAGGACATTAATTTTGATGTAATTGTAAACATTATTTGTTCACAATTTGTCCATTTACTTTGCAACAAAAAGAACGCATCTGCAAGCGTGTTAATCGGATAACGACGAACTTCATTTCGCAAACACCGACACGTGAAACATTTTGAAGTTACGTCGACGCGAGAGTAATTGGTTCCCTTAAATTCCTCAATTTCCATTTCTTTCGCCATGTATATTCGAGTATTGCATTTGAATTGCAGAGCAGTCGAAAGTAGAGGAGCACCTCGCCGATATATCGACAGGAACATGAATTTTTTTTCATAGGGCGAATATTTTTTCCATTGAATTATTAAACCGAGTCAAATTTTCAAACTCAACCACTTAATTTAATCGTTTTACATAAAACATTTCAATCTTTTTTCTTCTAAATACTTTACCTATATTTCATCTGGCTGAATATTCCATATTTTTAAAGCTTGTTGATAATTACAAATACGTAATTATCATTCTGAAGCTAGAAATTTGAAGTAAAATTGCTCTGCGCGAAAGGAAATAATTCAACGTTTTATATATAGCTGTTAAAATGATATAAGTTTCAGTAAAATAGCTTCACTAAAATTTGTGGTTTTTTTCCTTTTCTATTTTTTTTTTTTTTTTTGGTTTTATGTGTTCAAGGGCGAACGTTCCCTCTCATTTCCTGTATTTTTATGAGGAATTTAGCCTTTTTACACCACGAGAGCCTCAACGTTTTCATTTTCACGCTTACGCTACGCTCGTTAAACACGTTCTAATGAGACCATGTGCTGACATTGCGAGTTTTATTATTATCGCACAATAATTTATCATTTTAGATTTCAAATATTACATTCATACATTTTTCGTTGTAAATTTCTTTCTCTATTTAAACAATTTACCATTGTTGCTACAATAAATCAATTAATTAAATTAATTGATCAGTTTAAACTTAAAATATCATTTCATAAGTTTTCGTCACTTGAATCTAAAAACAACAGAAAACGGATCATATTCAACGATCACAAAACGATAATAGGACATTGTGTTTCTTCTGAAGGGCATGAAATTGTCAGGAGATTATGCCATAAATGAAATTGGAAGCTGGCTGGTCAAAGGGATTAAACTCGGTTAAACTCAATTGTGCTATATTGCACAAAGACTTGAGAACTGCTACCAAATATCTACTAGCTTAAAGGTGTGCTGATTACACCTTACAAATTGTAATTATATTTCAAATACAATCTCCTAAGTAATAAGTAAATTAAATTAATACTTTACCTAGAATCTGTGATACATTAATATAACAAAAATACATTTCTTAAATTATTCATTAATTTGCAATGTAATTAGAATATTATCTTTATTTTCTGGTGTCTTTATTATTCTTAAAAGATACGCTGCTTGTTTGCAAATTTAACACTACGTATGCTATTAATAAATCATTTTATATTTAATTTTGCAACCTTCAATCATTGTTAAAATTGATTGATAATACCGTTGGTTAATAGAAATTTGAAAATGCTCTCGTTTCCACTCGATTAAAAGGTAATTGCACAAACTGTCACAGTGTTGACTACAAATCACGTGTGTCGTTCTATTAAATTTATACACAATAGTATTTATTCTCGTTTTAATTTAAAATGAAATGTGTTATTGTATTTTTTTTTTTTATTTATTTGTTGAGATTACAATCAATTCTCGCGTTGAGAATTTTCAGTAATTTTTCTGGCGTGGCGCAGTGACATGGCTGTTTATTTACAATAAGTTAATACTTATTATAGATAGGTATAATTTATAAGTAATATAAGTAAGTGCATATGCTTAATTTGGATAATTAAATGAATCTAACGTTTAGGTCTAGCGGGTAGTGCCTCTTCAGCCTGCGAATCTGGTCCGTCGTATCGAGTAGTCCAGTGATTAGGGGGTTTCGGTGTTTGTTGATTCTTTTGTTATATCTGTCGCTATATTTTGCTATTTCCTCTTTGACGGTGGGTATCTTGAGGTCGCGGTGTATTGTTTCATTGGTTACATACCAAGGTGCGTCAATTAGGGATCTTAGCGTTTTCGATTGAAAGCGTTGGAGTATTTCAATGTTGGAGTTACTTGCTGTTCCCCATAGTTGGATTCCGTAGGTCCAGACAGGTTTTATTACGGTCTTGTAGAGGGTAATTTTATTCTGTATATTTAGTTTGGAGCGTCGGCCCGTGAGCCAATAGAGTTTTTTTAGTTTGTCCTTTAGTTGCTTCCTTTTATCTGAGATGTGTGTCTTCCACGTTAGTCTCCTGTCCAGGGTCATGCCCAGGTATCGGACTGTGTCCCTGCTAGGAACTGTTGCATTGTTGATGGTGACCTGGGGGCAGGTTTGTTTTCGGAGCGTGAAGGTTACATGTGAGGATTTCTTTTCGTTGACTTTGAAGCCCCATTTGTGAAACCACTTTTCCATGGAGTCGAGACTTCGCTGGAGAGTGGATGAGGCTATTACCGGGTCTGCGTGGGTAGCCAATAGCGCTGTGTCGTCTGCAAATGTCGCTATTGTTATATCGTTTGATATAGGTAGGTCGGCAGTGTAGATGGAGTACAGTAGGGGTCCGAGGACACTACCTTGGGGTATGCCGGCTTCTATTGGGAATGTTGCGGAAGTGGCGTCTAGGCATTTAACCATGAATTGTCTATTGGTTAGGTAAGATTTTAGGATGGAGTAGTAGGGGTGGGGTAGGATCTTTTTAAGTTTGTATAGTAGCCCTTCATGCCATACTTTATCGAATGCCTGTTGGATGTCTGGGAAAACCGCTGAGCAATATTTTTTCTTTTCGAGTGTTTGGCTGATCGTATGAGTTAAGCGGTGGATTTGCTCTACTGTAGAATGATGTTTTCGGAAGCCGAATTGGTGATCTGGGAGTGTTTTCAAGTTCTCTAGGATTGGAAGGAGTCGGTTCGTGAGCATCTTCTCGAATAGTTTGGACAGGGTAGGTAAAAGACTGATTGGGCGATAGGAGCAGGTTTCGTATATCGGTTTACCGGGTTTAGGGATGAGGGTAATCAATGAGATTTTCCAAGCCTTAGGATAGTGTTCCAGGCGAAGGATAGCATTAAAAATCGATGTGATGAATGCTATCCCTTTTGTGGGAAGTTCCTTGATTGCTCTATTGCCTATTAGGTCGTGTCCTGCTGCTTTCTTGGGGTTTAGGCGACTGATTGTTTCTATAGTCTCTGCAGAGGAGAAGGGTTCGATAGGAGGGGACATTTGGAAGGGGGTGTGCAGGTATTCAGTAACGTCCGCGGCGGCTTTGGGGGAATGGGGTTTGAATACTTTTGACAAGTGTTTTGCAAACAGGTCGGCTTTTTCTATAGGGCTTCGCGCCCATCCACCTTGCGGACGGCGGATAGGTGGGATTATTTGTGGGGGGCGTGTGAGTTTCCTGGAGGCCTTCCATAGTGAGTAGTTGGCGTCGGCTGTGGGGGATAAGCTGGCGAGGTATTTATGGAAACAGTCGTTTTTATAGTTTCTTAAGGTTCTGGATAGCTTTCTAGTTGCGTTGTTAAGTTTGCGTTTGTCCTCCGGTGTTCTATGGGTCTGCCATACTCTTCTTAGTCTACGTTTTTCTGCTATTTTTTTTTTAGTATGTATTGGGGATATTCTTGTTTGCTGTTAGATGGCTTTGTCGGTGTGGAGAGGCGGATTGCGTTTATTATGCTCGTGTTTAAGTATTCCGTGGCTGCTTCGATATCTTCCTTTGTTTTTAGTGGGGTGAAGGCTCTGAGGTCGAGTGTGTAAAGACTTCTCTGAAGAGCTGCCAGTTGGTGTGTTGGTTGTGAATGGAGCCATTAGGTGTATTCTCGATGATTGTTGAACTGACTGTTGCTATCACGGGAGAATGATCAGAGGAGAGATCAGCCGAGGAGTTGATCTGGACGTGTCTTGATGGGATATTTTTAGTTATGAAGAAGTCGAGAAGGTCGGGTATTTTGTTGGTGTCAGTGGGCCAGTATGTGGGTTCGTATGTGGTGAGGTAGTTGAGGTTGTTGTTTATTATGCTGTTTAAGAGGTTTTTGCCTCTTGCTGTAACCAGTCTGCTGCCCCATTGGATGTGCTTGGCGTTATAGTCTCCTCCAACTATGAATCTATTGCCCAGGGTGTCCAGGAAGTTATCAAAGTCTTCTTTGGCGATGGAGTGTCTGGGAGGGCAGTATACTGCTGAGGTGGTGATTGAGCCATGACAGTCTTCTATTGCTACGTTTGTTGCTTGGAGGTAGTCTTTCTGGAATGATGGAAGTTCGTAGTGCTTAATACTTGCTTTGATTATTATTCCGGTGCCACCGTGGGCCTTTCCGCTGGGGTGTTGGGTATGGTAGAATTTGTAACCATTTATTTTCAGGTAGCTCTTGTCGGTGAAGTGGGTTTCCGATACGAGCATTACGTCGATTTGCTGGTGTTTTAAGAAGAGTTCTAGTTCAAGTTTGTGTTGCGCTAGACCGTTGGCGTTCCAGAGTGCTATGCGCCTTGGTTTTATTTTGAGTCGGGGCGTGCTAATTTTTCCACGATGAGTGTTAGTAGCGATAGCAAGTGATTTATTTGCTCCGATTGTTTCTCTATTAGCTTTTCAAGCCTTGAGGAGTTGTCTGTGTTAGGTGGGTTGGGGACACTGTTTTGGGGAAGGTTCCTTTGGCTGTTCGGGTTATTTTGGATGCCTTGTACTGCTTGGGCATAGGAGGTTGAGGTGGAGATGAATTTGGAGATGGTAGGACTGGGTGTTTGGTTGGTTGAGGGGGTTGGGGTAGTCGTGAATTTCGGCGGGCTGGGTGTTTGGTTGGATACCTCTTTTGCTCTGAGCTTAGGGTACCTGTTCGTGTATAGTGTTTTATATGCTGGGCAGCCTTTGTAGTTGGCAGGGTGGTCCCCTTGGCAGTGGATGCATTTCGCTGGGGTTTCCGGTGATTTGGCGCACTGGTCAGTGGAGTGAGTGCCTGCGCATTTAACGCAGCGGAAAGTATGGTTGCAGTATTTCTGCGTATGACCGTACCTTTGGCACCTTTTGCACTGCACTATTTCTTTTTTCACGAGCGGTGGTTCGATCTTTACTATCGCGTTCATTAGGCGACTGATGTTGTAGATTTCCTTATTGTTCGGCTTTTGTTTAATGTCTAGGAAGAATAAGGATAACGGGTCTTTCGAGACTCTATGCCTTATATTACTTACGTTGATGACTTCGTGGCCGAGTTTTGAGAGTTCGTATTTTAGTTCGTCTATGTCTGCTGAGTGGTGTATGTTTCGTAGGACCACCCGGAAAGGCCTTTCCTGTTTGAGCTGGTAGGTGTGGAAGTTGGCGTTCAGGGTCCTGAGTGTCTTGGTGAGTTTTCTGTAAGCTTCTGGGTTCGTCGGTAGTATTTTTACTTTGTTGTTGCTTATCTTAAGGTTATATTCCTCCTTGCTGATATCTCTCTCTAGGGACTTGATCATTGTCTGTATGTCAATGACGTCGTCCACAAATATTGGTGGGGGAGGGGGGATTCTCTGTGAGTGTTGGTTTGGTGGCGGTTCTACGATTTCCATGGCGTCGTTTGAGGATTCCAATACGGCGAACCTGTTGTGTGTGTTTATTTGCGTTGCTGTTTCTATTTTCCTTTTCTTTGTAGTGTTAGCGTCGTTAGTGCGGAGAGTTCTGCTACACTTCTGCCACGGGGGGGGGGGGGGGGGTAGCACGGGGTAGCTGCGAGTCTGCTCCGGAGAGCCTGGTCGCGGTTGCTGGGCCATCATCGAGCTAGTTAATTCGGAATGAACAACTAGTCGTGAGGCTGTGAGGCTAGTATTCGGGTTGGGGTTAGGTGCGTGGGATTTTCTTCTCCCTAAAGGGTAAGGGACACTTAGCTGTGTTCTCTTTCGACTCAGATTTCTCAGATTTCTTGAACGATAAATGTTTATTCACTCTAATGTCAATGAGTACACTTGATACAGGATTCGCGATTGTATTCGGTTCGCGAATGCGCGGTTATAAGATAGAGCTTGGATAGCTACGATTCGAGATACGCTGCGAGTGCGGACAATGATTGCACGAGATGTCGAGAGCTTAGATAATTATTCGGCTCGAACCGTGTAAGTATAACGATCGTGATATACTGCGGTAACTCGCGGTAATAGACTGACATTTTTGTCGCGATGCTGCTGCGGAGGAAGACTCGTTGGGATGTGTCTAAGGATGCGAAGGCATCGGATTCGTTGAGAAAAGCTTTGAGAGGGTGTTGCTAGCGGGCAGCGTCGTACGTGAGAGATAGCAGATTTCTCGTGTGTCCCCGTGGTAGGTGGTCGACTTCGAGACTGATAAACAAAGACTGTTTGTCTCTTTGGAGGACCTTAGCTAAAATAAATCCTAAGATTTATAGCGGTCCCTTGGCTAGCTGGAAATATTCGGTACGAATGTATCGACATCTGGCAATCATCTTGTCCGCAGGTATAGGGTCTTTGTGTCGTGCGTCACGCGACGTAAACTGTTGGGAAGTTTACTGTCAAGTGCCGCCACATGTTCAAGGAAAATGTATCTGCAGCCGGTTATAGCGGTATTTACGTTACGGATGATCTATGGGAAGATTCACACGAACAAACCTTTATGGACTAACCAAATTTATTTTGTTATTAAAAACGATCTACAGAACCGATCGACGACTGGTGTTCAATTTAAAAATTGCTTCTCTATAAAAGCAAGAAATCTAATTTACATCGTGTTCTTCATCTGTCGCCTCCATATACATCCTGGTGGCAATAAAATTCTGAATTTACGAGAAATCCGTATTTCGACTTAAGCTTATCGATGTTACCGACTGGACAAAGCCTTCGAGAGTTTAAATTAACCGATCGACCCTTCGATGAAAGGGCGAGCAAGTGCCAGGAAACTATCGCGGGAACGCTCGTAAAAGCGCGCAATGGTTCGGCGTGGTAACCTAGGAAGAGGAACAGGTGCGACTGAATCGTAACGGTTGTCGTGGCCCCTTTCAAACGATCCGTGGCCACTCTTCAGTTTCGGCGTCATTAACCCTTCCCTTCTTTCTTCCTGGTTCACTTAGAAACGAAGAAAATTCCGGAGGTAGTTTGCTCTTAGCAGCTGTCATTTTTTTTTTTCTTTGTTTAGTCGACACGAAGCATTTTGGAGAATTTCTGTGATTGCTTCGCGAAGGTACAGAGGATAAGAAAAAGCGCTCTTTGTTCGTTGACGACTTTCTGTCAATTAGAAATAAGAGTAAACGGCATAACAGTTTTCTTCTTTGCCACTGTATACGTAATTTTTGTTAGACTTTAACAACTCGTATTTTTCGTGAGCAAATACTGTCGAGTGGTTATACACTGTATATGTGAAGCTTCGTTTTCTTCGCGCGAAATATCCATGTTGTTCTTTCTATACTTGTGTTCATATATCGTGACGTTCAGCCTACACGTGCCCGAGAATGTAATGTAACAGATAATTGGGTTCGAGCTGTAAATCTTTCATTTGCAGCATGACGCGAATCTAACAACACTTCTTTCCTTGTTCAGATCATGAATATTTTTGTCGCGTGCAGGTAGAATCATATGTCTAGAGTATCCACGGGTTTCGTGTTTACTTATTTCTTTAACTAACTTCGGTTTTAACCAACTTCCTATTAACCAGCAAATTAATCAAATACTTTCAGAATCAATGACAAGAATATACCGAAAAGTGTCGAAAGAATTTTAAAGAATTTTACAATCATTTTCCTAAAAGTTATCTTGAGACGTATTGTATCGTTAGTCTCATAGAGTTAATCACTTTTCTCTAGAATAATGCTCGAACACAGCTGTAGCTTTCTATAAATTTCCTCGATATTCGATTGAATTTCCCGAGATCGTTTCCAATGACGAGATCGCAGCAGTTGTTACGAAAAATATCGGAAGAGCGAAGAACGCGTATGTGTGTCTGATCCATCATTCACGATAGTCTCTACGGTCCATGCGTATGATCCATCATCTGCGTAACCGTTTTACAATCCTCACCGTGGAAATGCCGATCCGCGATGCTATTCTCGCGCGCACTCGACCGCTTAAGAGCATCGTCCAGAGACGTTTCCATCATACACAAATAACTTTGTTTTTCTTCTTGCAGTCGGAAGCGTGGAGAATTCGATGTTTCTGGCTGATCTGTTGTTTTATCATTTGCGCGGCATTTTTTCGCGGTTAGAAGAAAGATGAGATTAATATCTTTGTGGTATTTTGATACTTATCGATCTGCCGATAATGTCGGTGCTGGTAGGGGAAAGCGTAGTTGAGAAGAAGCGCGCTTTTTCGATAAATTATGAATTATGGCTAACGGTAATTCACGCAATTTACATAATCTAGATGGAACAGACGCTTTTCAAGATCGCTTGTCGACTCATTTATGTTTATAATTTTCAGGAGAAGAAAATCTAAACCTTGAATATATTCAATTCGAATATGTACTGTAGCCTAAATTCGGGTCTTTTTTCGGCTTTCAACGATATCGATTTTGTCTCGATTGACCTCCTGCCGGTTTACGTGCTTTTATTCTTCCTCCTTCTTCTTCTTCCGGTGTCCAATGATTCCTTTGAAAATCGACGCGGTTCGTACCGAAGCGTACGCTTCCGATGCGGAAAGTACGCGATCGAAGCGCGTGGCTTCTGACCGGAAGCGTAGCCTTGCAAACGCGATTAGATTGCATTAGCTACGAGACTGAAATTAAATCTCGAGTCGGAATTGTATTTAATTTTCTTCGGGAAGTTCGATGCCGGAATCGAAAATTAGACGATTGAATAGGGATTCCTAGTTGATTTTAGACGTCCCTCTTCCTGTAACTCCCACCGAACTTGCATTGGGCGTTGTTCGCAGGCTTGTCGTGCGGCAAACCGTTTCGCAAGAGCTTATTTGCATTTCCTCTAACTGCGGTTCGCATAAGACGCGTCAAAGGAATATTGACTACTATCTATTAGGTCAGATTTTTTCACTATTTTCTGCTTCTCGTAGGATTGTAATGTTACAGTACCGGTAACACGAAGCTTGATCTACGGCAAATAATAAAATATCTTTGAGATTAAAAAATATAAAGATTTGAAAATTAGGACATTTGAAAGTTTGTGCTTACTCGACTGAATTGCTATTAAGTGACGTTTAAAAATTTTAATCACAAGGTTGAAAGTAATATAGTTGGTAATTCTAAGGAACACCTATCCTCAGATAGATTGGTATACACACGCGAGTCGACCGTATTCTCCGGAAATGAAAACAACTACATCCCTGGAACCTGGAACACGTGATTTTCCGCATATCCATTAAAGCAACATCGGTCAGTGACTCGTCTACGGTGCAGTCGCTAGACTCAATTAATGACCACGTTCTGGTCGTAAATATAGAAAAGGCAGCGAGATATTTTAGTTTGTTGGCTAACTGGGCTGAGGTTGGGTCAATGTTTCTGTGGATTTCATTTACCTCTTCCGGCCTCCTTATATTTTCTGAATTCTTACAATTTCCGAGATACCAGTTCATAGCAAATTGATTCTTATTATGGCGTAGGATATAGTAAATCTTATTGTCTAAAAATACAGGAAAAGATTTCATAATTATTATTTTTTTTAACATTTTATTCAAGCGTTTCTTAAGACATTTGTTCAAAGAGATGTCAGGTTATAAAAAATTGAATCAACCTCCCCAAAGCTCCTTAACCTCTTGTTATTTTTGATAAATCAATAGCATTACGCAATATATACCGTGTGATTTCCCTAGACGATCTAGTAGCACTCTTTTTTACAACCTTCTTTCAAAACGAGAAACAAGAAGAGGATTGACCAAATATCATTGTCATCGAAGCGCAGAGACGCTCCGGTGATTCTTATCTCCATTCATCTCTCCGAGTGAAACTATTTGACGTCGCCTTGAATAGGCTCAGACAGTTTTGTCGGGGGTCCGTGTCGTCGCCTGTAGTCAGCTCGCACGATCGTGAATGGAAAGACTCGTATAAAATCAAAGGGCCGACAGACTCTTCCTGCTTAGACGAGATCAACGAGATCTCGTTCAATAGAGAAGTTACCTTCTCGACCGCCGGCGCCGTATTACCCTTCAAAGTCACCGGAAAGTCATATAAGCCAACCGATGCAGCCTAACCTTTATCCTAGCCTAACCTAGATAAAATAGGTTTCTCTTATTCCATCTGAATTTCTAAAGAAACCAAGACTTGATTTCAGTCTGGTTAAAAGCTTCGCTCGATTAAAGCTGTTTTTCAAGCAATAACCTACTTTGTGAATTTCATGCACGCGAATCCAAGTATGTATGCGGCAGAAATGAAGCTTTCGTGCATGTCTAATTGTAAGTTGATGCGAAACAATGCGCATGCGCCGAAATCCCACCACTTTGCGGACCCACATTGTGCCTTTTATCAAGGCGCCTTGTTTGTTTACTCTTCTCGAGCTAATTCTTCACTATTATTATCTACATTATTTTCACTGGCTAACAACTGGTTGGTCTGCAATTGACGAACCAATACAAATTTTTCGTTACGTGCATATATTCGAAAGAATTCGAAATTAAATTATCATGTATTACGGGCAGTTACGATAGAGTGACACAAAGCAATCTGTGTTTGAATGCCTCCACTCGTGGACAATATCGATATAACCTAAATGCGATAAATCGCGAACGTTTGATTCGACTCATGGGAAATTTACGCGTTTTTGAATCGTTCCGAGTCGCACGCGAAATGCAGGTCAGAGAACCGTCTAATATTTATTGTTGAGATCGTGGGCTTGATCTTAATGGCGCGGCGGCACGCGATTCTTTACCAACTATGCTCCTTAACTCCAGCTCTCGACCTTCTTCCCTATTCAACTAGCTCGAGCAGTGAAATTGACTCTGCATGCCTGTGATTTTGGCAGGGAATGGGAGTCGAGTTCGTAGTGAATGCACATTGTGTATACGTGTTTTAGGTGGTTTGTGTGAGTTTGTTGCGGAGATTCGAGACATTTATTTAACCTCTTTATCATATTCGAGCCTGTGCGATATAACCATATCTTAAATGTAATAAGTTTTATTTTTTATTGCAAAGTTCTTGAAATATATAATGCACACAATAAGTGTATAATATTTTATATATATATATATATATATATATATATATATATATATATATATAAATTATATTTAAGAAGTTTGGGATAGTTTAAAGATGAAATAAATTGCTTTTTAAGTTTAATCTCTTACTCTCGACGAAATCAAGTTTCTCTGGAATTTGGTGGAGTTTAAGATTTGATATCGGTGTCGTAGGAGTTATGTGACACTTTAAGGTGGAATAAATCTAGCGAGGAGTTTAAGGTGCGGCAAAGGAGCGTGGAATGTTGCAATAGAAATTTATTGCAGTGTTAGTGCATTGGTAGATTGATCAAATTTACGTGTAGCGTGGGTAACCAATGGTAAATATTTTGCAATGTGTATAATTTCTCAGTAATCTGAGGTTTATAAAATCTATCGACAACTAATGGAAATTGTTGATTTAACAGATCAATTTTAAATTCCTCGTTAATCTAAATTTTTTTAATCCTATTTACAGCTAAACCTTACGACGAAAAATTAACGAAGTGGAATAAAAATGGCATTGTGATTCTTCTCGTCGTGTATCGGTGTCACATCAAATTTAAGAGACAGTTTTACTTGCGGATGCTGCGTGTTACGTTGGTGAAGTCGACGAAAGCGTAAAATAGGAGCTCGTCCGAAATACACTAACGCGGAAGGTTAAATTTAACGCAAAAGGCCGAGAAATTAGTCTAGAACTCGAAGTTTCATTGGTACGACGCACTTGAAACGCATTCAAAGAGGTCGGCGACCTCGAAAGGGGATGAACGCAACTGTTTCGTGGGAATTTCTTATTGTGGCTTATTTGGATGAAGCTGCTTTAAAATCAGCGCTGGATTCGTCTGTTTTTTGCCCGGAAATCATAAAATGTTTAGGCCAGGCGACTCCATGTACAGAAAATGTTATGTCCACTTTTTACGTCCGTAGAATTCAACTCTTTACTACTATGCACTTCTTCTCCAAAAAAATATCGCGTTTCAATATTAAAAAAAGTTTCAATAATATACTATCCATTAGAAGAATGATAACATGATAACCTTACAAATTATTAGTATTAACAAATTCTTATTGTCGTATAGAAATGCCAACTATTGCTTCGGTAAAACAAACAAAGGAATTTTACAGGTAAATTTTACAAATTACAAGTCATCTTATAACGCAAAATACGACGTGTAAAATTGTCTCAATTTATTAATAGTATTAATAAATTATTATGATAAAAGATGCAGGAATCTTAGCCTCATGAGAAATTAGAGATGAAAATTAAAGATTAAAGGGAAAAGATTAATCACTGGTCCTCCTAAAAAGATGCAGTCCCATGGATGGATGGTTGTGCGAGTATTAAAGCAGCGCAAAACCGTTCCCCGAATTCTCATCCCGGACGTCGTACGACCAAAGACAAAAACAACTCACTCGAGGGCATTGCGGAGAGACATTCATCGAGGACACAATAGTATTATTCCAGGAAGTGCTAGTTCTTCCTAGATTCCGGTTACAATGTTCTTAACGCGTGGAAATTAGTCTTGACCAGGAAACATCTATAACGGCATGTATTTTCTGCCGTGATTGTAAATCTGTTTGGAACATGCGGTTTGTCCGTTAATCTAGGCGCTGTTGTTCAATTGAGTCAATATTATTTGTTGGTAGATTAGTGTGTGCAAGAGCGCTCTATCCATTATTGACCAATTCGAGCACGTATTGGTAAATTTCACACCGGCAATTACGGTGAAATCGTTCGTGGTCGCTGGAAATTAGCAGTATCGTTTGCGGTCGTGAGCTGATTGACACTGCGTGAGCGGGGAATTATGTGAAGCAGCTTTGCTTTGTCGTTTCATGCATTTAATAGGTTTGCGGCGGTGGACAGAGTTTGTAAAAAATGAAGACAAGGTAGAAAAAGATTATTTTTCATTTTTTACTATTAGATTATTTTCAAAGTGATCATTTCAGTGAAATATGATTGACAAAAAATAAGATCTATAATTGAATCATTATAGAAAATAGAATAATATTGATAATAAAGAAATAAAAATCAATTATAGAATAACATATAATAATAATAATAATAATAATAATAATAACAACAACAACAACAACAACAACAACAACGACAACGACAACGACAACGACAACGACAACGACAACGACAACGACAACAACAACAACAACAACAACAACAACAACAACAACAACAACAACAACAACAACAACAACAATGTGGATAGACTTTATGTTTACTTTTATATGTATAATGATACTGTTTGATCCTTGAATTAAAGTTAAGATTAACGTTGCGATTATGATTATCCTTTGTCTGACTAAATATATTTGAAGTATCAATTACAGTAGAATTTTTGAAAGATTCTTGGCTGTTAAACAAAAAACTGGTTCCTTTATATTTCGCTCAATTATCATAGAATCGTGAAACTGACTTTCACTTCAAATTTTGTCTGTTTCAGGAGTAACAAGTACCTGCAAAAATCATCCATCAGCCGGATATGTGCTGTCGGAGGGTTTTTCATTAGCATTCCCGTCTTTCTAACTGGTAAGAACCAATTCCTTCAATTCTGTCAACTTTAACCTTTTGAAAGATACTAGTACATAAGTTATACGTTTAATTTTTCTTGAATTCAGGCATGAATCTAAAAGATACTGTGAACTATCTCTGAGTGTATGAAATCAGTTTAGAAATCCAATGGAAATAAAGTTAATTTTAACGCCGAATAGTCATTATTTTTCTTAGAAAAATAAAAAATGATCGTCTTTTAGAGAAGTTTTAACAGATTAATTTATAAAGAGCTGAAACAGAATATTCATGTCATGCATGAATACGGCTGGTGGATGGATCGAGATCTAATCTAAAGTTTACGTTGTGTCATGCTAGTTTACACAGCTATCATTCGCTCGATCGATCGTTAAGCTGTTGAACTCGATTCAAGACGGACATTTTGACTCTGTTCAGAAGAAAACTGCGTTTTAATAAATTTGACGGAATAGAAATTATGATAGACTACAATGTTTTTTTAATTATATCATAAAATTTATTTATTTTTTTTTAATGTCATGTTAGAAACTTCAAATACTGTCCAAAACTTCGAACGTAATCGTTTTAGAAATTTGTAAATTACTTAACGACCAAAAATATTGAATTCTCTATTGTCTGAAGATAGATTCTCTATAATTTAAGTAATTTATTCGTCGAGAATTGATATATAAAGACTTAAATAATAAATTAATTGAAAAATAATTTGCAACTAGTATTGAAAATTTCAATTAAAAGCATATGTATATAGTTTACGCTTCGAGAATTATATGTATTGAGAATATGTATTTGCGCCGATTCTTTGTCCCGCTTGTTATGGCATACGTGTTATAATGATCCTCTAACAATGCTTTCAGGTATGATATTGTATACATTCATCCAGTTTCATTCGACGCCGGCAATCGTTACGTCGGTTTTCATAGGCCTTGGCATCGTGTTTTGTGGATGCGCAATGGTCCATAACGTCTTCGTGTGGCAGAGGGTAAGAACATATCGCTATTAAAAAAGAAAACGAACACGTTCAAACACGTCTAAATCATCTTTTATGTGTATTTTACCCGGAAATCATTTTATCGTGAAATTTTGTTTTTCAGAGTTACCATAATTTATCTGGTAGAGTTCATAAAAATTTTTCTGAAATCAATTGCAAGCTTTTAGGAAACCAGGATTTTTCACATTTTTAAGAAGCGTTATAATTATATTGCGGATCTTTATACGTTCGTGCGAAATTGAAAAGTACGCAAATGGCGCAAAATGCATAAAATGCGCTAAAATATACGTATATAAGAAAACAAATCTCTATTAAAATTTTATTTCTTTGATTATGTTCGTAAAACTACAAACTTGTATAAAAATACGCATTCTAGTTATAAATGTTAAAACATTCGATCTAGTCCTTATCACATTCATGAAAACCTCCATTTAACCATTCGTTGTATCAACAAACATTCATATGCAAAACTTACCACCTACCACATCCTCCGCGTATTAATATAATCCCCTTTTATAAATTATACACTTTAGAGTGGACTGGTTGGGTCAGAGTGATATAAGCTTACAAGTTCTCGAGGAGATCTACCGAAGTTACATTTACGTTTGCATAATTTCACCGAAAAAGATACTCTGTAGAATGACAGGTTCGTTTGTTTATGTGATCCGCGATCGCAACTATTTCAAGGGGATTTTATAAATAACCATACACACGATATTCAGTGTATTTTCGTATTCTCGTTTATTTTGGGGAGATTTGTAAAACTGTTGAACAAAATAATTGAGTAACGATTATATTTGCCGAGAAAAAGTCTTTTTCTCTGTACCCCTCCTTCTACTTCAAGCATGTAGTATAATAAGACAATAAGATTGACAATGGCTGAAAGTAATCCAAAAGAGTTTTCACCATGGTTATCGGTAACGAAAAAGATTTGAATCATCTTTAATACTTATTCGTAACTAGAATCATTTCAACTAAAATGTAAATTCTTATATTATAACTTTTTTAATTTGTTATGGCCCCTGACTACAACCTAACCTATCATTCTTATTTCGTAGGAGAAGACGAATGCCGTGAAGGCGTTAGCGCGCGAACAGTGCGAAGCGGCGGTACAGCTGCAGCGTCAGCAGCAGCTGCAACAGCACCAGAACCAGCCACAGCTACAACAGCAACAACAACTACGTGGCCCGTTAACCATCCACCATGCTGGCTGCCCAACGAAAGTCAACCTAACCCCAACTAAATACCAGCCACGCAACGCACGGCCGAGCTGCACAGTACCAACACTATCATCACCATCATCATCATCGACACGTGTCAATGTCCCCACCGCCCTTGTTGCTCTCATCGCCAGCTCCGATCGCGGCGACGCACAATCATCTGAACGTGAGCGGACACAGAAACGTGGTTACGCCACCGGATACACCAGCAGATAGATCGCCACCGAGTCCTGGAAATAAGCTAAATAGATCGCAGCATTTGCCACGGGAAGCAACCGGCAGCGTCAGTCCTGGTCTTCCGGCTGCCACATTGGATCTAAGTAGCGCAGCAACCACCAATAGTCCGCATGAATTGTCCACGTTAGTTTAGAAATTTGGTCCGAACATTATATCTTCACATAGGATTGGAGATTAATAGTTGATAGTTAATTTACACATCGATCTTTTTATTTGTAAATTGGGTCGTGGTTTAGAGTTGGTTTGTAAAAATTCGGTCCTAATTGTTAAATGATGAATATTGATTAAGAATAATAGGCATTGATGTACCAATCTTTTTTTAACTTATATACTTGAGCACACGCATTGGAGATTTCACTTTTATTCAGTGAAACAGCAACTTCATTACTCGCTTATTCAATACGGCAATTGCATATATTTCATGGACATTTTAACAATGTTTTGAATAATTTCTAACGGTACAATTGTGATGAAGTGAAAAAAATCGTGATAAGAAACAGAGAGAAAAGTTGCTCGTTAATGAATATTGACCAGAAATAAAGTAATTTCTAAAGAATATCCCGAAGACGTCGTAGATATTACGAAAGGAATGATTAATTTATACCCGCGTGTATCTTGCCATTACCATACTATTATTATTATTATTATTATTAATATTGTTAGTAGTACTCGATTACATTATTATTAATATTAATATTATTGCCTTATTATTATTAATGTTATGGAACCTCTAGTCCTAGGTTACTTTCGCTGCCACGAAAGGATAAGATTTTCGAACTTTTTACTATTACGTGTAATTCAAGTTTTCCTGTTGCGCATGCGCAGTAGAAAGAAAGTTAGCGGAACTCAAATCTCGAACTATAGAGAGTTGAAAAGTAGTAAAAGTAAAAAAGCACGAAGAACATTTGTATTTGTGCTGGATTAAGTTTGATAATTGAAAATTGAGTTTGATGATAACATTTTTTTCGTATTCGCTTTGGTAAATATTAGTTTTATTTAAAATTGAACAAAGCATTTTATGTTTTTCAAATACGGTACATAATCGTAATATCGAATTTTGTAAACTGATAGTAAGAAACTCTATAATTCGAGACTGGAACTTTGATCAAGTTCACATTGAACGTAAACTGACTTAATTTTGTTATTTAAGCGTGTATACTATACGTGTTTGTTCCTTCTTCTCTTGTGCGCAGGCTATAGCTTAATTACTTCCAATAAACGCAGTTATATCGAATCAATGACCGATACAAATTTAGATATTAGGATTATTTAAACAAGAGATTAAAAACTAAAAAGTATTGTTTTTATACTGCATATGTACATATGCAATATGAACGACAGTTTGTGTAATAATATGTACCCCTCTTCTTAGTTTACTTTTGTATATTTTGCGACATTTGATATTAATTTTATGAGCAACGTACTTACACTTTATCTTTGTAATTAAATGTGAAATGAAAGAAAAGAAATGACATGAGAAAAGGAAATTCGATGTACGAGTATATACGAATTGACGGAATTAAAATTTAACGCTATATTTAAATAGAAGACGTGAAATATCTTGTCATCTTAAAATAACTTCCTAATAATCATTCCTATTCTTTTACATAAAAACATTTTTCGACTGTAACTTAAGAAAAATGTCTGCTAACGTGAAACGTGCCAGAAAAAATTAACAACTTCCATTAAATTGGCAAATTTCTCATTAATATCGTAAAACTCGCGTTTACAAAGATCAGATCAGTGTACATAATATACAAAACAAATGCAGAATATATAAATATAGCACATACGTTCTGAATTATATTCGAATTGGGCAGGGTAACCAAGTGAAAATATGTAAATTTCACGATGTGTAATGTACACTTTATCGAACTTGTAAGTAGTGTAGAAATAGAATATTTTACACGTAACAAAATATACAAACGACAATACACAAGTTAAATTATTTGTTAGATCCATGTATAACAAGCATAGTACAAAAGTGTTTTAGCTTTATGTACTGGTAATTATGAGAAATACCAACTTAATAGATGTATTTGGTATGTACCTAGTTAAGAAAACAATAAATTATTCTGAACAGATAAAGCGTTTAGTAGCTTGTAAAGTATGAATTTTCGAAAACGTAAGTATTTTATATCTAAGTAGTTAAGAAACGCGAGCAAGGGAAATCAAACAAAGGAACAAAGTTTTTTTGTTTAAAAATATTTAATTTGTTGTTCTATTATCCGAGGTTAGAAGCGATAATGTACAAAATCTGAATAAATAAGATTCCTCAATATTATTGAATTTTAATTCTAGGGTAAAGTAATATATCCGCATATTTTATTTATATACAATATGTATAAATAATGATGTGATTTGACTAATTTTGTTGAAAGAATATTTGTACTTTTTACATAAAACTTCAGTCTTTTACAAACTTTCTTGTAATTAATAAACCAGTAAAAACAATATTAATAAAATCTATTAAAATTATAAACAAACTCATAAGTTTTAATTTTAGTCCTTAAAGGTTGAAATATTTTGCCCCAATGTCGAGACACTTGTTTCAATCCAAAACATTACTATACTGAATCGATAATGTTGCATGTGCCACGAAAATGATGATAGTGTCAGATAACTTGTTGTGAAACGAAAAAGCATTGCATGTACATTTCTGTTGTTTTGTTGACCATGAGTTTGATGATCTTTTAAACTTGCCCACAGCTAAGAAATCAAACAGTATATCTAAACGAAATTAATTTCAAATTATTTTTTAGGTTCTAAGCTTTTATCTAATCTTTCAGAAGTTGCAAAATTTATTCCACAAGAGTCTTTTTTATCATAACCAAGTACACATCTTAAAACCATTTAAGTCTTCCTTAGTAATTTCTTCTTATCTTTAATAGTAACGAAAATAATTTAGATGAACGTTTTAAAATTGACACCCTGTATATTAAAAATAAAAGATATATTTTCTTCATAATTGGATAGGCTTTTTACAATGGCAATGTACAAATATCAAAATTGCAATTATACTATATAACATATGTATATATATAAGCTTCACATTTAAACACAAGATTCTTTATTATATTTTTTTAATACCAATATTTTAATAATTATAACAAGGGTTTTTTAACAAGAGATGTATAACATTGTATACAAATTTTCAAAAACCTATAGATAATTTCAGTTATGCTCTTGCATCATTAATTGTTGATGGAACTCTTACCTCAATTCCATCTAGTTCCTTAGACATTACTATTTGACAGCCTAGCCGTGACCTGAAATTAAATATTATATAACTGAATATGTCAATAAATATATTTATTGCTATACAAATTAATACTAATACACAATAAGATTTCTATTTATCCATTTGAAAATCAACATTGTAAATATGCTAATTCCAACATAGATTCGTAATGATTATAGGGTCATAAATAAAAAACTATGAAAATTTATTATAATTTCAGTTTCGTAGTATTCAGAGATAGCGATTTGAAATTCTACATTGAGATGCAGATTTCGAAATACCCAATACTAACCTGTTTTTACATAAATTTACAAAGAAAAATTCACTTTATAAAATATTAAAAGGTAATAGAATTAATAATGTGAATGATTTGATACTGATTATTATGAACTCACGTATCTGTTAATTCATATGCTAAATCCAACATGTCTAATTCTTCATCTGTTGGTTTGTCAGGAAGTGCATCATAAACTTCTTTCGAAAATATTAAATGGCACGTACTACAAGTTAATGTTCCTTCACAAGCACCTATATCAATTATATTTTAATATTACAACATACTTATATAATAAAGTATCAAAAGTTAAAAATAATAAGAATATTAAACTCGATAAAAATGAAAATTTTCAAATATTTTCTACCTCAAAATTATTTATTTTAAATTAAGTAAATTATGCTTCTTTAAAACATACCATATCCATCTAAATCAATTTCATTATTTACTACTATGTCTAATATAGTATCTCCAACTTTCCCTGTTGCTTTGATTCTCTCTCCACTTGCTTTAACAAACGTTATATTTACTCTGAAAATAATATTTATGAAAGATAAAAATTATCTCAATATAATTATTTTCCTTATTTTTTGTGTTTCTTCAATTAATCTTCTCTTAATTATACCTTAATTATATGTATCACTTATGATAATAGAAATAATTTAAAAATAAGATATACTTGTCTTAATAATACATAAATAAAATTCGTATATCATATATTTATAACAGTGTTATATTTTTAGTTGTTCACTGTCAATGTTGTTCTTATTAATACTATGTTATTTTTCTAGATGTTATACTCCTACAAAGAGAAAAATTTCTTAGACATTATTATTAGCATTATTATTTTGACACCAATTTTATATTGGAAGGTAAGTACTGAAATTCTATTAAAAAAAGAAGGAAAGCACAAGAAAATTTGTATCACTTACTCTTGTTTTTCTGAAAGTGGTTGCGTGGTCGATATTCCTCTTGTTGCCTGCAAAAAGGGTAACGTTGTGTTGCTTGTATATTTTGAATAATTTGATGCAATACCGAGAATTGATCTCGAAAATTTTTGTAATTGATTTACTAACGCCATTCCACTGTCATAAATATCATGAGTATGGGACACCCTGACCGAACATCAGATAAGTATTGCGGAAAATATCAATTGTAGATCAATTGTACTTTGTACAGAAACTTTCACGGCATTCTTCGGCTGCTATACTGCCGACGTTCCTTTACTGTGATAGGTTATAAAACGGTTCCTAACACAAGTGACGTATCTCTACCGGACACGTGCTCTTCGGGCCACACGTTTTATGATACAAGACCAGCAAAATGATCAATATGTAATTTTACATATCTTACATTTTTTCCAAATGAAATATTGTTTTTATTAAACGTTTAAAACCTCAGGCAACATTTATTTCATCTGATTTCAGTTTTACAAATATATATCTATAATACATATCTGTATAAATTACGGTCTGGTTATATCAAACAGGGACCGACACTCGCTAGGGAAAACTGCCCAAAAATTGAATCGTAAAAACCAATATGAAAGACAACAAATTTCTCGTTCTGCGGAACAAATAGAAATGAGCAGAGTATCTTTATCTTTATCTGAGACATTCAAAGCGTATCACGCATACGCTAAACCTGAAGAAAACTTTCTTGTCTTCCATGTTCATTTTTCCCTTTTCATTTCCATATAGAAGAAACCATATAGAGGTTTCTTCTATATTTATTTATATGTTCGTGATTGATGCTATTGACAACATACAACTAAGGGGAAATACGAATAGTAATAAATAGATGTATAATTCATTATGCAATTTTATAGAATTAAATCTTATTTATCTTCAGATATAAAAACTATATTTACCAGCTGAAACACTAACGCATATGCAGTATAATATAATCTACTTAACAATCTCGTTTTAGTTATAATATGTGATTAATTCTTTTGCTATTTCGCTATAAACAGTTTTTTGTGCATACAATATTTTTTTATAGTATTCTAATATATTGTTAGATATTGTAAAGAAAGTAAAATACAGTTATTGAAGTGTGGGAACATTCAATGTTAACCTTGCTTCAAAAAATAATCTTTCGAATGAATGGGGAATAGATTTTTAGTATTATAGTTGGTATAATGTCATCATTGTTTACAATGTGTTAGAGTTAAAGAAATGAGACAAATTAATATTTCAGAAGCAAATTCAATATTTAAATGATGTTATTTTAAAATGGCAGATGATATGAATGTTCTTTTTATACGAGGAAATGGAAACGTATGTATGGTAATGGAAACGTAATGGTTTTAACATTATTTTAGTACAAGATCTTAGCATAATAGTAATTAACAGTATCCATTACCTTTTAGTCAATTTTTGAAAAATGACATATATGATAATTTGCAATAGTTTGATAATAAAATACTTGTATCGATATTAATAACGTATAATTTGCTATCTCAAAAGGATACAGACACAGCCAATGATAATGTTTGGGACGATAGTGCATTAATAGAAGCATATGATAAAGCAATAAATTTAGCAAAAGAAGAAGTTATCAAGCGAATGGGAATGGATGTTGGAAATTCTCAACCGAAAGAAAACCTACAAAATCTTAAGCAGCCTAAACACGCAAGTAAATTACACAAGGTTGTGATTTTGATAGAATATTACAAATTTGATACAGAATATTATTAAATATATTGATTAAGAAGCAAATTATTTTATTTTGCTATTTACTTATATTTATTTGTATACACATCTTTTCTCTATAGAAATGGATCATAGGAGCACCTTGTCGTGCAATATACTCAGAGGATGGAGAAATTTATGAAGCTATAATATCAAAAATTTACGAAAACAATGGCACGTGTGTTGTAAAATTTGTAGGTAATACCTTTAGCATGATGGTTATGTCAATTAAGAAATGTACTAAAAATACATATATATATATGAAGTAAAGGCTTTCGCATAGTCTATCACAGTGTCATTCAGCAGGTTCTTAACTCGGCAGGAGTACCTGTCAATGTCTATGGAGAGACCCGTGGGATATAGGGTCATGAACCATAAACATGCATGTTACTTATTGTTCATTATTAGCTGCTTGGAATATAATTCTCCTCATTAGACGAGTGATTATTACTACATATATCAAGGCAAACATTTATACATATACATTTATGCACGGGAAATTCTAGTACATTGCCTGTAAGGACAGTAACTGAATGTCACTCAGCCATTCTATTAAATGACAAAAATTTCTTTTACTCTGTGTTTAGGCTATGGTAATACAGAGAAAGTCGAGTTGAGTTCTCTTTTAGAATCAGAAGGTTTGCAAAGTCAAATAGCACAACAAAAGAAAGCTTTGGAAGAGAAATTCAATGAAGAGAACGACGAGACTTGTGAGACTAATTTTTCTACAAATGTAAATTCGAAAAAATATAATGTAGAAAAAATGGATTGTGCACATCACTTCATATCGGGACCATCTTTCAATTCGATGACTGATATAATGCCACCTGCACCTCCTTTACCACCATAATTAATGGCCGAGTAAGTACAATTTAAAAATTCTAATGAAATGCTGAATACTTCTAATATTAATAAGTAATTTGGAATAAGTTTAACATTTTATTTGGAAAAAAAAAATACGAAATTTTAATAAAATGTACTAGATTACCAGATAATGATACAGACGCACTTTCAAGTATGTTGATGTCATGGTATATTAGTGGTTTTCACACAGGTAATTATTTCATATAAGTATTTTATTGTATATTAAATTTTCAATGGACTATGTTATTTCTTTTGTAGGTTATTATCATGGTTTGAAACAAGCAAGAAACAATCAAGAGAACAGGAAGAAGTGTTGATTATATCAATTTTTTCAATAACAATATAACGATAATATAAGATATAATAAAATATAAAACTCATTGTATTTATTTACTTCAATTATTTGAAATAAAGAACAGCTTTATTTTCATATAAGACTTTATTTTTTTAAAAATAATTACTAAGATAAGAAAAACTAAAAAACATATTTTTGATAAAATACACTCACATATATATGTCGGGTTATCATTAGGATTTAAGGCGCGTAATGATCCTTCGTTTGAATTAGCCATTGTTTTACGAAACAGAGAATATATTTACGCGAATAAACAAGATTTTACAAAATATTATGAATAATGAGTTTAATAAATAATAAGATTAACAAACGATAAGTTTAACTAATAATTAGATTAAAGATTAATAAGTTTAACGAACAATAAGAGGAACGAATAATATGTCTTACGAATAATAAATTTAACGAAAAAAAATGAGATTAACGATTAATAGGTTTTACGAATAATGAATTTAATTAACGCTATTAACAATGTTCCTAGGTTCAAACGAATCCACGGTCAACGGGATAACTCTTTACTATGCGTAGAATAATTTTAAACACAAAAAAAATACGATTGCTGAGACACTCGGTAAACTGCTCGATGTATCACTTTCCAAGGCGATCACACGAATGAATATCTGATGAAAATCTTTTTCGCTATCCGACTGCATTTGTTTGTTATATGCTCGCTGGAAACATCGAGAAGGTTCCAATCGTTGTTGCTAGGCAATTTCTGTCAAAAGTTTGTTGTATACTCTTTGGAAACATCGAGAAAGATTCAAACGCCGTTACTAGGCAGTTTCTGTCTGGAGATTGATTCCTAATACAACGTGTGTCCCATTATATCGACATCTCTAAAGTACAATTCTATGCGATTTCTAGGGAGAACAATACAACCGATCCACACCTTCGTCAGGCAAAACGTTTATCCCGTGACCGTGGCTACGTTCGGCGACCAGTTGTCACCTCGAACTCACTTTCGCTTTCACAAATATCAAACAATTACAAATGACAATTGCTTAATTACAGTTATGATAAAATCTAGGCTAAAGCATTAGAAGGCTTCCTCAAAATTGCAAAGGGAAGGCTCCGGTTTTCCTTTCATCTCCGACATATATAATACAAGGATATAATACAACCGAACATTTTAAACTTAGCCTATAGCGTGTGCGCGCACACACACGCACACACACATGACACACACGACACACATGCGCGCACACACATGCGCGCATACACATGCGCGCATACACACATGCACACACATGCGAATGATTTCTCGAACGATAATCCATTTATTTATATTTTTCAATATCTGTCATTACGATTGCGTATTTATTTGTTCCGCGTATCATATTTATCTATTTGCATAACTGTAGGTGACATTTTTTTTAACAATTTTGCTAATATTTCATAACTTTTTAATTCATATTTCAAAGTGGTAACAGGTGTTTCTTTCTTTTCAAGTCTCCTCCATATCGGGCTTATTTCTAGTAGCCACGCTTGCTTACAAAGCAATTTTATATCTGCACAAGAATATCTTTCAGTACATTTTACTATGTGGTTTACAATATCTGTATTTTCTAATAAGTGGTTGCTAAGGTATAATTTGAATATACCAAGTCGAGCAACTTCATTGGGTAATGATACGTATATTTGCTTTTCGAGACGCCTGAGTAAAGCTGCATCAATGCCCCTAATAACATATTTACAATAAATATTATCGTTCTATTATACTAATAATAATGAAGGAATACTTCAAACAACACAATAACATATTTGGAATTTGGAGAAATATTACGATATTTTCTACTTAGAAAACATTGAAATAACGTGATATACGTACCAAGGGGAATTAGTTGTAGCCAGAAGAACTACATTAGAATTCTCATTAGACACTAATCCATCCAATCTAGAAAGAAGTTCTGATCTGAATCTCTTTGCAGGTTCAGACAATATACAGTCTCCTTTATTTGTGGCGATCCAGTCAATCTCGTCGATAAAAATAATTGTAGGCGAATGACTATAGGCAAGTTCAAATAAAACCTGTTCAGTTTAACAAATGTATTATTCATTAAATATTATATTCGAAATTCCTTAAATTCATTGCCTCATCGCGAATATGATATCATTTCGTTTTCCAAACAACTATTCTATTTATATATAAATGACGAAAAATAAAAATTTTATACCTAGAATCTCTCCTTCATAGACAAAGGAACAAAGAAACTTACATAGACAAAGCAACTTACACGTATATACTTCTCGGAATCGCCTCTCCATTTGCTGACTAATCAGCTGGCAGTTATGTTAAAAAAGGTGCAATGGCATTCTGTCGCGACTGCCTTCGCTAACTTCGTTTTCCCTGTTTTGTATATTTCTTGTAAACACGTACAGAAATGAAAAGAATACGAGTATCTTACCTGTACCAGGTGGGCCGTACAGCAAAATACCTTTCCATGGGGAAAACGGGCCATCAAAAGAGATAGGATACTTAAGGGGATACACAACGGCCTCCTTAACAGCGGTTTTACATTCTTCTAGGCCTATAACGTCATCCCAATGTACATTTAATTTGTTTACTACGATCTCCTGTGACGATACAAAGATATACAAAGATAAAATGGCGTCTTCTCTATATTAAGTAAGCGTTACGTAATTTGATATTTGAAGCGTTACCGAAATCACGTCATCGTCGATATACGTTGGACGATTTATCGACGGGAATTTTATCGTTTAAAAGCTTTACGATACGTATATTAATCGAAAATAACTTACGCATGAGACGTCCTCAGCAATCTTTCGTAATTCCGTATTATCTGAATAAAGCTTTTCAATGCATTTCAATATCTTCGATTGCATGGATTGTTCCATTGGGGAATATTGACGTCACTGTCATTGCGAGATTAATATGATTCGTATTGTCATCAGTTATCTTCTGCTGTAGATTCGTCTCTTTCACAGGCTCACTTCTCGCTTGTTTACTAAAAGATTTGGCTTTTGTCTCAATACTTCTACAAACACTGGATCATATTGTAATACGATACGTTGAATTTGATACGTTGAATACGATACCGTTGAATAGGATACACGTTGAATACCGTTTAATATCGTTAAATAATTTAAATTCTTACGTTTTGCTTGCATTTGTCACTTCCCTCGTCATTTCCCTTCCAGTTATTTTCTTACACAATATGGGATATTTTTGAAATTTCATCTTGTAATAATTTTCATACTCTGCAACGATAATTTCCAAATCGATGTTGTCGCAGACCCGATGTTCGGGAGACAGACGAGCTTCCCGGAATAATACATCGCTAATGTCTATATACCTAAAAAAATGTAGTTTTTAATTAATTATAGTTTTTAACTGATTAAAAATATTTTTCGCAATGACTGAACACTATAAGATAACCATCAAACAACTGTTTTATCTCTAGGTAAGACGGGCAAAAGAATGTATTTACTATATAAATCCTCGAAGATAATTTCTTGTCTTCTGCTCTTTAATTTCCAATTTTTAGATGGATAAGAATAATTTGAATTTATATTTCATATATTTGTTTATAACTAGTTAATCTACATTATCGATTGAGTTATTCTTAACTACTGAATTACCGATGTCGAATTTTCAAATTTGGTTTCGCCTTCTCTTTCCACGATGTCCACTGATTTCTATTTCGATTGGTCACTGACACTATTCAAGAGAATTGGAACTAGGAATATATTTTAATTATAATATACTCACCCATTGTGTTCCAAATAATCACATACAAGGTATAATATGTTGCGATGACGTTCCGAAATACGACTCTCCTCCTAATATAATTATTTTTTCATTACAATAATATAAGTTTTTTCATGTAATTTTTTGTTACATTTGCGAATTCAACGAGTTACACATGATTTTTCATGAAACACGAACGTTAAAAATATTTGATACAGCCTAATTATAAAAATTGTTAGAAGCAAAAGTCATAGATACTATGTGCGAGTATCGCATGAAACGAACAGCTATTAAGAGAACTGCAGCAATATTACAAATCAAATAACAAAACACACACGTCTGTGACGTGGAAATTCTAAAATCTAAAATCTAAAATCTAAAATCTAAAATCTAAAATCTAAAATCTAAAATCTAAAATCTAAAATCTAAAATCTAAAATCTAAAATCTAAAATCTAAAATCTAAAATCTAGAATATTCCTTACCTTTTTTCGCAGATTATAAAATATCTTATTCATACTACCTTGCATCGATAAATCACCGTTCATAGTGACACTTTCAAATCGCCTATCGTTTCTCAATGGATACGAGAATTTCCGTTTATTACTTTAAAAACAACCCGTCCATTACGTTTCTCTTAAAAAATTCTTTCAACTCCGTTGAAAACCGTGCATCAAACAAGAGACAAACGATTTGTTGCCATGGAAATGTTTGGTTCACACATAAGCAACGCACAAATATAATGATAGAATAGCTGAGTGTGTGTACTGTATAGTAAGATGGATGCAACATGGAAATAGAAAGAGAACACCATGTATAGATACTTCCTGTCCTTGTTTAATCAGGCATGCACACTAGTGGACACTGACGCTGCTCGTATACCGCTGTTACATATTTCCTGTACAAGCGCGCGTCGTTAGACAAGGACGGAACATCCTCTCTCTACTTCTCTATCGCGTTTTTAGTTCGCTCACGCGCTCTGTACTTATATCTATTACATTTCCACCATAAGCAGCGGCCGTGCAGTGACTTACAAAAGTTCCGAACGGTTCCATCCTGGGCGGACGGTTAATTGCGTTCGGTACTTCGAGACAGGAAGGTGAGTACAGAATCGCTCCTCTTAGTACTCTTATTAGAAGTGTTATCATCGAATATAAGTTTTTTCAATAAATTCTTATCGTTTTACAATCTTTCTAGAATACAATGACGTCAGCAATCGATCATTTTCGCGAATTTATTGTAAATTAATTGGGGGAATATCTGGAGTTCTTTATCGGTTTCGACTGTAAAATCAGCAACTATTCGAATTTTTCATTCATAATTGTGACGTTTTCGACTCTTCCGTTGCCAAGACCCCCTTGAGAGATTTTTGGCACGTTCCATCACCCTTGTTAAACGAGTGCACATTGGTGGATATATTGATTTTAAAAACCAATACGTGAACGAGGTTTATTATCTCACTGGAACAAAGAAATCCGTTTTATTCGCGAATTTTCCGTGTTTCTTCTTAATTTTCGTGAGTGTCTGGTGCGGAGCATTATTTGAATGAACTTTTCATCGTTCAGATTATATTTCGTTTAAAAAGATTGAAATTGATGTCGAGAAGAAATGAAACAAGGTGCTCGGGCATTCCATCGTTTCCCGGGGAAAGAGAAATATGAAAAAAACGGTCGTTCTTCCTTCTGCCATTTTCGTCCATTACCAAAATGGTATGACCCAAATGTCCCGGGCCGTGAATCAATCAAGCGAATTTTGAATAATTTTTGAATAATATCCAGTTAATAATTTGTGAAACAAATTAATTTCATTTTATTGTTGGAAACAAATTAGTTGGATTTTTCTTTCTTTAGCAGTTTTCGCCGGAGTTGACCTGACGTGCTACTTCAGTTTCCATCTTCGCTTCTCGAAACTTCCAACGTCCTTGGTGTTGGAGTCTCCTTGTCCAGGTGAGTACATAGCTTCTAGATACTCGTCGCTGTTCATCCTTACGAGCCTCTCGAGCTTTAGTTGTCAATTGTTATCGTTAAAGGAAGAGAAGCTCGCGACAGATGTTATCGAACAAATCGTTTCTTCTCGAAAAGTTCGAACTTGTTCGTTGCGTTTGAATATATATGGACGGACGCCATTTTTCATGACATCTTCATGATTTGTCATGTCGTGAGTATAGCTTCTGACTACCACATGTTTGTGATTTAACCACTTGTGAAATTTGACCACTATACCGTGATAGAAAAATATTTCCAATGAATTATAAATATTTTACATTGTGAATTATAAATATTTGTTACAAATTATATCGTACTTGAGGTGAAAATGAACCATATATCTGCTTATGGAATACGAGGTAGTAAATCATTCGAAACATAATAACGATTAATTAAGCACATATACAATAACGTTTACGAATGAATATTGCGAATTATTGTATGGCTTTAATGCGGTATTTAATGTTTTGATTGCGGTCTTTGAAATGGTATCATAGGTGCTGATATAATATCGCGCGAAAAAGGAAAGACCAGTGGTTAATATTGCAGGTGCACCAGTGCGTTGCGCTCGTCGGGGGTGGTTTTGACGCCGGTGCCGAGGAGAGACGCAGAACGTGTTCGATCGACCCGCGAACGTAGCCCGTGCTCATACTGCGACAGAGTTCGTTTCAGTTAGGCTCAGTCGCTGTTTGTCCGTCGACAGCGTATAGTCGCGTCGGCCTACGATTCCTTTTTTCTTCTTGTTTCTTGCGAACTCTCTCGCAACAGCCGTTCTATACGTACGCCGCCAGTATATCGCGTGATCATCGTTCCCGTTGCTTCCCTTACCCTCTCACGTCCTTCGAAGAAGACCACCCTTTGGTTTTTCCTTGTTTGGAGGGAATTCATCGCTCGGACACATGGACTGCGAAGCACGAGGGTTGATCGAGGCATCAGCGTGATGTACTTTTCAGGTTTCATATTTTCTCTATGATACTTTCTAAGGAGAATTTGAAAGATATACATTTTTAGGAAATAAAGGTTTTTATGGAGTCATCGATAGGTTAGAATTTAATTAACTCTCTTATAACAGGTATTCCAATTTTTTAATATATAAATTTAGTTTCCTCTATGGTGTTAGAGAACACAATGCGGGCATTTTATGATATAACGAATATATTCGTATATATTTTAGTTTATTCATTCGTCAAATTTCCCTAGTAGGCCGGCCTGCAGCTCACATGCAGCACTTAGTAAAAATTTGTTTTGTTAGAGGTTGGCTATTCTTCTTGCTATAAGAATATCGTGAAGTCATATCATATGATAAAGCACCTTCTGAAAGCTAGATGCTCGATAACGAGCCTAATGATTCTCGGTAGTTTGTAATGTCAAGCTTTGAATTGGCGAGATCGCTCTGCTGTCAAACGGCCGTCCAGCGGCGACCACATTCTTTAACCACGTTCAAGGGGTATATCACGCTACAGAAACCATCAAAGGGTTTGCAAGTTAGTTGCCTTTTAGAAGTGGGGCAGTTGGTTGTTACATGTAATCCGTAGTTGCTGGCTGTTCTCCTTAGTCGCCATACATCATAGAGACGACAGTTATAGTCGCCAGTTGTCCTTGCTAATGGTTGCTTGTTGTCGCTAGTTAGTTCTCGTTATCGTTATGTATTCCATCAATCACGCGAAATTTAACGTATGGGAATTTATTCTTCTTTATTCTTTCTGTAGGGAGATTTTTTAAGACGAGGAAAATATAGAATATTTTAAGACGACGGTAAGGTTTGAATTTAAGTAACTGTTTTATGATACAACAAAGTGGAAAGACGATTTAATTTTATAAAGTTTAGGGTAATTTTTTAAAAAACTTCGAATTTAAAAGATTCAAATAGATATCTTAAACGTAATTAAACCCTCCATATCGTAAGAAATTAAATGAAACTGCGCAACAAAGTTGATACATTTAATGTATTATTTTAAACATTTATTTAAAAACATTTATTTAAAATTTAAGTGTAGGCGTCGACGCGCGCGCGCCATTCGAAGCATTTGTCAGTTCGTTACATCTGCGGTAAAAGTTGTAACTACGAAGAAGCTTAACATATGGTGCGTCTCAAGACGACAGTAAAAAGTATTAAGAGATTTTTCGAGATTTTTTCTTTTAAGTTTCCAAGTACTTTTTCTATTTAACTTCTTTTTTTTTTTGTTGCATTTTCTAACAATATTCGATAAATAGAGACGAAATATGACAGTTCTTAGTTCGGGGATTTATTGGTTCGAAAGTTACTTGAAAAGTGTTTCTGGAGTTCGTGCGGTTAATACTTTTAAACTTTTACCGAGTACGACTTATTCCGTATGGCTGGACAAATCTTTGTTGATACTGTAAGCGTAACTGTAAGCGTCCGGATATTGTCTTGTGGAGATAGAAAAATACACGAAGTATTGATTGAACTACATATTTTTTTAATTCTTTTTTAATTCTTTTAGTTCTTCATATATTGATAATAAAACGATATTCCGCTACTTTGAGCACAATATAGTAATGTTTAAATAAATAATAAAATTTACGCATTTCGTCTTCATGCGTCGATAAGAAAATGCAAAAAAAGTTAAAGAAAGATGATGCGCAGACGCGAAGTTTAGTCAGCAATAATATTTAAAACCTCTAAAATATATTGTACACATTTATTTGCAAATAAGCTCAATGAAATTGAACTGTAACTGTGTTTCCAATAATGTCTTCGATGTATTGCTCGCCATTATGTCGGATTAACAGCTCTAAGTGATCGACCTTAATCACTAAATGTCGGCCGTGATTCAGTGGTATAGCTTTACATATGACGGACATCGCAGGCGCTTGTAAGACGTCCATTGTGAAACGTTTCCAATAGCACCGTTTATGCACCGTTTATGTGATGGTGAAATCTGAATATATATATCGCTGAAATATATATCGCTTATCACTTGAGTCTGACACGATCGTTTTTAAATAGAATCACAATTTTTTATTCTTTACAAAATCAGTCTTTAAAGATTATGTGCAAATAAAATAGATAAATAGATAAATGGTTGTAGAAACTTATAAAACAGATATTACAAGTATATCTAAATAAATGATATATTTATAAATTGTAATATTTGATCTAAAGTTTAAATAAATAAAAGAGATACTCGTGACTTACAATAAACGTATTTTTTTTTTCAATTTTTAAACAAAGCAAAAGTGGATAACAATTTTTCAAAATGTAAAAATCAACACAATGGTTGGTTTCTTTAATTAATCAATAACGTTTAAAGTTAATTAATGTCCAGAGTGGTTTGTACATTTTGTATTTCGCCGTATTTTAACGTTCGATGTGTAAATAGAACTTGATGCCTGAAATATCGAAAAAATAATTAAATCCGATCGTTCCGTCGAATTTGCAAATTGTATACTCGTGTAAAATCGAGTGCGCTTGTGTATGCTGATACGAAAAGTGGTAGTATATTTTTCTTTTTTCAATTATCGTTATCACTTTTTGTGTGGAAAAATTAATTCCGTGAAATGGAAGTGCAATCAATACGGCTTACCACGAAATAATAGCACAACGACGGTACATATTGGTATTGACGTCAGCTTCACAAAATTTCCCGAGTATCGCGGTCGACTATTTGGGTTAAGAATTCATTTTCAAGGTTCTACAAGCACGAGTATCTTATGGATATGAAATTTTCAGTGTACATTTTAATAACCATATTCCATATTGCATGCTGCGGTCCAAGAAAAATCCGCAGTTAATATTCTGCTAATCCCTGCTGCTTTTAAAGACCATAAGTAGTCGTCCGTAAGGTTTAAAAGATTTCGAGTAGATTTGTATTACGTATTTTATCTTCTAATTTTTAAAGAGAGGATCGTGTTTAATTAATTGAAAATGACGAAACTGTAATGGGACATTATTATCAAATATTAAACGTGGTTCCATTGGGTACTTTTATGGTCTTTGCGAGATATATATGCATTATACGTTGCTATTGGCAACGCGTAGCGATGAACGATGGAGAGCAATACCTTCGTTATCTCGTCTCGGTTGTGTACATATCAGTAATGCACAGTACTCGTACTAAATATCTTACAAATTCCATACAGATTTTCAGATTAGTTTCGAATAATACCAACACGACCATGATAGTCACAGTACAGTATTAAATGGTGCCACTATGCATAATACACTCCTAAAATGTTTCTACAAATATATTTGTCCGAATATTTTTGTCAGCTACTATATCCTAACCACGATTTATTAAACAATATATAGATTTAAAAAAGAATATATAACGACATTACTTGTTTAGGCTAGATTGGTTTAACTTGTATAGTTTTAGTAACTGTGTAAGATCAAACAAGAACTTATCGTTAGTTTGGCGAGATTTGATTACACGAAGCAACATAATTGCTTTGAAACTCAGGACAGAAAACAATGTCAACCGGTAGACGCGTTTGTCTGGTGAACGTGTAACGCGTGAATAATAGATAGCGACAATCACGCGAACGCTAGTTACAGCTGACTTGGCTTACATTGTAGCATTCAAACTAGAGTATACGAGCCGTAAGTACTATTGAAAGTTCAAAGGCCGACTAGTGAGCTTCATCCTATCTCATTTTTTAATCAGGCGATGGATCGACGAATCGTATTGATTTCGAGGATTATTATAGTTCTGTGGAAATTTTAAAGCGCGGTTTGTCTAATCTTGTCTCGTTAGCTACAGACTCTTTGGCGAGCAGCCTGAAACTTGATCCAGTTTCGAGAAAATGAAAAATTCGTTTCTTCTCTTTGCTTCCCTGTTCCTTCTTTCCTCCTTTTTCCCTTTTTACATCGCGTTAAGACCCGTTAAATAATATTGACTGCCGTGGACGCTGGCTGAGAAGTGCACTTTATAACTAGCTTTAAAATCACTGACGTCGATGAGGACAAAGGTAAGTTAGAGGGTCATTTATCTGAGCTGGTGTTATTCGACCTGAACTCTGCAGCTTTTCACAGTTTCTTTCGTTTTTCTTTTAAGAGCAGAGATGTTAACTGGTCTCTTGTTACGTGTAAGAAAGTACGTGTATGTACTAAAGCTTATTTATCACCAATTGGTTGCTCAAAGTCGAGATATACATACCTATATTATATTAATACGTTACAGAAGATTACGCGTTAGTTAGCTTATGAGAATTTATAGTGTGTCACAGATCACAAAAGCAGAATGACTACTTTTTCATAAACGATATATGTATATGAATTGAAAGTTTAACTATTACGTCACATACTTCTCTCGATAAACGTCGTCGAGTGCATATTGTTAAAGAATATTAGCCATTTGAATTCAATAGTTTCGAAGATACTAATGCTTCTGTGAAGTTTTTGCAGGCTGTTAATTTTTTATTCAGATACTACAAATTTTAAATAACTTCGATTAGAAATAAAAATCACATTACATTAACGCGTAGAATGTAACGTAACGTAGATAATGTAAATATAAATTATATTACAAGGAAACAATACGGTAATTGTAGGTAATGTGAAACATTCTGGTTAAAATTGCATCCTTTGAAGGCTAGGACACACAGTACTTACGAAGTAGATTAAGTAGCAAATGGGGTACTTAAGAAAATTCATGTTGTCATTGTTTAATAAACATCTTCAGCTAATAGCTTTCTGCAAAAGCTGGTTTAAGTTATGCTAGCTTATTCCTTATTAATTGCAATTATATTGTTCGTATCTCCTAGAGGATTAACAATCCATTTTTATAATGGATAATAAAAGTAAATTCCTATTAGGTTGTCCCAAGTTTCTTTCGCTTTATAAAGAAATGACAGTTATGTTATTCTATATTATTTTATATTAAATTGGAAAAGTGCTAAAATATTTGATAAAAATGTTAAGAAATTCTGATATTGATTTAAGCGTATCGATTTATCTGCTCTTCATATTTGATCAAACAGAAATTGTTAATTATGATTTCCACTTAAAAGCGGATTGCATATTATGAGGATAAATTATCAAATTCATCTCTAATATACACATTAGAGAATCATTCATAGCCGTAATCCTGTTTACCGCTAACATTCCTGGTACTCAATCATTCATTAGGAGACTGCTCTAGCCGCACAGAATACACCTGTAAATAATTAATCGCCATTAATATTCCATCGACTTTTGAAAATCCCTCATGTGATCTATTTCATGCGATGAGAATATGTATAAATTGAGATTGCGATCGACCATCCTCAGTCGGATAAATCGAGTGATTCAAATTATAACACAAAAAAAAGTTAAAACTAGTTACATTATCTTTTTCAATTTTTATGTATTATTTGGCGGAAGAAACTTTGGTAATTAGTAAGTAAAGTTCACCTCCTTAATGTTAATGATTTTAATATGTTATTAAGCTCAAAGTTCTAAGGAATTTTCTATATATATATACATATACATAACTGTGTGCGTATATATATAATATACGTATAACAGCCAAAGTTCAGCTCTCAAGTGTACGCAAAACTTTTATGTTCATTTTACGCTATACCAGTATGTTTCATGAATTTGTTTGCTAACAGTATCGAAACAAATAACAAGCAGAGGACGAGCTATTCATGAATTGTTTTGCCAGCGTGTACGCTCCCAATATTTTCTATTTGAGAAAACATACTTGTTGCTATTGCAACTACAAATATTTTTACAGTCGACGCTTTTGCCGTGAATCATTGGCTAACATGTAAAATCGAGAAAAAACATGGTTTATTGTGATGGAAATGTGGAAAACCGCAAAACCGATATAGAAGGGAAAATAAAGGAAAGGAAGGTAGGGATAAGTAGAAGCTTGGGGCCAAGTTTAATTCACTGAAACCGAGCTGCTTGTATTATCACAAAACAAAATTGCCAGTACGTCATTTCCGTACTCTCGTCCTCGCGAAAATGGTTTTGCTCGTGAAGAAAAAAACGAAGAGACAGGGAAGAGAGGAAAAAGCAAACGGAGAGCGCTTTTAAAAAGCTGGCGAACCGTGTGTTACCACAACGAGACACGCGGTGCTATTTGTCGCTTTAAATTGTGTCGCAACTCGTTTTTGAGATCTTTGCCAGGGATGCGTTAAAACACGCTGCAAATATATTTCTGGCTTTTCTGGGGTTTAACTGAAATATGACAAATAACGTTGTAAAACATATGTACTTATGACTTACAGAGTAATTGAGTGTACAAAATATAATAGCCAGCGATTTAGGGCTTTAAAAGATCAAAAGAAAAGAAAAGAAAAGAAAAGAAAAGAAAAGAAAAGAAAAGAAAAGAAAAGAAAAGAAAAGAAAAGAAAAGAAAAGAAAAGAAAAGAAAAGAAAAGAAAAGAAAAGAAAAGAAAAGAAAAGAAAAGAAAAGAAAAGAAAAGAAAAGAAAAGAAAAGAAAAGAAAAGAAAAGAAAAGAAAAGAAAAGAAAAGAAAAGAAAAGAAAAGAAAAGAAAAGAAAAGAAAAGAAAAGAAAAGAAAAGAAAAGAAAAGAAAAGAAAAGAAAAGAAAAGAAAAGAAAAGAAAAGAAAAGAAAAGAAAAGAAAAGAAAAGAAAAGAAAAGAAGAAAGATAATATGTTGCGGCAGTTTAAGTCGATCTAAGAAAATAGATAACGGGAGGGGGGGGGGGGGAGGGCAAAGCTAGTTAATCTGGAAAGAATCCAAGCGTCAATTTCAAGCATTTACAGAGAATCAAGCGGGCTGGTTAAGGTCGTGAGTTGAGCAATTATCCCGCGTTAGGTTCAATCAGGTTAGTCCCACGCGAAATTGATCCAACCATGCGAAAACGAGTGTATTCTGATTTCTGTTGCAGATATTTCTGGATTGTTGATTTGTTTCCGCTTGTCATCGAAATTTTTTACCAACAATGAACGTGTACGTGAAAGCAATCATAATTGCGGTAATCATAATAGTGTCGGTTCTTCTTTATATTTTCCAGTTTGTAAAGATTGGTAAGTTGATACTGATTAATTATGCGATCGAAATCCTATATAATGGCTACAAAAAATATTTGCATCATTATTCTCGTTTCCTAATGAATCGCTGTTTTAATCAAGTTTTATATTGCATCAAATTTCTGTAGTTACACGAAAGTACTAAATTATAGAAAACTTGATATACACGGATTTAATTAATTGATAAATTAGCCAATATATAGGCATTATTATTTATTATATTATATATTATAGGCATTATATATTAGTAATGTATATATACACTTTTGAATTTTAGCCTTCTTAGCCTTCTATTCTTATATCCTTTAAACGTCATTTCAAGCTACAAGCTACTTTAACTCAAATAGCTCGATTTCAAGTTCTAACGTATACTGTAAAGCACACTTGCGAAGTGAAACAGTAAACACGATATGAAAACTCTCTCCCCAGTAAGAAATCGAATATCCAATTTCAATCGTGCTTCATCGATGAAGCATCAATGCTACGTAAAAGCATCGTGGCAGCCGCAATGCGGATCCGTTGAACAAAAATTTCCTGGCGCGATCGTTTTCGTAACGCTATTAGCCGTTTCAGTATCAGGGATGTTTTAAAAATCCGTATCGGATTGTACCATGAAGCGCAATAGCGCTTCGTTTATTTATTTACGAGAAGTGCCGATCAACTCGATTGCACTGCTCTTTTTTTTTTGTCGAAACATACCGTTCAACGCGTTCACGCTTCACTTCATCAGCTATATCAGAAACGTTACACTAAAGAGTCAAAAGGTTGCCAAATATTCGTGCTTTACCTTTTGTTTGTGTGACGTTCTGTAATTGGTTTTCCAATTCAAGAGGTAATTTATACATTAGTTTTTTCTTTATTTGGTTTACGATTATTTGAAAGAAAAGTAATTACGAGAGGAAACTCTGATAGACTAGCGGCAAGCTACGTTCGGAACCGAGCGCGTTGTGAATTGACAATCGTAACCAAACATCGCGACACAGTTCACCACACTACGTGTACAGCATGATCACGCTGAGTGGCGTTGAAACGGTTAACGTAACTGCGCGTACGACCGTCGAATGGCAAAGATATTCAAGCTGAGAATCGTTTTCAGATGTTACAAACAGCTGTGTTGACTTTCAAGGAGAAACCATTCGACATGATCTTACGTTTGAGCCGGGACCTTCGGTTTGCAGTTTCTGCACCTGCTATAATTCGAGGCTGAAGTGGTGCCAGTCGATCGTATGCGACCCGCCCGTAGTGAGTATATGCTCATTACT
Source organism: Bombus huntii (assembly GCF_024542735.1). Lineage (NCBI taxonomy): Eukaryota > Metazoa > Arthropoda > Insecta > Hymenoptera > Apidae > Bombus > Bombus huntii. The sequence continues at coordinate 22,454,768 of NC_066238.1, forward strand.
TAAACACTTAACACAACCAGAGAGAAACTAAAGCACACCGTTAACGCTTGCACGCTGGTCGTTAAAGCACATGCTACGCGAATAGGGTACACAACGATTCATCTAACTTGCCTTGAATTACTTTTACAAAGAGAAACATGGACAGGAATAATTTTTTGTTACGAGTCGTTTAATTTATTCGTTCGTTAGAACGATTGGTCTGACAAATTCAAAGTCTTGTTCCGTATAAATATTTTTAAACAAGTACGTCATAAGCTTTGTATATTTTTTTTATCGCAACGAAACTGTTCAGAGAAATGTTGAAATTATTAATTACAAAAGAAGACATTTACGTTGTAAAAATGTTAGCGAAAACATTTGTGAAAAAGTTACTTTGTTATAAATTCTACAAAAAGAAATATTGAAAATCACGCGCCATTTATTCAGTTGCACGTATGAAAAGTATTTTGCATTCGCGCAAAAGAATCCCTTAAGGATACATATTTTATAATAATTGGAGTGTCAAAGTTATTACGCGGATTGGCGTATACGTGCCTTTTAATGAAACTAGGTTATTCATTTGTTATTCGTTCCTAACTTTCAACTTTATGATTTTTGCGGAATAAAATTTTATATTCCGGTTCAGTTTATAAATGATTCATTTTGAATTTAATAAAATTAGAGTTACAGCAGTGCAATTTAATAAAGAACAAATAATCATTTGTACTTTATTAAAATGTTCTTTTAGCGTCTCGTTTTAATATTTCTCTAATAATATTTTGTTAACCGTTATATTTAAATGAAGGTTTTCAAAGCAGAGACGTACTTTAACGTAGGAAATGGACGTACATTTATAATGAGAATTCAGAAGCAAAAATATTTCATACAAAAATAAATATTCCCCATGTAAATAGGTGTAAATAGCTACGTTATGACTTTTATATGTATCTAACGTTTTTCCATGCAAGCTAACGTATATTTACTTCTTCGCTTCTTCGATTCTGAGTAGTAAAACCTGGCATTCATGCGGTTGATAGGTAGTTACGCGCTGACAACGAAAAACATAAAATGAATAAAAAGCATGAGCCATCCTATAAAAAAAATAAAGCTGCTTTTATCTTTCATTATATATTCGTCAGAATATTGTTAATAAATATTTAAGTTCAGATTTCAGCTTAAATAAATGCATAGGATTGGACATTTATTTATATATGTATCTGTGAACGCTTTTTGACATAAAATTTTTATAACGACTAAAATGACATATTCCGATATTAAATTAATTTGATGAGAATAAAAACTGAATTTTTTAAACGAGATTTTGTATGAAGTTACATTTATTGGGAAAAATTCATTCTTTTATAATATGATAAAACGAGACTCATAGTCTGTATAAATCATTTCATGGAATATTATGTGTATGTACATGTGTTCTACGCTTTTATTATAAAAATGCTAAATGAACATAACGATCAAACGCATCGACAAATGCATTGAACATATCGATTGTTATTTTGAAAAATTGATTATCTTTTATTTGTTTCGAACTACAAATTGATTGAGACATTCGTGTTTGCTAAATTGCGAATTTAACGCAATGAAGTCGTCTGAATCCCTTGCGAGCATGTAAATATAGCGTCGAATTAACAGGTCAATTACTTGAGGTTGGAACTGAAAGAAAGAGAAAGATGGAGGAGGTCTTGCCTTTGAATGCTGGACACTTCTAAAGCCCACAGTTCGCTGAAATTGCCAGAGAATTCAATTAAATGGCAAATTAAACCATTGAACTGAATCTGTTTCCAATCGTGAGCTTGGAGGTTCTACCCTTTGAATTTTTAAACCAGTCACCCTTCTTTTGTACGTATGGTAACGAATATAATTCATAAACTAATGAAGTGTGTAATTCAATTGAAAGCTCTTTTCACTGAATCCAGTTTAGACTAAGAAAAATGATATAATAACGAAATTATCAATTTACAATTTATAGAGCGTATACTTTATTCGAAAGTGAAGTTTATTACTGCAAATATTAGTTGGCTATTTATAGCCTGTTTGAAAAGGTGATTTAATTTCGATTGATTTTCGATAAGTTTTTGTTGGTTTACTCAGGTTAATTAATCTCCAATAAAATAGAAATACCAATCCGGTAGTATAATTGCTTTCTTGCTTATTACCTTTTTACTAATTAGCGATGCACGATTCCAGACCAGTAAATATTTTTCCATCGGGAGAAGTCAGGTCGAGAGATGCAAGATTTATACGCTCGTTCTGTCAGTTATCCCAGTGTCTGTTACGCGATAGAAAATGAACGAACTGAATAATAAATGCATTATCGGCATGAAGATTGCTTGATGTAGGCCACCGCTTTTTTTTCTATCCTTCCGATACCATTTTTCTTTTTTTTTCTTCTTTTTTTTCTTTTTTTTTTCTTTTTTTTTTTCTTTTTTTTTTTTTTTTTTTTTTTGCGAAACACTTTGCTAGTCGTGAGAAGCAGCAATTCGGTAATACGAGCGGTAATACGAGCGGTAATACGAGACAAAGCGATTCAGAACTCGAATTCATTTGTTGGAACGACGCCATGGGCAAAAGTAGATAATGGAAAACTTTCTTCCAAAGACCATTTGATAGCGCCGACGTAATCAAGAGTGTGACGATATTGCCAGAGACGTTTCTGCAAATAGAAGACTAACTTATTTACGAATTGCCGTAACACGATTGCCGCTGGTAGTATGGTTAGTAATCGCTTTATTGAATTTTCGCTTGATGTGACATCGTCGAGAGTTTCTAGCGAAATTCTTCTCCCTGTAAAACTATGTTTCTACAGCAATGGCTGTAATTTTCGAGTTACCGTTTGCGAAGAAATCTTTTTCTTTGTTACGTGTAATAGATTATTTTTAAGTTTTAAGTTTTAAATTACATTGGTAACCTTCTATAATTTATTACTCGAAGGTGGTAATTTTTTCTTAAATAGTTTGTTTTTCCTATAATTTATTATAATATATTTTACTACAGAATCCTCAAAAACATGATGTATGTATATATATCCTGAAATATTATCAGTCTATTGTCAAGTTATAGAACATTATGGAAATTGCCAATTAAAGTCATAAAAAACAAAAAATAAGGAAGTTCGTTAAAATATGTGATTTTCCAATCAAGATATAGAATTTATTCGAGTAATATAGATTACGGTAGAGATGGTGACGGTAACAATGAGTGGACTGATTCTTCGTGCGAAAACAAATTGGAAGCGCAGAGCGATGTATTGTTTCAGCGAATATCGATTTTAAAGCACGGTTTTAAAGTACGTGTGCGTTTGACTAGGTGTGTTAATTAATATTGCTGTCTGATTTTCGATATGTAAATACAATATCTACATATCTTTAAACTTATGATAATTGAACTAACAATTATTTTAAATTTAAATTAAACATGATAATTGAACTAACAATTTTTTTAAATTTAAATTAATATTTATCCTTTTAAATGCAACAATTTTTTTTAATAATAATTTCACGCGTAAGTCAGCTGCGCACATATTTGATCGTTCTTTAAAGCTTGAATCTCTGCGAAGAGAAAAAATCTTTCAACCAACAAGAACTGGTTCTACGTTTTCTATCCATTTCCTTCCAGATAAATCTCTCTCTATCTAAAATCCTTATTTCCGTATTTCCTTGAAAAGGTTAAAGTCGTTTTGTATAAAATCCAACGTAGAGAAGAAGGAAGATCCGCAAAAGATTCTTTCAGCTTTCCCTATGTTTGAGCTCGAATCAAAGCAATCCTATTCCCAATAGGGTGACTATGCGTTTAACTTCTCATAGAATCTCTCTGATTCCGTGTGATACCTTCGGTGTTTTTGAAGTATGTAATTGATGTCGTAACGTCGACGCTTTGCAGTGCGAATTCAATTTTGAGTTGCAATTTCCCTGTTTGCGTGGCAAAAGCATAAAATCGATAAACACGTTTTCTTTGCCGATGGCGCACTGTAAATATAAATATTTGAATAAATATCGCGAATTTCATGTTGCTAAAAGATTTATACTATTTATTCGTAAATAACTGTTGGATATGTTTAAGTTGAAACCACTGCATTAGGTCTTTTTTCTTGTTTAAAATTATTTGTATTGGTAAATTGAATGAAAGTTCTAACATGTAATTTGTTCTTCTCTTATAAATAGTTTACGGAGGATAAAGCGTGGGTAACTCACGACTGTCGCGATCATGACACTATACATACCTATGTATAGCACGTATACTAAGCTAACTAAAATAGCAAGTCAGAGAAATGGAAACTTAGGAAAATCTAAAGGAAGATAAAACGTTCGAGCCTTGCCAGGAATATAAGATGCTAAGTAATCTTCCTAAGTAATCTCCTCCAGCTTTTTCTAGTTTGATCAATAATTATTAGTACATGTTAGGAAAATAAATAGAATTTTTGTTCTCAAGCGAGGTATAATTTAAATTTTGTATGTACACAAAAATGTTAAATATCTGTAATAAACATGGTATAATCAATTTTTTTACATAAAATTATATTGTATAGGCTATTGTTATTTAAACATTTTAAATTGGATGAAGGAAAAAAATGACGCAAATAAAACGTAGGACATTTTAATTAAAGAGACTAATATAGAGATTTATCTACTTAACTGTGATTAAATCATCTCCACTTAACGCTCTACCTCTTCTATTAATTATGCTTCGTTAAACTATGATTACAGAGGATGGGTTTTTTGATAAAATGACATTCTGACAAATATATATAGATCGATATATATATAGATATAGATAGACAAATATATAGATTCTTACAACAGTAGTTATGAATGAACAGTAGTTATTGTATCAATTCCGTTCTTCAGAAGCTTCATTTGTGAAAAGACAATTCGCCAGAATATGGATTCACTGTAGTTATAGCTGTAGGATTTCAATCTAGTTGACAGACTTGCTTTACGTAGAGAATATCTGTCTCTTGTTCTACCTTATCGCGATTCTCTCCTCATCTTATACGCTTTGTCGAGCAAAGTAATATTGGCATATATCTCGGCTCTGGTTACAATCATTAGTTTCCGCCTAAACGGTTAGAATCACATAGCTCGCGCTCTACTCTCGTTTATTCAACATTCAGGCCATATGGTCGCATGCGACGAGTTTTATGTTAATTCCGACCGATTACAATACCTTTCTTTCGTTTACAAGGAACGACGAGACTGGCAGTTGCGTGATTTCCAATGCAAAAGCCGCGATATCTGCACGATAACCTAACCTCAACCGATTTTGTTGTACTATTCTTATGTGGACTTCGTTTGTACCACAACTTCGTCGTAACAAAAATAGAATACGTAGAACACGGCATTCCGTTATGCGATATTGTCGATTCCTAACATCCGAAAAATCAGAGATAATTTTTTCCCTACAGTTGTACATTTGTGTGAAAAATTACGAACGTAAAGTTGTTTGGTGCATGCACAGTCCTCCCCTCCCCTGCATTTGCGTGGACATGCTAGAAAGATTCACTTTTCCACGGTGAAACTGTATGAAATGTATTATAATTTCATTTTTACAAAGGTCGAACATCCTACTATGCATAAATTTAATATTAATATAAGCAGGTTTCGTGTTAAGTATTACATCTGACGTATAAGCACACGTGTGTACGAGCCTTGGTTTTAAATGTCTTATAGTAGACACCGAAAAGATTATTCAGTTGGATATCTGACTCAACATCAATATTTTACTAGGAGATAACATGTTAAGAACACGTTGGTGGATGGCATGGGAGATGATGAATGAAGACATACTTCTGTGAGATACATAAAATAGTAGTCAGAACGTATTTTGGCGCTTGGGGACAGCAACAGCTGGTGATACTGTCATACACCTCCATTTATAAACTTTCGAAAATCGATGTGACCTTCAAACTTTAGTGTATTCTGTTTCACAGCACAAAATGTTTCCGAAACGTACGTTTATTGTTACAATGAACTTGACTAATGGCTCTGAAATACTATCCTTGAAAAAACAATGGGGGAATTGGAGCAAAAAAAAGAAGGAAATAAACAAAGACCTTGTTGGTTCGTAAAAATAAAATATGCTACAGGAAAAACTTTTTCCAACGGATTGAGATGCGACGAGCTTTAAAAGCTATGACGCGAATCGAGCGTTTGTCTACAAGAGCGCATTTTCGGTGGATATATAGATATACATGTATATGTGACGAAATATACTAAAGCAATATTGACCCTTTGTCGCTGAAAGTATCAAACTACAAAACTTCCTTTCAAATTTTCAGAATAAGGAAATCAGGATCATGATAAATAATTGGAACATAATTAAAAATAATATATCTTCTCTATAAGATAATGAATACATTGGTTCATTTAATTTTTATGGATATTCAAACGCTTCTGTGAAATAAAACGTCAAGATTATAGAGTATAAAATTCATAGCTATGAAATAACTAAAACTCTGATGTATTATTAAAAATATACGTTAGGTTGTATGTAGTGATACATACAAAGATTACATGTACAAACCCATAATTAACACAATGCTACCGCAACCATTCTGCAATCTACCTTGCCCAAAACACTCTTCCAGTCACCTCCAAACTCTTCAATTCTCTCCACCTAATCACCCACAAACCATTCACAAACATGCAATTCTCGACAAAAGAAGAACTTATCGTCAGTTGTCCTTAACATCTCGTTCATTCATTTGGTCCCTATCCCCCTATTTCCTCCCACCGTGATGATCGCACTACATTTTTCCACATTTTCTACATTTTTCTCTATTCTATTCTCTGGATGACCTGAATTCTCGAGCAGTCGAGTGACGATTGATCTGTACAATTGATCGATTTCTTTTTACTACAGCCATGCAGAAAATTTCGCCTTGGAAAAGAATGTTGTGATTTCGAATGTCTGGATCACCTGAAGAACGTTACCGGAAGTGGTAAAATTTATGTCCTTGATTATGATGAATCCTCCAGCTCCTCGACTCAGCGACAAACGCTACTCTGGGTGATGAGCGTAATGGTGCTATTGCGGCTTGTTTAATTTTTCAACAAGGATCCAGATGGCGCCGTTGACGGAATTCTTTCGCTATAAACGTCAACGATCAACATCAGCCATCAGGCAATTTCATATTTGTGACTTATTTCTTCTGTGTTATTTCTTCTAATTTTATTGTTAGTTCTTCAATTTGTATTCCAAAAGATTGAACTCTTTTTACGTGCGTGTGTGTTTTTCTTTTTTTTGTAACTCGTCGAGTTGCAATTCTAATTTTTGCACTTCCTCCTTCATGTCCTCTATGTGTTTCTCGAACTCTTGTGTCGTCCTGTCTTTGTCGGAACATTCTACTTGAAGATCAGCGAGTTGATGCTCGGGATCGTAATTCAATTTTTGGTCGTTAGCAGTAATAAGCTCACGTAACTTCACTTTTGAACTTGATCTTGTTTGGTCTTGATTGTGTTTTCGTGGTGCTTGTGGTGTTCTAAAAGTAATCGTCACGTTACTTGCATTTTTAGTGCACATTGATACACTGCACTCTGCAGTTCTCCTATTTTCAAACTTGCTTCATTTAAGGTAACTTTATGAATTTCCGATTGATGCTTTAACATTTGATGTAAGCCTTCTATTGCTGTTTCACGTTCTTTCAACTGTTCATTAAATTCGTTGTTTAGCATATCCACTCGAGAAATTCCGAGTTCTTGAGCATCGTTTCTTCTTTTAGAAATTTGGCCTATTTTCTCTCGCCTGCTGCTACATGTTGCTGTCATTTTATCAACTTCTTTCTTCTTTTTTTTTCTTTTTTTTTTTCTTGAACTTAAAATCTTGATTTAAGGTTTGTGTTTCACTATATGATTTATTATTATTAACTAGTTCAACATTATTTTCAGTAGATTTTTTTTTCGCGTGATTTTTATACTTATTTAAATAGTTTTACACGAACAAATGCATCGTACGTCAGATATACCATTTTTAATAAATTGTCGCCTTTACAACTCGAGTTACCTCTGAACGAGTCGCATGATTGATCAATAAGCCATGAGTAATTATGCAAATTCAGTTTTTTTTTCATCTATCTATCTGAATATTATAACAAAGACTTTACATTGAATATTTTATTAAAATTGTAAGTTTTTCATAAACGCTTCAAAATCCACAGTCTATTGATCAACTCCTCTATCCTTTCTCTTTCTCCTCACTAAAATAGATAAATTCCTAATGTAGTTTGTGGATAATATTTCTTTTTTTTTTTTTTCTAAAGCAAATCACATTTATCATCTGATATATTTTTTTAAATAATTTCTGTCTGTACATTTTCTTCTTTTCCCTTACTCCTCTTTCTCTTTCTAATGAATTCTTTTTATTCCGTAAAATAGTTTTTGTATATTCAATTTTGTTAAGTGCAATCCTTATTTCTGATAACTTACTTTTATTAGATAATTCTTGTGAATCTTCTACTACATCTTCCATATCATTTTGAGTGCGGCTTCTACCTTCAGTAAATTTAATATCTTGAACCGTATCATTAATTTCAATAGCTCTTTCGGTATCAAGTAAATCGCACTTATTATTTAATATACCTTTTGAATTGACTTCTGTCTCTGTAGTTTCTTCTTCTGTATCTTCTTCGAGTTTTCTTCGTTCTTCTAATCCACCTTTCTCATTTTCTAGGATCTTCCTTGTTGTTACGCCGCCTAAAACATCTGCACGCCAGCCCGCGCCAGCTCGCACCACCGGACAACAACCAGCCTGCGTAACGTCACTTCGACCCTCAATAAACCTAAGGACCCACCATAACTTTCACTTCCCTGTAGTGTTTCGCCATGTGTCTTCAATCCGTTTGTCTTGAAGAATTTCTAAAGCTTAAAAATATTCTCGAAACACAGTCGGTTTTTAGAGAGGTCCTTGGGTTTATTAGACGTACTTAAAACACGGAGAAAACGGGTATGCACCCATTAGGAAAATCCGAATAGCCCTCTAATAAAACAAGCTATGTTTTCCTCACGCACACAGTCATCTATCCACCACGATGGTAGGAGACTTCCTACTCATCCCTTCGAGCAGTAGTGCAGGTCATGACCAATCGACACCGCGGTTCGTTACCCTCACTTTTCCTAACGAAAGTGGGGACAACGAATCCGCGTTCTTTAGGCACAGGGGCATACCCACACCGAACTTTTCTTCTGTATTAGAAAAAGAGCGACAGTCAGTCTAAAAACTAACGCCTAACGCGGCAGTCTACACATAGCGCGAGAGTCGCATACTTTACGAAAATCTTTTGTCGGTTCTCGGTGTTGTCGAACATACATCTTCTCTCCTAAATATATTATAGTGCTAAGTACATTAATACATTAATCTCCATTATAAGAGCCCTGCTCTAGCGTACATATCTATCACATCTTCGTGCGACAAGTTGTTAACTATTTATTTCTCTACGTCAGTGTAATCTGTAAAGTGTTGGAAATATATAATTTATAATTCAGTGAATCACAGTGTTATACAAACTCAATCACCCCTATTATCTCAACGGAAATCAGGGGATCGATCAATTCGTGGTGTCGATTGATATAATCGTACGACCCCCGTTGACGTCTCTCCTCGCGGTTACGTCTCCCCGCAATTGGTCGGAATTTACACTTGTATTTTCATCTTCTTTAACTTCGACTTTATCCGATCTCCTAGGTCTGCCTCTATGTTTCGCTTCATCAGTTGCTATTACACCCGTTACTGCATTATCATTTTCTACAGATTTATACCTATCGCTATCACTAGCTGTGTTCGTTAAAAGAACTTCCCTTCGTTGACGAACTTATCAGTTGTTTCGTTTTCACTATCTGAAATTGATTTTTGTTTAACACCTCTTTTTTCTTCTTTGGCAAATTTATTTTCTACATTTTCCGATGCCTTTTGTTTATTAATTATTTCAGACTTGTCTTCGATTAATTTCGTCTTTAAAGCGCTTCGCAAAATTTTATTTGTGTTTGATTGTCTGGTTTGATTATAAACAATTTCTTCAAATTTTGCAGCAACATTATAACGACTGCTCCGTTTACTACTATCTAACATAGATGGAGATGGATTCTTGTCATCTTTATTCTCTAAAGACTTCTCTTGTGTATTAGCATCTAAATTTCTCGACATAAGATCTGCTGAAGTTTTTTATTCTGTAGTGTCACACGCATTTTTCGCTGTCATCATTTGGTCTTCTTCTATAAGCAAATGTTCATTATTGTAAGCATTATCTCTTGCTTTTTGTATGGATTCTAATGATATATTTTGTTCAACGTTGTCTATTGATTTTGTATTATTTTCAGCAGTTGATTTATTAACTGCTTCTAATTCCTTCGTTTCAATTTGGTTTTCTTTATTTGTATCGCCGTCCGAAATATTCCTCATTGAAATATTATCCTTCTTGTTATGATCTTTTTCTGCTTCTCCTAAACTTTTACTTTTTTTGTCAAACCATTCTTGTAAATTTTGAGTATCTTGTGACGAAGATGGTGACAAATCATTATACAACACTGCAATATCTTCTTTCCTTCGTTTCACAGACTCTTTCTGGTATTCTGTCGAGCTATTGACATCAAACATTAAGTCTGTTTTAATGAAAATATAATCCTGTGAAGCGGTGTCAATTGATACTTTCTTTTCATAAGAATTTTCTACATTAGACTGCAATTCTTTTGAAAATTCTTTCAAAACCATTTCTTCATTTCCTACAGTAACGTCTGTTTTCTCCAAGCTTTTGTTCAAATTATTAGAAACTAAACTACCCTGATAACTCCGACTAGTAGCTTCTTTAATAGTCTCCTTTAACAGTTTTCTTAACTCGATTTCGTCAATTGTTTTTCGTAGCAATTCGATTTTTTATCGAGGCGTTGACCCTCTTCTTTTGCTTGTTGGAAAAGGTCCATGCTTCTTCGCAGTCGCGCGATTTGCTCCTGTAGTTGGTTTGTCATTTTAATACTTTGTTCTTCCCTACCAGTGCATGCTTTACCTTTCCACATCGTTTTAAATGTCGCTAACTCTTTGTCTGAGTCTTGTTCAAAGCTAGATAGTCTGCCTCTATATGTAAAATGAATCCAGCGTTTACCTTGATTTGTTAGCTTTCGTAGATGCTCCCAGTTCCAAAGGCCTTCTGGTTTCGTGGATTAAGAATTCGTCGCCGAGGATGACCGTAGTCCAAGTTAGTCCTTCCCGTAGGTATGGATGTCCTTGTTTTCCAGACGTAGCGATGTTTCACAATCCTGGGGTCTAGCGTCCGCAGATGCTTTATGAATATTTTCTTCCGGTTTCGTTGATAGTTACTTCGTTGTCGCGGATGTTGGCTGGGTGTTTGAAAATTTCTACATTGACTGGAGACATGTCCGATTTGGTTGCATTTGAAACATTTCAGTTGAGTTCTTTGGGTAAGTGGCGTTCGTTCAGCTTGCTGGAAGTTTCTTGGCATTGGTTTAGGTGTTCCTTGGAATCGGTTTTTGGCTCTCTCAATTGGTTGGTTCATTATTCTTCTTATTTTTTTGTTGCGTTCGATTTCCCTTATGACTAACTCCTCCTCGAAAGCTGCATCTTGTGCTTCTTGGAGATTCTTTGGTCTTGTAGTCGATGTGCGTATTTCTATTTTGGGTTTTAAATTTAGGACAAAAACTTTGGTCGCTCGTTCAGTTTCAAGATCTATGGCGACTGCTCGACGTACTGGATCGCGAATTTCGTGTTGAAGCGCGTATATCAGTTCGTTGAGGTTGTGTCGGAACCTCTTCACATAACTGTGTACCGATTCGTTTTTTTTGTCGCGTGCGTTGCAACTTATCACGAGCTCCATTAGATGTAATATTCACGGATACAAATTTTCTGAGGCTTTCAAACAGGTCCTCGTAATTCTCGATTTCGGTGTGGCGGATACTGCGTTCCGCTTCTCCAATGATTCTTTGCGTTAGAATTAGTCGCAATAATATGCGTTTTTCTCGACATTCGGCTCGAGCTTCTCTTACCCGTTTAATAAACCCTTCTACTCCTATATCGTCTTGTCCATTGAGTATAGGGATAAAATCTAGGCAGGTTTTTGCATTGTACGTGGGGTTGTCACAACTTACTGCTCCTTCTTCACTGTCTATATCGTCCGTTTCGTTAGGTTTTACAGGTGGTCGTTTTCTCTGAACATTGCTGGCATTAGATTCGTCCATGGTAATAAAGGAGCCTAATTCAGTAGTAGCGTCATGTCCTAAATTTATTTTAGAGATATGTTTTTCCCTAATAGTTCTATCTCTGCTGCACGTTTTTTGTTTTCACTATCGGCTACTCGTTGCGTTTCTTCTATACGTCGCGCAAGAAGTTCGATTTGCTCGAGTATGGCACGAGTCAACTTATCCATAGCTCTGGTTATAGAAGCGATATCAATAGTTCCGATTTTGTCTTTTCGTGATGTGGACATGATTCTAATCGAGCTTATTGATTTTCTCACACGGTAATGTAAAAATGAATCCAGATTTCCAGCTTACCGTAGTAGCTATTGCCGTTGAGGAGTCTCTGGGATGTTTGCTCTCTGGTTGGTTCTAGATTCCGAATCTTATTCGTAGGCTTGCTCTGCGCTGACCGCTCCATTTATTACAGAAAGCATTGTTTAAATGAATATTAATTATGAACCATTATTAAACATGCATTGTTATTACCAACAAACAAGTTTAACAAGACCACAATTTTCAAATTAAATATGTACACATATCTTTAATGCTTTTATATTTGACGCATATATTGGAAAGTAAGTTTGTTTTTAGTTTTTTCTTAATTTATTAAAAAATTGTGTAACTATTAACATTACCTATAACATACGTAAATAATGTCATATTTAAAATATTACCCATGATTAAAAATTTTCAATGTTATTAAATTCTTTATTGAGGAAGCTAAATTATAATATAATTATAGAGTTTACAAAGGATTTTAATAATGAAAAAATATTTATTTTATATAACATTTATTAGACATTAGTTAGATATAAAATAAGAATAATATAATCATAATAATCATATATCTAAGATAAAAGTTGATCTCTATGATCATTAACATGATGTTGCTTTTTCCTCACACCCTCCTGCTACACGCTTCGAAGCAGAACATACAGCGAATAGATATTACGGAATCAGATCCAACAGCAAATAATACAATATGTATAGAACTCTAATCATGGAAACACCAACACCTTTGGTAGCCGAAGTTATGCACAAGTAACTAACCAATCGCCACCCTTAACACCAACATAGCCAAATCCATCAGTAATACGCTCAAGCAACCACCGTTACGATACTAACTAACGGCAATTATTTCCAGATGTAGCAGTATATGCACCACTGCGAACAGGCAGTACATTGACAGAGATTATAGAAGTAGCATTGGCAACTACTACTTATGAACCAAATAACAGGTAAACAAAAATAATTCCGCAAGACTTTCTTGACAAAATCAGAGGGAAAAAGGTAAGCGAAAGCAAAATGACAAAAACATAGAGCACGTGAAAGCAAAAAAACATCTAAACAAACTTGCAAAGGAAATAGAAAGTAAAATAAAAGATCATAATAATAACGAATTCTCAAAATTCATAGATTCACTTTCTGCGTACGAGAATTCCAACTACTTCCTATGGAAAGCCACGAACAAAATAAAGGAGCCAATTAAACTAATCCCAGCAATCAGATTAACGGACAACACATGAGCCAGAAGCAACGAAGAGCAAGCTGAAGAATTTTCCAACCACCTTTGTTGAAGTTATCTCTTCGAGGAACGCGTGATGAATGTGTAACAGAAATATATTTAAGTATAAGTGTAACTGTAAGTATAAGTATAAATATAAGCATAAGTATAAGTACAGTGTATACTAATCCAGAACCACACTGTGTCAGCGTTACATTACAACAGAGCTTCGAAGCCATGAGTCTATGGGTATTTATATAATTACGAAAACTGGCCCGTCTATATATACCCTGCTGCACCATCTGTGCATGGCATATTCCTAAAAAAGGCTATGAGAATGAGAGGCCCTTCAAATTGATTTAGAGCTAAACAATACTCAATAGCATCGGGGACTAAGAGAACTAAATGCTAGAGAAGATGTAGTTTTCCTAGAAGTGAGTATTACTTCAACACCCTCCCTAACACTCGAAATCTTTACAAACGATTACTTTTTAACATCATTGTTATTTTTCAGACCTAATTTTTGTCGTAAATATTGAAATCTTGGTTTCGGTAACGCCTTCGTAAATATATCTGCTTGTTACGTCCGGCGACTCTCTACACAAAGCAGACTCCACGCCACGTGAGTTCTATTAGAAACAGTGACAATGACTGTTTTGTATCGTATCTGGTTATATTATTTATTGTTCTTACTTGGTGCCCGATTTTTGTTAGTTCCTTGCATATATTTTTGGTGTTTGTTCTTGGGTATAGGTCTCTAATTACTACTTTGTGGTTCTTTTCTGTTTTGAGCTGGTATGTATGATGTATAGTATGTTTAATACTTGCGCCACTTTTCGAAAGATTTTTGGAGTATTTGTTTGCACTTTGACTTGTTCCAGTTTTAATTCCTTTATACTGTAGTTTTCTCTTCCGACAGTGTTGTTTAATAGTTCAATAAGGGTATCTGTTATTTGAGCATGAATGTAGATCGGTGATGGTTTAACGATATGTGTTGTCATTTCTTCCTCTGAACTCGTATCTCCGTCTTTTATCAGTGAGCTGAAAGAATTTCGGAGTGGGATGTCCTGTAGCCACTGGTGCATTTCTGTATCGGGAATTTTTATAGCGCTTGTATTTAGGATTATTTTACGCCTTTTGTGAGCTGTTGCTACCTTCCAGTTTTCATCTTGATAGGATAGTTCGTTCTTGTAGCTGTTTTCTTCCTGCTTTTGCAACGTTTCCATTTCTTTTATAGGCTTTCCTGTTCTTTGTTAATTGGTTGTTTTCTGCTTAACGTATTTGTAGCTTCATTTATGAAACATGTCACCCTTTTTTGTTTGGCGGCGGGATTGGTTGTTGCATTTTGAAACTTTTATCATGTGACAGTGTTCGTTAACGTTTTAACCTCCTAAATTCACTATTTATCGCACTAACACTGGAGCACATTTACTCGCACCTGTTTACCTCGACTGCTCGGGCAGAATTGTCATTACAATGCAATTATCTATATTGTTACACCGAGGCCTTTCTTCTATTTTGTCCGGCAATTTTCATTTTTAACGTGATGAACATTTTCTTCTACATCATATTTTAAAATTTGTTAACAATCACTGTTTACAAATTGACGGCAAGTACCTGATTTGGGATTATACGTTCTATATACATCGAACGTAACAATAAGGAACACAGAAAACAACTGAGATATAACACGATATTGAAATTAGAAATTAATTACACCCTCGTAGCGGTGCCTGCATCAGCTTGGACTAATTCGCAAACGATGGAAGTTGTATATGTTAGAGCGAAAAGAAGCCTCGCGTATTCAATCTCAGAATGTCATGTCCGAAGGAAGTCCATCTCCAACGTAGCTAATCGAACTATGCGTCTAATCGAACTTTTCGGGGTTACTTTCATGTTCGGTATCATTTTGATCAAAAGAACCTCAACAATACAATTAAAACAACGTTTTGTCGATGAAATAAAAGATGTAGAAGCTTCATTTTTTCTATCGAAGAGATCTTAACAAAAGAACGATAACAGGTTGTACCTTAATGCCTCGATGAAAGAAATTTTATATTTTAACGTTTCAACATTTTAATGATGCAATAGTATAATATTTTAATAAGAAGGGAGAAATGGTACGTTCGTGTACGATTTTATACTTTCAATCGGCAAAAATGATGTTGGAAGGGGAGAAAAGCTATTGAAAAACATTTGGATAATTAAATAATTGTAGCTGCTGGCTGTAGATGTCGCTGCTGGGGTACTGCTATATTTTTCTAATTTAGATGCGTGG
Organism: Bombus huntii; assembly: GCF_024542735.1. NCBI lineage: Eukaryota > Metazoa > Arthropoda > Insecta > Hymenoptera > Apidae > Bombus > Bombus huntii. The sequence goes on from NC_066238.1 coordinate 22,470,723, forward strand.
AAGAAAAATCGGACTACGGGCGCCGGGATTCGAATCCGAGTCGCGAACGTTCGTAACCTAAGGCGCTAACCACTGCGCTACCGTTGTCCGGTATTAGTTAGTGGCGGTATTTCATGTCGAGTGCCGCGACAGATCTATCGGACAATGGCCCGCGGCCGGTTCGATCGTAACGTCGATTAACATGTATCAACGGCTGGACCCGCTAGTAACATCAAAATACAATTTCTTTTGTCAAGGGGAAACATTGAATTATAGGCTCGCCCTATCAACTCAAAATCAACTTCAAATGACGACTAATTAGACACTTTGGAAAGTTTCACATACATCACGATCACGATAGACATTACGCAAGACGATTAATTCGTTTCTAAGTTTCTCTTTGTACAGAACCATACCGTCGACCGATGGGTCCGCGGTAGAAAACGGTAACAAGGAAGGATGGCCGCAGGAAATCCCTGACTCCTAAAGCCGCGAGCAAGGAGGTTGGAGCGGAGGAAGCGGCGATTGAAGCCATGAACTTAGGTGATTAAGATTAAGGGTGCGCACCCTCCAGAACAATCTGGGACAGTCAAGACCTGCTTTTCCAAACCATTCTGGAGAGCACGGTTGCCCTAGCGGTGGTGGCCGAGCCATACAGAGTCCTGGACGCTCCGGACTGCGCCGGAGATACAGAGGGTTGTCACCTGGACATCAGCGCCGGCATCGTCCGCCCACAGGGATCCGCTGGAGCGCGGCAACGGATACGCAGCGGTCGAATGGTCAGGAATGGTGGTAGTGGCCGTATATGTGTCGCCCAACAGCGAATGGACAGCGTTCGAGGAGTTCTTGGACGGGGTAGGCGACTGCCATTACGATTACGAGATATAGTATTACGTTATAATACATTACATTATAACGTATTCCGTTAAATTGAATTACGTTATATCATATTACGTTTTGCCGTTCCTTCACATACTGAGCAGAAGGCGAACGTTACCATGATCGCGGACGAATATTAAGACAGGCAGAGTGGGGATATGGTAAGAATAGAAAGGGAGGCAAGTGGATCAACACAGCAGTTGCCCGTAACCAGTCGTCAGTAGGAATCGCAACCAGAGAGTTCTGAAGAAGTCGCTGGTCAAGAAAGTAAACGAACTGCGGAACGAAGCGCCGCGTATTAAGTTGGCAGCCTTCACGTAATAGAGTACATTCAGTAATATAGTATTACGTTATATAGTATAACGCTATAACGCATTACGTTATATAGTATAAGTAAAATCCAATGCAACCACAGCTATCAATATTGAAGATTAAATATGTAATTGAACGAATCTCCGCTTCTATTGAGGATATGTAGACAATTCGATGTGCGTTATACTCCACGTTTGATGCCAAATACAACGCACATCATCTGGTTTGCGCTATGTTCACTCTTTTCCTGTCAAATCCGATGCAATTATAATTTTTAATGCTCAAGGCTAAATATTCAATTCTACGAATCTCCGCTGCTATTGGACAAATTTCGACAATTCGATACGCGTTGTACTCCACATTTGCTGCTTTACACAGCGCACATCAGTCGGTTTGCACTATGTCATCTCTTTTGCCTGTCAAATCCGATGCAGTTAGAATTTTTAATGCTCAAGGCTAAATATTGAATTCTACGAATCTCCGCTGCTACTCAGGATACATAGGCAGCTCGATGCGCGTTGTACTCCACATTGGCTGCTTTATACAGCGCACTTCAGTCGGTTTGCACTATGTCATCTCTTTTCCCTGTCTAATCCAATGCAATTAGAATTTGTAATGCTCCAGGCTAAATATTCAATTCAACGAATCTCCGCTGCTATTCGGGATACAGAGGCAGTTCGATGCGCATTGTACTCCATATTGGCTGCTTTATACAGCGCACATCAGCTGATTTGCATTGTGTTAATCCTGGACCCTGTCAAATCCAATGGAGTTAGAACTTTTAATGCTCGAGGCTAAATATTGAATTCCACGAATCTCCGCTGTTATTAGAGATACCTAGGCATGTTGGGTCCCAAAGGTGCTAGTGGTATCATTGCACTGTTCACGCCTAGTAGTGCCAAGTGCCAACTCCTCCTCCAAGTCGGCGGGGCTGGTAAATACTGACTTGTCAATGGCTACGTAGATGGCGACGTGGCTTAAGAACTCATCCTGTCCGAGGAAGAGAACATGCATCATGGCGTAAACAATCACACGTCGCAGACCCGATCGGGTATCGTGGCGGGTTAAGCCTTTCGTTACAGGCGGCTTCTCCTGCGTGACAAGCGCTCTGCGCCAAAAAGAAAAAACTTTCCTCGAAACAGGGTATTTATAACTTCTTAACACACTCACTTTTAATTGAAATTTGGGTAGGCCTACTTTGGGGGGGGGGGGACAATCGTCTCCCCTAACGCCACATTTAGTTAGTTAGTTCATAGGATAGGCCTAACGAGAAGACGCGGGGAGTGTACCGGCAGTAATTTCCAAGAGGTCTCGGGCACTGCTGCCAAACGTGTAGGTTGGCCACCGTGGAGTTTTTGTCAGTAGGGGTCTGGCACTACTCCACTAATTCTCCAGAATGCAGCGGAGTGTCCATGAGGATTTCTCCACGTAGAAGAAAAAAAGGAAGAAGGTGTTGAAGCATATAAATAGGTGATATATCGTATTTCAATTCTTTGAATTTTGTTTGAATTATTGTTAATTACAATCACAATATCTGATAATATCATGCACACAATTAAGTGTAACCACGCTCTTAATCGTCATCGTTGTCAATTACAATTATAATTCCAAGTTTACTTACATTTATAACAACATATTCCCATTAATTCAATGTAATTATGCTCTTAATTTATAACAGTTGTACCCTTAATCGGAAGTAACTCTACATTCATTGATTTTAATCAATAACATAAATTCGTAGTGAGTGAATTAAAGATTTATTTTGCTTTATTTTGTTAACGAAATCTATCAAGTCTTTGAAGTGCTATTTCATTTCCATATAGCATTATATTTTAACTCTGAATACAGTATTAAATTTCCAATTTCACTATTTCGTATAAAATCTGTGCTAACACAGAGTGTCGGTGCATGTAACGATATATGGTATAACATTATAACGTATTACTTTACATGATATAACTTTATAACGTATTACGTTATATGGGTTGACGTTATAACGTATTTCGTTATATGGTATGTCGTTATAACGTATTACGTAATATGGGATGACGTTATAACGTATTTCGTTATATGGGATGACGTTATAACGTATTACGTTATATGGCATAACGCTATAACGTATTACGTTATAAGGTATAACGATATAACTTAATACGTTATATGTTATGACTTTAGAACGTATTACGTTATGTGGTATGACGTTATAACGTATTACGTTATACGGGATGACGTTATAACGTATTACGTTATATGTTATAACGTTATAACGTATTCCGTTATATGGTATGGCGTTATAACGTATTACCTTATATGGGATGACGTTATAACGTAATAGGTTATATGGTATGACGTTATAACGTAATACGTTATATGGTATGACGTTATAACGGATTGCGTTATATGGTATGACGTAATAACATATTACGTTATATGGTATAACGTTATAACGTATTACGTTATATGTTATAACGTTATAACGTATTCCGTTATATGGTATGACTTTATAACGTATTACCTTACATGGGATGACGTTATAACGTAACAGGTCATATGGTATGACGGTATAACGTAATACGTTATATTGTATGACGTTATAACGGATTGCGTTATATGGTATGACGTAATAACATATTACGTTATATGTTATAACGTTATAACGTATTACGTTATATGTTATAACGTTATAACGTATTACGTTATATGGTATGACGTTATGAAGGTATTACGTTATTTTGGATGACGTTATAACGTGTTACGTTATATGGGATGACGTTATAACGTATTACGGTATATGGTATGACGTTATGAAGGTATTACGTTATATGGGATGACGTTATAACGTATTACGTTATATGGGATGACGTTATAACGTATTTCGTTATATGGTATGACGTTATAATGGATTGCGTTATATGGTATGACGTAATAACATATTACGTTATATGGTATAACGTTATAACGTATTACGTTATATGGGATGACGTTATAACGTATTTCGTTATATGGTATGACGTTATAAAGTATAACGATATAACTCAATACGTTACGTGTTATGAATTTAGAACGTATTACTATATATGGTATGGCATCATAACGTATTACGTTATATGGGATGACGTTATAATGGATTGCGTTATATGGTATGACGTAATAACATATTACGTTATATGGTATAACGTTATAACGTTATAACGTATTACGGTATATGGTATGACGTTATGAAGGTATTACGTTATATGGGATGACGTTATAACGTAATACGTTCTATGCTATGACGTTATAATGGATTGCGTTATATGGTATGACGTAATAACATATTACGTTATATGGTATAACGTTATAACGTATTACGTTATACGGTATGACGTTATAACGTATTACGTTATATGGGATGACGTTATAACGTATTTCGTTATATCGTATGACGTTATAAAGTATAACGATATAACTCAATACGTTACGTGTTATGAATTTAGAACGTATTACTTTATATGGTATGGCATCATAACGTATTACGTTATATGGGATGACGTTATAATGGATTGCGTTATATGGTATGACGTAATAACATATTACGTTATATGGTATAACGTTATAACGTTATAACGTATTACGGTATATGGTATGACGTTATGAAGGTATTACGTTATATGGGATGACGTTATAACGTAATACGTTCTATGGGATGACGCTATAACGCATTACATTATATGGTATGAAGTTATTACGTATTAGGTTATATGGTATGACCTTATAACGTATTACGTTATATGGTATGTCGTTAGAACGAATTACGTTATATGGGATGACGTTACAACGAATTACGTTATATGGGATGACGTTATAACGTATTACGTTATATGGGATGACGTTATAACGTATTACGTTATATGGTATGACGTTATAACGTATTACCTTATATGGGATGACGTTATAATGTAATAGGTTATATGGTATGACGTTATAACGTAACACGATATATTGTATGATGTTATAACGGATTGCGTTATATGGTATGACTTAATACCATATTACGTTATATGGTATAATGTTATAACGTATTACGTTTTATGTTATAACATTATAACGTATTACGTTAAATGGTATGACGTCATGAAGGTATTACCTTATATGGGATGACGTTATAACGTATTACGTTATATGGGATGACGTTATAACGTATTACGTTATATGGTATGACGTTATAACGTATTACGTTATATGGCATAACGTTATGACGTAATACGTTGTATGCTATGACGTTATAACGTATAACGTTACATGGTATGACGTTATAACGTATTACGTTATATGGTATGACGTTATAACGTATTACCTTATATGGGATGACGTTATAATGTAATAGGTTATATGGTATGACGTTATAACGTAACACGATATATTGTATGATGTTATAACGGATTGCGTTATATGGTATGACTTAATACCATATTACGTTATATGGTATAACGTTATAACGTATTACGTTATATGGGATGACCTTATAACGTGTTACGTTCTGTGGGATGACGTTATAACGTATGACGTTATATGGTATAACGTTATAACGTAATACGTTGTATGCTATTACGTTATGACGTATAACGTTATATGCTATGACGTTATAACGTATTTCGTTGATATGGTGTGACGTTAGAACGTATTACGTTATATGGGATGACGTTATAACGTATTACGTTATATGGTATCACGTTATAACGTATTACATAGTATCGGATGACGTTATAACGTATTACGTTATATGGTATGACGTTATAACGTATTACGGTATATGGTATGACGTTATGAAGGTATTACGTTATATGGGATGACGTTATAACGTAATAGGTTGTATGCTATGACGTTATAACGTATTACGTTATATGGTATGACGTTATAACGTATTACGTTATATGGTATGACGTTAGAACGTATTACGTTATATGGTATCACGTTATAACGTATTACATAGTATCGGATGACGTTATAACGTATTACGTTATATGGTATGACGTTATAACGTATTACGGTATATGGTATGACGGTATGAAGGTATTACGTTATATGGGATGACGTTATAACGTAATAGGTTGTATGCTATGACGTTATAACGTACTACGTTATATGGTATGACGTTATAACGTATTACCTTATATGGGATGACGTTATAATGTAATAGGTTATATGGTATGACGTTATAACGAAATACGATATATTGTATGACGTTATAACGGATTTCGTTATATGGTATGACGTAATAACATATTACGTTATATGGTATAACGTTATAACGTATTAAGTTATATGTTATAACGTTATGACGTAATAGGTTATATGGTATGATGTTAGAACGTATTACGTCTTATGGGATGACGTTATAACGTATTACGTTATATGGTATGACGCTATAACATATTACGTTATATGGTATCACGTTAATACGTATTTCATAATATCGGATGACGTTTTAACGTATTACGTTATATGGTATGTCGTTGTAACGTATTACCTTATATGGAGTGACGTTATAACGTATTACATTATATCGGATGACTTTATAACATAATACGTTATATGATATGACGTTATAACGTATTACGGTATATGGTATGACGTTATGAAGGTATTACGTTATATGGGATGACGTTATAACGTATTACGTTATATGGGATGACGTTATAACGTTTTCGTTATATGGTATGACGTTATAACTTACTACGTTATATGGGATGACGTTATGACGTATTACGTTATATGGGGCGACGTTATAACGTATGACGTTATATTGTATGACGTTATAACGCATTCCCTTATATGGGATGACGTTATAACGTAATTGGTTATATGGTATGTCGGTATAACGTAATACGTTATATGGTATGACGTTATATCGGATTGCGTTATATGGGATGACGTTATAACGAATTACGTCATATGGGATGACGTTATAAGGTATTACGTTACATGTTATGACTTTAGAACGTATTACGTTATATGGTATGACGTCATAACGTATTACGTTATATGGGATGACGTTATAACGTATTACGTTATACGGTATGACGTTATAACGTATTACGTTATATGGGATGACCTTATAACGTGTTACGTTCTACGGGATGACGCTATAACGCATTACATTATATGGAATGAAGTTATTACGTATTAGGTTATATGGTATGACGTTATAACGTATTACGTTATATGGGATGACGTTATAACGTATTACGTTATATTGTATTTCGTTATAACGGATTGCGTTATATGGTATGACGTTATAACGTATTTCGTTATATGGTATGACGTTATAACGTAATAGGTTATATGGTATGACATTATAACGTAATACGGTATATGGTATGACGTTATAACGGATTGCGTTATATGGTATGAAGTAATAACATATTACGTTATATGGTATAACGTTATAACATATTACGTTATATGGTATCACGTTAATACGTATTTCATAATATCGGATGACGTTATAACATATTACGGTATATGGTATGACGTTATAACGTATTACGTTATATGGTATAACGTTATAACGTAATGCGTTGTATGCTATGACGTTATGACGTATAACGTTGTATGCTATGACGTTATAACGTATTTCGTTGATATGGTGTGACGTTAGAACGTATTACGTTATATGGTATGACATTATAACGTAATACGTTATATGGTATGACGTTATAACGGATTGCGTTATATGGTATGAAGTAATAACATATTACGTTATATGGTATAACGTTATAACATATTACGTTATATGGTATCACGTTAATACGTATTTCATAATATCGGATGACGTTATAACATATTACGGTATATGGTATGACGTTATGAAGGTATTACGTTATATGGGATGACGTTATAACGGATTGCGTTATATGGTATGAAGTAATAACATATTACGTTATATGGTATAACGTTATAACGTATTACGTTATATGCCATAACTTTCTAACGTAATACGTTATATGGTATGACGTTATAACGTATTACGTTATATGGTATGACGTTAGAACGTATTACGTTATATGGTATCACGTTATAACGTATTGCATAGTATCGCATGACGTTATAACGTATTACGTTACATGGTATGACGTTATAATGGATTGCAGTATATGGTATGACGTAATAACATATTACCTTATATGGGATGACGTTATAACGTAATAGGTTATATGGTATGACATTATAACGTAATACCTTATATGGTATGACGTTATAACGGATTGCGTTATATGGTATGAAGTAATAACATATTACGTTATATGGTATAACGTTATAACGTATTACGTTTTATGCCATAACTTTCTAACGTAATACGTTATATGGTATGACGTTATAATGGATTGCGTTATATGGTATGACGTAATAACATATTACATTATATGGTATAACGTTATAACGTATTACGTTATATGGTATGACGTTATAACGTATTACCTTATATGGGATGACGTTATAATGTAATAGGTTATATGGTATGACGTTATAACGAAATACGATATATTGTATGACGTTATAACGGATTTCGTTATATGGTATGACGTAATAACATATTACGTTATATGGTATAACGTTATAACGTATTAAGTTATATGTTATAACGTTATGACGTAATAGGTTATATGGTATGATGTTAGAACGTATTACGTCTTATGGGATGACGTTATAACGTATTTCGTTATATGGTATGACGTTATAACGTAATACGTTGTATGCTATGACGTTATAACGTATTGCGTTATATGCTATAACTTTCTAACGTAATACGTTATATGGCATGACGTTATAACGTATTACGTTATATGGTATGACGTCATAACGTATTACGTTATATGGGATGACGTTATAACGTATTACGTTATATGGTATGACGTTGTAACGTATTACCTTATATGGAGTGACGTTATAACGTATTACATCATATCGGATGACGTTATAACGTAATACGTTATATGATATGACGTTATAACGTATTACGGTATATGGTATGACGTTATGAAGGTATTACGTTATATGGGATGACGTTATAACGTATTACGTTATATGGGATGACGTTATAACGTATTTCGTTGATATGGTGTGACGTTAGAACGTATTACGTTATATGGGATGACGTTATAACGTATTACGTTATATGGTATGACGTTATAACGTAATACGTTCTATGCTATGACGTTATAATGGATTGCGTTATATGCTATAACTTTCTAACGTAATACGTTGTATGCTATGACGTTATGACGTATAACGTTGTATGCTATGACGTTATAACGTATTTCGTTGATATGGTGTGACGTTAGAACGTATTACGTTATATGGTATAACGTTATAACGTATTACGGTATATGGTATGACGTTATGAAGGTATTACGTTATATGGGATGACGTTATAACGTATTACGTTATATGGGATGACGTTATAACGTTTTCGTTATATGGTATGACGTTATAACGTATTACGTTATATGGGATGACGTTATAACGTATTACGTTATATTGTATTTCGTTATAACGGATTGCGTTATATGGTATGACGTTATAACGTATTTCGTTATATGGTATGACGTTATAACGTAATAGGTTATATGGTATGACGTTATAACGTATTACGTTATATGGGGCGACGCTATAACGCATTACATTATATGGAATGAAGTTATTACGTATTAGGTTATATGGTATGACGTTATAACGTATTACGTTATATGGTATAACGTTATAACGTAATACGTTGTATGCTATGACGTTATGACGTATAACGTTGTATGCTATGACGTTATAACGTATTTCGTTGATATGGTGTGACGTTAGAACGTATTACGTTATATGGGATGACGTTATAACGTATTACGGTATATGGTATGACGTTATGAAGGTATTACGTTATATGGGATGACGTTATAACGTATTACGTTATATGGGATGACGTTATAACGTTTTCGGTATATGGTATGACGTTATAACTTACTACGTTATATGGGATGACGTTATGACGTATTACGTTATATGGGGCGACGTTATAACGTATGACGTTATATTGTATGACGTTATAACGCATTCCCTTATATGGGATGACGTTATAACGTAATTGGTTATATGGTATGTCGGTATAACGTAATACGTTATATGGTATGACGTTATATCGGATTGCGTTATATGGGATGACGTTATAACGAATTACGTCATATGGGATGACGTTATAAGGTATTACGTTACATGTTATGACTTTAGAACGTATTACGTTATATGGTATGACGTCATAACGTATTACGTTATATGGGATGACGTTATAACGTATTACGTTATACGGTATGACGTTATAACGTATTACCTCATATGGGATGACGTTATAATGTAATAGGTTATATGGTATGACGTTATAAAGTAACACGATATATTGTATGACGTTATAACGGATTGCGTTATATGGTATGACTTAATACCATATTACGTTATATGATATAACGTTATAACGTATTACGTTATATGGTGTGACGTCATAACGTATAGCGTTATATGGGATGACGTTATAACGTATTACGTTATACGGTATGACGTTATAACGTATTACGTTATATGGGATGACCTTATAACGTGTTACGTTCTACGGGATGACGCTATAACGCATTACATTATATGGAATGAAGTTATTACGTATTAGGTTATATGGTATGACGTTATAACGTATTACGTTATATGGGATGACGTTATAACGTATTACGTTATATTGTATTTCGTTATAACGGATTGCGTTATATGGTATGACGTTATAACGTATTTCGTTATATGGTATGACGTTATAACGTAATAGGTTATATGGTATGACATTATAACGTAATACGGTATATGGTATGACGTTATAACTGATTGCGTTATATGGTATGAAGTAATAACATATTACGTTATATGGTATAACGTTATAACATATTACGTTATATGGTATCACGTTAATACGTATTTCATAATATCGGATGACGTTATAACATATTACGGTATATGGTATGACGTTATGAAGGTATTACGTTATATGGGATGACGTTATAACGTATTACGTTATACGGGATGACGTTATAACGTATTACCTTATATGGGATGACGTTATACTGGATTGCGTTATACGGTATGACGTAATAACATATTACATTATATCGTATAACGTTATAACGTAATAAGTTGTATGCTACGACGTTATGACGTATAACGTTGTATGCTATGACGTTATAACGTATTTCGTTGATATGGTGTGACGTTAGAACGTATTACGTTATATGGGATGACGTTATAACGTATTACGTTATATTGTATGTCGTTATAACGGATTGCGTTATATGGTATGACGTTATAACGTATTTCTTTATATGCTATGACGTTATAACGTAATAGGTTATATGGTATGACATTATAACGTAATACGTTATATGGTATGACGTTATAACGGATTACGTTATATGGTATGAAGTAATAACATATTACTTTATATGGTATCACGTTATAACGTATTACATAGTATCGGATGACGTTATAACGTATTACGTTATATGGTATGACGTTATAACGTATTACGTTATATGGTATGACGTTATAATGGATTGCGTTATATGGTATGACGTTATAACATATTACATTATATCGTATAACGTTATAACGTATTACGTTATATGTTATAACGTTATAACGTATTACGGTATATGGTATGACGTTATGATGGTATTACGTTATATGGGATGACGTTATAACGTAATAGGTTGTATGCTATGACGTTATAACGTATTACGTTATATGCTATAACTTTCTGACGTAATACGTTATATGGTATGACGTTATAACGTATTACGTTATATGGTATGACGTTAGGACGTATTACGTTATATGGTATCACGTTATAACGTATTGCATAGTATCGCATGACGTTATAACGTATTACGTTACATGGTATGACGTTATAATGGAGTGCAGTATATGGTATGACGTAATAACATATTACCTTATATGGGATGACGTTATAACGTAATAGGTTATATGGTATGACATTATAACGTAATACCTTATATGGTATGACGTTATAACGGATTGCGTTATATGGTATGAAGTAATAACATATTACGTTATATGGTATAACGTTATAACGTATTACGTTTTATGCCATAACTTTCTAACGTAATACGTTATATGGTATGACGTTATAACGTATTACGTTATATGGTATGACGTTAGAACGTATTACTTTATATGGTATCACGTTATAACGTATTACATAGTATCGGATGACATTATAACGTATTACGTTATATGGTATGACGTTATAACGTATTACGTTATATGGTAAGACGTTATAATGGATTGCGTTATATGGTATGACGTAATAACATATTACATTATATGGTATAACGTTATAACGTATTACGTTATATGGGATGACCTTATAACGTGTTACGTTCTGTGGGATGACGTTATAACGTATGACGTTATATGGTATAACGTTATAACGTAATACGTTGTATGCTATTACGTTATGACGTATAACGTTGTATGCTATGACGTTATAACGTATTTCGTTGATATGGTGTGACGTTAGAACGTATTACGTTATATGGGATGACGTTATAACGTATTACGTTATATGGTATGACGTTATAACGTAATACGTTCTATGCTATGACGTTATAATGGATTGCGTTATATGGTATGACGTAATAACATATTACGTTATATGGTATAACGTTATAACGTATTACGTTATATGTTATAACGTTATAACGTATTACGGTATATGGTATGACGTTATGAAGGTATTACGTTATATGGAATGACGTTATAACGTAATACGATGTATGTTATAACGTTATAACGTATTACGGTATATGGTATGACGTTATGAAGTTATTACGTTATATGGGATGACATTATAACGTAATACGTTCTATGCTATGACGTTATAATGGATTGCGTTATATGGTATGACTTAATACCATATTACGTTATATGGTATAACGTTATAACGTATTACGTTATATGGTGTGACGTCATAACGTATAGCGTTATATGGGATGACGTTATAACGTATTACGTTATACGGTATGACGTTATAACGTATTACGTTATATGGGATGACCTTATAACGTGTTACGTTCTACGGGATGACGCTATAACGCATTACATTATATGGAATGAAGTTATTACGTATTAGGTTATATGGTATGACGTTATAACGTATTACGTTATATGGGATGACGTTATAACGTATTACGTTATATTGTATTTCGTTATAACGGATTGCGTTATATGGTATGACGTTATAACGTATTTCGTTATACGGTATGACGTTATAACGTAATAGGTTATATGGTATGACATTATAACGTAATACGGTATATGGTATGACGTTATAACGGATTGCGTTATATGGTATGAAGTAATAACATATTACGTTATATGGTATAACGTTATAACATATTACGTTATATGGTATCACGTTAATACGTATTTCATAATATCGGATGACGTTATAACATATTACGGTATATGGTATGACGTTATGAAGGTATTACGTTATATGGGATGACGTTATAACGTATTACGTTATACGGGATGACGTTATAACGTATTACCTTATATGGGATGACGTTATACTGGATTGCGTTATATGGTATGACGTAATAACATATTACATTATATCGTATAACGTTATAACGTAATAAGTTGTATGCAATTACGTTATGACGTATAACGTTGTATGCTGTGACGTTATAACGTATTTCGCTGACATGGTGTGACGTTAGAACGTATTACGTTATATGGGATGACGTTATAACGTATTACGTTATATTGTATGACGTTATAACGGATTGCGTTATATGGTATGACGTTATAACGTATTTCGTTATACGGGATGACGTTATAACGTATTTCATAATATCGGATGACGTTATAACATATTACGGTATATGGTATGACGTTATGAAGGTATTACGTTCTATGGGATGACGTTATAACGTATTACGTTATACGGGATGACGTTATAACGTATTACCTTATATGGGATGACGTTATACTGGATTGCGTTATATGGTATGAAGTAATAACATATTACTATATATGGTATCACGTTATAACGTATTACATAGTATCGGATGACGTTATAACGTATTACGTTATATGGTATGACGTTATAACGTATTACGTTATATGGTATGACGTTATAATGGATTGCGTTATATGGTATGACGTTATAACATATTACATTATATCGTATAACGTTATAACGTATTACGTTATATGTTATAACGTTATAACGTATTACGGTATATGGTATGACGTTATGAAGGTATTACGTTATATGGGATGACGTTATAACGTAATAGGTTGTATGCTATGACGTTATAACGTATTACGTTATATGCTATAACTTTCTGACGTAATACGTTGTATGGTATGACGTTATAACGTATTACGTTATATGGTATGACGTTAGAACGTATTACGTTATATGGTATAACGTTATAACGTAATACGTTGTATGCAATTACGTTATGACGTATAACGTTGTATGCTGTGACGTTATAACGTATTTCGCTGACATGGTGTGACGTTAGAACGTATTACGTTATATGGGATGACGTTATAACGTATTACGTTATATTGTATGACGTTATAACGGATTGCGTTATATGGTATGACGTTATAACGTATTTCGTTATATGGTATGACGTTATAACGTATTAGGTTATATGGTATGACATTATAACGTAATACGTTATATGGTATGACGTTATAACGGATTGCGTTATATGGTATGAAGTAATAACATATTACGTTATATGGTATAACGTTATAACATATTACGTTATATGGTATCACGTTAATACGTATTTCATAATATCGGATGACGTTATAACATATTACGGTATATGGTATGACGTTATGAAGGTATTACGTTATGTGGGATCACGTTATAACGGATTGCGTTATATGGTATGAAGTAATAACATATTACGTTATATGGTATAACGTTATAACGTATTACGTTATATGCCATAACTTTCTAACGTAATACGTTATATGGTATGACGTTATAACGTATTACGTTATATGGTATGACGTTAGAACGTATTACGTTATATGGTATCACGTTATAACGTATTGCATAGTATCGCATGACGTTATAACGTATTACGTTACATGGTATGACGTTATAATGGATTGCAGTATATGGTATGACGTAATAACATATTACCTTATATGGGATGACGTTATAACGTAATAGGTTATATGGTATGACATTATAACGTAATACCTTATATGGTATGACGTTATAACGGATTGCGTTATATGGTATGAAGTAATAACATATTACGTTATATGGTATAACGTTATAACGTATTACGTTTTATGCCATAACTTTCTAACGTAATACGTTATATGGTATGACGTTATAACGTATTTCGTTATATGGTATGACGTTATAACGTAATACGTTGTATGCTATGACGTTATAACGTATTACGTTATATGCTATAACTTTCTAACGTAATACGTTATATGGCATGACGTTATAACGTATTACGTTATATGGTATGACGTCATAACGTATTACGTTATATGGGATGACGTTATAACGTATTACGTTATATGGTATGACGTTGCAACGTATTACCTTATATGGAGTGACGTTATAACGTATTACATCATTTCGGATGACGTTATAACGTAATACGTTATATGGTATGACGTTATAACGTATTACGGTATATGGTATGACGTTATGAAGGTATTACGTTATATTTGATGACGTTATAACGTATTACGTTATATGGGATGACGTTATAACGTTTTCGTTATATGGTATGACGTTATAACTTACTACGTTATATGGGATGACGTTATAACGTATTACGTTATATGGGGCGACGCTATAACGCATTACATTATATGGAATGAAGTTATTACGTATTAGGTTATATGGTATGACGTTATAACGTATTACGTTATATGGTATGACGTTATAACGTATTACGTTATATGGTATGACGTTATAATGGATTGCGTTATATGGTATGACGTTATAACATATTACATTATATTGTATAACGTTATAACGTATTACGTTATATGTTATAACGTTATAACGTATTACGGTATATGGTATGACGTTATGATGGTATTACGTTATATGGGATGACGTTATAACGTAATAGGTTGTATGCTATGACGTTATAACGTATTACGTTATATGCTATAACTTTCTGACGTAATACGTTATATGGTATGACGTTATAACGTATTTCGTTATATGGTATGACGTTATAACGTAATAGGTTATATGGCATGACATTATAACGTAATACGTTATATGGTATGACGTTATAACGGATTGCGTTATATGGTATGAAGTAATAACATATTACTTTATATGGTATCACGTTATAACGTATTACATAGTATCGGATGACGTTATAACGTATTACGTTATATGGTATGACGTTATAACGTATTACGTTATATGGTATGACGTTATAATGGATTGCGTTATATGGTATGACGTTATAACATATTACATTATATCGTATAACGTTATAACGTATTACGTTATATGTTATAACGTTATAACGTATTACGGTATATGGTATGACGTTATGAAGGTATTACGTTATATGGGATGACGTTATAACGTAATAGGTTGTATGCTATGACGTTATAACGTATTACGTTATATGCTATAACTTTCTGACGTAATACGTTGTATGGTATGACGTTATAACGTATTACGTTATATGGTATGACGTTATAACGTATTACGTTATATGGTATGACGTTATAATGGATTGCGTTATATGGTATGACGTTATAACATATTACATTATATCGTATAACGTTATAACGTTATAACGTATTACGGTATATGGTATGACGTTATGAAGGTATTACGTTATATGGGATGACGTTATAACGTAATAGGTTGTATGCTATGACGTTATAACGTATTACGTTATATGCTATAACTTTCTGACGTAATACGTTGTATGGTATGACGTTATAACGTATTACGTTATATGGTATGACGTTAGAACGTATTACGTTATATGGGATGACCTTATAACGTGTTACGTTCTTTGGGATGACGCTATAACGCATTACATTATATGGTATGAAGTTATTACGTATTGGGTTATATGGTATGACCTTATAACGTATTACGTTATATGGAATGACGTTATAACGTATTACGTTATATAGTATGCCGTTATAACGTGTTACGTTCTATGGGACGACGTTATAACGCATTACATTATATGGTATGAAGTTATAACGTCTTAGGTTATATGGTATGCCGATATAACGTATTAGGTTATATGGTATGACGTTATAACGGATTGCGTTATATGGTATGACGTAATAACATATTACGTTATATGTTATAACGTTATAACGTATTACGTTATGCGTTATAACGTTATAACGTGCTACGTTCTATGGGATGACGCTATAACGCATTACATTATATGGTATGAAGTTATAACGTATTACGTTATATGGTATGACGTTATAACGAATTACGTTATATGGGATGACGATATAACGTATTACGTTACATGTTATGACTTTAGAACGTATTACGTTATATGGAATGACGTCAAAACGTATTACGTTATATGGGATGACGTTATGAAGGTATTACGTTATATGGGATGACGTTATAACGTATTACGTTATATGGGATGACGTTATAACGTATTTCGTTATATGGTATGACGTTATAATGGATTGCGTTATATGGTATGACGTAATAACGTATTACATAGTGTCGGATGAGGTTATAACGTATTACGTTATATGGTATGACGTTATATCGTATTACGTTATATGGAATGACGTTATAACGTATTACATTATATCGGATGACGTTATAACGTAATACTTTATATGGTATGACGTTATAACTTATTACGTTATATGGTATGACGTTGTAATGGATTGCGTTATATGGTTTGACCTAATAACATATTACGTTATATGGGATAGCGTTATAACGTATTACATAGTATCGGATGACGTTATAACGTATTATGTTATATGGTATGACGTTATGAAGGTATTACGTTGTACGGGATGACGTTATAACGTATTACGTTATATGGGATGACGTTATAACGTATTTCGTTATATGGTATGACGTTATAACGTAATACGTTGTATGCAATGATGTTATAACGTATTACGTTATATGCTATAACTTTCTAACGTAATACGTTATATGGCATGACGTTATAACGTATTACGTTATATGGTATGACGTCATAACGTATTACGTTATATGGGATGACGTTATAACGTATTACGTTATATGGTATGACGTTGTAACGTATTACCTTATATGGAGTGACGTTATAACGTATTACATTATATCGGATGACGTTATAACGTAATACGTCATATGATATGACGTTATAACGTATTACGGTATATGGTATGACGTTATGAAGGTATTACGTTATATGGGATGACGTTATAACGTATTACGTTATATGGGATGACGTTATAACGTTTTCGTTATATGGTATGACGTTATAACTTACTACGTTATATGGGATGACGTTATAACGTATTACGTTATATGGGGCGACGCTATAACGCATTACATTATATGGAATGAAGTTATTACGTATTAGGTTATATGGTATGACGTTATAACGTATTACGTTATATGGTATAACGTTATAACGTAATACGTTGTATGCTATGACGTTATGACGTATAACGTTGTATGCTATGACGTTATAACGTATTTCGTTGATATGGTGTGACGTTAGAACGTATTACGTTATATGGGATGACGTTATAACGTATTACGTTATATTGTATGACGTTATAACGGATTGCGTTATATGGTATGACGTTATAACTTATTTCGTTATATGGTATGACGTTATAACGTAATAGGTTATATGGTATGACATTATAACGTAATACGTTATATGGTATGACGTTATAACGGATTGCGTTATATGGTATGAAGTAATAACATATTACGTTATATGGTATAACGTTATAACGTATTACGTTATATGGTATAACGTTATAACGTAATACGTTGTATGCTATGACGTTATGACTTATAACGTTGTATGCTATGACGTTATAACGTATTTCGTTGATATGGTGTGACGTTAGAACGTATTACGTTATATGGGATGACGTTATAACGTATTACGTTATATTGTATGACGTTATAACGGATTGCGTTATATGGTATGACGTTATAACGTATTTCGTTATATGGTATGACGTTATAACGTAATAGGTTATATGGTATGACATTATAACGTAATACGGTATATGGTATGACGTTATGAAGGTATTACGTTATATGGGATGACGTTATAACGGATTGCGTTATATGGTATGAAGTAATAACATATTACGTTATATGGTATAACGTTATAACGTATTACGTTATATGCCATAACTTTCTAACGTAATACGTTATATGGTATGACGTTATAACGTATTACGTTATATGGTATGACGTTAGAATGTATTACGTTATATGGTATCACGTTATAACGTATTGCATAGTATCGCATGACGTTATAACGTATTACGTTACATGGTATGACGTTATAATGGATTGCAGTATATGGTATGACGTAATAACATATTACCTTATATGGGATGACGTTATAACGTAATAGGTTATATGGTATGACATTATAACGTAATACCTTATATGGTATGACGTTATAACGGATTGCGTTATATGGTATGAAGTAATAACATATTACGTTATATGGTATAACGTTATAACGTATTACGTTTTATGCCATAACTTTCTAACGTAATACGTTATATGGTATGACGTTATAACGTATTACGTTATATGGTATGACGTTAGAACGTATTACTTTATATGGTATCACGTTATAACGTATTACATAGTATCGGATGACGTTATAACGTATTACGTTATATGGTATGACGTTATAACGTAACACGATATATTGTATGATGTTATAACGGATTGCGTTATATGGTATGACTTAATACCATATTACGTTATATGGTATAACGTTATAACGTATTACGTTATATGGGATGACCTTATAATGTGTTACGTTCTGTGGGATGACGTTATAACGTATGACGTTATATGGTATAACGTTATAACGTAATACGTTGTATGCTATTACGTTATGACGTATGACGTTGTATGCTATGACGTTATAACGTATTTCGTTGATATGGTGTGACGTTAGAACGTATTACGTTATATGGGATGACGTTATAACGTATTACGTTATATGGTATGACGTCATAACGTATTACGTTATATGGGATGACGTTATAACGTATTACGTTATATGGTATGTCGTTGTAACGTATTACCTTATATGGAGTGACGTTATAACTTATTACATTATATCGGATGACGTTATAACATAATACGTTATATGATATGACGTTATAACGTATTACGGTATATGGTATGACGTTATGAAGGTATTACGTTATATGGGATGATGTTATAACGTATTACGTTATATGGGATGACGTTATAACGTTTTCGTTATATGGTATGACGTTATAACTTACTACGTTATATGGGATGACGTTATGACGTATTACGTTATATGGGGCGACGTTATAACGTATGACGTTATATTGTATGACGTTATAACGCATTCCCTTATATGGGATGACGTTATAACGTAATTGGTTATATGGTATGTCGGTATAACGTCATACGTTATATGGTATGACGTTATATCGGATTGCGTTATATGGGATGACGTTATAGCGAATTACGTCATATGGGATGACGTTATAAGGTATTACGTTACATGTTATGACTTTAGAACGTATTACGTTATATGGTATGACGTCATAACGTATTACGTTATATGGGATGACGTTATAACGTATTACGTTATACGGTATGACGTTATAACGTATTACCTTATATGGGATGACGTTATAATGTAATAGGTTATATGGTATGACGTTATAAAGTAACACGATATATTGTATGACGTTATAACGGATTGCGTTATATGGTATGACTTAATACCATATTACGTTATATGGTATAACGTTATAACGTATTACGTTATATGGTGTGACGTCATAACGTATAGCGTTATATGGGATGACGTTATAACGTATTACGTTATACGGTATGACGTTATAACGTATTACGTTATATGGGATGACCTTATAACGTGTTACGTTCTACGGGATGACGCTATAACGCATTACAATATATGCAATGAAGTTATTACGTATTAGGTTATATGGTATGACGTTATAACGTATTACGTTATATGGGATGACGTTATAACGTATTACGTTATATTGTATTTCGTTATAACGGATTGCGTTATATGGCATGACGTTATAACGTATTTCGTTATATGGTATGACGTTATAACGTAATAGGTTATATGGTATGACATTATAACGTAATACGTTATATGGTATGACGTTATAACGGATTGCGTTATATGGTATGAAGTAATAACATATTACGTTATATGGTATAACGTTATAACATATTACGTTATATGGTATCACGTTAATACGTATTTCATAATATCGGATGACGTTATAACATATTACGGTATATGGTATGACGTTATGAAGGTATTACGTTATATGGGATGACGTTATAACATATTACGTTATACGGGATGACGTTATAACGTATTACCTTATATAGGATGACGTTATACTGGATTGCGTTATATGGTATGACGTAATAACATATTACATTATATCGTATAACGTTATAACGTAATAAGTTGTATGCTACGACGTTATGACGTATAACGTTGTATGCTATGACGTTATAACGTATTTCGTTGATATGGTGTGACGTTAGAACGTATTACGTTATATGGGATGACGTTATAACGTATTACGTTATATTGTATGTCGTTATAACGGATTGCGTTATATGGTATGACGTTATAACGTATTTCGTTATATGGTATGACGTTATAACGTAATAGGTTATATGGTATGACATTATAACGTAATACGTTATATGGTATGACGTTATAACGGATTGCGTTATATGGTATGAAGTAATAACATATTACGTTATATGGTATCACGTTATAACGTATTACATAGTATCGGATGACGTTATAACGTATTACGTTATATGGTATGACGTTATAACGTATTACGTTATATGGTATGACGTTATAATGGATTGCGTTATATGGTATGACGTAATAACATATTACATTATATGGTATAACGTTATAACGTATTACGTTATATGCCATAACTTTCTAACGTAATACGTTATATGGTATGACGTTATAACGTATTACGGTATATGGTATGACGTTATGAAGGTATTACGTTATATGGGACGACGTTAGAACGTATTACTTTATATGGTATCACGTTATAACGTATTACATAGTATCGGATGACG
The DNA here is from genome assembly GCF_024542735.1 of Bombus huntii. Lineage (NCBI taxonomy): Eukaryota > Metazoa > Arthropoda > Insecta > Hymenoptera > Apidae > Bombus > Bombus huntii. The sequence continues at coordinate 22,493,356 of NC_066238.1, forward strand.
TTATAACGTATTACGTTATATGGTATGACGTTATAACGTATTACGTTATATGGTAAGACGTTATAATGGATTGCGTTATATGGTATGACGTAATAACATATTACATTATATGGTATAACGTTATAACGTATTACGTTATATGCCATAACTTTCTAACGTAATACGTTATATGGTATGACGTTATAACGTATTACGTTATATGGTATGACGTTAGAACGTATTACTTTATATGGTATCACGTTATAACGTATTACATAGTATCGGATGACGTTATAACGTAATACGTTGTATGGTATGACGTTATAACGTATTACGTTATATGGTATGACGTTAGAACGTATTACGTTCTATGGGATGACGTTATTACGTATTAGGTTATATGGTATGACGTTATTACGTAGTACGTTCTATGGGATGACGTTATTATGTATTAGGTTATATGGTATGACGTTATATCGTATTACGTTATATGGAATGACGTTATAACGTATTACGTTATATAGTTTGCCGTTATAACGTATTAGGTTATATGGTATGAAGTTATAACGTATTACGATATATGGTATGACGTTATAACGTATTACGTTATATGGCATAACGTTATAACGTAATACGTTGTATGCTATGACGTTATAACGTATAACGTTACATGGTATGACGTTATAACTTATTACGTTCTATGGGATGACGTTATAACGTATTGCATTATATGGTATGAGGTTATTACCTATAAGGTTATATGGTATGACGTTATAACTTAATACGTTATATGGTATGTCGTTATAATGGATTGCAGTATATGGTATGACGTAATAACATATTACGTTATATGGTATAACGTTATAACGTATTATGTTATATGTTATAACATTATAACGTATTACGGTATATAATATGACGTTATGAAGGTATTACGTAATATGGGACGACGTTACAACGTATTACGTTATATGGTATGACGTTATAACGTAACACAATATATTGTATGACGTTATAACGTATTACGTTATATGGTATGACGTTATAACGTATTACGTTATATGGGATGACCTTATAACGTGTTACGTTCTATGGGATGACGCTATAACGCATTACATTATATGGTATGAAGTTATTACGTATTAGGTTATATGGTATGACCTTATAACGTATTACGTTATATGGTATGTCGTTAGAACGTATTACGTTATATGGGATGACGTTACAACGAATTACGTTATATGGTATGTCGTTAGAACGTATTACGTTATATGGGATGACGTTACAACGAATTACGTTATATGGTATGACGTTATTACGTAGTACGTTCTATGGGATGACGTTATAACGTATTACCTTATATGGGATGACGTTATAATGTAATAGGTTATATGGTATGACGTTATAACGTAACACGATATATTGTATGATGTTATAACGGATTGCGTTATATGGCATAACGTTATGACGTAATACGTTGTATGCTATGACGTTATAACGTATAACGTTACATGGTACGACGTTATAACGTATTACGTTATATGGTATGACGTTATAACGTATTACCTTATATGGGATGACGTTATAATGTAATAGGTTATATGGTATGACGTTATAACGTAACACGATATATTGTATGATGTTATAACGGATTGCGTTATATGGTGTGACTTAATACCATATTACGTTATATGGTATAACGTTATAACGTATTACGTTATATGTTATAACGTTATAACGTATTACGTTATATGTTATAACGTTATAACGTATTACGTTAAATGGTATGACGTCATGAAGGTATTACCTTATATGGGATGACGTTATAACGTATTACGTTATATGGGATGACGATATAACGTATTACGTTACATGTTATGACTTTAGAACGTATTACGTTATATGGAATGACGTCAAAACGTATTACGTTATATGGGATGACGTTATGAAGGTATTACGTTATATGGGATGACGTTATAACGTATTACGTTATATGGAATGACGTTATAACGTATTACATTATATCGGATGACGTTATAACGTATTACGTTATATTGGATGACGTTATAACGTATTACGTTCTATGGGATGACGTTATTACGTATTAGGTTATATGGTATGACGTTATAACGTATTTCGTTATATGGTATGACGTTATAATGGATTGCGTTATATGGTATGACGTAATAACATATTACATAGTATCGGATGAGGTTATAACGTATTACGTCATATGGGATGACGTTATAACGTATTATGTTATATGGAATGACGTCATAACGTATTACATTATATCGGATGTCGTTATAACATATTACGTTATATGGTGTAACGTTATAACGTATTACGTTATATGTTATAACGTTATAACGTATTACGTTATATGGTATGACGTTAGAACGTATTACTTTATATGAGATGACGTTATAACGAATTACGTTATATGGGATGACGTTATAACGTATTACGTTACATGTTATGACTTTAGAACGTATTACGTTATATGGTATGACGTCATAACGTATTACGTTATATGGGATGACGTTATAACGTATTACGTTATATGGTATGACGTTATAACGTATTACCTTATATGGGATGACGTTATAATGTAATAGGATATATGGTATGACGTTATAACGTAATACGATATAATGTATGACGTTATAACGGATCGCTTTATATGGTATGACGTAATAACATATTACGTTATATGGTATAACGTTATAACGTATTACGTTATATGATATAACGTTATAACGTATTACGGTATATGGTAAGACGTTATGAAGGTATTACGTTGTATCGGATGACGTTATAACGTATTACCTTATATGGGATGACATTATAACGTAATATTTTATATGGTATGACGTTATAACGTATTACGTTATATGGTATGACGATATAACGTATTACGTTCTATTGGATGACGTTATAACGCATTACATTATATGGTATGAAGTTATAACGTATTAGGTTATATGGTATGATGTTATAACGTATTACGTTATATGTTATAACGTTATAACGTATTCCGTTATATGGTATGACGTTATAACGTATTCCCTTGTATGGGATGACGTTATAACGTGTTACGTTATATGTTATAACGTTATTCCGTATTACGTTATATGGTTTGACGTTATGAAGGTATTACGTTATATGGTATAACGTTATAAAGTATTACGTTATATGGTATAACGCTATAACGTATTACGTTATATGATATAACGTTATAACGTATTACGGTATATGGTAAGACGTTATGAAGGTATTACGTTGTATCGGATGACGTTATAACGTATTACCTTATATGGGATGACACTATAACGTAATATTTTATATCGTATGACGTTATATCGTATTACGTTATATGGGATGACGTTATAACGTATTACGTTATATGTTATAACGTTATAACGTATTACGGCATATGGTATGACGTTATGAATGTGTTACGTTATATGGGATGACGTTATAACGTATTACGTTATATGGTACGACGTTATAACGTATTACCTTATATGGGATGACATTATAACGTAATAGGTTATATGGTATGACGTTATAACGTATTACGTTATATGGTATGACGATATAACGTATTACCTTATATGGGATGACATTATAACGTAATAGGTTATATGGTATGACGTTATAACGTATTACGTTATATGGTATGACGATATAACGTATTACCTTATATGGGATGACATTATAACGTAATAGGTTATATGAGATGACGTTATAACGTATTACGTTATATGTTATAACGTTATAACTTATTACGGTATATGGTATGACGTTATGAATGTGTTACGTTATATGGTATGACGTAATAACATATTACGTTATATGCTATGACATTATAACATATTACGTTATATGGGATGACGTTATAACGTATTACGTTATATGGTATGACGTTATAACTTATTACCTTATATGGGATGACGTTATAATGTAATAGGTTATATTGTATGACGTTATAACGTAATACGATATATTGTATGACGTTATAACGGATTGCGTTATATGGTATGACGTAATAACATATTACGTTATATGGTATGACATTATAACGTATTATGTTATATGGAATGACGTCGTAACGTATTACATTATATCGGATGTCGTTATAACATATTACGTTATATGGTGTAACGTTATAACGTATTACGTTATATGTTATAACGTTATAACGTATTACGTTATATGGTATGACGTTAGAACGTATTACGTTATATGTTATAACGTTATTCCTTATTACGTTATATGGTATGACGCTATAACGTATTACGTTATATGTTATCACGTTATAACGTATTACATAGTATCGGATGACGTTATAACTTATTACGTTATATGGTATGACATTATAACGTATTATGTTATATGGAATGACGTCATAACGTATTACATTATATCGGATGTCGTTATAACATATTACGTTATATGGTGTAACGTTATAACGTATTACGTTATATGTTATAACGTTATAACGTATTACGTTATATGGTATGACGTTAGAAGTTATTACTTTATATGAGATGACGTTATAACGAATTACGTTATATGGGATGACGTTATAACGAATTACGTTACATGTTATGACTTTAGAACGTATTACGTTATATGGTATGACGTCATAACGTATTACGTTATATGGGATGACGTTATAACGTATTACGTTATATGGTATGACGTTATAACGTATTACCTTATATGGGATGACGTTATAATGTAATAGGATATATGGTATGACGTTATAACGTAATACGATATATTGTATGGCGTTATAACGGTTTGCGTTATATGGTATGACGTAATAACATATTACGTTATATGGTATGACATTATAACGTATTATGTTATATGGAATGACGTCATAACGTATTACATTATATCGGATGTCGTTATAACATATTACGTTATATGGTGTAACGTTATAACGTATTACGTTATATGGGATGACGTTATAACGTATTACGTTATATGGTATGACGTTATAACATATTACCTTATATGGGATGACGTTATAATGTAATAGGTTATATTGTATGACGTTATAACGTAATACGATATATTGTATGACGTTATAACGGATTGCGTTATATGGTATGACGTAATCACATATTACGTTATATGGTATGACATTATAACGTATTATGTTATATGGAATGACGTCATAACGTATTACATTATATCGGATGTCGTTATAACATATTACGTGATATGGTGTAACGTTATAACGTATTACGTTATATGTTATAACGTTATTCCGTATTACGTTATATGGTTTGACGTTATGAAGGTATTACGTTATATGGTATAACGTTATAAAGTATTACGTTATATGGTATAACGTTATAACGTATTACGTTATATGATATAACGTTATAACGTATTACGGTATATGGTAAGACGTTATGAAGGTATTACGTTGTATCGGATGACGTTATAACGTATTACCTTATATGGGATGACATTATAACGTAATATTTTATATGGAATGACGTCAAAACGTATTACGTTATATGGGATGACGTTATGAAGGTATTACGTTATATGGGATGACGTTATAACGTATTACGTTATATGGGATGACGTTATAACGTATTTCGTTACATGGTATGACGTTATAATGGATTGCGTTGTATGGTATGACGTAATAACATATTACATAGTATCGGATGAGGTTATAACGTATTACCTTATATGGGATGACATTATAACGTAATATTTTATATGGAATGACGTCAAAACGTATTACGTTATATGGGATGACGTTATGAAGGTATTACGTTATATGGGATGACGTTATAACGTATTACGTTATATGGAATGACGTCAAAACGTATTACGTTATATGGGATGACGTTATGAAGGTATTACCTTATATGGGATGACATTATAACGTAATATTTTATATGGAATGACGTCAAAACGTATTACGTTATATGGGATGACGTTATGAAGGTATTACGTTATATGGGATGACGTTATAACGTATTTCGCTATATGGTATGTCGTTATAACGTAATACGTTGTACGCTATGACGTTATAACGTAATACGTTGTACGCTATGACGTTATAACGTATTACGCTATATGCTATAACTTTCTAACGTATTGCGTTATATGGGATGACGTTATAACGAATTACGTTTTATGGGATGACGTTATAACGTATTACGTTACATGTTATGACTTTAGAACGTATTACGTTATATGGTATGACGTCATAACGTATTACGTTACATGGGATGACGTTATAACGTATTACGTTACATGTTATGACTTTAGAACGTATTACGTTATATGGTATGACGTCATAACGTATTACGTTATATGGTATGTCGTTATAACGTATTACGTTATATGGAATGACGTTATAACGTATTACATTATATCGGATGACGTTATAACGTAATACGTTGTATGGTATGACGTTATAACGTATTACGTTATATGGTATGACGATATAATGGATTGCGTTATATGGTATGACGTAATAACATATTACGTTATATGGTATAACGTTATAACGTATTACGTTATATGCTATAACTTTCTAACGTAATACGTTATATGGTATGACGTTAGAACGTATTACGTCATATGGGATGACGTTATAACGTATTACGTTATATGGTATGACGCTATAACATATTACGTTATTTGTTATCACGTTATAACGTATTACATAGTATCGGATGACGTTATAATTTATTACGTTATATGGTATGACATTATAACGTATTATGTTATATGGAATGACGTCATAACGTATTACATTATATCGGATGTCGTTATAATATATTACGTTATATGGTGTAACGTTATAACGTATTACGTTATATGTTATAACGTTATAACGTATTACGTTATATGGTATGACGTTAGAACGTATTACTTTATATGAGATGACGTTATAACGAATTACGTTATATGGGATGACGTTATAACGTATTACGTTACATGTTATGACTTTAGAACGTATTACGTTATATGGTATGACGTCATAACGTATTACGTTATATGGGATGACGTTATAACGTATTACGTTATATGGTATGACGATATAACGTATTACGTTCTATTGGATGACGTTATAACGCATTACATTATATGGTATGAAGTTATAACGTATTAGGTTATATGGTATGATGTTATAACGTATTACGTTATATGTTATAACGTTATAACGTATTCCGTTATATGGTATGACGTTATAACGTATTCCCTTGTATGGGATGACGTTATAACGTGTTACGTTATATGTTATGACGTTATTCCGTATTACGTTATATGGTTTGACGTTATGAAGGTATTACGTTATATGGTATAACGTTATAAAGTATTACGTTATATGGTATAACGTTATAACGTATTACGTTATATGATATAACGTTATAACGTATTACGGTATATGGTAAGACGTTATGAAGGTATTACGTTGTATCGGATGACGTTATAACGTATTACCTTATATGGGATGACATTATAACGTAATATTTTATATGGTATGACGTTATATCGTATTACGTTATATGGGATGACGTTATAACGTATTACGTTATATGTTATAACGTTATAACGTATTACGGTATATGGTATGACGTTATGAATGTGTTACGTTATATGGGATGACGTTATAACGTATTACGTTATATGGTACGACGTTATAACGTATTACCTTATATGGGATGACATTATAACGTAATAGGTGATATGGTATGACGTTATAACGTATTACGTTATATGGTATGACGATATAACGTATTACCTTATATGGGATGACATTATAACGTAATAGGTTATATGGTATGACGTTATAACGTATTTCGTTATATGGTATGACGATATAACGTATTACCTTATATGGGACGACATTATAACGTAATAGGTTATATGAGATGACGTTATAACGTATTACGTTATATGTTATAACGTTATAACTTATTACGGTATATGGTATGACGTTATGAATGTGTTGCGTTATATGGTATGACGTAATAACATATTACGTTATATGCTATGACATTATAACGTATTACGTTATATGGGATGACGTTATAACGTATTACGTTATATGGTATTACGTTATAACTTATTACCTTATATGGGATGACGTTATAATGTAATAGGTTATATTGTATGACGTTATAACGTAATACGATATATTGTATGACGTTATAACGGATTGCGTTATATGGTATGACGTAATAACATATTACGTTATATGGTATGACATTATAACGTATTATGTTATATGGAATGACGTCGTAACGTATTACATTATATCGGATGTCGTTATAACATATTACGTTATATGGTGTAACGTTATAACGTATTACGTTATATGTTATGACGTTATAACGTATTACGTTATATGGTATGACGTTAGAACGTATTACGTTATATGTTATAACGTTATTCCTTATTACGTTATATGGTATGACGCTATAACGTATTACGTTATCTGTTATCACGTTATAACGTATTACATAGTATCGGATGACGTTATAACTTATTACGTTATATGGTATGACATTATAACGTATTATGTTATATGGAATGACGTCATAACGTATTACGTTATATGGAATTACGTTATAACGTATTACATTATATCGGATGACGTTATAACATATTACGTTATATGGGATGACGTTATAATGTATTACGTTATATGGTATGACGTTAGAACTTATTACTTTATATGAGATGACGTTATAACGAATTACGTTATATGGGATGACGTTATAACTTATTACGTTACATGTTATGACTTTAGAACGTATTACGTTATATGGTATGACGTCATAACGTATTACGTTATATGGGATGACGTTATAACGTATTACGTTATATGGTATGACGTTATAACGTATTACCTTATATGGGATGACGTTATAATGTAATAGGATATGTGGTATGACGTTATAACGTAATACGATATAATGTATGACGTTATAACGGATTGCTTTATATGGTATGACGTAATAACATATTACGTTATGTGGTATAACGTTATAACGTATTACGTTATATGTTATAACGTTATAACGTATTACGGTATATGGTAAGGCGTTATGAAGGTATTACGTTGTATGGGATGACGTTATAACGTATTACCTTATATGGGATGACATTATAACGTAATATTTTATATGGTATGACGTTATAACGTATTACGTTATATGGTATGACGATATAACGTATTACGTTCTATTGGATGATGTTATAACGCATTACATTGTATGGTATGATGTTATAACGTATTAGGTTATATGGTATGATGTTATAACGTATTACGTTATATGTTATAACGTTATAACGTATTCCGTTATATGGTATGACGTTATAACGTATTCCCTTGTATGGGATGACGTTATAACGTATTACGTTATATGTTATAACGTTATTCCGTATTACGTTATATGGTTTGACGTTATGAAGGTATTACGTTATATGGGATGACGTTATTACGTATTAGGTTATATGGTATGACGTTATATCGTATTACGTTATATGGAATGACGATATAACGTATTCCGTTATATAGTTTGCCGTTATAACGTATTAGGTTATATGGTATGAAGTTATAACGTATTACGATATATGGTATGACGTTATAACGTATTACGTTATATGGCATAACGTTATAACGTAATACGTTGTATGCTATGACGTTATAACGTAATACGTTATATGGTATGACGTTATAACGTATTACGTTATATGGAATTACGTTATAACGTATTACATTATATCGGATGACGTTATAACATATTACGTTATATGGGATGACGTTATAATGTATTTCGTTATATGGTATGACGTTATAACGTATTAGGTTATATGATATGATGTTATAACGTATTACGGTATATGTTATGACTTTAGAACGTATTACGTTATGTGGTATGACGCTATATCGTATCACGTTATATGGGATGACGTTATAACGTATTACGTTATATGGTATGACGTTATAACATATTACGTTATATGGTATGACATTATAACGTATGACGTTATATGGGATGACGTTATAACGTATTACGTTATATGGTATGACGTTATAAATTATTACCTTATATGGGATGACGTTATAATGTAATAGGTTATATTGTATGACGTTATAACGTAATACGATATATTGTATGACGTTATAACGGATTGCGTTATATGGTATGACGTAATAACATATTACGTTATATGGTATGGCGTTATTACGTATTACGTTACATGTTATGACTTTAGAACGTATTACGTTATATGGAATGACGTTATAACGTATTACGTTATATGGTATGTCGTTACAACATAATACGTTATATGGTATGTCGTTATAACGTATTAAGTTATATGTTATCACGTTATAACGTATTACGGTATATGGTATGACGTTATGAAGGTATTACGTTATATGAGATGACGTTATAACGTTTTACGTTATATGGTATGACGTTATAACGTATTACCTTATATGGGATGACATTATAACGTAATAGGTTATATGGTATGACGTTATAACGTATTACGTTATATGGTATGACGATATAACTTATTACGTTCTATTGGATGACGTTATAACGTATTACATTATATGGTATGAAGTTATAACGTATTAGGTTATATGGTATGATGTTATAACGTATTACGTTATATGTTATAACGTTATAACGTATTCCGTTATATGGTATGACGTTATAACGTATTACGTTATATGGAATGACGTTAGAACGTATTACGTCATATGGGATGACGTTATAACGTATTACCTTATATGGGATGACGTTATAACGTAATACGTTATACGGTATGACTTTCTAACGTATTGCGTTATATGGTATGACGTTATAACCTATTACGTAATATGGTATAACGTTATAACGTATTACGTTATATGGTATGCCGTTATAACGTATTATGTTATAAGGTATAATGATATAACTTAATACGTTATATGTTATGACTTTAGAACGTATTACGTTATATGGTATGTCGTTATAACGTAATACGTTATATGGTATGACGTTATAACATATTACGTTATATGGTATGACATTATAAGGTATTACGTTATATGGGATGACGTTATAACGTATAACGTTATATGGTGTGCCGTTATAACGTATTATGTTATAAGGTATAATGATATAACTTAATACGTTATATGTTATGACTTTAGAACGTATTACGTTATGTGGTATGACGTTATATCGTATTACGTTATATGGGATGACGTTATAACGTATTACGTTATATGGAATGACGTTATAACGTATTACGTTATATGGTATGTCGTTATAACGTAATACGTTATATGGTATGACGTTATAACATATTACGTTATATGGTATAACGTTATAACGTATTACGTTATATGGTATGACATTATAAGGTATTACGTTATATGGGATGACGTTATAACGTATTACATTATATCGGATGACGTTATAACGTAATACGTTGTATGGTATGACGTTATAACGTATTACGTTATATGGTATGACGATATAATGGATTGCGTTATATGGTATGACGTAATAACATATTACGTTATATGGTATAACGTTATAACGTATTACGTTATATGCTATAACTTTCTAACGTAATACGTTATATGGTATGACGTTAGAACGTATTACGTCATATGGGATGACGTTATAACGTATTACGTTATATGGTATGACGCTATAACGTATTACGTTATATGTTATCACGTTATAACGTATTACATAGTATCGGATGACGTTATAATTTATTACGTTATATGGTATGACATTATAACGTATTATGTTATATGGAATGACGTCATAACGTATTACATTATATCGGATGTCGTTATAATATATTACGTTATATGGTGTAACGTTATAACGTATTACGTTATATGTTATAACGTTATAACGTATTACGTTATATGGTATGACGTTAGAACGTATTACTTTATATGAGATGACGTTATAACGAATTACGTTATATGGGATGACGTTATAACGTATTACGTTACATGTTATGACTTTAGAACGTATTACGTTATATGGTATGACGTCATAACGTATTACGTTATATGGGATGACGTTATAACGTATTACGTTATATGGTATGACGATATAACGTATTACGTTCTATTGGATGACGTTATAACGCATTACATTATATGGTATGAAGTTATAACGTATTAGGTTATATGGTATGATGTTATAACGTATTACGTTATATGTTATAACGTTATAACGTATTCCGTTATATGGTATGACGTTATAACGTATTCCCTTGTATGGGATGACGTTATAACGTGTTACGTTATATGTTATAACGTTATTCCGTATTACGTTATATGGTTTGACGTTATGAAGGTATTACGTTATATGGTATAACGTTATAAAGTATTACGTTATATGGTATAACGTTATAACGTATTACGTTATATGATATAACGTTATAACGTATTACGGTATATGGTAAGACGTTATGAAGGTATTACGTTGTATCGGATGACGTTATAACGTATTACCTTATATGGGATGACATTATAACGTAATATTTTATATGGTATGACGTTATATCGTATTACGTTATATGGGATGACGTTATAACGTATTACGTTATATGTTATAACGTTATAACGTATTACGGTATATGGTATGACGTTATGAATGTGTTACGTTATATGGGATGACGTTATAACGTATTACGTTATATGGTACGACGTTATAACGTATTACCTTATATGGGATGACATTATAACGTAATAGGTTATATGGTATGACGTTATAACGTATTACGTTATATGGTATGACGATATAACGTATTACCTTATATGGGATGACATTATAACGTAATAGGTTATATGGTATGACGTTATAACGTATTTCGTTATATGGTATGACGATATAACGTATTACCTTATATGGGACGACATTATAACGTAATAGGTTATATGAGATGACGTTATAACGTATTACGTTATATGTTATAACGTTATAACTTATTACGGTATATGGTATGACGTTATGAATGTGTTGCGTTATATGGTATGACGTAATAACATATTACGTTATATGCTATGACATTATAACGTATTACGTTATATGGGATGACGTTATAACGTATTACGTTATATGGTATTACGTTATAACTTATTACCTTATATGGGATGACGTTATAATGTAATAGGTTATATTGTATGACGTTATAACGTAATACGATATATTGTATGACGTTATAACGGATTGCGTTATATGGTATGACGTAATAACATATTACGTTATATGGTATGACATTATAACGTATTATGTTATATGGAATGACGTCGTAACGTATTACATTATATCGGATGTCGTTATAACATATTACGTTATATGGTGTAACGTTATAACGTATTACGTTATATGTTATGACGTTATAACGTATTACGTTATATGGTATGACGTTAGAACGTATTACGTTATATGTTATAACGTTATTCCTTATTACGTTATATGGTATGACGCTATAACGTATTACGTTATCTGTTATCACGTTATAACGTATTACATAGTATCGGATGACGTTATAACTTATTACGTTATATGGTATGACATTATAACGTATTATGTTATATGGAATGACGTCATAACGTATTACGTTATATGGAATTACGTTATAACGTATTACATTATATCGGATGACGTTATAACATATTACGTTATATGGGATGACGTTATAATGTATTACGTTATATGGTATGACGTTAGAACTTATTACTTTATATGAGATGACGTTATAACGAATTACGTTATATGGGATGACGTTATAACTTATTACGTTACATGTTATGACTTTAGAACGTATTACGTTATATGGTATGACGTCATAACGTATTACGTTATATGGGATGACGTTATAACGTATTACGTTATATGGTATGACGTTATAACGTATTACCTTATATGGGATGACGTTATAATGTAATAGGATATGTGGTATGACGTTATAACGTAATACGATATAATGTATGACGTTATAACGGATTGCTTTATATGGTATGACGTAATAACATATTACGTTATGTGGTATAACGTTATAACGTATTACGTTATATGTTATAACGTTATAACGTATTACGGTATATGGTAAGGCGTTATGAAGGTATTACGTTGTATGGGATGACGTTATAACGTATTACCTTATATGGGATGACATTATAACGTAATATTTTATATGGTATGACGTTATAACGTATTACGTTATATGGTATGACGATATAACGTATTACGTTCTATTGGATGATGTTATAACGCATTACATTGTATGGTATGATGTTATAACGTATTAGGTTATATGGTATGATGTTATAACGTATTACGATATATGGTATGACGTTATAACGTATTACGTTATATGGCATAACGTTATAACGTAATACGTTGTATGCTATGACGTTATAACGTAATACGTTATATGGTATGACGTTATAACGTATTACGTTATATGGAATTACGTTATAACGTATTACATTATATCGGATGACGTTATAACATATTACGTTATATGGGATGACGTTATAATGTATTTCGTTATATGGTATGACGTTATAACGTATTAGGTTATATGATATGATGTTATAACGTATTACGGTATATGTTATGACTTTAGAACGTATTACGTTATGTGGTATGACGCTATATCGTATCACGTTATATGGGATGACGTTATAACGTATTACGTTATATGGTATGACGTTATAACATATTACGTTATATGGTATGACATTATAACGTATGACGTTATATGGGATGACGTTATAACGTATTACGTTATATGGTATGACGTTATAAATTATTACCTTATATGGGATGACGTTATAATGTAATAGGTTATATTGTATGACGTTATAACGTAATACGATATATTGTATGACGTTATAACGGATTGCGTTATATGGTATGACGTAATAACATATTACGTTATATGGTATGGCGTTATTACGTATTACGTTACATGTTATGACTTTAGAACGTATTACGTTATATGGAATGACGTTATAACGTATTACGTTATATGGTATGTCGTTACAACATAATACGTTATATGGTATGTCGTTATAACGTATTAAGTTATATGTTATCACGTTATAACGTATTACGGTATATGGTATGACGTTATGAAGGTATTACGTTATATGAGATGACGTTATAACGTTTTACGTTATATGGTATGACGTTATAACGTATTACCTTATATGGGATGACATTATAACGTAATAGGTTATATGGTATGACGTTATAACGTATTACGTTATATGGTATGACGATATAACTTATTACGTTCTATTGGATGACGTTATAACGTATTACATTATATGGTATGAAGTTATAACGTATTAGGTTATATGGTATGATGTTATAACGTATTACGTTATATGTTATAACGTTATAACGTATTCCGTTATATGGTATGACGTTATAACGTATTACGTTATATGGAATGACGTTAGAACGTATTACGTCATATGGGATGACGTTATAACGTATTACCTTATATGGGATGACGTTATAACGTAATACGTTATACGGTATGACTTTCTAACGTATTGCGTTATATGGTATGACGTTATAACCTATTACGTAATATGGTATAACGTTATAACGTATTACGTTATATGGTATGCCGTTATAACGTATTATGTTATAAGGTATAATGATATAACTTAATACGTTATATGTTATGACTTTAGAACGTATTACGTTATATGGTATGTCGTTATAACGTAATACGTTATATGGTATGACGTTATAACATATTACGTTATATGGTATGACATTATAAGGTATTACGTTATATGGGATGACGTTATAACGTATAACGTTATATGGTGTGCCGTTATAACGTATTATGTTATAAGGTATAATGATATAACTTAATACGTTATATGTTATGACTTTAGAACGTATTACGTTATGTGGTATGACGTTATATCGTATTACGTTATATGGGATGACGTTATAACGTATTACGTTATATGGAATGACGTTATAACGTATTACGTTATATGGTATGTCGTTATAACGTAATACGTTATATGGTATGACGTTATAACATATTACGTTATATGGTATAACGTTATAACGTATTACGTTATATGGTATGACATTATAAGGTATTACGTTATATGGGATGACGTTATAACGTATAACGTTATATGGTGTGCCGTTATAACGTATTATGTTATAAGGTATAATGATATAACTTAATACGTTATATGTTATGACTTTAGAACGTATTACGTTATGTGGTATGACGTTATACCGTATTACGTTATATGGGATGACGTTATAACGTATTACGTTATATGGTATGACGTTATAACATATTACGTTATATGGTATGACATTATAACGTATTACGTTATATGGTATGACGTAATAACGTATTACGTTATATGGTATGACGTTAGAAAGTAATACGTCATATGGGATGACTTTATAACGTATTTCGTTAGATGGTATGACGTTATAACGTAATACGTTGTACGCTATGACGTTATAACTTATCACGTTATATGCTATAACTTTCTAACGTAATACGTTATATGGTATGTCTTTATAACGTATTGCGTTATATGGTATGACGTTATAACATATTACGTTATATGGTATAACGTTATAACGTATTACGTTATATGGTATGACGTTATGAAGGTATTACGTTATATGGGATGACGTTATAGCGAATTACGTTATATGGGATGACGTTATAACGTATTACGTTACATGTTATGACTTTAGAACGTATTACGTTATATGGAATGACGTTATAACGTATTACGTTATATGGTATGTCGTTATAACGTGATACGTTATATGGTATGACGTTATAACATATTACGTTATATGGTATAACGTTATAACGTATTACGTTATATGGTATGACATTATAAGGTATTACGTTATATGGGATGACGTTATAACGTATAACGTTATATGGTGTGCCGTTATAACGTATTATGTTATAAGGTATAATGATATAACTTAATACGTTATATGTTATGACTTTAGAACGTATTACGTTATGTGGTATGACGTTATATCGTATTACGTTATATGGGATGACGTTATAACGTATTACGTTATATGGTATGACGTTATAACATATTACGTTATATGGTATGACATTATAACGTATTACGTTATATGGTACGACGTTAAAACGTATTACCTTATATGGGATGACATTATAACGTAATAGGTTATATGGTATGACGTTATGACGTATTACGTTATATGGTATGACGATATAACGTATTACCTTATATGGGATGACATTATAACGTAATAGGTTATATGGTATGACGTTATAACGTATTACGTTATATGGTATGACGTTATGAAGGTATTACGTTATATGGGATGACGTTATAACGTATTACGTTATATGGTATGACGTTGTAACGTATTACGTTATATGGTATGACGTTAGAAAGTAATACGTCATATGGGATGACTTTATAACGTATTTCGTTAGATGGTATGACGTTATAACGTAATACGTTATATGGTATGACTTTATAACGTATTGCGTTATATGGTATGACGTTATAACATATTACGTTATATGGTATAACGTTATAACGTATTACGTTATATGGTATGACGTTATGAAGGTATTACGTTATATGGGATGACGTTATAGCGAATTACGTTATATGGGATGACGTTATAACGTATTACGTTACATGTTATGACTTTAGAACGTATTACGTTATATGGAATGACGTTATAACGTATTACGTTATATGGTATGTCGTTATAACGTAATACGTTATATGGTATGACGTTATAACATATTACGTTATATGGTATAACGTTATAACGTATTACGTTATATGGTATGACATTATAAGGTATTACGTTATATGGGATGACGTTATAACGTATTACATTATATCGGATGACGTTATAACATATTACGTTATATGGGATGACGTTATAACGTATTTCGTTATATGGTATGACGTTATAACGTATTAGGTTATATGATATGATGTTATAACGTATTACGTTATATGTTATAACGTTATAACGTATTCCGTTATATGGTATGACGTTATAACGTATTCCCTTGTATGGGATGACGTTATAACCTATTACGTAATATGGGATGACGTTATAACGTATTACGTTATATGGTACGACGTTATAACGTATTACCTTATATGGGGTGACATTATAACGTAATAGGTTATATGGTATGACGTTATAACGTATTACGTTATATGGTATGACGATATAACGGATTACCTTATATGGGATGACGTTATAATGTAATAGGTTATATTGTATGACGTTATAACGTAATACGATATATTGTATGACGTTATAACGGATTGCGTTATATGGTATGACGTAATAACATATTACGTTATATGGTATGGCGTTATTATGTATTACGTTACATGTTATGACTTTAGAACGTATTACGTTATATGGAATGACGTTATAACGTATTACGTTATATGGTATGTCGTTACAACATAATACGTTATATGGTATGTCGTTATAACGTATTAGGTTATATGGTATGATGTTATAACGTATTACGTTATATGTTATAACGTTATAACGTATTCCGTTATATGGTATGACGTTATAACGTATTCCCTTGTATGGGATGACGTTATAACCTATTACGTAATATGGTATAACGTTATAACGTATTACGTTATATGGTATGACGTTATGAAGGTATTACGTTATATGGGATGACGTTATAGCGAATTACGTTATATGGGATGACGTTATAACGTATTACGTTACATGTTATGACTTTAGAACGTATTACGTTATATGGAATGACGTTATAACGTATTACGTTATATGGTATGTCGTTATAACGTAATACGTTATATGGTATGACGTTATAACATATTACGTTATATGGTATAACGTTATAACGTATTACGTTATATGGTATGACATTCTAAGGTATTACGTTATATGGGATGACGTTATAACGTATAAGGTTATATGGTGTGCCGTTATAACGTATTATGTTATAAGGTATAATGATATAACTTAATACGTTATATGTTATGACTTTAGAACGTATTACGTTATGTGGTATGACGTTATATCGTATTACGTTATATGGGATGACGTTATAACGTATTACGTTATATGGTATGACGTTATAACATATTACGTTATATGGTATGACATTATAACGTATTACGTTATATGGTACGACGTTAAAACGTATTACCTTATATGGGATGACATTATAACGTAATAGGTTATATGGTATGACGTTATGACGTATTACGTTATATGGTATGACGATATAACGTATTACCTTATATGGGATGACATTATAACGTAATAGGTTATATGGTATGACGTTATAACGTATTACGTTATATGGTATGACGTTATGAAGGTATTACGTTATACGGGATGACGTTATAACGTATTACGTTATATGGTATGACGTTATAACGTATTACGTTATATGGTATGACGTTAGAAAGTAATACGTCATATGGTATGACATTATAACGTATTACGTTACATGGGATGACGTTATAACGCATTACGTTATATGGGATGAAGTTATAACGTATTACGTTATATCGTATGTCGGTATAACGTAATACGTTATATGTTAATACGTTATAACGGATTGCGTTATATGGTATGACGTTATAACATATTACGTTATATGGTATAACGTCATAGCGTATTACGTTATATGTTATCACGTTATAACGTATTCCGTTATATGGTTTGACGTTATGAAGGTATTACGTTATATGGGATGACGTTATAGCGTATTACGTTATATAGTATGACGTTATAACGTATTACTTTATATAGTATGACGTTATAACGTATAACGTTATATGGGACGACGTTATAACGTATTTCGTTATATGTTATAACGTTATAACCTATTCCGTTATATGGTATGACGTTATAACGTATTCCCTTATATGGGATGACGTTATAACGTAATACGTTATATCGTATGTCGATATAACGTAATAAGTTATATGTTAATATGTTATAACGGATTGCGTTATATGGTATGACGTTATAACATATCACGTTATATGTTATAACGTTATAACGTATTACGTTATATGGTATGACGTTATTACGTAATACGATATATTGTATGACGTTATAACGGATTTCGTTATATGGTATAACGTTATAACGTATTTCATAATATCGGATGACGTTATAACGTATTACGATATATGGTATGACGTTATAACGTACTACGTTATATGGGATGACCTTATAACGTGTTACGTTCTATGGGATGACGTTATAACGCATTACATTATATGGTATGAAGTTATTACGTGTTAGATTATATTGTATGACGTTATAACGTATTACGTTATATGGTATAACGTTATAACGTAATACGTTGTATGCTATTACGTTATGACGTATAACGTTGTATGCTATGACGTTATAACGTATTTCGTTGATATGGTGTGACGTTAGAACGTATTACGTTATATGGGATGACGTTATAACGTATTACGTTATATGGTATGACGTTATAACGTATTACGTTCTATGGGATGACGTTATTACGTATTAGGTTATATGGTATGACGTTATATCGTATTACGTTATATGGAATGACGTTATAACGTATTCCGTTATATAGTTTGCCGTTATAACATATTAGGTTATATGGTATGAAGTTATAACGTATTACGATATATGGTATGACGTTATAACGTATTACGTTATATGGCATAACGTTATAACGTAATACGTTGTATGCTATGACGTTATAACGTAATACGTTATATGGTATGACGTTATAACGTATTACGTTATATGGAATTACGTTATAACGTATT
The DNA here is from genome assembly GCF_024542735.1 of Bombus huntii. Lineage (NCBI taxonomy): Eukaryota > Metazoa > Arthropoda > Insecta > Hymenoptera > Apidae > Bombus > Bombus huntii. The sequence continues at coordinate 22,514,222 of NC_066238.1, forward strand.
ACGTCTTATGGGATGACGTTATAACGTATTACGTTATATGGTATCATGTTATAACGTCTTAGGTTATATGGTTTGCCGTTATAACGTATTAGGTTATATGGTATGATGTTATAACTTATTACGTTATATGGTATGACGTTATAACGTAACACGATATATTGTATGACGTTATAACGGATTGCGTTATATGGGATGACGTTATAACGTATTTCGTTATATGGTATGACGTAATAACATATTACGTTATATGGTATAACGTTATAACGTATTTCGTTATATGGTATGACGTTATAACGTAATAGGTTATATGGTATGACGTTAGAACGTATTACGTCATATGGGATGACGTTATAACGTATTACGTTATATGGTATCACGTTATAACGTATTTCATAATATCGGATGACGTTATAACGTATCACGTTATATGCTATAACGTTATAACGTAATACGTTGTATGCTATGACGTTATGACGTATAACGTTGTATGGTATGACGTTATAACGTATTTCGTTGATATGGTGTGACGTTAGAACGTAATACGTTATATGGCATGACGTTATAACGGATTGCGTTATATGCTTTGACGTAATAACATATTACGTTATATGTTATAACGTTATAACGTATTACGTTATACGTTATAACGTTATAACGTATTACGTTATATGGTATCACGTTATAACGTATTTCATAATATCGGATGACGTTACAACGTATTTCATAATATCGGATGACGTTATAACGTATTGCGTTATATGGTATGACGTTATAACGTATTACGTTATATGGAATGACGTTATAACGTATTACGTTATATGGAATGACGTTATAACGTATTACATTATATCGGATGACGTTATAACATATTACGTTATATGGGATGACGTTATAACGTATTTCGTTATATGGTATGACGTTATAACGTAATACGTTGTATGCTATGACGTTATAACGTATTACGTTATATGCTATAACTTTCTAACGTAATACGTTATATGGTATGACGTTATAACGTATTACGTTATATGGTATGACGTTAGACCTTATTACGTTATATGGGATAACGTTATTACGAATTACGTTATATGGGATGACGTTATAACGTATTACATTATATGGTATGAAGTTATAACGCCTTAGGTTATATCGTATGCCGTTATAACGTATTAGGTTATATGGTATGAAGTTATAACGTGTTACGTTATATGGTATGACGTTATAACGTATTATGTTATATGGAATGACGTTATAACGTATTACATTATATCGTATGACGTTATGACGTATTGCGTTATATGGTATGACGTTATAACGTATTACGTTATATGCCATAACGTTATAACGTAATACGTTGTATAGTATGACGTTATAACGTATAACGTTACATGGTATGACGTTATAACGTATTGCATTATATGGTATGAAGTTATTACGTATTACGTTACATGGTATGACGCTATAACGTATTACGTTATATGGTATCACGTTATAACGTATTACATAATATCGGATGACGTTATAACGTATTACGTTATATGTTATCACGTTATAACATATTTCATAATATCGGATGACGTTATAACGTATTACGATATATGGTGTGACGTTATAATGTATGACGTTATATGGGATGACCTTATAACGTGTTACGTTCTATGGGATGACGTTATAACGCATTACATCATATGGTATGAAGTTATTACGTATTAGGATATATGGTATGACGTTATAACGTATTATGTTATATGGTATAACGTTATAACGTCATACGTTGTATGCTATTACGTTATGACGTATAACGTTGTATGCTATGACGTTATAACGTATAACGTTACATGGTATGACGTTATAACGTATTACGTTCTATGGGATGACGTTATAACGTATTGCATTATATGGTATGAAGTTATTACGTATTAGGTTATATGGTACGACGTTGTAACGTATTACGTTACGTGGTATGAAGTTATTACGTATTAGGTTATATGGTATGACGTTATTACGTAATACGATATATTGTATGACGTTATAACGGATTTCGTTATATGGTATAACGTTATATCGTATTTCATAATATCGGATGACGTTATAACGTATTACGATATATGGTATGACGTTATAACGTATTACGTTATATGGGATGACCTTATAACGTGTTACGTTCTATGGGATGACGTTATAACGCATTACATTATATGGTATGAAGTTATTACGTGTTAGATTATATTGTATGACGTTATAACGTATTACGTTATATGGTATAACGTTATAACGTAATACGTTGTATGCTATTACGTTATGACGTATAACGTTGTATGCTATGACGTTATAACGTATTTCGTTGAAATGGTGTGACGTTAGAACGTATTACGTTATATGGGATGACGTTATAACGTATTACGTTATATGGGATGACGTTATAACGTATTTCGTTGTATGGTATGACGTTATAACGTAATACGTTGTATGGTATGACGTTATAACGTATTACGTTATATGGAATTACGTTATAACGTATTACGTCTTATGGGATGACGTTATAACGTATTACGTTATATGGTATCATGTTATAACGTCTTAGGTTATATGGTTTGCCGTTATAACGTATTAGGTTATATGGTATGATGTTATAACTTATTACGTTATATGGTATGACGTTATAACGTATTACGTTATATGGCATAACGTTATAACGTAATACGTTGTATGCTATGACGTTATAACGTAATACGTTATATGGTATGACGTTATAACGTATTACGTTATATGGAATTACGTTATAACGTATTACATTATATCGGATGACGTTATAACGTATTACGTTATATGGTATGACGTTATAACGTATTACGTTATATGGGATGACGTGATAACGTATTACGTTATATGGTATGACGTTATAACGTATTACTTTATATGGGATGACGTTATAATGTAATAGGTTATATGGTATGACGTTATAACGTAACACGATATATTGTATGACGTTATAACGGATTGCGTTATATGGGATGACGTTATAACGTATTTCGTTATATGGTATGACGTAATAACATATTACGTTATATGGTATAACGTTATAACGTATTTCGTTATATGGTATGACGTTATAACGTAATAGGTTATATGGTATGACGTTAGAACGTATTACGTCATATGGGATGACGTTATAACGTATTACGTTATATGGTATCACGTTATAACGTATTTCATAATATCGGATGACGTTACAACGTATTTCATAATATCGGATGACGTTATAACGTATTGCGCTATATGGTATGACGTTATAACGTATTACGTTATATGGAATGACGTTATAACGTATTACATTATATCGGATGACGTTATAACGTATTACGTTATATGGGATGACGTTATAACGTATTTCGTTATATGGTATGACGTTATAACGTAATACGTTGTATGCTATGACGTTATAACGTATTACGTTATATGCTATATCTTTCTAACGTAATACGTTATATGGTATGACGTTATAACGTATTACGTTATATGGTATGACGTTATAACGTATTTCGTTATATGGTATGACGTTATAACGTAATACGTTGTATGCTATGACGTTATAACGTATTACGTCATATGCTATAACTTTCTAACGTAATACGTTATATGTTATAACGTTATAACGTATTACATTACACGTTATAACGTTATAACGCATTACGTTATATGGTATCACGTTATAACGTATTTCATAATATCGGATGACGTTATAACGTATTGCGTTATATGGTATGACGTTAGAACGTATTACGTTATATGGGATGACGTTATAACGTATTACGTTATATGCTATAACTTTCTAACGTAATGCGTTATATGGTATGACGTTATAACGTATTGCGTTATATGGTATGACGTTATAACGTATTACGTCATATGGGATGACGTTATAACGTATTACGTTATATGGTATCACGTTATAACGTATTTCATAATATCGGACGACGTTATAACGTATTACGATATATGGTGTGACGTTAAAACGTATGACGTTATATGGGATGACCTTATAACGTGTTACGTTCTATGGGATGACGTTATAGCGCATTACATTATATGGTATGAAGTTATTACGTATTAGGATATATGGTATGACGTTATAACTTATTATGTTATATGGTATAACGTTATAACGTATTACGTTATATGCTATAACTTTCTAACGTAATACGTTATATGGTATGACGTTATAACGTATTACGTTATATGGTATGACGTTAGACCTTATTACGTTATATGGGATAACGTTATTACGAATTACGTTATATGGGATGACGTTATAACGTATTACATTATATGGTATGAAGTTATAACGCCTTAGGTTATATCGTATGCCGTTATAACGTATTAGGTTATATGGTATGAAGTTATAACGTGTTACGTTATATGGGTTGACGTTATAACGTATTATGTTATATGGAATGACGTTATAACGTATTACATTATATCGTATGACGTTATGACGTATTGCGTTATATGGTATGACGTTATAACGTATTACGTTATATGCCATAACGTTATAACGTAATACGTTGTATACTATGACGTTATAACGTATAACTTTACATGGTATGACGTTATAACGTATTATGTTCTATGGGATGACGTTATAACGTATTGCATTATATGGTATGAAGTTATTACGTATTACGTTACATGGTATGACGCTATAACGTATTACGTTATATGGTATCACGTTATAACGTATTACATAATATCGGATGACGTTATAACGTATTACGTTATATGTTATCACGTTATAACATATTTCATAATATCGGATGACGTTATAACGTATTACGATATATGGTGTGACGTTATAACGTATGACGTTATATGGGATGACCTTATAACGTGTTACGTTCTATGGGATGACGTTATAACGCATTACATTATATGGTATGAAGTTATTACGTATTAGGATATATGGTATGACGTTATAACGTATTATGTTATATGGTATAACGTTATAACGTCATACGTTGTATGCTATTACGTTATGACGTATAACGTTGTATGCTATGACGTTATAACGTATAACGTTACATGGTATGACGTTATGAAGGTATTACGTTATATGGGATTACGTTATAACGTATTACGTTATATGGGATGACGTTATAACGAATTACGTTATATGGGATGACGTTATAACGTATTACGTTACATGTTATGACTTTAGAACATATTACGTTATATGGTATGACGTCATAACGTATTACATTATATGGCATGACGTTATAACGTATTACGTTATATGGTATGACGTTATAACGTATTAACTTATATCGGATGACGTTATAACGTAATAGGTTATATGGGATGACGTTATAACGTATTACGTTACATGTTATGACTTTAGAACATATTACGTTATATGGTATGACGTCATAACGTATTACATTATATGGCATGACGTTATAACGTATTACGTTATATGGTATGACGTTATAACGTATTAACTTATATCGGATGACGTTATAACGTAATAGGTTATATGGTATGACGTTATAACGTATTACCTTATATGGGATGACGTTATAACGTAATACGTTGTATGCTATGACGTTATAACGTATTACGTTATATGCTATAACTTTCTAACGTAATACGTTATATGGTATGACGTAATAACATATTACGGTATATGGTATGACGTTATGAAGGTATTACGTTATATGAGATGACGTTATAACGTATTACGTTATATGGTATGACGTTATAACGTATTACCTTATATGGGATGACATTATAACGTATTACGCTATATGGTACGACGTTATAACGTATTACCTTATATGGGATGACATTATAACGTAATAGGTTATATGGTATGACGTTATAACGTATTACGTTATATGCTATGACGATATAACGGATTGCGTTATATGGTATGACGTAATAACATATTACGTTATATGGCATGACATTATAACGTATTACGTTATATGGTACGACGTTATAACGTATTACCTTATATGGGATGACATTATAACGTAATAGGTTATATGGTATGACGTTATAACGTATTACCTTATATGGGATGACGTTATAACGTAATACGTTATATGTTATAACGTTATAACGTATTACGTTATATGTTATAACGTTATAACCAATTACGTTATATGGTATGACGTTATGAAGGTATTACGTTATATGAGATGACGTTATAACGTATTGCGTTATATGGGATGACGTTATAACGTATTGCGTTATATGGGATGACGTTATAACGTATCACGTTATATGGTATGTAGTTATAACGTATTACCTTATATGGGATGACATTATAACGTAATAGGTTCTATGGGATGACGTTATAACGCATTAGATTATATGGTATGAAGTTATTACGTATTAGGATATATGGTATGACGTTATAACGTATTATGTTATATGGTATAACGTTATAACGTCATACGTTGTATGCTATTACGTTATGACGTATAACGTTGTATGCTATGACGTTATAACGTATAACGTTACATGGTATGACGTTATAACGTATTACGTTCTATGGGATGACGTTATAACGTATTGCATTATATGGTATGAAGTTATTACGTATTAGGTTATATAGTACGACGTTGTAACGTATTGCGTTATATGGTATGACGTTATAATGGATTGCGTTATATGGTATGACGAAATAGCATATTACGTTATATGGTATAACGTTATAACGTATTACGTTATATGTTATTACGTTATGACGTATAACGTTGTATGCTATGACGTTATAACGTATAACGTTATATGGGATGACGTTATAACGAATTACGTTATATGGGATGACGTTATAACGTATTACGTTACATGTTATGACTTTAGAACATATTACGTTATATGGTATGACGTCATAACGTATTACATTATATGGCATGACGTTATAACGTAATACGATATATTGTATGACGTTATAACGGATTGCGTTATATGGTATGACGTAATAACATATTACGGTATATGGTATGACGTTATGAAGGTATTACGTTATATGAGATGACGTTGTAACGTATTACGTTATATGGTATGACGTTATAACGTATTACCTTATATGGGATGACATTATAACGTATTACGTTATATGGTACGACGTTATAACGTATTACCTTATATGGGATGACATTATAACGTAATAGGTTATATGGTATGACGTTATAACGTATTACGTTATATGGTATGACGATATAACGGATTGCGTTATATGGTATGACGTAATAACATATTACGTTATATGGCATGACATTATAACGTATTACGTTATATGGTACGACGTTATAACGTATTACCTTATATGGGATGACATTATAACGTAATAGGTTATATGGTATGACGTTATAGCGTATTACCTTATATGGGATGACGTTATAACGTAATACGTTATATGTTATAACGTTATAACGTATTACGTTATATGTTATAACGTTATAACCAATTACGTTATATGGTATGACGTTATGAAGGTATTACGTTATATGGGATGACGTTATAACGTATTGCGTTATATGGGATGACGTTATAACGTATTACGGTATATGGTATGACGCTATAACGTATCACGTTATATGGTATCACGTTATAACGTATTACATAGTATCGGATGACGTTATAACGTATTACGTTACATGTTATGACTTTAGAACGTATTACGTTATATGGAATGACGTTATAACGTATTACGTTATATGGTATGTCGTTATAACGTATTACCTTATATGGGATGACATTATAACGTAATAGGTTATATGGTATGACGTTATAACGTATTACGTTATATGGTATGACGATATAACGGATTGCGTTATATGGTATGACGTAATAACATATTATGTTATATGGTATGACATTATAACGTATTACGTTATATGGGATGACGTTATAACGTATTACGTTATATGGTATGACGTTATAACTTATTACCTTATATGGGATGACGTTATAATGTAATAGGTTATATTGTATGACGTTATAACGTAATACGATATATTGTATGACGTTATAACGGATTGCGTTATATGGTATGACGTAATAACATATTACGTTATATGGTATGGCGTTATTACGCATTACGTTACATGTTATGACTTTAGAACGTATTAGGTTATGTGGAATGACGTTATAACGTATTACGTTATATGGTATGTCGTTATAACGTAATACGTTGTATGGTATGACGTTATAATGGATTGCGTTATATGGTATGACGCAATAACATATTACGTTATATGGTATAACGTTATAACGTATTAAGTTATATGTTATCACGTTATAGCGTATTACGTTATATGGTATGAGGTTATGAAGGTATTACGTTATATGAGATGACGTTATAACGTATTACGTTATATGGTATGACGTTATAACGTATTACCTTATATGGGATGACATTATAACGTAATAGGTTATATGGTATGACGTTATAACGTATTACGTTATATGGTATGACGATATAACTTATTACGTTCTATTGGATGACGTTATAACGTATTACATTATATGGTATGAAGTTATAACGTACTAGGTTATATGATATGATGTTATAACGTATTACGTTATATGTTATAACGTTATAACGTATTCCGTTATATGGTATGACGTTATAACGTATTCCCTTGTATGGGATGACGTTATAACCTATTACGTAATATGGGATGACGATATAACGTATTACGTTATATGGTACGACGTTATAACGTATTACCTTATATGGGATGACGTTATAACGTAATAGGTTATATGGTATGACGTTATAACGTTCTACGTTATATGGTATGACGATATAACGTATTACCTTATATGGGATGACATTATAACGTAATAGGTTATATGGTATGACGTTATAACGTATTACGTTATATGGTATGACGATATAACGGATTGCGTTATATGGTATGACGTAATAACATATTACGTTATATGGTATGACATTATAACGTATTACGTTATATGGTATGACGTAATAACATATTACGTTATATGGTATGACGTTATAACGTATTACGTTATATGGTATGACGATATAACGGATTGCGTTATATGGTATGACGTAATAACATATTACGTTATATTGCATGACGTTATAACGTAATACATTATATGGTATGAAGTTATAACGTACTAGGTTATATGATATGATGTTATAACGTATTACGTTATATGTTATAACGTTATAACGTATTCCGTTATATGGTATGACGTTATAACGTATTCCCTTGTATGGGATGACGTTATAACCTATTACGTAATATGGGATGACGATATAACGTATTACGTTATATGGTATGACGTTATAACGAATTACGTTATATGGGATGACTTTATAACGTATTACGTTACATGTTATGACTTTAGAGCGTATTACGTTATATGGTATGACGATATAACGGATTGCGTTATATGGTATGACGTAATAACATATTACGTTATATGGTATGACGTTATAACGTATTACGTTATATGGTATGACGATATAACGGATTGCGTTATATGGTATGACGTAATAACATATTACGTTATATTGCATGACGTTATAACGTAATACGATATATTGTATGACGTTATAACGGATTGTGTTATATGGTATAACGCAGTAACATATTGCGTTGTATGGTATAACGTTATAACGTATTAAGTTATATGTTATCACGTTATAACGTATTACGGTATATGGTATGACGTTATGAAGGTATTACGTTATATGAGATGACGTTATAACGTGTTACGTTATATGGTATGACGATATAACTTATTACGTTCTATTGGATGACGTTATAACGTTTTACATTATATGGTATGAAGTTATAACGTATTAGGTTATATGGTATGATGTTATAACGTATTACGTTATATGTTATAACGTTATAACGTATTCCGTTATATGGTATGACGTTATAACGTATTCCCTTGTATGGGATGACGTTATAACCTATTACGTAATATGGTATAACGTAATAACGTATTACGTTATATGGTATGACGTTATGAAGTTATTACGTTATATGGGATGACGTTATAGCGAATTACGTTATATGGGATGACGTTGTAAGGTATTGCGTTATATGTGATGACGTTATAACGTATTACGTTATATGGTATGACATTATAACGTATTACGTTATATGGAATGACGTTAGAACGTATTACGTCATATGGGATGACGTTATAACGTATTACCTTATATGGGATGACGTTATAACGTAATACGTTATACGGTATGACTTTATAACGTATTGCGTTATATGGTATGACGTTATAACCTATTACGTAATATGGTATAACGTTATAACGTATTACGTTATATGGTATGCCGTTATAACGTATTATGTTATAAGGTATAATGATATAACTTAATACGTTATATGTTATGACTTTAGAACGTATTACGTTATATGGTATGACGTCATAACGTAATACGTTATATGGGAAGACGTTATAACGAATTACGTTATATGGGATGACGTTATAACGTATTACGTTACATGTTATGACTTTAGAGCGTATTACGTTATATGGAATGACGTTATAACGTATTACGTTATATGGTATGTCGTTATAACGTATTACGGTATATGGTATGACGTTATGAATGTGTTACGTTATATGGGATGACGTTATAACGTATTACGTTATATGGTACGACGTTATAACGTATTACCTTATATGGGATGACATTATAACGTAACAGGTTATATGGTATGACGTTATAACGTATTACGTTATATGGTATGACATTATAAGCTATTACGTTATATGGGATGACGTTATAACGTATAACGTTATATGGTGTGCCGTTATAACGTATTATGTTATAAGGTATAATGATATAACTTAATACGTTATATGGTATGACATTATAACGTATTACGTTATATGGTAAGACGTTATAACGTATTACCTTATATGGGATGACATTATAACGTAACAGGTTATATTGTATGACGTTATAACGTATTACGTTATATGGTATGACGATATAACGTATTACCTTATATGGGATGACATTATAACGTAATAGGTTATATGGTATGACGTTATAACGTATTACGTTATATGGTATGACGATATAACGGGTTGCGTTATATGGTATGACGTAAAAACATATTACGTTATATGGTATGACTTTATAACGTATTACGTTATATGGGATGACGTTATAACGTATTACGTAATATGGTATAACGTTATAACGTATTACGTTATATGGTATGACGTTATGAAGGTATTACGTTATATGGGATGACGTTATAGCGAATTACGTTATATGGGATGACGTTGTAAGGTATTGCGTTATATGTGATGACGTTATAACGTATTACGTTGTATGGTATGACATTATAACGTATTAAGTTATATGGAATGACGTTAGAACGTATTACTTCATATGGTATGACATTATAAGGTATTACGTTATATGGGATGACGTTATAACGTATAACGTTATATGGTGTGCCGTTATAACGTATTATGTTATAAGGTATAATGATATAACTTAATACGCTATATGTTATGACTTTAGAACGTATTACGTTATGTGGTATGACGTTATATCGTATTACGTTATATGGGATGACGTTATAACGTATTACGTTATATGGTATGACGTTATAACATATTACGTTATATGGTATGACATTATAACGTATTACGTTATATGGTACGACGTTATAACGTATTACCTTATATGGGATGACATTATAACGTAATAGGTTATATGGTATGACGTTATAACGTATTACGTTATATGGTATGACGATATAACGTATTACCTTATATGCGATGACATTATAACGTAATAGGTTATATGGTATGACGTTATAACGTATTACGTTATATGGTATGACGATATAACGGATTGCGTTATATGGTATGACGTAATAGCATATTACGTTATATGGTATGACATTATAACGTATTACGTTATATGGGATGACGCTATAACGTATTACGTTATATGGTATGACGCTATAACGTATTACGTTATCTGGTATCACGTTATAACGTATTACATAGTATCGGATGACGTTATAACGAATTACGTTATATGGGATGACGTTATAACGTATTACGTTATATGGTATGACGTCATAACGTAATACGTTATATGGGAAGACGTTATAACGAATTACGTTATATGGGATGACGTTATAACGTATTACGTTACATGTTATGACTTTAGAACGTATTACGTTATATGGAATGACGTTATAACGTATTACGTTATATGGTATGTCGTTATAACGTAATACGTTATATGGTATGACGTTATAACCTATTACGTAATATGGTATAACGTTATAACGTATTACGTTATATGGTATGACGTTATGAAGGTATTACGTTATATGGGATGACGTTATAGCGAGTTACGTTATATGGGATGACGTTGTAACGTATTACTTTATATGGGATGACGTTATAATGTAATAGGTTATATGGTATGACGTTATAACGTAACACGATATATTGTATGACGTTATAACGGATTGCGTTATATGGGATGACGTTATAACGTATTTCGTTATATGGTATGACGTAATAACATATTACGTTATATGGTATAACGTTATAACGTATTTCGTTATATGGTATGACGTTATAACGTAATAGGTTATATGGTATGACGTTAGAACGTATTACGTCATATGGGATGACGTTATAACGTATTACGTTATATGGTATCACGTTATAACGTATTTCATAATATCGGATGACGTTACAACGTATTTCATAATATCGGATGACGTTATAACGTATTGCGCTATATGGTATGACGTTATAACGTATTACGTTATATGGAATGACGTTATAACGTATTACATTATATCGGATGACGTTATAACGTATTACGTTATATGGGATGACGTTATAACGTATTTCGTTATATGGTATGACGTTATAACGTAATACGTTGTATGCTATGACGTTATAACGTATTACGTTATATGCTATATCTTTCTAACGTAATACGTTATATGGTATGACGTTATAACGTATTACGTTATATGGTATGACGTTATAACGTATTTCGTTATATGGTATGACGTTATAACGTAATACGTTGTATGCTATGACGTTATAACGTATTACGTCATATGCTATAACTTTCTAACGTAATACGTTATATGTTATAACGTTATAACGTATTACATTACACGTTATAACGTTATAACGCATTACGTTATATGGTATCACGTTATAACGTATTTCATAATATCGGATGACGTTATAACGTATTGCGTTATATGGTATGACGTTAGAACGTATTACGTTATATGGGATGACGTTATAACGTATTACGTTATATGGGATGACGTTATAACGTATTACGTTATATGCTATAACTTTCTAACGTAATGCGTTATATGGTATGACGTTATAACGTATTGCGTTATATGGTATGACGTTATAACGTATTACGTCATATGGGATGACGTTATAACGTATTACGTTATATGGTATCACGTTATAACGTATTTCATAATATCGGACGACGTTATAACGTATTACGATATATGGTGTGACGTTAAAACGTATGACGTTATATGGGATGACCTTATAACGTGTTACGTTCTATGGGATGACGTTATAGCGCATTACATTATATGGTATGAAGTTATTACGTATTAGGATATATGGTATGACGTTATAACTTATTATGTTATATGGTATAACGTTATAACGTATTACGTTATATGCTATAACTTTCTAACGTAATACGTTATATGGTATGACGTTATAACGTATTACGTTATATGGTATGACGTTAGACCTTATTACGTTATATGGGATAACGTTATTACGAATTACGTTATATGGGATGACGTTATAACGTATTACATTATATGGTATGAAGTTATAACGCCTTAGGTTATATCGTATGCCGTTATAACGTATTAGGTTATATGGTATGAAGTTATAACGTGTTACGTTATATGGGTTGACGTTATAACGTATTATGTTATATGGAATGACGTTATAACGTATTACATTATATCGTATGACGTTATGACGTATTGCGTTATATGGTATGACGTTATAACGTATTACGTTATATGCCATAACGTTATAACGTAATACGTTGTATACTATGACGTTATAACGTATAACTTTACATGGTATGACGTTATAACGTATTATGTTCTATGGGATGACGTTATAACGTATTGCATTATATGGTATGAAGTTATTACGTATTACGTTACATGGTATGACGCTATAACGTATTACGTTATATGGTATCACGTTATAACGTATTACATAATATCGGATGACGTTATAACGTATTACGTTATATGTTATCACGTTATAACATATTTCATAATATCGGATGACGTTATAACGTATTACGATATATGGTGTGACGTTATAACGTATGACGTTATATGGGATGACGTTATAACGTGTTACGTTCTATGGGATGACGTTATAACGCATTACATTATATGGTATGAAGTTATTACGTATTAGGATATATGGTATGACGTTATAACGTATTATGTTATATGGTATAACGTTATAACGTCATACGTTGTATGCTATTACGTTATGACGTATAACGTTGTATGCTATGACGTTATAACGTATAACGTTACATGGTATGACGTTATGAAGGTATTACGTTATATGGGATTACGTTATAACGTATTACGTTATATGGGATGACGTTATAACGAATTACGTTATATGGGATGACGTTATAACGTATTACGTTACATGTTATGACTTTAGAACATATTACGTTATATGGTATGACGTCATAACGTATTACATTATATGGCATGACGTTATAACGTATTACGTTATATGGTATGACGTTATAACGTATTAACTTATATCGGATGACGTTATAACGTAATAGGTTATATGGGATGACGTTATAACGTATTACGTTACATGTTATGACTTTAGAACATATTACGTTATATGGTATGACGTCATAACGTATTACATTATATGGCATGACGTTATAACGTATTACGTTATATGGTATGACGTTATAACGTATTAACTTATATCGGATGACGTTATAACGTAATAGGTTATATGGTATGACGTTATAACGTATTACCTTATATGGGATGACGTTATAACGTAATACGTTGTATGCTATGACGTTATAACGTATTACGTTATATGCTATAACTTTCTAACGTAATACGTTATATGGTATGACGTAATAACATATTACGGTATATGGTATGACGTTATGAAGGTATTACGTTATATGAGATGACGTTATAACGTATTACGTTATATGGTATGACG
Organism: Bombus huntii; assembly: GCF_024542735.1. Taxonomy (NCBI): domain Eukaryota; kingdom Metazoa; phylum Arthropoda; class Insecta; order Hymenoptera; family Apidae; genus Bombus; species Bombus huntii. Next base: position 22,529,525 of record NC_066238.1, read on the forward strand.
TTATAACGTATTACCTTATATGGGATGACATTATAACGTATTACGCTATATGGTACGACGTTATAACGTATTACCTTATATGGGATGACATTATAACGTAATAGGTTATATGGTATGACGTTATAACGTATTACGTTATATGCTATGACGATATAACGGATTGCGTTATATGGTATGACGTAATAACATATTACGTTATATGGCATGACATTATAACGTATTACGTTATATGGTACGACGTTATAACGTATTACCTTATATGGGATGACATTATAACGTAATAGGTTATATGGTATGACGTTATAACGTATTACCTTATATGGGATGACGTTATAACGTAATACGTTATATGTTATAACGTTATAACGTATTACGTTATATGTTATAACGTTATAACCAATTACGTTATATGGTATGACGTTATGAAGGTATTACGTTATATGGGATGACGTTATAACGTATTGCGTTATATGGGATGACGTTATAACGTATTGCGTTATATGGGATGACGTTATAACGTATCACGTTATATGGTATGTCGTTATAACGTATTACCTTATATGGGATGACATTATAACGTAATAGGTTCTATGGGATGACGTTATAACGCATTAGATTATATGGTATGAAGTTATTACGTATTAGGATATATGGTATGACGTTATAACGTATTATGTTATATGGTATAACGTTATAACGTCATACGTTGTATGCTATTACGTTATGACGTATAACGTTGTATGCTATGACGTTATAACGTATAACGTTACATGGTATGACGTTATAACGTATTACGTTCTATGGGATGACGTTATAACGTATTGCATTATATGGTATGAAGTTATTACGTATTAGGTTATATAGTACGACGTTGTAACGTATTGCGTTATATGGTATGACGTTATAATGGATTGCGTTATATGGTATGACGAAATAGCATATTACGTTATATGGTATAACGTTATAACGTATTACGTTATATGTTATTACGTTATGACGTATAACGTTGTATGCTATGACGTTATAACGTATAACGTTATATGGGATGACGTTATAACGAATTACGTTATATGGGATGACGTTATAACGTATTACGTTACATGTTATGACTTTAGAACATATTACGTTATATGGTATGACGTCATAACGTATTACATTATATGGCATGACGTTATAACGTAATACGATATATTGTATGACGTTATAACGGATTGCGTTATATGGTATGACGTAATAACATATTACGGTATATGGTATGACGTTATGAAGGTATTACGTTATATGAGATGACGTTGTAACGTATTACGTTATATGGTATGACGTTATAACGTATTACCTTATATGGGATGACATTATAACGTATTACGTTATATGGTACGACGTTATAACGTATTACCTTATATGGGATGACATTATAACGTAATAGGTTATATGGTATGACGTTATAACGTATTACGTTATATGGTATGACGATATAACGGATTGCGTTATATGGTATGACGTAATAACATATTACGTTATATGGCATGACATTATAACGTATTACGTTATATGGTACGACGTTATAACGTATTACCTTATATGGGATGACATTATAACGTAATAGGTTATATGGTATGACGTTATAGCGTATTACCTTATATGGGATGACGTTATAACGTAATACGTTATATGTTATAACGTTATAACGTATTACGTTATATGTTATAACGTTATAACCAATTACGTTATATGGTATGACGTTATGAAGGTATTACGTTATATGGGATGACGTTATAACGTATTGCGTTATATGGGATGACGTTATAACGTATTACGGTATATGGTATGACGCTATAACGTATCACGTTATATGGTATCACGTTATAACGTATTACATAGTATCGGATGACGTTATAACGTATTACGTTACATGTTATGACTTTAGAACGTATTACGTTATATGGAATGACGTTATAACGTATTACGTTATATGGTATGTCGTTATAACGTATTACCTTATATGGGATGACATTATAACGTAATAGGTTATATGGTATGACGTTATAACGTATTACGTTATATGGTATGACGATATAACGGATTGCGTTATATGGTATGACGTAATAACATATTATGTTATATGGTATGACATTATAACGTATTACGTTATATGGGATGACGTTATAACGTATTACGTTATATGGTATGACGTTATAACTTATTACCTTATATGGGATGACGTTATAATGTAATAGGTTATATTGTATGACGTTATAACGTAATACGATATATTGTATGACGTTATAACGGATTGCGTTATATGGTATGACGTAATAACATATTACGTTATATGGTATGGCGTTATTACGTATTACGTTACATGTTATGACTTTAGAACGTATTAGGTTATGTGGAATGACGTTATAACGTATTACGTTATATGGTATGTCGTTATAACGTAATACGTTGTATGGTATGACGTTATAATGGATTGCGTTATATGGTATGACGCAATAACATATTACGTTATATGGTATAACGTTATAACGTATTAAGTTATATGTTATCACGTTATAGCGTATTACGTTATATGGTATGAGGTTATGAAGGTATTACGTTATATGAGATGACGTTATAACGTATTACGTTATATGGTATGACGTTATAACGTATTACCTTATATGGGATGACATTATAACGTAATAGGTTATATGGTATGACGTTATAACGTATTACGTTATATGGTATGACGATATAACTTATTACGTTCTATTGGATGACGTTATAACGTATTACATTATATGGTATGAAGTTATAACGTACTAGGTTATATGATATGATGTTATAACGTATTACGTTATATGTTATAACGTTATAACGTATTCCGTTATATGGTATGACGTTATAACGTATTCCCTTGTATGGGATGACGTTATAACCTATTACGTAATATGGGATGACGATATAACGTATTACGTTATATGGTACGACGTTATAACGTATTACCTTATATGGGATGACGTTATAACGTAATAGGTTATATGGTATGACGTTATAACGTTCTACGTTATATGGTATGACGATATAACGTATTACCTTATATGGGATGACATTATAACGTAATAGGTTATATGGTATGACGTTATAACGTATTACGTTATATGGTATGACGATATAACGGATTGCGTTATATGGTATGACGTAATAACATATTACGTTATATGGTATGACATTATAACGTATTACGTTATATGGTATGACGTAATAACATATTACGTTATATGGTATGACGTTATAACGTATTACGTTATATGGTATGACGATATAACGGATTGCGTTATATGGTATGACGTAATAACATATTACGTTATATTGCATGACGTTATAACGTAATACATTATATGGTATGAAGTTATAACGTACTAGGTTATATGATATGATGTTATAACGTATTACGTTATATGTTATAACGTTATAACGTATTCCGTTATATGGTATGACGTTATAACGTATTCCCTTGTATGGGATGACGTTATAACCTATTACGTAATATGGGATGACGATATAACGTATTACGTTATATGGTATGACGTTATAACGAATTACGTTATATGGGATGACTTTATAACGTATTACGTTACATGTTATGACTTTAGAGCGTATTACGTTATATGGTATGACGATATAACGGATTGCGTTATATGGTATGACGTAATAACATATTACGTTATATGGTATGACGTTATAACGTATTACGTTATATGGTATGACGATATAACGGATTGCGTTATATGGTATGACGTAATAACATATTACGTTATATTGCATGACGTTATAACGTAATACGATATATTGTATGACGTTATAACGGATTGTGTTATATGGTATAACGCAGTAACATATTGCGTTGTATGGTATAACGTTATAACGTATTAAGTTATATGTTATCACGTTATAACGTATTACGGTATATGGTATGACGTTATGAAGGTATTACGTTATATGAGATGACGTTATAACGTGTTACGTTATATGGTATGACGATATAACTTATTACGTTCTATTGGATGACGTTATAACGTTTTACATTATATGGTATGAAGTTATAACGTATTAGGTTATATGGTATGATGTTATAACGTATTACGTTATATGTTATAACGTTATAACGTATTCCGTTATATGGTATGACGTTATAACGTATTCCCTTGTATGGGATGACGTTATAACCTATTACGTAATATGGTATAACGTAATAACGTATTACGTTATATGGTATGACGTTATGAAGTTATTACGTTATATGGGATGACGTTATAGCGAATTACGTTATATGGGATGACGTTGTAAGGTATTGCGTTATATGTGATGACGTTATAACGTATTACGTTATATGGTATGACATTATAACGTATTACGTTATATGGAATGACGTTAGAACGTATTACGTCATATGGGATGACGTTATAACGTATTACCTTATATGGGATGACGTTATAACGTAATACGTTATACGGTATGACTTTATAACGTATTGCGTTATATGGTATGACGTTATAACCTATTACGTAATATGGTATAACGTTATAACGTATTACGTTATATGGTATGCCGTTATAACGTATTATGTTATAAGGTATAATGATATAACTTAATACGTTATATGTTATGACTTTAGAACGTATTACGTTATATGGTATGACGTCATAACGTAATACGTTATATGGGAAGACGTTATAACGAATTACGTTATATGGGATGACGTTATAACGTATTACGTTACATGTTATGACTTTAGAGCGTATTACGTTATATGGAATGACGTTATAACGTATTACGTTATATGGTATGTCGTTATAACGTATTACGGTATATGGTATGACGTTATGAATGTGTTACGTTATATGGGATGACGTTATAACGTATTACGTTATATGGTACGACGTTATAACGTATTACCTTATATGGGATGACATTATAACGTAACAGGTTATATGGTATGACGTTATAACGTATTACGTTATATGGTATGACATTATAAGCTATTACGTTATATGGGATGACGTTATAACGTATAACGTTATATGGTGTGCCGTTATAACGTATTATGTTATAAGGTATAATGATATAACTTAATACGTTATATGGTATGACATTATAACGTATTACGTTATATGGTAAGACGTTATAACGTATTACCTTATATGGGATGACATTATAACGTAACAGGTTATATTGTATGACGTTATAACGTATTACGTTATATGGTATGACGATATAACGTATTACCTTATATGGGATGACATTATAACGTAATAGGTTATATGGTATGACGTTATAACGTATTACGTTATATGGTATGACGATATAACGGGTTGCGTTATATGGTATGACGTAAAAACATATTACGTTATATGGTATGACTTTATAACGTATTACGTTATATGGGATGACGTTATAACGTATTACGTAATATGGTATAACGTTATAACGTATTACGTTATATGGTATGACGTTATGAAGGTATTACGTTATATGGGATGACGTTATAGCGAATTACGTTATATGGGATGACGTTGTAAGGTATTGCGTTATATGTGATGACGTTATAACGTATTACGTTGTATGGTATGACATTATAACGTATTAAGTTATATGGAATGACGTTAGAACGTATTACTTCATATGGTATGACATTATAAGGTATTACGTTATATGGGATGACGTTATAACGTATAACGTTATATGGTGTGCCGTTATAACGTATTATGTTATAAGGTATAATGATATAACTTAATACGCTATATGTTATGACTTTAGAACGTATTACGTTATGTGGTATGACGTTATATCGTATTACGTTATATGGGATGACGTTATAACGTATTACGTTATATGGTATGACGTTATAACATATTACGTTATATGGTATGACATTATAACGTATTACGTTATATGGTACGACGTTATAACGTATTACCTTATATGGGATGACATTATAACGTAATAGGTTATATGGTATGACGTTATAACGTATTACGTTATATGGTATGACGATATAACGTATTACCTTATATGCGATGACATTATAACGTAATAGGTTATATGGTATGACGTTATAACGTATTACGTTATATGGTATGACGATATAACGGATTGCGTTATATGGTATGACGTAATAGCATATTACGTTATATGGTATGACATTATAACGTATTACGTTATATGGGATGACGCTATAACGTATTACGTTATATGGTATGACGCTATAACGTATTACGTTATCTGGTATCACGTTATAACGTATTACATAGTATCGGATGACGTTATAACGAATTACGTTATATGGGATGACGTTATAACGTATTACGTTATATGGTATGACGTCATAACGTAATACGTTATATGGGAAGACGTTATAACGAATTACGTTATATGGGATGACGTTATAACGTATTACGTTACATGTTATGACTTTAGAACGTATTACGTTATATGGAATGACGTTATAACGTATTACGTTATATGGTATGTCGTTATAACGTAATACGTTATATGGTATGACGTTATAACCTATTACGTAATATGGTATAACGTTATAACGTATTACGTTATATGGTATGACGTTATGAAGGTATTACGTTATATGGGATGACGTTATAGCGAGTTACGTTATATGGGATGACGTTGTAACGTATTACCTTATATGGGATGACATTATAACGTAACAGGTTATATGGTATGACGTTATAACGTATTACGTTATATGGTATGACATTATAAGGTATTACGTTATATGGGATGACGTTATAACGTATAACGTTATATGGTGTGCCGTTATAACGTATTATGTTACAAGGTATAATGATATAACTTAATACGTTATATGGTATGACATTATAACGTATTACGTTATATGGTACGACGTTATAACGTATTACCTTATATGGGATGACGTTATAACGTATTACGTTACATGTTATGACTTTAGAACGTATTACGTTATATGGTATGACGTCATAACGTATTACGTTATATGGGATGACGTTATAACGTATTACGTTATATGGTATGACGTTATAACGTATTACCTTATATGGGATAACGTTATAATGTAATAGGTTATATGGTATGACGTTATAACGTAACACGATATATTGTATGACGTTATAACGGATTGCGTTATATGGTATGACGTAATACCATATTACGTTATATGGTATAACGTTATAACGTATTACGTTATATGTTATAACGTTATAACGTATTACGTTAAATGTTATGAGGTCATGAAGGTATTACCTAATATGGTATGACGTTATGAAGGTATTACGTTATATGGGATTACGTTATAACGTATTACGTTATATGCTATGACGTTATAATGAATTGCGTTATATGGTATGACGTAATAACATATTACGTTATATGGTATAACGTTATAACGTATTTCGTTATATAGTATGACGTTATAACGTAATAGGTTATATGGTATGATGTTAGAACGTATTACGTCTTATGGGATGACGTTATAACGTATTACATTATATGGTATGAAGTTATAACGTCTTAGGTTATATGGTTTGCCGTTATAACGTATTAGGTTATATGGTATGAAGTTATAACTTATTACGTTATATGGTATGACGTTAAAACGTTTTATGTTATATGGAATGACGTTATAACGTATTACATTATATCGGATGACGTTATAACGTATTACGTTATATGGTATGACGTTATAACGTATTACGTTATATGGCATAACGTTATAACGTAATACGTTGTATGCTATGACGTTATAACGTATAACGTTACATGGTATGACGTTATAACGTATTACGTTGTATGGGATGACGTTATAACGTATTGCATTATATGGTATGAAGTTATTACGTATTAAGTTATATGGTACGACGTTGTAACGTATTATGTTATATGGTATGAAGTTATTACGTATTAGGTTATATGGTATGACATCATAACGTATTACGTTATATGGAATGACGTTAGAACGTATTACGTCATATGGGATGACGTTATAACGTATTACCTTATATGGGATGACGTTATAACGTAATACGTTATACGGTATGACTTTATAACGTATTGCGTTATATGGTATGACGTTATAACCTATTAAGTAATATGGTATAACGTTATAACGTATTACGTTATATGGTATGCCGTTATAACGTATTATGTTATAAGGTATAATGATATAACTTAATACGTTATATGTTATGACTTTAGAACGTATTACGTTATATGGTATGACGTCATAACGTAATACGTTATATGGGAAGACGTTATAACGAATTACGTTATATGGGATGACGTTATAACGTATTACGTTACATGTTATGACTTTAGAACGTATTACGTTATATGGAATGACGTTATAACGTATTACGTTATATGGTATGTCGTTATAACGTAATACGTTATATGGTATGACGTTATAACCTATTACGTAATATGGTATAACGTTATAACGTATTACGTTATATGGTATGACGTTATGAAGGTATTACGTTATATGGGATGACGTTATAGCGAGTTACGTTATATGGGATGACGTTGTAAGGTATTGCGTTATATGTGATGACGTTATAACGTATTACGTTATATGGTATGACATTATAAGGTATTACGTTATATGGGATGACGTTATAACGTATAACGTTATATGGTGTGCCGTTATAACGTATTATGTTATAAGGTATAATGATATAACTTAATACGTTATATGTTATGACTTTAGAACGTATTACGTTATGTGGTATGACGTTATATCGTATTACGTTATATGGGATGACGTTATAACGTATTACGTTATATGTTATAACGTTATAACGTATTACGGTATATGGTATGACGTTATGAATGTGTTACGTTATATGGGATGACGTTATAACGTATTACGTTATATGGTACGACGTTATAACGTATTACCTTATATGGGATGACATTATAACGTAACAGGTTATATGGTATGACGTTATAACGTATTACGTTATATGGTATGACATTATAAGGTATTACGTTATATGGGATGACGTTATAACGTATAACGTTATATGGTGTGCCGTTATAACGTATTATGTTACAAGGTATAATGATATAACTTAATACGTTATATGGTATGACATTATAACGTATTACGTTATATGGTACGACGTTATAACGTATTACCTTATATGGGATGACATTATAACGTAACAGGTTATATGGTATGACGTTATAACGTATTACGTTATATGGTATGACGATATAACGTATTACCTTATATGGGATGACATTATAACGTAATAGGTTATATGGTATGACGTTATAACGTATTACGTTATATGGTATGACGATATAACGGGTTGCGTTATATGGTATGACGTAAAAACATATTACGTTATATGGTATGACATTATAACGTATTACGTTATATGGGATGACGTTATAACGTATTACGTAATATGGTATAACGTTATAACGTATTACGTTATATGGTATGACGTTATGAAGGTATTACGTTATATGGGATGACGTTATAGCGAATTACGTTATATGGGATGACGTTGTAAGGTATTGCGTTATATGTGATGGTGTTATAACGTATTACGTTGTATGGTATGACATTATAACGTATTACGTTATATGGAATGACGTTAGAACGTATTACGTCATATGGTATGACATTATAAGGTATTACGTTATATGGTATGACGTAAAAACATATTACGTTATATGGTATGACATTATAACGTATTACGTTATATGGGATGACGTTATAACGTATTACGTTATGTGGTATGACGTTATATCGTATTACGTTATATGGGATGACGTTATAACGTATAACGTTATATGGTATGACGTCATAACATATTACGTTATATGGTATGACATTATAACGTATTACGTTATATGGTACGACGTTATAACGTATTACCTTATATGGGATGACATTATAACGTAATAGGTTATATGGTATGACGTTATAACGTATTACGTTATATGGTATGACGATATAACGTATTACCTTATATGGGATGACATTATAACGTAATAGGTTATATGGTATGACGTTATAACGTATTACGTTATATGGTATGACGATATAACGTATTACCTTATATGGGATGACATTATAACGTAATAGGTTATATGGTATGACGTTATAGCGTATTACGTTATATGTTATAACGTTATAACGTATTACGGTATATGGTATGACGTAACAACATATTACGTTATATGGTATGACATTATAACGTATTGCGTTATATGGGATGACGCTATAACGTATTACGTTATATGGTATGACGCTATAACGTATTACGTTATCTGGTATCACGTTATAACGTATTACATAGTATCGGATGACGTTATAACGTATTACGTTATATGGGATGACGTTATAACGTATTACGTTGCATGTTATGACTTTAGAACGTATTACGTTATATGGTATGACGTCATAACGTATTACGTTATATGGGATGACGTTATAACGTATTACGTTATATGGTATGACGTTATAAGGTATTACCTTATATGGGATGACGTTGTAATGTAATAGGTTATATGGTATGACGTTATAACGTAACACGATATATTGTATGACGTTATAACGGATTGCGTTATATGGTATGACGTAATACCATATTACGTTATATGGTATAACGTTATAACGTATTACGTTATATGTTATAACGTTATAACGTATTACGTTAAATGTTATGACGTCATGAAGGTATTACCTTATATGGGATGACGTTATAACGTATTACGTTATATGGGATGACGTTATAACGTATTTCGTTATATGGTATGACGTTATAACGTATTACGTTATATGGTATAACGATATAACTTTATACGTTACATGTTATGACGTTATAACGTATTCCCTTATATGGTATGACGTCATAACGTATTATGTTATATGGGATGACGTTATAACGTATTACGTTATATGGGATGACGTTATAACGTATTACGTTATATGGGATGACGTTATAACTTATTTCGTTATATGTTATGACGTTATAACGTAATACGTTGTATGCTATGACGTTATAACGTATTACGTTATATGCTATAACTTTCTATCGTAATACGTTATATGGTATGACGTTATAACGTATTACGTTATATGGTATGACGTTAGAACGTATTACGTTATATGGGATGACGTTATAACGAATTACGTTATATGGGATGACGTTATAACGTATTACGTTATATGGTATCACGTTATAACGTATTACATAATATCGGATGACGTTATAACTTATTACGTTATATGGTATGAAGTTATTACGTATTAGGATATATGGTATGACGTTAGACCTTATTACGTTTTATGGGATGACGTTATTACGAATTACGTTATATGGGATGACGTTATAACGTATTACATTATATGTTATGAAGTTATAACGCCTTAGGTTAAATCGTATGCCGTTATAACGTATTAGGTTATATGGTATGAAGTTATAACGTGTTACGTTATATGGTATGACGTTATAACGTATTATGTTATATGGTATAACGTTATAACGTCATACGTTGTATGCTATTACGTTATGACGTATAACGTTGTATGCTATGACGTTATAACGTATTTCGTTGATATGGTATGACGTTAGAACGTATTACGTTATACGTTATAACGTTATAATGTATTACGTTATATGGTATGACGTTATAACCTATTTCATTATATCGGATGACGGTATAACGTATTGCGTTATATGGTATGACGTTATAACGTATTACGTTATATGGAATGACGTTATAACGTATTGCATTATATCGGATGACGTTATAACATATTACGTTATATGGTATGACGTTATAACGTATTTCGTTATATGGTATGACGTTATAACGTAATACGTTGTATGCTATGACGTTATAACGTATTACGTTATATGCTATAACTTTCTAACGTAATACGTTATATGGTATGACGTTATAACGTATTACGTTATATGGTATGACGTTAGACCTTATTACGTTTTATGGGATGACGTTATTACGAATTACGTTATATGGGATGACGTTATAACGTATTACATTATATGGTGTGAAGTTATAACGCCTTAGGTTAAATCGTATGCCGTTATAACGTATTAGGTTATATGGTATGAAGTTATAACGTGTTACGTTATATGGTATGACGTTATAACGTATTATGTTATATGGAATGACGTTATAACGTATTACATTATATCGTATGACGTTATGACGTATTACGTTATATGGTATCACGTTATAACGTATTTACATAATATCGGATGACGTTATAACGTATTACGTTATATGGTATCACGTTATAACGTCATACGTTGTATGCTATTACGTTATGACGTATAACGTTGTATGCTATGACGTTATAACGTATAACGTTACATGGTATGACGTTATAACGTATTACGTTCTATGGGATGACGTTATAACGTATTGCATTATATGGTATGAAGTTATTACGTATTAGGTTATATGGTACGACGTTGTAACGTATTACGTTACGTGGTATGAAGTTATTACGTATTAGGTTATATGGTATGGCGTTATAACCTAATACGTTATATGGTATGACGTTATAATGGATTGCGTTATATGGTATGACGAAATAGCATATTACGTTATATGGTATAACGTTATAACGTATTACGTTATATGTTATAACGTTATAACGTATTACGGTATATGGTATGACGTTATGAAGGTATTACGTTATATGGGTGTTACGTTATAACATATTACGTTATATGGGATGACGTTATAACGAATTACGTTATATGGGATGACGTTATAACGTATTACGTTACATGTTATGACTTTAGAACATATTACGTTATATGGTATGACGTCATAACGTATTACATTATATGGCATGACATTATAACGTATTACGTTATATGGTATGACGTTATAACGTATTAACTTATATCGGATGACGTTATAATGTAATAGGTTATATGGTATGACGTTATAACGTAATACGATATATTGTATGACGTTATAACGGATTGCGTTACATGGTATGACGTAATAACATATTACGGTATATGGTATGACGTTATGAAGGTATTACCTTATATGGGATGACGTTATAACGTATTCCGTTATATGGTATGACGTTATAACGTATTACCTTATATGGGATGACGTTATAACGTAATAGGTTATATGGTATGACGTTATAACTTAATACGTTATATGGTATGACGTTATAACGGATTGCGTTATATGGTATGAAGTAATAACATATTACGTTATATGGTATAACGTTATAACGTATTACGTTATATGTTATAACGTTATAACGTATTAAGTTATATGGTAAGACGTTATAACGTATTACCTTATATGGGATGACGTTATAACGTAATAGGTTATATGGTATGACGTTATAACGTAATACGTTATATTGTATGACGTTATAACGGATTGCGTTATATGGTATGACGTAATAACATATTGCGTTATATGTTATAACGTTATAACGTATTACGTTATATGTTATAACGTTATAACCAATTATGGTATATGGCATGACGTTATGAAGGTATTACGTTATATGGGATTGCATTATAACGTATTACGTTATATGGGATGACGTTATAACGTATTTCGTTATATGGTATGACGTTATAACGTAATAGGTTATATGGTATGACGTTAGAACGTATTACGTCATATGGTATGACGTTATAACGTATTACGTTATATGGTATGACGTAATGAAGGTATTACGTTATATGGGATGACGTTATAACGTATTACGTTATACGGGATGACGTTAGAACGTATTACGTTATATGTTATAACGTTATAACGTATTCCGTTATATGGTATGACGTTATAACGTATTACCTTATATGGGATGACGTTATAACGTAATATTATATATGGTATGGCGTAATAACGTAATAAGTTATATGGTATGACGTTATAAAGGATTACGTTATATGTTATAACGTTATAACGTATTACGTTATATGGGATAACGTTATAACGTATTACATTATATGGTATGACGTTATAACGTAATAGGTTATATGGTATGTCGTTATAACGTAATACGTTATATTGTATGACGTTATAACGGATTGCGTTATATGGTATGACGTAATAACATATTACGTTAAATGTTATAACGTTATAACGTATTACGTTATATGGTATCACGTTATAACGTATTACATAATATCGGATGACGTTATAACGTATTACGTTATATGGTATCACCTTATAACGTATTTCATAATATCGGATGATGTTATAACGTATAACGATATATGGTGTGACGTTATAACGTATGACGTTATATGGGATGACCTTATAACGTGTTACGTTCTATGGGATGACGTTATAACGCATTACATTATATGGTATGAAGTTATTACGTATTAGGATATATGGTATGACGTTATAACGTATTATGTTATATGGTATAACGTTATAACGTCATACGTTGTATGCTATTACGTTATGACGTATAACGTTGTATGCTATGACGTTATAACGTATAACGTTACATGGTATGACGTTATAACGTATTGCGTTCTATGGGATGACGATATAACGTAGTGCATTATATGGTATGAAGTTATTACGTATTAGGTTATATGGTACGACATTGTAACGTATTACGTTACGTGGTATGAAGTTATTACGTATTAGGTTATATGGGATGACATTATAACGTAACAGGTTATATTGTATGACGTTATAACGTATTACGTTATATGGTATGACGATATAACGTATTACCTTATATGGGATGACATTATAACGTAATAGGTTATATGGTATGACGTTATAACGTATTACGTTATATGGTATGACGATATAACGGGTTGCGTTATATGGTATGACGTAAAAACATATTACGTTATATGGTATGACTTTATAACGTATTACGTTATATGGGATGACGTTATAACGTATTACGTAATATGGTATAACGTTATAACGTATTACGTTATATGGTATGACGTTATGAAGGTATTACGTTATATGGGATGACGTTATAGCGAATTACGTTATATGGGATGACGTTGTAAGGTATTGCGTTATATGTGATGACGTTATAACGTATTACGTTGTATGGTATGACATTATAACGTATTACGTTATATGGAATGACGTTAGAACGTATTACGTCATATGGTATGACATTATAAGGTATTACGTTATATGGGATGACGTTATAACGTATAACGTTATATGGTGTGCCGTTATAACGTATTATGTTATAAGGTATAATGATATAACTTAATACGTTATATGTTATGACTTTAGAACGTATTACGTTATGTGGTATGACGTTATATCGTATTACGTTATATGGGATGACGTTATAACGTATTACGTTATATGGTATGACGTTATAACGTATAACGTTATATGGTGTGCCGTTATAACGTATTATGTTACAAGGTATAATGATATAACTTAATACGTTATATGGTATGACATTATAACGTATTACGTTATATGGTACGACGTTATAACGTATTACCTTATATGGGATGACATTATAACGTAATAGGTTATATGGTATGACGTTATAACGTATTACGTTATATGGTATGACGATATAACGTATTACCTTATATGCGATGACATTATAACGTAATAGGTTATATGGTATGACGTTATAACGTATTACGTTATATGGTATGACGATATAACGTATTACCTTATATGGGATGACATTATAACGTAATAGGTTATATGGTATGACGTTATAACTTATTACGTTATATGGTATGACGATATAACGGATTGCGTTATATGGTATGACGTAATAACATATTACGTTATATGGTATGACATTATAACGTATTACGTTATATGGGATGACGCTATAACGTATTACGTTATATGGTATGACGCTATAACGTATTACGTTATCTGGTATCACGTTATAACGTATTACATAGTATCGGATGACGTTATAACGAATTACGTTATATGGGATGACGCTATAACGTATTACGTTACATGTTATGACTTTAGAACGTATTACGTTATATGGTATGACGTTATAAGGTATTACCTTATATGGGATGACGTTGTAATGTAATAGGTTATATGGTATGACGTTATAACGTAACACGATATATTGTATGACGTTATAACGGATTGCGTTATATGGTATGACGTAATACCATATTACGTTATATGGTATAACGTTATAACGTATTACGTTATATGTTATAACGTTATAACGTATTACGTTAAATGTTATGACGTCATGAAGGTATTACCTTATATGGGATGACGTTATAACGTATTACGTTATATGGGATGACGTTATAACGTATTACGTTATATGTTATAACGTTATAACGTATTACGGTATATGGTATGACGTTATGAAGGTATTACGTTATATGGGATGACGTTATAACGTATTACGTTATATGGTATAACGATATAACTTTATACGTTACATGTTATGACTTTAGAACGTATCACGTTATATGGTATGACGTCATAACGTATTATGTTATATGGGATGACGTTATAACGTATTACGTTATATGGGATGACCTTATAACGTGTTACGTTCTATGGGATGACGCTATAACATATTACGGTATATGGTATGAAGTTATGAAGGTGTTACGCTATATGGGATGACGTTATAACGTATTACGTTATATGGTATGACGTTATAATGGATTGCGGTATATGGTATGACGTAATAACATATTACGTTATATGGTATAACGTTATAACGTATTTCGTTATATAGTATGACGTTATAACGTAATAGGTTATATGGTATGATGTTAGAACGTATTACGTCTTATGGGATGACGTTATAACGTATTACATTATATGGTATGAAGTTATAACGTCTTAGGTTATATGGTTTGCCGTTATAACGTATTAGGTTATATGGTATGAAGTTATAACTTATTACGTTATATGGTATGACGTTAAAACGTTTTATGTTATATGGAATGACGTTATAACGTATTACATTATATCGGATGACGTTATAACGTATTACGTTATATGGTATGACGTTATAACGTATTACGTTATATGGCATAACGTTATAACGTAATACGTTGTATGCTATGACGTTATAACGTATAACGTTACATGGTATGACGTTATAACGTATTACGTTCTATGGGATGACGTTATAACGTATTGCATTATATGGTATGAAGTTATTACGTATTAAGTTATATGGTACGACGTTGTAACGTATTATGTTATATGGTATGAAGTTATTACGTATTAGGTTATATGGTATGACATCATAACGTATTACGTTATATGGAATGACGTTAGAACGTATTACGTCATATGGGATGACGTTATAACGTATTACCTTATATGGGATGACGTTATAACGTAATACGTTATACGGTATGACTTTATAACGTATTGCGTTATATGGTATGACGTTATAACCTATTAAGTAATATGGTATAACGTTATAACGTATTACGTTATATGGTATGCCGTTATAACGTATTATGTTATAAGGTATAATGATATAACTTAATACGTTATATGTTATGACTTTAGAACGTATTACGTTATATGGTATGACGTCATAACGTAATACGTTATATGGGAAGACGTTATAACGAATTACGTTATATGGGATGACGTTATAACGTATTACGTTACATGTTATGACTTTAGAACGTATTACGTTATATGGAATGACGTTATAACGTATTACGTTATATGGTATGTCGTTATAACGTAATACGTTATATGGTATGACGTTATAACCTATTACGTAATATGGTATAACGTTATAACGTATTACGTTATATGGTATGACGTTATGAAGGTATTACGTTATATGGGATGACGTTATAGCGAGTTACGTTATATGGGATGACGTTGTAAGGTATTGCGTTATATGTGATGACGTTATAACGTATTACGTTATATGGTATGACATTATAAGGTATTACGTTATATGGGATGACGTTATAACGTATAACGTTATATGGTGTGCCGTTATAACGTATTATGTTATAAGGTATAATGATATAACTTAATACGTTATATGTTATGACTTTAGAACGTATTACGTTATGTGGTATGACGTTATATCGTATTACGTTATATGGGATGACGTTATAACGTATTACGTTATATGTTATAACGTTATAACGTATTACGGTATATGGTATGACGTTATGAATGTGTTACGTTATATGGGATGACGTTATAACGTATTACGTTATATGGTACGACGTTATAACGTATTACCTTATATGGGATGACATTATAACGTAACAGGTTATATGGTATGACGTTATAACGTATTACGTTATATGGTATGACGATATAACGTATTACCTTATATGGGATGACATTATAACGTAATAGGTTATATGGTATGACGTTATAACGTATTACGTTATATGGTATGACGATATAACGGGTTGCGTTATATGGTATGACGTAAAAACATATTACGTTATATGGTATGACATTATAACGTATTACGTTATATGGGATGACGTTATAACGTATTACGTAATATGGTATAACGTTATAACGTATTACGTTATATGGTATGACGTTATGAAGGTATTACGTTATATGGGATGACGTTATAGCGAATTACGTTATATGGGATGACGTTGTAAGGTATTGCGTTATATGTGATGACGTTATAACGTATTACGTTGTATGGTATGACATTATAACGTATTACGTTATATGGAATGACGTTAGAACGTATTACGTCATATGGTATGACATTATAAGGTATTACGTTATATGGTATGACGTAAAAACATATTACGTTATATGGTATGACATTATAACGTATTACGTTATATGGGATGACGTTATAACGAATTACGTTATATGGGATGACGTTATAACGTATTACGTTGCATGTTATGACTTTAGAACGTATTACGTTATATGGTATGACGTCATAACGTATTACGTTATATGGGATGACGTTATAACGTATTACGTTATATGGTATGACGTTATAAGGTATTACCTTATATGGGATGACGTTGTAATGTAATAGGTTATATGGTATGACGTTATAACGTAACACGATATATTGTATGACGTTATAACGGATTGCGTTATATGGTATGACGTAATACCATATTACGTTATATGGTATAACGTTATAACGTATTACGTTATATGTTATAACGTTATAACGTATTACGTTAAATGTTATGACGTCATGAAGGTATTACCTTATATGGGATGAAGTTATAACGTATTACGTTATATGGGATGACGTTATAACGTATTTCGTTATATGGTATGACGTTATAACGTATTACGTTATATGGTATAACGATATAACTTTATACGTTACATGTTATGACGTTATAACGTATTCCCTTATATGGTATGACGTCATAACGTATTATGTTATATGGGATGACGTTATAACGTATTACGTTATATGGGATGACGTTATAACGTATTACGTTATATGGGATGACGTTATAACTTATTTCGTTATATGTTATGACGTTATAACGTAATACGTTGTACGCTATGACGTTATAACGTATTACGTTATATGCTATAACTTTCTATCGTAATACGTTATATGGTATGACGTTATAACGTATTACGTTATATGGTATGACGTTAGAACGTATTACGTTATATGGGATGACGTTATAACGAATTACGTTATATGGGATGACGTTATAACGTATTACGTTATATGGTATCACGTTATAACGTATTACATAATATCGGATGACGTTATAACTTATTACGTTATATGGTATCACGTTATAACGTATTTCATAATATCGGATGACGTTATAACGTATTACGTTATATGGTATCACTTTATAACGTCATTCGTTGTATGCTATTACGTTATGACGTATAACGTTGTATGCTATGACGTTATAACGTATAACGTTACATGGTATGACGTTATAACGTATTACGTTCTATGGGATGACGTTATAACGTATTGCATTATATGGTATGAAGTTATTACGTATTAGGTTATATGGTACGACGTTGTAACGTATTACGTTACGTGGTATGAAGTTATTACGTATTAGGTTATATGGTATGGCGTTATAACCTAATACGTTATATGGTATGACGTTATAATGGATTGCGTTATATGGGATGACGTTATAACGTATTACGATACATGTTATGACTTTAGAACATATTACGTTATATGGTATGACGTCATAACGTATTACATTATATGGCATGACATTATAACGTATTACGTTATATGGTATGACGTTATAACGTATTACGGTATATGGTATGACGTTATGAAGGTATTACGTTATATGGGTGTTACGTTATAACGTATTACGTTATATGGGATGACGTTATAACGAATTACGTTATATGGGATGACGTTATAACGTATTACGATACATGTTATGACTTTAGAACATATTACGTTATATGGTATGACGTCATAACGTATTACATTATATGGCATGACATTATAACGTATTACGTTATATGGTATGACGTTATAACGTATTAACTTATATCGGATGACGTTATAATGTAATAGGTTATATGGTATGACGTTATAACGTAATACGATATATTGTATGACGTTATAACGGATTGCGTTACATGGTATGACGTAATAACATATTACGGTATATGGTATGACGTTATGAAGGTATTACGTTATGTGGGATGACGTTATAACGTAATACGTTGTATGGTATGAAGTTATAACGTAATACGATATATGGTATGACGTAATAACGTAATAAGTTTTATGGTATGATGTTATAACGGATTACGTTATATGGTAAGACGTTATAACGTATTACCTTATATGGGATGACGTTATAACGTAATAGGTTATATGGTATGACGTTATAACTTAATACGTTATATGGTATGACGTTATAACGGATTGCGTTATATGGTATGAAGTAATAACATATTACGTTATATGGTATAACGTTATAACGTATTACGTTATATGTTATAACGTTATAACGTATTAAGTTATATGGTAAGACGTTATAACGTATTACCTTATATGGGATGACGTTATAACGTAATAGGTTATATGGTATGACGTTATAACGTAATACGTTATATTGTATGACGTTATAACGGATTGCGTTATATGGTATGACGTAATAACATATTGCGTTATATGTTATAACGTTATAACGTATTACGTTATATGTTATAACGTTATAACCAATTATGGTATATGGCATGACGTTATGAAGGTATTACGTTATATGGGATTGCATTATAACGTATTACGTTATATGGGATGACGTTATAACGTATTTCGTTATATGGTATGACGTTATAACGTAATAGGTTATATGGTATGACGTTAGAACGTATTACGTCATATGGGATGACGTTATAACGTATTACGTTATATGCAATGACGCTATAACGTATCACGTTATATGGTATCACGTTATAACGTATTACATAGTATCGGAAGACGTTATAACGTATTACGTTATATGGTATGACGTTATAACGTATTACGTTATATGGAATGACGATATAACGTATTACCTTATATGGGATGACGTTATAACGTAATACGATATATGGTATGACGTAATAACGTAATAAGTTATATGGTATGACGTTGTAACGGATTATGTTATATGGTAAGACGTTATAACGTATTACCTTATATGTTATGACATTATAACGTAATAGGTTATATGGTTTGACGTTATAACGTAATACGTTATATGGGATGACGTTATAACGTATTACTTTATATGGTATGACGTTATAACGTATTACGTTATATGGTATGACGTAATGAAGGTATTACGTTATATGGGATGACGTTATAACGTATTACGTTATACGGGATGACGTTAGAACGTATTACGTTATATGTTATAACGTTATAACGTATTCCGTTATATGGTATGACGTTATAACGTATTACCTTATATGGGATGACGTTATAACGTAATACGATATATGGTATGACGTAATAACGTAATAAGTTATATGGTATGACGTTATAAAGGATTACGTTATATGTTATAACGTTATAACGTATTACGTTATATGGTATGACGTTATAACGTATTACCTTATATGGGATGACATTATAACGTAATAGGTTATATGGTATGAAGTTATAACGTAATACGTAATATGGGATGACGTTATAACGGATTGCGTTATATGGTATGACGTAATAACATATTACGTTATATGGTATAACGTTATAACGTATTACGTTATATGTTATAACGTTATAACGTATTACGTTATATGGTATGACGTCATGAAGGTATTACGTTTTACGGGATGACGTTATAACGTAATACGTTATATGGGATGACGTTATAACGTATTACTTTATATGGTATGACGTTATAACGTATTACGTTATATGGTATGACGTAATGAAGGTATTACGTTATATGGGATGACGTTATAACGTATTACGTTATACGGGATGACGTTAGAACGTATTACGTTACATGTTATAACGTTATAACGTATTCCGTTATATGGTATGACGTTATAACGTATTACCTTATATGGGATGACGTTATAACGTAATACGATATATGGTATGACGTAATAACGTAATAAGTTATATGGTATGACGTTATAAAGGATTACGTTATATGTTATAACGTTATAACGTATTACGTTATATGGGATAACGTTATAACGTATTACATTATATGGTATGACGTTATAACGTAATAGGTTATATGGTATGTCGTTATAACGTAATACGTTATATTGTATGACGTTATAACGGATTGCGTTATATGGTATGACGTAATAACATATTACGTTAAATGTTATAACGTTATAACGTATTACGTTATATGGTATCACGTTATAACGTATTACATAATATCGGATGACGTTATAACGTATTACGTTATATGGTATCACCTTATAACGTATTTCATAATATCGGATGAT
The DNA here is from genome assembly GCF_024542735.1 of Bombus huntii. Lineage (NCBI taxonomy): Eukaryota > Metazoa > Arthropoda > Insecta > Hymenoptera > Apidae > Bombus > Bombus huntii. The sequence goes on from NC_066238.1 coordinate 22,552,451, forward strand.
GTTATAACGTATTACGATATATGGTGTGACGTTATAACGTATGACGTTATATGGGATGACCTTATAACGTGTTACGTTCTATGGGATGACGTTATAACGCATTACATTATATGGTATGAAGTTATTACGTATTAGGATATATGGTATGACGTTATAACGTATTATGTTATATGGTATAACGTTATAACGTCATACGTTGTATGCTATTACGTTATGACGTATAACGTTGTATGCTATGACGTTATAACGTATAACGTTACATGGTATGACGTTATAACGTATTGCGTTCTATGGGATGACGATATAATGTATTGCATTATATGGTATGAAGTTATTACGTATTAGGTTATATGGTACGACATTGTAACGTATTACGTTACGTGGTATGAAGTTATTACGTATTAGGTTATATGGTATGACGTTATAACCTAATACGTTATATGGTATGACGTTATAATGGATTGCGTTATATGGTATGACGAAATAGCATATTACGTTATATGGTATAACGTTATAACGTATTACGTTATATGTTATAACGTTATAACGTATTACGGTATATGGTATGACGTTATGAAGGTATTACGTTATATGGGATTTCGTTATAACGTATTACGTTATATGGGATGACGCTATAACGAATTACGTTATATGGGATGACGTTATAACGTATTACGTTACATGTTATGACTATAGAACTTATTACGTTATATGGTATGACGTCATAACGTATTACATTATATGGCATGACGTTATAACGTATTACGTTATATGGTATGACGTTATAACGTATTAACTTATATCGGATGACGTTATAATGTCATAGGTTATATGGTAAGACGTTATAACGTATTACCTTATATGGGATGACGTTATAACGTATTCCGTTATATGGTATGACGTTATAACGTATTACCTTATATGGGATGACGTTATAACGTAATAGGTTATATGGTATGACGTTATAACGTATTATGTTATATGGAATGACGTTATAACGTATTACATTATATCGTATGACGTTATGACGTATTAGGTTATATGGTATGACGTTATAACGTATTACGTTATATGGCATAACGTTATAACGTAATACGTTGTATGCTATGACGTTATAACGTATAACGTTACATGGTATGACGTTATAACGTATTATGTTCTATGGGATGACGTTATAACGTATTGCATTATATGGTATGAAGTTATTACGTATTAGGTTATATGGGATGACGTTATATCGTATTACGTTATATGGTATGACGTAATGAAGGTATTACGTTATATGGGATGACGTTATAACGTATTACGTTATACGGGATGACGTTATAACGTAATACGATATATGGTATGACGTAATAACGTAATAAGTTTTATGGTATGATGTTATAACGGATTACGTTATATGGTAAGACGTTATAACGTATTACCTTATATGGGATGACGTTATAACGTATTCCGTTATATGGTATGACGTTATAACGTATTACCTTATATGGGATGACGTTATAACGTAATAGGTTATATGATATGACGTTATAACTTAATACGTTATATGGTATGACGTTATAACGGATTGCGTTATATGGTATGAAGTAATAACATATTACGTTATATGGTATAACGTTATAACGTATTACGTTATATGTTATAACGTTATAACGTATTAAGTTATATGGTAAGACGTTATAACGTATTACCTTATATGGGATGACGTTATAACGTAATAGGTTATATGGTATGACGTTATAACGTATTACCTTATATGGTATGACGTTATAACGTATTACGTTATATGGTATGACGATATAACGTATTACCTTATATGGGATGACATTATAACGTAATAGGTTATATGGTATGACGTTATAACGTATTACGTAATATGGTATAACGTTATAACGTATTACGTTATATGGTATGACGTTATGAAGGTATTACGTTATATGGGATGACGTTATAGCGAATTACGTTATATGGGATGACGTTGTAAGGTATTGCGTTATATGTGATGACGTTATAACGTATTACGTTGTATGGTATTATAACGTATTACGTTATATGGAATGACGTTAGAACGTATTACGTCATATGGTATGACATTATAAGGTATTACGTTATATGGGATGACGTTATAACGTATAACGTTATATGGTGTGCCGTTATAACGTATTATGTTATAAGGTATAATGATATAACTTAATACGTTATATGTTATGACTTTAGAACGTATTACGTTATGTGGTATGACGTTATATCGTATTACGTTATATGGGATGACGTTATAACGTATTACGTTATATGGTATGACGTTATAACATATTACGTTATATGGTATGACATTATAACGTATTACGTTATATGGTATGACGATATAATGTATTACCTTATATGCGATGACATTATAACGTAATAGGTTATATGGTATGACGTTATAACGTATTACGTTATATGGTATGACGATATAACGTATTACCTTATATGGGATGACATTATAACGTAATAGGTTATATGGTATGACGTTATAACGTATTACGTTATATGGTATGACGATATAACGTATTACCTTATATGGGATGACATTATAACGTAATAGGTTATATGGTATGACGTTATAACGTATTACGTTATATGGTATGACGATATAACGGATTGCGTTATATGGTATGACGTAATAACATATTACGTTATATGGTATGACATTATAACGTACTGCGTTATATGGGATGACGCTATAACGTATTACGTTATTTGGTATGACGCTATAACGTATTACGTTATCTGGTATCACGTTATAACGTATTACATAGTATCGGATGACGTTATAACGAATTACGTTATATGGGATGACGTTATAACGTATTACGTTACATGTTATGACTTTAGAACGTATTACGTTATATGGTATGACGTCATAACGTATTACGTTATATGGGATGACGTTATAACGTATTACGTTATATGGTATGACGTTATAAGGTATTACCTTATATGGGATGACGTTGTAATGTAATAGGTTATATGGTATGACGTTATAACGTAACACGATATATTGTATGACGTTATAACGGATTGCGTTATATGGTATGACGTAATACCATATTACGTTATATGGTATAACGTTATAACGTATTACGTTATATGTTATAACGTTATAACGTATTACGTTAAATGTTATGACGTCATGAAGGTATTACCTTATATGGGATGACGTTATAACGTATTACGTTATATGGGATGACGTTATAACGTATTTCGTTATATGGTATGACGTTATAACGTATTACGTTATATGGTATAACGTTATAACTTTATACGTTACATGTTATGACGTTATAACGTATTCCCTTATATGGTATGACGTCATAACGTATTATGTTATATGGGATGACGTTATAACGTATTACGTTATATGGGATGACCTTATAACGTGTTACGTTCTATGGGATGACGCTATAACATATTACGGTATGTGGTATGAAGTTATGAAGGTGTTACGCTATATGGGATGACGTTATAACGTATTACGTTATATGGTATGACGTTATAATGGATTGCGGTATATGTTATGACGTAATAACATATTACGTTATATGGTATAACGTTATAACGTATTACGTTATATGTTATAACGTTATAACGTATTACGGTATATGGTATGACGTTATGAAGGTATTACGTTATATGGGATGACGTTATAACGTATTGCGTTATATGGGATGACGTTATAACTTATTTCGTTATATGTTATGACGTTATAACGTAATACGTTGTATGCTATGACGTTATAACGTATTACGTTATATGCTATAACTTTCTATCGTAATACGTTATATGGTATGACGTTATAACGTATTACGTTATATGGTATGACGTTAGAACGTATTACGTTATATGGGATGACGTTATAACGAATTACGTTATATGGGATGACGTTATAACGTATTACGTTATATGGTATCACGTTATAACGTATTACATAATATCGGATGACGTTATAACTTATTACGTTAAATGGTATCACGTTATAACGTATTTCATAATATCGGATGACGTTATAACGTATTGCGATATATGGTGTGACGTTAAAACGTATGACGTTATATGGGATGACCTTATAACGTGTTACGTTCTATGGGATGACGTTATAACGCATTACATTATATGGTATGAAGTTATTGCGTATTAGGATATATGGTATGACGTTATAACGTATTATGTTATATGGTATAACGTCATAACGTCATACGTTGTATGCTATTACGTTATGACGTATAGCGTTGTATGCTATGACGTTATAACGTATTTCGTTGATATGGTATGACGTTATAACGTATTACCTTATATGGGATGACGTTATAACGTAATAGGTTATATGGTATGACGTTATAACTTAATACGTTATATGGTATGACGTTATAACGGATTGCGTTATATGGTATGACGTTATGAAGGTATTACGTTATATGGGATGACATTATAACGTATTGCGTTATATGGGATGACGTTATAACGTATTACGGTATATGGTATGACGTTATGAAGGTATTACGTTATATGGGATTACATTATAACGTATTACGTTATATGGGATGACGTCATAACGTATTTCGTTATATGGTATGACGTTATAATGGATTGCGGTATATGGTATGACGAAATAACATATTACGTTATATGGTATAACGTTATAACGTATTACGTTATATGTTATAACGTTATAACGTATTACGGTATATGGTATGACGTTATGAAGGTACTACGTTATATGGGATGACGTTATAACGTATTTCGTTATATGGTATGACGTTATAACGTATTACGTTATATGGTATAACGTTATAACTTTATACGTTACATGTTATGACGTTATAACGTATTCCCTTATATGGTATGACGTCATAACGTATTATGTTATATGGGATGACGTTATAACGTATTACGTTATATGGGATGACCTTATAACGTGTTACGTTCTATGGGATGACGCTATAACATATTACGGTATGTGGTATGAAGTTATGAAGGTGTTACGCTATATGGGATGACGTTATAACGTATTACGTTATACGGGATGACGTTATAACGTAATACGATATATGGTATGACGTAATAACGTAATAAGTTTTATGGTATGATGTTATAACGGATTACGTTATATGGTAAGACATTATAACGTATTACCTTATATGGGTTGACGTTATAACGTATTCCGTTATATGGTATGACGTTATAACGTATTACCTTATATGGGATGACGTTATAACGTAATAGGTTATATGGTATGACGTTATAACTTAATACGTTATATGGTATGACGTTATAACGGATTGCGTTATATGGTATGACGTTATGAAGGTATTACGTTATATGGGATGACATTATAACGTATTGCGTTATATGGGATGACGTTATAACGTATTACGGTATATGGTATGACGTTATGAAGGTATTACGTTATATGGGATTACATTATAACGTATTACGTTATATGGGATGACGTCATAACGTATTTCGTTATATGGTATGACGTTATAACGTAATAGGTTATATGGTGTGACGTTAGAACGTATTACGTCATATGGGATGACGTTATAACGTATTACGTTATATGCTATGACGCTATAACGTATCACGTTATATGGTATCACGTTATAACGTATTACATAGTATCGGATGACGTTATAACGTATTACGTTATATGGTATGACGTTATAACGTATTACGTTATATGGAATGACGTTATAACGTATTACCTTATATGGGATGACGTTATAACGTAATACGATATATGGTATGACGTTATAACGTATTACTTTACATGGTATGACGTTATAACGTATTACGTTATACGGGATGACGTTAGAACGTATTACGTTATATGTTATAACGTTATAACGTATTCCGTTATATGGTATGACGTTATAACGTATTACCTTATATGGGATGACGTTATAACGTAATACGATATATGGTATGACGTAATAACGTAATAAGTTATATGGTATGACGTTATAAAGGATTACGTTATATGTTATAACGTTATAACGTATTACGTTATATGGTATGACGTCATGAAGGTATTACGTTTTACGGGATGACGTTATAACGTATTACGTTATATGGTATGACGTCATGAAGGTATTACGTTTTACGGGATGACGTTATAACGTATTACGTTATATGGTATGACGTTATAACGTATTACCTTATATGGGATGACATTATAACGTAATAGGTTATATGGTATGAAGTTATAACGTAATACGTAATATGGGATGACGTTATAACGGATTGCGTTATATGGTATGACGTAATAACATATTACGTTATATGGTATAACGTTATAACGTATTACGTTATATGTTATAACGTTATAACGTATTACGTTATATGGTATGACGTCATGAAGGTATTACGTTTTACGGGATGACGTTATAACGTATTACGTTATATGGGATGACGTTATAACGTATTTCGTTATATGGTATGACGTTATAACGTATGACGTTATATTGTATGACGCTATAACGAATTACGTTATATGGGATGACGTTATAACGTATTACGTTACATGTTATGACTTTAGAACGTATTACGTTATATGGTATGAAGTTATAACGTAATACGTAATATGGGATGACGTTATAACGGATTGCGTTATATGGTATGACGTAATAACATATTACGTTATATGGTATAACGTTATAACGTATTACGTTATATGTTATAACGTTATAACGTATTACGTTATATGGTATGACGTCATGAAGGTATTACGTTATATGGGATTACATTATAACGTATTACGTTATAAAGTATAACGATATAACTTAATACGTTACATGCTATGACTTTAGAACGTATTACGTTATATGGTATGGCATCATAACGTATTACGTTATATGGGATGACGTTATAACGTATTACATTATATGGTATGACGTTATAACGTAATAGGTTATATGGTATGTCGTTATAACGTAATACGTTATATTGTATGACGCTATAACGAATTACGTTATATGGGATGACGTTATAACGTATTACGTTACATGTTATGACTTTAGAACGTATTACGTTATATGGTATGAAGTTATAACGCCTTAGGTTATATCGTATGCCGTTATAACGTATTAGGTTATATGGTATGAAGTTATAACGTGTTACGCTATATGGTATGACGTTATGACGTATTACCTTATATGGGATGACATTATAATGTAATAGGTTATATGGTATGAAGTTATAACGTAATACGTAATATGGGATGACGTTATAACGGATTGCGTTATATGGTATGACGTAATAACATATTACGTTATATGGTATAACGTTATAACATATTACGTTATATGTTATAACGTTATAACGTATTACGTTATATGGTATGACGTCATGAAGGTATTACGTTTTACGGGATGACGTTATAACGTATTACGTTATATGGGATGACGTTATAACGTATTTCGTTATATGGTATGACGTTATAACGTATTACGTTAAATGTTATAACGTTATAACGTATTACGTTATATGGTATCACGTTATAACGTATTACATAATATCGGATGACGTTATAACGTATTACGTTATATGGTATCACCTTATAACGTATTTCATAATATCGGATGACGTTATAACGTATTACGATATATGGTGTGACGTTATAACGTATGACGTTATATGGGATGACCTTATAACGCGTTACGTTCTATGGGATGACGTTATAACGCATTACATTATATGGTATGAAGTTATTACGTATTAGGATATATGGTATGACGTTATAACGTATTATGTTGTATGGTATAACGTTATAACGTCATACGTTGTATGCTATTACGTTATGACGTATAACGTTGTATGCTATGACGTTATAACGTATAACGTTACATGGTATGACGTTATAACGTATTACGTTATATGGGATGACGTTATAACGTATTTCGTTATATGGTATGACGTTATAACGTATTACGTTATAAAGTATAACGATATAACTTAATACGTTACATGTTATGACTTTAGAACGTATTACGTTATATGGTATGGCATCATAACGTATTACGTTATATGGGATGACGTTATAACGTATTACATTATATGGTATGACGTTATAACGTAATAGGTTATATGGTATGTCGTTATAACGTAATACGTTATATTGTATGACGTTATAACGGATTGCGTTATATGGTATGACGTAATAACATATTACGTTAAATGTTATAACGTTATAACGTATTACGTTATATGGTATCACGTTATAACGTATTACATAATATCGGATGACGTTATAACGTATTACGTTATATGGTATCACCTTATAACGTATTTCATAATATCGGATGACGTTATAACGTATTACGATATATGGTGTGACGTTATAACGTATGACGTTATATGGGATGACCTTATAACGTGTTACGTTCTATGGGATGACGTTATAACGCATTACATTATATGGTATGAAGTTATTACGTATTAGGATATATGGTATGACGTTATAACGTATTATGTTATATGGTACAACGTTATAACGTCATACGTTGTATGCTATTACGTTATGACGTATAACGTTGTATGCTATGACGTTATAACGTATTACGGTATATGGTATGACGTTATAACGTATTACCTTATATGGGATGACGTTATAACGTAATACGATATATGGTATGACGTAATAACGTAATAAGTTATATGGTATGACGTTATAAAGGATTACGTTATATGTTATAACGTTATAACGTATTACGTTATATGGTATGACGTCATGAAGGTATTACGTTTTACGGGATGACGTTATAACGTATTACGTTATATGGTATGACGTTATAACGTATTAACTTATATCGGATGACGTTATAATGTAATAGGTTATATGGTATGACGTTATAACGTAATACGATATATTGTATGACGTTATAACGGATTGCGTTATATGGTATGACGTAATAACATATTACGGTATATGGTATGACGTTATGAAGGTATTACGTTATATGGGATGACGTTATAACGTAATACGTTGTATGGTATGAAGTTATAACGTATTACGATATATGGTATGAAGTTATAACGTATTACGATATATGGTATGACGTTATAACGTATTGCATTATATGGTATGAAGTTATTACGTATTAGGTTATATGGTATAACGTTATAACCTAATACGTTATATGGTATGACGTTGTAATGGATTGCGTTATATGGTATGACGAAATAGCATATTACGTTATATGGTATAACGTTATAACGTATTACGTTATATGTTATAACGTTATAACGTATTACGTTATATGGTATGACGTAATGAAGGTGTTACGTTATATGGGATGACGTTATAACGTATTACGTTATACGGGATGACTTTATAACGTAATACGATATATGGTGTGACGTAATAACGTAATAAGTTATATGGTATGATGTTATAACGGATTACGTTATATGGTATGACGTTATAACGTATTACCTTATATGGGATGACGTTATAACGTAATAGGTTATATGGTATGACGTTATAACTGAATACGTTATATGGTATGACGTTATAACGTATTACGTTATGTGGTATGACGTTAGACCTTATTACGTTATATGGGATGACGTTATTACGAATTACGTTATATGGGATGACGTTATAACGTATTACATTATATGGTATGAAGTTATAACGCCTTAGGTTATATCGTATGCCGTTATAACGTATTAGGTTTTATGGTATGAAGTTATAACGTGTTACGCCATATGGTATGACGTTATGACGTATTACCTTATATGGGATGACATTATAACGTAATAGGTTATATGGTATGAAGTTATAACGTAATACGTAATATGGTATGACGTTAGACCTTATTACGTTATATGGGATGACGTTATAACGTATTACGTTATACGGGATGACGTTATAACGTAATACGATATATGGTATGACGTAATAACGTAATAAGTTTTATGGTATGATGTTATAACGGATTACGTTATATGGTAAGACGTTATAACGTATTACCTTATATGGGATGACGTTATAACGCAATAGGTTATATGGTATGACGTTATAACTTAATACGTTATATGGTATGACGTTATAACGTATTTCATAATATCGGATGACGCTATAACGTATTGCGTTATATGGTATGACGTTATAACGTATTACGTTATATGGAATGACGTTATAACGTAATACGTTGTATGCTATGACGTTATAACGTATTACGTTATATGCTATAACTTTCTAACGTAATACGTTATATGGTATGACGTTATAACGTATTACGTTATGTGGTATGACGTTAGACCTTATTACGTTATATGGGATGACGTTATTACGAATTACGTTATATGGGATGACGTTATAACGTATTACATTATATGGTATGAAGTTATAACGCCTTAGGTTATATCGTATGCCGTTATAACGTATTAGGTTATATGGTATGAAGTTATAACGTGTTACGTTATATGGTATGACGTTATAACGTATTATGTTATATGGAATGACGTTATATCGTATTACATTATATCGTATGACGTTATGACGTATTAGGTTATATGGTATGACGTTATAACGTATTACGTTATATGGCATAACGTTATAACGTAATACGTTGTATGCTATGACGTTATAACGTATAACGTTACATGGTATGACGTTATAACGTATTATGTTCTATGGGATGACGTTATAACGTATTGCATTATATGGTATGAAGTTATTACGTATTAGGTTATATGGGATGACGTTATATCGCATTACGTTATATGGTATGACGTAATGAAGGTATTATGTTATATGGGATGACGTTATAACGTGTTACGTTCTATGGGATGACGTTATAACGCATTACATTATATGGTATGAAGTTATTACGTATTAGGATATATAACGTATTATGTTATATGGTATAACGTTATAACGTCATACGTTGTATGCTATTACGTTATGACGTATAACGTTGTATGCTATGACGTTATAACGTATAAAGTTACATGGTATGACGTTATAACGTATTAGGTTATATGGTATGACGAAATAGCATATTACGTTATATGGTATAACGTTATAACGTATTACGTTATATGTTATAACGTTATAACGTATTACGGTATATGGTATGACGTTATGAAGGTATTACGTTATATGGGATTACGTTATAACGTATTACGTTATATGGGATGACGTTATAACGTATTACGTTACATGTTATGACTTTAGAACGTATTACGTTATATGGTATGACGTCATAACGTATTACATTATATGGCATGACGTTATATCGTATTACGTTATATGGGACGACGTCATAACGTATTACGTTATGTGGTATAACGTTAAAACGTATTACGATATATGGGGAGACATTGTAACGTATTAAGGTATATGGTATAACGTTATTACGTATTACGTTATATGGTATAACGTCATAACGTATTACGTTACATGTTATAACGTTATTACGTATTACGTTATATGGTATGTCGTTATAACGTATTACGTTATATGGCATAACGTTATAACGTATTACGTTAAATGGTATAACGTCATAACGTATTACGTTACATGTTATAACGTTATTACGTATTACGTTATATGGTATGTCGTTATAACGTATTACGTTATATGGCATAACGTTATAACGTATTACGTTATATGGTATAACGTCATAACGTATTACGTTACATGTTATAACGTTATTACGTATTACGTGATATGGTATGTCGTCATAACGTATTACGTTATATGGGACGAAGTTATAACGTATTACGTTATATGGTATGTCGTTATAACGTATTACGTGTTATGGTATGACGTTATAACGTATTACGTTATATGGGACGACGTCATAACGTATTACGTTATATGGTATAACGTTAAAGCGTATTACGATATATGGGGCGACATTGTAACGTATTAAGGTATATGGTATAACGTTATTACGTATTACGTTATATGGTATAACGTCATAACGTATTACGTTACATGTTATAACGTTATTACGTATTACGTGATATGGTATGTCGTTATAACGTATTACGTTACATTGCATAACGTTATAACGTGCTACGTGATATGGTATGTCGTTATAACGTATTACGTTATATGGGACGACGTTATAACGTATTACGTAATATGGTATGACGTTATACCGTATTAAGTTATACGGGACGACGTTATAACGTATTACATTATATAGGATGACGTTATAGCGTATTACGTTATATAGTATGTCGTTGTAACGTATTACGTTATATTGAATGACGTTATAACGTACAACGTTATATGGGACGACGTTATAACGTATTACGTTATATGGTATGTCGTTATAATGTATTACGTTATATGGTATAACGTTATAGAGTATTACGTTATATGTTATAAAGTTATAACCTATTTCGTTAGATGGTTTGACGTTATGGCGGTATAACGTTATATGGCATAACGTTATAACGTATTACGTTATATGGTACGACGTTATAACGTATTACGTTATATGGTATGACGCTATAAATTACTACGTTATATGGGATGACGTTATATCGTATTACGTTATATGGGACAACGTTATAGCACATTACGTTATATGGTATAACGTTATAACGAATTACGTTATATGGGGCGACTTTATAACGTATGACGTTATATGGTATGACGTTATAACGGATTGCGTTATATGGTATGACGTAATAACATATTACGTTATATGGTACAACGTTATAGAGTATTACGTTATATGTTATAACGTTATAACCTATTTCGTTATATGGTTTGACGTTATGGAGGTATAACGTTATATGGCATAACGTTATAACGTATTACGTTATATGGTACGACGTTATAACGTATTACGTTATATAGTATGACGTTATAACTTATAACGCTATATGGGACGACGTTATAACGTATTACGTTATAAGGTATGACGATATAACTTAATACATTATATGTTATGACTTTAGAACGTATTCCGTTATACGGTATGACGTTATAAAGTATTACCGTATATGGGATGACGTTATAACGTAATACGTTATATGGTATGACGTTATTACGTATTACGTTATATGGTATGACGTTATATCGTATTACGTTATATGGAACGACGTTATAACGTATTACGTTATATGGTATAACGTTACAACGTATTACGATATATGGGGCGACATTGTCACGTATTAAGGTATATGGCATAACGTTATTATGTATTACGTTATATGGGATGACGTTATAACGTAATACGTTATATGGTATGACGTTATTACGTATTACGTTATATGGTATGACGTTATATCGTATTCCGTTATACGGTATGAAGTTATAACGTATTACGATATATGGAATGTCGTTATAACGTATTAGGTTATATGGTATGACGTTATAACGTATTACGTTAGATGGTATGACGTTATAAGGTATTACGTCCTATGGGATGACGTTATAACGTATTACGTTATATGCTATAACGTTATAACTTTATACGTTATACGATATGACGTTATAACGTATTACGTTATATAGTATGACGTTATAACGTATTACGTTATATGTGATGACGTTATAACGTATTACGGTATATGCTAAAACGTTATAACGCATTCCGTTATATTATATGACGATATAACGTATTACGTTCTATGGGATGACGTTATAACGTAATACGTTATATGGTATGACGTTATAACGGAATAGGTTATATGGTATGACGTTATAACGTAATACGTTTTATGGTATGACGTTATAACGTAATAGGTTATATGGTGTGACGTTAGAACGTATTACGTTACATGGGATGACGTTATAACGTATTACGTTATAAGGTATGACGATATAACTTAATACGTTATATGTTATGACTTTAGAACATATTCCGTTATACGGCATGACGTTATAACGTATTACCTTATATCGGATGACGTTATAACGTAATACGTTATATGGTATGACGTTATAACGTATTACGTTATATGGTATGACGTTATATCGAATTACGTTATATGGGACGACGTTATAACGTATTACGTTATATGGTATAATGTGATAACGTATTACGTTACATGTTATAACGTTATTACGTATTACGTGATATGGTATGTCGTTATAACGTATTACGTTATATGGCATAACGTTAGAAGTTATTACGTTATATGGTATGTCGTTATAATGTATTACGTTATATGGCGTAACGTTATAACGTATTACGTTATATGGCATAACGTTATAACGTATTACGTTATATGGTATGTCGTTATATCGTATTATGTGATATGGTATGACGTTATATCGTATTACGTTATATGGGACGACGTTATTACGTATTACGTTATATGGTATGTCGTTATAACGTACTACGTTGTATGTTGTGGCGTTATAACGTATTACGTTATGCGGGACGTCGTTATAACGTATTACGTTATATGGGACGACGTTATAACGTATTACGTTATACGGTAGGACGGTATAACTTAATACGTTATTTGTTATGACGTTATAACGTACTACGTGATATGGTATGTCGTTATAACGTACTACGTTGTATGTTGTGACGTTATAATGTATTACGTTATGCGGGACGTCGTTATAACGTATTACGTTATATGGGACGAAGTTATAACGTATTACGTTATATGGTATGTCGTTATAATGCATTACGTTATATGGCGTAACGTTATAACGTATTACGTTATATGGCATAACGTTATAACGTATTACGTTATATGGTATGTCGTTATAACCTATTACGTGATATGGTATGACGTTATAACGTATTACGTTATATGGGACGACGTCACAACTTATTACGTTATATGGAATGACGCTATAACGTATTACGTTATATGGGACGACGTTATAACGTATTACGTTATATGGTATAACGTCATAACGTATAAAGTTATATGTTATAACGTTATAACGTATTACGTGATATGGTATGACGCTATAACGTATTACGTTATATGGCATAACGTTATAACGTATTACGTTATATGGTATAACGTTATAACGTATTACGTTATATGGTATGACGGTATAACTTAATACGTTATTTGTAATGACGTTATAACGTGCTACGTGATATGGTATGTCGTTATAACGCATTACGTTTTATGGGACGAAGTTATAACGTATTACGTTATATGGTATGACGCTATAACGTATTACGTTATATGGTATGTCGTTATAACGTATTACGTTATATGGAATGACGCTATAACGTATTGCGTTATATGGGACGACGTTATAACGTATTACGTTATATGGTATAACGTCATGACGTATTACGTTATATGTTATAACGTTATAAAGTATTACGTGATATGGTATGACGCTATAAATTACTACGTTATATGGGATGACGTTATATCGTATTACGCTATATGGGACAACGTTATAGCACATTACGTTACATGGTATAACGTTATAACGTATTACGTTATATGGGGCGACGTTATAACGTATGACGTTATATGGTATGACGTTATATCGCATTCCCTTATAAGGGATGACGTTATAACGTAATAGGTTATATGGTATGTCGGTATAACGTAATACGTTTTATGGTATGACGTTATAACGGATTGCGTTATATGGTATGACGTAATAACATATTACGTTATATGGTATAACGTTATAGAGTATTACGTTATATGTTATAACGTTATAACCTATTTCGTTATATGGTTTGACGTTATGGAGGTATAACGTTATATGGCATAACGTTATAACGTATTACGTTATATGGTACGACGTTATAACGTATTACGTTATATAGTATGACGTTATAACTTATGACGCTATATGGGACGACGTTATAACGTATTACGTTATAAGGTATAACGATATAACTTAATACATTATATGTTATGACTTTAGAACGTATTCCGTTATACGGTATGACGTTATAACGTATTACCGTATATGGGATGACGTTATAACGTAATACGTTATATGGTATGCCGTTGTAACGTGTTACGTTATATGGTTTGACGTTCTGAAGGTATTGCGTTATATGGGATGACGTTATAACGTATTACGTTATATAGTATGACGTTATAACGTATAACGTTATATGGGACGACGTTATAAAGTATTACGTTATATGTTAATACGTTATAACGTATTCCGCTATGTAGTATGACGTTATAACGTGTCACTTTATATGGGACGACGTTATAACGTATTACGTTATAGGGTATAACGTTATGACGTATTACGTGATATGGTATGTAGATATAAGGTATTACGTTATATGGTATGACGTTATAACGTATTACGTGATATGGTATGTTGACATAACGTATTACGTTATATGGTATGACGTTATATCGTATCACGTTATATGGGACGACGTTATAGCTTATTACGTTATATGTGATGACGTTATAACGTATTACGGTATATGCTAAAACGTTATAACGCATTCCGTTATATTATATGGCGATATAACGTATTACGTTCTATGGGATGAGGTTATAACGTAATACGTTATATGGTATGACGTTATAACGGAATTGGTTATATGGTATGACGTTATAACGTAATCGGTTATATGGTATGACGTTATAACGTAATACGTTATATGGTATGACGTTATAACGTAATACGTTATATGGTATGACGTTATAACGTAATACGTTATATGGTATGACGTTATAACGTAATAGGTTATATGGTATGACGTTATAACGTAATACGTTATATGGTATGACGTTATAACGTAATACGTTATATGGTATGACGTTATAACGTAATACGTTTTATGGTATGACGTTATAACGTAATAGGTTATATGGTGTGACGTTAGAACGTATTACGTGATATGGTATGTCGTTATAACGTATTACGTTATATGGCATAACGTTATAAGTTATTACGTTATATGGTATGTCGCTATAATGTATTACGTTATATGGCGTAACGTTATAACGTATTACGTTATATGGCATAACGTTATAACGTATTACGTTATATGGTATGTCGTTATAATGTATAACGTTATAAGGTATAAAGATATAACTTAATACGTTAAATGTTATGACTTTAGAACGTATTACGTTACATGGGATAACGTTATTACGTATTGCGATATATGGGATGACGTTATAACGTATAACGTTATATGGGATTAAGTTATAACGTATTACGTTATATGGTATGACGTTATAACGTATTAAGTTATATGGTATGACGTTATAACGGATTGCGTTATATGGTATGACGTTATAACGTATTACGTTATATGGTATAACATGATAACTTAATACGGTATATGTTATGACTTTAGAACGTATTACGTTACATGGGATGACGTTATAACGTATTACGTTATCTGTTATAACGTTATAACGTATTACGTTTTATGGGACGACGTTATAACGTATGACGTTATATGGTATCACGTTATAACGTATTACGTGATATGGTATGTCGTTATAACGTATTACGTAATATGGTATGACGTTATATCGTATTAAGTTATACGGGACGACGTTATAACGTATTATATTATATCGGATGACGTTATAGCGTATTACGTTATATAGTATCTCGTTGTAACGTATTACGTTATATTGAATGACGTTATAACGTATAACGTTATATGGGACGACGTTATAACGTATTACGTTATATGGTACAACGGTATAACGTATTACGTTATATAGGATGACGTTATAACGTATTACGTGATATGGTATGTCGTTATAACGTATTACGTAATATGGTATGACGTTATATCGTATTAAGTTATACGGGACGACGTTATAACGTATTATATTATATCGGATGACGTTATAGCGTATTACGTTATATAGTATCTCGTTGTAACGTATTGCGTTACACTGAATGACGTTATAACGTATAACGTTATATGGGACGACGTTATAACGTATTACGTTATATGGTACAACGGTATAACGTATTACGTTATATAGGATGACGTTATAACGTATTACGTTATCTGTTATAACGTTATAACGTATTACGTTTTATGGGACGACGTTATAACGTATGACGTTATATGGTATCACGTTATAACGTATTACGGGATATGGTATGTCGTTATAACGTATTACGTAATATGGTATGACTTTATATCGTATTAAGTTATACGGGACGACGTTATAACGTATTATATTATGTCGGATGACGTTATAGCGTATTACGTTATATAGTATCTCGTTGTAACGTATTACGTTATATTGAATGACGTTATAACGTATAACGTTATATGGGACGACGTTATAACGTATTACGTTATATGGTATGTCGTTATAATGTATAACGTTATAAGGTATAAAGATATAACTTAATACGTTATATGTCATGACTTTAGAACGTATTCCGTTATACGGTATGACGTCATGAAGGTATTACGTTTTACGGGATGACGTTATAACGTATTACGTTATATGGGATGACGTTATAACGTATTTCGTTATATGGTATGACGTTATAACGTATTACGTTAAATGTTATAACGTTATAACGTATTACGTTATATGGTATCACGTTATAACGTATTACATAATATCGGATGACGTTATAACGTATTACGTTATATGGTATCACCTTATAACGTATTTCATAATATCGGATGACGTTATAACGTATTACGATATATGGTGTGACGTTATAACGTATGACGTTATATGGGATGACCTTATAACGTGTTACGTTCTATGGGATGACGTTATAACGCATTACATTATATGGTATGAAGTTATTACGTATTAGGATATATGGTATGACGTTATAACGTATTATGTTATATGGTATAACGTTATAACGTCATACGTTGTATGCTATTACGTTATGACGTATAACGTTGTATGCTATGACGTTATAACGTATAACGTTACATGGTATGACGTTATAACGTATTACGTTATATGGGATGACGTTATAACGTATTTCGTTATATGGTATGACGTTATAACGTATTACGTTATAAAGTATAACGATATAACCTAATACGTTACATGTTATGACTTTAGAACGTATTACATTATATGGTATGGCATCATAACGTATTACGTTATATGGGATGACGTTATAACGTATTACATTATATGGTATGACGTTATAACGTAATAGGTTATATGGTATGTCGTTATAGCGTAATACGTTATATTGTATGACGTTATAACGGATTGCGTTATATGGTATGACGTAATAACATATTACGTTAAATGTTATAACGTTATAACGTATTACGTTATATGGTATCACGTTATAACGTATTACATAATATCGGATGACGTTATAACGTATTACGTTATATGGTATCACCTTATAACGTATTTCATAATATCGGATGACGTTATAACGTATTACGATATATGGTGTGACGTTATAACGTATGACGTTATATGGGATGACCTTATAACGTGTTACGTTCTATGGGATGACGTTATAACGCATTACATTATATGGTATGAAGTTATTACGTATTAGGATATATGGTATGACGTTATAACGTATTATGTTATATGGTACAACGTTATAACGTCATACGTTGTATGCTATTACGTTATGACGTATAACGTTGTATGCTATGACGTTATAACGTATAACGTTACATGGTATGACGTTATAACGTATTACGTGCTATGGGATGACGATATAACGTATTGCATTATATGGTATGAAGTTATTACGTATTAGGTTATATGGTACGACGTTGTAACGTATTACGTTACGTGGTATGAAGTTATTACGTATTAGGTTATATGGTATGACGTTATAACCTAATACGTTATATGGTATGACGTTGTAATGGATTGCGTTATATGGTATGACGAAATAGCATATTACGTTATATGGTATAACGTTATAACGTATTACGTTATATGTTATAACGTTATAACGTATTACGGTATATGGTATGACGTTATGAAGGTATTACGTTATATGGGATTTCGTTATAACGTATTACGTTATGTGGGATGACGCTATAACGAATTACGTTATATGGGATGACGTTATAACGTATTACGTTACATGTTATGACTTTAGAACGTATTACGTTATATGGTATGACGTCATAACGTATTACATTATATGGCATGACGTTATAACGTATTACGTTATATGGTATGACGTTATAACGTATTAACTTATATCGGATGACGTTATAATGTAATAGGTTATATGGTATGACGTTATAACGTAATACGATATATTGTATGACGTTATAACGTATTACCTTATATGGGATGACGTTATAACGTAATAGGTTATATGGTATGACGTTATAACTGAATACGTTATATGGTATGACGTTATAACGTATTACGTTATGTGGTATGACGTTAGACCTTATTACGTTATATGGGATGACGTTATTACGAATTACGTTATATGGGATGACGTTATAACGTATTACATTATATGGTATGAAGTTATAACGCCTTAGGTTATATCGTATGCCGTTATAACGTATTAGGTTATATGGTATGAAGTTATAACGTGTTACGCTATATGGTATGACGTTATGACGTATTACCTTATATGGGATGACATTATAACGTAATAGGTTATATGGTATGAAGTTATAACGTAATACGTAATATGGGATGACGTTATAACGGATTGCGTTATATGGTATGACGTAATAACATATTACGTTATATGGTATAACGTTATAACATATTACGTTATATGTTATAACGTTATAACGTATTACGTTATATGGTATGACGTCATGGAGGTATTACGTTTTACGGGATGACGTTATAACGTATTACGTTATATGGGATGACGTTATAACGTATTTCGTTATATGGTATGACGTCATAACGTATTACATTATATGGCATGACGTTATAACGTATTACGTTATATGGTATGTCGTTATAACGTATTACATAATATCGGATGACGTTATAACGTATTACGTTCTATGGGATGACGATATAACGTATTGCATTATATGGTATGAAGTTATTACGTATTAGGTTATATGGTACGACGTTGTAACGTGTTACGTTACGTGGTATGAAGATATTACGTATTAGGTTATATGGTATGACGTTATAACCTAATACGTTATATGGTATGACGTTATAATGGATTGCGTTATATGGTATGACGAAATAGCATATTACGTTATATGGTATGACGTTATAATGGATTGCGTTATATGGTATGACGAAATAGCATATTACGTTATATGGTATAACGTTATAACGTATTACGTTATATGTTATAACGTTATAACGTATTACGGTATATGGTATGACGTTATGAAGGTATTACGTTATATGGGATGACGTTATAACGTATTACGTTATACGGGATGACTTTATAACGTAATACGATATATGGTGTGACGTAATAACGTAATAAGTTATATGGTATGATGTTATAACGGATTACGTTATATGGTATGACGTTATAACGTATTACCTTATATGGGATGACGTTATAACGTAATAGGTTATATGGTATGACGTTATAACTGAATACGTTATATGGTATGACGTTATAACGTATTTCATAATATCGGATGACGCTATAACGTATTGCGTTATATGGTATGACGTTATAACGTATTACGTTATATGGAATGACGTTATAACGTATTACCTTATATGGGATGACGTTATAACGCCTTAGGTTATATCGTATGCCGTTATAACGTATTAGGTTATATGGTATGAAGTTATAACGTGTTACGATATATGGCATAACGTTATAACGTAATACGTTGTATGGTATGAAGTTATAACGTATTACGATATATGGTATGAAGTTATAACGTATTACGATATATTGTATGACGTTATAACGTATTGCATTATATGGTATGAAGTTATTACGTATTAGGTTATATGGGATGACGTTATATCGTATTACGTTATATGGTATGACGTAATGAAGGTATTACGTTATATGGGATGACGTTATAACGTATAACGTTACATGGTATGACGTTATAACGTATTATGTTCTATGGGATGACGTTATAACGTATTGCATTATATGGTATGAAGTTCTTACGTATTAGGTTATATGGGATGACGTTATATCGTATTACGTTATATGGTATGACGTAATGAAGGTATTACGTTATATGGGATGACGTTATAACGTATTACGTTATACGGGATGACGTTATAACGTAATACGATATATGGTATGACGTAATAACGTAATAAGTTTTATGGTATGATGTTATAACGGATTACGTTATATGGTAAGACGTTATAACGTATTACCTTATATGGGATGACGTTATAACGCAATAGGTTATATGGTATGACGTTATAACTTAATACGTTATATGGTATGACGTTATAACGTATTACGTTATGTGGTATGACGTTAGACCTTATTACGTTATATGGGATGACGTTATTACGAATTACGTTATATGGGATGACGTTATAACGTATTACATTATATGGTATGAAGTTATAACGCCTTAGGTTATATCGTATGCCGTTATAACGTATTAGGTTATATGGTATGAAGTTATAACGTGTTACGTTATATGGTATGACGTTATAACGTATTATGTTATATGGAATGACGTTATAACGTATTACATTATATCGTATGACGTTATGACGTATTAGGTTATATGGTATGACGTTATAACGTATTACGTTATATGGCATAACGTTATAACGTAATACGTTGTATGCTATGACGTTATAACGTATAACGTTACATGGTATGACGTTATAACGTATTATGTTCTATGGGATGACGTTATAACGTATTGCATTATATGGTATGAAGTTATTACGTATTAGGTTATATGGGATGACGTTATATCGTATTACGATATATGGTATGACGTAATGAAGGTATTACGTTATATGGGATGACGTTATAACGTATTACGTTATACGGGATGACGTTATAACGTAATACGATATATGGTATGACGTAATAACGTAATAAGTTTTATGGTATGATGTTATAACGGATTACGTTATATGGTAAGACGTTATAACGTATTACCTTATATGGGAAGACGTTATAACGTATTCCGTTATATGTTATGACGTTATAACGTATTACCTTATATGGGATGACGTTATAACGTAATAGGTTATATGGTATGACGTTATAACTTAATACGTTATATGGTATGACGTTATAACGGATTGCGTTATATGGTATGAAGTAATAACATATTACGTTATATGGTATAACGTTATAACGTATTACGTTATATGTTATAACGTTATAACGTATTAAGTTATATGGTAAGACGTTATAACGTATTACCTTATATGGGATGACGTTATAACGTAATAGGTTATATGGTATGACGTTATAACGTAATACGTTATATTGTATGACGTTATAACGGATTGCGTTATATGGTATGACGTAATAACATATTGCGTTATATGTTATAACGTTATAACGTATTACGTTATATGTTATAACGTTATAACCAATTACGTTATATGGTATGACGTTATGAAGGTATTACGTTATATGGGATGACGTTATAACGTATTGCGTTATATGGGATGACGTTATAACGTATTACGGTATATGGTATGACGTTATGAAGGTATTACGTTATATGGGATTACATTATAACGTATTACGTTATATGGTATGACGTTATAACGTATTACGTTATGTGGTATGACGTTAGACCTTATTACGTTATATGGGATGACGTTATTACGAATTACGTTATATGGGATGACGTTATAACGTATTACATTATATGGTATGAAGTTATAACGCCTTAGGTTATATCGTATGCCGTTATAACGTATTAGGTTATATGGTATGAAGTTATAACGTGTTACGTTATATGGTATGACGTTATAACGTATTATGTTATATGGAATGACGTTATAACGTATTACATTATATCGTATGACGTTATGACGTATTAGGTTATATGGTATGACGTTATAACGTATTACGTTATATGGCATAACGTTATAACGTAATACGTTGTATGCTATGACGTTATAACGTATAACGTTACATGGTATGACGTTGTAACGTATTATGTTCTATGGGATGACGTTATATCGTATTACGTTATATGGTATGACGTAATGAAGGTATTACGTTATATGGGATGACGTTATAACGTATTACGTTATACGGGATGACGTTATAACGTAATACGATATATGGTATGACGTAATAACGTAATAAGTTTTATGGTATGATGTTATAACGGATTACGTTATATGGTAAGACGTTATAACGTATTACCTTATATGGGATGACGTTATAACGTATTCCGTTATATGGTATGACGTTATAACGTATTACCTTATATGGGATGACGTTATAACGTAATAGGTTATATGGTATGACGTTATAACTTAATACGTTATATGGTATGACGTTATAACGGATTGCGTTATATGGTATGAAGTAATAACATATTACGTTATATGGTATAAAGTTATAACGTATTACGTTATATGTTATAACGTTATAACGTATTTCATAATATCGGATGACGTTATAACGTATTACGATATATGGTGTGACGTTATAACGTATGACGTTATATGGGATGACCTTATAACGTGTTACGTTCTATGGGATGACGTTATAACGCATTACATTATATGGTATGAAGTTATTACGTATTAGGATATATAACGTATTATGTTATATGGTATAACGTTATAACGTCATACGTTGTATGCTATTACGTTATGACGTATAACGTTGTATGCTATGACGTTATAACGTATAAAGTTACATGGTATGACGTTATAACGTATTACGTTCTATGGGATGACGATATAACGTATTGCATTATATGGTATGAAGTTATTACGTATTAGGTTATATGGTACGACGTTGTAACGTATTACGTTACGTGGTATGAAGTTATTACGTATTAGGTTATATGGTATGACGAAATAGCATATTACGTTATATGGTATAACGTTATAACGTATTACGTTATATGTTATAACGTTATAACGTATTACGGTATATGGTATGACGTTATGAAGGTATTACGTTATATGGGATTACGTTATAACGTATTACGTTATATGGGATGACGTTATAACGTATTACGTTACATGTTATGACTTTAGAACGTATTACGTTATATGGTATGACGTCATAACGTATTACATTATATGGCATGACGTTATATCGTATTACGTTATATGGGACGACGTCATTACGTATTACGTTATGTGGTATAACGTTAAAACGTATTACGTTACATGTTATAACGTTATTACGTATTACGTTATATGGTATGTCGTTATAACGTATTACGTTATATGGCATAACGTTATAACGTATTACGTTATATGGTATAACGTCATAACGTATTACGTTACATGTTATAACGTTATTACGTATTACGTTATATGGTATGTCGTTATAACGTATTACGTTATATGGCATAACGTTATAACGTATTACGTTATATGGTATAACGTCATAACGTATTACGTTACATGTTATAACGTTATTACGTATTACGTTATATGGTATGTCGTTATAACGTATTAGGTTATATGGCATAACGTTATAACGTATTACGTTATATGGTATAACGTCATAACGTATTACGTTACATGTTATAACGTTATTACGTATTACGTTATATGGTATGTCGTTATAACGTATTACGTTATATGGCATAACGTTATAACGTATTACGTTATATGGTATAACGTCATAACGTATTACGTTACATGTTATAACGTTATTACGTATTACGTGATATGGTATGTCGTCATAACGTATTACGTTATATGGCATAATGTTATAACGTATTACGTTATATGGTATAACGTTATAACGTATTACGTTATATGGTATGACGGTATAACTTAATACGTTATTTGTAATGACGTTATATCGTGCTACGTTATATGGTATGTCGTTATAACGTATTACGTGTTATGGTATGACGTTATAACGTATTACGTTATATGGGACGACGTCATAACGTATTACGTTATATGGTATAACGTTAAAGCGTATTACGATATATGGGGCGACATTGTAACGTATTAAGGTATATGGTATAACGTTATTACGTATTACGTTATATGGTATAACGTCATAACGTATTACGTTACATGTTATAACGTTATTACGTATTACGTGATATGGTATGTCGTTATAACGTATTACGTTACATTGCATAACGTTATAACGTGCTACGTGATATGGTATGTCGTTATAACGTATTACGTTATATGGGACGACGTTATAACGTATTACGTTATATGGTATGACGTTATACCGTATTAAGTTATACGGGACGACGTTATAACGTATTACATTATATAGGATGACGTTATAGCGTATTACGTTATATAGTATGTCGTTGTAACGTATTACGTTATATTGAATGACGTTATAACGTACAACGTTATATGGGACGACGTTATAACGTATTACGTTATATGGTATGTCGTTATAATGTATTACGTTATATGGTATAACGTTATAGAGTATTACGTTATATGTTATAACGTTATAACCTATTTCGTTATATGGTTTGACGTTATGGCGGTATAACGTTATATGGCATAACGTTATAACGTATTACGTTATATGGTACGACGTTATAACGTATTACGTTATATGGTATGACGCTATAAATTACTACGTTATATGGGATGACGTTATATCGTATTACGTTATATGGGACAACGTTATAGCACATTACGTTATATGGTATAACGTTATAACGAATTACGTTATATGGGGCGACGTTATAACGTATGACGTTATATGGTATGACGTTATAACGGATTGCGTTATATGGTATGACGTAATAACATATTACGTTATATGGTACAACGTTATAGAGTATTACGTTATATGTTATAACGTTATAACCTATTTCGTTATATGGTTTGACGTTATGGAGGTATAACGTTATATGGCATAACGTTATAACGTATTACGTTATATGGTACGACGTTATAACGTATTACGTTATATAGTATGACGTTATAACTTACAACGCTATATGGGACGACGTTATAACGTATTACGTTATAAGGTATAACGATATAACTTAATACATTATATGTTATGACTTTAGAACGTATTCCGTTATACGGTATGACGTTATAAAGTATTACCGTATATGGGATGACGTTATAACGTAATACGTTATATGGTATGACGTTATTACGTATTACGTTATATGGTATGACGTTATATCGTATTACGTTATGTGGAACGACGTTATAACGTATTACGTTATATGGTATAACGTTACAACGTATTACGATATATGGGGCGACATTGTCACGTATTAAGGTATATGGCATAACGTTATTATGTATTACGTTATATGGGATGACGTTATAACGTAATACGTTATATGGTATGACGTTATTACGTATTACGTTATATGGTATGACGTTATATCGTATTCCGTTATACGGTATGAAGTTATAACGTATTACGATATATGGAATGTCGTTATAACGTATTAGGTTATATGGTATGACGTTATAACGTATTACGTTAGATGGTATGACGTTATAAGGTATTACGTCCTATGGGATGACGTTATAACGTATTACGTTATATGCTATAACGTTATAACTTTATACGTTATACGATATGACGTTATAACGTATTACGTTATATGGTATGACGTTATAACGGATTGCGTTATATGGTATGACGTTCTAACGTATTGCGTTATATGGTTTGACGTTCTGAAGGTATTGCGTTATATGGGATGACGTTATAACGTATTACGTTATATGTGATGACGTTATAACGTATTACGGTATATGCTAAAACGTTATAACGCATTCCGTTATATTATATGACGATATAACGTATTACGTTCTATGGGATGACGTTATAACGTAATACGTTATATGGTATGACGTTATTACGTATTACGTTATATGGTATGACGTTATATCGTATTACGTTATATGGAACGACGTTATAACGTATTACGTTATATGGTATAACGTTACAACGTATTACCTTATATCGGATGACGTTATAACGTAATACGTTATATGGTATGACGTTATAACGTATTACGTTATATGGTATGACGTTATATCGAATTACGTTATATGGGACGACGTTATAACGTATTACGTTATATGGTATAATGTGATAACGTATTACGTTACATGTTATAACGTTATTACGTATTACGTGATATGGTATGTCGTTATAACGTATTACGTTATATGGCATAACGTTAGAAGTTATTACGTTATATGGTATGTCGTTATAATGTATTACGTTATATGGCGTAACGTTATAACGTATTACGTTATATGGTATGTCGTTATATCGTATTATGTGATATGGTATGACGTTATATCGTATTACGTTATATGGGACGACGTTATTACGTATTACGTTATATGGTATGTCGTTATAACGTACTACGTGATATGGTATGTCGTTATAACGTACTACGTTGTATGTTGTGACGTTATAATGTATTACGTTATGCGGGACGTCGTTATAACGTATTACGTTATATGGGACGAAGTTATAACGTATTACGTTATATGGTATGTCGTTATAATGCATTACGTTATATGGCGTAACGTTATAACGTATTACGTTATATGGCGTAACGTTATAACGTATTACGTTATATGGCATAACGTTATAACGTATTACGTTATATGGTATAACGTTATAACGTATTACGTTATATGGTATGACGGTATAACTTAATACGTTATTTGTAATGACGTTATAACGTGCTACGTGATATGGTATGTCGTTATAACGCATTACGTTTTATGGGACGAAGTTATAACGTATTACGTTATATGGTATGACGCTATAACGTATTACGTTATATGGTATGTCGTTATAACGTATTACGTTATATGGAATGACGCTATAACGTATTGCGTTATATGGGACGACGTTATAACGTATTACGTTATATGGTATAACGTCATGACGTATTACGTTATATGTTATAACGTTATAAAGTATTACGTGATATGGTATGACGCTATAAATTACTACGTTATATGGGATGACGTTATATCGTATTACGCTATATGGGACAACGTTATAGCACATTACGTTACATGGTATAACGTTATAACGTATTACGTTATATGGGGCGACGTTATAACGTATGACGTTATATGGTATGACGTTATATCGCATTCCCTTATAAGGGATGACGTTATAACGTAATAGGTTATATGGTATGTCGGTATAACGTAATACGTTTTATGGTATGACGTTATAACGGATTGCGTTATATGGTATGACGTAATAACATATTACGTTATATGGTATAACGTTATAGAGTATTACGTTATATGTTATAACGTTATAACCTATTTCGTTATATGGTTTGACGTTATGGAGGTATAACGTTATATGGCATAACGTTATAACGTATTACGTTATATGGTACGACGTTATAACGTATTACGTTATATAGTATGACGTTATAACTTATGACGCTATATGGGACGACGTTATAACGTATTACGTTATAAGGTATAACGATATAACTTAATACATTATATGTTATGACTTTAGAACGTATTCCGTTATACGGTATGACGTTATAACGTATTACCGTATATGGGATGACGTTATAACGTAATACGTTATATGGTATGCCGTTGTAACGTGTTACGTTATATGGTTTGACGTTCTGAAGGTATTGCGTTATATGGGATGACGTTATAACGTATTACGTTATATAGTATGACGTTATAACGTATAACGTTATATGGGACGACGTTATAAAGTATTACGTTATATGTTAATACGTTATAACGTATTCCGCTATGTAGTATGACGTTATAACGTGTCACTTTATATGGGACGACGTTATAACGTATTACGTTATAGGGTATAACGTTATGACGTATTACGTGATATGGTATGTAGATATACGGTATTACGTTATATGGTATGACGTTATAACGTATTACGTGATATGGTATGTTGACATAACGTATTACGTTATATGGTATGACGTTATATCGTATCACGTTATATGGGACGACGTTATAGCTTATTACGTTATATGTGATGACGTTATAACGTATTACGGTATATGCTAAAACGTTATAACGCATTCCGTTATATTATATGACGATATAACGTATTACGTTCTATGGGATGAGGTTATAACGTAATACGTTATATGGTATGACGTTATAACGGAATTGGTTATATGGTATGACGTTATAACGTAATCGGTTATATGGTATGACGTTATAACGTAATACGTTATATGGTATGACGTTATAACGTAATACGTTATATGGTATGACGTTATAACGTAATACGTTATATGGTATGACGTTATAACGTAATAGGTTATATGGTATGACGTTATAACGTAATACGTTATATGGTATGACGTTATAACGTAATACGTTATATGGTATGACGTTATAACGTAATGCGTTTTATGGTATGACGTTATAACGTAATAGGTTATATGGTGTGACGTTAGAACGTATTACGTGATATGGTATGTCGTTATAACGTATTACGTTATATGGCATAACGTTATAAGTTATTACGTTATATGGTATGTCGTTATAATGTATTACGTTATATGGCGTAACGTTATAACGTATTACGTTATATGGCATAACGTTATAACGTATTACGTTATATGGTATGTCGTTATAATGTATAACGTTATAAGGTATAAAGATATAACTTAATACGTTAAATGTTATGACTTTAGAACGTATTACGTTACATGGGATAACGTTATTACGTATTGCGATATATGGGATGACGTTATAACGTATAACGTTATATGGGATTAAGTTATAACGTATTACGTTATATGGTATGACGTTATAACGTATTAAGTTATATGGTATGACGTTATAACGGATTGCGTTATATGGTATGACGTTATAACGTATTACGTTATATGGTATAACATGATAACTTAATACGGTATATGTTATGACTTTAGAACGTATTACGTTACATGGGATGACGTTATAACGTATTACGTTATATAGTATAACGTTATAGCGTATAACGTTATATGGGACGACGTTATAAAGTATTACGTTATATGGTATAACGGTATAACGTATTACGTTATATGGTATGCCGTTCTAACGTATTACGTTATATGGTTTGACGTTCTGAAGGTATTGCGTTATATAGTATAACGTTATAGCGTATTACATGATATGGTATGACGTTATAACGTATTACGTTATATGGGACGACGTTATAACGTATTACGTTATATGGTATAACGGTATAACGTATTACGTTATATAGGATGACGTTATAACGTATTACGTGATATTGTATGTCGTTATAACGTATTACGTTATATGGTATAACGGTATAACGTATTACGTTATATAGGATGACGTTATAACGTATTACGTTATCTGTTATAACGTTATAACGTATTACGTTATATGGGACGACGTTATAACGTATTACGTTATATAGGATGACGTTATAACGTATTACGTTATCTGTTATAACGTTATAACGTATTACGTTATATGGGACGAAGTTATAACGTATTACGTTATATGGTATGTCGTTATAATGTATTACGTTATATGGCGTAACGTTAGAACGAATTACGTTATATGGCATAACGTTATAACGTATTACGTGATATGGTATGACGTTATAACGTGTCACTTTATATGGGACGACGATATAACGTATTACGTTATAAGGTATAACGATATAACTTAATAAGTTATATGTCATGACTTTAGAACGTATTCCGTTATACGGTATGACGTTATAATGTATTACCTTATATGGGATGACGTTATAACGTATTACGTTATATGCTATGACGTAATAACATATTACGTTATATGGTATAACGTTATAGAGTATTACGTTATATGTTATAACGTTATAACGTATTACGTTATATAGGCTGACGTTATAACGTATTACGTTATATGTGATGACGTTATAACGTATTACGTTATATGGTATGACATTATAACGTATTACGTTATATGGGATGACGTTATATCGTATTACGTTGTATGGTATAACGGTATAACGTATTACGTTATATAGGATGACGTTATAACGTATTACGTTATCTGTTATAACGTTATAACGTATTACGTTATAGGGGACGACGTTATAACGTATGACGCTATATGGTATGACGTTATATCGTATTACGTTATATGGGACGACGTTATAACTTATTACGTTATATGGTATGACGTTATAACGTATTACGTTATATGGTATAACATGATAACTTAATACGGTATATGTTATGACTTTAGAACGTATTACGTTACATGGGATGACGTTATAACGTATTACGTTATCTGTTATAACGTTATAACGTATTACGTTTTATGGGACGACGTTATAACGTATGACGTTATATGGTATCACGTTATAACGTATTACGTGATATGGTATGTCGTTATAACGTATTACGTAATATGGTATGACGTTATATCGTATTAAGTTATACGGGACGACGTTATAACGTATTATATTATATCGGATGACGTTATAGCGTATTACGTTATATAGTATCTCGTTGTAACGTATTACGTTATATTGAATGACGTTATAACGTATAACGTTATATGGGACGACGTTATAACGTATTACGTTATATGGTACAACGGTATAACGTATTACGTTATATAGGATGACGTTATAACGTATTACGTGATATGGTATGTCGTTATAACGTATTACGTAATATGGTATGACGTTATATCGTATTAAGTTATACGGGACGACGTTATAACGTATTATATTATATCGGATGACGTTATAGCGTATTACGTTATATAGTATCTCGTTGTAACGTATTGCGTTATATTGAATGACGTTATAACGTATAACGTTATATGGGACGACGTTATAACGTATTACGTTATATGGTATGTCGTTATAATGTATAACGTTATAAGGTATAAAGATATAACTTAATACGTTATATGTCATGACTTTAGAACGTATTCCGTTATACGGTATGACGTTATAACGTATTACGTTATATGGTATGCCGTTCTAACGTATTACGTTATATGGTTTGACGTTCTGAAGGTATTGCGTTATATGGGATGACGTTATAACGTATTACGTTATATAGTATAACGTTATAGCGTATAACGTTATATGGGACGACGTTATAAAGTATTACGTTATATGGTATAACGGTATAACGTATTACGTTATATAGGATGACGTTATAACGTATTACGTTATCTGTTATAACGTTATAACGTATTACGTTATCTGTTATAACGTTATAACGTATTACGTTTTATGGGACGACGTTATAACGTATGACGTTATATGGTATCACGTTATAACGTATTACGTGATATGGTATGTCGTTATAACGTATTACGTTTTATGGGACGACGTTATAACGTATGACGTTATATGGTATCACGTTATAACGTATTACGTTATATAGTATAACGTTATAGCGTATTACGTGATATGGTATGACGTTATAACGTATTACGTTATATGGGACGACGTTATAACGTATTACGTTATATGGTATAACGGTATAACGTATTACGTTATATAGGATGACGTTATAACGTATTACGTGATATTGTATGTCGTTATAACGTATTACGTTATATGGTATAACGGTATAACGTATTACGTTATATAGGATGACGTTATAACGTATTACGTTATCTGTTATAACGTTATAACGTATTACGTTATATGGGACGACGTTATAACGTATTACGTTATATAGGATGACGTTATAACGTATTACGTTATCTGTTATAACGTTATAACGTATTACGTTATATGGGACGAAGTTATAACGTATTACGTTATATGGTATGTCGTTACAACGTATTACGTGATATGGTATGACGTTATAACGTATTACGTTATATGGAATGTCGTTATAACGTATTACGTGATATGGTATGACGTTATAACGTGTCACTTTATATGGGACGACGATATAACGTATTACGTTATAAGGTATAACGATATAACTTAATAAGTTATATGTCATGACTTTAGAACGTATTCCGTTATACGGTATGACGTTATAATGTATTACCTTATATGGGATGACGTTATAACGTATTACGTTATATGCTATGACGTAATAACATATTACGTTATATGGTATAACGTTATAGAGTATTACGTTATATGTTATAACGTTATAACGTATTACGTTATATAGGCTGACGTTATAACGTATTACGTTATATGTGATGACGTTATAACGTATTACGTTATATGGTATGACATTATAACGTATTACGTTATATGGGATGACGTTATATCGTATTACGTTGTATGGTATAACGGTATAACGTATTACGTTATATAGGATGACGTTATAACGTATTACGTTATCTGTTATAACGTTATAACGTATTACGTTTTATGGGACGACGTTATAACGTATGACGCTATATGGTATGACGTTATATCGTATTACGTTATATGGGACGACGTTATAACTTATTACGTTATATGTGATGACGTTATAACGTATTACGTGATATGGTATGACGTTATAACGTATTACCTTATGTGGTATAACGGTATAACGTATTACGTTATATAGGATGACGTATTAACGTATTACGTTATCTGTTATAACGTTATAACGTATTACGTTATCTGTTATAACGTTATAACGTATTACGTTTTATGGGACGACGTTATAACGTATGACGTTATTTTTTATCACGTTATAACGTATTACGTGATATGGTATGTCGTTATAACGTATTACGTTATATGGTATGACGTTATATCGTATTACGTTATATGGGACGACGTTATAACTTATTACGTTATGTGGTATAACGGTATAACGTATTACGTTATATAGGATGACGTTATAACGTATTACGTTACCTGTTATAACGTTATAACGTATTACGTTATATGAGATTAAGTTATAACGTATTACGTTATATGGTATGACGTTATAACGTATTAAGTTATATGGTACGTCGTTATAACGTATTACGTGATATGGTATGACGTTATAACGTATTACGTTATATGGGACGAAGTTATAACGTATTACGTTATATGGTATGTCGTTATAATGTATTACGTTATATGGCGTAACGTTATAACGTATTATGTTATATGGCATAACGTTATAACGTATTACGTGATATGGTATGACGTTATAACGTATTACGTTATGTGGTATAACGGTATAACGTATTACGTTATATAGGATGACGTATTAACGTATTACGTTATCTGTTATAACGTTATAACGTATTACGTTATCTGTTATAACGTTATAACGTATTACGTTTTATGGGACGACGTTATAACGTATGACGTTATATGGTATCACGTTATAACGTATTACGTGATATGGTATGTCGTTATAACGTATTACGTTATATGGTATGACGTTATATCGTATTACGTTATATGGGACGACGTTATAACTTATTACGTTATATGGTATGACGTTATAACGTAATACGTTATATGGTATGACGTTATAACGTAATACGTTATATGGTATGACGTTATAACGTAATACGTTATATGGTATGACGTTATAACGTAATAGGTTATATGGTATGACGTTATAACGTAATACGTTATATGGTATGACGTTATAACGTAATACGTTATATGGTATGACGTTATAACGTAATGCGTTTTATGGTATGACGTTATAACGTAATAGGTTATATGGTGTGACGTTAGAACGTATTACGTGATATGGTATGTCGTTATAACGTATTACGTTATATGGCATAACGTTATAAGTTATTACGTTATATTGTATGTCGTTATAATGTATTACGTTATATGGCGTAACGTTATAACGTATTACGTTATATGGCATAACGTTATAACGTATTACGTTATATGGTATGTCGTTATAATGTATAACGTTATAAGGTATAAAGATATAACTTAATACGTTAAATGTTATGACTTTAGAACGTATTACGTTACATGGGATAACGTTATTACGTATTGCGATATATGGGATGACGTTATAACGTATAACGTTATATGGGATTAAGTTATAACGTATTACGTTATATGGTATGACGTTATAACGTATTAAGTTATATGGTATGACGTTATAACGGATTGCGTTATATGGTATGACGTTATAACGTATTACGTTATATGGTATAACATGATAACTTAATACGGTATATGTTATGACTTTAGAACGTATTACGTTACATGGGATGACGTTATAACGTATTACGTTATATAGTATAACGTTATAGCGTATAACGTTATATGGGACGACGTTATAAAGTATTACGTTATATGGTATAACGGTATAACGTATTACGTTATATGGTATGCCGTTCTAACGTATTACGTTATATGGTTTGACGTTCTGAAGGTATTGCGTTATATAGTATAACGTTATAGCGTATTACATGATATGGTATGACGTTATAACGTATTACGTTATATGGGACGACGTTATAACGTATTACGTTATATGGTATAACGGTATAACGTATTACGTTATATAGGATGACGTTATAACGTATTACGTGATATTGTATGTCGTTATAACGTATTACGTTATATGGTATAACGGTATAACGTATTACGTTATATAGGATGACGTTATAACGTATTACGTTATCTGTTATAACGTTATAACGTATTACGTTATATGGGACGACGTTATAACGTATTACGTTATATAGGATGACGTTATAACGTATTACGTTATCTGTTATAACGTTATAACGTATTACGTTATATGGGACGAAGTTATAACGTATTACGTTATATGGTATGTCGTTATAATGTATTACGTTATATGGCGTAACGTTAGAACGAATTACGTTATATGGCATAACGTTATAACGTATTACGTTATATGGTATGTCGTTACAACGTATTACGTGATATGGTATGACGTTATAACGTATTACGTTATATGGAATGTCGTTATAACGTATTACGTGATATGGTATGACGTTATAACGTGTCACTTTATATGGGACGACGATATAACGTATTACGTTATAAGGTATAACGATATAACTTAATAAGTTATATGTCATGACTTTAGAACGTATTCCGTTATACGGTATGACGTTATAATGTATTACCTTATATGGGATGACGTTATAACGTATTACGTTATATGCTATGACGTAATAACATATTACGTTATATGGTATAACGTTATAGAGTATTACGTTATATGTTATAACGTTATAACGTATTACGTTATATAGGCTGACGTTATAACGTATTACGTTATCTGTTATAACGTTATAACGTATTACGTTATAGGGGACGACGTTATAACGTATGACGCTATATGGTATGACGTTATATCGTATTACGTTATATGGGACGACGTTATAACTTATTACGTTATATGGTATGACGTTATAACGTATTACGTTATATGGTATAACATGATAACTTAATACGGTATATGTTATGACTTTAGAACGTATTACGTTACATGGGATGACGTTATAACGTATTACGTTATCTGTTATAACGTTATAACGTATTACGTTTTATGGGACGACGTTATAACGTATGACGTTATATGGTATCACGTTATAACGTATTACGTGATATGGTATGTCGTTATAACGTATTACGTAATATGGTATGACGTTATATCGTATTAAGTTATACGGGACGACGATATAACGTATTATATTATATCGGATGACGTTATAGCGTATTACGTTATATAGTATCTCGTTGTAACGTATTACGTTATATTGAATGACGTTATAACGTATAACGTTATATGGGACGACGTTATAACGTATTACGTTATATGGTACAACGGTATAACGTATTACGTTATATAGGATGACGTTATAACGTATTACGTGATATGGTATGTCGTTATAACGTATTACGTAATATGGTATGACGTTATATCGTATTAAGTTATACGGGACGACGTTATAACGTATTATATTATATCGGATGACGTTATAGCGTATTACGTTATATAGTATCTCGTTGTAACGTATTGCGTTATATTGAATGACGTTATAACGTATAACGTTATATGGGACGACGTTATAACGTATTACGTTATATGGTATGTCGTTATAATGTATAACGTTATAAGGTATAAAGATATAACTTAATACGTTATATGTCATGACTTTAGAACGTATTCCGTTATACGGTATGACGTTATAACGTATTACGTTATATGGTATGCCGTTCTAACGTATTACGTTATATGGTTTGACGTTCTGAAGGTATTGCGTTATATGGGATGACGTTATAACGTATTACGTTATATAGTATAACGTTATAGCGTATAACGTTATATGGGACGACGTTATAAAGTATTACGTTATATGGTATAACGGTATAACGTATTACGTTATATAGGATGACGTTATAACGTATTACGTTATCTGTTATAACGTTATAACGTATTACGTTATCTGTTATAACGTTATAACGTATTACGTTTTATGGGACGACGTTATAACGTATGACGTTATATGGTATCACGTTATAACGTATTACGTGATATGGTATGTCGTTATAACGTATTACGTTTTATGGGACGACGTTATAACGTATGACGTTATATGGTATCACGTTATAACGTATTACGTTATATAGTATAACGTTATAGCGTATTACGTGATATGGTATGACGTTATAAAGTATTACGTTATATGGGACGACGTTATAACGTATTACGTTATATGGTATAACGGTATAACGTATTACGTTATATAGGATGACGTTATAACGTATTACGTGATATTGTATGTCGTTATAACGTATTACGTTATATGGTATAACGGTATAACGTATTACGTTATATAGGATGACGTTATAACGTATTACGTTATCTGTTATAACGTTATAACGTATTACGTTATATGGGACGACGTTATAACGTATTACGTTATATAGGATGACGTTATAACGTATTACGTTATCTGTTATAACGTTATAACGTATTACGTTATATGGGACGAAGTTATAACGTATTACGTTATATGGTATGTCGTTACAACGTATTACGTGATATGGTATGACGTTATAACGTATTACGTTATATGGAATGTCGTTATAACGTATTACGTGATATGGTATGACGTTATAACGTGTCACTTTATATGGGACGACGATATAACGTATTACGTTATAAGGTATAACGATATAACTTAATAAGTTATATGTCATGACTTTAGAACGTATTCCGTTATACGGTATGACGTTATAATGTATTACCTTATATGGGATGACGTTATAACGTATTACGTTATATGCTATGACGTAATAACATATTACGTTATATGGTATAACGTTATAGAGTATTACGTTATATGTTATAACGTTATAACGTATTACGTTATATAGGCTGACGTTATAACGTATTACGTTATATGTGATGACGTTATAACGTATTACGTTATATGGTATGACATTATAACGTATTACGTTATATGGGATGACGTTATATCGTATTACGTTGTATGGTATAACGGTATAACGTATTACGTTATATAGGATGACGTTATAACGTATTACGTTATCTGTTATAACGTTATAACGTATTACGTTTTATGGGACGACGTTATAACGTATGACGCTATATGGTATGACGTTATATCGTATTACGTTATATGGGACGACGTTATAACTTATTACGTTATATGTGATGACGTTATAACGTATTACGTGATATGGTATGACGTTATAACGTATTACCTTATGTGGTATAACGGTATAACGTATTACGTTATATAGGATGACGTATTAACGTATTACGTTATCTGTTATAACGTTATAACGTATTACGTTATCTGTTATAACGTTATAACGTATTACGTTTTATGGGACGACGTTATAACGTATGACGTTATATGGTATCACGTTATAACGTATTACGTGATATGGTATGTCGTTATAACGTATTACGTTATATGGTATGACGTTATATCGTATTACGTTATATGGGACGACGTTATAACTTATTACGTTATGTGGTATAACGGTATAACGTATTACGTTATATAGGATGACGTTATAACGTATTACGTTATCTGTTATAACGTTATAACGTATTACGTTTTATGGGACGACGTTATAACGTATGACGTTATATGGTATCACGTTATAACGTATTACGTGATATTGTATGTCGTTATAACGTATTACGTTATATGGTATGACGTTATATCGTATTACGTTATATGGGACGACGTTATAACTTATTACGTTATATGGTATGACGTTATAACGTATTACGTTATATGGAATGTCGTTATAACGTATTACGTGATATGGTATGACGTTATAACGTGTCACTTTATATGGGACGACGATATAACGTATTACGTTATAAGGTATAACGATATAACTTAATACGTTATATGTCATGACTTTAGAACGTATTCCGTTATACGGTATGACGTTATAATGTATTACCTTATATGGGATGACGTTATAACGTATTACGTTATATGCTATGACGTAATAACATATTACGTTATATGGTATAACGTTATAGGGTATTACGTTATATGTTATAACGTTATAACGTATTACGTTATATAGGCTGACGTTATAACGTATTACGTTATATGTGATGACGTTATAACGTATTACGTTATATGGTATGACATTATAACGTATTACGATATATGGGATGACGTTATATCGTATTACGTTATATGGTATAACGGTATAACGTATTACGTTATATAGGATGACGTTATAACGTATTACGTTATCTGTTATAACGTTATAACGTATTACGTTATATGGAATGACGTTATAACGTATTACGTTGTATGGTATGCCGTTCTAACGTATTACGTTATATGGTTTGACGTTCTGAAGGTATTGCGTTATATGGGATGACGTTATAACGTATTACGTTATATGGGACGTCGTTATAACGTATTTCGTTATATAGTACGTCGTTATAACGTATTACGTGATATGGTATGACGTTATAACGTATTACGTTATATGGGACGACGTTATAACGTATTACGTTATGTGGTATAACGGTATACCGTATTACGTTATATAGGATGACGTTATAACGTATTACGTTATCTGTTATAACGTTATAACGTATTGCGTTTTATGGGACGACGTTATAATGTATGACGTTATATGGTATCACGTTATAACGTATTACGTGATATTGTATGTCGTTATAACGTATTACGTTATATGGTATGACGTTATATCGTATTACGTTATATGGGACGACGTTATAACTTATTACGTAATATGTGATGATGTTATAACGTATTACGCTATATGGTATGTCGTTGTAACGTATTACGTTATATTGTATGACGTTATAACGTATAACGTTATATGGGACGACGTTATAACGTATTACGTTATATGGTATAACATTATAACGTATTACGTTATATAGTATGACGTTATAACGTATAACATTATATGGGACGACGTTATATCGTATTACGTTATATGGTAAAACGGTATAGCGTATTACGTTATATAGGATGACGTTATAACGTATTACGTTATCTGTTATGACGTTATAACGTATTACGTTTTATGGGACGACGTTATAACGTATGACGTTATATGGTATGACGTTATAACGTATTACGTTATATGGGATGACGTTATATCGTATTACGTTATATGGTATAACGGTATAACGTATTACGTTATATAGGATGACGTTATAACGTATTACGTTATCTGTTATAACGTTATAACGTATTACGTTATAGGGGACGACGTTATAACGTATGACGTTATATGGTATGACGTTATATCGTATTACGTTATATGGGACGACGTTATAACGTATTACGTGATATGGTATGACGTTATAACGTATTACGTTATATGGGACGACGTTATAACGTATTACGTTATATGGTATAACGGTATAACGTATTACGTTATATAGGATGACGTTATAACGTATTACGTTATCTGTTATAACGTTATAACGTATGACGTTATATGGTATAACGTTATAACGTATTACGTGATATTGTATGACGTTATAACGTATTACGTTATATGGTATGACGTTATATCGTATTACGTTATATGGGACGATGTTATAACCTATTACGTTATATGTGATGACGTTATAACGTATTACGGTGTATGTTAAAACGTTATAACGCATTCCGTTATATTATATGACGATATAACGTATTACGTTCTATGGGATGACGTTATAACGTTATACGTTATATGGTATGACGTTATAACGTAATAGGTTATATGGTATGACGTTATAACGTAATACGTTATATGTTATGACGTTATAACGTAATATGTTATATGGTATGACGTTATAACGTATTAAGTTATATGGTATGACGTTATAACGGATTGCGTTATATGGTATGACGTTATAACATATTACGTTATATGGTATAACATTATAACTTAATACGGTATATGTTATGACTTTAGAACGTATTACGTTACACGGGATGACGTTATAACGTATTACGATATATGGGACGAAGTTATAACGTATTACGATATATGGTATGTCGTTATAATGTATTACGTTATATGGCGTAACGTTATAACGTATTACGTTATATGGCATAACGTTATAACGTATTACGTTATATGGTATGCAGTTATAACGTATAACGTTATATGGGACGACGTTATAAAGTATTACGTTATATGTTAATACGTTATAACGTATTCCGCTATATAGTATGACGTTATAACGTGTCACTTTATATGGGACGACAATATAACGTATTACGTTATAAGGTATAACGATATAACTTAATACGTTGTATGACATGACTTTCGAACGTATTCCGTTATACGGTATGACGTTATATCGTATTACCTTATATGGGATGACGTTATAACGTATTACGTTATATGCTATGACGTAATAACATATTGCGTTATATGGTATAACGTTATAGAGTATTACGTTATATGGTATGACGGTATAACTTAATACGTTATATGGTATGACGTTATAACGTAATAGGTTATATGGTATGACGTTATAACGTAATACGTTATATGTTATGACGTTATAACGTAATACGTTATATGGTATGACGTTATAACGTAATACGTTATATGGTATGACGTTATAACGTATTACGTTATATGGTATGACGATATAACGTATTACGTTCTATGGGATGACGTTATAAAGTATTACGTTATATGTGATGACGTTATAACGTATTACGGTATATGTTAAAACGTTATAACCTATTACATTATACGGTATGAAGTTATAACGTATTTGGTTATATCGTATGAAGTTATAACGTATTACGATGTATGGTATTACGTTATAACGTATTACGTTATGTGGTAGGACGTTATAACGTATTACGTTATATGGGACGACGTTATAACGCATTCCGTTATATTATGTGACGATATAACGTATTACGTTATATGGTATGTCGTTATGACGTATTACGTGATATGGTATGACGTTATTACGTATTACGTTATATGGGACGACGTTATAACTTATTACGTTATATGGAATGACGCTATAACGTATTACGTTATATGGGACGACGTTATAACGTATTACGTTATATGGTATAACGTCATAACGTATTGCGTTATATGTTATAACGTTATAACGTATTACGTTATATGGTATGACAGTATAACTTAATACGTTATTTGTAATGACGTTATAACGTGCTGCGTGATATGGTATGTCGTTATAACGTATTACGTTATATGGGACGAAGTTATAACGTATTACGTTATATGGTATGTCGTTATAATGTATTTCGTTATATGGCGTAACGTCATAACGTATTAAGTTATATGGTACGTCGTTATAACGTATTACGTGATATGGTATGACGTTATAACGTATTACGTTATATGGGACGAAGTTATAACGTATTACGTTATATGGTATGTCGTTATAATGTATTACGTTATATGGCGTAACGTTATAACGTATTACGTTATATGGCATAACGTTATAACGTATTACGTTATATGGTATGTCGTTATAACGTATTACGTGATATGGTATGACGTTGTAACGCATTACGTTATCTGTTATAACGTTATAACGTATTACGTTATATGGGACGACGTTATAGCGCATTACGGTATATGGCATTATAACGTATTACCTTATATGGTATAACGTTGTAACGTATTACGTTATATGGTATTCCGTTATAACGTATTTGGTTATATCGTATGAAGTTATAACGTATAACGTTATATGGGACGACGTTATAACGTATTACGTTATATGGTATATCGTTATAGAGTATTACGTTATATGTTATAACGTTATAACCTATTACGTTATATGGTTTGATGTTATGGAGGTATTACGTTATATAGTATGACGTTATAACGTATAACATTATATGGGACGACGTTATAACGTATTACGATATATGGTATAACGGTATAACGTATTATGTTATATAGGATGACGTTATAACGTATTACGTTATCTGTTATGACGTTATAACGTATTACGTTATATGGGACGACGTTATAACGTATGACGTTATATGGTATCACGTTATAACGTATTACGTGATATGGTATGTCGTTATAACGTATTACGTTATGTGGTATGGCGTTATAACGTATTACATTATATGGTATGTCGTTATAACGTATTACGTGATATGGTATGACGTTATAACGTATTACGTTATATGGGACGACGTTATAACGTATGACGTTATATGGTATCACGTTATAACGTATTACGTGATATGGTATGTCGTTATAACGTATTACGTTATATGGTATGGCGTTA
Organism: Bombus huntii; assembly: GCF_024542735.1. Classification (NCBI taxonomy): domain Eukaryota; kingdom Metazoa; phylum Arthropoda; class Insecta; order Hymenoptera; family Apidae; genus Bombus; species Bombus huntii. Next base: position 22,597,168 of record NC_066238.1, read on the forward strand.
TAACGTATTACATTATATGGTATGTCGTTATAACGTACTACGTGATATGGTATGACGTTATAACGTATTACGTTATATGGGACGACGTTATAACGTATTACGTTATATGGTATGACGTTATACCGTATTAAGTTATACGGGACGACATTATAACGTATTACATTATATTGGATGACGTTATAGCGTATTACGTTATATAGTATGTCGTTGTAACGTATTACGTTATATAGTATGACGTTATAACGTATAACGTTATATGGGACGACGTTATAACGTATTACGTTATATGGTATGTCGTTATAATGTATAACGTTATAAGGTATAAAGATATAACTTAATACGTTATATGTCATGACTTTAGAACGTATTCCGTTATACGGTATGACGTTATATCGTATTACCTTATATGGGATGACGTTATAACTTATTACGTAATATGTGATGACGTTATAACGTATTATGGTATATGTTAAAACGTTATAGCGTATTACGTTCTATGTTATAACGTTATAACGTATTATGTGTTATGGTATGACGTTATAACTTACTACGTTATATGGGATGACGTTATATCGTATTACGTTTTATGGGACGACGTTATAGCGCATTACGTCATATGGTATAACGTTATAGAGTATTACGTTATATGTTATAACGTTATAACCTATTACGTTATATGGTTTGATGTTATGGAGGTATAACGTTATATGGGATGACGTTATAGCGAATTACGTTATGTGGGACGTAGTTATAACGTATTACGTTATATGGTATAACGTCATAACGTATTACGTTATATGTTATAACGTTATAACGTATTACGTGATATGGTATGACGTTATAACGTATTACGGTATATGTTAAAACGTTATAACGTATTACATTATATGGTATGAAGTTATAACATATTAGGTTGTATGGTATGATGTTATAAAGTATTACGTTATATGTGATGACGTTATAACGTATTACGTTAGATGGTATGACGTTATAAGGTATTACGTTCTATGGGATGACGTTATAACGTATTACGATATATGCTATAACTTTATAACTTTATACGTTATACGATGTGACGTTATAACGTATTACGTTATATGGTATGACGTTAGAACGTATTACGTTATACGGGATGAAGTTATAAAGTATTACGTTATATGGGATGACGTTATAACGTATTACATTATTTCGGATGACGTTGTAACTTATTACGTTATATGGTATGACGTTATAACGTATTACGTTATATGGGATGACGTTATAAAGTATTACGTTATATGGTATGACGATAGAACGTATTACGTTATATGGGATGACGTTATGGAGATATAACGTTATATGGGATGACGTTATAGCGAATTACGTTATATGCGATGACGTTATAAGGTATTACGTTACAAGGTATGACGTTATAACGTAATACGTTATATGGTATGACGTTATGACGTATTACGTTATATGGTATGACGATATAACGTATTACGTACTATGGGATGACGTTATAAAGTATTACGTTATATGTGATGACGTTATAACGTATTACGATATATGTTAAAACGTTATAACGTATTACGTTATATGGTTTGACGTTATGGAGGTATAACGTTATATGGGATGACGTTATAGCGAATTACGTTATATGCGATGACGTTATAAGGTATTACGTTATATGGTATGACGTTATAACGTAATACGTTATATGGTATGACGTTATGACGTATTACGTTATATGCTGTGACGTTAGAACGTATTACGTTATATGGGATGACGTTATAAAGTATTACATTATATGGTATGAAGTTATAACGTATTAGGTTATATGGTATGACGTTATAACGTAATACGTTATATGGTATGACGTTATGACGTATTACGTTATATGGTATGACGATATAACGTATTACGTACTATGGGATGACGTTATAAAGTATTACGTTATATGTGATGACGTTATAACGTATTACGATATATGTTAAAACGTTATAACGTATTACGTTATATGGTTTGACGTTATGGAGGTATAACGTTATATGGGATGACGTTATAGCGAATTACGTTATATGCGATGACGTTATAAGGTATTACGTTATATGGTATGACGTTATAACGTAATACGTTATATGGTATGACGTTGTAACGGATTGCGTTATATGGTATGACGTTATAACGTATTACCTCATATGGCATGACGTTATAACATAATAGGTTATATGGTATGACGTTATAACGTATTACGGTATATGTTAAAACGTTATAAAGCATTCCGTTATATTATATGACGATATAACGTATTACGTTCTATGGGATGACGTTATGACGTAATACGTTGTATGTTATGACGCTATAACGTAATAGGTTATATGGTATGACGTTATAACATAATAGGTTATATGGTATGACGTTATAACGTAATACGTTATATGGTATGACGTTATAACATAATAGGTTATATGGTATGACGTTATAACGTAATACGTTATATGGTATGACGTTATAACGTAATACGTTATATGGTATGACGTTGTAACGTAATACGTTATATGGTATGACGTTATAACGGATTGCGTTATATGGTATGACGTAATAACATATTACGTTATATGGTATAACGTTATAGAGTATTACGTTATATGTTATAACGTTATAACCTATTACGTTATATGGTTTGACGTTATGGAGGTATAACGTTATATGGGATTACGTTATAGCGAATTACGTTATGTGGGACGTCGTTATAACGTATTACGTTATATGGTATAACGTCATAACGTATTACGTTATATGTTATAACGTTATAACGTATTACGTGATATGGTATGACGTTATAACTTACTACGTTATATGGGATGACGTTATATCGTATTACGTTATATGGGACAACGTTATAGCGCATTATGTTATATGGTATAACGTTATAACGTATGACGTTATATGGTATAATGTTATAACGTATTACGTGATATGATATGTTGATATAACGCATTACGTTATATGGTATGACGTTATATCGTATTACGTTATATGGGACGACGTTATAACGTATTACGTTATATGTTATAACGTAATAACGTATTACGTGATATGGTATGGCGTTATAACTTACTTCGTTGTATGGGATAACGTTATAACGTATAACGTTACATGGGATGACGTTATAACGTATTACGTTATATGGGACGACGTTATAACGTATTACATTATATGGTATGAAGTTATAACGTATTAGGTTGTATGGTATGAAGTTATAAAGTATTACGTTATATGTGATGACGTTATAACGTATTACGTTCTATGGGATGACGTTATAAAGTATTACGTTATATGTGTTGACGTTATAACGTATTACGGTATATGTTAAAACGTTATAACGTATTACATTATATGGTATGAAGTTATAACGTATTAGGTTGTATGGTATGAAGTTATAAAGTATTACGTTATATGTGATGACGTTATAATGTATTACGTTATATGTGATGACGTTATAACGTATTACGGTATATGTTAAAACGTTATAACGCATTCCGTTGTATTATATGACGATATAACGTATTACGTTCTATGGGATGACGTTATAACGTAATACGTTATATGGTATGACGTTATAACGTATTATGTTATATGGTATGCCGTTATAACGTATTTGGTTGTATGGTATGAAGTTATAATGTATCACGATATATGGTATGACGTCATAACGTATTACGTTATATTGTATAACGTCATAACGTATTACGTTATATGTTATAACGTTATAACCTATTACGTTATATGGTTTGACGTTATGGAGGTATATCGTTATATGGGATTACGTTATAGCGAATTACGTTATGTGGGCCGTCGTTATAACGCATTACGTTATATGGTATGACGTTATATCGTATTACGTTATATGGGATGACGTTATAACGTCTTACTTTATATGGTATAACTGTATAACGGATTACGTTATATAGGATGACGTTATAACGTATTACGTTATCTGTTATAACGATATAACGTATTACGTTATATGGGACGACGTTATAACGTATGACGTTATATGGTATAACGTTATAACGTACTACGTGATATGGTATGTTGATATAACGTATTACGTTACATGCTATGACGTTATATCGTATTATGTTATATGGGACGACGTTATAACTTATTACGTTACATGGTATGACGTTATAACGTATTACGTTATATGGGACGTCGTTATAACGTATTACGTTATATGGTATAACGTCATAACGTATTACGTTATATGTTATAACGTTATAACGTATTACGTGATATGGTATGACGTTATATCTTACTACGTCATATGGGATGACGTTATATCGTGTTACGTTATATGGGACAACGTTATAGCGCATTAGGTTATATGGTATAACGTTATAACGTATGACGTTATATGGTATAACGTTATAACGTATTACGTGATATGGTATGTTGATATAACGCATTACGTTATATGGTATAACGTTATAACGTATAACGTTATATGGGACGACGTCATAACGTACTACGTTATATGGTATAACGTTATAACGTATTACGTTATATGGTATGTCGTTATAACGTATTACGTGATATGGTATGTCGTTATAACGTATTACGTTATATGGTATGACGTTATATCGTATTAAGTTATATGGGACGACGTTATATCGTATTACATTATATCGGATGACTTTAGAGCGTATTACGTTATATAGTATGTCGTTGTAACGTATTACGTTATATAGTATGACGTTATAACTTATAACGTTATATGGGACGACGTTATAACGTATTACGTTATATGTTATAACGTTACAACGTATTACGTTATATGGTATAACGTTATAACGTAATACGTTATATGGTATGACGTTATAACTTACTACGTTATATGGGATGACGTTATAACGTATTACGTTATATGGTATGACGGTATAACTTAATACGTTATTTGTAATGGCGTTATAACGTGCTACGTGATATGGTATGTCGTTATAACGTCTTATGTCATATGGGACGAAGTTATAACGTATTACGTGATATTGTATGTCGTTATAACGTATTACATTATATGGTATGACGTTATATCGTATTACGATACATGGGACGACGTTATAACTTATTACGTTATATGGAATGACGCTATAACGTATTACGTTATATGGGATGACGTTATAACGTATTACGTTATATGGGATGACGTTATAACGTATTACGTTATATGGGATTAAGTTATAACGTATTACGTTATATGGTATGACGTTATAACGTATTAAGTTATATGGTATGACGTTATAACGGATTGCGTTATATGGCATGACTTTATAACGTATTACCTTATATGGGATGACGTTATAACTTAATAGGTCATATGGTATGACGTTATAACGTAATACGATATATGGTATGACGTTATAACGTATTACCTTATATGGCATGACTTTATAACATAATAGGTTATATGGTATGACGTTATAACGTATTACGATATATGGTATGACGTTATAACGTATTACGTTAGATGGTATGACGTTATAAGGTATTACGTTATATGGGATGACGTTATAACGTATTACGTTATATGCTACAACTTTGTAACTTTATACGTTATACGATATGACGTTATAACGTATTACGTTATATGGTACGATGTTAGAACGTATTCCGTTATATGGTATGACTTTATAACGTATTACCTTATATGGGATGACGTTATAACGTAATAGGTCATATGGTATGACGTTATAACGTAATACGATATATGGTATGACGTTATAACGTATTACCTTACTTGGCATGACGTTATAACATAATAGGTTATATGGTATGACGTTATAACGTATTACGATATATGGTATGATGTTATAACGTATTACGTTAGATGGTATGACGTTATAACGTACTACGTTATATGGTATGACGATATACCGTATTACGTTCTATGGGATGACGTTATAAAGTATTACGTTATATGTGATGACGTTATAACGTATTACATTATATGGTATGAAGTTATAACGTATTAGGTTATTTGGTATGACGTTATAACGTATTACGTTATATGGTGTGACGTTAGAACGTATTACGTTATATGGTATGACGTTATAACGTAATAGGTTATATGGTATGACGTTATAACGTATTACGATATATGGTATGACGTTATAACGTATTACGTTAGATGGTATGACGTTATAAGGTATTACGTTCTATGGGATGACGTTATAACGTATTACGTTATATGGTATGACGTTATAACGTATTACATTATATGGTATGAAGTTATAACGTATTAGGTTATATGGCATGACGTTATAACGTATTACGTTATATGGTGTGACGTTAGAACGTATTACGTTATATGGGATGACGTTATAACGTATTACGTTATATGGGATGACGTTATAACGTATTACGTAATATGGGACGACGTTATAACGTATTACGTTATATGGTATGTCGTTATAATGTATAACGTTATAAGGTATAAAGATATAACTTAATACGTTAAATGTTATGACTTTAGAACGTATTACGTTACATGGGATAACGTTATAACGTATTGCGTTATATGGGATGACGTTATAACGTATTACGTTATATGGTATGTCGTTATAATGTATAACGTTATAAGGTATAAAGATATAACTTAATACGTTAAATGTTATGACTTTAGAACGTATTACGTTACATGGGATAACGTTATAACGTATTGCGTTATATGGGATGACGTTATAACGTATTACGTTATATGGGATGACGTTATAACGTAATACGTTATATGGTATGACGTTATAACGTAATACGTTATATGGTATGACGTTATAACGCAATACGTTATATGGTATGACTTTAGAACGTATCACGTTACATGGGATGACGTTATAAAGTATTACGTTATATGGGATGACATTATAACGTATTACTTTATATGGGATGACGATATAACGTATTACGTTATACGGTATGACGGTATAACTTAATACGTTATTTGTTATGACGTTATAACGTACTACGTGGTATGGTATGTCGTTACAACGTAGTACGTTATATGGGACGACGTTATAACGTATTACGTTATATGGTATGACGTTATATCGTATTACGTTATATGGGACGACGTCATAACGTATTACGTAATATGTGATGACGTTATAACGTATTACGGTATATGTTAAAACGTTATAACGCATTCCGTTATATTATATGACGATATAACGTATTACGTTCTATGGGATGACGTTATAACGTAATACGTTATATGGGATGACGTTATAACGTAATACGTTATATGGTATGACGTTATAACGTAATACGTTATATGGTACGACGTTAGAACGTATTCCGTTATATGGTATGACTTTATAACGTATTACCTTATATGGGATGACGTTATAACTTAATAGGTCATATGGTATGACGTTATAACGTAATACGATATATGGTATGACGTTATAACGTATTACCTTACATGGCATGACTTTATAACGTAATAGGTTATATGGTATGACGTTATAACGTATTACGATATATGGTATGACGTTATAACGTATTACGTTAGATGGTATGACGTTATAAGGTATTACGTTCCATGGGATGACGTTATAACGTATTACGTTATATGCTACAACTTTGTAACTTTATACGTTATACGATATGACGTTATAACGTATTACGTTATATGGTACGATGTTAGAACGTATTCCGTTATATGGTATGACTTTATAACGTATTACCTTATATGGGATGACGTTATAACGTAATAGGTCATATGGTATGACGTTATAACGTAATACGATATATGGTATGACGTTATAACGTATTACCTTACTTGGCATGACGTTATAACATAATAGGTTATATGGTATGACGTTATAACGTATTACGATATATGGTATGATGTTATAACGTATTACGTTAGATGGTATGACGTTATAACGTACTACGTTATATGGTATGACGATATACCGTATTACGTTCTATGGGATGACGTTATAAAGTATTACGTTATATGTGATGACGTTATAACGTATTACATTATATGGTATGAAGTTATAACGTATTAGGTTATTTGGTATGACGTTATAACGTATTACGTTATATGGTGTGACGTTAGAACGTATTACGTTATATGGTATGACGTTATAACGTAATAGGTTATATGGTATGACGTTATAACGTATTACGATATATGGTATGACGTTATAACGTATTACGTTAGATGGTATGACGTTATAAGGTATTACGTTCTATGGGATGACGTTATAACGTATTACGTTATATGGTATGACGTTATAACGTATTACATTATATGGTATGAAGTTATAACGTATTAGGTTATATGGCATGACGTTATAACGTATTACGTTATATGGTGTGACGTTAGAACGTATTACGTTATATGGGATGACGTTATAACGTATTACGTTATATGGGATGACGTTATAACGTATTACGTAATATGGGACGACGTTATAACGTATTACGTTATATGGTATGTCGTTATAATGTATAACGTTATAAGGTATAAAGATATAACTTAATACGTTAAATGTTATGACTTTAGAACGTATTACGTTACATGGGATAACGTTATAACGTATTGCGTTATATGGGATGACGTTATAACGTATTACGTTATATGGTATGTCGTTATAATGTATAACGTTATAAGGTATAAAGATATAACTTAATACGTTAAATGTTATGACTTTAGAACGTATTACGTTACATGGGATAACGTTATAACGTATTGCGTTATATGGGATGACGTTATAACGTATTACGTTATATGGGATGACGTTATAACGTAATACGTTATATGGTATGACGTTATAACGTAATACGTTATATGGTATGACGTTATAACGCAATACGTTATATGGTATGACTTTAGAACGTATCACGTTACATGGGATGACGTTATAAAGTATTACGTTATATGGGATGACATTATAACGTATTACTTTATATGGGATGACGATATAACGTATTACGTTATACGGTATGACGGTATAACTTAATACGTTATTTGTTATGACGTTATAACGTACTACGTGGTATGGTATGTCGTTATAACGTAGTACGTTATATGGGACGACGTTATAACGTATTACGTTATATGGTATGACGTTATATCGTATTACGTTATATGGGACGACGTCATAACATATTACGTAATATGTGATGACGTTATAACGTATTACGGTATATGTTAAAACGTTATAACGCATTCCGTTATATTATATGACGATATAACGTATTACGTTCTATGGGATGACGTTATAACGTAATACGTTATATGGTATGACGCTATAACGTAATAGGTTATATGGTATGACGTTATAACATAATAGGTTATATGGTATGACGTTATAACGTAATAGGTTATATGGTATGACGTTATAACATAATAGGTTATATGGTATGACGTTATAACGTATTACGGTATATGTTAAAACGTTATAACGCATTCCGTTGTATTATATGACGATATAACGTATTACGTTATATGTGATGACGTTATAAAGTATTACGTTATATGTGATGACGTTATAACGTATTACGGTATATGTTAAAACGTTATAACGCATTCCGTTGTATTATATGACGATATAACGTATTACGTTCTATGGGATGACGTTATAACGTAATACGTTATATGGTATGACGTTATAACGTAATACGTTATATGGTATGACGTTATAACGTATTACGTTATATGTGATGACGTTATAACGTATTACGGTATATGTTAAAACGTTATAACGCATTCCGTTGTATTATATGACGATATAACGTATTACGTTCTATGGGATGACGTTATAACGTAATACGTTATATGGTATGAAGTTATAACATATTAGGTTGTATGGTATGATGTTATAAAGTATTACGTTATATGTGATGACGTTATAACGTATTACGTTAGATGGTATGACGTTATAAGGTATTACGTTCTATGGGATGACGTTATAACGTATTACGTTATATGCTATAAATTTATAACTTTATACGTTATACGATGTGACGTTATAACGTATTACGTTATATGGTATGACGTTAGAACGTATTACGTTATATGGGATGACGTTATAAAGTATTACGTTATATGGTATGACGATAGAACGTATTACGTTATATGGGATGACGTTATGGAGGTATAGCGTTATATGGGATGACGTTATAGCGAATTACGTTATATGCGATGACGTTATAAGGTATTACGTTACAAGGTATGACGTTATAACGTAATACGTTATATGGTATGACGCTATGACGTATTACGTTATATGGTATGACGATATAACGCATTACGTTCTATGGGATGACGTTATAAAGTATTACGTTATATGTGATGACGTTATAACGTATTACGATATATGTTAAAACGTTATAACGTATTACGTTATATGGTTTGACGTTATGGAGGTATAACGTTATATGGGATGACGTTATAGCGAATTACGTTATATGCGATGACGTTATAAGGTATTACGTTATATGGTATGACGTTACAACGTAATACGTTATATGGTATGACGTTATGACGTATTACGTTATATGCTGTGACGTTAGAACGTATTACGTTATATGGGATGATGTTATAACGTATTATGTTATATGGTATGCCGTTATAACGTATTTGGTTGTATGGTATGAAGTTATAATGTATCACGATATATGGTGTGACGTTACAACGTATTTCGTTATATGGTATAACGTTATAAGGTATTACATTCTATGGGATGACGTTATAACGTAATAGGTTATATGGTATGTCGGTATAACGTAATACGTTATATGGTATGACGTTGTAACGGATTGCGTTATATGGTATGACGTAATATCATATTACGTTATATTGTATGACGTTAAAGTGTATTACGTTATATGTTATAACGTTATAACGTATTACGTTATATGGTTTGACGTTATGGAGGTATAACGTTATCTGGGATGATGATATAGCGAATTACGTTATATGGGATGACGTTATAAGGTATTACGTTGTATGTGATGACGTTATAACGTATTACGTTATATGGTATGACATTATAACGTATTACGTTATATGGTATGACGTTATATCGTATTACGTTATATGGGACTTCGTTATAACGTATTACGTTATATGGTATAACCTCATAACGTATTACGTTATCTGTTATAACGTTATATCGTATTACGTGATATGGTATGACGTTATAACTTACTACGTGATATGGTATGACGTTATAACTTACTTCGTTATATGGGATGACGTTATATCGTATTACGTTATATGGGACGACGCCATAGCTCATTACGTTATATGCTATAACGTTATAACGTATTACGTTATATTGTATAACGTCATAACGTATTACGTTATATGTTATAACGTTATAACGTATTACGTGATATGGTATGGCGTTATAGCTTACTACGTTATATGGGATGACCTTATAACGTATTACGTTATATAGGATGACGTTATACCGTATTACGTTATATGTGATGACGTTATAACGTATTACTTTATATGGTATAACGTTATAACGTACTACGTGATATGGTATGTTGAGATAACGTATTACGTTATATGGTATGACGTTATATCGTATTACGTTATATGGGACGACGTTATAACGTATTACGTTATATGGGACGACGTTATAGCTTATTACGTTGTATGTTATAACGTTATAACGTATTACGTGATATGGTATGACGTTATAACTTACTACGTTATATGGGATGACGTTATATCGTATTACGTTATATGGGACAACGTTATTGCGCATTATGTTATATGGTATAACGTTATAACGTATGACGTTATATGGAATGACGTTATAACGCATTCCCTTATATGGGATGACGTTATAACGTAATAGGTTATATAGTATGTCGTTGTAACGTATTACGTTATATAGTATGACGTTATAACGTATAACGTTATATGGGACGACTTCATAACGTACTACGTTATATGGTATAACGTTATAACGTATTACGTTATACGGTATGTCGTTATAACGTATTACGTTATATGGTATGACGGTATAACTTAATACGTTATATGTTATGACTTTAGAACGTATTACGTTATATGGGATGACGTTATAACGTATTACGGTATATGTTAAAACGTTATAACGTATTACATTATATGGTATGACGTTATAACGTATTACGTTAGATGGTATGACGTTATAAGGTATTACGTTCTATGGGATGACGTTATAACGTATTACGTTATATGCTATAACTGTATAACTTTATACGTTATACGATATGACGTTATAACGTATTACGTTATATGGTACGATGTTAGAACGTATTCCGTTATATGGTATGACTTTATACCGTATTACCTTATATGGGATGACGTTATAACGTAATAGGTCATATGGTATGACGTTATAACGTAATACGATTTATGGTATAACGTTATAACGTATTACCTTATATGGCATGACGTTATAACATAATAGGTTATATGGTATGACGTTATAACGTATTACGTTATATGGGATGACGTTATAACGTATTACGTTATATAGGATGACGTTACAACGTATTATGTTATATGCTATAACTTTATAACTTTATACGTTATATGATATTACGTCATAACGTGTTACGTTATATGATATGAAGATATAACGTATTACGTTCCATGGGATGACGATATAACGTATTACGTTATATGGGATTAAGTTATAACGTATTACGTTATATGTTAAAACGTTATAACGTATTACATTATATGGTATGAAGTTATAACGTATTAGGTTGTATGGTATGAAGTTATAAAGTATTACGTTATATGTGATGACGCTTTAACGTATTACGTTCTATGGGATGACGTTATAGAGTATTACGTTATATGTGATGACGTTATAACGTATTACGGTATATGTTAAAACGTTATAACGTATTACATTATATGGAATGAAGTTATAACTTATTAGGTTGTATGGTATGAAGTTATAAAGTATTACGTTATATGTGATGACGTTATAAAGTATTACGTTATATGTGATGACGTTATAACGTATTACGGTATATGTTAAAACGTTATAACGCATTCCGTTGTATTATATGACGATATAACGTATTACGTTCTATGGGATGACGTTAAAACGTATTACTTTATATGGTATGAAGTTATAACGTATTACATTATATGGTATGAAGTTATAACGTATTAGGTTATATGGCATGACGTTATAACGTATTACGTTATATGGTGTGACGTTAGAACGTATTACGTTATATGGGATGACGTTATAACGTATTACGTTATATGGGATGACGTTATAACGTATTACGTTATATGGGACGACGTTATAACGTATTACGTTATATGGTATGTCGTTATAATGTATAACGTTATAAGGTATAAAGATATAACTTAATACGTTAAATGTTATGACTTTAGAACGTATTACGTTACATGGGATAACGTTATAACGTATTGCGTTATATGGGATGACGTTTTAACGTATTACGTTATATGGGATGACGTTATAACGTATTACGGTATATGTTAAAACGTTATAACGCATTCCGTTATATGGTATGACGTTATAACGTATTCCCTTATATGGTATGACGTTATAACGTAATAGGTTATATGGTATGACGTTATAACGTAATACGTTATATGGTATGACGTTACAACGTATTACGTTATAAGGTATGACGTTACAACGTATTACGTTATATGATATGACGATATAACGTATTACGTTATATTGGATGACGTTATAACGTATTACGTTATATGGGATAACGTTATATGGGATGACGTTATAACGTATTACGTTATATGTTATAACGTTATAACGTATTACGCTATATAGCATGTCGTTGTAACGTATTACGTTATATAGTATGACGTTATAACGTATTACGTTATATGGGATAACGTTATAACGTATTGAGTTATATGGGATGACGTTATAACGTGTTACGTTATATGGGATAACGTTATAACGTATTGAGTTATATGGGATGACGTTATAACGTATTACGTTATATGGGATGACGTTATAGAGTATTACGTTATATGTGATGACGTTATAACGTATTACGGTATATGTTAAAACGTTATAACGTATTACATTATATGGAATGAAGTTATAACGTATTAGGTTGTATGGTATGAAGTTATAAAGTATTACGTTATATGTGATGACGTTATAAAGTATTACGTTATATGTGATGACGTTATAACGTATTACGGTATATGTTAAAACGTTATAACGCATTCCGTTGTATTATATGACGATATAACGTATTACGTTCTATGGGATGACGTTATAACGTAATACGTTATATGGTATGACGTTATAACGTAATAGGTTATATGGTATGACGTTATAACGTAATAGGTTATATGGTATGACGTTATAACGTATTACGATATATGGTATGACGTTATAACGTATTACGTTAGATGGTATGATGTTATAAGGTATTACGTTCTATGGGATGACGTTATAACGTATTACGTTATATGGTATGACGCTATAACGTATTACGTTATATGGTGTGACGTTAGAACGTATTACGTTATATGGTATGACGGTATAACGTATTACGTTCTATGGGATGACGTTAAAACGTATTACTTTATATGGTATGAAGTTATAACGTATTACATTATATGGTATGAAGTTATAACGTATTAGGTTATATGGCATGACGTTATAACGTATTACGTTATATGGTGTGACGTTAGAACGTATTACGTTATATGGGATGACGTTATAACGTATTACGTTATATGGGATGACGTTATAACGTATTACGTTATATGGGACGACGTTATAACGTATTACGTTATATGGTATGTCGTTATAATGTATAACGTTATAAGGTATAAAGATATAACTTAATACGTTAAATGTTATGACTTTAGAACGTATTACGTTACATGGGATAACGTTATAACGTATTGCGTTATATGGGATGACGTTATAACGTATTACGTTATATGGGATGACGTTATAACGTATTACGTTATATGGGATGACGTTATAACGTATTACGTTATATGGGATTAAGTCATAACGTATTACGTTATATGGTATGACGTTATAACGTATTAAGTTATATGGTATGACGTTATAACGGATTGCGTTATATGGTATGACGTTATAACATATTACGTTATATGGTATAACATTATAACTTAATACGTTATATGTTGTGACTTTAGAAAGTATTACGTCACATGGGATGACGTTATAACGTATTACGTTATAAGGTATAACGATATAACTTAATACGTTATATGTTATGACTTTAGAACGTATTACGTTATGCGGTATGACGTTATAACGTATTACGTTATATGGCATGACGTTATAACGTATTACGTTATATGTTAATACGGTATAACGTATTCCGTTATATGGTATGACGTTATAACGTATCACGTTATATGGGACGCCGTTATAAAGTATTACGTTATATGTGATGACGTTATAACGTGTTACGGTATATGTTAAAACGTTATAACGCATTCCGTTATATGGTGTGACGTTATAACGTATTACGTTATACGGGATGACGTTATAGCGAATTACATTATATGGTATGACGTTAGAACGTATTACGTTATATGGTATGACGTTATAACGTATTACTTTATATGGTATGACGTTAGAACGTATTACGCTATATGGTATGACGTTATAACGTATTACCTTATATGGTATGATGTTATAACGTAATAGGTTATATGGTATGACGTTATAACGTAATACGTTATATGGTATGACGTTATAACGTAATACGTTATATGATATGACATTATAACGTATTACGTTATATGGGATGACGTTATAACGTATTACGTTATATGTTATGCCGTTATAACGTATTATGTTATAAGGTATGACGATATAACTTAATACGTTATATGTTATGACTTTAGAAAGTATTACGTCACATGGGATGACGTTATAACGTATTACGTTATAAGGTATAACGATATAACTTAATACGTTATATGTTATGACTTTAGAACGTATTACGATATATGGTATTAAGTTATAACGTATTACGTTATATGGGACGACGTTATAACGTGTTACGTTATATGCTATAACTTTATAACTTTATACGTTATATGATATTACGTCATAACGTATTACGTTATATGGTATGACGTTAGAACGTATTACGTTATATGGGATGACGTTATAAAGTATTACGTTATATGGGATGACGTTATAACGTAATAGGTTATATGGTGTGACGTTATAACGTATTACGTCATATGGTATGACGTTATAACGTATTACTTTATATGGTATGACGTTAGAACGTATTACGTTATATGGTATGACGTTATAACGTATTACCTTATATGGTATGACGTTATAACGTAATAGGTTATATGGTATGACGTTATAACGTAATACGTTATATGGTATGACGTTATAACGTAATACGTTATATGGTATGACGTTATAACGTATTACGTTATATGGTATAACGATTTATCGTATTACGTTATATGATATGGCGTTATAACGTATTACTTTATATGGTATGACGTTAGAACGTATTACGTTATATGGGATGACGTTATTACGTATTACGTTATACGGTATGACGATATAACGTAATACGTTATATGGTATGACGTTATATCGCATTACGATATATGGTATGTCGTTATAACTTAATACGTTATTTGATATGACGTTATAATGTATTACGTTATATGGGATGATGTTATAACGTATTACGTTATATGAGACGACGTTATAACGTATTACGTTATATGGTATAACGTCATAACGTATTACGTTATATGGCATGACGTTATAACGTATTACGTTATATGGTATAACGTTACATCGTATTACGATATATGGGGCGACGTTGTAACGTATTACGTTATATGGTATAACGTTATAACGTATTACGTTATATGGGATGACGTTATAACGTATTACGTTATATGGGATGACGTTATATCGTATTACTTTATATGGGACGACGTTATAGCGAATTACGTTATATGGTATAACGTTATAACGTGTTACGTTATCTGTTATAACGTTATAACGTATTACGTTATATGGCATGACGATATAACTTAATACGTTATATGGGACGACGTTATAACGTATTACGTTACATGCTATAACGTCTTAACTTATTACGTTATATGTTATAACGTTATAACGTATTACGTGAAATGGTATGTCGTTATAACGTATTACGTTATATGGGACGACGTTGTAACGTATTACGTTATATGGTATGTCGTTATAATGTATTACGTTATATGGAGTAACATTATAACGTATTACGTTATATGGGATGACGTTATTACGTATTACGTTATACGGTATGACGATATAACGTAATACGTTTTGTGGTATAACGTTATATCGCATTACGAAATATGGTATGTCGTTATAACTTTATACGTTATTTGATATGACGTTATAATGTACTACGTTATATGGGATGATGTTATAACGTATTACGTTATATGGAATGACGTCATAACGTACTACGTTTTATCGGATGGCGTTATAACGTATTACGTTATATGGTATAACGTTATACCGTATTACGTTATAGGTCATAACGCTATAACGTAATACGTTATATGGTATGACGTTATAACGTATTACGTTATATGGGATGACGTTATAACGTATTACGTTATATGGTATAACGTTATAACGTAATACGTTATAGGGTATGACGTTATTACGTATTACGTTATACGGTATGACGATATAACGTAATAAGTTATATGGTATGACGTTATAACGCATTACGATATATGGTATGTCGTTATAACTTAATACGTTATTTGATATGACGTTATAATGTACTACGTTATATGGGATGATGCTATAACGTATTACGTTATATGGAATGACGTCATAACGTATTACGTTATATGGGATGGCGTTATAACGTATTACGTTATACGGTATGACGATAAAACTTAATACGTTATATGGTATGACGTTATAACGCATTACGATATATGGTATGTCGTTATAACATAATACGTTATTTGATATGAAGTTATAATGTACTACGTTATATGGGATGATGTTATAACGTATTACATTATATGGGATGACGTTATAACGTATTACGTTATATGGTATAACGTTATATCGTAATACGTCATATGGGATGACGTTATAACGTATTACGTTATCTGTTATAACGTTATAACGTATTACGTTATATGGCATGACGATATAACTTAATACGTTATATGGGACGACGTTATAACGTATTACGTTACATGCTATAACGTCTTAACTTATTACGTTATATGTTATAACGTTATAACGTATTACGTGAAATGGTATGTCGTTATAACGTATTACGTTATATGGGACGACGTTGTAACGTATTACGTTATATGGTATGTCGTTATAATGTATTACGTTATATGGAGTAACATTATAGCGTATTACGTTATATGGGATGACGTTATTACGTATTACGTTATACGGTATGACGATATAACGTAATACGTTTTGTGGTATAATGTTATAACGCATTACGAAATATGGTATGTCGTTATAACTTTATACGTTATTTGATATGACGTTATAATGTACTACGTTATATGGGATGATGCTATAACGTATTACGTTATATGGAATGACGTCATAACGTATTACGTTATATGGGATGGCGTTATAACGTATTACGTTATACGGGATGACGTTATAACGTATTACGTTATATGGTATGACGACATAACGTAATACGTTATATGGTATAACGTCATAACGTATTACGTTATTTGGTATGCAGTTATAACGTATTACGTTATATGGGATGACGTTATTACGTATTACGTTATACGGTATGACGATATAACGTAATACGTTATATGGTATGACGTTATAACGCATTACGATATATGGTATGTCGTTATAACTTAATACGTTATTTGATATGACGTTATAATGTACTACGTTATATGGGATGATGCTATAACGTATTACGTTATATGGAATGACGTCATAACGTATTACGTTATATGGGACGACGTTATAACGTATTACGTTATATGGTATAACGTTACAACATATTACGGTATATGGGGCGACTCTATAACGTATTAAGGTATGTGGCATAACGTTATAACGTATTACGTTATTTGATATGACGTTAAAATGTACTACGTTATATGGGATGTCGTTATAACGTATTACGTTATATGGTATAACGTTACAACATATTACGGTATATGGGGCGACATTATAACGTATTAAGGTATATGGTATAACGTTATTACGTATTACGTTATATGCTATGACGTTATAACGTATTACGTTATATGGGATGACGTTATTACGTATTACGTTATAGGGTATGACGTTATAACTTACTACGTTATATGGGATGACGATATACCGTATTCCGTTATACGGTATGTCGTTATTACGTATTACGTTATACGGCATAACGTTATATCGTATTATGTTATATGGTCTAACGTTATAACGTATTACGTTATATGCTAAGCCGTTATAACGTATTACGTTATATGATATGTCGTTATAACGTATTACGTTATATGGTATGCAGTTATAACGTATTACGTTATTTGATATGACGTTAGAATGTACTACGTTATATGGGATGTCGTTATAACGTATTACGTTATATGGTATAACGTTACAACATATTACGGTATATGGGGCGACTTTATAACGTATTAAGGTATGTGGCATAACGTTATTACGTATTACGTTATATGGTATGACGTTATAACGTATTACGTTATATGGGATGACGTAATTACGTATTACGTTGTAGGGTATGACGTTATAACGTATTACGTTATATGGGATGACGTTATAACGTAACAGGTTATATGGTATGACTTTATAACGTATTACGTTGTATGGTACAACGTTACAACGTATTACGATATATGGGGCGACATTATAACGTATTAAGGTATATGGTACAACGTTATTACGTATTACGTTATATGGTATGACGTTATATCGTATTACGTTATATGGGATGACGTAATTACGTATTACGTTGTAGGGTATGATGTTATAACTTACTACGTTATATGGGATGACGAAATATCGTATTCCGTTTTACGGTATGTCGTTATAGCGTATTACGTTATATGGCATAGCGTTACAACGTATTACGATATATGGGGCGACTTATTAACGTATTATGGTATATGGTACAACGTTACTACGTATTACGTTATATGGTATGTCGTTATAACGTATTACGTGATGTGGTATGACGTTATAACGTATCACGTTATATGTTATAACGTTATAACGTATTACGTGATATGGTATGTCGTTATAACGTATTACGTTATATGGTATGCAGTTATAACGTATTACGTTATTTGATACGACGTTATAATGTACTACGTTATATGGGATGTCGTTATAACGTATTACGTTATATGGTATAACGTTACAACATATTACGGTATATGGGGCGACTTTATAACGTATTAAGGTATGTGGCATAACGTTATAACGTATTACGTTATATGGCATAACGTTATAACGTATTACGTTATATGGGATGACGTTATAACGTATTACGTTATATGGGATGACGTTATATGGTATTACTTTATATGGGACGACGTTATAGCGAATTACGTTATATGGTATAACGTTATAACGTATTACGTTATATGATATAACGTTGTAACGTATTACGATATATGGTATACAGTTATAGCGTATTACGTTATATGGTATGACGTTATAACGTATTACGTTATAGGGGATGACGTTATAACGTAATAGGTTATATGGTATGACGTTATAACGTATTAAGTTATATGGTATGACGTTCTAACTTAATACGTTATTTGTTATGACGTTATAACGTATTACGTTATATGTTATAACGTTATAACGTAATACGTTTTATGGGATGACGTTATAACGTATTACGTTATATGGTATGACGTTATAACGTATTACGTTATATGGTATACAGTTATAACGTATTACGTTATATGGTAAGACGTTATAACGTATTACGTAATATGTTATGACGTTATAACGTATTACGTTATATGGTATGACGTTCTAACGTATTACGTTATATGATATAACGTTATAACTTAATACGTTTTATGGGATGACGTTATAACGTATTACGTAATATGTTATGACGTTATAACGTATTACGTTATATGGTATTCAGTTATAACGTATTACGTTATATGGTATGACGTCATAACGTATTAAGTTATATGGTATGACGTTATAAAGTATTACGTTATATGTTATAACGTTATAACGTATTACGTTATGTGGTATGTCGTTATAACGTATTACGTTATATGGTATGACGTTATAACGTATTACGTTATAGGGGATGACGTTATAACGTATTACGTTATATGTTATGACGTTATAACGTATTACGTTATATGATATGACGTTATAACGTATTAAGCTATGTGGCAAACGTTATAACGTATTACGTTATATGTTATAACATTATAACGTATTATGTTATAGGGGATGACGTTAAAACGTATTACGTTATATGTTATGACGTTATAACTTATTACGTTATATGGTATGATGTTATTACGTATTACGTTATATGGCATAACGTTATAGAGTATTACGTTATATGATATAACGTTATAACGTAATACGTTATATGTGATGACGTTATAACGTAATAGGTTATATGATATAAGGTTATAACGTAATACGTTATATGGTATAACGTTATAACGTATTACGTTATATGGTATGACGTTATAACGTATTACGTTATAGGGGATGACGTTATAACGTAATAGGTTATATGGTATGACGTTATAACGTATTAAGTTGTATGGTATGACGTTCTAACATAATACGTTATTTGTTATGACTTTATAACGTATTACGTTATATGGCATAACGTTATAACGTATTACGTTATATGGTATGACATTATAACGTATTACGTTATATGGGATGACGTTATAACGTATTACGTTATATGGTATGACGTTATAACTTAATACGTTATTTGTTATGACGTTATAACGTACTACGTTATATGGGATGACGTTATAACGTATTACGTTATATGCGACGACGTTATAGCGCATTACATTATATGGTATAACGTTATAACGTATTACGTTATATGGGATGACGTTATAGCGTATTACGTTATATGTTATAACGTTATAACGTATTACGTTATATGGGACGACGTTATAACGTCTTACGTTGTATGGTATAACGTCATAACGTATTACGTTATATGTTATAACGTTATAACGTATTACGTTATATGGGACGACGTTATAGCGCATTACATTATATGGTATAACGTAATAACGTATTACGTTATATGGTATGACGTTATAACGTATTACGTTATATGTTATAACGTTATAACGTATTACGTTATATGGTATAACGTTATAACGTATTACGTTATATGGGATGACGTTATAACGTATTACGTTATATGTTATGACGTTATAAAGTATTACGTTAGATGGTATGACGTTATAACGTATTACGTTATATGGGACGACGTTATAACGTCTTACGTTGTATGGTATAACGTCATAACGTATTACGTTATATGTTATAACGTTATAACGTATTACGTTATATGGGACGACGTTATAGCGCATTACATTATATGGTATAACGTAATAACGTATTACGTTATATGGTATGACGTTATAACGTATTACGTTATATGGGATGACGTTATAACGTATTACGTTCTATGGGATGACGTTATAACGTAATAGGTTATATGGTATGACGTTATAACGTACTTACTACGTTATTTGTTATGACGTTATAACGTACTACGTTATATGGGATGACGTTATAACGTATTACGTTCTATGGGATGACGTTATAACGTATTACGTTATATGGTATAACGTAATAACGTATTACGTTATATGGGATGACGTTATAACGTATTACGTTATATGATATAACGTTGTAACGTATTACGTTATATGGTATACAGTTATAACGTATTACGTTATATGGTATGACGTTATAACGTATTACGTTATATGGGACGACGTTATAACGTCTTACGTTGTATGGTATAACGTCATAACGTATTACGTTATATGTTATAACGTTATAACGTATTACGTTATATGGGACGACGTTATAGCGCATTACATTATATGGTATAACGTAATAACGTATTACGTTATATGGGATGACGTTATAACGTATTACGTTATATGTTATAACGTTATAACGTATTACGTTATATGGGATGACGTTATAACGTATTACGTTATATGATACAACGTTATAACGTATTACGTTATATGTTATGACGTTATAACGTATTACGTTATATGGGATGACGTTATAACGTATTATGTTCTATGTTATAACGTTGTAACGTATTACGTTATATGGCATACAGTTATAACGCATTACGTTATATGGTATGACGTTATAACGTATTACGCTATATGGGACGACGTTATAACGTATTACGTTATATGGTATGTCGTTATAACGTATTAAGTTATGTGGCATAACGTTATAACGTATTACGTTATATGGGATGACGTTATAACGTAATAGGTTATATGGTATGACGTTATAACGTACTTACTACGTTATTTGTTATGACGTTATAACGTACTACGTTATATGGGATGACGTTATAACGTATTACGTTCTATGGGATGACGTTATAACGTATTACGTTATATGGTATAACGTAATAACGTATTACGTTATATGGGATGACGTTATAACGTATTACGTTATATGATATAACGTTGTAACGTATTACGTTATATGGTATACAGTTATAACGTATTACGTTATATGGTATGACGTTATAACGTATTACGTTATAGGGGATGACGTTATAACGTATCACGTTATATGTTATAACGTTATAACGTATTACGTTATATGGTATGCCGTTATAACGTATTACATTATATGATATAACGTTATAACTTATTACGTTATATGGTATGACGTTATAGCGTATTACGTTATATGTTATAACGTTATAACGTATTACGTTATTTGTTATGACGTTATAACGTATTACGTTATATGGGGTGACGTTATAACGTATTACGTTATATGTTATAACGTTATAACGTATTACGTTATATGGTATGACGTTATAACGTATTACGTTATATGGGACGACGTTATAACGTATTACGTTATATGTTATGACGTTATAACGTATTACGTTATATGGGATGACGTTATAACGTATTATGTTCTATGTTATAACGTTGTAACGTATTACGTTATATGGTATACAGTTATAACGCATTACGTTATATGGTATGACGTTATAACGTATTACGCTATATGGGACGACGTTATAACGTATTACGTTATATGGTATGTCGTTGTAACGTATTACGTTATATGATATAACGTTGTAACGTATTACGTTATATGGTATACAGTTGTAGCGTATTACGTTATATGTTATAACGTTATAACGTATTACGTTATATGGTATGACGTTATAACGTATTACGTTATATGTTATGACGTTATAACGTATTACGTTTTATGGGATGACGTTATAACGTATTATGTTCTATGTTATAACGTTGTAACGTATTACGTTATATGGTATACAGTTATAACGCATTACGTTATATGGTATGACGTTATAACGTATTACGCTATATGGGACGACGTTATAACGTATTACGTTATATGGTATGTCGTTATAACGTATTAAGTTATGTGGCATAACGTTATAACGTATTACGTTATATGGGATGACGTTATAACGTATTACGTTATATGGGATGACGTTATAACGTATTACGTTATATGGTATAACGTAATAACGTATTACGTTATATGGGATGACGTTATAACGTATTACGTTATATGATATAACGTTGTAACGTATTACGTTATATGGTATACAGTTATAACGTATTACGTTATATGGTATGACGTTATAACGTATTACGTTATAGGGGATGACGTTATAACGTATCACGTTATATGTTATAACGTTATAACGTATTACGTTATATGGTATGCCGTTATAACGTATTACATTATATGATATAACGTTATAACTTATTACGTTATATGGTATGACGTTATAACGTATTACGTTATATGGCATAACTTTATAACGTATTACGTTATTTGATATAACGTTATAACGCAATACGTTATATGGGATGACGTTATAACGTAATAGGTTATATGGTATGACGTTATAACGTATTACGTTATATGCGATGACGTTATAACGTATTACGTTCTATGTTATAACGTTGTAACGTATTACGTTATATGATATAACGTTATAACTTATTACGTTATATGGTATGTCGTTATAACGTATTAAGTTATGTGGCATAACGTTATAACGTATTACGTTATATGGGATGACGTTATAACGTAATAGGTTATATGGTATGACGTTATAACGTACTTACCACGTTATTTGTTATGACGTTATAACGTACTACGTTATATGGGATGACGTTATAACGTATTACGTTATATGGGATGACGTTATAACGCATTACGTTATATGGTATAACGTAATAACGTATTACGTTATATGGGATGACGTTATAACGTATTACGTTATATGATATAACGTTGTAACGTATTACGTTATATGGTATACAGTTATAACGTATTACGTTATATGTTATGACGTTATAACGTATTACGTTATATGGGATGACGTTATAACGTATTATGTTCTATGTTATAACGTTGTAACGTATTACGTTATATGGTATACAGTTATAACGCATTACGTTATATGTTATGACGTTATAACGTAATAGGTTATATGGTATGACGTTATAACGTACTTATTACGTTATTTGTTATGACGTTATAACGTACTACGTTATATGTGATGACGTTATAACGTATTACGTTATATGGGATGACGTTATAACGTATTACGTTATATGGTATAACATAATAACGTATTACTTTATATGGGATGACGTTATAACGTATTACGTTATATGATATAACGTTGTAACGTATTACGTTATATGGTATACAGTTATAACGTATTACGTTATATGGTATGACGTTATAACGTATTACGTTATATGGTATAACGTTATAACGTATTACGTTATATGTTATAACGTTATAACGTATTACGTTATATGGTATGCCGTTATAACGTATTACATTATATGTTATAACGTTATAACTTATTACGTTATATGGTATGACGTTATAACGTATTACGTTATATGGCATAACTTTATAACGTATTACGTTATTTGATATAACGTTATAACGCAATACGTTATATGGTATGATGTTATTACGTATTACGTTATATGGCATAACGTTATAACGTATTACGTTATATGATATAACGTTATAACGTATTACGTTATATGATATAACGTTGTAACGTATTACGTTATATGGTATACAGTTATAACGTATTACGTTATATGGTATGACGTTATAACGTATTACGTTATAGGGGATGACGTTATAACGTATCACGTTATATGTTATAACGTTATAACGTATTACGTTATATGGTATGCCGTTATAACGTATTACATTATATGATATAACGTTATAACTTATTACGTTATATGGTATGACGTTATAGCGTATTACGTTATATGTTATAACGTTATAACGTATTACGTTATTTGTTATGACGTTATAACGTATTACGTTATATGGGGTGACGTTATAACGTATTACGTTATATGTTATAACGTTATAACGTATTACGTTATATGGTATGACGTTATAACGTATTACGTTATATGGGACGACGTTATAACGTATTACGTTATATGTTATGACGTTATAACGTATTACGTTATATGGGATGACGTTATAACGTATTATGTTCTATGTTATAACGTTGTAACGTATTACGTTATATGGTATACAGTTATAACGCATTACGTTATATGGTATGACGTTATAACGTATTACGCTATATGGGACGACGTTATAACGTATTACGTTATATGGTATGTCGTTGTAACGTATTACGTTATATGATATAACGTTGTAACGTATTACGTTATATGGTATACAGTTGTAGCGTATTACGTTATATGTTATAACGTTATAACGTATTACGTTATATGGTATGACGTTATAACGTATTACGTTATATGTTATGACGTTATAACGTATTACGTTTTATGGGATGACGTTATAACGTATTATGTTCTATGTTATAACGTTGTAACGTATTACGTTATATGGTATACAGTTATAACGCATTACGTTATATGGTATGACGTTATAACGTATTACGCTATATGGGACGACGTTATAACGTATTACGTTATATGGTATGTCGTTATAACGTATTAAGTTATGTGGCATAACGTTATAACGTATTACGTTATATGGGATGACGTTATAACGTATTACGTTATATGGGATGACGTTATAACGTATTACGTTATATGGTATAACGTAATAACGTATTACGTTATATGGGATGACGTTATAACGTATTACGTTATATGATATAACGTTGTAACGTATTACGTTATATGGTATACAGTTATAACGTATTACGTTATATGGTATGACGTTATAACGTATTACGTTATAGGGGATGACGTTATAACGTATCACGTTATATGTTATAACGTTATAACGTATTACGTTATATGGTATGCCGTTATAACGTATTACATTATATGATATAACGTTATAACTTATTACGTTATATGGTATGACGTTATAACGTATTACGTTATATGGCATAACTTTATAACGTATTACGTTATTTGATATAACGTTATAACGCAATACGTTATATGGGATGACGTTATAACGTAATAGGTTATATGGTATGACGTTATAACGTATTACGTTATATGCGATGACGTTATAACGTATTACGTTCTATGTTATAACGTTGTAACGTATTACGTTATATGATATAACGTTATAACTTATTACGTTATATGGTATGTCGTTATAACGTATTAAGTTATGTGGCATAACGTTATAACGTATTACGTTATATGGGATGACGTTATAACGTAATAGGTTATATGGTATGACGTTATAACGTACTTACCACGTTATTTGTTATGACGTTATAACGTACTACGTTATATGGGATGACGTTATAACGTATTACGTTATATGGGATGACGTTATAACGCATTACGTTATATGGTATAACGTAATAACGTATTACGTTATATGGGATGACGTTATAACGTATTACGTTATATGATATAACGTTGTAACGTATTACGTTATATGGTATACAGTTATAACGTATTACGTTATATGTTATGACGTTATAACGTATTACGTTATATGGGATGACGTTATAACGTATTATGTTCTATGTTATAACGTTGTAACGTATTACGTTATATGGTATACAGTTATAACGCATTACGTTATATGTTATGACGTTATAACGTAATAGGTTATATGGTATGACGTTATAACGTACTTATTACGTTATTTGTTATGACGTTATAACGTACTACGTTATATGTGATGACGTTATAACGTATTACGTTATATGGGATGACGTTATAACGTATTACGTTATATGGTATAACATAATAACGTATTACTTTATATGGGATGACGTTATAACGTATTACGTTATATGATATAACGTTGTAACGTATTACGTTATATGGTATACAGTTATAACGTATTACGTTATATGGTATGACGTTATAACGTATTACGTTATATGGTATAACGTTATAACGTATTACGTTATATGTTATAACGTTATAACGTATTACGTTATATGGTATGCCGTTATAACGTATTACATTATATGTTATAACGTTATAACTTATTACGTTATATGGTATGACGTTATAACGTATTACGTTATATGGCATAACTTTATAACGTATTACGTTATTTGATATAACGTTATAACGCAATACGTTATATGGTATGATGTTATTACGTATTACGTTATATGGCATAACGTTATAACGTATTACGTTATATGATATAACGTTATAACGTAATACGTTATATGGGACGACGTTATAACGTCTTACGTTGTATGGTATAACGTCATAACGTATTACGTTATATATTATAACGTTATAACGTATTACGTTATATGGGACGACGTTATAGCGCATTACATTATATGGTATAACGTAATAACGTATTACGTTATATGGTATGACGTTATAACGTATTACGTTATATGGTATGACGTTGTTTCGATCATTCGCGGAGAGACGCGATCGCGAGATATCACGTCAACGAGAGTTGTAAGTTCTCGTTACGATTAAACAATCGACGCCACGAACTGATCGATTCCCTTATTTCGATTATGATAATAAGGGTAGTTTAATGAAATTTCACAAAATTAACACAACTAAATTAATGTTTATTGCAACAACTTATTAACTAGAAAGATATAAATGGAACAACAAAAAGAAAATGTGACTACGTAATGCGCGATATAAGATGTGTGTTGACTGTTTGGCTTCTCGAAACGTTCTGATTTTTTCTGGAAGGCGACCCCCACTACCTTCGGATCACGCCACATTCTTTTACGCCAGATAAAATAACGGCCACGAATCGACGTTTCTGGAGGTCGCCCTGCTTAATGAACCATGCGCTTGCCACTACAATGTTTGTTTTGCCGGGCAGCCGCGACGATCCGTCTGCGACATTATAGTGCCGCGACCGACAGTTAAGAATATAATCTATGGCAAGCCGCATGGCGTAACATCCTCCCCCCGTTGAGAGGGTACCGATCAAATTAGCGAGATGTGATTGAAGTTCCCATCTTAGTTCGTCTCGGTGGCTAGTTGTTCGGGTTTCTCGAGATCGGGTTGAATTGGCAGTGGGACAAGCCTTTTGACGGCCCGATCCAAAACGCTCTTTGCCGTCTGAACTGTAGCTGTCCGGATGACACCATCGGCGCCTGGATGAACCTTGATAACTCGGCCCAGAGGCCAATGCATGGAGGGAACGTTGTCCTCTCTGAGGATGACGATTGTGCCTTTTTGGATGCCGTGTCCACCCTTGCTCCACTTATTGCGGTTGGTTAGCTCGTTCAAATATTCCTTATGCCAGCGGTTCCAAAAATGCTGTTTAAGCTGTTGGATATGCTGCCATCTGGAGAGTCGGTTCGATGGAATGTCTCTGAAATCTCGATCACGTAAGCACATTAGTGAATCGCCAATGAGAAAATGTCCGGGAGTGAGGACTAGGAGATCATTTGGATCGGTGGAGATAGGAGTTAGCGGGCGGGAATTGAGGACTGCTTCTATTTCTATGATAAGAGTATTCAATTGTTCAGAGGTGAGTAACTCGTTGCCGGCTACACGCCTGAGGTGGCGTTTAAATGACTTCACCGCTGCTTCCCATAGCCCACCGAAATGCGGCGAATGAGGGGGAATGAAGTGCCATTCGATTTGTTTGTCGGCTAAAAATGCGGTCACTTTTTCCTTGTGATCGTCCGATTGTAATAAATCGTGAAGCTCTCGTAGTTCGTTGCTTGCTCCTCTGAAGTTGGTGCCGTTATCAGAATGGATGGTGGAGCAATACCCTCGTCGAGCGATAAATCGGCGAAGAGCGGCGATGAAGGCTTCGCTAGTGAGATCGTCAACGAGCTCGATGTGTACCGCTTTAATTGCTAGGCATACGAAAATGGCTACGTATACTTTTATCTGACGACGGTTACGATCTCGTTTTTCCTTGATGTGGAACGGCCCGCAGTAATCGACGCCGACGTTTGTAAATGGGCGAGATTCCGTTACTCGCGCCTCCGGCAGATTACCCATCACGTATTCTACCGGCGGTGGTTGAGCGCGGCAGCAGCGGACGCAGCCTTTGATCGCCCGCCATACTTGACTTCGACCGTCAACGGGCCAGTATCTTTGTCTTACTGCGTATAACGTAGCCTGCGTTCCGGAATGCATGTGGATCTTGTGCTCGTGGTCTATGATGCGTGTTGTAACGGATGACTTAGGTAATACTATGGGATGTTTCTGGGCGAAGGTCATCGACGAATGACTGAGTCGACCCCCGACTCGCAATATTCCTTCCTTGTCTATGAACGGATTGAGTCGCGTGAGCTTACCCTTTATCGCCGCGTTCCGATCTTTTTGGAGTGTACGAATTTCCTCGGAGAAATGGATGTTTTGCAACAATTTTATCAGTTTATTGTGCGTTATGCGTAATTCCGTAACGGTTAGGGGTGCCGCTCGGTTCCTTTTCTGTTTCCAACGGAGGCAACGAGCTATGATTCGTATCAACTTGGGCCAGGATGAATACCTTTGCAACAAACTGTAATCGGCGGGGTTTGCGGACAGACAAATCGCCCCCTTCTGCTCCGGTACTTCAATTTGCGGTGTTAGCGCCCATGTCGGCCAATAGCCTTCCGACTGGTAGAGCCATGCAGGACCGTGCTGCCAGATGGTTGGGCGCAGAAACTCTTCGGGTGTTTGGCCGCGTGATATTAAGTCCGCGGGGTTGTCGTCGGTAGGAACGTGGCGCCAATCGCGGATGCTGGTTTTTGTTTGAATTTCGGAGACTCTGTTAGCGACGAATGTTTTAAGGGTGTGAGGTGATGTATTGAGCCAATGGAGGACGATAGTGGAATCGGTCCAATAGATAGTTCGAGTAATTTTGTGTGATAGGGCTTGTTGTACTGTCGACATCAGGGACGTAAGAAGGAGTGCTCCGCTCAGCTCGAGCCGAGGAATGGTCTGGCACTTGAGTGGGGCGACTTTCGATTTTGCGGTTAAAAGTTGGGTCCAAACACGGCCGTTGGTGTTAAGGGTTCGAAGATAAACACAGGCTCCGTAAGCCTTTTCGCTGGCATCGCAGAAACCATGCAGTTCAATTTCCATTGCGGACTCGATTATTGCCTTGCGTGGGAACCTGACGTTGTTTAATAAGGGTAATTGGGCATAGTACCTTTCCCACTCTGTATGTAACTCGATCGGAAGTGATTCATCCCAATCGATTTTCGACGACCATATTCGTTGAAGTAGCATCTTGGCCCGAACAATCACCGGTGCGAGCAGACCGAGCGGATCGTAAATTTTTGCAATCTCCGAGCTGATGATTCGTTTCGTGACTCGAGAGGGCGTGGGTTTGACTTCGACCGAGTAAAGAATAGAGTCGTCGGATGAATTCCAAAACACTCCCAGCGTCTTCAAGGTTTGCGAGTCGCCCAAAAAATGTTGGTGATTTGTTTCTTCTAAGGAAAGTCCGTGTAATAAGTCCTTATCGTTTGACGCCCATTTTCGTATGTTTAAGCCGGCCAGTTGAAGTAAATTGGTGAGTTCTGTTCTGAGCGTGAGGGCTTCGTCCTTCGTTTCAGCTCCGGTGAGAGCGTCGTCGACGTAGAAATCCCGCTGCAGTACCTGTGCTGCACGTGGAAATCGATGTCCTTCGTCCTCTGCCAGTTGCTTGAGGCACCGAATAGCTAGATACGGGGCTGCGGATAAACCGAACGTTACAGTGCTAAGCTCATATGTTTCTGTTTCTCCACTCGCGCTGCGCCATAATATCCTTTGATATTTCCGATCCTCTGGTCGTACGAGGAATTGCCGATACATTTTCTCGATGTCGCCGGTGAGTACGTATTGATGAGAGCGGAATCTAATTAATATATAAAATAAATCTTCCTGTAACTTGGGTCCTGTGTGAAGTGTATCGTTTAAGGAGGTTCCGGTAGTGCTTGGTGCCGATCCGTCGAAAACTACACGGAGTTTGGTGGTTTGGCTCGATGCTTTGGTCACGCCATGATGGGGTAAATAGTATCCGTTGTCGTCGGAGTGGTTGTCATTGACCTTCGTCATGTGTCCCAACGCCAGGTATTCCTGTATTACCGTTCGATATTCTGATTCGAAGCGCTTGTCGTGGTGGAATCGGCGATTGAGTGAGGCGAGTCGTTTACTCGCCAGCGTTTTAGAGGATCCGAGTGACTGAAGCTGATCGTTGAAAGGTAGAGCGACGATGTATCGTCCTTCGCTGGTGCGTCGGGTGTGGGCTTGGAAGTGTTCTTCGCATCGTCGATCTGCCTCTGAGATATGTTTAATTGAGGGTCCTTCATCGATTTCCCAAAACCGCGCGAGGTCTGCTTGTAAAGTCGTCGTGGATGTGTGAAATATGTTTGTAGCGGTTTGGGAAGTTGGACTCCCCCCGATTACCCATCCGAATCGCGTCTTTTGCAGACGCAGTCCAGGCTCGTCTGGCTGCGTGAGGTTGACTTGTCCCACACACATCGACGCGAGTGTTGAACCTGAGCTTAGTAGTACATCTATCGGAGCTGGTAAATGAAATCGTGGATCGGCCAATTTGAGATTTTTTGGTATCTCAAGTGTCGAACGATCGATGGGTTCGCTGGGAATTAAGGTTGATATGGTTGGAATGATAAGGAACGTTAATGTCCGCGTGTATGTACCGTCAGTGGAAGTGATCGTGGTCGTGATGTGTCGCTTAGAGGTCGTTGTCAAGGTGTCTAGAGCTCCGATCGGGACCGAACATTTGTTTTGCCTTATCTTTAACGATTTTGCTAATTCCTCGGTAATGAAGTTCATACTGGATCCGGTGTCGAGCAACGCTCGACAACGGATTGGTTGCTGTTTATCATTCAAAATATTAATCTGCGCTGTGATGACTAGATCATTGGACAGTAATTCGGATGCTATTGGTCTGGTATTTTCGGTCGTCAACGGAGTCGTCGATCGTCGGCGTCATTGGTTGTGTGTTCGTCTGTCACTGGGCGGTGGACTTGGAGACGCGGCTGTTCGTGGTGTTTCCGATCTGTGGTCTGTTGCGTGCTTTTTGCGGCGAGTGGGTGATACGCAAGGTGGCAAGGAAGGTGTTGTGGATCGGCTATTTAATGGGGAAGATTTCGGGCTGGACGTGCTGGAACGAGACCCTGAATGGCGTTTTGTCCTATGCAGCATTGTATGATGTCGTTCTCCACATATGCGACATGATCCTGCGAAACAATGCTTCGTTGTGTGCCCTTTCCCGAGGCAGTTGAGGCATAGTGATGCTCTTTTGACCTCCCGAATGCGTTCGCGAAGGGATTTGGTTTTGAAGGTGTCACATCTCCAAATGGGGTGTGGTCCTTGACAGGTGGGGCATGTTGGAGTAACCTGTGTCGCCGTAAGTGCATGCCCTCGTGATGCGCGTTGACGGACCGGAGTAGTTTGTTCCGGTGATTCTCTTGTTTGTTTGACCGTGGTGATCGGTCTAGAGCTTCGTGCTAATCTCTCTAGGAAGTTTAATAAATGAATGTACGGAGGTACCTCGTTATTGGGCAGCGTCATTTCCCATTGCTTTTGGATACTTAGTGGTATTTTCGAGAGGATGAGGCTGTTGAGCATAGCACTCGTATCGGGGTAGGACTCTCCTAATTTGTTCAATGCATATATATGTTGTTTAAATGTGTGGACTAAGCGCCTTAATTCCGTTGGAGACTCCTTGGTTATCCTTGGATAATCAATTATTGCCATGCAGTGACTGAAAGCTGTGTATCGTGGACATTCGAAACTTTCCTTGAGAACGGCTATAGCCTGACTGTAGTTTACATTACTAAGGGGTAACGCGTTTAAACAATCGGCTGCTTCTCCTTGCAGGGCGGACTGCAGGTAATGGAATTTCTGTATGTCAGTGAGACTAGGATTTTTATCGATAGTGGAGGAAAAAGTATCATAAAACGTGTTCCATTTTTCTAAGCTTCCGTCAAAGGTAGGGAGCCGAAGATCTGGTAATTTAATGGATATCGGATTTGAACTTGCGGATGATGCACAGGTTGGAGGGTTTATGGATGTCGACGGCGAAGCTGTTTGCGCGTTCCTCAGAAGATTTTGTAGCCTTGTGTCTACCGCGACGTACTGATCCCTTATTTCGAAGCCGCGCGCTTGTTCCCCCTCGTCCAATACTTCTAATTCGAGTTGAATCGCTTCGAATTGACTCGCAACTTCGGTCAGTTGTTTCTCGTAATTCTTTAATAAGGAATTTTGCTGACTCTCAGATTGCTCGTACTCGTCCAGTCGATTCGATAAATATGTGAATCGGCCGCTACAGTAGCCTCGTCTTCGACGCAGGGAGATGAGTTGGTCTTCGCTCGTCATCGTTGCCGAGGATAGGAGATAGTCGAAATAAGGAACGAGCTTACCTTACTGTCGTGCGGCGTGAGGTCGCGTGTATGTTAAGTTGTGAAATTCGTTGCGTTGATGATTGTCCAGCTGCGACGGAAGGCTGCGTGGTTGCGTTCCCTTGCCAATGGGATGTGCTTCTTCGAAGATGACGCGCCTGACGTCACTGGTTTCGCTGTAGTGGATGCTCCTGCTTCCGCTGCTGGTTTTGATAAAGTCACGTGGCACTGTGTGGTCACTGGTAAGTGCACTCTTCACTGGCACGTGATCCGGCTCGAAGGACCAAAATGTTTCGATCATTCGCGGAGAGACGCGATCGCGAGATATCACGTCAACGAGAGTTGTAAGTTCTCGTTACGATTAAACAATCGACGCCACGAACTGATCGATTCCCTTATTTCGATTATGATAATAAGGGTAGTTTAATGAAATTTCACAAAATTAACACAACTAAATTAATGTTTATTGCAACAACTTATTAACTAGAAAGATATAAATGGAACAACAAAAAGAAAATGTGACTACGTAATGCGCGATATAAGATGTGTGTTGACTGTTTGGCTTCTCGAAACGTTCTGATTTTTTCTGGAAGGCGACCCCCACTACCTTCGGATCACGCCACATTCTTTTACGCCAGATAAAATAACGGCCACGAATCGACGTTTCTGGAGGTCGCCCTGCTTAATGAACCATGCGCTTGCCACTACAATGTTTGTTTTGCCGGGCAGCCGCGACGATCCGTCTGCGACATTATAGTGCCGCGACCGACAGTTAAGAATATAATCTATGGCAAGCCGCATGGCGTAACAGACGTTATAACGTATTACGTTATATGGGATGACGTTATAACGTATTACGTTATATGATATAACGTTATAACGTAATACGTTATATGGTATGACGTTATAACGTATTACGTTATATGATATAACGTTGTAACGTATTACGTTATATGTGATGACGTTATAACGTATCACGTTATATGTTATGACGTTATAACGTATTACGTTATATGGTATGACGTTATAACGTATTACGTTATATGGCATAACGTTATAACGTATTACGTTATATGATATATCGTTATAACGTAATACGTTATATGGTATAACGTTATAACGTATTACGTTATATGGTATGACGTTATAACGTATTACGTTATAGGGGATGGCGTTATAACGTAATAGGTTATATGGTATGACGTTATAACGTATTAAGTTATATGGTATGACGTTCTAACTTAATACGTTATTTGTTATGACTTTATAACGTATTACGTTATATG
This sequence comes from Bombus huntii, assembly GCF_024542735.1. Lineage (NCBI taxonomy): Eukaryota > Metazoa > Arthropoda > Insecta > Hymenoptera > Apidae > Bombus > Bombus huntii. The sequence continues at coordinate 22,633,578 of NC_066238.1, forward strand.
GCATAACGTTATAACGTATTACGTTATATGGTATGACATTATAACGTATTACGTTATATGGGATGACGTTATAACGTATTACGTTATATGGTATGACGTTATAACTTAATACGTTATTTGTTATGACGTTATAACGTACTACGTTATATGGGATGACGTTATAACGTATTACGTTATATGCGACGACGTTATAGCGCATTACATTATATGGTATAACGTTATAACGTATTACGTTATATGGGATGACGTTATAGCGTATTACGTTATATGTTATAACATTATAACGTATTACGTTATATGGTATAACGTTATAACGTATTACGTTATATGGGATGACGTTATAACGTATTACGTTATATGTTATAACGTTATAAAGTATTACGTTATATGGTATGACGTTATAACGTATTACGTTATATGGGACGACGTTATAACGTCTTACGTTGTATGGTATAACGTCATAACGTATTACGTTATATGTTATAACGTTATAACGTATTACGTTATATGGGACGACGTTATAGCGCATTACATTATATGGTATAACGTAATAACGTATTACGTTATATGGGATGACGTTATAACGTATTACGTTATATGTTATAACGTTATAACGTATTACGTTATATGGGATGACGTTATAACGTATTACGTTATATGATACAACGTTATAACGTATTACGTTATATGTTATGACGTTATAACGTATTACGTTATATGGGATGACGTTATAACGTATTATGTTCTATGTTATAACGTTGTAACGTATTACGTTATATGGTATACAGTTATAACGCATTACGTTATATGGTATGACGTTATAACGTATTACGCTATATGGGACGACGTTATAACGTATTACGTTATATGGTATGTCGTTGTAACGTATTACGTTATATGATATAACGTTGTAACGTATTACGTTATATGGTATACAGTTGTAGCGTATTACGTTATATGTTATAACGTTATAACGTATTACGTTATATGGTATGACGTTATAACGTACTACGTTATATGGGATGACGTTATAACGTATTACGTTATATGCGACGACGTTATAGCGCATTACATTATATGGTATAACGTTATAACGTATTACGTTATATGGGATGACGTTATAGCGTATTACGTTATATGTTATAACGTTATAACGTATTACGTTATATGGTATAACGTTATAACGTATTACGTTATATGGGATGACGTTATAACGTATTACGTTATATGTTATAACGTTATAAAGTATTACGTTATATGGTATGACGTTATAACGTATTACGTTATATGGGACGACGTTATAACGTCTTACGTTGTATGGTATAACGTCATAACGTATTACGTTATATGTTATAACGTTATAACGTATTACGTTATATGGGACGACGTTATAGCGCATTACATTATATGGTATAACGTAATAACGTATTACGTTATATGGGATGACGTTATAACGTATTACGTTATATGTTATAACGTTATAACGTATTACGTTATATGGGATGACGTTATAACGTATTACGTTATATGATACAACGTTATAACGTATTACGTTATATGTTATGACGTTATAACGTATTACGTTATATGGGATGACGTTATAACGTATTATGTTCTATGTTATAACGTTGTAACGTATTGCGTTATATGGTATACAGTTATAACGCATTACGTTATATGGTATGACGTTATAACGTATTACGCTATATGGGACGACGTTATAACGTATTACGTTATATGGTATGTCGTTATAACGTATTAAGTTATGTGGCATAACGTTATAACGTATTACGTTATATGGGATGACGTTATAACGTAATAGGTTATATGGTATGACGTTATAACGTACTTACTACGTTATTTGTTATGACGTTATAACGTACTACGTTATATGGGATGACGTTATAACGTATTACGTTATATGGGATGACGTTATAACGTATTACGTTATATGGTATAACGTAATAACGTATTACGTTATATGGGATGACGTTATAACGTATTACGTTATATGATATAACGTTGTAACGTATTACGTTATATGGTATACAGTTATAACGTATTACGTTATATGGTATGACGTTATAACGTATTACGTTATAGGGGATGACGTTATAACGTATCACGTTATATGTTATAACGTTATAACGTATTACGTTATATGGTATGCCGTTATAACGTATTACATTATATGATATAACGTTATAACTTATTACGTTATATGGTATGACGTTATAGCGTATTACGTTATATGTTATAACGTTATAACGTATTACGTTATTTGTTATGACGTTATAACGTATTACGTTATATGGGATGACGTTATAACGTATTACGTTATATGTTATAACGTTATAAAGTATTACGTTATATGGTATGACGTTATAACGCATTACGTTATATGGGACGACGTTATAACGTCTTACGTTGTATGGTATAACGTCATAACGTATTACGTTATATGTTATAACGTTATAACGTATTACGTTATATGGGACGACGTTATAGCGCATTACATTATATGGTATAACGTAATAACGTATTACGTTATATGGGGTGACGTTATAACGTATTACGTTATATGTTATAACGTTATAACGTATTACGTTATATGGGATGACGTTATAACGTATTACGTTATATGATACAACGTTATAACGTATTACGTTATATGTTATGACGTTATAACGTATTACGTTATATGGGATGACGTTATAACGTATTATGTTCTATGTTATAACGTTGTAACGTATTACGTTATATGGTATACAGTTATAACGCATTACGTTATATGGTATGACGTTATAACGTATTACGTTATATGATATAACGTTGTAACGTATTACGTTATATGTGATGACGTTATAACGTATCACGTTATATGTTATGACGTTATAACGTATTACGTTATATGGGACGACGTTATAACGTCTTACGTTGTATGGTATAACGTCATAACGTATTACGTTATATGTTATAACGTTATAACGTATTACGTTATATGGGACGACGTTATAGCGCATTACATTATATGGTATAACGTTATAACGTATTACGTTATATGGGACGACGTTATAGCGCATTACATTATATGGTATAACGTAATAACGTATTACGTTATATGGTATGACGTTATAACGTATTACGTTATATGGTATGACGTTATAACGTATTACGTTATATGGGATGACGTTATAACGTATTACGTTATATGATATAACGTTATAACGTAATACGTTATATGGTATGACGTTATAACGTATTACGTTATATGATATAACGTTGTAACGTATTACGTTATATGTGATGACGTTATAACGTATCACGTTATATGTTATGACGTTATAACGTATTACGTTATATGGTATGACGTTATAACGTATTACGTTATATGGCATAACGTTATAACGTATTACGTTATATGATATATCGTTATAACGTAATACGTTATATGGTATAACGTTATAACGTATTACGTTATATGGTATGACGTTATAACGTATTACGTTATAGGGGATGGCGTTATAACGTAATAGGTTATATGGTATGACGTTATAACGTATTAAGTTATATGGTATGACGTTCTAACTTAATACGTTATTTGTTATGACTTTATAACGTATTACGTTATATGGCATAACGTTATAACGTATTACGTTATATGGTATGACATTATAACGTATTACGTTATATGGGATGACGTTATAACGTATTACGTTATATGGTATGACGTTATAACTTAATACGTTATTTGTTATGACGTTATAACGTACTACGTTATATGGGATGACGTTATAACGTATTACGTTATATGCGACGACGTTATAGCGCATTACATTATATGGTATAACGTTATAACGTATTACGTTATATGGGATGACGTTATAGCGTATTACGTTATATGTTATAACATTATAACGTATTACGTTATATGGTATAACGTTATAACGTATTACGTTATATGGGATGACGTTATAACGTATTACGTTATATGTTATAACGTTATAAAGTATTACGTTATATGGTATGACGTTATAACGTATTACGTTATATGGGACGACGTTATAACGTCTTACGTTGTATGGTATAACGTCATAACGTATTACGTTATATGTTATAACGTTATAACGTATTACGTTATATGGGACGACGTTATAGCGCATTACATTATATGGTATAACGTAATAACGTATTACGTTATATGGGATGACGTTATAACGTATTACGTTATATGTTATAACGTTATAACGTATTACGTTATATGGGATGACGTTATAACGTATTACGTTATATGATACAACGTTATAACGTATTACGTTATATGTTATGACGTTATAACGTATTACGTTATATGGGATGACGTTATAACGTATTATGTTCTATGTTATAACGTTGTAACGTATTACGTTATATGGTATACAGTTATAACGCATTACGTTATATGGTATGACGTTATAACGTATTACGCTATATGGGACGACGTTATAACGTATTACGTTATATGGTATGTCGTTGTAACGTATTACGTTATATGATATAACGTTGTAACGTATTACGTTATATGGTATACAGTTGTAGCGTATTACGTTATATGTTATAACGTTATAACGTATTACGTTATATGGTATGACGTTATAACGTACTACGTTATATGGGATGACGTTATAACGTATTACGTTATATGCGACGACGTTATAGCGCATTACATTATATGGTATAACGTTATAACGTATTACGTTATATGGGATGACGTTATAGCGTATTACGTTATATGTTATAACGTTATAACGTATTACGTTATATGGTATAACGTTATAACGTATTACGTTATATGGGATGACGTTATAACGTATTACGTTATATGTTATAACGTTATAAAGTATTACGTTATATGGTATGACGTTATAACGTATTACGTTATATGGGACGACGTTATAACGTCTTACGTTGTATGGTATAACGTCATAACGTATTACGTTATATGTTATAACGTTATAACGTATTACGTTATATGGGACGACGTTATAGCGCATTACATTATATGGTATAACGTAATAACGTATTACGTTATATGGGATGACGTTATAACGTATTACGTTATATGTTATAACGTTATAACGTATTACGTTATATGGGATGACGTTATAACGTATTATGTTATATGATACAACGTTATAACGTATTACGTTATATGTTATGACGTTATAACGTATTACGTTATATGGGATGACGTTATAACGTATTATGTTCTATGTTATAACGTTGTAACGTATTGCGTTATATGGTATACAGTTATAACGCATTACGTTATATGGTATGACGTTATAACGTATTACGCTATATGGGACGACGTTATAACGTATTACGTTATATGGTATGTCGTTATAACGTATTAAGTTATGTGGCATAACGTTATAACGCATTACGTTATATGGGATGACGTTATAACGTAATAGGTTATATGGTATGACGTTATAACGTACTTACTACGTTATTTGTTATGACGTTATAACGTACTACGTTATATGGGATGACGTTATAACGTATTACGTTATATGGGATGACGTTATAACGTATTACGTTATATGGTATAACGTAATAACGTATTACGTTATATGGGATGACGTTATAACGTATTACGTTATATGATATAACGTTGTATCGTATTACGTTATATGGTATACAGTTATAACGTATTACGTTATATGGTATGACGTTATAACGTATTACGTTATAGGGGATGACGTTATAACGTATCACGTTATATGTTATAACGTTATAACGTATTACGTTATATGGTATGCCGTTATAACGTATTACATTATATGATATAACGTTATAACTTATTACGTTATATGGTATGACGTTATAGCGTATTACGTTATATGTTATAACGTTATAACGTATTACGTTATTTGTTATGACGTTATAACGTATTACGTTATATGGGATGACGTTATAACGTATTACGTTATATGTTATAACGTTATAAAGTATTACGTTATATGGTATGACGTTATAACGTATTACGTTATATGGGACGACGTTATAACGTCTTACGTTGTATGGTATAACGTCATAACGTATTACGTTATATGTTATAACGTTATAACGTATTACGTTATATGGGACGACGTTATAGCGCATTACATTATATGGTATAACGTAATAACGTATTACGTTATATGGGGTGACGTTATAACGTATTACGTTATATGTTATAACGTTATAACGTATTACGTTATATGGGATGACGTTATAACGTATTACGTTATATGATACAACGTTATAACGTATTACGTTATATGTTATGACGTTATAACGTATTACGTTATATGGGATGACGTTATAACGTATTATGTTCTATGTTATAACGTTGTAACGTATTACGTTATATGGTATACAGTTATAACGCATTACGTTATATGGTATGACGTTATAACGTATTACGCTATATGGGACGACGTTATAACGTATTACGTTATATGGTATGTCGTTGTAACGTATTACGTTATATGATATAACGTTGTAACGTATTACGTTATATGGTATACAGTTGTAGCGTATTACGTTATATGTTATAACGTTATAACGTATTACGTTATATGGTATGACGTTGTAACGTACTACGTTATATGGGATGACGTTATAACGTATTACGTTATATGCGACGACGTTATAGCGCATTACATTATATGGTATAACGTTATAACGTATTACGTTATATGGGATGACGTTATAGCGTATTACGTTATATGTTATAACGTTATAACGTATTACGTTATATGGTATAACGTTATAACGTATTACGTTATATGGGATGACGTTATAACGTATTACGTTATATGTTATATCGTTATAAAGTATTACGTTATATGGTATGACGTTATAACGTATTACGTTATATGGGACGACGTTATAGAGCATTACATTATATGGTATAACGTAATAACGTATTACGTTATATGGGATGACGTTATAACGTATTATGTTCTATGTTATAACGTTGTAACGTATTACGTTATATGGTATACAGTTATAACGCATTACGTTATATGGTATGACGTTATAACGTATTACGCTATATGGGACGACGTTATAACGTATTACGTTATATGGTATGTCGTTGTAACGTATTACGTTATATGATATAACGTTGTAACGTATTACGTTATATGGTATACAGTTGTAGCGTATTACGTTATATGTTATAACGTTATAACGTATTACGTTATATGGTATGACGTTATAACGTACTACGTTATATGGGATGACGTTATAACGTATTACGTTATATGCGACGACGTTATAGCGCATTACATTATATGGTATAACGTTATAACGTATTACGTTATATGGGATGACGTTATAGCGTATTACGTTATATGTTATAACGTTATAACGTATTACGTTATATGGTATAACGTTATAACGTATTACGTTATATGGGATGACGTTATAACGTATTACGTTATATGTTATAACGTTATAAAGTATTACGTTATATGGTATGACGTTATAACGTATTACGTTATATGGGACGACGTTATAACGTCTTACGTTGTATGGTATAACGTCATAACGTATTACGTTATATGTTATAACGTTATAACGTATTACGTTATATGGGACGACGTTATAACGTATTACGTTATATGGGATGACGTTATAACGTATTATGTTCTATGTTATAACGTTGTAACGTATTACGTTATATGGTATACATTTATAACGCATTACGTTATATGGTATGACGTTATAACGTATTACGCTATATGGGACGACGTTATAACGTATTACGTTATATGGTATGTCGTTATAACGTATTAAGTTATGTGGCATAACGTTATAACGTATTACGTTATATGGGATGACGTTATAACGTAATAGGTTATATGGTATGACGTTATAACGTACTTACTACGTTATTTGTTATGACGTTATAACGTACTACGTTATATGGGATGACGTTATAACGTATTACGTTATATGGGATGACGTTATAACGTATTACGTTATATGGTATAACGTAATAACGTATTACGTTATATGGTATGACGTTATAACGTATTACGTTATAGGGGATGACGTTATAACGTATCACGTTATATGTTATAACGTTATAACGTATTACGTTATATGGTATGCCGTTATAACGTATTACATTATATGATATAACGTTATAACTTATTACGTTATATGGTATGACGTTATAACGTATTACGTTATATGGCATAACTTTATAACGTATTACGTTATTTGATATAACGTTATAACGCAATACGTTATATGGGATGACGTTATAACGTAATAGGTTATATGGTATGACGTTATAACGTATTACGTTATATGCGATGACGTTATAACGTATTACGTTCTATGTTATAACGTTGTAACGTATTACGTTATATGATATAACGTTGTAACGTATTACGTTATATGGTATACAGTTGTAGCGTATTACGTTATATGGTATGACGTTATAACGTATTACGTTATAGGGGATGACGTTATAACGTAATAGGTTATATGGTATGACGTTATAACGTATTAAGTTATATGGTATGACGTTCTAACTTAATACGTTATTTGTTATGACGTTATAACGTATTACGTTATATGGCGTAACGTTATAACGTATTATGTTATATGGTATGACATTATAACGTATTACATTATATGGGATGACGTTATAACGTACTACGTTATATGGTATGACGTTATAACTTAATACGTTATATGGTATGACGTTATAACGTATTACGTTATATCGGACGACGTTACAACGTCTTACGTTGTATGGTATAACGTCATAACGTATTACGTTATATGTCATAACGTTATAACGTATTACGATATATGGGACGACGTTATAGCGCATTACATTATATGGTATAACGTAATAACGTATTACGTTATATGGGATGACGTTATAACGTATTACGTTATATGTTATAACGTTATAACGTATTACGTTATATGGTATAACGTTATAAGGTATTACGTTATATGGGATGACGTTATAAAGTATTACGTTATATGTTATAACTTTATAACGTATTACGTTATATGTTATAACGTTATAACGTATTACGTTATATGGTATGTCGTTATAACGTATTAAGTTATGTGGCAAAACGTTATAACGTATTACGTTATATGATATAACGTTATAACGTATTACGTTATATGGGATGACGTTATAACGTAATAGGTTATATGGTATGACGTTATAACGTATTACGTTATATGCGATGACGTTATAACGTATTACGTTCTATGTTATAACGTTGTAACGTATTACGTTATATGGTATACAGTTATAACGTATTACGTTATATGGTATGGCGTTATAACGTATTACGTTATATGTTATAACGTTATAACGTATTACGTTATATGGGATGACGTTATAACGTATTAAGTTATGTGGCAAAACGTTATAACGTATTACGTTATATGATATAACGTTATAACGTATTACGTTATATGGCATGACGTTATAACGTATTAAGTTATGTGGCAAAACGTTATAACGTATTACGTTATAGGGTATGTCGTTATAACGTATTTAGTTATGTGGCAAAACGTTATAACGTATTACGTTATATGATATAACGTTATAACGCATTACGTTATATGGTATGACGTTATAACGTATTACGTTATATGGGATGACGTTATAACGTAATAGGTTATATGGTATGACGTTATAACGTAATAGGTTATATGGTATGACGTTATAACGTACTTATTACGTTATTTGTTATGACGTTATAACGTACTACGTTATATGGGATGACGTTATAACGTATTACGTTATATGGGACGACGTTATAGAGCATTACATTATATGGTATAACGTAATAACGTATTACGTTATATGGGATGACGTTATAACGTATTACGTTATATGTTATAACGTTATAACGTATTACGTTATATGGGATGACGTTATAACGTATTAAGTTATGTGGCAAAACGTTATAACGTATTACGTTATATGATATAACGTTATAACGTATTACGTTATATGGCATGACGTTATAACGTATTAAGTTATGTGGCAAAACGTTATAACGTATTACGTTATAGGGTATGTCGTTATAACGTATTTAGTTATGTGGCAAAACGTTATAACGTATTACGTTATATGATATAACGTTATAACGCATAACGTTATATGGTATGACGTTATAACGTATTACGTTATATGGGATGACGTTATAACGTAATAGGTTATATGGTATGACGTTATAACGTAATAGGTTATATGGTATGACGTTATAACGTACTTATTACGTTATTTGTTATGACGTTATAACGTACTACGTTATATGGGATGACGTTATAACGTATTACGTTATATGGGACGACGTTATAGAGCATTACATTATATGGTATAACGTAATAACGTATTACGTTATATGGGATGACGTTATAACGTATTACGTTATATGCGATGACGTTATAACGTATTACGTTCTATGTTATAACGTTGTAACGTATTACATTATATGGTATACAGTTATAACGTATTACGTTATATGGTATGGCGTTATAACGTATTACGTTATAGGGGATGACGTTATAACGTATCACGTTATATGTTATGACGTTATAACGTATTACGTTATATGGTATGACGTTATAACGTATTACGTTATATGGCATAACGTTATAACGTATTACGTTATATGATATAACGTTCTAACGTAATACGTTATATGGTATAACGTTATAACGTATTACGTTATATGATATAACGTTGTAACGCATTACGTTATATGCGATGACGTTATAACGTATTACGTTATATGCGACGACGTTATAGCGCATTACATTATATGGTATAACGTTATAACGTATTACGTTATATGGGATGACGTTATAGCGTATTACGTTATATGTTATAACGTTATAACGTATTACGTTATATGGTATAACGTTATAATGTATTACGTTATATGATATAACGTTGTAACGTATTACGTTATATGGTATACAGTTATAACGTATTACGTTATATGGTATGACGTTATAACGTATTACGTTATATGGGATGACGTTATAACGTATTACGTTATATGGTATGACGTTATAACTTAATACGTTATTTGTTATGACGTTATAACGTATTACGTTATATGGTATGACGTTATAACGTGTTACGTTATATGGGACGACGTTATAACGTCTTACGTTGTATGGTATAACGTCATAACGTATTACGTTATATGTTATAACGTTATAACGTATTACGTTATATGGGACGACGTTATAGCGCATTACATTATATGGTATAACGTAATAACGTATTACGTTATATGGGATGACGTTATAACGTATTACGTTATATGTTATAACGTTATAACGTATTACGTTATATGGGATGACGTTATAACGTATTAAGTTATGTGGCAAAACGTTATAACGTATTACGTTATATGATATAACGTTATAACGTATTACGTTATATGGCATGACGTTATAACGTATTAAGTTATGTGGCAAAACGTTATAACGTATTACGTTATAGGGTATGTCGTTATAACGTATTAAGTTATGTGGCAAAACGTTATAACGTATTACGTTATATGGTATGACGTTATAACGTATTACGTTATATGGGACGACGTTATAACGTCTTACGTTGTATGGTATAACGTCATAACGTATTACGTTATATGTTATAACGTTATAACGTATTACGTTATATGGGACGACGTTATAGCGCATTACATTATATGGTATAACGTAATAACGTATTACGTTATATGGGATGACGTTATAACGTATTACGTTATATGTTATAACGTTATAACGTATTACGTTATATGGGATGACGTTATAACGTATTAAGTTATGTGGCAAAACGTTATAACGTATTACGTTATATGATATAACGTTATAACGTATTACGTTATATGGCATGACGTTATAACGTATTAAGTTATGTGGCAAAACGTTATAACGTATTACGTTATAGGGTATGCCGTTATAACGTATTTAGTTATGTGGCAAAACGTTATAACGTATTACGTTATATGATATAACGTTATAACGCATTACGTTATATGGTATGACGTTATAACGTATTACGTTATATGGGATGACGTTATAACGTAATAGGTTATATGGTATGACGTTATAACGTAATAGGTTATATGGTATGACGTTATAACGTACTTATTACGTTATTTGTTATGACGTTATAACGTACTACGTTATATGGGATGACGTTATAACGTATTACGTTATATGGGACGACGTTATAGAGCATTACATTATATGGTATAACGTAATAACGTATTACGTTATATGGGATGACGTTATAACGTATTACGTTATATGATATAACGTTATAACGTAATACGTTATATGGTATAACGTTATAACGTATTACGTTATATGATATAACGTTGTAACGTATTACGTTATATGGTATACAGTTATAACGTATTACGTTATATGGTATGACGTTATAACGTATTACGTTATAAGGTATAACGTTGTAACGTATTACGTTATATGTTATAACGTTATAACGTACTTATTACGTTATTTGTTATGACGTTATAACGTACTACGTTATATGGGATGACGTTATAACGTATTACGTTATATGGGACGACGTTATAGAGCATTACATTATATGGTATAACGTAATAACGTATTACGTTATATGGTATGCCGTTATAACGTATTACATTATATGTTATAACGTTATAACTTATTACGTTATATGGTATGACGTTATAACGTATTACGTTATATGGCATAACTTTATAACGTATTACGTTATTTGATATAACGTTATAACGCAATACGTTATATGGGATGACGTTATAACGTAATAGGTTATATGGTATGACGTTATAACGTATTACGTTATATGCGATGACGTTATAACGTATTACGTTCTATGTTATAACGTTGTAACGTATTACGTTATATGGTATACAGTTATAACGTATTACGCTATATGGTATGGCGTTATAACGTATTACGTTATAGGGGATGACGTTATAACGTATCACGTTATATGTTATGACGTTATAACGTATTACGTTATATGGTATGACGTTATAACGTATTACGTTATATGGCATAACGTTATAACGTATTACGTTATATGATATAACGTTCTAACGTAATACGTTATATGGTATAACGTTATAACGTATTACGTTATATGATATAACGTTGTAACGTATTACGTTATATGCGATGACGTTATAACGTATTACGTTCTATGTTATAACGTTGTAACGTATTACGTTATATGGTATACAGTTATAACGTATTACGTTATATGGTATGGCGTTATAACGTATTACGTTATAGGGGATGACGTTATAACGTATCACGTTATATGTTATGACGTTATAACGTATTACGTTATATGGTATGACGTTATAACGTATTACGTTATAGGGGATGACGTTATAACGTAATAGGTTATATGGTATGTCGTTATAACGTATTAATTTATGTGGCATAACGTTATAACGTATTACGCTTTATGGTATGACGTTAAAACATATTACGTTATATGGGATAACGTTATAACGTAACAGGTTATATGGTATGACGTTATAACGTATTAAGTTATATGGTATGACGTTATAACTTAATACGTTATTTGTTATGACGTTATAACGTACTACGTTATATGGGATGACGTTATAACGTATTACGTTATATGGGACGAAGTTATAGAGCATTATATTATATGGTATAACGTAATAACGTATTACGTTATATGGGATGACGTTATAACGTATTACGTTATATGTTATAACGTTATAACGTATTACGATATATGATATAACGTTATAACGTATTACGTTATATGTTATGACGTTATAACATATTACGTTATATGGGATGACGTTATAACGTATTATGTTCTATGTTATAACGTTGTAACGTATTACGTTATATGGTATACAGTTATAACGTATTACGTTATATGGTATGGCGTTATAACGTATTACGTTATAGGGGATGACGTTATAACGTATCACGTTATATGTTATGACGTTATAACGTATTACGTTATATGGTATGACGTTATAACGTATTACGTTATAGGGGATGACGTTATAACGTAATAGGTTATATGGTATGTCGTTATAACGTATTAATTTATGTGGCATAACGTTATAACGTATTACGTTTTATGGTATGACGTTAAAACATATTACGTTATATGGGATAACGTTATAACGTAACAGGTTATATGGTATGACGTTATAACGTATTAAGTTATATGGTATGACGTTATAACTTAATACGTTATTTGTTATGACGTTATAACGTACTACGTTATATGGGATGACGTTATAACGTATTACGTTATATGGGACGAAGTTATAGAGCATTATATTATATGGTATAACGTAATAACGTATTACGTTATATGGGATGACGTTATAACGTATTACGTTATATGTTATAACGTTGTAACGTATTACATTATATGGTATACAGTTATAACGTATTACGTTATATGGTATGGCGTTATAACGTATTACGTTATAGGGGATGACGTTATAACGTATCACGTTATATGTTATGACGTTATAACGTATTACGTTATATGGTATGACGTTATAACGTATTACGTTATATGGCATAACGTTATAACGTATTACGTTATATGATATAACGTTCTAACGTAATACGTTATATGGTATAACGTTATAACGTATTACGTTATATGATATAACGTTGTAACGCATTACGTTATATGCGATGACGTTATAACGTATTACGTTATATGCGACGACGTTATAGCGCATTACATTATATGGTATAACGTTATAACGTATTACGTTATATGGGATGACGTTATAGCGTATTACGTTATATGTTATAACGTTATAACGTATTACGTTATATGGTATAACGTTATAATGTATTACGTTATATGATATAACGTTGTAACGTATTACGTTATATGGTATACAGTTATAACGTATTACGTTATATGGTATGACGTTATAACGTATTACGTTATATGGGATGACGTTATAACGTATTACGTTATATGGTATGACGTTATAACTTAATACGTTATTTGTTATGACGTTATAACGTATTACGTTATATGGTATGACGTTATAACGTGTTACGTTATATGGGACGACGTTATAACGTCTTACGTTGTATGGTATAACGTCATAACGTATTACGTTATATGTTATAACGTTATAACGTATTACGTTATATGGGACGACGTTATAGCGCATTACATTATATGGTATAACGTAATAACGTATTACGTTATATGGGATGACGTTATAACGTATTACGTTATATGTTATAACGTTATAACGTATTACGTTATATGGGATGACGTTATAACGTATTAAGTTATGTGGCAAAACGTTATAACGTATTACGTTATATGATATAACGTTATAACGTATTACGTTATATGGCATGACGTTATAACGTATTAAGTTATGTGGCAAAACGTTATAACGTATTACGTTATAGGGTATGTCGTTATAACGTATTAAGTTATGTGGCAAAACGTTATAACGTATTACGTTATATGGTATGACGTTATAACGTATTACGTTATATGGGACGACGTTATAACGTCTTACGTTGTATGGTATAACGTCATAACGTATTACGTTATATGTTATAACGTTATAACGTATTACGTTATATGGGACGACGTTATAGCGCATTACATTATATGGTATAACGTAATAACGTATTACGTTATATGGGATGACGTTATAACGTATTACGTTATATGTTATAACGTTATAACGTATTACGTTATATGGGATGACGTTATAACGTATTAAGTTATGTGGCAAAACGTTATAACGTATTACGTTATATGATATAACGTTATAACGTATTACGTTATATGGCATGACGTTATAACGTATTAAGTTATGTGGCAAAACGTTATAACGTATTACGTTATAGGGTATGCCGTTATAACGTATTTAGTTATGTGGCAAAACGTTATAACGTATTACGTTATATGATATAACGTTATAACGCATTACGTTATATGGTATGACGTTATAACGTATTACGTTATATGGGATGACGTTATAACGTAATAGGTTATATGGTATGACGTTATAACGTAATAGGTTATATGGTATGACGTTATAACGTACTTATTACGTTATTTGTTATGACGTTATAACGTACTACGTTATATGGGATGACGTTATAACGTATTACGTTATATGGGACGACGTTATAGAGCATTACATTATATGGTATAACGTAATAACGTATTACGTTATATGGGATGACGTTATAACGTATTACGTTATATGATATAACGTTATAACGTAATACGTTATATGGTATAACGTTATAACGTATTACGTTATATGATATAACGTTGTAACGTATTACGTTATATGGTATACAGTTATAACGTATTACGTTATATGGTATGACGTTATAACGTATTACGTTATAAGGTATAACGTTGTAACGTATTACGTTATATGTTATAACGTTATAACGTACTTATTACGTTATTTGTTATGACGTTATAACGTACTACGTTATATGGGATGACGTTATAACGTATTACGTTATATGGGACGACGTTATAGAGCATTACATTATATGGTATAACGTAATAACGTATTACGTTATATGGTATGCCGTTATAACGTATTACATTATATGTTATAACGTTATAACTTATTACGTTATATGGTATGACGTTATAACGTATTACGTTATATGGCATAACTTTATAACGTATTACGTTATTTGATATAACGTTATAACGCAATACGTTATATGGGATGACGTTATAACGTAATAGGTTATATGGTATGACGTTATAACGTATTACGTTATATGCGATGACGTTATAACGTATTACGTTCTATGTTATAACGTTGTAACGTATTACGTTATATGGTATACAGTTATAACGTATTACGTTATATGGTATGGCGTTATAACGTATTACGTTATAGGGGATGACGTTATAACGTATCACGTTATATGTTATGACGTTATAACGTATTACGTTATATGGTATGACGTTATAACGTATTACGTTATATGGCATAACGTTATAACGTATTACGTTATATGATATAACGTTCTAACGTAATACGTTATATGGTATAACGTTATAACGTATTACGTTATATGATATAACGTTGTAACGTATTACGTTATATGCGATGACGTTATAACGTATTACGTTCTATGTTATAACGTTGTAACGTATTACGTTATATGGTATACAGTTATAACGTATTACGTTATATGGTATGGCGTTATAACGTATTATGTTCTATGTTATAACGTTGTAACGTATTACGTTATATGGTATACAGTTATAACGTATTACGTTATATGGTATGACGTTATAACTTAATACGTTATTTGTTATGACGTTATAACGTACTACGTTATATGGGATGACTTTATAACGTATTACGTTATATGGGACGAAGTTATAGAGCATTATATTATATGGTATAACGTAATAACGTATTACGTTATATGGGATGACGTTATAACGTATTACGTTATATGTTATAACGTTATAACGTATTACGATATATGATATAACGTTATAACGTATTACGTTATATGTTATGACGTTATAACATATTACGTTATATGGGATGACGTTATAACGTATTATGTTCTATGTTATAACGTTATAACGTATTACGTTATATGATATAACGTTGTAACGTATTACGTTATATGGTATACAGTTATAACGTATTACGTTATATGGTATGACGTTATAACGTATTACGTTATAGGGGATGACGTTATAACGTAATAGGTTATATGGTATGACGTTATAACGTATTAAGTTATATGGTATGACGTTCTAACTTAATACGTTATTTGTTATGACTTTATAACGTATTACGTTATATGGCATAACGTTATAACGTATTACGTTATATGGTATGACATTATAACGTATTACGTTATATGGGATGACGTTATAACGTATTACGTTATATGGTATGACGTTATAACTTAATACGTTATTTGTTATGACTTTATAACGTACTACGTTATATGGGATGACGTTATAACGTATTACGTTATATGCGACGACGTTATAGCGCATTACATTATATGGTATAACGTTATAACGTATTACGTTATATGGGATGACGTTATAGCGTATTACGTTATATGTTATAACGTTATAACGTATTACGTTATATGGTATAACGTTATAACGTATTACGTTATATGGGATGACGTTATAACGTATTACGTTATATGTTATAACGTTATAACGTATTACGTTAAATGGTATGACGTTATAACGTATTACGTTATATGGGACGACGTTATAGCGCATTACATTATATGGTATAACGTAATAACGTATTACGTTATATGGGATGACGTTATAACGTATTACGTTATATGTTATAACGTTATAACGTATTACGTTATATGGGATGACGTTATAACGTATTAAGTTATGTGGCAAAACGTTATAACGTATTACGTTATATGGCATGACGTTATAACGTATTAAGTTATGTGGCAAAACGTTATAACGTATTACGTTATAGGGTATGTCGTTATAACGTATTAAGTTATGTGGCAAAACGTTATAACGTATTACGTTATATGATATAACGTTATAACGTATTACGTTATATGTTATGACGTTATAACGTATTACGTTATATGGGATAACGTTATAACGTATTATGTTCTATGTTATAACGTTGTAACGTATTACGTTATATGGTATACAGTTATAACGCATTACGTTATATGGTATGACGTTATAGAGCATTACATTATATGGTATAACGTAATAACGTATTACGTTATATGGGATGACGTTATAGCGTATTACGTTATATGGTATGTCGTTATAACGTATTAAGTTATGTGGCATAACGTTATAACGTATTACGTTATATGGTATAACGTTATAACGTATTACGTTATATGTTATAACGCTATAACGTATTACGTTATATGGTATGCCGTTATGACGTATTACATTATATGTTATAACGTTATAACTTATTACGTTATATGGTATGACGTTATAACGTATTACGTTATATGGCATAACTTTATAACGTATTACGTTATTTGATATAACGTTATAACGCAATACGTTATATGGGATGACGTTATAACGTAATAGGTTATATGGTATGACGTTATAACGTATTACGTTATATGCGATGACGTTATAACGTATTACGTTCTATGCTATAACGTTGTAACGTATTACGTTATATGGTATACAGTTATAACGTATTACGTTATATGGTATGGCGTTAAAACGTATTACGTTATAGGGGATGACGTTATAACGTATCACGTTATATGTTATGACGTTATAACGTATTACGTTATATGGTATGACGTTATAACGTATTACGTTATATGGCATAACGTTATAACGTATTACGTTATATGATATAACGTTATAACGTAATACGTTATATGGTATAACGTTATAACGTATTACGTTATATGATATAACGTTGTAACGTATTACGTTATATGGGACGACGTTATAGCGCATTACGTTATATGGTATGACGCTATAACGTATTACGTTATAGGGGATGACGTTATAACGTAATAGGTTATATGGTATGACGTTATAACGTATTAAGTTATATGGTATGACGTTCTAACTTAATACGTCATTTGTTATGACGTTATAACGTATTACGTTATATGGCGTAACGTTATAACGTATTACGTTATATGGTATGACATTATAACGTATTACATTATATGGGATGACGTTATAACGTATTACGTTATATGGCGTAACGTTATAACGTATTACGTTATATGGCGTAACGTTATAACGTATTACGTTGTATGGTATGACGTTATAACGTATTACGTTATAGGGGATGACGTTATAACGTATTGCGTTATATGTTATGACGTTATAACGTATTACGTTATATGGTATGACGTTATAACTTATTACGTTATATGGGATGACGTTATAACGTATTAAGTTATGTGGCAAAACGTTATAACGTATTACGTTATATGATATAACGTTATAACGTATTACGTTATATGGCATGACGTTATAACGTATTAAGTTATGTGGCAAAACGTTATAACGTATTACGTTATAGGGTATGTCGTTATAACGTATTAAGTTATGTGGCAAAACGTTATAACGTATTACGTTATATGGTATGACGTTATAACGTATTACGTTATATGGGACGACGTTATAGCGCATTACATTATATGGTATAACGTAATAACGTATTACGTTATATGGCATAACGTTATAACGTATTACGTTATATGGTATGACATTATAACGTATTACGTTATATGGGATGACGTTGTAACGTATTACGTTATATGGTATGACGTTATAACTGAATACGTTATTTGTTATGACGTTATAACGTACTACGTTATATGGGATGACTTTATAACGTATTACGTTATATGCGACGACGTTATAGCGCATTACATTATATGGTATAACGTTATAACGTATTACGTTATATGGGATGACGTTATAGCGTATTACGTTATATGTTATAACGTTATAACGTATTACGTTATATGGTATAACGTTATAACGTATTACGTTATATGATATAACGTTGTAACTTATTACGTTATATGGTATGACGTTATAACTTAATACGTTATTTGTTATGACGTTATAACGTATTACGTTATATGGTATGACGATATAACGTGTTACGTTATATGGGACGACGTTATAACGTCTTACGTTGTATGGTATAACGTCATAACGTATTACGTTATATGTTATAACGTTATAACGTATTACGTTATATGGGACGACGTTATAGCGCATTACATTATATGGTATAACGTAATAACGTATTACGTTATATGGGATGACGTTATAACGTATTACGTTATATGTTATAACGTTATAACGTATTACGTTATATGGGATGACGTTATAACGTATTAAGTTATGTGGCAAAACGTTATAACGTATTACGTTATATGATATAACGTTATAACGTATTACGTTATATGGCATGACGTTATAACGCATTAAGTTATGTGGCAAAACGTTATAACGTATTACGTTATATGATATAACGTTATAACGCATTACGTTATATGGGATGACGTTATAACGTATTACGTTATATGGGATGACGTTATAACGTATTAAGTTATGTGGCAAAACGTTATAACGTATTACGTTATATGATATAACGTTATAACGTATTACGTTATATGGCATGACGTTATAACGTATTAAGTTATGTGGCAAAACGTTATAACGTATTACGTTATAGGGTATGTCGTTATAACGTATTAAGTTATGTGGCAAAACGTTATAACGTATTACGTTATATGATATAACGTTATAACGCATTACGTTATATGGGATGACGTTATAACGTATTACGTTATATGTTATAACGTTATAACGTATTACGTTAAATGGTATGACGTTATGACGTATTACGTTATATGGGACGACGTTATAGCGCATTACATTATATGGTATAACGTAATAACGTATTACGTTATATGGGATGACGTTATAACGTATTACGTTATATGGGATGACGTTATAACGTATTAAGTTATGTGGCAAAACGTTATAACGTATTACGTTATATGGCATGACGTTATAACGTATTAAGTTATGTGGCAAAACGTTATAACGTATTACGTTATAGGGTATGTCGTTATAACGTATTAAGTTATGTGGCAAAACGTTATAACGTATTACGTTATATGATATAACGTTATAACGTATTACGTTATATGTTATGACGTTATAACGTATTACGTTACATGGGATAACGTTATAACGTATTATGTTCTATGTTATAACGTTGTAACGTATTACGTTATATGGTATACAGTTATAACGCATTACGTTATATGGTATGACGTTATAGAGCATTACATTATATGGTATAACGTAATAACGTATTACGTTATATGGGATGACGTTATAGCGTATTACGTTATATGGTATGTCGTTATAACGTATTAAGTTATGTGGCATAACGTTATAACGTATTACGTTATATGGTATAACGTTATAACGTATTACGTTATATGTTATAACGTTATAACGTATTACGTTATATGGTATGCCGTTATGACGTATTACATTATATGTTATAACGTTATAACTTATTACGTTATATGGTATGACGTTATAACGTATTACGTTATATGGCATAACTTTATAACGTATTACGTTATTTGATATAACGTTATAACGCAATACGTTATATGGGATGACGTTATAACGTAATAGGTTATATGGTATGACGTTATAACGTATTACGTTATATGCGATGACGTTATAACGTATCACGTTCTATGCTATAACGTTGTAACGTATTACGTTATATGGTATACAGTTATAACGTATTACGTTATATGGTATGGCGTTAAAACGTATTACGTTATAGGGGATGACGTTATAACGTATCACGTTATATGTTATGACGTTATAACGTATTACGTTATATGGTATGACGTTATAACGTATTACGTTATATGGCATAACGTTATAACGTATTACGTTATATGATATAACGTTATAACGTAATACGTTATATGGTATAACGTTATAACGTATTACGTTATATGATATAACGTTGTAACGTATTACGTTATATGGGACGACGTTATAGCGCATTACGTTATATGGTATGACGCTATAACGTATTACGTTATAGGGGATGACGTTATAACGTAATAGGTTATATGGTATGACGTTATAACGTATTAAGTTATATGGTATGACGTTCTAACTTAATACGTCATTTGTTATGACGTTATAACGTATTACGTTATATGGCGTAACGTTATAACGTATTACGTTATATGGTATGACATTATAACGTATTACATTATATGGGATGACGTTATAACGTATTACGTTATATGGCGTAACGTTATAACGTATTACGTTATATGGCGTAACGTTATAACGTATTACGTTGTATGGTATGACGTTATAACGTATTACGTTATAGGGGATGACGTTATAACGTATTGCGTTATATGTTATGACGTTATAACGTATTACGTTATATGGTATGACGTTATAACTTATTACGTTATATGGGATGACGTTATAACGTATTAAGTTATGTGGCAAAACGTTATAACGTATTACGTTATATGATATAACGTTATAACGTATTACGTTATATGGCATGACGTTATAACGTATTAAGTTATGTGGCAAAACGTTATAACGTATTACGTTATAGGGTATGTCGTTATAACGTATTAAGTTATGTGGCAAAACGTTATAACGTATTACGTTATATGGTATGACGTTATAACGTATTACGTTATATGGGACGACGTTATAGCGCATTACATTATATGGTATAACGTAATAACGTATTACGTTATATGGCATAACGTTATAACGTATTACGTTATATGGTATGACATTATAACGTATTACGTTATATGGGATGACGTTGTAACGTATTACGTTATATGGTATGACGTTATAACTGAATACGTTATTTGTTATGACGTTATAACGTACTACGTTATATGGGATGACGTTATAACGTATTACGTTATATGCGACGACGTTATAGCGCATTACATTATATGGTATAACGTTATAACGTATTACGTTATATGGGATGACGTTATAGCGTATTACGTTATATGTTATAACGTTATAACGTATTACGTTATATGGTATAACGTTATAACGTATTACGTTATATGATATAACGTTGTAACTTATTACGTTATATGGTATGACGTTATAACTTAATACGTTATTTGTTATGACGTTATAACGTATTACGTTATATGGTATGACGATATAACGTGTTACGTTATATGGGACGACGTTATAACGTCTTACGTTGTATGGTATAACGTCATAACGTATTACGTTATATGTTATAACGTTATAACGTATTACGTTATATGGGACGACGTTATAGCGCATTACATTATATGGTATAACGTAATAACGTATTACGTTATATGGGATGACGTTATAACGTATTACGTTATATGTTATAACGTTATAACGTATTACGTTATATGGGATGACGTTATAACGTATTAAGTTATGTGGCAAAACGTTATAACGTATTACGTTATATGATATAACGTTATAACGTATTACGTTATATGGCATGACGTTATAACGCATTAAGTTATGTGGCAAAACGTTATAACGTATTACGTTATAGGGTATGTCGTTATAACGTATTAAGTTATGTGGCAAAACGTTATAACGTATTACGTTATATGGTATGACGTTATAACGAATTGCGTTATATGGGACGACGTTATAACGTCTTACGTTGTATGGTATAACGTCATAACGTATTACGTTATATGTTATAACGTTATAACGTATTACGTTATATGGGACGACGTTATAGCGCATTACATTATATGGTATAACGTAATAACGTATTACGTTATATGGGATGACGTTATAACGTATTACGTTATATGTTATAACGTTATAACGTATTACGTTATATGGGATGACGTTATAACGTATTAAGTTATGTGGCAAAACGTTATAACGTATTACGTTATATGATATAACGTTATAACGTATTACGTTATATGGCATGACGTTATAACGTATTAAGTTATGTGGCAAAACGTTATAACGTATTACGTTATAGGGTATGTCGTTATAACGTATTAAGTTATGTGGCAAAACGTTATAACGTATTACGTTATATGATATAACGTTATAACGCATTACGTTATATGGTATGACGTTATAACGTATTACGCTATATGGGACGACGTTATAACGTATTACGCTATATGGGACGACGTTATAACGTATTACGTTATATGGTGTGTCGTTATAACGTATTAAGTTATGTGGCATAACGTTATAACGTATTACGTTATATGGGATGACGTTATAACGTAATAGGTTATATGGTATGACGTTATAACGTAATAGGTTATATGGTATGACGTTATAACGTACTTATTACGTTATTTGTTATGACGTTATAACGTACTACGTTATATGGGATGACGTTATAACGTATTACGTTATATGGGACGACGTTATAGAGCATTACATTATATGGTATAACGTAATAACGTATTACGTTATATGGGATGACGTTATAACGTATTACGTTATATAATATAACGTTATAACGTAATACGTTATATGGTACAACGTTATAACGTTTTACGTTATATGATATAACGTTGTAACGTATTACGTTATATGGTATACAGTTATAACGTATTACGTTATATGGTATGACGTTATAACGTATTACGTTATAAGGTATAACGTTGTAACGTATTACGTTATATGTTATAACGTTATAACGTATTACGTTATATGGTATAACGTAATAACGTATTACGTTATATGGCATAACGTTATAACGTATTACGTTATATGGTATGACATTATAACGTATTACGTTATATGGGATGACGTTATAACGTATTACGTTATATGGTATGACGTTATAACTTAATACGTTATTTGTTATGACGTTATAGCGTATTACGTTATGTGGCAAAACGTTATAACGTATTACGTTATATGATATAACGTTATAACGTATTACGTTATATGGCATGACGTTATAACGTATTAAGTTATGTGGCAAAACGTTATAACGTATTACGTTATAGGGTATGTCGTTATAACGTATTAAGTTATGTGGCAAAACGTTATAACGTATTACGTTATATGGTATGACGTTATAACGAATTACGTTATATGGGACGACGTTATAACGTCTTACGTTGTATGGTATAACGTCATAACGTATTACGTTATATGTTATAACGTTATAACGTATTACGTTATATGTTATAACGTTATAACGTATTACGTTATATGGGACGACGTTATAGCGCATTACATTATATGGTATAACGTAATAACGTATTACGTTATATGGCATAACGTTATAACGTATTACGTTATATGGGATGACGTTATAACGTATTACGTTCTATGTTATAACGTTTTAACGTATTACGTTATATAGGATGACGTTATAACGTATTACGTTATATAGGATGACGTTATAACGTATTACGTTACATGGTATGACGTTATAACGTATTACGTTATATGTTATAACGTTATAACGTATTACGTTATATGGTATGTCGTTATAACGTATTACGTTATATGGCATAACGTTATAACGTATTACGTTATATGGTATGACGTTATAACGTATTACGTTATATGGGATGACGTTATAACTTACTACGTTATATGGGATGACGTTATAACGTATTACGTTATATGGGACGACGTTATAGCGCATTACATTATATGGTATAACGTAATAACGTATTACGTTATATGTTATAACGTTATAACGTATTACGTTATATGGGACGACGTTATAGCGCATTACATTATATGGTATAACGTAATAACGTATTACGTTATATGGCATAACGTTATAACGTATTACGTTATATGGTATGACATTATAACGTATTACGTTATATGGGATGACGTTATAACGTATTACGTTATATGGTATGACGTTATAACTTAATACGTTATTTGTTATGACGTTATAACGTACTACGTTATATGGGATGACGTTATAACGTATTACGTTATATGGGATGACGTTATAACGTATTAAGTTATGTGGCAAAACGTTATAACGTATTACGTTATATGATATAACGTTATAACGTATTACGTTATATGGCATGACGTTATAACGTATTAAGTTATGTGGCAAAACGTTATAACATATTACGTTATAGGGTATGACATTATAACGTATTACGTTATATGGTATGACGTTATAACTTAATACGTTATTTGTTATGACGTTATAACGTATTAAGTTATGTTGCAAAACGTTATAACGTATTACGTTATATGATATAACGTTATAACGTATTACGTTATATGGCATGACGTTATAACGTATTAAGTTATGTGGCAAAACGTTATAACGTATTACGTTATAGGGTATGTCGTTATAACGTATTAGGTTATGTGGCAAAACGTTATAACGTATTACGTTATATGGTATGACGTTATAACGTATTACGTTATATGGGACGACGTTATAACGTCTTACGTTGTATGGTATAACGTCATAACGTATTACGTTATATGTTATAACGTTATAACGTATTACGTTATATGGGACGACGTTATAGCGCATTACATTATATGGTATAACGTAATAACGTATTACGTTATATGGCATAACGTTATAACGTATTACGTTATATGGTATGACATTATAACGTATTACGTTATATGGGATGACGTTATAACGTATTACGTTATATGGTATGACGTTATAACTTAATACGTTATTTGTTATTACGTTATAACGTACTACGTTATATGGGATGACGTTATAACGTATTACGTTATATGCGACGACGTTATAGCGCATTACATTATATGGTATAACGTTATAACGTATTACGTTATATGGGACGACGTTATAACGTCTTACGTTGTATGGTATAACGTCATAACGTATTACGTTATATGTTATAACGTTATAACGTATTACGTTATATGGGACGACGTTATAGCGCATTACATTATATGGTATAACGTAATAACGTATTACGTTATATGGGATGACGTTATAACGTATTACGTTATATGTTATAACGTTATAACGTATTACGTTATATGGGATGACGTTATAACGTATTAAGTTATGTGGCAAAACGTTATAACGTATTACGTTATATGATATAACGTTATAACGTATTACGTTATATGGCATGACGTTATAACGTATTAAGTTATGTGGCAAAACGTTATAACGTATTACGTTATAGGGTATGTCGTTATAACGTATTAAGTTATGTGGCAAAACGTTATAACGTATTACGTTATATGATATAACGTTATAACGCATTACGTTATATGGTATGACGTTATAACGTATTACGCTATATGGGACGACGTTATAACGTATTACGCTATATGGGACGACGTTATAACGTATTACGTTATATGGTGTGTCGTTATAACGTATTAAGTTATGTGGCATAACGTTATAACGTATTACGTTATA
This sequence comes from Bombus huntii, assembly GCF_024542735.1. NCBI lineage: Eukaryota > Metazoa > Arthropoda > Insecta > Hymenoptera > Apidae > Bombus > Bombus huntii. The sequence goes on from NC_066238.1 coordinate 22,661,636, forward strand.
TGGGATGACGTTATAACGTAATAGGTTATATGGTATGACGTTATAACGTAATAGGTTATATGGTATGACGTTATAACGTACTTATTACGTTATTTGTTATGACGTTATAACGTACTACGTTATATGGGATGACGTTATAACGTATTACGTTATATGGGACGACGTTATAGAGCATTACATTATATGGTATAACGTAATAACGTATTACGTTATATGGGATGACGTTATAACGTATTACGTTATATAATATAACGTTATAACGTAATACGTTATATGGTACAACGTTATAACGTTTTACGTTATATGATATAACGTTGTAACGTATTACGTTATATGGTATACAGTTATAACGTATTACGTTATATGGTATGACGTTATAACGTATTACGTTATAAGGTATAACGTTGTAACGTATTACGTTATATGTTATAACGTTATAACGTATTACGTTATATGGTATAACGTAATAACGTATTACGTTATATGGCATAACGTTATAACGTATTACGTTATATGGTATGACATTATAACGTATTACGTTATATGGGATGACGTTATAACGTATTACGTTATATGGTATGACGTTATAACTTAATACGTTATTTGTTATGACGTTATAGCGTATTACGTTATGTGGCAAAACGTTATAACGTATTACGTTATATGATATAACGTTATAACGTATTACGTTATATGGCATGACGTTATAACGTATTAAGTTATGTGGCAAAACGTTATAACGTATTACGTTATAGGGTATGTCGTTATAACGTATTAAGTTATGTGGCAAAACGTTATAACGTATTACGTTATATGGTATGACGTTATAACGAATTACGTTATATGGGACGACGTTATAACGTCTTACGTTGTATGGTATAACGTCATAACGTATTACGTTATATGTTATAACGTTATAACGTATTACGTTATATGTTATAACGTTATAACGTATTACGTTATATGGGACGACGTTATAGCGCATTACATTATATGGTATAACGTAATAACGTATTACGTTATATGGCATAACGTTATAACGTATTACGTTATATGGGATGACGTTATAACGTATTACGTTCTATGTTATAACGTTTTAACGTATTACGTTATATAGGATGACGTTATAACGTATTACGTTATATAGGATGACGTTATAACGTATTACGTTATATGGTATGACGTTATAACGTATTACGTTATATGTTATAACGTTATAACGTATTACGTTATATGGTATGTCGTTATAACGTATTACGTTATATGGCATAACGTTATAACGTATTACGTTATATGGTATGACGTTATAACGTATTACGTTATATGGGATGACGTTATAACTTACTACGTTATATGGGATGACGTTATAACGTATTACGTTATATGGGACGACGTTATAGCGCATTACATTATATGGTATAACGTAATAACGTATTACGTTATATGTTATAACGTTATAACGTATTACGTTATATGGGACGACGTTATAGCGCATTACATTATATGGTATAACGTAATAACGTATTACGTTATATGGCATAACGTTATAACGTATTACGTTATATGGTATGACATTATAACGTATTACGTTATATGGGATGACGTTATAACGTATTACGTTATATGGTATGACGTTATAACTTAATACGTTATTTGTTATGACGTTATAACGTACTACGTTATATGGGATGACGTTATAACGTATTACGTTATATGGGATGACGTTATAACGTATTAAGTTATGTGGCAAAACGTTATAACGTATTACGTTATATGATATAACGTTATAACGTATTACGTTATATGGCATGACGTTATAACGTATTAAGTTATGTGGCAAAACGTTATAACATATTACGTTATAGGGTATGACATTATAACGTATTACGTTATATGGTATGACGTTATAACTTAATACGTTATTTGTTATGACGTTATAACGTATTAAGTTATGTTGCAAAACGTTATAACGTATTACGTTATATGATATAACGTTATAACGTATTACGTTATATGGCATGACGTTATAACGTATTAAGTTATGTGGCAAAACGTTATAACGTATTACGTTATAGGGTATGTCGTTATAACGTATTAGGTTATGTGGCAAAACGTTATAACGTATTACGTTATATGGTATGACGTTATAACGTATTACGTTATATGGGACGACGTTATAACGTCTTACGTTGTATGGTATAACGTCATAACGTATTACGTTATATGTTATAACGTTATAACGTATTACGTTATATGGGACGACGTTATAGCGCATTACATTATATGGTATAACGTAATAACGTATTACGTTATATGGCATAACGTTATAACGTATTACGTTATATGGTATGACATTATAACGTATTACGTTATATGGGATGACGTTATAACGTATTACGTTATATGGTATGACGTTATAACTTAATACGTTATTTGTTATTACGTTATAACGTACTACGTTATATGGGATGACGTTATAACGTATTACGTTATATGCGACGACGTTATAGCGCATTACATTATATGGTATAACGTTATAACGTATTACGTTATATGGGACGACGTTATAACGTCTTACGTTGTATGGTATAACGTCATAACGTATTACGTTATATGTTATAACGTTATAACGTATTACGTTATATGGGACGACGTTATAGCGCATTACATTATATGGTATAACGTAATAACGTATTACGTTATATGGGATGACGTTATAACGTATTACGTTATATGTTATAACGTTATAACGTATTACGTTATATGGGATGACGTTATAACGTATTAAGTTATGTGGCAAAACGTTATAACGTATTACGTTATATGATATAACGTTATAACGTATTACGTTATATGGCATGACGTTATAACGTATTAAGTTATGTGGCAAAACGTTATAACGTATTACGTTATAGGGTATGTCGTTATAACGTATTAAGTTATGTGGCAAAACGTTATAACGTATTACGTTATATGGTATGACGTTATAACGAATTACGTTATATGGGACGACGTTATAACGTCTTACGTTGTATGGTATAACGTCATAACGTATTACGTTATATGTTATAACGTTATAACGTATTACGTTATATGGGACGACGTTATAGCGCATTACATGATATGGTATAACGTAATAACGTATTACGTTATATGGGATGACGTTATAACGTATTACGTTATATGTTATAACGTTATAACGTATTACGTTATATGGGATGACGTTATAACGTATTAAGTTATGTGGCAAAACGTTATAACGTATTACGTTATATGATATAACGTTATAACGTATTACGTTATATGGCATGACGTTATAACGTATTAAGTTATGTGGCAAAACGTTATAACGTATTACGTTATAGGGTATGTCGTTATAACGTATTAAGTGATGTGGCAAAACGTTATAACGTATTACGTTATATGATATAACGTTATAACGCATTACGTTATATGGTATGACGTTATAACGTATTACGCTATATGGGACGACGTTATAACGTATTACGTTATATGGTGTGTCGTTATAACGTATTAAGTTATGTGGCATAACGTTATAACGTATTACGTTATATGGGATGACGTTATAACGTAATAGGTTATATGGTATGACGTTATAACGTAATAGGTTATATGGTATGACGTTATAACGTACTTATTACGTTATTTGTTATGACGTTATAACGTACTACGTTATATGGGATGACGTTATAACGTATTACGTTATATGGGACGACGTTATAGAGCATTACATTATATGGTATAACGTAATAACGTATTACGTTATATGGGATGACGTTATAACGTATTACGTTATATGATATAACGTTATAACGTAATACGTTATATGGTATAACGTTATAACGTATTACGTTATATGATATAACGTTGTAACGTATTACGTTATATGGTATACAGTTATAACGTATTACGTTATATGGTATGACGTTATAACGTATTACGTTATAAGGTATAACGTTGTAACGTATTACGTTATATGTTATAACGTTATAACGTATTACGTTATATGGTATGCCGTTATAACGTATTACATTATATGTTATAACGTTATAACTTATTACGTTATATGGTATGACGTTATAACGTATTACGTTATATGGCATAACTTTATAACGTATTACGTTATTTGATATAACGTTATAACGCAATACGTTATATGGGATGACGTTATAACGTAATAGGTTATATGGTATGACGTTATAACGTATTACGTTATATGCGATGACGTTATAACGTATTACGTTCTATGTTATAACGTTGTAACGTATTACGTTATATGGTATACAGTTATAACGTATTACGTTATATGGTATGGCGTTATAACGTATTACGTTATAGGGGATGACGTTATAACGTATCACGTTATATGTTATGACGTTATAACGTATTACGTTATATGGTATGACGTTATAACGTATTACGTTATAGGGGATGACGTTATAACGTAATAGGTTATATGGTATGTCGTTATAACGTATTAAGTTATGTGGCATAACGTTATAACGTATTACTTTATATGGTATGACGTTATAACATATTACGTTATATGGGATAACGTTATAACGTAATAGGTTATATGGTATGACGTTATAACGTATTAAGTTATATGGTATGACGTTATAACTTAATACGTTATTTGTTATGACGTTATAACGTACTACGTTATATGGGATGACGTTATAACGTATTACGTTATATGGGACGACGTTATAGAGCATTATATTATATGGTATAACGTAATAACGTATTACGTTATATGGGATGACGTTATAACGTATTACGTTATATGTTATAACGTTATAACGTATTACTATATATGATATAACGTTATAACATATTACGTTATATGTTATGACGTTATAACGTATTACGTTATATGGGATGACGTTATAACGTATTATGTTCTATGTTATAACGTTATAACGTATTACGTTATATGATATAACGTTGTAACGTATTACGTTATATGGTATACAGTTATAACGTATTACGTTATATGGTATGACGTTATAACGTATTACGTTATAGGGGATGACGTTATAACGTATCACGTTATATGTTATGACGTTATAACGTATTACGTTATATGGTATGACGTTATAACGTATTACGTTATATGGCATAACGTTATAACGTATTACGTTATATGATATAACGTTGTAACGTATTACGTTATATGGTATACAGTTATAACGTATTACGTTATATGGTATGACGTTATAACGTATTACGTTATAGGGGATGACGTTATAACGTATCACGTTATATGTTATGACGTTATAACGTATTACGTTATATGGCATAACGTTATAACGTATTACGTTATATGGTATGACATTATAACGTATTACGTTATATGGGATGACGTTATAACGTATTACGTTATATGGTATGACGTTATAACTTAATACGTTATTTGTTTTGACTTTATAACGTACTACGTTATATGGGATGACGTTATAACGTATTACGTTATATGCGACGACGTTGTAGCGCATTACATTATATGGTATAACGTTATAACGTATTACGTTATATGGGATGACGTTATAGCGTATTACGTTATATGTTATAACGTTATAACGTATTACGTTATATGGTATAACGTTATAACGTATTACGTTATATGGGATGACGTTATAACGTATTACGTTATATGTTATAACGTTATAACGTATTACGTTAAATGGTATGACGTTATAACGTATTACGTTATATGGGACGACGTTATAGCGCATTACATTATATGGTATAACGTAATAACGTATTACGTTATATGGGATGACGTTATAACGTATTACGTTATATGTTATAACGTTATAACGTATTACGTTATATGGGATGACGTTATAACGTATAAAGTTATGTGGCAAAACGTTATAACGTATTACGTTATATGGCATGACGTTATAACGTATTAAGTTATGTGGCAAAACGTTATAACGTATTACGTTATAGGGTATGTCGTTATAACGTATTAAGTTATGTGGCAAAACGTTATAACGTATTACGTTATATGATATAACGTTATATCGTATTACGTTATATGTTATGACGTTATAACGTATTACGTTATATGGGATAACGTTATAACGTATTATGTTCTATGTTATAACGTTGTAACGTATTACGTTATATGGTATACAGTTATAACGCATTACGTTATATGGTATGACGTTATAGAGCATTACATTATATGGTATAACATAATAACGTATTACGTTATATGGGATGACGTTATAGCGTATTACGTTATATGGTATGTCGTTATAACGTATTAAGTTATGTGGCATAACGTTATAACGTATTACGTTATATGGGATGACGTTATAACGTAATAGGTTATATGGTATGACGTTATAACGTAATAGGTTATATGGTATGACGTTATAACGTACTTATTACGTTATTTGTTATGACGTTATAACGTATTACGTTATATGGTATGACATTATAACGTATTACGTTATATGGGATGACGTTATAACGTATTACGTTATATGGTATGACGTTATAACTTAATACGTTATTTGTTATGACTTTATAACGTACTACGTTATATGGGATGACGTTATAACGTATTACGTTATATGCGACGACGTTATAGCGCATTACATTATATGGTATAACGTTATAACGTATTACGTTATATGGGATGACGTTATAACGTATTACGTTATATGTTATAACGTTATAACGTATTACGTTATATGGGATGACGTTATAACGTATTAAGTTATGTGGCAAAACGTTATAACGTATTACGTTATATGATATAACGTTATAACGTATTACGTTATATGGTATGACGTTATAACGTATTACGTTATATGGGACGACGTTATAACGTCTTACGTTGTATGGTATAACGTCATAACGTATTACGTTATATGTTATAACGTTATAACGTATTACGTTATATGGGACGACGTTATAGCGCATTACATTATATGGTATAACGTAATAACGTATTACGTTATATGATATAACGTTATAACGTATTACGTTATATGGGATGACGTTATAACGTATTACGTTATATGTTATAACGTTATAACGTATTACGTTATATGGTATGACGTTATAACGTATTACGTTATATGGGACGACGTTATAACGTCTTACGTTGTATGGTATAACGTTATAACGTATTACGTTATATGGCATGACGTTATAACGTATTAAGTTATGTGGCAAAACGTTATAACGTATTACGTTATAGGGTATGTCGTTATAACGTATTAAGTTATGTGGCAAAACGTTATAATGTATTACGTTAAATGATATAACGTTATAACGTATTACGTTATATGTTATGACGTTATAACGTATTACGTTATATGGGATGACGTTATAACGTATTATGTTCTATGTTATAACGTTGTAACGTATTACGTTATATGGTATACAGTTATAACGCATTACGTTATATGGGACGACGTTATAACGTATTACGTTATATGGTATGTCGTTATAACGTATTAAGTTATGTGGCATAACGTTATAACGTATTACGTTATATGGTATGACGTTATATCATATTACGTTATATGGGATGACGTTATAACGTAATAGGTTATACGGTATGACGTTATAACGTATTAAGTTATATGGTATGACGTTATAACTTAATACGAGATTTGTTATGACGTTATAACGTACAACGTTATATGGGATGACGTTATAACGTATTACGTTATATGGGACGACGTTATAACGTCTTACGTTGTATGGTATAACGTCATAACGTATTACGTTATATGTTATAACGTTATAACGTATTACGTTATATGGTATTCAGTTATAACGTATTAAGTTATATGGTATGACGTCATAACGTATTAAGTTATATGGTATGACGTTATAACGTATTACGTTATATGTTATAACGTTATAACGTATTACGTTATGTGGTATGTCGTTATAACGTATTACGTTATATGGGATGACGTTATAGCGTATTACGTTGTATGTTATAACGTTATAACGTATTACGTTATATGGTATAACGTTATAACGTATTACGTTATATGGGATGACGTTATAATGTATTACGTTATATGTTATAACGTTATAACGTATTACGTTATATGGTGTGTCGTTATAACGTATTAAGTTATGTGGCATAACGTTATAACGTATTACGTTATATGGGATGACGTTATAACGTAATAGGTTATATGGTATGACGTTATAACGTAATAGGTTATATGGTATGACGTTATAACGTACTTATTACGTTATTTGTTATGACGTTATAACGTACTACGTTATATGGGATGACGTTATAACGTATTACGTTATATGGGACGACGTTATAGAGCATTACATTATATGGTATAACGTAATAACGTATTACGTTATATGGGATGACGTTATAACGTATTACGTTATATGATATAACGTTATAACGTAATACGTTATATGGTATAACGTTATAACGTATTACGTTATATGATATAACGTTGTAACGTATTACGTTATATGGTATACAGTTATAACGTATTACGTTATATGGTATGACGTTATAACGTATTACGTTATAAGGTATAACGTTGTAACGTATTACGTTATATGTTATAACGTTATAACGTATTACGTTATATGGTATGCCGTTATAACGTATTACATTATATGTTATAACGTTATAACTTATTACGTTATATGGTATGACGTTATAACGTATTACGTTATATGGCATAACTTTATAACGTATTACGTTATTTGATATAACGTTATAACGCAATACGTTATATGGGATGACGTTATAACGTAATAGGTTATATGGTATGACGTTATAACGTATTACGTTATATGCGATGACGTTATAACGTATTACGTTCTATGTTATAACGTTGTAACGTATTACGTTATATGGTATACAGTTATAACGTATTACGTTATATGGTATGGCGTTATAACGTATTACGTTATAGGGGATGACGTTATAACGTATCACGTTATATGTTATGACGTTATAACGTATTACGTTATATGGTATGACGTTATAACGTATTACGTTATATGGCATAACGTTATAACGTATTACGTTATATGATATAACGTTATAACATAATACGTTATATGGTATAATGTTATAACGTATTACGTTATATGATATAACGTTGTAACGTATTACGTTATATGCGATGACGTTATAACGTATTACGTTCTATGTTATAACGTTGTAACGTATTACGTTATATGGTATACAGTTATAACGTATTACGTTATATGGTATGGCGTTATAACGTATTACGTTATAGGGGATGACGTTATAACGTATCACGTTATATGTTATGACGTTATAACGTATTACGTTATATGGTATGACGTTATAACGTATTACGTTATAGGGGATGACGTTATAACGTAATAGGTTATATGGTATGTCGTTATAACGTATTAAGTTATGTGGCATAACGTTATAACGTATTACTTTACATGGTATGACGTTATAACATATTACGTTATATGGGATAACGTTATAACGTAATAGGTTATATGGTATGACGTTATAACGTATTAAGTTATATGGTATGACGTTATAACTTAATACGTTATTTGTTATGACGTTATAACGTACTACGTTATATGGGATGACGTTATAACGTATTACGTTATATGGGACGACGTTATAGAGCATTATATTATATGGTATAACGTAATAACGTATTACGTTATATGGGATGACGTTATAACGTATTACGTTATATGTTATAACGTTATAACGTATTACTATATATGATATAACGTTATAACGTATTACGTTATATGTTATGACGTTATAACGTATTACGTTATATGGGATGACGTTATAACGTATTATGTTCTATGTTATAACGTTATAACGTATTACGTTATATGATATAACGTTGTAACGTATTACGTTATATGGTATACAGTTATAACGTATTACGTTATATGGTATGACGTTATAACGTATTACGTTATAGGGGATGACGTTATAACGTATCACGTTATATGTTATGACGTTATAACGTATTACGTTATATGGTATGACGTTATAACGTATTACGTTATATGGCATAACGTTATAACGTATTACGTTATATGATATAACGTTGTAACGTATTACGTTATATGGTATACAGTTATAACGTATTACGTTATATGGTATGACGTTATAACGTATTACGTTATAGGGGATGACGTTATAACGTATCACGTTATATGTTATGACGTTATAACGTATTACGTTATATGGCATAACGTTATAACGTATTACGTTATATGGTATGACATTATAACGTATTACGTTATATGGGATGACGTTATAACGTATTACGTTATATGGTATGACGTTATAACTTAATACGTTATTTGTTTTGACTTTATAACGTACTACGTTATATGGGATGACGTTATAACGTATTACGTTATATGCGACGACGTTGTAGCGCATTACATTATATGGTATAACGTTATAACGTATTACGTTATATGGGATGACGTTATAGCGTATTACGTTATATGTTATAACGTTATAACGTATTACGTTATATGGTATAACGTTATAACGTATTACGTTATATGGGATGACGTTATAACGTATTACGTTATATGTTATAACGTTATAACGTATTACGTTAAATGGTATGACGTTATAACGTATTACGTTATATGGGACGACGTTATAGCGCATTACATTATATGGTATAACGTAATAACGTATTACGTTATATGGGATGACGTTATAACGTATTACGTTATATGTTATAACGTTATAACGTATTACGTTATATGGGATGACGTTATAACGTATAAAGTTATGTGGCAAAACGTTATAACGTATTACGTTATATGGCATGACGTTATAACGTATTAAGTTATGTGGCAAAACGTTATAACGTATTACGTTATAGGGTATGTCGTTATAACGTATTAAGTTATGTGGCAAAACGTTATAACGTATTACGTTATATGATATAACGTTATATCGTATTACGTTATATGTTATGACGTTATAACGTATTACGTTATATGGGATAACGTTATAACGTATTATGTTCTATGTTATAACGTTGTAACGTATTACGTTATATGGTATACAGTTATAACGCATTACGTTATATGGTATGACGTTATAGAGCATTACATTATATGGTATAACATAATAACGTATTACGTTATATGGGATGACGTTATAGCGTATTACGTTATATGGTATGTCGTTATAACGTATTAAGTTATGTGGCATAACGTTATAACGTATTACGTTATATGGGATGACGTTATAACGTAATAGGTTATATGGTATGACGTTATAACGTAATAGGTTATATGGTATGACGTTATAACGTACTTATTACGTTATTTGTTATGACGTTATAACGTATTACGTTATATGGTATGACATTATAACGTATTACGTTATATGGGATGACGTTATAACGTATTACGTTATATGGTATGACGTTATAACTTAATACGTTATTTGTTATGACTTTATAACGTACTACGTTATATGGGATGACGTTATAACGTATTACGTTATATGCGACGACGTTATAGCGCATTACATTATATGGTATAACGTTATAACGTATTACGTTATATGGGATGACGTTATAACGTATTACGTTATATGTTATAACGTTATAACGTATTACGTTATATGGGATGACGTTATAACGTATTAAGTTATGTGGCAAAACGTTATAACGTATTACGTTATATGATATAACGTTATAACGTATTACGTTATATGGTATGACGTTATAACGTATTACGTTATATGGGACGACGTTATAACGTCTTACGTTGTATGGTATAACGTCATAACGTATTACGTTATATGTTATAACGTTATAACGTATTACGTTATATGGGACGACGTTATAGCGCATTACATTATATGGTATAACGTAATAACGTATTACGTTATATGATATAACGTTATAACGTATTACGTTATATGGGATGACGTTATAACGTATTACGTTATATGTTATAACGTTATAACGTATTACGTTATATGGTATGACGTTATAACGTATTACGTTATATGGGACGACGTTATAACGTCTTACGTTGTATGGTATAACGTTATAACGTATTACGTTATATGGCATGACGTTATAACGTATTAAGTTATGTGGCAAAACGTTATAACGTATTACGTTATAGGGTATGTCGTTATAACGTATTAAGTTATGTGGCAAAACGTTATAATGTATTACGTTAAATGATATAACGTTATAACGTATTACGTTATATGTTATGACGTTATAACGTATTACGTTATATGGGATGACGTTATAACGTATTATGTTCTATGTTATAACGTTGTAACGTATTACGTTATATGGTATACAGTTATAACGCATTACGTTATATGGTATGACGTTATAACGTATTACGTTATATGGGACGACGTTATAACGTATTACGTTATATGGTATGTCGTTATAACGTATTAAGTTATGTGGCATAACGTTATAACGTATTACGTTATATGGTATGACGTTATATCATATTACGTTATATGGGATGACGTTATAACGTAATAGGTTATACGGTATGACGTTATAACGTATTAAGTTATATGGTATGACGTTATAACTTAATACGAGATTTGTTATGACGTTATAACGTACAACGTTATATGGGATGACGTTATAACGTATTACGTTATATGGGACGACGTTATAACGTCTTACGTTGTATGGTATAACGTCATAACGTATTACGTTATATGTTATAACGTTATAACGTATTACGTTATATGGGACGACGTTATAGCACATTACATTATGTGGTATAACGTAATAACGTATTACGTTATATGGTATAACGTTATAACGTATTACGTTATATGGGATGACGTTATAACGTATTACGTTATATGTTATAACGTTATAACGTAATAGGTTGTATGGTATGACGTTATAACGTATTACGTTATATGGTATGTCGTTATAACGTATTACGTTATATGGCATAACGTTATAACGTATTACGTTATATGGTATTACGTTATAACATATTAAGTTATGTGGCATAACGTTATTTCGTTATACGTTATATGGGATGACGTTATAACGTATTACGTTCTATGTTATAACGTTGTAACGTATTACGTTATATGGTATACAGTTGTAACGTATTACGTTATATGGTATGACGTTATAACGTATTACGTTATATGATATAACGTTGTAACGTATTACGTTATATGGTATACAGTTATAACGTATTACGTTATATGGTATGACGTTATAACGTATTACGTTATAGGGAATGACGTTATAACGTATCACGTTATATGTTATGACGTTATAACGTATTACGTTATATGGTATGACGTTATAACGTATTACGTTATATGGCATAACGTTATAACGTATTACGTTATATGATATAACGTTGTAACGTATTACGTTATATGGTATACAGTTATAACGTATTACGTTATATGGTATGACGTTATAACGTATTACGTTATAGGGGATGACGTTATAACGTATCACGTTATATGTTATGACGTTATAACGTATTACGTTATATGGCATAACGTTATAACGTATTACGTTATATGGTATGACATTATAACGTATTACGTTATATGGGATGACGTTATAACGTATTACGTTATATGGTATGACGTTATAACTTAATACGTTATTTGTTATGACTTTATAACGTACTACGTTATATGGGATGACGTTATAACGTATTACGTTATATGCGACGACGTTGTAGCGCATTACATTATATGGTATAACGTTATAACGTATTACGTTATATGGGATGACGTTATAGCGTATTACGTTATATGTTATAACGTTATAACGTATTACGTTATATGGTATAACGTTATAACGTATTACGTTATATGGGATGACGTTATAACGTATTACGTTATATGTTATAACGTTATAACGTATTACGTTAAATGGTATGACGTTATAACGTATTACGTTATATGGGACGACGTTATAGCGCATTACATTATATTGTATAACGTAATAACGTATTACGTTATATGGGATGACGTTATAACGTATTACGTTATATGTTATAACGTTATAACGTATTACGTTATATGGGATGACGTTATAACGTATAAAGTTATGTGGCAAAACGTTATAACGTATTACGTTATATGGCATGACGTTATAACGTATTAAGTTATGTGGCAAAACGTTATAACGTATTACGTTATAGGGTATGTCGTTATAACGTATTAAGTTATGTGGCAAAACGTTATAACGTATTACGTTATATGATATATCGTTATAACGTATTACGTTATATGTTATGACGTTATAACGTATTACGTTATATGGGATAACGTTATAACGTATTATGTTCTATGTTATAACGTTGTAACGTATTACGTTATATGGTATACAGTTATAACGCATTACGTTATATGGTATGACGTTATAGAGCATTACATTATATGGTATAACATAATAACGTATTACGTTATATGGGATGACGTTATAGCGTATTACGTTATATGGTATGTCGTTATAACGTATTAAGTTATGTGGCATAACGTTATAACGTATTACGTTATATGGGATGACGTTATAACGTAATAGGTTATATGGTATGACGTTATAACGTAATAGGTTATATGGTATGACGTTATAACGTACTTATTACGTTATTTGTTATGACGTTATAACGTATTACGTTATATGGTATGACATTATAACGTATTACGTTATATGGAATGACGTTATAACGTATTACGTTATATGGTATGACGTTATAACTTAATACGTTATTTGTTATGACTTTATAACGTACTACGTTATATGGGATGACGTTATAACGTATTACGTTATATGCGACGACGTTATAGCGCATTACATTATATGGTATAACGTTATAACGTATTACGTTATATGGGATGACGTTATAACGTATTACGTTATATGTTATAACGTTATAACGTATTACGTTATATGGGATGACGTTATAACGTATTAAGTTATGTGGCAAAACGTTATAACGTATTACGTTAAATGATATAACGTTATAACGTATTACGTTATATGTTATGACGTTATAACGTATTACGTTATATGGGATGACGTTATAACCTATTATGTTCTATGTTATAACGTTGTAACGTATTACGTTATATGGTATACAGTTATAACGCATTACGTTATATGGTATGACGTTATAACGTATTACGTTATATGGGACGACGTTATAACGTATTACGTTATATGGTATGTCGTTATAACGTATTAAGTTATCTGGCATGACGTTATAACGTATTACGTTATATGGTATGACGTTATAACGTATTACGTTATATGGTATGTCGTTATAACGTATTACTTTATATGTTATAACGTTATAACGTATTACGTTATATGGTATGACGTTATAACGTATTACGTTATATGTTATAACGTTATAACGGATTACGTTATATGGTATGTCGTTATAACGTATTACGTTATATGGCATAACGTTATAACGTATTACGTTATATGGTATGACGTTATAACGTATTACGTTATATGGGATGACGTTATAACTTACTACGTTATATGGGATGACGTTATAACGTATTACGTTATATGCGACGACGTTATAGCGCATTACATTATATGGTATAACGTAATAACGTATTACGTTATATGGGATGACGTTATAACGTATTACGTTATATGTTATAACGTTATAACGTATTACGTTATATGGCATTACGTTATAACGTAAAACGTTATATTGCATAACGTTATAACGTATTACGTTATATGGGATGACGTTATAGCGTATTACGTTATATGTTATAACGTTATAACGTATTACGTTATATGGCATTACGTTATAACGTAAAACGTTATATTGCATAACGTTATAACGTATTACGTTATATGGCATTACGTTATAACGTAAAACGTTATATTGCATAACGTTATAACGTATTACGTTATATGGGATGACGTTATAACGTATAAAGTTATGTGGCAAAACGTTATAACGTATTACGTTATATGGCATGACGTTATAACGTATTAAGTTATGTGGCAAAACGTTATAACGTATTACGTTATAGGGTATGTCGTTATAACGTATTAAGTTATGTGGCAAAACGTTATAACGTATTACGTTATATGATATATCGTTATAACGTATTACGTTATATGTTATGACGTTATAACGTATTACGTTATATGGGATAACGTTATAACGTATTATGTTCTATGTTATAACGTTGTAACGTATTACGTTATATGGTATACAGTTATAACGCATTACGTTATATGGTATGACGTTATAGAGCATTACATTATATGGTATAACATAATAACGTATTACGTTATATGGGATGACGTTATAGCGTATTACGTTATATGGTATGTCGTTATAACGTATTAAGTTATGTGGCATAACGTTATAACGTATTACGTTATATGGGATGACGTTATAACGTAATAGGTTATATGGTATGACGTTATAACGTAATAGGTTATATGGTATGACGTTATAACGTACTTATTACGTTATTTGTTATGACGTTATAACGTATTACGTTATATGGTATGACATTATAACGTATTACGTTATATGGGATGACGTCATAACGTATTACGTTATATGGTATGACGTTATAACTTAATACGTTATTTGTTATGACTTTATAACGTACTACGTTATATGGGATGACGTTATAACGTATTACGTTATATGCGACGACGTTATAGCGCATTACATTATATGGTATAACGTTATAACGTATTACGTTATATGGGATGACGTTATAACGTATTACGTTATATGTTATAACGTTATAACGTATTACGTTATATGGGATGACGTTATAACGTATTAAGTTATGTGGCAAAACGTTATAACGTATTACGTTATATGATATAGCGTTATAACGTATTACGTTATATGGTATGACGTTATAACGTATTACGTTATATGGGACGACGTTATAACGTCTTACGTTGTATGGTATAACGTCATAACGTATTACGTTATATGTTATAACGTTATAACGTATTACGTTATATGGGACGACGTTATAGCGCATTACATTATGTGGTATAACGTAATAACGTATTACGTTATATGGTATAACGTTATAACGTATTACGTTATATGGGATGACGTTATAACGTATTACGTTATATGTTATGACGTTATAACGTATTACGTTATATGGGATGACGTTATAACGTATTATGTTCTATGTTATAACGTTGTAACGTATTACGTTATATGGTATACAGTTATAACGCATTACGTTATATGGTATGACGTTATAACGTATTACGTTATATGGGACGACGTTATAACGTATTACGTTATATGGTATGTCGTTATAACGTATTAAGTTATGTGGCATAACGTTATAACGTATTACGTTATATGGTATGACGTTATATCATATTACGTTATATGGGATGACGTTATAACGTAATAGGTTATACGGTATGACGTTATAACGTATTAAGTTATATGGTATGACGTTATAACTTAATACGAGATTTGTTATGACGTTATAACGTACTACGTTATATGGGATGACGTTATAACGTATTACGTTATATGGGACGACGTTATAACGTCTTACGTTGTATGGTATAACGTCATAACGTATTACGTTATATGTTATAACGTTATAACGTATTACGTTATATGGTATTCAGTTATAACGTATTAAGTTATATGGTATGACGTCATAACGTATTAAGTTATATGGTATGACGTTATAACGTATTACGTTATATGTTATAACGTTATAACGTATTACGTTATGTGGTATGTCGTTATAACGTATTACGTTATATGGGATGACGTTATAGCGTATTACGTTGTATGTTATAACGTTATAACGTATTACGTTATATGGTATAACGTTATAACGTATTACGTTATATGGGATGACGTTATAATGTATTACGTTATATGTTATAACGTTATAACGTATTACGTTATATGGTATGACGTTATAACGTATTACGTTATATGGGACGACGTTATAACGTCTTACGTTGTATGGTATAACGTCATAACGTATTACGTTATATGTTATAACGTTATAACGTATTACGTTATATGGGACGACGTTATAGCGCATTACATTATATGGTATAACGTAATAACGTATTACGTTATATGGGATGACGTTATAACGTATTACGTTATATGTTATAACGTTATAACGTATTACGTTATATGGGATGACGTTATAACGTATTAAGTTATGTGGCAAAACGTTATAACGTATTACGTTATATGATGTAACGTTATAACGTATTACGTTATATGGTATGACGTTATAACGTATTACGTTATATGGGACGACGTTATAACGTCTTACGTTGTATGGTATAACGTCATAACGTATTACGTTATATGTTATAACGTTATAACGTATTACGTTATATGGGACGACGTTATAGCACATTACATTATATGGTATAACGTAATAACGTATTACGTTATATGGTATAACGTTATAACGTATTACGTTATATGGGATGACGTTATAACGTATTACGTTATATGTTATAACGTTATAACGTATTACGTTATATGGTATGACGTTATAACGTATTACTTTATATGGGACGACGTTATAACGTCTTACGTTGTATGGTATAACGTTATAACGTATTAAGTTATATGGCATGACGTTATAACGTATTAAGTTATGTGGCAAAACGTTATAACGTATTACGTTATAGGGTATGTCGTTATAACGTATTAAGTTATGTGGCAAAACGTTATAACGTATTACGTTAAATGATATAACGTTATAACGTATTACGTTATATGTTATGACGTTATAACGTATTACGTTATATGGGATGACGTTATAACCTATTATGTTCTATGTTATAACGTTGTAACGTATTACGTTATATGGTATACAGTTATAACGCATTACGTTATATGGTATGACGTTATAACGTATTACGTTATATGGGACGACGTTATAACGTATTACGTTATATGGTATGTCGTTATAACGTATTAAGTTATGTGGCATAACGTTATAACGTATTACGTTATATGGTATGACGTTATATCATATTACGTTATATGGGATGACGTTATAACGTAATAGGTTATACGGTATGACGTTATAACGTATTAAGTTATATGGTATGACGTTATAACTTAATACGAGATTTGTTATGACGTTATAACGTACTACGTTATATGGGATGACGTTATAACGTATTACGTTATATGGGACGACGTTATAACGTCTTACGTTGTATAGTATAACGTCATAACGTATTACGTTATATGTTATAACGTTATAACGTATTACGTTATATGGTATTCAGTTATAACGTATTAAGTTATATGGTATGACGTCATAACGTATTAAGTTATATGGTATGACGTTATAACGTATTACGTTATATGGTATTACGTTATAACATATTAAGTTATGTGGCATAACGTTATTTCGTTATACGTTATATGGGATGACGTTATAACGTATTACGTTCTATGTTATAACGTTGTAACGTATTACGTTATATGGTATACAGTTGTAACGTATTACGTTATATGGTATGACGTTATAACGTATTACGTTATATGGTATGTCGTTATAACGTATTACGTTATATGCGACGACGTTATAGCGCATTACATTAAATGGTAAAACTTTATAACGTATTACGTTATATGGTATGACGTTATAACGTATTACATTATATGTTATAACGTTATAACGTATTACGTAATATGGTATGTCGTTATAACGTAAAACGTTATATTGCATAACGTTATAACGTATTACGTTATATGGGACGACGTTATAGCGCATTACATTATATGGTATAACGTAATAACGTATTACGTTATATGGGATGACGTTATAACGTATTACGTTATATGTTATAACGTTATAACGTATTACGTTATATGGCATTACGTTATAACGTATTACGTTATATGTTATGACGTTATAACGTATTACGTTATATGGTATGTCGTTATAACCTATTATGTTCTATGTTATAACGTTGTAACGTATTACGTTATATGGCATTACGTTATAACGTATTACGTTATATGGTATGACGTTATAACGTATTACGTTATATGGCATAACGTTATAACGTATTACGTTATATGATATAACGTTGTAACGTATTACGTTATATGGTATACAGTTATAACGTATTACGTTATATGGTATGACGTTATAACGTATTACGTTATAGGGGATGACGTTATAACGTATCACGTTATATGTTATGACGTTATAACGTATTACGTTATATGGCATAACGTTATAACGTATTACGTTATATGGTATGACATTATAACGTATTACGTTATATGGGATGACGTTATAACGTATTACGTTATATGGTATGACGTTATAACTTAATACGTTATTTGTTTTGACTTTATAACGTACTACGTTATATGGGATGACGTTATAACGTATTACGTTATATGCGACGACGTTGTAGCGCATTACATTATATGGTATAACGTTATAACGTATTACGTTATATGGGATGACGTTATAGCGTATTACGTTATATGTTATAACGTTATAACGTATTACGTTATATGGTATAACGTTATAACGTATTACGTTATATGGGATGACGTTATAACGTATTACGTTATATGTTATAACGTTATAACGTATTACGTTAAATGGTATGACGTTATAACGTATTACGTTATATGGGACGACGTTATAGCGCATTACATTATATGGTATAACGTAATAACGTATTACGTTATATGGGATGACGTTATAACGTATTACGTTATATGTTATAACGTTATAACGTATTACGTTATATGGGATGACGTTATAACGTATAAAGTTATGTGGCAAAACGTTATAACGTATTACGTTATATGGCATGACGTTATAACGTATTAAGTTATGTGGCAAAACGTTATAACGTATTACGTTATAGGGTATGTCGTTATAACGTATTAAGTTATGTGGCAAAACGTTATAACGTATTACGTTATATGATATAACGTTATATCGTATTACGTTATATGTTATGACGTTATAACGTATTACGTTATATGGGATAACGTTATAACGTATTATGTTCTATGTTATAACGTTGTAACGTATTACGTTATATGGTATACAGTTATAACGCATTACGTTATATGGTATGACGTTATAGAGCATTACATTATATGGTATAACATAATAACGTATTACGTTATATGCGACGACGTTGTAGCGCATTA
Organism: Bombus huntii; assembly: GCF_024542735.1. Taxonomy (NCBI): domain Eukaryota; kingdom Metazoa; phylum Arthropoda; class Insecta; order Hymenoptera; family Apidae; genus Bombus; species Bombus huntii. Next base: position 22,682,867 of record NC_066238.1, read on the forward strand.
CATTATATGGTATAACGTTATAACGTATTACGTTATATGGGATGACGTTATAGCGTATTACGTTATATGTTATAACGTTATAACGTATTACGTTATATGGGATGACGTTATAACGTATTAAGTTATGTGGCAAAACGTTATAACGTATTACGTTATATGATATAACGTTATAACGTATTACGTTATATGGTATGACGTTATAACGTATTACGTTATATGGGACGACGTTATAACGTCTTACGTTGTATGGTATAACGTCATAACGTATTACGTTATATGTTATAACGTTATAACGTATTACGTTATATGGGACGACGTTATAGCGCATTACATTATATGGTATAACGTAATAACGTATTACGTTATATGATATAACGTTATAACGTATTACGTTATATGGGATGACGTTATAACGTATTACGTTATATGTTATAACGTTATAACGTATTACGTTATATGGTATGACGTTATAACGTATTACGTTATATGGGACGACGTTATAACGTCTTACGTTGTATGGTATAACGTTATAACGTATTACGTTATATGGCATGACGTTATAACGTATTAAGTTATGTGGCAAAACGTTATAACGTATTACGTTATAGGGTATGTCGTTATAACGTATTAAGTTATGTGGCAAAACGTTATAATGTATTACGTTAAATGATATAACGTTATAACGTATTACGTTATATGTTATGACGTTATAACGTATTACGTTATATGGGATGACGTTATAACGTATTATGTTCTATGTTATAACGTTGTAACGTATTACGTTATATGGTATACAGTTATAACGCATTACGTTATATGGTATGACGTTATAACGTATTACGTTATATGGGACGACGTTATAACGTATTACGTTATATGGTATGTCGTTATAACGTATTAAGTTATGTGGCATAACGTTATAACGTATTACGTTATATGGTATGACGTTATATCATATTACGTTATATGGGATGACGTTATAACGTAATAGGTTATACGGTATGACGTTATAACGTATTAAGTTATATGGTATGACGTTATAACTTAATACGAGATTTGTTATGACGTTATAACGTACAACGTTATATGGGATGACGTTATAACGTATTACGTTATATGGGACGACGTTATAACGTCTTACGTTGTATGGTATAACGTCATAACGTATTACGTTATATGTTATAACGTTATAACGTATTACGTTATATGGTATTCAGTTATAACGTATTAAGTTATATGGTATGACGTCATAACGTATTAAGTTATATGGTATGACGTTATAACGTATTACGTTATATGTTATAACGTTATAACGTATTACGTTATGTGGTATGTCGTTATAACGTATTACGTTATATGGGATGACGTTATAGCGTATTACGTTGTATGTTATAACGTTATAACGTATTACGTTATATGGTATAACGTTATAACGTATTACGTTATATGGGATGACGTTATAATGTATTACGTTATATGTTATAACGTTATAACGTATTACGTTATATGGTATGACGTTATAACGTATTACGTTATATGGGACGACGTTATAACGTCTTACGTTGTATGGTATAACGTCATAGCGTATTACGTTATATGTTATAACGTTATAACGTATTACGTTATATGGGACGACGTTATAGCGCATTACATTATATGGTATAACGTAATAACGTATTACGTTATATGGGATGACGTTATAACGTATTACGTTATATGTTATAACGTTATAACGTATTACGTTATATGGGATGACGTTATAACGTATTAAGTTATGTGGCAAAACGTTATAACGTATTACGTTATATGATATAACGTTATAACGTATTACGTTATATGGTATGACGTTATAACGTATTACGTTATATGGGACGACGTTATAACGTCTTACGTTGTATGGTATAACGTCATAACGTATTACGTTATATGTTATAACGTTATAACGTATTACGTTATATGGGACGACGTTATAGCACATTACATTATATGGTATAACGTAATAACGTATTACGTTATATGGTATAACGTTATAACGTATTACGTTATATGGGATGACGTTATAACGTATTACGTTATATGTTATAACGTTATAACGTAATAGGTTATATGGTATGACGTTATAACGTATTACGTTATATGGTATGTCGTTATAACGTATTACGTTATATGGCATAACGTTATAACGTATTACGTTATATGGTATTACGTTATAACATATTAAGTTATGTGGCATAACGTTATTTCGTTATACGTTATATGGGATGACGTTATAACGTATTACGTTCTATGTTATAACGTTGTAACGTATTACGTTATATGGTATACAGTTGTAACGTATTACGTTATATGGTATGACGTTATAACGTATTACGTTATATGATATAACGTTGTAACGTATTACGTTATATGGTATACAGTTATAACGTATTACGTTATATGGTATGACGTTATAACGTATTACGTTATAGGGAATGACGTTATAACGTATCACGTTATATGTTATGACGTTATAACGTATTACGTTATATGGTATGACGTTATAACGTATTACGTTATATGGCATAACGTTATAACGTATTACGTTATATGATATAACGTTGTAACGTATTACGTTATATGGTATACAGTTATAACGTATTACGTTATATGGTATGACGTTATAACGTATTACGTTATAGGGGATGACGTTATAACGTATCACGTTATATGTTATGACGTTATAACGTATTACGTTATATGGCATAACGTTATAACGTATTACGTTATATGGTATGACATTATAACGTATTACGTTATATGGGATGACGTTATAACGTATTACGTTATATGGTATGACGTTATAACTTAATACGTTATTTGTTATGACTTTATAACGTACTACGTTATATGGGATGACGTTATAACGTATTACGTTATATGCGACGACGTTGTAGCGCATTACATTATATGGTATAACGTTATAACGTATTACGTTATATGGGATGACGTTATAGCGTATTACGTTATATGTTATAACGTTATAACGTATTACGTTATATGGTATAACGTTATAACGTATTACGTTATATGGGATGACGTTATAACGTATTACGTTATATGTTATAACGTTATAACGTATTACGTTAAATGGTATGACGTTATAACGTATTACGTTATATGGGACGACGTTATAGCGCATTACATTATATGGTATAACGTAATAACGTATTACGTTATATGGGATGACGTTATAACGTATTACGTTATATGTTATAACGTTATAACGTATTACGTTATATGGGATGACGTTATAACGTATAAAGTTATGTGGCAAAACGTTATAACGTATTACGTTATATGGCATGACGTTATAACGTATTAAGTTATGTGGCAAAACGTTATAACGTATTACGTTATAGGGTATGTCGTTATAACGTATTAAGTTATGTGGCAAAACGTTATAACGTATTACGTTATATGATATATCGTTATAACGTATTACGTTATATGTTATGACGTTATAACGTATTACGTTATATGGGATAACGTTATAACGTATTATGTTCTATGTTATAACGTTGTAACGTATTACGTTATATGGTATACAGTTATAACGCATTACGTTATATGGTATGACGTTATAGAGCATTACATTATATGGTATAACATAATAACGTATTACGTTATATGGGATGACGTTATAGCGTATTACGTTATATGGTATGTCGTTATAACGTATTAAGTTATGTGGCATAACGTTATAACGTATTACGTTATAAGGGATGACGTTATAACGTAATAGGTTATATGGTATGACGTTATAACGTAATAGGTTATATGGTATGACGTTATAACGTACTTATTACGTTATTTGTTATGACGTTATAACGTATTACGTTATATGGTATGACATTATAACGTATTACGTTATATGGGATGACGTTATAACGTATTACGTTATATGGTATGACGTTATAACTTAATACGTTATTTGTTATGACTTTATAACGTACTACGTTATATGGGATGACGTTATAACGTATTACGTTATATGTTATGACGTTATAACGTATTACGTTATATGGGATAACGTTATAACGTATTATGTTCTATGTTATAACGTTGTAACGTATTACGTTATATGGTATACAGTTATAACGTATTACGTTATATGGTATGACGTTATAACGTATTACGTTATAGGGAATGACGTTATAACGTATCACGTTATATGTTATGACGTTATAACGTATTACGTTATATGGTATAACGTTATAACGTATTACGTTATATGGGATGACGTTATGACGTATTACGTTATATGTTATAACGTTATAACGTATTACGTTATATGGGATGACGTTATAACGTATTAAGTTATGTGGCAAAACGTTATAACGTATTACGTTATATGATATAACGTTATAACGTATTACGTTATATGGTATGACGTTATAACGTATTACGTTATATGTTATAACGTTATAACGTATTACCTTATATGGTATGACGTTATAACGTATTACGTTATATGGGACGACGTTATAACGTCTTACGTTGTATGGTATAACGTTATAACGTATTACGTTATATGGCATGACGTTATAACGTATTAAGTTATGTGGCAAAACGTTATAACGTATTACGTTATAGGGTATGTCGTTATAACGTATTAAGTAATGTGGCAAAACGTTATAATGTATTACGTTAAATGATATAACGTTATAACGTATTACGTTATATGTTATGACGTTATAACGTATTACGTTATATGGGATGACGTTATAACGTATTATGTTCTATGTTATAACGTTGTAACGTATTACGTTATATGGTATACAGTTATAACGCATTACGTTATATGGTATGACGTTATAACGTATTACGTTATATGGGACGACGTTATAACGTATTACGTTATATGGTATGTCGTTATAACGTATTAAGTTATGTGGCATAACGTTATAACGTATTACGTTATATGGTATGACGTTATATCATATTACGTTATATGGGATGACGTTATAACGTAATAGGTTATACGGTATGACGTTATAACGTATTAAGTTATATGGTATGACGTTATAACTTAATACGAGATTTGTTATGACGTTATAACGTACTACGTTATATGGGATGACGTTATAACGTATTACGTTATATGGGACGACGTTATAACGTCTTACGTTGTATGGTATAACGTCATAACGTATTACGTTATATGTTATAACGTTATAACGTATTACGTTATATGGTATTCAGTTATAACGTATTAAGTTATATGGTATGACGTCATAACGTATTAAGTTATATGGTATGACGTTATAACGTATTACGTTATATGTTATAACGTTATAACGTATTACGTTATGTGGTATGTCGTTATAACGTATTACGTTATATGGGATGACGTTATAGCGTATTACGTTGTATGTTATAACGTTATAACGTATTACGTTATATGGTATAACGTTATAACGTATTACGTTATATGGGATGACGTTATAATGTATTACGTTATATGTTATAACGTTATAACGTATTACGTTATATGGTATGACGTTATAACGTATTACGTTATATGGGACGACGTTATAACGTCTTACGTTGTATGGTATAACGTCATAACGTATTACGTTATATGTTATAACGTTATAACGTATTACGTTATATGGGACGACGTTATAGCGCATTACATTATATGGTATAACGTAATAACGTATTACGTTATATGGGATGACGTTATAACGTATTACGTTATATGTTATAACGTTATAACGTATTACGTTATATGGGATGACGTTATAACGTATTAAGTTATGTGGCAAAACGTTATAACGTATTACGTTATATGATATAACGTTATAACGTATTACGTTATATGGTATGACGTTATAACGTATTACGTTATATGGGACGACGTTATAACGTCTTACGTTGTATGGTATAACGTCATAACGTATTACGTTATATGTTATAACGTTATAACGTATTACGTTATATGGGACGACGTTATAGCACATTACATTATATGGTATAACGTAATAACGTATTACGTTATATGGTATAACGTTATAACGTATTACATTATATGGGATGACGTTATAACGTATTACGTTATATGTTATAACGTTATAACGTATTACGTTATATGGTATGACGTTATAACGTATTACTTTATATGGGACGACGTTATAACGTCTTACGTTGTATGGTATAACGTTATAACGTATTAAGTTATATGGCATGACGTTATAACGTATTAAGTTATGTGGCAAAACGTTATAACGTATTACGTTATAGGGTATGTCGTTATAACGTATTAAGTTATGTGGCGAAACGTTATAACGTATTACGTTAAATGATATAACGTTATAACGTATTACGTTATATGTTATGACGTTATAACGTATTACGTTATATGGGATGACGTTATAACCTATTATGTTCTATGTTATAACGTTGTAACGTATTACGTTATATGGTATACAGTTATAACGCATTACGTTATATGGTATGACGTTATAACGTATTACGTTATATGGGACGACGTTATAACGTATTACGTTATATGGTATGTCGTTATAACGTATTAAGTTATGTGGCATGACGTTATAACGTATTACGTTATATGGTATGACGTTATATCATATTACGTTATATGGGATGACGTTATAACGTAATAGGTTATACGGTATGACGTTATAACGTATTAAGTTATATGGTATGACGTTATAACTTAATACGAGATTTGTTATGACGTTATAACGTACTACGTTATATGGGATGACGTTATAACGTATTACGTTATATGGGACGACGTTATAACGTCTTACGTTGTATAGTATAACGTCATAACGTATTACGTTATATGTTATAACGTTATAACGTATTACGTTATATGGTATTCAGTTATAACGTATTAAGTTATATGGTATGACGTCATAACGTATTAAGTTATATGGTATGACGTTATAACGTATTACGTTATATGGTATTACGTTATAACATATTAAGTTATGTGGCATAACGTTATTTCGTTATACGTTATATGGGATGACGTTATAACGTATTACGTTCTATGTTATAACGTTGTAACGTATTACGTTATATGGTATACAGTTGTAACGTATTACGTTATATGGTATGACGTTATAACGTATTACGTTATATGGTATGTCGTTATAACGTATTACTTTATATGTTATAACGTTATAACGTATTACGTTATATGGTATGACGTTATAACGTATTACGTTATATGTTATAACGTTATAACGGATTACGTTATATGGTATGTCGTTATAACGTATTACGTTATATGGCATAACGTTATAACGTATTACGTTATATGGTATGACGTTATAACGTATTACGTTATATGGGATGACGTTATAACTTACTACGTTATATGGGATGACGTTATAACGTATTACGTTATATGCGACGACGTTATAGCGCATTACATTATATGGTATAACGTAATAACGTATTACGTTATATGGGATGACGTTATAACGTATTACGTTATATGTTATAACGTTATAACGTATTACGTTATATGGCATTACGTTATAACGTAAAACGTTATATTGCATAACGTTATAACGTATTACGTTATATGGGATGACGTTATAGCGTATTACGTTATATGTTATAACGTTATAACGTATTACGTTATATGGTATAACGTTATAACGTATTACGTTATATGGGATGACGTTATAACGTATTACGTTATATGTTATAACGTTATAACGTATTACGTTAAATGGTATGACGTTATAACGTATTACGTTATATGGGACGACGTTATAGCGCATTACATTATATGGTATAACGTAATAACGTATTACGTTATATGGGATGACGTTATAACGTATTACGTTATATGTTATAACGTTATAACGTATTACGTTATATGGGATGACGTTATAACGTATAAAGTTATGTGGCAAAACGTTATAACGTATTACGTTATATGGCATGACGTTATAACGTATTAAGTTATGTGGCAAAACGTTATAACGTATTACGTTATAGGGTATGTCGTTATAACGTATTAAGTTATGTGGCAAAACGTTATAACGTATTACGTTATATGATATATCGTTATAACGTATTACGTTATATGTTATGACGTTATAACGTATTACGTTATATGGGATAACGTTATAACGTATTATGTTCTATGTTATAACGTTGTAACGTATTACGTTATATGGTATACAGTTATAACGCATTACGTTATATGGTATGACGTTATAGAGCATTACATTATATGGTATAACATAATAACGTATTACGTTATATGGGATGACGTTATAGCGTATTACGTTATATGGTATGTCGTTATAACGTATTAAGTTATGTGGCATAACGTTATAACGTATTACGTTATATGGGATGACGTTATAACGTATTACGTTATATGGTATGACGTTATAACTTAATACGTTATTTGTTATGACTTTATAACGTACTACGTTATATGGGATGACGTTATAACGTATTACGTTATATGCGACGACGTTATAGCGCATTACATTATATGGTATAACGTTATAACGTATTACGTTATATGGGATGACGTTATAACGTATTACGTTATATGTTATAACGTTATAACGTATTACGTTATATGGGATGACGTTATAACGTATTAAGTTATGTGGCAAAACGTTATAACGTATTACGTTATATGATATAACGTTATAACGTATTACGTTATATGGTATGACGTTATAACGTATTACGTTATATGGTATGACATTATAACGTATTACGTTGTATGGTATAACGTTATAACGTATTACGTTATATGGCATGACGTTATAACGTATTAAGTTATGTGGCAAAACGTTATAACGTATTACATTATGTGGTATAACGTAATAACGTATTACGTTATATGATATAACCTTATAACGTATTACGTTATATGGGATGACGTTATAACGTATTACGTTATATGTTATAACGTTATAACGTATTACCTTATATGGTATGACGTTATAACGTATTACGTTATATGGGACGACGTTATAACGTCTTACGTTGTATGGTATAACGTTATAACGTATTACGTTATATGGCATGACGTTATAACGTATTAAGTTATGTGGCAAAACGTTATAACGTATTACGTTATAGGGTATGTCGTTATAACGTATTAAGTAATGTGGCAAAACGTTATAATGTATTACGTTAAATGATATAACGTTATAACGTATTACGTTATATGTTATGACGTTATAACGTATTACGTTATATGGGATGACGTTATAACGTATTATGTTCTATGTTATAACGTTGTAACGTATTACGTTATATGGTATACAGTTATAACGCATTACGTTATATGGTATGACGTTATAACGTATTACGTTATATGGGACGACGTTATAACGTATTACGTTATATGGTATGTCGTTATAACGTATTAAGTTATGTGGCATAACGTTATAACGTATTACGTTATATGGTATGACGTTATATCATATTACGTTATATGGGATGACGTTATAACGTAATAGGTTATACGGTATGACGTTATAACGTATTAAGTTATATGGTATGACGTTATAACTTAATACGAGATTTGTTATGACGTTATAACGTACTACGTTATATGGGATGACGTTATAACGTATTACGTTATATGGGACGACGTTATAACGTCTTACGTTGTATGGTATAACGTCATAACGTATTACGTTATATGTTATAACGTTATAACGTATTACGTTATATGGTATTCAGTTATAACGTATTAAGTTATATGGTATGACGTCATAACGTATTAAGTTATATGGTATGACGTTATAACGTATTACGTTATATGTTATAACGTTATAACGTATTACGTTATGTGGTATGTCGTTATAACGTATTACGTTATATGGGATGACGTTATAGCGTATTACGTTGTATGTTATAACGTTATAACGTATTACGTTATATGGTATAACGTTATAACGTATTACGTTATATGGGATGACGTTATAATGTATTACGTTATATGTTATAACGTTATAACGTATTACGTTATATGGTATGACGTTATAACGTATTACGTTATATGGTATGACGTTATAACGTATTACGTTATATGGGACGACGTTATAACGTCTTACGTTGTATGGTATAACGTCATAACGTATTACGTTATATGTTATAACGTTATAACGTATTACGTTATATGGGACGACGTTATAGCGCATTACATTATATGGTATAACGTAATAACGTATTACGTTATATGGGATGACGTTATAACGTATTACGTTATATGTTATAACGTTATAACGTATTACGTTATATGGGATGACGTTATAACGTATTAAGTTATGTGGCAAAACGTTATAACGTATTACGTTATATGATATAACGTTATAACGTATTACGTTATATGGTATGACGTTATAACGTATTACGTTATATGGGACGACGTTATAACGTCTTACGTTGTATGGTATAACGTCATAACGTATTACGTTATATGTTATAACGTTATAACGTATTACGTTATATGGGACGACGTTATAGCACATTACATTATATGGTATAACGTAATAACGTATTACGTTATATGGTATAACGTTATAACGTATTACGTTATATGGGATGACGTTATAACGTATTACGTTATATGTTATAACGTTATAACGTATTACGTTATATGGTATGACGTTATAACGTATTACTTTATATGGGACGACGTTATAACGTCTTACGTTGTATGGTATAACGTTATAACGTATTAAGTTATATGGCATGACGTTATAACGTATTAAGTTATGTGGCAAAACGTTATAACGTATTACGTTATAGGGTATGTCGTTATAACGTATTAAGTTATGTGGCAAAACGTTATAACGTATTACGTTAAATGATATAACGTTATAACGTATTACGTTATATGTTATGACGTTATAACGTATTACGTTATATGGGATGACGTTATAACCTATTATGTTCTATGTTATAACGTTGTAACGTATTACGTTATATGGTATACAGTTATAACGCATTACGTTATATGGTATGACGTTATAACGTATTACGTTATATGGGACGACGTTATAACGTATTACGTTATATGGTATGTCGTTATAACGTATTAAGTTATGTGGCATAACGTTATAACGTATTACGTTATATGGTATGACGTTATATCATATTACGTTATATGGGATGACGTTATAACGTAATAGGTTATACGGTATGACGTTATAACGTATTAAGTTATATGGTATGACGTTATAACTTAATACGAGATTTGTTATGACGTTATAACGTACTACGTTATATGGGATGACGTTATAACGTATTACGTTATATGGGACGGCGTTATAACGTCTTACGTTGTATAGTATAACGTCATAACGTATTACGTTATATGTTATAACGTTATAACGTATTACGTTATATGGTATTCAGTTATAACGTATTAAGTTATATGGTATGACGTCATAACGTATTAAGTTATATGGTATGACGTTATAACGTATTACGTTATATGGTATTACGTTATAACATATTAAGTTATGTGGCATAACGTTATTTCGTTATACGTTATATGGGATGACGTTATAACGTATTACGTTCTATGTTATAACGTTGTAACGTATTACGTTATATGGTATACAGTTGTAACGTATTACGTTATATGGTATGACGTTATAACGTATTACGTTATATGGTATGTCGTTATAACGTATTACTTTATATGTTATAACGTTATAACGTATTACGTTATATGGTATGACGTTATAACGTATTACGTTATATGTTATAACGTTATAACGGATTACGTTATATGGTATGTCGTTATAACGTATTACGTTATATGGCATAACGTTATAACGTATTACGTTATATGGTATGACGTTATAACGTATTACGTTATATGGGATGACGTTATAACTTACTACGTTATATGGGATGACGTTATAACGTATTACGTTATATGCGACGACGTTATAGCGCATTACATTAAATGGTAAAACTTTATAACGTATTACGTTATATGGTATGACGTTATAACGTATTACATTATATGTTATAACGTTATAACGTATTACGTAATATGGTATGTCGTTATAACGTAAAACGTTATATTGCATAACGTTATAACGTATTACGTTATATGGGACGACGTTATAGCGCATTACATTATATGGTATAACGTAATAACGTATTACGTTATATGGGATGACGTTATAACGTATTACGTTATATGTTATAACGTTATAACGTATTACGTTATATGGCATTACGTTATAACGTATTACGTTATATGTTATGACGTTATAACGTATTACGTTATATGGTATGTCGTTATAACCTATTATGTTCTATGTTATAACGTTGTAACGTATTACGTTATATGGCATTACGTTATAACGTATTACGTTATATGTTATGACGTTATAACGTATTACGTTATATGGTATGTCGTTATAACGTAAAACGTTATATTGCATAACGTTATAACGTATTACGTTATATGGGACGACGTTATAGCGCATTACATTATATGGTATAACGTAATAACGTATTACGTTATATGGGATGACGTTATAACGTATTACGTTATATGTTATAACGTTATAACGTATTACGTTATATGGGATGACGTTATAACGTATTAAGTTATGTGGCAAAACGTTATAACGTATTACGTTATATGATATAACGTTATAACGTATTACGTTATATGGTATGACGTTATAACGTATTACGTTATATGGGACGACGTTATAACGTCTTACGTTGTATGGTATAACGTCATAACGTATTACGTTATATGTTATAACGTTATAACGTATTACGTTATATGGGACGACGTTATAGCGCATTACATTATATGGTATAACGTAATAACGTATTACGTTATATGGTATAACGTTATAACGTATTACGTTATATGGGATGACGTTATAACGTATTACGTTATATGTTATAACGTTATAACGTATTACGTTATATGGTATGACGTTATAACGTATTACGTTATATGGGACGACGTTATAACGTCTTACGTTGTATGGTATAACGTTATAACGTATTACGTTATATGGCATGACGTTATAACGTATTAAGTTATGTGGCAAAACGTTATAACGTATTACGTTATAGGGTATGTCGTTATAACGTATTAAGTTATGTGGCAAAACGTTATAACGTATTACGTTAAATGATATAACGTTATAACGTATTACGTTATATGTTATGACGTTATAACGTATTACGTTATATGGGATGACGTTATAACGTATTATGTTCTATGTTATAACGTTGTAACGTATTACGTTATATGGTATACAGTTATAACGCATTACGTTATATGGTATGACGTTATAACGTATTACGTTACATGGGACGACGTTATAACGTATTACGTTATATGGTATGTCGTTATAACGTATTAAGTTATGTGGTATGACGTTATATCATATTACGTTATATGGGATGACGTTATAACGTAATAGGTTATACGGTATGACGTTATAACGTATTAAGTTATATGGTACGACGTTATAACTTAATACGTTATTTGTTATGACGTTATAACGTACTACGTTATATGGGATGACGTTATAACGTATTACGTTATATGGGACGAAGTTATAGAGCATTACATTATATGGTATAACGTAATAACGTATTACGTTATATGGCATGACGTTATAACGTATTACGTTATATGGTATGACGTTGTAACGTATTACGTTATATGATATTACGTTATAACGTAATACGTTATATGGGATGACGTTATAACGTAATAGGTTATATGGTATGACGTTATAACGTATTACGTTATATGGTATGACGTTATAACGTATTACGTTATATGGTATGACGTTATAACGTATTACGTTATATGGCATAACGTTATAACGTATTACGTTATATGATATAACGTTATAACGTAATACGTTATATGGTATAACGTTATAACGTATTACGTTATATGATATAACGTTGTAACGTATTACGTTATATGGTATACAGTTATAACGTATTACGTTATATGGGATGACGTTATAACGTATTACGTTATATGGTATGACGTTATAACGTATTACGTTATATGGTATGACGTTATAACGTATTACGTTATAGGGGATGACGTTATAACGTATCACGTTATATGTTATGACGTTATAACGTATTACGTTATATGGTATGACGTTATAACGTATTACGTTATATGGCATAACGTTATAACGTATTACGTTATATGGTATGACGTTATATCATATTACGTTATATGGGATGACGTTATAACGTATTAAGTTATGTGGCAAAACGTTATAACGTATTACGTTATAGGGTATGTCGTTATAACGTATTAAGTTATGTGGCAAAACGTTATAACGTATTACGTTATATGATATAACGTTATAACGTAATACGTTATATGGTATGACGTTATAACGTATTACGTTATAGGGGATGACGTTATAACGTATCACGTTATATGTTATGACGTTATGACGTATTAAGTTATATGATATAAGGTTATAACGTAATACGTTATATGGCATATCATTATAACGTATTACGTTATATGATATAACGTTGTAACGTATTACGTTATATGTTATAACGTTATAACGTATTACGTTATATGGTATGCCGTTATAACGTATTACGTAATATGGTATGTCGTTATAACGTAAAACGTTATATTGCATAACGTTATAACGTATTACGTTATATGGGACGACGTTATAGCGCATTACATTATATGGTATAACGTAATAACGTATTACGTTATATGGGATGACGTTATAACGTATTACGTTATATGTTATAACGTTATAACGTATTACGTTATATGGCATTACGTTATAACGTATTACGTTATATGTTATGACGTTATAACGTATTACGTTATATGGTATGTCGTTATAACCTATTATGTTCTATGTTATAACGTTGTAACGTATTACGTTATATGGCATTACGTTATAACGTATTACGTTATATGTTATGACGTTATAACGTATTACGTTATATGGTATGTCGTTATAACGTAAAACGTTATATTGCATAACGTTATAACGTATTACGTTATATGGGACGACGTTATAGCGCATTACATTATATGGTATAACGTAATAACGTATTACGTTATATGGGATGACGTTATAACGTATTACGTTATATGTTATAACGTTATAACGTATTACGTTATATGGGATGACGTTATAACGTATTAAGTTATGTGGCAAAACGTTATAACGTATTACGTTATATGATATAACGTTATAACGTATTACGTTATATGGTATGACGTTATAACGTATTACGTTATATGGGACGACGTTATAACGTCTTACGTTGTATGGTATAACGTCATAACGTATTACGTTATATGTTATAACGTTATAACGTATTACGTTATATGGGACGACGTTATAGCGCATTACATTATATGGTATAACGTAATAACGTATTACGTTATATGGTATAACGTTATAACGTATTACATTATATGGGATGACGTTATAACGTATTACGTTATATGTTATAACGTTATAACGTATTACGTTATATGGTATGACGTTATAACGTATTACGTTATATGGGACGACGTTATAACGTCTTACGTTGTATGGTATAACGTTATAACGTATTACGTTATATGGCATGACGTTATAACGTATTAAGTTATGTGGCAAAACGTTATAACGTATTACGTTATAGGGTATGTCGTTATAACGTATTAAGTTATGTGGCAAAACGTTATAACGTATTACGTTAAATGATATAACGTTATAACGTATTACGTTATATGTTATGACGTTATAACGTATTACGTTATATGGGATGACGTTATAACGTATTATGTTCTATGTTATAACGTTGTAACGTATTACGTTATATGGTATACAGTTATAACGCATTACGTTATATGGTATGACGTTATAACGTATTACGTTACATGGGACGACGTTATAACGTATTACGTTATATGGTATGTCGTTATAACGTATTAAGTTATGTGGTATGACGTTATATCATATTACGTTATATGGGATGACGTTATAACGTAATAGGTTATACGGTATGACGTTATAACGTATTAAGTTATATGGTACGACGTTATAACTTAATACGTTATTTGTTATGACGTTATAACGTACTACGTTATATGGGATGACGTTATAACGTATTACGTTATATGGGACGAAGTTATAGAGCATTACATTATATGGTATAACGTAATAACGTATTACGTTATATGGCATGACGTTATAACGTATTACGTTATATGGTATGACGTTGTAACGTATTACGTTATATGATATTACGTTATAACGTAATACGTTATATGGGATGACGTTATAACGTAATAGGTTATATGGTATGACGTTATAACGTATTACGTTATATGGTATGACGTTATAACGTATTACGTTATATGGTATGACGTTATAACGTATTACGTTATATGGCATAACGTTATAACGTATTACGTTATATGATATAACGTTATAACGTAATACGTTATATGGTATAACGTTATAACGTATTACGTTATATGATATAACGTTGTAACGTATTACGTTATATGGTATACAGTTATAACGTATTACGTTATATGGGATGACGTTATAACGTATTACGTTATATGGTATGACGTTATAACGTATTACGTTATATGGTATGACGTTATAACGTATTACGTTATAGGGGATGACGTTATAACGTATCACGTTATATGTTATGACGTTATAACGTATTACGTTATATGGTATGACGTTATAACGTATTACGTTATATGGCATAACGTTATAACGTATTACGTTATATGGTATGACGTTATATCATATTACGTTATATGGGATGACGTTATAACGTATTAAGTTATGTGGCAAAACGTTATAACGTATTACGTTATAGGGTATGTCGTTATAACGTATTAAGTTATGTGGCAAAACGTTATAACGTATTACGTTATATGATATAACGTTATAACGTAATACGTTATATGGTATGACGTTATAACGTATTACGTTATAGGGGATGACGTTATAACGTATCACGTTATATGTTATGACGTTATGACGTATTAAGTTATATGATATAAGGTTATAACGTAATACGTTATATGGCATATCATTATAACGTATTACGTTATATGATATAACGTTGTAACGTATTACGTTATATGTTATAACGTTATAACGTATTACGTTATATGGTATGCCGTTATAACGTATTACATTATATGTTATAACGTTATAACTTATTACGTTATATGGTATGACGTTATAACGTATTACGTTATATGGCATAACTTTATAACGTATTACGTTATTTGATATAACGTTATAACGCAATATGTTATATGGGATGACGTTATAACGTAATAGGTTATATGGTATGACGTTATAACGTATTACGTTATATGCGATGACGTTATAACGTATTACGTTCTATGTTATAACGTTGTAACGTATTACGTTATATGGTATACAGTTATAACG
This sequence comes from Bombus huntii, assembly GCF_024542735.1. Taxonomy (NCBI): domain Eukaryota; kingdom Metazoa; phylum Arthropoda; class Insecta; order Hymenoptera; family Apidae; genus Bombus; species Bombus huntii. The sequence goes on from NC_066238.1 coordinate 22,700,356, forward strand.
TATTACGTTATATGGTATGGCGTTATAACGTATTACGTTATAGGGGATGACGTTATAACGTATCACGTTATATGTTATGACGTTATAACGTATTACGTTATATGGTATGACGTTATAACGTATTACGTTATATGGCATAACTTTATAACGTATTACGTTATTTGATATAACGTTATAACGCAATATGTTATATGGGATGACGTTATAACGTAATAGGTTATATGGTATGACGTTATAACGTATTACGTTATATGCGATGACGTTATAACGTATTACGTTCTATGTTATAACGTTGTAACGTATTACGTTATATGGTATACAGTTATAGCGTATTACGTTAGATGGTATGACGTTATAACGTATTACGTTATAGGGGATGACGTTATAACGTAATAGGTTATATGGTATGACGTTATAACGTATTAAGTTATATGGTATGACGTTCTAACTTAATACGTCATTTGTTATGACGTTATAACGTATTACGTTATATGGCGTAACGTTATAACGTATTACGTTATATGGTATGACATTATAACGTATTACATTATAGGGGATGACGTTATAACGTAATAGGTTATATGGTATGACGTTATAACGTATTAAGTTATATGGTATGACGTTCTAACTTAATACGTTATTTGTTATGACTTTATAACGTATTACGTTATATGGCATAACGTTATAACGTATTACGTTATATGGTATGACGTTATAACGTATTACGTTATAGGGGATGACGTTATAACGTATTACGTTATATGGTATGACGTTATAACGTATTACGTTATATGGTATGACGTTATAACGTATTACGTTATAGGGGATGACGTTATAACGTATCACGTTATATGTTATGACGTTATAACGTATTACGTTATATGGTATGACGTTATAACGTATTACGTTGTATGGCATAACTTTATAACGTATTACGTTATTTGATATAACGTTATAACGCAATATGTTATATGGGATGACGTTATAACGTAATACGTTATATGGTATGACGTTATAACGTATTACGTTATATGCGATGACGTTATAACGTATTACGTTCTATGTTATAACGTTGTAACGTATTACGTTATACGGTATACAGTTATAGCGTATTACGTTAGATGGTATGACGTTATAACGTATTACGTTATAGGGGATGACGTTATAACGTAATAGGTTATATGGTATGACGTTATAACGTATTAAGTTATATGGTATGACGTTCTAACTTAATACGTCATTTGTTATGACGTTATAACGTATTACGTTATATGGCGTAACGTTATAACGTATTACGTTATATGGTATGACGTTATAACGTATTACGTTATATGGCATAACTTTATAACGTATTACGTTATTTGATATAACGTTATAACGCAATATGTTATATGGGATGACGTTATAACGTAATAGGTTATATGGTATGACGTTATAACGTATTACGTTATATGCGATGACGTTATAACGTATTACGTTCTATGTTATAACGTTGTAACGTATTACGTTATATGGTATACAGTTATAGCGTATTACGTTATATGGTATACAGTTATAACGTAATACGTAATATGGTATAACGTTATAACGTATTACGTTATATGATATAACGTTGTAACGTATTACGTTATATGGTATACAGTTATAACGTATTACGTTATATGGTATGACGTTATAACGTATTACGTTATAGGGGATGACGTTATAACGTATCACGTTATATGTTATGACGTTATAACGTATTACGTTATATGGTATGACGTTATAACGTATTACGTTATATGGCATAACGTTATAACGTATTACGTTATATGATATAACGTTATAACGTAATACGTTATATGGTATAACGTTATAACGTATTACGTTATATGATATAACGTTGTAACGTATTACGTTATATGGTATACAGTTATAACGTATTACGTTATATGGTATGACGTTATAACGTATTACGTTATAGGGGATGACGTTATAACGTAATAGGTTATATGGTATGACGTTATAACGTATTAAGTTATATGGTATGATGTTCTAACTCAATACGTTATTTGTTATGACTTTATAACGTATTACGTTATATGGCATAACGTTATAACGTATTACGTTATATGGTATGACATTATGACGTATTACGTTATATGGAATGACGTTATAACGTATTACGTTATATGGTATGACGTTATAACTTAATACGTTATTTGTTATGACGTTATAACGTACTACGTTATATGGGATGACGTTATAACGTATTACGTTATATGCGACGACGTTATAGCGCATTACATTATATGGTATAACGTTATAACGTATTACGTTATATGGGATGACGTTATAGCGTATTACGTTATATGTTATAACGTTATAACGTATTACGTTATGTGGTATAACGTAATAACGTATTACGTTATATGGGATGACGTTATAACGTATTACGTTATATGTTATAACGTTATAACGTATTACGTCATATGGGATGACGTTATAACGTATTAAGTTATGTGGCAAAACGTTATAACGTATTACGTTATATGATATAACATTATAACGTATAACGTTATATGGCATGACGTTATAACGTATTAAGTTATGTGGCAAAACGTTATAACGTATTACGTTATAGGGTATGTCGTTATAACGTATTAAGTTATGTGGCAAAACGTTATAACGTATTACGTTATACGATATAACGTTATAACGTATTACTTTATATGTTATGACGTTATAACGTATTACGTTATATGGGATGACGTTATAACGTATTACGTTATAGGGGATGACGTTATAACGTATCACGTTATATGTTATGACGTTATAACGTATTACGTTATTTGATATAACGTTATAACGCAATATGTTATATGGGATGACGTTATAACGTAATAGGTTATATGGTATGACGTTATAACGTATTACGTTATATGCAATGACGTTATAACGTATTACGTTCTATGTTATAACGTTGTAACGTATTACGTTATATGGTATACAGTTATAGCGTATTATGTTATATGGTATGACGTTATAACGTAGTACGTTATAGGGGATGACGTTATAACGTAATAGGTTATATGGTATGACGTTATAACGTATTAAGTTATATGGTATGACGTTCTAACTTAATACGTTATTTGTTATGACGTTATAACGTATTACGTTATATGGCGTAACGTTATAACGTATTACGTTATATGGTACGACATTATAACGTATTACATTATATGCGATGACGTTATAACGTATTACGTTCTATGTTGTAACGTTGTAACGTATTACGTTATATGGTATACAGTTATAACGTAATACGTTATATGGTATAACGTTATAACGTATTACGTTTTATGATATAACGTTGTAACGTATTACGTTATATGGTATACAGTTATAACGTATTACGTTATACGTTATAACGTTATAACGTATTACGTTATATGGGATGACGTTATAACGTATTACGTTATATGTTATAACGTTATAACGTATTACGTTATATGGTATAACGTTATAAGGTATTACGTTATATGGGATGACGTTATAAAGTATTACGTTATATGTTATAACTTTATAACGTATTACGTTATATGGTATGACGTTATAACGTATTACGTTATATGGGACGACGTTATAACGTCTTACGTTGTATGGTATAACGTCATAACGTATTACGTTATATGTTATAACGTTATAACGTATTACGGTATATGGGACGACGTTATAGCGCATTACATTATATGGTATAACGTAATAACGTATTACGTTATATGGGATGACGTTATAACGTATTACGTTATATGTTATAACGTTATAACGTATTACGTTATATGTTATAACGTTATAACGTATTACGTTATATGGTATGTCGTTATAACCTATTACGTCATATGGGATGACGTTATAACGTATTACGTTATATGCGACGACGTTGTAGCGCATTACATTATATGGTATAACGTTATAACGTATTACGTTATATGGGATGACGTTATAACGTATTACGTTATATGTTATAACGTTATAACGTATTACGTTATATGGTATAACGTTATAAGGTATTACGTTATATGGGATGACGTTATAAAGTATTACGTTATATGTTATAACTTTATAACGTATTACGTTATATGGTATGACGTTATAACGTATTACGTTATATGGGACGACGTTATAACGTCTTACGTTGTATGGTATAACGTCATAACGTATTACGTTATATGTTATAACGTTATAACGTATTACGTTATATGGGACGACGTTATAGCGCATTACATTATATGGTATAACGTAATAACGTATTACGTTATATGGGATGACGTTATAACGTATTACGTTATATGTTATAACGTTATAACGTATTACGTTATATGATATAACGTTGTAACGTATTACGTTATATGGTATACAGTTATAACGCATTACGTTATGTGGTATGACGTTATAACGTATTACGTTATATGGTATAACGTTATAACGTATTACGTTATATGGGATGACGTTATAACGTATTACGTTATATGTTATAACGTTATAACGTATTACGTCAGATGGTATGACGTTATAACGTATTACGTTATAGGGGATGACGTTATAACGTAATAGGTTCTATGGTATGACGTTATAACGTATTAAGTTATATGGTATGACGTTCTAACTTAATACGTCATTTGTTGTGACGTTATAACGTATTACGTTATATGGCGTAACGTTATAACGTATTACGTTATATGGTATGACATTATAACGTATTACATTATAGGGGATGACGTTATAACGTAATAGGTTATATGGTATGACGTTATAACGTATTAAGTTATATGGTATGACGTTCTAACTTAATACGTTATTTGTTATGACTTTATAACGTATTACGTTATATGGCATAACGTTATAACGTATTACGTTATATGGTATGACGTTATAACGTATTACGTTATAGGGGATGACGTTATAACGTATTACGTTATATGGTATGACATTATAACGTATTACGTTATATGGTATGACGTTATAACGTATTACGTTATAGGGGATGACGTTATAACGTATCACGTTATATGTTATGACGTTATAACGTATTACGTTATATGGTATGACGTTATAACGTATTACGTTATATGGCATAACTTTATAACGTATTACGTTATTTGATATAACATTATAACGTATAACGTTATATGGTATGACGTTATAACGTATTACGTTATATGGGACGACGTTATAACGTCTTACGTTGTATGGTATAACGTCATAACGTATTACGTTATATGTTATAACGTTATAACGTATTACGTTATATGGGACGACGTTCTAGCGCATTACATTATATGGTATAACGTAATAACGTATTACGTTATATGGGATGACGTTATAACGTATTACGTTATATGTTATAACGTTATAACGTATTACGTCATATGGGATGACGTTATAACGTATTAAGTTATGTGGCAAAACGTTATAACGTATTACGTTATATGGTATGACGTTATAACGTATTACGTTATATGGTATGACGTTATAACGTATTACGTTATAGGGGATGACGTTATAACGTATCACGTTATATGTTATGACGTTATAACGTATTACGTTATATGGTATGACGTTATAACGTATTACGTTATATGGCATAACTTTATAACGTATTACGTTATTTGATATAACGTTATAACGCAATATGTTATATGGGATGACGTTATAACGTAATAGGTTATATGGTATGACGTTATAACGTATTACGTTATATGCGATGACGTTATAACGTATTACGTTCTATGTTATAACGTTGTAACGTATTACGTTATATGGTATACAGTTATAGCGTATTACGTTAGATGGTATGACGTTATAACGTATTACGTTACAGGGGATGACGTTATAACGTAATAGGTTATATGGTATGACGTTATAACGTATTAAGTTATATGGTATGACGTTCTAACTTAATACGTCATTTGTTATGACGTTATAACGTATTACGTTATATGGCGTAACGTTATAACGTATTACGTTATATGGTATGACGTTATAACGTATTACGTTATAGAGGATGACGTTATAACGTAATAGGTTATATGGTATGACGTTATAACGTATTAAGTTATATGGTATGACGTTCTAACTTAATACGTTATTTGTTATGACGTTATAACGTATTACGTTATATGGCGTAACGTTATAACGTATTACGTTATATGGTATGACATTATAACGTATTACATTATATGCGATGACGTTATAACGTATTACGTTCTATGTTATAACGTTGTAACGTATTACGTTATATGGTATACAGTTATAACGTAATACGTAATATGGTATAACGTTATAACGTATTACGTTATATGATATAACGTTGTAACGTATTACGTTATATGGTATACAGTTATAACGTATTACGTTATATGGCATGACGTTATAACGTATCACGTTATATGTTATGACGTTATAACGTATTACGTTATATGGTATAACGTTATAACGTATTACGTTATATGATATAACGTTGTAACGTATTACGTTATATGGTATACAGTTATAGCGTATTACGTTAGATGGTATGACGTTATAACGTATTACGTTATAGGGGATGACGTTATAACGTAATAGGTTATATGGTATGACGTTATAACGTATTAAGTTATATGGTATGACGTTCTAACTTAATACGTCATTTGTTATGACGTTATAACGTATTACGTTATATGGCGTAACGTTATAACGTATTACGTTATATGGTATGACATTATAACGTATTACATTATAGGGGATGACGTTATAACGTAATAGGTTATATGGTATGACGTTATAACGTATTAAGTTATATGGTATGACATTCTAACTTAATACGTTATTTGTTATGACGTTATAACGTATTACGTTATATGGCGTAACGTTATAACGTATTACGTTATATGGTATGACGTTATAACGTATTACGTTATATGGCATAACGTTATAACGTATTACGTTATATGATATAACGTTATAACGTATTACGTTATATGGTATAACGTTATAACGTATTACGTTATATGATATAACGTTGTAACGTATTACGTTATATGGTATACAGTTATAACGTATTACGTTATATGGTATGACGTTATAACGTATTACGTTATAGGGGATGACGTTATAACGTAATAGGTTATATGATATGACGTTATAACGTATTAAGTTATATGGTATGACGTTCTAACTCAATACGTTATTTGTTATGACTTTATAACGTATTACGTTATATGGCATAACGTTATAACGTATTACGTTATATGGTATGACTTTATAACGTATTACGTTATATGGCATAACGTTATAACGTATTACGTTATATGGTATGACATTATAACGTATTACGTTATATGGGATGACGTTATAACGTATTACGTTATATGGGATGACGTTATAACGTATTACGTTATATGTTATAACGTTATAACGTATTACGTTATATGGTATGACGTTATAACGTATTACGTTATATGGGACGACGTTATAACGTCTTACGTTGTATGGTATAACGTCATAACGTATTACGTTATATGTTATAACGTTATAACGTATTACGTTATATGGGACGACGTTCTAGCGCATTACATTATATGGTATAACGTAATAACGTATTACGTTATATGGGATGACGTTATAACGTATTACGTTATATGTTATAACGTTATAACGTATTACGTCATATGATATAACATTATAACGTATAACGTTATATGGCATGACGTTATAACGTATTAAGTTATGTGGCAAAACGTTATAACGTATTACGTTATAGGGTATGTCGTTATAACGTATTAAGTTATGTGGTAAAACGTTATAACGTATTACGTTATATGATATAACGTTATAACGTATTACTTTATATGTTATGACGTTATAACGTATTACGTTATATGGGATGACGTTATAACGTATTACGTTATAGGGGATGACGTTATAACGTATCACGTTATATGTTATGACGTTATAACGTATTACGTTATTTGATATAACGTTATAACGCAATATGTTATATGGGATGACGTTATAACGTAATAGGTTATATGGTATGACGTTATAACGTATTACGTTATATGCGATGACGTTATAACGTATTACGTTCTATGTTATAACGTTGTAACGTATTACGTTATATGGTATACAGTTATAGCGTATTATGTTATATGGTATGACGTTATAACGTAGTACGTTATAGGGGATGACGTTATAACGTAATAGGTTATATGGTATGACGTTATAACGTATTAAGTTATATGGTATGACGTTCTAACTTAATACGTTATTTGTTATGACGTTATAACGTATTACGTTATATGGCGTAACGTTATAACGTATTACGTTATATGGTACTACATTATAACGTATTACATTATATGCGATGACGTTATAACGTATTACGTTATATGCGACGACGTTGTAGCGCATTACATTATATGGTATAACGTTATAACGTATTACGTTATATGGGATGACGTTATAACGTATTACGTTATATGTTATAACGTTATAACGTATTACGTTATATGATATAACGTTGTAACGTATTACGTTATATGGTATACAGTTATAACGTATTACGTTATACGTTATAACGTTATAACGTATTACGTTATATGGGATGACGTTATAACGTATTACGTTATATGTTATAACGTTATAACGTATTACGTTATATGGTATAACGTTATAAGGTATTACGTTATATGGGATGACGTTATAAAGTATTACGTTATATGTTATAACTTTATAACGTATTACGTTATATGGTATGACGTTATAACGTATTACGTTATATGGGACGACGTTATAACGTCTTACGTTGTATGGTATAACGTCATAACGTATTACGTTATATGTTATAACGTTATAACGTATTACGGTATATGGGACGACGTTATAGCGCATTACATTATATGGTATAACGTAATAACGTATTACGTTATATGGGATGACGTTATAACGTATTACGTTATATGTTATAACGTTATAACGTATTACGTTATATGTTATAACGTTATAACGTATTACGTTATATGGTATGTCGTTATAACCTATTACGTCATATGGGATGACGTTATAACGTATTACGTTATATGCGACGACGTTGTAGCGCATTACATTATATGGTATAACGTTATAACGTATTACGTTATATGGGATGACGTTATAACGTATTACGTTATATGGGACGACGTTATAACGTATTAAGTTATATGGTATGTAGTTATAACGTATTAAGTTATGTGGCATAACGTAATAACGTATTACGTTATATGGTATGTCGTTATAACCTATTACGTCATATGGGATGACGTTATAACGTATTACGTTATATGTGACGACGTTGTAGCGCATTACATTATATGTTATAACGTTATAACGTATTACGTTATATGGTATAACGTTATAAGGTATTACGTTATATGGGATGACGTTATAAAGTATTACGTTATATGTTATAACTTTATAACGTATTACGTTATATGGTATGACGTTATAACGTATTACGTTATATGGGACGACGTTATAACGTCTTACGTTGTATGGTATAACGTCATAACGTATTACGTTATATGTTATAACGTTATAACGTATTACGTTATATGGGACGACGTTATAGCGCATTACATTATATGGTATAACGTAATAACGTATTACGTTATATGGGATGACGTTATAACGTATTACGTTATATGTTATAACGTTATAACGTATTACGTTATATGATATAACGTTGTAACGTATTACGTTATATGGGATGACGTTATAACGTATTACGTTATATGCGACGACGTTATAGCGCATTACATTATATGGTATAACGTTATAACGTATTACGTTATATGGTATAACGTTATAACGTATTACGTTATATGATATAACGTTGTAACGTATTACGTTATATGGTATACAGTTATAACGCATTACGTTATATGGTATACAGTTATAACGCATTACGTTATATGGTATGACGTTATAACGCATTACGTTATGTGGTATGACGTTATGACGTATTACGTTATATGGGACGACGTTATAACGTATTAAGTTATATGGTATGTAGTTATAACGTATTAAGTTATGTGGCATAACGTAATAACGTATTACGTTATATGGTATGACGTTATATCATATTACGTTATACGGGATGACGTTATAACGTAATAGGTTATATGGTATGACGGTATAACGTATTAAGTTATATGGTATGACGTTATAACTTAATACGTTATTTGTTATGACGTTATAACGTACTACGTTATATGGGATGACGTTATAACGTATTACGTTATATGGGATGACGTTATAACGTATTACGTTATATGCGACGACGTTATAGCGCATTACATTATATGGTATAACGTTATAACGTATTACGTTATATGGTATAACGTTATAACGTATTACGTTATATGATATAACGTTGTAACGTATTACGTTATATGGTATACAGTTATAACGCATTACGTTATATGGTATACAGTTATAACGCATTACGTTATATGGTATGACGTTATAACGCATTACGTTATATGGGACGACGTTATAACGTATTACGTTATATGGTATGTCGTTATAACTTAATACGTTATTTGTTATGACGTTATAACGTACTACGTTATATGGGATGACGTTATAACGTATTACGTTATATGGGATGACGTTATAACGTATTACGTTATATGCGACGACGTTATAGCGCATTACGTTATATGGTATAACGTTATAACGTATTACGTTATATGGGATGACGTTATAACGTATTACGTTATATGTTATAACGTTATAACTTATTACGTTATATGGTATGACGTTATAACGTATTACGTTATATGGGACGACGTTGTAACGTATTACGTTATATGGTATGTCGTTATAACGTATTAAGTTATGTGGCATAACGTTATAACGTATTACGTTATATGGTATGACGTTATAACATATTACGTTATATGGGATGACGTTATAACGTAATAGGTTATATGGTATGACGTTATAACGTATTAAGTTGTATGGTATACAGTTATAACGTATTACGTTATACGTTATAACGTTATAACGTATTACGTTATATGGGATGACGTTATAACGTATTACGTTATATGTTATAACGTTATAACGTATTACGTTATATGGTATAACGTTATAAGGTATTACGTTATATGGGATGACGTTATAAAGTATTACGTTATATGTTATAACTTTATAACGTATTACGTTATATGGTATGACGTTATAACGCTTTACGTTATATGGGACGACGTTATAACGTCTTACGTTGTATGGTATAACGTCATAACGTATTACGTTATATGTTATAACGTTATAACGTATTACGGTATATGGGACGACGTTATAGCGCATTACATTATATGGTATAACGTAATAACGTATTACGTTATACGGGATGACGTTATAACGTAATAGGTTATATGGTATGACGGTATAACGTATTAAGTTATATGGTATGACGTTATAACTTAATACGTTATTTGTTATGACGTTATAACGTATTACGTTATATGGGATGACGTTATAACGTATTACGTTATATGCGACGACCTTATAGCGCATTACATTATATGGTATAACGTTATAACGTATTACGTTATATGGTATAACGTTATAACGTATTACGTTATATGATATAACGTTGTAACGTATTACGTTATATGGTATACAGTTATAACGCATTACGTTATATGGTATACAGTTATAACGCATTACGTTATATGGTATGACGTTATAACGCATTACGTTATATGGGACGACGTTATAACGTATTACGTTATATGGTATGTCGTTATAACTTAATACGTTATTTGTTATGACGTTATAACGTACTACGTTATATGGGATGACGTTATAACGTATTACGTTATATGGGATGACGTTATAACGTATTACGTTATATGCGACGACGTTATAGCGCATTACGTTATATGGTATAACGTTATAACGTATTACGTTATATGGGATGACGTTATAACGTATTACGTTATATGTTATAACGTTATAACTTATTACGTTATATGGTATGACGTTATAACGTATTACGTTATATGGGACGACGTTGTAACGTATTACGTTATATGGTATGTCGTTATAACGTATTAAGTTATGTGGCATAACGTTATAACGTATTACGTTATATGGTATGACGTTATAACATATTACGTTATATGGGATGACGTTATAACGTAATAGGTTATATGGTATGACGTTATAACGTATTAAGTTGTATGGTATACAGTTATAACGTATTACGTTATACGTTATAACGTTATAACGTATTACGTTATATGGGATGACGTTATAACGTATTACGTTATATGTTATAACGTTATAACGTATTACGTTATATGGTATAACGTTATAAGGTATTACGTTATATGGGATGACGTTATAAAGTATTACGTTATATGTTATAACTTTATAACGTATTACGTTATATGGTATGACGTTATAACGTATTACGTTATATGGGACGACGTTATAACGTCTTACGTTGTATGGTATAACGTCATAACGTATTACGTTATATGTTATAACGTTATAACGTATTACGGTATATGGGACGACGTTATAGCGCATTACATTATATGGTATAACGTAATAACGTATTACGTTATATGGGATGACGTTATAACGTTTTACGTTATATGTTATAACGTTATAACGTATTACGTTATATGTTATAACGTTATAACGTATTACGTTATATGTTATAACGTTATAACGTATTACGTTATATGGTATGTCGTTATAACCTATTACGTCATATGGGATGACGTTATAACGTATTACGTTATATGCGACGACGTTGTAGCGCATTACATTATATGGTATAACGTTATAACGTATTACGTTATATGGGATGACGTTATAACGTATTACGTTATATGGGACGACGTTATAACGTATTAAGTTATATGGTATGTAGTTATAACGTATTAAGTTAAGTGGCATAACGTAATAACGTATTACGTTATATGGTATGTCGTTATAACCTATTACGTCATATGGGATGACGTTATAACGTATTACGTTATATGCGACGACGTTGTAGCGCATTACATTATATGTTATAACGTTATAACGTATTACGTTATATGGTATAACGTTATAAGGCATTACGTTATATGGGATGACGTTATAAAGTATTACGTTATATGTTATAACTTTATAACGTATTACGTTATATGGTATGACGTTATAACGTATTACGTTATATGGGACGACGTTATAACGTCTTACGTTGTATGGTATAACGTCATAACGTATTACGTTATATGTTATAACGTTATAACGTATTACGTTATATGGGACGACGTTATAGCGCATTACATTATATGGTATAACGTTATAACGTATTACGTTATATGGTATAACGTTATAACGTATTACGTTATATGATATAACGTTGTAACGTATTACGTTATATGGTATACAGTTATAACGCATTACGTTATATGGTATACAGTTATAACGCATTACGTTATACGTTATAACGTTATAACGTATTACGTTATATGGGATGACGTTATAACGTATTACGTTATATGTTATAACGTTATAACGTATTACGTTATATGGGACGACGTTATAACGTATTAAGTTATATGGTATGTAGTTATAACGTATTAAGTTATGTGGCATAACGTAATAACGTATTACGTTATATGGTATGTCGTTATAACCTATTACGTCATATGGGATGACGTTATAACGTATTACGTTATATGTTATAACGTTATAACGTATTACGTTATATGTTATAACGTTATAACGTATTACGTTATATGTTATAACGTTATAACGTATTACGTTATATGGGACGACGTTATAGCGCATTACATTATATGGTATAACGTAATAACGTATTACGTTATATGGGATGACGTTATAACGTATTACGTTATATGTTATAACGTTATAACGTATTACGTTATATGATATAACGTTGTAACGTATTACGTTATATGGTATACAGTTATAACGCATTACGTTATGTGGTATGACGTTATAACGTATTACGTTATATGGTATAACGTTATAACGTATTACGTTCTATGTTATAACGTTGTAACGTATTACGTTATATGGTATACAGTTATAGCGTATTATGTTATATGGTATGACGTTATAACGTAGTACGTTATAGGGGATGACGTTATAACGTAATAGGTTATATGGTATGACGTTATAACGTATTACGTTATATGTTATAACGTTATAACGTATTACGTTATATGGGACGACGTTATAGCGCATTACATTATATGGTATAACGTAATAACGTATTACGTTATATGGGATGACGTTATAACGTATTACGTTATATGCGACGACGTTATAGCGCATTACATTATATGGTATAACGTTATAACGTATTACGTTATATGGTATAACGTTATAACGTATTACGTTATATGATATAACGTTATAGCGCATTACATTATATGGTATAACGTTATAACGTATTACGTTATATGGTATAACGTTATAACGTATTACGTTATATGATATAACGTTGTAACGTATTACGTTATATGATATAACGTTGTAACGTATTACGTTATATGGTATGTCGTTATAACCTATTACGTCATATGGGATGACGTTATAACGTATTACGTTATATGCGACGACGTTGTAGCGCATTACATTATATGGTATAACGTTATAACGTATTTCGTTATATGGGATGACGTTATAACGTATTACGTTATATGGGACGACGTTATAACGTATTAAGTTATATGGTATGTAGTTATAACGTATTAAGTTATGTGGCATAACGTAATAACGTATTACGTTATATGGTATGTCGTTATAACCTATTACGTCATATGGGATGACGTTATAACGTATTACGTTATATGTTATAACGTTATAACGTATTACGTTATATGTTATAACGTTATAACGTATTACGTTTTATGGGACGACGTTATAGCGCATTACATTATATGGTATAACGTAATAACGTATTACGTTATATGGGATGACGTTATAACGTATTACGTTATATGTTATAACGTTATAACGTATTACGTTATATGATATAACGTTGTAACGTATTACGTTATATGGGATGACGTTATAACGTATTACGTTATATGCGACGACGTTATAGCGCATTACATTATATGGTATAACGTTATAACGTATTACGTTATATGGTATAACGTTATAACGTATTACGTTATATGATATAACGTTGTAACGTATTACGTTATATGGTATACAGTTATAACGCATTACGTTATATGGTATACAGTTATAACGCATTACGTTATATGGTATGACGTTATAACGCATTACGTTATGTGGTATGACGTTATAACGTATTACGTTATATGGGACGACGTTATAACGTATTAAGTTATATGGTATGTAGTTATAACGTATTAAGTTATGTGGCATAACGTAATAACGTATTACGTTATATGGTATGACGTTATATCATATTACGTTATACGGGATGACGTTATAACGTAATAGGTTATATGGTATGACGGTATAACGTATTACGTTATATGGTATGTCGTTATAACTTAATACGTTATTTGTTATGACGTTATAACGTACTACGTTATATGGGACGACGTTATAACGTATTACGTTATATGGTATGTCGTTATAACTTAATACGTTATTTGTTATGACGTTATAACGTACTACGTTATATGGGATGACGTTATAACGTATTACGTTATATGGGATGACGTTATAACGTATTACGTTATATGCGACGACGTTATAGCGCATTACGTTATATGGTATAACGTTATAACGTATTACGTTATATGGGATGACGTTATAGCGCATTACATTATATGGTATAACGTAATAACGCATTACGTTATATGGTATGACGTTATAACGCATTACGTTATATGGGACGACGTTATAACGTATTACGTTATATGGTATGTCGTTATAACTTAATACGTTATTTGTTATGACGTTATAACGTACTACGTTATATGGGATGACGTTATAACGTATTACGTTATATGGGATGACGTTATAACGTATTACGTTATATGCGACGACGTTATAGCGCATTACGTTATATGGTATAACGTTATAACGTATTACGTTATATGGGATGACGTTATAACGTATTACGTTATATGTTATAACGTTATAACTTATTACGTTATATGGAATGACGTTATAACGTATTACGTTATATGGGACGACGTTGTAACGTATTACGTTATATGGTATGTCGTTATAACGTATTAAGTTATGTGGCATAACGTTATAACGTATTACGTTATATGGTATGACGTTATAACATATTACGTTATATGGGATGACGTTATAACGTAATAGGTTATATGGTATGACGTTATAACGTATTAAGTTGTATGGTATACAGTTATAACGTATTACGTTATACGTTATAACGTTATAACGTATTACGTTATATGGGATGACGTTATAACGTATTACGTTATATGTTATAACGTTATAACGTATTACGTTATATGGTATAACGTTATAAGGTATTACGTTATATGGGATGACGTTATAAAGTATTACGTTATATGTTATAACTTTATAACGTATTACGTTATATGGTATGACGTTATAACGTATTACGTTATATGGGACGACGTTATAACGTCTTACGTTGTATGGTATAACGTCATAACGCATTACGTTATATGTTATAACGTTATAACGTATTACGGTATATGGGACGACGTTATAGCGCATTACATTATATGGTATAACGTAATAACGTATTACGTTATATGGGATGACGTTATAACGTATTAAGTTATGTGGCATAACGTAATAACGTATTACGTTATATGGTATGTCGTTATAACCTATTACGTCATATGGGATGACGTTATAACGTATTACGTTATATGCGACGACGTTGTAGCGCATTACATTATATGGTATAACGTTATAACGTATTACGTTATATGGGATGACGTTATAACGTATTACGTTATATGGGACGACGTTATAACGTATTAAGTTATATGGTATGTAGTTATAACGTATTAAGTTATGTGGCATAACGTAATAACGTATTACGTTATATGGTATGTCGTTATAACCTATTACGTCATATAGGATGACGTTATAACGTATTACGTTATATGCGACGACGTTGTAGCGCATTACATTATATGTTATAACGTTATAACGTATTACGTTATATGGTATAACGTTATAAGGTATTACGTTATATGGGATGACGTTATAAAGTATTACGTTATATGTTATAACTTTATAACGTATTACGTTATATGGTATGACGTTATAACGTATTACGTTATATGGGACGACGTTATAACGTCTTACGTTGTATGGTATAACGTCATAACGTATTACGTTATATGTTATAACGTTATAACGTATTACGTTATATGGGACGACGTTATAGCGCATTACATTATATGGTATAACGTAATAACGTATTACGTTATATGGGATGACGTTATAACGTATTACGTTATATGTTATAACGTTATAACGTATTACGTTATATGATATAACGTTGTAACGTATTACGTTATATGGGATGACGTTATAACGTATTACGTTATATGCGACGACGTTATAGCGCATTACATTATATGGTATAACGTTATAACGTATTACGTTATATGGTATAACGTTATAACGTATTACGTTATATGACATAACGTTGTAACGTATTACGTTATATGGTATACAGTTATAACGCATTACGTTATATGGTATACAGTTATAACGCATTACGTTATATGGTATGACGTTATAACGCATTACGTTATGTGGTATGACGTTATAACGTATTACGTTATATGGGACGACGTTATAACGTATTAAGTTATATGGTATGTAGTTATAACGTATTAAGTTATGTGGCATAACGTAATAACGTATTACGTTATATGGTATGACGTTATATCATATTACGTTATACGGGATGACGTTATAACGTAATAGGTTATATGGTATGACGATATAACGTATTAAGTTATATGGTATGACGTTATAACTTAATACGTTATTTGTTATGACGTTATAACGTACTACGTTATATGGGATGACGTTATAACGTATTACGTTATATGGGATGACGTTATAACGTATTACGTTATATGCGACGACGTTATAGCGCATTACATTATATGGTATAACGTTATAACGTATTACGTTATATGGTATAACGTTATAACGTATTACGTTATATGATATAACGTTGTAACGTATTACGTTATATGGTATACAGTTATAACGCATTACGTTATATGGTATACAGTTATAACGCATTACGTTATATGGTATGACGTTATAACGCATTACGTTATATGGGACGACGTTATAACGTATTACGTTATATGGTATGTCGTTATAACTTAATACGTTATTTGTTATGACGTTATAACGTACTACGTTATATGGGATGACGTTATAACGTATTACGTTATATGGGATGACGTTATAACGTATTACGTTATATGCGACGACGTTATAGCGCATTACGTTATATGGTATAACGTTATAACGTATTACGTTATATGGGATGACGTTATAACGTATTACGTTATATGTTATAACGTTATAACTTATTACGTTATA
This sequence comes from Bombus huntii, assembly GCF_024542735.1. NCBI lineage: Eukaryota > Metazoa > Arthropoda > Insecta > Hymenoptera > Apidae > Bombus > Bombus huntii. Next base: position 22,718,968 of record NC_066238.1, read on the forward strand.
TGGTATGACGTTATAACGTATTACGTTATATGGGACGACGTTGTAACGTATTACGTTATATGGTATGTCGTTATAACGTATTAAGTTATGTGGCATAACGTTATAACGTATTACGTTATATGGTATGACGTTATAACATATTACGTTATATGGGATGACGTTATAACGTAATAGGTTATATGGTATGACGTTATAACGTATTAAGTTGTATGGTATACAGTTATAACGTATTACGTTATACGTTATAACGTTATAACGTATTACGTTATATGGGATGACGTTATAACGTATTACGTTATATGTTATAACGTTATAACGTATTACGTTATATGGTATAACGTTATAAGGTATTACGTTATATGGGATGACGTTATAAAGTATTACGTTATATGTTATAACTTTATAACGTATTACGTTATATGGTATGACGTTATAACGTATTACGTTATATGGGACGACGTTATAACGTCTTACGTTGTATGGTATAACGTCATAACGCATTACGTTATATGTTATAACGTTATAACGTATTACGGTATATGGGACGACGTTATAGCGCATTACATTATATGGTATAACGTAATAACGTATTACGTTATATGGGATGACGTTATAACGTATTAAGTTATGTGGCATAACGTAATAACGTATTACGTTATATGGTATGTCGTTATAACCTATTACGTCATATGGGATGACGTTATAACGTATTACGTTATATGCGACGACGTTGTAGCGCATTACATTATATGGTATAACGTTATAACGTATTACGTTATATGGGATGACGTTATAACGTATTACGTTATATGGGACGACGTTATAACGTATTAAGTTATATGGTATGTAGTTATAACGTATTAAGTTATGTGGCATAACGTAATAACGTATTACGTTATATGGTATGTCGTTATAACCTATTACGTCATATGGGATGACGTTATAACGTATTACGTTATATGCGACGACGTTGTAGCGCATTACATTATATGTTATAACGTTATAACGTATTACGTTATATGGTATAACGTTATAAGGTATTACGTTATATGGGATGACGTTATAAAGTATTACGTTATATGTTATAACTTTATAACGTATTACGTTATATGGTATGACGTTATAACGTATTACGTTATATGGGACGACGTTATAACGTCTTACGTTGTATGGTATAACGTCATAACGTATTACGTTATATGTTATAACGTTATAACGTATTACGTTATATGGGACGACGTTATAGCGCATTACATTATATGGTATAACGTAATAACGTATTACGTTATATGGGATGACGTTATAACGTATTACGTTATATGTTATAACGTTATAACGTATTACGTTATATGATATAACGTTGTAACGTATTACGTTATATGGGATGACGTTATAACGTATTACGTTATATGCGACGACGTTATAGCGCATTACATTATATGGTATAACGTTATAACGTATTACGTTATATGGTATAACGTTATAACGTATTACGTTATATGACATAACGTTGTAACGTATTACGTTATATGGTATACAGTTATAACGCATTACGTTATATGGTATACAGTTATAACGCATTACGTTATATGGTATGACGTTATAACGCATTACGTTATGTGGTATGACGTTATAACGTATTACGTTATATGGGACGACGTTATAACGTATTAAGTTATATGGTATGTAGTTATAACGTATTAAGTTATGTGGCATAACGTAATAACGTATTACGTTATATGGTATGACGTTATATCATATTACGTTATACGGGATGACGTTATAACGTAATAGGTTATATGGTATGACGATATAACGTATTAAGTTATATGGTATGACGTTATAACTTAATACGTTATTTGTTATGACGTTATAACGTACTACGTTATATGGGATGACGTTATAACGTATTACGTTATATGGGATGACGTTATAACGTATTACGTTATATGCGACGACGTTATAGCGCATTACATTATATGGTATAACGTTATAACGTATTACGTTATATGGTATAACGTTATAACGTATTACGTTATATGATATAACGTTGTAACGTATTACGTTATATGGTATACAGTTATAACGCATTACGTTATATGGTATACAGTTATAACGCATTACGTTATATGGTATGACGTTATAACGCATTACGTTATATGGGACGACGTTATAACGTATTACGTTATATGGTATGTCGTTATAACTTAATACGTTATTTGTTATGACGTTATAACGTACTACGTTATATGGGATGACGTTATAACGTATTACGTTATATGGGATGACGTTATAACGTATTACGTTATATGCGACGACGTTATAGCGCATTACGTTATATGGTATAACGTTATAACGTATTACGTTATATGGGATGACGTTATAACGTATTACGTTATATGTTATAACGTTATAACTTATTACGTTATATGGTATGACGTTATAACGTACTACGTTATATGGGATGACGTTATAACGTATTACGTTATATGGGATGACGTTATAACGTATTACGTTATATGGGATGACGTTATAACGTATTACGTTATATGCGACGACGTTATAGCGCATTACGTTATATGGTATAACGTTATAACGTATTACGTTATATGGGATGACGTTATAACGTATTACGTTATATGTTATAACGTTATAACTTATTACGTTATATGGTATGACGTTATAACGTATTACGTTATATGGGACGACGTTATAGAGCATTACATTATATGGTATAACGTAATAACGTATTACGTTATATGGGATGACGTTATAACGTTATAACGTATTACGTTATATGGTATGACGTTATAACGTATTACGTTATATGGCATAACGTTATAACGTATTACGTTATATCATATAACGTTATAACGTACTACGTTATATGTTATGACGTTATAACGTATTACGTTATATGGGATGACGTTATAACCTATTACGTTATATGGGATGACGTTATAACGTAATAGATTATATGGTATGACGTTATAACTTATTGAGTTATGTGGCATAACGTTATAACGTATTACGTTATATGGTATGACGTTATATCATATTACGTTATACGGGATGACGTTATAACGTATTAGGTTATATGGGACGACGTTATAACGTCTTACGTTGTATGGTATAACGTCATAACGTATTACGTTATATGTTATAATGTTATAACGTATTACGTTATATGGTATGTCGTTATAACGTATTAAGTTATGTGGCAAAACGTTATAACGTATTACGTTATATGATATAACGTTATAACGTATTACGTTATATGGTATACAGTTATAACGTATTACGTTATACGTTATAACGTTATAACGTATTACGTTATATGCGACGACGTTGTAGCGCATTACATTATATGGTATAACGTTATAACGTATTACGTTATATGCGACGACGTTATAGCGCATTACATTATATGGTATAACGTTATAGCGTATTACGTTATATGGGATGACGTTATAACGTATTACGTTATATGTTATAACGTTATAACTTATTACGTTATATGGTATGACGTTATAACGTATTACGTTATATGGGACGACTTTGTAACGTATTACGTTATATGGTATGTCGTTATAACGTATTATGTTATGTGGCATAACGTTATAACGTATTACGTTATATGGTATGACGTTATAACATATTACGTTATATGATATAACGTTATAACGCAATACGTTATATGGGCTGACGTTATAACGTAATAGGTTATATGGTATGACGTTATAACGTATTACGTTACATGTTATGATGTTGTAACGTATTACGTTATATGGTATGACGTTATAATGTATTACGTTATATGGCATAACTTAATAACGTATTACGTTATATGATATAACGTTATAACGTATTACGTTATATGGTATACAGTTATAACGTATTACGTTATACGTTATAACGTTATAACGTATTACGTTATATGGGATGACGTTATAACGTATTACGTTATATGTTATAACGTTATAACGAATTACGTTATATGGTATAACGTTATAAGGTATTACGTTATATGGGATGACGTTATAAAGTATTACGTTATATGTTATAACTTTATAACGTATTACGTTATATGGTATGACGTTATAACGTATTACGTTATATGGGACGACGTTATAACGTCTTACGTTGTATGGTATAACGTCATAACGTATTACGTTATATGTTATAACGTTATAACGTATTACGTTATATGGGACGACGTTATAGCGCATTACATTATATGGTATAACGTAATAACGTATTACGTTATATGGGATGACGTTATAACGTATTACGTTATATGTTATAACGTTATAACGTATTACGTTATATGATATAACGTTGTAACGTATTACGTTATATGGGATGACGTTATAACGTATTACGTTATATGCGACGACGTTATAGCGCATTACATTATATGGTATAACGTTATAACGTATTACGTTATATGGTATAACGTTATAACGTATTACGTTATATGTTATAACGTTATAACGTATTACGTTATATGGTATGACGTAATAACGTATTACGTTATATGGGATGACGTTATAACGTATTACGTTATATGTTATAACGTTATAACGTATTACGTTATATGGTATGACGTTATAACGTATTACGTTATATGGGACGACGTTATAACGTCTTACGTTGTATGGTATACAGTTATAACGTATTACGTTATACGTTATAACGTTATAACGTATTACGTTATATGGGATGACGTTATAACGTATTACGTTATATGGGATGACGTTATAAAGTATTACGTTATATGGGATGACGTTATAAAGTATTACGATATATGTTATAACTTTATAACGTATTACGTTATATGGTATGACGTTATAACGTATTACGTTATATGGGACGACGTTATAACGTCTTACGTTGTATGGTATAACGTCATAACGTATTACGTTATATGTTATAACGTTATAACGTATTACGTTATATGGGACGACGTTATAGCGCATTACATTATATGGTATAACGTAATAACGTATTACGTTATATGGGATGACGTTATAACGTATTACGTTATATGTTATAACGTTATAACGTATTACGTTATATGATATAACGTTGTAACGTATTACGTTATATGGTATACAGTTATAACGCATTACGTTATATGGTATGACGTTATAACGTATTACGTTATATGGGACGACGTTATAACGTATTAAGTTATATGGTATGTCGTTATAACGGATTAAGTTATGTGGCATAACGTAATAACGTATTACGTTATATGGTATGACGTTATATCATATTACGTTATACGGGATGACGTTATAACGTAATAGGTTATATGGTATGACGGTATAACGTATTAAGTTATATGGTATGACGTTATAACTTAATACGTTATTTGTTATGACGTTATAACGTACTACGTTATATGGTATGCCGTTATAACGTATTACATTATATGTTATGACGTTATAACGTACTACGTTATATGGGATGACGTTATAACGTATTACGTTATATGCGACGACGTTATAGCGCATTACATTATATGGTATAACGTTATAACGTATTACGTTATATGGGATGACGTTGTAACGTATTACGTTATATGGTATACAGTTATAACGTATTACGTTATATGGTATGACGTTATAACGTATTACGTTATAGGGGATGACGTTATAACGTATCACGTTATATGTTATAACGTTATAACGTATTACGTTATATGGTATGCCGTTATAGTGTATTACGTTATATGGCATAACGTTATAACGTATTACGTTATATGGTATGACGTTATAACGTATTACGTTATATGGGATGACGTTATAACGTATTACGTTCTATGTTATAACGTTGTAACGTATTACGTTATAGGGGATGACGTTATAACGTATTACGTTACATGTTATGATGTTGTAACGTATTACGTTATATGGTATGACGCTATAATGTATTACGTTATATGGCATAACGTTATAACGTATTACGTTATATGGTATGACGTTATAACGTATTACGTTATATGTTATGACGTTATAACGTATTACGTTATATGGTATGACGTTATACCGTATTAAGTTATGTGGCATAACGTTATAACGTATTACGTTATATGGTATGACGTTATAACGTATTACGTTATATGGGATGACGTTATAACGTAATAGATTATATGGTATGACGTTATAACGAATTGAGTTATGTGGCATAACGTTATAACGTATTACGTTATATGGTATGACGTTATATCATATTACGTTATACGGGATGACGTTATAACGTATTAAGTTATATGGGACGACGTTATAACGTCTTACGTTGTATGGTATAACGTCATAACGTATTACGTTATATGTTATAATGTTGTAACGTATTACGTTATATGGTATGTCGTTATAACGTATTAAGTTATGTGGCAAAACGTTATAACGTATTACGTTATATGATATAACGTTATAACGTATTACGTTATATGGTATGACGTTATAACTTAATACGTTATTTGTTATGACGTTATAACGTACTACGTTATATGGGATGACGTTATAACGTATTACGTTATATGCGACGACGTTATAGCGCATTACATTATATGGTATAACGTTATAACGTATTACGTTATATGGGATGACGTTATAACGTATTACGTTATATGGTATGACGTTATAACGTATTACGTTATATGTTACGACGTTATAACGTATTACGTTATATGATATAACGTTATAACGCAATACGTTATATGGGATGACGTTATAACGTAATAGGTTATATGGTATGACGTTATAACGTATTACGTTATATGTTATAACGTTATAACGTATTACGTTATATGATATAACGTTGTAACGTATTACGTTATATGGGATGACGTTATAACGTATTACGTTATATGCGACGACGTTATAGCGCATTACATTATATGGTATAACGTTATAACGTATTACGTTATATGGTATAACGTTATAACGTATTACGTTATATGACATAACGTTGTAACGTATTACGTTATATGGTATACAGTTATAACGCATTACGTTATATGGTATACAGTTATAACGCATTACGTTATATGGTATGACGTTATAACGCATTACGTTATGTGGTATGACGTTATAACGTATTACGTTATATGGGACGACGTTATAACGTATTAAGTTATATGGTATGTAGTTATAACGTATTAAGTTATGTGGCATAACGTAATAACGTATTACGTTATATGGTATGACGTTATATCATATTACGTTATACGGGATGACGTTATAACGTAATAGGTTATATGGTATGACGATATAACGTATTAAGTTATATGGTATGACGTTATAACTTAATACGTTATTTGTTATGACGTTATAACGTACTACGTTATATGGGATGACGTTATAACGTATTACGTTATATGGGATGACGTTATAACGTATTACGTTATATGCGACGACGTTATAGCGCATTACATTATATGGTATAACGTTATAACGTATTACGTTATATGGTATAACGTTATAACGTATTACGTTATATGATATAACGTTGTAACGTATTACGTTATATGGTATACAGTTATAACGCATTACGTTATATGGTATACAGTTATAACGCATTACGTTATATGGTATGACGTTATAACGCATTACGTTATATGGGACGACGTTATAACGTATTACGTTATATGGTATGTCGTTATAACTTAATACGTTATTTGTTATGACGTTATAACGTACTACGTTATATGGGATGACGTTATAACGTATTACGTTATATGGGATGACGTTATAACGTATTACGTTATATGCGACGACGTTATAGCGCATTACGTTATATGGTATAACGTTATAACGTATTACGTTATATGGGATGACGTTATAACGTATTACGTTATATGTTATAACGTTATAACTTATTACGTTATATGGTATGACGTTATAACGTATTACGTTATATGGGACGACGTTGTAACGTATTACGTTATATGGTATGTCGTTATAACGTATTAAGTTATGTGGCATAACGTTATAACGTATTACGTTATATGGTATGACGTTATAACATATTACGTTATATGGGATGACGTTATAACGTAATAGGTTATATGGTATGACGTTATAACGTATTAAGTTGTATGGTATACAGTTATAACGTATTACGTTATACGTTATAACGTTATAACGTATTACGTTATATGGGATGACGTTATAACGTATTACGTTATATGTTATAACGTTATAACGTATTACGTTATATGGTATAACGTTATAAGGTATTACGTTATATGGGATGACGTTATAAAGTATTACGTTATATGTTATAACTTTATAACGTATTACGTTATATGGTATGACGTTATAACGTATTACGTTATATGGGACGACGTTATAACGTCTTACGTTGTATGGTATAACGTCATAACGCATTACGTTATATGTTATAACGTTATAACGTATTACGGTATATGGGACGACGTTATAGCGCATTACATTATATGGTATAACGTAATAACGTATTACGTTATATGGGATGACGTTATAACGTATTAAGTTATGTGGCATAACGTAATAACGTATTACGTTATATGGTATGTCGTTATAACCTATTACGTCATATGGGATGACGTTATAACGTATTACGTTATATGCGACGACGTTGTAGCGCATTACATTATATGGTATAACGTTATAACGTATTACGTTATATGGGATGACGTTATAACGTATTACGTTATATGGGACGACGTTATAACGTATTAAGTTATATGGTATGTAGTTATAACGTATTAAGTTATGTGGCATAACGTAATAACGTATTACGTTATATGGTATGTCGTTATAACCTATTACGTCATATGGGATGACGTTATAACGTATTACGTTATATGCGACGACGTTGTAGCGCATTACATTATATGTTATAACGTTATAACGTATTACGTTATATGGTATAACGTTATAAGGTATTACGTTATATGGGATGACGTTATAAAGTATTACGTTATATGTTATAACTTTATAACGTATTACGTTATATGGTATGACGTTATAACGTATTACGTTATATGGGACGACGTTATAACGTCTTACGTTGTATGGTATAACGTCATAACGTATTACGTTATATGTTATAACGTTATAACGTATTACGTTATATGGGACGACGTTATAGCGCATTACATTATATGGTATAACGTAATAACGTATTACGTTATATGGGATGACGTTATAACGTATTACGTTATATGTTATAACGTTATAACGTATTACGTTATATGATATAACGTTGTAACGTATTACGTTATATGGGATGACGTTATAACGTATTACGTTATATGCGACGACGTTATAGCGCATTACATTATATGGTATAACGTTATAACGTATTACGTTATATGGTATAACGTTATAACGTATTACGTTATATGACATAACGTTGTAACGTATTACGTTATATGGTATACAGTTATAACGCATTACGTTATATGGTATACAGTTATAACGCATTACGTTATATGGTATGACGTTATAACGCATTACGTTATGTGGTATGACGTTATAACGTATTACGTTATATGGGACGACGTTATAACGTATTAAGTTATATGGTATGTAGTTATAACGTATTAAGTTATGTGGCATAACGTAATAACGTATTACGTTATATGGTATGACGTTATATCATATTACGTTATACGGGATGACGTTATAACGTAATAGGTTATATGGTATGACGATATAACGTATTAAGTTATATGGTATGACGTTATAACTTAATACGTTATTTGTTATGACGTTATAACGTACTACGTTATATGGGATGACGTTATAACGTATTACGTTATATGGGATGACGTTATAACGTATTACGTTATATGCGACGACGTTATAGCGCATTACATTATATGGTATAACGTTATAACGTATTACGTTATATGGTATAACGTTATAACGTATTACGTTATATGATATAACGTTGTAACGTATTACGTTATATGGTATACAGTTATAACGCATTACGTTATATGGTATACAGTTATAACGCATTACGTTATATGGTATGACGTTATAACGCATTACGTTATATGGGACGACGTTATAACGTATTACGTTATATGGTATGTCGTTATAACTTAATACGTTATTTGTTATGACGTTATAACGTACTACGTTATATGGGATGACGTTATAACGTATTACGTTATATGGGATGACGTTATAACGTATTACGTTATATGCGACGACGTTATAGCGCATTACGTTATATGGTATAACGTTATAACGTATTACGTTATATGGGATGACGTTATAACGTATTACGTTATATGTTATAACGTTATAACTTATTACGTTATATGGTATGACGTTATAACGTACTACGTTATATGGGATGACGTTATAACGTATTACGTTATATGGGATGACGTTATAACGTATTACGTTATATGGGATGACGTTATAACGTATTACGTTATATGCGACGACGTTATAGCGCATTACGTTATATGGTATAACGTTATAACGTATTACGTTATATGGGATGACGTTATAACGTATTACGTTATATGTTATAACGTTATAACTTATTACGTTATATGGTATGACGTTATAACGTATTACGTTATATGGGACGACGTTATAGAGCATTACATTATATGGTATAACGTAATAACGTATTACGTTATATGGGATGACGTTATAACGTTATAACGTATTACGTTATATGGTATGACGTTATAACGTATTACGTTATATGGCATAACGTTATAACGTATTACGTTATATCATATAACGTTATAACGTACTACGTTATATGTTATGACGTTATAACGTATTACGTTATATGGGATGACGTTATAACCTATTACGTTATATGGGATGACGTTATAACGTAATAGATTATATGGTATGACGTTATAACTTATTGAGTTATGTGGCATAACGTTATAACGTATTACGTTATATGGTATGACGTTATATCATATTACGTTATACGGGATGACGTTATAACGTATTAGGTTATATGGGACGACGTTATAACGTCTTACGTTGTATGGTATAACGTCATAACGTATTACGTTATATGTTATAATGTTATAACGTATTACGTTATATGGTATGTCGTTATAACGTATTAAGTTATGTGGCAAAACGTTATAACGTATTACGTTATATGATATAACGTTATAACGTATTACGTTATATGGTATACAGTTATAACGTATTACGTTATACGTTATAACGTTATAACGTATTACGTTATATGCGACGACGTTGTAGCGCATTACATTATATGGTATAACGTTATAACGTATTACGTTATATGCGACGACGTTATAGCGCATTACATTATATGGTATAACGTTATAGCGTATTACGTTATATGGGATGACGTTATAACGTATTACGTTATATGTTATAACGTTATAACTTATTACGTTATATGGTATGACGTTATAACGTATTACGTTATATGGGACGACTTTGTAACGTATTACGTTATATGGTATGTCGTTATAACGTATTATGTTATGTGGCATAACGTTATAACGTATTACGTTATATGGTATGACGTTATAACATATTACGTTATATGATATAACGTTATAACGCAATACGTTATATGGGCTGACGTTATAACGTAATAGGTTATATGGTATGACGTTATAACGTATTACGTTACATGTTATGATGTTGTAACGTATTACGTTATATGGTATGACGTTATAATGTATTACGTTATATGGCATAACTTAATAACGTATTACGTTATATGATATAACGTTATAACGTATTACGTTATATGGTATACAGTTATAACGTATTACGTTATACGTTATAACGTTATAACGTATTACGTTATATGGGATGACGTTATAACGTATTACGTTATATGTTATAACGTTATAACGAATTACGTTATATGGTATAACGTTATAAGGTATTACGTTATATGGGATGACGTTATAAAGTATTACGTTATATGTTATAACTTTATAACGTATTACGTTATATGGTATGACGTTATAACGTATTACGTTATATGGGACGACGTTATAACGTCTTACGTTGTATGGTATAACGTCATAACGTATTACGTTATATGTTATAACGTTATAACGTATTACGTTATATGGGACGACGTTATAGCGCATTACATTATATGGTATAACGTAATAACGTATTACGTTATATGGGATGACGTTATAACGTATTACGTTATATGTTATAACGTTATAACGTATTACGTTATATGATATAACGTTGTAACGTATTACGTTATATGGGATGACGTTATAACGTATTACGTTATATGCGACGACGTTATAGCGCATTACATTATATGGTATAACGTTATAACGTATTACGTTATATGGTATAACGTTATAACGTATTACGTTATATGTTATAACGTTATAACGTATTACGTTATATGGTATGACGTAATAACGTATTACGTTATATGGGATGACGTTATAACGTATTACGTTATATGTTATAACGTTATAACGTATTACGTTATATGGTATGACGTTATAACGTATTACGTTATATGGGACGACGTTATAACGTCTTACGTTGTATGGTATACAGTTATAACGTATTACGTTATACGTTATAACGTTATAACGTATTACGTTATATGGGATGACGTTATAACGTATTACGTTATATGGGATGACGTTATAAAGTATTACGTTATATGGGATGACGTTATAAAGTATTACGATATATGTTATAACTTTATAACGTATTACGTTATATGGTATGACGTTATAACGTATTACGTTATATGGGACGACGTTATAACGTCTTACGTTGTATGGTATAACGTCATAACGTATTACGTTATATGTTATAACGTTATAACGTATTACGTTATATGGGACGACGTTATAGCGCATTACATTATATGGTATAACGTAATAACGTATTACGTTATATGGGATGACGTTATAACGTATTACGTTATATGTTATAACGTTATAACGTATTACGTTATATGATATAACGTTGTAACGTATTACGTTATATGGTATACAGTTATAACGCATTACGTTATATGGTATGACGTTATAACGTATTACGTTATATGGGACGACGTTATAACGTATTAAGTTATATGGTATGTCGTTATAACGGATTAAGTTATGTGGCATAACGTAATAACGTATTACGTTATATGGTATGACGTTATATCATATTACGTTATACGGGATGACGTTATAACGTAATAGGTTATATGGTATGACGGTATAACGTATTAAGTTATATGGTATGACGTTATAACTTAATACGTTATTTGTTATGACGTTATAACGTACTACGTTATATGGTATGCCGTTATAACGTATTACATTATATGTTATGACGTTATAACGTACTACGTTATATGGGATGACGTTATAACGTATTACGTTATATGCGACGACGTTATAGCGCATTACATTATATGGTATAACGTTATAACGTATTACGTTATATGGGATGACGTTGTAACGTATTACGTTATATGGTATACAGTTATAACGTATTACGTTATATGGTATGACGTTATAACGTATTACGTTATAGGGGATGACGTTATAACGTATCACGTTATATGTTATAACGTTATAACGTATTACGTTATATGGTATGCCGTTATAGTGTATTACGTTATATGGCATAACGTTATAACGTATTACGTTATATGGTATGACGTTATAACGTATTACGTTATATGGGATGACGTTATAACGTATTACGTTCTATGTTATAACGTTGTAACGTATTACGTTATAGGGGATGACGTTATAACGTATTACGTTACATGTTATGATGTTGTAACGTATTACGTTATATGGTATGACGCTATAATGTATTACGTTATATGGCATAACGTTATAACGTATTACGTTATATGGTATGACGTTATAACGTATTACGTTATATGTTATGACGTTATAACGTATTACGTTATATGGTATGACGTTATACCGTATTAAGTTATGTGGCATAACGTTATAACGTATTACGTTATATGGTATGACGTTATAACGTATTACGTTATATGGGATGACGTTATAACGTAATAGATTATATGGTATGACGTTATAACGAATTGAGTTATGTGGCATAACGTTATAACGTATTACGTTATATGGTATGACGTTATATCATATTACGTTATACGGGATGACGTTATAACGTATTAAGTTATATGGGACGACGTTATAACGTCTTACGTTGTATGGTATAACGTCATAACGTATTACGTTATATGTTATAATGTTGTAACGTATTACGTTATATGGTATGTCGTTATAACGTATTAAGTTATGTGGCAAAACGTTATAACGTATTACGTTATATGATATAACGTTATAACGTATTACGTTATATGGTATGACGTTATAACTTAATACGTTATTTGTTATGACGTTATAACGTACTACGTTATATGGGATGACGTTATAACGTATTACGTTATATGCGACGACGTTATAGCGCATTACATTATATGGTATAACGTTATAACGTATTACGTTATATGGGATGACGTTATAACGTATTACGTTATATGGTATGACGTTATAACGTATTACGTTATATGTTACGACGTTATAACGTATTACGTTATATGATATAACGTTATAACGCAATACGTTATATGGGATGACGTTATAACGTAATAGGTTATATGGTATGACGTTATAACGTATTACGTTATATGGCATAACTTTATAACGTATTACGTTATATGATATAACGTTATAACGCAATACGTTATATGGGATGACGTTATAACGTAATAGGTTATATGGTATGACGTTATAACGTATTACATTATATGGGATTTCGTTATAACGTATTACGTTCTATGTTATAACGTTGTAACGTATTACGTTATATGGTATACAGTTATAACGTATTACGTTATATGGTATGACGTTATAACGTATTACGTTATTGGGGATGACGTTATAACGTATTACGTTACATGTTATGACGTTGTAACGTGTTACGCTATATGGTATGACGTTATAATGTATTGCGTTATATGGCATAACGTTATAACGTATTACGTTATATGGTATGACGTTATAACGTATTACGTTATATGTTATGACGTTATAACGTATTACGTTATATGGTATGACGTTATACCGTATTGAGTTATGTGGCATAACGTTATAACGTATTACGTTATATGGTATGACGTTATAACGTATTACGTTATATGGGATGACGTTATAACGTAATAGGTTATATGGTATGACGTTATAACGTATTACGTTATATGGTATAACGTTATAACGTATTACGTTATATGGTATAACTTTATAACGTATTACGTTATATGGTATGACGTTATAACGTATTACGTTATATGGTATGACGTTATAACGTATTACGTTATATGTTATAAAGTCATAACGTATTACGTTATATGATATAACGTTATAACGTAATACGTTATATGGGATGACGTTATAACGTAATAGGTTATATGGTATGACGTTATAACGTATTACGATATATGGTATAACTTTATAACGTATTACGTTATATGGTCTGACGTTATAACGTATTACGTTATATGGTATGACGTTATAACGTATTTCGTTATATGTTATAACATTATAACGTATTACGTTATATGATATGTCGTTATAACGTATTACGTTATATGGTATGTCGTTATAACGTATTACGTTATATTGCATAACGTTATAACGTATTACGTTATATGGGATGACGTTATAACGTAATAGGTTATGTGGCATAACGTTATAACGTAACACGTTATATGGGATGACGTTATAACGTATTACGTTCTATGTTATAACGTTGTAACGTATTACGTTATATGGTATACAGTTGTAACGTATTACGTTATATGGTATGACGTTATAACTTACTACGTTATATGGGATGACGTTATAACGTATTACGTTATATGGTATGATGTTATAACTTAATACGTTATTTCTTATGACGTTATAACGTACTACGTTATATGGGATTACGTTATAACGTATTACGTTATATGCGACGACGTTATAGCGCATTACATTAAATGGTATAACGTTATAACGTATTACGTTATATGGTATGACGTTATAACGTATTACGTTATCGGGGATGACGTTACAACGTATTACGTTATATGTTATGACGTTATAACGTATTACGTAATATGGTATGTCGTTATAACGTATTACGTTATATGGCATAACGTTATAACGTATTACGTTATATGGTATGTCGTTATAACGTATTACTTTATATGTTATAACGTTATAACGTATTACGTTATATGGTATGACGTTATAACATATTACGTTATATGGCATAACGTTATAACGTATTACGTTATATGATATAACGTTATAACGTAATACGTTATATGGGATGACGTTATAACGTAATAGGTTGTATGATATGACGTTATAACGTATTACGTTATATGGGATGACGTTATAACGTATTAGGTTCTATGTTATAACGTTGTAACGTATTACGTTATATGGTATACAGTTATAACGTATTACGTAATAGGGGATGACGCTATAACGTATTACGTTATATGTTATGACGTTATAACGTATTACGTTATATGGTATGACGTTGTAACGTATTACGTTATATGGTATGTCGTTATAACGTATTAAGTTATGTGGCATAACGTTATAACGTATTACGTTATATGGTATGACGTTATAACATATTACGTTATATGGGATGACGTTATAAGGTAATAGGTTATATGGTATGACGTTATAATGTATTAAGTTATACGGTATGACGTTATAACTTTATACGTTATTTGTTATGACGTTATAACGTACTACGTTATATGGGATGACGTTATAACGTATTACGTTATATGGGATGACGTTATAGCGCATTACATTATATGGTATAACGTAATAACGTATTACGTTATATGGTATGACGTTATAACGTATTACGTTATATGGCATGTCGTTATAACGTATTAAGTTATGTGGCAAAACGTTATAACGTATTACGTTATATGATATAGCGTTATAACGTATTACGTTATATGTTATGACGTTATAACGTATTACGTTATATGGGATGACGTTATAACGTATTACGTTCTATGTTATAACGTTGTAACGTATTACGTTAAATGGTATACAGTTATAACGCATTACGTTATATGGTATGACGTTATAACGTATTACGTTATATGGGACGACGTTATAACGTATTACGTTATATGGTATGTCGTTATAACGTATTAAGTTATGTGGCATAACGTTATAGCGCATTACATTATATGGTATAACGTTATAACGTATTACGTTATATGATATAACGTTGTAACGTATTACGTTATATGGTATACCGTTATAACGTATTACGTTATATGGTATGACGTTATAACTTAATACGTTATTTGTTATGACGTTATAACGTACTACGTTATATGGTATGACGTTATAACGTATTACATTATATGTTATAACGTTATAACTTATTACGTAATATGGTATGTCGTTATAACGTATTACGTTATATGGCATTACGTTATAACGTATTACGTTATATGTTATAACGTTATAACGTATTACGTTATATGGTATGACGTTATAACGTATTACGTTATATGCGACGACGTTATAGCGCATTACATTAAATGGTATAACGTTATAACGTATTACGTTATATGGTATGACGTTATAACGTATTACGTTATAGGGGATGACGTTACAACGAATTACGTTATATGTTATGACGTTATAACGTATTACGTTATATGTTATGACGTTATAACGTATTACGTTATATGGTATGACGTTATAACGTATTACATTATATGTTATAACGTTATAACTTATTACGTAATATGGTATGTCGTTATAACGTATTACGTTATATGGCATTACGTTATAACGTATTACGTTATATGTTATAACGTTATAACGTATTACGTTATATGGTATGACGTTATAACGTATTACGTTATATGGGACGACGTTATAACGTCTTACGTTGTATGGTATAACGTCATAACGTATTACGTTATATGTTATAACGTTATAACGTATTACGTTATATGATATAACGTTGTAACGTATTACGTTATATGGGATGACGTTATAACGTATTACGTTATATGCGACGACGTTATAGCGCATTACATTATATGGTATAACGTTATAACGTATTACGTTATATGGTATAACGTTATAACGTATTACGTTATATGTTATAACGTTATAACGTATTACGTTATATGGTATGACGTAATAACGTATTACGTTATATGGGATGACGTTATAACGTATTACGTTATATGTTATAACGTTATAACGTATTACGTTATATGGTATGACGTTATAACGTATTACGTTATATGGGACGACGTTATAACGTCTTACGTTGTATGGTATACAGTTATAACGTATTACGTTATACGTTATAACGTTATAACGTATTACGTTATATGGGATGACGTTATAACGTATTACGTTATATGGGATGACGTTATAAAGTATTACGTTATATGGGATGACGTTATAAAGTATTACGATATATGTTATAACTTTATAACGTATTACGTTATATGGTATGACGTTATAACGTATTACGTTATATGGGACGACGTTATAACGTCTTACGTTGTATGGTATAACGTCATAACGTATTACGTTATATGTTATAACGTTATAACGTATTACGTTATATGGGACGACGTTATAGCGCATTACATTATATGGTATAACGTAATAACGTATTACGTTATATGGGATGACGTTATAACGTATTACGTTATATGTTATAACGTTATAACGTATTACGTTATATGATATAACGTTGTAACGTATTACGTTATATGGTATACAGTTATAACGCATTACGTTATATGGTATGACGTTATAACGTATTACGTTATATGGGACGACGTTATAACGTATTAAGTTATATGGTATGTCGTTATAACGTATTAAGTTATGTGGCATAACGTAATAACGTATTACGTTATATGGTATGACGTTATATCATATTACGTTATACGGGATGACGTTATAACGTAATAGGTTATATGGTATGACGGTATAACGTATTAAGTTATATGGTATGACGTTATAACTTAATACGTTATTTGTTATGACGTTATAACGTACTACGTTATATGGTATGCCGTTATAACGTATTACATTATATGTTATGACGTTATAACGTACTACGTTATATGGGATGACGTTATAACGTATTACGTTATATGCGACGACGTTATAGCGCATTACATTATATGGTATAACGTTATAACGTATTACGTTATATGGGATGACGTTGTAACGTATTACGTTATATGGTATACAGTTATAACGTATTACGTTATATGGTATGACGTTATAACGTATTACGTTATAGGGGATGACGTTATAACGTATCACGTTATATGTTATAACGTTATAACGTATTACGTTATATGGTATGCCGTTATAGTGTATTACGTTATATGGCATAACGTTATAACGTATTACGTTATATGGTATGACGTTATAACGTATTACGTTATATGGGATGACGTTATAACGTATTACGTTCTATGTTATAACGTTGTAACGTATTACGTTATAGGGGATGACGTTATAACGTATTACGTTACATGTTATGATGTTGTAACGTATTACGTTATATGGTATGACGCTATAATGTATTACGTTATATGGCATAACGTTATAACGTATTACGTTATATGGTATGACGTTATAACGTATTACGTTATATGTTATGACGTTATAACGTATTACGTTATATGGTATGACGTTATACCGTATTAAGTTATGTGGCATAACGTTATAACGTATTACGTTATATGGTATGACGTTATAACGTATTACGTTATATGGGATGACGTTATAACGTAATAGATTATATGGTATGACGTTATAACGAATTGAGTTATGTGGCATAACGTTATAACGTATTACGTTATATGGTATGACGTTATATCATATTACGTTATACGGGATGACGTTATAACGTATTAAGTTATATGGGACGACGTTATAACGTCTTACGTTGTATGGTATAACGTCATAACGTATTACGTTATATGTTATAATGTTGTAACGTATTACGTTATATGGTATGTCGTTATAACGTATTAAGTTATGTGGCAAAACGTTATAACGTATTACGTTATATGATATAACGTTATAACGTATTACGTTATATGGTATGACGTTATAACTTAATACGTTATTTGTTATGACGTTATAACGTACTACGTTATATGGGATGACGTTATAACGTATTACGTTATATGCGACGACGTTATAGCGCATTACATTATATGGTATAACGTTATAACGTATTACGTTATATGGGATGACGTTATAACGTATTACGTTATATGGTATGACGTTATAACGTATTACGTTATATGTTACGACGTTATAACGTATTACGTTATATGATATAACGTTATAACGCAATACGTTATATGGGATGACGTTATAACGTAATAGGTTATATGGTATGACGTTATAACGTATTACGTTATATGGCATAACTTTATAACGTATTACGTTATATGATATAACGTTATAACGCAATACGTTATATGGGATGACGTTATAACGTAATAGGTTATATGGTATGACGTTATAACGTATTACATTATATGGGATTTCGTTATAACGTATTACGTTCTATGTTATAACGTTGTAACGTATTACGTTATATGGTATACAGTTATAACGTATTACGTTATATGGTATGACGTTATAACGTATTACGTTATTGGGGATGACGTTATAACGTATTACGTTACATGTTATGACGTTGTAACGTGTTACGCTATATGGTATGACGTTATAATGTATTGCGTTATATGGCATAACGTTATAACGTATTACGTTATATGGTATGACGTTATAACGTATTACGTTATATGTTATGACGTTATAACGTATTACGTTATATGGTATGACGTTATACCGTAATGAGTTATGTGGCATAACGTTATAACGTATTACGTTATATGGTATGACGTTATAACGTATTACGTTATATGGGATGACGTTATAACGTAATAGGTTATATGGTATGACGTTATAACGTATTACGTTATATGGTATAACGTTATAACGTATTACGTTATATGGTATAACTTTATAACGTATTACGTTATATGGTATGACGTTATAACGTATTACGTTATATGGTATGACGTTATAACGTATTACGTTATATGTTATAAAGTCATAACGTATTACGTTATATGATATAACGTTATAACGTAATACGTTATATGGGATGACGTTATAACGTAATAGGTTATATGGTATGACGTTATAACGTATTACGATATATGGTATAACTTTATAACGTATTACGTTATATGGTCTGACGTTATAACGTATTACGTTATATGGTATGACGTTATAACGTATTTCGTTATATGTTATAACATTATAACGTATTACGTTATATGATATGTCGTTATAACGTATTACGTTATATGGTATGTCGTTATAACGTATTACGTTATATTGCATAACGTTATAACGTATTACGTTATATGGGATGACGTTATAACGTAATAGGTTATGTGGCATAACGTTATAACGTAACACGTTATATGGGATGACGTTATAACGTATTACGTTCTATGTTATAACGTTGTAACGTATTACGTTATATGGTATACAGTTGTAACGTATTACGTTATATGGTATGACGTTATAACTTACTACGTTATATGGGATGACGTTATAACGTATTACGTTATATGGTATGATGTTATAACTTAATACGTTATTTCTTATGACGTTATAACGTACTACGTTATATGGGATTACGTTATAACGTATTACGTTATATGCGACGACGTTATAGCGCATTACATTAAATGGTATAACGTTATAACGTATTACGTTATATGGTATGACGTTATAACGTATTACGTTATCGGGGATGACGTTACAACGTATTACGTTATATGTTATGACGTTATAACGTATTACGTAATATGGTATGTCGTTATAACGTATTACGTTATATGGCATAACGTTATAACGTATTACGTTATATGGTATGTCGTTATAACGTATTACTTTATATGTTATAACGTTATAACGTATTACGTTATATGGTATGACGTTATAACATATTACGTTATATGGCATAACGTTATAACGTATTACGTTATATGATATAACGTTATAACGTAATACGTTATATGGGATGACGTTATAACGTAATAGGTTGTATGATATGACGTTATAACGTATTACGTTATATGGGATGACGTTATAACGTATTAGGTTCTATGTTATAACGTTGTAACGTATTACGTTATATGGTATACAGTTATAACGTATTACGTAATAGGGGATGACGCTATAACGTATTACGTTATATGTTATGACGTTATAACGTATTACGTTATATGGTATGACGTTGTAACGTATTACGTTATATGGTATGTCGTTATAACGTATTAAGTTATGTGGCATAACGTTATAACGTATTACGTTATATGGTATGACGTTATAACATATTACGTTATATGGGATGACGTTATAAGGTAATAGGTTATATGGTATGACGTTATAATGTATTAAGTTATACGGTATGACGTTATAACTTTATACGTTATTTGTTATGACGTTATAACGTACTACGTTATATGGGATGACGTTATAACGTATTACGTTATATGGGATGACGTTATAGCGCATTACATTATATGGTATAACGTAATAACGTATTACGTTATATGGTATGACGTTATAACGTATTACGTTATATGGTATGTCGTTATAACGTATTAAGTTATGTGGCAAAACGTTATAACGTATTACGTTATATGATATAGCGTTATAACGTATTACGTTATATGTTATGACGTTATAACGTATTACGTTATATGGGATGACGTTATAACGTATTACGTTCTATGTTATAACGTTGTAACGTATTACGTTAAATGGTATACAGTTATAACGCATTACGTTATATGGTATGACGTTATAACGTATTACGTTATATGGGACGACGTTATAACGTATTACGTTATATGGTATGTCGTTATAACGTATTAAGTTATGTGGCATAACGTTATAACGTATTACGTTATATGGTATGACGTTATAACATATTACGTTATATGCGATGACGTTATAACGTAATAGGTTATATGGTATAACGTTATAACTTAATACGTTATTTGTTATGACGTTATAACGTACTACGTTATATGGGATGACGTTATAACGTATTACGTTATATGCGACGACGTTATAGCGCATTACATTATATGGTATAACGTTATAACGTATTACGTTATATGATATAACGTTGTAACGTATTACGTTATATGGTATACCGTTATAACGTATTACGTTATATGGTATGACGTTATAACTTAATACGTTATTTGTTATGACGTTATAACGTACTACGTTATATGGTATGACGTTATAACGTATTACATTATATGTTATAACGTTATAACTTATTACGTAATATGGTATGTCGTTATAACGTATTACGTTATATGGCATTACGTTATAACGTATTACGTTATATGTTATAACGTTATAACGTATTACGTTATATGGTATGACGTTATAACGTATTACGTTATATGCGACGACGTTATAGCGCATTACATTAAATGGTATAACGTTATAACGTATTACGTTATATGGTATGACGTTATAACGTATTACGTTATAGGGGATGACGTTACAACGAATTACGTTATATGTTATGACGTTATAACGTATTACGTTATATGTTATGACGTTATAACGTATTACGTTATATGGTATGACGTTATAACGTATTACATTATATGTTATAACGTTATAACTTATTACGTAATATGGTATGTCGTTATAACGTATTACGTTATATGGCATTACGTTATAACGTATTACGTTATATGTTATAACGTTATAACGTATTACGTTATATGGTATGACGTTATAACGTATTACGTTATATGGGACGACGTTATAACGTCTTACGTTGTATGGTATAACGTCATAACGTATTACGTTATATGTTATAACGTTATAACGTATTACGTTATATGGTATGTCGTTATAACGTATTACGTTATATGGTATGTCGTTATAACGTATTACGTTATATGGCATAACGTTATAACGTATTACGTTGTATGGTATACAGTTATAACGTATTACGTAATAGGGGATGACGCTATAACGTATTACGTTATATGTTATGACGTTATAACGTATTACGTTATATGGGATGACGTTATAACGTATTACGTTATATGGTATGACGTTATAACTTAATACGTTATTTGTTATGACGTTATAACGTACTACGTTATATGGGATGACGTTATAACGTATTACGTTATATACGACGACGTTATAGCGTATTACATTATATGGTATAACGTTATAACGTATTACGTTATATGGGATGACGTTATAACGTATTACGTTATATGTTATAACGTTATAACGTATTACGTTATATGTTATAACGTTATAACGTATTACGTTATATGGTATGTCGTTATAACGTATTACCTTATACGTTATAACGTTATAACTTATTACGTTATATGGTATGACGTTATAACGTATTACGTTATATGGCATAACATTATAACGTATTACGTTATATGATATAACGTTATAACGTATTACGTTATATGGTATGTCGTTATAACGTATTAGGTTATATGGCATAACGTTATAACTTATTACGTTATATGGTATGATGTTATAACTTAATACGTTATTTGTTATGACGTTATAACGTACTACGTTATATGGGATGACGTTATAACGTATTACGTTATATGCGACGATGTTATAGCGCATTACATTAAATGGTATAACGTTATAACGTGTTACGTTATATGGTATGACGTTATAACGTATTACGTTATATGGGATGACGTTATAACGTATTACGTTATATGGTATGTCGTTATAACGTATTACGTTATATGGCATAACGTTATAACCTATTACGCTATATGGTATGACGTTATAACGTATTACGTTATATGGGATGACGTTATAACTTACTACGTTATATGGTATGACGTTATAACGTATTACGTTATAGGGGATGACGTTACAACGTATTACGTTATATGTTATGACGTTATAACGTATTACGTTATATGGTATGACGTTATAACGTATTACATTATATGTTATAACGTTATAACGTATTACGTAATATGGTATGTCTTTATAACGTATTACGTTATATGGCATTACGTTATAACGTATTACGTTATATGTTATAACGTTATAACGTGTTACGTTATATGGTATGACGTTATAACGTATTACGTTAGATGGGACGACGTTATAACTTCTTACGTTGTATGGTATAACGTCATAACGTATTACGTTATATGTTATAACGTTATAACGTATTACGTTATATGTTATAACGTTATAACGTATTACGTTATATGGTGTGACGTTGTAACGTATTACGTTATATGGTATGTCCTTATAACGTATTAAGTTATGTGGCATAACGTTATAACGTATTACGTTATATGGTGTGACGTTATTACATATTACGTTATATGGGATGACGTTATAACGTATTACGTTATATGGTATGACGTTATAACGTATTACGTTATATGGGATGACGTTATAACTTACTACGTTATATGGGATGACGTTATAACGTATTACGTTATATGGAATGATGTTATAACTTAATACGTTATTTCTTATGACGTTATAACGTACTACGTTATATGGGATGACGTTATAACGTATAACGTTATATGGGACGACGTTATAGCGCATTACATTATATGGTATAACGTAATAACGTATTACGTTATATGGGATGACGTTATAACGTATTACGTTATATGTTATAACGTTATAACGTATTACGTTATATGGTATGACGTTATAACGTATTACGTTATATGGAATGATGTTATAACTTAATACGTTATTTCTTATGACGTTATAACGTACTACGTTATAGGGGATGACGTTATAACGTATTACGTTCTATGTTATAACGTTTTAACGTATTACGTTATATAGGATGACGTTATAACGTATTACGTTATATGGTAAGACGTTATAACGTATTACGTTATATGTTATAACGTTATAACGTATTACGTTATATGGAATGATGTTATAACTTAATACGTTATTTCTTATGACGTTATAACGTATTACGTTATAGGGGATGACGTTATAACGTATTACGTTCTATGTTATAACGTTTTAACGTATTACGTTATATAGGATGACGTTATAACGTATTACGTTATATGGTAAGACGTTATAACGTATTACGTTATATGTTATAACGTTATAACGTATTACGTTATATGGTATGTCGTTATAACGTATTACGTTATATGGCATAACGTTATAACGTATTACGTTATATGGTATGACGTTATAACGTATTACGTTATATGGGATGACGTTATAACTTACTACGTTATATGGGAAAACGTTATAACTTACTACGTTATATGGGATGACGTTATAACGTATTACGTTATCTGGTATGATGTTATAACTTAATACGTTATTTCTTATGACGTTATAACGTACTACGTTATATGGGATGACGTTATAACGTATTACGTTATATGCGACGACGTTATAGCGCATTACATTAAATGGTATAACGTTATAACGTATTACGTTATATGGTATGACGTTATAACGTATTACGTAATAGGGGATGACGTTACAACGTATTACGTTATATGTTATGACGTTATAACGTATTACGTTATATGGTATGACGTTATAACGTATTACATTATATGTTATAACGTTATAACGTATTACGTAATATGGTATGTCGTTATGACGTATTACGTTATATGGCATTAAGTTATAACGTATTACGTTATATGGTATGATGTTATAACTTAATACGTTATTTCTTATGACGTTATAACGTACTACGTTATATGGTATGACGTTATAACTTAATACGTTATTTGTTATGACGTTATAACGTACTACGTTATATGGGATGACGTTATAACGTATTACGTTATATGGGACGACGTTATAGCGCATTACATTATATGGTATAACGTAATAACGTATTACGTTATATGGGATGACGTTATAACGTATTACGTTATATGTTATAACGTTATAACGTATTACGTTATATGGTATGTCGTTATAACGTATTACGTTATATAGGATGACGTTATAACGTATTACGTTATATGGTAAGACGTTATAACGTATTACGTTATATGTTATAACGTTATAACGTATTACGTTATATGGAATGATGTTATAACTTAATACGTTATTTCTTATGACGTTATAACGTATTACGTTATAGGGGATGACGTTATAACGTATTACGTTCTATGTTATAACGTTTTAACGTATTACGTTATATAGGATGACGTTATAACGTATTACGTTATATGGTAAGACGTTATAACGTATTACGTTATATGTTATAACGTTATAACGTATTACGTTATATGGTATGTCGTTATAACGTATTACGTTATATGGCATAACGTTATAACGTATTACGTTATATGGTATGACGTTATAACGTATTACGTTATATGGGATGACGTTATAACTTACTACGTTATATGGGAAAACGTTATAACTTACTACGTTATATGGGATGACGTTATAACGTATTACGTTATCTGGTATGATGTTATAACTTAATACGTTATTTCTTATGACGTTATAACGTACTACGTTATATGGGATGACGTTATAACGTATTACGTTATATGCGACGACGTTATAGCGCATTACATTAAATGGTATAACGTTATAACGTATTACGTTATATGGTATGACGTTATAACGTATTACGTAATAGGGGATGACGTTACAACGTATTACGTTATATGTTATGACGTTATAACGTATTACGTTATATGGTATGACGTTATAACGTATTACATTATATGTTATAACGTTATAACGTATTACGTAATATGGTATGTCGTTATAACGTATTACGTTATATGGCATTAAGTTATAACGTATTACGTTATATGGTATGATGTTATAACTTAATACGTTATTTCTTATGACGTTATAACGTACTACGTTATATGGTATGACGTTATAACTTAATACGTTATTTGTTATGACGTTATAACGTACTACGTTATATGGGATGACGTTATAACGTATTACGTTATATGGGACGACGTTATAGCGCATTACATTATATGGTATAACGTAATAACGTATTACGTTATATGGGATGACGTTATAACGTATTACGTTATATGTTATAACGTTATAACGTATTACGTTATATGGTATGTCGTTATAACGTATTACGTTATATGGCATAACGTTATAACGTATTACGTTATATGGTATGACGTTATAACGTATTACGTTATATGGGATGACGTTATAACTTACTACGTTATATGGGAAAACGTTATAACCTACTACGTTATATGGGATGACGTTATAACGTATTACGTTATCTGGTATGATGTTATAACTTAATACGTTATTTCTTATGACGTTATAACGTACTACGTTATATGGGATGACGTTATAACGTATTACGTTATATGCGACGACGTTATAGCGCATTACATTAAATGGTATAACGTTATAACGTATTACGTTATATGGTATGACGTTATAACGTATTACGTAATAGGGGATGACGTTACAACGTATTACGTTATATGGGATGACGTTATAACTTACTACGTTATATGGGAAAACGTTATAACTTACTACGTTATATGGGATGACGTTATAACGTATTACGTTATATGGTATGATGTTATAACTTAATACGTTATTTCTTATGACGTTATAACGTACTACGTTATATGGGATGACGTTATAACGTATTACGTTATATGGGACGACGTTATAGCGCATTACATTATATGGTATAACGTAATAACGTATTACGTTATATGGGATGACGTTATAACGTATTACGTTATATGTTATAACGTTATAACGTATTACGTTATATGGTATGACGTTATAACGTATTACGTTATATGGTATGATGTTATAACTTAATACGTTATTTCTTATGACGTTATAACGTACTACGTTATATGGGATGACGTTATAACGTATTACGTTCTATGTTATAACGTTTTAACGTATTACGTTATATAGGATGACGTTATAACGTATTACGTTATATAGGATGACGTTATAACGTATTACGTTATATGGTATGACGTTATAACGTATTACGTTATATGTTATAACGTTATAACGTATTACGTTATATGGTATGTCGTTATAACGTATTACGTTATATGGCATAACGTTATAACGTATTACGTTATATGTTATGACGTTATAACGTATTACGTTATATGGTATGACGTTATAACGTATTACATTATATGTTATAACGTTATAACGTATTACGTAATATGGTATGTCGTTATAACGTATTACGTTATATGGCATTACGTTATAACGTATTACGTTATAGGGGATGACGTTATAACGTATCACGTTATATGTTATAACGTTATAACGTATTACGTTATATGGTATGTCGTTATAACGTATTAGGTTATATGGCATAACGTTATAACGTATTACGTTATATGTTATGACATTATAACCAATTACGTTATATGGGATGACGTTATAACGTATTACGTTATATGGTATGACGTTATAACTTAATACGTTATTTGTTATAACGTTATAACGTACTACGTTATATGGGATGACGTTATAACGTATTACGTTATATGCTACGACGTTATAGCGCATTACATTAAATGGTATAACGTTATAACGTATTACGTTATATGGGATGACGTTATAACGTATTACGTTATATGCGACGACGTTATAGCGCATTACATTAAATGGTATAACGTTATAACGTATTACGTTATATGGTATGACGTTATAACGTATTACGTTATATGGTATGACGTTATAACGAATTACATTATATGGTATGTCGTTATAACGTATTACGTTATATGGTATGTCGCTATAACTTATTACGTTATATGGCATAACGTTATAACGTATTATGTTATATGGTATGTCGTTATAACGTATTAGGTTCTATGTTATAACGTTGCAACGTATTACGTTATATGGTATACAGTTATAACGTATTACGTAATAGGGGATGACGCTATAACGTGTTACGTTATATGTTATGACGTTATAACGTATTACGTTATATGGTATGACGTTATAACGTATTACGTTATATGGCATAACGTTATAACGTATTACGATATATGATATAGCGTTATAACGTAATACGTTATATGGGATGACGTTATAACGTAATAGGTTGTATGATATGACGTTATAACGTATTACGTTATATGGGATGACGTTATAACGTATTACGTTATAAGGCATAACGTTATAACGTAATAGGTTATATGGTATGACGTTATAACGTATTACGTTATAGGGGATGACGTTATAACGTATTACGTTATATGTTATGACGTTATGACGTATTACGTTATATGGTATGACGTTATAACGTTATAACGTATTACGTTATGTGGGATGACGTTATAACGTATTACGTTATATGTTATAACGTTATAACGTATTACGTTATGTGGGATGACGTTATAACGTATTACGTTATATGGGATGACGTTATAACTTATTACGTTAAATGGGATGACGTTATAACTTACTACGTTATATGGGATGACGTTATAACGTATTACGTTATATGGTATGATGTTATAACTTAATACGTTATTTCTTATGACGTTATAACGTACTACGTTATATGGGATGACGTTATAACGTATTGCGTTATATGGGACGACGTTATAGAGCATTACATTATATGGTATAACGTAATAACGTATTACGTTATATGGGATGACGTTATGACGTATTACGTTATATGGTATGACGTTATAACGTATTACGTTATAGGGGATGACGTTACAACGTATTACGTTATATGTTATGACGTTATAACGTATTACGTTATATGGTATGACGTTATAACGTATTACATTATATGTTATAACGATATAACGTATTACGTAATATGGTATGTCGTTATAACGTATTACGTTATATGGCATTACGTTATAACGTATTACGTTATATGGTATGACGTTATAACGTATTACGTTATATGGTATGTCGTTATAACGTATTACGTTATATGGCATAACGTTATAACGTATTACGTTATATGGTATGTCGTTATAACGTATTACTTTATATGTTAAAACGTTATAACGTATTACGTTATATGTTATAACGGTATAACGTATTACGTTATATGGTATAACGTTATAACGTATTACGTTATATGTTATAACGTTATAACGTTTTACGTTATATGGTATGACGTTATAACGTATTACGTTATAAGGCATAACGTTATAACGTAATAGGTTATATGGTATGACGTTATAACGTATTACGTTATAGGGGATGACGTTATAACGTATTACGTTATATGTTATGACGTTATAACGTATTACGTTATATGTTATAACGTTATAACGTATTACGTTATATGGGATCACGTTATAACGTATTACGTTCTATGTTATAACGTTGTAACGTATTACGTTAGATGGTATGTCGTTATAACGTATTTCGTTATATGTTATGACGTTATAACGTATTACGTTATATGTTATAACGTTATAACGTATTACGTTATATGGTATGACGCTATAACGTATTACGTTATGAGGCATAACGTTATAACGTAATAGGTTATATGGTATGACGTTATAACGTATTACGTTATAGGGGATGACGTTATAACGTAATAGGTTATATGGTATGACGTTATGACGTATTACGTTATAGGGGATGACGTTATAACGTATTACGTTATATGTTATGACGTTATAACGTAATACGTTATATGTTATAACGTTATAACGTATTACGTTATGTGGTATGACGTTATTACGTATTACGTTATAAGGCATAACGTTATAACGTAATAGGTTATATGGTATGACGTTATAACGTATTACGTTATAGGGGATGACGTTATAACGTATTACGTTATATGTTATGACGTTATGACGTATTACGTTATATGGTATGACGTTATAACGTTATAACGTATTACGTTATGTGGGATGACGTTATAACGTATTACATTATATGTTATAACGTTATAACGTATTACGTTATATGGGATGACGTTATAACGTATTGCGTTATATGGGACGACGTTATAGAGCATTACATTATATGGTATAACGTAATAACGTATTACGTTATATGGGATGACGTTATAACGTATTACGTTATATGGGATGACGTTATAACTTACTACGTTATATGGGATGACGTTATAACGTATTACGTTATATGGTATGATGTTATAACTTAATACGTTATTTCTTATGACGTTATAACGTACTACGGTATATGGGATGACGTTATAACGTATTGCGTTATATGGTACGACGTTATAGAGCATTACATTATATGGTATAACGTAATAACGTATTACGTTATATGGGATGACGTTATAACGTATTACGTTATATGGTATGACGTTATAACGTATTACGTTATAGGGGATGACGTTACAACGTATTACGTTATATGTTATGACGTTATAACGTATTACGTTATATGGTATGACGTTATAACGTATTACATTATATGTTATAACGATATAACGTATTACGTAATATGGTATGTCGTTATAACGTATTACGTTATATGGCATTACGTTATAACGTATTACGTTATATGGTATGACGTTATAACGTATTACGTTATATGGTATGTCGTTATAACGTATTACGTTATATGGCATAACGTTATAACGTATTACGTTATATGGTATGTCGTTATAACGTATTACTTTATATGTTAAAACGTTATAACGTATTACGTTATATGTTATAACGGTATAACGTATTACGTTATATGGTATAACGTTATAACGTATTACGTTATATGTTATAACGTTATAACGTTTTACGTTATATGGTATGACGTTATAACGTATTACGTTATAAGGCATAACGTTATAACGTAATAGGTTATATGGTATGACGTTATAACGTATTACGTTATAGGGGATGACGTTATAACGTATTACGTTATATGTTATGACGTTATAACGTATTACGTTATATGTTATAACGTTATAACGTATTACGTTATATGGGATGACGTTATAACGTATTACGTTCTATGTTATAACGTTGTAACGTATTACGTTAGATGGTATACAGTTGTAACGTATTACGTTATATGATATAACGTTATAACGTATTACGTTATATGGTATGACGTTATAACGTATTATGTTATATGGTTTGTCGTTATAACGTATTACGTTATATGGCATAACGTTATAACGTATTACGTTATATGGTATGTCGTTATAACGTATTACTTTATATGTTAAAACGTTATAACGTATTACGTTATATGGTATGACGTTATAACGTATTACGTTATATGTTATAACATTATAACGTATTACGTTATATGGTATGTCGTTATAACGTATTTCGTTATATGTTATGACGTTATAACGTATTACGTTATATGTTATAACGTTATAACGTATTACGTTATATGGTATGACGTTATAACGTATTACGTTATAAGGCATAACGTTATAACGTAATAGGTTATATGGTATGACGTTATAACGTATTACGTTATAGGGGATGACGTTATAACGTAATAGGTTATAAGGTATGACGTTATGACGTCTTACGTTATAGGGGATGACGTTATAACGTATTACGTTATAAGGCATAACGTTATAACGTAATAGGTTATATGGTATGACGTTATAACGTATTACGTTATAGGGGATGACGTTATAACGTATTACGTTATATGTTATGACGTTATAACGTATTACGTTATATGTTATAACGTTATAACGTATTACGTTATATGGGATGACGTTATAACGTATTACGTTCTATGTTATAACGTTGTAACGTATTACGTTAGATGGTATACAGTTGTAACGTATTACGTTATATGATATAACGTTATAACGTATTACGTTATATGGTATGACGTTATAACGTATTATGTTATATGGTTTGTCGTTATAACGTATTACGTTATATGGCATAACGTTATAACGTATTACGTTATATGGTATGTCGTTATAACGTATTACTTTATATGTTAAAACGTTTTAACGTATTACGTTATATGGTATGACGTTATAACGTATTACGTTATATGTTATAACATTATAACGTATTACGTTATATGGTATGTCGTTATAACGTATTTCGTTATATGTTATGACGTTATAACGTATTACGTTATATGTTATAACGTTATAACGTATTACGTTATATGGTATGACGTTATAACGTATTACGTTATAAGGCATAACGTTATAACGTAATAGGTTATATGGTATGACGTTATAACGTATTACGTTATAGGGGATGACGTTATAACGTAATAGGTTATATGGTATGACGTTATGACGTATTACGTTATAGGGGATGACGTTATAACGTATTACGTTATATGTTATGACGTTATAACGTAATACGTTATATGTTATAACGTTATAACGTATTACGTTATATGGTAGGACGTTATAACGTATTACGTTATAAGGCATAACGTTATAACGTAATAGGTTATATGGTATGACGTTATAACGTATAACGTTATATGTTATGACGTTATGACGTATTACGTTATATGGTATGACGTTATAACGTATTACGTTATACGCGACGACGTTATAGCGCATTACATTATATGGTATAACGTTATAACGTATTACGTTATATGGGATGACGTTATAACGTATTACGTTATATGCGACGACGTTATAACGTATTACGTTATACGCGACGACGTTATAGCGCATTACATTATATGGTATAAACTTATAACGTATTACGTAATAGGGGATGACGCTATAACGTATTACGTTATATGTTATGACGTTATAACGTATTACGTTATATGGGATGACGTTGTAACGTATTACGTTATATGGTATGTCCTTATAACGTATTAAGTTATGTGGCATAACGTTATAACGTATTACGTTATATGGTATGACGTTATTACACATTACGTTATATGGGATGACGTTACAACGTAATAGGTTATATGGTATGACGTTATAACGTATTACGTTATATGGTATGACGTTATAACGTATTACATTATATGTTATAACGTTATAACGTATTACGGAATATGGTATGTCGTTATAACGTATTACGTTATATGGCATTACGTTATAACGTATTACGTTATATGGGACGACGTTATAACGTTATAACGTATTACGTTATGTGGGATGACGTTATAACGTATTACGTTATATGTTATAACGTTATAACGTATTACGTTATGTGGGATGACGTTATAACGTACTACGTTATATGGGATGACGTTATAACGTATTACGTTAAATGGGATGACGTTATAACTTACTACGTTATATGGGATGACGTTATAACGTATTACGTTATATGGTATGATGTTATAACTTAATACGTTATTTCTTATGACGTTATAACGTACTACGTTATATGGGATGACGTTATAACGTATTGCGTTATATGGGACTACGTTATAGAGCATTACATTATATGGTATAACGTAATAACGTATTACTTTATATGGGATGACGTTATAACGTATTACGTTATATGGTATGACGTTATAACGTATTACGTTATAGGGGATGACGTTACAACGTATTACGTTATATGTTATGACGTTATAACGTATTACGTTATATGGTATGACGTTATAACGTATTACATTATATGTTATAACGATATAACGTATTACGTAATATGGTATGTCGTTATAACGTATTACGTTATATGGCATTACGTTATAACGTATTACGTTATATGGTATGACGTTATAACGTATTACGTTATATGGTATGTCGTTATAACGTATTACGTTATATGGCATAACGTTATAACGTATTACGTTATATGGTATGTCGTTATAACGTATTACTTTATATGTTAAAACGTTATAACGTATTACGTTATATGTTATAACGGTATAACGTATTACGTTATATGGTATAACGTTATAACGTATTACGTTATATGTTATAACGTTATAACGTTTTACGTTATATGGTATGACGTTATAACGTATTACGTTATAAGGCATAACGTTATAACGTAATAGGTTATATGGTATGACGTTATAACGTATTACGTTATAGGGGATGACGTTATAACGTATTACGTTATATGTTATGACGTTATAACGTATTACGTTATATGTTATAACGTTATAACGTATTACGTTATATGGGATCACGTTATAACGTATTACGTTCTATGTTATAACGTTGTAACGTATTACGTTAGATGGTATGTCGTTATAACGTATTTCGTTATATGTTATGACGTTATAACGTATTACGTTATATGTTATAACGTTATAACGTATTACGTTATATGGTATGACGCTATAACGTATTACGTTATGAGGCATAACGTTATAACGTAATAGGTTATATGGTATGACGTTATAACGTATTACGTTATAGGGGATGACGTTATAACGTAATAGGTTATATGGTATGACGTTATGACGTATTACGTTATAGGGGATGACGTTATATCGTATTACGTTATATGTTATGACGTTATAACGTAATACGTTATATGTAATAACGTTATAACGTATTACGTTATGTGGTATAACGTTATAACGTATTACGTTATAAGGCATAACGTTATAACGTAATAGGTTATATGGTATGACGTTATAACGTATTACGTTATAGGGGATGACGTTATAACGTATTACGTTATATGTTATGACGTTATGACGTATTACGTTATACGGTATGACGTTATAACGTTATAACGTATTACGTTATGTGGGATGACGTTATAACGTATTACATTATATGTTATAACGTTATAACGTATTAAGTTATATGGGATGACGTTATAACGTATTGCGTTATATGGGACGACGTTATAGAGCATTACATTATATGGTATAACGTAATAACTTATTACGTTATATGGGATGACGTTATAACGTATTACGTTATATGGGATGACGTTATAACTTACTACGTTATATGGGATGACGTTATAACGTATTACGTTATATGGTATGATGTTATAACTTAATACGTTATTTCTTATGACGTTATAACGTACTACGGTATATGGGATGACGTTATAACGTATTGCGTTATATGGGACGACGTTATAGAGCATTACATTATATGGTATAACGTAATAACGTATTACGTTATATGGGATGACGTTATAACGTATTACGTTATATGGTATGACGTTATAACGTATTACGTTATAGGGGATGACGTTACAACGTATTACGTTATATGTTATGACGTTATAACGTATTACGTTATATGGTATGACGTTATAACGTATTACATTATATGTTATAACGATATAACGTATTACGTAATATGGTATGTCGTTATAACGTATTACGTTATATGGTATGTCGTTATAACGTATTACGTTATATGGCATAACGTTATAACGTATTATGTTATATGGTATGTCGTTATAACGTATTAGGTTCTATGTTATAACGTTGTAACGTATTACGTTATATGGTATACAGTTATAACGTATTACGTAATAGGGGATGACGCTATAACGTATTACGTTATATGTTATGACGTTATAACGTATTACGTTATATGGTATGACGTTATAACGTATTACGTTATATGGCATAACGTTATAACGTATTACGTTATATGATATAGCGTTATAACGTAATACGTTATGTGGGATGACGTTATAACGTATTAGGTTCTATGTTATAACGTTGTAACGTATTACGTTATATGGTATACAGTTATAACGTATTACGTAATAGGGGATGACGCTATAACGTATTACGTTATATGTTATGACGTTATAACGTATTACGTTATATGTTATAACGTTATAACGTATTACGTTATATGGCATAACGTTATAACGTATTAAGTTATGTGGCATAACGTTATAACGTATTACGTTATATGGTATGACGTTATTACACATTACGTTATATAGGATGACGTTATAACGTATTACATTATATGGTATAACGTTATAACGTATTACGTTATATGGGATGACGTTATAACGTATTACGTTATATGTTATAACGTTATAACGTATTACGTTATATGTTATAACGTTATAACGTATTACGTTATATGGTATGCCGTTATAACGTATTACATTATATGTTATAACGTTATAACTTATTACGTTATATGGTATGACGTTATAACGTATTACGTTATATGGCATAACATTATAACGTATTACGTTATATGATATAACGTTATAACGTATTACGTTATATGGTATGTCGTTATAACGTATTAGGTTATATGGCATAACGTTATAACTTATTACGTTATATGGTATGATGTTATAACTTAATACGTTATTTGTTATGACGTTATAACGTACTACGTTATATGGGATGACGTTATAACGTATTACGTTATATGCGACGACGTTATAGCGCATTACATTAAATGGTATAACGTTATAACGTATTACGTTATATGGTATTACGTTATAACGTATTACGTTATATGGTATGACGTTATAACGTATTACGTTATATGGCATAACATTATAACGTATTACGTTATATGATATAACGTTATAACGTATTACGTTATATGGTATGTCGTTATAACGTATTAGGTTATATGGCATAACGTTATAACTTATTACGTTATATGGTATGATGTTATAACTTAATACGTTATTTGTTATGACGTTATAACGTACTACGTTATATGGGATGACGTTATAACGTATTACGTTATATGCGACGACGTTATAGCGCATTACATTAAATGGTATAACGTTATAACGTATTACGTTATATGGTATTACGTTATAACGTATTACGTTATAGGGGATGACGTTACAACGAATTACGTTATATGTTATGACGTTATAACGTATTACGTTATATGGTATGTCGTTATAACGTATTACGTTATATGGTATGTCGTTATAACGTATTACGTTATATGGCATAACGTTATAACGTATTACGTTATATGGTATACAGTTATAACGTATTACGTAACAGGGGATGACGCTATAACGTATTACGTTATATGTTATGACGTTATAACGTATTACGTTATATGGGATGACGTTATAACGTATTACGTTATATGTTATAACGTTATAACGTATTACGTTATATGGTATGCCGTTATAACGTATTACATTATATGTTATAACGTTATAACTTATTACGTTATATGGTATGACGTTATAACGTATTACGTTATATGGCATAACATTATAACGTATTACGTTATATGATATAACGTTATAACGTATTACGTTATATGGTATGTCGTTATAACGTATTAGGTTATATGGCATAACGTTATAACTTATTACGTTATATGGTATGATGTTATAACTTAATACGTTATTTGTTATGACGTTATAACGTACTACGTTATATGGGATGACGTTATAAGGTAATAGGTTATATGGTATGACGTTATAATGTATTAAGTTATACGGTATGACGTTATAACTTTATACGTTATTTGTTATGACGTTATAACGTACTACGTTATATGGGATGACGTTATAACGTATTACGATATATGGGATGACGTTATAGCGCATTACATTATATGGTATAACGTAATAACGTATTACGTTATATGTTATAACGTTATAACGCATTACGTTATATGGTATGACGTTATAACGTATTACGTTATATGGGACGACGTTATAACGTATTACGTTATATGGTATGTCGTTATAACGTATTAAGTTATGTGGCATAACGTTATAACGTATTACGTTATATGGTATGACGTTATAACATATTACGTTATATGGGATGACGTTATAATGTAATAGGTTATATGGTATAACGTTATAACGTATTAAGTTATATGGTATGACGTTATAACTTAATACGTTATTTGTTATGACGTTATAACGTACTACGTTATATGGTATGACGTTATAACGTATTACGTTATAGGGGATGACGTTACAACGTATTACGTTATATGTTATGACGTTATAACGTATTACGTTATATGGTATGACGTTATAACGTATTACATTATATGTTATAACGTTATAACGTATTACGTAATATGGTATGTCGTTATAACGTATTACGTTATATGGCATTACGTTATAACGTATTACGTTATAGGGGATGACGTTATAACGTATCACGTTATATGTTATAACGTTATAACGTATTACGTTATATGGTATGTCGTTATAACGTATTATGTTATATGGCATAACGTTATAACGTATTACGTTATATGGTATGACATTATAACGTATTACGTTATATGGGATGACGTTATAACGTATTACGTTATATGGTATGACGTTATAACTTAATACGTTATTTGTTATAACGTTATAACGTACTACGTTATATGGGATGACGTTATAACGTATTACGTTATATGCTACGACGTTATAGCGCATTACATTAAATGGTATAACGTTATAACGTATTACGTTATATGGGATGACGTTATAACGTATTACGTTATATGCGACGACGTTATAGCGCATTACATTAAATGGTATAACGTTATAACGTATTACGTTATATGGTATGACGTTATAACGTATTACGTTATATGGTATGACGTTATAACGAATTACATTATATGGTATGTCGTTATAACGTATTACGTAATAGGGGATGACGCTATAACGTGTTACGTTATATGTTATGACGATATAACGTATTACGTTATATGGTATGACGTTATAACGTATTACGTTATATGGCATAACGTTATAACGTATTACGGTATATGATATAGCGTTATAACGTAATACGTTATATGGGATGACGTTATAACGTAATAGGTTGTATGATATGACGTTATAACGTATTACGTTATATGGGATGACGTTATAACGTATTACGTTATATGATATAACGTTATAACGTAATACGTTATATTTGATGACGTTATAACGTATTACGTTATAAGGCATAACGTTATAACGTATTACGTTATATGGTATGACGTTATAACGTATTACGTTATAAGGCATAACGTTATAACGTAATAGGTTATATGGTATGACGTTATAACGTATTACGTTATAGGGGATGACGTTATAACGTATTACGTAATATGTTATGACGTTATGACGTATTACGTTATATGGTATGACGTTATAACGTTATAACGTATTACGTTATGTGGGATGACGTTATAACGTATTACGTTATATGTTATAACGTTATAACGTATTACGTTATGTGGGATGACGTTATAACGTATTACGTTATATGGGATGACGTTATAACGTATTACGTTAAATGGGATGACGTTATAACTTACTACGTTATATGGGATGACGTTATAACGTATTACGTTATATGGTATGATGTTATAACTTAATACGTTATTTCTTATGACGTTATAACGTACTACGTTATATGGGATGACGTTATAACGTATTGCGTTATATGGGACGACGTTATAGAGCATTACATTATATGGTATAACGTAATAACGTATTACGTTATATGGGATGACGTTATAACGTATTACGTTATATGGGATGACGTTATAACGTATTACGTTATAGGGGATGACGTTACAACGTATTACGTTATATGTTATGACGTTATAACGTATTACGTTATATGGTATGACGTTATAACGTATTACATTATATGTTATAACGATATAACGTATTACGTAATATGGTATGTCGTTATAACGTATTACGTTATATGGCATTACGTTATAACGTATTACGTTATATGGTATGACGTTATAACGTATTACGTTATGAGGCATAACGTTATAACGTAATAGGTTATATGGTATGACGTTATAACGTATTACGTTATAGGGGATGACGTTATAACGTAATAGGTTATATGGTATGACGTTATGACGTATTACGTTATAGGGGATGACGTTATAACGTATTACGTTATATGTTATGACGTTATAACGTAATACGTTATATGTTATAACGTTATAACGTATTACGTTATGTGGTATGACGTTATAACGTATTACGTTATAAGGCATAACGTTATAACGTAATAGGTTATATGGTATGACGTTATAACGTATTACGTTATAGGGGATGACGTTATAACGTATTACGTTATATGTTATGACGTTATGACGTAATACGTTATATGGTATGACGTTATAACGTTATAACGTATTACGTTATGTGGGATGACGTTATAACGTATTACATTATATGTTATAACGTTATAACGTATTACGTTATATGGGATGACGTTATAACGTATTGCGTTATATGGGACGACGTTATAGAGCATTACATTATATGGTATAACGTAATAACGTATTACGTTATATGGGATGACGTTATAACGTATTACGTTATATGGGATGACGTTATAACTTACTACGTTATATGGGATGACGTTATAACGTATTACGTTATATGGTATGATGTTATAACTTAATACGTTATTTCTTATGACGTTATAACGTACTACGGTATATGGGATGACGTTATAACGTATTGCGTTATATGGGACGACGTTATAGAGCATTACATTATATGGTATAACGTAATAACGTATTACGTTATATGGGATGACGTTATAACGTATTACGTTATATGGTATGACGTTATAACGTATTACGTTATAGGGGATGACGTTACAACGTATTACGTTATATGTTATGACGTTATAACGTATTACGTTATATGGTATGACGTTATAACGTATTACATTATATGTTATAACGATATAACGTATTACGTAATATGGTATGTCGTTATAACGTATTACGTTATATGGCATTACGTTATAACGTATTACGTTATATGGTATGACGTTATAACGTATTACGTTATATGGTATGTCGTTATAACGTATTACGTTATATGGCATAACGTTATAACGTATTACGTTATATGGTATGTCGTTGTAACGTATTACTTTATATGTTAAAACGTTATAACGTATTACGTTATATGTTATAACGGTATAACGTATTACGTTATATGGTATAACGTTATAACGTATTACGTTATATGTTATAACGTTATAACGTTTTACGTTATATGGTATGACGTTATAACGTATTAGGTTATAAGGCATAACGTTATAACGTAATAGGTTATATGGTATGACGTTATAACGTATTACGTTATAGGGGATGACGTTATAACGTATTACGTTATATGTTATGACGTTATAACGTATTACGTTATATGTTATAACGTTATAACGTATTACGTTATATGGGATGACGTTATAACGTATTACGTTCTATGTTATAACGTTGTAACGTATTACGTTAGATGGTATACAGTTGTAACGTATTACGTTATATGATATAACGTTATAACGTATTACGTTATATGGTATGACGTTATAACGTATTATGTTATATGGTTTGTCGTTATAACGTATTACGTTATATGGCATAACGTTATAACGTATTACGTTATATGGTATGTCGTTATAACGTATTACTTTATATGTTAAAACGTTATAACGTATTACGTTATATGGTATGACGTTATAACGTATTACGTTATATGTTATAACATTATAACGTATTACGTTATATGGTATGTCGTTATAACGTATTTCGTTATATGTTATGACGTTATAACGTATTACGTTATATGTTATAACGTTATAACGTATTACGTTATATGGTATGACGTTATAACGTATTACGTTATAAGGCATAACGTTATAACGTAATAGGTTATATGGTATGACGTTATAACGTATTACGTTATAGGGGATGACGTTATAACGTAATAGGTTATATGCTATGACGTTATGACGTATTACGTTATAGGGGATGACGTTATAACGTATTACGTTATAAGGCATAACGTTATAACGTAATAGGTTATATGGTATGACGTTATAACGTATTACGTTATAGGGGATGACGTTATAACGTATTACGTTATATGTTATGACGTTATAACGTATTACGTTATATGTTATAACGTTATAACGTATTACGTTATATGGGATGACGTTATAACGTATTACGTTCTATGTTATAACGTTGTAACGTATTACGTTAGATGGTATACAGTTGTAACGTATTACGTTATATGATATAACGTTATAACGTATTACGTTATATGGTATGACGTTATAACGTATTATGTTATATGGTTTGTCGTTATAACGTATTACGTTATATGGCATAACGTTATAACGTATTACGTTATATGGTATGTCGTTATAACGTATTACTTTATATGTTAAAACGTTATAACGTATTACGTTATATGGTATGACGTTATAACGTATTACGTTATATGTTATAACATTATAACGTATTACGTTATATGGTATGTCGTTATAACGTATTTCGTTATATGTTATGACGTTATAACGTATTACGTTATATGTTATAACGTTATAACGTATTACGTTATATGGTATGACGTTATAACGTATTACGTTATAAGGCATAACGTTATAACGTAATAGGTTATATGGTATGACGTTATAACGTATTACGTTATAGGGGATGACGTTATAACGTAATAGGTTATATGCTATGACGTTATGACGTATTACGTTATAGGGGATGACGTTATAACGTATTACGTTATAAGGCATAACGTTATAACGTAATAGGTTATA
Source organism: Bombus huntii (assembly GCF_024542735.1). NCBI lineage: Eukaryota > Metazoa > Arthropoda > Insecta > Hymenoptera > Apidae > Bombus > Bombus huntii. The sequence continues at coordinate 22,763,582 of NC_066238.1, forward strand.
TGGTATGACGTTATAACGTATTACGTTATAGGGGATGACGTTATAACGTATTACGTTATATGTTATGACGTTATAACGTATTACGTTATATGTTATAACGTTATAACGTATTACGTTATATGGGATGACGTTATAACGTATTACGTTCTATGTTATAACGTTGTAACGTATTACGTTAGATGGTATACAGTTGTAACGTATTACGTTATATGATATAACGTTATAACGTATTACGTTATATGGTATGACGTTATAACGTATTATGTTATATGGTTTGTCGTTATAACGTATTACGTTATATGGCATAACGTTATAACGTATTACGTTATATGGTATGTCGTTATAACGTATTACTTTATATGTTAAAACGTTATAACGTATTACGTTATATGGTATGACGTTATAACGTATTACGTTATATGTTATAACATTATAACGTATTACGTTATATGGTATGTCGTTATAACGTATTTCGTTATATGTTATGACGTTATAACGTATTACGTTATATGTTATAACGTTATAACGTATTACGTTATATGGTATGACGTTATAACGTATTACGTTATAAGGCATAACGTTATAACGTAATAGGTTATATGGTATGACGTTATAACGTATTACGTTATAGGGGATGACGTTATAACGTAATAGGTTATATGGTATGACGTTATGACGTATTACGTTATAGGGGATGACGTTATAACGTATTACGTTATATGTTATGACGTTATAACGTAATACGTTATATGTTATAACGTTATAACGTATTACGTTATATGGTAGGACGTTATAACGTATTACGTTATAAGGCATAACGTTATAACGTAATAGGTTATATGGTATGACGTTATAACATATTACGTTATAGGGGATGACGTTATAACGTATAACGTTATATGTTATGACGTTATAACGTATTACGTTATATGGTATGACGTTATAACGTATTACGTTATAGGGGATGACGTTATAACGTAATAGGTTATATGGTATGACGTTATGACGTATTACGTTATAGGGGATGACGTTATAACGTATTACGTTATATGTTATGACGTTATAACGTAATACGTTATATGTTATAACGTTATAACGTATTACGTTATATGGTAGGACGTTATAACGTATTACGTTATAAGGCATAACGTTATAACGTAATAGGTTATATGGTATGACGTTATAACATATTACGTTATAGGGGATGACGTTATAACGTATAACGTTATATGTTATGACGTTATAACGTATTACGTTATATGGTATGACGTTATAACGTATTACATTATATGTTATAACGTTATAACGTATTACGTTATATGGTATGACGTTATTACACATTACGTTATATAGGATGACGTTATAACGTATTACATTATATGGTATAACGTTATAACGTATTACGTTATATGGGATGACGTTATAACGTATTACGTTATATGTTATAACGTTATAACGTATTACGTTATATGTTATAACGTTATAACGTATTACGTTATATGGTATGCCGTTATAACGTATTACATTATATGTTATAACGTTATAACTTATTACGTTATATGGTATGACGTTATAACGTATTACGTTATATGGCATAACATTATAACGTATTACGTTATATGATATAACGTTATAACGTATTACGTTATATGGTATGTCGTTATAACGTATTAGGTTATATGGCATAACGTTATAACTTATTACGTTATATGGTATGATGTTATAACTTAATACGTTATTTGTTATGACGTTATAACGTACTACGTTATATGGGATGACGTTATAACGTATTACGTTATATGCGACGACGTTATAGCGCATTACATTAAATGGTATAACGTTATAACGTATTACGTTATATGGTATTACGTTATAACGTATTACGTTATAGGGGATGACGTTACAACGAATTACGTTATATGTTATGACGTTATAACGTATTACGTTATATGGTATGTCGTTATAACGTATTACGTTATATGGTATGTCGTTATAACGTATTACGTTATATGGCATAACGTTATAACGTATTACGTTATATGGTATACAGTTATAACGTATTACGTAACAGGGGATGACGCTATAACGTATTACGTTATATGTTATGACGTTATAACGTATTACGTTATATGGTATGACGTTGTAACGTATTACGTTATATGGTATGTCCTTATAACGTATTAAGTTATGTGGCATAACGTTATAACGTATTACGTTATATGGTATGACGTTATTACACATTACGTTATATAGGATGACGTTATAACGTATTACGTTATATGGTATGACGTTATAACGTATTACGTTATATGTTATAACGTTATAACTTACTACGTTATATGGGATGACGTTATAACGTATTACGTTATATGGTATGATGTTATAACTTAATATGTTATTTCTTATGACGTTATAACGTACTACGTTATATGGGATGACGTTATAACGTATTAAGTTATATGGGATGACGTTATAACGTATTACGTTCTATGTTATAACGTTTTAACGTATTACGTTATATAGGATGACGTTATAACGTATTACGTTATATGGTATGACGTTATAACGTATTACGTTATATGTTATAACGTTATAACGTATTACGTTATATGGCATAACGTTATAACGTATTACGTTATATGGTATGACGTTATAACGTATCACGTTATATGGGATGACGTTATAACGTATTACGTTATATGCGACGACGTTATAGCGCATTACATTATATGGTATAACGTTATAACGTATTACGTTATATGGGATGACGTTATAACGTATTACGTTATATGTTATAACGTTATAACGTATTACGTTATATGTTATAACGTTATAACGTATTACGTTATATGGTATGCCGTTATAACGTATTACATTATATGTTATAACGTTATAACTTATTACGTTATATGGTATGACGTTATAACGTATTACGTTATATGGCATAACATTATAACGTATTACGTTATATGATATAACGTTATAACGTATTACGTTATATGGTATGTCGTTATAACGTATTAGGTTATATGGCATAACGTTATAACTTATTACGTTATATGGTATGATGTTATAACTTAATACGTTATTTGTTATGACGTTATAACGTACTACGTTATATGGGATGACGTTATAACGTATTACGTTATATGCGACGACGTTATAGCGCATTACATTAAATGGTATAACGTTATAACGTATTACGTTATATGGTATTACGTTATAACGTATTACGTTATAGGGGATGACGTTACAACGAATTACGTTATATGTTATGACGTTATAACGTATTACGTTATATGGTATGTCGTTATAACGTATTACGTTATATGGTATGTCGTTATAACGTATTACGTTATATGGCATAACGTTATAACGTATTACGTTATATGGTATACAGTTATAACGTATTACGTAACAGGGGATGACGCTATAACGTATTACGTTATATGTTATGACGTTATAACGTATTACGTTATATGGGATGACGTTATAACGTATTACGTTATATGTTATAACGTTATAACGTATTACGTTATATGGTATGCCGTTATAACGTATTACATTATATGTTATAACGTTATAACGCATTACGTTATATGGTATGACGTTATAACGTATTACGTTATATGGGACGACGTTATAACGTATTACGTTATATGGTATGTCGTTATAACGTATTAAGTTATGTGGCATAACGTTATAACGTATTACGTTATATGGTATGACGTTATAACATATTACGTTATATGGGATGACGTTATAATGTAATAGGTTATATGGTATAACGTTATAACGTATTACGTTATATGGTATACAGTTATAACGTATTACGTAACAGGGGATGACGTTACAACGAATTACGTTATATGTTATGACGTTATAACGTATTACGTTATATGGTATGACGTTATAACGTATTACGTTATATGGTATACAGTTATAACGTATTACGTAACAGGGGATGACGCTATAACGTATTACGTTATATGTTATGACGTTATAACGTATTACGTTATATGGGATGACGTTATAACGTATTACGTTATATGTTATAACGTTATAACGTATTACGTTATATGGTATGCCGTTATAACGTATTACATTATATGTTATAACGTTATAACGCATTACGTTATATGGTATGACGTTATAACGTATTACGTTATATGGGATGACGTTATAACGTATTACGTAACAGGGGATGACGCTATAACGTATTACGTTATATGTTATGACGTTATAACGTATTACGTTATATGGGATGACGTTATAACGTATTACGTTATATGTTATAACGTTATAACGTATTACGTTATATGGTATGCCGTTATAACGTATTACATTATATGTTATAACGTTATAACGCATTACGTTATATGGTATGACGTTATAACGTATTACGTTATATGGGATGACGTTATAACGTATTACGTTATATGCGACGACGTTATAGCGCATTACATTAAATGGTATAACGTTATAACGTATTACGTTATATGGTATTACGTTATAACGTATTACGTTATAGGGGATGACGTTACAACGAATTACGTTATATGTTATGACGTTATAACGTATTACGTTATATGGTATGTCGTTATAACGTATTACGTTATATGGTATGTCGTTATAACGTATTACGTTATATGGCATAACGTTATAACGTATTACGTTATATGGTATACAGTTATAACGTATTACGTAACAGGGGATGACGCTATAACGTATTACGTTATATGTTATGACGTTATAACGTATTACGTTATATGGGATGACGTTATAACGTATTACGTTATATGTTATAACGTTATAACGTATTACGTTATATGGTATGCCGTTATAACGTATTACATTATATGTTATAACGTTATAACGCATTACGTTATATGGTATGACGTTATAACGTATTACGTTATATGGGATGACGTTATAACGTATTACGTTATATGCGACGACGTTATAGCGCATTACATTAAATGGTATAACGTTATAACGTATTACGTTATATGGTATTACGTTATAACGTATTACGTTATAGGGGATGACGTTACAACGAATTACGTTATATGTTATGACGTTATAACGTATTACGTTATATGGTATGTCGTTATAACGTATTACGTTATATGGTATGTCGTTATAACGTATTACGTTATATGGCATAACGTTATAACGTATTACGTTATATGGTATACAGTTATAACGTATTACGTAACAGGGGATGACGTTACAACGAATTACGTTATATGTTATGACGTTATAACGTATTACGTTATATGGTATGACGTTATAACGTATTACGTTATATGGCATAACATTATAACGTATTACGTTATATGATATAACGTTATAACGTATTACGTTATATGGTATGTCGTTATAACGTATTAGGTTATATGGCATAACGTTATAACTTATTACGTTATATGGTATGATGTTATAACTTAATACGTTATTTGTTATGACGTTATAACGTACTACGTTATATGGGATGACGTTATAAGGTAATAGGTTATATGGTATGACGTTATAATGTATTAAGTTATACGGTATGACGTTATAACTTTATACGTTATTTGTTATGACGTTATAACGTACTACGTTATATGGGATGACGTTATAACGTATTACGATATATGGGATGACGTTATAGCGCATTACATTATATGGTATAACGTAATAACGTATTACGTTATATGTTATAACGTTATAACGCATTACGTTATATGGTATGACGTTATAACGTATTACGTTATATGGGACGACGTTATAACGTATTACGTTATATGGTATGTCGTTATAACGTATTAAGTTATGTGGCATAACGTTATAACGTATTACGTTATATGGTATGACGTTATAACATATTACGTTATATGGGATGACGTTATAATGTAATAGGTTATATGGTATAACGTTATAACGTATTAAGTTATATGGTATGACGTTATAACGTATTACGTTATATGGTATGACGTTATAACGAATTACATTATATGGTATGTCGTTATAACGTATTACGTAATAGGGGATGACGCTATAACGTGTTACGTTATATGTTATGACGTTATAACGTATTACGTTATATGTTATTACGTTATAACGTATTACGATATATGTTATATCGTTATAACGTATTACGTTATATGGTATGCCGTTATAACGTATTACATTATATGTTATAACGTTATAACGTATTACGTTATATGGTATGTCGTTATAACGTATTAGGTTATATGGCATAACGTTATAACTTATTACGTTATATGGTATGATGTTATAACTTAATACGTTATTTGTTATGACGTTATAACGTACTACGTTATATGGTATGACGTTATAACGTATTACGTTATAGGGGATGACGTTACAACGTATTACGTTATATGTTATGACGTTATAACGTATTACGTTATATGGTATGACGTTATAACGTATTACATTATATGTTATAACGTTATAACGTATTACGTAATATGGTATGTCGTTATAACGTATTACGTTATATGGCATTACGTTATAACGTATTACGTTATAGGGGATGACGTTATAACGTATCACGTTATATGTTATAACGTTATAACGTATTACGTTATATGGTATGTCGTTATAACGTATTATGTTATATGGCATAACGTTATAACGTATTACGTTATATGGTATGACATTATAACGTATTACGTTATATGGGATGACGTTATAACGTATTACGTTATATGGTATGACGTTATAACTTAATACGTTATTTGTTATAACGTTATAACGTACTACGTTATATGGGATGACGTTATAACGTATTACGTTATATGCTACGACGTTATAGCGCATTACATTAAATGGTATAACGTTATAACGTATTACGTTATATGGGATGACGTTATAACGTATTACGTTATATGCGACGACGTTATAGCGCATTACATTAAATGGTATAACGTTATAACGTATTACGTTATATGGTATGACGTTATAACGTATTACGTTATATGGTATGACGTTATAACGAATTACATTATATGGTATGTCGTTATAACGTATTACGTAATAGGGGATGACGCTATAACGTGTTACGTTATATGTTATGACGTTATAACGTATTACGTTATATGGTATGACGTTATAACGTATTACGTTATATGGCATAACGTTATAACGTATTACGGTATATGATATAGCGTTATAACGTAATACGTTATATGGGATGACGTTATAACGTAATAGGTTGTATGATATGACGTTATAACGTATTACGTTATATGGGATGACGTTATAACGTATTACGTTATATGATATAACGTTATAACGTAATACGTTATATTTGATGACGTTATAACGTATTACGTTATAAGGCATAACGTTATAACGTATTACGTTATATGGTATGACGTTATAACGTATTACGTTATAAGGCATAACGTTATAACGTAATAGGTTATATGGTATGACGTTATAACGTATTACGTTATAGGGGATGACGTTATAACGTATTACGTAATATGTTATGACGTTATGACGTATTTGTTATATGGTATGACGTTATAACGTTATAACGTATTACGTTATGTGGGATGACGTTATAACGTATTACGTTATATGTTATAACGTTATAACGTATTACGTTATGTGGGATGACGTTATAACGTATTACGTTATATGGGATGACGTTATAACGTATTACGTTAAATGGGATGACGTTATAACTTACTACGTTATATGGGATGACGTTATAACGTATTACGTTATATGGTATGATGTTATAACTTAATACGTTATTTCTTATGACGTTATAACGTACTACGTTATATGGGATGACGTTATAACGTATTGCGTTATATGGGACGACGTTATAGAGCATTACATTATATGGTATAACGTAATAACGTATTACGTTATATGGGATGACGTTATAACGTATTACGTTATAGGGGATGACGTTACAACGTATTACGTTATATGGTATGACGTTATAACGTATTACGTTATATGGTATGCCGTTATAACGTATTACATTATATGTTATAACGTTATAACTTATTACGTTATATGGTATGACGTTATAACGTATTACGTTATATGGCATAACATTATAACGTATTACGTTATATGATATAACGTTATAACGTATTACGTTATATGGTATGTCGTTATAACGTATTAGGTTATATGGCATAACGTTATAACTTATTACGTTATATGGTATGATGTTATAACTTAATACGTTATTTGTTATGACGTTATAACGTACTACGTTATATGGGATGACGTTATAACGTATTACGTTATATGCGACGACGTTATAGCGCATTACATTAAATGGTATAACGTTATAACGTATTACGTTATATGGTATTACGTTATAACGTATTACGTTATAGGGGATGACGTTACAACGAATTACGTTATATGTTATGACGTTATAACGTATTACGTTATATGGTATGTCGTTATAACGTATTACGTTATATGGTATGTCGTTATAACGTATTACGTTATATGGCATAACGTTATAACGTATTACGTTATATGGTATACAGTTATAACGTATTACGTAACAGGGGATGACGCTATAACGTATTACGTTATATGTTATGACGATATAACGTATTACGTTATATGGGATGACGTTATAACGTATTACGTTATATGTTATAACGTTATAACGTATTACGTTATATGGTATGCCGTTATAACGTATTACATTATATGTTATAACGTTATAACTTATTACGTTATATGGTATGACGTTATAACGTATTACGTTATATGGCATAACATTATAACGTATTACGTTATATGATATAACGTTATAACGTATTACGTTATATGGTATGTCGTTATAACGTATTAGGTTATATGGCATAACGTTATAACTTATTACGTTATATGGTATGATGTTATAACTTAATACGTTATTTGTTATGACGTTATAACGTACTACGTTATATGGGATGACGTTATAAGGTAATAGGTTATATGGTATGACGTTATAATGTATTAAGTTATACGGTATGACGTTATAACTTTATACGTTATTTGTTATGACGTTATAACGTACTACGTTATATGGGATGACGTTATAACGTATTACGATATATGGGATGACGTTATAGCGCATTACATTATATGGTATAACGTAATAACGTATTACGTTATATGTTATAACGTTATAACGCATTACGTTATATGGTATGACGTTATAACGTATTACGTTATATGGGACGACGTTATAACGTATTACGTTATATGGTATGTCGTTATAACGTATTAAGTTATGTGGCATAACGTTATAACGTATTACGTTATATGGTATGACGTTATAACATATTACGTTATATGGGATGACGTTATAATGTAATAGGTTATATGGTATAACGTTATAACGTATTAAGTTATATGGTATGACGTTATAACGTATTACGTTATATGGTATGACGTTATAACGAATTACATTATATGGTATGTCGTTATAACGTATTACGTAATAGGGGATGACGCTATAACGTGTTACGTTATATGTTATGACGTTATAACGTATTACGTTATATGTTATTACGTTATAACGTATTACGATATATGTTATAACGTTATAACGTATTACGTTATATGGTATGCCGTTATAACGTATTACATTATATGTTATAACGTTATAACGTATTACGTTATATGGTATGTCGTTATAACGTATTAGGTTATATGGCATAACGTTATAACTTATTACGTTATATGGTATGATGTTATAACTTAATACGTTATTTGTTATGACGTTATAACGTACTACGTTATATGGTATACAGTTATAACGTATTACGTAACAGGGGATGACGCTATAACGTATTACGTTATATGTTATGACGTTATAACGTATTACGTTATAGGGGATGACGTTACAACGTATTACGTTATATGTTATGACGTTATAACGTATTACGTTATATGCGACGACGTTATAGCGCATTACATTAAATGGTATAACGTTATAACGTATTACGTTATATGGTATTACGTTATAACGTATTACGTTATAGGGGATGACTTTACAACGAATTACGTTATATGTTATGACGTTATAACGTATTACGTTATATGGTATGTCGTTATAACGTATTACGTTATATGGTATGTCGTTATAACGTATTACGTTATATGGCATAACGTTATAACGTATTACGTTATATGGTATACAGTTATAACGTATTACGTAACAGGGGATGACGCTATAACGTATTACGTTATATGTTATGACGTTATAACGTATTACGTTATATGGGATGACGTTATAACGTATTACGTTATATGTTATAACGTTATAACGTATTACGTTATATGGTATGCCGTTATAACGTATTACATTATATGTTATAACGTTATAACTTATTACGTTATATGGTATGACGTTATAACGTATTACGTTATATGGCATAACATTATAACGTATTACGTTATATGATATAACGTTATAACGTATTACGTTATATGGTATGTCGTTATAACGTATTAGGTTATATGGCATAACGTTATAACTTATTACGTTATATGGTATGATGTTATAACTTAATACGTTATTTGTTATGACGTTATAACGTACTACGTTATATGGGATGACGTTATAAGGTAATAGGTTATATGGTATGACGTTATAATGTATTAAGTTATACGGTATGACGTTATAACTTTATACGTTATTTGTTATGACGTTATAACGTACTACGTTATATGGGATGACGTTATAACGTATTACGATATATGGGATGACGTTATAGCGCATTACATTATATGGTATAACGTAATAACGTATTACGTTATATGTTATAACGTTATAACGCATTACGTTATATGGTATGACGTTATAACGTATTACGTTATATGGGACGACGTTATAACGTATTACGTTATATGGTATGTCGTTATAACGTATTAAGTTATGTGGCATAACGTTATAACGTATTACGTTATATGGTATGACGTTATAACATATTACGTTATATGGGATGACGTTATAATGTAATAGGTTATATGGTATAACGTTATAACGTATTAAGTTATATGGTATGACGTTATAACGTATTACGTTATATGGTATGACGTTATAACGAATTACATTATATGGTATGTCGTTATAACGTATTACGTAATAGGGGATGACGCTATAACGTGTTACGTTATATGTTATGACGTTATAACGTATTACGTTATATGGTATGACGTTATAACGTATTACATTATATGTTATAACGTTATAACGTATTACGTAATATGGTATGTCGTTATAACGTATTACGTTATATGGCATTACGTTATAACGTATTACGTTATAGGGGATGACGTTATAACGTATCACGTTATATGTTATAACGTTATAACGTATTACGTTATATGGTATGTCGTTATAACGTATTATGTTATATGGCATAACGTTATAACGTATTACGTTATATGGTATGACATTATAACGTATTACGTTATATGGGATGACGTTATAACGTATTACGTTATATGGTATGACGTTATAACTTAATACGTTATTTGTTATAACGTTATAACGTACTACGTTATATGGGATGACGTTATAACGTATTACGTTATATGCTACGACGTTATAGCGCATTACATTAAATGGTATAACGTTATAACGTATTACGTTATATGGGATGACGTTATAACGTATTACGTTATATGCGACGACGTTATAGCGCATTACATTAAATGGTATAACGTTATAACGTATTACGTTATATGGTATGACGTTATAACGTATTACGTTATATGGTATGACGTTATAACGAATTACATTATATGGTATGTCGTTATAACGTATTACGTAATAGGGGATGACGCTATAACGTGTTACGTTATATGTTATGACGTTATAACGTATTACGTTATATGGTATGACGTTATAACGTATTACGTTATATGGCATAACGTTATAACGTATTACGGTATATGATATAGCGTTATAACGTAATACGTTATATGGGATGACGTTATAACGTAATAGGTTGTATGATATGACGTTATAACGTATTACGTTATATGGGATGACGTTATAACGTATTACGTTATATGATATAACGTTATAACGTAATACGTTATATTTGATGACGTTATAACGTATTACGTTATAAGGCATAACGTTATAACGTATTACGTTATATGGTATGACGTTATAACGTATTACGTTATAAGGCATAACGTTATAACGTAATAGGTTATATGGTATGACGTTATAACGTATTACGTTATAGGGGATGACGTTATAACGTATTACGTAATATGTTATGACGTTATGACGTATTACGTTATATGGTATGACGTTATAACGTTATAACGTATTACGTTATGTGGGATGACGTTATAACGTATTACGTTATATGTTATAACGTTATAACGTATTACGTTATGTGGGATGACGTTATAACGTATTACGTTATATGGGATGACGTTATAACGTATTACGTTAAATGGGATGACGTTATAACTTACTACGTTATATGGGATGACGTTATAACGTATTACGTTATATGGTATGATGTTATAACTTAATACGTTATTTCTTATGACGTTATAACGTACTACGTTATATGGGATGACGTTATAACGTATTGCGTTATATGGGACGACGTTATAGAGCATTACATTATATGGTATAACGTAATAACGTATTACGTTATATGGGATGACGTTATAACGTATTACGTTATATGGGATGACGTTATAACGTATTACGTTATAGGGGATGACGTTACAACGTATTACGTTATATGTTATGACGTTATAACGTATTACGTTATATGGTATGACGTTATAACGTATTACATTATATGTTATAACGATATAACGTATTACGTAATATGGTATGTCGTTATAACGTATTACGTTATATGGCATTACGTTATAACGTATTACGTTATATGGTATGACGTTATAACGTATTACGTTATGAGGCATAACGTTATAACGTAATAGGTTATATGGTATGACGTTATAACGTATTACGTTATAGGGGATGACGTTATAACGTAATAGGTTATATGGTATGACGTTATGACGTATTACGTTATAGGGGATGACGTTATAACGTATTACGTTATATGTTATGACGTTATAACGTAATACGTTATATGTTATAACGTTATAACGTATTACGTTATGTGGTATGACGTTATAACGTATTACGTTATAAGGCATAACGTTATAACGTAATAGGTTATATGGTATGACGTTATAACGTATTACGTTATAGGGGATGACGTTATAACGTATTACGTTATATGTTATGACGTTATGACGTAATACGTTATATGGTATGACGTTATAACGTTATAACGTATTACGTTATGTGGGATGACGTTATAACGTATTACATTATATGTTATAACGTTATAACGTATTACGTTATATGGGATGACGTTATAACGTATTGCGTTATATGGGACGACGTTATAGAGCATTACATTATATGGTATAACGTAATAACGTATTACGTTATATGGGATGACGTTATAACGTATTACGTTATATGGGATGACGTTATAACTTACTACGTTATATGGGATGACGTTATAACGTATTACGTTATATGGTATGATGTTATAACTTAATACGTTATTTCTTATGACGTTATAACGTACTACGGTATATGGGATGACGTTATAACGTATTGCGTTATATGGGACGACGTTATAGAGCATTACATTATATGGTATAACGTAATAACGTATTACGTTATATGGGATGACGTTATAACGTATTACGTTATATGGTATGACGTTATAACGTATTACGTTATAGGGGATGACGTTACAACGTATTACGTTATATGTTATGACGTTATAACGTATTACGTTATATGGTATGACGTTATAACGTATTACATTATATGTTATAACGATATAACGTATTACGTAATATGGTATGTCGTTATAACGTATTACGTTATATGGAATTACGTTATAACGTATTACGTTATATGGTATGACGTTATAACGTATTACGTTATATGGTATGTCGTTATAACGTATTACGTTATATGGCATAACGTTATAACGTATTACGTTATATGGTATGTCGTTGTAACGTATTACTTTATATGTTAAAACGTTATAACGTATTACGTTATATGTTATAACGGTATAACGTATTACGTTATATGGTATAACGTTATAACGTATTACGTTATATGTTATAACGTTATAACGTTTTACGTTATATGGTATGACGTTATAACGTATTAGGTTATAAGGCATAACGTTATAACGTAATAGGTTATATGGTATGACGTTATAACGTATTACGTTATAGGGGATGACGTTATAACGTATTACGTTATATGTTATGACGTTATAACGTATTACGTTATATGTTATAACGTTATAACGTATTACGTTATATGGGATGACGTTATAACGTATTACGTTCTATGTTATAACGTTGTAACGTATTACGTTAGATGGTATACAGTTGTAACGTATTACGTTATATGATATAACGTTATAACGTATTACGTTATATGGTATGACGTTATAACGTATTATGTTATATGGTTTGTCGTTATAACGTATTACGTTATATGGCATAACGTTATAACGTATTACGTTATATGGTATGTCGTTATAACGTATTACTTTATATGTTAAAACGTTATAACGTATTACGTTATATGGTATGACGTTATAACGTATTACGTTATATGTTATAACATTATAACGTATTACGTTATATGGTATGTCGTCATAACGTATTTCGTTATATGTTATGACGTTATAACGTATTACGTTATATGTTATAACGTTATAACGTATTACGTTATATGGTATGACGTTATAACGTATTACGTTATAAGGCATAACGTTATAACGTAATAGGTTATATGGTATGACGTTATAACGTATTACGTTATAGGGGATGACGTTATAACGTAATAGGTTATATGGTATGACGTTATGGCGTATTACGTTATAGGGGATGACGTTATAACGTATTACGTTATAAGGCATAACGTTATAACGTAATAGGTTATATGGTATGACGTTTTAACGTATTACGTTATAGGGGATGACGTTATAACGTATTACGTTATATGTTATGACGTTATAACGTATTACGTTATATGTTATAACGTTATAACGTATTACGTTATATGGGATGACGTTATAACGTATTACGTTCTATGTTATAACGTTGTAACGTATTACGTTAGATGGTATACAGTTGTAACGTATTACGTTATATGATATAACGTTATAACGTATTACGTTATATGGTATGACGTTATAACGTATTATGTTATATGGTTTGTCGTTATAACGTATTACGTTATACGGCATAACGTTATAACGTATTACGTTATATGGTATGTCGTTATAACGTATTACTTTATATGTTAAAACGTTATAACGTATTACGTTATATGGTATGACGTTATAACGTATTACGTTATATGTTATAACATTATAACGTATTACGTTATATGGTATGTCGTTATAACGTATTTCGTTATATGTTATGACGTTATAACGTATTACGTTATATGTTATAACGTTATAACGTATTACGTTATATGATATGACGTTATAACGTATTACGTTATAAGGCATAACGTTATAACGTAATAGGTTATATGGTATGACGTTATAACGTATTACGTTATAGGGGATGACGTTATAACGTAATAGGTTATATGGTATGACGTTATGACGTATTACGTTATAGGGGATGACGTTATAACGTATTACGTTATAAGGCATAACGTTATAACGTAATAGGTTATATGGTATGACGTTATAACGTATTACGTTATAGGGGATGACGTTATAACGTATTACGTTATATGTTATGACGTTATAACGTATTACGTTATATGTTATAACGTTATAACGTATTACGTTATATGGGATGACGTTATAACGTATTACGTTCTATGTTATAACGTTGTAACGTATTACGTTAGATGGTATACAGTTGTAACGTATTACGTTATATGATATAACGTTATAACGTATTACGTTATATGGTATGACGTTATAACGTATTATGTTGTATGGTTTGTCGTTATAACGTATTACGTTATATGGCATAACGTTATAACGTATTACGTTATATGGTATGTCGTTATAACGTATTACTTTATATGTTAAAACGTTATAACGTATTACGTTATATGGTATGACGTTATAACGTATTACGTTATATGTTATAACATTATAACGTATTACGTTATATGGTATGTCGTTATAACGTATTTCGTTATATGTTATGACGTTATAACGTATTACGTTATATGTTATAACGTTATAACGTATTACGTTATATGGTATGACGTTATAACGTATTACGTTATAAGGCATAACGTTATAACGTAATAGGTTATATGGTATGACGTTATAACGTATTACGTTATAGGGGATGACGTTATAACGTAATAGGTTATATGCTATGACGTTATGACGTATTACGTTATAGGGGATGACGTTATAACGTATTACGTTATAAGGCATAACGTTATAACGTAATAGGTTATATGGTATGACGTTATAACGTATTACGTTATAGGGGATGACGTTATAACGTATTACGTTATATGTTATGACGTTATAACGTATTACGTTATATGTTATAACGTTATAACGTATTACGTTATATGGGATGACGTTATAACGTATTACGTTCTATGTTATAACGTTGTAACGTATTACGTTAGATGGTATACAGTTGTAACGTATTACGTTATATGATATAACGTTATAACGTATTACGTTATATGGTATGACGTTATAACGTATTATGTTATATGGTTTGTCGTTATAACGTATTACGTTATATGGCATAACGTTATAACGTATTACGTTATATGGTATGTCGTTATAACGTATTACTTTATATGTTAAAACGTTATAACGTATTACGTTATATGGTATGACGTTATAACGTATTACGTTATATGTTATAACATTATAACGTATTACGTTATATGGTATGTCGTTATAACGTATTTCGTTATATGTTATGACGTTATAACGTATTACGTTATATGTTATAACGTTATAACGTATTACGTTATATGGTATGACGTTATAACGTATTACGTTATAAGGCATAACGTTATAACGTAATAGGTTATATGGTATGACGTTATAACGTATTACGTTATAGGGGATGACGTTATAACGTAATAGGTTATATGGTATGACGTTATGACGTATTACGTTATAGGGGATGACGTTATAACGTATTACGTTATATGTTATGACGTTATAACGTAATACGTTATATGTTATAACGTTATAACGTATTACGTTATATGGTAGGACGTTATAACGTATTACGTTATAAGGCATAACGTTATAACGTAATAGGTTATATGGTATGACGTTATAACATATTACGTTATAGGGGATGACGTTATAACGTATAACGTTATATGTTATGACGTTATGACGTATTACGTTATATGGTATGACGTTATAACGTATTACGTTATACGCGACGACGTTATAGCGCATTACATTATATGGTATAACGTTATAACGTATTACGTTATATGGGATGACGTTATAACGTATTACGTTATATGCGACGACGTTATAACGTATTACGTTATACGCGACGACGTTATAGCGCATTACATTATATGGTATAAACTTATAACGTATTACGTTATATGGGATGACGTTATAACGTAATAGGTTGTATGATATGACGTTATAACGTATTACGTTATATGGGATGACGTTATAACGTATTAGGTTCTATGTTATGACGTTATAACGTATTACGTTATATGGTATGACGTTATAACGTATTACGTTATATGGCATAACGTTATAACGTATTACGTTATATGATATACAGTTATAACGTATTACGTAATAGGGGATGACGCTATAACGTATTACGTTATATGTTATGACGTTATAACGTATTACGTTATATGGGATGACGTTGTAACGTATTACGTTATATGGTATGTCCTTATAACGTATTAAGTTATGTGGCATAACGTTATAACGTATTACGTTATATGGTATGACGTTATTACACATTACGTTATATGGGATGACGTTACAACGTAATAGGTTATATGGTATGACGTTATAACGTATTACGTTATATGGTATGACGTTATAACGTATTACATTATATGTTATAACGTTATAACGTATTACGGAATATGGTATGTCGTTATAACGTATTACGTTATATGGCATTACGTTATAACGTATTACGTTATATGGGACGACGTTACAACGTCTTACGTTGTATGGTATAACGTCATAACGTATTACGTTATAAGTTATAACGTTATAACGTATTACGTTATATGGTATGTCGTTATAACGTATTACGTTATATGGCATAACGTTATAACGTATTACGTTATATGGTATGACGTTATAACGTATCACGTTATATGGGATGACGTTATAACTTACTACGTTATATGGTATGACGTTATAACGTATTACGTTATATGGGACGACGTTATAACGTCTTACGTTGTATGGTATAACGTCATAACGTATTACGTTATATGGTATGTCGTTATAACGTATTACGTTATATGGTATGTCGTTATAACGTATTACGTTATATGGCATAACGTTATAACGTATTTCGTTATATGGGACGACGTTACAACGTCTTACGTTGTATGGTATAACGTCATAACGTATTACGTTATATGTTATAACGTTATAACGTATTACGTTATATGGTATGTCGTTAAAACGTATTACGTTATATGGTATGTCGTTATAACGTATTACGTTATATGGCATAACGTTATAACGTATTATGTTATATGGTATGTCGTTATAACGTATTAGGTTCTATGTTATAACGTTGTAACGTATTACGTTATATGGTATACAGTTATAACGTATTACGTAATAGGGGATGACGCTATAACGTATTACGTTATATGTTATGACGTTATAACGTATTACGTTATATGGTATGACGTTATAACGTATTACGTTATATGGCATAACGTTATAACGTATTACGTTATATGATATAGCGTTATAACGTAATACGTTATGTGGGATGACGTTATAACGTATTAGGTTCTATGTTATAACGTTGTAACGTATTACGTTATATGGTATACAGTTATAACGTATTACGTAATAGGGGATGACGCTATAACGTATTACGTTATATGTTATGACGTTATAACGTATTACGTTATATGGTATGACGTTGTAACGTATTACGTTATATGGTATGTCCTTATAACGTATTAAGTGATGTGGCATAACGTTATAACGTATTACGTTATATGGTATGACGTTATTACACATTACGTTATATAGGATGACGTTATAACGTATTACGTTATATGGTATGACGTTATAACTTAATACGTTATTTGTTATGACGTTATAACGTACTACGTTATATGGGATGACGTTATAACGTATTACGTTATATGGGACGACGTCATAGCGCATTACATTATATGGTATAACGTAATAACGTATTACGTTAGATGGGATGACGTTATAACTTACTACGTTATATGGTATGACGTTATAACGTATTACGTTATATGGTATGATGTTATAACTTAATATGTTATTTCTTATGACGTTATAACGTACTACGTTATATGGGATGACGTTATAACGTATTAAGTTATATGGGATGACGTTATAACGTATTACGTTCTATGTTATAACGTTTTAACGTATTACGTTATATAGGATGACGTTATAACGTACTACGTTATATGGGATGACGTTATAACGTATTACGTTATATGGGACGACGTCATAGCGCATTGCATTATATGGTATAACGTAATAACGTATTACGTTATATGGGATGACGTTATAACTTACTACGTTATATGGTATGTCCTTATAACGTATTACGTTATATGGCATAACGTTATAACGTATTACGTTATATGGTATACAGTTATAACGTATTACGTAATAGGGGATGACGCTATAACGTATTACGTTATATGTTATGACGTTATAACGTATTACGTTATATGGTATGACGTTGTAACGTATTACGTTATATGGTATGTCCTTATAACGTATTAAGTTATGTGGCATAACGTTATAATGTATTACGTTATATGGTATGACGTTATAACTTATTACGTTATATGTTATAACGTTATAACGTATTACGTTATATGGTATGTCGTTATAACGTATTACGTTATATGGCATAACGTTATAACGTCTTACGTTATATGGTATGACGTTATAACGTATCACGTTATATGGGATGACGTTATAACTTACTACGTTATATGGTATGAAGTTATAACGTATTACGTTATATGGGACGACGTTATAACGTCTTACGTTGTATGGTATAACGTCATAACGTATTACGTTATATGGTATGTCGTTATAACGTATTACGTTATATGGTATGTCGTTATAACGTATTACGTTATATGGCATAACGTTATAACGTATTTCGTTATATGGGACGACGTTACAACGTCTTACGTTGTATGGTATAACGTCATAACGTATTACCTTATATGTTATAACGTTATAACGTATTACGTTATATGGTATGTCGTTATAACGTATTACGTTATATAGTATGTCGTTATAACGTATTACGTTATATGGCATAACGTTATAACGTATTATGTTATATGGTATGTCGTTATAACGTATTAGGTTCTATGTTATAACGTTGTAACGTATTACGTTATATGGTATACAGTTATAACGTATTACGTAATAGGGGATGACGCTATAACGTATTACGTTATATGTTATGACGTTATAACGTATTACGTTATATGGTATGACGTTATAACGTATTACGTTATATGGCATAACGTTATAACGTATTACGTTATATGATATAGCGTTATAACGTAATACGTTATGTGGGATGACGTTATAACGTATTAGGTTCTATGTTATAACGTTGTAACGTATTACGTTATATGGTATACAGTTATAACGTATTACGTAATAGGGGATGACGCTATAACGTATTACGTTATATGTTATGACGTTATAACGTATTACGTTATATGGTATGACGTTGTAACGTATTACGTTATATGGTATGTCCTTATAACGTATTAAGTTATGTGGCATAACGTTATAACGTATTACGTTATATGGTATGACGTTATTACACATTACGTTATATAGGATGACGTTATAACGTATTACGTTATATGGTATGACGTTATAACGTATTACGTTATATGTTATAACGTTATAACTTACTACGTTATATGGGATGACGTTATAACGTATTACGTTATATGGTATGATGTTATAACTTAATATGTTATTTCTTATGACGTTATAACGTGCTACGTTATATGGGATGACGTTATAACGTATTAAGTTATATGGGATGACGTTATAACGTATTAGGTTCTATGTTATAACGTTGTAACGTATTACGTTATATGGTATACAGTTATAACGTACTACGTTATATGGGACGACGTTACAACGTCTTACGTTGTATGGTATAACGTCATAACGTATTACGTTATATGTTATGACGTTATAACGTATTACGTTATATGGTATGACGTTATAACGTATTACATTATATGTTATAACGTTATAACTTATTACGTAATATGGTATGTCGTTATAACGTATTACGTTATATGGCATTACGTTATAACGTATTACGTTATATGTTATAACGTTATAACGTATTACGTTATATGGTATGACGTTATAACGTATTACGTTATATGGGACGACGTTATAACGTCTTACGTTGTATGGTATAACGTCATAACGTATTACGTTATATGTTATAACGTTATAACGTATTACGTTATATGGTATGTCGTTATAACGTATTACGTTATATGGTATGTCGTTATAACGTATTACGTTATATGGCATAACGTTATAACGTATTACGTTATATGGTATACCGTTATAACGTATTACGTAACAGGGGATGACGCTATAACGTATTACGTTATATGTTATGACGTTATAACGTATTACGTTATATGGGATGACGTTATAACGTATTACGTTATATGTTATAACGTTATAACGTATTACGTTATATGGTATGCCGTTATAACGTATTACATTATATGTTATAACGTTATAACTTATTACGTTATATGGTATGACGTTATAACGTATTACGTTATATGGCACAACATTATAACGTATTACGTTATATGATATAACGTTATAACGTATTACGTTATATGTTATAACGTTATAACGTATTACGTTATATGGTATGCCGTTATAACGTATTACATTATATGTTATAACGTTATAACGTATTACGTTATATGGTATGTCGTTATAACGTATTTCGTTATATGTTATGACGTTATAACGTATTACGTTATATGTTATAACGTTATAACGTATTACGTTATATGGTATGACGTTATAACGTATTACGTTATAAGGCATAACGTTATAACGTAATAGGTTATATGGTATGACGTTATAACGTATTACGTTATAGGGGATGACGTTATAACGTAATAGGTTATATGGTATGACGTTATGACGTATTACGTTATATGGTATGTCGTTATAACGTATTTCGTTATATGTTATGACGTTATAACGTATTACGTTATATGTTATAACGTTATAACGTATTACGTTATATGTTATAACGTTATAACGTATTACGTTATATGGGATGACGTTATAACGTATTACGTTCTATGTTATAACGTTGTAACGTATTACGTTAGATGGTATACAGTTGTAACGTATTACGTTATATGATATAACGTTATAACGTATTACGTTATATGGTATGACGTTATAACGTATTATGTTATATGGTTTGTCGTTATAACGTATTACGTTATATGGCATAACGTTATAACGTATTACGTTATATGGTATGTCGTTATAACGTATTACTTTATATGTTAAAACGTTATAACGTATTACGTTATATGGTATGACGTTATAACGTATTACGTTATATGTTATAACATTATAACGTATTACGTTATATGGTATGTCGTTATAACGTATTTCGTTATATGTTATGACGTTATAACGTATTACGTTATATGTTATAACGTTATAACGTATTACGTTATATGGTATGACGTTATAACGTATTACGTTATAAGGCATAACGTTATAACGTAATAGGTTATATGGTATGACGTTATAACGTATTACGTTATAGGGGATGACGTTATAACGTAATAGGTTATATGGTATGACGTTATGACGTATTACGTTATAGGGGATGACGTTATAACGTATTACGTTATATGTTATGACGTTATAACGTAATACGTTATATGTTATAACGTTATAACGTATTACGTTATATGGTAGGACGTTATAACGTATTACGTTATAAGGCATAACGTTATAACGTAATAGGTTATATGGTATGACGTTATAACATATTACGTTATAGGGGATGACGTTATAACGTATAACGTTATATGTTATGACGTTATGACGTATTACGTTATATGGTATGACGTTATAACGTATTACGTTATACGCGACGACGTTATAGCGCATTACATTATATGGTATAACGTTATAACGTATTACGTTATATGGGATGACGTTATAACGTATTACGTTATATGCGACGACGTTATAACGTATTACGTTATACGCGACGACGTTATAGCGCATTACATTATATGGTATAAACTTATAACGTATTACGTTATATGGGATGACGTTATAACGTAATAGGTTGTATGATATGACGTTATAACGTATTACGTTATATGGGATGACGTTATAACGTATTAGGTTCTATGTTATGACGTTATAACGTATTACGTTATATGGTATGACGTTATAACGTATTACGTTATATGGCATAACGTTATAACGTATTACGTTATATGATATACAGTTATAACGTATTACGTAATAGGGGATGACGCTATAACGTATTACGTTATATGTTATGACGTTATAACGTATTACGTTATATGGGATGACGTTGTAACGTATTACGTTATATGGTATGTCCTTATAACGTATTAAGTTATGTGGCATAACGTTATAACGTATTACGTTATATGGTATGACGTTATTACACATTACGTTATATGGGATGACGTTACAACGTAATAGGTTATATGGTATGACGTTATAACGTATTACGTTATATGGTATGACGTTATAACGTATTACATTATATGTTATAACGTTATAACGTATTACGGAATATGGTATGTCGTTATAACGTATTACGTTATATGGCATTACGTTATAACGTATTACGTTATATGGGACGACGTTACAACGTCTTACGTTGTATGGTATAACGTCATAACGTATTACGTTATAAGTTATAACGTTATAACGTATTACGTTATATGGTATGTCGTTATAACGTATTACGTTATATGGCATAACGTTATAACGTATTACGTTATATGGTATGACGTTATAACGTATCACGTTATATGGGATGACGTTATAACTTACTACGTTATATGGTATGACGTTATAACGTATTACGTTATATGGGACGACGTTATAACGTCTTACGTTGTATGGTATAACGTCATAACGTATTACGTTATATGGTATGTCGTTATAACGTATTACGTTATATGGTATGTCGTTATAACGTATTACGTTATATGGCATAACGTTATAACGTATTTCGTTATATGGGACGACGTTACAACGTCTTACGTTGTATGGTATAACGTCATAACGTATTACGTTATATGTTATAACGTTATAACGTATTACGTTATATGGTATGTCGTTAAAACGTATTACGTTATATGGTATGTCGTTATAACGTATTACGTTATATGGCATAACGTTATAACGTATTATGTTATATGGTATGTCGTTATAACGTATTAGGTTCTATGTTATAACGTTGTAACGTATTACGTTATATGGTATACAGTTATAACGTATTACGTAATAGGGGATGACGCTATAACGTATTACGTTATATGTTATGACGTTATAACGTATTACGTTATATGGTATGACGTTATAACGTATTACGTTATATGGCATAACGTTATAACGTATTACGTTATATGATATAGCGTTATAACGTAATACGTTATGTGGGATGACGTTATAACGTATTACGTTATATGGCATAACGTTATAACGTATTATGTTATATGGTATGTCGTTATAACGTATTAGGTTCTATGTTATAACGTTGTAACGTATTACGTTATATGGTATACAGTTATAACGTATTACGTAATAGGGGATGACGCTATAACGTATTACGTTATATGTTATGACGTTATAACGTATTACGTTATATGGTATGACGTTATAACGTATTACGTTATATGGCATAACGTTATAACGTATTACGTTATATGATATAGCGTTATAACGTAATACGTTATGTGGGATGACGTTATAACGTATTAGGTTCTATGTTATAACGTTGTAACGTATTACGTTATATGGTATACAGTTATAACGTATTACGTAATAGGGGATGACGCTATAACGTATTACGTTATATGTTATGACGTTATAACGTATTACGTTATATGGTATGACGTTGTAACGTATTACGTTATATGGTATGTCCTTATAACGTATTAAGTGATGTGGCATAACGTTATAACGTATTACGTTATATGGTATGACGTTATTACACATTACGTTATATAGGATGACGTTATAACGTATTACGTTATATGGTATGACGTTATAACTTAATACGTTATTTGTTATGACGTTATAACGTACTACGTTATATGGGATGACGTTATAACGTATTACGTTATATGGGACGACGTCATAGCGCATTACATTATATGGTATAACGTAATAACGTATTACGTTAGATGGGATGACGTTATAACTTACTACGTTATATGGTATGACGTTATAACGTATTACGTTATATGGTATGATGTTATAACTTAATATGTTATTTCTTATGACGTTATAACGTACTACGTTATATGGGATGACGTTATAACGTATTAAGTTATATGGGATGACGTTATAACGTATTACGTTCTATGTTATAACGTTTTAACGTATTACGTTATATAGGATGACGTTATAACGTACTACGTTATATGGGATGACGTTATAACGTATTACGTTATATGGGACGACGTCATAGCGCATTGCATTATATGGTATAACGTAATAACGTATTACGTTATATGGGATGACGTTATAACTTACTACGTTATATGGTATGTCCTTATAACGTATTACGTTATATGGCATAACGTTATAACGTATTACGTTATATGGTATACAGTTATAACGTATTACGTAATAGGGGATGACGCTATAACGTATTACGTTATATGTTATGACGTTATAACGTATTACGTTATATGGTATGACGTTGTAACGTATTACGTTATATGGTATGTCCTTATAACGTATTAAGTTATGTGGCATAACGTTATAATGTATTACGTTATATGGTATGACGTTATAACTTATTACGTTATATGTTATAACGTTATAACGTATTACGTTATATGGTATGTCGTTATAACGTATTACGTTATATGGCATAACGTTATAACGTCTTACGTTATATGGTATGACGTTATAACGTATCACGTTATATGGGATGACGTTATAACTTACTACGTTATATGGTATGAAGTTATAACGTATTACGTTATATGGGACGACGTTATAACGTCTTACGTTGTATGGTATAACGTCATAACGTATTACGTTATATGGTATGTCGTTATAACGTATTACGTTATATGGTATGTCGTTATAACGTATTACGTTATATGGCATAACGTTATAACGTATTTCGTTATATGGGACGACGTTACAACGTCTTACGTTGTATGGTATAACGTCATAACGTATTACCTTATATGTTATAACGTTATAACGTATTACGTTATATGGTATGTCGTTATAACGTATTACGTTATATAGTATGTCGTTATAACGTATTACGTTATATGGCATAACGTTATAACGTATTATGTTATATGGTATGTCGTTATAACGTATTAGGTTCTATGTTATAACGTTGTAACGTATTACGTTATATGGTATACAGTTATAACGTATTACGTAATAGGGGATGACGCTATAACGTATTACGTTATATGTTATGACGTTATAACGTATTACGTTATATGGTATGACGTTATAACGTATTACGTTATATGGCATAACGTTATAACGTATTACGTTATATGATATAGCGTTATAACGTAATACGTTATGTGGGATGACGTTATAACGTATTAGGTTCTATGTTATAACGTTGTAACGTATTACGTTATATGGTATACAGTTATAACGTATTACGTAATAGGGGATGACGCTATAACGTATTACGTTATATGTTATGACGTTATAACGTATTACGTTATATGGTATGACGTTGTAACGTATTACGTTATATGGTATGTCCTTATAACGTATTAAGTTATGTGGCATAACGTTATAACGTATTACGTTATATGGTATGACGTTATTACACATTACGTTATATAGGATGACGTTATAACGTATTACGTTATATGGTATGACGTTATAACGTATTACGTTATATGTTATAACGTTATAACTTACTACGTTATATGGGATGACGTTATAACGTATTACGTTATATGGTATGATGTTATAACTTAATATGTTATTTCTTATGACGTTATAACGTGCTACGTTATATGGGATGACGTTATAACGTATTAAGTTATATGGGATGACGTTATAACGTATTAGGTTCTATGTTATAACGTTGTAACGTATTACGTTATATGGTATACAGTTATAACGTACTACGTTATATGGGACGACGTTACAACGTCTTACGTTGTATGGTATAACGTCATAACGTATTACGTTATATGTTATGACGTTATAACGTATTACGTTATATGGTATGACGTTATAACGTATTACATTATATGTTATAACGTTATAACTTATTACGTAATATGGTATGTCGTTATAACGTATTACGTTATATGGCATTACGTTATAACGTATTACGTTATATGTTATAACGTTATAACGTATTACGTTATATGGTATGACGTTATAACGTATTACGTTATATGGGACGACGTTATAACGTCTTACGTTGTATGGTATAACGTCATAACGTATTACGTTATATGTTATAACGTTATAACGTATTACGTTATATGGTATGTCGTTATAACGTATTACGTTATATGGTATGTCGTTATAACGTATTACGTTATATGGCATAACGTTATAACGTATTACGTTATATGGTATACCGTTATAACGTATTACGTAACAGGGGATGACGCTATAACGTATTACGTTATATGTTATGACGTTATAACGTATTACGTTATATGGGATGACGTTATAACGTATTACGTTATATGTTATAACGTTATAACGTATTACGTTATATGGTATGCCGTTATAACGTATTACATTATATGTTATAACGTTATAACTTATTACGTTATATGGTATGACGTTATAACGTATTACGTTATATGGCACAACATTATAACGTATTACGTTATATGATATAACGTTATAACGTATTACGTTATATGTTATAACGTTATAACGTATTACGTTATATGGTATGCCGTTATAACGTATTACATTATATGTTATAACGTTATAACGTATTACGTTATATGGTATGTCGTTATAACGTATTTCGTTATATGTTATGACGTTATAACGTATTACGTTATATGTTATAACGTTATAACGTATTACGTTATATGGTATGACGTTATAACGTATTACGTTATAAGGCATAACGTTATAACGTAATAGGTTATATGGTATGACGTTATAACGTATTACGTTATAGGGGATGACGTTATAACGTAATAGGTTATATGGTATGACGTTATGACGTATTACGTTATATGGTATGTCGTTATAACGTATTTCGTTATATGTTATGACGTTATAACGTATTACGTTATATGTTATAACGTTATAACGTATTACGTTATATGTTATAACGTTATAACGTATTACGTTATATGGGATGACGTTATAACGTATTACGTTCTATGTTATAACGTTGTAACGTATTACGTTAGATGGTATACAGTTGTAACGTATTACGTTATATGATATAACGTTATAACGTATTACGTTATATGGTATGACGTTATAACGTATTATGTTATATGGTTTGTCGTTATAACGTATTACGTTATATGGCATAACGTTATAACGTATTACGTTATATGGTATGTCGTTATAACGTATTACTTTATATGTTAAAACGTTATAACGTATTACGTTATATGGTATGACGTTATAACGTATTACGTTATATGTTATAACATTATAACGTATTACGTTATATGGTATGTCGTTATAACGTATTTCGTTATATGTTATGACGTTATAACGTATTACGTTATATGTTATAACGTTATAACGTATTACGTTATATGGTATGACGTTATAACGTATTACGTTATAAGGCATAACGTTATAACGTAATAGGTTATATGGTATGACGTTATAACGTATTACGTTATAGGGGATGACGTTATAACGTAATAGGTTATATGGTATGACGTTATGACGTATTACGTTATAGGGGATGACGTTATAACGTATTACGTTATATGTTATGACGTTATAACGTAATACGTTATATGTTATAACGTTATAACGTATTACGTTATATGGTAGGACGTTATAACGTATTACGTTATAAGGCATAACGTTATAACGTAATAGGTTATATGGTATGACGTTATAACATATTACGTTATAGGGGATGACGTTATAACGTATAACGTTATATGTTATGACGTTATGACGTATTACGTTATATGGTATGACGTTATAACGTATTACGTTATACGCGACGACGTTATAGCGCATTACATTATATGGTATAACGTTATAACGTATTACGTTATATGGGATGACGTTATAACGTATTACGTTATATGCGACGACGTTATAACGTATTACGTTATACGCGACGACGTTATAGCGCATTACATTATATGGTATAAACTTATAACGTATTACGTTATATGGGATGACGTTATAACGTAATAGGTTGTATGATATGACGTTATAACGTATTACGTTATATGGGATGACGTTATAACGTATTAGGTTCTATGTTATGACGTTATAACGTATTACGTTATATGGTATGACGTTATAACGTATTACGTTATATGGCATAACGTTATAACGTATTACGTTATATGATATACAGTTATAACGTATTACGTAATAGGGGATGACGCTATAACGTATTACGTTATATGTTATGACGTTATAACGTATTACGTTATATGGGATGACGTTGTAACGTATTACGTTATATGGTATGTCCTTATAACGTATTAAGTTATGTGGCATAACGTTATAACGTATTACGTTATATGGTATGACGTTATTACACATTACGTTATATGGGATGACGTTACAACGTAATAGGTTATATGGTATGACGTTATAACGTATTACGTTATATGGTATGACGTTATAACGTATTACATTATATGTTATAACGTTATAACGTATTACGGAATATGGTATGTCGTTATAACGTATTACGTTATATGGCATTACGTTATAACGTATTACGTTATATGGGACGACGTTACAACGTCTTACGTTGTATGGTATAACGTCATAACGTATTACGTTATAAGTTATAACGTTATAACGTATTACGTTATATGGTATGTCGTTATAACGTATTACGTTATATGGCATAACGTTATAACGTATTACGTTATATGGTATGACGTTATAACGTATCACGTTATATGGGATGACGTTATAACTTACTACGTTATATGGTATGACGTTATAACGTATTACGTTATATGGGACGACGTTATAACGTCTTACGTTGTATGGTATAACGTCATAACGTATTACGTTATATGGTATGTCGTTATAACGTATTACGTTATATGGTATGTCGTTATAACGTATTACGTTATATGGCATAACGTTATAACGTATTTCGTTATATGGGACGACGTTACAACGTCTTACGTTGTATGGTATAACGTCATAACGTATTACGTTATATGTTATAACGTTATAACGTATTACGTTATATGGTATGTCGTTAAAACGTATTACGTTATATGGTATGTCGTTATAACGTATTACGTTATATGGCATAACGTTATAACGTATTATGTTATATGGTATGTCGTTATAACGTATTAGGTTCTATGTTATAACGTTGTAACGTATTACGTTATATGGTATACAGTTATAACGTATTACGTAATAGGGGATGACGCTATAACGTATTACGTTATATGTTATGACGTTATAACGTATTACGTTATATGGTATGACGTTATAACGTATTACGTTATATGGCATAACGTTATAACGTATTACGTTATATGATATAGCGTTATAACGTAATACGTTATGTGGGATGACGTTATAACGTATTAGGTTCTATGTTATAACGTTGTAACGTATTACGTTATATGGTATACAGTTATAACGTATTACGTAATAGGGGATGACGCTATAACGTATTACGTTATATGTTATGACGTTATAACGTATTACGTTATATGGTATGACGTTGTAACGTATTACGTTATATGGTATGTCCTTATAACGTATTAAGTGATGTGGCATAACGTTATAACGTATTACGTTATATGGTATGACGTTATTACACATTACGTTATATAGGATGACGTTATAACGTATTACGTTATATGGTATGACGTTATAACTTAATACGTTATTTGTTATGACGTTATAACGTACTACGTTATATGGGATGACGTTATAACGTATTACGTTATATGGGACGACGTCATAGCGCATTACATTATATGGTATAACGTAATAACGTATTACGTTAGATGGGATGACGTTATAACTTACTACGTTATATGGTATGACGTTATAACGTATTACGTTATATGGTATGATGTTATAACTTAATATGTTATTTCTTATGACGTTATAACGTACTACGTTATATGGGATGACGTTATAACGTATTAAGTTATATGGGATGACGTTATAACGTATTACGTTCTATGTTATAACGTTTTAACGTATTACGTTATATAGGATGACGTTATAACGTACTACGTTATATGGGATGACGTTATAACGTATTACGTTATATGGGACGACGTCATAGCGCATTGCATTATATGGTATAACGTAATAACGTATTACGTTATATGGGATGACGTTATAACTTACTACGTTATATGGTATGTCCTTATAACGTATTACGTTATATGGCATAACGTTATAACGTATTACGTTATATGGTATACAGTTATAACGTATTACGTAATAGGGGATGACGCTATAACGTATTACGTTATATGTTATGACGTTATAACGTATTACGTTATATGGTATGACGTTGTAACGTATTACGTTATATGGTATGTCCTTATAACGTATTAAGTTATGTGGCATAACGTTATAATGTATTACGTTATATGGTATGACGTTATAACTTATTACGTTATATGTTATAACGTTATAACGTATTACGTTATATGGTATGTCGTTATAACGTATTACGTTATATGGCATAACGTTATAACGTCTTACGTTATATGGTATGACGTTATAACGTATCACGTTATATGGGATGACGTTATAACTTACTACGTTATATGGTATGAAGTTATAACGTATTACGTTATATGGGACGACGTTATAACGTCTTACGTTGTATGGTATAACGTCATAACGTATTACGTTATATGGTATGTCGTTATAACGTATTACGTTATATGGTATGTCGTTATAACGTATTACGTTATATGGCATAACGTTATAACGTATTTCGTTATATGGGACGACGTTACAACGTCTTACGTTGTATGGTATAACGTCATAACGTATTACCTTATATGTTATAACGTTATAACGTATTACGTTATATGGTATGTCGTTATAACGTATTACGTTATATAGTATGTCGTTATAACGTATTACGTTATATGGCATAACGTTATAACGTATTATGTTATATGGTATGTCGTTATAACGTATTAGGTTCTATGTTATAACGTTGTAACGTATTACGTTATATGGTATACAGTTATAACGTATTACGTAATAGGGGATGACGCTATAACGTATTACGTTATATGTTATGACGTTATAACGTATTACGTTATATGGTATGACGTTATAACGTATTACGTTATATGGCATAACGTTATAACGTATTACGTTATATGATATAGCGTTATAACGTAATACGTTATGTGGGATGACGTTATAACGTATTAGGTTCTATGTTATAACGTTGTAACGTATTACGTTATATGGTATACAGTTATAACGTATTACGTAATAGGGGATGACGCTATAACGTATTACGTTATATGTTATGACGTTATAACGTATTACGTTATATGGTATGACGTTGTAACGTATTACGTTATATGGTATGTCCTTATAACGTATTAAGTTATGTGGCATAACGTTATAACGTATTACGTTATATGGTATGACGTTATTACACATTACGTTATATAGGATGACGTTATAACGTATTACGTTATATGGTATGACGTTATAACGTATTACGTTATATGTTATAACGTTATAACTTACTACGTTATATGGGATGACGTTATAACGTATTACGTTATATGGTATGATGTTATAACTTAATATGTTATTTCTTATGACGTTATAACGTGCTACGTTATATGGGATGACGTTATAACGTATTAAGTTATATGGGATGACGTTATAACGTATTAGGTTCTATGTTATAACGTTGTAACGTATTACGTTATATGGTATACAGTTATAACGTACTACGTTATATGGGACGACGTTACAACGTCTTACGTTGTATGGTATAACGTCATAACGTATTACGTTATATGTTATGACGTTATAACGTATTACGTTATATGGTATGACGTTATAACGTATTACATTATATGTTATAACGTTATAACTTATTACGTAATATGGTATGTCGTTATAACGTATTACGTTATATGGCATTACGTTATAACGTATTACGTTATATGTTATAACGTTATAACGTATTACGTTATATGGTATGACGTTATAACGTATTACGTTATATGGGACGACGTTATAACGTCTTACGTTGTATGGTATAACGTCATAACGTATTACGTTATATGTTATAACGTTATAACGTATTACGTTATATGGTATGTCGTTATAACGTATTACGTTATATGGTATGTCGTTATAACGTATTACGTTATATGGTATGCCGTTATAACGTATTACATTATATGTTATAACGTTATAACTTATTACGTTATATGGTATGACGTTATAACGTATTACGTTATATGGCACAACATTATAACGTATTACGTTATATGATATAACGTTATAACGTATTACGTTATATGTTATAACGTTATAACGTATTACGTTATATGGTATGCCGTTATAACGTATTACATTATATGTTATAACGTTATAACGTATTACGTTATATGGTATGTCGTTATAACGTATTACGTTATATGGTATACAGTTATAACGTATTACGTAATAGGGGATGACGCTATAACGTATTACGTTATATGTTATGACGTTATAACGTATTACGTTATATGGGATGACGTTATAACGTATTACGTTATATGTTATAACGTTATAACGTATTACGTTATATGGTATGTCGTTATAACGTATTACGTTATATGGTATGTCGTTAAATCGTATTACGTTATATGGCATAACGTTATAACGTATTACGTTATATGGTATACAGTTATAACTTAATACGTTATTTGTTATGACGTTATAACGTACTACGTTATATGGGATGACGTTATAACGTATTACGTTATATGCGACGACGTTATAGCGCATTACATTAAATGGTATAACGTTATAACTTCTTACGTTGTATGGTATAACGTCATAACGTATTACGTTATATGTTATAACGTTATAACGTATTACGTTATATGGTATGTCGTTATAACGTATTACGTTATATGGTATGTCGTTAAATCGTATTACGTTATATGGCATAACGTTATAACGTATTACGTTATATGGTATACAGTTATAACGTATTACGTAATAGGGGATGACGCTATAACGTATTACGTTATATGTTATGACGTTATAACGTATTACGTTATATGGGATGACGTTATAACGTATTACGTTATATGGTATGACGTTATAACTTAATACGTTATTTGTTATGACGTTATAACGTACTACGTTATATGGGATGGCGTTATAACGTATTACGTTATATGCGACGACGTTATAGCGCATTACATTATATGTTATAACGTTATAACGTATTACGTTATATGGTATGCCGTTATAACGTATTACCTTATATGTTATAACGTTATAACTTATTACGTTATATGGTATGACGTTATAACGTATTACGTTATATGGCATAACATTATAACGTATTACGTTATATGATATAACGTTATAACGTATTACGTTATATGGTATGTCGTTATAACGTATTAGGTTATATGGCATAACGTTATAACGTATTACGTTATATGGTATGTCGTTATAACGTATTAGGTTATATGGCATAACGTTATAACTTATTACGTTATATGGTATGTCGTTATAACGTATTACGTTATATGCTATGACGCTATAACGTATCACGTTATATGGTATCACGTTATAACGTATTACATAGTATCGGATGACGTTATAACGTATTACGTTATATGGTATGACGTTATAGCGCATTACATTATATGGTATAACGTTATAACGTATTGCGTTATATGGGATGACGTTATAACGTATTACGTTATATGTTATAACGTTATAACGTATTACGTTATATGTTATAACGTTATAACGTATTACGTTATATGTTATAACGTTATAACGTATTACGTTATATGGTATGCCGTTATAACGTATTACATTATATGTTATAACGTTATAACGTATTACGTTATATGGTATGTCGTTATAACGTATTAGGTTATATGGCATAACGTTATAACTTATTACGTTATATGGTATGATGTTATAACTTAATACGTTATTTGTTATGACGTTATAACGTACTACGTTATATGGGATGACGTTATAACGTATTACGTTATATGCGACGACGTTATAGCGCATTACATTAAATGGTATAACGTTATAACGTCTTACGTTGTATGGTATAACGTCATAACGTATTACGTTATATGTTATAACGTTATAACGTATTACGTTATATGGTATGTCGTTATAACGTATTACGTTATATGGTATGTCGTTATAACGTATTACGTTATATGGCATAACGTTATAACGTATTACGTTATATGGTATACAGTTATAACGTATTACGTAATAGGGGATGACG
This sequence comes from Bombus huntii, assembly GCF_024542735.1. Taxonomy (NCBI): domain Eukaryota; kingdom Metazoa; phylum Arthropoda; class Insecta; order Hymenoptera; family Apidae; genus Bombus; species Bombus huntii. The sequence continues at coordinate 22,799,855 of NC_066238.1, forward strand.
CTATAACGTATTACGTTATATGTTATGACGTTATAACGTATTACGTTATATGGGATGATGTTATAACGTATTACGTTATATGGTATGACGTTATAACTTAATACGTTATTTGTTATGAGGTTATAACGTACTACGTTATATGGGATGACGTTATAACGTATTGCGTTATATGCGACGACGTTATAGCGCATTACATTATATGTTATAACGTTATAACGTATTACGTTATATGGTATGCCGTTATAACGTATTACCTTATATGTTATAACGTTATAACTTATTACGTTATATGGTATGACGTTATAACGTATTACGTTATATGGCATAACATTATAACGTATTACGTTATATGATATAACGTTATAACGTATTACGTTATATGGTATGTCGTTATAACGTATTAGGTTATATGGCATAACGTTATAACTTATTACGTTATATGGTATGATGTTATAACTTAATACGTTATTTGTTACGACGTTATAACGTACTACGTTATATGGTATGTCGTTATAACGTATTAGGTTATATGGCATAACGTTATAACTTATTACGTTATATGGTATGATGTTATAACTTAATACGTTATTTGTTATGACGTTATAACGTACTACGTTATATGGGATGACGTTATAACGTATTACGTTATATGCGACGACGTTATAGCGCATTACATTAAATGGTATAACGTTATAACGTCTTACGTTGTATGGTATAACGTCATAACGTATTACGTTATATGTTATAACGTTATAACGTATTACGTTATATGGTATGTCGTTATAACGTATTACGTTATATGGTATGTCGTTATAACGTATTACGTTATATGGCATAACGTTATAACGTATTACGTTATATGGTATACAGTTATAACGTATTACGTAATAGGGGATGACGCTATAACGTATTACGTTATATGTTATGACGTTATAACGTATTACGTTATATGGGATGACGTTATAACGTATTACGTTATATGGTATGACGTTATAACGTATTACGTAATATGGTATGTCGTTATAACGTATTAAGTTATGTGGCATAACGTTATAACGTATTACGTTATATGGTATGACGTTATAACATATTACGTTATATGGGATGACGTTATAATGTAATAGGTTATATGGTATAACGTTATAACGTATTAAGTTATATGGTATGACGTTATAACTTAATACGTTATTTGTTATGACGTTATAACGTACTACGTTATATGGGATGACGTTATAACGTATTACGTTATATGGGACGACGTTATAGAGCATTACATTATATGGTATAACGTAATAACGTATTACGTTATATGGGATGACGTTATAACGTATTACGTTATATGTTATAACGTTATAACGTATTACGTTATATGATATAACGTTATAACGAAATACGTTATATGGTATAACGTTATAACGTATTACGTTATATGATATAACGTTGTAACGTATTACGTTATATGGTATACAGTTATAACGTATTACGTCATATGGTATGACGTTATAACTTAATACGTTATTTGTTATGACGTTATAACGTACTACGTTATATGGGATGACGTTATAACGTATTACGTTATATGCGACGACGTTATAGCGCATTACATTATATGGTATAACGTTATAACGTATTACGTTATATGGGATGACGTTATAACGTATTACGTTATATGTTATAACGTTATAACGTATTACGTTATATGTTATTACGTTATAACGTATTACGTTATATGTTATAACGTTATAACGTATTACGTTATATGGTATGCCGTTATAACGTATTACATTATATGTTATAACGTTATAACGTATTACGTTATATGGTATGTCGTTATAACGTATTAGGTTATATGGCATAACGTTATAACTTATTACGTTATATGGTATGATGTTATAACTTAATACGTTATTTGTTATGACGTTATAACGTACTACGTTATATGGGATGACGTTATAACGTATTACGTTATATGCGACGACGTTATAGCGCATTACATTAAATGGTATAACGTTATAACGTCTTACGTTGTATGGTATAACGTCATAACGTATTACGTTATATGTTATAACGTTATAACGTATTACGTTATATGGTATGTCGTTATAACGTATTACGTTATATGGTATGTCGTTATAACGTATTACGTTATATGGCATAACGTTATAACGTATTACGTTATATGGTATACAGTTATAACGTATTACGTAATAGGGGATGACGCTATAACGTATTACGTTATATGTTATGACGTTATAACGTATTACGTTATATGGGATGACGTTATAACGTATTACGTTATATGGTATGACGTTATAACTTAATACGTTATTTGTTATGACGTTATAACGTACTACGTTATATGGGATGGCGTTATAACGTATTACGTTATATGCGACGACGTTATAGCGCATTACATTATATGTTATAACGTTATAACGTATTACGTTATATGGTATGCCGTTATAACGTATTACCTTATATGTTATATCGTTATAACTTATTACGTTATATGGGATGACGTTATAGCGCATTACATTATATGGTATAACGTAATAACGTATTACGTTATATGTTATAACGTTATAACGCATTACGTTATATGGTATGTCGTTATAACGTATTAGGTTATATGGCATAACGTTAAAACTTATTACGTTATATGGTATGATGTTATAACTTAATACGTTATTTGTTATGACGTTATAACGTACTACGTTATATGGGATGACGTTATAACGTATTACGTTATATGGGACAACGTTATAGAGCATTACATTATATGGTATAACGTCATAACGTATTACGTTATATGGTATGTCGTTATAACGTATTAAGTTATGTGGCATAACGTTATAACGTATTACGTTATATGGAATGACGTTATAACATATTACGTTATATGGGATGACGTTATAACGTAATAGGTTATATGGTATAACGTTATAACGTATTAAGTTATATGGTATGACGTTATAACTTAATACGTTATTTGTTATGACGTTATAACGTACTACGTTATATGGGATGACGTTATAACGTATTACGTTATATGGGACGACGTTATAGAGCATTACATTATATGGTATAACGTAATAACGTATTACGTTATATGGGATGACGTTATAACGTATTACGTTATATGTTATAACGTTATAACGTATTACGTTATATGATATAACGTTATAACGTAATACGTTATATGGTATAACGTTATAACGTATTACGTTATATGATATAACGTTGTAACGTATTACGTTATATGGTATACAGTTATAACGTATTACGTTATATGGTATGACGTTATAACTTAATACGTTATTTGTTATGACGTTATAACGTACTACGTTATATGGGATGACGTTATAACGTATTACGTTATATGGGACGACGTTATAGAGCATTACATTATATGGTATAACGTAATAACGTATTACGTTATATGGGATGACGTTATAACGTATTACGTTATATGTTATAACGTTATAACGTATTACGTTATATGATATAACGTTATAACGTAATACGTTATATGGTATAACGTTATAACGTATTACGTTATATGATATAACGTTGTAACGTATTACGTTATATGGTATACAGTTATAACGTATTACGTTATATGGTATGACGTTATAACTTAATACGTTATTTGTTATGACGTTATAACGTACTACGTTATATGGGATGACGTTATAACGTATTACGTTATATGCGACGACGTTATAGCGCATTACATTATATGGTATAACGTTATAACGTATTACGTTATATGGGATGACGTTATAACGTATTACGTTATATGTTATAACGTTATAACGTATTACGTTATATGTTATTACGTTATAACGTATTACGTTATATGTTATAACGTTATAACGTATTACGTTATATGGTATGCCGTTATAACGTATTACATTATATGTTATAACGTTATAACGTATTACGTTATATGGTATGTCGTTATAACGTATTAGGTTATATGGCATAACGTTATAACTTATTACGTTATATGGTATGATGTTATAACTTAATACGTTATTTGTTATGACGTTATAACGTACTACGTTATATGGGATGACGTTATAACGTATTACGTTATATGCGACGACGTTATAGCGCATTACATTAAATGGTATAACGTTATAACTTCTTACGTTGTATGGTATAACGTCATAACGTATTACGTTATATGTTATAACGTTATAACGTATTACGTTATATGGTATGTCGTTATAACGTATTACGTTATATGGTATGTCGTTATAACGTATTACGTTTTATGGCATAACGTTATAACGTATTACGTTATATGGTATACAGTTATAACGTATTACGTAATAGGGGATGACGCTATAACGTATTACGTTATATGTTATGACGTTATAACGTATTACGTTATATGGGATGACGTTATAACGTATTACGTTATATGGTATGACGTTATAACTTAATACGTTATTTGTTATGACGTTATAACGTACTACGTTATATGGGATGGCGTTATAACGTATTACGTTATATGCGACGACGTTATAGCGCATTACATTATATGTTATAACGTTATAACGTATTACGTTATATGGTATGCCGTTATAACGTATTACCTTATATGTTATAACGTTATAACTTATTACGTTATATGGTATGACGTTATAACGTATTACGTTATATGGCATAACATTATAACGTATTACGTTCTATGATATAACGTTATAACGTATTACGTTATATGGTATGTCGTTATAACGTATTAGGTTATATGGCATAACGTTATAACTTATTACGTTATATGGTATGTCGTTATAACGTATTACGTTATATGGTATGTCGTTATAAAGTATTACGTTATATGGCATAACGTTATAACGTATTACGTTATATGGTATACAGTTATAACGTATTACGTAACAGGGGATGACGCTATAACGTATTACGTTATATGTTATGACGTTATAACGTATTACGTTATATGGGATGACGTTATAACGTATTACGTTATATGTTATAACGTTATAACGTATTACGTTATATGGTATGCCGTTATAACGTATTACATTATATGTTATAACGTTATAACTTATTACGTTATATGGTATGACGTTATAACGTATTACGTTATATGGCATAACATTATAACGTATTACGTTATATGGTATACAGTTATAACGTATTACGTAACAGGGGATGACGCTATAACGTATTACGTTATATGTTATGACGTTATAACGTATTACGTTATATGGGATGACGTTATAACGTATTACGTTATATGTTATAACGTTATAACGTATTACGTTATATGGTATGCCGTTATAACGTATTACATTATATGTTATAACGTTATAACTTATTACGTTATATGGTATGACGTTATAACGTATTACGTTATATGGCATAACATTATAACGTATTACGTTATATGATATAACGTTATAACGTATTACGTTATATGGTATGTCGTTATAACGTATTAGGTTATATGGCATAACGTTATAACTTATTACGTTATATGGTATGATGTTATAACTTAGTACGTTATTTGTTATGACGTTATAACGTACTACGTTATATGGGATGACGTTATAAGGTAATAGGTTATATGGTATGGCGTTATATTGTATTAAGTTATACGGTATGACGTTATAACTTTATACGTTATTTGTTATGACGTTATAACGTACAACGTTATATGGGATGACGTTATAACGTATTACGATATATGGGATGACGTTATAGCGCATTACATTATATGGTATAACGTAATAACGTATTACGTTATATGTTATAACGTTATAACGCATTACGTTATATGGTATGACGTTATAACGTGTTACGTTATATGGGACGACGTTATAACGTATTACGTTATATGGTATGTCGTTATAACGTATTAAGTTATGTGGCATAACGTTATAACGTATTACGTTATATGGTATGACGTTATAACATATTACGTTATATGGGATGACGTTATAACGTAATAGGTTATATGGTATAACGTTATAACGTATTAAGTTATATGGTATGACGTTATAACTTAATACGTTATTTGTTATGACGTTATAACGTACTACGTTATATGGGATGACGTTATAACGTATTACGTTATATGGGACGACGTTATAGAGCATTACATTATATGGTATAACGTAATAACGTATTACGTTATATGGGATGACGTTATAACGTATTACGTTATATGTTATAACGTTATAACGTATTACGTTATATGATATAACGTTATAACGTAATACGTTATATGGTATAACGTTATAACGTATTACGTTATATGATATAACGTTGTAACGTATTACGTTATATGGTATACAGTTATAACGTATTACGTTATATGGTATGACGTTATAACTTAATACGTTATTTGTTATGACGTTATAACGTACTACGTTATATGGGATGACGTTATAACGTATTACGTTATATGCGACGACGTTATAGCGCATTACATTAAATGGTATAACGTTATAACGTCTTACGTTGTATGGTATAACGTCATAACGTATTACGTTATATGTTATAACGTTATAACGTATTACGTTATATGGTATGTCGTTATAACGTATTACGTTATATGGTATGTCGTTATAACGTATTACGTTATATGGCATAACGTTATAACGTATTACGTTATATGGTATACAGTTATAACGTATTACGTAATAGGGGATGACGCTATAACGTATTACGTTATATGTTATGACGTTATAACGTATTACGTTATATGGGATGACGTTATAACGTATTACGTTATATGGTATGACGTTATAACTTAATACGTTATTTGTTATGAGGTTATAACGTACTACGTTATATGGGATGACGTTATAACGTATTGCGTTATATGCGACGACGTTATAGCGCATTACATTATATGTTATAACGTTATAACGTATTACGTTATATGGTATGCCGTTATAACGTATTACCTTATATGTTATAACGTTATAACTTATTACGTTATATGGTATGACGTTATAACGTATTACGTTATATGGCATAACATTATAACGTATTACGTTATATGATATAACGTTATAACGTATTACGTTATATGGTATGTCGTTATAACGTATTAGGTTATATGGCATAACGTTATAACTTATTACGTTATATGGTATGATGTTATAACTTAATACGTTATTTGTTACGACGTTATAACGTACTACGTTATATGGTATGTCGTTATAACGTATTAGGTTATATGGCATAACGTTATAACTTATTACGTTATATGGTATGATGTTATAACTTAATACGTTATTTGTTATGACGTTATAACGTACTACGTTATATGGGATGACGTTATAACGTATTACGTTATATGCGACGACGTTATAGCGCATTACATTAAATGGTATAACGTTATAACGTCTTACGTTGTATGGTATAACGTCATAACGTATTACGTTATATGTTATAACGTTATAACGTATTACGTTATATGGTATGTCGTTATAACGTATTACGTTATATGGTATGTCGTTATAACGTATTACGTTATATGGCATAACGTTATAACGTATTACGTTATATGGTATACAGTTATAACGTATTACGTAATAGGGGATGACGCTATAACGTATTACGTTATATGTTATGACGTTATAACGTATTACGTTATATGGGATGACGTTATAACGTATTACGTTATATGGTATGACGTTATAACGTATTACGTAATATGGTATGTCGTTATAACGTATTACGTTATATGTTATAACGTTATAACGTATTACGTTATATGGTATGTCGTTATAACGTATTACGTTATATGGTATGTCGTTATAACGTATTACGTTATATGGCATAACGTTATAACGTATTACGTTATATGGTATACAGTTATAACGTATTACGTAATAGGGGATGACGCTATAACGTATTACGTTATATGTTATGACGTTATAACGTATTACGTTATATGGGATGACGTTATAACGTATTACGTTATATGTTATAACGTTATAACGTATTACGTTATATGGTATGTCGTTATAACGTATTACGTTATATGGTATGTCGTTATAACGTATTACGTTATATGGCATAACGTTATAACGTATTACGTTATATGGTATACAGTTATAACGTATTACGTAATAGGGGATGACGCTATAACGTATTACGTTATATGTTATGACGTTATAACGTATTACGTTATATGGGATGACGTTATAACGTATTACGTTATATGGTATGACGTTATAACTTAATACGTTATTTGTTATGAGGTTATAACGTACTACGTTATATGGGATGACGTTATAACGTATTGCGTTATATGCGACGACGTTATAGCGCATTACATTATATGTTATAACGTTATAACGTATTACGTTATATGGTATGCCGTTATAACGTATTACCTTATATGTTATAACGTTATAACTTATTACGTTATATGGTATGACGTTATAACGTATTACGTTATATGGCATAACATTATAACGTATTACGTTATATGATATAACGTTATAACGTATTACGTTATATGGTATGTCGTTATAACGTATTAGGTTATATGGCATAACGTTATAACTTATTACGTTATATGGTATGATGTTATAACTTAATACGTTATTTGTTACGACGTTATAACGTACTACGTTATATGGTATGTCGTTATAACGTATTAGGTTATATGGCATAACGTTATAACTTATTACGTTATATGGTATGATGTTATAACTTAATACGTTATTTGTTATGACGTTATAACGTACTACGTTATATGGGATGACGTTATAACGTATTACGTTATATACGACGACGTTATAGCGCATTACATTAAATGGTATAACGTTATAACGTCTTACGTTGTATGGTATAACGTCATAACGTATTACGTTATATGTTATAACGTTATAACGTATTACGTTATATGGTATGTCGTTATAACGTATTACGTTATATGGTATGTCGTTATAACGTATTACGTTATATGGCATAACGTTATAACGTATTACGTTATATGGTATACAGTTATAACGTATTACGTAATAGGGGATGACGCTATAACGTATTACGTTATATGTTATGACGTTATAACGTATTACGTTATATGGGATGACGTTATAACGTATTACGTTATATGGTATGACGTTATAACGTATTACGTAATATGGTATGTCGTTATAACGTATTAAGTTATGTGGCATAACGTTATAACGTATTACGTTATATGGTATGACGTTATAACATATTACGTTATATGGGATGACGTTATAATGTAATAGGTTATATGGTATAACGTTATAACGTATTAAGTTATATGGTATGACGTTATAACTTAATACGTTATTTGTTATGACGTTATAACGTACTACGTTATATGGGATGACGTTATAACGTATTACGTTATATGCGACGACGTTATAGCGCATTACATTATATGGTATAACGTTATGACGTATTACGTTATATGGGATGACGTTATAACGTATTACGTTATATGTTATAACGTTATAACGTATTACGTTATATGTTATTACGTTATAACGTATTACGTTATATGTTATAACGTTATAACGTATTACGTTATATGGTATGCCGTTATAACGTATTACATTATATGTTATAACGTTATAACGTATTACGTTATATGGTATGTCGTTATAACGTATTAGGTTATATGGGATGACGTTATAACGTATTACGTTATATGTTATAACGTTATAACGTATTACGTTATATGTTATTACGTTATAACGTATTACGTTATATGTTATAACGTTATAACGTATTACGTTATATGGTATGCCGTTATAACGTATTACATTATATGTTATAACGTTATAACGTATTACGTTATATGGTATGTCGTTATAACGTATTAGGTTATATGGCATAACGTTATAACTTATTACGTTATATGGTATGATGTTATAACTTAATACGTTATTTGTTATGACGTTATAACGTACTACGTTATATGGGATGACGTTATAACGTATTACGTTATATGCGACGACGTTATAGCGCATTACATTAAATGGTATAACGTTATAACGTCTTACGTTGTATGGTATAACGTCATAACGTATTACGTTATATGTTATAACGTTATAACGTATTACGTTATATGGTATGTCGTTATAACGTATTACGTTATATGGTATGTCGTTATAACGTATTACGTTATATGGCATAACGTTATAACGTATTACGTTATATGGTATACAGTTATAACGTATTACGTAATAGGGGATGACGCTATAACGTATTACGTTATATGTTATGACGTTATAACGTATTACGTTATATGGGATGACGTTATAACGTATTAAGTTATATGGTATGACGTTATAACTTAATACGTTATTTGTTATGACGTTATAACGTACTACGTTATATGGGATGGCGTTATAACGTATTACGTTATATGCGACGACGTTATAGCGCATTACATTATATGTTATAACGTTATAACGTATTACGTTATATGGTATGCCGTTATAACGTATTACCTTATATGTTATAACGTTATAACTTATTACGTTATATGGGATGACGTTATAGCGCATTACATTATATGGTATAACGTAATAACGTATTACGTTATATGTTATAACGTTATAACGCATTACGTTATATGGTATGTCGTTATAACGTATTAGGTTATATGGCATAACGTTATAACTTATTACGTTATATGGTATGATGTTATAACTTAATACGTTATTTGTTATGACGTTATAACGTACTACGTTATATGGGATGACGTTATAACGTATTACGTTATATGGGACGACGTTATAGAGCATTACATTATATGGTATAACGTCATAACGTATTACGTTATATGTTATAACGTTATAACGTATTACGTTATATGGTATGTCGTTATAACGTATTACGTTATATGGTATGTCGTTATAACGTATTACGTTATATGGCATAACGTTATAACGTATTACGTTATATGGTATACAGTTATAACGTATTACGTAATAGGGGATGACGCTATAACGTATTACGTTATATGTTATGACGTTATAACGTATTACGTTATATGGGATGACGTTATAACGTATTACGTTATATGGTATGACGTTATAACTTAATACGTTATTTGTTATGAGGTTATAACGTACTACGTTATATGGGATGGCGTTATAACGTATTACGTTATATGCGACGACGTTATAGCGCATTACATTATATGTTATAACGTTATAACGTATTACGTTATATGGGATGACGTTATAGAGCATTACATTATATGGTATAACGTAATAACGTATTACGTTATATGTTATAACGTTATAACGCATTACGTTATATGGTATGACGTTATAACGTATTACGTTATATGGGACGACGTTATAACGTATTACGTTATATGGTATGTCGTTATAACGTATTAAGTTATGTGGCATAACGTTATAACGTATTACGTTATATGGTATGACGTTATAACATATTACGTTATATGGGATGACGTTATAACGTAATAGGTTATATGGTATAACGTTATAACGTATTAAGTTATATGGTATGACGTTATAACTTAATACGTTATTTGTTATGACGTTATAACGTACTACGTTATATGGGATGACGTTATAACGTATTACGTTATATGGGACGACGTTATAGAGCATTACATTATATGGTATAACGTAATAACGTATTACGTTATATGGGATGACGTTATAACGTATTACGTTATATGTTATAACGTTATAACGTATTACGTTATATGATATAACGTTATAACGTAATACGTTATATGGTATAACGTTATAACGTATTACGTTATATGATATAACGTTGTAACGTATTACGTTATATGGTATACAGTTATAACGTATTACGTTATATGGTATGACGTTATAACTTAATACGTTATTTGTTATGACGTTATAACGTACTACGTTATATGGGATGACGTTATAACGTATTACGTTATATGCGACGACGTTATAGCGCATTACATTATATGGTATAACGTTATAACGTATTACGTTATATGGGATGACGTTATAACGTATTACGTTATATGTTATAACGTTATAACGTATTACGTTATATGTTATAACGTTATAACGTATTACGTTATATGTTATAACGTTATAACGTATTACGTTATATGGTATGCCGTTACAACGTATTACATTATATGTTATAACGTTATAACGTATTACGTTATATGGTATGTCGTTATAACGTATTAGGTTATATGGCATAACGTTATAACTTATTACGTTATATGGTATGATGTTATAACTTAATACGTTATTTGTTATGACGTTATAACGTACTACGTTATATGGGATGACGTTATAACGTATTACGTTATATGCGACGACGTTATAGCGCATTACATTAAATGGTATAACGTTATAACGTCTTACGTTGTATGGTATAACGTCATAACGTATTACGTTATATGTTATAACGTTATAACGTATTACGTTATATGGTATGTCGTTATAACGTATTACGTTATATGGTATGTCGTTATAACGTATTACGTTATATGGCATAACGTTATAACGTATTACGTTATATGGTATACAGTTATAACGTATTACGTAATAGGGGATGACGCTATAACGTATTACGTTATATGTTATGACGTTATAACGTATTACGTTATATGGGATGACGTTATAACGTATTACGTTATATGGTATGACGTTATAACTTAATACGTTATTTGTTATGAGGTTATAACGTACTACGTTATATGGGATGACGTTATAACGTATTGCGTTATATGCGACGACGTTATAGCGCATTACATTATATGTTATAACGTTATAACGTATTACGTTATATGGTATGCCGTTATAACGTATTACCTTATATGTTATAACGTTATAACTTATTACGTTATATGGTATGACGTTATAACGTATTACGTTATATGGCATAACATTATAACGTATTACGTTATATGATATAACGTTATAACGTATTACGTTATATGGTATGTCGTTATAACGTATTAGGTTATATGGCATAACGTTATAACTTATTACGTTATATGGTATGATGTTATAACTTAATACGTTATTTGTTACGACGTTATAACGTACTACGTTATATGGTATGTCGTTATAACGTATTAGATTATATGGCATAACGTTATAACTTATTACGTTATATGGTATGATGTTATAACTTAATACGTTATTTGTTATGACGTTATAACGTACTACGTTATATGGGATGACGTTATAACGTATTACGTTATATGCGACGACGTTATAGCGCATTACATTAAATGGTATAACGTTATAACGTCTTACGTTGTATGGTATAACGTCATAACGTATTACGTTATATGTTATAACGTTATAACGTATTACGTTATATGGTATGTCGTTATAACGTATTACGTTATATGGTATGTCGTTATAACGTATTACGTTATATGGCATAACGTTATAACGTATTACGTTATATGGTATACAGTTATAACGTATTACGTAATAGGGGATGACGCTATAACGTATTACGTTATATGTTATGACGTTATAACGTATTACGTTATATGGGATGACGTTATAACGTATTACGTTATATGGTATGACGTTATAACGTATTACGTAATATGGTATGTCGTTATAACGTATTAAGTTATGTGGCATAACGTTATAACGTATTACGTTATATGGTATGACGTTATAACATATTACGTTATATGGGATGACGTTATAATGTAATAGGTTATATGGTATAACGTTATAACGTATTAAGTTATATGGTATGACGTTATAACTTAATACGTTATTTGTTATGACGTTATAACGTACTACGTTATATGGGATGACGTTATAACGTATTACGTTATATGGGACGACGTTATAGAGCATTACATTATATGGTATAACGTAATAACGTATTACGTTATATGGGATGACGTTATAACGTATTACGTTATATGTTATAACGTTATAACGTATTACGTTATATGATATAACGTTATAACGTAATACGTTATATGGTATAACGTTATAACGTATTACGTTATATGATATAACGTTGTAACGTATTACGTTATATGGTATACAGTTATAACGTATTACGTCATATGGTATGACGTTATAACTTAATACGTTATTTGTTATGACGTTATAACGTACTACGTTATATGGGATGACGTTATAACGTATTACGTTATATGCGACGACGTTATAGCGCATTACATTATATGGTATAACGTTATAACGTATTACGTTATATGGGATGACGTTATAACGTATTACGTTATATGTTATAACGTTATAACGTATTACGTTATATGTTATTACGTTATAACGTATTACGTTATATGTTATAACGTTATAACGTATTACGTTATATGGTATGCCGTTATAACGTATTACATTATATGTTATAACGTTATAACGTATTACGTTATATGGTATGTCGTTATAACGTATTAGGTTATATGGCATAACGTTATAACTTATTACGTTATATGGTATGATGTTATAACTTAATACGTTATTTGTTATGACGTTATAACGTACTACGTTATATGGGATGACGTTATAACGTATTACGTTATATGCGACGACGTTATAGCGCATTACATTAAATGGTATAACGTTATAACGTCTTACGTTGTATGGTATAACATCATAACGTATTACGTTATATGTTATAACGTTATAACGTATTACGTTATATGGTATGTCGTTATAACGTATTACGTTATATGGTATGTCGTTATAGCGTATTACGTTATATGGCATAACGTTATAACGTATTACGTTATATGGTATACAGTTATAACGTATTACGTAATAGGGGATGACGCTATAACGTATTACGTTATATGTTATGACGTTATAACGTATTACGTTATATGGGATGACGTTATAACGTATTACGTTATATGGTATGACGTTATAACTTAATACGTTATTTGTTATGACGTTATAACGTACTACGTTATATGGGATGGCGTTATAACGTATTACGTTATATGCGACGACGTTATAGCGCATTACATTATATGTTATAACGTTATAACGTATTACGTTATATGGTATGCCGTTATAACGTATTACCTTATATGTTATAACGTTATAACTTATTACGTTATATGGGATGACGTTATAGCGCATTACATTATATGGTATAACGTAATAACGTATTACGTTATATGTTATAACGTTACAACGCATTACGTTATATGGTATGACGTTATAACGTATTACGTTATATGGGACGACGTTATAACGTATTACGTTATATGGTATGTCGTTATAACGTATTAAGTTATGTGGCATAACGTTATAACGTATTACGTTATATGGTATGACGTTATAACATATTACGTTATATGGGATGACGTTATAATGTAATAGGTTATATGGTATAACGTTATAACGTATTAAGTTATATGGTATGACGTTATAACTTAATACGTTATTTGTTATGACGTTATAACGTACTACGTTATATGGGATGACGTTATAACGTATTACGTTATATGGGACGACGTTATAGAGCATTACATTATATGGTATAACGTAATAACGTATTACGTTATATGGGATGACGTTATAACGTATTACGTTATATGTTATAACGTTATAACGTATTACGTTATATGATATAACGTTATAACGTAATACGTTATATGGTATAACGTTATAACGTATTACGTTATATGATATAACGTTGTAACGTATTACGTTATATGGTATACAGTTATAACGTATTACGTCATATGGTATGACGTTATAACTTAATACGTTATTTGTTATGACGTTATAACGTACTACGTTATATGGGATGACGTTATAACGTATTACGTTATATGCGACGACGTTATAGCGCATTACATTATATGTTATAACGTTATAACGTATTACGTTATATGGTATGTCGTTATAACGTATTAGGTTATATGGCATAACGTTATAACTTATTACGTTATATGGTATGATGTTATAACTTAATACGTTATTTGTTATGACGTTATAACGTACTACGTTATATGGGATGACGTTATAGCGCATTACATTATATGGTATAACGTAATAACGTATTACGTTATATGTTATAACGTTACAACGCATTACGTTATATGGTATGACGTTATAACGTATTACGTTATATGGGACGACGTTATAACGTATTACGTTATATGATATAACGTTATAACGTATTACGTTATATGGTATGTCGTTATAACGTATTACGTTATATGGTATGTCGTTATAACGTATTACGTTATATGGCATAACGTTATAACGTATTACGTTATATGGTATACAGTTATAACGTATTACGTAATAGGGGATGACGCTATAACGTATTACGTTATATGTTATGACGTTATAACGTATTACGTTATATGGGATGACGTTATAACGTATTACGTTATATGGTATGACGTTATAACTTAATACGTTATTTGTTATGACGTTATAACGTACTACGTTATATGGGATGGCGTTATAACGTATTACGTTATATGCGACGACGTTATAGCGCATTACATTATATGTTATAACGTTATAACGTATTACGTTATATGGTATGCCGTTATAACGTATTACCTTATATGTTATAACGTTATAACTTATTACGTTATATGGTATGACGTTATAACGTATTACGTTATATGGCATAACATTATAACGTATTACGTTATATGATATAACGTTATAACGTATTACGTTATATGGTATGTCGTTATAACGTATTAGGTTATATGGCATAACGTTATACCTTATTACGTTATATGGTATGTCGTTATAACGTATTACGTTATATGGTATGTCGTTATAAAGTTTTACGTTATATGGCATAACGTTATAACGTATTACGTTATATGGTATACAGTTATAACGTATTACGTAACAGGGGATGACGCTATAACGTATTACGTTATATGTTATGACGTTATAACGTATTACGTTATATGGGATGACGTTATAACGTATTACGTTATATGTTATAACGTTATAACGTATTACGTTATATGGTATGCCGTTATAACGTATTACATTATATGTTATAACGTTATAACTTATTACGTTATATGGTATGACGTTATAACGTATTACGTTATATGGCATAACATTATAACGTATTACGTTATATGATATAACGTTATAACGTATTACGTTATATGGTATGTCGTTATAACGTATTAGGTTATATGGCATAACGTTATAACTTATAACGTTATATGGTATGATGTTATAACTTAGTACGTTATTTGTTATGACGTTATAACGTACTACGTTATATGGGATGACGTTATAAGGTAATAGGTTATATGGTATGGCGTTATAATGTATTAAGTTATACGGTATGACGTTATAACTTTATACGTTATTTGTTATGACGTTATAACGTACAACGTTATATGGGATGACGTTATAACGTATTACGATATATGGGATGACGTTATAGCGCATTACATTATATGTTATAACGTTATAACGTATTACGTTATATGGTATGTCGTTATAACGTATTAGGTTATATGGGATGACGTTATAACGTATTACGTTATATGTTATAACGTTATAACGTATTACGTTATATGTTATTACGTTATAACGTATTACGTTATATGTTATAACGTTATAACGTATTACGTTATATGGTATGCCGTTATAACGTATTACATTATATGTTATAACGTTATAACGTATTACGTTATATGGTATGTCGTTATAACGTATTAGGTTATATGGCATAACGTTATAACTTATTACGTTATATGGTATGATGTTATAACTTAATACGTTATTTGTTATGACGTTATAACGTACTACGTTATATGGGATGACGTTATAACGTATTACGTTATATGCGACGACGTTATAGCGCATTACATTAAATGGTATAACGTTATAACGTCTTACGTTGTATGGTATAACGTCATAACGTATTACGTTATATGTTATAACGTTATAACGTATTACGTTATATGGTATGTCGTTATAACGTATTACGTTATATGGTATGTCGTTATAACGTATTACGTTATATGGCATAACGTTATAACGTATTACGTTATATGGTATACAGTTATAACGTATTACGTAATAGGGGATGACGCTATAACGTATTACGTTATATGTTATGACGTTATAACGTATTACGTTATATGGGATGACGTTATAACGTATTAAGTTATATGGTATGACGTTATAACTTAATACGTTATTTGTTATGACGTTATAACGTACTACGTTATATGGGATGGCGTTATAACGTATTACGTTATATGCGACGACGTTATAGCGCATTACATTATATGTTATAACGTTATAACGTATTACGTTATATGGTATGCCGTTATAACGTATTACCTTATATGTTATAACGTTATAACTTATTACGTTATATGGGATGACGTTATAGCGCATTACATTATATGGTATAACGTAATAACGTATTACGTTATATGTTATAACGTTATAACGCATTACGTTATATGGTATGTCGTTATAACGTATTAGGTTATATGGCATAACGTTATAACTTATTACGTTATATGGTATGATGTTATAACTTAATACGTTATTTGTTATGACGTTATAACGTACTACGTTATATGGGATGACGTTATAACGTATTACGTTATATGGGACGACGTTATAGAGCATTACATTATATGGTATAACGTCATAACGTATTACGTTATATGTTATAACGTTATAACGTATTACGTTATATGGTATGTCGTTATAACGTATTACGTTATATGGTATGTCGTTATAACGTATTACGTTATATGGCATAACGTTATAACGTATTACGTTATATGGTATACAGTTATAACGTATTACGTAATAGGGGATGACGCTATAACGTATTACGTTATATGTTATGACGTTATAACGTATTACGTTATATGGGATGACGTTATAACGTATTACGTTATATGGTATGACGTTATAACTTAATACGTTATTTGTTATGAGGTTATAACGTACTACGTTATATGGGATGGCGTTATAACGTATTACGTTATATGCGACGACGTTATAGCGCATTACATTATATGTTATAACGTTATAACGTATTACGTTATATGGGATGACGTTATAGCGCATTACATTATATGGTATAACGTAATAACGTATTACGTTATATGTTATAACGTTATAACGCATTACGTTATATGGTATGACGTTATAACGTATTACGTTATATGGGACGACGTTATAACGTATTACGTTATATGGTATGTCGTTATAACGTATTAAGTTATGTGGCATAACGTTATAACGTATTACGTTATATGGTATGACGTTATAACATATTACGTTATATGGGATGACGTTATAACGTAATAGGTTATATGGTATAACGTTATAACGTATTAAGTTATATGGTATGACGTTATAACTTAATACGTTATTTGTTATGACGTTATAACGTACTACGTTATATGGGATGACGTTATAACGTATTACGTTATATGGGACGACGTTATAGAGCATTACATTATATGGTATAACGTAATAACGTATTACGTTATATGGGATGACGTTATAACGTATTACGTTATATGTTATAACGTTATAACGTATTACGTTATATGATATAACGTTATAACGTAATACGTTATATGGTATAACGTTATAACGTATTACGTTATATGATATAACGTTGTAACGTATTACGTTATATGGTATACAGTTATAACGTATTACGTTATATGGTATGACGTTATAACTTAATACGTTATTTGTTATGACGTTATAACGTACTACGTTATATGGGATGACGTTATAACGTATTACGTTATATGCGACGACGTTATAGCGCATTACATTATATGGTATAACGTTATAACGTATTACGTTATATGGGATGACGTTATAACGTATTACGTTATATGTTATAACGTTATAACGTATTACGTTATATGTTATAACGTTATAACGTATTACGTTATATGTTATAACGTTATAACGTATTACGTTATATGGTATGCCGTTACAACGTATTACATTATATGTTATAACGTTATAACGTATTACGTTATATGGTATGTCGTTATAACGTATTAGGTTATATGGCATAACGTTATAACTTATTACGTTATATGGTATGATGTTATAACTTAATACGTTATTTGTTATGACGTTATAACGTACTACGTTATATGGGATGACGTTATAACGTATTACGTTATATGCGACGACGTTATAGCGCATTACATTAAATGGTATAACGTTATAACGTCTTACGTTGTATGGTATAACGTCATAACGTATTACGTTATATGTTATAACGTTATAACGTATTACGTTATATGGTATGTCGTTATAACGTATTACGTTATATGGTATGTCGTTATAACGTATTACGTTATATGGCATAACGTTATAACGTATTACGTTATATGGTATACAGTTATAACGTATTACGTAATAGGGGATGACGCTATAACGTATTACGTTATATGTTATGACGTTATAACGTATTACGTTATATGGGATGACGTTATAACGTATTACGTTATATGGTATGACGTTATAACTTAATACGTTATTTGTTATGAGGTTATAACGTACTACGTTATATGGGATGACGTTATAACGTATTGCGTTATATGCGACGACGTTATAGCGCATTACATTATATGTTATAACGTTATAACGTATTACGTTATATGGTATGCCGTTATAACGTATTACCTTATATGTTATAACGTTATAACTTATTACGTTATATGGTATGACGTTATAACGTATTACGTTATATGGCATAACATTATAACGTATTACGTTATATGATATAACGTTATAACGTATTACGTTATATGGTATGTCGTTATAACGTATTAGGTTATATGGCATAACGTTATAACTTATTACGTTATATGGTATGATGTTATAACTTAATACGTTATTTGTTACGACGTTATAACGTACTACGTTATATGGTATGTCGTTATAACGTATTAGATTATATGGCATAACGTTATAACTTATTACGTTATATGGTATGATGTTATAACTTAATACGTTATTTGTTATGACGTTATAACGTACTACGTTATATGGGATGACGTTATAACGTATTACGTTATATGCGACGACGTTATAGCGCATTACATTAAATGGTATAACGTTATAACGTCTTACGTTGTATGGTATAACGTCATAACGTATTACGTTATATGTTATAACGTTATAACGTATTACGTTATATGGTATGTCGTTATAACGTATTACGTTATATGGTATGTCGTTATAACGTATTACGTTATATGGCATAACGTTATAACGTATTACGTTATATGGTATACAGTTATAACGTATTACGTAATAGGGGATGACGCTATAACGTATTACGTTATATGTTATGACGTTATAACGTATTACGTTATATGGGATGACGTTATAACGTATTACGTTATATGGTATGACGTTATAACGTATTACGTAATATGGTATGTCGTTATAACGTATTAAGTTATGTGGCATAACGTTATAACGTATTACGTTATATGGTATGACGTTATAACATATTACGTTATATGGGATGACGTTATAATGTAATAGGTTATATGGTATAACGTTATAACGTATTAAGTTATATGGTATGACGTTATAACTTAATACGTTATTTGTTATGACGTTATAACGTACTACGTTATATGGGATGACGTTATAACGTATTACGTTATATGGGACGACGTTATAGAGCATTACATTATATGGTATAACGTAATAACGTATTACGTTATATGGGATGACGTTATAACGTATTACGTTATATGTTATAACGTTATAACGTATTACGTTATATGATATAACGTTATAACGTAATACGTTATATGGTATAACGTTATAACGTATTACGTTATATGATATAACGTTGTAACGTATTACGTTATATGGTATACAGTTATAACGTATTACGTCATATGGTATGACGTTATAACTTAATACGTTATTTGTTATGACGTTATAACGTACTACGTTATATGGGATGACGTTATAACGTATTACGTTATATGCGACGACGTTATAGCGCATTACATTATATGGTATAACGTTATAACGTATTACGTTATATGGGATGACGTTATAACGTATTACGTTATATGTTATAACGTTATAACGTATTACGTTATATGTTATTACGTTATAACGTATTACGTTATATGTTATAACGTTATAACGTATTACGTTATATGGTATGCCGTTATAACGTATTACATTATATGTTATAACGTTATAACGTATTACGTTATATGGTATGTCGTTATAACGTATTAGGTTATATGGCATAACGTTATAACTTATTACGTTATATGGTATGATGTTATAACTTAATACGTTATTTGTTATGACGTTATAACGTACTACGTTATATGGGATGACGTTATAACGTATTACGTTATATGCGACGACGTTATAGCGCATTACATTAAATGGTATAACGTTATAACGTCTTACGTTGTATGGTATAACATCATAACGTATTACGTTATATGTTATAACGTTATAACGATATTACGTTATATGGTATGTCGTTATAACGTATTACGTTATATGGTATGTCGTTATAGCGTATTACGTTATATGGCATAACGTTATAACGTATTACGTTATATGGTATACAGTTATAACGTATTACGTAATAGGGGATGACGCTATAACGTATTACGTTATATGTTATGACGTTATAACGTATTACGTTATATGGGATGACGTTATAACGTATTACGTTATATGGTATGACGTTATAACTTAATACGTTATTTGTTATGACGTTATAACGTACTACGTTATATGGGATGGCGTTATAACGTATTACGTTATATGCGACGACGTTATAGCGCATTACATTATATGTTATAACGTTATAACGTATTACGTTATATGGTATGCCGTTATAACGTATTACCTTATATGTTATAACGTTATAACTTATTACGTTATATGGGATGACGTTATAGCGCATTACATTATATGGTATAACGTAATAACGTATTACGTTATATGTTATAACGTTACAACGCATTACGTTATATGGTATGACGTTATAACGTATTACGTTATATGGGACGACGTTATAACGTATTACGTTATATGGTATGTCGTTATAACGTATTAAGTTATGTGGCATAACGTTATAACGTATTACGTTATATGGTATGACGTTATAACATATTACGTTATATGGGATGACGTTATAATGTAATAGGTTATATGGTATAACGTTATAACGTATTAAGTTATATGGTATGACGTTATAACTTAATACGTTATTTGTTATGACGTTATAACGTACTACGTTATATGGGATGACGTTATAACGTATTACGTTATATGGGACGACGTTATAGAGCATTACATTATATGGTATAACGTAATAACGTATTACGTTATATGGGATGACGTTATAACGTATTACGTTATATGTTATAACGTTATAACGTATTACGTTATATGATATAACGTTATAACGTAATACGTTATATGGTATAACGTTATAACGTATTACGTTATATGATATAACGTTGTAACGTATTACGTTATATGGTATACAGTTATAACGTATTACGTCATATGGTATGACGTTATAACTTAATACGTTATTTGTTATGACGTTATAACGTACTACGTTATATGGGATGACGTTATAACGTATTACGTTATATGCGACGACGTTATAGCGCATTACATTATATGTTATAACGTTATAACGTATTACGTTATATGGTATGTCGTTATAACGTATTAGGTTATATGGCATAACGTTATAACTTATTACGTTATATGGTATGATGTTATAACTTAATACGTTATTTGTTATGACGTTATAACGTACTACGTTATATGGGATGACGTTATAGCGCATTACATTATATGGTATAACGTAATAACGTATTACGTTATATGTTATAACGTTACAACGCATTACGTTATATGGTATGACGTTATAACGTATTACGTTATATGGGACGACGTTATAACGTATTACGTTATATGATATAACGTTATAACGTATTACGTTATATGGTATGTCGTTATAACGTATTACGTTATATGGTATGTCGTTATAACGTATTACGTTATATGGCATAACGTTATAACGTATTACGTTATATGGTATACAGTTATAACGTATTACGTAATAGGGGATGACGCTATAACGTATTACGTTATATGTTATGACGTTATAACGTATTACGTTATATGGGATGACGTTATAACGTATTACGTTATATGGTATGACGTTATAACTTAATACGTTATTTGTTATGACGTTATAACGTACTACGTTATATGGGATGGCGTTATAACGTATTACGTTATATGCGACGACGTTATAGCGCATTACATTATATGTTATAACGTTATAACGTATTACGTTATATGGTATGCCGTTATAACGTATTACCTTATATGTTATAACGTTATAACTTATTACGTTATATGGTATGACGTTATAACGTATTACGTTATATGGCATAACATTATAACGTATTACGTTATATGATATAACGTTATAACGTATTACGTTATATGGTATGTCGTTATAACGTATTAGGTTATATGGCATAACGTTATACCTTATTACGTTATATGGTATGTCGTTATAACGTATTACGTTATATGGTATGTCGTTATAAAGTTTTACGTTATATGGCATAACGTTATAACGTATTACGTTATATGGTATACAGTTATAACGTATTACGTAACAGGGGATGACGCTATAACGTATTACGTTATATGTTATGACGTTATAACGTATTACGTTATATGGGATGACGTTATAACGTATTACGTTATATGTTATAACGTTATAACGTATTACGTTATATGGTATGCCGTTATAACGTATTACATTATATGTTATAACGTTATAACTTATTACGTTATATGGTATGACGTTATAACGTATTACGTTATATGGCATAACATTATAACGTATTACGTTATATGATATAACGTTATAACGTATTACGTTATATGGTATGTCGTTATAACGTATTAGGTTATATGGCATAACGTTATAACTTATAACGTTATATGGTATGATGTTATAACTTAGTACGTTATTTGTTATGACGTTATAACGTACTACGTTATATGGGATGACGTTATAAGGTAATAGGTTATATGGTATGGCGTTATAATGTATTAAGTTATACGGTATGACGTTATAACTTTATACGTTATTTGTTATGACGTTATAACGTACAACGTTATATGGGATGACGTTATAACGTATTACGATATATGGGATGACGTTATAGCGCATTACATTATATGGTATAACGTAATAACGTATTACGTTATATGTTATAACGTTATAACGCATTACGTTATATGGTATGACGTTATAACGTATTACGTTATATGGGACGACGTTATAACGTATTACGTTATATGGTATGTCGTTATAACGTATTAAGTTATGTGGCATAACGTTATAACGTATTACGTTATATGGTATGACGTTATAACATATTACGTTATATGGGATGACGTTATAACGTAATAGGTTATATGGTATAACGTTATAACGTATTAAGTTATATGGTATGACGTTATAACTTAATACGTTATTTGTTATGACGTTATAACGTACTACGTTATATGGGATGACGTTATAACGTATTACGTTATATGGGACGACGTTATAGAGCATTACATTATATGGTATAACGTAATAACGTATTACGTTATATGGGATGACGTTATAACGTATTACGTTATATGTTATAACGTTATAACGTATTACGTTATATGATATAACGTTATAACGTAATACGTTATATGGTATAACGTTATAACGTATTACGTTATATGGTATGTCGTTATAACGTATTACGTTATTTGGTATGTCGTTATAACGTATTACGTTATATGGCATAACGTTATAACGTATTACGTTATATGGTATACAGTTATAACGTATTACGTAATAGGGGATGACGCTATAACGTATTACGTTATATGTTATGACGTTATAACGTATTACGTTATATGGGATGACGTTATAACGTATTACGTTATATGGTATGACGTTATAACTTAATACGTTATTTGTTATGACGTTATAACGTACTACGTTATATGGGATGACGTTATAACGTATTACGTTATATGCGACGACGTTATAGCGCATTACATTAAATGGTATAACGTTATAACGTCTTACGTTGTATGGTATAACGTCATAACGTATTACCTTATATGTTATAACGTTATAACTTATTACGTTATATGGTATGACGTTATAACGTATTACGTTATATGGCATAACATTATAACGTATTACGTTATATGATATAACGTTATAACGTATTACGTTATATGGTATGTCGTTATAACGTATTAGGTTATATGGCATAACGTTATAACTTATTACGTTTGATGGTATGATGTTATAACTTAATACGTTATTTGTTACGACGTTATAACGTACTACGTTATATGGTATGTCGTTATAACGTATTAGGTTATATGGCATAACGTTATAACTTATTACGTTATATGGTATGATGTTATAACTTAATACGTTATTTGTTATGACGTTATAACGTACTACGTTATATGGGATGACGATATAACGTATTACGTTATATGCGACGACGTTATAGCGCATTACATTAAATGGTATAACGTTATAACGTCTTACGTTGTATGGTATAACGTCATAACGTATTACGTTATATGTTATAACGTTATAACGTATTACGATATATGGTATGTCGTTATAACGTATTACGTTATATGGTATGTCGTTATAACGTATTACGTTATATGGCATAACGTTATAACGTATTACGTTATATGGTATACAGTTATAACGTATTACGTAATAGGGGATGACGCTATAACGTATTACGTTATATGTTATGACGTTATAACGTATTACGTTATATGGGATGACGTTATAACGTATTACGTTATATGGTATGACGTTATAACTTAATACGTTATTTGTTATGACGTTATAACGTACTACGTTATATGGGATGACGTTATAACGTATTACGTTATATGCGACGACGTTATAGCGCATTACATTAAATGGTATAACGTTATAACGTATTACGTTATATGGTATGACGTTATAACGTATTACGTTATAGGGGATGACGTTACAACGAATTACGTTATATGTTATGACGTTATAATGTATTACGTTATATGGCATTACGTTATAACGTATTACGTTATATGTTATAACGTTATAACATATTACGTTATATGGTATGACGTTATAACGTATTACGTTATATGGGACGATGTTATAACGTCTTACGTTGTATGGTATAACGTCATAACGTATTACGTTATATGTTATAACGTTATAACGTATTACGTTATTTGGTATGTCGTTATAACGTATTACGTTATATGGTATGACGTTGTAACGTATTACGTTATATGGTATGTCCTTATAACGTATTAAGTTATGTGGCATAACGTTATAACGAATTACGTTATATGGTATGACGTTATTACATATTACGTTATATGGGATGACGTTACAACGTAATAGGTTATATGGTATGACGTTATAACGTATTAAGTTATATGGTATGACGTTATAACTTAATACGTTATATGGGATGACGTTATAACGTAGTACGTTATATGGGATGACGTTATAACGCAATACGTTATATGGGATGACGTTATAACTTACTACGTTATATGGGATGACGTTATCACGTATTACGTTATATGGTATGATGTTATAACGTATTACGTTATATGGTATGATGTTATAACTTAATACGTTATTTCTTATGACGTTATAACGTACTACGTTATATGGGATGACGTTATAACGAATTACGTTATATGCGACGACGTTATAGCGCATTACATTAAATGGCATAACGTTATAACGTATTACGTTATATGGTATGACGTTATAACGTATCACGTTATATGGGATGACGTTATAACGTATTACGTTATATGCGACGACGTTATAGCGCATTACATTAAATGGTATAACGTTATAACGTCTTACGTTGTATGGTATAACGTCATAACGTATTACGTTATATGTTATAACGTTATAACGTATTACGTTATATGGTATGTCGTTATAACGTATTACGTTATATGGTATGTCGTTATAACGTATTACGTTATATGGCATAACGTTATAACGTATTACGTTATATGGTATACAGTTATAACGTATTACGTAATAGGGGATGACGCTATAACGTATTACGTTATATGTTATGACGTTATAACGTATTACGTTATATGGGATGACGTTATAACGTATTACGTTATATGGTATGACGTTATAACTTAATACGTTATTTGTTATGAGGTTATAACGTACTACGTTATATGGGATGACGTTATAACGTATTGCGTTATATGCGACGACGTTATAGCGCATTACATTATATGTTATAACGTTATAACGTATTACGTTATATGGTATGCCGTTATAACGTATTACCTTATATGTTATAACGTTATAACTTATTACGTTATATGGTATGACGTTATAACGTATTACGTTATATGGCATAACATTATAACGTATTACGTTATATGATATAACGTTATAACGTATTACGTTATATGGTATGTCGTTATAACGTATTAGGTTATATGGCATAACGTTATAACTTATTACGTTATATGGTATGATGTTATAACTTAATACGTTATTTGTTATGACGTTATAACGTACTACGTTATATGGGATGACGTTATAACGTATTACGTTATATGCGACGACGTTATAGCGCATTACATTAAATGGTATAACGTTATAACGTCTTACGTTGTATGGTATAACGTCATAACGTATTACCTTATATGTTATAACGTTATAACTTATTACGTTATATGGTATGACGTTATAACGTATTACGTTATATGGCATAACATTATAACGTATTACGTTATATGATATAACGTTATAACGTATTACGTTATATGGTATGTCGTTATAACGTATTAGGTTATATGGCATAACGTTATAACTTATTACGTTTGATGGTATGATGTTATAACTTAATACGTTATTTGTTACGACGTTATAACGTACTACGTTATATGGTATGTCGTTATAACGTATTAGGTTATATGGCATAACGTTATAACTTATTACGTTATATGGTATGATGTTATAACTTAATACGTTATTTGTTATGACGTTATAACGTACTACGTTATATGGGATGACGATATAACGTATTACGTTATATGCGACGACGTTATAGCGCATTACATTAAATGGTATAACGTTATAACGTCTTACGTTGTATGGTATAACGTCATAACGTATTACGTTATATGTTATAACGTTATAACGTATTACGATATATGGTATGTCGTTATAACGTATTACGTTATATGGTATGTCGTTATAACGTATTACGTTATATGGCATAACGTTATAACGTATTACGTTATATGGTATACAGTTATAACGTATTACGTAATAGGGGATGACGCTATAACGTATTACGTTATATGTTATGACGTTATAACGTATTACGTTATATGGGATGACGTTATAACGTATTACGTTATATGGTATGACGTTATAACTTAATACGTTATTTGTTATGACGTTATAACGTACTACGTTATATGGGATGACGTTATAACGTATTACGTTATATGCGACGACGTTATAGCGCATTACATTAAATGGTATAACGTTATAACGTATTACGTTATATGGTATGACGTTATAACGTATTACGTTATAGGGGATGACGTTACAACGAATTACGTTATATGTTATGACGTTATAATGTATTACGTTATATGGCATTACGTTATAACGTATTACGTTATATGTTATAACGTTATAACGTATTACGTTATATGGTATGACGTTATAACGTATTACGTTATATGGGACGATGTTATAACGTCTTACGTTGTATGGTATAACGTCATAACGTATTACGTTATATGTTATAACGTTATAACGTATTACGTTATTTGGTATGTCGTTATAACGTATTACGTTATATGGTATGACGTTGTAACGTATTACGTTATATGGTATGTCCTTATAACGTATTAAGTTATGTGGCATAACGTTATAACGAATTACGTTATATGGTATGACGTTATTACATATTACGTTATATGGGATGACGTTACAACGTAATAGGTTATATGGTATGACGTTATAACGTATTAAGTTATATGGTATGACGTTATAACTTAATACGTTATATGGGATGACGTTATAACGTAGTACGTTATATGGGATGACGTTATAACGCAATACGTTATATGGGATGACGTTATAACTTACTACGTTATATGGGATGACGTTATCACGTATTACGTTATATGGTATGATGTTATAACGTATTACGTTATATGGTATGATGTTATAACTTAATACGTTATTTCTTATGACGTTATAACGTACTACGTTATATGGGATGACGTTATAACGAATTACGTTATATGCGACGACGTTATAGCGCATTACATTAAATGGCATAACGTTATAACGTATTACGTTATATGGTATGACGTTATAACGTATCACGTTATATGGGATGACGTTATAACGTATTACGTTATATGCGACGACGTTATAGCGCATTACATTAAATGGTATAACGTTATAACGTCTTACGTTGTATGGTATAACGTCATAACGTATTACGTTATATGTTATAACGTTATAACGTATTACGTTATATGGTATGTCGTTATAACGTATTACGTTATATGGTATGTCGTTATAACGTATTACGTTATATGGCATAACGTTATAACGTATTACGTTATATGGTATACAGTTATAACGTATTACGTAATAGGGGATGACGCTATAACGTATTACGTTATATGTTATGACGTTATAACGTATTACGTTATATGGGATGACGTTATAACGTATTACGTTATATGGTATGACGTTATAACTTAATACGTTATTTGTTATGAGGTTATAACGTACTACGTTATATGGGATGACGTTATAACGTATTGCGTTATATGCGACGACGTTATAGCGCATTACATTATATGTTATAACGTTATAACGTATTACGTTATATGGTATGCCGTTATAACGTATTACCTTATATGTTATAACGTTATAACTTATTACGTTATATGGTATGACGTTATAACGTATTACGTTATATGGCATAACATTATAACGTATTACGTTATATGATATAACGTTATAACGTATTACGTTATATGGTATGTCGTTATAACGTATTAGGTTATATGGCATAACGTTATAACTTATTACGTTATATGGTATGATGTTATAACTTAATACGTTATTTGTTACGACGTTATAACGTACTACGTTATATGGTATGTCGTTATAACGTATTAGGTTATATGGCATAACGTTATAACTTATTACGTTATATGGTATGATGTTATAACTTAATACGTTATTTGTTATGACGTTATAACGTACTACGTTATATGGGATGACGTTATAACGTATTACGTTATATGCGACGACGTTATAGCGCATTACATTAAATGGTATAACGTTATAACGTCTTACGTTGTATGGTATAACGTCATAACGTATTACCTTATATGTTATAACGTTATAACTTATTACGTTATATGGTATGACGTTATAACGTATTACGTTATATGGCATAACATTATAACGTATTACGTTATATGATATAACGTTATAACGTATTACGTTATATGGTATGTCGTTATAACGTATTAGGTTATATGGCATAACGTTATAACTTATTACGTTTGATGGTATGATGTTATAACTTAATACGTTATTTGTTACGACGTTATAACGTACTACGTTATATGGTATGTCGTTATAACGTATTAGGTTATATGGCATAACGTTATAACTTATTACGTTATATGGTATGATGTTATAACTTAATACGTTATTTGTTATGACGTTATAACGTACTACGTTATATGGGATGACGTTATAACGTATTACGATATATGGGATGACGTTATAGCGCATTACATTATATGGTATAACGTAATAACGTATTACGTTATATGTTATAACGTTATAACGCATTACGTTATATGGTATGACGTTATAACGTATTACGTTATATGGGACGACGTTATAACGTATTACGTTATATGGTATGTCGTTATAACGTATTAAGTTATGTGGCATAACGTTATAACGTATTACGTTATATGGTATGACGTTATAACATATTACGTTATATGGGATGACGTTATAACGTAATAGGTTATATGGTATAACGTTATAACGTATTAAGTTATATGGTATGACGTTATAACTTAATACGTTATTTGTTATGACGTTATAACGTACTACGTTATATGGGATGACGTTATAACGTATTACGTTATATGGGACGACGTTATAGAGCATTACATTATATGGTATAACGTAATAACGTATTACGTTATATGGGATGACGTTATAACGTATTACGTTATATGTTATAACGTTATAACGTATTACGTTATATGATATAACGTTATAACGTAATACGTTATATGGTATAACGTTATAACGTATTAGGTTATATGATATAACGTTGTAACGTATTACGTTATATGGTATACAGTTATAACGTATTACGTTATATGGTATGACGTTATAACTTAATACGTTATTTGTTATGACGTTATAACGTACTACGTTATATGGGATGACGTTATAACGTATTACGTTATATGCGACGACGTTATAGCGCATTACATTATATGGTATAACGTTATAACGTATTACGTTATATGGGATGACGTTATAACGTATTACGTTATATGTTATAACGTTATAACGTATTACGTTATATGTTATAACGTTATAACGTATTACGTTATATGTTATAACGTTATAACGTATTACGTTATATGGTATGCCGTTATAACGTATTACATTATATGTTATAACGTTATAACGTATTACGTTATATGGTATGTCGTTATAACGTATTAGGTTATATGGCATAACGTTATAACTTATTACGTTATATGGTATGATGTTATAACTTAATACGTTATTTGTTATGACGTTATAACGTACTACGTTATATGGGATGACGTTATAACGTATTACGTTATATGCGACGACGTTATAGCGCATTACATTAAATGGTATAACGTTATAACGTCTTACGTTGTATGGTATAACGTCATAACGTATTACGTTATATGTTATAACGTTATAACGTATTACGTTATATGGTATGTCGTTATAACGTATTACGTTATTTGGTATGTCGTTATAACGTATTACGTTATATGGCATAACGTTATAACGTATTACGTTATATGGTATACAGTTATAACGTATTACGTAATAGGGGATGACGCTATAACGTATTACGTTATATGTTATGACGTTATAACGTATTACGTTATATGGGATGACGTTATAACGTATTACGTTATATGGTATGACGTTATAACTTAATACGTTATTTGTTATGAGGTTATAACGTACTACGTTATATGGGATGACGTTATAACGTATTGCGTTATATGCGACGACGTTATAGGGCATTACATTATATGTTATAACGTTATAACGTATTACGTTATATGGTATGCCGTTATAACGTATTACCTTATATGTTATAACGTTATAACTTATTACGTTATATGGTATGACGTTATAACGTATTACGTTATATGGCATAACATTATAACGTATTACGTTATATGATATAACGTTATAACGTATTACGTTATATGGTATGTCGTTATAACGTATTAGGTTATATGGCATAACGTTATAACTTATTACGTTATATGGTATGATGTTATAACTTAATACGTTATTTGTTACGACGTTATAACGTACTACGTTATATGGTATGTCGTTATAACGTATTATGTTATATGGCATAACGTTATAACTTATTACGTTATATGGTATGATGTTATAACTTAGTACGTTATTTGTTATGACGTTATAACGTACTACGTTATATGGGATGACGTTATAACGTATTACGTTATATGCGACGACGTTATAGCGCATTACATTAAATGGTATAACGTTATAACGTCTTACGTTGTATGGTATAACGTCATAACGTATTACCTTATATGTTATAACGTTATAACTTATTACGTTATATGGTATGACGTTATAACGTATTACGTTATATGGCATAACATTATAACGTATTACGTTATATGATATAACGTTATAACGTATTACGTTATATGGTATGTCGTTATAACGTATTAGGTTATATGGCATAACGTTATAACTTATTACGTTTGATGGTATGATGTTATAACTTAATACGTTATTTGTTACGACGTTATAACGTACTACGTTATATGGTATGTCGTTATAACGTATTAGGTTATATGGCATAACGTTATAACTTATTACGTTATATGGTATGATGTTATAACTTAATACGTTATTTGTTATGACGTTATAACGTACTACGTTATATGGGATGACGATATAACGTATTACGTTATATGCGACGACGTTATAGCGCATTACATTAAATGGTATAACGTTATAACGTCTTACGTTGTATGGTATAACGTCATAACGTATTACGTTATATGTTATAACGTTATAACGTATTACGATATATGGTATGTCGTTATAACGTATTACGTTATATGGTATGTCGTTATAACGTATTACGTTATATGGCATATCGTTATAACGTATTACGTTATATGGTATACAGTTATAACGTATTACGTAATAGGGGATGACGCTATAACGTATTACGTTATATGTTATGACGTTATAACGTATTACGTTATATGGGATGACGTTATAACGTATTACGTTATATGGTATGACGTTATAACTTAATACGTTATTTGTTATGACGTTATAACGTACTACGTTATATGGGATGACGTTATAACGTATTACGTTATATGCGACGACGTTATAGCGCATTACATTAAATGGTATAACGTTATAACGTATTACGTTATATGGTATGACGTTATAACGTATTACGTTATAGGGGATGACGTTACAACGAATTACGTTATATGTTATGACGTTATAATGTATTACGTTATATGGCATTACGTTATAACGTATTACGTTATATGTTATAACGTTATAACGTATTACGTTATATGGTATGACGTTATAACGTATTACGTTATATGGGACGATGTTATAACGTCTTACGTTGTATGGTATAACGTCATAACGTATTACGTTATATGTTATAACGTTATAACGTATTACGTTATTTGGTATGTCGTTATAACGTATTACGTTATATGGTATGACGTTGTAACGTATTACGTTATATGGTATGTCCTTATAACGTATTAAGTTATGTGGCATAACGTTATAACGTATTACGTTATATGGTATGACGTTATTACATATTACGTTATATGGGATGACGATACAACGTAATAGGTTATATGGTATGACGTTATAACGTATTAAGTTATATGGTATGACGTTATAACTTAATACGTTATATGGGATGACGTTATAACGTAGTACGTTATATGGGATGACGTTATAACGCAATACGTTATATGGGATGACGTTATAACGTATTACGTTATATGGTATGATGTTATAACTTAATACGTTAATTCTTATGACGTTATAACGTAATACGTTATATGGGATGACGTTATAACGAATTACGTTATATGCGACGACGTTATAGCGCATTACATTAAATGGCATAACGTTATAACGTATTACGTTATATGGTATGACGTTATAACGTATCACGTTATATGGGATGACGTTATAACGTATTACGTTCTATGTTATAACGTTTTAACGTATTACGTTATATAGGATGACGTTATAACGTATTACGTTATATGGTATGACGTTATAACGTATTACGTTATATGTTACAACGTTATAACGTATTACGTTATATGGTATGTCGTTATAACGTATTACGTTATATGGCATAACGTTATAACCTATTACGCTATATGATATGACGTTATAACGTATTACGTTATATGGGATGACGTTATTACTTACTACGTTATATGGTATGACGTTATAACGTATTACGTTATAGGGGATGACGTTACAACGTATTACGTTATATGTTATGACGTTATAACGTATTACGTTATATGGTATGACGCTATAACGTATTACATTATATGTTATAACGTTATAACGTATTACGTAATATGGTATGTCTTTATAACGTATTACGTTATATGGCATTACGTTATAACGTATTACGTTATATGTTATAACGTTATAACGTGTTACGTTATATGGTATGACGTTATAACGTATTACGTTAGATGGGACGACGTTATAACTTCTTACGTTGTATGGTATAACGTCATAACGTATTACGTTATATGTTATAACGTTATAACGTATTACGTTATATGGTATGTCGTTATAACGTATTACGTTATATGGTATGTCGTTATAACGTATTACGTTATATGGCATAACGTTATAACGTATAACGTTATATGGTATGTCGTTATTACATATTACGTTTTATGTTATAACGTTATAACGTATTACGTTATATGGTATGACGTTGTAACGTATTACGTTATATGGTATGTCCTTATAACGTATTAAGTTATGTGGCATAACGTTATAACGTATTACGTTATATGGTGTGACGTTATTACATATTACGTTATATGGGATGACGTTATAACGTATTACGTTATATGGTATGACGTTATAACGTATTACGTTATATGGGATGACGTTATAACTTACTACGTTATATGGGATGACGTTATAACGTATTACGTCATATGGAATGATGTTATAACTTAATACGTTATTTCTTATGACGTTATAACGTACTACGTTATATGGGATGACGTTATAACGTATTACGTTATATGGGACGACGTTATAGCGCATTACATTATATGGTATAACGTAATAACGTATTACGTTATATGGGATGACGTTATAACGTATTACGTTATATGTTATAACGTTATAACGTATTACGTTATATGGTATGACGTTATAACGTATTACGTTATATGGAATGATGTTATAACTTAATACGTTATTTCTTATGACGTTATAACGTACTACGTTATATGGGATGACGTTATAACGTATTACGTTATATGGGATGACGTTATAACGTATTACGTTCTATGTTATAACGTTTTAACGTATTACGTTATATAGGA
Organism: Bombus huntii; assembly: GCF_024542735.1. Lineage (NCBI taxonomy): Eukaryota > Metazoa > Arthropoda > Insecta > Hymenoptera > Apidae > Bombus > Bombus huntii. Next base: position 22,836,931 of record NC_066238.1, read on the forward strand.
TGACGTTATAACGTATTACGTTATATGGTATGACGTTATAACGTATTACGTTATATGTTATAACGTTATAACGTATTACGTTATATGGTATTTCGTTATAACGTATTACGTTATATGGCATAACGTTATAACGTATTACGTTATATGGTATGTCGTTATAACGTATTACGTTATATGGCATAACGTTATAACGTATTACGTTATCTGGTATGATGTTATAACTTAATACGTTATTTCTTATGACGTTATAACGTACTACGTTATATGGGATGACGTTATAACGTATTACGTTATATGCGACGACGTTATAGCGCATTACATTATATGTTATAACGTTATAACGTATTACGTAATATGGTATGTCTTTATAACGTATTACGTTATATGGCATTACGTTATAACGTATTACGTTATATGTTATAACGTTATAACGTGTTACGTTATATGGTATGACGTTATAACGTATTACGTTAGATGGGACGACGTTATAACTTCTTACGTTGTATGGTATAACGTCATAACGTATTACGTTATATGTTATAACGTTATAACGTATTACGTTATATGGTATGTCGTTATAACGTATTACGTTATATGGTATGTCGTTATAACGTATTACGTTATATGGCATAACGTTATAACGTATAACGTTATATGGTATGTCGTTATTACATATTACGTTTTATGTTATAACGTTATAACGTATTACGTTATATGGTATGACGTTGTAACGTATTACGTTATATGGTATGTCCTTATAACGTATTAAGTTATGTGGCATAACGTTATAACGTATTACGTTATATGGTGTGACGTTATTACATATTACGTTATATGGGATGACGTTATAACGTATTACGTTATATGGTATGACGTTATAACGTATTACGTTATATGGGATGACGTTATAACTTACTACGTTATATGGGATGACGTTATAACGTATTACGTCATATGGAATGATGTTATAACTTAATACGTTATTTCTTATGACGTTATAACGTACTACGTTATATGGGATGACGTTATAACGTATTACGTTATATGGGACGACGTTATAGCGCATTACATTATATGGTATAACGTAATAACGTATTACGTTATATGGTATGATGTTATAACTTAGTACGTTATTTGTTATGACGTTATAACGTACTACGTTATATGGGATGACGTTATAACGTATTACGTTATATGCGACGACGTTATAGCGCATTACATTAAATGGTATAACGTTATAACGTCTTACGTTGTATGGTATAACGTCATAACGTATTACCTTATATGTTATAACGTTATAACTTATTACGTTATATGGTATGACGTTATAACGTATTACGTTATATGGCATAACATTATAACGTATTACGTTATATGATATAACGTTATAACGTATTACGTTATATGGTATGTCGTTATAACGTATTAGGTTATATGGCATAACGTTATAACTTATTACGTTTGATGGTATGATGTTATAACTTAATACGTTATTTGTTACGACGTTATAACGTACTACGTTATATGGTATGTCGTTATAACGTATTAGGTTATATGGCATAACGTTATAACTTATTACGTTATATGGTATGATGTTATAACTTAATACGTTATTTGTTATGACGTTATAACGTACTACGTTATATGGGATGACGATATAACGTATTACGTTATATGCGACGACGTTATAGCGCATTACATTAAATGGTATAACGTTATAACGTCTTACGTTGTATGGTATAACGTCATAACGTATTACGTTATATGTTATAACGTTATAACGTATTACGATATATGGTATGTCGTTATAACGTATTACGTTATATGGTATGTCGTTATAACGTATTACGTTATATGGCATATCGTTATAACGTATTACGTTATATGGTATACAGTTATAACGTATTACGTAATAGGGGATGACGCTATAACGTATTACGTTATATGTTATGACGTTATAACGTATTACGTTATATGGGATGACGTTATAACGTATTACGTTATATGGTATGACGTTATAACTTAATACGTTATTTGTTATGACGTTATAACGTACTACGTTATATGGGACGATGTTATAACGTCTTACGTTGTATGGTATAACGTCATAACGTATTACGTTATATGTTATAACGTTGTAACGTATTACGTTATTTGGTATGTCGTTATAACGTATTACGTTATATGGTATGACGTTGTAACGTATTACGTTATATGGTATGTCCTTATAACGTATTAAGTTATGTGGCATAACGTTATAACGTATTACGTTATATGGTATGACGTTATTACATATTACGTTATATGGGATGACGTTACAACGTAATAGGTTATATGGTATGACGTTATAACGTATTAAGTTATATGGTATGACGTTATAACTTAATACGTTATATGGGATGACGTTATAACGTAGTACGTTATATGGGATGACGTTATAACGCAATACGTTATATGGGATGACGTTATAACTTACTACGTTATATGGGATGACGTTATCACGTATTACGTTATATGGTATGATGTTATAACGTATTACGTTATATGGTATGATGTTATAACTTAATACGTTAATTCTTATGACGTTATAACGTACTACGTTATATGGGATGACGTTATAACGAATTACGTTATATGCGACGACGTTATAGCGCATTACATTAAATGGCATAACGTTATAACGTATTACGTTATATGGTATGACGTTATAACGTATCACGTTATATGGGATGACGTTATAACGTATTACGTTCTATGTTATAACGTTTTAACGTATTACGTTATATAGGATGACGTTATAACGTATTACGTTATATGGTATGACGTTATAACGTATTACGTTATATGTTACAACGTTATAACGTATTACGTTATATGGTATGTCGTTATAACGTATTACGTTATATGGCATAACGTTATAACCTATTACGCTATATGATATGACGTTATAACGTATTACGTTATATGGGATGACGTTATTACTTACTACGTTATATGGTATGACGTTATAACGTATTACGTTATAGGGGATGACGTTACAACGTATTACGTTATATGTTATGACGTTATAACGTATTACGTTATATGGTATGACGCTATAACGTATTACATTATATGTTATAACGTTATAACGTATTACGTAATATGGTATGTCTTTATAACGTATTACGTTATATGGCATTACGTTATAACGTATTACGTTATATGTTATAACGTTATAACGTGTTACGTTATATGGTATGACGTTATAACGTATTACGTTAGATGGGACGACGTTATAACTTCTTACGTTGTATGGTATAACGTCATAACGTATTACGTTATATGTTATAACGTTATAACGTATTACGTTATATGGTATGTCGTTATAACGTATTACGTTATATGGTATGTCGTTATAACGTATTACGTTATATGGCATAACGTTATAACGTATAACGTTATATGGTATGTCGTTATTACATATTACGTTTTATGTTATAACGTTATAACGTATTACGTTATATGGTATGACGTTGTAACGTATTACGTTATATGGTATGTCCTTATAACGTATTAAGTTATGTGGCATAACGTTATAACGTATTACGTTATATGGTGTGACGTTATTACATATTACGTTATATGGGATGACGTTATAACGTATTACGTTATATGGTATGACGTTATAACGTATTACGTTATATGTTATAACGTTATAACTTACTACGTTATATGGGATGACGTTATAACGTATTACGTCATATGGAATGATGTTATAACTTAATACGTTATTTCTTATGACGTTATAACGTACTACGTTATATGGGATGACGTTATAACGTATTACGTTATATGGGATGACGTTATAACGTATTACGTTCTATGTTATAACGTTTTAACGTATTACGTTATATAGGATGACGTTATAACGTATTACGTTATATGGTATGACGTTATAACGTATTACGTTATATGTTATAACGTTATAACGTATTACGTTATATGGTATTTCGTTATAACGTATTACGTTATATGGCATAACGTTATAACGTATTACGTTATATGGTATGTCGTTATAACGTATTACGTTATATGGCATAACGTTATAACGTATTACGTTATCTGGTATGATGTTATAACTTAATACGTTATTTCTTATGACGTTATAACGTACTACGTTATATGGGATGACGTTATAACGTATTACGTTATATGCGACGACGTTATAGCGCATTACATTATATGGTATAACGTTATAACGTATTACGTTATATGGTATGACGTTATAACGTATTACGTAATAGGGGATGACGTTACAACGTATTACGTTATATGTTATGACGTTAGAGCGTATTACGTTATATGGTATGACGTTATAACGTATTACATTATATGTTATAACGTTATAACGTATTACGTAATATGGTATGTCGTTATAACGTATTACGTTATGTGGCATTAAGTTATAACGTATTACGTTATATGGTATACAGTTATAACGTATTACGTTATATGGTATGACGTTATAACGTATTACGTTATAGGGGGTGACGTTATAACGTATCACGTTATATGTTATGACGTTATAACGTATTACGTTATATGGTATGACGTTATAACGTATTACGTTATATGGGATGACGTTATAACTTACTACGTTATATGGGATGACGTTATAACGTATTACGTTATATGGGACGACGTTATAGCGCATTACATTATATGGTATAACGTAATAACGTATTACGTTATATGGGATGACGTTATAACGTATTACGTTATATGTTATAACGTTATAACGTATTACGTTATATGGTATGACGTTATAACGTATTACGTTATATGGAATGATGTTATAACTTAATACGTTATTTCTTATGACGTTATAACGTACTACGTTATATGGGATGACGTTATAACGTATTACGTTATATGGGATGACGTTATAACGTATTACGTTCTATGTTATAACGTTTTAACGTATTACGTTATATAGGATGACGTTATAACGTATTACGTTATATGGTATGACGTTATAACGTATTACATTATATGTTATAAGGTTATAACGTATTACGTAATATGGTATGTCGTTATAACGTATTACGTTATGTGGCATTAAGTTATAACGTATTACGTTATATGGTATACAGTTATAACGTATTACGTTATATGGTATGACGTTATAACGTATTACGTTATAGGGGGTGACGTTATAACGTATCACGTTATATGTTATGACGTTATAACGTATTACGTTATATGGTATGACGTTATAACGTATTACGTTATATGATATAACGTTGTAACGTATTACATTATATGGTATACAGTTATAACGTATTACGTTATATGGTATGACGTTATAACGTATTACGTTATATGGTATGACGTTATAACGTATTACGTTATATGTTATAACGTTATAACGTGTTACGTTATATGGTATGACGTTATAACGTATTACGTTAGATGGGACGACGTTATAACTTCTTACGTTGTATGGTATAACGTCATAACGTATTACGTTATATGTTATAACGTTATAACGTATTACGTTATATGGTATGTCGTTATAACGTATTACGTTATATGGTATGTCGTTATAACGTATTACGTTATATGGCATAACGTTATAACGTATAACGTTATATGGTATGTCGTTATTACATATTACGTTTTATGTTATAACGTTATAACGTATTACGTTATATGGTATGACGTTGTAACGTATTACGTTATATGGTATGTCCTTATAACGTATTAAGTTATGTGGCATAACGTTATAACGTATTACGTTATATGGTGTGACGTTATTACATATTACGTTATATGGGATGACGTTATAACGTATTACGTTATATGGTATGACGTTATAACGTATTACATTATATGTTATAACGTTATAACGTGTTACGTTATATGGTATGACGTTATAACGTATTACGTTATATGGGATGACGTTATAACTTACTACGTTATATGGTATGACGTTATAACGTATTACGTTATAGGGGATGACGTTACAACGTATTACGTTATATGTTATGACGTTATAACGTATTACGTTATATGGTATGACGTTATAACGTATTACGTTATATGGCATAACGTTATAACGTATAACGTTATATGGTATGTCGTTATTACATATTACGTTTTATGTTATAACGTTATAACGTATTACGTTATATGGTATGACGTTGTAACGTATTACGTTATATGGTATGTCCTTATAACGTATTAAGTTATGTGGCATAACGTTATAACGTATTACGTTATATGGTGTGACGTCATAACGTATTACGTTATATGTTATAACGATATAACGTATTACGTTATATGGTATGTCGTTATAACGTATTACGTTATATGGTATGTCGTTATAACGTATTACGTTATATGGCATAACGTTATAACGTATAACGTTATATGGTATGTCGTTATTACATATTACGTTTTATGTTATAACGTTATAACGTATTACGTTATATGGTATGACGTTGTAACGTATTACGTTATATGGTATGTCCTTATAACGTATTAAGTTATGTGGCATAACGTTATAACGTATTACGTTATATGGTGTGACGTTATTACATATTACGTTATATGGGATGACGTTATAACGTATTACGTTATATGGTATGACGTTATAACGTATTACGTTATATGGGATGACGTTATAACTTACTACGTTATATGGGATGACGTTATAACGTATTACGTCATATGGAATGATGTTATAACTTAATACGTTATTTCTTATGACGTTATAACGTACTACGTTATATGGGATGACGTTATAACGTATTACGTTATATGGGACGACGTTATAGCGCATTACATTATATGGTATAACGTAATAACGTATTACGTTATATGGGATGACGTTATAACGTATTACGTTATATGTTATAACGTTATAACGTATTAGGTTATATGGTATGACGTTATAACGTATTACGTTATATGGAATGATGTTATAACTTAATACGTTATTTCTTATGACGTTATAACGTACTACGTTATATGGGATGACGTTATAACGTATTACGTTATATGGGATGACGTTATAACGTATTACGTTCTATGTTATAACGTTTTAACGTATTACGTTATATAGGATGACGTTATAACGTATTACGTTATATGGTATGACGTTATAACGTATTACGTTATATGTTATAACGTTATAACGTATTACGTTATATGGTATTTCGTTATAACGTATTACGTTATATGGCATAACGTTATAACGTATTACGTTATATGGTATGTCGTTATAACGTATTACGTTATATGGCATAACGTTATAACGTATTACGTTATCTGGTATGATGTTATAACTTAATACGTTATTTCTTATGACGTTATAACGTACCACGTTATATGGGATGACGTTATAACGTATTACGTTATATGCGACGACGTTATAGCGCATTACATTAAATGGTATAACGTTATAACGTATTACGTTATATGGTATGACGTTATAACGTATTACGTAATAGGGGATGACGTTACAACGTATTACGTTATATGTTATGACGTTAGAACGTATTACGTTATATGGTATGACGTTATAACGTATTACATTATATGTTATAACGTTATAACGTATTACGTAATATGGTATGTCGTTATAACGTATTACGTTATGTGGCATTAAGTTATAACGTATTACGTTATATGGTATACAGTTATAACGTATTACGTTATATGGTATGACGTTATAACGTATTACGTTATAGGGGGTGACGTTATAACGTATCACGTTATATGTTATGACGTTATAACGTATTACGTTATATGGTATGACGTTATAACGTATTACGTTATATGATATAACGTTGTAACGTATTACGTTATATGGTATACAGTTATAACGTATTACGTTATATGGTACGACGTTATAACGTATTACGTTATATGGTATGTCGTTATAACGTATTACGTTATATGGCATAACGTTATAACGTATAACGTTATATGGTATGTCGTTATTACATATTACGTTTTATGTTATAACGTTATAACGTATTACGTTATATGGTATGACGTTGTAACGTATTACGTTATATGGTATGTCCTTATAACGTATTAAGTTATGTGGCATAACGTTATAACGTATTACGTTATATGGTGTGACGTTATTACATATTACGTTATATGGGATGACGTTATAACGTATTACGTTATATGGTATGACGTTATAACGTATTACGTTATATGGGATGACGTTATAACTTACTACGTTATATGGGATGACGTTATAACGTATTACGTTATATGGTATGACGTTATAACGTATTACATTATATGTTATAACGTTATAACGTGTTACGTTATATGGTATGACGTTATAACGTATTACGTTATATGAGATGACGTTATAACTTACTACGTTATATGGTATGACGTTATTACATATTACGTTTTATGTTATAACGTTATAACGTATTACGTTATATGGTATGACGTTGTAACGTATTACGTTATATGGTATGTCCTTATAACGTATTAAGTTATGTGGCATAACGTTATAACGTATTACGTTATATGGTGTGACGTTATTACATATTACGTTATATGGGATGACGTTATAACGTATTACGTTATATGGTATGACGTTATAACGTATTACATTATATGTTATAACGTTATAACGTGTTACGTTATATGGTATGACGTTATAACGTATTACGTTATATGGGATGACGTTATAACTTACTACGTTATATGGTATGACGTTATAACGTATTACGTTATAGGGGATGACGTTACAACGTATTACGTTATATGTTATGACGTTATAACGTATTACGTTATATGGTATGACGTTATAACGTATTACGTTATATGGCATAACGTTATAACGTATAACGTTATATGGTATGTCGTTATTACATATTACGTTTTATGTTATAACGTTATAACGTATTACGTTATATGGTATGACGTTGTAACGTATTACGTTATATGGTATGTCCTTATAACGTATTAAGTTATGTGGCATAACGTTATAACGTATTACGTTATATGGTGTGACGTCATAACGTATTACGTTATATGTTATAACGATATAACGTATTACGTTATATGGTATGTCGTTATAACGTATTACGTTATATGGTATGTCGTTATAACGTATTACGTTATATGGCATAACGTTATAACGTATAACGTTATATGGTATGTCGTTATTACATATTACGTTTTATGTTATAACGTTATAACGTATTACGTTATATGGTATGACGTTGTAACGTATTACGTTATATGGTATGTCCTTATAACGTATTAAGTTATGTGGCATAACGTTATAACGTATTACGTTATATGGTGTGACGTTATTACATATTACGTTATATGGGATGACGTTATAACGTATTACGTTATATGGTATGACGTTATAACGTATTACGTTATATGGGATGACGTTATAACTTACTACGTTATATGGGATGACGTTATAACGTATTACGTCATATGGAATGATGTTATAACTTAATACGTTATTTCTTATGACGTTATAACGTACTACGTTATATGGGATGACGTTATAACGTATTACGTTATATGTTATAACGTTATAACGTATTACGTTATATGGTATTTCGTTATAACGTATTACGTTATATGGCATAACGTTATAACGTATTACGTTATATGGTATGTCGTTATAACGTATTACGTTATATGGCATAACGTTATAACGTATTACGTTATCTGGTATGATGTTATAACTTAATACGTTATTTCTTATGACGTTATAACGTACCACGTTATATGGGATGACGTTATAACGTATTACGTTATATGCGACGACGTTATAGCGCATTACATTAAATGGTATAACGTTATAACGTATTACGTTATATGGTATGACGTTATAACGTATTACGTAATAGGGGATGACGTTACAACGTATTACGTTATATGTTATGACGTTAGAACGTATTACGTTATATGGTATGACGTTATAACGTATTACATTATATGTTATAACGTTATAACGTATTACGTAATATGGTATGTCGTTATAACGTATTACGTTATGTGGCATTAAGTTATAACGTATTACGTTATATGGTATACAGTTATAACGTATTACGTTATATGGTATGACGTTATAACGTATTACGTTATAGGGGGTGACGTTATAACGTATCACGTTATATGTTATGACGTTATAACGTATTACGTTATATGGTATGACGTTATAACGTATTACGTTATATGATATAACGTTGTAACGTATTACGTTATATGGTATACAGTTATAACGTATTACGTTATATGGTACGACGTTATAACGTATTACGTTATATGGTATGTCGTTATAACGTATTACGTTATATGGCATAACGTTATAACGTATAACGTTATATGGTATGTCGTTATTACATATTACGTTTTATGTTATAACGTTATAACGTATTACGTTATATGGTATGACGTTGTAACGTATTACGTTATATGGTATGTCCTTATAACGTATTAAGTTATGTGGCATAACGTTATAACGTATTACGTTATATGGTGTGACGTTATTACATATTACGTTATATGGGATGACGTTATAACGTATTACGTTATATGGTATGACGTTATAACGTATTACGTTATATGGGATGACGTTATAACTTACTACGTTATATGGGATGACGTTATAACGCATTACGTTATATGGAATGATGTTATAACTTAATACGTTATTTCTTATGACGTTATAACGTACTACGTTATATGGGATGACGTTATAACGTATTACGTTATATGGGACGACGTTATAGCGCATTACATTATATGGTATAACGTAATAACGTATTACGTTATATGGGATGACGTTATAACGTATTACGTTATATGTTATAACGTTATAACGTATTACGTTATATGGTATGACGTTATAACGTATTACGTTATATGGAATGATGTTATAACTTAATACGTTATTTCTTATGACGTTATAACGTACTACGTTATATGGGATGACGTTATAACGTATTACGTTATATGGGATGACGTTATAACGTATTACGTTCTATGTTATAACGTTTTAACGTATTACGTTATATAGGATGACGTTATAACGTATTACGTTATATGGTATGACGTTATAACGTTATAACGTATTACGTTATATGGTATGTCGTTATAACGTATTACGTTATATGGCATAACGTTATAACGTATTACGTTATATGGTATGTCGTTATAACGTATTACGTTATATGGCATAACGTTATAACGTATTACGTTATCTGGTATGATGTTATAACTTAATACGTTATTTCTTATGACGTTATAACGTACTACGTTATATGGGATGACGTTATAACGTATTACGTTATATGGTATGTCGTTATAACGTATTACGTTATATGGCATAACGTTATAACGTATTACGTTATATGGTATGTCGTTATAACGTATTACTTTATATGTTAAAACGTTATAACGTATTACGTTATATGTTATAACGGTATAACGTATTACGTTATATGGTATAACGTTATAACGTATTACGTTATATGTTATAACGTTATAACGTTTTACGTTATATGGTATGACGTTATAACGTATTACGTTATAAGGCATAACGTTATAACGTAATAGGTTATATGGTATGACGTTATGACGTATTACGTTATAGGGGATGACGTTGTAACGTATTACGTTATATGGTATGTCCTTATAACGTATTAAGTTATGTGGCATAACGTTATAACGTATTACGTTATATGGTGTGACGTCATAACGTATTACGTTATATGTTATAACGATATAACGTATTACGTTATATGGTATGTCGTTATAACGTATTACGTTATATGGTATGTCGTTATAACGTATTACGTTATATGGCATAACGTTATAACGTATAACGTTATATGGTATGTCGTTATTACATATTACGTTTTATGTTATAACGTTATAACGTATTACGTTATATGGTATGACGTTGTAACGTATTACGTTATATGGTATGTCCTTATAACGTATTAAGTTATGTGGCATAACGTTATAACGTATTACGTTATATGGTGTGACGTTATTACATATTACGTTATATGGGATGACGTTATAACGTATTACGTTATATGGTATGACGTTATAACGTATTACGTTATATGGGATGACGTTATAACTTACTACGTTATATGGGATGACGTTATAACGTATTACGTCATATGGAATGATGTTATAACTTAATACGTTATTTCTTATGACGTTATAACGTACTACGTTATATGGGATGACGTTATAACGTATTACGTTATATGTTATAACGTTATAACGTATTACGTTATATGGTATTTCGTTATAACGTATTACGTTATATGGCATAACGTTATAACGTATTACGTTATATGGTATGTCGTTATAACGTATTACGTTATATGGCATAACGTTATAACGTATTACGTTATCTGGTATGATGTTATAACTTAATACGTTATTTCTTATGACGTTATAACGTACCACGTTATATGGGATGACGTTATAACGTATTACGTTATATGCGACGACGTTATAGCGCATTACATTAAATGGTATAACGTTATAACGTATTACGTTATATGGTATGACGTTATAACGTATTACGTAATAGGGGATGACGTTACAACGTATTACGTTATATGTTATGACGTTAGAACGTATTACGTTATATGGTATGACGTTATAACGTATTACATTATATGTTATAACGTTATAACGTATTACGTAATATGGTATGTCGTTATAACGTATTACGTTATGTGGCATTAAGTTATAACGTATTACGTTATATGGTATACAGTTATAACGTATTACGTTATATGGTATGACGTTATAACGTATTACGTTATAGGGGGTGACGTTATAACGTATCACGTTATATGTTATGACGTTATAACGTATTACGTTATATGGTATGACGTTATAACGTATTACGTTATATGATATAACGTTGTAACGTATTACGTTATATGGTATACAGTTATAACGTATTACGTTATATGGTACGACGTTATAACGTATTACGTTATATGGTATGTCGTTATAACGTATTACGTTATATGGCATAACGTTATAACGTATAACGTTATATGGTATGTCGTTATTACATATTACGTTTTATGTTATAACGTTATAACGTATTACGTTATATGGTATGACGTTGTAACGTATTACGTTATATGGTATGTCCTTATAACGTATTAAGTTATGTGGCATAACGTTATAACGTATTACGTTATATGGTGTGACGTTATTACATATTACGTTATATGGGATGACGTTATAACGTATTACGTTATATGGTATGACGTTATAACGTATTACGTTATATGGGATGACGTTATAACTTACTACGTTATATGGGATGACGTTATAACGCATTACGTTATATGGAATGATGTTATAACTTAATACGTTATTTCTTATGACGTTATAACGTACTACGTTATATGGGATGACGTTATAACGTATTACGTTATATGGGACGACGTTATAGCGCATTACATTATATGGTATAACGTAATAACGTATTACGTTATATGGGATGACGTTATAACGTATTACGTTATATGTTATAACGTTATAACGTATTACGTTATATGGTATGACGTTATAACGTATTACGTTATATGGAATGATGTTATAACTTAATACGTTATTTCTTATGACGTTATAACGTACTACGTTATATGGGATGACGTTATAACGTATTACGTTATATGGGATGACGTTATAACGTATTACGTTCTATGTTATAACGTTTTAACGTATTACGTTATATAGGATGACGTTATAACGTATTACGTTATATGGTATGACGTTATAACGTTATAACGTATTACGTTATATGGTATGTCGTTATAACGTATTACGTTATATGGCATAACGTTATAACGTATTACGTTATATGGTATGTCGTTATAACGTATTACGTTATATGGCATAACGTTATAACGTATTACGTTATCTGGTATGATGTTATAACTTAATACGTTATTTCTTATGACGTTATAACGTACTACGTTATATGGGATGACGTTATAACGTATTACGTTATATGGTATGTCGTTATAACGTATTACGTTATATGGCATAACGTTATAACGTATTACGTTATATGGTATGTCGTTATAACGTATTACTTTATATGTTAAAACGTTATAACGTATTACGTTATATGTTATAACGGTATAACGTATTACGTTATATGGTATAACGTTATAACGTATTACGTTATATGTTATAACGTTATAACGTTTTACGTTATATGGTATGACGTTATAACGTATTACGTTATAAGGCATAACGTTATAACGTAATAGGTTATATGGTATGACGTTATGACGTATTACGTTATAGGGGATGACGTTATAACGTATTACGTTATATGTTATGACGTTATAACGTAATACGTTATATGTTATAACGTTATAACGTATTACGTTATATGGTATGACGTTATAATGTATTACGTTATAAGGCATAACGTTATAACGTAATAGGTTATATGGTATGACGTTATAACATATTACGTTATAGGGGATGACGTTATAACGTATAACGTTATATGTTATGACGTTATGACGTATTACGTTATATGGTATGACGTTATAACGTATTACGTTATATGTTATGACGTTATAACGTATTACGTTATATGTTATAACGTTATAGCGTATTACGTTATATGGGGTGACGTTATAACGTATTACGTTCTATGTTATAACGTTGTAACGTATTACGTTAGATGGTATACAGTTGTAACGTATTACGTTATATGATATAACGTTATAACGTATTACGTTATATGGTATGACGTTATAACGTATTACGTTATATGGTATGTCGTTATAACGTATTACTTTATATGTTAAAACGTTATAACGTATTACGTTATATGGTATGACGTTATAACGTATTACGTTATATGTTATAACATTATAACGTATTACGTTATATGGTATGTCGTTATAACGTATTTCGTTATATGTTATGACGTTATAACGTATTACGTTATATGTTACAACGTTATAACGTATTACGTTATAAGGCATAACGTTATAACGTAATAGGTTATATGGTATGACGTTATAACGTATTACGTTATAGGGGATGACGTTATAACGTAATAGGTTATATGGTATGACGTTATGACGTATTACGTTATAGGGGATGACGTTATAACGTATTACGTTATATGTTATGACGTTATAACGTAATACGTTATATGTTATAACGTTATAACGTATTACGTTATATGGTATGCCGTTATAACGTATTAAGTTATATGGTATGACGTTATAACTTAATACGTTATTTGTTATGACGTTATAACGTACTACGTTATATGGGATGACGTTATAACGTATTACGTTATATGGGACGACGTCATAGCGCATTACATTATATGGTATAACGTAATAACGTATTACGTTATATGGGATGACGTTATAACTTACTACGTTATATGGGATGACGTTATAACGTATTACGTTAAATGGTATGATGTTATAACTTAATATGTTATTTCTTATGACGTTATAACGTACTACGTTATATGGGATGACGTTATAACGTATTAAGTTATATGGGATGACGTTATAACGTATTACGTTCTATGTTATAACGTTTTAACGTATTACGTTATATAGGATGACGTTATAACGTATTACGTTATATGGTATGTCGTTATAACGTATTACGTTATATGGCATAACGTTATAACGTATTACGTTATATGGTATGTCGTTATAACGTATTACTTTATATGTTAAAACGTTATAACGTATTACGTTATATGGTATGACGTTATAACGTATTACGTTATATGTTATAACATTATAACGTATTACGTTATATGGTATGTCGTTATAACGTATTTCGTTATATGTTATGACGTTATAACGTATTACGTTATATGTTATAACGTTATAACGTATTACGTTATATGGTATGACGTTATAACGTATTACGTTATAAGGCATAACGTTATAACGTAATAGGTTATATGGTATGACGTTATAACGTATTACGTTATAGGGGATGACGTTATAACGTAATAGGTTATATGGTATGACGTTATGACGTATTACGTTACAGGGGATGACGTTATAACGTATTACGTTATATGTTATGACGTTATAACGTAATACGTTATATGTTATAACGTTATAACGTATTACGTTATATGGTATGACGTTATAACGTATTACGTTATAAGGCATAACGTTATAACGTAATAGGTTATATGGTATGACGTTATAACATATTACGTTATAGGGGATGACGTTATAACGTATAACGTTATATGTTATGACGTTATGACGTATTACGTTATATGGTATGACGTTATAACGTATTACGTTATATGTTATGACGTTATAACGTATTACGTTATATGTTATAACGTTATAACGTATTACGTTATATGGGATGACGTTATAACGTATTACGTTCTATGTTATAACGTTGTAACGTATTACGTTAGATGGTATACAGTTGTAACGTATTACGTTATATGATATAACGTTATAACGTATTACGTTATATGGTATGACGTTATAACGTATTACGTTATATGGTATGTCGTTATAACGTATTACGTTATATGGCATAACGTTATAACGTATTACGTTATATGGTATGTCGTTATAACGTATTACTTTATATGTTAAAACGTTATAACGTATTACGTTATATGGTATGACGTTATAACGTATTACGTTATATGTTATAACATTATAACGTATTACGTTATATGGTATGTCGTTATAACGTATTTCGTTATATGTTATGACGTTATAACGTATTACGTTATATGTTATAACGTTATAACGTATTACGTTATATGGTATGACGTTATAACGTATTACTTTATAAGGCATAACGTTATAACGTAATAGGTTAGATGGTATGACGTTATAACGTATTACGTTATAGGGGATGACGTTATAACGTAAAAGGTTATATGGTATGACGTTATGACGTATTACGTTATAGGGGATGACGTTATAACGTATTACGTTATATGTTATGACGTTATAACGTAATACGTTATATGTTATAACGTTATAACGTATTACGTTATATGGTATGCCGTTATAACGTATTAAGTTATATGGTATGACGTTATAACTTAATACGTTATTTGTTATGACGTTATAACGTACTACGTTATATGGGATGACGTTATAACGTATTACGTTATATGGGACGACGTCATAGCGCATTACATTATATGGTATAACGTAATAACGTATTACGTTATAGGGGATGACGTTATAACGTAATAGGTTATATGGTATGACGTTATGACGCATTACGTTATAGGGGATGACGTTATAACGTATTACGTTATATGTTATGACGTTATAACGTAATACGTTATATGTTATAACGTTATAACGTATTACGTTATATGGTATGCCGTTATAACGTATTAAGTTATATGGTATGACGTTATAACTTAATACGTTATTTGTTATGACGTTATAACGTACTACGTTATATGGGATGACGTTATAACGTATTACGTTATATGGGACGACGTCATAGCGCATTACATTATATGGTATAACGTAATAACGTATTACGTTATATGGGATGACGTTATAACTTACTACGTTATATGGGATGACGTTATAACGTATTACGTTAAATGGTATGATGTTATAACTTAATATGTTATTTCTTATGACGTTATAACGTACTACGTTATATGGGATGACGTTATAACGTATTAAGTTATATGGGATGACGTTATAACGTATTACGTTCTATGTTATAACGTTTTAACGTATTACGTTATATGGTATGTCGTTATAACGTATTTCGTTATATGTTATGACGTTATAACGTATTACGTTATATGTTATAACGTTATAACGTATTACGTTATATGGTATGACGTTATAACGTATTACGTTATAAGGCATAACGTTATAACGTAATAGGTTATATGGTATGACGTTATAACGTATTACGTTATAGGGGATGACGTTATAACGTAATAGGTTATATGGTATGACGTTATGACGTATTACGTTACAGGGGATGACGTTATAACGTATTACGTTATATGTTATGACGTTATAACGTAATACGTTATATGTTATAACGTTATAACGTATTACGTTATATGGTATGACGTTATAACGTATTACGTTATAAGGCATAACGTTATAACGTAATAGGTTATATGGTATGACGTTATAACATATTACGTTATAGGGGATGACGTTATAACGTATAACGTTATATGTTATGACGTTATGACGTATTACGTTATATGGTATGACGTTATAACGTATTACGTTATATGTTATGACGTTATAACGTATTACGTTATATGTTATAACGTTATAACGTATTACGTTATATGGGATGACGTTATAACGTATTACGTTCTATGTTATAACGTTGTAACGTATTACGTTAGATGGTATACAGTTGTAACGTATTACGTTATATGATATAACGTTATAACGTATTACGTTATATGGTATGACGTTATAACGTATTACGTTATATGGTATGTCGTTATAACGTATTACGTTATATGGCATAACGTTATAACGTATTACGTTATATGGTATGTCGTTATAACGTATTACTTTATATGTTAAAACGTTATAACGTATTACGTTATATGGTATGACGTTATAACGTATTACGTTATATGTTATAACATTATAACGTATTACGTTATATGGTATGTCGTTATAACGTATTTCGTTATATGTTATGACGTTATAACGTATTACGTTATATGTTATAACGTTATAACGTGTTACGTTATATGGTATGACGTTATAACGTATTACTTTATAAGGCATAACGTTATAACGTAATAGGTTAGATGGTATGACGTTATAACGTATTACGTTATAGGGGATGACGTTATAACGTAAAAGGTTATATGGTATGACGTTATGACGTATTACGTTATAGGGGATGACGTTATAACGTATTACGTTATATGTTATGACGTTATAACGTAATACGTTATAGGTTATAACGTTATAACGTATTACGTTATATGGTATGCCGTTATAACGTATTAAGTTATATGGTATGACGTTATAACTTAATACGTTATTTGTTATGACGTTATAACGTACTACGTTATATGGGATGACGTTATAACGTATTACGTTATATGGGACGACGTCATAGCGCATTACATTATATGGTATAACGTAATAACGTATTACGTTATAGGGGATGACGTTATAACGTAATAGGTTATATGGTATGACGTTATGACGCATTACGTTATAGGGGATGACGTTATAACGTATTACGTTATATGTTATGACGTTATAACGTAATACGTTATATGTTATAACGTTATAACGTATTACGTTATATGGTATGCCGTTATAACGTATTAAGTTATATGGTATGACGTTATAACTTAATACGTTATTTGTTATGACGTTATAACGTACTACGTTATATGGGATGACGTTATAACGTATTACGTTATATGGGACGACGTCATAGCGCATTACATTATATGGTATAACGTAATAACGTATTACGTTATATGGGATGACGTTATAACTTACTACGTTATATGGGATGACGTTATAACGTATTACGTTAAATGGTATGATGTTATAACTTAATATGTTATTTCTTATGACGTTATAACGTACTACGTTATATGGGATGACGTTATAACGTATTAAGTTATATGGGATGACGTTATAACGTATTACGTTCTATGTTATAACGTTTTAACGTATTACGTTATATGGTATGTCGTTATAACGTATTTCGTTATATGTTATGACGTTATAACGTATTACGTTATATGTTATAACGTTATAACGTATTACGTTATATGGTATGACGTTATAACGTATTACGTTATAAGGCATAACGTTATAACGTAATAGGTTATATGGTATGACGTTATAACGTATTACGTTATAGGGGATGACGTTATAACGTAATAGGTTATATGGTATGACGTTATGACGTATTACGTTACAGGGGATGACGTTATAACGTATTACGTTATATGTTATGACGTTATAACGTAATACGTTATATGTTATAACGTTATAACGTATTACGTTATATGGTATGACGTTATAACGTATTACGTTATAAGGCATAACGTTATAACGTAATAGGTTATATGGTATGACGTTATAACATATTACGTTATAGGGGATGACGTTATAACGTATAACGTTATATGTTATGACGTTATGACGTATTACGTTATATGGTATGACGTTATAACGTATTACGTTATATGTTATGACGTTATAACGTATTACGTTATATGTTATAACGTTATAACGTATTACGTTATATGGGATGACGTTATAACGTATTACGTTCTATGTTATAACGTTGTAACGTATTACGTTAGATGGTATACAGTTGTAACGTATTACGTTATATGATATAACGTTATAACGTATTACGTTATATGGTATGACGTTATAACGTATTACGTTATATGGTATGTCGTTATAACGTATTACGTTATATGGCATAACGTTATAACGTATTACGTTATATGGTATGTCGTTATAACGTATTACTTTATATGTTAAAACGTTATAACGTATTACGTTATATGGTATGACGTTATAACGTATTACGTTATATGTTATAACATTATAACGTATTACGTTATATGGTATGTCGTTATAACGTATTTCGTTATATGTTATGACGTTATAACGTATTACGTTATATGTTATAACGTTATAACGTGTTACGTTATATGGTATGACGTTATAACGTATTACTTTATAAGGCATAACGTTATAACGTAATAGGTTAGATGGTATGACGTTATAACGTATTACGTTATAGGGGATGACGTTATAACGTAAAAGGTTATATGGTATGACGTTATGACGTATTACGTTATAGGGGATGACGTTATAACGTATTACGTTATATGTTATGACGTTATAACGTAATACGTTATAGGTTATAACGTTATAACGTATTACGTTATATGGTATGCCGTTATAACGTATTAAGTTATATGGTATGACGTTATAACTTAATACGTTATTTGTTATGACGTTATAACGTACTACGTTATATGGGATGACGTTATAACGTATTACGTTATATGGGACGACGTCATAGCGCATTACATTATATGGTATAACGTAATAACGTATTACGTTATATGGGATGACGTTATAACTTACTACGTTATATGGGATGACGTTATAACGTATTACGTTATATGGTATGATGTTATAACTTAATATGTTATTTCTTATGACGTTATAACGTACTACGTTATATGGGATGACGTTATAACGTATTAAGATATATGGGATGACGTTATAACGTATTACGTTCTATGTTATAACGTTTTAACGTATTACGTTATATAGGATGACGTTATAACGTATTACGTTATATGGTATGACGTTATAACGTATTACGTTATATGTTATAACGTTATAACGTATTACGTTATATGGTATGTCGTTATAACGTATTACGTTATATGGCATAACGTTATAACGTATTACGTTATATGGTATACAGTTATAACGTATTACGTAATAGGGGATGACGCTATAACGTAATACGTTATGTGGGATGACGTTATAACGTAATAGGTTGTATGATATGACGTTATAACGTATTACGTTATATGGGATGACGTTATATCGTATTAGGTTCTATGTTACAACGTTGTAACGTATTACGTTAAATGGTATACAGTTATAACGTATTACGTAATAGGCGATGACGCTATAACGTATTACGTTATATGTTATGACGTTATAACGTATTACGTTATATGGTATGACGTTGTAACGTATTACGTTATATGGGATGTCCTTATAAACTATTAAGTTATGTGGCATAACGTTATAACGTATTACGCTATATGGTATGGCGTTATTACATATTACGTTATATGGGATGACGTTATAACGTAATAGGTTACAAGGTACGACGTTATAACGTATTAAGTTATATGGTATGACGTTATAACTTAATACGTTATTTGTTTTAACGTTTTAACGTATTACGTTATATAGGATGACGTTATAACGTATTACGTTATATGGTATGACGTTATAACTTATTACGTTATATGTTATAACGTTATAACGTATTACGTTATATGATATGTCGTTATAACGTATTACGTTATATGGCATAACGTTATAACGTATTACGTTATATGGTATGACGTTATAACGTATCACGTTATATGGGATGACGTTATAACTTACTACGTTATATGGTATGACGTTATAACGTATTACGTTATATGGGACGACGTTATAACGTCTTACGTTGTATGGTATAACGTCATAACGTATTACGTTATATGGTATGTCGTTATAACGTATTACGTTATATGGCATGTCGTTATAACGTATTACGTTATATGGCATAACGTTATAACGTATTTCGTTATATGGGACGACGTTACAACGTCTTACGTTGTATGGTATGACGTTATAACGTATTACGTTATATGTTATAACGTTATAACTTACTACGTTATATGGGATGACATTATAACGTATTACGTTATATGGTATGATGTTATAACTTAATATGTTATTTCTTATGACGTTATAACGTACTACGTTATATGGGATGACGTTATAACGTATTAAGTTATATGGGA
Source organism: Bombus huntii (assembly GCF_024542735.1). NCBI lineage: Eukaryota > Metazoa > Arthropoda > Insecta > Hymenoptera > Apidae > Bombus > Bombus huntii. The sequence continues at coordinate 22,859,567 of NC_066238.1, forward strand.
TGACGTTATAACGTATTACGTTCTATGTTATAACGTTTTAACGTATTACGTTATATAGGATGACGTTATAACGTTTTGCGTTATATGGTATGACGTTATAACGTATTACGTTATATGTTATAACGTTATAACGTATTACGTTATATGGCATAACGTTATAACGTATTACGTTATATGGTATGACGTTATAACGTATCACGTTATATGGGATGACGTTATAACTTACTACGTTATATGGTATGACGTTATAACGTATTACGTTATATGGAACGACGTTATAACGTCTTACGTTGTATGGTATAACGTCATAACGTATTACGTTATATGGTATGACTTTATAACGTATTACGTTATATGGCATAACGTTATAACGTATTAAGTTATATGATATAGCGTTATAACGTAATACGTTATATGGGATGACGTTATAACGTAATAGGTTGTATGATATGACGTTATAACGTAATAGGTTGTATGATATGACGTTATAACGTATTACGTTATATGGGATGACGTTATAACGTATTAGGTTCTATGTTATAACGTTGTAACGTATTACGTTATATGGTATACAGTTATAACGTATTACGTAATAGGGGATGACGCTATAACGAATTACGTTATATGTTATGACGTTATAACGTATTACGTTATATGGTATGTCGTTATAACGTATTACGTTATATGGTATGTCGTTATAACGTATTACGTTATATGGCATAACGTTATAACGTATTACGTTATATGGTATGTCGTTATAACGTATTAGGTTCTATGTTATAACGTTGTAACGTATTACGTTATATGGTATACAGTTATAACGTATTACGTAATAGGGGATGACGCTATAACGTATTACGTTACATGTTATGACGTTATAACGTATTACGTTATATGGTATGACGTTGTAACGTATTACGTTATATGGTATGTCCTTATAACGTATTAAGTTATGTGGCATAACGTTATAACGTATTACGTTATATGGTATGACGTTATTACACATTACGTTATATAGGATGACGTTATAACGTATTACGTTATATGGTATGACGTTATAACGTATTACGTTATATGTTATAACGTTATAACTTACTACGTTATATGGGATGACATTATAACGTATTACGTTATATGGTATGATGTTATAACTTAATATGTTATTTCGTATGACGTTATAACGTACTACGTTATATGGGATGACGTTATAACGTATTAAGTTATATGGGATGACGTTATAACGTATTACGTTCTATGTTATAACGTTTTAACGTATTACGTTATATAGGATGACGTTATAACGTTTTGCGTTATATGGTATGACGTTATAACGTATTACGTTATATGTTATAACGTTATAACGTATTACGTTATATGGGACGACGTTATAACGTCTTACGTTGTATGGTATAACGTCATAACGTATTACGTTATATGGTATGACTTTATAACGTATTACGTTATATGGCATAACCTTATAACGTATTAAGTTATATGATATAGCGTTATAACGTAATACGTTATATGGGATGACGTTATAACGTAATAGGTTGTATGATATGACGTTATAACGTATTACGTTATATGGGATGACCTTATAACGTATTAGGTTCTATGTTATAACGTTGTAACGTATTACGTCATATGGTATACAGTTATAGCGTATTACGTAATAGGGGATGACGCTATAACGTATTACGTTATATGTTATGACGTTATAACGTATTAAGTTATATGGTATTACGTTATAACTTAATACGTTATTTGTTATGACGTTATAACGTACTACGTTATATGGGATGACGTTATAACGTATTACGTTATATGGGACGACGTTATAGCGCATTACCTTATATGGTATAACGTAATAACGTATTACGTTATATGGGATGACGTTATAACGTATTACGTTATATGTTATAACGTTATAACGTATTACGTTATATGGTATGCCGTTATAACGTATTACATTATATGTTATAACGTTATAACTTATTACGTTATATGGTATGACGTTATAACGTATTACGTTATATGGTATGTCGTTATAACGTATTACGTTATATGGTATGATGTTATAACTTAATACGTTGTTTCTTATGACGTTATAACGTACTACGTTATATGGGATGACGTTATAACGTATTACGTTATATGGGATGACGTTATAACGTATTACGTTCTATGTTATAACGTTTTAACGTATTACGTTATATAGGATGACGTTATAACGTATTACGTTATATGGTATGACGTTATAACGTATTACGTTATATGTTATAACGTTATAACGTATTACGTTATATGGTATGTCGTTATAACGTATTACGTTATATGGGACGACGTTATAACGTCTTACGTTGTATGGTATAACGTCATAACGTATTACGTTATATGGTATGACGTTATAACGTATTACGTTATATGGCATAACGTTATAACGTATTAAGTTATATGATATAGCGTTATAACGTAATACGTTATATGGGATGACGTTATAACGTAATAGGTTGTATGATATGACGTTATAACGTATTACGTTATATGGGATGACATTATAACGTATTAGGTTCTATGTTATAACGTTGAAACGTATTACGTCATATGGTATACAGTTATAGCGTATTACGTAATAGGGGATGACGCTATAACGTATTACGTTATATGTTATGACGTTATAACGTATTAAGTTATATGGTATGACGTTATAACTTAATACGTTATTTGTTATGACGTTATAATGTACTACGTTATATGGGATGACGTTATAACGTATTATGTTATATGGGACGACGTTATAGCGCGTTACATTATATGGTATAACGTAAAAACGTATTACGTTATATGGGATGACGTTATAACGTACTACGTTATATGGGATGACGTTATAACGTATTACGTTATATGGGACGACGTTATAGCGCATTACATTATATGGTATAACGTAATAACGTATTACGTTATATGGTATGTCGTTATAACGTATTAGGTTCTATGTTATAACGTTGTAACGTATTACGTTATATGGTATACAGTTATAACGTATTACGTAATAGGGGATGACGCTCTAACGTATTACGTTATATGTTATGACGTTATAACGTATTACGTTATATGGTATGACGTTGTAACGTATTACGTTATATGGTATGTCCTTATAACGTATTAAGTTATGTGGCATAACGTTATAACGTATTACGTTATATGGTATGACGTTATTACACATTACTTTATATGGGTTGACGTTACAACGTAATAGGTTATATGGGATGACGTTATAACTTACTACGTTACATGGGATGACGTTATAACGTATTACGTTATATGGTATGATGTTATAACTCAATACGTTATTTCCTATGACGTTATAACGTACTACGTTATACGGGATGACGTTATAACGTATTACGTTATATGCGACGACGTTATAGCGCATTACATTAAATGGTATAACGTTATAACGTATTACGTTATATGGTATGACGTTATAATGTATTACGTTATAGGGGATGACGTTACAACGTATTACGTTATATGTTATGACGTTATAACGTATTACGTTATATGGTATGACGTTATAACGTATTACATTATATGGCATTACGTTATAACGTATTACGTTATATGTTATAACGTTATAAAGTATTACATTATATGTTATAACGTTATAACGTATTACGTAATATGGTATGTCGTTATAACGTACTACGTTATATGGTATGTCGTTATAACGTATTACGTTATATGGCATAACGTTATAACGTATTACGTTATATGGTATGTCGTTATAACGTATTAGGTTCTATGTTATAACGTTGTAACGTATTACGTTATATGGTATACAGTTATAACGTATTACGTGATAGGGGATGACGCTATAACGTATTACTTTATATGTTATGACGTTATAACGTATTACGTTATATGGTATGACGTTGTAACGTATTACGTTATATGGCATTACGTTATAACGTATTACGTTATATGTTATGACGTTATAAAGTATTACGTAATATGGTATGCCGTTATAATGTATTACATTATATGTTATAACGTTATAACTTATTACGTTATATGGTATGACGTTATAACGTATTACGTTATATGGCATAACATTATAACGTATTAAGTTATATGATATAACGTTATAACGCAATACGTTATATGGGATGACGTTATAACGTATTACGTTATATGGTATGATGTTATAACTTAATACGTTGTTTCTTATGACGTTATAACGTACTACGTTATATGGGATGACGTTATAACGTATTACGTTATATGGGATGACGTTATAACGTATTACGTTCTATGTTATAACGTTTTAACGTATTACGTTATATAGGATGACGTTATAACGTATTACGTTATATGGTATGACGTTATAACGTATTACGTTATATGTTATAACGTTATAACGTATTACGTTATATGGTATGTCGTTATAACGTATTACGTTATATGGGACGACGTTATAACGTCTTACGTTGTATGGTATAACGTCATAACGTATTACGTTATATGGTATGACGTTAAAACGTATTACGTTATATGGCATAACGTTATAACGTATTAAGTTATATGATATAGCGTTATAACGTAATACGTTATATGGGATGACGTTATAACGTAATAGGTTGTATGATATGACGTTATAACGTATTACGTTATATGGGATGACATTATAACGTATTAGGTTCTATGTTATAACGTTGAAACGTATTACGTCATATGGTATACAGTTATAGCGTATTACGTAATAGGGGATGACGCTATAACGTATTACGTTATATGTTATGACGTTATAACGTATTAAGTTATATGGTATGACGTTATAACTTAATACGTTATTTGTTATGACGTTATAACGTACTACGTTATATAGGATGACGTTATAACGTATTACGTTATATGGTATGACGTTATAACGTATTACGTTATATGTTATAACGTTATAACGTATTACGTTATATGGTATGTCGTTATAACGTATTACGTTATATGGGATGACGTTATAACGTATTACGTTATATGGGACGACGTTATAGCGCATTACATTATATGGTATAACGTAATAACGTATTACGTTATATGGTATGTCGTTATAACGTATTAGGTTCTATGTTATAACGTTGTAACGTATTACGTTATATGGTATACAGTTATAACGTATTACGTAATAGGGGATGACGCTATAACGTATTACGTTATATGTTATGACGTTATAACGTATTACGTTATATGGTATGACGTTGTAACGTATTACGTTATATGGTATGTCCTTATAACGTATTAAGTTATGTGGCATAACGTTATAACGTATTAAGTTATATGATATAGCGTTATAACGTAATACGTTATATGGGATGACGTTATAACGTAATAGGTTGTATGATATGACGTTATAACGTATTACGTTATATGGGATGACATTATAACGTATTAGGTTCTATGTTATAACGTTGAAACGTATTACGTCATATGGTATACAGTTATAGCGTATTACGTAATAGGGGATGACGCTATAACGTATTACGTTATATGTTATGACGTTATAACGTATTAAGTTATATGGTATGACGTTATAACTTAATACGTTATTTGTTATGACGTTATAACGTACTACGTTATATGGGATGACGTTATAACGTATTACGTTATATGGGACGACGTTATAGCGCGTTACATTATATGGTATAACTTAAAAACGTATTACGTTATATGGGATGACGTTATAACGTACTACGTTATATGGGATGACGTTATAACGTATTACGTTATATGGGACGACGTTATAGCGCATTACATCATATGGTATAACGTAATAACGTATTACGTTATATGGTATGTCGTTATAACGTATTAGGTTCTATGTTATAACGTTGTAACGTATTACGTTATATGGTATACAGTTATAACGTATTACGTTATATGGTATGTCCTTATAACGTATTAAGTTATGTGGCATAACGTTATAACGTATTACGTTATATGGTATGACGTTATTACACATTACGTTATATGGGATGACGTTACAACGTAATAGGTTATATGGGATGACGTTATAACTTACTACGTTACATGGGATGACGTTATAACGTATTACGTTATATGGTATGATGTTATAACTCAATACGTTATTTCCTATGACGTTATAACGTACTACGTTATACGGGATGACGTTATAACGTATTACGTTATATGCGACGACGTTATAGCGCATTACATTAAATGGTATAACGTTATAACGTATTACGTTATATGGTATGACGTTATAATGTATTACGTTATAGGGGATGACGTTACAACGTATTACGTTATATGTTATGACGTTATAACGTATTACGTTATATGGTATGTCCTTATAACGTATTAAATTATGTGGCATTACGTTATAACGTATTACGTTATATGGTATGACGTTATTACATATTACGTTATATGTTATAACGTTATAACGTATTACGTTATATGGTATGACGTTATAACGTATTACGTTATATGGCATAAAGTTATAACGTATTACGTTATATGATATAACGTTATAACGTAATACGTTATATGGGATGACGTTATAACGTAATAGGTTGTATGATATGACGTTATAACGTATTACGTTATATGGGATGACGTTATAACGTATTAGGTTCTATGTTATAACGTTGTAACGTATTACGTTAAATGGTATACAGTTATAGCGTATTACGTAATAGGGCATGACGTTATTACATATTACGTTATATGGGATGACGTTATAACGTAATAGGTTACATGGTACGACGTTATAACGTATTAAGTTATATGGTATGACGTTATAACTTAATACGTTATTTGTTATGACGTTATAACGTACTACGTTATATGGGATGACGTTATAACGAATTACGTTATATGGGACGACGTTATAGCGCATTACATTATATGGTATAACGTAATAACGTATATGTTGTAACGTTATAACGTATTACGTTATATGGTATGACGTTATAACGTATTACGTTATATGGCATAACGTTATAACGTATTACGTTATATGGTATGACGTTATAACGTATTACGTTGTATGGTATAACGTCATAACGTATTACGTTATATGGTATGTCGTTATAACGTATTACGTTATATGGTATGTCGTTATAACGTATTACGTTATATGGCATAACGTTATAACGTATTATGTTATATGGTATGTCGTTATAACGTATTAGGTTCTATGTTATAACGTTGTAACGTATTACGTTATATGGTATACAGTTATAACGTATTATGTTATATGGTATGTCGTTATAACGTATTAGGTTCTATGTTATAACGTTGTAACGTATTACGTTATATGGTATACAGTTATAACGTATTACGTAATAGGGGATGACGCTATAACGTATTACGTTATATGTTATGACGTTATAACGTATTACGTTATATGGTATGACGTTGTAACGTATTACGTTATATGGTATGTCCTTATAACGTATTAAGTTATGTGGCATAACGTTATAACGTATTACGTTATATGGTATGACGTTGTTACACATTACGTTATATGGGATGACATTACAACGTAATAGGTTATATGGTATGACGTTATAATGTATTAAGTTATATGGTATGACGTTATAACTTAATACGTTATATGGTATGTCCTTATAACGTATTAAGTTATGTGGCACAGCGTTATAACGTATTACGTTATATGGTATGACGTTATTACACATTACGTTATATGGGATGACGTTACAACGTAATAGGTTATATGGTATGACGTTATAACGTATTACGTTATATGTTATAACGTTATAACGTATTACGTTATATGGTATGCCGTTATAACGTATTACATTATATGTTATAACGTTATAAATTATTACGTTATATGGTATGACGTTATAACGTATTACGTTATATGGCATAACATTATAACGTATTACGTTATATGATACAACGTTATAACGCAATACGTTATATGTTATGACGTTATAACTTACTACGTTACATGGGATGACGTTATAACGTATTACGTTATATGGTATGATGTTATAACTCAATACGTTATTTCCTATGACGTTATAACGTACTACGTTATACGGGATGACGTTATAACGTATTACGTTATATGCGACGACGTTATAGCGCATTACATTAAATGGTATAACGTTATAACGTATTACGTTATATGGTATGACGTTATAATGTATTACGTTATAGGGGATGACGTTACAACGTATTACGTTATATGTTATGACGTTATAACGTATTACGTTATATGGTATGTCCTTATAACGTATTAAGTTATGTGGCATAACGTTATAACGTATTACGTTATATGGTATGACGTTATTACACATTACGTTATATGGGATGACGTTACAACGTAATAGGTTATATTACATTATATGTTATAACGTTATAACGTATTATGTAATATGGTATGTCGTTATAACGTATTACATTATATGGCATTACGTTATAACGTATTACGTTATATGTTATAACGTTATAACGTATTACGTAATATGGTATGTCGTTATAACGTATTAGGTTCTATGTTATAACGTTGTAACGTATTACGTTATATGGTATACAGTTATAACGTATTACGTAATAGGGGATGACGCTATAACGTATTACGTTATATGTTATGACGTTATAACGTATTACGTTATATGGTATGACGTTGTAACGTATTACGTTATATGGTATGTCCTTATAACGTATTAAGTTATGTGGCATAACGTTATAACGTATTACGTTATATGGTATGACGTTATAACGTATTACATTATATGTTTTAACGTTATAACTTACTACGTTATATGGGATGACGTTATAACGTATTAAGTTATATGGGATGACGTTATAACGTATTACGTTCTATGTTATAACGTTATAACGTATTACGTTATATGGCATAACGTTATAACGTATTACGTTATATGGTATGTCGTTATAACGTATTACGTTATATGGCATAACGCTATAACGTATTACGTCATATGGTATACAGTTATAGCGTATTACGTAATAGGGGATGACGCTATAACGTATTACGTTATATGTTATGACGTTATAACCTATTAAGTTAAATGGTATGACGTTATAACTTAATACGTTATTAGTTATGACGTTATAACGCACTACGTTATATGGGATGACGTTATAACGTATTACGTTATATGGGACGACGTTATAGCGCATTACATTATATGGTATAACGTAATAACGTATTACGTTATATGGGATGACGTTATAACTTACTACGTTACATGGGATGACGTTATAACGTATTACGTTATATGGTATGATGTTAAAACTCAATACGTTATTTCCTATGACGTTATAACGTACTACGTTATACGGGATGACGTTATAACGTATTACGTTATATGCGACGACGTTATAGCGCATTACATTAAATGGTATAACGTTATAACGTATTACGTTATATGGTATGACGTTATAATGTATTACGTAATATGGTATGTCGTTATAACGTATTAGGTTCTATGTTATAACGTTGTAACGTATTACGTTATATGGTATACAGTTATAACGTATTACGTAATAGGGGATGACGCTATAACGTATTACGTTATATGTTATGACGTTATAACGTATTACGTTATATGGTATGACGTTGTAACGTATTACGTTATATGGTATGTCCTTATAACGTATTAAGTTATGTGGCATAACGTTATAACGTATTACGTTATATGGTATGACGTTATTACACATTACGTTATATAGGATGACGTTACAACGTAATAGGTTATATGGTATGACGTTATAACGTATTAAGTTATATGGTATGACGTTATAACTTAATACGTTATATGGTATGTCCTTATAACGTATTAAGTTATGTGGCATAACGTTATAACCTATTACGTTATATGGTATGACGTTATTACACATTACGTTATATAGGATGACGTTACAACGTAATAGGTTATATGGCATAACGTTATAACGTATTACGTTATATGGTATGACGTTATAACGTATCACGTTATATGGGATGACGTTATAACTTACTACGTTATATGGTATGACGTTATAACGTATTACGTTATATGGGACGACGTTATAACGTCTTACGTTGTATGGTATAACGTTATAACGTATTACGTTATATGGTATGTCGTTATAACGCATTACGTTATATGGTATGTCGTTATAACGTATTACGTTATATGGCATAACGTTATAACGTATTTCGTTATATGGGACGACGTTACAACGTCTTACGTTGTATGGTATAACGTCATAACGTATTACGTTATATGTTATAACGTTATAACGTATTACGTTATATGGTATGTCGTTATAACGTATTACGTTATATGGTATGTCGTTACAACGTATTACGTTATATGGCATAACGTTATAACGTATTATGTTATATGGTATGTCGTTATCACTTATTAGGTTCTATGTTATAACGTTGTAACGTAATACGTTATATGGTATACAGTTATAACGTATTACAGTTATAACGTAATAGGGGATGACGCTATAACGTATTACGTTATATGTTAGGACGTTATAACGTATTACGTTATATGGTATGACGTTATAACGTATTACGTTATATGGCATAACGTTATAACGTATTACGTTATATGATATAGCGTTATAACGTATTATGTTATATGGTATGTCGTTATAACGTATTAGGTTCTATGTTATAACGTTGTAACGTATTACGTTATATGGTATACAGTTATAACGTATTATGTTATATGGTATGTCGTTATAACGTACTAGGTTCTATGTTATAACGTTGTAACGTATTACGTTATATGGTATACAGTTATAACGTATTACGTAATAGGGGATGACGCTATAACGTATTACGTTATATGTTATGACGTTATAACGTATTACGTTATATGGTATGATGTTGTAACGTATTACGTTATATGGTATGTCCTTATAACGTATTAAGTTATGTGGCATAACGTTATAACGTATTACGTTATATGGTATGACGTTGTTACACATTACGTTATATGGGATGACATTACAACGTAATAGGTTATATGGTATGACGTTATAATGTATTAAGTTATATGGTATGACGTTATAACTTAATACGTTATATGGTATGTCCTTATAACGTATTAAGTTATGTGGCACAGCGTTATAACGTATTACGTTATATGGCATAACATTATAACGTATTACGTTATATGATACAACGTTATAACGCAATACGTTATATGTTATGACGTTATAACTTACTACGTTACATGGGATGACGTTATAACGTATTACGTTATATGGTATGATGTTATAACTCAATACGTTATTTCCTATGACGTTATAACGTACTACGTTATACGGGATGACGTTATAACGTATTACGTTATATGCGACGACGTTATAGCGCATTACATTAAATGGTATAACGTTATAACGTATTACGTTATATGGTATGACGTTATAATGTATTACGTTATAGGGGATGACGTTACAACGTATTACGTTATATGTTATGACGTTATAACGTATTACGTTATATGGTATGACGTTATAACGTATTACATTATATGTTATAACGTTATAACGTATTATGTAATATGGTATGTCGTTATAACGTATTACATTATATGGCATTACGTTATAACGTATTACGTTATATGTTATAACGTTATAACGTATTACGTAATATGGTATGTCGTTATAACGTATTAGGTTCTATGTTATAACGTTGTAACGTATTACGTTATATGGTATACAGTTATAACGTATTACGTAATAGGGGATGACGCTATAACGTATTACGTTATATGTTATGACGTTATAACGTATTACGTTATATGGTATGACGTTGTAACGTATTACGTTATATGGTATGTCCTTATAACGTATTAAGTTATGTGGCATAACGTTATAACGTATTACGTTATATGGTATGACGTTATAACGTATTACATTATATGTTTTAACGTTATAACTTACTACGTTATATGGGATGACGTTATAACGTATTACGTTATATGGTATGATGTTATAACTTAATATGTTATTTCTTATGACGTTATAACGTACTACGTTATATGGGATGACGTTATAACGTATTACATTATATGTTATAACGTTATAACTTACTACGTTATATGGGATGACGTTATAACGTATCACGTTATATGGTATGATGTTATAACTTAATATGTTATTTCTTATGACGTTATAACGTACTACGTTATATGGGATGACGTTATAACGTATTAAGTTATATGGGATGACGTTATAACGTATTACGTTCTATGTTATAACGTTATAACGTATTACGTTATATGGCATAACGTTATAACGTATTACGTTATATGGTATGTCGTTATAACGTATTACGTTATATGGCATAACGCTATAACGTATTACGTCATATGGTATACAGTTATAGCGTATTACGTAATAGGGGATGACGCTATAACGTATTACGTTATATGTTATGACGTTATAACCTATTAAGTTATATGGTATGACGTTATAACTTAATACGTTATTAGTTATGACGTTATAACGCACTACGTTATATGGGATGACGTTATAACGTATTACGTTATATGGGACGACGTTATAGCGCATTACATTATATGGTATAACGTAATAACGTATTACGTTATATGGGATGACGTTATAACTTACTACGTTACATGGGATGACGTTATAACGTATTACGTTATATGGTATGATGTTATAACTCAATACGTTATTTCCTATGACGTTATAACGTACTACGTTATACGGGATGACGTTATAACGTATTACGTTATATGCGACGACGTTATAGCGCATTACATTAAATGGTATAACGTTATAACGTATTACGTTATATGGTATGACGTTATAATGTATTACGTAATATGGTATGTCGTTATAACGTATTAGGTTCTATGTTATAACGTTGTAACGTATTACGTTATATGGTATACAGTTATAACGTATTACGTAATAGGGGATGACGCTATAACGTATTACGTTATATGTTATGACGTTATAACGTATTACGTTATATGGTATGACGTTGTAACGTATTACGTTATATGGTATGTCCTTATAACGTATTAAGTTATGTGGCATAACGTTATAACGTATTAAGTTATATGATATAGCGTTATAACGTAATACGTTATATGGGATGACGTTATAACGTAATAGGTTGTATGATATGACGTTATAACGTATTACGTTATATGGGATGACATTATAACGTATTAGGTTCTATGTTATAACGTTGAAACGTATTACGTCATATGGTATACAGTTATAGCGTATTACGTAATAGGGGATGACGCTATAACGTATTACGTTATATGTTATGACGTTATAACGTATTAAGTTATATGGTATGACGTTATAACTTAATACGTTATTTGTTATGACGTTATAACGTACTACGTTATATGGGATGACGTTATAACGTATTACGTTATATGGGACGACGTTATAGCGCGTTACATTATATGGTATAACTTAAAAACGTATTACGTTATATGGGATGACGTTATAACTTACTACGTTACATGGGATGACGTTATAACGTATTACGTTATATGGTATGATGTTATAACTCAATACGTTATTTCCTATGACGTTATAACGTACTACGTTATACGGGATGACGTTATAACGTATTACGTTATATGCGACGACGTTATAGCGCATTACATTAAATGGTATAACGTTATAACGTATTACGTTATATGGTATGACGTTATAATGTATTACGTTATAGGGGATGACGTTACAACGTATTACGTTATATGTTATGACGTTATAACGTATTACGTTATATGGTATGACGTTATAACGTATTACATTATATGGCATTACGTTATAACGTATTACGTTATATGTTATAACGTTATAAAGTATTACGTAATATGGTATGTCGTTATAACGTATTACGTTATATGGCATTACGTTATAACGTATTACGTTATATGTTATGACGTTATAACCTATTACGTTATATGGTATGACGTTATAACGTATTACATTATATGTCTTAACGTTATAACGTATTACGTGATAGGGGATGACGCTATAACGTATTACTTTATATGTTATGACGTTATAACGTATTACGTTATATGGTATGACGTTGTAACGTATTACGTTATATGGTATGTCCTTATAACGTATTAAATTATGTGGCATTACGTTATAACGTATTACGTTATATGGTATGACGTTATTACATATTACGTTATATGTTATAACGTTATAACGTATTACGTTATATGGTATGACGTTATAACGTATTACGTTATATGGCATAAAGTTATAACGTATTACGTTATATGATATAACGTTATAACGTAATACGTTATATGGGATGACGTTATAACGTAATAGGTTGTATGATATGACGTTATAACGTATTACGTTATATGGGATGACGTTATAACGTATTAGGTTCTATGTTATAACGTTGTAACGTATTACGTTATATGGGACGACGTTATAACGTATTACGTTATATGGGACGACGTTATAACGTCTTACGTTGTATGGTATAACGTAATAACGTATTACGTTATATGGTATGTCGTTATAACGTATTACGTTGTATGGTATAACGTCATAACGTATTACGTTATATGGCATAACGTTATAACGTATTATGTTATATGGTATGTCGTTATAACGTATTAGGTTCTATGTTATAACGTTGTAACGTATTACGTTATATGGTATACAGTTATAACGTATTATGTTATATGGTATGTCGTTATAACGTATTAGGTTCTATGTTATAACGTTGTAACGTATTACGTTATATGGTATACAGTTATAACGTATTAGGTTCTATGTTATAACGTTGTAACGTATTACGTTATATGGTATACAGTTATAACGTATTATGTTATATGGTATGTCGTTATAACGTATTAGGTTCTATGTTATAACGTTGTAACGTATTACGTTATATGGTATACAGTTATAACGTATTACGTAATAGGGGATGACGCTATAACGTATTACGTTATATGTTATGACGTTATAACGTATTACGTTATATGGTATGACGTTGTAACGTATTACGTTATATGGTATGTCCTTATAACGTATTAAGTTATGTGGCATAACGTTATAACGTATTACGTTATATGGTATGACGTTGTTACACATTACGTTATATGGGATGACATTACAACGTAATAGGTTATATGGTATGACGTTATAATGTATTAAGTTATATGGTATGACGTTATAACTTAATACGTTATATGGTATGTCCTTATAACGTATTAAGTTATGTGGCACAGCGTTATAACGTATTACGTTATATGGTATGACGTTATTACACATTACGTTATATGGGATGACGTTACAACGTAATAGGTTATATGGTATGACGTTATAACGTATTACGTTATATGGCATTACGTTATAACGTATTACGTTATATGTTATGACGTTATAACGTATTACGTTATATGGTATGACGTTATTACATATTACGTTATATGGGATGACGTTATAACGTAATAGGTTACATGGTACGACGTTATAACGTATTAAGTTATATGGTATGACGTTATAACTTAATACGTTAGTTGTTATGACGTTATAACGTACTACGTTATATGGGATGACGTTATAACGAATTACGTTATATGGGACGACGTTATAGCGCATTACATTATATGGTATAACGTAATAATGTATTACTTTATATGGGATGACGTTATAACGTATTACATTATATGTTATAACGTTATAACTTACTACGTTATATGGGTATGACGTTATAACGTATTACGTTATATGGTATGATGTTATAACTTAATATGTTATTTCTTATGACGTTATAACGTACTACGTTATATGGGATGACGTTATAACGTATTACATTATATGTTATAACGTTATAACTTACTACGTTATATGGGATGACGTTATAACGTATTACGTTATATGGTATGATGTTATAACTTAATATGTTATTTCTTATGACGTTATAACGTACTACGTTATATGGGATGACGTTATAACGTATTAAGGTATATGGGATGACGTTATAACGTATTACGTTCTATGTTATAACGTTATAACGTATTACGTTATATGGCATAACGTTATAACGTATTACGTTATATGGTATGTCGTTATAACGTATTACGTTATATGGCATAACGTTATAACGTATTACGTCATATGGTATACAGTTATAGCGTATTACGTAATAGGGGATGACGCTATAACGTATTACGTTATATGTTATGACGTTATAACGTATTAAGTTATATGGTATGACGTTATAACTCAATACGTTATTAGTTATGACGTTATAACGCACTACGTTATATGGGATGACGTTATAACGTATTACATTATATGGGACGACGTTATAGCGCATTACATTATATGGTATAACGTAATAACGTATTACGTTATATGGGCTGACGTTATAACTTACTACGTTACATGCGATGACGTTATAACGTATTACGTTATATGGTATGATGTTATAACTCAATACGTTATTTCCTATGACGTTATAACGTACTACGTTATACGGGATGACGTTATAACGTATTACGTTATATGCGACGACGTTATAGCGCATTACATTAAATGGTATAACGTTATAACGTATTACGTTATATGGTATGACGTTATAATGTATTACGTTATAGGGGATGACGTTACACCGTATTACGTTATATGTTATGACGTTATAACGCATTAGGTTATATGGTATGCCGTTATAACGTATTACATTATATGTTATAACGTTCTAAATTATTACGTTATATGGTATGACGTTATAACGTATTACGTTATATGGCATAACATTATAACGTATTACGTTATATGATATAACGTTATAACGCAATACGTTATATGGGATGACGTTATAACTTACTACGTTACATGGGATGACGTTATAACGTATTACGTTATATGGTATGATGTTATAACTCAATACGTTATTTCCTATGACGTTATAACGTACTACGTTATACGGGATGACGTTATAACGTATTACGTTATATGCGACGACGTTATAGCGCATTACATGAAATGGTATAACGTTATAACGTATTACGTTATATGGTATAACGTTATAACGCAATACGTTATATGGGATGACGTTATAACTTACTACGTTACATGGGATGACGTTATAACGTATTACGTTATATGGTATGATGTTATAACTCAATACGTTATTTCCTATGACGTTATAACGTACTACGTTATACGGGATGACGTTATAACGTATTACGTTATATGCGACGACGTTATAGCGCATTACATTAAATGGTATAACGTTATAACGTATTACGTTATATGGTATGACGTTATAATGTATTACGTTATAAGGGATGACGTTACAACGTATTATGTTATATGTTATGACGTTATAACGTATTACGCTATATGGTATGACGTTATAACGTAATACATTATATGTTATAACGTTATAACGTATTACGTAATATGGTATGTCGTTATAACGTATTACGTTATATGGCATTACGTTATAACGTATTACGTTATATGTTATAACGTTATAACGTATTACGTAATATGGTATGTCGTTATAACGTATTACGTTATATGGCATTACGTTATAACGTATTACGTTATATGTTATAACGTTATAACGTATTACGTAATATGGTATGTCGTTATAACGTATTACGTTATATGGCATTACGTTATAACGTATTACGTTATATGTTATGACGTTATAACGTATTACGTTATATGGTATGACGTTATAACGTATTACATTATATGTTATAACGTTATAACGTATTACGTAATATGGTATGTCGTTATAACGTATTACGTTATATGGCATAACGTTATAACGTATTACGTAATAGGGGATGACGCAATAACGTATTACGTTATATGTTATGACGTTATAACGTATTACGTTATATGGTATGACGTTGTAACGTATTACGTTATATGGTATGTCCTTATAACGTATTAAGTTATGTGGCATAACGTTATGACGTATTACGTTATATGGTATGACGTTATTATACATTACGTTATATGGGATGACGTTACAACGTAATAGGTTATATGGTATGACGTTATAACGTATTAAGTTATATGGTATGACGTTATAACGCATTACATTATATGTTATAACGTTATAAATTATTACGTTATATGGTATGATGTTATAACGTATTACGTTATATGGCAATACATTATAACGTATTACGTTATATGATATAACGTTATAACGCAATACGTTATATGGGATGACGTTATAACTTACTACGTTACATGGGATGACGTTATAACGTATTACGTTATATGGTATGATGTTATAACTCAATACGTTATTTCCTATGACGTTATAACGTACTACGTTATACGGGATGACGTTATAACGTATTACGTTATATGCGACGACGTTATAGCGCATTACATTAAATGGTATAACGTTATAACGTATTACGTTATATGGTATGACGTTATAATGTATTACGTTATAGGGGATGACGTTACAACGTATTATGTTATATGTTATGACGTTATAACGTATTACGCTATATGGTATGACGTTATAACGTAATACATTATATGTTATAACGTTATAACGTATTACGTAATATGGTATGTCGTTATGACGTATTACGTTATATGGCATTACGTTATAACGTATTACGTTATATGTTATAACGTTATAACGTATTACGTAATATGGTATGTCGTTATAACGTATTACGTTATATGGCATTACGTTA
Organism: Bombus huntii; assembly: GCF_024542735.1. Classification (NCBI taxonomy): domain Eukaryota; kingdom Metazoa; phylum Arthropoda; class Insecta; order Hymenoptera; family Apidae; genus Bombus; species Bombus huntii. Next base: position 22,878,307 of record NC_066238.1, read on the forward strand.
TAACGTATTACGTTATATGTTATGACGTTATAACGTATTACGTTATATGGTATGACGTTATAACGTATTACATTATATGGCATTACGTTATAACGTATTACGTTATATGTTATAACGTTATAACGTATGACGTAATATGGTATGTCGTTATAACGTATTACGTTATATGGCATTACGTTATAACGTATTACGTTATATGTTATCACGTTATAACGTATTACGTTATATGGTATGACGTTATAACGTATTACATTATATGTTATAACGTTATAACGTATTACGTAATATGGTATGTCGTTATAACGTATTACGTTATATGTTATGACGTTATAACGCATTAGGTTATATGGTATGACGTTATAACGTATTACATTATATGGCATTACGTTATAACGTATTACGTTATATGTTAGAACGTTATAACGTATTACGTAATATGGTATGTCGTTATAACGTATTACGTTATATGGCATTACGTTATAACGTATTACGTTATATGTTATGACGTTATAACGTATTACGTTATATGGTATGACGTTATTACATATTACGTTATATGGGATGACGTTATAACGTAATAGGTTACATGGTACGACGTTATAACGTATTAAGTTATATGGTATGACGTTATAACTTAATACGTTAGTTGTTATGACGTTATAACGTACTACGTTATATGGGATGACGTTATAACGAATTACGTTATATGGGACGACGTTATAGCGCATTACATTATATGGTATAACGTAATAACGTATTACTTTATATGGGATGACGTTATAACGTATTACATTATATGTTATAACGTTATAACTTACTACGTTATATGGGTATGACGTTATAACGTATTACGTTATATGGTATGATGTTATAACTTAATATGTTATTTCTTATGACGTTATAACGTACTACGTTATATGGGATGACGTTATAACGTATTACATTATATGTTATAACGTTATAACTTACTACGTTATATGGGATGACGTTATAACGTATTACGTTATATGGTATGATGTTATAACTTAATATGTTATTTCTTATGACGTTATAACGTACTACGTTATATGGGATGACGTTATAACGTATTAAGTTATATGGGATGACGTTATAACGTATTACGTTCTATGTTATAACGTTATAACGTATTACGTTATATGGCATAACGTTATAACGTATTACGTTATATGGTATGTCGTTATAACGTATTACGTTATATGGCATAACGTTATAACGTATTACGTCATATGGTATACAGTTATAGCGTATTACGTAATAGGGGATGACGCTATAACGTATTACGTTATATGTTATGAAGTTATAACGTATTAAGTTATATGGTATGACGTTATAACTCAATACGTTATTAGTTATGACGTTATAACGCACTACGTTATATGGGATGACGTTATAACGTATTACATTATATGGGACGACGTTATAGCGCATTACATTATATGGTATAACGTAATAACGTATTACGTTATATGGGCTGACGTTATAACTTACTACGTTACATGCGATGACGTTATAACGTATTACGTTATATGGTATGATGTTATAACTCAATACGTTATTTCCTATGACGTTATAACGTACTACGTTATACGGGATGACGTTATAACGTATTACGTTATATGCGACGACGTTATAGCGCATTACATTAAATGGTATAACGTTATAACGTATTACGTTATATGGTATGACGTTATAATGTATTACGTTATAGGGGATGACGTTACACCGTATTACGTTATATGTTATGACGTTATAACGCATTAGGTTATATGGTATGCCGTTATAACGTATTACATTATATGTTATAACGTTCTAAATTATTACGTTATATGGTATGACGTTATAACGTATTACGTTATATGGCATAACATTATAACGTATTACGTTATATGATATAACGTTATAACGCAATACGTTATATGGGATGACGTTATAACTTACTACGTTACATGGGATGACGTTATAACGTATTACGTTATATGGTATGATGTTATAACTCAATACGTTATTTCCTATGACGTTATAACGTACTACGTTATACGGGATGACGTTATAACGTATTACGTTATATGGCATTACGTTATAACGTATTACGTTATATGTTATGACGTTATAACGCATTAGGTTATATGGTATGACGTTATAACGTATTACATTATATGGCATTGCGTTATAACGTATTACGTTATATGTTAGAACGTTATGACGTATTACGTAATATGGTATGTCGTTATAACGTATTACGTTATATGGCATTACGTTATAACGTATTACGTTATATGTTATGACGTTATAACGTATTACGTTATATGGTATGACGTTATAACGTATTACATTATATGTTATAACGTTATAACGTATTACGTTATATGCGACGACGTTATAGCGCATTACATTAAATGGTATAACGTTATAACGTATTACGTTATATGGTATGACGTTATAATGTATTACGTTATAGGGGATGACGTTACAACGTATTATGTTATATGTTATGACGTTATAACGTATTACGCTATATGGTATGACGTTATAACGTAATACATTATATGTTATAACGTTATAACGTATTACGTAATATGGTATGTCGTTATAACGTATTACGTTATATGGCATTACGTTATAACGTATTACGTTATATGTTATAACGTTATAACGTATTACGTAATATGGTATGTCGTTATAACGTATTACGTTATATGGCATTACGTTATAACGTATTACGTTATATGTTATGACGTTATAACGCATTAGGTTATATGGTATGACGTTATAACGTATTACATTATATGGCATTGCGTTATAACGTATTACGTTATATGTTAGAACGTTATGACGTATTACGTAATATGGTATGTCGTTATAACGTATTACGTTATATGGCATTACGTTATAACGTATTACGTTATATGTTATGACGTTATAACGTATTACGTTATATGGTATGACGTTATAACGTATTACATTATATGTTATAACGTTATAACGTATTACGTAATATGGTATGTCGTTATAACGTATTACGTTATATGGCATAACGTTATAACGTATTACGTAATAGGGGATGACGCTATAACGTATTACGTTATATGTTATGACGTTATAACGTATTACGTTATATGGTATGACGTTGTAACGTATTACGTTATATGGTATGTCCTTATAACGTATTAAGTTATGTGGCATAACGTTATGACGTATTACGTTATATGGTATGACGTTATTACACATTACGTTATATGGGATGACGTTACAACGTAATAGGTTATATGGTATGACGTTATAACGTATTAAGTTATATGGTATGACGTTATAACGTATTACATTATATGTTATAACGTTATAAATTATTACGTTATATGGTATGACGTTATAACGTATTACGTTATATGGCAATACATTATAACGTATTACGTTATATGATATAACGTTATAACGCAATACGTTATATGGGATGACGTTATAACTTACTACGTTACATGGGATGACGTTATAACGTATTACGTTATATGGTATGATGTTATAACTCAATACGTTATTTCCTATGACGTTATAACGTACTACGTTATACGGGATGACGTTATAACGTATTACGTTATATGCGACGACGTTATAGCGCATTACATTAAATGGTATAACGTTATAACGTATTACGTTATATGGTATGACGTTATAATGTATTACGTTATAGGGGATGACGTTACAACGTATTATGTTATATGTTATGACGTTATAACGTATTACGCTATATGGTATGACGTTATAACGTAATACATTATATGTTATAACGTTATAACGTATTACGTAATATGGTATGTCGTTATGACGTATTACGTTATATGGCATTACGTTATAACGTATTACGTTATATGTTATAACGTTATAACGTATTACGTAATATGGTATGTCGTTATAACGTATTACGTTATATGGCATTACGTTATAACGTATTACATTATATGTTATGACGTTATAACGTATTACGTTATATGGTATGACGTTATAACGTATTACATTATATGGCATTACGTTATAACGTATTACGTTATATGTTATAACGTTATAACGTATTACGTAATATGGTATGTCGTTATAACGTATTACGTTATATGGCATTACGTTATAACGTATTACGTTATATGTTATCACGTTATAACGTATTACGTTATATGGTATGACGTTATAACGTACTACGTTATATGGGATGACGTTATAACGAATTACGTTATATGGGACGACGTTATAGCGCATTACATTATATGGTATAACGTAATAACGTATTACTTTATATGGGATGACGTTATAACGTATTACGTTATATGTTATAACGTTATAACGTATTACGTTATATGGTATGACGTTATATCGTATTACGTTATATGGCATAACGTTATAACGTATTACGTTATATGGTATGACGTTATAACGTATTACGTTGTATGGTATAACGTCATAACGTATTACGTTATATGGTATGTCGTTATAACGTATTACGTTATATGGTATGTCGTTATAACGTATTACGTTATATGGCATAACGTTATAACGTATTATGTTATATGGTATGTCGTTATAACGTATTAGGTTCTATGTTATAACGTTGTAACGTATTACGTTATATTGTATACAGATATAACGTATTATGTTATATGGTATGTCGTTATAACGTATTAGGTTCTATGTTATAACGTTGTAACGTATTACGTTATATGGTATACAGTTATAACGTATTACGTAATAGGGGATGACGCTATAACGTATTACGTTATATGTTATGACGTTATAACGTATTACGTTATATGGTATGACGTTGTAACGTATTACGTTATATGGTATGTCCTTATAACGTATTATGTTATGTGGCATAACGTTATAACGTATTACGTTATATGGTATGACGTTATTACACATTACGTTATATGGGATGACGTTACAACGTAATAGGTTACATGGTATGACGTTATAACGTATTAAGTTATATGGTGTGACGTTATAACGTATTACATTATATGTTATAACGTTATAAATTATTACGTTATATGGTATGACGTTATAACGTATTACGTTATATGGCATAACATTATAACGTATTACGTTATATGATATAACGTTATAACGCAATACGTTACATGGGATGACGTTATAACGTATTACGTTATATGGCATTACGTTATAACGTATTACGTTATATGTTATAACGTTATAACGTATTACGTAATATGGTATGTCGTTATAACGTATTACGTTATATGTTATAACGTTATAACGTATTACGTAATATGGTATGTCGTTATGACGTATTACGTTATATGGCATTACGTTATAACGTATTACGTTATATGTTATAACGTTATAACGTATTACGTAATATGGTATGTCGTTATAACGTATTACGTTATATGGCATTACGTTATAACGTATTACGTTATATGTTATCACGTTATAACGTATTACGTTATATGGTATGACGTTATAACGTATTACATTATATGTTATAACGTTATAACGTATTACGTAATATGGTATGTCGTTATAACGTATTACGTTATATGTTATGACGTTATAACGCATTAGGTTATATGGTATGACGTTATAACGTATTACATTATATGGCATTACGTTATAACGTATTACGTTATATGTTAGAACGTTATAACGTATTACGTTATATGGTATGACGTTATAACGTATTACATTATATGTTATAACGTTATAACGTATTACGTAATATGGTATGTCGTTATAACGTATTACGTTATATGGTATGACGTTATTACATATTACGTTATATGGGATGACGTTATAACGTAATAGGTTACATGGTACGACGTTATAACGTATTAAGTTATATGGTATGACGTTATAACTTAATACGTTAGTTGTTATGACGTTATAACGTACTACGTTATATGGGATGACGTTATAACGAATTACGTTATATGGGACGACGTTATAGCGCATTACATTATATGGTATAACGTAATAACGTATTACTTTATATGGGATGACGTTATAACGTATTACGTTATATGTTATAACGTTATAACGTATTACGTTATATGGTATGACGTTATAACGTATTACGTTATATGGCATAACGTTATAACGTATTACGTTATATGGTATGACGTTATAACGTATTACGTTGTATGGTATAACGTCATAACGTATTACGTTATATGGTATGTCGTTATAACGTATTACGTTATATGGTATGTCGTTATAACGTATTACGTTATATGGCATAACGTTATAACGTATTATGTTATATGGTATGTCGTTATAACGTATTAGGTTCTATGTTATAACGTTGTAACGTATTACGTTATATTGTATACAGATATAACGTATTATGTTATATGGTATGTCGTTATAACGTATTAGGTTCTATGTTATAACGTTGTAACGTATTACGTTATATGGTATACAGTTATAACGTATTACGTAATAGGGGATGACGCTATAACGTATTACGTTATATGTTATGACGTTATAACGTATTACGTTATATGGTATGACGTTGTAACGTATTACGTTATATGGTATGTCCTTATAACGTATTAAGTTATGTGGCATAACGTTATAACGTATTACGTTATATGGTATGACGTTATTACACATTACGTTATATGGGATGACATTACGACGTAATAGGTTATATGGTATGATGTTATAACGTATTTTGTTATATGGTATGACGTTATAACTTAATACGTTATATGGTATGTCCTTATAACGTATTAAGTTATGTGGCACAACGTTATAACGTATTACGTTATATGGTATGACGTTATTACACATTACGTTATATGGGATGACGTTACAACGTAATAGGTTATATGGTATGACGTTATAACGTATTACGTTATATGTTATAACGTTATAACGTATTACGTTATATGGTATGCCGTTATAACGTATTACATTATATGTTATAACGTTATAAATTATTACGTTATATGGTATGACGTTATAACGTATTACATTATATGTTATAACGTTATAACGTATTACGTAATATGGTATGTCGTTATAACGTATTACGTTATATGGCATTACGTTATAACGTATTACGTTATATGTTATAACGTTATAACGTATTACGTAATATGGTATGTCGTTATAACGTATTACGTTATATGGCATTACGTTATAACGTATTACGTTATATGTTATGACGTTATAACGTATTACGTTATATGGTATGACGTTATAACGTATTACATTATATGTTATAACGTTATAACGTATTACGTAATATGGTATGTCGTTATAACGTATTACGTTATATGGTATGTCGTTATAACGTATTACGTTATATGGCATAACGTTATAACGTATTACGTTATATGGTATGTCGTTATAACGTATTAGGTTCTATGTTATAACGTTGTAACGTATTACGTTATATGGTATACAGTTATAACGTATTACGTGATAGGGGATGACGCTATAACGTATTACTTTATATGTTATGACGTTATAACGTATTACGTTATATGGTATGACGTTATAACGTATTACGTTATATGGGATGACGTTATAACGTATTAGGTTCTATGTTATAACGTTATAACGTATTACGTTATATGGGATGACGTTATAACGTATTAGGTTCTATGTTATAACGTTATAACGTATTACGTTATATGGGACGACGTTATAGCGCATTACATTATATGGTATAACGTAATAACGTATTACGTTATATGGGATGACGTTATAACGTATTACGTTATATGTTATAACGTTATAACGTATTACGTTATATGGTATGCCGTTATAACGTATTACATTATATGTTATAACGTTATAACTTACTACGTTATATGGGATGACGTTATAACGTATTACGTTATATGGTATGATGTTATAACTTAATATGTTATTTCTTATGACGTTATAACGTACTACTTTATATGGGATGACGTTATAACGTATTACGTAATAGGGGATGACGCTATAACGTTTTACGTTATATGTTATGACGTTATAACGTATTACGTTATATGGTATGACGTTATAACGTATTACGTTATATGGTATGACGTTATAACGTATCACGGTATAGGGGATGACGTTATAACGTATTACGTTATATGTTATGACGTTATAACGTATTACGTTCTATGTTATAACGTTGTAACGTATTACGGTATATGGTATACAGTTATAACGTATTACGTTATATGGTATGACGTTATAACGTATTACGTTATAGGGGATGACGTTATAACGTATTACGTTATATGTTATGACGTTATAACGTATTACGTTATATGGTATGACGTTGTAACGTATTACGTTATATGGTATACAGTTATAACGTTATAACGAATTACGATATATGGTATGTCGTTATAACGTATTACGTTGTATGCTATAACGTTGTAACGTATTACGTTATATGGTATACAGTTATAACGTATTACGTAATAGGGGATGACGCTATAACGTATTACGTTATATGTTATGACGTTATAACGTATTACGTTATATGGTATGACGTTGTAACGTATTACGTTATATGGTATGTCCTTATAACGTATTATGTTATGTGGCATAACGTTATAACGTATTACGTTATATGGTATGACGTTATTACACATTACGTTATATGGGATGACGTTACAACGTAATAGGTTACATGGTATGACGTTATAACGTATTAAGTTATATGGTGTGACGTTATAACGTATTACATTATATGTTATAACGTTATAAATTATTACGTTATATGGTATGACGTTATAACGTATTACGTTATATGGCATAACATTATAACGTATTACGTTATATGATATAACGTTATAACGCAATACGTTACATGGGATGACGTTATAACGTATTACGTTATATGGTATGATGTTATAACTCAATACGTTATTTCCTATGACGTTATAACGTACTACGTTATACGGGATGACGTTATAACGTATTACGTTATATGCGACGACGTTATAGCGCATTACATTAAATGGTATAACGATATAACGTATTACGTTATATGGTATGACGTTATAATGTATTACGTTATAGGGGATGACGTTACAACGTATTATGTTATATGTTATGACGTTATAACGTATTACGTTATATGGTATGACGTTATAACGTAATACATTATATGTTATAACGTTATAACGTATTACGTAATATGGTATGTCGTTATAACGTATTACGTTATATGGCATTACGTTATAACGTATTACGTTATATGTTATAACGTTATAACGTATTACGTAATATGGTATGTCGTTATAACGTATTACGTTATATGTTATAACGTTATAACGTATTACGTAATATGGTATGTCGTTATGACGTATTACGTTATATGGCATTACGTTATAACGTATTACGTTATATGTTATAACGTTATAACGTATTACGTAATATGGTATGTCGTTATAACGTATTACGTTATATGGCATTACGTTATAACGTATTACGTTATATGTTATCACGTTATAACGTATTACGTTATATGGTATGACGTTATAACGTATTACATTATATCTTATAACGTTATAACGTATTACGTAATATGGTATGTCGTTATAACGTATTACGTTATATGTTATGACGTTATAACGCATTAGGTTATATGGTATGACGTTATAACGTATTACATTATATGGCATTACGTTATAACGTATTACGTTATATGTTAGAACGTTATAACGTATTACGTTATATGGTATGACGTTATAACGTATTACATTATATGTTATAACGTTATAACGTATTACGTAATATGGTATGTCGTTATAACGTATTACGTTATATGGCATTACGTTATAACGTATTACGTTATATGTTATAACGTTATAACGTATTACGTAATATGGTATGTCGTTATAACGTATTACGTTATATGGCATTACGTTATAACGTATTACGTTATATGTTATGACGTTATAACGTATTACGTTATATGGTATGACGTTATAACGTATTACATTATATGTTATAACGTTATAACGTATTACGTAATATGGTATGTCGTTATAACGTATTACGTTATATGGTATGTCGTTATAACGTATTACGTTATATGGCATAACGTTATAACGTATTACGTTATATGGTATGTCGTTATAACGTATTAGGTTCTATGTTATAACGTTGTAACGTATTACGTTATATGGTATACAGTTATAACGTATTACGTGATAGGGGATGACGCTATAACGTATTACTTTATATGTTATGACGTTATAACGTATTACGTTATATGGTATGACGTTATAACGTATTACGTTATATGGGATGACGTTATAACGTATTAGGTTCTATGTTATAACGTTATAACGTATTACGTTATATGGGATGACGTTATAACGTATTAGGTTCTATGTTATAACGTTATAACGTATTACGTTATATGGGACGACGTTATAGCGCATTACATTATATGGTATAACGTAATAACGTATTACGTTATATGGGATGACGTTATAACGTATTACGTTATATGTTATAACGTTATAACGTATTACGTTATATGGTATGCCGTTATAACGTATTACATTATATGTTATAACGTTATAACTTACTACGTTATATGGGATGACGTTATAACGTATTACGTTATATGGTATGATGTTATAACTTAATATGTTATTTCTTATGACGTTATAACGTACTACTTTATATGGGATGACGTTATAACGTATTACGTAATAGGGGATGACGCTATAACGTTTTACGTTATATGTTATGACGTTATAACGTATTACGTTATATGGTATGACGTTATAACGTATTACGTTATATGGTATGACGTTATAACGTATCACGGTATAGGGGATGACGTTATAACGTATTACGTTATATGTTATGACGTTATAACGTATTACGTTCTATGTTATAACGTTGTAACGTATTACGGTATATGGTATACAGTTATAACGTATTACGTTATATGGTATGACGTTATAACGTATTACGTTATAGGGGATGACGTTATAACGTATTACGTTATATGTTATGACGTTATAACGTATTACGTTATATGGTATGACGTTGTAACGTATTACGTTATATGGTATACAGTTATAACGTTATAACGAATTACGATATATGGTATGTCGTTATAACGTATTACGTTGTATGCTATAACGTTGTAACGTATTACGTTATATGGTATACAGTTATAACGTATTACGTAATAGGGGATGACGCTATAACGTATTACGTTATATGTTATGACGTTATAACGTATTACGTTATATGGTATGACGTTGTAACGTATTACGTTATATGGTATGTCCTTATAACGTATTATGTTATGTGGCATAACGTTATAACGTATTACGTTATATGGTATGACGTTATTACACATTACGTTATATGGGATGACGTTACAACGTAATAGGTTACATGGTATGACGTTATAACGTATTAAGTTATATGGTGTGACGTTATAACGTATTACATTATATGTTATAACGTTATAAATTATTACGTTATATGGTATGACGTTATAACGTATTACGTTATATGGCATAACATTATAACGTATTACGTTATATGATATAACGTTATAACGCAATACGTTACATGGGATGACGTTATAACGTATTACGTTATATGGTATGATGTTATAACTCAATACGTTATTTCCTATGACGTTATAACGTACTACGTTATACGGGATGACGTTATAACGTATTACGTTATATGCGACGACGTTATAGCGCATTACATTAAATGGTATAACGTTATAACGTATTACGTTATATGGTATGACGTTATAATGTATTACGTTATAGGGGATGACGTTACAACGTATTATGTTATATGTTATGACGTTATAACGTATTACGTTATATGGTATGACGTTATAACGTAATACATTATATGTTATAACGTTATAACGTATTACGTAATATGGTATGTCGTTATAACGTATTACGTTATATGGCATTACGTTATAACGTATTACGTTATATGTTATAACGTTATAACGTATTACGTAATATGGTATGTCGTTATAACGTATTACGTTATATGTTATAACGTTATAACGTATTACGTAATATGGTATGTCGTTATGACGTATTACGTTATATGGCATTACGTTATAACGTATTACGTTATATGTTATAACGTTATAACGTATTACGTAATATGGTATGTCGTTATAACGTATTACGTTATATGGCATTACGTTATAACGTATTACGTTATATGTTATCACGTTATAACGTATTACGTTATATGGTATGACGTTATAACGTATTACATTATATCTTATAACGTTATAACGTATTACGTAATATGGTATGTCGTTATAACGTATTACGTTATATGTTATGACGTTATAACGCATTAGGTTATATGGTATGACGTTATAACGTATTACATTATATGGCATTACGTTATAACGTATTACGTTATATGTTAGAACGTTATAACGTATTACGTTATATGGTATGACGTTATAACGTATTACATTATATGTTATAACGTTATAACGTATTACGTAATATGGTATGTCGTTATAACGTATTACGTTATATGGTATGACGTTATTACATATTACGTTATATGGGATGACGTTATAACGTAATAGGTTACATGGTACGACGTTATAACGTATTAAGTTATATGGTATGACGTTATAACTTAATACGTTAGTTGTTATGACGTTATAACGTACTACGTTATATGGGATGACGTTATAACGAATTACGTTATATGGGACGACGTTATAGCGCATTACATTATATGGTATAACGTAATAACGTATTACTTTATATGGGATGACGTTATAACGTATTACGTTATATGTTATAACGTTATAACGTATTACGTTATATGGTATGACGTTATAACGTATTACGTTATATGGCATAACGTTATAACGTATTACGTTATATGGTATGACGTTATAACGTATTACGTTGTATGGTATAACGTCATAACGTATTACGTTATATGGTATGTCGTTATAACGTATTACGTTATATGGTATGTCGTTATAACGTATTACGTTATATGGCATAACGTTATAACGTATTATGTTATATGGTATGTCGTTATAACGTATTAGGTTCTATGTTATAACGTTGTAACGTATTACGTTATATTGTATACAGATATAACGTATTATGTTATATGGTATGTCGTTATAACGTATTAGGTTCTATGTTATAACGTTGTAACGTATTACGTTATATGGTATACAGTTATAACGTATTACGTAATAGGGGATGACGCTATAACGTATTACGTTATATGTTATGACGTTATAACGTATTACGTTATATGGTATGACGTTGTAACGTATTACGTTATATGGTATGTCCTTATAACGTATTAAGTTATGTGGCATAACGTTATAACGTATTACGTTATATGGTATGACGTTATTACACATTACGTTATATGGGATGACGTTACAACGTAATAGGTTATATGGTATGACGTTATAACGTATTAAGTTATATGGTATGACGTTATAACGTATTACATTATATGTTATAACGTTATAAATTATTACGTTATATGGTATGACGTTATAACGTATTACATTATATGTTATAACGTTATAAATTATTACGTTATATGGTATGACGTTATAACGTATTACGTTATATGGCATAACATTATAACGTATTACGTTATATGATATAACGTTATAACGCAATACGTTATATGGGATGACGTTATAACTTACTACGTTACATGGGATGACGTTATAACGTATTACGTTATATGGTATGTCGTTATAACGTATTAGGTTCTATGTTATTACGTTGTAACGTATTACGTTATATGGTATACAGTTATAACGTATTACGTGATAGGGGATGACGCTATAACGTATTACTTTATATGTTATAACGTTATAACGTATTACGTTATATGGTATGACGTTGTAACGTATTACGTTATATGGCATTACGTTATAACGTATTACGTTATATGTTATGACGTTATAACGTACTACGTTATATGGTATGACGTTATAACGTATTACATTATATGGCATTACGTTATAACGTATTACGTTATATGTTATAACGTTATAACGTATTACGTAATATGGTATGTCGTTATAACGTATTACGTTATATGGCATTACGTTATAACGTATTACGTTATATGTTATGACGTTATAACGTATTACGTAATATGGTATGTCGTTATAACGTATTACGTTATATGGTATGTCGTTATAACGTATTACGTTATATGGCATAACGTTATAACGTATTACGTAATATGGTATGTCGTTATAACGTATTACGTTATATGGCATTACGTTATAACGTATTACGTTATATGGTATGACGTTATTACATATTACGTTATATGGGATGACGTTACAACGTAATAGGTTACATGGTATGACGTTATAACGTATTAAGTTATATGGTGTGACGTTATAACGTATTACATTATATGTTATAACGTTATAAATTATTACGTTATATGGTATGACGTTATAACGTATTACGTTATATGGCATAACATTATAACGTATTACGTTATATGATATAACGTTATAACGCAATACGTTACATGGGATGACGTTATAACGTATTACGTTATATGGTATGATGTTATAACTCAATACGTTATTTCCTATGACGTTATAACGTACTACGTTATACGGGATGACGTTATAACGTGTTACGTTATATGCGACGACGTTATAGCGCATTACATTAAATGGTATAACGTTATAACGTATTACGTTATATGGTATGACGTTATAATGTATTACGTTATAGGGGATGACGTTACAACGTATTATGTTATATGTTATGACGTTATAACGTATTACGTTATATGGTATGACGTTATAACGTAATACATTATATGTTATAACGTTATAACGTATTACGTAATATGGTATGTCGTTATAACGTATTACGTTATATGGCATTACGTTATAACGTATTACGTTATATGTTATAACGTTATAACGTATTACGTAATATGGTATGTCGTTATAACGTATTACGTTATATGTTATAACGTTATAACGTATTACGTAATATGGTATGTCGTTATGACGTATTACGTTATATGGCATTACGTTATAACGTATTACGTTATATGTTATAACGTTATAACGTATTACGTAATATGGTATGTCGTTATAACGTATTACGTTATATGGCATTACGTTATAACGTATTACGTTATATGTTATCACGTTATAACGTATTACGTTATATGGTATGACGTTATAACGTATTACATTATATCTTATAACGTTATAACGTATTACGTAATATGGTATGTCGTTATAACGTATTACGTTATATGTTATGACGTTATAACGCATTAGGTTATATGGTATGACGTTATAACGTATTACATTATATGGCATTACGTTATAACGTATTACGTTATATGTTAGAACGTTATAACGTATTACGTTATATGGTATGACGTTATAACGTATTACATTATATGTTATAACGTTATAACGTATTACGTAATATGGTATGTCGTTATAACGTATTACGTTATATGGTATGACGTTATTACATATTACGTTATATGGGATGACGTTATAACGAATTACGTTATATGGGACGACGTTATAGCGCATTACATTATATGGTATAACGTAATAACGTATTACTTTATATGGGATGACGTTATAACGTATTACGTTATATGTTATAACGTTATAACGTATTACGTTATATGGTATGACGTTATAACGTATTACGTTATATGGCATAACGTTATAACGTATTACGTTATATGGTATGACGTTATAACGTATTACGTTGTATGGTATAACGTCATAACGTATTACGTTATATGGTATGTCGTTATAACGTATTACGTTATATGGTATGTCGTTATAACGTATTACGTTATATGGCATAACGTTATAACGTATTATGTTATATGGTATGTCGTTATAACGTATTAGGTTCTATGTTATAACGTTGTAACGTATTACGTTATATTGTATACAGATATAACGTATTATGTTATATGGTATGTCGTTATAACGTATTAGGTTCTATGTTATAACGTTGTAACGTATTACGTTATATGGTATACAGTTATAACGTATTACGTAATAGGGGATGACGCTATAACGTATTACGTTATATGTTATGACGTTATAACGTATTACGTTATATGGTATGACGTTGTAACGTATTACGTTATATGGTATGTCCTTATAACGTATTAAGTTATGTGGCATAACGTTATAACGTATTACGTTATATGGTATGACGTTATTACACATTACGTTATATGGGATGACGTTACAACGTAATAGGTTATATGGTATGACGTTATAACGTATTAAGTTATATGGTATGACGTTATAACGTATTACATTATATGTTATAACGTTATAAATTATTACGTTATATGGTATGACGTTATAACGTATTACATTATATGTTATAACGTTATAAATTATTACGTTATATGGTATGACGTTATAACGTATTACGTTATATGGCATAACATTATAACGTATTACGTTATATGATATAACGTTATAACGCAATACGTTATATGGGATGACGTTATAACTTACTACGTTACATGGGATGACGTTATAACGTATTACGTTATATGGTATGTCGTTATAACGTATTAGGTTCTATGTTATTACGTTGTAACGTATTACGTTATATGGTATACAGTTATAACGTATTACGTGATAGGGGATGACGCTATAACGTATTACTTTATATGTTATAACGTTATAACGTATTACGTTATATGGTATGACGTTGTAACGTATTACGTTATATGGCATTACGTTATAACGTATTACGTTATATGTTATGACGTTATAACGTACTACGTTATATGGTATGACGTTATAACGTATTACATTATATGGCATTACGTTATAACGTATTACGTTATATGTTATAACGTTATAACGTATTACGTAATATGGTATGTCGTTATAACGTATTACGTTATATGGCATTACGTTATAACGTATTACGTTATATGTTATGACGTTATAACGTATTACGTAATATGGTATGTCGTTATAACGTATTACGTTATATGGTATGTCGTTATAACGTATTACGTTATATGGCATAACGTTATAACGTATTACGTAATATGGTATGTCGTTATAACGTATTACGTTATATGGCATTACGTTATAACGTATTACGTTATATGGTATGACGTTATTACATATTACGTTATATGTTATAACGTTATAACGTATTACGTTATATGGTATGACGTTATAACGTATTACGTTATATTGCATAAAGTTATAACGTATTACGTTATATGATATAACGTTATAACGTAATACGTTATATGGGATGACGTTATAACGTAATAGGTTGTATGATATGACGTTATAACGTATTACGTTATATGTTATGACGTTATAACGTATTACGTAATATGGTATGTCGTTGTAACGTATTACGTTATATGGTATGTCCTTATAACGTATTAAGTTATGTGGCATAACGTTATAACGTATTACGTTATATGGTATGACGTTATTACACATTACGTTATATGGGATGACATTACGACGTAATAGGTTATATGGTATGATGTTATAACGTATTTTGTTATATGGTATGACGTTATAACTTAATACGTTATATGGTATGTCCTTATAACGTATTAAGTTATGTGGCACAACGTTATAACGTATTACGTTATATGGTATGACGTTATTACACATTACGTTATATGGGATGACGTTACAACGTAATAGGTTATATGGTATGACGTTATAACGTATTACGTTATATGTTATAACGTTATAACGTATTACGTTATATGGTATGCCGTTATAACGTATTACATTATATGTTATAACGTTATAAATTATTACGTTATATGGTATGACGTTATAACGTATTACATTATATGTTATAACGTTATAACGTATTACGTAATATGGTATGTCGTTATAACGTATTACGTTATATGGCATTACGTTATAACGTATTACGTTATATGTTATAACGTTATAACGTATTACGTAATATGGTATGTCGTTATAACGTATTACGTTATATGGCATTACGTTATAACGTATTACGTTATATGTTATGACGTTATAACGTATTACGTTATATGGTATGACGTTATAACGTATTACATTATATGTTATAACGTTATAACGTATTACGTAATATGGTATGTCGTTATAACGTATTACGTTATATGGTATGTCGTTATAACGTATTACGTTATATGGCATAACGTTATAACGTATTACGTTATATGGTATGTCGTTATAACGTATTAGGTTCTATGTTATAACGTTGTAACGTATTACGTTATATGGTATACAGTTATAACGTATTACGTGATAGGGGATGACGCTATAACGTATTACTTTATATGTTATGACGTTATAACGTATTACGTTATATGGTATGACGTTATAACGTATTACGTTATATGGGATGACGTTATAACGTATTAGGTTCTATGTTATAACGTTATAACGTATTACGTTATATGGGATGACGTTATAACGTATTAGGTTCTATGTTATAACGTTATAACGTATTACGTTATATGGGACGACGTTATAGCGCATTACATTATATGGTATAACGTAATAACGTATTACGTTATATGGGATGACGTTATAACGTATTACGTTATATGTTATAACGTTATAACGTATTACGTTATATGGTATGCCGTTATAACGTATTACATTATATGTTATAACGTTATAACTTACTACGTTATATGGGATGACGTTATAACGTATTACGTTATATGGTATGATGTTATAACTTAATATGTTATTTCTTATGACGTTATAACGTACTACTTTATATGGGATGACGTTATAACGTATTACGTAATAGGGGATGACGCTATAACGTTTTACGTTATATGTTATGACGTTATAACGTATTACGTTATATGGTATGACGTTATAACGTATTACGTTATATGGTATGACGTTATAACGTATCACGGTATAGGGGATGACGTTATAACGTATTACGTTATATGTTATGACGTTATAACGTATTACGTTCTATGTTATAACGTTGTAACGTATTACGGTATATGGTATACAGTTATAACGTATTACGTTATATGGTATGACGTTATAACGTATTACGTTATAGGGGATGACGTTATAACGTATTACGTTATATGTTATGACGTTATAACGTATTACGTTATATGGTATGACGTTGTAACGTATTACGTTATATGGTATACAGTTATAACGTTATAACGAATTACGATATATGGTATGTCGTTATAACGTATTACGTTGTATGCTATAACGTTGTAACGTATTACGTTATATGGTATACAGTTATAACGTATTACGTTATATGGTATGACGTTATAACGTATTACGTTATAGGGGATGACGTTATAACGTATTACGTTATATGTTATGACGTTATAACGTATTACGTTATATGGTATGACGTTATAACGCATTACGTTATATGTTATAACGTTATAACGTATTACGTTATATGGTATGTCGTTATAACGTATTACGTTATATGTTATGACGTTATAAGGTATTACGTTATATGTTATGACGTTGTAACGTATTACGTTATATGGTATACAGTTATAACGTTATAACGTATTACGTTATATGGTATGACGTTATAACGTATTACGTTATAGGGGATGACGTTATAACGTATTACGTTATATGTTATCACGTTATAACGTATTACGTTATATGGTATGACGTTATAACGTATTACATTATATCTTATAACGTTATAACGTATTACGTAATATGGTATGTCGTTATAACGTATTACGTTATATGTTATGACGTTATAACGCATTAGGTTATATGGTATGACGTTATAACGTATTACATTATATGGCATTACGTTATAACGTATTACGTTATATGTTAGAACGTTATAACGTATTACGTTATATGGTATGACGTTATAACGTATTACATTATATGTTATAACGTTATAACGTATTACGTAATATGGTATGTCGTTATAACGTATTACGTTATATGGTATGACGTTATTACATATTACGTTATATGGGATGACGTTATAACGAATTACGTTATATGGGACGACGTTATAGCGCATTACATTATATGGTATAACGTAATAACGTATTACTTTATATGGGATGACGTTATAACGTATTACGTTATATGTTATAACGTTATAACGTATTACGTTATATGGTATGACGTTATAACGTATTACGTTATATGGCATAACGTTATAACGTATTACGTTATATGGTATGACGTTATAACGTATTACGTTGTATGGTATAACGTCATAACGTATTACGTTATATGGTATGTCGTTATAACGTATTACGTTATATGGTATGTCGTTATAACGTATTACGTTATATGGCATAACGTTATAACGTATTATGTTATATGGTATGTCGTTATAACGTATTAGGTTCTATGTTATAACGTTGTAACGTATTACGTTATATTGTATACAGATATAACGTATTATGTTATATGGTATGTCGTTATAACGTATTAGGTTCTATGTTATAACGTTGTAACGTATTACGTTATATGGTATACAGTTATAACGTATTACGTAATAGGGGATGACGCTATAACGTATTACGTTATATGTTATGACGTTATAACGTATTACGTTATATGGTATGACGTTGTAACGTATTACGTTATATGGTATGTCCTTATAACGTATTAAGTTATGTGGCATAACGTTATAACGTATTACG
The DNA here is from genome assembly GCF_024542735.1 of Bombus huntii. Lineage (NCBI taxonomy): Eukaryota > Metazoa > Arthropoda > Insecta > Hymenoptera > Apidae > Bombus > Bombus huntii. The sequence goes on from NC_066238.1 coordinate 22,899,022, forward strand.
TTATATGGTATGACGTTATTACACATTACGTTATATGGGATGACGTTACAACGTAATAGGTTATATGGTATGACGTTATAACGTATTAAGTTATATGGTATGACGTTATAACGTATTACATTATATGTTATAACGTTATAAATTATTACGTTATATGGTATGACGTTATAACGTATTACATTATATGTTATAACGTTATAAATTATTACGTTATATGGTATGACGTTATAACGTATTACGTTATATGGCATAACATTATAACGTATTACGTTATATGATATAACGTTATAACGCAATACGTTATATGGGATGACGTTATAACTTACTACGTTACATGGGATGACGTTATAACGTATTACGTTATATGGTATGTCGTTATAACGTATTAGGTTCTATGTTATTACGTTGTAACGTATTACGTTATATGGTATACAGTTATAACGTATTACGTGATAGGGGATGACGCTATAACGTATTACTTTATATGTTATAACGTTATAACGTATTACGTTATATGGTATGACGTTGTAACGTATTACGTTATATGGCATTACGTTATAACGTATTACGTTATATGTTATGACGTTATAACGTACTACGTTATATGGTATGACGTTATAACGTATTACATTATATGGCATTACGTTATAACGTATTACGTTATATGTTATAACGTTATAACGTATTACGTAATATGGTATGTCGTTATAACGTATTACGTTATATGGCATTACGTTATAACGTATTACGTTATATGTTATGACGTTATAACGTATTACGTAATATGGTATGTCGTTATAACGTATTACGTTATATGGTATGTCGTTATAACGTATTACGTTATATGGCATAACGTTATAACGTATTACGTAATATGGTATGTCGTTATAACGTATTACGTTATATGGCATTACGTTATAACGTATTACGTTATATGGTATGACGTTATTACATATTACGTTATATGTTATAACGTTATAACGTATTACGTTATATGGTATGACGTTATAACGTATTACGTTATATTGCATAAAGTTATAACGTATTACGTTATATGATATAACGTTATAACGTAATACGTTATATGGGATGACGTTATAACGTAATAGGTTGTATGATATGACGTTATAACGTATTACGTTATATGTTATGACGTTATAACGTATTACGTAATATGGTATGTCGTTGTAACGTATTACGTTATATGGTATGTCCTTATAACGTATTAAGTTATGTGGCATAACGTTATAACGTATTACGTTATATGGTATGACGTTATTACACATTACGTTATATGGGATGACATTACGACGTAATAGGTTATATGGTATGATGTTATAACGTATTTTGTTATATGGTATGACGTTATAACTTAATACGTTATATGGTATGTCCTTATAACGTATTAAGTTATGTGGCACAACGTTATAACGTATTACGTTATATGGTATGACGTTATTACACATTACGTTATATGGGATGACGTTACAACGTAATAGGTTATATGGTATGACGTTATAACGTATTACGTTATATGTTATAACGTTATAACGTATTACGTTATATGGTATGCCGTTATAACGTATTACATTATATGTTATAACGTTATAAATTATTACGTTATATGGTATGACGTTATAACGTATTACATTATATGTTATAACGTTATAACGTATTACGTAATATGGTATGTCGTTATAACGTATTACGTTATATGGCATTACGTTATAACGTATTACGTTATATGTTATAACGTTATAACGTATTACGTAATATGGTATGTCGTTATAACGTATTACGTTATATGGCATTACGTTATAACGTATTACGTTATATGTTATGACGTTATAACGTATTACGTTATATGGTATGACGTTATAACGTATTACATTATATGTTATAACGTTATAACGTATTACGTAATATGGTATGTCGTTATAACGTATTACGTTATATGGTATGTCGTTATAACGTATTACGTTATATGGCATAACGTTATAACGTATTACGTTATATGGTATGTCGTTATAACGTATTAGGTTCTATGTTATAACGTTGTAACGTATTACGTTATATGGTATACAGTTATAACGTATTACGTGATAGGGGATGACGCTATAACGTATTACTTTATATGTTATGACGTTATAACGTATTACGTTATATGGTATGACGTTATAACGTATTACGTTATATGGGATGACGTTATAACGTATTAGGTTCTATGTTATAACGTTATAACGTATTACGTTATATGGGATGACGTTATAACGTATTAGGTTCTATGTTATAACGTTATAACGTATTACGTTATATGGGACGACGTTATAGCGCATTACATTATATGGTATAACGTAATAACGTATTACGTTATATGGGATGACGTTATAACGTATTACGTTATATGTTATAACGTTATAACGTATTACGTTATATGGTATGCCGTTATAACGTATTACATTATATGTTATAACGTTATAACTTACTACGTTATATGGGATGACGTTATAACGTATTACGTTATATGGTATGATGTTATAACTTAATATGTTATTTCTTATGACGTTATAACGTACTACTTTATATGGGATGACGTTATAACGTATTACGTAATAGGGGATGACGCTATAACGTTTTACGTTATATGTTATGACGTTATAACGTATTACGTTATATGGTATGACGTTATAACGTATTACGTTATATGGTATGACGTTATAACGTATCACGGTATAGGGGATGACGTTATAACGTATTACGTTATATGTTATGACGTTATAACGTATTACGTTCTATGTTATAACGTTGTAACGTATTACGGTATATGGTATACAGTTATAACGTATTACGTTATATGGTATGACGTTATAACGTATTACGTTATAGGGGATGACGTTATAACGTATTACGTTATATGTTATGACGTTATAACGTATTACGTTATATGGTATGACGTTGTAACGTATTACGTTATATGGTATACAGTTATAACGTTATAACGAATTACGATATATGGTATGTCGTTATAACGTATTACGTTGTATGCTATAACGTTGTAACGTATTACGTTATATGGTATACAGTTATAACGTATTACGTTATATGGTATGACGTTATAACGTATTACGTTATAGGGGATGACGTTATAACGTATTACGTTATATGTTATGACGTTATAACGTATTACGTTATATGGTATGACGTTATAACGCATTACGTTATATGTTATAACGTTATAACGTATTACGTTATATGGTATGTCGTTATAACGTATTACGTTATATGTTATGACGTTATAAGGTATTACGTTATATGTTATGACGTTGTAACGTATTACGTTATATGGTATACAGTTATAACGTTATAACGTATTACGTTATATGGTATGACGTTATAACGTATTACGTTATAGGGGATGACGTTATAACGTATTACGTTATATGTTATGACGTTATAACGTATTACGTTCTATGTTATAACGTTGTAACGTATTACGTTATATGGTATACAGTTATAACGTATTACGTTATATGGTATGACGTTATAACGTATTACGTTATAGGGGATGACGTTATAACGTATTACGTTATTTGTTATGACGTTATAACGTACTATGTTATATGGTATGTCGTTATAACGGATTACGTTATATGGCATAACGTTATAACGTATTACGTTATACGGTATGACGTTATAACGTATTACGTTGTATGGGATGACGTTATAACGTATTACGTTATATGGTATAACGTCATAACGTATTACGTTATATGGCATAACGTTATAACGTATTACGTCATATGGGATGACGTTATAACGTATTACGTTATATGGTATAACGTCATAACGTATTACGTTATATGTTATAACGTTGTAACGTATTACGTTATATGGTATGACGTTATAACGTATTACGTTATAGGGGATGACGTTATAACGTATTACGTTATATGTTATGACGTTATAACGTATTACGTTATATGTTATGACGTTATAAGGTATTACGTTATATGTTATGACGTTGTAACGTATTACGTTGTATGGTATACAGTTATAACGTTATAACGTATTACGTTATATGGTATGTCGTTATAACGTATTACGTTCTATGTTATAACGTTGTAACGTATTACGTTATATGGTATACAGTTATAACGTATTACGTTACATGGTATGACGTTATAACGTATTACGTTATATGGTGTGACGATATAACGTATTACGTTATATATTATAACGTTATAACGTATTAAGATATGTGGCATAACGTTATAACGTATTACGTTATATGGTATGACGTTATAACGTATTACGTTCTATGTTAAAACGTTGTAACGTATTACGTTATATGGTATACAGTTATAACGTATTACGATATATGGTATGACGTTATAACGTATTACGTTATAGGGGATGACGTTGTAACGTATTACGTTATATGTTATGACGTTATAACGTATTATGTTATATGGTATGCCGTTATAACGCATTACGTTATATGTTATAACGTTATAACGTATTACGTTATATGGTATGTCGTTATAACGTATTACGTTCTATGTTATAACGTTGTAACGTATTACGTTATATGGTATACAGTAATAACGTATTTCGTTATATGGTATGACGTTATAACGTATTACGTTGCATGGTATAACGTTATAACGTATTAAGTTATGTGGCATAACTTTATAACGTATTACGTTATATGGTATGACGTTATGACGTATTACGTTATATGGCATAACGTGATAACGTATTTCGTTATATGGTATGACGATATAACGTATTACGTTATATGTTATAACGTTATAACGTATTACGTTATATGTTATAACGTTATAACGTATTACGTTATATGGTATGACGTTATAACGTATTACGTTATATGTTATAACGTTATAACGTATTACGTTATATGGTATGTCGTTATAACGTATTACGTTATATGTTATAACGTTATAACGTATTACGTTATATGGTATGTCGTTATAACGTATTACGTTATATGGCCTAACGTTAAAACGTAATACGTTATATGGGATGAAGTTATAACGTAATAGGTTATATGGTATGACGTTATAACGTATTACGTTATGTGGGATGACGTTATAACGTATTACGTTATATGTTATAACGTTATAACGTATTACGTTATATGGTATAACGTTATAACGTATTACGTTATATGTTATAACGTTATAACGTATTACGTTATATGGTATGTCGTTATAACGTATTACGTTATATGGCCTAACGTTATAACGTAATACGTTATATGGGATGAAGTTATAACGTAATAGGTTATATGTTATAACGTTATAACGTAATACGTTATATGGGATGACGTTATAACGTATTACGTTCTATGTTATAACGTTATAACGTATTACGTTATATGGTATAACTTTATAACGTATTACGTTATATGGTATGTCGTTATAACGTATTACGTTATGGGTGATGACGTTATAACGTATTACGTTATATGTTATGACGTTATAACGTATTACGTTATATGGCATAACGTTATAACGTAATACGTTATATGGGATGACGTTATAACGTATTACGTTCTATGTTATAACGTTGTAACGTATTACGTTATATGGTATACAGTTATAACGTATTACGTTATATGGTATGACGTTATAACGTATTACGTTATAGGGGATGACGTTATAACGTATTACGTTCTATGTTATAACGTTGTAACGTATTACGTTATATGGTATACAGTTATAACGTATTACGTTCTATGTTATAACGTTGTAACGTATTACGTTATATGGTATACAGTTATAACGTATTACGTTATATGGTATGACGTTATAACGTATTACGTTATAGGGGATGACGTTATAACGTATTACGTTATATGGCATAACGTTATAACGTATGACGTTATATAGTATGACGTCATAACGTATTACGTTGTATGGGATGACGTTATAACGTATTACGTTGCATGGTATAACGTTATAACGTATTAAGTTATGTGGCATATCGTTATAACGTATTACGTTATATGGTATGACGTTATGACGTATTACGTTATATCGCATAACGTTATAACGTATTACGTTATATGGTATGACGATATAACGTATTACGTTATATGTTATAACGTTTTAACGTATTACGTCATATGTTATAACGTTATAACGTATTACGTTATATGGTATGTCGTTATAACATATTACGTTATATGGCATAACGTTATAACGTAATACGTTATATGGGATGACGTTATAACGTAATAGGTTATATGGTATGACGTTATAACGTTTTACGTTATATGTTATAACGTTATAACGTATTACGTTATATTGTATAACGTTATAACGTATTACGTTATATGGTATGTCGTTATAAGGTATTACGTTATGGGTGATGACGTTATATCGTATTACGTTATATGTTATGACGTTATAACGTATTACGTTATATGGTATGACGTTATAACGTATTACGTTATATGTTATAACGTTATAACGTATTACGTTATATGGTATGTCGTTATAATGTATTACGTTCTATGTTATAACGTTGTAACGTATTACGTTATATGGTATACATTTATAACGTATTACGTTATATGGTATACAGTTATAACGTATTACGTTATATGTTATAACGTTATAACGTATTACGTTATATGGTATGTCGTTATAACGTATTACGTTATGGGTGATGACGTTATAACGTATTACGTTATATGTTATGACGTTATAACGTATTACGTTATATGGTATAACGTCATAACGTATTACGCTATATGTTATAACGTTATAACGTATTACGTTATATGGTATACAGTTATAACGTATTACGTTATATGTTATAACGTTATAACGAATTACGTTATATGGTATGTCGTTATAACGTATTACGTTCTATGTTATAACGTTGTAACGTATTACGTTATATGGTATACAGTTATAACGTATTACGTTATATGGTATGACGTTATAACGTATTACGTTATAGGGGATGACGTTATAACGTATTACGTTATATGGCATAACGTTATAACGTATGACGTTATATAGTATGACGTCATAACGTATTACGTTGTATGGGATGACGTTATAACGTATTACGTTGCATGGTATAACGTTATAACGTATTAAGTTATGTGGCATATCGTTATAACGTATTACGTTATATGGTATGACGTTATGACGTATTACGTTATATCGCATAACGTTATAACGTATTACGTTATATGGTATGACGATATAACGTATTACGTTATATGTTATAACGTTTTAACGTATTACGTCATATGTTATAACGTTATAACGTATTACGTTATATGGTATGTCGTTATAACATATTACGTTATATGGCATAACGTTATAACGTAATACGTTATATGGGATGACGTTATAACGTAATAGGTTATATGGTATGACGTTATAACGTTTTACGTTATATGTTATAACGTTATAACGTATTACGTTATATTGTATAACGTTATAACGTATTACGTTATATGGTATGTCGTTATAAGGTATTACGTTATGGGTGATGACGTTATATCGTATTACGTTATATGTTATGACGTTATAACGTATTACGTTATATGGTATGACGTTATAACGTATTACGTTATATGTTATAACGTTATAACGTATTACGTTATATGGTATGTCGTTATAATGTATTACGTTCTATGTTATAACGTTGTAACGTATTACGTTATATGGTATACATTTATAACGTATTACGTTATATGGTATACAGTTATAACGTATTACGTTATATGTTATAACGTTATAACGTATTACGTTATATGGTATGTCGTTATAACGTATTACGTTATGGGTGATGACGTTATAACGTATTACGTTATATGTTATGACGTTATAACGTATTACGTTATATGGTATAACGTCATAACGTATTACGCTATATGTTATAACGTTATAACGTATTACGTTATATGGTATACAGTTATAACGTATTACGTTATATGTTATAACGTTATAACGAATTACGTTATATGGTATGTCGTTATAACGTATTACGTTCTATGTTATAACGTTGTAACGTATTACGTTATATGGTATACAGTTATAACGTATTACGTTATATGGTATGACGTTATAACGTATTACGTTATAGGGGATGACGTTATGACGCATTACGTTATATGGGGCGACGTTATAACGTATTACGTTATATGGTATAACGTCATAACGTATTACGTTATATGGGATGACGTTATAACGTAATAGGTTATATGGTATGACGTTATAACGTATTACGTTATATGTTATAACGTTATAACGTATTACGTTATATTGTATAACGTTATAACGTATTACGTTATATGTTATAACGTTATAACGTATTACGTTATATGGTATGACGTTATATCTTAGTACGTCATTTGTTATGACGTTATAACGTACTACGTTATATGGGATGACGTTACAACTCACTATGTTATATGGGATGACGTTATAACGTATTACGTTATATGGTGTGACGTTATAACTTAATACGTTATTTGTTATGACGTTATAACGTACTATGTTATATGGTATGTCGTTATAACGTATTACGTTATATGGCATAACGTTATAACGTATTACGTTATATGGTATGACGTTATAACGTATTACGTTGTATGGGATGACGTTATAACGTATTACGTTATATGGTATAACGTTATAACGTATTACGTTATATATTATAACGTTATAACGTATTACGTTATATGTTATGACGTTATAACGTATTACGTTATATGGTATGACGTTATAACGTATTACGTTATATGTTATAACGTTATAACGTATTACGTTATATGGTATGTCGTTATAACGTATTACGTTCTATGGTATAACGTTGTAACGTATTACGTTATATGGTATACAGTTATAACGTATTACGTTATATGGTATGACGTTATAACGTATTACGTTATAGGGGATGACGTTATAACGTATTACGTTATATGGCATAACGTTATAACGTATGACGTTATATAGTATGACGTCATAACGTATTACGTTGTATGGGATGACGTTATAACGTATTACGTTGTATGGTATAAAGTTATAACGTATTAAGTTATGTGGCATAACGTTATAACGTATTACGTTATATGGTATGACGTTATGACGTATTACGTTATATGGGGCGACTTTATAACGTATTACGTTATATGGTATAACGTCATAACGTATTACGTTATATGTTATAACGTTGTAACGTATTACGTTATATGGTATGACGTTATATCTTAATACGTCATTTGTTGTGACGTTATAACGTACTACGTTATATGGGATGACGTTATAACTCACTATGTTATATGGGATGACGTTATAACGTATTACGTTATATGGTGTGACGTTATAACTTAAAACGTTATTTGTTATGACGTTATAACGTACTATGTTATATGGTATGACGTTATAACGTATTACGTTCTATGTTAAAACGTTGTAACGTATTACGTTATATGGTATACAGTTATAACGTATTACGTTATATGGTATGACGTTATAACGTATTACGTTATATGGTATAACGTTATAACGTATTACGTTATATGTTATAACGTTATAACGTATTACGTTATATGTTATGACGTTATAACGTATTACGTTATATGGTATGTCGTTATAACGTATTACGTTATGGGTGATGACGTTATAACGTATTACGTTATATGTTATGACGTTATAACGTATTACGTTATATGGTATAACGTCATATCGTATTACGTTATATGTTATAACGTTATAACGAATTACGTTATATGGTATGTCGTTATAACGTATTACGTTCTATGTTATAACTTTGTAACGTATTACGTTATATGGTATACAGTAATAACGTATTACGTTATATGGTATGACGTTATAACGTATTACGTTATATGGTATACAGTTATAACGTATTACGTTATATGTTATAACGTTATAACGTATTACGTTATATGGTATGTCGTTATGACGTATTACGTTCTATGTTATAACGTTGTAACGTATTACGTTATATGTTATAACGTTATAGCGTATTACGTTATATGGTATGTCGTTATAAGGTATTACGTTATATGGTATGTCGTTATAACGTATTACGTTCTATGTTGTAACGTTGTAACGTATTACGTTATATGGTATACAGTTATAACGTATTACGTTATATGGTATGACGTTATAACGTATTACGTTATAGGGGATGTCGTTATAACGTATTACGTTATATGTTATGACGTTATAACGTATTACGTTATATGTTATGACGTTATAACGTATTACGTTATATGTTATAACGTTATAGCGTATTACGTTATATGGTATGTCGTTATAAGGTATTACGTTATATGGTATGTCGTTATAACGTATTACGTTCTATGTTGTAACGTTGTAACGTATTACGTTATATGGTATACAGTTATAACGTATTACGTTATATGGTATGACGTTATAACGTATTACGTTATAGGGGATGTCGTTATAACGTATTACGTTATATGTTATGACGTTATAACGTATTACGTTATATGGTATGACGTTATAACGTATTACGTTATATGTTATAACGTTATAACGTATTACGTTATATGTTATAACGTTATAACGTATTACGTTATATGTTATGTCGTTATAACATATTACGTTATATGGCATAACGTTATAACGTAATACGTTATATGGGATGACGTTATAACGTAATAGGTTATATGGTATGACGTTATAACGTATTACGTTATATGTTATAACGTTATAACGTATTACGTTATATTGTATAACGTTATAACGTATTACGTTATATGTTATAACGTTATAACGTATTACGTTATATGGTATGTCGTTATAACGTATTACGTTATGGGTGATGACGTTATAACGTATTACGTTATATGTTATGACGTTATAACGTATTACGTTATATGGTATGACGTTATAACGTATTACGTTATATGTTATAACGTTATAACGTATTACGTTATATGTTATAACGTTATAACGTATTACGTTATATGGTATGTCGTTATAACATATTGCGTTATATGGCATAACGTTATAACGTATTACGTTATATGGTATGACGTTATAACGTATTACGTTGTATGGGATGACGTTATAACGTATTACGTTGTATGGTATAACGTTATAACGTATTAAGTTATGTGGCATAACGTTATAACGTATTACGTTATATGTTATGACGTTATAACGTATTACGTTATATGGTATGACGTTATAACGTATTACGTTATATGTTATAACGTTATAACGTATTACGTTATATGTTATGACGTTATAACGTATTACATTATATTAAATGACGTTATAACGTATTACGTTATATGTTATAACGTTATAACGTATTACGTTATATGTTATAACGTTATAACCTATTACGTTATATGGTATGTCGTTATAACATATTAGGTTATATGGCATAACGTTATAACGTAATACGTTATATGGGATGACGTTATAACGTAATACGTTATATGGTATGACGTTATAACGTATTACGTTATATGTTATAACGTTATAACGTATTACGTTATATTGTATAACGTTATAACGTATTACGTTATATGTTATAACGGTATAACGTATTACGTTATATGGTATGTCGTTATAACGTATTACGTTATGGGTGATGACGTTATAACGTATTACGTTATATGTTATGACGTTATAACGTATTACGTTATATGGTATGACGTTATAACGTATTACGTTATATGTTATAACGTTATAACGTATTACGTTATATGAAATGACGTTATAACGTATTACGTTATATGTTATAACGTTATAACGTATTACGTTATATGTTATAACGTTATAACGTATTACGTTATATGGTATGTCGTTATAACATATTACGTTATATGGCATAACGTTATAACGTAATACGTTATATGGTATGACGTTATAACGTAATAGGTTATATGGTATGACGTTATAACGTATTACGTTATATGGTATGACGTTATAACGTATTACGTTCTATGGTATAACGTTGTAACGTATTACGTTATATGGCATAACGTTATAACGTATGACGTTATATAGTATGACGTCATAACGTATTACGTTATATGGGGCGACGTTATAACGTATTACGTTATATGGTATAACGTCATAACGTATTACGTTATATGTTATAACGTTGTAACGTATTACGTTATATGGTATGACGTTATAACGTAATAGGTTATATGGTATGACGTTATAACGTATTACGTTATATGTTATAACGTTATAACGTATTACGTTATATTGTATAACGTTATAACGTATTACGTTATATGTTATAACGTTGTAACGTATTACGTTATATGGTATGACGTTATAACGTAATAGGTTATATGGTATGACGTTATAACGTAATAGGTTATATGGTATGACGTTATAACGTATTACGTTATATGTTATAACGTTATAACGTATTACGTTATATTGTATAAAGTTATAACGTATTAAGTTATGTGGCATAACGTTGTAACGTATTACGTTATATGTTATGACGTTATAACGTATTACGTTATATGGTATGACGTTATAACGTATTACGTTATATGTTATAACGTTATAACGTATTACGTTATATGTTATAACGTTATAACGTATTACGTTATATGGTATGTCGTTATAACATATTGCGTTATATGGCATAACGTTATAACGTATTACGTTATATGGTATGACGTTATAACGTATTACGTTGTATGGGATGACGTTATAACGTATTACGTTGTATGGTATAACGTTATAACGTATTAAGTTATGTGGCATAACGTTATAACGTATTACGTTATATGGTATGACGTTATAACGTATTACGTTATATGGTATGTCGTTATAACGTATTACGTTCTATGTTATAACGTTGTAACGTATTACGTTATATGGTATACAGTTATAACGTATTACGTTATATGGTATGACGTTATAACGTATTACGTTATAGGGGATGTCGTTATAACGTATTACGTTATATGTTATGACGTTATAACGTATTACATTATATTAAATGACGTTATAACGTATTACGTTATATGTTATAACGTTATAACGTATTACGTTATATGTTATAACGTTATAACGTATTACGTTATATGGTATGTCGTTATAACATATTAGGTTATATGGCATAACGTTATAACGTAATACGTTATATGGGATGACGTTATAACGTAATACGTTATATGGTATGACGTTATAACGTATTACGTTATATGTTATAACGTTATAACGTATTACGTTATATTGTATAACGTTATAACGTATTACGTTATATGTTATAACGGTATAACGTATTACGTTATATGGTATGTCGTTATAACGTATTACGTTATGGGTGATGACGTTATAACGTATTACGTTATATGTTATGACGTTATAACGTATTACGTTATATGGTATGACGTTATAACGTATTACGTTATATGTTATAACGTTATAACGTATTACGTTATATGAAATGACGTTATAACGTATTACGTTATATGTTATAACGTTATAACGTATTACGTTATATGTTATAACGTTATAACGTATTACGTTATATGGTATGTCGTTATAACATATTGCGTTATATGTTATAACGTTATAACGTAATACGTTATATGGGATGACGTTATAACGTAATAGGTTATATGGTATGACGTTATAACGTATTACGTTATATGTTATAACGTTATAAGGTATTACGTTATATTGTATAACGTTATAACGTATTACGTCATTTGTTATGACGTTATAACGTACTATGTTATATGGGATGACGTTATAATGTATTACGTTATATTCGACGACGTTATAGCGCATTACATTATATGTTATAACGCTATAACGTATTAAGTTATATGGTATAACGTTATAACGTATTACGTTATATGTTATAACGTTATAATGTATTACGTTATATGGTATGTCGTTATAACGTATTACGTTATATGTTATGACGTTGTAACGTATTACGTTATATGGTATACAGTTATAACGTATTACGTTATATGTTATAACGTTATAACGAATTACGTTATATGGTATGTCGTTATAACGTATTACGTTCTATGTTATAACTTTGTAACGTATTACGTTATATGGTATACAGTAATAACGTATTACGTTATATGGTATGACGTTATAACGTATTACGTTATATGGTATGACGTTATAACGTATTACGTTATATGTTATAACGTTATAACGTAATACGTTATATGGTATGTCGTTATAACGTATTACGTTCTGTGTTATAACGTTGTAACGTATTACGTTATATGGTATACAGTTATAACGTATTACGTTATATGGTATACAGTTATAACGTATTACGTTATATGTTATAACGTTATAACGTATTACGTTATATGGTATGTCGTTATAACGTATTACGTTATGGGTGATGACGTTATAACGTATTACGTTATATGTTATGACGTTGTAACGTATTACGTTATATGGTATAACGTCATAACGTATTACGCTATATGTTATAACGTTATAACGTATTACGTTATATGGTATGACGTTATAACGTATTACGTTATATGGTATGACGTTATAACGTATTACGTTATATGGTATACAGTTATAACGTATTACGTTATATGTTATAACGTTATAACGTATTACGTTATATGGTATGTCGTTATAATGTATTACGTTCTATGTTATAACGTTGTAACGTATTACGTTATATGGTATACATTTATAACGTATTACGTTATATGGTATACAGTTATAACGTATTACGTTATATGTTATAACGTTATAACGTATTACGTTATATGGTATGTCGTTATAACGTATTACGTTATGGGTGATGACGTTATAACGTATTACGTTATATGTTATAATGTTATAACGTATTACGTTATATGGTATGTCGTTATAACGTATTACGTTATATGTTATGACGTTGTAACGTATTACGTTATATGGTATACAGTTATAACGTATTACGTTATATGTTATAACGTTATAACGAATTACGTTATATGGTATGTCGTTATAACGTATTACGTTCTATGTTATAACGTTGTAACGTATTACGTTATATGGTATACAGTTATAACGTATTACGTTATATGGTATGACGTTATAACGTATTACGTTATAGGGGATGACGTTATAACGTATTACGTTGTATGGGATGACGTTATGACGTATTACGTTATATGGGGCGACGTTATAACGTATTACGTTATATGGTATAACGTCATAACGTATTACGTTATATGGTATGACGTTATAACGTATTACGTTATATGGGATGACGTTATAACGTATTACGTTATATGGTATAACGTTATAACGTACTACGTTATATGGGATGACGTTACAACTCACTATGTTATGTGGGATGACGTTATAACGTATTACGTTATATGGTGTGACGTTATAACTTAATACGTTATTTGTTATGACGTTATAACGTACTATGTTATATGGTATGTCGTTATAACGTATTAAGTTATGTGGCATAACGTTATAACGTATTACGTTATATGGTATGACGTTATAACGTATTACGTTCTATGTTAAAACGTTGTAACGTATTACGTTATATGGTATGTCGTTATGACGTATTACGTTATATGGCGCGACGTTATAACGTATTACGTTATATGGTATAACGTCATAACGTATTACGTTATATGTTATAACGTTGTAACGTATTACGTTATATGGTATGACGTTATATCTTAGTACGTCATTTGTTATGACGTTATAACGTACTACGTTATATGGGATGACGTTACAACTCACTATGTTATATGGGATGACGTTATAACGTATTACGTTATATGGGACGACGTTATAACGTATTACGTTATATGGTATAACGTCATAACGTATTACGCTATATCTTATAACGTTATAACTTATTACGTTATATGGTATGTCGTTGTAACGTATTAAGTGATATTGTATGACGTTATAACTTAGTACGTCATTTGTTATGACGTTATAACGTACTATGTTATATGGGATGACGTTATAATGTATTACGATATATTCGACGACGTTATAGCGCATTACATTATATGTTATAACGTTATAACGTATTAAGTTATATGGTATAACGTTATAACGTATTACGTTATATGTTATAACGTTATAACGTATTACGTTATATGGTATGTCGTTATAACGTATTACGTTATATGTTATGACGTTGTAACGTATTACGTTATATGGTATACAGTTATAACGTATTACGTTATATGTTATAACGTTATAACGTATTACGTTATATGGTATGTCGTTATAACGTATTACGTTCTATGTTATAACGTTGTAACGTATTACGTTATATAGTATACAGTTATAACGTATTACGTTATATGGTATGACGTTATAACGTATTACGTTATAGGGGATGACGTTATAACGTATTACGTTATATGTTATGACGTTATAACGTATTACGTTCTATGTTATAACGTTGTAACGTATTACGTTATATGGTATACAGTTATAACGTATTACGTTATATGTTATGACGTTATAACGTATTACGTTATATGGTATGTCGTTATAACGTATTACGTTCTATGGTATAACGTTGTAACGTATTACGTTATATGGTATACAGTTATAACGTATTACGTTATATGGTATGACGTTATAACGTATTACGTTATATGGTATAACGTTATAACGTATTACGTTATATGTTATAACGTTATAACGTATTACGTTATATGGTATGTCGTTATAACGTATTACGTTATATGTTATGACGTTATAACGTATTACGTTATATGGTATGACGTTATAACGTATTACGTTATATGTTATAACGTTATAACGTATTACGTTATATGTTATAACGTTATAACGTATTACGTTATATGGTATGTCGTTATAACATATTGCGTTATATGGCATAACGTTATAACGTAATACGTTATATGGGATGACGTTATAACGTATTACGTTATGGGTGATGACGTTATAACGTATTACTTTATATGTTATGACGTTATAACGTAATAGGTTATAAGATATGACGTTATAACGTATTACGTTATATGGGATGACGTTATAACTCACTATGTTATATGGGATGACGTTATAACGTATTACGTTATATGGTGTGACGTTATAACTTAATACGTTATTTGTTATGACGTTATGACGTACTATGTTATATGGTATGTCGTTATAACGTATTACGTTATATGGCATAACGTTATAACGTATTACGTTATATGGTATGACGTTATAACGTATTACGTTGTATGGGATGACGTTATAACGTATTACGTTGTATGGTATAACGTTATAACGTATTAAGTTATGTGGCATAACGTTATAACGTATTACGTTATATGGTATGACGTTATAACGTATTACGTTATATGGTATGTCGTTATAACGTATTACGTTCTATGTTATAACGTTGTAACGTATTACGTTATATGGTATACAGTTATAACGTATTACGTTATATGGTATGACGTTATAACGTATTACGTTATAGGGGATGTCGTTATAACGTATTACGTTATATGTTATGACGTTATAACGTATTACATTATATTAAATGACGTTATAACGTATTACGTTATATGTTATAACGTTATAACGTATTACGTTATATGTTATAACGTTATAACGTATTACGTTATATGGTATGTCGTTATAACATATTAGGTTTTATGGCATAACGTTATAACGTAATACGTTATATGGGATGACGTTATAACGTATTACGTTATATGTTATAACGTTATAACGTATTACGTTATATGTTATAACGTTATAACGTATTACGTTATATGGTATGTCGTTATAACGTATTACGTTATGGGTGATGACGTTATAACGTATTACGTTATATGTTATAACGTTATAACGTATTACGTTATATTGTATAACGTTATAACGTATTACGTTATATGTTATAACGGTATAACGTATTACGTTATATGGTATGTCGTTATAACGTATTACGTTATGGGTGATGACGTTATAACGTATTACGTTATATGTTATGACGTTATAACGTATTACGTTATATGGTATGACGTTATAACGTATTACGTTATATGTTATAACGTTATAACGTATTACGTTATATGAAATGACGTTATAACGTATTACGTTATATGTTATAACGTTATAACGTATTACGTTATATGTTATAACGTTATAACGTATTACGTTATATGGTATGTGGTTATAACGTATTACGTTATGGGTGATGACGTTATAACGTATTACGTTATATGTTATGACGTTATAACGTATTACGTTATATGGTATGACGTTATAACGTATTACGTTATATGTTATAACGTTATAACGTATTACGTTATATGAAATGACGTTATAACGTATTACGTTATATGTTATAACGTTATAACGTATTACGTTATATGTTATAACGTTATAACGTATTACGTTATATGGTATGTCGTTATAACATATTACGTTATATGGCATAACGTTATAACGTAATACGTTATATGGTATGACGTTATAACGTAATAGGTTATATGGTATGACGTTATAACGTATTACGTTATATGTTATAACGTTATAACGTATTACGTTATATTGTATAACGTTATAACGTATTACGTTATATGTTATAACGTTATAACGTATTACGTTATATGGTATGTCGTTATAACGTATTACGTTATGGGTGATGACGTTATAACGTATTACGTTATATGTTATGACGTTATAACGTATTACGTTATATGGTATGTCGTTATAACATATTAGGTTTTATGGCATAACGTTATAACGTAATACGTTATATGGGATGACGTTATAACGTAATACGTTATATGGTATGACGTTATAACGTATTACGTTATATGTTATAACGTTATAACGTATTACGTTATATTGTATAACGTTATAACGTATTACGTTATATGTTATAACGGTATAACGTATTACGTTATATGGTATGTCGTTATAACGTATTACGTTATGGGTGATGACGTTATAACGTATTACGTTATATGTTATGACGTTATAACGTATTACGTTATATGGTATGACGTTATAACGTATTACGTTATATGTTATAACGTTATAACGTATTACGTTATATGAAATGACGTTATAACGTATTACGTTATATGTTATAACGTTATAACGTATTACGTTATATGTTATAACGTTATAACGTATTACGTTATATGGTATGTCGTTATAACATATTACGTTATATGGCATAACGTTATAACGTAATACGTTATATGGGATGACGTTATAACGTAATAGGTTATATGGTATGACGTTATAACGTATTACGTTATATGTTATAACGTTATAACGTATTACGTTATATTGCATAACGTTATAACGTATTACGTTATATGTTGTAACGTTATAACGTATTACGTTATATGGTATGTCGTTATAACGTATTACGTTATGGGTGATGACGTTATAACGTATTACGTTATATGTTATGACGTTATAACGTATTACGTTATATGGTATGACGTTATAACGTATTACGTTATATGTTATAACGTTATAACGTATTACGTTATATGAAATGACGTTATAACGTATTACGTTATATGTTATAACGTTATAACGTATTACGTTATATGTTATAACGTTATAACGTATTACGTTATATGGTATGTCGTTATAACATATTACGTTATATGGCATAACGTTATAACGTAATACGTTATATGGTATGACGTTATAACGTAATAGGTTATATGGTATGACGTTATAACGTATTACGTTATGGGTGATGACGTTATAACGTATTACGTTATATGTTATGACGTTATAACGTATTACGTTATATGGTATGACGTTATAACGTATTACGTTATATGTTATAACGTTATAACGTATTACGTTATATGGTATGTCGTTATAACATATTGCGTTATATGTTATAACGTTATAACGTAATACGTTATATGGGATGACGTTATAACGTAATAGGTTATATGGTATGACGTTAT
Source organism: Bombus huntii (assembly GCF_024542735.1). Classification (NCBI taxonomy): domain Eukaryota; kingdom Metazoa; phylum Arthropoda; class Insecta; order Hymenoptera; family Apidae; genus Bombus; species Bombus huntii. The sequence goes on from NC_066238.1 coordinate 22,918,985, forward strand.
AACGTATTACGTTATATGTTATAACGTTATAAGTTATTACGTTATATTGTATAACGTTATAACGTATTACGTCATTTGTTATGACGTTATAACGTACTATGTTATATGGGATGACGTTATAATGTATTACGTTATATTCGACGACGTTATAGCGCATTACATTATATGTTATAACGCTATAACGTATTAAGTTATATGGTATAACGTTATAACGTATTACGTTATATGTTATAACGTTATAACGTATTACGTTATATGGTATACAGTAATAACGTGTTACGTTATATGGTATGACGTTATAACGAATTACGTTATATGGTATGTCGTTATAACGTATTACGTTCTGTGTTATAACGTTGTAACGTATTACGTTATATGGTATACAGTTATAACGTATTACGTTATATGGTATACAGTTATAACGTATTACGTTATATGTTATAACGTTATAACGTATTACGTTATATGGTATGTCGTTATAACGTATTACGTTATGGGTGATGACGTTATAACGTATTACGTTATATGTTATGACGTTATAACGTATTACGTTATATGGTATAACGTCATAACGTATTACGCTATATGTTATAACGTTATAACGTATTACGTTATATGGTATGTCGTTATAACGTATTACGTTATAGGTGATGACGTTCGAACGTATTACGTTATATGTTATGACGTTCTAACGTAACAGGTTATATGATATGACGTTATAACGTATTACGTTATATGGGATGACGTTATAACTCACTATGTTATATGGGATGACGTTATAACGTATTACGTTATATGGTGTGACGTTATAACTTAATACGTTATTTGTTATGACGTTATGACGTACTATGTTATATGGTATGTCGTTATAACGTATTACGTTATATGGCATAACGTTATAACGTATTACGTTATATGGTATGACGTTATAACGTATTACGTTGTATGGGATGACGTTATAACGTATTACGTTGTATGGTATAACGTTATAACGTATTAAGTTATGTGGCATAACGTTATAGCGTATTACGTTATATGGTATGACGTTATAAGGTATTACGTTATATGGTATGTCGTTATAACGTATTACGTTCTATGTTGTAACGTTATAACGTATTACGTTATATGGTATACAGTTATAACGTATTACGTTATATGGTATGACGTTATAACGTATTACGTTATAGGGGATGTCGTTATAACGTATTACGTTATATGTTATGACGTTATAACGTATTACGTTATATGGTATGACGTTATAACGTATTACGTTATATGTTATAACGTTATAACGTATTACGTTATATGTTATAACGTTATAACGTATTACGTTATATGGTATGTCGTTATAACATATTACGTTATATGGCATAACGTTATAACGTAATACGTTATATGGGATGACGTTATAACGTAATAGGTTATATGGTATGTCGTTATAACGTATTAAGTTATGGGTGATGTCGTTATAACGTATTACGTTATATGTTATGACGTTATAACGTATTACGTTATATGGTATAACGTCATAACGTATTACGCTATATGTTATAACGTTATAACTTATTACGTTATATGGTATGTCGTTGTAACGTATTAAGTGATATTGTATGACGTTATAACTTAATACGTCATTTGTTATGACGTTATAACGTACTATGTTATATGGGATGACGTTATAATGTATTACGTTATATTCGACGACGTTATAGCGCATTACATTATATGTTATAACGTTATAACGTATTAAGTTATATGGTATAACGTTATAACGTATTACGTTATATGTTATAACGTTATAACGTATTACGTTATATGGTATGTCGTTATAACGTATTACGTTATATGTTATGACGTTGTAACGTATTACGTTATATGGTATACAGTTATAACGTATTACGTTATATGTTATAACGTTATAACGAATTACGTTATATGGTATGTCGTTATAACGTATTACGTTCTATGTTATAACTTTGTAACGTATTACGTTATATGGTATACAGTAATAACGTATTACGTTATATGGTATGACGTTATAACGTATTACGTTATATGGTGTGTCGTTATAACGTATTACGTTATATGTTATGACGTTGTAACGTATTACGTTATATGGTATACAGTTATAACGTATTACGTTATATGTTATAACGTTATAACGTAATACGTTATATGGGATGACGTTATATCGTAATAGGTTATATGATATGACGTTATAACGTATTACGTTGTATGGGATGACGTTATAACTCTTTATGTTATATGGGATGACGTTATAACGTATTACGTTATATGGTGTGACGTTATAACTTAATACGTTATTTGTTATGACGTTATGACGTACTATGTTATATGGTATGTCGTTATAACGTATTACGTTATATGGCATAACGTTATAACGTATTACGTCATATGGTATGACGTTATAACGTATTACGTTGTATGGGATGACGTTATAACGTATTACGTTGTATGGTATAACGTTATAACGTATTAAGTTATGTGGCATAACGTTATAACGTATTACGTTATATGGTATGACGTTATAACGTATTACGTTATATGGTATGTCGTTATAACGTATTACGTTCTATGTTATAACGTTTTAACGTATTACGTTATATAGTATACAGTTATAACGTATTACGTTATATGGTATGACGTTATAACGTATTACGTTATAGGGGATGACGTTATAACGTATTACGTTATATGTTATAACGTTATAACGTATTACGTTATATGGTATAACGTTATAACGTATTACGTTATATGTTATAACGTTATAACGTATTACGTTATATGGTATAACGTTATAACGTATTACGTTATATGTTATAACGTTATAACGTATTACGTTATATGGTATGTCGTTATAACGTATTACGTCATATGGTATGACGTTATAACGTATTACGTTGTATGGGATGACGTTATAACGTATTACGTTGTATGGTATAACGTTATAACGTATTAAGTTATGTGGCATAACGTTATAACGTATTACGTTATATGGTATGACGTTATAACGTATTACGTTACATGGTATGTCGTTATAACGTATTACGTTCTATGTTATAACGTTGTAACGTATTACGTTATATAGTATACAGTTATAACGTATTACGTTATATGGTATGACGTTATAACGTATTACGTTATAGGGGATGACGTTATAACGTATTACGTTATATGTTATAACGTTATAACGTATTACGTTATATGGTATAACGTTATAACGTATTACGTTATATGTTATAACGTTATAACGTATTACGTTATATGGTATGTCGTTATAACGTATTACGTTATAGGTGATGACGTTATAACGTATTACGTTATATGTTATGACGTTCTAACGTAATAGGTTATATGATATGACGTTATAACTTATTACGTTATATGGGATGACGTTATAATGTATTACGTTATATTCGACGACGTTATAGCGCATTACATTATATGTTATAACGTTATAACGTATTAAGTTATATGGTATAACGTTATAACGTATTACGTTATATGTTATAACGTTATAACGTATTACGTTATATGGTATGTCGTTATAACGTATTACGTTATATGTTATGACGTTGTAACGTATTACGTTATATGGTATACAGTTATAACGTATTACGTTATATGTTATAACGTTATAACGAATTACGTTATATGGTATGTCGTTATAACGTATTACGTTCTATGTTATAACTTTGTAACGTATTACGTTATATGGTATACAGTAATAACGTATTACGTTATATGGTATGACGTTATAACGTATTACGTTATATGGTATGTCGTTATAACGTATTACGTTATATGTTATGACGTTGTAACGTATTACGTTATATGGTATACAGTTATAACGTATTACGTTATATGTTATAACGTTATAACGTAATACGTTATATGGGATGACGTTATATCGTAATAGGTTATATGATATGACGTTATAACGTATTACGTTGTATGGGATGACGTTATAACTCTTTATGTTATATGGGATGACGTTATAACGTATTACGTTATATGGTGTGACGTTATAACTTAATACGTTATTTGTTATGACGTTATGACGTACTATGTTATATGGTATGTCGTTATAACGTATTACGTTATATGGTATGTCGTTATAACGTATTACGTTATAGGTGATGACGTTATAACGTATTACGTTATATGGTATAACGTTATAACGTATTACGTTATATGTTATAACGTTATAACGTATTACGTTATATGGTATGTCGTTATAACGTATTACGTTATAGGTGATGACGTTATAACGTATTACGTTATATGTTATGACGTTCTAACGTAATAGGTTATATGATATGACGTTATAACGTATTACGTTATATGGGATGACGTTATAACTCACTATGTTATATGGGATGACGTTATAACGTATTACGTTATATGGTGTGACGTTATAACTTAATACGTTATTTGTTATGACGTTATGACGTACTATGTTATATGGTATGTCGTTATAACGTATTACGTTATATGGCATAACGTTATAACGTATTACGTCATATGGTATGACGTTATAACGTATTACGTTGTATGGGATGACGTTATAACGTATTACGTTGTATGGTATAACGTTATAACGTATTAAGTTATGTGGCATAACGTTATAACGTATTACGTTATATGGTATGACGTTATAACGTATTACGTTACATGGTATGTCGTTATAACGTATTACGTTCTATGTTATAACGTTGTAACGTATTACGTTATATAGTATACAGTTATAACGTATTACGTTATATGGTATGACGTTATAACGTATTACGTTATAGGGGATGACGTTATAACGTATTACGTTATATGTTATAACGTTATAACGTATTACGTTATATGGTATAACGTTATAACGTATTACGTTATATGTTATAACGTTATAACGTATTACGTTATATGGTATGTCGTTATAACGTATTACGTTATAGGTGATGACGTTATAACGTATTACGTTATATGTTATGACGTTCTAACGTAATAGGTTATATGATATGACGTTATAACTTATTACGTTATATGGGATGACGTTATAACTCACTATGTTATATGGGATGACGTTATAACGTATTACGTTATATGGTGTGACGTTATAACTTAATACGTTATTTGTTATGACGTTATGACGTACTATGTTATATGGTATGTCGTTATAACGTATTACGTTATATGGCATAACGTTATAACGTATTACGTTATATGGTATGACGTTATAACGTATTACGTTGTATGGGATGACGTTATAACGTATTACGTTGTATGGTATAACGTTATAACGTATTAAGTTATGTGGCATAACGTTATAACGTATTACGTTATATGGTATGACGTTATAACGTATTACGTTATATGGTATGTCGTTATAACGTATTACGTTATATGGTATGTCGTTATAACGTATTACGTTATATGGTATGTCGTTATAACGTATTACGTTATGGGTGATGACGTTATAACGTATTACGTTATATGTTATGACGTTATAACGTATTACGTTATATGGTATGACGTTATAACGTATTACGTTATATGTTATAACGTTATAACGTATTACGTTATATGAAATGACGTTATAACGTATTACGTTATATGTTATAACGTTATAACGTATTACGTTATATGTTATAACGTTATAACGTATTACGTTATATGGTATGTCGTTATAACATATTACGTTATATGGCATAACGTTATAACGTAATACGTTATATGGTATGACGTTATAACGTAATAGGTTATATGGTATGACGTTATAACGTATTACGTTATATGTTATAACGTTATAACGTATTACGTTATATTGTATAACGTTATAACGTATTACGTTATATGTTATAACGTTATAACGTATTACGTTATATGGTATGTCGTTATAACGTATTACGTTATGGGTGATGACGTTATAACGTATTACGTTATATGTTATGACGTTATAACGTATTACGTTATATGGTATGACGTTATAACGTATTACGTTATATGTTATAACGTTATAACGTATTACGTTATATGGTATGTCGTTATAACATATTGCGTTATATGTTATAACGTTATAACGTAATACGTTATATGGGATGACGTTATAACGTAATAGGTTATATGGTATGACGTTATAACGTATTACGTTATATGTTATAACGTTATAAGTTATTACGTTATATTGTATAACGTTATAACGTATTACGTCATTTGTTATGACGTTATAACGTACTATGTTATATGGGATGACGTTATAATGTATTACGTTATATTCGACGACGTTATAGCGCATTACATTATATGTTATAACGCTATAACGTATTAAGTTATATGGTATAACGTTATAACGTATTACGTTATATGTTATAACGTTATAACGTATTACGTTATATGGTATACAGTAATAACGTATTACGTTATATGGTATGACGTTATAACGAATTACGTTATATGGTATGTCGTTATAACGTATTACGTTCTATGTTATAACTTTGTAACGTATTACGTTATATGGTATACAGTAATAACGTATTACGTTATATGGTATGACGTTATAACGTATTACGTTATATGGTATGACGTTATAACGTATTACGTTATATGTTATAACGTTATAACGTATTACGTTATATGGTATACAGTTATAACGTATTACGTTATATGTTATAACGTTATAACGTATTACGTTATATGGTATGTCGTTATAACGTATTACGTTATGGGTGATGACGTTATAACGTATTACGTTATATGTTATGACGTTATAACGTATTACGTTATATGGTATAACGTCATAACATATTACGCTATATGTTATAACGTTATAACGTATTACGTTATATGGTATGTCGTTATAACGTATTACGTTATAGGTGATGACGTTCGAACGTATTACGTTATATGTTATGACGTTCTAACGTAACAGGTTATATGATATGACGTTATAACGTATTACGTTATATGGGATGACGTTATAACTCACTATGTTATATGGGATGACGTTATAACGTATTACGTTATATGGTGTGACGTTATAACTTAATACGTTATTTGTTATGACGTTATGACGTACTATGTTATATGGTATGTCGTTATAACGTATTACGTTATATGGCATAACGTTATAACGTATTACGTTATATGGTATGACGTTATAACGTATTACGTTGTATGGGATGACGTTATAACGTATTACGTTATATGTTATAACGTTATAACGTATTACGTTATATGGTATGTCGTTATAACATATTAGGTTATATGGCATAACGTTATAACGTAATACGTTATATGGGATGACGTTATAACGTAATACGTTATATGGTATGACGTTATAACGTATTACGTTATATGTTATAACGTTATAACGTATTACGTTATATTGTATAACGTTATAACGTATTACGTTATATGTTATAACGGTATAACGTATTACGTTATATGGTATGTCGTTATAACGTATTACGTTATGGGTGATGACGTTATAACGTATTACGTTATATGTTATGACGTTATAACGTATTACGTTATATGGTATGACGTTATAACGTATTACGTTATATGTTATAACGTTATAACGTATTACGTTATATGAAATGACGTTATAACGTATTACGTTATATGTTATAACGTTATAACGTATTACGTTATATGTTATAACGTTATAACGTATTACGTTATATGGTATGTCGTTATAACATATTACGTTATATGGCATAACGTTATAACGTAATACGTTATATGGTATGACGTTATAACGTAATAGGTTATATGGTATGACGTTATAACGTATTACGTTATATGTTATAACGTTATAACGTATTACGTTATATTGTATAACGATATAACGTATTACGTTATATGTTATAACGTTATAACGTATTACGTTATATGGTATGTCGTTATAACGTATTACGTTATGGGTGATGACGTTATAACGTATTACGTTATATGTTATGACGTTATAACGTATTACGTTATATGGTATGACGTTATAACGTATTACGTTATATGTTATAACGTTATAACGTATTACGTTATATGGTATGTCGTTATAACATATTGCGTTATATGTTATAACGTTATAACGTAATACGTTATATGGGATGACGTTATAACGTAATAGGTTATATGGTATGACGTTATAACGTATTACGTTATATGTTATAACGTTATAATGTATTACGTTATATGGTATGTCGTTATAACGTATTACGTTATATGTTATAACGTTATAATGTATTACGTTATATGGTATGTCGTTATAACGTATTACGTTATATGTTATGACGTTGTAACGTATTACGTTATATGGTATACAGTTATAACGTATTACGTTATATGTTATAACGTTATAACGAATTACGTTATATGGTATGTCGTTATAACGTATTACGTTCTATGTTATAACTTTGTAACGTATTACGTTATATGGTATACAGTAATAACGTATTACGTTATATGGTATGACGTTATAACGTATTACGTTATATGGTATGACGTTATAACGTATTACGTTATATGTTATAACGTTATAACGTAATACGTTATATGGTATGTCGTTATAACGTATTACGTTCTGTGTTATAACGTTGTAACGTATTACGTTATATGGTATACAGTTATAACGTATTACGTTATATGGTATACAGTTATAACGTATTACGTTATATGTTATAACGTTATAACGTATTACGTTATATGGTATGTCGTTATAACGTATTACGTTATGGGTGATGACGTTATAACGTATTACGTTATATGTTATGACGTTGTAACGTATTACGTTATATGGTATAACGTCATAACGTATTACGCTATATGTTATAACGTTATAACGTATTACGTTATATGGTATGACGTTATAACGTATTACGTTATATGGTATGACGTTATAACGTATTACGTTATATGGTATACAGTTATAACGTATTACGTTATATGTTATAACGTTATAACGTATTACGTTATATGGTATGTCGTTATAATGTATTACGTTCTATGTTATAACGTTGTAACGTATTACGTTATATGGTATACATTTATAACGTATTACGTTATATGGTATACAGTTATAACGTATTACGTTATATGTTATAACGTTATAACGTATTACGTTATATGGTATGTCGTTATAACGTATTACGTTATGGGTGATGACGTTATAACGTATTACGTTATATGTTATAATGTTATAACGTATTACGTTATATGGTATGTCGTTATAACGTATTACGTTATATGTTATGACGTTGTAACGTATTACGTTATATGGTATACAGTTATAACGTATTACGTTATATGTTATAACGTTATAACGAATTACGTTATATGGTATGTCGTTATAACGTATTACGTTCTATGTTATAACGTTGTAACGTATTACGTTATATGGTATACAGTTATAACGTATTACGTTATATGGTATGACGTTATAACGTATTACGTTATAGGGGATGACGTTATAACGTATTACGTTGTATGGGATGACGTTATGACGTATTACGTTATATGGGGCGACGTTATAACGTATTACGTTATATGGTATAACGTCATAACGTATTACGTTATATGGTATGACGTTATAACGTATTACGTTATATGGGATGACGTTATAACGTATTACGTTATATGGTATAACGTTATAACGTACTACGTTATATGGGATGACGTTACAACTCACTATGTTATGTGGGATGACGTTATAACGTATTACGTTATATGGTGTGACGTTATAACTTAATACGTTATTTGTTATGACGTTATAACGTACTATGTTATATGGTATGTCGTTATAACGTATTAAGTTATGTGGCATAACGTTATAACGTATTACGTTATATGGTATGACGTTATAACGTATTACGTTCTATGTTAAAACGTTGTAACGTATTACGTTATATGGTATGTCGTTATGACGTATTACGTTATATGGCGCGACGTTATAACGTATTACGTTATATGGTATAACGTCATAACGTATTACGTTATATGTTATAACGTTGTAACGTATTACGTTATATGGTATGACGTTATATCTTAGTACGTCATTTGTTATGACGTTATAACGTACTACGTTATATGGGATGACGTTACAACTCACTATGTTATATGGGATGACGTTATAACGTATTACGTTATATGGTGTGACGTTATAACTTAATACGTTATTTGTTATGACGTTATAACGTACTATGTTATATGGTATGTCGTTATAACGTATTACGTTATATGGCATAACGTTATAACGTATTACGTTATATGGTATGACGTTATAACGTATTACGTTGTATGGGATGACGTTATAACGTATTACGTTATATGGTATGACGTTATAACGTATTACGTTCTATGTTAAAACGTTGTAACGTATTACGTTATATGGTATGTCGTTATGACGTATTACGTTATATGGCGCGACGTTATAACGTATTACGTTATATGGTATAACGTCATAACGTATTACGTTATATGTTATAACGTTGTAACGTATTACGTTATATGGTATGACGTTATATCTTAGTACGTCATTTGTTATGACGTTATAACGTACTACGTTATATGGGATGACGTTACAACTCACTATGTTATATGGGATGACGTTATAACGTATTACGTTATATGGGACGACGTTATAACGTATTACGTTATATGGTATAACGTCATAACGTATTACGCTATATCTTATAACGTTATAACTTATTACGTTATATGGTATGTCGTTGTAACGTATTAAGTGATATTGTATGACGTTATAACTTAGTACGTCATTTGTTATGACGTTATAACGTACTATGTTATATGGGATGACGTTATAATGTATTACGATATATTCGACGACGTTATAGCGCATTACATTATATGTTATAACGTTATAACGTATTAAGTTATATGGTATAACGTTATAACGTATTACGTTATATGTTATAACGTTATAACGTATTACGTTATATGGTATGTCGTTATAACGTATTACGTTATATGTTATGACGTTGTAACGTATTACGTTATATGGTATACAGTTATAACGTATTACGTTATATGTTATAACGTTATAACGTATTACGTTATATGGTATGTCGTTATAACGTATTACGTTCTATGTTATAACGTTGTAACGTATTACGTTATATAGTATACAGTTATAACGTATTACGTTATATGGTATGACGTTATAACGTATTACGTTATAGGGGATGACGTTATAACGTATTACGTTATATGTTATGACGTTATAACGTATTACGTTCTATGTTATAACGTTGTAACGTATTACGTTATATGGTATACAGTTATAACGTATTACGTTATATGTTATGACGTTATAACGTATTACGTTATATGGTATGTCGTTATAACGTATTACGTTCTATGGTATAACGTTGTAACGTATTACGTTATATGGTATACAGTTATAACGTATTACGTTATATGGTATGACGTTATAACGTATTACGTTATATGGTATAACGTTATAACGTATTACGTTATATGTTATAACGTTATAACGTATTACGTTATATGGTATGTCGTTATAACGTATTACGTTATATGTTATGACGTTATAACGTATTACGTTATATGGTATGACGTTATAACGTATTACGTTATATGTTATAACGTTATAACGTATTACGTTATATGTTATAACGTTATAACGTATTACGTTATATGGTATGTCGTTATAACATATTGCGTTATATGGCATAACGTTATAACGTAATACGTTATATGGGATGACGTTATAACGTATTACGTTATGGGTGATGACGTTATAACGTATTACGTTATATGTTATGACGTTATAACGTAATAGGTTATAAGATATGACGTTATAACGTATTACGTTATATGGGATGACGTTATAACTCACTATGTTATATGGGATGACGTTATAACGTATTACGTTATATGGTGTGACGTTATAACTTAATACGTTATTTGTTATGACGTTATGACGTACTATGTTATATGGTATGTCGTTATAACGTATTACGTTATATGGCATAACGTTATAACGTATTACGTTATATGGTATGACGTTATAACGTATTACGTTGTATGGGATGACGTTATAACGTATTACGTTGTATGGTATAACGTTATAACGTATTAAGTTATGTGGCATAACGTTATAACGTATTACGTTATATGGTATGACGTTATAACGTATTACGTTATATGGTATGTCGTTATAACGTATTACGTTCTATGTTATAACGTTGTAACGTATTACGTTATATGGTATACAGTTATAACGTATTACGTTATATGGTATGACGTTATAACGTATTACGTTATAGGGGATGTCGTTATAACGTATTACGTTATATGTTATGACGTTATAACGTATTACATTATATTAAATGACGTTATAACGTATTACGTTATATGTTATAACGTTATAACGTATTACGTTATATGTTATAACGTTATAACGTATTACGTTATATGGTATGTCGTTATAACATATTAGGTTTTATGGCATAACGTTATAACGTAATACGTTATATGGGATGACGTTATAACGTAATACGTTATATGGTATGACGTTATAACGTATTACGTTATATGTTATAACGTTATAACGTATTACGTTATATTGTATAACGTTATAACGTATTACGTTATATGTTATAACGGTATAACGTATTACGTTATATGGTATGTCGTTATAACGTATTACGTTATGGGTGATGACGTTATAACGTATTACGTTATATGTTATGACGTTATAACGTATTACGTTATATGGTATGACGTTATAACGTATTACGTTATATGTTATAACGTTATAACGTATTACGTTATATGAAATGACGTTATAACGTATTACGTTATATGTTATAACGTTATAACGTATTACGTTATATGTTATAACGTTATAACGTATTACGTTATATGGTATGTCGTTATAACATATTACGTTATATGGCATAACGTTATAACGTAATACGTTATATGGGATGACGTTATAACGTAATAGGTTATATGGTATGACGTTATAACGTATTACGTTATATGTTATAACGTTATAACGTATTACGTTATATTGCATAACGTTATAACGTATTACGTTATATGTTGTAACGTTATAACGTATTACGTTATATGGTATGTCGTTATAACGTATTACGTTATGGGTGATGACGTTATAACGTATTACGTTATATGTTATGACGTTATAACGTATTACGTTATATGGTATGACGTTATAACGTATTACGTTATATGTTATAACGTTATAACGTATTACGTTATATGAAATGACGTTATAACGTATTACGTTATATGTTATAACGTTATAACGTATTACGTTATATGTTATAACGTTATAACGTATTACGTTATATGGTATGTCGTTATAACATATTACGTTATATGGCATAACGTTATAACGTAATACGTTATATGGTATGACGTTATAACGTAATAGGTTATATGGTATGACGTTATAACGTATTACGTTATATGTTATAACGTTATAACGTATTACGTTATATTGTATAACGTTATAACGTATTACGTTTTATGTTATAACGTTATAACGTATTACGTTATATGGTATGTCGTTATAACGTATTACGTTATGGGTGATGACGTTATAACGTATTACGTTATATGTTATGACGTTATAACGTATTACGTTATATGGTATGTCGTTATAACATATTCGGTTTTATGGCATAACGTTATAACGTAATACGTTATATGGGATGACGTTATAACGTAATACGTTATATGGTATGACGTTATAACGTATTACGTTATATGTTATAACGTTATAACGTATTACGTTATATTGTATAACGTTATAACGTATTACGTTATATGTTATAACGGTATAACGTATTACGTTATATGGTATGTCGTTATAACGTATTACGTTATGGGTGATGACGTTATAACGTATTACGTTATATGTTATGACGTTATAACGTATTACGTTATATGGTATGACGTTATAACGTATTACGTTATATGTTATAACGTTATAACGTATTACGTTATATGAAATGACGTTATAACGCATTACGTTATATGTTATAACGTTATAACGTATTACGTTATATGTTATAACGTTATAACGTATTACGTTATATGGTATGTCGTTATAACATATTACGTTATATGGCATAACGTTATAACGTAATACGTTATATGGGATGACGTTATAACGTAATAGGTTATATGGTATGACGTTATAACGTATTACGTTATATGTTATAACGTTATAACGTATTACGTTATATTGCATAACGTTATAACGTATTACGTTATATGTTGTAACGTTATAACGTATTACGTTATATGGTATGTCGTTATAACGTATTACGTTATGGGTGATGACGTTATAACGTATTACGTTATATGTTATGACGTTATAACGTATTACGTTATATGGTATGACGTTATAACGTATTACGTTATATGTTATAACGTTATAACGTATTACGTTATATGAAATGACGTTATAACGTATTACGTTATATGTTATAACGTTATAACGTATTACGTTATATGTTATAACGTTATAACGTATTACGTTATATGGTATGTCGTTATAACATATTACGTTATATGGCATAACGTTATAACGTAATACGTTATATGGTATGACGTTATAACGTAATAGGTTATATGGTATGACGTTATAACGTATTACGTTATATGTTATAACGTTATAACGTATTACGTTATATTGTATAACGTTATAACGTATTACGTTATATGTTATAACGTTATAACGTATTACGTTATATGGTATGTCGTTATAACGTATTACGTTATGGGTGATGACGTTATAACGTATTACGTTATATGTTATGACGTTATAACGTATTACGTTATATGGTATTACGTTATAACGTATTACGTTATATGTTATAACGTTATAACGTATTACGTTATATGGTATGTCGTTATAACATATTGCGTTATATGTTATAACGTTATAACGTAATACGTTATATGGGATGACGTTATAACGTAATAGGTTATATGGTATGACGTTATAACGTATTACGTTATATGTTATAACGTTATAAGTTATTACGTTATATTGTATAACGTTATAACGTATTACGTCATTTGTTATGACGTTATAACGTACTATGTTATATGGGATGACGTTATACTGTATTACGTTATATTCGACGACGTTATAGCGCATTACATTATATGTTATAACGCTATAACGTATTAAGTTATATGGTATAACGTTATAACGTATTACGTTATATGTTATAACGTTATAACGTATTACGTTATATGGTATACAGTAATAACGTATTACGTTATATGGTATGACGTTATAACGAATTACGTTATATGGTATGTCGTTATAACGTATTACGTTCTGTGTTATAACGTTGTAACGTATTACGTTATATGGTATACAGTTATAACGTATTACGTTATATGGTATACAGTTATAACGTATTACGTTATATGTTATAACGTTATAACGTATTACGTTATATGGTATGTCGTTATAACGTATTACGTTATGGGTGATGACGTTATAACGTATTACGTTATATGTTATGACGTTATAACGTATTACGTTATATGGTATAACGTCATAACGTATTACGCTATATGTTATAACGTTATAACGTATTACGTTATATGGTATGTCGTTATAACGTATTACGTTATAGGTGATGACGTTCGAACGTATTACGTTATATGTTATGACGTTCTAACGTAACAGGTTATATGATATGACGTTATAACGTATTACGTTATATGGGATGACGTTATAACTCACTATGTTATATGGGATGACGTTATAACGTATTACGTTATATGGTGTGACGTTATAACTTAATACGTTATTTGTTATGACGTTATGACGTACTATGTTATATGGTATGTCGTTATAACGTATTACGTTATATGGCATAACGTTATAACGTATTACGTTATATGGTATGACGTTATAACGTATTACGTTGTATGGGATGACGTTATAACGTATTACGTTGTATGGTATAACGTTATAACGTATTAAGTTATGTGGCATAACGTTATAGCGTATTACGTTATATGGTATGACGTTATAAGGTATTACGTTATATGGTATGTCGTTATAACGTATTACGTTCTATGTTGTAACGTTATAACGTATTACGTTATATGGTATACAGTTATAACGTATTACGTTATATGGTATGACGTTATAACGTATTACGTTATAGGGGATGTCGTTATAACGTATTACGTTATATGTTATGACGTTATAACGTATTACGTTATATGGTATGACGTTATAACGTATTACGTTATATGTTATAACGTTATAACGTATTACGTTATATGTTATAACGTTATAACGTATTACGTTATATGGTATGTCGTTATAACATATTACGTTATATGGCATAACGTTATAACGTAATACGTTATATGGGATGACGTTATAACGTAATAGGTTATATGGTATGTCGTTATAACGTATTAAGTTATGGGTGATGTCGTTATAACGTATTACGTTATATGTTATGACGTTATAACGTATTACGTTGTATGGTATAACGTCATAACGTATTACGCTATATGTTATAACGTTATAACTTATTACGTTATATGGTATGTCGTTGTAACGTATTAAGTGATATTGTATGACGTTATAACTTAATACGTCATTTGTTATGACGTTATAACGTACTATGTTATATGGGATGACGTTATAATGTATTACGTTATATTCGACGACGTTATAGCGCATTACATTATATGTTATAACGTTATAACGTATTAAGTTATATGGTATAACGTTATAACGTATTACGTTATATGTTATAACGTTATAACGTATTACGTTATATGGTATGTCGTTATAACGTATTACGTTATATGTTATGACGTTGTAACGTATTACGTTATATGGTATACAGTTATAACGTATTACGTTATATGTTATAACGTTATAACGAATTACGTTATATGGTATGTCGTTATAACGTATTACGTTCTATGTTATAACTTTGTAACGTATTACGTTATATGGTATACAGTAATAACGTATTACGTTATATGGTATGACGTTATAACGTATTACGTTATATGGTATGTCGTTATAACGTATTACGTTATATGTTATGACGTTGTAACGTATTACGTTATATGGTATACAGTTATAACGTATTACGTTATATGTTATAACGTTATAACGTAATACGTTATATGGGATGACGTTATATCGTAATAGGTTATATGATATGACGTTATAACGTATTACGTTGTATGGGATGACGTTATAACTCTTTATGTTATATGGGATGACGTTATAACGTATTACGTTATATGGTGTGACGTTATAACTTAATACGTTATTTGTTATGACGTTATGACGTACTATGTTATATGGTATGTCGTTATAACGTATTACGTTATATGGCATAACGTTATAACGTATTACGTCATATGGTATGACGTTATAACGTATTACGTTGTATGGGATGACGTTATAACGTATTACGTTGTATGGTATAACGTTATAACGTATTAAGTTATGTGGCATAACGTTATAACGTATTACGTTATATGGTATGACGTTATAACGTATTACGTTATATGGTATGTCGTTATAACGTATTACGTTCTATGTTATAACGTTTTAACGTATTACGTTATATAGTATACAGTTATAACGTATTACGTTATATGGTATGACGTTATAACGTATTACGTTATAGGGGATGACGTTATAACGTATTACGTTATATGTTATAACGTTATAACGTATTACGTTATATGGTATAACGTTATAACGTATTACGTTATATGTTATAACGTTATAACGTATTACGTTATATGGTATAACGTTATAACGTATTACGTTATATGTTATAACGTTATAACGTATTACGTTATATGGTATGTCGTTATAACGTATTACGTCATATGGTATGACGTTATAACGTATTACGTTGTATGGGATGACGTTATAACGTATTACGTTGTATGGTATAACGTTATAACGTATTAAGTTATGTGGCATAACGTTATAACGTATTACGTTATATGGTATGACGTTATAACGTATTACGTTACATGGTATGTCGTTATAACGTATTACGTTCTATGTTATAACGTTGTAACGTATTACGTTATATAGTATACAGTTATAACGTATTACGTTATATGGTATGACGTTATAACGTATTACGTTATAGGGGATGACGTTATAACGTATTACGTTATATGTTATAACGTTATAACGTATTACGTTATATGGTATAACGTTATAACGTATTACGTTATATGTTATAACGTTATAACGTATTACGTTATATGGTATGTCGTTATAACGTATTACGTTATAGGTGATGACGTTATAACGTATTACGTTATATGTTATGACGTTCTAACGTAATAGGTTATATGATATGACGTTATAACTTATTACGTTATATGGGATGACGTTATAATGTATTACGTTATATTCGACGACGTTATAGCGCATTACATTATATGTTATAACGTTATAACGTATTAAGTTATATGGTATAACGTTATAACGTATTACGTTATATGTTATAACGTTATAACGTATTACGTTATATGGTATGTCGTTATAACGTATTACGTTATATGTTATGACGTTGTAACGTATTACGTTATATGGTATACAGTTATAACGTATTACGTTATATGTTATAACGTTATAACGAATTACGTTATATGGTATGTCGTTATAACGTATTACGTTCTATGTTATAACTTTGTAACGTATTACGTTATATGGTATACAGTAATAACGTATTACGTTATATGGTATGACGTTATAACGTATTACGTTATATGGTATGTCGTTATAACGTATTACGTTATATGTTATGACGTTGTAACGTATTACGTTATATGGTATACAGTTATAACGTATTACGTTATATGTTATAACGTTATAACGTAATACGTTATATGGGATGACGTTATATCGTAATAGGTTATATGATATGACGTTATAACGTATTACGTTGTATGGGATGACGTTATAACTCTTTATGTTATATGGGATGACGTTATAACGTATTACGTTATATGGTGTGACGTTATAACTTAATACGTTATTTGTTATGACGTTATGACGTACTATGTTATATGGTATGTCGTTATAACGTATTACGTTATATGGCATAACGTTATAACGTATTACGTCATATGGTATGACGTTATAACGTATTACGTTGTATGGGATGACGTTATAACGTATTACGTTGTATGGTATAACGTTATAACGTATTAAGTTATGTGGCATAACGTTATAACGTATTACGTTATATGGTATGACGTTATAACGTATTACGTTATATGGTATGTCGTTATAACGTATTACGTTCTATGTTATAACGTTTTAACGTATTACGTTATATAGTATACAGTTATAACGTATTACGTTATATGGTATGACGTTATAACGTATTACGTTATAGGGGATGACGTTATAACGTATTACGTTATATGTTATAACGTTATAACGTATTACGTTATATGGTATAACGTTATAACGTATTACGTTATATGTTATAACGTTATAACGTATTACGTTATATGGTATAACGTTATAACGTATTACGTTATATGTTATAACGTTATAACGTATTACGTTATATGGTATGTCGTTATAACGTATTACGTTATAGGTGATGACGTTATAACGTATTACGTTATATGTTATGACGTTCTAACGTAATAGGTTATATGATATGACGTTATAACGTATTACGTTATATGGGATGACGTTATAACTCACTATGTTATATGGGATGACGTTATAACGTATTACGTTATATGGTGTGACGTTATAACTTAATACGTTATTTGTTATGACGTTATGACGTACTATGTTATATGGTATGTCATTATAACGTATTACGTTATATGGCATAACGTTATAACGTATTACGTCATATGGTATGACGTTATAACGTATTACGTTGTATGGGATGACGTTATAACGTATTACGTTGTATGGTATAACGTTATAACGTATTAAGTTATGTGGCATAACGTTATAACGTATTACGTTATATGGTATGACGTTATAACGTATTACGTTACATGGTATGTCGTTATAACGTATTACGTTCTATGTTATAACGTTGTAACGTATTACGTTATATAGTATACAGTTATAACGTATTACGTTATATGGTATGACGTTATAACGTATTACGTTATAGGGGATGACGTTATAACGTATTACGTTATATGTTATAACGTTATAACGTATTACGTTATATGGTATAACGTTATAACGTATTACGTTATATGTTATAACGTTATAACGTATTACGTTATATGGTATGTCGTTATAACGTATTACGTTATAGGTGATGACGTTATAACGTATTACGTTATATGTTATGACGTTCTAACGTAATAGGTTATATGATATGACGTTATAACTTATTACGTTATATGGGATGACGTTATAACTCACTATGTTATATGGGATGACGTTATAACGTATTACGTTATATGGTGTGACGTTATAACTTAATACGTTATTTGTTATGACGTTATGACGTACTATGTTATATGGTATGTCGTTATAACGTATTACGTTATATGGCATAACGTTATAACGTATTACGTTATATGGTATGACGTTATAACGTATTACGTTGTATGGGATGACGTTATAACGTATTACGTTGTATGGTATAACGTTATAACGTATTAAGTTATGTGGCATAACGTTATAACGTATTACGTTATATGGTATGACGTTATAACGTATTACGTTATATGGTATGTCGTTATAACGTATTACGTTATATGGTATGTCGTTATAACGTATTACGTTATATGGTATGTCGTTATAACGTATTACGTTATGGGTGATGACGTTATAACGTATTACGTTATATGTTATGACGTTATAACGTATTACGTTATATGGTATGACGTTATAACGTATTACGTTATATGTTATAACGTTATAACGTATTACGTTATATGGTATGTCGTTATAACGTATTACGTTATGGGTGATGACGTTATAACGTATTACGTTATATGTTATGACGTTATAACGTATTACGTTATATGGTATGACGTTATAACGTATTACGTTATATGTTATAACGTTATAACGTATTACGTTATATGGTATGTCGTTATAACATATTGCGTTATATGTTATAACGTTATAACGTAATACGTTATATGGGATGACGTTATAACGTAATAGGTTATATGGTATGACGTTATAACGTATTACGTTATATGTTATAACGTTATAAGTTATTACGTTATATTGTATAACGTTATAACGTATTACGTCATTTGTTATGACGTTATAACGTACTATGTTATATGGGATGACGTTATAATGTATTACGTTATATTCGACGACGTTATAGCGCATTACATTATATGTTATAACGCTATAACGTATTAAGTTATATGGTATAACGTTATAACGTATTACGTTATATGTTATAACGTTATAACGTATTACGTTATATGGTATACAGTAATAACGTATTACGTTATATGGTATGACGTTATAACGAATTACGTTATATGGTATGTCGTTATAACGTATTACGTTATATGGTATGTCGTTATAACGTATTACGTTATGGGTGATGACGTTATAACGTATTACGTTATATGTTATGACGTTATAACGTATTACGTTATATGGTATGACGTTATAACGTATTACGTTATATGGTATAACGTTATAACGTATTACGTTATATGTTATAACGTTATAACGTATTACGTTATATGGTATGTCGTTATAACGTATTACGTTATAGGTGATGACGTTATAACGTATTACGTTATATGTTATGACGTTCTAACGTAATAGGTTATATGATATGACGTTATAACTTATTACGTTATATGGGATGACGTTATAATGTATTACGTTATATTCGACGACGTTATAGCGCATTACATTATATGTTATAACGTTATAACGTATTAAGTTATATGGTATAACGTTATAACGTATTACGTTATATGTTATAACGTTATAACGTATTACGTTATATGGTATGTCGTTATAACGTATTACGTTATATGTTATGACGTTGTAACGTATTACGTTATATGGTATACAGTTATAACGTATTACGTTATATGTTATAACGTTATAACGAATTACGTTATATGGTATGTCGTTATAACGTATTACGTTCTATGTTATAACTTTGTAACGTATTACGTTATATGGTATACAGTAATAACGTATTACGTTATATGGTATGACGTTATAACGTATTACGTTATATGGTATGTCGTTATAACGTATTACGTTATATGTTATGACGTTGTAACGTATTACGTTATATGGTATACAGTTATAACGTATTACGTTATATGTTATAACGTTATAACGTAATACGTTATATGGGATGACGTTATATCGTAATAGGTTATATGATATGACGTTATAACGTATTACGTTGTATGGGATGACGTTATAACTCTTTATGTTATATGGGATGACGTTATAACGTATTACGTTATATGGTGTGACGTTATAACTTAATACGTTATTTGTTATGACGTTATGACGTACTATGTTATATGGTATGTCGTTATAACGTATTACGTTATATGGCATAACGTTATAACGTATTACGTCATATGGTATGACGTTATAACGTATTACGTTGTATGGGATGACGTTATAACGTATTACGTTGTATGGTATAACGTTATAACGTATTAAGTTATGTGGCATAACGTTATAACGTATTACGTTATATGGTATGACGTTATAACGTATTACGTTATATGGTATGTCGTTATAACGTATTACGTTCTATGTTATAACGTTTTAACGTATTACGTTATATAGTATACAGTTATAACGTATTACGTTATATGGTATGACGTTATAACGTATTACGTTATAGGGGATGACGTTATAACGTATTACGTTATATGTTATAACGTTATAACGTATTACGTTATATGGTATAACGTTATAACGTATTACGTTATATGTTATAACGTTATAACGTATTACGTTATATGGTATAACGTTATAACGTATTACGTTATATGTTATAACGTTATAACGTATTACGTTATATGGTATGTCGTTATAACGTATTACGTTATAGGTGATGACGTTATAACGTATTACGTTATATGTTATGACGTTCTAACGTAATAGGTTATATGATATGACGTTATAACGTATTACGTTATATGGGATGACGTTATAACTCACTATGTTATATGGGATGACGTTATAACGTATTACGTTATATGGTGTGACGTTATAACTTAATACGTTATTTGTTATGACGTTATGACGTACTATGTTATATGGTATGTCATTATAACGTATTACGTTATATGGCATAACGTTATAACGTATTACGTCATATGGTATGACGTTATAACGTATTACGTTGTATGGGATGACGTTATAACGTATTACGTTGTATGGTATAACGTTATAACGTATTAAGTTATGTGGCATAACGTTATAACGTATTACGTTATATGGTATGACGTTATAACGTATTACGTTACATGGTATGTCGTTATAACGTATTACGTTCTATGTTATAACGTTGTAACGTATTACGTTATATAGTATACAGTTATAACGTATTACGTTATATGGTATGACGTTATAACGTATTACGTTATAGGGGATGACGTTATAACGTATTACGTTATATGTTATAACGTTATAACGTATTACGTTATATGGTATAACGTTATAACGTATTACGTTATATGTTATAACGTTATAACGTATTACGTTATATGGTATGTCGTTATAACGTATTACGTTATAGGTGATGACGTTATAACGTATTACGTTATATGTTATGACGTTCTAACGTAATAGGTTATATGATATGACGTTATAACTTATTACGTTATATGGGATGACGTTATAACTCACTATGTTATATGGGATGACGTTATAACGTATTACGTTATATGGTGTGACGTTATAACTTAATACGTTATTTGTTATGACGTTATGACGTACTATGTTATATGGTATGTCGTTATAACGTATTACGTTATATGGCATAACGTTATAACGTATTACGTTATATGGTATGACGTTATAACGTATTACGTTGTATGGGATGACGTTATAACGTATTACGTTGTATGGTATAACGTTATAACGTATTAAGTTATGTGGCATAACGTTATAACGTATTACGTTATATGGTATGACGTTATAACGTATTACGTTATATGGTATGTCGTTATAACGTATTACGTTATATGGTATGTCGTTATAACGTATTACGTTATATGGTATGTCGTTATAACGTATTACGTTATGGGTGATGACGTTATAACGTATTACGTTATATGTTATGACGTTATAACGTATTACGTTATATGGTATGACGTTATAACGTATTACGTTATATGTTATAACGTTATAACGTATTACGTTATATGGTATGTCGTTATAACGTATTACGTTATGGGTGATGACGTTATAACGTATTACGTTATATGTTATGACGTTATAACGTATTACGTTATATGGTATGACGTTATAACGTATTACGTTATATGTTATAACGTTATAACGTATTACGTTATATGGTATGTCGTTATAACATATTGCGTTATATGTTATAACGTTATAACGTAATACGTTATATGGGATGACGTTATAACGTAATAGGTTATATGGTATGACGTTATAACGTATTACGTTATATGTTATAACGTTATAAGTTATTACGTTATATTGTATAACGTTATAACGTATTACGTCATTTGTTATGACGTTATAACGTACTATGTTATATGGGATGACGTTATAATGTATTACGTTATATTCGACGACGTTATAGCGCATTACATTATATGTTATAACGCTATAACGTATTAAGTTATATGGTATAACGTTATAACGTATTACGTTATATGTTATAACGTTATAACGTATTACGTTATATGGTATACAGTAATAACGTATTACGTTATATGGTATGACGTTATAACGAATTACGTTATATGGTATGTCGTTATAACGTATTACGTTCTATGTTATAACTTTGTAACGTATTACGTTATATGGTATACAGTAATAACGTATTACGTTATATGGTATGACGTTATAACGTATTACGTTATATGGTATGACGTTATAACGTATTACGTTATATGTTATAACGTTATAACGTATTACGTTATATGGTATACAGTTATAACGTATTACGTTATATGTTATAACGTTATAACGTATTACGTTATATGGTATGTCGTTATAACGTATTACGTTATGGGTGATGACGTTATAACGTATTACGTTATATGTTATGACGTTATAACGTATTACGTTATATGGTATAACGTCATAACATATTACGCTATATGTTATAACGTTATAACGTATTACGTTATATGGTATGTCGTTATAACGTATTACGTTATAGGTGATGACGTTCGAACGTATTACGTTATATGTTATGACGTTCTAACGTAACAGGTTATATGATATGACGTTATAACGTATTACGTTATATGGGATGACGTTATAACTCACTATGTTATATGGGATGACGTTATAACGTATTACGTTATATGGTGTGACGTTATAACTTAATACGTTATTTGTTATGACGTTATGACGTACTATGTTATATGGTATGTCGTTATAACGTATTACGTTATATGGCATAACGTTATAACGTATTACGTTATATGGTATGACGTTATAACGTATTACGTTGTATGGGATGACGTTATAACGTATTACGTTGTATGGTATAACGTTATAAGGTATTAAGTTATGTGGCATAACGTTATAGCGTATTACGTTATATGGTATGACGTTATAAGGTATTACGTTATATGGTATGTCGTTATAACGTATTACGTTCTATGTTGTAACGTTATAACGTATTACGTTATATGGTATACAGTTATAACGTATTACGTTATATGGTATGACGTTATAACGTATTACGTTATAGGGGATGTCGTTATAACGTATTACGTTATATGTTATGACGTTATAACGTATTACGTTATATGGTATGACGTTATAACGTATTACGTTATACGTTATAACGTTATAACGTATTACGTTATATGTTATAACGTTATAACGTATTACGTTATATGGTATGTCGTTATAACATATTACGTTATATGGCATAACGTTATAACGTAATACGTTATATGGGATGACGTTATAACGTAATAGGTTATATGGTATGACGTTATAACGTATTACGTTATATGTTATAACGTTATTACGTATTACGTTATATTGTATAACGTTATAACGTATTACGTTATATGTTATAACGTTATAACGTATTACGTTATATTGTATAACGTTATAACGTATTACGTTATATGATATAACGTTATAACGTATTACGTTATATGGTATGTCGTTATAACGAATTAAGTTATGGGTGATGACGTTATAACGTATTACGTTATATGTTATGACGTTATAACGTATTACGTTATATGGTATAACGTCATAACGTATTACGCTATATGTTATAACGTTATAACTTATTACGTTATATGGTATGTCGTTGTAACGTATTAAGTGATATTGTATGACGTTATAACTTAATACGTCATTTGTTATGACGTTATAACGTACTATGTTATATGGGATGACGTTATAATGTATTACGTTATATTCGACGACGTTATAGCGCATTACATTATATGTTATAACGTTATAACGTATTAAGTTATATGGTATAACGTTATAACGTATTACGTTATATGTTATAACGTTATAACGTATTACGTTATATGGTATGTCGTTATAACGTATTACGTTATATGTTATGACGTTGTAACGTATTACGTTATATGGTATACAGTTATAACGTATTACGTTATATGTTATAACGTTATAACGAATTACGTTATATGGTATGTCGTTATAACGTATTACGTTCTATGTTATAACTTTGTAACGTATTACGTTATATGGTATACAGTAATAACGTATTACGTTATATGGCATAACGTTATAACGTATTACGTCATATGGTATGACGTTATAACGTATTACGTTGTATGGGATGACGTTATAACGTATTACGTTGTATGGTATAACGTTATAACGTATTAAGTTATGTGGCATAACGTTATAACGTATTACGTTATATGGTATGACGTTATAACGTATTACGTTATATGGTATGTCGTTATAACGTATTACGTTCTGTGTTATAACGTTGTAACGTATTACGTTATATAGTATACAGTTATAACGTATTGCGTTATATGGTATGACGTTATAACGTATTACGTTATAGGGGATGACGTTATAACGTATTACGTTATATGTTATAACGTTATAACGTATTACGTTATATGGTATAACGTTACAACGTATTACGTTATATGTTATAACGTTATAACGTATTACGTTATATGGTATGTCGTTATAACGTATTACGTTATAGGTGATGACGTTATAACGTATTACGTTATATGTTATGACGTTCTAACGTAATAGGTTATATGATATGACGTTATAACGTATTACGTTATATGGGATGACGTTATAACTCACTATGTTATATGGGATGACGTTATAACGTATTACGTTATATGGTGTGACGTTATAACTTAATACGTTATATGGTATGTCGTTATAACGTATTACGTTCTATGTTGTAACGTTGTAACGTATTACGTTATATGGTATACAGTTATAACGTATTACGTTATATGGGATGACGTTATAACGTATTACGTTGTATGGTATAACGTTATAACGTATTAAGTTATGTAGCATAACGTTATAACGTATTACGTTATATGGTATGACGTTATAACGTATTACGTTATATGGTATGTCGTTATAACGTATTACGTTATATGGTATGTCGTTATAACGTATTACGTTATATGTTGTAACGTTGTAACGTATTACGTTATATGGTATACAGTAATAACGTATTACGTTATATGGCATAACGTTATAACGTATTACGTCATATGGTATGACGTTATAACGTATTACGTTGTATGGGATGACGTTATAACGTATTACGTTGTATGGTATAACGTTATAACGTATTAAGTTATGTGGCATAACGTTATAACGTATTACGTTATATGGTATGACGTTATAACGTATTACGTTATATGGTATGTCGTTATAACGTATTACGTTCTATGTTATAACGTTGTAACGTATTACGTTATATAGTATACAGTTATAACGTATTGCGTTATATGGTATGACGTTATAACGTATTACGTTATAGGGGATGACGTTATAACGTATTACGTTATATGTTATAACGTTATAACGTATTACGTTATATGGTATAACGTTATAACGTATTACGTTATATGTTATAACGTTATAACGTATTACGTTATATGGTATGTCGTTATAACGTATTACGTTATAGGTGATGACGTTATAACGTATTACGTTATATGTTATGACGTTCTAACGTAATAGGTTATATGATATGACGTTATAACGTATTACGTTATATGGGATGACGTTATAACTCACTATGTTATATGGGATGACGTTATAACGTATTACGTTATATGGTGTGACGTTATAACTTAATACGTTATTTGTTATGACGTTATGACGTACTATGTTATATGGTATGTCGTTATAACGTATTACGTTATATGGCATAACGTTATAACGTATTATGTTATATGGTATGACGTTATAACGTATTACGTTGTATGGGATGACGTTATAACGTATTACGTTGTATGGTATAACGTTATAACGTATTAAGTTATGTAGCATAACGTTATAACGTATTACGTTATATGGTATGACGTTATAACGTATTACGTTATATGGTATGTCGTTATAACGTATTACGTTATATGGTATGTCGTTATAACGTATTACGTTCTATGTTGTAACGTTGTAACGTATTACGTTATATGGTATACAGTTATAACGTATTACGTTATATGGTATGACGTTATAACGTATTACGTTATAGGGGATGTCGTTATAACGTATTACGTTATATGTTATGACGTTATAACGTATTACGTTATATGAAATGACGTTATAACGTATTACGTTATATGTTATAACGTTATAACGTATTACGTTATATGTTATAACGTTATAACGTATTACGTTATATGATATGTCGTTATAACATATTACGTTATATGGCATAACGTTATAACGTAATACGTTATATGGGATGACGTTATAACGTAATAGGTTATATGGTATGACGTTCTAACGTATTACGTTATATGTTATAACGTTATAACGTATTACGTTATATTGTATAACGTTATAACGTATTACGTTATATGTTATAACGTTATAACGTATTACGTTATATGGTATGTCGTTATAACGTATTACGTTATATGTTATAAGGTTGTAACGTATTACGTTATATGTTATAACGTTATAACGTATTACGTTATATGGTATGTCGTTATAACATATTACGTTATATGGCATAACGTTATAACGTAATACGTTATATGGGATGACGTTATAACGTAATAGGTTATATGGTATGACGTTATAACGTATTACGTTATATGTTATAACGTTATAACGTATTACGTTATATTGTATAACGTTATAACTTATTACGTTATATGTTATAACGTTATAACGTATTACGTTATATGGTATGTCGTTATAACGTATTACGTTCTATGTTATAACGTTGTAACGTATTACGTTATATGGTATACAGTTATAACGTATTACGTTATATGTTATAACGTTATAGCGTATTACGTTATATGGTATGACGTTATAAGGTATTACGTTATATGGTATGTCGTTATAACGTGTTACGTTCTATGTTGTAACGTTGTAACGTATTACGTTATATGGTATACAGTTATAACGTATTACGTTGTATGGTGTAACGTTATAACGTATTAAGTTATGTGGCATAACGTTATAACGTATTACGTTATATGGTATGACGTTATAACGTATTACGTTATATGGTATGTCGTTATAACGTAATACGTTCTATGTTATAACGTTGTAACGTATTACGTTATATGGTATACAGTTATAACGTATTACGTTATATGTTATAACGTTATAGCGTATTACGTTATATGCTATGACGTTATAAGGTATTACGTTATATGGTATGTCGTTATAACGTATTACGTTCTATGTTGTAACGTTGTAACGTATTACGTTATATGGTATACAGTTATAACGTATTACGTTATATGGTATGACGTTATAACGTATTACGTTATAGGGGATGTCGTTATAACGTATTACGTTATATGTTACGACGTTATAACGTATTACGTTATATGAAATGACGTTATAACGTATTACGTTATATGTTATAAGGTTATAACGTATTACGTTATATGTTATAACGTTATAACGTATTACGTTATATGGTATGTCGTTATAACGTATTACGTTATAGGTGATGACGTTAGAACGTATTACGTTATATGTTATGACGTCCTAACGTAATGGGTTATATGATATGACGTTATAACGTATTACGTTATATGGGATGACGTTATAACTCACTATGTTATATGGGATGACGTTATAACGTATCACGTTATATGGTGTGACGTTATAACTTAATACGTTATTTGTTATGACGTTATGACGTACTATGTTATATGGTATGTCGTTATAACGTATTACGTTATATGGCATAACGTTATAACGTATTACGTTATATGGTATGACGTTATAACGTATTACGTTGTATGGGATGACGTTATAACGTATTACGTTGTATGGTATAACGTTATAACGTATTAAGTTATGTGGCATAACGTTATAGCGTATTACGTTATATGGTATGACGTTATAAGGTATTACGTTATATGGTATGTCGTTATAACGTATTACGTTCTATGTTGTAACGTTATAACGTATTACGTTATATGGTATACAGTTATAACGTATTACGTTATATGGTATGACGTTATAACGTATTACGTTATAGGGGATGTCGTTATAACGTATTACGTTATATGTTATGACGTTATAACGTATTACGTTATATGGTATGACGTTATAACGTATTACGTTATATGTTATAACGTTATAACGTATTACGTTATATGTTATAACGTTATAACGTATTACGTTATATGGTATGTCGTTATAACTTATTACGTTATATGGCATAACGTTATAACGTAATACGTTATATGGGATGACGTTATAACGTAATAGGTTATATGGTATGACGTTATAACGTATTACGTTATATGTTATAACGTTATTACGTATTACGTTATATTGTATAACGTTATAACGTATTACGTTATATGTTATAACGTTATAACGTATTACGTTATATTGTATAACGTTATAACGTATTACGTTATATGATATAACGTTATAACGTATTACGTTATATGGTATGTCGTTATAACGAATTAAGTTATGGGTGATGACGTTATAACGTATTACGTTATATGTTATGACGTTATAACGTATTACGTTATATGGTATAACGTCATAACGTATTACGCTATATGTTATAACGTTATAACTTATTACGTTATATGGTATGTCGTTGTAACGTATTAAGTGATATTGTATGACGTTATAACTTAATACGTCATTTGTTATGACGTTATAACGTACTATGTTATATGGGATGACGTTATAATGTATTACGTTATATTCGACGACGATATAGCGCATTACATTATATGTTATAACGTTATAACGTATTAAGTTATATGGTATAACGTTATAACGTATTACGTTATATGTTATAACGTTATAACGTATTACGTTATATGGTATGTCGTTATAACGTATTACGTTATATGTTATGACGTTGTAACGTATTACGTTATATG
The DNA here is from genome assembly GCF_024542735.1 of Bombus huntii. NCBI lineage: Eukaryota > Metazoa > Arthropoda > Insecta > Hymenoptera > Apidae > Bombus > Bombus huntii. The sequence continues at coordinate 22,950,803 of NC_066238.1, forward strand.
GTATACAGTTATAACGTATTACGTTATATGTTATAACGTTATAACGAATTACGTTATATGGTATGTCGTTATAACGTATTACGTTCTATGTTATAACTTTGTAACGTATTACGTTATATGGTATACAGTAATAACGTATTACGTTATATGGCATAACGTTATAACGTATTACGTCATATGGTATGACGTTATAACGTATTACGTTGTATGGGATGACGTTATAACGTATTACGTTGTATGGTATAACGTTATAACGTATTAAGTTATGTGGCATAACGTTATAACGTATTACGTTATATGGTATGACGTTATAACGTATTACGTTATATGGTATGTCGTTATAACGTATTACGTTCTATGTTATAACGTTGTAACGTATTACGTTATATAGTATACAGTTATAACGTATTACGTTATATGGTATGACGTTATAACGTATTACGTTATAGGGGATGACGTTATAACGTATTACGTTATATGTTATAACGTTATAACGTATTACGTTATATGGTATAACGTTATAACGTATTACGTTATATGTTATAACGTTATAACGTATGACGTTATATGGTATGTCGTTATAACGTATTACGTTATAGGTGATGACGTTATAACGTATTACGTTATATGTTATGACGTTCTAACGTAATAGGTTATATGATATGACGTTATAACGTATTACGTTATATGGGATGACGTTATAACTCACTATGTTATATGGGATGACGTTATAACGTATTACGTTATATGGTGTGACGTTATAACTTAATACGTTATTTGTTATGACGTTATGACGTATTACGTTATATGTTATAACGTTATAACGTATTACGTTATATTGTATAACGTTATAACGTATTACGTTATATGTTATAACGTTATAACGTATTACGTTATATGGTATGTCGTTATAACGTATTACGTTATATGTTATAAGGTTGTAACGTATTACGTTATATGTTATAACGTTATAACGTATTACGTTATATGGTATGTCGTTATAACATATTACGTTATATGGCATAACGTTATAACGTAATACGTTATATGGGATGACGTTATAACGTAATAGGTTATATGGTATGACGTTATAACGTATTACGTTATATGTTATAACGTTATAACGTATTACGTTATATTGTATAACGTTATAACGTATTACGTTATATGTTATAACGTTATAACGTATTACGTTATATGGTATGTCGTTATAACGTATTACGTTCTATGTTATAACGTTGTAACGTATTACGTTATATGGTATACAGTTATAACGTATTACGTTATATGTTATAACGTTATAGCGTATTACGTTATATGGTATGACGTTATAAGGTATTACGTTATATGGTATGTCGTTATAACGTATTACGTTCTATGTTGTAACGTTGTAACGTATTACGTTATATGGTATACAGTTATAACGTATTACGTTGTATGGTATAACGTTATAACGTATCAAGTTATGTGGCATAACGTTATAACGTATTACGTTATATGGTATGACGTTATAACGTATTACGTTATATGGTATGTCGTTATAACGTAATACGTTCTATGTTATAACGTTGTAACGTATTACGTTATATGGTATACAGTTATAACGTATTACGTTATATGTTATAACGCTATAGCGTATTACGTTATATGCTATGACGTTATAAGGTATTACGTTATATGGTATGTCGTTATAACGTATTACGTTCTATGTTGTAACGTTGTAACGTATTACGTTATATGGTATACAGTTATAACGTATTACGTTATATGGTATGACGTTATAACGTATTACGTTATAGGGGATGTCGTTATAACGTATTACGTTATATGTTATGACGTTATAACGTATTACGTTATATGAAATGACGTTATAACGTATTACGTTATATGTTATAACGTTATAACGTATTACGTTATATGTTATAACGTTATAACGTATTACGTTATATGGTATGTCGTTATAACGTATTACGTTATAGGTGATGACGTTAGAACGTATTACGTTATATGTTATGACGTCCTAACGTAATGGGTTATATGATATGACGTTATAACGTATTACGTTATATGGGATGACGTTATAACTCACTATGTTATATGGGATGACGTTATAACGTATCACGTTATATGGTGTGACGTTATAACTTAATACGTTATTTGTTATGACGTTATGACGTACTATGTTATATGGTATGTCGTTATAACGTATTACGTTATATGGCATAACGTTATAACGTATTACGTTATATGGTATGACGTTATAACGTATTACGTTGTATGGGATGACGTTATAACGTATTACGTTGTATGGTATAACGTTATAACGTATTAAGTTATGTGGCATAACGTTATAGCGTATTACGTTATATGGTATGACGTTATAAGGTATTACGTTATATGGTATGTCGTTATAACGTATTACGTTCTATGTTGTAACGTTGTAACGTATTACGTTATATGGTATACAGTTATAAGGTATTACGTTATATGGTATGTCGTTATAACGTATTACGTTATAGGGGATGTCGTTATAACGTATTACGTTATATGTTATGACGTTATAACGTATTACGTTATATGGTATGACGTTATAACGTATTACGTTATATGTTATAACGTTATAACGTATTACGTTATATGTTATAACGTTATAACGTATTACGTTATATGGTATGTCGTTATAACGTATTACGTTATATGTTATAACGTATTACGTTATATGGTATGTCGTTATAACGTATTACGTTATATGTTATAACGTTATAACGTAATACGTTATATGGGATGACGTTATAACGTATTACGTTCTATGTTATAACGTTGTAACGTATTACGTTATATGGTATACAGTTATAACGTATTACGTTATATGTTATGACGTTATAACGTATTACGTTATATGGTATGACGTTATAACGCATTACGTTATATGTTATAACGTTATAACGTATTACGTTATATGGGATGACGTTATAACGTAATAGGTTATATGATATGACGTTATAACGTATTACGTTGTATGGGATGACGTTATAACTCACTATGTTATATGGGATGACGTTATAACGTATTATGTTATATGGTGTGACGTTATAACTTAATACGTTATTTGTTATGACGTTATGACGTACTATGTTATATGGTATGTCGTTATAACGTATTACGTTATATGGCATAACGTTATAACGTATTACGTCATATGGTATGACGTTATAACGTATTACGTTATATGTTATAACGTTATAACGTATTACGTTATATGGTATGTCGTTATAACGTATTACGTTATAGGTGATGACGTTATAACGTATTACGTTCTATGTTATAACGTTGTAACATATTACGTTATATGGTATACAGTTATAACGTATTACGTTATATGGTATGACGTTATAACGTATTACGTTATAGGGGATGACGTTATAACGTATTACGTTATATATTATAACGTTATAACGTATTACGTTATATGGTATAACGTTATAACGTATTACGTTATATGTTATAACGTTATAACGTATTACGTTATATGGTATGTCGTTATAACGTATTACGTTATAGGTGATGACGTTATAACGTATTACGTTATATGTTATGACGTTCTAACGTAATAGGTTATATGATATGACGTTATAACGTATTACGTTATATGGGATGACGTTATAACTCACTATGCTGTATGGGATGACGTTATAACGTATTACGTTATATGGTGTGACGTTATATCTTAATACGTTATTTGTTATGACGTTATGACGTACTATGTTATATGGTATGTCGTTATAACGTATTACGTTATATGGCATAACGTTATAACGTATTACGTTATATGGTATGACGTTATAACGTATTACGTTGTATGGGATGACGTTATAACGTATTACGCTGTATGGTATAACGTTATAACGTATTAAGTTATGTGGCATAACGTTATAGCGTATTACGTTATATGGTATGACGTTATAAGGTATTACGTTATATGGTATGTCGTTATAACGTATTACGTTCTATGTTGTAACGTTGTAACGTATTACGTTATATGGTATACAGTTATAACGTATTACGTTATATGGTATGTCGTTATAACGTATTACGTTATATGGCATAACGTTATAACGTATTACGTCATATGGTATGACGTTATAACGTATTACGTTGTATGGGATGACGTTATAACGTATTACGTTGTATGGTATAACGTTATAACGTATTAAGTTATGTGGCATAACGTTATAACGTATTACGTTATATGGTATGACGTTATAACGTATTACGTTATATGGTATGACGTTATAACGTATTACGTTATATGGTATGACGTTATAACGTAATACGTTATATGGGATGACGTTATAACTCACTATGTTATATGGGATGACGTTATAACGTATTACGTTATATGGTATGACGTTATAACGTATTACGTTATATGTTATAACGTTATATCGTATTACGTTATATGTTATAACGTTATAACGTATTACGTTATATGGTATGTCGTTATAACATATTACGTTATATGGCATAACGTTATAACGTAATACGTTATATGGGATGACGTTATAACGTAATAGGTTATATGGTATGACGTTATAACGTATTACGTTATATGTTATAACGTTATAACGTATTACGTTATATGTTATAACGTTGTAACGTATTACGTTATATGGTATATCGTTATAACGTATTACGTTATATGGTATACAGTTATAACGTATTACGTTGTATGGGATGACGTTATAACGTATTACGTTGTATGGTATACAGTTATAACGTATTACGTTATATGGTATGACGTTATAACGTATTGCGTTATAGGGGATGTCGTTATAACGTATTATGTTATATGGTATGACGTTATAACGTATTACGTTGTATGGGATAACGTTATAACGTATTACGTTGTATGGTATAACGTTATAACGTATTAAGTTATGTGGCATAACGTTATAACGTATTACGTTATATGGGATGACGTTATATCGTATTACGTTATATGGTATGTCGCTATAACGTATTACGTTATATGGTATGACGTTATAACGTATTACGTCATATGTTATAACGTTATAACGTAATACGTTATATGGGATGAAGTTATAACGTAATAGGTTATATGATATGACGTTATAACGTATTTCGTTATATGGGATGACGTTATATCGTATTACGTTATATGGTATGTCGTTATAACGTATTACGTTATATGGCATAACGTTATAACGTATTACGTTATATGGTATGACGTTATAACGTATTACGTTATATGTTATAACGTTATAACGTATTACGTCGTGTGGTATAATGTTATAACGTATTAAGTTATGTGGCATAACGTTATAGCGTATTACGTTATATGGTATGACGTTATAAGGTATTACGTTATATGGTATGTCGTTATAACGTATTACGTTATATGGTATGACGTTATAACGTATTACGTCATATGTTATAACGTTATAACGTAATACGATATAGGGGATGACGTTATAACGTAATAGGTTATATGATATGACGTTATAACGTATTTCGTTATATGGGATGACGTTATATCGTATTACGTTATATGGTATGTCGTTATAACGTATTACGTTATATGGCATAACGTTATAACGTATTACGTTCTATGTTGTAACGTTGTAACGTATTACGTTATATGGTATACAGTTATAACGTATTACGTTATATGGTATGACGTTATAACGTATTACGTTATAGGGGATGACGTTATAACGTATTACGTTATATGTTATAACGTTATAACGTATTACGTTATATGGTATAACGTTATAACGTATTACGTTATATGTTATAACGTTATAACGTATTACGTTATATGTTATAACGTTATAACGTATTACGTTATATGGTATGTCGTTATAACGTATTACGTTATATGGGATGACGTTATATCGTATTACGTTATATGGTATGTCGTTATAACGTATTACGTTATATGTTATGACGTTGTAACGTATTACGTTATATGGTATACAGTTATAACGTATTACGTTATATGTTATAACGTTATAACGAATTACGTTATATGGTATGTCGTTATAACGTATTACGTTCTATGTTATAACTTTGTAACGTATTACGTTATATGGTATACAGTAATAACGTATTACGTTATATGGTATGACGTTATAACGTATTACGTTATATGGTATGACGTTATAACGTATTACGTTATATGTTATAACGTTATAACGTAATACGTTATATGGGATGACGTTATAACGTATTACGTTCTATGTTATAACGTTGTAACGTATTACGTTATATGGTATACAGTTATAACGTATTACATTATATGTTATAACGTTATAATGTATTACGTTATATGGTATGTCGTTATAACGTATTACGTTCTATGTTATAACGTTGTAACGTATTACGTTATATGGTATACAGTTATAACGTTTTACGTTATATGGTATACAGTTATAACGTATTACGTTATATGTTATAACGTTATAACGTATTACGTTGTATGGTATGTCGTTATAACGTATTACGTTCTATGTTATAACGTTGTAACGTATTACGTTGTATGGTATACCAGTTATAACGTATTACGTTATATGGTATGACGTTATAACGTATTACGTTATAGGGGATGACGTTATAACGTATTACGTTATATGTTATGACGTTATAACGTATTACGTTATATGGTATGACGTTATAACGCATTACGTTATATGTTATAACGTTATAACGTATTACGTTATATGGTACAACGTTATAACGTATTACGTTATATGGTATAACGTTATAACGTATTACGTTATATGTTAAAAGGTTATAACGTAATACGTTAGATGGTATGACGTTATAACGTATTACGTTCTATGTTATAACGTTGTAACGTATTACGTTATATGGTATACAGTTATAACGTATTACGTTATATGTTATGACGTTATAACGTATTACGTTATATGGTATGACGTTATAACGCATTACGTTATATGTTATAACGTTATAACGTATTACGTTATATGGGATGACGTTATAACGTAATATGTTATATGATATGACGTTATAACGTATTACGTTGTATGGGATGACGTTATAACTCACTATGTTATATGGGATGACGTTATAACGTATTACGTTATATGGTGTGACGTTATAACTTAATACGTTATTTGTTATGACGTTATGACGTACTATGTTATATGGTATGTCGTTATAACGTATTACGTTATATGGCATAACGTTATAACGTATTACGTCATATGGTATGACGTTATAACGTATTACGTTGTATGGGATGACGTTTTAACGTATTACGTTGTATGGTATAACGTTATAACGTATTAAGTTATGTGGCATAACGTTATAACGTATTACGTTATATGGTATGACGTTATAAAGTATTACGTTATATGGTATGTCGTTATAACGTATTACGTTCTATGTTATAACGTTGTAACGTATTACGTTATATGGTATACAGTTATAACGTATTACGTTATATGGTATGACGTTATAACGTATTACGTTATAGGGGATGACGTTATAACTTATTACGTTATATGTTATAACGTTATAACGTATTACGTTATATGTTATAACGTTATAACGTATTACGTTATATGGTATAACGTTATAACGTATTACGTTATATGTTATAACGTTATAACGTATTACGTTATATGGTATGTCGTTATAACGTATTACGTTATAGGTGATGACGTTATAACGTATTACGTTATATGTTATGACGTTCTAACGTAATAGGTTATATGATATGACGTTATAACGTATTACGTTATATGGGATGACGTTATAACTCACTATGCTATATGGGATGACGTTATAACGTATTACGTTATAGGGGATGACGTTATATCTTAATACGTTATTTGTTATGACGTTATGACGTACTATGTTATATGGTATGTCGTTATAACGTATTACGTTATATGGCATAACGTTATAACGCATTACGTTATATGGTATGACGTTATAACGTATTACGTTGTATGGGATGACGTTATAACGTATTACGCTGTATGGTATAACGTTATAACGTATTAAGTTATGTGGCATAACGTTATAGCGTATTACGTTATATGGTATGTCGTTATAACGTATTACGTTCTATGTTGTAACGTTGTAACGTATTACGTTATATGGTATACAGTTGTAACGTATTACGTTATATGGTATGACGTTATAACGTATTACGCTCTATGTTATAACGTTGTAACGTATTACGTTATATGGTATACAGTTATAACGTATTACGTTATATAGTATGACGTTATAACGTATGACGTTATAGGGGATGACGCTACAACGTATTACGTTATATGTTATGACGTTATAACGTATTACGTTCTATGTTATAACGTTGTAACGTATTACGTTATATGGTATACAGTTGTAACGTATTACGTTATATGGCATAACGTTATAACGTATTACGTCATATGGTATGACGTTATAACGTATTACGTTGTATGGGATGACGTTATAACGTATTACGTTGTATGGTATAACGTTATAACGTATTAAGTTATGTGGCATAACGTTATAACGTATTACGTTATATGGTATGACGTTATAACGTATTACGTTATATGGTATGACGTTATAACGTATTACGTTATATGGTATGACGTTATAACGTAATACGTTATATGGGATGACGTTATAACTCACTATGTTATATGTTATGACGTTGTAACGTATTACGTTATATGGTATACAGTTATAACGTATTACGTTATATGTTATAACGTTATAACGAATTACGTTATATGGTATGTCGTTATAACGTATTACGTTCTATGTTATAACTTTGTAACGTATTACGTTATATGGTATACAGTAATAACGTATTACGTTATATGGTATGACGTTATAACGTATTACGTTATATGGTATGACGTTATAACGTATTACGTTCTATGTTATAACGTTGTAACGTATTACGTTATATGGTATACAGTTGTAACGTATTACGTTATATGGCATAACGTTATAACGTATTACGTCATATGGTATGACGTTATAACGTATTACGTTGTATGGGATGACTTTATAACGTATTACGTTGTATGGTATAACGTTATAACGTATTAAGTTATATGGTATGACGTTATAAGGTATTACGTTATATGGTATGTCGTTATAACGTATTACGTTCTATGTTGTAACGTTGTAACGTATTACGTTATATGGTATACAGTTGTAACGTATTACGTTATATGGTATGACGTTATAACGTATTACGTTCTATGTTATAACGTTGTAACGTATTACGTTATATGGTATACAGTTATAACGTATTACGTTATATAGTATGACGTTATAACGTATTACGTTATAGGGGATGACGCTACAACGTATTACGTTATATGTTATGACGTTATAACGTATTACGTTCGATGTTATAACGTTGTAACGTATTACGTTATATGGTATACAGTTGTAACGTATTACGTTATATGGCATAACGTTATAACGTATTACGTCATATGGTATGACGTTATAACGTATTACGTTGTATGGGATGACGTTATAACGTATTACGTTGTATGGTATAACGTTATAACGTATTAAGTTATGTGGCATAACGTTATAACGTATTACGTTATATGGTATGACGTTATAACGTATTACGTTATATGGTATGACGTTATAACGTATTACGTTATATGGTATGACGTTATAACGTAATACGTTATATGGGATGACGTTATAACTCACTATGTTATATGGGATGACGTTATAACGTTTTACGTTATATGGTATGACGTTATAACGTATTACGTTATATGTTATAACGTTATATCGTATTACGTTATATGTTATAACGTTATAACGTATTACGTTATATGGTATGTCGTTATAACATATTACGTTATATGGCATAACGTTATAACGTAATACGTTATATGGGATGACGTTATAACGTAATAGGTTATATGGTATGACGTTATAACGTATTACGTTATATGTTATAACGTTATAACGTATTACGTTATATGTTATAACGTTGTAACGTATTACGTTATATGTTATAACGTTATAACGTATTACGTTATATGGTATGTCGTTATAACGTATTACGTTATATGTTATAACGTTATAACGTATTACGTTATATGGTATGTCGTTATAACGTATTACGTTATATGGGATGACGTTATATCGTATTACGTTATATGGTATGTCGTTATAACGTATTACGTTATATGTTATGACGTTGTAACGTATTACGTTATATGGTATACAGTTATAACGTATTACGTTATATGTTATAACGTTATAACGAATTACGTTATATGGTATGTCGTTATAACGTATTACGTTCTATGTTATAACTTTGTAACGTATTACGTTATATGGTATACAGTAATAACGTATTACGTTATATGGTATGACGTTATAACGTATTACGTTATATGGTATGACGTTATAACGTATTACGTTATATGTTATAACGTTATAACGTATTACGTTATATGTTATAACGTTATAACGTATTACGTTATATGGTATGTCGTTATAACGTATTACGTTATATGGGATGACGTTATATCGTATTACGTTATATGGTGTGACGTTATAACTTAATACGTTATTTGTTAAGACGTTATGACGTACTATGTTATATGGTATGTCGTTATAACGTATTACGTTATATGGCATAACGTTATAACGTACTACGTTATATGGTATACAGTTATAACGTATTACGTTGTATGGGATGACGTTATAACGTATTACGTTGTATGGTATACAGTTATAACATATTACGTTATATGGTATGACGTTATAACGTATTGCGTTATAGGGGATGTCGTTATAACGTATTATGTTATATGGTATGACGTTATAACGTATTACGTTGTATGGGATAACGTTTTAACGTATTACGTTGTATGGTATAACGTTATAACGTATTAAGTTATGTGGCATAACGTTATAACGTATTACGTTATATGGTATGACGTTATAACGTATTACGTTATATGGTATGTCGTTATAACGTATTACGTTCTATGTTATAACGTTGTAACGTATTACGTTATATGGTATACAGTTATAACGTATTACGTTATATGGTATGACGTTTTAACGTATTACGTTATAGGGGATGACGTTATAACGTATTACGTTATATGTTATAACGTTATAACGTATTACGTTATATGGTATAACGTTATAACGTATTACGTTATATGTTATAACGTTATAACGTATTACGTTATATGTTATAACGTTATAACGTATTACGTTATATATTATAACGTTATAACGTATTACGTTATATGGTATGTCGTTATAACGTATTACGTTATATGGGATGACGTTATATCGTATTACGTTATATGGTATGTCGTTATAACGTATTACGTTATATGGTATGACGTTATAACGTATTACGTCATATGTTATAACGTTATAACGTAATACGTTATATGGGATGACGTTATAACGTAATAGGTTATATGATATGACGTTATAACGTATTTCGTTATATGGGATGACGTTATATCGTATTACGTTATATGGCATAACGTTATAACGTATTACGTTATATGGTATGACGTTATAACGTATTACGTTGTATGGGATGACGTTATAACGTATTACGCTGTATGGTATAACGTTATAACGTATTAAGTTCTGTGGCATAACGTTATAGCGTATTACGTTATATGGTATGACGTTATAACGTATTACGTTATATGGTATGTCGTTATAACGTATTACGTTCTATGTTATAACGTTGTAACGTATTACGTTATATGGTATACAGTTATAACGTATTACGTTATATGGTATGACGTTATAACGTATTACGTTATAGGGGATGACGTTATAACGTATTACGTTATATGTTATAACGTTATAACGTATTACGTTATATGGTATAACGTTATAACGTATTACGTTATATGTTATAACGTTATAACGTATTACGTTATATATTATAACGTTATAACGTATTACGTTATATGGTATGTCGTTATAACGTATTACGTTATATGGGATGACGTTATATCGTATTACGTTATATGGTATGTCGTTATAACGTATTACGTTATATGGTATGACGTTATAACGTATTACGTCATATGTTATAACGTTATAACGTAATACGTTATATGGGATGACGTTATAACGTAATAGGTTATATGATATGACGTTATAACGTATTTCGTTATATGGGATGACGTTATATCGTATTACGTTATATGTCATAACGTTATAACGTATTACGTTATATGGTATGACGTTATAACGTATTACGTTGTATGGGATGACGTTATAACGTATTACGCTGTATGGTATAACGTTATAACGTATTAAGTTATGTGGCATAACGTTATAGCGTATTACGTTATATGGTATGACGTTATAAGGTATTACGTTATATGGTATGTCGTTATAACGTATTACGTTCTATGTTGTAACGTTGTAACGTATTACGTTATATGGTATACAGTTGTAACGTATTACGTTATATGGTATGACGTTATAACGTATTACGTTCTATGTTATAACGTTGTAACGTATTACGTTATATGGTATACAGTTGTAACGTATTACGTTATATGGCATAACGTTATAACGTATTACGTCATATGGTATGACGTTATAACGTATTACGTTGTATGGGATGACGTTATAACGTATTACGTTGTATGGTATAACGTTATAACGTATTAAGTTATGTGGCATAACGTTATAACGTATTACGTTATATGGTATGACGTTATAACGTATTACGTTATATGGTATGACGTTATAACGTATTACGTTATATGGTATGACGTTATAACGTAATACGTTATATGGGATGACGTTATAACTCACTATGTTATATGGGATGACGTTATAACGTATTACGTTATATGGTGTGACGTTATAACTTAATACGTTATTTGTTATGACGTTATGACGTACTATGTTATATGGTATGTCGTTATAACGTATTACGTTATATGGCATAACGTTATAACGTATTACGTAATATGGTATACAGTTATAACGTATTCCGTTGTATGGGATGACGTTATAACGTATTACGTTGTATGGTATACAGTTACCACGTATTACGTTATATGGTATGACGTTATAACGTATTACGTTATATGGTATGACGTTATAACGTATTACGTTGTATGGGATGACGTTATAACGTATTACGTTGTATGGTATAACGTTATAACGTATTAAGTTATGTGGCATAACGTTATAACGTATTACGTTATATGGTATGACGTTATAACGTATTACGTTATATGGTATGTCGTTATAACGTATTACGTTCTATGTTATAACGTTGCAACGTATTACGTTATATGGTATACAGTTATAACGTATTACGTTATATGGTATGACGTTATAACGTATTACGTTATAGGGGATGACGTTATAACGTATTACGTTATATGTTATAACGTGATAACGTATTACGTTATATGGTATAACGTTATAACGTATTACGTTATATGTTATAACGTTATAACGTATTACGTTATATGGTATGTCGTTATAACGTATTACGTTATATGGTATGTCGTTATAACGTATTACGTTCTATGTTGTAACGTTGTAACGTATTACGTTATATGGTATACAGTTATAACGTATTACGTTATATGGTATGACGTTATAACGTATTACGTTATATGTTATGACGTTATAACGTATTACGTTATATGGTATGACGTTATAACGTATTACGTTATATGGTATGACTTTATAACGTATTACGTTGTATGGGATGACGTTATAACGTATTACGTTGTATGGTATAACGTTATAACGTATTAAGTTATGTGGCATAACGTTATAACGTATTACGTTATATGGTATGACGTTATAACGTATTACGTTATATGGTATGTCGTTATAACGTATTACGTTATATGGTATGACGTTATAACGTATTACGTTCTATGTTGTAACGTTGTAACGCATTACATTATACGGTATACAGTTATAACGTATTACGTTATATGGTATGACGTTATAACGTATTCCGTTATAGGGGATGTCGTTACAACGTATTACGTTCTATGTTATAACGTTGTAACGTATTACGTTATATGGTATACAGTTATAACGTATTACGTTATATGGTATGACGTTATAACGTATTCCGTTATAGGGGATGTCGTTACAACGTATTACGTTCTATGTTATAACGTTGTAACGTATTACGTTATATGGTATACAGTTATAACGTATTACGTTATATGGTATGACGTTATAACGTATTACGTCATAGGGGATGACGTTATAACGTATTACGTTATATGTTATAACGTTATAACGTATTACGTTATATGGTATAACGTTATAACGTATTACGTTATATGTTATAACGTTATAACGTATTACGTTATATATTATAACGTTATAACGTATTACGTTATATGGTATGTCGTTATAACGTATTACGTTATATGGGATGACGTTATATCGTATTACGTTATATGGTATGTCGTTATAACGTATTACGTTATATGGTATGACGTTATAACGTATTACGTCATATGTTATAACGTTATAACGTAATACGTTATATGGGATGACGTTATAACGTAATAGGTTATATGATATGACGTTATAACGTATTTCGTTATATGGGATGACGTTATATCGTATTACGTTATATGGTATGTCGTTATAACGTATTACGTTATATGGCATAACGTTATAACGTATTACGTTATATGGTATGACGTTATAACGTATTACGTTATATGTTATAACGTTATAACGTATTACGTCGTATGGTATAATGTTATAACGTATTAAGTTATGTGGCATAACGTTATAGCGTATTACGTTATATAGTATGACGTTATAAGGTATTACGTTATATGGTATGTCGTTATAACGTATTACGTTCTATGTTGTAACGTTGTAACGTATTACGTTATATGGTATACAGTTATAACGTATTACGCTATATGGTATGACGTTATAACGTATTACGTTATAGGGGATGACGTTATAACGTATTACGTTATATGTTATAACGTTATAACGTATTACGTTATATGGTATAACGTTATAACGTATTACGTTATATGTTATAACGTTATAACGTATTACGTTATATGTTATAACGTTATAACGTATTACGTTATATGTTATAACGTTGTAACGTATTACGTTATATGGTATACAGTTATAACGTATTACGTTATAGGGAATGACGTTATAACGTATTACGTTATATGTTATGACGTTATAACGTATTACGTTATATGGTATGACGTTATACCGTATTACGTTATATGGTATGACGTTATAACGCATTACGTTATATGTTATAACGTTATAACGTATTACGTTATATGGTATGTCGTTATAACGTATTACGTTCTATGTTATAACGTTGTAACTTATTACGTTATATGGTATATCGTTATAACGTATTACGTTATATGGTAAAACCTTATAACGTATTACGTTATATGGTATAACTTTATAACGTATTACGTTATATATTATAACGTTATAACGTAATAATTTATATGGTATGACGTTATAACGTATTACGTTATATGGGATGACGTTATAACGTATTAGGTTATATGATATGACGTTATAACGTATTACGTTATATGGGATGTCGTTATAACTCACTATGTTATATGGGATGACGTTATAACGTATTACGTTATATGGTGTGACGTTATAACTTAATACGTTATTTGTTATGACGTTATGACGTACTATGTTATATGGTATACAGTTACAACGTATTACGTTATATGGTATGACGTTATAACGTATTACGTTATATGGTATGACGTTATAACGTATTACGTTGTATGGGATGACGTTATAACGTATTACGTTGTATGGTATAACGTTATAACGTATTAAGTTATGTGGCATAACGTTATAACGTATTACGTTATATGGTATGACGTTATAACGTATTACGTTATATGGTATGTCGTTATAACGTATTACGTTCTATGTTATAACGTTGTAACGTATTACGTTAAATGGTATACAGTTATAACGTATTACGTTATATGGTATGACGTTATAACGTATTACGTTATAGGGGATGACGTTATAACGTATTACGTTATATGTTATAACGTGATAACGTATTACGTTATATGGTATAACGTTATAACGTATTACGTTATATGGGATGACGTTATAACGTATTACGTTCTATGTTATAACGTTATAACGTATTTCGTTATATGGTATAACGTTATAACGTATTACGTTATATGTTATAACGTTATAACGTATTACGTTATATGGTATGTCGTTATAACGTATTACGTTATATGGTATGACGTTATAACGTATTACGTTATATGGTATGACTTTATAACGTATTACGTTGTATGGGATGACGTTATAACGTATTACGTTGTATGGTATAACGTTATAACGTATTAAGTTATGTGGCATAACGTTATAACGTATTACGTTATATGGTATGACGTTATAACGTATTACGTTATATGGTATGTCGTTATAACGTATTACGTTATATGGTATGACGTTATAACGTATTACGTTATATGGTATGACGTTATAACGTATTACGTTATATGGTATGTCGTTATAACGTATTACGTTCTATGTTATAACGTTGAGACGTATTACGTTATATGGTATACAGTTATAACGTATTACGTTATATGGTATGACGTTATAACGTATTACGTTATAGGGGATGACGTTATAACGTATTACGTTATATGTTATAACGTTATAACGTATTACGTTATATGGCATAACGTTATAACGTATTACGTTGTATGGTATAACGTTATAACGTATTAAGTTATGTGGCATAACGTTATAGCGTATTACGTTATATGGTATGACGTTATAACGTATTACGTTCTATGTTGTAACGTTGTAACGTATTACATTATACGGTATACAGTTATAACGTATTACGTTATATGGTATGACGTTATAACGTATTACGTTATAGGGGATGTCGTTACAACGTATTACGTTATATGTTATGACGTTATAACGTATTACGTTATATGGTATGACGTTATAACGTATTACGTTATATGTTATAACGTTATAACGTATTACGTTATATGTTATAACGTTATAACGTATTACGTTATATGGTATGTCGTTATAACATATTACGTTATATGGCATAACGTTATAACGTAATACGTTATATGGGATGACGTTATAACGTAATAGGTTATATGGTATGACGTTATAACGTATTACGTTATATGGGATGACGTTATAACGTATTACGTTCTATGTTATAACGTTGTAACGTATTACGTTATATGTTATACAGTTATAACGTATTACGTTATACGGTATGACGTTATAACGTATTACGTTATAGGCGATGACGTTATAACGTATTACGTTACATGGCATGACGTTATAACGTATTACGTTATATGTCATAACGTTATAACGTATTACGTTATATGGTATAACGTTATAGCGTATTACGTTATATGTTATAACGTTATAACGTAATACGTTATATGGGATGACGTTATAACGTAATAGGTCATATGGTATGACGTTATAACGTATTACGTTATATGGGATGACGTTATAACGTATTATGTTCTATGTTATAACGTTGTAACGTATTACGTTATATGGCATACATTTATAACGTATTACGTTATATGGTATGACGTTATAACGTATTACGTTATAGGGGATGATGTTATAACGTATTACGTTATATGGTATGACGATATAACGTATTACGTTATATGGTATAACTTTATAACGTATTACGTTATATGGTATGTCGTTATAACGTATTACGTTATAGGTGATGACGTTATAACGTTTCACGTTATATGTTATGACGTTCTAACGTATTACGTTATATGGTATGTCGTCATAACATATTACGTTATATGGTATACAGTTATAACGTATTACGTTATAGGGGATGACGTTATAACGTATTACGTTATATGTTATAACGTTGTAACGTATTACGTTATATGGTATACAGTTATAACGTATTACGTTATAGGGGATGACGTTATAACGTATTACGTTATATGTTATAACGTTGTAACGTATTACGTTATATGGCATACATTTATAACGTATTACGTTATTTGTTATGACGTTATGACGTACTATGTTATATGGTATGTCGTTATAACGTATTACGTTATATGGCATAACGTTATAACGTATTACGTTATATGGTATGACGTTATAACGTATTACGTTGTATGGGATGACGTTATAACGTATTACGTTGTATGGTATAACGTTATAACGTATTAAGTTATGTGGCATAACGTTATAGCGTATTACGTTATATGGTATGACGTTATAAGTTATAACGTTATATGGTATGTCGTTATAACGTATTACGTTCTATGTTGTAACGTTGTAACGTATTACGTTATATGGTATACAGTTATAACGTATTACGTTATACGATATGACGTTATAACGTATTACGTTATAGGGGATGACGTTATAACGTATTACGTTGTATGGTATGACGTTATAACGTATTACGTTATATGTTATAACGTTATAACGTATTACGTTATATGTTATAACGTTATAACGTATTACGTTATATGTTATAACGTTATAACGTACTACGTTATATGGTATGTCGTTATAGCGTATTACGGTATGGGTGATGACGTTATAACGTATTACGTTATATGTTATGACGTTATAACGTATTACGTTATATGGTATGACGTTATAACGTATTACGTTATATGTTATAACGTTATAACGTATTACGTTATATGTTATAACGTTGTAACGTATTACGTTATATGGTATACAGTTATAACGTATTACGTTATAGGGGATGACGTTATAACGTATTACGTTATGTGTTATAACGTTCTAACGTATTACGTTATATGTTATAACGTTATAACGTATTACGTTATATGGTATGACGTTATAACGTATTACGTTATAGGGGATGTCGTTATAACGTATTACGTTATATGTTATAACGTTATAACGTAATACGTTATATGGGATGACGTTATAACGTAATAGGTTATATGGTATGACGTTATAACGTATTACGTTATATGGGATGACGTTATAACGTATTACGTTCTATGTTATAACGTTGTAACGTATTACGTTATATGTTATACAGTTATAACGTATTACGTTATATGGTATGACGTTATAACGTAATACGTTATATGGGATGACGCTATAACGTAATAGGTTATATGGTATGACGTTATAACGTATTACGTTATATGGGATGACGTTATAACGTATTACGTTCTATGTTATAACGTTGTAACGTATTACGTTATATGTTATACAGTTATAACGTATTACGTTATACGATATGACGTTATAACGTATTACGTTATAGGGGATGACGTTATAACGTATTACGTTACATGGCATGACGTTATAACGTATTACGTTATATGTCATAACGTTATAACGTATTACGTTATATGGTATAACGTTATAGCGTATTACGTTATATGTTATAACGTTATAACGTAATACGTTATATGGGATGACGTTATAACGTAATAGGTTATATGGTATGACGTTATAACGTATTACGTTATATGGGATGACGTTATAACGTATTATGTTCTATGTTATAACGTTGTAACGTATTACGTTATATGGTATACAGTTATAACGTATTACGTTATATGGTATGACGTTATAACGTATTACGTTATAGGGGATGTCGTTATAACGTATTACGTTATATGTTATGACGTTATAACGTATTACGTTATATGGTATGACGTTATAACGTATTACGTTATATGATATAACGTTATAACGTATTACGTTATATGTTATAACGTTATAACGTATTACGTTATATGGTATGTCGTTATATGTTATAACGTTATAACGTATTACGTTATATGGTATGTCGTTATAACATATTACGTTATATGGCATAACGTTATAACGTAATACGTTATATGGGATGACGTTATAACGTAATAGGTTATATGGTATGACGTTATAACGTATTACGTTATATGTTATAACGTTATAACGTATTACGTTATATTGTATAACGTTATAACGTATTACGTTATATGTTATAACGTTATAACGTATTACGTTATATGGTATGTCGTTATAACGTATTACGTTATGGGTGATGACGTTATAACGTATTACGTTATATGTTATGACGTTATAACGTATTACGTTATATGGTATGACGTTATAACGTATTACGTTATATGTTATAACGTTATAACGTATTACGTTATATGTTATAACGTTGTAACGTATTACGTTATATGGTATACAGTTATAACGTATTACGTTATAGGGGATGACGTTATAACGTATTACGTTATATGTTATAACGTTATAACGTATTACGTTATATGGTATGACGTTATAACGTATTACGTTATATGTTATAACGTTATAACGTATTACGTTATATGTTATAACGTTATAACGTATTACGTTATATGGTATGTCGTCATAACATATTACGTTATATGGCATAACGTTATAACGTAATACGTTATATGGGATGACGTTATAACGTAATAGGTTATATGGTATGACGTTATAACGTATTACGTTATATGTTAAAACGTTATAACGTGTTACGTTATATTGTACAACGTTATAACGTATTACGTTATATGTTATAACGTTATAACGTATTACGTTATATGGTATGTCGTTATAACGTATTACGTTATGGGTGATGACGTTATAACGTATTACGTTATATGTTATGACGTTATAACGTATTACGTTATATGGTATGACGTTATAACGTATTACGTTATATGTTATAACGTTATAACGTATTACGTTATATGTTATGACGTTGTAACGTATTACGTTATATGGTATACAGTTATAACGTATTACGTTATATGGGATGACGTTATAACGTATTACGTTATATGTTATAACGTTCTAACGTATTACGTTATATGTTATAACGTTATAACGTATTACGTTATATGTTATAACGTTATAACGTAATACGTTATATGGGATGACGTTATAACGTAATAGGTTATATGGTATGACGTTATAACGTATTACGTTATATGGTATAACGTTATAGCGTATTACGTTATATGTTATAACGTTATAACGTAATACGTTATATGGGATGACGTTATAACGTAATACGTTATATGGGATGACGTTATAACGTAATAGGTTATATGGTATGACGTTATAACGTAATACGTTATATGGGATGACGTTATAACGTAATAGGTTATATGGTATGACGTTATAACGTATTACGTTATATGGGATGACGTTATAACGTATTATGTTCTATGTTATAACGTTGTAACGTATTACGTTATATGGTATACAGTTATAACGTATTACGTTATATGGTATGACGTTATAACGTAATAGGTTATATGGTATGACGTTATAACGTATTACGTTATATGTTAAAACGTTATAACGTGTTACGTTATATTGTACAACGTTATAACGTATTACGTTATATGTTATAACGTTATAACGTATTACGTTATATGGTATGTCGTTATAACGTATTACGTTATGGGTGATGACGTTATAACGTATTACGTTATATGTTATGACGTTGTAACGTATTACGTTATATGGTATACAGTTATAACGTATTACGTTATATGGGATGACGTTATAACGTATTACGTTATATGTTATAACGTTCTAACGTATTACGTTATATGTTATAACGTTATAACGTATTACGTTATATGTTATAACGTTATAACGTAATACGTTATATGGGATGACGTTATAACGTAATAGGTTATATGGTATGACGTTATAACGTATTACGTTATATGGTATAACGTTATAGCGTATTACGTTATATGTTATAACGTTATAACGTAATACGTTATATGGGATGACGTTATAACGTAATACGTTATATGGGATGACGTTATAACGTAATAGGTTATATGGTATGACGTTATAACGTAATACGTTATATGGGATGACGTTATAACGTAATAGGTTATATGGTATGACGTTATAACGTATTACGTTATATGGGATGACGTTATAACGTATTATGTTCTATGTTATAACGTTGTAACGTATTACGTTATATGGTATACAGTTATAACGTATTACGTTATATGGTATGACGTTATAACGTATTACGTTATAGAGGATGTCGTTATAACGTATTACGTTATATGTTATGACGTTATAACGTATTACGTTATATGGTATGACGTTATAACGTATTACGTTATATGTTATAACGTTATAACGTATTACGTTATATGTTATAACGTTATAACGTATTACGTTATATGGTATGTCGTTATAACATATTACGTTATATGGCATAACGTTATAACGTAATACGTTATAGGGTATGACGTTATAACGTATTACGTTATATGGGATGACGTTATAACGTATTACGTTCTATGTTATAACGTTGTAACGTATTACGTTATATGGTATACAGTTATAACGTATTACGTTATATGGTATGACGTTATAACGTATCACGTTATAGGGGATGACGTTATAACGTATTACGTTATAACGTATTACGTTATATGGTATGACGTTATATCGTATTACGTTATATGTTACAACGTTATAACGTATTACGTTATATGGTATGACGTTATAACGTATTACGTTATATGTTATAACGTTATAACGTAATACGTTATATGGGATGACGATATAACGTAATAGGTTATATGTTATGACGTTATAACTTATTACGTTATATGGTATATCGTTGTAACGTATTACGTTATATATTATAACGTTATAACGTACTACGTTATATGGTATGTCGTTATAACGTATTACGTTATATGGCATAACGATATAACGTATTACGTTATATGGTATATCGTTATAACGTATTACGTTGTATATTATAACGTTATAACGTACTACGTTATATGGTATGTCGTTATAACGTATTACGTTATATGGCATAACGTTATAACGTATTACGTTATATGGTATGACGTTATAACGTATTACGTTATATGGGATGACGTTATAACGTATTACGTTATATGTTAAGACGTTATAACGTATTACGTTATATGGTATATCGTTATAACGTATTACGTTATATATTATAACGTTATAACGTACTACGTTATATGGTATGTCGTTGTAACGTATTAAGTGATATGGTATGACGTTATAACTTAATACGTCATTTGTTTTGACGTTATAACGTACTACGTTATATGTTATAACGTTATAACGTTATACGTTATATGGGATCACGTTATAACGTAATACGTTATATGGGATGACGTTATAACGTATTACGTTATATAATATGACGTTATAACGTATTAAGCTATGTGGCATAACGTTATAACGTATTACGTTATATGTTATAACGTTATAACGTATTACGTTATATGGTATGTCGTTATAACGTATTACATTATATGTTATAACGTTATAACGTATTACGTTATATGGTATGACGTTATAACGTATTACGTAATATGGTATGCCGTTATAACGTATTACGTAATATGGCATTACGTTATAACGTATTACGTTATATGGTATGACGTTATAACGTATTACGTTATATGGTATGTCGTTATAACGTATTACGTTATATGGCATAACGTTATAACGTATTACGTTATATGGCATTACGTTATAACGTATTACGTTATATGGTATGGCGTTATAACGTATTACATTATATGTTATAACGTTATAACTTATTACGTAATATGGTATGCCGTTATAACGTATTACGTTATATGGCATTACGTTATAACGTATTACGTTATATGGTATGACGTTATAACGTATTACGTTATATGGTATGTCGTTATAACGTATTACGTTATATGGCATAACGTTATAACGTATTACGTTATATGGTATGTCGTTATAACGTATTACTTTATATGTTATAACGTTATAACATATTGCGTTATATGGTATGTCGTTATAACGTATTACTTTATATGTTATAACGTTATAACGTATTGCGTTATATGGTATGACGTTATAACGTATTACGTTATATGGTATACAGTTATAACGTAATACGTTATATGGGATGACGTTATAACGTATTACATTATATGCGACGACGTTATAGCGCATTACATTAAAGGGTATAACGTTATAACGTATTACGTTATATGGTATGACGTTATAACGTATTACGTTATATGGTATGACGTTATAACGTATTACGTTATAGGGGATGACGTTACAACGTATTACGTTATATGTTATGACGTTATAACGTATTACGTTCTATGTTATAACGTTGTAACGTATTACGTTATATGGTATACAGTTGTAACGTATTACGTTATATGGTATGACGTTATAACGTATTACGTTATATGTTATAACGTTATAACGTATTACGTTCTATGTTATAACGTTGTAACGTATTACGTTATATGTTATAACGTTATAACGTAATACGTTATATGGGATCACGTTATAACGTAATACGTTATATGGGATGACGTTATAACGTATTACATTATATGCGACGACGTTATAGCGCATTACATTAAATGGTATAACGTTATAACGTATTACGTTATATGGTATGACTTTATAACGTATTACGTTATATGTTAAGACGTTATAACGTATTACGGTATATGGTATGTCGTTATAACGTATTACGTTATATATTATAACGGTATAACGTACTACGTTATATGGTATGTCGTTGTAACGTATTAAGTGATATGGTATGACGCTATAACTTAATACGTCATTTGTTATGACGTTATAACGTATTACGTTATATGGTATAACGTTATAACGTATTACGTTGTATGGTGTAACGTCATAACCTATTACGTTATATGTTATAACGTTGTAACGTATTACGTTATATGGTATGTCGTTATAACGTATTACGTTATATGTTATAACGTTATAACGTATTACGTTATATGGTATGTCGTTATAACGTATTACGTTCTATGTTATAACGTTGTAACGTATTACGTTACATGTTATAACGTTATAACGTATTACGTTATATGGGATGACGTTATAACGTATTACGTTATATGTTATAACGTTGTAACGTATTACATTATATGGTATAGAGTTGTAACGTATTACGTTATATGGTATGACGTTATAACGTATTACGTTATATGGTATGTCGTTATAACGTATTACGTTATATGTTATAACGTTATAACGTATTACGTTATATGGGATGACGTTATAACGTATTACGTTATATGTCATAACGTTATAACGTATTACGTTATATGGTATAACGTTATAACGTATTACGTTGTATGGTGTAACGTCATAACCTATTACGTTATATGTTATAACGTTATAACGTATTACGTTATATGGTATGTCGTTATAACGTATTAAGTTATATGGTTTGACGTTATAACGTATTACGTTATATGTTATAACGTTATAACGTATTACGTTATACCGGATGACGTTATAACGTATTACGTTATATGTTATAACGTTATAACGTATTACGTTATATGGGATGACGTTATAACGTATTACGTTCTATGTTATAACGTTATAACGTATTACGTTATATGGTATAACGTTATAACGTATTACGTTATATGGTATGTCGTTATAACGTATTACGTTATATGTTATAACGTTATAACGTATTACGTTATATGGGATGACGTTATAACGTATTACGTTCTATGTTATAACGTTATAACGTATTACGTTATATGGTATAACGTTATAACGTATTACGTTATATGTTATAACGTTATAACGTATTACGTTATATGGTATGTCGTTATAACGTATTACGTTATATGGTATGACGTTATAACGTATTACGTTATATGGTATGACTTTATAACGTATTACGTTGTATGGGATGACGTTATAACGTATTACGTTGTATGGTATGTCGTTATAACATATTACGTTATATGGCATAACGTTATAACGTAATACGTTATATGGGATGACGTTATAACGTAATAGGTTATATGGTATGACGTTATAACGTATTACGTTATATGGGATGACGTTATAACGTATTACGTTCTATGTTATAACGTTGTAACGTATTACGTTATATGTTATACAGTTATAACGTATTACGTTATACGGTATGACGTTATAACGTATTACGTTATAGGCGATGACGTTATAACGTATTACGTTACATGGAATGACGTTATAACGTATTACGTTATATGTCATAACGTTATAACGTATTACGTTATATGGTATAACGTTATAGCGTATTACGTTATATGTTATAACGTTATAACGTATTACGTTATATGGGATGACGTTATAACGTAATAGGTCATATGGTATGACGTTATAACGTATTACGTTATATGGGATGACGTTATAACGTATTATGTTCTATGTTATAACGTTGTAACGTATTACGTTATATGGCATACATTTATAACGTATTACGTTATATGGTATGACGTAGTACGTATTACGTTATAGGGGATGACGTTATAACGTATTACGTTATATGGTATGACGATATAACGTATTACGTTATATGGTATAACTTTATAACGTATTACGTTATATGGTATGTCGTTATAACGTATTACGTTATAGGTGATGACGTTATAACGTTTTACGTTATATGTTATGACGTTCTAACGAATTACGTTATATGGTATGTCGTCATAACATATTACGTTATATGGCATAACGTTATAACGTATTACGTTATATGGTATGACGTTATAACGTATTACGTTATATGTTATAACGTTATAACGTATTACGTTATATGTTATAACGTTGTAACGTATTACGTTATATGGTATACAGTTATAACGTATTACGTTATAGGGGATGACGTTATAACGTATTACGTTATATGTTATAACGTTGTAACGTATTACGTTATATGGTATACAGTTATAACGTATTACGTTATAGGGGATGACGTTATAACGTATTACGTTATATGGCATACATTTATAACGTATTACGTTATTTGTTATGACGTTATGACGTACTATGTTATATGGTATGTCGTTATAACGTATTACGTTATATGGCATAACGTTATAACGTATTACGTTATATGGTATGACGTTATAACGTATTACGTTGTATGGGATGACGTTATAACGTATTACGTTGTATGGTATAACGTTATTACGTATTAAGTTATGTGGCATAACGTTATAGCGTATTACGTTATATGGTATGACGTTATAAGTTATAACGTTATATGGTATGTCGTTATAACGTATTACGTTCTATGTTGTAACGTTGTAACGTATTACGTTATATGGTATACAGTTATAACGTATTACGTTATACGATATGACGTTATAACGTATTACGTTATAGGGGATGACGTTATAACGTATTACGTTGTATGGTATGACGTTATAACGTATTACGTTATATGTTATAACGTTATAACGTATTACGTTATATGTTATAACGTTATAACGTATTACGTTATATGTTATAACGTTATAACGTACTACGTTATATGGTATGTCGTTATAGCGTATTACGTTATGGGTGATGACGTTATGACGTATTACGTTATATGTTATGACGTTATAACGTATTACGTTATATGGTATGACGTTATAACGTATTACGTTATATGTTATAACGTTATAACGTATTACGTTATATGTTATAACGTTGTAACGTATTACGTTATATGGTATACAGTTATAACGTATTACGTTATAGGGGATGACGTTATAACGTATTACGTTATATGTTATAACGTTCTAACGTATTACGTTATATGTTATAACGTTATAACGTATTACGTTATATGGTATGACGTTATAACGTATTACGTTATAGGGGATGTCGTTATAACGTATTACGTTATATGTTATAACGTTATAACGTAATACGTTATATGGGATGACGTTATAACGTAATAGGTTATATGGTATGACGTTATAACGTATTACGTTATATGGGATGACGTTATAACGTATTACGTTCTATGTTATAACGTTGTAACGTATTACGTTATATGTTATACAGTTATAACGTATTACGTTATATGGTATGACGTTATAACGTAATACGTTATATGGGATGACGTTATAACGTAATAGGTTATATGGTATGACGTTATAACGTATTACGTTATATGGGATGACGTTATAACGTATTACGTTCTATGTTATAACGTTGTAACGTATTACGTTATATGTTATACAGTTATAACGTATTACGTTATACGATATGACGTTATAACGTATTACGTTATAGGGGATGACGTTATAACGTATTACGTTACATGGCATGACGTTATAACGTATTACGTTATATGTCATAACGTTATAACGTATTACGTTATATGGTATAACGTTATAGCGTATTACGTTATATGTTATAACGTTATAACGTAATACGTTATATGGGATGACGTTATAACGTAATAGGTTATATGGTATGACGTTATAACGTATTACGTTATATGGGATGACGTTATAACGTATTATGTTCTATGTTATAACGTTGTAACGTATTACGTTATATGGTATACAGTTATAACGTATTACGTTATATGGTATGACGTTATAACGTATTACGTTATAGGGGATGTCGTTATAACGTATTACGTTATATGTTATGACGTTATAACGTATTACGTTATATGGTATGACGTTATAACGTATTACGTTATATGTTATAACGTTATAACGTATTACGTTATATGTTATAACGTTATAACGTATTACGTTATATGGTATGTCGTTATATGTTATAACGTTATAACGTATTACGTTATATGGTATGTCGTTATAACATATTACGTTATATGGCATAACGTTATAACGTAATACGTTATATGGGATGACGTTATAACGTAATAGGTTATATGGTATGACGTTATAACGTATTACGTTATATGTTATAACGTTATAACGTATTACGTTATATTGTATAACGTTATAACGTATTACGTTATATGTTATAACGTTATAACGTATTACGTTATATGGTATGTCGTTATAACGTATTACGTTATGGGTGATGACGTTATAACGTATTACGTTATATGTTATGACGTTATAACGTATTACGTTATATGGTATGACGTTATAACGTATTACGTTATATGTTATAACGTTATAACGTATTACGTTATATGTTATAACGTTGTAACGTATTACGTTATATGGTATACAGTTATAACGTATTACGTTATAGGGGATGACGTTATAACGTATTACGTTATATGTTATAACGTTATAACGTATTACGTTATATGTTATAACGTTATAACGTATTACGTTATATGGTATGTCGTCATAACATATTACGTTATATGGCATAACGTTATAACGTAATACGTTATATGGGATGACGTTATAACGTAATAGGTTATATGGTATGACGTTATAACGTATTACGTTATATGTTAAAACGTTATAACGTGTTACGTTATATTGTACAACGTTATAACGTATTACGTTATATGTTATAACGTTATAACGTATTACGTTATATGGTATGTCGTTATAACGTATTACGTTATGGGTGATGACGTTATAACGTATTACGTTATATGTTATGACGTTATAACGTATTACGTTATATGGTATGACGTTATAACGTATTACGTTATATGTTATAACGTTATAACGTATTACGTTATATGTTATGACGTTGTAACGTATTACGTTATATGGTATACAGTTATAACGTATTACGTTATATGGGATGACGTTATAACGTATTACGTTATATGTTATAACGTTCTAACGTATTACGTTATATGTTATAACGTTATAACGTATTACGTTATATGTTATAACGTTATAACGTAATACGTTATATGGGATGACGTTATAACGTAATAGGTTATATGGTATGACGTTATAACGTATTACGTTATATGGTATAACGTTATAGCGTATTACGTTATATGTTATAACGTTATAACGTAATACGTTATATGGGATGACGTTATAACGTAATACGTTATATGGGATGACGTTATAACGTAATAGGTTATATGGTATGACGTTATAACGTAATACGTTATATGGGATGACGTTATAACGTAATAGGTTATATGGTATGACGTTATAACGTATTACGTTATATGGGATGACGTTATAACGTATTACGTTCTATGTTATAACGTTGTAACGTATTACGTTATATGTTATACAGTTATAACGTATTACGTTATACGATATGACGTTATAACGTATTACGTTATAGGGGATGACGTTATAACGTATTACGTTACATGGCATGACGTTATAACGTATTACGTTATATGTCATAACGTTATAACGTATTACGTTATATGGTATAACGTTATAGCGTATTACGTTATATGTTATAACGTTATAACGTAATACGTTATATGGGATGACGTTATAACGTAATAGGTTATATGGTATGACGTTATAACGTATTACGTTATATGGGATGACGTTATAACGTATTATGTTCTATGTTATAACGTTGTAACGTATTACGTTATATGGTATACAGTTATAACGTATTACGTTATATGGTATGACGTTATAACGTATTACGTTATAGAGGATGTCGTTATAACGTATTACGTTATATGTTATAACGTTATAACGTATTACGTTATATGGTATGTCGTTATAACATATTACGTTATATGGCATAACGTTATAACGTAATACGTTATAGGGTATGACGTTATAACGTATTACGTTATATGGGATGACGTTATAACGTATTACGTTCTATGTTATAACGTTGTAACGTATTACGTTATATGGTATACAGTTATAACGTATTACGTTATATGGTATGACGTTATAACGTATCACGTTATAGGGGATGACGTTATAACGTATTACGTTATAACGTATTACGTTATATGGTATGACGTTATATCGTATTACGTTATATGTTACAACGTTATAACGTATTACGTTATATGGTATAACGTTATAACGTATTACGTTATATGTTATAACGTTATAACGTAATACGTTATATGGGATGACGATATAACGTAATAGGTTATATGTTATGACGTTATAACTTATTACGTTATATGGTATATCGTTGTAACGTATTACGTTATATATTATAACGTTATAACGTACTACGTTATATGGTATGTCGTTATAACGTATTACGTTATATGGCATAACGTTATAACGTATTACGTTATATGGTATATCGTTATAACGTATTACGTTATATATTATAACGTTATAACGTACTACGTTATATGGTATGTCGTTATAACGTATTACGTTATATGGCATAACGTTATAACGTATTACGTTATATGGTATGACGTTATAACGTATTACGTTATATGGGATGACGTTATAACGTATTACGTTATATGTTAAGACGTTATAACGTATTACGTTATATGGTATATCGTTATAACGTATTACGTTATATATTATAACGTTATAACGTACTACGTTATATGGTATGTCGTTGTAACGTATTAAGTGATATGGTATGACGTTATAACTTAATACGTCATTTGTTTTGGCGTTATAACGTACTACGTTATATGTTATAACGTTATAACGTTATACGTTATATGGGATCACGTTATAACGTAATACGTTATATGGGATGACGTTATAACGTATTACGTTATATAATATGACGTTATAACGTATTAAGCTATGTGGCATAACGTTATAACGTATTACGTTATATGTTATAACGTTATAACGTATTACGTTATATGGTATGTCGTTATAACGTATTACATTATATGTTATAACGTTATAACGTATTACGTTATATGGTATGACGTTATAACGTATTACGTTATATGGCATAACGTTATAACGTATTACGTTATATGTTATAACGTTATAACGTAATACGTTATATGGGATGACGTTATAACGTAATAGGTTATATGGTATGACGTTATAATGTATTACGTTATATGGGATGACGTTATAACGTATTATGTTCTATGTTATAACGTTGTAACGTATTACGTTATATGGTATACAGTTATAACGTATTACGTTATATGGTATGACGTTATAACGTATTACGTTATAGGGGATGACGTTACAACGTATTACGTTATATATTATGACGTTATAACGTATTACGTTATATGGTATGACGTTATAACGTATTACATTATATGTTATAACGTTATAACGTATTACGTAATATGGTATGCCGTTATAACGTATTACGTAATATGGCATTACGTTATAACGTATTACGTTATATGGTATGACGTTATAACGTATTACGTTATATGGTATGTCGTTATAACGTATTACGTTATATGGCATAACGTTATAACGTATTACGTTATATGGCATTACGTTATAACGTATTACGTTATATGGTATGGCGTTATAACGTATTACATTATATGTTATAACGTTATAACTTATTACGTAATATGGTATGCCGTTATAACGTATTACGTTATATGGCATTACGTTATAACGTATTACGTTATATGGTATGACGTTATAACGTATTACGTTATATGGTATGTCGTTATAACGTATTACGTTATATGGCATAACGTTATAACGTATTACGTTATATGGTATGTCGTTATAACGTATTACTTTATATGTTATAACGTTATAACGTATTGCGTTATATGGTATGTCGTTATAACGTATTACTTTATATGTTATAACGTTATAACGTATTGCGTTATATGGTATGACGTTATAACGTATTACGTTATATGGTATACAGTTATAACGTAATACGTTATATGGGATGACGTTATAACGTATTACATTATATGCGACGACGTTATAGCGCATTACATTAAAGGGTATAACGTCATAACGTATTACGTTATATGGTATGACGTTATAACGTATTACGTTATATGGTATGACGTTATAACGTATTACGTTATAGGGGATGACGTTACAACGTATTACGTTATATGTTATGACGTTATAACGTATTACGTTCTATGTTATAACGTTGTAACGTATTACGTTATATGGTATACAGTTGTAACGTATTACGTTATATGGTATGACGTTATAACGTATTACGTTATATGTTATAACGTTATAACGTATTACGTTCTATGTTATAACGTTGTAACGTATTACGTTATATGTTATAACGGTATAACGTACTACGTTATATGGTATGTCGTTGTAACGTATTAAGTGATATGGTATGACGCTATAACTTAATACGTCATTTGTTATGACGTTATAACGTATTACGTTATATGGTATGTCGTTATAACGCATTACGTTATATGTTATAACGTTATAACGTATTACGTTATATGGTATGTCGTTATAACGTATTACGTTCTATGTTATAACGTTGTAACGTATTACGTTACATGTTATAACGTTATAACGTATTACGTTATATGGGATGACGTTATAACGTATTACGTTATATGTTATAACGTTGTAACGTATTACATTATATGGTATAGAGTTGTAACGTATTACGTTATATGGTATGACGTTATAACGTATTACGTTATATGGTATGTCGTTATAACGTATTACGTTATATGTTATAACGTTATAACGTATTACGTTATATGGGATGACGTTATAACGTATTACGTTATATGTTATAACGTTGTAACGTATTACATTATATGGTATAGAGTTGTAACGTATTACGTTATATGGTATGACGTTATAACGTATTACGTTATATGGTATGTCGTTATAACGTATTACGTTATATGTTATAACGTTATAACGTATTACGTTATATGGGATGACGTTATAACGTATTACGTTATATGTCATAACGTTATAACGTATTACGTTATATGGTATAACGTTATAACGTATTACGTTGTATGGTGTAACGTCATAACCTATTACGTTATATGGGATGACGTTATAACGTATTACGTTCTATGTTATAACGTTATAACGTATTACGTTATATGGTATAACGTTATAACGTATTACGTTATATGTTATAACGTTATAACGTATTACGTTATATGGTATGTCGTTATAACGTATTACATTATATGTTATAACGTTATAACGTATTACGTTATATGGTATGACGTTATAACGTATTACGTTATATGGCATAACGTTATAACGTATTACGTTATATGTTATAACGTTATAACGTAATACGTTATATGGTATATCGTTGTAACGTATTACGTTATATATTATAACGTTATAACATACTACGTTATATGGTATGTCGTTATAACGTATTACGTTATATGGCATAACGTTATAACGTATTACGTTATATGGTATGACGTTATAACGTATTACGTTATATGGGATGACGTTATAATGTATTACGTTATATGTTAAGACGTTATAACGTATTACGTTATATGGTATATCGTTATAACGTATTACGTTATATATTATAACGTTATAACGTACTACGTTATATGGTATGTCGTTGTAACGTATTAAGTGATATGGTATGACGTTATAACTTAATACGTCATTTGTTTTGACGTTATAACGTACTAGGTTATATGTTATAACGTTATAACGTTATACGTTATATGGGATCACGTTATAACGTAATACGTTATATGGGATGACGTTATAACGTATTACGTTATATAATATGACGTTATAACGTATTACGTTATATGGTATGTCGTTATAACGTATTACGTTATATGGCATAACGTTATAACGTATTACGTTATATGGCATTACGTTATAACGTATTACGTTATATGGTATGGCGTTATAACGTATTACATTATATGTTATAACGTTATAACTTATTACGTAATATGGTATGCCGTTATAACGTATTACGTTATATGGCATTACGTTATAACGTAATACGTTATATGGGATGACGTTATAACGTAATAGGTTATATGGTATGACGTTGTAATGTATTACGTTATATGGGATGACGTTATAACGTATTATGTTCTATGTTATAACGTTGTAACGTATAACGTTATATGGTATACAGTTATAACGTATTACGTTATATGGTATGACGTTATAACGTATTACGTTATAGGGGATGACGTTACAACGTATTACGTTATATATTATGACGTTATAACGTATTACGTTATATGGTATGACGTTATAACGTATTACATTATATGTTATAACGTTATAACGTATTACGTAATATGGTATGCCGTTATAACGTATTACGTTATATGGTATGACGTTATAACGTATTACGTTATATGGTATGTCGTTATAACGTATTACGTTATATGGCATAACGTTATAACGTATTACGTTATATGGTATGTCGTTATAACGTATTACTTTATATGTTATAACGTTATAACGTATTGCGTTATATGGTATGTCGTTATAACGTATTACTTTATATGTTATAACGTTATAACGTATTGCGTTATATGGTATGACGTTATAACGTATTACGTTATATGGTATACAGATATAACGTAATACGTTATATGGGATGACGTTATAACGTATTACATTATATGCGACGACGTTATAGCGCATTACATTAAAGGGTATAACGTTATAACGTATTACGTTATATGGTATGACGTTATAACGTATTACGTTATATGGTATGACGTTATAACGTATTACGTTATAGGGGATGACGTTACAACGTATTACGTTATATGTTATGACGTTATAACGTATTACGTTCTATGTTATAACGTTGTAACGTATTACGTTATATGGTATACAGTTGTAACGTATTACGGTATATGGTATGTCGTTATAACGTATTACGTTATATATTATAACGGTATAACGTACTACGTTATATGGTATGTCGTTGTAACGTATTAAGTGATATGGTATGACGCTATAACTTAATACGTCATTTGTTATGACGTTATAACGTATTACGTTATATGGTATAACGTTATAACGTATTACGTTGTATGGTGTAACGTCATAACCTATTACGTTATATGTTATAACGTTGTAACGTATTACGTTATATGGTATGTCGTTATAACGTATTACGTTATATGTTATAACGTTATAACGTATTACGTTATATGGTATGTCGTTATAACGTATTAAGTTATATGGTTTGACGTTATAACGTATTACGTTATATGTTATAACGTTATAACGTATTACGTTATACCGGATGACGTTATAACGTATTACGTTATATGTTATAACGTTATAACGTATTACGTTATATGGGATGACGTTATAACGTATTACGTTCTATGTTATAACGTTATAACGTATTACGTTATATGGTATAACGTTATAACGTATTACGTTATATGTTATAACGTTATAACGTATTACGTTATATGGTATGTCGTTATAACGTATTACTTTATATGTTATAACGTTATAACGTATTACGTTATATGGTATGACGTTATAACGTATTACGTTATATGTTATAACGTTATAACGTATTACGTTCTATGTTATAACGTTGTAACGTATTACGTTATATGGTATACAGTTGTAACGTATTACGTTATATGGTATGACGTTATAACGTATTACGTTATATGGTATATCGTTATAACGTATTACGTTATATATTATAACGTTATAACGTACTACGTTATATGGTATGTCGTTGTAACGTATTAAGTGATATGGTATGACGTTATAACTTAATACGTCATTTGTTTTGACGTTATAACGTACTAGGTTATATGTTATAACGTTATAACGTTATACGTTATATGGGATCACGTTATAACGTAATACGTTATATGGGATGACGTTATAACGTATTACGTTATATAATATGACGTTATAACGTATTAAGCTATGTGGCATAACGTTATAACGTATTACGTTATATGTTATGACGTTATAACGTATTACGTTATATGGTATGTCCTTATAACGTATTACATTATATGTTATAACGTTATAACGTATTACGTTATATGGTATGACGTTATAACGTATTACGTTATATGGCATAACGTTATAACGTATTACGTTATATGTTATAACGTTATAACGTAATACGTTATATGGGATGACGTTATAACGTAATAGGTTATATGGTATGACGTTATAATGTATTACGTTATATGGGATGACGTTATAACGTATTATGTTCTATGTTATAACGTTGTAACGTATTACGTTATATGGTATACAGTTATAACGTATTACGTTATATGGTATGACGTTATAACGTATTACGTTATAGGGGATGACGTTACAACGTATTACGTTATATATTATGACGTTATAACGTATTACGTTATATGGTATGACGTTATAACGTATTACATTATATGTTATAACGTTATAACGTATTACGTAATATGGTATGCCGTTATAACGTATTACGTAATATGGCATTACGTTATAACGTATTACGTTATATGGTATGACGTTATAACGTATTACGTTATATGGTATGTCGTTATAACGTATTACGTTATATGGCATAACGTTATAACGTATTACGTTATATGGCATTACGTTATAACGTATTACGTTATATGGTATGGCGTTATAACGTATTACATTATATGTTATAACGTTATAACTTATTACGTAATATGGTATGCCGTTATAACGTATTACGTTATATGGCATTACGTTATAACGTATTACGTTATATGGTATGACGTTATAACGTATTACGTTATATGGTATGTCGTTATAACGTATTACGTTATATGGCATAACGTTATAACGTATTACGTTATATGGTATGTCGTTATAACGTATTACTTTATATGTTATAACGTTATAACGTATTGCGTTATATGGTATGTCGTTATAACGTATTACTTTATATGTTATAACGTTATAACGTATTGCGTTATATGGTATGACGTTATAACGTATTACGTTATATGGTATACAGATATAACGTAATACGTTATATGGGATGACGTTATAACGTATTACATTATATGCGACGACGTTATAGCGCATTACATTAAAGGGTATAACGTTATAACGTATTACGTTATATGGTATGACGTTATAACGTATTACGTTATATGGTATGACGTTATAACGTATTACGTTATAGGGGATGACGTTACAACGTATTACGTTATATGTTATGACGTTATAACGTATTACGTTCTATGTTATAACGTTGTAACGTATTACGTTATATGGTATACAGTTGTAACGTATTACGTTATATGGTATGACGTTATAACGTATTACGTTATATGTTATAACGTTATAACGTATTACGTTCTATGTTATAACGTTGTAACGTATTACGTTATATGTTATAACGTTATAACGTAATACGTTATATGGGATCACGTTATAACGTAATACGTTATATGGGATGACGTTATAACGTATTACATTATATGCGACGACGTTATAGCGCATTACATTAAATGGTATAACGTTATAACGTATTACGTTATATGGTATGACTTTATAACGTATTACGTTATATGTTAAGACGTTATAACGTATTACGGTATATGGTATGTCGTTATAACGTATTACGTTATATATTATAACGGTATAACGTACTACGTTATATGGTATGTCGTTGTAACGTATTAAGTGATATGGTATGACGCTATAACTTAATACGTCATTTGTTATGACGTTATAACGTATTACGTTATATGGTATAACGTTATAACGTATTACGTTGTATGGTGTAACGTCATAACCTATTACGTTATATGTTATAACGTTGTAACGTATTACGTTATATGGTATGTCGTTATATCGTATTACGTTATATGTTATAACGTTATAACGTATTACGTTATATGGTATGTCGTTATAACGTATTAAGTTATATGGTTTGACGTTATAACGTATTACGTTATATGTTATAACGTTATAACGTATTACGTTATACCGGATGACGTTATAACGTATTACGTTATATGTTATAACGTTATAACGTATTACGTTATATGGGATGACGTTATAACGTATTACGTTCTATGTTATAACGTTATAACGTATTACGTTATATGGTATAACGTTATAACGTATTACGTTATATGTTATAACGTTATAACGTATTACGTTATACGGTATGTCGTTATAACGTATTACTTTATATGTTATAACGTTATAACGTATTACGTTATATGGTATGACGTTATAACGTATTACGTTATATGTTATAACGTTATAACGTATTACGTTCTATGTTATAACGTTGTAACGTATTACGTTATATGGTATACAGTTGTAACGTATTACGTTATATGGTATGACGTTATAACGTATTACGTTATATGTTATAACGTTATAACGTATTACGTTATATGGTATAACGTTATAACGTATTACGTTATATGTTATAACGTTATAACGTATTACGTTCTATGTTATAACGTTGTAACGTATTACGTTATATGGTATACAGTTGTAACGTATTACGTTATATGTTAAGACGTTATAACGTATTACGTTATATGGTATGTCGTTATAACGTATTACGTTATATATTATAACGTTATAACGTACTACGTTATATGGTATGTCGTTGTAACGTATTAAGTGATATGGTATGACGCTATAACTTAATACGTCATTTGTTATGACGTTATAACATACTACGTTATATGGGATGACGTTATAACGTATTACGTTATATGGGACGACGTTATAGCGCATTAGATTATATGGTATAACGTTATAACATATTACGTTATATGGGATGACGTTATAACGTATTACGTTATATGTTATAACGTTGTAACGTATTACGTTATATGTTATAACGTTATAACGTAATACGTTATATGGGATCACGTTATAACGTAATACGTTATATGGGATGACGTTATAACGTATTACATTATATGCGACGACGTTATAGCGCATTACATTAAATGGTATAACGTTATAACGTATTACGTTATATGGTATGACTTTATAACGTATTACGTTATATGTTAAGACGTTATAACGTATTACGGTATATGGTATGTCGTTATAACGTATTACGTTATATATTATAACGGTATAACGTACTACGTTATATGGTATGTCGTTGTAACGTATTAAGTGATATGGTATGACGCTATAACTTAATACGTCATTTGTTATGACGTTATAACGTATTACGTTATATGGTATAACGTTATAACGTATTACGTTGTATGGTGTAACGTCATAACCTATTACGTTATATGTTATAACGTTGTAACGTATTACGTTATATGGTATGTCGTTATAACGTATTAAGTTATATGGTTTGACGTTATAACGTATTACGTTATATGTTATAACGTTATAACGTATTACGTTATACCGGATGACGTTATAACGTATTACGTTATATGTTATAACGTTATAACGTATTACGTTATATGGGATGACGTTATAACGTATTACGTTCTATGTTATAACGTTATAACGTATTACGTTATATGGTATAACGTTATAACGTATTACGTTATATGTTATAACGTTATAACGTATTACGTTATATGGTATGTCGTTATAACGTATTACTTTATATGTTATAACGTTATAACGTATTACGTTATATGGTATGACGTTATAACGTATTACGTTATATGTTATAACGTTATAACGTATTACGTTCTATGTTATAACGTTGTAACGTATTACGTTATATGGTATACAGTTGTAACGTATTACGTTATATGGTATGACGTTATAACGTATTACGTTATATGTTATAACGTTATAACGTATTACGTTATATGGTATAACGTTATAACGTATTACGTTATATGTTATAACGTTATAACGTATTACGTTCTATGTTATAACGTTGTAACGTATTACGTTATATGGTATACAGTTGTAACGTATTACGTTATATGTTAAGACGTTATAACGTATTACGTTATATGGTATGTCGTTATAACGTATTACGTTATATGGTATGTCGTTATAACGTATTACGTTATATGTTATAACGTTATAACGTATTACGTTATATGGGATGACGTTATAACGTATTACGTTATATGGTATGTCGTTGTAACGTATTAAGTGATATGGTATGACGCTATAACTTAATACGTCATTTGTTATGACGTTATAACGTATTACGTTATATGGTATAACGTTATAACGTATTACGTTGTATGGTGTAACGTCATAACCTATTACGTTATATGTTATAACGTTGTAACGTATTACGTTATATGGTATGTCGTTATAACGTATTACGTTATATGTTATAACGTTATAACGTATTACGTTATATGGGACGACGTTATAGCGCATTAGATTATATGGTATAACGTTATAACATATTACGTTATATGGGATGACGTTATAACGTATTACGTTATATGTTATAACGTTGTAACGTATTACATTATATGGTATAGAGTTGTAACGTATTACGTTATATGGTATGACGTTATAACGTATTACGTTATATGGTATGTCGTTATAACGTATTACGTTATATGTTATAACGTTATAACGTATTACGTTATATGGGATGACGTTATAACGTATTACGTTATATGTCATAACGTTATAACGTATTACGTTATATGGTATAACGTTATAACGTATTACGTTGTATGGTGTAACGTCATAACCTATTACGTTATATGTTATAACGTTATAACGTATTACGTTATATGGTATGTCGTTATAACGTATTAAGTTATGTGGCAAAACGTTATAACGTATTACGTTATATGATATAACATTATAACGTATTACGTTATATGTTATGACGTTATAACGTATTACGTTATATGGGATGACGTTATAACGTATTACGTTCTATTTTATACCGTTGTAACGTATTACGTTATATGGTATACAGTTATAACGCATTACGTTAGATGGTATGACGTTATAACGTATTACGTTATATGGGACGACGTTATAACGTAATAGGTTATATGGTATGACGTTATAACGTATTAAGTTATATGGTTTGACGTTATAACGTATTACGTTATATGTTATAACGTTATAACGTATTACGTTATACGGGATGACGTTATAACGTATTACGTTATATGTTATAACGTTATAACGTATTACGTTATATGGGATGACGTTATAACGTATTACGTTATATGGTATGACGTTATAACGTATTACGTTATATGTTATAACGTTATAACGTATTACGTTCTATGTTATAACGTTGTAACGTATTACGTTATATGGTATACAGTTGTAACGTATTACGTTATATGGTATGACGTTATAACGTATTACGTTATATGTTATAACGTTATAACGTATTACGTTATATGGTATAACGTTATAACGTATTACGTTATATGTTATAACGTTATAACGTATTACGTTCTATGTTATAACGTTGTAACGTATTACGTTATATGGTATACAGTTGTAACGTATTACGTTATATGGTATGACGTTATAACGTATTACGTTATATGTTATAACTTTGTAACGTATTACGTTATATGGTATACAGTTGTAACGTATTACGTTATATGGTATGACGTTATAACTTATTACGTTATATGTTATAACGTTATAACGTATTACGTTCTATGTTATAACGTTGTAACGTATTACGTTATATGGTATACAGTTGTAACGTATTACGTTATATGGTATGACGTTATAACGTATTACGTTATATGTTATAACGTTATAACGTATTACGTTATATGGTATATCGTTATAACGTATTACGTTATATATCATAACGTTATAACGTGTTACTTTATATGTTATAACGTTATAACGTATTACGTTATATGGTATGACGTTATAACGTATTACATT
Source organism: Bombus huntii (assembly GCF_024542735.1). Taxonomy (NCBI): domain Eukaryota; kingdom Metazoa; phylum Arthropoda; class Insecta; order Hymenoptera; family Apidae; genus Bombus; species Bombus huntii. Next base: position 22,993,390 of record NC_066238.1, read on the forward strand.
ATATGCGACGACGTTATAGCGCATTACATTAAATGGTATAACGTTATAACGTATTACGTTATATGGTATGACGTTATAACGTATTACGTTATATGTTAAGACGTTATAACGTATTACGTTATATGGTATATCGTTATAACGTATTACGTTATATATCATAACGTTATAACGTACTACGTTATATGGTATGTCGTTGTAACGTATTAAGTGATATGGTATGACGTTATAACTTAGTACGTCATTTGTTATGGCGTTATAACGTACTACGTTATATGGGATGACGTTATAACGTATTACGTTATATGGGACGACGTTATAGCGCATTACATTATATGGTATAACGTTATAACATATTACGTTATATGGGATGACGTTATAACGTATTACGTTATATGTTATAACGTTATAACGTATTACGTTATATGGTATGTCGTTATAACGTATTACGTTATATGGTATGTCGTTATAACGTATTACGTTATATGTTATAACGTTATAACGTATTACGTTATATGGGATGACGTTATAACGTATTACGTTATATGTTATAACGTTGTAACGTATTACATTATATGGTATAGAGTTGTAACGTATTACGTTATAACGTATTACGTTATATGGTATAACGTTATAACGTATTACGTTGTATGGTGTAACGTCATAACCTATTACGTTATATGTTATAACGTTATAACGTATTACGTTATATGGTATGTCGTTATAACGTATTAAGTTATGTGGCAAAACTTTATAACGTATTACGTTATATGATATAACATTATAACGTATTACGTTATACGTTATGACGTTATAACGTATTACGTTATATGTTATAACGTTATAACGTATTACGTTATATGGGATGACGTTATAACGTATTACGTTCTATGTTATAACGTTGTAACGTATTACGTTATATGGTATACAGTTGTAACGTATTACGTTATATGGTATGACGTTATAACTTATTACGTTATATGTTATAACGTTATAACGTATTACGTTCTATGTTCTAACGTTGTAACGTATTACGTTATATGGTATACAGTTGTAACGTATTACGTTATATGGTATGACGTTATAACGTATTACGTTATATGTCATAACGTTATAACGTATTACGTTATATGGTATAACGTTATAACGCATTACGTTATATGTTATAACGTAATACGTTATATGGGATCACGTTATAACGTAATACGTTATATGGGATGACGTTATAACGTATTACGTTATATGTTATAACGTTATAACGAATTACGTTATATGGTATGTCGTTATAACGTATTACTTTATATGTTATAACGTTATAACGTATTACGTTATATGGTATGACGTTATAACGTATTACGTTATATGATATAACGTTATAACGTAATACGTTATATGGGATGACGTTATAACGTAACAGGTTGTATGATATTACGTTATAACGTATTACGTTATATGGGATAACGTTATAACGTATTACGTTCTATGTTATAACGTTCTAACGTATTACGTTATGTGATATAACGTTATAACGAATTACGTTATATGGTATGTCGTTATAACGTATTACGTTATATGTTATGACGTTATAACGTATGACGTTATATGGTATGACGTTATAACGTATTACATTATATGTTATAACGTTATAACGTATTACGTAATATGGTATGCCGTTATAACGTATTACGTTATATGGCATTACGTTATAACGTATTACGTTATATGATATAACGTTATAACGTATTACGTTATATGTTATAACGTTGTAACGTATTACGTTATATGGTATACAGTTATAACGTATTACGTTATATGGTATGACGTTATAACGTATTACGTTATAGGGGATGACGTTACAACGTATTACGTTATATGTTATGTCGTTATAACGTATTACGTAATATGGTATGGCGTTATAACGTATTACATTATATGATATAACGTTATAACGTATTACGTAATATGGTATGCCGTTATATCGTATTACGTTATATGGCATTACGTTATAACGTATTACGTTATATGGTATGACGTTATAACGTATTACGTTATATGGTTTGTCGTTATAACGTATTGCGTTATATGGCATAACGTTATAACGTATTACGTTATATGGTATGTCGTTATAACGTATTACTTTATATGTTATAACGTTATAACGTATTGCGTTATATGGTATGTCGTTATAACGTATTACTTTATATGTTATAACGTTATAACGTATTGCGTTATATGGTATGACGTTATAACGTATTACGTTATATGGTATACAGTTATAACGTATTACGTTATATGGTATGACGTTATAACGTATTACGTTATATGTTATAACGTTATAACGTATTACGTTATATGGTATACAGTTGTAACGTATTACGTTATATGTTATAACGTTATAACGTATTACGTTATATGTTATAACGTTATAACGTATTACGTTATATGGTATGACGTTATAACGTATTACGTTATAGGGGATGACGTTATAACGTATTACGTTATATGTTATGACGTTACAACGTATGACGTTATATGGTATGACGTTATAACGTATTACATTATATGTTATAACGTTATAACGTATTACGTAATATGGTATGCCGTTATAACGTATTACGTGATATGGCATTACGTTATAACGTATTACGTTATATGGTATGACGTTATAACGTATTACGTTATATGGTATGTCGTTATAACGTATTACGTTATATGGCATAACGTTATAACTTATTACGTTATATGGTATGTCGTTATAACGTATTACTTTATATGTTATAACGTTATAACGTATTGCGTTATATGGTATGACGTTATAACGTATTGCGTTATATGATATAACGTTATAACGTAATACGTTATATGGGATGACGTTATAACGTAATAGGTTATATGGTATGACGTTATAACGCATTACGTTATATGGGATGACGTTATAACGTATTACGTTCTATGTTATAACGTTGTAACGTATTACGTTATATGGTATACAGTTATAACGTATTACGTTATATGGTATGACGTTATAACGTATTACGTTATAGGGGATGACGTTACAACGTATTACGTTATATGTTATGTCGTTATAACGTATTACGTCATATGGTATGGCGTTATAACGTATTACATTATATGATATAACGTTATAACGTATTACGTAATATGGTATGCCGTTATATCGTATTACGTTATATGGCATTACGTTATAACGTATTACGTTATATGGTATGACGTTATAACGTATTACGTTATATGGTTTGTCGTTATAACGTATTGCGTTATATGGCATAACGTTATAACGTATTGCGTTATATGGGATGACGTTATAACGTATTACGTTATATGTTATAACGTTATAACGTATTACGTTATATGGTATGTCGTTATAACGTATTACGTTATATGGTATGTCGTTATAACGTATTACGTTATATGTTATAACGTTATAACGTATTACGTTATATGGGATGACGTTATAACGTATTACGTTATATGTTATAACGTTGTAACGTATTACATTATATGGTATAGAGTTGTAACGTATTACGTTATATGGTATAACGTTATAACGTATTACGTTATATGGTATAACTTTATAACGTATTACGTTGTATGGTGTAACGTCATAACCTATTACGTTATATGTTATAACGTTATAACGTATTACGTTATATGGTATGTCGTTATAACGTATTAAGTTATGTGGCAAAACTTTATAACGTATTACGTTATATGATATAACATTATAACGTATTACGTTATACGTTATGACGTTATAACGTATTACGTTATATGTTATAACGTTATAACGTATTACGTTATATGGGATGACGTTATAACGTATTACGTTCTATGTTATAACGTTGTAACGTATTACGTTATATGGTATACAGTTGTAACGTATTACGTTATATGGTATGACGTTATAACTTATTACGTTATATGTTATAACGTTATAACGTATTACGTTCTATGTTCTAACTTTGTAACGTATTACGTTATATGGTATACAGTTGTAACGTATTACGTTATATGGTATGACGTTATAACGTATTACGTTATATGTTATAACGTTATAACGTATTACGTTATATGGTATAACGTTATAACGCATTACGTTATATGTTATAACGTTATAACGTAATACGTTATATGGGATAACGTTATAACGTATTACGTTCTATGTTATAACGTTCTAACGTATTACGTTATATGGTATACGGTTATAACGTATTACGTTATATGGTATGACGTTATAACGTATTACGTTATAGGGGATGACGTTATAACGTATTACGTTATATGTTATGACGTTATAACGTATGACGTTATATGGTATGACGTTATAACGTATTACATTATATGTTATAACGTTATAACGTATTACGTAATATGGTATGCCGTTATAACGTGTTACGTTATATGGCATTACGTTATAACGTATTACGTTATATGGTATGACGTTATAACGTATTACGTTATATGGTATGTCGTTATAACGTATTACGTTATATGGCATAACGTTATAACTTATTACGTTATATGGTATGTCGTTATAACGTATTACTTTATATGTTATAACGTTATAACGTAATACGTTATATGGGATGACGTTATAACGTAATAGGTTATATGGTATGACGTTATAACGCATTACGTTATATGGGATGACGTTATAACGTATTACGTTCTATGTTATAACGTTGTAACGTATTACGTTATATGGTATATAGTTATAACGTATTACGTTATATGGTATGACGTTATAACGTATTACGTTATAGGGGATGACGTTACAACGTATTACGTTATATGTTATGTCGTTATAACGTATTACGTAATATGGTATGGCGTTATAACGTATTACATTATATGATATAACGTTATAACGTATTACGTAATATGGTATGCCGTTATATCGTATTACGTTATATGGCATTACGTTATAACGTATTACGTTATATGGTATGACGTTATAACGTATTACGTTATATGGTTTGTCGTTATAACGTATTGCGTTATATGGCATAACGTTATAACGTATTACGTTATATGGTATGTCGTTATAACGTATTACTTTATATGTTATAACGTTATAACGTATTGCGTTATATGGTATGTCGTTATAACGTATTACTTTATATGTTATAACGTTATAACGTATTGCGTTATATGGTATGACGTTATAACGTATTACGTTATATGGTATACAGTTATAACGTATTACGTTATATGGTATGACGTTATAACGTATTACGTTATATGTTATAACGTTATAAGGTATTACGTTATATGGTATACAGTTGTAACGTATTACGTTATATGTTATAACGTTATAACGTATTACGTTATATGTTATAACGTTATAACGTATTACGTTATATGGTATACAGTTGTAACGTGTTACGTTATATGTTATAACGTTATAACGTATTACGTTATATGGTATACAGTTATAACGTATTACGTTATATGGTATGACGTTATAACGTATTACGTTATATGTTATAACGTTATAACGTATTACGTTATATGGTATACAGTTGTAACGTATTACGTTATATGTTATAACGTTATAACGTATTACGTTATATGTTATAACGTTATAACGTATTACGTTATATGGTATAACGTTATAACGTATTACGTTCTATGTTATAACGTTGTAACGTATTACGTTATATGGTATACAGTTGTAACGTATTACGTTATATGGTATACAGTTGTAACGTATTACGTTATATGTTATAACGTTATAACGTAATACGTTATATGGGATCACGTTATAACGTAATACGTTATATGGGATGACGTTATAACGTATTACGTTATATGATATGACGTTATAACGTATTAAGCTATGTGGCATAACGTTATAACGTATTACGTTATATGTTATAACGTTATAACGTATTACGTTATATGGTATGTCGTTATAACGTATTACTTTATATGTTATAACGTTATAACGTATTACGTTATATGGTATGACGTTATAACTTATTACGTTATATGATATAACGTTATAACGTAATACGTTATATGGGATGACGTTATAACGTAATAGGTTGTATGATATTACGTTATAACGTATTACGTTATATGGGATAACGTTATAACGTATTACGTTCTATGTTATAACGTTCTAACGTATTACGTTATATGGTATACGGTTATAACGTATTACGTTATATGGTATGACGTTATAACGTATTACGTTATAGGGGATGACGTTATAACGTATTACGTTATATGTTATGACGTTATAACGTATGACGTTATATGGTATGACGTTATAACGTATTACATTATATGTTATAACGTTATAACGTATTACGTAATATGGTATGACGTTATAACGTATTACGTTACATGGTATACAGTTATAACGTATTACGTTATATGGTATGACGTTATAACGTATTACGTTATATGTTATAACGTTATAACGTATTACGTTATATGGGATGACGTTATAACGTATTACGTTATATGGTATAACGTTATAACGTATTACGTTATATGGTATAACGTTATAACGTATTACGTTGTATGGTGTAACGTCATAACCTATTACGTTATATGTTATAACGTTATAACGTATTACGTTATATGGTATGTCGTTATAACGTATTAAGTTATGTGGCAAAACTTTATAACGTATTACGTTATATGATATAACATTATAACGTATTACGTTATACGTTATGACGTTATAACGTATTACGTTATATGTTATAACGTTATAACGTATTACGTTATATGGGATGACGTTATAACGTATTACGTTCTATGTTATAACGTTGTAACGTATTACGTTATATGGTATACAGTTGTAACGTATTACGTTATATGGTATGACGTTATAACTTATTACGTTATATGTTATAACGTTATAACGTATTACGTTCTATGTTCTAACTTTGTAACGTATTACGTTATATGGTATACAGTTGTAACGTATTACGTTATATGGTATGACGTTATAACGTATTACGTTATATGTTATAACGTTATAACGTATTACGTTATATGGTATAACGTTATAACGCATTACGTTATATGTTATAACGTTATAACGTAATACGTTATATGGGATAACGTTATAACGTATTACGTTCTATGTTATAACGTTCTAACGTATTACGTTATATGGTATACGGTTATAACGTATTACGTTATATGGTATGACGTTATAACGTATTACGTTATAGGGGATGACGTTATAACGTATTACGTTATATGTTATGACGTTATAACGTATGACGTTATATGGTATGACGTTATAACGTATTACATTATATGTTATAACGTTATAACGTATTACGTAATATGGTATGCCGTTATAACGTGTTACGTTATATGGCATTACGTTATAACGTATTACGTTATATGGTATGACGTTATAACGTATTACGTTATATGGTATGTCGTTATAACGTATTACGTTATATGGCATAACGTTATAACTTATTACGTTATATGGTATGTCGTTATAACGTATTACTTTATATGTTATAACGTTATAACGTAATACGTTATATGGGATGACGTTATAACGTAATAGGTTATATGGTATGACGTTATAACGCATTACGTTATATGGGATGACGTTATAACGTATTACGTTCTATGTTATAACGTTGTAACGTATTACGTTATATGGTATATAGTTATAACGTATTACGTTATATGGTATGACGTTATAACGTATTACGTTATATGGTTTGTCGTTATAACGTATTGCGTTATATGGCATAACGTTATAACGTATTACGTTATATGGTATGTCGTTATAACGTATTACTTTATATGTTATAACGTTATAACGTATTGCGTTATATGGTATGTCGTTATAACGTATTACTTTATATGTTATAACGTTATAACGTATTGCGTTATATGGTATGACGTTATAACGTATTACGTTATATGGTATACAGTTATAACGTATTACGTTATATGGTATGACGTTATAACGTATTACGTTATATGTTATAACGTTATAAGGTATTACGTTATATGGTATACAGTTGTAACGTATTACGTTATATGTTATAACGTTATAACGTATTACGTTATATGTTATAACGTTATAACGTATTACGTTATATGGTATACAGTTGTAACGTATTACGTTATATGTTATAACGTTATAACGTATTACGTTATATGGTATACAGTTATAACGTATTACGTTATATGGTATGACGTTATAACGTATTACGTTATATGTTATAACGTTATAACGTATTACGTTATATGGTATACAGTTGTAACGTATTACGTTATATGTTATAACGTTATAACGTATTACGTTATATGTTATAACGTTATAACGTATTACGTTATATGGTATAACGTTATAACGTATTACGTTCTATGTTATAACGTTGTAACGTATTACGTTATATGGTATACAGTTGTAACGTATTACGTTATATGGTATACAGTTGTAACGTATTACGTTATATGTTATAACGTTATAACGTAATACGTTATATGGGATCACGTTATAACGTAATACGTTATATGGGATGACGTTATAACGTATTACGTTATATGATATGACGTTATAACGTATTAAGCTATGTGGCATAACGTTATAACGTATTACGTTATATGTTATAACGTTATAACGTATTACGTTATATGGTATGTCGTTATAACGTATTACTTTATATGTTATAACGTTATAACGTATTACGTTATATGGTATGACGTTATAACGTATTACGTTATATGATATAACGTTATAACGTAATACGTTATATGGGATGACGTTATAACGTAATAGGTTGTATGATATTAGGTTATAACGTATTACGTTATATGGGATAACGTTATAACGTATTACGTTCTATGTTATAACGTTCTAACGTATTACGTTATATGGTATACGGTTATAACGTATTACGTTATATGGTATGACGTTATAACGTATTACGTTATAGGGGATGACGTTATAACGTATTACGTTATATGTTATGACGTTATAACGTATGACGTTATATGGTATGACGTTATAACGTATTACATTATATGTTATAACGTTATAACGTATTACGTAATATGGTATGACGTTATAACGTATTACGTTACATGGTATACAGTTATAACGTATTATGTTATATGGTATGACGTTATAACGTATTACGTTATATGTTATAACGTTATAACGTATTACGTTATATGGGATGACGTTATAACGTATTACGTTATATGTTATAACGTTATAACGTATTACGTTATATGGGATGACGTTATAACGTATTACGTTCTATGTTATAACGTTGTAACGTATTACGTTATATGGTATACAGTTGTAACGTATTACGTTATATGGTATGACGTTATAACTTATTACGTTATATGTTATAACGTTGTAACGTATTACGTTATATGGAATACAGTTGTAACGTGTTATGTTATATGGTATGACGTTATAACGTATTACGTTATATGGCATTACGTTATAACGTATTACGTTATATGGCATAACGTTATAACGTATTACGTTATATGGTATGACATTATAAAGTATTACGTTATATGGGATGACGTTATAACGTATTACGTTATATGTTATAACGTTATAACGTATTACGTTATATGGGATGACGTTATAACGTATTACGTTCTATGTTATAACGTTGTAACGTATTACGTTATATGGTATACAGTTGTAACGTATTACGTTATATGGTATGACGTTATAACGTATTACGTTATATGTTATAACGTTATAACGTATTACGTAATATGGTATGTCGTTATAACGTATTACGTTATATGGCATTACGTTATAACGTATTACGTTATATGGGACGACGTTATAACGCATTACATTATATGGTATAACGTTATAACGTATTACGTTATATGGTATACAGTTGTAACGTATTACGTTATATGGTATGACGTTATAACGTATTACGTTATATGTTATAACGTTATAACGTAGTACGTAATATGGTATGTCGTTATAACGTATTACGTTATATGGCATTACGTTATAACGTATTACGTAATATGGTATGTCGTTATAACGTATTACGTTCCATGTTATAACGTTGTAACGTATTACGTTATATGGTATACAGTTGTAACGTATTACGTTATATGGTATGACGTTATAACGTATTACGTTATATGGGACGACGTTATAACGCATTACATTATATGGTATAACGTTATAACGTATTACGTTATATGGCATAACGTTATAACGTATTACGTTATATGATATAACGTTATAACGTAATACGTTATATGGGATGACGTTATAACGTAATAGGTTGTATGATATTACGTTATAACGTATTACGTTATATGGGATAACGTTATAACGTATTACGTTCTATGTTATAACGTTCTAACGTATTACGTTATATGGTATACGGTTATAACGTATTACGTTATATGGTATGACGTTATAACGTATTACGTTATAGGGGATGACATTACAACATATTACGTTATAACGTATTACGTTATATCTTATGTCGTTATAACGTATTACGTTATATGGCATAACGTTATAACGTATTACGTTATATGGTATGACGTTATAATGTATTACGTTATATGGTATAACGTTATAACGTATGACGTTATATATTATAACGTTATAACGTAATAATTCATATGGTATGACGTTATAACGTATTACGTTATATGGGATAACGTTATAACGTATTACGTTCTATGTTATAACGTTCTAACGTATTACGTTATATGGTATACGGTTATAACGTATTACGTTATATGGTATGACGTTATAACGTATTACGTTATAGGGGATGACATTACAACATATTACGTTATAACGTATTACGTTATATCTTATGTCGTTATAACGTATTACGTTATATGGCATAACGTTATAACGTATTACGTTATATGGTATGACGTTATAATGTATTACGTTATATGGTATAACGTTATAACGTATGACGTTATATATTATAACGTTATAACGTAATAATTCATATGGCATAACGTTATAACGTATTACGTTATATGGTATGACGTTATAACGTATTACGTTATATGGTATGACGTTATAACTTAATACGTTATTTGTTATGACGTTATAACGTACTACGTTATATGGTATGTCGTTATAACGTATTACGTTATATGGCATAACGTTATAACGTATTACGTTATATGGTATGACGTTATAACGTATTACGTTATATGGGATGACGTTATAACGTATTACGTTCTATGTTATAACGTTGTAACGTATTACGTTATATGGTATACAGTTGTAACGTATTACGTTATATGGTATGACGTTATAACTTATTACGTTATATGTTATAACGTTATAACGTATTACGTTCTATGTTATAACGTTGTAACGTATTACGTTATATGGTATACAGTTGTAACGTATTACGTTATATGGTATGACGTTATAACGTATTACGTTATATGTTATAACGTTATAACGTATTACGTTATATGGTATAACGTTATAACGTATTACGTTATATGTTATAACGTTATAACGTAATACGTTATATGGGATCACGTTATAACGTAATACGTTATATGGGATGACGTTATAACGTATTACGTTATATGATATGACGTTATAACGTATTAAGCTATGTGGCATAACGTTATAACGTTTTACGTTATATGTTATAACGTTATAACGTATTACGTTATATGGTATGTCGTTATAACGTATTACTTTATATGTTATAACGTTATAACGTATTACGTTATATGGTATGACGTTATAACGTATTACGTTATATGGCATAACGTTTTAACGTATTACGTTATATGATATAACGTTATAACGTAATACGTTATATGGGATGACGTTATAACGTAACAGGTTATATGGTATGACGTTATAACGTATTACGTTATATGTTATGTCGTTATAACGTATTACGTTATATGGTATGGCGTTATAACGTATTACATTATATGTTATAACGTTATAACGTATTACGTAATATGGTATGCCGTTATAACGTATTACGTTATATGGCATTACGTTATAACGTATTACGTTATATGGTATGACGTTATAACGTATTACGTTATATGGTATGTCGTTATAACGTATTGCGTTATATGGCATAACGTTATAACGTATTACGTTATATGGTATGACGTTATAACGTATTACGTTATATGGTATAACGTTATAACGTATTACGTTATATGTTATAACGTTATAACGTATTACGTTATATGTTATAACGTTATAACGTATTACGTTATATGGTATGTCGTTATAACGTATTACTTTATATGTTATAACGTTATAACGTATTACGTTATATGGTATGACGTTATAACGTTATAACGTATTACGTTCTATGTTATAACGTTGTAACGTATTACGTTATATGGTATACAGTTGTAACGTATTACGTTATATGGTATGACGTTATAACGTATTACGTTATATGGGATGACGTTATAACGTATTACGTTATATGTTATAACGTTATAACGTATTACGTTATATGGGATGACGTTATAACGTATTACGTTATATGTTATAACGTTATAACGTATTACGTTATATGGTATAACGTTATAACGTATTACGTTATATGTTATAACGTTATAACGTAATACGTTATATGGGATCACGTTATAACGTAATACGTTATATGGGATGACGTTATAACGTATTACGTTATATGATATGACGTTATAACGTATTAAGCTATGTGGCATAACGTTATAACGTTTTACGTTATATGTTATAACGTTATAACGTATTACGTTATATGGTATGTCGTTATAACGTATTACTTTATATGTTATAACGTTATAACGTATTACGTTATATGGTATGACGTTATAACGTATTACGTTATATGGTATGACGTTATAACGTATTACGTTATATGTTATAACGTTATAACGTATTACGTTATATGGGATGACGTTATAACGTATTACGTTCTATGTTATAACGTTGTAACGTATTACGTTATATGGTATACAGTTGTAACGTATTACGTTATATGGTATGACGTTATAACTTATTACGTTATATGTTATAACGTTGTAACGTATTACGTTATATGGAATACAGTTGTAACGTGTTATGTTATATGGTATGACGTTATAACGTATTACGTTATATGGCATTACGTTATAACGTATTACGTTATATGGCATAACGTTATAACGTATTACGTTATATGGTATGACATTATAAAGTATTACGTTATATGGGATGACGTTATAACGTATTACGTTATATGTTATAACGTTATAACGTATTACGTTATATGGGATGACGTTATAACGTATTACGTTCTATGTTATAACGTTGTAACGTATTACGTTATATGGTATACAGTTGTAACGTATTACGTTATATGGTATGACGTTATAACGTATTACGTTATATGTTATAACGTTATAACGTATTACGTAATATGGTATGTCGTTATAACGTATTACGTTATATGGCATTACGTTATAACGTATTACGTTATATGGGACGACGTTATAACGCATTACATTATATGGTATAACGTTATAACGTATTACGTTATATGGTATACAGTTGTAACGTATTACGTTATATGGTATGACGTTATAACGTATTACGTTATATGTTATAACGTTATAACGTAGTACGTAATATGGTATGTCGTTATAACGTATTACGTTATATGGCATTACGTTATAACGTATTACGTAATATGGTATGTCGTTATAACGTATTACGTTCCATGTTATAACGTTGTAACGTATTACGTTATATGGTATACAGTTGTAACGTATTACGTTATATGGTATGACGTTATAACGTATTACGTTATATGGGACGACGTTATAACGCATTACATTATATGGTATAACGTTATAACGTATTACGTTATATGGCATAACGTTATAACGTATTACGTTATATGATATAACGTTATAACGTAATACGTTATATGGGATGACGTTATAACGTAATAGGTTGTATGATATTACGTTATAACGTATTACGTTATATGGGATAACGTTATAACGTATTACGTTCTATGTTATAACGTTCTAACGTATTACGTTATATGGTATACGGTTATAACGTATTACGTTATATGGTATGACGTTATAACGTATTACGTTATAGGGGATGACATTACAACATATTACGTTATAACGTATTACGTTATATCTTATGTCGTTATAACGTATTACGTTATATGGCATAACGTTATAACGTATTACGTTATATGGTATGACGTTATAATGTATTACGTTATATGGTATAACGTTATAACGTATGACGTTATATATTATAACGTTATAACGTAATAATTCATATGGTATGACGTTATAACGTATTACGTTATATGGGATGACGTTATAACGTAATAGGTTATATGGTATGACGTTATAACATAATACGTTATATGTTATGACGTTATAACGTATTAAGTTATGTGGCATAACGTTATAACGTATTACGTTATATGGTATGACGTTATAACGTATTACGTTATATGGTATGACGTTATAACTTAATACGTTATTTGTTATGACGTTATAACGTACTACGTTATATGGTATGTCGTTATAACGTATTACGTTATATGGCATAACGTTATAACGTATTACGTTATATGGTATGACGTTATAACGTATTACGTTATATGGGATGACGTTATAACGTATTACGTTCTATGTTATAACGTTGTAACGTATTACGTTATATGGTATACAGTTGTAACGTATTACGTTATATGGTATGACGTTATAACTTATTACGTTATATGTTATAACGTTATAACGTATTACGTTCTATGTTATAACGTTGTAACGTATTACGTTATATGGTATACAGTTGTAACGTATTACGTTATATGGTATGACGTTATAACGTATTACGTTATATGTTATAACGTTATAACGTATTACGTTATATGGTATAACGTTATAACGTATTACGTTATATGTTATAACGTTATAACGTAATACGTTATATGGGATCACGTTATAACGTAATACGTTATATGGGATGACGTTATAACGTATTACGTTATATGATATGACGTTATAACGTATTAAGCTATGTGGCATAACGTTATAACGTTTTACGTTATATGTTATAACGTTATAACGTATTACGTTATATGGTATGTCGTTATAACGTATTACTTTATATGTTATAACGTTATAACGTATTACGTTATATGGTATGACGTTATAACGTATTACGTTATATGGCATAACGTTTTAACGTATTACGTTATATGATATAACGTTATAACGTAATACGTTATATGGGATGACGTTATAACGTAACAGGTTATATGGTATGACGTTATAACGTATTACGTTATATGTTATGTCGTTATAACGTATTACGTTATATGGTATGGCGTTATAACGTATTACATTATATGTTATAACGTTATAACGTATTACGTAATATGGTATGCCGTTATAACGTATTACGTTATATGGCATTACGTTATAACGTATTACGTTATATGGTATGACGTTATAACGTATTACGTTATATGGTATGTCGTTATAACGTATTGCGTTATATGGCATAACGTTATAACGTATTACGTTATATGGTATGACGTTATAACGTATTACGTTATATGGTATAACGTTATAACGTATTACGTTATATGTTATAACGTTATAACGTATTACGTTATATGTTATAACGTTATAACGTATTACGTTATATGGTATGTCGTTATAACGTATTACTTTATATGTTATAACGTTATAACGTATTACGTTATATGGTATGACGTTATAACGTTATAACGTATTACGTTCTATGTTATAACGTTGTAACGTATTACGTTATATGGTATACAGTTGTAACGTATTACGTTATATGGTATGACGTTATAACGTATTACGTTATATGTTATAACGTTATAACGTATTACGTTATATGGTATAACGTTATAACGTATTACGTTATATGTTATAACGTTATAACGTATTACGTTCTATGTTATAACGTTGTAACGTATTACGTTATATGGTATACAGTTGTAACGTATTACGTTATATGTTAAGACGTTATAACGTATTACGTTATATGGTATGTCGTTATAACGTATTACGTTATATATTATAACGTTATAACGTACTACGTTATATGGTATGTCGTTGTAACGTATTAAGTGATATGGTATGACGCTATAACTTAATACGTCATTTGTTATGACGTTATAACATACTACGTTATATGGGATGACGTTATAACGTATTACGTTATATGGGACGACGTTATAGCGCATTAGATTATATGGTATAACGTTATAACATATTACGTTATATGGGATGACGTTATAACGTATTACGTTATATGTTATAACGTTGTAACGTATTACATTATATGGTATAGAGTTGTAACGTATTACGTTATATGGTATGACGTTATAACGTATTACGTTATATGGTATGTCGTTATAACGTATTACGTTATATGTTATAACGTTATAACGTATTACGTTATATGGGATGACGTTATAACGTATTACGTTATATGTCATAACGTTATAACGTATTACGTTATATGGTATAACGTTATAACGTATTACGTTGTATGGTGTAACGTCATAACCTATTACGTTATATGTTATAACGTTATAACGTATTACGTTATATGGTATGTCGTTATAACGTATTAAGTTATGTGGCAAAACGTTATAACGTATTACGTTATATGATATAACATTATAACGTATTACGTTATATGCTATGACGTTATAACGTATTACGTTATATGGGATGACGTTATAACGTATTACGTTCTATTTTATACCGTTGTAACGTATTACGTTATATGGTATACAGTTATAACGCATTACGTTAGATGGTATGACGTTATAACGTATTACGTTATATGGGACGACGCTATAACGTAATAGGTTATATGGTATGACGTTATAACGTATTAAGTTATATGGTTTGACGTTATAACGTATTACGTTATATGTTATAACGTTATAACGTATTACGTTATACGGGATGACGTTATAACGTATTACGTTATATGTTATAACGTTATAACGTATTACGTTATATGGGATGACGTTATAACGTATTACGTTCTATGTTATAACGTTATAACGTATTACGTTATATGGTATAACGTTATAACGTATTACGTTATATGTTATAACGTTATAACGTATTACGTTCTATGTTATAACGTTGTAACGTATTACGTTATATGGTATACAGTTGTAACGTATTACGTTATATGGTATGACGTTATAACGTATTACGTTATATGTTATAACGTTATAACGTATTACGTTATATGGTATAACGTTATAACGTATTACGTTATATGTTATAACGTTATAACGTATTACGTTCTATGTTATAACGTTGTAACGTATTACGTTATATGGTATACAGTTGTAACGTATTACGTTATATGGTATGACGTTATAACGTATTACGTTATATGTTATAACTTTGTAACGTATTACGTTATATGGTATACAGTTGTAACGTATTACGTTATATGGTATGACGTTATAACTTATTACGTTATATGTTATAACGTTATAACGTATTACGTTCTATGTTATAACGTTGTAACGTATTACGTTATATGGTATACAGTTGTAACGTATTACGTTATATGGTATGACGTTATAACGTATTACGTTATATGTTATAACGTTATAACGTATTACGTTATATGGTATAACATTATAACGTATTAGGTTATATGTTATAACGTTATAACGTATTACGTTATATGGTATGTCGTTATAACGTGTTACTTTATATGTTATAACGTTATAACGTATTACGTTATATGGTATGACGTTATAACGTATTACATTATATGCGACGACGTTATAGCGCATTACATTAAATGGTATAACGTTATAACGTATTACGTTATATGGTATGACGTTATAACGTATTACGTTATATGTTAAGACGTTATAACGTATTACGTTATATGGTATATCGTTATAACGTATTACGTTATATATTATAACGTTATAACGTACTACGTTATATGGTATGTCGTTGTAACGTATTAAGTGATATGGTATGACGTTATAACTTAGTACGTCATTTGTTATGACGTTATAACGTACTACGTTATATGGGATGACGTTATAACGTATTACGTTATATGGGACGACGTTATTGCGCATTACATTATATGGTATAACGTTATAACATATTACGTTATATGGGATGACGTTATAACGTATTACGTTATATGTTATAACGTTATAACGTATTACGTTATATGGTATGTCGTTATAACGTATTACGTTATATGGTATGTCGTTATAACGTATTACGTTATATGTTATAACGTTATAACGTATTACGTTATATGGGATGACGTTATAACGTATTACGTTATATGTTATAACGTTGTAACGTATTACATAATATGGTATAGAGTTGTAACGTATTACGTTATATGGTATAACGTTATAACGTATTACGTTATATGGTATGTCGTTATAACGTATTAAGTTATGTGGCAAAACGTTATAACGTATTACGTTATATGATATAACATTATAACGTATTACGTTATATGTTATGACGTTATAACGTATTACGTTATATGGTATGTCGTTATAACGTATTACGTTATATATTATAACGTTATAACGTACTACGTTATATGGTATGTCGTTGTAACGTATTAAGTGATATGGTATGACGCTATAACTTAATACGTCATTTGTTATGACGTTATAACATACTACGTTATATGGGATGACGTTATAACGTATTACGTTATATGGGACGACGTTATAGCGCATTAGATTATATGGTATAACGTTATAACATATTACGTTATATGGGATGACGTTATAACGTATTACGTTATATGTTATAACGTTGTAACGTATTACATTATATGGTATAGAGTTGTAACGTATTACGTTATATGGTATGACGTTATAACGTATTACGTTATATGGTATGTCGTTATAACGTATTACGTTATATGTTATAACGTTATAACGTATTACGTTATATGGGATGACGTTATAACGTATTACGTTATATGTCATAACGTTATAACGTATTACGTTATATGGTATAACGTTATAACGTATTACGTTGTATGGTGTAACGTCATAACCTATTACGTTATATGTTATAACGTTATAACGTATTACGTTATATGGTATGTCGTTATAACGTATTAAGTTATGTGGCAAAACGTTATAACGTATTACGTTATATGATATAACATTATAGCGTATTACGTTATATGTTATGACGTTATAACGTATTACGTTATATGGGATGACGTTATAACGTATTACGTTCTATTTTATACCGTTGTAACGTATTACGTTATATGGTATACAGTTATAACGCATTACGTTAGATGGTATGACGTTATAACGTATTACGTTATATGGGACGACGTTATAACGTAATAGGTTATATGGTATGACGTTATAACTTATTAAGTTATATGGTTTGACGTTATAACGTATTACGTTATATGTTATAACGTTATAACGTATTACGTTATACGGGATGACGTTATAACGTATTACGTTATATGTTATAA
This sequence comes from Bombus huntii, assembly GCF_024542735.1. Classification (NCBI taxonomy): domain Eukaryota; kingdom Metazoa; phylum Arthropoda; class Insecta; order Hymenoptera; family Apidae; genus Bombus; species Bombus huntii. Next base: position 23,012,939 of record NC_066238.1, read on the forward strand.
CGTTATAACGTATTACGTTATATGGGATGACGTTATAACGTATTACGTTCTATGTTATAACGTTATAACGTATTACGTTATATGGTATAACGTTATAACGTATTACGTTATATGTTATAACGTTATGACGTATTACGTTATATGGTATGTCGTTATAACGTATTACTTTATATGTTATAACGTTATAACGTATTACGTTATATGGTATGACGTTATAACGTATTACGTTATATGTTATAACGTTATAACGTATTACGTTCTATGTTATAACGTTGTAACGTATTACGTTATATGGTATACAGTTGTAACGTATTACGTTATATGGTATGACGTTATAACGTATTACGTTATATGTTATAACGTTATAACGTATTACGTTATAGGGGATGACGTTACAACGTATTACGTTATATGTTATGTCGTTATAACGTATTACGTTATATGGTATGGCGTTATAACGTATTACATTATATGTTATAACGTTATAACGTATTACGTAATATGGTATGCCGTTATAACGTATTACGTTATATGGCATTACGTTATAACGTATTACGTTATATGGTATGACGTTATAACGTATTACGTTATATGGTATGTCGTTATAACGTATTGCGTTATATGGCATAACGTTATAACGTATTACGTTATATGGTATGACGTTATAACGTATTACGTTATATGTTATAACGTTGTAACGTATTACGTTATATGGTATACAGTTGTAACGTGTTATGTTATATGGTATGACGTTATAACGTATTACGTTCTATGTTATAACGTTATAACGTATTACGTTATATGGTATAACGTTATAACGTATTACGTTATATGTTATAACGTTATAACGTATTACGTTATATGTTATAACGTTATAACGTATTACGTTATATGGTATGTCGTTATAACGTATTACTTTATATGTTATAACGTTATAACGTATTACGTTATATGGTATGACGTTATAACGTATTACGTTATATGTTATAACGTTATAACGTATTACGTTCTATGTTATAACGTTGTAACGTATTACGTTATATGGTATACAGTTGTAACGTATTACGTTATATGGTATGACGTTATAACGTATTACGTTATATGTTATAACGTTATAACGTATTACGTTATATGGTATAACGTTATAACGTATTACGTTATATGTTATAACGTTATAACGTATTACGTTCTATGTTATAACGTTGTAACGTATTACGTTATATGGTATACAGTTGTAACGTATTACGTTATATGTTAAGACGTTATAACGTATTACGTTATATGGTATGTCGTTATAACGTATTACGTTATATATTATAACGTTATAACGTACTACGTTATATGGTATGTCGTTGTAACGTATTAAGTGATATGGTATGACGCTATAACTTAATACGTCATTTGTTATGACGTTATAACATACTACGTTATATGGGATGACGTTATAACGTATTACGTTATATGGGACGACGTTATAGCGCATTAGATTATATGGTATAACGTTATAACATATTACGTTATATGGGATGACGTTATAACGTATTACGTTATATGTTATAACGTTGTAACGTATTACATTATATGGTATAGAGTTGTAACGTATTACGTTATATGGTATGACGTTATAACGTATTACGTTATATGGTATGTCGTTATAACGTATTACGTTATATGTTATAACGTTATAACGTATTACGTTATATGGGATGACGTTATAACGTATTACGTTATATGTCATAACGTTATAACGTATTACGTTATATGGTATAACGTTATAACGTATTACGTTGTATGGTGTAACGTCATAACCTATTACGTTATATGTTATAACGTTATAACGTATTACGTTATATGGTATGTCGTTATAACGTATTAAGTTATGTGGCAAAACGTTATAACGTATTACGTTATATGATATAACATTATAACGTATTACGTTATATGTTATGACGTTATAACGTATTACGTTATATGGGATGACGTTATAACGTATTACGTTCTATTTTATACCGTTGTAACGTATTACGTTATATGGTATACAGTTATAACGCATTTCGTTAGATGGTATGACGTTATAACGTATTACGTTATATGGGACGACGTTATAACGTAATAGGTTATATGGTATGACGTTATAACGTATTAAGTTATATGGTTTGACGTTATAACGTATTACGTTATATGTTATAACGTTATAACGTATTACGTTATACGGGATGACGTTATAACGTATTACGTTATATGTTATAACGTTATAACGTATTACGTTATATGGGATGACGTTATAACGTATTACGTTCTATGTTATAACGTTATAACGTATTACGTTATATGGTATAACGTTATAACGTATTACGTTATATGTTATAACGTTATAACGTATTACGTTCTATGTTATAACGTTGTAACGTATTACGTTATATGGTATACAGTTGTAACGTATTACGTTATATGGTATGACGTTATAACGTATTACGTTATATGTTATAACGTTATAACGTATTACGTTATATGGTATAACGTTATAACGTATTACGTTATATGTTATAACGTTATAACGTATTACGTTCTATGTTATAACGTTGTAACGTATTACGTTATATGGTATACAGTTGTAACGTATTACGTTATATGGTATGACGTTATAACGTATTACGTTATATGTTATAACGTTATAACGTATTACGTTATATGGTATGACGTTATAACGTATTACATTATATGCGACGACGTTATAGCGCATTACATTAAATGGCAAAACGTTATAACGTATTACGTTATATGTTATGACGTTATAACGTATTACGTTATATGGTATGTCGTTATAACGTATTACGTTATATATTATAACGTTATAACGTACTACGTTATATGGTATGTCGTTGTAACGTATTAAGTGATATGGTATGACGCTATAACTTAATACGTCATTTGTTATGACGTTATAACATACTACGTTATATGGGATGACGTTATAACGTATTACGTTATATGGGACGACGTTATAGCGCATTAGATTATATGGTATAACGTTATAACATATTACGTTATATGGGATGACGTTATTACGTATTACGTTATATGTTATAACGTTGTAACGTATTACATTATATGGTATAGAGTTGTAACGTATTACGTTATATGGTATGACGTTATAACGTATTACGTTATATGGTATGTCGTTATAACGTATTACGTTATACGTTATAACGTTATAACGTATTACGTTATATGGGATGACGTTATAACGTATTACGTTATATGTCATAACGTTATAACGTATTACGTTATATGGTATAACGTTATAACGTATTACGTTGTATGGTGTAACGTCATAACCTATTACGTTATATGTTATAACGTTATAACGTATTACGTTATATGGTATGTCGTTATAACGTATTAAGTTATGTGGCAAAACGTTATAACGTATTACGTTATATGATATAACATTATAGCGTATTACGTTATATGTTATGACGTTATAACGTATTACGTTATATGGGATGACGTTATAACGTATTACGTTCTATTTTATACCGTTGTAACGTATTACGTTATATGGTATACAGTTATAACGCATTACGTTAGATGGTATGACGTTATAACGTATTACGTTATATGGGACGACGTTATAACGTAATAGGTTATATGGTATGACGTTATAACTTATTAAGTTATATGGTTTGACGTTATAACGTATTACGTTATATGTTATAACGTTATAACGTATTACGTTATACGGGATGACGTTATAACGTATTACGTTATATGTTATAACGTTATAACGTATTACGTTATATGGGATGACGTTATAACGTATTACGTTCTATGTTATAACGTTATAACGTATTACGTTATATGGTATAACGTTATAACGTATTACGTTATATGTTATAACGTTATGACGTATTACGTTATATGGTATGTCGTTATAACGTATTACTTTATATGTTATAACGTTATAACGTATTACGTTATATGGTATGACGTTATAACGTATTACGTTATATGTTATAACGTTATAACGTATTACGTTCTATGTTATAACGTTGTAACGTATTACGTTATATGGTATACAGTTGTAACGTATTACGTTATATGGTATGACGTTATAACGTATTACGTTATATGTTATAACGTTATAACGTATTACGTTATATGGTATAACGTTATAACGTATTACGTTATATGTTATAACGTTATAACGTATTACGTTCTATGTTATAACGTTGTAACGTATTACGTTATATGGTATACAGTTGTAACGTATTACGTTATATGGTATGACGTTATAACGTATTACGTTATATGTTATAACTTTGTAACGTATTACGTTATATGGTATACAGTTGTAACGTATTACGTTATATGGTATGACGTTATAACTTATTACGTTATATGTTATAACGTTATAACGTATTACGTTCTATGTTATAACGTTGTAACGTATTACGTTATATGGTATACAGTTGTAACGTATTACGTTATATGGTATGACGTTATAACGTATTACGTTATATGTTATAACGTTATAACGTATTACGTTATATGGTATAACATTATAACGTATTAGGTTATATGTTATAACGTTATAACGTATTACGTTATATGGTATGTCGTTATAACGTGTTACTTTATATGTTATAACGTTATAACGTATTACGTTATATGGTATGACGTTATAACGTATTACATTATATGCGACGACGTTATAGCGCATTACATTAAATGGTATATCGTTATAACGTATTACGTTATATGGTATGACGTTATAACGTATTACGTTATATGTTAAGACGTTATAACGTATTACGTTATATGGTATATCGTTATAACGTATTACGTTATATATTATAACGTTATAACGTACTACGTTATATGGTATGTCGTTGTAACGTATTAAGTGATATGGTATGACGTTATAACTTAGTACGTCATTTGTTATGACGTTATAACGTACTACGTTATATGGGATGACGTTATAACGTATTACGTTATATGGGACGACGTTATAGCGCATTACATTATATGGTATAACGTTATAACATATTACGTTATATGTCATAACGTTATAACGTATTACGTTATATGGTATGTCGTTATAACGTATTACGTTATATGGTATGTCGTTATAACGTATTACGTTATATGTTATAACGTTATAACGTATTACGTTATATGGGATGACGTTATAACGTATTACGTTATATGTTATAACGTTGTAACGTATTACATTATATGGTATAGAGTTGTAACGTATTACGTTATATGGTATAACGTTATAACGTATTACGTTATATGGTATGTCGTTATAACGTATTAAGTTATGTGGCAAAACGTTATAACGTATTACGTTATATGATATAACATTATAACGTATTACGTTATATGTTATGACGTTATAACGTATTACGTTATATGGGATGACGTTATAACGTATTACGTTCTATTTTATACCGTTGTAACGTATTACGTTATATGGTATGACGTTATAACGTATTACGTTATATGTTATAACGTTATAACGTATTACGTTATATGGTATAACATTATAACGTATTAGGTTATATGTTATAACGTTATAACGTATTACGTTATATGGTATGTCGTTATAACGTGTTACTTTATATGTTATAACGTTATAACGTATTACGTTATATGGTATGACGTTATAACGTATTACATTATATGCGACGACGTTATAGCGCATTACATTAAATGGTATGACGTTATAACGTATTACGTTATATGGTATGACGTTATAACGTATTACGTTATATGTTAAGACGTTATAACGTATTACGTTATATGGTATATCGTTATAACGTATTACGTTATATATTATAACGTTATAACGTACTACGTTATATGGTATGACGTTGTAACGTATTAAGTGATATGGTATGACGTTATAACTTAGTACGTCATTTCTTATGACGTTATAACGTACTACGTTATATGGGATGACGTTATAACGTATTACGTTATATGGGACGACGTTATAGCGCATTACATTATATGGTATAACGTTATAACATATTACGTTATATGGGATGACGTTATAACGTATTACGTTATATGTTATAACGTTATAACGTATTACGTTATATGGTATGTCGTTATAACGTATTACGTTATATGGTATGTCGTTATAACGTATTACGTTATATGTTATAACGTTATAACGTATTACGTTATATGGGATGACGTTATAACGTATTACGTTATATGTTATAACGTTGTAACGTATTACATTATATGGTATAGAGTTGTAACGTATTACGTTATATGGTATAACGTTATAACGTATTACGTTATATGGTATAACGTTATAACGTATTACGTTGTATGGTGTAACGTCATAACCTATTACGTTATATGTTATAACGTTATAACGTATTACGTTATATGGTATGTCGTTATAACGTATTAAGTTATGTGGCAAAACTTTATAACGTATTACGTTATATGATATAACATTATAACGTATTACGTTATACGTTATGACGTTATAACGTATTACGTTATATGTTATAACGTTATAACGTATTACGTTATATGGGATGACGTTATAACGTATTACGTTCTATGTTATAACGTTGTAACGTATTACGTTATATGGTATACAGTTGTAACGTATTACGTTATATGGTATGACGTTATAACTTATTACGTTATATGTTATAACGTTATAACGTATTACGTTCTATGTTCTAACGTTGTAACGTATTACGTTATATGGTATACAGTTGTAACGTATTACGTTATATGGTATGACGTTATAACGTATTACGTTATATGTTATAACGTTATAACGTTACGTTATATGGTATAACGTTATAACGCATTACGTTATATGTTATAACGTTATAACGTAATACGTTATATGGGATCACGTTATAACGTAATACGTTATATGGGATGACGTTATAACGTATTACGTTATATGATATGACGTTATAACGTATTAAGCTATGTGGCATAACGTTATAACGTATTACGTTATATGTTATAACGTTATAACGTATTACGTTATATGGTATGTCGTTATAACGTATTACTTTATATGTTATAACGTTATAACGTATTACGTTATATGGTATGACGTTATAACGTATTACGTTATATGATATAACGTTATAACGTAATACGTTATATGGGATGACGTTATAACGTAATAGGTTGTATGATATTACGCTATAACGTATTACGTTATATGGGATAACGTTATAACTTATTACGTTCTATGTTATAACGTTCTAACGTATTACGTTATATGGTATACGGTTATAACGTATTACGTTATATGGTATGACGTTATAACGTATTACGTTATAGGGGATGACGTTATAACGTATTACGTTATATGTTATGACGTTATAACGTATGACGTTATATGGTATGACGTTATAACGTATTACATTATATGTTATAACGTTATAACGTATTACGTAATATGGTATGCCGTTATAACGTATTACGTTATATGGCATTACGTTATAACGTATTACGTTATATGGTATGACGTTATAACGTATTACGTTATATGGTATGTCGTTATAACGTAATACGTTATATGGCATAACGTTATAACTTATTACGTTATATGGTATGTCGTTATAACGTATTACTTTATATGTTATAACGTTATAACGTAATACGTTATATGGGATGACGTTATAACGTAATAGGTTATATGGTATGACGTTATAACGCATTACGTTATATGGGATGACGTTATAACGTATTACGTTCTATGTTATAACGTTGTAACGTATTACGTTATATGGTATACAGTTATAACGTATTACGTTATATGGTATGACGTTATAACGTATTACGTTATAGGGGATGACGTTACAACGTATTACGTTATATGTTATGTCGTTATAACGTATTACGTCATATGGTATGGCGTTATAACGTATTACATTATATGATATAACGTTATAACGTATTACGTAATATGGTATGCCGTTATATCGTATTACGTTATATGGCATTACGTTATAACGTATTACGTTATATGGTATGACGTTATAACGTATTACGTTATATGGTTTGTCGTTATAACGTATTGCGTTATATGGCATAACGTTATAACGTATTACGTTATATGGTATGTCGTTATAACGTATTACTTTATATGTTATAACGTTATAACGTATTGCGTTATATGGTATGTCGTTATAACGTATTACTTTATATGTTATAACGTTATAACGTATTGCGTTATATGGTATGACGTTATAACGTATTACGTTATATGGTATACAGTTATAACGTATTACGTTATATGGTATGACGTTATAACGTATTACGTTATATGTTATAACGTTATAACGTATTACGTTATATGGTATACAGTTGTAACGTATTACGTTATATGTTATAACGTTATAACGTATTACGTTATATGTTATAACGTTATAACGTATTACGTTATATGGTATACAGTTGTAACGTATTACGTTATATGTTATAACGTTATAACGTATTACGTTATATGGTATACAGTTATAACGTATTACGTTATATGGTATGACGTTATAACGTATTACGTTATATGTTATAACGTTATAACGTATTACGTTATATGGTATACAGTTGTAACGTATTACGTTATATGTTATAACGTTATAACGTATTACGTTATATGTTATAACGTTATAACGTATTACGTTATATGGTATAACGTTATAACGTATTACGTTCTATGTTATAACGTTGTAACGTATTACGTTATATGGTATACAGTTGTAACGTATTACGTTATATGGTATGACGTTATAACGTATTACGTTATATGTTATAACGTTATAACGTAATACGTTATATGGGATGACGTTATAACGTAATAGGTTGTATGATATTACGTTATAACGTATTACGTTATATGGGATAACGTTATAACGTATTACGTTCTATGTTATAACGTTCTAACGTATTACGTTATATGGTATACGGTTATAACGTATTACGTTATATGGTATGACGTTATAACGTATTACGTTATAGGGGATGACGTTATAACGTATTACGTTATATGTTATGACGTTATAACGTATGACGTTATATGGTATGACGTTATAACGTATTACTTTATATGTTATAACGTTATAACGTATTACGTTATATGGTATGACGTTATAACGTATTACGTTATATGATATAACGTTATAACGTAATACGTTATATGGGATGACGTTATAACGTAATAGGTTGTATGATATTACGTTATAACGTATTACGTTATATGGGATAACGTTATAACGTATTACGTTCTATGTTATAACGTTCTAACGTATTACGTTATATGGTATACGGTTATAACGTATTACGTTATATGGTATGACGTTATAACGTATTACGTTATAGGGAATGACGTTATAACGTATTACGTTATATGTTATGACGTTATAACGTATGACGTTATATGGTATGACGTTATAACGTATTACATTATATGTTATAACGTTATAACGTATTACGTAATATGGTATGCCGTTATAACGTATTACGTTATATGGCATTACGTTATAACGTATTACGTTATATGGTATGACGTTATAACGTATTACGTTATATGGTATGTCGTTATAACGTATTACGTTATATGGCATAACGTTATAACTTATTACGTTATATGGTATGTCGTTATAACGTATTACTTTATATGTTATAACGTTATAACGTATTGCGTTATATGGTATGACGTTATAACGTATTGCGTTATATGATATAACGTTATAACGTAATACGTTATATGGGATGACGTTATAACGTAATAGGTTATATGGTATGACGTTATAACGCATTACGTTATATGGGATGACGTTATAACGTATTACGTTCTATGTTATAACGTTGTAACGTATTACGTTATATGGTATACAGTTATAACGTATTACGTTATATGGCATTACGTTATAACGTATTACGTTATATGGTATGACGTTATAACGTATTACGTTATATGGTTTGTCGTTATAACGTATTGCGTTATATGGCATAACGTTATAACGTATTACGTTATATGGTATGTCGTTATAACGTATTACTTTATATGTTATAACGTTATAACGTATTGCGTTATATGGTATGTCGTTATAACGTATTACTTTATATGTTATAACGTTATAACGTATTGCGTTATATGGTATGACGTTATAACGTATTACGTTATATGGTATACAGTTATAACGTATTACGTTATATGGTATGACGTTATAACGTATTACGTTATATGTTATAACGTTATAACGCATTACGTTATATGGGATGACGTTATAACGTATTACGTTATATGTTATAACGTTATAACGTATTACGTTATATGGGATGACGTTATAACGTATTACGTTCTATGTTATAACGTTGTAACGTATTACGTTATATGGTATACAGTTGTAACGTATTACGTTATATGGTATGACGTTATAACGTATTACGTTATATGTTATAACGTTATAACGTATTACGTAATATGGTATGTCGTTATAACGTATTACGTTATATGGCATTACGTTATAACGTATTACGTTATATGGGACGACGTTATAACGCATTACATTATATGGTATAACGTTATAACGTATTACGTTATATGGTATACAGTTGTAACGTATTACGTTATATGGTATGACGTTATAACGTATTACGTTATATGTTATAACGTTATAACGTAGTACGTAATATGGTATGTCGTTATAACGTATTACGTTATATGGCATTACGTTATAACGTATTACGTAATATGGTATGTCGTTATAACGTATTACGTTCCATGTTATAACGTTGTAACGTATTACGTTATATGGTATACAGTTGTAACGTATTACGTTATATGGTATGACGTTATAACGTATTACGTTATATGTTATAACGTTATAACGTATTACGTAATATGGTACGTCGTTATAACGTATTACGTTATATGGCATTACGTTATAACGTATTACGTTATATGGGACGACGTTATAACGCATTACATTATATGGTATAACGTTATAACGTATTACGTTATATGGCATAACGTTATAACGTATTACGTTATATGATATAACGTTATAACGTAATACGTTATATGGGATGACGTTATAACGTAATAGGTTGTATGATATTACGTTATAACGTATTACGTTATATGGGATAACGTTATAACGTATTACGTTCTATGTTATAACGTTCTAACGTATTACGTTATATGGTATACGGTTATAACGTATTACGTTATATGGTATGACGTTATAACGTATTACGTTATAGGGGATGACATTACAACGTATTACGTTATAACGTATTACGTTATATGGAATGACGTTATAACGTATTACGTTATATGTTATAACGTTATAACGTATTACGTTATATCTTATGTCGTTATAACGTATTACGTTATATGGCATAACGTTATAACGTATTACGTTATATGGTATGACGTTATAAGGTATTACGTTATATGGTATAACGTTATAACGTATGACGTTATATATTATAACGTTATAACGTAATAATTCATATGGTATGACGTTATAACGTATTACGTTATATGGGATGACGTTATAACTTAATACGTTATTTGTTATGACGTTATAACGTACTACGTTATATGGTATGTCGTTATAACGTATTACGTTATATGGCATAACGTTATAACGTATTACGTTATATGGTATGACGTTATAACGTATTACGTTATATGTTATAACGTTATAACGTATTACGTTATATGGTATAACGTTATAACGTATTACGTTATATGTTATAACGTTATAACGTAATACGTTATATGGGATCACGTTATAACGTAATACGTTATATGGGATGACGTTATAACGTATTACGTTATATGATATGACGTTATAACGTATTAAGCTATGTGGCATAACGTTATAACGTTTTACGTTATATGTTATAACGTTATAACGTATTACGTTATATGGTATGTCGTTATAACGTATTACTTTATATGTTATAACGTTATAACGTATTACGTTATATGGTATGACGTTATAACGTATTACGTTATATGGCATAACGTTTTAACGTATTACGTTATATGATATAACGTTATAACGTAATACGTTATATGGGATGACGTTATAACGTAACAGGTTATATGGTATGTCGTTATAACGTATTACGTTATATGGCATAACGTTATAACGTATTACGTTATATGGTATGACGTTATAACGTATTACGTTATATGTTATAACGTTATAACGTATTACGTTATATGGTATAACGTTATAACGTATTACGTTATATGTTATAACGTTATAACGTAATACGTTATATGGGATCACGTTATAACGTAATACGTTATATGGGATGACGTTATAACGTATTACGTTATATGATATGACGTTATAACGTATTAAGCTATGTGGCATAACGTTATAACGTTTTACGTTATATGTTATAACGTTATAACGTATTACGTTATATGGTATGTCGTTATAACGTATTACTTTATATGTTATAACGTTATAACGTATTACGTTATATGGTATGACGTTATAACGTATTACGTTATATGGCATAACGTTTTAACGTATTACGTTATATGATATAACGTTATAACGTAATACGTTATATGGGATGACGTTATAACGTAACAGGTTATATGGTATGACGTTATAACGTATTACGTTATATGGTATGTCGTTATAACGTATTACGTTATATGGCATAACTTTATAACTTATTACGTTATATGGTATGTCGTTATAACGTATTACTTTATATGTTATAACGTTATAACGTATTGCGTTATATGGTATGACGTTATAACGTATTGCGTTATATGATATAACGTTATAACGTAATACGTTCCATGTTATAACGTTGTAACGTATTACGTTATATGGTATACAGTTGTAACGTATTACGTTATATGTTATAACGTTATAACGTATTACGTTATATGGTATACAGTTGTAACGTATTACGTTATATGTTATAACGTTATAACGTATTACGTTATATGGTATACAGTTATAACGTATTACGTTATATGGTATGACGTTATAACGTATTACGTTATATGTTATAACGTTATAACGTATTACGTTATATGGTATACAGTTGTAACGTATTACGTTATATGTTATAACGTTATAACGTATTACGTTATATGTTATAACGTTATAACGTATTACGTTATATGGTATAACGTTATAACGTATTACGTTCTATGTTATAACGTTGTAACGTATTACGTTATATGGTATACAGTTGTAACGTATTACGTTATATGGTATGACGTTATAACGTATTACGTTATATGTTATAACGTTATAACGTAATACGTTATATGGGATGACGTTATAACGTAATAGGTTGTATGATATTACGTTATAACGTATTACGTTATATGGGATAACGTTATAACGTATTACGTTCTATGTTATAACGTTCTAACGTATTACGTTATATGGTATACGGTTATAACGTATTACGTTATATGGTATGACGTTATAACGTATTACGTTATAGGGGATGACGTTATAACGTATTACGTTATATGTTATGACGTTATAACGTATGACGTTATATGGTATGACGTTATAACGTATTACTTTATATGTTATAACGTTATAACGTATTACGTTATATGGTATGACGTTATAACGTATTACGTTATATGATATAACGTTATAACGTAATACGTTATATGGGATGACGTTATAACGTAATAGGTTGTATGATATTACGTTATAACGTATTACGTTATATGGGATAACGTTATAACGTATTACGTTCTATGTTATAACGTTCTAACGTATTACGTTATATGGTATACGGTTATAACGTATTACGTTATATGGTATGACGTTATAACGTATTACGTTATAGGGAATGACGTTATAACGTATTACGTTATATGTTATGACGTTATAACGTATGACGTTATATGGTATGACGTTATAACGCATTACATTATATGTTATAACGTTATAACGTATTACGTAATATGGTATGCCGTTATAACGTATTACGTTATATGGCATTACGTTATAACGTATTACGTTATATGGTATGACGTTATAACGTATTACGTTATATGGTATGTCGTTATAACGTATTACGTTATATGGCATAACGTTATAACTTATTACGTTATATGGTATGTCGTTATAACGTATTACTTTATATGTTATAACGTTATAACGTATTGCGTTATATGGTATGACGTTATAACGTATTGCGTTATATGATATAACGTTATAACGTAATACGTTATATGGGATGACGTTATAACGTAATAGGTTATATGGTATGACGTTATAACGCATTACGTTATATGGGATGACGTTATAACGTATTACGTTCTATGTTATAACGTTGTAACGTATTACGTTATATGGTATACAGTTATAACGTATTACGTTATATGGTATGACGTTATAACGTATTACGTTATAGGGGATGACGTTACAACGTATTACGTTATATGTTATGTCGTTATAACGTATTACGTCATATGGTATGGCGTTATAACGTATTACATTATATGATATAACGTTATAACGTATTACGTAATATGGTATGCCGTTATATCGTATTACGTTATATGGCATTACGTTATAACGTATTACGTTATATGGTATGACGTTATAACGTATTACGTTATATGGTTTGTCGTTATAACGTATTGCGTTATATGGCATAACGTTATAACGTATTACGTTATATGGTATGTCGTTATAACGTATTACTTTATATGTTATAACGTTATAACGTATTGCGTTATATGGTATGTCGTTATAACGTATTACTTTATATGTTATAACGTTATAACATATTGCGTTATATGGTATGACGTTATAACGTATTACGTTATATGGTATACAGTTATAACGTATTACGTTATATGGTATGACGTTATAACGTATTACGTTATATGTTATAACGTTATAACGTATTACGTTATATGGGATGACGTTATAACGTATTACGTTATATGTTATAACGTTATAACGTATTACGTTATATGGGATGACGTTATAACGTATTACGTTCTATGTTATAACGTTGTAACGTATTACGTTATATGGTATACAGTTGTAACGTATTACGTTATATGGTATGACGTTATAACGTATTACGTTATATGTTATAACGTTATAACGTATTACGTAATATGGTATGTCGTTATAACGTATTACGTTATATGGCATTACGTTATAACGTATTACGTTATATGGGACGACGTTATAACGCATTACATTATATGGTATAACGTTATAACGTATTACGTTATATGGTATACAGTTGTAACGTATTACGTTATATGGTATGACGTTATAACGTATTACGTTATATGTTATAACGTTATAACGTAGTACGTAATATGGTATGTCGTTATAACGTATTACGTTATATGGCATTACGTTATAACGTATTACGTAATATGGTATGTCGTTATAACGTATTACGTTCCATGTTATAACGTTGTAACGTATTACGTTATATGGTATACAGTTGTAACGTATTACGTTATATGGTATGACGTTATAACGTATTACGTTATAGGGGATGACATTACAACGTATTACGTTATAACGTATTACGTTATATGGAATGACGTTATAACGTATTACGTTATATGTTATAACGTTATAACGTATTACGTTATATCTTATGTCGTTATAACGTATTACGTTATATGGCATAACGTTATAACGTATTACGTTATATGGGATGACGTTATAACGTAATAGGTTATATGGTATGACGTTATAACATAATACGTTATATGTTATGACGTTATAACGTATTAAGTTATGTGGCATAACGTTATAACGTATTACGTTATATGGTATGACGTTATAACGTATTACGTTATATGGTATGACGTTATAACTTAATACGTTATTTGTTATGACGTTATAACGTACTACGTTATATGGTATGTCGTTATAACGTATTACGTTATATGGCATAACGTTATAACGTATTACGTTATATGGTATGACGTTATAACGTATTACGTTATATGGGATGACGTTATAACGTATTACGTTCTATGTTATAACGTTGTAACGTATTACGTTATATGGTATACAGTTGTAACGTATTACGTTATATGGTATGACGTTATAACTTATTACGTTATATGTTATAACGTTATAACGTATTACGTTCTATGTTATAACGTTGTAACGTATTACGTTATATGGTATACAGTTGTAACGTATTACGTTATATGGTATGACGTTATAACGTATTACGTTATATGTTATAACGTTATAACGTATTACGTTATATGGTATAACGTTATAACGTATTACGTTATATGTTATAACGTTATAACGTAATACGTTATATGGGATCACGTTATAACGTAATACGTTATATGGGATGACGTTATAACGTATTACGTTATATGATATGACGTTATAACGTATTAAGCTATGTGGCATAACGTTATAACGTTTTACGTTATATGTTATAACGTTATAACGTATTACGTTATATGGTATGTCGTTATAACGTATTACTTTATATGTTATAACGTTATAACGTATTACGTTATATGGTATGACGTTATAACGTATTACGTTATATGGCATAACGTTTTAACGTATTACGTTATATGATATAACGTTATAACGTAATACGTTATATGGGATGACGTTATAACGTAACAGGTTATATGGTATGACGTTATAACGTATTACGTTATATGGTATGTCGTTATAACGTATTACGTTATATGGCATAACGTTATAACTTATTACGTTATATGGTATGTCGTTATAACGTATTACTTTATATGTTATAACGTTATAACGTATTGCGTTATATGGTATGACGTTATAACGTATTGCGTTATATGATATAACGTTATAACGTAATACGTTATATGGGATGAGGTTATAACGTAATAGGTTATATGGTATGACGTTATAACGCATTACGTTATATGGGATGACGTTATAACGTATTACGTTCTATGTTATAACGTTGTAACGTATTACGTTATATGGTATACAGTTATAACGTATTACGTTATATGGTATGACGTTATAACGTATTACGTTATAGGGGATGACGTTACAACGTATTACGTTATATGTTATGTCGTTATAACGTATTACGTTATATGGTATGGCGTTATAACGTATTACGTTATATGTTATAACGTTATAACGTATTACGTTATATGTTATAACGTTATAACGTATTACGTTATATGGTATACAGTTGTAACGTATTACGTTATATGTTATAACGTTATAACGTATTACGTTATATGGTATACAGTTATAACGTATTACGTTATATGGTATGACGTTATAACGTATTACGTTATATGTTATAACGTTATAACGTATTACGTTATATGGTATACAGTTGTAACGTATTACGTTATATGTTATAACGTTATAACGTATTACGTTATATGTTATAACGTTATAACGTATTACGTTATATGGTATAACGTTATAACGTATTACGTTCTATGTTATAACGTTGTAACGTATTACGTTATATGGTATACAGTTGTAACGTATTACGTTATATGGTATGACGTTATAACGTATTACGTTATATGTTATAACGTTATAACGTAATACGTTATATGGGATCACGTTATAACGTAATACGTTATATGGGATGACGTTATAACGTATTACGTTATATGATATGACGTTATAACGTATTAAGCTATGTGGCATAACGTTATAACGTATTACGTTATATGTTATAACGTTATAACGTATTACGTTATATGGTATGTCGTTATAACGTATTACTTTATATGTTATAACGTTATAACGTATTACGTTATATGGTATGACGTTATAACGTATTACGTTATATGATATAACGTTATAACGTAATACGTTATATGGGATGACGTTATAACGTAATAGGTTGTATGATATTACGTTATAACGTATTACGTTATATGGGATAACGTTATAACGTATTACGTTCTATGTTATAACGTTCTAACGTATTACGTTATATGGTATACGGTTATAACGTATTACGTTATATGGTATGACGTTATAACGTATTACGTTATAGGGGATGACGTTATAACGTATTACGTTATATGTTATGACGTTATAACGTATGACGTTATATGGTATGACGTTATAACGTATTACATTATATGTTATAACGTTATAACGTATTACGTAATATGGTATGCCGTTATAACGTATTACGTTATATGGCATTACGTTATAACGTATTACGTTATATGGTATGACGTTATAACGTATTACGTTATATGGTATGTCGTTATAACGTATTACGTTATATGGCATAACGTTATAACTTATTACGTTATATGGTATGTCGTTATAACGTATTACTTTATATGTTATAACGTTATAACGTATTGCGTTATATGGTATGACGTTATAACGTATTGCGTTATATGATATAACGTTATAACGTAATACGTTATATGGGATGACGTTATAACGTAATAGGTTATATGGTATGACGTTATAACGCATTACGTTATATGGGATGACGTTATAACGTATTACGTTCTATGTTATAACGTTGTAACGTATTACGTTATATGGTATACAGTTATAACGTATTACGTTATATGGTATGACGTTATAACGTATTACGTTATAGGGGATGACGTTACAACGTATTACGTTATATGTTATGTCGTTATAACGTATTACGTCATATGGTATGGCGTTATAACGTATTACATTATATGATATAACGTTATAACGTATTACGTAATATGGTATGCCGTTATATCGTATTACGTTATATGGCATTACGTTATAACGTATTACGTTATATGGTATGACGTTATAACGTATTACGTTATATGGTTTGTCGTTATAACGTATTGCGTTATATGGCATAACGTTATAACGTATTACGTTATATGGTATGTCGTTATAACGTATTACTTTATATGTTATAACGTTATAACGTATTGCGTTATATGGTATGTCGTTATAACGTATTACTTTATATGTTATAACGTTATAACGTATTGCGTTATATGGTATGACGTTATAACGTATTACGTTATATGGTATACAGTTATAACGTATTACGTTATATGGTATGACGTTATAACGTATTACGTTATATGTTATAACGTTATAACGTATTACGTTATATGGGATGACGTTATAACGTATTACGTTATATGTTATAACGTTATAACGTATTACGTTATATGGGATGACGTTATAACGTATTACGTTCTATGTTATAACGTTGTAACGTATTACGTTATATGGTATACAGTTGTAACGTATTACGTTATATGGTATGACGTTATAACTTATTACGTTATATGTTATAACGTTGTAACGTATTACGTTATATGGAATACAGTTGTAACGTGTTATGTTATATGGTATGACGTTATAACGTATTACGTTATATGGCATTACGTTATAACGTATTACGTTATATGGCATAACGTTATAACGTATTACGTTATATGGTATGACATTATAAAGTATTACGTTATATGGGATGACGTTATAACGTATTACGTTATATGTTATAACGTTATAACTTATTACGTTATATGGGATGACGTTATAACGTATTACGTTCTATGTTATAACGTTGTAACGTATTACGTTATATGGTATACAGTTGTAACGTATTACGTTATATGGTATGACGTTATAACGTATTACGTTATATGTTATAACGTTATAACGTATTACGTAATATGGTATGTCGTTATAACGTATTACGTTATATGGCATTACGTTATAACGTATTACGTTATATGGGACGACGTTATAACGCATTACATTATATGGTATAACGTTATAACGTATTACGTTATATGGTATACAGTTGTAACGTATTACGTTATATGGTATGACGTTATAACGTATTACGTTATATGTTATAACGTTATAACGTAGTACGTAATATGGTATGTCGTTATAACGTATTACGTTATATGGCATTACGTTATAACGTATTACGTAATATGGTATGTCGTTATAACGTATTACGTTCCATGTTATAACGTTGTAACGTATTACGTTATATGGTATACAGTTGTAACGTATTACGTTATATGGTATGACGTTATAACGTATTACGTTATATGTTATAACGTTATAACGTATTACGTAATATGGTACGTCGTTATAACGTATTACGTTATATGGCATTACGTTATAACGTATTACGTTATATGGGACGACGTTATAACGCATTACATTATATGGTATAACGTTATAACGTATTACGTTATATGGCATAACGTTATAACGTATTACGTTATATGATATAACGTTATAACGTAATACGTTATATGGGATGACGTTATAACGTAATAGGTTATATGGAATGACGTTATAACGTATTACGTTATATGTTATAACGTTATAACGTATTACGTTATATCTTATGTCGTTATAACGTATTACGTTATATGGCATAACGTTATAACGTATTACGTTATATGGTATGACGTTATAAGGTATTACGTTATATGGTATAACGTTATAACGTATGACGTTATATATTATAACGTTATAACGTAATAATTCATATGGTATGACGTTATAACGTATTACGTTATATGGGATGACGTTATAACGTATTACGTTCTATGTTATAACGTTGTAACGTATTACGTTATATGGTATACAGTTATAACGCATTACGTTATATGGTATGACGTTATAACGTAATACGTTATATGGGATGACGTTATAACGTATTACGTTATATGATATGACGTTATAACGTATTACGTTATATGGTATGACGTTATAACTTAATACGTTATTTGTTATGACGTTATAACGTACTACGTTATATGGTATGTCGTTATAACGTATTACGTTATATGGCATAACGTTATAACGTATTACGTTATATGGTATGACTTTATAACGTAATACGTTATATGGGATGACGTTATAACGTAACAGGTTATATGGTATGACGTTATAACGTATTACGTTATATGGGATGACGTTATAACGTATTATGTTCTATGTTATAACGTTGTAACGTATTACGTTATATGGTATACAGTTATAACGTATTACGTTATATGGTATGACGTTATAACTTATTACGTTATAGGGGATGACGTTACAGCGTATTACGTTATATGTTATGACGTTATAACGTATTACGTTATATGGTATGACGTTATAACGTATTACATTATATGTTATAACGTTATAACGTATTACGTAATATGGTATGCCGTTATAACGTATTACGTTATATGGCATTACGTTATAACGTATTACGTTATATGGTATGACGTTATAACGTATTACGTTATATGGTATGTCGTTATAACGTATTACGTTATATGTTATATCGTTATAACGTATTACGTTATATGGGATGACGTTATAACGTAATAGGTTGTATGATATTACGTTATAACGTATTACGTTATATGGGATAACGTTATAACGTATTACGTTCTATGTTATAACGTTCTAACGTATTACGTTATATGGTATACAGTTGTAACGTATTACGTTATATGGTATGACGTTATAACGTATTACGTTATATGTTATAACGTTATAACGTATTACGTAATATGGTATGTCGTTATAACGTATTACGTTATATGGCATTACGTTATAACGTATTACGTTATATGGGACGACGTTATAACGCATTACATTATATGGTATAACGTTATATCGTATTACGTTATATGGCATAACGTTATAACGTATTACGTTATATGTTATGTCGTTATAACGTATTACGTTATATGGGATGACGTTATAACGTATTACGTTCTATATTATAACGTTGCAACGTATTACGTTATATGGTATACAGTTGTAACGTATTACGTTACATGGTATGACGTTATAACGTATTACGTTATATGTTATAATGTTATAACGTATTACGTAATATGGTATGTCGTTATAACGTATTACGTTATATGGCATTACGTTATAACGTATTACGTTATATGGCATAACGTTATAACGTATTACGTTATATGGTATGACATTATAACTTAATACGTTATTTGTTATGACGTTATAACGTATTACGTAATATGGTATGTCGTTATAACGTATTACGTTATATGGCATTACGTTATAACGTATTATGTTATATGGCATAACGTTATAACGTATTACGTTATATGGTATGACATTATAAAGTATTACGTTATATGGTATGACGTTATAACGTATTACATTATATGTTATAACGTTATAACGTATTACGTAATATGGTATGCCGTTATAACGTATTACTTTATATGTTATAACGTTATAACGTATTATGTTATATGGTATGACGTTATAACGTATTACGTTATATGGCATAACGTTATAACGTATTACGTTACACGATATAACGTTATAACGTAATACGTTATATGGGATGACGTTATAACGTAATAGGTTGTATGATATGACGTTATAACGTATTACGTTATATGGTATGACGTTATAACGTATTACGTTATATGGGACGACGTTATAACGTCTTACGTTGTATGGTATAACGTCATAGCGTATTACGTTATATGTTACAACGTTATAACGTATTACGTTATAGGGGATGACGTTATAACGTATTACGTTAAATGTTATGACGTTATAACGTATTACGTTATATGATATGACGTTATAACGTATTAAGCTATGTGGCATAACGCTATAACGTATTACGTTATATGTTATAACGTTATAACGTATTACGTTATATGGTATGTCGTTATAACGTATTACTTTATATGTTATAACGTTATAACGTATTACGTTATATGGTATGACGTTATAACGTATTACGTTATATGGCATAACGTTATAACGTATTACGTTATATGATATAACGTTATAACGTAATACGTTGTAAGGGATGACGTTATAACGTAATAGGTTATATGGTATGACGTTATAACGTATTACGTTATATGGGATGACGTTATAACGTATTACGTTCTATGTTATAACGTTGTAACGTATTACGTTATATGGTATACAGTTATAACGTATTACGTTATATGGTATGACGTTATAACGTATTACGTTATAGGGGATGACGTTACAACGTATTACGTTATATGTTATGTCGTTATAACGTATTACGTTATATGGTATGGCGTTATAACGTATTACATTATATGTTATAACGTTATAACGTATTACGTAATATGGTATGCCGTTATAACGTATTACGTTATATGGCATTACGTTATAACGTATTACGTTATATGGTATGACGTTATAACGTATTACGTTATATGGTATGTCGTTATAACGTATTACGTTATATGGCATAACGTTATAACGTATTACGTTATATGGTATGTCGTTATAACGTATTACTTTATATGCTATAACGTTATAACGTATTGCGTTATATGGTATGTCGTTATAACGTATTACTTTATATGTTATAACGTTATAACGTATTGCGTTATATGGTATGACGTTATAACGTATTACGTTATATGGTATACAGTTGTAACGTGTTATGTTATATGGTATGACGTTATAACGTATTACGTTATATGTTATAACGTTGTAACGTATTACGTTATATGGTATACAGTTGTAACGTGTTATGTTATATGGCATGACGTTATAACGTATTACGTTATATGTTATAACGTTATAACGTATTACGTTCTATGTTATAACGTTGTAACGTATTACGTTATATGGTATACAGTTATAACGTATTACGTTATATGGTACGACGTTATAACGTATTACGTTATAGGGGATGACGTTACAACGTATTACGTTATATGTTATGACGTTATAACGTATTTCGTTATATGATATGACGTTATAACGTATTACATTATATGTTATAACGTTATAACGTATTACGTTATATGGTATAACGTTGTAACGTATTACATTATATGGTATAACGTAATAACGTATTACGTTATATGGTATGTCGTTATAACGTATTACTTTATATGTTATAACGTTATAACGTATTACGTTATATGGTATGTCGTTATAACGTATTACGTTATATGGCATAACGTTATAACGTATTACGTTATATGATATAACGTTATAACGTAATACGTTATAAGGGATGACGTTATAACGTAATAGGTTATATGGTATGACGTTATAACGTATTACGTTATAGGGGATGACGTTACAACGTATTACGTTATATGTTATGTCGTTACAACGTATTACGTTATATGGTATGTCGTTATAACGTATTACATTATATGTTATAACGTTATAACGTATTACGTAATATGGTATGCCGTTATAACGTATTACGTTATATGGCATTACGTTATAACGTATTACGTTATATGGTATGACGTTATAACGTATTACGTTATATGGTATGTCGATATAACGTATTACGTTATATGGCATAACGTTATAACGTATTACGTTATATGGTATGTCGTTATAACGTATTACTTTATATGTTATAACGTTATAACGTATTGCGTTATATGGTATGTCGTTATAACGTATTACTTTATATGTTATAACGTTATAACGTATTGCGTTATATGGTATGACGTTATAACGTATTACGTAATATGGTATACAGTTATAACGTATTACGTTATATGGTATGACGTTATAACGTATTACGTTATATGTTATAACGTTATAACGTATTACGTTATATGGGATGACGTTATAACGTATTACGTTATATGTTATAACGTTATAACGTATTACGTTCTATGGGATGACGTTATAACGTATTACGTTCTATGTTATAACGTTGTAACGTATTACGTTATATGGTATACAGTTGTAACGTATTACGTTATATGGTATGACGTTATAACGTATTACGTTATATGTTATAACGTTGTAACGTATTACGTTATATGGTATACAGTTGTAACGTGTTATGTTATATGGTATGACGTTATAACGTATTACGTTATATGTTATAACGTTATAACGTATTACGTTCTATGTTATAAGGTTGTAACGTATTACGTTATATGGTATACAGTTATAACGTATTACGTTATGTGGTACGACGTTATAACGTATTACGTTAAAGGGGATGACGTTACAACGTATTACGTTATATGTTATGACGTTATAACGTATTTCGTTATATGATATGATGTTATAACGTATTACATTATATGTTAGAACGTTATAACGTATTACGTTATATGGTATAACGTTGTAACGTATTACATTATATGGTATAACGTAATAACGTATTACGTTATATGGTATGTCGTTGTAACGTATTAAGTTATATGGTATGACGTTATAACTTACTCCGTTATTTGTTATGACGTTATAACGTACTACATTATATGGGATGACGTTATAACGTATTACGTTTTATGGTATGACGTTATAACGTATTACGTTATATGGTATGACGTTATAACGTATTACGTTATATGGTATAACGTTATAACGTATTACGTTATATGTGACGACGTTATAAAGTATTACGTAATATGGTATGCCGTTATAACGTATTACGTTATATGGCATTACGTTATAACGTATTACGTTATATGGTATGACGTTATAACGTATTACGTTATATGGTATGTCGTTATAACGTATTACGTTATATGGTATGACATTATAACGTATTACGTTCTATGTTATAACGTTCTAACGTATTACGTTATATGGTATACGGTTATAACGTATTACGTTACATGGTATGACGTTATAACGTATTACGTTATAGGGGATGACGTTATAACGTACTACGTTATATGTTATAGCGGTCTAACGTATTACGTTATGTGGTATACAGTTATAACGTATTACGTTATAGGGGATGACGTCATAACGTATTACGTTATATGGTATAACGTCATAACGTATTACGTTATATGGTATGACGTTATAACGTATTACGTTATATGGGACGACGTTATAAAGTATTACGTTATATGGTATAACGTCATAACGTATTACGTTATATGGTATGACGTTATAACGTATTACGTAATATGGTATGTCGTTATAACGTATTACGTTATATGGCATTACGTTATAACGTATTACGTTATATGGCATAACGTTATAACGTATTACGTTATATGGTATGACGTTATAACGTATTACGTTATAGGGGATGACGTTATAACGTATTACGTTATATGGTATAACGTTATAACGTATTACGTTATATGGTATAACGTCATAACGTATTACGTTATATGGTATGACGTTATAACGTATTACGTTATATGGGACGACGTTATAAAGTATTACGTTATATGGTATAACGTCATAACGTATTACGTTATATGGTATGACGTTATAACGTATTACGTTATATGGGATGACGTTATAACGTATTACGTTATATGTTATAACGTTATAACGTATTTCGTTATATGGTATAACGTTATAACGTATTACGTTATATGGTATGACGTTATAACGTATTACGTTATATGGGACGACGTTATAAAGTATTACGTTATATGGTATAACGTCATAACGTATTACGTTATTTGTTATGACGTTATAACGTACTACGTTATATGGGACGACGTTATAACGCATTACATTATATGGTATAACGTTATAACGTATTACGTTATATGGTATACAGTTGTAACGTATTACGTTATATGGTATGACGTTATAACGTATTACGTTATATGTTATAACGTTATAACGTAGAACGTAATATGGTATGTCGTTATAACGTATTACGTTATATGGCATTACGTTATAACGTATTATGTTATATGGCATAACGTTATAACGTATTACGTTATATGGTATGACATTATAACTTATTACGTTATATGGTATGACGTTATAACGTATTACGTTATAGGGGATGACGTTATAACGTATTACGTTATATAGTATAACGTTATAACGTATTACGTTATATGGGACGACGTTATAACGCATTACATTATATGGTATAACGTTATAACGTATTACGTTATATGGTATGACGTTATAACGTATTACGTTATATGGGACGACGTTATAAAGTATTACGTTATATGGTATAACGTCATAACGTATTACGTTATATGGTATGTCGTTATAACGTATTACGTTATATGGGACGACGTTATAAAGTATTACGTTATATGGTATAACGTCATAACGTATTACGTTATATGTTATAACGTTATAACGTATTACGTTATATGGTATGTCGTTGTAACGTATTAAGTTATATGGTATGACGTTATAACTTACTCCGTTATTTGTTATGACGTTATAACGTACTACGTTATATGGGATGACGTTATAACGTATTACGTTATATGGGACGACGTTATAGCGCATTACATTATATGGTATAACCTTATAACGTATTACGTTATATGGGATGACGTTATAAGGTATTACGTTATATGTTATAACGTTATAACGTATTTCGTTATATGGTATAACGTTATAACGTATTACGTTATATGTTATAACGTTGTAACGTATTACATTATATGGTATAACGTAATAACGTATTACGTTATAAGGGATGACGTTATAACGTATTACGTTATATGGCATACAGTTGTAACGTATTACGTTATATGGTATGACGTTATAACGTATTACGTTATATGTTATAACGTTATAACGTATTACGTAATATGGTATGTCGTTATAACGTATTACGTTATATGGCATTACGTTATAACGTATTACGTTATATGGCATAACGTTATAACGTATTACGTTATATGGTATGACGTTATAACGTATTACGTTATAGGGGATGACGTTATAACGTATTACGTTATATGGTATAACGTTATAACGTATTACGTTATATGGGACGACGTTATAAAGTATTACGTTATATGGTATAACGTCATAACGTATTACGTTATATGGTATGACGTTATAACGTATTACGTTATATGGGACGACGTTATAAAGTATTACGTTATATGGTATAACGTCATAACGTATTACGTTATATGTTATAACGTTATAACGTATTACGTTATATGGTATGTCGTTGTAACGTATTAAGTTATATGGTATGACGTTATAACTTAATCCGTTATTTGTTATGACGTTATAACGTACTACGTTATATGGGATGATGTTATAACGTATTACATTATATGGGACGACGTTATAGCGCATTACATTATATGGTATAACCTTATAACGTATTACGTTATATGGGATGACGTTACAACGTATTACGTTATATGTTATAACGTTATAACGTATTTCGTTATATGGTATAACGTTATAACGTATTACGTTATATGGTATGACGTTATAACGTATTACGTTATATGGGACGACGTTATAAAGTATTACGTTATATGGTATAACGTCATAACGTATTACGTTATTTGTTATGACGTTATAACGTACTACGTTATATGGGACGACGTTATAACGCATTACATTATATGGTATAACGTTATAACGTATTACGTTATATGGTATACAGTTGTAACGTATTACGTTATATGGTATGACGTTATAACGTATTACGTTATATGTTATAACGTTATAACGTAGAACGTAATATGGTATGTCGTTATAACGTATTACGTTATATGGCATTACGTTATAACGTATTATGTTATATGGCATAACGTTATAACATATTACGTTCCATGTTATAACGTTGTAACGTATTACGTTATATGGTATACAGTTGTAACGTATTACGTTATATGGTATGACGTTATAACGTATTACGTTATATGATATAACGTTATAACGTATTACGTAATATGGTATGTCGTTATAACGTATTACGTTATATGGCATTACGTTATAACGTATTACGTTATATGGGACGACGTTATAACTCATTACATTATATGGTATAACGTTATAACGTATTACGTTATATGGCATAACGTTATAACGTATTACGTTATATGATATAACGTTATAACGTAATACGTTATATGGGATGACGTTATAACGTAATAGGTTGTATGATATGACGTTATAACGTATTACGTTATATGGTATACAGTTGTAACGTATTACGTTATATGGTATGACGTTATAACGTATTACGTTATATGGGATAACGTTATAACGTATTACGTAATATGGTATGTCGTTATAACGTATTACGTTATATGGCATTACGTTATAACGTATTACGTTATATGGGACGACGTCATAAAGTATTACGTTATATGGTATAACGTCATAACGTATTACGTTATATGGTATGACGTTATAACGTATTACGTTATATGGGACGACGTTATAAAGTATTACGTTATATTGTATAACGTCATAACGTATTACGTTATATGGTATGACGTTATAACGTATTACGTTATATGGGACGACGTTATAAAGTATTACGTTATATGGTATAACGTCATAACGTATTACGTTATATGTTATAACGTTATAACGTATTACGTTATATGGTATGTCGTTGTAACGTATTATGTTATATGGTATGACGTTATAACTTAATCCGTTATTTGTTATGACGTTATAACGTACTACGTTATATGGGATGACGTTATAACGTATTACGTTATATGTTATAACGTTATAACGTATTTCGTTATATGGTATAACGTTATAACGTATTACGTTATATGTTATAACGTTGTAACGTATTACATTATATGGTATAACGTTATAACGTAATACGTTATATGGTATACAGTTGTAACGAATTACGTTATATGGTATTACGTTATAACGTATTACGTTATATGGGATGACGTTATAACGTATTACGTTATATGGTATGACGTTATAACTTAATACGTTATTTGTTATGACGTTATAACGTACTACGTTATATGGGATGACGTTATAACGTATTACGTTCTATGTTAGAACGTTGTAACGTATTACGTTAAATGGTATACAGTTGTAACGTATTACGTTATATGGTATGACGTTATAACGTATTACGTTATAGGGGATGACGTTATAACGTATTACGTTATATGGTATGACGTTATAACGTATTACGTTATATGTTATAACGTTATAACGTATTACGTAATATGGTATGTCGTTATAACGTATTACGTTATATGGCATTACGTTATAACGTAATACGTTATATGGGATGACGTTATAACGTAATAGGTTGTATGATATGACGTTATAACGTATTACGTTATATGGGATGACGTTATAACGTAATAGGTTGTATGATATGACGTTATAACGTATTACGTTATATGGTATGACGTTATAACGTATTACGTTATATGTTATAACGTTATAACGTATTACGTAATATGGTATGTCGTTATAACGTATTACGTTATATGGTATGACGTTATAACGTATTACGTTATATGTTATAACGTTATAACGTATTACGTAATATGGTATGTCGTTATAACGTATTACGTTATATGGCATTACGTTATAACGTATTACGTAATATGGTATGTCGTTATAACATATTACGTTCCATGTTATAACGTTGTAACGTATTACGTTATATGGTATACAGTTGTAACGTATTACGTTATATGATATAACGTTATAACGTAATACGTTATAAGGGATGACGTTATAACGTAATAGGTTATATGGTATGACGTTATAACGTATTACGTTATATGGCATAACGTTATAACGTATTACGTTATACGATATAACGTTATAACGTAATACGTTATATGGGATGACGTTATAACGTAATAGGTTGTATGATATGACGTTATAACGTATTACGTTATATGGTATGACGTTATAACGTATTACGTTATATGGGACGACGTTATAACGTCTTACGTTGTATGGTATAACGTCATAACGTATTACGTTATATGTTATAACGTTATAACGTATTACTTTATAGGGGATGACGTTATAACGTATTACGTTAAATGTTATGACGTTATAACGTATTACGTTATATGGTATGACGTTATAACGTATTATGTTATATGTTATAACGTTATAACGTATTACGTTATAGGGGATGACGTTACAACGTATTACGTTATATGTTATGTCGTTATAACGTATTACGTTATATGGTATATCGTTATAACGTATTACATTATATGTTATAATGTTATAACGTATTACGTAATATGTTATGCCGTTATAACGTATTATGTTATATGTTATAACGTTATAACGTATTACGTTATAGGGGATGACGTTACAACGTATTACGTTATATGTTATGTCGTTATAACGTATTACGTTATATGGTATATCGTTATAACGTATTACATTATATGTTATAATGTTATAACGTATTACGTTATATGGTATGACGTTATAACGTATTATGTTATATGTTATAACGTTATAACGTATTACGTTATAGGGGATGACGTTACAACGTATTACGTTATATGTTATGTCGTTATAACGTATTACGTTATATGGTATATCGTTATAACGTATTACATTATATGTTATAATGTTATAACGTATTACGTAATATGTTATGCCGTTATAACGTATTATGTTATATGTTATAACGTTATAACGTATTACTTTATAGGGGATGACGTTATAACTTATTACATTATATGTTATAACGTTATAACGTATTACGTAATATGGTATGCCGTTATAACGTATTACGTTATATGGCATTACGTTATAACGTATTACGTTATATGGTATGACGTTATAACGTATTACGTTATATGGTATGTCGTTATAACGTATTACGTTATATGGCATAACGTTATAACGTATTACTTTATATGATATAACGTTATAACGTAATACGTTATAAGGGATGACGTTATAACGTAATAGGTTCTATGGTATGTCGTTATAACGTATTACGTTATATGTTATAGTGTTCTAACGTATTACGTTATATGGTATACAGTTATAACGTATTACGTTATATGGTATGACGTTATAACGTATTACGTTATAGGGGATGACGTTACAACGTATTACGTTATATGTTATGACGTTATAACGTATTACGTTATATGGTATGACGTTATAACGTATTATGTTATATGTTATAACGTTATAACGTATTACGTTATAGGGGATGACGTTACAACGTATTACGTTATATGTTATGTCGTTATAACGTATTACGTTATATGGTATATCGTTATAACGTATTACATTATATGTTATAATGTTATAACGTATTACGTAATATGTTATGCCGTTATAACGTATTACGTTATATGGCATTACGTTATAACGTATTACGTTATATGGTATGACGTTATAACGTATTACGTTATATGGTATGTCGTTATAACGTATTACGTTATATGGCATAACGTTATAACGTATTACGTTATATGGTATGTCGTTATAACGTATTACTTTATACGTTATAACGTTATAACGTATTGCGTTATATGGTATTTCGTTATAACGTATTACGTTATATGGGATGACGTTATAACGTGTTACGTTATATGTTATAACGTTATAACGTATTACGTTATATGGGATGACGTTATACAATATTACGTTCTATGTTATAATGTTGTAACGTATTACGTTATATGGTATACAGTTGTAACGTATTACGTTATATGGTATGACGTTATAACGTATTACGTTATATGTTATAACGTTATAACGTATTACGTTCTATGTTATAACGTTGTAACGTATTACGTTATATGGTATACAGTTGTAACGTATTACGTTATATGGTATGACGTTATAACGTATTACGTTATATGTTATAACGTTATAACGTATTACGTTATATGGTATAGCGTTATAACGTATTACGTTATATGTTATAACGTTATAACGTAATAGGTTATATGGTATGACGTTATAACGTATTACGTTATATGGCATAACGTTATAACGTCTTACGTTGTATGGTATAACGTCATAACGTATTACGTTATATGTTATAACGTTATAACGTATTACGTTATAGGGGATGACGTTATAACGTATTACGTTAAATGTTATGACGTTATAACGTATTACGTTATATGATATGACGTTATAACGTATTAAGCTATGTGGCATAACGTTATAACGTATTACGTTATATGGGATGACGTTATAACGTAATAGGTTGTATGATATGACGTTATAACGTATTACGTTATATGGTATGACGTTATAACGTATTACGTTATAGGGGATGACGTTACAACGTATTACGTTATATGTTATGACGTTATAACGTATTACGTTATATGGTATGACGTCATAACGTATTACGTTATATGTTATGTCGTTATAACGTATTACGTTATATGGTATGGCGTTATAACTTATTACATTATATGTTATAACGTTATAACGTATTACGTAATATGGTATGCCGTTATAACGTATTACGTTATATGGCATTACGTTATAACGTATTACGTTATATGGTATGACGTTATAACGTATTACGTTATATGGTATGTCGTTATAACGTATTACGTTATATGGCATAACGTTATAACGTATTACTTTATATGATATAACGTTATAACGTAATACGTTATAAGGGATGACGTTATAACGTAATAGGATCTATGGTATGTCGTTGTAACGTATTACGTTATATGTTATAGTGTTCTAACGTATTACGTTATATGGTATACAGTTATAACGTATTACGTTATATGGTATGACGTTATAACGTATTACGTTATAGGGGATGAGGTTACAACGTATTACGTTATATGTTATGACGTTATAACGTATTACGTTATATGGTATGACGTTATAACGTATTATGTTATATGTTATAACGTTATAACGTATTACGTTATAGGGGATGACGTTACAACGTATTACGTTATATGTTATGTCGTTATAACGTATTACGTTATATGGTATATCGTTATAACGTATTACATTATATGTTATAATGTTATAACGTATTACGTAATATGTTATGCCGTTATAACGTATTACGTTATATGGCATTACGTTATAACGTATTACGTTATATGGTATGACGTTATAACGTATTACGTTATATGGTATGTCGTTATAACGTATTACGTTATATGGCATAACGTTATAACGTATTACGTTATATGGTATGTCGTTATAACGTATTACTTTATACGTTATAACGTTATAACGTATTGCGTTATATGGTATTTCGTTATAACGTATTACGTTATATGGGATGACGTTATAACGTGTTACGTTATATGTTATAACGTTATAACGTATTACGTTATATGGGATGACGTTATACAATATTACGTTCTATGTTATAATGTTGTAACGTATTACGTTATATGGTATACAGTTGTAACGTATTACGTTATATGGTATGACGTTATAACGTATTACGTTATATGTTATAACGTTATAACGTATTACGTTCTATGTTATAACGTTGTAACGTATTACGTTATATGGTATACAGTTGTAACGTATTACGTTATATGGTATGACGTTATAACGTATTACGTTATATGTTATAACGTTATAACGTATTACGTTATATGGTATAGCGTTATAACGTATTACGTTATATGTTATAACGTTATAACGTAATACGTTATATGGGATCACGTTATAACGTATTACGTTATATGGCATAACGTTATAACGTATTACGTTATATGATATAACGTTATAACGTAATACGTTATAAGGGATGACGTTATAACGTAATAGGTTATATGGTATGACGTTATAACGTATTACGTTATATGGCATAACGTTATAACGTCTTACGTTGTATGGTATAACGTCATAACGTATTACGTTATATGTTATAACGTTATAACGTATTACGTTATAGGGGATGACGTTATAACGTATTACGTTAAATGTTATGACGTTATAACGTATTACGTTATATGATATGACGTTATAACGTATTAAGCTATGTGGCATAACGTTATAACGTATTACGTTATATGGGATGACGTTATAACGTAATAGGTTGTATGATATGACGTTATAACGTATTACGTTATATGGTATGACGTTATGACGTATTACGTTATAGGGGATGACGTTACAACGTATTACGTTATATGTTATGTCGTTATAACGTATTACGTTATATGGTATGGCGTTATAACGTATTACATTATATGTTATAACGTTATAACGTAATACGTTATAAGGGATGACGTTATAACGTAATAGGTTCTATGGTATGTCGTTATATCGTATTACGTTATATGTTATAGCGTTCTAACGTATTACGTTATATGTTATAATGTTATAACGTATTATGTAATATGGTATGCCGTTATAACGTATTATGTTATATGGCATTACGTTATAACGTATTACGTTATATGGTATGACGTTATAACGTATTACGTTCTATGTTATAACGTTGTAACGTATTACGTTATATGGTATACAGTTGTAACGTATTACGTTATATGGTATGACGTTATAACGTATTACGTTATATGTTATAACGTTATAACGTATTACGTTCTATGTTATAACGTTGTAACGTATTACGTTATATGGTATACAGTTGTAACGTATTACGTTATATGGTATGACGTTATAACGTATTACGTTATATGTTATAACGTTATAACGTATTACGTTATAGGGGATGACGTTACAACGTATTACGTTATATGTTATGACGTTATAACGTATTACGTTATATGGTATGACGTTATAACGTATTTCGTTATATGGTATGACGTTATAACGTATTACGTTATAGGGGATGACGTTACAACGTATTACGTTATATGTTATGACGTTATAACGTATTACGTTATATGGTATGACGTTATAACGTATTATGTTATATGTTATAACGTTATAACGTATTACGTTATAGGGGATGACGTTACAACGTATTACGTTATATGTTATGTCGTTATAACGTATTACGTTATATGGTATATCGTTATAACGTATTACATTATATGTTATAACGTTATAACGTATTACGTAATATGGTATGCCGTTATAACGTATTACGTTATATGGCATTACGTTATAACGTATTACGTTATATGGTATGACGTTATAACGTATTACGTTATATGGTATGTCGTTATAACGTATTACGTTATATGGCATAACGTTATAACGTATTACGTTATATGGTATGTCGTTATAACGTATTACTTTATACGTTATAACGTTATAACGTATTGCGTTATATGGTATTTCGTTATAACGTATTACTTTATATGTTATAACGTTATAACGTATTGCGATATATGGTATGACGTTATAACGTATTACGTTATATGGTATACAGTTATAACGTATTACGTTATATGGTATGACGTTATAACGTATTACGTTATATGTTATAACGTTATAACGTATTACGTTATATGGGATGACGTTATAACGTGTTACGTTATATGTTATAACGTTATAACGTGTTACGTTATATGTTATAACGTTATAACGTATTACGTTATATGGGATGACGTTATACCGTATTACGTTCTATGTTATAACGTTGTAACGTATTACGTTATATGGTATACAGTTGTAACGTATTACGTTATATGGTATGACGTTATAACGTATTACGTTATATGTTATAACGTTATAACGTATTACGTTCTATGTTATAACGTTGTAACGTATTACGTTATATGGTATACAGTTGTAACGTATTACGTTATATGGTGTGACGTTATAACGTATTACTTTATACGTTATAACGTTATAACGTATTACGTTATATGGGATGACGTTATACCGTATTACGTTCTATGTTATAACGTTGTAACGTATTACGTTATATGGTATACGGTTGTAACGTATTACGTTATATGGTATGACGTTATAACGTATTACGTTATATGGTATGTCGTTATAACGTATTACTTTATACGTTATAACGTTATAACGTATTGCGTTATATGGTATTTCGTTATAACGTATTACTTTATATGTTATAACGATATAACGTATTGCGTTATATGGTATGACGTTATAACGTATTACGTTATATGGTATACAGTTATAACGTATTACATTATATGGTATAACGTTATAACGTATTACGTTATATGGTATACAGTTGTAACGTATTACGTTATATGGTATGACGTTATAACGTATTACGTTATATGTTATAACGTTATAACGTAGTACGTAATATGGTATGTCGTTATAACGTATTACGTTATATGGGACGACGTTATAGCGCATTACATTATATGGTATAACCTTATAACGTATTACGTTATATGGGATGACGTTATAACGTATTACGTTATATGTTATAACGTTATAACGTATTTCGTTATATGGTATAACGTTATAACGTATTACGTTATATGTTATAACGTTGTAACGTATTACATTATATGGTATAACGTAATAACGTATTACGTTATATGGGATGACGTTATAACGTATTACGTTATATGGTATACAGTTGTAACGTATTACGTTATATGGTATTACGTTATAACGTATTACGTTATTTGTTATGACGTTATAACGTACTACGTTATATGGGATGACGTTATAACGTATTACGTTCTATGTTATAACGTTGTAACGTATTACGTTATATGGTATACAGTTGTAACGTATTACGTTATATGGTATGACGTTATAACGTATTACGTTATATGTTGTAACGTTATAACGTATTACGTAATATGATATGACGTTATAACGTATTACGTTATATGTTATAACGTTATAACGTAATACGTTATATGGGTTCACGTTATAACGTAATACGTTATATGGGATGACGTTATAACGTATTACATTATATGCGACGACGTTATAGCGCATTACATTAAATGGTATAACGTTATAACGTATTACGTTATATGGTATGACGTTATAACGTATTACGTTATATGTTATAACGTTATAACGTAATACGTTATATGGGATGACGTTATAACGTATGACGTTATATGTTATAACGTTATAACGTAATACGTTATATGGTATGACGTTATAACGTATTACGTTATAGGGGATGACGTTACAACGTATTACGTTATATGTTATGACGTTATAACGTATTACGTTATATGGTATGACGTTATAACGTATTATGTTATATGTTATAACGTTATAACGTATTACGTTATAGGGGATGACGTTACAACGTATTACGTTATATGTTATGACGTTATAACGTATTACGTTATATGGTATGACGTTATAACGTATTACGTTATAGGGGATGACGTTACAACGTATTACGTTATATGTTATGACGTTATAACGTATTACGTTATATGGTATGACGTTATAACGTATTTCGTTATATGGTATGACGTTATAACGTATTACGTTATAGGGGATGACGTTACAACGTATTACGTTATATGTTATGACGTTATAACGTATTACGTTATATGGTATGACGTTATAACGTATTATGTTATATGTTTTAACGTTATAACGTATTACGTTATAGGGGATGACGTTACAACGTATTACGTTATATGTTATGTCGTTATAACGTATTACGTTATATGGTATATCGTTATAACGTATTACATTATATGTTATAACGTTATAACGTATTACGTAATATGGTATGACGTTATAACGTATTACGTTATATGTTATAACGTTATAACGTATTACGTTATATGGTATACAGTTGTAACGTGTTATGTTATATGGTATGACGTTATAACGTATTACGTTATATGTTATAACGTTATAACGTAATACGTTATATGGTATGTCGTTATAACGTATTACTTTATATGTTGTAACGTTATAACGTATTGCGTTATATGGTATGACGTTATAACGTATTACGTTATATGATATACAGTTATAACGTATTACGTTATATGGTATGACGTTATAACGTATTACGTTATATGTTATAACGTTATAACGTATTACGTTATATGGTATACAGTTGTAACGTGTTATGTTATATGGTATGACGTTATAACGTATTACGTTATATGTTATAACGTTATAACGTAATACGTTATATGGGATCACGTTATAACGTATTACGTTATATGTTATAACGTTATAACGTAATACGTTATATGGGATCACGTTATAACGTAATACGTTATATGGGATGACGTTATAACGTATTACGTTATATGCGACGACGTTATAGCGCATTACATTAAATGGTATAACGTTATAACGTATTACGTTATTTGGGATGACGTTATAACGTATTACGCTATATGTTATAACGTTATAACGTATTACGTTATATGGGATGACGTTATAACGTATTACGTTATATGGTATACAGTTGTAACGTATTACGTTATATGGTATGACGTTATAACGTAATACGTTATATGGGATCACGTTATAACGTATTACGTTATATGTTATAACGTTATAACGTAATACGTTATATGGGATCACGTTATAACGTAATACGTTATATGGGATGACGTTATAACGTATTACGTTGTATGCGACGACGTTATAGCGCATTACATTAAATGGTATAACGTTATAACGTATTACGTTATTTGGGATGACGTTATAACGTATTACGTTATATGTTATAACGTTATAACGTATTACGTTATATGGTATGACGTTATAACGTATTACGTTATATGGGACGACGTTATAACGTCTTACGTTGTATGGTATAACGTCATAACCTATTACGTTATATGTTATAACGTTATAACGTATAACGTTATATGGTATGTCGTTATAACGTATTACGTTATATGGGACGACGTTATAAAGTATTACGTTATATGGTATGACGTTATAACGTATTACATTATATGTTATAACGTTATAACGTATTACGTAATATGGTATGCCGTTATAACGTATTACGTTATATGGCATTACGTTATAACGTATTACGTTATATGGTATGACGTTATAACGTATTACGTTATATGGTATGTCGTTATAACGTATTACGTTATATGGCATAACGTTATAACGTATTACGTTATATGGTATGTCGTTATAACGTATTACTTTATACGTTATAACGTTATAACGTATTGCGTTATATGGTATTTCGTTATAACGTATTACTTTATATGTTATAACGTTATAACGTATTGCGTTATATGGTATGACGTTATAACGTATTACGTTATATGGTATACAGTTATAACGTATTACGTTATATGGTATGACGTTATAACGTATTACGTTATATGTTATAACGTTATAACGTATTACGTTATATGGGCTGACGTTATAACGTGTTACGTTATATGTTATAACGTTATAACGTATTACGTTATATGGGATGACGTTATACCGTATTACGTTCTATGTTATAACGTTGTAACGTATTACGTTATATGGTATACAGTTGTAACGTATTACGTTATATGGTATGACGTTATAACGTATTACGTTATATGTTATAACGTTATAACGTATTACGTTCTATGTTATAACGTTGTAACGTATTACGTTATATGGTATACAGTTGTAACGTATTACGTTATATGGTGTGACGTTATAACGTATTACTTTATACGTTATAACGTTATAACGTATTACGTTATATGGGATGACGTTATACCGTATTACGTTCTATGTTATAACGTTGTAACGTATTACGTTATATGGTATACGGTTGTAACGTATTACGTTATATGGTATGACGTTATAACGTATTACGTTATATGGTATGTCGTTATAACGTATTACTTTATACGTTATAACGTTATAACGTATTGCGTTATATGGTATTTCGTTATAACGTATTACTTTATATGTTATAACGTTATAACGTATTGCGTTATATGGTATGACGTTATAACGTATTACGTTGTATGGTATACAGTTATAACGTATTACATTATATGGTATAACGTTATAACGTATTACGTTATATGGTATACAGTTGTAACGTATTACGTTATATGGTATGACGTTATAACGTATTACGTTATATGTTATAACGTTATAACGTAGTACGTAATATGGTATGTCGTTATAACGTATTACGTTATATGGGACGACGTTATAGCGCATTACATTATATGGTATAACCTTATAACGTATTACGTTATATGGGATGACGTTATAACGTATTACGTTATATGTTATAACGTTATAACGTATTTCGTTATATGGTATAACGTTATAACGTATTACGTTATATGTTATAACGTTGTAACGTATTACATTATATGGTATAACGTAATAACGTATTACGTTATATGGGATGACGTTATAACGTATTACGTTATATGGTATACAGTTGTAACGTATTACGTTATATGGTATTACGTTATAACGTATTACGTTATTTGTTATGACGTTATAACGTACTACGTTATATGGGATGACGTTATAACGTATTACGTTCTATGTTATAACGTTGTAACGTATTACGTTATATGGTATACAGTTGTAACGTATTACGTTATATGGTATGACGTTATAACGTATTACGTTATATGTTGTAACGTTATAACGTATTACGTAATATGATATGACGTTATAACGTATTACGTTATATGATATACAGTTATAACGTATTACGTTATATGGTATGACGTTATAACGTATTATGTTATATGTTATAACGTTATAACGTATTACGTTATAGGGGATGACGTTACAACGTATTACGTTATATGTTATGACGTTATAACGTATTACGTTATATGGTATGACGTTATAACGTATTACGTTATAGGGGATGACGTTATAACGTATTACATTATATGCGACGACGTTATAGCGCATTACATTAAATGGTATAACGTTATAACGTATTACGTTATATGGTATGACGTTATAACGTATTACGTTATATGGTATGACGTTATAACGTATTACGTTATATGGGATGACGTTATAACGTATTACGTTATATGTTATTACGTTATAACGTATTACGTTATATGGAATGACGTTATAACGTATTACGTTCTATGTTATAACGTTGTAACGTATTACGTTATATGGTATACAGTTGTAACGTATTACGTTATATGGTATGACGTTATAACGTATTACGTTATATGGGATGACGTTATAACGTATTACGTTCTATGTTATAACGTTGTAACGTATTACGTTATATGGTATACAGTTGTAACGTATTACGTTATATGGGATCACGTTATAACGTATTACGTTATATGTTATAACGTTATAACGTAATACGTTATATGGGATCACGTTATAACGTAATACGTTATATGGGATGACGTTATAACGTATTACGTTATATGCGACGACGTTATAGCGCATTACATTAAATGGTATAACGTTATAACGTATTACGTTATTTGGGATGACGTTATAACGTATTACGCTATATGTTATAACGTTATAACGTATTACGTTATATGGGATGACGTTATAACGTATTACGTTATATGGTATACAGTTGTAACGTATTACGTTATATGGTATGACGTTATAACGTAATACGTTATATGGGATCACGTTATAACGTATTACGTTATATGTTATAACGTTATAACGTAATACGTTATATGGGATCACGTTATAACGTAATACGTTATATGGGATGACGTTATAACGTATTACGTTATATGCGACGACGTTATAGCGCATTACATTAAATGGTATAACGTTATAACGTATTACGTTATTTGGGATGACGTTATAACGTATTACGTTATATGTTATAACGTTATAACGTATTACGTTATATGGTATGACGTTATAACGTATTACGTTATATGGGACGACGTTATAACGTCTTACGTTGTATGGTATAACGTCATAACCTATTACGTTATATGTTATAACGTTATAACGTATAACGTTATATGGTATGTCGTTATAACGTATTACGTTATATGGGACGACGTTATAAAGTATTACGTTATATGGTATGACGTTATAACGTATTACATTATATGTTATAACGTTATAACGTATTACGTAATATGGTATGCCGTTATAACGTATTACGTTATATGGCATTACGTTATAACGTATTACGTTATATGGTATGACGTTATAACGTATTACGTTATATGGTATGTCGTTATAACGTATTACGTTATATGGCATAACGTTATAACTTATTACGTTATATGGTATGTCGTTATAACGTATTACTTAATATGTTATAACGTTATAACGTATTGCGTTATATGGTATGACGTTATAACGTATTACGTTATATGGTATGACGTTATAACGTATTACGTTATATGGGACGACGTTATAAAGTATTACGTTATATGGGATGACGTTATAACGTATTACGTTATATGGTATACAGTTGTAACGTATTACGTTATATGGTATGACGTTATAACGTATTACGTTATATGTTATAACGTTATAACGTATTAAGTTATATGGGATGACGTTATAACGTATTACGTTATATGGTATGACGTTATAACGTATTACGTTATATGGGACGACGTTATAAAGTATTACGTTACATGGTATAACGTCATAACGTATTACGTTATATGGTATGACGTTATAACGTATTACGTTATATGGGACGACGTTATAAAGTATTACGTTACATGGTATAACGTCATAACGTATTACGTTATATGGTATGACGTTATAACGTATTACGTTATATGGGACGACGTTATAAAGTATTACGTTATATGGTATAACGTCATAACATATTACGTTATATGGTATGACGTTATAACGTATTACGTTATATGGTATGACGTTATAAAGTATTACGTTATATGGTATGACGTTATAACGTATTACGTTATAGGGGATGACGTTAT
Source organism: Bombus huntii (assembly GCF_024542735.1). Classification (NCBI taxonomy): domain Eukaryota; kingdom Metazoa; phylum Arthropoda; class Insecta; order Hymenoptera; family Apidae; genus Bombus; species Bombus huntii. Next base: position 23,056,413 of record NC_066238.1, read on the forward strand.
AACGTATTACGTTATATGGTATGACGTTATAACGTATTACGTTATAGGGGATGACGTTATAACGTATTACGTTATATGGTATAACGTTATAACGTATTACCTTATATGGGACGACGTTATAACGCATTACATTATATGGTATAACGTTATAACGTAGTACGTAATATGGTATGTCGTTATAACGTATTACGTTATATGGCATTACGTTATAACGTATTACGTAATATGGTATGTCGTTATAACATATTACGTTCCATGTTATAACGTTGTAACGTATTACGTTATATGGTATACAGTTGTAACGTATTACGTTATATGGTATGACGTTATAGCGTATTACGTTATATGTTATAATGTTATAACGTATTACGTCATATGGGACGACGTTATAGCGCATTACGTTATATGGTATAACCTTATAACGTATTACGTTATATGGGATGACGTTATAACGTGTTACGTTATATGTTATAACGTTATAACGTATTACGTTATATGGGATGACGTTATACAATATTACGTTCTATGTTATAATGTTGTAACGTATTACGTTATATGGTATACAGTTGTAACGTATTACGTTATATGGTATGACGTTATAACGTATTACGTTATATGTTATAACGTTATAACGTATTACGTTCTATGTTATAACGTTGTAACGTATTACGTTATATGGTATACAGTTGTAACGTATTACGTTATATGGTATGACGTTATAACGTATTACGTTATATGTTATAACGTTATAACGTATTACGTTATATGGTATAGCGTTATAACGTATTACGTTATATGTTATAACGTTATAACGTAATAGGTTATATGGTATGACGTTATAACGTATTACGTTATATGGCATAACGTTATAACGTCTTACGTTGTATGGTATAACGTCATAACGTATTACGTTATATGTTATAACGTTATAACGTATTACGTTATAGGGGATGACGTTATAACGTATTACGTTAAATGTTATGACGTTATAACGTATTACGTTATATGATATGACGTTATAACGTATTAAGCTATGTGGCATAACGTTATAACGTATTACGTTATATGGGATGACGTTATAACGTAATAGGTTGTATGATATGACGTTATAACGTATTACGTTATATGGTATGACGTTATAACGTATTACGTTATAGGGGATGACGTTACAACGTATTACGTTATATGTTATGACGTTATAACGTATTACGTTATATGGTATGACGTCATAACGTATTACGTTATATGTTATGTCGTTATAACGTATTACGTTATATGGTATGGCGTTATAACTTATTACATTATATGTTATAACGTTATAACGTATTACGTAATATGGTATGCCGTTATAACGTATTACGTTATATGGCATTACGTTATAACGTATTACGTTATATGGTATGACGTTATAACGTATTACGTTATATGGTATGTCGTTATAACGTATTACGTTATATGGCATAACGTTATAACGTATTACTTTATATGATATAACGTTATAACGTAATACGTTATAAGGGATGACGTTATAACGTAATAGGATCTATGGTATGTCGTTATAACGTATTACGTTATATGTTATAGTGTTCTAACGTATTACGTTATATGGTATACAGTTATAACGTATTACGTTATATGGTATGACGTTATAACGTATTACGTTATAGGGGATGAGGTTACAACGTATTACGTTATATGTTATGACGTTATAACGTATTACGTTATATGGTATGACGTTATAACGTATTATGTTATATGTTATAACGTTATAACGTATTACGTTATAGGGGATGACGTTACAACGTATTACGTTATATGTTATGTCGTTATAACGTATTACGTTATATGGTATATCGTTATAACGTATTACATTATATGTTATAATGTTATAACGTATTACGTAATATGTTATGCCGTTATAACGTATTACGTTATATGGCATTACGTTATAACGTATTACGTTATATGGTATGACGTTATAACGTATTACGTTATATGGTATGTCGTTATAACGTATTACGTTATATGGCATAACGTTATAACGTATTACGTTATATGGTATGTCGTTATAACGTATTACTTTATACGTTATAACGTTATAACGTATTGCGTTATATGGTATTTCGTTATAACGTATTACGTTATATGGGATGACGTTATAACGTGTTACGTTATATGTTATAACGTTATAACGTATTACGTTATATGGGATGACGTTATACAATATTACGTTCTATGTTATAATGTTGTAACGTATTACGTTATATGGTATACAGTTGTAACGTATTACGTTATATGGTATGACGTTATAACGTATTACGTTATATGTTATAACGTTATAACGTATTACGTTCTATGTTATAACGTTGTAACGTATTACGTTATATGGTATACAGTTGTAACGTATTACGTTATATGGTATGACGTTATAACGTATTACGTTATATGTTATAACGTTATAACGTATTACGTTATATGGTATAGCGTTATAACGTATTACGTTATATGTTATAACGTTATAACGTAATACGTTATATGGGATCACGTTATAACGTATTACGTTATATGGCATAACGTTATAACGTATTACGTTATATGATATAACGTTATAACGTAATACGTTATAAGGGATGACGTTATAACGTAATAGGTTATATGGTATGACGTTATAACGTATTACGTTATATGGCATAACGTTATAACGTCTTACGTTGTATGGTATAACGTCATAACGTATTACGTTATATGTTATAACGTTATAACGTATTACGTTATAGGGGATGACGTTATAACGTATTACGTTAAATGTTATGACGTTATAACGTATTACGTTATATGATATGACGTTATAACGTATTAAGCTATGTGGCATAACGTTATAACGTATTACGTTATATGGGATGACGTTATAACGTAATAGGTTGTATGATATGACGTTATAACGTATTACGTTATATGGTATGACGTTATGACGTATTACGTTATAGGGGATGACGTTACAACGTATTACGTTATATGTTATGTCGTTATAACGTATTACGTTATATGGTATGGCGTTATAACGTATTACATTATATGTTATAACGTTATAACGTAATACGTTATAAGGGATGACGTTATAACGTAATAGGTTCTATGGTATGTCGTTATATCGTATTACGTTATATGTTATAGCGTTCTAACGTATTACGTTATATGTTATAATGTTATAACGTATTATGTAATATGGTATGCCGTTATAACGTATTATGTTATATGGCATTACGTTATAACGTATTACGTTATATGGTATGACGTTATAACGTATTACGTTCTATGTTATAACGTTGTAACGTATTACGTTATATGGTATACAGTTGTAACGTATTACGTTATATGGTATGACGTTATAACGTATTACGTTATATGTTATAACGTTATAACGTATTACGTTCTATGTTATAACGTTGTAACGTATTACGTTATATGGTATACAGTTGTAACGTATTACGTTATATGGTATGACGTTATAACGTATTACGTTATATGTTATAACGTTATAACGTATTACGTTATAGGGGATGACGTTACAACGTATTACGTTATATGTTATGACGTTATAACGTATTACGTTATATGGTATGACGTTATAACGTATTTCGTTATATGGTATGACGTTATAACGTATTACGTTATAGGGGATGACGTTACAACGTATTACGTTATATGTTATGACGTTATAACGTATTACGTTATATGGTATGACGTTATAACGTATTATGTTATATGTTATAACGTTATAACGTATTACGTTATAGGGGATGACGTTACAACGTATTACGTTATATGTTATGTCGTTATAACGTATTACGTTATATGGTATATCGTTATAACGTATTACATTATATGTTATAACGTTATAACGTATTACGTAATATGGTATGCCGTTATAACGTATTACGTTATATGGCATTACGTTATAACGTATTACGTTATATGGTATGACGTTATAACGTATTACGTTATATGGTATGTCGTTATAACGTATTACGTTATATGGCATAACGTTATAACGTATTACGTTATATGGTATGTCGTTATAACGTATTACTTTATACGTTATAACGTTATAACGTATTGCGTTATATGGTATTTCGTTATAACGTATTACTTTATATGTTATAACGTTATAACGTATTGCGATATATGGTATGACGTTATAACGTATTACGTTATATGGTATACAGTTATAACGTATTACGTTATATGGTATGACGTTATAACGTATTACGTTATATGTTATAACGTTATAACGTATTACGTTATATGGGATGACGTTATAACGTGTTACGTTATATGTTATAACGTTATAACGTGTTACGTTATATGTTATAACGTTATAACGTATTACGTTATATGGGATGACGTTATACCGTATTACGTTCTATGTTATAACGTTGTAACGTATTACGTTATATGGTATACAGTTGTAACGTATTACGTTATATGGTATGACGTTATAACGTATTACGTTATATGTTATAACGTTATAACGTATTACGTTCTATGTTATAACGTTGTAACGTATTACGTTATATGGTATACAGTTGTAACGTATTACGTTATATGGTGTGACGTTATAACGTATTACTTTATACGTTATAACGTTATAACGTATTACGTTATATGGGATGACGTTATACCGTATTACGTTCTATGTTATAACGTTGTAACGTATTACGTTATATGGTATACGGTTGTAACGTATTACGTTATATGGTATGACGTTATAACGTATTACGTTATATGGTATGTCGTTATAACGTATTACTTTATACGTTATAACGTTATAACGTATTGCGTTATATGGTATTTCGTTATAACGTATTACTTTATATGTTATAACGATATAACGTATTGCGTTATATGGTATGACGTTATAACGTATTACGTTATATGGTATACAGTTATAACGTATTACATTATATGGTATAACGTTATAACGTATTACGTTATATGGTATACAGTTGTAACGTATTACGTTATATGGTATGACGTTATAACGTATTACGTTATATGTTATAACGTTATAACGTAGTACGTAATATGGTATGTCGTTATAACGTATTACGTTATATGGGACGACGTTATAGCGCATTACATTATATGGTATAACCTTATAACGTATTACGTTATATGGGATGACGTTATAACGTATTACGTTATATGTTATAACGTTATAACGTATTTCGTTATATGGTATAACGTTATAACGTATTACGTTATATGTTATAACGTTGTAACGTATTACATTATATGGTATAACGTAATAACGTATTACGTTATATGGGATGACGTTATAACGTATTACGTTATATGGTATACAGTTGTAACGTATTACGTTATATGGTATTACGTTATAACGTATTACGTTATTTGTTATGACGTTATAACGTACTACGTTATATGGGATGACGTTATAACGTATTACGTTCTATGTTATAACGTTGTAACGTATTACGTTATATGGTATACAGTTGTAACGTATTACGTTATATGGTATGACGTTATAACGTATTACGTTATATGTTGTAACGTTATAACGTATTACGTAATATGATATGACGTTATAACGTATTACGTTATATGTTATAACGTTATAACGTAATACGTTATATGGGTTCACGTTATAACGTAATACGTTATATGGGATGACGTTATAACGTATTACATTATATGCGACGACGTTATAGCGCATTACATTAAATGGTATAACGTTATAACGTATTACGTTATATGGTATGACGTTATAACGTATTACGTTATATGTTATAACGTTATAACGTAATACGTTATATGGGATGACGTTATAACGTATGACGTTATATGTTATAACGTTATAACGTAATACGTTATATGGTATGACGTTATAACGTATTACGTTATAGGGGATGACGTTACAACGTATTACGTTATATGTTATGACGTTATAACGTATTACGTTATATGGTATGACGTTATAACGTATTATGTTATATGTTATAACGTTATAACGTATTACGTTATAGGGGATGACGTTACAACGTATTACGTTATATGTTATGACGTTATAACGTATTACGTTATATGGTATGACGTTATAACGTATTACGTTATAGGGGATGACGTTACAACGTATTACGTTATATGTTATGACGTTATAACGTATTACGTTATATGGTATGACGTTATAACGTATTTCGTTATATGGTATGACGTTATAACGTATTACGTTATAGGGGATGACGTTACAACGTATTACGTTATATGTTATGACGTTATAACGTATTACGTTATATGGTATGACGTTATAACGTATTATGTTATATGTTTTAACGTTATAACGTATTACGTTATAGGGGATGACGTTACAACGTATTACGTTATATGTTATGTCGTTATAACGTATTACGTTATATGGTATATCGTTATAACGTATTACATTATATGTTATAACGTTATAACGTATTACGTAATATGGTATGACGTTATAACGTATTACGTTATATGTTATAACGTTATAACGTATTACGTTATATGGTATACAGTTGTAACGTGTTATGTTATATGGTATGACGTTATAACGTATTACGTTATATGTTATAACGTTATAACGTAATACGTTATATGGTATGTCGTTATAACGTATTACTTTATATGTTGTAACGTTATAACGTATTGCGTTATATGGTATGACGTTATAACGTATTACGTTATATGATATACAGTTATAACGTATTACGTTATATGGTATGACGTTATAACGTATTACGTTATATGTTATAACGTTATAACGTATTACGTTATATGGTATACAGTTGTAACGTGTTATGTTATATGGTATGACGTTATAACGTATTACGTTATATGTTATAACGTTATAACGTAATACGTTATATGGGATCACGTTATAACGTATTACGTTATATGTTATAACGTTATAACGTAATACGTTATATGGGATCACGTTATAACGTAATACGTTATATGGGATGACGTTATAACGTATTACGTTATATGCGACGACGTTATAGCGCATTACATTAAATGGTATAACGTTATAACGTATTACGTTATTTGGGATGACGTTATAACGTATTACGCTATATGTTATAACGTTATAACGTATTACGTTATATGGGATGACGTTATAACGTATTACGTTATATGGTATACAGTTGTAACGTATTACGTTATATGGTATGACGTTATAACGTAATACGTTATATGGGATCACGTTATAACGTATTACGTTATATGTTATAACGTTATAACGTAATACGTTATATGGGATCACGTTATAACGTAATACGTTATATGGGATGACGTTATAACGTATTACGTTATATGCGACGACGTTATAGCGCATTACATTAAATGGTATAACGTTATAACGTATTACGTTATTTGGGATGACGTTATAACGTATTACGTTATATGTTATAACGTTATAACGTATTACGTTATATGGTATGACGTTATAACGTATTACGTTATATGGGACGACGTTATAACGTCTTACGTTGTATGGTATAACGTCATAACCTATTACGTTATATGTTATAACGTTATAACGTATAACGTTATATGGTATGTCGTTATAACGTATTACGTTATATGGGACGACGTTATAAAGTATTACGTTATATGGTATGACGTTATAACGTATTACATTATATGTTATAACGTTATAACGTATTACGTAATATGGTATGCCGTTATAACGTATTACGTTATATGGCATTACGTTATAACGTATTACGTTATATGGTATGACGTTATAACGTATTACGTTATATGGTATGTCGTTATAACGTATTACGTTATATGGCATAACGTTATAACTTATTACGTTATATGGTATGTCGTTATAACGTATTACTTAATATGTTATAACGTTATAACGTATTGCGTTATATGGTATGACGTTATAACGTATTACGTTATATGGTATGACGTTATAACGTATTACGTTATATGGGACGACGTTATAAAGTATTACGTTATATGGGATGACGTTATAACGTATTACGTTATATGGTATACAGTTGTAACGTATTACGTTATATGGTATGACGTTATAACGTATTACGTTATATGTTATAACGTTATAACGTATTAAGTTATATGGGATGACGTTATAACGTATTACGTTATATGGTATGACGTTATAACGTATTACGTTATATGGGACGACGTTATAAAGTATTACGTTACATGCTATAACGTCATAACGTATTACGTTATATGGTATGACGTTATAACGTATTACGTTATATGGGACGACGTTATAAAGTATTACGTTACATGGTATAACGTCATAACGTATTACGTTATATGGTATGACGTTATAACGTATTACGTTATATGGGACGACGTTATAAAGTATTACGTTATATGGTATAACGTCATAACATATTACGTTATATGGTATGACGTTATAACGTATTACGTTATATGGTATGACGTTATAAAGTATTACGTTATATGGTATGACGTTATAACGTATTACGTTATAGGGGATGACGTTATAACGTATTACGTTATATGGTATGACGTTATAACGTATTACGTTATAGGGGATGACGTTATAACGTATTACGTTATATGGTATAACGTTATAACGTATTACCTTATATGGGACGACGTTATAACGCATTACATTATATGGTATAACGTTATAACGTAGTACGTAATATGGTATGTCGTTATAACGTATTACGTTATATGGCATTACGTTATAACGTATTACGTAATATGGTATGTCGTTATAACATATTACGTTCCATGTTATAACGTTGTAACGTATTACGTTATATGGTATACAGTTGTAACGTATTACGTTATATGGTATGACGTTATAGCGTATTACGTTATATGTTATAATGTTATAACGTATTACGTAATATGGTATGTCGTTATAAAGTATTACGTTATATGGCATGACGTTATAACGTATTACGTTATATGGGACGACGTTATAACGCATTACATTATATGGTATAACGTTATAACGTATTACGTTATATGGCATAACGTTATAACGTATTACGTTATATGATATAACGTTATAACGTAATACGTTATATGGGATGACGTTATAACGTAATAGGTTGTATGATATGACGTTATAACGTATTACGTTATATGGGATAACGTTATAACGTATTACGTTCTATGTTATAACGTTCTAACGAATTACATTATATGGGACGACGTTATAAAGTATTACGTTATATGGTATAACGTCATAACGTATTACGTTATATGTTATAACGTTAAAACTATTACGTTATATGGTATGTCGTTGTAACGTATTATGTTATATGGTATGACGTTATAACTTAATCCGTTATTTGTTATGACGTTATAACGTACTACGTTATATGGGATGACGTTATAACGTATTACGTCATATGGGACGACGTTATAGCGCATTACATTATATGGTATAACCTTATAACGTATTACGTTATATGGGATGACGTTATAACGTGTTACGTTATATGTTATAACGTTATAACGTATTACGTTATATGGGATGACGTTATACAATATTACGTTCTATGTTATAATGTTGTAACGTATTACGTTATATGGTATACAGTTGTAACGTATTACGTTATATGGTATGACGTTATAACGTATTACGTTATATGTTATAACGTTATAACGTATTACGTTCTATGTTATAACGTTGTAACGTATTACGTTATATGGTATACAGTTGTAACGTATTACGTTATATGGTATGACGTTATAACGTATTACGTTATATGTTATAACGTTATAACGTATTACGTTATATGGTATAGCGTTATAACGTATTACGTTATATGTTATAACGTTATAACGTAATAGGTTATATGGTATGACGTTATAACGTATTACGTTATATGGCATAACGTTATAACGTCTTACGTTGTATGGTATAACGTCATAACGTATTACGTTATATGTTATAACGTTATAACGTATTACGTTATAGGGGATGACGTTATAACGTATTACGTTAAATGTTATGACGTTATAACGTATTACGTTATATGATATGACGTTATAACGTATTAAGCTATGTGGCATAACGTTATAACGTATTACGTTATATGGGATGACGTTATAACGTAATAGGTTGTATGATATGACGTTATAACGTATTACGTTATATGGTATGACGTTATAACGTATTACGTTATAGGGGATGACGTTACAACGTATTACGTTATATGTTATGACGTTATAACGTATTACGTTATATGGTATGACGTCATAACGTATTACGTTATATGTTATGTCGTTATAACGTATTACGTTATATGGTATGGCGTTATAACTTATTACATTATATGTTATAACGTTATAACGTATTACGTAATATGGTATGCCGTTATAACGTATTACGTTATATGGCATTACGTTATAACGTATTACGTTATATGGTATGACGTTATAACGTATTACGTTATATGGTATGTCGTTATAACGTATTACGTTATATGGCATAACGTTATAACGTATTACTTTATATGATATAACGTTATAACGTAATACGTTATAAGGGATGACGTTATAACGTAATAGGATCTATGGTATGTCGTTATAACGTATTACGTTATATGTTATAGTGTTCTAACGTATTACGTTATATGGTATACAGTTATAACGTATTACGTTATATGGTATGACGTTATAACGTATTACGTTATAGGGGATGAGGTTACAACGTATTACGTTATATGTTATGACGTTATAACGTATTACGTTATATGGTATGACGTTATAACGTATTATGTTATATGTTATAACGTTATAACGTATTACGTTATAGGGGATGACGTTACAACGTATTACGTTATATGTTATGTCGTTATAACGTATTACGTTATATGGTATATCGTTATAACGTATTACATTATATGTTATAATGTTATAACGTATTACGTAATATGTTATGCCGTTATAACGTATTACGTTATATGGCATTACGTTATAACGTATTACGTTATATGGTATGACGTTATAACGTATTACGTTATATGGTATGTCGTTATAACGTATTACGTTATATGGCATAACGTTATAACGTATTACGTTATATGGTATGTCGTTATAACGTATTACTTTATACGTTATAACGTTATAACGTATTGCGTTATATGGTATTTCGTTATAACGTATTACGTTATATGGGATGACGTTATAACGTGTTACGTTATATGTTATAACGTTATAACGTATTACGTTATATGGGATGACGTTATACAATATTACGTTCTATGTTATAATGTTGTAACGTATTACGTTATATGGTATACAGTTGTAACGTATTACGTTATATGGTATGACGTTATAACGTATTACGTTATATGTTATAACGTTATAACGTATTACGTTCTATGTTATAACGTTGTAACGTATTACGTTATATGGTATACAGTTGTAACGTATTACGTTATATGGTATGACGTTATAACGTATTACGTTATATGTTATAACGTTATAACGTATTACGTTATATGGTATAGCGTTATAACGTATTACGTTATATGTTATAACGTTATAACGTAATACGTTATATGGGATCACGTTATAACGTATTACGTTATATGGCATAACGTTATAACGTATTACGTTATATGATATAACGTTATAACGTAATACGTTATAAGGGATGACGTTATAACGTAATAGGTTATATGGTATGACGTTATAACGTATTACGTTATATGGCATAACGTTATAACGTCTTACGTTGTATGGTATAACGTCATAACGTATTACGTTATATGTTATAACGTTATAACGTATTACGTTATAGGGGATGACGTTATAACGTATTACGTTAAATGTTATGACGTTATAACGTATTACGTTATATGATATGACGTTATAACGTATTAAGCTATGTGGCATAACGTTATAACGTATTACGTTATATGGGATGACGTTATAACGTAATAGGTTGTATGATATGACGTTATAACGTATTACGTTATATGGTATGACGTTATGACGTATTACGTTATAGGGGATGACGTTACAACGTATTACGTTATATGTTATGTCGTTATAACGTATTACGTTATATGGTATGGCGTTATAACGTATTACATTATATGTTATAACGTTATAACGTAATACGTTATAAGGGATGACGTTATAACGTAATAGGTTCTATGGTATGTCGTTATATCGTATTACGTTATATGTTATAACGTTATAACGTATTACGTTATATGGGATGACGTTTTTAACGTATTACGTTATATGTTATAACGTTATAACGTAATACGTTATATGGGTTCACGTTATAACGTAATACGTTATATGGGATGACGTTATAACGTATTACATTATATGCGACGACGTTATAGCGCATTACATTAAATGGTATAACGTTATAACGTATTACGTTATATGGTATGACGTTATAACGTATTACGTTATATGTTATAACGTTATAACGTAATACGTTATATGGGATGACGTTATAACGTATGACGTTATATGTTATAACGTTATAACGTAATACGTTATATGGTATGACGTTATAACGTATTACGTTATAGGGGATGACGTTACAACGTATTACGTTATATGTTATGACGTTATAACGTATTACGTTATATGGTATGACGTTATAACGTATTATGTTATATGTTATAACGTTATAACGTATTACGTTATAGGGGATGACGTTACAACGTATTACGTTATATGTTATGACGTTATAACGTATTACGTTATATGGTATGACGTTATAACGTATTACGTTATAGGGGATGACGTTACAACGTATTACGTTATATGTTATGACGTTATAACGTATTACGTTATATGGTATGACGTTATAACGTATTTCGTTATATGGTATGACGTTATAACGTATTACGTTATAGGGGATGACGTTACAACGTATTACGTTATATGTTATGACGTTATAACGTATTACGTTATATGGTATGACGTTATAACGTATTATGTTATATGTTTTAACGTTATAACGTATTACGTTATAGGGGATGACGTTACAACGTATTACGTTATATGTTATGTCGTTATAACGTATTACGTTATATGGTATATCGTTATAACGTATTACATTATATGTTATAACGTTATAACGTATTACGTAATATGGTATGACGTTATAACGTATTACGTTATATGTTATAACGTTATAACGTATTACGTTATATGGTATACAGTTGTAACGTGTTATGTTATATGGTATGACGTTATAACGTATTACGTTATATGTTATAACGTTATAACGTAATACGTTATATGGTATGTCGTTATAACGTATTACTTTATATGTTGTAACGTTATAACGTATTGCGTTATATGGTATGACGTTATAACGTATTACGTTATATGATATACAGTTATAACGTATTACGTTATATGGTATGACGTTATAACGTATTACGTTATATGTTATAACGTTATAACGTATTACGTTATATGGTATACAGTTGTAACGTGTTATGTTATATGGTATGACGTTATAACGTATTACGTTATATGTTATAACGTTATAACGTAATACGTTATATGGGATCACGTTATAACGTATTACGTTATATGTTATAACGTTATAACGTAATACGTTATATGGGATCACGTTATAACGTAATACGTTATATGGGATGACGTTATAACGTATTACGTTATATGCGACGACGTTATAGCGCATTACATTAAATGGTATAACGTTATAACGTATTACGTTATTTGGGATGACGTTATAACGTATTACGCTATATGTTATAACGTTATAACGTATTACGTTATATGGGATGACGTTATAACGTATTACGTTATATGGTATACAGTTGTAACGTATTACGTTATATGGTATGACGTTATAACGTAATACGTTATATGGGATCACGTTATAACGTATTACGTTATATGTTATAACGTTATAACGTAATACGTTATATGGGATCACGTTATAACGTAATACGTTATATGGGATGACGTTATAACGTATTACGTTGTATGCGACGACGTTATAGCGCATTACATTAAATGGTATAACGTTATAACGTATTACGTTATTTGGGATGACGTTATAACGTATTACGTTATATGTTATAACGTTATAACGTATTACGTTATATGGTATGACGTTATAACGTATTACGTTATATGGGACGACGTTATAACGTCTTACGTTGTATGGTATAACGTCATAACCTATTACGTTATATGTTATAACGTTATAACGTATAACGTTATATGGTATGTCGTTATAACGTATTACGTTATATGGGACGACGTTATAAAGTATTACGTTATATGGTATGACGTTATAACGTATTACATTATATGTTATAACGTTATAACGTATTACGTAATATGGTATGCCGTTATAACGTATTACGTTATATGGCATTACGTTATAACGTATTACGTTATATGGTATGACGTTATAACGTATTACGTTATATGGTATGTCGTTATAACGTATTACGTTATATGGCATAACGTTATAACGTATTACGTTATATGGTATGTCGTTATAACGTATTACTTTATACGTTATAACGTTATAACGTATTGCGTTATATGGTATTTCGTTATAACGTATTACTTTATATGTTATAACGTTATAACGTATTGCGTTATATGGTATGACGTTATAACGTATTACGTTATATGGTATACAGTTATAACGTATTACGTTATATGGTATGACGTTATAACGTATTACGTTATATGTTATAACGTTATAACGTATTACGTTATATGGGCTGACGTTATAACGTGTTACGTTATATGTTATAACGTTATAACGTATTACGTTATATGGGATGACGTTATACCGTATTACGTTCTATGTTATAACGTTGTAACGTATTACGTTATATGGTATACAGTTGTAACGTATTACGTTATATGGTATGACGTTATAACGTATTACGTTATATGTTATAACGTTATAACGTATTACGTTCTATGTTATAACGTTGTAACGTATTACGTTATATGGTATACAGTTGTAACGTATTACGTTATATGGTGTGACGTTATAACGTATTACTTTATACGTTATAACGTTATAACGTATTACGTTATATGGGATGACGTTATACCGTATTACGTTCTATGTTATAACGTTGTAACGTATTACGTTATATGGTATACGGTTGTAACGTATTACGTTATATGGTATGACGTTATAACGTATTACGTTATATGGTATGTCGTTATAACGTATTACTTTATACGTTATAACGTTATAACGTATTGCGTTATATGGTATTTCGTTATAACGTATTACTTTATATGTTATAACGTTATAACGTATTGCGTTATATGGTATGACGTTATAACGTATTACGTTGTATGGTATACAGTTATAACGTATTACATTATATGGTATAACGTTATAACGTATTACGTTATATGGTATACAGTTGTAACGTATTACGTTATATGGTATGACGTTATAACGTATTACGTTATATGTTATAACGTTATAACGTAGTACGTAATATGGTATGTCGTTATAACGTATTACGTTATATGGGACGACGTTATAGCGCATTACATTATATGGTATAACCTTATAACGTATTACGTTAT
Organism: Bombus huntii; assembly: GCF_024542735.1. NCBI lineage: Eukaryota > Metazoa > Arthropoda > Insecta > Hymenoptera > Apidae > Bombus > Bombus huntii. Next base: position 23,072,028 of record NC_066238.1, read on the forward strand.
ATGGGATGACGTTATAACGTATTACGTTATATGTTATAACGTTATAACGTATTTCGTTATATGGTATAACGTTATAACGTATTACGTTATATGTTATAACGTTGTAACGTATTACATTATATGGTATAACGTAATAACGTATTACGTTATATGGGATGACGTTATAACGTATTACGTTATATGGTATACAGTTGTAACGTATTACGTTATATGGTATTACGTTATAACGTATTACGTTATTTGTTATGACGTTATAACGTACTACGTTATATGGGATGACGTTATAACGTATTACGTTCTATGTTATAACGTTGTAACGTATTACGTTATATGGTATACAGTTGTAACGTATTACGTTATATGGTATGACGTTATAACGTATTACGTTATATGTTGTAACGTTATAACGTATTACGTAATATGATATGACGTTATAACGTATTACGTTATATGATATACAGTTATAACGTATTACGTTATATGGTATGACGTTATAACGTATTATGTTATATGTTATAACGTTATAACGTATTACGTTATAGGGGATGACGTTACAACGTATTACGTTATATGTTATGACGTTATAACGTATTACGTTATATGGTATGACGTTATAACGTATTACGTTATAGGGGATGACGTTATAACGTATTACATTATATGCGACGACGTTATAGCGCATTACATTAAATGGTATAACGTTATAACGTATTACGTTATATGGTATGACGTTATAACGTATTACGTTATATGGTATGACGTTATAACGTATTACGTTATATGGGATGACGTTATAACGTATTACGTTATATGTTATAACGTTATAACGTATTACGTTATATGGAATGACGTTATAACGTATTACGTTCTATGTTATAACGTTGTAACGTATTACGTTATATGGTATACAGTTGTAACGTATTACGTTATATGGTATGACGTTATAACGTATTACGTTATATGGGATGACGTTATAACGTATTACGTTCTATGTTATAACGTTGTAACGTATTACGTTATATGGTATACAGTTGTAACGTATTACGTTATATGGTATGACGTTATAACGTATTACGTTATATGTTATAACGTTATAACGTATTACGTTATATGGGATGACGTTATAACGAATTACGTTCAATGTTATAACGTTATAACGTATTACGTTATATGGTATACAGTTGTAACGTGTTATGTTATATGGTATGACGTTATAACGTATTACGTTATATGTTATAACGTTATAACGTAATACGTTATATGGTATGTCGTTATAACGTATTACTTTATATGTTGTAACGTTATAACGTATTGCGTTATATGGTATGACGTTATAACGTATTACGTTATATGATATACAGTTATAACGTATTACGTTATATGGTATGACGTTATAACGTATTACGTTATATGTTATAACGTTATAACGTATTACGTTATATGGTATACAGTTGTAACGTGTTATGTTATATGGTATGACGTTATAACGTATTACGTTATATGTTATAACGTTATAACGTAATACGTTATATGGGATCACGTTATAACGTATTACGTTATATGTTATAACGTTATAACGTAATACGTTATATGGGATCACGTTATAACGTAATACGTTATATGGGATGACGTTATAACGTATTACGTTATATGCGACGACGTTATAGCGCATTACATTAAATGGTATAACGTTATAACGTATTACGTTATTTGGGATGACGTTATAACGTATTACGCTATATGTTATAACGTTATAACGTATTACGTTATATGGGATGACGTTATAACGTATTACGTTATATGGTATACAGTTGTAACGTATTACGTTATATGGTATGACGTTATAACGTAATACGTTATATGGGATCACGTTATAACGTATTACGTTATATGTTATAACGTTATAACGTAATACGTTATATGGGATCACGTTATAACGTAATACGTTATATGGGATGACGTTATAACGTATTACGTTATATGCGACGACGTTATAGCGCATTACATTAAATGGTATAACGTTATAACGTATTACGTTATTTGGGATGACGTTATAACGTATTACGTTATATGTTATAACGTTATAACGTATTACGTTATATGGTATGACGTTATAACGTATTACGTTATATGGGACGACGTTATAACGTCTTACGTTGTATGGTATAACGTCATAACCTATTACGTTATATGTTATAACGTTATAACGTATAACGTTATATGGTATGTCGTTATAACGTATTACGTTATATGGGACGACGTTATAAAGTATTACGTTATATGGTATGACGTTATAACGTATTACATTATATGTTATAACGTTATAACGTATTACGTAATATGGTATGCCGTTATAACGTATTACGTTATATGGCATTACGTTATAACGTATTACGTTATATGGTATGACGTTATAACGTATTACGTTATATGGTATGTCGTTATAACGTATTACGTTATATGGCATAACGTTATAACTTATTACGTTATATGGTATGTCGTTATAACGTATTACTTAATATGTTATAACGTTATAACGTATTGCGTTATATGGTATGACGTTATAACGTATTACGTTATATGGTATGACGTTATAACGTATTACGTTATATGGGACGACGTTATAAAGTATTACGTTATATGGGATGACGTTATAACGTATTACGTTATATGGTATACAGTTGTAACGTATTACGTTATATGGTATGACGTTATAACGTATTACGTTATATGTTATAACGTTATAACGTATTAAGTTATATGGGATGACGTTATAACGTATTACGTTATATGGTATGACGTTATAACGTATTACGTTATATGGGACGACGTTATAAAGTATTACGTTACATGGTATAACGTCATAACGTATTACGTTATATGGTATGACGTTATAACGTATTACGTTATATGGGACGACGTTATAAAGTATTACGTTACATGGTATAACGTCATAACGTATTACGTTATATGGTATGACGTTATAACGTATTACGTTATATGGGACGACGTTATAAAGTATTACGTTATATGGTATAACGTCATAACATATTACGTTATATGGTATGACGTTATAACGTATTACGTTATATGGTATGACGTTATAAAGTATTACGTTATATGGTATGACGTTATAACGTATTACGTTATAGGGGATGACGTTATAACGTATTACGTTATATGGTATGACGTTATAACGTATTACGTTATAGGGGATGACGTTATAACGTATTACGTTATATGGTATAACGTTATAACGTATTACCTTATATGGGACGACGTTATAACGCATTACATTATATGGTATAACGTTATAACGTAGTACGTAATATGGTATGTCGTTATAACGTATTACGTTATATGGCATTACGTTATAACGTATTACGTAATATGGTATGTCGTTATAACATATTACGTTCCATGTTATAACGTTGTAACGTATTACGTTATATGGTATACAGTTGTAACGTATTACGTTATATGGTATGACGTTATAGCGTATTACGTTATATGTTATAATGTTATAACGTATTACGTAATATGGTATGTCGTTATAAAGTATTACGTTATATGGCATGACGTTATAACGTATTACGTTATATGGGACGACGTTATAACGCATTACATTATATGGTATAACGTTATAACGTATTACGTTATATGGCATAACGTTATAACGTATTACGTTATATGATATAACGTTATAACGTAATACGTTATATGGGATGACGTTATAACGTAATAGGTTGTATGATATGACGTTATAACGTATTACGTTATATGGGATAACGTTATAACGTATTACGTTCTATGTTATAACGTTCTAACGAATTACATTATATGGGACGACGTTATAAAGTATTACGTTATATGGTATAACGTCATAACGTATTACGTTATATGTTATAACGTTAAAACTATTACGTTATATGGTATGTCGTTGTAACGTATTATGTTATATGGTATGACGTTATAACTTAATCCGTTATTTGTTATGACGTTATAACGTACTACGTTATATGGGATGACGTTATAACGTATTACGTCATATGGGACGACGTTATAGCGCATTACATTATATGGTATAACCTTATAACGTATTACGTTATATGGGATGACGTTATAACGTATTACGTTATATGTTATAACGTTATAACGTATTTCGTTATATGGTATGACATTATAACGTATTACGTTATATGGTATGACGTTATAACGTATTACGTTATAGGGGATGACGTTATAACGTATTACGTTATATGGTATAACGTTATAACGTATTACGTTATATGGGACGACGTTATAACGCATTACATTATATGGTATAACGTTATAACGTATTACGTTATATGGTATACAGTTGTAACGTATTACGTTATATGGTATGACGTTATAACGTATTACGTTATAGGGGATGACGTTACAACGTATTACGTTATAACGTATTACGTTATATGGTATGACGTTATAACGTATTACGTTATATGTTATAACGTTATAACGTATTACGTTATATCATATGTCGTTATAACGTATTACGTTATATGGCATAACGTTATAACGTATTACGTTATATGGGATAACGTTATAACGTAATAGGTTATATGGTATGACGTTATAACATAATACGTTATATGTTATGACGTTTTAACGTATTAAGTTATGTGGCATAACGTTATAACGTATTACGTTATATGGTATGTCGTTATAACGTATTACGTTATATGGTATGACGTTATAACTTAATACGTTATTTGTTATGACGTTATAACGTACTACGTTATATGGTATGTCGTTATAACGTATTACGTTATATGGCATAACGTTATAACGTATTACGTTATATGGTATGACGTTATAACGTATTACGTTATATGGTATAACGTTATAACGTATTACGTTATATGGTATAACGTTACAACTTATTACGTTATATATTATAACGTTATAACGTAATAATTTATATGGTATGACGTTATAACGTATTACGTTATACGGTATGACGTTATAACGTATTACGTTATATGGTATGTCGTTATAACGTACTACGTTATATGGCATAACGTTATAACGTATTACGTTATATGGTATGTCGTTATAACGTATTACTTTATATGTTATAACGTTATAACGTATTACGTTATATGGCATTACGTTATAACGTATTACGTTATATGGTATGACGTTATAACGTATTACGTTATATGGTATGTCGTTATAACGTCTTACGTTATATGGCATAACGTTATAACGTATTACGTTATACGATATAACGTTATAACGTAATACGTTATATGGGATGACGTTATAACGTAATAGGTTGTATGATATGACGTTATAACGTATTACGTTATATGATATAACGTTATAACGTAATACGTTATAAGGGATGACGTTATAACGTATTACGTTATATGGTATGACGTTATAACGTATTACGTTATATGGTATGTCGTTATAACGTATTACTTTATATGTTATAACGTTATAACGTATTACGTTATATGGCATTACGTTATAACGTATTACGTTATATGGTATGACGCTATAACGTATTACGTTATATGGTATGACGTTATAACGTATTACGTTATATGGGACGACGTTATAACGTCTTACGTTGTATGGTATAACGTCATAACGTATTACGTTATATGGCATAACGTTATAACGTATTACGTTATACGATATAACGTTATAACGTAATACGTTATATGGGATGACGTTATAACGTAATAGGTTGTATGATATGACGTTATAACGTATTACGTTATATGATATAACGTTATAACGTAATACGTTATAAGGGATGACGTTATAACGTAATAGGTTCTATGGTATGTCGTTATAACGTATTACGTTATATGTTATAGCGTTCTAACGTATTACGTTATATGGTATACAGTTATAACGTATTACGTTATATGGTATGACGTTATAACGTATTACGTTATATGGTATGACGTTATAACGTATTACGTTATAGGGGATGACGTTATAACGTATTACGTTATAGGGGATGACGTTATAACGTATTACGTTATATGGTATAACGTTATAACGTATTACCTTATATGGGACGACGTTATAACGCATTACATCATATGGTATAACGTTATAACGTAGTACGTAATATGGTATGTCGTTATAACGTATTACGTTATATGGCATTACGTTATAACGTATTACGTAATATGGTATGTCGTTATAACATATTACGTTCCATGTTATAACGTTGTAACGTATTACGTTATATGGTATGACGTTATAACGTATTACGTTATATGTTATAATGTTATAACGTATTACGTAATATGGTATGTCGTTATAACGTATTACGTTATATGGCATGACGTTATAACGTATTACGTTATATGGGACGACGTTATAACGCATTACATTATATGGTATAACGTTATAACGTATTACGTTATATGGCATAACGTTATAACGTATTACGTTATATGATATAACGTTATAACGTAATACGTTATATGGGATGACGTTATAACGTAATAGGTTGTATGATATGACGTTATAACGTATTACGTTATATGGGATAACGTTATAACGTATTACGTTCTATGTTATAACGTTCTAACGAATTACATTATATGGGACGACGTTATAAAGTATTACGTTATATGGTATAACGTCATAACGTATTACGTTATATGTTATAACGTTAAAACTATTACGTTATATGGTATGTCGTTGTAACGTATTATGTTATATGGTATGACGTTATAACTTAATCCGTTATTTGTTATGACGTTGTAACGTACTACGTTATATGGGATGACGTTATAACGTATTACGTCATATGGGACGACGTTATAGCGCATTACATTATATGGTATAACCTTATAACGTATTACGTTATATGGGATGACGTTATAACGTATTACGTTATATGTTATAACGTTATAACGTATTTCGTTATATGGTATGACGTTATAACGTATTACGTTATAGGGGATGACGTTACAACGTATTACGTTATAACGTATTACGTTATATGGTATGACGTTATAACGTATTACGTTATATGTTATAACGTTATAACGTATTACGTTATATCATATGTCGTTATAACGTATTACGTTATATGGCATAACGTTATAACGTATTACGTTATATGGGATAACGTTATAACGTAATAGGTTATATGGTATGACGTTATAACATAATACGTTATATGTTATGACGTTTTAACGTATTAAGTTATGTGGCATAACGTTATAACGTATTACGTTATATGGTATGTCGTTATAACGTATTACGTTATATGGTATGACGTTATAACTTAATACGTTATTTGTTATGACGTTATAACGTACTACGTTATATGGTATGTCGTTATAACGTATTACGTTATATGGCATAACGTTATAACGTATTACGTTATATGGTATGACGTTATAACGTATTACGTTATATGGGATGACGTTATAACGTATTACGTTATATGGTATAACGTTATAACGTATTACGTTATATGGTATAACGTTACAACTTATTACGTTATATATTATAACGTTATAACGTAATAATTTATATGGTATGACGTTATAACGTATTACGTTATACGGTATGACGTTATAACGTATTACGTTATATGGTATGTCGTTATAACGTACTACGTTATATGGCATAACGTTATAACGTATTACGTTATATGGTATGTCGTTATAACGTATTACTTTATATGTTATAACGTTATAACGTATTACGTTATATGGCATTACGTTATAACGTATTACGTTATATGGTATGACGTTATAACGTATTACGTTATATGGTATGTCGTTATAACGTCTTACGTTATATGGCATAACGTTATAACTTATTACGTTATATGGTTTGTCGTTATAACGTATTACGTTATACGATATAACGTTATAACGTAATACGTTATATGGGATGACGTTATAACGTAATAGGTTGTATGATATGACGTTATAACGTATTACGTTATATGATATAACGTTATAACGTAATACGTTATATGGGATGACGTTATAACGTATTACGTTATATGGTATGACGTTATAACGTATTACGTTATATGGTATGTCGTTATAACGTATTACTTTATATGTTATAACGTTATAACGTATTACGTTATATGGCATTACGTTATAACGTATTACGTTATATGGTATGACATTATAACGTATTACGCTATATGGTATGACGTTATAACGTATTACGTTATATGGGACGACGTTATAACGTCTTACGTTGTATGGTATAACGTCATAACGTATTACGTTATATGGGATGACGTTATAACGTAATAGGTTGTATGATATGACGTTATAACGTATTACGTTATATGTTATAGCGTTCTAACGTATTACGTTATATGGGATGACGTTATAACGTATTACGTTATATGGTATAACGTTATAACGTATTACGTTATATGGCATTACGTTATAACGTATTACGTTATATGGTATGTCGTTATAACGTCTTACGTTATATGGCATAACGTTATAACTTATTACGTTATATGGTATGTCGTTATAACGTATTACTTTATATGTTGTAACGTTATAACGTATGCGTTATATGGTATGACGTTATAACGTATTACGTTTTATGATATACAGTTATAACGTATTACGTTATATGGTATGACGTTATAACATATTACGTTATATGTTATAACGTTATAACGTATTACGTTATATGGGATGACATTTTTAACGTATTACGTTATATGCTATAACGTTATAACGTATTACGTTATATGGGATGACGTTATAACGTATTACGTTCAATGTTATAACGTTGTAACGTATTACGTTATATGGTATACAGTTGTAACGTGTTATCTTATATGGTATAACGTTATAACGTATTACGTTATATGTTATAACGTTATAACGTATTACGTTATATGGGATGACATTTTTAACGTATTACGTTATATGCTATAACGTTATAACGTATTACGTTATATGGGATGACGTTATAACGTATTACGTTCAATGTTATAACGTTGTAACGTATTACGTTATATGGTATACAGTTGTAACGTGTTATCTTATATGGTATAACGTTATAACGTATTACGTTATATGTTATAACGTTGTAACGTATTACGTTATATGGTATACAGTTATAACGTATTACGTTATTTGGGATGACGTTATAACGTATTACGTTATATGTTATAACGTTATAACGTATTAAGTTATATGGGATGACGTTATAACGTATTACGTTCTATGTTATAACGTAGTAACGTATTACGTTATATGGTATACAGTTATAACGCAGTACGTTATATGGTATGACGTTACAACGTATTACGTTATATGGGACGACGTTATAACGTACTACGTTATATGGTATGTCGTTATAACGTATTACGTTATATGGCGTAACGTTATAACGTATTACGTTATATGGTATGACGTTATAACGTATTACGTTATATGGGATGACGTTATAACGTATTACGTTATATGGTATAACGTTATAACGTATTACGTTATATGGTATAACGTTACAACGTATTACGTTATATATTATAACGTTATAACGTAATAATTTATATGGTATGACGTTATAACGTATTACGTTATATGGCACACCGTTAGAACGTATTACGTTAAATGATATAACGTTATAACGTAATAGGTTATATGGGATGTCGTTATAACGTAATACGTTATATGGGATGACGTTATAACGTATTACGTTATATGCGACGACGTTATAGCGCATTACATTAAATGGTATAACGTTATAACGTATTACGTTATTTGGGATGACGTTGTAACGTATTACGCTCTATGTTATAACGTTGTAACGTATTACGTTATATGGTATACAGTTATAACGTATTACGTTATATGGGATGACGTTATAACGTATTACGTTATAGGGGATGACGTTACAACGTATTACGTTATATGTTATGACGTTGTAACGTATTACGTTATAGGGGTTGACGTTATATCGTATTACGTTATATGTTATGATGTTATAACGTATTACGTTATATGGTATGACGTTATAACGTATTACGTTATATGGGATGACGTTATAACGTATTACGTTCTATGTTATGACGTTGTAACGTATTACGTTATATGGTATACAGTTATAACGTATTACGTTATATGGTATGACGTTATAACGTATTACGTTATAGGGGATGACGTTACAACGTATTACGTTATATGTTATGACGTTATAACGTATTACGTTGTATGGGACGACGTTATAACGTCTTACGTTGTATGGTATAACGTCATAACCTATTACGTTATATGTTATAACGTTATAACGTATAACGTTATATGGTATGACGTTATAACGTATTACGTTATATGATATATAGTTATAACGTATTACGTTATATGGTATGACGTTATAACGTATTACGTTATATGTTATAACGTTATAACGTATTACGTTATATAGGATGACGTTTTTAACGTATTACGTTATATGGTATGACGTTATAACGTATTACGTTATATGGTATAACGTTATAACGTATTACGTTATATGTTATAACGTTATAACGTAATACGTTATATGGGATGACGTTATAACGTATTACGCTATATGCGACGACGTTATAGCGCATTACATTAAATGGTATAACGTTATAACGTATTACGTTATTTGGGATGACGTTATAACGTATTACGTTATATGTTATAACGTTATAACGTATTACGTTATATGGTATGACGTTATAACGTATTACGTTATATGGGACGACGTTATAACGTCTTACGTTGTATGGTATAACGTCATAACCTATTGCGTTATATGTTATAACGTTATATGGTATGTCGTTATAACGTATTAAGTTATGTGGCAAAACGTTATAACGTATTACGTTATATGATATAACATTATAACGTATTACGTTATATGTTATGACGTTATAACGTATTACGTTATATGGGATGACGTTATAACGTATTACGTTCTATGTTATAACGTTGTAACGTATTACGTTATATGGTATACAGTTGTAACGTGTTATGTTATATGGTATGACGTTATAACGTATTACGTTATATGTTATAACGTTATATCGTATTACGTTCTATGTTATAACGTTGTAACGTATTACGTTATATGGTATACAGTTATAACGTATTACGTTATATGGTATGACGTTATAACGTATTACGTTATAGGGGATGACGTTATAACGTATTACGTTATATGCGACGACGTTATAGCGCATTACATTAAATGGTATAACGTTATAACGTATTACGTTATTTGGGATGACGTTATAAGGTATTACGTTATATGTTATAACGTTATAACGTATTAAGTTATATGGGATGACGTTATAACGTATTACGTTCTATGTTATAACGTAGTAACGTATTACGTTATATGGTATACAGTTATAACGCAGTACGTTATATGGTATGACGTTACAACGTATTACGTTATATGGGACGACGTTATAACGTACTACGTTATATGGTATGTCGTTATAACGTATTACGTTATATGGCATAACGTTATAACGTATTACGTTATATGGTATGACGTTATAACGTATTACGTTATATGGGATGACGTTATAGCGCATTACATTAAATGGTATAACGTTATAACGTATTACGTTATTTGGGATGACGTTATAAGGTATTACGTTATATGTTATAACGTTATAACGTATTAAGTTATATGGGATGACGTTATAACGTATTACGTTCTATGTTATAACGTAGTAACGTATTACGTTATATGGTATACAGTTATAACGCAGTACGTTATATGGTATGACGTTACAACGTATTACGTTATATGGGACGACGTTATAACGTACTGCGTTATATGGTATGACGTTATAACGTATTACGTTATATGGGACGACGTTATAACGTCTTACGTTATACGATATAACGTTATAACGCAATACGTTATATGGGATGACGTTATAACGTATAACGTTATATGGTATGTCGTTATAACGTATTAAGTTATGTGGCAAAACGTCATAACGTATTACGTTATATGATATAACATTATAACGTATTACGTTATATGTTATGACGTTATAACGTATTACGTTATATGGGATGACGTTATAACGTATTACGTTCTATGTTATAACGTAGTAACGTATTACGTTATATGGTATATAGTTATAACGCAGTACGTTATATGGTATGACGTTATAACGTATTACGTTATATGGGACGACGTTATAACGTATTACGTTATATGGTATAACGTCATAACGTATTACGTTATATGTTATAACGTTATAACGTATTACGTTATATGGTATGTCGTTGTAACGTATTAAGTTATATGGTATGACGTTATAACTTAATCCGTTATTTGTTATGACGTTATAACGTACTACGTTATATGGGATGACGTTATAACGTATTACGTTATATGGGACGACGTTATAGCGCATTACATTATATGGTATAACCTTATAACGTATTACGTTATATGGGATGACGTTATAACGTATTACGTTATATGTTATAACGTTATAACGTATTTCATTATATGGTATAACGTTATAACGTATTACGTTATATGGTATGACGTTATAACTTAATCCGTTATTTGTTATGACGTTATAACGGACTACGTTATATAGGATGACGTTATAACGTATTACGTTATATGGGACGACGTTATAGCGCATTACATTATATGGTATAACCTTATAACGTATTACGTTATATGGGATGACGTTATAACGTATTACGTTATATGTTATAACGTTATAACGTATTTCGTTATATGGTATAACGTTATAACGTATTACGTTATATGTTATAACGTTGTAACGTATTACGTTATATGTTATAACGTTATAACGTATTACGTAATATGGTATGTCGTTATAACGTATTACGTTATATGGCATTACGTTATAACGTATTACGTTATATGGCATAACGTTATAACGTATTACGTTATATGGGATGACGTTATAACGTATTACGTTATATGTTATAACGTTATAACGTATTACGTAATATGGTATGTCGTTATAACGTATTACGTTATATGGCATTACGTTATAACGTATTACGTAATATGGTATGTCGTTATAACGTACTACGTTCCATGTTATAACGTTGTAACGTATTACGTTATATGGTATGTCGTTATAACGTATTACGTTATATGTTATAACGTTATAACGTATTACGTAATATGGTATGTCGTTATAACGTATTACGTTATATGGCATTACGTTATAACGTATTACGTAATATGGTATGTCGTTATAACGTATTACGTTCCATGTTGTAACGTTGTAACGTATTACGTTATATGGTATACAGTTGTAACGTACTACGTTATATGGGATGACGTTATAACGTATTACGTTATATGGGACGACGTTATAACGTATTACGTTATATGTTATAACGTTATAACGAATTACGTAATATGGTATGTCGTTATAACGTATTACGTTATATGGCATTACGTTATAACGTATTACGTTATATGTTATAACGTTATAACGTATTTCGTTATATGGTACAAAGTTATAACGTATTACGTTATATGTTATAACGTTGTAACGTATTACATTATATGTTATAACGTTATAACGTATTACGTTATATGGGATGACGTTATAACGTATTACGTTCCATGTTATAACGTTGTAACGTATTACGTTATATGGTATACAGTTATAACGTATTACGTTATATGGGACGACGTTATATCGCATTACATTATATGGTATAACGTTATAACGTATTACGTTATATGGCATAACGTTATAACGTATTACGTTATATGATATAACGTTATAACGTAATACGTTATATGGGATGACGTTATAACGTAATAGGTTGTATGATATGACGTTATAACGTATTACGTTATATGGGATAACGTTATAACGTATTACGTTCTATGTTATAACGTTCTAACGTATTACGTTATATGGTATACGGTTATAACGAATTACGTTATATGGTATGACTTTATAACGTATTGCGTTATAGGGGATGTCGTTATAACGCATTACGTTATATGTTATAGCGTTCTAACGTATTACGTTATATGGTATACAGTTATAACGTATTACGTTATATGGTATGACGTTATAACGTATTACGTTATAGGGGATGACGTTACAACGTATTACGTTATAACGTATTACGTTATATGGTATGACGTATAACGTATTACGTTATAGGGGATGACGTTATAACGTATTACGTTATATGTTATAGCGTTATAACGTATTACGTAATATGGCATAACGTTATAACGTATTACGTTATATGTTATAGCGTTATAACGTATTACGTTATATGGCATAACATTATAACGTATTACGTTATATGGTATGACGTTATAAGGTATTACGTTCTATGTTATAACGTTCTAACGTATTACGTTATATGGTATACGGTTATAACGTATTACGTTATATGGTATGACGTTATAACGCATTACGTTATAGGGGATGACGTTATAACGTATTACGTTATATGTTATAGCGTTATAACGTATTACGTTATATGGCATAACGTTATAACGTATTACGTTATATGGTATGACGTTATAAGGTATTACGTTATATGGTATAACGTTATAACGTATGACGTTATATATTATAACGTTATAACGTAATAATTCATATGGTATGACGTTATAACGTATTACGTTATATGGGATGACGTTATAACGTATTACGTTATATGGGATGACGTTGTAACGTATTACGTTCTATGTTATAACGTTGTAACGTATTACGTTATATGGTATGACGTTATAACGTATTACGTTATATGGCATAACGTTATAACGTATTACGTTATATCTTATGACGTTATAACGTATTACGTTATATGGCATAACGTTATAACGTATTACGTTATATGGTATGTCGTTATAACGTATTACGTTATATGGCACAACGTTAGGACGTATTACGTTAAATGATACAACGTTATAACGTAATAGGTTATATGGGATGTCGTTATAACGTAATAGGTTATATGGTATGACGTTATAACGTATTACGTTATATGGGATGACGTTGTAACGTATTACGTTATATGTTATGACGTTATAACGTATTACGTTATAGGGGTTGACGTTATAACGTATTACGTTATATGTTATGACGTTATAACGTATTACGTTATATGGTATGACGTTATTTCGTATTACGTTATATGGCATAACGTTGTAACGTATTACGTTATATGGTATACAGTTATAACGTATTACGTTATATGTTATGACGTTATAACGTATTACGTTATATGGTATAACGTTAGAACGTATTACGTCATATGTTATAACGTTATAACGTATTACGTTATATGGTATGTCGTTATAACGTATTACGATATATGGCATAACGTTATACGTTATATGTGATGACGTTATAACGTATTACGTTATATGATATGACGTTATAACGTATTAAGCTATGTGGCATAACGTTATAACGTATTACGTTATATGTTATAACGTTATAACGTACTACGTTATATGGTATGTCGTTATAACGTATTACTTTATATGTTATAACGTTATAACGTATTACGTTATATGGTATGACGTTATAACGTATTACGTTATATGGCATAACGTTATAACGTATTACGTTATATGATATAACGTTATAACGTAATACGTTATATGGGATGACGTTATAACGTAATAGGTTATATGGTATGACGTTATAACGTATTACGTTATATGGGATGACGTTATAACGTATTACGTTCTATGTTATAACGTTGTAACGTATTACGTTATATGGTATACAGTTATAACGTATTACATTATATGCTATAACGTTATAACGTATTACGTAATATGGTATGCCGTTATAACGTATTACGTTATATGGCATTACGTTATAACGTATTACGTTATATGGTATGTCGTTATAACGTATTACGATATATGGCATAACGTTATACGTTATATGGGATGACGTTATAACGTATTATGTTATATGATATGACGTTATAACGTATTAAGCTATGTGGCATAACGTTATAACGTATTACGTTATATGGCATAACGTTATAACGTATTACGTTATATGGTATGACGTTATAAGGTATTACGTTATATGGTATAACGTTATAACGTATGACGTTATATATTATAACGTTATAACGTAATAATTCATATGGCATGACGTTATAACGTATTACGTTATAGGGGATGACGTTACAACGTATTACGTTATAACGTATTACGTTATATGGGATAACGTTATAACGTATTACGTTATATGGTATGTCGTTATAACGTATTACGTTATATGGTATACAGTTATAACGTATTACGTTATATGGTATGACGTTATAACGTATTACGTTATATGTTATAACGTTATAACGTATTACGTTATATGGGATGACGTTATAACGTATTACGTTATATGTTATAACGTTATAACGTATTACGTTATATGGGATGACGTTATAACGTATTACGTTATATGTTATAACGTTATAACGTATTACGTTCTATGTTATAACGTTGTAACGTATTACGTTATATGGTATACTGTTGTAACGTATTACGTTATATGCTATGACGTTATAACGTATTACGTTATATGTTATAACGTTATAACGTATTACGTTATATGGTTTAACGTTATAACGTATTACGTTATATGTTATAACGTTATAACGTAATACGTTATATGGGATCACGCTATAACGTATTACGTTATATGTTATAACGTTATAACTTAATACGTTATATGGGATCACGTTATAACGTATTACGTTATATGTTATGACGTTATAACGTATTACGTAATATGGTATGTCGTTATAACGTATTACGTTATATGGCATTACGTTATAACGTATTACGTAATATGGTATGTCGTTATAACGTATTACGTTCCATGTTATAACGTTGTAACGTATTACGTTATATGGTATGTCGTTATAACGTATTACGTTATATGTTATAACGTTATAACGTATTACGTAATATGGTATGTCGTTATAACGTATTACGTTATATGTTATAACGTTATAACGTATTTCGTTATATGGTATAACGTTATAACGTATTACGTTATATGTTATAACGTTGTAACGTATTACATTATATGGTATAACGTAATAACGTATTACGTTATATGGGATGACGTTATAACGTATTACTTTATATGGTATACAGTTGTAACGTATTACGTTATATGGGATGACGTTATAACGTATTACGTTATATGTTATAACGTTATAACGTATTACGTTATATGGGATGACGTTATAACGTATTACGTTTTATGTTATAACGTTGTATCGTATTACGTTATATAGTATACAGTTGTAACGTATTACGTTATATGGTATGACGTTATAACGTATTACGTTATATGTTATAACGTTATAACGTATTACGTAATATGGTATGTCGTTATAACGTATTATGTTATATGGCACTACGTTATAATGTATTACGTAATATGGTATGTCGTTATAACGTATTACGTTCCATGTTATAACGTTGTAACGTATTACGTTATATGGTATAACGTTATAACGTATTACGTTATATGTTATAACGTTGTAACGTATTACATTATATCGTATAACGTAATAACGTATTACGTTATATGGGATGACGTTATAACGTATTACGTTATATGGTATACAGTTGTAACGTATTACGTTATATGGGATGACGTTATAACGTATTACGTTATATGTTATAACGTTATAACGTATTACGTTATATGGGATGACGTTATAACGTATTACGTTTTATGTTATAACGTTGTATCGTATTACGTTATATAGTATACAGTTGTAACGTATTACGTTATATGGTATGACGTTATAACGTATTACGTTATATGTTATAACGTTATAACGTATTACGTAATATGGTATGTCGTTATAACGTATTATGTTATATGGCACTACGTTATAATGTATTACGTAATATGGTATGTCGTTATAACGTATTACGTTCCATGTTATAACGTTGTAACGTATTACGTTATATGGTATACAGTTATAACGTATTACGTTATATGGGACGACGTTATAACGTATTACGTTATATGTTATAACGTTATAACGTATTACGTTATATGGCATAACGTTATAACGTATTACGTTATATGATATAACGTTATAACGTAATACGTTATATGGGATGACGTTATAACGTAATAGGTTGTATGATATGACGTTATAACGTATTACGTTATATGGGATAACGTTATAACGTATTACGTTCTATGTTATAACGTTCTAACGTATTACGTTATATGGTATACGGTTATAACGAATTACGTTATATGGTATGACTTTATAACGTATTGCGTTATAGGGGATGTCGTTATAACGTATTACGTTATATGTTATAGCGTTCTAACGTATTACGTTATATGGTATACAGTTATAACGTATTACGTTATATGGTATGACGTTATAACGTATTACGTTATAGGGGATGACGTTACAACGTATTACGTTATAACGTATTACGTTATATGGTATGACGTATAACGTATTACGTTATAGGGGATGACGTTATAACGTATTACGTTATATGTTATAGCGTTATAACGTATTACGTTATATGGCATAACGTTATAACGTATTACGTTATATGTTATAGCGTTATAACGTATTACGTTATATGGCATAACATTATAACGTATTACGTTATATGGTATGACGTTATAAGGTATTACGTTCTATGTTATAACGTTCTAACGTATTACGTTATATGGTATACGGTTATAACGTATTACGTTATATGGTATGACGTTATAACGCATTACGTTATAGGGGATGACGTTATAACGTATTACGTTATATGTTATAGCGTTATAACGTATTACGTTATATGGCATAACGTTATAACGTATTACGTTATATGGTATGACGTTATAAGGTATTACGTTATATGGTATAACGTTATAACGTATGACGTTATATATTATAACGTTATAACGTAATAATTCATATGGTATGACGTTATAACGTATTACGTTATATGGGATGACGTTATAACGTATTACGTTATATGGTATGACGTTATAACGTATTACGTTATATGGTATGTCGTTATAGCGTACTACGTTATATGGCATAACGTTATAACTTATTACGTTATATGGTATGTCGTTATAACTTATTACTTTATATGTTATAACGTTATAACGTATTACGTTATATGTTATGACGTTATAACGTATTACGCTATATGGTATGACGTTATAACGTATTACGTTATATGTTATAACGTTATAACGTATTACGTTATATCTTATGTCGTTATAACGTATTACGTTATATGACATAACGTTATAACGTATTACGTTATATGGTATGCCGTTATAACGTATTACGTTATATGGCACAACGTTAGAACGTATTATGTTAAATGATATAACGTTATAACGTAATAGGTTATATGGTATGACGTTATAACGTATTACGTTATATGGGATGACGTTGTAACGTATTACGTTCTATGTTATAACGTTGTAACGTATTACGTTATATGGTATACAGTTATAACGTATTACGTTATATGGTATGACGTTATAACGTATTACGTTATAGGGGATGACGTTACAACGTATTACGTTATATGGTATGACGTTATTTCGTATTACGTTATATGGCATAACGTTGTAACGTATTACGTTATATGGTATACAGTTATAACGTATTACGTTATATGTTATGACGTTATAACGTATTACGTTATATGGTATAACGTTAGAACGTATTACGTCATATGTTATAACGTTATAACGTATTACGTTATATGGTATGTCGTTATAACGTATTACGATATATGGCATAACGTTATACGTTATATGTGATGACGTTATAACGTATTACGTTATATGATATGACGTTATAACGTATTAAGCTATGTGGCATAACGTTATAACGTATTACGTTATATGTTATAACGTTATAACGTACTACGTTATATGGTATGTCGTTATAACGTATTACTTTATATGTTATAACGTTATAACGTATTACGTTATATGGTATGACGTTATAACGTATTACGTTATATGGCATAACGTTATAACGTATTACGTTATATGATATAACGTTATAACGTAATACGTTATATGGGATGACGTTATAACGTAATAGGTTATATGGTATGACGTTATAACGTATTACGTTATATGGGATGACGTTATAACGTATTACGTTCTATGTTATAACGTTGTAACGTATTACGTTATATGGTATACAGTTATAACGTATTACATTATATGCTATAACGTTATAACGTATTACGTAATATGGTATGCCGTTATAACGTATTACGTTATATGGCATTACGTTATAACGTATTACGTTATATGGTATGTCGTTATAACGTATTACGATATATGGCATAACGTTATACGTTATATGGGATGACGTTATAACGTATTATGTTATATGATATGACGTTATAACGTATTAAGCTATGTGGCATAACGTTATAACGTATTACGTTATATGGCATAACGTTATAACGTATTACGTTATATGGTATGACGTTATAAGGTATTACGTTATATGGTATAACGTTATAACGTATGACGTTATATATTATAACGTTATAACGTAATAATTCATATGGCATGACGTTATAACGTATTACGTTATAGGGGATGACGTTACAACGTATTACGTTATAACGTATTACGTTATATGGGATAACGTTATAACGTATTACGTTATATGGTATGTCGTTATAACGTATTACGTTATATGGTATACAGTTATAACGTATTACGTTATATGGTATGACGTTATAACGTATTACGTTATATGTTATAACGTTATAACGTATTACGTTATATGGGATGACGTTATAACGTATTACGTTATATGTTATAACGTTATAACGTATTACGTTATATGGGATGACGTTATAACGTATTACGTTATATGTTATAACGTTATAACGTATTACGTTCTATGTTATAACGTTGTAACGTATTACGTTATATGGTATACTGTTGTAACGTATTACGTTATATGCTATGACGTTATAACGTATTACGTTATATGTTATAACGTTATAACGTATTACGTTATATGGTTTAACGTTATAACGTATTACGTTATATGTTATAACGTTATAACGTAATACGTTATATGGGATCACGCTATAACGTATTACGTTATATGTTATAACGTTATAACTTAATACGTTATATGGGATCACGTTATAACGTATTACGTTATATGTTATAACGTTATAACGTATTACGTAATATGGTATGTCGTTATAACGTATTACGTTATATGGCATTACGTTATAACGTATTACGTAATATGGTATGTCGTTATAACGTATTACGTTCCATGTTATAACGTTGTAACGTATTACGTTATATGGTATGTCGTTATAACGTATTACGTTATATGTTATAACGTTATAACGTATTACGTAATATGGTATGTCGTTATAACGTATTACGTTATATGTTATAACGTTATAACGTATTTCGTTATATGGTATAACGTTATAACGTATTACGTTATATGTTATAACGTTGTAACGTATTACATTATATGGTATAACGTAATAACGTATTACGTTATATGGGATGACGTTATAACGTATTACGTTATATGGTATACAGTTGTAACGTATTACGTTATATGGGATGACGTTATAACGTATTACGTTATATGTTATAACGTTATAACGTATTACGTTATATGGGATGACGTTATAACGTATTACGTTTTATGTTATAACGTTGTATCGTATTACGTTATATAGTATACAGTTGTAACGTATTACGTTATATGGTATGACGTTATAACGTATTACGTTATATGTTATAACGTTATAACGTATTACGTAATATGGTATGTCGTTATAACGTATTATGTTATATGGCACTACGTTATAATGTATTACGTAATATGGTATGTCGTTATAACGTATTACGTTCCATGTTATAACGTTGTAACGTATTACGTTATATGGTATAACGTTATAACGTATTACGTTATATGTTATAACGTTGTAACGTATTACATTATATGGTATAACGTAATAACGTATTACGTTATATGGGATGACGTTATAACGTATTACGTTATATGGTATACAGTTGTAACGTATTACGTTATATGGGATGACGTTATAACGTATTACGTTATATGTTATAACGTTATAACGTATTACGTTATATGGGATGACGTTATAACGTATTACGTTTTATGTTATAACGTTGTATCGTATTACGTTATATAGTATACAGTTGTAACGTATTACGTTATATGGTATGACGTTATAACGTATTACGTTATATGTTATAACGTTATAACGTATTACGTAATATGGTATGTCGTTATAACGTATTATGTTATATGGCACTACGTTATAATGTATTACGTAATATGGTATGTCGTTATAACGTATTACGTTCCATGTTATAACGTTGTAACGTATTACGTTATATGGTATACAGTTATAACGTATTACGTTATATGGGACGACGTTATAACGTATTACGTTATATGTTATAACGTTATAACGTATTACGTTATATGGCATAACGTTATAACGTATTACGTTATATGATATAACGTTATAACGTAATACGTTATATGGGATGACGTTATAACGTAATAGGTTGTATGATATGACGTTATAACGTATTACGTTATATGGGATAACGTTATAACGTATTACGTTCTATGTTATAACGTTCTAACGTATTACGTTATATGGTATACGGTTATAACGAATTACGTTATATGGTATGACTTTATAACGTATTGCGTTATAGGGGATGTCGTTATAACGTATTACGTTATATGTTATAGCGTTCTAACGTATTACGTTATATGGTATACAGTTATAACGTATTACGTTATATGGTATGACGTTATAACGTATTACGTTATAGGGGATGACGTTACAACGTATTACGTTATAACGTATTACGTTATATGGTATGACGTATAACGTATTACGTTATAGGGGATGACGTTATAACGTATTACGTTATATGTTATAGCGTTATAACGTATTACGTTATATGGCATAACGTTATAACGTATTACGTTATATGTTATAGCGTTATAACGTATTACGTTATATGGCATAACATTATAACGTATTACGTTATATGGTATGACGTTATAAGGTATTACGTTCTATGTTATAACGTTCTAACGTATTACGTTATATGGTATACGGTTATAACGTATTACGTTATATGGGATGACGTTATAACGTATTACGTTATATGGTATGACGTTATAACGTATTACGTTATATGGTATGTCGTTATAGCGTACTACGTTATATGGCATAACGTTATAACTTATTACGTTATATGGTATGTCGTTATAACTTATTACTTTATATGTTATAACGTTATAACGTATTACGTTATATGTTATGACGTTATAACGTATTACGCTATATGGTATGACGTTATAACGTATTACGTTATATGTTATAACGTTATAACGTATTACGTTATATCTTATGTCGTTATAACGTATTACGTTATATGACATAACGTTATAACGTATTACGTTATATGGTATGCCGTTATAACGTATTACGTTATATGGCACAACGTTAGAACGTATTATGTTAAATGATATAACGTTATAACGTAATAGGTTATATGGGATGTCGTTATAACGTAATAGGTTATATGGTATGACGTTATAACGTATTACGTTATATGGGATGACGTTGTAACGTATTACGTTCTATGTTATAACGTTGTAACGTATTACGTTATATGGTATGACGTTATAACGTATTACGTTATATGGCATAACGTTATAACGTATTACGTTATATCTTATGTCGTTATAACGTATTACGTTATATGGCATAACGTTATAACGTATTACGTTATATGGTATGTCGTTATAACGTATTACGTTATATGGCACAACGTTAGGACGTATTACGTTAAATGATATAACGTTATAACGTAATAGGTTATATGGGATGTCGTTATAACGTAATAGGTTATATGGTATGACGTTATAACGTATTACGTTATATGGGATGACGTTGTAACGTATTACGTTCTATGTTATAACGTTGTAACGTATTACGTTATATGGTATACAGTTATAACGTATTACGTTATATGGTATGACGTTATAACGTATTACGTTATAGGGGATGACGTTACAACGTATTACGTTATATGTTATGACGTTATAACGTATTACGTTATAGGGGTTGACGTTATTTCGTATTACGTTATATGGCATAACGTTGTAACGTATTACGTTATATGGTATACAGTTATAACGTATTACGTTATATGTTATGACGTTATAACGTATTACGTTATATGGTATAACGTTAGAACCTATTACGTCATATGTTATAACGTTATAACGTATTACGTTATATGGTATGTCGTTATAACGTATTACGATATATGGCATAACGTTATACGTTATATGTGATGACGTTATAACGTATTACGTTATATGATATGACGTTATAACGTATTAAGCTATGTGGCATAACGTTATAACGTATTACGTTATATGTTATAACGTTATAACGTACTACGTTATATGGTATGTCGTTATAACGTATTACTTTATATGTTATAACGTTATAACGTATTACGTTATATGGTATGACGCTATAACGTATTACGTTATATGGCATAACGTTATAACGTATTACGTTATATGATATAACGTTATAACGTAATACGTTATATGGGATGACGTTATAACGTAATAGGTTATATGGTATGACGTTATAACGTATTACGTTATATGGGATGACGTTATAACGTATTACGTTCTATGTTATAACGTTGTAACGTATTACGTTATATGGTATACAGTTATAACGTATTACCTTATATGCTATAACGTTATAACGTATTACGTAATATGGTATGCCGTTATAACGTATTACGTTATATGGCATTACGTTATAACGTATTACGTTATATGATATGTCGTTATAACGTATTACGATATATGGCATAACGTTATACGTTATATGGGATGACGTTATAACGTATTATGTTATATGATATGACGTTATAACGTATTAAGCTATGTGGCATAACGTTATAACGTATTACGTTATATGGCATAACGTTATAACGTATTACGTTATATGGTATGACGTTATAAGGTATTACGTTATATGGTATAACGTTATAACGTATGACGTTATATATTATAACGTTATAACGTAATAATTCATATGGCATGACGTTATAACGTATTACGTTATAGGGGATGACGTTACAACGTATTACGTTATAACGTATTACGTTATATGGGATAACGTTATAACGTATTACGTTATATGGTATGTCGTTATAACGTATTACGTTATATGGTATACAGTTATAACGTATTACGTTATATGGTATGACGTTATAACGTATTACGTTATATGTTATAACGTTATAACGTATTACGTTATATGGGATGACGTTATAACGTATTACGTTATATGTTATAACGTTATAACGTATTACGTTATATGGGATGACGTTATAACGTATTACGTTATATGTTATAACGTTATAACGCATTACGTTCTATGTTATAACGTTGTAACGTATTACGTTATATGGTATACTGTTGTAACGTATTACGTTATATGCTATGACGTTATAACGTATTACGTTATATGTTATAACGTTATAACGTATTACGTTATATGGTTTAACGCTATAACGTATTACGTTATATGTTATAACGTTATAACGTAATACGTTATATGGGATCACGCTATAACGTATTACGTTATATGTTATAACGTTATAACTTAATACGTTATATGGGATCACGTTATAACGTATTACGTTATATGTTATAACGTTATAACGTATTACGTAATATGGTATGTCGTTATAACGTATTACGTTATATGGCATTACGTTATAACGTATTACGTAATATGGTATGTCGTTATAACGTATTACGTTCCATGTTATAACGTTGTAACGTATTACGTTATATGGTATGTCGTTATAACGTATTACGTTATATGTTATAACGTTATAACGTATTACGTAATATGGTATGTCGTTATAACGTATTACGTTATATGTTATAACGTTATAACGTATTTCGTTATATGGTATAACGTTATAACGTATTACGTTATATGTTATAACGTTGTAACGTATTACATTATATGGTATAACGTAATAACGTATTACGTTATATGGGATGACGTTATAACGTATTACGTTATATGGTATACAGTTGTAACGTATTACGTTATATGGGATGACGTTATAACGTATTACGTTATATGTTATAACGTTATAACGTATTACGTTATATGGGATGACGTTATAACGTATTACGTTTTATGTTATAACGTTGTATCGTATTACGTTATATAGTATACAGTTGTAACGTATTACGTTATATGGTATGACGTTATAACGTATTACGTTATATGTTATAACGTTATAACGTATTACGTAATATGGTATGTCGTTATAACGTATTATGTTATATGGCACTACGTTATAATGTATTACGTAATATGGTATGTCGTTATAACGTATTACGTTCCATGTTATAACGTTGTAACGTATTACGTTATATGGTATAACGTTATAACGTATTACGTTATATGTTATAACGTTGTAACGTATTACATTATATGGTATAACGTAGTAACGTATTACGTTATATGGGATGACGTTATAACGTATTACGTTATATGGTATACAGTTGTAACGTATTACGTTATATGGGATGACGTTATAACGTATTACGTTATATGTTATAACGTTATAACGTATTACGTTATATGGGATGACGTTATAACGTATTACGTTTTATGTTATAACGTTGTATCGTATTACGTTATATAGTATACAGTTGTAACGTATTACGTTATATGGTATGACGTTATAACGTATTACGTTATATGTTATAACGTTATAACGTATTACGTAATATGGTATGTCGTTATAACGTATTATGTTATATGGCACTACGTTATAATGTATTACGTAATATGGTATGTCGTTATAACGTATTACGTTCCATGTTATAACGTTGTAACGTATTACGTTATATGGTATACAGTTGTAACGTATTACGTTATATGGTATGACGTTATAACGTATTACGTTATATGTTATAGCGTTCTAACGTATTACGTTATATGGTATACAGTTATAACGTATTACGTTATATGTTATAACGTTATAACGTATTACGTTATATGGTATGACGTTATAACGTATTACGTTATATGTTATAACGTTATAACGTATTACGTAATATGGTATGCCGTTATAACGTATTACGTTATATGGCATTACGTTATAACGTATTACGTTATATGGTATGACGTTATAACGTATTACGTTATATGGTATGTCGTTATATCGTATTACGTTATATGGCATAACGTTATAACGTATTACGTTATATGGTATGTCGTTATAACGTATTACTTTATATGTTATAACGTTATAACGTATTGCGTTATATGGTATGACGTTATAACGTATTACGTTATATGCGACGACGTTATAGCGCATTACATTAAATGGTATAACGTTATAACGTATTACGTTATATGGTATGACGTTGTAACGTATTACGTTCTATGTTATAACGTTGTAACGTATTACGTTATATGGTATACAGTTATAACGTATTACGTTATATGTTATAACGTTATAACGTATTACGTTCTATGTTATAACGTTGTAACGTATTACGTTATATGGTATACAGTTATAACGTATTACGTTATATGGCATAACGTTATAACGTATTACGTTATATGGTATGTCGTTATAACGTATTACGTTATATGGCACAACGTTAGGACGTATTACGTTAAATGATATAACGTTATAACGTAATAGGTTATATGGGATGTCGTTATAACGTAATAGGTTATATGGTATGACGTTATAACGTATTACGTTATATGGGATGACGTTGTAACGTATTACGTTCTATGTTATAACGTTGTAACGTATTACGTTATATGGTATACAGTTATAACGTATTACGTTATATGGTATGACGTTATAACGTATTACGTTATAGGGGATGAAGTTACAACGTATTACGTTATATGTTATGACGTTATAACGTATTACGTTATAGGGGTTGACGTTATAACGTATTACGTTATATGTTATGACGTTATAACGTATTACGTTATATGGTATGACGTTATTTCGTATTACGTTATATGGCATAACGTTGTAACGTATTACGTTATATGGTATACAGTTATAACGTATTACGTTATATGTTATGACGTTATATCGTATTACGTTATATGGTATAACGTTAGAACGTATTACGTCATATGTTGTAACGTTATAACGTATTACGTTATATGGTATGTCGTTATAACGTATTACGATATATGGCATAACGTTATACGTTATATGTGATGACGTTATAACGTATTACGTTATATGATATGACGTTATAACGTATTAAGCTATGTGGCATAACGTTATAACGTATTACGTTATATGTTATAACGTTATAACGTACTACGTTATATGGTATGTCGTTATAACGTATTACTTTATATGTTATAACGTTATAACGTATTACGTTATATGGTATGACGTTATAACGTATTACGTTATATGGCATAACGTTATAACGTATTACGTTATATGATATAACGTTATAACGTAATACGTTATATGGGATGACGTTATAACGTAATAGGTTATATGGTATGACGTTATAACGTATTACGTTATATGGGATGACGTTATAACGTATTACGTTCTATGTTATAACGTTGTAACGTATTACGTTATATGGTATACAGTTATAACGTATTACATTATATGCTATAACGTTATAACGTATTACGTAATATGGTATGCCGTTATAACGTATTACGTTATATGGCATTACGTTATAACGTATTACGTTATATGGTATGTCGTTATAACGTATTACGATATATGGCATAACGTTATACGTTATATGGGATGACGTTATAACGTATTATGTTATATGATATGACGTTATAACGTATTAAGCTATGTGGCATAACGTTATAACGTATTACGTTATATGGCATAACGTTATAACGTATTACGTTATATGGTATGACGTTATAAGGTATTACGTTATATGGTATAACGTTATAACGTATGACGTTATATATTATAACGTTATAACGTAATAATTCATATGGCATGACGTTATAACGTATTACGTTATAGGGGATGACGTTACAACGTATTACGTTATAACGTATTACGTTATATGGGATAACGTTATAACGTATTACGTTATATGGTATGTCGTTATAACGTATTACGTTATATGGTATACAGTTATAACGTATTACGTTATATGGTATGACGTTATAACGTATTACGTTATATGTTATAACGTTATAACGTATTACGTTATATGGGATGACGTTATAACGTATTACGTTATATGTTATAACGTTATAACGTATTACGTTATATGGGATGACGTTATAACGTATTACGTTATATGTTATAACGTTATAACGTATTACGTTCTATGTTATAACGTTGTAACGTATTACGTTATATGGTATACTGTTGTAACGTATTACGTTATATGCTATGACGTTATAACGTATTACGTTATATGTTATAACGTTATAACGTATTACGTTATATGGTTTAACGTTATAACGTATTACGTTATATGTTATAACGTTATAACGTAATACGTTATATGGGATCACGCTATAACGTATTACGTTATATGTTATAACGTTATAACTTAATACGTTATATGGGATCACGTTATAACGTATTACGTTATATGTTATAACGTTATAACGTATTACGTAATATGGTATGTCGTTATAACGTATTACGTTATATGGCATTACGTTATAACGTATTACGTAATATGGTATGTCGTTATAACGTATTACGTTCCATGTTATAACGTTGTAACGTATTACGTTATATGGTATGTCGTTATAACGTATTACGTTATATGTTATAACGTTATAACGTATTACGTAATATGGTATGTCGTTATAACGTATTACGTTATATGTTATAACGTTATAACGTATTTCGTTATATGGTATAACGTTATAACGTATTACGTTATATGTTATAACGTTGTAACGTATTACATTATATGGTATAACGTAATAACGTATTACGTTATATGGGATGACGTTATAACGTATTACGTTATATGGTATACAGTTGTAACGTATTACGTTATATGGGATGACGTTATAACGTATTACGTTATATGTTATAACGTTATAACGTATTACGTTATATGGGATGACGTTATAACGTATTACGTTTTATGTTATAACGTTGTATCGTATTACGTTATATAGTATACAGTTGTAACGTATTACGTTATATGGTATGACGTTATAACGTATTACGTTATATGTTATAACGTTATAACGTATTACGTAATATGGTATGTCGTTATAACGTATTATGTTATATGGCACTACGTTATAATGTATTACGTAATATGGTATGTCGTTATAACGTATTACGTTCCATGTTATAACGTTGTAACGTATTACGTTATATGGTATAACGTTATAACGTATTACGTTATATGTTATAACGTTGTAACGTATTACATTATATGGTATAACGTAATAACGTATAACGTTATATGGGATGACGTTATAACGTATTACGTTATATGGTATACAGTTGTAACGTATTACGTTATATGGGATGACGTTATAACGTATTACGTTATATGTTATAACGTTATAACGTATTACGTTATATGGGATGACGTTATAACGAATTACGTTTTATGTTATAACGTTGTATCGTATTACGTTATATAGTATACAGTTGTAACGTATTACGTTATATGGTATGACGTTATAACGTATTACGTTATATGTTATAACGTTATAACGTATTACGTAATATGGTATGTCGTTATAACGTATTATGTTATATGGCACTACGTTATAATGTATTACGTAATATGGTATGTCGTTATAACGTATTACGTTCCATGTTATAACGTTGTAACGTATTACGTTATATGGTATACAGTTATAACGTATTACGTTATATGGGACGACGTTATAACGTATTACGTTATATGTTATAACGTTATAACGTATTACGTTATATGGCATAACGTTATAACGTATTACGTTATATGATATAACGTTATAACGTAATACGTTATATGGGATGACGTTATAACGTAATAGGTTGTATGATATGACGTTATAACGTATTACGTTATATGGGATAACGTTATAACGTATTACGTTCTATGTTATAACGTTCTAACGTATTACGTTATATGGTATACGGTTATAACGAATTACGTTATATGGTATGACTTTATAACGTATTGCGTTATAGGGGATGTCGTTATAACGTATTACGTTATATGTTATAGCGTTCTAACGTATTACGTTATATGGTATACAGTTATAACGTATTACGTTATATGGTATGACGTTATAACGTATTACGTTATAGGGGATGACGTTACAACGTATTACGTTATAACGTATTACGTTATATGGTATGACGTATAACGTATTACGTTATAGGGGATGACGTTATAACGTATTACGTTATATGTTATAGCGTTATAACGTATTACGTTATATGGCATAACGTTATAACGTATTACGTTATATGTTATAGCGTTATAACGTATTACGTTATATGGCATAACATTATAACGTATTACGTTATATGGTATGACGTTATAAGGTATTACGTTCTATGTTATAACGTTCTAACGTATTACGTTATATGGTATACGGTTATAACGTATTACGTTATATGGTATGACGTTATAACGCATTACGTTATAGGGGATGACGTTATAACGTATTACGTTATATGTTATAGCGTTATAACGTATTACGTTATATGGCATAACGTTATAACGTATTACGTTATATGGTATGACGTTATAAGGTATTACGTTATATGGTATAACGTTATAACGTATGACGTTATATATTATAACGTTATAACGTAATAATTCATATGGTATGACGTTATAACGTATTACGTTATATGGGATGACGTTATAACGTATTACGTTATATGGTATGACGTTATAACGTATTACGTTATATGGTATGTCGTTATAGCGTACTACGTTATATGGCATAACGTTATAACTTATTACGTTATATGGTATGTCGTTATAACTTATTACTTTATATGTTATAACGTTATAACGTATTACGTTATATGTTATGACGTTATAACGTATTACGCTATATGGTATGACGTTATAACGTATTACGTTATATGTTATAACGTTATAACGTATTACGTTATATCTTATGTCGTTATAACGTATTACGTTATATGACATAACGTTATAACGTATTACGTTATATGGTATGCCGTTATAACGTATTACGTTATATGGCACAACGTTAGAACGTATTATGTTAAATGATATAACGTTATAACGTAATAGGTTATATGGGATGTCGTTATAACGTAATAGGTTATATGGTATGACGTTATAACGTATTACGTTATATGGGATGACGTTGTAACGTTTTACGTTCTATGTTATAACGTTGTAACGTATTACGTTATATGGTATGACGTTATAACGTATTACGTTATATGGCATAACGTTATAACGTATTACGTTATATCTTATGTCGTTATAACGTATTACGTTAAATGGCATAACGTTATAACGTATTACGTTATATGGTATGTCGTTATAACGTATTACGTTATATGGCACAACGTTAGGACGTATTACGTTAAATGATATAACGTTATAACGTAATAGGTTATATGGGATGTCGTTATAACGTAATAGGTTATATGGTATGACGTTATAACGTATTACGTTATATGGGATGACGTTGTAACGTATTACGTTCTATGTTATAACGTTGTAACGTATTACGTTATATGGTATACAGTTATAACGTATTACGTTATATGGTATGACGTTATAACGTATTACGTTATAGGGGATGACGTTACAACGTATTACGTTATATGTTATGACGTTATAACGTATTACGTTATAGGGGTTGACGTTATTTCGTATTACGTTATATGGCATAACGTTGTAACGTATTACGTTATATGGTATACAGTTATAACGTATTACGTTATATGTTATGACGTTATAACGTATTACGTTATATGGTATAACGTTAGAACGTATTACGTCATATGTTATAACGTTATAACGTATTACGTTATATGGTATGTCGTTATAACGTATTACGATATATGGCATAACGTTATACGTTATATGTGATGACGTTATAACGTATTACGTTATATGATATGACGTTATAACGTATTAAGCTATGTGGCATAACGTTATAACGTATTACGTTATATGTTATAACGTTATAACGTACTACGTTATATGGTATGTCGTTATAACGTATTACTTTATATGTTATAACGTTATAACGTATTACGTTATATGGTATGACGTTATAACGTATTACGTTATATGGCATAACGTTATAACGTATTACGTTATATGATATAACGTTATAACGTAATACGTTATATGGGATGACGTTATAACGTAATAGGTTATATGGTATGACGTTATAACGTATTACGTTATATGGGATGACGTTATAACGTATTACGTTCTATGTTATAACGTTGTAACGTATTACGTTATATGGTATACAGTTATAACGTATTACATTATATGCTATAACGTTATAACGTATTACGTAATATGGTATGCCGTTATAACGTATTACGTTATATGGCATTACGTTATAACGTATTACGTTATATGGTATGTCGTTATAACGTATTACGATATATGGCATAACGTTATACGTTATATGGGATGACGTTATAACGTATTATGTTATATGATATGACGTTATAACGTATTAAGCTATGTGGCATAACGTTATAACGTATTACGTTATATGGCATAACGTTATAACGTATTACGTTATATGGTATGACGTTATAAGGTATTACGTTATATGGTATAACGTTATAACGTATGACGTTATATATTATAACGTTATAACGTAATAATTCATATGGCATGACGTTATAACGTATTACGTTATAGGGGATGACGTTACAACGTATTACGTTATAACGTATTACGTTATATGGGATAACGTTATAACGTATTACGTTATATGGTATGTCGTTATAACGTATTACGTTATATGGTATACAGTTATAACGTATTACGTTATATGGTATGACGTTATAACGTATTACGTTATATGTTATAACGTTATAACGTGTTACGTTATATGGGATGACGTTATAACGTATTACGTTATATGTTATAACGTTATAACGTATTACGTTATATGGGATGACGTTATAACGTATTACGTTATATGTTATAACGTTATAACGTATTACGTTCTATGTTATAACGTTGTAACGTATTACGTTATATGGTATACTGTTGTAACGTATTACGTTATATGCTATGACGTTATAACGTATTACGTTATATGTTATAACGTTATAACGTATTACGTTATATGGTTTAACGTTATAACGTATTACGTTATATGTTATAACGTTATAACGTAATACGTTATATGGGATCACGCTATAACGTATTACGTTATATGTTATAACGTTATAACTTAATACGTTATATGGGATCACGTTATAACGTATTACGTTATATGTTATAACGTTATAACGTATTACGTAATATGGTATGTCGTTATAACGTATTACGTTATATGGCATTACGTTATAACGTATTACGTAATATGGTATGTCGTTATAACGTATTACGTTCCATGTTATAACGTTGTAACGTATTACGTTATATGGTATGTCGTTATAACGTATTACGTTATATGTTATAACGTTATAACGTATTACGTAATATGGTATGTCGTTATAACGTATTACGTTATATGTTATAACGTTATAACGTATTTCGTTATATGGTATAACGTTATAACGTATTACGTTATATGTTATAACGTTGTAACGTATTACATTATATGGTATAACGTAATAACGTATTACGTTATATGGGATGACGTTATAACGTATTACGTTATATGGTATACAGTTGTAACGTATTACGTTATATGGGATGACGTTATAACGTATTACGTTATATGTTATAACGTTATAACGTATTACGTTATATGGGATGACGTTATAACGTATTACGTTTTATGTTATAACGTTGTATCGTATTACGTTATATAGTATACAGTTGTAACGTATTACGTTATATGGTATGACGTTATAACGTATTACGTTATATGTTATAACGTTATAACGTATTACGTAATATGGTATGTCGTTATAACGTATTATGTTATATGGCACTACGTTATAATGTATTACGTAATATGGTATGTCGTTATAACGTATTACGTTCCATGTTATAACGTTGTAACGTATTACGTTATATGGTATAACGTTATAACGTATTACGTTATATGGGATGACGTTATAACGTATTACGTTATATGTTATAACGTTATAACGTAATACGTTATATGGGATGACGTTATAACGTATTACGTTATATGGTATACAGTTGTAACGTATTACGTTATATGGGATGACGTTATAACGTATTACGTTATATGTTATAACGTTATAACGTATTACGTTATATGGGATGACGTTATAACGTATTACGTTTTATGTTATAACGTTGTATCGTATTACGTTATATAGTATACAGTTGTAACGTATTACGTTATATGGTATGACGTTATAACGTATTACGTTATATGTTATAACGTTATAACGTATTACGTAATATGGTATGTCGTTATAACGTATTATGTTATATGGCACTACGTTATAATGTATTACGTAATATGGTATGTCGTTATAACGTATTACGTTCCATGTTATAACGTTGTAACGTATTACGTTATATGGTATACAGTTGTAACGTATTACGTTATATGGTATGACGTTATAACGTATTACGTTATATGTTATAGCGTTCTAACGTATTACGTTATATGGTATACAGTTATAATGTATTACGTTATATGTTATAACGTTATAACGTATTACGTTATATGGTATGACGTTATAACGTATTACGTTATATGTTATAACGTTATAACGTATTACGTAATATGGTATGCCGTTATAACGTATTACGTTATATGGCATTACGTTATAACGTATTACGATATATGGTATGACGTTATAACGTATTACGTTATATGGTATGTCGTTATATCGTATTACGTTATATGGCATAACGTTATAACGTATTACGTTATATGGTATGTCGTTATAACGTATTACTTTATATGTTATAACGTTATAACGTATTGCGTTATATGGTATGACGTTATAACGTATTACGTTATATGCGACGACGTTATAGCGCATTACATTAAATGGTATAACGTTATAACGTATTACGTTATATGGTATGACGTTGTAACGTATTACGTTCTATGTTATAACGTTGTAACGTATTACGTTATATGGTATACAGTTATAACGTATTACGTTATATGTTATAACGTTATAACGTATTACGTTCTATGTTATAACGTTGTAACGTATTACGTTATATGGTATACAGTTATAACGTATTACGTTATATGGCATAACGTTATAACGTATTACGTTATATGGTATGTCGTTATAACGTATTACGTTATATGGCACAACGTTAGGACGTATTACGTTAAATGATATAACGTTATAACGTAATAGGTTATATGGGATGTCGTTATAACGTAATAGGTTATATGGTATGACGTTATAACGTATTACGTTATATGGGATGACGTTGTAACGTATTACGTTCTATGTTATAACGTTGTAACGTATTACGTTATATGGTATACAGTTATAACGTATTACGTTATATGGTATGACGTTATAACGTATTACGTTATAGGGGATGAAGTTACAACGTATTACGTTATATGTTATGACGTTATAACGTATTACGTTATAGGGGTTGACGTTATAACGTATTACGTTATATGTTATGACGTTATAACGTATTACGTTATATGGTATGACGTTATTTCGTATTACGTTATATGGCATAACGTTGTAACGTATTACGTTATATGGTATACAGTTATAACGTATTACGTTATATGTTATGACGTTATATCGTATTACGTTATATGGTATAACGTTAGAACGTATTACGTCATATGTTGTAACGTTATAACGTATTACGTTATATGGTATGTCGTTATAACGTATTACGATATATGGCATAACGTTATACGTTATATGTGATGACGTTATAACGTATTACGTTATATGATATGACGTTATAACGTATTAAGCTATGTGGCATAACGTTATAACGTATTACGTTATATGTTATAACGTTATAACGTACTACGTTATATGGTATGTCGTTATAACGTATTACTTTATATGTTATAACGTTATAACGTATTACGTTATATGGTATGACGTTATAACGTATTACGTTATATGGCATAACGTTATAACGTATTACGTTATATGATATAACGTTATAACGTAATACGTTATATGGGATGACGTTATAACGTAATAGGTTATATGGTATGACGTTATAACGTATTACGTTATATGGGATGACGTTATAACGTATTACGTTCTATGTTATAACGTTGTAACGTATTACGTTATATGGTATACAGTTATAACGTATTACATTATATGCTATAACGTTATAACGTATTACGTAATATGGTATGCCGTTATAACGTATTACGTTATATGGCATTACGTTATAACGTATTACGTTATATGGTATGTCGTTATAACGTATTACGATATATGGCATAACGTTATACGTTATATGGGATGACGTTATAACGTATTACGTTATATGATATGACGTTATAACGTATTAAGCTATGTGGCATAACGTTATAACGTATTACGTTATATGGCATAACGTTATAACGTATTACGTTATATGGTATGACGTTATAAGGTATTACGTTATATGGTATAACGTTATAACGTATGACGTTATATATTATAACGTTATAACGTAATAATTCATATGGCATGACGTTATAACGTATTACGTTATAGGGGATGACGTTACAACGTATTACGTTATAACGTATTACGTTATATGGGATAACGTTATAACGTATTACGTTATATGGTATGTCGTTATAACGTATTACGTTATATGGTATACAGTTATAACGTATTACGTTATATGGTATGACGTTATAACGTATTACGTTATATGTTATAACGTTATAACGTATTACGTTATATGGGATGACGTTATAACGTATTACGTTATATGTTATAACGTTATAACGTATTACGTTATATGGGATGACGTTATAACGTATTACGTTATATGTTATAACGTTATAACGTATTACGTTATATGTTATAACGTTATAACGTATTACGTAATATGGTATGTCGTTATAACGTATTACGTTATATGGCATTACGTTATAACGTATTACGTAATATGGTATGTCGTTATAACGTATTACGTTCCATGTTATAACGTTGTAACGTATTACGTTATATGGTATGTCGTTATAACGTATTACGTTATATGTTATAACGTTATAACGTATTACGTAATATGGTATGTCGTTATAACGTATTACGTTATATGTTATAACGTTATAACGTATTTCGTTATATGGTATAACGTTATAACGTATTACGTTATATGTTATAACGTTGTAACGTATTACATTATATGGTATAACGTAATAACGTATTACGTTATATGGGATGACGTTATAACGTATTACGTTATATGGTATACAGTTGTAACGTATTACGTTATATGGGATGACGTTATAACGTATTACGTTATATGTTATAACGTTATAACGTATTACGTTATATGGTATGTCGTTATAACGTATTACGTTATATGGTATACAGTTATAACGTATTACGTTATATGGTATGACGTTATAACGTATTACGTTATTTGTTATAACGTTATAACGTATTACGTTATATGGGATGACGTTATAACGTATTACGTTATATGTTATAACGTTATAACGTATTACGTTATATGGGATGACGTTATAACGTATTACGTTATATGTTATAACGTTATAACGTATTACGTTCTATGTTATAACGTTGTAACGTATTACGTTATATGGTATACTGTTGTAACGTATTACGTTATATGCTATGACGTTATAACGTATTACGTTATATGGTTTAACGTTATAACGTATTACGTTATATGTTATAACGTTATAACGTAATACGTTATATGGGATCACGCTATAACGTATTACGTTATATGTTATAACGTTATAACTTAATACGTTATATGGGATCACGTTATAACGTATTACGTTATATGTTATAACGTTATAACGTATTACGTAATATGGTATGTCGTTATAACGTATTACGTTATATGGCACTACGTTATAATGTATTACGTAATATGGTATGTCGTTATAACGTATTACGTTCCATGTTATAACGTTGTAACGTATTACGTTATATGGTATACTGTTGTAACGTATTACGTTATATGCTATGACGTTATAACGTATTACGTTATATGTTATAACGTTATAACGTATTACGTAATATGGTATGTCGTTATAACGTATTACGTTATATGTTATAACGTTATAACGTATTTCGTTATATGGTATAACGTTATAACGTATTACGTTATATGTTATAACGTTGTAACGTATTACATTATATGGTATAACGTAATAACGTATTACGTTATATGGGATGACGTTATAACGTATTACGTTATATGGTATACAGTTGTAACGTATTACGTTATATGGGATGACGTTATAACGTATTACGTTATATGTTATAACGTTATAACGTATTACGTTATATGGGATGACGTTATAACGTATTACGTTTTATGTTATAACGTTGTATCGTATTACGTTATATAGTATACAGTTGTAACGTATTACGTTATATGGTATGACGTTATAACGTATTACGTTATATGTTATAACGTTATAACGTATTACGTAATATGGTATGTCGTTATAACGTATTATGTTATATGGCACTACGTTATAATGTATTACGTAATATGGTATGTCGTTATAACGTATTACGTTCCATGTTATAACGTTGTAACGTATTACGTTATATGGTATACAGTTGTAACGTATTACGTTATATGGTATGACGTTATAACGTATTACGTTATATGTTATAACGTTATAACGTATTACGTTATATGGCATAACGTTATAACGTATTACGTTATATGATATAACGTTATAACGTAATACGTTATATGGGATGACGTTATAACGTAATAGGTTGTATGATATGACGTTATAACGTATTACGTTATATGGGATAACGTTATAACGTATTACGTTCTATGTTATAACGTTCTAACGTATTACGTTATATGGTATACGGTTATAACGAATTACGTTATATGGTATGACGTTATAACGTATTACGTTATAGGGGATGACGTTATAACGTATTACGTTATATGTTATAGCGTTCTAACGTATTACGTTATATGGTATACAGTTATAACGTATTACGTTATATGGTATGACGTTATAACGTATTACGTTATAGGGGATGACGTTACAACGTATTACGTTATAACGTATTACGTCATATGGTATGACGTATAACGTATTACGTTATAGGGGATGACGTTATAACGTATTACGTTATATGTTATAGCGTTATAACGTATTACGTTATATGTTATAACGTTATAACGTATTACGTAATATGGTATGCCGTTATAACGTATTACGTTATATGGCATTACGTTATAACGTATTACGTTATATGGTATGACGTTATAACGTATTACGTCATATGGTATGTCGTTATAACGTATTACGTTATATGGCATAACGTTATAACGTATTACGTTATATGGTATGTCGTTATAACGTATTACTTTATATGTTATAACGTTATAACGTATTGCGTTATATGGTATGACGTTATAACGTATTACGTTATATGTTATAACGTTATAACGTATTACGTTATATGGGATGACGTTATAACGTATTACGTTATATGTTATAACGTTATAACGTATTACGTTCTATGTTATAACGTTGTAACGTATTACGTTATATGGTATACTGTTGTAACGTATTACGTTATATGGGATGACGTTATAACGTATTACGTTATATGTTATAACGTTATAACGTATTACGTTATATGGTATGACGTTATAACGTATTACGTTATATGTTATAACGTTATAACGTATTACGTAATATGGTATGCCGTTATAACGTATTACGTTATATGGCATTACGTTATAACGTATTACGTTATATGGTATGACGTTATAACGTATTACGTTATATGGTATGTCGTTATATCGTATTACGTTATATGGCATAACGTTATAACGTATTACGTTATATGGTATGTCGTTATAACGTATTACTTTATATGTTATAACGTTATAACGTATTGCGTTATATGGTATGACGTTATAACGTATTACGTTATATGCGACGACGTTATAGCGCATTACATTAAATGGTATAACGTTATAACGTATTACGTTATATGGTATGACGTTGTAACGTATTACGTTCTATGTTATAACGTTGTAACGTATTACGTTATATGGTATACAGTTATAACGTATTACGTTATATGTTATAACGTTATAACGTATTACGTTCTATGTTATAACGTTGTAACGTATTACGTTATATGGTATACAGTTGTAACGTATTACGTTATATGGCATTACGTTATAACGTATTACGTTATATGGTATGACGTTATAACGTATTACGTTATATGGTATGTCGTTATAACGTATTACGTTATATGTTATAACGTTATAACATAATACGTTATATGGGTTCACGTTATAACGTATTACGTTATATGTTATAACGTTATAACGTATTACGTTATATGGGATGACGTTATAACGTATTACGTTATATGTTATAACGTTACAACGTATTACGTTATATGGGATGACGTTATAACGTATTACGTTATATGTTATAACGTTATAACGTATTACGTTCTATGTTATAACGTTGTAACGTATTACGTTCCATGTTATAACGTTGTAACGTATTACGTTATATGGTATGTCGTTATAACGTATTACGTTATATGTTATAACGTTATAACGTATTACGTAATATGGTATGTCGTTATAACGTATTACGTTATATGTTATAACGTTATAACGTATTTCGTTATATGGTATAACGTTATAACGTATTACGTTATATGTTATAACGTTGTAACGTATTACATTATATGGTATAACGTAATAACGTATTACGTTATATGGGATGACGTTATAACGTATTACGTTATATGGTATACAGTTGTAACGTATTACGTTATATGGGATGACGTTATAACGTATTACGTTATATGTTATAACGTTATAACGTATTACGTTATATGGTATGTCGTTATAACGTATTACGTTATATGGTATACAGTTATAACGTATTACGTTATATGGTATGACGTTATAACGTATTACGTTATATGTTATAACGTTATAACGTATTACGTTATATGGGATGACGTTATAACGTATTACGTTATATGTTATAACGTTATAACGTATTACGTTATATGGGATGACGTTATAACGTATTACGTTATATGTTATAACGTTATAACGTATTACGTTCTATGTTATAACGTTGTAACGTATTACGTTATATGGTATACTGTTGTAACGTATTACGTTATATGCTATGACGTTATAACGTATTACGTTATATGTTATAACGTTATAACGTATTACGTTATATGGTTTAACGTTATAACGTATTACGTTATATGTTATAACGTTATAACGTAATACGTTATATGGGATCACGCTATAACGTATTACGTTATATGTTATAGCGTTATAACTTAATACGTTATATGGGATCACGTTATAACGTATTACGTTATATGTTATAACGTTATAACGTATTACGTAATATGGTATGTTGTTATAACGTATTACGTTATATGGCACTACGTTATAATGTATTACGTAATATGGTATGTCGTTATAACGTATTACGTTCCATGTTATAACGTTGTAACGTATTACGTTATATGGTATACTGTTGTAACGTATTACGTTATATGCTATGACGTTATAACGTATTACGTTATATGTTATAACGTTATAACGTATTACGTAATATGGTATGTCGTTATAACGTATTACGTTATATGTTATAACGTTATAACGTATTTCGTTATATGGTATAACGTTATAACGTATTACGTTATATGTTATAACGTTGTAACGTATTACATTATATGGTATAACGTAATAACGTATTACGTTATATGGGATGACGTTATAACGTATTACGTTATATGGTATACAGTT
Source organism: Bombus huntii (assembly GCF_024542735.1). NCBI lineage: Eukaryota > Metazoa > Arthropoda > Insecta > Hymenoptera > Apidae > Bombus > Bombus huntii. The sequence continues at coordinate 23,115,320 of NC_066238.1, forward strand.
GTAACGTATTACGTTATATGGGATGACGTTATAACGTATTACGTTATATGTTATAACGTTATAACGTATTACGTTATATGGGATGACGTTATAACGTATTACGTTTTATGTTATAACGTTGTATCGTATTACGTTATATAGTATACAGTTGTAACGTATTACGTTATATGGTATGACGTTATAACGTATTACGTTATATGTTATAACGTTATAACGTATTACGTAATATGGTATGTCGTTATAACGTATTATGTTATATGGCACTACGTTATAATGTATTACGTAATATGGTATGTCGTTATAACGTATTACGTTCCATGTTATAACGTTGTAACGTATTACGTTATATGGTATACAGTTGTAACGTATTACGTTATATGGTATGACGTTATAACGTATTACGTTATATGTTATAACGTTATAACGTATTACGTTATATGGCATAACGTTATAACGTATTACGTTATATGATATAACGTTATAACGTAATACGTTATATGGGATGACGTTATAACGTAATAGGTTGTATGATATGACGCTATAACGTATTACGTTATATGGGATAACGTTATAACGTATTACGTTCTATGTTATAACGTTCTAACGTATTACGTTATATGGTATACGGTTATAACGAATTACGTTATATGGTATGACGTTATAACGTATTACGTTATAGGGGATGACGTTATAACGTATTACGTTATATGTTATAGCGTTCTAACGTATTACGTTATATGGTATACAGTTATAACGTATTACGTTATATGGTATGACGTTATAACGTATTACGTTATAGGGGATGACGTTACAACGTATTACGTTATAACGTATTACGTCATATGGTATGACGTATAACGTATTACGTTATAGGGGATGACGTTATAACGTATTACGTTATATGTTATAGCGTTATAACGTATTACGTTATATGTTATAACGTTATAACGTATTACGTAATATGGTATGCCGTTATAACGTATTACGTTATATGGCATTACGTTATAACGTATTACGTTATATGGTATGACGTTATAACGTATTACGTCATATGGTATGTCGTTATAACGTATTACGTTATATGGCATAACGTTATAACGTATTACGTTATATGGTATGTCGTTATAACGTATTACTTTATATGTTATAACGTTATAACGTATTGCGTTATATGGTATGACGTTATAACGTATTACGTTATATGTTATAACGTTATAACGTATTACGTTATATGGGATGACGTTATAACGTATTACGTTATATGTTATAACGTTATAACGTATTACGTTCTATGTTATAACGTTGTAACGTATTACGTTATATGGTATACTGTTGTAACGTATTACGTTATATGGGATGACGTTATAACGTATTACGTTATATGTTATAACGTTATAACGTATTACGTTATATGGTATGACGTTATAACGTATTACGTTATATGTTATAACGTTATAACGTATTACGTAATATGGTATGCCGTTATAACGTATTACGTTATATGGCATTACGTTATAACGTATTACGTTATATGGTATGACGTTATAACGTATTACGTTATATGGTATGTCGTTATATCGTATTACGTTATATGGCATAACGTTATAACGTATTACGTTATATGGTATGTCGTTATAACGTATTACTTTATATGTTATAACGTTATAACGTATTGCGTTATATGGTATGACGTTATAACGTATTACGTTATATGCGACGACGTTATAGCGCATTACATTAAATGGTATAACGTTATAACGTATTACGTTATATGGTATGACGTTGTAACGTATTACGTTCTATGTTATAACGTTGTAACGTATTACGTTATATGGTATACAGTTATAACGTATTACGTTATATGTTATAACGTTATAACGTATTACGTTATATGGGATCACGTTATAACGTATTACGTTATATGTTATAACGTTATAACGTATTACGTTATATGGGATGACGTTATAACGTATTACGTTATATGTTATAACGTTACAACGTATTACGTTATATGGGATGACGTTATAACGTATTACGTTATATGTTATAACGTTATAACTTATTACGTTCTATGTTATAACGTTGTAACGTATTACGTTATATGTTATAACGTTATAACGTATTACGTTATATGGTTTAACGTTATAACGTATTACGTTATATGTTATAACGTTATAACGTAATACGTTATATGGGATCACGCTATAACGTATTACGTTATATGTTATAACGTTATAACGTATTACGTTATATGGTATACAGTTGTAACGTACTACGTTATATGGGATGACGTTATAACGTATTACGTTATATGGGACGACGTTATAGCGCATTACATTATATGGTATAACCTTATAACGTATTACGTTATATGGTATGACGTTATAACGTATTACGTTATATGTTATAACGTTATAACGTATTACGTAATATGGTATGTCGTTATAACGTATTACGTTATATGGCATTACGTTATAACGTATTACGTAATATGGCATAACGTTATAACGTATTACTTTATATGTTATAACGTTATAACGTATTGCGTTATATGGTATGACGTTATAACGTATTACGTTATATGTTATAACGTTATAACGTATTTCGTTATATGGTATAACGTTATAACGTATTACGTTATATGTTATAACGTTGTAACGTATTACATTATATGGTATAACGTAATAACGTATTACGTTATATGGGATGACGTTATAACGTATTACGTTATATGGTATACAGTTGTAACGTATTACGTTATATGTTATAACGTTATAACGTATTACGTTATATGGTATGACGTTATAACGTATTACGTTATATGTTATAACGTTATAACGTATTACGTAATATGGTATGCCGTTATAACGTATTACGTTCTATGTTATAACGTTGTAACGTATTACGTTATATGGTATACAGTTGTAACGTATTACGTTATATGGCATTACGTTATAACGTATTACGTTATATGGTATGACGTTATAACGTATTACGTTATATGGTATGTCGTTATAACGTATTACGTTATATGTTATAACGTTATAACATAATACGTTATATGGGATCACGTTATAACGTATTACGTTCCATGTTATAACGTTGTAACGTATTACGTTATATGGTATGTCGTTATAACGTATTACGTTATATGTTATAACGTTATAACGTATTTCGTTTTATGGTATAACGTTATAACGTATTACGTTATATGTTATAACGTTGTAACGTATTACATTATATGGTATAACGTAATAACGTATTACGTTATATGGGATGACGTTATAACGTATTACGTTATATGGTTTAACGTTATAACGTATTACGTTATATGTTATAACGTTATAACGTAATACGTTATATGGGATCACGCTATAACGTATTACGTTATATGTTATAACGTTATAACGTATTACGTTATATGGTATACAGTTGTAACGTATTACATTATATGGTATAACGTAATAACGTATTACGTTATATGGGATGACGTTATAACGTATTACGTTATATGGTATACAGTTGTAACGTATTACGTTATATGGGATGACGTTATAACGTATTACGTTATATGTTATAACGTTATAACGTATTACGTTATATGGGATGACGTTATAACGTATTACGTTATATGGCATAACGTTATAACGTATTACGTTATATGGTATGTCGTTATAACGTATTACTTTATATGTTATAACGTTATAACGTATTGCGTTATATGGTATGACGTTATAACGTATTACGTTATATGTTATAACGTTATAACGTATTTCGTTATATGGTATAACGTTATAACGTATTACGTTATATGTTATAACGTTGCAACGTATTACATTATATGGTATAACGTAATAACGTATTACGTTATATGGGATGACGTTATAACGTATTACGTTATATGGTATACAGTTGTAACGTATTACGTTATATGTTATAACGTTATAACGTATTACGTTATATGGTATGACGTTATAACGTATTACGTTATATGTTATAACGTTATAACGTATTACGTAATATGGTATGCCGTTATAACGTATTACGTTATATGGCATTACGTTATAACGTATTACGTTATATGGTATGACGTTATAACGTATTACGTTATATGGTATGTCGTTATATCGTATTACGTTATATGTTATAACGTTGTAACGTATTACGTTATATGGTATACAGTTATAACGTATTACGTTATATGTTATAACGTTATAACGTATTACGTTCTATGTTATAACGTTGTAACGTATTACGTCATATGGTATACAGTTGTAACGTATTACGTTATATGGTATGACGTTATAACGTATTACGTTATATGTTATAACGTTATAACGTATTACGTTATATGGTATAACGTTATAACGCAGTACGTTATACGGTATGACGTTATAACGTATTACGTAATATGTTATAACGTTATAACGTAATACGTTATATGGGATCACGTTATAACGTATTACGTTATATGTTATAACGTTATAACGTAATACGTTATATGGGATCACGTTATAACGTAATACGTTATATGGGATGACGTTATAACGTATTACGTTATATGCGACGACGTTATAGCGCATTACATTAAGTGGTATAACGTTATAACGTATTACGTTATATGGTATGACGTTATAACATATTACGTTATAGGGAATGACGTTACAACGTATTACGTTATATGGTATGACGTTATAACGTATTACGTTATATGGCATAACGTTATAACGTATTACGTTCTATGTCATAACGTAGTAACGTATTACGTTATATGGCATACAGTTATAACGCAGTACGTTATATGGTATGACGTTATAACGTATTACGTTATATGGGACGACGTTATAACGTATTACGTTATATGGGACGACGTTATAACGTATTACGTTATATGGTATAACGTCATAACGTATTACGTTATATGTTATAACGTTATAACGTATTACGTTATATGGTATGTCGTTGTAACGTATTAAGTTATATGGTATGACGTTTTAACTTAATCCGTTATTTGTTATGACGTTATAACGTACTACGTTATATGGGATGACGTTATAACGTATTACGTTATATGGGACGACGTTATAGCGCATTACATTATATGGTATAACCTTATAACGTATTACGTAATATGGGATGACGTTATAACGTATTACGTTATATGGTATACAGTTGTAACGTATTACGTTATATGGTATTACGTTATAACTTAATACGTTATTTGTTATGACGTTATAACGTACTACGTTATATGGGATGACGTTATAACGTATTACGTTATATGCGACTCGTTATAACGTATTACGTTCTATGTGATAACGTTGTAACGTATTACGTTATATGGTATGCAGTTGTAAGGTATTACGTTATATGGTATGACGTTATAACTTATTACGTTATATGTTATAACGTTATAACGTATTACGTAATATGGTATGTCGTAATAACGTATTACGTTATATGGCATTACGTTATAACGTATTACGTTATATGGTATACAGTTGTAACGTATTACGTTATACGGTATGACGTTATAACGTATTACGTTATATGTTATAACGTTATAACGTATTACGTAATATGGTATGTCGTTATAACGTATTACGTTATATGGGATTACGTTATAACGTATTACGTTATATGGGACGACGTTATAACGCATTACATTATATGGTATAACGTTATAACGTATTACGTTATATGGCATAACGTTATAACGTATTGCGTTATATGATATAACGTTATAACGTAATACGTTATATGGGATGACGTTATAACGTAATAGGTTGTATGATATGACGTTATAACGTATTACGTTATATGGGATAACGTTATAACGTATTACGTTATATGGTATGACGTTATAAGGTATTACGTTATATGGTATAACGTTATAACGTATGACGTTATATATTATAATGTTATAACGTAATAATTTATATGGTATGACGTTATAACGTATTACGTTATATGGGATGACGTTATAACGTATTACGTTATATGGTATGTCGTTATAACGTACTACGTTATATGGCATAACGTTATAACGTATTACGTTATATGGTATGTCGTTATAACGTATTACTTTATATGTTATAACGTTATAACGTATTACGTTATATGGTATGACGTTATAACGTATTACGTTATATGGCATAACGTTATAACGTATTACGTTATACGATATAACGTTATAACGTAGTACGTTATATGGGATGACGTTATAACGTAATAGGTTGTATGATATGACGTTATAACGTATTACGTTATATGATATGACGTTATAACGTATTAAGCTATGTGGCATAACGTTATAACGTATTACGTTATATGGTATGTCGTTATAACGTATTACTTTATATGTTATAACGTTATAACGTATTACGTTATATGGCATAACGTTACAACGTATTACGTTATATGATATAACGTTATAACGTAATACGTTATAAGGGATGACGTTATAACGTAATAGGTTATATGGTATGTCGTTATAACGTATTACGTTATATGTTATAACGTTATAACGTATTACGTTATATCTTATGTCGTTATAACGTATTACGTTATGTGGCATAACGTTATAACGTATTACGTTATACGATATAACGTTATAACGTAATACGTTATATGGGACGACGTCATAACGTATTACGTTATATGTTATAGCGTTCTAACGCATTACGTTATATGGTATACAGTTATAACGTATTACGTTATATGGTATGACGTTATAACGTATTACGTTATATCTTATGTCGTTATAACGTATTACGTTATATGTTATGACGTTATAACGTATTACGTTATATGGTATGTCGTTATAACGTATTACGTTATATGGCACAACGTTAGAACGTATTACGTTATATGGGACGACGTTATAACGTATTACGTTATATGGGACAACGTTATAACGTATTACGTTATATGGTATAACGTCATAACGTATTACGTTATATGTTATAACGTTATAACGTATTACGTTATATGGTATGTCGTTGTAACGTATTAAGTTATATGGTATGACGTTATAACTTAATCCGTTATTTGTTATGACGCTATAACGTACTACGTTATATGGGATAACGTTATAACGTATTGCGTTATATGGGACGACGTTATAGCGCATTACATTATATGGTATAACCTTATAACGTATTACGTTATATGGGATGACGTTATGACGTATTACGTTATATGTTAGAACGTTATAACGTATTTCGTTATATGGTATAACGTTATAACGTATTACGTTATATGTTATAACGTTGTAACGTATTACATTATATGGTATAACGTAATAACGTATTACGTTATATGGGATGACGTTATAACGTATTACGTTATATGGTATACAGTTGTAACGTATTACGTTATATGGTATTACGTTATAACGTATTACGTTATATGGGATAACGTTATAACGTATTACGTTATATGGTATGACGTTATAACTTAATACGTTATTTGTTATGACGTTATAACGTACTACGTTATATGGGATGACGTTATAACGTATTACGTTATATGCGACTCGTTATAACGTATTACGTTATATGGTATGACGTTATAACGTATTACCTTATATGGCATAACGTTATAACGTATTACGTTATACGATATAACGTTATAACGTAATACGTTATATGGGATGACGTTATAACGTAATAGGTTGTATGATATGACGTTATAACGTATTACGTTATATGGTATGACGTTATAACGTATTACGTTATAGGGTATGACGTTATAACGTATTACGTTAAATGTTATGACGTTATAACGTATTACGTTATATGATATGACGTTATAACGTATTAAGCTATGTGGCATAACGTTATAACGTATTACGTTATATGGTATGTCGTTATAACGTATTACGTTATATGTTATAGCGTTCTAACGTATTACGTTATATGGTATACAGTTATAACGTATTACGTTATATGGTATGACGTTATAACGTATTAAGTTATAGGGGATGACGTTACAACGTATTACGTTATATGTAATAACGTTATAACGTATTTCGTTATATGGTATAACGTTATAACGTATTACGTTATATGTTATAACGTTGTAACGTATTACATTATATGGTATAACGTAATAACGTATTACGTTATATGGGATGACGTTATAACGTATTACGTTATATGGTATACAGTTGTAACGTATTACGTTATATGGTATTACGTTATAACTTAATACGTTATTTGTTACGACGTTATAACGTACTACGTTATATGGGATGACGTTATAACGTATTACGTTATATGCGACTCGTTATAACGTATTACGTTCTATGTGATAACGTTGTAACGTATTACGTTATATGGTATGCAGTTGTAAGGTATTACGTTATATGGTATGACGTTATAACGTATTACGTTATATGTTATAACGTTATAACGTATTACGTAATATGGTATGTCGTAATAACGTATTACGTTATATGGCATTACGTTATAACGTATTACGTTGTATGGTATACAGTTGTAACGTATTACGTTATATGGTATGACGTTATAACGTATTACGTTATATGTTATAACGTTATAACGTATTACGTAATATGGTATGTCGTTATAACGTATTACGTTATATGGCATTGCGTTATAACGTATTACGTTATATGGGACGACGTTATAACGCATTACATTATATGGTATAACGTTATAACGTATTACGTTATATGGCATAACGTTATAACGTATTACGTTATATGATATAACGTTATAACGTAATACGTTATATGGGATGACGTTATAACGTAATAGGTTGTATGATATGACGTTATAACGTATTACGTTATATGGGATAACGTTATAACGTATTACGTTCTATGTTATAACGTTCTAACGTATTACGTTGTATGGTATACGGTTATAACGTATTACGTTATATGGTATGACGTTATAACGTATTACGTTATAGGGGATGACGTTACAACGTATTACGTTATATGTTATGACGTTATAACGTATTACGTTATATGGTATGACGTTATAACGTATTACGTTATATGTTATAACGTTATAACGTATTACGTTATATCTTATGTCGTTATAACGTATTACGTTATATGGCATAACGTTATAACGTATTACGTTATATGGTATGACGTTATAAGATATTACGTTATATGGTATAACGTTATAACGTATGACGTTATATATTATAATGTTATAACGTAATAATTTATATGGTATGACGTTATAACGTATTACGTTATATGGGATGACGTTATAACGTATTACGTTATATGGTATGTCGTTATAACGTACTACGTTATATGGCATAACGTTATAACGTATTACGTTATATGGTATGTCGTTATAACGTATTACTTTATATGTTATAACGTTATAACGTATTACGTTATATGGTATGACGTTATAACGTATTACGTTATATGGCATAACGTTATAACGTATTACGTTATACGATATAACGTTATAACGTAATACGTTATATGGGATGACGTTATAACGTAATAGGTTGTATGATATGACGTTATAACGTATTACGTTATATGATATGACGTTATAACGTATTAAGCTATGTGGCATAACGTTATAACGTATTACGTTATATGGTATGTCGTTATAACGTATTACTTTATATGTTATAACGTTATAACGTATTACGTTATATGGCATAACGTTATAACGTTATAACGTAATACGTTATAAGGGATGACGTTATAACGTAATAGGTTATATGCTATGTCGTTATAACGTATTACGTTATATGTTATAACGTTATAACCTATTACGTTATATCTTATGTCGTTATAACGTATTACGTTATGTGGCATAACGTTATAACGTATTACGTTATACGATATAACGTTATAACGTAATACGTTATATGGGACGACGTCATAACGTATTACGTTATATGTTATAGCGTTCTAACGCATTACGTTATATGGTATACAGTTATAACGTATTACGTTATATGGTATGACGTTATAACGTATTACGTTATAGGGGATGACGTTACAACGTATTACGTTATATGTTATGACGTTATAACGTATTACGTTATATGGTATGACGTTATAACGTATTACGTTATATGTTATAACGTTATAACGTATTACGTTATATCTTATGTCGTTATAACGTATTACGTTATGTGGCATAACGTTATAACGTATTACGTTATATGGTATGTCGTTATAACGTATTACGTTATATGGCACAACGTTAGAACGTATTATGTTATATGGGACGACGTTATAACGTATTACGTTATATGGGACAACGTTATAACGTATTACGTTATATGGTATAACGTCATAACGTATTACGTTATATGTTATAACGTTATAACGTATTACGTTATATGGTATGTCGTTGTAACGTATTAAGTTATATGGTATGACGTTATAACTTAATCCGTTATTTGTTATGACGTTATAACGTACTACGTATATGGGATGACGTTATAACGTATTACGTTATATGGGACGACGTTATAGCGCATTACATTATATGGTATAACCTTATAACGTATTACGTTGTATGGGATGACGTTATAACGTATTACGTTATATGTAATAACGTTATAACGTATTTCGTTATATTTTATAACGTTATAACGTATTACGTTATATGTTATGACGTTATAACGTATTACGTTATATGGTATGTCGTTGTAACGTATTAAGTTATATGGTATGACGTTATAACTTAATCCGTTATTTGTTATGACGCTATAACGTACTACGTTATATGGGATGACGTTATAACGTATTACGTTATATGGGACGACGTTATAGCGCATTACATTATATGGTATAACCTTATAACGTATTACGTTATATGGGATGACGTTATGACGTATTACGTTATATGTAAGAACGTTATAACGTATTTCGTTATATGGTATAACGTTATAACGTATTACGTTATATGTTATAACGTTGTAACGTATTACATTATATGGTATAACGTAATAACGTATTACGTTATATGGGATGACGTTATAACGTATTACGTTATATGGTATACAGTTGTAACGTATTACGTTATATGGTATTACGTTATAACGTATTACGTTATATGGGATAACGTTATAACGTATTACGTTATATGGTATGACGTTATAACTTAATACGTTATTTGTTATGACGTTATAACGTACTACGTTATATGGGATGACGTTATAACGTATTACGTTATATGCGACTCGTTATAACGTATTACGTTATATGGTATGACGTTATAACGTATTACCTTATATGGCATAACGTTATAACGTATTACGTTATACGATATAACGTTATAACGTAATACGTTATATGGGATGACGTTATAACGTAATAGGTTGTATGATATGACGTTATAACGTATTACGTTATATGGTATGACGTTATAACGTATTACGTTATAGGGTATGACGTTATAACGTATTACGTTAAATTTTATGACGTTATAACGTATTACGTTATATGATATGACGTTATAACGTATTAAGCTATGTGGCATAACGTTATAACGTATTACGTTATATGGTATGTCGTTATAACGTATTACGTTATATGTTATAGCGTTCTAACGTATTACGTTATATGGTATACAGTTATAACGTATTACGTTATATGGTATGACGTTATAACGTATTACGTTATAGGGGATGACGTTACAACGTATTACGTTATATGTTATGACGTTATAACGTATTACGTTATATGGTATGACGTTATAACGTATTACGTTATATGTTATAACGTTATAACGTATTACGTTATATCTTATGTCGTTATAACGTATTACGTTATGTGGCATAACGTTATAACGTATTACGTTATATGGTATGTCGTTATAACGTATTACGTTATATGTTATAGCGTTCTAACGTATTACGTTATATGGTATACAGTTATAACGTATTACGTTATGTGGTATGACGTTATAACGTATTACGTTATAGGGTATGACGTTATAACGTATTACGTTAAATGTTATGACGTTATAACGTATTACGTTATATGATATGACGTTATAACGTATTAAGCTATGTGGCATAACGTTATAACGTATTACGTTATATGGTATGTCGTTATAACGTATTACGTTATATGTTATAGCGTTCTAACGTATTACGTTATATGGTATACAGTTATAACGTATTACGTTATATGGTATGACGTTATAACGTATTACGTTATATGGCATAACGTTATAACGTATTACGTTATATGATATAACGTTATAACGTAATACGTTATATGGGATGACGTTATAACGTATTACGTTATATGTTATAACGTTATAACGTATTACGTTATATGGCATAACGTTATAACGTATTACGTTATATGATATAACGTTATAACGTAATACGTTATATGGGATGACGTTATAACGTAATAGGTTGTATGATATGACGTTATAACGTATTACGTTATATGGGATAACGTTATAACGTATTACGTTCTATGTTATAACGTTCTAACGTATTACGTTGTATGGTATACGGTTATAACGTATTACGTTATATGGTATGACGTTATAACGTATTACGTTATAGGGGATGACGTTACAACGTATTACGTTATATGTTATGACGTTATAACGTATTACGTTATATGGTATGACGTTATAACGTATTACGTTATATGTTATAACGTTATAACGTATTACGTTATATCTTATGTCGTTATAACGTATTACGTTATATGGCATAACGTTATAACGTATTACGTTATATGGTATGACGTTATAAGATATTACGTTATATGGTATAACGTTATAACGTATGACGTTATATATTATAATGTTATAACGTAATAATTTATATGGTATGACGTTATAACGTATTACGTTATATGGGATGACGTTATAACGTATTACGTTATATGGTATGTCGTTATAACGTACTACGTTATATGGCATAACGTTATAACGTATTACGTTATATGGTATGTCGTTATAACGTATTACTTTATATGTTATAACGTTATAACGTATTACGTTATATGGTATGACGTTATAACGTATTACGTTATATGGCATAACGTTATAACGTATTACGTTATACGATATAACGTTATAACGTAATACGTTATATGGGATGACGTTATAACGTAATAGGTTGTATGATATGACGTTATAACGTATTACGTTATATGATATGACGTTATAACGTATTAAGCTATGTGGCATAACGTTATAACGTATTACGTTATATGGTATGTCGTTATAACGTATTACTTTATATGTTATAACGTTATAACGTATTACGTTATATGGCATAACGTTATAACGTTATAACGTAATACGTTATAAGGGATGACGTTATAACGTAATAGGTTATATGCTATGTCGTTATAACGTATTACGTTATATGTTATAACGTTATAACCTATTACGTTATATCTTATGTCGTTATAACGTATTACGTTATGTGGCATAACGTTATAACGTATTACGTTATACGATATAACGTTATAACGTAATACGTTATATGGGACGACATCATAACGTATTACGTTATATGTTATAGCGTTCTAACGCATTACGTTATATGGTATACAGTTATAACGTATTACGTTATATGGTATGACGTTATAACGTATTACGTTATAGGGGATGACGTTACAACGTATTACGTTATATGTTATGACGTTATAACGTATTACGTTATATGGTATGACGTTATAACGTATTACGTTATATGTTATAACGTTATAACGTATTACGTTATATCTTATGTCGTTATAACGTATTACGTTATGTGGCATAACGTTATAACGTATTACGTTATATGGTATGTCGTTATAACGTATTACGTTATATGGCACAACGTTAGAACGTATTACGTTATATGGGACGACGTTATAACGTATTACGTTATATGGGACAACGTTATAACGTATTACGTTATATGGTATAACGTCATAACGTATTACGTTATATGTTATAACGTTATAACGTATTACGTTATATGGTATGTCGTTGTAACGTATTAAGTTATATGGTATGACGTTATAACTTAATCCGTTATTTGTTATGACGTTATAACGTACTACGTATATGGGATGACGTTATAACGTATTACGTTATATGGGACGACGTTATAGCGCATTACATTATATGGTATAACCTTATAACGTATTACGTTGTATGGGATGACGTTATAACGTATTACGTTATATGTAATAACGTTATAACGTATTTCGTTATATTTTATAACGTTATAACGTATTACGTTATATGTTATGACGTTATAACGTATTACGTTATATGGTATGTCGTTGTAACGTATTAAGTTATATGGTATGACGTTATAACTTAATCCGTTATTTGTTATGACGCTATAACGTACTACGTTATATGGGATGACGTTATAACGTATTACGTTATATGGGACGACGTTATAGCGCATTACATTATATGGTATAACCTTATAACGTATTACGTTATATGGGATGACGTTATGACGTATTACGTTATATGTAAGAACGTTATAACGTATTTCGTTATATGGTATAACGTTATAACGTATTACGTTATATGTTATAACGTTGTAACGTATTACATTATATGGTATAACGTAATAACGTATTACGTTATATGGGATGACGTTATAACGTATTACGTTATATGGTATACAGTTGTAACGTATTACGTTATATGGTATTACGTTATAACGTATTACGTTATATGGGATAACGTTATAACGTATTACGTTATATGGTATGACGTTATAACTTAATACGTTATTTGTTATGACGTTATAACGTACTACGTTATATGGGATGACGTTATAACGTATTACGTTATATGCGACTCGTTATAACGTATTACGTTATATGGTATGACGTTATAACGTATTACCTTATATGGCATAACGTTATAACGTATTACGTTATACGATATAACGTTATAACGTAATACGTTATATGGGATGACGTTATAACGTAATAGGTTGTATGATATGACGTTATAACGTATTACGTTATATGGTATGACGTTATAACGTATTACGTTATAGGGTATGACGTTATAACGTATTACGTTAAATTTTATGACGTTATAACGTATTACGTTATATGATATGACGTTATAACGTATTAAGCTATGTGGCATAACGTTATAACGTATTACGTTATATGGTATGTCGTTATAACGTATTACGTTATATGTTATAGCGTTCTAACGTATTACGTTATATGGTATACAGTTATAACGTATTACGTTATATGGTATGACGTTATAACGTATTACGTTATAGGGGATGACGTTACAACGTATTACGTTATATGTTATGACGTTATAACGTATTACGTTATATGGTATGACGTTATAACGTATTACGTTATATGTTATAACGTTATAACGTATTACGTTATATCTTATGTCGTTATAACGTATTACGTTATGTGGCATAACGTTATAACGTATTACGTTATATGGTATGTCGTTATAACGTATTACGTTATATGTTATAGCGTTCTAACGTATTACGTTATATGGTATACAGTTATAACGTATTACGTTATGTGGTATGACGTTATAACGTATTACGTTATAGGGTATGACGTTATAACGTATTACGTTAAATGTTATGACGTTATAACGTATTACGTTATATGATATGACGTTATAACGTATTAAGCTATGTGGCATAACGTTATAACGTATTACGTTATATGGTATGTCGTTATAACGTATTACGTTATATGTTATAGCGTTCTAACGTATTACGTTATATGGTATACAGTTATAACGTATTACGTTATATGGTATGACGTTATAACGTATTACGTTATATGGCATAACGTTATAACGTATTACGTTATATGATATAACGTTATAACGTAATACGTTATATGGGATGACGTTATAACGTATTACGTTATATGTTATAACGTTATAACGTATTACGTTATATGGCATAACGTTATAACGTATTACGTTATATGATATAACGTTATAACGTAATACGTTATATGGGATGACGTTATAACGTAATAGGTTATATGGTATGACGTTATAACGTATTACGTTATATGGGATGACGTTATAACATATTACGTTCTATGTTATAACGTTGTAACGTATTACGTTATATGGTATATAGTTATAACGTATTACGTTATATGGTATGACGTTATAACGTTTTACGTTATAGGGGATGACGTTACAACGTATTACGTAATATGGTATGCCGTTATAACGTATTACGTTATATGGCATTACGTTATAACGTATTACGTTATATGGTATGACGTTATAACGTATTACGTTATATGGTATGTCGTTATAACGTATTACTTTATATGTTATAACGTTATAACGTATTGCGTTATATGGTATGACGTTATAACGTATTACGTTATATGGTATGACGTTATAACGTATTACGTTATATGGTATAACGTTATAACGTATTACGTTATATGTTATAACGTTATAACTTATTACGTTATATGGTATGTCGTTATAACGTATTACTATATATGTTATAAAGTTATAACGTATTACGTTATATGGTATGACGTTATAACGTATTACGTTCTATGTTATAACGTTGTAACGTATTACGTTATATGGTATACAGTTGTAAGGTATTACGTTATATGGTATGACGTTATAACGTATTACGTTATATGTTATAACGTTATAACGTATTACGTTATATGGCATTACGTTATAACGTATTACGTTATATGGCATTACGTTATAACGTATTACGTTATATGTTATAACGTTATAACGTATTACGTTATATGGGATGACGTTATAACGTATTACGTTCTATGTTATAACGTTGTAACGTATTACGTTATATGGTATACAGTTGTAACGTATTACGTTATATGGTATGACGTTATAACGTATTACGTTATATGTTATAACGTTATAACGTATTACGTTCTATGTTATAACGTTGTAACGTATTACGTTATATGGTATACAGTTGTAACGTATTACGTTATATGGTATGACGTTATAACGTATTACGTTATATGTTATAACGTTATAACGTATTACGTTATATGGTATAACGTTATAACGTATTACGTTATATGTTATAACGTTATAACTTATTACGTTATATGGTATGTCGTTATAACGTATTACTTTATATGTTATAAAGTTATAACGTATTACGTTATATGGTATGACGTTATAACGTATTACGTTCTATGTTATAACGTTGTAACGTATTACGTTATATGGTATACAGTTGTAACGTATTACGTTATATGGTATGACGTTATAACGTATTACGTTATATGTTATAACGTTATAACGTATTACGTTATATGTTATAACGTTATAACGTATTACGTTATATGGTATGACGTTGTAACGTATTACGTTATATGGTATACAGTTATAACGTATTACGTTATATGGTATGACGTTATAACGTATTACGTTATATGTTATAATGTTATAACGTATTTCGTTATATGGTATGACGTTATAACGTATTACGTTCCATGTTATAACGTTGTAACGTATTACGTTATATGGTATACAGTTGTAACGTATTACGTTATATGGTATGACGTTATAACGTATTACGTTATATGTTATAACGTTATAACGTATTACGTAATATGGTATGTCGTTATAACGTATTACGTTATATGGCATTACGTTATAACGTATTACGTTATATGGGACGACGTTATAACGCATTACATTATATGGTATAACGTTATAACGTATTACGTTATATGGCATAACGTTATAACGTATTACGTTATATGATATAACGTTATAACGTAATACGTTATATGGGATGACGTTATAACGTAATAGGTTGTATGATATGACGTTATAACGTATTACGTTCTACGTTATAACGTTCTAACGTATTATGTTATATGGTATACGGTTATAACGTATTACGTTATATGGTATGACGTTATAACGTATTACGTTATAGGGGATGACGTTATAACGTATTACGTTATATGTTATGACGTTATAACGTATTACGTTATATGGTATGACGTTATAACGTATTACGTTATATGTTATAACGTTATAACGTATTACGTTATATGGTATGACGTTATAACGTATTACGTTATATGTTATAACGTTATAACGTATTACGTTCTATGTTATAGCGTTCTAACGTATTACGTTATATGGTATACAGTTATAACGTATTACGTTATATGGTATGACGTTATAACGTATTACGTTATAGGGGATGACGTTACAACGTATTACGTTATATGTTATGACGTTATACTTATTACGTTATATGGTATGACGTTATAACGTATTACGTTATATGTTATAATGTTATAACGTATTTCGTTATATGTTATGACGTTATAACGTATTACGTTATATGGTATGACGTTATAACGTATTACGTTATATGTTATAACGTTATAACGTATTACGTTATATGGTATGACGTTGTAACGTATTACGTTATATGGTATACAGTTATAACGTATTACGTTATATGGTATGACGTTATAACGTATTACGTTATATGTTATAACGTTATAACGTATTACATTATATGTTATAACGTTATAACGTATTACGTTATATGGTATGACGTTGTAACGTATTACGTTATATGGTATACAGTTATAACGTATTACGTTATATGGTATGACGTTATAACGTATTACGTTATATGGTATGACGTTATAACGTATTACGTTATATGTTATAACGTTATAACGTATTACGTAATATGGTATGTCGTTATAACGTATTACGTTATATGTTATAACGTTATAACGTATTACGTTATATGTTATAATGTTATAACGTATTTCGTTATATGGTATGACGTTATAACGTATTACGTTCCATGTTATAACGTTGTAACGTATTACGTTATATGGTATACAGTTGTAACGTATTACGTTATATGGTATGACGTTATAACGTATTACGTTATATGTTATAACGTTATAACGTATTACATAATATGGTATGTCGTTATAACGTATTACGTTATATGGCATTACGTTATAACGTATTACGTTATATGGGACGACGTTATAACGCATTACATTATATGGTATAACGTTATAACGTATTACGTTATATGGCATAAAGTTATAACGTATTACGTTATATGATATAACGTTATAACGTAATACGTTATATGGGATGACGTTATAACGTAATAGGTTGTATGATATGACGTTATAACGTATTACGTTCTACGTTATAACGTTCTAACGTATTATGTTATATGGTATACGGTTATAACGTATTACGTTATATGGTATGACGTTATAACGTATTACGTTATAGGGGATGACGTTATAACGTATTACGTTATATGTTATGACGTTATAACGTATTACGTTATATGGTATGACGTTATAACGTATTACGTTATATGTTATAACGTTATAACGTATTACGTTATATGGTATGACGTTATAACGTATTACGTTATATGTTATAACGTTATAACGTATTACGTTCTATGTTATAGCGTTCTAACGTATTACGTTATATGGTATACAGTTATAACGTATTACGTTATATGGTATGACGTTATAACGTATTACGTTATAGGGGATGACGTTACAACGTATTACGTTATATGTTATGACGTTATACTTATTACGTTATATGGTATGACGTTATAACGTATTACGTTATATGTTATAACGTTATAACGTATTACGTTATATGGTATGTCGATATAACGTATTACTTTATATGTTATAACGTTATAACGTATTGCGTTATATGGTATGACGTTATAACGTATTACGTTATATGGAATACAGTTATAACGTATTACGTTATATGGTATGACGTTATAACGTATTACGTTATAGGGGATGACGTTACAACGTATTACGTTATATGTTATAACGTTATAACGTATTACGTTATATGGGATGACGTTATAACGTATTACGTTCTATGTTATAACGTTGTAACGTATTACGTTATATGGTATACAGTTGTAACGTATTACGTTATATGGTATGACGTTATAACGTATTACGTTATATGTTATAACGTTATAACGTATTACGTAATATGGTATGTCGTTATAACGTATTACGTTATATGGCATTACGTTATAACGTATTACGTTATATGATATAACGTTATAACGTAATACGTTATATGGGATGACGTTATAACGTAATAGGTTGTATGATATGACGTTATAACGTATTACGTTATATGGGATAACGTTATAACGTATTACGTTCTATGTTATAACGTTCTAACGTATTATGTTATATGGTATACGGTTATAACGTATTACGTTATATGGTATGACGTTATAACGTATTACGTTATAGGGGATGACGTTATAACGTATTACGTTATATGTTATGACGTTATAACGTATTACGTTCTATGTTATAACGTTGTAACGTATTACGTTATATGGTATACAGTTGTAACGTATTACGTTATATGGTATGACGTTATAACGTATTACGTTATATGTTATAACGTTATAACGTATTACGTAATATGGTATGTCGTTATACCGTATTACGTTATATGGCATTACGTTATAACGTATTACGTTATATGGTATGACGTTGTAACGTATTACGTTATATGGTATACAGTTATAACGTATTACGTTATATGGTATGACGTTATAACGTATTACGTTATATGGCATAACGTTATAACGTATTACGTTATATGGGATGACGTTATAACGTATTACGTTCTATGTTATAACGTTGTAACGTATTACGTTATATGGTATACAGTTGTAACGTATTACGTTATATGGTATGACGTTATAACGTATTACGTTATATGTTATAACGTTATAACGTATTACGTAATATGGTATGTCGTTATAACGTTTTACGTTATATGGCATTACGTTATAACGTATTACGTTATATGGGACGACGTTATAACGCATTACATTATATGGTATAACGTTATAACGTATTACGTTATATGGCATAACGTTATAACGTATTACGTTATATGATATAACGTTATAACGTAATACGTTATATGGGATGACGTTATAACGTAATAGGTTGTATGATATGACGTTATAACGTATTACGTTATATGGGATAACGTTATAACGTATTACGTTCTATGTTATAACGTTGTAACGTATTACGTTATATGGTATACAGTTATAACGTATTACGTTATATGGTATGACGTTATAACGTATTACGTTATATGTTATAACGTTATAACGCATTATGTTATATGGTATGACGTTATAACGTATTAAGTTTTATGGGATGACGTAATAACGTATTACGTTCTATGTTATAGCGTTCTAACGTATTACGTTATATGGTATACAGTTATAACGTATTACGTTATATGGTATGACGTTATAACGTATTACGTTATAGGGGATGACGTTACAACGTATTTCGTTATATGTTATGACGTTATACTTATTACGTTATATGGTATGACGTTATAACGTATTACGTTATATGTTATAACGTTATAACGTATTACGTTACATGGTATGTCGTTATAACGTATTACTTTATATGTTATAACGTTATAACGTATTGCGTTATATGGTATGACGTTATAACGTATTACGTTATATGGTATACAGTTATAACGTATTACGTTATATGGTATGACGTTATAACGTATTACGTTATAGGGGATGACGTTACAACGTATTACGTTGTATGTTATGACGTTATAACGTATTATGTTATATGGTATGACGTTATAACGTATTACATTATATGTTATAACGTTATAACGTATTACGTAATATGGTGTGCCGTTATAACGTATTACGTTATATGGCATTACGTTATAACGTATTACGTTAAATGTTATAACGTTATAACGTATTACGTTATATGGGATGACGTTATAACGTATTACGTTCTATGTTATAACGTTGTAACGTATTACGTTATATGGTATACAGTTGTAACGTATTACGTTATATGGTATGACGTTATAACGTATTACGTTATATGTTATAACGTTATAACGTATTACGTTCTATGTTATAACGTTGTAACGTATTACGTTATATGGTATACAGTTGTAACGTATTACGTTATATGGTATGACGTTATAACGTATTACGTTATATGTTATAACGTTATAACGTATTACGTTATATGGTATAACGTTATAACGTATTACGTTATATGTTATAACGTTATAACTTATTACGTTATATGGTATGTCGTTATAACGTATTACTTTATATGTTATAAAGTTATAACGTATTACGTTATATGGTATGACGTTATAACGTATTACGTTATATGTTATAATGTTATAACGTATTTCGTTATATGGTATGACGTTATAACGTATTACGTTCCATGTTATAACGTTGTAACGTATTACGTTCTATGTTATAACGTTCTAACGTATTATGTTATATGGTATACGGTTATAACGTATTACGTTATATGGTATGACGTTATAACGTATTACGTAATATGGTATGTCGTTATAACGTATTACGTTATATGGCATTACGTTATAACGTATTACGTTATATGGGACGACGTTATAACGCATTACATTATATGGTATAACGTTATAACGTATTACGTTATATGGCATAACGTTATAACGTATTACGTTATATGATATAACGTTATAACGTAATACGTTATATGGGATGACGTTATAACGTAATAGGTTGTATGATATGACGTTATAACGTATTACGTTATATGGGATAACGTTATAACGTATTACGTTCTATGTTATGACGTTATACTTATTACGTTATATGGTATGACGTTATAACGTATTACGTTATATGTTATAACGTTATAACGTATTACGTTATATGGCATAACGTTATAACGTATTACGTTATATGATATAACGTTATAACGTAATACGTTATATGGGATGACGTTATAACGTAATAGGTTGTATGATATGACGTTATAACGTATTACGTTATATGGGATAACGTTATAACGTATGACGTTATATATTATAACGTTATAACGTAATAATTTATATGGTATGACGTTATAACGTATTACGTTATATGGGATAACGTTATAACGTATTACGTTCTATGTTATAACGTTCTAACGTATTATGTTATACGGTATACGGTTATAACGTATTACGTTATATGGTATGACGTTATAACGTATTACGTTATAGGGGATGACGTTACAACTTATTACGTTATATGATATGACGTTATAACATAATACGTTATATGTTATGACGTTATAACGTATTACTTTATATGGCATAACGTTATAACGTATTACGTTATATGGTATGACGTTATAAGGTATTACGTTATATGGTATAACGTTATAACGTATGACGTTATATATTATAACGTTATAACGTAATAATTTATATGGTATGACGTTATAACGTATTACGTTATATGGGATGACGTTATAACGTATTACGTTATATGTTATAACGCTATAACGTATTACGTGATATGGTATGTCGTTATAACGTATTACGTTATATGGTATACAGTTGTAACGTATTACGTTATATGGTATGACGTTATAACGTATTACGTTATATGTTATAACGTTATAACGTATTACGTAATATGATATGTCGTTATAACGTATTACGTTATATGTTATAACGTTATAACGTATTACGTAATATGATATGTCGTTATAACGTATTACGTTATATGGCATAACGTTATAACGTATTACGTTATATGGGATGACGTTATAACGTATTACGTTATATGTTATAACGTTATAACGTATTACGTAATATGATATGTCGTTATAACGTATTACGTTATATGGCATTACGTTATAACGTATTACGTTATATGGGATGACGTTATAACGTATTACGTTATATGTTATAACGTTATAACGTATTACGTTATATGTTATAACGTTATAACGTATTACGTTATATGGTATGACGTTATAACGTATTACGTTATATGTTATAACGTTATAACGTATTACGTAATACGGTATGTCTTTATAACGTATTACGTTATATGGCATTACGTTATAACGTATTACGTTCTATGTTATAACGTTGTAACGTATTACGTTATATGGTATACAGTTATAACGCAGTACGGTATATGGTATGACGTTATAACGTATTACGTTATATGGGACGACGTTATAACGTATTACGTTATATGGGATGACGTTATAACGTATTACGTTATATGGTATACAGTTGTAACGTATTACGTTATATGGTATTACGTTATAACGCATTACGTTATATGGGATGACGTTATAACGTATTACGTTATATGGTATGACGTTATAACTTAATACGTTATTTGTTATGACGTTATAACGTACTACGTTATATGGGATGACGTTATAACGTATTACGTTATATGCGACTCGTTATAACGTATTACGTTCTATGTTATAACGTTGTAACGTATTACGTAATATGGTATGTCGTTATAACGTATTACGTTATATGGCATTACGTTATAAAGTATTACGTTATACGGCATAACGTTATAACGCATTACGTTATATGGGATGACGTTATAACGTATTACGTTATATGGTATGACGTTATAACGTATTACGTTCTACGTTATAACGTTCTAACGTATTATGTTATATGGTATACGGTTATAACGTATTACGTTATATGGTATGACGTTATAACGTATTACGTTATAGGGGATGACGTTATAACGTATTACGTTATATGTTATGACGTTATAACGTATTACGTTATATGGTATGACGTTATAACGTATTACGTTATATGTTATAACGTTATAACGTATTACGTTATATGGTATGACGTTATAACGTATTACGTTATATGTTATAACGTTATAACGTATTACGTTCTATGTTATAGCGTTCTAACGTATTACGTTATATGGTATACAGTTATAACGTATTACGTTATATGGTATGACGTTATAACGTATTACGTTATAGGGGATGACGTTACAACGTATTACGTTATATGTTATGACGTTATACTTATTACGTTATATGGTATGACGTTATAACGTATTACGTTATATGTTATAACGTTATAACGTATTACGTTATATGGTATGTCGATATAACGTATTACTTTATATGTTATAACGTTATAACGTATTGCGTTATATGGTATGACGTTATAACGTATTACGTTATATGGAATACAGTTATAACGTATTACGTTATATGGTATGACGTTATAACGTATTACGTTATAGGGGATGACGTTACAACGTATTACGTTATATGTTATAACGTTATAACGTATTACGTTATATGGGATGACGTTATAACGTATTACGTTCTATGTTATAACGTTGTAACGTATTACGTTATATGGTATACAGTTGTAACGTATTACGTTATATGGTATGACGTTATAACGTATTACGTTATATGTTATAACGTTATAACGTATTACGTAATATGGTATGTCGTTATAACGTATTACGTTATATGGCATTACGTTATAACGTATTACGTTATATGGGACGACGTTATAACGCATTACATTATATGGTATAACGTTATAACGTATTACGTTATATGGCATAACGTTATAACGTATTACGTTATATGATATAACGTTATAACGTAATACGTTATATGGGATGACGTTATAACGTAATAGGTTGTATGATATGACGTTATAACGTATTACGTTATATGGGATAACGTTATAACGTATTACGTTCTATGTTATAACGTTCTAACGTATTATGTTATATGGTATACGGTTATAACGTATTACGTTATATGGTATGACGTTATAACGTATTACGTTATAGGGGATGACGTTATAACGTATTACGTTATATGTTATGACGTTATAACGTATTACGTTCTATGTTATAACGTTGTAACGTATTACGTTATATGGTATACAGTTGTAACGTATTACGTTATATGGTATGACGTTATAACGTATTACGTTATATGTTATAACGTTATAACGTATTACGTAATATGGTATGTCGTTATACCGTATTACGTTATATGGCATTACGTTATAACGTATTACGTTATATGGTATGACGTTGTAACGTATTACGTTATATGGTATACAGTTATAACGTATTACGTTATATGGTATGACGTTATAACGTATTACGTTATATGGCATAACGTTATAACGTATTACGTTATATGGGATGACGTTATAACGTATTACGTTCTATGTTATAACGTTGTAACGTATTACGTTATATGGTATACAGTTGTAACGTATTACGTTATATGGTATGACGTTATAACGTATTACGTTATATGTTATAACGTTATAACGTATTACGTAATATGGTATGTCGTTATAACGTATTACGTTATATGGCATTACGTTATAACGTATTACGTTATATGGGACGACGTTATAACGCATTACATTATATGGTATAACGTTATAACGTATTACGTTATATGGCATAACGTTATAACGTATTACGTTATATGATATAACGTTATAACGTAATACGTTATATGGGATGACGTTATAACGTAATAGGTTGTATGATATGACGTTATAACGTATTACGTTATATGGGATAACGTTATAACGTATTACGTTCTATGTTATAACGTTGTAACGTATTACGTTATATGGTATACAGTTATAACGTATTACGTTATATGGTATGACGTTATAACGTATTACGTTATATGTTATAACGTTATAACGCATTATGTTATATGGTATGACGTTATAACGTATTAAGTTTTATGGGATGACGTAATAACGTATTACGTTCTATGTTATAGCGTTCTAACGTATTACGTTATATGGTATACAGTTATAACGTATTACGTTATATGGTATGACGTTATAACGTATTACGTTATAGGGGATGACGTTACAACGTATTTCGTTATATGTTATGACGTTATACTTATTACGTTATATGGTATGACGTTATAACGTATTACGTTATATGTTATAACGTTATAACGTATTACGTAATATGATATGTCGTTATAACGTATTACGTTATATGTTATAACGTTATAACGTATTACGTAATATGATATGTCGTTATAACGTATTACGTTATATGGCATTACGTTATAACGTATTACGTTATATGGGATGACGTTATAACGTATTACGTTATATGTTATAACGTTATAACGTATTACGTAATATGATATGTCGTTATAACGTATTACGTTATATGGCATTACGTTATAACGTATTACGTTATATGGGATGACGTTATAACGTATTACGTTATATGGTATGACGTTATAACGTATTACGTTATATGTTATAACGTTATAACGTATTACGTTATATGGTATGACGTTATAACGTATTACGTTATATGTTATAACGTTATAACGTATTACGTTCTATGTTATAGCGTTCTAACGTATTACGTTATATGGTATACAGTTATAACGTATTACGTTATATGGTATGACGTTATAACGTATTACGTTATAGGGGATGACGTTACAACGTATTACGTTATATGTTATGACGTTATACTTATTACGTTATATGGTATGACGTTATAACGTATTACGTTATATGTTATAACGTTATAACGTATTACGTTATATGGTATGTCGATATAACGTATTACTTTATATGTTATAACGTTATAACGTATTGCGTTATATGGTATGACGTTATAACGTATTACGTTATATGGCATTACGTTATAACGTATTACGTTATATGGGACGACGTTATAACGCATTACATTATATGGTATAACGTTATAACGTATTACGTTATATGGCATAACGTTATAACGTATTACGTTATATGATATAACGTTATAACGTAATACGTTATATGGGATGACGTTATAACGTAATAGGTTGTATGATATGACGTTATAACGTATTACGTTATATGGGATAACGTTATAACGTATTACGTTCTATGTTATAACGTTCTAACGTATTATGTTATATGGTATACGGTTATAACGTATTACGTTATATGGTATGACGTTATAACGTATTACGTTATAGGGGATGACGTTATAACGTATTACGTTATATGTTATGACGTTATAACGTATTACGTTCTATGTTATAACGTTGTAACGTATTACGTTATATGGTATACAGTTGTAACGTATTACGTTATATGGTATGACGTTATAACGTATTACGTTATATGTTATAACGTTATAACGTATTACGTAATATGGTATGTCGTTATACCGTATTACGTTATATGGCATTACGTTATAACGTATTACGTTATATGGTATGACGTTGTAACGTATTACGTTATATGGTATACAGTTATAACGTATTACGTTATATGGTATGACGTTATAACGTATTACGTTATATGGCATAACGTTATAACGTATTACGTTATATGGGATGACGTTATAACGTATTACGTTCTATGTTATAACGTTGTAACGTATTACGTTATATGGTATACAGTTGTAACGTATTACGTTATATGGTATGACGTTATAACGTATTACGTTATATGTTATAACGTTATAACGTATTACGTAATATGGTATGTCGTTATAACGTATTACGTTATATGGCATTACGTTATAACGTATTACGTTATATGGGACGACGTTATAACGCATTACATTATATGGTATAACGTTATAACGTATTACGTTATATGGCATAACGTTATAACGTATTACGTTATATGATATAACGTTATAACGTAATACGTTATATGGGATGACGTTATAACGTAATAGGTTGTATGATATGACGTTATAACGTATTACGTTATATGGGATAACGTTATAACGTATTACGTTCTATGTTATAACGTTGTAACGTATTACGTTATATGGTATACAGTTATAACGTATTACGTTATATGGTATGACGTTATAACGTATTACGTTATATGTTATAACGTTATAACGCATTATGTTATATGGTATGACGTTATAACGTATTAAGTTTTATGGGATGACGTAATAACGTATTACGTTCTATGTTATAGCGTTCTAACGTATTACGTTATATGGTATACAGTTATAACGTATTACGTTATATGGTATGACGTTATAACGTATTACGTTATAGGGGATGACGTTACAACGTATTTCGTTATATGTTATGACGTTATACTTATTACGTTATATGGTATGACGTTATAACGTATTACGTTATATGTTATAACGTTATAACGTATTACGTAATATGATATGTCGTTATAACGTATTACGTTATATGTTATAACGTTATAACGTATTACGTAATATGATATGTCGTTATAACGTATTACGTTATATGGCATTACGTTATAACGTATTACGTTATATGGGATGACGTTATAACGTATTACGTTATATGTTATAACGTTATAACGTATTACGTAATATGATATGTCGTTATAACGTATTACGTTATATGGCATTACGTTATAACGTATTACGTTATATGGGATGACGTTATAACGTATTACGTTATATGTTATAACGTTATAACGTATTACGTTATATGTTATAACGTTATAACGTATTACGTTATATGGTATGACGTTATAACGTATTACGTTATATGTTATAACGTTATAACGTATTACGTAATATGGTATGTCTTTATAACGTATTACGTTATATGGCATTACGTTATAACGTATTACGTTCTATGTTATAACGTTGTAACGTATTACGTTATATGGTATACAGTTATAACGCAGTACGGTATATGGTATGACGTTATAACGTATTACGTTATATGGGACGACGTTATAACGTATTACGTTATATGGGATGACGTTATAACGTATTACGTTATATGGTATACAGTTGTAACGTATTACGTTATATGGTATTACGTTATAACGCATTACGTTATATGGGATGACGTTATAACGTATTACGTTATATGGTATGACGTTATAACTTAATACGTTATTTGTTATGACGTTATAACGTACTACGTTATATGGGATGACGTTATAACGTATTACGTTATATGCGACTCGTTATAACGTATTACGTTCTATGTTATAACGTTGTAACGTATTACGTAATATGGTATGTCGTTATAACGTATTACGTTATATGGCATTACGTTATAAAGTATTACGTTATACGGCATAACGTTATAACGCATTACGTTATATGGGATGACGTTATAACGTATTACATTATATGGTATGACGTTATAACGTATTACGTTCTACGTTATAACGTTCTAACGTATTATGTTATATGGTATACGGTTATAACGTATTACGTTATATGGTATGACGTTATAACGTATTACGTTATAGGGGATGACGTTATAACGTATTACGTTATATGTTATGACGTTATAACGTATTACGTTATATGGTATGACGTTATAACGTATTACGTTATATGTTATAACGTTATAACGTATTACGTTATATGGTATGACGTTATAACGTATTACGTTATATGTTATAACGTTATAACGTATTACGTTCTATGTTATAGCGTTCTAACGTATTACGTTATATGGTATACAGTTATAACGTATTACGTTATATGGTATGACGTTATAACGTATTACGTTATAGGGGATGACGTTACAACGTATTACGTTATATGTTATGACGTTATACTTATTACGTTATATGGTATGACGTTATAACGTATTACGTTATATGTTATAACGTTATAACGTATTACGTTATATGGTATGTCGATATAACGTATTACTTTATATGTTATAACGTTATAACGTATTGCGTTATATGGTATGACGTTATAACGTATTACGTTATATGGAATACAGTTATAACGTATTACGTTATATGGTATGACGTTATAACGTATTACGTTATAGGGGATGACGTTACAACGTATTACGTTATATGTTATAACGTTATAACGTATTACGTTATATGGGATGACGTTATAACGTATTACGTTATAGGGGATGACGTTATAACGTATTACGTTATATGTTATGACGTTATAACGTATTACGTTCTATGTTATAACGTTCTAACGTATTATGTTATATGGTATACGGTTATAACGTATTACGTTATATGGTATGACGTTATAACGTATTACGTTATAGGGGATGACGTTATAACGTATTACGTTATATGTTATGACGTTATAACGTATTACGTTCTATGTTATAACGTTGTAACGTATTACGTTATATGGTATACAGTTGTAACGTATTACGTTATATGGTATGACGTTATAACGTATTACGTTATATGTTATAACGTTATAACGTATTACGTAATATGGTATGTCGTTATACCGTATTACGTTATATGGCATTACGTTATAACGTATTACGTTATATGGTATGACGTTGTAACGTATTACGTTATATGGTATACAGTTATAACGTATTACGTTATATGGTATGACGTTATAACGTATTACGTTATATGGCATAACGTTATAACGTATTACGTTATATGGGATGACGTTATAACGTATTACGTTCTATGTTATAACGTTGTAACGTATTACGTTATATGGTATACAGTTGTAACGTATTACGTTATATGGTATGACGTTATAACGTATTACGTTATATGTTATAACGTTATAACGTATTACGTAATATGGTATGTCGTTATAACGTATTACGTTATATGGCATTACGTTATAACGTATTACGTTATATGGGACGACGTTATAACGCATTACATTATATGGTATAACGTTATAACGTATTACGTTATATGGCATAACGTTATAACGTATTACGTTATATGATATAACGTTATAACGTAATACGTTATATGGGATGACGTTATAACGTAATAGGTTGTATGATATGACGTTATAACGTATTACGTTATATGGGATAACGTTATAACGTATTACGTTCTATGTTATAACGTTGTAACGTATTACGTTATATGGTATACAGTTATAACGTATTACGTTATATGGTATGACGTTATAACGTATTACGTTATATGTTATAACGTTATAACGCATTATGTTATATGGTATGACGTTATAACGTATTAAGTTTTATGGGATGACGTAATAACGTATTACGTTCTATGTTATAGCGTTCTAACGTATTACGTTATATGGTATACAGTTATAACGTATTACGTTATATGGTATGACGTTATAACGTATTACGTTATAGGGGATGACGTTACAACGTATTTCGTTATATGTTATGACGTTATACTTATTACGTTATATGGTATGACGTTATAACGTATTACGTTATATGTTATAACGTTATAACGTATTACGTTACATGGTATGTCGTTATAACGTATTACTTTATATGTTATAACGTTATAACGTATTGCGTTATATGGTATGACGTTATAACGTATTACGTTATATGGTATACAGTTATAACGTATTACGTTATATGGTATGACGTTATAACGTATTACGTTATAGGGGATGACGTTACAACGTATTACGTTATATGTTATGACGTTATAACGTATTATGTTATATGGTATGACGTTATAACGTATTACATTATATGTTATAACGTTATAACGTATTACGTAATATGGTGTGCCGTTATAACGTATTACGTTATATGGCATTACGTTATAACGTATTACGTTAAATGTTATAACGTTATAACGTATTACGTTATATGGGATGACGTTATAACGTATTACGTTCTATGTTATAACGTTGTAACGTATTACGTTATATGGTATACAGTTGTAACGTATTACGTTATATGGTATGACGTTATAACGTATTACGTTATATGTTATAACGTTATAACGTATTACGTTCTATGTTATAACGTTGTAACGTATTACGTTATATGGTATACAGTTGTAACGTATTACGTTATATGGTATGACGTTATAACGTATTACGTTATATGTTATAACGTTATAACGTATTACGTTATATGGTATAACGTTATAACGTATTACGTTATATGTTATAACGTTATAACTTATTACGTTATATGGTATGTCGTTATAACGTATTACTTTATATGTTATAAAGTTATAACGTATTACGTTATATGGTATGACGTTATAACGTATTACGTTATATGTTATAATGTTATAACGTATTTCGTTATATGGTATGACGTTATAACGTATTACGTTCCATGTTATAACGTTGTAACGTATTACGTTCTATGTTATAACGTTCTAACGTATTATGTTATATGGTATACGGTTATAACGTATTACGTTATATGGTATGACGTTATAACGTATTACGTAATATGGTATGTCGTTATAACGTATTACGTTATATGGCATTACGTTATAACGTATTACGTTATATGGGACGACGTTATAACGCATTACATTATATGGTATAACGTTATAACGTATTACGTTATATGGCATAACGTTATAACGTATTACGTTATATGATATAACGTTATAACGTAATACGTTATATGGGATGACGTTATAACGTAATAGGTTGTATGATATGACGTTATAACGTATTACGTTATATGGGATAACGTTATAACGTATTACGTTCTATGTTATGACGTTATACTTATTACGTTATATGGTATGACGTTATAACGTATTACGTTATATGTTATAACGTTATAACGTATTACGTTATATGGCATAACGTTATAACGTATTACGTTATATGATATAACGTTATAACGTAATACGTTATATGGGATGACGTTATAACGTAATAGGTTGTATGATATGACGTTATAACGTATTACGTTATATGGGATAACGTTATAACGTATGACGTTATATATTATAACGTTATAACGTAATAATTTATATGGTATGACGTTATAACGTATTACGTTATATGGGATGACGTTATAACGTAATAGGTTATATGATATGACGTTATAACATAATACGTTATATGTTATGACGTTATAACGTATTAAGTTATGTGGCATAACGTTATAACGTATTACGTTATATGGTATGACGTTATAACGTATTACGTTATATGGGATGACGTTATAACGTAATAGGTTGTATGATATGACGTTATAACGTATTACGTTATATGGGATAACGTTATAACGTATTACGTTCTATGTTATAACGTTCTAACGTATTATGTTATACGGTATACGGTTATAACGTATTACGTTATATGGTATGACGTTATAACGTATTACGTTATAGGGGATGACGTTACAACTTATTACGTTATATGATATGACGTTATAACATAATACGTTATATGTTATGACGTTATAACGTATTACTTTATATGGCATAACGTTATAACGTATTACGTTATATGGTATGACGTTATAAGGTATTACGTTATATGGTATAACGTTATAACGTATGACGTTATATATTATAACGTTATAACGTAATAATTTATATGGTATGACGTTATAACGTATTACGTTATATGGGATGACGTTATAACGTATTACGTTATATGTTATAACGCTATAACGTATTACGTGATATGGTATGTCGTTATAACGTATTACGTTATTTGGTATACAGTTGTAACGTATTACGTTATATGGTATGACGTTATAACGTATTACGTTATATGTTATAACGTTATAACGTATTACGTAATATGATATGTCGTTATAACGTATTACGTTATATGTTATAACGTTATAACGTATTACGTAATATGATATGTCGTTATAACGTATTACGTTATATGGCATTACGTTATAACGTATTACGTTATATGGGATGACGTTATAACGTATTACGTTATATGTTATAACGTTATAACGTATTACGTAATATGATATGTCGTTATAACGTATTACGTTATATGGCATTACGTTATAACGTATTACGTTATATGGGATGACGTTATAACGTATTACGTTATATGTTATAACGTTATAACGTATTACGTTATATGTTATAACGTTATAACGTATTACGTTATATGGTATGACGTTATAACGTATTACGTTATATGTTATAACGTTATAACGTATTACGTAATATGGTATGTCTTTATAACGTATTACGTTATATGGCATTACGTTATAACGTATTACGTTCTATGTTATAACGTTGTAACGTATTACGTTATATGGTATACAGTTATAACGCAGTACGGTATATGGTATGACGTTATAACGTATTACGTTATATGGGACGACGTTATAACGTATTACGTTATATGGGATGACGTTATAACGTATTACGTTATATGGTATACAGTTGTAACGTATTACGTTATATGGTATTACGTTATAACGCATTACGTTATATGGGATGACGTTATAACGTATTACGTTATATGGTATGACGTTATAACTTAATACGTTATTTGTTATGACGTTATAACGTACTACGTTATATGGGATGACGTTATAACGTATTACGTTATATGCGACTCGTTATAACGTATTACGTTCTATGTTATAACGTTGTAACGTATTACGTAATATGGTATGTCGTTATAACGTATTACGTTATATGGCATTACGTTATAAAGTATTACGTTATATGATATAACGTTATAACGTAATACGTTATATGGGATGACGTTATAACGTAATAGGTTGTATGATATGACGTTATAACGTATTACGTTATATGGGATAACGTTATAACGTATTACGTTCTATGTTATAACGTTGTAACGTATTACGTTATATGGTATACAGTTATAACGTATTACGTTATATGGTATGACGTTATAACGTATTACGTTATATGTTATAACGTTATAACGCATTATGTTATATGGTATGACGTTATAACGTATTAAGTTTTATGGGATGACGTAATAACGTATTACGTTCTATGTTATAGCGTTCTAACGTATTACGTTATATGGTATACAGTTATAACGTATTACGTTATATGGTATGACGTTATAACGTATTACGTTATAGGGGATGACGTTACAACGTATTTCGTTATATGTTATGACGTTATACTTATTACGTTATATGGTATGACGTTATAACGTATTACGTTATATGTTATAACGTTATAACGTATTACGTTACATGGTATGTCGTTATAACGTATTACTTTATATGTTATAACGTTATAACGTATTGCGTTATATGGTATGACGTTATAACGAATTATGTTATATGGTATACGGTTATAACGTATTACGTTATATGGTATGACGTTATAACGTATTACGTAATATGGTATGTCGTTATAACGTATTACGTTATATGGCATTACGTTATAACGTATTACGTTATATGGGACGACGTTATAACGCATTACATTATATGGTATAACGTTCTAACGTATTACGTTATATGGCATAACGTTATAACGTATTACGTTATATGATATAACGTTATAACGTAATACGTTATATGGGATGACGTTATAACGTAATAGGTTGTATGATATGACGTTATAACGTATTACGTTATATGGGATAACGTTATAACGTATTACGTTCTATGTTATGACGTTATACTTATTACGTTATATGGTATGACGTTATAACGTATTACGTTATATGTTATAACGTTATAACGTATTACGTTATATGGCATAACGTTATAACGTATTACGTTATATGATATAACGTTATAACGTAATACGTTATATGGGATGACGTTATAACGTAATAGGTTGTATGATATGACGTTATAACGTATTACGTTATATGGGATAACGTTATAACGTATGACGTTATATATTATAACGTTATAACGTAATAATTTATATGGTATGACGTTATAACGTATTACGTTATATGGGATGACGTTATAACGTAATAGGTTATATGATATGACGTTATAACATAATACGTTATATGTTATGACGTTATAACGTATTACGTTCCATGTTATAACGTTGTAACGTATTACGTTCTATGTTATAACGTTCTAACGTATTATGTTATATGGTATACGGTTATAACGTATTACGTTATATGGTATGACGTTATAACGTATTACGTAATATGGTATGTCGTTATAACGTATTACGTTATATGGCATTACGTTATAACGTATTACGTTATATGGGACGACGTTATAACGCATTACATTATATGGTATAACGTTATAACGTATTACGTTATATGGCATAACGTTATAACGTATTACGTTATATGATATAACGTTATAACGTAATACGTTATATGGGATGACGTTATAACGTAATAGGTTGTATGATATGACGTTATAACGTATTACGTTATATGGGATAACGTTATAACGTATTACGTTCTATGTTATGACGTTATACTTATTACGTTATATGGTATGACGTTATAACGTATTACGTTATATGTTATAACGTTATAACGTATTACGTTATATGGCATAACGTTATAACGTATTACGTTATATGATATAACGTTATAACGTAATACGTTATA
Organism: Bombus huntii; assembly: GCF_024542735.1. Lineage (NCBI taxonomy): Eukaryota > Metazoa > Arthropoda > Insecta > Hymenoptera > Apidae > Bombus > Bombus huntii. The sequence continues at coordinate 23,152,454 of NC_066238.1, forward strand.
TGGGATGACGTTATAACGTAATAGGTTGTATGATATGACGTTATAACGTATTACGTTATATGGGATAACGTTATAACGTATGACGTTATATATTATAACGTTATAACGTAATAATTTATATGGTATGACGTTATAACGTATTACGTTATATGGGATGACGTTATAACGTAATAGGTTATATGATATGACGTTATAACATAATACGTTATATGTTATGACGTTATAACGTATTAAGTTATGTGGCATAACGTTATAACGTATTACGTTATATGGTATGACGTTATAACGTATTACGTTATATGGGATGACGTTATAACGTAATAGGTTGTATGATATGACGTTATAACGTATTACGTTATATGGGATAACGTTATAACGTATTACGTTCTATGTTATAACGTTCTAACGTATTATGTTATACGGTATACGGTTATAACGTATTACGTTATATGGTATGACGTTATAACGTATTACGTTATAGGGGATGACGTTACAACTTATTACGTTATATGATATGACGTTATAACATAATACGTTATATGTTATGACGTTATAACGTATTACTTTATATGGCATAACGTTATAACGTATTACGTTATATGGTATGACGTTATAAGGTATTACGTTATATGGTATAACGTTATAACGTATGACGTTATATATTATAACGTTATAACGTATTACGTTATATGGGATGACGTTATAACGTATTACGTTCTATGTTATAACGTTGTAACGTATTACGTTATATGGTATACAGTTGTAACGTATTACGTTATATGGTATGACGTTATAACGTATTACGTTATATGTTATAACGTTATAACGTATTACGTTCTATGTTATAACGTTGTAACGTATTACGTTATATGGTATACAGTTGTAACGTATTACGTTATATGGTATGACGTTATAACGTATTACGTTATATGTTATAACGTTATAACGTATTACGTTATATGGTATAACGTTATAACGTATTACGTTATATGTTATAACGTTATAACTTATTACGTTATATGGTATGTCGTTATAACGTATTACTTTATATGTTATAAAGTTATAACGTATTACGTTATATGGTATGACGTTATAACGTATTACGTTATATGTTATAATGTTATAACGTATTTCGTTATATGGTATGACGTTATAACGTATTACGTTCCATGTTATAACGTTGTAACGTATTACGTTCTATGTTATAACGTTCTAACGTATTATGTTATATGGTATACGGTTATAACGTATTACGTTATATGGTATGACGTTATAACGTATTACGTAATATGGTATGTCGTTATAACGTATTACGTTATATGGCATTACGTTATAACGTATTACGTTATATGGGACGACGTTATAACGCATTACATTATATGGTATAACGTTATAACGTATTACGTTATATGGCATAACGTTATAACGTATTACGTTATATGATATAACGTTATAACGTAATACGTTATATGGGATGACGTTATAACGTAATAGGTTGTATGATATGACGTTATAACGTATTACGTTATATGGGATAACGTTATAACGTATTACGTTCTATGTTATGACGTTATACTTATTACGTTATATGGTATGACGTTATAACGTATTACGTTATATGTTATAACGTTATAACGTATTACGTTATATGGCATAACGTTATAACGTATTACGTTATATGATATAACGTTATAACGTAATACGTTATATGGGATGACGTTATAACGTAATAGGTTGTATGATATGACGTTATAACGTATTACGTTATATGGGATAACGTTATAACGTATGACGTTATATATTATAACGTTATAACGTAATAATTTATATGGTATGACGTTATAACGTATTACGTTATATGGGATGACGTTATAACGTAATAGGTTATATGATATGACGTTATAACATAATACGTTATATGTTATGACGTTATAACGTATTAAGTTATGTGGCATAACGTTATAACGTATTACGTTATATGGTATGACGTTATAACGTATTACGTTATATGGGATGACGTTATAACGTAATAGGTTGTATGATATGACGTTATAACGTATTACGTTATATGGGATAACGTTATAACGTATTACGTTCTATGTTATAACGTTCTAACGTATTATGTTATACGGTATACGGTTATAACGTATTACGTTATATGGTATGACGTTATAACGTATTACGTTATAGGGGATGACGTTACAACTTATTACGTTATATGATATGACGTTATAACATAATACGTTATATGTTATGACGTTATAACGTATTACTTTATATGGCATAACGTTATAACGTATTACGTTATATGGTATGACGTTATAAGGTATTACGTTATATGGTATAACGTTATAACGTATGACGTTATATATTATAACGTTATAACGTAATAATTTATATGGTATGACGTTATAACGTATTACGTTATATGGGATGACGTTATAACGTATTACGTTATATGTTATAACGTTATAACGTATTACGTAATATGATATGTCGTTATAACGTATTACGTTATATGTTATAACGTTATAACGTATTACGTAATATGATATGTCGTTATAACGTATTACGTTATATGGCATTACGTTATAACGTATTACGTTATATGGGATGACGTTATAACGTATTACGTTATATGTTATAACGTTATAACGTATTACGTAATATGATATGTCGTTATAACGTATTACGTTATATGGCATTACGTTATAACGTATTACGTTATATGGGATGACGTTATAACGTATTACGTTATATGTTATAACGTTATAACGTATTACGTTATATGTTATAACGTTATAACGTATTACGTTATATGGTATGACGTTATAACGTATTACGTTATATGTTATAACGTTATAACGTATTACGTAATATGGTATGTCTTTATAACGTATTACGTTATATGGCATTACGTTATAACGTATTACGTTCTATGTTATAACGTTGTAACGTATTACGTTATATGGTATACAGTTATAACGCAGTACGGTATATGGTATGACGTTATAACGTATTACGTTATATGGGACGACGTTATAACGTATTACGTTATATGGGATGACGTTATAACGTATTACGTTATATGGTATACAGTTGTAACGTATTACGTTATATGGTATTACGTTATAACGCATTACGTTATATGGGATGACGTTATAACGTATTACGTTATATGGTATGACGTTATAACTTAATACGTTATTTGTTATGACGTTATAACGTACTACGTTATATGGGATGACGTTATAACGTATTACGTTATATGCGACTCGTTATAACGTATTACGTTCTATGTTATAACGTTGTAACGTATTACGTAATATGGTATGTCGTTATAACGTATTACGTTATATGGCATTACGTTATAAAGTATTACGTTATACGGCATAACGTTATAACGCATTACGTTATATGGGATGACGTTATAACGTATTACGTTATATGGTATGACGTTATAACGTATTACGTTATAGGGGATGACGTTACAACGTATTACGTTATATGTTATGACGTTATAACGTATTACGTTATATGGTATGACGTTATAACGTATTACGTTATATGTTATAACGTTATAACGTATTACGTTATATCTTATGTCGTTATAACGTATTACGTTATATGGCATAACGTTATAACGTATTACGTTATATGGTATGACGTTATAAGGTATTACGTTATATGGTATAACGTTATAACGTATGACGTTATATATTATAATGTTATAACGTAATACGTTATATGGGATGACGTTATAACGTAATAGGTTGTATGATATGACGTTATAACGTATTACGTTATATGGGATAACGTTATAACGTATTACGTTCTATGTTATAACGTTGTAACGTATTACGTTATATGGTATACAGTTATAACGTATTACGTTATATGGTATGACGTTATAACGTATTACGTTATATGTTATAACGTTATAACGCATTATGTTATATGGTATGACGTTATAACGTATTAAGTTTTATGGGATGACGTAATAACGTATTACGTTCTATGTTATAGCGTTCTAACGTATTACGTTATATGTTATGACGTTATAACGTATTATGTTATATGGTATGACGTTATAACGTATTACATTATATGTTATAACGTTATAACGTATTACGTAATATGGTGTGCCGTTATAACGTATTACGTTATATGGCATTACGTTATAACGTATTACGTTAAATGTTATAACGTTATAACGTATTACGTTATATGGGATGACGTTATAACGTGTTACGTTCTATGTTATAACGTTGTAACGTATTACGTTATATGGTATACAGTTGTAACGTATTACGTTATATGGTATGACGTTATAACGTATTACGTTATATGTTATAACGTTATAACGTATTACGTTCTATGTTATAACGTTGTAACGTATTACGTTATATGGTATACAGTTGTAACGTATTACGTTATATGGTATGACGTTATAACGTATTACGTTATATGTTATAACGTTATAACGTATTACGTTATATGGTATAACGTTATAACGTATTACGTTATATGTTATAACGTTATAACTTATTACGTTATATGGTATGTCGTTATAACGTATTACTTTATATGTTATAAAGTTATAACGTATTACGTTATATGGTATGACGTTATAACGTATTACGTTATATGTTATAATGTTATAACGTATTTCGTTATATGGTATGACGTTATAACGTATTACGTTCCATGTTATAACGTTGTAACGTATTACGTTCTATGTTATAACGTTCTAACGTATTATGTTATATGGTATACGGTTATAACGTATTACGTTATATGGTATGACGTTATAACGTATTACGTAATATGGTATGTCGTTATAACGTATTACGTTATATGGCATTACGTTATAACGTATTACGTTATATGGGACGACGTTATAACGCATTACATTATATGGTATAACGTTCTAACGTATTACGTTATATGGCATAACGTTATAACGTATTACGTTATATGATATAACGTTATAACGTAATACGTTATATGGGATGACGTTATAACGTAATAGGTTGTATGATATGACGTTATAACGTATTACGTTATATGGGATAACGTTATAACGTATTACGTTCTATGTTATGACGTTATACTTATTACGTTATATGGTATGACGTTATAACGTATTACGTTATATGTTATAACGTTATAACGTATTACGTTATATGGCATAACGTTATAACGTATTACGTTATATGATATAACGTTATAACGTAATACGTTATATGGGATGACGTTATAACGTAATAGGTTGTATGATATGACGTTATAACGTATTACGTTATATGGGATAACGTTATAACGTATGACGTTATATATTATAACGTTATAACGTAATAATTTATATGGTATGACGTTATAACGTATTACGTTATATGGGATGACGTTATAACGTAATAGGTTATATGATATGACGTTATAACATAATACGTTATATGTTATGACGTTATAACGTATTAAGTTATGTGGCATAACGTTATAACGTATTACGTTATATGGTATGACGTTATAACGTATTACGTTATATGGGATGACGTTATAACGTAATAGGTTGTATGATATGACGTTATAACGTATTACGTTATATGGGATAACGTTATAACGTATTACGTTCTATGTTATAACGTTCTAACGTATTATGTTATACGGTATACGGTTATAACGTATTACGTTATATGGTATGACGTTATAACGTATTACGTTATAGGGGATGACGTTACAACTTATTACGTTATATGATATGACGTTATAACATAATACGTTATATGTTATGACGTTATAACGTACTACGTTATATGGCATAACGTTATGACGTATTACGTTATATGGTATGTCGTTATAACGTATTACTTTATATGTTATAACGTTATAACGTATTACGTTATACGATATAACGTTATAACGTAATACGTTATATGGGATGACGTTATAACGTAATAGGTTGTATGATATGACGTTATAACGTATTACGTTATATGGTATGACGTTATAACGTATTACGTTATATGGGACGACGTTATAACGTCTTACGTTGTATTGTATAACGTCATAACGTATTACGTTATATGTTATAACGTTATAACGTATTACGTTATAGGGGATGACGTTATAACGTATTACGTTAAATGTTATGACGTTATAACGTATTACGTTATATGATATGAAGTTATAACGTATTAAGCTATGTTGCACAACGTTATAACGTATTACGTTATATGTTATAACGTTATAACGTATTACGTTATATGGTATGTCGTTATAACGTATTACTTTATATGTTATAACGTTATAACGTATTACGTTATATGGTATGACGTTATAACGTATTACGTTATATGGCATAACGTTATAACGTATTACGTTATATGTTATGACGTTATAACGTATTACGTTATATGGTATGACGTTATAACGTATTACGTTATATGTTATAAAGTTATAACGTATTACGTTATAGGGGATGACGTTACAACGTATTACGTTATATGTTATGACGTTATAACGTATTACGTTATATGGTATGACGTTATAACGTATTACGTTATATGTTATAAAGTTATAACGTATTACGTTATATCTTATGTCGTTATAACGTATTACGTTATGTGGCATAACGTTATAACGTATTACGTTATATGGTATGACGTTATAACGTATTACGTTATATGGGATGACGTTATAACGTATTACGTTATAGGGGATGACGTTACAACTTATTACGTTATATGATATGACGTTATAACATAATACGTTATATGTTATGACGTTATAACGTATTACTTTATATGGCATAACGTTATAACGTATTACGTTCTATGTTATAACGTTCTAACGTATTATGTTATACGGTATACGGTTATAACGTATTACGTTATATGGTATAACGTTATAACGTATTACGTTATATGGTATAACGTTACGACGTATTACGTTATATATTATAACGTTATAACGTAATAATTTATATGGTATGACGTTATAACGTATTACGTTATATGTTATGACGTTATAACGTATTACGTTATATGGTATAACGTTAGAACGTATTACGTTATATGTTATATCGTTATAACGTATTACGTTATATGGTATGTCCTTATAACGTATTACGTTATATGGCATAACGTTATACGTTATATGGGATGACGTTATAACGTATTACGTTATATGTTATAACGTTATAACGTATTACGTTATATGGTAAGTCGTTATAACGTATTACTTTATATGTTATAACGTTATAACGTATTAGGTTATATGGTATGACGTTATAACGTATTACGTTATATGGCATAACGTTATAACGTATTACGTAATATGGTATGCCGTTATAACGTATTACGTTATATGGCATTACGTTATAACGTATTACATTATATGGTATGACGTTATAACGTATTACGTTATATGGTATGCCGTTATAACGTATTACGTTATATGGCATTACGTTATAACGTATTACGTTATATGGTATGACGTTATAACGTATTACGTTATATGGTATACAGTTATAACGTATTACGTTATATGTTATAACGTTATAACGTATTACGTTATATGGGATGACGTTATAACGTATTACGTTCTATGTTATAACGTTGTAACGTATTACGTTATATGGTATACAGCTGTAACGTATTACGTTATATGGTATGACGTTATAACGTATTGCGTTATATGTTATAACGTTATAACGTATTACGTTCTATGTTATAACGTTGTAACGTATTACGTTATATGGTATACAGTTGTAACGTATTACGTTATATGGTATGACGTTATAACGTATTACGTTATATGTTATACCGTTATAACGTATTACGTTATATGGTATAACGTTATACGTTATATGGGATGACGTTATAACGTATTACGTTATATGCGACTCGTTATAACGTATTACGTTCTATGTTATAACGTTGTAACGTATTACGTAATATGGTATGTCGTTATAACGTATTACGTTATATGGCATTACGTTATAAAGTATTACGTTATACGGCATAACGTTATAACGCATTACGTTATATGGGATGACGTTATAACGTATTACGTTATATGGTATGACGTTATAACGTATTACGTTATAGGGGATGACGTTACAACGTATTACGTTATATGTTATGACGTTATAACGTATTACGTTATATGGTATGACGTTATAACGTATTACGTTATATGTTATAACGTTATAACGTATTACGTTATATCTTATGTCGTTATAACGTATTACGTTATATGGCATAACGTTATAACGTATTACGTTATATGGTATGACGTTATAAGGTATTACGTTATATGGTATAACGTTATAACGTATGACGTTATATATTATAATGTTATAACGTAATAATTTATATGGTATGACGTTATAACGTATTAAGTTATATGGGATGACGTTATAACGTATTACGTTATATGGTATAACGTTATAACGTATTACGTTATATGGTATAACGTTACGACGTATTACGTTATATATTATAACGTTATAACGTAATAATTTATATGGTATGACGTTATAACGTATTACGTTATATGGTATGACGTTATAACGTATTACGTTATATGGTATGTCGTTATAACGTACTACGTTATATGGCATAACGTTATGACGTATTACGTTATATGGTATGTCGTTATAACGTATTACTTTATATGTTATAACGTTATAACGTATTACGTTATACGATATAACGTTATAACGTAATACGTTATATGGGATGACGTTATAACGTAATAGGTTGTATGATATGACGTTATAACGTATTACGTTATATGGTATGACGTTATAACGTATTACGTTATATGGGACGACGTTATAACGTCTTACGTTGTATTGTATAACGTCATAACGTATTACGTTATATGTTATAACGTTATAACGTATTACGTTATAGGGGATGACGTTATAACGTATTACGTTAAATGTTATGACGTTATAACGTATTACGTTATATGATATGAAGTTATAACGTATTAAGCTATGTTGCACAACGTTATAACGTATTACGTTATATGTTATAACGTTATAACGTATTACGTTATATGGTATGTCGTTATAACGTATTACTTTATATGTTATAACGTTATAACGTATTACGTTATATGGTATGACGTTATAACGTATTACGTTATATGGCATAACGTTATAACGTATTACGTTATATGTTATGACGTTATAACGTATTACGTTATATGGTATGACGTTATAACGTATTACGTTATATGTTATAAAGTTATAACGTATTACGTTATATCTTATGTCGTTATAACGTATTACGTTATGTGGCATAACGTTATAACGTATTACGTTATATGGTATGACGTTATAACGTATTACGTTATATGGGATGACGTTATAACGTATTACGTTATAGGGGATGACGTTACAACTTATTACGTTATATGATATGACGTTATAACATAATACGTTATATGTTATGACGTTATAACGTATTACTTTATATGGCATAACGTTATAACGTATTACGTTCTATGTTATAACGTTCTAACGTATTATGTTATACGGTATACGGTTATAACGTATTACGTTATATGGTATAACGTTATAACGTATTACGTTATATGGTATAACGTTACGACGTATTACGTTATATATTATAACGTTATAACGTAATAATTTATATGGTATGACGTTATAACGTATTACGTTATATGTTATGACGTTATAACGTATTACGTTATATGGTATAACGTTAGAACGTATTACGTTATATGTTATATCGTTATAACGTATTACGTTATATGGTATGTCCTTATAACGTATTACGTTATATGGCATAACGTTATACGTTATATGGGATGACGTTATAACGTATTACGTTATATGTTATAACGTTATAACGTATTACGTTATATGGTAAGTCGTTATAACGTATTACTTTATATGTTATAACGTTATAACGTATTAGGTTATATGGTATGACGTTATAACGTATTACGTTATATGGCATAACGTTATAACGTATTACGTAATATGGTATGCCGTTATAACGTATTACGTTATATGGCATTACGTTATAACGTATTACATTATATGGTATGACGTTATAACGTATTACGTTATATGGTATGCCGTTATAACGTATTACGTTATATGGCATTACGTTATAACGTATTACGTTATATGGTATGACGTTATAACGTATTACGTTATATGGTATACAGTTATAACGTATTACGTTATATGTTATAACGTTATAACGTATTACGTTATATGGGATGACGTTATAACGTATTACGTTCTATGTTATAACGTTGTAACGTATTACGTTATATGGTATACAGCTGTAACGTATTACGTTATATGGTATGACGTTATAACGTATTGCGTTATATGTTATAACGTTATAACGTATTACGTTCTATGTTATAACGTTGTAACGTATTACGTTATATGGTATACAGTTGTAACGTATTACGTTATATGGTATGACGTTATAACGTATTACGTTATATGTTATACCGTTATAACGTATTACGTTATATGGTATAACGTTATACGTTATATGGGATGACGTTATAACGTATTACGTTATATGATATGACGTTATAACGTATTAACCTATGTGGCATAACGTTATAACGTATTACGTTATATGTTATAACGTTGTAACGTATTACGTTATATGGTATACAGTTGTAACGTATTACGTTATATGGTATAACGTTATAACGTATTACGTTATATGTTATAACGTTATAACGTAATACGTTATATGGGATCACGTTATAACGTAATAAGATATATGGGATGACGTTATAACGTATTACGTTATATGGTATGACGTTATAACGTATTACGTTATATGGTATAACGTTATAACGTATTACGTTATATGTTATACCGTTATAACGTATTACGTTATATGGTATAACTTTATAACGTATTACGTTATATGTTATAACGTTATAACGTAATACGTTATATGGGATCACGTTATAACGTAATAAGATATATGGGATGACGTTATAACGTATTACGTTATATGGTATGACGTTATAACGTATTACGTTATATGGTATGACGTTATAACGTATTACGTTATATGTTATAACGTTATAACGTATTACGTTCTATGGCATAACGTTATACGTTATATGGGATGACGTTATAACGTATTACGTTATATGATATGACGTTATAACGTATTAAGCTATGTGGCATAACGTTATAACGTATTACGTTATATGGTATGTCGCTATAACGTATTACTTTATATGTTATAACGTTATAACGTATTACGTTATATGGTATGACGTTATAACGTATTACGTTATATGGCATAACGTTATAACGTATTACGTTATATGGGATCACGTTATAACGTAATAAGATATATGGGATGACGTTATAACGTATTACGTTATATGGTATGACGTTATAACGTATTACGTTATATGGTATAACGTTATAACGTATTACGTTATATGGCATAACGTTATACGTTATATGGGATGACGTTATAACGTATTAACCTATGTGGCATAACGTTATAACGTATTACGTTATATGGTATGTCGCTATAACGTATTACTTTATATGTTATAACGATATAACGTATTACGTTATATGGTATGACGTTATAACGTATTACGTTATATGGCATAACGTTATAACGTATTACGTTATATGATATAACGTTGTAACGTATTACGTTATATGGTATAACGTTATAACGTATTACGTTCTATGTTATAACGTTGTAACGTATTACGTTATATGGTATACAGTTGTAACGTATTACGTTATATGTTATGACGTTATAACGTATTACGTTATATGTTATAACGTTATAACGTATTACGTTCTATGTTATAACGTTGTAACGTATTACGTTATATGGTATACAGTTGTAACGTATTACGTTATATGGTATGACGTTATAACGTATTACGTTATATGTTATACCGTTATAACGTATTACGTTATATGGGATGACGTTATAACGTATTACGTTCTATGTTATAACGTTGTAACGTATTACGTTATATGGTATACAGTTGTAACGTATTACGTTATATGGTATGACGTTATAACGTATTAACCTATGTGGCATAACGTTATAACGTATTACGTTATATGTTATAACGTTATAACGTATTACGTTATATGGGATGACGTTATAACGTATTACGTTCTATGTTATAACGTTGTAACGTATTACGTTATATGGTATAACGTTATAACGTATTACGTTATATGTTATACCGTTATAACGTATTACGTTATATATTATAACGTTATAACGTAATAATTTATATGGTATGACGTTATAACGTATTACGTTATATGGTATGACGTTATAACGTATTACGTTATATGGTATGTCGTTATAACGTACTACGTTATATGGCATAACGTTATGACGTATTACGTTATATGGTATGTCGTTATAACGTATTACTTTATATGTTATAACGTTATAACGTATTACGTTCTATGTTATAACGTTGTAACGTATTACGTTATATGTTATAACGTTATAACGTATTACGTTATATGGGATGACGTTATAACGTATTACGTTCTATGTTATAACGTTGTAACGTATTACGTTATATGGTATAACGTTATAACGTATTACGTTATATGTTATGTCGTTATAACGTATTACTTTATATGTTATAACGTTATAACGTATTACGTTATACGATATAACGTTATAACGTAATACGTTATATGGGATGACGTTATAACGTAATAGGTTGTATGATATGACGTTATAACGTATTACGTTATATGGTATGACGTTATAACGTATTACGTTATATGGTATGTCGTTATAACGTATTACTTTATATGTTATAACGTTATAACGTATTACGTTATATGGTATGACGTTATAACGTATTACGTTATGTGGCATAACGTTATAACGTATTACGTTATATGATATAACGTTATAACGTAATACGTTATAAGGGATGACGTTATAACGTAATAGGTTATATGGTATGTCGTTATAACGTATTACGTTATATGTTATAGCGTTCTAACGTATTACGTTACAGGGGATGACGTTACAACGTATTACGTTATATCTTATGTCGTTATAACGTATTACGTTATATGTTATAGCGTTCTAACGTATTACGATATAGGGGATGACGTTACAACGTATTACGTTATATGGTATAACGTTATAACGTATGACGTTATGTATTATAATGTTATAACGTAATAATTTATATGGTATGACGTTATAACGTCTTACGTTATATGGGATGACGTTATAACGTATTACGTTATATGGTATAACGTTATAACGTATTACGTTATATGGTATAACGTTACGACGTATTACGTTATATATTATAACGTTATAACGTAATAATTTATATGGTATGACGTTATAACGTATTACGTTATATGGTATGACGTTATAACGTATTATGTTATATGGTATGTCGTTTTAACGTACTACGTTATATGGCATAACGTTATAACGTATTACGTTATATGGTATGACGTAATAACGTATTACGTTATATGGCATAACGTTATAACGTATTACGTTATACGGTATAACGTTATAACGTAATACGTTATATGGGATGACGTTATAACGTAATAAGTTGTATGATATGACGTTATAACGTATTACGTTATATGGTATGACGTTATAACGTATTACGTTATATGGGACGACGTTATAACTTCTTACGTTGTATGGTATAACGTCATAACGTATTACGTTATATGTTATAACGTTATAACGTATTACGTTATAGGGGATGACGTTATAACGTATTACGTTAAATGTTATGACGTTATAACGTATTACGTTATATGATATGAAGTTATAACGTACTAAGCTATGTGGCATAACGTTATAACGTATTACGTTATATGTTATAACGTTATAACGTATTACGTTATATGGTATGTCGTTATAACGTATTACTTTATATGTTATAACGTTATAACGTATTACGTTATATGGTATGACGTTATAACGTATTACGTTATATGGCATAACGTTATAACGTATTACGTTATATGATATAACGTTATAACGTAATACGTTATAAGGGATGACGTTATAACGTAATAGGTTATATGGTATGTCGTTATAACGTATTACGTTATATGTTATAGCGTTCTAACGTATTACGTTATATGGTATACAGTTATAACGTATTACGTTATATGGTATGACGTTATAACGTATTACGTTATAGGGGATGACGTTACAACGTATTACGTTATATGTTATGACGTTATAACGTATTACGTTATATGGTATGACGTTATAACGTATTACGTTATATGTTATAACGTTATAACGTATTACGTTATATCTTATGTCGTTATAACGTATTACGTTATATGGCATAACGTTATAACGTATTACGTTATATGGTATGTCGTTATAACGTATTACGTTATAGGGGATGACGTTATAACGTATTACGTTAAATGTTATGACGTTTTAACGTATTACGTTATATGGTATGACGTTATAACGTATTACGTTATAGGGGATGACGTTACAACGTATTACGTTATATGTTATGACGTTATAACGTATTACGTTATATGGTATAACGTTAGAACGTATTACGTTATATGTTATATCGTTATAACGTATTACGTTATATGGTATGTCGTTATAACGTATTACGTTATATGGCATAACGTTATACGTTATATGGGATGACGTTATAACGTATTACGTTATATGTTATAACGTTATAACGTATTACGTTATATGGTAAGTCGTTATAACGTATTACTTTATATGTTATAACGTTATAACGTATTACGTTATATGGTATGACGTTATAACGTATTACGTTATATGGCATAACGTTATAACGTATTACGTAATATGGTATGCCGTTATAACGTATTACGTTATATGGCATTTCGTTATAACGTATTACATTATATGGTATGACGTTATAACGTATTACGTTATATGGTATGCCGTTATAACGTATTACGTTATATGGCATTACGTTATAACGTATTACGTTATATGGTATGACGTTATAACGTATTACGTTATATGGTATACAGTTATAACGTATTACGTTATATGTTATAACGTTACGACGTATTACGTTATATATTATAACGTTATAACGTAATAATTTATATGGTATGACGTTATAACGTAATAAGATATATGGGATGACGTTATAACTTATTACGTTATATGGTATGACGTTATAACGTATTACGTTATATGGTATAACGTTATAACGTCTTACGTTGTATGGTATAACGTCATAACGTATTACGTTATATGTTATAACGTTATAACGTATTACGTTATAGGGGATGACGTTATAACGTATTACGTTAAATGTTATGACGTTATAACGTATTACGTTATATGATATGAAGTTATAACGTATTAAGCTATGTGGCATAACGTTATAACGTATTACGTTATATGTTATAACGTTATAACGTATTACGTTATATGGTATGACGTTATAACGTATTACGTTATATGGCATAACGTTATAACGTATTACGTTATATGATATAACGTTATAACGTAATACGTTATAAGGGATGACGTTATAACGTAATAGGTTATATGGTATGTCGTTATAACGTATTACGTTATATGGTATAACGTTATAACGTATTACGTTATATGGTATGCCGTTATAACGTATTACGTTATATGGGATGACGTTATAACGTATTACGTTCTATGTTATAACGTTGTAACGTATTACGTTATATGGTATACAGTTGTAACGTATTACGTTATATGGTATGACGTTATAACGTATTGCGTTATATGTTATAACGTTATAACGTATTACGTTCTATGTTATAACGTTGTAACGTATTACGTTATATGGTATACAGTTGTAACGTATTACGTTATATGGTATGACGTTATAACGTATTACGTTATATGTTATACCGTTATAACGTATTACGTTATATGGTATAACGTTATAACGTATTACGTTATATGTTATAACGTTATAACGTAATACGTTATATGGGATCACGTTATAACGTAATAAGATATATGGGATGACGTTATAACGTATTACGTTATATGGTATGACGTTATAACGTATTACGTTATATGGTATAACGTTATAACGTATTACGTTATATGGCATAACGTTATACGTTATATGGGATGACGTTATAACGTATTACGTTATATGATATGACGTTATAACGTATTAACCTATGTGGCATAACGTTATAACGTATTACGTTATATGTTATAACGTTATAACGTATTACGTTATATGGGATGACGTTATAACGTATTACGTTCTATGTTATAACGTTGTAACGTATTACGTTATATGGTATGACGTTATAACGTATTACGTTATATGGTATAACGTTATAACGTATTACGTTATATGGCATAACGTTATACGTTATATGGGATGACGTTATAACGTATTACGTTATATGATATGACGTTATAACGTATTAACCTATGTGGCATAACGTTATAACGTATTACGTTATATGGTATGTCGCTATAACGTATTACTTTATATGTTATAACGTTATAACGTATTACGTTATATGGTATGACGTTATAACGTATTACGTTATATGGCATGACGTTATAACGTATTACGTTATATGATATAACGTTGTAACGTATTACGTTATATGGTATAACGTTATAACGTATTACGTTATATGGTATACAGTTGTAACGTATTACGTTATATGGTATGACGTTATAACGTATTACGTTATATGTTATACCGTTATAACGTATTACGTTATATGGGATGACGTTATAACGTATTACGTTCTATGTTATAACGTTGTAACGTATTACGTTATATGGTATACAGTTGTAACGTATTACGTTATATGATATGACGTTATAACGTATTAAGCTATGTGGCATAACGTTATAACGTATTACGTTATATGGTATGTCGCTATAACGTATTACTTTATATGTTATAACGTTATAACGTATTACGTTATATGGTATGACGTTATAACGTATTACGTTATATGGCATAACGTTATAACGTATTACGTTATATGGGATCACGTTATAACGTAATAAGATATATGGGATGACGTTATAACGTAATACGTTATATGGGATCACGTTATAACGTAATAAGCTATGTGGCATAACGTTATAACGTATTACGTTATATGGTATGTCGCTATAACGTATTACTTTATATGTTATAACGTTATAACGTATTACGTTATATGGTATGACGTTATAACGTATTACGTTATATGGAATAACGTTATAACGTATTACGTTATATGATATAACGTTGTAACGTATTACGTTATATGGTATAACGTTATAACGTATTACGTTCTATGTTATAACGTTGTAACGTATTACGTTATATGGTATACAGTTGTAACGTATTACGTTATATGTTATGACGTTATAACGTATTACGTTATATGTTATAACGTTATAACGTATTACGTTATATGGGATGACGTTATAACGTATTACGTTCTATGTTATAACGTTGTAACGTATTACGTTATATGGTATACAGTTGTAACGTATTACGTTATATGGTATAACGTCATAACGTATTACGTTATAAGTTATAACGTTATAACGTAATACGTTATATGGGATCACGTTATAACGTAATAAGATATATGGGATGACGTTATAACGTATTACGTTATATGGTATGACGTTATAACGTATTACGTTATATGGTATAACGTTATAACATATTACGTTATATGTTATACCGTTATAACGTATTACGTTATATGGTATAACGTTATAACGTAATAAGATATATGGGATGACGTTATAACGTATTACGTTATATGGTATGACGTTATAACGTATTACGTTATATGGTATAACGTTATAACGTATTACGTTATATGTTATACCGTTATAACGTATTACGTTATATGGTATAACGTTATAACGTATTACGTTATATGTTATAACGTTATAACGTAATACGTTATATGGGATCACGTTATAACGTAATAAGATATATGGGATGACGTTATAACGTATTACGTTATATGGTATGACGTTATAACGTATTACGTTATATGGTATGACGTTATAACGTATTACGTTATATGTTATAACGTTATAACGTATTACGTTCTATGGCATAACGTTATACGTTATATGGGATGACGTTATAACGTATTACGTTATATGATATGACGTTATAACGTATTACGTTATATGTTATAACGTTATAACGTATTACGTTATATGTTATACCGTTATAACGTATTACGTTATATGGTATAACGTTATAACGTAATAAGATATATGGGATGACGTTATAACGTATTACGTTATATGGTATGACGTTATAACGTATTACGTTATATGGTATAACGTTATAACGTATTACGTTATATGTTATACCGTTATAACGTATTACGTTATATGGTATAACGTTATAACGTATTACGTTATATGTTATAACGTTATAACGTAATACGTTATATGGGATCACGTTATAACGTAATAAGATATATGGGATGACGTTATAACGTATTACGTTATATGGTATGACGTTATAACGTATTACGTTATATGGTATGACGTTATAACGTATTACGTTATATGTTATAACGTTATAACGTATTACGTTCTATGGCATAACGTTATACGTTATATGGGATGACGTTATAACGTATTACGTTATATGATATGACGTTATAACGTATTAAGCTATGTGGCATAACCTTATAACGTATTACGTTATATGGTATGTCGCTATAACGTATTACTTTATATGTTATAACGTTATAACGTATTACGTTATATGGTATGACGTTATAACGTATTACGTTATATGGCATAACGTTATAACGTATTACGTTATATGGGATCACGTTATAACGTAATAAGATATATGGGATGACGTTATAACGTATTACGTTATATGGTATGACGTTATAACGTATTACGTTATATGGTATAACGTTATAACGTATTACGTTATATGGGATCACGTTATAACGTAATAAGATATATGGGATGACGTTATAACGTATTACGTTATATGGTATGACGTTATAACGTATTACGTTATATGGTATAACGTTATAACGTATTACGTTATATGGCATAACGTTATACGTTATATGGGATGACGTTATAACGTATTACGTTATATGATATGACGTTATAACGTATTAACCTATGTGGCATAACGTTATAACGTATTACGTTATATGTTATAACGTTATAACGTATTACGTTATATGGGATGACGTTATAACGTATTACGTTCTATGTTATAACGTTGTAACGTATTACGTTATATGGTATGACGTTATAACGTATTACGTTATATGGTATAACGTTATAACGTATTACGTTATATGGCATAACGTTATACGTTATATGGGATGACGTTATAACGTATTACGTTATATGATATGACGTTATAACGTATTAACCTATGTGGCATAACGTTATAACGTATTACGTTATATGGTATGTCGCTATAACGTATTACTTTATATGTTATAACGTTATAACGTATTACGTTATATGGTATGACGTTATAACGTATTACGTTATATGGCATGACGTTATAACGTATTACGTTATATGATATAACGTTGTAACGTATTACGTTATATGGTATAACGTTATAACGTATTACGTTATATGGTATACAGTTGTAACGTATTACGTTATATGGTATGACGTTATAACGTATTACGTTATATGTTATACCGTTATAACGTATTACGTTATATGGGATGACGTTATAACGTATTACGTTCTATGTTATAACGTTGTAACGTATTACGTTATATGGTATACAGTTGTAACGTATTACGTTATATGATATGACGTTATAACGTATTAAGCTATGTGGCATAACGTTATAACGTATTACGTTATATGGTATGTCGCTATAACGTATTACTTTATATGTTATAACGTTATAACGTATTACGTTATATGGTATGACGTTATAACGTATTACGTTATATGGCATAACGTTATAACGTATTACGTTATATGGGATCACGTTATAACGTAATAAGATATATGGGATGACGTTATAACGTAATACGTTATATGAGATCACGTTATAACGTAATAAGCTATGTGGCATAACGTTATAACGTATTACGTTATATGGTATGTCGCTATAACGTATTACTTTATATGTTATAACGTTATAACGTATTACGTTATATGGTATGACGTTATAACGTATTACGTTATATGGAATAACGTTATAACGTATTACGTTATATGATATAACGTTGTAACGTATTACGTTATATGGTATAACGTTATAACGTATTACGTTCTATGTTATAACGTTGTAACGTATTACGTTATATGGTATACAGTTGTAACGTATTACGTTATATGTTATGACGTTATAACGTATTACGTTATATGTTATAACGTTATAACGTATTACGTTATATGGGATGACGTTATAACGTATTACGTTCTATGTTATAACGTTGTAACGTATTACGTTATATGGTATACAGTTGTAACGTATTACGTTATATGGTATAACGTCATAACGTATTACGTTATAAGTTATAACGTTATAACGTAATACGTTATATGGGATCACGTTATAACGTAATAAGATATATGGGATGACGTTATAACGTATTACGTTATATGGTATGACGTTATAACGTATTACGTTATATGGTATAACGTTATAACATATTACGTTATATGTTATACCGTTATAACGTATTACGTTATATGGTATAACGTTATAACGTAATAAGATATATGGGATGACGTTATAACGTATTACGTTATATGGTATGACGTTATAACGTATTACGTTATATGGTATAACGTTATAACGTATTACGTTATATGTTATACCGTTATAACGTATTACGTTATATGGTATAACGTTATAACGTATTACGTTATATGTTATAACGTTATAACGTAATACGTTATATGGGATCACGTTATAACGTAATAAGATATATGGGATGACGTTATAACGTATTACGTTATATGGTATGACGTTATAACGTATTACGTTATATGGTATGACGTTATAACGTATTACGTTATATGTTATAACGTTATAACGTATTACGTTCTATGGCATAACGTTATACGTTATATGGGATGACGTTATAACGTATTACGTTATATGATATGACGTTATAACGTATTAAGCTATGTGGCATAACCTTATAACGTATTACGTTATATGGTATGTCGCTATAACGTATTACTTTATATGTTATAACGTTATAACGTATTACGTTATATGGTATGACGTTATAACGTATTACGTTATATGGCATAACGTTATAACGTATTACGTTATATGGGATCACGTTATAACGTAATAAGATATATGGGATGACGTTATAACGTATTACGTTATATGGTATGACGTTATAACGTATTACGTTATATGGTATAACGTTATAACGTATTACGTTATATGGCATAACGTTATACGTTATATGGGATGACGTTATAACGTATTACGTTATATGATATGACGTTATAACGTATTAACCTATGTGGCATAACGTTATAACGTATTACGTTATATGGTATGTCGCTATAACGTATTACTTTATATGTTATAAAATTATAACGTATTACGTTATATGGTATGACGTTATAACGTATTACGTTATATGGCATAACGTTATAACGTATTACGTTATATGATATAACGTTGTAACGTATTACGTTATATGGTATAACGTTATAACGTATTACGTTATATGTTATAACGTTATAACGTAATACGTTATATGGGATCACGTTATAACGTAATAAGATATATGGGATGACGTTATAACGTATTACGTTATATGGTATGACGTTATAACGTATTACGTTATATGGGATGACGTTATAACGTACTACGTTCTACGTTATAACGTTGTAACGTATTACGTTATATGGTATACAGTTGTAACGTATTACGTTATATGGTATAACGTTATAACGTATTACGTTATATGTTATAACGTTATAACGTAATACGTTATATGGGATCACGTTATAACGTAATAAGATATATGGGATGACGTTATAACGTATTACGTTATATGGTATGACGTTATAACGTATTACGTTATATGGTATAACGTTATAACGTATTACGTTATATGTTATACCGTTATAACGTATTACGTTATATGGTATAACGTTATAACGTATTACGTTATATGTTATAACGTTATAACGTAATACGTTATATGGGATCACGTTATAACGTAATAAGATATATGGGATGACGTTATAACGTATTACGTTATATGGTATGACGTTATAACGTATTACGTTATATGGTATGACGTTATAACGTATTACGTTATATGTTATAACGTTATAACGTATTACGTTCTATGGCATAACGTTATACGTTATATGGGATGACGTTATAACGTATTACGTTATATGATATGACGTTATAACGTATTACGTTATATGATATAACGTTGTAACGTATTACGTTATATGGTATAACGTTATAACGTATTACGTTCTATGTTATAACGTTGTAACGTATTACGTTATATGGTATACAGTTGTAACGTATTACGTTATATGTTATGACGTTATAACGTATTACGTTATATGTTATAACGTTATAACGTATTACTTTATATGTTATAACGTTATAACGTATTACGTTATATGGTATGACGTTATAACGTATTACGTTATATGGAATAACGTTATAACGTATTACGTTATATGATATAACGTTGTAACGTATTACGTTATATGGTATAACGTTATAACGTATTACGTTCTATGTTATAACGTTGTAACGTATTACGTTATATGGTATACAGTTGTAACGTATTACGTTATATGTTATGACGTTATAACGTATTACGTTATATGTTATAACGTTATAACGTATTACGTTATATGGGATGACGTTATAACGTATTACGTTCTATGTTATAACGTTGTAACGTATTACGTTATATGGTATACAGTTGTAACGTATTACGTTATATGGTATAACGTTATAACGTATTACGTTATATGTTATAACGTTATAACGTAATACGTTATATGGGATCACGTTATAACGTAATAAGATATATGGGATGACGTTATAACGTATTACGTTATATGGTATGACGTTATAACGTATTACGTTATATGGTATAACGTTATAACGTATTACGTTATATGTTATACCGTTATAACGTATTACGTTATATGGTATAACGTTATAACGTATTACGTTATATGTTATAACGTTATAACGTAATACGTTATATGGGATCACGTTATAACGTAATAAGATATATGGGATGACGTTATAACGTATTACGTTATATGGTATGACGTTATAACGTATTACGTTATATGGTATGACGTTATAACGTATTACGTTATATGTTATAACGTTATAACGTATTACGTTCTATGGCATAACGTTATACGTTATATGGGATGACGTTATAACGTATTACGTTATATGATATGACGTTATAACGTATTAAGCTATGTGGCATAACGTTATAACGTATTACGTTATATGGTATGTCGCTATAACGTATTACTTTATATGTTATAACGTTATAACGTATTACGTTATATGGTATACAGTTATAACGTATTACGTTATATGGTATGACGTTATAACGTATTACGTTATAGGGGATGACGTTACAACGTATTACGTTATATGTTATGACGTTATAACGTATTACGTTATATGGTATGACGTTATAACGTATTACGTTATATGTTATAACGTTATAACGTATTACGTTATATCTTATGTCGTTATAACGTATTACGTTATATGGCATAACGTTATAACGTATTACGTTATATGGTATGTCGTTATAGCGTATTACGTTATAGGGGATGACGTTATAACGTATTACGTTAAATGTTATGACGTTTTAACGTATTACGTTATATGGTATGACGTTATAACGTATTACGTTATAGGGGATGACGTTACAACGTATTACGTTATATGTTATGACGTTATAACGTATTACGTTATATGGTATAACGTTAGAACGTATTACGTTATATGTTATATCGTTATAACGTATTACGTTATATGGTATGTCGTTATAACGTATTACGTTATATGGCATAACGTTATACGTTATATGGGATGACGTTATAACGTATTACGTTATATGTTATAACGTTATAACGTATTACGTTATATGGTAAGTCGTTATAACGTATTACTTTATATGTTATAACGTTATAACGTATTACGTTATATGGTATGACGTTATAACGTATTACGTTATATGGCATAACGTTATAACGTATTACGTAATATGGTATGCCGTTATAACGTATTACGTTATATGGCATTACGTTATAACGTATTACATTATATGGTATGACGTTATAACGTATTACGTTATATGGTATGCCGTTATAACGTATTACGTTATATGTCATTACGTTATAACGTATTACGTTATATGGTATGACGTTATAACGTATTACGTTATATGGTATACAGTTATAACGTATTACGTTATATGTTATAACGTTACGACGTATTACGTTATATATTATAACGTTATAACGTAATAATTTATATGGTATGACGTTATAACGTAATAAGATATATGGGATGACGTTATAACTTATTACGTTATATGGTATGACGTTATAACGTATTACGTTATATGGTATAACGTTATAACGTCTTACGTTGTATGGTATAACGTCATAACGTATTACGTTATATGTTATAACGTTATAACGTATTACGTTATAGGGGATGACGTTATAACGTATTACGTTAAATGTTATGACGTTATAACGTATTACGTTATATGATATGAAGTTATAACGTATTAAGCTATGTGGCATAACGTTATAACGTATTACGTTATATGTTATAACGTTATAACGTATTACGTTATATGGTATGACGTTATAACGTATTACGTTATATGGCATAACGTTATAACGTATTACGTTATATGATATAACGTTATAACGTAATACGTTATAAGGGATGACGTTATAACGTAATAGGTTATATGGTATGTCGTTATAACGTATTACGTTATATGTTATAGCGTTCTAACGTATTACGTTATATGGTATACAGTTATAACGTATTACGTTATATGGTATGACGTTATAACGTATTACGTTATAGGGGATGACGTTACAACGTATTACGTTATATGTTATGACGTTATAACGTATTACGTTATATGGTATGACGTTATAACGTATTACGTTATATGGTATGCCGTTATAACGTATTACGTTATATGGGATGACGTTATAACGTATTACGTTCTATGTTATAACGTTGTAACGTATTACGTTATATGGTATACAGTTGTAACGTATTACGTTATATGGTATGACGTTATAACGTATTGCGTTATATGTTATAACGTTATAACGTATTACGTTCTATGTTATAACGTTGTAACGTATTACGTTATATGGTATACAGTTGTAACGTATTACGTTATATGGTATGACGTTATAACGTATTACGTTATATGTTATACCGTTATAACGTATTACGTTATATGGTATAACGTTATAACGTATTACGTTATATGTTATAACGTTATAACGTAATACGTTATATGGGATCACGTTATAACGTAATAAGATATATGGGACGACGTTATAACGTATTACGTTATATGGTATGACGTTATAACGTATTACGTTATATGGTATAACGTTATAACGTATTACGTTATATGGCATAACGTTATACGTTATATGGGATGACGTTATAACGTATTACGTTATATGATATGACGTTATAACGTATTAACCTATGTGGCATAACGTTATAACGTATTACGTTATATGTTATAACGTTATAACGTATTACGTTATATGGGATGACGTTATAACGTATTACGTTCTATGTTATAACGTTGTAACGTATTACGTTATATGGTATACAGTTGTAACGTATTACGTTATATGGTATAACGTTATAACGTAT
Organism: Bombus huntii; assembly: GCF_024542735.1. Taxonomy (NCBI): domain Eukaryota; kingdom Metazoa; phylum Arthropoda; class Insecta; order Hymenoptera; family Apidae; genus Bombus; species Bombus huntii. Next base: position 23,178,419 of record NC_066238.1, read on the forward strand.
TACGTTATATGTTATAACGTTATAACGTAATACGTTATATGGTATGACGTTATAACGTATTACGTTATATGGTATGACGTTATAACGTATTACGTTATATGTTATAACGTTATAACGTATTACGTTCTATGGCATAACGTTATACGTTATATGGGATGACGTTATAACGTATTACGTTATATGATATGACGTTATAACGTATTAAGCTATGTGGCATAACGTTATAACGTATTACGTTATATGGTATGTCGCTATAACGTATTACTTTATATGTTATAAAGTTATAACGTATTACGTTATATGGTATGACGTTATAACGTATTACGTTATATGGCATAACGTTATAACGTATTACGTTATATGGGATCACGTTATAACGTAATAAGATATATGGGATGACGTTATAACGTATTACGTTATATGGTATGACGTTATAACGTATTACGTTATATGGTATAACGTTATAACGTATTACGTTATATGGCATAACGTTATACGTTATATGGGATGACGTTATAACGTATTACGTTATATGATATGACGTTATAACGTATTAGCCTATGTGGCATAACGTTATAACGTATTACGTTATATGGTATGTCGCTATAACGTATTACTTTATATGTTATAACGTTATAACGTATTACGTTATATGGTATGACGTTATAACGTATTACGTTATATGGCATAACGTTATAACGTATTACGTTATATGATATAACGTTGTAACGTATTACGTTATATGGTATAACGTTATAACGTATTACGTTATATGGTATACAGTTGTAACGTATTACGTTATATGGTATGACGTTATAACGTATTACGTTATATGTTATACCGTTATAACGTATTACGTTATATGGGATGACGTTATAACGTATTACGTTCTATGTTATAACGTTGTAACGTATTACGTTATATGGTATACAGTTGTAACGTATTACGTTATATGGTATGACGTTATAACGTATTGCGTTATATGTTATAACGTTATAACGTATTACGTTCTATGTTATAACGTTGTAACGTATTACGTTATATGGTATACAGTTGTAACGTATTACGTTATATGGTATGACGTTATAACGTATTACGTTATATGGTATAACGTTATAACGTATTACGTTATATGTTATACCGTTATAACGTATTACGTTATATGGTATAACGTTATAACGTATTACGTTATATGTTATAACGTTATAACGTAATACGTTATATGGGATCACGTTATAACGTAATAAGATATATGGGATGACGTTATAACGTATTACGTTATATGGTATGACGTTATAACGTATTACGTTATATGGTATGACGTTATAACGTATTACGTTATATGTTATAACGTTATAACGTATTACGTTCTATGGCATAACGTTATACGTTATGTGGGATGACGTTATAACGTATTACGTTATATGATATGACGTTATAACGTATTAAGCTATGTGGCATAACGTTATAACGTATTACGTTATATGTTATACCGTTATAACGTATTACGTTATATGGTATAACGTTATAACGTAATAAGATATATGGGATGACGTTATAACGTATTACGTTATATGGGATGACGTTATAACGTATTACGTTCTATGTTATAACGTTGTAACGTATTACGTTATATGGTATACAGTTGTAACGTATTACGTTATATGGTATAACATTATAACGTATTACGTTATATGTTATAACGTTATAACGTAATACGTTATATGGGATCACGTTATAACGTAATAAGATATATGGGATGACGTTATAACGTATTACGTTATATGGTATGACGTTATAACGTATTACGTTATATGGTATAACGTTATAATGTATTACGTTATATGTTATACCGTTATAACGTATTACGTTATATGGTATAACGTTATAACGTAATAAGATATATGGGATGACGTTATAACGTATTACGTTATATGGTATGACGTTATAACGTATTACGTTATATGGTATAACGTTATAACGTATTACGTTATATGTTATACCGTTATAACGTATTACGTTATATGGTATAACGTTATAACGTATTACGTTATATGTTATAACGTTATAACGTAATACGTTATATGGGATCACGTTATAACGTAATAAGATATATGGGATGACGTTATAACGTATTACGTTATATGGTATGACGTTATAACGTATTACGTTATATGGTATGACGTTATAACGTATTACGTTATATGTTATAACGTTATAACGTATTACGTTCTATGGCATAACGTTATACGTTATATGGGATGACGTTATAACGTATTACGTTATATGGCATAACGTTATACGTTATATGGGATGACGTTATAACGTATTACGTTATATGATATGACGTTATAACGTATTAACCTATGTGGCATAACGTTATAACGTATTACGTTATATGGTATGTCGCTATAACGTATTACTTTATATGTTATAACGTTATAACGTATTACGTTATATGGTATGACGTTATAACGTATTACGTTATATGGCATAACGTTATAACGTATTACGTTATATGATATAACGTTGTAACGTATTACGTTATATGGTATAACGTTATAACGTATTACGTTATATGGTATACAGTTGTAACGTATTACGTTATATGGTATGACGTTATAACGTATTACGTTATATGTTATACCGTTATAACGTATTACGTTATATGGGATGACGTTATAACGTATTACGTTCTATGTTATAACGTTGTAACGTATTACGTTATATGGTATACAGTTGTAACGTATTACGTTATATGGTATGACGTTATAACGTATTGCGTTATATGTTATAACGTTATAACGTATTACGTTCTATGTTATAACGTTGTAACGTATTACGTTATATGGTATACAGTTGTAACGTATTACGTTATATGGTATGACGTTATAACGTATTACGTTATATGTTATACCGTTATAACGTATTACGTTATATGGTATAACGTTATAACGTATTACGTTATATGTTATAACGTTATAACGTAATACGTTATATGGGATCACGTTATAACGTAATAAGATATATGGGATGACGTTATAACGTATTACGTTATATGGTATGACGTTATAACGTATTACGTTCTATGTTATAACGTTGTAACGTATTACGTTATATGGTATACAGTTGTAACGTATTACGTTATATGTTATGACGTTATAACGTATTACGTTATATGTTATAACGTTATAACGTATTACGTTATATGGGATGACGTTATAACGTATTACGTTCTATGTTATAACGTTGTAACGTATTACGTTATATGGTATACAGTTGTAACGTATTACGTTATATGGTATAACGTTATAACGTATTACGTTATATGTTATAACGTTATAACGTAATACGTTATATGGGATCACGTTATAACGTAATAAGATATATGGGATGACGTTATAACGTATTACGTTATATGGTATGACGTTATAACGTATTACGTTATATGGCATAACGTTATAACGTATTACGTTATATGGGATCACGTTATAACGTAATAAGATATATGGGATGACGTTATAACGTATTACGTTATATGGTATGACGTTATAACGTATTACGTTATATGCTATAACGTTATAACGTATTACGTTATATGGCATAACGTTATACGTTATATGGGATGACGTTATAACGTATTACGTTATATGATATGACGTTATAACGTATTAACCTATGTGGCATAACGTTATAACGTATTACGTTATATGTTATAACGTTATAACGTATTACGTTATATGGGATGACGTTATAACGTATTACGTTCTATGTTATAACGTTGTAACGTATTACGTTATATGGTATACAGTTGTAACGTATTACGTTATATGGTATAACGTTATAACGTATTACGTTATATGTTATAACGTTATAACGTAATACGTTATATGGGATCACGTTATAACGTAATAAGATATATGGGATGACGTTATAACGTATTACGTTATATGGTATGACGTTATAACGTATTACGTTATATGGTATAACGTTATAACGTATTACGTTATATGTTATACCGTTATAACGTATTACGTTATATGGTATAACGTTATAACGTATTACGTTATGTGTTATAACGTTATAACGTAATACGTTATATGGGATCACGTTATAACGTAATAAGATATATGGGATGACGTTATAACGTATTACGTTATATGGTATGACGTTATAACGTATTACGTTATATGGTATGACGTTATAACGTATTACGTTATATGTTATAACGTTATAACGTATTACGTTCTATGGCATAACGTTATACGTTATATGGGATGACGTTATAACGTATTACGTTATATGATATGACGTTATAACGTATTAAGCTATGTGGTATAACGTTATAACGTATTACGTTATATGGTATGTCGCTATAACGTATTACTTTATATGTTATAACGTTATAACGTATTACGTTATATGGTATGACGTTATAACGTATTACGTTATATGGAATAACGTTATAACGTATTACGTTATATGATATAACGTTGTAACGTATTACGTTATATGGTATAACGTTATAACGTATTACGTTCTATGTTATAACGTTGTAATGTATTACGTTATATGGTATACAGTTGTAACGTATTACGTTATATGTTATGACGTTATAACGTATTACGTTATATGTTATAACGTTATAACGTATTACGTTATATGGGATGACGTTATAACGTATTACGTTCTATGTTATAACGTTGTAACGTATTACGTTATATGGTATACAGTTGTAACGTATTACGTTATATGGTATAACGTTATAACGTATTACGTTATATGTTATAACGTTATAACGTAATACGTTATATGGGATCACGTTATAACGTAATAAGATATATGGGATGACGTTATAACGTATTACGTTATATGGTATGACGTTATAACGTATTACGTTATATGGTATAACGTTATAACGTATTACGTTATATGTTATACCGTTATAACGTATTACGTTATATGGTATAACGTTATAACGTATTACGTTATATGTTATAACGTTATAACGTAATACGTTATATGGGATCACGTTATAACGTAATAAGATATATGGGATGACGTTATAACGTATTACGTTATATGGTATGACGTTATAACGTATTACGTTATATGGTATGACGTTATAACGTATTACGTTATATGTTATAACGTTATAACGTATTACGTTCTATGGCATAACGTTATACGTTATATGGGATGACGTTATAACGTATTACGTTATATGATATGACGTTATAACGTATTAAGCTATGTGGCATAACGTTATAACGTATTACGTTATATGGTATGTCGCTATAACGTATTACTTTATATGTTATAACGTTATAACGTATTACGTTATATGGTATGACGTTATAACGTATTACGTTATATGGCATAACGTTATAACGTATTACGTTATATGGGATCACGTTATAACGTAATAAGATATATGGGATGACGTTATAACGTATTACGTTATATGGTATGACGTTATAACGTATTACGTTATATGGTATAACGTTATAACGTATTACGTTATATGGCATAACGTTATACGTTATATGGGATGACGTTATAACGTATTACGTTATATGGTATGTCGCTATAACGTATTACTTTATATGTTATAACGTTATAACGTATTACGTTATATGGTATGACGTTATAACGTATTACGTTATATGGAATAACGTTATAACGTATTACGTTATATGATATAACGTTGTAACGTATTACGTTATATGGTATAACGTTATAACGTATTACGTTCTATGTTATAACGTTGTAACGTATTACGTTATATGGTATACAGTTGTAACGTATTACGTTATATGTTATGACGTTATAACGTATTACGTTATATGTTATAACGTTATAACGTATTACGTTCTATGTTATAACGTTGTAACGTATTACGTTATATGGTATACAGTTGTAACGTATTACGTTATATGGTATGACGTTATAACGTATTACGTTATATGTTATACCGTTATAACGTATTACGTTATATGGTATGACGTTATAACGTATTACGTTATATGTTATACCGTTATAACGTATTACGTTATATGGTATAACGTTATAACGTATTACGTTATATGGTATGTCGTTATAACGTATTACTTTATATGTTATAACGTTATAACGTATTACGTTATATGGTATAACGTTATAACGTATTACGTTATATGGTATGTCGTTATAACGTATTACTTTATATGTTATAACGTTATAACGTATTACGTTATATGGTATGACGTTATAACGTATTACGTTATATGGTATGACGTTATAACGTATTACGTTATAGGGGATGACGTTACAACGTATTACGTTATATGTTATGACGTTATAACGTATTACGTTATATGGTATAACGTTAGAACGTATTACGTTATATGTTATATCGTTATAACGTGTTACGTTATATGGTATGACGTTATAACGTATTACGTTATATGTTATAACGTTATAACGTATTACCTATCTATGTTATAACGTTGTAACGTATTACGTTATATGGTATACAGTTGTAACGTATTACGTTATATGGTATGACGTTATAACGTATTACGTTATATGTTATAACGTTATAACGTATTACGTTCTATGTTATAACGTTGTAACGTATTACGTTATATGGTATACAGTTGTAACGTATTACGTTATATGGTATGACGTTATAACGTATTACGTTATATGTTATACCGTTATAACGTATTACGTTATATGGTATAACGTTATAACGTATTACGTTCTATGTTATAACGTTGTAACGTATTACGTTATATGGTATACAGTTGTAACGTATTACGTTATATGGTATGACGTTATAACGTATTACGTTATATGTTATAACGTTATAACGTATTACGTTCTATGTTATAACGCTGTAACGTATTACGTTATATGGTATACAGTTGTAACGTATTACGTTCTATGTTATAACGTTGTAACGTATTACGTTATATGGTATAACGTTATAACGTATTACGTTATATGGCATAACGTTATACGTTATATGGTATGTCGTTATAACGTATTACTCTATATGTTATAACGTTATAACGTATTACGTTATATGGTATGACGTTATAACGTATTACGTTATATGGCATAACGTTATAACGTATTACGTTATATGATATAACGTTATAACGTAATACGTTATATGGGATGACGTTATAACGCAATAGGTTATATGGTATGACGTTATAACGTATTGCGTTATATGGGATGACGTTATAACGTATTACGTTCTATGTTATAACGTTGTAACGTATTACGTTATATGGTATACAGTTATAACGTATTACGTTATATGGTATGACGTTATAACGTATTACGTTATAGGGGATGACGTTACAACGTATTACGTTATATGTTATGACGTTATAACGTATTACGTTCTATGTTATAACGTTGTAACGTATTACGTTATATGGTATACAGTTGTAACGTATTACGTTATATGGTATGACGTTATAACGTATTACGTTATATGTAATAACGTTATAACGTATTACGTAATGTGGTATGTCGTTATAACGTATTACGTTATATGGCATTACGTTATAACGTATTACGTTATATGGTATGACGTTGTAACGTATTACGTTATATGGTATACAGTTATAACGTATTACGTTATATGGTATGACGTTATAACGTATTACGTTATATGTTATAATGTTATAACGTATTTCGTTATATGGTATGACGTTATAACGTATTACGTTCCATGTTATAACGTTGTAACGTATTACGTTATATGGTATACAGTTGTAACGTATTACGTTATATGGTATGACGTTATAACGTATTACGTTATATGTTATAACGTTATAACGTATTACGTTATATGGTATAACGTTAGAACGTATTACGTTATATGTTATATCGTTATAACGTATTACGTTATATGGTATGTCGTTATAACGTATTACGTTATATGGCATAACGTTATACGTTATATGGGATGACGTTATAACGTATTACGTTATATGTTATAACGTTATAACGTATTACGTTATATGGTAAGTCGTTATAACGTATTACTTTATATGTTATAACGTTATAACGTATTACGTTATATGGTATGACGTTATAACGTATTACGTTATATGGCATAACGTTATAACGTATTACGTAATATGGTATGCCGCTATAACGTATTACGTTATATGGCATTACGTTATAACGTATTACGTTATATGGTATAACGTTATAACGTATTACGTTATATGTTATAACGTTATAACGTAATACGTTATAATGGATCACGTTATAACGTAATAAGATATATGGGATGACGTTATAACGTATTACGTTATATGGTATGACGTTATAACGTATTACGTTATATGGCATAACGTTATAACGTATTACGTAATATGGTATGACGTTATAACGTATTACGTTATATGGTATAACGTTATAACGTATTACGTTATATGGCATAACGTTATACGTTATATGGGATGACGTTATAACGTATTACGTTATATGATATGACGTTATAACTTATTAAGCTATGTGGCATAACGTTATAACGTATTACGTTATATGGTATGTCGTTATAACGTATTACTTTATATGTTATAACGTTATAACGTATTACATTATATGGTATGACGTTATAACGTATTACGTTATATGGCATAACTTTATAACGTATTACGTTATATGATATAACGTTATAACGTAATACATTATATGGGATGACGTTATAACGCAATAGGTTATATGGTATGACGTTATAACGTATTGCGTTATATGGGATGACGTTATAACGTATTACGTTATATGGTATGACGTTGTAACGTATTACGTTATATGGTATACAGTTATAACGTATTACGTTATATGGTATGACGTTATAACGTATTACGTTATATGTTATAATGTTATAACGTATTTCGTTATATGGTATGACGTTATAACGTATTAAGTTATATGGCATGACGTTATAACGTATTACGTAATATGGTATGCCGTTATAACGTATTACGTTATATGGCATTACGTTATAACGTATTACGTTATATGGTATGACGTTATAACGTATTACGTTATATGGTATGCCGTTATAACGTATTACGTTATATGGCATTACGTTATAACGTATTACGTTATATGGTATGACGTTATAACGTATTACGTTATATGGTATACAGTTATAACGTATTACGTTATATGTTATAACGTTATAACGTATTACGTTATATGGGATGACGTTATAACGTATTACGTTCTATGTTATAACGTTGTAACGTATTACGTTATATGGTATACAGTTGTAACGTATTACGTTATATGGTATGACGTTATAACGTATTACGTTATATGTTATAACGATATAACGTATTACGTTCTATGTTATAACGTTGTAACGTATTACGTTATATGGTATACAGTTGTAACGTATTACGTTATATGGTATGACGTTATAACGTATTACGTTATATGTTATACCGTTATAACGTATTACGTTATATGGTATAACGTTATAACGTATTACGTTCTATGTTATAACGTTGTAACGTATTACGTTATATGGTATACAGTTGTAACGTATTACGTTCTATGTTATAACGTTGTAACGTATTACGTTATATGGTATACAGTTGTAACGTATTACGTTATATGGTATGACGTTATAACGTATTACGTTATATGTTATACCGTTATAACGTATTACGTTATATGGTATAACGTTATAACGTATTACGTTATATGTTATAACGTTATAACGTAATAAGTTATATGGGATCACGTTATAACGTAATAAGATATATGGGATGACGTTATAACGTATTACGTTATATGGTATGACGTTATAACGTATTACGTTATATGGTATAACGTTATAACGTATTACGTTATATGGCATAACGTTATACGTTATATGGGATGACGTTATAACGTATTACGTTATATGATATGACGTTATAACGTATTAAGCTATGTGGCATAACGTTATAACGTATTACGTTATATGGTATGTCGTTATAACGTATTACTTTATATGTTATAACGTTAAAACGTATTACGTTATATGGTATGACGTTATAACGTATTACGTTATATGGCATAACGTTATAACGTATTACGTTATATGATATAACGTTATAACGTAATACGTAATATTGTATGTCGTTATAACGTATTACGTTATATGGCATTACGTTATAACGTATTACGTTATATGGTATGACGTTGTAACGTATTACGTTATATGGTATACAGTTATAACGTATTACGTTATATGGTATGACGTTATAACGTATTACGTTATATGTTATAATGTTATAACGTATTTCGTTATATGGTATGACGTTATAACGTATTACGTTCCATGTTATAACGTTGTAACGTATTACGTTATATGGTATACAGTTGTAACGTATTACGTTATATGGTATGACGTTATAACGTATTACGTTATATGTTATACCGTTATAACGTATTACGTTATATGGTATAACGTTATAACGTATTACGTTATATGTTATAACGTTATAACGTAATAAGTTATATGGGATCACGTTATAACGTAATAAGATATATGGGATGACGTTATAACGTATTACGTTATATGGTATGACGTTATAACGTATTACGTTATATGGTATAACGTTATAACGTATTACGTTATATGGCATAACGTTATACGTTATATGGGATGACGTTATAACGTATTACGTTATATGATATGACGTTATAACGTATTAAGCTATGTGGCATAACGTTATAACGTATTACGTTATATGGTATGTCGTTATAACGTATTACTTTATATGTTATAACGTTAAAACGTATTACGTTATATGGTATGACGTTATAACGTATTACGTTATATGGCATAACGTTATAACGTATTACGTTATATGATATAACGTTATAACGTAATACGTAATATTGTATGTCGTTATAACGTATTACGTTATATGGCATTACGTTATAACGTATTACGTTATATGGTATGACGTTGTAACGTATTACGTTATATGGTATACAGTTATAACGTATTACGTTATATGGTATGACGTTATAACGTATTACGTTATATGTTATAATGTTATAACGTATTTCGTTATATGGTATGACGTTATAACGTATTACGTTCCATGTTATAACGTTGTAACGTATTACGTTATATGGTATACAGTTGTAACGTATTACGTTATATGGTATGACGTTATAACGTATTACGTTATATGTTATAACGTTATAACGTATTACGTTATATGGTATAACGTTAGAACGTATTACGTTATATGTTATATCGTTATAACGTATTACGTTATATGGTATGTCGTTATAACGTATTACGTTATATGGCATAACGTTATACGTTATATGGGATGACGTTATAACGTATTACGTTATATGTTATAACGTTATAACGTATTACGTTATATGGTAAGTCGTTATAACGTATTACTTTATATGTTATAACGTTATAACGTATTACGTTATATGGTATGACGTTATAACGTATTACGTTATATGGCATAACGTTATAACGTATTACGTAATATGGTATGCCGTTATAACGTATTACGTTATATGGCATTACGTTATGACGTATTACGTTATATGGTATGACGTTATAACGTATTACGTTATATGGTATAACGTTATAACGTATTACGTTCTATGTTATAACGTTGTAACGTATTACGTTATATGGTATACAGTTGTAACGTATTACGTTATATGGTATGACGTTATAACGTATTACGTTATATGTTATAACGTTATAACGTATTACGTTCTATGTTATAACGTTGTAACGAATTACGTTATATGGTATACAGTTGTAACGTATTACGTTATATGGTATGACGTTATAACGTATTACGTTATATGTTATACCGTTATAACGTATTACGTTATATGGTATAACGTTATAACGTATTACGTTCTATGTTATAACGTTGTAACGTATTACGTTATATGGTATACAGTTGTAACGTATTACGTTATATGGTATGACGTTATAACGTATTACGTTATATGTTATAACGTTATAACGTATTACGTTCTATGTTATAACGTTGTAACGTATTACGTTATATGGTATACAGTTGTAACGTATTACGTTCTATGTTATAACGTTGTAACGTATTACGTTATATGGTATAACGTTATAACGTATTACGTTATATGGCATAACGTTATACGTTATATGGTATGTCGTTATAACGTATTACTCTATATGTTATAACGTTATAACGTATTACGTTATATGGTATGACGTTATAACGTATTACGTTATATGGCATAACGTTATAACGTATTACGTTATATGATATAACGTTATAACGTAATACGTTATATGGGATGACGTTATAACGCAATAGGTTATATGGTATGACGTTATAACGTATTGCGTTATATGGGATGACGTTATAACGTATTACGTTCTATGTTATAACGTTGTAACGTATTACGTTATATGGTATACAGTTATAACGTATTACGTTATATGGTATGACGTTATAACGTATTACGTTATATGTAATAACGTTATAACGTATTACGTAATGTGGTATGTCGTTATAACGTATTACGTTATATGGCATTACGTTATAACGTATTACGTTATATGGTATGACGTTGTAACGTATTACGTTATATGGTATACAGTTATAACGTATTACGTTATATGGTATGACGTTATAACGTATTACGTTATATGTTATAATGTTATAACGTATTTCGTTATATGGTATGACGTTATAACGTATTACGTTCCATGTTATAACGTTGTAACGTATTACGTTATATGGTATACAGTTGTAACGTATTACGTTATATGGTATGACGTTATAACGTATTACGTTATATGTTATAACGTTATAACGTATTACGTTATATGGTATAACGTTAGAACGTATTACGTTATATGTTATATCGTTATAACGTATTACGTTATATGGTATGTCGTTATAACGTATTACGTTATATGGCATAACGTTATACGTTATATGGGATGACGTTATAACGTATTACGTTATATGTTATAACGTTATAACGTATTACGTTATATGGTAAGTCGTTATAACGTATTACTTTATATGTTATAACGTTATAACGTATTACGTTATATGGTATGACGTTATAACGTATTACGTTATATGGCATAACGTTATAACGTATTACGTAATATGGTATGCCGCTATAACGTATTACGTTATATGGCATTACGTTATAACGTATTACGTTATATGGTATAACGTTATAACGTATTACGTTATATGTTATAACGTTATAACGTAATACGTTATAATGGATCACGTTATAACGTAATAAGATATATGGGATGACGTTATAACGTATTACGTTATATGGTATGACGTTATAACGTATTACGTTATATGGCATAACGTTATAACGTATTACGTAATATGGTATGACGTTATAACGTATTACGTTATATGGTATAACGTTATAACGTATTACGTTATATGGCATAACGTTATACGTTATATGGGATGACGTTATAACGTATTACGTTATATGATATGACGTTATAACTTATTAAGCTATGTGGCATAACGTTATAACGTATTACGTTATATGGTATGTCGTTATAACGTATTACTTTATATGTTATAACGTTATAACGTATTACATTATATGGTATGACGTTATAACGTATTACGTTATATGGCATAACTTTATAACGTATTACGTTCTATGTTATAACGTTGTAACGTATTACGTTATATGGCATTACGTTATAACGTATTACGTTATATGGTATGACGTTATAACGTATTACGTTATATGGTATGACGTTGTAACGTATTACGTTATATGGTATACAGTTATAACGTATTACGTTATATGGTATGACGTTATAACGTATTACGTTATATGTTATAATGTTATAACGTATTTCGTTATATGGTATGACGTTATAACGTATTACGTTATATGGCATGACGTTATAACGTATTACGTAATATGGTATGCCGTTATAACGTATTACGTTATATGGCATTACGTTATAACGTATTACGTTATATGGTATGACGTTATAACGTATTACGTTATATGGTATGCCGTTATAACGTATTACGTTATATGGCATTACGTTATAACGTATTACGTTATATGGTATGACGTTATAACGTATTACGTTATATGGTATACAGTTATAACGTATTACGTTATATGTTATAACGTTATAACGTATTACGTTATATGGGATGACGTTATAACGTATTACGTTCTATGTTATAACGTTGTAACGTATTACGTTATATGGTATACAGTTGTAACGTATTACGTTATATGGTATGACGTTATAACGTATTACGTTATATGTTATAACGATATAACGTATTACGTTCTATGTTATAACGTTGTAACGTATTACGTTATATGGTATACAGTTGTAACGTATTACGTTATATGGTATGACGTTATAACGTATTACGTTATATGTTATACCGTTATAACGTATTACGTTATATGGTATAACGTTATAACGTATTACGTTCTATGTTATAACGTTGTAACGTATTACGTTATATGGTATACAGTTGTAACGTATTACGTTATATGGTATGACGTTATAACGTATTACGTTATATGTTATAACGTTATAACGTATTACGTTCTATGTTATAACGTTGTAACGTATTACGTTATATGGTATACAGTTGTAACGTATTACGTTCTATGTTATAACGTTGTAACGTATTACGTTATATGGTATAACGTTATAACGTATTACGTTATATGGCATAACGTTATACGTTATATGGTATGTCGTTATAACGTATTACTCTATATGTTATAACGTTATAACGTATTACGTTATATGGTATGACGTTATAACGTATTACGTTATATGGCATAACGTTATAACGTATTACGTTATATGATATAACGTTATAACGTAATACGTTATATGGGATGACGTTATAACGCAATAGGTTATATGGTATGACGTTATAACGTATTGCGTTATATGGGATGACGTTATAACGTATTACGTTCTATGTTATAACGTTGTAACGTATTACGTTATATGGTATACAGTTATAACGTATTACGTTATATGGTATGACGTTATAACGTATTACGTTATATGTAATAACGTTATAACGTATTACGTAATGTGGTATGTCGTTATAACGTATTACGTTATATGGCATTACGTTATAACGTATTACGTTATATGGTATGACGTTGTAACGTATTACGTTATATGGTATACAGTTATAACGTATTACGTTATATGGTATGACGTTATAACGTATTACGTTATATGTTATAATGTTATAACGTATTTCGTTATATGGTATGACGTTATAACGTATTACGTTCCATGTTATAACGTTGTAACGTATTACGTTATATGGTATACAGTTGTAACGTATTACGTTATATGGTATGACGTTATAACGTATTACGTTATATGTTATAACGTTATAACGTATTACGTTATATGGTATAACGTTAGAACGTATTACGTTATATGTTATATCGTTATAACGTATTACGTTATATGGTATGTCGTTATAACGTATTACGTTATATGGCATAACGTTATACGTTATATGGGATGACGTTATAACGTATTACGTTATATGTTATAACGTTATAACGTATTACGTTATATGGTAAGTCGTTATAACGTATTACTTTATATGTTATAACGTTATAACGTATTACGTTATATGGTATGACGTTATAACGTATTACGTTATATGGCATAACGTTATAACGTATTACGTAATATGGTATGCCGCTATAACGTATTACGTTATATGGCATTACGTTATAACGTATTACGTTATATGGTATAACGTTATAACGTATTACGTTATATGTTATAACGTTATAACGTAATACGTTATAATGGATCACGTTATAACGTAATAAGATATATGGGATGACGTTATAACGTATTACGTTATATGGTATGACGTTATAACGTATTACGTTATATGGCATAACGTTATAACGTATTACGTAATATGGTATGACGTTATAACGTATTACGTTATATGGTATAACGTTATAACGTATTACGTTATATGGCATAACGTTATACGTTATATGGGATGACGTTATAACGTATTACGTTATATGATATGACGTTATAACTTATTAAGCTATGTGGCATAACGTTATAACGTATTACGTTATATGGTATGTCGTTATAACGTATTACTTTATATGTTATAACGTTATAACGTATTACATTATATGGTATGACGTTATAACGTATTACGTTATATGGCATAACTTTATAACGTATTACGTTCTATGTTATAACGTTGTAACGTATTACGTTATATGGCATTACGTTATAACGTATTACGTTATATGGTATGACGTTATAACGTATTACGTTATATGGTATGACGTTGTAACGTATTACGTTATATGGTATACAGTTATAACGTATTACGTTATATGGTATGACGTTATAACGTATTACGTTATATGTTATAATGTTATAACGTATTTCGTTATATGGTATGACGTTATAACGTATTACGTTATATGGCATGACGTTATAACGTATTACGTAATATGGTATGCCGTTATAACGTATTACGTTATATGGCATTACGTTATAACGTATTACGTTATATGGTATGACGTTATAACGTATTACGTTATATGGTATGCCGTTATAACGTATTACGTTATATGGCATTACGTTATAACGTATTACGTTATATGGTATGACGTTATAACGTATTACGTTATATGGTATACAGTTATAACGTATTACGTTATATGTTATAACGTTATAACGTATTACGTTATATGGGATGACGTTATAACGTATTACGTTCTATGTTATAACGTTGTAACGTATTACGTTATATGGTATACAGTTGTAACGTATTACGTTATATGGTATGACGTTATAACGTATTACGTTATATGTTATAACGATATAACGTATTACGTTCTATGTTATAACGTTGTAACGTATTACGTTATATGGTATACAGTTGTAACGTATTACGTTATATGGTATGACGTTATAACGTATTACGTTATATGTTATACCGTTATAACGTATTACGTTATATGGTATAACGTTATAACGTATTACGTTCTATGTTATAACGTTGTAACGTATTACGTTATATGGTATACAGTTGTAACGTATTACGTTCTATGTTATAACGTTGTAACGTATTACGTTATATGGTATACAGTTGTAACGTATTACGTTATATGGTATGACGTTATAACGTATTACGTTATATGTTATACCGTTATAACGTATTACGTTATATGGTATAACGTTATAACGTATTACGTTATATGTTATAACGTTATAACGTAATAAGTTATATGGGATCACGTTATAACGTAATAAGATATATGGGATGACGTTATAACGTATTACGTTATATGGTATGACGTTATAACGTATTACGTTATATGGTATAACGTTATAACGTATTACGTTATATGGCATAACGTTATACGTTATATGGGATGACGTTATAACGTATTACGTTATATGATATGACGTTATAACGTATTAAGCTATGTGGCATAACGTTATAACGTATTACGTTATATGGTATGTCGTTATAACGTATTACTTTATATGTTATAACGTTAAAACGTATTACGTTATATGGTATGACGTTATAACGTATTACGTTATATGGCATAACGTTATAACGTATTACGTTATATGATATAACGTTATAACGTAATACGTAATATGGTATGTCGTTATAACGTATTACGTTATATGGCATTACGTTATAACGTATTACGTTATATGGTATGACGTTGTAACGTATTACGTTATATGGTATACAGTTATAACGTATTACGTTATATGGTATGACGTTATAACGTATTACGTTATATGTTATAATGTTATAACGTATTTCGTTATATGGTATGACGTTATAACGTATTACGTTCCATGTTATAACGTTGTAACGTATTACGTTATATGGTATACAGTTGTAACGTATTACGTTATATGGTATGACGTTATAACGTATTACGTTATATGTTATAACGTTATAACGTATTACGTTATATGGTATAACGTTAGAACGTATTACGTTATATGTTATATCGTTATAACGTATTACGTTATATGGTATGTCGTTATAACGTATTACGTTATATGGCATAACGTTATACGTTATATGGGATGACGTTATAACGTATTACGTTATATGTTATAACGTTATAACGTATTACGTTATATGGTAAGTCGTTATAACGTATTACTTTATATGTTATAACGTTATAACGTATTAGGTTATATGGTATGACGTTATAACGTATTACGTTATATGGCATAACGTTATAACGTATTACGTAATATGGTATGCCGTTATAACGTATTACGTTATATGGCATTACGTTATGACGTATTACGTTATATGGTATGACGTTATAACGTATTACGTTATATGGTATGCCGTTATAACGTATTACGTTATATGGCATTACGTTATAACGTATTACGTTATATGGTATGACGTTATAACGTATTACGTTATATGGTATACAGTTATAACGTATTACGTTATATGGTATAACGTTATAACATATTACGTTATATGTTATAACGTTATAACGTATTACGTTCTATGTTATAACGTTGTAACGTATTACGTTATATGGTATACAGTTGTAACGTATTACGTTATATGGTATGACGTTATAACGTATTACGTTATATGTTATACCGTTATAAGGTATTACGTTATATGGTATAACGTTATAACGTATTAGGTTATATGTTATAACGTTATAACGTAATACGTTATATGGGATCACGTTATAACGTAATAAGATATATGGGATGACGTTATAACGTATTACGTTATATGGTATGACGTTATAACGTATTACGTTATATGGTATAACGTTATAACGTATTACGTTATATGGCATAACGTTATACGTTATATGGGATGACGTTATAACGTATTACGTTATATGATATGACGTTATAACGTATTAAGCTATGTGGCATAACGTTATAACGTATTACGTTATATGGTATGTCGTTATAACGTGTTACTTTATATGTTATAACGTTATAACGTATTACGTTATATGGTATGACGTTATAACGTATTACGTTATATGGCATAACGTTATAACGTATTACGTTATATGATATAACGTTATAACGTAATACGTTATATGGGATGACGTTATAACGCAATAGGTTATATGGTATGACGTTATAACGTATTGCGTTATATGGGATGACGTTATAACGTATTACGATCTATGTTATAACGTTGTAACGTATTACGTTGTATGGTATACAGTTATAACGTATTACGTTATATGGTATGACGTTATAACGTATTACGTTATATGATATACCGTTATAACGTATTACGTTATATGGTATAACGTTATAACGTATTACGTTCTATGTTATAACGTTGTAACGTATTACGTTATATGGTATACAGTTGTAACGTATTACGTTCTATGTTATAACGTTGTAACGTATTACGTTATATGGTATACAGTTGTAACGTATTACGTTATATGGTATGACGTTATAACGTATTACGTTATATGTTATACCGTTATAACGTATTACGTTATATGGTATAACGTTATAACGTATTACGTTATATGTTATAACGTTATAACGTAATAAGTTATATGGGATCACGTTATAACGTAATAAGATATATGGGATGACGTTATAACGTATTACGTTATATGGTATGATGTTATAACGTATTACGTTATATGGTATAACGTTATAACGTATTACGTTATATGGCATAACGTTATACGTTATATGGGATGACGTTATAACGTATTACGTTATATGATATGACGTTATAACGTATTAAGCTATGTGGCATAACGTTATAACGTATTACGTTATATGGTATGTCGTTATAACGTATTACTTTATATGTTATAACGTTAAAACGTATTACGTTATATGGTATGACGTTATAACGTATTACGTTATATGGCATAACGTTATAACGTATTACGTTATATGATATAACGTTATAACGTAATACGTAATATGGTATGTCGTTATAACGTATTACGTTATATGGCATTACGTTATAACGTATTACGTTATATGGTATGACGTTGTAACGTATTACGTTATATGGTATACAGTTATAACGTATTACGTTATATGGTATGACGTTATAACGTATTACGTTATATGTTATAATGTTATAACGTATTTCGTTATATGGTATGACGTTATAACGTATTACGTTCCATGTTATAACGTTGTAACGTATTACGTTATATGGTATACAGTTGTAACGTATTACGTTATATGGTATGACGTTATAACGTATTACGTTATATGTTATAACGTTATAACGTATTACGTTATATGGTATAACGTTAGAACGTATTACGTTATATGTTATATCGTTATAACGTATTACGTTATATGGTATGTCGTTATAACGTATTACGTTATATGGCATAACGTTATACGTTATATGGGATGACGTTATAACGTATTACGTTATATGTTATAACGTTATAACGTATTACGTTATATGGTAAGTCGTTATAACGTATTACTTTATATGTTATAACGTTATAACGTATTAGGTTATATGGTATGACGTTATAACGTATTACGTTATATGGCATAACGTTATAACGTATTACGTAATATGGTATGCCGTTATAACGTATTACGTTATATGGCATTACGTTATGACGTATTACGTTATATGGTATGACGTTATAACGTATTACGTTATATGGTATGCCGTTATAACGTATTACGTTATATGGCATTACGTTATAACGTATTACGTTATATGGTATGACGTTATAACGTATTACGTTATATGGTATACAGTTATAACGTATTACGTTATATGGTATAACGTTATAACATATTACGTTATATGTTATAACGTTATAACGTATTACGTTCTATGTTATAACGTTGTAACGTATTACGTTATATGGTATACAGTTGTAACGTATTACGTTATATGGTATGACGTTATAACGTATTACGTTATATGTTATACCGTTATAAGGTATTACGTTATATGGTATAACGTTATAACGTATTAGGTTATATGTTATAACGTTATAACGTAATACGTTATATGGGATCACGTTATAACGTAATAAGATATATGGGATGACGTTATAACGTATTACGTTATATGGTATGACGTTATAACGTATTACGTTATATGGTATAACGTTATAACGTATTACGTTATATGGCATAACGTTATACGTTATATGGGATGACGTTATAACGTATTACGTTATATGATATGACGTTATAACGTATTAAGCTATGTGGCATAACGTTATAACGTATTACGTTATATGGTATGTCGTTATAACGTGTTACTTTATATGTTATAACGTTATAACGTATTACGTTATATGGTATGACGTTATAACGTATTACGTTATATGGCATAACGTTATAACGTATTACGTTATATGATATAACGTTATAACGTAATACGTTATATGGGATGACGTTATAACGCAATAGGTTATATGGTATGACGTTATAACGTATTGCGTTATATGGGATGACGTTATAACGTATTACGATCTATGTTATAACGTTGTAACGTATTACGTTGTATGGTATACAGTTATAACGTATTACGTTATATGGTATGACGTTATAACGTATTACGTTATATGATATAACGTTATAACGTAATACGTTATATGGGATGACGTTATAACGCAATAGGTTATATGGTATGACGTTATAACGTATTGCGTTATATGGGATGACGTTATAACGTATTACGTTCTATGTTATAACGTTGTAACGTATTACGTTATATGGTATACAGTTATAACGTATTACGTTATATGGTATGACGTTATAACGTATTACGTTATATGTTACAATGTTATAACGTATTTCGTTATATGGTATGACGGTATAACGTATTACGTTCCATGTTATAACGTTGTAACGTATTACGTTATATGGTATACAGTTGTAACGTATTACGTTATATGGTATGACGTTATAACGTATTACGTTATAGGGGATGACGTTACAACGTATTACGTTATATGTTATGACGCTATAACGTATTACGTTCTATGTTATAACGTTGTAACGTATTACGTTATATGATATAACGTTATAACGTAATACGTTATATGGGATGACGTTATAACGCAATAGGTTATATGGTATGACGTTATAACGTATTGCGTTATATGTTATGACGTTATAACGTATTACGTTCTATGTTATAACGTTGTAACGTATTACGTTATATGGTATACAGTTGTGACGTATTACGTTATATGGTATGACGTTATAACGTATTACGTTATATGTTATAATGTTATAACGTATTTCGTTATATGGTATGACGTTATAACGTATTACGTTCCATGTTATAACGTCGTAACGTATTACGTTATATGGTATACAGTTGTAACGTATTACGTTATATGGTATGACGTTATAACGTATTACGTTATATGTTATAACGTTATAACGTATTACGTAATATGGTATGTCGTTATAACGTATTACGTTATATGGCATTACGTTATAACGTATTACGTTATATGGGACGACGTTATAACGCATTACATTATATGGTATAACGTTATAACGTATTACGTTATATGGCATAACGTTATAACGTATTACGTTATATGATATAACGTTATAACGTAATACGTTATATGGGATGACGTTATAACGTAATAGGTTGTATGATATGACGTTATAACGTATTACGTTATATGGGATAACGTTATAACGTATTACGTTCTATGTTATAACGTTCTAACGTATTATGTTATATGGTATACGGTTATAACGTATTACGTTATATGGTATGACGTTATAACGTATTACGTTATAGGGGATGACGTTATAACGTATTACGTTATATGTTATGACGTTATAACGTATTACGTTATATGGTATGACGGTATAACGTATTACGTTATATGTTATAACGTTATAACGTATTACGTTATATGGTATGACGTTATAACGTATTACGTTATATGGGATGACGTAATAACGTATTACGTTCTATGTTATAGCGTTCTAACGTATTACGTTATATGGTATACAGTTATAACGTATTACGTTATATGGGATGACGTTATAACGTAATAGGTTATATGGTATGACGTTATAACATAATACGTTATATGTTATGACGTTATAACGTATTAAGTTATGTGGAATAACGTTATAACGTATTACGTTATATGGTATGACGTTATAACGTATTACGTTATTTGGTATTACGTTATAACTTAATACGTTATTTGTTATGACGTTATAACGTACTACGTTATATGGAACGACTTTATAACATATTACGTTATTTGTTATGACGTTATTACGTACTACCTTATATGGGACGACGTTATAACGTATTACGTTATATGTTATAACGCTATAACGTATTACGTGATATGGTATGTCGTTATAACGTATTACGTTATATGGTATGACGTTATAACGTATTACGTTATATGGTATACAGTTGTAACGTATTACGTTATATGGTATGACGTTATAACGTATTACGTTATATGTTATAACGTTATAACGTATTACCTTATAGGGGATGACGTTACAACGTATTACGTTATATGTTATGACGTTATAACGTATTACGTTCTATGTTATAACGTTGTAACGTATTACGTTATATGATATAACGTTATAACGTAATACGTTATATGGGATGACGTTATAACGCAATAGGTTATATGGTATGACGTTATAACGTATTGCGTTATATGGGATGACGTTATAACGTATTACGTTATATGTTATGACGTTATAACGTATTACGTTCTATGTTATAACGTTGTAACGTATTACGTTATATGGTATACAGTTGTGACGTATTACGTTATATGGCATTACGTTATAACATATTACGTTATATGGTATTACGTTATAACTTAATACGTTATTTGTTATGACGTTATAACGTACTACGTTATATGGAACGACTTTATAACATATGACCTTATTTGTTATGACGTTATTACGTACTACCTTATATGGGACGACGTTATAACGTATTACGTTGTATGTTATAACGCTATAACGTATTACGTGATATGGTATGTCGTTATAACGTATTACGTTATATGGTATGACGTTATAACGTATTACGTTATATGGTATACAGTTGTTATAACGTTATAACGTATTACCTTATAGGGGATGACGTTACAACGTATTACGTTATATGTTATGACGTTATAACGTATTACGTTCTATGTTATAACGTTGTAACGTATTACGTTATATGATATAACGTTATAACGTAATACGTTATATGGGATGACGTTATAACGCAATAGGTTATATGGTATGACGTTATAACGTATTGCGGTACATGGGATGACGTTATAACGTATTACGTTCTATGTTATAACGTTGTAACGTATTACGTTATATGGTATACAGTTATAACGTATTACGTTATATGGTATGACGTTATAACGTATTACGTTATATGTTATAACGTTATAACGTATTACGTTATATCTTATGTCGTTATAACGTATTACTTTATATGGCATAACGTTATAACGTATTACGTTATGTGGTATGGCGTTATAAGGTATTACGTTATATGGTATAACGTTATAACGTATGACGTTATATATTATAACGTTATAACGTAATAATTTATGTGGTATGACGTTATAACGTATTACGTTATATGGTATGACGTTATAACGTATTACGTTATATGGTATGACGTTATAACTTAATACGTTATTTGTTATGACGTTATAACGTACTACGTTATATGGAACGACTTTATAACATATTACGTTACTTGTTATGACGTTATTACGTACTACCTTATATGGAACGACGTTATAACGTATTACGTTATATGTTATAACGCTATAACGTATTACGTGATATGGTATGTCGTTATAACGTATTACGTTATATGTTATAACGTTATAACGTATTACGTTCTATGTTATAACGTTGTAACGTATTACGTTATATGGTATACAGTTGTAGCGTATTACGTTATATGGTATGACGTTATAACGTATTACGTTATATGTTATAACGTTATAACGTATTACGTTCTATGTTATAACGTTGTAACGTATTACGTTATAAGGTATACAGTTGTAACGTATTACGTTATATGGTATGACGTTATAACGTATTACGTTATATGTTATAACGTTATAACGTAATACGTTATATGGGATCACGTTATAACGTAATAAGATATATGGTATGACGTTATAACGTATTACGTTATATGTTATAACGTTATAACGTAATACGTTATATGGGATCACGTTATAACGTAATAAGATATATGGTATGACGTTATAACGTATTACGTTATATGTTATAACGTTATAACGTAATACGTTATATGGGATCACGTTATAACGTAATAAGATATATGGGATGACGTTATAACGTATTACGTTATATGGTATGTCGTTATAACGTGCTACGTTATATGGCATAACGTTATAACGTATTACGTTATATGTTATAACGTTGTAACGTATTACGTTATATGGTATACAGTTGTAACGTATTACGTTATATGGTATGACGTTATAACGTATTACGTTATATGTTATAACGTTATAACGTATTACGTAATATGGTATGTCGTTATAACGTATTACGTTATATGGCATTACGTTATAACGTATTACGTTATATGGTATGACGTTGTAACGTATTACGTTATATGGTATACAGTTATAACGTATTACGTTATATGGTATGACGTTATAACGTATTACGTTATATGTTATAATGTTATAACGTATTTCGTTATATGGTATGACGTTATAACGTATTACGTTCCATGTTATAACGTTGTAACGTATTACGTTATATGGTATACAGTTGTAACGTATTACGTTATATGGTATGACGTTATAACGTATTACGTTATATGTTTTAACGTTATAACGTATTACGTAATATGGTATGTCGTTATAACGTATTACGTTCCATGTTATAACGTTGTAACGTATTACGTTATATGGTATACAGTTGTAACGTATTACGTTATATGTTATAACGTTATAACGTATTACGTTATATGGTATGACGTTATAAGGTATTACGTTATATGGTATAACGTTATAACGTATGACGTTATATATTATAACGTTATAACGTAATAATTTATATGGTATGACGTTATAACGTATTACGTTATATGGTATGACGTTATAACGTATTACGTTATAGGGGATGACGTTACAACTTATTACGTTATATGGTATACAGTTGTAACGTATTACGTTATATGGTATGACGTTATAACGTATTACGTTATATGTTATAACGTTATAACGTATTACGTAATATGGTATGTCGTTATAACGTATTTCGTTATAGGGGATGTCGTTATAACGTATTACGTTATATGTTATAACGTTATAACGTATTACGTTATATGGTATGTCGTTGTAACGTATTACGTTATATGCGACTCGTTATAACGTATTACGTTCTATGTTATAACGTTGTAACGTATTACGTAATATGGTATGTCGTTATAACGTATTACGTTATATGGCATTACGTTATAACGTATTACGTTATATGGCATAACGTTATAACGTATTACGTTCCATGTTATAACGTTGTAACGTATTACGTTATATGGTATACAGTTGTAACGTATTACGTTATATGTTATAACGTTATAACGTATTACGTTATATGGTATGACGTTATAACTTAATACGTTATTTGTTATGACGTTATATCGTACTACGTTATATGGGATGACGTTATAACGTATTACGTTGTATGCGACTCGTTATAACGTATTACGTTCTATGTTATAACGTTGTAACGTATTACGTAATATGGTATGTCGTTATAACGTATTACGTTATATGGCATTACGTTATAACGTATTACGTTATATGATATAACGTTATAACGTAATACGTTATATGGGATAACGTTATAACATATTACGTTCTATGTTATAACGTTCTAACGTATTACGTTATAGGGGATGACGTTATAACGTATTACGATATATGTTATAGCGTTATAACGTTATACGTTATATGGGATGACGTTATAACGTAATAGGTTGTATGATATGACGTTATAACGTATTACGTTATATGGGATAACGTTATAACGTATTACGTTCTATGTTATAACGTTCTAACGTATTACGTTATATGGTATACAGTTATAACGTATTACTTTATATGGTATGACGTTATAACGTATTACGTTATAGGGGATGATGTTACAACGTATTACGTTATATGTTATGACGTTATAACGTATTACGTTATATGGTATGACGTTATAACGTATTACGTTATATGTTATAACGTTATAACGTATTACGTTATATCTTATGTCGTTATAACGTATTACGTTATATGGCATAACGTTATAACGTATTACGTTATATGGTATGACGTTATAAGGTATTACGTTATATGGTATAACGTTATAACGTATGACGTTATATATTATAAAGTTATAACGTAATAATTTATATGGTATGACGTTATAACGTATGACGTTATAACGTATTACGTTATATGGGATGACGTTATAACGTATTACGTTATATGGTATATCGTTATAACGTATTACGTTATATGGTATGACGTTATAACGTATTACGTTATATGGTATGTCGTTATAACGTACTACGTTATATGGCATAACGTTATAACGTATTACGTTATATGGTATGTCGTTATAACGTATTACTTTATATGTTATAACGTTATAACGTATTACGTTATATGGTATGACGTTATAACGTATTACGTTATATGGCATAACGTTTTAACGTATTACGTTATACGATATAACGTTATAACGTAATACGTTATATGGGATGACGTTATAACGTAATAGGTTGTATGATATGACGTTATAACGTATTACGTTATATGGTATGACGTTATAACGTATTACGTTATATGGGACGACGTTATAACGTCTTACGTTGTATGGTATAACGTCATAACGTATTACGTTATATGTTATAACGTTATAACGTATTACGTTATAGGGGATGACGTTATAACGTATTACGTTAAATGTTATGACGTTATAACGTATTACGTTATATGATATGACGTTATAACGTATTAGGCTATGTGGCATAACGTTATAACGTATTACGTTATATGTTATAACGTTATAACGTATTACGTTATATGGTATGTCGTTATAACGTATTACTTTATATGGTATGACGTTATAACGTATTACGTTATATGGTATACAGTTGTAACGTATTACGTTATATGGTATGACGTTATAACGTATTACGTTATATGTTATAACGTTATAACGTATTACGTAATATGGTATGTCGTTATAACGTATTACGTTATAGGGGATGTCGTTATAACGTATTACGTTATATGTTATAACGTTATAACGTATTACGTTATATGGTATGTCGTTGTAACGTATTACGTTATATGGGACGACGTTATAACGTATTACGTTATATGGGACGACGTTATAACGTATTACGATATATGGTATGACGTCATAACGTATTACGTTATATGTTATAACGTTATAACGTATTACGTTATATGGTATGTCGTTGTAACGTATTAAGTTATATGGGATGACGTTATAACGTATTACGTTATATGGGATGACGTTATAACGTATTACGATATATGGCATAACGTTATAACGTATTACGTTCCATGTTATAACGTTGTAACGTATTACGTTATATGGTATACAGTTGTAACGTATTACGTTATATGTTATAACGTTATAACGTATTACGTTATATGGTATGACGTTATAAGGTATTACGTTATATGGTATAACGTTATAACGTATGACGTTATATATTATAACGTTATAACGTAATAATTTATATGGTATGACGTTATAACGTATTACATTATATGGTATGACGTTATAACGTATTACGTTATAGGGGATGACGTTACAACTTATTACGTTATATGTTATGACGTTATAACGTATTACCTTATATGGGACGACGTTATAACGTATTACGTTATATGTTATAACGCTATAACGTATTACGTTATATGGTATGTCGTTGTAACGTATTACGTTATATGGGACGACGTTATAACGTATTACGTTATATGGGACGACGTTATAACGTATTACGATATATGGTATAACGTCATAACGTATTACGTTATATGTTATAACGTTATAACGTATTACGTTATATGGTATGTCGTTGCAACGTATTAAGTTATATGGGATGACGTTATAACGTATTACGTTATATGGGATGACGTTATAACGTATTACGTTCCATGTTATCATGTTGTAACGTATTACGTTATATGGTATACAGTTGTAACGTATTACGTTATATGGTATGACGTTATAATGTATTACGTTATATGTTATAACGTTATAACGTATTACGTAATATGGTATGTCGTTATAACGTATTACGTTATATGGCATTACGTTATAACTTAATACGTTATTTGTTATGACGTTATAACGTACTACGTTATATGGGATGACGTTATAACGTATTACGTTATATGCGACTCGTTATAACGTATTACGTTCTATGTTATAACGTTGTAACGTATTACGTAATATGGTATGTCGTTATAACGTATTACGTTATATGGCATTACGTTATAACGTATTACGTTATATGGCATAACGTTATAACGTATTACGTTCCATGTTATAACGTTGTAACGTATTACGTTATATGGTATACAGTTGTAACGTATTACGTTATATGTTATAACGTTATAACGTATTACGTTATATGGTATGACGTTATAACGTATTACGTTATAGGGGATGACGTTACAACGTATTACGTTATATGTTATGACGTTATAACGTATTACGTTATATGGTATGACGTTATAACGTATTACGTTATATGGCATTACGTTATAACGTATTACGTTATATGGCATAACGTTATAACGTATTACGTTATATGTTATAGCGTTATAACGTTATACGTTATATGTTATAGCGTTATAACGTTATACGTTATATGGGATGACGTTATAACGTAATAGGTTGTATGATATGACGTTATAACGTATTACGTTATATGGGATAACGTTATAACGTATTACGTTCTATGTTATAACGTTCTAACGTATTACGTTATATGGTATACGGTTATAACGTATTACGTTATATGGTATGACGTTATAACGTATTACGTTATAGGGGATGACGATACAACGTATTACGTTATATGTTATGACGTTATAACGTATTACGTTATATGGTATGACGTTATAACGTATTACGTTATATGGTATGTCGTTATAACGTACTACGTTATATGGCATAACGTTATAACGTATTACGTTATATGGCATAACGTTATAACGTATTACGTTCCATGTTATAACGTTGTAACGTATTACGTTATATGGTATACAGTTGTAACGTATTACGTTATATGTTATAACGTTATAACGTATTACGTTATATGGTATGACGTTATAACTTAATACGTTATTTGTTATGACGTTATAACGTATTACGTTATATGCGACTCGTTATAACGTATTACGTTCTATGTTATAACGTTGTAACGTATTACGTAATATGGTATGTCGTTATAACGTATTACGTTATATGGCATTACGTTATAACGTATTACGTTATATGGCATAACGTTATAACGTATTACGTTCCATGTTATAACGTTGTAACGTATTACGTTATATGGTATACAGTTGTAACGTATTACGTTATATGTTATAACGTTATAACGTATTACGTTATATGGTATGACGTTATAACTTAATACGTTATTTGTTATGACGTTATAACGTACTACGTTATATGGGATGACGTTATAACGTATTACGTTGTATGCGACTCGTTATAACGTATTACGTTCTATGTTATAACGTTGTAACGTATTACGTTATAGGGGATGACGTTATAACGTATTACGTTATATGTTATAGCGTTCTAACGTATTACGTTATATGGTATACAGTTATAACGTATTACGTTATATGGTATGACGTTATAACGTATTACGTTATAGGGGATGACGTTACAACGTATTACGTTATATGTTATGACGTTATAACGTATTACGTTATATGGTATGACGTTATAACGTATTACGTTATATGGTATGTCGTTATAACGTACTACGTTATATGGGACGACGTTATAACGTCTTACGTTGTATGGTATAACGTCATAACGTATTACGTTATATGTTATAACGTTATAACGTATTACGTTATAGGGGATGACGTTATAACGTATTACGTTAAATGTTATGACGTTATAACGTATTACGTTATATGATATGACGTTATAACGTATTAGGCTTTGTGGCATAACGTTATAACGTATTACGTTATATGTTATAACGTTATAACGTATTACGTTATATGGTATGTCGTTATAACGTATTACTTTATATGTTATAACGTTACAACGTATTACGTTATAGGGGATGACGTTATAACGTATTACGTTAAATGTTATGACGTTTTAACGTATTACGTTATATGGTATGACGTTATAACGTATTACGTTATAGGGGATGACGTTACAACGTATTACGTTATATGTTATGACGTTATAACGTATTACGTTATATGGTATAACGTTAGAACGTATTACGTTATATGTTATATCGTTATAACGTATTACGTTATATGGTATGTCGTTATAACGTATTACGTTATATGGCATAACGTTATACGTTATATGGGATGACGTTATAACGTTATACGTTATATGGGATGACGTTATAACGTATTACGTTATATGTTATAACGTTATAACGTATTACGTTATATGGTATGTCGTTATAACGTATTACTTTATGTGTTATAACGTTATAACGTATTACGTTATATGTTATGACGTTATAACGTATTACGTTATATGGTATGCCGTTATAACGTATTACGTTATATGGCATTACGTTATAACGTATTACGTTATATGGTATGACGTTATAACGTATTACGTTATATGGTATACAGTTATAACGTATTACGTTATATGGTATGACGTTATAACGTATTACGTTATAGGGGATGACGTTACAACGTATTACGTTCTATGTTATAACGTTGTAACGTATTACGTTATATGGTATACAGTTGTAACGTATTACGTTATATGGTATGACGTTATAACGTATTACGTTATATGTTATAACGTTATAACGTATTACGTTCTATGTTATAACGTTGTAACGTATTACGTTATATGGTATACAGTTGTAACGTATTACGTTATATGGTATGTCGTTATAACGTATTACTTTATGTGTTATAACGTTATAACGTATTACGTTATATGTTATGACGTTATAACGTATTACGTTATATGGTATGCCGTTATAACGTATTACGTTATATGGCATTACGTTATAACGTATTACGTTATATGGCATTACGTTATAACGTATTACGTTATATGGTATGACGTTATAACGTATTACGTTATATGGTACGACGTTATAACGTATTACATTATATGTTATAACGTTATAACGTATTACGTAATATGGTATGCCGTTATAACGTATTACGTTATATGGCATTACGTTATAACGTATTACGTTATATGTTATAACGTTATAACGTATTACATTATATGGGATGACGTTATAACGTATTACGTTCTATGTTATAACGTTGTAACGTATTACGTTATATGGTATACAGTTGTAACGTATTACGTTATATGGTATGACGTTATAACGTATTACGTTATATGTTATAACGTTATAACGTATTACGTTCTATGTTATAACGTTGTAACGTATTACGTTATATGGTATACAGTTGTAACGTATTACGTTATATGGTATGACGTTATAACGTATTACGTTATATGGTATAACGTTATAACGTATTACGTTATATGGCATAACGTTATACGTTATATGGGATGACGTTATAACGTATTGCGTTATATGTTATGACGTTATAACGTATTACGTTATATGGTATGACGTTATAACGTATTACGTTATAGGGGATGACGTTACAACGTATTACGTTATATGTTATGACGTTATAACGTATTACGTTCTATGTTATAACGTTGTAACGTATTACGTTATATGGTATACAGTTGTAACGTATTACGTTATATGGTATGACGTTATAACGTATTACGTTATATGTTATAACGTTATAACGTATTACGTAATATGGTATGTCGTTATAACGTATTACGTTATATGGCATTACGTTATAACGTATTACGTTATATGGGACGACGTTATAACGCATTACATTATATGTTATAACGTTATAACGTATTACGTTATATGGCATAACGTTATAACGTATTACGTTATATGATATAACGTTATAACGTAATACGTTATATGGGATGACGTTATAACGTAATAGGTTGTATGATATGACGTTAAAACGTATTACGTTATATGGGATAACGTTATAACGTATTACGTTCTATGTTATAACGTTATAACGTATGACGTTATATATTATAACGTTATAACGTAATAATTTATATGGTATGACGTTATAACGTATTACGTTATATGGTATGACGTTAATACGTATTACGTTATAGGGGATGACGTTACAACTTATTACGTTATATGTTATGACGTTATAACGTATTACGTTATATGGTATGACGTTATAAGGTATTACGTTATATGGTATAACGTTATAACGTATGACGTTATATATTATAACGTTATAACGTAATAATTTATATGGTATGACGTTATAACGTATTACGTTATATGGTATGACGTTATAACGTATTACGTTATATGGTATGACGTTATAACGTATTACGTTATAGGGGATGACGTTACAACTTATTACGTTATATGTTATGACGTTATAACGTATTACCTTATATGGGACGACGTTATAACGTATTACGTTATATGTTATAACGCTATAACGTATTACGTGATATGGCATGTCGTTATAACGTATTACGTTATATGGTATGACGTTATAACGTATTACGTTATATGGTATACAGTTGTAACGTATTACGTTATATGGTATGACGTTATAACGTATTACGTTATATGTTATAACGTTATAACGTATTACGTAATATGGTATGTCGTTATAACGTATTACGTTATAGGGGATGTCGTTATAACGTATTACGTTATATGTTATAACGTTATAACGTATTACGTAATATGGTATGTCGTTATAACGTATTACGTAATATGGCATTACGTTATAACGTATTACGTTATATGGGACGACGTTATAACGCATTACATTATATGGTATAACGTTATAACGTATTACGTTATATGGCATAACGTTATAACGTATTACGTTATATGATATAACGTTATAACGTAATACGTTATTTGTTATGACGTTATAACGTACTACGTTATATGGGATGACGTTATAACGTATTACGTTGTATGCGACTCGTTATAACGTATTACGTTCTATGTTATAACGTTGTAACGTATTACGTAATATGGTATGTCGTTATAACGTATTACGTTATATGGCATTACGTTATAACGTATTACGTTATATGGCATAACGTTATAACGTAATACGTTATATGGGATAACGTTATAACGTATTACGTTCTATGTTATAACGTTCTAACGTATTACGTTATAGGGGATGACGTTATAACGTATTACGTTATATGTTATAGCGTTATAACGTTATACGTTATATGGGATGACGTTATAACGTAATAGGTTGTATGATATGACGTTATAACGTATTACGTTATATGGGATAACGTTATAACGTATTACGTTCTATGTTATAACGTTCTAACGTATTACGTTATATGGTATACGGTTATAACGTATTACGTTATATGGTATGACGTTATAACGTATTACGTTATAGGGGATGACGTTATAACGTATTACGTTATATGTTATAGCGTTCTAACGTATTACGTTATATGGTATACAGTTATAACGTATTACGTTATATGGTATGACGTTATAACGTATTACGTTATAGGGGATGACGTTACAACGTATTACGTTATTTGTTATGACGTTATAACGTATTACGTTATATGGTATGACGTTATAACGTATTACGTTATATGTTATAACGTTATAACGTATTACGTTATATCTTATGTCGTTATAACGTATTACGTTATATGGCATAACGTTATAACGTATTACGTTATATGGTATGACGTTATAAGGTATTACGTTATATGGTATAACGTTATAACGTATGACGTTATATGTTATAATGTTATAACGTAATAATTTATATGGTATGACGTTATAACGTATGACGTTATAACGTATTACGTTATATGGGATGACGTTATAACGTATTACGTTATATGGTATATCGTTATAACGTATTACGTTATATGGTATGACGTTATAACGTATTACGTTATATGGTATGTCGTTATAACGTAATACGTTATATGGGATGACGTTATAACGTAATAGGTTGTATGATATGACGTTATAACGTATTACGTTATATGGTATGACGTTATAACGTATTACGTTATATGGGACGACGTTATAACGTCTTACGTTGTATGGTATAACGTCATAACGTATTACGTTATATGTTATAACGTTATAACGTATTACGTTATAGGGGATGACGTTATAACGTATTACGTTAAATGTTATGACGTTATAACGTATTACGTTATATGATATGACGTTATAACGTATTAGGCTATGTGGCATAACGTTATAACGTATTACGTTATATGTTATAACGTTATAACGTATTACGTTATATGGTATGTCGTTATAACGTATTACTTTATATGTTATAACGTTACAACGTATTACGTTATAGGGGATGACGTTATAACGTATTACGTTAAATGTTATGACGTTTTAACGTATTACGTTATATGGTATGACGTTATAACGTATTACGTTATAGGGGATGACGTTACAACGTATTACGTTATATGTTATGACGTTATAACGTATTACGTTATATGGTATAACGTTAGAACGTATTACGTTATATGTTATATCGTTATAACGTATTACGTTATATGGTATGTCGTTATAACGTATTACGTTATATGGCATAACGTTATACGTTATATGGGATGACGTTATAACGTTATACGTTATATGGGATGACGTTATAACGTATTACGTTATATGTAATGACGTTATAACGTATTACGTTATATGGTATGTCGTTATAACGTATTACTTTATATGTTATAACGTTATAACGTATTACGTTATATGTTATGACGTTATAACGTATTACGTTATATGGTATGCCGTTATAACGTATTACGTTATATGGCATTACGTTATAACGTATTACGTTATATGGTATGACGTTATAACGTATTACGTTATATGGTATACAGTTATAACGTATTACGTTATATGGTATGACGTTATAACGTATTACGTTATAGGGGATGACGTTACAACGTATTACGTTATATGTTATGACGTTATAACGTATTACGTTATATGGTACGACGTTATAACGTATTACATTATATGTTATAACGTTATAACGTATTACGTAATATGGTATGCCGTTATAACGTATTACGTTATATGGCATTACGTTATAACGTATTACGTTATATGTTATAACGTTATAACGTATTACATTATATGGGATGACGTTATAACGTATTACGTTCTATGTTATAACGTTGTAACGTATTACGTTATATGGTATACAGTTGTAACGTATTACGTTATATGGTATGACGTTATAACGTATTACGTTATATGGTATAACGTTATAACGTATTACGTTATATGGCATAACGTTATACGTTATATGGGATGACGTTATAACGTATTGCGTTATATGTTATGACGTTATAACGTATTACGTTATATGGGATGACGTTATAACGTATTACGTTATATGGTATATCGTTATAACGTATTACGTTATATGGTATGACGTTATAACGTATTACGTTATATGGTATGTCGTTATAACGTACTACGTTATATGGCATAACGTTATAACGTATTACGTTATATGGGATGACGTTATAACGTATTGCGTTATATGTTATGACGTTATAACGTATTACGTTATATGGGATGACGTTATAACGTATTACGTTATATGGTATATCGTTATAACGTATTACGTTATATGGTATAACGTTATAACGTATTACGTTATATGGCATAACGTTATACGTTATATGGGATGACGTTATAACGTATTACGTTATATGGGATGACGTTATAACGTATTACGTTATATGGTATATCGTTATAACGTATTACGTTATATGGTATGACGTTATAACGTATTACGTTATATGGTATGTCGTTATAACGTACTACGTTATATGGCATAACGTTATAACGTATTACGTTATATGGTATGTCGTTATAACGTATTACTTTATATGTTATAACGTTATAACGTATTACGTTATATGGTATGACGTTATAACGTATTACGTTATATGGCATAACGTTTTAACGTATTACGTTATACGATATAACGTTATAACGTAATACGTTATATGGGATGACGTTATAACGTAATAGGTTTTATGATATGACGTTATAACGTATTACGTTATATGGTATGACGTTATAACGTATTACGTTATATGGGACGACGTTATAACGTCTTACGTTGTATGGTATAACGTCATAACGTATTACGTTATATGTTATAACGTTATAACGTATTACGTTATAGGGGATGACGTTATAACGTATTACGTTAAATGTTATGACGTTATAACGTATTACGTTATATGATATGACGTTATAACGTATTAGGCTATGTGGCATAACGTTATAACGTATTACGTTATATGTTATAACGTTATAACGTATTACGTTATATGGTATGTCGTTATAACGTATTACTTTATATGTTATAACGTTACAACGTATTACGTTATAGGGGATGACGTTATAACGTATTACGTTAAATGTTATGACGTTTTAACGTATTACGTTATATGGTATGACGTTATAACGTATTACGTTATAGGGGATGACGTTACAACGTATTACGTTATATGTTATGACGTTATAACGTATTACGTTATATGGTATAACGTTAGAACGTATTACGTTATATGTTATATCGTTATAACGTATTACGTTATATGGTATGTCGTTATAACGTATTACGTTATATGGCATAACGTTATACGTTATATGGGATGACGTTATAACGTTATACGTTATATGGGATGACGTTATAACGTATTACGTTATATGTAATGACGTTATAACGTATTACGTTATATGGTATGTCGTTATAACGTATTACTTTATATGTTATAACGTTATAACGTATTACGTTATATGGTATGACGTTATAACGTATTACGTTATATGGTATGCAGTTATAACGTATTACGTTATATGGTATGACGTTATAACGTATTACGTTATAGGGGATGACGTTACAACGTATTACGTTATATGTTATGACGTTATAACGTATTACGTTATATGGTACGACGTTATAACGTATTACATTATATGTTATAACGTTATAACGTATTACGTAATATGGTATGCCGTTATAACGTATTACGTTATATGGCATTACGTTATAACGTATTACGTTATATGTTATAACGTTATAACGTATTACATTATATGGGATGACGTTATAACGTATTACGTTCTATGTTATAACGTTGTAACGTATTACGTTATATGGTATACAGTTGTAACGTATTACGTTATATGGTATGACGTTATAACGTATTACGTTATATGTTATAACGTTATAACGTATTACTTTCTATGTTATAACGTTGTAACGTATTACGTTATATGGTATACAGTTGTAACGTATTACGTTATATGGTATGACGTTATAACGTATTACGTTATATGGTATAACGTTATAACGTATTACGTTATATGGCATAACGTTATACGTTATATGGGATGACGTTATAACGTATTGCGTTATATGTTATGACGTTATAACGTATTACGTTATATGGTATGACGTTATAACGTATTACGTTATAGGGGATGACGTTACAACGTATTACGTTATATGTTATGACGTTATAACGTATTACGTTCCATGTTATAACGTTGTAACGTATTACGTTATATGGTATACAGTTGTAACGTATTACGTTATATGGTATGACGTTATAACGTATTACGTTATATGTTTTAACGTTATAACGTTTTACGTAATATGGTATGTCGTTATAACGTATTACGTTATATGGCATTACGTTATAACGTATTACGTTATATGGGACGACGTTATAACGCATTACATTATATGGTATAACGTTATAACGTATTACGTTATATGGCATAACGTTATAACGTATTACGTTATATGATATAACGTTATAACGTAATACGTTATATGGGATGACGTTATAACGTAATAGGTTGTATGATATGACGTTAAAACGTATTACGTTATATGGGATAACGTTATAACGTATTACGTTCTATGTTATAACGTTATAACGTATGACGTTATATATTATAACGTTATAACGTAATAATTTATATGGTATGACGTTATAACGTATTACGTTATATGGTATGACGTTAATACGTATTACGTTATAGGGGATGACGTTACAACTTATTACGTTATATGTTATGACGTTATAACATTTTATGTTATATGGTATGACGTTATAAGGTATTACGTTATATGGTATAACGTTATAACGTATGACGTTATATATTATAACGTTATAACGTAATAATTTATATGGTATGACGTTATAACGTATTACGTTATATGGTATGACGTTATAACGTATTACGTTATAGGGGATGACGTTACAACTTATTACGTTATATGTTATGACGTTATAACGTATTACCTTATATGGGACGTCGTTATAACGTATTACGTTATATGTTATAACGCTATAACGTATTACGTGATATGGTATGTCGTTATAACGTATTACGTTATATGGTATGACGTTATAACGTATTACGTTATATGGTATACAGTTGTAACGTATTACGTTATATGGTATGACGTTATAACGTATTACGTTATATGTTATAACGTTATAACGTATTACGTAATATGGTATGTCGTTATAACGTATTACGTTATAGGGGATGTCGTTATAACGTATTACGTTATATGTTATAACGTTATAACGTATTACGTTATATGGTATGTCGTTGTAACGTATTACGTTATATGGGACGACGTTATAACGTATTACGTTATATGGGACGACGTTATAACGTATTACGATATATGGTATAACGTCATAACGTATTACGTTATATGTTATAACGTTATAACGTATTACGTTATATGGTATGTCGTTGTAACGTATTAAGTTATATGGGATGACGTTATAACGTATTACGTTATATGGGATGACGTTATAACGTATTACGTACCATGTTATAATGTTGTAACGTATTACGTTATATGGTATACAGTTGTAACGTATTACGTTATATGGTATGACGTTATAATGTATTACGTTATATGTTATAACGTTATAACGTATTACGTAATATGGTATGTCGTTATAACGTATTACGTTATATGGCATTACGTTATAACTTAATACGTTATTTGTTATGACGTTATAACGTACTACGTTATATGGGATGACGTTATAACGTATTACGTTATATGCGACTCGTTATAACGTATTACGTTCAATGTTATAACGTTGTAACGAATTACGTAATATGGTATGTCGTTATAACGTATTACGTTATATGGCATTACGTTATAACGTATTACGTTATATGGCATAACGTTATAACGTATTACGTTCCATGTTATCACGTTGTAACGTATTACGTTATATGGTATACAGTTGTAACGTATTACGTTATATGTTATAACGTTATAACGTATTACGTTATATGGTATGACGTTATAACTTAATACGTTACTTGTTATGACGTTATAACGTACTACGTCATATGGGATGACGTTATAACGTATTACGTTATATGCGACTCGTTATAACGTATTACGTTCTATGTTATAACGTTGTAACGTATTACGTTATATGGAATACAGTTATAACGTATTACGTTATATGGTATGACGTTATAACGTATTACGTTATATGGCATAACGTTATAACGTATTACGTTATATGGGATGACGTTATAACGTATTACGTTCCATGTTATAACGTTGTAAAGTACTACGTTATATGGTATACAGTTGTAACGTATTACGTTATATGGTATGACGTTATAACGTATTACGTTATATGTTATAACGTTATAACGTATTACGTTCTATGTTATAACGTTCTAACGTATTACGTTATATGGTATACGGTTATAACGTATTACGTTATATGGTATGACGTTATAACGTATTACGTTATAGGGGATGACGTTATAACGTATTACGTTATATGTTATAGCGTTCTAACGTATTACGTTATATGGTATACAGTTATAACGTATTACGTTATATGGTATGACGTTATAACGTATTACGTTATAGGGGATGACGTTACAACGTATTACGTTATATGTTATGACGTTATAACGTATTACGTTATATGGTATGACGTTATAACGTATTACGTTATATGTTATAACGTTATAACGTATTACGTTATATGGTATGACGTTATAACTTAATACGTTACTTGTTATGACGTTATAACGTACTACGTCATATGGGATGACGTTATAACGTATTACGTTATATGCGACTCGTTATAACGTATTACGTTCTATGTTATAACGTTGTAACGTATTACGTTATATGGAATACAGTTATAACGTATTACGTTATATGGTATGACGTTATAACGTATTACGTTATATGGCATAACGTTATAACGTATTACGTTATATGGGATGACGTTATAACGTATTACGTTCCATGTTATAACGTTGTAAAGTACTACGTTATATGGTATACAGTTGTAACGTATTACGTTATATGGTATGACGTTATAACGTATTACGTTATATGTTATAACGTTATAACGTATTACGTTCTATGTTATAACGTTCTAACGTATTACGTTATATGGTATACGGTTATAACGTATTACGTTATATGGTATGACGTTATAACGTATTACGTTATAGGGGATGACGTTATAACGTATTACGTTATATGTTATAGCGTTCTAACGTATTACGTTATATGGTATACAGTTATAACGTATTACGTTATATGGTATGACGTTATAACGTATTACGTTATAGGGGATGACGTTACAACGTATTACGTTATATGTTATGACGTTATAACGTATTACGTTATATGGTATGACGTTATAACGTATTACGTTATATGTTATAACGTTATAACGTATTACGTTATATCTTATGTCGTTATAACGTATTACGTTATATGGCATAACGTTATAACGTATTACGTTATATGGTATGACGTTATAAGGTATTACGTTATATGGTATAACGTTATAACGTATGACGTTATATATTATAATGTTATAACGTAATAATTTATATGGTATGACGTTGTAACGTATTACGTTATATGGGATGACGTTATAACGTATTACGTTATATGGTATATCGTTATAACGTATTACGTTATATGGTATGACGTTATAACGTATTACGTTATATGGTATGTCGTTATAACGTACTACGTTATATGGCATAACGTTATAACGTATTACGTTATATGGTATGTCGTTATAACGTATTACTTTATATGTTATAACGTTATAACGTATTACGTTATATGGTATGACGTTATAACGTATTACGTTATATGGCATAACGTTATAACGTATTACGTTATACGATATAACGTTATAACGTAATACGTTACATGGGATGACGTTATAACGTAATGGGTTGTATGATATGACGTTATAACGTATTACGTTATATGGTATGACGTTATAACGTATTACGTTATATGGGACGACGTTATAACGTCTTACGTTGTATGGTATAACGTCATAACGTATTACGTTATATGTTATAACGTTATAACGTATTACGTTATAGGGGATGACGTTATAACGTATTACGTTAAATGTTATAACGTTATAACGTATTACGTTATATGATATGACGTTATAACGTATTAAGCTATGTGGCATAACGTTATAACGTATTACATTATATGTTATAACGTTATAACGTATTACGTTATATGGTATGTCGTTATAACGTATTACTTTATATGTTATAACGTTATAACGTATTACGTTATAGGGGATGACGTTATAACGTATTACGTTAAATGTTATGACGTTTTAACGTATTACGTTATATGGTATGACGTTATAACGTATTACGTTATAGGGGATGACGTTATAACGTATTACGTTCTATGTTATAACGTTGTAACGTATTACGTTATATGGTATACAGTTGTAACGTATTACGTTATATGGTATGACGTTATAACGTATTCCGTTATATGTTATAACGTTATAACGTATTACGTTCTATGTTATACCGTTGTAACGTATTACGTTATATGGTATACAGTTGTAACGTATTACGTTATATGATATGACGTTATAACGTATTACGTTATATGGTATACAGTTGTAACGTATTACGTTATATGGTATGACGTTATAAGGTATTACGTTATATGGTATAACGTTATAACGTATGACGTTATATATTATAACGTTATAACGTAATAATTTATATGGTATGACGTTATAACGTATTACGTTAAATGTTATGACGTTTTAACGTATTACGTTATATGGTAAGTCGTTATAACGTATTACTTTATATGTTATAACGTTATGACGTATTACGTTATATGGTATGACGTTATAACGTATTACGTTATATGGCATAACGTTATAACGTATTACGTAATATGGTATGCCGTTATAACGTATTACGTTATATGGCATTACGTTATAACGTATTACGTTATATGGTATGACGTTATAACGTATTACGTTATATGGTATGCCGTTATAACTTATTACGT
The DNA here is from genome assembly GCF_024542735.1 of Bombus huntii. Taxonomy (NCBI): domain Eukaryota; kingdom Metazoa; phylum Arthropoda; class Insecta; order Hymenoptera; family Apidae; genus Bombus; species Bombus huntii. The sequence continues at coordinate 23,222,315 of NC_066238.1, forward strand.
TATATGGCATTACGTTATAACGTATTACGTTATATGGTATGACGTTATAACGTATTACGTTATATGGTATACAGTTATAACGTATTACGTTATATGGTATGACGTTATAACGTATTACGTAATATGGTATGCCGTTATAACGTATTACGTTATATGGCATTACGTTATAACGTATTACGTTATATGTTATAACGTTATAACGTATTACGTTATATGTTATAACGTTATAACGTATTACGTTTTAGGGGATGACGTTACAACGTATTACGTTATATGTTATGACGTTATAACGTATTACGTTATATGGTATGACGTTATAACGTATTACGTTATATGGTATGACGTTATACGTTATATGGGATGACGTTATAACGTATTACGTTATATGTTATAACGTTATAACGTATTACGTTATATGGTAAGTCGTTATAACGTATTACTTTATATGTTATAACGTTATAACGTATTACGTTATATGGTATGACGTTATAACGTATTACGTTATATGGCATAACGTTATAACGTATTACGTTATATGGTATGACGTTATAAGGTATTACGTTATATGGTATAACGTTATAACGTATGACGTTATATATTATAATGTTATAACGTAGTAATTTATATGGTATGACGTTATAACGTATTACGTTATATGGGATGACGTTATAACGTATTACGTTATATGGTATAACGTTATAACGTATTACGTTATATGGTATACAGTTATAACGTATTACGTTATATGGGATGACGTTATAACGTATTACGTTCCATGTTATAATGTTGTAACGTATTACGTTATATGGTATACAGTTGTAACGTATTACGTTATATGGTATGACGTTATAACGTATTACGTTATATGTTATAACGTTATAACGTATTACGTAATATGGTATGTCGTTATAACGTATTACGTTATATGTTATAACGTTATAACGTATTACGTTATATCTTATGTCGTTATAACGTATTACTTTATATGGCATAACGTTATAACGTATTACGTTATATGGTATGACGTTATAAGGTATTACGTTATATGGTATAACGTTATAACGTATTACGTTATAGGGGATGACGTTATAACGTATTACTTTATATGTTATAACGTTATAACGTATTACGTTATATGGTATGACGTTATAACGTATTACGTTATAGGGGATGACGTTACAACGTATTACGTTATATGTTATGACGTTATAACGTATTACGTTATATGGTATAACGTTAGAACGTATTACGTTATATGTTATATCGTTATAACGTATTACGTTATATGGTATGTCGTTATAACGTATTACGTTATATGGCATAACGTTATACGTTATATGGGATGACGTTATAACGTATTACGTTATATGTTATAACGTTATAACGTATTACGTTATATGGTATGTCGTTATAACGTATTACTTTATATGTTATAACGTTATAACGTATTACGTTATATGGTATGACGTTATAACGTATTACGTTATATGGCATAACGTTATAACGTATTACGTAATATGGTATGCCGTTATAACGTATTACGTTATATGGCATTACGTTATAACGTATTACGTTATATGGTATGACGTTATAACGTATTACGTTATATGGTATGCCGTTATAACGTATTACGATATATGGCATTACGTTATAACGTATTACGTTATATGGTATGACGTTATAACGTATTACGTTATATGGTATACAGTTATAACGTATTACGTTATATGTTATGACGTTATAACGTATTACGTTATATGGTACGACGTTATAACGTATTACATTATATGTTATAACGTTATAACGTATTACGTAATATGGTATGCCGTTGTAACGTATTACGTTATATGGCATTACGTTATAACGTATTACGTTATATGTTATAACGTTATAACGTATTACGTTATATGGGATGACGTTATAACGTATTACGTTCTATGTTATAACGTTGTAACGTATTGCGTTATATGGTATACAGTTGTAACGTATTACGTTATATGGTATGACGTTATAACGTATTACGTTATATGTTATAACGTTATAACGTATTACGTTCTATGTTATAACGTTGTAACGTATAACGTTATATGGTATACAGCTGTAACGTATTACGTTATATGGTATAACGTTATAACGTATTACGTTATATGTTATAACATTATAACGTAATACGTTATATGGGATCACGTTATAACGTAATAAGATATATGGGATGACGTTATAACGTATTACGTTATATGGTATGACGTTATAACGTATTACGTTATATGGTATAACGTTATAACGTATTACGTTATATGGCATAACGTTATACGTTATATGGGATGACGTTATAACGTATTACGTTCCATGTTATAATGTTGTAACGTATTACGTTATATGGTATACAGTTGTAACGTATTACGTTATATGGTATACAGTTGTAACGTATTACGTTATATGGTATGTCGTTATAACGTATTACGTTATATGTTATAACGTTATAACTTATTACGTAATATGGTATGTCGTTATAACGTATTACGTTATATGGCATTACGTTATAACGTATTACCTTCTATGTTATAACGTTGTAACGTATTACGTTATATGGTTTACAGTTATAACGCAGTACGTTATATGGTATGACGTTATAACGTATTACGTTATATGGGACGACGTTATAACGTATTACGTTATATGGGACGACGTTATAACGTATTACGTTATATGGTATAACGTCATAACGTATTACGTTATATGTTATAACGTTATAACGTATTACGTTATATGGTATGTCGTTGTAACGTATTAAGTTATATGGGATGACGTTATAACGTATTACGTTATATGGTATTACGTTATAACGCATTACGTTATATGGGATAACGTTACAACGTATTACGTTATATGGTATGACGTTATAACTTAATACGTTATTTGTTATGACGTTATAACGTACTACGTTATATGGGATGACGTTATAACGTATTACGTTATATGCGACTCGTTATAACGTATTACGTTCTATGTTATAACGTTGTAACGTATTACGTAATATGGTATGTCGTTATAACGTATTACGTTATATGGCATTACGTTATAACGTATTACGTTATATGGCATAACGTTATAACGTATTACGTTATATGGGATGACGTTATAACGTATTACGTTCCATGTTATAACGTTGTAACTTATTACGTTATATGGTATGCAGTTGTAACGTATTACGTTATATGGTATGACGTTATAACGTATTACGTTATATGTTATAACGTTATAACGTATTACGTAATATGGTATGTCGTTATAACGTATTACGTCATATGGCATTACGTTATAACGTATTACGTTATATGGGACGACGTTATAACGCATTACATTATACGATATAACGTTATAACGTATTACGTTATATGATACAACGTTATAACGTAATACGTTATATGGGATGACGTTATAACGTAATAGGTTGTATGATATGACGTTATAACGTATTACGTTATATGGGATAACGTTATAACGTATTACGTTCTATGTTATAACGTTCTAACGTATTACGTTATATGGTATACGGTTATAACGTATTACGTTATATGGTATGACGTTATAACGTATTACGTTATAGGGGAAGACGTTATAACGTATTACGTTATATGTTATAGCGTTCTAACGTATTACGTTATATGGTATACAGTTATAACGTATTACGTTATATGGTATGACGTTATAACGTATTACGTTATAGGGGATGACGTTACAACGTATTACGTTATATGTTATGACGTTATAACGTATTACGTTATATGGTATGACGTTATAACGTATTACGTTATATGGCATAACGTTATAACGTATTACGTTATATGGTATGACGTTATAAGGTATTACGTTATATGGTATAACGTTATAACGTATGACGTTATATATTATAATGTTATAACGTAGTAATTTATATGGTATGACGTTATAACGTATTACGTTATATGGGATGACGTTATAACGTATTACGTTATATGGTATAACGTTATAACGTATTACGTTATATGGTATAACGTTACGACGTATTACGTTATATATTATAACGTTATAACGTAATAATTTATATGGTATGACGTTATAACGTATTACGTTATATGGTATGACGTTATAACGTATTACGTTATATGGTATGTCGTTATAACGTACTACGTTATATGGCATAACGTTATAACGTATTACGTTATATGGTATGTCGTTATAACGTATTACTTTACATGTTATAACGTTATAACGTATTACGTTATATGGTATGACGTTATAACGTATTACGTTATATGGCATAACGTTATAACGTATTACGTTATACAATATAACGTTATAACGTAATACGTTATATGGGATGACGTTATAACGTAATAGGTTGTATGATATGACGTTATAACGTATTACGTTATATGGTATGACGTTATAACGTATTACGTTATATGGGACGACGTTATAACGTCTTACGTTGTATGGTATAAAGTCATAACTTATTACGTTATATGTTATAACGTTATAACGTATTACGTTATAGGGGATGACGTTATAACGTATTACGTTAAATGTTATGACGTTATAACGTATTACGTTATATGATATGACGTTATAACGTATTAAGCTATGTGGCATAACGTTATAACGTATTACGTTATATGTTATAACGTTATAACGTATTACGTTATATGGTATGTCGTTATAACGTATTACTTTATATGTTATAACGTTATAACGTATTACGTTATATGTTATAACGTTATAACGTATTACGTTATATGTTATAACGTTATAACGTATTACGTTATAGGGGATGACGTTATAACGTATTACGTTAAATGTTATGACGTTATAACGTATTACGTTATATGATATGTCGTTATAACGTATTACGTTATATGGCATAACGTTATAACGTATTACGTTATATGTTATATCGTTATAACGTATTACGTTATATGGTATGTCGTTATAACGTATTACGTTATATGGCATAACGTTATACGTTATATGGGATGACGTTATAACGTATTACGTTATATGTTATAACGTTATAACGTATTACGTTATAGGGGATGACGTTATAACGTATTACTTTATATGTTATAACGTTATAACGTATTACGTTATATGGTATGACGTTAGAACGTATTACGTTATATGTTATATCGTTATAACGTATTACGTTATATGGTATGTCGTTATAACGTATTACGTTATATGGCATAACGTTATACGTTATATGGGATGACGTTATAACGTATTACGTTATATGGCATAACGTTATAACGTATTACGTAATATGGTATGCCGTTATAACATATTACGTTATATGGCATTACGTTATAACGTATTACGTTATATGGTATGACGTTATAACGTATTACGTTATATGGTATGCCGTTATAACGTATTACGTTATATGGCATTACGTTATAACGTATTTCGTTATATGGTATGACGTTATAACGTATTACGTTATATGGTATGCCGTTATAACGTAATAGGTTATATGGTATGACGTTATAACGTAATAGGTTGTATGATATGACGTTATAACGTATTACGTGATATGGTATGCCGTTATAACGTATTACGTTATATGGTATGACGTTATAACGTATTACGTTATATGGTATACAGTTGTAACGTATTACGTTATATGGTATGACGTTATAAGGTATTACGTTATATGGTATAACGTTATAACGTATGACGTTATATATTATAACGTTATAACGTAATAATTTATATGGTATGACGTTATAACGTATTACGTTATATGGGATGACGTTATAACGTAATAGGTTATATGGTATGACGTTATAACATAATACGTTATATGTTATGACGTTATAACGTATTAAGTTATGTGGCATAACGATATAACGTATTACGTTATAGGGGATGACGTTATAACGTATTACGTAAAATGTTATGACGTTTTAACGTATTACGTTATATGGTATGACGTTATAACGTATTACGTTATAGGGGATGACGTTACAACGTATTACGTTATATGTTATGACGTTATAACGTATTACGTTATATGGTATAACGTTAGAACGTATTACGTTATATGTTATATCGTTATAACGTATTACGTTATATGGTATGTCGTTATAACGTATTACGTTATATGGCATAACGTTATACGTTATATGGGATGACGTTATAACGTATTACGTTATATGTTATAACGTTATAACGTATTACGTTATATGGTACAACGTTATAACGTATTACGTTATATGTTATAACGTTATAACGTAATACGTTATATGGGATCACGTTATAACGTAATAAGATATATGGGATGACGTTATAACGTATTACGTTATATGGTATGACGTTATAACGTATTACGTTATATGGTATAACGTTATAACGTATTACGTTATATGGCATAACGTTATACGTTATATGGGATGACGTTATAACGTATTACGTTATATGGGATGACGTTATAACGTATTACGTTCCATGTTATAATGTTGTAACGTATTACGTTATATGGTATACAGTTGTAACGTATTACGTTATATGGTATGACGTTATAACGTATTACGTTATATGTTATAACGTTATAACGTATTACGTAATATGGTATGTCGTTATAACGCATTACGTTATATGGCATTACGTTATAACGTATTACCTTCTATGTTATAACGTTGTAACGTATTACGTTATATGGTTTACAGTTATAACGCAGTACGTTATATGGTATGACGTTATAACGTATTACGTTATATGGGACGACGTTATAACGTATTACGTTATATGGGACGACGTTATAACGTATTACGTTATATGGTATAACGTCATAACGTATTACGTTATATGTTATAACGTTATAACGTATTACGTTATATGGTATGTCGTTGTAACGTATTAAGTTATATGGGATGACGTTATAACGTATTACGTTATATGGTATTACGTTATAACGCATTACGTTATATGGGATAACGTTATAACGTATTACGTTATATGGTATGACGTTATAACTTAATACGTTATTTGTTATGACGTTATAACGTACTACGTTATATGGGATGACGTTATAACGTATTACGTTATATGCGACTCGTTATAACGTATTACGTTCTGTGTTATAACGTTGTAACGTATTACGTAATATGGTATGTCGTTATAACGTATTACGTTATATGGCATTACGTTATAACGTATTACGTTATATGGCATAACGTTATAACGTATTACGTTATATGGGATGACGTTATAACGTATTACGTTCCATGTTATAACGTTGTAACGTATTACGTTATATGGTATACAGTTGTAACATATTACGTTATATGGTATGACGTTATAACGTATTACGTTATATGTTATAACGTTATAACGTATTACGTAATATGGTATGTCGTTATAACGTATTACGTTATATGGCATTACGTTATAACGTATTACGTTATATGGGACGACGTTATAACGCATTACATTATATGGTATAACGTTATAACGTATTACGTTATATGATATAACGTTATAACGTAATACGTTATATGGGATGACGTTATAACGTAATAGGTTGTATGATATGACGTTATAACGTATTACGTTATATGGGATAACGTTATAACGTATTACGTTCTATGTTATAACGTTCTAACGTATTACGTTATATGGTATACGGTTATAACGTATTACGTTATATGGTATGACGTTATAACGTATTACGTTATAGGGGATGACGTTATAACGTATTACGTTATATGCTATAGCGTTCTAACGTATTACGTTAAATGGTATACAGTTATAACGTATTACGTTATATGGTATGACGTTATAACGTATTACGTTATAGGGGATGACGTTACAACGTATTACGTTATATGTTATGACGTTATAACGTATTACGTTATATGGTATGACGTTATAACGTATTACGTTATATGGGACGACGTTATAACGTCTTACGTTGTATGGTATAAAGTCATAACGTATTACGTTATATGTTATAACGTTATAACGTATTACGTTATAGGGGATGACGTTATAACGTATTACGTTAAATGTTATGACGTTATAACGTATTACGTTATATGATATGACGTTATAACGTATTAAGCTATGTGGCATAACGTTATAACGTATTACGTTATATGTTATAACGTTATAACGTATTACGTTATATGGTATGTCGTTATAACGTATTACTTTATATGTTATAACGTTATAACGTATTACGTTATATGGTATGACGTTATAACGTATTACGTTATATGTTATAACGTTATAACGTATTACGTTATATCTTATGTCGTTATAACGTATTACGTTATATGGCATAACGTTATAACGTATTACGTTATATGGTATGTCGTTATAACGTATTACGTTATAGGGGATGACGTTGTAACGTATTACGTTAAATCTTATGACGTTTTAACGTATTACGTTATATGGTATGACGTTATAACGTATTACGTTATAGGGGATGACGTTACAACGTATTACGTTATATGTTATGACGTTATAACGTATTACGTTATGTGGTATAACGTTAGAACGTATTACGTTATATGTTATATCGTTATAACGTATTACGTTATATGGTATGTCGTTATAACGTATTACGTTATATGGCATAACGTTATACGTTATATGGGATGACGTTATAACGGATTACGTTATATGTTATAACGTTATAACGTATTACGTTATATGGTATGTCGTTATAACGTATTACTTTATATGTTATAACGTTATAACGTATTACGTTATATGGTATGACGTTATAACGTATTACGTTATATGGCATAACGTTATAACGTATTACGTAATATGGTATGTCGTTATAACGTATTACGTTATATGGCATTACGTTATAACGTATTACGTTATATGGGACGACGTTATAACGCATTACATTATATGATATAACGTTATAACGTATTACGTTATATGATATAACGTTATAACGTAATACGTTATATGGGATGACGTTATAACGTAATAGGTTGTATGATATGACGTTATAACGTATTACGTTATATGGGATAACGTTATAACGTATTACGTTCTATGTTATAACGTTCTAACGTATTACGTTATATGGTATACGGTTATAACGTATTACGTTATATGGTATGACGTTATAACGTATTACGTTATAGGGGAAGACGTTATAACGTATTACGTTATATGGTATGACGTTATAACGTATTACGTTATATGGTATGTCGTTATAACGTACTACGTTATATGGCATAACGTTATAACGTATTACGTTATATGGTATGTCGTTATAACGTATTACTTTACATGTTATAACGTTATAACGTATTACGTTATATGGTATGACGTTATAACGTATTACGTTATATGGCATAACGTTATAACGTATTACGTTATACAATATAACGTTATAACGTAATACGTTATATGGGATGACGTTATAACGTAATAGGTTGTATGATATGACGTTATAACGTATTACGTTATATGGTATGACGTTATAACGTATTACGTTATATGGGACGACGTTATAACGTCTTACGTTGTATGGTATAAAGTCATAACGTATTACGTTATATGTTATAACGTTATAACGTATTACGTTATAGGGGATGACGTTATAACGTATTACGTTAAATGTTATGACGTTATAACGTATTACGTTATATGATATGACGTTACAACGTATTAAGCTATGTGGCATAACGTTATAACGTATTACGTTATATGTTATAACGTTATAACGTATTACGTTATATGGTATGTCGTTATAACGTATTACTTTATATGTTATAACGTTATAACGTATTACGTTATATGGTATGACGTTATAACGTATTACGTTATATGTTATAACGTTATAACGTATTACGTTATATGTTATAACGTTATAACGTATTACGTTATAGGGGATGACGTTATAACGTATTACGTTAAATGTTATGACGTTATAACGTATTACGTTATATGATATGTCGTTATAACGTATTACGTTATATGGCATAACGTTATAACGTATTACGTTATATGTTATATCGTTATAACGTATTACGTTATATGGTATGTCGTTATAACGTATTACGTTATATGGCATAACGTTATACGTTATATGGGATGACGTTATAACGTATTACGTTATATGTTATAGCGTTATAACGTATTACGTTATAGGGGATGACGTTATAACGTATTACTTTATATGTTATAACGTTATAACGTATTACGTTATATGGTATGACGTTAGAACGTATTACGTTATATGTTATATCGTTATAACGTATTACGTTATATGGTATGTCGTTATAACGTATTACGTTATATGGCATAACGTTATACGTTATATGGGATGACGTTATAACGTATTACGTTATATGGCATAACGTTATAACGTATTACGTAATATGGTATGCCGTTATAACATATTACGTTATATGGCATTACGTTATAACGTATTACGTTATATGGTATGACGTTATAACGTATTACGTTATATGGTATGCCGTTATAACGTAATAGGTTATATGGTATGACGTTATAACGTAATAGGTTGTATGATATGACGTTATAACGTATTACGTGATATGGTATGCCGTTATAACGTATTACGTTATATGGTATGACGTTATAACGTATTACGTTATATGGTATACAGTTGTAACGTATTACGTTATATGGTATGACGTTATAAGGTATTACGTTATATGGTATAACGTTATAACGTATGACGTTATATATTATAACGTTATAACGTAATAATTTATATGGTATGACGTTATAACGTATTACGTTATATGGGATGACGTTATAACGTAATAGGTTATATGGTATGACGTTATAACATAATACGTTATATGTTATGACGTTATAACGTATTAAGTTATGTGGCATAACGATATAACGTATTACGTTATAGGGGATGACGTTATAACGTATTACGTAAAATGTTATGACGTTTTAACGTATTACGTTATATGGTATGACGTTATAACGTATTACGTTATAGGGGATGACGTTACAACGTATTACGTTATATGTTATGACGTTATAACGTATTACGTTATATGGTATAACGTTAGAACGTATTACGTTATATGTTATATCGTTATAACGTATTACGTTATATGGTATGTCGTTATAACGTATTACGTTATATGGCATAACGTTATACGTTATATGGGATGACGTTATAACGTATTACGTTATATGTTATAACGTTATAACGTATTACGTTATATGGTATAACGTTATAACGTATTACGTTATATGTTATAACGTTATAACGTAATACGTTATATGGGATCACGTTATAACGTAATAAGATATATGGGATGACGTTATAACGTATTACGTTATATGGTATGACGTTATAACGTATTACGTTATATGGTATAACGTTATAACGTATTACGTTATATGGCATAACGTTATACGTTATATGGGATGACGTTATAACGTATTACGTTATATGGGATGACGTTATAACGTATTACGTTCCATGTTATAATGTTGTAACGTATTACGTTATATGGTATACAGTTGTAACGTATTACGTTATATGGTATGACGTTATAACGTATTACGTTATATGTTATAACGTTATAACGTATTACGTAATATGGTATGTCGTTATAACGCATTACGTTATATGGCATTACGTTATAACGTATTACCTTCTATGTTATAACGTTGTAACGTATTACGTTATATGGTTTACAGTTATAACGCAGTACGTTATATGGTATGACGTTATAACGTATTACGTTATAGGGGATGACGTTATAACGTATTACGTTATATGCTATAGCGTTATAACGTATTACGTTAAATGGTATACAGTTATAACGTATTACGTTATATCGTATGACGTTATAACGTATTACGTTATAGGGGATGACGTTACAACGTATTACGTTATATGTTATGACGTTATAACGTATTACGTTATATGGTATGACGTTATAACGTATTACGTTATATGGGACGACGTTATAACGTCTTACGTTGTATGGTATAAAGTCATAACGTATTACGTTATATGTTATAACGTTATAACGTATTACGTTATAGGGGATGACGTTATAACGTATTACGTTAAATGTTATGACGTTATAACGTATTACGTTATATGATATGACGTTATAACGTATTAAGCTATGTGGCATAACGTTATAACGTATTACGTTATATGTTATAACGTTATAACGTATTACGTTATATGGTATGTCGTTATAACGTATTACTTTATATGTTATAACGTTATAACGTATTACGTTATATGGTATGACGTTATAACGTATTACGTTATATGTTATAACGTTATAACGTATTACGTTATATCTTATGTCGTTATAACGTATTACGTTATATGGCATAACGTTATAACGTATTACGTTATATGGTATGTCGTTATAACGTATTACGTTATAGGGGATGACGTTGTAACGTATTACGTTAAATCTTATGACGTTTTAACGTATTACGTTATATGGTATGACGTTATAACGTATTACGTTATAGGGGATGACGTTACAACGTATTACGTTATATGTTATGACGTTATAACGTATTACGTTATGTGGTATAACGTTAGAACGTATTACGTTATATGTTATATCGTTATAACGTATTACGTTATATGGTATGTCGTTATAACGTATTACGTTATATGGCATAACGTTATACGTTATATGGGATGACGTTATAACGGATTACGTTATATGTTATAACGTTATAACGTATTACGTTATATGGTATGTCGTTATAACGTATTACTTTATATGTTATAACGTTATAACGTATTACGTTATATGGTATGACGTTATAACGTATTACGTTATATGGCATAACGTTATAACGTATTACGTAATATGGTATGTCGTTATAACGTATTACGTTATATGGCATTACGTTATAACGTATTACGTTATATGGGACGACGTTATAACGCATTACATTATATGATATAACGTTATAACGTATTACGTTACATGATATAACGTTATAACGTAATACGTTATATGGGATGACGTTATAACGTAATAGGTTGTATGATATGACGTTATAACGTATTACGTTATATGGGATAACGTTATAACGTATTACGTTCTATGTTATAACGTTCTAACGTATTACGTTATATGGTATACGGTTATAACGTATTACGTTATATGGTATGACGTTATAACGTATTACGTTATAGGGGAAGACGTTATAACGTATTACGTTATATGTTATAGCGTTCTAACGTATTACGTTATATGGTATACAGTTATAACGTATTACGTTATATGGTATGACGTTATAACGTATTACGTTATAGGGGATGACGTTACAACGTATTACGTTATATGTTATGACGTTATAACGTATTACGTTATATGGTATGACGTTATAACGTATTACGATATATGGCATAACGTTATAACGTATTACGTTATATGGTATGACGTTATAAGGTATTACGTTATATGGTATAACGTTATAACGTATGACGTTATATATTATAATGTTATAACGTAGTAATTTATATGGTATGACGTTATAACGTATTACGTTATATGGGATGACGTTATAACGTATTACGTTATATGGTATAACGTTATAACGTATTACGTTATATGGTATAACGTTACGACGTATTACGTTATATATTATAACGTTATAACGTAATAATTTAGATGGTATGACGTTATAACGTATTACGTTATATGGTATGACGTTAAAACGTATTACGTTATATGGTATGTCGTTATAACGTACTACGTTATATGGCCTAACGTTATAACGTATTACGTCATATGGTATGTCGTTATAACGTATTACTTTACATGTTATAACGTTATAACGTATTACGTTATATGGTATGACGTTATAACGTATTACGTTATATGGCATAACGTTATAACGTATTACGTTATACAATATAACGTTATAACGTAATACGTTATATGGGATGACGTTATAACGTAATAGGTTGTATGATATGACGTTATAACGTATTACGTTATATGGTATGACGTTATAACGTATTACGTTATATGGGATGACGTTATAACGTATTACGTTCCATGTTATAATGTTGTAACGTATTACGTTATATGGTATACAGTTGTAACGTATTACGTTATATGGTATGACGTTATAACGTATTACGTTATATGTTATAACGTTATAACGTATTACGTAATATGGTATGTCGTTATAACGCATTACGTTATATGGCATTACGTTATAACGTATTACCTTCTATGTTATAACGTTGTAACGTATTACGTTATATGGTTTACAGTTATAACGCAGTACGTTATATGGTATGACGTTATAACGTATTACGTTATATGGGACGACGTTATAACGTATTACGTTATATGGGACGACGTTATAACGTATTACGTTATATGGTATAACGTCATAACGTATTACGTTATATGTTATAACGTTATAACGTATTACGTTATATGGTATGTCGTTGTAACGTATTAAGTTATATGGGATGACGTTATAACGTATTGCGTTATATGGTATTACGTTATAACGCATTACGTTATATGGGATAACGTTATAACGTATTACGTTATATGGTATGACGTTATAACTTAATACGTTATTTGTTATGAAGTTATAACGTACTACGTTATATGGGATGACGTTATAACGTATTACGTTATATGCGACTCGTTATAACGTATTACGTTCTGTGTTATAACGTTGTAACGTATTACGTAATATGGTATGTCGTTATAACGTATTACGTTATATGGCATTACGTTATAACGTATTACGTTATATGGCATAACGTTATAACGTATTACGTTATATGGGATGACGTTATAACGTATTACGTTCCATGTTATAACGTTGTAACGTATTACGTTATATGGTATACAGTTGTAACGTATTACGTTATATGGTATGACGTTATAACGTATTACGTTATATGTTATAACGTTATAACGTATTACGTAATATGGTATGTCGTTATAACGTATTACGTTATATGGCATTACGTTATAACGTATTACGTTATATGGGACGACGTTATAACGCATTACATTATATGGTATAACGTTATAACGTATTACGTTATATGATATAACGTTATAACGTAATACGTTATATGGGATGACGTTATAACGTAATAGGTTGTATGATATGACGTTATAACGTATTACGTTATATGGGATAACGTTATAACGTATTACGTTCTATGTTATAACGTTCTAACGTATTACGTTATATGGTATACGGTTATAACGTATTACGTTATATGGTATGACGTTATAACGTATTACGTTATAGGGGATGACGTTATAACGTATTACGTTATATGCTATAGCGTTCTAACGTATTACGTTAAATGGTATACAGTTATAACGTATTACGTTATATGGTATGACGTTATAACGTATTACGTTATAGGGGATGACGTTACAACGTATTACGTTATATGTTATGACGTTATAACGTATTACGTTATATGGTATGACGTTATAACGTATTACGTTATATGGGACGACGTTATAACGTCTTACGTTGTATGGTATAAAGTCATAACGTATTACGTTATATGTTATAACGTTATAACGTATTACGTTATAGGGGATGACGTTATAACGTATTACGTTAAATGTTATGACGTTATAACGTATTACGTTATATGATATGACGTTATAACGTATTAAGCTATGTGGCATAACGTTATAACGTATTACGTTATATGGTATGTCGTTATAACGTATTACTTTATATGTTATAACGTTATAACGTATTACGTTATATGGTATGACGTTATAACGTATTACGTTATATGTTATAACGTTATAACGTATTACGTTATATCTTATGTCGTTATAACGTATTACGTTATATGGCATAACGTTATAACGTATTACGTTATATGGTATGTCGTTATAACGTATTACGTTATAGGGGATGACGTTGTAACGTATTACGTTAAATCTTATGACGTTTTAACGTATTACGTTATATGGTATGACGTTATAACGTATTACGTTATAGGGGATGACGTTACAACGTATTACGTTATATGTTATGACGTTATAACGTATTACGTTATGTGGTATAACGTTAGAACGTATTACGTTATATGTTATATCGTTATAACGTATTACGTTATATGGTATGTCGTTATAACGTATTACGTTATATGGCATAACGTTATACGTTATATGGGATGACGTTATAACGGATTACGTTATATGTTATAACGTTATAACGTATTACGTTATATGGTATGTCGTTATAACGTATTACTTTATATGTTATAACGTTATAACGTATTACGTTATATGGTATGACGTTATAACGTATTACGTTATATGGCATAACGTTATAACGTATTACGTAATATGGTATGTCGTTATAACGTATTACGTTATATGGCATTACGTTATAACGTATTACGTTATATGGGACGACGTTATAACGCATTACATTATATGATATAACGTTATAACGTATTACGTTATATGGTATGTCGTTATAACGTATTACTTTATATGTTATAACGTTATAACGTATTACGTTATATGGTATGACGTTAGAACGTATTACGTTATATGTTATATCGTTATAACGTATTACATTATATGGTATGTCGTTATAACGTATTACGTTATATGGCATAACGTTATACGTTATATGGGATGACGTTATAACGTATTACGTTATATGGCATAACGTTATAACGTATTACGTAATATGGTATGCCGTTATAACATATTACGTTATATGGCATTACGTTATAACGTATTACGTTATATGGTATGACGTTATAACGTATTACGTTATATGGTATGCCGTTATAACGTATTACGTTATATGGCATTACGTTATAACGTATTACGTTATATGGTATGACGTTATAACGTATTACGTTATATGGTATACAGTTATAACGTATTACGTTATATGGTATGACGTTATAACGTATTACGTTATAGGGGATGACGTTACAACGTATTACGTTATATGTTATGACGTTATAACGTATTACGTTATATGGTACGACGTTATAACGTATTACATTATATGTTATAACGTTATAACGTATTACGTAATATGGTATGCCGTTATAACGTATTACGTTATATGGCATTACGTTATAACGTATTACGTTATATGTTATAACGTTATAACGCATTACGTTATATGGGATGACGTTATAACGTATTACGTTCTATGTTATAACGTTGTAACGTATTACGTTATATGGTATACAGTTGTAACGTATTACGTTATATGGTATGACGTTAAAACGTATTACGTTATATGTTATAACGTTATAACGTATTACGTTCTATGTTATAACGTTGTAACGTATTACGTTATATATTATAACGTTATAACGTAATAATTTATATGGTATGACGTTATAACGTATTACGTTATATGGGATGACGTTATAACGTAATAGGTTATATGGTATGACGTTATAACGTAATAGGTTGTATGATATGACGTTATAACGTATTACGTGATATGGTATGCCGTTATAACGTATTACGTTATATGGTATGACGTTATAACGTATTACGTTATATGTTATAACGTTATAACGTATTACGTTATATCTTATGTCGTTATAACGTATTACGTTATATGGCATAACGTTATAACGTATTACGTTATATGTTATATCGTTATAACGTATTACGTTATATGGTATGTCGTTATAACGTATTACGTTATATGGCATAACGTTATACGTTATATGGGATGACGTTATAACGTATTACGTTATATGTTATAACGTTATAACGTATTACGTTATAGGGGATGACGTTATAACGTATTACTTTATATGTTATAACGTTATAACGTATTACGTTATATGGTATGACGTTATAACGTATTACGTTATAGGGGATGACGTTACAACGTATTACGTTATATGTTATGACGTTATAACGTATTACGTTATATGGTATAACGTTAGAACGTATTACGTTATATGTTATATCGTTATAACGTATTACGTTATATGGTATGTCGTTATAACGTATTACGTTATATGGCATAACGTCATACGTTATATGGGATGACGTTATAACGTATTACGTTATATGTTATAACGTTATAACGTATTACGTTATATGGTATGTCGTTATAACGTATTACTTTATATGTTATAACGTTATAACGTATTACGTTATATGGTATGACGTTATAACGTATTACGTTATATGGCATAACGTTATAACGTATTACGTAATATGGCATGCCGTTATAACGTATTACGTTATATGGCATTACGTTATAACGTATTACGTTATATGGTATGACGTTATAACGTATTACGTTATATGGTATGCCGTTATAACGTATTACGTTATATGGCATTACGTTATAACGTATTACGTTATATGGTATGACGTTATAACGTATTACGTTATATGGTATACAGTTATAACGTATTACGTTATATGGTATGACGTTATAACGTATTACGTTATAGGGGATGACGTTACAACGTATTACGTTATATGTTATGACGTTATAACGTATTACGTTATATGGTACGACGTTATAACGTATTACATTATATGTTATAACGTTATAACGTATTACGTAATATGGTATGCCGTTATAACGTATTACGTTATATGGCATTACGTTATAACGTATTACGTTATATGTTATAACGTTATAACGTATTACGTTATATGGGATGACGTTATAACGTATTACGTTCTATGTTATAACGTTGTAACGTATTACGTTATATGGTATACAGTTGTAACGTATTACGTTATATGGTATGACGTTATAACGTATTACGTTCTATGTTATAACGTTGTAACGTATTACGTTATATGGTATGACGTTATAACGTATTACGTTATATGGTATGCCGTTATAACGTATTACGTTATATGGCATTACGTTATAACGTATTACGTTATATGGTATGACGTTATAACGTATTACGTTATATGGTATACAGTTATAACGTATTACGTTATATGGTATGACGTTATAACGTATTACGTTATAGGGGATGACGTTACAACGTATTACGTTATATGTTATGACGTTATAACGTATTACGTTATATGGTACGACGTTATAACGTATTACATTATATGTTATAACGTTATAACGTATTACGTAATATGGTATGCCGTTATAACGTATTACGTTATATGGCATTACGTTATAACGTATTACGTTATATGTTATAACGTTATAACGTATTACGTTATATGGGATGACGTTATAACGTATTACGTTCTATGTTATAACGTTGTAACGTATTACGTTATATGGTATACAGTTGTAACGTATTACGTTATATGGTATGACGTTATAACGTATTACGTTATATGTTATAACGTTATAACGTATTACGTTCTATGTTATAACGTTGTAACGTATTACGTTATATATTATAACGTTATAACGTAATAATTTATATGGTATGACGTTATAACGTATTACGTTATATGGGATGACGTTATAACGTAATAGGTTATATGGTATGACGTTATAACGTAATAGGTTGTATGATATGACGTTATAACGTATTACGTGATATGGTATGCCGTTATAACGTATTACGTTATATGGTATGACGTTATAACGTATTACGTTATATGGTATACAGTTGTAACGTATTACGTTATATGGTATGACGTTATAAGGTATTACGTTATATGGTATAACGTTATAACGTATGACGTTATATATTATAACGTTATAACGTAATAATTTATATGGTATGACGTTATAACGTATTACGTTATATGGGATGACGTTATAACGTAATAGGTTATATGGTATGACGTTATAACATAATACGTTATATGTTATGACGTTATAACGTATTAAGTTATGTGGCATAACGATATAACGTATTACGTTATAGGGGATGACGTTATAACGTATTACGTAAAATGTTATGACGTTTTAACGTATTACGTTATATGGTATGACGTTATAACGTATTACGTTATAGGGGATGACGTTACAACGTATTACGTTATATGTTATGACGTTATAACGTATTACGTTATATGGTATAACGTTAGAACGTATTACGTTATATGTTATATCGTTATAACGTATTACGTTATATGGTATGTCGTTATAACGTATTACGTTATATGGCATAACGTTATACGTTATATGGGATGACGTTATAACGTATTACGTTATATGTTATAACGTTATAACGTATTACGTTATATGGTATAACGTTATAACGTATTACGTTATATGTTATAACGTTATAACGTAATACGTTATTTGGGATCACTTTATAACGTAATAAGATATATGGGATGACGTTATAACGTATTACGTTATATGGTATGACGTTATAACGTATTACGTTATATGGTATAACGTTATAACGTATTACGTTATATGGCATAACGTTATACGTTATATGGGATGACGTTATAACGTATTACGTTATATGGGATGACGTTATAACGTATTACGTTCCATGTTATAATGTTGTAACGTATTACGTTATATGGTTTACAGTTATAACGCAGTACGTTATATGGTATGACGTTATAACGTATTACGTTATATGGGACGACGTTGTAACGTATTAAGTTATATGGGATGACGTTATAACGTATTACGTTATATGGTATTACGTTATAACGCATTACGTTATATGGGATAACGTTATAACGTATTACGTTATATGGTATGACGTTATAACTTAATACGTTATTTGTTATGACGTTATAACGTACTACGTTATATGGGATGACGTTATAACGTATTACGTTATATGGCATAACGTTATAACGTATTACGTTATATGGGATGACGTTATAACGTATTACGTTCCATGTTATAACGTTGTAACGTATTACGTTATATGGTATACAGTTGTAACGTATTACGTTATATGGTATGACGTTATAACGTATTACGTTATATGTTATAACGTTATAACGTATTACGTAATATGGTATGTCGTTATAACGTATTACGTTATATGGCATTACGTTATAACGTATTACGTTATATGGGACGACGTTATAACGCATTACATTATATGGTATGTCGTTATAACGTATTACGTTATATGGCATTACGTTATAACGTATTACGTTATATGATATAACGTTATAACGTAATACGTTATATGGGATGACGTTATAACGTAATAGGTTGTATGATATGACGTTATAACGTATTACGTTATATGGGATAACGTTATAACGTATTACGTTCTATGTTATAACGTTCTAACGTATTACGTTATATGGTATACGGTTATAACGTATTACGTTATATGGTATGACGTTATAACGTATTACGTTATAGGGGATGACGTTATAACGTATTACCTTATATGTTATAGCGTTCTAACGTATTACGTTAAATGGTATACAGTTATAACGTATTACGTTATATGGTATGACGTTATAACGTATTACGTTATAGGGGATGACGTTACAACGTATTACGTTATATGTTATGACGTTATAACGTATTACGTTATATGGTATGACGTTATAACGTATTACGTTATATGGCATAACGTTATAACGTATTACGTTATATGGTATGACGTTATAAGGTATTACGTTATATGGTATAACGTTATAACGTATGACGTTATATATTATAATGTTATAACGTAGTAATTTATATGGTATGACGTTATAACGTATTACGTTATATGGGATGACGTTATAACGTATTACGTTATATGGTATAACGTTATAACTTATTACGTTATATGGTATAACGTAACGACGTATTACGTTATATATTATAACGTTATAACGTATTACGTTATACGATATAACGTTATAACGTAATACGTTATATGGGATGACGTTATAACGTAATGGGTTGTATGATATGACGTTATAACGTATTACGTTATATGGTATGACGTTATAACGTATTACGTTATATGGGACGACGTTATAACGTCTTACGTTGTATGGTATAAAGTCATAACGTATTACGTTATATGTTGTAACGTTATAACGTATTACGTTATAGGGGATGACGTTATAACGTATTACGTTAAATGTTATGACGTTATAACGTATTACGTTATATGATATGACGTTATAACGTATTAAGCTATGTGGCATAACGTTATAACGTATTACGTTATATGTTATAACGTTATAACGTATAACGTTATATGGTATGTCGTTATAACGTATTACTTTATATGTTATAACGTTATAACGTATTACGTTATATGGTATGACGTTATAACGTATTACGTTATATGTTATAACGTTATAACGTATTACGTTATATCTTATGTCGTTATAACGTATTACGTTATATGGCATAACGTTATAACGTATTACGTTATATGGTATGTCGTTATAACGTATTACGTTATAGGGGATGACGTTGTAACGTATTACGTTAAATCTTATGACGTTTTAACGTATTACGTTATATGGTATGACGTTATAACGTATTACGTTATAGGGGATGACGTTACAACGTATTACGTTATATGTTATGACGTTATAACGTATTACGTTATATGGTATAACGTTAGAACGTATGACGTTATATATTATAATGTTATAACGTAGTAATTTATATGGTATGACGTTATAACGTATTACGTTATATGGGATGACGTTATAACGTATTACGTTATATGGTATAACGTTATAACGCATTACGTTATATGGTATAACGTTACGACGTATTACGTTATATATTATAACGTTATAACGTAATAATTTATATGGTATGACGTTATAACGTATTACGTTATATGGTATGTCGTTATAACGTATTACGTTATATGGTATGTCGTTATAACGTACTACGTTATATGGCATAACGTTATAACGTATTACGTTATATGGTATGTCGTTATAACGTATTACTTTACATGTTATAACGTTATAACGTATTACGTTATATGGTATGACGTTATAACGTATTACGTTATATGGCATAACGTTATAACGTATTACGTTATACAATATAACGTTATAACGTAATACGTTATATGGGATGACGTTATAACGTAATAGGTTGTATGATATGACGTTATAACGTATTACGTTATATGGTATGACGTTATAACGTATTACGTTATATGGGACGACGTTATAACGTAATACGTTATATGGGATGACGTTATAACGTAATAGGTTGTATGATATGACGTTATAACGTATTACGTTATATGGGATAACGTTATAACGTATTACGTTCTATGTTATAACGTTCTAACGTATTACGTTATATGGTATACGGTTATAACGTATTACGTTATATGGTATGACGTTATAACGTATTACGTTATAGGGGATGACGTTATAACGTATTACCTTATATGTTATAGCGTTCTAACGTATTACGTTAAATGGTATACAGTTATAACGTATTACGTTATATGGTATGACGTTATAACGTATTACGTTATAGGGGATGACGTTACAACGTATTACGTTATATGTTATGACGTTATAACGTATTACGTTATATGGTATGACGTTATAACGTATTACGTTATATGGCATAACGTTATAACGTATTACGTTATATGGTATGACGTTATAAGGTATTACGTTATATGGTATAACGTTATAACGTATGACGTTATATATTATAATGTTATAACGTAGTAATTTATATGGTATGACGTTATAACGTATTACGTTATATGGGATGACGTTATAACGTATTACGTTATATGGTATAACGTTATAACTTATTACGTTATATGGTATAACGTAACGACGTATTACGTTATATATTATAACGTTATAACGTATTACGTTATACGATATAACGTTATAACGTAATACGTTATATGGGATGACGTTATAACGTAATGGGTTGTATGATATGACGTTATAACGTATTACGTTATATGGTATGACGTTATAACGTATTACGTTATATGGGACGACGTTATAACGTCTTACGTTGTATGGTATAAAGTCATAACGTATTACGTTATATGTTGTAACGTTATAACGTATTACGTTATAGGGGATGACGTTATAACGTATTACGTTAAATGTTATGACGTTATAACGTATTACGTTATATGATATGACGTTATAACGTATTAAGCTATGTGGCATAACGTTATAACGTATTACGTTATATGTTATAACGTTATAACGTATAACGTTATATGGTATGTCGTTATAACGTATTACTTTATATGTTATAACGTTATAACGTATTACGTTATATGGTATGACGTTATAACGTATTACGTTATATGTTATAACGTTATAACGTATTACGTTATATCTTATGTCGTTATAACGTATTACGTTATATGGCATAACGTTATAACGTATTACGTTATATGGTATGTCGTTATAACGTATTACGTTATAGGGGATGACGTTGTAACGTATTACGTTAAATCTTATGACGTTTTAACGTATTACGTTATATGGTATGACGTTATAACGTATTACGTTATAGGGGATGACGTTACAACGTATTACGTTATATGTTATGACGTTATAACGTATTACGTTATATGGTATAACGTTAGAACGTATGACGTTATATATTATAATGTTATAACGTAGTAATTTATATGGTATGACGTTATAACGTATTACGTTATATGGGATGACGTTATAACGTATTACGTTATATGGTATAACGTTATAACGTATTACGTTATATGGTATAACGTTACGACGTATTACGTTATATATTATAACGTTATAACGTAATAATTTATATGGTATGACGTTATAACGTATTACGTTATATGGTATGTCGTTATAACGTATTACGTTATATGGCATAACGTTATACGTTATATGGGATGACGTTATAACGTATTACGTTATATGTTATAACGTTATAACGTATTACGTTATAGGGGATGACGTTATAACGTATTACTTTATATGTTATAACGTTATAACGTATTACGTTATATGGTATGACGTTAGAACGTATTACGTTATATGTTATATCGTTATAACGTATTACGTTATATGGTATGTCGTTATAACGTATTACGTTATATGGCATAACGTTATACGTTATATGGGATGACGTTATAACGTATTACGTTATATGGCATAACGTTATAACGTATTACGTTATATGGTATGTCGTTGTAACGTATTAAGTTATATGGGATGACGTTATAACGTATTACGTTATATGGTATTACGTTATAACGCATTACGTTATATGGGATAACGTTATAACGTATTACGTTATATGGTATGACGTTATAACTTAATACGTTATTTGTTATGACGTTATAACGTACTACGTTATATGGGATGACGTTATAACGTATTACGTTATATGCGACTCGTTATAACGTATTACGTTCTATGTTATAACGTTGTAACGTATTACGTAATATGGTATGTCGTTATAACGTATTACGTTATATGGCATTACGTTATAACGTATTACGTTATATGGCATAACGTTATAACGTATTACGTTATATGGGATGACGTTATAACGTATTACGTTCCATGTTATAACGTTGTAACTTATTACGTTATATGGTATGCAGTTGTAACGTATTACGTTATATGGTATGACGTTATAACGTATTACGTTATATGTTATAACGTTATAACGTATTACGTAATATGGTATGTCGTTATAACGTATTACGTTATATGGCATTACGTTATAACGTATTACGTTATATGGGACGACGTTATAACGCATTACATTATATGATATAACGTTATAACGTATTACGTTATATGATATAACGTTATAACGTAATACGTTATATGGGATGACGTTATAACGTAATAGGTTGTATGATATGACGTTATAACGTATTACGTTATATGGGATAACGTTATAACGTATTACGTTCTATGATATAACGTTATAACGTATTACGTTATATGTTATATCGTTATAACGTATTACGTTATATGGTATGTCGTTATAACGTATTACGTTATATGGCATAACGTTATACGTTATATGGGATGACGTTATAACGTATTACGTTATATGGCATAACGTTATAACGTATTACGTAATATGGTATGCCGTTATAACATATTACGTTATATGGCATTACGTTATAACGTATTACGTTATATGTTATGACGTTATAACGTATTACGTTATATGATATGACGTTATAACGTATTAAGCTATGTGGCATAACGTTATAACGTATTACGTTATATGTTATAACGTTATAACGTATTACGTTATATCTTATGTCGTTATAACGTATTACGTTATATGCCATAACGTTATAACGTATTACGTTATATGGTATGTCGTTATAACGTATTACGTTATAGGGGATGACGTTGTAACGTATTACGTTAAATCTTATGACGTTTTAACGTATTACGTTATATGGTATGACGTTATAACGTATTACGTTATAGGGGATGACGTTATAACGTATTACGTTATATGTTATGACGTTATAACGTATTACGTTATATGGTATAACGTTAGAACGTATTACGTTATATGTTATATCGTTATAACGTATTACGTTATATGGTATGTCGTTATAACGTATTACGTTATATGGCATAACGTTATACGTTATATGGGATGACGTTATAACGGATTACGTTATATGTTATAACGTTATAACGTATTACGTTATATGGTATGTCGTTATAACGTATTACTTTATATGTTATAACGTTATAACGTATTACGTTATATCTTATGTCGTTATAACGTATTACGTTATATGGCATAACGTTATAACGTATTACGTTATATGTTATATCGTTATAACGTATTACGTTATATGGTATGTCGTTATAACGTATTACGTTATATGGCATAACGTTATACGTTATATGGGATGACGTTATAACGTATTACGTTATATGTTATAACGTTATAACGTATTACGTTATAGGGGATGACGTTATAATGTATTACTTTATATGTTATAACGTTATAACGTATTACGTTATATGGTATGACGTTATAACGTATTACGTTATAGGGGATGACGTTACAACGTATTACGTTATATGTTATGACGTTATAACGTATTACGTTATATGGTATAACGTTAGAACGTATTACGTTATATGTTATATCGTTATAACGTATTACGTTATATGGTATGTCGTTATAACGTATTACGTTATATGGCATAACGTTATACGTTATATGGGATGACGTTATAACGTATTACGTTATATGTTATAACGTTATAACGTATTACGTTATATGGTATGTCGTTATAACGTATTACTTTATATGTTATAACGTTATAACGTATTACGTTATATGGTATGACGTTATAACGTATTACGTTATATGGCATAACGTTATAACGTATTACGTAATATGGTATGCCGTTATAACGTATTACGTTCTATGTTATAACGTTGTAACGTATTACGTTATATATTATAACGTTATAACGTAATAATTTATATGGTATGACGTTATAACGTATTACGTTATATGGGATGACGTTATAACGTAATAGGTTATATGGTATGACGTTATAACGTAATAGGTTGTATGATATGACGTTATAACGTATTACGTGATATGGTATGCCGTTATAACGTATTACGTTATATGGTATGACGTTATAACGTATTACGTTATATGGTATACAGTTGTAACGTATTACGTTATATGGTATGACGTTATAAGGTATTACGTTATATGGTATAACGTTATAACGTATGACGTTATATATTATAACGTTATAACGTAATAATTTATATGGTATGACGTTATAACGTATTACGTTATATGGGATGACGTTATAACGTAATAGGTTATATGGTATGACGTTATAACATAATACGTTATATGTTATGACGTTATAACGTATTAAGTTATGTGGCATAACGATATAACGTATTACGTTATAGGGGATGACGTTATAACGTATTACGTAAAATGTTATGACGTTTTAACGTATTACGTTATAGGGGATGACGTTATAACGTATTACTTTATATGTTATAACGTTATAACGTATTACGTTATATGGTATGACGTTATAACGTATTACGTTATAGGGGATGACGTTACAACGTATTACGTTATATGTTATGACGTTATAACGTATTACGATATATGGTATAACGTTAGAACGTATTACGTTATATGTTATATCGTTATAACGTATTACGTTATATGGTATGTCGTTATAACGTATTACGTTATATGGCATAACGTTATACGTTATATGGGATGACGTTATAACGTATTACGTTATATGTTATAACGTTATAACGTATTACGTTATATGGTATGTCGTTATAACGTATTACTTTATATGTTATAACGTTATAACGTATTACGTTATATGGTATGACGTTATAACGTATTACGTTATATGGCATAACGTTATAACGTATTACGTAATATGGTATGCCGTTATAACGTATTACGTTATATGGCATTACGTTATAACGTATTACGTTATATGGTATGACGTTATAACGTATTACGTTATATGGTATGCCGTTATAACGTATTACGTTATATGGCATTACGTTATAACGTATTACGTTATATGGTATGACGTTATAACGTATTACGTTATATGGTATACAGTTATAACGTATTACGTTATATGGTATGACGTTATAACGTATTACGTTATAGGGGATGACGTTACAACGTATTACGTTATATGTTATGACGTTATAACGTATTACGTTATATGGTACGACGTTATAACGTATTACATTATATGTTATAACGTTATAACGTATTGCGTTATATGGTATGACGTTATAACGTATTACGTTATATGTTATAACGTTATAACGTATTACGTTCTATGTCATAACGTTGTAACGTATTACGTTATATATTATAACGTTATAACGTAATAATTTATATGGTATGACGTTATAACGTATTACGTTATATGGGATGACGTTATAACGTAATAGGTTATATGGTATGACGTTATAACGTAATAGGTTGTATTATATGACGTTATAACGTATTACGTGATATGGAATGCCGTTATAACGTATTACGTTATATGGTATGACGTTATAACGTATTACGTTATATGGTATACAGTTGTAACGTATTACGTTATATGGTATGACGTTATAAGGTATTACGTTATATGGTATAACGTTATAACGTATGACGTTATATATTATAACGTTATAACGTAATAATTTATATGGTATGACGTTATAACGTATTACGTTATATGGGATGACGTTATAACGTAATAGGTTATATGGTATGACGTTATAACATAATACGTTATATGTTATGACGTTATAACGTATTAAGTTATGTGGCATAACGATATAACGTATTACGTTATAGGGGATGACGTTATAACGTATTACGTAAAATGTTATGACGTTTTAACGTATTACGTTATATGGTATGACGTTATAACGTATTACGTTATAGGGGATGACGTTACAACGTATTACGTTATATGTTATGACGTTATAACGTATTACGTTATATGGGATCACGTTATAACGTAATAAGATATATGGGATGACGTTATAACGTATTACGTTATATGGTATGACGTTATAACGTATTACGTTATATGGTATAACGTTATAACGTATTACGTTATATGGCATAACGTTATACGTTATATGGGATGACGTTATAACGTATTACGTTATATGCGACTCGTTATAACGTATTACGTTCTGTGTTATAACGTTGTAACGTATTACGTAATATGGTATGTCGTCATAACGTATTACGTTATATGGCATTACGTTATAACGTATTACGTTATATGGCATAACGTTATAACGTATTACGTTATATGGGATGACGTTATAACGTATTACTTTCCATGTTATAACGTTGTAACGTATTACGTTATATGGTATACAGTTGTAACGTATTACGTTATATGGTATGACGTTATAACGTATTACGTTATATGTTATAACGTTATAACGTATTACGTAATATGGTATGTCGTTATAACGTATTACGTTATATGGCATTACGTTATAACGTATTACGTTATATGGGACGACGTTATAACGCATTACATTATATGGTATAACGTTATAACGTATTACGTTATATGATATAACGTTATAACGTAATACGATATATGGGATGACGTTATAACGTAATAGGTTGTATGATATGACGTTATAACGTATTACGTTATATGGGATAACGTTATAACGTATTACGTTCTATGTTATAACGTTCTAACGTATTACGTTATATGGTATACGGTTATAACGTATTACGTTATATGGTATGACGTTATAACGTATTACGTTATAGGGGATGACGTTATAACGTATTACGTTATATGTTATAGCGTTCTAACGTATTACGTTAAATGGTATACAGTTATAACGTATTACGTTATATGGTATAACGTTATAACGTATTACGTTATATGATATAACGTTATAACGTAATACGTTATATGGGATGACGTTATAACGTAATAGGTTGTATGATATGACGTTATAACGTATTACGTTATATGGGATAACGTTATAACGTATTACGTTCTATGTTATAACGTTCTAACGTATTACGTTATATGGTATACGGTTATAACGTATTACGTTATATGGTATGACGTTATAACGTATTACGTTATATGGGACGACGTTATAACGTCTTACGTTGTATGGTATAAAGTCATAACGTATTACGTTATATGTTATAACGTTATAACGTATTACGTTATAGGGGATGACGTTATAACGTATTACGTTAAATGTTATGACGTTATAACGTATTACGTTATATGATATGAAGTTATAACGTATTAAGCTATGTGGCATAACGTTATAACGTATTACGTTATATGTTATAACGTTATAACGTATTACGTTATATGGTATGTCGTTATAACGTATTACTTTATATGTTATAACGTTATAACGTATTACGTTATATGGTATGACGTTATAACGTATTACGTTATATGTTATAACGTTATAACGTATTACGTTATATCTTATGTCGTTATAACGTATTACGTTATATGGCATAACGTTATAACGTATTACGTTATATGGTATGTCGTTATAACGTATTACGTTATAGGGGATGACGTTGTAAAGTATTACGTTAAATCTTATGACGTTTTAACGTATTACGTTATATGGTATGACGTTATAACGTATTACGTTATAGGGGATGACGTTACAACGTATTACGTTATATGTTATGACGTTATAACGTATTACGTTATATGGTATAACGTTAGAACGTATTACGTTATATGTTATATCGTTATAACGTATTACGTTATATGGTATGTCGTTATAACGTATTACGTTATATGGCATAACGTTATACGTTATATGGGATGACGTTATAACGGATTACGTTATATGTTATAACGTTATAACGTATTACGTTATATGGTATGTCGTTATAACGTATTACTTTATATGTTATAACGTTATAACGTATTACGTTATATGGTATGACGTTATAACGTATTACGTTATATGGCATAACGTTATAACGTATTACGTAATATGGTATGCCGTTATAACGTATTACGTTATATGGCATTACGTTATAACGTATTACGTTATATGGTATGACGTTATAACGTATTACGTTATATGGTATGCCGTTATAACGTATTACGTTATATGGCATTACGTTATAACGTATTACGTTATATGGTATGACGTTATAACGCATTACATTATATGGTATACAGTTATAACGTATTACGTTATATGCTATGACGTTATAACGTATTACGTTATAGGGGATGACGTTACAACGTATTACGTTATATGTTATGACGTTATAACGTATTACGTTATATGGTACGACGTTATAACGTATTACATTATATGTTGTAACGTTATAACGTATTACGTAATATGGTATGCCGTTATAACGTATTACGTTATATGGCATTACGTTATAACGTATTACGTTATATGTTATAACGTTATAACTTATTACGTTATATGGGATGACGTTATAACGTATTACGTTCTATGTTATAACGTTGTAACGTATTACTTTATATGGTATACAGTTGTAACGTATTACGTTATATGGTATGACGTTATAACGTATTACGTTATATGTTATAACGTTATAACGTATTACGTTCTATGTTATAACGTTGTAACGTATTACGTTATATGGTATACAGTTGTAACGTATTACGTTATATGGTATGACGTTATAACGTATTACGTTATATGGTATACAGTTGTAGCGTATTACGTTATATGGTATGACGTTATAAGGTATTACGTTATATGGTATAACGTTATAACGTATGACGTTACATATTATAACGTTATAACGTAATAATTTATATGGTATGACGTTATAACGTATTACGTTATATGGGATGACGTTATAACGTAATAGGTTATATGGTATGACGTTATAACATAATACGTTATATGTTATGACGTTATAACGTATTAAGTTATGTGGCATAACGTTATAACGTATTACGTTATAGGGGATGACGATATAACGTATTACGTTAAATGTTATGACGTTTTAACGTATTACGTTATATGGTATGACGTTATAACGTATTACGTTATAGGGGATGACGTTACAACGTATTACGTTATATGTTATGACGTTATAACGTATTACGTTATATGGTATAACGTTAGAACGTATTACGTTATATGTTATATCGTTATAACGTATTACGTTATATGGTATGTCGTTATATGGCATAACGTTATACGTTATATGGGATGACGTTATAACGTATTACGTTATATGTTATAACGTTATAACGTATTACGTTATATGGTAAGTCGTTATAACGTATTACTTTATATGTTATAACGTTATAACGTATTACGTTATATGGTATGACGTTATAACGTATTACGTTATATGGCATAACGTTATAACGTATTACGTAATATGGTATGCCGTTATAACGTATTACGTTATATGGCATTACGTTATAACGTATTACGTTATATGGTATGACGTTATAACGAATTACGTTATATGGTATACAGTTATAACGTATTACGTTATATGGTATGACGTTATAACGTATTACGTTATAGGGGATGACGTTACAACGTATTACGTTATATGTTATGACGTTATAACGTATTACGTTATATGGCATTACGTTATAACGTATTACGTTATATGGGACGACGTTATAACGCATTACATTATATGGTATAACGTTATAACGTATTACGTTATATGGCATAACGTTGTAACGTATTACGTTATATGATATAACGTTATAACGTATTACGTTATATGGTATGTCGTTATAACGTATTACTTTATATGTTATAACGTTATAACGTATTACGTTATATGGTATGACGTTATAACGTATTACGTTCTATGTTATAACGTTCTAACGTATTACGTTATATCGTATACGGTTATAACGTATTACGTTATATGGCATAACGTTATAACGTATTACGTTATATGGTATGTCGTTATAACGTATTACGTTATAGGGGATGACGTTGTAAAGTATTACGTTAAATCTTATGACGTTTTAACGTATTACGTTATATGATATGACGTTATAACGTATTAAGCTATGTGGCATAACGTTATAACGTATTACGTTATATGTTATAACGTTATAACGTATTACGTTATATGGTATGTCGTTATAACGTATTACTTTATATGTTATAACGTTATAACGTATTACGTTATATGGTATGACGTTATAACGTATTACTTTATATGTTATAACGTTATAACGTATTACGTTATATGGTATGACGTTATAACGTATTACGTTATATGGCATAACGTTATAACGTATTACGTAATATGGTATGCCGTTATAACGTATTACGTTATATGGCATTACGTTATAACGTATTACGTTATATGGTATGACGTTATAACGTATTACGTTATATGGCATAACGTTATACGTTATATGGGATGACGTTATAACGGATTACGTTATATGTTATAACGTTATAACGTATTACGTTATATGGTATGTCGTTATAACGTATTACGTAATATGGTATGCCGTTATAACGTATTACGTTATATGGCATTACGTTATAACGTATTACGTTATATGGCATAACGTTATAACGTATTACGTTATATGGTATGTCGTTATAACGTATTACGTTATAGGGGATGACGTTGTAAAGTATTACGTTAAATCTTATGACGTTTTAACGTATTACGTTATATGATATGACGTTATAACGTATTAAGCTATGTGGCATAACGTTATAACGTATTACGTTATATGTTATAACGTTATAACGTATTACTTTATATGTTATAACGTTATAACGTATTACGTTATATGGTATGACGTTATAACGTATTACGTTATATGGCATAACGTTATAACGTATTACGTTATATGGTATAACGTTAGAACGTATTACGTTATATGTTATATCGTTATAACGTATTACGTTATATGGTATGTCGTTATAACGTATTACGTTATATGGCATAACGTTATACGTTATATGGGATGACGTTATAACGGATTACGTTATATGTTATAACGTTATAACGTATTACGTTATATGGTATGTCGTTATAACGTATTACTTTATATGTTATAACGTTATAACGTATTACGTTATATGGTATGACGTTATAACGTATTACGTTATATGGCATAACGTTATAACGTATTACGTAATATGGTATGCCGTTATAACGTATTACGTTATATGGCATTACGTTATAACGTATTACGTTATATGGTATGACGTTATAACGTATTACGTTATATGGTATGCCGTTATAACGTATTACGTTATATGGCATTACGTTATAACGTATTACGTTATATGGTATGACGTTATAACGCATTACATTATATGGTATACAGTTATAACGTATTACGTTATATGCTATGACGTTATAACGTATTACGTTATAGGGGATGACGTTACAACGTATTACGTTATATGTTATGACGTTATAACGTATTACGTTATATGGTACGACGTTATAACGTATTACATTATATGTTGTAACGTTATAACGTATTACGTAATATGGTATGCCGTTATAACGTATTACGTTATATGGCATTACGTTATAACGTATTACGTTATATGTTATAACGTTATAACTTATTACGTTATATGGGATGACGTTATAACGTATTACGTTCTATGTTATAACGTTGTAACGTATTACGTTATATGGTATACAGTTGTAACGTATTACGTTATATGGTATGACGTTATAACGTATTACGTTATATGTTATAACGTTATAACGTATTACGTTCTATGTTATAACGTTGTAACGTATTACGTTATATGGTATACAGTTGTAACGTATTACGTTATATGGTATGACGTTATAACGTATTACGTTATATGGTATACAGTTGTAACGTATTACGTTATATGGTATGACGTTATAAGGTATTACGTTATATGGTATAACGTTATAACGTATGACGTTACATATTATAACGTTATAACGTAATAATTTATATGGTATGACGTTATAACGTATTACGTTATATGGGATGACGTTATAACGTAATAGGTTATATGGTATGACGTTATAACATAATACGTTATATGTTATGACGTTATAACGTATTAAGTTATGTGGCATAACGTTATAACGTATTACGTTATAGGGGATGACGATATAACGTATTACGTTAAATGTTATGACGTTTTAACGTATTACGTTATATGGTATGACGTTATAACGTATTACGTTATAGGGGATGACGTTACAACGTATTACGTTATATGTTATGACGTTATAACGTATTACGTTATATGGTATAACGTTAGAACGTATTACGTTATATGTTATATCGTTATAACGTATTACGTTATATGGTATGTCGTTATATGGCATAACGTTATACGTTATATGGGATGACGTTATAACGTATTACGTTATATGTTATAACGTTATAACGTATTACGTTATATGGTAAGTCGTTATAACGTATTACTTTATATGTTATAACGTTATAACGTATTACGTTATATGGTATGACGTTATAACGTATTACGTTATATGGCATAACGTTATAACGTATTACGTAATATGGTATGCCGTTATAACGTATTACGTTATATGGCATTACGTTATAACGTATTACGTTATATGGTATGACGTTATAACGAATTACGTTATATGGTATACAGTTATAACGTATTACGTTATATGGTATGACGTTATAACGTATTACGTTATAGGGGATGACGTTACAACGTATTACGTTATATGTTATGACGTTATAACGTATTACGTTATATGGTATGACGTTATAACGTATTACATTATATGTTATAACGTTATAACGTATTACGTAATATGGTATGCCGTTATAACGTATTACGTTATATGGCATTACGTTATAACGTATTACGTTATATGTTATAACGTTATAACGTATTACGTTATATGGGATGACGTTATAACGTATTACGTTCTATGTTATAACGTTGTAACGTATTACGTTATATGGTATACAGTTGTAGCGTATTACGTTATATGCTATGACGTTATAACGTATTACGTTATATGTTATAACGTTATAACGTATTACGTTATATGGTATAACGTTATAACGTATTACGTTATATGTTATAACGTTATAACGTAATACGTTATATGGGATCACGTTATAACGTAATAAGATATATGGGATGACGTTATAACGTATTACGTTATATGGTATGACGTTATAACGTATTACGTTATATGGTATAACGTTATAACGTATTACGTTATATGGCATAACGTTATACGTTATATGGGATGACGTTATAACGTATTACGTTATATGATATGACGTTATAACGTATTAAGCTATGTGGCATAACGTTATAACGTATTACGTTATATGGTATGTCGTTATAACGTATTACTTTATATGTTATAACGTTATAACGTATTACGTTATATGGTATGACGTTATAACGTATTAAGCTATGTGGCATAACGTTATAACGTATTACGTTATATGGTATGTCGTTATAACGTATTACGCTATATGTTATAACGTTATAACGTATTACGTAATATGGTATGTCGTTATAACGTATTACGTTATATGGCATTACGTTATAACGTATTACGTTATATGGGACGACGTTATAACGCATTACATTATATGGTATAACGTTATAACGTATTACGTTATATGGCATAACGTTGTAACGTATTACGTTATATGATACAACGTTATAACGTAATACGTTACATGGGATGACGTTATAACGTAATAGGTTGTATGATATGACGTTATAACGTATTACGTTATATGGGATAACGTTATAACGTATTACGTTCTATGTTATAACGTTCTAACGTATTACGTTATATCGTATACGGTTATAACGTATTACGTTATATGGTATGACGTTATAACGTATTACGTTATAGGGGATGACGTTATAACGTATTACGTTATATGTTATAGCGTTCTAACGTATTACGTTATATGGTATACAGTTATAACGTATTACGTTATATGGTATGACGTTATAACGTAGTACGTTATAGGGGATGACGTTACAACGTATTACGTTATATGTTATGACGTTATAACGTATTACGTTATATGGTATAACGTTAGAACGTATTACGTTATATGTTATATCGTTATAACGTATTACGTTATATGGTATGTCGTTATAACGTATTACGTTATATGGCATAACGTTATACGTTATATGGGATGACGTTATAACGTATTACGTTATATGTTATAACGTTATAACGTATTACGTTATATGGTGTAACGTTATAACGTATTACGTTATATGTTATAACGTTATAACGTAATACGTTATATGGGATCACGTTATAACGTAATAAGATATATGGGATGACGTTATAACGTATTACGTTATATGGTATGACGTTATAACGTATTACGTTATATGGTATAACGTTATAACGTATTACGTTATATGGCATAACGTTATACGTTATATGGGATGACGTTATAACGTATTACGTTATATGGGATGACGTTATAACGTATTACGTTCCATGTTATAATGTTGTAACGTATTACGTTATATGGTATACAGTTGTAACGTATTACGTTATATGGTATGACGTTATAACGTATTACGTTATATGTTATAACGTTATAACGTATTACGTAATATGGTATGTCGTTATAACGTATTACGTTATATGGCATTACGTTATAACGTATTACCTTCTATGTTATAACGTTGTAACGTATTACGTTATATGGTTTACAGTTATAACGCAGTACGTTATATGGTATGACGTTATAACGTATTACGTTATATGGGACGACGTTATAACGTATTACGTTATATGGGACGACGTTATAACGTATTACGTTATATGGTATGACGTTATAACTTAATACGTTATTTGTTATGACGTTATAACGTACTACGTTATATGGGATGACGTTATAACGTATTACGTTATATGCGACTCGTTATAACGCATTACGTTCTGTGTTATAACGTTGTAACGTATTACGTAATATGGTATGTCGTTATAACGTATTACGTTATATGGCATTACGTTATAACGTATTACGTTATATGGCATAACGTTATAACGTATTACGTTATATGGGATGACGTTATAACGTAATAGGTTATATGGTATGACGTTATAACATAATACGTTATATGTTATGACGTTATAACGTATTAAGTTATGTGGCATAACGTTATAACGTATTACGTTATAGGGGATGACGTTATAACGTATTACGTTAAATGTTATGACGTTTTAACGTATTACGTTATATGGTATGACGTTATAACGTATTACGTTATAGGGGATGACGTTACAACGTATTACGTTATATGTTATGACGTTATAACGTATTACGTTATATGGTATAACGTTAGAACGTATTACGTTATATGTTATATCGTTATAACGTATTACGTTATATGGTATGTCGTTATAACGTATTACGTTATATGGCATAACGTTATACGTTATATGGGATGACGTTATAACGTATTACGTTATATGTTATAACGTTATAACGTATTACGTTATATGGTAAGTCGTTATAACGTATTACTTTATATGTTATAACGTTATAACGTATTACGTTATATGGTATGACGTTATAACGTATTACGTTATATGGCATAACGTTATAACGTATTACGTAATATGGTATGCCGTTATAACGTATTACGTTATATGGCATTACGTTATAACGTATTACGTTATATGGTATGACGTTATAACGTATTACGTTATATGGTATACAGTTATAACGTATTACGTTATATGGTATGACGTTATAACGTATTACGTTATAGGGGATGACGCTACAACGTATTACGTTATATGTTATGACGTTATAACGTATTACGTTATATGGTATGACGTTATAACGTATTACATTATATGTTATAATGTTATAACGTATTACGTAATATGGTATGCCGTTATAACGTATTACGTTATATGGCATTACGTTATAACGTATTACGTTATGTGTTATAACGTTATAACGTATTACGTTATATGGGATGACGTTATAACGTATTACGTTCTATGTTATAACGTTGTAACGTATTACGTTATATGGTATGACGTTATAACGTATTACGTTATATGGTATAACGTTATAACGTATTACGTTATATGGCATAACGTTATACGTTATATGGAATGACGTTATAACGTATTACGTTATATGGGATGACGTTATAACGTATTACGTTCCATGTTATAATGTTGTAACGTATTACGTTATATGGTATACAGTTGTAACGTATTACGTTATATGGTATGACGTTATAACGTATTACGTTATATGTTATAACGTTATAACGTATTACGTAATATGGTATGTCGTTATAACGTATTACGTTATATGGCATTACGTTATAACGTATTACCTTCTGTGTTATAACGTTGTAACGTATTACGTTATATGGTTTACAGTTATAACGCAGTACGTTATATGGTATGACGTTATAACGTATTACGTTATATGGGACGACGTTATAACGTATTACGTTATATGGGACGACGTTATAACGTATTACGTTATATGGTATAACGTCATAACGTATTACGTTATATGTTATAACGTTATAACGTATTACGTTATATGGTATGTCGTTGTAACGTATTAAGTTATATGGGATGACGTTATAACGTATTACGTTATATGGTATTACGTTATAACGCATTACGTTATATGGGATAACGTTATAACGTATTACGTTATATGGTATGACGTTATAACTTAATACGTTATTTGTTATGACGTTATAACGTACTACGTTATATGGGATGACGTTATAACGTATTACGTTATATGCGACTCGTTATAACGTATTACCTTCTGTGTTATAACGTTGTAACGTATTACGTAATATGGTATGTCGTTATAACGTATTACGTTATATGGCATTACGTTATAACGTATTACGTTATATGGCATAACGTTATAACGTATTACGTTATATGGGATGACGTTATAACGTATTACGTTCCATATTATAACGTTGTAACGTATTACGTTATATGGTATACAGTTGTAACGTATTACGTTATATGGTATGACGTTATAACGTATTACGTTATATGTTATAACGTTATAACGTATTACGTAATATGGTATGTCGTTATAACGTATTACGTTATATGGCATTACGTTATAACGTATTACGTTATATGGGACGACGTTATAACGCATTACATTATATGGTATAACGTTATAACGTATTACGTTATATGATATACGGTTATAACGTATTACGTTATATGGTATGACGTTATAACGTATTACGTTATATGGGATGACGTTATAACGTATTACGTTATATGTTATAGCGTTCTAACGTATTACGTTAAATGGTATACAGTTATAACGTATTACGTTATATGGTATGACGTTATAACGTATTACGTTATAGGGGATGACGTTACAACGTATTACGTTATATGTTATGACGTTATAACGTATTACGTTATATGGTATGACGTTATAACGTATTACGTTATATGGCATAACGTTATAACGTATTACGTTATATGGTATGACGTTATAAGGTATTACGTTATATGGTATAACGTTATAACGTATGACGTTATATATTATAATGTTATAACGTAGTAATTTATATGGTATGACGTTATAACGTATTACGTTATATGGGATGACGTTATAACGTATTACGTTATATGGTATAACGTTATAACGTATTACGTTATATGGTATAACGTAACGACGTATTACGTTATATATTATAACGTTATAACGTATTACGTCATACGATATAACGTTATAACGTAATACGTTATATGGGATGACGTTATAACGTAATAGGTTGTATGATATGACGTTATAACGCATTACGTTATATGGTATGACGTTATAACGTATTACGTTATATGGGACGACGTTATAACGTCTTACGTTGTATGGTATAAAGTCATAACGTATTACGTTATATGTTATAACGTTATAACGTATTACGTTATAGGGGATGACGTTATAACGTATTACGTTAAATGTTATGACGTTATAACGTATTACGTTATATGATATGACGTTATAACGTATTAAGCTATGTGGCATAACGTTATAACCTTATTACGTTATATGTTATAACGTTATAACGTATTACGTTATATGGTATGTCGTTATAACGTATTACTTTATATGTTATAACGTTATAACGTATTACGTTATATGGTATGACGTTATAACGTATTACGTTATATTGCATAACGTTATAACGTATTACGTAATATGGTATGCCCTTATAACGTATTACGTTATATGGCATTACGTTATAACGTATTACGTTATATGGTATGACGTTATAACGTATTACGTTATATGGCATAACGTTATAACGTATTACGTAATATGGTATGCCCTTATAACGTATTACGTTATATGGCATTACGTTATAACGTATTACGTTATATGGCATTACGTTATAACGTATTACGTTATATGGTATGACGTTATAACGCATTACATTATATGGTATACAGTTATAACGTATTACGTTATATGCTATGACGTTATAACGTATTACGTTATAGGGGATGACGTTACAACGTATTACGTTATATGTTATGACGTTATAACGTATTACGTTATATGGTACGACGTTATAACGTATTACATTATATGTTGTAACGTTATAACGTATTACGTAATATGGTATGCCGTTATAACGTATTACGTTATATGGCATTACGTTATAACGTATTACGTTATATGTTATAACGTTATAACGTATTACGTTATATGGGATGACGTTATAACGTATTACGTTCTATGTTATAACGTTGTAACGTATTACGTTATATGGTATACAGTTGTAACGTATTACGTTATATGGTATGACGTTATAACGTATTACGTTATATGTTATAACGTTATAACGTATTACGTTCTATGTTATAACGTTGTAACGTATTACGTTATATGGTATACAGTTGTAACGTATTACGTTATATGGTATGACGTTATAACGTATTACGTTATATGGTATACAGTTGTAACGTATTACGTTATATGGTATGACGTTATAAGGTATTACGTTATATGGTATAACGTTATAACGTATGACGTTACATATTATAACGTTATAACGTAATAATTTATATGGTATGACGTTATAACGTATTACGTTATAGGGGATGACGTTATAACGTATTAAGTTATGTGGCATAACGTTATAACGTATTACGTTATAGGGGATGACGTTATAACGTATTACGTTAAATGTTATGACGTTTTAACGTATTACGTTATATGGTATGACGTTATAACGTATTACGTTATAGGGGATGACGTTACAACGTATTACGTTATATGTTATGACGTTATAACGTATTACGTTATATGGTATAACGTTAGAACGTATTACGTTATATGGTATACAGTTATAACGTATTACGTTATATGGTATGACGTTATAACGTATTACGTTATAGGGGATGACGTTATAACGTATTACGTTATATGGCATTACGTTATAACGTATTACGTTATATGTTATAACGTTATAACGTATTACGTTATATGGGATGACGTTATAACGTATTACGTTCTATGTTATAACGTTGTAACGTATTACGTTATATGGTATACAGTTGTAGCGTATTACGTTATATGGTATGACGTTATAACGTATTACGTTATATGTTATAACGTTATAACGTATTACGTTATATGGTATAACGTTATAACGTATTACGTTATATGTTATAACGTTATAACGTAATACGTTATATGGGATCACGTTATAACGTAATAAGATATATGGGATGACGTTATAACGTATTACGTTATATGGTATGACGTTATAACGTATTACGTTATATGGTATAACGTTATAACGTATTACGTTATATGGCATAACGTTATACGTTATATGGGATGACGTTATAACGTATTACGTTATATGATATGACGTTATAACGTATTAAGCTATGTGGCATAACGTTATAACGTATTACGTTATATGGTATGTCGTTATAACGTATTACTTTATATGTTATAACGTTATAACGTATTACGTTATATGGTATGACGTTATAACGTATTAAGCTATGTGGCATAACGTTATAACGTATTACGTTATATGGTATGTCGTTATAACGTATTACGCTATATGTTATAACGTTATAACGTATTACGTAATATGGTATGTCGTTATAACGTATTACGTTATATGGCATTACGTTATAACGTATTACGTTATATGGGACGACGTTATAACGCATTACATTATA
The DNA here is from genome assembly GCF_024542735.1 of Bombus huntii. NCBI lineage: Eukaryota > Metazoa > Arthropoda > Insecta > Hymenoptera > Apidae > Bombus > Bombus huntii. The sequence goes on from NC_066238.1 coordinate 23,265,959, forward strand.
TGGTATAACGTTATAACGTATTACGTTATATGGCATAACGTTGTAACGTATTACGTTATATGATATAACGTTATAACGTAATACGTTATATGGGATGACGTTATAACGTAATAGATTGTATGATATGACGTTATAACGTATTACGTTATATGGGATAACGTTATAACGTATTACGTTCTATGTTATAACGTTCTAACGTATTACGTTATATGGTATACGGTTATAACGTATTACGTTATATGGTATGACGTTATAACGTATTACGTTATAGGGGATGACGTTATAACGTATTACGTTATATGTTATAGCGTTCTAACGTATTACGTTATATGGTATACAGTTATAACGTATTACGTTATATGGTATGACGTTATAACGTAGTACGTTATAGGGGATGACGTTACAACGTATTACGTTATATGTTATGACGTTATAACGCATTACGTTATATGGTATGACGTTATAACGTATTACGTTTTATGGCATAACGTTATAACGTATTACGTTATATGGTATGACGTTATAACGTATTACATTATATGGTATACAGTTATAACGTATTACGTTATATGCTATGACGTTATAACGTATTACGTTATAGGGGATGACGTTACAACGTATTACGTTATATGTTATGACGTTATAACGTATTACGTTATATGGTACGACGTTATAACGTATTACATTATATGTTATAACGTTATAACGTATTACGTAATATGGTATGCCGTTATAACGTATTACGTTAAATGGCATTACGTTATAACGTATTACGTTATATGTTATAACGTTATAACGTATTACGTTATATGGGATGACGTTCTAACGTATTACGTTCTATGTTATAACGTTGTAACGTATTACGTTATATGGTATACAGTTGTAACGTATTACGTTATATGGTATGACGTTATAACGTATTACGTTATATGTTATAACGTTATAACGTATTACGTTCTATGTTATAACGTTGTAACGTATTACGTTATATGGTATACAGTTGTAACGTATTACGTTATATGGTATGACGTTATATCGTATTACGTTATATGGTATACAGTTGTAACGTATTACGTTATATGGTATGACGTTATAAGGTATTACGTTATATGGTATAACGTTATAACGTATGACGTTACATATTATAACGTTATAACGTAATAATTTATATGGTATGACGTTATAACGTATTACGTTATATGGGATGACGTTATAACGTAATAGGTTATATGGTATGACGTTATAACGTAATAGGTTGTATGATATGACGTTATAACGTATTACGTGATATGGTATGTCGTTATAACGTATTACGTTATATGGTATGACGTTATAACGTATTACGTTATATGGTATACAGTTGTAACGTATTACGTTATATGGTATGACGTTATAAGGTATTACGTTATATGGTACAACGTTATAACGTATGACGTTATATATTATAACGTTATAACGTAATAATTTATATGGTATGACGTTATAACGTATTACGTTATATGGGATGACGTTATAACGTAATAGGTTATATGGTATGACGTTATAACATAATACGTTATATGTTATGACGTTATAACGTATTAAGTTATGTGGCATAACGTTATAACGTATTACGTTATAGGGGATGACGTTATAACGTATTACGTTAAATGTTATGACGTTTTAACGTATTACGTTATATGGTATGACGTTATAACGTATTACGTTATAGGGGATGACGTTACAACGTATTACGTTATATGTTATGACGTTATAACGTATTACGTTATATGGTATAACGTTAGAACGTATTACGTTATATGTTATATCGTTATAACGTATTACGTTATATGGTATGTCGTTATAACGTATTACGTTATATGGCATAACGTTATACGTTATATGGGATGACGTTATAACGTATTACGTTATATGTTATAACGTTATAACGTATTACGTTATATGGTAAGTCGTTATAACGTATTACGTAATATGGTATGCCGTTATAACGTATTACGTTATATGGCATTACGTTATAACGTATTACGTTATATGTTATAACGTTATAACGTATTACGTTATATGGTAAGTCGTTATAACGTATTACTTTATATGTTATAACGTTATAACGTATTACGTTATATGGTATGACGTTATAACGTATTACGTTATAGGGGATGACGTTACAACGTATTACGTTCTATGTTATAACGTTGTAACGTATTACGTTATATGGTATACAGTTGTAGCGTATTACGTTATATGGTATGACGTTATAACGTATTACGTTATATGTTATAACGTTATAACGTATTACGTTCTATGTTATAACGTTGTAACGTATTACGTTATATGGTATACAGTTATAACGTATTACGTTATATGGTATGACGTTATAACGTATTACATTATATGGTATACAGTTATAACGTATTACGTTATATGCTATGACGTTATAACGTATTACGTTATAGGGGATGACGTTACAACGTATTACGTTATATGTTATGACGTTATAACGTATTACGTTATATGGTACGACGTTATAACGTATTACATTATATGTTATAACGTTATAACGTATTACGTAATATGGTATGCCGTTATAACGTATTACGTTAAATGGCATTACGTTATAACGTATTACGTTATATGTTATAACGTTATAACGTATTACGTTATATGGGATGACGTTCTAACGTATTACGTTCTATGTTATAACGTTGTAACGTATTACGTTATATGGTATACAGTTGTAACGTATTACGTTATATGGTATGACGTTATAACGTATTACGTTATATGTTATAACGTTATAACGTATTACGTTCTATGTTATAACGTTGTAACGTATTACGTTATATGGTATACAGTTGTAACGTATTACGTTATATGGTATGACGTTATATCGTATTACGTTATATGGTATAACGTTATAACGTATGACGTTACATATTATAACGTTATAACGTAATAATTTATATGGTATGACGTTATAACGTATTACGTTATATGGGATGACGTTATAACGTAATAGGTTATATGGTATGACGTTATAACGTAATAGGTTGTATGATATGACGTTATAACGTATTACGTGATATGGTATGTCGTTATAACGTATTACGTTATATGGTATGACGTTATAACGTATTACGTTATATGGTATACAGTTGTAACGTATTACGTTATATGGTATGACGTTATAAGGTATTACGTTATATGGTACAACGTTATAACGTATGACGTTATATATTATAACGTTATAACGTAATAATTTATATGGTATGACGTTATAACGTATTACGTTATATGGGATGACGTTATAACGTAATAGGTTATATGGTATGACGTTATAACATAATACGTTATATGTTATGACGTTATAACGTATTAAGTTATGTGGCATAACGTTATAACGTATTACGTTATAGGGGATGACGTTATAACGTATTACGTTAAATGTTATGACGTTTTAACGTATTACGTTATATGGTATGACGTTATAACGTATTACGTTATAGGGGATGACGTTACAACGTATTACGTTATATGTTATGACGTTATAACGTATTACGTTATATGGTATAACGTTAGAACGTATTACGTTATATGTTATATCGTTATAACGTATTACGTTATATGGTATGTCGTTATAACGTATTACGTTATATGGCATAACGTTATACGTTATATGGGATGACGTTATAACGTATTACGATATATGTTATAACGTTATAACGTATTACGTTATATGGTAAGTCGTTATAACGTATTACGTAATATGGTATGCCGTTATAACGTATTACGTTATATGGCATTACGTTATAACGTATTACGTTATATGTTATAACGTTATAACGTATTACGTTATATGGTAAGTCGTTATAACGTATTACTTTATATGTTATAACGTTATAACGTATTACGTTATATGGTATGACGTTATAACGTATTACGTTATAGGGGATGACGTTACAACGTATTACGTTCTATGTTATAACGTTGTAACGTATTACGTTATATGGTATACAGTTGTAGCGTATTACGTTATATGGTATGACGTTATAACGTATTACGTTATATGTTATAACGTTATAACGTATTACGTTCTATGTTATAACGTTGTAACGTATTACGTTATATGGTATACAGTTGTAACGTATTACGTTATATGGTATGACGTTATAACGTATTACGTTATATGTTATAACGTTATAACGTATTACGTTATATGGTATAACGTTATAACGTATTACGTTATATGTTATAACGTTATAACGTAATACGTTATATGGGATCACGTTATAACGTAATAAGATATATGGGATGACGTTATAACGTATTACGTTATATGGTATGACGTTATAACGTATTACGTTATATGGTATAACGTTATAACGTATTACGTTATATGGCATAACGATATACGTTATATGGGATGACGTTATAACGTATTACGTTATATGATATGACGTTATAACGTATTAAGCTATGTGGCATAACGTTATAACGTATTACGTTATATGGTATGTCGTTATAACGTATTACTTTATATGTTATAACGTTATAACGTATTACGTTATATGGTATGACGTTATAACGTATTACGTTATAGGGGATGACGTTACAACGTATTACGTTATATGTTATGACGTTATAACGTATTACGTTATATGGTATAACGTTAGAACGTATTACGTTATATGTTATATCGTTATAACGTATTACGTTATATGGTATGTCGTTATAACGTATTACGTTATATGGCATAACGTTATACGTTATATGGGATGACGTTATAACGTATTACGTTATATGTTATAACGTTATAACGTATTACGTTATATGGTAAGTCGTTATAACGTATTACTTTATATGTTATAACGTTATAACGTATTACGTTATATGGTATGACGTTATAACGTATTACGTTGTATGGCATAACGTTATAACGTATTACGTAATATGGTATGCCGTTATAACGTATTACGTTATATGGCATTACGTTATAACGTATTACGTTATATGGTATGACGTTATAACGTATTACGTTATATGGTATACAGTTATAACGTATTACGTTATATGGTATGACGTTATAACGTATTACGTTATAGGGGATGACGTTACAACGTATTACGTTATATGTTATGACGTTATAACGTATTACGTTATATGGTATGACGTTATAACGTATTACATTATATGTTATAACGTTATAACGTATTACGTAATATGGTATGCCGTTATAACGTATTACGTTATATGGCATTACGTTATAACGTATTACGTTATATGTTATAACGTTATAACGTATTACGTTATATGGGATGACGTTATAACGTATTACGTTCTATGTTATAACGTTGTAACGTATTACGTTATATGGTATACAGTTGTAGCGTATTACGTTATATGGTATGACGTTATAACGTATTACGTTATATGTTATAACGTTATAACGTATTACGTTATATGGTATAACGTTATAACGTATTACGTTATATGTTATAACGTTATAACGTAATACGTTATATGGGATCACGTTATAACGTAATAAGATATATGGGATGACGTTATAACGTATTACGTTATATGGTATGACGTTATAACGTATTACGTTATATGGTATAACTTTATAACGTATTACGTTATATGGCATAACGTTATACGTTATATGGGATGACGTTATAACGTATTACGTTATATGATATGACGTTATAACGTATTAAGCTATGTGGCATAACGTTATAACGTATTACGTTATATGGTATGTCGTTATAACGTATTACTTTATATGTTATAACGTTATAACGTATTACGTTATATGGTATGACGTTATAACGTATTAAGCTATGTGGCATAACGTTATAACGTATTACGTTATATGGTATGTCGTTATAACGTATTACGCTATATGTTATAACGTTATAACGTATTACGTAATATGGTATGTCGTTATAACGTATTACGTTATATGGCATTACGTTATAACGTATTACGTTATATGGGACGACGTTATAACGCATTACATTATATGGTATAACGTTATAACGTATTACGTTATATGGCATAACGTTGTAACGTATTACGTTATATGATATAACGTTATAACGTAATACGTTATATGGGATGACGTTATAACGTAATAGGTTGTATGATATGACGTTATAACGTATTACGTTATATGGGATAACGTTATAACGTATTACGTCCTATGTTATAACGTTCTAACGTATTACGTTATATGGTATACGGTTATAACGTATTACGTTATATGGTATGACGTTATAACGTATTACGTTATAGGGGATGACGTTATAACGTATTACGTTATATGTTATAGCGTTCTAACGTATTACGTTATATGGTATACAGTTATAACGTATTACGTTATATGGTATGACGTTATAACGTAGTACGTTATAGGGGATGACGTTACAACGTATTACGTTATATGTTATGACGTTATAACGTATTACGTTATATGGTATGACGTTATAACGTATTACGTTTTATGGCATAACGTTATAACGTATTACGTTATATGGTATGACGTTATAAGGTATTACGTTATATGGTATAACGTTATAACGTATGACGTTATATATTATAATGTTATAACGTAGTAATTTATATGGTATGACGTTATAACGTATTACGTTATATGGGATGACGTTATAACGTATTACGTTATATGGTATAACGTTATAACGTATTACGTTATATGGTATAACGTTACGACGTATTACGTTATATATTATAACGTTATAACGTAATAATTTATATGGTATGACGTTATAACGTATTACGTTATATGGTATGACGTTATAACGTATTACGTTATATGGTATGTCGTTATAACGTACTACGTTATATGGCATAACGTTATAACGTATTACGTTATATGGTATGTCGTTATAACGTATTACTTTACATGTTATAACGTTATGACGTATTCCGTTATATGGTATGACGTTATAACGTATTACGTTATATGGCATAACGTTATAACGTATTACGTTATATGGTATGTCGTTATAACGTATTACGTTATAGGGGATGACGTTGTAACGTATTACGTTAAATGTTATGACGTTTTAACGCATTACGTTATATGGTATGACGTTATAACGTATTACGTTATAGGGGATGACGTTACAACGTATTACGTTATATGTTATGACGTTATAACGTATTACGTTATATGGTATAACGTTAGAACGTATTACGTTATATGTTACATCGTTATAACGTATTACGTTATATGGTATGTCGTTATAACGTATTACGTTATATGGCATAACGTTATACGTTATATGGGATGACGTTATAACGTATTACGTTATATGTTATAACGTTATAACGTATTACGTTATATGGTATGTCGCTATAACGTATTACTTTATATGTTATAACGTTATAACGTATTACGTTATATGGTATGACGTTATAACGTATTACGTTATATGGCATAACGTTATAACGTATTACGTAATATGGTATGCCGTTATAACGTATTACGTTATATGGCATTACGTTAAAACGTATTACGTTATATGGTATGACGTTATAACGTATTACGTTATATGGTATGCCGTTATAACGTATTACGTTATATGGCATTACGTTATAACGTATTACGTTATATGGTATGACGTTATAACGTATTACATTATATGGTATACAGTTATAACGTATTACGTTATATGCTATGACGTTATAACGTATTACGTTATAGGGGATGACGTTACAACGTATTACGTTATATGTTATGACGTTATAACGTATTACGTTATATGGTACGACGTTATAACGTATTACATTATATGTTATAACGTTATAACGTATTACGTAATATGGTATGCCGTTATAACGTATTACGTTAAATGGCATTACGTTATAACGTATTACGTTATATGTTATAACGTTATAACGTATTACGTTATATGGGATGACGTTATAACGTATTACGTTCTATGTTATAACGTTGTAACGTATTACGTTATATGGTATACAGTTGTAACGTATTACGTTATATGGTATGACGTTATAACGTATTACGTTATATGTTATAACGTTATAACGTATTACGTTCTATGTTATAACGTTGTAACGTATTACGTTATATGGTATACAGTTGTAACGTATTACGTTATATGGTATGACGTTATATCGTATTACGTTATATGGTATACAGTTGTAACGTATTACGTTATATGGTATGACGTTATAAGGTATTACGTTATATGGTATAACGTTATAACGTATGACGTTACATATTATAACGTTATAACGTAATAATTTATATGGTATGACGTTATAACGTATTACGTTATATGGGATGACGTTATAACGTAATAGGTTATATGGTATGACGTTATAACGTAATAGGTTGTATGATATGACGTTATAACGTATTACGTGATATGGTATGTCGTTATAACGTATTACGTTATATGGTATGACGTTATAACGTATTACGTTATATGGTATACAGTTGTAACGTATTACGTTATATGGTATGACGTTATAAGGTATTACGTTATATGGTATAACGTTATAACGTATGACGTTATATATTATAACGTTATAACGTAATAATTTATATGGTATGACGTTATAACGTATTACGTTATATGGGATGACGTTATAACGTAATAGGTTATATGGTATGACGTTATAACATAATACGTTATATGTTATGACGTTATAACGTATTAAGTTATGTGGCATAACGTTATAACGTATTACGTTATAGGGGATGACGTTATAACGTATTACGTTAAATGTTATGACGTTTTAACGTATTACGTTATATGGTATGACGTTATAACGTATTACGTTATAGGGGATGACGTTACAACGTATTACGTTATATGTTATGACGTTATAACGTATTACGTTATATGGTATAACGTTAGAACGTATTACGTTATATGTTATATCGTTATAACGTATTACGTTATATGGTATGTCGTTATAACGTATTACGTTATATGGCATAACGTTATACGTTATATGGGATGACGTTATAACGTATTACGTTATATGTTATAACGTTATAACGTATTACGTTATATGGTATGACGTTATAACGTATTACGTTATAGGGGATGACGTTACAACGTATTACGTTCTATGTTATAACGTTGTAACGTATTACGTTATATGGTATACAGTTGTAGCGTATTACGTTATATGGTATGACGTTATAACGTATTACGTTATATGTTATAACGTTATAACGTATTACGTTCTATGTTATAACGTTGTAACGTATTACGTTATATGGTATACAGTTGTAACGTATTACGTTATATGGTATGACGTTATAACGTATTACGTTATATGTTATAACGTTATAACGTATTACGTTATATGGCATAACGATATACGTTATATGGGATGACGTTATAACGTATTACGTTATATGATATGACGTTATAACGTATTAAGCTATGTGGCATAACGTTATAACGTATTACGTTATATGGTATGTCGTTATAACGTATTACTTTATATGTTATAACGTTATAACGTATTACGTTATATGGTATGACGTTATAACGTATTACGTTATATGGCATAACGTTATAACGTATTACGTTATATGATATAACGTTATAACGTAATACGTTATATGGGATGACGTTATAACGCAATAGGTTATATGGTATGACGTTATAACGTATTGCGTTATATGGTATGACGTTATAACGTATTACGTTATAGGGGATGACGTTACAACGTATTACGTTATATGTTATGACGTTATAACGTATTACGTTATATGGTATAACGTTAGAACGTATTACGTTATATGTTATATCGTTATAACGTATTACGTTATATGGTATGTCGTTATAACGTATTACGTTATATGGCATAACGTTATACGTTATATGGGATGACGTTATAACGTATTACGTTATATGTTATAACGTTATAACGTATTACGTTATATGGTAAGTCGTTATAACGTATTACGTAATATGGTATGCCGTTATAACGTATTACGTTATATGGCATTACGTTATAACGTATTACGTTATATGTTATAACGTTATAACGTATTACGTTATATGGTAAGTCGTTATAACGTATTACTTTATATGTTATAACGTTATAACGTATTACGTTATATGGTATGACGTTATAACGTATTACGTTATAGGGGATGACGTTACAACGTATTACGTTCTATGTTATAACGTTGTAACGTATTACGTTATATGGTATACAGTTGTAGCGTATTACGTTATATGGTATGACGTTATAACGTATTACGTTATATGTTATAACGTTATAACGTATTACGTTCTATGTTATAACGTTGTAACGTATTACGTTATATGGTATACAGTTGTAACGTATTACGTTATATGGTATGACGTTATAACGTATTACGTTATATGTTATAACGTTATAACGTATTACGTTATATGGCATAACGATATACGTTATATGGGATGACGTTATAACGTATTACGTTATATGATATGACGTTATAACGTATTAAGCTATGTGGCATAACGTTATAACGTATTACGTTATATGGTATGTCGTTATAACGTATTACTTTATATGTTATAACGTTATAACGTATTACGTTATATGGTATGACGTTATAACGTATTACGTTATATGGCATAACGTTATAACGTATTACGTTATATGATATAACGTTATAACGTAATACGTTATATGGGATGACGTTATAACGCAATAGGTTATATGGTATGACGTTATAACGTATTGCGTTATATGGTATGACGTTATAACGTATTACGTTATAGGGGATGACGTTACAACGTATTACGTTATATGTTATGACGTTATAACGTATTACGTTATATGGTACGACGTTATAACGTATTACATTATATGTTATAACGTTATAACGTATTACGTAATATGGTATGCCGTTATAACGTATTACGTTATATGGCATTACGTTATAACGTATTACGTTATATGGTATGACGTTATAACGTATTACGTTATATGGTATAACGTTATAACGTATTACGTTATATGTTATAACGTTATAACGTATTACGTTATATCTTATGTCGTTATAACGTATTACGTTATATGGCATAACGTTATAACGTATTACGTTATATGGTATGTCGTTATAACGTATTACGTTATAGGGGATGACGTTATAACGTATTACGTTAAATGTTATGACGTTATAACGTATTACGTTATTGGGGATGACGTTACAACGTATTACGTTATATGTTATGACGTTATAACGTATTACGTTATATGGTACGACGTTATAACGTATTACATTATATGTTATAACGTTATAACGTATTACGTAATATGGTATGCCGTTATAACGTATTACGTTATATGGCATTACGTTATAACGTATTACGTTATATGTTATAACGTTATAACGTATTACGTTATATGGGATGACGTTATAACGTATTACGTTCTATGTTATAACGTTGTAACGTATTACGTTATATGGTATGCAGCTGCAACGTATTACGTTATATGGTATGACGTTATAACGTATTACGTTATATGTTATAACGTTATAACGTATTACGTTCTATGTTATAACGTTGTAACGTATTACGTTATATGGTATACAGTTGTAACGTATTACGTTATATGGCATTACGTTATAACGTATTACGTTATATGGTATGACGTTATAACGTATTACGTTATATGGTATACAGTTATAACGTATTACGTTATTTGGTATGACGTTATAACGTATTACGTTATAGGGGATGACGTTACAACGTATTACGTTATATGTTATGACGTTATAACGTATTACGTTATATGGTATGACGTTATAACGTATTACGTTCTATGTTATAACGTTGTAACGTATTACGTTATATGGTATACAGTTGTAGCGTATTACGTTATATGGTATGACGTTATAACGTATTACGTTATATGTTATAACGTTATAACGTATTACGTTCTATGTTATAACGTTGTAACGTATTACGTTATATGGTATACAGTTGTAACGTATTACGTTATATGGTATGACGTTATAACGTATTACGTTATATGTTATAACGTTATAACGTATTACGTTATATGGTATAACGTTATAACGTATTACGTTATATGTTATAACGTTATAACGTAATACGTTATATGGGATCACGTTATAACGTAATAAGATATATGGGATGACGTTATAACGTATTACGTTATATGGTATGACGTTATAACATATTACGTTATATGGTATAACGTTATAACGTATTACGTTATATGGCATAACGTTATACGTTATATGGGATGACGTTATAACGTATTACGTGCTATGTTATAACGTTGTAACGTATTACGTAATATGGTATACAGTTATAACGTATTACGTTATATGGTATGACGTTATAACTTATTACGTTATAGGGGATGACGTTACAACGTATTACGTTATATGTTATGACGTTATAACGTATTACGTTCTATGTTATAACGTTGTAACGTATTACGTTATATGGTATGACGTTATAACGTATTACGTTATAGGGGATGACGTTACAACGTATTACGTTATATGTTATGACGTTATAACGTATTACGTTATATGGTACGACGTTATAACGTATTACATTATATGTTATAACGTTATAACGTATTACGTAATATGGTATGCCGTTATAACGTATTACGTTATATGGCATTACGTTATAACGTATTACGTTATATGTTATAACGTTATAACGTATTACGTTATATGGGATGACGTTATAACGTATTACGTTCTATGTTATAACGTTGTAACGTATTGCGTTATATGGTATGCAGTTGTAACGTATTACGTTATATGGTATGACGTTATAACGTATTACGTTATATGTTATAACGTTATAACGTATTACGTTCTATGTTATAACGTTGTAACGTATTACGTTATATGGTATACAGTTGTAACGTATTACGTTATATGGTATGACGTTATAACGTATTACGTTATATGGTATACAGTTGTAACGTATTACGTTATATGGTATGACGTTATAAGGTATTACGTTATATGGTATAACGTTATAACGTATGACGTTATATATTATAACATTATAACGTAATAATTTATATGGTATGACGTTATAACGTATTACGTTATATGGGATGACGTTATAACGTAATAGGTTATATGGTATGACGTTATAAGGTATTACGTTATATGGTATAACGTTATAACGTATGACGTTATATATTATAACGTTATAACGTAATAATTTATATGGTATGACGTTATAACGTATTACGTTATATGGGATGACGTTATAACGTAATAGGTTATATGGTATGACGTTATAACATAATACGTTATATGTTATGACGTTATAACGTATTAAGTTATGTGGCATAACGTTATAACGTATTTCGTTATAGGGGATGACGTTATGACGTATTACGTTAAATGTTATGACGTTTTAACGTATTACGTTATATGGTATGACGTTATAACGTATTACGTTATATGGTATGCCGTTATAACGTATTATGTTATATGGCATTACGTTATAACGTATTACGTTATATGGTATGACGTTATAACGTATTACGTTATATGGTATACAGTTATAACGTATTACGTTATTTGGTATGATTTTATAACGTATTACGTTATAGGGTATGACGTTACAACGTATTACGTTATATGTTATGACGTTATAACGTATTACGTTATATGGTTTGACGTTATAACGTATTACACTATATGTTATAACGTTATAACGTATTACGTAATATGGTATGCCGTTATAACGTATTACGTTATATGGCATTACGTTATAACGTATTACGTTATATGTTATAACGTTATAACGTATTACGTTATATGGGATGACGTTATAACGTATTACGTTCTATGTTATAACGTTGTAACGTATTACGTTATATGGTATACAGTTGTAGCGTATTACGTTATATGGTATGACGTTATAACGTATTACGTTATATGTCATAACGTTATAACGTATTACGTTCTATGTTATAACGTTGTAACGTATTACGTTATATGGTATACAGTTGTAACGTATTACGTTATATGGTATGACGTTATAACGTATTACGTTATATGTTATAACGTTATAACGTATTACGTTATATGGTATAACGTTATAACGTATTACGTTATATGTTATAACGTTATAACGTAATACGTTATATGGGATCACGTTATAACGTAATAAGATATATGGGATGACGTTATAACGTATTACGTTATATGGTATGACGTTATAACGTATTACGTTATATGGTATGCCGTTATAACGTATTACGTTATATGGCATTACGTTATAACGTATTACGTTATATGGTATGACGTCATAACGTATTAAGCTATGTGGCATAACGTTATAACGTATTACGTTATATGGTATGTCGTTATAACGTATTACTTTATATGTTATAACGTTATAACGTATTACGTTATATGGTATGACGTTATAACGTATTACGTTCTATGTTATAACGTTGTAACGTATTACGTTATATGGTATACAGTTGTAACGTATTACGTTATATGGTATGACGTTATAACGTATTACGTTATATGTTATAACGTTATAACGTATTACGTAATATGGTATGTCGTTATAACGTATTACGTTATATGTTATAACGTTATAACGTATTACGTTATATGGTATGACGTTATAACGTATTACGTTATATGGGATGACGTAATAACGTATTACGTTCTATGTTATAGCGTTCTAACGTATTACGTTATATGGTATACAGTTATAACGTATTACGTTATATCTTATATCGTTATAACGTATTACTTTATATGGCATAACGTTATAACGTATTACGTTATATGGTATGACGTTATAAGGTATTACGTTATATGGTATAACGTTATAACGTATGACGTTATATATTATAACGTTATAACGTAATAATTTATATGGTATGACGTTATAACGTATTACGTTATATGGTATGACGTTATAACGTATTACGTTATAGGGGATGACGTTACAACTTATTACGTTATATGTTATGACGTTATAACGTATTACGTTATATGGTATGACGTTATAACGTATTACGTTATATGGTATACAGTTGTAACGTATTACGTTATATGGTATGACGTTATAAGGTATTACGTTATATGGTATAACGTTATAACGTATGACGTTATATATTATAACATTATAACGTAATAATTTATATGGTATGACGTTATAACGTATTACGTTATATGGGATGACGTTATAACGTAATAGGTTATATGGTATGACGTTATAAGGTATTACGTTATATGGTATAACGTTATAACGTATGACGTTATATATTATAACGTTATAACGTAATAATTTATATGGTATGACGTTATAACGTATTACGTTATATGGGATGACGTTATAACGTAATAGGTTATATGGTATGACGTTATAACATAATACGTTATATGTTATGACGTTATAACGTATTAAGTTATGTGGCATAACGTTATAACGTATTTCGTTATAGGGGATGACGTTATGACGTATTACGTTAAATGTTATGACGTTTTAACGTATTACGATATATGGTATGACGTTATAACGTATTACGTTATATGGTATGCCGTTATAACGTATTACGTTATATGGCATTACGTTATAACGTATTACGTTATATGGTATGACGTTATAACGTATTACGTTATATGGTATACAGTTATAACGTATTACGTTATTTGGTATGATTTTATAACGTATTACGTTATAGGGGATGACGTTACAACGTATTACGTTATATGTTATGACGTTATAACGTATTACGTTATATGGTTTGACGTTATAACGTATTACACTATATGTTATAACGTTATAACGTATTACGTAATATGGTATGCCGTTATAACGTATTACGTTATATGGCATTACGTTATAACGTATTACGTTATATGTTATAACGTTATAACGTATTACGTTATATGGGATGACGTTATAACGTATTACGTTCTATGTTATAACGTTGTAACGTATTACGTTATATGGTATACAGTTGTAGCGTATTACGTTATATGGTATGACGTTATAACGTATTACGTTATATGTCATAACGTTATAACGTATTACGTTCTATGTTATAACGTTGTAACGTATTACGTTATATGGTATACAGTTGTAACGTATTACGTTATATGGTATGACGTTATAACGTATTACGTTATATGTTATAACGTTATAACGTATTACGTTATATGGTATAACGTTATAACGTATTACGTTATATGTTATAACGTTATAACGTAATACGTTATATGGGATCACGATATAACGTAATAAGATATATGGGATGACGTTATAACGTATTACGTTATATGGTATGACGTTATAACGTATTACGTTATATGGGATGACGTTATAACGTATTACGTTCTATGTTATAACGTTGTAACGTATTACGTTATATGGTATACAGTTGTAACGTATTACGTTATATGGTATGACGTTATAACGTATTACGTTATATGGTATAACGTTATAACGTATTACGTTCTATGTTATAACGTTGTAACGTATTACGTTATATGGTATACAGTTGTAGCGTATTACGTTATATGGTATGACGTTATAACGTATTACGTTATATGTCATAACGTTATAACGTATTACGTTATATGTTATAACGTTATAACGTATTACGTTATATGGGATGACGTTATAACGTATTACGTTCTATGTTATAACGTTGTAACGTATTACGTTATATGGTATACAGTTGTAGCGTATTACGTTATATGGTATGACGTTATAACGTATTACGTTATATGTCATAACGTTATAACGTATTACGTTCTATGTTATAACGTTGTAACGTATTACGTTATATGGTATACAGTTGTAACGTATTACGTTATATGGTATGACGTTATAACGTATTACGTTATATGTTATAACGTTATAACGTATTACGTTATATGGTATAACGTTATAACGTATTACGTTATATGTTATAACGTTATAACGTAATACGTTATATGGGATCACGATATAACGTAATAAGATATATGGGATGACGTTATAACGTATTACGTTATATGGTATGACGTTATAACGTATTACGTTATATGGTATGCCGTTATAACGTATTACGTTATATGGCATTACGTTATAACGTATTACGTTATATGGTATGACGTCATAACGTATTAAGCTATGTGGCATAACGTTATAACGTATTACGTTATATGGTATGTCGTTATAACGTATTACTTTATATGTTATAACGTTATAACGTATTACGTTATATGGTTTGACGTTATAATGTATTACACTATATGTTATAACGTTATAACGTATTACGTAATATGGTATGCCGTTATAACGTATTACGTTATATGGCATTACGTTATAACGTATTACGTTATATGTTATAACGTTATAACGTATTACGTTATATGGGATGACGTTATAACGTATTACGTTCTATGTTATAACGTTGTAACGTATTACGTTATATGGTATACAGTTGTAGCGTATTACGTTATATGGTATGACGTTATAACGTATTACGTTATATGTCATAACGTTATAACGTATTACGTTCTATGTTATAACGTTGTAACGTATTACGTTATATGGTATACAGTTGTAACGTATTACGTTATATGGTATGACGTTATAACGTATAACGTTATATGTTATAACGTTATAACGTATTACGTTATATGGTATAACGTTATAACGTATTACGTTATATGTTATAACGTTATAACGTAATACGTTATATGGGATCACGATATAACGTAATAAGATATATGGGATGACGTTATAACGTATTACGTTATATGGTATGACGTTATAACGTATTACGTTATATGGTATGCCGTTATAACGTATTACGTTATATGGCATTACGTTATAACGTATTACGTTATATGGTATGACGTCATAACGTATTAAGCTATGTGGCATAACGTTATAACGTATTACGTTATATGGTATGTCGTTATAACGTATTACTTTATATGTTATAACGTTATAACGTATTACGTTATATGGTATGACGTTATAACGTTGTAACGTATTACGTTATATGGTATACAGTTGTAACGTATTACGTTATATGGTATGACGTTATAACGTATTACGTTATATGGTATGACGTTATAACGTATTACGTTATATGGTATACAGTTGTAACGTATTACGTTATATGGTATGACGTTATAACGTATTACGTTATATGTTATAACGTTATAACGTATTACGTAATATGGTATGTCGTTATAACGTATTACGTTATAGGGGATGTCGTTATAACGTATTACGTTACATGGTATAACGTTATAACGTATTACGTTATATGGGACGACGTTATAACGCATTACATTATATGGTATAACGTTATAAAGTATTACGTTATATGGGATGACGTTATAACGTATTACGTTATATGTTATAACGTTATAACGTATTACGTTATATGGGATGACGTTATAACGTATTACGTTCCATGTTATAATGTTGTAACGTATTACGTTATATGGTATACAGTTGTAACGTATTACGTTATATGGTATGACGTTATAACGTATTACGTTATATGGTATACAGTTGTAACGTATTACGTTATAGGGGATGACGTTACAACGTATTACGTTATATGTTATGACGTTATAACGTATTACGTTATATGGTATGACGTTATAACGTATTACACTATATGTTATAACGTTATAACGTATTACGTAATATGGTATGCCGTTATAACGTATTACGTTATATGGCATTACGTTATAACGTATTACGTTATATGTTATAACGTTATAACGTATTACGTTATATGGGATGACGTTATAACGTATTACGTTCTATGTTATAACGTTGTAACGTATTACGTTATATGGTATACAGTTGTAGCGTATTACGTTATATGGTATGACGTTATAACGTATTACGTTATATGTTATAACGTTATAACGTATTACGTTCTATGTTATAACGTTGTAACGTATTACGTTATATGGTATACAGTTGTAACGTATTACGTTATATGGTATGACGTTATAACGTATTACGTTATATGTTATAACGTTATAACGTATTACGTTATATGGTATAACGTTATAACGTATTACGTTATATGTTATAACGTTATAACGTAATACGTTATATGGGATCACGTTATAACGTAATAAGATATATGGGATGACGTTATAACGTATTACGTTATATGGTATGACGTTATAACATATTACGTTATATGGTATAACGTTATAACGTATTACGTTATATGGCATAACGTTATACGTTATATGGGATGACGTTATAACGTATTACGTTATATGATATGACGTTATAACGTATTAAGCTATGTGGCATAGCGTTATAACGTATTACGTTATATGGTATGTCGTTATAACGTATTACTTTATATGTTATAACGTTATAACGTATTACGTTATATGGTATGACGTTATAACGTATTACGTTATATGGCATAACGTTATAACGTATTACGTTATATGATATAACGTTATAACGTAATACGTTATATGGGATGACGTTATAACGCAATAGGTTATATGGTATGACGTTATAACGTATTGCGTTATATGGGATGACGTTATAACGTATTACGTTCTATGTTATAACGTTGTAACGTATTACGTTATATGGTATACAGTTATAACGTATTACGTTATATGGTATGACGTTATAACTTATTACGTTATAGGGGATGACGTTACAACGTATTACGTTATATGTTATGACGTTATAACGTATTACGTTCTATGTTATAACGTTGTAACGTATTACGTTATATGGTATGACGTTATAACGTATTACGTTATAGGGGATGACGTTACAACGTATTACGTTATATGTTATGACGTTATAACGTATTACGTTATATGGTACGACGTTATAACGTATTACATTATATGTTATAACGTTATAACGTATTACGTAATATGGTATGCCGTTATAACGTATTACGTTATATGGCATTACGTTATAACGTATTACGTTATATGTTATAACGTTATAACGTATTACGTTATATGGGATGACGTTATAACGTATTACGTTCTATGTTATAACGTTGTAACGTATTACGTTATATGGTATGCAGTTGTAACGTATTACGTTATATGGTATGACGTTATAACGTATTACGTTATATGTTATAACGTTATAACGTATTACGTTCTATGTTATAACGTTGTAACGTATTACGTTATATGGTATACAGTTGTAACGTATTACGTTATATGGTATGACGTTATAACGTATTACGTTATATGGTATACAGTTGTAACGTATTACGTTATATGGTATGACGTTATAAGGTATTACGTTATATGGTATAACGTTATAACGTATGACGTTATATATTATAACATTATAACGTAATAATTTATATGGTATGACGTTATAACGTATTACGTTATATGGGATGACGTTATAACGTAATAGGTTATATGGTATGACGTTATAAGGTATTACGTTATATGGTATAACGTTATAACGTATGACGTTATATATTATAACGTTATAACGTAATAATTTATATGGTATGACGTTATAACGTATTACGTTATATGGGATGACGTTATAACGTAATAGGTTATATGGTATGACGTTATAACATAATACGTTATATGTTATGACGTTATAACGTATTAAGTTATGTGGCATAACGTTATAACGTATTACGTTATAGGGGATGACGTTATAACGTATTACGTTAAATGTTATGACGTTTTAACGTATTACGTTATATGGTATGACGTTATAACGTATTACGTTATATGGTATGCCGTTATAACGTATTACGTTATATGGCATTACGTTATAACGTATTACGTTATATGGTATGACGTTATAACGTATTACGTTATATGGTATACAGTTATAACGTATTACGTTATTTGGTATGACGTTATAACGTATTACGTTATAGGGGATGACGTTAAAACGTATTACGTTATATGTTATGACGTTATAACGTATTACGTTATATGGTTTGACGTTATAACGTATTACACTATATGTTATAACGTTATAACGTATTACGTAATATGGTTTGCCGTTATAACGTATTACGTTATATGGCATTACGTTATAACGTATTACGTTATATGTTATAACGTTATAACGTATTACGTTATATGGGATGACGTTATAACGTATTACGTTCTATGTTATAACGTTGTAACGTATTACGTTATATGGTATACAGTTGTAGCGTATTACGTTATGTGGTATGACGTTATAACGTATTACGTTATATGTCATAACGTTATAACGTATTACGTTCTATGTTATAACGTTGTAACGTATTACGTTATATGGTATACAGTTGTAACGTATTACGTTATATGGTATGACGTTATAACGTATTACGTTATATGTTATAACGTTATAACGTATTACGTTATATGGTATAACGTTATAACGTATTACGTTATATGTTATAACGTTATAACGTAATACGTTATATGGGATCACGTTATAACGTAATACGTTATATGGGATCACGTTATAACGTAATAAGATATATGGGATGACGTTATAACGTATTACGTTATATGGTATGACGTTATAACGTATTACGTTATATGGTATGCCGTTATAACGTATTACGTTATATGGCATTACGTTATAACGTATTACGTTATATGGTATGACGTCATAACGTATTAAGCTATGTGGCATAACGTTATAACGTATTACGTTATATGGTATGTCGTTATAACGTATTACTTTATATGTTATAACGTTATAACGTATTACGTTATATGGTATGACGTTATAACGTATTACGTTCTATGTTATAACGTTGTAACGTATTACGTTATATGGTATACAGTTGTAACGTATTACGTTATATGGTATGACGTTATAACGTATTACGTTATATGTTATAACGTTATAACGTATTACGTAATATGGTATGTCGTTATAACGTATTACGTTATATGTTATAACGTTATAACGTATTACGTTATATGGTATGACGTTATAACGTATTACGTTATATGGGATGACGTAATAACGTATTACGTTCTATGTTATAGCGTTCTAACGTATTACGTTATATGGTATACAGTTATAACGTATTACGTTATATGGTATGACGTTATAACGTATTACGTTATAGGGGATGACGTTACAACTTATTACGTTATATGTTATGACGTTATAACGTATTACGTCATATGGTATGACGTTATAACGTATTACGTTATATGTTATAACGTTATAACGTATTACGTTATATCTTATGTCGTTATAACGTATTACTTTATATGGCATAACGTTATAACGTATTACGTTATATGGTACGACGTTATAAGGTATTACGTTATATGGTATAACGTTATAACGTATGACGTTATATATTATAACGTTATAACGTAATAATTTATATGGTATGACGTTATAACGTATTACGTTATATGGTATGACGTTATAACGTATTACGTTATAGGGGATGACGTTACAACTTATTACGTTATATGTTATGACGTTATAACGTATTACGTTATATGGTATGACGTTATAACGTATTACGTTATATGGTATAACGTTATAACGTATGACGTTATATATTATAACGTTATAACGTAATAATTTATATGGTATGACGTTATAACGTATTGCGTTATATGGGATGACGTTATAACGTAATAGGTTATATGTTATGACGTTATAACATAATACGTTATATGTTATGACGTTATAACGTATTAAGATATGTGGCATAACGTTATAACGTATTACGTTATATGGTATGACGTTATAACGTATTACGTTATATGATATGACGTTATAACTTAATACGTTATTTGTTATGACGTTATAACGTACTACGTTATATGGAACGACTTTATAACATATTACGTTATTTGTTATGACGTTATTACGTACTACCTTATATGGGACTACGTTATAACGTATTACGTTATATGTTATAACGCTATAACGTATTACGTGATATGGTATGTCGTTGTAACGTATTACGTTATATGGTATGACGTTATAACGTATTACGTTATATGGTATACAGTTGTAACGTATTACGTTATATGGTATGACGTTATAACGTATTACGTTATATGTTATAACGTTATAACGTATTACGTAATATGGTATGTCGTTATAACGTATTACGTTATAGGGGATGTCGTTATAACGTATTACGTTACATGGTATAACGTTATAACGTATTACGTTATATGGGACGACGTTATAACGCATTACATTATATGGTATAACGTTATAAAGTATTACGTTATATGGGATGACGTTATAACGTATTACGTTATATGTTATAACGTTATAACGTATTACGTTATATGGGATGACGTTATAACGTATTACGTTCCATGTTATAATGTTGTAACGTATTACGTTATATGGTATGACGTTATAACGTATTACGTAATATGGTATGTCGTTATAACGTATTACGTTATACGTTATAACGTTATAACGTATTACGTTATATCTTATGTCGTTATAACGTATTACTTTATATGGCATAACGTTATAACGTATTACGTTATATGGTATGACGTTATAAGGTATTACGTTATATGGAATAACGTTATAACGTATGACGTTATATATTATAACGTTATAACGTAATAATTTATATGGTATGACGTTATAACGTATTACGTTATATGGGATGACGTTATAACGTATTACGTTATATGGTATGACGTTATAACAGAATACGTTATTTGTTATGACGTTATAACGTATTACGTTATATGGTATACAGTTGTAACGTATTACGTTATATGGTATGACGTTATAACGTATTACGTTATATGTTATAACGTTATAACGTATTACGTAATATGGTATGTCGTTATAACGTATTACGTTATACGGGATGTCGTTATAACGTATTACGTTACATGGTATAACGTTATAACGTATTACGTTATATGGGACGACGTTATAACGCATTACATTATATGGTATAACGTTATAAAGTATTACGTTATATGGGATGACGTTATAACGTATTACGTTATATGGTATGACGTTATAACGTATTACGTTATATGGCATAACGTTATAACGTATTACGTAATATGGTATGCCGTTATAACGTATTACGTTATATGGCATTACGTTATAACGTATTACGTAATATGGTATGTCGTTATAACGTATTACGTTATACGGGATGTCGTTATAACGTATTACGTTACATGGTATAACGTTATAACGTATTACGTTATATGGGACGACGTTATAACGCATTACATTATATGGTATAACGTTATAAAGTATTACGTTATATGGGATGACGTTATAACGTATTACGTTATATGGTATGACGTTATAACGTATTACGTTATATGGCATAACGTTATAACGTATTACGTAATATGGTATGCCGTTATAACGTATTACGTTATATGGCATTACGTTATAACGTATTACGTTATATGGTATGACGTTATAACGTATTACGTTATATGGTATGCCGTTATAACGTATTACGTTATATGGCATTACGTTATAACGTATTACGTTATATGTTATAACGTTATAACGTATTACGTTATATGGGATGACGTTATAACGTATTACGTTCTATGTTATAACGTTGTAACGTATTACGTTATATGGTATACAGTTGTAGCGTATTACGTTATGTGGTATGACGTTATAACGTATTACGTTATATGTCATAACGTTATAACGTATTACGTTCTATGTTATAACGTTGTAACGTATTACGTTATATGGTATACAGTTGTAACGTATTACGTTATATGGTATGACGTTATAACGTATTACGTTATATGTTATAACGTTATAACGTATTACGTTATATGGTATAACGTTATAACGTATTACGTTATATGTTATAACGTTATAACGTAATACGTTATATGGGATCACGTTATAACGTAATAAGATATATGGGATGACGTTATAACGTATTACGTTATATGGTATGACGTTATAACGTATTACGTTATATGGTATGCCGTAATAACGTATTACGTTATATGGCATTACGTTATAACGTATTACGTTATATGGTATGACGTCATAACGTATTAAGCTATGTGGCATAACGTTATAACGTATTACGTTATATGGTATGTCGTTATAACGTATTACTTTATATGTTATAACGTTATAACGTATTACGTAATATGGTATGTCGTTATAACGTATTACGTTATATGTTATAACGTTATAACGTATTACGTTATATGGTATGACGTTATAACGTATTACGTTATATGGGATGACGTAATAACGTATTACGTTCTATGTTATAGCGTTCTAACGTATTACGTTATATGGTATACAGTTATAACGTATTACGTTATATGGTATGACGTTATAACGTATTACGTTATAGGGGATGACGTTACAACTTATTACGTTATATGTTATGACGTTATAACGTATTACGTCATATGGTATGACGTTATAACGTATTACGTTATATGTTATAACGTTATAACGTATTACGTTATATCTTATGTCGTTATAACGTATTACTTTATATGGCATAACGTTATAACGTATTACGTTATATGGTACGACGTTATAAGGTATTACGTTATATGGTATAACGTTATAACGTATGACGTTATATATTATAACGTTATAACGTAATAATTTATATGGTATGACGTTATAACGTAATAATTTATATGGTATGACGTTATAACGTATTACGTTATATGGTATGACGTTATAACGTATTACGTTATAGGGGATGACGTTACAACTTATTACGTTATATGTTATGACGTTATAACGTATTACGTTATATGGTATGACGTTATAACGTATTACGTTATATGGTATAACGTTATAACGTATGACGTTATATATTATAACGTTATAACGTAATAATTTATATGGTATGATGTTATAACGTATTGCGTTATATGGGATGACGTTATAACGTAATAGGTTATATGTTATGACGTTATAACATAATACGTTATATGTTATGACGTTATAACGTATTAAGATATGTGGCATAACGTTATAACGTATTACGTTATATGGTATGACGTTATAACGTATTACGTTATATGATATGACGTTATAACTTAATACGTTATTTGTTATGACGTTATAACGTACTACGTTATATGGAACGACTTTATAACATATTACGTTATTTGTTATGACGTTATTACGTACTACCTTATATGGGACGACGTTATAACGTATTACGTTATATGTTATAACGCTATAACGTATTACGTGATATGGTATGTCGTTGTAACGTATTACGTTATATGGTATGACGTTATAACGTATTACGTTATATGGTATACAGTTGTAACGTATTACGTTATATGGTATGACGTTATAACGTATTACGTTATATGTTATAACGTTATAACGTATTACGTAATATGGTATGTCGTTATAACGTATTACGTTATAGGGGATGTCGTTATAACGTATTACGTTACATGGTATAACGTTATAACGTATTACGTTATATGGGACGACGTTATAACGCATTACATTATATGGTATAACGTTATAAAGTATTACGTTATATGGGATGACGTTATAACGTATTACGTTATATGTTATAACGTTATAACGTATTACGTTATATGGGATGACGTTATAACGTATTACGTTCCATGTTATAATGTTGTAACGTATTACGTTATATGGTATGACGTTATAACGTATTACGTAATATGGTATGTCGTTATAACGTATTACGTTATACGTTATAACGTTATAACGTATTACGTTATATCTTATGTCGTTATAACGTATTACTTTATATGGCATAACGTTATAACGTATTACGTTATATGGTATGACGTTATAAGGTATTACGTTATATGGTATACAGTTGTAACGTATTACGTTATATGGTATGACGTTATAACGTATTACGTTATATGTTATAACGTTATAACGTATTACGTAATATGGTATGTCGTTATAACGTATTACGTTATACGGGATGTCGTTATAACGTATTACGTTACATGGTATAACGTTATAACGTATTACGTTATATGGGACGACGTTATAACGCATTACATTATATGGTATGACGTTATAACGTATTACGTTATATGGTATGCCGTTATAACGTATTACGTTATATGGCATTACGTTATAACGTATTACGTTATATGTTATAACGTTATAACGTATTACGTTATATGGGATGACGTTATAACGTATTACGTTCTATGTTATAACGTTGTAACGTATTACGTTATATGGTATACAGTTGTAGCGTATTACGTTATGTGGTATGACGTTATAACGTATTACGTTATATGTCATAACGTTATAACGTATTACGTTCTATGTTATAACGTTGTAACGTATTACGTTATATGGTATACAGTTGTAACGTATTACGTTATATGGTATGACGTTATAACGTATTACGTTATATGTTATAACGTTATAACGTATTACGTTATATGGTATAACGTTATAACGTATTACGTTATATGTTATAACGTTATAACGTAATACGTTATATGGGATCACGTTATAACGTAATAAGATATATGGGATGACGTTATAACGTATTACGTTATATGGTATGACGTTATAACGTATTACGTTATATGGTATACAGTTGTAGCGTATTACGTTATGTGGTATGACGTTATAACGTATTACGTTATATGTCATAACGTTATAACGTATTACGTTCTATGTTATAACGTTGTAACGTATTACGTTATATGGCATTACGTTATAACGTATTACGTTATATGGTATAACGTTATAACGTATTACGTTATATGGGATGACGTTATAACGTATTACGTTCTATGTTATAACGTTGTAACGTATTACGTTATATGGTATACAGTTGTAGCGTATTACGTTATGTGGTATGACGTTATAACGTATTACGTTATATGTCATAACGTTATAACGTATTACGTTCTATGTTATAACGTTGTAACGTATTACGTTATATGGTATACAGTTGTAACGTATTACGTTATATGGTATGACGTTATAACGTATTACGTTATATGTTATAACGCTATAACGTATTACGTGATATGGTATGTCGTTGTAACGTATTACGTTATATGGTATGACGTTATAACGTATTACGTTATATGGTATACAGTTGTAACGTATTACGTTATATGGTATGACGTTATAACGTATTACGTTATATGTTATAACGTTATAACGTATTACGTAATATGGTATGTCGTTATAACGTATTACGTTATAGGGGATGTCGTTATAACGTATTACGTTACATGGTATAACGTTATAACGTATTACGTTATATGGGACGACGTTATAACGCATTACATTATATGGTATAACGTTATAAAGTATTACGTTATATGGGATGACGTTATAACGTATTACGTTATATGTTATAACGTTATAACGTATTACGTTATATGGGATGACGTTATAACGTATTACGTTCCATGTTATAATGTTGTAACGTATTACGTTATATGGTATGACGTTATAACGTATTACGTAATATGGTATGTCGTTATAACGTATTACGTTATACGTTATAACGTTATAACGTATTACGTTATATCTTATGTCGTTATAACGTATTACTTTATATGGCATAACGTTATAACGTATTACGTTATATGGTATGACGTTATAAGGTATTACGTTATATGGTATACAGTTGTAACGTATTACGTTATATGGTATGACGTTATAACGTATTACGTTATATGTTATAACGTTATAACGTATTACGTAATATGGTATGTCGTTATAACGTATTACGTTATACGGGATGTCGTTATAACGTATTACGTTACATGGTATAACGTTATAACGTATTACGTTATATGGGATGACGTTATAACGTATTACGTTCTATGTTATAACGTTGTAACGTATTACGTTATATGGTATACAGTTGTAGCGTATTACGTTATGTGGTATGACGTTATAACGTATTACGTTATATGTCATAACGTTATAACGTATTACGTTCTATGTTATAACGTTGTAACGTATTACGTTATATGGTATACAGTTGTAACGTATTACGTTATATGGTATGACGTTATAACGTATTACGTTATATGTTATAACGTTATAACGTATTACGTTATATGGTATAACGTTATAACGTATTACGTTATATGTTATAACGTTATAACGTAATACGTTATATGGGATCACGTTATAACGTAATAAGATATATGGGATGACGTTATAACGTATTACGTTATATGGTATGACGTTATAACGTATTACGTTATATGGTATGCCGTAATAACGTATTACGTTATATGGCATTACGTTATAACGTATTACGTTATATGGTATGACGTCATAACGTATTACGTTATATGGTACGACGTTATAAGGTATTACGTTATATGGTATAACGTTATAACGTATGACGTTATATATTATAACGTTATAACGTAATAATTTATATGGTATGACGTTATAACGTAATAATTTATATGGTATGACGTTATAACGTATTACGTTATATGGTATGACGTTATAACGTATTACGTTATAGGGGATGACGTTACAACTTATTACGTTATATGTTATGACGTTATAACGTATTACGTTATATGGTATGACGTTATAACGTATTACGTTATATGGTATAACGTTATAACGTATGACGTTATATATTATAACGTTATAACGTAATAATTTATATGGTATGATGTTATAACGTATTGCGTTATATGGGATGACGTTATAACGTAATAGGTTATATGTTATGACGTTATAACATAATACGTTATATGTTATGACGTTATAACGTATTAAGATATGTGGCATAACGTTATAACGTATTACGTTATATGGTATGACGTTATAACGTATTACGTTATATGATATGACGTTATAACTTAATACGTTATTTGTTATGACGTTATAACGTACTACGTTATATGGAACGACTTTATAACATATTACGTTATTTGTTATGACGTTATTACGTACTACCTTATATGGGACGACGTTATAACGTATTACGTTATATGTTATAACGCTATAACGTATTACGTGATATGGTATGTCGTTGTAACGTATTACGTTATATGGTATGACGTTATAACGTATTACGTTATATGGTATACAGTTGTAACGTATTACGTTATATGGTATGACGTTATAACGTATTACGTTATATGTTATAACGTTATAACGTATTACGTAATATGGTATGTCGTTATAACGTATTACGTTATAGGGGATGTCGTTATAACGTATTACGTTACATGGTATAACGTTATAACGTATTACGTTATATGGGACGACGTTATAACGCATTACATTATATGGTATAACGTTATAAAGTATTACGTTATATGGGATGACGTTATAACGTATTACGTTATATGTTATAACGTTATAACGTATTACGTTATATGGGATGACGTTATAACGTATTACGTTCCATGTTATAATGTTGTAACGTATTACGTTATATGGTATGACGTTATAACGTATTACGTAATATGGTATGTCGTTATAACGTATTACGTTATACGTTATAACGTTATAACGTATTACGTTATATCTTATGTCGTTATAACGTATTACTTTATATGGCATAACGTTATAACGTATTACGTTATATGGTATGACGTTATAAGGTATTACGTTATATGGTATACAGTTGTAACGTATTACGTTATATGGTATGACGTTATAACGTATTACGTTATATGTTATAACGTTATAACGTATTACGTAATATGGTATGTCGTTATAACGTATTACGTTATACGGGATGTCGTTATAACGTATTACGTTACATGGTATAACGTTATAACGTATTACGTTATATGGGACGACGTTATAACGCATTACATTATATGGTATAACGTTATAAAGTATTACGTTATATGGGATGACGTTATAACGTATTACGTTATATGGTATGACGTTATAACGTATTACGTTATATGGCATAACGTTATAACGTATTACGTAATATGGTATGCCGTTATAACGTATTACGTTATATGGTATGACGTTATAACTTAATACGTTATTTGTTATGACGTTATAACGTATTACGTTATATGGTATACAGTTGTAACGTATTACGTTATATGGTATGACGTTATAACGTATTACGTTATATGTTATAACGTTATAACGTATTACGTAATATGGTATGTCGTTATAACGTATTACGTTATACGGGATGTCGTTATAACGTATTACGTTACATGGTATAACGTTATAACGTATTACGTTATATGGGACGACGTTATAACGCATTACATTATATGGTATAACGTTATAAAGTATTACGTTATATGGGATGACGTTATAACGTATTACGTTATATGGTATGACGTTATAACGTATTACGTTATATGGCATAACGTTATAACGTATTACGTAATATGGTATGCCGTTATAACGTATTACGTTATATGGCATTACGTTATAACGTATTACGTTATATGGTATGACGTTATAACGTATTACGTTATATGGTATGCCGTTATAACGTATTACGTTATATGGCATTACGTTATAACGTATTACGTTATATGTTATAACGTTATAACGTATTACGTTATATGGGATGACGTTATAACGTATTACGTTCTATGTTATAACGTTGTAACGTATTACGTTATATGGTATACAGTTGTAGCGTATTACGTTATGTGGTATGACGTTATAACGTATTACGTTATATGTCATAACGTTATAACGTATTACGTTCTATGTTATAACGTTGTAACGTATTACGTTATATGGTATACAGTTGTAACGTATTACGTTATATGGTATGACGTTATAACGTATTACGTTATATGTTATAACGTTATAACGTATTACGTTATATGGTATAACGTTATAACGTATTACGTTATATGTTATAACGTTATAACGTAATACGTTATATGGGATCACGTTATAACGTAATAAGATATATGGGATGACGTTATAACGTATTACGTTATATGGTATGACGTTATAACGTATTACGTTATATGGTATGTCGTTATAACGTATTACTTTATATGTTATAACGTTATAACGTATTACGTTATATGGTATGACGTTATAACGTATTACGTTCTATGTTATAACGTTGTAACGTATTACGTTATATGGTATACAGTTGTAACGTATTACGTTATATGGTATGACGTTATAACGTATTACGTTATATGTTATAACGTTATAACGTATTACGTAATATGGTATGTCGTTATAACGTATTACGTTATATGTTATAACGTTATAACGTATTACGTTATATGGTATGACGTTATAACGTATTACGTTATATGGGATGACGTAATAACGTATTACGTTCTATGTTATAGCGTTCTAACGTATTACGTTATATGGTATACAGTTATAACGTATTACGTTATATGGTATGACGTTATAACGTATTACGTTATAGGGGATGACGTTACAACTTATTACGTTATATGTTATGACGTTATAACGTATTACGTCATATGGTATGACGTTATAACGTATTACGTTATATGTTATAACGTTATAACGTATTACGTTATATCTTATGTCGTTATAACGTATTACTTTATATGGCATAACGTTATAACGTATTACGTTATATGGTACGACGTTATAAGGTATTACGTTATATGGTATAACGTTATAACGTATGACGTTATATATTATAACGTTATAACGTAATAATTTATATGGTATGACGTTATAACGTATTACGTTATATGGTATGACGTTATAACGTATTACGTTATAGGGGATGACGTTACAACTTATTACGTTATATGTTATGACGTTATAACGTATTACGTTATATGGTATGACGTTATAACGTATTACGTTATATGGTATAACGTTATAACGTATGACGTTATATATTATAACGTTATAATGTAATAATTTATATGGTATGACGTTATAACGTATTGCGTTATATGGGATGACGTTATAACGTAATAGGTTATATGTTATGACGTTATAACATAATACGTTATATGTTATGACGTTATAACGTATTAAGATATGTGGCATAACGTTATAACGTATTACGTTATATGGTATGACGTTATAACGTATTACGTTATATGATATGACGTTATAACTTAATACGTTATTTGTTATGACGTTATAACGTACTACGTTATATGGAACGACTTTATAACATATTACGTTATTTGTTATGACGTTATTACGTACTACCTTATATGGGACGACGTTATAACGTATTACGTTATATGTTATAACGCTATAACGTATTACGTGATATGGTATGTCGTTGTAACGTATTACGTTATATGGTATGACGTTATAACGTATTACGTTATATGGTATACAGTTGTAACGTATTACGTTATATGGTATGACGTTATAACGTATTACGTTATATGTTATAACGTTATAACGTATTACGTAATATGGTATGTCGTTATAACGTATTACGTTATAGGGGATGTCGTTATAACGTATTACGTTACATGGTATAACGTTATAACGTATTACGTTATATGGGACGACGTTATAACGCATTACATTATATGGTATAACGTTATAAAGTATTACGTTATATGGGATGACGTTATAACGTATTACGTTATATGTTATAACGTTATAACGTATTACGTTATATGGGATGACGTTATAACGTATTACGTTCCATGTTATAATGTTGTAACGTATTACGTTATATGGTATGACGTTATAACGTATTACGTAATATGGTATGTCGTTATAACGTATTACGTTATACGTTATAACGTTATAACGTATTACGTTATATCTTATGTCGTTATAACGTATTACTTTATATGGCATAACGTTATAACGTATTACGTTATATGGTATGACGTTATAAGGTATTACGTTATATGGTATACAGTTGTAACGTATTACGTTATATGGTATGACGTTATAACGTATTACGTTATATGTTATAACGTTATAACGTATTACGTAATATGGTATGTCGTTATAACGTATTACGTTATACGGGATGTCGTTATAACGTATTACGTTACATGGTATAACGTTATAACGTATTACGTTATATGGGACGACGTTATAACGCATTACATTATATGGTATAACGTTATAAAGTATTACGTTATATGGGATGACGTTATAACGTATTACGTTATATGGTATGACGTTATAACGTATTACGTTATATGGCATAACGTTATAACGTATTACGTAATATGGTATGCCGTTATAACGTATTACGTTATATGGTATGACGTTATAACTTAATACGTTATTTGTTATGACGTTATAACGTATTACGTTATATGGTATACAGTTGTAACGTATTACGTTATATGGTATGACGTTATAACGTATTACGTTATATGTTATAACGTTATAACGTATTACGTAATATGGTATGTCGTTATAACGTATTACGTTATACGGGATGTCGTTATAACGTATTACGTTACATGGTATAACGTTATAACGTATTACGTTATATGGGACGACGTTATAACGCATTACATTATATGGTATAACGTTATAAAGTATTACGTTATATGGGATGACGTTATAACGTATTACGTTATATGGTATGACGTTATAACGTATTACGTTATATGGCATAACGTTATAACGTATTACGTAATATGGTATGCCGTTATAACGTATTACGTTATATGGCATTACGTTATAACGTATTACGTAATATGGTATGTCGTTATAACGTATTACGTTATACGGGATGTCGTTATAACGTATTACGTTACATGGTATAACGTTATAACGTATTACGTTATATGGGACGACGTTATAACGCATTACATTATATGGTATAACGTTATAAAGTATTACGTTATATGGGATGACGTTATAACGTATTACGTTATATGGTATGACGTTATAACGTATTACGTTATATGGCATAACGTTATAACGTATTACGTAATATGGTATGCCGTTATAACGTATTACGTTATATGGCATTACGTTATAACGTATTACGTTATATGGTATGACGTTATAACGTATTACGTTATATGGTATGCCGTTATAACGTATTACGTTATATGGCATTACGTTATAACGTATTACGTTATATGTTATAACGTTATAACGTATTACGTTATATGGGATGACGTTATAACGTATTACGTTCTATGTTATAACGTTGTAACGTATTACGTTATATGGTATACAGTTGTAGCGTATTACGTTATGTGGTATGACGTTATAACGTATTACGTTATATGTCATAACGTTATAACGTATTACGTTCTATGTTATAACGTTGTAACGTATTACGTTATATGGTATACAGTTGTAACGTATTACGTTATATGGTATGACGTTATAACGTATTACGTTATATGTTATAACGTTATAACGTATTACGTTATATGGTATAACGTTATAACGTATTACGTTATATGTTATAACGTTATAACGTAATACGTTATATGGGATCACGTTATAACGTAATAAGATATATGGGATGACGTTATAACGTATTACGTTATATGGTATGACGTTATAACGTATTACGTTATATGGTATGTCGTTATAACGTATTACTTTATATGTTATAACGTTATAACGTATTACGTTATATGGTATGACGTTATAACGTATTACGTTCTATGTTATAACGTTGTAACGTATTACGTTATATGGTATACAGTTGTAACGTATTACGTTATATGGTATGACGTTATAACGTATTACGTTATATGTTATAACGTTATAACGTATTACGTAATATGGTATGTCGTTATAACGTATTACGTTATATGTTATAACGTTATAACGTATTACGTTATATGGTATGACGTTATAACGTATTACGTTATATGGGATGACGTAATAACGTATTACGTTCTATGTTATAGCGTTCTAACGTATTACGTTATATGGTATACAGTTATAACGTATTACGTTATATGGTATGACGTTATAACGTATTACGTTATAGGGGATGACGTTACAACTTATTACGTTATATGTTATGACGTTATAACGTATTACGTCATATGGTATGACGTTATAACGTATTACGTTATATGTTATAACGTTATAACGTATTACGTTATATCTTATGTCGTTATAACGTATTACTTTATATGGCATAACGTTATAACGTATTACGTTATATGGTACGACGTTATAAGGTATTACGTTATATGGTATAACGTTATAACGTATGACGTTATATATTATAACGTTATAACGTAATAATTTATATGGTATGACGTTATAACGTATTACGTTATATGGTATGACGTTATAACGTATTACGTTATAGGGGATGACGTTACAACTTATTACGTTATATGTTATGACGTTATAACGTATTACGTTATATGGTATGACGTTATAACGTATTACGTTATATGGTATAACGTTATAACGTATGACGTTATATATTATAACGTTATAATGTAATAATTTATATGGTATGACGTTATAACGTATTGCGTTATATGGGATGACGTTATAACGTAATAGGTTATATGTTATGACGTTATAACATAATACGTTATATGTTATGACGTTATAACGTATTAAGATATGTGGCATAACGTTATAACGTATTACGTTATATGGTATGACGTTATAACGTATTACGTTATATGATATGACGTTATAACTTAATACGTTATTTGTTATGACGTTATAACGTACTACGTTATATGGAACGACTTTATAACATATTACGTTATTTGTTATGACGTTATTACGTACTACCTTATATGGGACGACGTTATAACGTATTACGTTATATGGGACGACGTTATAACGCATTACATTATATGGTATAACGTTATAAAGTATTACGTTATATGGGATGACGTTATAACGTATTACGTTATATGTTATAACGTTATAACGTATTACGTTATATGGGATGACGTTATAACGTATTACGTTCCATGTTATAATGTTGTAACGTATTACGTTATATGGTATGACGTTATAACGTATTACGTAATATGGTATGTCGTTATAACGTATTACGTTATACGTTATAACGTTATAACGTATTACGTTATATCTTATGTCGTTATAACGTATTACTTTATATGGCATAACGTTATAACGTATTACGTTATATGGTATGACGTTATAAGGTATTACGTTATATGGAATAACGTTATAACGTATGACGTTATATATTATAACGTTATAACGTAATAATTTATATGGTATGACGTTATAACGTATTACGTTATATGGTATGACGTTATAACGTATTACGTTATAGGGGATGACGTTACAACTTATTACGTTATATGTTATGACGTTATAACGTATTACGTTATATGGTATGACGTTATAACGTATTACGTTATATGGTATAACGTTATAACGTATGACGTTATATATTATAACGTTATAATGTAATAATTTATATGGTATGACGTTATAACGTATTGCGTTATATGGGATGACGTTATAACGTAATAGGTTATATGTTATGACGTTATAACATAATACGTTATATGTTATGACGTTATAACGTATTAAGATATGTGGCATAACGTTATAACGTATTACGTTATATGGTATGACGTTATAACGTATTACGTTATATGATATGACGTTATAACTTAATACGTTATTTGTTATGACGTTATAACGTACTACGTTATATGGAACGACTTTATAACATATTACGTTATTTGTTATGACGTTATTACGTACTACCTTATATGGGACGACGTTATAACGTATTACGTTATATGGGACGACGTTATAACGCATTACATTATATGGTATAACGTTATAAAGTATTACGTTATATGGGATGACGTTATAACGTATTACGTTATATGTTATAACGTTATAACGTATTACGTTATATGGGATGACGTTATAACGTATTACGTTCCATGTTATAATGTTGTAACGTATTACGTTATATGGTATGACGTTATAACGTATTACGTAATATGGTATGTCGTTATAACGTATTACGTTATACGTTATAACGTTATAACGTATTACGTTATATCTTATGTCGTTATAACGTATTACTTTATATGGCATAACGTTATAACGTATTACGTTATATGGTATGACGTTATAAGGTATTACGTTATATGGAATAACGTTATAACGTATGACGTTATATATTATAACGTTATAACGTAATAATTTATATGGTATGACGTTATAACGTATTACGTTATATGGGATGACGTTATAACGTATTACGTTATATGGTATGACGTTATAACTTAATACGTTATTTGTTATGACGTTATAACGTATTACGTTATATGGTATACAGTTGTAACGTATTACGTTATATGGTATGACGTTATAACGTATTACGTTATATGTTATAACGTTATAACGTATTACGTAATATGGTATGTCGTTATAACGTATTACGTTATACGGGATGTCGTTATAACGTATTACGTTACATGGTATAACGTTATAACGTATTACGTTATATGGGACGACGTTATAACGCATTACATTATATGGTATAACGTTATAAAGTATTACGTTATATGGGATGACGTTATAACGTATTACGTTATATGGTATGACGTTATAACGTATTACGTTATATGGCATAACGTTATAACGTATTACGTAATATGGTATGCCGTTATAACGTATTACGTTATATGGCATTACGTTATAACGTATTACGTAATATGGTATGTCGTTATAACGTATTACGTTATACGGGATGTCGTTATAACGTATTACGTTACATGGTATAACGTTATAACGTATTACGTTATATGGGACGACGTTATAACGCATTACATTATATGGTATAACGTTATAAAGTATTACGTTATATGGGATGACGTTATAACGTATTACGTTATATGGTATGACGTTATAACGTATTACGTTATATGGCATAACGTTATAACGTATTACGTAATATGGTATGCCGTTATAACGTATTACGTTATATGGCATTACGTTATAACGTATTACGTTATATGGTATGACGTTATAACGTATTACGTTATATGGTATGCCGTTATAACGTATTACGTTATATGGCATTACGTTATAACGTATTACGTTATATGGTATGACGTTATAACGTATTACGTTATATGGTATACA
Source organism: Bombus huntii (assembly GCF_024542735.1). Classification (NCBI taxonomy): domain Eukaryota; kingdom Metazoa; phylum Arthropoda; class Insecta; order Hymenoptera; family Apidae; genus Bombus; species Bombus huntii. The sequence goes on from NC_066238.1 coordinate 23,304,970, forward strand.
GTTATAACGTATTACGTTATATGGTATGACGTTATAACGTATTACGTCATATGGTATGACGTTATAACGTATTACGTTATATGTTATAACGTTATAACGTATTACGTTATATCTTATGTCGTTATAACGTATTACTTTATATGGCATAACGTTATAACGTATTACGTTATATGGTATGACGTTATAAGGTATTACGTTATATGGTATAACGTTATAACGTATGACGTTATATATTATAACGTTATAACGTAATAATTTATATGGTATGACGTTATAACGTATTACGTTATATGGTATGACGTTATAACGTATTACGTTATAGGGGATGACGTTACAACTTATTACGTTATATGTTATGACGTTATAACGTATTACGTTATATGGTATGACGTTATAACGTATTACGTTATATGGCATAACGTTATAACGTATTACGTAATATGGTATGCCGTTATAACGTATTACGTTATATGGCATTACGTTATAACGTATTACGTAATATGGTATGTCGTTATAACGTATTACGTTATACGGGATGTCGTTATAACGTATTACGTTACATGGTATAACGTTATAACGTATTACGTTATATGGGACGACGTTATAACGCATTACATTATATGGTATAACGTTATAAAGTATTACGTTATATGGGATGACGTTATAACGTATTACGTTATATGGTATGACGTTATAACGTATTACGTTATATGGCATAACGTTATAACGTATTACGTAATATGGTATGCCGTTATAACGTATTACGTTATATGGCATTACGTTATAACGTATTACGTTATATGGTATGACGTTATAACGTATTACGTTATATGGTATGCCGTTATAACGTATTACGTTATATGGCATTACGTTATAACGTATTACGTTATATGGTATGACGTTATAACGTATTACGTTATATGGTATACAGTTATAACGTATTACGTTATATGGTATGACGTTATAACGTATTACGTCATATGGTATGACGTTATAACGTATTACGTTATATGTTATAACGTTATAACGTATTACGTTATATCTTATGTCGTTATAACGTATTACTTTATATGGCATAACGTTATAACGTATTACGTTATATGGTATGACGTTATAAGGTATTACGTTATATGGTATAACGTTATAACGTATGACGTTATATATTATAACGTTATAACGTAATAATTTATATGGTATGACGTTATAACGTATTACGTTATATGGTATGACGTTATAACGTATTACGTTATAGGGGATGACGTTACAACTTATTACGTTATATGTTATGACGTTATAACGTATTACGTTATATGGTATGACGTTATAACGTATTACGTTATATGGTATAACGTTATAACGTATGACGTTATATATTATAACGTTATAACGTAATAATTTATATGGTATGACGTTATAACGTATTACGTTATATGGTATGACGTTATAACGTATTACGTTATAGGGGATGACGTTACAACTTATTACGTTATATGTTATGACGTTATAACGTATTAAGTTATGTGGCATAACGTTATAACGTATTACGTTATATGGCATGACGTTATAACGTATTACGTTATATGGTATGACGTTATAACTTAATACGTTACTTGTTATGACGTTATAACGTACTACGTTATATGGAACGACTTTATAACATATTACGTTATTTGTTATGACGTTATTACGTACTACCTTATATGGGACGACGTTATAACGTATTACGTTATATGTTATAACGCTATAACGTATTACGTTATATGGTATGACGTTATAACGTATTACGTTATATGGTATGACGTAATAACTTAATACGAAATTTGTTATGACGTTATAACGTACTACGTTATATGGAACGACTTTATAACATATTACGTTATTTGTTATGACGTTATTACGTACTACCTTATATGGGACGACGTTATAACGTATTACGTTATATGTTATAACGCTATAACGTATTACGTGATATGGTATGTCGTTATAACGTATTACGTTATATGGTATGACGTTATAACGTATTACGTTATATGGTATACAGTTGTAACGTTTTACGTTATATGGTATGACGTTATAACGTATTACGTTATATGTTATAACGTTATAACGTATTACGTAATATGGTATGTCGTTATAACGTATTACGTTATAGGGGATGTCGTTATAACGTATTACGTTACATGGTATAACGTTATAACGTATTACGTTGTATGGGACGACGTTATAACGCATTACATTATATGGTATAACGTTATAAAGTATTACGTTATATGGGATGACGTTATAACGTATTACGTTATATGTTATATCGTTATAACGTATTACGTTATATGGGATGACGTTATAACGTATTACGTTCCATGTTATAATGTTGTAACGTATTACGTTATATGGTATACAGTTGTAACGTATTACGTTATATGGTATGACGTTATAACGTATTACGTTATATGTTATGACGTTGTAACGTATTACGTTATATGGTATACAGTTGTAACGTATTACGTTATATGGTATGACGTTATAACGTATTACGTTATATGTTATAACGTTATAACGTATTACGTTATATGGTATAACGTTATAACGTATTACGTTATATGTTATAACGTTATAACGTAATACGTTATATGGGATCACGTTATAACGTAATAAGATATATGGGATGACGTTATAACGTATTACGTTATATGGTATAACGTTATAACGTATGACGTTATATATTATAACGTTATAACGTAATAATTTATATGGTATGACGTTATAACGTATTACCTTATATGGGATGACGTTATAACGTAATAGGTTATATGGTATGACGTTATAACATAATACGTTATATGTTATGACGTTATAACGTATTAAGTTATGTGGCATAACGTTATAACGTATTACGTTATATGGTATGACGTTATAACGTATTACGTTATATGGTATAACGTTATAACGTATGACGTTATATATTATAACGTTATAACGTAATAATTTATATGGTATGACGTTATAACGTATTACCTTATATGGGATGACGTTATAACGTAATAGGTTATATGGTATGACGTTATAACATAATACGTTATATGTTATGACGTTATAACGTATTAAGTTATGTGGCATAACGTTATAACGTATTACGTTATATGGTATGACGTTATAACGTATTACGTTATATGGGATGACGTTATAACGTAATAGGTTATATGGTATGACGTTATAACATAATACGTTATATGTTATGACGTTATAACGTATTAAGTTATGTGGCATAACGTTATAACGTATTACGTTATATGGTATGACGTTATAACGTATTACGTTATATGGTATGACGTTATAACGTATTACGTTATATATTATAACGTTATAACGTAATAATTTATATGGTATGACGTTATAACGTATTACGTTATATGGTATACAGTTGTAACGTATTACGTTATATCGTATGACGTTATAACGTATTACGTTATATGTTATAACGTTATAACGTATTACGTAATATGGTATGTCGTTATAACGTATTACGTTATAGGGGATGTCGTTATAACGTATTACGTTACATGGTATAACGTTATAACGTATTACGTTATATGGGACGACGTTATAACGCATTACATTATATGGTATAACGTTATAAAGTATTACGTTATATGGGATGACGTTATAACGTATTACGTTATATGTTATAACGTTATAACGTATTACGTTATATGGGATGACGTTATAACGTATTACGTTCCATGTTATAATGTTGTAACGTATTACGTTATATGGTATACAGTTGTAACGTATTACGTTATATGGTATGACGTTATAACGTATTACGTTATATGTTATAACGTTATAACGTATTACGTAATATGGTATGTCGTTATAACGTATTATGTTATATGTTATAACCTTATAACGTATTACGTTATATCTTATGTCGTTATAACGTATTACTTTATATGGCATAACGTTATAACGTATTACGTTATATGGTATGACGTTATAAGGTATTACGTTATATGGTATAACGTTATAACGTATGACGTTATATATTATAACGTTATAACGTAATAATTTATATGGTATGACGTTATAACGTATTACGTTATATGGGATGACGTTATAACGTATTACGTTATATGGTATGACGTTATAACTTAATACGTTATTTGTTATGACGTTATAACATAATACGTTATATGTTATGACGTTATAACGTATTAAGTTATGTGGCATAACGTTATAACGTATTACGTTATATGGTATGACGTTATAACGTATTACGTTATATGTTATAACGTTATAACGTATTACGTAATATGGTATGTCGTTATAACGTATTATGTTATATGTTATAACGTTATAACGTATTACGTTATATCTTATGTCGTTATAACGTATTACTTTATATGGCATAACGTTATAACGTATTACGTTATATGGTATGACGTTATAAGGTATTACGTTATATGGTATAACGTTATAACGTATGACGTTATATATTATAACGTTATAACGTAATAATTTATATGGTATGACGTTATAACGTATTACGTTATATGGGATGACGTTATAACGTATTACGTTATATGGTATGACGTTATAACTTAATACGTTATTTGTTATGACGTTATAACGTATTAAGTTATGTGGCATAACGTTATAACGTATTGCGTTATATGGTATGACGTTATAACGTATTACGTTATATGGTATGACGTTATAACTTAATACGTTATTTGTTATGACGTTATAACGTACTACGTTATATGGAACGACTTTATAACATATTACGTTATTTGTTATGACGTTATTACGTACTACCTTATATGGGACGACGTTATAACGTATTACGTTATATGTTATAACGCTATAACGTATTACGTGATATGGTATGTCGTTATAACGTATTACGTTATATGGTATGACGTTATAACGTATTACGTTATATGGTATACAGTTGTAACGTATTACGTTATATGGTATGACGTTATAACGTATTACGTTATATGTTATAACGTTATAACGTATTACGTAATATGGTATGTCGCTATAACGTATTACGTTATACGGGATGTCGTTATAACGTATTACGTTACATGGTATAACGTTATAACGTATTACGTTATATGGGACGACGTTATAACGCATTACATTATATGGTATAACGTTATAAAGTATTACGTTATATGGTATGACGTTATAAGGTATTACGTTATATGGTATAACGTTATAACGTAATACGTTATATGGGATCACGTTATAACGTAATAAGATATATGGGATGACGTTATAACGTATTACGTTATATGTTATAACGTTATAACGTATTACGTTATATGTTATAACGTTATAACGTATTACGTAATATGGTATGTCGTTATAACGTATTACGTTATATGGCATTACGTTATAACGTATTACGTTATATGGGACGACGTTATAACGCATTACATTATATAGTATAACGTTATAACGTATTACGTTATATGGCATAACGTTATAACGTATTACGTTATATGATATAACGTTATAACGTAATACGTTATATGGGATGACGTTATAACGTAATAGGTTGTATGATATGACGTTATAACGTATTACGTTATATGGGATAACGTTATAACGTATTACGTTCTATGTTATAACGTTCTAACGTATTATGTTATATGGTATACGGTTATAACGTATTACGTTATATGGTATGACGTTATAACGTATTACGTTATAGGGGATGACGTTATAACGTATTACGTTATATGTTATGACGTTATAACGTATTACGTTATATGGTATGTCGTTATAACGTATTACGTTATATGTTATAACGTTATAACGTATTACGTTATATGGTATGACGTTATAACGTATTAAGTTATGTGGCATAACGTTGTAACGTATTGCGTTATATGGTATGACGTTATAACGTATTACGTTATATGGTATGACGTTATAACTTAATACGTTATTTGTTATGACGTTATAACGTACTACGTTATATGGAACGACTTTATAACATATTACGTTATTTGTTATGACGTTATTACGTACTACCTTATATGGGACGACGTTATAACGTATTACGTTATATGTTATAACGCTATAACGTATTACGTGATATGGTATGTCGTTATAACGTATTACGTTATATGGTATGACGTTATAACGTATTACGTTATATGGTATACAGTTGTAACGTATTACGTTATATGGTATGACGTTATAACGTATTACGTTATATGTTATAACGTTATAACGTATTACGTAATATGGTATGTCGCTATAACGTATTACGTTATACGGGATGTCGTTATAACGTATTACGTTACATGGTATAACGTTATAACGTATTACGTTATATGGGACGACGTTATAACGCATTACATTATATGGTATAACGTTATAAAGTATTACGTTATATGGTATGACGTTATAAGGTATTACGTTATATGGTATAACGTTATAACGTAATACGTTATATGGGATCACGTTATAACGTAATAAGATATATGGGATGACGTTATAACGTATTACGTTATATGTTATAACGTTATAACGTATTACGTTATATGTTATAACGTTATAACGTATTACGTAATATGGTATGTCGTTATAACGTATTACGTTATATGGCATTACGTTATAACGTATTACGTTATATGGGACGACGTTATAACGCATTACATTATATAGTATAACGTTATAACGTATTACGTTATATGGCATAACGTTATAACGTATTACGTTATATGATATAACGTTATAACGTAATACGTTATATGGGATGACGTTATAACGTAATAGGTTGTATGATATGACGTTATAACGTATTACGTTATATGGGATAACGTTATAACGTATTACGTTCTATGTTATAACGTTCTAACGTATTATGTTATATGGTATACGGTTATAACGTATTACGTTATATGGTATGACGTTATAACGTATTACGTTATAGGGGATGACGTTATAACGTATTACGTTATATGTTATGACGTTATAACGTATTACGTTATATGGTATGTCGTTATAACGTATTACGTTATATGTTATAACGTTATAACGTATTACGTTATATGGTATGACGTTATAACGTATTACGTTATATGTTATAACGTTATAACGTATTACGTTATATGGGATGACGTTATAACGTATTACGTTCCATGTTATAATGTTGTAACGTATTACGTTATATGGTATACAGTTGTAACGTATTACGTTATATGGTATGACGTTATAACGTATTACGTTATATGTTATAACGTTATAACGTATTACGTAATATGGTATGTCGTTATAACGTATTATGTTATATGTTATAACCTTATAACGTATTACGTTATATCTTATGTCGTTATAACGTATTACTTTATATGGCATAACGTTATAACGTATTACGTTATATGGTATGACGTTATAAGGTATTACGTTATATGGTATAACGTTATAACGTATGACGTTATATATTATAACGTTATAACGTAATAATTTATATGGTATGACGTTATAACGTATTACGTTATATGGGATGACGTTATAACGTATTACGTTATATGGTATGACGTTATAACTTAATACGTTATTTGTTATGACGTTATAACGTATTAAGTTATGTGGCATAACGTTATAACGTATTGCGTTATATGGTATGACGTTATAACGTATTACGTTATATGGTATGACGTTATAACGTATTACGTTATATGTTATAACGTTATAACGTATTACGTAATATGGTATGTCGTTATAACGTATTATGTTATATGTTATAACGTTATAACGTATTACGTTATATCTTATGTCGTTATAACGTATTACTTTATATGGCATAACGTTATAACGTATTACGTTATATGGTATGACGTTATAAGGTATTACGTTATATGGTATAACGTTATAACGTATGACGTTATATATTATAACGTTATAACGTAATAATTTATATGGTATGACGTTATAACGTATTACGTTATATGGGATGACGTTATAACGTATTACGTTATATGGTATGACGTTATAACTTAATACGTTATTTGTTATGACGTTATAACGTATTAAGTTATGTGGCATAACGTTATAACGTATTGCGTTATATGGTATGACGTTATAACGTATTACGTTATATGGTATGACGTTATAACTTAATACGTTATTTGTTATGACGTTATAACGTACTACGTTATATGGAACGACTTTATAACATATTACGTTATTTGTTATGACGTTATTACGTACTACCTTATATGGGACGACGTTATAACGTATTACGTTATATGTTATAACGCTATAACGTATTACGTGATATGGTATGTCGTTATAACGTATTACGTTATATGGTATGACGTTATAACGTATTACGTTATATGGTATACAGTTGTAACGTATTACGTTATATGGTATGACGTTATAACGTATTACGTTATATGTTATAACGTTATAACGTATTACGTAATATGGTATGTCGCTATAACGTATTACGTTATACGGGATGTCGTTATAACGTATTACGTTACATGGTATAACGTTATAACGTATTACGTTATATGGGACGACGTTATAACGCATTACATTATATGGTATAACGTTATAAAGTATTACGTTATATGGTATGACGTTATAAGGTATTACGTTATATGGTATAACGTTATAACGTAATACGTTATATGGGATCACGTTATAACGTAATAAGATATATGGGATGACGTTATAACGTATTACGTTATATGTTATAACGTTATAACGTATTACGTTATATGTTATAACGTTATAACGTATTACGTAATATGGTATGTCGTTATAACGTATTACGTTATATGGCATTACGTTATAACGTATTACGTTATATGGGACGACGTTATAACGCATTACATTATATAGTATAACGTTATAACGTATTACGTTATATGGCATAACGTTATAACGTATTACGTTATATGATATAACGTTATAACGTAATACGTTATATGGGATGACGTTATAACGTAATAGGTTGTATGATATGACGTTATAACGTATTACGTTATATGGGATAACGTTATAACGTATTACGTTCTATGTTATAACGTTCTAACGTATTATGTTATATGGTATACGGTTATAACGTATTACGTTATATGGTATGACGTTATAACGTATTACGTTATAGGGGATGACGTTATAACGTATTACGTTATATGTTATGACGTTATAACGTATTACGTTATATGGTATGTCGTTATAACGTATTACGTTATATGTTATAACGTTATAACGTATTACGTTATATGGTATGACGTTATAACGTATTACGTTATATGGGATGACGTAATAACGTATTACGTTCTATGTTATAGCGTTCTAACGTATTACGTTATATGGTATACAGTTATAACGTATTACGTTATATGGTATGACGTTATAACGTATTACGTTATAGGGGATGTCGTTATAACGTATTACGTTACATGGTATAACGTTATAACGTATTACGTTATATGGGACGACGTTATAACGCATTACATTATATGGTATAACGTTATAAAGTATTACGTTATATGGGATGACGTTATAACGTATTACGTTATATGGTATGACGTTATAACGTATTACGTTATATGGCATAACGTTATAACGTATTACGTAATATGGTATGCCGTTATAACGTATTACGTTATATGGCATTACGTTATAACGTATTACGTTATATGGTATGACGTTATAACGTATTACGTTATAGGGGATGTCGTTATAACGTATTACGTTACATGGTATAACGTTATAACGTATTACGTTATATGGGACGACGTTATAACGCATTACATTATATGGTATAACGTTATAAAGTATTACGTTATATGGGATGACGTTATAACGTATTACGTTATATGGTATGCCGTTATAACGTATTACGTTATATGGCATTACGTTATAACGTATTACCTTATATGGGATGACGTTATAACGTATTACGTTCCATGTTATAATGTTGTAACGTATTACGTTATATGGTATACAGTTGTAACGTATTACGTTATATGTTAAGACGTTATAACGTATTACGTTATATGTTATGACGGTGTAACGTATTACGTTATATGGTATACAGTTGTAACGTATTACGTTATATGGTATGACGTTATAACGTGTTACGTTATATGTTATAACGTTATAACGTATTACGTTATATGGTATAACGTTATAACGTATTACGTTATATGTTATAACGTTATAACGTAATACGTTATATGGGATCACGTTATAACGTAATAAGATATATGGGATGACGTTATAACGTATTACGTTATATGGTATGCCGTTATAACGTATTACGTTATATGGTATAACGTTATAACGTAATACGTTATATGGGATCACGTTATAACGTAATAAGATATATGGGATGACGTTATAACGTATTACGTTATATGGTATGCCGTTATAACGTATTACGTTATATGGGATGACGTTATAACGTATTACGTTCCATGTTATAATGTTGTAACGTATTACGTTATATGGTATACAGTTGTAACGTATTACGTTATATGGTATGACGTTATAACGTATTACGTTATATGTTATAACGTTATAACGTATTACGTTATATGGTATAACGTTATAACGTATTACGTTATATGTTATAACGTTATAACGTAATACGTTATATGGGATCACGTTATAACGTAATAAGATATATGGGATGACGTTATAACGTATTACGTTATATGTTATAACGTTATAACGTATTACGTTATATGTTCTAACGTTATAACGTATTACGTTATATGGTATGACGTTATAACGTATTACGTTATATGGCATAACGTTATAACGTATTACGTTATATGGCATTACGTTATAACGTATTACGTTATATGGTATGACGTTATAACGTATTACGTTATATGGTATACAGTTATAACGTATTACGTTATATGGCATTACGTTATAACGTATTACGTTATATGGTATGACGTTATAACGTATTACGTTATATGGTATACAGTTATAACGTATTACGTTATATGGTATGACGTTATAACGTATTACGTTATAGGGGATGACGTTACAACGTATTACGTTCTATGTTATAACGTTGTAACGTATTACGTTATATGGTATACAGTTGTAACGTATTACGTTATATGGTATGACGTTATAACGTATTACGTTATATGTTATAACGTTATAACGTATTACGTTCTATGTTATAACCTTATAACGTATTACGTTATATGGGATGACGTTATAACGTATTACGTTATATGTTATAACGTTGTAACGTATTACGTTATATGGTATACAGTTGTAACGTATTACGTTATATGGTATGACGTTATAACGTATTACGTTATATGTTATAACGTTATAACGTATTACGTTATATGGTATGACGTTATAACGTATGACGTTATATGTTATAACGTTATAACGTATTACGTTATATGGTATAACGTTATAACGTATTACGTTATATGGTATAACGTTATAACGTATTACGTTATATGTTATAACGTTATAACGTAATACGTTATATGGGATCACGTTATAACGTAATAAGATATATGGGATGACGTTATAACGTATTACGTTATATGTTATAACGTTATAACGTATTACGTTATATGTTATAACGTTATAACGTATTACGTTATATGGTATGACGTTATAACGTATTACGTTATATGGCATAACGTTATAACGTATTACGTAATATGGTATGCCGTTATAATGTATTACGTTATATGGCATTACGTTATAACGTATTACGTTATATGGTATGACGTTATAACGTATTACGTTATATGGTATGCCGTTATAACGTATTACGTTATATGGCATTACGTTATAACGTATTACGTTATATGGTATGACGTTATAACGTATTACGTTATATGGTATACAGTTATAACGTATTACGTTATATGGTATGACGTTATAACGTATTACGTTATAGGGGATGACGTTACAACGTATTACGTTCTATGTTATAACGTTGTAACGTATTACGTTATATGGTATACAGTTGTAACGTATTACGTTATATGGTATGACGTTATAACGTATTACGTTATATGTTATAACGTTATAACGTATTACGTTCTATGTTATAACCTTATAACGTATTACGTTATATGGGATGACGTTATAACGTATTACGTTATATGTTATAACGTTGTAACGTATTACGTTATATGGTATACAGTTGTAACGTATTACGTTATATGGTATGACGTTATAACGTATTACGTTATATGTTATAACGTTATAACGTATTACGTAATATGGTATGTCGTTATAACGTATTACGTTATATGGCATTACGTTATAACGTATTACGTTATATGGTATGACGTTGTAACGTATTACGTTATATGGTATACAGTTATAACGTATTACGTTATATGGTATGACGTTATAACGTATTACGTTATATGTTATAATGTTATAACGTATTTCGTTATATGGTATGACGTTATAACGTATTACGTTCCATGTTATAACGTTGTAACGTATTACGTTATATGGTATACAGTTGTAACGTATTACGTTATATGGTATGACGTTATAACGTATTACGTTATATGTTATAACGTTATAACGTATTACGTAATATGGTATGTCGTTATAACGTATTACGTTATATGATATAACGTTATAACGTAATACGTTATATGGGATCACGTTATAACGTAATAAGATATATGGGATGACGTTATAACGTATTACGTTATATGGGACGACGTTATAACGCATTACATTATATGGTATAACGTTATAACGTATTACGTTATATGGCATAACGTTATAACGTATTACGTTATATGTTAAGACGTTATAACGTATTACGTTATATGTTATGACGGTGTAACGTATTACGTTATATGGTATACAGTTGTAACGTATTACGTTATATGGTATGACGTTATAACGTGTTACGTTATATGTTATAACGTTATAACGTATTACGTTATATGGTATAACGTTATAACGTATTACGTTATATGTTATAACGTTATAACGTAATACGTTATATGGGATCACGTTATAACGTAATAAGATATATGGGATGACGTTATAACGTATTACGTTATATGGTATGCCGTTATAACGTATTACGTTATATGGTATAACGTTATAACGTAATACGTTATATGGGATCACGTTATAACGTAATAAGATATATGGGATGACGTTATAACGTATTACGTTATATGGTATGCCGTTATAACGTATTACGTTATATGGGATGACGTTATAACGTATTACGTTCCATGTTATAATGTTGTAACGTATTACGTTATATGGTATACAGTTGTAACGTATTACGTTATATGGTATGACGTTATAACGTATTACGTTATATGTTATAACGTTATAACGTAATACGTTATATGGGATCACGTTATAACGTAATAAGATATATGGGATGACGTTATAACGTATTACGTTATATGGTATGCCGTTATAACGTATTACGTTATATGGTATAACGTTATAACGTAATACGTTATATGGTATAACGTTATAACGTATTACGTTATATGTTATAACGTTATAACGTAATACGTTATATGGGATCACGTTATAACGTAATAAGATATATGGGATGACGTTATAACGTATTACGTTATATGTTATAACGTTATAACGTATTACGTTATATGTTATAACGTTATAACGTATTACGTTATATGGTATGACGTTATAACGTATTACGTTATATGGCATAACGTTATAACGTATTACGTAATATGGTATGCCGTTATAACGTATTACGTTATATGGCATTACGTTATAACGTATTACGTTATATGGTATGACGTTATAACGTATTACGTTATATGGTATGCCGTTATAACGTATTACGTTATATGGCATTACGTTATAACGTATTACGTTATATGGTATGACGTTATAACGTATTACGTTATATGGTATACAGTTATAACGTATTACGTTATATGGTATGACGTTATAACGTATTACGTTATAGGGGATGACGTTACAACGTATTACGTTCTATGTTATAACGTTGTAACGTATTACGTTATATGGTATACAGTTGTAACGTATTACGTTATATGGTATGACGTTATAACGTATTACGTTATATGTTATAACGTTATAACGTATTACGTTCTATGTTATAACCTTATAACGTATTACGTTATATGGGATGACGTTATAACGTATTACGTTATATGTTATAACGTTGTAACGTATTACGTTATATGGTATACAGTTGTAACGTATTACGTTATATGGTATGACGTTATAACGTATTACGTTATATGTTATAACGTTATAACGTATTACGTTATATGTTATAACGTTATAACGTATTACGTTATATGGTATAACGTTATAACGTATTACGTTATATGGTATAACGTTATAACGTATTACGTTATATGTTATAACGTTATAACGTAATACGTTATATGGGATCACGTTATAACGTAATAAGATATATGGGATGACGTTATAACGTATTACGTTATATGTTATAACGTTATAACGTATTACGTTATATGTTATAACGTTATAACGTATTACGTTATATGGTATGACGTTATAACGTATTACGTTATATGGCATAACGTTATAACGTATTACGTAATATGGTATGCCGTTATAACGTATTACGTTATATGGCATTACGTTATAACGTATTACGTTATATGGTATGACGTTATAACGTATTACGTTATATGGTATGCCGTTATAACGTATTACGTTATATGGCATTACGTTATAACGTATTACGTTATATGGTATGACGTTATAACGTATTACGTTATATGGTATACAGTTATAACGTATTACGTTATATGGTATGACGTTATAACGTATTACGTTATAGGGGATGACGTTACAACGTATTACGTTCTATGTTATAACGTTGTAACGTATTACGTTATATGGTATACAGTTGTAACGTATTACGTTATATGGTATGACGTTATAACGTATTACGTTATATGTTATAACGTTATAACGTATTACGTTCTATGTTATAACCTTATAACGTATTACGTTATATGGGATGACGTTATAACGTATTACGTTATATGTTATAACGTTGTAACGTATTACGTTATATGGTATACAGTTGTAACGTATTACGTTATATGGTATGACGTTATAACGTATTACGTTATATGTTATAACGTTATAACGTATTACGTAATATGGTATGTCGTTATAACGTATTACGTTATATGGCATTACGTTATAACGTATTACGTTATATGGTATGACGTTGTAACGTATTACGTTATATGGTATACAGTTATAACGTATTACGTTATATGGTATACAGTTATAACGTATTACGTTATATGGTATGACGTTATAACGTATTACGTTATATGTTATAATGTTATAACGTATTTCGTTATATGGTATAACGTTATAACGTATTACGTTATATGGCATAACGTTATAACGTATTACGTTATATGATATAACGTTATAACGTAATACGTTATATGGGATGACGTTATAACGTAATAGGTTGTATGATATGACGTTATAACGTATTACGTTATATGGGATAACGTTATAACGTATTACGTTCTATGTTATAACGTTCTAACGTATTATGTTATATGGTATACGGTTATAACGTATTACGTTATATGGTATGACGTTATAACGTATTACGTTATAGGGGATGACGTTATAACGTATTACGTTATATGTTATGACGTTATAACGTATTACGTTATATGGTATGACGTTATAACGTATTACGTTATATGTTATAACGTTATAACGTATTACGTTATATGGTATGACGTTATAACGTATTACGTTATATGGGATGACGTAATAACGTATTACGTTCTATGTTATAGCGTTCTAACGTATTACGTTATATGGTATACAGTTATAACGTATTACGTTATATGGTATGACGTTATAACGTATTACGTTATAGGGGATGTCGTTATAACGTATTACGTTACATGGTATAACGTTATAACGTATTACGTTATATGGGACGACGTTATAACGCATTACATTATATGGTATAACGTTATAAAGTATTACGTTATATGGGATGACGTTATAACGTATTACGTTATATGGTATGACGTTATAACGTATTACGTTATATGGCATAACGTTATAACGTATTACGTAATATGGTATGCCGTTATAACGTATTACGTTATATGGCATTACGTTATAACGTATTACGTTATATGGTATGACGTTATAACGTATTACGTTATATGGTATGCCGTTATAACGTATTACGTTATATGGCATTACGTTATAACGTATTACGTTATATGGTATGACGTTATAACGTATTACGTTATATGGTATACAGTTATAACGTATTACGTTATATGGTATGACGTTATAACGTATTACGTCATATGGTATGACGTTATAACGTATTACGTTATATGTTATAACGTTATAACGTATTACGTTATATCTTATGTCGTTATAACGTATTACTTTATATGGCATAACGTTATAACGTATTACGTTATATGGTATGACGTTATAACGTATTACGTTATATGGTATGACGCTATAACTTAATACGTTATTTGTTATGACGTTATAACGTACTACGTTATATGGAACGACTTTATAACATATTACGTTATTTGTTATGACGTTATTACGTACTACCTTATATGGGACGACGTTATAACGTATTACGTTATATGTTATAACGCTATAACGTATTACGTGATATGGTATGTCGTTATAACGTATTACGTTATATGGTATGACGTTATAACGTATTACGTTATATGGTATACAGTTGTAACGTATTACGTTATATGGTATGACGTTATAACGTATTACGTTATATGTTATAACGTTATAACGTATTACGTAATATGGTATGTCGTTATAACGTATTACGTTATACGGGATGTCGTTATAACGTATTACGTTACATGGTATAACGTTATAACGTATTACGTTATATGGGACGACGTTATAACGCATTACATTATATGGTATAACGTTATAAAGTATTACGTTATATGGGATGACGTTATAACGTATTACGTTATATGTTATAACGTTATAACGTATTACGTTATATGGGATGACGTTATAACATATTACGTTCCATGTTATAATGTTGTAACGTATTACGTTATATGGTATACAGTTGTAACGTATTACGTTATATGTTATAACGTTATAACGTATTACGTATTATGGTATGTCGTTATAACGTATTACGTTATATGTTATAACGTTATAACGTATTACGTTATATCTTATGTCGTTATAACGTATTACTTTATATGGCATAACGTTATAACGTATTACGTTATATGGTATGACGTTATAAGGTATTACGTTATATGGTATAACGTTATAACGTATGACGTTATATATTATAACGTTATATCGTAATAATTTATATGGTATGACGTTATAACGTATTACGTTATATGGGATGACGTTATAACGTAATAGGTTATATGATATGACGTTATAACATAATACGTTATATGTTATGACGTTATAACGTATTAAGTTATGTGGCATAACGTTATAACGTATTACGTTATATGGTATGACGTTATAACGTATTACGTTATATGGTATGACGTAATAACTTAATACGAAATTTGTTATGACGTTATAACGTACAACGTTATATGGAACGACTTTATAACATATTACGTTATTTGTTATGACGTTATTACGTACTACCTTATATGGGACGACGTTATAACGTATTACGTTATATGTTATAACGCTATAACGTATTACGTGATATGGTATGTCGTTATAACGTATTACGTTATATGTTATGACGTTATAACGTATTACGTTATATGGTATACAGTTGTAACGTATTACGTTATATGGTATGACGTTATAACGTATTACGTTATATGTTATAACGTTATAACGTATTACGTAATATGGTATGTCGTTATAACGTATTACGTTATAGGGGATGTCGTTATAACGTATTACGTTACATGGTATAACGTTATAACGTATTACGTTATATGGGACGACGTTATAACGCATTACATTATATGGTATAACGTTATAAAGTATTACGTTATATGGGATGACGTTATAACGTATTACGTTATATGTTATAACGTTATAACGTATTACGTTATATGGGATGACGTTATAACGTATTACGTTCCATGTTATAATGTTGTAACGTATTACGTTATATGGTATACAGTTGTAACGTATTACGTTATATGGTAAGACGTTATAACGTATTACGTTATATGTTATGACGGTGTAACGTATTACGTTATATAGTATACAGTTGTAACGTATTACGTTATATGGTATGACGTTATAACGTGTTACGTTATATGTTATAACGTTATAACGTATTACGTTATATGGTATAACGTTATAACGTATTACGTTATATGTTATAACGTTATAACGTAATACGTTATATGGGATCACGTTATAACGTAATAAGATATATGGGATGACGTTATAACGTATTACGTTATATGGTATGCCGTTATAACGTATTACGTTATATGGTATAACGTTATAACGTAATACGTTATATGGGATCACGTTATAACGTAATAAGATATATGGGATGACGTTATAACGTATTACGTTATATGGTATGCCGTTATAACGTATTACGTTATATGGGATGACGTTATAACGTATTACGTTCCATGTTATAATGTTGTAACGTATTACGTTATATGGTATACAGTTGTAACGTATTACGTTATATGGTATGACGTTATAACGTATTACGTTATATGTTATAACGTTATAACGTATTACGTTATATGGTATAACGTTATAACGTATTACGTTATATGTTATAACGTTATAACGTAATACGTTATATGGGATCACGTTATAACGTAATAAGATATATGGGATGACGTTATAACGTATTACGTTATATGGTATGCCGTTATAACGTATTACGTTATATGGTATAACGTTATAACGTAATACGTTATATGGGATCACGTTATAACGTAATAAGATATATGGGATGACGTTATAACGTATTACGTTATATGGTATGCCGTTATAACGTATTACGTTATATGGGATGACGTTATAACGTATTACGTTATATGGTATGACGTTATAACGTATTACGTTATATGGTATACAGTTGTAACGTATTACGTTATATGGTATGACGTTATAACGTATTACGTTATATGTTATAACGTTATAACGTATTACGTAATATGGTATGTCGTTATAACGTATTACGTTATACGGGATGTCGTTATAACGTATTACGTTACATGGTATAACGTTATAACGTATTACGTTATATGGGACGACGTTATAACGCATTACATTATATGGTATAACGTTATAAAGTATTACGTTATATGGGATGACGTTATAACGTATTACGTTATATGTTATAACGTTATAACGTATTACGTTATATGGGATGACGTTATAACATATTACGTTCCATGTTATAATGTTGTAACGTATTACGTTATATGGTATACAGTTGTAACGTATTACGTTATATGGTATGACGTTATAACGTATTACGTTATATGTTATAACGTTATAACGTATTACGTATTATGGTATGTCGTTATAACGTATTACGTTATATGTTATAACGTTATAACGTATTACGTTATATCTTATGTCGTTATAACGTATTACTTTATATGGCATAACGTTATAACGTATTACGTTATATGGTATGACGTTATAAGGTATTACGTTATATGGTATAACGTTATAACGTATGACGTTATATATTATAACGTTATATCGTAATAATTTATATGGTATGACGTTATAACGTATTACGTTATATGGGATGACGTTATAACGTAATAGGTTATATGATATGACGTTATAACATAATACGTTATATGTTATGACGTTATAACGTATTAAGTTATGTGGCATAACGTTATAACGTATTACGTTATATGGTATGACGTTATAACGTATTACGTTATATGGTATGACGTAATAACTTAATACGAAATTTGTTATGACGTTATAACGTACAACGTTATATGGAACGACTTTATAACATATTACGTTATTTGTTATGACGTTATTACGTACTACCTTATATGGGACGACGTTATAACGTATTACGTTATATGTTATAACGCTATAACGTATTACGTGATATGGTATGTCGTTATAACGTATTACGTTATATGGTATGACGTTATAACGTATTACGTTATATGGTATACAGTTGTAACGTATTACGTTATATGGTATGACGTTATAACGTATTACGTTATATGTTATAACGTTATAACGTATTACGTAATATGGTATGTCGTTATAACGTATTACGTTATAGGGGATGTCGTTATAACGTATTACGTTACATGGTATAACGTTATAACGTATTACGTTATATGGGACGACGTTATAACACATTACATTATATGGTACAACGTTATAAAGTATTACGTTATATGGGATGACGTTATAACGTATTACGTTATATGTTATAACGTTATAACGTATTACGTTATATGGGATGACGTTATAACGTATTACGTTCCATGTTATAATGTTGTAACGTATTACGTTATATGGTATACAGTTGTAACGTATTACGTTATATGGTAAGACGTTATAACGTATTACGTTATATGTTATGACGGTGTAACGTATTACGTTATATGGTATACAGTTGTAACGTATTACGTTATATGGTATGACGTTATAACGTGTTACGTTATATGTTATAACGTTATAACGTATTACGTTATATGGTATAACGTTATAACGTAATAAGATATATGGGATGACGTTATAACGTATTACGTTATATGGTATGCCGTTATAACGTATTACGTTATATGGTATAACGTTATAACGTAATACGTTATATGGGATCACGTTATAACGTAATAAGATATATGGGATGACGTTATAACGTATTACGTTATATGGTATGCCGTTATAACGTATTACGTTATATGGGATGACGTTATAACGTATTACGTTCCATGTTATAATGTTGTAACGTATTACGTTATATGGTATACAGTTGTAACGTATTACGTTATATGGTATGACGTTATAACGTATTACGTTATATGTTATAACGTTATAACGTATTACGTTATATGGTATAACGTTATAACGTATTACGTTATATGTTATAACGTTATAACGTAATACGTTATATGGGATCACGTTATAACGTAATAAGATATATGGGATGACGTTATAACGTATTACGTTATATGTTATAACGTTATAACGTATTACGTTATATGTTATAACGTTATAACGTATTACGTTATATGGTATGACGTTATAACGTATTACGTTATATGGCATAACGTTATAACGTATTACGTAATATGGTATGCCGTTATAACGTATTACGTTATATGGCATTACGTTATAACGTATTACGTTATATGGTATGACGTTATAACGTATTACGTTATATGGTATGCCGTTATAACGTATTACGTTATATGGCATTACGTTATAACGTATTACGTTATATGGTATGACGTTATAACGTATTACGTTATATGGTATACAGTTATAACGTATTACGTTATATGGTATGACGTTATAACGTATTACGTTATAGGGGATGACGTTACAACGTATTACGTTCTATGTTATAACGTTGTAACGTATTACGTTATATGGTATACAGTTGTAACGTATTACGTTATATGGTATGACGTTATAACGTATTACGTTATATGTTATAACGTTATAACGTATTACGTTCTATGTTATAACCTTATAACGTATTACGTTATATGGGATGACGTTATAACGTATTACGTTATATGTTATAACGTTGTAACGTATTACGTTATATGGTATACAGTTGTAACGTATTACGTTATATGGTATGACGTTATAACGTATTACGTTATATGTTATAACGTTATAACGTATTACGTAATATGGTATGCCGTTATAACGTATTACGTTATATGGCATTACGTTATAACGTATTACGTTATATGGTATGACGTTATAACGCATTACATTATATGGTATAACGTTATAACGTATTACGTTATATGGCATAACGTTATAACGTATTACGTTATATGATATAGCGTTATAACGTAATACGTTATATGGGATGACGTTATAACGTAATAGGTTGTATGATATGACGTTATAACGTATTACGTTATATGGGATAACGTTATAACGTATTACGTTCTATGTTATAACGTTCTAACGTATTATGTTATATGGTATACGGTTATAACGTATTACGTTATATGGTATGACGTTATAACGTATTACGTTATAGGGGATGACGTTATAACGTATTACGTCATATGTTATGACGTTATAACGTATTACGTTATATGGTATGACGTTATAACGTATTACGTTATATGTTATAACGTTATAACGTATTACGTTATGTGGTATGACGTTATAACGTATTACGTTATATGGGATGACGTAATAACGTATTACGTTCTATGTTATAGCGTTCTAACGTATTACGTTATATGGTATACAGTTATAACGTATTACGTTATATGGTATGACGTTATAACGTATTACGTTATAGGGGATGACGTTACAACGTATTACGTTATATGTTATGACGTTATAACGTATTACGTTATATGGTATGACGTTATAACGTATTACGTTATATGTTATAACGTTGTAACGTATTACGTTATATCTTATGTCGTTATCACGTATTACTTTATATGGCATAACGTTATAACGTATTACGTTATATGGTATGACGTTATAAGGTATTACGTTATATGGTATAACGTTATAACGTATGACGTTATATATTATAACGTTATAACGTAATAATTTATATGGTATGACGTTATAACGTATTATCTTATATGGGATGACGTTATAACGTAATAGGTTATATGGTATGACGTTATAACATAATACGTTATTTGTTATGACGTTATAACGTATTAAGTTATGTGGCATAACGTTATAACGTATTACGTTATATGGTATGACGTTATAACGTATTACGTTATATGGTATGACGTTGTAACGTATTACGTTATATGGTATAACGTTATAACGTATTACGTTATATATTATAACGCTATAACGTAATAATTTATATGGTATGACGTTATAACGTATTACGTTATATGGTATACGGTTATAACGTATTACGTTATATGGTATGACGTTATAACGTATTACGTTATAGGGGATGACGTTATAACGTATTACGTTATATGTTATGACGTTATAACGTATTACGTTATATGATATGACGTTATAACGTATTAAGCTATGTGGCATAACGTTATAACGTATTACGTTATATGTTATAACGTTATAACGTATTACGTGATATGGTATGTCGTTATAACGTATTACTTTATATGTTATAACGTTATAACGTATTACGTTAAATGATATAACGTTATAACGTATTACGTTATATGGTATGACGTTATAACGTATTACGTTATAGGGGATGACGTTACAACGTATTACGTTATATGTTATGACGTTATAACGTATTACGTTATATGGTATGACGTTATAACGTATTACGTTATATGTTATAACGTTATAACGTATTACGTTATATCTTATGTCGTTATCACGTATTACTTTATATGGCATAACGTTATAACGTATTACGTTATATGGTATGACGTTATAACGTATTACGTTATAGGGGATGACGTTATAACGTATTACGTTATATGTTATGACGTTATAACGTATTACGTTATATGGTATGACGTTATAACGTATTACGTTATATGTTATAACGTTATAACGTATTACGTTATATGGTATGACGTTATAACGTATTACGTTATATGGGATGACGTAATAACGTATTACGTTCTATGTTATAGCGTTCTAACGTATTACGTTATATGCTATACAGTTATAACGTATTACGTTATATGGTATGACGTTATAACATAATACGTTATATGTTATGACGTTATAACGTATTAAGTTATGTGGCATAACGTTATAACGTATTACGTTATATGGTATGACGTTATAACGTATTACGTTATATGGTATGACGTTGTAACGTATTACGTTATATGGTATAACGTTATAACGTATTACGTTATATATTATAACGTTATAACGTAATAATTTATATGGTATGACGTTATAACGTATTACGTTATATGGTATACGGTTATAACGTATTACGTTATATGGTATGACGTTATAACGTATTACGTTATAGGGGATGACGTTATAACGTATTACGTTATATGTTATGACGTTATAACGTATTACGTTATATGATATGACGTTATAACGTATTAAGCTATGTGGCATAACGTTATAACGTATTACGTTATATGTTATAACGTTATAACGTATTACGTGATATGGTATGTCGTTATAACGTATTACTTTATATGTTATAACGTAATAACGTATTACGTTAAATGATATAACGTTATAACGTAATAGGTTATATGGGATGTCGTTATAAGGTAATAGGTTATATGGTATGACGTTATAACGTATTACGTTATATGGTATAACCTCATAACGTATTATGCTATATGATATAACGTTATAACGTAATACGTCTTATGGAACGACTTTATAACATATTACGTTATTTGTTATGACGTTATTACGTACTACCTTATATGGGACGACGTTATAACGTATTACGTTATATGTTATAACGTTATAACGTATTTCGTGATATGGTATGTCGTTATAACGTATTACGTTATATGGCACAACGTTATAACGTATTACGTTAAATGATATAACGTTATAACGTAATAGGTTATATGGGATGTCGTTATAAGGTAATAGGTTATATGGTATGACGTTATAACGTATTACGTTATATGGGATGACGTTGTAACGTATTACGTTCTATGTTATAACGTTGTAGCGTGTTACGTTATATGGTATACAGTTGTAACGTATTACGTTATATGTTAAGACGTTATAACGTATTACGTTATAGGGGATGACGTTACAACGTATTACGTTATATGTTATGACGTTATAACGTATTACGTTATAGAGGATGACGTTATAACTTATTACGTTATATGTTATGACGTTATAACGTATTACGTTATATGGTATGACGTTATTTCGTATTACGTTATATGGCATAACGTTGTAACGTATTACGTTATATGTTATAACGTTATAACGTATTACGTTATATGGTATGTCGTTATAACGTATTACGTTATATGGCATAACGTTATACGTTATATGGGATGACGTTATAACGTATTACGTTATATGATATGACGTTATAACGTATTACGTTATATGATATGACGTTATAACGTATTGAGCTATGTGGCATAACGTTATAACGTATTACGTTATATGGTATGTCGTTATAACGTATTACTTTATATGTTATAACGTTATAACGTATTACGTTATATGGTATGACGTTATAACGTATTACGTTATATGGCATAACGTTATAACGTAATACGTCTTATGGAACGACTTTATAACATATTACGTTATTTGTTATGACGTTATTACGTACTACCTTATATGGGACGACGTTATAACGTATTACGTTATATGTTATAACGTTATAACGTATTACGTGATATGGTATGTCGTTATAACGTATTACGTTATATGGCACAACGTTATAACGTATTACGTTAAATGATATAACGTTATAACGTAATAGGTTATATGGGATGTCGTTATAACGTAATAGGTTATATGGTATGACGTTATAACGTATTACGTTATATGGTATAACGTCATAACGTATTATGCTATATGATATAACGTTATAACGTAATACGTCTTATGGAACGACTTTATAACATATTACGTTATTTGTTATGACGTTATTACGTACTACCTTATATGGGACGACGTTATAACGTATTACGTTATATGTTATAACGTTATAACGTATTACGTGATATGGTATGTCGTTATAACGTATTACGTTATATGGCACAACGTTATAACGTATTACGTTAAATGATATAACGTTATAACGTAATAGGTTATATGGGATGTCGTTATAACGTAATAGGTTATATGGTATGACGTTATAACGTATTACGTTATATGGGATGATGTTGTAACGTATTACGTTCTATGTTATAACGTTGTAACGTATTACGTTATATGGTATACAGTTATAACGTATTACGTTATATGTTAAGACGTTATAACGTATTACGTTATAGGGGATGACGTTACAACGTATTACGTTATATGTTATGACGTTATAACGTATTACGTTATAGGGGATGACGTTATAACGTATTACGTTATATGTTATGACGTTATAACGTATTACGTTATATGGTATGACGTTATTTCGTATTACGTTATATGGCATAACGTTGTAACGTATTACGTTAAATGATATAACGTTATAACGTAATAGGTTATATGGGATGTCGTTATAACGTAATAGGTTATATGGTATGACGTTATACGTTATATGGGATGACGTTATAACGTTATAACGTATTACGTTATATGGCATAACGTTATAACGTAATACGTTATATGGGATAACGTTATAACGTAATAGGTTATATGGTATGACGTTATAACGTATTGCGTTATATGGGATGACGTTATAACGTATTACGTTCTATGTTATAACGTTATAACGTATTACGTTATATGTTATAACGTTATAACGTATTACGTTATATGTTATAACGTTATAACGTATTACGTTATATGGTATGTCGTTATAACGTATTACTTTATATGTTATAACGTTATAACGTATTACGTTATATGGAATGACGTTATAACGTATTACGTTATATGGCATAACGTTATAACGTATTACGCTATATGATGTAACGTTATAACTTAATATGTTATATGGGATGACGTTATAACGTAATAGGTTATATGGTATGACGTTATAACGTATTACGTTATATGGTATAACGTCATAACGTATTATGCTATATGATATAACGTTATAACGTAATACGTCTTATGGAACGACTTTATAACATATTACGTAATTTGTTATGACGTTATTACGTACTACCTTATATGGGACGACGTTATAACGTATTACGTTATATGTTATAACGTTATAACGTATTACGTGATATGGTATGTCGTTATAACGAATTACGTTATATGGCACAACGTTATAACGTATTACGTTAAATGATATAACGTTATAACGTAATAGGTTATATGGGATGTCGTTATAACGTAATAGGTTATATGGTATGACGTTATAACGTATTACGTTATATGGGATGACGTTGTAACGTATTACGTTCTATGTTATAACGTTGTAACGTATTACGTTATATGGTATACAGTTATAACGTATTACGTTATATGTTAAGACGTTATAACGTATTACGTTATAGGGGATGACGTTACAACGTATTACGTTATATGTTATGACGTTATAACGTATTACGTTATAGGGGATGACGTTATAACGTATTACGTTATATGTTATGACGTTATAACGTATTACGTTATATGGTATGACGTTATTTCGTATTACGTTATATGGCATAACGTTGTAACGTATTACGTTAAATGATATAACGTTATAACGTAATAGGTTATATGGGATGTCGTTATAACGTAATAGGTTATATGGTATGACGTTATACGTTATATGGGATGACGTTATAACGTATTACGTTATATGTTATAACGTTATAACGTATTACGTTATATGGCATAACGTTATAAGGTATTACGTTATATGGTATGACGTTATAAGGTATTACGTTATATGGTATAACGTTATAACGTATGACGTTATATATTATAACGTTATAACGTAATAATTTATATGGTATGACGTTATAACGTATTACGTTATATGGTATGACGTTATAACGTATTACGTTATAGGGGATGACGTTACAACTTATTACGTTATATGTTATGACGTTATAACGTATTACGTTATATGGTATGACGTTATAACGTATTACGTTATATGGTATAACGTTATAACGTATGACGTTATATATTATAACGTTATAACGTAATAATTTATATGTTATGACGTTATAACGTATTACGTTATATGGGATGACGTTGTAACGTATTACGTTAAATGATATAACGTTATAACGTAATAGGTTATATGGGATGTCGTTATAACGTAATAGGTTATATGGTATGACGTTATACGTTATATGGGATGACGTTATAACGTATTACGTTATATGTTATAACGTTATAACGTATTACGTTATATGGCATAACGTTATAAGGTATTACGTTATATGGTATGACGTTATAAGGTATTACGTTATATGGTATAACGTTATAACGTATGACGTTATATATTATAACGTTATAACGTAATAATTTATATGGTATGACGTTATAACGTATTACGTTATATGGTATGACGTTATAACGTATTACGTTATAGGGGATGACGTTACAACTTATTACGTTATATGGTATGTCGTTATAACGTATTACGTTATATGGCACAACGTTATAACGTATTACGTTAAATGATATAACGTTATAACGTAATAGGTTATATGGGATGTCGTTATAACGTAATAGGTTATATGGTATGACGTTATAACGTATTACGTTATATGGGATGATGTTGTAACGTATTACGTTCTATGTTATAACGTTGTAACGTATTACGTTATATGGTATACAGTTATAACGTATTACGTTATATGTTAAGACGTTATAACGTATTACGTTATAGGGGATGACGTTACAACGTATTACGTTATATGTTATGACGTTATAACGTATTACGTTATAGGGGATGACGTTATAACGTATTACGTTATATGTTATGACGTTATAACGTATTACGTTATATGGTATGACGTTATTTCGTATTACGTTATATGGCATAACGTTGTAACGTATTACGTTAAATGATATAACGTTATAACGTAATAGGTTATATGGGATGTCGTTATAACGTAATAGGTTATATGGTATGACGTTATACGTTATATGGGATGACGTTATAACGTTATAACGTATTACGTTATATGGCATAACGTTATAACGTAATACGTTATATGGGATAACGTTATAACGTAATAGGTTATATGGTATGACGTTATAACGTATTGCGTTATATGGGATGACGTTATAACGTATTACGTTCTATGTTATAACGTTATAACGTATTACGTTATATGTTATAACGTTATAACGTATTACGTTATATGTTATAACGTTATAACGTATTACGTTATATGGTATGTCGTTATAACGTATTACTTTATATGTTATAACGTTATAACGTATTACGTTATATGGAATGACGTTATAACGTATTACGTTATATGGCATAACGTTATAACGTATTACGCTATATGATGTAACGTTATAACTTAATATGTTATATGGGATGACGTTATAACGTAATAGGTTATATGGTATGACGTTATAACGTATTACGTTATATGGGATGACGTTGTAACGTATTACGTTCTATGTTATAACGTTGTAACGTATTACGTTATATGGTATACAGTTATAACGTATTACGTTATATGTTAAGACGTTATAACGTATTACGTTATAGGGGATGACGTTACAACGTATTACGTTATATGTTATGACGTTATAACGTATTACGTTATAGGGGATGACGTTATAACGTATTACGTTATATGTTATGACGTTATAACGTATTACGTTATATGGTATGACGTTATTTCGTATTACGTTATATGGCATAACGTTGTAACGTATTACGTTAAATGATATAACGTTATAACGTAATAGGTTATATGGGATGTCGTTATAACGTAATAGGTTATATGGTATGACCTTATACGTTATATGGGATGACGTTATAACGTATTACGTTATATGTTATAACGTTATAACGTATTACGTTATATGGCATAACGTTATAACGTAATACGTTATATGGGATAACGTTATAACGTAATAGGTTATATGGTATGACGTTATAACGTATTGCGTTATATGGGATGACGTTATAACGTATTACGTTCTATGTTATAACGTTATAACGTATTACGTTATATGTTATAACGTTATAACGTATTACGTTATATGTTATAACGTTATAACGTATTACGTTATATGGTATGACGTTATAACGTATTACGTTATATGGGATGACGTTGTAACGTATTACGTTCTATGTTATAACGTTGTAACGTATTACGTTATATGGTATACAGTTATAACGTATTACGTTATATGTTAAGACGTTATAACGTATTACGTTATAGGGGATGACGTTACAACGTATTACGTTATATGTTATGACGTTATAACGTATTACGTTATATGGTATGACGTTATTTCGTATTACGTTATATGGCATAACGTTGTAACGTATTACGTTAAATGATATAACGTTATAACGTAATAGGTTATATGGGATGTCGTTATAACGTAATAGGTTATATGGTATGACGTTATAACGTATTACGTTATATGGGTTGACGTTGTAACGTATTACGTTCTATGTTATAACGTTGTAACGTGTTACGTTATATGGTATACAGTTGTAACGTATTACGTTATATGTTAAGACGTTATAACGTATTACGTTATATGTTATAACGTTATAACGTATTACGTTATATCTTATGTCGTTATAACGTATTACTTTATATGGCATAACGTTATAACGTATTACGTTATATGGTATGACGTTATAAGGTATTACGTTATATGGTATAACGTTATAACGTATGACGTTATATATTATAACGTTATAACGTAATAATTTATATGTTATGACGTTATAACGTATTACGTTATATGGGATGACGTTATAACGTAATAGGTTATATGGTATGACGTTATAACATAATACGTTATATGTTATGACGTTATAACGTATTAAGTTATGTGGCATAACGTTATAACGTATTACGTTATATGGTATGACGTTATAACGTATTACGTTATATGGTATGACGTTATAACTTAATACGTTATTTGTTATGACGTTATAACGTACTACGTTATATGGAACGACTTTATAACATATTACGTTATTTGTTATGACGTTATTACGTACTACCTTATATGGGACGACGTTATAACGTATTACGTTATATGTTATAACGCTATAACGTATTACGTGATATGGTATGTCGTTATAACGTATTACGTTATATGGTATGACGTTATAACGTATTACGTTATATGGTATACAGTTGTAACGTATTACGTTATATGGTATGACGTTATAACGTATTACGTTATATGTTATAACGTTATAACGTATTACGTTATATGGGATGACGATATAACGTATTACGTTGCATGTTATAATGTTGTAACGTATTACGTTATATGGTATACAGTTGTAACGTATTACGTTATATGGTATGACGTTATAACGTATTACGTTATATGTTATAACGTTATAACGTATTACGTAATATGGTATGTCGTTAGAACGTATTACGTTATATGGCATTACGTTATAACGTATTACGTTCTATGTTATAACGTTGTAACGTATTACGTTATATGGTATACAGTTATAACGCAGTACGTTATATGGTATGACGTTATAACTTATTACGTTATATGGGACGACGTTATAACGTATTACGTTATATGGGACGACGTTATAACGTATTACGTTATATGGTATAACGTCATAACGTATTACGTTATATGTTATAACGTTATAACGTATTACGTTATATGGTATGTCGTTGTAACGTATTTAGTTATATGGGATGACGTTATAACGTATTACGTTATATGGTATTACGTTATAACGCATTACGTTATATGGGATAACGTTATAACGTATTACGTTATATGGTATGACGTTATAACTTAATACGTTATTTGTTATGACGTTATAACGTACTACGTTATATGGGATGACGTTATAACGTATTACGTTATATGCGACTCGTTATAACGTATTACGTTCTATGTTATAACGTTGTAACGTATTACGTAATATGGTATGTCGTTATAACGTATTACGTTATATGGCATTACGTTATAACGTATTACGTTATATGTTATAACGTTATCACGTATTACGTTATATGGGATGACGTTATAACGTATTACGTTATATGTTATAACGTTATAACGTATTACGTTCTATGTTATAACGTTGTAACGTATTACGTTATATGGTATACAGTTGTAACGTATTACGTTATATGGTATGACGTTATAACGTATTACGTTATATGGTATACAGTTGTAACGTATTACGTTATATGGTATGACGTTATAAGGTATTACGTTATATGTTATAACGTTATAACGTATTACGTTATATCTTATGTCGTTATAACGTATTACGTTATATGGCATAACGTTATAACGTATTACGTTATATGGTATGACGTTATTAGGTATTACGTTATATGGTATAACGTTATAACGTATGACGTTATATATTATAATGTTATAACGTAATAATTTATATGGTATGACGTTATAACGTATTACGTTATATGGGATGACGTTATAACGTATTACGTTATATGTTATAGCGTTCTAACGTATTACGTTATATGGTATACAGTTATAACGTATTACGTTATATGGTATGACGTTATAACGTATTACGTTATAGGGGATGACGTTACAACGTATTACGTTATATGTTATGACGTTATAACGTATTACGTTATATGGTATGACGTTATAACGTATTACGTTATATGTTATAACGTTATAACGTATTACGTTATATCTTATGTCGTTATAACGTATTACGTTATATGGCATAACGTTATAACGTATTACGTTATATGGTATGACGTTATTAGGTATTACGTTATATGGTATAACGTTATAACGTATGACGTTATATATTATAATGTTATAACGTAATAATTTATATGGTATGACGTTATAACGTATTACGTTATATGGGATGACGTTATAACGTATTACGTTATATGGGATGACGTTATAACGTATTACGTTATATGGTATAACGTTATAACGTATTACGTTATATGGTATAACGTTACGACGTATTACGTTATATATTATAACGTTATAACGTAATTATTTATATGGTATGACGTTATAACGTATTACGTTATATGGTATAACGTTATAACGTATTACGTTATACGATATAACGTTATAACGTAATACGTTATATGGGATGACGTTATAACGTAATAGGTTGTATGATATGACGTTATAACGTATTACGTTATATGGTATGACGTCATAACGTATTACGTTATATGGGACGACGTTATAACGTCTTACGTTGTATGGTATAACGTCATAACGTATTACGTTATATGTTATAACGTTATAACGTATTACGTTATAGGGGATGACGTTATAACGTATTACGTTAAATGTTATGACGTTATAACGTATTACGTTATATGATATGACGTTATAACGTATTAAGCTATGTGGCATAACGTTATAACGTATTACGTTGTATGTTACAACGTTATAACGTATTACGTTATATGGTATGTCGTTATAACGTATTACTTTATATGTTATAACGTTATAACGTATTACGTTATATGGTATGACGTTATAACGTATTACGTTATATGTTATAACGTTATAACGTATTACGTTATATCTTATGTCGTTATAACGTATTACGTTATATGGCATAACGTTATAACGTATTACGTTATATGGTATGTCGTTATAACGTATTACGTTATAGGGGATGACGTTATAACGTATTACGTTAAATGTTATGACGTTTTAACGTATTACGTTATATGGTATGACGTTATAACGTATTACGTTATAGGGGATGACGTTACAACGTATTACGTTATATGTTATGACGTTATAACGTATTACGTTATATGGTATAACGTTAGAACGTATTACGTTATATGTTATATCGTTATAACGTATTACGTTATATGGTATGACGTTATAACGTATTACGTTATATGGCATAACGTTATACGTTATATGGGATGACGTTATAACGTATTACGTTATATGGTATGACGTTATAACGTATTACGTTATATGTTATAACGTTATAACGTATTACGTTATATCTTATGTCGTTATAACGTATTACGTTATATGGCATAACGTTATAACGTATTACGTTATATGGTATGTCGTTATAACGTATTACGTTATAGGGGATGACGTTATAACGTATTACGTTAAATGTTATGACGTTTTAACGTATTACGTTATATGGTATGACGTTATAACGTATTACGTTATAGGGGATGACGTTACAACGTATTACGTTATATGTTATGACGTTATAACGTATTACGTTATATGGTATAACGTTAGGACGTATTACGTTATATGTTATATCGTTATAACGTATTACGTTATATGGTATGTCGTTATAACGTATTACGTTATATGGCATAACGTTATACGTTATATGGGATGACGTTATAACGTATTACGTTATATGGCATAACGTTATAACGTATTACGTAATATGGTATGACGTTATAACGTATTACGTTATATGGCATTACGTTATAACGTATTACGTTATATGGTATAACGTTATAACGTATTACGTTATATGGTATGCCGTTATAACGTATTACGTTATATGGCATTACGTTATAACGTATTACGTTATATGTTATGACGTTATAACGTATTACGTTATATGGTATGCAGTTATAACGTATTACGTTATATTGTATGACGTTATAACGTATTACGTTATAGGGGATGACGTTACAACGTATTACGTTATATGTTATGACGTTATAACGTATTACGTTATATGGTACGACGTTATAACGTATTACATTATATGTTATAACGTTAAAAAGTATTACATAATATGGTATGCCGTTATAACGTATTACGTTATATGGCATTACGTTATAACGTATTACGTTATATGTTATAACGTTATCACGTATTACGTTATATGGGATGACGTTATAACGTATTACGTTATATGTTATAACGTTATAACGTATTACGTTCTATGTTATAACGTTGTAACGTATTACGTTATATGGTATACAGTTGTAACGTATTACGTTATATGGTATGACGTTATAACGTATTACGTTATATGGTATACAGTTGTAACGTATTACGTTATATGGTATGACGTTATAAGGTATTACGTTATATGGTATAACGTTATAACGTATGACGTTATATATTATAACGTTATAACGTAATAATTTATATGGTATGACGTTATAACGTATTACGTTATATGGGATGACGTTATAACGTAATAGGCTATATGGTATGACGTTATAACGTAATAGGTTGTATGATATGACGTTATAACGTATTACGTGATATGGTATGTCGTTATAACGTATTACGTTATATGGCATAACGTTATACGTTATATGGGATGACGTTATAACGTATTACGTTATATGTTATAACGTTATAACGTATTACGTTATATGGTAAGTCGTTATAACGTATTACTTTATATGTTATAACGTTATAACGTATTACATTATATGGTATGACGTTATAACGTATTACGTTATATGGCATAACGTTATAACGTATTACGTAATATGGTATGCCGTTATAACGTATTACGTTACATGGCATTACGTTATAACGTATTACGTTATATGGTATGACGTTATAACGTATTACGTTATATGGTATGCCGTTATAACGTATTACGTTATATGGCATTACGTTATAACGTATTACGTTATATGGTATGACGTTATAACGTATTACGTTATATGGCATTACGTTATAACGTATTACGTTATATGTTATAACGTTATAACGTATTACGTTATATGGGATGACGTTATAACGTATTACGTTCTATGTTATAACGTTGTAACGTATTACGTTATATGGTATACAGTTGTAGCGTATTACGTTATATGGTATGACGTTATAACGTATTACGTTATATGTTATAACGTTATAACGTATTACGTTCTATGTTATAACGTTGTAACGTATTACGTTATATGGTATACAGTTGTAACGTATTACGTTATATGGTATACAGTTGTAGCCTATTACGTTATATGGTATGACGTTATAACGTATTACGTTATATGTTATAACGTTATAACGTATTATGTTCTATGTTATAACGTTGTAACGTATTACGTTATATGGTATACAGTTGTAACGTATTACGTTATATGGTATGACGTTATAACGTATTACGTTATATGTTATAACGTTATAACGTATTACGTTATATGGTACAACGTTATAACGTATTACGTTATATGTTATAACGTTATAACGTAATACGTTATATGGGATCACGTTATAACGTAATAAGATATATGGGTTGACGTTATAACGTATTACGTTATATGGTATGACGTTATAACGTATTACGTTATATGGTATAACATTATAACGTATTACGTTATATGGCATAACGTTATACGTTATATGGGATGACGTTATAACGTATTACGTTATATGATATGACGTTATAACGTATTAAGCTATGTGGCATAACGTTATAACGTATTAAGTTATATGGTATGTCGTTATAACGTATTACTTTATATGTTATAACGTTATAACGTATTACGTTATATGGTATGACGTTATAACGTATTACGTTATATGGCATAACGTTATAACGTATTACGTTATATGATATAACGTTATATCGTAATACGTTATATGGGATGACGTTATAACGCAATAGGTTATATGGTATGACGTTATAACGTATTGCGTTATATGGGATGACGTTATAACGTATTACGTTCTATGTTATAACGTTGTAACGTATTACGTTATATGGTATACAGTTATAACGTATTACGTTATATGGTATGACGTTATAACGTATTACGTTATAGGGGATGACGTTACAACGTATTACGTTATATGTTATGACGTTATAACGTATTACGTTCTATGTTATAACGTTGTAACGTATTACGTTATATGGTATACAGTTGTAACGTATTACGTTATATGGTATGACGTTATAACGTATTACGTTATATGTTATAACGTTATAACGTATTACGTAATATGGTATGTCGTTATAACGTATTACGTTATATGGCATTACGTTATAACGTATTATGTTATATGGTATGACGTTGTAACGTATTACGTTATATGGTTTGACGTTATAACGTATTACGTTATATGTTATAATGTTATAACGTATTTCGTTTTATGGTATGACGTTATAACGTATTACGTTCCATGTTATAACGTTGTAACGTATTACGTTATATGGTATACAGTTGTAACGTATTACGTTATATGGTATGACGTTATAACGTATTACGTTATATGTTATAACGTTATAACGTATTACGTAATATGGTATGTCGTTATAACGTATTACGTTATATGGCATTACGTTATAACGTATTACGTTATATGGGACGACGTTATAACGCATTACATTATATGGTATAACGTTATAACGTAT
The DNA here is from genome assembly GCF_024542735.1 of Bombus huntii. Lineage (NCBI taxonomy): Eukaryota > Metazoa > Arthropoda > Insecta > Hymenoptera > Apidae > Bombus > Bombus huntii. The sequence goes on from NC_066238.1 coordinate 23,342,267, forward strand.
TACGTTATATGGCATAACGTTATAACGTATTACGTTATATGATATAACGTTATAACGTAATACGTTATATGGTATGACGTTATAACGTATTACGTTATAGGGGATGACGTTACAACGTATTACGTTATATGTTATGACGTTATAACGTATTACGTTCTATGTTATAACGTTGTAACGTATTACGTTATATGGTATACAGTTATAACGTATTACGTTATATTGTACGACGTTATAACGTATTACATTATATGTTATAACGTTAAAAAGTATTACATAATATGGTATGCCGTTATAACGTATTACGTTATATGGCATTACGTTATAACGTATTACGTTATATGTTATAACGTTATCACGTATTACGTTATATGGGATGACGTTATAACGTATTACGTTCTATGTTATAACGTTGTAACGTATTACGTTATATGGTATGAAGTTATAACGTATTACGTTATATGGTATACAGTTGTAACGTATTACGTTATATGGTATGACGTTATAAGGTATTACGTTATATGGTATAACGTTATAACGTATGACGTTATATATTATAACGTTATAACGTAATAATTTATATGGTATGACGTTATAACGTATTACGTTATATGGGATGACGTTATAACGTAATAGGTTATATGGTATGACGTTATAACATAATACGTTATATGTTATGACGCTATAACGTATTAAGTTATGTGGCATAACGTTATAACGTATTACGTTATAGGGGATGACGTTATAACGTATTACGTTAAATGTTATAACGTTATAACGTATTACGTAATATGGTATGTCGTTATAACGTATTACGTTATATGGCATTACGTTATAACGTATTACGTTATATGGTATGAAGTTATAACGTATTACGTTATATGGTATACAGTTGTAACGTATTACGTTATATGGTATGACGTTATAAGGTATTACGTTATATGGTATAACGTTATAACGTATGACGTTATATATTATAACGTTATAACGTAATAATTTATATGGTATGACGTTATAACGTATTACGTTATATGGGATGACGTTATAACGTATTACGTTATATGGTATGACGTTATAACGTATTACGTTATAGGGGATGACGTTACAACGTATTACGTTATATGTTATGACGTTATAACGTATTACGTTATATGGTATAACGTTAGAACGTATTACGTTATATGTTATACCGTTATAACGTATTACGTTATATGGTATGTCGTTATAACGTATTACGTTATATGGCATAACGTTATACGTTATATGGGATGACGTTATAACGTATTACGTTATATGTTATAACGTTATAATGTATTACGTTATATGGTAAGTCGTTATAACGTATTACTTTATATGTTATAACGTTATAACGTATTACGTTATATGGTATGACGTTATAACGTATTACGTTATATGGCATAACGTTATAACGTATTACGTAATATGGTATGCCGTTATAACGTATTACGTTACATGGCATTACGTTATAACGTATTACGTTATATGGTATGACGTTATAACGTATTACGTTATATGGTATGCCGTTATAACGTATTACGTTATATGGCATTACGTTATAACGTATTACGTTATATGGTATGACGTTATAACGTATTACGTTATATGGTATGTCGTTATAACGTATTACGTTATATGGCATAACGTTATACGTTATATGGGATGACGTTATAACGTATTACGTTATATGTTATAACGTTATAACGTATTACGTTATATGGTAAGTCGTTATAACGTATTACTTTATATGTTATAACGTTATAACGTATTACGTTATATGGTATGACGTTATAACGTATTACGTTATATGGCATAACGTTGTAACGTATTACGTTATATGGTATACAGTTGTAGCGTATTACGTTATATGGTATGACGTTATAACGTATTACGTTATATGTTATAACGTTATAACGTTTTACGTTCTATGTTATAACGTTGTAACGTATTACGTTATATGGTATACAGTTGTAACGTATCACGTTATATGGTATGACGTTATAACGTATTACGTTATATGTTATAACGTTATAACGTATTACGTTATATGGTACAACGTTATAACGTATTACGTTATATGTTATAACGTTATAACGTAATGCGTTATATGGGATCACGTTATAACGTAATAAGATATATGGGTTGACGTTATAACGTATTACGTTATATGGTATGACGTTATAACGTATTACGTTATATGGTATAACGTTATAACGTATTACGTTATATGGCATAACGTTATACGTTATATGGGATGACGTTATAACGTATTACGTTATATGATATGACGTTATAACGTATTACGTTATATGATATAACGTTATATCGTAATACGTTATATGGGATGACGTTATAACGCAATAGGTTATATGGTATGACGTTATAACGTATTGCGTTATATGGGATGACGTTATAACGTATTACGTTCTATGTTATAACGTTGTAACGTATTACGTTATATGGTATACAGTTATAACGTATTACGTTATATGGTATGACGTTATAACGTATTACGTTATAGGGGATGACGTTACAACGTATTACGTTATATGTTATGACGTTATAACGTATTACGTTCTATGTTATAACGTTGTAACGTATTACGTTATATGGTATACAGTTGTAACGTATTACGTTATATGGTATGACGTTATAACGTATTACGTTATATGTTATAACGTTATAACGTATTACGTAATATGGTATGTTGTTATAACGTATTACGTTATATGGCATTACGTTACAACGTATTATGTTATATGGTATGACGTTGTAACGTATTACGTTATATGGTATGACGCTATAACGTATTACGTTATATGTTATAATGTTATAACGTATTTCGTTTTATGGTATGACGTTATAACGTATTACGTTCCATGTTATAACGTTGTAACGTATTACGTTATATGGTATACAGTTGTAACGTATTACGTTATATGGTATGACGTTATAACGTATTACGTTATATGTTATAACGTTATAACGTATTACGTAATATGGTATGTCGTTATAACGTATTACGTTATATGGCATTACGTTATAACGTATTACGTTATATGGGACGACGTTATAACGCATTACATTATATGGTATAACGTTATAACGTATTACGTTATATGTTATAACGTTATAACGTATTACGTTATATCTTATGTCGTTATAACGTATTACATTATATGGCATAACGGTATAACGTATTACGTTATATGGTATGACGTTATAACGTATTACGTTATATGGTATAACGTTATAACGTATGACGTTATATATTATAACGTTATAACGTAATAATTTATATGGTATGACGTTATAACGTATTACGATATATGGGATGACGTTATAACGTAATAGGTTATATGGTATGACGTTATAACATAATACGTTATATGTTATGACGTTATAACGTATTAAGTTATGTGGCATAACGTTATAACGTATTACGTTATATGGTATGACGTTATAACGTATTACGTTATATGGTATGACGTTATAACTTAATACGTTATTTGTTATGACGTTATAACGTACTACGTTATATGGAACGACTTTATAACATATTACGTTATTTGTTATGACGTTATTACGTACTACCTTATATGGGACGACGTTATAACGTATTACGTTATATGTTATAACGCCATAACGTATTACGTGATATGGTATGTCGTTATAACGTATTACGTTATATGGTATGACGTTATAACGTATTACGTTATATGGTATGACGTTATAAGGTATTACGTTATATGGTATAACGTTATAACGTATGACGTTATATATTATAACGTTATAACGTAATAATTTATATGGTATGACGTTATAACGTATTACGTTATATGGGACGACGTTATAACGCATTACATTATATGGTATAACGTTATAAAGTATTACGTTATATGGGATGACGTTATAACGTATTACGTTATATGTTATAACGTTATAACGTATTACGTTATATGGGATGACGTTATAACGTATTACGTTCCATGTTATAATGTTGTAACGTATTACGTTATATGGTATACAGTTGTAACGTATTACGTTATATGGTATGACGTTATAACGTCTTACGTTATATGTTATAACGTTATAACGTATTACGTAATATGGTATGTCGTTATAACGTATTACGTTATATGTTATAACGTTATAACGTATTACGTTATATCTTATGTCGTTATAACGTATTACTTTATATGGCATAACGTTATAACGTATTACGTTATATGGTATGACGTTATAAGGTATTACGTTATATGGTATAACGTTATAACGTATGACGTTATATATTATAACGTTATAACGTAATAATTTATATGGTATGACGTTATAACGTATTACGTTATATGGGATGACGTTATAACGTTATAGGTTATATGGTATGACGTTATAACATAATACGTTATATGTTATGACGTTATAACGTATTAAGTTATGTGGCATAACGTTATAACGTATTACGTTATATGGTATGACGTTATAACGTATTACGTTATATGTTATAACGTTATAACGTATTACGTAATATGGTATGTCGTTATAACGTATTACGTTATAGGGGATGTCGTTATAACGTATTACGTTACATGGTATAACGTTATAACGTATTACGTTATATGGGTCGACGTTATAACGCATTACATTATATGGTATAACGTTATAAAGTATTACGTTATATGGGATGACGTTATAACGTATTACGTTATATGTTATAACGTTATAACGTATTACGTTATATGGGATGACGTTATAACGTATTACGTTCCATGTTATAATGTTGTAACGTATTACGTTATATGGTATACAGTTGTAACGTATTACGTTATATGGTATGACGTTATAACGTATTACGTTATATGTTATAACGCTATAACGTATTACGTAATATGGTATGTCGTTATAACGTATTACGTTATATGGCATTACGTTATAACGTATTACGTTATATGATATACAGTTGTAACGTATTACGTTATATGGTATGACGTTATAACGTATTACGTTATATGGTATAACGTTAGAACGTATTACGTTATATGTTATATCGTTATAACGTATTACGTTATATGGTATGTCGTTATAACGTATTACGTTATATGGCATAACGTTATACGTTATATGGGATGACGTTATAACGTATTACGTTATATGTTATAACGTTATAACGTATTACGTTATATGGTAAGTCGTTATAACGTATTACTTTATATGTTATAACGTTATAACGTATTACGTTATATGGTATGACGTTATAACGTATTACGTTATATGTTATGACGTTATAACGTATTACGTTATATGGTATGACGTTATAACGTATTACGTTATATGTTATAACGTTATAACGTATTACGTTATATGGTATGACGTTATAACGTATTACGTTATATGGGATGACGTAATAACGTATTACGTTCTATGTTATAGCGTTCTAACGTATTACGTTATATGGTATACAGTTATAACGTATTACGTTATATGGTATGACGTTATAACGTATTACGTTATAGGGGATGACGTTACAACATATTACGTTATATGTTATGACGTTATAACGTATTACGTTATATGGTATGACGTTATAACGTATTACGTTATATGTTATAACGTTATAACGTATTACGTTATATCTTATTTCGTTATAACGTATTACTTTATATGGCATAACGGTATAACGTATTACGTTATATGGAATGACGTTATAACGTATTACGTTATATGGTATAACGTTATAACGTATGACGTTATATATTATAAAGTTATAACGTAATAATTTATATGGTATGACGTTATAACGTATTACGTTATATGGGATGACGTTATAACGTAATAGGTTATATGGTTTGACGTTATAACATAATACGTTATATGTTATGACGTTATAACGTATTAAGTTATGTGGCATAACGTTATAACGTATTACGTTATATGGTATGACGTTATAACGTATTACGTTATATGTTATAACGTTATAACGTATTACGTTATATGGGATGACGTTATAACGTATTACGTTCCATGTTATAATGTTGTAACGTATTACGTTATATGGTATACAGTTGTAACGTATTACGTTATATGGTATGACGTTATAACGTATTACGTTATATGTTATAACGTTATAACGTATTACGTAATATGGTATGTCGTTATAACGTATTACGTTATATGTTATAACGTTATAACGTATTACGTTATATCTTATGTCGTTATAACGTATTACTTTATATGGCATAACGTTATAACGTATTACGTTATATGGTATGACGTTATAAGGTATTACGTTATATGGTATAACGTTATAACGTATGACGTTATATATTATAACGTTATAACGTAATAATTTATATGGTATGACGTTATAACGTATTACGTTATATGGGATGACGTTATAACGTTATAGGTTATATGGAATGACGTTATAACATAATACGTTATATGTTATGACGTTATAACGTATTAAGTTATGTGGCATAACGTTATAACGTATTACGTTATATGGTATGACGTTATAACGTATTACGTTATATCGTATGACGTTATAACGTATTACGTTATATGGTATACAGTTGTAACGTATTACGTTATATGGTATGACGTTATAACGTATTACGTTATATGTTATAACGTTATAACGTATTACGTAATATGGTATGTCGTTATAACGTATTACGTTATAGGGGATGTCGTTATAACGTATTACGTTACATGGTATAACGTTATAACGTATTACGTTATATGGGACGACGTTATAACGCATTACATTATATGGTATAACGTTATAAAGTATTACGTTATATGGGATGACGTTATAACGTATTACGTTATATGGGATGACGTTATAACGTATTACGTTCCATGTTATAATGTTGTAACGTATTACGTTATATGGTATACAGTTGTAACGTATTACGTTATATGGTATGACGTTATAACGTATTACGTTATATGTTATAACGTTATAACGTATTACGTAATATGGTATGTCGTTATAACGTATTACGTTATATGGCATTACGTTATAACGTATTACGTTATATGGTATACAGTTGTAACGTATTACGTTATATGGTATGACGTTATAACGTATTACGTTATATGTTATAACGTTATAACGTATTACGTAATATGGTATGTCGTTATAACGTATTACGTTATATGGTATGACGTTATAACGTATTACGTTATATGTTATAACGTTATAACGTATTACGTTATATGGGATGACGTTATAACGTATTACGTTCCATGTTATAATGTTGTAACGTATTACGTTATATGGTATACAGTTGTAACGTATTACGTTATATGGTATGACGTTATAACGTATTACGTTATATGTTATAACGTTATAACGTATTACGTAATATGGTATGTCGTTATAACGTATTACGTTATATGGCATTACGTTATAACGTATTACGTTCTATGTTATAACGTTGTAACGTATTACGTTATATGGTATACAGTTATAACGCAGTACGTTATATGGTATGACGTTATAACGTATTACGTTATATGGGACGACGTTATAACGTATTAAGTTATGTGGCATAACGTTATAACGTATTACGTTATATGGTATGACGTTATAACGTATTACGTTATATGGTATGACGTTATAACTTAATACGTTATTTGTTATGACGTTATAACGTTCTACGTTATATGGTATGTCGTTCTAACGTATTACGTTATATGGTATACAGTTATAACGTATTACGTTATATGGTATGACGTTATAACGTATTACGTTATATGGTATGACGTTATAACGTATTACGTTATATTTTATAACGTTATAACGTATTACGTAATATGGTATGTCGTTATAACGTATTACGTTATATGGCATTACGTTATTACGTATTACGTTCTATGTTATAACGTTGTAACGTATTACGTTATATGGTATACAGTTATAACGCAGTACGTTATATGGTATGACGTTATAACGTATTACGTTATATGGGACGACGTTATAACGTATTACGTTCTATGTTATAACGTTGTAACGTATTACGTTATATGGTATACAGTTGTAACGTATTACGTTATATGGTATGACGTTATATGTTATAACGTTATAACGTATTACGTTATATGGTATAACGTTATAACGTATTACGTTATATGTTATAACGTTATAACGTAATACGTTATATGGGATCACGTTATAACGTAATAAGATATATGGGATGACGTTACAACATAATACGTTATATGTTATGACGTTATAACGTATTAAGTTATGTGGCATAACGTTATAACGTATTACGTTATATGGTATGACGTTATAACGTATTACGTTATATGGTATGACGTTATAACTTAATACGTTATTTGTTATGACGTTATAACGTACTACGTTATATGGTATGTCGTACTAACGTATTACGTTATATGGTATACAGTTATAACGTATTACGTTATATGGTATGACGTTATAACGTATTACGTTATATGGTATGACGTTATAACGTATTACGTTATATGTTATAACGTTATAACGTATTACGTAATATGGTATGTCGTTATAACGTATTACGTTATATGGCATTACGTTATTACGTATTACGTTCTATGTTATAACATTGTAACGTATTACGTTATATGGTATACAGTTATAACGCAGTACGTTATATGGTATGACGTTATAACGTATTACGTTATATGGGACGACGTTATAACGTATTACGTTCTATGTTATAACGTTGTAACGTATTACGTTATATGGTATACAGTTGTAACGTATTACGTTATATGGTATGACGTTATAACGTATTACGTTATATGTTATAACGTTATAACGTATTACGTTATATGGTATAACGTTATAACGTATTACGTTATATGTTATAACGTTATAACGTAATACGTTATATGGGATCACGTTATAACGTAATAAGATATATGGGATGACGTTATAACGTATTACGTTATATGGTATGACGTTATAACGTATTACGTTATATGGTATAACGTTATAACGTATTACGTTATATGTTATAACGTTATAACGTTATAACGTAATACGTTATATGGGATCACGTTATAACGTAATACGTTATATGGGATGACGTTATAACGTATTACGTTATTTGTTATGACGTTATAACGTACTACGTTATATTGGACGACGTTATAGCGCATTACATTATATGGTATAACCTTATAACGTATTACGTTATATGGGATGACGTTATAACGTATTACGTTATATGTTATAATGTTATAACGTATTTCGTTATATGTTATAACGTTATAACGTATTACGTTATATGGTATGACGTTATAACGTATTACGTTATATGGCATAACGTTATAACGTATTACGTAATATGGTATGCCGTTATAACGTATTACGTTTATGGCATTACGTTATAACGTATTACGTTATATGGTATGACGTTATAACGTATTACGTTATATGGTATGCCGTTATAACGTATTACGTTATATGGCATTACGTTATAACGTATTACGTTATATGGTATGACGTTATAACGTATTACGTTATATGGTATACAGTTATAACGTATTACGTTATATGGTATGACGTTATAACGTATTACGTTATAGGGGATGACGTTACAACGTATTACGTTATATGTTGTGACGTTATAACGTATTACGTTATATGGTACGACGTTATAACGTATTACATTATATGTTATAACGTTATAACGTATTACGTAATATGGTATGCCGTTATAACGTATTACGTTATATGGCATTACGTTATAACGTATTACATTATATGTTATAACGTTATAACGTATTACGTTATATGGGATGACGTTATAACGTATTACGTTCTATGTTATAACGTTGTAACGTATTACGTTATATGGTATACAGTTGTAACGTATTACGTTATATGGTATGACGTTATAACGTATTACGTTATATGTTATAACGTTATAACGTATTACGTTCTATGTTATAACCTTATAACGTATTACGTTATATGGTATGACGTTATAACGTATTACGTTCTATGTTATAACGTTGTAACGTATTGCGTTATATGGTATACAGTTGTAACGTATTACGTTATATGGTATGACGTTATAACGTATTACGTTATATGTTATAACGTTATAACGTATTACGTGATATGGTATGTCGTTATAACGTATTACGTTATATGGCACAACGTTATAACGTATTACGTTAAATGATATAACGTTATAACGTAATAGGTTATATGGGATGTCGTTATAACGTAATAGGTTATATGGTATGACGTTATAACGTATTACGTTATATGGGATGACGTTGTAACGTATTAGGTTCTATGTTATAACGTTGTAACGTGTTACGTTATATGGTATACAGTTGTAACGTATTACGTTATATGTTAAGACGTTATAACGTATTACGTTATAGGGGATGACGTTACAACGTATTACGTTATATGTTATGACGTTATAACGTATTACGTTATAGAGGAAGACGTTATAACGTATTACGTTATATGTTATGACGTTATAACGTATTACGTTATATGGTATGACGTTGTTTCGTATTACGTTATATGGCATAACGTTGTAACGTATTACGTTATATGTTATAACGTTATAACGTATTACGTTATATGGTATGCCGTTATAACGTATTACGTTATATGGCATAACGTTATACGTTATATGGGATGACGTTATAACGTATTACGTTATATGATATGACGTTATAACGTATTACGTTATATGATATGACGTCATAACGTATTAAGCTATGTGGCATAACGTTATAACGTATTACGTTATATGGTATGTCGTTATAACGTATTACTTTATATGTTATAACGTTATAACGTATTACGTTATATGGTATGACGTTATAACGTATTACGTTATATGGCATAACGTTATAACGTATTACGTTATATGATATAACGTTATAACGTAATACGTTATATGGGATAACGTTATAACGTAATAGGTTATATGGTATGACGTTATAACGTATTGCGTTATATGGGATGACGTTATAACGTATTACGTTCTATGTTATAACGTTGTAACGTATTACGTTATATGGTATACAGTTATAACGTATTACGTTATATGGTATGACGTTATAACGTATTACGTTATAGGGGATGACGTTACAACGTATTACGTTATATGTTATGACGTTGTAACGTATTACGTTCTATGTTATAACGTTGTAACGTATTACGTTATATGGTATACAGTTGTAACGTATTACGCTATATGGTATGACGTTATAACGTATTACGTTATATGTTATAACGTTATAACGTATTACGTTATATGGTATGTCGTTATAACGTATTACTTTATATGTTATAACGTTATAACGTATTACGTTATATGGAATGACGTTATAACGTATTACGTTATATGTTATAACGTTATAACGTATTACGTTATATGGTATGTCGTTATAACGTATTACGTTATATGATATGACGTTATAACGTATTAAGCTATGTGGCATAACGTTATAACGTATTACGTTATATGGTATGTCGTTATAACGTATTACTTTATATGGTATACAGTTATAACGTATTACGTTATATGGTATGTCGTTATAACGTATTACTTTATATGTTATAACGTTATAACGTAATACGTTATATGGGATGACGTTATAACGTAATAGGTTGTATGATATGACGTTATAACGTATTACGTTATATGGCATTACGTTATAACGTATTACGTTATATGGTATGACGTTGTAACGTATTACGTTATATGGTATACAGTTATAACGTATTACGTTATATGGTATGTCGTTATAACGTATTACTTTATATGTTATAACGTTATAACGTATTACGTTATATGGAATGACGTTATAACGTATTACGTTATATGGCATAACGTTATAACGTATTACGTTATATGATGTAACGTTATAACTTAATATGTTATATGGGATGACGTTATAACGTAATAGGTTATATGGTATGACGTTATAACGTATTACGTTATATGGTATAACGTCATAACGTATTATGCTATATGATATAACGTTATAACGTAATACGTCTTATGGAACGACTTTATAACATATTACGTTATTTGTTATGACGTTAATACGTACTACCTTATATGGGACGACGTTATAACGTATTACGTTATATGTTATAACGTTATAACTTATTACGTGATATGGTATGTCGTTATAACGTATTACGTTATATGGCACAACGTTATAACGTAATACGTTAAATGATATAACGTTATAACGTATTACGTTATATGTTATAACGTTATAACGTATTACGTTATATGGTATGTCGTTATAACGTATTACTTTATATGTTATAACGTTATAACGTATTACGTTATATGGAATGACGTTATAACGTATTACGTTATATGGCATAACGTTATAACGTATTACGTTATATGATGTAACGTTATAACTTAATATGTTATATGGGATGACGTTATAACGTAATAGGTTATATGGTATGACGTTATAACGTATTACGTTATATGGTATAACGTCATAACGTATTATGCTATATGATATAACGTTATAACGTAATACGTCTTATGGAACGACTTTATAACATATTACGTTATTTGTTATGACGTTATTACGTACTACCTTATATCGGACGACGTTATAACGTATTACGTTATATGTTATAACGTTATAACGTATTACGTGATATGGTATGTCGTTATAACGTATTACGTTATATGGCACAACGTTATAACGTATTACGTTAAATGATATAACGTTATAACGTAATAGGTTATATGGGATGTCGTTATAACGTAATAGGTTATATGGTATGACGTTATAACGTATTATGTTATATGGGATGACGTTGTAACGTATTACGTTCTATGTTATAACGTTGTAACGTATTACTTTATATGGTATACAGTTATAACGTATTACGTTATATGGTATGACGTTATATGTTATAACGTTATAACGTATTACGTTATATGGTATAACGTTATAACGTATTACGTTATATGTTATAACGTTATAACGTAATACGTTATATGGGATCACGTTATAACGTAATAAGATATATGGGATGACGTTACAACATAATACGTTATATGTTATGACGTTATAACGTATTAAGTTATGTGGCATAACGTTATAACGTATTACGTTATATGGTATGACGTTATAACGTATTACGTTATATGGTATGACGTTATAACTTAATACGTTATTTGTTATGACGTTATAACGTACTACGTTATATGGTATGTCGTACTAACGTATTACGTTATATGGTATACAGTTATAACGTATTACGTTATATGGTATGACGTTATAACGTATTACGTTATATGGTATGACGTTATAACGTATTACGTTATATGTTATAACGTTATAACGTATTACGTAATATGGTATGTCGTTATAACGTATTACGTTATATGGCATTACGTTATTACGTATTACGTTCTATGTTATAACATTGTAACGTATTACGTTATATGGTATACAGTTATAACGCAGTACGTTATATGGTATGACGTTATAACGTATTACGTTATATGGGACGACGTTATAACGTATTACGTTCTATGTTATAACGTTGTAACGTATTACGTTATATGGTATACAGTTGTAACGTATTACGTTATATGGTATAACGTTATAACGTAATACGTTATATGGGATCACGTTATAACGTAATAAGATATATGGGATGACGTTATAACGTATTACGTTATATGGTATGACGTTATAACGTATTACGTTATATGGTATAACGTTATAACGTATTACGTTATATGTTATAACGTTATAACGTTATAACGTAATACGTTATATGGGATCACGTTATAACGTAATACGTTATATGGGATGACGTTATAACGTATTACGTTATTTGTTATGACGTTATAACGTACTACGTTATATTGGACGACGTTATAGCGCATTACATTATATGGTATAACCTTATAACGTATTACGTTATATGGGATGACGTTATAACGTATTACGTTATATGTTATAATGTTATAACGTATTTCGTTATATGTTATAACGTTATAACGTATTACGTTATATGGTATGACGTTATAACGTATTACGTTATATGGCATAACGTTATAACGTATTACGTAATATGGTATGCCGTTATAACGTATTACGTTTATGGCATTACGTTATAACGTATTACGTTATATGGTATGACGTTATAACGTATTACGTTATATGGTATGCCGTTATAACGTATTACGTTATATGGCATTACGTTATAACGTATTACGTTATATGGTATGACGTTATAACGTATTACGTTATATGGTATACAGTTATAACGTATTACGTTATATGGTATGACGTTATAACGTATTACGTTATAGGGGATGACGTTACAACGTATTACGTTATATGTTGTGACGTTATAACGTATTACGTTATATGGTACGACGTTATAACGTATTACATTATATGTTATAACGTTATAACGTATTACGTAATATGGTATGCCGTTATAACGTATTACGTTATATGGCATTACGTTATAACGTATTACATTATATGTTATAACGTTATAACGTATTACGTTATATGGGATGACGTTATAACGTATTACGTTCTATGTTATAACGTTGTAACGTATTACGTTATATGGTATACAGTTGTAACGTATTACGTTATATGGTATGACGTTATAACGTATTACGTTATATGTTATAACGTTATAACGTATTACGTTCTATGTTATAACCTTATAACGTATTACGTTATATGGTATGACGTTATAACGTATTACGTTCTATGTTATAACGTTGTAACGTATTGCGTTATATGGTATACAGTTGTAACGTATTACGTTATATGGTATGACGTTATAACGTATTACGTTATATGTTATAACGTTATAACGTATTACGTGATATGGTATGTCGTTATAACGTATTACGTTATATGGCACAACGTTATAACGTATTACGTTAAATGATATAACGTTATAACGTAATAGGTTATATGGGATGTCGTTATAACGTAATAGGTTATATGGTATGACGTTATAACGTATTATGTTATATGGGATGACGTTGTAACGTATTACGTTCTATGTTATAACGTTGTAACGTATTACTTTATATGGTATACAGTTATAACGTATTACGTTATATGTTAAGACGTTATAACGTATTACGTTATAGGGGATGACGTTACAACGTATTACGTTATATGTTATGACGTTATAACGTATTACGTTATAGGGGATGACGTTATAACGTATTACGTTATATGTTATGACGTTATAACGTATTACGTTATAGGGGATGACGTTATAACGTATTACGTTATATGTTATGACGTTATAACGTATTACGTTATATGGTATGACGTGATAACGTATTACGTTATATGTTATAACGTTATAACGTATTACGTTATATGGCATTACGTTATAACGTATTACGTTATATGTTATAACGTTATAACGTATTACGTTATATGGGATGACGTTATAACGTATTACGTTCTATGTTATAACGTTGTAACGTATTACGTTATATGGTATACAGTTGTAACGTATTACGTTATATGGTATGACGTTATAACGTATTACGTTATATGTTATAACGTTATAACGTATTACTTTCTATGTTATAACGTTGTAACGTATTACGTTATATGGTATACAGTTGTAACGTATTACGTTATATGGTATGACGTTATAACGTATTACGTTATATGGTATAACGTTATAACGTATTACGTTATATGTTATAACGTTATAACGTTATAACGTAATACGTTATATGGGATCACGTTATAATGTAATACGTTATATGGGATGACGTTATAACGTATTACGTTATTTGTTATGACGTTATAACGTACTACGTTATATGGGACGACGTTATAGCCCATTACATTATATGGTATAACCTTATAACGTATTACGTTATATGGGATGACGTTATAACGTATTACGTTATATGTTATAACGTTATAACTTATTACGTTATATGGTATGTCGTTATAACGTATTACTTTATATGTTATAAAGTTATAACGTATTACGTTATATGGTATGACGTTATAACGTATTACGTTCTATGTTATAACGTTGTAACGTATTACTTTATATGGTATACAGTTGTAACGTATTACGTTATATGGTATGACGCTGTAACGTATTACGTTATATGGTATACAGTTATAACGTATTAGGTTATATGGTATGACGTTATAACGTATTACGTTATATGTTATAATGTTATAACGTATTTCGTTATATGGTATGACGTTATAACGTATTACGTTCCATGTTATAACGTTGTAACGTATTACGTTATATGGTATACAGTTGTAACGTATTACGTTATATGGTATCACGTTATAACGTATTACGTTATATGTTATAACGTTATAACGTATTACGTAATATGGTATGTCGTTATAACCTATTACGTTATATGGCATTACGTTATAACGTATTACGTTATATGGGACGACGTTATAACGCATTACATTATATGGTAAAACGCTATAACGTATTACGTTATATGGCATAACGTTATAACGTATTACGTTATATGATATAACGTTATAACGTAATACGTTATATGGGATGACGTTATAACGTAATAGGTTGTATGATATGACGTTATAACGTATTACGTTATATGGGATAACGTTATAACGTATTACGTTCTATGTTATAACGTTCTAACGTATTATGTTATATGGTATACGGTTATAACATATTACGTTATATGGTATACAGTTATAACGTATTACGTTATATGTTAAGACGTTATAACGTATTACGTTATAGGGGATGACGTTACAACGTATTACGTTATATGTTATGACGTTATAACGTATTACGTTATAGGGGATGACGTTATAACGTATTACGTTATATGTTATGACGTTATAACGTATTACGTTATAGGGGATGACGTTATAACGTATTACGTTATATGTTATGACGTTATAACGTATTACGTTATATGGTATGACGTGATAACGTATTACGTTATATGTTATAACGTTATAACGTATTACGTTATATGGCATTACGTTATAACGTATTACGTTATATGTTATAACGTTATAACGTATTACGTTATATGGGATGACGTTATAACGTATTACGTTCTATGTTATAACGTTGTAACTTATTACGTTATATGGTATACAGTTGTAACGTATTACGTTATATGGTATGACGTTATAACGTATTACGTTATATGTTATAACGTTATAACGTATTACTTTCTATGTTATAACGTTGTAACGTATTACGTTATATGGTATACAGTTGTAACGTATTACGTTATATGGTATGACGTTATAACGTATTACGTTATATGGTATAACGTTATAACGTATTACGTTATATGTTATAACGTTATAACGTTATAACGTAATACGTTATATGGGATCACGTTATAATGTAATACGTTATATGGGATGACGTTATAACGTATTACGTTATTTGTTATGACGTTATAACGTACTACGTTATATGGGACGACGTTATAGCCCATTACATTATATGGTATAACCTTATAACGTATTACGTTATATGGGATGACGTTATAACGTATTACGTTATATGTTATAACGTTATAACTTATTACGTTATATGATATGTCGTTATAACGTATTACTTTATATGTTATAAAGTTATAACGTATTACGTTATATGGTATGACGTTATAACGTATTACGTTATATGTTATAACGTTATAACGTATTACGTAATATGGTATGTCATTATAACGTATTACGTTATATGGCATTACGTTATTACGTATTACGTTCTATGTTATAACATTGTAACGTATTACGTTATATGGTATACAGTTATAACGCAGTACGTTATATGGTATGACGTTATAACGTATTACGTTATATGGGACGACGTTATAACGTATTACGTTCTATGTTATAACGTTGTAACGTATTACGTTATATGGTATACAGTTGTAACGTATTACGTTATATGGTATGACGTTATAACGTATTACGTTATATGTTATAACGTTATAACGTATTACGTTATATGGTATAACGTTATAACGTATTACGTTATATGTTATAACGTTATAACGTAATACGTTATATGGGATCACGTTATAACGTAATAAGATATATGGGATGACGTTATAACGTATTACGTTATATGGTATGACGTTATAACGTATTACGTTATATGGTATAACGTTATAACGTATTACGTTATATGTTATAACGTTATAACGTTATAACGTAATACGTTATATGGGATCACGTTATAACGTAATACGTTATATGGGATGACGTTATAACGTATTACGTTATTTGTTATGACGTTATAACGTACTACGTTATATTGGACGACGTTATAGCGCATTACATTATATGGTATAACCTTATAACGTATTACGTTATATGGGATGACGTTATAACGTATTACGTTATATGTTATAATGTTATAACGTATTTCGTTATATGTTATAACGTTATAACGTATTACGTTATATGGTATGACGTTATAACGTATTACGTTATATGGCATAACGTTATAACGTATTACGTAATATGGTATGCCGTTATAACGTATTACGTTTATGGCATTACGTTATAACGTATTACGTTATATGGTATGACGTTATAACGTATTACGTTATATGGTATGCCGTTATAACGTATTACGTTATATGGCATTACGTTATAACGTATTACGTTATATGGTATGACGTTATAACGTATTACGTTATATGGTATACAGTTATAACGTATTACGTTATATGGTATGACGTTATAACGTATTACGTTATAGGGGATGACGTTACAACGTATTACGTTATATGTTGTGACGTTATAACGTATTACGTTATATGGTACGACGTTATAACGTATTACATTATATGTTATAACGTTATAACGTATTACGTAATATGGTATGCCGTTATAACGTATTACGTTATATGGCATTACGTTATAACGTATTACATTATATGTTATAACGTTATAACGTATTACGTTATATGGGATGACGTTATAACGTATTACGTTCTATGTTATAACGTTGTAACGTATTACGTTATATGGTATACAGTTGTAACGTATTACGTTATATGGTATGACGTTATAACGTATTACGTTATATGTTATAACGTTATAACGTATTACGTTCTATGTTATAACCTTATAACGTATTACGTTATATGGTATGACGTTATAACGTATTACGTTCTATGTTATAACGTTGTAACGTATTGCGTTATATGGTATACAGTTGTAACGTATTACGTTATATGGTATGACGTTATAACGTATTACGTTATATGTTATAACGTTATAACGTATTACGTGATATGGTATGTCGTTATAACGTATTACGTTATATGGCACAACGTTATAACGTATTACGTTAAATGATATAACGTTATAACGTAATAGGTTATATGGGATGTCGTTATAACGTAATAGGTTATATGGTATGACGTTATAACGTATTACGTTATATGGGATGACGTTGTAACGTATTACGTTCTATGTTATAACGTTGTAACGTGTTACGTTATATGGTATACAGTTGTAACGTATTACGTTATATGTTAAGACGTTATAACGTATTACGTTATAGGGGATGACGTTACAACGTATTACGTTATATGTTATGACGTTATAACGTATTACGTTATAGAGGAAGACGTTATAACGTATTACGTTATATGTTATGACGTTATAACGTATTACGTTATATGGTATGACGTTGTTTCGTATTACGTTATATGGCATAACGTTGTAACGTATTACGTTATATGTTATAACGTTATAACGTATTACGTTATATGGTATGCCGTTATAACGTATTACGTTATATGGCATAACGTTATACGTTATATGGGATGACGTTATAACGTATTACGTTATATGATATGACGTTATAACGTATTACGTTATATGATATGACGTCATAACGTATTAAGCTATGTGGCATAACGTTATAACGTATTACGTTATATGGTATGTCGTTATAACGTATTACTTTATATGTTATAACGTTATAACGTATTACGTTATATGGTATGACGTTATAACGTATTACGTTATATGGCATAACGTTATAACGTATTACGTTATATGATATAACGTTATAACGTAATACGTTATATGGGATAACGTTATAACGTAATAGGTTATATGGTATGACGTTATAACGTATTGCGTTATATGGGATGACGTTATAACGTATTACGTTCTATGTTATAACGTTGTAACGTATTACGTTATATGGTATACAGTTATAACGTATTACGTTATATGGTATGACGTTATAACGTATTACGTTATAGGGGATGACGTTACAACGTATTACGTTATATGTTATGACGTTGTAACGTATTACGTTCTATGTTATAACGTTGTAACGTATTACGTTATATGGTATACAGTTGTAACGTATTACGTTATATGGTATGACGTTATAACGTTATAACGTATTACGTTATATGGTATGTCGTTATAACGTATTACTTTATATGTTATAACGTTATAACGTATTACGTTATATGGAATGACGTTATAACGTATTACGTTATATGTTATAACGTTATAACGTATTACGTTATATGGTATGTCGTTATAACGTATTACGTTATATGATATGACGTTATAACGTATTAAGCTATGTGGCATAACGTTATAACGTATTACGTTATATGGTATGTCGTTATAACGTATTACTTTATATGGTATACAGTTATAACGTATTACGTTATATGGTATGTCGTTATAACGTATTACTTTATATGTTATAACGTTATAACGTAATACGTTATATGGGATGACGTTATAACGTAATAGGTTGTATGATATGACGTTATAACGTATTACGTTATATGGCATTACGTTATAACGTATTACGTTATATGGTATGACGTTGTAACGTATTACGTTATATGGTATACAGTTATAACGTATTACGTTATATGGTATGTCGTTATAACGTATTACTTTATATGTTATAACGTTATAACGTATTACGTTATATGGAATGACGTTATAACGTATTACGTTATATGGCATAACGTTATAACGTATTACGTTATATGATGTAACGTTATAACTTAATATGTTATATGGGATGACGTTATAACGTAATAGGTTATATGGTATGACGTTATAACGTATTACGTTATATGGTATAACGTCATAACGTATTATGCTATATGATATAACGTTATAACGTAATACGTCTTATGGAACGACTTTATAACATATTACGTTATTTGTTATGACGTTAATACGTACTACCTTATATGGGACGACGTTATAACGTATTACGTTATATGTTATAACGTTATAACTTATTACGTGATATGGTATGTCGTTATAACGTATTACGTTATATGGCACAACGTTATAACGTAATACGTTAAATGATATAACGTTATAACGTATTACGTTATATGTTATAACGTTATAACGTATTACGTTATATGGTATGTCGTTATAACGTATTACTTTATATGTTATAACGTTATAACGTATTACGTTATATGGAATGACGTTATAACGTATTACGTTATATGGCATAACGTTATAACGTATTACGTTATATGATGTAACGTTATAACTTAATATGTTATATGGGATGACGTTATAACGTAATAGGTTATATGGTATGACGTTATAACGTATTACGTTATATGGTATAACGTCATAACGTATTATGCTATATGATATAACGTTATAACGTAATACGTCTTATGGAACGACTTTATAACATATTACGTTATTTGTTATGACGTTATTACGTACTACCTTATATCGGACGACGTTATAACGTATTACGTTATATGTTATAACGTTATAACGTATTACGTGATATGGTATGTCGTTATAACGTATTACGTTATATGGCACAACGTTATAACGTATTACGTTAAATGATATAACGTTATAACGTAATAGGTTATATGGGATGTCGTTATAACGTAATAGGTTATATGGTATGACGTTATAACGTATTATGTTATATGGGATGACGTTGTAACGTATTACGTTCTATGTTATAACGTTGTAACGTATTACTTTATATGGTATACAGTTATAACGTATTACGTTATATGTTAAGACGTTATAACGTATTACGTTATAGGGGATGACGTTACAACGTATTACGTTATATGTTATGACGTTATAACGTATTACGTTATAGGGGATGACGTTATAACGTATTACGTTATATGTTATGACGTTATAACGTATTACGTTATAGGGGATGACGTTATAACGTATTACGTTATATGTTATGACGTTATAACGTATTACGTTATATGGTATGACGTGATAACGTATTACGTTATATGTTATAACGTTATAACGTATTACGTTATATGGCATTACGTTATAACGTATTACGTTATATGTTATAACGTTATAACGTATTACGTTATATGGGATGACGTTATAACGTATTACGTTCTATGTTATAACGTTGTAACGTATTACGTTATATGGTATACAGTTGTAACGTATTACGTTATATGGTATGACGTTATAACGTATTACGTTATATGTTATAACGTTATAACGTATTACTTTCTATGTTATAACGTTGTAACGTATTACGTTATATGGTATACAGTTGTAACGTATTACGTTATATGGTATGACGTTATAACGTATTACGTTATATGGTATAACGTTATAACGTATTACGTTATATGTTATAACGTTATAACGTTATAACGTAATACGTTATATGGGATCACGTTATAATGTAATACGTTATATGGGATGACGTTATAACGTATTACGTTATTTGTTATGACGTTATAACGTACTACGTTATATGCGACGACGTTATAGCCCATTACATTATATGGTATAACCTTATAACGTATTACGTTATATGGGATGACGTTATAACGTATTACGTTATATGTTATAACGTTATAACTTATTACGTTATATGGTATGTCGTTATAACGTATTACTTTATATGTTATAAAGTTATAACGTATTACGTTATATGGTATGACGTTATAACGTATTACGTTCTATGTTATAACGTTGTAACGTATTACTTTATATGGTATACAGTTGTAACGTATTACGTTATATGGTATGACGCTGTAACGTATTACGTTATATGGTATACAGTTATAACGTATTAGGTTATATGGTATGACGTTATAACGTATTACGTTATATGTTATAATGTTATAACGTATTTCGTTATATGGTATGACGTTATAACGTATTACGTTCCATGTTATAACGTTGTAACGTATTACGTTATATGGTATACAGTTGTAACGTATTACGTTATATGGTATCACGTTATAACGTATTACGTTATATGTTATAACGTTATAACGTATTACGTAATATGGTATGTCGTTATAACCTATTACGTTATATGGCATTACGTTATAACGTATTACGTTATATGGGACGACGTTATAACGCATTACATTATATGGTAAAACGCTATAACGTATTACGTTATATGGCATAACGTTATAACGTATTACGTTATATGATATAACGTTATAACGTAATACGTTATATGGGATGACGTTATAACGTAATAGGTTGTATGATATGACGTTATAACGTATTACGTTATATGGGATAACGTTATAACGTATTACGTTCTATGTTATAACGTTCTAACGTATTATGTTATATGGTATACGGTTATAACATATTACGTTATATGGTATAGAGTTATAACGTATTACGTTATATGTTAAGACGTTATAACGTATTACGTTATAGGGGATGACGTTACAACGTATTACGTTATATGTTATGACGTTATAACGTATTACGTTGTAGGGGATGACGTTATAACGTATTACGTTATATGTTATGACGTTATAACGTATTACGTTATAGGGGATGACGTTATAACGTATTACGTTATATGTTATGACGTTATAACGTATTACGTTATATGGTATGACGTGATAACGTATTACGTTATATGTTATAACGTTATAACGTATTACGTTATATGGCATTACGTTATAACGTATTACGTTATATGTTATAACGTTATAACGTATTACGTTATATGGGATGACGTTATAACGTATTACGTTCTATGTTATAACGTTGTAACGTATTACTTTATATGGTATACAGTTGTAACGTATTACGTTATATGGTATGACGTTATAACGTATTACGTTATATGTTATAACGTTATAACGTATTACTTTCTATGTTATAACGTTGTAACGTATTACGTTATATGGTATACAGTTGTAACGTATTACGTTATATGGTATGACGTTATAACGTATTACGTTATATGGTATAACGTTATAACGTATTACGTTATATGTTATAACGTTATAACGTTATAACGTAATACGTTATATGGGATCACGTTATAATGTAATACGTTATATGGGATGACGTTATAACGTATTACGTTATTTGTTATGACGTTATAACGTACTACGTTATATGGGACGACGTTATAGCCCATTACATTATATGGTATAACCTTATAACGTATTACGTTATATGGGATGACGTTATAACGTATTACGTTATATGTTATAACGTTATAACTTATTACGTTATATGATATGTCGTTATAACGTATTACTTTATATGTTATAAAGTTATAACGTATTACGTTATATGGTATGACGTTATAACGTATTACGTTCTATGTTATAACGTTGTAACGTATTACTTTATATGGTATACAGTTGTAACGTATTACGTTATATGGTATGACGCTGTAACGTATTACGTTATATGGTATACAGTTATAACGTATTAGGTTATATGGTATGACGTTATAACGTATTACGTTATATGTTATAATGTTATAACGTATTTCGTTATATGGTATGACGTTATAACGTATTACGTTCCATGTTATAACGTTGTAACGTATTACGTTATATGGTATACAGTTGTAACGTATTACGTTATATGGTATCACGTTATAACGTATTACGTTATATGTTATAACGTTATAACGTATTACGTAATATGGTATGTCGTTATAACCTATTACGTTATATGGCATTACGTTATAACGTATTACGTTATATGGGACGACGTTATAACGCATTACATTATATGGTAAAACGCTATAACGTATTACGTTATATGGCATAACGTTATAACGTATTACGTTATATGATATAACGTTATAACGTAATACGTTATATGGGATGACGTTATAACGTAATAGGTTGTATGATATGACGTTATAACGTATTACGTTATATGGGATAACGTTATAACGTATTACGTTCTATGTTATAACGTTCTAACGTATTATGTTATATGGTATACGGTTATAACATATTACGTTATATGGTATACAGTTATAACGTATTCCGTTATATGGTATGACGTTATAACGTATTACGTTATAGGGGATGACGTTACAACGTATTACGTTATATGTTATGACGTTATAACGTATTACGTTATATGGTATGACGTTATAACGTATTACGTTATATGGTATGTCGTTATAACGTACTACGTTATATGGCATAACGTTATAACGTATTACGTTATACGATATAACGTTATAACGTAATACGTTATATGGGATGACGTTATAACGTAATAGGTTGTATGATATGACGTTATAACGTATTACGTTATATGGTATGACGTTATAACGTATTACGTTATATGGGACGACGTTATAACGTCTTACGTTGTATGGTATAACGTCATAACGTATTACGTTATATGTTATAACGTTATAACGTATTACGTTATAGGGGATGACGTTATAACGTATTACGTTATATGTTATGACGTTATAACGTATTACGTTATATGATATGACGTTATAACGTATTAAGCTATGTGGCATAACGTTATAACGTATTACGTTATGTGTTATAACGTTATAACGTATTACGTTATATGGTATGTCGTTATAACATATTACGTTATATGGTATAACGTTAGAACGTATTACGTTATATGATATGACGTTATAACGTATTAAGCTATGTGGCATAACGTTATAACGTATTACGTTATATGGTATGACGTTATAACGTATTACGTTATATGGTATAACGTCATAACGTATTATGCTATATGATATAACGTTATAACGTAATACGTCTTATGGAACGACTTTATAACATATTACGTTATTTGTTATGACGTTATTACGTACTACCTTATATGGGACGACGTTATAACGTATTACGTTATATGTTATAACGTTATAACGTATTACGTGATATGGTATGTCGTTATAACGTATTACGTTATATGGCACAACGTTATAACGTATTACGTTAAATGATATAACGTTATAACGTAATAGGTTATATGGGATGTCGTTATAACGTAATAGGTTATATGGTATGACGTTATAACGTATTACGTTATATGGGATGACGTTGTAACGTATTACGTTCTATGTTATAACGTTGTAACGTATTACGTTATATGGTATACAGTTATAACGTATTACGTTATATGTTAAGACGTTATAACGTATTACGTTATAGGGGATGACGTTACAACGTATTACGTTATATGTTATGACGTTATAACGTATTACGTTATAGCGGATGACGTTATAACGTATTACGTTATATGTTATGACGTTATAACGTATTACGTTATATGGTATGACGTTATTTCGTATTACGTTATATGGCATAACGTTGTAACGTATTACGTTATATGGTATACAGTTATAACGTATTACGTTATATGTTATGATGTTATAACATATTACGTTATATGGTATAACTTTAGAACGTATTACGTTATATGATATGACGTTATAACGTATTAAGCTATGTGGCATAACGTTATAACGTATTACGTTATATGTTATAACGTTATAACTTATTACGTTATATGGTATGTCGTTTATATGTTATAACGTTGTAACGTATTACGTTATATGGAATGACGTTATAACGTATTACGTCATATGGCATAACGTTATAACGTATTACGTTATATGGTATGACGTTAGAACGTATTACGTTATATGGGACGACGTTATAACGTCTTACGTTGTATGGTATAACGTCATAACGTATTACGTTATATGTTATGACGTTATAACGTATTACGTTATATGATATGACGTTATAACGTATTAAGCTATGTGGCATAACGTTATAACGTATTACGTGATATGGTATGTCGTTATAACGTATTACGTTATATGGTATGACGTTATAATGTATTACGTTATATGGTATGTCGTTATAACGTACTACGTTATATGGCATAACGTTATAACGTATTACGTTATACGATATAACGTTATAACGTAATACGTTATATGGGATGACGTTATAACGTAATAGGTTGTATGATATGACGTTATAACGTATTACGTTATATGGTATGACGTTATAACGTATTACGTTATATGGGACGACGTTATAACGTCTTACGTTGTATGGTATAACGTCATAACGTATTACGTTATATGTTATAACGTTATAACGTATTACGTTATAGGGGATGACGTTATAACGTATTACGTTATATGTTATGACGTTATAACGTATTACGTTATATGATATGACGTTATAACGTATTAAGCTATGTGGCATAACGTTATAACGTATTACGTTAAATGATATAACGTTATAACGTATTACGATATATGGCATAACGTTATAACGTATTACGTTATACGATATAACGTTATAACTTAATATGTTATATGGGATGACGTTATAACGTAATAGGTTATATGGTATGACGTTATAACGTATTACGTTATATGGTATAACGTCTTAACGTATTATACTATATGATATAACGTTATAACGTAATACGTCTTATGGAACGACTTTATAACATATTACGTTATTTGTTATGACGTTATTACGTACTACCTTATATGGGACGACGTTATAACGTATTACGTTATATGTTATAACGTTATAACGTATTACGTGATATGGTATGTCGTTATAACGTATTACGTTATATGTTATAACGTTATAACGTATTACGTTATATGGTATAACGTTATAACGTATTACGTTATATGTTATAACGTTATAACGTAATACGTTATATGGGATGACGTCATAACGTAATAGGTTATATGGTATGTCGTTATAACGTATTACTTTATATGTCATAACGTTATAACGTATTACCTTATATGTTATAACGTTATAACGTATTACGTTATATGGTATAACGTTATAACGTATTACGTTATATGTTATAACGTTATAACGTAATACGTTATATGGGATGACGTTATAACGTAATAGGTTATATGGTATGACGTTATAACGTATTACGTTATATGGTATGTCGTTATAACGTATTAAGTTATGTGACATAACGTTATAACGTATTACGTTATATGGTATAACGTTATAACATATTACGTTATATGTTATAACGTCATAACGTATTACGATATATGTTATAACGTTATAACGTATTACGTTATACGGTATGACGTTATAACGTATTACGTTATAGGGGATGACGTTATAACGTATTACGTTATATGGTATGACGTTATAACGTATTACGTTATATGTTATAACGTTATAATGTATTACGTTATATATTATAACGGTATAACGTAATAATTTATACGGTATGGCGCTATAACGTATTACGTTATATTGTATAACGTCATAACGTATTACGTTATATGGTATAATGTTATAACGTATTACGTTATATATTATAACGGTATAACGTAATAATTTATACGGTATGGCGCTATAACGTATTACGTTATATGGTATAACGTCATAACGTATTACGTTATATGTTATAACGTTATAACGTATTACGTTATATGGTATGTCGTTGTAACGTATTAAGTTATATGGCATAACGTTATAACGTATTCCGTTATAGGGGATGACGTTATAACGTATTACGTTATATGTTATTACGTTATAACGTATTACGTTAAATGGTATGACGTTATAACGTATTACGTTATAGGGGATGACGTTATAACGTATTACGTTATATGTTGTGACGTTATAACGTATTACGTTATATGGTATGACGTTATAACGTATTACGTTATATGTTATAACGTTATAACGTATTACGTTATATGGTATGTCGTTATAACGTATTACGTTATATGGCATAACGTTATAACGTATTAGGTTATATGGTATGACGTTATAACATATTACGTTATATGGGATGACGTTATAACGTATTACGTTATATGGTATAACGTTATAACGTATTACGTTATATGGTATAACGTTATAACGTATTACGTTATATATTATAACGTTATAACGTATTACGTTATAGGGGATGACGTTATAACGTATTACGTTATATGGTATGACGTTATAACGTATTACGTTATAGGGGATGACGTTATAACGTATTACGTTATATGTTGTGACGTTATAACGTATTACGTTATATGGTATGTCGTTGTAACGTATTAAGTTATATGGCATAACGTTATAACGTGTTACGTTATAGGGGATGACGTTATAACGTATTACGTTATACGTAATTACGTTATAACGTATTACGTTATATGGTATGACGTTATAACGTATTACGTTATAGGGGATGACGTTATAACGTATTACGTTATATATTATAACGTTATAACGTATTACGTTATATATTATAACGTTATAACGTATTACGTTATAGGGGATGACGTTATAACGTATGACGTTATATGTTATGACGTTATAACGTATTGCGTTATATGGTATAACGTCATAACGTATTACGTTATATGTTATAACGTTATAACGTATTACGTTATATGGTATGACGTTATAACGTATTACGTTACATGGGACGACGTTATAACGTATTACGTTATATGGTATAACGTCATAACGTATTATGTTATATGTTATAACGTTATAACGTATTACGTTATATGGGATGACGTTATAACGTATTACGTTATATGGTATAACGTTATAACGTATTACGTTATATGGTATAACGTTATAACGTATTACGTTATATATTATAACATTATAACGTATTACGTTATATATTATAACGTTATAACGTATTACGTTATAGGGCATGACGTTATAACGTATGACGTTATATGTTATGACGTTATAACGTATTGCGTTATATGGTATAACGTCATAACGTATTACGTTATATGTTATAACGTTATAACGTATTACGTTATATGGTATGACGTTATAACGTATTACGTTACATGGGACGACGTTATAACGTATTACGTTATATGGTATAACGTCATAACGTATTATGTTATATGTTATAACGTTATAACGTATTACGTTATATGGTATGTCGTTATAACGTATTAAGTTATGTGGCATAACGTTATAAGGTATTACGTTATATGGTATGACGTTATAACGTATTATGTTATATGGGATGACGTTATAACGTATTACGTTCTATGTTATAACGTTGTAACGTATTACGTTATATGGTATACAGTTGTAGCGTATTACGTTATATGGTATGACGTTATAACGTATTACGTTATATGTTATAACGTTATAACGTATTACGTTCTATGTTATAACGTTGTAACGTATTACGTTATATGGTATACAGTTGTAACGTATTACGTTATATGGTATGACGTCATAACGTATTACGTTATATGTTATAACGTTATAACGTATTACGTTATATGGTATAACGTTATAACGTATTACGTTATCTGTTATAACGTTATAACGTAATACGTTATATGTTATAACGTTATAACGTATTACGTTCTATGTTATAACGTTGTAACGTATTACGTTATATGGTATACAGTTGTAACGTATTACGTTATATGGTATGACGTCATAACGTATTACGTTATATGGCATTACGTTATAACGTATTACGTTATATGGTATGACGTTATAACGTATTACGTTATATGATATGACGTTATAACGTATTAAGCTATGTGGCATAACGTTATAACGTATTACGTTATGTGGTATGTCGTTATAACGTATTACTTTATATGTTATAACGTTATAACGTATTACGTTATATGGTATGACGTTATAACGTATTACGTTATATGGCATAACGTTATAACGTATTACGTTATATGATATAACGTTATATCGTAATACGTTATATCGGATGACGTTATAACGCAATAGGTTATATGGTATGACGTTATAACGTATTGCGTTATATGGGATGACGTTATAACGTATTACGTTCTATGTTATAACGTTGTAACGTATTACGTTATATGGTATACAGTTATAACGTATTACGTTATATGGTATGACGTTATAACGTATTACGTTATAGGGGATGACGTTACAACGTATTACGTTATATGTTATGACGTTATAACGTATTACGTTCTATGTTATAACGTTGTAACGTATTACGTTATATGGTATACAGTTGTAACGTATTACGTTATATGGTATGACGTTATAACGTATTACGTTATATGTTATAACGTTATAACGTATTACGTAATATGGTATGTCGTTATAACGTATTACGTTATATGGCATTACGTTATAACGTATTATGTTATATGGTATGACGTTGTAACGTATTACGTTATATGGTATACAGTTATAACGTATTACGTTATATGGTATGACGTTATAACGTATTACGTTATATGTTATAACGTTATAACGTATTACGTAATATGGTATGTCGTTATAACGTATTACGTTATATGGCATTACGTTATAACGTATTACGTTATATGGGACGACGTTATAACGCATTACATTATATGGTATAACGTTATAACGTATTACGTTATATGGCATAACGTTATAACGTATTACGTTATATGATATAACGTTATAACGTAATACGTTATATGGGATGACGTTATA
The DNA here is from genome assembly GCF_024542735.1 of Bombus huntii. Classification (NCBI taxonomy): domain Eukaryota; kingdom Metazoa; phylum Arthropoda; class Insecta; order Hymenoptera; family Apidae; genus Bombus; species Bombus huntii. The sequence goes on from NC_066238.1 coordinate 23,374,060, forward strand.
ACGTAATAGGTTGTATGATATGACGTTATAACGTATTACGTTATATGGGATAACGTTATAACGTATTACGTTATAGGGGATGACGTTATAACGTATTACGTTATATGTTATGACGTTATAACGTATTACGTTATATGGTATGACGTTATAACGTATTACGTTATATGTTATAACGTTATAACGTATTACGTTATATGGTATGACGTTATAACGTATTACGTTATATGGGATGACGTAATAACGTATTACGTTCTATGTTATAGCGTTCTAACGTATTACGTTATATGGTATACAGTTATAACGTATTACGTTATATGTTATGACGTTATAACGTATTACGTTATATGGTATGACGTTATAACGTATTACGTTATATGTTATAACGTTATAACGTATTACGTTATATGGTATGACGTTATAACGTATTACGTTATATGGGATGACGTAATAACGTATTACGTTCTATGTTATAGCGTTCTAACGTATTACGTTATATGGTATACAGTTATAACGTATTACGTTATATGGTATGACGTTATAACGTATTACGTTATAGGGGATGACGTTACAACATATTACGTTATATGTTATGACGTTATAACGTATTACGTTATATGGTATGACGTTATAACGTATTACGTTATATGTTATAACGTTATAACGTATTACGTTATATCTTATTTCGTTATAACGTATTACTTTATATGGCATAACGGTATAACGTATTACGTTATATGGAATGACGTTATAACGTATTACGTTATATGGTATAACGTTATAACGTATGACGTTATATATTATAAAGTTATAACGTAATAATTTATATGGTATGACGTTATAACGTATTACGTTATATGGGATGACGTTATAACGTAATAGGTTATATGGTTTGACGTTATAACATAATACGTTATATGTTATGACGTTATAACGTATTAAGTTATGTGGCATAACGTTATAACGTATTACGTTATATGGTATGACGTTATAAGGTATTACGTTATATGGTATAACGTTATAACGTATGACGTTATATATTATAACGTTATAACGTAATAATTTATATGGTATGACGTTATAACGTATTACGTTATATGGGATGACGTTATAACGTTATAGGTTATATGGAATGACGTTATAACATAATACGTTATATGTTATGACGTTATAACGTATTAAGTTATGTGGCATAACGTTATAACGTATTACGTTATATGGTATGACGTTATAACGTATTACGTTATATGGTATGACGTTATAACGTATTACGTTATATGGTATACAGTTGTAACGTATTACGTTATATGGTATGACGTTATAACGTATTACGTTATATGTTATAACGTTATAACGTATTACGTAATATGGTATGTCGTTATAACGTATTACGTTATAGGGGATGTCGTTATAACGTATTACGTTACATGGTATAACGTTATAACGTATTACGTTATATGGGACGACGTTATAACGCATTACATTATATGGTATAACGTTATAAAGTATTACGTTATATGGGATGACGTTATAACGTATTACGTTATATGGGATGACGTTATAACGTATTACGTTCCATGTTATAATGTTGTAACGTATTACGTTATATGGTATACAGTTGTAACGTATTACGTTATATGGTATGACGTTATAACGTATTACGTTATATGTTATAACGTTATAACGTATTACGTAATATGGTATGTCGTTATAACGTATTACGTTATATGGCATTACGTTATAACGTATTACGTTATATGGTATACAGTTGTAACGTATTACGTTATATGGTATGACGTTATAACGTATTACGTTATATGTTATAACGTTATAACGTATTACGTAATATGGTATGTCGTTATAACGTATTACGTTATATGGTATGACGTTATAACGTATTACGTTATATGTTATAACGTTATAACGTATTACGTTATATGGGATGACGTTATAACGTATTACGTTCCATGTTATAATGTTGTAACGTATTACGTTATATGGTATACAGTTGTAACGTATTACGTTATATGGTATGACGTTATAACGTATTACGTTATATGTTATAACGTTATAACGTATTACGTAATATGGTATGTCGTTATAACGTATTACGTTATATGGCATTACGTTATAACGTATTACGTTCTATGTTATAACGTTGTAACGTATTACGTTATATGGTATACAGTTATAACGCAGTACGTTATATGGTATGACGTTATAACGTATTACGTTATATGGGACGACGTTATAACGTATTAAGTTATGTGGCATAACGTTATAACGTATTACGTTATATGGTATGACGTTATAACGTATTACGTTATATGGTATGACGTTATAACTTAATACGTTATTTGTTATGACGTTATAACGTTCTACGTTATATGGTATGTCGTTCTAACGTATTACGTTATATGGTATACAGTTATAACGTATTACGTTATATGGTATGACGTTATAACGTATTACGTTATATGGTATGATGTTATAACGTATTACGTTATATTTTATAACGTTATAACGTATTACGTAATATGGTATGTCGTTATAACGTATTACGTTATATGGCATTACGTTATTACGTATTACGTTCTATGTTATAACGTTGTAACGTATTACGTTATATGGTATACAGTTATAACGCAGTACGTTATATGGTATGACGTTATAACGTATTACGTTATATGGGACGACGTTATAACGTATTACGTTCTATGTTATAACGTTGTAACGTATTACGTTATATGGTATACAGTTGTAACGTATTACGTTATATGGTATGACGTTATATGTTATAACGTTATAACGTATTACGTTATATGGTATAACGTTATAACGTATTACGTTATATGTTATAACGTTATAACGTAATACGTTATATGGGATCACGTTATAACGTAATAAGATATATGGGATGACGTTACAACATAATACGTTATATGTTATGACGTTATAACGTATTAAGTTATGTGGCATAACGTTATAACGTATTACGTTATATGGTATGACGTTATAACGTATTACGTTATATGGTATGACGTTATAACTTAATACGTTATTTGTTATGACGTTATAACGTACTACGTTATATGGTATGTCGTACTAACGTATTACGTTATATGGTATACAGTTATAACGTATTACGTTATATGGTATGACGTTATAACGTATTACGTTATATGGTATGACGTTATAACGTATTACGTTATATGTTATAACGTTATAACGTATTACGTAATATGGTATGTCGTTATAACGTATTACGTTATATGGCATTACGTTATTACGTATTACGTTCTATGTTATAACATTGTAACGTATTACGTTATATGGTATACAGTTATAACGCAGTACGTTATATGGTATGACGTTATAACGTATTACGTTATATGGGACGACGTTATAACGTATTACGTTCTATGTTATAACGTTGTAACGTATTACGTTATATGGTATACAGTTGTAACGTATTACGTTATATGGTATGACGTTATAACGTATTACGTTATATGTTATAACGTTATAACGTATTACGTTATATGGTATAACGTTATAACGTATTACGTTATATGTTATAACGTTATAACGTAATACGTTATATGGGATCACGTTATAACGTAATAAGATATATGGGATGACGTTATAACGTATTACGTTATATGGTATGACGTTATAACGTATTACGTTATATGGTATAACGTTATAACGTATTACGTTATATGTTATAACGTTATAACGTTATAACGTAATACGTTATATGGGATCACGTTATAACGTAATACGTTATATGGGATGACGTTATAACGTATTACGTTATTTGTTATGACGTTATAACGTACTACGTTATATTGGACGACGTTATAGCGCATTACATTATATGGTATAACCTTATAACGTATTACGTTATATGGGATGACGTTATAACGTATTACGTTATATGTTATAATGTTATAACGTATTTCGTTATATGTTATAACGTTATAACGTATTACGTTATATGGTATGACGTTATAACGTATTACGTTATATGGCATAACGTTATAACGTATTACGTAATATGGTATGCCGTTATAACGTATTACGTTTATGGCATTACGTTATAACGTATTACGTTATATGGTATGACGTTATAACGTATTACGTTATATGGTATGCCGTTATAACGTATTACGTTATATGGCATTACGTTATAACGTATTACGTTATATGGTATGACGTTATAACGTATTACGTTATATGGTATACAGTTATAACGTATTACGTTATATGGTATGACGTTATAACGTATTACGTTATAGGGGATGACGTTACAACGTATTACGTTATATGTTGTGACGTTATAACGTATTACGTTATATGGTACGACGTTATAACGTATTACATTATATGTTATAACGTTATAACGTATTACGTAATATGGTATGCCGTTATAACGTATTACGTTATATGGCATTACGTTATAACGTATTACATTATATGTTATAACGTTATAACGTATTACGTTATATGGGATGACGTTATAACGTATTACGTTCTATGTTATAACGTTGTAACGTATTACGTTATATGGTATACAGTTGTAACGTATTACGTTATATGGTATGACGTTATAACGTATTACGTTATATGTTATAACGTTATAACGTATTACGTTCTATGTTATAACCTTATAACGTATTACGTTATATGGTATGACGTTATAACGTATTACGTTCTATGTTATAACGTTGTAACGTATTGCGTTATATGGTATACAGTTGTAACGTATTACGTTATATGGTATGACGTTATAACGTATTACGTTATATGTTATAACGTTATAACGTATTACGTGATATGGTATGTCGTTATAACGTATTACGTTATATGGCACAACGTTATAACGTATTACGTTAAATGATATAACGTTATAACGTAATAGGTTATATGGGATGTCGTTATAACGTAATAGGTTATATGGTATGACGTTATAACGTATTACGTTATATGGGATGACGTTGTAACGTATTAGGTTCTATGTTATAACGTTGTAACGTGTTACGTTATATGGTATACAGTTGTAACGTATTACGTTATATGTTAAGACGTTATAACGTATTACGTTATAGGGGATGACGTTACAACGTATTACGTTATATGTTATGACGTTATAACGTATTACGTTATAGAGGAAGACGTTATAACGTATTACGTTATATGTTATGACGTTATAACGTATTACGTTATATGGTATGACGTTGTTTCGTATTACGTTATATGGCATAACGTTGTAACGTATTACGTTATATGTTATAACGTTATAACGTATTACGTTATATGGTATGCCGTTATAACGTATTACGTTATATGGCATAACGTTATACGTTATATGGGATGACGTTATAACGTATTACGTTATATGATATGACGTTATAACGTATTACGTTATATGATATGACGTCATAACGTATTAAGCTATGTGGCATAACGTTATAACGTATTACGTTATATGGTATGTCGTTATAACGTATTACTTTATATGTTATAACGTTATAACGTATTACGTTATATGGTATGACGTTATAACGTATTACGTTATATGGCATAACGTTATAACGTATTACGTTATATGATATAACGTTATAACGTAATACGTTATATGGGATAACGTTATAACGTAATAGGTTATATGGTATGACGTTATAACGTATTGCGTTATATGGGATGACGTTATAACGTATTACGTTCTATGTTATAACGTTGTAACGTATTACGTTATATGGTATACAGTTATAACGTATTACGTTATATGGTATGACGTTATAACGTATTACGTTATAGGGGATGACGTTACAACGTATTACGTTATATGTTATGACGTTGTAACGTATTACGTTCTATGTTATAACGTTGTAACGTATTACGTTATATGGTATACAGTTGTAACGTATTACGTTATATGGTATGACGTTATAACGTATTACGTTATATGTTATAACGTTATAACGTATTACGTTATATGGTATGTCGTTATAACGTATTACTTTATATGTTATAACGTTATAACGTATTACGTTATATGGAATGACGTTATAACGTATTACGTTATATGTTATAACGTTATAACGTATTACGTTATATGGTATGTCGTTATAACGTATTACGTTATATGATATGACGTTATAACGTATTAAGCTATGTGGCATAACGTTATAACGTATTACGTTATATGGTATGTCGTTATAACGTATTACTTTATATGGTATACAGTTATAACGTATTACGTTATATGGTATGTCGTTATAACGTATTACTTTATATGTTATAACGTTATAACGTAATACGTTATATGGGATGACGTTATAACGTAATAGGTTGTATGATATGACGTTATAACGTATTACGTTATATGGCATTACGTTATAACGTATTACGTTATATGGTATGACGTTGTAACGTATTACGTTATATGGTATACAGTTATAACGTATTACGTTATATGGTATGTCGTTATAACGTATTACTTTATATGTTATAACGTTATAACGTATTACGTTATATGGAATGACGTTATAACGTATTACGTTATATGGCATAACGTTATAACGTATTACGTTATATGATGTAACGTTATAACTTAATATGTTATATGGGATGACGTTATAACGTAATAGGTTATATGGTATGACGTTATAACGTATTACGTTATATGGTATAACGTCATAACGTATTATGCTATATGATATAACGTTATAACGTAATACGTCTTATGGAACGACTTTATAACATATTACGTTATTTGTTATGACGTTAATACGTACTACCTTATATGGGACGACGTTATAACGTATTACGTTATATGTTATAACGTTATAACTTATTACGTGATATGGTATGTCGTTATAACGTATTACGTTATATGGCACAACGTTATAACGTAATACGTTAAATGATATAACGTTATAACGTATTACGTTATATGTTATAACGTTATAACGTATTACGTTATATGGTATGTCGTTATAACGTATTACTTTATATGTTATAACGTTATAACGTATTACGTTATATGGAATGACGTTATAACGTATTACGTTATATGGCATAACGTTATAACGTATTACGTTATATGATGTAACGTTATAACTTAATATGTTATATGGGATGACGTTATAACGTAATAGGTTATATGGTATGACGTTATAACGTATTACGTTATATGGTATAACGTCATAACGTATTATGCTATATGATATAACGTTATAACGTAATACGTCTTATGGAACGACTTTATAACATATTACGTTATTTGTTATGACGTTATTACGTACTACCTTATATCGGACGACGTTATAACGTATTACGTTATATGTTATAACGTTATAACGTATTACGTGATATGGTATGTCGTTATAACGTATTACGTTATATGGCACAACGTTATAACGTATTACGTTAAATGATATAACGTTATAACGTAATAGGTTATATGGGATGTCGTTATAACGTAATAGGTTATATGGTATGACGTTATAACGTATTATGTTATATGGGATGACGTTGTAACGTATTACGTTCTATGTTATAACGTTGTAACGTATTACTTTATATGGTATACAGTTATAACGTATTACGTTATATGTTAAGACGTTATAACGTATTACGTTATAGGGGATGACGTTACAACGTATTACGTTATATGTTATGACGTTATAACGTATTACGTTATAGGGGATGACGTTATAACGTATTACGTTATATGTTATGACGTTATAACGTATTACGTTATAGGGGATGACGTTATAACGTATTACGTTATATGTTATGACGTTATAACGTATTACGTTATATGGTATGACGTGATAACGTATTACGTTATATGTTATAACGTTATAACGTATTACGTTATATGGCATTACGTTATAACGTATTACGTTATATGTTATAACGTTATAACGTATTACGTTATATGGGATGACGTTATAACGTATTACGTTCTATGTTATAACGTTGTAACGTATTACGTTATATGGTATACAGTTGTAACGTATTACGTTATATGGTATGACGTTATAACGTATTACGTTATATGTTATAACGTTATAACGTATTACTTTCTATGTTATAACGTTGTAACGTATTACGTTATATGGTATACAGTTGTAACGTATTACGTTATATGGTATGACGTTATAACGTATTACGTTATATGGTATAACGTTATAACGTATTACGTTATATGTTATAACGTTATAACGTTATAACGTAATACGTTATATGGGATCACGTTATAATGTAATACGTTATATGGGATGACGTTATAACGTATTACGTTATTTGTTATGACGTTATAACGTACTACGTTATATGCGACGACGTTATAGCCCATTACATTATATGGTATAACCTTATAACGTATTACGTTATATGGGATGACGTTATAACGTATTACGTTATATGTTATAACGTTATAACTTATTACGTTATATGGTATGTCGTTATAACGTATTACTTTATATGTTATAAAGTTATAACGTATTACGTTATATGGTATGACGTTATAACGTATTACGTTCTATGTTATAACGTTGTAACGTATTACTTTATATGGTATACAGTTGTAACGTATTACGTTATATGGTATGACGCTGTAACGTATTACGTTATATGGTATACAGTTATAACGTATTAGGTTATATGGTATGACGTTATAACGTATTACGTTATATGTTATAATGTTATAACGTATTTCGTTATATGGTATGACGTTATAACGTATTACGTTCCATGTTATAACGTTGTAACGTATTACGTTATATGGTATACAGTTGTAACGTATTACGTTATATGGTATCACGTTATAACGTATTACGTTATATGTTATAACGTTATAACGTATTACGTAATATGGTATGTCGTTATAACCTATTACGTTATATGGCATTACGTTATAACGTATTACGTTATATGGGACGACGTTATAACGCATTACATTATATGGTAAAACGCTATAACGTATTACGTTATATGGCATAACGTTATAACGTATTACGTTATATGATATAACGTTATAACGTAATACGTTATATGGGATGACGTTATAACGTAATAGGTTGTATGATATGACGTTATAACGTATTACGTTATATGGGATAACGTTATAACGTATTACGTTCTATGTTATAACGTTCTAACGTATTATGTTATATGGTATACGGTTATAACATATTACGTTATATGGTATAGAGTTATAACGTATTACGTTATATGTTAAGACGTTATAACGTATTACGTTATAGGGGATGACGTTACAACGTATTACGTTATATGTTATGACGTTATAACGTATTACGTTATAGGGGATGACGTTATAACGTATTACGTTATATGTTATGACGTTATAACGTATTACGTTATAGGGGATGACGTTATAACGTATTACGTTATATGTTATGACGTTATAACGTATTACGTTATATGGTATGACGTGATAACGTATTACGTTATATGTTATAACGTTATAACGTATTACGTTATATGGCATTACGTTATAACGTATTACGTTATATGTTATAACGTTATAACGTATTACGTTATATGGGATGACGTTATAACGTATTACGTTCTATGTTATAACGTTGTAACGTATTACTTTATATGGTATACAGTTGTAACGTATTACGTTATATGGTATGACGTTATAACGTATTACGTTATATGTTATAACGTTATAACGTATTACTTTCTATGTTATAACGTTGTAACGTATTACGTTATATGGTATACAGTTGTAACGTATTACGTTATATGGTATGACGTTATAACGTATTACGTTATATGGTATAACGTTATAACGTATTACGTTATATGTTATAACGTTATAACGTTATAACGTAATACGTTATATGGGATCACGTTATAATGTAATACGTTATATGGGATGACGTTATAACGTATTACGTTATTTGTTATGACGTTATAACGTACTACGTTATATGGGACGACGTTATAGCCCATTACATTATATGGTATAACCTTATAACGTATTACGTTATATGGGATGACGTTATAACGTATTACGTTATATGTTATAACGTTATAACTTATTACGTTATATGATATGTCGTTATAACGTATTACTTTATATGTTATAAAGTTATAACGTATTACGTTATATGGTATGACGTTATAACGTATTACGTTCTATGTTATAACGTTGTAACGTATTACTTTATATGGTATACAGTTGTAACGTATTACGTTATATGGTATGACGCTGTAACGTATTACGTTATATGGTATACAGTTATAACGTATTAGGTTATATGGTATGACGTTATAACGTATTACGTTATATGTTATAATGTTATAACGTATTTCGTTATATGGTATGACGTTATAACGTATTACGTTCCATGTTATAACGTTGTAACGTATTACGTTATATGGTATACAGTTGTAACGTATTACGTTATATGGTATCACGTTATATGGTATCACGTTATAACGTATTACGTTATATGTTATAACGTTATAACGTATTACGTAATATGGTATGTCGTTATAACCTATTACGTTATATGGCATTACGTTATAACGTATTACGTTATATGGGACGACGTTATAACGCATTACATTATATGGTAAAACGCTATAACGTATTACGTTATATGGCATAACGTTATAACGTATTACGTTATATGATATAACGTTATAACGTAATACGTTATATGGGATGACGTTATAACGTAATAGGTTGTATGATATGACGTTATAACGTATTACGTTATATGGGATAACGTTATAACGTATTACGTTCTATGTTATAACGTTCTAACGTATTATGTTATATGGTATACGGTTATAACATATTACGTTATATGGTATACAGTTATAACGTATTCCGTTATATGGTATGACGTTATAACGTATTACGTTATAGGGGATGACGTTACAACGTATTACGTTATATGTTATGACGTTATAACGTATTACGTTATATGGTATGACGTTATAACGTATTACGTTATATGGTATGTCGTTATAACGTACTACGTTATATGGCATAACGTTATAACGTATTACGTTATACGATATAACGTTATAACGTAATACGTTATATGGGATGACGTTATAACGTAATAGGTTGTATGATATGACGTTATAACGTATTACGTTATATGGTATGACGTTATAACGTATTACGTTATATGGGACGACGTTATAACGTCTTACGTTGTATGGTATAACGTCATAACGTATTACGTTATATGTTATAACGTTATAACGTATTACGTTATAGGGGATGACGTTATAACGTATTACGTTATATGTTATGACGTTATAACGTATTACGTTATATGATATGACGTTATAACGTATTAAGCTATGTGGCATAACGTTATAACGTATTACGTTATGTGTTATAACGTTATAACGTATTACGTTATATGGTATGTCGTTATAACATATTACGTTATATGGTATAACGTTAGAACGTATTACGTTATATGATATGACGTTATAACGTATTAAGCTATGTGGCATAACGTTATAACGTATTACGTTATATGGTATGACGTTATAACGTATTACGTTATATGGTATAATGTCATAACGTATTATGCTATATGATATAACGTTATAACGTAATACGTCTTATGGAACGACTTTATAACATATTACGTTATTTGTTATGACGTTATTACGTACTACCTTATATGGGACGACGTTATAACGTATTACGTTATATGTTATAACGTTATAACGTATTACGTGATATGGTATGTCGTTATAACGTATTACGTTATATGGCACAACGTTATAACGTATTACGTTAAATGATATAACGTTATAACGTAATAGGTTATATGGGATGTCGTTATAACGTAATAGGTTATATGGTATGACGTTATAACGTATTACGTTATATGGGATGACGTTGTAACGTATTACGTTCTATGTTATAACGTTGTAACGTATTACGTTATATGGTATACAGTTATAACGTATTACGTTATATGTTAAGACGTTATAACGTATTACGTTATAGGGGATGACGTTACAACGTATTACGTTATATGTTATGACGTTATAACGTATTACGTTATAGCGGATGACGTTATAACGTATTACGTTATATGTTATGACGTTATAACGTATTACGTTATATGGTATGACGTTATTTCGTATTACGTTATATGGCATAACGTTGTAACGTATTACGTTATATGGTATACAGTTATAACGTATTACGTTATATGTTATGATGTTATAACATATTACGTTATATGGTATAACTTTAGAACGTATTACGTTATATGATATGACGTTATAACGTATTAAGCTATGTGGCATAACGTTATAACGTATTACGTTATATGTTATAACGTTATAACTTATTACGTTATATGGTATGTCGTTTATATGTTATAACGTTGTAACGTATTACGTTATATGGAATGACGTTATAACGTATTACGTCATATGGCATAACGTTATAACGTATTACGTTATATGGTATGACGTTAGAACGTATTACGTTATATGGGACGACGTTATAACGTCTTACGTTGTATGGTATAACGTCATAACGTATTACGTTATATGTTATGACGTTATAACGTATTACGTTATATGATATGACGTTATAACGTATTAAGCTATGTGGCATAACGTTATAACGTATTACGTGATATGGTATGTCGTTATAACGTATTACGTTATATGGTATGACGTTATAATGTATTACGTTATATGGTATGTCGTTATAACGTACTACGTTATATGGCATAACGTTATAACGTATTACGTTATACGATATAACGTTATAACGTAATACGTTATATGGGATGACGTTATTACGTAATAGGTTGTATGATATGACGTTATAACGTATTACGTTATATGGTATGACGTTATAACGTATTACGTTATATGGGACGACGTTATAACGTCTTACGTTGTATGGTATAACGTCATAACGTATTACGTTATATGTTATAACGTTATAACGTATTACGTTATAGGGGATGACGTTATAACGTATTACGTTATATGTTATGACGTTATAACGTATTACGTTATATGATATGACGTTATAACGTATTAAGCTATGTGGCATAACGTTATAACGTATTACGTTAAATGATATAACGTTATAACGTATTACGATATATGGCATAACGTTATAACGTATTACGTTATACGATATAACGTTATAACTTAATATGTTATATGGGATGACGTTATAACGTAATAGGTTATATGGTATGACGTTATAACGTATTACGTTATATGGTATAACGTCTTAACGTATTATACTATATGATATAACGTTATAACGTAATACGTCTTATGGAACGACTTTATAACATATTACGTTATTTGTTATGACGTTATTACGTACTACCTTATATGGGACGACGTTATAACGTATTACGTTATATGTTATAACGTTATAACGTATTACGTGATATGGTATGTCGTTATAACGTATTACGTTATATGTTATAACGTTATAACGTATTACGTAATATGGTATAACGTTATAACGTATTACGTTATATGTTATAACGTTATAACGTAATACGTTATATGGGATGACGTCATAACGTAATAGGTTATATGGTATGTCGTTATAACGTATTACTTTATATGTCATAACGTTATAACGTATTACCTTATATGTTATAACGTTATAACGTATTACGTTATATGGTATAACGTTATAACGTATTACGTTATATGTTATAACGTTATAACGTAATACGTTATATGGGATGACGTTATAACGTAATAGGTTATATGGTATGACGTTATAACGTATTACGTTATATGGTATGTCGTTATAACGTATTAAGTTATGTGACATAACGTTATAACGTATTACGTTATATGGTATAACGTTATAACATATTACGTTATATGTTATAACGTCATAACGTATTACGATATATGTTATAACGTTATAACGTATTACGTTATACGGTATGACGTTATAACGTATTACGTTATAGGGGATGACGTTATTACGTATTACGTTATATGGTATGACGTTATAACGTATTACGTTATATGTTATAACGTTATAATGTATTACGTTATATATTATAACGGTATAACGTAATAATTTATACGGTATGGCGCTATAACGTATTACGTTATATTGTATAACGTCATAACGTATTACGTTATATGGTATAATGTTATAACGTATTACGTTATATATTATAACGGTATAACGTAATAATTTATACGGTATGGCGCTATAACGTATTACGTTATATGGTATAACGTCATAACGTATTACGTTATATGTTATAACGTTATAACGTATTACGTTATATGGTATGTCGTTGTAACGTATTAAGTTATATGGCATAACGTTATAACGTATTCCGTTATAGGGGATGACGTTATAACGTATTACGTTATATGTTATTACGTTATAACGTATTACGTTAAATGGTATGACGTTATAACGTATTACGTTATAGGGGATGACGTTATAACGTATTACGTTATATGTTGTGACGTTATAACGTATTACGTTATATGGTATGACGTTATAACGTATTACGTTATATGTTATAACGTTATAACGTATTACGTTATATGGTATGTCGTTATAACGTATTACGTTATATGGCATAACGTTATAACGTATTAGGTTATATGGTATGACGTTATAACATATTACGTTATATGGGATGACGTTATAACGTATTACGTTATATGGTATAACGTTATAACGTATTACGTTATATGGTATAACGTTATAACGTATTACGTTATATATTATAACGTTATAACGTATTACGTTATAGGGGATGACGTTATAACGTATTACGTTATATGGTATGACGTTATAACGTATTACGTTATAGGGGATGACGTTATAACGTATTACGTTATATGTTGTGACGTTATAACGTATTACGTTATATGGTATGTCGTTGTAACGTATTAAGTTATATGGCATAACGTTATAACGTGTTACGTTATAGGGGATGACGTTATAACGTATTACGTTATACGTAATTACGTTATAACGTATTACGTTATATGGTATGACGTTATAACGTATTACGTTATAGGGGATGACGTTATAACGTATTACGTTATATATTATAACGTTATAACGTATTACGTTATATATTATAACGTTATAACGTATTACGTTATAGGGGATGACGTTATAACGTATGACGTTATATGTTATGACGTTATAACGTATTGCGTTATATGGTATAACGTCATAACGTATTACGTTATATGTTATAACGTTATAACGTATTACGTTATATGGTATGACGTTATAACGTATTACGTTACATGGGACGACGTTATAACGTATTACGTTATATGGTATAACGTCATAACGTATTATGTTATATGTTATAACGTTATAACGTATTACGTTATATGGGATGACGTTATAACGTATTACGTTATATGGTATAACGTTATAACGTATTACGTTATATGGTATAACGTTATAACGTATTACGTTATATATTATAACATTATAACGTATTACGTTATATATTATAACGTTATAACGTATTACGTTATAGGGCATGACGTTATAACGTATGACGTTATATGTTATGACGTTATAACGTATTGCGTTATATGGTATAACGTCATAACGTATTACGTTATATGTTATAACGTTATAACGTATTACGTTATATGGTATGACGTTATAACGTATTACGTTACATGGGACGACGTTATAACGTATTACGTTATATGGTATAACGTCATAACGTATTATGTTATATGTTATAACGTTATAACGTATTACGTTATATGGTATGTCGTTATAACGTATTAAGTTATGTGGCATAACGTTATAAGGTATTACGTTATATGGTATGACGTTATAACGTATTATGTTATATGGGATGACGTTATAACGTATTACGTTATATGTTATAACGTTATAACGTATTACGTTATTTGCTATGACGTTATAACGTACTACGTTACATGGGATGACGTTATAACGTATTACGTTATATGGTATGACGTTATAACGTATTACGTTATATGTTATAACGTTATAACGTATTACGTTATATGGTATAACGTTATAACGTATTACGTTATATGGTATGTCGTTATAACGTATTACATTATATGTTATAACGTTATAACTTATTACGTTATATGGTATGACGTTATAACGTATTACGTTATACGGTATGACGTTATAAAGTATTACGTTATATGGCATAACGTTATAACGTATTAGGTTATATGGTATGACGTTATAACATATTACGTTATAAAGGGATGACGTTATAACGTATTACGTTATATGGTATAACGTTATAACGTATTACGTTATACGGTATGACGTTATAACGTATTACGTTATAGGGGATGACGTTATAACGTATTACGTTATATGGTATGACGTTATAACGTATTACGTTATATGTTATAACGTTATAACGTATTACGTTATATGGTATAACGTTATAACGTATTACGTTATATGTTATAACGTTAAAACGTATTACGTTATATGGTATAACGTTATAACGTATTACGTTATACGGTATGACGTTATAACGTATTACGTTATAGGGGATGACGTTATAACGTATTACGTTATATGGGATGACGTTATAACGTATTACGTTATATGGGACGACGTTATAGCGCATGACATTATATGGTATAACGTTATAACGTATTACGTTATATGGGATGACATTATAACGTGTTACGTTATATGTTATAACGTTATAACGTATTACGTTATATGGTATAACGTTATAACGTATTACGTTATATGGTATAATGTTATAACGTATTACGTTATATATTATAACGGTATAACGTAATAATTTATACGGTATGGCGCTATAACGTATTACGTTATATGGTATAACGTCATAACGTATTACGATATATGTTATAACGTTATAACGTATTACGTTATATGGTATACAGTTATAACGTATTACGTTATATGGTATGACGTTATAACGTATTACGTTATATGTTATAAAGTTATAACGTATTACGTTATATGGTATAACGTTATAACGTATTACGTTATATGTTACAACGTTATAACGTAATACGTTATATGGGATGACGTCATAACGTAATAGGTTATATGGTATGACGTTATAACGTATTACGTTATATGGGATGACGTTATAACGTATTACGTTCTATGTTATAACGTTGTAACGTATTACGTTATATGGTATACAGTTATAACGTATTACGTTATATGGTATGACGTTATAACGTATTACGTTATATGGTATGACGTTATAACGTATTACGTTATATGCTATAACGTTATAACGTATTACGTTATATGGTATAACGTTATAACGTATTACGTTATATATTATAACGTTATAACGTATTGCGTTATATGGTATGTCGTTATAACGTATTACTTTATATGTCATAACGTTATAACGTATTACCTTATATGTTATAACGTTATAACGTATTACGTTATATGGTATAACGTTATAACGTATTACGTTATATGTTATAACGTTATAACGTAATACGTTATATGGGATTACGTTATAACGTAATAGGTTATATGGTATGACGTTATAACGTATTACGTTATATGGTATGTCGTTATAACGTATTAAGTTTTGTGACATAACGTTATAACGTATTACGTTATATGGTATGACGTTATAACGTATTACGTTATACGGTATGACGTTATAACGTATTACGTTATATGGCATAACGTTATAACGTATTACGTTATATGTTATAACGTTATAACGTATTACGTTATATGGTATAACGTTATAACGTATTACGTTATATGGTATGACGTTATAACGTATTACGTTATATGGTATGACGTTATAACGTATTACGTTATACGGTATGACGTTATAACGTATTACGTTATATGGCATAACGTTATAACGTATTACGTTATAAAGGGATGACGTTATAACGTATTACGTTATATGGTATAACGTTATAACGTATTACGTTATACGGTATGACGTTATAACGTATTACGTTATAGGGGATGACGTTATAACGTATTACGTTATATGGTATGACGTTATAACGTATTACGTTATATGTTATAACGTTATAACGTATTACGTTATATGGTATAACGTTATAACGTATTACGTTATATGTTATAACGTTAAAACGTAATACGTTATATGGGATGACGTTATAACGTAATAGGTTATATGGTATGACGTTATAACGTATTACGTTATATGGGATGACGTTATAACGTATTACGTTATATGGTATAACGTTATAACGTATTACGTTATATGGTATAACGTTATAACGTATTACGTTATATGGTATGTCGTTATAACGTATTACTTTATATGTCATAACGTTATAACGTATTACGTTATATGTTATAACGTTATAACGTAATACGTTATATGGTATGACGTTATAACGTATTACGTTATATGTTATAACGTTATAACGTATTACGTTATATGGTATGTCGTTATAACGTATTACGTTATATGGCATAACGTTATAACGTATTAGGTTATATGGTATGACGTTATAACATATTACGTTATATGGGATGACGTTATAACGTATTACGTTATATGTTACAACGTTATAACGTAATACGTTATATGGGATGACGTCATAACGTAATAGGTTATATGGTATGACGTTATAACGTATTACGTTATATGGGATGACGTTATAACGTATTACGTTCTATGTTATAACGTTGTAACGTATTACGTTATATGGTATACAGTTATAACGTATTACGTTATATGGTATGACGTTATAACGTATTACGTTATATGGTATGACGTTATAACGTATTACGTTATATGCTATAACGTTATAACGTATTACGTTATATGGTATAACGTTATAACGTATTACGTTATATATTATAACGTTATAACGTATTGCGTTATATGGTATGTCGTTATAACGTATTACTTTATATGTCATAACGTTATAACGTATTACCTTATATGTTATAACGTTATAACGTATTACGTTATATGGTATAACGTTATAACGTATTACGTTATATGTTATAACGTTATAACGTAATACGTTATATGGGATTACGTTATAACGTAATAGGTTATATGGTATGACGTTATAACGTATTACGTTATATGGTATGTCGTTATAACGTATTAAGTTTTGTGACATAACGTTATAACGTATTACGTTATATGGTATGACGTTATAACGTATTACGTTATACGGTATGACGTTATAACGTATTACGTTATATGGCATAACGTTATAACGTATTACGTTATAAAGGGATGACGTTATAACGTATTACGTTATATGGTATAACGTTATAACGTATTACGTTATACGGTATGACGTTATAACGTATTACGTTATAGGGGATGACGTTATAACGTATTACGTTATATGGTATGACGTTATAACGTATTACGTTATATGTTATAACGTTATAACGTATTACGTTATATGGTATAACGTCATAACGTATTACGATATATGTTATAACGTTATAACGTATTACGTTATATGGTATACAGTTATAACGTATTACGTTATATGGTATGACGTTATAACGTATTACGTTATATGTTATAAAGTTATAACGTATTACGTTATATGGTATAACGTTATAACGTATTACGTTATATGTTACAACGTTATAACGTAATACGTTATATGGGATGACGTCATAACGTAATAGGTTATATGGTATGACGTTATAACGTATTACGTTATATGGGATGACGTTATAACGTATTACGTTCTATGTTATAACGTTGTAACGTATTACGTTATATGGTATACAGTTATAACGTATTACGTTATATGGTATGACGTTATAACGTATTACGTTATATGGTATGACGTTATAACGTATTACGTTATATGCTATAACGTTATAACGTATTACGTTATATGGTATAACGTTATAACGTATTACGTTATATATTATAACGTTATAACGTATTGCGTTATATGGTATGTCGTTATAACGTATTACTTTATATGTCATAACGTTATAACGTATTACCTTATATGTTATAACGTTATAACGTATTACGTTATATGGTATAACGTTATAACGTATTACGTTATATGTTATAACGTTATAACGTAATACGTTATATGGGATTACGTTATAACGTAATAGGTTATATGGTATGACGTTATAACGTATTACGTTATATGGTATGTCGTTATAACGTATTAAGTTTTGTGACATAACGTTATAACGTATTACGTTATATGGTATGACGTTATAACGTATTACGTTATACGGTATGACGTTATAACGTATTACGTTATATGGCATAACGTTATAACGTATTACGTTATAAAGGGATGACGTTATAACGTATTACGTTATATGGTATAACGTTATAACGTATTACGTTATACGGTATGACGTTATAACGTATTACGTTATAGGGGATGACGTTATAACGTATTACGTTATATGGTATGACGTTATAACGTATTACGTTATATGTTATAACGTTATAACGTATTACGTTATATGGTATAACGTTATAACGTATTACGTTATATGTTATAACGTTAAAACGTAATACGTTATATGGGATGACGTTATAACGTAATAGGTTATATGGTATGACGTTATAACGTATTACGTTATATGGGATGACGTTATAACGTATTACGTTATATGGTATAACGTTATAACGTATTACGTTATATGGTATAACGTTATAACGTATTACGTTATATGGTATGTCGTTATAACGTATTACTTTATATGTCATAACGTTATAACGTATTACGTTATATGTTATAACGTTATAACGTAATACGTTATATGGTATGACGTTATAACGTATTACGTTATATGTTATAACGTTATAACGTATTACGTTATATGGTATGTCGTTATAACGTATTACGTTATATGGCATAACGTTATAACGTATTAGGTTATATGGTATGACGTTATAACATATTACGTTATATGGGATGACGTTATAACGTATTACGTTATATGGTATAACGTTATAACTTATTACGTTATATGGTATAACGTTATAACGTATTACGTTATATATTATAACGTTATAACGTATTACGTTATAGGGGATGACGTTATAACGTATTACGTTATATGTTATGACGTTATAACGTATTACATTATATGGTATAACGTCATAACGTAATATGTTATATGTTATAACGTTATAACGTATTACGTTATATGGTATGACGTTATAACGTATTACGTTATATGGGACGACGTTATAACGTATTACGTTATATGGTATAACGTCATAACGTATTACGTTATATATTATAACGGTATAACGTAATAATTTATACGGTATGGCGCTATAACGTATTACGTTATATGGTATAACGTCATAACGTATTACGTTATATGTTATACCGTTATATCGTATTACGTTATACGGTATGACGTTATAACGTATTACGTTATATGGTATGACGTTATAACGTATTACGTTCTATGTTATAACGTTGTAACGTATTACGTTAAATGGTATACAGTTATAACGTATTACGTTATATGGTATGACGTTATAACGTATTACGTTATATGGTATGACGTTATAACGTATTACGTTATATGTTATAACGTTATAACGTATTACGTTATATGGTATAACGTTATAACGTATTACGTTATATGGTATAACGTTATAAGGTATTACGTTATATGGTATGTCGTTATAACGTATTACTTTATATGTTATAACGTTATAACGTATTACGTTATATGGTATGACGTTATAACGTATCACGTTATACGGTATGACGTTATAACGTATTACGTTATATGGCATAACGTTATAACGTATTACGTTATATGGTATAACGTTATAACGTATTACGTTATAGGGCATGACGTTATAACGTATTACGTTATATGTTATTACGTTATAACGTATTACGTTATATGGTATGACGTTATAACGTATTACGTTATATGGCATAACGTTATAACGTATTACGTTATATGGTATAACGTCATAACGTATTACGTTATATGTTATAACGTTATAACCTATTACGTTATATGGCATAACGTTATAACGTATTACGTTATATGGCATAACGTTATAACGTATTACATTATATATTATAACGTTATAACGTATTAAGTTATATGGGATGACGTTAAAACGTATTACGTTATATGTTATGACGTTATAACGTATTACGTTATATGGTATGTCGTTATAACGTATTACTTAATATGTTATAACGTTATAACGTATCACGTTATATGGTATGACGTTATAACGTATTACGTTATAGGGCATGACGTTATAACGTATTACGTCATATGTTATTACGTTATAACGTATTACGTTATATGGTATGACGTTATAACGTATTACGTTATATGTTAGAACGTTATAACGTATTACGTTATATGGTATGTCGTTATAACGTATTACTTAATATGTTATAACGTTATAACGTATCACGTTATATGGTATGACGTTATAACATATTACGTTATAGGGCATGACGTTATAACGTATTACGTTATATGTTATTACGTTATAACGTACTACGTAACATGGGACGACGTTATAACGAATTACGTTATATATTATAACGGTATAACGTAATAATTTATACGGTATGGCGCTATAACGTATTACGTTATATGGTATAACGTCATAACGTATTACGTTATATGTTATAACGTTATAACGTATTACGTTATATGGTATAACGTAATAACGTATTACGTTATATGTTATAACGTTATAACGTATTACGTTATATGGTATGTCGTTATAACGTATTACTTTATATGTTATAACGTTATAACGTATCACGTTATATGGTATGACGTTATAACGTATTACGTTATATGGCATAACGTTATAACGTATTACGTTATATGGTATGACGTTATAACGTATTACGTTATATGTTATGACGTTATAACGTATTACGTTATATGGTATGTCGTTATAACGTATTACTTAATATGTTATAACGTTATAACGTATCACGTTATATGGTATGACGTTATAACGTATTACGTTATAGGGCATGACGTTATAACGTATTACGTCATATGTTATTACGTTATAACGTATTACGTTATATGGTATGACGTTATAACGTATTACGTTATATGTTATAACGTTATAACGTATTACGTTATATGGTATGTCGTTATAACGTATTACTTAATATGTTATAACGTTATAACTTATCACGTTATATGGTATGACGTTATAACATATTACGTTATAGGGCATGACGTTATAACGTATTACGTTATATGTTATTACGTTATAACGTACTACGTAACATGGGACGACGTTATAACGAATTACGTTATATATTATAACGGTATAACGTAATAATTTATACGGTATGGCGCTATAACGTATTACGTTATATGGTATAACGTCATAACGTATTACGTTATATGTTATAACGTTATAACGTATTACGTTATATGGTATAACGTAATAACGTATTACGTTATATGTTATAACGTTATAACGTATTACGTTATATGGTATGTCGTTATAACGTATTACTTTATATGTTATAACGTTATAACGTATCACGTTATATGGTATGACGTTATAACGTATTACGTTATATGGCATAACGTTATAACGTATTACGTTATATGGTATGACGTTATAACGTATTACGTTATATGTTATGACGTTATAACGTATTACGTTATATGGTATGTCGTTATAACGTATTACTTAATATGTTATAACGTTATAACGTATTACCTTATATGTTATGACGTTTTAACGTATTACGTTATATGGTATGACGTTATAACGTATTACATTATATGTTATAACGTTATAACGTATTACGTTATATGGTATAACGTCATAACGTATTACGTTATATGTTATAACGTTATAACGTATTACGTTATATGGCATAACGTTATAACGTATTACGTTATATGGCATAACGTTATAACGTATTACATTATATATTATAACGTTATAACGTATTACGTTATATGGGATGACGTTATAACGTATTACGTTATATGTTATGACGGTATAACGTAATAATTTATACGGTATGGCGCTATAACGTATTACGTTATATGGTATAACGTTATAACGTATTACGTTATATGGTATGTCGTTATAACGTATTACTTAATATGTTATAACGTTATAACGTATTACCTTATATGTTATGACGTCTTAACGTATTACGTTATATGGTATGACGTTATAACGTATTACATTATATGTTATAACGTTATAACGTATTACGTTATATGGTATAACGTCATAACGTATTACGTTATATGTTATAACGTTATAACGTATTACGTTATATGGCATAACGTTATAACGTATTACGTTATATGGCATAACGTTATAACGTATTACATTATATATTATAACGTTATAACGTATTACGTTATATGGGATGACGTTATAACGTATTACGTTATATGTTATGACGTTATAACGTATTACGTTATATGGTATAACGTCATAACGTATTACGTTATATGTTATAACATTATAACGTAATAATTTATACGGTATGGCGCTATAACGTATTACGTTATATGGTATAACGTCATAACGTATTACGTTATATGTTATAACGTTATAACGTATTACGTTATATGGTATGTCGTTGTAAAGTATTAAGTTGTATGGCATAACGTTATAACGTATTACGTTATAGGGGATGACGTTATAACGTATGACGTTATATGTTATTACGTTATAACGTATAACGTTATATGGTATGACGTTATAACGTATTACGTTATATGGTATGTCGTTATAACGTATTAAGTTGTGTGGCATAACGTTATAACGTATTACGTTATATGGTATGACGTTATAACGTATTACGTTATATGGAACGACGTTATAACGTATTACGTTATATGGTATAACGTTATAACGTATTACGTTATATGGCATAACGTTATAACGTATTACGTTATATGGTATGACGTTATAACGTATTACGTTATATGGTATGACGTTATAACGTATTACGTTATATGAGATGACGTTATAACGTAATAGGTTATATGGTATGACGTTATAACTTAATACGTTAATTGTTATGACGTTATAACGTACTACGTTATATGGGATGACGTTATAACGTATTACGTTATATGGGACGACGTTATAGCTCATTACGTTATATGTTATAACGTTATAACGTATTACGTTATATGGGATGACGTTATAACGTATTACGTTATATGTTATGACGTTATAACGTACTACGTTACATGGGATGACGTTATAACGTATTACGTTATATATTATAACGGTATAACGTAATAATTTATACGGTATGGCGCTATAACGTATTACGTTATATGGTATAACGTTATAACGTATTACGTTATATGGTATAACGTTATAACGTATTACGTTATATGTTATAACGTTATAACGTATTACGTTATATGGTATGTCGTTATAACGTATTACTTAATATGTTATAACGTTATAACGTATTACCTTATATGTTATGACGTTTTAACGTATTACGTTATATGGTATGACGTTATAACGTATTACATTATATGTTATAACGTAATAACGTATTACGTTATATGTTATAACGTTATAACGTATTACGTTATATGGTATGTCGTTATAACGTATTACTTTATATGTTATAACGTTATAACGTATCACGTTATATGGTATGACGTTATAACGTATTACGTTATATGGCATAACGTTATAACGTATTACGTTATATGGTATGACGTTATAACGTATTACGTTATATGTTATGACGTTATAACGTATTACGTTATATGGTATGTCGTTATAACGTATTACTTAATATGTTATAACGTTATAACGTATTACCTTATATGTTATGACGTTTTAACGTATTACGTTATATGGTATGACGTTATAACGTATTACATTATATGTTATAACGTTATAACGTATTACGTTATATGGTATAACGTCATAACGTATTACGTTATATGTTATAACGTTATAACGTATTACGTTATATGGCATAACGTTATAACGTATTACGTTATATGGCATAACCTTATAACGTATTACATTATATATTATAACGTTATAACGTATTACGTTATATGGGATGACGTTATAACGTATTACGTTATATGTTATGACGGTATAACGTAATAATTTATACGGTATGGCGCTATAACGTATTACGTTATATGGTATAACGTTATAACGTATTACGTTATATTGTATGTCGTTATAACGTATTACTTAATATGTTATAACGTTATAACGTATTACCTTATATGTTATGACGTTTTAACGTATTACGTTATATGGTATGACGTTATAACGTATTACATTATATGTTATAACGTTATAACGTATTACGTTATATGGTATAACGTCATAACGTATTACGTTATATGTTATAACGTTATAACGTATTACGTTATATGGCATAACGTTATAACGTATTACGTTATATGGCATAACGTTATAACGTATTACATTATATATTATAACGTTATAACGTATTACGTTATATGGGATGACGTTATAACGTATTACGTTATATGTTATGACGTTATAACGTATTACGTTATATGGTATAACGTCATAACGTATTACGTTATATGTTATAACATTATAACGTAATAATTTATACGGTATGGCGCTATAACGTATTACGTTATATGGTATAACGTCATAACGTATTACGTTATATGTTATAACGTTATAACGTATTACGTTATATGGTATGTCGTTGTAAAGTATTAAGTTGTATGGCATAACGTTATAACGTATTACGTTATAGGGGATGACGTTATAACGTATGACGTTATATGTTATTACGTTATAACGTATAACGTTATATGGTTTGACGTTACAACGTATTACGTTATAGGGGATGACGTTATAACGTATTACCTTATATGTTATGACGTTATAACGTATTACGTTATATGGGATGACGTTATAACGTAATAGGTTATATGGTATGACGTTATAACGTATTACGTTATATGGAACGACGTTATAACGTATTACGTTATATGGTATAACGTTATAACGTATTACGTTATATGGTATGTCGTTGTAGCGTATTAAGTTATATGGCATAACGTTGTAACGTATTACGTTATATGGTATGACGTTATAACGTATTACGTTATAGAGGATGACGTTATAACGTATTACGTTATATGTTATTACGTTATAACATATTACGTTATATGGTATGACGTTATAACGTATTACGTTATAGGGGATGACGTTATAACGTACTACGTAACATGGGACGACGTTATAACGAATTACGTTATATATTATAACGGTATAACGTAATAATTAATACGGTATGGCGCTATAACGTATTACGTTATATGGTATAACGTCATAACGTATTACGTTATATGTTATAACGTTATAACGTATTACGTTATATGGTATAACGTTATAACGTATTACGTTATATGTTATAACGTTATAACGTATTACGATATATGGTATGTCGTTAAAACGTATTACTTTATATGTTATAACGTTATAACGTAATACGTTATATGGTATGACGTTATAACGTATTACGTTATATGGAACGACGTTATAACGTATTACGTTATATGGTATAACGTTATAACGTATTACGTTATATGGCATAACGTTATAACGTATTACGTTATATGGTATGACGTTATAACGTATTACGTTATATGGGATGACGTTATAACGTAATAGGTTATATGGTATGACGTTATAACTTAATACGTTAATTGTTATGACGTTATAACGTACTACGTTATATGGGATGACGTTATAACGTATTACGTTATATGGGACGACGTTATAGCTCATTACGTTATATGTTATAACGTTATAACGTATTACGTTATATGGGATGACGTTATAACGTATTACGTTATATGTTATGACGTTATAACGTACTACGTTACATGGGATGACGTTATAACGTATTACGTTATATATTATAACGGTATAACGTAATAATTTATACGGTATGGCGCTATAACGTATTACGTTATATGGTATAACGTTATAACGTATTACGTTATATGGTATAACGTTATAACGTATTACGTTATATGTTATAACGTTATAACGTATTACGTTATATGGTATGTCGTTATAACGTATTACTTAATATGTTATAACGTTATAACGTATTACCTTATATGTTATGACGTTTTAACGTATTACGTTATATGGTATGACGTTATAACGTATTACATTATATGTTATAACGTTATAACGTATTACGTTATATGGTATAACGTCATAACGTATTACGTTATATGTTATAACGTTATAACGTATTACGTTATATGGCATAACGTTATAACGTATTACGTTATATGGCATAACGTTATAACGTATTACATTATATATTATAACGTTATAACGTATTACGTTATATGGGATGACGTTATAACGTATTACGTTATATGTTATGACGTTATAACGTATTACGTTATATGGTATAACGTCATAACGTATTACGTTATATGTTATAACATTATAACGTAATAATTTATACGGTATGGCGCTATAACGTATTACGTTATATGGTATAACGTCATAACGTATTACGTTATATGTTATAACGTTATAACGTATTACGTTATATGGTATGTCGTTGTAAAGTATTAAGTTGTATGGCATAACGTTATAACGTATTACGTTATAGGGGATGACGTTATAACGTATGACGTTATATGTTATTACGTTATAACGTATAACGTTATATGGTTTGACGTTACAACGTATTACGTTATAGGGGATGACGTTATAACGTATTACCTTATATGTTATGACGTTATAACGTATTACGTTATATGGGATGACGTTATAACGTAATAGGTTATATGGTATGACGTTATAACGTATTACGTTATATGGAACGACGTTATAACGTATTACGTTATATGGTATAACGTTATAACGTATTACGTTATATGGTATGTCGTTGTAGCGTATTAAGTTATATGGCATAACGTTGTAACGTATTACGTTATATGGTATGACGTTATAACGTATTACGTTATAGAGGATGACGTTATAACGTATTACGTTATATGTTATTACGTTATAACATATTACGTTATATGGTATGACGTTATAACGTATTACGTTATAGGGGATGACGTTATAACGTACTACGTAACATGGGACGACGTTATAACGAATTACGTTATATATTATAACGGTATAACGTAATAATTTATACGGTATGGCGCTATAACGTATTACGTTATATGGCATAACGTTATAACGTATTACGTTATATGGTATGACGTTATAACGTATTACGTTATATGGGATGACGTTATAACGTAATAGGTTATATGGTATGACGTTATAACTTAATACGTTAATTGTTATGACGTTATAACGTACTACGTTATATGGGATGACGTTATAACGTATTACGTTATATGGGACGACGTTATAGCTCATTACGTTATATGTTATAACGTTATAACGTAATACGTTATATGGGATGACGTTATAACGTAATAGGTTATATGGCATAAAGTTATAACGTATTACGTTATATGGTATGACGTTATAACGTATTAAGTTATGTGGCATAACGTTATAACGTATTACGTTATATGGTATGACGTTATAACGTATTACGTTATATGGAACGACGTTATAACGTATTACGTTATATGGTATAACGTCATAACGTATTACGTTATATGTTATAACGTTATAACGTATTACGTTATATAGTATGTCCTTATAACGTATTACGTTATATGGCATAACGTTATAACGTATTACGTTATATGGTATAACGTTATAACGTATTACGTTATATGGTATGTCGTTGTAACGTATTAAGTTATATGGCATAACGTTATAACGTATTACGTTATATACTATGACGTTATAACGTATTACGTTATAGAGGAAGACGTTATAACGTATTACGTTATATGTTATTACGTTATAACATATTACGTTATATGGTATGACGTTACAACGTATTACGTTATAGGGGATGACGTTATAGCGTACTACGTAACATGGGACGACGTTATAACGAATTACGTTATATATTATAACGGTATAACGTAATAATTTATACGGTATGGCGCTATAACGTATTACGTTATATGGTATAACGTCATAACGTATTACGTTATATGTTATAACGTTATAACGTATTACGTTATATGGTATGACGTTATAACGTATTACGTTATATGTTATAACGTTATAACGTAAGACGTTATATGGGATGACGTTATAACGTAATAGGTTATATGGTATGACGTTATAACTTAATACGTTATTTGTTATGACGTTATAACGCATTACGTTATATGGCATAACGTTATAACGTATTACGTTATATGGTATGACGTTATAACGTATTACGTTATCTGTTCTAACGTTATAACGTAATACGTTATATGGGATGACGTTATAACGTAATAGGTTATATGGTATGACGTTATAACGTATTACGTTATATGGGATGACGTTATAACGTATTACGTTCAATGTTATGGCGTAACGGTTGTAACGTATTACGTTATATGGCATGACGTTATAACGTACTACGTTATATGGGATGACGTTATAACGTATTACGTTATAGGGGATGACGTTATAACGTATTACGTTATATGGTATGACGTTATAACTTAATACGTTAATTGTTATGACGTTATAACGTACTACGTTATATGGGATGACGTTATAACGTATTACGTTATATGGGACGACGTTATAGCTCATTACGTTATATGTTATTACGTTATAACGTAATACGTTATATGGGATGACGTTATAACGTAATAGGTTATATGGCATAACGTTATAACGTATTACGTTATATGGTATGACGTTATAACGTATTACGTTATATGTTATAACGTTATAACGTAATACGTTATATGGGATGACGTTATAACGTAATAGGTTATATGGTATGACGTTATAACGTATTACGTTATATGGTATGTCGTTATAACGTATTAAGTTGTGTGGCATAACGTTATAACGTATTACGTTATATGGTATGACGTTATAACGTATTACGTTATATGGAACGACGTTATAGCTCATTACGTTATAGAGGAAGACGTTATAACGTATTACGTTATATGTTATTACGTTATAACATATTACGTTATATGGTATGACGTTACAACGGTATTACGTTATAGGGGATGACGTTATAACGTACTACGTAACATGGGACGACGTTATAACGAATTACGTTATATATTATAACGGTATAACGTAATAATTTATACGGTATGGCGCTATAACGTATTACGTTATATGGTATAACGTCATAACGTATTACGTTATATGTTATAACGTTATAACGTATTACGTTATATGGTATAACGTAATAACGTATTACGTTATATGTTATAACGTTATAACGTATTACGTTATATGGTATGTCGTTATAACGTATTACTTTATATGTTATAACGTTATAACGTATCACGTTATATGGCATGACGTTATAACGTATTACGTTATATGGGACGACGTTATAGCTCATTACGTTATATGTTATAACGTTATAACGTAATACGTTATATGGGATGACGTTATAACGTAATAGGTTATATGGTATGACGTTATAACGTAATAGGTTATATGGTATGACGTTATAACATAATACGTTATTTGTTATGACGTTATAACGTACTACGTTATATGGGATGACGTTATAACGTATTACGTTATATGGGATGACGTTATAACGTAATAGGTTATATGGTATGACGTTATAACTTAATACGTTATTTGTTATGACGTTATAACGTATTACATTATAGGGGATGACGTTATAACGTACTACGTTACATGGGATGACGTTATAACGTATTACGTTATATGGTATAAAGTCATAACGTATTACGTTATATGTTATAACGTTATAACGTATTACGTTATATGTTATTACGTTATAACGTATTACGTTATATGGTATGACGTTATAACGTAATAGGTTATATGGTATGACGTTATAACATAATACGTTATTTGTTATGACGTTATAACGTACTACGTTATATGGGATGACGTTATAACGTATTACGTTATATGGGATGACGTTATAACGTAATAGGTTATATGGTATGACGTTATAACTTAATACGTTATTTGTTATGACGTTATAACGTATTACGTTATATGGCATAACGTTATAACGTATTACGTTATATGGTATGACGTTATAACGTATTACGTTATCTGTTCTAACGTTATAACGTAATACGTTAAATGGGATGACGTTATAACGTAATAGGTTATATGGTATGACGTTATAACGTATTACGTTATATGGGATGACGTTATAACGTATTACGTTCTATGTTATGGCGTAACGGTTGTAACGTATTACGTTATATGGCATGACGTTATAACGTATTACGTTATATGTTATAACGTTATAACGTATTACGTTATACGGTATGTCGTTATAACATATTACGTTATATGGCATAACGTTATAACGTATTACGTTATATGGTATGACGTTATAACATATTACGTTATATGGCATAACGTTATAACGTATTACGTTATATGGTATGACGTTATAACGTATTACGTTATATGGGATGACGTTATAATTTACTACGTTATATGGGATGACGTTATAACGTATTACGTTATATGGGATGACGTTATAACGTATTACGTTATATGCGACGACGTTATAGCGCATTACATTTTATGGTATAACGTTATAACGTATTACGTTATATGGGATGACGTTATAACGTAATAGGTTATGTGGTATGACGTTATAAATTAATACGTTATTTGTTATGACGTTATAACGTATTACGTTATATGGTATGACGTTATAACGTATTACATTATAGGGGATGACGTTATAACGTACTACGTTACATGGGATGACGTTGTAACGTATTACGTTATATAGTATAAAGTCATAACGTATTACGTTATATGTTATAACGTTATAACGTATTACGTTATATGTTATTACGTTATAACGTATTACGTTATATGGTATGACGTTATAACGTATTACATTATAGGGGATGACGTTATAACGTACTACGTTACATGGGATTACGTTATAACGTATTACGTTATATGGTATAAAGTCATAACGTATTACGTTATATGTTATAACGTTATAACGTATTACGTTATATGGTATGTCGTTATAACGTATTACGTTATATGGCATAACGTTATAACGTATTACGTTATATGGTATGACGTTATAACGTATTACGTTATATGGGATGACGTTATAACGTATTACGTTATATGGTATAACGTTATAACGTATTACGTTATATGGCATAACGTTATAACGTATTACGTTATATATTATAACGTTATAACGTATTACGTTATATGGCATAACGTTATAACGTATTACGTTATATATTATAACGTTATAACGTATTACGTTATATGGGATGACGTTATAACGTATTACGTTATATGTTATGACGTTATAACGTATTACGTTATATGGTATAACGTCATAACGTATTACGTTATATGTTATAACGTTATAACGTATTACGTTATATGGGATGACGTCATAACGTAATAGGTTATATGGTATGACGTTATAACGTATTACGTTATATGGCATAACGTTATAACGTATTACGTTATATGGAATGACGTTATAACGTATTACGTTATATATTATAACGTTATAACGTATTACGTTATATGGGATGACGTTATAACGTATTACGTTATATGTTATGACGTTATAACGTATTACGTTATATGGTATAACGTCATAACGTATTACGTTATATGTTATAACGTTATAACGTATTACGTTATATGGGATGACGTTATAACGTAATAGGTTATATGGTATGACGTTATAACGTATTACGTTATATGGTATAAAGTCATAACGTATTACGTTATATGTTATAACGTTATAACGTATTACGTTATATGGTATAACGTCATAACGTATTACGTTATATGGTATGACGTTATAACGTATTACGTTATATGGGATGACGTTATAACGTATTACGTTATAGGGGATGACGTTACAACGTATTACGTTATATGGTATAACGTTATAACGTATTACGTTATATGGGATGACGTTATAACGTAATAGGTTATATGAAATGACGTTATAACGTATTACGTTATATGGCATAACGTTATAACGTATTACGTTATATGGTATGACGTTATAACGTATTACGTTATATATTATAACGTTATAACGTATTACGTTATATGGGATGACGTTATAACGTATTACGTTATATGTTATGACGTTATAACGTATTACGTTATATGGTATAACGTCATAACGTATTACGTTATATGTTATAACGCTATAACGTATTACGTTATATGGGATGACGTTATAACGTAATAGGATATATGGTATGACGTTATAACGTATTACGGTATATGGCATGTCGTTGTAACGTATTAAGTTATATGGCATAATGTTATAACGTATTACGTTATAGGGGATGACGTTATAACGTATTACGTTATATGTTATTACGTTATAACGTATTACGTTATATGGTATGACGTTATAACGTATTACATTATAGGGGACGACGTTATAACGTACTACGTTACATGGGAAGACGTTATAACGTATTACGTTATATGTTATTACGTTATAACGTATCACGTTATATGGTATGACGTTATAACGTATTACGTTATATGGCATAACGTAATAACGTATTATGTTATATGGGATGACGTTATAACGTATTACTTTCTATGTTATAACGTTGTAACGTATTACGTTATATGGTATACAGTTATAACGTATTACGATATATGGCATAACGTTATAACGTATTACGTTATATGGTATGACGTTATAACGTATTACGTTTTAGGGGATGACATTATAACGTATTACGTTATATGTTATTACGTTATAACGTATTACGTTATATGGTATGACGTTATAACGTATTACATTATAGGGGATGACGTTATAACGTACTACGTTACATGGGATGACGTTATAACGTATTACGTTATATGGCATGTCGTTGTAACGTATTAAGTTATATGGCATAACGTTATAACGTATTACGTTATATGGGATGACGTTATAACGTATTACGTTATATGTCATTACGTTATAACTTAATACGTTATTTGTTATGACGCTATAACGTACTACGTTATATGTTATAACGTTATAACGTATTACGTTATACGGTATGTCGTTATAACATATTACGTTATATGGCATAACGTTATAACGTATTACGTTATTTGTTATGACGCTATAACGTACTACGTTATATGTTATAACGTTATAACGTATTACGTTATACGGTATGTCGTTATAACATATTACGTTATATGGCATAACGTTATAACGTATTACGTTATATGGGATGACGTTATAACGTATTACGTTATATGTTATGACGTTATAACGTATTATGTTATATGGTATAACGTCATAACGTATTACGTTATATGTTATAACGTTATAACGTATTACGTTATATGGTATGACGTTATAACGTATTACGTTATATGGGATGGCGTTATAACGTATTACGTTATATGGTATAACGTTATAACGTATTACGTTATATGGCATAACGTTATAACGTATTACGTTATATATTATAACGTTATAACGTATTACGTTATATGGGATGACGTTATAACGTATTACGTTATATGGTATGACGTTATAACGTATTACGTTATATGGGATGACGTTATAACGTATTACGTTATAGGGGATGACGTTACAACGTATTACGTTATATGGCATAACGTAATAACGTATTATGTTATATGGGATGACGTTATAACGTATTACTTTCAATGTTATAACGTTGTAACGTATTACGTTATATGGTAAACAGTTATAACGTATTACGATATATGGCATAACGTTATAACGTATTACGTTATATGGTATGACGTTATAACGTATTACGTTATAGGGGATGACATTATAACGTATTACGTTATATGTTATTACGTTATAACGTATTACGTTATATGGTATGACGTTATAACGTATTACATTATAGGGGATGACGTTATAACGTACTACGTTACATGGGATGACGTTATAACGTATTACGTTATATGGCATGTCGTTGTAACGTATTAAGTTATATGGCATAACGTTATAACGTATTACGTTATATGGGATGACGTTATAACGTATTACGTTATATGTCATTACGTTATAACTTAATACGTTATTTGTTATGACGCTATAACGTACTACGTTATATGTTATAACGTTATAACGTATTACGTTATACGGTATGTCGTTATAACATATTACGTTATATGGCATAACGTTATAACGTATTACGTTATATGGTATGACGTTATAACATATTACGTTATATGGCATAACGTTATAACGTATTACGTTATATGTTATAACGTTATAACGTATTACGTTATGCGGTATGTCGTTATAACATATTACGTTATATGGCATAACGTTATAACGTATTACGTTATATGGTATGACGTTATAACGTATTACGTTATATGGTATAAAGTCATAACGTATTACGTTATATGTTATAACGTTATAACGTATTACGTTATATGGTATGTCGTTATAACGTATTACGTTATATGGCATAACGTTATAACGTATTACGTTATATGGTATGACGTTATAACGTATTACGTTATATGGGATGACGTTATAACGTATTACGTTATATGGTATAACGTTATAACGTATTACGTTATATGGCATAACGTTATAACGTATTACGTTATATGGGATGACGTCATAACGTAATAGGTTATATGGTATGACGTTATAACGTATTACGTTATATGGCATAACGTTATAACGTATTACGTTATATGTTATGACGTTATAACGTATTACGTTATATGGTATAACGTCATAACGTATTACGTTATATGTTATAACGTTATAACGTATTACGTTATATGGGATGACGTCATAACGTAATAGGTTATATGGTATGACGTTATAACGTATTACGTTATATGGCATAACGTTATAACGTATTACGTTATATGGAATGACGTTATAACGTATTACGTTATATATTATAACGTTATAACGTATTACGTTATATGGGATGACGTTATAACGTATTACGTTATATGTTATGACGTTATAACGTATTACGTTATATGGTATAACGTCATAACGTATTACGTTATATGTTATAACGTTATAACATATTACGTTATATGGGATGACGTTATAACGTAATAGGTTATATGGTATGACGTTATAACGTATTACGTTATATGGTATAAAGTCATAACGTATTACGTTATATGTTATAACGTTATAACGTATTACGTTATATGGTATAACGTCATAACGTATTACGTTATATGGTATGACGTTATAACGTATTACGTTATATGGGATGACGTTATAACGTATTACGTTATAGGGGATGACGTTACAACGTATTACGTTATATGGTATAACGTTATAACGTATTACGTTATATGGGATGACGTTATAACGTAATAGGTTATATGGTATGACGTTATAACGTATTACGTTATATGGCATAACGTTATAACGTATTACGTTATATGGTATGACGTTATAACGTATTACGTTATATATTATAACGTTATAACGTATTACGTTATATGGGATGACGTTATAACGTATTACGTTATATGTTATGACGTTATAACGTATTACGTTATATGGTATAACGTCATAACGTATTACGTTATATGTTATAACGCTATAACGTATTACGTTATATGGGATGACGTTATAACGTAATAGGATATATGGTATGACGTTATAACGTATTACGGTATATGGCATGTCGTTGTAACGTATTAAGTTATATGGCATAATGTTATAACGTATTACGTTATAGGGGATGACGTTATAACGTATTACGTTATATGTTATTACGTTATAACGTATTACGTTATATGGTATGACGTTATAACGTATTACATTATAGGGGATGACGTTATAACGTACTACGTTACATGGGATGACGTTATAACGTATTACGTTATATGGCATGTCGTTGTAACGTATTAAGTTATATGGCATAACGTTATAACGTATTACGTTATAGGGGATGACGTTATAACGTATTACGTTATATGGTATGACGTTATAACGTATTACGTTATATGGCATAACGTTATAACGTATTACGTTATATGGTATGACGTTATAACGTATTACGTTATATGGGATGACGTTATAACGTAATAGGTTATATGGTATGACGTTATAACTTAATACGTTAATTGTTATGACGTTATAACGTACTACGTTATATGGGATGACGTTATAACGTATTACGTTATATGGGACGACGTTATAGCTCATTACGTTATATGTTATAACGTTATAACGTAATACGTTATATGGGATGACGTTATAACGTAATAGGTTATATGGCATAACGTTATAACGTATTACGTTATATGGTATGACGTTATAACGTATTACGTTATATGTTATAACGTTATAACGTAATACGTTGTATGGGATGACGTTATAACTTAATACGTTAATTGTTATGACGTTATAACGTACTACGTTATATGGGATGACGTTATAACGTATTACGTTATATGGGACGACGTTATAGCTCATTACGTTATATGTTATAACGTTATAACGTAATACGTTATATGGGATGACGTTATAACGTAATAGGTTATATGGCATAACGTTATAACGTATTACGTTATATGGGATGACGTTATAACTTAATACGTTAATTGTTATGACGTTATAACGTATTACGTTATATGTTATAACGTTATAACGTAATACGTTATATGGTATGACGTTATAACTTAATACGTTATTTGTTATGACGCTATAACGTACTACGTTATATGGGATGACGTTATAACGTATTACGTTATATGCGACGACGTTATAGCGCATTACATTTTATGGTATAACGTTATAACGTATTACGTTATATGGGATGACGTTATAACGTAATAGGTTATGTGGTATGACGTTATAACTTAATACGTTATTTGTTATGACGTTATAACGTATTACGTTATATGGTATGACGTTATAACGTACTACATTATAGGGGATGACGTTATAACGTACTACGTTACATGGGATGACGTTATAACGTATTACGTTATATGGTATAAAGTCATAACGTATTACGTTATATGTTATAACGTTATAACGTATTACGTTATATGGTATAACGTCAGAACGTATTACGTTATATGGTATGACGTTATAACGTATTACGTTATATGGGATGACGTTATAACGTATTACGTTATAGGGGATGACGTTATAACGTATTACGTTATATGGTATGTCGTTATAACGTATTACTTTATATGTTATAACGTTATAACGTATCACGTTATATGGTATGACGTTATAACGTATTACGTTATATGGTATGACGTTATAACGTATTACGTTATATGGGATGACGTTATAACGTATTACGTTATAGGGGATGACGTTACAACGTATTACGTTATATGGTATAACGTTATAACGTATTACGTTATATGGGATGACGTTATAACGTAATAGGTTATATGGTATGACGTTATAACGTATTACGTTATATGGCATAACGTTATAACATAATACGTTATTTGTTATGACGTTATAACGTACTACGTTATATGGGATGACGTTATAACGTATTACGTTATATGGGATGACGTTATAACGTAATAGGTTATATGGTATGACGTTATAACTTAATACGTTATTTGTTATGACGTTATAACGTATTACGTTATATGGCATAACGTTATAACGTATTACGATATATGGTATGACGTTATAACGTATTACGTTATCTG
Source organism: Bombus huntii (assembly GCF_024542735.1). Lineage (NCBI taxonomy): Eukaryota > Metazoa > Arthropoda > Insecta > Hymenoptera > Apidae > Bombus > Bombus huntii. Next base: position 23,413,875 of record NC_066238.1, read on the forward strand.
TTCTAACGTTATAACGTAATACGTTAAATGGGATGACGTTATAACGTAATAGGTTATATGGTATGACGTTATAACGTATTACGTTATATGGGATGACGTTATAACGTATTACGTTCTATGTTATGGCGTAACGGTTGTAACGTATTACGTTATATGGCATGACGTTATAACGTATTACGTTATATGTTATAACGTTATAACGTATTACGTTATACGGTATGTCGTTATAACATATTACGTTATATGGCATAACGTTATAACGTATTACGTTATATGGTATGACGTTATAACGTATTACGTTATATGGGATGACGTTATAATTTACTACGTTATATGGGATGACGTTATAACGTATTACGTTATATGGGATGACGTTATAACGTAATAGGTTATATGGTATGACGTTATAACGTATTACGTTATATGGCATAACGTTATAACGTATTACGTTATATGGAATGACGTTATAACGTATTACGTTATATATTATAACGTTATAACGTATTACGTTATATGGGATGACGTTATAAATTAATACGTTATTTGTTATGACGTTATAACGTATTACGTTATATGGTATGACGTTATAACGTATTACATTATAGGGGATGACGTTATAACGTACTACGTTACATGGGATGACGTTGTAACGTATTACGTTATATGGTATAAAGTCTTAACGTATTACGTAATATGTTATAACGTTATAACGTATTACGTTATATGTTATTACGTTATAACGTATTACGTTATATGGTATGACGTTATAACGTATTACATTATAGGGGATGACGTTATAACGTACTACGTTACATGGGATGACGTTATAACGTATTACGTTATATGGTATAAAGTCATAACGTATTACGTTATATGGGATGACGTTATAACGTATTACGTTATATGTTATGACGTTATAACGTATTACGTTATATGGTATAACGTCATAACGTATTACGTTATATGTTATAACGTTATAACGTATTACGTTATATGGGATGACGTCATAACGTAATAGGTTATATGGTATGACGTTATAACGTATTACGTTATATGGCATAACGTTATAACGTATTACGTTATATGGAATGACGTTATAACGTATTACGTTATATATTATAACGTTATAACGTATTACGTTATATGGGATGACGTTATAACGTATTACGTTATATGTTATGACGTTATAACGTATTACGTTATATGGTATAACGTCATAACGTATTACGTTATATGTTATAACTTTATAACGTATTACGTTATATGGGATGACGTTATAACGTAATAGGTTATATGGTATGACGTTATAACGTATTACGTTATATGGTATAAAGTCATAACGTATTACGTTATATGTTATAACGTTATAACGTATTACGTTATATGGTATAACGTCATAACGTATTACGTTATATGGTATGACGTTATAACGTATTACGTAATATGTGATGACGTTATAACGTATTACGTTATAGGGGATGACGTTACAACGTATTACGTTATATGGTATAACGTTATAACGTATTACGTTATATGGGATGACGTTATAACGTAATAGGTTATATGGTATGACGTTATAACGTATTACGTTATAGGGGACGACGTTATAACGTACTACGTTACATGGGATGACGTTATAACGTATTACGTTATATGTTATTACGTTATAACGTATCACGTTATATGGTATGACGTTATAACGTATTACGTTATATGTTATGACGTTATAACGTATTACGTTATATGGTATAACGTCATAACGTATTACGTTATATGTTATAACGTTATAACGTATTACGTTATATGGGATGACGTTATAACGTAATAGGTTATATGTTATGACGTTATAACGTATTACGTTATATGGTATAACGTCATAACGTATTACGTTATATGTTATAACGCTATAACGTATTACGTTATATGGGATGACGTTATAACGTAATAGGATATATGGTATGACGTTATAACGTATTACGGTATATGGCATGTCGTTGTAACGTATTAAGTTATATGGCATAATGTTATAACGTATTACGTTATAGGGGATGACGTTATAACGTATTACGTTATATGTTATTACGTTATAACGTATTACGTTATATGGTATGACGTTATAACGTATTACATTATAGGGGACGACGTTATAACGTACTACGTTACATGGGATGACGTTATAACGTATTACGTTATATGTTATTACGTTATAACGTATCACGTTATATGGTATGACGTTATAACGTATTACGTTATATGGCATAACGTAATAACGTATTATGTTATATGGGATGACGTTATAACGTATTACTTTCTATGTTATAACGTTGTAACGTATTACGTTATATGGTATACAGTTATAACGTATTACGTTATATGGCATAACGTTATAACGTATTACGTTATATGGTATGACGTTATAACGTATTACGTTATAGGGGATGACATTATAACGTATTACGTTATATGTTATTACGTTATAACGTATTACGTTATATGGTATGACGTTATAACGTATTACATTATAGGGGATGACGTTATAACGTACTACGTTACATGGGATGACGTTATAACGTATTACGTTATATGGCATGTCGTTGTAACGTATTAAGTTATATGGCATAACGTTATAACGTATTACGTTATAGGGGATGACGTTATAACGTATTACGTTATATGTCATTACGTTATAACGTATTACGTTATATGGTATGACGTTATAACGTATTACGTTATAGGGGATGACGTTATAACGAATTACGTTATATGTTATGACGTTATAACGTATTACGTTATATGGTATGACGTTATAGCTCATTACGTTATATGTTATAACGTTATAACGTAATACGTTATATGGGATGACGTTATAACGTAATAGGTTATATGGCATAACGTTATAACGTATTACGTTATATGGTATGACGTTATAACGTATTACGTTATATGTTATAAGGTTATAACGTAATACGTTATATGGGATGACATTATAACGTAATAGGTTATATGGTATGACGTTATAACGTATTACGTTATATGGTATGTCGTTATAACGTATTAAGTTATGTGGCATAACGTTATAACGTATTACGTTATATGGTATGACGTTATAACGTATTACGTTATATGGAACGACGTTATAGCTCATTACGTTATAGAGGAAGACGTTATAACGTATTACGTTATATGTTATTAAGTTATAACATATTACGTTATATGGTATGACGTTACAACGGTATTACGTTATAGGGGATGACGTTATAACGTACTACGTAACATGGGACGACGTTATAACGAATTACGTTATATATTATAACGGTATAACGTAATAATTTATACGGTATGGCGCTATAACGTATTACGTTATATGGTATAACGTCATAACGTATTACGTTATATGTTATAACGTTATAACGTATTACGTTATATGGTATAAAGTAATAACGTATTACGTTATATGTTATAACGTTATAACGTATTACGTTATATGGTATGTCGTTATAACGTATTACTTTATATGTTATAACGTTATAACGTATCACGTTATATGGCATGACGTTATAACGTATTACGTTATATGGCATAACGTTATAACGTATTACGTTATATGGTATGACGTTATAACGTATTACGTTATATGGGATGACGTTATAACGTAATAGGTTATATGGTATGACGTTATAACGTATTACATTATAGGGGATGACGTTATAACGTACTACGTTACATGGGATGACGTTATAACGTATTACGTTATATGGTAAAAAGTCATAACGTATTACGTTATATGTTATAACGTTATAACGTATTACGTTATATGGTATGACGTTATAACGTATTACGTTATAGGGGATGACATTATAACGTATTACGTTATATGTTATTACGTTATAACGTATTACGTTATATGGTATGACGTTATAACGTATTACATTATAGGGGATGACGTTATAACGTACTACGTTACATGGGATGACGTTATAACGTATTACGTTATATGGCATGTCGTTGTAACGTATTAAGTTATATGGCATAACGTTATAACGTATTACGTTATAGGGGATGACATTATAACGTATTACGTTATATGTCATAACGTTATAACGTATTACGTTATATGGTATGACGTTATAACGTATTACGTTATTGGGGATGACGTTATAACGTATTACGTTATATGTTATGACGTTATAACGTAATAGGTTATATGGTATGACGTTATAACGTAATAGGTTATATGGTATGACGTTATAACGTATTACGTTATATGGGATGACGTTATAACGTATTACGTTATATGGTATAACGTTATAACGTATTACGTTATATGGCATAACGTTATAACGTATTACGTTATATATTATAACGTTATAACGTATTACGTTATATGGGAAGACGTTATAACGTATTACATTATATGTTATGACGTTATAACGTATTACGTTATATGGTATAACGTCATAACGTATTACGTTATATGTTATAACGTTATAACGTATTACGTTATATGGGATGACGTTATAACGTAATAGGTTATATGGTATGACGTTATAACGTATTACGTTATATGGCATGACGTTATAACGTACTACGTTACATGGGATGACGTTATAACGTATCACGTTATATATTATAACGGTATAACGTAATAATATATACGGTATGGCGCTATAACGTATTACGTTATATGGTATAACGTCATAACGTATTACGTTATACGTTATAACGTTATAACGTATTACGTTATATGGCATGTCGTTGTAACGTATTAAGTTATATGGCATAACGTTATAACGTATTACGTTATAGGGGATGACGTTATAACGTATTACGTTATATGTTATTACGTTATAACGTATTACGTTATATGGTATGACGTTATAACGTATTACTTTATAGGGGATGACGTTATAACGTATTACGTTATATGTTATGACGTTATAACGTATTACGTTATATGGTATGTCGTTATAACGTATTACGTTATGTGGCATAACGTTATAAAGTATTACGTTATATATTATAACGTTATAACGTATTACGTTGTAGGGGATGACGCAATAACTTATTACGTTATATGGTATACAGTTATAACGTATTACGTTATATGGTATGACGTTATAACGTATTACGTTATATGTTATAACGTTATAACGTATTACGTTATATGGTTTGTCGTTATAATGTATTACGTTATATGGTATAACGTCATAACGTATTACGTTATATGTTATAACGTTATAACGTATTACGTTATATGGTATGTCGTTATAACGTATTACGTTATATGGCATAACGTTATAACGTATTACGTTATATGGGATGACGTTATAACGTAATAGGTTATATGTTATGACGTTATAACGTATTACGTTATATGGCATAACGTTATAACGTATTACGTTATATGGTATGACGTTATAACCTATTACGTTATATGCTATGACGTTATAACGTATTACGATATAGGAGATGACGTTATAACGTATTACGTTATATGGTATGACGTTATAACGTATTACATTATACGGGATGACGTTATAACGTACTACGTAACATGGGATGACGTTATAACGTATTACGTTATATGGTATAAAGTCATAACGTATTACGTTATATGTTATAACGTTATAACGTATTACGTTATATGGTATAACGTCATAACGTATTACGTTATACGTTATAACGTTATAACGTATTACGTTATATGGTATGTCGTTGTAACGTATTAAGTTATATGGCATAACGTTATAACGTATTACGTTATATGGGAAGACGTTATAACGTATTACATTATATGTTATGACGTTATAACGTATTACGTTATATGGTATAACGTCATAACGTATTACGTTATATGTTATAACGTTATAACGTATTACGTTATATGGGATGACGTTATAACGTAATAGGTTATATGGTATGACGTTATAACGTATTACGTTATATGGCATGACGTTATAACGTACTACGTTACATGGGATGACGTTATAACGTATTACGTTATATATTATAACGGTATAACGTAATAATATATACGGTATGGCGCTATAACGTATTACGTTATATGGTATAACGTCATAACGTATTACGTTATACGTTATAACGTTATAACGTATTACGTTATATGGCATGTCGTTGTAACGTATTAAGTTATATGGCATAACGTTATAACGTATTACGTTATAGGGGATGACGTTATAACGTATTACGTTATATGTTATTACGTTATAACGTATTACGTTATATGGTATGACGTTATAACGTATTACGTTATATGGCATAACGTTATAACGTATTACGTTATATGGTATGACGTTATAACGTATTACGTTATATGGGATGACGTCATAACGTATTACGTTATATGTTATAACGTTATAACGTATTACGTAATATGGTATGTCGTTATAACGTATTACGTTATATGGCATGACGTTATAACGTATTACGTTATATGGGATGACGTTATAACGTAATAGGTTATATGTTATGACGTTATAACGTATTACGTTATATGGCATAACGTTATAACGTATTACGTTATATGGTATGACGTTTTAACCTATTACGTTATATGCTATGACGTTATAACGTATTACGATATAGGAGATGACGTTATAACGTATTACGTTATATGGTATGACGTTATAACGTATTACATTATAGGGGATGACGTTATAACGTACTACGTAACATGGGATGACGTTATAACGTATTACGTTATATGGTATGACGTTATAACGTATTACATTATAGGGGATGACGTTATAACGTACTACGTAACATGGGATGACGTTATAACGTATTACGTTATATATTATAAAGTCATAACGTATTACGTTATATGTTATAACGTTATAACGTATTACGTTATATGGCATGTCGTTGTAACGTATTAAGTTATATGGCATAACGTTATAACGTATTACGTTATAGGGGATGACGTTATAACGTATTACGATATATGGTATTACGTTATAACGTATTACGTTATATGGTATGTCGTTATAACGTATAACGTTATATGGTATAACGTCATAACGTATTACGTTATACGTTATAACGTTATAACGTATTACGTTATATGGTATGTCGTTATAACGTATTACGTTATATGGCATAACGTTATAACGTATTACGTTATATGGTACGACGTTATAACGTATTACGTTATATGGGATGACGTTATAACGTATTACGTTATATGTTATGACGTTATAACGTATTACGTTATATGGTATGTCGTTATAACGTATTACGTTATATGGCATAACGTTATAACGTATTACGTTATATGGTATGACGTTATAACGTATTACGTTATATGGGATGACGTTATAACGTATTACGTTATATGTTATCACGTTATAACGTATTATGTTATATGGTATGACGTTATAACGTATTACGTTATAGGGGATGACGTTATAACGTACTACGTTACATGGGATGACGTTATAACGTATTACGTTATATATTATAACGGTATAACGTAATAATTTATACGGTATGGCGCTATAACGTATTACGTTATATGGTATAACGTTATAACTTACTACGTTATATGGGATGACGTTATAACGTATTACGTTATATGAGAAAACGTTATAGCGCATTACATTATATGATATAACGTCATAACGTATTACGTTATATGTTATAACGTTATAACGTATTACGTTATATGGGATGACGTTATAACGTAATAGGTTATATGTTATGACGTTATAACGTATTACGTTATATGGCATAACGTTATAACGTATTACGTTATATGGTATGACGTTATAACGTATTACGTTATATGCTATGACGTTATAACGTATTACGATATAGGGGATGACGTTATAACGTATTACGTTATATGGTATGACGTTATAACGTATTACATTATAGGGGATGACGTTATAACGTACTGCATAACATGGGATGACGTTATAACGTATTACGTTATATGGTATAAAGTCATAACGTATTACGTTATATGTTATAACGTTATAACGTATTACGTTATATGGTATAACGTCATAACGTATTACGTTATACGTTATAACGTTATAACGTATTACGTTATATGGCATGTCGTTGTAACGTATTACGTTATATGGGATGACGTTATAACGTAATAGGTTATATGGTATGACGTTATAACGTATTACGTTATATGGTATGACGTTATAACGTATTACGTTATATGGGATGACGTTATAACGTACTACGTAACATGGGATGACGTTATAACGTATTACGTTATATGGTATAAAGTCATAACGTATTACGTTATATGTTATAACGTTATAACGTATTACGTTATATGGTATAACGTCATAACGTATTACGTTATACGTTATAACGTTATAACGTATTACGTTATATGGTATGACGTTTTAACCTATTACGTTATATGCTATGACGTTATAACGTATTACGATATAGGAGATGACGTTATAACGTATTACGTTATATGGTATGACGTTATAACGTATTACATTATAGGGGATGACGTTATAACGTACTACGTAACATGGGATGACGTTATAACGTATTACGTTATATATTATAAAGTCATAACGTATTACGTTATATGTTATAACGTTATAACGTATTACGTTATATGGCATGTCGTTGTAACGTATTAAGTTATATGGCATAACGTTATAACGTATTACGTTATAGGGGATGACGTTATAACGTATTACGATATATGGTATTACGTTATAACGTATTACGTTATATGGTATGTCGTTATAACGTATAACGTTATATGGTATAACGTCATAACGTATTACGTTATACGTTATAACGTTATAACGTATTACGTTATATGGTATGTCGTTATAACGTATTACGTTATATGGCATAACGTTATAACGTATTACGTTATATGGTACGACGTTATAACGTATTACGTTATATGGGATGACGTTATAACGTATTACGTTATATGTTATGACGTTATAACGTATTACGTTATATGGTATGTCGTTATAACGTATTACGTTATATGGCATAACGTTATAACGTATTACGTTATATGGTATGACGTTATAACGTATTACGTTATATGGGATGACGTTATAACGTATTACGTTATATGTTATCACGTTATAACGTATTATGTTATATGGTATGACGTTATAACGTATTACGTTATAGGGGATGACGTTATAACGTACTACGTTACATGGGATGACGTTATAACGTATTACGTTATATATTATAACGGTATAACGTAATAATTTATACGGTATGGCGCTATAACGTATTACGTTATATGGTATAACGTTATAACTTACTACGTTATATGGGATGACGTTATAACGTATTACGTTATATGAGAAAACGTTATAGCGCATTACATTATATGATATAACGTCATAACGTATTACGTTATATGTTATAACGTTATAACGTATTACGTTATATGGGATGACGTTATAACGTAATAGGTTATATGTTATGACGTTATAACGTATAACGTTATAGGGGATGACGTTATAACGTATTACGTTATATGTTATTACGTTATAACGTATTACGTTATATGGTATGACGTTATAACGTATTACGTTATAGGGGATGACGTTATAACGTATTACGTTATATGTTATGACGTTATAACGTATTACGTTATATGGTATGACGTTATAACGTATTACGTTATATGTTATAACGTTATAACGTATTACGTGATATGGTATGTCGTTATAACGTATTACGTTATATGGCATAACGTTATAACGTATTACGTTATATGGTATGACGTTATAACGTATTACGTTATATGGGATGACGTTATAACATATTACGTTATATGGTATAACGTTATAACGTATTACGTTATATGGCATAACGTTATAACGTATTACGTTATATATTATAACGTTATAACGTATTACGTTATATGGGATGACGTTATAACGTAATAGGTTATATGGTATGACGTTATAACGTATTACGTTATATGGCATAACGTTATAACGTATTACGTTATATGGTATGACGTTATAACGTATTACGTTATAGGGGATGACGTTATAACGTATTACGTTATATGTTATGACGTTATAACGTATTACGTTATATGGTATGACGTTATAACGTATTACGTTATATGTTATAACGTTATAACGTATTACGTGATATGGTATGACGTTATAACGTATTACGTTATATGGGATGACGTTATAACGTAATAGGTTATATGGTATGACGTTATAACGTATTACGTTATATGGCATAACGTTATAACGTACTACGTTACATGGGATGACGTTATAACGTATTACGTTATATATTATAACGGTATAACGTAATAATTTATACGGTATGGCGCTATAACGTATTACGTTATATGGTATAACGTTATAACGTACTACGTAATATGTTATAACGTTATAACGTATTACGTGATATGGTATGTCGTTATAACGTATTACGTTATATGGCATAACGTTATAACGTATTACGTTATATATTATAACGTTATAACGTAATAATTTATACGGTATGGCGCTATAACGTATTACGTTATAAGGTATAACGTTATAACGTACTACGTTATATGGGATGACGTTATAACGTATTACGTTATATGCGAAAACGTTATAGCGCATTCCATTATATGTTATAACGTTATAACGTATTACGTTATATGGTATAACGTCATAACGTATTACGTTATACGTTATAACGTTATAACGTATTACGTTATATGTTATTACGTTATAACGTATTACGTTATATGGTATGACGTTATAACGTATTACGTTATAGGGGATGACGTTATAACGTATTACGTTATATGTTATGACGTTATAACGTATTACGTTATATGGTATGACGTTATAACGTATTACGTTATATGTTATAACGTTATAACGTATTACGTGATATGGTATGTCGTTATAACGTATTACGTTATATGGCATAACGTTATAACGTATTACGTTATATGGTATGACGTTATAACGTATTACGTTATATGGGATGACGTTATAACATATTACGTTATATGGTATAACGTTATAACGTATTACGTTATATGGCATAACGTTATAACGTATTACGTTATATATTATAACGTTATAACGTATTACGTTATATGGGATGACGTTATAACGTAATAGGTTATATGGTATGACGTTATAACGTATTACGTTATATGGCATAACGTTATAACGTATTACGTTATATGGCATGACGTTATAACGTATTACGTTATAGGGGATGACGTTATAACGTATTACGTTATATGTTATGACGTTATAACGTATTACGTTATATGGTATGACGTTATAACGTATTACGTTATATGTTATAACGTTATAACGTATTACGTGATATGGTATGACGTTATAACGTATTACGTTATATGGGATGACGTTATAACGTAATAGGTTATATGGTATGACGTTATAACGTATTACGTTATATGGCATAACGTTATAACGTATTACGTTATAGGCGATGACGTTATAACGTATTACGTTATATATTATAACGTTATGACGTATTACGTTATATGGGAAGACGTTATAACGTATTACATTATATGTTATGACGTTATAACGTATTACGTTATATGGTATAACGTCATAACGTATTACGTTATATGTTATAACGTTATAACGTATTACGTTATATGGTATAACGTTATAACGTATTACGTTATATGTTATGACGTTATAACGTATTACGTTATATGGTATAACGTCATAACGTATGACGTTATATGTTATAACGTTATAACGTATTACGTTATATTGTATAACGTTATAACGTATTACGTTATATGGTATGTCGTTATAACGTATTACGTTATGGGTGATGACGTTATAACGTATTACGTTATATGTTATGACGTTATAACGTATTACGTTATATGGTATAACGTCATAACGTATTACGCTATATGTTATAACGTTATAACTTATTACGTTATATGGTATGTCGTTGTAACGTATTAAGTGATATTGTATGACGTTATAACTTAATACGTCATATGTTATGACGTTATAACGTACTATGTTATATGGGATGACGTTATAATGTATTACGTTATATTCGACGACGTTATAGCGCATTACATTATATGTTATAACGTTATAACGTATTAAGTTATATGGTATAACGTCATAACGTATTACGTTATATGTTATAACGTTATAACGTATTACGTTATATGGCATGTCGTTGTAACGTATTAAGTTATATGGCATAACGTTATAACGTATTACGTTATAGGGGATGACGTTATAACGTATTACGTTATATGTTATTACGTTATAACGTATTACGTTGTATGGTATGACGTTATAACGTATTATGTTATATGGTATGACGTTATAACGTATTACGTTATAGGGGATGACGTTATAACGTATTACGTTATATGTTATGACGTTATAACTTATTACGTTATATGGGATGACGTTATAACGTAATAGGTTATATGGTATGACGTTATAACGTATTACGTTATATGGCATAACGTTATAACGTATTACGTTATAGGGGATGACGTTATAACGTATTACGTTATATGTTATTACGTTATAACGTATTACGTTATATGGTATGACGTTATAACGTATTACATTATAGGGGATGACGTTATAACGTACTACGTTACATGGGATGACGTTATAACGTATTACGTTATATGGTATAAAGTCATAACGTATTACGTTATATGTTATAACGCTATAACGTATTACGTTATATGGTATAACGTCATAACGTATTACGTTATATGTTATAACGTTATAACGTATTTCGTTATATGGCATGTCATTGTAACGTATTAAGTTATATGGCATAACATTATAACGTATAACGTTATAGGGGATGACGTTATAACGTATTACGTTATATGTTATTACGTTATAACGTATTACGTTATATGGTATGACGTTATAACGTATTACGTTATAGGGGATGACGTTATAACGTATTACGTTATATGTTATGACGTTATAACGTATTACGTTATATGGTATGACGTTATAACGTATTACGTTATATGTTATAACGTTATAACGTATTACGTGATATGGTATGTCGTTATAACGTATTACGTTATATGGCATAACGTTATAACGTATTACGTTATATGGTATGACGTTATAACGTATTACGTTATATGGGATGACGTTATAACGTAATAGGTTATATGGTATGACGTTATAACGTATTACGTTATATGGCATAACGTTATAACGTATTACGTTATATGGTATGTCGTTATAACGTATTACGTTATGGGTGATGACGTTATAACGTATTACGTTATATGTTATGACGTTATAACGTATTACGTTATATGGTATAACGTCATAACGTATTACGCTATATGTTATAACGTTATAACTTATTACGTTATATGGTATGTCGTTGTAACGTATTAAGTGATATTGTATGACGTTATAACTTAATACGTCATATGTTATGACGTTATAACGTACTATGTTATATGGGATGTCGTTGTAACGTATTAAGTTATATGGCATAACGTTATAACGTATTACGTTATAGGGGATGACGTTATAACGTATTACGTTATATGTTATTACGTTATAACGTATTACGTTATATGGTATGACGTTATAACGTATTACGTTATAGGGGATGACGTTATAACGTATTACGTTATATGTTATGACGTTATAACGTATTACGTTATATGGTATGACGTTATAACGTATTACGTTATATGTTATAACGTTATAACGTATTACGTTATATGGTATGTCGTTATAACGTATTACGTTATATGGCATAACGTTATAACGTATTACGTTATATGGTATGACGTTATAACGTATTACGTTATATGGGATGACGTTATAACGTATTACGTTATATGGTATAACGTTATAACGTATTACGTTATATGGCATAACGTTATAACGTATTACGTTATATATTATAACGTTATAACGTATTACGTTATATGGGATGACGTTATAACGTATTACGTTATATGTTATGACGTTATAACGTATTACGTTATATGGTATAACGTCATAACGTATTACGTTATATGTTATAACGTTATAACGTATTACGTTATATGGGATGACGTTATAACGTAATAGGTTATATGGTATGACGTTATAACGTATTACGTTATATGGCATAACGTTATAACGTATTACGTTATATGGTATGACGTTATAACGTATTACGTTATAGGGGATTACGTTATAACGTATTACGTTATATGTTATCACGTTATAACGTATTATGTTATATGGTATGACGTTATAACGTATTACGTTATAGGGGATGACGTTATAACGTATTACGTTATATGTTATGACGTTATAACGTATTACGTTATATGGGATGACGTTATAACGTAATAGGTTATATGGTATGACGTTATAACGTATTACGTTATATGGCATAACGTTATAACGTATTACGTTATAGGGGATGACGTTATAACGTATTACGTTATATGTTATTACGTTATAACGTATTACGTTATATGGTATGACGTTATAACGTATTACATTATAGGGGATGACGTTATAACGTACTACGTTACATGGGATGACGTTATAACGTATTACGTTATATGGTATAAAGTCATAACGTATTACGTTATATGTTATAACGCTATAACGTATTACGTTATATGGTATAACGTCATAACGTATTACGTTATATGTTATAACGTTATAACGTATTTCGTTATATGGCATGTCGTTGTAACGTATTAAGTTATATGGCATAACATTATAACGTATAACGTTATAGGGGATGACGTTATAACGTATTACGTTATATGTTATTACGTTATAACGTATTACGTTATATGGTATGACGTTATAACGTATTACGTTATAGGGGATGACGTTATAACGTATTACGTTATATGTTATGACGTTATAACGTATTACGTTATATGGTATGACGTTATAACGTATTACGTTATATGTTATAACGTTATAACGTATTACGTGATATGGTATGTCGTTATAACGTATTACGTTATATGGCATAACGTTATAACGTATTACGTTATATGGTATGACGTTATAACGTATTACGTTATATGGGATGACGTTATAACATATTACGTTATATGGTATAACGTTATAACGTATTACGTTATATGGCATAACGTTATAACGTATTACGTTATATATTATAACGTTATAACGTATTACGTTATATGGGATGACGTTATAACGTAATAGGTTATATGGTATGACGTTATAACGTATTACGTTATATGGCATAACGTTATAACGTATTACGTTATATGGTATGACGTTATAACGTATTACGTTATAGGGGATGACGTTATAACGTATTACGTTATATGTTATGACGTTATAACGTATTACGTTATATGGTATGACGTTATAACGTATTACGTTATATGTTATAACGTTATAACGTATTACGTGATATGGTATGACGTTATAACGTATTACGTTATATGGGATGACGTTATAACGTAATAGGTTATATGGTATGACGTTATAACGTATTACGTTATATGGCATAACGTTATAACGTACTACGTTACATGGGATGACGTTATAACGTATTACGTTATATATTATAACGGTATAACGTAATAATTTATACGGTATGGCGCTATAACGTATTACGTTATATGGTATAACGTTATAACGTACTACGTAATATGTTATAACGTTATAACGTATTACGTGATATGGTATGTCGTTATAACGTATTACGTTATATGGCATAACGTTATAACGTATTACGTTATATATTATAACGTTATAACGTAATAATTTATACGGTATGGCGCTATAACGTATTACGTTATAAGGTATAACGTTATAACGTACTACGTTATATGGGATGACGTTATAACGTATTACGTTATATGCGAAAACGTTATAGCGCATTCCATTATATGGTATAACGTTATAACGTATTACGTTATATGGTATAACGTTATAACGTATTACGTTATATGTTATAACGTTATAACGTATTACGTTATATGGTATAACGTTATAACGTATTACGTTATATGTTATAACGTTATAACGTATTACGTTATATGGTATGTCGTTATAACGTATTACTTTATATGTTATAACGTTATAACGTATCACGTTATATGGTATGACGTTATAACGTATTACGTTATATGGCATAACGTTATAACGTATTATGTTATATGGGATGACGTTATAACGTATTACTTTCTATGTTATAACGTTGTAACGTATTACGTTATATGGTATGACGTTATAACGTATTACATTATAGGGGATGACGTTATAACGTACTACGTTACATGGGATGACGTTATAACGTATTACGTTATATGGTATAATGTCATAACGTACTACGTTACATGGGATGTCGTTATAACGTATTACGTTATATATTATAACGGTATAACGTAATAATTTATACGGTATGGCGCTATAACGTATTACGTTATAAGGTATAACGTTATAACGTACTACGTTATATGGGATGACGTTATAACGTATTACGTTATATGCGAAAACGTTATAGCGCATTCCATTATATGGTATAACGTTATAACGTATTACGTTATATGGTATAACGTTATAACGTATTATGTTATATGGTATGACGTTATAACGTATTACGTTATAGGGGATGACGTTATAACGTACTACGTTACATGGGATGACGTTATAACGTATTACGTTATATATTATAACGGTATAACGTAATAATTTATACGGTATGGCGCTATAACGTATTACGTTATAAGGTATAACGTTATAACGTACTACGTTATATGGGATGACGTTATAACGTATTACGTTATATGCGAAAACGTTATAGCGCATTCCATTATATGGTATAACGTTATAACGTATTACGTTATATGGTATAACGTTATAACGTAATAGGTTATATGGTATGACGTTATAACGTATTACGTTATATGGCATAACGTTATAACGTATTACGTTATATGGTATGACGTTATAACGTATTACGTTATAGGGGATGACGTTATAACGTATTACGTTATATGTTATTACGTTATAACGTATTACGTTATATGGTATGACGTTATAACGTATTACATTATAGGGGATGACGTTATAACGTACTACGTTACATGGGATGACGTTATAACGTATTACGTTATATGGTATAAAGTCATAACGTATTACGTTATATGTTATAACGTTATAACGTATTACGTTATATGGTATAACGTCATAACGTATTACGTTATATGTTATAACGTTATAACGTATTTCGTTATATGGCATGTCGTTGTAACGTATTAAGTTATATGGCATAACATTATAACGTATTACGTTATAGGGGATGACGTTATAACGTATTACGTTATATGTTATTACGTTATAAAGTATTACGTTATTTGGTATGACGTTATAACGTATTACGTTATAGGGGATGACGTTATAACGTATTACGTTATATGTTATGACGTTATAACGTATTACGTTATATGGTATGACGTTATAACGTATTACGTTATATGTTATAACGTTATAACGTATTACGTGATATGGTATGTCGTTATAACGTATTACGTTATATGGCATAACGTTATAACGTATTACGTTATATGGTATGACGTTATAACGTATTACGTTATATGGGATGACGTTATAACGTATTACGTTATATGGTATAACGTTATAACGTATTACGTTATATGGCATAACGTTATAACGTATTACGTTATATATTATAACGTTATAACGTATTACGTTATATGGTATGACGTTATAACGTATTACGTTATATGTTATAACGTTATAACGTATTACGTTATATGGTATGACGTTATAACGTATTACGTTATATGGGATGACGTTATAACGTATTACGTTATATGTTATTACGTTATAACGTATTACGTTATATGGTATGACGTTATAACGTATTACATTATAGGGGATGACGTTATAACGTACTACGTTACATGGGATGACGTTATAACGTATTACGTTATATGGTATAAAGTCATAACGTATTACGTTATATGTTATAACGTTATAACGTATTACGTTATATGGTATAACGTCATAACGTATTACGTTATATGTTATAACGTTATAACGTATTTCGTTATATGGCATGTCGTTGTAACGTATTAAGTTATATGGCATAACATTATAACGTATTACGTTATAGGGGATGACGTTATAACGTATTACGTTATATGTTATTACGTTATAACGTATTACGTTATTTGGTATGACGTTATAACGTATTACGTTATAGGGGATGACGTTATAACGTATTACGTTATATGTTATGACGTTATAACGTATTACGTTATATGGTATGACGTTATAACGTATTACGTTATATGTTATAACGTTATAACGTATTACGTTATATGGCATAACGTTATAACGTATTACGTTATATGGCATAACGTTATAACGTATTACGTTATATGGTATGACGTTATAACGTATTACGTTATATGGGATGACGTTATAACGTATTACGTTATATGGTATAACGTTATAACGTATTACGTTATATGGCATAACGTTATAACGTATTACGTTATATATTATAACGTTATAACGTATTACGTTATATGGTATGACGTTATAACGTATTACGTTATATGTTATAACGTTATAACGTATTACGTTATATGGTATGTCGTTATAACGTATTACGTTATATGGCATAACGTTATAACGTATTACGTTATATGGTATGACGTTATAACGTATTACGTTATATGGGATGACGTTATAACGTATTACGTTATATGGTATAACGTTATAACGTATTACGTTATATGGCATAACGTTATAACGTATTACGTTATATATTATAACGTTATAACGTATTACGTTATATGGGATGACGTTATAACGTATTACGTTATATGTTATGACGTTATAACGTATTACGTTATATGGTATAACGTCATAACGTATTACGTTATATGTTATAACGTTATAACGTATTACGTTATATGGGATGACGTTATAACGTATTTCGTTATATGGCATATCGTTGTAACGTATTAAGTTATATGGCATAACATTATAACGTATAACGTTATAGGGGATGACGTTATAACGTATTACGTTATATGTTATTACGTTATAACGTATTACGTTATATGGTATGACGTTATAACGTATTACGTTATAGGGGATGACGTTATAACGTATTACGTTATATGTTATGACGTTATAACGTATTACGTTATATGGTATGACGTTATAACGTATTACGTTATATGTTATAACGTTATAACGTATTACGTGATATGGTATGTCGTTATAACGTATTACGTTATATGGCATAACGTTATAACGTATTACGTTATATGGTATGACGTTATAACGTATTACGTTATATGGGATGACGTTATAACATATTACGTTATATGGTATAACGTTATAACGTATTACGTTATATGGCATAACGTTATAACGTATTACGTTATATGGTATGACGTTATAACGTATTACGTTATAGGGGATGACGTTATAACGTATTACGTTATATGTTATGACGTTATAACGTATTACGTTATATGGTATGACGTTATAACGTATTACGTTATATGTTATAACGTTATAACGTATTACGTGATATGGTATGACGTTATAACGTATTACGTTATATGGGATGACGTTATAACGTAATAGGTTATATGGTATGACGTTATAACGTATTACGTTATATGGCATAACGTTATAACGTACTACGTTACATGGGATGACGTTATAACGTATTACGTTATATATTATAACGGTATAACGTAATAATTTATACGGTATGGCGCTATAACGTATTACGTTATATGGTATAACGTTATAACGTACTACGTAATATGTTATAACGTTATAACGTATTACGTGATATGGTATGTCGTTATAACGTATTACGTTATATGGCATAACGTTATAACGTATTACGTTATATATTATAACGTTATAACGTAATAATTTATACGGTATGGCGCTATAACGTATTACGTTATAAGGTATAACGTTATAACGTACTACGTTATATGGGATGACGTTATAACGTATTACGTTATATGCGAAAACGTTATAGCGCATTCCATTATATGGTATAACGTTATAACGTATTACGTTATATGGTATAACGTTATAACGTATTACGTTATATGTTATAACGTTATAACGTATTACGTTATATGGTATAACGTTATAACGTATTACGTTATATGTTATAACGTTATAACGTATTACGTTATATGGTATGTCGTTATAACGTATTACTTTATATGTTATAACGTTATAACGTATCACGTTATATGGTATGACGTTATAACGTATTACGTTATATGGCATAACGTTATAACGTATTATGTTATATGGGATGACGTTATAACGTATTACTTTCTATGTTATAACGTTGTAACGTATTACGTTATATGGTATGACGTTATAACGTATTACATTATAGGGGATGACGTTATAACGTACTACGTTACATGGGATGACGTTATAACGTATTACGTTATATGGTATAATGTCATAACGTACTACGTTACATGGGATGTCGTTATAACGTATTACGTTATATATTATAACGGTATAACGTAATAATTTATACGGTATGGCGCTATAACGTATTACGTTATAAGGTATAACGTTATAACGTACTACGTTATATGGGATGACGTTATAACGTATTACGTTATATGCGAAAACGTTATAGCGCATTCCATTATATGGTATAACGTTATAACGTATTACGTTATATGGTATAACGTTATAACGTATTATGTTATATGGTATGACGTTATAACGTATTACGTTATAGGGGATGACGTTATAACGTACTACGTTACATGGGATGACGTTATAACGTATTACGTTATATATTATAACGGTATAACGTAATAATTTATACGGTATGGCGCTATAACGTATTACGTTATAAGGTATAACGTTATAACGTACTACGTTATATGGGATGACGTTATAACGTATTACGTTATATGCGAAAACGTTATAGCGCATTCCATTATATGGTATAACGTTATAACGTATTACGTTATATGGTATAACGTTATAACGTAATAGGTTATATGGTATGACGTTATAACGTATTACGATATATGGCATAACGTTATAACGTATTACGTTATATGGTATGACGTTATAACGTATTACGTTATAGGGGATGACGTTATAACGTATTACGTTATATGTTATTACGTTATAACGTATTACGTTATATGGTATGACGTTATAACGTATTACATTATAGGGGATGACGTTATAACGTACTACGTTACATGGGATGACGTTATAACGTATTACGTTATATGGTATAAAGTCATAACGTATTACGTTATATGTTATAACGTTATAACGTATTACGTTATATGGTATAACGTCATAACGTATTACGTTATATGTTATAACGTTATAACGTATTTCGTTATATGGCATGTCGTTGTAACGTATTAAGTTATATGGCATAACATTATAACGTATTACGTTATAGGGGATGACGTTATAACGTATTACGTTATATGTTATTACGTTATAAAGTATTACGTTATTTGGTATGACGTTATAACGTATTACGTTATAGGGGATGACGTTATAACGTATTACGTTATATGTTATGACGTTATAACGTATTACGTTATATGGTATGACGTTATAACGTATTACGTTATATGTTATAACGTTATAACGTATTACGTTATATGGTATGTCGTTATAACGTATTACGTTATATGGCATAACGTTATAACGTATTACGTTATATGGTATGACGTTATAACGTATTACGTTATATGGGATGACGTTATAACGTATTACGTTATATGGTATAACGTTATAACGTATTACGTTATATGGCATAACGTTATAACGTATTACGTTATATATTATAACGTTATAACGTATTACGTTATATGGGATGACGTTATAACGTATTACGTTATATGTTATGACGTTATAACGTATTACGTTATATGGTATAACGTCATAACGTATTACGTTATATGTTATAACGTTATAACGTATTACGTTATATGGGATGACGTTATAACGTATTTCGTTATATGGCATATCGTTGTAACGTATTAAGTTATATGGCATAACATTATAACGTATAACGTTATAGGGGATGACGTTATAACGTATTACGTTATATGTTATTACGTTATAACGTATTACGTTATATGGTATGACGTTATAACGTATTACGTTATAGGGGATGACGTTATAACGTATTACGTTATATGTTATGACGTTATAACGTATTACGTTATATGGTATGACGTTATAACGTATTACGTTATATGTTATAACGTTATAACGTATTACGTGATATGGTATGTCGTTATAACGTATTACGTTATATGGCATAACGTTATAACGTATTACGTTATATGGTATGACGTTATAACGTATTACGTTATATGGGATGACGTTATAACATATTACGTTATATGGTATAACGTTATAACGTATTACGTTATATGGCATAACGTTATAACGTATTACGTTATATGGTATGACGTTATAACGTATTACGTTATAGGGGATGACGTTATAACGTATTACGTTATATGTTATGACGTTATAACGTATTACGTTATATGGTATGACGTTATAACGTATTACGTTATATGTTATAACGTTATAACGTATTACGTGATATGGTATGACGTTATAACGTATTACGTTATATGGGATGACGTTATAACGTAATAGGTTATATGGTATGACGTTATAACGTATTACGTTATATGGCATAACGTTATAACGTACTACGTTACATGGGATGACGTTATAACGTATTACGTTATATATTATAACGGTATAACGTAATAATTTATACGGTATGGCGCTATAACGTATTACGTTATATGGTATAACGTTATAACGTACTACGTAATATGTTATAACGTTATAACGTATTACGTGATATGGTATGTCGTTATAACGTATTACGTTATATGGCATAACGTTATAACGTATTACGTTATATATTATAACGTTATAACGTAATAATTTATACGGTATGGCGCTATAACGTATTACGTTATAAGGTATAACGTTATAACGTACTACGTTATATGGGATGACGTTATAACGTATTACGTTATATGCGAAAACGTTATAGCGCATTCCATTATATGGTATAACGTTATAACGTATTACGTTATATGGTATAACGTTATAACGTATTACGTTATATGTTATAACGTTATAACGTATTACGTTATATGGTATAACGTTATAACGTATTACGTTATATGTTATAACGTTATAACGTATTACGTTATATGGTATGTCGTTATAACGTATTACTTTATATGTTATAACGTTATAACGTATCACGTTATATGGTATGACGTTATAACGTATTACGTTATATGGCATAACGTTATAACGTATTATGTTATATGGGATGACGTTATAACGTATTACTTTCTATGTTATAACGTTGTAACGTATTACGTTATATGGTATGACGTTATAACGTATTACATTATAGGGGATGACGTTATAACGTACTACGTTACATGGGATGACGTTATAACGTATTACGTTATATGGTATAATGTCATAACGTACTACGTTACATGGGATGTCGTTATAACGTATTACGTTATATATTATAACGGTATAACGTAATAATTTATACGGTATGGCGCTATAACGTATTACGTTATAAGGTATAACGTTATAACGTACTACGTTATATGGGATGACGTTATAACGTATTACGTTATATGCGAAAACGTTATAGCGCATTCCATTATATGGTATAACGTTATAACGTATTACGTTATATGGTATAACGTTATAACGTATTATGTTATATGGTATGACGTTATAACGTATTACGTTATAGGGGATGACGTTATAACGTACTACGTTACATGGGATGACGTTATAACGTATTACGTTATATATTATAACGGTATAACGTAATAATTTATACGGTATGGCGCTATAACGTATTACGTTATAAGGTATAACGTTATAACGTACTACGTTATATGGGATGACGTTATAACGTATTACGTTATATGCGAAAACGTTATAGCGCATTCCATTATATGGTATAACGTTATAACGTATTACGTTATATGGTATAACGTTATAACGTAATAGGTTATATGGTATGACGTTATAACGTATTACGATATATGGCATAACGTTATAACGTATTACGTTATATGGTATGACGTTATAACGTATTACGTTATAGGGGATGACGTTATAACGTATTACGTTATATGTTATTACGTTATAACGTATTACGTTATATGGTATGACGTTATAACGTATTACATTATAGGGGATGACGTTATAACGTACTACGTTACATGGGATGACGTTATAACGTATTACGTTATATGGTATAAAGTCATAACGTATTACGTTATATGTTATAACGTTATAACGTATTACGTTATATGGTATAACGTCATAACGTATTACGTTATATGTTATAACGTTATAACGTATTTCGTTATATGGCATGTCGTTGTAACGTATTAAGTTATATGGCATAACATTATAACGTATTACGTTATAGGGGATGACGTTATAACGTATTACGTTATATGTTATTACGTTATAAAGTATTACGTTATTTGGTATGACGTTATAACGTATTACGTTATAGGGGATGACGTTATAACGTATTACGTTATATGTTATGACGTTATAACGTATTACGTTATATGGTATGACGTTATAACGTATTACGTTATATGTTATAACGTTATAACGTATTACGTGATATGGTATGTCGTTATAACGTATTACGTTATATGGCATAACGTTATAACGTATTACGTTATATGGTATGACGTTATAACGTATTACGTTATATGGGATGACGTTATAACGTATTACGTTATATGGTATAACGTTATAACGTATTACGTTATATGGCATAACGTTATAACGTATTACGTTATATATTATAACGTTATAACGTATTACGTTATATGGTATGACGTTATAACGTATTACGTTATATGTTATAACGTTATAACGTATTACGTTATATGGTATGTCGTTATAACGTATTACGTTATATGGCATAACGTTATAACGTATTACGTTATATGGTATGACGTTATAACGTATTACGTTATATGGGATGACGTTATAACGTATTACGTTATATGTTATAACGTTATAACGTATTACGTGATATGGTATGTCGTTATAACGTATTACGTTATATGGCATAACGTTATAACGTATTACGTTATATGGTATGACGTTATAACGTATTACGTTATATGGGATGACGTTATAACGTATTACGTTATATGGTATAACGTTATAACGTATTACGTTATATGGCATAACGTTATAACGTATTACGTTATATATTATAACGTTATAACGTATTACGTTATATGGTATGACGTTATAACGTATTACGTTATATGTTATAACGTTATAACGTATTACGTTATATGCGAAAACGTTATAGCGCATTCCATTATATGGTATAACGTTATAACGTATTACGTTATATGGTATAACGTTATAACGTAATAGGTTATATGGTATGACGTTATGACGTATTACGTTATATGGCATAACGTTATAACGTATTACGTTATATGGTATGACGTTATAACGTATTACGTTATAGGGGATGACGTTATAACGTATTACGTTATATGTTATTACGTTATAACGTATTACGTTATATGGTATGACGTTATAACGTATTACATTATAGGGGATGACGTTATAACGTACTACGTTACATGGGATGACGTTATAACGTATTACGTTATATGGTATAAAGTCATAACGTATTACGTTATATGTTATAACGTTATAACGTATTACGTTATATGGTATAACGTCATAACGTATTACGTTATATGTTATAACGTTATAACGTATTTCGTTATATGGCATGTCGTTGTAACGTATTAAGTTATATGGCATAACATTATAACGTATTACGTTATAGGGGATGACGTTATAACGTATTACGTTATATGTTATTACGTTATAACGTATTACGTTATTTGGTATGACGTTATAACGTATTACGTTATAGGGGATGACGTTATAACGTATTACGTTATATGTTATGACGTTATAACGTATTACGTTATATGGTATGACGTTATAACGTATTACGTTATATGTTATAACGTTATAACGTATTACGTTATATGGCATAACGTTATAACGTATTACGTTATATGGCATAACGTTATAACGTATTACGTTATATGGTATGACGTTATAACGTATTACGTTATATGGGATGACGTTATAACGTATTACGTTATATGGTATAACGTTATAACGTATTACGTTATATGGCATAACGTTATAACGTATTACGTTATATATTATAACGTTATAACGTATTACGTTATATGGTATGACGTTATAACGTATTACGTTATATGTTATAACGTTATAACGTATTACGTTATATGGTATGTCGTTATAACGTATTACGTTATATGGCATAACGTTATAACGTATTACGTTATATGGTATGACGTTATAACGTATTACGTTATATGGGATGACGTTATAACGTATTACGTTATATGGTATAACGTTATAACGTATTACGTTATATGGCATAACGTTATAACGTATTACGTTATATATTATAACGTTATAACGTATTACGTTATATGGGATGACGTTATAACGTATTACGTTATATGTTATGACGTTATAACGTATTACGTTATATGGTATAACGTCATAACGTATTACGTTATATGTTATAACGTTATAACGTATTACGTTATATGGGATGACGTTATAACGTATTTCGTTATATGGCATATCGTTGTAACGTATTAAGTTATATGGCATAACATTATAACGTATAACGTTATAGGGGATGACGTTATAACGTATTACGTTATATGTTATTACGTTATAACGTATTACGTTATATGGTATGACGTTATAACGTATTACGTTATAGGGGATGACGTTATAACGTATTACGTTATATGTTATGACGTTATAACGTATTACGTTATATGGTATGACGTTATAACGTATTACGTTATATGTTATAACGTTATAACGTATTACGTGATATGGTATGTCGTTATAACGTATTACGTTATATGGCATAACGTTATAACGTATTACGTTATATGGTATGACGTTATAACGTATTACGTTATATGGGATGACGTTATAACATATTACGTTATATGGTATAACGTTATAACGTATTACGTTATATGGCATAACGTTATAACGTATTACGTTATATATCATAACGTTATAACGTATTACGTTATATGGGATGACGTTATAACGTAATAGGTTATATGGTATGACGTTATAACGTATTACGTTATATGGCATAACGTTATAACGTATTACGTTATATGGTATGACGTTATAACGTATTACGTTATAGGGGATGACGTTATAACGTATTACGTTATATGTTATCACGTTATAACGTATTATGATATATGGTATGACGTTATAACGTATTACGTTATAGGGGATGACGTTATAACGTACTACGTTACATGGGATGACGTTATAACGTATTACGTTATATATTATAACGGTATAACGTAATAATTTATACGGTATGGCGCTATAACGTATTACGTTATATGGTATAACGTTATAACGTACTACGTAATATGTTATAACGTTATAACGTATTACGTGATATGGTATGTCGTTATAACGTATTACGTTATATGGCATAACGTTATAACGTATTACGTTATATATTATAACGTTATAACGTAATAATTTATACGGTATGGCGCTATAACGTATTACGTTATAAGGTATAACGTTATAACGTACTACGTTATATGGGATGACGTTATAACGTATTACGTTATATGCGAAAACGTTATAGCGCATTCCATTATATGGTATAACGTTATAACGTATTACGTTATATGGTATAACGTTATAACGTATTACGTTATATGTTATAACGTTATAACGTATTACGTTATATGGTATAACGTTATAACGTATTACGTTATATGTTATAACGTTATAACGTATTACGTTATATGGTATGTCGTTATAACGTATTACTTTATATGTTATAACGTTATAACGTATCACATTATATGGTATGACGTTATAACGTATTACGTTATATGGCATAACATTATAACGTATTATGTTATATGGGATGACGTTATAACTTATTACTTTCTATGTTATAACGTTGTAACGTATTACGTTATATGGTATGACGTTATAACGTATTACATTATAGGGGATGACGTTATAACGTACTACGTTACATGGGATGACGTTATAACGTATTACGTTATATGGTATAAAGTCATAACGTACTACGTTACATGGGATGACGTTATAACGTATTACGTTATATATTATAACGGTATAACGTAATAATTTATACGGTATGGCGCTATAACGTATTACGTTATATGGTATAACGTTATAACGTTCTACGTTATATGGGATGACGTTATAACGTATTACGTTATATGCGAAAACGTTATAGCGCATTCCATTATATGGTATAACGTTATAACGTATTACGTTATATGGTATAACGTTATAACGTATTATGTTATATGGTATGACGTTATAACGTATTACGTTATAGGGGATGACGTTATAACGTACTACGTTACATGGGATGACGTTATAACGTATTACGTTATATATTATAACGGTATAACGTAATAATTTATACGGTATGGCGCTATAACGTATTACGTTATAAGGTATAACGTTATAACGTACTACGTTATATGGGATGACGTTATAACGTATTACGTTATATGCGAAAACGTTATAGCGCATTCCATTATATGGTATAACGTTATAACGTATTACGTTATATGGTATAACGTTATAACGTAATAGGTTATATGGTATGACGTTATAACGTATTACGTTATATGGCATAACGTTATAACGTATTACGTTATATGGTATGACGTTATAACGTATTACGTTATAGGGGATGACGTTATAACGTATTACGTTATATGTTATTACGTTATAACGTATTACGTTATATGGTATGACGTTATAACGTATTACATTATAGGGGATGACGTTATAACGTACTACGTTACATGGGATGACGTTATAACGTATTACGTTATATGGTATAAAGTCATAACGTATTACGTTATATGTTATAACGTTATAACGTATTACGTTATATGGTATAACGTCATAACGTATTACGTTATATGTTATAACGTTATAACGTATTTCGTTATATGGCATGTCGTTGTAACGTATTAAGTTATATGGCATAACATTATAACGTATTACGTTATAGGGGATGACGTTATAACGTATTACGTTATATGTTATTACGTTATAACGTATTACGTTATTTGGTATGACGTTATAACGTATTACGTTATAGGGGATGACGTTATAACGTATTACGTTATATGTTATGACGTTATAACGTATTATGTTATATGGTATGACGTTATAACGTATTACGTTATATGTTATAACGTTATAACGTATTACGTGATATGGTATGTCGTTATAACGTATTACGTTATATGGCATAACGTTATAACGTATTACGTTATATGGTATGACGTTATAACGTATTACGTTATATGGGATGACGTTATAACGTATTACGTTATATGGTATAACGTTATAACGTATTACGTTATATGGCATAACGTTATAACGTATTACGTTATATATTATAACGTTATAACGTATTACGTTATATGGGATGACGTTATAACGTAATAGGTTATATGGTATGACGTTATAACGTATTACGTTATATGGCATAACGTTATAACGTATTACGTTATATGGTATGACGTTATAACGTATTACGTTATAGGGGATGACGTTATAACGTATTACGTTATATGGTATGACGTTATAACGTATTACGTTATATGGGATGACGTTATAACATATTACGTTATATGGTATAACGTTATAACGTATTACGTTATATGGCATAACGTTATAACGTATTACGTTATATATTATAACGTTATAACGTATTACGTTATATGGGATGACGTTATAACGTAATAGGTTATATGGTATGACGTTATAACGTATTACGTTATATGTTATGACGTTATAACGTATTACGTTATATGGTATGACGTTATAACGTATTACGTTATATGTTATAACGTTATAACGTATTACGTGATATGGTATGTCGTTATAACGTATTACGTTATATGGCATAACGTTATAACGTATTACGTTATATGGTATGACGTTATAACGTATTACGTTATATGGGATGACGTTATAACATATTACGTTATATGGTATAACGTTATAACGTATTACGTTATATGGCATAACGTTATAACGTATTACGTTATATATTATAACGTTATAACGTATTACGTTATATGGGATGACGTTATAACGTAATAGGTTATATGGTATGACGTTATAACGTATTACGTTATATGGCATAACGTTATAACGTATTACGTTATATGGTATGACGTTATAACGTATTACGTTATAGGGGATGACGTTATAACATACTACGTTACATGGGATGACGTTATAACGTATTACGTTATATGGTATAAAGTCATAACGTATTACGTTATATGTTATAACGTTATAACGTATTACGTTATATGGTATAACGTCATAACGTATTACGTTATATGTTATAACGTTATAACGTATTTCGTTATATGGCATGTCGTTGTAACGTATTAAGTTATATGGCATAACATTATAACGTATAACGTTATAGGGAATGACGTTATAACGTATTACGTTATATGTTATTACGTTATAACGTATAACGTTATAGGGGATGACGTTATAACGTATTACGTTATAGGGGATGACGTTATAACGTATTACGTTATATGTTATGACGTTATAACGTATTACGTTATATGGTATGACGTTATAACGTATTACGTTATATGTTATAACGTTATAACGTATTACGTGATATGGTATGTCGTTATAACGTATTACGTTATATGGCATAACGTTATAACGTATTACGTTATATGGTATGACGTTATAACGTATTACGTTATATGGGATGACGTTATAACATATTACGTTATATGGTATAACGTTATAACGTATTACGTTATATGGCATAACGTTATAACGTATTACGTTATATATTATAACGTTATAACGTATTACGTTATATGGGATGACGTTATAACGTAATAGGTTATATGGTATGACGTTATAACGTATTACGTTATATGGCATAACGTTATAACGTATTACGTTATATGGTATGACGTTATAACGTATTACGTTATAGGGGATGACGTTATAACGTATTACGTTATATGTTATCACGTTATAACGTATTATGATATATGGTATGACGTTATAACGTATTACGTTATAGGGGATGACGTTATAACGTACTACGTTACATGGGATGACGTTATAACGTATTACGTTATATATTATAACGGTATAACGTAATAATTTATACGGTATGGCGCTATAACGTATTACGTTATATGGTATAACGTTATAACGTACTACGTAATATGTTATAACGTTATAACGTATTACGTGATATGGTATGTCGTTATAACGTATTACGTTATATGGCATAACGTTATAACGTATTACGTTATATATTATAACGTTATAACGTAATAATTTATACGGTATGGCGCTATAACGTATTACGTTATAAGGTATAACGTTATAACGTACTACGTTATATGGGATGACGTTATAACGTATTACGTTATATGCGAAAACGTTATAGCGCATTCCATTATATGGTATAACGTTATAACGTATTACGTTATATGGTATAACGTTATAACGTATTACGTTATATGTTATAACGTTATAACGTATTACGTTATATGGTATAACGTTATAACGTATTACGTTATATGTTATAACGTTATAACGTATTACGTTATATGGTATGTCGTTATAACGTATTACTTTATATGTTATAACGTTATAACGTATCACGTTATATGGTATGACGTTATAACGTATTACGTTATATGGCATAACATTATAACGTATTATGTTATATGGGATGACGTTATAACTTATTACTTTCTATGTTATAACGTTGTAACGTATTACGTTATATGGTATGACGTTATAACTTATTACATTATAGGGGATGACGTTATAACGTACTACGTTACATGGGATGACGTTATAACGTATTACGTTATATGGTATAAAGTCATAACGTACTACGTTACATGGGATGACGTTATAACGTATTACGTTATATATTATAACGGTATAACGTAATAATTTATACGGTATGGCGCTATAACGTATTACGTTATAAGGTATAACGTTATAACGTACTACGTTATATGGGATGACGTTATAACGTATTACGTTATATGCGAAAACGTTATAGCGCATTCCATTATATGGTATAACGTTATAACGTATTACGTTATATGGTATAACGTTATAACGTATTATGTTATATGGTATGACGTTATAACGTATTACGTTATAGGGGATGACGTTATAACGTACTACGTTACATGGGATGACGTTATAACGTATTACGTTATATATTATAACGGTATAACGTAATAATTTATACGGTATGGCGCTATAACGTATTATGTTATATGGTATAACGTTATAACGTACTACGTAATATGTTATAACGTTATAACGTATTACGTGATATGGTATGTCGTTATAACGTATTACGTTATATGGCATAACGTTATAACGTATTACGTTATATATTATAACGTTATAACGTAATAATTTATACGGTATCGCGCTATAACGTATTACGTTATAAGGTAGAACGTTATAACGTACTACGTTATATGGGATGACGTTATAACGTATTACGTTATATGCGAAAACGTTATAGCGCATTCCATTATATGGTATAACGTTATAACGTATTACGTTATATGGTATAACGTTATAACGTATTACGTTATATGTTATAACGTTATAACGTATTACGTTATATGGTATAACGTTATAACGTATTACGTTATATGTTATAAGGTTATAACGTATTACGTTATATGGTATGTCGTTATAACGTATTACTTTATATGTTATAACGTTATAACGTATCACGTTATATGGTATGACGTTATAACGTATTACGTTATAAGGTATAACGTTATAACGTACTACGTTATATGGGATGACGTTATAACGTATTACGTTATATGCGAAAACGTTATAGCGCATTCCATTATATGGTATAACGTTATAACGTATTACGTTATATGGTATAACGTTATAACGTATTACGTTATATGTTATAACGTTATAACGTATTACGTTATATGGTATAACGTTATAACGTATTACTTTATATGTTATAACGTTATAACGTATCACGTTATATGGTATGACGTTATAACGTATTACGTTATATGGCATAACGTTATAACGTATTATGTTATATGGGATGACGTTATAACGTATTACGTTATATGCGAAAACGTTATAGCGCATTCCATTATATGGTATAACGTTATAACGTATTACGTTATATGGTATAACGTTATAACGTATTACGTTATATGTTATAACGTTATAACGAATTACGTTATATGGTATAACGTTATAACGTATTACGTTATATGTTATAACGTTATAACGTATTACGTTATATATTATAACGTTATAACGTATTACGTTATATGGGATGACGTCATAACGTAATAGGTTATATGGTATGACGTTATAACGTATTACGTTATATGGCATAACGTTATAACGTATTACGTTATATGGTATGACGTTATAACGTATTACGTTATAGGGGATGACGTTATAACGTATTACGTTATATGTTATTACGTTATAACGTATTACGTTATATGGTATGACGTTATAACGTATTACATTATAGGGGATGACGTTATAACGTACTACGTTACATGGGATGACGTTATAACGTATTACGTTATATGGTATAAAGTCATAACGTATTACGTTATATGTTATAACGTTATAACGTATTACGTTATATGGTATAACGTCATAACGTATTACGTTATATGTTATAACGTTATAACGTATTACGTTATATGGCATGTCGTTGTAACGTATTAAGTTATATGGCATAACATTATAACGTATTACGTTATAGGGGATGACGTTATAACGTATTACGTTATATGTTATAACGTTATAACGTAATAATTTATACGGTATGGCGCTATAACGTATTACGTTATATGGTATAACGTTATAACGTACTACGTAATATGTTATAACGTTATAACGTATTACGTGATATGGTATGTCGTTATAACGTATTACGTTATATGGCATAACGTTATAACGTATTACGTTATATATTATAACGTTATAACGTAATAATTTATACGGTATGGCGCTATAACGTATTACGTTATAAGGTATAACGTTATAACGTACTACGTTATATGGGATGACGTTATAACGTATTACGTTATATGCGAAAACGTTATAGCGCATTCCATTATATGGTATAACGTTATAACGTATTACGTTAAATGGTATAACGTTATAACGTATTACGTTATATGTTATAACGTTATAACGTATTACGTTATATGGTATAACGTTATAACGTATTACGTTATATGTTATAACGTTATAACGTATTACGTTATATGGTATGTCGTTATAACGTATTACTTTATATGTTATAACGTTATAACGTATCACGTTATATGGTATGACGTTATAACGTATTACGTTATATGGCATAACGTTATAACGTATTATCTTATATGGGATGACGTTATAACGTATTACGTTATATGGCATAACGTTATAACGTATTACGTTATATGGTATGACGTTATAACGTATTACGTTATAGGGGATGACGTTATAACGTATTACGTTATATGTTATCACGTTATAACGTATTATGATATATGGTATGACGTTATAACGTATTACGTTATAGGGGATGACGTTATAACGTACTACGTTACATGGGATGACGTTATAACGTATTACGTTATATATTATAACGGTATAACGTAATAATTTATACGGTATGGCGCTATAACGTATTACGTTATATGGTATAACGTTATAACGTACTACGTAATATGTTATAACGTTATAACGTATTACGTGATATGGTATGTCGTTATAACGTATTACGTTATATGGCATAACGTTATAACGTATTACGTTATATATTATAACGTTATAACGTAATAATTTATACGGTATGGCGCTATAACGTATTACGTTATAAGGTATAACGTTATAACGTACTACATTATATGGGATGACGTTATAACGTATTACGTTATATGCGAAAACGTTATAGCGCATTCCATTATATGGTATAACGTTATAACGTATTACGTTATATGGTATAACGTTATAACGTATTACGTTATATGTTATAACGTTATAACGTATTACGTTATATGGTATAACGTTATAACGTATTACGTTATATGTTATAACATTATAACGAATTACGTTATATGGTATGTCGTTATAACGTATTACTTTATATGTTATAACGTTATAACGTATCACGTTATATGGTATGACGTTATAACGTATTACGTTATATGGCATAACGTTATAACGTATTATGTTATATGGGATGACGTTATAACGTATTACTTTCTATGTTATAACGTGGTAACGTATTACGTTATATGGTATGACGTTATAACGTATTATATTATAGGGGATGACGTTATAACGTACTACGTTACATGGGATGACGTTATAACGTATTACGTTATATGGTATAAAGTCATAACGTACTACGTTACATGGGATGACGTTATAACGTATTACGTTATATATTATAACGGTATAACGTAATAATTTATACGGTATGGCGCTATAACGTATTACGTTATAAGGTATAACGTTATAACGTACTACGTTATATGGGATGACGTTATAACGTATTACGTTATATGCGAAAACGTTATAGCGCATTCCATTATATGGTATAACGTTATAACGTATTACGTTATATGGTATAACGTTATAACGTATTACGTTATATGTTATAACGTTATAACGAATTACGTTATATGGTATAACGTTATAACGTATTACGTTATATGTTATAACGTTATAACGTATTACGTTATATGGTATGTCGTTATAACGTATTACTTTATATGTTATAACGTTATAACGTATTACGTTATAGGGGATGACGTTATAACGTATTACGTTATATGTTATTACGTTATAACGTATTACGTTATATGGTATGACGTTATAACGTATTACGTTATATGTTATTACGTTATAACGTATTACGTTATATGTTATGACGTTATAACGTATTACGTTATATGGTATGACGTTATAACGTATTACGTTATATATTATAACGTTATAACGTA
Source organism: Bombus huntii (assembly GCF_024542735.1). NCBI lineage: Eukaryota > Metazoa > Arthropoda > Insecta > Hymenoptera > Apidae > Bombus > Bombus huntii. The sequence goes on from NC_066238.1 coordinate 23,450,200, forward strand.
ATAATTTATACGGTATGGCGCTATAACGTATTACGTTATAAGGTATAACGTTATAACGTACTACGTTATATGGGATGACGTTATAACGTATTACGTTATATGTTATAACGTTATAACGTATTACGTTATATGGTATAACGTTATAACGTATTACGTTATATGTTATAACGTTATAACGTATTACGTTATATGGTATGTCGTTATAACGTATTACTTTATATGTTATAACGTTATAACGTATCACGTTATATGGTATGACGTTATAACGTATTACGTTATATGGCATAACGTTATAACGTATTATGTTATATGGGATGACGTTATAACGTATTACGTTATATGGCATAACGTTATAACGTATTACGTTATATGGTATGACGTTATAACGTATTACGTTATAGGGGATGACGTTATAACGTATTACGTTATATGTTATCACGTTATAACGTATTATGATATATGGTATGACGTTATAACGTATTACGTTATAGGGGATGACGTTATAACGTACTACGTTACATGGGATGACGTTATAACGTATTACGTTATATATTATAACGGTATAACGTAATAATTTATACGGTATGGCGCTATAACGTATTACGTTATATGGTATAACGTTATAACGTACTACGTAATATGTTATAACGTTATAACGTATTACGTGATATGGTATGTCGTTATAACGTATTACGTTATATGGCATAACGTTATAACGTATTACGTTATATATTATAACGTTATAACGTAATAATTTATACGGTATGGCGCTATAACGTATTACGTTATAAGGTATAACGTTATAACGTACTACATTATATGGGATGACGTTATAACGTATTACGTTATATGCGAAAACGTTATAGCGCATTCCATTATATGGTATAACGTTATAACGTATTACGTTATATGGTATAACGTTATAACGTATTACGTTATATGTTATAACGTTATAACGTATTACGTTATATGGTATAACGTTATAACGTATTACGTTATATGTTATAACATTATAACGTATTACGTTATATGGTATGTCGTTATAACGTATTACTTTATATGTTATAACGTTATAACGTATCACGTTATATGGTATGACGTTATAACGTATTACGTTATATGGCATAACGTTATAACGTATTATGTTATATGGGATGACGTTATAACGTATTACTTTCTATGTTATAACGTTGTAACGTATTACGTTATATGGTATGACGTTATAACGTATTATATTATAGGGGATGACGTTATAACGTACTACGTTACATGGGATGACGTTATAACGTATTACGTTATATGGTATAAAGTCATAACGTACTACGTTACATGGGATGACGTTATAACGTATTACGTTATATATTATAACGGTATAACGTAATAATTTATACGGTATGGCGCTATAACGTATTACGTTATAAGGTATAACGTTATAACGTACTACGTTATATGGGATGACGTTATAACGTATTACGTTATATGCGAAAACGTTATAGCGCATTCCATTATATGGTATAACGTTATAACGTATTACGTTATATGGTATAACGTTATAACGTATTACGTTATATGTTATAACGTTATAACGAATTACGTTATATGGTATAACGTTATAACGTATTACGTTATATGTTATAACGTTATAACGTATTACGTTATATGGTATGTCGTTATAACGTATTACTTTATATGTTATAACGTTATAACGTATTACGTTATAGGGGATGACGTTATAACGTATTACGTTATATGTTATTACGTTATAACGTATTACGTTATATGGTATGACGTTATAACGTATTACGTTATATGTTATTACGTTATAACGTATTACGTTATATGTTATGACGTTATAACGTATTACGTTATATGGTATGACGTTATAACGTATTACGTTATATGTTATAACGTTATAACGTATTACGTTATATGGTATGTCGTTATAACGTATTACGTTATATGGCATAACGTTATAACGTATTACGTTATATGGTATGACGTTATAACGTATTACGTTATATGGGATGACGTTATAACGTATTACGTTATATGGTATAACGTTATAACGTATTACGTTATATGGCATAACGTTATAACGTATTACGTTATATATTATAACGTTATAACGTATTACGTTATATGGGATGACGTTATAACGTAATAGGTTATATGGTATGACGTTATAACGTATTACGTTATATGGCATAACGTTATAACGTATTACGTTATATGGTATGACGTTATAACGTATTACGTTATAGGGGATGACGTTATAACGTATTACGTTATATGTTATTACGTTATAACGTATTAAGTTATATGGTATGACGTTATAACGTATTACATTATAGGGGTGACGTTATAACGTACTACGTTACATGGGATGACGTTATAACGTATTACGTTATATGGTATAAAGTCATAACGTATTACGTTATATGTTATAACGTTATAACGTATTACGTTATATGGTATAACGTCATAACGTATTACGTTATATGTTATAACGTTATAACGTATTACGTTATATGGCATGTCGTTGTAACGTATTAAGTTATATGGCATAACATTATAACGTATTACGTTATAGGGGATGACGTTATAACGTATTACGTTATATGTTATTACGTTATAACGTATTACGTTATGTGGTATGACGTTATAACGTATTACGTTATAGGGAATGACGTTATAACGTATTACGTTATATGTTATGACGTTATAACGTATTACGTTATATGGTATGACGTTATAACGTATTACGTTATATGTTATAACGTTATAACGTATTACGTGATATGGTATGTCGTTATAACGTATTACGTTATATGGCATAACGTTATAACGTATTACGTTATATGGTATGACGTTATAACGTATTACGTTATATGGGATGACGTTATAACGTATTACGTTATATGGTATAACGTTATAACGTATTACGTTATATGGCATAACGTTATAACGTATTACGTTATATATTATAACGTTATAACGTATTACGTTATATGGAATGACGTTATAACGTATTACGTTATATGTTATAACGTTATAACGTATTACGTTATATGGGATGACGTTATAACGTATTACGTTATATGTTATGACGTTATAACGTATTACGTTATATGGTATAACGTTATAACGTATTACGTTATATGGTATGACGTTATAACGTATTACGTTATATGGGATGACGTTATAACGTATTACGTTATATCTTATGACGTTATAACGTATTACGTTATATGGTATGACGTTATAACGTATTACGTTATATGTTATAACGTTATAACGTATTACGTGATATGGTATGTCGTTATAACGTATTACGTTATATGTTATAACGTTATAACGTATTACGTTATATGGTATAACGTTATAACGTATTACGTTATATGTTATAACATTATAACGTATTACGTTATATGGTATGTCGTTATAACGTATTACTTTATATGTTATAACGTTATAACGTATCACGTTATATGGTATGACGTTATAACGTATTACGTTATATGGCATAACGTTATAACGTATTATGTTATATGGGATGACGTTATAACGTATTACTTTCTATGTTATAACGTTGTAACGTATTACGTTATATGGTATGACGTTATAACGTATTATATTATAGGGGATGACGTTATAACGTACTACGTTACATGGGATGACGTTATAACGTATTACGTTATATGGTATAAAGTCATAACGTACTACGTTACATGGGATGACGTTATAACGTATTACGTTATATATTATAACGGTATAACGTAATAATTTATACGGTATGGCGCTATAACGTATTACGTTATAAGGTATAACGTTATAACGTACTACGTTATATGGGATGACGTTATAACGTATTACGTTATATGCGAAAACGTTATAGCGCATTCCATTATATGGTATAACGTTATAACGTATTACGTTATATGGTATAACGTTATAACGTATTACGTTATATGTTATAACGTTATAACGAATTACGTTATATGGTATAACGTTATAACGTATTACGTTATATGTTATAACGTTATAACGTATTACGTTATATGGTATGTCGTTATAACGTATTACTTTATATGTTATAACGTTATAACGTATTACGTTATAGGGGATGACGTTATAACGTATTACGTTATATGTTATTACGTTATAACGTATTACGTTATATGGTATGACGTTATAACGTATTACGTTATATGTTATTACGTTATAACGTATTACGTTATATGTTATGACGTTATAACGTATTACGTTATATGGTATGACGTTATAACGTATTACGTTATATGGGATGACGTTATAACGTATTACGTTATATGGTATAACGTTATAACGTATTACGTTATATGGCATAACGTTATAACGTATTACGTTATATATTATAACGTTATAACGTATTACGTTATATGGAATGACGTTATAACGTATTACGTTATATGTTATAACGTTATAACGTATTACGTTATATGGGATGACGTTATAACGTATTACGTTATATGTTATGACGTTATAACGTATTACGTTATATGGTATAACGTTATAACGTATTACGTTATATGGTATGACGTTATAACGTATTACGTTATATGGGATGACGTTATAACGTATTACGTTATATCTTATGACGTTATAACGTATTACGTTATATGGTATGACGTTATAACGTATTACGTTATATGTTATAACGTTATAACGTATTACGTGATATGGTATGTCGTTATAACGTATTACGTTATATGTTATAACGTTATAACGTATTACGTTATATGGTATAACGTTATAACGTATTACGTTATATGTTATAACATTATAACGTATTACGTTATATGGTATGTCGTTATAACGTATTACTTTATATGTTATAACGTTATAACGTATCACGTTATATGGTATGACGTTATAACGTATTACGTTATATGGCATAACGTTATAACGTATTACGTTATATGGTATAACGTTATAACGTATTACGTTATATGGCATAACGTTATAACGTATTACGTTATATATTATAACGTTATAACGTATTACGTTATATGGGATGACGTTATAACGTAATAGGTTATATGGTATGACGTTATAACGTATTACGTTATATGGCATAACGTTATAACGTATTACGTTATATGGTATGACGTTATAACGTATTACGTTATAGGGGATGACGTTATAACGTATTACGTTATATGTTATTACGTTATAACGTATTAAGTTATATGGTATGACGTTATAACGTATTACATTATAGGGGTGACGTTATAACGTACTACGTTACATGGGATGACGTTATAACGTATTACGTTATATGGTATAAAGTCATAACGTATTACGTTATATGTTATAACGTTATAACGTATTACGTTATATGGTATAACGTCATAACGTATTACGTTATATGTTATAACGTTATAACGTATTACGTTATATGGCATGTCGTTGTAACGTATTAAGTTATATGGCATAACATTATAACGTATTACGTTATAGGGGATGACGTTATAACGTATTACGTTATATGTTATTACGTTATAACGTATTACGTTATGTGGTATGACGTTATAACGTATTACGTTATAGGGAATGACGTTATAACGTATTACGTTATATGTTATGACGTTATAACGTATTACGTTATATGGTATGACGTTATAACGTATTACGTTATATGTTATAACGTTATAACGTATTACGTGATATGGTATGTCGTTATAACGTATTACGTTATATGGCATAACGTTATAACGTATTACGTTATATGGTATGACGTTATAACGTATTACGTTATATGGGATGACGTTATAACGTATTACGTTATATGGTATAACGTTATAACGTATTACGTTATATGGCATAACGTTATAACGTATTACGTTATATATTATAACGTTATAATGTATTACGTTATATGGAATGACGTTATAACGTATTACGTTATATGTTATAACGTTATAACGTATTACGTTATATGGGATGACGTTATAACGTATTACGTTATATGTTATGACGTTATAACGTATTACGTTATATGGTATAACGTTATAACGTATTACGTTATATGGTATGACGTTATAACGTATTACGTTATATGGGATGACGTTATAACGTATTACGTTATATCTTATGACGTTATAACGTATTACGTTATATGGTATGACGTTATAACGTATTACGTTATATGTTATAACGTTATAACGTATTACGTGATATGGTATGTCGTTATAACGTATTACGTTATATGTTATAACGTTATAACGTATTACGTTATATGGTATAACGTTATAACGTATTACGTTATATGTTATAACATTATAACGTATTACGTTATATGGTATGTCGTTATAACGTATTACTTTATATGTTATAACGTTATAACGTATCACGTTATATGGTATGACGTTATAACGTATTACGTTATATGGCATAACGTTATAACGTATTATGTTATATGGGATGACGTTATAACGTATTACTTTCTATGTTATAACGTTGTAACGTATTACGTTATATGGTATGACGTTATAACGTATTATATTATAGGGGATGACGTTATAACGTACTACGTTACATGGGATGACGTTATAACGTATTACGTTATATGGTATAAAGTCATAACGTACTACGTTACATGGGATGACGTTATAACGTATTACGTTATATATTATAACGGTATAACGTAATAATTTATACGGTATGGCGCTATAACGTATTACGTTATAAGGTATAACGTTATAACGTACTACGTTATATGGGATGACGTTATAACGTATTACGTTATATGCGAAAACGTTATAGCGCATTCCATTATATGGTATAACGTTATAACGTATTACGTTATATGGTATAACGTTATAACGTATTACGTTATATGTTATAACGTTATAACGAATTACGTTATATGGTATAACGTTATAACGTATTACGTTATATGTTATAACGTTATAACGTATTACGTTATATGGTATGTCGTTATAACGTATTACTTTATATGTTATAACGTTATAACGTATTACGTTATAGGGGATGACGTTATAACGTATTACGTTATATGTTATTACGTTATAACGTATTACGTTATATGGTATGACGTTATAACGTATTACGTTATATGTTATTACGTTATAACGTATTACGTTATATGTTATGACGTTATAACGTATTACTTTATATGTTATAACGTTATAACGTATCACGTTATATGGTATGACGTTATAACGTATTACGTTATATGGCATAACGTTATAACGTATTACGTTATATGGTATAACGTTATAACGTATTACGTTATATGGCATAACGTTATAACGTATTACGTTATATATTATAACGTTATAACGTATTACGTTATATGGGATGACGTTATAACGTAATAGGTTATATGGTATGACGTTATAACGTATTACGTTATATGGCATAACGTTATAACGTATTACGTTATATGGTATGACGTTATAACGTATTACGTTATAGGGGATGACGTTATAACGTATTACGTTATATGTTATTACGTTATAACGTATTAAGTTATATGGTATGACGTTATAACGTATTACATTATAGGGGTGACGTTATAACGTACTACGTTACATGGGATGACGTTATAACGTATTACGTTATATGGTATAAAGTCATAACGTATTACGTTATATGTTATAACGTTATAACGTATTACGTTATATGGTATAACGTCATAACGTATTACGTTATATGTTATAACGTTATAACGTATTACGTTATATGGCATGTCGTTGTAACGTATTAAGTTATATGGCATAACATTATAACGTATTACGTTATAGGGGATGACGTTATAACGTATTACGTTATATGTTATTACGTTATAACGTATTACGTTATGTGGTATGACGTTATAACGTATTACGTTATAGGGAATGACGTTATAACGTATTACGTTATATGTTATGACGTTATAACGTATTACGTTATATGGTATGACGTTATAACGTATTACGTTATATGTTATAACGTTATAACGTATTACGTGATATGGTATGTCGTTATAACGTATTACGTTATATGGCATAACGTTATAACGTATTACGTTATATGGTATGACGTTATAACGTATTACGTTATATGGGATGACGTTATAACGTATTACGTTATATGGTATAACGTTATAACGTATTACGTTATATGGCATAACGTTATAGCGCATTCCATTATATGGTATAACGTTATAACGTATTACGTTATATGGTATAACGTTATAACGTATTACGTTATATGTTATAACGTTATAACGAATTACGTTATATGGTATAACGTTATAACGTATTACGTTATATGTTATAACGTTATAACGTATTACGTTATATGGTATGTCGTTATAACGTATTACTTTATATGTTATAACGTTATAACGTATTACGTTATAGGGGATGACGTTATAACGTATTACGTTATATGTTATTACGTTATAACGTATTACGTTATATGGTATGACGTTATAACGTATTACGTTATATGTTATTACGTTATAACGTATTACGTTATATGTTATGACGTTATAACGTATTACGTTATATGGTATGACGTTATAACGTATTACGTTATATGTTATAACGTTATAACGTATTACGTTATATGGTATGTCGTTATAACGTATTACGTTATATGGCATAACGTTATAACGTATTACGTTATATGGTATGACGTTATAACGTATTACGTTATATGGGATGACGTTATAACGTATTACGTTATATGGTATAACGTTATAACGTATTACGTTATATGGCATAACGTTATAACGTATTACGTTATATATTATAACGTTATAACGTATTACGTTATATGGGATGACGTTATAACGTAATAGGTTATATGGTATGACGTTATAACGTATTACGTTATATGGCATAACGTTATAACGTATTACGTTATATGGTATGACGTTATAACGTATTACGTTATAGGGGATGACGTTATAACGTATTACGTTATATGTTATTACGTTATAACGTATTAAGTTATATGGTATGACGTTATAACGTATTACATTATAGGGGTGACGTTATAACGTACTACGTTACATGGGATGACGTTATAACGTATTACGTTATATGGTATAAAGTCATAACGTATTACGTTATATGTTATAACGTTATAACGTATTACGTTATATGGTATAACGTTATAACGTATTACGTTATATGTTATAACATTATAACGTATTACGTTATATGGTATGTCGTTATAACGTATTACTTTATATGTTATAACGTTATAACGTATCACGTTATATGGTATGACGTTATAACGTATTACGTTATATGGCATAACGTTATAACGTATTATGTTATATGGGATGACGTTATAACGTATTACTTTCTATGTTATAACGTTGTAACGTATTACGTTATATGGTATGACGTTATAACGTATTATATTATAGGGGATGACGTTATAACGTACTACGTTACATGGGATGACGTTATAACGTATTACGTTATATGGTATAAAGTCATAACGTACTACGTTACATGGGATGACGTTATAACGTATTACGTTATATATTATAACGGTATAACGTAATAATTTATACGGTATGGCGCTATAACGTATTACGTTATAAGGTATAACGTTATAACGTACTACGTTATATGGGATGACGTTATAACGTATTACGTTATATGCGAAAACGTTATAGCGCATTCCATTATATGGTATAACGTTATAACGTATTACGTTATATGGTATAACGTTATAACGTATTACGTTATATGTTATAACGTTATAACGAATTACGTTATATGGTATAACGTTATAACGTATTACGTTATATGTTATAACGTTATAACGTATTACGTTATATGGTATGTCGTTATAACGTATTACTTTATATGTTATAACGTTATAACGTATTACGTTATAGGGGATGACGTTATAACGTATTACGTTATATGTTATTACGTTATAACGTATTACGTTATATGGTATGACGTTATAACGTATTACGTTATATGTTATTACGTTATAACGTATTACGTTATATGTTATGACGTTATAACGTATTACGTTATATGGTATGACGTTATAACGTATTACGTTATATGGGATGACGTTATAACGTATTACGTTATATGGTATAACGTTATAACGTATTACGTTATATGGCATAACGTTATAACGTATTACGTTATATATTATAACGTTATAACGTATTACGTTATATGGAATGACGTTATAACGTATTACGTTATATGTTATAACGTTATAACGTATTACGTTATATGGGATGACGTTATAACGTATTACGTTATATGGTATGACGTTATAACGTATTACGTTATATGGGATGACGTTATAACGTATTACGTTATATCTTATGACGTTATAACGTATTACGTTATATGGTATGACGTTATAACGTATTACGTTATATGTTATAACGTTATAACGTATTACGTGATATGGTATGTCGTTATAACGTATTACGTTATATGTTATAACGTTATAACGTATTACGTTATATGGTATAACGTTATAACGTATTACGTTATATGTTATAACATTATAACGTATTACGTTATATGGTATGTCGTTATAACGTATTACTTTATATGTTATAACGTTATAACGTATCACGTTATATGGTATGACGTTATAACGTATTACGTTATATGGCATAACGTTATAACGTATTACGTTATATGGTATAACGTTATAACGTATTACGTTATATGGCATAACGTTATAACGTATTACGTTATATATTATAACGTTATAACGTATTACGTTATATGGGATGACGTTATAACGTAATAGGTTATATGGTATGACGTTATAACGTATTACGTTATATGGCATAACGTTATAACGTATTACGTTATATGGTATGACGTTATAACGTATTACGTTATAGGGGATGACGTTATAACGTATTACGTTATATGTTATTACGTTATAACGTATTAAGTTATATGGTATGACGTTATAACGTATTACATTATAGGGGTGACGTTATAACGTACTACGTTACATGGGATGACGTTATAACGTATTACGTTATATGGTATAAAGTCATAACGTATTACGTTATATGTTATAACGTTATAACGTATTACGTTATATGGTATAACGTCATAACGTATTACGTTATATGTTATAACGTTATAACGTATTACGTTATATGGCATGTCGTTGTAACGTATTAAGTTATATGGCATAACATTATAACGTATTACGTTATAGGGGATGACGTTATAACGTATTACGTTATATGTTATTACGTTATAACGTATTACGTTATGTGGTATGACGTTATAACGTATTACGTTATAGGGAATGACGTTATAACGTATTACGTTATATGTTATGACGTTATAACGTATTACGTTATATGGTATGACGTTATATCGTATTACGTTATATGTTATAACGTTATAACGTATTACGTGATATGGTATGTCGTTATAACGTATTACGTTATATGGCATAACGTTATAACGTATTACGTTATATGGTATGACGTTATAACGTATTACGTTATATGGGATGACGTTATAACGTATTACGTTATATGGTATAACGTTATAACGTATTACGTTATATGGCATAACGTTATAACGTATTACGTTATATATTATAACGTTATAACGTATTACGTTATATGGAATGACGTTATAACGTATTACGTTATATGTTATAACGTTATAACGTATTACGTTATATGGGATGACGTTATAACGTATTACGTTATATGTTATGACGTTATAACGTATTACGTTATATGGTATAACGTTATAACGTATTACGTTATATGGTATGACGTTATAACGTATTACGTTATATGGGATGACGTTATAACGTATTACGTTATATCTTATGACGTTATAACGTATTACGTTATATGGTATGACGTTATAACGTATTACGTTATATGTTATAACGTTATAACGTATTACGTGATATGGTATGTCGTTATAACGTATTACGTTATATGTTATAACGTTATAACGTATTACGTTATATGGTATAACGTTATAACGTATTACGTTATATGTTATAACATTATAACGTATTACGTTATATGGTATGTCGTTATAACGTATTACTTTATATGTTATAACGTTATAACGTATCACGTTATATGGTATGACGTTATAACGTATTACGTTATATGGCATAACGTTATAACGTATTATGTTATATGGGATGACGTTATAACGTATTACTTTCTATGTTATAACGTTGTAACGTATTACGTTATATGGTATGACGTTATAACGTATTATATTATAGGGGATGACGTTATAACGTACTACGTTACATGGGATGACGTTATAACGTATTACGTTATATGGTATAAAGTCATAACGTACTACGTTACATGGGATGACGTTATAACGTATTACGTTATATATTATAACGGTATAACGTAATAATTTATACGGTATGGCGCTATAACGTATTACGTTATAAGGTATAACGTTATAACGTACTACGTTATATGGGATGACGTTATAACGTATTACGTTGTATGCGAAAACGTTATAGCGCATTCCATTATATGGTATAACGTTATAACGTATTACGTTATATGGTATAACGTTATAACGTATTACGTTATATGTTATAACGTTATAACGAATTACGTTATATGGTATAACGTTATAACGTATTACGTTATATGTTATAACGTTATAACGTATTACGTTATATGGTATGTCGTTATAACGTATTACTTTATATGTTATAACGTTATAACGTATTACGTTATAGGGGATGACGTTATAACGTATTACGTTATATGTTATTACGTTATAACGTATTACGTTATATGGTATGACGTTATAACGTATTACGTTATATGTTATTACGTTATAACGTATTACGTTATATGTTATGACGTTATAACGTATTACGTTATATGGTATGACGTTATAACGTATTACGTTATATGTTATAACGTTATAACGTATTACGTTATATGGTATGTCGTTATAACGTATTACGTTATATGGCATAACGTTATAACGTATTACGTTATATGGTATGACGTTATAACGTATTACGTTATATGGGATGACGTTATAACGTATTACGTTATATGGTATAACGTTATAACGTATTACGTTATATGGCATAACGTTATAACGTATTACGTTATATATTATAACGTTATAACGTATTACGTTATATGGGATGACGTTATAACGTAATAGGTTATATGGTATGACGTTATAACGTATTACGTTATATGGCATAACGTTATAACGTATTACGTTATATGGTATGACGTTATAACGTATTACGTTATAGGGGATGACGTTATAACGTATTACGTTATATGTTATTACGTTATAACGTATTAAGTTATATGGTATGACGTTATAACGTATTACATTATAGGGGTGACGTTATAACGTACTACGTTACATGGGATGACGTTATAACGTATTACGTTATATGGTATAAAGTCATAACGTATTACGTTATATGTTATAACGTTATAACGTATTACGTTATATGGTATAACGTCATAACGTATTACGTTATATGTTATAACGTTATAACGTATTACGTTATATGGCATGTCGTTGTAACGTATTAAGTTATATGGCATAACATTATAACGTATTACGTTATAGGGGATGACGTTATAACGTATTACGTTATATGTTATTACGTTATAACGTATTACGTTATGTGGTATGACGTTATAACGTATTACGTTATAGGGAATGACGTTATAACGTATTACGTTATATGTTATGACGTTATAACGTATTACGTTATATGGTATGACGTTATAACGTATTACGTTATATGTTATAACGTTATAACGTATTACGTGATATGGTATGTCGTTATAACGTATTACGTTATATGGCATAACGTTATAACGTATTACGTTATATGGTATGACGTTATAACGTATTACGTTATATGGGATGACGTTATAACGTATTACGTTATATGGTATAACGTTATAACGTATTACGTTATATGGCATAACGTTATAACGTATTACGTTATATATTATAACGTTATAACGTATTACGTTATATGGAATGACGTTATAACGTATTACGTTATATGTTATAACGTTATAACGTATTACGTTATATGGGATGACGTTATAACGTATTACGTTATATGTTATGACGTTATAACGTATTACGTTATATGGTATAACGTTATAACGTATTACGTTATATGGTATGACGTTATAACGTATTACGTTATATGGGATGACGTTATAACGTATTACGTTATATCTTATGACGTTATAACGTATTACGTTATATGGTATGACGTTATAACGTATTACGTTATATGTTATAACGTTATAACGTATTACGTGATATGGTATGTCGTTATGAGGTATTACGTTATATGGCATAACGTTATAACGTATTACGTTATATGGTATGACGTTATAACGTATTACGTTATATGGGATGACGTTATAACGTATTACGTAATATGGTATAACGTTATAACGTATTACGTTATATGGTATAACGTCATAACGTATTACGTTATATGTTATAACGTTATAACGTATTACATTATATGGGATGACGTTATAACGTAATAGGTTATATGGTATGACGTTATAACGTATTACGTTATATGGCATAACGTTATAACGTATTACGTTATATGGTATGACGTTATAACGTATTACGTTATAGGGGATGACGTTATAACGTATTACGTTATATGTTATCACGTTATAACGTATTATGATATATGGTATGACGTTATAACGTATTACGTTATAGGGGATGACGTTATAACGTACTACGTTACATGGGATGACGTTATAACGTATTACGTTATATATTATAACGGTATAACGTATTAATTTATAAGGTATGGCGCTATAACGTATTACGTTATATGGTATATCGTTATAACGTACTACGTTATATGTTATAACGTTATAACGTATTACGTGATATGGTATGTCGTTATAACGTATTACGTTGTATGGCATAACGTTATAACGTATTACGTTATGTGGTATGACGTTATAACGTATTACGTTATATGGGATGACGTTATAACGTATTACGTTATATGGTATAACGTTATAACGTATTACGTTATATGGCATAACGTTATAACGTATTACGTTATATATTATAACGTTATAACGTATTACGTTATATAGGATGACGTTATAACGTATTACGTTATATGTTATGACGTTATAACGTATTACGTTATATGGTATAACGTCATAACGTATTACGTTATATGTTATAACGTTATAACGTATTACGTTATATGGGATGACGTTATAACGTAATAGGTTATATGGTATGACGTTATAACGTATTACGTTATATGGCATAACGTTATAACGTATTACGTTATATGGTATGACGTTATAACGTATTACGTTATAGGGGATGACGTTATAACGTATTACGTTATATGTTATCACGTTATAACGTATTATGTTATATGGTATGACGTTATAACGTATTACGTTATAGAGGATGACGTTATAACGTACTACGTTACATGGGATGACGTTATAACGTATTACGTTATATATTATAACGGTATAACGTAATAATTTATACGGTATGGCGCTATAACGTATTACGTTATATGGTATAACGTTATAACGTACTACGTTATATGGGATGACGTTATAACGTATTACGTTATATGCGAAAACGTTATAGCGCATTCCATTATATGGTATAACGTTATAACGTATTACGTTATATGGTATAACGTTATAACGTATTACGTTATATGTTATGACGTTATAACGTATTACGTTATAGGGGAAGACGTTATAACGTATTACGTTATATGTTATTACGTTATAACGTATTACGTTATATGGTATGACGTTATAACGTATTACATAATAGGGGATGACGTTATAACGTACTACGTTACATGGGATGACGTTATAACGTATTACGTTATATGGTATAAAGTCATAACGTATTACGTTATATGTTATAACGTTATAACGTATTACGTTATATGGTATGTCGTTATAACGTATTACTTTATATGTTATAACGTTATAACGTATTACGTTATAGGGGATGACGTTATAACGTATTACGTTATATGTTATAACGTTATAACGAATTACGTTATATGGTATAACGTTATAACGTATTACGTTATATGTTATAACGTTATAACGTATTACGTTATATGGTATGTCGTTATAACGTATTACTTTATATGTTATAACGTTATAACGTATTACGTTATAGGGGATGACGTTATAACGTATTACGTTATATGTTATTACGTTATAACGTATTACGTTATATGGTATGACGTTATAACGTATTACGTTATATGTTATTACGTTATAACGTATTACGTTATATGTTATGACGTTATAACGTATTACGTTATATGGTATGACGTTATAACGTATTACGTTATATGTTATAACGTTATAACGTATTACGTTATATGGTATGTCGTTATAACGTATTACGTTATATGGCATAACGTTATAACGTATTACGTTATATGGTATGACGTTATAACGTATTACGTTATATGGGATGACGTTATAACGTATTACGTTATATGGTATAACGTTATAACGTATTACGTTATATGGCATAACGTTATAACGTATTACGTTATATATTATAACGTTATAACGTATTACGTTATATGGGATGACGTTATAACGTAATAGGTTATATGGTATGACGTTATAACGTATTACGTTATATGGCATAACGTTATAACGTATTACGTTATATGGTATGACGTTATAACGTATTACGTTATAGGGGATGACGTTATAACGTATTACGTTATATGTTATTACGTTATAACGTATTAAGTTATATGGTATGACGTTATAACGTATTACATTATAGGGGTGACGTTATAACGTACTACGTTACATGGGATGACGTTATAACGTATTACGTTATATGGTATAAAGTCATAACGTATTACGTTATATGTTATAACGTTATAACGTATTACGTTATATGGTATAACGTCATAACGTATTACGTTATATGTTATAACGTTATAACGTATTACGTTATATGGCATGTCGTTGTAACGTATTAAGTTATATGGCATAACATTATAACGTATTACGTTATAGGGGATGACGTTATAACGTATTACGTTATATGTTATTACGTTATAACGTATTACGTTATGTGGTATGACGTTATAACGTATTACGTTATAGGGAATGACGTTATAACGTATTACGTTATATGTTATGACGTTATAACGTATTACGTTATATGGTATGACGTTATAACGTATTACGTTATATGTTATAACGTTATAACGTATTACGTGATATGGTATGTCGTTATAACGTATTACGTTATATGGCATAACGTTATAACGTATTACGTTATATGGTATGACGTTATAACGTATTACGTTATATGGGATGACGTTATAACGTATTACGTTATATGGTATAACGTTGTAACGTATTACGTTATATGGCATAACGTTATAACGTATTACGTTATATATTATAACGTTATAACGTATTACGTTATATGGAATGACGTTATAACGTATTACGTTATATGTTATAACGTTATAACGTATTACGTTATATGGGATGACGTTATAACGTATTACGTTATATGTTATGACGTTATAACGTATTACGTTATATGGTATAACGTTATAACGTATTACGTTATATGGTATGACGTTATAACGTATTACGTTATATGGGATGACGTTATAACGTATTACGTTATATCTTATGACGTTATAACGTATTACGTTATATGGTATGACGTTATAACGTATTACGTTATATGTTATAACGTTATAACGTATTACGTGATATGGTATGTCGTTATGAGGTATTACGTTATATGGCATAACGTTATAACGTATTACGTTATATGGTATGACGTTATAACGTATTACGTTATATGGGATGACGTTATAACGTATTACGTAATATGGTATAACGTTATAACGTATTACGTTATATGGTATAACGTCATAACGTATTACGTTATATGTTATAACGTTATAACGTATTACATTATATGGGATGACGTTATAACGTAATAGGTTATATGGTATGACGTTATAACGTATTACGTTATATGGCATAACGTTATAACGTATTACGTTATATGGTATGACGTTATAACGTATTACGTTATAGGGGATGACGTTATAACGTATTACGTTATATGTTATCACGTTATAACGTATTATGATATATGGTATGACGTTATAACGTATTACGTTATAGGGGATGACGTTATAACGTACTACGTTACATGGGATGACGTTATAACGTATTACGTTATATATTATAACGGTATAACGTATTAATTTATAAGGTATGGCGCTATAACGTATTACGTTATATGGTATATCGTTATAACGTACTACGTTATATGTTATAACGTTATAACGTATTACGTGATATGGTATGTCGTTATAACGTATTACGTTGTATGGCATAACGTTATAACGTATTACGTTATGTGGTATGACGTTATAACGTATTACGTTATATGGGATGACGTTATAACGTATTACGTTATATGGTATAACGTTATAACGTATTACGTTATATGGCATAACGTTATAACGTATTACGTTATATATTATAACGTTATAACGTATTACGTTATATAGGATGACGTTATAACGTATTACGTTATATGTTATGACGTTATAACGTATTACGTTATATGGTATAACGTCATAACGTATTACGTTATATGTTATAACGTTATAACGTATTACGTTATATGGGATGACGTTATAACGTAATAGGTTATATGGTATGACGTTATAACGTATTACGTTATATGGCATAACGTTATAACGTATTACGTTATATGGTATGACGTTATAACGTATTACGTTATAGGGGATGACGTTATAACGTATTACGTTATATGTTATCACGTTATAACGTATTATGTTATATGGTATGACGTTATAACGTATTACGTTATAGAGGATGACGTTATAACGTACTACGTTACATGGGATGACGTTATAACGTATTACGTTATATATTATAACGGTATAACGTAATAATTTATACGGTATGGCGCTATAACGTATTACGTTATATGGTATAACGTTATAACGTACTACGTTATATGGGATGACGTTATAACGTATTACGTTATATGCGAAAACGTTATAGCGCATTCCATTATATGGTATAACGTTATAACGTATTACGTTATATGGTATAACGTTATAACGTATTACGTTATATGTTATGACGTTATAACGTATTACGTTATAGGGGAAGACGTTATAACGTATTACGTTATATGTTATTACGTTATAACGTATTACGTTATATGGTATGACGTTATAACGTATTACATAATAGGGGATGACGTTATAACGTACTACGTTACATGGGATGACGTTATAACGTATTACGTTATATGGTATAAAGTCATAACGTATTACGTTATATGTTATAACGTTATAACGTATTACGTTATATGGTATAACGTCATAACGTATTACGTTATATGTTATAACATTATAACGTATTACGTTATATGGCATGTCGTTGTAACGTATTAAGTTATATGGCATAACGTTATAACGTATTACGTTATAGGGGATGACGTTATAACGTAATACGTTATATGTTATTACGTTATAACGTATTACGTTATATGGTATGACGTTATAACGTATTACGTTATATGGTATAACGTTATAACGTATTACGTTATATGTTATGACGTTATAACGTATTACGTTATAGGGGAAGACGTTATAACGTATTACGTTATATGTTATTACGTTATAACGTATTACGTTATATGGTATGACGTTATAACTTATTACATTATAGGGGATGACGTTATAACGTACTACGTTACATGGGATGACGTTATAACGTATTACGTTATATGGTATAAAGTCATAACGTATTACGTTATATGTTATAACGTTATAACGTATTACGTTATATGGTATAACGTCATAACGTATTACGTTATATGTTATAACATTATAACGTATTACGTTATATGGCATGTCGTTGTAACGTATTAAGTTATATGGCATAACGTTATAACGTGTTACGTTATATGGTATGACGTTATAACGTATTACGTTATATGGGATGACGTTATAACGTATTACGTTATATGGTATAACGTTATAACGTATTACGTTATAGGGGATGACGTTATAACGTACTACGTTACATGGGATGACGTTATAACGTATTACGTTATATATTATAACGGTATAACGTAATGATTTATACGGTATGGCGCTATAACGTATTACGTTATATGGTATAACGTTATAACGTACTACGTTATATGGGATGACGTTATAACGTATTACGTTATATGCGAAAACGTTATAGCGCATTCCATTATATGGTATAACGTTATAACGTATTACGTTATATGGTATAACGTTATAACGTATTACGTTATATGTTATGACGTTATAACGTATTACGTTATATGGTATAACGTCATAACGTATGACGTTATATGTTATAACGTTATAACGTAACATGTTATATGTTATTACGTTATAACGTATTACGTTATATGTTATGACGTTATAACGTATTACGTTATATGGTATAACGTCATAACGTATTACGTTATATGTTATAACGTTATAACGTATTACGTAATATGGGATGACGTTATAACGTAATAGGTTATATGGTATGACGTTATAACGTATTACGTTATATGGCATAACGTTATAACGTATTACGTTATATGGTATGACGTTATAACGTATTACGTTATAGGGGATGACGTTATAACGTATTACGTTATATGTTATCACGTTATAACGTATTATGTTATATGGTATGACGTTATAACGTATTACGTTATAGGGGATGACGTTATAACGTATTACGTTATATGGCATAACGTTATAACGTATTACGTTATATGGTATGACGTTATAACGTATTACGTTATATGGGATGACGTTATAACGTATTACGTTATATGTTATGACGTTATAACGTATTACGTTATATGGTATAACGTCATAACGTATGACGTTATATGTTATAACGTTATAACGTATTACGTTATATGGGATGACGTTATAACGTAATAGGTTATATCGTATGACGTTATAACGTATTACGTTATATGGCATAACGTTATAACGTATTACGTTATATGGTATGACGTTATAACGTATTACGTTATAGGGGATGACGTTATAACGTATTACGTTATATGTTATTACGTTATAACGTATTACGTTATATGGTATGACGTTATAACGTATTACATTATAAGGGATGACGTTATAACGTACTACTTTACATGGGATGACGTTATAACTTATTACGTTATATGGTATAAAGTCATAACGTATTACGTTATATGTTATAACGTTATAACGTATTACGTTATATGGTATAACGTCATAACGTATTACGTTATATGTTATAACATTATAACGTATTACGTTATATGGCATGTCGTTGTAACGTATTAAGTTATATGGCATATCGTTATAACGTATTACGTTATAGGGGATGACGTTATAACGTAATACGTTATATGTTATTACGTTATAACGTATTACGTTATAGGGGATGACGTTATAACGTACTACGTTACATGGGATGACGTTATAACGTATTACGTTATATATTATAACGGTATAACGTAATAATTTATACGGTATGGCGCTATAACGTATTACGTTATATGGTATAACGTTATAACGTACTACGTTATGTGGTATGACGTTATAACGTATTACATTATAGGGGATGACGTTATAACGTACTACGTTACATGGGATGACGTTATAACGTATTACGTTATATGGTATAAAGTCATAACGTATTACGTTATATGTTATAACGTTATAACGTATTACGTTATATGGTATAACGTCATAACGTATTACGTTATATGTTATAACATTATAACGTATTACGTTATATGGCATGTCGTTGTAACGTATTAAGTTATATGGCATAACGCTATAACGTATTTCGTTATAGGGGATGACGTTATAACGTAATACGTTATATGTTATTACGTTATAACGTATTACGTTATATGGTATGACGTTATAACGTATTACGTTATAGGGGATGACGTTATAACGCATTACGTTATATGTTATGACGTTATAACGTATTACGTTATATGGTATGACGTTATAACGTATTACGTTATATGTTATAACGTTATAACGTATTACGTTATATGGCATAACGTTATAACGTATTACGTTGTATGGCATAACGTTATAACGTGTTACGATATATGGTATAACGTTATAACGTATTACGTTATAGGGGATGACGTTATAACGTACTACGTTACATGGGATGACGTTATAACGTATTACGTTATATATTATAACGGTATAACGTAATAATTTATACGGTATGGCGCTATAACGTATTACGTTATATGGTATAACGTTATAACGTACTACGTTATATGGGATGACGTTATAACGTAATACGTTATATGCGAAAACGTTATAGCGCATTCCATTATATGGTATAACGTTATAACGTATTACGTTATATGGTATAACGTTATAACGTATTACGTTATATGTTATGACGTTATAACGTATTACGTTATATGGTATAACGTCATAACGTATGACGTTATATGTTATAACGTTATAACATAATACGTTATATGTTATTACGTTATAACGTATTACGTTATATGTTATGACGTTATAACGTATTACGTTATATGGTATAACGTCATAACGTATTACGTTATATGTTATAACGTTATAACGTATTACGTTATATGGGATGACGTTATAACGTAATAGGTTATATGGTATGACGTTATAACGTATTACGTTATATGCGAAAACGTTATAGCGCATTCCATTATATGGTATAACGTTATAACGTATTACGTTATATGGTATAACGTTATAACGTATTACGTTATATGTTATGACGTTATAACGTATTACGTTATATGGTATAACGTCATAACGTATGACGTTATATGTTATAACGTTATAACGTATTACGTTATATGGGATGACGTTATAACGTAATAGGTTATATGGTATGACGTTATAACGTATTACGTTATATGGCATAACGTTATAACGTATTACGTTATATGGTATGACGTTATAACGTATTACGTTATAGGGGATGACGTTATAACGTATTACGTTATATGGCATAACGTTATAACGTATTACGTTATATGGTATGACGTTATAACGTAATAGGTTATATGGTATGACGTTATAACGTATTACGTTATATGGCATAACGTTATAACGTATTACGTTATATGGTATGACGTTATAACGTATTACGTTATAGGGGATGACGTTATAACGTATTACGTTATATGTTATTACGTTATAACGTATTACGTTATATGGTATGACGTTATAACGTATTACATTATAGGGGATGACGTTATAACGTACTACGTTACATGGGATGACGTTATAACGTATTACGTTATATGGTATAAAGTCATAACGTATTACGTTATATGTTATAACGTTATAACGTATTACGTTATATGGTATAACGTCATAACGTATTACGTTATATGTTATAACATTATAACGTATTACGTTATATGGCATGTCGTTGTAACGTATTAAGTTATATGGCATAACGTTATAACGTATTACGTTATAGGGGATGACGTTATAACGTAATACGTTATATGTTATTACGTTATAACGTATTACGTTATATGGTATGACGTTATAACGTATTACGTTATAGGGAATGACGTTATAACGTATTACGTTATATGTTATGACGTTATAACGTATTACGTTATATGGTATGACGTTATAACGTATTACGTTATATGTTATAACGTTATAACGTATTAGGTTATATGGCATAACGTTATAACGTATTACGTTATATGGCATAACGTTATAACGTGTTACGTTATATGGTATGACGTTATAACGTATTACGTTATATGGGATGACGTTATAACGTATTACGTTATATGGGATGACGTTATAACGTATTACGTTATATGGTATAACGTTATAGCGCATTCCATTATATGGTATAACGTTATAACGTATTACGTTATATGGTATAACGTTATAACGTATTACGTTATATGTTATGACGTTATAACGTATTACGTTATATGGTATAACGTCATAACGTATGACGTTATATGTTATAACGTTATAACGTAACACGTTATATGTTATTACGTTATAACGTATTACGTTATATGTTATGACGTTATAACGTATTACGTTATATGGTATAACGTCATAACGTATTACGTTATATGTTATAACGTTATAACGTATTACGTAATATGGGATGACGTTATAACGTAATAGGTTATATGGTATGACGTTATAACGTATTACGTTATATGGCATAACGTTATAACGTATTACGTTATATGGTATGACGTTATAACGTATTACGTTATAGGGGATGACGTTATAACGTATTACGTTATATGTTATCACGTTATAACGTATTATGTTATATGGTATGACGTTATAACGTATTACGTTATAGGGGATGACGTTATAACGTATTACGTTATATGGCATAACGTTATAACGTATTACGTTATATGGTATGACGTTATAACGTATTACGTTATATGGGATGACGTTATAACGTATTACGTTATATGTTATGACGTTATAACGTATTACGTTATATGGTATAACGTCATAACGTATGACGTTATATGTTATAACGTTATAACGTATTACGTTATATGGGATGACGTTATAACGTAATAGGTTATATGGTATGACGTTATAACGTATTACGTTATATGGCATAACGTTATAACGTATTACGTTATATGGTATGACGTTATAACGTATTACGTTATAGGGGATGACGTTATAACGTATTACGTTATATGTTATTACGTTATAACGTATTACGTTATATGGTATGACGTTATAACGTATTACATTATAGGGGATGACGTTATAACGTACTACTTTACATGGGATGACGTTATAACGTATTACGTTATATGGTATAAAGTCATAACGTATTACGTTATATGTTATAACGTTATAACGTATTACGTTATATGGTATAACGTCATAACGTATTACGTTATATGTTATAACATTATAACGTATTACGTTATATGGCATGTCGTTGTAACGTATTAAGTTATATGGCATATCGTTATAACGTATTACGTTATAGGGGATGACGTTATAACGTAATACGTTATATGTTAATACGTTATAACGTATTACGTTATATGGTATGACGTTATAACGTATTACGTTATAGGGGATGACGTTATAACGTAGTACGTTATATGTTATGACGTTATAACGTATTACGTTATATGGTATGACGTTATAACGTATTACGTTATATGTTATAACGTTATAACGTATTACGTTATAAGGCATAACGTTATAACGTATTACGTTATATGGCATAACGTTATAACGTGTTACGTTATATGGTATGACGTTATAACGTATTACGTTATATGGGATGACGTTATAACGTATTACGTTATATGGTATAACGTTATAACGTATTACGTTATAGGGGATGACGTTATAACGTACTACGTTACATGGGATGACGTTATAACGTATTACGTTATATGGTATAACGTTATAACGTATTACGTTATATGTTATGACGTTATAACGTATTACGTTATATGGTATAACGTCATAACGTATGACGTTATATGTTATAACGTTATAACGTAACACGTTATATGTTATTACGTTATAACGTATTACGTTATATGTTATGACGTTATAACGTATTACGTTATATGGTATAACGTCATAACGTATTACGTTATATGTTATAACGTTATAACGTATTACGTAATATGGGATGACGTTATAACGTAATAGGTTATATGGTATGACGTTATAACGTATTACGTTATATGGCATAACGTTATAACGTATTACGTTATATGGTATGACGTTATAACGTATTACGTTATAGGGGATGACGTTATAACGTATTACGTTATATGTTATCACGTTATAACGTATTATGTTATATGGTATGACGTTATAACGTATTACGTTATAGGGGATGACGTTATAACGTATTACGTTATATGGCATAACGTTATAACGTATTACGTTATATGGTATGACGTTATAACGTATTACGTTATATGGGATGACGTTATAACGTATTACGTTATATGTTATGACGTTATAACGTATTACGTTATATGGTATAACGTCATAACGTATGACGTTATATGTTATAACGTTATAACGTATTACGTTATATGGGATGACGTTATAATGTAATAGGTTATATGGTATGACGTTATAACGTATTACGTTATATGGCATAACGTTATAACGTATTACGTTATATGGTATGACGTTATAACGTATTACGTTATAGGGGATGACGTTATAACGTATTACGTTATATGTTATTACGTTATAACGTATTACGTTATATGGTATGACGTTATAACGTATTACATTATAGGGGATGACGTTATAACGTACTACTTTACATGGGATGACGTTATAACGTATTACGTTATATGGTATAAAGTCATAACGTATTACGTTATATGTTATAACGTTATAACGTATTACGTTATATGGTATAACGTCATAACGTATTACGTTATATGTTATAACATTATAACGTATTACGTTATATGGCATGTCGTTGTAACGTATTAAGTTATATGGCATATCGTTATAACGTATTACGTTATAGGGGATGACGTTATAACGTAATACGTTATATGTTAATACGTTATAACGTATTACGTTATATGGTATGACGTTATAACGTATTACGTTATAGGGGATGACGTTATAACGTAGTACGTTATATGTTATGACGTTATAACGTATTACGTTATATGGTATGACGTTATAACGTATTACGTTATATGTTATAACGTTATAACGTATTACGTTATAAGGCATAACGTTATAACGTATTACGTTATATGGCATAACGTTATAACGTGTTACGTTATATGGTATGACGTTATAACGTATTACGTTATATGGGATGACGTTATAACGTATTACGTTATATGGTATAACGTTATAACGTATTACGTTATAGGGGATGACGTTATAACGTACTACGTTACATGGGATGACGTTATAACGTATTACGTTATATATTATAACGGTATAACGTAATAATTTATACGGTATGGCGCTATAACGTATTACGTTATATGGTATAACGTTATAACGTACTACGTTATATGGGATGACGTTATAACGTATTACGTTATATGCGAAAACGTTATAGCGCATTCCATTATATGGTATAACGTTATAACGTATTACGTTATATGGTATAACGTTATAACGTATTACGTTATATGTTATGACGTTATAACGTATTACGTTATATGGTATAACGTCATAACTAATGACGTTATATGTTATAACGTTATAACGTATTACGTTATATGGGATGACGTTATAACGTAATAGGTTATATGGTATGACGTTATAACGTATTACGTTATATGGCATAACGTTATAACGTATTACGTTATATGGTATGACGTTATAACGTATTACGTTATAGGGGATGACGTTATAACGTATTACGTTATATGTTATTACGTTATAACGTATTACGTTATATGGTATGACGTTATAAGGTATTACGTTATAGGGGATGACGTTATAACGTATTACGTTATATGGTATAAAGTCATAACGTATTACGTTATATGTTATAACGTTATAACGTATTACGTTATATGGTATAACGTCATAACGTATTACGTTATATGTTATAACATTATAACGTATTACGTTATATGGCATGTCGTTGTAACGTATTAAGTTATATGGCATAACGTTATAACGTATTACGTTATAGGGGATGACGTTATAACGTAATACGTTATATGTTATTACGTTATAACGTATTACGTTATATGGTATGACGTTATAACGTATTACGTTATAGGGGATGACGTTATAACGTATTACGTTATATGTTATGACGTTATAACGTATTACGTTATATGGTATGACGTTATAACGTATTACGTTATATGTTATAACGTTATAACGTATTACGTTATATGGCATAACGTTATAACGTATTACGTTATATGGCATAACGTTATAACGTGTTACGTTATATGGTATGACGTTATAACGTATTACGTTATATGGGATGACGTTATAACGTATTACGTTATATGGTATAACGTTATAACGTATTACGTTATATGGCATAACGTTATAACGTATTACGTTATATATTATAACGTTATAACGTATTACGTTATATGGGATGGCGTTATAACGTATTACGTTATATGTTATGACGTTATATCGTATTACGTTATATGGTATAACGTCATAACGTATTACGTTATATGTTATAACGTTATAACGTATTACGTTATATGGGATGACGCTATAACGTAATAGGTTATATGGTATGACGTTATAACGTATTACGTTATATGGCATAACGTTATAACGTATTACGTTATATGGTATGACGTTATAACGTATTACGTTATAGGGGATGACGTTATAACGTATTACGTTATATGTTATCACGTTATAACGTATTATGTTATATGGTATGACGTTATAACGTATTACGTTATAGGGGATGACGTTATAACGTACTACGTTATATGGTATAAAGTCATAACGTATTACGTTATATGTTATAACGTTATAACGTATTACGTTATATGTTATAACGTTATAACGTATTACGTTATATGGCATAACGTTATAACGTATTACGTTATATGGCATAACGTTATAACGTGTTACGTTATATGGTATGACGTTATAACGTATTACGTTATATGGGATGACGTTATAACGTATTACGTTATATGGTATAACGTTATAACGTATTACGTTATATGGCATAACGTTATAACGTATTACGTTATATATTATAACGTTATAACGTATTACGTTATATGGGATGGCGTTATAACGTATTACGTTATATGTTATGACGTTATATCGTATTACGTTATATGGTATAACGTCATAACGTATTACGTTATATGTTATAACGTTATAACGTATTACGTTATATGGGATGACGCTATAACGTAATAGGTTATATGGTATGACGTTATAACGTATTACGTTATATGGCATAACGTTATAACGTATTACGTTATATGGTATGACGTTATAACGTATTACGTTATAGGGGATGACGTTATAACGTATTACGTTATATGTTATCACGTTATAACGTATTATGTTATATGGTATGACGTTATAACGTATTACGTTATAGGGGATGACGTTATAACGTACTACGTTATATGGTATAAAGTCATAACGTATTACGTTATATGTTATAACGTTATAACGTATTACGTTATATGGTATAACGTCATAACGTATTACGTTATATGGTATAACGTTATAACGTATTACGTTATATGTTATGACGTTATAACGTATTACGTTATATGGTATAACGTCATAACTAATGACGTTATATGTTATAACGTTATAACGTATTACGTTATATGGGATGACGTTATAACGTAATAGGTTATATGGTATGACGTTATAACGTATTACGTTATATGGCATAACGTTATAACGTATTACGTTATATGGTATGACGTTATAACGTATTACGTTATAGGGGATGACGTTATAACGTATTACGTTATATGTTATTACGTTATAACGTATTACGTTATATGGTATGACGTTATAAGGTATTACGTTATAGGGGATGACGTTATAACGTATTACGTTATATGGTATAAAGTCATAACGTATTACGTTATATGTTATAACGTTATAACGTATTACGTTATATGGTATAACGTCATAACGTATTACGTTATATGTTATAACATTATAACGTATTACGTTATATGGCATGTCGTTGTAACGTATTAAGTTATATGGCATAACGTTATAACGTATTACGTTATAGGGGATGACGTTATAACGTAATACGTTATATGTTATTACGTTATAACGTATTACGTTATATGGTATGACGTTATAACGTATTACGTTATAGGGGATGACGTTATAACGTATTACGTTATATGTTATGACGTTATAACGTATTACGTTATATGGTATGACGTTATAACGTATTACGTTATATGTTATAACGTTATAACGTATTACGTTATATGGCATAACGTTATAACGTATTACGTTATATGGCATAACGTTATAACGTGTTACGTTATATGGTATGACGTTATAACGTATTACGTTATATGGGATGACGTTATAACGTATTACGTTATATGGTATAACGTTATAACGTATTTCGTTATATGGCATAACGTTATAACGTATTACGTTATATATTATAACGTTATAACGTATTACGTTATATGGGATGGCGTTATAACGTATTACGTTATATGTTATGACGTTATATCGTATTACGTTATATGGTATAACGTCATAACGTATTACGTTATATGTTATAACGTTATAACGTATTACGTTATATGGGATGACGCTATAACGTAATAGGTTATATGGTATGACGTTATAACGTATTACGTTATATGGCATAACGTTATAACGTATTACGTTATATGGTATGACGTTATAACGTATTACGTTATAGGGGATGACGTTATAACGTATTACGTTATATGTTATCACGTTATAACGTATTATGTTATATGGTATGACGTTATAACGTATTACGTTATAGGGGATGACGTTATAACGTACTACGTTATATGGTATAAAGTCATAACGTATTACGTTATATGTTATAACGTTATAACGTATTACGTTATATGGTATAACGTCATAACGTATTACGTTATATGTTATAACGTTATAACGTATTACGTTATATGGTATGACGTTATAACGTATTACGTTATAGGGGATGACGTTATAACGTATTACGTTATATGTTATGACGTTATAACGTATTACGTTATATGGTATGACGTTATAACGTATTACGTTATATGTTATAACGTTATAACGTAATAATTTATACGGTATGGCGCTATAACGTATTACGTTGTATGGTATAACGTTATAACGTACTACGTTATATGGGATGACGTTATAACGTATTACGTTATATGTTATGACGTTATAACGTATTACGTTATATCGCATAACGTTATAACGTATTACGTTATATGGCATAACGTTATAACGTATTACGTTATATATTATAACGTTATAACGTATTACGTTATATGGGATGACGTTATAACGTATTACGTTATATGTTATGACGTTATAACGTATTACGTTATATGGTATGACGTTATAACGTATTACGTTATATGGGATGACGCTATAACGTAATAGGTTATATGGTATGACGTTATAACGTATTACGTTATATGGCATAACGTTATAACGTATTACGTTATATGGTATGACGTTATAACGTATTACGTTATATGGTATAACGTTATAACGTATTACGTTATATGGCATAACGTTATAACGTATTACGTTATATATTATAACGTTATAACGTATTACGTTATATGGGATGGCGTTATAACGTATTACGTTATATGTTATGACGTTATATCGTATTACGTTATATGGTATAACGTCATAACGTATTACGTTATATGTTATAACGTTATAACGTATTACGTTATATGGGATGACGCTATAACGTAGTACGTTATATGTTATGACGTTATAACGTATTACGTTATATGGTATGACGTTATAACGTATTACGTTATATGTTATAACGTTATAACGTATTACGTTATAAGGCATAACGTTATAACGTATTACGTTATATGGCATAACGTTATAACGTGTTACGTTATATGGTATGACGTTATAACGTATTACGTTATATGGGATGACGTTATAACGTATTACGTTATATGGTATAACGTTATAACGTATTACGTTATAGGGGATGACGTTATAACGTACTACGTTACATGGGATGACGTTATAACGTATTACGTTATATATTATAACGGTATAACGTAATAATTTATACGGTATGGCGCTATAACGTATTACGTTATATGGTATAACGTTATAACGTACTACGTTATATGGGATGACGTTATAACGTATTACGTTATATGCGAAAACGTTATAGCGCATTCCATTATATGGTATAACGTTATAACGTATTACGTTATATGGTATAACGTTATAACGTATTACGTTATATGTTATGACGTTATAACGTATTACGTTATATGGTATAACGTCATAACTAATGACGTTATATGTTATAACGTTATAACGTATTACGTTATATGGGATGACGTTATAACGTAATAGGTTATATGGTATGACGTTATAACGTATTACGTTATATGGCATAACGTTATAACGTATTACGTTATATGGTATGACGTTATAACGTATTACGTTATAGGGGATGACGTTATAACGTATTACGTTATATGTTATTACGTTATAACGTATTACGTTATATGGTATGACGTTATAAGGTATTACGTTATAGGGGATGACGTTATAACGTATTACGTTATATGGTATAAAGTCATAACGTATTACGTTATATGTTATAACGTTATAACGTATTACGTTATATGGTATAACGTCATAACGTATTACGTTATATGTTATAACATTATAACGTATTACGTTATATGGCATGTCGTTGTAACGTATTAAGTTATATGGCATAACGTTATAACGTATTACGTTATAGGGGATGACGTTATAACGTAATACGTTATATGTTATTACGTTATAACGTATTACGTTATATGGTATGACGTTATAACGTATTACGTTATAGGGGATGACGTTATAACGTATTACGTTATATGTTATGACGTTATAACGTATTACGTTATATGGTATGACGTTATAACGTATTACGTTATATGTTATAACGTTATAACGTATTACGTTATATGGCATAACGTTATAACGTATTACGTTATATGGCATAACGTTATAACGTGTTACGTTATATGGTATGACGTTATAACGTATTACGTTATATGGGATGACGTTATAACGTATTACGTTATATGGTATAACGTTATAACGTATTACGTTATATGGCATAACGTTATAACGTATTACGTTATATATTATAACGTTATAACGTATTACGTTATATGGGATGGCGTTATAACGTATTACGTTATATGTTATGACGTTATATCGTATTACGTTATATGGTATAACGTCATAACGTATTACGTTATATGTTATAACGTTATAACGTATTACGTTATATGGGATGACGCTATAACGTAATAGGTTATATGGTATGACGTTATAACGTATTACGTTATATGGCATAACGTTATAACGTATTACGTTATATGGTATGACGTTATAACGTATTACGTTATAGGGGATGACGTTATAACGTATTACGTTATATGTTATCACGTTATAACGTATTATGTTATATGGTATGACGTTATAACGTATTACGTTATAGGGGATGACGTTATAACGTACTACGTTATATGGTATAAAGTCATAACGTATTACGTTATATGTTATAACGTTATAACGTATTACGTTATATGGTATAACGTCATAACGTATTACGTTATATGTTATAACGTTATAACGTATTACGTTATATGGTATGACGTTATAACGTATTACGTTATAGGGGATGACGTTATAACGTATTACGTTATATGTTATGACGTTATAACGTATTACGTTATATGGTATGACGTTATAACGTATTACGTTATATGTTATAACGTTATAACGTAATAATTTATACGGTATGGCGCTATAACGTATTACGTTGTATGGTATAACGTTATAACGTACTACGTTATATGGGATGACGTTATAACGTATTACGTTATATGTTATGACGTTATAACGTATTACGTTATATCGCATAACGTTATAACGTATTACGTTATATGGCATAACGTTATAACGTATTACGTTATATATTATAACGTTATAACGTATTACGTTATATGGGATGACGTTATAACGTATTACGTTATATGTTATGACGTTATAACGTATTACGTTATATGGTATAAAGTCATAACGTATTACGTTATATGTTATAACGTTATAACGTATTACGTTATATGGTATAACGTCATAACGTATTACGTTATATGTTATAACGTTATAACGTATTACGTTATATGGCATGTCGTTGTAACGTATTAAGTTATATTACATAACGTTATAACGTATTACGTTATAGGGGATGACGTTATAACGTATTACGTTATATGTTATTACGTTATAACGTATTACGTTATATGGTATGACGTTATAACGTATTACGTTATAGGGGATGACGTTATAACGTATTACGTTATATGTTATGACGTTATAACGTATTACGTTATATGGTATGACGTTATAACGTATTACGTTATATGTTATAACGTTATAACGTATTACGTTATATGGTATGTCGTTATAACGTATTACGTTATATGGCATAACGTTATAACGTATTACGTTATATGGTATGACGTTATAACGTATTACGTTATATGGGATGACGTTATAACGCATTACGTTATATGGTATAACGTTATAACGTATTACGTTATATGGCATAACGTTATAACGTATTACGTTATATATTATAACGTTATAACGTATTACGTTATATGGGATGACGTTATAACGTAATAGGTTATATGGTATGACGTTATAACGTATTACGTTATATGGCATAACGTTATAACGTATTACGTTATATGGTATGACGTTATAACGTATTACGTTATAGGGGATGACGTTATAACGTATTACGTTATATGTTATTACGTTATAACGTATTACGTTATATGGTATGACGTTATAACGTATTACATTGTAGGGGATGACGTTATAACGTACTACGTTACATGGGATGACGTTATAACGTATTACGTTATATGGTATAAAGTCATAACGTATTACGTTATATGTTATAACGTTATAACGTATTACGTTATATGGTATAACGTCATAACGTATTACGTTATATGTTATAACGTTATAACGTATTACGTTATATGGCATGTCGTTGTAACGTATTAAGTTATATGGCATAACATTATAACGTATTACGTTATAGGGGATGACGTTATAACGTATTACGTTATATGTTATTACGTTATAACGTATTACGTTATATGGTATAACGTTATAACGTATTACGTGATATGGTATGTCGTTATAACGTATTACGTTATATGGCATAACGTTATAACGTATTACGTTATATGGTATGACGTTATAACGTATTACGTTATATGGGATGACGTTATAACGTATTACGTTATATGGTATAACGTTATAACGTATTACGTTATATGGCATAACGTTATAACGTATTACGTTATATATTATAACGTTATAACGTATTACGTTATATGGGATGACGTTATAACGTATTACGTTATATGTTATGACGTTATAACGTATTACGTTATATGGTATGACGTCATAACGTATTACGTTATATGTTATAACGTTATAACGTATTACGTTATATGGGATGACGTTATAACGTAATAGGTTATATGGTATGACGTTATAACGTATTACGTTATATGGCATAACGTTATAACGTATTACGTTATATGGTATGACGTTATAACGTATTACGTTATAGGGGATGACGTTATAACGTATTACGTTATATGTTATCACGTTATAACGTATTATGATATATGGTATGACGTTATAACGTATTACGTTATAGGGGATGACGTTATAACGTACTACGTTACATGGGATGACGTTATAACGTATTACGTTATATATTATAACGGTATAACGTAATAATTTATACGGTATGGCGCTATAACGTATTACGTTATATGGTATAACGTTATAACGTACTACGTTATATGTTATAACGTTATAACGTATTACGTGATATGGTATGTCGTTATAACGTATTACGTTATATGGCATAACGTTATAACGTATTACGTTATATGGTATGACGTTATAACGTATTACGTTATATGGGATGACGTTATAACGTATTACGTTATATGGTATAACGTTATAACGTATTACGTTATATGGCATAACGTTATAACGTATTACGTTATATATTATAACGGTATAACGTAATAATTTATACGGTATGGCGCTATAACGTATTACGTTATATGGTATAACGTTATAACGTACTACGTTATATGTTATAACGTTATAACGTATTACGTGATATGGTATGTCGTTATAACGTATTACGTTATATGGCATAACGTTATAACGTATTACGTTATATGGTATGACGTTATAACGTATTACGTTATATGGGATGACGTTATAACGTATTACGTTATATGGTATGACGTTATAACGTATTACGTTATATGTTATAACGTTATAACGTATTACGTTATATGGCATAACGTTATAACGTATTACGTTATATGGCATAACGTTATAGCGTGTTACGTTATATGGTATGACGTTATAACGTATTACGTTATATGGAATGACGTTATAACGTATTACGTTATATGGTATAACGTTATAACGTATTACGTTATAGGGGATGACGTTATAACGTACTACGTTACGTGGGATGACGTTATAACGTATTACGTTATATATTATAACGGTATAACGTAATAATTTATACGGTATGGCGCTATAACGTATTACGTTATATGGTATAACGTTATAACGTACTACGTTATATGGGATGACGTTATAACGTATTACGTTATATGCGAAAACGTTATAGCGCATTCCATTATATGGTATAACGTTATAACGTATTACGTTATATGGTATAACGTTATAACGTATTACGTTATATGTTATGACGTTATAACGTATTACGTTATATGGTATAACGTCATAACTAATGACGTTATATGTTATAACGTTATAACGTATTACGTTATATGGGATGACGTTATAACGTAATAGGTTATATGTTATGACGTTATAACGTATTACGTTATATGTTATAACGTTATAACGTATTACGTTATATGGTATAACGTCATAACGTATTACGTTATATGTTATAACATTATAACGTATTACGTTATATGGCATGTCGTTGTAACGTATTAAGTTATATGGCATAACGTTATAACGTATTACGTTATAGGGGATGACGTTATAACGTAATACGTTATATGTTATTACGTTATAACGTATTACGTTATATGGTATGACGTTATAACGTATTACGTTATAGGGGATGACGTTATAACGTATTACGTTATATGTTATGACGTTATAACGTATTACGTTATATGGTATGACGTTATAACGTATTACGTTATATGTTATAACGTTATAACGTATTACGTTATATGGCATAACGTTATAACGTATTACGTTATATGTTATAACGTTATAACGTATTACGTTATATGGGATGACGTTATAACGTAATAGGTTATATGGTATGACGTTATAACGTATTACGTTATATGGCATAACGTTATAACGTATTACGTTATATGGTATGACGTTATAACGTATTACGTTATAGGGGATGACGTTATAACGTATTACGTTATATGTTATCACGTTATAACGTATTATGTTATATGGTATGACGTTATAACGTATTACGTTATAGGGGATGACGTTATAACGTACTACGTTATATGGTATAAAGTCATTACGTATTACGTTATATGTTATAACGTTATAACGTATTACGTTATATGGTATAACGTCATAACGTATTACGTTATATGTTATAACGTTATAACGTATTACGTTATATGGTATGACGTTATAACGTATTACGTTATAGGGGATGACGTTATAACGTATTACGTTATATGTTATGACGTTATAACGTATTACGTTATATGGTATGACGTTATAACGTATTACGTTATATGTTATAACGTTATAACGTAATAATTTATACGGTATGGCGCTATAACGTATTACGTTGTATGGTATAACGTTATAACGTACTACGTTATATGGGATGACGTTATAACGTATTACGTTATATGTTATGACGTTATAACGTATTACGTTATATGGTATAACGTTATAACGTATTACGTTATATGGCATAACGTTATAACGTATTACGTTATATATTATAACGTTATAACGTATTACGTTATATGGGATGACGTTATAACGTATTACGTTATATGTTATGACGTTATAACGTATTACGTTATATGGTATAAAGTCATAACGTATTACGTTATATGTTATAACGTTATAACGTATTACGTTATATGGTATAACGTCATAACGTATTACGTTATATGTTATAACGTTATAACGTATTACGTTATATGGCATGTCGTTGTAACGTATTAAGTTATATTACATAACGTTATAACGTATTACGTTATAGGGGATGACGTTATAACGTATTACGTTATATGTTATTACGTTATAACGTATTACGTTATATGGTATGACGTTATAACGTATTACGTTATAGGGGATGACGTTATAACGTATTACGTTATATGTTATGACGTTATAACGTATTACGTTATATGGTATGACGTTATAACGTATTACGTTATATGTTATAACGTTATAACGTATTACGTTATATGGTATGTCGTTATAACGTATTACGTTATATGGCATAACGTTATAACGTATTACGTTATATGGTATGACGTTATAACGTATTACGTTATATGGGATGACGTTATAACGCATTACGTTATATGGTATAACGTTATAACGTATTACGTTATATGGCATAACGTTATAACGTATTACGTTATATGTTATAACGTTATAACGTATTACGTTATATGGTATAACGTCATAACGTATTACGTTATATGTTATAACGTTATAACGTATTACGTTATATGGCATGTCGTTGTAACGTATTAAGTTATATGGCATAACATTATAACGTATTACGTTATAGGGGATGACGTTATAACGTATTACGTTATATGTTATTACGTTATAACGTATTACGTTATATGGTATAACGTTATAACGTATTACGTGATATGGTATGTCGTTATAACGTATTACGTTATATGGCATAACGTTATAACGTATTACGTTATATGGTATGACGTTATAACGTATTACGTTATATGGGATGACGTTATAACGTATTACGTTATATGGTATAACGTTATAACGTATTACGTTATATGGCATAACGTTATAACGTATTACGTTATATATTATAACGTTATAACGTATTACGTTATATGGGATGACGTTATAACGTATTACGTTATATGTTATGACGTTATAACGTGTTACGTTATATGGTATGACGTCATAACGTATTACGTTATATGTTATAACGTTATAACGTATTACGTTATATGGGATGACGTTATAACGTAATAGGTTATATGGTATGACGTTATAACGTATTACGTTATATGGCATAACGTTATAACGTATTACGTTATATGGTATGACGTTATAACGTATTACGTTATAGGGGATGACGTTATAACGTATTACGTTATATGTTATCACGTTATAACGTATTATGATATATGGTATGACGTTATAACGTATTACGTTATAGGGGATGACGTTATAACGTACTACGTTACATGGGATGACGTTATAACGTATTACGTTATATATTATAACGGTATAACGTAATAATTTATACGGTATGGCGCTATAACGTATTACGTTATATGGTATAACGTTATAACGTACTACGTTATATGTTATAACGTTATAACGTATTACGTGATATGGTATGTCGTTATAACGTATTACGTTATATGGCATAACGTTATAACGTATTACGTTATATGGTATGACGTTATAACGTATTACGTTATATGGGATGACGTTATAACGTATTACGTTATATGGTATAACGTTATAACGTATTACGTTATATGGCATAACGTTATAACGTATTACGTTATATATTATAACGTTATAACGTATTACGTTATATGGGATGACGTTATAACGTATTACGTTATATGTTATGACGTTATAACGTATTACGTTATATGGTATAACGTCATAACGTATTACGTTATATGTTATAACGTTATAACGTATTACGTTATATGGAATGACGTTATAACGTAATAGGTTATATGGTATGACGTTATAACGTATTACGTTATATGGCATAACGTTATAACGTATTACGTTATATGGTATGACGTTATAACGTATTACGTTATAGGGGATGACGTTATAACTTATTACGTTATATGATATCACGTTATAACGTATTATGTTATATGGTATGACGTTATAACGTATTACGTTATAGGGGATGACGTTATAACGTACTACGTTACATGGGATGACGTTATAACGTATTACGTTATATATTATAACGGTATAACGTAATAATTTATACGGTATGGCGCTATAACGTATTACGTTATATGGTATAACGTTATAACGTACTACGTTATATGGGATGACGTTATAACGTATTACGTTATATGCGAAAACGTTATAGCGCATTCCATTATATGGTATAACGTTATAACGTATTACGTTATATGGTATAACGTTATAACGTATTACGTTATATGTTATGACGTTATAACGTATTACGTTATATGGTATAACGTCATAACGTATGACGTTATATGTTATAACGTTATAACGTATAACGTTATATGGGATGACGTTATAACGTAATAGGTTATATGGTATGACGTTATAACGTATTACGTTATATGGCATAACGTTATAACGTATTACGTTATATGGTATGACGTTATAACGTATTACGTTATAGGGGATGACGTTATAACGTATTACGTTATATGTTATTACGTTATAACGTATTACGTTATATGGTATGACGTTATAACGTATTACATAATAGGGGATGACGTTATAACGTACTACGTTACATGGGATGACGTTATAACGTATTACGTTATATGGTATAATGTCATAACGTATTACGTTATATGTTATAACGTTATAACGTATTACGTTATATGGTATAACGTCATAACGTATTACGTTATATGTTATAACGTTACAACGTATTACGTTATATGGCATGTCGTTGTAACGTACTAAGTTATATGGCATAACGTTATAACGTATTACGTTATAGGGGATGACGTTATAACGTATTACGTTATATGTTATTACGTTATAACGTATTACGTTATATGGTATGACGTTATAACGTATTACGTTATAGGGGATGACGTTATAACGTATTACGTTATATGTTATGACGTTATAACGTATTACGTTATATGGTATGACGTTATAACGTATTACGTTATATGTTATAACGTTATAACGTATTACGTTATATGGTATGTCGTTATAACGTATTACGTTATATGGCATAACGTTATAACGTATTACGTTATATGGTATGACGTTATAACGTATTACGTTATATGGGATGACGTTATAACGTATTACGTTATATGTTATGACGTTATAACGTATTACGTTATATGGTATAACGTCATAACGTATTACGTTATATGTTATAACGTTATAACGTATTACGTTATATGGGATGACGTTATAACGTAATAGGTTATATGGTATGACGTTATAACGTATTACGTTATATGGCATAACGTTATAACGTATTACGTTATAAGGTATGACGTTATAACGTATTACGTTATAGGGGATAACGTTATAACGTATAACGTTATATGTTATCACGTTATAACGTATTATGTTATATGGTATGACGTTATAACGTATTACGTTATAGGGGATGACGTTATAACGTACTACGTTACATGGCATGACGTTATAACGTATTACGTTTTATATTATAACGGTATAACGTAATAATTTATACGGTATGGCGCTATAACGTATTACGTTATAAGGTATAACGTTATAACGTACTACGTTATATGGGATGACGTTATAACGTATTACGTTATATGCGAAAACGTTATAGCGCATTCCATTATATGGTATAACGTTATAACGTATTACGTTATATGGTATAACGTTATAACGTAATAGGTTATATGGTATGACGTTATAACGTATTACGTTATATGGCATAACGTTATAACGTATTACGTTATATGGTATGACGTTATAACGTATTACGTTATAGGGGATGACGTTATAACGTATTACGTTATATGTTATTACGTTATAACGTATTACGTTGTATGGTATGGCATTATAACGTATTACATTATAGGGGATGACGTTATAACGTACTACGTTACATGGGATGACGTTATAACGTATTACGTTATATGGTATAAAGTCATAACGTATTACGTTATATGTTATAACGTTATAACGTATTACGTTATATGGTATAACGTCATAACGTATTACGTTATGTGTTATAACGTTATAACGTATTTCGTTATATGGCATGTCGTTGTAACGTATTAAGTTATATGGCATAACGTTATAACGTATTACGTTATATGGTATGACGTTATAACGTATTACGTTATAGGGGATGACGTTATAACGTATTACGTTATATGTTATTACGTTATAACGTATTACGTTATATGGTATGACGTTATAACGTATTACGTTATAGGGGATGACGTTATAACGTATTATGTTATATGTTATGACGTTATAACGTATTACGTTATATGGTATGACGTTATAACGTATTACGTTATATGTTATAACGTTATAACGTATTACGTGATATGGTATGACGTTATAACGTATTACGTTATAGGGGATGACGTTATAACGTATTACGTTATATGTTATCACGTTATAACGTATTATGATATATGGTATGACGTTATAACGTATTACGTTATAGGGGATGACGTTATAACGTACTACGTTACATGGGATGACGTTATAACGTATTACGTTATATATTATAACGGTATAACGTAATAATTTATACGGTATGGCGCTATAACGTATTACGTTATATGGTATAACGTCATAACGTATTACGTTATATGTTATAACGTTATAACGTAATAGGTTATATGGTATGACGTTATAACGTATTACGTTATATGGCATAACGTTATAACGTATTACGTTATATGGTATGACGTTATAACGTATTACGTTATAGGGGATGACGTTATAACGTATTACGTTATAGGGGATGACGTTATAACGTATTACGTTATATGTTATCACGTTATAACGTATTATGATATATGGTATGACGTTATAACGTATTACGTTATAGGGGATGACGTTATAACGTACTACGTTACATGGGATGACGTTATAACGTATTACGTTATATATTATAACGGTATAACGTATTACGTTATATGGGATGACGTTATAACGTATTACGTTATATGGGATGACGTTATAACGTATTACGTTATATGTTATGACGTTATAACGTATTACGTTATATGTTATAACGTTATAACGTATTACGTTATATGGGATGACGTTATAACGTAATAGGTTATATGGTATGACGTTATAACGTATTACGTTATATGGCATAACGTTATAACGTATTACGTTATATGGTATGACGTTATAACGTATTACGTTGTAGGGGATGACGTTATAACGTATTACGTTATATGTTATCACGTTATAACGTATTATGATATATGGTATGACGTTATAACGTATTACGTTATAGGGGATGACGTTATAACGTACTACGTTACATGGGATGACGTTATAACGTATTACGTTATATATTATAACGGTATAACGTAATAATTTATACGGTATGGCGCTATAACGTATTACGTTATATGGTATAACGTTATAACGTACTACGTTATATGTTATAACGTTATAACGTATTACGTGATATGGTATGTCGTTATAACGTATTACGTTATATGGCATAACGTTATAACGTATTACGTTATATGGTATGACGTTATAACGTATTACGTTATATGGGATGACGTTATAACGTATTACGTTATATGGTATAACGTTATAACGTATTACGTTATATGGCATAACGTTATAACGTATTACGTTATATATTATAACGTTATAACGTATTACGTTATATGGGATGACGTTATAACGTATTACGTTATATGTTATGACGTTATAACGTATTACGTTATATGGTATAACGTCATAACGTATTAAGTTATATGTTATAACGTTATAACGTATTACGTTATATGGAATGACGTTATAACGTAATAGGTTATATGGTATGACGTTATAACGTATTACGTTATATGGCATAACGTTATAACGTATTACGTTATATGGTATGACGTTATAACGTATTACGTTATAGGGGATGACGTTATAACGTATTACGTTATATGATATCACGTTATAACGTATTATGTTATATGGTATGACGTTATAACGTATTACGTTATAGGGGATGACGTTATAACGTACTACGTTACATGGGATGACGTTATAACGTATTACGTTATATATTATAACGGTATAACGTAATAATTTATACGGTATGGCGCTATAACGTATTACGTTATATGGTATAACGTTATAACGTACTACGTTATATGGGATGACGTTATAACGTATTACGTTATATGCGAAAACGTTATAGCGCATTCCATTGTATGGTATAACGTTATAACGTATTACGTTATATGTTATAACGTTATAACGTATTACGTTATATGTTATGACGTTATAACGTATTACGTTATATGGTATAACGTCATAACGTATTAAGTTATATGTTATAACGTTATAACGTATTACGTTATATGGAATGACGTTATAACGTAATAGGTTATATGGTATGACGTTATAACGTATTACGTTATAGGGGATGACGTTATAACGTATTACGTTATATATTATAACGTTATAACGTATTACGTTATATGGGATGACGTTATAACGTATTACGTTATATGGTATAACGTTATAACGTACTACGTTATATGTTATAACGTTATAACGTATTACGTGATATGGTATGTCGTTATAACGTATTACGTTATATGGCATAACGTTATAACGTATTACGTTATATGGTATGACGTTATAACGTATTACGTTATAGGGGATGACGTTAT
Organism: Bombus huntii; assembly: GCF_024542735.1. Taxonomy (NCBI): domain Eukaryota; kingdom Metazoa; phylum Arthropoda; class Insecta; order Hymenoptera; family Apidae; genus Bombus; species Bombus huntii. The sequence goes on from NC_066238.1 coordinate 23,495,037, forward strand.
AACGTATTACGTTATATGATATCACGTTATAACGTATTATGTTATATGGTATGACGTTATAACGTATTACGTTATAGGGGATGACGTTATAACGTACTACGTTACATGGGATGACGTTATAACGTATTACGTTATATATTATAACGGTATAACGTAATAATTTATACGGTATGGCGCTATAACGTATTACGTTATAAGGTATAACGTTATAACGTACTACGTTATATGGGATGACGTTATAACGTATTACGTTATATGCGAAAACGTTATAGCGCATTCCATTATATGGTATAACGTTATAACGTATTACGTTATATGGTATAACGTTATAACGTAATAGGTTATATGGTATGACGTTATAACGTATTACGTTATATGGCATAACGTTATAACGTATTACGTTATATGGTATGACGTTATAACGTATTACGTTATAGGGGATGACGTTATAACGTATTACGTTATATGTTATTACGTTATAACGTATTACGTTGTATGGTATGGCATTATAACGTATTACATTATAGGGGATGACGTTATAACGTACTACGTTACATGGGATGACGTTATAACGTATTACGTTATATGGTATAAAGTCATAACGTATTACGTTATATGTTATAACGTTATAACGTATTACGTTATATGGTATAACGTCATAACGTATTACGTTATGTGTTATAACGTTATAACGTATTTCGTTATATGGCATGTCGTTGTAACGTATTAAGTTATATGGCATAACGTTATAACGTATTACGTTATATGGTATGACGTTATAACGTATTACGTTATAGGGGATGACGTTATAACGTATTACGTTATATGTTATTACGTTATAACGTATTACGTTATATGGTATGACGTTATAACGTATTACGTTATAGGGGATGACGTTATAACGTATTATGTTATATGTTATGACGTTATAACGTATTACGTTATATGGTATGACGTTATAACGTATTACGTTATATGTTATAACGTTATAACGTATTACGTGATATGGTATGACGTTATAACGTATTACGTTATAGGGGATGACGTTATAACGTATTACGTTATATGTTATCACGTTATAACGTATTATGATATATGGTATGACGTTATAACGTATTACGTTATAGGGGATGACGTTATAACGTACTACGTTACATGGGATGACGTTATAACGTATTACGTTATATATTATAACGGTATAACGTAATAATTTATACGGTATGGCGCTATAACGTATTACGTTATATGGTATAACGTCATAACGTATTACGTTATATGTTATAACGTTATAACGTAATAGGTTATATGGTATGACGTTATAACGTATTACGTTATATGGCATAACGTTATAACGTATTACGTTATATGGTATGACGTTATAACGTATTACGTTATAGGGGATGACGTTATAACGTATTACGTTATAGGGGATGACGTTATAACGTATTACGTTATATGTTATCACGTTATAACGTATTATGATATATGGTATGACGTTATAACGTATTACGTTATAGGGGATGACGTTATAACGTACTACGTTACATGGGATGACGTTATAACGTATTACGTTATATATTATAACGGTATAACGTATTACGTTATATGGGATGACGTTATAACGTATTACGTTATATGGGATGACGTTATAACGTATTACGTTATATGTTATGACGTTATAACGTATTACGTTATATGTTATAACGTTATAACGTATTACGTTATATGGGATGACGTTATAACGTAATAGGTTATATGGTATGACGTTATAACGTATTACGTTATATGGCATAACGTTATAACGTATTACGTTATATGGTATGACGTTATAACGTATTACGTTGTAGGGGATGACGTTATAACGTATTACGTTATATGTTATCACGTTATAACGTATTATGATATATGGTATGACGTTATAACGTATTACGTTATAGGGGATGACGTTATAACGTACTACGTTACATGGGATGACGTTATAACGTATTACGTTATATATTATAACGGTATAACGTAATAATTTATACGGTATGGCGCTATAACGTATTACGTTATATGGTATAACGTTATAACGTACTACGTTATATGTTATAACGTTATAACGTATTACGTGATATGGTATGTCGTTATAACGTATTACGTTATATGGCATAACGTTATAACGTATTACGTTATATGGTATGACGTTATAACGTATTACGTTATATGGGATGACGTTATAACGTATTACGTTATATGGTATAACGTTATAACGTATTACGTTATATGGCATAACGTTATAACGTATTACGTTATATATTATAACGTTATAACGTATTACGTTATATGGGATGACGTTATAACGTATTACGTTATATGTTATGACGTTATAACGTATTACGTTATATGGTATAACGTCATAACGTATTAAGTTATATGTTATAACGTTATAACGTATTACGTTATATGGAATGACGTTATAACGTAATAGGTTATATGGTATGACGTTATAACGTATTACGTTATATGGCATAACGTTATAACGTATTACGTTATATGGTATGACGTTATAACGTATTACGTTATAGGGGATGACGTTATAACGTATTACGTTATATGATATCACGTTATAACGTATTATGTTATATGGTATGACGTTATAACGTATTACGTTATAGGGGATGACGTTATAACGTACTACGTTACATGGGATGACGTTATAACGTATTACGTTATATATTATAACGGTATAACGTAATAATTTATACGGTATGGCGCTATAACGTATTACGTTATATGGTATAACGTTATAACGTACTACGTTATATGGGATGACGTTATAACGTATTACGTTATATGCGAAAACGTTATAGCGCATTCCATTGTATGGTATAACGTTATAACGTATTACGTTATATGGTATAACGTTATAACGTATTACGTTATATGTTATGACGTTATAACGTATTACGTTATATGGTATAACGTCATAACGTATGACGTTATATGTTATAACGTTATAACGTATTACGTTATATGGGATGACGTTATAACGTAATAGGTTATATGGTATGACGTTATAACGTATTACGTTATATGGCATAACGTTATAACGTATTACGTTATATGGTATGACGTTATAACGTATTACGTTATAGGGGATGACGTTATAACGTATTACGTTATATGTTATTACGTTATAACGTATTACGTTATATGGTATGACGTTATAACGTATTACATAATAGGGGATGACGTTATAACGTACTACGTTACATGGGATGACGTTATAACGTATTACGTTATATGGTATAATGTCATAACGTATTACGTTATATGTTATATCGTTATAACGTATTACGTTATATGGTATAACGTCATAACGTATTACGTTATATGTTATAACGTTACAACGTATTACGTTATATGGCATGTCGTTGTAACGTATTAAGTTATATGGCATAACGTTATAACGTATTTCGTTATAGGGGATGACGTTATAACGTATTACGTTATATGTTATCACGTTATAACGTATTATGATATATGGTATGACGTTATAACGTATTACGTTATAGGGGATGACGTTATAACGTACTACGTTACATGGGATGACGTTATAACGTATTACGTTATATATTATAACGGTATAACGTATTACGTTATATGGGATGACGTTATAACGTATTACGTTATATGGGATGACGTTATAACGTATTACGTTATATGTTATGACGTTATAACGTATTACGTTATATGTTATAACGTTATAACGTATTACGTTATATGGGATGACGTTATAACGTAATAGGTTATATGGTATGACGTTATAACGTATTACGTTATATGGCATAACGTTATAACGTATTACGTTATATGGTATGACGTTATAACGTATTACGTTATAGGGGATGACGTTATAACGTATTACGTTATATGTTATCACGTTATAACGTATTATGATATATGGTATGACGTTATAACGTATTACGTTATAGGGGATGACGTTATAACGTACTACGTTACATGGGATGACGTTATAACGTATTACGTTATATATTATAACGGTATAACGTAATAACTTATACGGTATGGCGCTATAACGTATTACGTTATATGGTATAACGTTATAACGTACTACGTTATATGTTATAACGTTATAACGTATTACGTGATATGGTATGTCGTTATAACGTATTACGTTATATGGCATAACGTTATAACGTATTACGTTATATGGTATGACGTTATAACGTATTACGTTATATGGGATGACGTTATAACGTATTACGTTATATGGTATAACGTTATAACGTATTACGTTATATGGCATAACGTTATAACGTATTACGTTATATATTATAACGTTATAACGTATTACGTTATATGGGATGACGTTATAACGTATTACGTTATATGTTATGACGTTATAACGTATTACGTTATATGGTATAACGTCATAACGTATTACGTTATATGTTATAACGTTATAACGTATTACGTTATATGGAATGACGTTATAACGTAATAGGTTATATGGTATGACGTTATAACGTATTACGTTATATGGCATAACGTTATAACGTATTACGTTATATGGTATGACGTTATAACGTATTACGTTATAGGGGATGACGTTATAACGTATTACGTTATATGATATCACGTTATAACGTATTATGTTATATGGTATGACGTTATAACGTATTACGTTATAGGGGATGACGTTATAACGTACTACGTTACATGGGATGACGTTATAACGTATTACGTTATATATTATAACGGTATAACGTAATAATTTATACGGTATGGCGCTATAACGTATTACGTTATATGGTATAACGTTATAACGTACTACGTTATATGGGATGACGTTATAACGTATTACGTTATATGCGAAAACGTTATAGCGCATTCCATTATATGGTATAACGTTATAACGTATTACGTTATATGGTATGACGTTATAACGTATTACGTTATAGGGGATGACGTTATAACGTATTACGTTATATGTTATTACGTTATAACGTATTACGTTATATGGTATGACGTTATAACGTATTACGTTATAGGGGATGACGTTATAACGTATTACGTTATATGTTATTACGTTATAACGTATTACGTTATATGGTATGACGTTATAACGTATTACATAATAGGGGATGACGTTATAACGTACTACGTTACATGGGATGACGTTATAACGTATTACGTTATATGGTATAATGTCATAACGTATTACGTTATATGTTATATCGTTATAACGTATTACGTTATATGGTATAACGTCATAACGTATTACGTTATATGTTATAACGTTACAACGTATTACGTTATATGGCATGTCGTTGTAACGTATTAAGTTATATGGCATAACGTTATAACGTATTACGTTATAGGGGATGACGTTATAACGTATTACGTTATATGTTATTACGTTATAACGTATTACGTTATATGGTATGACGTTATAACGTATTACGTTATAGGGGATGACGTTATAACGTATTACGTTATATGTTATGACGTTATAACGTATTACGTTATATGGTATGACGTTATAACGTATTACGTTATATGTTATAACGTTATAACGTATTACGTTATATGGTATGTCGTTATAACGTATTACGTTATATGGCATAACGTTATAACGTATTACGTTATATGGTATGACGTTATAACGTATTACGTTATATGGGATGACGTTATAACGTATTACGTTATATGGTATAACGTTATAACGTATTACGTTATATGGCATAACGTTATAACGTATTACGTTATATATTATAACGTTATAACGTATTACGTTATATGGGATGACGTTATAACGTATTACGTTATATGTTATGACGTTATAACGTATTACGTTATATGGTATAACGTCATAACGTATTACGTTATATGTTATAACGTTATAACGTATTACGTTATATGGAATGACGTTATAACGTAATAGGTTATATGGTATGACGTTATAACGTATTACGTTATATGGCATAACGTTATAACGTATTACGTTATATGGTATGACGTTATAACGTATTACGTTATAGGGGATGACGTTATAACGTATTACGTTATATGATATCACGTTATAACGTATTATGTTATATGGTATGACGTTATAACGTATTACGTTATAGGGGATGACGTTATAACGTACTACGTTACATGGGATGACGTTATAACGTATTACGTTATATATTATAACGGTATAACGTAATAATTTATACGGTATGGCGCTATAACGTATTACGTTATATGGTATAACGTTATAACGTACTACGTTATATGGGATGACGTTATAACGTATTACGTTATATGCGAAAACGTTATAGCGCATTCCATTATATGGTATAACGTTATAACGTATTACGTTATATGGTATAACGTTATAACGTATTACGTTATATGTAATGACGTTATAACGTATTACGTTATATGGTATAACGTCATAACGTATGACGTTATATGTTATAACGTTATAACGTATAACGTTATATGGGATGACGTTATAACGTAATAGGTTATATGGTATGACGTTATAACGTATTACGTTATATGGCATAACGTTATAACGTATTACGTTATATGGTATGCCGTTATAACGTATTACGTTATAGGGGATGACGTTATAACGTATTACGTTATATGTTATTACATTATAACGTATTACGTTATATGGTATGACGTTATAACGTATTACATAATAGGGGATGACGTTATAACGTACTACGTTACATGGGATGACGTTATAACGTATTACGTTATATGGTATAATGTCATAACGTATTACGTTATATGTTATAACGTTATAACGTATTACGTTATATGGTATAACGTCATAACGTATTACGTTATATGTTATAACGTTACAACGTATTACGTTATATGGCATGTCGTTGTAACGTATTAAGTTATATGGCATAACGTTATAACGTATTACGTTATAGGGGATGACGTTATAACGTATTACGTTATATGTTATTACGTTATAACGTATTACGTTATATGGTATGACGTTATAACGTATTACGTTATAGGGGATGACGTTATAACGTTTTACGTTATATGTTATGACGTTATAACGTATTACGTTATATGGTATGACGTTATAACGTATTACGTTATATGTTATAACGTTATAACGTATTACGTTATATGGTATGTCGTTATAACGTATTACGTTATATGGCATAACGTTATAACGTATTACGTTATATGGTATGACGTTATAACGTATTACGTTATATGGGATGACGTTATAACGTATTACGTTATATGTTATGACGTTATAACGTATTACGTTATATGGTATAACGTCATAACGTATTACGTTATATGTTATAACGTTATAACGTATTACGTTATATGGGATGACATTATAACGTAATAGGTTATATGGTATGACGTTATAACGTATTACGTTATATGGCATAACGTTATAACGTATTACGTTATATGGTATGTCGTTATAACGTATTACGTTATAGGGAATGACGTTATAACGTATAACGTTATATGTTATCACGTTATAACGTATTATGTTATATGGTATGACGTTATAACGTATTACGTTATAGGGGATGACGTTATAACGTACTACGTTACATGGGATGACGTTATAACGTATTACGTTTTATATTATAACGGTATAACGTAATAATTTATACGGTATGGCGCTATAACGTATTACGTTATAAGGTATAACGTTATAACGTACTACGTTATATGGGATGACGTTATAACGTATTACGTTATATGCGAAAACGTTATAGCGCATTCCATTATATGGTATAACGTTATAACGTATTACGTTATATGGTATAACGTTATAACGTAATAGGTTATATGGTATGACGTTATAACGTATTACGTTATATGGCATAACGTTATAACGTATTACGTTATATGGTATGACGTTATAACGTATTACGTTATAGGGGATGACGTTATAACGTATTACGTTATATGTTATTACGTTATAACGTATTACGTTATATGGTATGGCGTTATAACGTATTACATTATAGGGGATGACGTTATAACGTACTACGTTACATGGGATGACGTTATAACGTATTACGTTATATGGTATAAAGTCATAACGTATTACGTTATATGTTATAACGTTATAACGTATTACGTTATATGGTATAACGTCATAACGTATTACGTTATATGTTATAACGTTATAACGTATTTCGTTATATGGCATGTCGTTGTAACGTATTAAGTTATATGGCATAACGTTATAACGTATTACGTTATATGGTATGACGTTATAACGTATTACGTTATAGGGGATGACGTTATAACGTATTACGTTATATGTTATTACGTTATAACGTATTACGTTATATGGTATGACGTTATAACGTATTACGTTATAGGGGATGACGTTATAACGTATTACGTTATATGTTATGACGTTATAACGTATTACGTTATATGGTATGACGTTATAACGTATTACGTTATATGTTATAACGTTATAACGTATTACGTGATATGGTATGACGTTATAACGTATTACGTTATAGGGGATGACGTTATAACGTATTACGTTACATGTTATCACGTTATAACGTATTATGATATATGGTATGACGTTATAACGTATTACGTTATAGGGGATGACGTTATAACGTACTACGTTACATGGGATGACGTTATAACGTATTACGTTATATATTATAACGGTATAACGTATTACGTTATATGGGATGACGTTATAACGTATTACGTTATATGGGATGACGTTATAACGTATTACGTTATATGTTATGACGTTATAACGTATTACGTTATATGTTATAACGTTATAACGTATTACGTTATATGGGATGACGTTATAACGTAATAGGTTATATGGTATGACGTTATAACGTATTACGTTATATGGCTTAACGTTATAACGTATTACGTTATATGGTATGACGTTATAACGTATTACGTTATAGGGGATGACGTTATAACGTATTACGTTATATGTTATCACGTTATAACGTATTATGATATATGGTATGACGTTATAACGTATTACGTTATAGGGGATGACGTTATAACGTACTACGTTACATGGGATGACGTTATAACGTATTACGTTATATATTATAACGGTATAACGTAATAATTTATACGGTATGGCGCTATAACGTATTACGTTATATGGTATAACGTTATAACGTACTACGTTATATGTTATAACGTTATAACGTATTACGTGATATGGTATGTCGTTATAACGTATTACGTTATATGGCATAACGTTATAACGTATTACGTTATATGGTATGACGTTATAACGTATTACGTTATATGGGATGACGTTATAACGTATTACGTTATATGGTATAACGTTATAACGTATTACGTTATATGGCATAACGTTATGACGTATTACGTTATATATTATAACGTTATAACGTATTACGTTATATGGGATGACGTTATAACGTATTACGTTATATGTTATGACGTTATAACGTATTACGTTATATGGTATAACGTCATAACGTATTACGTTATATGTTATAACGTTATAACGTATTACGTTATATGGAATGACGTTATAACGTAATAGGTTATATGGTATGACGTTATAACGTATTACGTTATATGGCATAACGTTATAACGTATTACGTTATATGGTATGACGTTATAACGTATTACGTTATAGGGGATGACGTTATAACGTATTACGTTATATGATATCACGTTATAACGTATTATGTTATATGGTATGACGTTATAACGTATTACGTTATAGGGGATGACGTTATAACGTACTACGTTACATGGGATGACGTTATAACGTATTACGTTATATATTATAACGGTATAACGTAATAATTTATACGGTATGGCGCTATAACGTATTACGTTATATGGTATAACGTTATAACGTACTACGTTATATGGGATGACGTTATAACGTATTACGTTATATGCGAAAACGTTATAGCGCATTCCATTATATGGTATAACTTTATAACGTATTACGTTATATGGTATAACGTTATAACGTATTACGTTATATGTTATGACGTTATAACGTATTACGTTATATGGTATAACGTCATAACGTATGACGTTATATGTTATAACGTTATAACGTATTACGTTATATGGGATGACGTTATAACGTAATAGGTTATATGGTATGACGTTATAACGTATTACGTTATATGGCATAACGTTATAACGTATTACGTTATATGGTATGCCGTTATAACGTATTACGTTATAGGGGATGACGTTATAACGTATTACGTTATATGTTATTACATTATAACGTATTACGTTATATGGTATGACGTTATAACGTATTACATAATAGGGGATGACGTTATAACGTACTACGTTACATGGGATGACGTTATAACGTATTACGTTATATGGTATAATGTCATAACGTATTACGTTATATGTTATAACGTTATAACGTATTACGTTATATGGTATAACGTCATAACGTATTACGTTATATGTTATAACGTTACAACGTATTACGTTATATGGCATGTCGTTGTAACGTATTAAGTTATATGGCATAACGTTATAACGTATTACGTTATAGGGGATGACGTTATAACGTATTACGTTATATGTTATTACGTTATAACGTATTACGTTATATGGTATGACGTTATAACGTATTACGTTATAGGGGATGACGTTATAACGTATTACGTTATATGTTATGACGTTATAACGTATTACGTTATATGGTATGACGTTATAACGTATTACGTTATATGTTATAACGTTATAACGTATTACGCTATATGGTATGTCGTTATAACGTATTACGTTATATGGCATAACGTTATAACGTATTACGTTATATGGTATGACGTTATAACGTATTACGTTATATGGGATGACGTTATAACGTATTACGTTATATGTTATGACGTTATAACGTATTACGTTATATGGTATAACGTCATAACGTATTACGTTATATGTTATAACGTTATAACGTATTACGTTATATGGGATGACGTTATAACGTAATAGGTTATATGGTATGACGTTATAACGTATTACGTTATATGGCATAACGTTATAACGTATTACGTTATATGGTATGACGTTATAACGTATTACGTTATAGGGAATGACGTTATAACGTATAACGTTATATGTTATCACGTTATAACGTATTATGTTATATGGTATGACGTTATAACGTATTACGTTATAGGGGATGACGTTATAACGTACTACGTTACATGGGATGACGTTATAACGTATTACGTTTTATATTATAACGGTATAACGTAATAATTTATACGGTATGGCGCTATAACGTATTACGTTATAAGGTATAACGTTATAACGTACTACGTTATATGGGATGACGTTATAACGTATTACGTTATATGCGAAAACGTTATAGCGCATTCCATTATATGGTATAACGTTATAACGTATTACGTTATATGGTATAACGTTATAACGTAATAGGTTATATGGTATGACGTTATAACGTATTACGTTATATGGCATAACGTTATAACGTATTACGTTATATGGTATGACGTTATAACGTATTACGTTATAGGGGATGACGTTATAACGTATTACGTTATATGTTATTACGTTATAACGTATTACGTTATATGGTATGGCGTTATAACGTATTACATTATAGGGGATGACGTTATAACGTACTACGTTACATGGGATGACGTTATAACGTATTACGTTATATGGTATAAAGTCATAACGTATTACGTTATATGTTATAACGTTATAACGTATTACGTTATATGGTATAACGTCATAACGTATTACGTTATATGTTATAACGTTATAACGTATTTCGTTATATGGCATGTCGTTGTAACGTATTAAGTTATATGGCATAACGTTATAACGTATTACGTTATATGGTATGACGTTATAACGTATTACGTTATAGGGGATGACGTTATAACGTATTACGTTATATGTTATTACGTTATAACGTATTACGTTATATGGTATGACGTTATAACGTATTACGTTATAGGGGATGACGTTATAACGTATTACGTTATATGTTATGACGTTATAACGTATTACGTTATATGGTATGACGTTATAACGTATTACGTTATATGTTATAACGTTATAACGTATTACGTGATATGGTATGACGTTATAACGTATTACGTTATAGGGGATGACGTTATAACGTATTACGTTACATGTTATCACGTTATAACGTATTATGATATATGGTATGACGTTATAACGTATTACGTTATAGGGGATGACGTTATAACGTACTACGTTACATGGGATGACGTTATAACGTATTACGTTATATATTATAACGGTATAACGTATTACGTTATATGGGATGACGTTATAACGTATTACGTTATATGGGATGACGTTATAACGTATTACGTTATATGTTATGACGTTATAACGTATTACGTTATATGTTATAACGTTATAACGTATTACGTTATATGGGATGACGTTATAACGTAATAGGTTATATGGTATGACGTTATAACGTATTACGTTATATGGCATAACGTTATAACGTATTACGTTATATGGTATGACGTTATAACGTATTACGTTATAGGGGATGACGTTATAACGTATTACGTTATATGTTATCACGTTATAACGTATTATGTTATATGGTATGACGTTATAACGTATTACGTTATAGGGGATGACGTTATAACGTACTACGTTACATGGGATGACGTTATAACGTATTACGTTATATATTATAACGGTATAACGTAATAATTTATACGGTATGGCGCTATAACGTATTACGTTATATGGTATAACGTTATAACGTACTACGTTATATGGTATGACGTTATAACGTATTACGTTATAGGGAATGACGTTATAACGTATAACGTTATATGTTATCACGTTATAACGTATTATGTTATATGGTATGACGTTATAACGTATTACGTTATAGGGGATGACGTTATAACGTACTACGTTACATGGGATGACGTTATAACGTATTACGTTTTATATTATAACGGTATAACGTAATAATTTATACGGTATGGCGCTATAACGTATTACGTTATAAGGTATAACGTTATAACGTACTACGTTATATGGGATGACGTTATAACGTATTACGTTATATGCGAAAACGTTATAGCGCATTCCATTATATGGTATAACGTTATAACGTATTACGTTATATGGTATAACGTTATAACGTAATAGGTTATATGGTATGACGTTATAACGTATTACGTTATATGGCATAACGTTATAACGTATTACGTTATATGGTATGACGTTATAACGTATTACGTTATAGGGGATGACGTTATAACGTATTACGTTATATGTTATTACGTTATAACGTATTACGTTATATGGTATGGCGTTATAACGTATTACATTATAGGGGATGACGTTATAACGTACTACGTTACATGGGATGACGTTATAACGTATTACGTTATATGGTATAAAGTCATAACGTATTACGTTATATGTTATAACGTTATAACGTATTACGTTATATGGTATAACGTCATAACGTATTACGTTATATGTTATAACGTTATAACGTATTTCGTTATATGGCATGTCGTTGTAACGTATTAAGTTATATGGCATAACGTTATAACGTATTACGTTATATGGTATGACGTTATAACGTATTACGTTATAGGGGATGACGTTATAACGTATTACGTTATATGTTATTACGTTATAACGTATTACGTTATATGGTATGACGTTATAACGTATTACGTTATAGGGGATGACGTTATAACGTATTACGTTATATGTTATGACGTTATAACGTATTACGTTATATGGTATGACGTTATAACGTATTACGTTATATGTTATAACGTTATAACGTATTACGTGATATGGTATGACGTTATAACGTATTACGTTATAGGGGATGACGTTATAACGTATTACGTTACATGTTATCACGTTATAACGTATTATGATATATGGTATGACGTTATAACGTATTACGTTATAGGGGATGACGTTATAACGTACTACGTTACATGGGATGACGTTATAACGTATTACGTTATATATTATAACGGTATAACGTATTACGTTATATGGGATGACGTTATAACGTATTACGTTATATGGGATGACGTTATAACGTATTACGTTATATGTTATGACGTTATAACGTATTACGTTATATGTTATAACGTTATAACGTATTACGTTATATGGGATGACGTTATAACGTAATAGGTTATATGGTATGACGTTATAACGTATTACGTTATATGGCATAACGTTATAACGTATTACGTTATATGGTATGACGTTATAACGTATTACGTTATAGGGGATGACGTTATAACGTATTACGTTATATGTTATCACGTTATAACGTATTATGATATATGGTATGACGTTATAACGTATTACGTTATAGGGGATGACGTTATAACGTACTACGTTACATGGGATGACGTTATAACGTATTACGTTATATATTATAACGGTATAACGTAATAATTTATACGGTATGGCGCTATAACGTATTACGTTATATGGTATAACGTTATAACGTACTACGTTATATGTTATAACGTTATAACGTATTACGTGATATGGTATGTCGTTATAACGTATTACGTTATATGGCATAACGTTATAACGTATTACGTTATATGGTATGACGTTATAACGTATTACGTTATATGGGATGACGTTATAACGTATTACGTTATATGGTATAACGTTATAACGTATTACGTTATATGGCATAACGTTATAACGTATTACGTTATATATTATAACGTTATAACGTATTACGTTATATGGGATGACGTTATAACGTATTACGTTATATGTTATGACGTTATAACGTATTACGTTATATGGTATAACGTCATAACGTATTACGTTATATGTTATAACGTTATAACGTATTACGTTATATGGAATGACGTTATAACGTAATAGGTTATATGGTATGACGTTATAACGTATTACGTTATATGGCATAACGTTATAACGTATTACGTTATATGGTATGACGTTATAACGTATTACGTTATAGGGGATGACGTTATAACGTATTACGTTATATGATATCACGTTATAACGTATTATGTTATATGGTATGACGTTATAACGTATTACGTTATAGGGGATGACGTTATAACGTACTACGTTACATGGGATGACGTTATAACGTATTACGTTATATATTATAACGGTATAACGTAATAATTTATACGGTATGGCGCTATAACGTATTACGTTATATGGTATAACGTTATAACGTACTACGTTATATGGGATGACGTTATAACGTATTACGTTATATGCGAAAACGTTATAGCGCATTCCATTATATGGTATAACGTTATAACGTATTACGTTATATGGTATAACGTTATAACGTATTACGCTATATGTTATGACGTTATAACGTATTACGTTATATGGTATAACGTCATAACGTATGACGTTATATGTTATAACGTTATAACGTATTACGTTATATGGGATGACGTTATAACGTAATAGGTTATATGGTATGACGTTATAACGTATTACGTTATATGGCATAACGTTATAACGTATTACGTTATATGGTATGACGTTATAACGTATTACGTTATAGGGGATGACGTTATAACGTATTACGTTATATGTTATTACGTTATAACGTATTACGTTATATGGTATGGCGTTATAACGTATTACATAATAGGGGATGACGTTATAACGTACTACGTTACATTGGATGACGTTATAACGTATTACGTTATATGGTATAATGTCATAACGTATTACGTTATATGTTATATCGTTATAACGTATTACGTTATATGGTATAACGTCATAACGTATTACGTTATATGTTATAACGTTACAACGTATTACGTTATATGGCATGTCGTTGTAACGTATTAAGTTATATGGCATAACGTTATAACGTATTACGTTATAGGGGATGACGTTATAACGTATTACGTTATATGTTATTACGTTATAACGTATTACGTTATATGGTATGACGTTATAACGTATTACGTTATATGGTATGACGTTATAACGTATTACGTTATATGTTATAACGTTATAACGTATTACGTTATATGGTATGTCGTTATAACGTATTACGTTATATGGCATAACGTTATAACGTATTACGTTATATGGTATGACGTTATAACGTATTACGTTATATGGGATGACGTTATAACGTATTACGTTATATGGTATAACGTTATAACGTATTACGTTATATGGCATAACGTTATAACGTATTACGTTATATATTATAACGTTATAACGTATTACGTTATATGGGATGACGTTATAACGTATTACGTTATATGTTATGCCGTTATAACGTATTACGTTATATGGTATAACGTCATAACGTATTACGTTATATGTTATAACGTTATAACGTATTACGTTATATGGGATGACGTTATAACGTAATAGGTTATATGGTATGACGTTATAACGTATTACGTTATATGGCATAACGTTATAACGTATTACGTTATATGGTATGACGTTATAACGTATTACGTTATAGGGGATGACGTTATAACGTATAACGTTATATGTTATCACGTTATAACGTATTATGTTATATGGTATGACGTTATAACGTATTACGTTATAGGGGATGACGTTATAACGTACTACGTTACATGGGATGACGTTATAACGTATTACGTTTTATATTATAACGGTATAACGTAATAATTTATACGGTATGGCGCTATAACGTATTACGTTATAAGGTATAACGTTATAACGTACTACGTTATATGGGATGACGTTATAACGTATTACGTTATATGGTATAAAGTCATAACGTATTACGTTATATGTTATAACGTTATAACGTATTACGTTATATGTTATTACGTTATAACGTATTACGTTATATGGTATGACGTTATAACGTATTACGTTATAGGGGATGACGTTATAACGTATTACGTTATATGTTATGACGTTATAACGTATTACGTTATATGGTATGACGTTATAACGTATTACGTTATATGTTATAACGTTATAACGTATTACGTGATATGGTATGACGTTATAACGTATTACGTTATAGGGGATGACGTTATAACGTATTACGTTATATGTTATCACGTTATAACGTATTATGATATATGGTATGACGTTATAACGTATTACGTTATAGGGGATGACGTTATAACGTACTACGTTACATGGGATGACGTTATAACGTATTACGTTATATATTATAACGGTATAACGTAATAATTTATACGGTATGGCGCTATAACGTATTACGTTATATGGTATAACGTTATAGCGTACTACGTAATATGTTATAACGTTATAACGTATTACGTGATATGGTATGTCGTTATAACGTATTACGTTATATGGCATAACGTTATAACGTATTACGTTATATATTATAACGTTATAACGTAATAATTTATACGGTATGGCGCTATAACGTATTACGTTATAAGGTATAACGTTATAACGTACTACGTTATATGGGATGACGTTATAACGTATTACTTTCTATGTTATAACGTTGTAACGTATTACGTTATATGGTATGACGTTATAACGTATTACATTATAGGGGATGACGTTATAACGTACTACGTTACATGGGATGACGTTATAACGTATTACGTTATATGGTATAAAGTCATAACGTACTACGTTACATGGGATGACGTTATAGCGTATTACGTTATATATTATAACGGTATAACGTAATAATTTATACGGTATGGCGCTATAACGTATTACGTTATAAGGTATAACGTTATAACGTACTACGTTATATGGGATGACGTTATAACGTATTACGTTATATGCGAAAACGTTATAGCGCATTCCATTATATGGTATAACGTTATAACGTATCACGTTATATGGTATGACGTTATAACGTATTACGTTATATGGCATAACGTTATAACGTATTATGTTATATGGGATGACGTTATAACGTATTACTTTCTATGTTATAACGTTGTAACGCATTACGCTATATGGTATACAGTTATAACGTATTACGTTATATGGCATAACGTTATAAGGTATTACGTTATATGGTATGACGTTATAACGTATTACGTTATACGGGATGACGTTATAACGTATTACGTTATATGTTATGACGTTATAACGTATTACGTTATATGGTATGACGTTATAACGTATTACATTATATGTTATAACGTTATAACGTATTACGTTATATGGTATGTCGTTATAACGTATTACGTTATATGGCATAACGTTATAACGTATTACGTTATATGGTATGACGTTATAACGTATTACGTTATATGGGATGACGTTATAACGTATTACGTTATATGGTATAACGTTATAACGTATTACGTTATATGGCATAACGTTATAACGTATTACGTTATATGGTATGACGTTATAACGTATTACGTTATAGGGGATGACGTTATAACGTATTATGATATATGGTATGACGTTATAACGTATTACGTTATATATTATAACGGTATAACGTAATAATTTATACGGTATGGCGCTATAACGTATTACGTTATATGGTATAACGTTATAACGTACTACGTTATATGTTATAACGTTATAACGTATTACGTTATATGGCATAACGTTATAACGTATTACGTTATATGGTATGACGTTATTACGTATTACGTTATAGGGGATGACGTTATAACGTATTATGATATATGGTATGACGTTATAACGTATTACGTTATAGGGGATGACGTTATGACGTACTACGTTACATGGGATGACGTTATAACGTATTACGTTATATATTATAACGGTATAACGTAATAATTTATACGGTATGGCGCTATAACGTATTACGTTATATGGTATAACGTTATAACGAACTACGTTATATGTTATAACGTTATAACGTATTACGTGATATGGTATGTCGTTATAACGTATTACGTTATATGGCATAACGTTATAACGTATTACGTTATATGGTATGACGTTATAACGTATTACGTTATATGTTATTACGTTATAACGTATTACGTTATATGGTATGACGTTATAACGTATTACATTATAGGGGATGACGTTATAACGTACTACGTTACATGGGATGACGTTATAACGCATTACGTTATAGGGTATAAAGTCATAACGTATTACGTTATATGTTATAACGTTATAACGTATTACGTTATATGGTATAACGTCATAACGTATTACGTTATATGTTATAACGTTATAACGTATTACGTTATATGGCATGTCGTTGTAACGTATTAAGTTATATGGCATAACATTATAACGTATTACGTTATAGGGGATGACGTTATAACGTATTACGTTATATGTTATTACGTTATAACGTATTACGTTATATGGTATGACGTTATAACGTATTACGTTATAGGGGATGACGTTATAACGTATTACGTTATATGTTATGACGTTATAACGTATTACGTTATATGGTATGACGTTATAACGTATTACGTTATATGTTATAACGTTATAACGTATTACGTGATATGGTATGTCGTTATAACGTATTACGTTATAGGGGATGACGTTATAACGTATTATGATATATGGTATGACGTTATAACGTATTACGTTATAGGGGATGACGTTATAACGTACTACGTTACATGGGATGACGTTATAACGTATTACGTTATATATTATAACGGTATAACGTAATAATTTATACGGTATGGGGCTATAACGTATTACGTTATATGGTATAACGTTATAACGTACTACGTTATATGTTATAAGGTTATAACGTATTACGTGATATGGTATGTCGTTATAACGTATTACGTTATATGGCATAACGTTATAACGTATTACGTTATATGGTATGACGTTATAACGTATTACGTTATATGGGATGACGTTATAACGTATTACGTTATATGGTATAACGTTATAACGTATTACGTTATATGGCATAACGTTATAACGTATTACGTTATATATTATAACGTTATAACGTATTACGTTATATGGGATGACGTTATAACGTATTACGTTATATGTTATGACGTTATAACGTATTACGTTATATGGTATAACGTCATAACGTATTACGTTATATGTTATAACGTTATAACGTATTACGTTATATGGGATGACGTTATAACGTAATAGGTTATATGGTATGACGTTATAACGTATTACGTTATATGGCATAACGTTATAACGTATTACGTTATATGGTATGACGTTATAACGTATTACGTTATAGGGGATGACGTTATAACGTATTACGTTATATGTTATCACGTTATAACGTATTATGTTATATGGTATGACGTTATAACGTATTACGTTATAGGGGATGACGTTATAACGTACTACGTTACATGGGATGACGTTATAACGTATTACGTTATATATTATAACGGTATAACGTAATAATTTATACGGTATGGCGCTATAACGTATTACGTTATATGGTATAACGTTATAACGTACTACGTTATATGGGATGACGTTATAACGTATTACGTTATATGCGAAAACGTTATAGCGCATTCCATTATATGGTATAACGTTATAACGTATTACGTTATATGGTATAACGTTATAACGTATTACGTTATATGGTATGTCGTTATAACGTATTACTTTATATGTTATAACGTTATAACTTATCACGTTATATGGTATGACGTTATAACGTATTACGTTATATGGCATACCGTTATAACGTATTATGTTATATGGGATGACGTTATAACGTATTACTTTCTATGTTATAACGTTGTAACGTATTACGTTATATGGTATACAGTTATAACGTATTACGTTATATGGCATAACGTTATAACGTATCACGTTATATGGTATGACGTTATAACGTATTACGTTATAGGGGATGACGTTATAACGTATCACGTTATATGGTATGACGTTATAACGTATTACGTTATAGGGGATGACGTTATAACGTATTACGTTATATGGGATGACGATATAACGTATTACGTTATATGGTATGACGTTATAACTTAATACGTTACTTGTTATGACGCTATAACGTACTACGTTATATGTTATCACGTTATAACGTATTATGTTATATGGTATGACGTTATAACGTATTACGTTATAGGGGATGACGTTATAACGTACTACGATACATGGGATGACGTTATAACGTATTACGTTATATATTATAACGGTATAACGTAATAATTTATACGGTATGGCGCTGTAACGTATTACGTTATATGGTATAACGTTATAACGTACTACGTTATATGGGATGACGTTATAACGTATTACGTTATATGGTATAACGTTATAACGTATTACGTTATATGTTATAACGTTATAACGTATTACGTTATATGGTATGTCGTTATAACGTATTACTTTATATGTTATAACGTTATAACGTATCACGTTATATGGTATGACGTTATAACGTATTACGTTATATGGCATAACGTTATAACATATTATGTTATATTGGATGACGTTATAACGTATTACTTTCTATGTTATAACGTTGTAACGTATTACGTTATATGGTATACAGTTATAACGTATTACGTTATATGGCATAACGTTATAACGTATTACGTTATATGGTATGACGTTATAACGTATTACGTTATAGGGGATGACGTTATAACGTATTACGTTATATGTTATTACGTTATAACGTATTACGTTATATGGTATGACGTTATAACGTATTACATTATAGGGGATGACGTTATAACGTACTACGTTACATGGGATGACGTTATAACGTATTACGTTATATGGTATAAAGTCATAACGTATTACGTTATATGTTATAACGTTATAACGTATTACGTTATATGGTATAACGTCATAACGTATTACGTTATATGTTATAACGTTATAACGTATTACGTTATATGGCATGTCGTTGTAACGTATTAAGTTATATGGCATAACGTTATAACGTATTACGTTATAGGGGATGACGTTATAACGTATTACGTTATATGTTATTACGTTATAGCGTATTACGTTATATGGTATGACGTTATAACGTATTACGTTATAGGGGATGACGTTTAACGTATTACGTTATATGTTATGACGTTATAACGTATTACGTTATAGGGGATGACGTTATAACGTATTACGTTATATGTTATTACGTTATAACGTATTACGTTATATGGTATGACGTTATAACGTATTACGTTATATGGTATGTCGTTATAACGTATTAAGTTATGTGGCATAACGTTATAACGTACTACGTTACATGGGATGACGTTATAACGTATTACGTTATATGGGACGACGTTATAGCGCATGACATTATATGGTATAACGTTATAACGTATTACGTTATATGTTATAACGTTATAACGTATTACGTTATATGGTATGTCGTTGTAACGTATTAAGTTATATGGCATAACGTTATAACGTATTACGTTATATGGTATGACGTTATAACGTATTACGTTATAGGGGATGACGTTATAACGTATTACGTTATATGTTATTACGTTATAACGTATTACGTTATATGGTATAACGTTATAACGTATTACGTTATATGTTATAACATTATAACGTATTGCGTTATATGGTATGTCGTTATAACGTATTACTTTATATGTTATAACGTTATAACGTATCACGTTATATGGTATGACGTTATAACGTATTACGTTATAGGGGTGACGTTATAACGTATTACGTTATATGTTATAACGTTATAACGTATTACGTTATATGGGATGACGTTATAACGTGTTACGTTATATGGTATAACGTTATAACGTATTACGTTATATGGGACGACGTTATAGCGCATGACATTATATGGTATAACGTTATAACGTATTACGTTATATGTTATAACGTTATAACGTATTACGTTATATGGTATGTCGTTGTAACGTATTAAGTTATATGGCATAACGTTATAACGTATTACGTTATATGGTATGACGTTATAACGTATTACGTTATAGGGGATGACGTTATAACGTATTACGTTATATGTTATTACGTTATAACGTATTACGTTATATGGTATAACGTTATAACGTATTACGTTATATGTTATAACATTATAACGTATTGCGTTATATGGTATGTCGTTATAACGTATTACTTTATATGTTATAACGTTATAACGTATCACGTTATATGGTATGACGTTATAACCTATTACGTTATAGGGGATGACGTTATAACGTATTACGTTATATGTTATTACGTTATAACGTATTACGTTATATGGTATGACGTTATAACCTATTACGTTATATGGTATGTCGTTATAACGTATTAAGTTATGTGGCATAACGTTATAACGTATTACGTTATATGGTATGACGTTATAACGTATTACGTTATATAGTATGTCCTTATAACGTATTACGTTATATGGCATAACGTTATAACGTATTACGTTATATGGAATAACGTTATAACGTAATACGTTATATGGTAAGACGTTATAACTTACTACGTTATATGGGATGACGATATAACGTATTACGTTATATGGTATGACGTTATAACTTAATACGTTACTTGTTATGACGTTATAACGTACTACGTTATATGGGATGACGTTATAACGTATTACGTTATATGCGACGACGTTATAGCGCATTACATTATATGGTATAACGTTATAACGTATTACGTTATATGGTATAACGTTATAACCTATTACGTTATATGTTATAACGTTATAACGTATTACGTTATATGGTATAACGTTATAACGTATTACGTTATATGTTATAACGTTATAACGTATTACGTTATATGGTATGACGTTATAACGTATTACGTTATATGGGATGACGTTATAACGTATTACTTTCTATGTTATAACGTTGTAACGTATTACGTTATATGGTATACAGTTATAACGTATTACGTTATATGGTATAACGTCATAACGTATTACGTTATATGTTATAACGTTATAACGTATTACGTTATATGGCATGTCGTTGTAAGGTATTAAGTTATATGGCATAACGTTATAACGTATTACGTTATAGGGGATGACGTTATAACGTATTACGTTATAGGGGATGACGTTATAACGTACTACGTTACATGGGATGACGTTATAACGTATTACGTTATATGGTATAACGTCATAACGTATTACGTTATATGTTATAACGCTATAACGTATTACGTTATATGGCATGTCGTTGTAAGGTATTAAGTTATATGGCATAACGTTATAACGTATTACGTTATAGGGGATGACGTTATAACGTATTACGTTATAGGGGATGACGTTATAACGTATTACGTTATATGTTATGACGTTATAACGTATTACGTTATATGGTATGTCGTTATAACGTATTACTTAATATGTTATAACGTTATAACGTATCACGTTATATGGTATGACGTTATAACGTATCACGTTATATGGTATGACGTTATAACGTATCACGTTATATGGCATAACGTTATAACGTATTACGTTATATGATATAACGTTATAACGTAATACGTTATATGGGATGACGTTATAACGTAATAGGTTATATGGTATGACGATATAACGTATTACGCTATATGGGATGACGTTATAACGTATTACGTTCTATGTTATAACGTTGTAACGTATTACGTTATATGGTATACAGTTATAACGTATTACGTTATATGGCATAACGTTATAACGTATTACGTTATATGGTATGTCGTTATAACGTATTAAGTTATGTGGCATAACGTTATAACGTATTACGTTATATGGTATGACGTTGTAACGTATTACGTTATATGGAACGACGTTATAACGTATTACGTTATATGGTATGACGTTATAACGTATTACGTTATAGGGGATGACGTTATAACGTATTACGTTATATGTTATTACGTTATAACGTATTACGTTATATGGTATAACGTTATAACGTATTACGTTATATGTTATAACATTATAACGTATTGCGTTATATGGTATGTCGTTATAACGTATTACTTTATATGTTATAACGTTATAACGTATCACGTTATATGGTATGACGTTATAACGTATTACGTTATAGGGGTGACGTTATAACGTATTACGTTATATGTTATAACGTTATAACGTATTACGTTATATGGGATGACGTTATAACGTGTTACGTTATATGGTATAACGTTATAACGTATTACGTTATATGGCATAACGTTATAACGTATTACGTTATATGTTATAACGTTATAACGTATTACGTTATATGGGATGACGTTATAACGTATTACGTTATATGTTATGACGTTATAACGTATTACGTTATATGGTATAACGTCATAACGTATTACGTTATATGTTATAACGTTATAACGTATTACGTTATATAGTATGTCCTTATAACGTATTACGTTATATGGTATGTCGTTATAACGTATTAAGTTATGTGGCATAACGTTATAACGTATTACGTTATATGGTATGACGTTGTAACGTATTACGTTATATGGTATGACGTTATAACTTAATACGTTACTTGTTATGACGTTATAACGTATTACGTTATATGTTATAACGTTATAACGTATTACGTTATATGGTATGTCGTTGTAACGTATTAAGTTATATGGCATAACGTTATAACGTATTACGTTATATGGTATGACGTTATAACGTATTACATTATAGGGGATGACGTTATAACGTATTACGTTATATGTTATTACGTTATAACGTATTACGTTATATGGTATAACGTTATAACGTATTACGTTATATGTTATAACATTATAACGTATTGCGTTATATGGTATGTCGTTATAACGTATTACGTTATATGTTATAACGTTATAACGTATTACGTTATATGGTATGTCGTTGTAACGTATTAAGTTATATGGCATAACGTTATAACGTATTACGTTATATGGTATGACGTTATAACGTATTACATTATAGGGGATGACGTTATAACGTATTACGTTATATGTTATTACGTTATAACGTATTACGTTATATGGTATAACGTTATAACGTATTACGTTATATGTTATAACATTATAACGTATTGCGTTATATGGTATGTCGTTATAACGTATTACTTTATATGCTATAACGTTATAACGTATCACGTTATATGGTATGACGTTATAACGTATTACGTTATAGGGGATGACGTTATAACGTATTACGTTATATGGGATGACGATATAACGTATTACGTTATATGGTATGACGTTATAACATAATACGTTACTTGTTATGACGCTATAACGTACTACGTTATATGTTATCACGTTATAACGTATTATGTTATATGGTATGACGTTATAACGTATTACGTTATAGGGGATGACGTTATAACGTACTACGATACATGGGATGACGTTATAACGTATTACGTTATATATTATAACGGTATAGCGTAATAATTTATACGGTATGGCGCTATAACGTATTACGTTATATGGTATAACGTTATAACGTACTACGTTATATGGGATGACGTTATAACGTATTACGTTATATGGTATAACGTTATAACGTATTACGTTATATGTTATAACGTTATAACGTATTACGTTATATGGTATGTCGTTATAACGTATTACTTTATATGTTATAACGTTATAACGTATCACGTTATATGGTATGACGTTATAACGTATTACGTTATACGGCATAACGTTATAACGTATGATGTTATATGGGATGACATTATAACGTATTACTTTCTATGTTATAACGTTGTAACGTATTACGTTATATGGTATACAGTTATAACGTATTACGTTATATGGCATAACGTTATAACGTATTACGTTATATGGTATGACGTTATAACGTATTACGTTATAGGGGATGACGTTATAACGTATTACGTTATATGTTATTACGTTATAACGTATTACGTTATATGATATGACGTTATAACGTATTACATTATAGGGGATGACGTTATAACGTACTACGTTACATGGGATGACGTTATAACGTATTACGTTATATGGTATAAAGTCATAACGTATTACGTTATATGTTATAACGTTATAACGTATTACGTTATATGGTATAACGTCATAACGTATTACGTTATATGTTATAACGTTATAACGTATTACGTTATATGGCATGTCGTTGTAACGTATTAAGTTATATGGCATAACGTTATAACGTATTACGTTATAGGGGATGACGTTATAACGTATTACGTTATATGTTATTACGTTATAACGTATTACGTTATATGGTATAACGTCATAACGTATTACGTTATATGTTATAACGTTATAACGTATTACGTTATATAGTATGTCCTTATAACGTATTACGTTATATGGTATGTCGTTATAACGTATTAAGTTATGTGGCATAACGTTATAACGTATTACGTTATATGGCATAACGTTATAACGTATTACGTTATAGGGGATGACGTTATAACGTATTACGTTATATGTTATTACGTTATAACGTATTACGTTATATGGTATAACGTTATAACGTATTACGTTATATGGTATGTCGTTGTAACGTATTAAGTTATATGGCATAACGTTATAACGTATTACGTTATATGGTATGACGTTATAACGTATCACATTATAGGGGATGACGTTATAACGTATTACGTTATATGTTATTACGTTATAACGTATTACGTTATATGGTATAACGTTATAACGTATTACGTTATATGTTATAACATTATAACGTATTGCGTTATATGGTATGTCGTTATAACGTATTACTTTATATGCTATAACGTTATAACGTATCACGTTATATGGTATGACGTTATAACGTATTACGTTATAGGGGATGACGTTATAACGTATTACGTTATATGGGATGACGATATAACGTATTACGTTATATGGTATGACGTTATAACTTAATACGTTACTTGTTATGACGCTATAACGTACTACGTTATATGTTATCACGTTATAACGTATTATGTTATATGGTATGACGTTATAACGTATTACGTTATAGGGGATGACGTTATAACGTACTACGATACATGGGATGACGTTATAACGTATTACGTTATATATTATAACGGTATAACGTAATAATTTATACGGTATGGCGCTATAACGTATTACGTTATATGGTATAACGTTATAACGTACTACGTTATATGGGATGACGTTATAACGTATTACGTTATATGGTATAACGTTATAACGTATTACGTTATATGTTATAACGTTATAACGTATTACGTTATATGGTATGTCGTTATAACGTATTACTTTATATGTTATAACGTTATAACGTATCACGTTATATGGTATGACGTTATAACGTATTACGTTATATGGCATAACGTTATAACGTATTATGTTATATGGGATGACGTTATAACGTATTACTTTCTATGTTATAACGTTGTAACGTATTACGTTATATGGTATACAGTTATAACGTATTACGTTATATGGCATAACGTTATAACGTATTACGTTATATGGTATGACGTTATAACGTATTACGTTATAGGGGATGACGTTATAACGTATTACGTTATATGTTATTACGTTATAACGTATTACGTTATATGATATGACGTTATAACGTATTACATTATAGGGGATGACGTTATAACGTACTACGTTACATGGGATGACGTTATAACGTATTACGTTATATGGTATAAAGTCATAACGTATTACGTTATATGTTATAACGTTATAACGTATTACGTTATATGGTATAACGTCATAACGTATTACGTTATATGTTATAACGTTATAACGTATTATGTTATATGGTATGACGTTATAACGTATTACGTTATAGGGGATGACGTTATAACGTACTACGATACATGGGATGACGTTATAACGTATTACGTTATATATTATAACGGTATAACGTAATAATTTATACGGTATGGCGCTATAACGTATTACGTTATATGGTATAACGTTATAACGTACTACGTTATATGGGATGACGTTATAACGTATTACGTTATATGGTATAACGTTATAACGTATTACGTTATATGTTATAACGTTATAACGTATTACGTTATATGGTATGTCGTTATAACGTATTACTTTATATGTTATAACGTTATAACGTATCACGTTATATGGTATGACGTTATAACGTATTACGTTATATGGCATAACGTTATAACGTATTATGTTATATGGGATGACGTTATAACGTATTACTTTCTATGTTATAACGTTGTAACGTATTACGTTATATGGTATACAGTTATAACGTATTACGTTATATGGCATAACGTTATAACGTATTACGTTATATGGTATGACGTTATAACGTATTACGTTATAGGGGATGACGTTTAACGTATTACGTTATATGTTATGACGTTATAACGTATTACGTTATAGGGGATGACGTTATAACGTATTACGTTATATGTTATTACGTTATAACGTATTACGTTATATGGTATGACGTTATAACTTATTACGTTATATGGTATGTCGTTATAACGTATTAAGTTATGTGGCATAACGTTATAACGTACTACGTTACATGGGATGACGTTATAACGTATTACGTTATATGGGACGACGTTATAGCGCATGACATTATATGGTACAACGTTATAACGTATTACGTTATATGTTATAACGTTATAACGTATTACGTTATATGGTATGTCGTTGTAACGTATTAAGTTATATGGCATAACGTTATAACGTATTACGTTATATGGTATGTCGTTATAACGTATTACGTTATAGGGGATGACGTTATAACGTATTACGTTATATGTTATTACGTTATAACGTATTACGTTATATGGTATAACGTTATAACGTATTACGTTATATGTTATAACATTATAACGTATTGCGTTATATGGTATGTCGTTATAACGTATTACTTTATATGTTATAACGTTATAACGTATCACGTTATATGGTATGACGTTATAACGTATTACGTTATAGGGGATGACGTTATAACGTATTACGTTATATGGGATGACGATATAACGTATTACGTTATATGGTATGACGTTATAACTTAATACGTTACTTGTTATGACGCTATAACGTACTACGTTATATGTTATCACGTTATAACGTATTATGTTATATGGTATGACGTTATAACGTATTACGTTATATGGTATGACGTTATA
The DNA here is from genome assembly GCF_024542735.1 of Bombus huntii. Taxonomy (NCBI): domain Eukaryota; kingdom Metazoa; phylum Arthropoda; class Insecta; order Hymenoptera; family Apidae; genus Bombus; species Bombus huntii. Next base: position 23,525,124 of record NC_066238.1, read on the forward strand.
ACGTATTACGTTATATGGGATGACGTTATAACGTGTTACGTTATATGGTATAACGTTATAACGTATTACGTTATATGGCATAACGTTATAACGTATTACGTTATATATTATAACGTTATAACGTATTACGTTATATGGGATGACGTTATAACGTATTACGTTATATGTTATGACGTTATAACGTATTACGTTATATGGTATAACGTCATAACGTATTACGTTATATGTTATAACGTTATAACGTATTACGTTATATGGGATGACGTTATAACGTAATAGGTTATATGGTATGACGTTATAACGTATTACGTTATATGGCATAACGTTATAACGTATTACGTTATATGTTATGACGTTATAACGTATTACGTTATATGGTATAACGTTATAACGTATTACGTTATATGGTATGTCGTTATAACGTATTAAGTTATGTGGCATAACGTTATAACGTATTACGTTATATGGTATGACGTTATAACGGATTACGTTATATGGTATGACGTTATAACGTATTACGTTATAGGGGATGACGTTATAACGTATTACGTTATATGTTATCACGTTATAACGTATTATGTTATATGGTATGACGTTATAACGTATTACGTTATAGGGGATGACGTTATAACTTACTACGTTACATGGGATGACGTTATAACGTATTACGTTATATGTTATCACGTTATAACGTATTATGTTATATGGTATGACGTTATAACGTACTACGTTATATGGGATGACGTTATAACGTATTACGTTATATGGTATAACGTTATAACGTATTACGTTATATGTTATAACGTTATAACGTATTACGTTATATGGTATGTCGTTATAACGTATTACTTTATATGTTATAACGTTATAACGTATCACGTTATATGGTATGACGTTATAACGTATTACGTTATACGGCATAACGTTATAACGTATGATGTTATATGGGATGACATTATAACGTATTACTTTCTATGTTATAACGTTGTAACGTATTACGTTATATGGTATACAGTTATAACGTATTACGTTATATGGCATAACGTTATAACGTATTACGTTATATGGTATGACGTTATAACGTATTACGTTATAGGGGATGACGTTATAACGTATTACGTTATATGTTATTACGTTATAACGTATTACGTTATATGATATGACGTTATAACGTATTACATTATAGGGGATGACGTTATAACGTACTACGTTACATGGGATGACGTTATAACGTATTACGTTATATGGTATAAAGTCATAACGTATTACGTTATATGTTATAACGTTATAACGTATTACGTTATATGGTATAACGTCATAACGTATTACGTTATATGTTATAACGTTATAACGTATTACGTTATATGGCATGTCGTTGTAACGTATTAAGTTATATGGCATAACGTTATAACGTATTACGTTATAGGGGATGACGTTATAACGTATTACGTTATATGTTATTACGTTATAACGTATTACGTTATATGGTATAACGTCATAACGTATTACGTTATATGTTATAACGTTATAACGTATTACGTTATATAGTATGTCCTTATAACGTATTACGTTATATGGTATGTCGTTATAACGTATTAAGTTATGTGGCATAACGTTATAACGTATTACGTTATATGGCATAACGTTATAACGTATTACGTTATAGGGGATGACGTTATAACGTATTACGTTATATGTTATTACGTTATAACGTATTACGTTATATGGTATAACGTTATAACGTATTACGTTATATGGTATGTCGTTGTAACGTATTAAGTTATATGGCATAACGTTATAACGTATTACGTTATATGGTATGACGTTATAACGTATCACATTATAGGGGATGACGTTATAACGTATTACGTTATATGTTATTACGTTATAACGTATTACGTTATATGGTATAACGTTATAACGTATTACGTTATATGTTATAACATTATAACGTATTGCGTTATATGGTATGTCGTTATAACGTATTACTTTATATGCTATAACGTTATAACGTATCACGTTATATGGTATGACGTTATAACGTATTACGTTATAGGGGATGACGTTATAACGTATTACGTTATATGGGATGACGATATAACGTATTACGTTATATGGTATGACGTTATAACTTAATACGTTACTTGTTATGACGCTATAACGTACTACGTTATATGTTATCACGTTATAACGTATTATGTTATATGGTATGACGTTATAACGTATTACGTTATAGGGGATGACGTTATAACGTACTACGATACATGGGATGACGTTATAACGTATTACGTTATATATTATAACGGTATAACGTAATAATTTATACGGTATGGCGCTATAACGTATTACGTTATATGGTATAACGTTATAACGTACTACGTTATATGGGATGACGTTATAACGTATTACGTTATATGGTATAACGTTATAACGTATTACGTTATATGTTATAACGTTATAACGTATTACGTTATATGGTATGTCGTTATAACGTATTACTTTATATGTTATAACGTTATAACGTATCACGTTATATGGTATGACGTTATAACGTATTACGTTATATGGCATAACGTTATAACGTATTATGTTATATGGGATGACGTTATAACGTATTACTTTCTATGTTATAACGTTGTAACGTATTACGTTATATGGTATACAGTTATAACGTATTACGTTATATGGCATAACGTTATAACGTATTACGTTATATGGTATGACGTTATAACGTATTACGTTATAGGGGATGACGTTATAACGTATTACGTTATATGTTATTACGTTATAACGTATTACGTTATATGATATGACGTTATAACGTATTACATTATAGGGGATGACGTTATAACGTACTACGTTACATGGGATGACGTTATAACGTATTACGTTATATGGTATAAAGTCATAACGTATTACGTTATATGTTATAACGTTATAACGTATTACGTTATATGGTATAACGTCATAACGTATTACGTTATATGTTATAACGTTATAACGTATTATGTTATATGGTATGACGTTATAACGTATTACGTTATAGGGGATGACGTTATAACGTACTACGATACATGGGATGACGTTATAACGTATTACGTTATATATTATAACGGTATAACGTAATAATTTATACGGTATGGCGCTATAACGTATTACGTTATATGGTATAACGTTATAACGTACTACGTTATATGGGATGACGTTATAACGTATTACGTTATATGGTATAACGTTATAACGTATTACGTTATATGTTATAACGTTATAACGTATTACGTTATATGGTATGTCGTTATAACGTATTACTTTATATGTTATAACGTTATAACGTATCACGTTATATGGTATGACGTTATAACGTATTACGTTATATGGCATAACGTTATAACGTATTATGTTATATGGGATGACGTTATAACGTATTACTTTCTATGTTATAACGTTGTAACGTATTACGTTATATGGTATACAGTTATAACGTATTACGTTATATGGCATAACGTTATAACGTATTACGTTATATGGTATGACGTTATAACGTATTACGTTATAGGGGATGACGTTTAACGTATTACGTTATATGTTATGACGTTATAACGTATTACGTTATAGGGGATGACGTTATAACGTATTACGTTATATGTTATTACGTTATAACGTATTACGTTATATGGTATGACGTTATAACTTATTACGTTATATGGTATGTCGTTATAACGTATTAAGTTATGTGGCATAACGTTATAACGTACTACGTTACATGGGATGACGTTATAACGTATTACGTTATATGGGACGACGTTATAGCGCATGACATTATATGGTACAACGTTATAACGTATTACGTTATATGTTATAACGTTATAACGTATTACGTTATATGGTATGTCGTTGTAACGTATTAAGTTATATGGCATAACGTTATAACGTATTACGTTATATGGTATGTCGTTATAACGTATTACGTTATAGGGGATGACGTTATAACGTATTACGTTATATGTTATTACGTTATAACGTATTACGTTATATGGTATAACGTTATAACGTATTACGTTATATGTTATAACATTATAACGTATTGCGTTATATGGTATGTCGTTATAACGTATTACTTTATATGTTATAACGTTATAACGTATCACGTTATATGGTATGACGTTATAACGTATTACGTTATAGGGGATGACGTTATAACGTATTACGTTATATGGGATGACGATATAACGTATTACGTTATATGGTATGACGTTATAACTTAATACGTTACTTGTTATGACGCTATAACGTACTACGTTATATGTTATCACGTTATAACGTATTATGTTATATGGTATGACGTTATAACGTATTACGTTATATGGTATGACGTTATAACGTATTACGTTATATGGGATGACGTTATAACGTGTTACGTTATATGGTATAACGTTATAACGTATTACGTTATATGGCATAACGTTATAACGTATTACGTTATATATTATAACGTTATAACGTATTACGTTATATGGGATGACGTTATAACGTATTACGTTATATGTTATGACGTTATAACGTATTACGTTATATGGTATAACGTCATAACGTATTACGTTATATGTTATAACGTTATAACGTATTACGTTATATGGGATGACGTTATAACGTAATAGGTTATATGGTATGACGTTATAACGTATTACGTTATATGGCATAACGTTATAACGTATTACGTTATATGTTATGACGTTATAACGTATTACGTTATATGGTATAACGTTATAACGTATTACGTTATATGGTATGTCGTTATAACGTATTAAGTTATGTGGCATAACGTTATAACGTATTACGTTATATGGTATGACGTTATAACGGATTACGTTATATGGTATGACGTTATAACGTATTACGTTATAGGGGATGACGTTATAACGTATTACGTTATATGTTATCACGTTATAACGTATTATGTTATATGGTATGACGTTATAACGTATTACGTTATAGGGGATGACGTTATAACTTACTACGTTACATGGGATGACGTTATAACGTATTACGTTATATGTTATCACGTTATAACGTATTATGTTATATGGTATGACGTTATAACGTATTACGTTATATGTTATGACGTTATAACGTATTACGTTATATGGTATAACGTCATAACGTATTACGTTATATGTTATCACGTTATAACTTATTATGTTATATATTATAACGTTATAACGTATTACGTTATATATTATAACGTTATAACGTATTACGTTATAGGGGATGACGTTATAACGTATTACGTTATATGGGATGACGATATAACGTATTACGTTATATGGTATGACGTTATAACTTAATACGTTACTTGTTATGACGCTATAACGTACTACGTTATATGTTATCACGTTATAACGTATTATGTTATATGGTATGACGTTATAACGCATTACGTTATAGAGGATGACGTTATAACGTACTACGATACATGGGATGACGTTATAACGTATTACGTTATATATTATAACGGTATAACGTAATAATTTATACGGTATGGCGCTATAACGTATTACGTTATATGGTATAACGTTATAACGTACTACGTTATATGGGATGACGTTATAACGTATTACGTTATATGGTATAACGTTATAACGTATTACGTTATATGTTATAACGTTATAACGTATTACGTTATATGGTATGTCGTTATAACGTATTACTTTATATGTTATAACGTTATAACGTATCACGTTATATGGTATGACGTTATAACGTATTACGTTATATGGCATAACGTTATAACGTATTATGTTATATGGGATGACGTTATAACGTATTACTTTCTATGTTATAACGTTGTAACGTATTACGTTATATGGTATACAGTTATAACGTATTACGTTATATGGCATAACGTTATAACGTATTACGTTATATGGTATGACGTTATAACGTATTACGTTATAGGGGATGACGTTATAACGTATTACGTTATATGTTATTACGTTATAACGTATTACGTTATATGGTATGACGTTATAACGTATTACATTATAGGGGATGACGTTATAACGTACTACGTTACATGGGATGACGTTATAACGTATTACGTTATATGGTATAAAGTCATAACGTATTACGTTATGTGTTATAACGTTATAACGTATTACGTTATATGGTATAACGTCATAACGTATTACGTTATATGTTATAACGTTATAACGTATTACGTTATATGGCATGTCGTTGTAACGTATTAAGTTATATGGCATAACGTTATAACGTATTACGTTATAGGGGATGACGTTATAACGTATTACGTTATATGTTATTACGTTATAGCGTATTACGTTATATGGTATGACGTTATAACGTATTACGTTATATGGGATGACGTTTAACGTATTACGTTATATGTTATGACGTTATAACGTATTACGTTATAGGGGATGACGTTATAACGTATTACGTTATATGTTATTACGTTATAACGTATTACGTTATATGGTATGACGTTATAACGTATTACGTTATATGGTATGTCGTTATAACGTATTAAGTTATGTGGCATAACGTTATAACGTACTACGTTACATGGGATGACGTTATAACGTATTACGTTATATGGGACGACGTTATAGCGCATGACATTATATGGTATAACGTTATAACGTATTACGTTATATGTTATAACGTTATAACGTATTACGTTATATGGTATGTCGTTGTAACGTATTAAGTTATATGGCATAACGTTATAACGTATTACGTTATATGGTATGACGTTATAACGTATTACGTTATAGGGGATGACGTTATAACGTATTACGTTATATGTTATTACGTTATAACGTATTACGTTATATGGTATAACGTTATAACGTATTACGTTATATGTTATAACATTATAACGTATTGCGTTATATGGTATGTCGTTATAACGTATTACTTTATATGTTATAACGTTATAACGTATCACGTTATATGGTATGACGTTATAACGTATTACGTTATAGGGGATGACGTTATAACGTATTACGTTATATGGGATGACGATATAACGTATTACGTTATATGGTATGACGTTATAACTTAATACGTTACTTGTTATGACGCTATAACGTACTACGTTATATGTTATCACGTTATAACGTATTATGTTATATGGTATGACGTTATAACGTATTACGGTATATGGTATGACGTTATAACGTATTACGTTATATGGGATGACGTTATAACGTGTTACGTTATATGTTATGACGTTATAACGTATTACGTTATATGGTATAACGTCATAACGTATTACGTTATATGTTATAACGTTATAACGTATTACGTTATATGGGATGACGTTATAACGTAATAGGTTATATGGTATGACGTTATAACGTATTACGTTATATGGCATAACGTTATAACGTATTACGTTATATCGTATGACGTTATAACGTATTACGTTATAGGGGATGACGTTATAACGTATTACGTTATATGTTATCACGTTATAACGTATTATGTTATATGGTATGACGTTATAACGTATTACGTTATAGGGGATGACGTTATAACGTACTACGTTACATGGGATGACGTTATAGCGTATTACGTTATATGGGATGACGTTATAACGTAATAGGTTATATGGTATGACGTTATAACGTATTACGTTATATGGCATAACGTTATAACGTATTACGTTATATCGTATGACGTTATAACGTATTACGTTATAGGGGATGACGTTATAACGTATTACGTTATATGTTATCACGTTATAACGTATTATGTTATATGGTATGACGTTATAACGTATTACGTTATAGGGGATGACGTTATAACGTACTACGTTACATGGGATGACGTTATAGCGTATTACGTTATATGGGATGACGTTATAACGTAATAGGTTATATGGTTTGGCGTTATAACGTATTACGTTATATATTATAACGGTATAACGTAATAATTTATACGGTATGGCGCTATAACGTAATACGTTATATGGTATAACGTTATAACGTATTACGTTATATGGCATAACGTTATAACGTATTACGTTATATGGTATGACGTTATAACGTATTACGTTATATGGGACGACGTTATAACGTATTACGTTATATGGTATAACGTCATAACATATTATGTTATATGTTATAACGTTATAACGTATTACGTTATATGGTATGTCGTTATAACGTATTAAGTTATGTGGCATAACGTTATAACGTATTACGTTACATGGTATGACGTTATAACGTATTACGTTATATGGGATGACGTTATAACGTAAGAGGTTATATGGTATGACGTTATAACGTATTACGTTATATGGTATGTCGTTATAACGTATTAAGTTATGTGGCATAACGTTATAACGTATTACGTTATATGGTATGACGTTATAACGTATTACGTTATATGTTATCACGTTATAACGTATTACGTTATATGTTATAACGTTATAACGTATTACGTTATATGGTATGTCGTTGTAACGTATTAAGTTATATGGCATAACGTTATAACGTATTACGTTATATGGTATGACGTTATAACGTATTACATTATAGGGGATGACGTTATAACGTATTACGTTATATGTTATTACGTTATAACGTATTACGTTATATGGTATAACGTTATAACGTATTACGTTATATGTTATAACATTATAACGTATTGCGTTATATGGTATGTCGTTATAACGTATTACTTTATATGCTATAACGTTATAACGTATCACGTTATATGGTATGACGTTATAACGTATTACGTTATAGGGGATGACGTTATAACGTATTACGTTATATGGGATGACGATATAACGTATTACGTTATATGGTATGACGTTATAACTTAATACGTTACTTGTTATGACGCTATAACGTACTACGTTATATGTTATCACGTTATAACGTATTATGTTATATGGTATGACGTTATAACGTATTACGTTATAGGGGATGACGTTATAACGTACTACGATACATGGGATGACGTTATAACGTATTACGTTATATATTATAACGGTATAACGTAATAATTTATACGGTATGGCGCTATAACGTATTACGTTATATGGTATAACGTTATAACGTACTACGTTATATGGGATGACGTTATAACGTATTACGTTATATGGTATAACGTTATAACCTATTACGTTATATGTTATAACGTTATAACGTATTACGTTATATGGTATGTCGTTATAACGTATTACTTTATATGTTATAACGTTATAACGTATCACGTTATATGGTATGACGTTATAACGTATTACGTTATATGGCATAACGTTATAACGTATTATGTTATATGGGATGACGTTATAACGTATTACTTTCTATGTTATAACGTTGTAACGTATTACGTTATATGGTATACAGTTATAACGTATTACGTTATATGGCATAACGTTATAACGTATTACGTTATATGGTATGACGTTATAACGTATTACGTTATAGGGGATGACGTTATAACGTATTACGTTATATGTTATTACGTTATAACGTATTACGTTATATGGTATGACGTTATAACGTATTACATTATAGGGGATGACGTTATAACGTACTACGTTACATGGGATGACGTTATAACGTATTACGTTATATGGTATAAAGTCATAACGTATTACGTTATATGTTATAACGTTATAACGTATTACGTTATATGGTATAACGTCATAACGTATTACGTTATATGTTATAACGTTATAACGTATTACGTTATATGGCATGTCGTTGTAACGTATTAAGTTATATGGCATAACGTTATAACGTATTACGTTATAGGGGATGACGTTATAACGTATTACGTTATATGTTATTACGTTATAGCGTATTACGTTATATGTTATTACGTTATAACGTATTACGTTATATGGTATGACGTTATAACTTATTACGTTATATGGTATGTCGTTATAACGTATTAAGTTATGTGGCATAACGTTATAACGTACTACGTTACATGGGATGACGTTATAACGTATTACGTTATATGGGACGACGTTATAGCGCATGACATTATATGGTATAACGTTATAACGTATTACGTTATATGTTATAACGTTATAACGTATTACGTTATATGGTATGTCGTTGTAACGTATTAAGTTATATGGCATAACGTTATAACGTATTACGTTATATGGTATGACGTTATAACGTATTACGTTATAGGGGATGACGTTATAACGTATTACGTTATATGTTATTACGTTATAACGTATTACGTTATATGGTATAACGTTATAACGTATTACGTTATATGTTATAACATTATAACGTATTGCGTTATATGGTATGTCGTTATAACGTATTACTTTATATGTTATAACGTTATAACGTATCACGTTATATGGTATGACGTTATAACGTATTACGTTATAGGGGATGACGTTATAACGTATTACGTTATATGGGATGACGATATAACGTATTACGTTATATGGTATGACGTTATAACTTAATACGTTACTTGTTATGACGCTATAACGTACTACGTTATATGTTATCACGTTATAACGTATTATGTTATATGGTATGACGTTATAACGTATTACGTTATATGGTATGACGTTATAACGTATTACGTTATATGGGATGACGTTATAACGTGTTACGTTATATGGTATAACGTTATAACGTATTACGTTATATGGTATAACGTTATAACGTATTACGTTATATGGCATAACGTTATAACGTATTACGTTATATCGTATGACGTTATAACGTATTACGTTATAGGGGATGACGTTATAACGTATTACGTTATATGTTATCACGTTATAACGTATTATGTTATATGGTATGACGTTATAACGTATTACGTTATAGGGGATGACGTTATAACGTACTACGTTACATGGGATGACGTTATAACGTATTACGTTATATGGGATGACGTTATAACGTAATAGGTTATATGGTATGACGTTATAACGTATTACGTTATATGGTATAACGTTATAACGTATTACGTTATATGGTATGTCGTTATAACGTATTAAGTTATGTGGCATAACGTTATAACGTATTACGTTATATGGTATGACGTTATAACGGATTACGTTATATGGTATGACGTTATAACGTATTACGTTATAGGGGATGACGTTATAACGTATTACGTTATATGTTATCACGTTATAACGTATTATGTTATATGGTATGACGTTATAACGTATTACGTTATATGGTATGACGTTATAACGTATTACATTATAGGGGATGACGTTATAACGTACTACGTTACATGGGATGACGTTATAACGTATTACGTTATATGGTATAAAGTCATAACGTATTACGTTATGTGTTATAACGTTATAACGTATTACGTTATATGGTATAACGTCATAACGTATTACGTTATATGTTATAACGTTATAACGTATTACGTTATATGGCATGTCGTTGTAACGTATTAAGTTATATGGCATAACGTTATAACGTATTACGTTATAGGGGATGACGTTATAACGTATTACGTTATATGTTATTACGTTATAGCGTATTACGTTATATGGTATGACGTTATAACGTATTACGTTATATGGGATGACGTTTAACGTATTACGTTATATGTTATGACGTTATAACGTATTACGTTATAGGGGATGACGTTATAACGTATTACGTTATATGTTATTACGTTATAACTTATTACGTTATATGGTATGACGTTATAACGTATTACGTTATATGGTATGTCGTTATAACGTATTAAGTTATGTGGCATAACGTTATAACGTACTACGTTACATGGTATGACGTTATAACGTATTACGTTATAGGGGATGACGTTATAACGTATTACGTTATATGTTATTACGTTATAACGTATTACGTTATATGGTATAACGTTATAACGTATTACGTTATATGTTATAACATTATAACGTATTGCGTTATATGGTATGTCGTTATAACGTATTACTTTATATGTTATAACGTTATAACGTATCACGTTATATGGTATGACGTTATAACGTATTACGTTATAGGGGATGACGTTATAACGTATTACGTTATATGGGATGACGATATAACGTATTACGTTATATGGTATGACGTTATAACTTAATACGTTACTTGTTATGACGCTATAACGTACTACGTTATATGTTATCACGTTATAACGTATTATGTTATATGGTATGACGTTATAACGTATTACGGTATATGGTATGACGTTATAACGTATTACGTTATATGGGATGACGTTATAACGTGTTACGTTATATGGTATAACGTTATAACGTATTACGTTATATGGCATAACGTTATAACGTATTACGTTATATATTATAACGTTATAACGTATTACGTTATATGGGATGACGTTATAACGTATTACGTTATATGTTATGACGTTATAACGTATTACGTTATATGGTATAACGTCATAACGTATTACGTTATATGTTATAACGTTATAACGTATTACGTTATATGGGATGACGTTATAACGTAATAGGTTATATGGTATGACGTTATAACGTATTACGTTATATGGCATAACGTTATAACGTATTACGTTATATCGTATGACGTTATAACGTATTAAGTTATAGGGGATTACGTTATAACGTATTACGTTATATGTTATCACGTTATAACGTATTATGTTATATGGTATGACGTTATAACGTATTACGTTATAGGGGATGACGTTATAACGTACTACGTTACATGGGATGACGTTATAGCGTATTACGTTATATGTGATGACGTTATAACGTAATAGGTTATATGGTATGGCGTTATAACGTATTACGTTATATATTATAACGGTATAACGTAATAATTTATACGGTATGGCGCTATAACGTAATACGTTATATGGTATAACGTTATAACGTATTACGTTATATGGCATAACGTTATAACGTATTACGTTATATGGTATGACGTTATAACGTATTACGTTATATGGGACGACGTTATAACGTATTACGTTATATGGTATAACGTCATAACATATTATGTTATATGTTATAACGTTATAACGTATTACGTTATATGGTATGTCGTTATAACGTATTAAGTTATGTGGCATAACGTTATAACGTATTACGTTACATGGTATGACGTTATAACGTATTACGTTATATGGGATGACGTTATAACGTAAGAGGTTATATGGTATGACGTTATAACGTATTACGTTATATGGTATGTCGTTATAACGTATTAAGTTATGTGGCATAACGTTATAACGTATTACGTTATATGGTATGACGTTATAACGTATTACGTTATATGTTATCACGTTATAACGTATTACGTTATATGTTATAACGTTATAACGTATTACGTTATATGGTATGTCGTTGTAACGTATTAAGTTATATGGCATAACGTTATAACGTATTACGTTATATGGTATGACGTTATAACGTATTACATTATAGGGGATGACGTTATAACGTATTACGTTATATGTTATTACGTTATAACGTATTACGTTATATGGTATAACGTTATAACGTATTACGTTATATGTTATAACATTATAACGTATTGCGTTATATGGTATGTCGTTATAACGTATTACTTTATATGCTATAACGTTATAACGTATCACGTTATATGGTATGACGTTATAACGTATTACGTTATAGGGGATGACGTTATAACGTATTACGTTATATGGGATGACGATATAACGTATTACGTTATATGGTATGACGTTATAACTTAATACGTTACTTGTTATGACGCTATAACGTACTACGTTATATGTTATCACGTTATAACGTATTATGTTATATGGTATGACGTTATAACGTATTACGTTATAGGGGATGACGTTATAACGTACTACGATACATGGGATGACGTTATAACGTATTACGTTATATATTATAACGGTATAACGTAATAATTTATACGGTATGGCGCTATAACGTATTACGTTATATGGTATAACGTTATAACGTACTACGTTATATGGGATGACGTTATAACGTATTACGTTATATGGTATAACGTTATAACCTATTACGTTATATGTTATAACGTTATAACGTATTACGTTATATGGTATGTCGTTATAACGTATTACTTTATATGTTATAACGTTATAACGTATCACGTTATATGGTATGACGTTATAACGTATTACGTTATATGGCATAACGTTATAACGTATTATGTTATATGGGATGACGTTATAACGTATTACTTTCTATGTTATAACGTTGTAACGTATTACGTTATATGGTATACAGTTATAACGTATTACGTTATATGGCATAACGTTATAACGTATTACGTTATATGGTATGACGTTATAACGTATTACGTTATAGGGGATGACGTTATAACGTATTACGTTATATGTTATTACGTTATAACGTATTACGTTATATGGTATGACGTTATAACGTATTACATTATAGGGGATGACGTTATAACGTACTACGTTACATGGGATGACGTTATAACGTATTACGTTATATGGTATAAAGTCATAACGTATTACGTTATATGTTATAACGTTATAACGTATTACGTTATATGGTATAACGTCATAACGTATTACGTTATATGTTATAACGTTATAACGTATTACGTTATATGGCATGTCGTTGTAACGTATTAAGTTATATGGCATAACGTTATAACGTATTACGTTATAGGGGATGACGTTATAACGTATTACGTTATATGTTATTACGTTATAGCGTATTACGTTATATGGTATGACGTTATAACGTATTACGTTATAGGGGATGACGTTTAACGTATTACGTTATATGTTATGACGTTATAACGTATTACGTTATAGGGGATGACGTTATAACGTATTACGTTATATGTTATTACGTTATAACGTATTACGTTATATGGTATGACGTTATAACTTATTACGTTATATGGTATGTCGTTATAACGTATTAAGTTATGTGGCATAACGTTATAACGTACTACGTTACATGGGATGACGTTATAACGTATTACGTTATATGGGACGACGTTATAGCGCATGACATTATATGGTATAACGTTATAACGTATTACGTTATATGTTATAACGTTATAACGTATTACGTTATATGGTATGTCGTTGTAACGTATTAAGTTATATGGCATAACGTTATAACGTATTACGTTATATGGTATGACGTTATAACGTATTACGTTATAGGGGATGACGTTATAACGTATTACGTTATATGTTATTACGTTATAACGTATTACGTTATATGGTATAACGTTATAACGTATTACGTTATATGTTATAACATTATAACGTATTGCGTTATATGGTATGTCGTTATAACGTATTACTTTATATGTTATAACGTTATAACGTATCACGTTATATGGTATGACGTTATAACGTATTACGTTATAGGGGATGACGTTATAACGTATTACGTTATATGGGATGACGATATAACGTATTACGTTATATGGTATGACGTTATAACTTAATACGTTACTTGTTATGACGCTATAACGTACTACGTTATATGTTATCACGTTATAACGTATTATGTTATATGGTATGACGTTATAACGTATTACGTTATATGGTATGACGTTATAACGTATTACGTTATATGGGATGACGTTATAACGTGTTACGTTATATGGTATAACGTTATAACGTATTACGTTATATGGTATAACGTTATAACGTATTACGTTATATGGGACGACGTTATAGCGCATGACATTATATGGTATAACGTTATAACGTATTACGTTATATGTTATAACGTTATAACGTATTACGTTATATGGTATGTCGTTGTAACGTATTAAGTTATATGGCATAACGTTATAACGTATTACGTTATATGGTATGACGTTATAACGTATTACGTTATAGGGGATGACGTTATAACGTATTATGTTATATGGTATGACGTTATAACGTATTACGTTATAGGGGATGACGTTATAACGTACTACGTTACATGGGATGACGTTATAACGTATTACGTTATATGGGATGACGTTATAACGTAATAGGTTATATGGTATGACGTTATAACGTATTACGTTATATGGTATAACGTTATAACGTATTACGTTATATGGTATGTCGTTATAACGTATTAAGTTATGTGGCATAACGTTATAACGTATTACGTTATATGGTATGACGTTATAACGGATTACGTTATATGGTATGACGTTATAACGTATTACGTTATAGGGGATGACGTTATAACGTATTACGTTATATGTTATCACGTTATAACGTATTATGTTATATGGTATGACGTTATAACGTATTACGTTATAGGGGATGACGTTATAACTTACTACGTTACATGGGATGACGTTATAACGTATTACGTTATATGTTATCACGTTATAACGTATTATGTTATATGGTATGACGTTATAACGTATTACGTTATATGTTATGACGTTATAACGTATTACGTTATATGGTATAACGTCATAACGTATTACGTTATATGTTATCACGTTATAACTTATTATGTTATATATTATAACGTTATAACGTATTACGTTATATATTATAACGTTATAACGTATTACGTTATATGGGATGACGTTATAACGTATTACGTTATATGTTATGACGTTATAACGTATTACGTTATATGGTATAACGTCATAACGTATTACGTTATATGTTATAACGTTATAACGTATTACGTTATATGGTATGTCGTTATAACGTATTAAGTTATGTGGCATAACGTTATAACGTATTACGTTACATGGTATGACGTTATAACGTATTACGTTATATGGGATGACGTTATAACGTAATAGGTTATATGGTATGACGTTATAACGTATTACGTTATATGGTATGGCGCTATAACGTATTACGTTATATGGTATAACGTTATAACGTATTACGTTATATGGCATAACCTTATAACGTATTACGTTATATGGTATGACGTTATAACGTATTACGTTATATGGGATGACGTTATAACGTATTACGTTATATGGTATAACGTTATAACGCATTACGTTATATGGCATAACGTTATAACGTATTACGTTATATCGTATGACGTTATAACGTATTACGTTATAGGGGATGACGTTATAACGTATTACGTTATATGTTATCACGTTATAACGTATTATGTTATATGGTATAACGTTATAACGTATTACGTTATATGGCATAACCTTATAACGTATTACGTTATATGGTATGACGTTATAACGTATTACGTTATATGGGATGACGTTATAACGTATTACGTTATATGGTATAACGTTATAACGTATTACGTTATATGGCATAACGTTATAACGTATTACGTTATATATTATAACGTTATAACGTATTACGTTATATATTATAACGTTATAACGTATTACGTTATATATTATAACGTTATAACGTATTACGTTATATGGGATGACGTTATAACGTATTACGTTATATGTTATGACGTTATAACGTATTACGTTATATGGTATAACGTCATAACGTATTACGTTATATGTTATAACGTTATAACGTATTACGTTATATGGGATGACGTTATAACGTAATAGGTTATATGGTATGACGTTATAACGTATTACGTTATATGGCATAACGTTATAACGTATTACGTTATATCGTATGACGTTATAACGTATTACGTTATAGGGGATGGCGTTATATCGTATTACGTTATATGTTATCACGTTATAACGTATTATGTTATATGGTATGACGTTATAACGTATTACGTTATAGGGGATGACGTTATAACGTACTACGTTACATGGGATGACGTTATAACGTATTACGTTATATGGGATGACGTTATAACGTAATAGGTTATATGGTATGACGTTATAACGTATTACGTTATATATTATAACGGTATAACGTAATAAATTATACGGTATGGCGCTATAACGTATTACGTTGTATGGTATAACGTTATAACGTATTACGTTATATGTTATAACGTTATAGCGTATTACGTTATATGGTATGACGTTATAACGGATTACGTTATATGGAACGACGTTATAACGTATTACGTTATATGGTATAACGTCATAACGTATTACGTTATATGTTATAACGTTATAACGTATTACGTTATATGGTATAACGTCATAACGTATTACGTTATATGGGATGACGTTATAACGTAATAGGTTATATGGTATGACGTTATAACGTATTACGTTATATCGCATAACGTTATAACGTATTACGTTATATGGTATAACGTTATAACGTATTACGTTATACGTTATGACGTTATAACGTATTACGTTGTATGGTATAACGTCATAACGTATTACGTTATATGTTATAACGTTATAACGTATTACGTTATATGGGATGACGTTATAACGTAATAGGTTATATGGTATGACGTTATAACGTATTACGTTATATGGCATAACGTCATAACGTATTACGTTATATGTTATAACGTTATAACGTATTACGTTATATGGGATGACGTTATAACGTAATAGGTTATATGGTATGACGTTATAACGTAATACGTTATATGGTATGTCGTTATAACGTATTAAGTTATGTGGCATAACGTTATAACGTACTACGTTATATGGTATGACGTTATAACGTATTACGTTATAGAGGATGACGTTATAACTTATTACGTTATATGTTATTACGTTATAACGTATTACGTTATATGGTATAACGTTATAACGTATTACGTTATATGGTATAACGTCATAACGTATTACGTTATATGTTATAACGTTATAACGTATTACGTTATATGGTATAACGTTATAACGTATTACGTTATATGGTATAACGTCATAACGTATTACGTTATATGGGATGACGTTATAACGTAATAGGTTATATGGTATGACGTTATAACGTATTACGTTATATGGCATAACGTTATAACGTATTACGTTATATGGTATAACGTTATAACGTATTACGTTATACGTTATGACGTTATAACGTATTACGTTGTATGGTATAACGTCATAACGTATTACGTTATATGTTATAACGTTATAACGTATTACGTTATATGGGATGACGTTATAACGTAATAGGTTATATGGTATGACGTTATAACGTATTACGTTATATGGCATAACGTCATAACGTATTACGTTATATGTTATAACGTTATAACGTATTACGTTATATGGGATGACGTTATAACGTAATAGGTTATATGGTATGACGTTATAACGTAATACGTTATATGGTATGTCGTTATAACGTATTAAGTTATGTGGCATAACGTTATAACGTACTACGTTATATGGTATGACGTTATAACGTATTACGTTATAGAGGATGACGTTATAACTTATTACGTTATATGTTATTACGTTATAACGTATTACGTTATATGGTATAACGTTATAACGTATTACGTTATATGGTATAACGTTATAACGTATTACGTTATATGGCATAACGTTATAACGTATTACGTTATATCGTATGACGTTATAACGTATTACGTTATAGGGGATGACGTTATAACGTATTACGTTATATGTTATCACGTTATAACGTATTATGTTATATGGTATGACGTTATAACGTATTACGTTATAGGGGATGACGTTATAACGTACTACGTTACATGGGATGACGTTATAACGTATTACGTTATATGGGATGACGTTATAACGTAATAGGTTATATGGTATGACGTTATAACGTATTACGTTATATGGTATAACGTTATAACGTATTACGTTATATGGTATGTCGTTATAACGTATTAAGTTATGTGGCATAACGTTATAACGTATTACGTTATATGGTATGACGTTATAACGGATTACGTTATATGGTATGACGTTATAACGTATTACGTTATAGGGGATGACGTTATAACGTATTACGTTATATGTTATCACGTTATAACGTATTATGTTATATGGTATGACGTTATAACGTATTACGTTATATGGTATGACGTTATAACGTATTACATTATAGGGGATGACGTTATAACGTACTACGTTACATGGGATGACGTTATAACGTATTACGTTATATGGTATAAAGTCATAACGTATTACGTTATGTGTTATAACGTTATAGCGTATTACGTTATATGGTATAACGTCATAACGTATTACGTTATATGTTATAACGTTATAACGTATTACGTTATATGGCATGTCGTTGTAACGTATTAAGTTATATGGCATAACGTTATAACGTATTACGTTATAGGGGATGACGTTATAACGTATTACGTTATATGTTATTACGTTATAGCGTATTACGTTATATGGTATGACGTTATAACGTATTAAGTTATGTGGCATAACGTTATAACGTATTACGTTATATGGGATGACGTTTAACGTATTACGTTATATGTTATGACGTTATAACGTATTACGTTATAGGGGATGACGTTATAACGTATTACGTTATATGTTATTACGTTATAACGTATTACGTTATATGGTATGACGTTATAACGTATTACGTTATATGGTATGTCGTTATAACGTATTAAGTTATGTGGCATAACGTTATAACGTACTACGTTACATGGTATGACGTTATAACGTATTACGTTATAGGGGATGACGTTATAACGTATTACGTTATATGTTATTACGTTATAACGTATTACGTTATATGGTATAACGTTATAACGTATTACGTTATATGTTATAACATTATAACGTATTGCGTTATATGGTATGTCGTTATAACGTATTACTTTATATGTTATAACGTTATAACGTATCACGTTATATGGTATGACGTTATAACGTATTACGTTATAGGGGATGACGTTATAACGTATTACGTTATATGGGATGACGATATAACGTATTACGTTATATGGTATGACGTTATAACTTAATACGTTACTTGTTATGACGCTATAACGTACTACGTTATATGTTATCACGTTATAACGTATTATGTTATATGGTATGACGTTATAACGTATTACGGTATATGGTATGACGTTATAACGTATTACGTTATATGGGATGACGTTATAACGTGTTACGTTATATGGTATAACGTTATAACGTATTACGTTATATGGCATAACGTTATAACGTATTACGTTATATATTATAACGTTATAACGTATTACGTTATATGGGATGACGTTATAACGTATTACGTTATATGTTATGACGTTATAACGTATTACGTTATATGGTATAACGTCATAACGTATTACGTTATATGTTATAACGTTATAACGTATTACGTTATATGGGATGACGTTATAACGTAATAGGTTATATGGTATGACGTTATAACGTATTACGTTATATGGCATAACGTTATAACGTATTACGTTATATCGTATGACGTTATAACGTATTAAGTTATAGGGGATTACGTTATAACGTATTACGTTATATGTTATCACGTTATAACGTATTATGTTATATGGTATGACGTTATAACGTATTACGTTATAGGGGATGACGTTATAACGTACTACGTTACATGGGATGACGTTATAGCGTATTACGTTATATGTGATGACGTTATAACGTAATAGGTTATATGGTATGGCGTTATAACGTATTACGTTATATATTATAACGGTATAACGTAATAATTTATACGGTATGGCGCTATAACGTAATACGTTATATGGTATAACGTTATAACGTATTACGTTATATGGCATAACGTTATAACGTATTACGTTATATGGTATGACGTTATAACGTAAGAGGTTATATGGTATGACGTTATAACGTATTACGTTATATGGTATGTCGTTATAACGTATTAAGTTATGTGGCATAACGTTATAACGTATTACGTTATATGGTATGACGTTATAACGTATTACGTTATATGTTATCACGTTATAACGTATTACGTTATATGTTATAACGTTATAACGTATTACGTTATATGGTATGTCGTTGTAACGTATTAAGTTATATGGCATAACGTTATAACGTATTACGTTATATGGTATGACGTTATAACGTATTACATTATAGGGGATGACGTTATAACGTATTACGTTATATGTTATTACGTTATAACGTATTACGTTATATGGTATAACGTTATAACGTATTACGTTATATGTTATAACATTATAACGTATTGCGTTATATGGTATGTCGTTATAACGTATTACTTTATATGCTATAACGTTATAACGTATCACGTTATATGGTATGACGTTATAACGTATTACGTTATAGGGGATGACGTTATAACGTATTACGTTATATGGGATGACGATATAACGTATTACGTTATATGGTATGACGTTATAACTTAATACGTTACTTGTTATGACGCTATAACGTACTACGTTATATGTTATCACGTTATAACGTATTATGTTATATGGTATGACGTTATAACGTATTACGTTATAGGGGATGACGTTATAACGTACTACGATACATGGGATGACGTTATAACGTATTACGTTATATATTATAACGGTATAACGTAATAATTTATACGGTATGGCGCTATAACGTATTACGTTATATGGTATAACGTTATAACGTACTACGTTATATGGGATGACGTTATAACGTATTACGTTATATGGTATAACGTTATAACCTATTACGTTATATGTTATAACGTTATAACGTATTACGTTATATGGTATGTCGTTATAACGTATTACTTTATATGTTATAACGTTATAACGTATCACGTTATATGGTATGACGTTATAACGTATTACGTTATATGGCATAACGTTATAACGTATTATGTTATATGGGATGACGTTATAACGTATTACTTTCTATGTTATAACGTTGTAACGTATTACGTTATATGGTATACAGTTATAACGTATTACGTTATATGGCATAACGTTATAACGTATTACGTTATATGGTATGACGTTATAACGTATTACGTTATAGGGGATGACGTTATAACGTATTACGTTATATGTTATTACGTTATAACGTATTACGTTATATGGTATGACGTTATAACGTATTACATTATAGGGGATGACGTTATAACGTACTACGTTACATGGGATGACGTTATAACGTATTACGTTATATGGTATAAAGTCATAACGTATTACGTTATATGTTATAACGTTATAACGTATTACGTTATATGGTATAACGTCATAACGTATTACGTTATATGTTATAACGTTATAACGTATTACGTTATATGGCATGTCGTTGTAACGTATTAAGTTATATGGCATAACGTTATAACGTATTACGTTATAGGGGATGACGTTATAACGTATTACGTTATATGTTATTACGTTATAGCGTATTACGTTATATGGTATGACGTTATAACGTATTACGTTATAGGGGATGACGTTTAACGTATTACGTTATATGTTATGACGTTATAACGTATTACGTTATAGGGGATGACGTTATAACGTATTACGTTATATGTTATTACGTTATAACGTATTACGTTATATGGTATGACGTTATAACTTATTACGTTATATGGTATGTCGTTATAACGTATTAAGTTATGTGGCATAACGTTATAACGTACTACGTTACATGGGATGACGTTATAACGTATTACGTTATATGGGACGACGTTATAGCGCATGACATTATATGGTATAACGTTATAACGTATTACGTTATATGTTATAACGTTATAACGTATTACGTTATATGGTATGTCGTTGTAACGTATTAAGTTATATGGCATAACGTTATAACGTATTACGTTATATGGTATGACGTTATAACGTATTACGTTATAGGGGATGACGTTATAACGTATTACGTTATATGTTATTACGTTATAACGTATTACGTTATATGGTATAACGTTATAACGTATTACGTTATATGTTATAACATTATAACGTATTGCGTTATATGGTATGTCGTTATAACGTATTACTTTATATGTTATAACGTTATAACGTATCACGTTATATGGTATGACGTTATAACGTATTACGTTATAGGGGATGACGTTATAACGTATTACGTTATATGGGATGACGATATAACGTATTACGTTATATGGTATGACGTTATAACTTAATACGTTACTTGTTATGACGCTATAACGTACTACGTTATATGTTATCACGTTATAACGTATTATGTTATATGGTATGACGTTATAACGTATTACGTTATATGGTATGACGTTATAACGTATTACGTTATATGGCATGACGTTATAACGTGTTACGTTATATGGTATAACGTTATAACGTATTACGTTATATGGTATAACGTTATAACGTATTACGTTATATGGCATAACGTTATAACGTATTACGTTATATCGTATGACGTTATAACGTATTACGTTATAGGGGATGACGTTATAACGTATTACGTTATATGTTATCACGTTATAACGTATTATGTTATATGGTATGACGTTATAACGTATTACGTTATAGGGGATGACGTTATAACGTACTACGTTACATGGGATGACGTTATAACGTATTACGTTATATGGGATGACGTTATAACGTAATAGGTTATATGGTATGACGTTATAACGTATTACGTTATATGGTATAACGTTATAACGTATTACGTTATATGGTATGTCGTTATAACGTATTAAGTTATGTGGCATAACGTTATAACGTATTACGTTATATGGTATGACGTTATAACGGATTACGTTATATGGTATGACGTTATAACGTATTACGTTATAGGGGATGACGTTATAACGTATTACGTTATATGTTATCACGTTATAACGTATTATGTTATATGGTATGACGTTATAACGTATTACGTTATAGGGGATGACGTTATAACTTACTACGTTACATGGGATGACGTTATAACGTATTACGTTATATGTTATCACGTTATAACGTATTATGTTATATGGTATGACGTTATAACGTATTACGTTATATGTTATGACGTTATAACGTATTACGTTATATGGTATAACGTCATAACGTATTACGTTATATGTTATCACGTTATAACTTATTATGTTATATATTATAACGTTATAACGTATTACGTTATATATTATAACGTTATAACGTATTACGTTATAGGGGATGACGTTATAACGTATTACGTTATATGTTATCACGTTATAACGTATTATGTTATATGGTATGACGTTATAACGTATTACGTTATAGGGGATGACGTTATAACGTACTACGTTACATGGGATGACGTTATAACGTATTACGTTATATGGGATGACGTTATAACGTAATAGGTTATATGGTATGACGTTATAACGTATTACGTTATATGGTATAACGTTATAACGTATTACGTTATATGGTATGTCGTTATAACGTATTAAGTTATGTGGCATAACGTTATAACGTATTACGTTATATGGTATGACGTTATAACGGATTACGTTATATGGTATGACGTTATAACGTATTACGTTATAGGGGATGACGTTATAACGTATTACGTTATATGTTATCACGTTATAACGTATTATGTTATATGGTATGACGTTATAACGTATTACGTTATAGGGGATGACGTTATAACTTACTACGTTACATGGGATGACGTTATAACGTATTACGTTATATGTTATCACGTTATAACGTATTATGTTATATGGTATGACGTTATAACGTATTACGTTATATGTTATGACGTTATAACGTATTACGTTATATGGTATAACGTCATAACGTATTACGTTATATGTTATCACGTTATAACTTATTATGTTATATATTATAACGTTATAACGTATTACGTTATATATTATAACGTTATAACGTATTACGTTATATGGGATGACGTTATAACGTATTACGTTATATGTTATGACGTTATAACGTATTACGTTATATGGTATAACGTCATAACGTATTACGTTATATGTTATAACGTTATAACGTATTACGTTATATGGTATGTCGTTATAACGTATTAAGTTATGTGGCATAACGTTATAACGTATTACGTTACATGGTATGACGTTATAACGTATTACGTTATATGGGATGACGTTATAACGTAATAGGTTATATGGTATGACGTTATAACGTATTACGTTATATGGTATGGCGCTATAACGTATTACGTTATATGGTATAACGTTATAACGTATTACGTTATATGGCATAACCTTATAACGTATTACGTTATATGGTATGACGTTATAACGTATTACGTTATATGGGATGACGTTATAACGTATTACGTTATATGGTATAACGTTATAACGCATTACGTTATATGGCATAACGTTATAACGTATTACGTTATATCGTATGACGTTATAACGTATTACGTTATAGGGGATGACGTTATAACGTATTACGTTATATGTTATCACGTTATAACGTATTATGTTATATGGTATAACGTTATAACGTATTACGTTATATGGCATAACCTTATAACGTATTACGTTATATGGTATGACGTTATAACGTATTACGTTATATGGGATGACGTTATAACGTATTACGTTATATGGTATAACGTTATAACGTATTACGTTATATGGCATAACGTTATAACGTATTACGTTATATATTATAACGTTATAACGTATTACGTTATATATTATAACGTTATAACGTATTACGTTATATATTATAACGTTATAACGTATTACGTTATATGGGATGACGTTATAACGTATTACGTTATATGTTATGACGTTATAACGTATTACGTTATATGGTATAACGTCATAACGTATTACGTTATATGTTATAACGTTATAACGTATTACGTTATATGGGATGACGTTATAACGTAATAGGTTATATGGTATGACGTTATAACGTATTACGTTATATGGCATAACGTTATAACGTATTACGTTATATCGTATGACGTTATAACGTATTACGTTATAGGGGATGGCGTTATATCGTATTACGTTATATGTTATCACGTTATAACGTATTATGTTATATGGTATGACGTTATAACGTATTACGTTATAGGGGATGACGTTATAACGTACTACGTTACATGGGATGACGTTATAACGTATTACGTTATATGGGATGACGTTATAACGTAATAGGTTATATGGTATGACGTTATAACGTATTACGTTATATATTATAACGGTATAACGTAATAAATTATACGGTATGGCGCTATAACGTATTACGTTGTATGGTATAACGTTATAACGTATTACGTTATATGTTATAACGTTATAGCGTATTACGTTATATGGTATGACGTTATAACGGATTACGTTATATGGAACGACGTTATAACGTATTACGTTATATGGTATAACGTCATAACGTATTACGTTATATGTTATAACGTTATAACGTATTACGTTATATGGTATAACGTCATAACGTATTACGTTATATGGGATGACGTTATAACGTAATAGGTTATATGGTATGACGTTATAACGTATTACGTTATATCGCATAACGTTATAACGTATTACGTTATATGGTATAACGTTATAACGTATTACGTTATACGTTATGACGTTATAACGTATTACGTTGTATGGTATAACGTCATAACGTATTACGTTATATGTTATAACGTTATAACGTATTACGTTATATGGGATGACGTTATAACGTAATAGGTTATATGGTATGACGTTATAACGTATTACGTTATATGGCATAACGTCATAACGTATTACGTTATATGTTATAACGTTATAACGTATTACGTTATATGGGATGACGTTATAACGTAATAGGTTATATGGTATGACGTTATAACGTAATACGTTATATGGTATGTCGTTATAACGTATTAAGTTATGTGGCATAACGTTATAACGTACTACGTTATATGGTATGACGTTATAACGTATTACGTTATAGAGGATGACGTTATAACTTATTACGTTATATGTTATTACGTTATAACGTATTACGTTATATGGTATAACGTTATAACGTATTACGTTATATGGTATAACGTCATAACGTATTACGTTATATGTTATAACGTTATAACGTATTACGTTATATGGTATAACGTTATAACGTATTACGTTATATGGTATAACGTCATAACGTATTACGTTATATGGGATGACGTTATAACGTATTACGTTATATGTTATCACGTTATAACGTATTATGTTATATGGTATGACGTTATAACGTATTACGTTATAGGGGATGACGTTATAACGTACTACGTTACATGGGATGACGTTATAACGTATTACGTTATATGGGATGACGTTATAACGTAATAGGTTATATGGTATGACGTTATAACGTATTACGTTATATGGTATAACGTTATAACGTATTACGTTATATGGTATGTCGTTATAACGTATTAAGTTATGTGGCATAACGTTATAACGTATTACGTTATATGGTATGACGTTATAACGGATTACGTTATATGGTATGACGTTATAACGTATTACGTTATAGGGGAAGACGTTATAACGTATTACGTTATATGTTATCACGTTATAACGTATTATGTTATATGGTATGACGTTATAACGTATTACGTTATAGGGGATGACGTTATAACTTACTACGTTACATGGGATGACGTTATAACGTATTACGTTATATGTTATCACGTTATAACGTATTATGTTATATGGTATGACGTTATAACGTATTACGTTATATGTTATGACGTTATAACGTATTACGTTATATGGTATAACGTCATAACGTATTACGTTATATGTTATCACGTTATAACTTATTATGTTATATATTATAACGTTATAACGTATTACGTTATATATTATAACGTTATAACGTATTACGTTATATGGGATGACGTTATAACGTATTACGTTATATGTTATGACGTTATAACGTATTACGTTATATGGTATAACGTCATAACGTATTACGTTATATGTTATAACGTTATAACGTATTACGTTATATGGTATGTCGTTATAACGTATTAAGTTATGTGGCATAACGTTATAACGTATTACGTTACATGGTATGACGTTATAACGTATTACGTTATATGGGATGACGTTATAACGTAATAGGTTATATGGTATGACGTTATAACGTATTACGTTATATGGTATGGCGCTATAACGTATTACGTTATATGGTATAACGTTATAACGTATTACGTTATATGGCATAACCTTATAACGTATTACGTTATATGGTATGACGTTATAACGTATTACGTTATATGGGATGACGTTATAACGTATTACGTTATATGGTATAACGTTATAACGCATTACGTTATATGGCATAACGTTATAACGTATTACGTTATATCGTATGACGTTATAACGTATTACGTTATAGGGGATGACGTTATAACGTATTACGTTATATGTTATCACGTTATAACGTATTATGTTATATGGTATAACGTTATAACGTATTACGTTATATGGCATAACCTTATAACGTATTACGTTATATGGTATGACGTTATAACGTATTACGTTATATGGGATGACGTTATAACGTATTACGTTATATGGTATAACGTTATAACGTATTACGTTATATGGCATAACGTTATAACGTATTACGTTATATATTATAACGTTATAACGTATTACGTTATATATTATAACGTTATAACGTATTACGTTATATATTATAACGTTATAACGTATTACGTTATATGGGATGACGTTATAACGTATTACGTTATATGTTATGACGTTATAACGTATTACGTTATATGGTATAACGTCATAACGTATTACGTTATATGTTATAACGTTATAACGTATTACGTTATATGGGATGACGTTATAACGTATTAAGTTATATGGCATAACGTTATAACGTATTACGTTATATGG
Source organism: Bombus huntii (assembly GCF_024542735.1). Lineage (NCBI taxonomy): Eukaryota > Metazoa > Arthropoda > Insecta > Hymenoptera > Apidae > Bombus > Bombus huntii. Next base: position 23,554,806 of record NC_066238.1, read on the forward strand.
TATGACGTTATAACGTATTACATTATAGGGGATGACGTTATAACGTATTACGTTATATGTTATTACGTTATAACGTATTACGTTATATGGTATAACGTTATAACGTATTACGTTATATGTTATAACATTATAACGTATTGCGTTATATGGTATGTCGTTATAACGTATTACTTTATATGCTATAACGTTATAACGTATCACGTTATATGGTATGACGTTATAACGTATTACGTTATAGGGGATGACGTTATAACGTATTACGTTATATGGGATGACGATATAACGTATTACGTTATATGGTATGACGTTATAACTTAATACGTTACTTGTTATGACGCTATAACGTACTACGTTATATGTTATCACGTTATAACGTATTATGTTATATGGTATGACGTTATAACGTATTACGTTATAGGGGATGACGTTATAACGTACTACGATACATGGGATGACGTTATAACGTATTACGTTATATATTATAACGGTATAACGTAATAATTTATACGGTATGGCGCTATAACGTATTACGTTATATGGTATAACGTTATAACGTACTACGTTATATGGGATGACGTTATAACGTATTACGTTATATGGTATAACGTTATAACCTATTACGTTATATGTTATAACGTTATAACGTATTACGTTATATGGTATGTCGTTATAACGTATTACTTTATATGTTATAACGTTATAACGTATCACGTTATATGGTATGACGTTATAACGTATTACGTTATATGGCATAACGTTATAACGTATTATGTTATATGGGATGACGTTATAACGTATTACTTTCTATGTTATAACGTTGTAACGTATTACGTTATATGGTATACAGTTATAACGTATTACGTTATATGGCATAACGTTATAACGTATTACGTTATATGGTATGACGTTATAACGTATTACGTTATAGGGGATGACGTTATAACGTATTACGTTATATGTTATTACGTTATAACGTATTACGTTATATGGTATGACGTTATAACGTATTACATTATAGGGGATGACGTTATAACGTACTACGTTACATGGGATGACGTTATAACGTATTACGTTATATGGTATAAAGTCATAACGTATTACGTTATATGTTATAACGTTATAACGTATTACGTTATATGGTATAACGTCATAACGTATTACGTTATATGTTATAACGTTATAACGTATTACGTTATATGGCATGTCGTTGTAACGTATTAAGTTATATGGCATAACGTTATAACGTATTACGTTATAGGGGATGACGTTATAACGTATTACGTTATATGTTATTACGTTATAGCGTATTACGTTATATGGTATGACGTTATAACGTATTACGTTATAGGGGATGACGTTTAACGTATTACGTTATATGTTATGACGTTATAACGTATTACGTTATAGGGGATGACGTTATAACGTATTACGTTATATGTTATTACGTTATAACGTATTACGTTATATGGTATGACGTTATAACTTATTACGTTATATGGTATGTCGTTATAACGTATTAAGTTATGTGGCATAACGTTATAACGTACTACGTTACATGGGATGACGTTATAACGTATTACGTTATATGGGACGACGTTATAGCGCATGACATTATATGGTATAACGTTATAACGTATTACGTTATATGTTATAACGTTATAACGTATTACGTTATATGGTATGTCGTTGTAACGTATTAAGTTATATGGCATAACGTTATAACGTATTACGTTATATGGTATGACGTTATAACGTATTACGTTATAGGGGATGACGTTATAACGTATTACGTTATATGTTATTACGTTATAACGTATTACGTTATATGGTATAACGTTATAACGTATTACGTTATATGTTATAACATTATAACGTATTGCGTTATATGGTATGTCGTTATAACGTATTACTTTATATGTTATAACGTTATAACGTATCACGTTATATGGTATGACGTTATAACGTATTACGTTATAGGGGATGACGTTATAACGTATTACGTTATATGGGATGACGATATAACGTATTACGTTATATGGTATGACGTTATAACTTAATACGTTACTTGTTATGACGCTATAACGTACTACGTTATATGTTATCACGTTATAACGTATTATGTTATATGGTATGACGTTATAACGTATTACGTTATATGGTATGACGTTATAACGTATTACGTTATATGGCATGACGTTATAACGTGTTACGTTATATGGTATAACGTTATAACGTATTACGTTATATGGTATAACGTTATAACGTATTACGTTATATGGCATAACGTTATAACGTATTACGTTATATCGTATGACGTTATAACGTATTACGTTATAGGGGATGACGTTATAACGTATTACGTTATATGTTATCACGTTATAACGTATTATGTTATATGGTATGACGTTATAACGTATTACGTTATAGGGGATGACGTTATAACGTACTACGTTACATGGGATGACGTTATAACGTATTACGTTATATGGGATGACGTTATAACGTAATAGGTTATATGGTATGACGTTATAACGTATTACGTTATATGGTATAACGTTATAACGTATTACGTTATATGGTATGTCGTTATAACGTATTAAGTTATGTGGCATAACGTTATAACGTATTACGTTATATGGTATGACGTTATAACGGATTACGTTATATGGTATGACGTTATAACGTATTACGTTATAGGGGATGACGTTATAACGTATTACGTTATATGTTATCACGTTATAACGTATTATGTTATATGGTATGACGTTATAACGTATTACGTTATAGGGGATGACGTTATAACTTACTACGTTACATGGGATGACGTTATAACGTATTACGTTATATGTTATCACGTTATAACGTATTATGTTATATGGTATGACGTTATAACGTATTACGTTATATGTTATGACGTTATAACGTATTACGTTATATGGTATAACGTCATAACGTATTACGTTATATGTTATCACGTTATAACTTATTATGTTATATATTATAACGTTATAACGTATTACGTTATATATTATAACGTTATAACGTATTACGTTATAGGGGATGACGTTATAACGTATTACGTTATATGTTATCACGTTATAACGTATTATGTTATATGGTATGACGTTATAACGTATTACGTTATAGGGGATGACGTTATAACGTACTACGTTACATGGGATGACGTTATAACGTATTACGTTATATGGGATGACGTTATAACGTAATAGGTTATATGGTATGACGTTATAACGTATTACGTTATATGGTATAACGTTATAACGTATTACGTTATATGGTATGTCGTTATAACGTATTAAGTTATGTGGCATAACGTTATAACGTATTACGTTATATGGTATGACGTTATAACGGATTACGTTATATGGTATGACGTTATAACGTATTACGTTATAGGGGATGACGTTATAACGTATTACGTTATATGTTATCACGTTATAACGTATTATGTTATATGGTATGACGTTATAACGTATTACGTTATAGGGGATGACGTTATAACTTACTACGTTACATGGGATGACGTTATAACGTATTACGTTATATGTTATCACGTTATAACGTATTATGTTATATGGTATGACGTTATAACGTATTACGTTATATGTTATGACGTTATAACGTATTACGTTATATGGTATAACGTCATAACGTATTACGTTATATGTTATCACGTTATAACTTATTATGTTATATATTATAACGTTATAACGTATTACGTTATATATTATAACGTTATAACGTATTACGTTATATGGGATGACGTTATAACGTATTACGTTATATGTTATGACGTTATAACGTATTACGTTATATGGTATAACGTCATAACGTATTACGTTATATGTTATAACGTTATAACGTATTACGTTATATGGTATGTCGTTATAACGTATTAAGTTATGTGGCATAACGTTATAACGTATTACGTTACATGGTATGACGTTATAACGTATTACGTTATATGGGATGACGTTATAACGTAATAGGTTATATGGTATGACGTTATAACGTATTACGTTATATGGTATGGCGCTATAACGTATTACGTTATATGGTATAACGTTATAACGTATTACGTTATATGGCATAACCTTATAACGTATTACGTTATATGGTATGACGTTATAACGTATTACGTTATATGGGATGACGATATAACGTATTACGTTATATGGTATAACGTTATAACGCATTACGTTATATGGCATAACGTTATAACGTATTACGTTATATCGTATGACGTTATAACGTATTACGTTATAGGGGATGACGTTATAACGTATTACGTTATATGTTATCACGTTATAACGTATTATGTTATATGGTATAACGTTATAACGTATTACGTTATATGGCATAACCTTATAACGTATTACGTTATATGGTATGACGTTATAACGTATTACGTTATATGGGATGACGTTATAACGTATTACGTTATATGGTATAACGTTATAACGTATTACGTTATATGGCATAACGTTATAACGTATTACGTTATATATTATAACGTTATAACGTATTACGTTATATATTATAACGTTATAACGTATTACGTTATATATTATAACGTTATAACGTATTACGTTATATGGGATGACGTTATAACGTATTACGTTATATGTTATGACGTTATAACGTATTACGTTATATGGTATAACGTCATAACGTATTACGTTATATGTTATAACGTTATAACGTATTACGTTATATGGGATGACGTTATAACGTAATAGGTTATATGGTATGACGTTATAACGTATTACGTTATATGGCATAACGTTATAACGTATTACGTTATATCGTATGACGTTATAACGTATTACGTTATAGGGGATGGCGTTATATCGTATTACGTTATATGTTATCACGTTATAACGTATTATGTTATATGGTATGACGTTATAACGTATTACGTTATAGGGGATGACGTTATAACGTACTACGTTACATGGGATGACGTTATAACGTATTACGTTATATGGGATGACGTTATAACGTAATAGGTTATATGGTATGACGTTATAACGTATTACGTTATATATTATAACGGTATAACGTAATAAATTATACGGTATGGCGCTATAACGTATTACGTTGTATGGTATAACGTTATAACGTATTACGTTATATGTTATAACGTTATAGCGTATTACGTTATATGGTATGACGTTATAACGGATTACGTTATATGGAACGACGTTATAACGTATTACGTTATATGGTATAACGTCATAACGTATTACGTTATATGTTATAACGTTATAACGTATTACGTTATATGGTATAACGTCATAACGTATTACGTTATATGGGATGACGTTATAACGTAATAGGTTATATGGTATGACGTTATAACGTATTACGTTATATCGCATAACGTTATAACGTATTACGTTATATGGTATAACGTTATAACGTATTACGTTATACGTTATGACGTTATAACGTATTACGTTGTATGGTATAACGTCATAACGTATTACGTTATATGTTATAACGTTATAACGTATTACGTTATATGGGATGACGTTATAACGTAATAGGTTATATGGTATGACGTTATAACGTATTACGTTATATGGCATAACGTCATAACGTATTACGTTATATGTTATAACGTTATAACGTATTACGTTATATGGGATGACGTTATAACGTAATAGGTTATATGGTATGACGTTATAACGTAATACGTTATATGGTATGTCGTTATAACGTATTAAGTTATGTGGCATAACGTTATAACGTACTACGTTATATGGTATGACGTTATAACGTATTACGTTATAGAGGATGACGTTATAACTTATTACGTTATATGTTATTACGTTATAACGTATTACGTTATATGGTATAACGTTATAACGTATTACGTTATATGGTATAACGTCATAACGTATTACGTTATATGTTATAACGTTATAACGTATTACGTTATATGGTATAACGTTATAACGTATTACGTTATATGGTATAACGTCATAACGTATTACGTTATATGGGATGACGTTATAACGTATTACGTTATATGTTATCACGTTATAACGTATTATGTTATATGGTATGACGTTATAACGTATTACGTTATAGGGGATGACGTTATAACGTACTACGTTACATGGGATGACGTTATAACGTATTACGTTATATGGGATGACGTTATAACGTAATAGGTTATATGGTATGACGTTATAACGTATTACGTTATATGGTATAACGTTATAACGTATTACGTTATATGGTATGTCGTTATAACGTATTAAGTTATGTGGCATAACGTTATAACGTATTACGTTATATGGTATGACGTTATAACGGATTACGTTATATGGTATGACGTTATAACGTATTACGTTATAGGGGAAGACGTTATAACGTATTACGTTATATGTTATCACGTTATAACGTATTATGTTATATGGTATGACGTTATAACGTATTACGTTATAGGGGATGACGTTATAACTTACTACGTTACATGGGATGACGTTATAACGTATTACGTTATATGTTATCACGTTATAACGTATTATGTTATATGGTATGACGTTATAACGTATTACGTTATATGTTATGACGTTATAACGTATTACGTTATATGGTATAACGTCATAACGTATTACGTTATATGTTATCACGTTATAACTTATTATGTTATATATTATAACGTTATAACGTATTACGTTATATATTATAACGTTATAACGTATTACGTTATATGGGATGACGTTATAACGTATTACGTTATATGTTATGACGTTATAACGTATTACGTTATATGGTATAACGTCATAACGTATTACGTTATATGTTATAACGTTATAACGTATTACGTTATATGGTATGTCGTTATAACGTATTAAGTTATGTGGCATAACGTTATAACGTATTACGTTACATGGTATGACGTTATAACGTATTACGTTATATGGGATGACGTTATAACGTAATAGGTTATATGGTATGACGTTATAACGTATTACGTTATATGGTATGGCGCTATAACGTATTACGTTATATGGTATAACGTTATAACGTATTACGTTATATGGCATAACCTTATAACGTATTACGTTATATGGTATGACGTTATAACGTATTACGTTATATGGGATGACGTTATAACGTATTACGTTATATGGTATAACGTTATAACGCATTACGTTATATGGCATAACGTTATAACGTATTACGTTATATCGTATGACGTTATAACGTATTACGTTATAGGGGATGACGTTATAACGTATTACGTTATATGTTATCACGTTATAACGTATTATGTTATATGGTATAACGTTATAACGTATTACGTTATATGGCATAACCTTATAACGTATTACGTTATATGGTATGACGTTATAACGTATTACGTTATATGGGATGACGTTATAACGTATTACGTTATATGGTATAACGTTATAACGTATTACGTTATATGGCATAACGTTATAACGTATTACGTTATATATTATAACGTTATAACGTATTACGTTATATATTATAACGTTATAACGTATTACGTTATATATTATAACGTTATAACGTATTACGTTATATGGGATGACGTTATAACGTATTACGTTATATGTTATGACGTTATAACGTATTACGTTATATGGTATAACGTCATAACGTATTACGTTATATGTTATAACGTTATAACGTATTACGTTATATGGGATGACGTTATAACGTAATAGGTTATATGGTATGACGTTATAACGTATTACGTTATATGGCATAACGTTATAACGTATTACGTTATATCGTATGACGTTATAACGTATTACGTTATAGGGGATGGCGTTATATCGTATTACGTTATATGTTATCACGTTATAACGTATTATGTTATATGGTATGACGTTATAACGTATTACGTTATAGGGGATGACGTTATAACGTACTACGTTACATGGGATGACGTTATAACGTATTACGTTATATGGGATGACGTTATAACGTAATAGGTTATATGGTATGACGTTATAACGTATTACGTTATATATTATAACGGTATAACGTAATAAATTATACGGTATGGCGCTATAACGTATTACGTTGTATGGTATAACGTTATAACGTATTACGTTATATGTTATAACGTTATAGCGTATTACGTTATATGGTATGACGTTATAACGGATTACGTTATATGGAACGACGTTATAACGTATTACGTTATATGGTATAACGTCATAACGTATTACGTTATATGTTATAACGTTATAACGTATTACGTTATATGGTATAACGTCATAACGTATTACGTTATATGGGATGACGTTATAACGTAATAGGTTATATGGTATGACGTTATAACGTATTACGTTATATCGCATAACGTTATAACGTATTACGTTATATGGTATAACGTTATAACGTATTACGTTATACGTTATGACGTTATAACGTATTACGTTGTATGGTATAACGTCATAACGTATTACGTTATATGTTATAACGTTATAACGTATTACGTTATATGGGATGACGTTATAACGTAATAGGTTATATGGTATGACGTTATAACGTATTACGTTATATGGCATAACGTCATAACGTATTACGTTATATGTTATAACGTTATAACGTATTACGTTATATGGGATGACGTTATAACGTAATAGGTTATATGGTATGACGTTATAACGTAATACGTTATATGGTATGTCGTTATAACGTATTAAGTTATGTGGCATAACGTTATAACGTACTACGTTATATGGTATGACGTTATAACGTATTACGTTATAGAGGATGACGTTATAACTTATTACGTTATATGTTATTACGTTATAACGTATTACGTTATATGGTATAACGTTATAACGTATTACGTTATATGGTATAACGTCATAACGTATTACGTTATATGTTATAACGTTATAACGTATTACGTTATATGGTATAACGTTATAACGTATTACGTTATATGGTATAACGTCATAACGTATTACGTTATATGGGATGACGTTATAACGTAATAGGTTATATGGTATGACGTTATAACGTATTACGTTATATGGCATAACGTTATAACGTATTACGTTATATGGTATAACGTTATAACGTATTACGTTATACGTTATGACGTTATAACGTATTACGTTGTATGGTATAACGTCATAACGTATTACGTTATATGTTATAACGTTATAACGTATTACGTTATATGGGATGACGTTATAACGTAATAGGTTATATGGTATGACGTTATAACGTATTACGTTATATGGCATAACGTCATAACGTATTACGTTATATGTTATAACGTTATAACGTATTACGTTATATGTTATAACGTTATAACGTATTACGTTATATGGTATGACGTTATAACGTATTACGTTATATGGGATGACGTTATAACGTATTACGTTATATGGTATAACGTTATAACGTATTACGTTATATGGCATAACGTTATAACGTATTACGTTATATATTATAACGTTATAACATATTACGTTATATGGGATGACGTTATAACGTATTACGTTATATGTTATGACGTTATAACGTATTACGTTATATGGTATACAGTTATAACGTGTTACGTTATATGTTATAACGTTATAACGTATTACGTTATATGGTATGACGTTATAACGGATTACGTTATATGGGACGACGTTATAACGTATTACGTTATATGGTATAACGTCATAACATATTATGTTATATGTTATAACGTTATAACGTATTACGTTATATGGTATGTCGTTATAACGTATTAAGTTATGTGGCATAACGTTATAACGTATTACGTTATATGGTATGACGTTATAACGTATTACGTTATATGGGATGACGTTATAACGTAATAGGTTATATGGTATGACGTTATAACGTATTACGTTATATGGTATGTCGTTATAACGTATTAAGTTATATGGTATAACGTTGTAACGTATTACGTTATATGGCATAACGTTATAACGTATTACGTTATATATTATAACGGTATAACGTAATAATTTATACGGTATGGCGCTATAACGTATTACGGTATATGGTATAACGTTATAACGTATTACGTTATATGGCATAACGTTATAACGTATTACGTTATATGGTATGACGTTATAACGTATTACGTTATATGGGATGACGTTATAACGTATTACGTTATATGGTATAACGTTATAACGTATTACGTTATATGGCATAACGTTATAACGTATTACGTTATATATTATAACGTTGTAACGTATTACGTTATATATTATAACGTTATAACGTATTACGTTATATGGGATGACGTTATAACGTATTACGTTATATGTTATGACGTTATAACGTATTACGTTATATGGTATAACGTCATAACGTATTACGTTATATGTTATAACGTTATAACGTATTACGTTACATGGGATGACGTTATAACGTAATAGGTTATATGGTATGACGTTATAACGTATTACGTTATATGGCATAACGTTATAACGTATTACGTTATATGGTATGACGTTATAATGTATTACGTTATAGGGGATGACGTTATAACGTATTACGTTATATGTTATCACGTTATAACGTATTATGTTATATGGTATGACGTTATAACGTATTACGTTATAGGGGATGACGTTATAACGTACTACGTTACATGGGATGACGTTATAACGTATTACGTTATATATTATAACGTTATAACGTATTACGTTATATGGGATGACGTTATAACGTATTACGTTATATGTTATGACGTTATAACGTATTACGTTATATGGTATAACGTCATAACGTAATAATTTATACGGTATGGCGCTATAACGTATTACGTTATATGGTATAACGTTATAACGAATTACGTTATATGGTATAACGTTATAACGTATTACGTTATATGTTATAACGTTATAACGTATTACGTTATATATAATAACGGTATAACGTAATAATTTATACGGTATGGCGCTATAACGTATTACGTTATATGGTATAACGTTATAACGAATTACGTTATATTGTATAACGTTATAACGTATTACGTTATATGTTATAACGTTATAACGTATTACGTTATATGGTATGACGTTATAACGGATTACGTTATATGGAACGACGTTATAACGTATTACGTTATATGGTATAACGTCATAACGTAATACGTTATATGTTATAACGTTATAACGTATTACGTTATATGGTATAACGTCATAACGTATTACGTTATATGGGATGGCGTTATAACGTAATAGGTTATATGGTATGACGTTATAATGTATTACGTTATATGGCATAACGTTATAACGTATTACGTTATATGGTATAACGTTATAACGTATTACGTTATATGTTATGACGTTATAACGTATTACGTTATATGGTATAACGTCATAACGTATTACGTGATATGTTACAACGTTATAACGTATTACGTTATATGGGATGACGTTATAACGTAATAGGTTATATGGTATGACGTTATAACGTATTACGTTATATGGCATAACGTCATAACGTATTACGTTATATGTTATAACGTTATAACGTATTACGTTATATGGTATGACGTTATAACGTATTACGTTATATGGGATGACGTTATAACTTACTACGTTATATGGGATGACGTTATAACGTATTACATTATATGGTATGACGTTATAACTTAATACGTTATTTGTTATGACGCTATAACGTACTACGTTATATGGGATGACGTTATAACGTATTACGTTATATGCGACGACGTTATAGCGCATTACATTTTATGGTATAACGTTATAACGTATTACGTTATATGGGATGACGTTATAACGTAATAGGTTATATGGTATGACGTTATAACTTAATACGTTATTTGTTATGACGTTATAACGTACTACGTTATATGGGATGACGTTATAACGTATTACGTTATATGCGACGACGTTATAGCGCATTACATTATATGGTATAACGTTATAACGTATTACGTTATATGGTATAACGTTATAACCTATTACGTTATATGTTATAACGTTATAACGTATTACGTTATATGGTATACCGTTATAACGTATTACGTTATATGTTATAACGTTATAACGTATTACGTTATATGGTATGACGTTATAACGTATTACGTTATATGGGATGACGTTATAACGTATTACTATCTATGTTATAACGGTGTAACGTATTACGTTATATGGTATACAGTTATAACGTATTACGTTATATGGCATAACGTTATAACGTATTACGTTATATGGTATGACGTTATAACGTATTACGTTATAGGGGATGACGTTATAACTTATTACGTTATATGTTATTACGTTATAACGTATTACGTTATATGGTATGATGTTATAACGTATTACGTTATAGGGGATGACGTTATAACGTACTACGTTACATGGGATGACGTTATAACGTATTACGTTATATGGTATAACGTCATATCGTATTACGTTATATGTTATAACGTTATAACGTATTACGTTATATGGTATAACGTCATAACGTATTACGTTATATGTTATAACGTTATAACGTATTACGTTATATGTTATATCGTTATAACGTATTACGTTATATGGTATAACGTCATAACGTATTACGTTATATGTTATAACGTTATAACGTATTACGTTATATGGTATGACGTTATAACTTAATACGTTATTTGTTATGACGCTATAACGTACTACGTTATATGGGATGACGTTATAACGTATTACGTTATATGCGACGACGTTATAGCGCATTACATTTTATGGTATAACGTTATAACGTATTACGTTATATGGTATAACGTCATAACGTATTACGTTATATGTTATAACGTTATAACGTATTACGTTATATGTTATATCGTTATAACGTATTACGTTATATGGTATAACGTCATAACGTATTACGTTATATGGTATACAGTTATAACGTATTACGTTATATGGCATAACGTTATAACGTATTACGTTATATGGTATGACGTTATAACTTACTACGTTATATGGGATGACGATATAACGTATTACGTTATATGGTATGACGTTATAACTTAATACGTTACTTGTTATGACGTTATAACGTACTACGTTACATGGGATGACGTTATAACGTATTACGTTATATGGGACGACGTTATAGCGCATTACATTATATGGTATAACGTTATAACGTATTACGTTATATGGTATGACGTTATAACGTATTACGTTATATGGGATGACGTTATAACTTACTACGTTATATGGGATGACGTTATAACGTATTACATTATATGGTATGACGTCATAACTTAATACGTTATTTGTTATGACGCTATAACGTACTACGTTATATGGGATGACGTTATAACGTATTACGTTATATGCGACGACGTTATAGCGCATTACATTTTATGGTATAACGTTATAACGTATTACGTTATATGGGATGACGTTATAACGTAATAGGTTATATGGTATGACGTTATAACTTAATACGTTATTTGTTATGACGTTATAACGTACTACGTTATATGGGATGACGTTATAACGTATTACGTTATATGCGACGACGTTATAGCGCATTACATTATATGGTATAACGTTATAACGTGTTACGTTATATGGTATAACGTTATAACCTATTACGTTATATGTTATAACGTTATAACGTATTACGTTATATGGTATAACGTTATAACGTATTACGTTATATGTTATAACGTTATAACGTATTACGTTATATGGTATGACGTTATAACGTATTACGTTATATGGGATGACGTTATAACGTATTACTTTCTATGTTATAACGTTGTAACGTATTACGTTATATGGTATACAGTTATAACGTATTACGTTATATGGCATAACGTTATAACGTATTACGTTATATGGTATGACGTTATAACGTATTACGTTATAGGGGATGACGTTATAACTTATTACGTTATATGTTATTACGTTATAACGTATTTCGTTATATGGTATAACGTTATAACGTGTTACGTTATATGGTATAACGTTATAACCTATTACGTTATATGTTATAACGTTATAACGTATTACGTTATATGGTATAACGTTATAACGTATTACGTTATATGGTATAACGTTATAACCTATTACGTTATATGGCATAACGTTATAACGTATTACGTTATATGGTATGACGTTATAACGTATTACGTTATAGGGGATGACGTTATAACGTATTACGTTATATGTTATTACGTTATAACGTATTACGTTATATGGTATGACGTTATAACGTATTACGTTATATGGTATGTCGTTATAACGTATTAAGTTATGTGGCATAACGTTATAACGTATTACGTTATATGGTATGACGTTATAACGTATTACGTTATATAGTATGTCCTTATAACGTATTAAGTTATATGGCATAACGTTATAACGTATTACGTTATATGGAATAACGTTATAACGTAATACGTTTTATGGTAAGACGTTATAACTTACTACGTTATATGGGATGACGATATAACGTATTACGTTATATGGTATGACGTTATAACTTAATACGTCATATGTTATAACGTTATAACGTATTACGTTATATAGTATGTCCTTATAACGTATTACGTTATATGGCATAACGTTATAACGTATTACGTTATATGGAATAACGTTATAACGTAATACGTTATATGGTAAGACGTTAGAACTTACTACGTTATATGGGATGACGATATAACGTATTACGTTATATGGTATGACGTTATAACTTAATACGTTACTTGTTACAACGTTATAACGTATTACGTTATATGGGATGACGTTATAACGTAATAGGTTATATGGTATGACGTTATAACGTATTACGTTATATGGCATAACGTCATAACGTATTACGTTATATGTTATAACGTTATAACGTATTACGTTATATGGTATGACGTTATAACGTATTACGTTATATGGGATGACGTTATAACTTACTACGTTATATGGGATGACGTTATAACGTATTACATTATATGGTATGACGTTATAACTTAATACGTTATTTGTTATGACGCTATAACGTACTACGTTATATGGGATGACGTTATAACGTATTACGTTATATGCGACGACGTTATAGCGCATTACATTTTATGGTATAACGTTATAACGTATTACGTTATATGGGATGACGTTATAACGTAATAGGTTATATGGTATGACGTTATAACTTAATACGTTATTTGTTATGACGTTATAACGTACTACGTTATATGGGATGACGTTATAACGTATTACGTTATATGCGACGACGTTATAGCGCATTACATTATATGGTATAACGTTATAACGTATTACGTTATATGGTATAACGTTATAACCTATTACGTTATATGTTATAACGTTATAACGTATTACGTTATATGGTATACCGTTATAACGTATTACGTTATATGTTATAACGTTATAACGTATTACGTTATATGGTATGACGTTATAACGTATTACGTTATATGGGATGACGTTATAACGTATTACTATCTATGTTATAACGGTGTAACGTATTACGTTATATGGTATACAGTTATAACGTATTACGTTATATGGCATAACGTTATAACGTATTACGTTATATGGTATGACGTTATAACGTATTACGTTATAGGGGATGACGTTATAACTTATTACGTTATATGTTATTACGTTATAACGTATTACGTTATATGGTATGATGTTATAACGTATTACGTTATAGGGGATGACGTTATAACGTACTACGTTACATGGGATGACGTTATAACGTATTACGTTATATGGTATAACGTCATATCGTATTACGTTATATGTTATAACGTTATAACGTATTACGTTATATGGTATAACGTCATAACGTATTACGTTATATGTTATAACGTTATAACGTATTACGTTATATGTTATATCGTTATAACGTATTACGTTATATGGTATAACGTCATAACGTATTACGTTATATGTTATAACGTTATAACGTATTACGTTATATGGTATGACGTTATAACTTAATACGTTATTTGTTATGACGCTATAACGTACTACGTTATATGGGATGACGTTATAACGTATTACGTTATATGCGACGACGTTATAGCGCATTACATTTTATGGTATAACGTTATAACGTATTACGTTATATGGTATAACGTCATAACGTATTACGTTATATGTTATAACGTTATAACGTATTACGTTATATGTTATATCGTTATAACGTATTACGTTATATGGTATAACGTCATAACGTATTACGTTATATGGTATACAGTTATAACGTATTACGTTATATGGCATAACGTTATAACGTATTACGTTATATGGTATGACGTTATAACTTACTACGTTATATGGGATGACGATATAACGTATTACGTTATATGGTATGACGTTATAACTTAATACGTTACTTGTTATGACGTTATAACGTACTACGTTACATGGGATGACGTTATAACGTATTACGTTATATGGGACGACGTTATAGCGCATTACATTATATGGTATAACGTTATAACGTATTACGTTATATGGTATGACGTTATAACGTATTACGTTATATGGGATGACGTTATAACTTACTACGTTATATGGGATGACGTTATAACGTATTACATTATATGGTATGACGTCATAACTTAATACGTTATTTGTTATGACGCTATAACGTACTACGTTATATGGGATGACGTTATAACGTATTACGTTATATGCGACGACGTTATAGCGCATTACATTTTATGGTATAACGTTATAACGTATTACGTTATATGGGATGACGTTATAACGTAATAGGTTATATGGTATGACGTTATAACTTAATACGTTATTTGTTATGACGTTATAACGTACTACGTTATATGGGATGACGTTATAACGTATTACGTTATATGCGACGACGTTATAGCGCATTACATTATATGGTATAACGTTATAACGTGTTACGTTATATGGTATAACGTTATAACCTATTACGTTATATGTTATAACGTTATAACGTATTACGTTATATGGTATAACGTTATAACGTATTACGTTATATGTTATAACGTTATAACGTATTACGTTATATGGTATGACGTTATAACGTATTACGTTATATGGGATGACGTTATAACGTATTACTTTCTATGTTATAACGTTGTAACGTATTACGTTATATGGTATACAGTTATAACGTATTACGTTATATGGCATAACGTTATAACGTATTACGTTATATGGTATGACGTTATAACGTATTACGTTATAGGGGATGACGTTATAACTTATTACGTTATATGTTATTACGTTATAACGTATTTCGTTATATGGTATAACGTTATAACGTGTTACGTTATATGGTATAACGTTATAACCTATTACGTTATATGTTATAACGTTATAACGTATTACGTTATATGGTATAACGTTATAACGTATTACGTTATATGGTATAACGTTATAACCTATTACGTTATATGGCATAACGTTATAACGTATTACGTTATATGGTATGACGTTATAACGTATTACGTTATAGGGGATGACGTTATAACGTATTACGTTATATGTTATTACGTTATAACGTATTACGTTATATGGTATGACGTTATAACGTATTACGTTATATGGTATGTCGTTATAACGTATTAAGTTATGTGGCATAACGTTATAACGTATTACGTTATATGGTATGACGTTATAACGTATTACGTTATATAGTATGTCCTTATAACGTATTAAGTTATATGGCATAACGTTATAACGTATTACGTTATATGGAATAACGTTATAACGTAATACGTTTTATGGTAAGACGTTATAACTTACTACGTTATATGGGATGACGATATAACGTATTACGTTATATGGTATGACGTTATAACTTAATACGTCATATGTTATAACGTTATAACGTATTACGTTATATAGTATGTCCTTATAACGTATTACGTTATATGGCATAACGTTATAACGTATTACGTTATATGGAATAACGTTATAACGTAATACGTTATATGGTAAGACGTTAGAACTTACTACGTTATATGGGATGACGATATAACGTATTACGTTATATGGTATGACGTTATAACTTAATACGTTACTTGTTATGACGTTATAACGTACTACGTTACATGGGATGACGTTATAACGTATTACGTTATATGGGACGACGATATAGCGCATGACATTATATGGTATAACGTTATAACGTATTACGTTATATGTTATAACGTTATAACGTATTACGTTATATGGTATGTCGTTGTAACGTATTAAGTTATATGGCATAACGTTATAACGTATTACGTTATATGGTATGACGTTATAACGTATTACGTTATAGGGGATGACGATATAACGTATTACGTTATATGGTATGACGTTATAACTTAATACGTTACTTGTTATGAAGTTATAACGTACTACGTTACATGGGATGACGTTATAACGTATTACGTTATATGTTATAACGTTATAACGTATTACGTTATATGGTATGTCGTTATAACATATTACTTTATATGTTATAACGTTATAACGTATCACGTTATATGGTATGACGTTATAACGTATTACGTTATATGGCATAACGTTATAACGTATTATGTTATATGGGTTGACGTTATAACGTATTACTTTCTATGTTATAACGTTGTAACGTATTACGTTATATGGTATACAGTTATAACGTATTACGTTATATGGCATAACGTTATAACGTATTACGTTATATGTTATTACGTTATAACGTATTACGTTATATGGTATGACGTTATAACGTATTACATTATAGGGGATGACGTTATAACGTACTACGTTACATGGGATGACGTTATAACGTATTACGTTATATGGTATAAAGTCATAACGTATTACGTTATATGGTATAACGTTATAACGTATTACGTTATATGTTATAACGTTATAACGTATTACGTTATATGGTATGTCGTTATAACGTATTACGTTATATGTTATAACGTTATAACGTATTACGTTATATGGTATGACGTTATAACGTATTACGTTATATGGGATGACGTTATAACGTATTACGTTATATGGTATAACGTTATAACGTATTACGTTATATGGCATAACGTTATAACGTATTACGTTATATATTATAACGTTATAACATATTACGTTATATGGGATGACGTTATAACGTATTACGTTATATGTTATGACGTTATAACGTATTACGTTATATGGTATACAGTTATAACGTATTACGTTATATGTTATAACGTTATAACGTATTACGTTATATGGTATGACGTTATAACGGATTACGTTATATGGGACGACGTTATAACGTATTACGTTATATGGTATAACGTCATAACATATTATGTTATATGTTATAACGTTATAACGTATTACGTTATATGGTATGTCGTTATAACGTATTAAGTTATGTGGCATAACGTTATAACGTATTACGTTATATGGTATGACGTTATAACGTATTACGTTATATGGGATGACGTTATAACGTAATAGGTTATATGGTATGACGTTATAACGTATTACGTTATATGGTATGTCGTTATAACGTATTAAGTTATATGGTATAACGTTGTAACGTATTACGTTATATGGCATAACGTTATAACTTATTACGTTATATATGATAACGGTATAACGTAATAATTTATACGGTATGGCGCTATAACGTATTACGGTATATGGTATAACGTTATAACGTATTACGTTATATGGCATAACGTTATAACGTATTACGTTATATGGTATGACGTTATAACGTATTACGTTATATGGGATGACGTTATAACGTATTACGTTATATGGTATAACGTTATAACGTATTACGTTATATGGCATAACGTTATAACGTATTACGTTATATATTATAACGTTATAACGTATTACGTTATATATTATAACGTTATAACGTATTACGTTATATGGGATGACGTTATAACGTATTACGTTATATGTTATGACGTTATAACGTATTACGTTATATGGTATAACGTCATAACGTATTACGTTATATGTTATAACGTTATAACGTATTACGTTACATGGGATGACGTTATAACGTAATAGGTTATATGGTATGACGTTATAACGTATTACGTTATATGGCATAACGTTATAACGTATTACGTTATATGGTATGACGTTATAATGTATTACGTTATAGGGGATGACGTTATAACGTATTACGTTATATGTTATCACGTTATAACGTATTATGTTATATGGTATGACGTTATAACGTATTACGTTATAGGGGATGACGTTATAACGTACTACGTTACATGGGATGACGTTATAACGTATTACGTTATATATTATAACGTTATAACGTATTACGTTATATGGGATGACGTTATAACGTATTACGTTATATGTTATGACGTTATAACGTATTACGTTATATGGTATAACGTCATAACGTAATAATTTATACGGTATGGCGCTATAACGTATTACGTTATATGGTATAACGTTATAACGAATTACGTTATATGGTATAACGTTATAACGTATTACGTTATATGTTATAACGTTATAACGTATTACGTTATATATAATAACGGTATAACGTAATAATTTATACGGTATGGCGCTATAACGTATTACGTTATATGGTATAACGTTATAACGAATTACGTTATATTGTATAACGTTATAACGTATTACGTTATATGTTATAACGTTATAACGTATTACGTTATATGGTATGACGTTATAACGGATTACGTTATATGGAACGACGTTATAACGTATTACGTTATGTGGTATAACGTCATAACGTAATACGTTATATGTTATAACGTTATAACGTATTACGTTATATGGTATAACGTCATAACGTATTACGTTATATGGGATGACGTTATAACGTAATAGGTTATATGGTATGACGTTATAATGTATTACGTTATATGGCATAACGTTATAACGTATTACGTTATATGGTATAACGTTATAACGTATTACGTTATATGTTATGACGTTATAACGTATTACGTTATATGGTATAACGTCATAACGTATTACGTGATATGTTACAACGTTATAACGTATTACGTTATATGGGATGACGTTATAACGTAATAGGTTATATGGTATGACGTTATAACGTATTACGTTATATGGCATAACGTCATAACGTATTACGTTATATGTTATAACGTTATAACGTATTACGTTATATGGTATGACGTTATAACGTATTACGTTATATGGGATGACGTTATAACTTACTACGTTATATGGGATGACGTTATAACGTATTACATTATATGGTATGACGTTATAACTTAATACGTTATTTGTTATGACGCTATAACGTACTACGTTATATGGGATGACGTTATAACGTATTACGTTATATGCGACGACGTTATAGCGCATTACATTTTATGGTATAACGTTATAACGTATTACGTTATATGGGATGACGTTATAACGTTATAGGTTATATGGTATGACGTTATAACTTAATACGTTATTTGTTATGACGTTATAACGTACTACGTTATATGGGATGACGTTATAACGTATTACGTTATATGCGACGACGTTATAGCGCATTACATTATATGGTATAACGTTATAACGTATTACGTTATATGGTATAACGTTATAACCTATTACGTTATATGTTATAACGTTATAACGTATTACGTTATATGGTATACCGTTATAACGTATTACGTTATATGTTATAACGTTATAACGTATTACGTTATATGGTATGACGTTATAACGTATTACGTTATATGGGATGACGTTATAACGTATTACTATCTATGTTATAACGGTGTAACGTATTACGTTATATGGTATACAGTTATAACGTATTACGTTATATGGCATAACGTTATAACGTATTACGTTATATGGTATGACGTTATAACGTATTACGTTATAGGGGATGACGTTATAACTTATTACGTTATATGTTATTACGTTATAACGTATTACGTTATATGGTATGATGTTATAACGTATTACGTTATAGGGGATGACGTTATAACGTACTACGTTACATGGGATGACGTTATAACGTATTACGTTATATGGTATAACGTCATATCGTATTACGTTATATGTTATAACGTTATAACGTATTACGTTATATGGTATAACGTCATAACGTATTACGTTATATGTTATAACGTTATAACGTATTACGTTATATGTTATATCGTTATAACGTATTACGTTATATGGTATAACGTCATAACGTATTACGTTATATGTTATAACGTTATAACGTATTACGTTATATGGTATGTCGTTATAACGTATTAAGTTATGTGGCATAACGTTATAACGTATTACGTTATATGGTATGACGTTATAACGTATTACGTTATATGGGATGACGTTATAACGTAATAGGTTATATGGTATGACGTTATAACTTAATACGTTACTTGTTATGACGTTATAACGTACTACGTTACATGGGATGACGTTATAACGTATTACGTTATATGGGACGACGTTATAGCGCATTACATTATATGGTATAACGTTATAACGTATTACGTTATATGGTATGACGTTATAACGTATTACGTTATATGGGATGACGTTATAACTTACTACGTTATATGGGATGACGTTATAACGTATTACATTATATGGTATGACGTTATAACTTAATACGTTATTTGTTATGACGCTATAACGTACTACGTTATATGGGATGACGTTATAACGTATTACGTTATATGCGACGACGTTATAGCGCATTACATTTTATGGTATAACGTTATAACGTATTACGTTATATGGGATGACGTTATAACGTAATAGGTTATATGGTATGACGTTATAACTTAATACGTTATTTGTTATGACGTTATATCGTACTACGTTATATGGGATGACGTTATAACGTATTACGTTATATGCGACGACGTTATAGCGCATTACATTATATGGTATAACGTTATAACGTGTTACGTTATATGGTATAACGTTATAACCTATTACGTTATATGTTATAACGTTATAACGTATTACGTTATATGGTATAACGTTATAACGTATTACGTTATATGTTATAACGTTATAACGTATTACGTTATATGGTATGACGTTATAACGTATTACGTTATATGGGATGACGTTATAACGTATTACTTTCTATGTTATAACGTTGTAACGTATTACGTTATATGGTATACAGTTATAACGTATTACGTTATATGGCATAACGTTATAACGTATTACGTTATATGGTATGACGTTATAACGTATTACGTTATAGGGGATGACGTTATAACTTATTACGTTATATGTTATTACGTTATAACGTATTTCGTTATATGGTATAACGTTATAACGTGTTACGTTATATGGTATAACGTTATAACCTATTACGTTATATGTTATAACGTTATAACGTATTACGTTATATGGTATAACGTTATAACGTATTACGTTATATGGTATAACGTTATAACCTATTACGTTATATGGCATAACGTTATAACGTATTACGTTATATGGTATGACGTTATAACGTATTACGTTATAGGGGATGACGTTATAACGTATTACGTTATATGTTATTACGTTATAACGTATTACGTTATATGGTATGACGTTATAACGTATTACGTTATATGGTATGTCGTTATAACGTATTAAGTTATGTGGCATAACGTTATAACGTATTACGTTATATGGTATGACGTTATAACGTATTACGTTATATAGTATGTCCGTATAACGTATTAAGTTATATGGCATAACGTTATAACGTATTACGTTATATGGAATAACGTTATAACGTAATACGTTTTATGGTAAGACGTTATAACTTACTACGTTATATGGGATGACGATATAACGTATTACGTTATATGGTATGACGTTATAACTTAATACGTCATATGTTATAACGTTATAACGTATTACGTTATATAGTATGTCCTTATAACGTATTACGTTATATGGCATAACGTTATAACGTATTACGTTATATGGAATAACGTTATAACGTAATACGTTATATGGTAAGGCGTTAGAACTTACTACGTTATATGGTATAACGTTATAACGTATTACGTTATATGTTATAACGTTATAACGTATTACGTTATATGGTATGTCGTTGTAACGTATTAAGTTATATGGCATAACGTTATAACGTATTACGTTATATGGTATGACGTTATAACGTATTACGTTATAGGGGATGACGATATAACGTATTACGTTATATGGTATGACGTTATAACTTAATACGTTACTTGTTATGAAGTTATAACGTACTACGTTACATGGGATGACGTTATAACGTATTACGTTATATGTTATAACGTTATAACGTATTACGTTATATGGTATGTCGTTATAACATATTACTTTATATGTTATAACGTTATAACGTATCACGTTATATGGTATGACGTTATAACGTATTACGTTATATGGCATAACGTTATAACGTATTATGTTATATGGGTTGACGTTATAACGTATTACTTTCTATGTTATAACGTTGTAACGTATTACGTTATATGGTATACAGTTATAACGTATTACGTTATATGGCATAACGTTATAACGTATTACGTTATATGGTATGACGTTATAACGTATTACGTTATAGGGGATGACGTTATAACGTATTACGTTATATGTTATTACGTTATAACGTATTACGTTATATGGTATGACGTTATAACGTATTACATTATAGGGGATGACGTTATAACGTACTACGTTACATGGGATGACGTTATAACGTATTACGTTATATGGTATAAAGTCATAACGTATTACGTTATATGGTATAACGTTATAACGTATTACGTT
This sequence comes from Bombus huntii, assembly GCF_024542735.1. Taxonomy (NCBI): domain Eukaryota; kingdom Metazoa; phylum Arthropoda; class Insecta; order Hymenoptera; family Apidae; genus Bombus; species Bombus huntii. Next base: position 23,579,579 of record NC_066238.1, read on the forward strand.
ATATGTTATAACGTTATAACGTATTACGTTATATGGTATGTCGTTATAACGTATTACGTTATATGTTATAACGTTATAACGTATTACGTTATATGGTATGACGTTATAACGTATTACGTTATATGGGATGACGTTATAACGTATTACGTTATATGGTATAACGTTATAACGTATTACGTTATATGGCATAACGTTATAACGTATTACGTTATATATTATAACGTTATAACATATTACGTTATATGGGATGACGTTATAACGTATTACGTTATATGTTATGACGTTATAACGTATTACGTTATATGGTATACAGTTATAACGTATTACGTTATATGTTATAACGTTATAACGTATTACGTTATATGGTATGACGTTATAACGGATTACGTTATATGGGACGACGTTATAACGTATTACGTTATATGGTATAACGTCATAACATATTATGTTATATGTTATAACGTTATAACGTATTACGTTATATGGTATGTCGTTATAACGTATTAAGTTATGTGGCATAACGTTATAACGTATTACGTTATATGGTATGACGTTATAACGTATTACGTTATATGGGATGACGTTATAACGTAATAGGTTATATGGTATGACGTTATAACGTATTACGTTATATGGTATGTCGTTATAACGTATTACGTTACATGGGATGACGTTATAACGTAATAGGTTATATGGTATGACGTTATAACGTATTACGTTATATGGCATAACGTTATAACGTATTACGTTATATGGTATGACGTTATAACGTATTACGTTATAGGGGATGACGTTATAACGTACTACGTTACATGGGATGACGTTATAACGTATTACGTTATATATTATAACGTTATAACGTATTACGTTATATGGGATGACGTTATAACGTATTACGTTATATGTTATGACGTTATAACGTATTACGTTATATGGTATAACGTCATAACGTAATAATTTATACGGTATGGCGCTATAACGTATTACGTTATATGGTATAACGTTATAACGAAGTACGTTATATGGTATAACGTTATAACGAATTACGTTATATGGCATAACGTTATAACGTATTACGTTATATGGTATAACGTTATAACGTATTACGTTATATGTTATGACGTTATAACGTATTACGTTATATGGTATAACGTCATAACGTATTACGTGATATGTTACAACGTTATAACGTATTACGTTATATGGGATGACGTTATAACGTAATAGGTTATATGGTATGACGTTATAACGTATTACGTTATATGGCATAACGTCATAACGTATTACGTTATATGTTATATCGTTATAACGTATTACGTTATATGGTATGACGTTATAACGTATTACGTTATATGGGATGACGTTATAACTTACTACGTTATATGGGATGACGTTATAACGTATTACATTATATGGTATGACGTTATAACTTAATACGTTATTTGTTATGACGCTATAACGTACTACGTTATATGGGATGACGTTATAACGTATTACGTTATATGCGACGACGTTATAGCGCATTACATTTTATGGTATAACGTTATAACGTATTACGTTATATGGGATGACGTTATAACGTAATAGGTTATATGGTATGACGTTATAACTTAATACGTTATTTGTTATGACGTTATAACGTACTACGTTATATGGGATGACGTTATAACGTATTACGTTATATGCGACGACGTTATAGCGCATTACATTATATGGTATAACGTTATAACGTATTACGTTATATGGTATAACGTTATAACCTATTACGTTATATGTTATAACGTTATAACGTATTACGTTATATGGTATACCGTTATAACGTATTACGTTATATGTTATAACGTTATAACGTATTACGTTATATGGTATGACGTTATAACGTATTACGTTATATGGGATGACGTTATAACGTATTACTATCTATGTTATAACGTTGTAACGTATTACGTTATATGGTATACAGTTATAACGTATTACGTTATATGGCATAACGTTATAACGTATTACGTTATATGGTATGACGTTATAACGTATTACGTTATAGGGGATGACGTTATAACTTATTACGTTATATGTTATTACGTTATAACGTATTACGTTATATGGTATGATGTTATAACGTATTACGTTATAGGGGATGACGTTATAACGTACTACGTTACATGGGATGACGTTATAACGTATTACGTTATATGGTATAACGTCATATCGTATTACGTTATATGTTATAACGTTATAACGTATTACGTTATATGGTATAACGTCATAACGTATTACGTTATATGTTATAACGTTATAACGTATTACGTTATATGTTATATCGTTATAACGTATTACGTTATATGGTATAACGTCATAACGTATTACGTTATATGTTATAACGTTATAACGTATTACGTTATATGGCATGTCGTTGTAACGTATTAAGTTATATGGCATAACGTTATAACGTATTACGTTATAGGGGATGACGTTATAACGTATTACGTTATATGTTATTACGTTATAACGTATTACGTTATATGGTATGACGTTATAACGTATTACGTTATAGGGGATGACGTTATAACGTATTACGTTATATGTTATGACGTTATAACGTATTACGTTACATGGTATGTCGTTATAACGTATTACGTTATATGGCATAACGTTATAACGTATTACGTTATATGGTATGACGTTATAACGTATTACGTTATAGGGGATGACGTTATAACGTATTACGTTATATGTTATTACGTTATAACGTATTACGTTATATGGTATGACGTTATAACGTATTACGTTATATGGTATGTCGTTATAACGTATTAAGTTATGTGGCATAACGTTATAACGTATTACGTTATATGGTATGACGTTATAACGTATTACGTTATATGGAACGACGTTATAACGTATTACGTTATATGGTATAACGTCATAACGTATTACGTTATATGTTATAACGTTATAACGTATTACGTTATATAGTATGTCCTTATAACGTATTACGTTATATGGCATAACGTTATAACGTATTACGTTATATGTTATAACGTTATAACGTATTACGTTACATGGGATGACGTTATAACGTATTACGTTATATATTATAACGGTATAACGTAATAATTTATACGGTATGGCGCTATAACGTATTACGTTATATGGTATAACGTTATAACGTATTACGTTATATGGCATAACGTTATAACGTATTACGTTATATGGTATGACGTTATAACGTATTACGTTATATGGGATGACGTTATAACGTATTACGTTATATGGTATAACGTTATAACGTATTACCTTATATGGCATAACGTTATAACGTATTACGTTATATATTTTAACGTTATAACGTATTACGTTATATGGGATGACGTTATAACGTATTACGTTATATGTTATGACGTTATAACGTATTACGTTATATGGTATAACGTCATAACGTATTACGTTATATGTTATAACGTTATAACGTATTACGTTATATGGGATGACGTTATAACGTATTACGTTATATGGTATGACGTTATAACGGATTACGTTATATGGAACGACGTTATAACGTATTACGTTATATGGTATGACGTTATAACGTATTACGTTATAGGGGATGACGTTATAACGTATTACGTTATATGTTATCACGTTATAACGTATTATGTTATATGGTATGACGTTATAACGTATTACGTTATAGGGGATGACGTTATAACGTACTACGTTACATGGGATGACATTATAACGTATTACGTTATATATTATAACGGTATAACGTAATAATTTATACGGTATGGCGCCATAACGTATTACGTTATATGGTATAACGTTATAACGTATTACGTTATATGGTATGACGTTATAACGTATTACGTTATATGGAACGGCGTTATAACGTATTACGTTATATGGTATAACGACATAACGTATTACGTTATATGTTATAACGTTATAACGTATTACGTTATATAGTATGTCCTTATAACGTATTACGTTATATGGCATAACGTTATAACGTATTGCGTTATATGGTATAACGTTATAACGTAATACGTTATATGGTATGACGTTATAAATTACTACGTTATATGGGATGACGATATAACGTATTACGTTATATGGTATGACGTTATAACTTAATACGTTATTTGTTATGACGTTATAACGTACTACGTTATATGGGATGACGTTATAACGTATTACGTTATATTGGACGACGTTATAGCGCATTACATTATATGGTATAACGTTATAACGTATTACGTTATATGGTATGACGTTATAACGTATTACGTTATATGGGATGACGTTATAACTTACTACGTTATATGGGATGACGTTATAACGTATTACATTATATGGTATGACGTTATAACTTAATACGTTATTTGTTATGACGCTATAACGTACTACGTTATATGGGATGACGTTATAACGTATTACGTTATATGGGATGACGTTATAACGTATTACGTTATATGCGACGACGTTATAGCGCATTACATTATATGTTATAACGTTATAACGTATTACGTTATATAGTATGTCCTTATAACGTATTACGTTATATGGCATAACGTTATAACGTATTGCGTTATATGGTATAACGTTATAACGTAATACGTTATATGGTATGACGTTATAAATTACTACGTTATATGGGATGACGATATAACGTATTACGTTATATGGTATGACGTTATAACTTAATACGTTATTTGTTATGACGTTATAACGTACTACGTTATATGGGATGACGTTATAACGTATTACGTTATATGCGACGACGTTATAGCGCATTACATTATATGGTATAACGTTATAACGTGTTACGTTATATGGTATAACGTTATAACCTATTACGTTATATGTTATAACGTTATAACGTATTACGTTATATGGTATAACGTTATAACGTATTACGTTATATGTTATAACGTTATAACGTATTACGTTATATGGCATAACGTTATAACGTATTACGTTATATCGTATGACGTTATAACGTATTACGTTATAGGGGATGACGTTATAACGTATTACGTTATATGTTATCACGTTATAACGTATTATGTTATATGGTATGACGTTATAACGTATTACGTTATAGGGGATGACGTTATAACGTACTACGTTACATGGGATGACGTTATAACGTATTACGTTATATGGGATGACGTTATAACGTAATAGGTTATATGGTATGACGTTATAACGAATTACGTTATATATTATAACGGTATAACGTAATAATTTATACGGTATGGCGCTATAACGTATTACGTTATATGGTATAACGTTATAACGTATTACGTTATATGGCATAACGTTATAACGTATTACGTTATATGGTATGACGTTATAACGTATTACGTTATATGGTATAACGTCATAACGTATTACGTGATATGTTATAACGTTATAACGTATTACGTTATATGGGATGACGTTATAACGTAATAGGTTATATGGTATGACGTTATAACGTATTACGTTATATGGCATAACGTCATAACGTATTACGTTATATGGTATGACGTTATAACGTATTACGTTATATGGAACGACGTTATAACGTATTACGTTATATGTTATTACGTTATAACGTATTACGTTATATGGTATGACGTTATAACGTATTACGTTATATGGTATAACGTCATAACGTATTACGTTATATGTTATAACGTTATAACGTATTACGTTATATAGTATGTCCTTATAACGTATTACGTTATATGGCATAACGTTATAACGTATTACGTTATATGTTATAACGTTATAACGTATTACGTTACATGGGATGACGTTATAACGTATTACGTTATATATTATAACGGTATAACGTAATAATTTATACGGTATGGCGCTATAACGTATTACGTTATATGGTATAACGTTATAACGTATTACGTTATATGGCATAACGTTATAACGTATTACGTTATATGGTATGACGTTATAACGTATTACGTTATATGGGATGACGATATAACGTATTACGTTATATGGTATAACGTTATAACGTATTACCTTATATGGCATAACGTTATAACGTATTACGTTATATATTTTAACGTTATAACGTATTACGTTATATGGGATGACGTTATAACGTATTACGTTATATGTTATGACGTTATAACGTATTACGTTATATGGTATAACGTCATAACGTATTACGTTATATGTTATAACGTTATAATGTATTACGTTATATGGGATGACGTTATAACGTATTACGTTATATGGTATGACGTTATAACGGATTACGTTATATGGAACGACGTTATAACGTATTACGTTATATGGTATGACGTTATAACGTATTACGTTATAGGGGATGACGTTATAACGTATTACGTTATATGTTATCACGTTATAACGTATTATGTTATATGGTATGACGTTATAACGTATTACGTTATAGGGGATGACGTTATAACGTACTACGTTACATGGGATGACGTTATAACGTATTACGTTATATATTATAACGGTATAACGTAATAATTTATACGGTATGGCGCCATAACGTATTACGTTATATGGTATAACGTTATAACGTATTACGTTATATGGTATGACGTTATAACGTATTACGTTATATGGAACGGCGTTATAACGTATTACGTTATATGGTATAACGACATAACGTATTACGTTATATGTTATAACGTTATAACGTATTACGTTATATAGTATGTCCTTATAACGTATTACGTTATATGGCATAACGTTATAACGTATTGCGTTATATGGTATAACGTTATAACGTAATACGTTATATGGTATGACGTTATAAATTACTACGTTATATGGGATGACGATATAACGTATTACGTTATATGGTATGACAGTATAACTTAATACGTTATTTGTTATGACGTTATAACGTACTACGTTATATGGGATGACGTTATAACGTATTACGTTATATTGGACGACGTTATAGCGCATTACATTATATGGTATAACGTTATAACGTATTACGTTATATGGTATGACGTTATAACGTATTACGTTATATGGGATGACGTTATAACTTACTACGTTATATGGGATGACGTTATAACGTATTACATTATATGGTATGACGTTATAACTTAATACGTTATTTGTTATGACGCTATAACGTACTACGTTATATGGGATGACGTTATAACGTATTACGTTATATGGGATGACGTTATAACGTATTACGTTATATGCGACGACGTTATAGCGCATTACATTATATGGTATAACGTTATAACGTATTACGTTATATGGGATGACGTTATAATGTAATAGGTTATATGGTATGACGTTATAACTTAATACGTTATTTGTTATGACGTTATAACGTACTACGTTATATGGGATGACGTTATAACGTATTACGTTATATGCGACGACGTTATAGCGCATTACATTATATGGTATAACGTTATAACGTGTTACGTTATATGGTATAACGTTATAACCTATTACGTTATATGTTATAACGTTATAACGTATTACGTTATATGGTATAACGTTATAACGTATTACGTTATATGTTATAACGTTATAACGTATTACGTTATATGGCATAACGTTATAACGTATTACGTTATATCGTATGACGTTATAACGTATTACGTTATAGGGGATGACGTTATAACGTATTACGTTATATGTTATCACGTTATAACGTATTATGTTATATGGTATGACGTTATAACGTATTACGTTATAGGGGATGACGTTATAACGTACTACGTTACATGGGATGACGTTATAACGTATTACGTTATATGGGATGACGTTATAACGTAATAGGTTATATGGTATGACGTTATAACGAATTACGTTATATATTATAACGGTATAACGTAATAATTTATACGGTATGGCGCTATAACGTATTACGTTATATGGTATAACGTTATAACGTATTACGTTATATGGCATAACGTTATAACGTATTACGTTATATGGTATGACGTTATAACGTATTACGTTATATGGTATAACGTCATAACGTATTACGTGATATGTTATAACGTTATAACGTATTACGTTATATGGGATGACGTTATAACGTAATAGGTTATATGGTATGACGTTATAACGTATTACGTTATATGGCATAACGTCATAACGTATTACGTTATATGTTATAACGTTATAACGTATTACGTTATATGGTATGACGTTATAACGTATTACGTTATATGGGATGACGTTATAACTTACTACGTTATATGGGATGACGTTATAACGTATTACATTATATGGTATGACGTTATAACTTAATACGTTATTTGTTATGACGCTATAACGTACTACGTTATATGGGATGACGTTATAACGTATTACGTTATATGCGACGACGTTATAGCGCATTACATTTTATGGTATAACGTTATAACGTATTACGTTATATGGGATGACGTTATAACGTAATAGGTTATATGGTATGACGTTATAACTTAATACGTTGTTTGTTATGACGTTATAACTTACTACGTTATATGGGATGACGTTATAACGTATTACGTTATATGCGACGACGTTATAGCGCATTACATTATATGGTATAACGTTATAACGTATTACGTTATATGGTATAACGTTATAACCTATTACGTTATATGTTATAACGTTATAACGTATTACGTTATATGGTATAACGTTATAACGTATTACGTTATATGTTATAACGTTATAACGTATTACGTTATATGGTATGACGTTATAACGAATTACGTTATATATTATAACGGTATAACGTAATAATTTATACGGTATGGCGCTATAACGTATTACGTTATATGGTATAACGTTATAACGTATTACGTTATATGGCATAACGTTATAACGTATTACGTTATATGGTATGACGTTATAACGTATTACGTTATATGGTATAACGTCATAACGTATTACGTGATATGTTATAACGTTATAACGTATTACGTTATATGGGATGACGTTATAACGTAATAGGTTATATGGTATGACGTTATAACGTATTACGTTATATGGCATAACGTCATAACGTATTACGTTATATGTTATAACGTTATAACGTATTACGTTATATGGTATGACGTTATAACGTATTACGTTATATGGGATGACGTTATAACTTACTACGTTATATGGGATGACGTTATAACGTATTACATTATATGGTATGACGTTATAACTTAATACGTTATTTGTTATGACGCTATAACGTACTACGTTATATGGGATGACGTTATAACGTATTACGTTATATGCGACGACGTTATAGCGCATTACATTTTATGGTATAACGTTATAACGTATTACGTTATATGGGATGACGTTATAACTTAATAGGTTATATGGTATGACGTTATAACTTAATACGTTGTTTGTTATGACGTTATAACTTACTACGTTATATGGGATGACGTTATAACGTATTACGTTATATGCGACGACGTTATAGCGCATTACATTATATGGTATAACGTTATAACGTATTACGTTATATGGTATAACGTTATAACGTATTACGTTATATGGTATGACGTTATAACGTATTACGTTATATGGGATGACGTTATAACGTATTACTTTCTATGTTATAACGTTGTAACGTATTACGTTATATGGTATACAGTTATAACGTATTACGTTATATGGCATAACGTTATAACGTATTACGTTATATGGAATGACGTTATAACGTATTACGTTATAGGGGATGACGTTATAACTTATTACGTTATATGTTATTACGTTATAACGTATTACGTTATATGGTATGATGTTATAACGCATTACGTTATAGGGGATGACGTTATAACGTACTTCGTTACATGGGATGACGTTATAACGTATTACGTTATATGGTATAACGTCATATCGTATTACGTTATATGTTATAACGTTATAACGTATTACGTTATATGGTATAACGTCATAACGTATTACGTTATATGGTATAACGTCATATCGTATTACGTTATATGTTATAACGTTATAACGTATTACGTTATATGGTATAACGTCATAACGTATTACGTTATATGTTATAACGTTATAACGTATTACGTTATATGTTATAACGTTATAACGTATTACGTTATATGGTATAACGTCATAACGTATTACGTTATATGTTATAACGTTATAACGTATTACGTTATATGGCATGTCGTTGTAACGTATTAAGTTATATGGCATAACGTTATAACGTATTACGTTATAGGGGATGACGTTATAACGTATTACGTTATATGTTATTACATTATAACGTATTACGTTATATGGTATGACGTTATAACGTATTACGTTATAGGGGATGACGTTATAACGTATTACGTTATATGTTATGACGTTATAACGTATTACGTTACATGGTATGTCGTTATAACGTATTACGTTATATGGCATAACGTTATAACGTATTACGTTATATGGTATGACGTTATAACGTATTACGTTATAGGGGATGACGTTATAACGTATTACGTTATATGTTATTACGTTATAACGTATTACGTTATATGGTATGACGTTATAACGTATTACGTTATATGGTATGTCGTTATAACGTATTAAGTTATGTGGCATAACGTTATAACGTATTACGTTATATGGTATGACGTTATAACGTATTACGTTATATATTATAACGTTATAACGTATTACGTTATATATTATAACGTTATAACGTATTACGTTATATGGGATGACGTTATAACGTATTACGTTATATGGGATGACGTTATAACGTATTACGTTATATGGTATAACGTTATAACGTATTACGTTATATGGCATAACGTTATAACGTATTACGTTATATATTATAACGTTATAACGTATTACGTTATATATTATAACGTTATAACGTATTACGTTATATATTATAACGTTATAACGTATTACGTTATATGGGATGACGTTATAACGTATTACGTTATATGTTATGACGTTATAACGTATTACGTTATATGGTATAACGTCATAACGTATTACGGTATATGTTATAACGTTATAACGTATGACGTTATATGGGATGACGTTATAACGTAATAGGTTATATGGTATGACGTTATAACGTATTACGTTATATGGCATAACGTTATAACGTATTACGTTATATCGTATGACGTTATAACGTATTACGTTATAGGGGATGACGTTATAACGTATTACGTTATATGTTATCACGTTATAACGTATTATGTTATATGGTATGACGTTATAACGTATTACGTTATAGGGGATGACGTTATAACGTACTACGTTACATGGGTTGACGTTATAACGTATTACGTTATATGGCATAACGTTATAACGTATTACGTTATATATTATAACGTTATAACGTATTACGTTATATATTATAACGTTATAACGTATTACGTTATATATTATAACGTTATAACGTATTACGTTATATGGGATGACGTTATAACGTATTACGTTATATGGTATAACGTTATAACGTATTACGTTATATGGCATAACGTTATAACGTATTACGTTATATATTATAACGTTATAACGTATTACGTTATATGGGATGACGTTATAACGTATTACGTTATATGTTATGACGTTATAACGTATTACGTTATATGGTATAACGTCATAACGTATTACGTTATATGTTATAACGTTATAACGTATTACGTTATATGGGATGACGTTATAACGTAATAGGTTATATGGTATGACATTATAACGTATTACGTTATATGGCATAACGTTATAACGTATTACGTTATATGGTATGACGTTATAACGTATTACGTTATAGGGGATGACGTTATAACGTATTACGTTATATGTTATCACGTTATAACGTATTATGTTATATGGTATGACGTTATAACGTATTACGTTATAGGGGATGACGTTATAACGTACTACGTTACATGGGATGACGTTATAACGTATTACGTTATATATTATAACGGTATAACGTAATAATTTATACGGTATGGCGCCATAACGTATTACGTTATATGGTATAACGTTATAACGTATTACGTTATATGGTATAACGTTATAACGTATTACGTTATATGTTATAACGTTATAGCGTATTACGTTATATGGTATAACGTTATAACGTATTACGTTATATGTTATGACGTTATAACGTATTACGTTGTATGGTATAACGTCATAACGTATTACGTTATATGTTATAACGTTATAACGTATTACGTTATATGGGATGACGTTATAACGTAATAGGTTATATGGTATGACGTTATAACGTATTACGTTATATGGTATAACGTTATAACGTATTACGTTATATGGTATGACATTATAACTTAATACGTTATTTGTTATGACGTTATAACGTACTACGTTGTATGGTATAACGTCATAACGTATGACGTTATATGTTATAACGTTATAACGTATTACGTTATATGGGATGACGTTATAACGTAATAGGTTATATGGTATGACGTTATAACGTATTACGTTATATGGCATAACGTCATAACGTATTACGTTATATGTTATAACGTTATAACGTATTACGTTATATGGGATGACGTTATAACGTAATAGGTTATATGTTATAACGTTATAACGTATTACGTTATATAGTATGTCCTTATAACGTATTACGTTATATGGCATAACGTTATAACGTATTGCGTTATATGGTATAACGTTATAACGTAATACGATATATGGTATAACGTTATAACGTATTACGTTATATGTTATAACGTTATAGCGTATTACGTTATATGGTATAACGTTATAACGTATTACGTTATATGTTATAACGTTATAGCGTATTACGTTATATGGTATAACGTTATAACGTATTACGTTATATGGGATGACGTTATAACGTAATAGGTTATATGGTATGACGTTATAACGTATTACGTTATATGGCATAACGTCATAACGTATTACGTTATATGTTATAACGTTATAACGTATTACGTTATATGGGATGACGTTATAACGTAATAGGTTATATGTTATAACGTTATAACGTATTACGTTATATAGTATGTCCTTATAACGTATTACGTTATATGGCATAACGTTATAACGTATTGCGTTATATGGTATAACGTTATAACGTAATACGTTATATGGTATGACGTTATAAATTACTACGTTATATGGGATGACGATATAACGTATTACGTTATATGGTATGACGTTATAACTTAATACGTTATTTGTTATGACGTTATAACGTACTACGTTATATGGGATAACGTTATAACGTATTACGTTATATGGGACGACGTTATAGCGCATTACATTATATGGTATAACGTTGTAACGTACTACGTTATATGGTATGACGTTATAACGTATTACGTTATATGGGATGACGTTATAACTTACTACGTTATATGGGATGACGTTATAACGTATTACATTATATGGTATGACGTTATAACTTAATACGTTATTTGTTATGACGCTATAACGTACTACGTTATATGGGATGACGTTATAACGTATTACGTTATATGCGACGACGTTATAGCGCATTACATTTTATGGTATAACGTTATAACGTATTACGTTATATATTATAACGTCATAACGTATTACGTTATATGGTATGACGTTATAACGTATTACGTTATATGGGATGACGTTATAACGTATTACTTTCTATGTTATAACGTTGTAACGTATTACGTTATATGGTATACAGTTATAACGTATTACGTTATATGGCATAACGTTATAACGTATTACGTTATATGGTATGACGTTATAACGTATTGCGTTATAGAGGATGACGTTATAACTTATTACGTTATATGTTATTACGTTATAACGTATTACGTTATATGGTATAACGTTATAACGTATTACGTTATATGGTATAACGTCATAACGTATTACGTTATATGGTATGACGTTATAACGTATTACGTTATATGGGATGACGTTATAACGTATTACGTTATATAGTATGTCCTTATAACGTATTACGTTATATGGCATAACGTTATAACGTATTACGTTATATGGAATAACGTTATAACGTAATACGTTATATGGTAAGACGTTATAACTTACTACGTTATATGGGATGACGATATAACGTATTACGTTATATGGTATGACGTTATAACGTATTACGTTATATGTTATAACGTTATAACGTATTACGTTATATGGTATGACGTTATAACGTATTACGTTATATGGGATGACGTTATAACGTATTACTTTCTATGTTATAACGTCATAACGTATTACGTTATATGTTATAACGTTATAACGTATTACGTTATATGGCATGTCGTTGTAACGTATTAAGTTATATGGCATAACGTTATAACGTATTACGTTATATGGTATGTCGTTATAACGTATTACTTAATATGTTATAACGTTATAACGTATCACGTTATATGGTATGACGTTATAACGTATCACGTTATATGGTATGACGTTATAACGTATCACGTTATATGGCATAACGTTATAACGTATTACGTTATATGATATAACGTTATAACGTAATACGTTATATGGGATGACGTTATAACGTAATAGGTTATATGGTATGACGTTATAACGTATTACGCTATATGGGATGACGTTATAACGTATTACGTTCTATGTTATAACGTTGTAACGTATTACGTTATATGGTATACAGTTATAACGTATTACGTTATATGGCATAACGTTATAACGTATTACGTTATATGGTATGACGTTATAACCTATTACGTTATAGGGGATGACGTTATTACGTATTACGTTATATGTTATTACGTTATAACGTATTACGTTATATGGTATGACGTTATAACGTATTACGTTATATGGTATGTCGTTATAACGTATTAAGTTATGTGGCACAACGTTATAACGTATTACGTTATATGGTATGACGTTATAACGTATTACGTTATATAGTATGTCCTTATAACGTATTACGTTATATGGCATAACGTTATAACGTATTACGTTATATGGAATAACGTTATAACGTAATACGTTATATGGTAAGACGTTATAACTTACTACGTTATATGGGATGACGATATAACGTATTACGTTATATGGTATGACGTTATAACTTAATACGTTACTTGTTATGACGTTATAGCGTACTACGTTACATGGGATGACGTTATAACGTATTACGTTATATGGGACGACGTTATAGCGCATTACATTATATGGTATAACGTTATAACGTATTACGTTATATGGTATGATGTTATAACGTATTACGTTATATGGGATGACGTTATAACTTACTACGTTATATGGGATGACGTTATAACGTATTACATTATATGGTATGACGTTATAACTTAATACGTTATTTGTTATGACGCTATAACGTACTACGTTATATGGGATGACGTTATAACGTATTACGTTATATGCGACGACGTTATAGCGCATTACATTTTATGGTATAACGTTATAACGTATTACGTTATATGGGATGACGTTATAACGTAATAGGTTATATGGTATGACGTTATAACTTAATACGTTATTTGTTATGACGTTATAAGGTACTACGTTATATGGGATGACGTTATAACGTATTACGTTATATGCGACGACGTTATAGCGCATTACATTATATGGTATAACGTTATAACGTATTACGTTATATGGTATGACGTTATAACGTATTACGTTATATGGGATGGCGTTATAACTTACTACGTTATATGGGATGACGTTATAACGTATTACATTATATGGTATGACGTTATAACTTAATACGTTATTTGTTATGACGCTATAACGTACTACGTTATATGGTATGACGTTATAACGTATTACGTTATATGCGACGACGTTATAGCGCATTACATTTTATGGTATAACGTTATAACGTATTACGTTATATGGGATGACGTTATAACGTAATAGGTTATATGGTATGACGTTATAACGTATTACGTTATATGGCATAACGTTATAACGTATTACGTTATATGGTATAACGTTATAACGTATTACGTTATATGTTATGACGTTATAACGTATTACGTTGTATGGTATAACGTCATAACGTATTACGTTATATGTTATAACGTTATAACGTATTACGTTATATGGGATGACGTTATAACGTAATAGGTTATATGGTATGACGTTATAACGTATTACGTTATATGGCATAACGTCATAACGTATTACGTTATATGTTATAACGTTATAACGTATTACGTTATATGGGATGACGTTATAACGTAATAGGTTATATGGAATGACGTTATAACGTATTACGTTATATGGTATGCGGTTATAACGTATTAAGTTATGTGGCATAACGTTATAACGTATTACGTTATATGGTATGACGTTATAACGTATTACGTTATATGAAACGGCGTTATAACGTATTACGTTATATGGTATAACGACATAACGTATTACGTTATATGTTATAACGTTATAACGTATTACGTTATATAGTATGTCCTTATAACGTATTACGTTATATGGCATAACGTTATAACGTATTGCGTTATATGGTATAACGTTATAACGTAATACGTTATATGGTATGACGTTATAAATTACTACGTTATATGGGATGACGATATAACGTATTACGTTATATGGTATGACGTTATAACTTAATACGTTATTTGTTATGACGTTATAACGTACTACGTTATATGGGATAACGTTATAACGTATTACGTTATATGGGACGACGTTATAGCGCATTACATTATATGGTATAACGTTATAACGTATTACGTTATATGGTATGACGTTATAACGTATTACGTTATATGGGATGACGTTATAACTTACTACGTTATATGGGATGACGTTATAACGTATTACATTATATGGTATGACGTTATAACTTAAAACGTTATTTGTTATGACGCTATAACGTACTACGTTATATGGGATGACGTTATAACGTATTACGATATATGCGACGACGTTATAGCGCATTACATTTTATGGTATAACGTTATAACGTATTACGTTATATGGGATGACGTTATAACGTAATAGGTTATATGGTATGACGTTATAACTTAATACGTTATTTGTTATGACGTTATAACGTACTACGTTATATGGGATGACGTTATAACGTATTACGTTATATGCGACGACGTTATAGCGCATTACATTATATGGTATAACGTTATAACGTGTTACGTTATATGGTATAACGTTATAACCTATTACGTTATATGTTATAACGTTATAACGTATTACGTTATATGGTATAACGTTATAACGTAATACGTTATATGGGATGACGTTATAACGTAATAGGTTATATGGTATGACGTTATAACGTATTACGCTATATGGGATGACGTTATAACGTATTACGTTCTATGTTATAACGTTGTAACGTATTACGTTATATGGTATACAGTTATAACGTATTACGTTATATGTTATAACGTTATAACGTATTACGTTATATGGCATGTCGTTGTAACGTATTAAGTTATATGGCATAACGTTATAACGTATTACGTTATATGGTATGTCGTTATAACGTATTACTTAATATGTTATAACGTTATAACGTATCACGTTATGTGGTATGACGTTATAACGTATCACGTTATATGGTATGACGTTATAACGTATCACGTTATATGGCATAACGTTATAACGTATTACGTTATATGATATAACGTTATAACGTAATACGTTATATGGGATGACGTTATAACGTAATAGGTTATATGGTATGACGTTATAACGTATTACGCTATATGGGATGACGTTATAACGTATTACGTTCTATGTTATAACGTTGTAACGTATTACGTTATATGGTATACAGTTATAACGTATTACGTTATATGGCATAACGTTATAACGTATTACGTTATATGGTATGACGTTATAACCTATTACGTTATATGGTATGACGTTATAACGTATTACTTTCTATGTTATAACGTCATAACGTATTACGTTATATGTTATAACGTTATAACGTATTACGTTATATGGCATGTCGTTGTAACGTATTAAGTTATATGGCATAACGTTATAACGTATTACGTTATATGGTATGTCGTTATAACGTATTACTTAATATGTTATAACGTTATAACGTATCACGTTATATGGTATGACGTTATAACGTATCACGTTATATGGTATGACGTTATAACGTATCACGTTATATGGCATAACGTTATAACGTATTACGTTATATGATATAACGTTATAACGTAATACGTTATATGGGATGACGTTATAACGTAATAGGTTATATGGTATGACGTTATAACGTATTACGCTATATGGGATGACGTTATAACGTATTACGTTCTATGTTATAACGTTGTAACGTATTACGTTATATGGTATACAGTTATAACGTATTACGTTATATGGCATAACGTTATAACGTATTACGTTATATGGTATGACGTTATAACCTATTACGTTATAGGGGATGACGTTATAACGTATTACGTTATATGTTATTACGTTATAACGTATTACGTTATATGGTATGACGTTATAACGTATTACGTTATATGGTATGTCGTTATAACGTATTAAGTTATGTGCCACAACGTTATAACGTATTACGTTATATGGTATGACGTTATAACGTATTACGTTATATAGTATGTCCTTATAACGTATTACGTTATATGGCATAACGTTATAACGTATTACGTTATATGGAATAACGTTATAACGTAATACGTTATATGGTAAGACGTTATAACTTACTACGTTATATGGGATGACGTTATAACGTATTACATTATATGGTATGACGTTATAACTTAATACGTTATTTGTTATGACGCTATAACGTACTACGTTATATGGGATGACGTTATAACGTATTACGTTATATGCGACGACGTTATAGCGCATTACATTTTATGGTATAACGTTATAACGTATTACGTTATATGGGATGACGTTATAACGTAATAGGTTATATGGTATGACGTTAAAACTTAATACGTTATTTGTTATGACGTTATAACGTACTACGTTATATGGGATGACGTTATAACGTATTACGTTATATGCGACGACGTTATAGCGCATTACATTATATGGTATAACGTTATAACGTATTACGTTATATGGTATGACGTTATAACGTATTACGTTATATGGGATGACGTTATAACTTACTACGTTATATGGGATGACGTTATAACGTATTACATTATATGGTATGACGTTATAACTTAATACGTTATTTGTTATGACGCTATAACGTACTACGTTATATGGTATGACGTTATAACGTATTACGTTATATGCGACGACGTTATAGCGCATTACATTTTATGGTATAACGTTATAACGTATTACGTTATATGGGATGACGTTATAACGTAATAGGTTATATGGTATGACGTTATAACTTAATACGTTATTTGTTATGACGTTATAACGTACTACGTTATATGGGATGACGTTATAACGTATTACGTTATATGCGACGACGTTATAGCGCATTACATTATATGGTATAACGTTATAACGTGTTACGTTATATGGTATAACGTTATAACCTATTACGTTATATGTTATAACGTTATAACGTATTACGTTATATTGTATAACGTTATAACGTATTACGTTATATGTTATAACGTTATAACGTATTACGTTATATGGCATAACGTTATAACGTATTACGTTATATCGTATGACGTTATAACGTATTACGTTATAGGGGATGACGTTATAACGTATTACGTTATATGTTATCACGTTATAACGTATTATGTTATATGGTATGACGTTATAACGTATTACGTTATAGGGGATGACGTTATAACGTACTACGTTACATGGGATGACGTTATAACGTATTACGTTATATGGGATGACGTTATAACGTAATAGGTTATATGGTATGACGTTATAACGTATTACGATATATATTATAACGGTATAACGTAATAATTTATACGGTATGGCGCCATAACGTATTACGTTATATGGTATAACGTTATAACGTATTACGTTATATGGTATAACGTTATAACGTATTACGTTATATGTTATAACGTTATAGCGTATTACGTTATATGGTATGACGTTATAACGGATTACGTTATATGGAACGACGTTATAACGTATTACGTTGTATGGTATAACGTCATAACGTATTACGTTATATGTTATAACGTTATAACGTATTACGTTATATGGTATAACGTCATAACGTATTACGTTATATGGGATGACGTTATAACGTAATAGGTTATATGGTATGACGTTATAACGTATTACGTTATATGGCATTACGTTATAACGTATTACGTTATATGGTATAACGTTATAACGTATTACGTTATATGTTATGACGTTATAACGTATTACGTTGTATGGTATAACGTCATAACGTATTACGTTATATGTTATAACGTTATAACGTATTACGTTATATGGGATGACGTTATAACGTAATAGGTTATATGGTATGACGTTATAACGTATTACGTTATATGGCATAACGTCATAACGTATTACGTTATATGTTATAACGTTATAACGTATTACGTTATATGGGATGACGTTATAACGTAATAGGTTATATGGAATGACGTTATAACGTATTACGTTATATGGTATGTCGTTATAACGTATTAAGTTATGTGGCATAACGATATAACGTATTACGTTATATGGTATGACGTTATAACGTATTACGTTATATGAAACGGCGTTATAACAGATTACGTTATATGGTATAACGACATAACGTATTACGTTATATGTTATAACGTTATAACGTATTACGTTATATAGTATGTCCTTATAACGTATTACGTTATATGGCATAACGTTATAACGTATTGCGTTATATGGTATAACGTTATAACGTAATACGTTATATGGTATGACGTTATAAATTACTACGTTATATGGGATGACGATATAACGTATTACGTTATATGGTATGACGTTATAACTTAATACGTTATTTGTTATGACGTTATAACGTACTACGTTATATGGGATAACGTTATAACGTATTACGTTATATGGGACGACGTTATAGCGCATTACATTATATGGTATAACGTTATAACGTATTACGTTATATGGTATGACGTTATAACGTATTACATTATATGGGATGACGTTATAACTTACTACGTTATATGGGATGACGTTATAACGTATTACATTATATGGTATGACGTTATAACTTAATACGTTATTTGTTATGACGCTATAACGTACTACGTTATATGGGATGACGTTATAACGTATTACGTTATATGCGACGACGTTATAGCGCATTACATTATATGGTATAACGTTATAACGTATTACGTTATATGGGATGACATTATAACGTAATAGGTTATATGGTATGACGTTATAACTTAATACGTTATTTGTTATGACGTTATAACGTACTACGTTATATGGGATGTCGTTATAACGTATTACGTTATATGCGACGACGTTATAGCGCATTACATTATATGGTATAACGTTATAACGTGTTACGTTATATGGTATAACGTTATAACCTATTACGTTATATGTTATAACGTTATAACGTATTACGTTATATGGTATAACGTTATAACGTATTACGTTATATGTTATAACGTCATAACGTATTACGTTATATGGTATGACGTTATAACGTATTACGTCATATGGGATGACGTTATAACGTATTACTTTCTATGTTATATCGTTGTAACGTATTACGTTATATGGTATACAGTTATAACGTATTACGTTATATGGCATAACGTTATAACGTATTACGTTATATGGTATGACGTTATAACGTATTGCGTTATAGAGGATGACGTTATAACTTATTACGTTATATGTTATTACGTTATAACGTATTACGTTATATGGTATAACGTTATAACGTATTACGTTATATGGTATAACGTCATAACGTATTACGTTATATGTTATAACGTTATAACGTATTACGTTATATGGTATAACGTTATAACCTATTACGTTATATGTTATAACGTTATAACGTATTACGTTATATGGTATAACGTTATAACGTATTACGTTATATGTTATAACGTTATAACGTATTACGTTATATGGTATGACGTTATAACGTATTACGTTATATGGGATGACGTTATAACGTATTACTTTCTATGTTATAACGTCATAACGTATTACGTTATATGTTATAACGTTATAACGTATTACGTTATATGGCATGTCGTTGTAACGTATTAAGTTATATGGCATAACGTTATAACGTATTACGTTATATGGTATGTCGTTATAACGTATTACTTAATATGTTATAACGTTATAACGTATCACGTTATATGGTATGACGTTATAACGTATCACGTTATATGGTATGACGTTATAACGTATCACGTTATATGGCATAACGTTATAACGTATTACGTTATATGATATAACGTTATAACGTAATACGTTATATGGGATGACGTTATAACGTAATAGGTTATATGGTATGACGTTATAACGTATTACGCTATATGGGATGACGTTATAACGTATTACGTTCTATGTTATAACGTTGTAACGTATTACGTTATATGGTATACAGTTATAACGTATTACGTTATATGGCATAACGTTATAACGTATTACGTTATATGGTATGTCGTTATAACGTATTACTTAATATGTTATAACGTTATAACGTATCACGTTATATGGTATGACGTTATAACGTATCACGTTATATGGTATGACGTTATAACGTATCACGTTATATGGCATAACGTTATAACGTATTACGTTATATGGTATGACGTTATAACCTATTACGTTATAGGGGATGACGTTATAACGTATTACGTTATATGTTATTACGTTATAACGTATTACGTTATATGGTATGACGTTATAACGTATTACGTTATATGGTATGTCGTTATAACGTATTAAGTTATGTGGCACAACGTTATAACGTATTACGTTATATGGTATGACGTTATAACGTATTACGTTATATAGTATGTCCTTATAACGTATTACGTTATATGGCATAACGTTATAACGTATTACGTTATATGGAATAACGTTATAACGTAATACGTTATATGGTAAGACGTTAGAACTTACTACGTTATATGGGATGACGATATAACGTATTACGTTATATGGTATGACGTTATAACTTAATACGTTACTTGTTATGACGTTATAACGTACTACGTTACATGGGATGACGTTATAACGTAATAGGTTATATGGTATGACGTTATAACTTAATACGTTATTTGTTATGACGTTATAACGTATTACGTTATATGGTATGACGTTATAACCTATTACGTTATAGGGGATGACGTTATAACGTATTACGTTACATGTTATAACGTTATAACGTATTACGTTATATGGTATAACGTTATAACGTATTACGTTATATGGGATGACGTTATAACGTAATAGGTTATATGGTATGACGTTATAACTTAATACGTTATTTGTTATGACGTTATAACGTATTACGTTATATGGTATGACGTTATAACCTATTACGTTATAGGGGATGACGTTATAACGTATTACGTTATATGTTATTACGTTATAACGTATTACGTTATATGCGAAAACGTTATAGCGCATTCCATTATATGGTATAACGTTATAACGTATTACGTTATATGGTATAACGTTATAACGTATTACGTTACATGTTATAACGTTATAACGTATTACGTTATATGGTATAACGTTATAACGTATTACGTTATATGTTATAACGTTATAACGTATTACGTTATATGGTATGTCGTTATAACGTATTACTTTATATGTTATAACGTCATAACGTATCACGTTATATGGTATGACGTTATAACGTATTACGTTATAGGGCATAACGTTATAACGTATTATGTTATATGGGATGACGTTATAACGTATTACTTTCTATGTTATAACGTTGTAACGTATTACGTTATATGGTATACAGTTATAACGTATTACGTTATATGGCATAACGATATAACGTATTACGTTATATGGTATGACGTTATAACGTATTACGTTATAGGGGATGACGTTATAACGTATTACGTTATATGTTATTACGTTATAACGTATTACGTTATATGGTATGACGTTATAACGTATTACATTATAGGGGATGACGTTATAACGTACTACGTTACATGGGATGACGTTATAACGTATTACGTTATATGGTATAAAGTCATAACGTATTACGTTATATGTTATAACGTTATAACCTATTACGTTATATGGTATAACGTCATAACGTATTACGTTATATGTTATAACGTTATAACGTATTACGTTATATGGCATGTCGTTGTAACGTATTAAGTTATATGGCATAACGTTATAACGTATTACGTTATAGGGGATGACGTTATAACGTATTACGTTATATGTTATTACGTTATAGCGTATTACGTTATATGGTATGACGTTATAACGTATTACGTTATAGGGGATGACGTTTAACGTATTACGTTTTGTGTTATGACGTTATAACGTATTGCGTTATATGGTATGACGTTATAACGTATTACGTTATATGTTATAACGTTATAACGTATTACGTTACAGGGGATGACGTTATAACGTATTACGTTATATGTTATTACGTTATAACGTATTACGATATATGGTATGACGTTATAACGTATTACGTTATATGGCATAACGTTATAACGTATTACGTTATATGGTATGACGTTATAACGTATTACGAAATAGGGGATGACGTTATAACGTATTACGTTATATGTTATTACGTTATAACGTTTTACGTTATATGTTATTACGTTATAACGTATTACGTTATATGGCATAACGTTATAACGTATTACGTTATAGGGGATGACGTTATAACGTATTACGTTATATGTTATTACGTTATAACGTATTACGTTATATGGTATGACGTTATAACGTATTACATTATAGGGGATGACGTTATAACGTACTACGTTACATGGGATGACGTTATAACGTATTACGTTATATGGTATAAAGTCATAACGTATTACGTTATATGGTATAACGTTATAACGTATTACGTTATATGTTATAACGTTATAACGTATTACGTTATATGGTATGTCGTTATAACGTATTACGTTATATGCCATAACGTTATAACGTATTACGATATATGGTATGACGTTATAACGTATTACGTTATAGGGGATTACGTTATAACGTACTACGTTACATGGGATGACGTTATAACGTATTACGTTATATGGTATAAAGTCATAACGTATTACGTTAAATGTTACAACGTTATAACGTATTACGTTATATGGTATAACGTCATAACGTATTACGTTATATGTTATAACGTTATAACGTATTACGTTATATGGCATGTCGTTATAACGTATTACGTTATATGGGATGACGTTATAACGTAATAGGTTACATGGGATGACGTTATAACGAATTACGTTATATATTATAACGTTATAACGTATTACGCTATATGGCATAACGTTATAACGTATTACGTTATATGGTATGACGTTATAACGTATTACGAAATAGGGGATGACGTTATAACGTATTACGTTATATGTTATTACGTTATAACGTTTTACGTTATATGTTATTACGTTATAACGTATTACGTTATATGGCATAACGTTATAACGTATTACGTTATATGTTATTACGTTATAACGTATTACGTTATATGGTATGACGTTATAACGTATTACGTTATATGGGATGACGTTATAACGTATTACGTTATATGGTATAACGTTATAACGTATTACTTTATATGGCATAACGTTATAACGTATTACGTTATATATTATAACGTTATAACGTATTACGTTATATATTATAACGTTATAACGTATTACGTTATATGGGATGACGTTATAACGTATTACGTTATATGTTATGACGTTATAACGTATTACGTTATATGGTATAACGTCATAACGTATTACGTTATATGTTATAACGTTATAACGTATTACGTTACATGGGATGACGTTATAACGTAATAGGTTATATGGTATGACGTTATAACGTATTACGTTATATGGCATAACGTTATAACGTATTACGTTATATGGTATGACGTTATAACGTATTACGTTATAGGGGATGACGTTATAACGTATTACGTTATATGTTATCACGTTATAACGTATTATGTTATATGGTATGACGTTATAACGTATTACGTTATAGGGGATGACGTTATAACGTACTACGTTACATGGGATGACGTTATAACGAATTACGTTATATATTATAACGTTATAACGTATTACGTTATATGTTATAACGTTATAACGTATTACGTTATATGTTATGACGTTATAACGTATTACGTTGTATGGTATAACGTCATAACGTATTACGTTATATGGTATAACGTTATAACGAATTACGTTATATGGTATAACGTTATAACGTATTACGTTATATGTTATAACGTTATAACGTATTACGTTATATATTATAACGGTATAACGTAATAATTTATACGGTATGGCGCTATAACGTATTACGTTATATGGTATAACGTTATAACGAATTACGTTATATGGTATAACGTTATAACGTATTACGTTATATGTTATAACGTTATAACGTATTACGTTATATGGTATGACGTTATAACGGATTACGTTATATGGAACGACGTTATAACGTATTACGTTATATGGTATAACGTCATAACGTATTACGTTATATGGCATAACGTTATAACGTATTACGATATATGGTATGACGTTATAACGTATTACGTTATAGGGGATTACGTTATAACGTACTACGTTACATGGGATGACGTTATAACGTATTACGTTATATGGTATAAAGTCATAACGTATTACGTTAAATGTTATAACGTTATAACGTATTACGTTATATGGTATAACGTCATAACGTATTACGTTATATGTTATAACGTTATAACGTATTACGTTATATGGCATGTCGTTATAACGTATTACGTTATATGGGATGACGTTATAACGTAATAGGTTATATGGTATGACGTTATAACGTATAACGTTATATGGTATGTCGTTATAACGTATTACGTTATAGGGGATGACGTTATAACGTACTACGTTACATGGGATGACGTTATAACGTATTACGTTATATATTATAACGGTATAACGTAATAATTTATACGGTATGGCGCTATAACGTATTACGGTATATGGTATAACGTTATAACGTATTACGTTATATGGCATAACGTTATAACGTATTACGTTATATGGTATGACGTTATAACTTAATACGTTATTTGTTATGACGCTATAACGTACTACGTTATATGGGATGACGTTATAACGTATTACGTTATATGCGACGACGTTATAGCGCATTACATTTTATGGTATAACGTTATAACGTATTACGTTATATGGGATGACGTTATAACGTAATAGGTTATATGGTATGACGTTATAACATAATACGTTATTTGTTATGACGTTATAACGTACTACGTTATATGGGATGACGTTATAACGTATTACGTTATATGCGACGACGTTATAGCGCATTACATTATATGGTATAACGTTATAACGTGTTACGTTATATGGTATAACGTTATAACCTATTACGTTATATGTTATAACGTTATAACGTATTACGTTATATGGTATAACGTTATAACGTATTACGTTATATATTATAACGTCATAACGTATTACGTTATATGGTATGACGTTATAACGTATTACGTTATATGGGATGACGTTATAACGTATTACTTTCTATGTTATAACGTTGTAACGGATTACGTTATATGGTATACAGTTATAACGTATTACGTTATATGGCATAACGTTATAACGTATTACGTTATATGGTATGACGTTATAACCTATTACGTTATAGGGGATGACGTTATAACGTATTACGTTATATGTTATTACGTTATAACGTATTACGTTATATGGTATGACGTTATAACGTATTACTTTCTATGTTATAACGTCATAACGTATTTCGTTATATGTTATAACGTTATAACGTATTACGTTATATGGCATGTCGTTGTAACGTATTAAGCTATATGGCATAACGTTATAACGTATTACGTTATATGGTATGTCGTTATAACGTATTACTTAATATGTTATAACGTTATAACGTATCACGTTATATGGTATGACGTTATAACGTATCACGTTATATGGTATGACGTTATAACGTATCACGTTATATGGCATAACGTTATAACGTATTACGTTATATGATATAACGTTATAACGTAATACGTTATATGGGATGACGTTATAACGTAATAGGTTATATGGTATGACGTTATAACGTATTACGCTATATGGGATGACGTTATAACGTATTACGTTCTATGTTATAACGTTGTAACGTATTACGTTATATGGCATACAGTTATAACGTATTACGTTATATGGCATAACGTTATAACGTATTACGTTATATGGTATGACGTTATAACCTATTACGTTATAGGGGATGACGTTATAACGTATTACGTTATATGTTATTACGTTATAACGTATTACGTTATATGGTATGACGTTATAACGTATTACGTTATATGGTATGTCGTTATAACGTATTAAGTTATGTGCCACAACGTTATAACGTATTACGTTATATGGTATGACGTTATAACTTATTACGTTATTTGTTATGACGCTATAACGTACTACGTTATATGGGATGACGTTATAACGTATTACGTTATATGCGACGACGTTATAGCGCATTACATTTTATGGTATAACGTTATAACGTATTACGTTATATGGGATGACGTTATAACGTATTACGTTATATAGTATGTCCTTATAACGTATTACGTTATATGGCATAACGTTATAACGTATTACGTTATATGGAATAACGTTATAACGTAATACGTTATATGGTAAGACGTTATAACTTACTACGTTATATGGGAAGACGATATAACGTATTACGTTATATGGTATGACGTTATAACTTAATACGTTACTTGTTATGACGTTATAACGTACTACGTTAC
Organism: Bombus huntii; assembly: GCF_024542735.1. Lineage (NCBI taxonomy): Eukaryota > Metazoa > Arthropoda > Insecta > Hymenoptera > Apidae > Bombus > Bombus huntii. The sequence goes on from NC_066238.1 coordinate 23,608,530, forward strand.
ATGGGATGACGTTATAACGTATTACGTTATATGGGACGACGTTATAGCGCATTACATTATATGGTATAACGTTATAACGTATTACGTTATATGGTATGATGTTATAACGTATTACGTTATATGGGATGACGTTATAACTTACTACGTTATATGGGATGACGTTATAACGTATTACATTATATGGTATGACGTTATAACTTATTACGTTATTTGTTATGACGCTATAACGTACTACGTTATATGGGATGACGTTATAACGTATTACGTTATATGCGACGACGTTATAGCGCATTACATTTTATGGTATAACGTTATAACGTATTACGTTATATGGGATGACGTTATAACGTAATAGGTTATATGGTATGACGTTATAACTTAATACGTTATTTGTTATGACGTTATAACGTACTACGTTATATGGGATGACGTTATAACGTATTACGTTATATGCGACGACGTTATAGCGCATTACATTATATGGTATAACGTTATAACGTATTACGTTATATGGTATGACGTTATAACGTATTACGTTATATGGGATGACGTTATAACTTACTACGTTATTTGTTATGACGTTATAACGTACTACGTTATATGGGATGACGTTATAACGTATTACGTTATATGCGACGACGTTATAGCGCATTACATTATATGGTATAACGTTATAACGTGTTACGTTATATGGTATAACGTTATAACCTATTACGTTATATGTTATAACGTTATAACGTATTACGTTATGTTGTATAACGTTATAACGTATTACGTTATATGTTATAACGTTATAACGTATTACGTTATATGGCATAACGTTATAACGTATTACGTTATATCGTATGACGTTATAACGTATTACGTTATAGGGGATGACGTTATAACGTATTACGTTATATGTTATCACGTTATAACGTATTATGTTATATGGTATGACGTTATAACGTATTACGTTATAGGGGATGACGTTATAACGTACTACGTTACATGGGATCACGTTATAACGTATTACGTTATATGGGATGACGTTATAACGTAATAGGTTATATGGTATGACGTTATAACGTATTACGTTATATATTATAACGGTATAACGTAATAATTTATACGGTATGGCGCCATAACGTATTACGTTATATGGTATAACGTTATAACGTATTACGTTATATGGTATAACGTTATAACGTATTACGTTATATGTTATAACGTTATAGCGTATTACGTTATATGGTATGACGTTATAACGGATTACGTTATATGGAACGACGTTATAACGTATTACGTTATATGGTATAACGTCATAACGTATTACGTTATATGTTATAACGTTATAACGTATTACGTTATATGGTATAACGTCATAACGTATTACGTTATATGGGATGACGTTATAACGTAATAGGTTATATGGTATGACGTTATAACGTATTACGTTATATGGCATTACGTTATAACGTATTACGTTATATGGTATAACGTTATAACGTATTACGTTATATGTTATGACGTTATAACGTATTACGTTGTATGGTATAACGTCATAACGTATTACGTTATATGTTATAACGTCATAACGTATTACGTTATATGTTATAACGTTATAACGTATTACGTTATATGGCATGTCGTTGTAACGTATTAAGTTATATGGCATAACGTTATAACGTATTACGTTATATGGTATGTCGTTATAACGTATTACTTAATATGTTATAACGTTATAACGTATCACGTTATATGGTATGACGTTATAACGTATCACGTTATATGGTATGACGTTATAACGTATCACGTTATATGGCATAACGTTATAACGTATTACGTTATATGATATAACGTTATAACGTAATACGTTATATGGGATGACGTTATAACGTAATAGGTTATATGGTATGACGTTATAACGTATTACGCTATATGGGATGACGTTATAACGTATTACGTTCTATGTTATAACGTTGTAACGTATTACGTTATATGGTATACAGTTATAACGTATTACGTTATATGGCATAACGTTATAACGTATTACGTTATATGGTATGACGTTATAACCTATTACGTTATAGGGGATGACGTTATAACGTATTACGTTATATGTTATTACGTTATAACGTATTACGTTATATGGTATGACGTTATAACGTATTACGTTATATGGTATGTCGTTATAACGTATTAAGTTATGTGGCACAACGTTATAACGTATTACGTTATATGGTATGACGTTATAACGTGTTACGTTATATAGTATGTCCTTATAACGCATTACGTTATATGGCATAACGTTATAACGTATTACGTTATATGGAATAACGTTATAACGTAATACGTTATATGGTAAGACGTTATAACTTACTACGTTATATGGGATGACGATATAACGTATTACGTTATATGGTATGACGTTATAACTTAATACGTTACTTGTTATGACGTTATAACGTACTACGTTACATGGGATGACGTTATAACGTATTACGTTATATGGGACGACGTTATAGCGCATTACATTATATGGTATAACGTTATAACGTATTACGTTATATGGTATGATGTTATAACGTATTACGTTATATGGGATGACGTTATAACTTACTACGTTATATGGGATGACGTTATAACGTATTACATTATATGGTATGACGTTATAACTTAATACGTTATTTGTTATGACGCTATAACGTACTACGTTATATGGGATGACGTTATAACGTATTACGTTATATGCGACGACGTTATAGCGCATTACATTTTATGGTATAACGTTATAACGTATTACGTTATATGGGATGACGTTATAACGTAATAGGTTATATGGTATGACGTTATAACTTAATACGTTATTTGTTATGACGTTATAACGTACTACGTTATATGGGATGACGTTATAACGTATTACGTTATATGCGACGACGTTATAGCGCATTACATTATATGGTATAACGTTATAACGTGTTACGTTATATGGTATAACGTTATAACCTATTACGTTATATGTTATAACGTTATAACGTATTACGTTATATGGTATAACGTTATAACGTATTACGTTATATGTTATAACGTTATAACGTATTACGTTATATTGTATGACGTTATAACGTATTACGTTATATGGGATGACGTTATAACGTATTACTTTCTATGTTATAACGTTGTAACGTATTACGTTATATGGTATACAGTTATAACGTATTACGTTATATGGCATAACGTTATAACGTATTACGTTATATGGTATAACGTTATAACGTATTACGTTATATGGAATAACATTATAACGTAATACGTTATATGGTAAGACGTTAGAACTTACTACGTTATATGGGATGACGATATAACGTATTACGTTATATGGTATGACGTTATAACTTAATACGTTACTTGTTATGACGTTATAACGTACTACGTTACATGGGATGACGTTATAACGTATTACGTTATATGGGACGACGTTATAGCGCATGACATTATATGGTATAACGTTATAACGTATTACGTTATATGTTATAACGTTATAACGTATTACGTTATATGGTATGTCGTTGTAACGTATTAAGTTATATGGCATAACGTTATAACGTATTACGTTATATGGTATGACGTTATAACGTATTACGTTATAGGGGATGACGTTATAACGTATTACGTTATATGTTATTACGTTATAACGTATTACGTTATATGCGAAAACGTTATAGCGCATTCCATTATATGGTATAACGTTATAACGTATTACGTTATATGGTATAACGTTATAACGTATTACGTTACATGTTATAACGTTATAACGTATTACGTTATATGGTATAACGTTATAACGTATTACGTTATATGTTATAACGTTATAACGTATTACGTTATATGGTATGTCGTTATAACGTATTACTTTATATGTTATAACGTTATAACGTATCACGTTATATGGTATGACGTTATAACGTATTACGTTATAGGGCATAACGTTATAACGTATTATGTTATATGGGATGACGTTATAACGTATTACTTTCTATGTTATAACGTTGTAACGTATTACGTTATATGGTATACAGTTATAACGTATTACGTTATATGGCATAACGATATAACGTATTACGTTATATGGTATAACGTTATAACGTATTACGTCACATGTTATAACGTTATAACGTATTACGTTATATGGCATAACGTTATAACGTATTACGTTATATGGTATGACGTTATAACGTATTACGTAATAGGGGATGACGTTATAACGTATTACGTTATATGTTATTACGTTATAACGTATTACGTTATATGTTATTACGTTATAACGTATTACGTTATATGGCATAACGTTATAACGTATTACGTTATAGGGGATGACGTTATAACGTATTACGTTATATGTTATTACGTTATAACGTATTACGTTATATGGTATGACGTTATAACGTATTACATTATAGGGGATGACGTTATAACGTACTACGTTACATGGGATGACGTTATAACGTATTACGTTATATGGTATATAGTCATAACGTATTACGTTATATGGTATAACGTCATAACGTATTACGTTATATGTTATAACGTTATAACGTATTACGTTACATGGGATGACGTTACAACGTAATAGGTTATATGGTATGACGTTATAACGTATTACGTTATATGGCATAACGTTATAACGTATTACGTTATATGGTATGACGTTATAACGTATTACGTTATAGGGGATGACGTTATAACGTATTACGTTATATGTTATCACGTTATAACGTATTATGTTATATGGTATGACGTTATAACGTATTACGTTATAGGGGATGACGTTATAACGTACTACGTTACATGGGATGACGTTATAACGAATTACGTTATATATTATAACGTTATAACGTATTACGTTATATGTTATAACGTTATAACGTATTACGTTATATGTTATGACGTTATAACGTATTATGTTGTATGGTATAACGTCATAACGTATTACGTTATATGGTATAACGTTATAACGAATTACGTTATATGGTATAACGTTATAACGAATTACGTTATATGGTATAACGTTATAACGTATTACGTTATATGTTATAACGTTATAACGTATTACGTTACAGGGGATGACGTTATAACGTATTACGTTATATGTTATTACGTTATAACGTATTACGATATATGGTATGACGTTATAACGTATTACGTTATATGGCATAACGTTATAACGTATTACGTTATATGGTATGACGTTATAACGTATTACGTAATAGGGGATGATGTTATAACGTATTACGTTATATGTTATTACGTTATAACGTATTACGTTATATGTTATTACGTTATAACGTATTACGTTATATGGCATAACGTTATAACGTATTACGTTATAGGGGATGACGTTATAACGTATTACGTTATATGTTATTACGTTATAACGTATTACGTTATATGGTATGACGTTATAACGTATTACATTATAGGGGATGACGTTATAACGTACTACGTTACATGGGATGACGTTATAACGTATTACGTTATATGGTATAAAGTCATAACGTATTACGTTATATGGTATAACGTCATAACGTATTACGTTATATGTTATAACGTTATAACGTATTACGTTACATGGGATGACGTTATAACGTAATAGGTTATATGGTATGACGTTATAACGTATTACGTTATATGGCATAACGTTATAACGTATTACGTTATATGGTATGACGTTATAACGTATTACGTTATAGGGGATGACGTTATAACGTATTACGTTATATGTTATCACGTTATAACGTATTATGTTATATGGTATGACGTTATAACGTATTACGTTATAGGGGATGACGTTATAACGTACTACGTTACATGGGATGACGTTATAACGAATTACGTTATATATTATAACGTTATAACGTATTACGTTATATGTTATAACGTTATAACGTATTACGTTATATGTTATGACGTTATAACGTATTATGTTGTATGGTATAACGTCATAACGTATTACGTTATATGGTATAACGTTATAACGAATTACGTTATATGGTATAACGTTATAACGAATTACGTTATATGGTATAACGTTATAACGTATTACGTTATATGTTATAACGTTATAACGTATTACGTTACAGGGGATGACGTTATAACGTATTACGTTATATGTTATTACGTTATAACGTATTACGATATATGGTATGACGTTATAACGTATTACGTTATATGGCATAACGTTATAACGTATTACGTTATATGGTATGACGTTATAACGTATTACGTAATAGGGGATGACGTTATAACGTATTACGTTATATGTTATTACGTTATAACGTATTACGTTATATGTTATTACGTTATAACGTATTACGTTATATGGCATAACGTTATAACGTATTACGTTATAGGGGATGACGTTATAACGTATTACGTTATATGTTATTACGTTATAACGTATTACGTTATATGGTATGACGTTATAACGTATTACATTATAGGGGATGACGTTATAACGTACTACGTTACATGGGATGACGTTATAACGTATTACGTTATATGGTATAAAGTCATAACGTATTACGTTATATGGTATAACGTCATAACGTATTACGTTATATGTTATAACGTTATAACGTATTACGTTACATGGGATGACGTTATAACGTAATAGGTTATATGGTATGACGTTATAACGTATTACGTTATATGGCATAACGTTATAACGTATTACGTTATATGGTATGACGTTATAACGTATTACGTTATAGGGGATGACGTTATAACGTATTACGTTATATGTTATCACGTTATAACGTATTATGTTATATGGTATGACGTTATAACGTATTACGTTATAGGGGATGACGTTATAACGTACTACGTTACATGGGATGACGTTATAACGAATTACGTTATATATTATAACGTTATAACGTATTACGTTATATGTTATAACGTTATAACGTATTACGTTATATGTTATGACGTTATAACGTATTATGTTGTATGGTATAACGTCATAACGTATTACGTTATATGGTATAACGTTATAACGAATTACGTTATATGGTATAACGTTATAACGAATTACGTTATATGGTATAACGTTATAACGTATTACGTTATATGTTATAACGTTATAACGTATTACGTTACAGGGGATGACGTTATAACGTATTACGTTATATGTTATTACGTTATAACGTATTACGATATATGGTATGACGTTATAACGTATTACGTTATATGGCATAACGTTATAACGTATTACGTTATATGGTATGACGTTATAACGTATTACGTAATAGGGGATGACGTTATAACGTATTACGTTATATGTTATTACGTTATAACGTATTACGTTATATGTTATTACGTTATAACGTATTACGTTATATGGCATAACGTTATAACGTATTACGTTATAGGGGATGACGTTATAACGTATTACGTTATATGTTATTACGTTATAACGTATTACGTTATATGGTATGACGTTATAACGTATTACATTATAGGGGATGACGTTATAACGTACTACGTTACATGGGATGACGTTATAACGTATTACGTTATATGGTATAAAGTCATAACGTATTACGTTATATGGTATAACGTCATAACGTATTACGTTATATGTTATAACGTTATAACGTATTACGTTACATGGGATGACGTTATAACGTAATAGGTTATATGGTATGACGTTATAACGTATTACGTTATATGGCATAACGTTATAACGTATTACGTTATATGGTATGACGTTATAACGTATTACGTTATAGGGGATGACGTTATAACGTATTACGTTATATGTTATCACGTTATAACGTATTATGTTATATGGTATGACGTTATAACGTATTACGTTATAGGGGATGACGTTATAACGTACTATGTTACATGGGATGACGTTATAACGAATTACGTTATATATTATAACGTTATAACGTATTACGTTATATGTTATAACGTTATAACGTATTACGTTATATGTTATGACGTTATAACGTATTATGTTGTATGGTATAACGTCATAACGTATTACGTTATATGGTATAACGTTATAACGAATTACGTTATATGGTATAACGTTATAACGAATTACGTTATATGGTATAACGTTATAACGTATTACGTTATATGTTATAACGTTATAACGTATTACGTTACAGGGGATGACGTTATAACGTATTACGTTATATGTTATTACGTTATAACGTATTACGATATATGGTATGACGTTATAACGTATTACGTTATATGGCATAACGTTATAACGTATTACGTTATATGGTATGACGTTATAACGTATTACGTAATAGGGGATGACGTTATAACGTATTACGTTATATGTTATTACGTTATAACGTATTACGTTATATGTTATTACGTTATAACGTATTACGTTATATGGCATAACGTTATAACGTATTACGTTATAGGGGATGACGTTATAACGTATTACGTTATATGTTATTACGTTATAACGTATTACGTTATATGGTATGACGTTATAACGTATTACATTATAGGGGATGACGTTATAACGTACTACGTTACATGGGATGACGTTATAACGTATTACGTTATATGGTATAAAGTCATAACGTATTACGTTATATGGTATAACGTCATAACGTATTACGTTATATGTTATAACGTTATAACGTATTACGTTACATGGGATGACGTTATAACGTAATAGGTTATATGGTATGACGTTATAACGTATTACGTTATATGGCATAACGTTATAACGTATTACGTTATATGGTATGACGTTATAACGTATTACGTTATAGGGGATGACGTTATAACGTATTACGTTATATGTTATCACGTTATAACGTATTATGTTATATGGTATGACGTTATAACGTATTACGTTATAGGGGATGACGTTATAACGTACTACGTTACATGGGATGACGTTATAACGAATTACGTTATATATTATAACGTTATAACGTATTACGTTATATGTTATAACGTTATAACGTATTACGTTATATGTTATGACGTTATAACGTATTATGTTGTATGGTATAACGTCATAACGTATTACGTTATATGGTATAACGTTATAACGAATTACGTTATATGGTATAACGTTATAACGAATTACGTTATATGGTATAACGTTATAACGTATTACGTTATATGTTATAACGTTATAACGTATTACGTTACAGGGGATGACGTTATAACGTATTACGTTATATGTTATTACGTTATAACGTATTACGATATATGGTATGACGTTATAACGTATTACGTTATATGGCATAACGTTATAACGTATTACGTTATATGGTATGACGTTATAACGTATTACGTAATAGGGGATGACGTTATAACGTATTACGTTATATGTTATTACGTTATAACGTATTACGTTATATGTTATTACGTTATAACGTATTACGTTATATGGCATAACGTTATAACGTATTACGTTATAGGGGATGACGTTATAACGTATTACGTTATATGTTATTACGTTATAACGTATTACGTTATATGGTATGACGTTATAACGTATTACATTATAGGGGATGACGTTATAACGTACTACGTTACATGGGATGACGTTATAACGTATTACGTTATATGGTATAAAGTCATAACGTATTACGTTATATGGTATAACGTCATAACGTATTACGTTATATGTTATAACGTTATAACGTATTACGTTACATGGGATGACGTTATAACGTAATAGGTTATATGGTATGACGTTATAACGTATTACGTTATATGGCATAACGTTATAACGTATTACGTTATATGGTATGACGTTATAACGTATTACGTTATAGGGGATGACGTTATAACGTATTACGTTATATGTTATCACGTTATAACGTATTATGTTATATGGTATGACGTTATAACGTATTACGTTATAGGGGATGACGTTATAACGTACTACGTTACATGGGATGACGTTATAACGAATTACGTTATATATTATAACGTTATAACGTATTACGTTATATGTTATAACGTTATAACGTATTACGTTATATGTTATGACGTTATAACGTATTATGTTGTATGGTATAACGTCATAACGTATTACGTTATATGGTATAACGTTATAACGAATTACGTTATATGGTATAACGTTATAACGAATTACGTTATATGGTATAACGTTATAACGTATTACGTTATATGTTATAACGTTATAACGTATTACGTTACAGGGGATGACGTTATAACGTATTACGGTATATGTTATTACGTTATAACGTATTACGATATATGGTATGACGTTATAACGTATTACGTTATATGGCATAACGTTATAACGTATTACGTTATATGGTATGACGTTAAAACGTATTACGTAATAGGGGATGACGTTATAACGTATTACGTTATATGTTATTACGTTATAACGTATTACGTTATATGTTATTACGTTATAACGTATTACGTTATATGGCATAACGTTATAGCGTATTACGTTATAGGGGATGACGTTATAACGTATTACGTTATATGTTATTACGTTATAACGTATTACGTTATATGGTATGACGTTATAACGTATTACATTATAGGGGATGACGTTATAACGTACTACGTTACATGGGATGACGTTATAACGTATTACGTTATATGGTATAAAGTCATAACGTATTACGTTATATGGTATAACGTCATAACGTATTACGTTATATGTTATAACGTTATAACGTATTACGTTACATGGGATGACGTTATAACGTAATAGGTTATATGGTATGACGTTATAACGTATTACGTTATATGGCATAACGTTATAACGTATTACGTTATATGGTATGACGTTATAACGTATTACGTTATAGGGGATGACGTTATAACGTATTACGTTATATGTTATCACGTTATAACGTATTATGTTATATGGTATGACGTTATAACGTATTACGTTATTGGGGATGACGTTATAACGTACTACGTTACATGGGATGACGTTATAACGAATTACGTTATATATTATAACGTTATAACGTATTACGTTATATGTTATAACGTTATAACGTATTACGTTATATGTTATGACGTTATAACGTATTACGTTATAGGGGATGACGTTATAACGTACTACGTTACATGGGATGACGTTATAACGAATTACGTTATATATTATAACGTTATAACGTATTACGTTATATGTTATAACGTTATAACGTATTACGTTATATGTTATGACGTTATAACGTATTATGTTGTATGGTATAACGTCATAACGTATTACGTTATATGGTATAACGTTATAACGAATTACGTTATATGGTATAACGTTATAACGAATTACGTTATATGGTATAACGTTATAACGTATTACGTTATATGTTATAACGTTATAACGTATTACGTTACAGGGGATGACGTTATAACGTATTACGTTATATGTTATTACGTTATAACGTATTACGATATATGGTATGACGTTATAACGTATTACGTTATATGGCATAACGTTATAACGTATTACGTTATATGGTATGACGTTATAACGTATTACGTAATAGGGGATGACGTTATAACGTATTACGTTATATGTTATTACGTTATAACGTATTACGTTATATGTTATTACGTTATAACGTATTACGTTATATGGCATAACGTTATAACGTATTACGTTATAGGGGATGACGTTATAACGTATTACGTTATATGTTATTACGTTATAACGTATTACGTTATATGGTATGACGTTATAACGTATTACATTATAGGGGATGACGTTATAACGTACTACGTTACATGGGATGACGTTATAACGTATTACGTTATATGGTATAAAGTCATAACGTATTACGTTATATGGTATAACGTCATAACGTATTACGTTATATGTTATAACGTTATAACGTATTACGTTACATGGGATGACGTTATAACGTAATAGGTTATATGGTATGACGTTATAACGTATTACGTTATATGGCATAACGTTATAACGTATTACGTTATATGGTATGACGTTATAACGTATTACGTTATAGGGGATGACGTTATAACGTATTACGTTATATGTTATCACGTTATAACGTATTATGTTATATGGTATGACGTTATAACGTATTACGTTATAGGGGATGACGTTATAACGTACTATGTTACATGGGATGACGTTATAACGAATTACGTTATATATTATAACGTTATAACGTATTACGTTATATGTTATAACGTTATAACGTATTACGTTATATGTTATGACGTTATAACGTATTATGTTGTATGGTATAACGTCATAACGTATTACGTTATATGGTATAACGTTATAACGAATTACGTTATATGGTATAACGTTATAACGAATTACGTTATATGGTATAACGTTATAACGTATTACGTTATATGTTATAACGTTATAACGTATTACGTTACAGGGGATGACGTTATAACGTATTACGTTATATGTTATTACGTTATAACGTATTACGATATATGGTATGACGTTATAACGTATTACGTTATATGGCATAACGTTATAACGTATTACGTTATATGGTATGACGTTATAACGTATTACGTAATAGGGGATGACGTTATAACGTATTACGTTATATGTTATTACGTTATAACGTATTACGTTATATGTTATTACGTTATAACGTATTACGTTATATGGCATAACGTTATAACGTATTACGTTATAGGGGATGACGTTATAACGTATTACGTTATATGTTATTACGTTATAACGTATTACGTTATATGGTATGACGTTATAACGTATTACATTATAGGGGATGACGTTATAACGTACTACGTTACATGGGATGACGTTATAACGTATTACGTTATATGGTATAAAGTCATAACGTATTACGTTATATGGTATAACGTCATAACGTATTACGTTATATGTTATAACGTTATAACGTATTACGTTACATGGGATGACGTTATAACGTAATAGGTTATATGGTATGACGTTATAACGTATTACGTTATATGGCATAACGTTATAACGTATTACGTTATATGGTATGACGTTATAACGTATTACGTTATAGGGGATGACGTTATAACGTATTACGTTATATGTTATCACGTTATAACGTATTATGTTATATGGTATGACGTTATAACGTATTACGTTATAGGGGATGACGTTATAACGTACTACGTTACATGGGATGACGTTATAACGAATTACGTTATATATTATAACGTTATAACGTATTACGTTATATGTTATAACGTTATAACGTATTACGTTATATGTTATGACGTTATAACGTATTATGTTGTATGGTATAACGTCATAACGTATTACGTTATATGGTATAACGTTATAACGAATTACGTTATATGGTATAACGTTATAACGAATTACGTTATATGGTATAACGTTATAACGTATTACGTTATATGTTATAACGTTATAACGTATTACGTTACAGGGGATGACGTTATAACGTATTACGGTATATGTTATTACGTTATAACGTATTACGATATATGGTATGACGTTATAACGTATTACGTTATATGGCATAACGTTATAACGTATTACGTTATATGGTATGACGTTATAACGTATTACGTAATAGGGGATGACGTTATAACGTATTACGTTATATGTTATTACGTTATAACGTATTACGTTATATGTTATTACGTTATAACGTATTACGTTATATGGCATAACGTTATAGCGTATTACGTTATAGGGGATGACGTTATAACGTATTACGTTATATGTTATTACGTTATAACGTATTACGTTATATGGTATGACGTTATAACGTATTACATTATAGGGGATGACGTTATAACGTACTACGTTACATGGGATGACGTTATAACGTATTACGTTATATGGTATAAAGTCATAACGTATTACGTTATATGGTATAACGTCATAACGTATTACGTTATATGTTATAACGTTATAACGTATTACGTTACATGGGATGACGTTATAACGTAATAGGTTATATGGTATGACGTTATAACGTATTACGTTATATGGCATAACGTTATAACGTATTACGTTATATGGTATGACGTTATAACGTATTACGTTATAGGGGATGACGTTATAACGTATTACGTTATATGTTATCACGTTATAACGTATTATGTTATATGGTATGACGTTATAACGTATTACGTTATAGGGGATGACGTTATAACGTACTACGTTACATGGGATGACGTTATAACGAATTACGTTATATATTATAACGTTATAACGTATTACGTTATATGTTATAACGTTATAACGTATTACGTTATATGTTATGACGTTATAACGTATTATGTTGTATGGTATAACGTCATAACGTATTACGTTATATGGTATAACGTTATAACGAATTACGTTATATGGTATAACGTTATAACGAATTACGTTATATGGTATAACGTTATAACGTATTACGTTATATGTTATAACGTTATAACGTATTACGTTACAGGGGATGACGTTATAACGTATTACGTTATATGTTATTACGTTATAACGTATTACGATATATGGTATGACGTTATAACGTATTACGTTATATGGCATAACGTTATAACGTATTACGTTATATGGTATGACGTTATAACGTATTACGTAATAGGGGATGACGTTATAACGTATTACGTTATATGTTATTACGTTATAACGTATTACGTTATATGTTATTACGTTATAACGTATTACGTTATATGGCATAACGTTATAACGTATTACGTTATAGGGGATGACGTTATAACGTATTACGTTATATGTTATTACGTTATAACGTATTACGTTATATGGTATGACGTTATAACGTATTACATTATAGGGGATGACGTTATAACGTACTACGTTACATGGGATGACGTTATAACGTATTACGTTATATGGTATAAAGTCATAACGTATTACGTTATATGGTATAACGTCATAACGTATTACGTTATATGTTATAACGTTATAACGTATTACGTTACATGGGATGACGTTATAACGTAATAGGTTATATGGTATGACGTTATAACGTATTACGTTATATGGCATAACGTTATAACGTATTACGTTATATGGGATGACGTTATAACGTATTACGTTATATTTTATGACGTTATAACGTATTACGTTATATGGTATAACGTCATAACGTAATAATTTATACGGTATGGCGCTATAACGTATTACGTTATATGGTATAACATTATAACGAATTACGTTATATGGTATAACGTTATAACGTATTACGTTATATGTTATAACGTTATAACGTATTACGTTATATATTATAACGGTATAACGTAATAATTTATACGGTATGGCGCTATAACGTATTACGTTATATGGTATAACGTTATAACGAATTACGTTATATGGTATAACGTTATAACGTATTACGTTATATGTTATAACGTTATAACGTATTACGTTATATGGTATGACGTTATAACGGATTACGTTATATGGAACGACGTTATAACGTATTACGTTATATGGTATAACGCCATAACGTATTACGTTATATGTTATAACGTTATAACGTATTACGTTATATGGTATAACGTCATAACGTATTACGTTATATGGGATGACGTTATAACATAATAGGTTATATGGTATGACGTTATAATGTATTACGTTATATGGCATAACGTTATAACGTATTACGTTATATGGTATAACGTTATAACGCATTACGTTATATGTTATGAAGTTATAACGTATTACGTTATATGGTATAACGTCATAACGTATTACGTTATATGTTATAACGTTATAACGTATTACGTTATATGGGATGACGTTATAACGTAATAGGTTATATGGTATGACGTTATAACGTATTACGTTATATGGGATGACGTTATAACGTATTACGTTATATGCGACGACGTTATAGCGCATTACATTATATGGTATAACGTTATAACGTATTACGTTATATGGTATAACGTTATAACCTATTACGTTATATGTTATAACGTTATAACGTATTACGTTATATGGTATAACGTTATAACGTATCACGTTATATGTTATAACGTTATAACGTATTACGTTATATGGTATGACGTTATAACGTATTACGTTATATGGGATGACGTTATAACGTATTACTTTCTATGTTATAACGTTGTAACGTATTACGTTGTATGGTATACAGTTATAACGTATTACGTTATATGGCATAACGTTATAACGTATTACGTTATATGGTATGACGTTATAACGTATTACGTTATAGGGGATGACGTTATAACTTATTACGTTATAGGGGATGACGTTATAATGTATTACGTTATATGTTATGACGTTAGAACGTATTACGTTACATGGTATGTCGTTATATCGTATTACGTTATATGGCATAACGTTATAACGTATTACGTTATATGGTATGACGTTATAACGTATTACGTTATAGGGGATGACGTTATAACGTATTACGTTATATGTTATAACGTTATAACGTATTACGTTATATGGCATGTCGTTGTAACGTATTAAGTTATATGGCATAACGTTATAACGTATTACGTTATAGGGGATGACGTTATAAAGTATTACGTTATATGTTATTACGTTATAACGTATTACGTTATATGGTAAGACGTTATAACGTATTACGTTATAGGGGATGACGTTATAACGTATTACGTTATATGTTATGACGTTATAACGTATTACGTTACATGGTATGTCGTTATAACGTATTACGTTATATGGCATAACGTTATAACGTATTACGTTATATGGTATGACGTTATAACGTATTACGTTATAGGGGATGACGTTATAACGTATTACGTTATATGTTATTACGTTATAACGTATTACGTTATATGGTATGACGTTATAACGTATTACGTTATATGGTATGTCGTTATAACGTATTAAGTTATGTGGCATAACGTTATAACGTATTACGTTATATGGTATGACGTTATAACGTATTACGTTATATGGAACGACGTTATAACGTATTACGTTATATGGTATAACGTCATAACGTATTACGTTATATGTTATAACGTTATAACGTATTACGTTATATAGTATGTCCTTATAACGTATTACGTTATATGGCATAACGTTATAACGTATTACGTTATATGGAATAACGTTATAACGTAATATGTTATATGGTAAGACGTTATAACTTACTACGTTATATGGGATGACGATATAACGTATTACGTTATATGGTATGACGTTATAACTTAATACGTTACTTGTTATGACGTTATAACGTACTACGTTACATGGGATGACGTTATAACGTATTACGTTATATGGGACGGCGTTATAGCGCATGACATTATATGGTATAACGTTATAACGTATTACGTTATATGTTATAACGTTATAACGTATTACGTTATATGGTATGTCGTTGTAATGTATTAAGTTATATGGCATAACGTTATAACGTATTACGTTATATGGTATGACGTTATAACGTATTACGTTATAGGGGATGACGTTATAACGTATTACGTTATATGTTATTACGTTATAACGTAATAGGTTATATGGTATGACGTTATAATGTATTACGTTATATGGCATAACGTTATAACGTATTACGTTATATGGTATAACGTTATAACGTATTACGTTATATGTTATGACGTTATAACGTATTACGTTATATGGTATAACGTCATAACGTATTACGTTATATGTTATAACGTTATAACGTATTACGTTATATGGGATGACGTTATAACTTACTACGTTATATGGGATGACGTTATAACGTATTACATTATATGGTATGACGTTATAACTTAATACGTTATTAGTTATGACGCTATAACGTACTACGTTATATGGGATGACGTTATAACGTATTACGTTATATGCGACGACGTTATAGCGCATTACATTTTATGGTATAACGTTATAACGTATTACGTTATATGGGATGACGTTATAACGTAATAGGTTATATGGTATGACGTTATAACTTAATACGTTATTTGTTATGAGGTTATAACGTACTACGTTATATGGGATGACGTTATAACGTATTACGTTATATGCGACGACGTTATAGCGCATTACATTATATGGTATAACGTTATAACGTATTACGTTATATGGTATAACGTTATAACCTATTACGTTATATGTTATAACGTTATAACGTATTACGTTATATGTTATAATGTTATAACGTATTACGTTATATGGTATGACGTTATAACGTATTACGTTATATGGGATGACGTTATAACGTATTACTTTCTATGTTATAACGTTGTAACGTATTACGTTATATGGTATACAGTTATAACGTATTACGTTATATGGCATAACGTTATAACGTATTACGTTATATGGTATGACGTTATAACGTATTACGTTATAGGGGATGACGTTATAACTTATTACGTTATATGTTATTACGTTATAACGTATTACGTTATATGGTATGACGTTATAACGTATTACGTTATAGGGGATGACGTTATAACGTACTACGTTACATGGGATGACGTTATAACGTATTACGTTATATGGTATAACGTCATAACGTATTACGTTATATGTTATAACGTTATAACGTATTACGTTATATGGTATATCGTCATAACGTATTACGTTATATGTTATAACGTTATAACGTATTACGTTATATGGCATGTCGTTGTAACGTATTAAGTTATATGGCATAACGTTATAACGTATTACGTTATAGGGGATGACGTTATAACGTATTACGTTATATGTTATTACGTTATAACGTAATAGGTTATATGGTATGACGTTATAATGTATTACGTTATATGGCATAACGTTATAACGTATTACGTTATATGGTATAACGTTATAACGTATTACGTTATATGTTATGACGTTATAACGTATTACGTTATATGGTATAACGTCATAACGTATTACATTATATGGTATGACGTTATAACTTAATACGTTATTAGTTATGACGCTATAACGTACTACGTTATATGGGATGACGTTATAACGTATTACGTTATATGCGACGACGTTATAGCGCATTACATTTTATGGTATAACGTTATAACGTATTACGTTATATGGGATGACGTTATAACGTAATAGGTTATATGGTATGACGTTATAACTTAATACGTTATTTGTTATGACGTTATAACGTACTACGTTATATGGGATGACGTTATAACGTATTACGTTATATGCGACGACGTTATAGCGCATTACATTATATGGTATAACGTTATAACGTATTAGGTTATATGGTATAACGTTATAACCTATTACGTTATATGTTATAACGTTATAACGTATTACGTTATATGTTATAACGTTATAACGTATTACGTTATATGGTATGACGTTATAACGTATTACGTTATATGGGATGACGTTATAACGTATTACTTTCTATGTTATAACGTTGTAACGTATTACGTTATATGGTATACAGTTATAACGTATTACGTTATATGGCATAACGTTATAACGTATTACGTTATATGGTATGACGTTATAACGTATTACGTTATAGGGGATGACGTTATAACTTATTACGTTATATGTTATTACGTTATAACGTATTACGTTATATGGTATGACGTTATAACGTATTACGTTATAGGGGATGACGTTATAACGTACTACGTTACATGGGATGACGTTATAACGTATTACGTTATATGGTATAACGTCATAACGTATTACGTTATATGTTATAACGTTATAACGTATTACGTTATATGGTATATCGTCATAACGTATTACGTTATATGTTATAACGTTATAACGTATTACGTTATATGGCATGTCGTTGTAACGTATTAAGTTATATGGCATAACGTTATAACGTATTACGTTATAGGGGATGACGTTATAACTTATTACGTTATAGGGGATGACGTTATAACGTAATAGGTTATATGGTATGACGTTATAATGTATTACGTTATATGGCATAACGTTATAACGTATTACGTTATATGGTATAACGTTATAACGTATTACGTTATATGTTATGACGTTATAACGTATTACGTTATATGGTATAACGTCATAACGTATTACGTTATATGTTATAACGTTATAACGTATTACGTTATATGGGAAGACGTTATAACTTACTACGTTATATGGGATGACGTTATAACGTATTACATTATATGGTATGACGTTATAACTTAATACGTTATTAGTTATGACGCTATAACGTACTACGTTATATGGGATGACGTTATAACGTATTACGTTATATGCGACGACGTTATAGCGCATTACATTTTATGGTATAACGTTATAACGTATTACGTTATATGGGATGACGTTATAACGTAATAGGTTATATGGTATGACGTTATAACTTAATACGTTATTTGTTATGACGTTATAACGTACTACGTTATATGGGATGACGTTATAACGTATTACGTTATATGCGACGACGTTATAGCGCATTACATTATATGGTATAACGTTATAACGTATTACGTTATATGGTATAACGTTATAACCTATTACGTTATATGTTATAACGTTATAACGTATTACGTTATATGTTATAACGTTATAACGTATTACGTTATATGGTATGACGTTATAACGTATTACGTTATATGGGATGACGTTATAACGTATTACTTTCTATGTTATAACGTTGTAACGTATTACGTTATATGGTATACAGTTATAACGTATTACGTTATATGGCATAACGTTATAACGTATTACGTTATATGGTATGACGTTATAACGTATTACGTTATAGGGGATGACGTTATAACTTATTACGTTATATGTTATTACGTTATAACGTATTACGTTATATGGTATGACGTTATAACGTATTACGTTATAGGGGATGACGTTATAACGTACTACGTTACATGGGATGACGTTATAACGTATTACGTTATATGGTATAACGTCATAACGTATTACGTTATATGTTATAACGTTATAACGTATTACGTTATATGGTATATCGTCATAACGTATTACGTTATATGTTATAACGTTATAACGTATTACGATATATGGCATGTCGTTGTAACGTATTAAGTTATATGGCATAACGTTATAACGTATTACGTTATAGGGGATGACGTTATAACGTATTACGTTATATGTTATTACGTTATAACGTATTACGTTATATGGTATGACGTTATAACGTATTACGTTATAGGGGATGACGTTATAACGTATTACGTTATATGTTATGACGTTATAACGTATTACGTTATATGGTATGTCGTTATAACGTATTACTTAATATGTTATAACGTTATAACGTATCACGTTATATGGTATGACGTTATAACGTATCACGTTATATGGTATGACGTTATAACTTATCACGTTATATGGCATAACGTTATAACGTATTACGTTATATGATATAACGTTATAACGTAATACGTTATATGGGATGACGTTATAACGTAATAGGTTATATGGTATGACGTTATAACGTATTACGCTATATGGGATGACGTTATAACGTATTACGTTCTATGTTATAACGTTGTAACGTATTACGTTATATGGTATACAGTTATAACGTATTACGTTATATGGCATAACGTTATAACGTATTACGTTATATGGTATGACGTTATAACGTATTACGTTATAGGGGATGACGTTATAACGTATTACGTTATATGTTATTACGTTATAACGTATTACGTTATATGGTATGACGTTATAACGTATTACGTTATATGGTATGTCGTTATAACGTATTAAGTTATGTGGCATAACGTTATAACGTATTACGTTATATGGTATGACGTTATAAAGTATTACGTTATATGGAACGACGTTATAACGTATTACGTTATAGGTATAACGTCATAACGTATTACGTTATATGTTATAACGTTATAACGTATTACGTTATATAGTATGTCCTTATAACGTATTACGTTATATGGCATAACGTTATAACGTATTACGTTATATGGAATAACGTTATAACGTAATATGTTATATGGTAAGACGTTATAACTTACTACGTTATATGGGATGACGATATAACGTATTACGTTACATGGTATGACGTTATAACTTAATACGTTACTTGTTATGACGTTATAACGTACTACGTTACATGGGATGACGTTATAACATATTACGTTATATGGGACGACGTTATAGCGCATGACATTATATGGTATAACGTTATAACGTATTACGTTATATGTTATAACGTTATAACGTATTACGTTATATGGTATGTCGTTGTAACGTATTAAGTTATATGGCATAACGTTATAACGTATTACGTTATATGGTATGACGTTATAACGTATTACGTTATAGGGGATGACGTTATAACGTATTACGTTATATGTTATTACGTTATAACGTATTACGTTATATGGTATAACGTTATAACGTATTACGTTATATGTTATAACATTATAACGTATTGCGTTATATGGTATGTCGTTATAACGTATTACTTTATACGTTATAACGTTATAACGTATCACGTTATATGGGACGACGTTATAGCGCATGACATTATATGGTATAACGTTATAACGTTATAACGTATTACGTTATAAGGTATGTCGTTGTAACGTATTAAGTTATATGGCATAACGTTATAACGTATTACGTTATATGGTATGACGTTCTAACGTATTAAGTTATACGGGATGACGTAAATAACGTATTACGTTATATGTTATTACGTTATAACGTATTACGTTATATGGTATAACGTTATAACGTATTACGTTATATGTTATAACATTATAACGTATTGCGTTATATGGTATGTCGTTATAACGGATTACGTTATATGGGACGACGTTATAACGTAATAGGTTATATGGTATGACGTTATAACGTATTACGTTATATGTTATAACGTTATAACGTATTACGTTATATGTTATAACGTTATAACGTATTACGTTATATGGTATGACGTTATAACGTATTACGTTATATGTTATGACGTTATAACGGATTACGTTATATGGGACGACGTTATAACGTAATAGGTTATATGGTATGACGTTATAACGTATTACGTTATATGGTATGTCGTTATAACGTATTAAGTTATGTGGCATAATGTTATAACGTATTACGTTATATGTTATGACGTTATAACGGATTACGTTATATGGGACGACGTTATAACGTATTACGTTATATGTTATAACGTTATAACGTATTACGTTATATGGCATAACGTTATAACGTATTACGTTATATGGTATGACGTTATAACGTATTACGTTATAGGGGATGACGTTATAACTTATTACGTTATATGTTATTACGTTATAACGTATTACGTTATATGGTATGACGTTATAACGTATTACGTTATAGGGGATGACGTTATAACGTATTACGTTATATGTTATGACGTTATAACGTATTACGTTATATGGTATGTCGTTATAACGTATTACTTAATATGTTATAACGTTATAACGTATCACGTTATATGGTATGACGTTATAACGTATTACGTTATATAGTATGCCCTTATAACGTATTACGTTATATGGCATAACGTTATAACGTATTACGTTATATGGAATAACGTTATAACGTAATATGTTATATGGTAAGACGTTATAACTTACTACGTTATATGGGATGACGATATAACGTATTACGTTATATGGTATGTCGTTGTAACGTATTAAGTTATATGGCATAACGTTATAACGTATTACGTTATATGGGATGACGTTATAACGTATTACGTTCTATGTTATAACGTTGTAACGTATTACGTTATATGGTATACAGTTATAACGTATTACGTTATATGGCATAACGTTATAACGTATTACGTTATATGGCATGACGTTATAACGTATTACGTTATAGGGGATGACGTTATAACGTATTACGTTATATGTTATTACGTTATAACGTATTACGTTATATGGAACGACGTTATAACGTATTACGTTATATGGTATGACGTTATAACGTATTACGTTATGTGGCATAACGTTATAACGTATTACGTTATATGGTATGACGTTATAACGTATTACGTTATATGGAACGACGTTATAACGTATTACGTTATATGGTATAACGTCATAACGTATTACGTTATATGTTATAACGTTATAACGTATTACGTTATATAGTATGCCCTTATAACGTATTACGTTATATGGCATAACGTTATAACGTATTACGTTATATGGAATAACGTTATAACGTAATATGTTATATGGTAAGACGTTATAACTTACTACGTTATATGGGATGACGATATAACGTATTACGTTATATGGTATGACGTTATAACTTAATACGTTACTTGTTATGACGTTATAACGTACTACGTTACATGGGATGACGTTATAACGTATTACGTTATATGGGACGACGTTATAGCGCATGACATTATATGGTATAACGTTATAACGTATTACGTTATATGTTATAACGTTATAACGTATTACGTTATATGGTATGTCGTTGTAATGTATTAAGTTATATGGCATAACGTTATGACGTATTACGTTATATGGTATGACGTTATAACGTATTACGTTATAGGGGATGACGTTATAACGTATTACGTTATATGTTATTACGTTATAACGTAATA
Source organism: Bombus huntii (assembly GCF_024542735.1). Classification (NCBI taxonomy): domain Eukaryota; kingdom Metazoa; phylum Arthropoda; class Insecta; order Hymenoptera; family Apidae; genus Bombus; species Bombus huntii. The sequence continues at coordinate 23,633,072 of NC_066238.1, forward strand.
GGTTATATGGTATGACGTTATAATGTATTACGTTATATGGCATAACGTTATAACGTATTACGTTATATGGTATAACGTTATAACGTATTACGTTATATGTTATGACGTTATAACGTATTACGTTATATGGTATAACGTCATAACGTATTACGTTATATGTTATAACGTTATAACGTATTACGTTATATGGGATGACGTTATAACTTACTACGTTATATGGGATGACGTTATAACGTATTACATTATATGGTATGACGTTATAACTTAATACGTTATTAGTTATGACGCTATAACGTACTACGTTATATGGGATGACGTTATAACGAATTACGTTATATGCGACGACGTTATAGCGCATTACATTTTATGGTATAACGTTATAACGTATTACGTTATATGGGATGACGTTATAACGTAATAGGTTATATGGTATGACGTTATAACTTAATACGTTATTTGTTATGAGGTTATAACGTACTACGTTATATGGGATGACGTTATAACGTATTACGTCATATGCGACGACGTTATAGCGCATTACATTATATGGTATAACGTTATAACGTATTACGTTATATGGTATAACGTTATAACCTATTACGTTATATGTTATAACGATATAACGTATTACGTTATATGTTATAACGTTATAACGTATTACGTTATATGGTATGACGTTATAACGTATTACGTTATATGGGATGACGTTATAACGTATTACTTTCTATGTTATAACGTTGTAACGTATTACGTTATATGGTATACAGTTATAACGTATTACGTTATATGGCATAACGTTATAACGTATTACGTTATATGGTATGACGTTATAACGTATTACGTTACAGGGGATGACGTTATAACTTATTACGTTATATGTTATTACGTTATAACGTATTACGTTATATGGTATGACGTTATAACGTATTACGTTATAGGGGATGACGTTATAACGTACTACGTTACATGGGATGACGTTATAACGTATTACGTTATATGGTATAACGTCATAACGTATTACGTTATATGTTATAACGTTATAACGTATTACGTTATATGGTATATCGTCATAACGTATTACGTTATATGTTATAACGTTATAACGTATTACGTTATATGGCATGTCGTTGTAACGTATTAAGTTATATGGCATAACGGTATAACGTATTACGTTATAGGGGATGACGTTATAACGTATTACGTTATATGTTATTACGTTATAACGTATTACGTTATATGGTATGACGTTATAACGTATTACGTTATAGGGGATGACGTTATAACGTATTACGTTATATGTTATGACGTTATAACGTATTACGTTATATGGTATGTCGTTATAACGTATTACTTAATATGTTATAACGTTATAACGTATCACGTTATATGGTATGACGTTATAACGTATCACGTTATATGGTATGACGTTATAACTTATCACGTTATATGGCATAACGTTATAACGTATTACGTTATATGATATAACGTTATAACGTAATACGTTATATGGGATGACGTTATAACGTAATAGGTTATATGGTATGACGTTATAACGTATTACGCTATATGGGATGACGTTATAACGTATTACGTTCTATGTTATAACGTTGTAACGTATTACGTTATATGGTATACAGTTATAACGTATTACGTTATATGGCATAACGTTATAACGTATTACGTTATATGGTATGACGTTATAACGTATTACGTTATAGGGGATGACGTTATAACGTATTACGTTATATGTTATTACGTTATAACGTATTACGTTATATGGTATGACGTTATAACGTATTACGTTATATGGTATGTCGTTATAACGTATTAAGTTATGTGGCATAACGTTATAACGTATTACGTTATTTGGTATGACGTTATAACTTAATACGTTACTTGTTATGACGTTATAACGTACTACGTTACATGGGATGACGTTATAACGTATTACGTTATATGTTATGACGTTATAACGGATTACGTTATATGGGACGACGTTATAACGTATTACGTTATATGTTATAACGTTATAACGTATTACGTTATATGGTATGTCGTTGTAACGTATTAAGTTATATGGCATAACGTTATAACGTATTACGTTATATGGTATGACGTTATAACGTATTACGTTATAGGGGATGACGTTATAACGTATTACGTTATATGTTATTACGTTATAACGTATTACGTTATATGGTATAACGTTATAACGTATTACGTTATATGTTATAACATTATAACGTATTGCGTTATATGGTATGTCGTTATAACGTATTACTTTATACGTTATAACGTTATAACGTATCACGTTATATGGGACGACGTTATAGCGCATGACATTATATGGTATAACGTTATAACGTTATAACGTATTACGTTATAAGGTATGTCGTTGTAACGTATTAAGTTATATGGCATAACGTTATAACGTATTACGTTATATGGTATGACGTTCTAACGTATTACGTTATAGGGGATGACGTAAATAACGTATTACGTTATATGTTATTACGTTATAACGTATTACGTTATATGGTATAACGTTATAACGTATTACGTTATATGTTATAACATTATAACGTATTGCGTTATATGGTATGTCGTTATAACGGATTACGTTATATGGGACGACGTTATAACGTAATAGGTTATATGGTATGACGTTATAACGTATTACGTTATATGTTATAACGTTATAACGTATTACGTTATATGTTATAACGTTATAACGTATTACGTTATATGGTATGACGTTATAACGTATTACGTTATATGTTATGACGTTATAACGGATTACGTTATATGGGACGACGTTATAACGTAATAGGTTATATGGTATGACGTTATAACGTATTACGTTATATGGTATGTCGTTATAACGTATTAAGTTATGTGGCATAACGTTATAACGTATTACGTTATATGGTATGACGTTATAACGTATTACGTTATATGTTATAACGTTATAACGTATTACGTTATATGTTATAACGTTATAACGTATTACGTTATATGGTATGTCGTTATAACGTATTGCGTTATATGGCATAATGTTATAACGTATTACGTTATATGTTATGACGTTATAACGAATTACGTTATATGGGACGACGTTATAACGTATTACGTTATATGTTATAACGTTATAACGTATTACGTTATATGGTATGTCGTTATAACGTATTACGTTATATGGCATAATGTTATAACGTATTACGTTATATGTTATAACGTTATAACGTATTACGTTATATGGTAAGACGTTATAACTTACTACGTTATATGGGATGACGATATAACGTATTACGTTATATGGTATGACGTTATAACTTAATACGTTACTTGTTATGACGTTATAACGTACTACGTTACATGGGATGACGTTATAACGTATTACGTTATATGTTATGACGTTATAACGGATTACGTTATATGGTATGTCGTTATAACGTATTGCGTTATATGGCATAATGTTATAACGTATTACGTTATATAGTATGTCCTTATAACGTATTACGTTATATGGCATAACGTTATAACGTATTACGTTATATGGTATAACGTTATGACGTAATACGTTATATGGTATGACGTTATAACTTACTACGTCATATGGGATGACGATATAACGTATTACGTTATATGGTATGACGTTATAACTTAATACGTTACTTGTTATGACGTTATAACGTACTACGTTACATGGGATGACGTTATAACGTATTACGTTATATGTTATGACGTTATAACGGATTACGTTATATGGTATGTCGTTATAACGTATTACGTTATATGGCATAATGTTATAACGTATTACGTTATATGGTATGACGTTATAACGTATTACGTTATATGGTATAACGTCATAACGTATTACGTTATATGTTATAACGTTATAACGGATTACGTTATATGGGACGACGTTATAACGTATTACGTTATATGTTATAACGTTATAACGTATTACGTTATATGGTATGTCGTTATAACGTATTACGTTATATGGCATAATGTTATAACGTAATAGGTTATATGGTATGACGTTATAACTTAATACGTTATTTGTTATGACGTTATAACGTACTACGTTATATGGGATGACGTTATAACGTATTACGTTATATGCGACGACGTTATAGAGCATTACATTATATGGTATAACGTTATAAGGTATTACGTTATATGGTATAACGATATAACCTATTACGCTATATGTTATAACGTTATAACGTATTACGTTATATGGTATAACGTTATAACGTATTACGTTATATGTTATTACGTTATAACGTATTACGTTATATGGTATGACGTTATAACGTATTACGTTATAGGGGATGACGTTATAACGTATTACGTTATATGTTATGACGTTATAACGTATTATGTTATATGGTATGTCGTTATAACGTATTACTTAATATGTTATAACGTTATAACGTATCACGTTATATGGTATGACGTTATAACGTATCACGTTATATGGTATGACGTTATAACGTATCACGTTATATGGCATAACGTTATAACGTATTACGTTATATGATATAACGTTATAACGTAATACGTTATATGGGATGACGTTATAACGTAATAGGTTATATGGTATGTCCTTATAACGTATTACGTTATATGGCATAACGTTATAACGTATTACGTTATATGGAATAACGTTATAACGTAATATGTTATATGGTAAGACGTTATAACTTACTACGTTATATGGGATGACGATATAACGTATTACGTTATATGGTATGACGTTATAACTTAATACGTTACTTGTTATGACGTTATAACGTACTACGTTACATGGGATGACGTTATAACATATTACGTTATATGGGACGACGTTATAGCGCATGACATTATATGGTATAACGTTATAACGTATTACGTTATATGTTATAACGTTATAACGTATTACGTTATATGGTATGTCGTTGTAACGTATTAAGTTATATGGCATAACGTTATAACGTATTACGTTATATGGTATGACGTTATAACGTATTACGTTATAGGGGATGACGTTATAACGTATTACGTTATATGTTATTACGTTATAACGTATTACGTTATATGGTATAACGTTATAACGTATTACGTTATATGTTATAACATTATAACGTATTGCGTTATATGGTATGTCGTTATAACGTATTACTTTATATGTTATAACGTTATAACGTATCACGTTATATGGTATGACGTTATAACGTATTACGTTATAGGAGATGACGTTATAACGTATTACGTTATATGAGATGACGATATAACGTATTACGTTATATGGTATGACGTTATAACTTAATACGTTACTTGTTATGGCGTTATAACGTACTACGTTATATGGTATGTCGTTATAACGTATTAAGTTATGTGGCATAACGTTATAACGTAATAGGTTATATGGTATGACGTTATAACGTATTACGCTATATGGGATGACGTTATAACGTATTACGTTCTATGTTATAACGTTGTAACGTATTACGTTATATGGTATACAGTTATAACGTATTACGTTATATGGCATAACGTTATAACGTATTACGTTATATGGTATGACGTTATAACGTATTACGTTATAGGGGATGACGTTATAACGTATTACGTTACATGTTATTACGTTATAACGTATTACGTTATATGGTAAGAAGTTATAACTTACTACGTTATATGGGATGACGATATAACGTATTACGTTATATGGTATGACGTTATAACTTAATACGTTACTTGTTATGACGTTATAACGTACTACGTTACATGGGATGACGTTATAACATATTACGTTATATGGGACGACGTTATAGCGCATGACATTATATGGTATAACGTTATAACGTATTACGTTATATGTTATAACGTTATAACGTATTACGTTATATGGTATGTCGTTGTAACGTATTAAGTTATATGGCATAACGTTATAACGTATTACGTTATATGGTATGACGTTATAACGTATTACGTTATAGGGGATGACGTTATAACGTATTACGTTATATGTTATTACGTTATAACGTATTACGTTATATGGTATAACGTTATAACGTATTACGTTATATGTTATAACATTATAACGTATTGCGTTATATGGTATGTCGTTATAACGTATTACTTTATATGTTATAACGTTATAACGTATCACGTTATATGGTATGACGTTATAACGTATTACGTTATAGGAGATGACGTTATAACGTATTACGTTATATGAGATGACGATATAACGTATTACGTTATATGGTATGACGTTATAACTTAATACGTTACTTGTTATGGCGTTATAACGTACTACGTTATATGGTATGTCGTTATAACGTATTAAGTTATGTGGCATAACGTTATAACGTAATAGGTTATATGGTATGACGTTATAACGTATTACGCTATATGGGATGACGTTATAACGTATTACGTTCTATGTTATAACGTTGTAACGTATTACGTTATATGGTATACAGTTATAACGTATTACGTTATATGGCATAACGTTATAACGTATTACGTTATATGGTATGACGTTATAACGTATTACGTTATAGGGGATGACGTAAATAACGTATTACGTTATATGTTATTACGTTATAACGTATTACGTTATATGGTATAACGTTATAACGTATTACGTTATATGTTATAACATTATAACGTATTGCGTTATATGGTATGTCGTTATAACGGATTACGTTATATGGGACGACGTTATAACGTAATAGGTTATATGGTATGACGTTATAACGTATTACGTTATATGTTATAACGTTATAACGTATTACGTTATATGTTATAACGATATAACGTATTACGTTATATGGTATGACGTTATAACGTATTACGTTATATGTTATGACGTTATAACGGATTACGTTATATGGGACGACGTTATAACGTAATAGGTTATATGGTATGACGTTATAACGTATTACGTTATATGGTATGTCGTTATAACGTATTAAGTTATGTGGCATAACGTTATAACGTATTACGTTATATGGTATGACGTTATAACGTATTACGTTATATGTTATAACGTTATAACGTATTACGTTATATGTTATAACGTTATAACGTATTACGTTATATGGTATGTCGTTATAACGTATTGCGTTATATGGCATAATGTTATAACGTATTACGTTATATGTTATGACGTTATAACGAATTACGTTATATGGGACGACGTTATAACGTATTACGTTATATGTTATAACGTTATAACGTATTACGTTATATGGTATGTCGTTATAACGTATTACGTTATATGGCATAATGTTATAACGTATTACGTTATATGTTATAACGTTATAACGTATTACGTTATATGGTAAGACGTTATAACTTACTACGTTATATGGGATGACGATATAACGTATTACGTTATATGGTATGACGTTATAACTTAATACGTTACTTGTTATGACGTTATAACGTACTACGTTACATGGGATGACGTTATAACGTATTACGTTATATGTTATGACGTTATAACGGATTACGTTATATGGTATGTCGTTATAACGTATTGCGTTATATGGCATAATGTTATAACGTATTACGTTATATAGTATGTCCTTATAACGTATTACGTTATATGGCATAACGTTATAACGTATTACGTTATATGGTATAACGTTATGACGTAATACGTTATATGGTATGACGTTATAACTTACTACGTCATATGGGATGACGATATAACGTATTACGTTATATGGTATGACGTTATAACTTAATACGTTACTTGTTATGACGTTATAACGTACTACGTTACATGGGATGACGTTATAACGTATTACGTTATATGTTATGACGTTATAACGGATTACGTTATATGGTATGTCGTTATAACGTATTACGTTATATGGCATAATGTTATAACGTATTACGTTATATGGTATGACGTTATAACGTATTACGTTATATGGTATAACGTCATAACGTATTACGTTATATGTTATAACGTTATAACGGATTACGTTATATGGGACGACGTTATAACGTATTACGTTATATGTTATAACGTTATAACGTATTACGTTATATGGTATGTCGTTATAACGTATTACGTTATATGGCATAATGTTATAACGTAATAGGTTATATGGTATGACGTTATAACTTAATACGTTATTTGTTATGACGTTATAACGTACTACGTTATATGGGATGACGTTATAACGTATTACGTTATATGCGACGACGTTATAGAGCATTACATTATATGGTATAACGTTATAAGGTATTACGTTATATGGTATAACGATATAACCTATTACGCTATATGTTATAACGTTATAACGTATTACGTTATATGGTATAACGTTATAACGTATTACGTTATATGTTATTACGTTATAACGTATTACGTTATATGGTATGACGTTATAACGTATTACGTTATAGGGGATGACGTTATAACGTATTACGTTATATGTTATGACGTTATAACGTATTATGTTATATGGTATGTCGTTATAACGTATTACTTAATATGTTATAACGTTATAACGTATCACGTTATATGGTATGACGTTATAACGTATCACGTTATATGGTATGACGTTATAACGTATCACGTTATATGGCATAACGTTATAACGTATTACGTTATATGATATAACGTTATAACGTAATACGTTATATGGGATGACGTTATAACGTAATAGGTTATATGGTATGTCCTTATAACGTATTACGTTATATGGCATAACGTTATAACGTATTACGTTATATGGAATAACGTTATAACGTAATATGTTATATGGTAAGACGTTATAACTTACTACGTTATATGGGATGACGATATAACGTATTACGTTATATGGTATGACGTTATAACTTAATACGTTACTTGTTATGACGTTATAACGTACTACGTTACATGGGATGACGTTATAACATATTACGTTATATGGGACGACGTTATAGCGCATGACATTATATGGTATAACGTTATAACGTATTACGTTATATGTTATAACGTTATAACGTATTACGTTATATGGTATGTCGTTGTAACGTATTAAGTTATATGGCATAACGTTATAACGTATTACGTTATATGGTATGACGTTATAACGTATTACGTTATAGGGGATGACGTTATAACGTATTACGTTATATGTTATTACGTTATAACGTATTACGTTATATGGTATAACGTTATAACGTATTACGTTATATGTTATAACATTATAACGTATTGCGTTATATGGTATGTCGTTATAACGTATTACTTTATATGTTATAACGTTATAACGTATCACGTTATATGGTATGACGTTATAACGTATTACGTTATAGGAGATGACGTTATAACGTATTACGTTATATGAGATGACGATATAACGTATTACGTTATATGGTATGACGTTATAACTTAATACGTTACTTGTTATGGCGTTATAACGTACTACGTTATATGGTATGTCGTTATAACGTATTAAGTTATGTGGCATAACGTTATAACGTAATAGGTTATATGGTATGACGTTATAACGTATTACGCTATATGGGATGACGTTATAACGTATTACGTTCTATGTTATAACGTTGTAACGTATTACGTTATATGGTATACAGTTATAACGTATTACGTTATATGGCATAACGTTATAACGTATTACGTTATATGGTATGACGTTATAACGTATTACGTTATAGGGGATGACGTTATAACGTATTACGTTACATGTTATTACGTTATAACGTATTACGTTATATGGTAAGAAGTTATAACTTACTACGTTATATGGGATGACGATATAACGTATTACGTTATATGGTATGACGTTATAACTTAATACGTTACTTGTTATGACGTTATAACGTACTACGTTACATGGGATGACGTTATAACGTATTACGTTATATGTTATGACGTTATAACGGATTACGTTATATGGGACGACGTTATAACGTATTACGTTATATGTTATAACGTTATAACGTATTACGTTATATGGTATGTCGTTGTAACGTATTAAGTTATATGGCATAACGTTATAACGTATTACGTTATATGGTATGACGTTATAACGTATTACGTTATATGGCATAATGTTATAACGTATTACGTTATATGTTATAACGTTATAACGTATTACGTTATATAGTATGTCCTTATAACGTATTACGTTATATGGCATAACGTTATAACGTATTACGTTATATGGTATAACGTTATGAGGTAATACGTTATATGGTATGACGTTATAACTTACTACGTTATATGGGATGACGATATAACGTATTACATTATATGGTATGACGTTATAACTTAATACGTTACTTGTTATGACGTTATAACGTACTACGTTACATGGGATGACGTTATAACGTATTACGTTATATGGGACGACGTTATAGCGCATGACATTACATGGTATAACGTTATAACGTATTACGTTATATGTCATAACGTTATAACGTATTACGTTATATGTTATAACGTTATAACGTATTACGTTATATGGTATGTCGTTATAACGTATTACGTTATATGGCATAATGTTATAACGTATTACGTTATATGGTATGACGTTATAACGTATTACGTTATATGGTATAACGTCATAACGTATTACGTTATATGGTATAACGTCATAACGTATTACGTTATATGTTATAACGTTATAACGGATTACGTTATATGGGACGACGTTATAACGTATTACGTTATATGTTATAACGTTATAACGTATTACGTTATATGGTATGTCGTTATAACGTATTACGTTATATGGCATAATGTTATAACGTATTACGTTATATGGTATGTCGTTATAACGTATTACGTTATATGGCATAATGTTATAACGTATTACGTTATATGTTATGACGTTATAACGGATTACGTTATATGGGACGACATTATAACGTATTACGTTATATGTTATAACGTTATAACGTATTACGTTATATATTATAACGTCATAACGTATTACGTTATAGGGGATGACGTTATAACGTATTACGTTATATGTTATGACGTTATAACGGATTACGTTATATGGGACGACGTTATAACGTATTACGTTATATGGTATGATGTTATAACGTATTACGTTATATGTTATAACGTTATAACGTATTACGTTATATGTTATAACGTTATAACGTATTACGTTATATGGTATGTCGTTATAACGTATTGCGTTATATGGCATAATGTTATAACGTATTACGTTATATGTTATGACGTTATAACGGATTACGTTATATGGGACGACGTTATAACGTATTACGTTATATGTTGTAACGTTATAACGTATTACGTTATATGGTATGTCGTTATAACCTATTACGTTATATGGCATAATGTTATAACGTATTACGTTATATGTTATAACGTTATAACGTATTACGTTATATAGTATGTCCTTATAACGTATTACGTTATATGGCATAACGTTATAACGTATTACGTTATATGGTATAACGTTATTACGTAATACGTTATATGGTATGACGTTATAACTTACTACGTTATATGGGATGACGATATAACGTATTACGTTATATGGTATGAAGTTATAACTTAATACGTTACTTGTTATGACGTTATAACGTACTACGGTACATGGGATGACGTTATATCGTATTACGTTATATGGAACGACGTTATAGCGCATGACATTACATGGTATAACGTTATAACGTATTACGTTATATGTTATAACGTTATAACGTATTACGTCATATGGCATAACGTTATAACGTATTACGTTATATGGGATGACGTTATAACGTAATAGGTTATATGGTATGACGTTATTACGTATTACGTTATATGGTATGTCGTTATAACGTATTAAGTTATGTGGCATAACGTTATAACGTATTACGTTATATGGTATGACGTTATAACGTATTACGTCATATGGCATAACGTTATAACGTATTACGTTATATGGGATGACGTTATAACGTAATAGGTTATATGGTATGACGTTATAACGTATTACGTTATATGGTATGTCGTTATAACGTATTACGTTATATAGTATGTCCTTATAACGTATTACGTTATATGGCATAACGTTATAACTTACTACGTTATATGGGATGACGATATAACGTATTACGTTATATGGTATGACGTTATAACTTAATACGTTACTTGTTATGACGTTATAACGTACTACGTTACATGGGATGACGTTATAACGTATTACGTTATATGGGACGACGTTATAGCGCATGACATTACATGGTATAACGTTATAACGTATTACGTTATATGTTATAACGTTATAACGTATTACGTTATATGTTATAACGTTATAACGTATTACGTTATATGGTATGTCGTTATAACGTATTACGTTATATGGCATAATGTTATAACGTATTACGTTATAGGGGATGACGTTATAACGTATTACGTTATATGTTATTACGTTATAACGTATTACGTTATATGGTATGACGTTATAACGTATTACGTTATAGGGGATGACGTTATAACGTACTACGTTACATGGGATGACGTTATAACGTATTACGTTATATGGTATAACGTCATAACGTATTACGTTATATGTTATAACGTTATAACGTATTACGTTATATGGTATAACGTCATAACGTATTACGTTATATGGGATGACGATATAACGTATTACGTTATATGGTATGACGTTATAACTTAATACGTTACTTGTTATGACGTTATAACGTACTACGTTACATGGGATGACGTTATAACGTATTACGTTATATGGGACGACGTTATAGCGCATGACATTACATGGTATAACGTTATAACGTATTACGTTATATGTTATAACGTTATAACGTATTACGTTATATGGTATGTCGTTATAACGTATTACGTTATATGGCATAATGTTATAACGTATTACGTTATAGGGGATGACGTTATAACGTATTACGTTATATGTTATTACGTTATAACGTATAACGTTATATGGTATGACGTTATAACGTATTACGTTATAGGGGATGACGTTATAACGTACTATGTTACATGGGATGACGTTATAACGTATTACGTTATATGGTATAACGTCATAACGTATTACGTTATATGTTATAACGTTATAACGTATTACGTTATATGGTATAACGTCATAGCGTATTACGTTATATGTTATAACGTTATAACGTATTACGTTATATGGCATGTCGTTGTAACGTATTAAGTTATATGGCATAACGTTATAACGTATTACGTTATAGGGGATGACGTTATAACGTATTACGTTATATGTTATTACGTTATAACGTATTACGTTATATGGTATGACGTTATAACGTATTACGTTATATGGCATAATGTTATAACGTATTACGTTATAGGGGATGACGTTATAACGTATTACGTTATATGTTATTACGTTATAACGTATTACGTTATATGGTATGACGTTATAACGTATTACGTTATAGGGGATGACGTTATAACGTAGTACGTTACATGGGATGACGTTATAACGTATTACGTTATATGGTATGATGTTATAACGTATTGCGTTATATGTTATAACGTTATAACGTATTACGTTATATGTTATAACGTTATAACGTATTACGTTATATGGTATGTCGTTATAACGTATTGCGTTATATGGCATAATGTTATAACGTATTACGTTATATGTTATGACGTTATAACGGATTACGTTATATGGGACGACGTTATAACGTATTACGTTATATGTTATAACGTTATAACGAATTACGTTATATGGTATGTCGTTATAACGTATTACGTTATATGGCATAATGTTATAACGTATTACGTTATATGTTATAACGTTATAACGTATTACGTTATATAGTATGTCCTTATAACGTATTACGTTATATGGCATAACGTTATAACGTATTACGTTATATGGTATAACGTTATGACGTAATACGTTATATGGTATGACGTTATAACTTACTACGTTATATGGGATGACGATATAACGTATTACGTTATATGGTATGACGTTATAACGTATTACGTTATATGGTATGACGTTATAACGTATTACGTTATATGGTATAACGTCATAACGTATTACGTTATATGTTATAACGTTATAACGGATTACGTTATATGGGACGACGTTATAACGTATTACGTTATATGGGACGACGTTATAGCGCATGACATTACATGGTATAACGTTACAACGTATTACGTTACATGTTATAACGTTATAACGTATTACGTTATATGTTATAACGTTATAACGTATTACGTTATATGGTATGTCGTTATAACGTATTACGTTATATGGCATAATGTTATAACGTATTACGTTATATGGTATGACGTTATAACGTATTACGTTATATGGTATAACGTCATAACGTATTACGTTATATGTTATAACGTTATAACGTATTACGTTATATGGTATGTCGTTATAACATATTACGTTATATGGTATGTCGTTATAACGTATTACGTTATATGGCATAATGTTATAACGTATTACGTTATATGGTATGACGTTATAACGTATTACGTTATATGGTATAACGTCATAACGTATTACGTTATATGTTATAACGTTATAACGGATTACGTTATATGGGACGACTTTATAACGTATTACGTTATATGTTATAACATTATAACGTATTACGTTATATATTATAACGTTATAACGTATTACGTTATAGGGGATGACGTTATAACGTATTACGTTATATGTTATAACGTTATAACGTATTACGTTATATAGTATGTCCTTATAACGTATTACGTTATATGTTATTACGTTATAACGTATTACGTTATATGGTATAACGTTATAACGTATTACGTTATATGTTATAACATTATAACGTATTGCGTTATATGGTATGTCGTTATAACGTATTACTTTATATGTTATAATGTTATAACGTATTACGTTATATGGGATGACGTTATAACGTATTACGTTATATGCGACGACGTTATAGCGCATTACATTATATGGTATAACGTTATAAGGTATTACGTTATATGGTATAACGATATAACCTATTACGCTATATGTTATAACGTTAATACGTATTACGTTATATGGTATGACGTTATAAGGTATTACGTTATAGGGGATGACGTTATAACGTACTACGTTACATGGGATGACGTTATAACGTATTACGTTATATGGTATAACGTCATAACGTATTACGTTATATGGTATAACGTCATAACGTATTACGTTATATGTTATAACGTTATAACGTATTACGTTATGTGGCATGTCGTTGTAACGTATTAAGTTATATGGCATAACGTTATAACGTATTACGTTATAGGGGATGACGTTATAGCGTATTACGTTATATGTTATTACGTTATAACGTATTACGTTATATGGTATGACGTTATAACGTATTACGTTATAGGGGATGACGTTACAACGTATTACGTTATATGTTATGACGTTATAACGTATTACGTTATATGGTATGTCGTTATAACGTATTACTTAATATGTTATAACGTTATAACGTATCACGTTATATGGTATGACGTTATAATGTATCACGTTACATGGTATGACGTTATAACGTATCACGTTATATGGCATAACGTTATAACGTATTACGTTATATGATATAACGTTATAACGTATTACGTTATAGGGGATGACGTTATAACGTATTACGTTATATGTTATTACGTTATAACGTATTACGTTATATGGTATGACGTTATAACGTATTACGTTATATGGTATGTCGTTATAACGTATTAAGTTATGTGGCATAACATTATAACGTATTACGTTATATGGTATGACGTTATAACGTATTACGTTATATGGCATAACGTTATAACGTATTACGTTATATGGTATAACGTTATAACGTAATACGTTATATGGTATGACGTTATAACTTACTACGTTATATGGGATGACGATATAACGTATTACGTTATATGGTATGACGTTATAACTTAATACGTTACTTGTTATGACGTTATAACGTACTACGTTACATGGGATGACGTTATAACGTATTACGTTATATGGGACGACGTTATAGCGCATGACATTATATGGTATAACGTTATAACGTATTACGTTATATGTTATAACGTTATAACGTATTACGTTATATGGTATGTCGTTGTAACGTATTAAGTTATATGGCATAACGTTATAACGTATTACGTTATATGGTATGACGTTATAACGAATTACGTTATAGGGAATGACGTAAATAACGCATTACGTTATATGTTATTACGTTATAACGTATTACGTTATATGGTATAACGTTATAACGTATTACGTTATATGTTATAACATTATAACGTATTGCGTTATATGGTATGTCGTTATAACGTATTACTTTATATGTTATAATGTTATAACGTATTACGTTATATGGGATGACGTTATAACGTAATACGTTATATGGTATGACGTTATAACTTAATACGTTACTTGTTATAACGTTATAACGTACTACGTTATATGGTATGTCGTTATAACGTATTAAGTTATGTGGCATAACGTTATAACGTATTGCGTTATATGGGATGACGTTATAACGTATTACGTTATATGAGATGACGTTATAACGTAATAGGTTATATGGTATGACGTTATAACGTATTAAGTTATGTGGCATAACGTTATAACGTATTACGTTATATGGTATGACGTTATAACGTATTACGTCATATGGCATAACGTTATAACGTATTACGTTATATGGGATGACGTTATAACTTAATACGTTACTTGTTATAACTTTGTAACGTACTACGTTATATGGTATGTCGTTATAACGTATTAAGTTATGTGGCATAACGTTATAACGTATTGCGTTATATGGGATGACGTTATAACGTATTACGTTATATGGGATGACGTTATAACGTAATAGGTTATATGGTATGACGTTATAACGTATCACGTTATATGGTATGACGTTATAACGTATTACGTTATAGGGGATGACGTTATAACGTATTACGTTATATGGGATGACGATATAACGTATTACGTTATATGGTATGACGTTATAACTTAATACGTTACTTGTTATAACGTTATAACGTACTACGTTATATGGTGTGTCGTTATAACGTATTAAGTTATGTGGCATAACGTTATAACGTATTGCGTTATATGGGATGACGTTATAACGTATTACGTTATATGGGATGACGTTATAACGTAATAGGTTATATGGTATGACGTTATAACGTATTACGTTATATGGTATGTCGTTATAACGTATTAAGTTATGTGGCATAACGTTATAACGTATTACGTTATATGGTATGACGTTATAACGTATTACGTCATATGGCATAACGTTATAACGTATTACGTTATATGGGATGACGTTATAACGTAATAGGTTATATGTTATAACATTATAACGTATTACGTTATATATTATAACGTTATAACGTATTACGTTATAGGGGATGACGTTATAACGTATTACGTTATATGTTATAACGTTATAACGTATTACGTTATATAGTATGTCCTTATAACGTATTACGTTATATGTTATTACGTTATAACGTATTACGTTATATGGTATAACGTTATAACGTATTACGTTATATGTTATAACATTATAACGTATTGCGTTATATGGTATGTCGTTATAACGTATTACTTTATATGTTATAATGTTATAACGTATTACGTTATATGGGATGACGTTATAACGTAATACGTTATATGGTATGACGTTATAACTTAATACGTTACTTGTTATAACGTTATAACGTACTACGTTATATGGTATGCCGTTATAACGTATTAAGTTATGTGGCATAACGTTATAACGTATTGCGTTATATGGGATGACGTTATAACGTATTACGTTATATGGGATGACGTTATAACGTAATAGGTTATATGGTATGACGTTATAACGTATTAAGTTATGTGGCATAACGTTATAACGTATTACGTTATATGGTATGACGTTATAACGTATTACGTCATATGGCATAACGTTATAACGTATTACGTTATATGGGATGACGTTATAACGTAATAGGTTATATGGTATGACGTTATTACGTATTACGTTATATGGTATGTCGTTATAACGTATTAAGTTATGTGGCATAACGTTATAACGTATTACGTTATATGGTATGACGTTATAACGTATTACGTCATATGGCATAACGTTATAACGTGTTACGTTATATGTGATGACGTTATAACGTAATAGGTTATATGGTATGACGTTATAACGTATTACGTTATATGGTATGTCGTTGTAACGTATTACGTTATATGGCATAATGTTATAACGTATTACGTTATATGTTATGACGTTATAACGGATTACGTTATATGGGACGACGTTATAACGTATTACGTTATATGTTATAACATTATAACGTATTACGTTATATATTATAACGTTATAACGTATTACGTTATAGGGGATGACGTTATAACGTATTACGTTATATGTTATGACGTTATAACGGATTACGTTATATGGGACGACGTTATAACGTAATAGGTTATATGGTATGACGTTATAACGTATTACGTTATATGGTATGTCGTTATAACGTAATAGGTTATATGGTATGACGTTATAACGGATTACGTTATATGGGACGACGTTATAACGTATTACGTTATATGTTATAACATTATAACGTATTACGTTATATGTTATAAGGTTATAACGTATTACGTTATATGGCATGTCGTTGTAACGTATTAAGTTATATGGCATAACGTTATAACGTATTACGTTATAGGGGATGACGTTATAACGTATTACGTTATATGTTATTACGTTATAACGTATTACGTTATATGGTATGACGTTATAACGTATTACGTTATATGGCATAATGTTATAACGTATTACGTTATAGGGGATGACGTTATAACGTATTACGTTATATGTTATTACGTTATAACGTATTACGTTATATGGTATGACGTTATAACGTATTACGTTATAGGGGATGACGTTATGACGTAGTACGTTACATGGGATGACGTTATAACGTATTACGTTATATGGTATGATGTTATAACGTATTGCGTTATATGTTATAACGTTATAACGTATTACGTTATATGTTATAACGTTATAACGTATTACGTTATATGGTATGTCGTTATAACGTATAGCGTTATATGGCATAATGTTATAACGTATTACGTTATATGTTATGACGTTATAACGGATTACGTTATATGGGACGACGTTATAACGTATTACGTTATATGTTATAACGTTATAACGAATTACGTTATATGGTATGTCGTTATAACGTATTACGTTATATGGCATAATGTTATAACGTATTACGTTATAGGGGATGACGTTATAACGTATTACGTTATATGTTATTACGTTATAACGTATTACTTTATATGGTATGTCGTTATAACGTATTACGTTATATGTTATAACGTTATAACGTATTACGTTATATGTTATAACGATATAACGTATTACGTTATATGGTATGACGTTATAACGGATTACGTTATATAGGACGACGTTATAACGTAATAGGTTATATGTTATGACGTTATAACGGATTACGTTATATGGGACGACGTTATAACGTATTACGTTATATGTTATAACATTATAACGTATTACGTTATATATTATAACGTTATAACGTATTACGTTATAGGGGATGACGTTATAACGTATTACGTTATATGTTATAACGTTATAACGTATTACGTTATATAGTATGTCCTTATAACGTATTACGTTATATGTTATTACGTTATAACGTATTACGTTATATGGTATAACGTTATAACGTATTACGTTATATGTTATAACATTATAACGTATTGCGTTATATGGTATGTCGTTATAACGTATTACTTTATATGTTATAATGTTATAACGTATTACGTTATATGGGATGACGTTATAACGTATTACGTTATATGCGACGACGTTATAGCGCATTACATTATATGGTATAACGTTATAAGGTATTACGTTATATGGTATAACGATATAACCTATTACGCTATATGTTATAACGTTATAACGTATTACGTTATATGGTATAACGTTATAACGTATTACGTTATATGTTATAACGTTATAACGTATTACGTTATATGGTATGACGTTATAACGTATTACGTTATATGGGATGACGTTATAACATATTACTTTCTATGTTATAACGTAGTAACGTATTACGTTATATGGTATACAGTTATAACGTATTACGTTATATGGCATAACGTTATAACGTATTACGCTATATGGTATGACGTTATAACGTATTACGTTATAGGGGATGACGTTATAACGTATTACGTTATATGTTATTACGTTATAACGTATTACGTTATATGGTATGGCGTTATAAGGTATTACGTTATAGGGGATGACGTTATAACGTACTACGTTACATGGGATGACGTTATAACGTATTACGTTATATGGTATAACGTCATAACGTATTACGTTATATGTTATAACGTTATAACGTATTACGTTATATGGTATAACGTCATAACGTATTACGTTATATGTTATAACGTTATAACGTATTACGTTATGTGGCATGTCGTTGTAACGTATTAAGTTATATGGCATAACGTTATAACGTATTACGTTATAGGGGATGACGTTATAACGTATTACGTTATATGTTATTACGTTATAACGTATTACGTTATATGGTATGACGTTATAACGTATTACGTTATAGGGGATGACGTTATAACGTATTACGTTATATGTTATGACGTTATAACGTATTACGTTATATGGTATGTCCTTATAACGTATTACGTTATATGTTATTACGTTATAACGTATTACGTTATATGGTATAACGTTATAACGTATTACGTTATATGTTATAACATTATAACGTATTGCGTTATATGGTATGTCGTTATAACGTATTACTTTATATGTTATAATGTTATAACGTATTACGTTATATGGGATGACGTTATAACGTATTACGTTATATGCGACGACGTTATAGCGCATTACATTATATGGTATAACGTTATAAGGTATTACGTTATATGGTATAACGATATAACCTATTACGCTATATGTTATAACGTTATAACGTATTACGTTATATGGTATAACGTTATAACGTATTACGTTATATGTTATAACGTTATAACGTATTACGTTATATGGTATGACGTTATAACGTATTACGTTATATGGGATGACGTTATAACGTATTACTTTCTATGTTATAACGTTGTAACGTATTACGTTATATGGTATACAGTTATAACGTATTACGTTATATGGCATAACGTTATAACGTATTACGCTATATGGTATGACGTTATAACGTATTACGTTATAGGGGATGACGTTATAACGTATTACGTTATATGTTATTACGTTATAACGTATTACGTTATATGGTATGGCGTTATAAGGTATTACGTTATAGGGGATGACGTTATAACGTACTACGTTACATGGGATGACGTTATAACGTATTACGTTATATGGTATAACGTCATAACGTATTACGTTATATGTTATAACGTTATAACGTATTACGTTATATGGTATAACGTCATAACGTATTACGTTATATGTTATAACGTTATAACGTATTACGTTATGTGGCATGTCGTTGTAACGTATTAAGTTATATGGCATAACGTTATAACGTATTACGTTATAGGGGATGACGTTATAACGTATTACGTTATATGTTATTACGTTATAACGTATTACGTTATATGGTATGACGTTATAACGTATTACGTTATAGGGGATGACGTTATAACGTATTACGTTATATGTTATGACGTTATAACGTATTACGTTATATGGTATGTCCTTATAACGTATTACGTTATATGTTATTACGTTATAACGTATTACGTTATATGGTATAACGTTATAACGTATTACGTTATATGTTATAACATTATAACGTATTGCGTTATATGGTATGTCGTTATAACGTATTACTTTATATGTTATAATGTTATAACGTATTACGTTATATGGGATGACGTTATAACGTATTACGTTATATGCGACGACGTTATAGCGCATTACATTATATGGTATAACGTTATAAGGTATTACGTTATATGGTATAACGATATAACCTATTACGCTATATGTTATAACGTTATAACGTATTACGTTATATGGTATAACGTTATAACGTATTACGTTATATGTTATAACGTTATAACGTATTACGTTATATGGTATGACGTTATAACGTATTACGTTATATGGGATGACGTTATAACGTATTACTTTCTATGTTATAACGTTGTAACGTATTACGTTATATGGTATACAGTTATAACGTATTACGTTATATGGCATAACGTTATAACGTATTACGCTATATGGTATGACGTTATAACGTATTACGTTATAGGGGATGACGTTATAACGTATTACGTTATATGTTATTACGTTATAACGTATTACGTTATATGGTATGACGTTATAAGGTATTACGTTATAGGGGATGACGTTATAACGTACTACGTTACATGGGATGACGTTATAACGTATTACGTTATATGGTATAACGTCATAACGTATTACGTTATATGTTATAACGTTATAACGTATTACGTTATATGGTATAACGTCATAACGTATTACGTTATATGTTATAACGTTATAACGTATTACGTTATGTGGCATGTCGTTGTAACGTATTAAGTTATATGGCATAACGTTATAACGTATTACGTTATAGGGGATGACGTTATAGCGTATTACGTTATATGTTATTACGTTATAACGTATTACGTTATATGGTATGACGTTATAACGTATTACGTTATAGGGGATGACGTTACAACGTATTACGTTATATGTTATGACGTTATAACGTATTACGTTATATGGTATGTCGTTATAACGTATTACTTAATATGTTATAACGTTATAACGTATCACGTTATATGGTATGACGTTATAACGTATCACGTTACATGGTATGACGTTATAACGTATCACGTTATATGGCATAACGTTATAACGTATTACGTTATATGATATAACGTTATAACGTATTACGTTATAGGGGATGACGTTATAACGTATTACGTTATATGTTATTACGTTATAACGTATTACGTTATATGGTATGACGTTATAACGTATTACGTTATATGGTATGTCGTTATAACGTATTAAGTTATGTGGCATAACATTATAACGTATTACGTTATATGGTATGACGTTATAACGTATTACGTTATATGGCATAACGTTATAACGTATTACGTTATATGGTATAACGTTATAACGTAATACGTTATATGGTATGACGTTATAACTTACTACGTTATAAGGGATGACGATATAACGTATTACGTTATATGGTATGACGTTATAACTTAATACGTTACTTGTTATGACGTTATAACGTACTACGTTACATGGGATGACGTTATAACGTATTACGTTATATGGGACGACGTTATAGCGCATGACATTATATGGTATAACGTTATAACGTATTACGTTATATGTTATAACGTTATAACGTATTACGTTATATGGTATGTCGTTGTAACGTATTAAGTTATATGGCATAACGTTATAACGTATTACGTTATATGGTATGACGTTATAACGAATTACGTTATAGGGAATGACGTAAATAACGTATTACGTTATATGTTATTACGTTATAACGTATTACGTTATATGGTATAACATTATAACGTATTACGTTATATGTTATAACATTATAACGTATTGCGTTATATGGTATGTCGTTATAACGTATTACTTTATATGTTATAATGTTATAACGTATTACGTTATATGGGATGACGTTATAACGTAATACGTTATATGGTATGACGTTATAACTCAATACGTTACTTGTTATAACGTTATAACGTACTACGTTATATGGTATGTCGTTATAACGTATTAAGTTATGTGGCATAACGTTATAACGTATTGCGTTATATGGGATGACGTTATAACGTATTACGTTATATGAGATGACGTTATAACGTAATAGGTTATATGGTATGACGTTATAACGTATTAAGTTATGTGGCATAACGTTATAACGTATTACGTTATATGGTATGACGTTATAACGTATTACGTCATATGGCATAACGTTATAACGTATTACGTTATATGGGATGACGTTATAACTTAATACGTTACTTGTTATAACTTTGTAACGTACTACGTTATATGGTATGTCGTTATAACGTATTAAGTTATGTGGCATAACGTTATAACGTATTGCGTTATATGGGATGACGTTATAACGTATTACGTTATATGGGATGACGTTATAACGTAATAGGTTATATGGTATGACGTTATAACGTATCACGTTATATGGTATGACGTTATAACGTATTACGTTATAGGGGATGACGTTATAACGTATTACGTTATATGGGATGACGATATAACGTATTACGTTATATGGTATGACGTTATAACTTAATACGTTACTTGTTAAAACGTTATAACGTACTACGTTATATGGTGTGTCGTTATAACGTATTAAGTTATGTGGCATAACGTTATAACGTATTGCGTTATATGGGATGACGTTATAACGTATTACGTTATATGGGATGACGTTATAACGTAATAGGTTATATGGTATGACGTTATAACGTATTACGTTATATGGTATGTCGTTATAACGTATTAAGTTATGTGGCATAACGTTATAACGTATTACGTTATATGGTATGACGTTATAACGTATTACGTCATATGGCATAACGTTATAACGTATTACGTTATATGGGATGACGTTATAACGTAATAGGTTATATGGTATGACGTTATAACGTATTACGTTATATGGTATGTCGTTGTAACGTATTACGTTATATGGCATAATGTTATAACGTATTACGTTATATGTTATGACGTTATAACGGATTACGTTATATGGGACGGCGTTATAACGTATTACGTTATATGTTATAACATTATAACGTATTACGTTATATATTATAACGTTATAACGTATTACGTTATAGGGGATGACGTTATAACGTATTACGTTATATGTTATAACGTTATAACGTATTACGTTATATAGTATGTCCTTATAACGTATTACGTTATATGTTATTACGTTATAACGTATTACGTTATATGGTATAACGTTATAACGTATTACGTTATATGTTATAACATTATAACGTATTGCGTTATATGGTATGTCGTTATAACGTATTACTTTATATGTTATAATGTTATAACGTATTACGTTATATGGGATGACGTTATAACGTAATACGTTATATGGTATGACGTTATAACTTAATACGTTACTTGTTATAACGTTATAACGTACTACGTTATATGGTATGCCGTTATAACGTATTAAGTTATGTGGCATAACGTTATAACGTATTGCGTTATATGGGATGACGTTATAACGTATTACGTTATATGGGATGACGTTATAACGTAATAGGTTATATGGTATGACGTTATAACGTATTAAGTTATGTGGCATAACGTTATAACGTATTACGTTATATGGGATGACGTTATAACGTATTACGTCATATGGCATAACGTTATAACGTATTACGTTATATGGGATGACGTTATAACGTAATAGGTTATATGGTATGACGTTATTACGTATTACGTTATATGGTATGTCGTTATAACGTATTAAGTTATGTGGCATAACGTTATAACGTATTACGTTATATGGTATGACGTTATAACGTATTACGTCATATGGCATAACGTTATAACGTGTTACGTTATATGTGATGACGTTATAACGTAATAGGTTATATGGTATGACGTTATAACGTATTACGTTATATGGTATGTCGTTGTAACGTATTACGTTATATGGCATAATGTTATAACGTATTACGTTATATGTTATGACGTTATAACGGATTACGTTATATGGGACGACGTTATAACGTATTACGTTATATGTTATAACATTATAACGTATTACGTTATATATTATAACGTTATAACGTATTACGTTATAGGGGATGACGTTATAACGTATTACGTTATATGTTATGACGTTATAACGGATTACGTTATATGGGACGACGTTATAACGTAATAGGTTATATGGTATGACGTTATAACGTATTACGTTATATGGTATGTCGTTGTAACGTATTAAGTTATGTGGCATAACGTTATAACGTATTACGTTATATGGTATGATGTTATAACGTATTACGTTATATGTTATAACGTTATAACGTATTACGTTATATGTTATAACGTTATAACGTATTACGTTATATGGTATGTCGTTATAACGTATTGCGTTATATGGCATAATGTTATAACGTATTACGTTATATGGTATGTCGTTATAACGTATTACTTAATATGTTATAACGTTGTAACGTATTACGTTATATGGTATACAGTTATAACGTATTACGTTATATGTTATTACGTTATAACGTATTACGTTATATATTATAACGTTATAACGTATTACGTTATAGGGGATGACGTTATAACGTATTACGTTATATGTTATGACGTTATAACGGATTACGTTATATGGGACGACGTTATAACGTAATAGGTTATATGGTATGACGTTATAACGTATTACGTTATATGGTATGTCGTTATAACGTATTAAGTTATGTGGCATAACGTTATAACGTATTACGTTATATGGTATGATGTTATAACGTATTACGTTATATGTTATAACGTTATAACGTATTACGTTATATGTTATAACGTTATAACGTATTACGTTATATGGTATGTCGTTATAACGTATTGCGTTATATGGCATAATGTTATAACGTATTACGTTATATGGTATGTCGTTATAACGTATTACTTAATATGTTATAACGTTGTAACGTATTACGTTATATGGTATACAGTTATAACGTATTACGTTATATGTTATTACGTTATAACGTATTACGTTATATGGTATGACGTTATAACGTATTACGTTATAGGGGATGACGTTATAACGTACTACGTTACATGGGATGACGTTATAACGTATTACGTTATATGGTATAACGTCATAACGTATTACGTTATATGTTATAACGTTATAACGTATTACGTTATATGGTATAACGTCATAGCGTATTACGTTATATGTTATAACGTTATAACGTATTACGTTATATGGCATGTCGTTGTAACGTATTAAGTTATATGGCATAACGTTATAACGTATTACGTTATAGGGGATGACGTTATAACGTATTACGTTATATGTTATTACGTTATAACGTATTACGTTATATGGTATGACGTTATAACGTATTACGTTATATGGCATAATGTTATAACGTATTACGTTATAGGGGATGACGTTATAACGTATTACGTTATATGTTATTACGTTATAACGTATTACGTTATATGGTATGACGTTATAACGTATTACGTTATAGGGGATGACGTTATGACGTAGTACGTTACATGGGATGACGTTATAACGTATTACGTTATATGGTATGATGTTATAACGTATTGCGTTATATGTTATAACGTTATAACGTATTACGTTATATGTTATAACGTTATAACGAATTACGTTATATGGTATGTCGTTATAACGTATTACGTTATATGGCATAATGTTATAACGTATTACGTTATATGTTATAACGTTATAACGTATTACGTTATATAGTATGTCCTTATAACGTATTACGTTATATGGCATAACGTTATAACGTATTACGTTATATGGTATAACGTTATGACGTAATACGTTATATGGTATGACGTTATAACTTACTACGTTATATGGGATGACGATATAACGTATTACGTTATATGGTATGACGTTATAACGTATTACGTTATATGGTATGACGTTATAACGTATTACGTTATATGGTATAACGTCATAACGTATTACGTTATACGTTATAACGTTATAACGGATTACGTTATATGGGACGACGTTATAACGTATTACGTTATATGGGACGACGTTATAGCGCATGACATTACATGGTATAACGTTACAACGTATTACGTTATATGTTATAACGTTATAACGTATTACGTTATATGTTATAACGTTATAACGTATTACGTTATATGGTATGTCGTTATAACGTATTACGTTATATGGCATAATGTTATAACGTATTACGTTATATGGTATGACGTTATAACGTATTACGTTATATGGTATAACGTCATAACGTATTACGTTATATGTTATAACGTTATAACGGATTACGTTATATGGGACGACGTTATAACGTATTACGTTATATGTTATAACGTTATAACGTATTACGTTATATGGTATGTCGTTATAACGTATTACGTTATATGTTATAACGTTATAACGTATTACGTTATATGTTATAACGTTATAACGTATTACGTTATATGGTATGACGTTATAACGGATTACGTTATATAGGACGACGTTATAACGTAATAGGTTATATGTTATGACGTTATAACGGATTACGTTATATGGGACGACGTTATAACGTATTACGTTATATGTTATAACATTATAACGTATTACGTTATATATTATAACGTTATAACGTATTACGTTATAGGGGATGACGTTATAACGTATTACGTTATATGTTATAACGTTATAACGTATTACGTTATATAGTATGTCCTTATAACGTATTACGTTATATGTTATTACGTTATAACGTATTACGTTATATGGTATAACGTTATAACGTATTACGTTATATGTTATAACATTATAACGTATTGCGTTATATGGTATGTCGTTATAACGTATTACTTTATATGTTATAATGTTATAACGTATTACGTTATATGGGATGACGTTATAACGTATTACGTTATATGCGACGACGTTATAGCGCATTACATTATATGGTATAACGTTATAAGGTATTACGTTATATGGTATAACGATATAACCTATTACGCTATATGTTATAACGTTATAACGTATTACGTTATATGGTATAACGTTATAACGTATTACGTTATATGTTATAACGTTATAACGTATTACGTTATATGGTATGACGTTATAACGTATTACGTTATATGGGATGACGTTATAACGTATTACTTTCTATGTTATAAGGTAGTAACGTATTACGTTATATGGTATACAGTTATAACGTATTACGTTATATGGCATAACGTTATAACGTATTACGCTATATGGTATGACGTTATAACGTATTACGTTATAGGGGATGACGTTATAACGTATTACGTTATATGTTATTACGTTATAACGTATTACGTTATATGGTATGACGTTATAAGGTATTACGTTATAGGGGATGACGTTATAACGTACTACGTTACATGAGATGACGTTATAACGTATTACGTTATATGGTATAACGTCATAACGTATTACGTTATATGTTATAACGTTATAACGTATTACGTTATATGGTATAACGTCATAACGTATTACGTTATATGTTATAACGTTATAACGTATTACGTTATGTGGCATGTCGTTGTAACGTATTAAGTTATATGGCATAACGTTATAACGTATTACGTTATAGGGGATGACGTTATAACGTATTACGTTATATGTTATTACGTTATAACGTATTACGTTATATGGTATGACGTTATAACGTATTACGTTATAGGGGATGACGTTATAACGTATTACGTTATATGTTATGACGTTATAACGTATTACGTTATATGGTATGTCGTTATAACGTATTAATTAATATGTTATAACGTTATAACGTATCACGTTATATGGTATGACGTTATAACGTATCACGTTACATGGTATGACGTTATAACGTATCACGTTATATGGCATAACGTTATAACGTATTACGTTATATGATATAACGTTATAACGTATTACGTTATAGGGGATGACGTTATAACGTATTACGTTATACGTTATTACGTTATAACGTATTACGTTATATGGTATGACGTTATAACGTATTACGTTATATGGTATGTCGTTATAACGTATTAAGTTATGTGGCATAACATTATAACGTATTACGTTATATGGTATGACGTTATAACGTATTACGTCATATGGCATAACGTTATAACGTATTACGTTATATGGGATGACGTTATAACTTAATACGTTACTTGTTATAACTTTGTAACGTACTACGTTATATGGTATGTCGTTATAACGTATTAAGTTATGTGGCATAACGTTATAACGTATTGCGTTATATGGGATGACGTTATAACGTATTACGTTATATGGGATGACGTTATAACGTAATAGGTTATATGGTATGACGTTATAACGTATCACGTTATATGGTATGACGTTATAACGTATTACGTTATAGGGGATGACGTTATAACTTAATACGTTACTTGTTATAACTTTGTAACGTACTACGTTATATGGTATGTCGTTATAACGTATTAAGTTATGTGGCATAACGTTATAACGTATTACGTTATATGGGATGACGATATAACGTATTACGTTATATGGTATGACGTTATAACTTAATACGTTACTTGTTATAACGTTATAACGTACTACGTTATATGGTGTGTCGTTATAACGTATTAAGTTATGTGGCATAACGTTATAACGTATTACGTAATAGGGGATGACGTTATAACGTATTACGTTATATGTTATTACGTTATAACGTATTAATTAATATGTTATAACGTTATAACGTATCACGTTATATGGTATGACGTTATAACGTATCACGTTACATGGTATGACGTTATAACGTATCACGTTATATGGCATAACGTTATAACGTATTACGTTATATGATATAACGTTATAACGTATTACGTTATAGGGGATGACGTTATAACGTATTACGTTATACGTTATTACGTTATAACGTATTACGTTATATGGTATGACGTTATAACGTATTACGTTATATGGTATGTCGTTATAACGTATTAAGTTATGTGGCATAACATTATAACGTATTACGTTATATGGTATGACGTTATAACGTATTACGTTATATGGCATAACGTTATAACGTATTACGTTATATGGTATAACGTTATAACGTAATACGTTATATGGTATGACGTTATAACTTACTACGTTATATGGGATGACGATATAACGTATTACGTTATATGGTATGACGTTATAACTTAATACGTTACTTGTTATGACGTTATAACGTACTACGTTACATGGGATGACGTTATAACGTATTACGTTATATGGGACGACGTTATAGCGCATGACATTATATGGTATAACGTTATAACGTATTACGTTATATGTTATAACGTTATAACGTATTACGTTATATGGTATGTCGTTGTAACGTATTAAGTTATATGGCATAACGTTATAACGTATTACGTTATATGGTATGACGTTATAACGAATTACGTTATAGGGGATGACGTAAATAACGTATTACGTTATATGTTATTACGTTATAACGTATTACGTTATATGGTATAACGTTATAACGTATTACGTTATATGTTATAACATTATAACGTATTGCGTTATATGGTATGTCGTTATAACGTATTACTTTATATGTTATAATGTTATAACGTATTACGTTATATGGGATGACGTTATAACGTAATACGTTATATGGTATGACGTTATAACTTAATACGTTACTTGTTATAACGTTATAACGTACTACGTTATATGGTATGTCGTTATAACGTATTAAGTTATGTGGCATAACGTTATAACGTATTGCGTTATATGGGATGACGTTATAACGTATTACGTTATATGGGATGACGTTATAACGTAATAGGTTATATGGTATGACGTTATAACGTATTAAGTTATGTGGCATAACGTTATAACGTATTACGTTATATGGTATGACGTTATAACGTATTACGTCATATGGCATAACGTTATAACGTATTACGTTATATGGGATGACGTTATAACTTAATACGTTACTTGTTATAACTTTGTAACGTACTACGTTATATGGTATGTCGTTATAACGTATTAAGTTATGTGGCATAACGTTATAACGTATTGCGTTATATGGGATGACGTTATAACGTATTACGTTATATGGGATGACGTTATAACGTAATAGGTTATATGGTATGACGTTATAACGTATCACGTTATATGGTATGACGTTATAACGTATTACGTTATAGGGGATGACGTTATAACGTATTACGTTATATGGGATGACGATATAACGTATTACGTTATATGGTATGACGTTATAACTTAATACGTTACTTGTTATAACGTTATAACGTACTACGTTATATGGTGTGTCGTTATAACGTATTAAGTTATGTGGCATAACGTTATAACGTATTGCGTTATATGGGATGACGTTATAACGTATTACGTTATATGGGATGACGTTATAACGTAATAGGTTATATGGTATGACGTTATAACGTATTACGTTATATGGTATTTCGTTATAACGTATTAAGTTATGTGGTATGTCGTTGTAACGTATTACGTTATATGGCATAATGTTATAACGTATTACGTTATATGGTATGACGTTATAACGTATTACGTTATATGGCATAACGTTATAACGTATTACGTTATATGGTATAACGTTATAACGTAATACGTTATATGGTATGACGTTATAACTTACTACGTTATATGGGATGACGATATAACGTATTACGTTATATGGTATGACGTTATAACTTAATACGTTACTTGTTATGACGTTATAACGTACTACGTTACATGGGATGACGTTATAACGTATTACGTTATATGGGACGACGTTATAGCGCATGACATTATATGGTATAACGTTATAACGTATTACGTTATATGTTATAACGTTATAACGTATTACGTTATATGGTATGACGTTATAACGAATTACGTTATAGGGGATGACGTAAATAACGTATTACGTTATATGTTATTACGTTATAACGTATTACGTTATATGGTATAACGTTATAACGTATTACGTTATATGTTATAACATTATAACGTATTGCGTTATATGGTATGTCGTTATAACGTATTACTTTATATGTTATAATGTTATAACGTATTACGTTATATGGGATGACGTTATAACGTAATACGTTATATGGTATGACGTTATAACTTAATACGTTACTTGTTATAACGTTATAACGTACTACGTTATATGGTATGTCGTTATAATGTATTAAGTTATGTGGCATAACGTTATAACGTATTGCGTTATATGGGATGACGTTATAACGTATTACGTTATATGGGATGACGTTATAACGTAATAGGTTATATGGTATGACGTTATAACGTATCACGTTATATGGTATGACGTTATAACGTATTACGTTATAGGGGATGACGTTATAACGTATTACGTTATATGGGATGACGATATAACGTATTACGTTATATGGTATGACGTTATAACTTAATACGTTACTTGTTATAACGTTATAACGTACTACGTTATATGGTGTGTCGTTATAACGTATTAAGTTATGTGGCATAACGTTATAACGTATTGCGTTATATGGGATGACGTTATAACGTATTACGTTATATGGGATGACGTTATAACGTATTACGTTATATGGTATGACGTTATAACGTATTACGTCATATGGCATAACGTTATAACGTATTACGTTATATGGGATGACGTTATAACGTAATAGGTTATATGGTATGACGTTATAATGTATTAAGTTATGTGGCATAACGTTATAACGTATTGCGTTATATGGGATGACGTTATAACGTATTACGTTATATGGGA
Source organism: Bombus huntii (assembly GCF_024542735.1). Taxonomy (NCBI): domain Eukaryota; kingdom Metazoa; phylum Arthropoda; class Insecta; order Hymenoptera; family Apidae; genus Bombus; species Bombus huntii. The sequence continues at coordinate 23,666,728 of NC_066238.1, forward strand.
TGACGTTATAACGTAATAGGTTATATGGTATGACGTTATAACGTATTACGTTATATGGTATGTCGTTGTAACGTATTACGTTATATGGCATAATGTTATAACGTATTACGTTATATGTTATGACGTTATAACGGATTACGTTATATGGGACGACGTTATAACGTATTACGTTATATGTTATAACATTATAACGTATTACGTTATATATTATAACGTTATAACGTATTACGTTATAGGGGATGACGTTATAACGTATTACGTTATATGTTATAACGTTATAACGTATTACGTTATATAGTATGTCCTTATAACGTATTACGTTATATGTTATTACGTTATAACGTATTACGTTATATGGTATAACGTTATAACGTATTACGTTATATGTTATAACATTATAACGTATTGCGTTATATGGTATGTCGTTATAACGTATTACTTTATATGTTATAATGTTATAACGTATTACGTTATATGGGATGACGTTATAACGTAATACGTTATATGGTATGACGTTATAACATAATACGTTACTTGTTATAACGTTATAACGTACTACGTTATATGGTATGCCGTTATAACGTATTAAGTTATGTGGCATAACGTTATAACGTATTGCGTTATATGGGATGACGTTATAACGTATTACGTTATATGGGATGACGTTATAACGTAATAGGTTATATGGTATGACGTTATAACGTATTAAGTTATGTGGCATAACGTTATAACGTATTACGTTATATGGTATGACGTTATAACGTATTACGTCATATGGCATAACGTTATAACGTATTACGTTATATGGGATGACGTTATAACGTAATAGGTTATATGGTATGACGTTATTACGTATTACGTTATATGGTATGTCGTTATAACGTATTAAGTTATGTGGCATAACGTTATAACGTATTACGTTATATGGTATGACGTTATAACGTATTACGTCATATGGCATAACGTTATAACGTGTTACGTTATATGTGATGACGTTATAACGTAATAGGTTATATGGTATGACGTTATAACGTATTACGTTATATGGTATGTCGTTGTAACGTATTACGTTATATGGCATAATGTTATAACGTATTACGTTATATGTTATGACGTTATAACGGATTACGTTATATGGGACGACGTTATAACGTATTACGTTATATGTTATAACATTATAACGTATTACCTTATATATTATAACGTTATAACGTATTACGTTATAGGGGATGACGTTATAACGTATTACGTTATATGTTATGACGTTATAACGGATTACGTTATATGGGACGACGTTATAACGTAATAGGTTATATGGTATGACGTTATAACGTATTACGTTATATGGTATGTCGTTATAACGTATTAAGTTATGTGGCATAACGTTATAACGTATTACGTTATATGGTATGATGTTATAACGTATTACGTTATATGTTATAACGTTATAACGTATTACGTTATATGTTATAACGTTATAACGTATTACGTTATATGGTATGTCGTTATAACGTATTGCGTTATATGGCATAATGTTATAACGTATTACGTTATATGTTATGACGTTATAACGGATTACGTTATATGGGACGACGTTATAACGTAATAGGTTATATGGTATGACGTTATAACGGATTACGTTATATGGTATAACGTTATGACGTAATACGTTATATGGTATGACGTTATAACTTACTACGTTATATGGGATGACGATATAACGTATTACGTTATATGGTATGACGTTATAACTTAATACGTTACTTGTTATGACGTTATAACGTACTACGTTACATGGGATGACGTTATAAAGTATTACGTTATATGGGACGACGTTATAGCGCATGACATTACATGGTATAACGTTATAACGTATTACGTTATATGTTATAACGTTATAACGTATTACGTTACATGTTATAACGTTATAACGTACTACGTTATATGGTATGTCGTTATAACGTATTACGTTATATGGCATAATGTTATAACGTATTACGTTATAGGGGATGACGTTATAACGTATTACGTTATATGTTATTACGTTATAACGTAATACGTTATATGGGATGACGTTATAACGTAATAGGTTATATGGTATGACGTTATAACGTATTACGCTATATGGGATGACGATATAACGTATTACGTTATATGGTATGACGTTATAACTTAATACGTTACTTGTTATGACGTTATAACGTACTACGTTATATGGTATGACGTTATAACGTATTACGTTACAGGGGATGACGTAAATAACGTATTACGTTATATGTTATTACGTTATAACGTATTACGTTATATGGTATAACGTTATAACGTATTACGTTATATGTTATAACATTATAACGTATTGCGTTATATGGTATGTCGTTATAACGTATTACTTTATATGTTATAACGTTATAACGTATCACGTTATATGGTATGACGTTATAACGTATTACGTTATAGGGGATGACGTTATAACGTATTACGTTATATGGGATGACGATATAACGTATTACGTTATATGGTATGACGTTATAACTTAATACGTTACTTGTTATGACGTTATAACGTACTACGTTATATGGTATGTCGTTATAACGTATTAAGTTATGTGGCATAACGTTATAACGTATTACGTTATATGGTATGACGCTATAACGTATTACGTCATATGGCATAACGTTATAACGTATTACGTTATATGGGATGACGTTATAACGTATTACGTTGTAGGGGATGACGTTATAACGTATTACGTTATATGTTATGACGTTATAACGGATGACGTTATATGGGACGACGTTATAACGTAATAGGTTATATGGTATGACGTTATAACGTATTACGTTATATGGTATGTCGTTATAACGTATTAAGTTATGTGGCATAACGTTATAACGTATTACGTTATATGGTATGACGTTATAACGTATTACGTTATATGTTATAACGTTATAACGTATTACGTTATATGTTATAACGTTATAACGTATTACGTTATATGGGACGACGTTATAACGTATTACGTTATATGTTATTACGTTATAACGTAATACGTTATATGGGATGACGTTATAACGTAATAGGTTATATGGTATGACGTTATAACGTATTACGCTATATGGGATGACGTTATAACGTATTACGTTACAGGGGATGACGTAAATAGCGTATTACGTTATATGGGATGACGATATAACGTATTACGTTATATGGTATGACGTTATAACTTAATACGTTACTTGTTATGACGTTATAACGTACTACGTTATATGGTATGTCGTTATAACGTATTAAGTTATGTGGCATAACGTTATAACGTATTACGTTATATGGTATGACGTTATAACGTATTACGTTACAGGGGATGACGTAAATAACGTATTACGTTATATGTTATTACGTTATAACGTATTACGTTATATGGTATAACGTTATAACGTATTACGTTATATGGTATAACGTTATAACGTATTACGTTATATGTTATAACGTTATAACGAATTACGTTATATGGTATGACGTTATAACGTATTACGTTATATGGGATGACGTTATAACGTATTACTTTCTATGTTATAACGTTGTAACGTATTACGTTATATGGTATACAGTTATAACGTATTACGTTATATGGCATAACGTTATAACGTATTACGTTATATGGTATGACGTTATAACGTATTACGTTATAGGGGATGACGTTATAACGTATTACGTTATATGTTATTACGTTATAACGTATTACGTTATATGGTATGACGTTATAACGTATTACGTTATAGGGGATGACGTTATAACGTACTACGTTACATGGGATGACGTTATAACGTATTACGTTATATGGTATAACGTCATAACGTATTACGTTATATGTTATAACGTTATAACGTATTACGTTATATGGTATAACGTCATAACGTATTACGTTATATGTTATAACGTTATAACGTATTACGTTATATGGCATGTCGTTGTAACGTATTAAGTTATATGGCATAACGTTATAACGTATTACGTTATAGGGGATGACGTTATAACGTATTACGATATATGTTATTACGTTATAACGTATTACGTTATATGGTATGACGTTATAACGTATTACGTTATAGGGGATGACGTTATAACGTATTACGTTATATGTTATGACGTTATAACGTATTACGTTATATGGTATGTCGTTATAACGTATTACTTAATATGTTATAACGTTATAACGTATCACGTTATATGGTATGACGTTATAACGTATCACGTTATATGGTATGACGTTATAACGTATCACGTTATATGGCATAACGTTATAACGTATTACGTTATATGTTATTACGTTATAACGTATTACGTTATATGGGATGACGTTATAACGTAATTGGTTATATGGTATGACGTTATAACGTATTACGCTATATGGGATGACGTTATAACGTATTACGTTCTATGTTATAACGTTGTAACGTATTACGTTATATGGTATACAGTTATAACGTATTACGTTATATGGCATAACGTTATAACGTATTACGTAATATGGTATGACGTTATAACGTATTACGTTATATGGTATAACGTCATAACGTATTACGTTATATGTTATAACGTTATAACGTATTACGTTATATAGTATGTCCTTATAACGTATTACGTTATATGGCATAACGTTATAACGTATTACGTTATATGGGATGACGTTATAACGTAATAGGTTATATGGTATGACGTTATAACGTATTACGTTATATGGCATAATGTTATAACGTAATAGGTTATATGGTATGACGTTATAACTTAATACGTTATTTGTTATGACGTTATAACGTACTACGTTATATGGGATGACGTTATAACGTATTACGTTATATGCGACGACGTTATAGCGCATTACATTATATGGTATAACGTTATAAGGTATTACGTTATATGGTATAACGTTATAACCTATTACGCTATATGTTATAACGTTATAACGTATTACGTTATATGGTATAACGTTATAACGTATTACGTTATATGTTATAACGTTATAACGAATTACGTTATATGGTATGACGTTATAACGTATTACGTTATATGGGATGACGTTATAACGTATTACTTTCTATGTTATAACGTTGTAACGTATTACGTTATATGGTATACAGTTATAACGTATTACGTTATATGGCATAACGTTATAACGTATTACGTTATATGGTATGACGTTATAACGTATTACGTTATAGGGGATGACGTTATAACGTATTACGTTATATGTTATTACGTTATAACGTATTACGTTATATGGTATGACGTTATAACGTATTACGTTATAGGGGATGACGTTATAACGCACTACGTTACATGGGATGACGTTATAACGTATTACGTTATATGGTATAACATCATAACGTATTACGTTATATGTTATAACGTTATAACGTATTACGTTATATGGTATAACGTCATAACGTATTACGTTATATGTTATAACGTTATAACGTATTACGTTATATGGCATGTCGTTGTAACGTATTACGTTATAGGGGATGACGTTATAACGTGTTACGTTATATGTTATTACGTTATAACGTATTACGTTATATGGTATGACGTTATAACGTATTACGTTATAGGGGATGACGTTATAACGTATTACGTTATATGTTATGACGTTATAACGTATTACGTTATATGTTATAACGTTATAACGTATTACGTTATATGTTATTACGTTATAACGTATTACGTTATATGGTATGACGTTATAACGTATCACGTTATATGGCATAACGTTATAACGTATTACGTTATATGGGACGACGTTATAGCGCATGACATTACATGGTATAACGTTATAATGTATTACGTTATATGTTATAACGTTATAACGTATTACGTTATATGTTATAACGTTATAACGTATTACGTTATATGGTATGTCGTTATAACGTATTACGTTATATGGCATAATGTTATAACGTATTACGTTATATGGTATGACGTTATAACGTATTACGTTATATGGTATAACGTCATAACGTATTACGTTATATGTTATAACGTTATAACGGATTACGTTATATGGGACGACGTTATAACGTATTACGATATATGTTATAACGTTATAACGTATTACGTTATATGGTATGTCGTTATAACGTATTACGTTATATGGCATAATGTTATAACGTAATAGGTTATATGGTATGACGTTATAACTTAATACGTTATTTGTTATGACGTTATAACGTACTACGTTATATGGGATGACGTTATAACGTATTACGTTATATGCGACGACGTTATAGCGCATTACATTATATGGTATAACGTTATAAGGTATTACGTTATATGGTATAACGTTATAACCTATTACGCTATATGTTATAACGTTATAACGTATTACGTTATATGGTATAACGTTATAACGTATTACGTTATATAGTATAACGTTATAACGTATTACGTTATATGTTATAACGTTATAACGAATTACGTTATATGGTATGACGTTATAACGTATTACGTTATATGGGATGACATTATAACGTATTACTTTCTATGTTATAACGTTGTAACGTATTACGTTATATGGTATACAGTTATAACGGATTACGTTATATGGCATAACGTTATAACGTATTACGTTATATGGTATGACGTTATAACGTATTACGTTATAGGGGATGACGTTATAACGTATTACGTTATATGTTATTACGTTATAACGTATTACGTTATATGGTATGACGTTATAACGTATTACGTTATAGGGGATGACGTTATAACGTACTACGTTACATGGGATGACGTTATAACGTATTACGTTATATGGTATAACGTCATAACGTATTACGTTATATGTTATAACGTTATAACGTATTACGTTATATGGTATAACGTCATAACGTATTACGTTATATGTTATAACGTTATAACGTATTACGTTATATGGCATGTCGTTGTAACGTATTAAGTTATATGGCATAACGTTATAACGTATTACGTTATAGGGGATGACGTTATAACGTATTACGATATATGTTATTACGTTATAACGTATCACGTTATATGGTATGACGTTATAACGTATCACGTTATATGGCATAACGTTATAACGTATTACGTTATATGTTATTACGTTATAACGTATTACGTTATATGGGATGACGTTATAACGTAATTGGTTATATGGTATGACGTTATAACGTATTACGCTATATGGGATGACGTTATAACGTATTACGTTCTATGTTATAACGTTGTAACGTATTACGTTATATGGTATACAGTTATAACGTATTACGTTATATGGCATAACGTTATAACGTATTACGTAATATGGTATGACGTTATAACGTATTACGTTATATGGTATAACGTCATAACGTAATAGGTTATATGGTATGACGTTATAACGTATTACGTTATATGGCATAATGTTATAACGTAATAGGTTATATGGTATGACGTTATAACTTAATACGTTATTTGTTATGACGTTATAACGTACTACGTTATATGGGATGACGTTATAACGTATTACGTTATATGCGACGACGTTATAGCGCATTACATTATATGGTATAACGTTATAAGGTATTACGTTATATGGTATAACGTTATAACCTATTACGCTATATGTTATAACGTTATAACGTATTACGTTATATGGTATAACGTTATAACGTATTACGTTATATGTTATAACGTCATAACGAATTACGTTATATGGTATGACGTTATAACGTATTACGTTATATGGGATGACGTTATAACGTATTACTTTCTATGTTATAACGTTGTAACGTATTACGTTATATGGTATACAGTTATAACGTATTACGTTATATGGCATAACGTTATAACGTATTACGTTATATGGTATGACGTTATAACGTATTACGTTATAGGGGATGACGTTATAACGTATTACGTTATATGTTATTACGTTATAACGTATTACGTTATATGGTATGACGTTATAACGTATTACGTTATAGGGGATGACGTTATAACGCACTACGTTACATGGGATGACGTTATAACGTATTACGTTATATGGTATAACATCATAACGTATTACGTTATATGTTATAACGTTATAACGTATTACGTTATATGGTATAACATCATAACGTATTACGTTATATGTTATAACGTTATAACGTATTACGTTATATGGCATGTCGTTGTAACGTATTACGTTATAGGGGATGACGTTATAACGTATTACGTTATATGTTATTACGTTATAACGTATTACGTTATATGGTATGACGTTATAACGTATTACGTTATAGGGGATGACGTTATAACGTATTACGTTATATGTTATGACGTTATAACGTATTACGTTATATGTTATAACGTTATAACGTATTACGTTATATGTTATTACGTTATAACGTATTACGTTATATGGTATGACGTTATAACGTATCACGTTATATGGCATAACGTTATAACGTATTACGTTATATGATATAACGTTATAACGTAATACGTTATATGGGATGACGTTATAACGTAATAGGTTATATGGTATGACGTTATAACGTATTACGCTATATGGGATGACGTTATAACGTATTACGTTCTATGTTATAACGTTGTAACGGATTACGTTATATGGTATACAGTTATAACGTATTACGTTATATGGCATAACGTTATAACGTACTACGTTATATGGTATGACGTTATAACGTATTACGTTATAGGGGATGACGTTATAACGTATTACGTTATATGTTATTACGTTATAACGTATTACGTTATATGGGATGACGTTATAACGTAATAGGTTATATGGTATGACGTTATAACGTATTACGCTATATGGGACGACGTTATAACGTATTACGTTATATGGTATGTCGTTATAACGTATTACGTTATATGGCATAATGTTATAACGTATTACGTTATATGTTATGACGTTATAACGGATTACGTTATATGGGACGACGTTATAACGTATTACGTTATACGGTATAACGTCATAACGTATTACGTTATACGGTATAACATCATAACGTATTACGTTATATGTTATAACGTTATAACGTATTACGTTATATGGTATGTCGTTATAACGTATTACGTTATATGGCATAATGTTATAACGTATTACGTTATATGTTATGACGTTATAACGGATTACGTTATATGGGACGACGTTATAACGTATTACGTTATACGGTATAACGTTATAACGTATTACGTTATATGTTATGACGTTATAACGTATTACGTTATATGGTATGTCGTTATAACGTATTACTTAATATGTTATAACGTTATAACGTATCACGTTATATGGTATGACGTTATAACGTATCACGTTATATGGTATGACGTTATAACGTATCACGTTATATGGCATAACGTTATAACGTATTACGTTATATGATATAACGTTATAACGTAATACGTTATATGGGATGACGTTATAACGTAATAGGTTATATGGTATGACGTTATAACGTATTACGCTATATGGGATGACGTTATAACGTATTACGTTCTATGTTATAACGTTGTAACGTATTACGTTATATGGTATACAGTTATAACGTATTACGTTATATGGCATAACGTTATAACGTATTACGTTATATGGTATGACGTTATAACGTATTACGTTATAGGGGATGACGTTGTAACGTATTACGTTATATGTTATTACGTTATAACGTATTACGTTATATGGGATGACGTTATAACGTAATAGGTTATATGGTATGACGTTATAACGTATTACGCTATATGGGATGACGTTATAACGTATTACGTTCTATGTTATAACGTTGTAACGTATTACGTTATATGGTATACAGTTATAACGTATTACGTTATATGGCATAACGTTATAACGTATTACGTAATATGGTATGACGTTATAACGTATTACGTTATATGGTATAACGTCATAACGTATTACGTTATATGTTATAACGTTATAACGTATTACGTTATATAGTATGTCCTTATAACGTATTACGTTATATGGCATAACGTTATAACGTATTACGTTATATGGGATGACGTTATAACGTAATAGGTTATATGGTATGACGTTATAACGTATTACGTTATATGGCATAATGTTATAACGTAATAGGTTATATGGTATGACGTTATAACTTAATACGTTATTTGTTATGACGTTATAACGTACTACGTTATATGGGATGACGTTATAACGTATTACGTTATATGCGACGACGTTATAGCGCATTACATTATATGGTATAACGTTATAAGGTATTACGTTATATGGTATAACGTTATAACCTATTACGCTATATGTTATAACGTTATAACGTATTACGTTATATGGTATAACGTTATAACGTATTACGTTATATGTTATAACGTTATAACGAATTACGTTATATGGTATGACGTTATAACGTATTACGTTATATGGGATGACGTTATAACGTATTACTTTCTATGTTTTAACGTTGTAACGTATTACGTTATATGGTATACAGTTATAACGTATTACGTTATATGGCATAACGTTATAACGTATTACGTTATATGGTATGACGTTATAACGTATTACGTTATAGGGGATGACGTTATAACGTATTACGTTATATGTTATTACGTTATAACGTATTACGTTATATGGTATGACGTTATAACGTATTACGTTATATGGTATAACGTCATAACGTATTACGTTATATGTTATAACGTTATAACGTATTACGTTATATGGCATGTCGTTGTAACGTATTAAGTTATATGGCATAACGTTATAACGTATTACGTTATATGTTATGACGTTACAACGTATTACGTTATATGGTATGTCGTTATAACGTATTACTTAATATGTTATAACGTTATAACGTATCACGTTATATGGTATGACGTTATAACGTATCACGTTATAGGGGATGACGTTATAACGTACTACGTTACATGGGATGACGTTATAACGTATTACGTTATATGGTATAACATCATTACGTATTACGTTATATGTTATAACGTTATAACGTATTACGTTATATGGTATAACGTCATAACGTATTACGTTATATGTTATAACGTCATAACGTATTACGTTATATGGCATGTCGTTGTAACGTATTAAGTTATATGGCATAACGTTATAACGTATTACGTTATAGGGGATGACGTTATAACGTATTACGTTATATGTTATTACGTTATAACGTATTACGTTATATGGTATGACGTTATAACGTATTACGTTATAGGGGATGACGTTATAACGTATTACGTTATATGTTATGACGTTATAACGTATTACGTTATATGTTATAACGTTATAACGTATTACGTTATATGTTATTACGTTATAACGTATTACGTTATATGGTATGACGTTATAACGTATCACGTTATATGGCATAACGTTATAACGTATTACGTTATATGATATAACGTTATAACGTAATACGTTATATGGGATGACGTTATAACGTAATAGGTTATATGGTATGACGTTATAACGTATTACGCTATATGGGATGACGTTATAACGTATTACGTTCTATGTTATAACGTTGTAACGTATTACGTTATATGGTATACAGTTATAACGTATTACGTTATATGGCATAACGTTATAACGTATTACGTTATATGGTATGACGTTATAACGTATTACGTTATATGGCATAACGTTATAACGTATTACGTAATATGGTATGACGTTATAACGTATTACGTTATATGGTATAACGTCATAACGTATTACGTTATATGTTATAACGTTATAACGTATTACGTTATATAGTATGTCCTTATAACGTATTACGTTATATGGTATGACGTTATAACGTATTACGTTATATGGGACGACGTTATAACGTATTACGTTATATGGTATGTCGTTATAACGTATTACGTTATATGGCATAATGTTATAACGTATTACGTTATATGTTATGACGTTATAAGGATTACGTTATATGGGACGACGTTATAACGTATTACGTTATACGGTATAACGTCATAACGTATTACGTTATATGTTATAACGTTGTAACGTATTACGTTATATGGTATGTCGTTATAACGTATTACGTTATATGGCATAATGTTATAACGTATTACGTTATATGTTATGACGTTATAACGGATTACGTTATATGGGACGACGTTATAACGTATTACGTTATATGGTATAACGTCATAACGTATTACGTTATATGTTATAACGTTATAACGTATTACGTTATATGGTATAACGTCATAACGTATTACGTTATATGTTATAACGTTATAAGGTATTACGCTTTATGGCATGTCGTTGTAACGTATTAAGTTATATGGCATAACGTTATAACGTATTACGTTATAGGGGATGACGTTATAACGTATTACGTTATATGTTATTACGTTATAACGTATTACGTTATATGGTATAACGTCATAACGTATTACGTTATATGTTATAACGTTATAACGTATTACGTTATATGGTATAACGTCATAACGTATTACGTTATATGTTATAACGTTATAACGTATTACGTTATATGGCATGTCGTTGTAACGTATTAAGTTATATGGCATAACGTTATAACGTATTACGTAATAGGGGATGACGTTATAACGTATTACGTTATATGTTATTACGTTATAACGTATTACGTTATATGGTATGACGTTATAACGTATTACGTTATATGGTATACAGTTATAACGTATTACGTTATATGGCATAACGTTATAACGTATTACGTTATATGGTATGACGTTATAACGTATTACGCTATATGGGATGACGTTATAACGTATTACGTTCTATGTTATAACGTTGTAACGTATTACGTTATATGGTATACAGTTATAACGTATTACGTTATATGTTATAAAGTTATAACGTATTACGTTATATAGTGTGTCCTTATAACGTATTACGTTATATGGCATAATGTTATAACGTATTACGTTATATGGGATGACGTTATAACGTAATAGGTTATATGGTATGACGTTATAACGTATTACGTTATATGGTATAACGTTATAACCTATTACGCTATATGTTATAACGTTATAACGTATTACGTTATATGGTATAACGTTATAACGTATTACGTTATATGTTATAACGTTATAACGAATTACGTTATATGGTATGACGTTATAACGTACTACGTTATATGGGATGACGTTATAACGTATTACTTTCTATGTTATAACGTTGTAACGTATTACGTTATATGGTATACAGTTATAACGTATTACGTTATATGGCATAACGTTATAACGTATTACGTTATATGGTATGACGTTATAACGTATTACGTTATATGGCATAACGTTATAACGTATTACGTTATATGATATAACGTTATAACGTAATACGTTATATGGCATGTCGTTGTAACGTATTAAGTTATATGGCATAACGTTATAACGTATTACGTTATAGGGGATGACGTTATAACGTATTACGTTATATGTTATTACGTTATAACGTATTACGTTATATGGTATGACGTTATAACGTATTACGTTATGGGGGATGACGTTATAACGTATTACGTTATATGTTATGACGTTATAACGTATTACGTTATATGTTATAACGTTATAACGTATTACGTTATATGTTATTACGTTATAACGTATTACGTTATATGGTATGACGTTATAACGTATCACGTTATATGGCATAACGTTATAACGTATTACGTTATATGATATAACGTTATAACGTAATACGTTATATGGGATGACGTTATAACGTAATAGGTTATATGGTATGACGTTATAACGTATTACGCTATATGGGATGACGTTATAACGTATTACGTTCTATGTTATAACGTTGTAACGTATTACGTTATATGGTATACAGTTATAACGTATTACGTTATATGGCATAACGTTATAACGTATTACGTTATATGGTATGACGTTATAACGTATTACGTTATAGGGGATGACGTTATAACGTATTACGTTATATGTTATTACGTTATAACGTATTACGATATATGGGATGACGTTATAACGTAATAGGTTATATGGTATGACGTTATAACGTATTACGCTATATGGGATGACGTTATAACGTATTACGTTCTATGTTATAACGTTGTAACGTATTACGTTATATGGTATACAGTTATAACGTATTACGTTATATGGCATAACGTTATAACGTATTACGTAATATGGTATGACGTTATAACGTATTACGTCATATGGTATAACGTCATAACGTATTACGTTATATGTTATAACGTTATAACGTATTACGTTATATAGTATGTCCTTATAACGTATTACGTTATATGGTATGACGTTATAACGTATTACGTTATATGGGACGACGTTATAACGTATTACGTTATATGGTATGTCGTTATAACGTATTACGTTATATGGCATAATGTTATAACGTATTACGTTATATGTTATGACGTTATAACGGATTACGTTATATGGGACGACGTTATAACGTATTACGTTATACGGTATAACGTCATAACGTATTACGTTATATGTTATAACGTTATAACGTATTACGTTATATGGTATGTCGTTATAACGTATTACGTTATATGGCATAATGTTATAACGTATTACGTTATATGTTATGACGTTATAACGGATTACGTTATATGGGACGACGTTATAACGTATTACGTTATATGGTATAACGTCATAACGTATTACGTTATATGTTATAACGTTATAACGTATTACGTTATATGGTATAACGTCATAACGTATTACGTTATATGTTATAACGTTATAACGTATTACGTTATATGGCATGTCGTTGTAACGTATTAAGTTATATGGCATAACGTTATAACGTATTACGTTATAGGGGATGACGTTATAACGTATTACGTTATATGTTATTACGTTATAACGTATTACGTTATATGGTATAACGTCATAACGTATTACGTTATATGTTATAACGTTATAACGTATTACGTTATATGGTATAACGTCATAACGTATTACGTTATATGTTATAACGTTATAACGTATTACGTTATATGGCATGTCGTTGTAACGTATTAAGTTATATGGCATAACGTTATAACGTATTACGTAATAGGGGATGACGTTATAACGTATTACGTTATATGGTATACAGTTATAACGTATTACGTTACATGGCATAACGTTATAACGTATTACGTTATATGGTATGACGTTATAACGTATTACGTTATAGGGGATGACGTTATAACGTATTACGTTATATGTTATTACGTTATAACGTATTACGTTATATGGGATGACGTTTAACGTATTACGTTATATGTTATTACGTTATAACGTATTACGTTATATGGGATGACGTTATAACGTAATAGGTTATATGTTATGACGTTATAACGTATTACGCTATATGGGATGACGTTATAACGTATTACGTTCTATGTTATAACGTTGTAACGTATTACGTTATATGGTATACAGTTATAACGTATTACGTTATATGGCATAACGTTATAACGTATTACGTAATATGGTATGACGTTATAACGTATTACGTTATATGGTATAACGTTGTAACGTATTACGTTATATGGTATACAGTTATAACGTATTACGTGATATGGCATAACGTTATAACGTATTACGTAATATGGTATAACGTCATAACGTATTACGTTATATGTTATAACGTTATAACGTATTACGTTATATAGTGTGTCCTTATAACGTATTACGTTATATGGCATAATGTTATAACGTATTACGTTATATGGGATGACGTTATAACGTAATAGGTTATATGGTATGACGTTATAACGTATTACGTTATATGGTATAACGTTATAACCTATTACGCTATATGTTATAACGTTATAATTTATTACGTTATATGGCATAACGTTATAACGTATTACGTTATATGTTATTACGTTATAACGTATTACGTTATATGGTATGACGTTATAACGTATTACGTTATAGGGGATGACGTTATAACGTACTACGTTACATGGGATGACGTTATAACGTATTACGTTATATGGTATAACGTCATAACGTATTACGTTATATGTTATAACGTTATAACGTATTACGTTATATGGTATAACGTCATAACGTATTACGTTATATGTTATAACGTTATAACGTATTACGTTATATGGCATGTCGTTGTAACGTATTAAGTTATATGGCATAACGTTATAACGTATTACGTTATAGGGGATGACGTTATAACGTATTACGTTATATGTTATTACGTTATAACGTATTACGTTATATGGTATGACGTTATAACGTATTACGTTATAGGGGATGACGTTATAACGTATTACGTTATATGTTATGACGTTATAACGTATTACGTTATATGTTATGACGTTATAACGGATTACGTTATATGGGACGACGTTATAACGTATTACGTTATATGGTATAACGTCATAACGTATTACGTTATATGTTATAACGTTATAACGTATTACGTTATATGGTATAACGTCATAACGTATTACGTTATATGTTATAACGTTATAACGTATTACGTTATATGGCATGTCGTTGTAACGTATTAAGTTATATGGCATAACGTTATAACGTATTACGTTATAGGGGATGACGTTATAACGTATTACGTTATATGTTATTACGTTATAACCTATTACGTTATATGGTATAACGTCATAACGTATTACGTTATATGTTATAACGTTATAACGTATTACGTTATATGGTATAACGTCATAACGTATTACGTTATATGTTATAACGTTATAACGTATTACGTTATATGGCATGTCGTTGTAACGTATTAAGATATATGGCATAACGTTATAACGTATTACGTAATAGGGGATGACGTTATAACGTATTACGTTATATGTTATTACGTTATAACGTATTACGTTATATGGTATGACGTTATAACGTATTACGTTATATGGTATACAGTTATAACGTATTACGTTACATGGCATAACGTTATAACGTATTACGTTATATGGTATGACGTTATAACCTATTACGCTATATGTTATAACGTTATAACGTATTACGTTATATGGTATAACGTTATAACCTATTACGCTATATGTTATAACGTTATAACGTATTACGTTATATGGCATAACGTTATAACGTATTACGTTATATGTTATTACGTTATAACGTATTACGTTATATGGTATGACGTTATAACGTATTACGTTATAGGGGATGACGTTATAACGTACTACGTTACGTGGGATGACGTTATAACGTATTACGTTATATGGTATAACGTCATAACGTATTACGTTATATGTTATAACGTTATAACGTATTACGTTATATGGTATAACGTCATAACGTATTACGTTATATGTTATAACGTTATAACGTATTACGTTATATGGCATGTCGTTGTAACGTATTAAGTTATATGGCATAACGTTATAACGTATTACGTTATAGGGGATGACGTTATAACGTATTACGTTATATGTTATTACGTTATAACGTATTACGTTATATGGTATGACGTTATAACGTATTACGTTATAGGGGATGACGTTATAACGTATTACGTTATATGTTATGACGTTATAACGTATTACGTTATATGGTATGTCGTTATAACGCATTACTTAATATGTTATAACGTTATAACGTATCACGTTATATGTTATAACGTTATAACGTATTACGTTATATGGCATGTCGTTGTAACGTATTAAGTTATATGGCATAACGTTATAACGTATTACGTTATAGGGGATGACGTTATAACGTATTACGTTATATGTTATTACGTTATAACGTATTACGTTATATGGTATAACGTCATAACGTATTACGTTATATGGCATGTCGTTGTAACGTATTAAGTTATATGGCATAACGTTATAACGTATTACGTTATATGGTATGTCGTTATAACGTATTACTTAATATGTTATAACGTTATAACGTATCACGTTATATGGTATGACGTTATAACGTATCACGTTATATGGTATGACGTTATAACGTATCACGTTATATGGCATAACGTTATAACGTATTACGTTATATGATATAACGTTATAACGTAATACGTTATATGGGATGACGTTATAACGTATTACGTTATATGGCATAATGTTATAACGTATTACGTTATATGTTATGGCGTTATAACGGATTACGTTATATGGGACGACGTTATAACGTATTACGTTATATGGTATAACGTCATAACGTATTACGTTATATGTTATAACGTTATAACGTATTACGTTATATGGTATGTCGTTATAACGTATTACGTTATATGGCATAATGTTATAACGTATTACGTTATATGTTATGACGTTATAACGGATTACGTTATAGGGGATGACGTTATAACGTATTACGTTATATGTTATTACGTTATAACGTATTACGTTATAGGGGATGACGTTATAACGTATTACGTTATATGTTATTACGTTATAACGTATTACGTTATATGGGATGACGTTTAACGTATTACGTTATATGTTATTACGTTATAACGTATTACGTTATATGGGATGACGTTATAACGTAATAGGTTATATGTTATGACGTTATAACGTATTACGCTATATGGGATGACGTTATAACGTATTACGTTCTATGTTATAACGTTGTAACGTATTACGTTATATGGTATACAGTTATAACGTATTACGTTATATGGCATAACGTTATAACGTATTACGTAATATGGTATGACGTTATAACGTATTACGTTATATGGTATAACGTTGTAACGTATTACGTTATATGGTATACAGTTATAACGTATTACGTTATATGGCATAACGTTATAACGTATTACGTAATATGGTATAACGTCATAACGTATTACGTTATATGTTATAACGTTATAACGTATTACGTTATATAGTGTGTCCTTATAACGTATTACGTTATATGGCATAATGTTATAACGTATTACGTTATATGGGATGACGTTATAACGTAATAGGTTATATGGTATGACGTTATAACGTATTACGTTATATGGTATAACGTTATAACCTATTACGCTATATGTTATAACGTTATAACGTATTACGTTATATGGCATAACGTTATAACGTATTACGTTATATGTTATTACGTTATAACGAATTACGTTATATGGTATGACGTTATAACGTATTACGTTATAGGGGATGACGTTATAACGTACTACGTTACATGGGATGACGTTATTACGTATTACGTTATATGGTATAACGTCATAACGTATTACGTTATATGTTATAACGTTATAACGTATTACGTTATATGGTATAACGTCATAACGTATTACGTTATATGTTATAACGTTATAACGTATTACGTTATATGGCATGTCGTTGTAACGTATTAAGTTATATGGCATAACGTTATAACGTATTACGTTATAGGGGATGACGTTATAACGTATTACGTTATATGTTATTACGTTATAACGTATTACGTTATATGGTATGACGTTATAACGTATTACGTTATAGGGGATGACGTTATAACGTATTACGTTATATGTTATGACGTTATAACGTATTACGTTATATGGTATGTCGTTATAACGTATTACTTAATATGTTATAACGTTATAACGTTATAACGTATTACGTTATATGGCATGTCGTTGTAACGTATTAAGTTATATGGCATAACGTTATAACGTATTACGTTATAGGGGATGACGTTATAACGTATTACGTTATATGTTATTACGTTATAACGTATTACGTTATATGGTATAACGTCATAACGTATTACGTTATATGTTATAACGTTATAACGTATTACGTTATATGGTATAACGTCATAACGTATTACGTTATATGATATAACGTTATAACGTAATACGTTATATGGGATGACGTTATAACGTATTACGTTATATGGCATAATGTTATAACGTATTACGTTATATGTTATGGCGTTATAACGGATTACGTTATATGGGACGACGTTATAACGTATTACGTTATATGGTATAACGTCATAACGTATTACGTTATATGTTATAACGTTATAACGTATTACGTTATATGGTATGTCGTTATAACGTATTACGTTATATGGCATAATGTTATAACGTATTACGTTATATGTTATGACGTTATAACGTATTACGTTATATGGCATGTCGTTGTAACGTATTACGTTATATGGTATACAGTTATAACGTATTACGTTATATGGCATAACGTTATAACGTATTACGTAATATGGTATAACGTCATAACGTATTACGTTATATGTTATAACGTTATAACGTATTACGTTATATAGTGTGTCCTTATAACGTATTACGTTATATGGCATAATGTTATAACGTATTACGTTATATGGGATGACGTTATAACGTAATAGGTTATATGGTATGACGTTATAACGTATTACGTTATATGGTATAACGTTATAACCTATTACGCTATATGTTATAACGTTATAACGTATTACGTTATATGGCATAACGTTATAACGTATTACGTTATATGTTATTACGTTATAACGTATTACGTTATATGGTATGACGTTATAACGTATTACGTTATAGGGGATGACGTTATAACGTACTACGTTACATGGGATGACGTTATAACGTATTACGTTATATGGTATAACGTCATAACGTATTACGTTATATGTTATAACGTTATAACGTATTACGTTATATGGTATAACGTCATAACGTATTACGTTATATGTTATAACGTTATAACGTATTACGTTATATGGCATGTCGTTGTAACGTATTAAGTTATATGGCATAACGTTATAACGTATTACGTTATAGGGGATGACGTTATAACGTATTACGTTATATGTTATTACGTTATAACGTATTACGTTATATGATATGACGTTATAACGTATTACGTTATAGGGGATGACGTTATAACGTATTACGTTATATGTTATGACGTTATAACGTATTACGTTATATGGTATGTCGTTATAACGTATTACTTAATATGTTATAACGTTATAACGTATCACGTTATATGTTATAACGTTATAACGTATTACGTTATATGGCATGTCGTTGTAACGTATTAAGTTATATGGCATAACGTTATAACGTATTACGTTATAGGGGATGACGTTATAACGTATTACGTTATATGTTATTACGTTATAACGTATTACGTTATATGGTATAACGTCATAACGTATTACGTTATATGTTATAACGTTATAACGTATTACGTTATATGGTATAACGTCATAACGTATTACGTTATATGATATAACGTTATAACGTAATACGTTATATGGGATGACGTTATAACGTATTACGTTATATGGCATAATGTTATAACGTATTACGTTATATGTTATGGCGTTATAACGGATTACGTTATATGGGACGACGTTATAACGTATTACGTTATATGGTATAACGTCATAACGTATTACGTTATATGTTATAACGTTATAACGTATTACGTTATATGGTATGTCGTTATAACGTATTACGTTATATGGCATAATGTTATAACGTATTACGTTATATGTTATGACGTTATAACGTATTACGTTATATGGCATGTCGTTGTAACGTATTAAGTTATATGGCATAACGTTATAACGTATTACGTTATATGGTATGTCGTTATAACGTATTACTTAATATGTTATAACGTTATAACGTATCACGTTATATGGTATGACGTTATAACGTATCACGTTATATGGTATGACGTTATAACGTATCACGTTATATGGCATAACGTTATAACGTATTACGTTATATGATATAACGTTATAACGTAATACGTTATATGGGATGACGTTATAACGTATTACGTTATATGGCATAATGTTATAACGTATTACGTTATATGTTATGGCGTTATAACGGATTACGTTATATGGGACGACGTTATAACGTATTACGTTATATGGTATAACGTCATAACGTATTACGTTATATGTTATAACGTTATAACGTATTACGTTATATGGTATGTCGTTATAACGTATTACGTTATATGGCATAATGTTATAACGTATTACGTTATATGTTATGACGTTATAACGGATTACGTTATAGGGGATGACGTTATAACGTATTACGTTATATGTTATTACGTTATAACGTATTACGTTATATGGTATGACGTTATAACGTATTACGTTATAGGGGATGACGTTATAACGTATTACGTTATATGTTATGACGTTATAACGTATTACGTTATATGGTATGACGTTATAACGTATTACGTTATATGGGACGACGTTATAACGTATTACGTTATGTGGCATAATGTTATAACGTATTACGTTATATGGCATAATGTTATAACGTATTACGTTATATGTTATGACGTTATAACGGATTACGTTATATGGGACGACGTTATAACGTATTACGTTATATGGTATAACGTCATAACGTATTACGTTATATGGTATAACGTCATAACGTATTACGTTATATGTTATAACGTTATAACGTATTACGTTATATGGTATAACGTCATAACGTATTACGTTATATGTTATAACGTTATAACGTATTACGTTATATGGCATGTCGTTGTAACGTATTAAGTTATATGGCATAACGTTATAACGTATTACGTTATAGGGGATGACGTTATAACGTATTACGTTATATGTTATTACGTTATAACGTATTACGTTATATGGTATGACGTTATAACGTATTACGTTATAGGGGATGACGTTATAACGTATTACGTTATATGTTATGACGTTATAACGTATTACGTTATATGGTATGTCGTTATAACGTATTACTTAATATGTTATAACGTTATAACGTATCACGTTATATGTTATAACGTTATAACGTATTACGTTATATGGTATGTCGTTATAACGTATTACGTTATATGGCATAATGTTATAACGTATTACGTTATATGGCATGTCGTTGTAACGTATTAAGTTATATGGCATAACGTTATAACGTATTACGTTATATGGTATGTCGTTATAACGTATTACTTAATATGTTATAACGTTATAACGTATCACGTTATATGGTATGACGTTATAACGTATCACGTTATATGGTATGACGTTATAACGTATCACGTTATATGGCATAACGTTATAACGTATTACGTTATATGATATAACGTTATAACGTAATACGTTATATGGGATGACGTTATAACGTATTACGTTATATGGCATAATGTTATAACGTATTACGTTATATGTTATGGCGTTATAACGGATTACGTTATATGGGACGACGTTATAACGTATTACGTTATATGGTATAACGTCATAACGTATTACGTTATATGTTATAACGTTATAACGTATTACGTTATATGGTATGTCGTTATAACGTATTACGTTATATGGCATAATGTTATAACGTATTACGTTATATGTTATGACGTTATAACGGATTACGTTATAGGGGATGACGTTATAACGTATTACGTTATATGTTATTACGTTATAACGTATTACGTTATATGGTATGACGTTATAACGTATTACGTTATAGGGGATGACGTTATAACGTATTACATTATATGTTATGACGTTATAACGTATTACGTTATATGGTATGACGTTATAACGTATTACGTTATATGGGACGACGTTATAACGTATTACGTTATGTGGCATAATGTTATAACGTATTACGTTATATGGCATAATGTTATAACGTATTACGTTATATGTTATGACGTTATAACGGATTACGTTATATGGGACGACGTTATAACGTATTACGTTATATGGTATAACGTCATAACGTATTACGTTATATGTTATAACGTTATAACGTATTACGTTATATGGTATGACGTTATAACGTATTACGTTATATGGTATAACGTTATAACCTATTACGCTATATGTTACAACGTTATAACGTATTACGTTATATGGTATAACGTTATAACGTATTACGTTATATGTTATAACGTTATAACGAATTACGTTATATGGTATGACGTTATAACGTATTACGTTATATGGGATGACGTTATAACGTATTACTTTCTATGTTATAACGTTGTAACGTATTACGTTATATGGTATACAGTTATAACGTATTACGTTATATGGCATAACGTTATAACGTATTACGTTATATGATATGACGTTATAACGTATTACGTTATAGGGGATGACGTTATAACGTATTACGTTATATGTTATTACGTTATAACGTATTACGTTATATGGTATGACGTTATAACGTATTACGTTATAGGGGATGACGTTATAACGTACTACGTTACATGGGATGACGTTATAACGTATTACGTTATATGGTATAACGTCATAACGTATTACGTTATATGTTATAACGTTATAACGTATTACGTTATATGGTATAACGTCATAACGTATTACGTTATATGTTATAACGTTATAACGTATTACGTTATATGGCATGTCGTTGTAACGTATTAAGTTATATGGCATAACGTTATAACGTATTACGTTATAGGGGATGACGTTATAACGAATTACGTTATATGTTATTACGTTATAACGTATTACGTTATATGGTATGACGTTATGACGTATTACGTTATATGTTATGACGTTATAACGTATTACGTTATATGGTATGTCGTTATAACGTATTACTTAATATGTTATAACGTTATAACGTATCACGTTATATGTTATAACGTTATAACGTATTACGTTATATGGCATGTCGTTGTAACGTATTAAGTTATATGGCATAACGTTATAACGTATTACGTTATAGGGGATGACGTTATAACGTATTACGTTATATGTTATTACGTTATAACGTATTACGTTATATGGTATAACGTCATAACGTATTACGTTATATGTTATAACGTTATAACGTATTACGTTATATGGTATAACGTCATATCGTATTACGTTATATGTTATAACGTTATAACGTATTACGTTATATGGCATGTCGTTGTAACGTATTAAGTTATATGGCATAACGTTATAACGTATTACGTTATAGGGGATGACTTTATAACGTATTACGTTATATGTTATTACGTTATAACGTATTACGTTATATGGTATGACGTTATAACGTATTACGTTATAGGGGATGACGTTATAACGTATTACGTTATATGTTATGACGTTATAACGTATTACGTTATATGGTATGTCGTTATAACGTATTACTTAATATGTTATAACGTTATAACGTATCACGTTATATGGTATGACGTTATAACGTATCACGTTATATGGTATGACGTTATAACGTATCACGTTATATGGCATAACGTTATAACGTATTACGTTATATGATATAACGTTATAACGTAATACGTTATATGGGATGACGTTATAACGTATTACGCTATATGGGATGACGTTATAACGTATTACGTTCTATGTTATAACGTTGTAACGTATTACGTTATATGGTATACAGTTATAACGTATTACGTTATATGGCATAACGTTATAACGTATTACGTTATATGGTATGACGTTATAACGTATTACGTTATAGGGGATGACGTTATAACGTATTACGTTATATGTTATTACGTTATAACGTATTACGTTATATGGGATGACGTTATAACGTAATAGGTTATATGGTATGACGTTATAACGTATTACGCTATATGGGATGACGTTATAACGTATTACGTTCTATGTTATAACGTTGTAACGTATTACGTTATATGGTATACAGTTATAACGTATTACGTTATATGGCATAACGTTATAACGTATTACGTAATATGGTATGACGTTATAACGTATTACGTTATATGGTATAACGTCATAACGTATTACGTTATATGTTATAACGTTATAACGTATTACGTTATATGGCATGTCGTTGTAACGTATTAAGTTATATGGCATAACGTTATAACGTATTACGTTATATGGTATGTCGTTATAACGTATTACTTAATATGTTATAACGTTATAACGTATCACGTTATATGGTATGACGTTATAACGTATCACGTTATATGGTATGACGTTATAACGTATCACGTTATATGGCATAACGTTATAACGTATTACGTTATATGATATAACGTTATAACGTAATACGTTATATGGGATGACGTTATAACGTATTACGTTATATGGCATAATGTTATAACGTATTACGTTATATGTTATGACGTTATAACGGATTACGTTATATGGGACGACGTTATAACGTATTACGTTATATGGTATAACGTCATAACGTATTACGTTATATGTTATAACGTTATAACGTATTACGTTATATGGTATGTCGTTATAACGTATTACGTTATATGGCATAATGTTATAACGTATTACGTTATATGTTATGACGTTATAACGGATTACGTTATAGGGGATGACGTTATAACGTATTACGTTATATGTTATTACGTTATAACGTATTACGTTATATGGTATGACGTTATAACGTATTACGTTATAGGGGATGACGTTATAACGTATTACGTTATATGTTATGACGTTATAACGTATTACGTTATATGGTATGTCGTTATAACGTATTACTTAATATGTTATAACGTTATAACGTATCACGTTATATGGTATGACGTTATAACGTATTACGTTATATGGTATGACGTTATAACGTATTACGTTATATGGGACGACGTTATAACGTATTACGTTATATGGCATGTCGTTGTAACGTATTAAGTTATATGGCATAACGTTATAACGTATTACGTTATAGGGGATGACGTTATAACGTATTACGTTATATGTTATTACGTTATAACGTATTACGTTATATGGGATGACGTTATAACGTAATAGGTTATATGGTATGACGTTATAACGTATTACGTTATATGGTATGTCGTTATAACGTATTACGTTATATGGCATAATGTTATAACGTATTACGTTATATGTTATGACGTTATAACGGATTACGTTATATGGGACGACGTTATAACGTATTACGTTATATGGTATAACGTCATAACGTATTACGTTATATGGGATGACGTTATAACGTAATAGGTTATATGGTATGACGTTATAACGTATTACGTTATATGGTATAACGTTATAACCTATTACGCTGTATGTTATAACGTTATAACGTATTACGTTATATGGTATAACGTTATAACGTATTACGTTATATGTTATAACGTTATAACGAATTACGTTATATGGTATGACGTTATAACGTATTACGTTATATGGGATGACGTTATAACGTATTACTTTCTATGTTATAACGTTGTAACGTATTACGTTATATGGTATACAGTTATAACGTATTACGTTATATGGCATAACGTTATAACGTATTACGTTATATGGTATGACGTTATAACGTATTACGTTATAGGGGATGACGTTATAACGTATTACGTTATATGTTATTACGTTATAACGTATTACGTTATATGGTATGACGTTATAACGTATTACGTTATAGGGGATGACGTTATAACGTACTACGTTACATGGGATGACGTTATAACGTATTACGTTATATGGTATAACGTCATAACGTATTACGTTATATGTTATAACGTTATAACGGATTACGTTATATGGTATAACGTCATAACGTATTACGTTATATGTTATAACGTTATAACGTATTACGTTATATGGCATGTCGTTGTAACGTATTAAGTTATATGGCATAACGTTATAACGTATTACGTTATAGGGGATGACGTTATAACGTATTACGTTATATGTTATTACGTTATAACGTATTACGTTATATGGGATGACGTTATATCGTAATAGGTTATATGGTATGACGTTATAACGTATTACGCTATATGGGATGACGTTATAACGTATTACGTTCTATGTTATAACGTTGTAACGTATTACGTTATATGGTATACAGTTATAACGTATTACGTTATATGGCATAACGTTATAACGTATTACGTAATATGGTATGACGTTATAACGTATTACGTTATATGGTATAACGTCATAACGTATTACGTTATATGTTATAACGTTATAACGTATTACGTTATATGGCATGTCGTTGTAACGTATTAAGTTATATGGCATAACGTTATAACGTATTACGTTATATGGTATGTCGTTATAACGTATTACTTAATATGTTATAACGTTATAACGTATCACGTTATATGGTATCACGTTATAACGTATCACGTTATATGGTATGACGTTATAACGTATCACGTTATATGGCATAACGTTATAACGTATTACGTTATATGATATAACGTTATAACGTAATACGTTATATGGGATGACGTTATAACGTATTACGTTATATGGCATAATGTTATAACGTATTACGTTATATGTTATGACGTTATAACGGATTACGTTATATGGGACGACGTTATAACGTATTACGTTATATGGTATAACGTCATAACGTATTACGTTATATGGTATGTCGTTATAACGTATTACTTAATATGTTATAACGTTATAACGTATCACGTTATATGGTATGACGTTATAACGTATCACGTTATATGGTATGACGTTATAACGTATCACGTTATATGGCATAACGTTATAACGTATTACGTTATATGATATAACGTTATAACGTAATACGTTATATGGGATGACGTTATAACGTATTACGCTATATGGGATGACGTTATAACGTATTACGTTCTATGTTATAACGTTGTAACGTATTACGTTATATGGTATACAGTTATAACGTATTACGTTATATGGCATAACGTTATAACGTATTACGTTATATGGTATGACGTTATAACGTATTACGTTATAGGGGATGACGTTATAACGTATTACGTTATATGTTATTACGTTATAACGTATTACGTTATATGGGATGACGTTATAACGTAATAGGTTATATGGTATGACGTTATAACGTATTACGCTATATGGGATGACGTTATAACGTATTACGTTCTATGTTATAACGTTGTAACGTATTACGTTATATGGTATACAGTTATAACGTATTACGTTATATGGCATAACGTTATAACGTATTACGTAATATGGTATGACGTTATAACGTATTACGTCATATGGTATAACGTCATAACGTATTACGTTATATGTTATAACGTTATAACGTATTACGTTATATAGTATGTCCTT
Source organism: Bombus huntii (assembly GCF_024542735.1). Taxonomy (NCBI): domain Eukaryota; kingdom Metazoa; phylum Arthropoda; class Insecta; order Hymenoptera; family Apidae; genus Bombus; species Bombus huntii. The sequence continues at coordinate 23,695,723 of NC_066238.1, forward strand.
ATAACGTATTACGTTATATGGTATGACGTTATAACGTATTACGTTATATGGGACGACGTTATAACGTATTACGTTATATGGTATGTCGTTATAACGTATTACGTTATATGGCATAATGTTATAACGTATTACGTTATATGTTATGACGTTATAACGGATTACGTTATATGGGACGACGTTATAACGTATTACGTTATACGGTATAACGTCATAACGTATTACGTTATATGTTATAACGTTATAACGTATTACGTTATATGGTATGTCGTTATAACGTATTACGTTATATGGCATAATGTTATAACGTATTACGTTATATGCTATGACGTTATAACGGATTACGTTATATGGGACGACGTTATAACGTATTACGTTATATGGTATAACGTCATAACGTATTACGTTATATGTTATAACGTTATAACGTATTACGTTATATGGTATAACGTCATAACGTATTACGTTATATGTTATAACGTTATAACGTATTACGTTATATGGCATGTCGTTGTAACGTATTAAGTTATATGGCATAACGTTATAACGTATTACGTTATAGGGGATGACGTTATAACGTATTACGTTATATGTTATTACGTTATAACGTATTACGTTATATGGGATGACGTTTAACGTATTACGTTATATGTTATTACGTTATAACGTATTACGTTATATGGGATGACGTTATAACGTAATAGGTTATATGTTATGACGTTATAACGTATTACGCTATATGGGATGACGTTATAACGTATTACGTTCTATGTTATAACGTTGTAACGTATTACGTTATATGGTATACAGTTATAACGTATTACGTTATATGGCATAACGTTATAACGTATTACGTAATATGGTATGACGTTATAACGTATTACGTTATATGGTATAACGTTGTAACGTATTACGTTATATGGTATACAGTTATAACGTATTACGTTATATGGCATAACGTTATAACGTATTACGTAATATGGTATAACGTCATAACGTATTACGTTATATGTTATAACGTTATAACGTATTACGTTATATAGTGTGTCCTTATAACGTATTACGTTATATGGCATAATGTTATAACGTATTACGTTATATGGGATGACGTTATAACGTAATAGGTTATATGGTATGACGTTATAACGTATTACGTTATATGGTATAACGTTATAACCTATTACGCTATATGTTATAACGTTATAACGTATTACGTTATATGGCATAACGTTATAACGTATTACGTTATATGTTATTACGTTATAACGTATTACGTTATATGGTATGACGTTATAACGTATTACGTTATAGGGGATGACGTTATAACGTACTACGTTACATGGGATGACGTTATAACGTATTACGTTATATGGTATAACGTCATAACGTATTACGTTATATGTTATAACGTTATAACGTATTACGTTATATGGTATAACGTCATAACGTATTACGTTATATGTTATAACGTTATAACGTATTACGTTATATGGCATGTCGTTGTAACGTATTAAGTTATATGGCATAACGTTATAACGTATTACGTTATAGGGGATGACGTTATAACGTATTACGTTATATGTTATTACGTTATAACGTATTACGTTATATGGTATGACGTTATAACGTATTACGTTATAGGGGATGACGTTATAACGTATTACGTTATATGTTATGACGTTATAACGTATTACGTTATATGTTATGACGTTATAACGGATTACGTTATATGGGACGACGTTATAACGTATTACGTTATATGGTATAACGTCATAACGTATTACGTTATATGTTATAACGTTATAACGTATTACGTTATATGGTATAACGTCATAACGTATTACGTTATATGTTATAACGTTATAACGTATTACGTTATATGGCATGTCGTTGTAACGTATTAAGTTATATGGCATAACGTTATAACGTATTACGTTATAGGGGATGACGTTATAACGTATTACGTTATATGTTATTACGTTATAACCTATTACGTTATATGGTATAACGTCATAACGTATTACGTTATATGTTATAACGTTATAACGTATTACGTTATATGGTATAACGTCATAACGTATTACGTTATATGTTATAACGTTATAACGTATTACGTTATATGGCATGTCGTTGTAACGTATTAAGTTATATGGCATAACGTTATAACCTATTACGCTATATGTTATAACGTTATAGCGTATTACGTTATATGGCATAACGTTATAACGTATTACGTTATATGTTATTACGTTATAACGTATTACGTTATATGGTATGACGTTATAACGTATTACGTTATAGGGGATGACGTTATAACGTACTACGTTACGTGGGATGACGTTATAACGTATTACGTTATATGGTATAACGTCATAACGTATTACGTTATATGTTATAACGTTATAACGTATTACGTTATATGGTATAACGTCATAACGTATTACGTTATATGTTATAACGTTATAACGTATTACGTTATATGGCATGTCGTTGTAACGTATTAAGTTATATGGCATAACGTTATAACGTATTACGTTATAGGGGATGACGTTATAACGTATTACGTTATATGTTATTACGTTATAACGTATTACGTTATATGGTATGACGTTATAACGTATTACGTTATAGGGGATGACGTTATAACGTATTACGTTATATGTTATGACGTTATAACGTATTACGTTATATGGTATGTCGTTATAACGTATTACTTAATATGTTATAACGTTATAACGTATCACGTTATATGTTATAACGTTATAACGTATTACGTTATATGGCATGTCGTTGTAACGTATTAAGTTATATGGCATAACGTTATAACGTATTACGTTATAGGGGATGACGTTATAACGTATTACGTTATATGTTATTACGTTATAACGTATTACGTTATATGGTATAACGTCATAACGTATTACGTTATATGTTATAACGTTATAACGTATTACGTTATATGGTATAACGTCATAACGTATTACGTTATATGTTATAACGTTATAACGTATTACGTTATATGGCATGTCGTTGTAACGTATTAAGTTATATGGCATAACGTTATAACGTATTACGTTATATGGTATGTCGTTATAACGTATTACTTAATATGTTATAACGTTATAACGTATCACGTTATATGGTATGACGTTATAACGTATCACGTTATATGGTATGACGTTATAACGTATCACGTTATATGGCATAACGTTATAACGTATTACGTTATATGATATAACGTTATAACGTAATACGTTATATGGGATGACGTTATAACGTATTACGTTATATGGCATAATGTTATAACGTATTACGTTATATGTTATGGCGTTATAACGGATTACGTTATATGGGACGACGTTATAACGTATTACGTTATATGGTATAACGTCATAACGTATTACGTTATATGTTATAACGTTATAACGTATTACGTTATATGGTATGTCGTTATAACGTATTACGTTATATGGCATAATGTTATAACGTATTACGTTATATGTTATGACGTTATAACGGATTACGTTATAGGGGATGACGTTATAACGTATTACGTTATATGTTATTACGTTATAACGTATTACGTTATAGGGGATGACGTTATAACGTATTACGTTATATGTTATTACGTTATAACGTATTACGTTATATGGGATGACGTTTAACGTATTACGTTATATGTTATTACGTTATAACGTATTACGTTATATGGGATGACGTTATAACGTAATAGGTTATATGTTATGACGTTATAACGTATTACGCTATATGGGATGACGTTATAACGTATTACGTTCTATGTTATAACGTTGTAACATATTACGTTATATGGTATACAGTTATAACGTATTACGTTATATGGCATAACGTTATAACGTATTACGTAATATGGTATGACGTTATAACGTATTACGTTATATGGTATAACGTTGTAACGTATTACGTTATATGGTATACAGTTATAACGTATTACGTTATATGGCATAACGTTATAACGTATTACGTAATATGGTATAACGTCATAACGTATTACGTTATATGTTATAACGTTATAACGTATTACGTTATATAGTGTGTCCTTATAACGTATTACGTTATATGGCATAATGTTATAACGTATTACGTTATATGGGATGACGTTATAACGTAATAGGTTATATGGTATGACGTTATAACGTATTACGTTATATGGTATAACGTTATAACCTATTACGCTATATGTTATAACGTTATAACGTATTACGTTATATGGCATAACGTTATAACGTATTACGTTATATGTTATTACGTTATAACGTATTACGTTATATGGTATGACGTTATAACGTATTACGTTATAGGGGATGACGTTATAACGTACTACGTTACATGGGATGACGTTATAACGTATTACGTTATATGGTATAACGTCATAACGTATTACGTTATATGTTATAACGTTATAACGTATTACGTTATATGGTATAATGTCATAACGTATTACGTTATATGTTATAACGTTATAACGTATTACGTTATATGGCATGTCGTTGTAACGTATTAAGTTATATGGCATAACGTTATAACGTATTACGTTATAGGGGATGACGTTATAACGTATTACGTTATATGTTATTACGTTATAACGTATTACGTTATATGGTATGACGTTATAACGTATTACGTTATAGGGAATGACGTTATAACGTATTACGTTATATGTTATGACGTTATAACGTATTACGTTATATGGTATGTCGTTATAACGTATTACTTAATATGTTATAACGTTATAACGTATCACGTTATATGTTATAACGTTATAACGTATTACGTTATATGGCATGTCGTTGTAACGTATTAAGTTATATGGCATAACGTTATAACGTATTACGTTATAGGGGATGACGTTATAACGTATGTAATATCGTGATATAATGTGTTTAAAAAGAGTGGACAATAGAGATGTTAATCAGACAGAAAAAGACGATTGTTGTTCAACCTGAACTATTCACGCCAAACGCACAGAAAACAGCGCAATCCACACTCTCTCGGCAACGCCACTCGCAATCTCTGCTTTTCGACTCGCACGCTGCTTTTCCGCTCGCACGCTGCTTTTCGACTAACTCTCTGGTCGTTGCCGCATTCTGTTGTCTTTTTCCTAGGCACACCGCACACGTGTTCTGCAGGCGCTCGTGGCCAGGGTCACGTAGGTCTTTTCCACGAAACTATGCACTTGAAAAGACCGATGACACATTGATGGGCCCGACGACGCCTCGGCTCTCGCGACATTGTTCATAGTTCGCCCGATATTTCTTAGGCCTTTCGTCCACGATACTACACTCGGCCATCCTGCAATAACATCTGCCCTCAGATGTTGCCTTCTATCTCGCTGTCATCAGATGCGTCACTTTCGGCGTTTAGGACCCAAGGTTTCATAAAATCGAGGTGTGTGCGGGTCCTTCCTTCGGTACTGCTTCGCACGCTTTCTTCTTTTCTTGTAACTTCGACGATTCTCCTCTTGAGTTGCGGCGATCTTCTTCTTCGCGTCCTCACGTAGCTCGCGACGTTGTTCTTCAAACCTCGCGGCCCCCTCTTCGTCGATCAGCTTTCTAATCTTCGCCTCTTCCCTGACTTGCATTTCGACCCCGACCAGTAGCTGGAAAGGAGTCTTCCCTGTGCTTCTGTTTACGGTGGAATTCAGGTATTTCTGAACCTGGTCGACATGCTGCCCGTTCCCCCTCGGCGCCAGTCTTCGCGGTCTTCGCGCTACCGGTTTGTCGCTTTTCAGAACTATTTTCGCGGTTATCCCGACGTCTCTCTTCTTCTCCGGCCTATACCCTTTAATAATATCCCGAATGGCTTCACGATAATGCGGTTCCTGTACGTGTGTTAGGTCTGTTTCGTCAGTCTGTTCTACTACGTTAATTCTAAACACATCCGACACGTCTTTGTTAGTCTGTTCGTCAAGCCGCAAGAAAGTCACTTCGCCCCGTTTAACCCGTAACTCTACCTGATCCAGAAAATCAGTGCCTAACAACAGGCCGTGCTTCGTCAATATTTTGTTTGAAACAACGTGCAAAGTGATTGGCAGTTTACACCCATCAACCGTCATTACCTTAGTGAATTCACCCCAGGTCTCATTGCCAGCGGAACCAAAACCGTCGAACTTAAACTTGCATTTACCTAGCGGTGGTGACCCTAACCTCGCATACTCGTCTGATCGGATGAACGTGAGATCACTACCCGTATCCACTAATGCCACAAACCTACAGTCATCTATCGCCACTTCTTTCACATACTTCCCTTTTTCGGATCTTGACACTACGCAAGTCTCTTTCGGTCGTGCCGTACACCTCGCTGCAATATGTCCAAATCCGCTGCACTCGAAACACCTAACACCTTCTCCCCTCTCCGGACACTTAACACTTAGATGATCCTCACTATCGCAAATGAAGCATCTTCTTTTCTTCATTGCATCTACAGATTGACTGGGCTTCCCGTTCTTCTGGGCTTTAGCCGGCTTCACAATCGACTTTGCTCTGCGACTCTTCTGTTCTTCGTACATCACTAACCTCTTCCTCAACTCTTTGATTGACGTAGCGCCGTACAATATAGCCTTATTGTTCTCGTCGTCTATTATTCCGTCCACTATGTATTCCACCTTTGCTTCCTCCTCCATGTCCACATGGCTGGCTATTTCGAGCATGCGGTACATGTAAGCCAAACATGCTTCATCACTCTCCTTTTTCGTTTCTTCAAGTTTCTGATGAACTTGCCTACTGTTGACTTTCCTCGAAAATTCTTTCACTAGCCCCCTCTTCGACTCATGCCAAGTCCTGGCATGACACTCGAAGCTCGCGAATATTTTCGCTGATCCCTTCAGCAGCTTCCTGGCGTAGACTGCCTTCTGCCCATCCGACCACATGCACGTATCAGCGACTTCCTCGAACGACTCGAACCATCGTTCGACATTTTCACCTCTGTTGCCACTAAACGACTCTAATGCATCTTCGACGTCTCTAAAACTCAGTGTCGAACCAACACATGCCCTTCGACAATATTCATCACGGTCCTGATACACCCTTCGCGTATCTCTCTTGTATCCTCTTGCGTTTTTCTTGTCATCTTCATCCTCACTTTCGTCGTCGCTTTCTTCTTCCGACGATATGTCGTTACCATCCATGGCCGCTTGTAGCCGTGCGCGTAATTCTACTTTTCCTCCCGTCGTTTTTAAACCCAAACTAGCGAGGCGCTCCTTCAACTCCTTCGTATTCATTTTCTCAACATCTTCATCTTCGTTACAATCACGCTCAGCTCTCTGTACGTTTCCTAGATCTCGTTGACCGGTTAGCTCTTCACCGCCCGTCGATCCCTTAGGACACGATTGTCCAGCCCTACACGCCCGATTCAGCCTTGCAATCAGCACTGACCTCGCACCCGATATAGGGAGGTTCATTCGCACGAGCTTACTCCTCAGCTCCTCCAGCGTCGAACCCTCTTCACCCGACAATCGCTCGTCCCCGACGTTTGCCATTTTTCACACTACACAAACTTAAACCGTCAACGATATCGTCTTTTACCGCACCGCGTACCGGTAAATTCACAACTAGCTCGAATAGCTCTGTTAAACCATTTCGTTTTCTGTCTTGTCCAATCCCGGACGAGCCCCCAAAAATGTAATATCGTGATATAATGTGTTTAAAAAGAGTGGACAATAGAGATGTTAATCAGACAGAAAAAGACGATTGTTGTTCAACCTGAACTATTCACGCCAAACGCACAGAAAACAGCGCAATCCACACTCTCTCGGCAACGCCACTCGCAATCTCTGCTTTTCGACTCGCACGCTGCTTTTCCGCTCGCACGCTGCTTTTCGACTAACTCTCTGGTCGTTGCCGCATTCTGTTGTCTTTTTCCTAGGCACACCGCACACGTGTTCTGCAGGCGCTCGTGGCCAGGGTCACGTAGGTCTTTTCCACGAAACTATGCACTTGAAAAGACCGATGACACATTGATGGGCCCGACGACGCCTCGGCTCTCGCGACATTGTTCATAGTTCGCCCGATATTTCTTAGGCCTTTCGTCCACGATACTACACGTATTACGTTATATGTTATTACGTTATAACGTATTACGTTATATGGTATAACGTCATAACGTATTACGTTATATGTTATAACGTTATAACGTATTACGTTATATGGTATAACGTCATAACGTATTACGTTATATGTTATAACGTTATAACGTATTACGTTATATGGCATGTCGTTGTAACGTATTAAGTTATATGGCATAACGTTATAACGTATTACGTTATATGGTATGTCGTTATAACGTATTACTTAATATGTTATAACGTTATAACGTATCACGTTATATGGTATGACGTTATAACGTATCACGTTATATGGTATGACGTTATAACGTATCACGTTATATGGCATAACGTTATAACGTATTACGTTATATGATATAACGTTATAACGTAATACGTTATATGGGATGACGTTATAACGTATTACGTTATATGGCATAATGTTATAACGTATTACGTTATATGTTATGGCGTTATAACGGATTACGTTATATGGGACGACGTTATAACGTATTACGTTATATGGTATAACGTCATAACGTATTACGTTATATGTTATAACGTTATAACGTATTACGTTATATGGTATGTCGTTATAACGTATTACGTTATATGGCATAATGTTATAACGTATTACGTTATATGTTATGACGTTATAACGGATTACGTTATAGGGGATGACGTTATAACGTATTACGTTATATGTTATTACGTTATAACGTATTACGTTATATGGTATGACGTTATAACGTATTACGTTATAGGGGATGACGTTATAACGTATTACGTTATATGTTATGACGTTATAACGTATTACGTTATATGGTATGACGTTATAACGTATTACGTTATATGGGACGACGTTATAACGTATTACGTTATATGGCATAATGTTATAACGTATTACGTTATATGGCATAATGTTATAACGTATTACGTTATATGTTATGACGTTATAACGGATTACGTTATATGGGACGACGTTATAACGTATTACGTTATATGGTATAACGTCATAACGTATTACGTTATATGTTATAACGTTATAACGTATTACGTTATATGGTATGACGTTATAACGTATTACGTTATATGGTATAACGTTATAACCTATTACGCTATATGTTACAACGTTATAACGTATTACGTTATATGGTATAACGTTATAACGTATTACGTTATATGTTATAACGTTATAACGAATTACGTTATATGGTATGACGTTATAACGTATTACGTTATATGGGATGACGTTATAACGTATTACGTTATATGTTATTACGTTATAACGTATTACGTTATATGGTATGACGTTATAACGTATTACGTTATATGTTATGACGTTATAACGTATTACGTTATATGGTATGTCGTTATAACGTATTACTTAATATGTTATAACGTTATAACGTATCACGTTATATGTTATAACGTTATAACGTATTACGTTATATGGCATGTCGTTGTAACGTATTAAGTTATATGGCATAACGTTATAACGTATTACGTTATAGGGGATGACGTTATAACGTATTACGTTATATGTTATTACGTTATAACGTATTACGTTATATGGTATAACGTCATAACGTATTACGTTATATGTTATAACGTTATAACGTATTACGTTATATGGTATAACGTCATATCGTATTACGTTATATGTTATAACGTTATAACGTATTACGTTATATGGCATGTCGTTGTAACGTATTAAGTTATATGGCATAACGTTATAACGTATTACGTTATAGGGGATGACGTTATAACGTATTACGTTATATGTTATTACGTTATAACGTATTACGTTATATGGTATGACGTTATAACGTATTACGTTATAGGGGATGACGTTATAACGTATTACGTTATATGTTATGACGTTATAACGTATTACGTTATATGGTATGTCGTTATAACGTATTACTTAATATGTTATAACGTTATAACGTATCACGTTATATGGTATGACGTTATAACGTATCACGTTATATGGTATGACGTTATAACGTATCACGTTATATGGCATAACGTTATAACGTATTACGTTATATGATATAACGTTATAACGTAATACGTTATATGGGATGACGTTATAACGTATTACGCTATATGGGATGACGTTATAACGTATTACGTTCTATGTTATAACGTTGTAACGTATTACGTTATATGGTATACAGTTATAACGTATTACGTTATATGGCATAACGTTATAACGTATTACGTTATATGGTATGACGTTATAACGTATTACGTTATAGGGGATGACGTTATAACGTATTACGTTATATGTTATTACGTTATAACGTATTACGTTATATGGGATGACGTTATAACGTAATAGGTTATATGGTATGACGTTATAACGTATTACGCTATATGGGATGACGTTATAACGTATTACGTTCTATGTTATAACGTTGTAACGTATTACGTTATATGGTATACAGTTATAACGTATTACGTTATATGGCATAACGTTATAACGTATTACGTAATATGGTATGACGTTATAACGTATTACGTTATATGGTATAACGTCATAACGTATTACGTTATATGTTATAACGTTATAACGTATTACGTTATATGGCATGTCGTTGTAACGTATTAAGTTATATGGCATAACGTTATAACGTATTACGTTATATGGTATGTCGTTATAACGTATTACTTAATATGTTATAACGTTATAACGTATCACGTTATATGGTATGACGTTATAACGTATTACGTTCTATGTTATAACGTTGTAACGTATTACGTTATATGGTATACAGTTATAACGTATTACGTTATATGGCATAACGTTATAACGTATTACGTTATATGGTATGACGTTATAACGTATTACGTTATAGGGGATGACGTTATAACGTATTACGTTATATGTTATTACGTTATAACGTATTACGTTATATGGGATGACGTTATAACGTAATAGGTTATATGGTATGACGTTATAACGTATTACGCTATATGGGATGACGTTATAACGTATTACGTTCTATGTTATAACGTTGTAACGTATTACGTTATATGGTATACAGTTATAACGTATTACGTTATATGGCATAACGTTATAACGTATTACGTAATATGGTATGACGTTATAACGTATTACGTTATATGGTATAACGTCATAACGTATTACGTTATATGTTATAACGTTATAACGTATTACGTTATATGGCATGTCGTTGTAACGTATTAAGTTATATGGCATAACGTTATAACGTATTACGTTATATGGTATGTCGTTATAACGTATTACTAAATATGTTATAACGTTATAACGTATCACGTTATATGGTATGACGTTATAACGTATCACGTTATATGGTATGACGTTATAACGTATCACGTTATATGGCATAACGTTATAACGTATTACGTTATATGATATAACGTTATAACGTAATACGTTATATGGGATGACGTTATAACGTATTACGTTATATGGCATAATGTTATAACGTATTACGTTATATGTTATGACGTTATAACGGATTACGTTATATGGGACGACGTTATAACGTATTACGTTATATGGTATAACGTCATAACGTATTACGTTATATGTTATAACGTTATAACGTATTACGTTATATGGTATGTCGTTATAACGTATTACGTTATATGGCATAATGTTATAACGTATTACGTTATATGTTATGACGTTATAACGGATTACGTTATAGGGGATGACGTTATAACGTATTACGTTATATGTTATTACGTTATAACGTATTACGTTATATGGTATGACGTTATAACGTATTACGTTATAGGGGATGACGTTATAACGTATTACGTTATATGTTATGACGTTATAACGTATTACGTTATATGGTATGTCGTTATAACGTATTACTTAATATGTTATAACGTTATAACGTATCACGTTATATGGTATGACGTTATAACGTATCACGTTATATGGTATGACGTTATAACGTATCACGTTATATGGCATAACGTTATAACGTATTACGTTATATGATATAACGTTATAACGTAATACGTTATATGGGATGACGTTATAACGTATTACGCTATATGGGATGACGTTATAACGTATTACGTTCTATGTTATAACGTTGTAACGTATTACGTTATATGGTATACAGTTATAACGTATTACGTTATATGGCATAACGTTATAACGTATTACGTTATATGGTATGACGTTATAACGTATTACGTTATAGGGGATGACGTTATAACGTATTACGTTATATGTTATTACGTTATAACGTATTACGTTATATGGGAGACGTTATAACGTAATAGGTTATATGGTATGACGTTATAACGTATTACGCTATATGGGATGACGTTATAACGTATTACGTTCTATGTTATAACGTTGTAACGTATTACGTTATATGGTATACAGTTATAACGTATTACGTTATATGGCATAACGTTATAACGTATTACGTAATATGGTATGACGTTATAACGTATTATGTTATATGGTATCACGTCATAACGTATTACGTTATATGTTATAACGTTATAACGTATTACGTTATATAGTATGTCCTTATAACGTATTACGTTATATGGTATGACGTTATAACGTATTACGTTATATGGGACGACGTTATAACGTATTACGTTATATGGTATGTCGTTATAACGTATTACGTTATATGGCATAATGTTATAACGTATTACGTTATATGTTAAGACGTTATAACGGATTACGTTATATGGGACGACGTTATAACGTATTACGTTATATGGTATAACGTCATAACGTATTACGTTATATGTTATAACGTTATAACGTATTACGTTATATGGTATGTCGTTATAACGAATTACGTTATATGGCATAATGTTATAACGTATTACGTTATATGTTATGACGTTATAACGGATTACGTTATATGGGACGACGTTATAACGTATTACGTTATATGGTATAACGTCATAACGTATTACGTTATATGTTATAACGTTATAACGTATTACGTTATATGGTATGTCGTTATAACGTATTACGTTATATGGCATAATGTTATAACGTATTACGTTATATGTTATGACGTTATAACGGATTACGTTATATGGGACGACGTTATAACGTATTACGTTATATGGTATAACGTCATAACGTATTACGTTATATGTTATAACGTTATAACGTATTACGTTATATGGCATGTCGTTGTAACGTATTAAGTTATATGGCATAACGTTATAACGTATTACGTTATAGGGGATGACGTTATAACGTATTACGTTATATGTTATTACGTTATAACGTATTACGTTATATGGGATGACGTTATAACGTAATAGGTTATATGGTATGACGTTATAACGTATTACGTTATATGGTATGTCGTTATAACGTATTACGTTATATGGCATAATGTTATAACGTATTACGTTATATGTTATGACGTTATAACGGATTACGTTATATGGGACGACGTTATAACGTATTACGTTATATGGTATAACGTCATAACGTATTACGTTATATGGGATGACGTTATAACGTAATAGGTTATATGGTATGACGTTATAACGTATTACGTTATATGGTATAACGTTATAACCTATTACGCTATATGTTATAACGTTATAACGTATTACGTTATATGGTATAACGTTATAACGTATTACGTTATATGTTATAACGTTATAACGAATTACGTTATATGGTATGACGTTATAACGTATTACGTTATATGGGATGACGTTATAACGTATTACTTTCTATGTTATAACGTTGTAACGTATTACGTTATATGGTATACAGTTATAACGTATTACGTTATATGGCATAACGTTATAACGTATTACGTTATATGGTATGACGTTATAACGTATTACGTTATAGGGGATGACGTTATAACGTATTACGTTATATGTTATTACGTTATAACGCATTACGTTATATGGTATGACGTTATAACGTATTACGTTATAGGGGATGACGTTATAACGTACTACGTTACATGGGATGACGTTATAACGTATTACGTTATATGGTATAACGTCATAACGTATTACGTTATATGTTATAACGTTATAACGGATTACGTTATATGGTATAACGTTGTAACGTATTACGTTATATGGTATACAGTTATAACGTATTACGTTATATGGCATAACATTATAACGTATTACGTTATATGGTATGACGTTATAACGTATTACGTTATAGGGGATGACGTTATAACGTATTACGTTATATGTTATTACGTTATAACGTATTACGTTATATGGGAGACGTTATAACGTAATAGGTTATATGGTATGACGTTATAACGTATTACGCTATATGGGATGACGTTATAACGTATTACGTTCTATGTTATAACGTTGTAACGTATTACGTTATATGGTATACAGTTATAACGTATTACGTTATATGGCATAACGTTATAACGTATTACGTAATATGGTATGACGTTATAACGTATTACGTTATATGGTATCACGTCATAACGTATTACGTTATATGTTATAACGTTATAACGTATTACGTTATATAGTATGTCCTTATAACGTATTACGTTATATGGTATGACGTTATAACGTATTACGTTATATGGGACGACGTTATAACGTATTACGTTATATGGTATGTCGTTATAACGTATTACGTTATATGGCATAATGTTATAACGTATTACGTTATATGTTAAGACGTTATAACGGATTACGTTATATGGGACGACGTTATAACGTATTACGTTATATGGTATAACGTCATAACGTATTACGTTATATGTTATAACGTTATAACGTATTACGTTATATGGTATGTCGTTATAACGTATTACGTTATATGGCATAATGTTATAACGTATTACGTTATATGTTATGACGTTATAACGGATTACGTTATATGGGACGACGTTATAACGTATTACGTTATATGGTATAACGTCATAACGTATTACGTTATATGTTATAACGTTATAACGTATTACGTTATATGGTATGTCGTTATAACGTATTACGTTATATGGCATAATGTTATAACGTATTACGTTATATGTTATGACGTTATAACGGATTACGTTATATGGGACGACGTTATAACGTATTACGTTATATGGTATAACGTCATAACGTATTACGTTATATGTTATAACGTTATAACGTATTACGTTATATGGCATGTCGTTGTAACGTATTAAGTTATATGGCATAACGTTATAACGTATTACGTTATAGGGGATGACGTTATAACGTATTACGTTATATGTTATTACGTTATAACGTATTACGTTATATGGGATGACGTTATAACGTAATAGGTTATATGGTATGACGTTATAACGTATTACGTTATATGGTATGTCGTTATAACGTATTACGTTATATGGCATAATGTTATAACGTATTACGTTATATGTTATGACGTTATAACGGATTACGTTATATGGGACGACGTTATAACGTATTACGTTATATGGTATAACGTCATAACGTATTACGTTATATGGGATGACGTTATAACGTAATAGGTTATATGGTATGACGTTATAACGTATTACGTTATATGGTATAACGTTATAACCTATTACGCTATATGTTATAACGTTATAACGTATTACGTTATATGGTATAACGTTATAACGTATTACGTTATATGTTATAACGTTATAACGAATTACGTTATATGGTATGACGTTATAACGTATTACGTTATATGGGATGACGTTATAACGTATTACTTTCTATGTTATAACGTTGTAACGTATTACGTTATATGGTATACAGTTATAACGTATTACGTTATATGGCATAACGTTATAACGTATTACGTTATATGGTATGACGTTATAACGTATTACGTTATACGGGATGACGTTATAACGTATTACGTTATATGTTATTACGTTATAACGTATTACGTTATATGGTATGACGTTATAACGTATTACGTTATAGGGGATGACGTTATAACGTACTACGTTACATGGGATGACGTTATAACGTATTACGTTATATGGTATAACGTCATAACGTATTACGTTATATGTTATAACGTTATAACGGATTACGTTATATGGTATAACGTCATAACGTATTACGTTATATGTTATAACGTTATAACGTATTACGTTATATGGCATGTCGTTGTAACGTATTAAGTTATATGGCATAACGTTATAACGTATTACGTTATAGGGGATGACGTTATAACGTATTACGTTATATGTTATTACGTTATAACGTATTACGTTATATGGGATGACGTTATAACGTAATAGGTTATATGGTATGACGTTATAACGTATTACGCTATATGGGATGACGTTATAACGTATTACGTTCTATGTTATAACGTTGTAACGTATTACGTTATATGGTATACAGTTATAACGTATTACGTTATATGGCATAACGTTATAACGTATTACGTAATATGGTATGACGTTATAACGTATTACGTTATATGGTATAACGTCATAACGTATTACGTTATATGTTATAACGTTATAACGTATTACGTTATATGGCATGTCGTTGTAACGTATTAAGTTATATGGCATAACGTTATAACGTATTACGTTATATGGTATGTCGTTATAACGTATTACTTAATATGTTATAACGTTATAACGTATCACGTTATATGGTATCACGTTATAACGTATCACGTTATATGGTATGACGTTATAACGTATCACGTTATATGGCATAACGTTATAACGTATTACGTTATATGATATAACGTTATAACGTAATACGTTATATGGGATGACGTTATAACGTATTACGTTATATGGCATAATGTTATAACGTATTACGTTATATGTTATGACGTTATAACGGATTACGTTATATGGGACGACGTTATAACGTATTACGTTATATGGTATAACGTCATAACGTATTACGTTATATGTTATAACGTTATAACGTATTACGTTATATAGTATGTCCTTATAACGTATTACGTTATATGGTATGACGTTATAACGTATTACGTTATATGGGACGACGTTATAACGTATTACGTTATATGGTATGTCGTTATAACGTATTACGTTATATGGCATAATGTTATAACGTATTACGTTATATGTTATGACGTTATAACGGATTACGTTATATGGGACGACGTTATAACGTATTACGTTATATGGTATAACGTCATAACGTATTACGTTATATGTTATAACGATATAACGTATTACGTTATATGGTATGTCGTTATAACGTATTACGTTATATGGCATAATGTTATAACGTATTACGTTATATGTTATGACGTTATAACGGATTACGTTATATGGGACGACGTTATAACGTATTACGTTATATGGTATAACGTCATAACGTATTACGTTATATGGGATGACGTTATAACGTAATAGGTTATATGGTATGACGTTATAACGTATTACGTTATATGGTATAACGTTATAACCTATTACGCTATATGTTATAACGTTATAACGTATTACGTTATATGGTATAACGTTATAACGTATTACGTTATATGTTATAACGTTATAACGAATTACGTTATATGGTATGACGTTATAACGTATTACGTTATATGGGATGACGTTATAACGTATTACTTTCTATGTTATAACGTTGTAACGTATTACGTTATATGGTATGACGTTATAACGTATTACGTTATAGGGGATGACGTTATAACGTATTACGTTATATTTTATTACGTAATAACGTATTACGTTATATGGGAGACGTTATAACGTAATAGGTTACATGGTATGACGTTATAACGTATTACGCTATATGGGATGACGTTATAACGTATTACGTTCTATGTTATAACGTTGTAACGTATTACGTTATATGGTATACAGTTATAACGTATTACGTTATATGGCATAACGTTATAACGTATTACGTAATATGGTATGACGTTATAACGTATTACGTTATATGGTATAACGTCATAACGTATTACGTTATATGTTATAACGTTATAACGTATTACGTTATATAGTATGTCCTTATAACGTATTACGTTATATGGTATGACGTTATAACGTATTACGTTATATGGGACGACGTTATAACGTATTACGTTATATGGTATGTCGTTATAACGTATTACGTTATATGGCATAATGTTATAACGTATTACGTTATATGTTATGACGTTATAACGGATTACGTTATATGGGACGACGTTATAACGTATTACGTTATATGGTATAACGTCATAACGTATTACGTTATATGTTATAACGTTATAACGTATTACGTTATATGGTATGTCGTTATAACGTATTACGTTATATGGCATAATGTTATAACGTATTACGTTATATGTTATGACGTTATAACGGATTACGTTATATGGGACGACGTTATAACGTATTACGTTATATGGTATAACGTCATAACGTATTACGTTATATGTTATAACGTTATAACGTATTACGTTATATGGTATGTCGTTATAACGTATTAAGTTATATGGCATAATGTTATAACGTATTACGTTATATGTTATGACGTTATAACGGATTACGTTATATGGGACGACGTTATAACGTATTACGTTATATGGTATAACGTCATAACGTATTACGTTATATGGGATGACGTTATAACGTAATAGGTTATATGGTATGACGTTATAACGTATTACGTTATATGGTATAACGTTATAACCTATTACGCTATATGTTATAACGTTATAACGTATTACGTTATATGGTATAACGTTATAACGTATTACGTTATATGTTATAACGTTAGAACGAATTACGTTATATGGTATGACGTTATAACGTATTACGTTATATGGGATGACGTTATAACGTATTACTTTCTATGTTATAACGTTGTAACGTATTACGTTATATGGTATACAGTTATAACGTATTACGTTATATGGCATAACGTTATAACGTATTACGTTATATGGTATGACGTTATAACGTATTACGTTATAGGGGATGACGTTATAACGTATTACGATATATGTTATTACGTTATAACGTATTACGTTATATGGTATGACGTTATAACGTATTACGTTATAGGGGATGACGTTATAACGTACTACGTTACATGGGATGACGTTATAACGTATTACGTTATATGGTATAACGTCATAACGTATTACGTTATATGTTATAACGTTATAACGTATTACGTTATATGGTATAACGTCATAACGTATTACGTTATATGTTATAACGTTATAACGTATTACGTTATATGGCATGTCGTTGTAACGTATTAAGTTATATGGCATAACGTTATAACGTATTACGTTATAGGGGATGACGTTATAACGTATTACGTTATATGTTATTACGTTATAACGTATTACGTTATATGGTATGACGTTATAACGTATTACGTTATAGGGGATGACGTTATAACGTATTACGTTATATGTTATGACGTTATAACGTATTACGTTATATGGTATGTCGTTATAACGTATTACTTAATATGTTATAACGTTATAACGTATCACGTTATATGTTATAACGTTATAACGTATTACGTTATATGGCATGTCGTTGTAACGTATTAAGTTATATGGCATAACGTTATAACGTATTACGTTATAGGGGATGACGTTATAACGTATTACGTTATATGTTATTACGTTATAACGTATTACGTTATATGGTATAACGTCATAACGTATTACGTTATATGTTATAACGTTATAACGTATTACGTTATATGGTATAACGTCATAACGTATTACGTTATATGTTATAACGTTATAACGTATTACGTTATATGGCATGTCGTTGTAACGTATTAAGTTATATGGCATAACGTTATAACGTATTACGTTATAGGGGATGACGTTATAACGTATTACGTTATATGTTATTACGTTATAACGTATTACGTTATATGGTATGACGTTATAACGTATTACGTTATAGGGGATGACGTTATAACGTATTACGTTATATGTTATGACGTTATAACGTATTACGTTATATGGTATGTCCTTATAACGTATTACTTAATATGTTATAACGTTATAACGTATCACGTTATATGGTATGACGTTATAACGTATCACGTTATATGGTATGACGTTATAACGTATCACGTTATATGGCATAACGTTATAACGTATTACGTTATATGATATAACGTTATAACGTAATACGTTATATGGGATGACGTTATAACGTATTACGTTATATGGGACGACGTTATAACGTATTACGTTATATGGTATGTCGTTATAACGTATTACGTTATATGGCATAATGTTATAACGTATTACGTTATATGTTATGACGTTATAACGGATTACGTTATATGGGACGACGTTATAACGTATTACGTTATATGGTATAACGTCATAACGTATTACGTTATATGTTATAACGTTATAACGTATTACGTTATATGGTATGTCGTTATAACGTATTACGTTATATGGCATAATGTTATAACGTATTACGTTATATGTTATGACGTTATAACGGATTACGTTATATGGGACGACGTTATAACGTATTACGTTATATGGTATAACGTCATAACGTATTACGTTATATGTTATAACGTTATAACGTATTACGTTATATGGTATGTCGTTATAACGTATTACGTTATATGGCATAATGTTATAACGTATTACGTTATATGTTATGACGTTATAACGGATTACGTTATATGGGACGACGTTATAACGTATTACGTTATATGGTATAACGTCATAACGTATTACGTTATATGGGATGACGTTATAACGTAATAGGTTATATGGTATGACGTTATAACGTATTACGTTATATGGTATAACGTTATAACCTATTACGCTATATGTTATAACGTTATAACGTATTACGTTATATGGTATAACGTTATAACGTATTACGTTATATGTTATAACGTTATAACGAATTACGTTATATGGTATGACGTTATAACGTATTACGTTATATGGGATGACGTTATAACGTATTACTTTCTATGTTATAACGTTGTAACGTATTACGTTATATGGTATACAGTTATAACGTATTACGTTATATGGCATAACGTTATAACGTATTACGTTATATGGTATGACGTTATAACGTATTACGTTATAGGGGATGACGTTATAACGTATTACGTTATATGTTATTACGTTATAACGTATTACGTTATATGGTATGACGTTATAACGTATTACGTTATAGGGGATGACGTTATAACGTACTACGTTACATGGGATGACGTTATAACGTATTACGTTATATGGTATAACGTCATAACGTATTACGTTATATGTTATAACGTTATAACGTATTACGTTATATGGTATAACGTCATAACGTATTACGTTATATGTTATAACGTTATAACGTATTACGTTATATGGCATGTCGTTGTAACGTATTAAGTTATATGGCATAACGTTATAACGTATTACGTTATAGGGGATGACGTTATAACGTATTACGTTATATGTTATTACGTTATAACGTATTACGTTATATGGTATGACGTTATAGCGTATTACGTTATATGTTATGACGTTATAACGTATTACGTTATATGGTACGTCGTTATAACGTATTACTTAATATGTTATAACGTTATAACGTATCACGTTATATGTTATAACGTTATAACGTATTACGTTATATGGCATGTCGTTGTAACGTATCAAGTTATATGGCATAACGTTATAACGTATTACGTTATAGGGGATGACGTTATAACGTATTACGTTATATGTTATTACGTTATAACGTATTACGTTATATGGTATAACGTCATAACGTATTACGTTATATGTTATAACGTTATAACGTATTACGTTATATGGTATAACGTCATAACGTATTACGTTATATGTTATAACGTTATAACGTATTACGTTATATGGCATGTCGTTGTAACGTATTAAGTTATATGGCATAACGTTATAACGTATTACGTTATAGGGGATGACGTTATAACGTATTACGTTATATGTTATTACGTTATAACGTATTACGTTATATGGTATGACGTTATAACGTATTACGTTATAGGGGATGACGTTATAACGTATTACGTTATATGTTATGACGTTATAACGTATTACGTTATATGGTATGTCGTTATAACGTATTACTTAATATGTTATAACGTTACAACGTATCACGTTATATGGTATGACGTTATAACGTATCACGTTATATGGTATGACGTTATAACGTATCACGTTATATGGCATAACGTTATAACGTATTACGTTATATGATATAACGTTATAACGTAATACGTTATATGGGATGACGTTATAACGTATTACGCTATATGGGATGACGTTATAACGTATTACGTTCTATGTTATAACGTTGTAACGTATTACGTTATATGGTATACAGTTATAACGTATTACGTTATATGGCATAACGTTATAACGTATTACGTTATATGGTATGACGTTATAACGTATTACGTTATAGGGGATGACGTTATAACGTATTACGTTATATGTTATTACGTTATAACGTATTACGTTATATGGGATGACGTTATAACGTAATAGGTTATATGGTATGACGTTATAACGTATTACGCTATATGGGATGACGTTATAACGTATTACGTTCTATGTTATAACGTTGTAACGTATTACGTTATATGGTATACAGTTATAACGTATTACGTTATATGGCATAACGTTATAACGTATTACGTAATATGGTATGACGTTATAACGTATTACGTTATATGGTATAACGTCATAACGTATTACGTTATATGTTATAACGTTATAACGTATTACGTTATATGGCATGTCGTTGTAACGTATTAAGTTATATGGCATAACGTTATAACGTATTACGTTATATGGTATGTCGTTATAACGTATTACTTAATATGTTATAACGTTATAACGTATCACGTTATATGGTATGACGTTATAACGTATCACGTTATATGGTATGACATTATAACGTATCACGTTATATGGCATAACGTTATAACGTATTACGTTATATGATATAACGTTATAACGTAATACGTTATATGGGATGACGTTATAACGTATTACGTTATATGGCATAATGTTATAACGTATTACGTTATATGTTATGACGTTATAACGGATTACGTTATATGGGACGACGTTATAACGTATTACGTTATATGGTATAACGTCATAACGTATTACGTTATATGTTATAACGTTATAACGTATTACGTTATATGGTATGTCGTTATAACGTATTACGTTATATGGCATAATGTTATAACGTATTACGTTATATGTTATGACGTTATAACGGATTACGTTATAGGGGATGACGTTATAACGTATTACGTTATATGTTATTACGTTATAACGTATTACGTTATATGGTATGACGTTATAACGTATTACGTTATAGGGGATGAC
Organism: Bombus huntii; assembly: GCF_024542735.1. NCBI lineage: Eukaryota > Metazoa > Arthropoda > Insecta > Hymenoptera > Apidae > Bombus > Bombus huntii. Next base: position 23,719,149 of record NC_066238.1, read on the forward strand.
GTTATAACGTATTACGTTATATGGGATGACGTTATAACGTATTACGTTCTATGTTATAACGTTGTAACGTATTACGTTATATGGTATACAGTTATAACGTATTACGTTATATGGCATAACGTTATAACGTATTACGTTATATGGTATGACGTTATAACGTATTACGTTATAGGGGATGACGTTATAACGTATTACGTTATATGTTATTACGTTATAACGTATTACGTTATATGGTATGACGTTATAACGTATTACGTTATAGGGGATGACGTTATAACGTATTACGTTATATGTTATGACGTTATAACGTATTACGTTATATGGTATGTCGTTATAACGTATTACTTAATATGTTATAACGTTATAACGTATCACGTTATATGGGATGACGTTATAACGTATTACGCTATATGGGATGACGTTATAACGTATTACGTTCTATGTTATAACGTTGTAACGTATTACGTTATATGGTATACAGTTATAACGTATTACGTTATATGGCATAACGTTATAACGTATTACGTTATATGGTATGACGTTATAACGTATTACGTTATAGGGGATGACGTTATAACGTATTACGTTATATGTTATTACGTTATAACGTATTACGTTATATGGGATGACGTTATAACGTATTACGTTATATGGGACGACGTTATAACGTATTACGTTATATGGTATGTCGTTATAACGTATTACGTTATATGGCATAATGTTATAACGTATTACGTTATATGTTATGACGTTATAACGGATTACGTAATATGGTATGACGTTATAACGTATTACGTTATATGGTATAACGTCATAACGTATTACGTTATATGTTATAACGTTATAACGTATTACGTTATATAGTATGTCCTTATAACGTATTACGTTATATGGTATGACGTTATAACGTATTACGTTATATGGGACGACGTTATAACGTATTACGTTATATGGTATGTCGTTATAACGTATTACGTTATATGGCATAATGTTATAACGTATTACGTTATATGTTATGACGTTATAACGGATTACGTTATATGGGACGACGTTATAACGTATTACGTTATATGGTATAACGTCATAACGTATTACGTTATATGTTATAACGTTATAACGTATTACGTTATATGGTATGTCGTTATAACGTATTACGTTATATGGCATAATGTTATAACGTATTACGTTATATGTTATGACGTTATAACGGATTACGTTATATGGGACGACGTTATAACGTATTACGTTATATGGTATAACGTCATAACGTATTACGTTATATGTTATAACGTTATAACGTATTACGTTATATGGTATGTCGTTATAACGTATTACGTTATATGGCATAATGTTATAACGTAATACGTTATATGTTATGACGTTATAACGGATTACGTTATATGGGACGACGTTATAACGTATTACGTTATATGGTATAACGTCATAACGTATTACGTTATATGGGATGACGTTATAACGTAATAGGTTATATGGTATGACGTTATAACGTATTACGTTATATGGTATAACGTTATAACCTATTACGCTATATGTTATAACGTTATAACGTATTACGTTATATGGTATAACGTTATAACGTATTACGTTATATGTTATAACGTTATAACGAATTACGTTATATGGTATGACGTTATAACGTATTACGTTATATGGGATGACGTTATAACGTATTACTTTCTATGTTATAACGTTGTAACGTATTACGTTATATGGTATACAGTTATAACGTATTACGTTATATGGCATAACGTTATAACGTATTACGTTATATGGTATGACGTTATAACGTATTACGTTATAGGGGATGACGTTATAACGTATTACGTTATATGTTATTACGTTATAACGTATTACGTTATATGGTATGACGTTATAACGTATTACGTTATAGGCGATGACGTTATAACGTACTACGTTACATGGGATGACGTTATAACGTATTACGTTATATGGTATAACGTCATAACGTATTACGTTATATGTTATAACGTTATAACGTATTACGTTATATGGTATAACGTCATAACGTATTACGTTATATGTTATAACGTTATAACGTATTACGTTATATGGCATGTCGTTGTAACGTATTAAGTTATATGGCATAACGTTATAACGTATTACGTTATAGGGGATGACGTTATAACGTATTACGTTATATGTTATTACGTTATAACGTATTACGTTATATGGTATGACGTTATAACGTATTACGTTATAGGGGATGACGTTATAACGTATTACGTTATATGTTATGACGTTATAACGTATTACGTTATATGGTATGTCGTTATAACGTATTACTTAATATGTTATAACGTTATAACGTATCACGTTATATGTTATAACGTTATAACGTATTACATTATATGGCATGTCGTTGTAACGTATTAAGTTATATGGCATAACGTTATAACGTATTACGTTATAGGGGATGACGTTATAACGTATTACGTTATATGTTATTACGTTATAACGTATTACGTTATATGGTATAACGTCATAACGTATTACGTTATATGTTATAACGTTATAACGTATTACGTTATATGGTATAACGTCATAACGTATTACGTTATATGTTATAACGTTATAACGTATTACGTTATATGGCATGTCGTTGTAACGTATTAAGTTATATGTTATGACGTTATAACGTATTACGTTATATGGTATGTCCTTATAACGTATTACTTAATATGTTATAACGTTATAACGTATCACGTTATATGGTATGACGTTATAACGTATCACGTTATATGGTATGACGTTATAACGTGTCACGTTATATGGCATAACGTTATAACGTATTACGTTATATGATATAACGTTATAACGTAATACGTTATATGGGATGACGTTATAACGTATTACGCTATATGGGATGACGTTATAACGTATTACGTTCTATGTTATAACGTTGTAACGTATTACGTTATATGGTATACAGTTATAACGTATTACGTTATAGGGGATGACGTTATAACGTATTACGTTATATGTTATTACGTTATAACGTATTACGTTATATGGGATGACGTTATAACGTAATAGGTTATATGGTATGACGTTATAACGTATTACGCTATATGGGATGACGTTATAACGTATTACGTTATACGGTATAACGTCATAACGTATTACGTTATATGTTATAACGTTATAACGTATTACGTTATATAGTATGTCCTTATAACGTATTACGTTATATGGTATGACGTTATAACGTATTACGTTATATGGGACGACGTTATAACGTATTACGATATATGGTATGTCGTTATAACGTATTACGTTATATGGCATAATGTTATAACGTATTACGTTATATGTTATGACGTTATAACGGATTACGTTATATGGGACGACGTTATAACGTATTACGTTATATGTTATTACGTTATAACGTATTACGTTATATGGGATGACGTTATAACGTAATAGGTTATATGGTATGACGTTATAACGTATTACGCTATATGGGATGACGTTGTAACGTATTACGTTCTATGTTATAACGTTGTAACGTATTACGTTATATGGTATACAGTTATAACGTATTACGTTATATGGCATAACGTTATAACGTATTACGTAATATGGTATGACGTTATAACGTATTACGTTATATGGTATAACGTCATAACGTATTACGTTATATGTTATAACGTTATAACGTATTACGTTATATGGCATGTCGTTGTAACGTATTAAGTTATATGGCATAACGTTATAACGTAATACGTTATATGGGATGACGTTATAACGTAACAGGTTATATGGTATGACGTTATAACGTATTACGCTATATGGGATGACGTTATAACGTATTACGTTCTATGTTATAACGTTGTAACGTATTACGCTATATGGTATACAGTTATAACGTATTACGTTATATGGCATAACGTTATAACGTATTACGTTATATGGTATGACGTTATAACGTATTACGTTATAGGGGATGACGTTATAACGTATTACGTTATATGTTATTACGTTATAACGTATTACGTTATATGGGATGACGTTATAACGTAATAGGTTATATGGTATGACGTTATAACGTATTACGCTATATGGGATGACGTTATAACGTATTACGTTCTATGTTATAACGTTGTAACGTATTACGTTATATGGTATACAGTTATAACGTATTACGTTATATGGCATAACGTTATAACGTATTACGTAATATGGTATGACGTTATAACGTATTACGTTATATGGTATAACGTCATAACGTATTACGTTATATGTTATAACGTTATAACGTATTACGTTATATAGTATGTCCTTATAACGTATTACGTTATATGGTATGACGTTATAACGTATTACGTTATATGGGACGACGTTATAACGTATTACGTTATATGGTATGTCGTTATAACGTATTACGTTATATGGCATAATGTTATAACGTATTACGTTATATGTTATGACGTTATAACGGATTACGTTATATGGGACGACGTTATAACGTATTACGTTATATGGTATAACGTCATAACGTATTACGTTATATGTTATAACGTTATAACGTATTACGTTATATAGTATGTCCTTATAACGTATTACGTTATATGGTATGACGTTATAACGTATTACGTTATATGGGATGACGTTATAACGTATTACGTTATATGCGACGACGTTATAGCGCATTACATTATATGGTATAACGTTATAAGGTATTACGTTATATGGAATAACGTTATAACCTATTACGCTATATGTTATAACGTTATAACGTATTACGTTATATGGTATAACGTTATAACGTATTACGTTATATGTTATAACGTTATAACGTATTACGTTATATGGTATGACGTTATAACGTATTACGTTATATGGGATGACGTTATAACGTATTACGTTCTATGTTATAACGTTGTAACGTATTACGTTATATGGTATACAGTTATAACGTATTACGTTATATGGCATAACGTTATAACGTATTACGTTATATGGTATGACGTTATAACGTATTACGTTATAGGGGATGACGTTATAACCTATTACGTTATATGTTATTACGTTATAACGTATTACGCTATATGGGATGACGTTATAACGTATTACGTTCTATGTTATAACGTTGTAACGTATTACGTTATATGGCATAACGTTATAACGTATTACGTAATATGGTATGACGTTATAACGTATTACGTTATATGGTATAACGTCATAACGTATTACGTTATATGTTATAACGTTATAACGTATTACGTTATATAGTATGTCCTTATAACGTATTACGTTATATGGTATGACGTTATAACGTATTACGTTATATGGGACGACGTTATAACGTATTACGTTATATGGTATGTCGTTATAACGTATTACGTTATATGGCATAACGTTATAACGTATTACGTTATATGGTATGACGTTATAACGTATTACGTTATAGGGGATGACGTTATAACGTATTACGTTATATGTTATTACGTTATAACGTATTACGTTATATGGGATGACGTTATAACGTAATAGGTTATATGGTATGACGTTATAACGTATTACGTTATATGTTATGACGTTATAACGTATTACGTTATATGGTATGTCGTTATAACGTATTACTTAATATGTTATAACGTTATAACGTATCACGTTATATGGTATGACGTTATAACGTATCACGTTATATGGTATGACGTTATAACGTATCACGTTATATGGCATAACGTTATAACGTATTACGTTATATGATATAACGGTATAACGTAATACGTTATATGGGATGACGTTATAACGTAATAGGTTATATGGTATGACGTTATAACGTATTACGCTATATGGGATGACGTTATAACGTATTACGTTCTATGTTATAACGTTGTAACGTATTACGTTATATGGTATACAGTTACAACGTATTACGTTATATGGCATAACGTTATAACGTATTACGTTATATGGTATGACGTTATAACGTATTACGTTATAGGGGATGACGTTATAACGTATTACGTTATATGTTATTACGTTATAACGTATTACGTTATATGGGATGACGTTATAACGTAATAGGTTATATGGTATGACGTTATAACGTATTACGCTATATGGGATGACGTTATAACGTATTACGTTCTATGCTATAACGTTGTAACGTATTACGTTATATGGTATACAGTTATAACGTATTACGTTATATGGCATAACGTTATAACGTATTACGTAATATGGTATGACGTTATAACGTATTACGTTATATGGTATAACGTCATAACGTATTACGTTATATGTTATAACGTTATAACGTATTACGTTATATAGTATGTCCTTATAACGTATTACGTTATATGGTATGACGTTATAACGTATTACGTTATATGGGACGACGTTATAACGTATTACGTTATATGGTATGTCGTTATAACGTATTACGTTATATGGCATAATGTTATAACGTATTACGTTATATGTTATGACGTTATAACGGATTACGTTATATGGGACGACGTTATAACGTATTACGTTATATGGTATAACGTCATAACGTATTACGTTATATGTTATAACGTTATAACGTATTACGTTATATGGTATGTCGTTATAACGTATTACGTTATATGGCATAATGTTATAACGTATTACGTTATATGTTATAACGTTATAACGTACTACGTTATATGGGATGACGTTATAACGTATTACGTTATATGCGACGACGTTATAGCGCATTACATTATATGGTATAACGTTATAAGGTATTACGTTATATGGTATAACGTTATAACCTATTACGCTATATGTTATAACGTTATAACGTATTACGTTATATGGTATAACGTTATAACGTATTACGTTATATGTTATAACGTTATAACGTATTACGTTATATGGTATGACGTTATAACGTATTACGTTATATGGGATGACGTTATAACGTATTACTTTCTATGTTATAACGTTGTAACGTATTACGTTATATGGTATACAGTTATAACGTATTACGTTATATGGCATAACGTTATAACGTATTACGTTATATGGTATGACGTTATAACGTATTACGTTATAGGGGATGACGTTATAACGTATTACGTTATATGTTATTACGTTATAACGTATTACGTTATATGGTATGACGTTATAACGTATTACGTTATAGGGGATGACGTTATAACGTACTACGTTACATGGGATGACGTTATAACGTATTACGTTATATGGTATAACGTCATAACATATTACGTTATATGTTATAACGTTATAACGTATTACGTTATATGGTATAACGTCATAACGTATTACGTTATATGTTATAACGTTATAACGTATTACGTTATATGGCATGTCGTTGTAACGTATTAAGTTATATGGCATAACGTTATAACGTATTACGTTATAGGGGATGACGTTATAACGTATTACGTTATATGTTATTACGTTATAACGTATTACGTTATATGGTATGACGTTATAACGTATTACGTTATAGGGGATGACGTTATAACGTATTACGTTATATGTTATGACGTTATAACGTATTACGTTATATGGTATGTCGTTATAACGTATTACTTAATATGTTATAACGTTATAACGTATCACGTTATATGGTATGACGTTATAACGTATCACGTTATATGGTATGACGTTATAACGTATCACGTTATATGGCATAACGTTATAACGTATTACGTTATATGATATAACGTTATAACGTAATACGTTATATGGGATGACGTTATAACGTAATAGGTTATATGGTATGACGTTATAACGTATTACGCTATATGGGATGACGTTATAACGTATTACGTTATATGTTATTACGTTATAACGTATTACGTTATATGGTGTGACGTTATAACGCATTACGTTATATGGTATGTCGTTATAACGTATTAAGTTATGTGGCATAACTTTATAACGTATTACGTTATATGATATGACGTTATAACGTATTACGTTATATGGAACGACGTTATAACGTATTACGTTATATGGTATAACGTCATAACGTATTACGTTATATGTTATAACGTTATAACGTATTACGTTATATAGTATGTCCTTATAACGTATTACGTTATATGGCATAACGTTATAACGTATTACGTTATATGTTATGACGTTATAACGTATTACGTTATATGGTATGTCGTTATAACGTATTACTTAATATGTTATAACGTTATAACGTATCACGTTATATGGTATGACGTTATAACGTATCACGTTATATGGTATGACGTTATAACGTATCACGTTATATGGCATAACGTTATAACGTATTACGTTATATGTTATTACGTTATAACGTATTACGTTATATGGTGTGACGTTATAACGCATTACGTTATATGGTATGTCGTTATAACGTATTAAGTTATGTGGCATAACTTTATAACGTATTACGTTATATGGTATGACGTTATAACGTATTACGTTATATGGAACGACGTTATAACGTATTACGTTATATGGTATAACGTCATAACGTATTACGTTATATGTTATAACGTTATAACGTATTACGTTATATAGTATGTCCTTATAACGTATTACGTTATATGGCATAACGTTATAACGTATTACGTTATATGTTATGACGTTATAACGTATTACGTTATATGGTATGTCGTTATAACGTATTACTTAATATGTTATAACGTTATAACGTATCACGTTATATGGTATGACGTTATAACGTATCACGTTATATGGTATGACGTTATAACGTATCACGTTATATGGCATAACGTTATAACGTATTACGTTATATGATATAACGTTATAACGTAATACGTTATATGGGATGACGTTATAACGTAATAGGTTATATGGTATGACGTTATAACGTATTACGCTATATGGGATGACGTTATAACGTATTAGGTTCTATGTTATAACGTTGTAACGTATTACGTTATATGGTATACAGTTATAACGTATTACGTTATATGGCATAACGTTATAACGTATTACGTTATATGGTATGACGTTATAACGTATTACGTTATAGGGGATGACGTTATAACGTATTACGTTATATGTTATTACGTTATAACGTATTACGTTATATGGTGTGACGTTATAACGCATTACGTTATATGGTATGTCGTTATAACGTATTAAGTTATGTGGCATAACTTTATAACGTATTACGTTATATGATATAACGTTATAACGTAATACGTTATATGGGATGACGTTATAACGTAATAGGTTATATGGTATGACGTTATAACGTATTACGCTATATGGGATGACGTTATAACGTATTAGGTTCTATGTTATAACGTTGTAACGTATTACGTTATATGGTATACAGTTATAACGTATTACGTTATATGGCATAACGTTATAACGTATTACGTTATATGGTATGACGTTATAACGTATTACGTTATAGGGGATGACGTTATAACGTATTACGTTATATGTTATTACGTTATAACGTATTACGTTATATGTTATAACGTTATAACGTATTACGTTATATGGTATGTCGTTGTAACGTATTAAGTTATATGGCATAACGTTATAACGTATTACGTTATATGGTATGACGTTATAACGTATTACGTTATAGGGGATGACGTTATAACGTATTACGTTATATGTTATTACGTTATAACGTATTACGTTATATGGTATAACGATATAACGTATTACGTTATATGGAACGACGTTATAACGTATTACGTTATATAGTATGACGTTATAACGTAATACGTTAATTGTTATGACGTTATAACGTACTACGTTACATGGGATGACGTTATAACGTATTACGTTATATGGGACGACGTTATAGCGCATGACATTATATGGTATAACGTTATAACGTATTACGTTATATGTTATAACGTTATAACGTATTACGTTATATGGTATGTCGTTGTAACGTATTAAGTTATATGGCATAACGTTATAACGTTATACGTTATATGGTATGACGTTATAACGTATTACGTTATAGGGGATGACGTTATAACGTATTACGTTATATGTTATTACGTTATAACGTATTACGTTATATGGTATAACGTTATAACGTATTACGTTATATGGTATGTCGTTATAACGTATTAAGTTATGTGGCATAACGTTATAACGTATTACGTTATATGGGATGACGTTATAACGTATTACGTTATATGGCATAACGTTATAACGTATTACGTTATATGGGATGACGTTATAACGTAATAGGTTATATGGTATGACGTTATAACGTATTACGTTATATGGTATGTCGTTATAACGTATTAAGTTATGTGGCACAACGTTATAACTTAATACGTTATATGGTATGACGTTATAACTTAATACGTTATTTGTTATGACGTTATAACGTACTACGTTATATGGGATGACGTTATAACGTATTACGTTATATGCAACGACGTTATAGCGCATTACATTATATGGTATAACGTTATATCGTATTACGTTATATGGTATGACGTTATAACGTATTACGTTATATGTTATTACGTTATAACGTATTACGTTATATGGTATGACGTTATAACGTATTACGTTATAGGGGATGACGTTATAACGTATTACGTTATATGTTATGACGTTATAACGTATTACGTTACATGGGATGACGTTATAACGTATTACGTTATATGTTATTACGTTATAACGTATTACGTTATATGGTATGACGTTATAACGTATTACGTTATAGGGGATGACGTTATAACGTATTACGTTATATGTTATGACGTTATAACGTATTACGTTATATGGGATGACGTTATAACGTATTACGTTATATGCAACGACGTTATAGCGCATTACATTATATGGTATAACGTTATATCGTATTACGTTATATGGTATGTCGTTATAACGTATTACTTAATATGTTATAACGTTATAACGTATCACGTTATATGGTATGACGTTATAACGTATCACGTTATGTGGTATGACGTTATAACGTATCACGTTATATGGCATAACGTTATAACGTATTACGTTATATGATATAACGTTATAACGTAATACGTTATATGGGATGACGTTATAACGTAATAGGTTATATGGTATGACGTTATAACGTATTACGCTATATGGGATGACGTTATAACGTATTACGTTATATGTTATTACGTTATAACGTATTACGTTATATGGTGTGACGTTATAACGTATTACGTTATATAGTATGTCCTTATAACGTATTACGTTATATGGCATAACGTTATAACGTATTGCGTTATATGTTATGACGTTATAACGTATTACGTTATATGGTATGTCGTTATAACGTATTACTTAATATGTTATAACGTTATAACGTATCACGTTATATGGTATGACGTTATAACGTATCACGTTATATGGTATGACGTTATAACGTATCACGTTATATGGCATAACGTTATAACGTATTACGTTATATGTTATTACGTTATAACGTATTACGTTATATGGTGTGACGTTATAACGCATTACGTTATATGGTATGTCGTTATAACGTATTAAGTTATGTGGCATAACTTTATAACGTATTACGTTATATGGTATGACGTTATAACGTATTACGTTATATGGAACGACGTTATAACGTATTACGTTATATGGTATAACGTCATAACGTATTACGTTATATGTTATAACGTTATAACGTATTACGTTATATAGTATGTCCTTATCACGTATTACGTTATATGGCATAACGTTATAACGTATTACGTTATATGTTATGACGTTATAACGTATTACGTTATATGGTATGTCGTTATAACGTATTACTTAATATGTTATAACGTTATAACGTATCACGTTATATGGTATGACGTTATCACGTATCACGTTATATGGTATGACGTTATAACGTATCACGTTATATGGCATAACGTTATAACGTATTACGTTATATGATATAACGTTATAACGTAATACGTTATATGGGATGACGTTATAACGTAATAGGTTATATGGTATGGCGTTATAACGTATTACGCTATATGGGATGACGTTATAACGTATTAGGTTCTATGTTATAACGTTGTAACGTATTACGTTATATGGTATACAGTTATAACGTATTACGTTATATGGCATAACGTTATAACGTATTACGTTATATGGTATGACGTTATAACGTATTACGTTATAGGGGATGACGTTATAACGTATTACGTTATATGTTATTACGTTATAACGTATTACGTTATATGGTGTGACGTTATAACGCATTACGTTATATGGTATGTCGTTATAACGTATTAAGTTATGTGGCATAACTTTATAACGTATTACGTTATATGGTATGACGTTATAACGTATTACGTTATATGGAACGACGTTATGACGTATTACGTTATATAGTATGACGTTATAACGTAATACGTTAATTGTTATGACGTTATAACGTACTACGTTACATGGGATGACGTTATAACGTATTACGTTATATGGGACGACGTTATAGCGCATGACATTATATGGTATAACGTTATAACGTATTACGTTATATGTTATAACGTTATAACGTATTACGTTATATGGTATGTCGTTGTAACGTATTAAGTTATATGGCATAACGTTATAACGTATTACGCTATATGGTATGACGTTATAACGTATTACGTTATAGGGGATGACGTTATAACGTATTACGTTATATGTTATTACGTTATAACGTATTACGTTATATGGTATAACGTTATAACGTATTACGTTATATGGTATGTCGTTATAACGTATTAAGTTATGTGGCATAACGTTATAACGTATTACGTTATATGGGATGACGTTATAACGTATTACGTTATATGGCATAACGTTATAACGTATTACGTTATATGGGATGACGTTATAACGTAATAGGTTATATGGTATGACGTTATAACGTATTACGTTATATGGTATGTCGTTATAACGTATTAAGTTATGTGGCACAACGTTATAACTTAATACGTTATATGGTATGACGTTATAACTTAATACGTTATTTGTTATGACGTTATAACGTACTACGTTATATGGGATGACGTTATAACGTATTACGTTATATGCAACGACGTTATAGCGCATTACGTTATATGGGATGACGTTATAACGTATTACGTTATATGGTATAACGTTATAACGTATTACGTTATAGGGGATGACGTTATAACGTATTACGTTATATGTTATGACGTTATAACGCATTACGTTATATGGGACGACGTTATAACGTAATAGGTTATATGGTATGACGTTATAACGTATTACGTTATATGGCATAACGTTATAACGTATTACGTTATATGTTATAACGTTATAACGTATTACGTTATATGGTATGTCGTTATAACGTATTAAGTTATGTGGCATAACGTTATAACGAATTACGTTATATGGTATGACGTTATAACGTATTACGTTATATGTTATGACGTTATAACGTATTACGTTATATGGTATAACGTTATAACGTATTACGTTATATGGTATGTCGTTATAACGTATTGCGTTATATGGCATAATGTTATAACGTATTACGTTATATGTTATGACGTTATAACGGATTACGTTATATATTATAACGTTATAACGTATTACGTTATAGGGGATGACGTTATAACGTATTACGTTATATGTTATGACGTTATAACGGATTACGTTATATGGGACGACGTTATAACGTAATAAGTTATATGGTATGACGGTATAACGTATTACGTTATATGGTATGTCGTTATAACGTATTAAGTTATGTGGCATAGCGTTATAACGTATTACGTTATATGGTATGACGTTATAACGTATTACGTTATATGTTATAACGTTATAACGTATTACGTTATATGTTATAACGTTATAACGTATTACGTTATATGGTATATCGTTATAACGTATTGCGTTATATGGCATAATGTTATAACGTATTACGTTATATGTTATGACGTTATAACGGATTACGTTATAGGGGATGACGTTATAACGTATTACGTTATATGTTATTACGTTATAACGTATTACGTTATATGGTATGACGTTATAACGTATTACGTTATAGGGGATGACGTTATAACGTACTACGTTACATGGGATGACGTTATAACGTATTACGTTATATGGTATAACGTCATAACGTATTACGTTATATGTTATAACGTTATAACGTATTACGTTATATGGTATAACGTCATAACGTATTACGTTATATGTTATAACGTTATAACGTATTACGTTATATGGTATGACGTTATAACGTATTACGTTATATGGGATGACGTTATAACGTATTACGTTATATGGTATAACGTTATAACGTATTACGTTATATGGTATAACGTTATAACGTATTACGTTATAGGGGATGACGTTATAACGTATTACGTTATATGTTATGACGTTATAACGGATTACGTTATATGGGACGACGTTATAACGTATTACGTTATATGGTATGTCGTTATAACGTATTACTTAATATGTTATAACGTTATAACGTATCACGTTATATGGTATGACGTTATAACGTTTCACGTTATATGGTATGACGTTATAACGTATCACGTTATATGGCATAACGTTATAACGTATTACGTTATATGATATAACGTTATAACGTAATACGTTATATGGGATGACGTTATAACGTAATAGGTTATATGGTATGACGTTATAACGTATTACGCTATATGGGATGACGTTATAACGTATTACGTTCTATGTTATAACGTTGTAACGTATTACGTTATATGGTATACAGTTATAACGTATTACGTTATATGGCATAACGTTATAACGTATTACGTTATATGGTATGACGTTATAACGTATTACGTTATAGGGGATGACGTTATAACGTATTACGTTATATGTTATTACGTTATAACGTATTACGTTATATGGTGTGACGTTATAACGCATTACGTTATATGGTATGTCGTTATAACGTATTAAGTTATGTGGCATAACTTTATAACGTATTACGTTATATGGCATAACGTTATAACGTATTACGTTATATGGTATGACGTTATAACGTATTACGTTATAGGGGATGACGTTATAACGTATTACGTTATATGTTATTACGTTATAACGTATTACGTTATATGGTATGACGTTATAACGTATTACGTTATAGGGGATGACGTTATAACGTATTACGTTATATGGCATGTCGTTGTAACGTATTAAGTTATATGGCATAACGTTATAACGTATTACGTTATAGGGGATGACGTTATAACGTATTACGTTATATGTTATTACGTTATAACGTATTACGTTATATGGTGTGACGTTATAACGCATTACGTTATATGGTATGTCGTTATAACGTATTACGTTATATGGGATGACGTTATAACGTATTACTTTCTATGTTATAACGTTGTAACGTATTACGTTATATGGTATACAGTTATAACGTATTACGTTATATGGCATAACGTTATAACGTATTACGTTATATGGTATGACGTTATAACGTATTACGTTATATGGTATGTCGTTATAACGTATTACTTAATATGTTATAACGTTATAACGTATCACGTTATATGGTATGACGTTATAACGTATTACGTTATGTGGTATGTCGTTATAACGTATTAAGTTATGTGGCATAACTTTATAACGTATTACGTTATATGGTATGACGTTATAACGTATTACGTTATATGGAACGACGTTATAACGTATTACGTTATATGGTATAACGTCATAACGTATTACGTTATATGTTATAACGTTATAACGTATTACGTTATATAGTATGTCCTTATAACGTATTACGTTATATGGCATAACGTTATAACGTATTACGTTACATGTTATGACATTATAACGTATTACGTTATATGGTATGTCGTTATAACGTATTACTTAATATGTTATAACGTTATAACGTATCACGTTATATGGTATGACGTTATAACGTATCACGTTATATGGTATGACGTTATAACGTATCACGTTATATGGCATAACGTTATAACGTATTACGTTATATGGTATGACGTTATAACGTATTACGTTATAGGGGATGACGTTATAACGTATTACGTTATATGTTATTACGTTATAACGTATTACGTTATATGGTATAACGTTATAACGTATTACGTTATATGGTATGTCGTTATAACGTATTAAGTTATGTGGCATAACGTTATAACGTATTACGTTATATGGGATGACGTTATAACGTATTACGTTATATGGCATAACGTTATAACGTATTACGTTATATGGGATGACGTTATAACGTAATAGGTTATATGGTATGACGTTATAACGTATTACGTTATATGGTATGTCGTTATAACGTATTAAGTTATGTGGCACAACGTTATAACTTAATACGTTATATGGTATGACGTTATAACTTAATACGTTATTTGTTATGACGTTATAACGTACTACGTTATATGGGATGACGTTATAACGTATTACGTTATATGCAACGACGTTATAGCGCATTACATTATATGGTATAACGTTATATCGTATTACGTTATATGGTATGACGTTATAACGTATTAGGTTATATGGGACGACGTTATAACGTATTACGTTATATGGTATATCGTTATAACGTATTACGTTATATGGCATAATGTTATAACGTATTACGTTATATGTTATGACGTTATAACGGATTACGTTATATGGGACGACGTTATAACGTATTACGTTATATGGTATAACGTCATAACGTATTACGTTATATGTTATAACGTTATAACGTATTACGTTATATGGTATGTCGTTATAACGTATTACGTTATATGGCATAATGTTATAACGTATTACGTTATATGGCATAATGTTATAGCGTATTACGTTATATGTTATGACGTTATAACGGATTACGTTATATGGGACGACGTTGTAACGTATTACGTTATATGTTATAACGTTATAACGTATTACGTTATATGGTATGTCGTTATAACGTATTACGTTATATGGCATAATGTTATAACATATTACGTTATATGGTATGACGTTATAACGTATTACGTTATATGGGATGACGTTATAACGTATTACGTTATATGGTATAACGTTATAACGTATTACGTTATATGGTATAACGTTATAACGTATTACGTTATAGGGGATGACGTTATAACGTATTACGTTATATGTTATGACGTTATAACGGATTACGTTATATGGGACGACGTTATAACGTAATAGGTTATATGGTATGACGTTATAACGTATTACGTTATATGGCATAACGTTATAACGTATTACGTTATATGGTATGACGTTATAACGTATTACGTTATATGGTATAACGTTATAACGTATTACGTTATATGTTATAACGTTATAACGTATTACGTTATATGGTATGACGTTATAACGTATTACGTTATGTGGGATGACGTTATAACGTATTACGTTATATGGTATAACGTTATAACGTATTACGTTATATGGTATAACGTTATAACGTATTACGTTATAGGGGATGACGTTATAACGTATTACGTTATATGTTATGACGTTATAACGGATTACGTTATATGGGACGACGTTATAACGTATTACGTTATATGGTATGTCGTTATAACGTATTACTTAATATGTTATAACGTTATAACGTATCACGTTATATGGTATGACGTTATAACGTTTCACGTTATATGGTATGACGTTATAACGTATCACGTTATATGGCATAACGTTATAACGTATTACGTTATATGATATAACGTTATAACGTAATACGTTATATGGGATGACGTTATAACGTAATAGGTTATATGGTATGACGTTATAACGTATTACGCTATATGGGATGACGTTATAACGTATTACGTTCTATGTTATAACGTTGTAACGTATTACGTTATATGGTATACAGTTATAACGTATTACGTTATATGGCATAACGTTATAACGTATTACGTTATATGGTATGACGTTATAACGTATTACGTTATAGGGGATGACGTTATAACGTATTACGTTATATGTTATTACGTTATAACGTATTACGTTATATGGTGTGACGTTATAACGCATTACGTTATATGGTATGTCGTTATAACGTATTAAGTTATGTGGCATAACTTTATAACGTATTACGTTATATGGTATGACGTTATAACGTATTACGTTATATGGAACGACGTTATAACGTATTACGTTATATGGTATAACGTCATAACGTATTACGTTATATGTTATAACGTTATAACGTATTACGTTATATAGTATGTCCTTATAACGTATTACGTTATATGGCATAACGTTATAACGTATTACGTTATATGTTATGACGTTATAACGTATTACGTTATATGGTATGTCGTTATAACGTATTACTTAATATGTTATAACGTTATAACGTATCACGTTATATGGTATGACGTTATAACGTATCACGTTATATGGTATGACGTTATAACGTATCACGTTATATGGCATAACGTTATAACGTATTACGTTATATGATATAACGTTATAACGTAATACGTTATATGGGATGACGTTATAACGTAATAGGTTATATGGTATGACGTTATAACGTATTACGCTATATGGGATGACGTTATAACGTATTAGGTTCTATGTTATAACGTTGTAACGTATTACGTTATATGGTATACAGTTATAACGTATTACGTTATATGGCATAACGTTATAACGTATTACGTTATATGGTATGACGTTATAACGTATTACGTTATAGGGGATGACGTTATAACGTATTACGTTATATGTTATTACGTTATAACGTATTACGTTATATGGTATAACGTTATAACGTATTACGTTATATGGTATGTCGTTATAACGTATTAAGTTATGTGGCATAACGTTATAAGGTATTACGTTATATGGGATGACGTTACAACGTATTACGTTATAGGGGATGACGTTATAACGTATTACGTTATATGGTATGACGTTATAACGTAATACGTTAATTGTTATGACGTTATAACGTACTACGTTACATGGGATGACGTTATAACGTATTACGTTATATGGGACGACGTTACAGCGCATGACATTATATGGTATAACGTTATAACGTATTACGTTATATGTTATAACGTTATAACGTATTACGTTATATGGTATGTCGTTGTAACGTATTACGTTATATGGTATAACGTCATAACGTATTACGTTATATGTTATAACGTTATAACGTATTACGTTATATGGTATGTCGTTATAACGTATTACGTTATATGGCATAATGTTATAACGTATTACGTTATATGGCATAATGTTATAGCGTATTACGTTATATGTTATGACGTTATAACGTATTACGTTATATGGGACGACGTTACAGCGCATGACATTATATGGTATAACGTTATAACGTATTACGTTATATGGTATGACGTTATAACGTATTACGTTATATGGAACGACGTTATAACGTATTACGTTATATGGTATAACGTCATAACGTATTACGTTATATGTTATAACGTTATAACGTATTACGTTATATAGTATGTCCTTATAACGTATTACGTTATATGGCATAACGTTATAACGTATTACGTTACATGTTATGACATTATAACGTATTACGTTATATGGTATGTCGTTATAACGTATTACTTAATATGTTATAACGTTATAACGTATCACGTTATATGGTATGACGTTATAACGTATCACGTTATATGGTATGACGTTATAACGTATCACGTTATATGGCATAACGTTATAACGTATTACGTTATATGGTATGACGTTATAACGTATTACGTTATAGGGGATGACGTTATAACGTATTACGTTATATGTTATTACGTTATAACGTATTACGTTATATGGTATAACGTTATAACGTATTACGTTATATGGTATGTCGTTATAACGTATTAAGTTATGTGGCATAACGTTATAACGTATTACGTTATATGGGATGACGTTATAACGTATTACGTTATATGGCATAACGTTATAACGTATTACGTTATATGGGATGACGTTATAACGTAATAGGTTATATGGTATGACGTTATAACGTATTACGTTATATGGTATGTCGTTATAACGTATTAAGTTATGTGGCACAACGTTATAACTTAATACGTTATATGGTATGACGTTATAACTTAATACGTTATTTGTTATGACGTTATAACGTACTACGTTATATGGGATGACGTTATAACGTATTACGTTATATGCAACGACGTTATAGCGCATTACATTATATGGTATAACGTTATATCGTATTACGTTATATGGTATGACGTTATAACGTATTAGGTTATATGGGACGACGTTATAACGTATTACGTTATATGGTATATCGTTATAACGTATTACGTTATATGGCATAATGTTATAACGTATTACGTTATATGTTATGACGTTATAACGGATTACGTTATATGGGACGACGTTATAACGTATTACGTTATATGGTATAACGTCATAACGTATTACGTTATATGTTATAACGTTATAACGTATTACGTTATATGGTATGTCGTTATAACGTATTACGTTATATGGCATAATGTTATAACGTATTACGTTATATGGCATAATGTTATAGCGTATTACGTTATATGTTATGACGTTATAACGGATTACGTTATATGGGACGACGTTGTAACGTATTACGTTATATGTTATAACGTTATAACGTATTACGTTATATGGTATGTCGTTATAACGTATTACGTTATATGGCATAATGTTATAACATATTACGTTATATGGTATGACGTTATAACGTATTACGTTATATGGGATGACGTTATAACGTATTACGTTATATGGTATAACGTTATAACGTATTACGTTATATGGTATAACGTTATAACGTATTACGTTATAGGGGATGACGTTATAACGTATTACGTTATATGTTATGACGTTATAACGGATTACGTTATATGGGACGACGTTATAACGTAATAGGTTATATGGTATGACGTTATAACGTATTACGTTATATGGCATAACGTTATAACGTATTACGTTATATGGTATGACGTTATAACGTATTACGTTATATGGTATAACGTTATAACGTATTACGTTATATGTTATAACGTTATAACGTATTACGTTATATGGTATGACGTTATAACGTATTACGTTATGTGGGATGACGTTATAACGTATTACGTTATATGGTATAACGTTATAACGTATTACGTTATATGGTATAACGTTATAACGTATTACGTTATAGGGGATGACGTTATAACGTATTACGTTATATGTTATGACGTTATAACGGATTACGTTATATGGGACGACGTTATAACGTATTACGTTATATGGTATGTCGTTATAACGTATTACTTAATATGTTATAACGTTATAACGTATCACGTTATATGGTATGACGTTATAACGTTTCACGTTATATGGTATGACGTTATAACGTATCACGTTATATGGCATAACGTTATAACGTATTACGTTATATGATATAACGTTATAACGTAATACGTTATATGGGATGACGTTATAACGTAATAGGTTATATGGTATGACGTTATAACGTATTACGCTATATGGGATGACGTTATAACGTATTACGTTCTATGTTATAACGTTGTAACGTATTACGTTATATGGTATACAGTTATAACGTATTACGTTATATGGCATAACGTTATAACGTATTACGTTATATGGTATGACGTTATAACGTATTACGTTATAGGGGATGACGTTATAACGTATTACGTTATATGTTATTACGTTATAACGTATTACGTTATATGGTGTGACGTTATAACGCATTACGTTATATGGTATGTCGTTATAACGTATTAAGTTATGTGGCATAACTTTATAACGTATTACGTTATATGGTATGACGTTATAACGTATTACGTTATATGGAACGACGTTATAACGTATTACGTTATATGGTATAACGTCATAACGTATTACGTTATATGTTATAACGTTATAACGTATTACGTTATATAGTATGTCCTTATAACGTATTACGTTATATGGCATAACGTTATAACGTATTACGTTATATGTTATGACGTTATAACGTATTACGTTATATGGTATGTCGTTATAACGTATTACTTAATATGTTATAACGTTATAACGTATCACGTTATATGGTATGACGTTATAACGTATCACGTTATATGGTATGACGTTATAACGTATCACGTTATATGGCATAACGTTATAACGTATTACGTTATATGATATAACGTTATAACGTAATACGTTATATGGGATGACGTTATAACGTAATAGGTTATATGGTATGACGTTATAACGTATTACGCTATATGGGATGACGTTATAACGTATTAGGTTCTATGTTATAACGTTGTAACGTATTACGTTATATGGTATACAGTTATAACGTATTACGTTATATGGCATAACGTTATAACGTATTACGTTATATGGTATGACGTTATAACGTATTACGTTATAGGGGATGACGTTATAACGTATTACGTTATATGTTATTACGTTATAACGTATTACGTTATATGGTATAACGTTATAACGTATTACGTTATATGGTATGTCGTTATAACGTATTAAGTTATGTGGCATAACGTTATAAGGTATTACGTTATATGGGATGACGTTACAACGTATTACGTTATAGGGGATGACGTTATAACGTATTACGTTATATGGTATGACGTTATAACGTAATACGTTAATTGTTATGACGTTATAACGTACTACGTTACATGGGATGACGTTATAACGTATTACGTTATATGGGACGACGTTACAGCGCATGACATTATATGGTATAACGTTATAACGTATTACGTTATATGTTATAACGTTATAACGTATTACGTTATATGGTATGTCGTTGTAACGTATTAAGTTATATGGCATAACGTTATAACGTATTACGTTACATGTTATGACATTATAACGTATTACGTTATATGGTATGTCGTTATAACGTATTACTTAATATGTTATAACGTTATAACGTATCACGTTATATGGTATGACGTTATAACGTATCACGTTATATGGTATGACGTTATAACGTATCACGTTATATGGCATAACGTTATAACGTATTACGTTATATGGTATGACGTTATAACGTATTACGTTATAGGGGATGACGTTATAACGTATTACGTTATATGTTATTACGTTATAACGTATTACGTTATATGGTATAACGTTATAACGTATTACGTTATATGGTATGTCGTTATAACGTATTAAGTTATGTGGCATAACGTTATAACGTATTACGTTATATGGGATGACGTTATAACGTATTACGTTATATGGCATAACGTTATAACGTATTACGTTATATGGGATGACGTTATAACGTAATAGGTTATATGGTATGACGTTATAACGTATTACGTTATATGGTATGTCGTTATAACGTATTAAGTTATGTGGCACAACGTTATAACTTAATACGTTATATGGTATGACGTTATAACTTAATACGTTATTTGTTATGACGTTATAACGTACTACGTTATATGGGATGACGTTATAACGTATTACGTTATATGCAACGACGTTATAGCGCATTACATTATATGGTATAACGTTATATCGTATTACGTTATATGGTATGACGTTATAACGTATTAGGTTATATGGGACGACGTTATAACGTATTACGTTATATGGTATATCGTTATAACGTATTACGTTATATGGCATAATGTTATAACGTATTACGTTATATGTTATGACGTTATAACGGATTACGTTATATGGGACGACGTTATAACGTATTACGTTATATGGTATAACGTCATAACGTATTACGTTATATGTTATAACGTTATAACGTATTACGTTATATGGTATGTCGTTATAACGTATTACGTTATATGGCATAATGTTATAACGTATTACGTTATATGGCATAATGTTATAGCGTATTACGTTATATGTTATGACGTTATAACGGATTACGTTATATGGGACGACGTTGTAACGTATTACGTTATATGTTATAACGTTATAACGTATTACGTTATATGGTATGTCGTTATAACGTATTACGTTATATGGCATAATGTTATAACATATTACGTTATATGGTATGACGTTATAACGTATTACGTTATATGGGATGACGTTATAACGTATTACGTTATATGGTATAACGTTATAACGTATTACGTTATATGGTATAACGTTATAACGTATTACGTTATAGGGGATGACGTTATAACGTAGTACGTTATATGTTATGACGTTATAACGGATTACGTTATATGGGACGACGTTATAACGTAATAGGTTATATGGTATGACGTTATAACGTATTACGTTATATGGCATAACGTTATAACGTATTACGTTATATGGTATGACGTTATAACGTATTACGTTATATGGTATAACGTTATAACGTATTACGTTATATGTTATAACGTTATAACGTATTACGTTATATGGTATGACGTTATAACGTATTACGTTATATGGGATGACGTTATAACGTATTACGTTATATGGTATAACGTTATAACGTATTACGTTATATGGTATAACGTTATAACGTATTACGTTATAGGGGATGACGTTATAACGTATTACGTTATATGTTATGACGTTATAACGGATTACGTTATATGGGACGACGTTATAACGTATTACGTTATATGGTATGTCGTTATAACGTATTACTTAATATGTTATAACGTTATAACGTATCACGTTATATGGTATGACGTTATAACGTTTCACGTTATATGGTATGACGTTATAACGTATCACGTTATATGGCATAACGTTATAACGTATTACGTTATATGATATAACGTTATAACGTAATACGTTATATGGGATGACGTTATAACGTAATAGGTTATATGGTATGACGTTATAACGTATTACGCTATATGGGATGACGTTATAACGTATTACGTTCTATGTTATAACGTTGTAACGTATTACGTTATATGGTATACAGTTATAACGTATTACGTTATATGGCATAACGTTATAACGTATTACGTTATATGGTATGACGTTATAACGTATTACGTTATAGGGGATGACGTTATAACGTATTACGTTATATGTTATTACGTTATAACGTATTACGTTATATGGTGTGACGTTATAACGCATTACGTTATATGGTATGTCGTTATAACGTATTAAGTTATGTGGCATAACTTTATAACGTATTACGTTATATGGTATGACGTTATAACGTATTACGTTATATGGAACGACGTTATAACGTATTACGTTATATGGTATAACGTCATAACGTATTACGTTATATGTTATAACGTTATAACGTATTACGTTATATAGTATGTCCTTATAACGTATTACGTTATATGGCATAACGTTATAACGTATTACGTTATATGTTATGACGTTATAACGTATTACGTTATATGGTATGTCGTTATAACGTATTACTTAATATGTTATAACGTTATAACGTATCACGTTATATGGTATGACGTTATAACGTATCACGTTATATGGTATGACGTTATAACGTATCACGTTATATGGCATAACGTTATAACGTATTACGTTATATGATATAACGTTATAACGTAATACGTTATATGGGATGACGTTATAACGTAATAGGTTATATGGTATGACGTTATAACGTATTACGCTATATGGGATGACGTTATAACGTATTAGGTTCTATGTTATAACGTTGTAACGTATTACGTTATATGGTATACAGTTATAACGTATTACGTTATATGGCATAACGTTATAACGTATTACGTTATATGGTATGACGTTATAACGTATTACGTTATAGGGGATGACGTTATAACGTATTACGTTATATGTTATTACGTTATAACGTATTACGTTATATGGTGTGACGTTATAACGCATTACGTTATATGGTATGTCGTTATAACGTATTAAGTTATGTGGCATAACTTTATAACGTATTACGTTATATGGTATGACGTTATAACGTATTACGTTATATGGAACGACGTTATAACGTATTACGTTATATAGTATGTCCTTATAACGTATTACGTTATATGGCATAACGTTATAACGTATTACGTTATATGGTATAACGTTATAACGTATTACGTTATATGGTATGTCGTTGTAACGTATTAAGTTATATGGCATAACGTTATAACGTATTACGTTATATGGTATGACGTTATAACGTATTACGTTATAGGGGATGACGTTATAACGTATTACGTTATATGTTATTACGTTATAACGTATTACGTTATATGGTATAACGTTATAACGTATTACGTTATATGGTATGTCGTTATAACGTATTAAGTTATGTGGCATAACGTTATAAGGTATTACGTTATATGGGATGACGTTACAACGTATTACGTTATAGGGGATGACGTTATAACGTATTACGTTATATGGTATGACGTTATAACGTAATACGTTAATTGTTATGACGTTATAACGTACTACGTTACATGGGATGACGTTATAACGTATTACGTTATATGGGACGACGTTACAGCGCATGACATTATATGGTATAACGTTATAACGTATTACGTTATATGTTATAACGTTATAACGTATTACGTTATATGGTATGTCGTTGTAACGTATTAAGTTATATGGCATAACGTTATAACGTATTACGTTATATGGTATGACGTTATAACGTATTACGTTATAGGGGATGACGTTATAACGTATTACGTTATATGTTATTACGTTATAACGTATTACGTTATATGGTATAACGTTATAACGTATTACGTTATATGGTATGTCGTTATAACGTATTAAGTTATGTGGCATAACGTTATAACGTATTACGTTATATGGGATGACGTTATAACGTATTACGTTATATGGCATAACGTTATAACGTATTACGTTATATGGGATGACGTTATAACGTAATAGGTTATATGGTATGACGTTATAACGTATTACGTTATATGGTATGTCGTTATAACGTATTAAGTTATGTGGCACAACGTTATAACTTAATACGTTATATGGTATGACGTTATAACTTAATACGTTACTTGTTATGACGTTATAACGTACTACGTTATATGGGATGACGTTATAACGTATTACGTTATATGCAACGACGTTATAGCGCATTACATTATATGGTATAACGTTATATCGTATTACGTTATATGGTATGACGTTATAACGTATTACGTTATATGGGACGACGTTATAACGTATTACGTTATATGGTATATCGTTATAACGTATTACGTTATATGGCATAATGTTATAACGTATTACGTTATATGTTATGACGTTATAACGGATTACGTTATATGGGACGACGTTATAACGTATTACGTTATATGGTATAACGTCATAACGTATTACGTTATATGTTATAACGTTATAACGTATTACGTTATATGGTATGTCGTTATAACGTATTACGTTATATGGCATAATGTTATAACGTATTACGTTATATGGCATAATGTTATAACGTATTACGTTATATGTTATGACGTTATAACGGATTACGTTATATGGGACGACGTTGTAACGTATTACGTTATATGTTATAACGTTATAACGTATTACGTTATATGGTATGTCGTTATAACGTATTACGTTATATGGCATAATGTTATAACGTATTACGTTATATGGTATGACGTTATAACGTATTACGTTATATGGGATGACGTTATAACGTATTACGTTATATGGTATAACGTTATAACGTATTACGTTATATGGTATAACGTTATAACGTATTACGTTATAGGGGATGACGTTATAACGTATTACGTTATATGTTATGACGTTATAACGGATTACGTTATATGGGACGACGTTATAACGTAATAGGTTATATGGTATGA
Source organism: Bombus huntii (assembly GCF_024542735.1). Lineage (NCBI taxonomy): Eukaryota > Metazoa > Arthropoda > Insecta > Hymenoptera > Apidae > Bombus > Bombus huntii. The sequence continues at coordinate 23,746,928 of NC_066238.1, forward strand.
CGTTATAACGTATTACGTTATATGGCATAACGTTATAACGTATTACGTTATATGTTATAACGTTATAACGTATTACGTTATATGGTATGTCGTTATAACGTATTAAGTTATGTGGCATAACGTTATAACGAATTACGTTATATGGTATGACGTTATAACGTATTACGTTATATGGTATGTCGTTATAACGTATTGCGTTATATGGCATAATGTTATAACGTATTACGTTATATGTTATGACGTTATAACGGATTACGTTATATGGGACGACGTTATAACGTATTACGTTATATGTTATAACGTTATAACGTATTACGTTATATGGTATGTCGTTATAACGTATTACGTTATATGGCATAATGTTATAACGTATTACGTTATATGTTATAACGTTATAACGTATTACGTTATATGGTATGTCGTTATAACATATTAAGTTATGTGGCATAACGTTATAACGTATTACGTTATATGGTATGTCGTTATAACGTATTACGTTATATGGCATAATGTTATAACGTATTACGTTATATGGTATGACGTTATAACGTATTACGTTATATGGGATGACGTTATAACGTATTACGTTATATGGTATAACGTTATAACGTATTACGTTATATGGTATAACGTTATAACGTATTACGTTATATGGTATAACGTTATAACGTATTACGTTATATATTATAACGTTATAACGTATTACGTTATAGGGGATGACGTTATAACGTATTACGTTATATGTTATGACGTTATAACGGATCACGTTATATGGGACGACGTTATAACGTAATAAGTTATATGGTATGACGTTATAACGTATTACGTTATATGGTATGTCGTTATAACGTATTAAGTTATGTGGCATAACGTTATAACGTATTACGTTATATGGTATGACGTTATAACGTATTACGTTATATGTTATAACGTTATAACGTATTACGTTATATGTTATAACGTTATAACGTATTACGTTATATGGTATGTCGTTATAACGTATTGCGTTATATGGCATAATGTTATAACGTATTACGTTATATGTTATGACGTTATAACGGATTACGTTATATGGGACGACGTTATAACGTATTACGTTATATGTTATGACGTTATAACGGATTACGTTATATGTTATAACGTTATAACGTATTACGTTATATGTTATGTCGTTATAACGTATTGCGTTATATGGCATAATGTTATAACGTATTACGTTATATGGTATAACGTTATAACGTATTACGTTATATGGTATGTCGTTATAACGTATTAAGTTATGTGGCATAACGTTATAACGTATTACGTTATATGGGATGACGTTATAACGTATTACGTTATATGGCATAACGTTATAACGTATTACGTTATATGGGATGACGTTATAACGTAATAGGTTATATGGTATGACGTTATAACGTATTACGTTATATGGCATGTCGTTATAACGTATTAAGTTATGTGGCACAACGTTATAACTTAATACGTTATATGGTATGACGTTATAACTTAATACGTTATTTGTTATGACGTTATAACGTACTACGTTATATGGGATGACGTTATAACGTATTACGTTATATGCAACGACGTTATAGCGCATTACATTATATGGTATAACGTTATATCGTATTACGTTATATGGTATGACGTTATAACGTATTACGTTATATGGGACGACGTTATAACGTATTACGTTATATGGTATGTCGTTATAACGTATTACGTTATATGTTATGACGTTATAACGGATTACGTTATATGGGACGACGTTATAACGTAATAGGTTATATGGTATGACGTTATAACGTATTACGTTATATGGCATAACGTTATAACGTATTACGTTATATGTTATAACGTTATAACGTATTACGTTATATGGTATGTCGATATAACGTATTAAGGTATGTGGCATAACGTTATAACGAATTACGTTATATGGTATGACGTTATAACGTATTACGTTATATGTTATGACGTTATAACGGATTACGTTATATGGGATGACGTTATAACGTATTACGTTATATGGGATGACGTTGTAACGTATTACGTTATATGGTATAACGTTATAACGTATTACGTTATATGGTATGTCGTTATAACGTATTGCGTTATATGGCATAATGTTATAACGTATTACGTTATATGTTATGACGTTATAACGGATTACGTTATATGGGACGACGTTATAACGTATTACGTTATATGTTATAACGTTATAACGTATTACGTTATATGTTATAACGTTATAACGTATTACGTTATATGGTATGTCGTTATAACGTATTACGTTATATGGCATAATGTTATAACGTATTACGTTATATGTTATAACGTTATAACGTATTACGTTATATGGTATGTCGTTATAACGTATTAAGTTATGTGGCATAACGTTATAACGTATTACGTTATATGGTATGTCGTTATAACGTATTACGTTATATGGCATAATGTTATAACGTATTACGTTATATGGTATGACGTTATAACGTATTACGTTATATGGGATGACGTTATAACGTATTACGTTATATGGTATAACGTTATAACGTATTACGTTATATGGTATAACGTTATAACGTATTACGTTATATGGTATAACGTTATAACGTATTACGTTATATATTATAACGTTATAACGTATTACGTTATAGGGGATGACGTTATAACGTATTACGTTATATGTTATGACGTTATAACGGATTACGTTATATGGGACGACGTTATAACGTAATAAGTTATATGGTATGACGTTATAACGTATTACGTTATATGGTATGTCGTTATAACGTATTAAGTTATGTGGCATAACGTTATAACGTATTACGTTATATGGTATGTCGTTATAACGTATTACGTTATATGGCATAATGTTATAACGTATTACGTTATATGGTATGACGTTATAACGTATTACGTTATATGGGATGACGTTATAACGTATTACGTTATATGGTATAACGTTATAACGTATTACGTTATATGGTATAACGTTATAACGTATTACGTTATATGGTATAACGTTATAACGTATTACGTTATATATTATAACGTTATAACGTATTACGTTATAGGGGATGACGTTATAACGTATTACGTTATATGTTATGACGTTATAACGGATCACGTTATATGGGACGACGTTATAACGTAATAAGTTATATGGTATGACGTTATAACGTATTACGTTATATGGTATGTCGTTATAACGTATTAAGTTATGTGGCATAACGTTATAACGTATTACGTTATATGGTATGACGTTATAACGTATTACGTTATATGTTATAACGTTATAACGTATTACGTTATATGGTATGTCGTTATAACGTATTGCGTTATATGGCATAATGTTATAACGTATTACGTTATATGTTATGACGTTATAACGGATTACGTTATATGGGACGACGTTATAACGTATTACGTTATATGTTATGACGTTATAACGGATTACGTTATATGTTATAACGTTATAACGTATTACGTTATGTGGTATGTCGTTATAACGTATTACGTTATATGGCATAATGTTATAACGTATTACGTTATATGTTATGACGTTATAACGGATTACGTTATATATTATAACGTCATAACGTATTACGTTATAGGGGATGACGTTATAACGTATTATGTTATATGTTATGACGTTATAACGTATTACGTTATATGGCATAATGTTATAACGTATTACGTTATATGTTATAACGTTATAACGTATTACGTTATATGGTATGTCGTTATAACGTATTACGTTATATGTTATAACGTTATAACGTATTACGTTATATGGTATGTCGTTATAACGTATTACGTTATATGGCATAATGTTATAACGTATTACGTTATATGTTATGACGTTATAACGGATTACGTTATATGGGACGACGTTATAACGCATTACGTTATATGTTATAACGTTATAACGTATTACGTTATATGGTATGTCGTTATAACGTATTACGTTATATGGCATAATGTTATAACGTATTACGTTATATGGTATGACGTTATAACGTATTACGTTATATGGTATGACGTTATAACTTAATACGTTACTTGTTATGACGTTATAACGTACTACGTTACATGGGATGACGTTACAACGTATTACGTTATATGGGACGACGTTACAGCGCATGACATTATATGGTATAACGTTATATCGTATTACGTTATATGTTATAACGTTATAACGTATTACGTTATATGGTATGTCGTTGTAACGTATTAAGTTATATGGCATAACGTTATAACGTATTACGTTATATGGTATGACGTTATAACGTATTACGTTATAGGGGATGACGTTATAACGTATTACGTTATATGTTATTACGTTATAACGTATTACGTTATATGGTATAACGTTATAACGTATTACGTTATATGGTATGTCGTTATAACGTATTAAGTTATGTGGCATAACGTTATAACGTATTACGTTATATGGGATGACGTTATAACGTATTACGTTATATGGCATAACGTTATAACGTATTACGTTATATGGCATAATGTTATAACGTATTACGTTATATGTTATGACGTTATAACGGATTACGTTATATATTATAACGTCATAACGTATTACGTTATAGGGGATGACGTTATAACGTATTACGTTATATGTTATGACGTTATAACGTATTACGTTATATGGGATGACGTTATAACGTATTACGTTATATGGTATGTCGTTATAACGTATTACGTTATATGGCATAATGTTATAACGTATTACGTTATATGTTATGACGTTATAACGGATTACGTTATATATTATAACGTCATAACGTATTACGTTATAGGGGATGACGTTATAACGTATTATGTTATATGTTATGACGTTATAACGTATTACGTTATATGGCATAATGTTATAACGTATTACGTTATATGTTATAACGTTATAACGTATTACGTTATATGGTATGTCGTTATAACGTATTACGTTATATGTTATAACGTTATAACGTATTACGTTATATGGTATGTCGTTATAACGTATTACGTTATATGGCATAATGTTATAACGTATTACGTTATATGTTATGACGTTATAACGGATTACGTTATATGGGACGACGTTATAACGCATTACGTTATATGTTATAACGTTATAACGTATTACGTTATATGGTATGTCGTTATAACGTATTACGTTATATGGCATAATGTTATAACGTATTACGTTATATGGTATGACGTTATAACGTATTACGTTATATGGTATGACGTTATAACTTAATACGTTACTTGTTATGACGTTATAACGTACTACGTTACATGGGATGACGTTACAACGTATTACGTTATATGGGACGACGTTACAGCGCATGACATTATATGGTATAACGTTATATCGTATTACGTTATATGTTATAACGTTATAACGTATTACGTTATATGGTATGTCGTTGTAACGTATTAAGTTATATGGCATAACGTTATAACGTATTACGTTATATGGTATGACGTTATAACGTATTACGTTATAGGGGATGACGTTATAACGTATTACGTTATATGTTATTACGTTATAACGTATTACGTTATATGGTATAACGTTATAACGTATTACGTTATATGGTATGTCGTTATAACGTATTAAGTTATGTGGCATAACGTTATAACGTATTACGTTATATGGGATGACGTTATAACGTATTACGTTATATGGCATAACGTTATAACGTATTACGTTATATGGCATAATGTTATAACGTATTACGTTATATGTTATGACGTTATAACGGATTACGTTATATATTATAACGTCATAACGTATTACGTTATAGGGGATGACGTTATAACGTATTACGTTATATGTTATGACGTTATAACGTATTACGTTATATGGGATGACGTTATAACGTATTACGTTATATGGTATGTCGTTATAACGTATTACGTTATATGGCATAATGTTATAACGTATTACGTTATATGTTATGACGTTATAACGGATTACGTTATATGGGACGACGTTATAACGCATTACGTTATATGTTATAACGTTATAACGTATTACGTTATATGGTATGTCGTTATAACGTATTACGTTATATGGCATAATGTTATAACGTATTACGTTATATGGTATGACGTTATAACGTATTACGTTATATGGTATGACGTTATAACTTAATACGTTACTTGTTATGACGTTATAACGTACTACGTTACATGGGATGACGTTATAACGTATTACGTTATATGGGACGACGTTATAGCGCATGACATTATATGGTATAACGTTATATCGTATTACGTTATATGTTATAACGTTATAACGTATTACGTTATATGTTATAACGTTATAACGTATCACGTTATATGGTATGACGTTATAACGTATTACGTTATATGGCATAACGTTATAACGTATTACGTTATATGATATAACGTTATAACGTCTTACGTTATATGGTATGACGTTATAACGTATTACGTTATATGGCATAACGTTATAACGTATTACGTTATATGGTATGTCGTTATAACGTATTAAGTTATGTGGCATAACGTTATAACGTATTACGTTATATGTTATGACGTTATAACGTATCACGTTATATGGTATGACGTTATAACGTATTACGTTATATGGCATAACGTTATAACGTATTACGTTATATGATATAACGTTATAACGTCTTACGTTATATGGTATGACGTTATAACGTATTACGTTATATGGCATAACGTTATAACGTATTACGTTATATGGGATGACGTTATAACGTAATAGGTTATATGGTATGACGTTATAACTTAATACGTTACTTGTTATGACGTTATAACGTACTACGTTACATGGGATGACGTTATAACGTAATAGGTTATATGGTATGACGTTATAACGTATTACGTTATATGGCATAACGTTATAACGTATTGTAATATCGGAAAATAAGGATAGAAATTTTTTCCCAATTACTTACAATTTATTAATATTAAACTGAATATCCGGATATAAATTGGACAGAGAACGATATTTAACGGAAACTAAATGCAATACTCGTATCTATATCAAATAACTTTACAGTTATTTGATCACTCTCGTCACAACGAATCTAACACACACACTCTCTCTCTCTAACAACTCTATCAATTCTCACGACTCTACTCTTCGACGACTCGAAACGTCTAACGACTCTACTCTTCAACGACTCAATTAGCTCTAACGACTCTACTCTTCAACGACTCAATTCGCTCTAACGACTCTACTCTTCATCGACTCAATTCGCTCTGACTCTCGCAACACACTCGCTTTTCGACTCGCATACTCTGACCTCTCGGTCATCGCTCCTTGAACCCGAAACCGTCCTTCTGCTCTAGCGTTCTTTATTGTTTTTCTCATATCTCTGTAAGAACTAGGTGACTTTAGTCACATAGGCGCTCTTAAATGTAAACGAACCACAGAAGGACGACGTACACGGTTTTTTCTATTTTCAACCGATCTCTAATTCAAATTTATTCTACGATATTACAGTATTACGTTATATGTTATAACGTTATAACGTATTACGTTATATGGTATGTCGTTATAACGTATTAAGTTATGTGGCATAACGTTATAACGAATTACGTTATATGGTATGACGTTATAACGTATTACGTTATATGTTATGACGTTATAACGGATTACGTTATATGGGATGACGTTATAACGTATTACGTTATATGTGATGACGTTATAACGTATTACGTTATATGGTATAACGTTATAACGTATTACGTTATATGGTATGTCGTTATAACGTATTGCGTTATATGGCATAATGTTATAACGTATTACGTTATATGTTATGACGTTATAACGGATTACGTTATATGGGACGACGTTATAACGTATTACGTTATATGTTATAACGTTATAACGTATTACGTTATATGGTATGTCGTTATAACGTATTACGTTATATGGCATAATGTTATAACGTATTACGTTATATGGTATGACGTTATAACGTATTACGTTATATGGGATGACGTTATAACGTATTACGTTATATGGTATAACGTTATAACGTATTACGTTATATGGTATAACGTTATAACGTATTACGTTATATGGTATAACGTTATAACGTATTACGTTATATATTATAACGTTATAACGTATTACGTTATAGGGGATGACGTTATAACGTATTACGTTATATGTTATGACGTTATAACGGATTACGTTATATGGGACGACGTTATAACGTAATAAGTTATATGGTATGACGTTATAACGTATTACGTTATATGGTATGTCGTTATAACGTATTAAGTTATGAGGCATAACGTTATAACGTATTACGTTATATGGTATGACGTTATAACGTTATAACGTATCACGTTATATGGTATGACGTTATAACGTATTACGTTATATGGCATAACGTTATAACGTATTACGTTATATGATATAACGTTATAACGTCTTACGTTATATGGTATGACGTTATAACGTATTACGTTATATGGCATAACGTTATAACGTATTACGTTATATGGTATGTCGTTATAACGTATTAAGTTATGTGGCATAACGTTATAACGTATTACGTTATATGTTATGACGTTATAACGTATCACGTTATATGGTATGACGTTGTAACGTATTACGTTATATGGCATAACGTTATAACGTATTACGTTATATGATATAACGTTATAACGTCTTACGTTATATGGTATGACGTTATAACGTATTACGTTATATGGCATAACGTTATAACGTATTACGTTATATGGGATGACGTTATAACGTAATAGGTTATATGGTATGACGTTATAACTTAATACGTTACTTGTTATGACGTTATAACGTACTACGTTACATGGGATGACGTTATAACGTAATAGGTTATATGGTATGACGTTATAACGTATTACGTTATATGGCATAACGTTATAACGTATTGTAATATCGGAAAATAAGGATAGAAATTTTTTCCCAATTACTTACAATTTATTAATATTAAACTGAATATCCGGATATAAATTGGACAGAGAACGATATTTAACGGAAACTAAATGCAATACTCGTATCTATATCAAATAACTTTACAGTTATTTGATCACTCTCGTCACAACGAATCTAACACACACACTCTCTCTCTCTAACAACTCTATCAATTCTCACGACTCTACTCTTCGACGACTCGAAACGTCTAACGACTCTACTCTTCAACGACTCAATTAGCTCTAACGACTCTACTCTTCAACGACTCAATTCGCTCTAACGACTCTACTCTTCATCGACTCAATTCGCTCTGACTCTCGCAACACACTCGCTTTTCGACTCGCATACTCTGACCTCTCGGTCATCGCTCCTTGAACCCGAAACCGTCCTTCTGCTCTAGCGTTCTTTATTGTTTTTCTCATATCTCTGTAAGAACTAGGTGACTTTAGTCACATAGGCGCTCTTAAATGTAAACGAACCACAGAAGGACGACGTACACGGTTTTTTCTATTTTCAACCGATCTCTAATTCAAATTTATTCTACGATATTACACTCGGCCTTTCCTGACAATCACATCTGCCCTCAGATGTGCTCATCATCGCTGCTCGCACTTACATCACTATCGTCAGCATTCCACCACTTCATGTGATCGGCTGCCGTGGAAGTTGTACGTGGCCCTTCGTGCTCCCCCTCTCGCTGCACTATGTATCGGTCATTTCGCAGGACTTTTACTTTTAGTTAAGGAACTTCGGATGCAGCTTTAGTCGGGGACCGCCCTGCGTCCTGTATGCTGTCGCCTTCTTGCGTCTCTTGTTATACGTCCACTTGTCTCGGGCTTTGATCGTCGTGGCAGCATCGTGACATTTTCGTAGGCTCGGTTCGTACATGGAAGACGTTAACAACTTACCATCTACCGAGACTATGATCTCTTCTTTTTCGAAGGTCTTCACGTTCATCGTGTCCTCGACAATCCCATCGTCGTCCTCGTCATCCACATCCTCTGTATATCGAATCTTCGTATCGATATTATTGGAGGGATTCCGCACGTGCGACTTCCCTTGTCTTTTCGTTCGCCTTGCATTGACTCTCTTCGAGTCTATCCGAAAACTTGAAACAACCCTCACACCCGCAACGCTATCCTTCTCAGTAAATTCGCAAATATCATCAACAACATCCTGTTGCTGTTTAGCCAGATTCTTCCTCCTCGTGATGTTCGCTAAGTCCTCCTGCTGGCCGCAAGAATCCGACGAGGACACCATCTCGTGGTCCATTTTACCAATCACCACGTATCTTGCCACTATTCTCCGTTCCTCCGACACTTGCTGCACAGCTGCCCGATACTTCTTCAAAACTTCTGCCAACTCTTCTTTATTTTCTTCCAATTGTGACAGTAGCTCAGTTCGTTCGCGACTAGCTACATTAACACGATCTTCTGCTTCGGAACGTTGCCGCAGTGCTTCCTGCAACGAAGCCTGCGTCTCATTCAGTTCTTGCTCCAGTGCCTGTTTCGCTTTAACTGCAACTGCTCTAGCGCATTCTGCATCTTCTAACTGGTTCTTCAGCTGTGCTACTTCCTCCTCCGTTTTGCTACCAAATGTTAACTCCTCAAGCTCTTGGCCCAATGTCCGCAATCTTTCTTCCTTCAATTCGATTTCCAATCTTGCGTCACTAAGGTTCTGTTCTATGGTAAACTTCTCCGCAATCGCGATTTCTTTTTCTCTAGCTAATCTTTTACGTTGCGCTTTCTCTTGTCGCAGATCGTTCATTAGATTCTGAGTTTCTGAATCAAATTTGCGCTGTTTCTTTTCCAGAAGATTATTCCTAGCTGTTTGTTCTTCCAACAGTAGTCTCAAGTCGTGCATCTCGCCATTCAGACTTTGCACGCGTCGTTTCCATTGTCCAACAACCTGACGTTGTTCCTCGACCTCTTCGTAAGCATCAGCTAATTTCTTCTCCAATTGCTTCTTAAATCCAACCAGTTGCTCAAGATCATCCTCATGTTGCTGGGCACTTACTACATTTTCAAATTCATTCCTCAACGCTCTCTTTAGCTTTGCCCAAGACTTCGCGCATCGCTCTTGTCGTACGAAGGCCTGAGCGGAGCCTGCGAGTAATTTCTTAGCATAGGTCACCATGTGGGCGTCTGACCAACCACACACTTCTGCCATTTCCTCGAAGTCTTTCACCCACTGATTTACACTCAGCAGATCATCCCCGCTGAATTTCTCTAATGAGTCTTCCACGTCTTTAAGACTCAACATCGAACCGACGCATACCTTCTGGTGATACTTATCGCGGTCCTGATACACCGCTCGCGTGCCTCTCCTGTATTCTCGCGCGCCTTGTTTGTCGTCCTCGCCTTTACTTTCGTCGGAGCTCTCTTCTTCCGACGATACATCATCTCCTTCTAGGGCCGCCTGTAGCCGCGCGCGTAATTCGGATTTTCTTCCTGTTACCTTCAACCCCAAGCTAGCGAGACGCGCTCTCAGCTCTTTCGTCCTCAGCTTCTCGAGGTCTTCAACGTTCGCCATTTTATTCTATTTTTTTTCTTCTCCCGCACAAATAGCTCCGCTAAAAGGTGTCGTTTTCTGTCCTATTCGATCCCGGACGAGCCCCCACTTGTAATATCGGAAAATAAGGATAGAAATTTTTTCCCGATTACTTACAATTTATTAATATTAAACTGAATATCTGGATATAAATTGGACAGAGAACGATATTTAACGGAAACTAAATGCAATACTCGTATCTATATCAAATAACTTTACAGTTATTTGATCACTCTCGTCACAACGAATCTAACACACACACTCTCTCTCTCTAACAACTCTATCAATTCTCACGACTCTACTCTTCGACGACTCGAAACGTCTAACGACTCTACTCTTCAACGACTCAATTAGCTCTAACGACTCTACTCTTCAACGACTCAATTCGCTCTAACGACTCTACTCTTCAACGACACAATTCGCTCTGACTCTCGCAACACACTCGCTTTTCGACTCGCATACTCTGACCTCTCGGTCATCGCTCCTTGAACCCGAAACCGTCCTTCTGCTCTAGCGTTCTTTATTGTTTTTCTCATATCTCTGTAAGAACTAGGTGACTTTAGTCACATAGGCGCTCTTAAATGTAAACGAACCACAGAAGGACGACGTACACGGTTTTTTCTATTTTCAACCGATCTCTAATTCAAATTTATTCTACGATATTACAGTATTACGTTATATGTTATAACGTTATAACGTATTACGTTATATGGTATGTCGTTATAACGTATTAAGTTATGTGGCATAACGTTATAACGAATTACGTTATATGGTATGACGTTATAACGTATTACGTTATATGTTATGACGTTATAACGGATTACGTTATATGGGATGACGTTATAACGTATTACGTTATATGTGATGACGTTATAACGTATTACGTTATATGGTATAACGTTATAACGTATTACGTTATATGGTATGTCGTTATAACGTATTGCGTTATATGGCATAATGTTATAACGTATTACGTTATATGTTATGACGTTATAACGGATTACGTTATATGGGACGACGTTATAACGTATTACGTTATATGTTATAACGTTATAACGTATTACGTTATATGGTATGTCGTTATAACGTATTACGTTATATGGCATAATGTTATAACGTATTACGTTATATGGTATGACGTTATAACGTATTACGTTATATGGGATGACGTTATAACGTATTACGTTATATGGTATAACGTTATAACGTATTACGTTATATGGTATAACGTTATAACGTATTACGTTATATGGTATAACGTTATAACGTATTACGTTATATATTATAACGTTATAACGTATTACGTTATAGGGGATGACGTTATAACGTATTACGTTATATGTTATGACGTTATAACGGATTACGTTATATGGGACGACGTTATAACGTAATAAGTTATATGGTATGACGTTATAACGTATTACGTTATATGGTATGTCGTTATAACGTATTAAGTTATGTGGCATAACGTTATAACGTATTACGTTATATGGTATGACGTTATAACGTATTACGTTATATGTTATAACGTTATAACGTATCACGTTATATGGTATGACGTTATAACGTATTACGTTATATGGCATAACGTTATAACGTATTACGTTATATGATATAACGTTATAACGTCTTACGTTATATGGTATGACGTTATAACGTATTACGTTATATGGCATAACGTTATAACGTATTACGTTATATGGTATGTCGTTATAACGTATTAAGTTATGTGGCATAACGTTATAACGTATTACGTTATATGTTATGACGTTATAACGGATTACGTTATATGGGATGACGTTATAACGTATTACGTTATATGGTGTAACGTTATAACGTATTACGTTATATGGTATAACGTTATAACGTATTACGTTATATATTATAACGTTATAACGTATTACGTTATAGGGGATGACGTTATAACGTATTACGTTATATGTTATGACGTTATAACGGATTGCGTTATATGGGACGACGTTATAACGTAATAAGTTATATGGTATGACGTTATAACGTATTACGTTATATGGTATGTCGTTATAACGTATTAAGTTATGTGGCATAACGTTATAACGTATTACGTTATATGGTATGACGTTATAACGTATTACGTTATATGTTACAACGTTATAACGTATCACGTTATATGGTATGACGTTATAACGTATTACGTTATATGGCATAACGTTATAACGTATTACGTTATATGATATAACGTTATAACGTCTTACGTTATATGGTATGACGTTATAACGTATTACGTTATATGGCATAACGTTATAACGTATTACGTTATATGGTATGTCGTTATAACGTATTAAGTTATGTGGCATAACGTTATAACGTATTACGTTATATGGTATGTCGTTATAACGTATTACGTTATATGGCATAATGTTATAACGTATTACGTTATATGTTATAACGTTATAACGTATTACGTTATATGGTATGTCGTTATAACGTATTAAGTTAAGTGGCATAACGTTATAACGTATTACGTTATATGGTATGTCGTTATAACGTATTACGTTATATGGCATAATGTTATAACGTATTACGTTATATGGTATGACGTTATAACGTATTACGTTATATGGGATGACGTTATAACGTATTACGTTATATGGTATAACGTTATAACGTATTACGTTATATGGTATAACGTTATAACGTATTACGTTATATGGTATAACGTTATAACGTATTACGTTATATATTATAACGTTATAACGTATTACGTTATAGGGGATGACGTTATAACGCATTACGTTATATGTTATGACGTTATAACGGATTACGTTATATGGGACGACGTTATAACGTAATAAGTTATATGGTATGACGTTATAACGTATTACGTTATATGGTATGTCGTTATAACGTATTAAGTTATGTGGCATAACGTTATAACGTATTACGTTATATGGTATGACGTTATAACGTATTACGTTATATGGTATGACGTTATAACGTATTACGTTATATGTTATAACGTTATAACGTATTACGTTATATGTTATAACGTTATAACGTATTACGTTATATGGTATGTCGTTATAACGTATTGCGTTATATGGCATAATGTTATAACGTATTACGTTATATGTTATGACGTTATAACGGATTACGTTATATGCGACGACGTTATAGCGCATTACATTATATGGTATAACGTTATAACGTATTACGTTATATGGGATGACGTTATAACGTATTGCGTTATATGGGACGACGTTATAGCGCATTACATTATATGGTATAACGTTATAACGTATTACGTTATATGGGATGACGTTATAACGTATTACGTTATATGTTACAACGTTATATCGTATTACGTTATATGGTATGACGTTATAACGTATTACGTTATATGGGACGACGTTATAACGTATTACGTTATATGGTATAACGTCATAACGTATTACGTTATATGTTATAACGTTATAACGTATTACGTTATATGTTATAACGTTATAACGTATTACGTTATATGGTATGTCGTTATAACGTATTACGTTATATATTATAACGTCATAACGTATTACGTTATAGGGGATGACGTTATAACGTATTACGTTATATGTTATGACGTTATAACGGATTACGTTATATGGGACGATGTTATAACGTATTACGTTATATGGTATGACGTTATAACGTATTACGTTATATGATATAACGTTATAACGTCTTACGTTATATGGTATGACGTTATAACGTATTACGTTATATGGCATAACGTTATAACGTATTACGTTATATGGTATGTCGTTATAACGTATTAAGTTATGTGGCATAACGTTATAACGTATTACGTTATATGGTATGACGTTATAACGTATTACGTTATATGGTATGACGTTATAACGTATTACGTTATATGGGAGGACATTATAACGTATTACGTTATATGGTATGTCGTTATAACGTATTAAGTTATGTGGCATAACGTTATAACGTATTACGTTATATGGTGTGACGTTATAACGTATTACGTTACATGGGATGACGTTATAACGTAATAGGTTATATGGGACGACGTTATAACGTATTACGTTATATGGTATAACGTCATAACGTATTACGTTATATGTTATAACGTTATAACGTATTACGTTATATGGTATGTCGTTATAACGTATTACGTTATATGGCATAATGTTATAACGTATTACGTTATATGTTATGACGTTATAACGGATTACGTTATATGGGACGACGTTGTAACGTATTACGTTATATGTTATAACGTTATAACGTATTACGTTATATGGTATGTCGTTATAACGTATTACGTTATATGGCATAATGTTATAACGTATTACGTTATATGTTATAACGTTATAACGTATTACGTTATATGGTATGTCGTTATAACTTATTAAGTTAAGTGGCATAACGTTATAACGTATTACGTTATATGGTATGTCGTTATAACGTATTACGTTATATGGCATAATGTTATAACGTATTACGTTATATGGTATGACGTTATAACGTATTACGTTATATGGGACGACGTTATAACGTATTACGTTATATGGTATAACGTCATAACGTATTACGTTATATGTTATAACGTTATAACGTATTACGTTATATGTTATAACGTTATAACGTATTACGTTATATGGTATGTCGTTATAACGTATTACGTTATATATTATAACGTCATAACGTATTACGTTATAGGGGATGACGTTATAACGTATTACGTTATATGTTATGACGTTATAACGGATTACGTTATATGGGACGACGTTATAACGTATTACGTTATATGGTATGACGTTATAACGTATTACGTTATATGATATAACGTTATAACGTCTTACGTTATATGGTATGACGTTATAACGTATTACGTTATATGGCATAACGTTATAACGTATTACGTTATATGGTATGTCGTTATAACGTATTAAGTTATGTGGCATAACGTTATAACGTATTACGTTATATGGTATGACGTTATAACGTATTACGTTATATGGTATGACGTTATAACGTATTACGTTATATGGGAGGACATTATAACGTATTACGTTATATGGTATGTCGTTATAACGTATTAAGTTATGTGGCATAACGTTATAACGTATTACGTTATATGGTGTGACGTTATAACGTATTACGTTACATGGGATGACGTTATAACGTAATAGGTTATATGGGACGACGTTATAACGTATTACGTTATATGGTATAACGTCATAACGTATTACGTTATATGTTATAACGTTATAACGTATTACGTTATATGGTATGTCGTTATAACGTATTACGTTATATGGCATAATGTTATAACGTATTACGTTATATGTTATGACGTTATAACGGATTACGTTATATGGGACGACGTTGTAACGTATTACGTTATATGTTATAACGTTATAACGTATTACGTTATATGGTATGTCGTTATAACGTATTACGTTATATGGCATAATGTTATAACGTATTACGTTATATGTTATAACGTTATAACGTATTACGTTATATGTTATAACGTTATAACGTATTACGTTATATGGTATGTCGTTATAACGTATTGCGTTATATGGCATAATGTTATAACGTATTACGTTATATGTTATGACGTTATAACGGATTACGTTATATGCGACGACGTTATAGCGCATTACATTATATGGTATAACGTTATAATGTATTACGTTATATGGGATGACGTTATAACGTATTGCGTTATATGGGACGACGTTATAGCGCATTACATTATATGGTATAACGTTATAACGTATTACGTTATATGGGATGACGTTATAACGTATTACGTTATATGTTACAACGTTATATCGTATTACGTTATATGGTATGACGTTATAACGTATTACGTTATATGGGACGACGTTATAACGTATTACGTTATATGGTATAACGTCATAACGTATTACGTTATATGTTATAACGTTATAACGTATTACGTTATATGTTATAACGTTATAACGTATTACGTTATATGGTATGTCGTTATAACGTATTACGTTATATATTATAACGTCATAACGTATTACGTTATAGGGGATGACGTTATAACGTATTACGTTATATGTTATGACGTTATAACGGATTACGTTATATGGGACGACGTTATAACGTATTACGTTATATGGTATGACGTTATAACGTATTACGTTATATGATATAACGTTATAACGTCTTACGTTATATGGTATGACGTTATAACGTATTACGTTATATGGCATAACGTTATAACGTATTACGTTATATGGTATGTCGTTATAACGTATTAAGTTATGTGGCATAACGTTATAACGTATTACGTTATATGGTATGACGTTATAACGTATTACGTTATATGGTATGACGTTATAACGTATTACGTTATATGGGAGGACATTATAACGTATTACGTTATATGGTATGTCGTTATAACGTATTAAGTTATGTGGCATAACGTTATAACGTATTACGTTATATGGTGTGACGTTATAACGTATTACGTTACATGGGATGACGTTATAACGTAATAGGTTATATGGGACGACGTTATAACGTATTACGTTATATGGTATAACGTCATAACGTATTACGTTATATGTTATAACGTTATAACGTATTACGTTATATGGTATGTCGTTATAACGTATTACGTTATATGGCATAATGTTATAACGTATTACGTTATATGTTATGACGTTAGAACGGATTACGTTATATGGGACGACGTTGTAACGTATTACGTTATATGTTATAACGTTATAACGTATTACGTTATATGGTATGTCGTTATAACGTATTACGTTATATGGCATAATGTTATAACGTATTACGTTATATGTTATAACGTTATAACGTATTACGTTATATGGTATGTCGTTATAACGTATTAAGTTAAGTGGCATAACGTTATAACGTATTACGTTATATGGTATGTCGTTATAACGTATTACGTTATATGGCATAATGTTATAACGTATTACGTTATATGGTATGACGTTATAACGTATTACGTTATATGGGATGACGTTATAACGTATTACGTTATATGGTATAACGTTATAACGTATTACGTTATATGGTATAACGTTATAACGTATTACGTTATATGGTATAACGTTATAACGTATTACGTTATATATTATAACGTTATAACGTATTACGTTATAGGGGATGACGTTATAACGTATTACGTTATATGTTATGACGTTATAACGGATTACGTTATATGGGACGACGTTATAACGTAATAAGTCATATGGTATGACGTTATAACGTATTACGTTATATGGTATGTCGTTATAACGTATTAAGTTATGTGGCATAACGTTATAACGTATTACGTTATATGGTATGACGTTATAACGTATTACGTTATATGTTATAACGTTATAACGTATTACGTTATATGTTATAACGTTATAACGTATTACGTTATATGGTATGTCGTTACAACGTATTGCGTTATATGGCATAATGTTATAACGTATTACGTTATATGTTATGACGTTATAACGGATTACGTTATATGGGACGACGTTATAACGTATTACGTTATATGTTATAACGTTATAACGTATTACGTTATATGGTATGACGTTATAACGTATTACGTTATATGTTATAACGTTATAACGTATTACGTTATATGTTATAACGTTATAACGTATTACGTTATATGGTATGTCGTTATAACGTATTGCGTTATATGGCATAATGTTATAACGTATTACGTTATATGTTATGACGTTATAACGGATTACGTTATATGCGACGACGTTATAGCGCATTACATTATATGGTATAACGTTATAACGTATTACGTTATATGGGATGACGTTATAACGTATTGCGTTATATGGGACGACGTTATAGCGCATTACATTATATGGTATAACGTTATAACGTATTACGTTATATGGGATGACGTTATAACGTATTACGTTATATGTTACAACGTTATATCGTATTACGTTATATGGTATGACGTTATAACGTATTACGTTATATGGGACGACGTTATAACGTATTACGTTATATGGTATAACGTCATAACGTATTACGTTATATGTTATAACGTTATAACGTATTACGTTATATGTTATAACGTTATAACGTATTACGTTATATGGTATGTCGTTATAACGTATTACGTTATATATTATAACGTCATAACGTATTACGTTATAGGGGATGACGTTATAACGTATTACGTTATATGTTATGACGTTATAACGGATTACGTTATATGGGACGACGTTATAACGTATTACGTTATATGGTATGACGTTATAACGTATTACGTTATATGGAATGTCGTTATAACGTATTGCGTTATATGGCATAATGTTATAACGTATTACGTTATATGTTATGACGTTATAACGGATTACGTTATATGGGACGACGTTATAACGTATTACGTTATATGTTATAACGTTATAACGTATTACGTTATACGGTATGTCGTTATAACGTATGACGTTATATGGCATAATGTTATAACGTATTACGTTATATGTTATAACGTTATAACATATTACGTTATATGGCATAATGTTATAACGTATTACGTTATATGTTATAACGTTATAACGTATTACGTTATATGTTATAACGTTATAACGTATTACGTTATACGGTATGTCGTTATAACGTATTAAGTTATGTGGCATAACGTTATAACGTATTACGTTATATGCTATGACGTTATAACGTATTACGTTATATGTTATAACGTTATAACGTATTACGTTATATGGGATGACGTTATAACGTATTACGTTATATGGTATAACGTTATAACGTATTACGTTATATGGTATAACGTTATAACGTATTACGTTATATGGTATAACGTTATAACGTATTACGTTATATATTATAACGTTATAACGTATTACGTTATAGGGGATGACGTTATAACGTATTACGTTATATGTTATGACGTTATAACGTATTACGTTATATGGGAGGACATTATAACGTATTACGTTATATGGTATGTCGTTATAACGTATTAAGTTATGTGGCATAACGTTATAACGTATTACGTTATATGGTGTGACGTTATAACGTATTACGTTACATGGGATGACGTTATAACGTAATAGGTTATATGGGACGACGTTATAACGTATTACGTTATATGTTATAACGTTATAACGTATTACGTTATATGGTATGTCGTTATAACGTATTACGTTATATGGCATAATGTTATAACGTATTACGTTATATGTTATAACGTTATAACGTATTACGTTATATGGTATGTCGTTATAACGTATTAAGTTAAGTGGCATAACGTTATAACGTATTACGTTATATGGTATGTCGTTATAACGTATTACGTTATATGGCATAATGTTATAACGTATTACGTTATATGGTATGACGTTATAACGTATTACGTTATATGTTATAACGTTATAACGTATTACGTTATATGGTATGACGTTATAACGTATTACGTTATATGTTATAACGTTATAACGTATTACGTTATATGTTATAACGTTATAACGAATTACGTTATATGGTATGTCGTTATAACGTATTGCGTTATATGGCATAATGTTATAACGTATTACGTTATATGTTATGACGTTATAACGGATTACGTTATATGCGACGACGTTATAGCGCATTACATTATATGGTATAACGTTATAACGTATTACGTTATATGGGATGACGTTATAACGTATTGCGTTATATGGGACGACGTTATAGCGCATTACATTATATGGTATAACGTTATAACGTATTACGTTATATGGGATGACGTTATAACGTATTACGTTATATGTTACAACGTTATATCGTATTACGTTATATGGTATGACGTTATAACGTATTACGTTATAGGGGATGACGTTATAATGTATTACGTTATATGTTATGACGTTATAACGGATTACGTCATATGGGACGACGTTATAACGTATTACGTTATATGGTATGACGTTATAACGTATTACGTTATATGATATAACGTTATAACGTCTTACGTTATATGGTATGACGTTATAACGTATTACGTTATATGGCATAACGTTATAACGTATTACGTTATATGGTATGTCGTTATAACGTATTAAGTTATGTGGCATAACGTTATAACGTATTACGTTATATGGTATGACGTTATAACGTATTACGTTATATGGTATGACGTTATAACGTATTACGTTATATGGGAGGACATTATAACGTATTACGTTATATGGTATGTCGTTATAACGTATTAAGTTATGTGGCATAACGTTATAACGTATTACGTTATATGGTATGTCGTTATAACGTATTACGTTATATGGCATAATGTTATAACGTATTACGTTATATGTTATGACGTTATAACGGATTACGTTATATGGGACGACGTTGTAACGTATTACGTTATATGTTATAACGTTATAACGTATTACGTTATATGGTATAACGTTATAACGTATTACGTTATATGGTATAACGTTATAACGTATTACGTTATATCTTATAACGTTATAACGTATTACGTTATAGGGGATGACGTTATAACGGATTACGTTATATGGGACGACGTTATAACGTAATAAGTTATATGGTATGACGTTATAGCGTATTACGTTATATGGTATGTCGTTATAACGTATTAAGTTATGTGGCATAACGTTATAACGTATTACGTTATATGGTATGACGTTATAACGTATTACGTTATATGTTATAACGTTATAACGTATTACGTTATATGTTATAACGTTATAACGTATTACGTTATATGGTATGTCGTTATAACGTATTGCGTTATATGGCATAATGTTATAACGTATTACGTTATATGTTATGACGTTATAACGGATTACGTTATATGGGACGACGTTATAACGTATTACGTTATATGTTATAACGTTATAACGTATTACGTTATATGGTATGTCGTTATAACGTATTACGTTATATGGCATAATGTTATAACGTATTACGTTATATGTTATGACGTTATAACGGATTACGTTATATGGGACGACATTGTAACGTATTACGTTATATGTTATAACGTTATAACGTATTACGTTATATGGTATGTCGTTATAACGTATTACGTTATATGGCATAATGTTATAACGTATTACGTTATATGTTATAACGTTATAACGTATTACGTTATATGGTATGTCGTTATAACGTATTAAGTTAAGTGGCATAACGTTATAACGTATTACGTTATATGGTATGTCGTTATAACGTATTACGTTATATGGCATAATGTTATAACGTATTACGTTATATGGTATGACGTTATAACGTATTACGTTATATGGGATGACGTTATAACGTATTACGTTATATGGTATAACGTTATAACGTATTACGTTATATGGTATAACGTTATAACGTATTACGTTATATGGTATAACGTTATAACGTATTACGTTATATATTATAACGTTATAACGTATTACGTTATAGGGGATGACGTTATAACGTATTACGTTATATGTTATGACGTTATAACGGATTACGTTATATGGGACGACGTTATAACGTAATAAGTTATATGGTATGACGTTATAACGTATTACGTTATATGGTATGTCGTTATAACGTATTAAGTTATGTGGCATAACGTTATAACGTATTACGTTATATGGTATGACGTTATAACGTATTACGTTATATGTTATAACGTTATAACGTATTACGTTATATGTTATAACGTTATAACGTATTACGTTATATGGTATGTCGTTATAACGTATTGCGTTATATGGCATAATGTTATAACGTATTACGTTATATGTTATGACGTTATAACGGATTACGTTATATGGGACGACGTTATAACGTATTACGTTATATGTTATAACGTTATAACGTATTACGTTATATGGTATGACGTTATAACGTATTACGTTATATGTTATAACGTTATAATGTATTACGTTATATGTATACCGTTATAACGTATTACGTTATATGGTATGTCGTTATAACGTATTGCGTTATATGGCATAATGTTATAACGTATTACGTTATATGTTATGACGTTATAACGGATTACGTTATATGCGACGACGTTATAGCGCATTACATTATATGGTATAACGTTATAACGTATTACGTTATATGGGATGACGTTATAACGTATTGCGTTATATGGGACGACGTTATAGCGCATTACATTATATGGTATAACGTTATAACGTATTACGTTATATGGGATGACGTTATAACGTATTACGTTATATGTTACAACGTTATATCGTATTACGTTATATGGTATGACGTTATAACGTATTACGTTATATGGGACGACGTTATAACGTATTACGTTATATGGTATAACGTCATAACGTATTACGTTATATGTTATAACGTTATAACGTATTACGTTATATGTTATAACGTTATAACGTATTACGTTATATGGTATGTCGTTATAACGTATTACGTTATATATTATAACGTCATAACGTATTACGTTATAGGGGATGACGTTATAACGTATTACGTTATATATTATGACGTTATAACGGATTACGTTATATGGGACGACGTTATAACGTATTACGTTATATGGTATGACGTTATAACGTATTACGTTATATGATATAACGTTATAACGTCTTACGTTATATGGTATGACGTTATAACGTATTACGTTATATGGCATAACGTTATAACGTATTACGTTATATGGTATGTCGTTATAACGTATTAAGTTATGTGGCATAACGTTATAACGTATTACGTTATATGGTGTGACGTTATAACGTATTACGTTACATGGGATGACGTTATAACGTAATAGGTTATATGGGACGACGTTATAACGTATTACGTTATATGGTATAACGTCATAACGTATTACGTTATATGTTATAACGTTATAACGTATTACGTTATATGGTATGTCGTTATAACGTATTACGTTATATGGCATAATGTTATAACGTATTACGTTATATGTTATGACGTTATAACGGATTACGTTATATGGGACGACGTTGTAACGTATTACGTTATATGTTATAACGTTATAACGTATTACGTTATATGGTATGTCGTTATAACGTATTACGTCATATGGCATAATGTTATAACGTATTACGTTATATGTTATAACGTTATAACGTATTACGTTATATGGTATGTCGTTATAACGTATTAAGTTAAGTGGCATAACGTTATAACGTATTACGTTATATGGTATGTCGTTATAACGTATTACGTTATATGGCATAATGTTATAACGTATTACGTTATATGGTATGACGTTATAACGTATTACGTTATATGGGATGACGTTATAACGTATTACGTTATATGGTATAACGTTATAACGTATTACGTTATATGGTATAACGTTATAACGTATTACGTTATATGGTATAACGTTATAACGTATTACGTTATATATTATAACGTTATAACGTATTACGTTATAGGGGATGACGTTATAACGTATTACGTTATATGTTATGACGTTATAACGGATTACGTTATATGGGACGACGCTATAACGTAATAAGTTATATGGTATGACGTTATAACGTATTACGTTATATGGTATGTCGTTATAACGTATTAAGTTATGTGGCATAACGTTATAACGTATTACGTTATATGGTATGACGTTATAACGTATTACGTTATATGTTATAACGTTATAACGTATTACGTTATATGTTATAACGTTATAACGTATTACGTTATATGGTATGTCGTTATAACGTATTGCGTTATATGGCATAATGTTATGACGTTATAACGGATTACGTTATATGGGACGACGTTATAACGTATTACGTTATATGTTATAACGTTATAACGTATTACGTTATATGGTATGACGTTATAACGTATTACGTTATATGGGACGACGTTATAACGTATTACGTTATATGGTATAACGTCATAACGTATTACGTTATATGTTATAACGTTATAACGTATTACGTTATATGTTATAACGTTATAACGTATTACGTTATATGTTATGACGTTATAACGGATTACGTTATATGGGACGACGTTATAACGTATTACGTTATATGTTATAACGTTATAACGTATTACGTTATATGGTATGACGTTATAACGTATTACGTTATATGGGACGACGTTATAACGTATTACGTTATATGGTATAACGTCATAACGTATTACGTTATATGTTATAACGTTATAACGTATTACGTTATATGTTATAACGTTATAACGTATTACGTTATATGGTATGTCGTTATAACGTATTACGTTATATATTATAACGTCATAACGTATTACGTTATAGGGGATGACGTTATAACGTATTACGTTATATGTTATGACGTTATAACGGATTACGTTATATGGGACGACGTTATAACGTATTACGTTATATGGTATGACGTTATAACGTATTACGTTATATGGAATGTCGTTATAACGTATTGCGTTATATGGCATAATGTTATAACGTATTACGTTATATGTTATGACGTTATAACGGATTACGTTATATGGGACGACGTTATAACGTATTACGTTATATGTTATAACGTTATAACGTATTACGTTATACGGTATGTCGTTATAACGTATGACGTTATATGGTATGTCGTTATAACGTATTGCGTTATATGGCATAATGTTATAACGTATTACGTTATATGTTATGACGTTATAACGGATTACGTTATATGGGACGACGTTATAACGTATTACGTTATATGTTATGACGTTATAACGGATTACGTTATATGGGACGACGTTATAACGTAATAAGTTATATGGTATGACGTTATAACGTATTACGTTATATGGTATGTCGTTATAACGTATTAAGTTATGTGGCATAACGTTATAACGTATTACGTTATATGCTATGACGTTATAACGTATTACGTTATATGTTATAACGTTATAACGTATTACGTTATATGGGATGACGTTATAACGTATTACGTTATATGGTATAACGTTATAACGTATTACGTTATATGGTATAACGTTATAACGTATTACGTTATATGGTATAACGTTATAACGTATTACGTTATATATTATAACGTTATAACGTATTACGTTATAGGGGATGACGTTATAACGTATTACGTTATATGTTATGACGTTATAACGTATTACGTTATATGGGAGGACATTATAACGTATTACGTTATATGGTATGTCGTTATAACGTATTAAGTTATGTGGCATAACGTTATAACGTATTACGTTATATGGTGTGACGTTATAACGTATTACGTTACATGGGATGACGTTATAACGTAATAGGTTATATGGGACGACGTTATAACGTATTACGTTATATGTTATAACGTTATAACGTATTACGTTATATGGTATGTCGTTATAACGTATTACGTTATATGGCATAATGTTATAACGTATTACGTTATATGTTATAACGTTATAACGTATTACGTTATATGGTATGTCGTTATAACGTATTAAGTTAAGTGGCATAACGTTATAACGTATTACGTTATATGGTATGTCGTTATAACGTATTACGTTATATGGCATAATGTTATAACGTATTACGTTATATGGTATGACGTTATAACGTATTACGTTATATGTTATAACGTTATAACGTATTACGTTATATGGTATGACGTTATAACGTATTACGTTATATGTTATAACGTTATAACGTATTACGTTATATGTTATAACGTTATAACGAATTACGTTATATGGTATGTCGTTATAACGTATTGCGTTATATGGCATAATGTTATAACGTATTACGTTATATGTTATGACGTTATAACGGATTACGTTATATGCGACGACGTTATAGCGCATTACATTATATGGTATAACGTTATAACGTATTACGTTATATGGGATGACGTTATAACGTATTGCGTTATATGGGACGACGTTATAGCGCATTACATTATATGGTATAACGTTATAACGTATTACGTTATATGGGATGACGTTATAACGTATTACGTTATATGTTACAACGTTATATCGTATTACGTTATATGGTATGACGTTATAACGTATTACGTTATAGGGGATGACGTTATAATGTATTACGTTATATGTTATGACGTTATAACGGATTACGTCATATGGGACGACGTTATAACGTATTACGTTATATGGTATGACGTTATAACGTATTACGTTATATGATATAACGTTATAACGTCTTACGTTATATGGTATGACGTTATAACGTATTACGTTATATGGCATAACGTTATAACGTATTACGTTATATGGTATGTCGTTATAACGTATTAAGTTATGTGGCATAACGTTATAACGTATTACGTTATATGGTATGACGTTATAACGTATTACGTTATATGGTATGACGTTATAACGTATTACGTTATATGGGAGGACATTATAACGTATTACGTTATATGGTATGTCGTTATAACGTATTAAGTTATGTGGCATAACGTTATAACGTATTACGTTATATGGTATGTCGTTATAACGTATTACGTTATATGGCATAATGTTATAACGTATTACGTTATATGTTATGACGTTATAACGGATTACGTTATATGGGACGACGTTGTAACGTATTACGTTATATGTTATAACGTTATAACGTATTACGTTATATGGTATAACGTTATAACGTATTACGTTATATGGTATAACGTTATAACGTATTACGTTATATCTTATAACGTTATAACGTATTACGTTATAGGGGATGACGTTATAACGGATTACGTTATATGGGACGACGTTATAACGTAATAAGTTATATGGTATGACGTTATAGCGTATTACGTTATATGGTATGTCGTTATAACGTATTAAGTTATGTGGCATAACGTTATAACGTATTACGTTATATGGTATGACGTTATAACGTATTACGTTATATGTTATAACGTTATAACGTATTACGTTATATGTTATAACGTTATAACGTATTACGTTATATGGTATGTCGTTATAACGTATTGCGTTATATGGCATAATGTTATAACGTATTACGTTATATGTTATGACGTTATAACGGATTACGTTATATGGGACGACGTTATAACGTATTACGTTATATGTTATAACGTTATAACGTATTACGTTATATGGTATGTCGTTATAACGTATTACGTTATATGGCATAATGTTATAACGTATTACGTTATATGTTATGACGTTATAACGGATTACGTTATATGGGACGACATTGTAACGTATTACGTTATATGTTATAACGTTATAACGTATTACGTTATATGGTATGTCGTTATAACGTATTACGTTATATGGCATAATGTTATAACGTATTACGTTATATGTTATAACGTTATAACGTATTACGTTATATGGTATGTCGTTATAACGTATTAAGTTAAGTGGCATAACGTTATAACGTATTACGTTATATGGTATGTCGTTATAACGTATTACGTTATATGGCATAATGTTATAACGTATTACGTTATATGGTATGACGTTATAACGTATTACGTTATATGGGATGACGTTATAACGTATTACGTTATATGGTATAACGTTATAACGTATTACGTTATATGGTATAACGTTATAACGTATTACGTTATATGGTATAACGTTATAACGTATTACGTTATATATTATAACGTTATAACGTATTACGTTATAGGGGATGACGTTATAACGTATTACGTTATATGTTATGACGTTATAACGGATTACGTTATATGGGACGACGTTATAACGTAATAAGTTATATGGTATGACGTTATAACGTATTACGTTATATGGTATGTCGTTATAACGTATTAAGTTATGTGGCATAACGTTATAACGTATTACGTTATATGGTATGACGTTATAACGTATTACGTTATATGTTATAACGTTATAACGTATTACGTTATATGTTATAACGTTATAACGTATTACGTTATATGGTATGTCGTTATAACGTATTGCGTTATATGGCATAATGTTATAACGTATTACGTTATATGTTATGACGTTATAACGGATTACGTTATATGGGACGACGTTATAACGTATTACGTTATATGTTATAACGTTATAACGTATTACGTTATATGGTATGACGTTATAACGTATTACGTTATATGTTATAACGTTATAATGTATTACGTTATATGTATACCGTTATAACGTATTACGTTATATGGTATGTCGTTATAACGTATTGCGTTATATGGCATAATGTTATAACGTATTACGTTATATGTTATGACGTTATAACGGATTACGTTATATGCGACGACGTTATAGCGCATTACATTATATGGTATAACGTTATAACGTATTACGTTATATGGGATGACGTTATAACGTATTGCGTTATATGGGACGACGTTATAGCGCATTACATTATATGGTATAACGTTATAACGTATTACGTTATATGGGATGACGTTATAACGTATTACGTTATATGTTACAACGTTATATCGTATTACGTTATATGGTATGACGTTATAACGTATTACGTTATATGGGACGACGTTATAACGTATTACGTTATATGGTATAACGTCATAACGTATTACGTTATATGTTATAACGTTATAACGTATTACGTTATATGTTATAACGTTATAACGTATTACGTTATATGGTATGTCGTTATAACGTATTACGTTATATATTATAACGTCATAACGTATTACGTTATAGGGGATGACGTTATAACGTATTACGTTATATATTATGACGTTATAACGGATTACGTTATATGGGACGACGTTATAACGTATTACGTTATATGGTATGACGTTATAACGTATTACGTTATATGATATAACGTTATAACGTCTTACGTTATATGGTATGACGTTATAACGTATTACGTTATATGGCATAACGTTATAACGTATTACGTTATATGGTATGTCGTTATAACGTATTAAGTTATGTGGCATAACGTTATAACGTATTACGTTATATGGTGTGACGTTATAACGTATTACGTTACATGGGATGACGTTATAACGTAATAGGTTATATGGGACGACGTTATAACGTATTACGTTATATGGTATAACGTCATAACGTATTACGTTATATGTTATAACGTTATAACGTATTACGTTATATGGTATGTCGTTATAACGTATTACGTTATATGGCATAATGTTATAACGTATTACGTTATATGTTATGACGTTATAACGGATTACGTTATATGGGACGACGTTGTAACGTATTACGTTATATGTTATAACGTTATAACGTATTACGTTATATGGTATGTCGTTATAACGTATTACGTCATATGGCATAATGTTATAACGTATTACGTTATATGTTATAACGTTATAACGTATTACGTTATATGGTATGTCGTTATAACGTATTAAGTTAAGTGGCATAACGTTATAACGTATTACGTTATATGGTATGTCGTTATAACGTATTACGTTATATGGCATAATGTTATAACGTATTACGTTATATGGTATGACGTTATAACGTATTACGTTATATGGGATGACGTTATAACGTATTACGTTATATGGTATAACGTTATAACGTATTACGTTATATGGTATAACGTTATAACGTATTACGTTATATGGTATAACGTTATAACGTATTACGTTATATATTATAACGTTATAACGTATTACGTTATAGGGGATGACGTTATAACGTATTACGTTATATGTTATGACGTTATAACGGATTACGTTATATGGGACGACGCTATAACGTAATAAGTTATATGGTATGACGTTATAACGTATTACGTTATATGGTATGTCGTTATAACGTATTAAGTTATGTGGCATAACGTTATAACGTATTACGTTATATGGTATGACGTTATAACGTATTACGTTATATGTTATAACGTTATAACGTATTACGTTATATGTTATAACGTTATAACGTATTACGTTATATGGTATGTCGTTATAACGTATTGCGTTATATGGCATAATGTTATGACGTTATAACGGATTACGTTATATGGGACGACGTTATAACGTATTACGTTATATGTTATAACGTTATAACGTATTACGTTATATGGTATGACGTTATAACGTATTACGTTATATGGGACGACGTTATAACGTATTACGTTATATGGTATAACGTCATAACGTATTACGTTATATGTTATAACGTTATAACGTATTACGTTATATGTTATAACGTTATAACGTATTACGTTATATGTTATGACGTTATAACGGATTACGTTATATGGGACGACGTTATAACGTATTACGTTATATGTTATAACGTTATAACGTATTACGTTATATGGTATGACGTTATAACGTATTACGTTATATGGGACGACGTTATAACGTATTACGTTATATGGTATAACGTCATAACGTATTACGTTATATGTTATAACGTTATAACGTATTACGTTATATGTTATAACGTTATAACGTATTACGTTATATGGTATGTCGTTATAACGTATTACGTTATATATTATAACGTCATAACGTATTACGTTATAGGGGATGACGTTATAACGTATTACGTTATATGTTATGACGTTATAACGGATTACGTTATATGGGACGACGTTATAACGTATTACGTTATATGGTATGACGTTATAACGTATTACGTTATATGGAATGTCGTTATAACGTATTGCGTTATATGGCATAATGTTATAACGTATTACGTTATATGTTATGACGTTATAACGGATTACGTTATATGGGACGACGTTATAACGTATTACGTTATATGTTATAACGTTATAACGTATTACGTTATACGGTATGTCGTTATAACGTATGACGTTATATGGCATAATGTTATAACGTATTACGTTATATGTTATAACGTTATAACATATTACGTTATATGGCATAATGTTATAACGTATTACGTTATATGTTATAACGTTATAACGTATTACGTTATATGTTATAACGTTATAACGTATTACGTTATACGGTATGTCGTTATAACGTATGACGTTATATGGCATAATGTTATAACGTATTACGTTATATGGTATGTCGTTATAACGTATTAAGTTATGTGGCATAACGTTATAACGTATTACGTTATATGGTGTGACGTTATAACGTATTACGTTACATGGGATGACGTTATAACGTAATAGGTTATATGGGACGACGTTATAACGTATTACGTTATATGGTATAACGTCATAACGTATTACGTTACATGTTATAACGTTATAACGTATTACGTTATATGGTATGTCGTTATAACGTATTACGTTATATGGCATAATGTTATAACGTATTACGTTATATGTTATGACGTTATAACGGATTACGTTATATGGGACGACGTTGTAACGTATTACGTTATATGTTATAACGTTATAACGTATTACGTTATATGGTATGTCGTTATAACGTATTACGTTATATGGCATAATGTTATAACGTATTACGTTATATGTTATAACGTTATAACGTATTACGTTATATGGTATGTCGTTATAACGTATTAAGTTAAGTGGCATAACGTTATAACGTATTACGTTATATGGTATGTCGTTATAACGTATTACGTTATATGGCATAATGTTATAACGTATTACGTTATATGGTATGACGTTATAACGTATTACGTTATATGGGATGACGTTATAACGTATTACGTTATATGGTATAACGTTATAACGTATTACGTTATATGGTATAACGTTATAACGTATTACGTTATATGGTATAACGTTATAACGTATTACGTTATATATTATAACGTTATAACGTATTACGTTATAGGGGATGACGTTATAACGTATTACGTTATATGTTATGACGTTATAACGGATTACGTTATATGGGACGACGTTATAACGTAATAAGTTATATGGTATGACGTTATAACGTATTACGTTATATGGTATGTCGTTATAACGTATTAAGTTATGTGGCATAACGTTATAACGTATTACGTTATATGGTATGACGTTATAACGTATTACGTTATATGTTATAACGTTATAACGTATTACGTTATATGTTATAACGTTATAACGTATTACGTTATATGGTATGTCGTTATAACGTATTGCGTTATATGGCATAATGTTATAACGTATTACGTTATATGTTATGACGTTATAACGGATTACGTTATATGGGACGACGTTATAACGTATTACGTTATATGTTATAACGTTATAACGTATTACGTTATATGGTATGTCGTTATAACGTATTACGTTATATGGCATAATGTTATAACGTATTACGTTATATGTTATGACGTTATAACGGATTACGTTATATGGGACGACATTGTAACGTATTACGTTATATGTTATAACGTTATAACGTATTACGTTATATGGTATGTCGTTATAACGTATTACGTTATATGGCATAATGTTATAACGTATTACGTTATATGTTATAACGTTATAACGTATTACGTTATATGGTATGTCGTTATAACGTATTAAGTTAAGTGGCATAACGTTATAACGTATTACGTTATATGGTATGTCGTTATAACGTATTACGTTATATGGCATAATGTTATAACGTATTACGTTATATGGTATGACGTTATAACGTATTACGTTATATGGGATGACGTTATAACGTATTACGTTATATGGTATAACGTTATAACGTATTACGTTATATGGTATAACGTTATAACGTATTACGTTATATGGTATAACGTTATAACGTATTACGTTATATATTATAACGTTATAACGTATTACGTTATAGGGGATGACGTTATAACGTATTACGTTATATGTTATGACGTTATAACGGATTACGTTATATGGGACGACGTTATAACGTAATAAGTTATATGGTATGACGTTATAACGTATTACGTTATATGGTATGTCGTTATAACGTATTAAGTTATGTGGCATAACGTTATAACGTATTACGTTATATGGTATGACGTTATAACGTATTACGTTATATGTTATAACGTTATAACGTATTACGTTATATGTTATAACGTTATAACGTATTACGTTATATGGTATGTCGTTATAACGTATTGCGTTATATGGCATAATGTTATAACGTATTACGTTATATGTTATGACGTTATAACGGATTACGTTATATGGGACGACGTTATAACGTATTACGTTATATGTTATAACGTTATAACGTATTACGTTATATGGTATGACGTTATAACGTATTACGTTATATGTTATAACGTTATAACGTATTACGTTATATGTATAACGTTATAACGTATTACGTTATATGGTATGTCGTTATAACGTATTGCGTTATATGGCATAATGTTATAACGTATTACGTTATATGTTATGACGTTATAACGGATTACGTTATATGCGACGACGTTATAGCGCATTACATTATATGGTATAACGTTATAACGTATTACGTTATATGGGATGACGTTATAACGTATTGCGTTATATGGGACGACGTTATAGCGCATTACATTATATGGTATAACGTTATAACGTATTACGTTATATGGGATGACGTTATAACGTATTACGTTATATGTTACAACGTTATATCGTATTACGTTATATGGTATGACGTTATAACGTATTACGTTATATGGGACGACGTTATAACGTATTACGTTATATGGTATAACATCATAACGTATTTCGTTATATGTTATAACGTTATAACGTATTACGTTATATGTTATAACGTTATAACGTATTACGTTATATGGTATGTCGTTATAACGTATTACGTTATATATTATAACGTCATAACGTATTACGTTATAGGGGATGACGTTATAACGTATTACGTTATATATTATGACGTTATAACGGATTACGTTATATGGGACGACGTTATAACGTATTACGTTATATGGTATGACGTTATAACGTATTACGTTATATGATATAACGTTATAACGTCTTACGTTATATGGTATGACGTTATAACGTATTACGTTATATGGCATAACGTTATAACGTATTACGTTATATGGTATGTCGTTATAACGTATTAAGTTATGTGGCATAACGTTATAACGTATTACGTTATATGGTATGACGTTATAACGTATTACGTTATATGGTATGACGTTATAACGTATTACGTTATATGGGAGGACATTATAACGTATTACGTTATATGGTATGTCGTTATAACGTATTAAGTTATGTGGCATAACGTTATAACGTATTACGTTATATGGTGTGACGTTATAACGTATTACGTTACATGGGATGACGTTATAACGTAATAGGTTATATGGGACGACGTTATAACGTATTACGTTATATGGTATAACGTCATAACGTATTACGTTATATGTTATAACGTTATAACGTATTACGTTATATGGTATGTCGTTATAACGTATTACGTTATATGGCATAATGTTATAACGTATTACGTTATATGTTATGACGTTATAACGGATTACGTTATATGGGACGACGTTGTAACGTATTACGTTATATGTTATAACGTTATAACGTATTACGTTATATGGTATGTCGTTATAACGTATTACGTTATATGGCATAATGTTATAACGTATTACGTTATATGTTATAACGTTATAACGTATTACGTTATATGGTATGTCGTTATAACGTATTAAGTTAAGTGGCATAACGTTATAACGTATTACGTTATATGGTATGTCGTTATAACGTATTACGTTATATGGCATAATGTTATAACGTATTACGTTATATGGTATGACGTTATAACGTATTACGTTATATGGGATGACGTTATAACGTATTACGTTATATGGTATAACGTTATAACGTATTACGTTATATGGTATAACGTTATAACGTATTACGTTATATGGTATAACGTTATAACGTATTACGTTATATATTATAACGTTATAACGTATTACGTTATAGGGGATGACGTTATAACGTATTACGTTATATGTTATGACGTTATAACGGATTACGTTATATGGGACGACGTTATAACGTAATAAGTTATATGGTATGACGTTATAACGTATTACGTTATATGGTATGTCGTTATAACGTATTAAGTTATGTGGCATAACGTTATAACGTATTACGTTATATGGTATGACGTTATAACGTATTACGTTATATGTTATAACGTTATAACGTATTACGTTATATGTTATAACGTTATAACGTATTACGTTATATGGTATGTCGTTATAACGTATTGCGTTATATGGCATAATGTTATAACGTATTACGTTATATGTTATGACGTTATAACGGATTACGTTATATGGGACGACGTTATAACGTATTACGTTATATGGTATGACGTTATAACGTATTACGTTATATGGAATGTCGTTATAACGTATTGCGTTATATGGCATAATGTTATAACGTATTACGTTATATGTTATGACGTTATAACGGATTACGTTATATGGGACGACGTTATAACGTATTACGTTATATGTTATAACGTTATAACGTATTACGTTATACGGTATGTCGTTATAACGTATGACGTTATATGGCATAATGTTATAACGTATTACGTTATATGTTATAACGTTATAACATATTACGTTATATGGCATAATGTTATAACGTATTACGTTATATGTTATAACGTTATAACGTATTACGTTATATGTTATAACGTTATAACGTATTACGTTATACGGTATGTCGTTATAACGTATGACGTTATATGGCATAATGTTATAACGTATTACGTTATATGGTATGTCGTTATAACGTATTAAGTTATGTGGCATAACGTTATAACGTATTACGTTATATGGTGTGACGTTATAACGTATTACGTTACATGGGATGACGTTATAACGTAATAGGTTATATGGGACGACGTTATAACGTATTACGTTATATGGTATAACGTCATAACGTATTACGTTATATGTTATAACGTTATAACGTATTACGTTATATGGTATGTCGTTATAACGTATTACGTTATATGGCATAATGTTATAACGTATTACGTTATATGTTATGACGTTATAACGGAGTACGTTATATGGGACGACGTTGTAACGTATTACGTTATATGTTATAACGTTATAACGTATTACGTTATATGGTATGTCGTTATAACGTATTACGTTATATGGCATAATGTTATAACGTATTACGTTATATGTTATAACGTTATAACGTATTACGTTATATGGTATGTCGTTATAACGTATTGCGTTATATGGCATAATGTTATAACGTATTACGTTATATGTTATGACGTTATAACGGATTACGTTATATGGGACGACGTTATAACGTATTACGTTATATGTTATAACGTTATAACGTATTACGTTATATGGTATGACGTTATAACGTATTACGTTATATGGGACGACGTTATAACGTATTACGTTATATGGTATAACGTCATAACGTATTACGTTATATGTTATAACGTTATAACGTATTACGTTATATGGTATGTCGTTATAACGTATTACGTTATATGGCATAATGTTATAACGTATTACGTTATATGTTATGACGTTATAACGGATTACGTTATATGGGACGACGTTGTAACGTATTACGTTATATGTTATAACGTTATAACGTATTACGTTATATGGTATGTCGTTATAACGTATTACGTTATATGGCATAATGTTATAACGTATTACGTTATATGTTATAACGTTATAACGTATTACGTTATATGGTATGTCGTTATAACGTATTAAGTTAAGTGGCATAACGTTATAACGTATTACGTTATATGGTATGTCGTTATAACGTATTACGTTATATGGCATAATGTTATAACGTATTACGTTATATGGTATGACGTTATAACGTATTACGTTATATGGGATGACGTTATAACGTATTACGTTATATGGTATAACGTTATAACGTATTACGTTATATGGTATAACGTTATAACGTATTACGTTATATGGTATAACGTTATAACGTATTACGTTATATATTATAACGTTATAACGTATTACGTTATAGGGGATGACGTTATAACGTATTACGTTATATGTTATGACGTTATAACGGATTACGTTATATGGGACGACGTTATAACGTAATAAGTTATATGGTATGACGTTATAACGTATTACGTTATATGGTATGTCGTTATAACGTATTAAGTTATGTGGCATAACGTTATAACGTATTACGTTATATGGTATGACGTTATAACGTATTACGTTATATGTTATAACGTTATAACGTATTACGTTATATGTTATAACGTTATAACGTATTACGTTATATGGTATGTCGTTATAACGTATTGCGTTATATGGCATAATGTTATAACGTATTACGTTATATGTTATGACGTTATAACGGATTACGTTATATGGGACGACGTTATAACGTATTACGTTATATGGTATGACGTTATAACGTATTACGTTATATGGAATGTCGTTATAACGTATTGCGTTATATGGCATAATGTTATAACGTATTACGTTATATGTTATGACGTTATAACGGATTACGTTATATGGGACGACGTTATAACGTATTACGTTATATGTTATAACGTTATAACGTATTACGTTATACGGTATGTCGTTATAACGTATGACGTTATATGGCATAATGTTATAACGTATTACGTTATATGTTATAACGTTATAACATATTACGTTATATGGCATAATGTTATAACGTATTACGTTATATGTTATAACGTTATAACGTATTACGTTATATGTTATAACGTTATAACGTATTACGTTATACGGTATGTCGTTATAACGTATGACGTTATATGGCATAATGTTATAACGTATTACGTTATATGGTATGTCGTTATAACGTATTAAGTTATGTGGCATAACGTTATAACGTATTACGTTATATGGTGTGACGTTATAACGTATTACGTTACATGGGATGACGTTATAACGTAATAGGTTATATGGGACGACGTTATAACGTATTACGTTATATGGTATAACGTCATAACGTATTACGTTATATGTTATAACGTTATAACGTATTACGTTATATGGTATGTCGTTATAACGTATTACGTTATATGGCATAATGTTATAACGTATTACGTTATATGTTATGACGTTATAACGGAGTACGTTATATGGGACGACGTTGTAACGTATTACGTTATATGTTATAACGTTATAACGTATTACGTTATATGGTATGTCGTTATAACGTATTACGTTATATGGCATAATGTTATAACGTATTACGTTATATGTTATAACGTTATAACGTATTACGTTATATGGTATGTCGTTATAACGTATTGCGTTATATGGCATAATGTTATAACGTATTACGTTATATGTTATGACGTTATAACGGATTACGTTATATGGGACGACGTTATAACGTATTACGTTATATGTTATAACGTTATAACGTATTACGTTATATGGTATGACGTTATAACGTATTACGTTATATGGGACGACGTTATAACGTATTACGTTATATGGTATAACGTCATAACGTATTACGTTATATGTTATAACGTTATAACGTATTACGTTATATGTTATAACGTTATAACGTATTACGTTATATGGTATGTCGTTATAACGTATTACGTTATATATTATAACGTCATAACGTATTACGTTATAGGGGATGACGTTATAACGTATTACGTTATATGTTATGACGTTATAACGGATTACGTTATATGGGACGACGTTATAACGTATTACGTTATATGGTATGACGTTATAACGTATTACGTTATATGGAATGTCGTTATAACGTATTGCGTTATATGGCATAATGTTATAACGTATTACGTTATATGTTATGACGTTATAACGGATTACGTTATATGGGACGACGTTATAACGTATTACGTTATATGTTATAACGTTATAACGTATTACGTTATACGGTATGTCGTTATAACGTATGACGTTATATGGCATAATGTTATAACGTATTACGTTATATGTTATAACGTTATAACATATTACGTTATATGGCATAATGTTATAACGTATTACGTTATATGTTATAACGTTATAACGTATTACGTTATATGTTATAACGTTATAACGTATTACGTTATACGGTATGTCGTTATAACGTATGACGTTATATGGCATAATGTTATAACGTATTACGTTATATGGTATGTCGTTATAACGTATTAAGTTATGTGGCATAACGTTATAACGTATTACGTTATATGGTGTGACGTTATAACGTATTACGTTACATGGGATGACGTTATAACGTAATAGGTTATATGGGACGACGTTATAACGTATTACGTTATATGGTATAACGTCATAACGTATTACGTTATATGTTATAACGTTATAACGTATTACGTTATATGGTATGTCGTTATAACGTATTACGTTATATGGCATAATGTTATAACGTATTACGTTATATGTTATGACGTTATAACGGATTACGTTATATGGGACGACGTTGTAACGTATTACGTTATATGTTATAACGTTATAACGTATTACGTTATATGGTATGTCGTTATAACGTATTACGTTATATGGCATAATGTTATAACGTATTACGTTATATGTTATAACGTTATAACGTATTACGTTATATGGTATGTCGTTATAACGTATTAAGTTAAGTGGCATAACGTTATAACGTATTACGTTATATGGTATGTCGTTATAACGTATTACGTTATATGGCATAATGTTATAACGTATTACGTTATATGGTATGACGTTATAACGTATTACGTTATATGGGATGACGTTATAACGTATTACGTTATATGGTATAACGTTATAACGTATTACGTTATATGGTATAACGTTATAACGTATTACGTTATATGGTATAACGTTATAACGTATTACGTTATATATTATAACGTTATAACGTATTACGTTATAGGGGATGACGTTATAACGTATTACGTTATATGTTATGACGTTATAACGGATTACGTTATATGGGACGACGTTATAACGTAATAAGTTATATGGTATGACGTTATAACGTATTACGTTATATGGTATGTCGTTATAGCGTATTAAGTTATGTGGCATAACGTTATAACGTATTACGTTATATGGTATGACGTTATAACGTATTACGTTATATGTTATAACGTTATAACGTATTACGTTATATGTTATAACGTTATAACGTATTACGTTATATGGTATGTCGTTATAACGTATTGCGTTATATGGCATAATGTTATAACGTATTACGTTATATGTTATGACGTTATAACGGATTACGTTATATGGGACGACGTTATAACGTATTACGTTATATGTTATAACGTTATAACGTATTACGTTATATGGTATGACGTTATAACGTATTACGTTATATGGGACGACGTTATAACGTATTACGTTATATGGAATGTCGTTATAACGTATTGCGTTATATGGCATAATGTTATAACGTATTACGTTATATGTTATAACGTTATAACGGATTACGTTATATGGGACGACGTTATAACGTATTACGTTATATGTTATAACGTTATAACGTATTACGTTATACGGTATGTCGTTATAACGTATGACGTTATATGGCATAATGTTATAACGTATTACGTTATATGTTATAACGTTATAACATATTACGTTATATGGCATAATGTTATAACGTATTACGTTATATGTTATAACGTTATAACGTATTACGTTATATGTTATAACGTTATAACGTATTACGTTATACGGTATGTCGTTATAACGTATGACGTTATATGGCATAATGTTATAACGTATTACGTTATATGTTATAACGTTATAACGTATTACGTTATGTGGCATAACGTTATAACGTATTACGTTATACGGTATGACGTTATAACGTATTACGTTATAGGGGATGACGTTATAACGTAATAGGTTATATGGTATGACGTTATAACGTAATACGTTATATGTTATGACGTTATAACATATTACGTTATATGGTATAACGTTATAACGTATTACGTTATATGGTACAACGATATAAAATATTACGTTATAACGTATTACATTATATGGTATAACGATATAACGTATTACGTTATAATGTATGACGTTGTATATTATTACGTTGTAACGTATAACGTTACATAGTATTACATTTTAACGTATAACGTTATATAGTTCTACTTTATAACGTATAACGCTATATAGTACAACGTTATGTCGTATAACGTTATATAGTATTACGCTACAACGTATAACGTTACATAGTTCTACGTTTTAAGGTATAACGTTATAT
The DNA here is from genome assembly GCF_024542735.1 of Bombus huntii. Lineage (NCBI taxonomy): Eukaryota > Metazoa > Arthropoda > Insecta > Hymenoptera > Apidae > Bombus > Bombus huntii. The sequence continues at coordinate 23,789,536 of NC_066238.1, forward strand.
ACTGTTATGTTTTAACGTATAACGCTATGTAGTATTCCGTTATATCGTATGACGTTATCTTGTATGACGTTATAACGTACAACGTGGTATAATATTACGTAATAGCGTATAACGTTGCATTGTATTACGTTATGACGTATAACGTTATATAGTATTACGTTGTAGCGAATGACGTTATCTAGTATTGCGACATTAAGTATAACGTTATATAGTACTACGTTATAACGTATAACGTTAAATAGTATTACGTTATAACTTATTACGTGGTATAGTATTACGGCATAACGTATAACGCTGTATAGTTGTACGTTATAACTCATGACGATGTATAGCATTACGTTATATCGTATGACGTTCTAAGGTATTACGTTATAACGTATAACGTTATAAATTATTACGTTATAATGTATGACGTTGTATATTATTACGTTGTAACGTATAACGTTACATAGTATTACGTTTTGACGTATAACGTTATATAGTACTACGTTATAACGTATAGCGCTTTATAGTATTACTTTATAACGTATGACGTATAGTATTACGTTATAACGCATTACGATATAAAGTATAACGTTATATAGTACTACGTTATAACGTATAGCGCTTTATAGTATTACTTTATAACGTATGACGTATAGTATTACGTTATAACGCATTACGATATAAAGTATAACGTTATATAGTACTACGTTATAACGTATAACGTTAAATAGTATTACGTTATGACGTATGACGTTATATAGTATTACAGTATAACGTATAATGCTATACAGTATTAGCATATGACATATAACGTTATATAGTATTACGTTTCAACGTATAGCGCTTTATAGTATTACGTTATAACGTATAACGCTATACAGTATTTCGTTATAACGTATAACGCTATATAGTATTACGTTATATCGTATGTCGTTGTATAGTATTGCGTTACAACGTATGACGTTATATAGTTGTCGGAGACGAAAGAACACCGGAGCCTCTGGAATTTTGGATAATCCCGCAACATTGTAATCTAGATTCTACGATAGTTGGAATTAAACAATTGTAGTTATTCAATCCGATTGTAATTGTTCGAGATTAGTGATAGTGAGCTTTGGCTCGAGGCGACAGTCTGTCGCCGAACGTAGCCGCGGTCACGTGATGATCGCTTTGTCTAACAAAGGTAATGGAGTAATTCTATAGCTCTCCTTAAAAGAAATATTTCTGGCTGCACGCGACAGTAAACATTTCAACGGTTTCTGTCCTGTGGCTCGCCACATGCTGACCCTATTCTTCGAGTAAGATGATTGCCAGATGTGGATGCGTCTCCGCAGTACATGTTCAGCTATCCTGAGGGCCCGTTATAAATCTTAAGATTTAGCTAACTAAAGTCCTTCAAACAAACAGTCTTTGTCCCAACTACGAGAAGATAGAGGAGACTTATTTTTCAACGAGCGACGTCTCCCACTAGCAACTTTCCCTCGAGGGCGGCTAGCATCTTTTTCTAACCACCGATATGGAGATTGAGCAATTTGCGGCAACGCCAATTTCCCTTACTTTCTGAACGAAGGCTATCCTCGGCGAATCCTATGATCTCGTATCCTTAGACACACTCCATTATAGTTTTCCTCTGTGGCATCGTCGGGACGGAAATTTATTCCTTCTTGCGATCTCATCAACGGAAAGAGTAACACCTTGCGACCCGTGATTATTACGCGTCCGACTTAGATTTTGTGAGCACGTTCATCTATCATCCCGTCGACCGCGGATTCGTTATTGAGCCTAGGATCATTGTTATTAGTTTCTCGAGTATCTAATTACCACGGTTACTTGCCCAGTTCTATGATAATCGTATTTGCACTAGTCAATGTCTTCTCTATTGCATAACGACCCGTATAATCCAAACGAAGATTCGTTTCACGCACCTAGCCCTAGTTCTAGTGTGGGCCCGACATAGTATTACATCTTGCCCTAAGAATAGGGTCTGTGTGTGGCGAGCCACGAGACAGAAACCGTTGGAATGTTTACTGTCGAATGCCGCTAAAACTATGTCATTTTTTATGGAGAGCTATACAATTGCTGTATACCTTTATTAGGTAAGAACGTTCATCCCGTGACCGCGGCTACGTTTAACGACTAGTTGTCAGTTTGGGCCTAAGCTTATTATCAAAATCTGGGACAATTATAATCGGGTTAAATCAGAAAGACTAAAGTATTGGAGATTTTCTTAAGAATTCCAAAGGGAAGGCTCCGGTGCCCTTTCATCTTCGACATATATACATCTTAAGGGTTTTTTACCACCGTCAGAATTATTCGATCGCGACGACTATTAATATATTTCCTATCATTGACACCTATTTATAGTTATTGTAAAAATGTGCGTATAGATATCGATAATTACATGGACGGTATATTTTGAAATTTTTGTAATTGTTTTTTGTAATGGTTAAATATCCTCATCCGTGTGATCTAGCTCACAAACGTCACGTTTTTCCTGTTCAACCTTCAAATCAAAATTCCTAATTTCTGCTTCTCCTACAGAGTCTAGAATATCATTATCATCGTCGTCATTGAGATCACGATCGATTAACAAGTCACTATCACTATCTAGAGAGCTATCAGTTTCATTTGATTCTTGAATAGTCCCTCTCTGACGTCCAGACATACTTTCGTAAATATGATGTTGTGATATTTGCATTCTTGATGGTCGGCCAGCTATTGTATTACAAACATGTTTTAATAGTTATTAATTTTGTTAAAATAATTATATATTATAACATGCTCTTAAAAATGTTGAGAAAAGAACTGCACTATATTTTTACCTGATTTCAATTGACTACTTATTGTTATTTTCCCGGTATTTTGTTTTTCTGTATTAGCGAGAGGAGACGGAGGCTCTTGAAGATTAATAGGTAATATAGAATCATTTCCTTCCATTATGCTTTCAAACTTAGCATCTTCAGCCTTCATGTTTTCTAATTGGTTTCGTTTTGTTTCTTGCCTATTATGAATTGGAAAACATTATATTATGTTTTCTGCATAGTAAGCATTAATTTTTCTTATTTCTATATGTATCATCTTTCAAATCTTTCTTGCTCTGTCTTAGCTGCATCTTCATACAGATATTCAAGGTATGCAAAGTAACGAAATTTTTTATGTAGTCGTCATATAAAACTTTTAATTCAACTTCAAATTTTTCAAATTCTTCCATAAAGACTGGGTGTACCTCGTACTGGGTGATGTTCGTAATCTCTTTTGGTTGCTGTCAAGCTTTGCACATCATCTTTCGATTCTTGTATCCAAACTTTGCTCTGTGTCCTTTAATCATTAAAGAAATTATAATATTTAGAGATTAGAGAAATTACTAAAGAATATTTTACTGTTCTAAGAATAAAATGAAGAGGTAGTAATACCTTAACATTCTCTTAACATTTGTTTTTTAGTGTCATCAATTTCTTTATGTACATTTTCTATAACACTTTTAAAGGCCATCTCAATTTCTGTGATGTCAAATTGTCTAGCAACTTTTGAGTTATGAATCTCTCTGAGATCAACTTCACAACCTAATAAGTCAAAAAGTGATGTACCAGTAACAGTCAATTGACTGGCTAACTGCCTAGTTGATTTCAATTCATTTACTTTATTGGAAATGTCAAAACTAACTGAACTAAAATTACCATCAGACATTATACTGTTATTAGTACTATTATTTTGTGCATCGTATAGTAATGTGGGTACTTAGTAATTCTTTTACAGCATAGCCATCAGCTTGGTATAATTTTTTTGTATTTAATTTGACATTTGTTTTTAAAGCCTGTATTAAAATCATTTGACAATGATAAATTTCAGTATAAAAATATAAAAACAACATAGTATAAACAGTACAATATTAATTCATTAAAAAATACAAATATTAATTTGCTATTTTTATTTTTTTATAATTTTATTAATGAGAAGTTGATACTTTTAGAGGAACTTAAAATTAAAATTAGAAACTAAATTAATTAGGTACCTTTTCTATGCATGTTTAAAAATTAAATAATAATGAAGAAATAAACATAGAAGGTGAAAATATAAATTGTAAAATTCGATGATGAAACATTTTATATTCATGAAATATAAAACTAAAACAATTAAAAATTACAAACTGTAAGTTTTATTACCATAAATTCAACAACTGCACGTATTAATGAAATATGCTCTTCTTCGGTATTATGCTCATTAGATATATCCGCATCTGGGTCAAATCTTTTGAGCAGCCAAACAAGAATTTCAGCATCCAGTGGAAAATTTGGCAGTCGAAAATTTCCAACAGAAATTAATCTAGGATAACCAAGGACTTGCATCATTTCCATAAAATCTATCAAAAAAATAAATATAATTATCGTATCACGTTATATTTTGATTTACGTTGAGCACATTGTCAAGGAAATATCGAATTTCATATATTGTATATACATATATATAAGACACTATTTTTCTTTGAATCATAGGCTCAAAAGAAGGCCTTCGAAAATATTACTCAAAATTTTGATTCATATATTTTTTCTACTTCTGTTGTAACCATACATACATACCAAATTAAGAAATTTAATTGAAATTATAGTAACTAAATCGTAATATATCAATTTTTGTAAAGAATTTCAAGTTTATATAATGTAATACTCATAATTCGCAAATGAATGATGGTACATAATGGTATTCAATATTTACATCAGAATGACAATTATTAATTAATTGAATTATTTTTTTCTAAAGTGGATTAATAGATTTTAGAAAATTCATAAAAATTAATAAAGGTCAAATTAATAAAAATTAAGAAAATCACCATCTAATATTAAAAATCACTAATATTCGAAATCATTACTGCTATAATAATGCATACATATATTTTCTATGATTATATATTTTGTATTATATTTCGTTTATTGAAAAGTGTATTGTTGTATGTGCAACATATAACATAAAGAAGATTAGAAGTCTATAGTAGGAGTTCCTCTAAATTGTTTGATTTCAGAACGTCTCCATTTTTCAAAAAGTCTTTGTCTTGCTGCTCTAAGATGCTGTTTTCTTTTCATTTCCAAAGTTTCAGGAGGTATTTCTGATGGTGTTTTTTTAAGAGCTTCAGCTAAATTTAATTGTTGAGATCTTGTTACTTCTGACTTGATTATTAAGTAACCCTCTTTAGATAATTTATTTTTGTATTGTAATGATATAATTATTTAAAACTTTTCTTATGTGAAATTAGTACTTATAGTTGTGACATTTGTTTGTAGTTGTGAAAAATTACATACCTGTTCCAATAATTTATTTCTAATATCCTCTGCTAGCCACGTAGCATTTTCTGCATGCAATCTTAAATCTACTTTGCTATTTGTGCGATTTACATGCTGTTCTCCAGCACCGCTGCTACAACTATAGGTGGTATCAAGTTCTTTAATTAGTATACAGCCATCAAATTTAGCATTTGAATCATCATAACCTGTGAATGTTATACAATTATATAATATAAATAATTCTTAATTTCATAACGTATAAGATAATTTTAAAAAATTGTTTAGTTAAAGTTAGTTATGTTAATTTTATTTTATATATAAATATAAAAAATATTCTAAGCAAGATTTTGAATAAATAATTAGGGGATTTCGTACGTGAAATCAACAAAATAAAATGTACGAAATAGTAGATTCTAGTGCATTATTAAATTACAATAAACTTACAAAGGTTGGGTGTGAACCGTATTAAATTGCTTGTGGGATACAATAAGCTATAGCTTATCAAGAAGAAAAGCACTTTTGTAAGCAAAGTCTCTTCTAAGAATACAAAATTGATTATGTATTATATCTGTCTTAAAAATTCAAGTCCACTGTCTGCTGACAGTAATCACTTTGTCGTTTCTTTAAATTTTTAAATCATATCATAACCTATACCGCGGTAATTACAAACGTGTCATCTGAACATTGCTACTAGCTACAAGTTCCAAAATCGATTCTCATAAAAATTCTTTGTAATATTTCGATATTTCGATTTCAATATATGTTAAGCAGTCGGTGAAAGATGCTGTTTTGTGCCTATTTAACGCAATATTGATTTCACTTATTATAAAAAGTGCATGATATATTAGTGGTTAGTGTTCTGTTTATGTCGATTATAGTGAAGCATGTGGTAAGATATTTCAAGTAAGTGTATTTTTTGTTAAATTATAACATTTAATTCATGTAGCAACGCCAGCAAATTTTTCAATGTTTAGTACTTTTTTAAGTTAAAGTTAATTCATTTCAATTCAGTTGTCAGTATCGTGCTTTATATGTTCTCGCATCACTAGGATAATCAGGAATGACTAATTTAATATGATTTAGTAATATCTAAAAACTTATTACAATTTACAATGTTACACACCTTACTACAATTTCTTGTATATATGTATATATGTATCGTAAGTGTATATGCATACGTATTAATATAGAAGGCAAAATTATAAAATTTTACATAAAATAGAAATCAATTGAGAGAAATAGAAACCAATAGAAACTAACAAATAATAGTGAGTAAATCGACGAATTTCGAAATTTGAAAAACTCATTCAATACTATACTAATTAATAAATACAAATTAGCATCAATTTTTAAAACGAGTACAAAATCGCATCAATATTTTTATAATGCATTTTTGTCTCGCGTGTTTGGAGAGCTTCAGAATCCTCTAATCATTATATTGTAATTTTCAACGTTATCGATTCATCGTAGAATATAATTACAGCATGTGCAATGGTTCAGAATTCAAACTATAAATTTTGATTCGAAATTACAAATAAAGTATAGAACAGGATATCGTGTAATCGTAAATGAAATACGTATAGAATTCTATATATAATTTTACAATACTTGTTTATCTCTATTATAAAACAATTTAACGTAATTCATGCAGAACAAATTTATAAGAAAAGGTTATTGGGTATAGAAATTATCATGAGGGCTAGATTCATTTAGTTAAGAAGAAGTACACAAGAAATTGTCACATACTACCAAAAAATCAAAAAATTGTACATGACATTTGATATTTTACAATTCCAGGAAATAATACGAATCTTGTTAATAGTCCAAATTTAATTTCACACGATTAAATAATATTGATTTCGATGTACACAAGTAAGTACAACATACATACAATTATTTTATACACAACTATAACACACAATACATAGAATTTTTCTTTGATGGAATGTTGGTCGCGGGTAACACCTAATGATTACTAGGTATTAAATTTCACAGTGAGTGTGAATGACTATCTCGTAAAACAATGAAAGCACCAGTATACATTTGTTTGCGGTTAGGTTTTATTACCAAAATTACAAACCGGAGAATAATGAACTGGTCAAGGTTGCTGACGTATTAACGCATTTCAAAAGAAGGAATATTCATAAATATTGTGACCAAACAATTTATATAATAATTTAAGAATTTTCTAATATTTTTAATGCCTTATGGGAATGTTACCAAAGTGTTAAAGATTATTTTTCCTATTGTTCAGGCAAATGTTTTTTTCAGGTATAAATATAAAGGGAATAGACAATTTGAAATTATTAATGAATTAAAAGAATATCATAGTAAGGAATAGGTTAACCCATCGCAAAACTATATTCGCAAGCTGTATCATTCTTTTTCAAAATGTATAGTTAACAACACTAACGCCTTGTTAGAAAAGAAACGTCTTAATTTTGAGAATGTGTTGCCATTTTACTCGATCTTCCTCTTTTGCTAATATAAGAATAAGTAATGAAATTCCACTGTACAATTAAGTGTTGTATTACTCGGGAAAGTATTTGAACAGTTATCATAGAAATTACAGAACTTACTGTACAGAAGTTACGAGACATTTACCACGAAAAAATGTTTAAGAAAAATTAGTATACTGTATGAATAGCAGTCTTACACCTATAATTAGTATTTAATATTATAGTATTATAATATATAATATTAATATATTTGACTGAATATTGAAACTTATTAACAGAGTGAATAATTGACTGTTTAAATATTTCTGAGATCTCTGGGAAATATGTACTTGCACTAAATATTTTGTAGCTTTCATCTACAGTTTCAATAGTACTAGATAATTCTAATCTTTATAGTCGTAATCTTATCGTAATCTTACAGTTGTAATTCCATTACAGTATTAGTGAAATTTTAAATTGTTTCTATACGTGAACGCGTATAAACATAAATTTCTACAGTTGGTTTCTCTAACATAAGTGTTCGAATACCGTTGTAAGATAGGTTCCTAAGTATTTGAATATCTATCTAAAAATCCAATAATAGTTCTGATGTGCTATTTTTCTGTCTGGAAGTATTATTCTTAGTCAAAAAACTGGTAAGTCGGATATTTAATATTTTTAACGATATTCGGTAAAACTACGTATTGTTGTAAAGTACACAAAACTATTGGCGTAATCGTTGTTTTGCAATGGTCTGAAGGATTGCATAAACGCATTCTGGAAAAGACGGTAATAACTGACAAGCGATCTGCCGCAAGGACGCCGAACTTCTTAACTCGACTGTGCGTTTTTCCCGGCTAAATACTGTGACAAGGCCGCTGCTTTACGGTGTCGCGGGTTATTGCACCGGCGAAAATTTATTTGTCATAAGTCGTAAAATCGATCGGACTGATCGATGATCCAAAACGGCTATCGTCAGCCCTCTATTTCGAATTACGTGTGTAACTAATTTACGAAACAGATTCAATAATAGGATGTACCTTGTTTCGTCAAGTACACGTGATTCTAATTCAATAATATACAGTTAAATTCATGTAGAATTGGATATAGAAAGTATTCGTACACTCTTTAAAACAGAATAACTTTTTTAAAATTGAATCAAACAACTTGAGTCTTTTTGATAAGATAGAAGGGTCAGTTTACTAGATGACATGTACAAAATTTTGGGAAAAATTGTCGTTGGTCCTGAAGAATATAGTAAAGGTCACTTCTTACAACTTTTTTGTCTAAGGCTGTAATAAAAATTTTGAAACGCACATTTTGTAGATGTATGGTCAGCTATATACAATGCTACAGTGAACATTTCATCGAAATCGAATGACGTCACTATTTGCTACAAACAGTTAAAAATGATGAAAATTGCAATTGTTCAGTGAATTTCAAATCTTATGAAACATTTTGTATATAACTGGCATAAATCTTCAAAATGTGTCATTTACATTATCATTACAGACTTAAATAGAAAAGTTGTAGAAAGCGACCTTTACTATTTTCCTCAAGACCAATCACAATTTTTTCAAAATTTTTTGTACATCATCTGTATGTAGTATATAGTAAGTATCTTCTCAATAGAATTCAAGTCGTTTAGTCTAATTTTAAAAAAGTTATTCCATCTCAAAGAATATACGAATTTACTATCGCCCTATGGAGTCATTGTTTTCAATTATTTGTTAAAATAATAATAATATATTTTATTATGTACTACAGATAGTATTATATATACATTTGCTATTTAAATATCATTGCTTGTATTACGTCATCAGAGACCTTTTATCAGTTAAAAAGAATCTTGTTTAAAGGAATTTGACTTATAATTCAGAAATTAAAAGATCTGAAGAACTTACCAAGTAACAAAATTGTTCTGCAAGTTTTAACAATTATGAACACTAGCTGTAATACTGCATATTAGTTTTTAAAAGTTTATTTAATCATATCATAATATTCATAGTATGTTATACGCAGCTATAACTACAAGAAATAAACTCATTGAAATTAGATTTATCTGTAATTGTACAATTAAGATATATGTTAACAAAAATAGGTATATGTTCGGTATTTTTAAGCGGTGATGTAATTGAATATAGTATATACATATATATTACAGAGGTTAACAAGCCTTGCTATGATAGAAGTGTTGTGCGTTTTATTGGAAAGATATTTTTATGTGTATATATGTACATGTATATACAGGTAGAGAAAATACTACATTATGTATTATATTAGGTTAAGAATCTATACGTTAGGTCAGATACGTAAAGAAGACTGTCTAAAATATTTTTTGAGAAATTAGATTTATTAGAAATTAAATTCTATTCGTTTTGTATAAATACATATAAATATCTTTCTCATTCTATTAATAATATTCATTATAAAAATATTCAATCAAGATGGGACAGTGTTTCCCAAGAAATATAAAGATGAGGAATGAGATTCCAATAGCGACACGTATAAGTAAAAACGAGTGACTTTATACGAAGAAATCGTAAAAGTGTAAGAATTGAAAAGGTTTCAGTAAAGATTATTCATTTAATGCTGTTTCGTTCGAAGCTTCATTTTTGAAATAATGAAACAATAAATAGTAACAAATGAGGGTCTGGATGCTTTTACGGTCTATATTATCACTTGGTACTGTTATATTTAATCTTCATCTAAGAAAGTTTGAAGCTTCCTGGGAAGAGCCGTGTCCAGAGGAAGAAGGCTTCCGACGTTTCGCCAGTATTGCAGCTGGCTTCAGAATGTCGCGCTAATACTCGGAAGATGAAGTAATATTAAATGTAACAGTACCAAACGTAATGTGAATTGTGATAACAAAGGTAGTACAATTAATATATGAATTAAGACCTCTGTGATTTTGTTAAGAAACACTTTTGCTTCTGGAAAATGAAAGTAATTTCAATTATTAAGTGTTCACCATTATTCATTTTTTTTAAACATCCTAATTAGGCATTATTCTTTTCCTAGGTTCTGAAATAGTTATAATAACAAACTTCTTTTTTAAGGTAAAATCTTTCTTGCAATTTTTATTCATAAGATTATAGTTTTAAGACTAGTTAGTAATCTTAAAAAAAAACCTCGAAAGTAATGTTTCCAAAACTACAATTCCTGCAACGTATTAAATATTAAATATGTATATTCCAAGGAAATTCCTATAAAAACCACTTTACTCATTCAACGCGTATAAAATTCAACAAGCACTTATAAGCTCACAATACTATCAGATAACGATACCAGTAGCTGCTGTCGCACAACATTCTCAATAATATTCAAATTTTGTAGCAGTCGTTTAAATCTTTAAGTTGTTCGCCTTCCGAATCACGAGTCCATTTATACGCACAGTCGGAACGTGGCAAAATTTCACAGGTTAGCAGTGGTCATGATGATTCAATCGAACTAACTCTTGAAACAATGTATGATGAAAGTTTACTCGTGACTATGAGTCGATACTGTTGATAGCATTGACACAAAATTGCAATTATCGTAACATTACGCGGACGACGTGCGTTTATATATTTATGATGCGATTTTTCGTGTAAGTGTTATTAGATACTATTTGATTACACGTATGTACATTAGCGTCCATAAGTTTAGTCAGCGTAGGAGTAACAGTAGATATTTAAATTTGATCAAAGCGTACAGATGAATGATGAATTAACTAAAAGCAGTATTTACTATCTTTTTATGGAATTGGTAAAATATGAATTTAGGTTGGTTATTAAAGGGCATATAGCAATAATATATGTTACTATTTAATATATATTCTACTACACATATTTGTTATTTAAATGGTACTAATTGCATCAACATTAGAAGTCTTTCTATCAGTCTAGGAGGCTCTTCTTTATCTGACTTATGAATCAAAAATCCAGAAATCTAAAGATAAAGAGTTCACTAAGTAACAAGATGATTCTACGAGGTTTGACAATTTACAAACACCGGCTTTACTACGATACTACATATCGCATTTTAAAGATTAATATCATCGAGCTATAATGTTCTTGTATATTCTATTGTATAATCTTGTATTGTATAATCTTATAAATCTATTATTACATACGTAATTAAGGTGATTATAAAGATTAACGATCATAATTTAATTTATCTGCAATTTTAGAATCTTAAATATATCTTAAATATATCTTGAATTAAAGAATAAGCAAGTTTCTGGATATTTTTGTCTAGTAGTGTATATGTATCATATGTATTACCACGTATGGGATTTAATGTTTTCCACTTGTCGTCATTTCGTCTAACAAGGAGCATCCAATAGAACGAACAAATAGAGAAGGAGCGGACGAGAAGGAGAAAAAATGGAAAGAAGGATTGCACAATTTGGCGCGTGACCGCAGCCTGGTGGAACGCGTATTCACGTACAAGCGCACGAATACGCGATTTATCTCGTATAAGTCGCGTGGCGGTTAGATTCTATCTTATAGGTGACTGTGTAATTCACGATATGGTTGTCAAGTAAAATATCTTCGTGCCACGCGAACCTATATGGCTTGCGAGCTTGCTTTCGCGTATTTGATACATTTTGGAGTTGATTGTTTCAGATTTGATGAGGAATTTTTGTAAATATTTTATCTTTTAGGTTCTTTCTTCTTCAAATGTTGACTATTTAGATAATTAGTCGATTATTCATATATGGTTTATTCTGTATTGTTCATTCATATTTTGAGTATTAGGTATCTTTGCAGTTGTGCAGAAATTCACAACTTTTTCTATTTGCATTATTTTATAATTGAGTTCGTTCGATTAATTCCTTACGTTACAATTACTCTGATGGTAAATGCTTTACAGTAAATCAACAGTTCCTTTCCTTTCATTGTTTGAAACCCTATAGTCGGAAGCCGCATACGGTCCCATACATATGTATATGCTCTAATTCTTCTTTCACCACATACACGACATTCAGTCAATGGTCAAAGACAGCTTTTCCTACGTTTATTCATCTATGGTCTGTAAAGTGAAAAATGCCTTTAGAAACTCTTATAAATTTTGCAACTATGCGTGAAATTTTCGATAAAAACCACAGCTTAAAGTGTCGTTTTAACAAAACGCGGAAAGAAGTATCTATATACATTTTTTGTAACATATCGTCAAATACGTTACATTTTTATGTTAGGAATAATCGATGGAATTTGTAAACAAATTTGAGAAAGCATTTCAATATCGTAGTACAAAAAGAAGAAAAAGAAACAATGGCCATTATTAATATTCCTAGTCAAAGTAATAATATTCAAGAATACCAACCATACAGTTTTCCAAGTAATATCAACAATAGACTGTCGAAATTATATTTTGACTTGACATTATCCGAGGACCAATGGAAGAACAGCACGTTTCATAGCTTCGTTCATCAAATATTTCTTTCAACTTCTCAAATTTTACAATGTAGTCACTTTAAAGAATTTTTTAACCTAATGCAATACCACTGTAATGATTATACAGATAAAATCATAATATATAACACAATTAAAACGTATGTAACGCGATTTTTATGCCCGTTGGACGTAACCGCATTTATGGTGTAAGCATACCTTCCTTACGATATAAACGATGAGCGCGATAAAACATGATCTTTGGTCTTTCTAGAGGCATTAAGATAACCGACAAAATTATTTTAATGAAAGAGTACTGTCGCTACGTGCAACTTACCGAGAAAGTTAGGAGAGAGTCGAATTTGAGTTAACTTTCATGCGCTTCGAGAGAATTTTTATCCGATATGTAAGTTAAGAATTCGTACATTGGTATTAATATCATGTAGTTTTGTAACGTAATTGCCGTAGACAATTAATTAAAGTCGTTGTAGTTAATCGCATCTGGGTTCTTGTCTCTCAGCGTTGATTTAGCTTGGATAAAGTTGTATTCAAATAATATAGAATCATTATCAGAATTACTACAAATTAGGATTTCCAGTAATTTCTATCTTATATGATAAATTTATTGATAGATGGATTTATTTAAAGTGGGTTAAATAGGAAACGATAGTTATTTAATACGAATTTAATGTAGTAATGTGATATAACTAAGATAACTAGATTGATAATTCGCAATTCACAATTAATAATTAACGATTCGTAACAACTCGGCAACTAATAATTAACCAACTCGCAATTCGCTCGCAACTCTCTCTCGACTCAACTCTCGACTCGCAACGAACTAACTCCTCGCAACTAGATTCTCAATTAACAACTGACGATTAATCGTCCTTCTCTCTCAAGCATCCCTTTGTCGTCTTTACATACCTCCGTTTAGCTGTCACTAATTTAGTGAGTTGTGAAAAAAGTTGTTTAGAGTATTTTGAACTATTATAAGAACATTTAATAATATATACATCAGTAGCGACAGATAAGCAATTATACGACATGTTCGTTGCATTATCGACGTCTATTATGTCTTGTAATAAAATTATGATATTACTATAATACGATATAAAAGCATTATCCTAGAACACGTCTTACAATATAGATGCTCAGTCTCTTGGTCAGCGCCATGCAGGCTCTATCACGTACATATACTCATATACTTTTTGAACAAAATAAGGAATCTTAATCTTAGCATCTTAAAATAACATAACATAAAATTTATATTTTGAAACGTAACTTTTTAAATAACTAAGTGTATTGCTTTTTTTGAGCTTTCATCATTTATTTTTACATCTGTTTGATTAGTCTTAAGGTCTATCGCATTTTCTTCTCGCTGCCTATTCTCTGTTTAATACTGTATTTAGTTTGCTTCTTACACTATCATTACTAATAGATAATGCGTTTTCATTTATTTCCTGTTTAACAATCTTGAATTTACTATTATTCGAATCGCGTATGATATGTTTCTTGTGTCGATTAACAAACCTTTCCGATTTTGTTAAAATGTTACAGGATATTCCCGATTTATCAAACACTTTATTTTTATCATTTTGTATTTTAACCTTATCATCAACTGAGAAATCCGAAAGAATCTTTGTTTTCCTGCCAAAATGCTTTTTTTGTGTGATTTGTCTGCCCCACAATTTGTCTCTGTTTCATAGTCATTGTCTTTCGTATTTTCATAATTCATATTGAACGTTAATAAATATCTATATTCTAATAAATAGGACTAAAATATGGATCTTTATTATCAAATTTCGCTTTCTTCAATATGCGTTTAACAGTCTGAATACGTCCTTCGACTATTCCGTTACTTTGTAGATATGTTGCAGGTAATATTCTTAAAATCCCAGTTTTTTTTCCAAAATGTTCTACTTGTATATCGCGTTCCTCCATCGGGCTATACAATCTTTCATATATCGCATCTTGCAAAACTAGACTTTAATACATTTATTGTATCTTCACTAACGTTTGGTAGAAGACATATTTCTACATATTTCGAATAATAATCTATAATCAGGAGATAGTACTTGTTCTTAAGTTCTAATAAATCTGTACCTATTTTGATGGTGTTTCTGATACCTCACGAGATATTAATGGGTCTTGTATGTTACTTTTTTGAAAACGTAAGCAAGTTTCGCAATTTTAAATCATTTGTTCTGCTTATTTGCACCTAGTCAAAAAAGTATTTCTCGCTCTTTATTTTAACTTTTTTCTATGCCTAAGTGACTATAGTATAACCTATTTAACATTTCTTTCCTATCATTCAATGATACAACCCTATCATTCTTAACTTCTTAGGTACGGTTGAATTTGTTGCGGGGCTGTTTCTTTGTACGGCTGAGTTTGACGCTGCGTGAACGATATAGCACTGCAATGTTTGACGGATAATGCTGCTCTCTACGCAAGCATAAAAGAAGTCGGAATAGATATTTCAATTTTTATAGAAACGAAACAATGGGTACTTGAATTAATTCTTGAACAGCTGACCGTCTAACAGAATTTTCATATTCCAAAATTAATAAATTTTTTATTTTCCTTTTAATTTTTCTTTATTCACTAGTTATATAATTTATGTATAAAATATTGCTTTTTTTTGGTTGAGTAAGTTTTAGAAATGTGTCTTTCTGACATTCTACATTTCTACGTTTCATTGTGATGTTGTTACTGCCAACACTATTTTAAACATTTTCGCAATATATCTCGGTGTTTCTATTTTCGAAGTTTTCCTTTGGTATTTCCAATGATGCTTATCACATATTCCTAAAGAATAGCTGTTCTATTTTCAAATCTACTAAAGCGTCTCTCAATATTTTTAGTTCATTCATTGCCTAAGGTTTCAACAAATATTTTTCATCTCAAGATACATCATTAGTGTACGTATCTATATTTTCTATTAAACTGTCAGAGGCAAAACTTTCGTTTATTCATTCGTTTCTTTATTCAGACATTGTAATATTTATGAAAATGACGTTTCGCATAAATTTTTACTTGGCAATTTTTGAGTGAAACTTCGAGTAACCCAGTTAATGACACACAATCAATTTACTTTTATACATTACTAGAACAGTTGGGTTTGTTGGGTTAAACAGATACTATATAATTTATGTAAAACTGTGCATTTTGTTCAGTAATCATTTATTAATTGAATTTTATAATATACTTCATCCTTAAATAGAAATAGAAGCTGCAAATCTGCTTCGCTCTACAAACTTAAAGGGAAATTGAAGATATACACGGCATTATACGGAATGTGTGAATGATATGTGATATTTTTATTTCACGAATACCTCTTTTCACTCACGTATTTCTAAATTTACATTGAAAATATTCAAGAATGTTACATACATACAGAATGAAATTACTTGAGTGATTATTAATATGCAGCAAGTCATATATTTTCCTACGAAGAATTATTATTTCGAGCATTAATCATGTCGTAAATTCCCGTTACGATTTGACTAATCGACGCCACGAATCGTTCGATCCCTTATTTCTTGTGGGATAACAAGGGTGGTTGAATGAATATAACGCTGCTATTAACAGGTTAATATATATTTTGAATGATCCAACAACTTCAATGTAATACAAGATTGTATATGTGAAATGACAACTACGAATGAGTACGACCTGAGGCTCCTTTCGTGTCGGCTACTGTGATGACATATCTTTTGTCGATCGACTGTCTTCGACTTGTTGACTTCTGACTCTTGAGGTTCCTTGAAATGTGTTTTGACTCGAGTTGATGTGGACTAACTGATGAACCTTGACTGTTACTCGAATGTTACTGTGGAATAAGTCTACAGATCAAGTATAGAGATGAAGTGACTGCTCTGTAGGTATGAGAACAAGTCTGGAGATGAAATGACTGCTCTGTCGTCCAGAAAACAAGTTGACTTTCTTAGTGTGGTAGAAGAAGTTGAGTTGACCCTCCTGATGTCGTAGAAGAAGTGAAGTTCGTTCTTATGTGATTACGGAGGAAAGCTCGGTATGAGTGTGCCCTTTGAACGAAGAACGCGGATTCGTTGCTCACACTTTTCGTCAAGGAAGTGAGGGTAATGATCCGCGATGCCGATTGGTTATGACCAACGTTAGGAACGAAGATAGGAGGAAGTAGCCTCCTACCAACGTGGCTCATGGGCGACATTGTTTATGAGAAAAACCAACTTTTCCGTTAGACAAATATTCGTTTTTCCTATTAGGTAACTACCCACTTTCTCCGTAATTTGTAAGAAGTGCAATGAAGTGTTTTAAGTACCAGTTATAAACTGAAAGTACTTGCAGGATTAAAGGATTAAAACTAAAATGTAAGAATAATTGAGTCGTTCATAGAAAAAATGTTAGAAGACGAAACTTTTAGTTTCTGAATAACTTTACCAGTTAAATATATGTGCTGTCAACTGTTCAGACACATTTCTATCCATATTTACAAAAAGTCGAAAGTTCGTAACACAATCCTGCAAATAAATACGTATCGTATGTATGTATTTATCATTTTTCAAACAAGTGCCTCAATTATTCTAAAGAAATCGCTTGATTTCAGTATAATTCTATACTAGTAAAAAGTGATAGCACGATAATAATAAAATAAAATAAAATTTGAAAAACATAAATACCACTATGTAATTTCCAAATTACGTAGAGTCATAAAAGATTAGTATTTACACTTGCTGTATTTCTTTAATATTCATTTACATCGCATCAACTGCACTTACGTGTTTGTTAACAATAGCTACTGTAAGGGATGAATGATTTATGAAGTCTCGACAGCTACTGAATCGTATGTAATTCTTTAAAAAATTATCTTTCTGCTTTTTTTTATTTTACTCCTTACGTTGCATCAACCACAATTATGTGGTCATTGACGAGTAGCTGCTGATAATTAATTATTTTAGAAATAAATGATTCATGAATCGCTTAGATACAAGTTAACGAATTGCGTCGAGTTCTGTAAAAAGTTTACTATCCGTAAGAGTTTATATACTTCGAATCCTTTATAAACATTTTATCAACAATTCATATTTACGACGACATTTAGAATAACTGAAACACTCGAGAACCACTTCAAAACCTTTCTCCGGGAAGATTCATCAATCGTAATCGTTGCTAGGCATGCTGTTCAGTAATACAGGCGGCAACGCGTATGATTTGTCGTTTTCAAGGGAGAATCAGAAAACGATCGCTAATGATCTTCTGTACATCGTTCTTCTTCATTATCTGTACAGTCGACCAAGACATATTTCGCTCGGACGCATCGGCATTTTACCGTTTTCGTAATAAATTATGCAGACAAAGATGCAACGACTCACGTGTTCCGCATACGGAACAGGATCTTAATTATTCTCCTCGCCTGATGGAAATGCGATAGCAGCATGGAAAACTTAATCGTTCTCTTTGAAAAAATGGAAATAAGGATCATTAAAAGAAAGGGAAATCCCGTTGGCGTTACTTGTGTCACGGTTACTTGTGTATGATTATTCTGTTTGTTTGCGAGGAGTTCTGTGTATGATGCGATATTTGATAATATTTAAAAATAGCTTTGACGACGGGTTTGAAAGTTAGAAATAATCAGTTACTTAGCAGCTTGGACTGGGGAATGACGGCTGCTACATTTTATGAAATTGAAAAAGTGTTCAATTGAGAAATTCTATAGAAGAAATCAGGTTTATGAAGGGAAAACTCGATCAAGGCAAGTACGTTTCCAAAGTATGCAAAGATTCGAAGAGTAACGGAATATTGGTCGATTCAATCAATCAAACCAAATTTTAATTATTTTATCTACAATGCGCTGCTATCTGCAAGGGAATATAAGTATGTCAAGTAGCATTTTTTCTGAAACAAAATTGTGCAACAATTTCTTTAGGTAATATATAAAATAGAAGTCATTTAGCATTTGCTATGTAATTCGGCTACCTTATATATTAATGAATGCATTAGAAAGTGTCATACAATAGAAACATAATTCATTTCGGTTAAAATATTTTAAATAAATTATTATAGTAAATAATATATAGTAAGTAATTCATTTTAGTAATACTGTGTACAATAAAACTAATATAAAATTCTCAATTCTCTCATTATAATTTTTATGCTGTCCTATAGGATCACTAATATTATAGTTCATCTCATACGCTGCACTGATATATCTTGTATTTATTAAATGACATGAAAAAAAAAAATTCTTACCTACAATTTAAAAAAGTTTACTATGGGCACGTTATTTCAGTTTCAAAGTTTGTCGGCTGTTTAACGAAGTTACTTTAGACGCATGACCAATATTGTTATTTATGTATTGTCACAATTCAGATGGAATAATTAAGAGTCTGAAATAGTAAACGATGCATGTGTCGAAAAAGAAAGTTTATTTACTAGAAAATTTTCATACGGAATACAGTAAAAAATTATAGGCACTATATAATATTTTATAGTTACTACTCACAGTAGAATACTTTATTTTACCTTCTCACTAACATAGCTTAGGGCTATAGCAATACATAGTAATACATAGACATGAATCGTAGGTATCAATTAAGATATGATCGGAGGAAATGAAAGTATACAAGTGTACAAATAAATAGATTTGACTAGTTCGACATCATTTATTCCCCTTCTAAATCTATAGAGGTAATAAATGCAGAAAGTTCATACATGTAACTTTCAAATGACACATAAATTAAGTATTAAAATTAACAGAAATGCACTTGTTGTTTCCATTAGAAATCTTTTTTTCTGTCATTTAATTTTTACCATTATGAAACACCATTTTGGAAGTGAAGCCCTCGATTAACAAAATATTTGCTTCTTTATAATTCTAAAATATTCCATTATGTGTGCATTGTGTGGTTGCATTTGAATATAATGTTTCTATATCAGAAAACGAATTTTCTAAATGTCTTGATACCTGTTGATGAAACAAAATCAAGTGCGTTTACACATCTGCAATCTGTTTTACGTGCATACCGTGTTTACACGGTTTACGGCAGGTTTATCGAATGTAGACCTTATCTAGGAAATTTGCATTGGCTTTAGATCCTGGAAGGAGTATTTCTATCGACCGTACGGTTTACGTAATTGCCTTTTATCTAATTCGCGCATGATTGATGTTCCGCGATTACGTCTTCATGAAGGAACTCTATTTGTCCATGAACTTCAACAGGCGTTCACGCGAATCACCGTAAGATACAGTTGAAGATTTGTTTTAACCTTGAGAGAAGCTCCGCAACACCTGCAGCAAAATTTCGTTTTTAAATTCATCCTCCTTTATTCACCTTCGAATTTTCCACTGGTTCATACTTTTACATTTTATTCTTACAATAGATATACTTTTTAAATGTCTCATCTTTCATTTTCAATCTTCTTAACTTCTTCTTAACTCCTCTTTTTAATCTTATTATAATTTCTCATTGTTCCTTACTTTATGCAATAAAGAAACGTTGTGTTCATTTTTCGCAAAAATGTTCTCAAATTTTGTGAGATATACAGGATTTAAATGTAAGTTAAAATGTTTGTTTTAAATATAAATTAAGATATTATAAAAATCAAGAAACTTTTTAAAGAAACGAAAACGTTATTGGATAGAAGAATTTCGAAGATAATAATTAACATCTTTTATAGCGTTTTTTAAATTTTAATTGTATGTTGAAGTTTCAATTTTTATCAAAATTAAGCAAACATTTTTTAATGAGACGAGAGCGGGATTAAATATGAAGAATTTCGATCTGAAGATTTCTTATCTTTGAATCACTTTCATGGTAATTTTTTATTTTAATTGTATGATAAGATATTATGTTTCTCAAAATCATGACATCTTTTTGAAGGAAACAAAACCACGATTAGATTAGAAGGATTTAATTTTTAATTTGAATTATTTATTGAAGTTCTAAAATATCTTGGTTTTCTTGCTCCATTTTATATTCGTCCAGGATTTCTTTTCTCGATATTTCGTCTCCGAATTCATCATTTCTGGTTTCATTCTTTGATTTATTCTTGTTGATTTGTCTTTGAGGTTTATGGGTTTATACATTCCTTTCTGTTGTTGGCTGTTCTTGTATTCCATTTACGCTTTAGATTCTATTTCATATTCGCATTAATGTATTTCTCACCCATATCTTTAATCTTTTTCCTGAAATTATTCTGTTTAATTTTTTCCTCTTATTTATCGTGCAAAATCTTATATAATTGTCTCCCTAATTTACTCAAAATTTTTCTATGATACGTAGTATCAATTTCCTGTAAATTCCTGTAAATTTTAAATTACGTACATATTTATGTACACACATACATACTTACATACATACGTACATTATTATGGATATTTCTAGATTCTTTTAAGTTTTCCCCTTTTTAAATTTTGTCTGTCTTTTCACCTTAAATTAATCTCTTTAAATCTCCTTCCTAAATTTTCCTTGGATCAGTGCTTTTAGATCTTCTTTCTAACCTGTCGCCTGACCAACAAATTTCTTTGAAATTAGAACAAAATCCAAGGCAAAAATTTGGAAAAAATTTATAATTCAAACCAATGGCCTTTTCATAACATTATATCGAAGTTGTAATAATGGATATAAATAAATGGTGAAATATTAGCTTTGAAATAGACCAGCACATTCGTTCAACGTGACTCATTCTATCCTTTGAAAGTCTTTGTTTGATTGGTTCATTTATCATTCTAACACTACTGTGTTCGAAGCTTCACGTGTCATATTTTCAGTCAGTTATCCAACTTCTTTCAATGTGCGCGGAAGTGAAATTTCCAACAAATTGGGTTTATTACGTGATTCGAGATTCGACATTTGGACACACAGATTCAACTTTACACAATGAAATAATCGAAAACAATATTCAAAGAGCAACTTCAATATTTGGAAACGTATTCCATTTCAAAAGTGAAATATTGTCTTCCACTGTTTGGTAGAAAATGGATCGTGAAATCCTTGTGGAGTTAAAATTTTAATTAAAGTTTATTAACAATTAGACGTGAGTACGACTTTATACCTATTAATTACCCTGTCAGCATGTAAGAGATTATTTTATTTATTACGCAATAGATAGACTACAGATTTTTATTCGTTTATGATGAATTGAAACGTTCAAAAAATGCACATAATACGCAAAAATATATAAAATTCAAAAATTAGAACATTAAATATAATTAAACAGCAGATTTTTTAATAAACTTATAGGAAATTTGCAAATTCATTTCATGCACAGAATGCACATAAGGTATAAAAATATATAAAATATTCAACGCAGAGTATTCGTTACAATATTCAATATGTAAAACATATTTTTTCTTAAGTTTTATTTTGTTATTCTTTGTTTTATTATTTTATTTATCTATTTATTTATTTTGTTATTTGTTATTATATATTTTGCTATATGTTCTATTTATAAAAATATGAATTTCCATAAACATCTGCAGTCTAATATCAGTATTTAATAGATAAAATAATCTCTGCTTAGATTTCAGTTCTTTAATTATATTCATAGGAATATGAAGTTCCATGAATATGCGCTGTTTAGTATTAAGTTATTATCTTCGTTCGTTTTTCATTTAAAGGCGATTTATTTTTAAAACACGTAGAAGTTGTTAATTAAATATGCTACTTTCACGTGAATTTATTTTTATCAAGATTTTATCAAGAGGGACTTCCAAGATCATTAAATTAAATATATGGATCATCTGTGTGTGATCGAAGTTGATTAAATTTAGCGAGGAATTATTTTGTTAAACTTAATTTGAGAAGGCAATTTATAGACATATAATACGCGTGTAGTTTTTGAACCTAAAGTTTATCCTGAATCAACGATTTGAAATACAGATGGGCAGTTAGAGCTGGTAGAATATCGACTCAGAAATCCAAGCCATCTTTCTCCAAGAACATACCAACTTTAAAAATAGTTAGCTGTTTCATTTTTATATTCGGTTTTGGATGTGACTGACAATAAGAAAGTGAGAAAAACAAGTTTAATAAATTGTCCATGTTGACAGCTTAACGATGTTGCGACTACTAAATTCAAGGAAAAGGAATTTTCGACTATCTAAAAATCAGAATTCGCCAGAAAGAAGGTCGTTATGCGATAAATTATCATTCTTAAGTTATGATTTAGAAGTCCATTCCTTTCTCAGTTACTTATAAATGAATCTATGCACCGTACAGTTTCTCGGTTATATTATTTCTTTCTTATATATATGCCGATGTATGCACCTATATTTGTATAAAATAAGTAGTGATATTAAAGTTATATTAACTGAAAGCACATATAAAATTCATATAAAAATTATATCTCAGTTTTTAATTTTTCGACAAAACGTACTTGAATTTCCTATGACATATCGTATGAAGATATGTAGTTTATATGTAAAATTAAGAAAAAAGTGTTATACAAAGTTTGGTTATAAACAGTTTGGTTGAGTGAGCAATGAAATAAGTAGCATCCAACTATCCATTGCAAAATAATTATACTTAGGTATAAAAATAGCATCGTTTCACAGTTCATTATTCTATTCTTAAAAAGCCCCTTATTTCTTTCTTTTTTTTTTTTTTTTTTTGTAGAAATGATTTATAAATTACAATTCCCATAATTTGTGCAGAGAAATCAGGGACATTCAATTTCAAATTATTACTATTATTAAATCCTATTTAAAACTGACTTTAAAACAATTTCCTTGCATAACTAGGTAAATTATAATCCTTCAATCGTTACTTCAATCGTTTTACGCTTCAATGGGAAAATACACAGATTTACTTTTTGATCGGCAAATTATAATCGTTGCAGTGTTACTTTCTCTCGCAATGGCGGAACATTTATATTTACAGAGAATTCATGAGAGGCGTGTAAAGAAGCGTTGTTGGTCGAACGCGTTGTAGTCAGCGTGGAATGCAAGTCTGCGAAGGATTTACCAATCGACGCACGTATGCCTAGAAAATCCAATTTTTTTCTTATGGCACTCGATTACACAAGTACCTGGCCGACGCGGCGGTTATAAATTGTTTTACCTCTGCAGCGACATTCGGTTCGAACGTGATTCACCCGAATTCTCGGGTTGGATTGTATAAAAAACCGTTCCGAGGACGAGAAAAACTAGTTTACGGAATTACCAGTTATTCTGGATTTTTCGGCGAATTTCATTTCTGCAGATAAATTTCACGACTTTTTGTTTATCGATGAGAGAAAAGATAATGAAATGGTATATCAGAGATGGGATTGTAAGTTTAGTAAAAATTGCAGCTCATTGGAAATTAAACAGATATTCAAAAGCTAGTATTTTTTAAATGAAATGTAATTTTTTGAATGATTTGTAATGATTCGGGAATATTATACGGATGAAATAGTTTTAACCTTATTTAAAAAGTGGAAGTAAAAAATTAAATATATTTTGTGGTGTGCGTATGTTCACAAACACATTTTCTATTAGCTTTTTACTTTCTCTTTCATTAATTTGATTACCGTTTTTTTCATTTTAAGATGTCATTCTTCTTTTATATTTTTACACAGTACTTTAAAGTTTCATTCTTTTAAGGCGCTCTTTTTATCTCATAAAATAGTACAATTTAGTATACTATGACATATATGTAGATATTTCTTGCATTAACTTTTCATTTTTACATTTTTCATCAATTTTACATTTATATTTTATCGATTGATGTTCTTTATCATTTTGATCTCAGTATTCTTTCCATTTTACCTAAACATTACCTTAGAATTTTATATTTCTGAAAATATTTCTCTGAATTACTTACGTTTGGTAGATTGTACTATTCAATGTTTACGTGCTTCTAAATTGATCATTTTTTACAATTGGATACTATATGAGCTAAAATCATACTTTATTTTTGTAGAATGATTTTAAACCCATTTTCCTTGAACATTTTTCTTTTTTTGCTAAGAATCGAAATGATTATAACAAATGAACAAGATTATAAAATAGCAGTGATTATACAGATAGTTTAATCAATTCGAATAATTAAAGAAAGAACAGGAATAGAAGATTTCACTTAATAGATATAACCGGTCATTCGATTCTTTATTGTATAGTACTCTGATGTATACATTTCGTTTCGTATCTATATGTTAAATTTATGTTTTTAAGGTAGTCATTTTTAAGAAGGGAACATTGTAATTTTCAAAAGGATATTGTTAAGAAAATTATATAATTCTATGGAACTATATAATTATATAATTTTATAGATAAGTTAAATTAACTTTATTTTATAAACGGTATTTATTTGAAATGCATTAAAATATTTGAAATAATTATATATCAGTAATATATAGCCTTTATTGATTGGGGAATTTGATGAATCGATTCCTCACACGATTAGAACGAACTAATAGCATTTAATACAAGATGTATAAACTAATCACGTAATAGTATCAACAAGAATATTCGCGTTTCCCGATATCAGATATATTACATCACACGTTTACGTGTAACTTTTATGTGAAACTTGGATAATTTATTTTACGATCCAACGAGAATCATGTTATATGTTATTTTACCCACGATTTCTGTCGATTACTTTGCTATAAACTTAGAGGAAAGTGCACCTTTCTCGCAAGCTCCTCTACTGTCGGATTAAAAGTGTTGTTCCTAAACCTTTCATCAAAAACTGTTTTCCTTAATCTTTTCCAAAGTCCTACATTCCCTCTGACGTAAGTAATACCAAGAACAATTTTTGTGACTCACAATACTGCACCGTACAGTATATACTTTGACTGCTTTAGTTTCTTTTTCTATTGAAGTTTATTTTTCTATTTCTTTTTCTATTTTTGTTTCTATTGAATGGCCAAATTATTAAATTATTACGTATGTGTATTCATTATTAGTGAAATTCTATGTTATTTTTTTATACTATATGCATATATAAAACTTTGTTGAAAGTATATTATGCATTGAAATTTATGGCAAACATAAATTTACTTCCAATATTTCATTTTAATCATTTTCATAAATTATGTGCAGTTGGGTTTGTTCTTCGAAATCGTTTATCTTTTGTTTGAAATTCAAGAGAAATATTTGGTATTCCATTTTTCATGACTCATTTTCTATCGTGTTACATAAAGATTAACGAAATTGTAGGAACTTTTAACAAATTTATTCAGTTACGAATATATTGTATATCCATAAATTTGTAAATTTTGTGTATTTTGTAATATATTTTTGCGCATTTCATGTATTTTCACGTAATTTTCCGTAATTTTTTAGAAAATTCAGAAATGGTTAAAACATTATACTTTTAATTGATGCACTTTCACAACTGATTTTTATTCAATAAATTTTTTTTTATTTAATTCCATAGAAAATGTTTTATCTTTGGTGGTACATCATTTTTAAAAGCAAGAGTAGATAAATTTCTTGTTGCATTAAATGAGGAGAATCGTGTAATTATGATTTGCAATAGCTGTAACTACACCCGAATAAGAATACGTTTAAAAGGTTAAACATTTATGCTCGATACTAAATATAACTATAACTAAATATAACTTAATATTCTACTAAAATTAAGAACGTAACTTATCTAATTCTAAACAATTAAAAGATTAATTACAATTAAAATAAATTGCATTTAATAGGACATTTTTTCAAATCAATAAAGATCCAGAGAAGTTAAAATCTGGTAAAAATATTCAATTAAATTAAAAGTGCATAGCTGAATGACTTAAATGCTTCGTGTCGAAAAATCAACGATTAAATTGCGCATTACACTTAAGATGACAAATATTTTAACATTCTGTGTATGTTATTACCTATTCAGTCTGAGAGAGAATTTAGGTAATTAGAGATTCTTAAAAAAAGACAAAATTTACTTTTGATCATCATTCGTTCTCCTCCATAAATATCTATGTGTCGCAAAAAGTCCAATAACCTTCGGCCGTTTTTCGAAATCTTTGTTTTTCTTTGGCACTAACTCGGTCAACATTCTTCGCGGATATAGTCGTGGTCGAGTTGAAATTTACGCACTCCGAGACCATGACCCACCTTGATAAATCGTTTGTAACCGATTCTCTGCTTCCACATGTTTGGAATGATCGAATGATCGCACGACCTTCATCGTGCCTCGTCCCCCGAGTTATTTTAAAGTCTGCGTGCGTTCAATCCTTACAGGTAAACTGTTTTTTTGAAATCAAATAAAGATTAAACTATTTGATGGATATCACTGACGTGGATCGCGACTATAAATACTTTTGTTTATAACAAGTCCAAAAGATTTGGATATTCCTCTTGCTTAGTAAGCACCAATCGTTGAATAGTACATCTATCATATAATAAAAGAATTTTTATGGAATTATTTAAGTTTGATTATTTTAAAATGAAATTTACCCATTTTTCGTGCTCTATAATATTTCGGACCGTGCAAAGAATTTAAAAGTATGATATAATAACAATAATAACAAAAAATAATAATAATAACATATTGCACCATCCATACATTCTACTGCTTTCGGATATAATATAGTATATTCTGGAATTTTTTTTTTTTTATTTATTTGTTGAAATTACAATCAATTCTCGCGTTGAGAATTTTCAGTAATTTTTCTGGCGTGGCGCAGTGACATGGCTGTTTATTTACAATAAGTTAATACTTATTATAGATAGGTATGATTTATAATCTATAAGTATTATAAGTAAGTGCATATGCTTAATTTGGATAATTAAATGAATCTAACGTTTAGGTCTAGCGGGTAGTGCCTCTTCAGCCTGCGAATCTGGTCCGTCGTATCGAGTAGTCCAGTGATTAGGGGGTTTCGGTGTTTGTTGATTCTTTTGCTGTATCTGTCGCTATATTTTGCTATTTCCTCTTTGACGGTGGGTATCTTGAGGTCGCGGTGTATTGTTTCATTGGTTACATACCAAGGTGCGTCAATTAGGGATCTTAGCGTTTTCGATTGAAAGCGTTGGAGTATTTCAATGTTGGAGTTACTTGCTGTTCCCCATAGTTGGATTCCGTAGGTCCAGACAGGTTTTATTACGGTCTTGTAGAGGGTAATTTTATTCTGTAGATTTAGTTTGGAGCGTCGGCCCGTGAGCCAATAGAGTTTTTTTAGTTTGTCCTTTAGTTGCTTCCTTTTATCTGAGATGTGTGTCTTCCACGTTAGTCTCCTGTCCAGGGTCATGCCCAGGTATCGGACTGTGTCCCTGCTAGGAACTGTTGCATTGTTGATGGTGACCTGGAGGCAGGTTTGTTTTCGGAGCGTGAAGGTTACATGTGAGGATTTCTTTTCGTTGACTTTGAAGCCCCATTTGTGAAACCACTTTTCCATGGAGTCGAGACTTCGCTGGAGAGTGGATGAGGCTATTACCGGGTCTGCGTGGGAAGCTAATAGCGCTGTGTCGTCTGCAAATGTCGCTATTGTTATATCGTTTGATATAGGTAGGTCGGCAGTGTAGATGGAGTACAGTAGGGGTCCGAGGACACTACCTTGGGGTATGCCGGCTTCTATTGGGAATGTTGCGGAAGTGGCGTCTAGGTATTTAACCATGAATTGTCTATTGGTTAGGTAAGATTTTAGGATGGAGTAGTAGGGGTGGGGTAGGATCTTTTTAAGTTTGTATAGTAGCCCTTCATGCCATACTTTATCGAATGCCTGTTGGATGTCTAGGAAAACCGCTGAGCAATATTTTTTCTTTTCGAGTGTTTGGCTGATCGTATGAGTTAAGCGGTGGATTTGCTCTACTGTAGAATGATGTTTTCGGAAGCCGAATTGGTGATCTGGGAGTGTTTTCAAGTTCTCTAGGATTGGAAGGAGTCGGTTCGTGAGCATCTTCTCGAATAGTTTGGACAGGGTAGGTAAAAGACTGATTGGGCGATAGGAGCAGGTTTCGTGTATCGGTTTACCGGGTTTAGGGATGAGGGTAATCAATAAGATTTTCCAAGCCTTAGGATAGTGTTCCAGGCGAAGGATAGCATTAAAAATCGATGTGATGAGTGCTATCCCTTTTGTGGGAAGTTCCTTGATTGCTCTATTGTCTATTAGGTCGTGTCCTGCTGCTTTCTTGGGGTTTAGGCGACTGATTGTTTCTATAGTCTCAGCAGAGGAGAAGGGTTCGATAGGAGGGGACATTTGGAAGGGGGTGTGCAGGTATTCAGTAACGTCCGCGGCGGCTTGGGGGGAATGGGGTTTGAATACTTTTGACAAGTGTTTTGCAAACAGGTCGGCTTTTTCTATAGGGCTTCGCGCCCATCCACCTTGCGGACGGCGGATAGGTGGGATTATTTGTGGGGGGCGTGTGAGTTTCCTGGAGGCCTTCCATAGTGAGTAGTTGGCGTCGGCTGTGGGGGATAAGCTGGCGAGGTATTTATGGAAACAGTCGTTTTTGTAGTTTCTTAAGGTTCTGGATAGCTTTCTAGTTGCGTTGTTAAGTTTGCGTTTGTCCTCCGGTGTTCTGTGGGTCTGCCATACTCTTCTTAGTCTACGTTTTTCTGCTATTTTTTGTAGTATGTATTGTGGATATTCTTGTTTGCTGTTAGATGGCTTTGTCGGTGTGGAGAGGCGGATTGCGTTTATTATGCTCGTGTTTAAGTATTCCGTGGCTGCTTCGATATCTTCCTTTGTTTTTAGTGGGGTGAAGGCTGAGGTTGAGTGTGTAAAGACTTCTCTGAAGAGCTGCCAGTTGGTGTGTTGGTTGTGAATGGAGCCATTAGGTGTATTCTCGATGATTGTTGAACTGACTGTTGCTATCACGGGAGAATGATCAGAGGAGAGATCAGCCGAGGAGTTGATCTGGACGTGTCTTGATGGGATATTTTTAGTTATGAAGAAGTCGAGAAGGTCGGGTATTTTGTTGGTGTCAGTGGGCCAGTATGTGGGTTCGTATGTGGTGAGGTAGTTGAGGTTGTTGTTTATTATGCTGTTTAAGAGGTTTTTGCCTCTTGCTGTAACCAGTCTGCTGCCCCATTGGATGTGCTTGGCGTTATAGTCTCCTCCAACTATGAATCTATTGCCCAGGGTGTCCAGGAAGTTATCAAAGTCTTCTTTGGCGATGGAGTGTCTGGGAGGGCAGTATACTGCTGAGGTGGTGATTGAGCCATGACAGTCTTCTATTGCTACGTTTGTTGCTTGGAGGTAGTCTTTCTGGAATGGTGGGAGTTCGTAGTGCTTAATACTTGCTTTGATTATTATTCCGGTGCCACCGTGGGCCTTTCCGCTGGGGTGTTGGGTATTGTAGAATTTGTAACCATTTATTTTCAGGTAGCTCTTCTCGGTGAAGTGGGTTTCCGATACGAGCATTACGTCGATTTGCTGGTGTTTTAAGAAGAGTTCTAGTTCACGTTTGTGTTGCGCTAGACCGTTGGCGTTCCAGAGAGCTATGCGCCTTGGTTTTATTTTGAGTCGGGGCGTGCTAATTTTTCCACGATGAGTGTTAGTAGCGATAGCAAGTGATTTATTTGCTCCGATTGTTTCTCTATTAGCTTTTCGAGCCTTGAGGAGTTGTCTGCGTTTGGTGGGTTGGGGACACTGTTTTGGGGAAGGTTCCTTTGGCTGTTCGGGTTATTTTGGATGCCTTGTACTGCTTGGGCATAGGAGGTTGAGGTGGAGATGAATTTGGTAGGACTGGGTGTTTGGTTGGTTGAGGGGGTTGGGGTAGTCGTGAATTTCGGCGGGCTGGGTGTTTGGTTGGATACCTCTTTTGCTCTGAGCTTAGGGTACCTGTTCGTGTATAGTGTTTTATATGCTGGGCAGCCTTTGTAGTTGGCAGGGTGGTCCCCTTGGCAGTGGATGCATTTCGCTGGGGTTTCCGGTGATTTGGCGCACTGGTCAGTGGAGTGAGAGCCTGCGCATTTAACGCAGCGGAAAGTATGGTTGCAGTATTTCTGCGTATGACCGTACCTTTGGCACCTTTTGCACTGCACTATTTCTTTTTTCACGAGCGGTGGTTCGATCTTTACTATCGCGTTCATTAGGCGACTGACGCTGTATATTTCCTTATTGTTCGGTTTTTGTTTAATGTCTAGGAAGAATAAGGATAATGGGTCTTTCGAGACTCTATGCCTTATATTACTTACGTTGATGACTTCGTGGTCGAGTTTTGAGAGTTCGTATTTTAGTTCGTCTATGTCTGCTGAGTGGTGTATGTTTCGTAGGACCATCCGGAAAGGCCTTTCCTGTTTGAGTTGGTAGGTGTGGAAGTTGGCGTTCAGGGTCCTGAGTGTCTTGGTGAGTTTTCTGTAAGCTTCTGGGTTCGTCGGTAGTATTTTCACCTTGTTGTTGCTTATCTTAAGGTTATATTCCTCCTTGCTGGTATCTCTCTCTAGGGACTTGGTCATTGTCTGTATGTCAATGACGTCGTCCACAAATATTGGTGGGGGAGGGGGGATTCTCTGTGAGTGTTGGTTTGGTGGCGGTTCTACGATTTCCATGGCGTCGTTTGAGGATTCCAATACGGCGAACCTGTTGTGTGTGTTTATTTGCGTTGCTGTTTCTATTTTCCTTTCCTTTGTAGTGTTAGCGTCGTTAGTGCGAAGAGTTCTGCTACACTTCTGCCACGGGGGGGGGGGGGGGTAGCACGGGGTAGCTGCGAGTCTGCTCCGGAGAGCCTGGTCGCGGTTGCTGGGCCATCATCGAGCTAGTTAATTCGGAATGAACAACTAGTCGTGAGGCTGTGAGGCTAGTATTCGGGTTGGGGTTAGGTGCGTGGGATTTTCTTCTCCCTAGAGGGTAAGGGACACTTAGCTGTGTTCTCTTTCGACGGTTGGGCGACACGTGTTGTTTTCGAACTACGCTGGGCACTAGAGACACGTCTGCACGCTTCGGCACTCCACAGCGAACTGATTCTGGAATTTAAAAGTGTAAATATTGAAGTAAACTCTGTCAAAATAAATATATCATTTGAAGAGAAACACAAGATGAATTTGACGAGTTCATGGTTTTAATTTAAAGCAGTCTTGTTAACAAAAACATGAAAATAATTGTATTATAGTAAATTGTCTAATATACTGTTGTTTATACCCATTGCTATCTATATCGTACATAAGATTATTAAGGAACCACATGTCCGATCTTTCCGTGTTAATTTAGTGAAAGATTAGTGGATATTGCGTAACGATAATTATACAGATATTAGAAAAAAAGGTCCCATACTTAAAAAGTTTATAGTAGTCATCGGAAGAAGTAAAAAATGTCTAATCAATATAGGTGCTAAAGGTAATCCTTTCGACGTAAAGTCAACTTTTATTATTTATTAGATTTCGCCCGTGACATCGTTCGCGTCGATTACTAATACACGGAACAATTTTTAAACAGTTGTTTTTATGAATAATGTCTAGATATTTTTTATACCAATAGTTAACCCCTTCCCGTACTTTAGCGAGTCAGTCTCGCGATGAAGATTTTGGCCCAAACATGAATATCGCGAGTCTGACTCGCGACCAGATACTTGGGTCAAACGTAAACATAAGAAGCCGAGCTCGCGGACTGTTTTTTTGCCCGTTACGATCGTCACTGAATACTGTAACGTCGTTCCTGTTTACGAGCATCAGTCTGGTTTGTTTAGCGCGCGCCGATGTCTACCGATTGGGCCCGAGTTTCGTCGAACTAAATGGCACGGGAAGGGGTTAAACTATTCTCTGTAAAAAAAATATTAAATTATAAGAATGTTCGACTTCAGAATAAACACGACGTAAACAACCATCGTTGCCTGACCTCCAATTTTTTCCAATTGTTCGACCAAACATGAGAACGTATATCACTCAGATGGCAGGCTATGTCTCAGTTTCTAAAAAACGGATCAAGATGTAACCTACTAAGCTGTGCAACAGAGAAAACTTCATGAAAACCCATAGTTTAAATCAATAGCTGTTACGTGATGCGAGTACAAACATACAAAGGAACAGATAGGCAAGAATTCTAGAACTAACTTTTTGTTTCTGGATGATTGCTATATTTCTTTTAGATTAGCGTTCGATATCACGAATGAATCTCTTCGCAACACATTGAATATGTGGTCGATGGAAATGAAATATATACATATGTATTGTAAGCGCGAATCCATTTCTCATTCTAACGTGGAAATTGCAAATATGTATTTTGTGAACACCTTCGCCAATAAAAACCGTATTCTCTATAACCGTGTTCCGTACCCTAAAGAGTCTTTAAGAACTTTCTGGTGGTGCCGTTTAAAGACTTTGGTCCACCTAGCGCCTATAAATAATGTGCTGCTTTTACGACAACGAATAAGAAATGCGTATCGTACAATACGGAACATGGAAGAAATATTTGACAATTTATGATCCATAGATATGTTTCGTGTAAAAATGGAAGGAAGACATGTCGAACGTCTACAAATATGAAGATTTGTGCTACATTTCCATTTATAGAGTGTATAGTATATCCAATATAATATTAAAGAGGCTCAGTCATGATATCGGACGCTAATGAATAATAGAAGTTTATGTTTTATATATATATATATATTCGTATATTTGTATATCGTATTTATTTCCGTATAGTTTTCCAGAATCTAGATTATCTAGAATGTTGATTAGACATTTTTCATTCCTCTCGAGGATTCCTAAGTAGGTATTATAAGTCCTTTAAGCATCGGATTTCTTTCTTGGGACACTTACTTGGGACTTGTGAGATCTTCTATATTTATATACTGTAATATTTATTATATTTTTTAGCAATATCAGTCAATTAGTCAGAATCTTATTAGTCAGAGTTTTGAATTTTAACACGCTTTCTACATTATATCAATTATACTAAAATATTGATACTTTCAATTTCATTTAAATGACAGTTTTACATTTTTAATCTTAAAGAAGTATACATACAGTATTGATATAATATATATGTATATTATATATATATATTATTTATACATGTATTATATATATATTATATATTGTAATATCGTAAAGTAATTTAAATTAGAGGTCGGTTGAAATTAGAAAAAACCGTGTACGTCGTCTTTCTGTGGTTCGTTTACATTTAAGAGCGCCTATGTGACTAAAGTCACCTAGTTCTTACAGAGATATGAGAAAAGTAATAAACAACGTTAGGACAGAAGGGCGGTTTCGTGTTTCAAGGAGGGACGACCGAGAGGTCAGAATGTGCGAGTCGAAAAGTGTGTGTGTTGAGAGAGTCAGAGTTGATCGAGACACAGAAGAGTAGAGTTGAGAGAATTGATCGAGTTGTCTAGAGAGAGAGAGAGAGAGAGAGAGAGAGAGAGAGAGAGAGAGTGAGAGTGTTAGATTCCTTGTGACGAGAGTTGCCAAATAACTGTAAAGTTATTTGATATAGATACGAGTATCGCATTTAGTCTTGGTTAAACAAACATCGTTTTCTGTCCAATTTATATTTGTATATTTAATTCAATATTAATAAATTGTAAGTAATCGGGAAAAAATTTATATCTTAATTTCCACGATACTACGATATAAATTGCATATTGTATATTCTAAATGCATTTTAAGTATTCCATCAGATTGTCTATACTGCTACTCTGTACTCACCTGTGTTCACCTTTTTACAATATTTTTTTATGATTATTATCTTTAATATGTTGTATAATATTTTTCAAAACACTTTTCAAGGTCATTTTTTAAATTAACGTTTCCACACGTAAAACGAAACCAAAGATTTTCATTACTTGCTCTTATATCTTGATATCGTAATCAAAGAAACCAATCTGTTGACCATTATCGTAAGTTCTCGATCGTGACAATTTCAATTCACTCTCGCCCTTGCGTTTTCGCCATTAACGACTTCCTTTACTATCTCTGATCGAGCAATTAAATCGACGTTTATGGTAGAAACCAGTCAACCTCAACCCTGATTCGCTCGTCTTTTCTTTCTGAAGCAACGTCACCGAAATTTCTCAATTCGTTCAGTAAAAAAACACCTTGCAACATGATTGCAACATCGTAAAGGTATTAGAATACTAATTGTTAGTTTTTACATGAACTTGAATACTCATTGTGTAAGTTATTAGAGAATGGTAATTGGTCAATAATTCCACTTAAAAGTATTTAGAAATAGAGACATTGTGCTACTTGCAAAGTGGAAATAGAAATATTTCTAATTTGAAATATTTTCTAAGAATGTGGTATAAAATATTTTGGTTTTCTAGGTTTCTAGATTCATAGTCCATGTGCTTTTGTGAACAAAGAATTCTTAAAAATTGAAATATTTAGATTGATTCAGTAATTTTTATTGTTTATGAATCTTGAATTTCGTACGATCACTACAAAATCATTTGTGGGCGCCTTTACTTAAAATAAAGGAATCTCTGAAAAATCTTTCATATCAATTTTCACACAAAATATGCATCATAATAGGTATTACCATTAACAATAGAAATAAAACGAATCGTATTAGCATCTTTAATAGCGTTCTTATCGGATTAAAAATGTAGCAGGAATGTTAAATATGCTTATTTTGCAACTAAAATACTTTAAATTAAAATATTGGAAATTAAAATACTAAACGATAGGTATTTCAAATTATTACAACAATTGTTTAAAAAATTAAATCTTTACACTATTAAATTAAAAGCACAAAATTTTCTTTTACATTTAATGTAAATTACATGTAATTGGGACGTTTACATGGTAAATGATGTAAGTACCAGAGATGAAAATTTTCAGTATAAATGAAAAGCACGTACTCGTTAATTTTGGCACTTACATCGTTTATCACTTGAACGCTATATGCTTTTAACATTTACCACCTTCATAAATCAATAGGATAAATAGATAAATGGCACTTTGGTGTTTTCCAACTGCGTGTAGTTTACACTTACATTTCTAACTTTATCTTAAAATGAATTCTCGTATTTGCTATTTCTTACTACTAAAAAAAGTAATTTTTGTTCCTCTTTGATGTTTATACCCCCTTCAAAAGTACGTATTAGGAAACTCATTTACTTTCGATAAGATTACAAAATTACTTATAAACCATTTAAAAAGATCTTTAAGCAAATAGTTATTTATTTTCTGTAACTTTAAAGATATAAACTGAATACAAAACTAATGAAACAGTTTACACAAATTATCAAATGTTTCTATAGAACACGAATATTCGTCACATTTGTGAATTTCTTCACGTTTTTATTTCTATATTGTACAATATTACACAATAGTACATACTTTATCTTCGGTTAATGACTTTTAAATATTGTTAAACATAATCTTCGCCCAGTAAAACCTTCGTATGTTCGAAGAATTACGAGAATTTGTGTTCTAGAATTAAGAGTTAATACAAATAACTTGTTGAAAGTGAAAATTCAATATGTTGAAAAGTATTTAATAATGCATTTAATTCGTGACGATGTAGTCAGTTGTAAAAAATATTTAGTTTTAATGTTATACGAAACTGACTAATTAACAGTTTCATGTAATAATTATATACTTTATTAATCGTTGTGTTTGATATTTGTAAGATGATTGACTTGACGCTTCAATGCATGAAGATATAATTATCGCTGGACATAGATGTGTGTTTTCACGTGGGATCTAATGATCGAAAGATGGTTCGTTACACAAGGTTGTAGGTAGGTATGCTTTGAGAAAGTTTATCCAGGAAATGGGTGACCCTGTATGTTAGATTGAAACTGCCACATCAGAATCAGTAATTATTCGCTTCGTTCAATCTTAGTTATCCTTCAAATGACATGATTGGAATTTTCTTCTTGCAATTTTGTTGCGTACGTATATTGGAAATATGGAAAATTTAAATCTCGTTGAAATACATAGTAAATAAAGTATTTCATTGCTAAACATTTCTTCATAATTACAGTACAGAAAATAGATTATTTTGCACGAAGTTCTGAAGATTCATAAATTTTGTTAGCTAATCATCATTTAGTTAGTTTTTAGCTGAACGTGAATTAAAATCGAAGATTGAGTTTCTGCTCTTAGAATCATAATGTGTGATCTGTAACTTTCAGCATTTTTTACAATTTATAGATAATTGAACTGTATATTACTTGAAGGAATTTAGTGTAAAACTCAATGAATCAAAGAAAAATCATTAAAAATATTACCTATGCATGATTATTATACCTTGTATGATATATGATTATTATTTCACATTATATATTTCAATACGATGCTTGTCTAATTTGAATAATTTTAGCTATAAATAATAAATAATTATAGCTATAAATTTCTTCGAAATTACAATAGAAATTAACCCGAAAACAAGGAAAAGCCTCTATCACGTGCGTACAATAAAATTTCTTCTTTGTGTAGTTAAATACGACGTCTATGAGAGGCAGTAGTACGTAAATTACTGTATATTTTTTATCTTCCGAGATGCATTGAATGAAATTAAAAATAGTGTACAGAGATAACTGTTCATACATGAAGTTGCAATGTGTTTCTCTTCGATTATACTCGTGTAAGATCTACGATTAATATTGGATCAGGTGAACAAAATTAAATTTTGTGACAAACGTTAAGAAATACACTTTGTTTGAATCATATGATTACGTTTAACGAAAAATAAATAAAAAAATAATCCAATGAGATGTTAGGATATCCTTGGATTTAATGACTGCATGCTATCTGCGTGGCGCTGATTCAGTTAATCGAACACAACGTGCGATCGATATTTGGCACGATATTTTTGTAATTTTTCGCACTAACTCCCATTTTCCTCGTAAAAGATCGACTATCCAGTTGACGTCTAACGTGATCCCACAAATGTCCAATTGGGTTCAAGTCAGGAAATTGACTTGGCCACTTTATTATATTAATATCTTGTTCCAGAAGAAATGTTTTAATTAATTTAGAAGAATGTTTCAGAATGACAGCATATGAGATTTCGAATCAACTATTTGTATTAGCGGACCAGGACCATTGTTCGTTTAGGTATTTAACATTAAAACTTATTATATGTTCATGTATGCATCTACACAGCTAATGCATCTCACAAGATGTCGAAACAAGTTATACAGTAATTTTCAAGCGATCATTATGTTTCTTAACTTTTGTCAGTAAGTGTATGTATGTGATTCTATAAAGGATCGCTAAGCTATAAACAAATTAAAATATATTTATATTTAGAATTGAGGTTGAAATTCCAAACAACGACTTGTTTTCCTCACTTGGGAAACAAAAACAAAAACAGAAAGAAAGAACGAGAAAGTATCACATATAAAAAACATTAAGTTAAGTCATCGCATGAAACTGTATCTTTCTCGATCGTTTCAATTAGATTCAACCATCAACCCATTCCAATACCAAACGGAGCGGATCACGACAAAGAATCCATATACATAGGTTCCAAAAGACTCGCAAAAGTACATGCATATACAGAATGTCAGAAAACATATGGACGATATTTACATTCCGAAGCAAACGAACGAAATTAAACATAACGATCGAAATCCTAACGCCGTTTGTATTAGTGTTTGCGGATAGGGAGAAAAATACATCAGCTGATTTATTGACACCAGTATATCACTCGCATGTACATATCCAGCGTAAAATGAAATTATCAATAACTTGCAAAATTATTCTGAAACGACATTTTTATACATAAACTTTTTTCACTCCTTTATTGTTCATAGTCGATCCTATAAGCAGCGCTCATTTCTTATTATCAAGCGTTCCATTGCTTTTGTAATAGGGCATTGTCTTTTTAGTTACTGAATATCTATTATTTTCTTTTTACTAGATTATTGTTACAACCGTTCGCGGAGAGACGCGGTCGCGAGGAAAATGCGTCAGCGAGAGGCGTAAATTCTCGCTACGATTCTGTTAATCGACGCCGCGAAATAGTCGTTTCCGTCTTTCCATTAAGATAACAGGGGTAGTTCAATGAATTTAACACTGTATTAACAGGTTAACATAAAATGGTATATTTGACAATATTTAACAATAATATGATGAACACGCCACAAATTGTTTAACAATGAATACAGTAAATATATTACAGAAAGTTCACCCGACTTTACGATATCTCTCAATGAATTCGTTAGACTATGCGACTTTAATTTTACTCGTCAGACCTCCCGATGTATAACGTTTGACTCGTCAGAAGGGACTGATTGCCCTTCGATCATTTCTTTGTCTTCTCTGGGAGACGACCCCCACTATACTCGGGTCACGCCACCGTTCGCGCCAATGATCACGTATGCCCCAATACGTAAGTAACGGACCAAAATCGACGTTTCTAGAACTCGCTGCTTGGTAGCAACTATGCACTCGTCGATTCATTGTGTATGTTCCGTCGGGCAGTAAGACGATCTGTCTGCGACACTGTAGGATCGCGAGCGACGGTTAGAAATACAGCCTGTGGTAAGCCTTGTGGTGCAACAATTATTACTATTATATTTTAATAATTATATTACTTTTATAATATAATTACTTATAATTAGATTACTTAATACTAATTATACTAATTATATACTATTATTAAATTATCATTTGTAGGAAGAGTATTCCTTGTATTGTAAGATGATGTGATTTCTCATTGATACAACGTTGCACAGTTTACAAAATATGACCTGATTGATATTCTATTTGATCAATTGCTCTAAAAGAAATGTGATTAATTTTCTCGGCGCATGAAACTACCACGATGTACTCAACGGTGCAATTTTGTGACACCCTATACAAATGCACGCGAAGCTCGTCTTGCGCGACGATTACTCGACACACAGCATCTACACGCGAGGAATTACGCGCGTCAGTCGTGACGAACGCGCGCGGCTACGTCTACGATCATTAAAGACCAATCCTTCGGTATGGTAGGAACGCGTCTCCTCTTCTCGTCTTTACCCAGAGAGTAGCACGTATAATACAGTGAATTGCAACCGTGAGCCGGGGTTGCGTAACGGATCACCGAGTCCCGCGAGTCCGTTGTGTTGCTAGCGAGCAGGGGAACACACTAGCTGACTAATGCACGAAGATGCATCTCTCCCTCGGTTACAACAAGCCGGCCCCTAAGCGTCGTTCAGCCGCCTGCATATTATGAAACAAGGATGTCTGCGACGGAAAGCGGGTCACTGCACGGTTCGTTTATTTGTTGCGCCCGGTTCCTGCATCGTTTCACCTAGCCACCGTCCTCTTTGCTCCTCTTTCTTCGCTCGAGTTATCGAAAACAGTTCGATCAACATCGCTTGCCATCTCGCGCCATTCGTCTAGTCTAGCGTGTAGATCGCGAACACGAGAATGGTTTATAGTGGACGTTTTCAAGAGGGTTCGAGGTGAATGTAGCGTAAGAGATGTCACGCGCAAGAATATTGTAATGAACGTATAATGGCTAATTTTATTAACTTATGTCGACGAAATAAAAATAGTAGTGTTTCGGCAGTTATTTAAAATCATTTTTCATGGATATCGTAAAGCTAATTTGACTCGATTGGAGGTATATTGGTTATTGAAGTATCAGCTAGAAACTTGATACATGCAGATTGCTGTTTGGAAGTACCTACTGTTTGACCGTTTGGTTGTTCGACATTCATTAAACGTTAGAACATTTTTGTATGTTATAGAAGAAACGAAAGAATACCGGAAGGTGCGTGAAAATGTCGTTTAGGAAATTTATCTGCCTATATTGTCTACAATGTACCGCTCGGTGTCATGTTTTATCAATCTTTATGGTTTTTCTCATTAATATGAAACATAATATGAAATATGAATACATAATAGTTCTGTATCTCATAATGCAATCGTGATTATTAGAACTGATCGATTATTACCGGAATATCCAGTAATAGGATATCAGAAATTGAAATACACAATTACATTCAATACAAAGAAAGGTATAATTAATTTAAGAAAAATTACATTATACATTTCATTCAAAATTGTTTGTTGTGTATGTGTGTGTGTGTGTGTGTGTGTGTGTGTGTGTGTGTGTGTGTGTGTGTGTGTGTTTAATACCATTATTTATAAAATAGTTTCAAACAAGTAATCTTCCCTTACATTGTTAAAATTATTACTCAATTATCCCAATATTCATCATGATTAATAATCACGGGTAATCGTATTTATTGCATGATTTATCAGACATGGTTTATCTGAATCCATCAGGAGATAAACAATTTATGTGATAGAAGCTCACTGATTTTCCCCGTCAATTATGATTTTTTGTTTAGATAAATGGCCTTACACCGTATGTCTATTAATTCTCATTTTACTTGTAATTATCCATACATGGGATATTTGGGGATATTAGACGTCAGTGGTTCAAATGTTAAATAACTAATTTAATAACTAACTAATAAATAACTAACTAATGATAATATATCCACCTTAATTGTCAGTTGGAATTATACATCGATTAAATAAAAATTTAATTGTTAATCACGATTCATATAAAAATATCTTTGTAATTAGTAACTGGTTATTATTAGACTATGATAATTTATACAAATTTATATATTTATGAATATAATTAAAAAGATGGCACTTGGACAAAAATTTTGTTTGTATAGAAAATTATGTGCATTCTGTACATCTTCAAATTTCCAATAAATGTATAAAAATTCAGTCAAGTTATCTTTAATTGCATTAAAACTTGCTCAACACTGATGGCTACCTACGTATGTTTATCTACATAGATAAATATAAATCTCGTGTTAATTTGTACAAGTATCGTCATTTCATCAGCCTTGAGAATGTCCCTAATTTATCACGCGAATTTCTTCATCTTTGTAAACTAGTTTGTAACTCAGACATTGCATAATGTTAGCCCAACACGCTACTTTTAATGTGGAGCAAGTTCACTCGAATTTACAGAAATATTTTATTTTTATGCTGGAAGCGAGAAATATTTTCTTTGCTTTTTGGAAGCCTATAGTTTCTCTCGTATTTCTTAACTACGACGATTTTACAAAAAATTTACTAACTTAAAAAAATAGATACGCCTGACAAGTATCTACATTACAAAGTCTATTCCTATGGGATTAGAAATTCAAAACAGATTTCACAATATGCATTGCATCCTCGCATTCATTGATTACCGCAACGATTGGCATTACGGTGTTTACTTCTGTAAATCAGATTATTCAACACGCTGGTATGCTTTCATTAATTCAAGAGAGAGTAGTAAAAATGTATGTCATAGTAAATAGGCAATCTATTATTAGAATAAGCACACCCCCGATCATAGTTGTTCAGACGCTAACGTAAAGTAAGGTAAATCTTAGAAATGATTAGGAAATCACATTGAAATTTGTGTTAAAGTAAATCGGGGGGCATAGAATTTTGAGATAAATAAATAATTGATATATTGAATATTACCATAAAAATCTCATCTTTCTATATAATAACCTTAAATTTTTTTCGCTCATATCCATTATGTTTCTGGGTCGTCGCTATCCAATATCAGCGTTCTAATAATCAATATCAATATTATTAATTTTTCTATCGTATTTGTTCTTGTTTAATTCCAAATTTTGCCCAAATTATAGATAAACTTCTGTTTTTTGCATCCAGTTTATGCAACACATTTTTAATCAGGTTATCGTTATCTTGTATGAATGCAAAATTATGGCTGATGATCGTCTTCCTAATAATCTAATATTTATGAAAATTAGTGTGGTTTATTATTTTATCGATTCGTGTCCAATCCTATTAGCATACGTTGGGTAATTACGCGTGGCAGTCGCCACGTGTGGTACAATCGCAAACGTCCTTGATACAAGTGTACGTACTTTACGCCACCGATGACCTGCTGACCCATAGCTAACCTGATGGAAGGACACGAAAAAATAATTGTGCTCCTTTGCACACTACGAAAGTCCGTCAACTGAACCGAGTGGTCCAGAGATTCTCAAGATTGGAAATAAAGAGTGTCCTTGCGCGATACGAACCTCCTGTTGCACGTTAGGATAAAATTCCTTCGAGAAGATACTGACTGCTTTCTACTCGAAGCGATCGTGCTTCTCGTTGCGAAGGTTTCGACTAAACTTTTCCAGTTGCACCTCGTGCTCTGTCACCAAGAACGTCGAGCAGGCTGAACGTCTTTCAGATTCTGTCGTTGATAACACTCGTTTAAATATTCTGTAAAAAGGTATGCATGTACTTTTTCTCAGTGTGATGCATTGGATTAAGTTTTCGAACGGTTTGAAGAGGCATTGTCTTGTTATAGATGGTTTCTTTGAACCGAAGTGAGGTCACGAAGAATACTTTGCGCACAGTTATTTTATTCTCTTGCAAGTTAGTTTCGCTCTAATAAAGTTTTGTTTCAAAGTATTTGAGGAATAATTTGCTTGTGATTACTTTACTTCATTTTGGATCTCTCTTATTTAATAATGCCTCGTTTTTGTATTTTTGAGAAATGCTTTGTATATAATTATTTCATCTTCTTATGGATTTCCTTTGCTCTGCAATAGCTTTGTCTCTTCCGAATCTTCTGCTTAAGGCGATTTAATATGAATCACCTTGTATTTGATTAATAAACTTTTTAAATTTATCCACGATACCGACGAATTGTTATTAATATACATTTTACTTAATTGGGAAGTAAAAGAGTAACTAGTTTGGAAAAATCTAAATTCTGACCTACATTTCTGTGCATGTGAATAAATTCTATTTTCGAGTGAAAATTAAAATTGTGGGAGATAAGTTAGTGAAGGCTTTAAAGTTGTAGCTTCCACTTTTTGTCTATAGTTTCGATTATACTGTTGTAAATCAGCTATAGTAATGGAACTGAAAGAGAACTTTGCTTCATCCTCTAAACATTATAACGATTGTTTTATTATGACATATCATATTATATACAGGGTGGTTGGTAACTGGTGGTACAAGCGGAAAGGGGGTTATTCTAC
This sequence comes from Bombus huntii, assembly GCF_024542735.1. Lineage (NCBI taxonomy): Eukaryota > Metazoa > Arthropoda > Insecta > Hymenoptera > Apidae > Bombus > Bombus huntii. The sequence goes on from NC_066238.1 coordinate 23,833,388, forward strand.
GCGAAAAAAGAAGTCGAAAATATACAATAAAAATTTTTTTTCAATTTTTTTTTTTAATTTTTCCATCGAGACAACGATCTACAGTGAGATCCGTTATAACGAGACGTGATAAAGTGCACGCGTACCGAGCGAAAATTCAAAGTCGATTTTCTCGAAAACAAAGCCTCAAACGAAAAATTTTTATTCTATATTTTCGACTTCTTTTTTCGCGTAGAATCACCCCCTTTCCGCTTGTACCACCAGTTACCAACCACCCTGTATATTTTGTACAATTTCACACATTTAAATTTTGCGATATAATTATACACTTGTACCAGGTTATAAAACTTGTTTGATTCTTACGTTTGTAATATTTGCGTGTATTCAGTATATTTTACGTAAAAATGATAAAACTTTGACTTTGCGTTTGTAATATTTGCACGGGTTGCGTAAATTTTACATAAATGTAAGTAAAATTCCACGCAACCTTATGTCATTCAGATAGTTTATTTTTATAAACCGATGGCCATCTTAAAAAACATTCTAATAATTTACAAAAAGATGCAGGAACATGTATATAATTTTTATATTTTAACACTAAATTGAATATTGAACAATAAATCACTTTTGTCCCTGATGATGAACATATAACGTGACTTGATCTCTAGATTAATGCATTTTCTTCTTGAAATGCGGAAGCGATTATTTGTAGAGAAAAGTTGTATCTCTATTTCAATAACGTTGAAAGATTGTCCCCATTATACTTGCTGGAATAGAAGTACGCATGGTATTCTTGTTGTGCTGGATGAAGATGAAAACGTATTGAAAACACATGACATTGTACATTACATTGAATAGAAGCGAGTGTTTGATATTGACATGAAGGAGGAAGGTTAATTAGGGTTAACGTCGATGATATATCCACGTCAATGTAAAATAATCCACTGTTCCAGCAGCGAGATATTGTCGGAGAGTCAAACGTTCTACGAGATACTTTATGGAAATCAATATTTCACAGTTTCTCCGACGTTTCAGGAATTTCGAAAATGCGATGAAGCAATAAGATGTTCTAGCAATTAATTGTCGTTTTTATTCATAGAATTTTGTCCATTATAACGAAAAGCTATCCTTTTTTAATGGAACGCATAAAATTAATTTTTTATATAGAAAGATAGAAGTATGATTGTTAAATACATTTTGATATTTTATTTTCAGGAAATTTAAACTGTCGTTTAAAATTACATATGGTTATATAATGCTTAACAAAACGGTAGTAACAATGTAGTTACATTCCTTATTTTTATCTTATTAATTTATTTTCCTTCACTTTTCAAAATTTATTTTCTGATTTATTTCGTTGTCAGAATATTTGAAAGATATCCTTGGCCTCAAATATTGTGAAGTACTATTGTGAAGTATTCAATTAATAAAATTAAAAGTTAAACAAGTCAGAGAGAAAATTTTAATGTTTCTTGCATATTATTGTATTCATTCATTGTCAGACTTAATCGATTATTAAGTCGTGAAAAGAATATAACATTGTTTAATACGTTCACAGTTTCTCGGATCTAAAAATTCACACGTACTCTTACAATATTCATGTGACTAACTCATTGCTAGATGTATCATGTAAGTTTAAAAAATACGAAATTTTCTGGAAGAAACTATCTTTGATAATTTCTGTAAAGTATAAGTAAAGTTTTGTATATATAAGAGTTATCAAATACAACACTAGATGTATATAAAGTTATATAAAGTTATTTATATATATATATATAGTATAGACAATGAAAATTTGATCATATAAATAAATAAGAACAGTAAGAAAGATTAGAGAATGTTAAAAAGTAATAGCTGTTTTTATTTTGATTAAACTATTTTTAAAGTTATTTATTTTTCTACATATATTTTTGTCATTCATATTCATTTCGTTATTAATTCTGTATGGAATATATGCGTTACAGTAATACGATTCGTAGTGACGTTTTTTCGTCACATTATTATAAGTACAGCGTAAAGTGATATGTTCGTCCAACAGAAAATTTTCATTTTTGCGTAAATTTAATTCAAAGGGTTTTTCTACAATCGAAATTGAATTCAGCTTCTTTAAATATTAAATGATTACATTATACCTATAATAGATTTATATGTAGTATTATTCAAAGTAGTATAATTACATTGTCATTTGTTCCATACAGAAGCCAAATCAATTAATTCCATCAAAATTCATCATTCGGTTTTTAAAGAATTGTATATTGATTACGTACTACGATACTAACAAACTTTCAGATGATAATTAAAATGTTCTCAGAGAATGAAATTATTCAGTTTAACTTTTAGTAACGAGCAACGACGCATTTAAGTAAAGAAGCAAATGAATGCCTCCACTGTGATTCTTCTATACTAATTTGATATTTACTTGTCATGATATTACACGATACATGTGCACGATAAAGTCAAGCTTACTTTAAAGAATTGAGTAATTCTTTCCAATTAAGATTCATTAAGTCCACTACACGCTGATAGCGTGAATCCGATCGATACTCATCCTGTTCGCGATTGCATTCCAGAATAATCCTCCTGGCGTAACAAGATGTAACGCAAGTAGGAGAAAGTTGTTATGTTTTTAGCGCATATTACCTGCCATATTCGACCGCGTTCGGTGACCAATTCTCTATACGTAAACGTATTGTATAAGAATGAACTATATTCGTGGCCAACGAACGCGTACAATGATATGCAAATCAACTGGACGTGTAATTACACCTCGTTTGTTTCCCAGATCATATTAAAACATCTCTGACTAAATTACGCCTGTGTTTAAAACGCATACAGTTTTGGTATCAGAAATCGTGGTATTTTCATGAATCGCCAAGTTGCTAACGAATAAAAGGAAAATTTTATTTACGGCTATATAACAGTATGTAAAATTGTTTACGAAATTGCGATGTATAATTGTTTGCGAAATAGATAATGCGATTTGAGACAGGATGAACAGTGAGTCAGGTAGTCACAAACTGGAAACTACCGTTTGCGAAATTGAACAAAGAATTGTTTCGTGCAACTCCACTTTCTTTGTTGTATGCGTTTTGTTTAACTGTAGTTAAACATCGCTGCTCATTTTCATAGTAAAAAATTGATTATATTTCTTGAGATCATAAAAATGTATCCATAACACAGGATAAGGGAATTTAAAAGTTAATATACGTAACTGAATTTGAATCTCCAAAATCTTGACTTGCACCACTGTGATTTTCAGGCTGCCATACTGTTGTTGAAGATGATTATTGTGATGCGGTTTATAAGGGAACATTAGATTTCCCATAAATGAGGAATTTTTCTATCTTTTATTTTTCATTGCGTGAATGGAGATTTTCTTGTATTGTGTACAATGAAAAGATAATTATTTTCTTTTATTCACATTCATTTGATTAGTAATTGTAATGTAAAAATCATAATACTTAAAAATATATTTAATATAAACGAGATTTCAGCGAAAGGGAAAATTAAGAAATGAAAATAATATGATTATTAATTATTTTTTGCGAGGCCTGAAAAGGAATGACTATAGCTTTTAAACGAAGAGAATTGAAATTATTGTTTGAAAGTTAGATAGAATATATTCAAAATCTAAAATTCAATCCAATAATTTACGAATGCTCGTCGATTAAATTCGATTCTCAGTTTTCAAAGGCGTTTCATTCGTGTTATATTCATCTGGTATCACTATTTGATACAACTTTTATTTTATTTATTAGTCAATAGTTTTGTAGGACTTTTAACAACATAATGATAGCAATTTAAAATAAACGATTCATTTCATTGCAAGATAAATAATAATGTTTAATATTACGATTGCTTATGCAGTCACTTCTTTTATACCTAATCGTTTAAGCACGTGCTTACTCAAGTTTATATTTTGCAGATATATCCACAATATGTACATTAAAATAATCAGAAAAACGAATCAGGAAACATTAATTATAATTAATTATTTTATGAGATTCATAATTATCCTGTATCCAAGCATGAAAGTATCTAATTATACAAAGTCATCTTCATTCAATTGCTTTCGCAGAACAGATGCATCGATGCATACATATAATCATAGTTTCTACCTGTTCCTTATCGGCATACAAAATTAAAAAATTATCATATCAGCAAGTAGAACCTATTTCATTAATTGATTTTTGTAATTTTGTAGTTAATTTCTTTTTAATTTACCCTTTAAATAGAACCAGTATTTATTCAATTTTTATTATTTAATAAAACTTTGCAATTAATAACAATTAATTTTGTAATTTCATAGAAAGCATAACAAAATATATCAAAAATATAATTATCATTTCATTATTCATTATCATTATGAATTAATACATTGCATAATCAAAGATATTACAAATATTCTGAAGATGGTATTTATATTATATTCTCCTAAAACTATGCTTACCAATTGTACATAAATATGCAGGGGAGCTGAATTTAAAGACAGGTATTTCTACAGTGTATTGTCACAATGCTACAACATATAATTTAACGCGTGAATTTCAATCATTCTATATCTCTGATACATGTATCTACAATCGATAAACGATTATACAAGTATAATAGAAATCTGAGAAGCAGGAACTTATTAGATAGTGTTCCAGAAGTAAGATCTAGTAGTATTAAGTCCGCTGGAAACTGACGCATGCACTTTCTTCACCGACTACAAGTTAATTCCGATTATGTGAGCAACTGAGTATAGTGTTACTAAAATATATGTATGTAAAATATAATTTATAAAATTCACTTTTCTTCTGGCCCATATGAGCTAAATGAATATTATTAAAGAAAGTTTACACATGACAAATTGTAAATTAGCGCTGTTAATAAATACTAACTAGTTTGATAATGACAAAGCAAAGAATATTGTATAAATAAATGTTCCAAATTAAAAAATCCTCTTATTGGGTGAAAAATTGTAAAATCAAAATCATAATTATTATTAGTTATCGTACAAGAGAGAGTCATGTTGCTAATTTCTAAAATTATTTCAACGATCACTTTTCTCACCAAACTTGTTATTACCACGTAAACAAATTTATTAATAGGACTGGTAATTTGTAAACTGTGCCTTAAAAAATTTCGCTAATAGTATTAGTCTAATCATGCAAGAAGATAAAGCTTAAAAAAATCCGGGAGTAAAAAATCCAGGAGGTAAATTAAGTTATTAAAATAAGGAGTCAACTAGGGTTAATCTAATCGTTCGATCATCGAATTTCCTTCCATTGTTCATTCGATGAAAGCATATCGAATAGAAGAGGTCCGTACGTGAGTCAACGTTATTTTTAAAGGCAGTTGCGTTTAGGAGTCCGGCCAAAAGCGGACTTAAAACGCGTACGTGTCGATGCTCGTGTCTCGCTTCCGTTTACGAACCATCGCATTCCGATGCGACGTGAGTTAATCGATGATAAATCCGAACCTTGAACCGATTTCGAACGCATGTTAGACACGAATGTAGGTGACGCCATATCCTTCATTCACCGGCGAATATTTCGTAGACGAGACTTTTCAAGGTCTTATTGAGGTCGCTTATACTTAATCTTGATGATCGATTGAATTCGCCAACTCAATGCGTCTCGCGTATTATTACGATATTTTTCATCTAGTCGATGAATGCTTAATGATCGTATCTATATATCAGATTGATCCGAAAATTTTTTTTTCGTGTTTGTTCTTCGAATGGGAAGAGGTAAATTGTTTTAGTCTGCATGTCTATCAATTAGTCTTCAATGTAATATTTATCATCGCATGTGATTATTTCTTAACTCGTGATTCGTTTGTTCTCTTGCTGCTGAACTTTTCATTTTTGTTGTTGAAATATTCTTCCACTATCCCTGAAAGCAGTGGAACAATAAATACAGATTAGTGAGCCGCCAAAACATTACAGCAAAGAATCTGTGCAGCTAATCTATCTTAAGAAAACTAGACAAAAAATACGCAAGAGATTTAATTTGCTAAATCCATGATATGGACCAACGAGACAATATCTGCGTGAATAAATGATAATATTAAATTTATACGCGGTGTTTTGTGACAGATTATTGTAACAACCGTAGTTTTGTAGTGAATACGTAAACACGGTGTACAAAGCTCCGTGTACAATCTAATAAAGGCACAATGTAGTAAAGCTTTATAGATACTTTATTCTATTATTGTATCTATGTATAGGAATATAAATGTATAGAAAAAGGGATGAGAACCGTGACTTATGAAATGCAACAAAGATGAACAATTTTAGCCCGCGAAGGGTAAACAAGAGACTTTATGATGATGCAAGACTGCATGAATATGCTGGAGGTCAAACGTTTTTTCCACTTAAATATCTAAAAATTTATTAAGAGATGGATCATATGCATAGAGGACGAAGAGAATTACGTAGAAAAATATTATATGTCCTTTTACTTTTTAACTTTCACTCGGACAAATTGAATATATGATGCGTTTCAAATTTGTTTCGAAATATATTAACAACTATTGCCAAATATTTTAAGCCTTTTACAAACGTAAATGGACCGTGAAGAATATTCTTTATGCATTGCTATCAGAACTTTAATAAAGGATTGGAAAATATATTACGTAAAAGTAAAAATGACTTCTCAAAAATCATTCTTATCAATGAGTATATTAATGAACCTATTTTTGTTTATATTATAGAAATATGTATATCAATACTTATAAACTATTCTAGCGATGATACTTTCGATTAAATTGTTTTTAATTTGCGCTTTTAATTTCATACCTTTTATTTTCTCTTGTATTTATATTAATAAGCAATTTTATAATCTTCATCTAGTGACAAAATAATAAATTAACTTTTTCTCAAAGAAAAAAATATTAAACATTCAATCGTCAAGTGGCAAATATCATAAATATTATATATACTGAATAATAATACTGTTTAAATAATACTGTTCTTAACTATTAACACTATTGTCCTTGGTAACAACTAAATAATAAAAAGAATATACTATTATTATACAATTCGAAATTTACATAATATTCTCCAAAATGCTATCTTCATGCAAATTAGACGCACCAAATAATCACGGAACTGTCGTTCAAGTAAATGCATTCGTCATTTTTTGCATTTTTCGTCGTTAAACATAAAAAAAGCTAACATGCATCATCAGAAAGTATTCATTTAACTCAGTTGATTTAAACACGCGAACGAGAAACAAATGTCAGGATGTAGAAGCGAAAATTCCTAACAAAAACTGACTAACGTAAAAAAACAGGCAAAAGGCTGGAAAGGTACTATTTCTTACAAGAAAATCGCTACAAACATAATCACAAACGCGTGACACTTTTGTATTGTACTTCTTGTCCGGAAGAGTATGCTTGGAAAACGTTTTCATCTCAATCGATTAATAAATATCTTTCATCCAGGAAACACATTCTCGTGGAAAAAGCGTCATAACTATAGCTCAACCGAGTTAACTTTACTTTCTCTCACTTCGCTCGATAAAGCTGATAGAAATAATGACGCTCTGTATGAAATTGGGGATAACGTCCAAATTCTATTTCTGCTGTTAACCGCCACATAAACATTTTATCACCTAAAGTGTTTAAATTCTAAGATTCAGAAGTAACCGTTTTGAAAAACTACATCTCTATAACATATACTTACACATTTCGATACGATGACGCAAGTAAAACCAACTATTAACTAAATGACCAACCTATTTCGCGAAATTTATTACGTTATTTCACAAATATGTAATGCGTTTCAACAGATACATATTACCGACCATGATACGAATGTAAAATAAATATCGTCTATCCATTGCTATAGTAGAGAATAGATTTGTTGTAAAATTTTGCATATTTTTAAATTACTACGTGTTCTATAGAAATCGAAATTTATAAAGAAAAGTCTATTTAGAATTCTGGTTTTAGAAGATCTTCGTAGAAAAATGTAGCTTTTGTCAAAAATGTATTGAAAGGGAGAAAATAATTATTAATCTACGGTATTAATTCTAAACTAATAATAAAATTAGCGGTTGATACAATATATAAGTATGTATAACTAGAAATATGATTCCATATTTGTAAAAATTTATAACTAATATACTAATATTTATAACTAATATAACTAATATACTGGGAATTAAAATAGTTCTTTTAGTTATATTATTATTCGCGTAAGCTTTCGAATCAAAAACTTAACTGATCTTTCTCAAAATCTATCTGTCTTTTCCATTAATCGGTTAAGGATGATGACCATTTTTAAACACCAAACGTGTAATTCTATGGCGCATTATAGCTACGTGTCTTCGAATTCCTAACCATCCTTGGACATCAAACACTTTCTCTAGCAAAGAGGCGAAGTCACTGGTATAAATCGCACGATAGTACAACAGCACCGGATTAATTGCTTTCAGCGATATTTAAAAATACGTCGTTGCTAAATGCGTAGGCGACAAGTTAAATAAGAAGTCTCCAACGTATATCACCGATGTACTACTGATGGTAGGAGCGTTATTTGATAATATTAGCTTCTTGCATTTGGAACGTTGTCCTTTTAAAGTTTGAAATTAACATATCGCATAAATGCTATCTGCAATTTCTTGAGTAATAATCCATTAGTCCTTAATATCGGTAAATTGATAAGCGTTAAGTTGTAGGTTATATGGACGACTGTTTCATAAAAATTTATTTAAGAATATGTGCATCGCGTTATGCATAGTGGAATTATCTCTTTTGTAGCTTTTTAGGAATATGTTATGAAACGTAATTAATACAATAAGAATTGTTTACTAGTGCGAGGACCGTGTAATCCGACATAACTTAGTATGAGAAGAATAGAGAATTTCTTTTTAACTTCGCAAGAAAAAATCAAGAGATAACATCCTGAGTTTTATACAAACATTTGAAAGTTCGCAACTCTAAACTCTTGGAATAGTAATACTTTTTCGTCTATTTTATTTTGTATTATTTCGTCAATTTTGACTTGAGATTTTCGACAATACAACAAAGATTTAATAATTTACCAGTATCTTTCAACAGTTCTACAGTTTCAACTGTTTCAACAGTTCATTCGAGTAATGAATAGTATATACATATAGTAAATAGTAAATTTATTCTTCTACATATAACAAATAGTAAATTACAACATAATTTACACGGTAGTTTTTATGCACGATCTTAATTTCTGCGGCCAGTCACCTCACTGCTGTAAGAGATAAGGATAAAAGTACATTACGTTGCGCTAGTCATCATAAGTGTACATATTTTTTCTTTCTTTCTGACAGACTTTATTTACGCGATCTTCATTCGCGTAAAACGAATCCACGTGGAACGGATAGTCCGCGTAAATTGAGGGATGGATACACCTAAATATATAAGTGTCAAAATTAATCGATATGCATTTTATGTTTCTATTAAAAATGTTGATTTCTGTGACTTACAGACGCACATAAAAATCTCCTTACTTTATTAAGGTTTTACCACTTAATATCTTATAAAAAAAAAGGTTCGATTTATTTACATGAAGCATTTAGTAACGTTGTTTAATGCTTTAAATGTTATGTAATAATAAATTTATTTTTAAGACAATATGAAACAATAATCTACACGTATCAAGTAGATGTTGGTCTACAATAAAAATTTGCAGTATTTTACTTTAATAAAAGAGCGTACTATACAATTTTTATCTTCTAAATCCTGAAGATTTTATATATTTAGATTCCGAAGGATCAATTCAAAACAAACAGCGTGCCCATACTATATCATTTTTTTCAGAAAGTTTAATGAACATGGAATTACGTGTAACATAATCAATTAATTATTGGGTCAACTTAAGGTTGAATTTCCTCAACTGTAGCTTTGATGATTTAGATAAACACCTTGAAAAAGAGTATTTATATTGATAGTTAGATGAAAAGAAGTTAACGTATTCTATATAAAAGTATAATAATGTAGCTCATCGAGCATTGATACGTTTAAGTTAAGTTACACATAAGACAAAAAGAAGAAAAGGAAGTTTGTCTGTCACTTATTTTTATTTTTTACAAGTTCAACTATAGTTTTAATCGGTGTCCATCTGCCATCCTATATGATCATAACTAATGCGAAATTTTTATATACACAGAGAGAACTGTTCTATTACAGTGAATGATGTACGTATTGAAATTCAGAGGAATAGTTATGCTAATAGTTTTGATCAGATTTAATTAATTTAAGTTTGTGATGGAATTTCTTTATCATGATAATGTTCAACGTGTAATATTTTTCTCCCTCAGAGTGTAAATCGTAATCGTATAAAAATCCACTGAATAATGAAGAAAATCATTATATTAATTTTTGTGCTCTGTTGCTGTATCACGCAAACGAGGAGAAGTACATTCTGTTATAACGCTAGACGTGTATCTGGCGGGTATATTCGCGTAAAAAGGAGATTTGTTGGATTGCAAAACTTAAAATTTGTAAGCTTGTACTTCGCGAGAATAAACGTATAAAAGAAAGGGAAAAAATAAGAAAAAGCGTGAGTGTGACATTATACAAATCCGCGTTACAGCAAAATGCTTTATATGGTTCGTTGTGTTTCGTATAAAAATACTTCTTTTCAGTCACTATATTTTTTTAAACCATCCAGCCATCCCTCTCGTTCTCTCGGCATCGCTTGCAGTGTTATAAAAGCCAAAAAGTCAACAAAAGTGGATTTATATCTTTCCCGTGCTCTTCATACGGTGATGTGACGCGAGTTAACGTGACGCGTACGGACGCGGCATGGCGTTCGTGCACGCGTATGCTCGTCACACGCAAGAATTGCTCATTGAGTAACGCTCACTCTCGCTATTGATACGAGCCCGTATGACACACTGACACAGAAATCGACTTTATGGCGGCTGCTCCTCGCGTCACCGATAGAGGGGCAAAAGAATCTCGACGAGTAAAAAAGAAGGAATCAACGTTATCGTGAACGGTGCTTGAGTATTTTGTCGGAGGTAATAATTTTAATGTTACGAACGTTGCGAAACGCCTAGGTGAAACTTGTTATTGCGCCTCCTTTATTTATTCACTTCGTTTTTGTTCGGCTTGGACGGTCTGTAAAGTTACAGATTAGTGATAAAGCAGAGAGAAAGAGAGTAATGACTTGGTGTATTATTTCTAAGAAATTTTCTTTCTTCATAATGCGATTTGTTTCTTGATTGCAACGATATACATTGTTAATGAAGACAGAAACAGGTAATTGTTGGAACCAGTTTCTTTTTTAAAGAAATTGTATCGTATCGGTTCAGTAGAAATAAATAATAAATGAGGTAGTTTTTATACGGTAGAATCTCGATTATCTAAATTAATGCTAATTAAAGATAAAGGTCTCAGTCTCTTTGCTTTCAAATGAGAAAAGGTCACTTATCTTGAACTAACTAGCCCCAAATCTCCTATTAATCGATGGGCAATCGATTCATAGTCGATCGTTTTATTAATTGATGTTCCAATAATCGAGATTCCACTGTACTAAATAAATGTTTTTGTTTGAAAATTATTTGAAGAAGATTCTTTTCTGTCCTTGTTAGCCAATTTATAGGGGAGAATGATCCTGTTTTGTTTTTTCATAAGAATAAGTAAATCCGTTCGATCTTATAAAGTTTTTTGATAAAAAATGGAGAGAAACTTTTCCCTTCTTTTCTTACTTTTTCTTTGGGAAATTACTTCCTGTTCATCCAATCGAAGTTATGAGGTAGATCTTTAATAAAGACTGAAGGAAGGTACAAAGATACTGAAAGTTTACGAAAAAGACCTCCACCAGCAAAAATACATTAATCTTCCCTCTAACGCTTATAATTACATGAATGCTTTAGAATAACCACTATATGGTCATATTGTAATAAATTTGGGTTTCGAATTGTTCTTTTCATTATGTTTCGAAAAATATTATTCCGAGTTTCATAAAATCCACATAAATTATGAATACGATATTCCTTATTTTCAAGTATCGTGAAGAAAGACAAAGAACATTTATAGAATCAATGACGAATAACAGCATTCTCTTCGAAAATTATATTAATATTATGCGATTAAATTTGAATTTATAAAAGGAAGTATGTTCAATTCTATGCCTATTCGTCACAAAGGGCATACTGAGAAATTTCTCATGCTATTTTAAGTAGAAGATATACGAAGCAAAAGATCACAAATCGACATTTCATTTTATATATGTAGATCATATTGCAGGTAAACGATATACACGCTTCTTGATATAATCTATGTAAAGAATCTGAAGCGTTCAAATAAACATTTCATAGGTTACAATCTAATATTAAAATACACGTTCATGTACTGTTGCTGTATACATACTTGCTGCAGATTCTAAAATATACATATACATATGTACCTACGCATAATAAAAATATTCGCACAGATTAGATCCTTTTGTAAAATTTTATGTAATCTCGTGAAGCATAAAATTCTATTTATCTTGTTCTTCTTTAAAATATAACTTTCAAGTTTCGCGAGAATCGATTCTAGAACCGTTTTGGGATTAAATTATTTGGGATTTGTTATATTTTCACCTGAAAATTATTTCATCTTTTCTAACTAAATCGATTGTACTGCCTGAAAGAATGAATATTCGTTGATATTAAGTTTGTCATTATAAAAAGCTTTCCTATGTACCCAATTCTTAAAGGACTAATGGAAATATTTTATTCTCATCTCTTATAAGCTATAGAAGCAAAGTTTACGTTGACTTATATGGCAGTGTTTATTATAATATTGTTAATTCTAGAACTACCGGTCTGTAATACATACATAAATATTCTACATGTAAATCAGTATAATTCAAGTGATATTAATGAAAATAAGTAGACTTAAATTCATTTTATGTCTCTATTCAAGTAACAGCTAATATCGATCTTAACAAAAATATCTGTATGTTTCCAAAATATAATCGCAAAGAAGGAAAATCTGAAATCTGCCATGTTAACGGGTTTGGTAATTCCAGTGTTAACTTATTTATATGAGTTTATATTCATGAACGAAGCTGGTTACAGAATTTAAAATAAATTAAATAAAAGGACTTAAATTGAAAATAAGTTGAAAGCTATTTACACGATAGCAGCAGTAGCAACGATTCAACGTTATCTGCTATTTATTAAGTTTCTTGTTCGAAGCTATGTATAGAATGAATTCGACGAAAGAATGTAAAATGATGAGTAACTGGAGATCGTATATGCTCACGTGGAGACTACTCGGTCACATTGTAGATTGGTGGCATGCGTCGCGTGCAAGTAACCTCGAAAAAACGACCTTTCGAATTTCACTGGAACACCAATGAAATTCCTCTCCCTCCTACTTTTTTTCTTCCTTCTTTTTCCTTTACAGCTGCCAGTCAAAGGACCGGATGATCGAGTCATTGCTCTTCTTACGTTTGCAAATTAAACGATTCGGTCAGAGAAATTTCGAAAACAAGGCTCGCGAGATAGGCCGCTCGCGAGTCTTCGAATCTCGAATGGTCTTTCATTCCGCATTCGTCGAAGGCAGAGAGAGACACCGGAAGCGCAGACGTAACGATCCATAAAAGAATGTTGCCTCTGCACGCGTGACAGCGAATTCTTATACATACCACCATTTTCTTTGTTCTTCTTTTTTTTCTCTATAATGGAAGATTGCAAGAGAAGAATAAAACAAGTCATATTCTCTCGGGAAGCAGTTTCAGAATTCGGTACATTGTTATTCAATTTTATATTATCAAAATTGTCTTCCCATTTGGTTCTGGAACCAAACGTGTTGTATTGCTCTGCACTCTTCGTAATTTAAAAAATCTTGCTTGTCACAATATTACAAGATCAGAAGATATTAAAGCATCGCTTGTCTTAAGAGTTATAGAAAAGTCAAGTTGTAAGCTATATTGAACCCCTTGATGTACAAATTTTTGTCCGGTTTACTAATTTCTTGTAGCAATTAACCGATACCTTATAATAACTAATTCACACCGAAACATTGGAAATAAAGGTATAATGTATCTTTTGTTACATACATAGTAAAATATTTTAGTTTAAGATAGCTTAAATTCATGAAGATGAATGAAGAAAATAATCGATAGACTAGAAACAATCTATTATAGACATATACACTGTATATCACTTTGGCTTTTGGTTAAAGGATATGTATCTTTCGATCTAATATTTTATTTTCGTTCTTAACAATGCCATTTTAAAATACTACTTTCTTGTTATAAAATCAACAAACATATCTGCTTATGTTCTTCTCCTGTGATCTTCAATTGATTCAATAAGAGGTTATATTTCGTTTTTATTAGTTCGATACGATATAATATTAATTATACTGTAGAATGAATTTATTTAATGAAATAGTAGCAGATCATAGGTATTGTTTTAGTTTGAACAGTGATTAGAGAATGAAGTTTGTTGTAGGATGCTTAAGAAAAGAATAAGCAAGAACTAGTATAACTTTTAGGGGATTTTCTGAGATTTTAAAATTAGATTTCGCCCTTTAATATATAAAAGAATAACATACAGAATTACTTTGTTTATATAAACACAAGTGGTTAACGATATACGTGCCATATTATATTTTAATATCGCTTAAATGCTACTAGATAATTATCCCTTTCACATTCAACGTTATATATAAGCAACGTTGTGTTTTTAATAAATTATTAAAGGAAAATAAATATACTTTTCTATCTTGGGTAAAAGAGCTTTCAAACTTTTATAAATATTCAAAACTATGGCAGAAATACGTCTCTATGATTGTTAATTAATAAAAGATAGTTTTTTCCGCATGTTAAAGAGTTTGTTTCTAAAAGGCTCAATGATTGAGTAATTAAGTAAAATAATAAATTAGTAACTGAAAATAAATACTTGATAAAATTAATGTATCTAAATGTTCATCAATTTACTGGGTATTATAAAAAAATATTTTTTTAAAAGAGCAAAAAAGAGATGCGGAGCAGCAAAAGTTTGCTATTCCTATTAAATCATTTTTATGCATTCTGTTCATATTTAAATAAGGTGCACGAATTACATCTATAAAGAACTTAAAAATGATAAAGTGAAAATACCTTAACTCGGCATTTAAGAGCATGTTCTTTCACAGTGGTGAAATTTTGCTTTAAAGTTTAATAAACTGTCTGTTAGGAGGGCAATAATTTAATAAGGCCTTGTTTCTTTGTCGTAGAGGTGCAGTTTTCAATTTCAAGGAGGATTACGTTACCCGGACGAGTAGAAAGCTAGCGGTGCTCTCGGACATTGCGGTTATATCATTACCATGATTTGTAAGTATCAATCAATATTTGAATTCAGAAGTGGCGTAAATTAATGCAAAAGGAGAAATTTTTCCTGGATCACTGGGATCGTAGAATTTAAACTTAGTTAGAAAGTCAATGTTTTGATTCTGCTTCTGCAAGTGGCTTGCATTTCTTCACGCTTCCGGTAAATTTCTGTGCTTTAATTGTTTTAAATTGCTTTAATTGCAAACGAGAATGTTACTTTAATTAATTTGCGATTTCATATCGATTACAGCACATATCTTTTCTTTTTTTTCTTTTTTTTATTATATATAGGATTGTACTTTGAATACAAGCTATACTTTACAAATTGGCATCTTATAGAAATGATAATCTATGACTAGAAGCTATTTCCAAAGTATAGTATATTTATAGTATACCAGATACTGTGTTCTTATCTAATAACTGAGAAATGAGAAGCTTATAAAACCTTACTAATGTCTATACTAATGTACTATAAAAGACAAGAAGAAAACATTCGTGTCCTGAAATCTTCTGTCTTTTCACTTCTTGTTTTAAGATCACAAATATTTATAAAAGGTTATTGTATGCCATAATTGAATTCATCAGCAACTTTTTTTATGTAAAAAAATACTTTTCCATTGAAGGCGGCCATACGTATTTAAAAAAAGATATTACAAATATAAAAAAAATTGATATATTTTATGATATCGGTAAAAAACGCTGTGAAACATTTTCTTCTTTTGCTTTCTTCATACACCTATAATCTGCAGGGAAAAGGGTGCCCTGTATGTGTATGTGTTTTTTAATATTGTTTACTTCAGTTTAATTACTAGTAAATTATTATACAAATTAATTAGCAAACATCAACTATCTTCATTCCTCTCTTTAAGTGCGACTAATGTACCCCAAAATTATTTTAAAGAAGACAATATTGAAATCCAATATAATAATAATTTCAGAATAAAAAACAAGAATAAAATTCTATAATGATATGTAGAATTTCCCCGTCCCCTTACTCCCCAAAGTTTATAAAGAACAAATATACATAAAAGATTACTATTAAAGGCAAAAATTGACAAAAAGTTTTACTTTCCTCCGGGATAAACGCAACAGGATTTTTGACACGCTTCCATTTACTAGATAACTTATTAGAATGCGGAAATGTTAGGCAATACCTCGTGTAAGCGCGTAACTTAACGAAACAACTTACCATTTTGTCTACTACACCCTGACGTTCTTCAATAAATGTCGCGTCGACAAGAATAATAAATCGAGGAACGACTGGAACATCTCCACAGTCGATGTTTCATGTGAACATACTGAATAATTAGAGTTTATAGAATATTTAGAATATAGAATATTTTTGTTATGAAATTACAAATTAAGAAATTAGTTATTAATTAAATAACATTTTTACGATGTTTCAGTTAAATAACACTCGAGTCAGAGTTGCACAGATGGTGTCAACTTGCTATGCTTAATAGTTCTGCCTAGTTTCTCATTTTGTATTCTTCAGTATTCGCCAATTTACGTACAGAATCGGATGCTTAATTTTCCGTATCTTGATAATTAATCCTATTTATTACGTAAAAATACTGAATATTAATTTAAATTATACATCAAATTATAAATGAAATATTGCAAAATCGAATAAATCAAGCTATTGTAAGTCATCATTACAAGACAGACTTGAAGCAGGCTACAGTAGGTGACCCATAGTGATCATCAGACAGAAGACTCACGAGACAAATAGAAATATTGTTTTCTCTATTGTTGAAGTATCTATATTGTTAATCTAATCTAAAGGATTTTTTATCCTTTGGGAATAATCGCGATGTCCTTTCTACGAAACAGTTGTCTAACCTTTAAATCAAAAAATTGTTAATATGCAGTTAAAATGGGAAATTATTTTGTGTATGTAATAAGTCTTTCTTATCTATTTCAAGTTTTTGAGTGACAGGAGATGCGATTGGAACATAAGTAATCTAAGCATCAAAGTAGGGGTAGGTAAGAAGGATGCAAGGGAAGAAAATCTGTAGCAATAAATAATAGATTCTATAATATTAATCATTATGTTGAAATATTTTAACATAATTTACTTATTTATATATTTATACCTGAAAATTCCCACTTTTCCATTACTACCGTTTATCTTTCTGAGCACGAATTGTGATACTGATTAAAAGCTGGGTAGAATGAATAAAAAACTTGGACATTCACAATTTTCATATGCTCAGTAATATAATTGTTAGTAAAGAAATTTCCAGGATTTTTAATACTCAAACTCATCACAATCAATCATATAATTACATGTTCTTAAACTAAAATAGTATATTATTTATTATTGTAATAAAATACAAATACTTTATATATATACGTACATATAACATGTTAAATAAATTATATTATAAAACGAAATATTAGATATCATTTTGTATTAATAATAAAATTAAAAAATGAATAAAACACAAAATATAGTAGCTTTGTCATAAGATAAAATTTTCGTGGCTCTATTGTTTAAACGAGACACCTTGTATATACATATTTGTTTCTCGATTTCCGCGAGTCTCCGTACAACTCGGCGATTTTTCACTCGTCTCTTTGGCTGAACGCACATCGGCGTTGTTAACGTTGAGAACAAAGAGGGGAATACTTTATAGCCTCCTTCTTTCTCCTTCAACAACACTTTCACTGCATGTCCCGTGACTCTGATCCCCTTGCCTCCCTCGTCGCTCTTGTCCTCGTTACGATACAGGTATGCACGTGAAATTTTTGTCCATTCGAGCTTCTTATTTCCTCGTGTAACTCCCGGACAATAGCTTTCTAGGGAATTACGGAATGAGGAAAAATAGTGGCGAGCCATTTTCAAGATCAGCTTCGACGATCAACCAATGAATTCGGAAGCTTCTTTCGACGCGGATCCATCGACTTCCTAGACGAATTGCTCAACTATATTTCGTGTTTCTAGGATTCCTTGTGATTGTCGAGTACTTGATAGAGTTTACGGTTATAATTTGTCACGTTAGAGAGTGAAAATTGTAAGTGAGGAATGATTTTATAACGTTTGTAATAATGTAATAACATACGTCTTTGATATAGTATTTTAATATAATGCACTGTTTAGAGTGAATATGTTCATTTCGTATTTCTGAGATTAATCGAGATATTAATATGAAAATTTAAACATATACTAAAGAGATTTTGATTATTATTTCTATATCATTTATTTAATATTATTCAACATATATGTTATCTTATATCCGTACTTTGCAATATGATTATTCCACATAAACTCCAATTAGCACATTTCATCGTTAAACTGTTAATATGAGTAGGTTCGTCACTGCTTGAGTTTAAAATTTAGAGCATTTATTTTATTTTTACTTCATTGATGATTATTTTTTTTTATAGGAAAAGAAGGTTCGTAAAGTAGTCGGGACAAATAGGTACATAGAATTTAAGTAAGACAAAACACATATGTGTTATGAAATCATTAGGGAACTAGAGTTGCTTTCAATTATCATAATTGAGGCTAATACCTTAAATATTTCTGTTTTTCTATAAATTTTTAGATCTTTTTGTTAAAAACAAATGTCATAATTTATCAAGTATTATTAATTAAGGGAATTTATTAGTTTTATTATCTTAAGCATGTATTCTTCAACAGTTTTTTAAGTATCGAAGAAAAATTAATACATATTTCGATATAAAAGAGAATACAATAAAAATATATAGCTTGCTTTTTATGCAATATTTAGAGCATAATAAAAAATATCGTTATTAAATATCATTGTTTGGTCTGAAGCCATTTTGTTATTTCTTGTTACCAATTACCATCATATCTGTTCTTGGAAAATATATTTTTAGCTTATTTTTAAAGACGATATGTTGTAAAATAAAATAATATAAATAACGTATCGTTCTCAAACAAAGCGTTTCCTACCAAAACTGCGCACCATTAAGAATTGCTAACAGGTTTGGAAATCAAAAGTACGAAGTGTTATCTAAACATTACGTAAAATACAGCGAATTGTAGAAAATCTGAACCTATTGTATTTTTGGTAAAAATAGATTTTGAAGAAGATAACGGGATAGAATGTTTCGCTTTCTTGCGTTTGCACGATAGCAGGTTTTACCGTGGCAAAGTGTAATTCAATTAAATTGCGTTCCTAACCGTAATGTTGTTGTTTTTTGTCTCCAATCTGCAAACTCTGAGCAACGATAAGATGTAACACAATTTAGCTAGTATAGACTTGGGATTTATAGAACTATCTGATAGAAAAGTAAAATTGATAACTAAAAATGAATTTTTAAAGAGAAATATATAGAACGTTTTTCTTTAGAAATGTGAAAGTAATCTATTTGTACTACGGTTTCTACGAT
The DNA here is from genome assembly GCF_024542735.1 of Bombus huntii. Taxonomy (NCBI): domain Eukaryota; kingdom Metazoa; phylum Arthropoda; class Insecta; order Hymenoptera; family Apidae; genus Bombus; species Bombus huntii. Next base: position 23,853,012 of record NC_066238.1, read on the forward strand.
ATAAGCAACTTTACGATGTTTTCCTGTTCACTTACGTATATTTCCCGCATCTGAAAATATTCCCCCAATGATGGTATAATTACGTTGTGATATTTGCATAATGGTACATGCTTCGATAACTGAACAATTGATCACCGAACAAATTTTAAATACTTACCGTTTTCAAGAAATTCATGAAGGATGAATTTTCACGAAAATTCGTATCAAACTTGCATCACGTGCATCACACACGCACGCACGCACGCACGCACGCACGCACGCACGCACGCACACGCATATATATATTTTGAACTTACCTCAATTTTATATTAATGGAAATTGATCAAATCCATACAAACTAATCGTTCGATTTCTGGAAACTTAACCCGTAATAATGTATCGTAAAATGTAAAAACATACTCAAAACTTAGAGTAAGTAGATGATTGTTGCTTTTAAGTGGTACAATAATTGTATTACTATTCATTTAACGTATCATACATTTGAATTTAATTGACATTCATTCCGTCAAATTATTTAAGTCAATTATCTGTCAGTCGATTTTAACGATACTTAATTTCATTTATTAATTCTGCTTCTATTTATTATTCTAATTTGTTAGTGGTAGTGAAATCATCAGCAACGTAATTTCCATAAAATTGTTGGCGTTTTGTATCATACGATATAAATGTAATGAATAAATGTTTAAAACTGTTAGTTATCAAAAAGAACCGAATGTTTGAGAGCAAACTGCATCTTAAAGACGGAAGTAAAAGTTACCCACGGAAATATGAACCTAAAGTGCAGCCTGCCAGTTAAAGCATCACGAGTTCAAAGCTCTGAGTGCAGGAAGTAGTATTTCACCCTCAGGCGAACAGTCACCTTGGTTTTAGAATCCCGGTTGTTTCTATTCCGCACCTTCCTTTCTTCTTCTTTGTCTCGTTTCTCACATATTTCCATCTTCATCAATGTACTATCGCTATTTATCTTACGCCCCTCTTTTTCACAGAATTTCAATTTTTTGTAGGAAATGAGATTAGTTCGAGCAGAAAAATTGAGACAAGAGAAGGATTTAATTCGATCAAGCTTCGTTTGAAGAGTGTATTTTTTTCCAAATTAAAACGTTTATTATCTGTATTATCGGCAACTTAATTTCTTTTTATGTCTAACAATTATCGAGTATCGATTACAGTACGTTGGAATTGAAAAGTCGAAAATATAGAATAAAAATTTTTCGTTTGAGGCTTTGTTTTCGAGAAAATCGACTTTGAATTTTCGCTCGGTACGCGTGCACTTTATCACGTCTCGTTATAACGGATCTCACTGTAGATCGTTATCTCGATTGACGTTATTTTTTTAATTTAAAAAATTTTTAAATTTTTAAATTTTTATTCTATATTTTCGACTTCTTTTTTCGCATAGAATCACCCCCTTTCCGCTTGTACCACCAGTTACCAACCACTCTGTATAATGTTCAATTCTCGGATAATTCAGGGATCGATTCTTAAGTCTGAAAATCGAGTTTATTGTAACAATACTTAAATAAAATACAAAGGTAAACAACAATTAATGATAATTAATAACAATAAATAATAATAAATAACAAAGCTTTGTACAAGGTCTACCTGAAAATCGAGAATTGATTTTCCACGCCCTAAACTACCACTCTTCCTCTGTCAATCTTCAATACTCTAAATAATAATTCCTCTCTTACGATCGTGTCTATTTCTAACGCTCGAAATCCTTCTTCTTCTCTAACCGTCCGTCTGTGAAATGACTGTTTGGCCAATCGGTTGTCCATAACAACAAATAAGGTCACACTGTCCGTCAAACAGAGAAAGTCCCTTTGTTTATCCGCGTTTGAACTCTTAGGGAGTTTACATATATTAGATGGAGCTTTTATCTGTAAGAATGAGAAGGATTTGGAACTGTCCAAAGACGCATAAGGCGTCTAATTACGAAAGACCCTAACTAGAAAAAAAAAAAAAAATAGATCGTCAAATTGGGATCATATACAAAAAGTTCACTTTTCTAATTAGGAAGCATGTTATGAGTAGCAAGTTATTCTTGGCTATACAAATGATTAATCGATTAATTAAATACATAAGTGGTCATGCACGTGGTAATTAATTTTCAGGGCAGATGTAAAGATTCGAGAATATTTCGTCGTCCCGGTTGGGACGAACTGATACAATACAAGAGTAGTTTCATCAGGAATTGATCGATAATTCTAAACATTTTTTATTTGAAACAGTAAAACAGTAGATGTAAAAAACAATTTGTGATTTAGTAATAAAATCGAAGTTTCTCCGCGGATGAAAGTAGAATTACAAGCAGGATGTCAATTTATATTCAAGGGTCAAGGTCACGACATGGCTTTAACGTCGAAACAGAGTTGGGCGTTGTAGGTAGGCATCTCCCCATGTTCTACTTACTTTTATGTGACCTCGTTTTTATCACTCGCTCAGTTTATTGAAATCTGTTGATTTAATCGTTTCAGGATGTTTTCTCATGAATATGTTAATAATAATTCAATATCATTACATAGGAAAAATTTGTTACGTGGTACTAAGTTCTAGATATGATATAGTTACAAATTATTATGGACAGGGTGAAACTAAAATTTTTGCCCGTTTTAAATATTTTCCTGTATTCTAATTCAAACAGCAGGTTAGATTTTAATAGTTTTATTATTTATTGTAATGTGATAATACATAGTTCATAATTGTTTAAGAGTATGCTTATACCAGAATTTGAAAATTATTTTCCTATAGAACAGATGTACTAATTAATTTATATTGTGTTTTATATAAGAATATGAATTTTAAAGATTTAAACATATTCTACATAGAAATATAAATTATGAGCCTGATTTTTCATAAGTATAAAGAATTTGTCAAATGAAGAAAATATTTTCCTAGAAGAAAAGATAGCTTTATGCTCTATGGTTACAGTTGAATATTTCACTTCTTGAATGAAGGGATTGAAAAAACAAGTGATACAAATGATAAAATCTGTCAGTAAGGAAGATTATGTGAAATTTTAAATATAAAATAAGTAACGTTATAATACAGTTACATTTTAATAAACAGATTTTCATGTTCTTAAACATCAAAATACGTTGCTATTCATATTAATAAAGTCTCGAAAATTCATAGGAGCAACTTTTAGGTAAATATGGATCGGATGTTTCATTTTCTGTATCTATCTCGTTTTTGGGGAAAAATGATGCTTATACCACTCTTTCCTAACGAGTCTCTCAATTACCAGGAACATTCTAAAACTAAAATTTCACTCCATCAGCCATAAGAATCATTCGCCGCTTCTTTATCCGTTCCCCGATCATTTTTAAAAACTCGACGCAACTGCTAAATTACTTCCTTACAATTTCACTTCATTCAATTTTTGCCTCGTCTAAGTATTCTCACGAAGTGCGCGGGAAAAATCGTATAGGGAACAGTGAAGGTGCGAGATATATCGTTGGACGATCCTTTCGTCCGATCACATGACAATTACGACACTCTATTCTGATCGTCGAGGATTCCTTATTCGTCGTTTCTAGGAATTTTTGTAACACTCTCGTTTCAATCTCTTCCCTGAACACCTCGATACCGAAGCGTCGATCCCATCGATGTTCACCAACCTCCCTCTCTTATTACACGGACAGGAATGAAAAAATACGAAAAACAATAGGAGAGAGAACGGGAGAGACGAGAGAGGTGAGCATAGACGCATCATCATCACGTACACTCATGTAACGAACCGGAGGAGGTTCGATAGCGTAATACCGAATGCTTGGAACTTTCTGTCTTTCTACGATTAAATCAGAGTGAAACAATGGTAATCTATAGATTGTTTAGTTTTTATGCATTTAAAATAGAAAAATATGAATAGAAAAATACGATGGCAAATAAAATAGGTAAGATGTATTGGACTGTAACATAAATTCGTCTTGCTTTTATATTTATTATATCAACGGAGAAAACAGGTCGAATGTATGTTACAATATAATGTAATGTACCTAATATTTATGTTATTATAATAATTAGTATTATTCTCTCGCCAATTTTACTTACATTTATTATATAATATTACTCCATAATGATATAGTAGAACATATAATTTGTCATTATATTATTATTTTGAAATATACTAAAAAGATATAATATACTCGTATATTACGTCCCGCATAATATACTCGTAATAGAGCTACGGGGCGATTCTATATGAAAGAATAAATACAATATTCTAAAAAATTTTCTTTGTCTAGGGCTTAATTTTTGAGGGAATCAACTTTGAAATGTGTGTACAATTCTACTGTAACAAAATTCAATAAAAAGAAGGAAATATTCACATATGAGAATGTAGAAATATATATATAGAATATACAATTAGCATGTTACTAAAAGTTCGATGCAAATGTTATTTAGATAGAAACATTATTATGATCATAATTTACAATTAATTCGACACATATCTAGAATTTTTTTCTTTTCTGAAAATGAATATTACAATATAATTGAAGAACTTAATATTATTATTAAAATAATGACGAAGTATTTAGCTATTGTTATGAATCATTTCTTCAATCACTTGAGATCTGTTTCTTTCAATCCTTTTTCCTTCTTCGTTAATCATTTTTCTTTATCGTTTCTATCTTTGGTTCCTTCAATTATAATCGGTATACTGACGTCACATTTTAGCGTCTATGGTATCAAGCGATTATTTTTGATTTACACATTTCAAAAACGAAAGAAAAATAGAAGTTTGGTAATAGTTAAGTTTACTAATTTTGATAAAGAATAAAATAGTTTTATCAGTTTCAGATTAATTTGATGATTTTTACGTTTTAACTTTTGTTTTAACTTTTCCTGCCAAAATTAATTCCTTTATAATCGTTATATTCTTAATTATTTTCCCAGTTCTAATTTTCTTTAAATATGGCGACGGAATAAAATACCTTTTTATTTATTTTATTTATTTTATATATATCTTACTTATCATTTAAAAAGACTTTAGTATATTTATATATCTTTATTTCTTACACGTTATTCTTAGTTTCTTTTCAAAATTTTAACTTTTTTATCTCTTATACGTTTGAAAACAGGTAGCTTTTAACTCATGATATACAATGTTTTATGGAAACCTTAACAAATACCGTACAAAATTAATGAAACTACTCCGCACTTCAAAAAAGAGCCGTAAAATCTACAATCGTGTAGTTCTATGCACAAAAAGCTTGAAACGATGAAACTGTTAAATGCTTCAACTATGAGTTGTCCTAGGTTCCCAGTATTGTAACTGGTTCTGTCCAATACGCAGAGAATACAGCAACGCCGAAGCGCTTTTCAATTACCCTCTCTACAAATTGATTCCGCGAAAAATCGAGTCGATCCCTCGTTCCAGCAATTTTTCTATATCCACTTCCCGTCACGTAACTATCGTACCAAAACCGTTCGTACATACAGTCACGCGCAAATCTCATTGCGATGGTTGCGTTTATAGGATTAAAACATCTATACGTATACTAGAAACAGATGAAAACATTTGCAATAAAATAAATGTTTAGGGTTAGCTACATACAAAAAAAAGTAGGCGAAATGGTAAATTTTCTCGACTAGATATATCATTACATATTATTTAAAATTTATTGTTTTCTACGATTTTAGTAAATAATATTTGTGGCAGTTTTTTAAGTATAATATCAGCATGAACTTTTATCCATAGAGCAACATTTAAATTCCTGCATGTTATGAAACTACGATCATTTGCAGTCGACAGTTTTCTACTGTTTGTTCTTTGCAACTTCTACGCTATTCTTTTCCGTTTTTGTTACCGAATTTCCGAGAAATAATTTATTTACAATAATAATTGTACAATTGATTGCAATGCATGAAATGATGCTTTACTAACATTTTAAATTCTGAAGCTACTTAAATTTTAATCAGTTTCCGCCATTCTCCTTTATAATTTATCTTGCATGATACGCAAGATGTAATTACGAATACAATATTGTGAAAGAAAGTAGGAAAGATATCGGTGCGATTTATCAGCGACAAAATATTTACAGGATAATTTAGGTAATAGAGTGAAGATAAAATATCTGCACAATGTATAATTATGCAATTGTCTACAAGAAGCCTCGAATGAATTAACATTTGATTAGTTAAGAAACATATCTAAAGAATGACAAGAACTTGCAATGTCAATAAGAATCTAACCACGTAGTTTTTATCGTAAAGTAGTCAAATAAATTGATAATTAGCGCTCGATAATTCAACTCTCCGTTATTTAATTTATCATCACATATTTCTACTATAACAAGGAAACGTGAAATATTTTGCAAAATATTACTGAGAAAACAGATTCAAATCAATTTTACGTATGGAGCAAATATCGTGAAGCTGAATAATCAATTTGTAAATAATCAGCGCCTCAAACTGTATATCAGTACCAGTATTATTAAGATATATTTTAAAGTATCGAATAGCGCAAAAGGAATAAAACGAAATTCACCAAAATATGAATGCTATAGATTATTACAGCTCTTTGATTATCTCCGATTTTTAAGTATACTCGCATTCGATTCGCAGTTTTCAAAAATAGGAACCTCCCATGGATGGCCTAGGGAGCAACTAAACTTAAGCCATATTTCATACATTATATATATATATATATATATATATATATTTCATTTTATATATTTCATATATAAGAAGGAAAGAAGCATATATCACATTTGTTAGGAGCATCGCGACGAGAGAAACCGAGGAACAGATCGGTCAGCTTGCGCGTGAGAGTCATCGCCGAGATTGAATCTGTCTGAAAAGCGGGTGAACCCGGCGCGTATCAGTAGGTTCCTTCCGCGTGGTGCTTTCGCCGTCGTTCCACTCCCTGTCGTTGCAACTCGTTCTGTTCGGCTCCGTTTTCTTCTTAGCACGTGACGAGAGGTTCCCCCGGACTCTTCTGCTCGTCCTTGTCGGGTTCCACTCGTTCCGTCCCACGTCAGCCTACGGTTCATCCATAAATGCCTCCCGTTTCTCACATGACCGGTAACGTGGTGCTTTCTCTCTCGCTTAAATCGGTCTATCGAGTTGCATGTAAGAGAAGAGGCAACAACAGGCAGCGTTCTAACAACCACCGACCGATCGTTCGATCCTTCTTCTACTCCATCTCCCAGCGTCATCGTTTCTTCGTCCTTTCTTCGCGTGTATTTTCCTTCGTCCTCCACCTCAAGTCCCTGTAAGTACGTTCTTCTTCCCTCTCGGAGCGTAATTGCAGCGTCGTGCTTTCTTGCTCGCTTCAATCAGTCCTCCTCGTTGGATGTATGTACGTAACCAGGAGGACCATCGTCTTCGCGCTTCCACAGAGAACGTCTATCCTCTTGACTGCTTCTCTTATCCTCCACCTGCTAGCTCGTAAGATTTTCCTTCTTTTCACGTGACTGAAGTAACTCGCTTTCTCGCTCAACTACACGATCCTCCGTCTTCCTCTTTCCTGTTCGAACTCGTGACTCGTCGGTCTTCGCTGGTGCCTCTCGCGGCACCTCTCGCTTTCACTCGTCCGTGTGAAGAGGCTATCGCAGGCCCTGAGAGCTCAGTATCCGCCGGACCGTCGCGTGGTTCGATGTCGTGCACGAAGCACGACTGGTGCTAAAGCCTGAGAAGAAGAAAGTGTTTTTCGCTTAGTCGTTACATCGGTACGTTCGTCTCTTTGCCGGTCTTTGGGTAAAAAGCTAAATCAGGCCTGTGGACACGCGTGACCTCTCTGGGAAAATTGTGATCACTTCGACAGTATCGAGACAAAGAAATCTTATCAGGGTACCGTGCACCGTGCTCAATTGAACATGGGCAGATTCGATTCGTTCAGGTAAGGATTCTTCACTTGTTCCTTCGGAGTAACTACTCTGGTCTTGTTGGATGCTATAGAGTATGGTTATAAGGTCAACTAGGAGCTAGAGTCAATGGGTTTGGAAGGAATTAGTAACTGGCAAGGCATTTTCTTTTTGTTATCGTTGAAACGCGTATTTTGCAAATATCGCTGTGAGAGTTTTTGAATTTTTGACTTATTGTCTTGGAAAACAATTGATTTCGACGAAATTAATTGCCTTCTTTTGAAAGAATTCAGTAGTATAATCAATATAGCGATCCGAAGACTTAACCCCTTGGAATACCTCGCAAGCCGCTCATAATGATGCAGACAATGGTCCGAATACGACGAAAATAAATTGTTAGAAACATGAATTTTAGTAGGTAAATTTAAAGGACTGACAATTGTCGAATATAGATTGCATATAACATTTTAATGCTCTTTATGCAATAAGATATCAAAGTATATAATGACTCCCAACAATTTTTAGTCTAAATTATTATTTTATTTCGATCGAAATTATATATTGAACTTTGTATAGATAATTTTAAACATTGCATTCAGTAAGCTATCATACATTACACGTTACGCTTGTGCAATAGGCTTTTACTTTCAAAAACCCGCTATCTTAATAGTATGATAATACTACCGTACCTATCCTCTGTCAGGGACTTCAGTGAGTCTTTCTTATATGTATTCTGACAGCCACTAAGGAAATATGTTGCTTAAAGAAATTGCGAGACGAAGGGTTGATCCGCGACGTTTGTTCCACGTAGAATACGTGGAGAATTACGAAAGTGACTCAAATAAAAAATTTGGCATTTTGGCACTTACTTTGTATCTTTTTCTGACCAATATTGAAATGACATATATTCGCTTTCAAAAGAAGTAATTAAGGGTTAAATATTTTAGCAGGGATGTATCTAACAACTTTAGATTATTACAAAATTTGAAACAACAGAAATAGAAATATATAATGAAGATAATAGAAATATTTAATAATAATAATAAAAAAGAAAGAAAATCATGAAATATTACTTTAGAGAATGCGTATTCATTTATTCTAGTATTTTTATTTATAAATTTATATTTACAGCTTTTTACATAAATATTTACAGTTCAAAAATAGCAAAACAAAACGATTAATGTCCAAGAATATTTTTGAGATTCCTATTTTTATTATTCCCAATTGAAAAACTGAAGCATTCTCTAACAGATATAATTTGCAATCAAATTATTTATGAAATATCATGCAAATGTAATATCATATTTACCAAGAGAAAGTGTTTTCTTATTTTATGACTGAATTTAGCAACACTCAATGATATTTCTGAGATTGACTTGTTACTTTAAACAAAGCATTTTGTCCACGAATTAGCTCAAAATATATTCATAAATAAATCGATATTTTATATGACCTCCTTTTGCCTTCTCAGAAGCGGCTGTTCTTCTGAGAAAGTTGCCGAATAACTTTTTAATAAACTTGTTCAGCATTTTCTATCATTTTCTCCTCAATACTTCAAACAGCTGATTCCCATTTTTCACATTTTTAACTTTCTTTCCGTTCCTGACTCATTTTAGACAATTTTATACGTATTGTGCATTATTGCGTTATTTATCCCTTCTAGCTCTACCTCTGTAGCATTCTGTAGCCGGATTTTATATCTGTAATTTCTTACCGTAAATACAAAAGATAAAAATCTTTGCTCAGAAATAGTTTCTAATACAATTCTATAAGTATTTTGAATATTCTATGCAATTTCATACAAGTGCTATGGATTTTTAACCAAGAAATATAAAACTTATGTCGAAAAAGTTAAGATGAAAGGAACATGGAAGAATATAATGTAGAAGGAAAAACAAATATCCACATATTTTATAAAGAATCGTTCGAAAGAATGCCAAAAAATAAGTCACTATGAATCTGCAAAAGTTGCCTGAAAAATGCCGAATTGCTAATTTTGATTCCGGTAATCCCAGTATCACAGACTTAAACGGAGATTTAAACACGAAACGACTAACGCGAGGCAAAAACTATCTAAAAATTCATTTACATAATCCATGGCCTAAAAAACAGTCCACCAAAAATATTTCGTCGTGATCAGAAGACCGGCAAACACATACAGGCTGACTTTTGCACAACACCAGTGTGTGTACGTGTTCGAGTCTAATAAGGAGAGACACAGTCGAACTGACCGAAGTCTGACTGGAATAGGGTCTCGGCTTCGAAGGCTGATGCACGGTGAATCCTCGACGGAGGCTCGTTGCGTGTATCTTTAATTGTGCTCGGTTGCCTAAGATCTGACGTGTATCAACGTAACGAGTTAAGTAACGCGTGGGCGTTCAGTGTGTACGCGATATAGAAATGTCAGATTTCTCATGGTAATCCCGTATGTTGTACCGTTGCGGATACCAAGCATCGCGAGTCATTTCTGTCGATTGTGTGTGCTCGTTGCGAGCGCGTGCAGGGAATCAGAATCGATCGTAAATTCGTCGACGGGACAGGAAGTGGACGTTCAACAGTGAAAGTCGACGGATACGTTTTTCAAATTTTCGAGTCACGAATCACGCTTCTTGACCCTCCTGCTGTTTAGTAGCACAGATAGAACGTTGCTGATAAAGATGAGTCGTTTGCTGGGTAAAGGGGAATCATTTTATTGTAATGATACGACGATGTGTAGCAATTGTTGTGTTATATTGGTGATTACCGGAATGATACGACCCGCATAACGGAACAGTTTCGGTTGTCAAACTGGCTCTATCAAGAGAAACTGTGGCTTACGCTAAGTTTAAAAGTATCCGGATACCTGATTATTTTTAAGACGTATTTCAATTCCAAAATTAAAAGCAAGTAGATTCGTAATAGATTTATTTCTTTTATGATAATCGTAACTATATACGTTCATCAAAGTATTCGAACATATATTATTACAACAAATTTTTACGGATATATAATGTTCGTAATACGAAACCTTGTAAAATTCCACTAACACTGTACCGAGACACGACTATCCTAATTATATCGATAAGATTTGAAATCAATCTTGAATCAATTTGAAAATGTACATAAAAGTAGCAAGATATTCGTTGTAATCCTTTAAGTGAAAAAATTGAAAATACATCTTTTAGTGAAAAATTAGTATATAATACGAATAGTGGTCTTAAATATACATATAATCAGTGTTGAAAAGATGATATCTATGTTCTGTTTCTAAAAGCAAAATTTTATTTAATGTGATTAAATGAATTCCTGGTTCCATTTATCTGATCGTGAATTCCTACTATATGAAAGGAAAATCATAGGCGGAGGGGTGAATCAGTGAATTTCCATTATATGTGAACTCCACTTATGCACAAACTATTTTTCCGAATCCTACTCTAGCGTATTTGTTCGGATTTTTATTTTATTAAAGTATATCAGGAAATATTTCACATTTTCAAACGTGAGTTATTAAAATAGAATGAAGAGTAGAAACGTAAATAAGGAGAAAATATCGTAACGTTGTAATTAGTGTGGAGAAACCGTTCAGACGATGCATCTATATGGCAGCGTGAATCATATGTTCTTACTTAACTTATGCATAACGTTTATTGAGTAAACGATCGTACACTGAAGTGTATTTTTCTTGAACTAAAGAACATTGATTTCTATGAACTAAGTTCGCGTTTTACGATACTATATTCGTGATTTCTTATCGGGTATGAATAGTATCGCTGAAATAAAATAAATAACGTTAGAGTAGTTAAAAATTAATATTTCGATAAACGATCTAAAAAAGTGTGAAAACGACAGACAGATGTACTTAACATTTTGTAGAATATCTTAACAATGTAAATATATTCATAGTAGAAAATAGAATACTAATTATACCAAATATTAATTTTTAACTTACTTTACTATCTCGAATCTGTATATTACTGCCACATTTACTTAATTTTTTAATTGAAAATCAAAGGACATAAGCCAAATAATAAAATAGGAATTACGTTCATAATTATTAAAATTATAAGTAATTCATTGTACGTAATCCTTAAGGATTGACAAGTGTTAGTTACAAAATTTTCCCAACAATAGATTTGCATCACACAAACGTAATTACGATGTATTTGCTAAAGGAAGAGTAAGTTTTAACGACATGAACACTTTTCACTTGACTCAACAAAAGACGATAGAAACGAAAACGCGTCATTTCAAATGATCTGTTGTCTTGTTAAATTTCCAGTAAACTATCTGACGTTAAATGTCGAAGGAATCATGAATCGATTTTCCTCGTGATTATCACTGATCGATCGTTGTAATTGAACCGTTTAATCGCCTATACACGCTATGTAATCCTTCTTTATATTCTTAGTAGTTAACCGTTATTATGAAGCTATTGTTTAAGATATAACGTAAGTTGCAAATTTTATAGCGCGTTGATAAAATCTTCCATAAATGGTAGGAGCGATCGATTGTCGTAAAGTTCTGCGCATTGAAGTATGTAGAGCTTCCAGTGCAAGTAGTATGAGTCGCTATAGGTCAGACTCGAACGAATTCTCGTAACAGGTGAATTTTATATTTGATCTTATAGTACCTAGGCTTTTATTTTATACAAAACGATATAATAATTCATGTACAATAGCTTTCCTTGCCAAATTTGCGACTCTAAATAACGAATTGCTAAAAAATAAAGATGATATTTTTGTTACATACATGTAACGTTTGAAATATGCTCGAAAAAATTGTTTAAGTTAGGTGACCATAAAAATTACTTTACGGATTATTTATACGTTTAAAGAATTTCATGTAGAATATTTTTCTCATATGTGCAATTAAATTTTGAAAAGTACTTAATGTAAAATAAAGTTTAAATTAAATTACATTAAAGTAATTAACGATGAACATTAATATTTGAATATTAATTTAAAAATACTTTGGATTTTACTCGCAGTCATCTTATTCTCTATGGTAATTTTTTGACATACTTTTAATTATATTATTTGAAACAATAAAAAAATTTTTTAATTTTAGGATGATAATCAAGGCATAATTATTATTTTATAATAATTATAATTATTAATACTTTTAATATGTAAATGAAAAGGTTTTAAATTGTACACGCTTGTCTGTGATGATATAATTGGGTACAGCGTGATTCTATGTGAAAAAAATAAATAAAAAATATGGAATTTTTTTATATGACGCTTCGTTTTTGAGAAAATCAAGTTTGAAAAGTTATTAAGTATACTTAAACTTGTCTAAGTGCAGACTAAGCATGACTAAAGAGTCAGCTGGAGATTATTACATATACGAAAATAAATAAAAAATGTGAGAATAAATTTTGTCCATTTAAGCTGTCAATTTTCTAGAAAATAAAGTTTGAACGCTTAAATGTTAAGAACTGGTCAGGCATACGATACGATCTCAAATTTATTTTTCTCTAAAAGAAAGCATTTTATGAAAAAATTTTATTCCATATTTCTAACTTATTTTTCCTCGTAGGGATCATCCTGTATCCCTTGTACCACCAGTTACGGAACATCGCGTATATATTTAAAAAAATTGCTTATTTCAGAAACACAAGCCACTAGACTTTAAGATCTAGTTGATCATATAGAAACAAGTGCACTTTTGTGATATTTACACGTGTACGTACTGAAGAAACGTTTACTTCGCTGAATTTTGTAACATTATTCAAGTAAATAATTGTATTTAACAGTATTCTTATCGAATATTTAGATTAATTGGTGTGAAACTATTTGCGATAGAGAACTATCCGATAAAGTGAATTTCGATGTGTTTATAGCTACATGCATTTACGTAAAAATACATTCTATGGATCGTAAAAGTAGTAACGATTTAATTGAATAAAGAGGATTCTCTTGTTACTGAGAATTACTGCGACTTGAATCACGAGAGTTTCCGAGAGATAAATTATACGAATATACGAAGAAAAATTCCAGAATCAGCCGTGGAGAACACGGTGAGTAAGAAAAGTATGCCTATTAACGAAAGCAGTTAAAATTCACTAAATTACCGAATATGTTTAATGAGTTTGATTTAGCAATAAATATTTTATTAATTTAGAGAACGAAATTGTTCAAATAATTATAAATTGTTTAAACGTCGTAAAGCATATATTTCACAGCTTCTTTTTTATGAAACTTCAAGAATTTGAATTTATATTTGTCATACACAATTTACTTTAGACTTTTTATAATTCTAACAGATGCTTTTTTATTATTTTATATTATTTTATAATATTATAATAACGAAGTTTAGCATCAATACGCGAAACAATTTATTTTTAGAGCTTTGTTTCATTTTTGTTAGAATTGAAATGTCCTTATACTAGTGATACTAGTTTATATTTTTCTATGGGGAATTCATTTCGTGATTAGTAACATAGATTCCATTTTATAAGCATTACAGAAATTTTCCTGTAACTCAAAAATTAATAAACACTTTTTCGGTTAGCTATTCTACTTATTTATATCGAGAATCATTTTCCTTTTCATGATCGAATTACGCAATTACATAGTCGATAGTATTAGACTCGTGATTTATAGCGAAATGATAGTGTACAGTGTACATTAAAGCATACAATTTTTCATTAAATGGATCGAATTAATGTGTTGCATAGTTTTTTGTCATCTTACCGTAGCCGACAACCTTTAATCCTTTCAATTACGGTATCCCATTCATTGCTTCCTTATTGAGAAGATATTGATCTCTCACTTTGAAGGACATAATCTGTATGATACACTATGGTAAAAATACGAATAATTATGCAGATAAAAAATAAACGTTCTATAATTGAAATATACTAATATTTTGTAATAATTTACATATTTAAATAAATGTGTTTTGTAAATATAATTACGTTGTTATATTTTAGATACGAGCCATTGATCGTAGACAATTACATGTAATTAGCAACCTTCACGCAGTTTTGTTGGATACCGACAAGTGTGATATTAAATGAGCCATACGTAATAATTATAGAAAAATGCCATGAAATTTGTAAAACATTATAGTTCCGCGAAGTGAATGCATTACAACAGTAAAAGTTATCAGTAAAAGTTTACGAATCGTAAAAATTTAAATCAATATTTAATGAAATCTAGATACATAAGATTTTATATAAAAATTTGAATATTCCTATATAGCTTTCAGCAAAACCAGCTTGCCAAAACTACGAAAACTTTCACGACAGAATAATTATTTCTTATGTAATTTTTCATTTCTATAATTCGGTAACAATTTGTACGTTCTAGCTTGAATCATTTGTAATTTTATCGAAGAAGCGTTAAATATTAATTTTGAAAGTGTATCGAAATTTTTATAAGGTATATGATTTAAGCGCTACAACGAACTCCACTGGATGTCTCTAATTATGTTCCAAGCTTGAGCGATTGTGTTTCGCAACGTTTAGTATGCATTATGTAAAATATAGAAGCTCATTATTTCATACATCGTTACCTTTATTATCATCACTATGGTAATTGTTATTTCTGGTATTTCATTTCAGTGTAGATTAAACATTGCGTTTTCTTTTTTTAATAATCCATATACGCTACTGTGCAAAAATCTGAGGCGTAGGAATCGAAATCTTTTACTCCAAATTGTTGGCTCATTTTGGAAAATATAGACTGAAGACATGCATATACGAAATCGTTTAGAATGTGGCAAACAGGAAAAATTAAAGCCACAAACCAGTGCTTGGAGGTAATATAAATAGAATGGCAGGAACTAGTGAGTTTACTGAAAAACTATTACTCGAAATAGTTTTCCTTATCTAACAAGTAAAAAGAGGAAAACGAAAATGAACCAATAAAATTAGTACTAACTAATTACTAAATAGTAATTAAACTAGTGTTACACAGACTAAATATTACTAATTAATATTAAAAACGAAACAAATATTAATTATTAAATTAAGTACTTGAATTAAGTACTTTTTAAAACACACAAACAGAATTAAAATAACACCAAGTGTTTCTTAGTCAAATATTAATTCATGAAAGTGAAATATTTCCATTAGTAATAGTATTTTAAGCTTTTTGTTTGATTAGTTCAGTTATTTGGAACGTCTCAGAGGCATACATACTGTTAATAGTCTTAAGTAGGTATTTCTACAGGCATCGTGGACATAAGAGAAGCACGCTTTCACACGCACAATGTAAAAATATACTATCTTCCCCTCCATTTTGATACGTGTTTCTAGCTCGTTTAACACGAACGATATATTATATAAATAACATATCTGCAAGAGTTTTCCATTGATAGAAAGTAAGCGTAAAAGTAAAGATTTATAGAAATCATGCGTGCACGTACAGTGAAATCTTTGCCATTCTCGTGCAAAAGTTCCGAATCTCATTTTACTTATCACGTGCCTTCTACCGAAAAATGTTAAGAACAGCGATTAAATTTAAGTTTCCTAAAAAATAATGAAAGGAAATTAATTGTATATATTGTATCGCTGTAATATAGGTATTTTTATAAAAATGGAGTTATGGTTAAAGTGCCTCCAAAAGTATTTTTAAACTGTGTATTATCATAGATCACCACAATAGTTACTATTATTATTACAAAGCATAATACTCTAAAATTAATTTTGGATTAAATTACTTAATTTTAACGGCCACTAATGACAATTAATGCGTAAAATGTAGAATGTAAATTAAAATTATATGTCGTGAACTAAAAGTAAGGGTACACAAAAATTTATTGAGATAGGATTAATAATACAAACATAAGTAAAGAAAATTAAGTAACGATATATTAATTTCTATTTTTATCTTCTAGTTTCGATAGGCAGTTTAATTTGGCGCATGGCGCGAAACGTTTGGTGCGAAAGGTGGCGCGAAAGCAAACATGTCAGAGAATAAAATCAAAAATTAAGAGTGAAAAGATACATATGACATTATAAAACCGCGTGCACGCATGGAAATAAAAGAAAAGCTCAAAATAGTAACAAATTTGTGTGCATTTGTTCTTAAAATTTAAGAGTGACTAAAAGAAAGAGCGACCAAACGTAACTAAAATTACATTGTAGCACGTTATAGTATAATTCTTATTACCATATAAGACTATAAAGGAACGATAATTACGCAGTTTTTTAATTTTTGCATTGCTTCTTCAATACTGCAGCACCAAAGTTAGCTATGATGTGTAATAGGAAGCGTTTTATGCAGTTTTTACTTGCTCATAAATCCGTTGTTTTGTATTAATCATTCTTTACGAAGTGCGGAATATACAAGATGTATTGAAGTGAAAGGAATTAGTTTTAAATGAGATTCTTCAAATTCCTCGATTAACATGCTCTAGGAATGTTGCGGTATTTTTCAGGTGACGCGATCAACTTATTTATTTTGACTGACTTCAAGAACAAATCGTTGTTATTATAATTGAAATTAATTCTCAGTAATTCCAAATAATTTTGTTTATACGATTGTTACTGAAAATTTAACTCGCTCATTAGTATTAATTGAAATTTATCATTCAAATAATGGATCTAACTAAGTTGTGTATCGTATACATTATCAAAATTTTCCTAATAATAATTTATTATAGGGAAAGTCCAATTCTTTTTAAATTGTAAGTTTCAAGAAACAGATACATCTGTACAAGTATATTATTATCAGACTTATTTACAAACTATTCTCTTTCCGCGCTATAAGCTCTATGTACTACATAAAATATTATACAAAAAAAAAATAAAGTTCTTAATTTCTTCTTAATTACAGGCTAATAAGTACATACGAGTTTATGATCCCGAATTGTTTTCGAACATCATAATAAAATAAAATGCACCAACAAAATGCTAAAATTATTTTTTGCTTCAGTCGAGAATCTTTTATTAGAAACTAGTTTTTCTGTTATTCCTTCTAAAGAGATTACATACTTTGTTATATTATTTGCTTAATATCTTAAAGGATTATTTCTTATTTATAATATTTGTCTCATTCTTATCGCCATCCGTATTGTTTCCTACTGGCAACTTTTCATTCCTTCGATGATAATACTTTGCACATTCAGTCCTTTTTAAATGCTTTCTTCAGAGGAACTACCATAAAGCAAACTGCCCAATTTCATGCCATGATTTTAATATGAAAATCCATGGCCTTATTCGCATGTAATAGTATTAACTACTTGTATTATGATATTGAGCCACAGTCGTCGTACAGATTATGGTTCAAATGCAACAACGACAGATTGCATTCGTAATGAAGTTTCATTTTAACACTATCTTAAGCTTAAGCTTAAAGACCATCGGGCATAAATTACATACACTGTTCGAATACTTCACCTTTTTTGCCAAGTGCGAAATCATCCCCCATCATCGCACGAGCACTTTTTCGGCAGAAATCCATCATATGGTTTAGACACGGTTTAGAAAATTACTCAAATGTGTTCTAAAAAATCTTAAAGTAATGAATTGGTCCAAACGACACTACAGAATTTTAGGGTAAAAGATTTTTTAATATAATCAAAATTCTCGTGGCCCGTCCTTTACTTTGAACCTAACACTATAAGGATGTAATTTTAGGCGAAGTTCGTAGATTATAATTGAACAAAACGATTAGAAAGATCTTAATGAAAGTCTTCCTTTGAAATCTTGACATATAAAACTTCTTAAAATAGTCGAAACCCATGACCTCTTCTACGAACCTGATCGTTCTATTGTAGAGCTACGTGAATGCAAGTTTAGGAAACAATCGTACGTCACAATGGTAATTTAAACGACATTCGACAAAGTAGAGTCATATATTCAGAATTTTTAGATAAAAATCTTTCTGTAAGGTGAACTAATTCAAATGCATAGTCTCCTTTCATATTTTAATCTTGATCGTTCTACTGCAATTTACGGTAATTTTCAACTTGACTCGTGCCATTTTAACGCCATAGAAAACGTAATTTTACGAAAAGTTCGTGCCTATAAATATTGCAATGTTAATGTGAACGATACTTGACAAAAGAGTTAGAAAGATTAAAGAAATGCACATAAGATAGAAGGTCGCCCAAAATAATTGACTCATAGCCTGTCCTATATTTTAAGCCTGGTGGTTCTCTTCGAACTATACGTATACGAGATACATATCTGAATATATGAGTGCAATTTTAAGAAATTGAACGTTATCAAGTGTATTCCGCGAGTCTGTGTTACGGTTATCGTCCCAGATGACGAACGTTACGACGATTAGTAATCTAATAATGCACGTGTTCGTTCTACCGTAAATCCACTACGGTTGTAAACACAGGTATCCTTACGGGAGTGCAACGTCCTTCGCGTTGTCTCTGTTGCAGAGGCGCACGTCCTCAGTTTCACCGGCGGCCGCGACAGGAAATTTTCAAACGACTCAACGGCAAAACGAAAAAATTACAGCTTGTCGAACGGAACTGACGAGTCAATGAACACTGGCGCGGTCACGGTTAGATTACATGCCTGCGGAAAGTAGCTTTCCGTGATATGTAGCTCGTTAATCATTTCACAGAATAGCGCGTATTTCGTTAGTCGCGACAACAGCGTAGCCAAGTAATCACGTTAGGTCCGTATCATTTGGCCGACACTGTTTTCACCGACAATTCATCGACGCTAAACTTCACCGATACTAGACTTCACCGACATCAGCTTTGACCGACAACAACAGTGACCGACATAGAGTTTAACCAACTGGTTACAGCGAGCTCGGCCAAAGTACGCATTTAGTTTCTAGTATTGTATCAGTTTGCGTTCCATTTTCGCCCGTATAACACGTGCAGCATTGATTTAACGTACATACGTAGGCGATGCTCGTTCGCTCCGCTCGCTCGAAAAAATCTAGTCGAAACGAATATCAATTTGCCGCGCGAGCGTACGAAAAGAAGACGTTTTCGTCGAAAATCACGCCCTCCCTCTGAATTTGTATTAATTTAGATTATAATTCTCCTGGCGAGCGAGCAACGCTGACGACTCTATCACTCGCTGCTATCCATAAAACACAGTATGCCTTATTAACACGTTGACTGGCACGCGTGTTTTCAAAGAAATCTCCGTCAGGCCACGCGTACAGCAGTACCAAGCGTTCTCTGCTAGGTGCTCCCATCGATATTTTAGTAATGCGAGTCGCTCCAGTGGTGGTCTCAAGAATGATCTTTCGTTTCGTTTGTTCGCCACGTTAAAACCACTAGCTGTTGTTGTATATAACGAAGGAAAGTGTGGTGTAGATTATTTCGACCAAATGGTTTCTTATGCCACCACAATTAGAAAAGGAATCAAATGGTACAGAAAACTTGGCATTCGATTCTTTCTGCGAATTTATGTTGCAAACGCTTTGACGGTTTACAAAATTGCAACAAGGAAAAATATAAATATTAGAATATTTAGACAATTGTTAGTTGGAAAATTATTAGGGTTGTCTGAAAATACAAAAAATCCTTGTCTTCGACGGAGTCGGCATAATATCGCCGTTCGGAAAAATGATTTCGGAAGAAGCATTAGACGCGCGTGGAAACTATGTTATGCAAATAAAAGACGTCGAATGGACCGAAGAAAGGCACAAAAGAATTTGATGAAAACAACAACTTATTGTCCAAATTGTCCCGACCAACCTCGGCTATGTATAGAATGCTTTAAAGTTTTACATTCTAAATAACTTTTTTAATAAACCATTTTCGTATTTTTATTTTATAACAATTCAACTATTATTACAATTAATTGTTAATTAACAATTTATTATTATGGAATATCTTTCCAAATACCTACGACGATCCTTCGCAAGTAGTCACCCGAATATGGGTTACGTGGCCGGACCAGAAACTTTGCTGACACCCGAATACGGGTGTCGTGGCGGTCAACGTGTTAAAACGTTTATATCGTCGATCATTGTTGTCGGTAAAATCTAGCGTGGATGAACTATGGTTAGTGTACCGTTGTCGATGAAAACTATATCGATCGATTCGGATCGGCGAAATAATCTGTACGCGATCATGTTCCTATAAATTTGACAACACTTCGTGTTTTTCCAACGTCGATTCGATGTCTTTGACCAAATAGCTCGAAATCGCGAGACGAAGTTCTCACGCTCCTTGTGCGTTTATAAATTTGGTCCGTTCGCTTGAATATCGTTTGACTGTATCTGTATCATTGTGTTGAGAGCCACGTAAAACCGATACTAACAAAGTCCACTGTTATAAAGTATTTTTATTACAAATCAGCTTCTCAACATTAGCTATCATAAATGAATATATGAACTATTTAGGAGCAAAAATGTTCTATCCTATTAAGTGAAGATTCCACAATTTTAATGCTAGGATGCATAGTTAGCAATTCTTCAAGAACAAAACAATTAACTTCGATCAGCTTAACTTCCGTGTAGTTGATCAAAATAACCGACTTTAATGACATTAATTAATTCCATTAAATTGATTAATATTTCTTAGGAATCGCAACTTACAATGACGCATTTTTGGAAATTTGAATAATTTCACGTAAAATATATAGATAGACGCTCCTGTTTCGTCTGAGATAAGCAGATACGTTTTTCTCTGGATGCCTTGTATAACGTGGTAGAAATGAGATAATAGATGGCAGAAGGAATAGATGTGATTTGTTCTACATAATACA
Organism: Bombus huntii; assembly: GCF_024542735.1. Taxonomy (NCBI): domain Eukaryota; kingdom Metazoa; phylum Arthropoda; class Insecta; order Hymenoptera; family Apidae; genus Bombus; species Bombus huntii. Next base: position 23,874,447 of record NC_066238.1, read on the forward strand.
TGCTTCTCTCACACAGTCGTAAAGACACAACATCTTTGTTGCGGGTTGAAACTGTCATGTCTCAAATTGAAACCTGCATAGCATTGCGTGATGCAGAAAGCAAACGAGACACGTCAGAAGCGAATGAAATACGAACATGAAAGTACTGGCATAGATACACACTCAGAGTCTTAAGACTAGAACTATCAAATCTATTAAAGTAATAAGAACTCCAAATTCTTGACTTCGTAATTACCGGAAATAATATTATATTATAAAACAATAATAACATAATAAATATACTTTTTGTCGGCATATCTTCTTAATTTTAATCATCCATACATAGAATATACAGGTACACGTTACAGACTGTTGTAGCGTTAACCATCAATTTGTATGAACATTATCACGATTATCTATCCCGGTACTATATCAGAGTGTAAAATATCGGTAATATTGAAAGTGAAGTCATACGAAGCGAACATAATATTTTTCTTGTCCCTGTATGACATAGTTATCTTTTCATCTGTATTTCATGTGATTAGGAAATGACTTCATGTGAAATAAAATTTACATTACATTAACATTTATCACGCGAAAGGCTTCCTTTCAACGAAAATTAGCATGTAATATGTTTCTAATTGAAAACTTAAATTTTAATCTGCATAGACGAAATTAGATGCAAATAATAGGACGAAGATTGATGTTTCGCAACAGAGCATTGCTTTAAAAAATATTATTGTTCTTAAAAAAAAATAATAAAAAAGAGCAATCCGTGTGACTAGCAGATACGACTTGTTTAAATAAAAACTTTATTCAAACTTTCCTTGAATTAATTAAATGTGTTCGTCATTTTTTTTGAACAGATGATTCAGGAAGATATTTTCGTCGACACGTGCATGGAGATGAAACAAGTTTTTGTTTGAGATAACGCACATATTAACAAATATGAATGATTCATAATTATCATGATGCATTTCTAAGTAACAAATTAGATCATAAGGCAAAAGGTCAGTGCTGTCAGTGCGTGAAAAAAAAATGACATTACGTCATTTTTTCTGTACAATCTTTTTGTTTCCTTCTACTATCTGTGATACCTGACAGTTTACACATTCACGTACAATACGTACAGTAAAACTAAGAAAATCTGGATATATTTTAGATGCATTCGTCAGATACATTTTTCCATTATCATAACGAACCTCGAGTATCATTTTGAATCAATAGAATATATCAGTTTCTTCCTCATCGTATACTAAAATTTTGTTATGCCCGTTATTCGTGACAGTTAAATCTCCGCATTGAAGCTCTTCTCATGCTTGTTTTTTTCTTTCAATATCTTATCGTACTTTAATGTTAACGACCTGCATAATCATATTGCACGATAGCTGCGAGCCGACATTGCTATAGCGAAAAAATGAAATCACTGAAAGTAGCACATTCTTTTTAACCTTATGATAGGATGAAAATTTTGAATTTTGAACTATAAGGTATTTATGAGGTCTATATAGCCGAATTTTCATTTTGTGTCAGAAATAATTTTATCTTTTTCTTTTTAATGCGCTTACTAATATAGCGTATAGCGTATAGTGTATACTACAGTTGTATACACAGAGTGACTATCATTGAATATTATTCCCAAGGTATTTGTATAGTGACTCATAAAAGTATTCGTACTTGTAAGCACTTTTTATAATTATATCGTGTGTGTTATAGGAAACATTTTAAAATTCCATTAGCGCTGTAATAGGATTCGACTATTATGACTATATTAGTAAAACTTGAAATAACTCTGAAAATACACATATATAGGAATTACAACACATTTAACACGCGTGTACATTTTGGAGATATGATAAAAGTATTTAACCAATCAATTATCATATTGTTAGTAACCGTCAACATTCAGTGGAATCACCTTTAATATTTGTTGTATACTTAAGATTACCTACAATTTATATTGCGGGCTCGTGTTTTGTTAAATAATTTTTCATTAATTTTTTGGCAAATATCTCGTAACTTCTACATAAATTTTCTATATAAATTGGTTTCAAATTTTATCAATGTAATCATGACAGTCGTGTTTCATTACCATGCTAATGAAACTTCAAAATTTTTGTTTCAAAACATACACGATATACGCGTGGATAACATTTTTCTATGATAAGCGTTACAAATATTTTCGTTAGCCAGTGCATACACAATCATCGAAAATTAATTAATTGTTACGAAATTGTAACTGATTCTCACGCTTTATAACAATTTCGATCTATCGTATAGTTCTCGACTCGCAACAAAACATTTTTTATCATAAATCGTGATAGGTCACTGCCATGAAAAGGTATTGTCACCGCGAACAGACATCCGTGATAAAACGTTGCGATTATTTACAGTGTTCTTTGAATTTAGACTTAATCCTTGAAATTATATTTCAAACTCTTTTTGGTGTTTAACAAAGTTTCGAGCTATCGTAAGGGAAGCTTTATTTTAAATTTAAATTCCTTAATTTTACTCTGATGACGTCCCAACAAATGAAAGGATTTATAATGTTTCAAGAAAAATTTTTACACAGAATTAAAACAAGAGATCATATATATTAACAACGACTCCATCATATTTTCCCCAAATTTAAGAAGTTTATTGATGTTTGAAAAATAGAATTCAAATTACAGCAGGGTGAATAAAAAAATCTATAAGCTAAAAAATGTGATACTTCGATATATTTATTCATCATCTTTCAGATTTATACATATTTTGTTTTATTTATTCGAATTGTTTTTTTTTTTTGTTAGACTAAATACAACCAGAACATATTTGGCATTAATAAATTGGAAAAATTGCTTCTGCACCAGTACAAATACGAATTCATCTAAGAGTATAACAATCGTTTACCAAAATAATATTCTAAATTAAGACTTATGTAACATTGACAACTCAATGTACATATTTCTTCAAAATATCTCTTTAAACATTCTCAACTATTTAAACACTTAACTATAAACTATAAACACTATAAACTCAACTATAAACACTTCATTTACTATATTACTACTATGTCGACAAATTAATCGATCAAGATTTTCTATTTCCGAAATCGTAGAATTTGTATTCATCCACTTGTATACAATAGACAATTTCCTCCAATTTCGACTTCCGGAGAAACTTAACCACGCTATTCCGTAAATATTCAATTGTGCCAACGTTTCTACCAATTTCTAATCCTCCACGGTTCTTGTATACGGACATCCGGATTTCATTAAAATAATCACATTAATTTGAAAATCGAAGCGTACCAATGTGTTTCGTTAGAGAGAAAGCAGAGTTTACTCTGATACTATTAAATGGATCACAATTATATACGCGATTCGCTATTCTCCGCTGCTGGATGTGTAACTACCTTTTTTTATGCGTTGCAATCCCTTGCTTTCGAAGAGCGCGTGTTGAAGTATATCAATGGGAAGAGAGTAAATACTTCGTAGCTCGTAGTTTCGAGAGAGAAAGTAACTCGCATGTTACTTGTGGAACAGTGTAATTATGCACACATACACCTAGAAGTAGTCCTCTTTCGAGGCTAATATATTCTTATTCAGACTCAAACAAGAAATCAAGTATAAATTTCAATAGTATTGTACTTGTTGAATAAATAGTAGAGCGAAACAAGAAGGAGGCGTGGAATTGAAGATAAGAGATCAAAAATTGTCCGTTAAAAAAGATAGAAACAAGAAACGGAAGACGTAGATTGACAAGTACGTTAGGATGATAACTGAATATTATACAACGATGAACACAAATGTAAATTATGTGATTACAGTTACATTAATGCAGAGATAACAAGTTACTTCTGTTATCGTTTAAACAAGTCTATTCTGTGATATTCACATGTAACGAAAGAAAATATTTAAAAACTTCGGTATCGTTCGTGTTGGAAACTGTCAGAAATAAGAAATAGACATATGTATATCTATATATATTTGTATATATGTATATATGTTGCCAATTTGAAATTCATACAACACAAAATTTAAAAATATACTTAAAAGTCGAGATTAATTTATGTCATTTTCCAGTTATCGAATTAACATATTAAACAACTTAATTAACTGACTGAATTACATTGATTTATAATTAATCTATTATTATATTTTGCAATTATATTTTACCTTAATATACTTTATACATTGGATATGTTTAACTGGTTATTACCTCGAACTTAACCTTCTGTAACCAGGATTTCATTTACTCGTGAGAACAAAATACTCATAATAAATTACACTTCCTGACTCTGATCTAAAAATCAGCGATTAATAAATATCAGACATAAATTACTTGGTACACACAAAATAATAAAGTAATAAAATATAATAGCGCGATAATAAGGAAATGAAATATCAAACTTAAAATATTTAGATACGCGAGCAATATAACTTTCTATATAACCAAGCAGTATATTACGGTATATGATAGTTAATATCCATACTACGATGATCTAAGTTTCAGCGATCAGAAAGCAATTAATTTTAAAGACCAATGACTCCGGTGAATTATGCCGCGAAGAAGCGCGAGAAAAGTTACGTAAATTATTGTCACACCTGTATCTTGTGTGATTACGGTAAGAAGCGTGCGTAACGAGGATAACGATGTCAAAGATGATGAAGTCAAGGAGAGCGACTTTTAACGACAATCTTTCTCTTTCTTCTTCGCATCTTCATGACAATTTCGATTTTTTTTCTTCGGTACTCTGTTTTGTCAATATTACGATAGACTCACCGCCAGTCAAAAGAAAAGTTTCTTAAAATAGAAATTACAAAATTTCTCTAAAAATATTTTTCTATGCTATATATAAATATTTTTGATATAATATAGTTCTTACTTGATAATTCTTCAATTGTATATGAAGAAACATTTTCAATATTTAACATATAAATGTGGATTTAATTTGAAACTGCGAAATCGTGATTTTTGAAATCGTAATTTGATTGTGTAACTCACTATAAAATGTGAGGTGTGAAAAAATGTAGTTTATTAGAAATATAGAAATTTGGTATGTTCACATTTATAAAATGTACAGGTTTATTTTTTCGAAATAACAACAAATAAACGCACAGATTTGTAAATGCAGGATATCAAATTATAGTAATTCTAAAAAATTATAATATCTACCTTCATGCAAAATTTTTTAAATGCGTTGCAGGATGTTTTCACGATTAAAGATTTTCCAATAAATTTGCATAATATTAAAAAAAAAATTTAGTTATTATATTACGTAAATTCGATTCTTTTATATTTTCCAAGTAATGAACAATAAATACACAACTTTATACATACAACATATGAAATTACTGTATTTTTAAGAAATTATAATATCTTAATTCGTACCGAATTTATAAAACGATTTGCTTTTATCACACTTCGAATTTTGTTTTCTTCAGTTTTTAAAAATAAGAAGTAAAATATAAAACTGTAAGTAAACTATATAAATTACATTAAAAAAATCTAAAGATGTCAAATTACTATACTTCAAAAAAATGATATTTTACTTCGTGCAAAACTTATAAAATTTGCCTGTAAAATTTCGATATTTGCTCTTCTCATTTTTTTAAAACACTAAGAAACGATATCTCATTTCCTTCTTATAGAATTCCTTAATTCTTTTATGCAATCATTTCCTTCTATACTTAGGATTGTGCTTATACTAAACGTCGTTTTATTTCAAAGGTATTTAATATTAAACAAACAGTAAGACACACTTTTCTTTTTCTTTCTCAATGTATACCTTTCTGCTATTACGTGGCTGATAATTTATTCCGTTTAAATGTCGCCGCTATGTACAGAGCTTAAATGTAATACACAATTGGCTGAGATTAAAAAATTGCACGTACTGAAACTATCTGATTGTATAGGTCGATAATCCGATCTATTGTTCAACGGGACTAGTTTGCTGGATACCTTTGATCGTTGATATCGAAACGTGGAATTATTACGTGCAAAGAGAAACCCAATGAGTAATCTGTGCTGATTGTTTTAACGTAACGATAATGTATTAATTGTAGCTACGTATATTCGTAATTTGAATTCATTTGCATTTTATTTGAATGAATTACGAATTACGGATACAATTTATTTTTAACTCTCAAGGTACGTATGCCATTAAAAATGGGAATCACATATGTCATATTGTTGTTTACAGATCAAACATTGAGAATCAAAGAGTATTAATAACTTGCTTCCATGCTTAATAATTTATTTTCAAACGACAGTATTATATTCTATAAAATATTGGTATATATTATAATGAATGAGAATAAAAAGAAATATATAACATAATTTTTTCAAATCAACGTAATAATAAAATATGTATATATAATACGTTTATTTTAAAAAATTTTGTTTTTATTTCTCGACATAAAGATTCTTGAAGGCATGTTTGAACATATTTTGTATTTTCCTCTTCTTTTTCTTCTTCTGCTTCTTCTTCTTCTACTTTTCTTCTTCTTTTGCGTTTTGCACTGGAACAGAATATAGTGGGAAAACGGTTAGAATATCAAAAAGAACAGATTTTTTGGTATTTGGTAAAGGTATTTTGTTTTCTTCGTTTTTTAAATGTTTAGTAAATAATTTTACCCGTTTATCTTGTTGCATAATAAAAATTGATATCCTTGGGAATCGTAAAACAGTACTTAAAAAGTCGCAGGTGACAGTCGGTTACATAAAAATTAACGAATATGCTGAATTTTTGATCTCATCACTTTCACTTTTATTTGCTTGTTCAGAATGTTTGTAAGATCACCTAAAAGTTCAGAGAAATATATAGCATCATAATTTAAATACCTACAGATATTCTGGTAGAAGCTATACGATGATACGCCATACGAGATTACGTGTGCTACATACATTTAGATTAAAGATAAATTTTTTAAAAATAATTAAGATCGTAATCTCTCTACTTAAATTATCCACCTATTCATCCTGCATAGTTAAATTTAATTAAGAGGTTGCGCGGACTAGTTAGTTAACAAGAGAGGCAACGTATCATTTAACAGGAAAGTATCATTTAAAATCAAAGAGACATCTTTTTTGAAGAGTTTGGAGGCCTTGAAGATTTTTGAAGAAGATTACGATAATAATTGTTACTCGATTCTTAAATTGAAAGATTGTTTAATTAGACGTCGAGGTGTGCGTTAAATTTCTCCACTTCTTAAATTTAACAAGGTAATACCACCAACTAGATGTTGTTCTATCATCTATACATTAGGTATTATTAACTACAATAAAGAAAGATATTTATGAAATATGCATCGAATACTAAAGAGATTAACAACGCAAGTATCAAACATTTAAAAATTGTTGAAGATATCAGTAGAAATATTAAATATTAGAGCTTCCATTGTAATAGCGGTCGATAGCGATGTTATAACGATATTAGGGAATTTGTGTAATTTTTTATATAGAAATTAATTTGAAGTAAATATATCTAAACTGATTGGAGACATAAATTTAATATTTACGAAAGATCGTGTAAACGTTAGTTCAACCTTAGGCGTAAAAGTATATGACCGACAACTTTTCATTGAAAAATCAACTGAAACGCAAGAAAATGTTATCGACAAATAATGAAAATAAAATAATCTATGATTGATGACAAAAGTAAACTATTTATTTTACCACTATTCGAAGCTTGACTCACACGGAAATTACTTTGATTAAATATACATTAATTGCGACACACGCTGCTTTGGAGAAACATCAGAAAATTTTATTTTAGCAAGCTTATTTTAAGTGCTGAATGATGATGCTAATAATCTCTTTCAATGATCTTGCTATTAAAATGTTTAATATTAAATTTAATAACAAAAAAATAAGTCGTATATCCACGTATATAAACGTGAGAGACTAATAAACTGTTTCGAAAGGAAGAAACTCCACAGTAGCGCTCGATGAATTTTGAAATACCAACATGCTCAATAATTTCTATAAATCTACTACAATAAGATTAATCACTTGCGCAAACAAGGTTTCACGTGCATCCACCCAACAATAGATTGGATCTGGCGAATTTCACCGATATGCTGTCGAAATTGGAATTCGACTGGATTATCGTGGTCATGGTGACCTTCGATTGCAACGTGGAAAGACGTGTCCGTGTCATCCGACACGGAGCCGTTTTCCTCGTGGGCAAACGTGTCGGACCGCTCTCGACGAACGTCCCAGAAGCACTTTCACCCGCGGACACTTCCTCCTTGACAGCGTCGATTTTATTCCTCGTTGATAGCCCGGGGAAACGGTCGACCCTCGCTCGGCTATGCTCATTCACCAGGCCGCCCTTCTTTTTCCTCCGAGCACGTTTTCAGCATCGAAGCTCACCTTCTCTCTTACGAACCGGCCAGGGAAAGAAGCAACAAGGTCGCGCGGCCTTATATTGTGCAAGGCGAATGTTGAGACAATGAAACTAGCACAAAACCATAGTGCAACCGACGTTTTTCGCGCACAAATCACGCCTCTTCCAACAGAATTTCTTAACGCTTTGATTCATTCCCGGCATTCATTAGCACCGTTAGATGCCTAAATGTTTAATCGAGTCAGTGAAGGAAAGTCGTTTGAAAATTTGCTGATTTGTAGTATTTGGCGAATAGGCTAAGGAATTTTTTGTTCAATCAAAGTTTAGTTTATGCTAATCTATATTAAAGGCTATAAAGTATGCTATAAAGTTTTGTATTATATAGAGTACGTATTATTTATATCGCGCTATAGTTTCTTTTTTATCGTATCAATAATTTTGAGTAATTAGTTAAGGGAGAGGGAATATCGAGTTTTTTATTTTCGAAGAAATTGACATCGAAGAACAAATTGAATTGCAATTTAATTACAATCAGGATTACCTTCTTTGATCTTGGATCTATGACCAAGGAAATTTCTGATTAGGAAAAGACAAACAAATTAATTAGTTTCTAAATATTCGCGTTTCTAAATATTCGGTATACGATTCAAGGTGGTGATATTAAATAATTTTTTTGAAACAGCAAAGGCTTTGGAACAGTCACATATTAATTAATTATTCAAGGGTGAAGATTGAAACATAGATCTTTGAAAATTTAAACAGCTCTTTCATATTCGGATTTTTATTAATAATAGCTGAATTTAACCTATCTGTTTGTAAAATAGACTTATTTTTATAATATAGATTTTCGATGAAAGATTTCTTATTTCGAAGAAACGTTTCATTAAAGAAACAGAAATCTGATCATTTTATATTTTTTGTACTTTTGATAATAATTTGTAACAAATTATCGCTAAGATGTTAATTGATATATTATTTTCAAATAGGGGAACTTTAAAGAGAGCATTTGGAGAATTTTCGAATTCCGATATAACCAACGACTTTTACGATATTTTTAGAATATTTAAGCTAAACTGTTTTTAAAAGAGGCATATAGAATCACGTGGAAATGATTTTGATTAAATACCCGATACGTCGAGGAAACTACTTGCGCATAGTAAATATTTTATTCGAAAAAATCACTATCAACGAACGAACAAAATTTCTCGATATTTTGATTCAATGAATTTCTTGGCGACTTATAACGTACGTGGAAAAAGACAGAAGGCGGAAGCTCGTTAAAAGCATGTAGATCGCGAAGCATCTCAACCATATATCGCCTCTCTAATTATTTTAGTCGAATTTATATCATTTACACCGAACAGGAAGAGCAATTAAAAATCATATCGTGGCTTTCTAACGAAACCACGAAGAAAACTAAACTGCAACTCTGGTCGCTTCTGAATATCCCCTTTCTAAGTCAAACGTACGACTCTAAAATTGGCGATTGGTCAGCAGGCACGTTCACTTCTCATCGTTCCAGGGAACGTGAAAGTAACAAGTACGGCTGAATCGTCCAATAAGATCAAGTCCAAAAAAAAAGAAAGGGGGAAGAAGCAGGAAAATGAAAGCAGAAGAAAACGAGTGGAACAAGGTGTGTATTTGTGTGTGTGAAAGAGAGAGAGAGAAAGAGAGTGAAAGAGAAAAGTGGATTTATCTAGACGCGTTCAGAGATGCATGAACCATCGAACAGATAGATATTCGTCTGTAGGTCTTGTCTGACATTGATTCTTCGAACGACGAGGGATGTCCACACCGTATCCTCACAAAATGTGAGATTCTTGAAAGAGAGGCACGTGCGTAGTCGAGGAGAAAGATTTCTCCAGTTTCCGTTGACCCACTGACACTGAATCACCGGTATTCGTGCGCGTACTCGTGTCTCGTATCCAGCAAAGAAAATAACCTCGTATCTACCTGGCTGGTACCAGGCCGTTATCGTTTCTGGTAGCTCGTAAATGCCGAGCATCGTGTTCGTTACGCATCGAAAACGTGGCCCTTAAACGAACATCGTTACGATTCTCTTACGATACCAACGTTCTATATAAAACGATACCGATTGCCATTCGATAGTTCTCCATTAGAAAGCGAGAGTCGTTCTTTTCTTTTGTATTTCCTCACCTTCTAAGATGCTGGTTGTTTTGTAAACTACGCGGTGATGTGCGATAAAACCTCCGTATCCGAGTACAGAGACATAATTATTATTCCGCGATGATTATAAAAAGATATTTGCATACTATTTTGTTTATTGTAGCATTTACGTATTAAGTAATTAGGCCTCAGTTTGTTAAATTTCGTATTATGCAATAGTACCTTTATGTGGTTATAAAGATTTGAAACCGTGGAAGTGAAATGTAGAACCTGATAAAGAAACACTTCATTGGAAAGTAACGCTGCAAGTACGTCTCGTTGTCACTGTATATCTCAAAGAAAGTAGTAGGATGTAAATGCAGTATTTCTTTAATTAGTTGTAATTGCTATATCTTCTTCGCTGCTAAATCATATAAGTTTTTTAATACGTTGGGTTGTGTCGAATTACACTCGGTTTGTCCTTGTAAAGTCACTTTTACCTTATTATTATTCCATTCCAGTATGAGGATTTAAAATTTAGGTGATGGTATTTATTCAAATTCAATGACATAGGTACAGGTAATGACATTTCTTTATTTTTCTGACGTACAGTGACTATAAAAGGTATTGGCGCATACTCTTACGTTTCAACGAAGCGTCTTTATCGTATTCTACGTTTCATTTCCATACATAGGATCAAATTTTTATAGTCGTAAAAGTACTATCAAGTTATTTGAAATTTAAATATGTTTGGATCCAACTAAGTAGTACGTACATGTTATAATAGATAAAATGGTGTAAAGATTTTTTGTAGCCACTGTGCGTCCATATTTGCCAATACTAAATCAGAAAATATCGTTCGCTTAGTAGAACATTTCGATAGGTCTTTGAGTACTGAAGATTCCGTTATTCTTGATTACAGCATCTACGCATTTGGTATCAAATCTTCGAAGCGTAATTCTCAGTTTGATGAAAAAGTTCTTGAAATTCGGTGTTAGTATCGAGCTATTCGGAAGTTCATAGCGTATTCGACAGTCGATTCACACTGTCATGTATTTAGGGGAACGGAAAAAGATATAATCAAATGAAATGTCAAATTTGATATCGCTTATAATTAGCAAAGGAAATTAAAATGTGCGGAATTGGGTAATTAAAAAGATTTCCTATTTTAGTAAGATAAGGAAAATAGGCAAAAAATTCAATTCCATTGACCGGATGTAACATAGTTACGCTGTCATCTATTCTGACTTCTATAAAACTTGTAAGACTGAATTTAATTTCGAGAAACTGAATACTCGTGTCAGGGACGTGAAAAATGTTTGAAGAAATTCAATTCATCAATGAATTATTAGAAGAAACGGTGTATATTTTATTTAGTAGGATGCTAATTCTCTCGAAATATATTATCTTCACATTTTTCTTAAATTTCTCTATAAATTTGTTGAATACTTTAATACGTCCTGTGGAGAAAACGCGATTTCTATGGTATATATTGGTCGAAGCAATTATTTGATTGATATGCGTATAAACTGATTTTTTCTTTATTTTTTCCCCCCTTTGTGAGAAGGAAAAAGGAATTTTAATATTTGAAAAATGTTGGAGTAAATGATAAAGGAATAATATTTAGAAACTGGATCTGTAGTTGTTACTTATTGAATAAAATCACTTTGTAACTATTTTCTATGATTACATTTTTGGAACGTTAATGTGAATTATTGGAAGAATATAAAATCCGAACTTTAATTTCATCGTACGATGACTTTAGAAAATAAATAATTGAGGCCGAGGAATATTGTGGAACGTATTTGTTGAAATTTATTAATTTCTTAATTTAAGTTTGATGGTAAGTATTGGAAAATAACTAAACGATATTGCAATCAAAATAACATAACGAAAGTAGTGACTTTTACTTAGTTCTTACACACAGTTTTCTCAGAAACGTTTTTATATGTAAGTACAGAAGATAAATAAAGAGATCTTCTTGTAAGATACATATTCTTATTGGTACTGTCTACTTTCTACGTAACTTGTAAAAGTAATAAATAAATATTACCGATATGTAAGAGAAATTTATATTAATCTTATATCTGAGCTTGATTTATCGCTTGATTTATCGCTTGATCTATCGGAAATGAATCAAGGAAAACAAAAACTAAGTTGCTCGAACTTAAAAAAGAAACATAATTGGTGTAGCAGATAGAAGGAAAAATGTACACGTTATAAATAAAAATGAAACTTCCCGTTAAAAGGAAACATATTTTATCAGAATCGAACAATTTATAATTCAGCAACTTCTAATACGTCTATTACGTGGCTAATACTAATTTCATCCTGGCGGTGGAAAATAAGTTTAAGCGAAGGATTTAAACAGTTTCAGAACCAATTTAACGGCTGTTCAAAACAGATTGATCGAAATAATTGCTTATAATAAGCGATAAGGGTAGCAGAATTAAGATCTGACATTTTGTATCTGCACGTGCAAAAATAATTCTTTCTAGTAGTTAAAAATTTGGTCAACTTTTATGAGCACATAATTTTTACGTCCTATTTGTAAAATTTTATTCTGAGAGCGGCAAAGGAACTTTTCTGTTACGAAAAAATTCAAGATGAAATTTTACCGTTAATTATTAATAAATTATTGAAATTTCTTCTGATTACACCAAGTGTCCTTATTCTTTTCGAATTGGAAAAACCTTTTCCATATTTTTGCATAATTATGATTATTCAATATTCGTATTTAGTCTAAACGAAATATCACGTTCTAGCAGAATTTTGTTTATTGCATCATTTTAATGTGTTGCGTTAAATAAAGGAAAAACTACGGAAATATCATATCCTCGATACCAAGTTCCGTAAAAATACGCATTTTGCACATACTCTCGGAACTTTCCAATGTGATGTATTCTTATTCTAACTATCTATATGTTCTCTGTATTCTTAACGCATAGCATACGTGCCTAGACATAATTTAGTAATTTTTACCCACTCGATATTGTTATGTTAAATGTAATGTTTCAACGATCAGCATAAAAGTAAAATAAGACAAGCTCTGAGATATGAAGCCATTATTCTTAAATATTATATCATGTTGTTTCATTCGTTTCTTAATTTGTTTAGAGTATTTAAATACGTAAAAAGTATTTTACACAGATAACATCTAAATATACGAGAGATACATATTTAAGTTGAAAGTTATATATTGGTTTGTAATTATGTTGCTATGTTTAGTTGATATATTAATATCGGTTATATCCCTGTATACTATATTTCTAGGTTTTTAAATATTTAAATGTTTCTAATACCAATTTTGATTAAATTTAACATATATGTTTTATGCACAATTACGCTTAAAAGTTATATAATAAAATTAACAAGGCGAAATAATAATAATCAATGCGCCGTATATTTTACGATAAAATCATTCGTCACTGTAATAAATAATCTCTACCTGAAACTAAAATTAATTCGAGTAATAAGGAATGAAATCAAAACTGATTTAAATTGGGTATATCAATTAAAAGCTAACAAAAGGAATAAGAATTCCCATTGATGCACTGTATGGCTCACTTTCTGTTTCGTTTTCTCTCTCACTCTCTGTCTTACTATTATAGTAAGTACTACGCGCAAATATAATAACTTGTAAGCTTTTAATCCTCACGTATTCATAAATTCTCCGTAGTCAACGTTAAACAGTTTCCTTAACTGTGTGCCACTTATCTGGCCTAAAATGGTAATTTCTATGCTAACAAACGACAATACAGCTGAAAGTGATAAAAGAATTTTGTTTTTTCACGTTGAATTCTCGCAAGGGATAAATGTCTAAAGTGACTTAGTAGAAAAGGAAATTGTCCGGACCGGATTAGGAAGCGGCCTAGGAATTTCCGCGTGACAGCCAAGTAAAGTCAAGACCGAGAGATCAAGCAATGAAAATCAGTATCTTTTCGAACTCTGATTGATGTCTATTTAATCGCAGATATGGTAGATCGATCGTCTGAACAAAGTGAAATCTGGTAAATGCGTCGTCGTATTCAGAAAATTTCCTGGCACGTGTTTTAACTGCACTGATCGATGACTTTCTTACGTATGTACGTTGATATAATTTGAAACGTAAGTTAATCGACATATATGGAAATAGGAATATCGTATAGTAGGGAATTATGATATTTGAAATAGGAATATGTACCGCTTAATTGGAAATGTCGTTGGAATAGAATATGGTGCAATGAAAAATGCAGTTTGATAGAAATATTGTTTATGTGGGAATTTAAATGCAATGAGAATTTCGTTTAATAAGAAATTTGGTTGGAATATATATATCGTTAAAATAGACATTTAATCGAAATAAAAATGTTGTAGAAATTTATGTAAAATGGAAATGTCATTTGGAAAGTAGAAAAATTACGTTCCAATAAAACTTTAACGATTCACTAATTTATTCATAGAAGAAAGAATGTTTCACAATAATTTAAGAGAGAGCGAGAGAGAGAGAGAGAGAGAGAAACAGAGGAAAGCAATTTCGGTAGCTTTTAACTAAACACACGCGATATTTCAAGGATTTACGATCGACGAAACAAATGATATTTATTGCTTAAAACGCAACAAAAGGAATTGGAAACATGTGCTACTTCGTAATAAAAATTAATATTACAATGAATGCGAAAACAATTTAACATAAATCAGATATTTTTCACTACATAAATATCTTGGTATGAAAATTTTAGATTTACATGTAATAGAACGGAGGTTCAAATAATCTCAAATAAAAATTTATCAGATATTTGATAATGCAGGTCGATTGTTTTGATGTATATTATGTTACTAAAATAATACATTAAAAAGCGACGAAAATCTGTAATCGAAAAGGAAAAGGTATAATAGGAATCAGAAGCCTCCTTGCATCAGAATGTGAAAGTTTTACGGGATCAGAAATGAAAATCAAAAGTTTTTTTAATATGTCACATTAAAGATGAATTGCTTTAGTCGAATATATATATATATATATGGAACATGTGATCGTGATCACGAAAACTAAAACAGTGTAACGCAGAAGCAAGAAAACTGTACTCTGCTCGCGTTTCCTGACATTGAAATGATTTATGGAAACAGTAAGGAAAGTGTCATGCATCGACAGGCAGAAAAGTGAGCGTTCATTAGGTGTAGCGAAGGTGAAGAAACCGTAGAAAAGTACAAAGTCACTTGCATTGTGCTTATCGACTTGGTTCGAGGCTAAAGGAAAAGAAAGACAAGATTCGTTTGATTTCTAACGACGAGATAGTTTCTACGTAAATTATGTGCTTAATTTTCTTATAAATTGATCGCGAATTTATTTATTTGTTTCATTGTGAATATGGATGTGAGAAAGTTCCAGTGATCGTAATGGGAGAGTAATAATTTTGTAGATGTAGAAAATATTTTGTTCGGATGAAAGACACATTTTTTGTGTAGTCAGCGTGAAAAATCCAATCATACGTTTCGATATGCTGTTGGATATATTTTTGAGTGTTGATTCAATACAAGTGCATTTCTTTACAGTTCGATATATCTTTCACATTTGAAACCAGAATGATGGAGTAAATTGTCACAAACTAAACGTATGTAACATATATATAATTACGTAAAACTGCATACCTTATACAAATTAATTAACCTTCTAATAATTGTTAATATTATTCTTAACTCTGTTCGTAATATCTTTCATATTTCGGTAATTGATAGTGATATGCGTAATACTCTATCGCGTGTTCTTCTCAAATATGATATTTTATAATTCATTTATGCGAAGTGACCCGTGTAAAGCAATCCTCAAATTTATATACATATTCTTTCTCTTATTTTATCTTCGCATTGTACAAACCGTTTCTTTAAACTGTTCCATACCAACTGACTAAATTTATCATAATTATTTTGAAATATTTTCAATGACATGTTATTTATCCTTCTTAGTAACAGTAACTAGTGCATACGTTCCACTTGATAATTTAAATCTTGGATACATACTCTTGTGGCTTCTTGTTTCATAAAGGTCAGACAGTTATAAATACTACAAATTTACGACAAATCACATATATTCAATATTTAATATTCATGTATCGAACAGTATGTACATTCACACATATTAAAACGATTTATAATAGAAATATGGAAAATTTAATATTGGCCATCATAAATGATCAAAATATTCGTGTAGTCGTCTTATACGAGATTTTTAGACAGTATGAAGTAAAAGTTGTCGAGAAACGTGGCATTTAAAGGAAGTTAAACACATCCTTTGTTATATTTGGATCATTGTTTGTTACGCAAATGATTCCAAAGGAAATTACAACCACCACATTCCAATAAGTTTTATATCCGATAACCGGTAATTTTTAATACACGAATTACTAACAAATATATAAACTTGGAATAACGAAATTAGATGGTCGTCGAAAAAGTGCACTGAATGATGATCGACGTAAGGACTATTTTTGTGTTTTATTTGCGAAGTCGACGTTTCATATGCACCAACCCTCTAATGTTCCTAAACGTTTCAGACTCTTCAAAGTTCTCGTTATCACAAGTCTTATCACAATTCAAACTCCTTCGTTTGCACTTACATCAATTGCACCCAGAACCTGTTCGCACTGAAACCGAACTTTCCAACAGCCAAGATCACATCGTTCCATCGTGACCGAGAGAAAAGACAAATGCAAGTTGACCGAGTTTTTCCAAAAGAGCAGCCATTGTCCGTGACCCGCGGAGTTGGAATCACGATTTAATCAGGTTTTCTGCCTCGTCGAGAGATCAGACGAGGCAGATTAAAAGCGCAAGTCGAATCCAGCACGAAGCGCGTTAATGCGATCGTTCGCATACCCTTTGGATGGATCTGCGCCCGTGTTTTCCCACGCACTTAAAAAATTTCCATACAAACAAACGACATGGTCGTTCGAAGCAAAATAACGAGTCTTTATTAAACAGGTTCTCTTTCTTCCAGCGACTTTCTTAACGCTTTCGAAAGCCGTGAAAGGAATTTCATGCCGCTTCTCCTCGATAACGTCCGATATATATATATTGGGTCGTTCGGGAAGTTCGTAGAGAAATTTCAGAAAAATTTCAAGATATGGTAGAATCTCGACTATCAGGACATCGATCAGATAGAAAACTCGTTGACAGTCCCTTGCAGAAAATAGTGGGAAACAAAAATAAAAACTGAACGCGATTGTTGCATTTGTATGACAAACATTGTTGTCCCTTTTTAATGTCAATATATGTAAAATACCTCGAAGAAAGTTATATGTTTGTCAAAAACGCGTCTACGAATACTTCTATTTAAAATTATCTGAAACTTCCTATTACAATTTGAATTAAATTATAAAAATCGAATTGATCACAGTTCTATCGTAATATCATCGGTTGATTTTGAGAGGCTTGTAAAAATTAGATTGAGATGAGATTAGATGAGATTTTAACGACAAGCAGTAATGTACATTAACAGCGATTATTCGAAATAATTATATCTCACATTCACACGTTGTAATATGATTATTTAATATAATAAGCCAATGAGCGTGTTGCGTGGTTAAATTATTAATACGAGTAAGTCTTACACTGTTCACTTTCAAATTTTTATTTGTTTCGTCGCCGATTTTTTTTATAAAAAAGGAACGTTCGAATTTAATTTTATAGAACTGAACTGAAACAGTAAAAATAGCGCAAAGTTGTTTAGCGTGTTGGATGGTTAAAATATTGAAATACCTAAAATTAATACAATAAATAAACATTCATTAACACGTTGATTCCCACGCGATATTTTTATATGTCTCGCTTACGGGCGGCGATATTTAATTTTCATAAAATATGGATTACGTTGCGATAAAATTGGTTGAAAGTTATTGCTCGTCAGATAGGGCACTGTTCGTTTCATTCGGTTGCCTGCGTTATTTAAAATTTTTTATTCTAATTTATCTTATTCTGATCATCGTAACGGTATGTTACAACGAATCAACATAAAATTTTCTTAGCCAAAAAGACAAAGATCGATCCGATATGAAAGAGCGATAGATATCGTTCGGACAGTCCACTTGCTGTTTGATTCTCGCGCGAAGAACAGGGTCGACTCACCCTCCTATACAGGAATTCTCCAACTTGCTGCTCTCTGATCTGGTTTCTATTTGGCCCCGGGGGAACCGAACAGGCCCACCTTTTCCTCTGTCCACCTACATATACGCGATATCATCGAAAGTCGAAATCGAAAGGCCAGTGTCTCCCAACCGATCATCATTGAAACGTGCTTGTGTTCTTCTGTAGTCGCGCGTAAGAACGTTGGAGTTACTTTCTAAGACAAGATCGACGAAGCAAACGTCTTTTCTTCATCAATGGATTGCGGTACTTTTTAGATCATGGTGTTTGGAAAGGAGGTTGAATCGAAATTATTAGGTTCCGGTTGAAAGATCGTATATTGTATTAGGTGAATGGCGGAGATTAGTGAAACGTTCGAGTCGAATTGGTAGCATCTCGTTGTTAGGTAGGTTCAGGCGTTTTTAATAGGTTTAAAGGTTAATTGTAAAGGCGGTTTGATGGTTAAATGTCTCGGAATTGTTAGGATAAGAATGATTAGAATATTTACTTATTTATTGAAATATACAGAATGTCGAATATTTAGAACAGTTTAGTGACTGTACGTGACATAAATGGCAGAATTTTTAATTTGAAGACGCTATAGATAGAGTAAGAGTTTAACAGAAAAATCTATGTATACGGATATATTGGAACGCATTTAATATATCCTTCAAAGTTCACGATAAAATGTATTAAAGAGACAGAAATTTTATTTATTATTTCTTTCACTAACCTTGATTTTTAAGAAATTACATTTGTAAAATATTTTCTCTGGTCCTTTCAATTGACTAAAAAATTGAAAAGATATAAGGTTTCATATATAGACGCAATTAATCGAGGTTCTAGTGTTATTAATAATTCGAAACTAAGAAATGTTTTGATTTTACGTTATGTAATTGTATCGACAGTCTGAATTAACAAACAGATTGTGGTTGTATTAATAAAATAATTAATATTAAACATACACAAATATTAAACAAGATATTCTGGTTCTATGAAGAAAAATTATTGCGATTAGTCCGGCTTGAATAAAAGGAAATGCATAAATGAAAATTTGTTCAGTACATTAGTTAAATTGCTAAATTTAAATGAGTTTCATTAAATGAATTTTAAATGAGTGTTCACATATATACATAGTTATTTATTGTAGTTTAGTAAAGCTGAATTAACATACATACATATTTTGTACTAATTTATAATATCAATATAAAATGATATCGACTTGAACTTGTAATTCATTCATAGCACCTTATATACCATCTCATATGGCAAAGCAATTTCATTTTAATAAAATTAATTAATATTTCAATCCCGTTATTCTTATATTATCCTAAAAAAATAAGCAATAAAATAACTCACTTAAATCTATGTTCTGATATATTTAATCCATTACAAATTTATAATTCCAACTTAGAACCTCACATTTTGTACCATAATTTATTAATATATATCGTAAATATTATATATAAAAATTTTAAAGCAATTTTAATACATGATATACAGGGTGGTTGGTAACTGGTGGTACAAGCGGAAAGGGGGTGATTCTACGCGAAAAAAGAAATCGAAAATATAGAATAAAAAATTTTTTTTTTAATTTTTCCATCGAGACAACGATCTACAGTGAGATCCGTTATAACGTACCACACGCGTACCGAGCGAAAATTCAAAGTCGATTTTCTCGAAAACAAAGCCTCAAACGAAAAATTGTTATTCTATATTTTCGACTTCTTTTTTCGCGTAGAATTACCCCCTTTCCGCTTGTACTACCAGGTACCAATCACCCTGTATATTTATTACGAATATTAGTATCAAACTTATATTTAGTATGAATATCTATACGAATGGCATCGTAAAAGAATGCAGGTAATTAACAATTCAATGTTTAAAATCTCAAATGAACGTGGACATCAGATTGAAGCGTCAAAATATTAACATCGCTCATTTTTACAATCGTACGAAAAGAATACAAGGAATGTAGGGAAGCTGTTAAAAATGAAGAATGGCGAGATACGATACTCGACACGATTTATAGTACGAAAGGTCAACGATTACTTCGTAATCGGCGTTTTTCTCTCGGGGAATCCTCGTTCCTCACAACTCACGATCACCCACACACTCGGCTCGCTTTCGAAAAAATTCCGCTTAATTCAGTTGTTCTCAATTCTCCATTCTCTCTTTTGTTTTCTAATAACTCTCGTCCTTGCCATTTTCATTACTAATTTTAAACAATGATAACTCTCTTTTCACTCTTCTTTAGGCAATAAAACATCAATTGATTAAAAAATATTAACTTCTTCTAAAGAATACTAGATTTTTAACATTTTAACCAGTTTTTATCTCCTAACATTTATTCAACTTTACCTCGTGTCTTGTGATACATCTATTATCAATATAATTCTAAGATGAAGTGTGCAGTTCTCTCGATTTTCTGTATAGAAATTCGATAAACTTATATTTAGTTTGTCCGCTTTTTCCAAAGCGAAACAGCTTTTCCATCTTAATTCTTTAAAAAATTCCAGAACCTAATTCTAGAACATAGGAATCCTAGAACATTAAATTTTGATGTTTATTAAGTTTTATTTTCTATCTTGATATAACATTTATTAATATTTATTTAACATATTCACTTGTGTTATTAAAATATAGCTATTTCTTTCTAGAAGTCGCATATCGTTTTTATCGGAAACATCCTTAGTTTACTATAGATATGACTATCATCTTTTGAAAAGAATAATTAGAAGATGATTGTATTATAGTTTGCGATTTTTATCATAACGTTTATATTGCCCAACGTTCTTTGGAATAAACGATCGTTTTCTAAAACTGACTAGAAGAAATACAAATATTTAATTAACAAAGTAGATTTAGACCCAAAATAAAAAGAGACATATTATTTTCCAAAACATCGCAAAAACATTCCGTAATATCTACGTGAAATAATAATGCTTATTTTAAGCTCATTGCTTACTACTTACTGCTTTATTTTCCTCCTGAATTCCATTTTAACTGTACAAAAATAAGAACCCAGTAATATCCGTAATTATTACCACTGAAAATCTAGTAATCTCGTTTTAGATAATTATTTGCCACGACATATATGCCAATGCCAGCGAATGTTTTAAATAATTTATATATGTTAATTCAATTTGTCAAACTAAATTTATTAGAAATATTTCTCAATACCCGCAATCGTTAATTTCTTAGCCTCACGCCAATTTCATCAAAATTCATTAATCATAAATTTTACTGATCTTACGTCACTCCGCGTCTCTTGCCTATTTCCAAGTGTAGATCAAAGAAATCGGATTAAAAAAAAAGCGGTTCTTTCCAAGTAAGAATTTCACCAAGGATAATCGTTAAAAGGCGCTTCGTCTCTTCTCCCTCTTTTTTTGGATCGCGCGTGTCTCGTCCACGCGGGAAGATCGCTAAGCAGCGCAGACTTGCTGAAAGCTTGCTGGTTGAAAGCCTTTCGACGCTTGTAGATATTTTCTATGAATACATTGTACATATTATACAAAAGATTTTGAAATTTCATCGACCTTGTAAGGAGGCACGACTATCGTGGTTATATCGATAAAATCTGAGATAGATTTGAAAATGTACGTAGAAACACGGAAATATTTAGTGCAAGTGTGCAGTTGGTTACAAAAGTATTCCAACGCGTATAGAAATCTTTTAAAACAACTTGGAATTTTGTTAGCTTTGTCATGAGACTCGACCATTATGTTTGTATTGAGAAAGTTTGACAAAAATTGGAAATGTACATAGAAGCTACAAGATATTCGGTGCAAGTATATATTTCGCAGGATTACAAAACCGTTCAAAACAACAAGTCAATTTATATTAACGAACCTCGATATACAGCGACACCATTTTTAACATTTATTATTCATGCTGTATACTAATTTTCCATCATATAGGTATATACTTTGCAGTAAAAATGTTGTAATTTCTATATATATCTCTCTTCAGATTGATCTCAAGTTTTACCAGTATAGTCTTGCAGTCGTATTTCATTACGACTATTGCAAATGAAATTTTCAATGTTTTATACATAGCACGCACAAAATATATACATAAAATTTCTTCGTGAGAAGTGTTCAAATATCGCGGTGAGCCAGCCACGATACGTGTAAGAAGCTCGCGGCACTTTTGCTGTTTCGATGATCTTACTACGAAGAAAAAACGAGATGAGAGGGAAATCGTTGTTGTAAATAACGTTTTCGATGCGTAACTCGCGAGCCGAGATTGCGGTAAAACGTCCATCGGAGCGGGGAAAAATTCTTCTACCCGATTCTCGAGCGAATCCGCTCGCTGCTCTTGATCTTTCATGGCCTTTCTCTCTCTTTCTGTCTTTCTATCAATACCAACCTCCCTTTTTCTCTCGTTCTCGTTGTCTATCTTTTCTGTCTTCCTTCGGCATTGCATTTCTCTCCTGCTCTCGCAGAGAAAGTATGCGCAATTCAGCAGAGACATTCGTCCAAGTCGCATACCGATGATTTTAAAGATACCTGGCAGTATTTAGTACGAGAGAATCGTGTTTCCCTTACTTGCACTTAAACTATGATTGATAGTTTAATATGATTAATAGTTTTGAGAGAGACAGAGAGAGAGAGAGAGGGAGAGAGAAAATGATACCGTTTATGGATGTATATGATCGTCTGCAATTTTACTTGATTTAATTAGAAAATTGATGACACACAGAAAGACCTATCATAACTGTGATCTTTGTGATTGTTAATAACTAGACTGCGGATTTCTATGTATTTATGGACAAATCTGAGAATGCAAAAACGCACACGATACACATATATTATATGCGAAAATATATAAAATATACAAAGTACAGTGTTTACTATGATATTTATTGGATACAACAAGGGTTTTACGTTCCATTTATTTATGTATGTTTATCAAAATATAAAAGTGTATAAAAATCTGGAGTCTAGTTGTTACAGCTGTATGCGGTAAAGGACATCAATATATACTTTTATATTTTTATGAACATACTTAAATATATACATATATATTGTAATAGAATGTTATGAATGCGAATAATATATTTATACGAATGTTAATATTAGACACAGTAGATAGGAAATTGATTTTTAAGAGCTGCTATAAATTTACATCTTTACGACTCTCTTATGCAATTGAAGCAATATTATCAGTGAAAGTCTACAAGTCACAAAATTCAATTTGCTTGCATAATAATCTAATACAAGTATAATAGAGTCCAGTAATAAAATACGTAAGGTTCTATAATAAACTTTAGAAGTTGTACTTGTGATGTACTGTGTTCTCTTTGATGTTTCATCTTCTTAATCATTCACCTTTACTATTTGAAGATAAAAAATTTAACATATACATTATCATAACGTATCATTTTAACAAATAAGTAAATGATTAGTGTTACGAGACTTGTTAAAATTCTGTTTATATCAAATTCTTCCAACTTTTAAGATTGTAACCAATATGCGATGGACGCTTAAATGTACTAATTATATTACTAATTTAATTTATAATAAAATTACAAGTTTAACTTATAATAAATTTATAATTATTAATATACAGCGTGGTTGGTAACTGGTGGTACAAGCGGAAAGGGGGTGATTCTACGCGAAAAAAGAAGTCGAAAATGTAGAATAAAAATTTTTCGCTTGAGGCTTTGTTTTCGAGAAAATCGACTTTGAATTTTCGCTCGGTACGCGTGCACTTTATCACGTCTCGTTATAACGGATCTCACTGTAGATCGTTGTCTCGATGGAAAAATTAAAAAAAAAATTTTTTTTTTAATTTTTATTCTATATTTTCGACTTCTTTTTTCGAGTAGAATCACCCCCTTTCCGCTTGTGTCACCAGTTACCAACCACCCTGTATAATTATATTATAATTATAATATTATAATAAAATTATAATATATATGTATATAGAAAGTGTTTGCATAATAGAGGCCTATAACCTGAAACGTACAACATCATCTACGTCTTATAACTCGTCAATTTATTAATACGGTATTAAGTGGATATTATGCAAAATTATGCATCGAATGAAGGCTATTTCTCTAACTGATAGAAGAAAGGTTATCATCACGATTAACTCAAGGTGTGATATTTAAAACCGGTAGGTATGTATGTACATCAGCGGATATTGAACTATAATATTTTACTGCTGAGCTGTATAATAGATACTATAATATAAACGTATAACTTGCTAATATCACAAACATATAGCAAGTGTTATCTAATCATTAATTTATTTTAATATTTTATCATTAATACATTTTACATTAGTGCAATTTACGTTGTAGAACAATTATTCCTGTACTTTGACATAATGCGATTTGAAATGTTTCCGAAAATATTTTCTCTTCGGCATGAATATTCATCCTCTGACTGAATTTGTCTTTTTTTTTTTTTTGCTTCAGGTGCAGCTTAGGTCTGCTATCCACTATAATCTTTGTGGCCTTGGCAGTCACAGCGACAGTCCACCATTTTGATATTTCAGGCAAGTAGAAATTCTTAATTAATTCCTTCGAAGTATCAGAATATATATAGACTACGCTTTAAGAACACATTCCTTCAGCTAACCAAAACTATTATAAATTGATAGCTTACAAGGAAATTGCTTATAATAATATTAAAAGAAGATCTGAAAAATAATAAGAATTATAGTTACTAAATTAGCAAAATCAAATTCATATAAAATTAACGATTACTATTAGAAATATTTAACAATTATTAATTTATTTCCTAATTAATATCTGGGATGTTTGTTCGTAGTGTTGAATAATATCGTTTAGACCTTTTATTTACAAAGTTTTGTTTGTCATTCGGGTTAAGCAGAAAGGATAAAACGAAAAGATAAAATTAAATAAAAGTTTCTTTAATTAATAAATATATTAATAATTGAAATATAATAATAGGATCTATTAATCAGGCGCGTTAATAAGACACATTATTATTTTAACTATATCTTAATTGTTTCACGAATCTTCATGAAATATTCATTAACTCTATCACAATCAATACGTTGTCTTTAATAATTTTCTTTATACATTTATCATTCGCGGGTTTAGTGTGCTCAACGTTATTTTCGTCATTGGCCATTGCAAAAGTTCAAAATTGTAAAGTTCAAGGAATCTTTCACCGTGCGTTAACAAAATTAAAATATGCATCGAGAACTCGAAAATCGTGTTTTTTTTTAATAGCCATGTATCTGTTGTGCAACGAAAAAGGCACATGATCGTTGCTGTTACAATTTTGAGGAGAATTGTCAAAGACAATCGTGAGATTTCTCTCACGCCGTAGCAAAAATTCGTTGTTGTTGTTGATCGCGATGATGTTCCATAGTTACATCAGAAAATCGACTCGCGAATAATATCTCGTTAGTATTAAGGAACTCATTAATGTAATCATTAATCATCTTTCATTCGCTGTACGTCGTGTCGCGTAGTAATTCCTTGGCTACACTGGCACATGAAACTATTTAATCACTTGCCTCAGAAAATTTTTATGAACATATTATGTGCAAGTAGATTAACGGAATCATTTTGAAATTTCATTACCACTGTAAGAAGACGTGACTATCGTCATTATATCCATAATTGAAAATGTATATGGCAGGAAAGTTACCTTAAACTCTAAAAGATTATATAAGATATTTATTAAATAATTACCATTACTACAGATATGAATAGTGAGCTTAAACATAACAATTATTACCAAAGATGGTCTCATTATAGTAATAGTAAATAATTGACTGTTCAAATTCTTCGACGCTTTTTATATCTCATAATTTCCATATACATTTTCAGATTCGTTTCACCAGTATAATCATAATAGTCGTGTTTCGTTACATAGGATTCATATATTTAAAAATGTTTTGTATAAATTATTCATAAAATTTTAGATAAGTGAACATATCTTTAATATTGTTAATCTGAGAAACATCGTGTAAATGATTTGCAATTAATCAATAAATAATAGATTTTAAATTTACTAAAGTCGCGCAGTTGTTTCTTGAATTAATAACTTTTCTTAAAATATCCGTATAGATATATAAGTTTTGGAATATTTTCATATCAAGAAAAGAAAGAAATGTAATAAATTGAGAAAACCAGGCACTAGAATCTATTGCAAATTTCTTATATACTTTGTATATCAATTTTGAATATTTATTTCAATTTAATTTATTATCCGTTTGCTTTATTGTATAACGTTTTTTAATACTTTTCTAATTTACTTTTGCCCTCATGGGTTTGTGACGTAAACTGTCACACTTAAAAGCTTAAGTTTTATGCAAAAGTATAAGTAGTATGATTAATTAATTGCGTTATTTTTATTGACACGAAGCTGTCAAATTATATATGTAATAATAAAAAAAACTTGATAACTTTTTATAATGAAATATTTCTTTGCTTATAAGATAGTAAAATACGATTAATTATAATTGACGATGACTTAATCTGGTAAGAAAGATAGAAAATAACAACTATTGCGAAATTATTCTATAAATAAACAGCAATGATTTCTTATGCAAAACTATTCAAATGTATGGAATACATTTTTTGGCCATGACTCAGGCTCTGAAAAATTTGAATGTAAATATTCACTATATACATACGTGCATTTATACACACATACATACACGTATAGACAACATATTATAGGATATTAATATTTTTCTTTATATTAAGCATTGTTATTCATTAATAATAATTTGTGAAATAACTATAGTCTGTAGAATGTGTAAAGCGTTAAGAAGAGGTTTGTTATATATTATACAAATAATATTTTACATAAATAATATTGCATATACTATACATTTTTATACACCATAATATTCCTACAATTCTTCGTTGTAAATTTATAAGAAAAATTATGCTCTATTCACAGATTATGTTTATGGAGTTGATCATGATTTGCAAGCAAGAGCACGCGCAGGAATCGAGGCAGAAAGATTTACTTACCAAACGAACGCTAGGTAAGTTTATCTGTCTCTGTACTGTTTAATATGTTATATGGGATTTATAGTATAAACATATTAATATTTGTTAATAGTACGATATCATATTAATTTCTGGCTAACGATCTTTCTTAAACTGTTTTATTAGTTCATGTACATATCTATATGTCGGGTTTGTCGGGTTGGCGTTAGATTTAGGGGCGCGTAGCGTATCTTCGTTAGGACAAGCCATCGTAGTTGTTCAATGGAGATCATATTTACAATTATATGTACAAGTGTTGATTTAACAGAGTTTGACAATCAAACGTGGTGATTAGACACTCTTGATGTTAAAGACAATGTTCTTAGGTTCAATAACGAATCCACGGTCAACGGGGAAAACTCTTTGTACAATAGAATATATTTTGAAACACAAAGTGACGTTAGCTGTGACGCTCGGTATCTTTCTGACTGACTGACAAGACGATGCGTGCAAACTCTCCAAGGTGATCGCAAGAATAAAAGACTGATACGATCGCATTTGTCAATTGCATATTGACCGGGGATATCGACAAAATTCCAGGCGTCGTTACTAGGCAGACCCGCGTAGAGCCGTCATTGCTCCTGCCCGGGGATTGTTTGTTAATACAGCGTGTGTCCTTCGATATTGGTACTTCTTCTGTTAAGTAAAAACGTTCATCCCGTGACCGTGGCTACGTTCGGCGACCAGTTGTGTCACTTGGAGCCCAAGCCCACTGCCACAAATCTCGTATCACAACACTACTTCTAAGTTCTATTATTTAAGTACATCTATAATAAATAGTTTAGACCAAAATATCGGGGATCTTCCCAAAATTCCAAAAGAAAGGACCAATGTCCTGCTTCTCCGACATATATTTTCTTAAATGTCAATTAACAAGTATATATATACATATACTTTGTATTTAATAAAAGTCTTCGTTTTATGTGCCATTATAATAATTAAGATCACATCGTCTATTACAGTTTGGATTTCCACGATATTTTATAAATATATTCTATAAAATTGTGAAATTTTCGAAATGCGATTAATATAAAAAATATTGGCATTTTTAAACGTATGTACAATAGAATATTCATGTACGATGTTTATCAAGATATTTGACTGAGTTATAGTAAACACTAGCGTCAAATGTAACGTATCATTAAAGAGCAATTAATCACAGTCAGTTGGAATGGTTTATCAAATAATAAGTGTCGAAGAATATCGATTCGTCACTTTCTCGTCATTAATTGTGTAGCAGGACGCACGTTAGTCTTCGTTCAAAGCAACAGGACAGTTCCGATAGATTCAATGCAATTACCTAATTCATTAATGTTTTATTGAATTTTCTATGCCAGAAATATCGAAGGTCCCTTGCTTCATCGAGTTTATAATGAAACTCGTCACAGCTGAGTTAGTGCAATTTGTCGAATAAAAACGTCTGTTTGTACGCGTTACTATGCATCATAAAGCATAAAATATTCTCTTTATTTTTCATTTATTGTTACATAATACTTTGAAAAGTATATAGAAAATGTCACAAATAACGAGATAATGTAAATATTATGTTGTTCCATGTTGATTACTTTTATCCATTAATTTTCGTTCGTTGCAGCTTCTCTAGAAATTTGTTCGTCTTTTAAGTAATATACAAGAAATGTATTCATAGATCTTCAAATATATTTGTAATGAAAAAATAATTTTAATACGCATCGTCTAGATAACAGCTTGTCAATTTCAGATTTTATAAAACTGACTGACTGATTTTGTTAAACTCGTAATTTTGATATAGAACTTTCTCAATTATGTTGAATCTAACTTGTTGGACTTTATTTCTGATTCAGTGAATCTTGTACACTGACTCGAATACGAATCGATTTGATATAATTGTCGATGCTGTTCTCTCAAAGACAAGTGGAGAAGCCGACTTTTCTCTATCATAAATCTGGTGTAGGTAGGTAATTATCTTCAATAGATTTTGGAAAAAAGAAAATTTTCTGTTTATCATTGTTAGACTGCAGATGTTGATGCATTTTAAGTAGAAGATTTGAACATTCAGAAAACACAAGAATTAATGTGCAAGAATATCCAAAGTAAAGCGTTCGTTCTAAAATTTAGCATCTGAAACGAATCTGTACATACTACAATTTCTATTAAAAATATAATCTGCTATATAATCAATATAATCTTAGATTGGTAATCGTAATTCGCTATTGTCCTTTTCCAACAATGTTTCAATGGATGATCAATTTCTCATTTTTCATAATGAATTTCTTCAAAAGTAGGTCATAAACGACCTTGTTCTTTAACAAACACTTCGTTAGTTATGTTCTAACCATTGACTATTTATGTACCGACCACTAACGGTTACGTTTGTGTCATCTCAAGGCAAGTTCGAGCCATCACATTGTAAAGTCAATAATAATAGTCAAATAATATATACTGCAAACTATAAAGACCAGTTCACACCCTAGAGTTAATCTCTCCCGTATGAAACTTATAGCTAGTTACTGTCAATACTTAGGTCAATATTGTCTTAAACCCAGCTGTGTTATTAGGTTGTCCGAAAAGTTTCTTTCGTTTTGTAAGGAAATAATAGACGCACAATGTTTCTTGTTTTATATTAGTTTATCGAGTTATGCGCGAACATAATAATAGAAATAGAACGAAATGGGTCACACCTTCAATAAAATAATTCAATAAAATAATATAAAACAGAAATTGCTGTTCATCTATTATCATCTTACGAAGCGAAAGAAATTTTTCGGACAACCCAATATATTCGTATAATATTAAAATAATATTGAATAATATTATACGAATATTATTTAATATTCTAGTAATAGAAATATTACATCATGCCTATTTCACTGTAACAATTAATATTTATAACATTCTTGTATACACTGAAAACAAACATACATATTTAGAAGCTTATTCAAATTAAACACTTTCTCTTACAGCCAATTTTATTTTGCTATATACGTGTGGTTTAATCCTTTTGATCCTACGCATCGCTTGTCAACGTACATATTAGATATTCGTTAATCTATAAATTTTTATAATTCGAATATGTTCAACGAAATCTATGATCATTCCTTTACGAGTTGTTTTTGCATTATTTCTTCGTAAACTTTATAGAGAGATCACAGACATGTTATCCTTTTAACCTAGCAACTATGAAAAATAAGAGCACTCGATACTTCGATTCCTAATCTCTTGGACGTAAAACTCTTTTGTACTTATGAGTCCACTATTTTTTAATACTTTCCTCCGTTTCTATCGAAAATAAATTATACCTATAATTGCCTATAGTGTACACGATTAGAGGAAATAATCCCAAGTAGAAATTTATTTCATTCTTTAAATATTACAATCAGAACTTTACTTTAGAAATCTCGGACTTTTTTATGCCATACATGTATATGTATATTCTATACATTTAAGTTTAAGTAATATTTGGAAATATATAAATATAAAATAAAATTATAATATAAATATAAAATATAATATACAGGGTGGTTGGTAACTGGTGGTACAAGCGGAAAGGGGGTGATTCTACGTGAAAAAAGAAGTCGAAAATATAGTCGAATCACCCCCTTTCCTCTTGTACCACCAGTTACCAACCACCCTGTATATTTAGAGCCCTAAGATGACTGTATGTATCAATTCTACACTAGATATATGTTTGTAGTAAATATTTCGTAACTTATTTTTAACTAATTATACATGTGGGATAGTGTGGCGTCAGGGAGGGACGTGGCGAGAGGGGTAATTATTTATTAGCGTTGTCAAGATACGTTAACGTTGTCAAAGAGTGTTGTGAGCATTACCAAGGTATGTTAAGGAAAAAACTGAATATGGAAAACACTGTAACGAGAGTTAGGAGAGTCAGAGTTGAATTTATCGTTGTCGTGTGAAGATCGTTGTGTCGTTGTGTCGTAGAAGTAATGAGTAACGAATACGTGAAACGAAGTATTATATTCGACTTCGTGTGAGTGCAAACGATATTGTATAAATCATACTGTTACCTACAAACTAATAATGTAACATTCCTACATATATATATATATATATATATATATATATATATATATATATATATATATACCATAATTAGATATAGTTCATTGAATATCATGTGGATATCATAATTACAAGAAAAGAAAAATTGTAATGTTCAATTACATAATCCTTGCATTAAGATGTAATTGAATATACAATTACATTTTTAAATTAAACCTGAATCAAATATTAAGTATATACAGCATGCATATATATACATGCTATATTGTATAAGTCCAAAAAATGATTTTTTCAGAAATTCTAGCTGGATAGTTCATTCTAAGCGAAAGAAGCAATAGGAAAATTACTTTTCAGTTCTCTTATTGCTTCTTGTACCCTATAGCGAACTATCCAGTTGGCATTTCTGAAAAAATCATTTTTCGAACACTTTTTCGAGTTCGATCGTATACGCAACAGGTTAATAAACCATCATTTAAGCCCTTAATTAAGATCACTCATTTTTCTCAACAAGTAATCTTCGTGTCAGCTAAAACGTCCAAATGTTGCAATAATATAACACATATCAAGTGTGATCGGTTCGTGTTCGTATTTAAGTAAGTCCTGTGCGAGTTTTACGAGCCGTAATAAATCACTCGTGACACTCAAACCGTTCAATCAGTTAACGTAACGTAGGTAATCGCCGTGACTTTCTATTCTGCGAGGAAATGGACGTTTGAATCATCGTGGAGAAGATTTTGAAAAAAAAAAAGAAAAGAGAAGAATGGAAAGAAAAATGATAAGAAAAAAAGGAAACGATTTGCGATTTTTCCATGAGGAATTTATGGTACAACAACAACGAGGAAGTATAATTCATGCGTGAGTCATGTGAGCCATGTAAAATGTCTAACAATAAGAAGTTGCCTGCTGATGCATGTGCATGGTTATAAATCAAATCGCTTTCGCACAGTAAAGGATTGCGTGTTATGTACGTACAAATTGCTCCGCGGGAACGATATCTGAAGCTGTATCGGACGTATGCCAGTATTATCAATTAGAGGAACTACAGTTCCCTGCGAACAAAGAATAATCGAAAGAATGAGATCTGCTTCTTAATTCGTATTTTCCTTCTGTCTGTACACCAAGAGGGAGACTTTTTAGAAGAGAAGAATCATCGTGAGATCGTTAAATTTAAGTTATTTTAATAATTTACTAAATCAAAGGATTCTCCGTTTCACTTTCTTATGAAAAACGATACGAGCAGTAAGATTATTTCAATTTTTAGAAATTCATAATTTTTATACACATATTCAAACATTCTTTATACTTATTTTTACGAACTATGTACTGAATGTGCTAAAAATGGAGATTATTCGTTATTAGATCATGTTTATGGAAATTTTAATTTTTATAAATACAACGTAAGAAAGGGAAAGTAAATTGAGATTTATTTCGTTTTTCAAATACTATAAGGGATAATTGAAATATTTTGTATATTATGTGCATTGTCTATGCTTCTCCACATTTTAATTTTCCACAGATACATAAATATGCATAGAATATTCATTATGAAATAATAAGTCGAAAAGTAGAGAATAAAGTTTTTATGTGTACTCTAATTTTCACTACTACTACATTTTCCTCCTAATTTCATATCTTATATTTTATTTGTCTATTATTCATTTTTTATTTATTGTTCTTATTTATCATCAGCTACGTTGAATGATTTTGTAAATGTAAAAGATAGTAAGCTTCGTATTATTAATTTAGGAATGCTATTGCATATAGAATTGTGTTCTTCATTTTAATTTTTTCACCTGATATTCAAATATTCTGAAGGTTCTTCAGCTATGAATAGTTTAGGCTAAATAGCAAAGTATTATAGATGTTGCAATCATCCGACAAGCCAAATATATCAAATAGAATAAGTTAATTGAAAGGATATTGAACCTCGTATTCTATTTAATAACGGATTTTTGACGAATAATTTTGTATTTGATGAAAATTTCGGCAATCGTAAGCTGAGTTTATTGAGCGTCGCGCGTGAATTGCGATAAAATAGGCTGATTTCTAGTGGATCTTACACAAGCGAAACTTATACAAAATTAAATTGTGCGAGGTGTGTATAGAATTCTATGATCAAATTCAAACATAAACGCACACATACATATTTCTACGAGCTTTTTCATCCAAAAGAGCCACAGAAACCGAAAGGAACAGCGCAAAAAAACGACCCTGTCGGTCGGAGTTAAAGCAACCGTAGCGACTTTCTATCGGTAGCAAGAAAAACCGACCTTGCAACAACAATTTGCGGAGAAAGAAACGATGAGC
This sequence comes from Bombus huntii, assembly GCF_024542735.1. Taxonomy (NCBI): domain Eukaryota; kingdom Metazoa; phylum Arthropoda; class Insecta; order Hymenoptera; family Apidae; genus Bombus; species Bombus huntii. Next base: position 23,908,262 of record NC_066238.1, read on the forward strand.
CTAACGGATTTCTCGGTCAGCCAGGAAGGAAGCCCTGCGACGACGATCGCGGTCTTTGCGTTTCACATCGGTGCAACATCGACGCGGCGGCCACCGATTGATTTTTAATTGATTTATAATTATGGAAGATTTGTATAATTATTACAGAGTATCTCAGCGATCGTGACAAGACTGACAATAAGATGACGAAACGGATCGAAAGTATAGAATAAAGTGTTTTCGTACAACACATCGTTTTCGAAAAGATCGAATCTCGAAATTTGTCTTGAATTTGGCTAATTACAGATTGGACAGAAGTAAATAATTGACAGGAGGTTATTCTGCATGTGAAAATAAGTCGATAACGTGGAATAAAATTTTCCCGTTATACGCCTCCATCACGAGAAAAATAAATTTAGAAATTCTTTGACTAGATATATTCAAACCTTATTTTGTTGAAGATGAAGTCTCAAACGGAAAAATATTGTTCCACATTTTTTACTTATCTTTTGCATGCAGAATAATCATCTGCTGATTGTTTGCTCGTACGTAGTCGGTAATTAGCCAAGTTTAAGTTCAATTTTCCAGCTCAATTTTCTCGAAAACGAAGCGTCATACGAAAAGATTTTATTCTACGTTTTTAACTGTATTTTATATTGTTTTGTCACTCGCCGACTGTATCGCAATTGCTGGGATTTATATATTACAGTGTAAAGAGATAGACGTGCAATCGATGAAGACGTTAATTATTTGGTCAATGTGAAAATTACCAAGAAAACTTCAAGAATCTCTATTTTGTTATGTAATTCACCATTTTAAGCTTCGCGAAATTAACGGACACTAGAAGGAAAAACAGAAGTATCTTCGTTAAATTTTCACGATCTTTTTCCATTGCAAAAATTATTCCTCTATAAAATGTATGGCATCTAAAACAGTTCAGTGTAAATATCAGCTTCTATCCGAAGAAGGAATATCGACCGAAAAGTGGTAGTCTTTGAAACAATACAAATTGATAACATCATCGTATTTTCATAATTTTTGTGAGTAGACTGCGAATGTTTACGCACGTATAAAAAGTTTCAATGCATCGAATTAAAGGATTATTTGTAACATTTTGAGGAGGAAAGAAATCTCTACATAGGCTCTATTGCTTCAACAGACAAATCACTGCAGACGTCGATGAATGTATATCATTCTTTTTTAATATTTTTCAACTATCCATTGTGCATTCTAGGCATTTTTCCAAATAAAACCACGTAGAAAAATATTTCTCCAATGTTCGTCACAGAAAGTAAGAATCGTGAAACTTCTCCTGTATCAAATGTACACGAAGATCAAATTTCGTTTCGATCAAATAAACATCCAGAGTCTACCCAGAAATAGATTACGTTCTATTAAAGGGGGGGGGGGGGGGGGGGGCTAAGGTTAATTCGTACAAAATAAAGCATGCTTTTGTGAATTAGTTGTGACGAAACAGTTAAAATCTCTTTATTAAAACCAATAGTACACTAAAGTATGACATTCGAAGAATATTGTATAAAATTTTCACGGAGAAATATTAAAAAATACGGCAATGGCAGCAATTATTCGGACGTGTCCCAGAAAAAGGGTAGAATTGCGGTGCCCCTGATAACTTGGTGCTGAATCATTCGAAATCAAAAAATCAAAGTTCATTCGTTAGGTAACAGTTTTCCCCAGGTAACGCTGGGAGAGTTTTTCGAAATTTCAATTTTTCACTTTTTTGGATAAATTAGCCGATTTTGCGAAAATTTGCGGCTAATTGTCTCTTCAAAGTGATCTAAAAAAGTGAGAAATTGAAATTTCAAAAAACCCTCCCAGCGTTACCTGGGGAAAACTGTTACCTAACGAATGAACTTTGATTTTTTGATTTCAGATGATCCAGCAGCAAGTTATGAGCAATTCTACTTTCTCTACTACTAACGTGCCTTATTTTTGTACGAATTAACCTTAGCCCCCTCTTAAGGATCCTTAGAAATATAGAGACTTCAAGGCAAACCGACGATCGGGGAATAAGATATAATAAAATAACGAAAAGCACGACTTATTCCTACTGACATATTCGTTTGCAAACAGCGTGCGATGTGGCGCGTGTCGATGCGCGGCCAGCCACCTTCCTGTGGCCGAGGAAAGGCGATAGTACCGGTAATGATCGGACGAGAAACCTTCCTCGTGGCTGAAATGCCGCCACGGAAGGACGCGCCGGCAACCGACACTCCTTTTCTCGGCCATGAAAGTAAAAGTTCGCTCGTGGCAGAGTTACCGCGAGAAAAAGCAAGAAAATAGAGCAAGAAGGATGGAGGCCGGACTGGCCGACCTACTGGAAAGCCTCGTCACGTCCGTTTATTGCTCTTCTGTTCCTTCGACACTTCCTTTTTGTTCGCAGTGCCCTTTTATGCTTGTTTTGCGAAGCTACTTCGTTTGTTCGTTCTCTGTTTGTTGAATTTGGACGTGTTGTGGGAAGAAGAGAAATAAGGTACGCGAATTGAATTTTGAAGGCAGTAGAACAATGGTATTTTCGAACGTCTTGTATCTTTCGTTTCTTTTTTAATCTCGTTGACGGAGCTTTTTAGTTTGTAATTGTGGCTGATTCGCGATTCGTGCATTATGTTATTAATTTATATTAGGATTAATTGTAGGAAAGTTGGGAATGAGAATTAGAGGTACTGTTAACGACTCTTGATTCTTTACGATAGTAAATTAGCTATATGTTAATAACATTGTTAATGGGAAGAAATTGAATTAGGATTCGATATATAATAAATTTAGCACTCACAATCACGTCTATTTATTCCTGTCAGAACTCATTGTAAAGAGCATTACACATTGGCGTACTTTGACTGAGATCTAGTTTTATCGTTAGAGAGACCTCGTTTTAGAATATAATTTTTCACTTGAGAATTACTGGTATTGTATGAGCTTCTGAATTCCACCAGTTTGATTTCTATGACCATTTTATAAATATTATAAAAATCACATGACATTTGGAAGTTACGGTGTACATTTTATATCTTTTATTACAATATGTTTCGTTGTAACAAAATGTTCACAAAATTATAAAAATTATAAACTTGACAAGTGTTGTTTAATAATCTGACATCATTGTCTGTTAATATAAAAGTGAAGAAATTCAATTGAAAGCTACTACTCTCTTCAAAACTTGCTCTTGTACAAAGTTGATATCTGGAAACTATTTTGATTTTTATTAGATACTGAATGTGAGTAAAAATATTAAGCGAGAAAAGAATTGAACGAGACAATACTTTGTACTGTACAATTACGTACAATTACTGCGACTTATTCGAAAAGTCTTATTGTAGCGTTCAACAAAATGAGATAATCGTATTTTCTCATATCACGATTCAGCGATATAAATTATGGACCAAGGTAAATATTGCGTATAAAACGTCATATACAATCAATATACGAAACACTTCACTTTAACTAATATAAACTCTCTAAAAGGCCTCGATACAATAAATCTCTTTAAATTGCAACAACGAAACTGTCCGTATGGGATACATGTTCCATAATACACAGTATCGTAAATCACAAGAAACATCACTAATTGCAGAAAAACCATTAATCTTTCCACTGTTACCCAAGATTAAACGCCATTTAAAACCACGAGCAAGTAAACAAAAAATTTTGGACGTACAGCCCTGTTTACCAACGTAAATCCACATTCTTAAACTGAATCATTATTTTCATATTATCGTCGCATTATCGAATGCTTAAAAACTGAAGACAAACACATTTTTGCGTCTACGAGCAAATAATCGTTGGCCAGAGTCATATGAAACGAAATTTGCTGCAAACTTTCCGAAAACTCGAATATTGCTCAAGTTTTGGCGTAATTCAACGTTCCTCTGCAGAACGCTGGCAAATATACAGTTACTTCCCAAAGTATTCGGTAACAGTTGTAAAATTTGATTACAATTCCTGTTATAAAAACAGTACTTCGATTCTTTATGCCAGTGGAAGCGCCACAACGTAACAGAAAACTCGACTTAATGTCGTTAAGAAAGACAAAGTGACTGAGTTTTTGTAAAAAAAAAAAGAACTTTTCGGGGATGTCCTATATAGTAATTTGTAGTCGATTGAAACATTTTTATTCGAAACATTTTTGTGTCAGATTAACGGCAATGCCTGAAAAATCGTGAAAAATCGACAGTTTGGTACACCCTATCAAGAAATCTGATTTACTGTATTATAAGTCATTGTAACATGGTATACATGTTATTTCCGTTTCACCGTTAAATTTAATTCATAAAATTCGAAAAAGAACAATTTCAAAATAATAATAATAATTCCAGTCGAAAAACTGATATGGGTTGTTCCAGTTACGTGAATTATTCTGTACAACGAATCTGTCTAAATTTTATCATAAAATAATTCAACGTGATTAATTTCAATTTCAACGAATATTTCAAAGAAATATATAATTTTGAAATACAATCAACGACGTTTCACAAAAGGAGAGTTGAGAGTTAAACAAATACTTTCATAATTACCTAGATATATAGCTATACACATAATTCCATTTCTGCGAGTAACTGTAGCAGCCAAGTCGAGTTTCGCAACTGTGTCGCGACATAATTCGCGATTTAACTGTAATTGCGATTCACTTTCCGCATCGGGCAATTCACCTTCTCCAATTCGGCGAAAGGTATCACGAGGTTGAACGGTAATTACGTTTTGCGGTTTCAGGATATGTGCTGCAACGTTCCGGCCGTTTCGTCAGGCTGATGTGCTTTTAATCTGCCGTTTTAATTCGGCCGATGCTTTACAGTTTTCTCTGCGAATACCTAGCTTCCTTGGAAACGACGTTGCGCAATCACCCGCGAAAATTAAACGACTATCCAGCACGAAAGGGATGGAGAGAATATTGTACCGTAGATAGGAAGTTTGTAGTGATGGGTTGATGAAAAGGAGAATCTCTTTTGGTCACAACTGCATGCGTCTATACATACTATATATATATCGGAGATGTAGGACATCGGTCCTTTCTTTTGGAATTTTGGGAAGATCCCCGATACTTTGGTCTAAACTATTTATTGTAGCTGTACTTAAATAATAGAACTTAGAAGTAGTTGTTGCGATAAGATCTGATTATGTTTGCCCGAGATTTGCGACAGTGGGCTTGAGCTCGAGGTGACACAATTGGTCACCGAACGTAGCCACGGTCACGGGATGAACGTTTTTACTTAACAGAAGAAGTACCAATATCGAAGGACACACGCTGTATTAACAAACAATCCCCGGGCAGGAGCAATGACGGCTCTACGCGGGTCTGCCTAGTAACGACGCCTGGAATTTTGTCGATATCCAATTTGTCGGTCAATATGCAATTGACAAATGCGATCGTATCAGTCTTTTATTCTTGTAATCACCTTGGGGAGTTTGCACGCATCGTCTTGTCAATCAGTCAGAAAGATACCGTGCGTCACAGCTAACGTCACTTTGTGTTTCAAAATATATTCTATTGTACAAAGAGCTTTCCCGTTGACCGTGGATTCGTTATTGAACCTAAGAACATTGTCTTTAACATCAAGAGTGTCTAATCACCACGTTTGATTGTCAAACTCTGTTAAATCAACATTTGTACATATAATTGTAAATATGATCTCCATTGAACAACTACGATGGCTTGTCCTAATGAAGATACGCTACGCGCCCCTAAATCTAACGCCAACCCGACAAACCCGACATATAAAGGGTGGATGGTAACTGGTGGTACAAGCGGAAGGGGGGTGATTCTACGCCAAAAAAGAAGTCGAAAATATAGAATAAAAATTTTTCGTTTGAGACTGTTTTCGAGAAAATCGTCTTTGAATTTTCGTTCGGTACGCGTGCATTTTATCACGTCTCGTTATAACGGATCTCACTATAGATCATTGTCTCGATGGAAAAATTAAAAAAAAAGTTAAATAAAAATTTTTATTCTATATTTTCCGCTTGTACCAACAGTTACCAACCACCCTGTATATTCTAAATTCTGTAAATTCTTCGTAGAATATTTTTTATTGGAATTTGTATTATTGACGTGAATAAAGAAGACCATAATTTCTATGATTGTTAGAATTACAGTGAATCATTATTTTTTATTTTAATTTATTTTAATTTTCTAATTAATTATTTCTAATCTCATATGTTTGAAATATTATCTATCATTGTTTCTAATGATCGAAAGTTGAATATTTGTACATGTAATGAACATCTAATAACTAATCGTAGGTTTACATACGTTACATAAGTTTTGTTTTAAAGTAATAATTATAACATTTAGTATTTTTCATAAACTTATCAGCAATTAAACGTTTCTTTGAAACTATACATTCTGCTTTGTAGAAAATAAAGATATATATAGTAACTTATGTTAGCATTCGTCTTTTCCTCAAATTTTCTCGATATTAGTACACCAAAAATAATTTCCTGTATCTATGTTGATTCGTTCTAATAAATTTAGTTCAGCTTTTTTCAATTTGTTTCGTGCAATTAAAAATGGACTTGATTGATAAGATTTATTTTATACAAATCCTTTGATTTTTCCAGGTACCAAAATAGGCCAGAATCGAACGATGCTCCCTGCAGAATCATACCGGATAGACCTTGCCCGCCGAGCAAGTATAGGACACCTTCTGGTGCCTGTAACAATATACGACATCCTGTTTGGGGTGCTCGTGGTGCACCCTTCTTGAAATTACTGCCACCGGTATATGCTGATGGTAAGTAATTATGTTCATGAATAATACATATACCGAAGCGTGAATAAAATAGTTCAAATCGGATATCAAAAAAAATACGAACGCTACATGAACGTTTAACTTGAAGAATGAGGAAAAAGAACAGTAAAAATATATTATTTGCACAGCTATCATCTTTTGCAAATTAATCTGACCAAGCACGTTTAGATACTTTCATACAACTATCGTTATTTATTTTACATTATATTAGTTAGCTTTATAATTAGTTGTTTATAGGTCTATCTATCATTATAATAAGCTGCTAAGACCTCGTTCACATTAGGTAATTTTTGGTCGAGCGATTCAATCGACGACCTTAAGTTGTGCAAATTCACCAATGTTAAACACAATGTTAAACACAATGGCAAACACAATGTTAAACAAATCGAAATGACTTAGAGTTGTCCAACTGAAAATAGCACGTTCTTCTATTTTTGGATGAACGACTTGATCATTTCAATTTAATCGCCTAATGTGAACACGACTTAAGGATCCAGTTGAAAACACACGTTGAGTTTTATAATTCCTGCAAAGGATTCGTTTGTTTCAGAAATTTTAGCGATTGAAATATTTGATTGTAATTTGTTAAGTTTTCTCTTATAGAAGTGGAATTAATGTCGATGCGTGTGGTTTACATACGCAATGTAGAATAGAATGATAAAATGATGATGATATTTATTACATAAAACAAAACAATCTCCCTATAGACTCCTATTTTATATAATTTTATTTATTTAATTTCATAATTAAATTTTTTCTTGAAAATATGCATATCGATAAATGGAGATTCGTTCATTTTCTTCGCATTTCATAAAGTATAGCGTTCCTTTTGTTTTTCTTAAATTTTCTAATCGATACTTTGGAATGTTCAAGCTGTAGCATAATTTTAAACTCGCATAAAATGTACGATGAATGAGATTGAAATGTCAATTTTGTATTTTTTGTTGTATTCGGTATGCGTAATCATACTAGAAGAATCTTACACCAAATTTATCAACTGCTACGCTAACAAATTAATTAGGTGCGTTAATTAATAATGACATCCGATATTTATAATTAGACTGTAGGAAAAAAACTAGTAAAATAAATCTTCTTTACTACGAATTTATCAAAAAACCTCTATTTTGATATAAGAAGATGTTTACGTGAAATTATATAGCTTGTGTTTTTTTATTTATTTTTTTGTTTTTTTTGACAGATATGTAGTAAAAAAAAAGTTTCGTATACAATACTATAATCGAAGCTATTAAAATAGAGAGAAGTATTCTAAGTGACTTTGAGAAATCTAGTCTATATGTAAATACGAGAGAAATTATAATTTATTATTGATATTTTATATCACAGAAGATATCACAAAAATTATGCGTAGAAAGTTTTAAATGTCAATAGTTACGTAACTATTAAATAGTTTTCAAAAATTTGTTAATGATCGCCCTGTGTAATTTACTTACATTATGCGTCACAAAAATGATTAAAGACAGGATATTATTAAAGTTAGATAATAATTTCTAATAAGATATAAACTTATTTAAATAAGATATACGTTAAAGACAGATAATAATTTCCAGTTAATTAATTTGTATATTTTCTAATGATTTTAATGACCGGAAAATGAATTACAAACTCAAACTTATAAACCCAAAATTTAGTTTGTCCTGTCTTGTTGTACTTACAAAAGAAATACGATCGTAAGACATTATAGTTCGTTTCAAGCATTCTTTTTCTTCATCTAACATTTTTTTCTAATTACAATCAAAAAAATATAGGAAATATATTTTTACACTGAAATATGAATTATATGTACTATCTTGCATATCTTACTGTCTATAAACTACGAATCACTTAGCACATTTATTGTTAGTACAGGCTTAAGTAGCTTAAATTAGTGGTGTTAACCAGGTCATCCTGTAACCAAAAATTTCTCTAATTGAACCTCTCAAAAGTCAAAATCACCAATTAGGCAATATTTTTTGTAAATTTCTTAATATTTTTTCTAGCTGTCTTTTCACTTGTCACAAAGAGATAGCATAGATAACAATAGATGGAAAGGAAAGTTTGTGAAAATATTTAAATATCTTTTTCGCGTTTCTCTACTTTTTAATTGATCGAATTAGTAAAAGAATGTATATCAAAGAAAGATCAGTTTCAATTACATCAACCAACCAAAGCAGATGTTAATCCTTACAAACGTAAATGCGATATAATTTATTTGTAACAAAGATTACTAATAAGAGGTCTCTAAATAAAGAAATTATATCCAGACGACTCTTCTCCGACTTTTTACTAACAACATCTGCAACAAACGTCTTGTAACTTCCATACACACTCTTATATTGGTTCCAAATTTTACCAATACGATCACGACAATCGTGTCTCATTACAGTGCTGATACAATTTTTAAAACATTTTACGTAACAGGAGAAACGCGTGTATTATAAGAAAAGTCTAAATTGTTATATATCGAAGATTTTGTTACAAGTGTATCTCACTGCAATTAGCGTGTAATTAGTGTCCCGTAATTTATGGGCGAGAGCGTACGTGCAAAGATTCTTCGAGAGTGTTCGGTTCTCGACGATCGTCCCCAGATCCGTCACAACCACTTTCCGTATCGCGAATGGAAAGTGAAAATTGGAACGAGCTAGACGTACGAGCTAGACCTACGAACTGAGAGATCCATTTCGACGAGCGTTGGCATGCTCGCGAGGATTAGAAACGGCGAATTAGCATGCCAGAGGGAGCGGCGAGCCAACGAAATAGAGAGTCCCTCGTCGAGTATCGATTGCGCCATCGTCCGCGCGAATAATAAGCGATTCCACCTGCGATCACCGTCCTCTTCGACTTATTACGCGTTCACCGACAAAGCGGAACAATTCCGATCAGGAATTTTTCTACGCGAGGGAAACACGCGATCGAACGCTTCTTCCTGCATATTCTCTCGGTATGGTTTATATACAGAAGCTCGCAGAAATATTCCAACACTTGCCACAGAGAATGTTTATTAGTATATTATGTGTTTTATATGAAACTTTTTGAAATTCCATTGACACTGTAACAAGACACTGTATAAGACTTCTATTGCAAACAGAAGCTAAAGATGGTCTCGTTAAATACAGCTTACTAACATAGTCGATAGCTGATATGTAATTGACAGCGAGTAATCGAATAATTTGCTTATTTTTGCGAAGCGTATGCTTGTAATGAATATCTTGCAATTTCCAAATAGGTTTTCAGATTCGTTTCAAATTTTAGCAATGTAAGTACGATAGTCGTGTTTCATTGCAGTGCTAATGAGATCTCGAAGAATTTCGTATAACACGTATAAATCATTTATATTGTACAATTATGAAAATTTATGAAAATTTATGGAAATTTTCTGTAGCAAGTATTCAAATATTTTTGTCGGCCACTGTAACCGCTTCGTTCGATTTGTCAGTTGAAACGATGTTGCAAAATGTGGTTTTTTAGAGAAATTCATTGGTACTGACGTTGATTGGAAGATATTATTGGCAAATTGTGAAAGCTGATTGAAAAATAAAATATACACTGTTGAAAACAGTTTAATTAAAGGTTTATATTAAAATTCAATTAATTTCTCACAGTATAATGTAAGAGAATAAAATACCCGTAATTTTGAACCGATATTATTCTATTTTTTGTTTAAGTTAGTATTTTGAGAATGACTTAAAAGTTGTACACAGCTATGTATTAATCACGTTGCAAGTATATAGTAACCATTTGCTAAAAACACGTATAATATATGTTCTTCACAACCGCAAAATTATATTTTTTCCCATTAATTTCAATGATGTAAAATGATTATTTATGTGCGTATTGCTATTTCGATCCGAATATGAATAACATTTTCAGTTTTAAAAGTGATATAGCTTGAGAATGCAGAAGTTTTTGAACTTACGAAGCGTAGGAAATAAATGTTACTATCTTCAGCCTTTTACTAATAGTTAGACAAACAAAGATGTTTGATTTGTATTGCATCTTACTGATTCTTCGGTATGTTTGAACTTCTATTCGGACTTAGCATGACTACGTTAATCTTACTTTTTATGTACCTGCATATTTGTATGAACTTAAATAGTATCTCATTGTTTAGTTATTTTTCTAATCAAAATCTTCGTGAAATATTTTTGAACCCGTAATAACCGCGAAAAAAGAAAATAGAAAATTAGTAACTGCGTTTTATCATCTCGAAAAAAAATATATATTTAATACGAAATTCAGTCCTTTCTCTTGGTTTTTGATATCTTGCTGTGGTACGTAACACTTTCTTACTACCTTCTTTCTAATTTTAAGTTTAACGTTCTATGATGAAAAATTGACGGCATTTTCGAAAGTTTATTAGTTACATAATGTTTGAATAATGACATTTTAGCAAAATATACTTCCATATAACCGATTTCTTTTTCACTTTACTATAGTTTACTGCAAGTATAGAATGATACGTAAGATGTGGAATTGAATGGTTCCAGAGTAAAGTAAAAGAAGAAATTCTTGCGAAAGCGAAGAACCGTAGAAGGAATTAAATTATAATTGAGAATTGAATTGCTCATAATAATTAGATCCTGATCTAAATTCTCGTATATAACGATTTACCACCTAATAATATCTATGAATTCGCGATTCACAATTTCTGACTTATAAACTGTTCATTCGTAATTTTATAATTTCACGTCAAATTATATAGAAAAATAAAGTGTAACTTGTAGAATTTTTCGCAAACTTTCATTTGCTTTATTACCGAATTAAATAAAATTACCAAATATCGACTTAAGATACGTAACTTCCGATTTATAAAATTTTACTAATAATATTAGCCAACGTTTATACATTTCTGAAACATGAACATAAAGTGCATGGAGTGCAGAAACGTATAAAATATGCAAGGCATAAAAATTACAACGTATATCAAATTATAATGTGTACGTGGATAAAACAAGTCCCTGGTCAACGACAGGTCCTATTTCTTTAACTGTATTCATAAATATGTGAATTATGTATTACGTAGCTATTTATCGTAAAGTAATAAGACATAATAAGATATAAAACTAGGGGTCGCTGAACGTTTGACAGCTAGGGATGCGGAAGAAAAGCGAAACTACGGATAAAAATTGAATAGAAAGTTACAGTCGCATCAATGAGCGTACACGAATAATTCTGCATTATGAATAATTCTCGTACGAAAGGCATTTTCTACGTTGTTAGATTAGATACGCGATCATTATTAACGTAACCTAACACAATTCGCAAAAGCTTCGCGATCGATGTTCACTTCCTCTGGTTCTAGAAATATATCCGCAAACTTTTCGTAACAGTTCGCACACAATATGCAGTCTCCCCATGTACCATCTCAATACGGTTCTAAGAATGATTCGTTACATCCAGCTTTTTCTTTGTACTTTCTTCTTTGATCTCTTCTTTTTTGTTTTAAAATTAATCGCAACCAAGATTAAGATTTCATTTCGAAAAAGGTTTTTTAAAAATAAATTGTAAATTCTCTGTTCGTGTCAGTCTAACTTACATCGAAAATATTCTATTTTTAAAGTAAATTTATGTCTAAACGATAATTTACTTTTAAAATCAGTTTATATTATGTGTATTGTAATAGTATAAAATCACATTAAATTGCGATTCATTCTACTGGATATTATTTTCTAAAATCACATTAACGTGTCAAACAATTCCTCAGCAGTTTGTGGCAATATAGTGCAGAGAAATTATTAACTAAAGTTTATTCGTATTATATTAATAATATATAATAACTTCAATACTTTAGAAAATATTTTGTTTGTTGAAAATTATTTTCGAAATGTTCGTTATCGTCTATTAAATATAGCACATTTTAATGTAGTATATAGTACATTTATCGTAGCATAGTATAGTAGCAGTAGTATAGTATATTTTATTTATCATATAGTACATTTTAATTAGTAACTTCATCTTCTGCTTCAACGCCATAAATAAATAAGAAACGCGCTAGGAAACGTTAGAGTGACTACTAAAAATTATTTCTAGAAAAACAAATTAATTTGCATTGCGACTAATGCGATTGTCAGTTTATTCGACGATTAAATCTCAAAAAGCGTTAATTAAAACCTGGATAATGAAACTCATCGGAAGTGTGATTTTGGACGCGGCAAGGGAAGGCGCAAGACAGTTGGCGCCTGTGTCCAGGGAAAAAAAAGATGCAAACGAAAATATGAAAGTGAAAAGAGCGAAGAAAGTGACTCGGGTGCTCTGGCCAGTGGTTCCCCGCGCTTACCTTTCAACAGCGTTGACCCAAAATACCTCTGATCGCCATCGAAGAGTACATGCTTCCACGTATTTTCGTCGCGTCGATTTAATCGAAAGTCTCTCATGTAGCTAAACTGTCGGTGTTGACCAGAATAGCAATCGGCTCAAGAATTTGTACAACGTAACACGTTCGATTGAATGAGTTAAAATGATGGACTCATCAAACGAGATGTTCGATACTTGTCAGAACGAGGAATTTGCTTACCCGAGTGCACTAGTGTATGCAGTGAAATCTAACAATAAATAGGTGTGCACCTTATTCTAAGAATTAATCTATCGTCCTAACTTAATATAGAACTTAACGTGTCCTTTCCTTTAAATTTGGATGTACTAACATTTGTCATTGTTTTAGCTTTGCCTATATTTTCTTTTCGTATATATTAAATTTTGATATATTAAAGCCTATAATTGTTAACAAGTCGATCCAAAAGGATTATTACCAGATTATAGTTTATGAAAAAATTGCCTAAGAAGAATGTGTTAATCTCCGAACAAAAGATGGTAACTGTTGAGGACGATTAGGAGAAGAAAAAGTTATTGTTTGTTACTAAATATACACCAAGTATACATGTATAGCTCGATTTAAAAAGAAATACGACAGTCATCTTAAAATTGTTGATAAGTTTCCAGCTCCTAGTAAAAAATCATCATGCCTCGCATTATACATTGTTCGAATCATATACATACATAATCTTTTCTAACGAAATTCTTGCCTATCTTTTACTCTTTTGACGTTATGGCTTGTTTCAGCGAAGGAAAAAGACACGTAAAAATTATTTTTGGTGACTATTGGCAAAACGGAAGCTACCTCCGACTTTGATCATTTTTTGATCTCGACCATATATCGGATAATATTTAATGGAATATAAACTTTAGGAGTAATATTATAGGACGTAAATTTTATTCTATCGAATATTTTATTATTAAAAAAAATAAGAAAGAGAACAAAAATGATATTTGTACAGGGTGAGTAAATATTCTTAATTTTCTTAATTTTTTGATAATAACATATTCCATAGAATAAACTTTATGTTCCATTCAATGTGATTCTTGAAACTTGTATTCCGCGCAATGGTATTCCTAAAACTAGTACATACATATTTTATACAATAACTGCTCTTAAAATCATGGGCTGCTTCAATTGCTAGGAACACCCTGTATATGCATCGTAGTTAAATGCATTTACAAGTAAACCAAGTTTCGTCTCACACATTTACGAGAATATTTAAATGCCGCTGTTTCCCATGCTTGTCTCCACACACGCATATGAATCAACCTAATTAGGGGCAAGGACAGGTCTTATTGAAATACTTTTCGAACTCTGTTCACCCGTTTCCCATCGTTAGACGAATATTCGTAGCAATCGGCAGATTGATTAAACACGTCGATTCAACGTCATCATCGTGTCACCATAAATCCTGTCAGTACAAGCGTATCGATAGACATATCGAACCGTAAAAAGACGACTGTAACCGCGTAAGACACGTGTGTCTCATTGTCAGCCTACTTTAAAGTCGAGATTCATCGAGTACGGATAGCCATTCGTAACCATGACACAGAATTTCGACACACGTTGCACATTTCGAGGATTGTTAGGACCTCCTTTCCTACTGCTTCACATCGTCATTAAGGCGAATCTGAGTCATTCTATGCAACCAGAAATTCAGAGAATTTTCTGCCAGCTTCAATGGAATCGACGATTTTGGGTTAGGAAAGTAATATCGATTTTAACGATTATGTAAGTGAGTCAACTGTATTTTATTTAGATCACAATTATTATTAACATAATATACAGGGTGGTTGGTAACTGGTGGTACAAGCGGAAAGGGGGCGATTCTACGCGAAAAAAGAAGTCGAAAATATAGAATAAAAATTTTTTTTTTAATTTTTCCATCGAGACAACGATCTACAGTGAGATCCGTTATAACGTACCGCACGCGTACCGAACGAAAATTCAAAGTCGATTTTCTCGAAAACAAAGCCTCAAACGAAAAATTTTTATTCTATATTGTCGACTTTTTTTCGCGTAGAATCACCCCCTTTCCGCTTGTACCACCAGTTACCAACCACCCTGTATATTCTTGCGTATTACGTGCACTGTGTGCTACTTTTGCACCTTACCTAATATCTATTATTTTCTATGATTGTACCATCGCTTCCTTGTACCATTTTCATAAAAAAAAGCTGATTCTGATATTAAACAATGGTATACGATGTTCGATTTCAACTAATTTTTTTATATTTCATCTATTTAAATAATTCTGTATTGACCGAAACTAATGATAGTCTGATAGTGCCATGTTTAGAGAATAGAGGGGATGAGAAAGAAATTCAAGTATGTACTCTTTTTAGATTCATATAATTGAAACAAAAACAGACTTTGTCGCGTTTCATGCCCAACTACCAAAATTGATCGATGTACATTGATTTTTAAGTTTAGACGAAGATCGATTGCTTTATGAATACAAAAAATCATACTTACAAAATAATTTTATTTTAAACTGTGGTGCATGATCCATCTAAGACCGGTTTTCTTGGTACGGTCAAAAACCGACATTACTTCCCCACCAATCTAATAATATATGGCAAGAAGACGATTCGAGGATTCTTCAGAAGTGAAAGGATTGACAAGTATCGTGAATTTCTGAATCAGGAATTTTTTATTGAAATATTTATGTCATATGAGAATATGATTTAGAACACGTAATGTATACATGAGGTTATCAAGTTAGCAAATTGCATAATTAAATACAACAGTATAGGAAATTATTATAAAAAAAGATAAATCTTCCTACGTGCAGAAATAAATGGCATATTTTGTTAATGGAATAATAAATCCGCTCGTTTTTTGATCATTAGTTACATTCATTAGTCCGAAGAAATATTGCAAGAATTGTTACTTATGCTGACACATCCGAAATGGACAAATATTCAAAAAGGAACGTCAAAGAATCTCAAACAGTTTGTATAATTCGGTTTTCTCGTGTTTAAACAGCACGAAAATTATAAACAAAATTACATATAATGCTATATATTATACGTTTATCTAGATATTACGCGAGTGAATTCAGAAGATGTAAGATGTAAGATGGAGAGATGTAGAACTTTCTATTTTCAGACCTGCGTATTTTTAAAGAAATTCCGATAAATAAAAGAAAGGATTATCTTTGAACGTGGTAGATACACAAGTCGCATCGATAATACGGATGGACTGTAATGATATGAAAAAGTATTTATAGATCCGTATAAAAATTTTAAATTTTAAACATTTTTCAAAAAATACCGAAAAAAATGTTCGATTCGGAATGTAATGTATCGAAACGCTTAAGCAGTAACATCTTAACTTCAGTGCTATTATGGAAGATTAATTCATTCAAAAAGAATGACATTAATACTAAATAACAGTATTTTCTATCATTTCATATACATCAGTTCGTACACGTGTAATCAGTTTGTCGAATTACATATACATTAACGTGTTTCTAGAATTATTTAAGAAAATTATCGTTGAAAAATATTACTGTTATAAATTGCGTTAAGTACTAAGTACCATATTGCATTACTTTTGTTGCTACATAATTTTATTCAACATTGAACAATCGACATCAGCTCAAAGTCTGGCACCTCATAAAATAATGTAAAGTAACTTTCTACTTTGAATGAATACTATTCTGCTTCTTAATATAGTATACCTGATCTTACTTGTTATTAAAGATAGCGAAATTTACTACAACTTTCTAGACCAATGCTTATGTTTGACAAATCAAATAAATCTTATTAGAAATCGAAAGCTTTCTGTCAGCATCATATAAGATTACTATGCCTATATAATTCAAGCAAATTCCGTCTTTATTTACGAAAATAATTTCCAATTTTGCAATGTTAAGTATAACGTAAAATATAACAATATTTGTATATACATATAATAAGAAATATATATATATATAATAAGTAATTTTTATATTAAAATAAATTCAATTTAATAAGGTTGATTTAATTAAATTTTATCCGAAATTGTTATTCAACACTATTCTTATACTTTTTTGAAAATAAAATATTACATTTAGCTGAATTAAAGAAACTATCGTTCGTTTAAACTTGCTAATTAGAAAAGAAGAAAATCAAAACTTTTGTCGAGTATCTAATAAGAAAAATAAGAAAGCAAATGTGAAAATAAATAATACAATACAGTATGTACAATAAGTTGCGATAACTGGCGTAAAAAGTATTTGAATTTTTCTAATACGAAAAAATTAATCAATATATATCGTAATATCAAAACCTAACATTCTACGTATACATACATGCACACATGTGCCTATATATATCTTCTAAAAATATATTTTCTACCTTCAAGCATCAACATTTGAAAAAATCAAACTTGCTACTTTTATATATAATTTATTACGCCATTTATCATAGCACGTTTAACACCGAAACGCAATTATCCCGTACTATTTTTAGGTTACAACTACGTACGCTAAATGATTCTCCATTATTCATTGTCGAAAATACTAAAGGCAAAATTACCATCATTTGACACAATTTGTCGCGTTAAAGAGTATAAATTCTTGTACCCGGAGCAACCGTAACTCATCAATTTTCCGTGTAATATGACCAAGAATAATAAACTGTATTGGGTAACGTTTAATTTAACGCAGATATTGCCGATCACAGTCTGCGCTGGCCAACCATTTAATCTGATTTACGTCGCACACCCCCGTGAAGTAAGAGTGGAAACCGCGGCCATAATAAACTCCGTAGAGAGGAAATTATCTTTCGTTTGTGTGATAATATACTATAATACAATGTAGAAAACACGTCTACCATCTTGTCGCAAGGCTTGTTTCGACAACTCATAATTGATGCGCTTGTTATTTAAAAAATAGTATGCCACGACGTTTGCGAAAGATGTCAGAGACACTCATTTTCTTATTTTATTTACCATATAAAAGACCTATTGTAAATTGCTAATAAAATTCATATAGCGTGAAAATATACCAGCAGATTTATCGTAACGTCCCTTACAACTCCGTTCTTATTTAGAAAGCTATTTAAAAAATAAATATTTAAGATTTTAAAAATTTGACAAATTCCACAATTGACTGATAAATAACTTTGTAAAAATAAGTTTTAAGAAATAAAGTAATAATATTGTTATACATATCATAACTATTATAACCAGATTGCGGATGTTTAAACAAATTCGTATCTTTATGAATATAACTAGAGAAACAGCCCACTATACACTATACTTTACATATATAGTCTTATATATTGGCATATTGCGCACATCCAGCAATTTTTACTGTTTAAATTTCCTATGAAACCATTCGCTTAACACGTTGACTGCCACGCGTGTTTTCAAAGAAAGCAGTACCAAGCGTTCTCTGCCAGGTGCTCCCATCGATATTTTAGTAATGCGAATCGCTCAAACGGTGGTCTCAAGAATGATCTTTCGTTTCGTTTGTTCGCAACGTTAAAACCACTAGCTGTTGTCGAATATAACGAAGGAAAGTGTGGTATAGATTATTCCGACCAAATGGTTTCTTATGCCACCACGGTTAGAAAAGGAATCAAATGGTACAGAAAACTTGGCATTCGATTCTTTCTGGGAATTTCTGTTGTAAACGCTTTGACGGTTTACAGAATTGCAACAAGGAAAAATATAAATATTAGAATATTTAGACAATTATTAGTTGCAAAATTATTAGGATTGTGTGAAAATACAAAAAATCCTTGTCTTCGACGGAGTCGGCATAATATCGCCGTTCGGAAAAACGATTTCGGAAGAAGCATTAGACGCGCATGGAAACTATGTTATGCAAATAAAAGACGTCGAATGGACCGAACAAAGGCATAAAAGAATTTGAAGAAAACAACAACTTATTGTCCAAATTGTCCCGACCAACCTCGGCTATGTATAGAATGCTTTAAAGTTTTACATTCTAAATAACTTTTTTAATAAACCATTTTCGTATTTTTATTTTATAACAATTCAACTATTCTTACAATTAATTGTTAATTAACAATTTATTATTATGGAATATCTTTCCAAATACCTACGACGATCCTTCGCAAGTAGTCAAATAAGCGATACCCGAATACGGGTGTCGTAGCGGTCAACGTGTTAAACGGATTATCTATGTAATAATTCCCTTTTAATCGCCTTTTCTACGATACGCAGGAATTACGTTGGATCTATTCTTCTCCTGGACTATTTAATATTATTATTATTATTATTATATTACCATATTATTGCTGTATATAACATACGTATGTTATTTATATTAATATTACACATATATTTCATAAATATGAAATTATAAAATATATAATTCAGAATATAATAATATAAAATTCGAAAACAAGATGAATTAGTGTAGAACTAGGAATTTGATATAAATATATATTTACAGCGTAATTAAGTTGAAATTGTGAATATGTACATTTCTGTTGATAAATACCAAGGCGCTTATGAAAAACGAAGTAATGGTAAAAAATCGAAAACAATCGTTGGAAGCTTATCTTTACCCAAATATATACATATATTTGGTACCTTATTCAAAAAATCGACTAAACATCAAATTTGCGTCTCACCATCAAACTTAAACGTAACTACTGTCTGTTATCAGGTGTCGCTAGTCCGCGGCAGTCAGTCGGAAACCACGTGCTCCCAACTCCTACGAAAGCAGTATCAATGCTGATTAACCATCTGCGCCTCACCTCAGAAGCTCACGAGGGTTTAACGAGTCTGTCTGGTGTATGGTCAGAACTAATACTCCAAGACATCGCATCTACAGTACACCCATCTAACAAGCAAACTATCTGTTGCTCTGGAACGGCGAGACACCCGGAATGTTACGAAATCCGCGACGAACAAGGCAAATGCATAGAATATTGGCGCTCTGTACCAAGTCTGACCGTGCACAAATGTAACTTCGAAACCAGAGAACAGATGAATGGAGCATCGGCGTACTTAGATGGTTCCCACATTTATGGACCAACAGACGAACAATTACATCGGCTCAGAACGTACAATGAAGGGAAAGTGGACGTTTCTCACTGCGAAATATGTAATAATACAGAAGATAAGGCTTTAGGGATGATATACGCTGCTCTTTTGAACGAACATAATCGAATAGCAGATGAATTGGCCAAGGCCAATGAGCATTGGGACGATACGAAATTATTCCTGGAAGCTCGTCGAGTGGTCGTCGCACAGATTCAACATGTCACTTTGAACGAATACATGCCGAGCATTCTCGGAGAAGGCGCTCGAACGGATCCAGAATTGATGCCTGTTGCGAGCGGATTCTACAATGGGTACTCGTCTTCGAACGTGGGAGGCACGTACGATGCGGTCGCGCTGGCGGCTCTCCGTGCTCTGACATCGCTGCGTAAACACGCTATGGACGATTCCACGTGCTTGGAAGACCACGTGATCGCGTCAGCCAATCGCGTGAGTCTGGATTTGAGTCAGTCCGCTTTCGAATCGCGCGTTGATGTAAACGCACGCTTCGTACACGTGGGTCGCGATCATGGCATTCCTGGATATGTCAAGTTTGTCGAGGATTGTTCTGGACGCAATGTCACGGTAGGTTTATACCAATTTAATTATACGTGAGTTTTATTTATAGGTTAAAATTTTTCACCTCATAATAACTTTATAAAATGTAAGTTTCGTGCACTGCATAATATGTCTGATAGTGACTGACCGTTTCTTATATTTTATTATGTTTTGTTCGTGTTGTTCAATCAGAATTAAATTATCGTGGTTAAAATGCAAATAATAAAATACATACATTATATCGCGAATAGGTATTATCCCAAAACTATTAGTTTATACGTATACATAGAGTTAGCGTTTTCTTTATATTTAATACGTCCTTAATAATCTATCTTTACAATTTTTCATTTTTCTGTAGCCTTAAAAAAGATTCTAAATGATGACAACATAAAATTGGCAGATTGGTCTAAGAATAGATTTTAGAACGTATTAAAATATAAATTTAGACTCATTTGTAATTATTCGTGTATAGATTTTTCGTTTCATTTTGAAATATATATGTTAAGAAGATTTGCTTTAACAAAGATTACAATCACTGGATCCTATGTATTCTAGATTCTAAAAGTTGAACTAGAGACTTATTGCCCATTACTAATCTGAATTTTACTTCTGTCTTTTATTTAAATTATTGTCGATCTGATATTACTTATATTTTTATGAAAATTTAGTTTAATAATGAAATTATAATTTATAAAATATGATGCTTATATCTATATCTTTTTTCAGCATAAAATTCTTAATTATTTCGTATTTTATATAATATGTGTTGTATAAAAATTTAATCCTTTTTGTATGTTACATTGAGTTTTTTTCTCATTGAGAGAATTACTTATAGAAAATGATAAACTTATCTGAAGAGACAATTATATTTAGATTTAATTAACATTTAATATTTTAAATATTTTATTTTAAACTTCAAAATAAGACAAAAGATACTATGAAAATGTGCGTTTTCTTTTTTTTTTTTGCAGCTCCAAAATTTCATGGATTTGGAACATTTTATGCACCCCACGCACGTGAAGCTATTGGAATCCATGTATTCACAGGTAGAAGACATCGACCTTCTTCTTGGTGGAATTTTAGAAATTCCCAGAAGGGGTGCAACAGTCGGCCCAACGTTCGAATGCCTTTTAAAGAGACAATTCATCAAAACTAGGAACTCTGATCGATTCTGGTATGAGAACGACATCCCGCCTTCCGGATTGACTGCAGCTCAATTGGCCGAAATTAGAAAAGTTTCTTTAGCTGGTATTCTCTGCGGCAACACGAAAATCGAGAGGATTCAGCCAAAAGCATTTATCCAGCAAGATCCATATTTAAATGCTAGAATTAATTGCGATCAACACAGTGTACTTGATATAGCTCCATGGAGAGAAGAACCTCTTCCAGAGCCTACCAAAGAAGTGGTAACTGGCAGCAGATCTGTGATTCCAGAATTTATTCCAGAACTCAGTCCTAGTTTGATAGCTGCAGCTGTGAAGAAAGCTGAGGCAGATCTAATCCGAAGAAAACAACTGGAGTACAATTCCTGGTTACAACAGAGAATAGCAGATCCTAAATCTCCAGCTGGGACGGCTGCCAGTTTCTCGAAAGCCAACAGAGATGCTCTTTTATTGGCCAACTCTTCGATTATGTACGAGTTAGCTACTAATGAAATTCTGAATAGTATTCATGGCTTGAGACGTAGGAAACGACAGATCTTCGATACTACAGACAACATCCTTGGTTTCCCTACTAATGACTTCTCTGATTTACTACAAAACGTTGATATCTCTGGATTCTTATCTCAAAAGAAGCCTACTAATCACGACGAGATCGAATGTCCTGTAGATGACAGTCCTTGCGATCCAACTAGTCCATATAGAACATTATCAGGTCACTGCAATAATTTACGTAATCCTAATCTTGGGAAATCGTTGACAACATTCGCGAGATTACTTCCTCCAGTCTACGAGGATGGAGTGTCAAAGCCTAGAAGCACATCTGTTACTGGAGTACCTTTACCAAATCCCAGAGTTATCTCTACAGTGATCCACCCTGATATATCCAATCTTCATAATCGATATACATTAATGGTCATGCAGTATGCCCAATTTTTGGACCACGATCTCACGATGACGCCGATTCACAAGGGTTTCGCTGAGTCTATACCAAGCTGTCGTTCGTGTGATTCTCCTCGTACGGTTCATCCTGAATGCAATCCCTTCCCAGTGCCTCCTGGTGATCATTATTATCCCACCGTGAACGTAACTTCCGGTGCGCGAATGTGTTTCCCGTTTATGAGATCTCTACCAGGTCAGCAGCACCTGGGACCTCGAGAACAGATCAATCAAAACACCGGTTTCTTAGATGCATCCGTGATCTACGGTGAAAATACTTGCATTTGTAATGTTCTGAGAGGTTTTAACGGCCGCATGAACATCACTCAGAGCCCACATAGAGGAAATAAGGACCTTTTGCCACAATCTCCCACGCATCCAGAGTGCAAAGCTAAATCGGGCTACTGTTTCATTGGTGGTGATGGTAGGGCATCTGAACAACCTGGATTGACTGTTATGCATACGATGTGGATACGAGAGCATAACAGAATCGTGGAAGGACTAAGACAGGTGAATCCTCATTGGGATGGTGAAAAACTCTTCCAGCATTCTCGTCGTATAATCAGCGCCATGTTGCAACATATTACGTATAACGAGTTTCTTCCGCGAATCCTCGGTTGGAATGCAGTCACTCTATATGGATTAAAGCTCCTACCTCAAGGCTATTACAAAGAATATTCACCTACATGCAATCCTAGCGTGCTTACTGAATTCGCTTCTGCTGCTTATAGAATTGGTCACTCGCTCTTGAGGCCTCATTTACCTAGGATGGATCGTAATTATCAAAATGTAGAACCTTCTATTTTATTGAGAGATGGGTTCTTTGATCCGGACATGCTGTATCAAAACGGTATGATGGATGAAATGACACGCGGATTGGTGGCCACTCCTATGGAAACCTTGGATCAATTTATAACCGGAGAAGTAACCAATCATTTATTTGAAATTCGTGGGATTCCGTATTCTGGAATCGATCTTGTTGCGCTGAATATTCAGCGTGCCAGGGATCATGGTATACCGTCGTACAATAACTATAGAGCTCTATGTAATCTGAAGAGAGCTACCACTTTCGAAGATTTGTCTAGGGAAATGGCACCAGAGGTTATAGCTCGGATGAAACGAATCTACACATCAGTAGATGACATCGATTTGTTCCCTGGCGGAATGAGCGAAAGACCTCTTCAAGGTGGACTCGTAGGACCCACGTTCGCTTGCATAATCGCGATACAGTTTAGGCAGTCGAGAAAGTGCGATCGATTTTGGTACGAAACCGACGACCCCAACATCCGATTCACTGAGCATCAACTCGCAGCAATTCGGAAAACTACGTTGTCTAAAGTTTTGTGTGAAAACATGGACGAGCATAACGAGATGCAACGAGCGGCATTTGATTTGCCAAGCAATTTCCTAAATCCACGAGTTCCTTGCGGTTCTATGCCACATATGGACCTGTCAGCTTGGAGAGAAACGAGGCACGGTTGTCAAATCGGAGGAAGAAACGTAGCTCTTGGAGAGTCTGGCTTCCCTACACCCTGTACTAGTTGCGTTTGCACAGCTGAAGGTGTACGTACCCTTTACTTTTTATTTTAATTTATTTAGAAAAATAACGTATCGTTAATGCTTGTACGTTTTATGAGAAGATGTTATATGTTATTTTAATTTTCCTCTTTTTTCTTTTCGTTTCAGACTCAATGCGCTTCTTTAAGGATTACCGACTGTAATCAGCTCCTACGTGAAGCTTCTCGAGAGGCGATTTTACACGACGACGTATGTACGGCACAGTGCGGCTTCGTCCTAGCAGCGACGGAAGCTACCTCGAGACTTCAGCAATTCACTACACCAACCAGCTTTCCCGGTTTCGTGCCACACAGAAACAGCCTAAGAAGCGCACCAACGCCGGTTTCGTTCAACGGTTTCAAGTTACCCGATCTCTCGCAATTCATCGGTTGAGCAAGAAAATGGTCTTCAAAAAGACTTCTCGTATAACTGGTCGCTTATTAACTATCACACGCAAGAGACACACTGTCTTCCTTCAAGAGACTGTACAACGACAGTGACGTTGGTTTTGTAACGAGCTGCGCTCATCGTTAATAATCGAACAATTTTCTCTGTACAGAAACGCGAATCAAGAATTACGCATGCCAGCTCGTACATTTCGATAAAAATCATCCGTGAAGAGAGTGCAGAAATAATATATTAAGATTCGCATATGTATTATATATACGACTAGAAACGTTTTAAACGAGACACTGTTTCATTTTGTAAGAAATATCTCTCATGTTTTTTTTTTTTACTTGTTATGTTTAGTAATATTATTTTGTAGATTATAAGAAGTATTTAATTTGCGCGAAAAATCGTATACTCGAGTAACAAAAGTGTAAAGAGGTCAGTACACGACGTGCCCTGTATAATAAAGCTGTCATTGGCAGTTGGAGGAAAAATTGTACAGTGATCTCGTAGTACATAATTGCAGTGTGAAGATAAAGAGGACTTTAATAAATTGTCACGGCACTTAATGAAATAGTGACATTCGTTAGATAAAAGGAATACACAAGTGAATATCTTAATGGGCGGATGAGTGATATGTGTATCAAAGGAGTTGCGCTGGTGTTTGACATAGCGAAATTGTTTTTATACTTGTATAGTAATTATAATGCGAAAATAACAAATG
This sequence comes from Bombus huntii, assembly GCF_024542735.1. Classification (NCBI taxonomy): domain Eukaryota; kingdom Metazoa; phylum Arthropoda; class Insecta; order Hymenoptera; family Apidae; genus Bombus; species Bombus huntii. The sequence continues at coordinate 23,933,651 of NC_066238.1, forward strand.
CGAACACAAAATTTAATTCTGAATGTCTTTCTTCTTGTCATTACACCTCTATCTAATTTTGTAGTATAATAGTGACATGTATAACGTTAATAAATGTTAATGTTTCTTTTTCTCTTTCTTCTTTATAATAAATAGTGAACGGCGTCCCACACTTCCATGACTTATTAGACTACAATGAAGGTTGGTCCGCTTTTTAGTCTTCTCGAGAATACCACAATTAATAGGCTGATTTGAGACGTTGATTATACAGATTTGATATTTACAAAACATATGGTAGGTACCAGCCAATTAAATACAATTCCAACACGAGTCATTATGAAAATTCGTTCTGTGTCGTTTCATTTACACACATCTATAAATGATGTGTTTGTTCCGTTTTTTTCTTTTTCTTCATTTAAAGTACTTTACACTATTTGTGAATCGTTAGATTTTTAACTGGCAGGAACTTCTTGTTTATTATTCAGCACAGCAGTATTCTCTTGTATTGCAGGCGTTTGTTCTATACATCGCCAAAGACCATATGTTTTGCCAACAGTTGTTTGCCATAATCTCAAGGTACCATCTTCTGAACCACTAGCATATAATTCACCATCTGGCGAGAAACGTACACAATGTACAGGACCAAAGTGGCCTTTGAATGATTCTGAAAATGATTTTAAATATTTGTAAATATATTAATATTAAAGAAATATGTATAGCTATTTGCTCATTTTGTAAACTTGCATATTACAATATTAACTTACCAATTTCTGTACCCGTAGCGTAATCAAACTTGTACATTTTTAAGTCTTCTCCTCCACATACAAAAATACTGCAATCTGGATGCAAACTAGCACTATTCATTTGTGTCGGCGCAGTGTACTCACGTAACTTGGTTAATCTGCACAAATAATTACAATTTTCCTCAAGTGCTATCAATAAGTAATGAAGAAACATGAATAAAAGATATACAATCTATTAAAATGTAAAATATACACTGGAAAGTACTTCCTAGTGGGCCAAGGTTAACTCGAAGGTTCTGTAGAAAATCCATGTTCAGGATATTAATGTGTCTGTACCAACAGGTGTACAAGCAGGTACATTACACACTAACCTTGAACTTGTTTTGCTGACTTCACTTATTTTATATTTTAAGATACGCTGTATGGGTTATGGTAAAACAGAAAGAAATGAACATACTCTCTGCTATTCCAAAAGGTGACTATGTTGGAGTGAGTTGTGGTAATAATGTTCCCATCTCTTGACACTTCCATAGAATTTGGAATTGCTGGAAAATCTAACCTTCTTACTTCTTGACCACTCTTTCTGTCCCAAACTCTCAATGTTTTGTCATCGCCACAGGTAATTAATGCAGTATCATTATTGAAAAACGTAACATGCCTGATACCACTTTTATGACCTGAGAACACCTGTTGATGTTACTGATTAAATAAAGCAGTACCAAATATTATATCTTTGTAAAATATAATTATAGATACATGATAATATGTACCTGTGGTGCTGCATCTGGTTTGTTAAGATCATAAATTCGCACGAGTTTCTCATTAGAACCTGTGCACAAATAATTAGAATCAATGCTGAAGTTGACAGATTTCACAATATGTTTGTGTTGAAATGAATGAATTTCTTCTCCTTTAATTGCATCCCAGACTTTAGCATTAAAATCCGCAGCTCCTGAAGCAGCTCTTGTAGCCCGAGGGTTTAATGCAACACCCCATACCGCTCCTTTATGTCCTTCAAATGTTCCAATCCAATCTCCAGTATCCCCTTGTCGTAACATAGGTTTGCCATCTAAAAATACATCAATTTGTTTGTCAGCATAATTTCCAACTAAGGAAGCACTATAATTTTAAAAATTCGTTCATTGTCTAACAAAATGGAGTAAATAAAGCAGATATTTAATTTAATGTACTTTAATAAAACAGATTAGTCAAAAACTTTCATCCAATTAGGATAACAACATACATGTATATGTACGTAAATACATTAGCGAAATACAGCGAAATTTAAGTAATTCATAAACCTGTTTCGATACTATAGAAAAAATTCATCAGGAAATCCATATCGTCGCAAATGTATAGTATCTAACCTCGAAACTCGTAACTTATAAAACCTTGGTTTTCAAAGAAACTGGGCCAAGGCGATCAAGAACTGAACGTTGTCGATCGCAGAGAAAAAGAAGATTGACCGATACGAATCAACAACGAGTTCCTTCTCGAGGCAGGAGATTAAAAAATTAATTACCTTTACACGCCGAAATCAGATAATATCCAGATTCAGTGATATCGGAGAATGCAAGATGCACCACGGGTCTAGTATGTCCACTACATGTCAGCGGAGTCTGTCTCAAATTCGCCATAGTGTGTAATTACAACCGCAAACGATGAGTCGTCCTCTTTTTTCGATGCACCAACACCCCTTAGGGTGCGAGGAAGAGATTTACTTGCAAATCTACTTCCACACTCCCTGTGAGCTTTCCACGATCCCTGAATCCAATTCCAACCGAACCGTCACCATCTACGTACGACGCGACACTGATCGTCGTGAATGTAGCAAGCGCACGAAACTGTAGGCCAAGTTCAGACAGGAAGAACGATATGGCGGCCTCGAGAACTTTTCAACTCGCTTCAACCAGTTTCGAGGACGAAACGTGAGAGTGTATTCCTGTTCTTCCTTTAACAGACATCCAGAAAATTGTCTTCTGTAGATCAGTTAACAAATATGGTAGCCAATCTGTGCGTGCATTATACGAATTTTCTAAGCAGCACATTATCTGTTTATTTATAATTTTTACGTATTTGAACAAAATACTTAAACATATGTAGATTATTCTGCTTAAATATTTTCTTAGAAGTTTTTGATGATGTACTAAATACATATGTATATTTAGAAATCTTTTCAAGCATCAACTATAAGAAATTAAAAGAATCAGAGATATAATTGTAATTTATTTACTATATAAAAAGTTCATCATAATTTAACACATAAATTTAATATATGAGTAAGTACATATTCGGTCAGTTTAATGTAATATATTAATAAATTCATATATGTATATATCTTATTATTATGATAGAAAAATTTTAATTTCAATGGCATTTCACGACAACGTCTAAAATAATACTTTTATATTATAAAATATATTTATCAATTTTTCAATATGAAACCATAATTTTTTACATATATAGAAAACTCGAAGCTTTATTACAATCCTTTTTTTTTTACAAATATAAAAATAAAAAGAGAAATGAAAGAATTAGATTGTTAAATTAAAGAAAATTTAAACATCTATACATGTATATGTATCGGATTTTAATTATTATCGAAGAGTAGTTTTATAAAATGTGTTGCCTACTTTTTCGTAATTTTTTATTGTATGTATAAAATATGTTTTATAGAGCGTCTGGATCGAACTTTACGTCCTTGATAGCTTCTGTTGCCTCTCTCTGAAATTCGTGGTTTGTTTTCGTAGTATCTATATCTATCTTTGTTTACCACGTGATTTCGTTGACGACCGTGAGTGGCTTCAACCGATCTCTTTCCCTTCGAATAACCTTAAAGCCTGTTCTGGGAAATGTAAACTTATGCATCGTGCAAAGACTGGCAAGCAGTAGAATATGTGAAACAATGCGATAAAAGTAGGTCGAGTTAGAGAAAAGAATGACGATTACGAACTGTGGATAATAGTTTATTGTAAGTACAATTGGTATTTAACCAATTATCACGACATATTACTTCTCTATTACTAACATTCAACAGATATAAATATAGTTCAGTGATTCTTTCAGTTTATTAATGAATGTAACTTATAATATTGCATACAAATTTTTCTGGAAACAGAATAAAATTAATATTAACGTCGAATGTGTTATAAGATACTGAGAGAAATTTATACGACAAACAATTAATTTAATATAGTTTTACAAGTAATTAATTTATTTATATAGGTTATGCTGTTTTCAAACGTGCAACAAAAATTGAATCACCGGCAAAACAATAGTTAAAATATATTTTATACTGAAATAAGACACATTTGTATTAACGATATGCTGATGTTACATTTGTCACATAAAAAATATATTATTTATATTTTATAAATATTAAAGAATTGGTTAATTTGAATATATATTTTTGAAATTAAATAAAACCGCCCTTACCACAAGCCGAAATAGCTCAGTTGGGAGAGCGTTAGACTGAAGATCTAGATGTCCCCGGTTCGATCCCGGGTTTCGGCAATTCTCTTTTTCTTTTGTCTATATTTCTTGTAAATATTTACGTCTTATGTTAATCTACATTCTATATTTAGCTAAGAGGTATATTTTGTATGTCTTTGGATGAATTAAATTGAACGTTCGTTGTTAGAAATATATTCATATACATTTGATTTAGAAGTATTAATATAAATTATATATTTTACTAGAATCTTATTTTTGTTTATAATTTTCCATACTCTTGTATACATGTGTTTTCTAAGATTAACCACCATTTTCACATATTTCCGTTGATTAACAAAAATTGTTAGTCATTAGTAGAAATGTCAATAAAATGTTTTAAACAAAAATTATTTAATTTTCGGTCTGATACACGTTTGAATATTAAAAATATCCAAAAAATTATTTTTTTAATAAAAAGTCAAGACCACCTTGAGTTTTTAAATGGCATCATATATTTTGGACTCCACAGAGTTGTAGCTAACGTCAAGACGTTACTACTATGACTTTTAGATGACCTTAAATTCAGAAATTTAGATCCGATTTACAGATACGATATGGAAAATTATCTTATTTCTATTGAAACATGTATTAGATATAAGACTAATACTGCAAAATTAATACATCATTACACGTTAGAATGAACTAATACTGTTGATCGAACTTAAATTTCTGAGTTCGATATCATCTCAAGGTGATCTCAGAATCATAATCAATCATGGCGATCTCAACTTTTTATCGAAAAAAATATTTTTGGAAATTTTTAATTTACAAACACGTAGCTGATCGAAAATTATTTAATTTTTGTGGAAAACATTCTTTTCAGAAATTGTCGGAAATACCGCTATCAGAAATACTTGAAAAGTGGTGGTTAAACTTACAGGATATACCTTGTTTATATTATTTGAAACATGCGTTTGAGATTGAAATAATACTGCAGTAAGTAATACTAAATGAATATACATATATAAATAATAATAAAATCATTGAAAGAACTAAAAACATTTATTATATATATTTTATCATGTACTTACATATATATTTAGATCTATATATTTTTGAATGAAATAAATATGTATAGTAATAATTACATTAGTGATTTTTTTACCATTTAATAAATAAGATTTCAATAACTTTCTAGCTATTTTAGGTAGTATTACAATTTTTTGCAAAATATTTAATATTTGTTTACATAGATAACGTAGATAAAAATATAAGCAACAATTTTTCAATAGTAACGGTAACAGGAAAAAAATGAAACTGTAAACTTAGTATAGTAGATGCATCGTATCTATAAAAAAATTGTTAATCTTTAGTAGAAATATCAACAAAAATCTATTATATTTACATTTATTGTTTCTAGCCAATATACTAACAATATAACTTTTATATAATATAACTATAATAATTTATTATAATATAACTTTTGGAATATTTAGAATTGGATTTTATTCCAGTCGTTAGTGAGTAATATCCATTTTCCATTTCGTCATTTCGTATAATGTTTTTTTTAAGTATTTATGACAGTGAAAAAATTTTTTTATGATAGTATTTACGTTAATACGTGGTCATGTTCATGGTTGAAATAATAACGTTCTTTGAAACTGATGGGCTACATATTTGGCTAATGCGTCTGACAGCGACGAATACTCTCATGCGAGTAAACACTAAACGACCCGGTTTTGGGACGAAAAACAATACAGATTGGAATTACCTTGCGTAAATAATACACGAAAAAACTGAATCATGGTTGGACGAGAATTTTCAGATAATATTTTATTGTTTTCGAATCGGTAAAAGAATTGATGGAAAGCTAATTTATCTTTTAAACTTATATTGGTATATACACTTATATATGTGGAATGTATAATAACATTGTGGCATTTTTTCAAAATACGTTTATGATTTTTGAAAATACTTTTTATTAAATTCTAACGTAATGGTAGAATAATGAAGTTAATATTGGTAATTGTTTTCATTCCTTTTTTCCTTTATCATTTTGATACCCTTTCTTGTATAGAATTTTGATATTAAATAATTTCTCATATTTTTGTTGAAATATTATACATATAAAATTTTGTATTAATATGTGTATTTTGTTTTATAATTGTTTCAATATTGACTCTATTAAAAATTGATATGACAATTACAATGTTTTGAAATAAATTGATGTACGTATCATCCTTTTTGAACAAAAGAAGGATGACGATATCGACATGTGCTGAAACATCGTGTCAAAAGTTACGTGTCCATATAAAAGATTTAATTTTCCAACGAAAAATAGTTGTAGCGCATAGATCATGGTTTCAGTGTTAGGAACCTTTAATTAAATCCATTACGGAATATAGCTTCTGGAAAATAAATGAAATTTATGTTGCGATATATATAACGAGGAGAGATTGGAAACCTAATCGCATTAAGCGTATACTTTGTTTAAGTATAATGAATGAAGATTGAATAATTATACTTTATATTTAAATTTTATTTTTGATATACATATTTTTTATGAAATAAAATAATTTCATTAAGAATAATATTAATATTATTATTAAATTTTATTATTATTAATATAATATATAATATATATAGTATAAATATTATTGTTAAGATTGATATTATTTTAATTTTATTTAATTAGGTAGCAATTGAATTTATTTTATAATTTTCGAAGAAAAAAGGTACATTATTACATGTCAAATTTTAAAAATTTGTATTATGTACTTTTCATAGTTACATTATTTAATATAGTTTTTCATATTACAGACCTTTTCATTTTTACTCATTATTTTACTTTTTTTTATTAAATATATACTCATTTACGAGTTTTTAATTTCTCCTTTAAATTAAATAATTATGGAATTAATTATTAAGTTATAATCCACTTTTATAAGAACATATTTTATCTGAAAGAAGGATCGCAATTCCAATTATTAAAGACTGAAAAATTTCCCAAACAATTTCTCATATTCTTTCATTATAACTTTTAATGCAAAATTTCTCCAAACAATTTTAAAGCATTTAGCTGTTATTTGAATTTGATTAAAAGAGAATGTTCCATTTCAGTCTTTTAAATGGTTTTTTTGTTTTCAATGTTTATTTTTTCAGAAAATTATTCGTAGATAACTTCTTCCATTTCGAATTTGGGACAGATTTTGCATACACATGAAAGGACTACGAAAGCAACGATTTTTGTACAATCTATATCAATACCATCTTAATTTTGGGTCAGCTTATCAGATTATGTAAAGCATATAAAAGCTTATGGTTCATACCACTTTGTTGTTTTTAATATGCATATGTATGATTACTGCATGGAAATATGTCTTCCATTAAGTGAATTATCTTCTTGTACTGAAAAGTTAAAATTTTATATTGAAATTAAAACAAGGTTCGCTGTTATAAAAATTTATTTCCATTTTTAGTAATGTAGAGATTTGATGTTATTATCTATTGTTAACAAACTTTACATTCGAACAGAATCGTCTTATGTATTTATCTCGAATAGCAATGAATTTTATTTATCTGATCTTTAATATATTGGCAAAGCATATTTACCTATATCTGTAGATCTCAATTCATCGTGAACAATTCGAAAATTTAATTAACAATTAATTTTTTTGAAGAAAGGTCAAATTACAGTTATTCAGATTCTTCTCGCCTCTACTTTTTATTCGTGCTGAAAAAATTCCGCTTACATTGTTCTTAAGGTATATCTATACTAAAATATATTTTTATATTATCAAAGTTATTTTTTCAGTTTATGGAACATTTATAATAAAAAGTGAAAAAGGAATAAAAATTGATCATCTAAAATTGGAACTTCCTAGTAAGTACAATATAACGTACATTAACTTTTAGGAACTATAATAATTCTTAATTTTTAAATCTAATTGAAATTAATTGAAAACTTATTAAATATTAGCTAATAAATAATATAATTTCAACGTACATATTTTCTCTTCTGTCTTCATTAGAAACAAAGATAGAAAAATAAGATGAACGAAACCATTTATACATATCAACAATTATTCATAACAAGCTAACCATTAGGCCAATTTTAGTAGTTAACGCAAGTGATTATGAACAAATTCTGACAATTAAAGTAAGCTCGAAACCTAATAAACTTAATTGTGTTATTAATAATCAAATAAAACTAAATTCATATTATCATAATATCCTCGTAAGTTATTTACACAACTTATTATTTATCTGTGTTTCGAGAGTTTCGTATAATAAAAGCAGTAAACATTTTTTATGTCCAGGAGTTATAACGAGTGTCCCATTCCTACCTTAACGTTTACTGTATTAACAAGCAAACGTCTTTCGAAACACGTCGCAGCTCATAAATATGAAAATGTATAATGCCTATAATCATCATAAATGAGAAAATTACGTTTCTCCATAAATGCGTTTTTGAACGTATAAACTCAGATTTGATGTTCTCACGTGCCTGTTGCTCTGCAGCGCATATGTATGTGCTCGCTCGTTAAAGCATATATACATACACAAACACACCCATATGCGCGCATATACTCACACGTTTGAAGTCAAAGTCGCGTATTACACGAGGACAAACTAGGAAAGGAAAACCACGTTGGGTGTCAGATTTGCGCGACGACAGGAGCTTGCGAAGTCTGTTTCCGTGGTATCCATGGATCTCGTGTACGAAAACAGGGAAAGGCACTTTTTAAATCTGAGAAAAAAGTTGCTGAGCGTCGCGTGCGGTTAGCAATGGCCATTCGCGCGATCCGATTGGTCAATGCTCGCACGTGCGCGTTGCTGCTTTTTCGGAAACGGTGCAAGGAGGCTCGATGCACCGTGCTCAGTCGGTTTTAGTCGTCTTCTATGGGAGGATGTTGGCCGGTAGTTTACCTGTGACGAAACGTCAAGCGGGATTTTCTTAACTTTTCCCATCGACTCCTCGTGTCAGAAATATTAATTGTTATGAGACGATAAGAGATCAGTCTTATCTATCGTGTTCAAAAGTTCGACGTTGCGTATAAACGTGATAGTCCTTTGTTGATTGCGATTGTTTACGTGGTAGGAGTCAGTGCACGGACTAAAAACATAGAGGGCCCCTTTGGAGAACCACGATTGTGCAACGTTCACACGTGCTTTCTCACGTACGATCGTCAATCGATTTAATCACCCGTTTGTGAGCAAGACTGAGGAACGAAGCTAGTGAAAAATGAAAACTGCATCGTTACTTGCTCTTGTTGTCTGTCTGCAATATCACGTCACTGGTTCCTTGGCTGGTGAGTCGTGCTTTTTGTCAGTTTGCTAATTTTTTTATTTTCAGCGGCAATCGTTATTGTTGGAGATAATGTATTTAGTCGCCAACAGATGGCAATTGGTGTTATCGATTGACACCCATAAATCAATGGTCTTTAGCTTCGTGTTTCCGTTACCCCGTTTTCTTTGTTTCGAGCGGCGTGTGAGCAACACTTTGGTGTGTGCTTTGGTCGTCAAATGTTAAGCAGTTTTCACGTTGGTTATTTTATAACCTTTACTTCTTCTACCTAAACATTATTTCCGATAAAAACCCAACAGTCGTGTAGTAACATTCTGAGCAAACTTTGATTAGGAATTCAGATGTTACTGTTAGATATTGACACTTACATGATGATCAAGGATGTAATGTTTCTTATCGTTATAAATATGTATATTATTTTAACGTAGTTTGATTAATTAGGAATAACTTTTATAAAGAGTTTAGAATTCTTATTTTTGTTTGTTATGTAGATTCGTTTAATGTAAATCTCGAAGTATACAGGGAATGTCTGTATCCACTTTAAATAATATAAAATAAAATTTTCTAAAGGGAGAGAGATTATCACAATGTAAGGCACTTTCGAAAGGAAAACATAATATATTTCCTTGTAAACGAATTAAAGAAACTACGATGGAAATGACTAATGATGTAAGATCTATATGTTCAGATTTTATTTGCTACCGATTGTATGATATAAACATATTATTATATCATGGATATAATATATGAGAACAAAGTGTCTACAATTAAATTTATTAGCATTTCTTATTATTTAAAAATTATTTAAGAGGAATAGATAGAACAAAATTAGTGTTAATAAAGAAATACAAGTTAATACTATTTAGAGAAAAGTTTTTATTTACGTAATAAATATTCTTTATATAACTTATTTATGCTATTTTTGTTAAAAAATATATTTTATATTTAATAATAATTAAATTAGTTTGTCATTTCACGTGCAGAACATTTCTCATTCATTTTCGATACTTAAAATTATTTTTAATTATTTTCACCTGGACTTTCCCTCATTATACCAACAAAATGTTTTTGTTTTATGTAAAATGTTGTTCAATTATAATTACTAATTAGTTGTTAAAATTATAAATGTAGAAACTGTGTTACTCGCGAAAAGAATATTGAGATAAAATAGCTTCTGGAGTTAATTCCACTGATTGTCAGTTAATATTGGAATCCTGTGTCACGGAAGTAAAAATAATTATTTATTTACATTCACAGGTTACATATTGGATTAAAGCAAACCAGATTATTCTTATAAAATGTAGAATATGTATGTATATATTAATCAGGTTTAAAATTTACATCTTACTATACACACGGACGTGCATGCATCTGTTACTAAATCAAAAAGTCGAATATAAAATATAAATTGAAATTCTCCTTTTCCGTTACAAATAAGCAAGAAATTATATATTGTGTCTCGCAAAATTGATTCGTCCTATTTACTCTTACGTTTGCTTTTTCTACGTTCGTTAATTCTCAACAACTGGAACAAACTTACCGCATCAAATACCGCAAAATCGATTTAACCCTCATCCATCCCTCGCGTCAATTTGACACGTTGCCATAAACGTAAAGAAATACACGCACATGTTACTTTATTATTGGTGGAGGATGCGTGTGATTTTATATTAGAATGTATACAATTTTTATTTATCTTATTTTTTACTTTTAACAAACACATTCACGAATTTATGACTGTTTATTCCACTGATTTTTGGTAATAATTGGTGTCAATCTGATATGAAGAGATAAATTAATTTAGGAAAATGGCAGTTAAAAACCCATTATTGCATATTTCACTTAAAGTTCCATGTGTCAGCGAAATCTTCGCCAAAGTTGTAGAAAATAAATTATCCTTGCGAAATTTCACGCGTGCAAATAAGAAAAAACATAGAATCTCACATAGGCAAACTATATTTAATATTATCATATAAGTATATGAATAAGGTACCTAATGTTATTAAAAAATGAAGCGTAATAAATGCATATAGATTACTTCCTATTGTTATACTTTCAAATAACGCAAATACATATGTAATAGGTAATCTAATAAATAAAAAACGATGGACTGTTAGTTCGTTGCTTATTATTTTCTATATATCGATTGTTAACATTTTCCTGCTAAATTCTTGATGTAAATGATTAACGTTCTATAAACGTTTTGAAGTTGTCATCTTTTGTTTATTTAATTATTATTGTTTTCATTTAGAGTAATCTATGTCCAGATTTTTTGTAAATAGATATGAAGTAACATCACATATTCTTCTACGAACAAATATGTTTCTAACTAGTGAAAAAATGGGGGTAAAATTTTAACCTTTTCTAGTATTTGTCAAAAGGAATAAAAAAAGTTTTTGTCATTATCGTATCAGGATACTTTTTATGGTAAAATGTACATAATTTTGTATTTCCTGGGTGGGTCACTTTATATGTTTGATTCACTCATCCACAATGAATAACGCGGTTAAATTAAAACAATAAGTTGAACATTTGAGACATTGAGAGAAGGTGGAAAAATGTTTGAAATTGTATAGATACTTAGTTCGTTTCACACACATGATTTATACGTGTGAATGTCGCATTGAGATGAAAGAAGAATACATCAAACATCTCTTATAAAAATTAAATAAGTAATAATAATTAATAGTAAATTTTTTTATAAATTTTTATAATTATATATTATAATTTCTGCTTTTACTCCCTTACTTATAACATTCTGTAAAACCACTGGTTGCCTAGATTCACAAATTCTACACGTGTCTCGATACCTCTGAATCTGCCATTGTGTACGCTTCTCCGATCACGTTGTGCAATATGCCTCTGCTAAAATCAACGGAGTCTGTAATCGAATTTCCTTCGAGAGAATCGATATGTGTACGTAGGTTTGAGACCTGGTTGATATCGAGTACGATTACTTTTGATTTTCCTACATACTACGTAGGATCATGGGCGAAATAGAATGCTGATGCTGCTTATGACCGTCTGTGTATCGTAGATAAGCTGTATAGTTGGTTAGCATAATACGTTCGTGATTGTAAAGACGAAAATTCCTTCGAAAAAACGGTTATCTTCTACGGATGGACGAATGTTCCCGAGAAAAATATCGCTTCGCATCTCACAGGGTAATCCTTCTCTGACACAAGTTCAAATTGCTCGTATTTTTCTTGGCCAGAAGACTGTCGTTGAAAGTCCTTAGTGTGCGTGTTGGATTTTTGTGTTTGACGATGTCGAGGTCGCAAGGTGAACGAGTATCTTGAGTATCTTATTTGTCGGGGTTGTTATTTTAATACTCGTGATGAATCTGAGGTTTTTGTTGCATAAAACCACATTAAGTTTTTAATCATATTCATTTATTCACTTCCACTGATTTGTAATTTAATTATGAATATAGCGAATCTTGGAGTTCCACTGATAATAATTATTATCAACTGGTATCGTTATAGGTGACTACAATAGTTGGAATTAATATTAGAATAATTCACTTTAATTCTTGTATTTTGTAAAATAACACAGTCAACTTTGGGAGACCGACCTAACCTTTGAGTTAATTTTAAGATAATTCATTTTAATTTGTGTCTTGCACTTTATACAATAAAGATTGTCAATAGCGTTTGTCATATAAAATATAGAATCTTCTCGTCTCTTCGAATTGAAATTAAATATTCTGAAATTAAACAATTTATATAACTCGAATTATAGTTGTCATCTGTAACCTGAACATACCAGCTATGTAATAAATTAGCTTCTTATACGATCAATTTCGATCGCTTGTAATTTCTGAAAGTATATTACTCTGACTTAAAAGAAAAAATGTTTTAGATAATAGTTACTTGTTCTTTTATCGTACGTTATGTATATGATTCGATCTATTTGGGATTTCGCTTGAGTATACTAATGTTTCAGTATACTCCTGGTTTAACCTCCATAAGCGATGAATAGAGATTAATTCTAACCCACGTTTATAGACTCAGCTCTATAATATTTGAGATAAAATCCATTGAACAATTCTCCAGATGTTCCCAAATTTATGTATGTAGTAGAATTTTTAAAGGATTTATGAAGATGTAATATTGATGATCCCAGAGAATGTAATACAGTAGAAATTGTATTGTGTATTGTGAAACTGTATTGAAACTGTATAGAATTGTGAATATCTTGTTTGTTATAAGTTCATATTGTGATATTGGTGATGGATTTATGACTTGCAATATATGTGTATAAGAGAATGTTTAAAATATTTCATTCTTTTTATAGGTTGGAATTTTAATATTCAAGATAGGTTTTAGGGTGGTTTATAATATGCTAGAATTTTCATTATATCTGAAGTAATCGAAGTTATAATTATTGGAGAACTTGAAATATGAGAGGTATCTATAGATATTGGAACTTGTTAAGAGCCAAGTGGGATCAAGTTATTTCTTTTTTTATGAATAATTATTGGAATATCAATTTCGTGTGCGGATATTTACATCTTTATAAGAGGAGATATTTAGGAACATTATATTATTCGGATATTTAATATTCTGTTATCACAAAACGGCGATTTTGTATATTATTTGAGACGAATAACGTATTTTACTACGATATTAAGTGATTCAAAAAAATCCATAGCATTTTGAATATACATGAGTGTTGAATTTTTTACAGATTTAATGAGAAAAGACACTTGTAGTTATCTTCTGCTAAGTAGTAAGTCCTTCCATTCGGGTAAATAGAACTATGTATTTTCTAAAATTCTCCATTTTTAATCACAAGATACAGGAATTAAACTAGTACTCTAGAGTTGTTCAATAAGGAAAGTAACGTTCTGCTTCAGTAAAATAACATTAGATTTTATCTTCGTATGAAGTGCAAATATGAATTCTTTTACCTTTCTATCTCATCGGTTTTATTCGTCGTTTTCATTTATTTCTTACTTCTGTTATCAACTTCCATTTACATATTTTTGCGAAATTTTATTTTTGCCTTTAAGTGACAAGAGGAATTGGATTCGCTAGATAAATATGAAAATTATTTTGAAAAATCTATTCAGTTAAATGAAGAGAAAAAGCAAAATTTATACATGCGTTGTTACATACATATATGTATGTACATACATCACTGATAATAAATTATAATTATATTGAAATGATAATTCTAAACTATAAATTTTCTTCAAATTTGTCTATGAATTTTCCAAATAATTGGATAACTTTTAGAATGATTATTAATCCATAAATATTCCATGAAATGCATATACCATCAGATACTGATAATGGAAATTCTCGTTTCTAAAAAGTAATAGAACCACCTTCTTTAACGAAACCATCTATTATACATTACTTCATCTGTATTTCGTGTCTGTTGAGTCGTTTTATAAATTCCTTCGCCTTTTTATCACCGATTTTCAATAAAGTGCTGTCCCAAAGCACAACCAGATACCCAAAACCACGTTACCTTTTAATCGTTTATTTTTTAAATTGATATTTAATTTTAACGAATGCGTAACTTAAAATACAAACTTTGATAAATGCAAATTTCCTAATTCCCCTATCAAAATTAATCTAACGCTGAATAATTTCAATTCCAACATACACATCTGCATTTTCTACAAAAATTATCAACAGTGTCCAATCAAAATCCTATTCTGTCTTCACCATTCATCCCATTCACTTTCTGTAAACAATATACTTCCATTCTTCCTGTCAAAATTTCTTGATTTAGGCTCGCGCAGGTTTAGTTCGTCGCGAATTGAAATTCCTCGTAGGGAGAAGGGTTGTATTACGCTGGTCGAATGGTCGAGGGCGCTTTATGGGAAACTAGAATCGCGCGTCTGCACGCTCGTGGAAGTTGTAACAGCTAACGAGTAGGGTGGAACCGCCCCATCCTCTGAAGTTTCCTCTCTGGCGGTCTTTAAGAAGCGCGTCGCCTCCTAGAACGCTGCACTCGTCCTCGGAAACGTTTGTTTCCATGCTCTCGAGCGGCGAGAGGGCAGGGAAAAGAGTCGAGTAATTTCCAGGGAAATTTTTGGAGCTGAAGTAATGCCGGCACAATTTCAACGATAACCTTTTTTCTTTACTCTCTCTCTCTCTCTCTCTCTCTCTCTCTCTCTTTGTCTTTTTTCTTCGACCTTTCTTCCTTTTTTATGTTTCCTTCTTTCTTTTCTATTTTCTGTGTTCGAGTTGTTCGCATGGTCTCCGCCTCTTGGACATTTTCGAGCATCGTTGTCGGTGTTCACTCGCAGACAATACTCGTCGAGGAATTATGAAACTGGCCAGGCAATTGTTAAGAGTAACAGGTTTCGTTAACGGCGGTGGTTGTTGCAAATGACGCGTTTTATGTAATTTTTTAAAAAAGAATATACTATGGTACGTTATTAAGCAACGTTTTGAGAGATTAGAGCTTAATGTTTGGGGAAAATGGAGCGTAAAATATGGCGATTTTTGATAATCCGTGTAATTTTGTTCCTGAGAGAGATATTTCTTCTTTTTGATATGTAAATTGTGTAAAAAAAATCAAAAAGTATGAAGTATTGTTCTAAGATATTATTAGAAACAAATATCTATATTTCTTACGAAAGAAGAAATTCTTTGGATTGAGGAAATCTCTGATATACCAACTAACACGACTACACATATGAAGCACTGAATAAAGAATTTATATAAGATAATGAAAGAAAGACGAAAGTGATCTAATCACGATCGTTAAAGTGTCTGATAAAAATAGCGTAAAATTCGTGAATTTGTAGTTTCGTAAATTAAAGCGGTTAGATTTTACCGTTTAGGGTGTATGATATAGCACCTTACTCTAGATATTATTATCTTATTATGAAGTTATGATATTATTATAATCTTAGATTTCGTTGTTAGGAAAAAATATCTATTTTATAAATTTAAAATTCAATCGATATATTAATTTAGTATTAGAGAAGCAAATTAGTCATAGTAGATACATCTGTAATAACTTTCTTAGTAAATCTTATTAATCTTTCAATTGAAAAATGATTTATTAGATATGTCGAATATAATCGACAAATAAGAATGAAGAAATACGAAGAATATCAAAATGATTATTGTTACAGCTAAAGGTAAAAAATTGCTTATTTTGGGGTTATTGTTTTAAATATATGTTCTAGACATGTAACGAACAGAGAAATGCTATTATTGTTAGAATTTAATCTTAAAGTTAAGATAAATAATCTGTGGAAGACACAATGTTTATGTTGAAACAATATTAGGTGATATTTATTAAACAGAATTACAGAACCAAATGTATTTAAAATACAAAAAAAGTGAGTGATATGGTATAATTAACAAAGTGTGCAGGTAAAGAATTTATGGATTGTTGACAGTTGGCCAGTTACCTTCAGATTGAGTGTACGTCTCGGTACCACGGTCTCTTAAAAGATTTTGAACCCCACTCTCTATTCAGTAGTGAGTATGACCTGTGTAAGTGTCCTGTTCAAATGCCTGTGTAGGTGTCTGTATAAGATTATTTGTGTCTATGTGTGTAATATCGTTGTATTGCAACAATTATTCATAATTATTTATAGAAATAGAGGAATTTCAGATTTTAATAAAATTTTATTCCAAATATCTAGTTTTTGTTCTAAAGTATTAAAAATTTTTAATTACTTAAGATATATAAAAAATCAATCAGAATATTTTCTACGTTTTCTATTATAAGAACAAAGATTCTTGTGTCGTGACAAAAAGTTTTATTAAATATTTTTGGCGTTTCATATATTATTCTACATGTTGTACATAGATTCTTTAGTCCGTGTCAAATATTTCTTGCGCTGAGAGGTTTGCTTCTTATGAGAAATATATTTCAAACATTGTTCCTTTACATAGCTAAAAGAATATTTTATATTTCTTGAACTTTTCTCTACAAAATTTACCTATAGAAGAAACGAAGAATATCCCAACGAAATCGGTAGCGTTAAAATTTAATGTATTAAAAATTACCTCGTTAATTTGAAAAAAGATTGCATTGTTAATTTGAGAAAAAACATAAAAAAGCACAGATATTCGTCCAAGAACCTAAAGCATTTAGATCTTCCTTGGATCACTAGTATATGCGTTAAAATTAAAATTTCTTGTGCGACAGTTTCGTCAAAGGAATTCTTCAGAGACCCATCTAGCGATCCTTCGTTAACAAAGCGTGTTCCAAAATCTATTATTAATCCACGAAACCCGTAATGTGCACACTCTACACTCTCAGTCAGTGAACAGCAGTACTCGTAAAAAATACGAGCACTTGACCCTTTTATAATTAGCGCTCGTTGCTCTTTCCTTCTCCTTTCATTTTCTCTTCAGTGTCATCGACCCGTTTCATAATATCGAAATTTACCTATCAACAATTTATTGTTAGTAAAAAGTTTCAATATATTCCGTAGAAATCGGCTAAAAAGAATATCTCTCTTACTCTCGATCCTGGTGATCCTGGTGATCCTGGTGTAGCTATGGAAACGTCCCAGAAGAGCCTAAGATGTTTCAATTCTTGAGAAAATGTTATTAGTGATAAGAAAAATTGTATTACTACAGGACTATGAAAACTATTTGGAAGAATTTAATGCGACAGACGAAGAGATTAATGGAAAATTCCTTTCTTTGAAAAGTAGATTACGGAAATATGTAGGTGATAGAAATAACAGCAGATGATTATTGAAAGAAATTATAGATACACATAATATAATTATAGTATAATGCACATAATTAAAATGGATAAGATAATAATTCCAGAGACACATGTACGTATGAAGTTTCTGCACACTTTGTTGTGAATCAACTGTAAACTTTTGTGCATTTGTTTACATTCATTTGAGTATTTTACTTTAGATATCGTATATATATGTGTTTTTGTACGTTGTACGGATAAATAAATGCGTTGAGAATTGTGGATCTTGATAGCCGAAATAATGTTATAGGAACACTAAATTTACACTTGGAATTAATATTAGAATAGTTATATATTTATTTTATGAACGATTTCTAAGATATTCATCGATACACACTTGCACGCGTCTCAGTACTTTCTTCCATACCCGACTGTTAACAGACTGAACAGTTTACATTCATTTGTTTTCGGGACGCCGCGCACACATACCTCCACACACTGACACCCACATACAAGTATCTCTCTACGCATTTAACCCAGTCCAGCACACAAAATTGTACAGATGAGGTGATCGTCGGTGAAGGTGCCCACAAGAAATACTCTTGATTTTCAACAATAACGTTTATTGAACTCTTAACAATTAACAACAAATAACGATCAACAATGGTTAACGTTTAACAAATAAAACAAATGATTAATAACAATAAAATGATTAATAACAATAAAATGATTAATAACAAATAAAGATTAACGCTGAACTCTCAAGAGACAATAACCCGTTTCTCTAATTGTGTTGGCTTCGCTTAACCTTCGCACTTCGCAGCTCGAGGCAGAACGAATCTTTTGGTTCAAAACCAAACAGATTCCTTTCTTTGTTGCCCCTCGATATCCCCATTACGCGCGCGTTTATTAGAAGTCCGCGATTAGGTTGCCGCGTATGCATTCTACCGAATATTCGGCGAAAGAACCGTAGGGATATCGATGGTACATTACGCTTTGAAGGTATAGCGCTTTGTGTCGCGAAGCCGTTGGAAATTTCCGTGGTCGAGTGCCGCCACACATATCTCAATAAAATGTATAAAATGCCACAGTCTACCTATGATCTTCCCTAACATGTAAATTAACAGCATCGTACGCGCTTTTATGCGGCAAATGAGCCGCTTATCTCCCAGATTTGTTAACCCCACGTAGCAGAAAGTGGAGAAAACCAATGAAATTACGTAAGATAAGCATCGGCCAAGTGTTACAGCACTGAAATTTCAAAAAATGTGAGAAAGTGGAGTTGATCACTTTGGTCTGTGAATAACTCAAACATAGTAAATATAGCAAGTTCGCGTGTTGATTTATAAAAAGTCTATGAGATTTACTATTTCCTCATCTTTCGTTGTCTCTTGGGTATAATCGATTCGTTTCATCTTACGGGATTTCATATATCAAAAACTTATTAGCAAGAATTTCGAGTATATTCCTTAGGAACCAGTTACAAGGAATATCTCTTCGTTATCTAGGCGAAAATGACCGCGGAAAAGTCCCAAAGGAGTCTGAGATAGGATAAAGCGTATCGCAATGGAAAGACAGAGGAATTTCCCTGTCGAGTTTGGCCTAATCGACGGGGTAAATTTTAATATTCCGAAATATATCGTCGTGTAAGCGTGAGTAACTCGTAGCTATTGCGCACTGCGTCAGAAGATTCTTGCCAGCCACGAGTCTTGATTAAATTTCTTGATTATCTCGTGATTCGCCGGCTATGCGGATGGACGGCGATTTCAAAGTCGAGCTTTCGTGGCCTTGAAAGTCTGTCTGGGAAATACATAGCTGGTTATGAACTGCAGTTTTCCTTCTTTCTTCTTTTCTCCTTCCTTCTTTTGTTGTGCTGCCTATGGTGATTGTTGCGTCTTTGATGAAGTCCGACGGTTAATAGGATAAATTTTTCATTTTAACAAGTCGGAGAGACGGAGAAGTAAAATGGATATAGAAGTTAATAGAAGAAACGAATTATGTCTTCGTGTGAATTTCAAGTTTTTAAGTTCATAAGATAGATTTGATGATAACACTGAACATGATAAGCCCATATTTCTTCATTTTCTGACCTAACGTCGTATAAATAAGTCATATTTATTTTTGTCTTATTAACAATTTTATATGCAGATTTAAATGAAAACGCAATTTTGAAATAAGAAAGTCATCCTTTATTTGGTTGCTGCATTAAATTTGTATCTATGTTCTCCTCCTCCAGAATGTTTAAAAAATCGCAGAAATTCTTCGTTATAAACTCTGATGAATTTACGAATGTCAGAAAACCTACACAGATGGTCTTATCGCCCTTTTGTGATCTTTATGTGAAGTAGTTGAAGAAAGTAAGCGATTCGGAGATATAAAGCCTTTTGAGATTTGATAAATTTTTTTTGTGACAAACGAATAAGATTAGTTTAGTATCTATATTAATTTATCTGCATATAGTTAATGTTAGCAATACTTTTTAAATGTTCAAGAATAGAAACGTACATTTAATTCTGAAATGAAATGGAAAGATAGTTTTAATGTAAAATCGATTGACAAATTTATTGAATTTTGAAATTACTCTTCCATAAAAAATGTCACTTAATGTTTCAGAACTCATTTGAAACGTGAAAGTAGATATTGTTGATCTAATATCATTTTAAACCGCAGATGATGGAAGCACGTACTAAAGGAACAGTGAAAAGGTTATAACCTTACAAAATGTGATTGAAAAGTAGGAAAACATGATAAAGGAAATTTTCATAATTCTTTTAGCAAAGAGGAAAAATTCTATGAAGCGATTTTGTGTGACGGAAGAGTTGCAATGCAAAGTATAATTTTATTATTAAGTCATTTTGTATGGAAGACAGTTTTTTCTGTTTTGAACTTTAAAAATAATACACAGTTTTATTGGATATTACGAAATGCTAGTAACGAAGAATAAATGCATATGTAGTTACTTGTTTTTGATTTGTATTACCATTTATCATTTTCATTTTTAAATTTATATTATTGCTTACTATCTTCATTTTGTATGAAAGAATGTTTATTTTTTTTAAATAATTCGCAGTTTTACTAAATATTCTAAGATAATAGTTGAGAAATATAAGTGCACGGTTGCTCATTATTGTTTTTTATCTTCAGTTTTAAATTCAAATACTTATATTTCTTGTATCTTAATTAAAACGTTTACATTTGCAAGTTCGTTGATGCTTCGTTTAGAAAAAGGAAGGCAAATTGTGCAAACATCTGCAGCTTAGCTTCCGTTTTTTTCCAAAGTACATATTTTACTTAAGTCTCTTCTTTGTAATTAGCAAATTAATTAACAAATTAATTAACGAATTTCTCAGAGTTAGAGTTTATATTTTTTACATTTTTGTATACATTTTTGTATAGATAAAGGAAGCTGTTGATACAATGAATTTTTGTGAAAAGTACCATAAGATGTAGTAAGAATGTTACTGAAAAATTAACTTAATTTAAGCTCATCAGATTTAACAATACGTTTATTGATCCGCGTTTAATTTTATACCTCGGCCGTATTTTACATATATTACATAGTATATTTAATTATATATGTAATATATATATAGGATTGGTTATTGTAATTGGCATTTATTCCAGTTATTGAATTATATCTATTTAGTGTACTGTTTGTTGAAATTAAATAAAATTGACGCATAAATTTAATAGTATACCAACAAATATGATCAGCATATATTTTGTCAGTATTGTTTTAATCAAGCATAAAATTCTTTATAATTTGCATGAAAATACGCGTATTTGTTATTATACACTGTCTCGTTAATTCGTCTTATTTTAAATTTTGCAAAATTTATAAATACGATTTCTGATCAATTCAATGCTTGGTGATCATAATAAGTTAACGTGATAATTTCGTTTAACTTTTTCATACTTTGCTCCGTTATTACGTATGAATACAAAATTCTAACGAATCAGCTATTTCCTTAATAGTCTGAGTTATCTCTTCTTATATGTATGAAATATAACGATGTATTATACAACACCAACGTATTAAAATTTACACAAATTATTATACGTATATATGTATTCGCACGAAAGTATCCGGACATTTGCTTTGATAAGACATATCGTCACATTTAAGTAATATAAAGTAACATTTAAATCGGACCTTCGGTATTTTAAATTAAGTTGTCCCGTTGGATTTCTTTTTATGAAAACCTTTAAGGATTTTAATCTGTACCTCATCGATAATTAATGTAGTAACTTTACAGCAAACAGAAAATAAATGTAATACAGGGTGGTTGGTAACTGGTGGTACAAGCGGAAAGGGGGTGATTCTACGCGAAAAAAGCAGTCGAAAATATAGAATAAAATTTTTCGTTTGAGGCTTTGTTTTCGAGAAAATCGACTTTGAATTTTCGCTCGGTACGTTATAACGGATCTCACTGTAGATCGTTGTCTCGATGGAAAAATTAAAAAAAAAATTTTTATTCTATATCTTCGACTTCTTTTTTCGCGTAGAATCACCCCCTTTCTGCTTGTACCACCAGTTACCAACCACCCTGTATAATGCGAGAAATACCCACTATACTACAGCATATTGAAATGAAAGGAAGACACATCGAACGACAGTTTACAGAGGTGAAAACAAATTGTTATATTTTGTATCAAAATATTTAATTCTCTCTTCAGATTGGTTACATCTTTTGCTCGTTCCAACGAGTATTATAACAAATTCTTAAACTATTTTTCCGTAACACTTTTTATAGCAATATTATATCGGTATATCGTAAGCACAAACACAGACAATCCATAAGGAAATAAACGTTTCTAAGCACTACGAAGTTAAACAGCTGGTAGGAATCCGTAATTCAACGTGTTTTGACATTTTTTCGCTAACAATTATATTAGAGAGCAACGGCCCTCAACACCGGCGCTCGTACTTTACATAAACCCATTACTTATCCTCGTTTCTCGTATAAAATTTGCAAATTGCTGGGAAACACCGGAAGCGAAATAAAATAGACTGATCCGCGGGATATTTTGCCTCGCGTAAGTGAACCGCAACCAAGAAACTTTCAGAAACATTGACGCCTACACGCGTACATATAAAGTATCTTATAAATATAGTATCGCTCGAAAGAAACCGAGTACTTGCTTATTTTTGACAGAATATAATTTTATTATAATATCGCGAATGATAATTGTGTATTAATAAATAATGACTATATTCTTTATTACTATTTGTTATTACGACAAAAATTCGTTTTAAACAGATAGGAGATATAGGATGAAAAAATTTCATCTGCAAGGGCGAAGTAAGTCAGAGCGCAATTTTTGAACAAAATTTATATGATATGATATTAAAATATAATATCATATTATACGATATATTTATAAACAGTTGCTATATGTGTTCAAAGACTCTCGTGAGCACCTGTACGTAATCTGCACGAACGAATAAATACATACAAAGCACTAATATCGTAGTTTCGTTGGCTTTCGACCTTCGCCGGATATTAGCGCGAATTTAAATGTCCTTTCTCGCAAGCGGAGTGGAAAAATCTCTCGTTATCTTTGAAAGCCGTTTCGTCCCGTGGCAGAGCCTCGAAGCTTGCCACACACCGCGCCTCAGGGACGCGAAAACGTGCCGAGGTATAAAGTGAAATTGAAAGGAGACCCCAGGAATTTTCCCTATCTGCCTCTCTGTCTCGAATGCGGAATCGTCTCTTTCTTACCAGACGGCAAACTGGTATACGAGAACGTTGGATGCGAGGTTCGTGTAAAGCCTCGGGCTTTGCCGATGTTATTTAAGCAGTGGTAGAGCCGTACGTACGGCCAGACGAACCACGTTCACTCTGCCTTATCCTTTACCACTCTACTTCTTCGGACATCGTGATGCGAGTCTCGCGCCGTTCCTTTCTGGCTTGTGTTATCGATGCTTCAACGCACTGTTCGTTGCTTGATTAATCGTTCTTCGATTTCTTTCCTAATTGGTTAATTTTCTCATTGCAAGCGATGCCGAAATCGCGTTCTACTTATTCTGTTAATTTTGGTAACCGCGCTTTTTTTATCGTATTATGGTATTCGAGGCTTAGAATGACTTTCTTCTTTCTTCTTTCTTTGAAATTTGGACAACGCGTTATTTAGTATATTATTTATTCACGATTGAATTTTTAGGAATGGATCCATCTTCAATATTGAAATCTAACATGTAATTCCTATAGTCAGCAGCCGCAGAGATGTTTTTTCAATTAATTACGGCAAAGTCTTTCTTACAAAGTTGTTGAGAAACTATTATGTTGCGTAAAATACTTTTCGAATAAAAGTAACGTGAAATATGTAACATCAGTAATTTTCCTTCAGTCCAAAATGTTATTTGTAATACGTATTATTACGTGAAGTTCTGTTCTTCTCTGAATTGTTTGTTAGTGTGCGCTCGTAAAAAGCACAGACTACCAAGAAATTTCTTCCTAGAAATACAATCTCAGATGCACAGAAAATACGGCTTTCGAGTCTCAGTGTGTTTTACTTTTGGGAAATATTGTCCCGCTACAAATACCTTAAAAGTCTCTTTATGATAATCCTATATAACATGTAAATTTCATCCGCGATTTTCTATAGGGGGATACGAAAATCGCCGACGGCTAGTAATTGTTGATGTAGGAAATGTAGAGACGAGATTGATAGTTGGTAACTGAACGTTGTTGTTTTCATTTAATTTTATAGAGTTTCATTGGTTATGTACATTTTTAAAGAAAGCAATATATCTACATCGCTGATATAAAATATTTTTAATTAAACAATTATGAAATACATATTTCATGTAAGAAATTTCGAACAAGAATAAAAATGTATATAAATTTCAACGATTTGCAGAATATCGGGGGAATTTATAATACATGAATTTGATGTTATTCGATTTTGGAAATAAATATAAAAATAGTGCAAATAATTTTTTAGCATCTAACACATTTTACAATGATTGCTTGATTTCAAGTACGTAGTACGAATTTGAATAAGTTTCAATGTAAAATATAATACGCATAACTAGTTTTGAAAATTGTGTTGAAAGAAATTAAATGTTGAAGTCATCTAGCAAGATGAAATAATGATAAATAAAGATGATAAATAAAAGATGATAAATAAAATTCTTTATGTACAAATAGAAATAAGGAAAAAATTAATACAAACACTGAATGTTTATTTAGAAATTGTAACAACTGGAAAAAGATAATATTTCTAAATATTCTATTTTAATCCCAAAAGGTTAACGTTAATACTTTGTTTTCACCGATACATGTTATATCCTTCACCCTCTGTTATCTTTTTGTAGGTTATTAAATACTTTGTAATCTATTTCTATCGCATGATGGTTAACCACAACAGTGTAAAATCTAATTTTGTCATGTTATTGTAATTTCCTACTAAACTGCTTGTAGACCTACAGCTAAGATTTTATCTTATGGACTAAAATTAAGTCTGAAATTAATACAAAGTTTTGTCACAAATATAATTTCTATTTACGTAGTGTATGAGTGTACCTTATAGGAAAAACGCAATCCGATAACGCAAAACAAGAGATATCGTTTAAAATGTATATATATAGTTTTTATTATGTGGATATAATTCCAGTCCTAAATTTCACAAGCTGTCAAGGATTAAAGAGATTTATTTTTCTGCACATGTTTGCAAGAAGCAATATATAATTGCTTTTTATATGAACTAATTGAAGATCTTATGCAATATACAACAATATTATCTGCAGATTGAGAAACGGCGATGCTCTTTAATAGATTAATACATTTTCAGTTATTTTTTATGTATAGATATACAGTGGGAAACATCTTTATATACTTTTCTAATCTCGTTATCTGTGTTGATTATACTAATTTAATACTCTATCCTAATAGATTAAACTTTGGAATGATTAAAAAGTAGATTAAAAGTCGAAAATATAGAATAAAATCTTTTTTAATTTTTTTTTTTAATTTTTCGAGACAACGATCTACAGTGAGATCCGTTGTAACAAGACGTGATAAAGTGCACGCGTAATAAAGTCCAAGCGAAAATTCAAAGTCGATTTTCTCGAAAACAAAGCCTCAAACGAAAATTTTTTATTCTATATTTTCGACTTCTTTTTTCGCGTAGAATCACCCCCTTTCCGCTTGCACCACCAGTTACCAACCACCCTGTATACACTTAAGGAAATATCATATCTGAAACAAGAAATAAAGCTTTCTTGTATTGAAAAGTTAGTCCATACGATAAGACATCTCAGTGATGGAACATGCCACTTAAAAGAAAGTATCACGTCCTAAACAGTAAACGAAGCTTTTGTGCACTAGAAAATCAATTCGTGCGATGAAATACTTCACTGGCGAACGCTTGAGCTCACGAGAATCCTAAATTAGTCTGGGATCCATATCGCTGTAATTTTGTCATCGCGATACACGAACCCATGTAATACAAGAACCGATTCTCTATATATGTTATTAGTTTGATTAAAATTTGATATCTTTCAAATGCAACCATCGAGGAAATTCTTTCGAAGATTCGTTTTATCCTTCGAACGTTCGTCGATGTTGGTCGAGTATCAAACTTTCAACGTTTTCTGTTACTGTGGCCAGCGACATCGCAGCACGATAAATATTTCAAGGTTCTGTTTCAATCACCGTGGAACGTGAATGTTTTCAGCAATTTACCAAGCTTGCGTGGTAAGTGGGTCTAATCGTGTAGATCCGTAGCTGCGCGATATCAATTTTTCTGTAAGTTGTAAACTTGTGAAACAAGTCTCGGGAGTATCCTGTTTGAAACGTCATTCCTATGAGCGCACGGCTCATAAGGCTCGCTACTTTTGCCATTACCTCTACCTGTACTTTTACCTCGTAGTTCGCCGCGCTGTTATACTTATCCTGTTTTAGCTCTTCAGAGCTCGAGTTGCTCGCGTTCGGGCATGTCCAGACGTTAAAACTGCCTGGGAATTGTTTCTCCCGCAGGAAGTATGAGAACAAGAAATCGAAGAAAGGATGGGGTGTTTGCGTTATATGGAATTGAACGTTTTCGAAAACTTCGTGCGATTTTATAGTATTAGATATATTTACGTTATATATTTATTTACAGAAGTTATGCACTAATCGTGGACATTTATAGCAATTGATATTTTTATGAAAATAATCTATTCCTAGTAATAGTGATTCTCCATTAATCTGTATTATCGTTCCCTTTTGTAAGGACTTTATTGTTCGTTGGAGAAATAATCTCGCACAATGGTATTGTCTTCTTTATGGACTTTGAATGTCTTTTTCATCCTACGACAATCAGAACAAATGGTATTCGGATGGTAAATCGAATGAAGTAATTTCGTAGTTTAATCTTTTAATTTTAGAATAAATATAAAAAAGACACCTTTTTTGCCAATGAAATATTATTAGTTTTTTATAATTTTTTTTAAAGTATATGCAAAATAATCATAATGGTAGAATAAATAGGCGAGACTATGAAAACAGTCAATTACTAGCGAATTACTTATTGTTAACAGAACATTATTGTAATATATTCAGTAGGTTGAAATGTTTTAAAATTTTATATCTAAAGAGATTATAGTAAGAAAAGAAACACTATTGAAGCGAAAAGGTATAGATAATTTTAATTATTTCAAATGACCTATTATTACTAAATTGATTAGTATTTGTAAAACACGTTAATAAAAATAGATAGCGATATAAGTCGTGTTACAAAGTCAAAGTATCATACTTTTTATCGAAAAAGCTCTTCTGTAGCACTGAAAGTGAAATGTTTGCTCACTCAATAATGAATTTATAAAAGTTCCATTATATTATTTTATAACATGAGATATCCGTTTAGGCGCTTCAGATTCTTTTCGTAAATTCCACCACGAAGGAATCTTCGTCTGCGTAACTATTATTATTATATGTAACTTTTAACGTATAGTTTAATAGTAATAAGAATTCACTACTTTCGTACAGTTGTGAATAACACGTTCATCACACAATTCGAGACATTATAATCGGCAAAAACAGACTATGACGTGGCACTGCAACGAGCTCTGTCATAATGGGAGCATAAAATTTTTAACCGAGATGTTGAAGTAAAATTCTCGCTCGTAACAGTTTCTGTCCTACTTGAAAAACTTATACCGAGCCATATTTTTCACGCTGGTTTATGCGGTCGTTTGCTTGATCTGGCGCGATTTCGCTTCACCTTGCATCATAATGTAAACTCTCTGGACTTGGTATTTTCTTTCTCTGCTCCTCTTTTCGACGTGCTTTCTCTTTCAATTGCACAGCCGTTAGACGCGCGTTTGTTTTTTGTACTATTAGCACAAAGGCAAATTGTTGCCCTGCTTTGAAGTCTTTCTGCAGTGGGCGAAATATGTAGGTACGTAGGTAAAAAGCTGTAGTCTTTTATTCTCTAATAACATAACTGCTCGCCGGACTCGTATAGGTAAAGCACTTTTTGTTCTAAGGAAACACGAGTTTCGTGTCATTTCTTTGCTTTTTCGTATCTCCGCTTACATTTTTGTGACATTTTGACATTTACATTTTTATACAATTTTATGATACAATATGGTACAATATTTATTATTCCCTCTATTATTCCCTGTGACATTTCATATGTTCCTTTTCGTTCACACATATTGAATCCTTGAAAAGAATAGAAGAACTAAACGGTTAATTAAAGGTCGAGGGGTTTATTTGCACATTTACAATTTACATAGAGCTTAACTAAAACGTTAAATTTACGGAAAATGTTTAGGCTGTGGGGAATTCTTTCGAAAATAAAACTTTCTCCGAGCAATATTGAATAAGGAATAATCGAATAACAAACACGGTGACAGAGACGGCGCGAAGGTAGCTATCTCCGCGTGGTAACAAATACCTTTATATGGTACGAAAAACGTAGAAAATTCCTTAAAGTTTGATGGGTGATTGGTAATTACAAATTCGGCAGCGAACAACAAGTTGTTCAGTTACGTTGCTGTCTACGTGCGAATCTGTCTATCTGTATTAAACAATAAACAAATAATTAATTCCCTTGCAAGAATATTCTTTCCCGCTTCTCTTCTTACAAGATTATATTCATGTATGAATAAAAATTAAAATTACGAGTCTATTATTCATTTTATTAAAGAGATTTTAATTCAATGAATTCAGCATAATTTTCTCGACAAGTTTCTCATATGTAGGTACTTGTTAAATTTCAAAAATAGAAGGAAATTTTACAAGATCGTGACTATTGTGTTATGACGTTAGTTTCGACATGAGTTTCAGGAATTGGCGAAATATATTATTATATTTGGGAGAAAATTTAAGAACTTCGGATATTCTTGGAAATTAAAAGGGTAGATTTAATAACTAATTTAAGAAGAGAGAGATTCCACGTGATATATCAACGTGTAGAGCGTTGAGATCAATTTATATCAAGAATATTAAATGCAACTATTAAAATATGTTTGAAAAGTCCGAATAGAAGTTTAATTAGAGAATTTTTGAAGTAATTTAATTTTTTCTGGCGCGGAGAGATGTCTGCCCATTGACAGTCCACTATCACTGATGCCCCTCTATTCCTTTATAAGTTTTGTTTGCCTTTCATATTTCATTAGTCAAATTAACCTCGCTTTCATAAATTTCATTAAATTATAAGACTGTAAAATCTTCGAAAAATAATGTTTACTTTTTAAAAAAATATTATGAAATATTTCTGCATTATTGGTGCGAATATAACCTCTCAAGCTTCATCTTTGTTCGTAATCTTTGAAAAGACTGGAAAATTGATTTTCTCTGTAATTTACAGGAATTTCATAACTTCAAGATTGAAAGTAAGTTCACGTCACATGCGAATAACTGCAACAAAAGACTGTTTACAATAGAGTTATTACAGTATATTAGTTCGCATAATATTCTTTGAATATTAAAAATTAAAATTTTTTAAGGTAAATTGAAAATAATTTTGTACATTGCTAAAAAATAACTTTCCAAATTATTTTTGTTATTTTATTTTAATTTTAAAATATAATAACATATATATATATATATTTCATAACAAAATATATAAATAATCATTCACCAAATAATTTAGTATGTTATTCATGCTAAGTTATTCACAGAAACGGAAATAACTTGTATATAATCCTTTAGTACAATTAAAGACTAAAATTATTTAAAATGCTATTATTTATTTAAAATGCTATATAGATGAAAACTGTATCAACCTTTTTACTGCTATTTTAAAGCACTGTTTAAGATTGCATTTGTAGAGCGTTTCATCTTGAAGCAAACGGTATCGTCTTCTTATTTCGCTGTGACACTTTCCGTTTCATACGGTTACCAAACGAAAGCTTCTGCTTTATTCCAACAATGCAGTAACTGTAAATTCTTATAATCAAGGTCTTTCTGTAGCACCATCCTTCTTCTGATTAAGTATTAATTTTTGAGTCGTAAATTTGTATTTATATAATAATTGCGTTCCTTTGGCAATTCTCGACCCAATCGTTTTTACGTCTAAAATTTTCGTTTTACAAAAAAGCGTCTTTGTGTCGTAAAATGTTTTCATATGGTTGAAAAACTTCTTAAGCTTGAGAAAAATATGGAAACAATGCAGCTAATCACTTAAGGAGTGAATTAAAAAATAATCCTATCGTAAAATCCAAAATTTGTGTTATTATCAATTTAATAATATTTCATTCTGTTCAACTATAAATTACGATTGGAATTATAAAAAGATTCGGAATGTTATTGTAATATCGTATCCTAATGCTTTGTTATTCTAATTTTACAAATTTTTAATGTTGTAATTCTAATATTATTTTATAATATAATATTATCAAGAAATTTATGCATATTTGTGTACATGCGTTTTCAAATAAATATTGCATCGTTTCGACTTTATGTTAAAGCTTATCATAAAGCATTAAAAATATTTTTGTTTGTTGAAACGAGAACAGTGTTCAGACGTAACATTTGAAAAGCCCTAGTATGTGTTGTTATTTCTATACTCAGAGGTAGGATCACAACAGTTGTTATTTTATTGAATGGATAAATCTATCACACCGTTGTGAGCCAAAAAACCTTTATTGCACACGCTTACAAAAAAACTAGGGATAAAAACAAAAAAGCATCTTAAGCCTATCGATTAAATCTATCGATTGTAACTAGGATTATCTTCTAGTTACTATTTCTTATAACTAACGTATCTGCATATGGATGGCGAGCACGAACTCACGTTGTCATTTTCAACAGCATGTTTAAAATATTAATGCAAAATATTCAATATAATGCTCGAGATAGAACGAAATAAAATACTTCTGATTGATTTTCAAACATTGCAAACAGCCATTATATTGTAGTATTAGTAGACGTTAATAAAATGTTAAATGTTAAACAATATGGTAAGAACATTAGAAACTGCACACAACATCGGAGATTCGATACTGTAATTAATTAAATTATTCAAACCTTGCATACAACAGTTTAAAGCATGATCACGTGACTATAAACTGTGTTATGTAATTTGTGGTAATTCGAGACTCTCGAATGAGTTTGATTCAGAAAGGAACGTTATTCAGTTTGAATAACAATACCTTCAGCTTTATACTGCCTTTGTAAACCATGAGGTCTATTCTTGCGTGCAAATGCATCTCTCATATATGTAGTTAGTTAACTCGTTGTCAGTATATTATACTTTGGTTTAAGGCAATAGTTGTAGTCGTAAAGTTGTAAAATAGCTTTTACAAAGAAGCGAATATTTTTGAATTTCAATGTTTCAGAAATGGAAACCGAACGGTTTCGTGTTTGGATGAATAGTATATAATCATATGATACATCATGTTTAGATAAATGATGTAAAGCAATATTACATGCGTGCGACTATTCACCCCTGAAAATGGGTTTGTTTCGGGAATTATTTTCGGGTTCTAGCGAGATTCTGAAAAATTTTCCTGACACATAAACATGTTGAGTACGTTCTCGTAATTTCGGGACCCGATTTACAATTTGGAAGTGATACTATTGTGGCTGCACTTGACGACGGAACTTTTCGACGACTTCGCGACACAAAACGCTATACCATCAAAGCGTAAGATCGACATGCCCAATGTACCATCGATATCCTTACGGTCCTTTCGCCGAATATTCGGAAGAACGTATACGCGGCAACCGTGGCGGACGTCTAACAAACGCGTGCGTAGTGGGGATATCGAGGGGCAACAAAGAAAAGAATTCGTTTGGTTTTGAACAAAAGATTCGTTTCGTTTCGAACAGCGAAGTGTAAAGGGTGTAGCGCAACAGCGAAACAAACACATTCGAGAAGCGCGATTGTTGATTGTTGATTGTTGACTGTTAATTGTTTAATAAACTTTTTTGTTGAATATCGAGAGTATTTCTTGAACACTTCTATCTAACGCAACTACACTATATTCGGGACATGATTTTTCAGACGTATCGTAAATTTTTAAGTTTGAAATCGCCTGCATACGTATCGTGTAATTGAATCCAAGATAAGTATATATGTTTACTGTGCTTTAAGCTTTTACTGTAACATATATGTAGGAATATGTTTTACTATCGAAAAACGGCAGTGATGAGAAGCACATACAAGACAGGAAAAAGAGAACAACAATAGCAATGAAGAAAACATGGAGCGTGGGAGAAGGAATATTCAAACAGGACTACAAAAGGAGAATGAAGATGTTTGGAGCATTCGTAGAGAGCATGGCACTGTTATGGGGCAGTGGTATGGGGCTGGAACATGGAAGAAAGACTGGATAGAGTACAAAGAAGATATGCGAAATGGATATTAGGCTTAGATACGACAACACCAAATTATATATTGATAGAAGAATGCAAGATAATAGAAATAAGAGAAAAAGCATTAAAAAGAGCAGCGAGGTACGAAGAGGAAGCCTTAGAATCAAAAAATGAATTAGTAAAGGAGTGTATAAAGGAAAGAGAGAGAAACTGGGGAAATGGCCATGAAAGGAAAAGAGCAAGAAAGAGAAAGAAGGGACTAAAAGAGGTGAGAAAGCGAGGGACGCAGATAGAAGCAGGAGAGGAGCAAGAAAGAATGACAGCAGACCAAATTATAGAAGAGAGAAGAAAGAGAGAAGCAGAAGAGAGGGGAAAAAGGATAAAGGGAATTCAAATATAATATACACTACAGAAATATAGCCAAAGAAAAATTACCAAGGTACTTAGAAAGGAGGATGAAGTGGAAGGACAGAAGAATACTGGCAAGATTCAGATGCGGAAACGAGACTAAAGCGAGGAAATACTGGAAAGAAGAGAGAGAAAAAAGATGCAGACTATGTAGGAGGAAAGAAGAAGGCCTGAGACATGTAATGAAGAATGTGAAATAACGGGAGGACCAAAGGACATAGGAAAAATGCTAAATGAGACTGGAGAAAGTTTAACAGGACTGAAAGCAATAATAGAGAAGAGAAATTAAGGGAGTGCAATAGAATAGAGTGGAAAGAGTGGAAAAGTGGTAAAGTGGAAAAGAGGGGAGGTAGACATATAAGAAGAGAAATAGACATAAGAGATGTAAAACCGAAAGTTCGTCCAAAGCCGAAAGAAACGGATTAAACAATAATAAATAAATAATAAATAAATGTAGGAACGTAGTATAGTGTAGTATCGTAGACGGATTGCCTGGGAGATATCGGGTGTGTGTTGTCAGCGTTGTCAAGGAGTGTTGTCAGCGTATTAAAAAGAGAACCATTGTAACGAGAATAATTAGTGACGGATAGTGACTGTGTAAACATATTATAGATTGACGGAGCATCAAACGATATTGTAACAATCATACTAGCACTATACCATTTTCCTACATATACCTAGCCCAAATCTAATCCTTGTCTCTTGTTTATAGTTTATATAGGTAGTAAGTGTATACATTTACTGAGCTGACGCATTTATTTAACATGTACATATATGCACACACATGAGACGTTTCGTTTATCTCGATTCTTCAATATCTTATAGGACATTAGAAATTATTATTTTCAATAATACACGTAGGATGCATAACATGACACTAATTGCACGCTTAACGATTGAATATTATGTACAGGATGTTTTGCCTATTATTGTTAATATTTTATAATATCATGCAACGTAACATAATATGTCGAGTATTTTACGTTTATTGTTGAGGACGATAATCCATAATAAATGATAATAATATGTTATTATCACTTTTGAAATGGAGAAATGATTTGTATATCTCATCTAATAACTTCGGATAAAGTACAGTATCCGGGCTGCGAATTTTTTTATGTGAATGTGTCTTTTCAGAGGTATTTTACATCGCAATGAGCCGAAAATGACGATCATTTTTCACGAAAATAAACGATTTGCAAAAATTCGGTCTCATAAATATTTAGCCGATGAAAGCCTTGTCTCTGAAAATCCGCGTAAAACCATGATCGTGCAGAGCGATAAGCGGTACGCGACAAAACAAGTAATGGCGCGGCCAATACCAATGCTCCCAGTGCCAATTTTAAAGTTTACCGTTTACCGCTCTCTCTGTATGGTCACGATCTAATCGGCAACCCGCTAATAAAAGGTAAACCCAAATCGAATCCAATACTCGCGATTCAAATGCATTGAGAGTAAACCATAGAACAGATTAAAACTACTAAATTTTTAACAAAGGTATCGTCAAAATCCATGAGAACGCCACGCATCAACAGGTTGGCCAAAATTTTTTACGCCCTTTTCCCTGAGAAACGACCCCCATTTTCTGATTCGCTGACCTAGAAAACTCCTAAAAAGTGTCATTCTAACCGAATGTTTTGCAGCGCGGATACTGTAATGGAACCATAACTTTCTTGCAAACTACTCTATGTGTTCATAACTTTCCACCTTTTAGTATTTTCATTTTAAATCAGTCCTTCCATTAGAGCACTATTCAATTTTTGTTTCGTCACATTTTTAATTAAGTTGTTTTTTCCTCGTATTGTCAAATTTTCAGCTTAAGTTTTCTGCTTTTTAAACCGACTTTTGCAAATATATATTTCCTTTCAATTAACGTTTAAGACGAAGTTGACGGTTTAAAAGCAAGGCAGGTTTCTTAATTTGAAATCGAATACGTTTTTCACTTTCCAAAATTATTAGAAAAAGGAATTGTTTAGAAAAGGTAACGCTATGCGAAAGTAACAGTTTGACGAATAAGGTGACTTTTTCCTATATTTTAGCATTTTTCTTTGCCATCATAAAAGGAAATGACAGAACTTCCTTGGTTACCTGATAGGTACATGCTTCGCAAGATAGCTCGTGCAAAGCGTTACACGAGCCGCATTATAAGTACGTCAAACAAAATTGATTCCAAAAGTGAACTACTATTCACTATAGTAAGAGTACCATAATCACATATCCGATAGAAGTATAACGTTTAACGAGAAAAATGTCACAATGATGAAAAATTGTTTTACTATCTTTTTTAATAAATAAAATTTAATAGTGAAAAATATTTATAAATTTCGCTAGTTTATTATTAGCACACATAATATTTTATTAGGGCTGAAGAATTTTATCTAAATTGAGGACGAGCGCAAATTCTTTTTGCTAGGTTATTGAGGAATTAATAAGTCTCTGCGTATTATTATTAATTATTACTTATTATTAGCCTAATTTCCTGTTTTAAAATTCACTTTTCCTAGTTGTGTTACTTCCTTTTAACAAATCGACGATATCTATCTTGCTTTACTTTAACTTAAGCAAAAATCATCATTATAAATAAATACTTCTAAGTGTATGAAATTTCTTTCACAAATACTAAACTTCGGCGACCAATGTCACGCATGACCACGCTATTTTTCTCAGAAGCAATAAAAAGTTCTTGTCTTCCCGTGATTTTAATAAATTTACCTTCGAACAGAGGAATTTCAATTTTTCAATGGGATTCTCACTTTTTCCCCCCATTACACTCGCCTTCTTCTGATGGATGAGTAATATTTTGCTTAATACGAGGTTGGCCAAAATGTTCGCTTTCTAAGTAACTTGATGGGATCTAAACATCAAAACGATTTGCACGAGGAAGCTGGTGCAACTGATTTTCTGCACTTGACTTTAATGTTTCGAGTCTGTCGGTTATTTCCTGCGTGGTATAACGTTAAGCGTCCTCAATTAAATTGTTCGCTATCAACCTTAACTGGTCTGCCTGACCGTGGAATAACGTCCAACAAGAAATGTCCAGCACGAAACTTGGCAAACCACTTTTGACACGCTTGATCAGTCACAGCATTTTCTCCATACACTGCACAAATCCTTTTTCGCGTTGTTGTTATTACGTTCTGACCTTGTCCAAAATAATACAGCGTAATACGTAGAAAATACTATTTGTTTTCTTCTACGTTCCATGTTAGCACAATCGCAGCCAGCTCTGTCACGCGAGTCTATAATTTCCAAAAATCCATAGCCAAATGCCGCAAGATTATTTAAAGTTATAAAGTTTTTAAAGTATTTAAAGTTATTAAAGTAAAGTTATATATAAAGTTTTATCTGTCGTGCTCTAGTAACGTATTATAAAATAACTTTTTAACCCTTAGAGTGGACGCATATATGCGTCTGGCGAAAGCTATCGGTGTTGACTAAGGACACATATATAATGTTCAATTCTAGGATAATTCAGGGATCGATTCTGAAAATCGAGTTTATTGTGAAAATACTTAAATGAAATATAGGAGTAAACAACGATTAATAACAGTAATAATTAAATAAACAACAACCAATTAATAACAGTAAACAATAAATAGCAAGTTCTGCGTAATGTCTACCTGAAAATCGAGAATCGATTTTCAACGTCCTGAGCTACCGATCTTTCTCCGTCAATCTTCAATGTTTTAAATAATTACTCTTTCTTCTGTGATCTTGTCCGTTTGGGAAATGCGTGTCTCTCAAAATGGCTCTCCTTAAAGCAAAGAAAGCCGCTCTGTCCGTGAAACAAAAGAAGTCGTGCTGTCCATAAAACAGAGAAAGTCCCCTTGCTTATCCGCGTTTGAACTCTTAGGGAGTTTACACATATATGCGTTTTCTGTAAGTGTCCGGCATGGACTAAGGACGCCTATATGCGTTTGTCAATTTTTCCGAACACCTACGCAGAAGTAATACTATTACGTTTGTGTGAGATAAATATAAATGCATTCCTTACATATAATGCATATATTTTATATCAAAAATCTACTGCTTCGAAACAAAAATTTAGTGAATTTCATTTAGCGTTGATAAGAGACATTTTACGAAAATATTTCCAGCGTAGAAGCGTGTTAGGGGGAGGAAGGAGAAAGTCCGAGGATTTACCATTTCGTTTAATTGATAGGCATTTTTCATCAAAATGCCCTAATCGTGCCGGCACGACACAATTATCAAGAAGAAAATGTGTTGTTTGTGGGAAAAATAAGAGAAGGAGCGACGCGCGATACGAATGCAGAAAATGCGATATGTATCGATAATTGTTTTGAAATTTTTCACACACAACTGAATTATTAACTCGTGTTATATTTACTAAATTTAGTTTTCTAGTTTATTGTTTCTAGTTTATTACCCAAATTCTAGTTTATTCAATGTTTAGTAAATTTCAATGTTTATAGTAAATAATTAATACTAAAAAATAACGCTCTTGAATCATTTAATCTCGCGCAAAAGAATTACTATAACTTATTACGATTTGCGCTTTGAATAGTCAATCGACAGAGTTTGGTCTAGCGAGAAAGTACTCCGTTCACGGCGATGGTCAGCGCTGGCCGCGCGCCGTCCGTACGGACAGCATAGGCCGCGAGTATTCAGCACTCTAAGATCCATTCGATAGGCTATCCAACGTTTTGCAAACCACAAGTTATGGCTTATGACTGTAATAGCGGCGCCATTAATGATTCAGAGAAAGCTGTAACAATAAATAATAAAGTTCTAATCGTTGTGAAGTGCACATAACTTGCATGTAGATATGTACAAGCAGCTATAAATTTTGAAATATTAATAAATAGAACTACGTGGCCAGTTGCGAGGGTGTTAAAGTAGCTACACAAAAATTTGTCAATCTTCATAATTTTTCTAAAGATGCAAGCTGTTACGATAAACCTGCATAGCATAACCTGAGGAAACTATATTGGACTAAGTGCGAGCCGTCTAAAGCGTTGCTAAAGCCACCTTGCGAGAAAAACTGAACGAACCTTTTTGGCCAACCCGATATAACCTCATTCTTCCGGAATCACGTAGCCACAAATTTTGTTTTCTTTAAACGACCAGGTGCATTCACGAGGATGCAGTTGTATCAGCTGGCTCAGCCGCGGCGAACGATGGCCGGCGTATACAGTTTTCGACAGGATAAATGGCGCGGTGTATAAGGGTAATTTAATGGGCGTAAAGGCAATGGACCGGTGGCAATTTATCTTTCCAACGGTACTCGTTTTCGTTCTAAGCGGTGAAAGAAAGCTTGGGAAATACCGTGACGAAGAATGAGAGGGCGTAAAAAGGGACGACGGTGACCGCCGAAAGAAAAATGTCGAATGGTGAATGGGCGAACCTGGCTAAAAAGAATACGAAAAAAGGAACAATGGTCGGTCAGAGTCGATATTGTAATGCTCTCGTTATGGTAAACGTTCGGTCGAATCGCGAGTTTCGATTCGATCAGCCGCTCGTAAATAATTCTGCCGACGCTTTTTAGAGACCAGTTCATCGAATGGTCGATTTCGTTAGCGGCGAATGTACAGGTTCGTGTCTTCTTTCGTTTCTCTTCTTTTAGGATTCGTAATTCTAAGTTCTAATAGATTGGTAAAACAAATAAGTTCGATCGTTGATTAGGTGTTTAATTACGATTGATTTCTATAATAATATCGATTGATGTAATATTAGAAAACGTAGAGGAGTTTCAGTTCTGAAACGAGAGCGTTTCTACAATTATTAAGGACGTATAAATACTTCTTTTTTTTATTTAGTTGTTTACATTCACAATTTGTCCGATTTAGACATTTGGTAGAATTTTTTGGCTGTTTGGTTATCATGTGGGTGGCCACCCCCAGCGGGATACCATCTTCGTGTTTGTTAGGTTATATCCTTCATGAGATCTGTTGGGTGTTTCCTTTTTAGTCAATATAAATACTTTGGGCGAAATAATAATAAATAATAAATAATAATAAATAATAAAAAAATATTGTTTTTTATTAGATATAGGTATATTTCTACCTTATTTTCATCGTGTTGTTTTGTATAATACTATAATGCGCTGTAGGTACACAGAGATTGGTTATTTTAGTGCTAAATCTTCAGAAATAAATGACTATCCGTCAATTCTATTTCTACTAATACGATTATATTTATATTTATCAAAATACGTATAAATTTGTAAAAAAAAGTTAATTTACTGGAAGATTAAAATGTCTGTTTTGTTATGGTAACGAAAGATAATAAGTAACGAAGTAACAAAAAGATCGGAGTTTTGTATAAATTTGTTTATCAATTGTAGGTTGCTAAAGGATTGTTTTCTTAAATACTTATCAGTGTTTTTTGTAAATTAAAGTATCATAACAATGATGCTATATAATGTACTTTAATTACTAAATATATGATAATGCATTATAATTCTAATAACTTTTATAAATCAAGAGAATTCCAACCTACAAGTTATTCCTTACTTGCTAAAAAAGAATCGTTTGCTATAAAAGTAGCTTATCCGTTAATAGAATTCGAGTTTTTCGAAACATTACGAAAAGTAGAAAAAATGGAGTATTCAGGGCGGTTTCAACTTCAGCAGCGTCGCTACAAAACTTCAATGTAGAGCAGCTGTATTAAAAGCAGAAACATGTAAACAACTACCAGGAAATTCGTTAATATAGTTGAAACAGAAGCAAGCGTTAAGAGCATTCAAAATATTTTATAAAGCTGTAGGTGTTTGCAGCTACACAGAATTAGAAAATATTCACCAGTTAGTTAATTAAGGAGTACATATATAATAATATCTTCTGTATTTTTCTAATTTTTAATCGAAACTAGTAATTTATGAGTTTACGTCGTTTGCTCCTTGCATTGTGAGGATAGTAACGGCACGTAATTTTCTGATTTATTTTCGATCTGTTGTCATGGTGGTCGTGGGAATGCAGCGAAAGGATAATTATATCTCACATACCTTAGCCATCGAAACAGTAACTAAGCAGTAACGGAATCCCTACGCGACCGGCATTCAGCGATAACCCCTCCACAGGAACCAAACCCTTGATATAAAAATACCTCCCAAGTCAGTACTCGACATTCTATTCTGTTCTGTTAAAACATTCTGTATCGTTACTCTGTCAGTTTCTAATAAATTTTGTAATAACGATCATAATTGAAGTACGAATCTCTCACCTTACGTGCGGAACGTGAAATTACTCCGAATCGACGTGACACTGTGTATGGTACATAATGCGATTGATATTTCTTTTTACATAAAATTCAATTTTTGTGAAAAAGCAATAACAAAAATCCAACTTTGCGGTTGAGGCGATGTAAAATAAGTAAATAAAAAAAAAGGGAACTTCTTGTATTAAATTTAACGTAACATTGTATATAATTATTACGCAAAATAAACATTTGGAAGCTACTATATATTCCTATGGTTTGATGCTAGAAATTCCAATGTCATATTTTGCCAATGCCAATATCCAAATTTTTCACAACATAAACCTTTTGCAAACAATACCAAAGTCAATATAGAAAACACAAATAGCACAAGCTTTAATTTTCTCTTTTTGCACTAGAAAAGAAATTTGAAAAAACAGAGGCATCTTTGCTAGAAATTATTTTAACAGATATCACAGTAAGTGCTTCATCAATGTTAATATTGATACTTCTTGCACCATGCCACAGATTTGTAATGTTCAAAGTATAAAAACTGTATTTTTAAATGCTATATTGTAGGAAAAATGAAAAAGCTTTTCATTATATAATTAATCGAACTTATTATTTACCAGTAAACATCCCTCAATTTATACGTTTGCCACTGTGTATAGGTGAAAATGTAGACTTTTGCGACTGACTATATAATATAGAAAATACAGGGAATTTAATTGACAAATTTTAATCTTATCTTTATTCGTAGAACATACCAGCGAAGTGTAAGTTGATGAAAAATCCTAGAACACGATGTATAAAAATTTCTTTCCAACACGATACAGATGTAAAAAAGACAATATTTCACATTTAAGGGGTGGGTGTCTGTGGATTTTTGCGACTGACTGTGGAAAATTCATAAAATCTAATTGTTTACATTTCAATCTTATTTTTAGCTACGGAATATTATAACGAAGCTTATATGAACAAATTCCAGTGCACGCTGTATAAACGTTTCTTTTCAACATGATACAAATGTAAAAAAAAATGTAAAAAATCAGCGTGGCCACAAATTATGATAACGATTGATTATTACGAATTGTATAATACATAGGTTTCGCGATGCGCCCTATTAATTGTTTTTTATGTTATTTGAACGTCCATGAATTTAATAATCGCGAAAAATGCGGAAAAACGTTGCAAGTGAATTTTCTTCTGACCGGGGAGATTGCGTTACATCAATTTGTGTAATCATATTCGAGCGAATGGCTTTCCCGTTGCACGGATAACAATGCGCGCGGCTAACGAGCGCAACACAGATCTTATTTATGATTTTATTTTCGATATCCGCGGTACGTTGCTTTATTCTCGTGCGTTTCCCTTTGACGAACAATAATTAAAGTGCAAAATATATCCGTTTGTATTCGCGAAACATTCTGTCATTTTTGCTAGTTCAACGTCAGAGGAGTTGTTAACTTTTATCATGTTTTTTTTCTACGTTCCTCGTTTACCTCCAGCTGTGTCGTAAAATTGTTCTTGATCTCTTTCAATAGAGTAAATTGTAGTATATTTTGCACTGTTAATCTTGCTGACAGTATAAAGAATGCACTTTATGTGATCTTTTCGCACTGATATGTTTTTCCAAGGGGAAAAGAAAAATCACTGTAACGATAATGTGAAAACATCGAAACAATGTTCGCATAAAATCGTGAGAAGTTTTTTCGTAATATTTGTAGCATGATATTGATACAATTGGTACCATTGACGCAGAATTATTCAAGTTTTCTTTATGAACCTTTTGTCTTTGTATCTCGTCTAAAGAAATATGTCAAAAAGAAAATATCTGTTAGTGTAAAATTATGGAAAGCATTTTTTCAAATATATATATGTCGGAGATGAAGGAACATCGGGCCTTTTTTTGGGAATTTTGGGAAGATCCCCGATACTTTGGTCTAAACTATTTATTATAGCTGTACTTAAATAATAGAACTTAGAAGTAGTTGTTGCGATACGATCTGATTACGTTTGCCCGAGATTTGCGACAGTGGGCTTGGGCTCGAGGTGACACAACTGGTCGCCGAACGTAGCCACGGTCACGGGATGAACGTTTTTACCTAACAGAAGAAATACCAATATCGAGAGACACACGCTGTATTAACGAACAATCCCCGGGCAGGAGCAATGTCAGCTCTACGCGGGTCTGCCTAGTAACGGCGCCTGGAATTTTGTCGATAACCCCGGTCAATATGCAACTGACAAACGCGATCGTATCAGTCTTTTATTCTTGTGATCACCTTGGAGAGTTTGCACGCATCGTCTTGTCAGTCAGTCAGAAGATACGGAGCGTCACAGCTAACGTCATTTTGTGTTTCAAAACATATTCAATTGTACAAAGAGTTTTCCCGTTGACCGTGGATTCGTTATTGAACCTAAGAACATTGTCTTTAACATCAAGAGTGTCTAATTACCACGTTTGATTGTCAAACTCTGTTAAATCAACACTTGTACATATAATTGTAGATATAATCTTCATTGAACAACAACGATGGCTTGTCCTAATGAAGATACGTTACACGCCCCTAAGTCTAACGACAACCCGACATGTATATATATATATATATATATATATATACACAACATAATATACAAAACGTCTTTTTACTTCTTTGTTATATTTATAATCTCATTACTTATCTTATCACTTAGAAGGAGATGGCAAGAACTGCGGAAGCTCGAATAAATTGGCTGCACGTGTATTCGATGCTTTACGTTGATAGTAATACAGACCCAAAAGTGTTTCAGTGTCTGGCATTTTATTTTTGGGAAATTAACCGAGAAGTTATGTTTTTGGTTCAGCAATTTTTTATATTGTAGATCTTTTTATTGCAATTTCCACCCGCAGAATTGTAAAAGTATGCAACAGTAGGGTAACAAATAAAAATAATCGAAATTTTATCTACCAAAGTAAATTCTAAAAACGTTAATATTAAAGGGAAACATAATATTAAAATTAAAAGAATTTATAAAGTAAGATATAGAAAATATTTATTAGTTTCTCGAAAACAAACGATAATACACTCAAGTTCTTTTGGGACTATTGGGTTGACAACTAAGTGATTGCGGATTTTGTCAATAGCTGGTATTCCATAAATATAAGGAACGAACGCATTGATAACAAAATAATGACGTACTTATTTCAGTAAAAGTTATCAAAAGAATCGGTTAAGAATGATTTACCTTTGCAACCTTTAAGATAACAAGGAATTTTACCATCTACTAAAACGTCGAATACACATACCAGTGAACTCGTTCGAGATTTCGCAGTTCTTATCATATCCTCGTTAACAAGACAAAATCAAAGCATATTGATGATATAAATGTGCTTACTTATTCTTGCATAAAGAATCAAATCTTGGCTGAATATTTGATGTAACAGATCGTCTTCAATGTTCTTCAAGGTTAACCGATATTTTGATATTACTGTAGTATCGTAAATATAAAAATTAGTTTGTCAATAATAAGTGGATTAAACAGAAAACAATGGTTATTTAACATGAAATAATCGTGACAACGTATTATAATTAATTAACAACTCTCGTCAACACAGATTCAACTCTCTCTCAACAACGCTAACGACACTATCTCGACAGCGCAATGCACACTCTCTGGCTTCTCAACTCATTCTGCCGTTAATTCGTTTATGTCCCTTAGCAATCCTTTGTCTTTTGCCTTAGCCTCGTATTTTTTGTTTAAGCCCCATCATGCACATGCTCAGCAACCGCTTGTTTGTAATTCACACGACAGCCCCCCCCCCCCCTCCTCCTCAGACCCCTCATCCACGATACTACATTGCGATGGTCAATGATGAAGATGTCGTTTTGCAATAGATATATAGTATAATATATCGTAAGTGTGTTTAAGCCCATTTTAGAAATTGCTAAAAATTGTGTCCTAATTCAAACCAAAAAGCCATTCGAACGATTTTTAAAATGCTGGTGTTCTATAGCTATGTCGATAATAATTTAGTGAATTCCTCATGATCCTCTAATGGGGCGATTGGCATTTTTCGTTTTGGTGTGTGGCAGTTGCAAAAATTTTCGTGTTCACATAATTCTATTACACGACCCCATTTTAGTTAATTTAAGAATCCCTGTTCTAAGGAAACAGGCTCTTGATGCGACGTTTACTGTTAAGGTAAAGTTGCGAAAGTTGTACAGGAAAATGTGTTTCACAACATGTGCTTTTGTATTTGTATTTACTTCTAAAGATCGATGGCTCTTGGTATGTGACACTTATCGTTAATAGTAAAATTATGGAGGTATTTTC
This sequence comes from Bombus huntii, assembly GCF_024542735.1. Taxonomy (NCBI): domain Eukaryota; kingdom Metazoa; phylum Arthropoda; class Insecta; order Hymenoptera; family Apidae; genus Bombus; species Bombus huntii. Next base: position 23,978,386 of record NC_066238.1, read on the forward strand.
CTGTGTTCGTATCATTATCCAAAAAGTATAACAGTTAGTTAGTTAATGTATCTATAGCGTGAATTTTTTGAAGAAAAATGATAACATTCCGGTATTCGTATCATTATCTAAAAGAAAAAGAACAATGATCATTAGTATTAAATCATAAAAGTTCTTTCCATAATGTCGATACGTTTGTATCTTCTTTTTAAAGAAAAATGACACTCGATGTAAAATTGTGAAAGTTTTTTATATTACGTATATTTACCTAATACAATATTTCCGTATTCGTAAAGTTAGTTGGAACAGTTTATTCCATTCACGTTTGTAAACAAGTGTATTCGTAGAAAATATTCCAGGATAAAGTGTTGACTAATATATTTCCGTGCAAAATGGGTAGAATAGAGAAATCATCGTACATTGTACTGGCACGACGAAAAGAGTAGCCTCCCTTGGGATGTTGTATGCTCTATTCTGAAAAGATTTGCTTTATGCTGCTTATCATCTATTCGAAAACGGTCAAGAACATTATGAAACACGACGAAAAAGTTCCTTATCCTAGATTTATGATAGTCCCTTGCCATTTTTATTTGCTTGCTGCGCAAAGTATCATTCATTTGTTTTGGATTATAGTAGATAGACTACAATATAACAAGGCGGAATAAAGAATACTGTTAACAGAAATTTCTATGCAAATAGTATGAAATAAGATAAATATAAGGAACGAACGCATTAATAACAAAATAACGATGTACTTATTGCAGTAAAAGTTATCAAAAGAATCGGTTAAAAATGACTTACCTTTGTAAACTTTAAGATAACAAGGAAGTGAAACAAAGCAATTTCTTTCGTCTCATTTCTTCTTTGTAATTAATATCCTAAAAAATTTTCCAAAGATCTAGCACGTTCTTCATGAAATCTTGTTCTTCTTAATTTTCAAATTACTCAAGGCCTAAAATTTGCTTCTGAATTTAATGTAAAATTAACGTTCAAACACCGTTTTAACGTCCGCGTACACAATCTAATGAAATAAATTTCCACAAAGCTGTTAGCCATAAAGCTCGTGTCTCATCATAAAATAGCAAAATATCGAAGAATACAGGAACTGTGTTTGACCCGTATGGCACGAGAATAAATACGACTATTCGAATGTAATCCATCCTTTATGAGCTTTTGTTCTGTACTATCAATGAAACTTGGAAACCAATGACCGTATTTAGTGCCGAGCTCGACATACCTACACAAACTATACTGCGTGTTTTATTATCTACATTGCCATCAGAGCTTACCGTTCAGTCCACAAAAGAAAAAAAAAATTCACCATTGAAACGCGCAATTTTTGCGAAATATTTTTCTAATATGTCAACCTTCTGCGTTCTTTGGATTATTTTCAACACAATTACATTTTTCTGTTGCTTGGAAGTTTCATGTGTACGAGAGAAAAGTTGTTACTGACACGTGTGATGTATCATTTCAATTTTAGATTTCCTTCGAACACTGCAAGTCCTTTCGTTTTTTAAAATGGAACAAAATGAAAACGTTGAGGCATTGAGAACCCGGCAGAGTTACAAATTGAAAAAGTAGGTAATTTTCAGTCAATTATGTTGAACAATTTTTTAAAGCATATCTCTTTCGTTCCATCGTTATAACGTTCTGTGCAAGTACTAAACCTTTCAACGTCCAACAAAATTTGTTTCGTCCACTTTTTAATGCATTTCTAAACATGGCAAAGTTGTTCATGTTTTGAATCTAGCATAAATGGGACAGCATTTTAATCATTTAAAGTGCACCTCTGCTGTGGACCTTGAAGTTTCAGTACGCGGTACGTTCGATTCAACGCGTGTATAGGAAGTTCATGAAATAAATATAAACTTCTGGCGTAAAAATGTTTTATCCTATCTTAAAGTACGAGGAATACTGAAAGTTATGCAGTCACGGTTAAATAAAATACGTTTAGAAAGTCAAATGTAATAGAGAAAATAATATAAGCAGCTTCGTGTAACGATTTTATTTTGTAATTATCTTTATTTCCCATGAACAATGGGGGTTGTAAAACAGTTTTATACGTGAAATAAAATAAATATATCGTTTGGAGCAAATTTCAATATCACTCGACGACACAAAACAATATAAAATGTCTTTACTATACAAAGTTACTCAATAACACGAAATAGCTTCTCGCTCACAATTCCATTCGACAACTGTTCCGTGTACGCATTTTCTACATAGTATATATGGTGTTTCGTTTCGACATTTTGAATATACAGGGTGGTTGGTAACTGGTGGTACAAGCGAAAAGGGGGTGATTCTACGCGAAAAAAAAAGTCGAAAATATAGAATAAAAAATTTTTTTTTCTTTAATTTTCCATCGAGACAGCGATCTACAGTGAGATCCGTCTTAACGTACCGCACGCGTACCGAGCGAAAATTCAAAGTCGATTTTCTCGAAAACAAAGCCTCAAATGAAAAATTTTTATTCTATATTTTCGACTTCTTTTTTCGCGTAGAATCACCCCCTTTCCGTTTGTACCGCCAGTTACCAACCACCCTGTAGATACCTTTTTAAATCAATATTCTAGACAAAAATAAGGAAATGTTTAATTTCCCTGCTTTTTTCAAACTGTTGTTACTTTATCACTTTATATCATTTGAAGATCGACGTATTATGGATAATTGAATGGATAATTCTTCGTCAGATGCAATAATACGATAATAAAAAATATATTATTACGAGACTGTGAATGTTTAGCTTTTTATGAACCCAACTAAAGAAACGAAACCCCGATAGAAATTTGTTTTACTTATTAAATATTGTAACGAGAATTTTATCTACTCTTACGTATTAGACACACACACATCCTGTACGTTTAAATTTCTCGTAAATGCATACAAGTTTTCAACGATCGTAAAAACTCAAAAAAATCAGCTGGAGGGAAAACATCATCGATCATTACATTTATACTGTCTATTAACCTAGCATATTTTCTACCTTGATAGGAATAATGTAGATATTAAAATGCTTAAAGTAAATGAAACACTAGCATACTAATAGCTGCACGTCTCCTCTGTTTTTTTTATTTTACGGCCTCTTTTACTGAATCCGGGGAAGCTGACAAACGTACTCAGGACACATTTCCTGACGTCCACCTAAAACCTTGGGTGGCCATACGCTTTTCCTTTACGCCCTAATTCCATGTATGTTCTAGGCCCTTTCCTGCACATCTAACAACACTCCAAATTGTGCGATTAGAAATAAAGATCCATTTTCATTTATCAAATTCTCACGTTCACGAATATTACGTAATTTTTGAAACATTAAAGGATAACAAATTAATAGTTTCTATTTGCAGATTTATTACTAATAACTTTCGTCGTTACTCTTTCAAAATATGTATTTTGTACTTTTTCTCTAATCTAAAAATCTTCTATTTTGTTTCTAAATAACTATTTGTAACACATGTACCGTATGGTAGCAAGTAACAACGTAACTGTTAGCGTATCATAATTCTCTTCTGAAAAAATTTAAAGAAATTTTCTTTTTGAAAGAAATTAGACACAATTTGAAGGAAGATCGAAGGAAAGAAAATTAGAGGAAACTTGAAAGAAAATTAAAAAAGATTAAAGATCTTTAGAAAATTAAACGATATAATGGGAAATGACAGAAGTTGAAAATATTTTTCACAAACGTCTCATTTATGCAGCATATTGAAAGCAAATCCTTTCTGAACGTTACCATTATTAAAGCAGCTGCCGCTTTAATTATTTTCAGCTGCGTATTAAAATAATCCTTTGAAAATTTAAATATACCTTTTAAACTGTCATGCTATTTTGTAGAAAGATGGATTTATTAATATTCCCGTTAAGTGGTTATTTGTATTATAAAAGAATTAACATGATAATGTAATTATTTGCAGTAATGGTTGTTATAGTTATAAATAAAAATATCAGAAATTTTGAAAGCGTTTTATTATTTTATTATTAATTAAATTTACTTTCTGCCGATATTTTTCCTGGAAATGAGAATGAATAACGCGAGATCTTTACAAAATATCTAATTAAGAAATGAATTCCAAAATGAAACTTCCAAAATACCCAACTTTTAACATAAACTGAGATAATTTAAATCTCAACATTACACATTTATTTATTTTCCTAATTTCAACTACGCAAGTGTAGTACATTCTGCAAGAACATCTGATTTCGAACATTATTCGATTCCATCGAAATACGTATGCCTAATATTTATTCGTCTTTAATAATTTTTATGAAAATGAAAAATTTCCAAAGTACTCGATTTCTAACACTGTTCAAAGCAATTAGGACCAAAATAATAGAATTCACCTAATGCTTCTATCTGTGCTCGACAAGCACTGGAAAGCATAAAAAGAAGAATCGAACTAGTTTCGAAAAGGTGCGTAATATCTTCGAAAAAATGCATTTGTATTATCTTTTTCTTTGATAAGTATTTACAGAAACTAATGCGTATAATCCGTGTATAATAATTATTCTGTGTTCTGTATAAGTGAAATAAAATTCCAAGTTAATTTCTTTCGAAATTATAATAACAGCGGAGAAACGAATAGACACAGCACCGAGTACTGAGAGACTACAAATTAATTAAATTAAAGAATATTTCGATATTTCGAAATATTCAGATTTTCCTGTCAATCTTTATACATAATTTAAAAGATTTCAGAGACCAAAGATTCTGCAAAGTTCTCGAATTAAAGATTTCATTCGGGTTTCTCTCCTCCCCTGAGCCGCTCGATTATTCATATGTTCGACGCAGCCCAGACATTCTCGAACCATCATGATCGACAGTGAAATGGAAAAGAGGGAAGTAAAAACGGAGGAAACAGTCGATAAGTCTGCGTCAATAAGGTTCTATCTAAAAGTCGAAGTGACCTGCGAAGTATCGATACGACAAGTAGATCCGGCGAGACCTCGAAATACGTACGATGAATACGTATCTCGTTTCTGTCCCGATACGGTTTAGATCACAGAGAGAAGTTGTTTCGTTTGACAAAGTATCGTGAGGTAAATAGGATTTGAGCACGGAACTTGGTACGAAGTTTGCGCAGCCGGAACACGAAAGACAGAGACGAGATGAACTTGGACTTTCGCTCGCGACCCTACCTTGAATTTAACTGTAAGTTTGATGGAGTTACTCCGACGAGAAATAAATTGCTCGATGAATTTTTATTAGAATCGGTTTCTGTGTAATTCCTTCAACGTGCTAGGGTCAAGGTGATTTTAAAATGGATTGGATTAGAACGTTTGTAGTTGAATTAAAATCTCGAACTGTTTCTTTCTTTATTGCTTATAACCTGTAAGTTAATGAGTTTTTAAGCATTTCTCTCCAGTTTCTTTCCGTTGAATCTTATAAGTTTTGCTTTATAAGTTACCGTCTGTGTACTATTTTCCGACAATATAATTAATAATACGATATAGTTTTATTCTAAATTTTTGAAGTTCTGTTTTTTTTTTAACCAAGCATGCTAATTACATATTCATTTATTTCGCAGCATAAAATTAAATCTACATTAATCTTAAAGCGTCACATACATGTGACGTTGGTAGCGAACGTGTTATCTAATTATTTTAGGTTATTTAATTTTGATCTGTAACGTACAACTGTACGTGTCAGTGTATCAGTGATAGATAATTGGAAAATAATTAATAATTACAGTCGTAATTATAGTTAATCATTTAAGTAGGAATAAAATAGGAAGATAATTTAGATAAACGTAGGAAAGTAACAATTCTTACCTTAATCAGAATATTATTCAGTGTCTATGGTAGAAATCTAAAAAATTAATGGATTTTACATTGCTTTAAATAACTGAAAGACTCTTTACTTGAAGAATTATTTTCTTAAGCTTTAGATTGTGTCTTAAATTTTGCAAATGCCAAAATATGGTTAATCCGATTTATTTATATGTTAGTCTCATAAATTGAAAGCTATAATATATGTATTCTCTTCTTCTAATATATTCACATAGTCTTAGAATATATTCATTATTTAAAGAAAAACACAGTCATTATTTTAAAGAAACTTATGTATAGGTAATGGAACAAGAAGCTGAGTATAAAAATATGCGTGCCAAGGGGCACACTCAGCCATCTATGTAAATTTAGCGACTCAGGACTTGAAGTAGTTGAAATAATTGAAAACTTTTTACTCTTGCATTTTGACGCAATGGTAAAATGATACAAGTAAATGAAAGAATAAGAAATTAATTATTTTTTAAATTATTTACTTTTATGACGAAGAAACAACGATTAGTATAATTTATCTGCGAGACACTGGAAAAATAATCAGACTTTGAAACATCTAATTTCATAGTATCTAAAAATGACCATCCTTAATAATGCCTTTTAAAAAAGTATGCTAATTGTTAGGAATATAGCGTGACCTCGCTGATTTCAATGTCCTCAAAATATGTTATCGATGTTAACATTCTAAACAACTATTTTCTGTACACATAATCACCGCTTGGTCTTAGTTCTCTAGATATTCGTCAACAACTTCATTTATATTTAGATTACGGTCATACTTCGTATAAAATCGTAGAGATAACAATTTTTAGTACACACTGTATAAGAAAAAAAAAATCAATAGATTATAAGTCAGACCAGAGTACTTACCTCCATATACTGTTCGGTATTTGACCGTCATTAGGCAGTTGGTAACATTAGCGTGACGTAATTTTGAACGAATCGAATGATATACAAAATGTTGCACTTTATTCTAATCTTCAAACGCTCAGAGATGTAACAGAGATACCTGTCGTCATTGAAAAATTGTTTATGAAATAAAAATTTATAAAACGAATCGTCAAATAATACCTACGTGTAGCATTAAACACAAATTGTTTTGTAACGTAAAAGTTAACCCCTTGACCTACAACTAAGGGTATAGCCCGTAGTACGATGATCGGGCCAAATATAATGTAAGGGTGGTTGGTAACTGGCGGTACAAGCGGAAAGGGGGTGATTCTACGCGAAAAAAGAAGTCGAAAATATAGAATAAAAATTTTTCGTTTGAGGCTTTGTTTTCGAGAAAATCCACTTTGAATTTTCGCTTGGTACGCGTGCACTTTATCACGTTTCGTTATAACGGATCTCACTGTAGATCGTTGTCTCGATGGAAAAATTAAAAAAAAAATTTTTATTCTATATTTTCGACTTCTTTTTTCACGTAGAATCACCCCCTTTCCGCTTGTACTACCAGTTACCAACCACCCTGTATAATATAATATATAATAGCTTGTTTACGTTTTCGGCCCAATATTTTCGAACGTAAATCGTATGTTAAGCGGTTAAAACCGAACGACTGTATATATTACACAATATGTATAGGAAAAAGTTGTTTAAAATGTTAATGTTTTTTTTTGTATTTGGTAGAGTATTTGCAATCAATTATCGTTGAGAATTTTAAGTAACTTCATTTGGCGTGGTACGATAGCTTGGTCTATAATAATTTATATTATGTTGATTCTAGTTGAATCTAATGCTTCGATCTAAAGGGTATTTTCTTCTTAGTCTGCGGATCTGGTCCGTCGTGTCAAGTAGTTGGGTGACTAATGAGTTGTGGTGGTTGTTGACTCTTGTGTTATATCTGTTTCTGAACTTGTACATTTCATCTTTGACTGTGGGTATCTTGAGGTCGCGGTGGATTGTTTCGTTGGTGACATACCAAGGTGCATCTATTAAGGACCTTAGTGTTTTTGATTGAAATCGTTGAAGGAAACGTTGATCTTGGCAACACATTTCAAAGTCATTGAAATCCGTGAGATCGCGCCTATTCTCGATAATTACCAAAAATAATCTGCATAGGTATCCGCAGTCTAGTTATTCGTAACCAAATACCAGTTATGACAGCTATGGTTCCTGCAAAAGACTAACATCGTTCGAACGATTCGAACCGTGTGATATTTAGAAATTCTTCTCTATTCACGACACACGCGTATTATCGACGCGCAAGAGCAGAAAAGAGGTTGCGAACGCGATGTAGAGAGTAATCAAGCAAAATGTGAAATATTAAAGGCAACGGGCGTCTTTTAGTTCTTGGCACTTGAGAAGATAACGCAGGAGGCCTGTGCCTGTGCTAGTACCGTTTCTCGCCTAAATGTTCTCCGTGGCTGGCCGCTTTTAGCGAAAAAGCCCTCAGCCTTGTGTACAACGCTCGCTCGTTTGTCCGTGTGTTCGTGACCGAGGCTTTTTATGCAGCCTACACGCTCGTGAGTTACACGCTCACACTCGCTAATGCACGCCTTCACGCTGGCGAAAAAAACAAAAGACTCGACGCGTTCGACGGGCCGTGTACGACGTACAACATGATGTCGCGATTTTAAGCGAATCTGGTCGCCTTGGGAGGTCGCTTTATGCTCCTTTAAAAGTGGAAAATATCTTAACAGGCTGAAAACTAGGCGCATTTTTAAGGCAATTTTCATCGCATAAACATCCAACATAAGTAAATCAATTTATTGCTTATTACGGTTTGCTACGTCCTTTGAATTATTTTCCACTTCATCGTGCTTTTTTATTGGTAATAAACTTTTTATGTTTGAAGGAAGTATGAAATAAGTATTTCTTGAAATATGAAAATATTGAAGGTCTTTTTAATTAACAGAATGAGAAGAAGCTTAGGATATAAAAATTTAGAGTTTATACAACAGAGTTAATACAGTATGTAGGGAACATTTATACAAAAGTTTTAGCTTTGTACTGTATTTATAACTTATTAAGTTACAACATAAATTACGAGATCATAAAATTGTACGTATTGAATGCTTTCATAATGAATAGAAATAATAATACGATAAAGTAGTAAGGAACGTTCTTTTGTGTAACGGTTTGAATAATAATGATATTTTTCATAGAATATCAAGGAGTTTTTTATTTAATGAAACCACATGTTCAATCGTTAACGGATTTTTTGAATTTGAAAAGGATATTGTTAATTTCAATTTTAATTTAAAAATCGTTTTTAAAACATTAAGATTAACAGGATTAGGGGAAACTAAGGTAAAACCGAGAGATTAAGAATGAAATGGGATAACTCTGAAATTAATATACGTATTTAAACATAAATTTTAAGTGTAATTTATTAAAGCAACAATTTTATTAAACAATGTTTCACCCCGTGGTCTGCGTAAAACCTAATACGGTGTACTATTCCCAACATCTGTAACATTGGAATTCGTTCGATTCTTTAGATTTCCAACCAGTGCAACCTTCATGGATGCACCTAGAACAAGTTATACATTGCACCCAACTTTCATTCAATCTAGATACACCATAAGGTTCCCGGAAATAAATACAAATATCTTCATTGCGATTATTTGTTTTGTTTTCGTCGTTACTGCTGTTATCGTTTGGATTCCTGTCTAACTTTACGCTTTTACAATCAAAATAATAATACGTGAAACACTGTCTCAATGCGTTTGTAGTACGAACACTTTTCCAACCTATGCAAATCTATGGGTATCATAGGTTACTGATGCCACCATGACAACTTGAAAAAGGATCATTTACATATTCATGCTTTAATAGACGGCATTATACTTAAACAACAAATAGCATAATCGGTACGAAAAAGTACTTGCCTTAACAATACCGTTAATCAGAAAGTTTATTAATTAAATTTAGGAATTAGACGACAGTACTTACAAACATGAGAAGCGTCGTAATGTTACAAAGCATAACTGTATAGCGATTGTATTTTGTTTATGCACTAATTCAAATGACAACAATTGATGGCTGCATTGACGAGGAAAAGCTTTCTAAAAGTTTCAAAAATAATAGTAGGCTCCTGTATGTACATACGTGACACACCTGAATGGCAGTGACTGGTTCCTATCGATCTTGAGATGCCAGAGACTACGCGGTTATCTTCGCGGTTATGGTGACCGAGCAGTCCCAACGGATCGAAGATCTTCGCAATGTATGACATATCCACCGTTTCGCCATTTTCGCAATGCACAACTGCTCGACGGCATCCCAGAAATTTCCAAGCATCTTCGCCGTTGTCAAGTCTCCCAGTATTTTCGACTTGATCTGACCGTCGATCAGACCAGTGAGGAGTCGAAACTCGTTTGAAGCCCACTGTCGAATATCAAGCTCTCTTTCATGGAACGGATCGATGACCTGATCATGCGTTCGTGCCTTCTTGTATGTATCTACGCCAGTTAACCGATCGTCTATGTATAGGTCCCATTGTGACGATGGATGCCGCTATCGGGAAGTTTCTATGTTCGTCTTCCGCAAGTTGCAACATACATTTTGTGACGAGATAAGGCGCTGGCGTCAGCCCGACTGTGCTTAACTCGTACGTTAGGAGCGGATCTTCGTCGTCTCTCCGCAGGATACGTTGATAGCAGTGATCCTCCAAGTGGATCACGAGTCTCATCGATGTATTTTTTCGATATCTCCTGCCAACGCGTATGCGTACATGCGGAATCAAAGGAACGCTGCGAAGATGGTGCTTTGTACTCGATTTTTCCGAGTGCAAGTAACCTTTCTTCTGGAACTCGAGAGTTTGTAAACCGCGTCATGCGACAGGTAGAAACCTCGCGCGCTGATCGCTTTTACGCGCGCCATAAGCTCGAGTTTGCGATATTTGTTTATGATCGCGGTGTACTCGTTCCATAATCCCGGTTCGTGTTCGAGTTTTCGTTCGAACGAAAGAAACCGATGCAATGCGATTCCCTGAACTGGGTCTTCTTCTCGTTGGACAGTGATGCGACGATGTAGCGTCCGGAGTTGTCACGTTGATTGTGTCGGGCGAAGCAATCCTCGTAAATTTGTTCCTCGGATGAGGAATGTTGCCTGGTGGGTCACTCTTCCACTTCTCAGGATTTTTTCATATCGAAGACCAACGTGATGAAGAATGTCTTTTGCGGCGCTCTTCGTCCGGCTATCGGTACGCTCACCCCGATGATCTATCCCAGCTGTATTTTCTGCAGTATGAGATCCGAACCATTTGGAGGGAATAGGTTGTGCTATCCGTTACTGAAGCACGCCAGTGTTGTGTTGCAGCCAATCGGCGTATCGACAGGGGGTGGACGATACAATTCCGGGTAGCTTGGGATAGCTTGAGATTTGGCGGTATCTGTAACCTCGAGCGGTCGGCCTGCACTTCGGGAATCGATTTCGCAATTTTCAAAACCCTGAAGAACTGAAGAACAATTGCTCTCGTTCGAAATTCGACGAGCGCAGTTTGATTGGCACCGATGGCCGTGGATGCCCCTGTTCATGGCAACCGTAGTCTCGTTACGAGATTGCGAGATCTTCCGCCATGAAGCTCGAACTCGATCACGTATCGACAAGCGTGCGTCATGGTATCGGTTTCTTGTCCGGCCGAGTACGTATATGTGCGCAGCCGCCATCAGTTCGTCTAATTCTGAGTGATCGTATGTAATAAAAGTTACGCCGCGTCGTCGTTGGAAGGGCTGTCCGGATTCAGATAACTAGGTTAGTTAATCCCTGTCTGTTGACGTTGCGATGTAATCTCGTGTTGTGCGTTCGATCGCGCTCGGTGGTTGGCTGACTAGATTTGAGGCAGCTGCGGCAAAATGCAGTCTTTTGAATCTGCCTTTATACGCTGTTCAGCGGACAGGTCAATTAATTTCGACGTATTTCTTGAACGATGTTAACTACGTCTTGAACATGCGTCGCTTGCCTTTAAGTACGCGAATGCGTTGATCGCTACCGATATTCGCGATTAAGGACATTTTCGATTCAGAAGACATTTCGAACATCTCGAAACATGTCGAAATCGAAAATTACAAACGAAATGAAGGAGGTGATGCAGTCGGTAACCGATAAACCGGTAAATTGCAGGATACGATCGATAACCGAAACGAGCTTACCTCGACCTGCGATCGTTTGCCTTGCTTTGTTGGTACGAGATGGATGCCTTGTCCCTCATCGTGTTTACCTCGATGTTGCTGATTGCTCTCCTGTTGCTCGCGTGATGCGCAGGATCTTCTGCATCTCCTGAAGCGATGATCCGGCCTCGAGGGCCTAAAGAAATGCTCGTGTCTGTGTGTGCGTCGGATGTCGATGACTCTACCTGCCGAATTAACCTTGGACAACTGATTCAAGAGGGAGATCAGTGGTTGAACGACCGAAGAACAGTCAACGACGCTAAGGCTAATTTTTCTCTAAACGATGAAAAGATTTCCAACTGTCTCCGACTGCTCAGACAAGATTCGCGAATGATCGTTCGGAATGGTTAAACGACGCGTTACTCCACGAATGCCTGGCGACGATGGCTGCGATTAAAAGGCTCGCACGAGGCTGTCCACCGATCGTTCGACGGATTAAACGATGCTTCATTTCATGAAAGTTTGGACGTGTTGACGAGTCGGAAAACGCAGATGAGACTGCTCTTTCTGAACGCTGAGATATTAAGCTATTTTTGCTCCGCGCCTGGAGGAAAAGGCGTTGACGATTCGAAAGCTAGAGCAACACTGCTTCTCTGAGAATGCTGGAAGACTAACGATTCTCACTCCACGACTGGTGGGGGAAATGTTAACTGGCAAGGCCCGAAAATATGCATGATAATTGGTTTTTAGCGAACGCAAGAAAATGGCCAATCGGCATGCTCGCTCGCTGGGTGTTATTCACTGTACTTTCATGCGATCGAAGCACGGAAGACCTTTGGCGGGAAGAGCGATACCTGCAGGAGCCTAATGCTTTGATGTTAATCGGGCAAGGATCGTGGTGATTCTTCCGGGTGCCCTCGATCGATTAGATCGTTACAATTAGCTGTTATCTTTTGACAGTAACCACTACGGAGAACGTGGGAAATTGAAAGTAGTGTCACGATTATTGAAAGGGGTCATTTTAAGTGCTGAAGTCTCGTTCCCTAAAATAGCTACCTGATTGCGAGAGTGAACGTCGTAATCACATTTTCCACGACAATCCTAACGTTTCTTGTTTCTCTGGATGGAACAGTTTCTGCTTTATCCATGTCCACTCGGTACCGGGCTCCTAATGTAAATATGTGTCGGAGAGGGAAGGACAGCGGGACTTTCCGTCGGGAATGCTGGGAAAAACCTCCCATCACCATAGTCAAGATTTTAATGTTTAAGCCATAAAAATAAGGAAAACAACTTTTAATGTTCCAACCTGGCGTTACGACGATGGGTTCAGGTTTAAGGTGACATAACGGGTCACCAGACGTAGCCACGGTCACGGGAGGGCCGCGTACCTGACAGAGGTACGGAATGATTTTATGACTCTCCTTAAAAACAAGGATTGACCCGAGAAGCGGGGACAGGAGTATATAAGGGTAGGTTCATCTGGATTCAGGGAGTTTTTAGTTAGTTAGTCGTTGAGCGAATTGCCGAGTAAGTCACGCTGATACTGGTCATCCCGTGGACCGTGGATTCGTTATCGAACCTGGATTCGTTGTCACCCTCATCTCGGACATCCTATTGCCGTCACTCATAGCCTCTTGTAGTGCCCACATTCGCACTGATAAATCCTAACCACATCCGCGACGGTAAAGTAAGTAAAGGTTCATAGAACGCCCCAAAGTGCCAACCTGATTCCGACATATGTATAGAGAAAAGACGTACAACGTTGCTTGCTTGAGGTTACAGATTTCTAATAATTGGATTTATGAAACGAATTGTGTAATCAGAGTTAATAGATGTTTTCATAATCGATGAATTAATAATATAACATAAACATAATAACGATAAACATATACAAGGTGGTTGGTGCTGGTGGTACAAGCGGAAGGGGGGGGGGGGTGATTCTATGCGAAAAAAGAAGTCGAAAATATAGAATAAAATTTTTTTTTTAATTTTTCCATCGAGACAACGATCTACAGTGGAACCCGTTATAACGTACCGCACGCGTACCGAGCGAAAATTCAAAGTCGATTTTCTCGAAAACAAAGCCTCAAACGAAAAATTTTTATTCTATAATTTCGACTTCTTTTTTCGCGTAGAATCATCCCCTTTCCGCTTGTACCACCAGTTACTAACCACCCTGTATTTCCTTAAACAGAAAATAAAATCGCAAACGGAAAAGTAATATGTAAAAAAAAGAAGTAATATATAAATTCGTTCAACATTTAAGAATCATGTCTGTCTATACAACAAATTGAATGAACATATGCTTGAAATTCTGCTGTCTCACGGTTGTTTCGCTGTTTAACGACGAGCGCCTTAGGAGCAAGAATCGGAGGAAAGTCGCGGGGGTGCGCAAGCGCTCGTGGACGAAATTAGCGATTCAATTTGGAAGTTGCGGGAGAAAAGAGAAACTCGCGAGAACAGTTTAGGGAAAGTTTGTTCGTGGTTATTTGAAAATTAGCGGGGAAGTTTATCGGGCGCAAAAGAGAAGGAAGCGAAGAGGAAGAAGTCTTGTGCGAGGTGTAATAACCATGAGGTTTTCGTGGTTGCTTCCAAGAAACGGACAGCAGGTCTTTGGTAGCTTTGAATCGTTCAGATTTGAATTTCAAGTTGGAACTTGTGAGGAAGAGGAGAAATTTGTAAAAACATAAGAAAGAATTCACTTTTTATCGTTTAAAAACATTTCGGCATTTTTTAAGCTGTTAACAGAGGAAAGCAAGCGAGACGGTATAATAATTTCCTTATTTAACAGTCGTTTACGTTTTTCATTTGTCGCTTCATTTTTCTTAAGGATAAAATACTAAAGTTCGTCTAATTAACATTGATTTGTTTTATTAATTTCCAATTTCGTGATTTTTGTTAAAGATAAATCGTGTGGCAATTCACATTTACATTCGCATTTGCAAGGAATAAAGCTGCACCTAACTGGGATTGATTCGTTTTGATTAATTTTCAATTTCGTAACTATAAAAGTTTCTAATTTAAGGACAACTCTGTTAACAGGTTAATACAGAGGAAATAATAAAGTCGACTGAAAATTAAGTAAATCTGTTTATCGTTGTCTGGAAGTTGAATTGTTTGTAAAGCTGCTTGGAAAGTTCCATAACATCATTAAGAAATGTTTAGTTTAGTGTTTCATATTAGTTTGAAATATCATCAGGAAAAGGGAAGTTCTTTAAAAAGAATCGTATTTTCGGGGATAAAAACTCGCACGAAGAACATTTATTTCAAATTTGTGAAACGATATCTTTCTCGTAAAAAGAGACTTGCATTTCGCTTTAAATGCGCATCTAAAACTTAATATTAGGGGATATTTCTTTTGCATTGTTCTTATTTTTTTGAATAATTACTAGGATACTCCATGGAAATTAGTCGATTCTTTTTTAGGTACTTTATGCGATATTTTATTTTGCAAACATGGCAACATTCAAGCAGGCTATGCAGTTTCAGAGAGAAAAAGAGAGAGGAAAGTAAAAAAGCTCGCGTATCAGTGAAAGCTCCAGCTTCATCTCGATTGTTGCGTGCTACTGGAGAGAACGAAATTTTTTCTTCCATTTTTCCCTAAACTGCAGGTGGAAGCATACAAAAGGTACACGGATTACGTAACTACGCAATTGTTTTGTCTTTGTTGCATTCGCCATTGTTTCATATTTCTAGCAAGTACGCAATTGTCGTCCATAAAATTAACCATAAGAATTCAACACCACATTGTTTCGTTCTTCCAACATATTCATTTTAATTTAATTTTTCAGTGAATTTATGAATAGACGTTTTGGATGTGTTATAAGTGTGTATACAGGATGTCCCATTTAAATCGATTCCTGCGAATATCTTTCAAAAGATTTTATTCGCGATATCGGAAAATGTTTCCAACAAAATTTAAATGGTTTCGAGAGGGATGCAATTTCATGTTAATAGTTTTTTTCGAGATGAAAACGTAGATAATATAATATAATAGTTTTCAATGGAACTATATATTTTTTAATATATTAATCGATCCGTCTTGGTATTTCCTATAAATATTTTTAACTTAGTTATATTGGAGAATCATTAGTTTAGCAGATATTTTAACTTTTATTTTCTAAAACCTATCGTGTGAAAGAAAAGGAAAGTAGTAGGTTTCTCTGACGTATATTCGTATGTCCTGTACCAACGAAACAGCTACTGACGTCAAATTATATCTCTTTCGAAACGATTTAACTTTTGCTCAAAACATTTTTCGGTATTATGAATGGTTTCAGAGATATGCGCAATTAAAGCTTTTAAATTGTTTGATTGATTAATGCTCACGTTTAATCCCTTCACTGTTCAACTGATAGGTGTGTGATATGGGCACGCCGAAAAGTACAAATCGTTGGAACTTATAACTCATGAGTGTCTTATTATTATTATATATACAGGGTGGTTGGTAACTGGTGGTACGGAAAGGGGGTGATTCTACGCGAAAAAAGAAGTCGAAAATATAGAATAAAAATTTTTTTTTTAATTTTTCCATCGAGACAACGATCTATAATGAGATCCGTTATAACGAGACGTAATAAAGTGCACGCGTACCGAGCGAAAATTCAAAGTCGCTTTACTCGAAAACAAAGCTTTAAACGAAAAATTTTTATTCTATATTTTCGACTTCTTTTTTCGCGTAGAATCACCCCCTTTCCGCTTGTACCACCAGTTACCAACCACCCTCGATATAATATTAAATATATAATTAAATACAACTATTTAGATGTATATGTCTGTTTTAAATTTTTAACGATGTAATAAAATGACGAAGAATTGAGAATAGACGATTTAGAAAACAATTATTTTTTCATTTGCAAGACCTTCTGCATCCCTGGTATCAGATACAATGAATAAATACACATTTTCAAGCTTTTATAGAAAGTATATATTAATAAATACGTTACGTATAATGGCATGTGGGATGTGAAATTTATAGGACCATATTTAACGGTTTGCCCGAGTAAAGGATTAGAATCTATTATATGTGGGACTACCTACTAAATAATGAGTGACTAATTCTGCATAAAATCCACGTAAGACAATTTATTCTAATTTTTCCGATATGTTTATTATAACGCGCTTCTATTTTAATAAACTGGGAGAGTTTAAAGAAATAAGTGGGCAGTTGGTAATTGTAAATATTGATCGTTAATAATCACTAAATAATTAATTGTAACATGCATATAATTTAGCACACTGACATAAATCTGCAAAATGTACTTTTTATATTTTCTGTATATATGTATATGTATTATAGGTGCAATATTTTCAACATTTTTTTACGCGTCATCTAGTAAACTAATTCTTTTAACTTCCTAAAAAAAAACGAGTCTGATCCTACGTTAAAAAAAGTTATTTTGTTTTAGATCTATTAACCATAAAAGCTGACTCACGCTTGATCTTGAGATTAGATTCAAATATTAATTTCACGACAAAGCGAATTTTAATAATTAATTTTTAACCCAGTTGACGATTAAATATCTGCTTTAATAATCGCAAATTGCAATTACTCATCGATTAAATAGAGATTTAATGGTGGTATTTGATGGTAAAATATTCCAATCGAAATTGCTTGTCATTAATTGTATTAAATATAGCCCAATACTCATATACATGTATATAGTAATTATATTAAATATAAACAAGATATATAAATAAATTTGTAACATTAAAAGCAAGATAAATATGTTAAATTTGTAAAGAAATTTTGTTGCATACAGAAATATAAATTATATGGTAAACATTCTTATCTCATAGCCTGTCGAGTAAAATTTATTTCGTTTCTTTACTTATAGCAGTTGCTTTGTGATTTATGACAATGTTACGATATTCTTGTGAATTTGAATAACGTGACATGTTTTGTAGCTAAAACCTAGATAATGTAATTGTCTGAATGCAGCATAATCAGATGAAATATACATACAACACTGCAACGGATCGAAGTAATGTTATACATGACAGAATCGCATGCAAATTTTCTCATCTAAGCCTGCACATTCTACATTTCTCTTTCAGAGGAATATCATCAAAGGTTTTGATGTTTTATTCATAAGACTATAAATATGACATAATTAAATTGTTTTTGCATTAATTGTTTTTGATTTATATCATTCCTTAAGAAAAATTTCTACAAAGTGTGCCTTTTTAGCTATAAAAATATGATTAAGCACACAGTATTTATTATTAATTTTTTAACCCAGGCAAGTAACTGGTTAATAGTTACTTATTAAAGATTTACACTTAATATATAAATCGGAACTTGTTAACAATCGAATAGCTCTTTTTCTTGTTGACAATGAACCGTTGATAAGTAAAGTTGTATACGTTTTTTCAATCTTTTTAATTATTATTCTATATTAAATGGCATTTTTTAAATATTCATTATAATTACATATTTCTGAAAAAATACACTCTAAGCAGTTCATGGTCTCACAAATAGAATAATATTCAAAAGTGGTTAAAAATTTTTAAGTTTCGTAATACAGAATATTAATGTGATCCTATATTTGATGAACGGAGAAGTGAATTAATTAAGAAGGTACAAAATTTAATTTTTTTCTTCCATTGTCACTAAATATTCCATTTTCAAAATTGATTACAGCGATATGTAATCTTATGTACTTGTTTAGTAAATAAACTAGTGTTAATTTTAAATTAATTTAAATATTTGAAAATTAATTTAAAAATTAAGTTAATTTTAAATAAAATAGTCCAATATAATTTTAACTGAATAAATTGTATTTGTAATTGTAATTCGTTTTTCAATTTGGGAAATGTCCCACAAAATAATTCCCTCGCAAAGATTTAAATTACTTCTATAAAAGAAAAGAAATTATTTGATTTAATAATAATAATAATAATAATAATAGTGACCATTCCATATAGAAGAAGAAATTATAACTTCTGTATCCGAAGTTTTCTTTTCCTTTTTTCGCCAAAATGAACATTCACAATTCCATACTATGAAACATTAATTCTGCAACAACTTAAATTTCCATACGATTTTGTTCCTTCGTTGTCTAAAATAATTACGTAACGTAATACCAACAACTACGTAATATGAAAAATTGCAACTCAAATAATCTAAATTTCCTTGTATTACAAATATATCTTTTTATCTAAAAATCGACATTTACGATTCTGCGGCATGAGAAATAAAAATCTAAAAGCTTTAAATTTTAAGAAGCAAAATGGTAAACTTTTGCGAATTAAAATGTAAAACTTAAATGCCTTACATGATCGTTTCATATCACAGAAATGAACATTCAAGTAACATAATTATCATACAGTTTTTGTTTTATTTCTCGCAACAAAAGTTAATCTTACTAATCCCATTGAAGGAGAAATCGAGATCCAAATATTCCAAGTCTTCGTGTAATCGTTTTATTTCTTTACTCAAAAATTATTACTAGCAACCCTATATGTGTAACATGAAAAATTGAAATCGAGATACCTGAATTTTTGAACTATAGAACCCTAAATATCTGGGGGTTTTTATAGGAAATCTTGCTCTCGCCTTTTCAAGCTTCCCGAAGCAATCGCAACGAAAAATGATCGGCTCTTGTGGTAAAAGCGCGTGTGCGGTTAATCGAGCGCGAACGATTGTCCGTAATGAAAGCAAAAACGTGCGAAGCCTGAGCGCTTTCAAGGGGGTTTGACGTATTAAAAGGGCACTGTATTCTCCTTATACGCGCGGAACGAGGTTATACGAGTGCCTTCCAATTACAGGCTCACTTGACACAGATTGTCGTGTCTGAAAGTTCCCGCCGCCTGCGACTTTAACTGCCACCGGAAATTAGTCAGCGACAAGTATCGCGTGGCCGTCCGCACGCGTGCAAAACGCATTAGTGGTTAAATAGTTTATAGGA
This sequence comes from Bombus huntii, assembly GCF_024542735.1. Taxonomy (NCBI): domain Eukaryota; kingdom Metazoa; phylum Arthropoda; class Insecta; order Hymenoptera; family Apidae; genus Bombus; species Bombus huntii. The sequence goes on from NC_066238.1 coordinate 23,998,109, forward strand.
GGGCTGTTACTTCGTTCATTGCTACAATTTAGTTTAATTCATGATCTCTGCGAGGTGTACGACATTGTGTCGCGATTCTAAGCGAATGTATGACACTTGGAAGATTGCTTTATACTCGTTTCAGGATAGAAAAGACTGCAGCAGCTTGAAAATGACAATGCTCGGGAAACTGTTTCCAAATAAATGGTGCACGTAAATCCAGTTATTGCTTGTTACTGGTCCGTCCTAAGCTAAATTTTTCGGGATCATTTTCGACTCAATTGCGTTTTTCTGTTCTTAACACGTTGACCGCCACGACACCCGTATTCGGATGTCAGCAAAGTTTCTGATCAGGCCACGTAACCCATATTCGGGTGTCGCTTATTTGACTACTTGCGAAGGATCGTCGTAGGTATTTGAAAAGATATTCCATAATAATAAACTGTTAGTTAGTTAATAATTAATTGTAATAATAGTTGAATTGTTATAAAATAAAAATACGAAAATGGTTTATTAAACAAATTATTTAGAATGTAAAACTTTAAAGCATTCTATACATAGGTGAGGTTGGTCGGGACAATTTGGACAATAAGTTGTTGTTTTCTTCAAAGTCCTTCATGCCTTTGTCCGGTCCATTCCACGTCTTTTATTTGCATAACATAGTTTGCATGCGCGTCTAATGCTTCTTCTGGAACCGTTTTTCCGAACGGCGATATTATGCCGACTCCGTCGAAGACAAGGATTTTTTGTATTTTCAGACAACCCTAATAATTTTGCAACTAATAATTGTCTAAATATTCTAATATTTATATTTTTCCTTGTTGCAATTTTGTAAACCGTCAAAGCGTTTCCAACAGAAATTCCCAGAAAGAATCGAATGCCAAGTTTTCTGTACCATTTGATTCTTTTTTTTGTGGTGGCATAAGAAACCATTTGGTCGGAATAATCTACACCACACTTTCCTTCGTTATATTCAACGACAGCTAGTGGTTTTAATGTTGCGAACAAACGAAACGAAAGATCATTCTTAAGACCACCGCTTGAGCGACTCGCATTACTAAAATATCGATGGGAGCACCTAGCAGAGAACGCTTGGTACTGCTGTACGCGTGACCTGACGGAGATTTCTTTGAAAACACGCGTGCCAGTCAACGTGTTAAAAGACTTTTCTAAGTTTCAGAACGATACGAAAGGAAGGACTGCAGGTATACGTAATTTCTGCTTTCAATTTTCCGGCTTTGTTTCTTTTTCTCTTTCTTCCTTGACGAAACGAGATGGAGACAAAATACCGAAGCAAAGGTTGATATAATAAGAGAAATCTACACAGAAATCGTTTACGTACTTGAAGTTTTAGCTTTTATAACCTTTCAATTTGCAGAATAGACCAGAACTGCTACTTACTATATGATCAATATTTCATAATCAGTATAATATAGCACGAATAATATAATGTACGTTGTACGATATAGACCCCGTTCTGAATATCCGAGCTAAATAGCTGCGATAACGTTGAAAACCATTCATCAGATTTTCTCTATTATCTTCGGCTACTCTTTGTGACAATGATAATATACGATTTTAAAAATTCATATGCATTATTATCCTCTTTAGACGCGCGTTCGAAACGTAGTTATTTCGATCATTACCAGAATATAATTTAATTAATCTGTGTGAAATTACCGTTTCTGTGAAGCTTTTTATGAAACAGTGATCAAAGAATTTAAAATACCATCAAAAGCTGTTGAAGTGATCATCACTTCTAAGAAAACTCTACATCTAGTCTTTTTAGTTTTCTCAAGCACTGAAGCCATCGACAGCGTGTAGACAAAAGATTGGGACCAAGACAGATCATAAACAGTAGACAGGCGACGTTGGCTTCGGGGTTTGTCAGTTATAGGATAACACTGCTAGTGTCACGTAAAATTGATACTTGGATTGTAAGAGAAAAGAAGGCTGAGTCGTAACCCAACTATTAATTTTCCTTTATCGAACTTTATTATAATTTTAACACTTACAATAATAGAATAACACTGAACCGCAGGAAGGGGGTTGTACACGAACAGCACCTAGAACCAGAACTGCCCGAGCTGGGTGAAGTCTCGGTTTATGTGCATTTTGGTTTGAGGATGTTGAGGGGGCTCGGTATAGGTTATGATGTGGAGAAGTGTCCGAAGGTCGGGGGTCGATATCTTATCTCTGATGTGGACTAAGGTGCGCCACAGCCTTGGTGTAGGCTATGATGATAAGATTGTGATGTATCCAAAGGAGTTCGAAGCTCGCGGATTGATGTCTTATCTCTGATGTGGACTAAGGTGCGCCACAGCCTTGGTGTAGGCTATGATGATAAGGTGGTGATGTATCCAAAGAAGTCCGAAGCTCGGGGGTTGATGTCTTATCTCTGGTGTAGGTTGAGATGTGATTGATGTCATACTAGCGTACGGATCTGGACCAGCTCAAATTGTATTGCTACTTGTAATTACACTTGTGTATTAAAATATATTTTCTACCTTACAATTTATCCACGCGTTTCTCTTTTTATACGTCTAATAACCTCAACAAAAACGAATCTATATACGCTTTGTTCATACAGATATTGTATCTACTCTGCTCTAGTTACGTACTCTTTGCTTGCACATGCATTATAATCTGCTTTAGTTACATGTGTGCCGTTTTGTTTATACAGATATTGTAAATACTTGTAAAGCTGAAATTAAAAACAGCGGCGGGACTTATGTTTCTGATCTTGAAATTTGAACGATGTGAGCTGGTTCCGATAATTGTTGATTATGCAGCCAACGTTTGCATATTGAAATGGGGAAATTGGTTATTGGAATTGCGATAGGGTAATTATAATATTTAGTGGAGTAGCGATACTGTTTGTATTAACCTCATTTGTGGTGATATTGTGCTTGTAATTATTAATGTGTGTAAGAAATTGTTTATTCAGAGAAGGTAATATTTGGTAGAACATTAAGGTTTTATGCATATTCCTTTTATACTTTAGGAATATTTGCTAACAATGGAAATGTTTATATTATATTATGAAACATTATAAAGTTTTATTTCGATAGAATTAAAATATTGTTATTTAAAATTGATAATATTAGGTAATTAGTTACTCAAGCATCGACGATTGTTCGTAAAAGTATTAATATCTGATAGATTCAATATTTGATACCGATATTTTACGTATGAGTAATACGTAGTTATATGCAAACAGGAATTAAGAAACGAAACGAGAACGATTAAAGATATGCATACTGTGATAATTTAAAATATTAAAATTCTGTTGAAATAAAACCTTCTTCGTAAATATTCGTATAGTACAGATATTTCTGCATGGAGACTTAAATTCATTAGATCACCATGTCGATGCGAATCAAATTTAATTTTAATTATTAACTAAATACACAAAGTAAACCAATGATTAATTAACACTAACTAAATAGGTAAACTAATTAATTACCGATAATACAAATAATGTAATTGCTACTGCCACTTCTATAATATGGCATTGCATTATTTTTGGTCATTTCAATTTAGATAATTGAATTTGTAATAATAGCAATAACGATAATAATAATAACGATAATAATAATGGTACAACAGTCCTTTTTTCATTTATTATTCGAATGTTTTAATTGTTCAGTGTAAAAGATGAAACCTTCGCAGTTGCAATAAGCCTAACTTTATGTAGCATTGCTATTGTAAATTAAATTCATGAGATGTTTCACTACGTTTGTAAAACAAATAAACATATATTTTTTTGTCAATGACATATTTTAGATTATTTCGATATATTTGATATTACAAAAATACAATATTCCGGACACATTGAAGAGAAACGTAAAATTTGGTTTGAAGACATTAATAAACAGTGACGAAAAAATATCGTAATATAAAAGTATTATGTCACAAATAAAAATTCATGATGTTTTCGGTTCAAATTTTTCTCCCAAAAACCATTTTCAATAATTGATAAATGTTCTGCAATATTGATAATAGTTACTTTTTGATTTATGGAAGTGATTCACCGAGTTAAATGCAATTGAATAGTATACAGATGGATACAATATCGAGCCTTTATACATTCATGTTCCAGATATTTTTAACATTGACCATTTTTTATGTGTGTAGTGTACGAATAATGCAATAAAAGGATATTATAACTGAATAATTTCGCAAACGAAAAATTGTCAATAATAAATCATTATTTGTCCACGAGATCAAATAGGTTACATTAAATAAAAAATTTATCGGACATTTATGGAATAATGATTTAATTAAATATATGTACATGTCGGGTTCACATTATGATTAGGGTTAGGGGCGTGAAACGAATCTTCGTTTGGATTAGACATTGTTGTTATGCATTAGAGGAGATACTTACTAGTGCAAATACGATTATTACAGAATTTGACAAGTAACCGTGGTAATTAGATACTCGAGAAGCTAATGACAATGATCCTAGGTTCAATAACGAATCCGCGGTCAACGGATAACAAAATGCGCTTTCTTCCAAAGTCCAAGTTGTACCCAACTTCCTTGTCTACGGTTCAAGTATTACTGAACTAACTCTTTGTTAAAACATAGAATATTCACCGAGCGTAAAGACGCTATGTAACTCGCTAATGTGACCTCACGAGAGAATAACTTTCCGTCGGGATGATGCTGCAGAGGCAAGCTATGATGGGATGTGTCTAAGGATAGAGATCATCGGATTCGTGGAGAGATGCCTTTGTTCGGAAAGTGAGGGAAATTGGCGTTGCTGTTAATTGGTCAATTTCCATGTTGGTGGTTAGAGAAAGATGCTAGCCGCCCTTGAGGGAAAGTTGCTAGCGGGAAGCGTCGTTCGTGAGAAAAATAGATCTTCCCTATCTTCTCATAATTGGGACAAAGACTGTTTGTCTGTTTGAAGGACTTTAGTTAACTAAATCTTAAGATTTATAACGGGTCTTCAGGCTAGCTGAACATGTACTGCGGAGACGCATCGACATCTGGCAATCATCTTACTCGAAGAATACGGTCTGCGTGTGGCGAGCCACGGGACAGAAACCGTTGGAATGTTTACTGTCGCGTGTCGCCACGAATATTTCTTTTAAGGAGAGCTATACTATTACTCCATACCTTTGTTAGGCGAAACGTTCATCCCTTGACCGCGGCTACGTTCGGCGACTGGTTGTCGGCTGGAGCCCAAGCTCATTATCACAAATCTCGAACAAATACAATCGGATTGAATGACGACAATTGTTTAATTACGGCTATGGTAGAATCTAGATTACAGTGTTAAGAGATTTTCCCAAAGTTCCAAAGGGAAGGCTCCGGTGTCCTTTCATCTCCGACATCTATATATTTTCATTCGGTATTTGAAATCTCATGCCAGATTTATTTCAATAGATTTTCTAATTTTTATACTTCGAAGCAGCACTAAAGCTAATTAGAATACCAAATATATTTTTATTAAATCAAAATAAAGTTAATTTTCCTAATTAGTAATAATGAAAGCAATGACGACAAACAGTAGCAAATATGTGATCCATTACCATTATCCACTAATAATCCAAAGATGACATAGGTAATTCGTTTCAGAAGGAGGTAAATATCTACGTTAAATGACTTAACGAATAAAATAACCCGTGATCGATTTTAGATCGAAAATGCATAATCAATTCATCGTCATTTATTAGCAGCAGATTTATTATCGGATTGGTAAATCAAATTATGATTTATCTCTGGGCAATTGCTTACAAATCAATCTCGTATAATACATGCTTGTTTTGGACACACATACAAATACCTACAACACGGTTTATCTAATATGGTGGTTGGCTTCGGTGACACGCCGCAATTTCTCTACTTTAATCAGACTTGTGATAAATTTTGCTGTGACAGGTTTACTTTTAATAACGTGCCAATTGTTAATATCACGGTTCGTGCAGATTAAAAACTTTTGACAATTAAATTGTAACACTTGTATGAAAGAGAAAAGCCGTATTTGCATCGGAATCGTACACGTGTATGTGCATACTGCATTAAAGAGACAACATATTCAAAATATATGGAGCATGAAGTATTTAGTTGAAATATTAACACGCAGAGAATAATATAAATACGAAACAATTTGTAAAGTGTTATAAATTATAAGGGACACATGTATTTTATACAGGGTGTTATGTAACTGGTGATACAACCTTGTAAAGGATAATTCTATGTGAATAAATAAGTCGGAAACATGGAATAGGATTTTTTCATATAACGCCTCGTTTCCGAGAAAATCGAGTTTACTTAAATTCAGCCAAGTACCAACTAGGTATTATTTACTAGGTTATTATACAAGGAGAAATGGAACTAGTAAAGGGGTGTATAAGGGAAAGAGAGAGAAACTGGGGAAATGGCCAAGAAGGGAAAAGAGCAAAAAAGAGAAAGAAGGGACTAGAAGAGGTGAGAAATGGAGGGACGCAGATAGAAGCAGGAGAGGAGCAAGAAAGGATGACAGCAGACCAAATTGTAGAAGTAAGAAGAAAAAGAGAAGCAGAAGAGAGGGCGAAAAGGATAAGGGCATCCAAATATAATATACATTACAGAAATATAGCCAAAGAAAAATGACCAAAGTACTTAGAAGGGAGGATGAAGTGGAAGGACGGAAGGATATTGGCAAGATTCAGATGTGGAAACGAGACCAAAGCGAGGGAATACTGGAAAGAAGAGGGAGAAGAAAGACGCAGACTATGTAGAAGGAAAGAAGAGGACCTGAGACATGTAATGGAAGAATGTGAAATAACGGGAGGACCAAAGGACATAGGAAAAACGCTAAATAAGACTGGAGAAGGTTTAACAGAATTGAAAGCAATAATAGAGAAGAGAAGGGCAATACAAGACGGGGATAGGAAGGAAGCACAGCAAGGGGGCAAAAGCCCAAAGTTGCAATAGTTTTTAGTCATTAGTTGTTAATTTGTAGTTTTTAGTTTTAGTTTTTAGAGATAGAATAATTAAGGAAGTGCAATATAATAGAGTGGATAAGAGCGGAGGTAGATATATAAGAAGCGAAATAGGTATAAGAGATGTAAAACAAGAAAGTTCGTCCAAAGCTGAAAGGTACGGACTAAGCAATAATAAATAAATATACAAGGAGAAATGAGTAACAATTGTGAAATAAAAGTATCGATTTTCAAGAAAATTAAGTTTGAACATGTTTAGTTAAGAACTGGTTTGGTACACGTGCATGGTACATATTCAAATTTATTTTTCTGGAAAAGAAAGCATCCTATTAAGAAATTTTATACTACATTATTAACTTAATTTTACATGTAGTTTAACTTCCTGTCGGTTATTTACTCCTCTTCAGTCCAGGATTAGTCGATCTTCTTGAAAACGAAGCTTCATATGAAAACACTTTATTCTACATTTTCGACTTTTCTTTTTACGTAGAATCACTTTCTACCTGATTTTAACCAATTGCTTGATACCCTGAAAGTATAAAAAAAAGATAAAACAACGCTTTGTCTCAAGTAGAATGTTGTTAATTTCCCTAAATATTTCTAATTGGCTTATGATAGTGTATAGTACAATTTTACTGAAGTCAACGATTCGTCGAAAGCAGATTTATTACATATTATAAAAGTTGAGTCAATAAACTAGCATAATACAATGAAAATATTTTTAATGAAAGGATCAACAGTAGTTTATTTAGCATCTGAACAAAATTGAATAATAAATATTTTTTTATTTTAATATTGTAGATAAAAGATAATGAAATCTAATATAAACATAACAAAATTCAATTTCATATTCTTATATTTTCATTCGCGTTTACATTTTTTCAAAGTTACAAAACTATTGTAACAAATGTTACTACTATCACTACTATTATTGCTATTTTAACAAATAAGAAATACGAACAACAGCGAAATTTCTAAATTAACCATCCATTAATGATCCAAACATAACGAAATACTTTTAATTGCGATAATTCATCAGCTTATAATTAAATATCTTATGAAACTCATTAACCTCTTTATCAGCTTTGCTTATTGTATTTTTTAATTTAATATTTTTCAATGAGTTTGGTTACTGTTGTAGATTTAATCTCGGTACCTGATAAGAAATAAGTTTATCGAATAAAACTATTTGATTTTGTCGTCTTTTGCTCGTATATTTACATCTGTTTGAGGCTTTTCATAGATCGTAGATGATTGAAACGTTTGTGTTACAGATATATCGTTAAGAAAAAATTTATGAAATATTGCTGGAGAAATTATCTCTTTTATTCAAAATTTAATCCATAAATTGTTTTGTGACGAATTGCATCTTAGAAGCTGCTTTTAGGTGCAATAATTTGCAATGCGGACAGCTTCCATAGCCTTCTTTAAATATGTAGATTAGTAATTCGTTTTGATCGTCATGAAACTTTTTGACAGCAGAAATATCCAATATTCTGTACCAGACTATAGAAGAATATATTAATAATAAACATGAAAAATTCAACTGTGACTGAATAATCGGATTGTCCTGATAGATCGACAGATAATCGCGAGTAACAATGAATTATATCGAAGGAGACTACAATAGAAACTTCGGTTAAAACAATTAATTTCTTTCATTTCGAAGAGTAAGTACGACAAATCTTTGCGATCAATTTAATATGTACACTCTTCAATGTTGATATCTTATCCTTAAAGTTTACCGCTTTTCACATTTGATACGAAATATTAAAAATTTCATAAATCAATCGAGGAGTGCGCGGGGAAGTTAGACCATGTTGACGAAAGAATTTCTGTAACTTTTCTCAAATTTTCGAGCCATCCATCCCCGAAACGGATTACCCAGCGTAGACAGGTATAATGCGACTGCAATTTAGAAGAGATTTCGTTGGTAGCTTATGAGCCGACGGCGTGCAATCCTCTTGTTTTTTCCGCTTTGTCGAACGGTTAAAGCGACCGAGAAAATAGGTCAGCGGCACATTGCGAAATCAACGGCCGAGCTTTATGAACTCCTTTATGAATTTCTATATTTTTTCCGCGCGAAAAAGTTCTCCTTTCTTCTCTCCCCTTTTACCGCAAGAAATACCAATCGGCTCGAAATTATATCTTCCGACTTGAATAGAGAGTTCTGTCGCGTCAATCGGTTTTTAGATTTCCGTTTATAGAGATGGAACGAGTGATCTGCGGAATTGAGCGAATTTTTCAGGAAACCTTGTCTATCGCAATTCAGATTTTTCTTTTATGACGATGGAGGAACTAATTTTCAAAATGGGAAATTTGGTGGTAATGTCGATTTTTCAGAATCAGGGATTCTAATTGATTAATTAACTCGATACAGTGTGGATATTAAATGCATGTCCATACTTCAGCAGGACAAATCTACGCACTGAAACAACGTGTTACGACTATAATATGTTCCATATAACCATAGCGACCTACGTAGATTATGAGTTCTGAATGTTTAAAGAAAATGTTTGAAGCGTCCACCTCGTGTTGCAACACACACTACTGCATGTCTTATTCAGTATTGTACCTGCTCGGGAATACCAGATATTCTTCGGATGGTCTCAAATCTATTTTCTACCCTTTCTCTCGGACGATCTACATCGATCAGCTGCGTTGAATGTACGATAGATCTTACATAGCCTCGAAAACAGAAACTCTGGTGGGTAGATTAGATTCAATTTAGACTATGGTAGCCATGCAATGTAAAACGTTTTCTTTAATCATCCATAACTCGGAAACTGAGGCTGCACGTACAACACACGTTCGTATTTATTTTAGTGTGTAGATTCGCCACTTATGAAGTATGTATTTATAGCACAGTCTGTACGTGGACGCGTCCCAAAATGTGTGAGCAGATTGACGGAGGAACGTAGTTGTAGACCAGGCACAATTGATTACAAAGTGGCCTGTATGATTTTATTAAATGCGTGACTTAATAGTTCCCTAATAGGAACTGTCCCTTCTAGATATGATGCATAATATCGGCCTTTATGTCGTGTTCGATGATCAGACTACGACCCTTGAACTTCGTAAAGTGGAGGACGATCGCACTCGACGAATGAATGTTCGTGACTGACTGTCGTGTCCGGCGGTTGGACCTCGATTGTTGAATCTCGTAAGACGAAGGAGAACCGTACTCCACGACTCGTTGAATCTGAGTCGTCGTGTCCGGTGGCCATACCATTACCTGAGGATATCGTAAAGCGGAGGAACAACCCTACTCTTGATGACTGCTTTTTGGCGCCTCTGCTCTTTGTGTGTAGCGGCCAGACCACCACCTTTGGTTTCCGTCAGGTGGAAGATAACAACTCTTGAGGATTGATTCCTCGCTTTTGCCCCGCTGTTGATCGCTTATGACGGAAGTGAAGGATAAAAGTTTGCTACTTTTACCGAGTGGTTTATGACGCTGTTAGTCGTTCAAGAGTCTTCTTAGGGCCCATTCTGCAGTGTCATAAATCCTTACCTTTTCAATGGTCTTAACAATTTGCACTGAATAATTAAGTCAAATATATTAAATTTCGTATCATTTAGTAGCATACCACATAGTACTATAGCACATAGTAGCATAACACATACATATATAGTACCATAGTAGCATAACACATTTAGTACCTACTTTCATACGATTACAATAATTTGGCACTGAAAATAAAATGTAGAAATTGAGAAAAAAAGCACCTCATCGAAAAGTAAGGGTGCATGTAAATATTCTTTGTAGCAACTATAGATATTAACTGTTTTCGATCCTTTTACATAATTTTGTATATTACAGTCTGAAGCTATATCCAGCTATATCTAAAATATATTTCAGTGTTATACTCGATAGTTATATTCTCAAATGTTTATTATGGTAATAATTTAAATGATTGTATTCTAATTCGACACTTGGAGCTTAAAGTTTCAGAATTTTTCAAAATTAAGTAAGATGACTGAGAAGAACCATTCTTTAGATATATCAAAAAACTGTGCTGAATCTTATTTACTGTATTTCAAATATTTTCATGAGAAACCTGTCTGATCTTCAATTTTCAAAATGGACTATTACTGCTTCCGTTATTGTTTTATACAAACGTATAGTCTTCCAGGAATATCGACTCTGTTCTGTGAATTCAAGAAATAAAACGGGACATAATAAGAAACCTCTTTGTATCGGTTAGCTTTTATCTGATTCGAGAAATGTAACCAAGATTGAATTTCTAATGGGTTTATTGTTCATTGGAGAATAGTTATGCTTACTATTCTTCGCGATACTGCATTGTATTATTATACTATAGCGTTTCTATCAAATAGTCTATTTGTAACAACTATTGTTGTTAGTAGACTGCAAAATTTTACGCAGATTAATACAATTTTTATGGACACAATTGAAGAAACAGAATTTAAATAGATCCGAATCGTTTTGCGTATTAAAAAATTATAACAAATACTGTAGTTTGAATATTTTATATTTTTATATTACATCGTTTAGACAATTCGTAACGAAAATAGCGAAAAATTGAATTAGAATCAGAACTTTTGTCGTGTACAACCTCACGAGTCTTTTCTTTTAAAACAAATTCTTCGTTTTTTCTAGCGATGAATTCCTTCAAATAGCTTTTGCAGATTTCCAGAGTTTTTAATTCCTTGTCTACTTCTTTTGAATAAATTTTTGTTTTTAAGAATAAGAGCATACCACATTCGGCGAATGAGATAGGTAGAGGTGAATATTTCAGCTATCATAAAAAATTTCTTCGATATATAAAGTTCAACAATGTGACGATGAAAAAAAGAAATCTGTCTTGATAGAAAATTGTGGATGTTTTTCGTTAATTGCCTTTAGTATCCGATTAGGTGCAGTATTTATTCAAAGGTTTCATTATTCAGTAAATCATTGAAATTCATTATTTGAAATCAACGATAAAAACGATCAATCCGATATGTTCTATATCTAATTATCACTTTAGTTGTTAATTTCTATTATTCATGCTACATTTAGAGATAGTAAATAATCGTATTCCTATACCCTCTTAAGCAAAAATCTAATTGTAAGCATTTAATTACAGCGATTGCAATTACAAACAGTAATTACGCTTGTAATAAGGAAATAACGGAAACAGAATCGTTTAAAAGAAAACGTGTATGCAGAGTTACTATGTATCATTTATCGGCGCGTGATATTAACAATAACGAAATAATTTTTCAATTTAAACAATAAAGCTTTTGACGTCTCTAATTAGTAAACGTGAACGTCGGAATCAAAACATGACGCACGATAATGGTGTTCTTTTATTAATACATTTTCATATTTCTCGTAACGTCAATTAAATTGTTTAACTTTTTGGAAAATCATTTTGGAATAAACATAGTTTATTTCTACAGTCCTAACGAACATGCCGAAAATGTATCAATTTGACATTGTTTCAGAATTGGATAATTTGCACAAACGGTTATTTTTACATTGGAGTAAAAAATAAAGTACAATATTTGTTATTGATTTCTTTAATTTAAGTGGTTAAAGAATCATGTAAACAATATAGCTATACGTATAAATTTAGAAACTTTTATACATTGTTGTTATGTGTTCCATTGTTTATATATTATTTAACATTTAATACTTCTTTATTATTATTTATATACTATATATTATGTTGCTTATTATTTATGTATAGGTATTCTTTATTATGTATTCCTATATTCAATGTAGCGGCTGATGTTATTATCATAAAATCTAGTTAAAGTAGACTTTCCTAAATTCATTTGAAAAGCTACGTCCAAACGTTTTACCAAAATGATATAGTACTATTTAGCATATCTAAAGCTAAAATACCACACATCAAATTAATTTCGTGTGGCTAGCATTGTACGACGATTAAAACATGCAGTTGGCACGAGGTTAATTATTTCGGCGATATAAACAGAGAAATTTAACTACGATTTATATATGACATTTATTTGTTATTTAACTCTTCGCAACTAGAATTTCGTTTGCCTACGAAGATAAAGGTATAATTGATTATCATTTTTATACTTCATTTCGGAAATCACGGAATCATTAATTCCTATAAATATTGGATTGTTCAAAAAGTTTGTAACATTTTCGAGAATCGACTAAATCTCTTGACATACATTTGACCAAATTGGAAAGATTATTAGAAAAAGAGGATTGGTCACTATGAACTGTGTTTGATAACGGAACACTGAATTTGGATGAATATCAGCTCCCAGCCGGACAATTTTAAATGAGGCAGTTAAAAAATTTCTTTATTAAGAGGTCAAGACAAGAGGCCAGTTTCCAGAGTTTCTAAGAAACTGTTGCATACGTCATTCTGAAACTTTGGAGTTCTATTCTATCTGTTACGTACTTTTCAGGAACATATAGCATTGTTTTGGAGGGAAAATAATCATTTAGTCTGAAATTATGACAGTTTTATGAGAACGCACAAGAAAATGTTCTTCTAGATGACAAATTTAATATCAGCAGTTGCGACTGAAGGTTCAAAGAGAATCCTAACTATTCTGTAACTCATGGGTGCAGTTGTAGTCCGAATTAGAAAATGAGAGAAAGAGAAAGATAGAGGAATGGTAATATCTGAAGGAAATCTATTTAATTTTTGTCAGAGGAGAGTATTTGTAAGGGCAAAAATTACAGTTAGTGAATGTTAACACAAATCATAAAAGAATATTTATCGAACATATCTAAAAAATTTAGAGCAAATCGAATAATCTATGTTTGAATTATTATTGTTTTGGAGAATGTTTCTTTGAGAGAAATACCTTTAACATACGCATAATACATAAAAAAAAGAATATACCATATTTATAATTAATCAGCTACCTCAGATCCGAGAAGAACGTTTTCCTGTAGAACGCATTCAAAACAGAATTTGCTTTTCTTCGAGCGACTTTAGCCATCTTCGACGTTTACTTGTATCTTTTCTCACTGATGGGAGAAAAATCTAGTAGCAGTTAATTCCTTACTTCGTTACACAACATCGTTATTCCGCTCTTTACGAAACAACGTTGCTGGAAAAACTATTTGAAAGATTACAGTAAGGAGAATTTTTCAAAAGAAGATAACGAAATGCTGATCTTGGACGAGTGTTACTTCTAATCATATTAGAAGACATAATTTTTCAACAAACTCGCGTTGAGCTTCATACATACTATATCGATGTAGAACCAAAAAGCAGGAAGAATTGGATCTCAGCTGGGTAGTTTAGCTCATCCGCCCCATTTCCCGTTTCCCAGGTATAATATCATCCGACTATCATTCATTTCGACCTTTACAAAACTCCTTTCATTGCAAGAAATTGTATGAGAAAGAGCTTGCAAATGCAAGCTGAAAGAACTTATTTCTGAAAGGTACGAAAATGTTCTCCGAAAAAGATAAGTTACGACACATAAACTGTGTCTAGTAGTTGAAAAATCGATTTATATAATATTCAATATGAATACAATGACGTATATTTAATACTATATTAAGTGCTTATACATGTGGAATTCAAAGTTTTTATTAAATCGATTACAGCGTATGATAACCTACCACACAGGTCACATTACGTTTTTTCATTGCATCAACCACTATCAAATATAATAATTCTCGTTGGAGTATTACACGAAGTCCAGAATCACGTCTTCGCAATGAAATACTCTACTATACTCTATTAAATATCCTTCTAGTAAATCATATATATATTTGTGTCTGCATTTATGCGTGATAACAATAGTAATAATCATGATGATGATAATAATGATAATAATAATTTCATTGGTAGGATTAGCGTTAGAACTATCGATCTTTAACTTGTAGTTAGATATACAGGGTGGTTAGTAACTAGTGGTTACCTTTTGCAGACTTTTACTATAGCTACACTGAAGTAATAAAAATAAGAAATAGTTCTAATGTTCCAATCTGGCTTTATGACGATGGGTTCGGGCTCGAAGTGACATAGCGGGTCACTAGACGTAGCCACGGTCACGGGAGGGACGTGTACCTGACAGAGGTATGGAATGATTATATGGCTCTCCATAAAAAAGCAAAGATTGATCCGAGAAGTGGGGACAGGAGTATATAAGGGCAGTTTCATTTGGATTACGAGTTAGTTAGTCGTTGGACGAATTGCTGATTGAGTCATCCAGAAAATTACCCGAATCGTGTATTACGTTTGTATTTGTCATCCCGTGGACCGTGGATTCGTTATCGAACCTGAATTCGTTGTCACCATCATAGCTTCTTGTAGTGTCCACATTTGTACCGATAAACATTAGCTACATCCGCGATTGTAAAGTAAGTAAAGGTTCATCGAACGCCCCAAAATTCCAACCTGACTCCGACATATAGAATAAAAATTTTTTTTTAATTAAAAAAAATTTTTTTTTAATTTTTCCATCGGGACAACGATCTACAGTGAGATCCGTTATAACATATTGCACGCGTACCGAGCGAAAATTCAAAGTCGATTTTCTCGAAAACAAAGCCTCAAACGAAAAATTTTTATTCTATATTTTCGACTTCTTTTTTCACGTATAATCACTCCCTTTCCGCTTGTACCGCCAGTTACCAACCACCCTGTATTATACAGAGAAGATTGAGAGATTTTGTATCATATTTTTAATTATATTTTCTCCTAATAAAATTAAGTACTAATTTTGTCAAAAATTCCTACATGATTTGGTAATTGTGAAGACAAAGTTTTGAAAACTGTCGCTTTTTGTGCATGTGTATGTGACTGATTTCACATCAATAGTCAATGATGTAGAGGACTTGTGTAGAGGATGGTTGATCGTGAGATTTATTAGACGAGATTGCTCGTTGTTGAGATCGTCAAATACATTTAAAATGATTAAATAAATAATTACAGATAACGTTCGAAAAGACGATCGTACTAACAGATTCGTTAAAACAGTGTATAAATCGCAAAATAAATTCGTTGATAACTGATCGATACTCGCGGTAGATACTCGTTGGTAATTAATTGATACTGCTCGATAACTGATAGATCTTACGGTCGCGTTTGTTTATTTATACTGGTCGGCGGAGAGCCAGAAAATTTAAATTCCAGTTTGCACGTGGCGGCGACATTGTTTTGCCATTGTTTGTTTATTATTACATTGCGTGTTTTCTAACGATATTGATACTCCCAGGCAAAACAACAACATGATTTGAATTGTCCTTTAGCTCATGTGCCGCTACAATCATGTGTATTGCAAGTTTCAAAGAACTCTACGAATCGTACCATGAATTAATATCTAAAAGCCACATTAAAGTTGGAGAATCTCGGCAAATTTCACTGTCCCCATAGAAGTCCATAAGCCTATTCACCTTACATAGTAACGCAAGGATACGTCAAAGATATCGCTTTGTTACACTCTGAGAATTTATTTCGATACGATATTTACTATTATCACGTCGGAGAC
This sequence comes from Bombus huntii, assembly GCF_024542735.1. Taxonomy (NCBI): domain Eukaryota; kingdom Metazoa; phylum Arthropoda; class Insecta; order Hymenoptera; family Apidae; genus Bombus; species Bombus huntii. Next base: position 24,014,470 of record NC_066238.1, read on the forward strand.
ACAAGAAATCCTCGCGTCGCAGTTCGAACGTTTCACGAATAAGGTGAAGAAATTAAACTTCGTATAAGATGGTGGAAATTTTATTATGTGAATCCAACAGAGTGATGGTTCAAAGTGTTACAACAGAATAAGGTGTTGAGCGCTAATTTAGGAGGGTTTTTATATTGAGGTTTTAGTCCCTTTGGAGGGGTTATCGTTGCATGTATGTCAGAGGCGGCTATTCAGTTGCTGTTTTGTTATTATTTCGATAGCTGTGTCATGCAGGATGTTTCGTCTACTTGATTACTGTTTCTGAGCGGGTGGCCTTCTTGAGCGTGTGACACTATCTACGTTGGCTCGCGAAAGTATCTGAATTTACCACAGACATTCTATGTAACTTTGCACTTTCAAATTTCCTGTGAATGCATAAAAATCAGCAGCCTGCTGCGGTATAACATAACAGCGGCAATGAAAAAAATATTTCCTGTGACACGTACAATATAAAAGATACCTCATGCTGTATTTTTTTATTTATTATTGCTTAGTCATCATCTCCTATGTCTATTTCTCTTCTTATATGTCTACCTCCCCTCTTTTCCACTCTATTCTATTGCACTCCCTTAATTATTCTATCTCTAAAAACTACAACTAGAAACTACAAATTAGCAACTAATGACTAAAAACTATTGCAACTTTGGTCTTTAGCCTCCTTGCTGTGCATCCTTCATGTCGTTTGCCCTTCTCTTCTCTATTATTGTTCTCAGTTCTGTTAAACCTTCTCCAGTCTCATTTGGCGTTTTCCCTATGTCCTTTGGTCCTCCCGTTATTTCACATTCTTCCATTACATGTCTCAGGTCTTCTTCTGTCCTTCTACATAGTCTGCGTCTTTTTTCTCCCTCTTCTTTCCAGTATTCCCTCGCTTTGGTCTCGTTTCCACATCTGAATCTTGCACCTTATGCTGTAATCTAATATGGAATAAGTGTCCGAATGTTTTTCTGAATTTGCGTATGTAAATACAACTTTCTTCCTTTCCCTCTTTAATTCAACGTAAGACTCAAATCGATATCGTTTATTAAGTCACTGCGATTTTTTTTTCTCGTTCTCCCAAGAAGATTAAAAGAAGAAAGAAGAAATAGCTGCTTCTACGTTGGAGCAATTAGCTTTCGATTGCATTGGACCTTTGGCCGAATGGCCTGATTAACTTAATTCCACGATAGTAGACGCCGTATCAATGTTGCGATGCGGTTTAAGTGCACTAATTTGTAAATGGTATCATGTAATTTGCACTCGACAGTCAAGTGCAATTTCCATGGAATCGATCGTCCGACACGCGTACACATTGCGTCGAGAAATGCTTTGAACAATCTGCAGCTTGTTGTTTCGGTAACGTATGCTTACACTGGATCAAACGGTTGTTTGATATCGTTCGCGAAGTTGCTATCGCCTTCTTTGTGACTAATCAATGAGCTTGTAATAGTTCGTTCTCTAAAATTTTAATCTTTTGCAAAGTTTTCAATCTCTCGAACGAGCTGGATTGGGGTTAAGTGAATGTTCGAATGAGATCAGTTCGAGCTCAATGTAAAGAAATTGATATTGGCGTTTCGATAAGGGTTTCGATTGCATGGTTTATGACACGCAAAGGACAATTCACAAAATGATAGATTGAGTAAACTGTATCGGAAGTTTTAATTCTAGTTCTTGCCCTGCCCACGCATTTCATTTACTACAAATATTGCTCATTAAAATGCTCATAACACGATTCAGGATGATGATTTTGATAACATACTGAAAAATTAAAAAATTGTCGAAATCGGCGGCGGCATCTTCTTTGTAAATATTTACTCGTACAGTGATCGGAGTACGTGTTTCCAACTACATTCAGAAAGTTTATATAGATCGTATGAGGTGTCAATTATTTATTAGGCAGAAATATGAAACCTGAGTGATGCAGGTATATTTTTTGTTTTAGTTTCACTTTGGCAGATCATTTGATCGCAGTTGTTACAAAAAGTAAAGGATTAACAGTGGATAAATGTTCTTCTATCAGAATATTGAAAGTATAACGAAGATATCGATATTTTGATCAAACCGCACCAAGTGTTTAAATACTTGTGCACTGTGAGATTCTTTCTTCAGAAGACACCAATTTTTTAAAGATAGAATCCAGCACTTCAAGCATCTGTGTACTAGCAGATAATTTATCAGATTTGGGCGATATATGTTAGCTTTTTCGTATCTTTCTATGCGTTGATAAGAACGCTATTCTGTTACGATCCTCGGAGTATGCAAAGCTCGACGGTGCTTAATTAATCACCTAATGATTTTTCCATCCAGCTCAGACTCTGTGGAATTTTTATCTTATCAGCAAACTACCATCCATCCCCATGGCAGAGAATCTATCTATGTTCTGCTTATAAAGACAGATCGCGTTGAGGACGCAATGGAAAAAGAAAGACACTAGAAGGTGCTAAAAATCTTCAATTATAGTTTTATATAGTTACGAATATTCTTTCCTTAGAACACAAATGTATGTTTCAGATCACTCTTCATAGTGTTCCAAATCAATCTTCCTATACTTTTATAGGATCTTTGTAGCAAATACAACACAGAATACCCATCACGGCTTTCGTTACATCATCACGTTCCACGTCTGTCAATTTGGATAGTCCTTCGAGAGATACCAGTCGATATATGCACACGTGGAGATCTTTTTCAGCTTGAAAGATCGTTTTCAATGTCGTCAAATAACGGAATGTTATTAACTGCTAGTACCAGAATCTGATTGAAATCTGTTGATTTTCGGTCGGTTCAGTTTGGTTTTGTCCTTACGTTTATTGAACGAGAGTCGGTGATTAATATCGATAAGTACTGTTTTTAAAGTTAGAACCGAATCTATTACGTTTTTAATTAATAAGCAGCAATGAAGCATATACAGGGTGGTTGGTAACTGGTGGTACAAGAGGAAAGAGGATGATTCTACGTAAAAAAAGAAGTCGAAAATATAGGATAAAAATTTTTTTTTAATTTTTCCATCGAGACAACGATCTACAGTGAGATCCGTTATAACGTACCGCACGCGTACCGAGCAAAAATTCAAAGTCGATTCTCTCGAAAACAAACCCTCAAACGAAAAATGTTTATTTTATATTTTCGACTTCTTTTTTCACGTAGTATCACGCCCTTTCCGCTTGTACCACCAGTTACCAACCACCCTGTATATATGTGGGTACATATAAAATGTTTTGTCAGTGTAAAATTGTAAAATTCGTAAAACTGTCGACGTAAAGCTAATGTTAATTTGGAGTGCTAGAATTGGATCTGAAAAATGATTCATATAAATTAACCTTTGCCGAATGACACCAAACAAAAATACCAACGTGACGAACCAAACTGGGTCACTTTTTGCTCACACGTGTGTTGTACTTTTGAAAACTAAATATAAGGTCTGGTCACGTATAAAAGACAGAAGGAAATATAAATATTCTATAAATTTAGTGCTTTTTATTTCTGAGCTAAGGTTTATGAGGAGTATCTACGTTGTTGCGCACACGCGAACTGTTAAAAGGATCTGTTATAGAAATGGATATTCGTTTTTCGTACGCCATATAGCATAGCGCACCGCGTGTACCTCGTTGCATTATTTAGTTTAATCGCTATCATAACGTAATACCATGACAAATATTGTATATTATAATAAAATATATTTGTAATTAAATTGCTAATATAGGCACAGTGTATTGATTTATTAGACACATAACCATAATTTTGTGGACTTTCTCCTCCTTAAAATTTCTTATACAGGGTGGTTGGTAACTACTGGTACAAGCGGAAAGAGGGCGATTCTACGCGAAAAAAGAAGTCGAAAATATAGAATAAAAATTTTTTGTTTGAGGCTTTGTTTTCGAGAAAATCGGCTTTGAATTTTCGCTCGGTACGCGTGCACTTTATCACGTCTCGTTATAACGGATCTCACTGTAGGTCGTTGTCTCGATGGAAAAATTAAAAAAAAAATTTTTTTATTCATATTTTCGACTTCTTTTTTCGCGTAGAATCATCCCCTTTCCGCTTGTGCCACCAGTTACCAACCACCCTGTATATCAAGGTACAGTTACCTGAGACATCTGAGCTTCAACGTGTTAAAATTCAATCTTGAACTTTGCGCAAAATTCTAGTGTTTAAACTAGTGTTTAATATACGAATGAAGGAATGAGAATATGTCGTGTACCTTAGCTTCGGCAAGGAAAAATATCAGAAGCGAGAAAATGATTGAAATTACGCTATGATAATATAGTCTAAGTCAGCAAGGCGACATTGTATAAGAACTAATAACATAAACGACAAAATAGCTTCCAGGAAAAAAATAATACACGCCACTGAATTATGGTAATTTATAACTAGTAGAATGAGTAAAAGTATCCTCGCAGAGAAGAATGATCGTCGAGCTCTCGGTGTACATTTTAAAAGTTATTTTTTAAGTTTCGAATTAAATAGTCTTTTTTTAAATTTACATCGTTTAAAAATTATTCGTAACCGAATTTGCTGAATTACGAGGCAAATTATTTAGCTTGACGAGGAAAAATTGAAAATCCCCGTAGAGCATGCAGAGCATACACCGCTGCTAAGCAAAGAAGTTCCACAGGATTTGTTCTTCTTGTAATATTCTTCTACGCCCAGACGAATGTTTTGAAAAATATCCTACGCTATTGAAATATTAATATAAGAAATTAATACTTTATTAAATCAATGAATAAATTCATATAAAGCGTAAATGTATATCATATAGAATATATGATAAAGTTTCAATAATGATGATGGATTCGATGCACTTTTTTCAAAAAGTTCACCGTAATTATGCTGTAATAGACTGACAATGAGCGAAAAGTGCCGGCGACAGGCGGTAAGATATACGCGGGAGTCGGCGATGGTACAATAGATGGGAATTAATGGGCAAAATGTGCCGCTGTCAAAGTATTAAATAAACCTATCCTACCCTAATTCTGATTATGTCACTATGTATTGCAAGTTCGTCAAACTTCGAATCCTATTTTTTAACATCTGGTGTATATGTCAGCCTTCGTGATTCTATTTTCGACAAATTCTCCAATTTATCAGCAGGTATAATAAATTCTGTTAAGTAGAAAATTTCCATTTAATTTACATAATTAGCGTGATAACTTTGTTTGTCAAGCTGTTCGCTATTTAATATTCTCATATGAAGTGCATTACAGCAATTTCAGACAAATCATTGTCACGTAACTTTCACGTAATATTAGTCATTTGGGATCAAGCAGATTTAGTTCGTACTGTATAATTTCCAATGAGTTAACGTAAACGTTATATATCGCTAACAGTTATCTTCTATTGATTATAATTCATGCGTTATCTATGCTCGACTATTGGTTGTCACAACCGTAACTGCATCCCATAATTCAGGTAATTTAATGCTGGATAAGGTTTACGAGCTCCCTATAACTGTATATTGTATTTATTATTTATTGCCCTGTAATAGTATAATAGAATATAATAAAATTATGTGGCTGTACAGTGTTTAGTACAACAACGCTTACGCCATGTCTAAAAGTGAGAAAAATTACCATTTATTTAAATCCAAGTTATTTGATTTATCGAAATTACAAAATATATCAAATATATTAAGTATAATATAAATATTATATATAAAATATCAAATATTCGAAACTTGTTACTTTTGCAAATTTTTAAATCTTCTAATTTTCCAAGCTTTACATTTTTACACCTTCAAACCTTTGAATTATCAAACATCGACTTGATTATTAAACATTCGAATTGTCAAACTTTCTGTTCTTTCTTCTCAAATTTCTTCTCAGATCAGAATGTTATCAGTTACAATGTATTTTTAGACGAAGGGACAATTGCAAATATTATTCCTTTAGCGTTAATAGAGAATTCACAAACTTTCTAAAACGCTATTGTACTTAGAAAATTTCTTTCATTTAATTTACGAAAGTCTATGATATAATAACAATCAATCATGATATATAAAAGGCAACGAAATAAAATTCCACATTGCCAGGAGAGAAAAGCTTTAACTAATTTCAACAGTCATTTGTTCCATTGTCTTATACACTCTATTGTGTCTATTAAAAAAAAATTCACATGCATACGTTTTTATTTTTTCCCTCGAAAGAAACGGAAATGAAATTTCTCTGAAAAACGAAAGCCGGGCGCGTTCATTTTTTTTTTTTCTCATTGTTCCGTTTGCTCGCTTTGATCGACGATATGAAAACGGCGAGCTCGACGAAACTTTTCGCCCGAATCGAATGTAACTTTTGCTAGGAACGTAGGGAACGTCGTCGTCGGTTTTGATAAGGAAACTGGTCGGGCAGGTTTGGAGGAGGATCGGTAGACAAATAGTTCTTTTCAGTCAACCGTGGCACGGTGTCTTCTCTTCGGATGAAAGCGAGGCGAACGTCTCGAACGAGGCGATTTTTCACTGACAAGCAATATCGACGTCACCGGTATCTGCGATTTGTGTCGTAGTACTATTTTGTATTGTCCATATCAGAATTCTACGAAACACGATTTAACTGCAGGTTTACCTTGCCTTTCGCGATACAGGAAAAGAGATAGAGGGATAGATAGTGAGAGAGGGGAGAAGGAGTAAGAGAAAGATAAAGGTTTTTATTCATAAAAAAGTGGGATAAAGTTCTAGCATTTATTGGTAATTGTAGTAATATTTAATCTTTGATCGGTTCCAAAGGAAACAAAAAGAGCCTTTTTCTTTGTGGAATAGTAGAAAATGGTGACCGTGTTACGACCGTTCGCGGAGAGACGCGGTCGCGAGGAAAACGCGTCAGCGAGAGGCGTAAATTCTCGCTACGATTCGGTGAATCGACGCCGCGAAGTAGTCGTTCCCCTGTTTCGTTTAGGATAACAGAGGTGGTTGATATGAATATGACACAGTAGTAAGTTATATTTCACCGTTTATTCCACAACTTAGAACGAGGATAGTTACACTGGTGCGTATGTACGAGATGAGCGAGTGACTGAGTGATCTGCGGGTGTGTATACCCGCTCGAAGGATGTTGACCGTTCGAAGGATGCAAAAACAGTCTTCTTGGAAGACGATGCTGTCTCGGAGGAGAGCTAAGGATGAGTGTCTGTCTAGCGCACGGGACCATCGGATTGGTTGGTGCCGATGTTATTTAGGAGAGTGAGGGAATAGGCTTCGTTTTTAATTGGTTAAACGAAGGGTCTTAACCGCCTTCGAGAGAAAGTGGTTAGTGGGAGGAAAGTTGCAGCGTGCGTGACAAAAACTGACTTTCCCTTGTTAAGCCGTGGTAGACAATAGTCTCTAGAAATTCCTCCGCACCAGATGTTTGTTTCGTTTGAAGGACCTTTTCTAGGAAATCTATGTGATTTATGGAAGGTCCTTGACATCATGTAAGATACGCTGCGAGTATCCGAAGACATCTGGTTGCCATATTGCCTGCGGTGTGTGGCCTCGGCTAGGTAGAGTGTTACGCGACGTAACAGACCGTTTACACGATAATTTAGGGATTCATAACAAAAATGATATGATGCATATTTTTCTGTTTTTTTTTGGACAACTCTAATATTTTTAGTTTCCATTCAATATATTTCAAATTTTTTGATACAAAATATTCATCATATTATAAAACTGCTGGAAGGCTATTTGTAATAATATCATAAAAGGATTGTGTTTAATTAAAAGATGAAATTGCATTTTGTCTTAAACATCAACTTACTGTTAGGATCGTTTAATTTTCATTTGACTGTGTATTGAGTTCAGACATAGATAATTTTTTATGATGTGCCTCTGACTACTGGGATACAGAATTATCCAAAAGGTCGAGAAACTTGACAAGAGTCATTTTTGTAATGAGCTTTTTAATTGGCAAGCGGCAAGAGATAATTTGGAAAATAACAAAATTCAAGATTAATTAATATATTTATCAAGGTAACTAAATTATTGAACAAATTATGTACTACAAGCTATATACTGTATAATACTAATTATATAGGGTGGTTGGTAGCTAGTGGTACAAGCGGAAAGGGGGTGATTCTACACGAAAAAAGAAATCGAAAATATAGAATAAAAATAAAAAAAAATTTTTTTTTTTAATTTTTCCATCGAGACAACGATCTACAGTGTGATCCGTTATAACGAGACGTGATAAAGTGCACGCGTACCGAGCGAAAATTCAAAGTCGATTTTCTCGAAAACAAAGCCTCAAACGAAAAATTTTTATTCTATATTTTCGACTTCTTTTTTCGCGTAGAATCACCCCCTTTCCGCTTGTACCACCAGTTACCAACCACCCTGTATATTACATATATTACATATGTATGTCAAGTTGTCATTAGAGTTAGGGGCGTGTAATGAACCTCCACTTGAATTAGCCATCGTTGTTATACAACAGAGATAATGTTTATTAGCACAAGTGTGGATATTACAAAATCGACAAGTAACCGCGATGATTGGACACTCGAAGATACAAATGACAATAATCTTAGGTTCGATAACGAATCTACGGTCAACGGATTAGCACATGTACTTTCTTCCAAAGTCTAAGTCGAACTCAACTTACTTGTCCACAGTACAAGTATTAGAAAGAAAGGCTCCGATGTTCCTTCATCTCCGACACGGCCATCCTGACTATCACACGTCTTCCGGTGTATCTAAAATATTGGATTTTACCAACATTAGACTCAATACAAGTGACATTATTTACAATTTAACTAAATGTCCCAATCGCCAGGGGCCCAGTTCGATAACAAAAACTTTGATCGAATGTTCAATAACAAAATAAAAACAACAATCAGTTGATTAACATTAAACATTATGATTAGTATTCAAAGTGTTAGTTGCATCCTGTGGATTACCAGTCAAACTGTAATGACATGACAGACCATTCTCGATCTCGTACCTGAATGAATCTCACTTTTCCAGATCACATTACTACTCTGGGAGTATGTGAAAACACTATGCTAGATGTTATGGTCATAGTGCTAATAATCCTCAGGGATCGGTGTACTCATATCGTCATTGTCACTGGCATTGTCATCACTGCAGACGTCCAACTCAGCAGGAACGCAACTATCTGGCATTTTTCTCAATCTATCATGACTGTATTTATATGATCGTTTACCATCTAATGTTTTTAAAATATACCTATCTGCTTCCAAAATCTCTGCTATTACAAATGGGCCCTTATATTTTGGGTCTAATTTAGTTTGATTTCTTTCCTCAGTTTTGCGTAATACAAAATCATCAAAATTAAATCTAACTACTTTAGCTTTAGTTCCTCGCTCTTCCTCGTTAAGTCTATAAGGACTTCTTCGTACGATGACGTTAGGATCAATTAACCGTATTTCTAACTGGCCCGTATTTACGCGAGTACGTGGGAAACCCGCAATGAATGAATCTTTGAATTTTTGAGAACAGAAATTAATCGGCTTTTATCATTACCAATTATGTCGGTGTCAATTTCATTTGTATCGATTTTCAGCGGTTTTATTACAGACATTAATTAGTTTTGTTTGACAAATAGCGAAGCTATTTTGTGTAACGTTTACGTCAAAACCTTGGCTTAAAATTTCACGACCAATCATAATATCATATTTTAAATAACTATCAGCAAGGACATGAAAAATTATCTCCAATGTAAAACCATTAATACATACAGTGGACAACATTTGAGATGTACATTTAATACAAGTATTTCCTATTCCTCGCATTACTACTGTATCAGTCGTTCTTTTGCCAGAAAATTTCAAGGCTACGGATTCTTTAATTAGTGAACACTCGGCTCCAGAATCGAAGTAAAATGGAAACGACTTACCCAGATGACTTAATCTACCAGTTGGAGCTTCCACTACGCTGGAGTCGACTTGACGTTCGTTATTGGAATTATAGTTTCTTTCCCGCAATAAGGGACAATTAGGCGCGACATGACCCTCCTCGTGACACTTGAAACAAGACACCTTTGACAATGCGGCAGGTCGATTTCCTTCTGGGTTTCGTATATTCTTCTGTTTCTCGGATTTTATTCTCTTACGGCACTCCGCTATTTTATGTCCAAAGATACCACAGTAGAGGCACTTATTCCGGGAGTCAGATGGCCTGTGTCGTTTAGCTTTAGGGCCCGCTGATGGATTATCTGACGAAGACGTCGGCCTCTTCTCCGTGTAAGAGAAAGCTCTCATTGCACTTACAAATTCTTCCTTAGTCTTGATATCACTCGTAAGTGCTAGTCGTTTGAAGCGTCGATCTCGTGAACTCAGTATATAAAGAATGATGGCAATGACTATTTCGATAATCGTTAAGTTTTGCCACCTGGCACTCAGAAGGGAATGGAGACGCATACCGAAAGCTCCCAGAGTTTCGCCCTTCAGTGGTCGTTCCCTGGCTATCTTCATTAGCGCCGAGGCTGCTGTTTCTTTGCCACCAAAACGCGCAGTGAAAAGTTCCTTGACCATTGGCCAGGTAATGTTTTCATCGACCAGTACTTGCGTAAGCCAATGCGCTGCAGAACCCTCTAGAGCAAGACATAAGGCAGAAAGTAACTTGATGCCTCGTAAAGGATTCTTTTTCATCATCAGGTTGACGGTTGTGCACCATGCAGCCGGGTCGGCGCCCGCGATATCGGGGTTAAAACATGGTAGCGCTAAATTTATGGGTTCCGCACTCGATTTCTGCACTAGCAACTGAACTATCTCGCTTACGAGGGTTGCATACTCTTGCATTGTTGTATTCAGCACTGATCCCACTTCTGATGTCGGGTTCTCGTTATGATTAGGTTTAGGGGCGTGTAATGAATCTTCACTGGAATTAGCCATCGTTATTATACAATCGAGGTAATGTTTATTAGCACAAGTGTGGATATTACAAAATCGACAAGTAACCGCGGTGATTGAACACTCGAGATACTAATGACAATTGTCTTAGGTTCGACAACGAATCCACGATCAACGGAGTAGCAAATGTACTTTCTTCCAAAGTCTAAGTCGAACTCAACTTACTTGTCCGCAGTACAAGTATCACTCAACTAACTCTTTGTTAAAACGTAGAGTATTCACTGATCGTAAAGACACCGTGTAACTCGCTGATGAGATCGTACGTGAATGACTTTCCGTCGCGATGATGCTGCAGAGGAAAACTATGATGGGGTGTGTCTAAGGACACGAGATCATCGGATTCGTGGAGAGATGCCTTCGTTCGGAAAGTGAGGGAAATTGACGTTGCTGTTAATTGGTCAATTTCCATGTTGGTGGCTAGAGGAGGATGCTAGCCGCCCTTGAGCCGTTCGTGAGAAAAATAGATCTCCCCTATCTTCCTGTAGTTGGGACAAAGACTGTTTGTCTGAAGGACTTTAGTTAGCTAAGTCCTAAGATTTATAGCGGTTCCTCAGGCTAGCTGAACATGTACTGTGGAGATGCATCGACATCTGGTAATCATCTTGCCCGAAGAATAGGGTCTGTGTGTGGCGAGCCACGGGACAGAAAGCGTAGGAATGGTTACTGTCGCGTGCCACTACAACTATTTCTTTTTAAGAAGAGCTATACTATTACTCCGTATCTCTGTTAGGTAAAAACGTTTATCCCGTGACCGCGACTACATTTAGCGACTAGTTGCGTCACTTCGAGCCCAAGCTCATTGTCACAAATCTCGGGCAAATATAATTGGACTAACTCATAAACAATTACTTAAATACAGCTATGATAAAAAGTCTAGGAAAAAAAGCCGAAAGGAAAAGCCCCGATGTTCTTTCTTCTCCGACATATATATTGTTCCAAAATGCCGCCAATATCCTTGTAGCTGATGTCAACAGTATACACTAACTCTGAAACGAAATCAATGTACATATTTCTGTTGTACACATAGCTCTTTATAATTTTTCAATATTATGTCAAATAGGACAAATAATTTGTGCTTTGTATAATTTGTAAAATTCCCTTACAAACCTTTGTTTCATTATCGATATTTTAATCTGTTTAAACGTTGGCAAACTTGTTACAATATGCAAACAAATTTATTAACAGTGATAATTACCAGTTTTTTGCCCGTAACATATCATTAATAACAGTATTAATTCATTTTTGCAAGACGATTATTATGATAGGAATAGTGTCTTTTCGTACTTCTGTTTACTTTTAGATTTATATTTTACGAAACATCGGATGATAACATTAACCCATTACAAATCAAATTGTGAAACAAAGTGCAAAAATTGTGTAATCGCAAAATTATTGAAAAAATAAATGATGTTGTTTTTAACATTTTATTAAAGGAGGTTCTCAACATTTGTATTGGTAAATATTTTAACGTGGAAATGGTAGACAAACGTTGAGGAATTTTTCTGGTTTGAGTTATGAAGGATTGAGAATTTGTCAATTAAATTCCTTGCTCGCGTAATAGAACATCTGTCATCCGAATGTTCCAGCTTCTCTGATTTTTATAATGGTCGTTGTTTACGCTTTAACGTTCGTAATAATGCAATATGATAAATTCTTGACTTTATACGATTTGTTAAATTGTTTATAACTTTATAAAATACTCGGAAATGAAAGACGCCCGAAAAGATTAATATGCCGTGGTAAAATTTATTTACCAGCAAATGAAATATTCAACCTTCTATTATTGAACTTTGGCCTATAGTATACAAACTTTGATACACAACCATCACATCATTTTAAAGATGTTTAAAAATGCTAATACTTTCAAGATCTAAATATTTGATGGATAACGAATCAAAAGATTTTATGATTGAGTCTAATGTCGCAAATTTGTAAAAATAGATTAATAGTGTGTTTTATTCAGAAGAAAAAATGGTGTGCTTTAAAATACCATTATTTTCGTCTATCATCCAAATTAATTCCTCTTCTATGAAAGGTAAATTAAGAGATTTTAATCAAATATTACACATTAATTAAAACAGATCAACCTTGCCCGAATAATTAAAAAATTCAATTGATGATTTCAATTGAAAAAGTTTCAATGCAATAGACAGTATTCGGTCAATTAAAATAATTTAACTGCAATAAATAAGATTCGATCGATTAAAAGAGATATTACAATGTACCTATATAACTTGATAATTTTTTGGAGAAACAATGGAACTGAAAAATACATTTAGTTCTGAAATAATGTCAAACAAATGAAGCAAAAATTACAGAGAAGAAATTATTGTGCTCAATGAATTACTAAAACGGTAATTAAATAAAAACGTATTCTACGTAGAAATTTCCATGTATTAAGAATATCTTTATAAAGGTGCGTTCAGAAGTACAATAACGGCTAATTTTTAAATAATCGTTCGACTTTATTGCGTTCACTGGCGTATAAATATTCGTACCTATTGCAAGAAAATAATGTCAATGATCTCTGCACGGTGTATTATAAAAATCATCCAAAGCTCGTTTAATCCTTGATCCCACAAAAACGAAACGAACAAAGCTTTATATTCAGTTTTCAGTTAATCAAAAGAATTGCATATTAATTTGAACATTGAAGTTTATTGAAATGCTAAAAAAGCGTCGACTTTGTATATAATTGATTTTACAAGTGTGTTTTATACAAATAAACTACATTAATTTCATAACAGAAGACTAATCCTTTAAGGATTCGCAAAGGTCGCACTTGAAGCGATGTTAGAATTATTTCTGTAGGCACAATAGGCAATAAAAGAAAATACACAACGAATAAATTAATATTCGATTATAAATTTTCTATTCTTAAGATGTTAATCAATCTTGACGTCTCATTTTATTCACATAATTTGATCAACGCTAAACGCTAGATTCAATTAGTTATCTAAATTAAGTAATATTTACTTATTTATAATACTTACTTATAAATTATACTTATCTATAATAAGTATTAACTTATTATAAATAATTAGCCAAGTCACTGTGCCACGCCAGAAAAAATTACTGAAAATTCTCAATGCGAGAATTGATTGTGAATTTTAATAAATAAAAAAGAAAACAAATTTGATTATTTGATCGTAGCCATTTATTTTCTTTTATTCTATATTTTTGTTTATCTTTATTCGCAGACATTACGACACGTTAAAAGACCCTTAAATATAATACATTAATAATTGAAAAAAATAATTAAAACACTGTTTAAATAAAATCAAATATATTCACGATAAAAAATAAAATAGAAATAAATGTACAGATTAAATGTATAGATTAAATATTCTATCTATCGGTAGTTAAGTAATAAAGAAACAAAATAGAAATGAAAATATAGATAAAAGCTAGAGATAAAATATTCTATCTTCGCTAATTAAACCATTCCATGTCAACTTTATCCAACTTGCCACTTCGTAACATTTCTTCACATACTCTATAAATTAATTCTCTCGGGAAACTAGGTTTACACTGTCCAAGCGGAAAATCAATTTCCTCTTTCACTTCGATATTCTTTCGTATCGAAACTCCTGCAATCAAGACACACGAGTTCTTTGTTCAAACATGTACGCTTCACGCAGGAATAACCAACGTTATTTCTCCGTCGCGTTTCAAATTTGCCTTTTTACGACGAATCTCGTAAACGTTGGCGCACTCGTTAACCCGTCCGTGACGTAAGTCACCGAATATATGAATAGTGGCAACGTTATTTTACGGACACCGAGTGGGTAGCGCGATATTAAACGGCGGAAGGAAGTATTTGAGCGATGAGAAAAAAAGAAAAGGTGAGAACTAGGAATGAGAATTCCTCGTTGGCTGGTCCAAAAGGACAGACACGATCATCGTTTCTTTCCGCGTCTATCTTTATGCCTTCTGTCTCTTTTTTCGCGTCTCTCCCTGCCATATTCTCTGTGTTTATATCATTTTCTCATTTCACGTTTACTCCTTCTATTCCTCTCTTTTGTCCCTTTTCTTTTTGTTATCCTCTGATCTCTCTTTTTGTCCTGATAATTCCCAATTGTGTAATTTTCTATTTCTTTCAATTCAATTTTTCTCCTGGTTGCTTCTTTCTTCGTTATTTTCTACTTACTTTCCCACCAGATCCTTTCTCCTTTCATCTATGTCTTCTTTTGATTTCATTTTTTAAATTTTCTATTCCTTTATTAATCCCTTTCTCGTCTCCTTTCTTTTGTCTACCTTTGATTATCATCTTTGTTCTGATCGCCACTGTCTTCGTCATTTTCTATTTCATTGTGCATTGTTTCTTTGTCTCTTTCCCTATATTTTTCTTCAATTTCCTTTTCTTCTCCTAGATGCTCCTATCTTCCGTATTCTACATTTATTTGTTCGTCCTTGTCTTTATGCTCTTTCGTTCGATTGTATTTGATTTGCTCACCTCTGTCAGCAGTTTTTATCTTCACCATTTTCTATTTACTTCCATTTCTTTGTCTTCTTTTTTCTACCTCCTTTTGGTTTCTTCTTTTTCCTCGGCTGTTCCTATAATTCCATGCTGGCTTTTACAAGAATTAACCACCATTTTTTCTCTCTGAGTCTATATGCTCTACCTATTTCTTCCTGCTGTTTCTCGTCCTATTTTCCGCATCTGCATTATTCCTCGCTTCTTATTTGTTTACTCCTTTTCTTTCATCTTCTTCCCTTCCCTTTCGTCTTCGTTTCCCTTTCCCTTCTTGCTGCTACTCATATCCTTCTTATTTAGTACCTATTTATCCATCATTTTCTTTCGTTTCCTTTTTCTCCTAATTACTCCTACCTTCATTTTCTATTTGTTCGTGCCTATTCCTGATTTCTGTCTCCTTAGATTTGTCTTCTCTTTACAGCTATCGCTATTATCGTTATTTTCCATTTGCCAGTCTGCTCATTTCTCTGTCTCTTCTCTTGCATCTTCCTGTGACCTCTCTTTTTCTTCTAACTATTCCTGCCTTTCTTATTTCTCCTTTACTTTCCTTCCCTTACTTCTTCTTTCACTTTTTGTTTTCTTTGACTACTCATATTTTTGTTGTATTTTATTTGTTTGTCCATCTCTTTCTTTAATCTCTCTCTGATTTGTTTTCTTTACAAAGCCAGCTTCCACTTTTGCCATTTTCCATTTCAACGGAATTTTCCATTCCAACTATTTCTATCCTCGTAATTTTCTATTTACTTGTCCGTTTCTTTGTTTATATTCGTTCTTTTATCGTCTTCCTTTGATTCTTTTTTTCCCAGCTGCTCCCAGCTCCACAATTTACTTTCATTTACTTGTTTTTTCTATCTGCCTTTAATTCCTCCTTTTCCCTCCACTACTCTATCCTCGTTTCGTTCTACATTTTACAAATTTCTGTCTTTCTGTCCCGCACTCTGTTTCATCCCTGTGGCGAGCTTTCCTTTCTTGGAGCATAGTCACGCTCGTATCTCGGACAATTCAATTGCATTTGTTTACGAAACACACGGACGTATTTTACAGGCGTTTGAACACAGCTAAATCGCGCTATTCGTTTTTCTCGAATGTCGTATCTTGTTCGTTGCTCAAAGCACTTGTGGAGGAGGCTGCTTTAACGACAGTTTAACCGTCAATGGTTGTTTAAGTAGTATAGGACGAGCGCTGACAAAAGCTTGACGAAAGAACGTATGATGTTCCTGCTGTTTTTTACTCTAGTTTTGCGGACAATATCAGCACAGGAAACTTGACCAAAACTTCGCATGCTGCTGGGAAATCTAAATAGACGGTACACGTATGTTTCTGCTAGTTGTAATCCATACACAGTCGGTGTAATTGAAATTTGGTAGATTTTGCATCAGCGTTAATTAATGTTTAGAATTTGAATTCTTTAGTAGTAGTTAGCGAATGAGCTGTTTTAGTTGCCAATGATTTGATTCAAATTGTATCTTTCAAGAGCAGCACTTTATAGCGCAGTCGTTATATGGCATTACAATCGGATATAAAATTTTGTTTATCGCGTTTATATTTAATCCCAAGACCAAATAAAGAAGTAGTTGCGTAATATCGTGTTGATAGGCAACGCAGTGAATTTAAACTTGACTGAAAGAAATTTTTGTTAAATTGTAAAATATGTCTTATTACATTTTCTCTCTTGTTTACTTCATTTACTTATTATCTTCATTTATCTTCATTTAATCTTCATTTACTTACTAAGCTGAAATTAATCTTGAGTAATTGTATTAAAAGATAAAAAGAAATAAATGAATTATGCTGTTTGCTCGATCCTTTTCATTTCAGTTATAGTTTTCTAAAAGTCGAAACTGTGGAAGAACATGAATATCAAATATAACTCGACATGTTAAAATTAACGAGACGTGAAAATTCTATTGTATGCTAAAGTCAATTTTCTGCGTAAATCAACAGAAATTGATATTATTTAGAATCATGACTTTTACTAATTATCAGAGACTGAATGCATAGTGTTGAAAATGTTACATAATAATTTAAACCCAACGAAATTGGGAAAATATTTACATCGATTTCTAAAAGCTGAAACTGTAATTAACAGAAATTGACGAATAATTTAAAACCTACGAAATTTAAATAATTTAGATTGTTGCTCTTTTATAAAAATAGCTCATTTATTACTTAACAAAAACTGCAGCAGCAAAATCAGTGGATTCAATTTAAAAGACAACGACATTTCTAAGAATTATATTCACCCCAAACCTATGTGGCTTACTTAAAAAACAATAATTACTAATAATTACATCTGACGAAATTTAAGGATTTTATTGGAGGAACGACAGTTCTTAAAAATTACATTTATCAAAATCTACACATTCTATTTAAAATTTAGTATTATTAAAAAATCCTATTGTTGCCAAACGTCTCTCAGTAACTTAAAAACGACGGAAATGTTTATTTTGTTTAAAACACCACAACTCAAAAATAATCCGAATCTTCGCGTTCTACTTGTTGAGGTTATTAGATGTATAAACAGAGAAACGCGTGGAAAAATTGTAAGGTAGAAAATATATTTTAATACAGAAGTGTAATTACAAGTAGCAATACAATTTGAGCTGGTCCAGATTCGCACGCTAGCAGTGTTACTCTATAACTTTTTTTTTTAATTATTAAAATTTACAATCAATTCTCACATTGAGAATTTTCAGTAAACCCCATAACTAAAAAACCCTGAAGCCAACGTCGCCTTCCACTGTTTATGGTCTGCCTTCGTCCCAGTCTTTTGTCTATACGCTGTCGGTGGCTTCAGTGCTTGAGAAAACTAAAAAAGCCAGATGTAGAGTTTTCTTAGAAGTGGTGACCACTTCAACACTACTTAAAAAGTGGCTGTTTCCGAAAATTACATTCATCGTCATATCGTAGAACTTCTATTATCGGAATCCCGATTAACACGTTTTTTTTTTTTTTTTTTTTTTTTTTTTATTTGTTTGTTGAAATTACAATCAATTCTCGCGTTGAGAATTTTCAGTAATTTTTCTGGCGTGGCGCAGTGACATGGCTGTTTATTTACAATAAGTTAATACTTATTATAGATAGTTATAATTTATGATCTATAAGTATTATAAGTAAGTGCATATGCTTGATTTGGATAATTAAATGAATCTAACGTTTAGGTCTAGCGGGTAGTGCCTCTTCAGCCTGCGAATCTGGTCCGTCGTATCGAGTAGTCCAGTGATTAGGGGGTTTCGGTGTTTGTTGATTCTTTTGCTGTATCTGTTGCTATATTTTGCTATTTCCTCTTTGACGGTGGGTATCTTGAGGTCGCGGTGTATTGTTTCATTGGTTACATACCAAGGTGCGTCAATTAGGGATCTTAGCGTTTTCGATTGAAAGCGTTGGAGTATTTCGATGTTGGAGTTACTTGCTGTTCCCCATAGTTGGATTCCGTAGGTCCAGACAGGTTTTATTACGGTCTTGTAGAGGGTAATTTTATTCTGTAAGTTTAGTTTGGAGCGTCGGCCCGTGAGCCAGTAGAGTTTTTTTAGTTTGTCATTTAGTTGCTTCCTTTTATCTGAGATGTGTGTCTTCCACGTTAGTCTCCTGTCCAGGGTCATGCCCAGGTATCGGACTGTGTCCCTGCTAGGAACTGTTGCATTGTTGATGGTGACCTGGGGGCAGGTTTGTTTTCGGAGCGTGAAGGTTACATGTGAGGATTTCTTTTCGTTGACTTTGAATCCCCATTTGTGAAACCACTTTTCCATGGAGTCGAGACTTCGCTGGAGAGTGGATGAGGCTATTACCGGGTCTGCGTGGGAAGCTAATAGCGCTGTGTCGTCTGCAAATGTCGCTATTGTTATATCGTCTGATATAGGTAGGTCGGCAGTGTAGATGGAGTACAGTAGGGGACCGAGGACACTACCTTGGGGTATGCCGGCTTCTATTGGGAATGTTGCGGAAGTGGCGTCTAGGTATTTAACCATGAATTGTCTATTGGTTAGGTATGATTTTAGGATGGAGAAGTAGGGGTGGGGTAGGATCTTTTTAAGTTTGTATAGTAGCCCTTCATGCCATACTTTATCGAATGCCTGTTGGATGTCTAGGAAAACCGCTGAGCAATATTCTTTCTTTTCAAGTGTTTGGCTGATCGTATGAGTTAAGCGGTGGATTTGCTCTACTGTAGAATGATGTTTTCGGAAGCCGAATTGGTGATCTGGGAGTGTTTTCAAGTTCTCTAGGATTGGAAGGAGTCGGTTCGTGAGCATCTTCTCGAATAGTTTGGACAGGGTAGGTAAAAGACTGATTGGGCGATAGGAGCAGGTTTCGTGTATCGGTTTACCGGGTTTAGGGATGAGGGTAATCAATGAGATTTTCCAAGCCTTAGGATAGTGTTCCAGGCGAAGGATAGCATTAAAAATCGATGTGATGAGTGCTATCCCTTTTGTGGGAAGTTCCTTGATTGCTCTATTGCCTATTAGGTCGTGTCCTGCTGCTTTCTTGGGGTTTAGGCGACTGATTGTTTCTATAGTTTCAGCAGAGGAGAAGGGTTCGATAGGAGGGGACATTTGGAAGGGGGTGTGTAGGTATTCAGTAACGTCCGCGGCGGCTTGGGGGGAATGGGGTTTGAATACTTTTGTCAAGTGTTTTGCAAACAGGTCGGCTTTTTCGATAGGGCTTCGCGCCCATCCACCTTGCGGGCGGCGGATAGGTGGGATTATTTGTGGGGGGCGTGTGAGTTTCCTGGAGGCCTTCCATAGTGAGTAGTTGGTGTCGGCTGTGGGCGATAAGCTGGCGAGGTATTTATGGAAGCAGTCGTTGTTATATTTTGTTAAGGTTCTGGTTAGCTTTCTAGTTGCGTTGTTAAGTTTTCGTTTGTCCTCCGGTGTTCTGTGGGTCTGCCATACTCTTCTTAGTCTGCGTTTTTCTGCTATTTTTTTTAATATGAATTGTGGATATTCTTGTTTGCTGTTGGTTGGCTTTGTCGGTGTGGAGAGGCGGATTGCGTTTATTATGCTCGTGTTTAAGTATTCCGTGGCTGCTTCGATTTCTTCCTTTGTTTTTAGTGGGGTGAAGGCTGAGGTTGAGTGTGTAAAGACTTCTCTGAAGAGCTGCCAGTTGGTGTGTTGGTTGTGAATGGAGCCATTAGGTGTACTCTCGATGATTGTTGAACTGACTGTTGCTATCACGGGAGAATGATCAGAGGAGAGATCTGCCGAGGAGTTGGTCTGGACGTGTCTTGATGGGATATTTTTAGTTATGAAGAAGTCGAGGAGGTCGGGTATTTTGTTGGTGTCAGTGGGCCAGTATGTGGGTTCGTATGTGGTGAGGTAGTTGAGGTTGTTGTTTATTATGCTGTTTAAGAGGTTTTTGCCTCTTGCTGTAACCAGTCTGCTGCCCCATTGGATGTGCTTGGCGTTATAGTCTCCTCCAACTATGAATCTGTTGCCCAGGGTGTCCAGGAAGTTATCAAAGTCTTCTTTGGCGATGGAGTGTCTGGGAGGGCAGTATACTGCTGAGGTGGTGATTGAGCCATGACAGTCTTCTATTGCTACGTTTGTTGCTTGGAGGTAGTCTTTCTGGAATGGTGGGAGTTCGTAGTGCTTAATACTTGCTTTGATTATTATTCCGGTGCCACCGTGGGCCTTTCCGCTGGGGTGTTGAGTATGGTAGAATTTGTAACCATTTATTTTCAGGTAGCTCTTGTCGGTGAAGTGGGTTTCCGATACGAGCATTACGTCGATTTGCTGGTGTTTTAAGAAGAGTTCTAGTTCACGTTTGTGTTGCGCTAGACCGTTGGCGTTCCAGAGAGCTATGCGCCTTGGTTTTATTTTGAGTCGGGGCGTGCTAATTTTTCCACGATGAGTGTTAGTAGCGATAGCAAGTGATTTATTTGCTCCGATTGTTTCTCTATTAGCTTTTCGAGCCTTGAGGAGTTGTCTGCGTTTGGTGGGTTGGGGACACTGTTTTGGGGAAGGTTCCTTTGGCTGTTCGGGTTATTTTGGATGCCTTGTAATGCTTGGGCATAGGAGGTTGAGGTGGAGATGAAATTGGTAGGACTGGGTGTTTGGTTGGTTGAGGGGGTTGGGGTAGTCGTGAATTTCGGCGGGCTGGGTGTTTGGTTGGATACCTCTTTTGCTCTGAGCTTAGGGTACCTGTTCGTGTATAGTGTTTTATATGCTGGGCAGCCTTTGTAGTTGGCAGGGTGGTCACCTTGGCAGTGGATGCATTTCGCTGGGGTTTCCGGTGATTTGGCGCACTGGTCAGTGGAGTGAGAGCCTGCGCATTTAACGCAGCGGAAAGTATGGTTGCAGTATTTCTGCGTATGACCGTACCTTTGGCACCTTTTGCACTGCACTATTTCTTTTTTCACGAGCGGTGGCTCGATCTTTACTATCGCGTTCATTAGGCGACTGACGCTGTATATTTCCTTATTATTCGGTTTTTGCTTAATGTCTAGGAAGAATAAGGATAACGGATCTTTCGAGACTCTATGCCTTATGTTACTTACGTTGATGACTTCGTGGCCGAGTTTTGAGAGTTCGTATTTTAGTTCGTCTATGTCTGCTGAGTGGTGTATGTTTCGTAGAACCACCCGGAAAGGCCTTTCCTGTTTGAGTTGGTAGGTGTGGAAGTTGGCGTTCAGGGTCCTGAGTGTCTTGGTGAGTTTTCTGTAAGCTTCTGGGTTCGTCGGTAGTATTTTCACCTTGTTGTTGCTTATCTTAAGGTTATATTCCTCCTTGCTGATATCTCTCTCTAGGGACTTGGTCATTGTCTGTATGTCAATGACGTCGTCTACAAATATTGGTGGGGGAGGGGGGATTCTCTGTGAAAGTTGGTTTGGTGGCGGTTCTACGATTTCCATGGCGTCGTTTGAGGATTCCAGTACGGCGAACCTGTTGTGTGTGTTTATTTGCGTTGCTGGTTCAATTTTCCTTTTTTTTGTTGTATTAGCGTCGTTAGTGCGGAGAGTTCTGCTGCACTTCTGCCACGGGGGGGGGGGGGGTAGCACGGGGTAGCTGCGAGTCTGCTCCGGAGAGCCTGGTCGCGGTTGCTGGGCCATCATCGAGCTAGTTAATTCGGAATGAACAACTAGTCGTGAGGCTGAGAGGCTAGTATTCGGGTTGGGGTTAGGTGCGTGGGATTTTCTTCTCCCTAGAGGGTAAGGGACACTTAGCTGCGTTCTCTTTCGACAGTTGGGCGACACGTGTTGTTTTCGAACTACGCTGGGCACTAGAGACACGTCTGCACGCTTCGGCACTCCACAGCGAACTGATTAACACGTTGACTACCACGAAACCCGTATTCGGATGTCAGCAAAGTTTCTGGTCAGGCCACGTAACCCATATTCGGATGTCGCTTATTTGACTACTTGCGAAGGATCGTCGTAGGTATTTGAAAAGATATTCCATAATAATAAACTGTTAGTTAGTTAATAATTAATTGTAATAATAGTTGAATTGTTATAAAATAAAAATACGAAAATGGTTTATTAGACAAATTATTTAGAATGTAAAACTTTAAAGCATTCTATACATAGGTGAGGTTGGTCGGGACAATTTGGACAATAAGTTGTCGTTTTCTTTAAATTCTTTCGTGCCTTTGTTCGGTCCATTCGACGTCTTTTATTTGCATAACGTAGTTTGCATGCGCGTCTAATGCTTCTTCCGGAATCATTTTTCCGAACAGCGATATTATGCCGACTCCGTCGAAGACAAGGATTTTTTGTATTTTCAGACAACCCTAATAATTTTGCAGCTAATAGTTATCTAAATATTTTAATATTTATATTTTTCCTTGTTGCAATTTTGTAAACCGTCAAAGCGTTTCCAATAGAAATTCCCAGAAAGAATCGAACGCCAAGTTTCCTGTACCATTTGATTCTTTTTTTAATTGTGGTGGCATAAGAAACTATTTGGTCGGAATAATCTACACCACACTTTCCTTTGTTATATTCAACGACAGCTAGTGGTTTTAATGTTGCGAACAAACGAATCGAAAGATCATTCTTAAGACCACCGCTTGAGCGATTCGCATTACTAAAATATCGATGGGAGCACCTAGCAGAGAACGCTTGGTACTGCTGTACGCGTGGTCTGGCGGAAATTTCTTTCAAAACACGCGTGGCAGTCAACGTGTTAATGGAACGATCAATTACCGGAACTTTGATTGTCCGAATGGCGTTGTCTCTAAGAAGTAAGGAGGAGAAATATGTATTTATGTCCAATGTGTGTATATACTGTGTGTTTATTTTCACGACGCCTTCGAGTTATTATTAACATTTATACATTAGATTCTATTGGTAATGTTCGTATTTCTTACTACATCAATATGTCAGTGAAACGAAAGCATGTAGTCTTATCTGTAGAAACGAAAAATAAAATAATAAGTGGATTATAACAAGGTGAAATTATAACTGACGGATATGGGAGTGGTAAATCTCAGATAACTATGAAACGTCGAAATCCCTGGATTTCTACTTGGAAAATGCCGGTATCTGGGAGAAGATCCGCAGCGCCAGCGCCTTTGTGTCCTCAAGGAGCGATCGTGATGAAAACTGATCCGACATCCCCATTAAATCGCAGCTATGCGACATACGTCGACCTGGCTCCGAGTTACAGAACATAATGGACGGAAGGAATGCAGCTGCACGTAGTTCGATAATCACAGGCACATTACGCCGTATCGGTCGAAGGAAGCAAACATTCTCTCCTCTCTCTCTCTCTCTCTCTTTCTCATTCGAAGAAAATATATGAGAAAAGATCTTCCATCAGAGAGCTCGGTACATATTCGCTGGATTTCTTCGCAGAAATGTTTTTTTCTTTTTTCTTGTCCAAGTTACGATCACGATATAGGGTATTTATCCGTAGAAACGAATGGAAAGACATATTTTATTGATTTAAACGTTTTATATCGCGACGCAATGTATCTCAGAGATATCTGCGGAGACACGAGATATGAAGTAGTTTCAGCACACAGATATTGGTGATCCTGGTTCTCAGTGAGGTGAAAAGGGACAGCGGAAACATTGATGAATGTTTACATGCATTCATGGAGATATTTATGTAGGAAATTATTTAAATGAAAATCATTGAGAAATGACTATTTCATATAAATGTTATTTATTTATTTGACTTATTTAACCCCTTAATCTAGGATTTACGTTCGATAATGCCCGTAATATTTACGTTTGGCCCGATCATCGTACTACGGAATATGCCCGTAGTTGTAGGTTAAGGGGTTAAACAAAAATAATTGAGAAATGATGCTACGTGATGCTAGAAATTATTATGACACAGTTTATTTAAATAAGTAAATACGTGATTTTTTCAATTATTCCATTATGTAGCTATTAAATCAAATAATTTTTTATTGTATACGTATGTAACTTACTGATGATACTTAAGTAAAATATTTGGGAAGTAATTATTTGAATAATATACTCTTAGTTGATGGTAATGTTATTTTGGAACAATTAATATGTTGGCCTACGTGAAAAAGGAAATGAGTTTGTCCTAAATTGTTTCATTATTTACCTGTGACATGGAATAATTTCATAATATATTTAATATTCTATATTTGAATAAATGTTTACCTTACTGTTTATCCTAATATTGGGACATAGTATTTCTATAGTTGTTGTTTTGTATAAGAGGGGATGATTTAAATATCGTATTGTTTATTCTATTTTTTATATCTTATTTTGGTTTACTTTTACTTTATTCTATTTTGTTCTTCATTCTATTATTATTGTAGCCTTAAAATACGTAAAAAATTTCTTTCTAACGGTATAACATTTAATTATAAAATAGATTTTTCGCTTATTTTCACGTAACACTAATATTCGTGGCTGTTTACGTTCTGGAATTTTTCTAATCGGTTTGAACTGCGAAGTAAATTTAATTTATGTAATTATTTTGTGTAATTTTAACGCTAGAAAAATGTAACATCAATACTCTTATAAAAGACCAAGAAGTGGTTCATATTCTCGTAAAATAAATACTACGATATCTAAATCATCCCGTCTTATGCAAGGCAACAAATATGGAGATAGTGCTGTGTCTGAATATTAATGTAACTTTATATCCTTAAATAATCTCTCGAATAATTTTTGATCTTATTATAGAATTATTATCAACTACGTCAGAAATATTAATAGAGATTTCCTCGCAGTATTTCACGCACTCATGCTCAGAAATTAATAACTGTAATTCGGAATAAAACAATTCGCTCGCTCTATCGTATCCTAATATAATTCAACTACATTATTATGGTACAAAATTATATTACATGAATCAAAATTATTTGTTATTCTAGTCATTTAAAAATGTCCGACGCTACCCTGTGTCCCCTCCCCAGGGGACGCGGGGTGTCCATGAGGATTTCCCCACGTATAAAAAAAAGTCATTTAAGAATAATTTATTGAACGTGAATATAAAACAAGGTTCCTTTTCGTACGTTACTTTTAAAATGAAAATTATAAAACAGTTGAAAACATGAATTATTTCAAATTATTATATTTACAGGATTAAATTAAAGAAGATATTATGAAGTTACTTCTTTTTTTGTTTTACTTACTTTTGTTTTGAAATTAACAGATGAAACGCATTGACAGAGGATTAAGCAGAGTTGTAAAATGGTAAGAAATATACGTATAAGGAAATATACAAAGCTTGGAAACCTCTCTCAAAAGGGACGTGAATAATATCATAGACGCAACTGTGCATGAGACGCTACTCTGTATTTCAGTTTCTCATAATTCACAAAATTACATTTCGCGGGTAAGTTTATCGAATTCTGTTTTACATAATTTACGCTCACTCGTCTCTTTTAAAGTGTACTCTGCATAAAGAGACATCTATCTCTGCCAAAACTTATCTTACTTAAATAAACGGTACAAATATTCCCTCTTCGTCAAATCTTTAGTCTTAATGAGAAACGTTAGTCTTAAATATTTAGCGTAATAGATTTACAGTTTTCATATATTTTTTTGTTTTTACCTTATAATCTTGACACAACACTGATTTAATTATGACTATTTAATTAAATTTATGATACTTATCGCAAATAGTTTGAATAATAAATTTTTCTTCGGATACATGAAATTTGAAAAATTCTTTTAAATTTGCGAGATTATAATGATAAAATGTTAGCTTTCATAGTTTTTGATTTACAAATTGCTGCTATAATTTCAAAGGCTATTATTTATCAATGATTATGTATCATCTTAAATCTTAAAGCTGAGAATTTTCTCTTTCATATAGATGATTCCAATTTTTTTAATATTCAAGTAGATAATGTTACTCTGTAGTTTAAAAACTGTTTACCTTTGGATGATTTAATGTTCTGAACTACGAAGCAAATAAACGAGATTCTCCTTATTTCTTCTGACTCTGACACAGCAGAGACTACCGATAGTAATACCGAAATAATTATGTAGGAAATATACATACTGTTGTTAATTCTTTAACAGACAATTTAAATTCATAATCTGCTGAATTCATAACACTGTTGTTAAGTATCGCATCTGATCATAAAATCAAATTGTACCATTTGATAAGATTCAACTTTTTACTACAACAAATCTACCAAAATGACAAGTTCAATATTCTAATATTTACATTATTTACGTATTCCTTTCATGATTCAGTGAATGATGATTCTTTTAAAGTTTGACATTTTATGTGTCGCAACCTATAATATAAGTGTAATATCCAAAGTATGTGAAGCCTTTTGACTTTTAAAGGTTAAAATACCATTATCTTACATTAGATTGCTCTTCAAACTTATATACGGTTTCAATTCTTTGATCTTTCCTGTATAAACACATTTTTTCGAGATTCACTACAGTATGAATCATTGGAAAACAGACATTTCTTATAACTAGGCTGATTTTTACGCACTTATAGAAAATGTGAAAGCATATAATATGGAAAAAATATATGAAACGTACAGAGTATAGTGCTTCCTACAATACTTGGTAAGATAAAACAATTGGTAAAACAACTTTCTACGGAGATTCTACTTTTTCAATTATATTCTCAAAAATATGAATTCTGCATAAAAGTCCAGATTCTATACGAGAGATTGTGACCTTTGGACTTGCAACAATTAAAACACCATTACTCAACAAATTAAATGAATTCCTAGACTCGTTCATCCTCGTTAACAATTTCTGCCTTCTTGTACACGTTTCCTCCTCGCTAATAATTTTCAACCGATTTCACCACGACCAAAGCGACGAAACTTCGCCCGATCATCGAATTTCTAGCGAAGCTAGGCTTTTCAACTATCGGTTTTAATCAAATCCGTCCGCGAAAATTAGTGTCCGCGCAGGCGTGGCAACTAAGCACGACCTAATTCCGTAATTAAAGCGAGCGTTAAGCGCGTCTGCCAATGGCTGGATGTTCGGAATCGTGAAGAGCAACACGATGTCGTTTCGCAGCCCTTTGCGATCAATCGTCGTCGATCGAGCGAAAAGGCGGCAGAGAACGGACTCGCGCCGTGTTAAATGCGAACCTCTTCCACTGGATTGAATCCTCGAACGGGTGGACAGGCTGGCGGCGGTTGCCGTGCCACGATTCACTGACTTGAATAATTTACTCGATCGTCCGGGAACCGCCGACGCTGAAAGCGTCGCGCTGACTTTCGACTTTCGCCGCCCAGATCCTGCAGACGCAGCTTACAATCGACTTTCCCTTATGTCGTCGGATCTCTTCACCTTATATGACTTTTTATAAGAATTTTTTTTTTTTTTTTTTTTTTGTAAGACAAATTGGAAGTTTCCGATGATATAAATGTTAAACTGCGATTTGTGAAATCTTGATGGTACCATAAGCGTATTTGGAAGTGTCGCGCGACGGGTTAAATCTTATGCAAAAATGAACCGAGAACGTAGAATAAAACTTTCTGACACGAGGTTTATGTGAAAATTAAAGTTGATAATATCTATCCTGTACGTGATATGTAATGATTGTTGCATGTATAATTAAGTTAGTATCGTTTTGATAAAAGCATTTGATAAAAGCAATTTCTGAGGAAATTAATTTTGGACGTTCATCGCATACATATTAGGTCGTTCGAAAAGTTTCCTTTTATAAGTTTTATAAGGAAATAATGGATGCACAACATTTTCCGTTTTATATTATTTTATCGAATTACGTATGATCCATTTTGTTCTATAAAGATAAAGATCACAACGTTCGATAGATTAGGTTTCATGTTTGTACAAAGATGCATCGTTGTAGAGGAAGAAAAATCAATATTAATTTTGTCAAAAATTCTTATATATGTTTATATATTACTTCCATTACATCACAATATTACTTATTTATATTACTTACTTATATTACTTATATTACTTTATGTTATAATACTTCCATACGTTTGGTAATTGTGGAAGTAAGAAATGTGCAACTTGTTATTTTGCCGGTTTTGATCATGTTAGTGTTAAGATTCCGGTACATATTATTATTATATTATTATTATATAAGTCAAAATATTCGTAGTAAAATTTGTCTCTGTATTTTTTTAAACCGTAAGAAAAACAAAGAAATCCGTAAAAATTTGTATAGACATCATCCCTATATATTCCAGGACAACATTATTTATTGATTTTTCCACTGCTAAAACAACGGTGAACTCATAAGCAGATAATACCGATTACCTGAAGTTCAATCTGATTCATATCGATTCGCTAGCTTTAGGTCTCAAAATATGTTTCAGTTATGTATGCAATCAATGCTGAAACATGGAGTTGCGTGTGTTGTGGCATCAGACAAATACTTTTGAACATTTCCTGTAGTCATTCGTAACACGTTTCTTACTTACTTTAATGTGTACATTCAACCCCTGAAATATGGACATGCATTTATGAATCACCCTGTATACGTATAGCTATATAGCAGATAATTTTTTAAGGCCATACATTTTTTTTATTTAATTCTTTACATTCACAATTTGTCCACTTTGGACATTTGGTAGAATTTTTTAGCTGTTTGATTATTATGCGGGTGGCTACCCCCAGTGGGATACCATCTTCGTGTTTGTTAGGTTGTGTCCTTTGTCAGGTCTGCTGGGTGTTTCCTTTTCAGTCTTCTATCCATGTTTGAGGCCATACAGTGATACGTTTTTAAAGGCCGAACATCCAAATATTGCAGGAGTACATGAAAATAAAACGAAAATAAAATTAAAGTACCTGTTGAAGTGGTCACCACTTCTAAGAAAACTCTACATCTGGCTTTTTTAGTTTTCTCAAGCACTGAAGCCATCGACAGCGTATAGACAAAAGACTGCGACGAAGGCAGATCATAAACAGTAGACAGGCGACGTTTGTCGCTCAAATTGTATTTCTACTTGTAATTACACTTCTGTATTAAAATATATGTCGGGTTATCGTTAGAATTTAGGGCGCGTAACAATTCTTCATTTGAATTAGCCATCGTTTTGTACAACAGAGATTATATTTACAGGTACAAAAATGACTTTTACAAAATTTAACGAACAATCGTGGTGTTTAAACACGCAAGATGCAATTGACAATGTTCTTGAGTTCGATGACGAATCCGTGGTCAACGGAATAACTCTTTACTAAGCGTAGAATACTTTTAAGCATAAAATACGATTGCTGGGACGCTCGGTATAAACTGCTCGATCTGTAACTTTTCAAGGCGATCGCACGAATAACAGACTGATGAAAATTTTCCTCCCTTTACAATTGCGTTCGTTTGTTAAATGCTCGTTAGAAGCATCGAGAAAGTTCCAATCGCCGTTGCTAGGCAGTTTCTGCCTGGAGTTTGATTATTAATACAACGTGTGTCCCGTTATATTGGCACCTCCGAGGTAAAATCACACGTGACTAGGCCCGTTCTTGAGGCCGTATGCCATCACACCCACATTTCTAGGGAGAACCATACAACCACTCCACGCCTTCGTCAGGCAAAACGTCCATCCCGTGACCGTGGCTACGTTCGGCGACCAGTTGTGTCGCCTCGAGCTCAATCTCACTATCACAAATCTCGAACAATTACAATCAGATTGAATGACAACAATTGCTTAATTACGGCTATGATAGAATCTAGGCTAAAGTATTAGAGGATATTCCCAAACTTTCAAAGGAAAGACTCTGGTTTCCTTTCATCACGCGTTTCTCTGTTTATACATCTAATAACCTCAACAGTACGTATAATTGAAATATGCCTTAAATAATATTATGAAACGATCTTGGTTTTATTATTCCGTTTATTAAATCATGCTAATCAATGTAATTTACCACTTATTAAAGAAATGAAAAGCAAAAATGAACGAGACCAATCCATGATGCTGGCATATGTAAAATAGCTTTTAGCACGAAAGCTCTTTTTTATAAGTGGATTGAATCTCGACTGTCCTTGTCTGAATAATTCTGACGCACATACATAAATATGCGGTTTTGCTCTAAGAGCAATCGGAAATGTTTGTTTTCATTGCTTTCCCAAGAAGATTATAGTCGCTACGATGTTTCAGGAATTAGCTACGAATTATGCAGTTGTGTGTGTTGCTATCTTTTGCGGTCGATATTTAACGTTTCCCAGGCACGAACATCATTTTCACTTTTTGTGTTCATTAATTATTAATAATATCTGCTTATTTCTTAATGCAGTACCAATTAAAGGTAAATTTTATTGATAACTTTGAATTTCATTTTATTTCATTATTATTTGACAACTACTCTATTACTTTCTATAAAACACTCCTCCCGTTACATATTTTCGTCTTGAAATTTCTAATATACTTCTCGTTCCCGAATTCTTCACTCGCTCTTAGAAATTTTTATCCTCATACACATACCTACACACGCGCTTTTTCATCCACTATGCTGTTAGGCTACTGCGCTAATAAGAATTTCTACTCTGTTGGTGCATAATAAGACCTCGTTTCTTTGAATAAAATATAGTTCATCTTACATATTACCTTCAAAATATCATGTTATTTAATCGAAAGTTAATTATTTTGATAATTCCAGATTTATAAAAAATATCGTTCGTAGTATTTAAAAATTCTTACAATGGAACTGTTGTTAATATAGGGTGGTTGGTAACTGGTGGTACAAGCGGAAAGGGGGTGATTCTACGCGAAAAAAGAAGTCGAAAATATAAAATAAAATTTTTTTTTTTTAATTTTTCTATCGAGACAACGATTTACAGTGAAATCCGTTATAACGAAACGTGATAAAGTGCAGGCGTACCGAGCGAAAATTCAAAGTCGATTTTCTCGAAAACAAAGCCTCAAACGAAAAATGTTTATTCTATATTTTCGACTTCTTTTTTCGCGTAGAATCACCCCCTTTCCGTTTGTACCACCAGTTACCAACCACCCTGTATATCTGACTATGCTACCAACCAAACAGCTATGGGACCTAAAAGTCAGATAATCGACAAAAATGGACTTATCATACCACTTTCCGTATGCTTTTTATTTCCTATCGTTTTGTCATTGCTTCAGTCACGGTATAAGTTGACAAGTACGAACAATCAACGGTTATAATCAAGTCGAATTAGTCATCGGTACGACGATCCGCAGTTTGGCGGAAATTCGAGTTTACGAGCGATCGCTTCGATTTCACGTAAACGTTCCTTCTCGACCGATAGGAAATTTCGGAAACATCTAAAGTGACAATTAGGATAATTGCCGTGTGATGTCGTCGTTAGAGCCGATTTGGGTTACGTACATCCACTCAGTAACAGAATAGAAAATAGGATTTACTTTAAAGCGGAGCTTCCAATTGAACGTTGCTTCTACCACCGCTATACGGAACAAAGATGCGAACATTTAAGTAATTACATCTACGGAGGCGATTGCCAAGGATTATATCAACTGCTCAGTTTCAGTTTGTTCCAATCTCTGCGCTAAATAATACAGGCGTCATCCATCTTAAAGCGGAAGTAACGAAGTAAAATGTTTTCTTGAACTACTTGAACCCTACATTATGTGTATTACGCGAAATACTTTGAAATTTCATTAATGTTGTAATAAGACACGGCGGTCGTGATTATATGTAGTAATCAAATTTGAAATCAATCTGGACAAAATTACAAGATTTATTACGAACATAAATTTAGTAAAAAAAAAAACAACACGAATAGTCATCTCAAATACAATTATTATAATAAGCATCGGAGATGGTCCTATTTAAACAGTTTTATAAACTGCGAAATATCTACTTATACTAAATATCTTGTTGTTTCTATATGTACATTTTTGAATTTATTTCGAACTTTACCGATGTAATCACGATAATCGTGTATCATTACAGTGCTAATGAGACTTCAAAATGTTTCATATCACACAGATAATATATTCCTAAAAAATCTCTATGAATGTTTGAATTTCCTCTTAAAATATTGTACTTTTAAAATTAAATAAAATTATATCTATCGCATTGCTTATATGGCATTCTTGTTGAATCTAAAATGTGTCTCGTGCTGAAAAAAGTAGCTTCGAATCGATAACTCACACTCGAGACGAAAATAGAAGCTACTTAATTCGAGACTCGTATCCTTAACCCTTCGCGATCAATTTTCAAAGGGCAGTGTCAGATGTAGCGTATGTACGTTCTTTGGAATGCTTTTCCATTTATTTCTGTTCAACAAAATAGATGATCTAATGTTTCAATGTAATGGATACAGTAGAAAGAAATACTTTAAACAAATTCTGTAATGGAAGAAGTTTCTATATCTTTGATGCTATTAAAATAAATTTATTGTTTTCGCTAGAAGCACCATTACATTGATACAAGTAATAGACTGATTTAAGTAATGTCTAGATGCACTTTACGAAGATTATTTATAAAAGGTAGCGATGAAAAACCACGAACTAAATTAAAATTACGTAAATTCCAATAATAATTGTAAATAAATGAAAATCATGAATGATACGTTGAAGTTAATGGAATATAAATAGTTTATATCCTTCTTAGAAAGTCAATAATTTCCTTTATTATTATTTATCTTTTCAATGTCTTTTTTATCTTTTATCAACAGATCTTCAGTATCTAAAGACGAAAACTATCTGTAACTTAATTTTTTTATCTTCTTCTTTGTCAAAGTAGGAGTAACAAGACATAAAAATACACACAAAAATAGATTTTTCCTAATTAATATGAAGCTCTATAAAATAACCTAAAATTCAGTTTATCTAAATTTATGCTTAAATTTACATTACTTTCTGTTTTTTTTACTTTCAAATAATTTTCCAATTTTGTAAACAAATATTTATAATAATCTCACATACTGTTATCTTAGATTCATCAAACCTTCTTCTCTTTCTCAGTTTTCTCAATCTTTATATTTATTTATTTCTGTTACCTTCAACGTAAGTGCAAATTAAAAAAAGACAAACTGTTTTCCATACTAAGACAACTTGAACAAAGAAGACATTATATTCGTGTTATGTGTGTATATGTACATAGGTCTGTGTATCAAAACTCGTAGAAGATTTTGAGCGTATTTGTTGAAAGTTTCCGAGCAGTCGCCAAGCTTCAAACAAAACCTGCTAGTACTTCAAAAGGAGACGCCTTACTAATTAAACGTGTTTCATCCTTTCGGTGCTTCCAAAGGATGTTTTACATCTTTTGCCTCTCCCTTCTTTCCTCTTCCTTTCTTCATTCTCCACTTTTTTCACTTTTCTTCTACTTGTCTTTTCTTGTTAATCTCTCCTTCAGTTTTATCTATGAATATTTCGCTCTTCTTTTTCTACATCGTCGCAGTATGTTTCATGTTTTATTTTTTATTACGTTCCAGCACAGTTTCTGGTATTTTACATTCTACTACCCCTTCTCTTCATTTCTTTCTACCGGGACAAGTTTTCCATATTTTTGCTCTTGTTTCTCTGCGTTTTTCTTTATTACTCTTAACACTATTCTTTGATTCATGAGTCCTCCTTGCTATTTCCATTTGTTTTTTATAGACAAAAAAGATTATCTTCAGGAAACGTTCTATTGTTTCATTTCTAAATTTCGACGTTATTCTTTGGTTTATTAATTTATTTCATTTTACCATTCTATTAGCACATTTATCAAATTGTTAAATTTATATGTAGTTTGTTTGCATTAAGTTAAGAGAAGTTTGTTTAATATATTATATATTATATTCTGTTTTACAGTGAATCTTAAGCTTCATTCGCAATAGCATAACCAGTGTGAAGTTATTTTACTTGATACGAAACGTTCTTTGAAGTTTCAAATGAAGTTGAGGTTCTTTCAACTGTGCCTTCAAACTTTATTTTTTATTAACCTTACTCAAATCTTACTTTTCTGAGAGCTTTACACAGCTATATAAAATTAACTGAATGTGGTATTAGATTACAAAGTTCGTACAAGTACATTCGCTTAAACTTGGATATTACGTAGTGGAAACTTGAAACAAACGTTAGATGATTATAAATTGCGTATACCGAAAATTGAAAACAAACTCATAAAAATGGGCGTTTCCTACTTATTCTTGTGTGAAGGAAATTTCACTATTAGCAATATTTCAGCAAATGTAATCTTCGTCTACACCACTTTGGGTATTCATTACTTGAGATCAGTTTATTCAAATTGAAGTAATTTAACTGATATGAGCACAAGCTTCACTCGAAGCTATGTGACTAATTTGGACAAGACTTCAAATATCTCACTTGTGTTTGATAGTAAAAATAGCAGGAAAAAATTCTCTTTCCCAAAGAATCAAATATAATAAACAGAAAATTTATCCAAAGTTATATCTTTTAAGATTTTGAGGTTTTATATATTTTACCATTGCAATATAATAATTGAGATCAAAACCAACCCATTTCTATATGAATATTTACTTAGTAAATTCTAGTTTCCCAAACAAAAGCGACTGTGCTTGCAAAGGTTTCAACCAATTTTTTTTTTTTTTTTTTACTAATTTTGCGTTTTGCTATGACGCACAAATTTACTCGTGTTATGTAAAATAGAGTGAAGAATTTGAAAGATTTGAGAGATTGACAGAATAGAACATTGCATAGCGGACAATACATGACTCATTCCAAAATTTGATCGATTACGAAGATTGCGTTATGATATTTTCTTACCTTCACGCTGGGGAAACAAACCTGTCCACAGGTGACCATTAACAATATAACAATTCCTAACAAGGATTCAGTCAGACCCTGGACATAACTCTGGGCGGGAGATTAACATGGAAAGAACACATTACAGGCAAATCGAAGCAACTCCAGGCTAAACTTAAAAATTCTTCTGGCTCATTGGCCGACGTTCCAACTTAAGCACGCAGAGCAAAATTACGCTCTATAAGACCATAATAAAACCTGTCTGGACCTATGGAATCCA
Organism: Bombus huntii; assembly: GCF_024542735.1. Classification (NCBI taxonomy): domain Eukaryota; kingdom Metazoa; phylum Arthropoda; class Insecta; order Hymenoptera; family Apidae; genus Bombus; species Bombus huntii. The sequence continues at coordinate 24,050,103 of NC_066238.1, forward strand.
ACTATGGGGTACAGCAAGTAATTCCAACATTGAAATACTTCAACGCTTCCAATCGAAAACTCCAAGATCCCTAATAGATGCACCTTGGTATGTTACCACCGAAGCAATACATCGCGACCTCAAGATACCCACAGTCAAGGAAGAAATAACAAAATGTAGTAACAGATATATCATAACAGTTAACAAACATCAAAACCCCCTAATTACTTAAGCACTAGATTCAGCTAGATATTTCTAACAAGTAATATTTACGTATTTATAATATTATTATTTATAAATTATACTTATTTACAAATTATACTTACTTATAATGAGTTAATAAGTGTATTAACTTATTATAAATAATTAGCCATGTCACTGCGCCACTCTAGAGAAACTTACTCAAAATTCTCAATGCGAGAATTGATTGTAAAGTACCTGTAAATAAAAAAAAAATGATATTTTCTTTGATATTTTTCAAGTTAAAATCAATAATACACACTACCTTCTGCTGGCGCTATATCATAAATACACATTTACGAATCACCTTGTACATTTCTGTTAGATAAAAACACACCCATATGACGTAACAGAGCAACCTAGAAAACAACACTGAACTTTTAGTAGGTATCGGGAACATGTGCAATTAACAGTTGGCTATCCTATAGATATATCGATCTGCCTAATACCTTCTTCCTCTGTTCTCTGTTTCTCTTTGTTGGCAACTTATTCTCCGCGTATACTATTATCCATAAATTCAATCAGCCACGTGCGCGTATCAATGGAAAAAGAGAAAAACGTTATCTACCGTTGTTTTATTGTAAAATAGTTATTAGTTGACAGGCGAGTGTTGTCATTTCGTATATTTTGTATTAGATTATTTAAAAAGCTCGTAGTGAAACTTGAGAGAAATGTAACACCTTGTAGAATAACACGAGCATTATTTTTTTCTTAGAAACTTTTCCGAGTCGTTGCTCATTAGCTCATTAGCTCGAATGAATTTTATTTGAATTCTTTAAAAATTTTAGAAAAACCTTTCATGAAAACTAAAGTGTGTTACGTCTGATAAATGGAATCGACCATTCTAATTAAGATTCAACATCTATCGTCTATTGTTTATCGACAGATACGTGTTCCGTCGTTAAGTCGTGGAAAGACGAAACGTTTGTAATTAGTTAACTTGAAATATTTTTCTTTGGTTTCTTTTAATATACGACTAAGATCATAACTCGGCATTTTGTCAAATTATATTTCTCGCAACACACCGACCATTAAATTGGTTACGAATTTTTCGATGTATTTAGCCAAATATATTTAGAAATTTATCTGGCGATATTCAGAAATCGGAAATAGTTGAAATGAACATGTAGTTATATTTTAATTATTTCCAGTACTTTAATAAATTATTAATTAAGTAAATGATAAATGTATTTGTTCTCGATGAAACTGATCTCAAATTTCAATTCCTTATAGAATTATTCGAAGAAACCATTCCTTAGCAAAAGAAGAACTCCGCTGGTAGTAGATTACTCATTAAAACGCAAACTCTTATCAAAAATATGTACGAAATATTGTTTGAGAAATTATTTGTCGTCGAAAATTTAATCAATAAATTATTCGATAACGAAGTGCATTTTATATTGCTTCTTTTTCTTTTTAAATAGGAAGAGTATTGCGACCAATTCTCACAGGGAATTTTTTTATATTGTTAGATTGATAGATAGAAGAATTGTCGATCGAGATATCTTAACACGTTTTAGATGAATTGATAGTTTGCCTAGGGCCTGGAGCTTTAAGAAATATTTTGACGGGAAGAAAGTTCAACAATTATAGCACTGTAAAAATTTTAGATGCTATCAAAAAATTTAAGTAATTTTTTGCGTACATATGCATAGCACATATTTTTACAGTTAAATGAATCTTACATGAGATTTCAAATATTTAATAAAGAATAATATCGACACTGAAAAGGTACGAGTATTTTAAAAGTTCAACAGCTGTTTATTCGACCATTCGCGGAGAGACGCGATCGCGAGAAAACACGTCAACGGGAGTCGTAAATTCCCGTTACGATTAGATAATCGACGCCACGAACTCATCGATCCCCTGATTTCTGTTACGATAATAGGGGTGGTTCAATTGAGTTTACACTGAATTAGCAGGTATAAATTAATGTTTATTCCAACAACTTTGTAAAGAAGATAATTACACTGATGCGTATGTATAAGTTAAGTAAGTGATTGATTTAAGGGTAGAACCCCGGCAATGACACGTTGACTATTCTAACGATGAAGAATAAGCAAGGTAAAGTGACGATGCTGTGTCGGAGGAAAGCTAGTGACGGGTGTGTCTAACGCAAGGGACCATCGGAATTGTTGATGACAATTTTGGTTAGGAAAACGAGGGCAGTAGACATTGCTTCTGATTGGATAAAAGAAGGTTGGTGGACTAGGAAGGGTCTTAGCCGCCCTCGATAGAAAGTTGCTAGTATGAAGTATCATACGTGAGAAAAACTAACTTTCCCCTGTCTTCCCGTAGTAAACAATAAGCTTTAGAACCGATCGAGTAAAGAGATGTTTATTCGGTCTGAAGGACCTAGCTAGAAAATTCCTGAGATTTATGATAGGTCCTTAAGACTATTGAGGGTACGCAGTAAGGATGTGCGGACATCTGGTTGCCATCTTGCCCGCGGTGTGTGGCGTAACAACAGCCAGGGAATAAAATTTTTAGATATCTGATTAGATAGGCGAAAGGCAATCGAGTGACAATAAATATTATATCGAATGTGTGGTATATTCCTTTTGCAAAAACCATAACGACGAAACTTTCCGATCATCCTAATACATTAATAACGTCGCTCCAAAAATTGAGCAAAGAACAATTGTACATCGTTCAAATTGACTTCTTTTTCTGAGTTCTTTTTACGCTCTAATATGCGTATACGTACGTTTATTTAATTTCGACCTCGCGTACAGTTTCTTCTTAAATAATATACACGTGTCTCTCCATCGCACATTCTCATCCTTTCATATCCGCACCTTTCCATTCTTTTTACTCTATAACAATCTTGCAATTAACGTACTACTCACTCTGCTAACTCTTCTATTACGCTTGTTTATTCTGTGATATTAATTTCCCCTCTTTCCTTTTTATTATGGATCAGATAGCTTTATACGTTATCTCTGTCGCGGATTGGATTACTGAGTTGAAATCGTTGATACGATACAAGTCAAAAAACCGTATGCTCAAAGATTTCGCAAAATAACTTTAGCTTCCGTGTACCATCAATGTCGTTAATATTATAATGCTATTTCAATCTAAACAAAATTATTGATAACTCAGAGTATGCTTACAATTGTCCGTGTATTTAAAATAATTAAAATAAAATCACATTGAACTTGTACTGGTTTTCAATTAATGTTCTAAAGCGGAATTTCAATTTTGGGTCAATTTCAGTCAGAGATTGAAGTAGTTATGATTAGAGATGATCGTTGGTTTGCCAAATCGTAACTAGTAGTGACTGTTTGTTTGATTTTATCCGACCACTGTTAACCTCATCTGACAACTAACTGCACCGAGCGAAGATGCTGGTCTGATTCTCATTTCCTCGAGAGTGTTCCTGTCGAGAGAGAGAGAGAGAGAGAGAAAGAGAGAGAGATTGTTTTTCAATCTGATCTTCAGAATTCGTATTTCCTTTCGTTTTAATAGATCGGCGTATATGAAAGGTCTCTTTTCCGAAATTCAAGTTCGATATTTTAGAAGCAACAAGATATGTGTCGCAATGTCTGAAATCAGATCGCAACACGTAACATAACTTTGGATATATAATTGACCGAAGTAGTTAACGTTATCACGTAATTCGATTTTCATCAAAGTGCCTTTCATTATCCTGTACGATCGAGACTCGATCTTGGTTATTAATTTCTTCGAACCGCCCAATTTCCACAGGTATTCGTTTGAAACTGGATCAGAATTCATTGATCACATTGTAACAAGTTACGAAATACACTGAACTATAATTTTGTTAATGAGAAATACGAAAGCAAAATATTGAGTTGTAATATAAATTTGTCACTTGTTCGCCTTCATTGGCCGACGTTCCAACCTAAACACGCAGAACAAAATTACACTCTACAAAACCATAATAAAACCTGTCTGGACCTACGGAATCCAACTATGGGGTACAGCAAGTAATTCCAACATTGAAATACTTCAACGCTTCCAATCGAAAACGCCAAGATCCCTAATAGATGCACCTTGGTATGTTATCAACGAAGCAATACATCGCGACCTCAAGATACCCACAGTCAAAGAAGAAATAACAAAATGTAGTAATAGATACATCAAAAGAGTTAACAAACATCGAAAGCCCCTGATTACTAAATTACGTGATACGTCGGACCAGATCCGCAGGCTAAGAAAACGCTATTCGTTAGACTTAAGCACTAGATTCAGCTAGATATTTCTAACAAGTAATATTTACGTATTTATAATATTATTATTTATAAATTATACTTATTTGTAAATTATACTTACTTATAATGAGTTAATAAGTGTATTAACTTATTATAAATAATTAGCCATGTCACTGCGCCACGCCAGAGAAACTTACTGAAAATTCTCAATGCGAGGATTGATTGTAAAGTACTTGTAAATAAAAAAAAAAACTTATTCGCCTTCATTTGCAAACGAAGAAAACGGCACAAAGTAATATATGTTACAGCATAATATTACTTATAATAGTATCTATCGTAGGATAATTAAAAAGCAATGTTTCATAATACAGTAGCTCGTCGTTTAAACTAGATTGTTACATAACGGGCTATTTAAAAAATTCGTAACGTTTTCAAGATTAGAAGATGATTATTTGTCATAAGCTTCTGTGCAATAACAAGCCGAGTTCACAGAAATGTTCTTAATTGGATATTAGATGTAATAATTAATAAGAAGAAGTTCGCGATCGATCAATAGAAGTTTTCTAACGAGACAAAACTGGACTTTGTATTTATGAAAAACATGTCAGGAATGTTGGCTTTCATTAACAATTGAAATATTCAATTTCATTCACCTCGTTTAATAGATACCTAATTTATCCTGATCTTTACGAATCTCTTTTTAACGATAGCGATCGTGAAACTATGCAATAAACCATAAAACAAACTATGCTGGGATTATGCATGTAATAAAATGTTAGGATAAAATTCTAAAAGATAAATTAACTTTAAATTCTTCTCAAATTTTGCTTTCGAATCAAGCTTTTCGAACAACGCAATATCTCAAGCAATTTTATTTCCTATCAGATACCTGGATGTAGAGGATATAAGATAATACTATTTCAATAATGCTATTTTATACACGTAATAGAGAAACGTTTTTATTTCGTTTAAATAATTTATACCGACGAACGTATAAATATTATAAATATTATATTACTATTATGAAATGTTTTATATTGATTTTTTATCCTATAATATGAGATTTGAAAGTACATATCTTGCATTTCCAAGTAGTATAAATACAGAGCGAGATGCAAATTTCTATATGTAGCATAAAGAAATTTGTTTAAAACTAGAAAAATGATCATTTTTGTTCACTTTACCAAGTATTATTTTTACGCAGAATGACGGGAAGATTCAGTCTATACAAAAGCCATGTATTTTCGTTTTAAAAAAACAATAGAAATATTTAATGCACACGCATCACTGGTATTGCAGTCACAATGAAGTATGGCCGCATGGATGTAATATTCTTTGAAACACATATTTTCTCCTTCTGACATTTGTTGGAATTCCACTGAGAAAAGGAGGCTACGACTTAAAACAATTATATCGACTATCCTATATACTCATACTCTACGATAACACAGCAATGTTACAATAACAGAAATAACAAAGAATTATGTTTCTTTTATCACTTTCTTCGTTCAAAATTTTACTTTCTTTCCATCTTATATATATATTCTTCCGTGATTACTTATGAATCGTAATTTATGAGTCATGGCGTATATTCGATCTCTGCATCTTTCATTTTGTCTTCTTTTGCCATTCCTCTTTCCATCTTAGATTTGGTTGGCAGCGATCAACGACGCGATTCGCATATGAATCGAGCTTAACGAGAGTCGGTTGTCTGACTGAGGGGACCAGGTAGTGCGAATTTGTTCGTCTGGAGCGCGAGCACCGGTAAGAAGAGAAATATTAACTTGGCCTAAGGTTATGAGCTCGGCACGGCACGTTTCCGGTTGCAAATAAGCTCGCCGGCCGCCTAGAAATTTTCTTAAGCATAAATTAGCCAATGAGCAAGCCCCTGTGCCGCTGCGGAAATTGCCAGAACTATGGAATGTTTTCCCTAACTTTCTGACATTTTGTTAAAAGCACGCGATGCTGAAAGTCGCCACGCTAATTTCTACGCGGGCTTCTCCAATTAACTCCTTTCAAGTGTTTTCCCTCTCCTCGTTTCGCTCTTTTCCATTCTTCTTCTTTTTCCCTTTTCCATCTCTTTCACGTTCGCTTCCTCTCGTTTCCCATTTTCTCTTCCGTGTCTTTCGTTTTGATTCTTCAAGAGTTGATGAATATTTTATGCTTTACATATAAAGTGTCGGAAAAATTACACCATGCGAATTTTTCTCTGTCCTACGCTGTTCTCCCTTTTCTTGTTGCTTTCCTTTCTCGTGTGTAAAGATTGTGCTTTCACGTGAAAATGTAATTCTCATTCGAGTGTAAATTGATTTATCTTGTCTGATCACGCTATGCATAAACTTTCGCTACAAATACGTATAAGCTATATTAGTATGGATTAAACCTTAATAGTATTATGCAACATTGAAGTTACGATACACGGACTTTAAGCCTTATCCGTTTCCTGTGTCAATTTGCCATGAATGAAAAAGTAATATGTCGTGCATCAGACTTGAGAATTATGCAGTTGACATGTTTGAAGGATAATTATTTAAATAATACGTTATCTTATTTCTATGAAATCAAACAATATTTTAGACTGTTTGATATTTTGTATTTAACACGGTTAACAATTTTGAAATGCAAATAATACTTCAAGTAATTTCTGATTCTATCATCTGAATATCGTTACTTGCATCAGAAATACACTAATTTCTTTAAAATGCCTCAAAAGACCAGCCACGTACGATTGAAAGATAATTAAAATAAACTTGAGAGCAAATGCTGTTACCTTGTAAAATAATTTCGCTGCATCTCTCATAACTCAAATGAATGTAAAATACAACATTTAACATTCAAATAAATATAACAATCCAAATTACTTGTCGTTTTATTTGGGAGAGTTAACTAAAGCATTATTTGAAAACAATTATTTAAAAATGACGTTATCGATTTTTTCTGTCTGGAATTTTCTCATTGAAATAATCCATTACTTCAAATTGTCATTTTTTATCTTTACCATCTTTGTTCGTATCTTTTTTATGAATTTTCAGCGTACATATAACTAACGAAATTCTACGAAACGTATTGTTGAAATTTTCGCTACAGCCTCATATAAAATAGTTGTAAAAAGCGACCTGTACTATTTTCTTCGCTATTTCGACCAACTGCAATTTACTCAAAATTTTTTAAACGTCGTCTGATAAACTAATCCTTCCAACGTCTCAATAAAACATTTGGGATCCACTTTCAAACAAGTGATTCTGTTTTAAAGAGCGTAGAATGTATCATGTTTTCTAATATCAATAAGACAATTCATAAACGTAACACAATTTATCGTTCTACTGTACTAATTTTTGTTAGCTTTGCCAATTTAACACCAAAGAGACTAATTAAATTAGGAAAATGATAAACAAATAGCGGTTAAACAAAATATGTTTAAGAAATTGATAGTAATATGATTTAAATTTTCGTTGTGCTGTGATACTTGACGTATCATAGTAACGTTACTAAATTCAAACTTTAAGAGTCTATCTTATATTTATGTATTTAATTTCAGAATTACAGTATATATAGTCTTTAGTGTATAGCCATGATACTTAATATCTTTCAGAAACTTGTCTACTTATGTATTATATATACAAATTTAAGAGTTAGTTCCACTTCAATTACGTAATGCACTTCATAAAGCGTCACGTCGTCCATTTAAATAACTTTCAGTAGCGTGGAAAAGTCTGTGACGTTTAATCCTTGTTTGCAAACTAATTTTCCACTCGCGGAAAGAAATCGCAAACCATGCTCCACTACATAATAAATTCCATCTTTCTACTTGATAAAGTGATACTACATTACAATATCATTGCGATACGCCTAGACAGGTTCCTTACATTAATCATTCATTATTATTTCGATCTCATAAGGAAAATATTACTGAAAATAAAATCTGGAATTTAGCATAACTTCTTTTTTTATGAGAAAAGAAAGATTAGATCATAGAAGGTCAACATTAGCAATGGCGATTCAAAAAATGAAAAATTTGGAATATATCTTGCTGATTGAATACGTTACATGTACGATGTGATTTATTTGAAATATTATGAAAAGAAATGTTGGTGAGTTTTCTTTACACATGGACCTTTCTTCGTGGTACAACAATTTTTGTCACTTACATGTATGAAGATTGATGAATATTTAATAAGGTGCAATATTTCTTAAAGTGATGACAGCCGATCGAAACGTAGAAAATATATTTTTCTTCCAACCCAAAATAAAAGCCAATCGAATGATTGTCATACAAAATATTTAAGATAATTATTATTATGTGAACTGGAGAATCAGCAATTGATGTTTGTGCAATAAAAAAAGGTATACTACTACTGATATACTAATACATTTATTTAGAAAATTGCAATTTAAAATGTATAATTAAAATTTTATACAAAATAATAAACGTTATAATCATTTTGAATGAGATTTTGTAATTAATACCTAAAGATCAGGATAAAGCTATTATTTTTCTATAATTAAATATCCCATATATCCAATATAATTATTTTTCTATAATTAAATAAAATATTTGGGGTATTTCGTTAAAAATATTTATCCAGAACCCTGAAATTTTGCACAATTAGATCTTTTAATTTTTTTTAATAAATTTTATTTTCGCCGGCGACATACCTTTACGCAGTAATAAACTGGCAATGTAGATCGCCAACCTTTATTGTAATAAATTATTCAAGATAATGACATTTCCAGTTCTCTAAAAAAAGATGAATTGAAATAAAGGTACCGGTGACAAGAATAAGCTACCATGAAATATTGATTAGCAGGAAGTCGACACATTGAAAATCTTCAAACAAATCAAAAACGCAACTGAATACGTTATAGTAAGCTTATTCCAATATCATTTTTTTCATTTCTATCTTCTTCTTTTTTTAATATTAAATTGCAGATATTTTAAATTACAAAAAAGAAACATAAAATAAAAATAAGTATCAAAATTGCAGATTTTTACCTTAATGTAAAGTATGAAATAGAATAATAGAATCATTTATCTCTGGTTTCTTCAAAAAGCTAACAAATTCGGAAGCCGCACAGTACCGTGTTACAGCTAAACACAACATTTAATAATTACTCCTTGTCACGATGCACATACGCTCTCGAGGAAATTGCCACTGACAAACACCGATTTTCGTGTAATGCCGATCCAATAGGCAAAATTCCGCAACACAGTTTAAGTTCTAATAATCCACGCGACAACATATGGATTTATACGGTCACGGAAACTTGTTTTGCATGGCTAGTGCATTCATATAAATGTGGCTTCTAATTAATTTACGTAATTTCTCATACTGGGTTGATAACGTAAACGGGACAGACGTTTGCTGGTTTCATTAATTGCGCAAGACAAGTTTTGCAGTTTGGGATCGTTCCTCTACAATGATACGTGACTATGAATTATATTCGATGTTTGTCTTTACTTTTTTCTTGTATTTTCCTTCTCTTTTTTACTTTGTTTCATGTGTCTGCTTCCGAGCAGCATTTTTCATTTCCACGTTAAATGTAAACGTCCTAACTCCCGATTATTGAATTTCCTTGTGTAAACAGGAAAATGCAGTTTCTCAGCGACCAGATGCAAAATTTAGAGATACTGTTGATACAAAAAATTCAACGAGACTCGTTCCGATTGGACGACGCTTAATAACGGCGGGGTGCGCGACGATCTGAATTTTGAATTTATTCGATTCAATTCTACCACCTGATTAAAATCGACGTTTATGAATCAGTTAATCAGTGACGCCTTTAACAATCAATCGGAGCTCTGAGATGCGTTTAAAACTACATATAGTGCGCACAAATTTTATGAAATATATTTAAGATAATTCATATTGCTATTATTAATGCACACAGGTACAAAACTATAAAGAAAGAACGTGATTGTGTATATATATAGGGGAACTTATATAATGCATACATAAGTCTCATTTTCCTTATAGAAAACTAATTTTAAAATAATAAAACAGATTTTCCTTGAAATAACAATTTCAAGGTAAAAAGGAAGCTTTTCATTTGGTTTTTGCACTACATCTGTATTTTTTCCATTCATCTGGATATTTCAAAAACATCCTTGGTTTTCACAAAATGTGGGGATTTTATCAATTATTTCTAGATGTTTTTTTGTATTCGATATATGTGTTATGTGTTATATTATTTTGTTGTACCAAATATGTACTTCCCTTTAAACATCTGATGATATTAAACTGGAGGAAATCTACAAAAAATGGGCTTTTCACACTTTTTCCTGTGATCTTCATATAAATTATATAATAAAATTATGTTGTACAAATTTAATACTTATAACTATATTGCGAAACGAATTTAAATTCCCAAAAGTACCATTACATTTAGAGAAAAGTATGTCATTCCAATATTTATTAAATCATTTTCTTTTTCAGAAAAGTATAATAAATGTATTCGTTTATAATGATTCTTCCTATTTTTCCCCATTTCTGTAATTCTTATCTCTTGTGAAAAATGAAATCTGTTTTAATTAAAACAGTTTCTAATCGATGTTGTTCACAATCAACATAAAGGCGTGAAAATTTTCTTCTGCTTGATTACATGATTCATTCCATGATTCTATACCGTGGCCCATATCTGGATTATATCATTGTTTGCCATATCTGCCCGCCTATTAAAACCTTCAGGATCATGTTTGTAATTCTGCGATTGATGCTTGATATTCCAGTGCTTTGTGCTTGCTAGCTTATCCGTTTCGTATACATTTACTTCATATCTTTCGCTGATACAATCTCAAAGAGACAAGAAAACTATAATTCTATGGGAAATATGTATAGAATATATTACAGTAAATTCAATCGAGTGAACACTTGTAAGTTTCATGCAAATGAAAAGTAATTTTGGTGGACCTTAGTTGTAGCTCTGAAAGTATAAAACAATAAATACAAACATCTAGTACGGTAATTAAATATAGAAAAAAAGTATGTCCTTCTGCATCTTATAGCATTATGTGCTTGAATTAAAAATTTGTATTTTAGAACAAATTTTATTCATTGATATGTTTAATAGTTAATAGTGTCTGTGGTATACTAAATACTAGAACTACGAATAATGATCTAAAAGAGTAAACCAAAATGATGAATTATTCGATATTTTTAACTTCATCTTTACTTGACTGTAAATTTTTCTGGAGCACGTTTCATTTTCCACTGACTACTTTTACGAGTAACTTTTTTCATTCTTACTTGTGTTATACTTAACTTTCATACAATCTTTACTTCATAACTTTAATTTACTTTGCTTTATACGTTACTTTTGTTATAAGAAAGGAAAGAACAAACTGTAAAGAATAATTTAAAGGATTATATAATTAATTAGTGGAATACCCACCATTCCTCATTATTCGAATAACCTAATATCTAAACGTTCTATTATACTATCCGAATATTCTGTTATACAAACAGGGTGTTTGCTAGTAACAGATGCTTTCTTCTGTTACAAATATAATCGTTATATGTATTATGACATCTATCAGAGCATAAACAATGAACGAGAATGATGAAAATCACTACGAACAAATGAAATTTAATAGTATTATCGGAAAGTTCCATTATTCGAATATTTTTATCCCCTTATTAGTTCCTGATATTGGAAACTCTACTGCATCAAACTATAAACCTATATACCTTTCTCAGCTGGCTAATGGCTTGTACAAATGTTTAACGTGGCTTTAAATAACGAAAGGAAAAGAGATATTCAAAAACATAACGATTAAAAATCTGCTTTCCATTAACGTATTTTCATGCAACAATCTTCTGTTGTAGAAAGGAACATGTAACATCATATAACGCATGATTATCATTTTACAAGAATGGAATAAAAAAATTCTACTCTCGTTGATTGTGCATTTTGGCCGGCTCAAACTCTTCATACTATTTGAATGACAAATTGACAATATTCTTTTCAACCAAACAGCTTTACGTTTATTTACGTTTATTTCGATCTACGATAGTTCCAGTCAGCAATAAAACTAACGTTCAGTATCATTGAGTAGCCCTCAATAATAGAACAACGAACATCGACAGCAATGTATACGATCGACTATCGATGAACTGTGAAGGCCACGATACAGCGATGACATTAACTAGTTAACGCCCTGAATAATCTACGTTACCGCATTACGCCACGAATGAAGTACCAATACTACCAACTTTCATTCTGTTGTATCCTGACGGATTAAATTACGCTATAGGCTTAATCATAATTTCGTCATATTACAATAAAGCATTTGTCAGTAATTAACTTTGCAACAAAGAGACTTGCGTTTTTACACGAGTTTCAAAGAATTTATGGAATCTGTGTATAACCTGTATTTTACACGTAATACGTGTAATGCGTACATTGTAATGAAGTATACAGGGTGGTTGGTAACTGGTGGCACAAGCGGAAAGGGGGTGATTCTACGCGAAAAAAGAAGTCGAAAATATAGAATAAACATTTTTTTTTTTTAATTTTTCCGTCGAGACAACGATCTACAGTGAGACCCGTTATAACGAGACGCGATAAAGTGCACGCGTACCGAGCGAAAATTCAAAGTTGATTTTCTCGAAAACAAACGAAAAATTTTTATTTTATATTTTCGACTTCTTTTTTCGCGTAGAATCACTCCCTTTCCGCTTGTACCACCAGTTACCAACCACTCTGTATAATGAAGTATAACTGGCTCGTGTTTACCATAAAATTTATTGGGGTAGCTATTAAATACATAAAAATCCGGAACGATTTTGTAAGAGTTGCGCGTTGGCTCATAAAAGTATTTAAACGGTTACCATAGAAAATTTGTATGTTCATATTGTAGGCTTTATGCGAACAATTCTGAAATTTCGTTTAAACAATAACGAGAGACGACTGCTACGATTGATACGATCAATCTGAAAAAATATACAGATGTTGCAAGATATTTATTGTCGGAAAGGTATGATTATAGTAAGATCATAGCTTTTATAAACACTTGAATGTGTTTAACAAACTCTGTAAATATTTTCTTTGGGTATCCTTTCTTGAAATCGAAAAAATGTGTCTCCTTCAAATTTGTGTTGGAATTAATGGCAATTCACCTTTTGTTAAGTTTGACAATAGTTATTAACAATTTCTATAAGGAGGTCAAAAACGTATGTAGGTCATAGACATACTGATATTGATAGGTTGTGGAAATGAATGGATTTGTCAGATAAGTGAAATGTCAATCGGAAATAGCAATGAATATTATATCGAAAACTAATTAATCTAGAGTAATAAAGATTAATAAATACGTAGCTTTGTAGAAACTTCTTATTCAAGCTAGCTTTTAAATTATAATCTTATAGGATACATAAAGTTCGCTAATTTCCACGCGTGTAGATAAAGATACTCCGTTGCGCATAAGTGATAACTCGTCTAATTCAGAACGATTTCTTTTTCTTCGGTAGATAATAAACTCGTTACATTGTGTGGCACGACAGAGACGAAAGCTATTTGCAATATTTTCACGTAAGGCTGTCTAATAATTTTCATCGTGTAAGCGCACGGGACATTCCTATATCCAACGCCATTAACTTTTTCACGCTAAGCTTTGGGATTTTTAGATAGAAAGCGGCCTGATGAGGCTGTCCGAAATTGCGCGTTCGCGTGCAGCATGTTGCTAATATTTATGTGTATACGGAGCTCACGCCATGGAACGTAATATCCCTTGGACAAACAGTTTAGCTCCAGGCTAGAAAATGCGCTCCATCGTACAACACTTTTTCGAATTTAAAAAAATATACGCTATCAACAGATACAGAAATTTCACGATCAAAGTCAATTGTCGCATTGTAAAAGTAAAGCAATAACGTTTGAATGGTAACTGGTTTTTATACGGAAAAGAAGAAAGAAGAAGTTTGTGCATATATCACTGTTGACCAGAAAACGTAGCCACCAGCTGATACCTTCAATTTGCATGATGCAACACATACTAATGCATGTATTTTTGCGATTTTAGAGACATTTACTCGAGTTTTTACATTCGAGTGGTTGCAATTTTCATGCAAATCATTTAATCGAAAGCAGCCTGTGCTTTTTGATTACCCTTTAATTCTTTCTTAGTCAATACAGCTTACAAGGAGAAATCAAGAACTGCGATACCTCGAATGAGTTGGGTGTAGATGCTTTTGGTGGTAAATTATTGGTTATTGATGGTAAAACGGCTGCAAAATGAATTGAGCGTATGGTTCTTTGTTTCCGAGAAATTATATTTTTGCTCCAGCAATCTCTTAGGTTTTAAATGTTTTCGTTAGAATTTCCACCCGCAGAATTGTAAAATATACAGAATTCCGATAATAAATAAAAGTAATCAAAAATTTATCAAAATAGATCGTAACAATTTAATATTGCAAAGAAACGTTATATTAATATCAAAAGAATTTACAAAGTAAGATATAAAAAAAGCTTGTTAATTTCTTGAAAACAAAAGGCTACGCACTTAGGGCCTTTTAGGCTTGTTTTACTATTCTATTTCAATCTAAAGCATCGAATGCACATATAGCCAACTCATTCGAAATTTCGCAGTTCTTACCATCTCCTTATCAGAGTAGATGCACATATTTGGTTGGCAAGTTGTATAACGGCCTTGGATTTAACATAACTTATTCGTATAATTTATTGATTATTGATTATTATTAAGGTAGCCAATTTGTATGAGTGTGATAATCAAGCGCATAAGTTGGCATGTGATATGAAGAATTCAGTATATAAAGTTGTATCATTATAATGAATTATAATGAATTATAATGCGGTAATTTAATTTATAAAACATTTTTCTTTTAAATGTATTAGTTACATTATCTTGCAACGAATAAATTTAATCTTTGATTGATAACGAAACAAAAACGATTCTTCTTTGTATTTAGATAATGTCTTAGTAATTTATTTAATAGTTTCTTTACAAATAATATTTGTTAAAATTCTTTTGAGGAAGAAATCTGCTATCTACTTTATTACATAATTTTCTAATATAATTTTTATTACGCCCATGACATTTAAACTTCTTTTTTACAGTTTCTAAAGAATTCTTCATAAACTAAAAACAACAATTTCCAGATAAAATAATTAATATGTTTAAACTCATAACTATGAGAAACATTTTCTGTTTCTTTAATTTTCATATCCAATCTATCGAAAAATTTCTTCTAATCATTGTATCAATTATAAATTTAAAGAACAACTGTTTGCAATGTGTAGCACCGACATCAAAGGAACGAAAACTTTAAAACAGTATCGTCTTCTACTTTTGAACTTCGTACTAATTAAAAACAGACACGTATCGCTTCTAATTATGTTTAAATTACAAACATACCGAAATGCTTCTAAAAATATTTCCTCTGTGAATATATATCTATGATATGATTTATATGATACGTTAAAATATTTTATTTTTAAGCATATTTAATAGAAATAGTAAGAAATTCTGTGCTCTCAGTTATATTACAATCTATATTTTTTATTTTTAGATAGTTTCTCCGTAAAACGTTTGTAGCGTCGACGTTTCATTTTTTAAATATCATATCGCTTATTATTGTGTTTCTACTATAAGCCAGAAAATGATTATAAACTCAATGGCAAATGACGTGACGTTGATTTAATAGCCAATTCTCTTCTAGTCTTAATTTAATGAAACCTAAGCTGAAGTTATTAAAATCAATCCTTCCACTTTAGTCTCAACGTCATAGCAAATAACTCTAATAGCAAATAACGTCTAAAAAGCGATGGTAATGTAAGAGATGTTTTAACTTGAAAAACCAACCAAGTGTCTGTAACTCTGTCTGAAGTTAAAAATCAAAACGTGGTAGCGGCAATAATTATCGAATCAATGCTTCTGGAAAATGAATACGTACTTGAAAAACGGGAGGAAACGATACTTGAATGATTGAAAAGTACTTGAACTGCTTGGAGATACTTGAAAAACACAAAACTACTCGAACGATTAAAATTATTTCGACTTTCTATAAATGCACATAAAAGTATTGAAAAATTATGAGCGAAATGCGCATTCGTTTTTGGTACCTCGCGTTTCATAAAAGTAATAGTACTGCAAGTAATATTTTTAACGTTTACCAAGTCAAAGCGATTTGATTTAGGAAAGCAGATTTTAATTTGGAAAATCAGCCTCGAGTAGATGAAGAGAAAATTAAAAGATATTTTCGTGAAAAACGCCAAAGAATAGAAAGGTGTTATTGCGTCAAAACAATAAACGCGATAAACTAATTCGATGATCCAATGATAAAAGCATACAAAAATATCGTTTTCTCTTCGAGCCCGAAAAAGTCATACACATTCCATTCCATCATACGCGGATTACAAGCAAAATAAATGGACCTATTCCATGATTAAATCACATTCTATTAACTAATTGCCAAAGTTCTAAAAAACCTGGTGCTAAAATCGAATGTAAAAAAAGGCATGAAATAAACCGAGCGAATCGAATAACGATGTCAACCAGTGATATATATATAGATGACGCACAAATCCCATTCTGCAATACCTTTTGAACGGGTGCGCGGATTAACGCATAGTCCTCCCAAATCAATTTTCTCGCGATTCAAGGGAAAACGGGCCGTAAGGACGAATATTGCTTTCGATAAATCAGCATTTTCGCGAAACAATAGAAAAGTGCTCATTTCATGCACACGCTGGAGAAGAAATAGTTCGCGTACGTTCAGACACTTAAGCATCTACTTGCCCGTTCTTTTTTCACGCTTTTTTCCGCTTTTTCCGCGTTTCTCCTGCTTCTCTCCCGCTTTTTTCCTGTATTCTCCGGTTCGAAATCCCACTGGGAGAAGCACAATCGCTAACGGGTCTCATTTTCCGCTCTCATACGAGAGCAACATGCTATTTTCCGTCTCATTCCCTTTTTCTCTCCGTTTATCCGTTTCTCGTTGTTTGCACGTTCGTCCGTGCATCGAGTGCTCCACACGACCAACCGCGGAATCTCCTAGCTTTCGATATCTCTAGCAGGATTTTTCTGGGATCCTATCAACTTCTGTAGAAAATTGAAACGTCCGTCTATCGTTTTTATCGTATTGTTTCGATTTTTCTTCGCCTCTCGTCTCGTCATTTTAATTCGCCTGTACGATTCGATAATAGGAGACATATTAATTTATCGGTTACTTAGATTCGTATGACGATGACGTTAATGCGGTGTAATTGCATTGAATATGTTAATGAATTGAAAATTGTGGCTTATGTATTCATGGGAATAACATATGTTCAATTAGTATGCATATTGATGAGTTTTCACTAACTTCCGTGGAGGTATTTCGTATTATTCAAATAAAATTGTTGACAGCAAAATGTAAAATTATTTCTTTCTAAGAAATTCTGATGTTCTCGAAATGAAAAACGTTTTTACAATTTCGATTATTACAGAATTTTTCGTACAATTTTCTTCACCCACTATCTAAACAGTTTAGATGATTAAATTGTTAATTATTCGAATAAGCGTTGAATCTAATTTGTAGCGGAGAATCTGATTTACATGTCAAAGAAACTAATAAATATGAAAATTATGTAGAAATATATTTTGCACACCTTTATACTTTCGTATCTCGTGTCTATTTCTTGATACCTGAAAAACATAAAAATTCCTTTCGTCGAAATATTCTCAATTCTTTAAATCATATTTTTAGTAAAGAGAATTTTTAGTAAAAGATATGATCCACATTTAGAAAAAGCTATAGATGGGTGCAGTTAATGAATAGATTGCAAATGTTTATGCAAATTCTCTAAACACAACTAAAAAAACAAAATTCTTTTACCTTTTAATTTTTAGATGGAATAGTATTTTATTGTTATGCACATTCTATACATTTTTGCGCTTAAAAATTTTCCACAAACGCATTACATCTACATCTGCAGTGTATTAATAAGCATAAAAACTATATGCAAAAAATGTCATTCGTATATTTCCATGCTATCAGGGTGCTTAAAAAATTTTCTTATATATTTAAAAAACAAAAGGAGTTGATGTAATCCTATAATAATCCAATAACTCTCCAATGCAATAAAACCATCCACGTCGCCAAATTATCACTAAATTATAAAAGAACTGACCAGGATCTCAGTAAAAAGAAAACAGGGACAAATTTATTTGCACACGATATTTCCTAGCGCCAGATAATTCACGTTCCTGACCAGTCACTGCAAACAAGATTACCAATTCAATAACGTCGAAGACGACGTTTTTTCTACCTTTAATCTCGCTCGATCATTGGGAATTCAATTAAACTTCAAAGCGATCATTCATACGATCTCGATGCCTCGTTAATTCTTCATCGCGATTATCCGTTAATTCTTGATTACCCTAAGCGTCCCTGGCGACCCTCTTTTCGCAGTTACACAACGAGCTTCCGCCTTTTCTCTTGGCTGGCTTCCCCAATTTCTGCTTGTTTGCGCGCCCGTTGCTTCATTAAAGGCTCTACAGGACTGGTCTCGTAATTTCCAGTTCCCAGATGTCTTGATCGAGCTTCCTTCAACCTTTGTCTACACCTTCCATCTGTTCTGCTCTGTTCTATTTACCTCCTCCTGCTTATCTCGTACTTGCGTTATATTCGATAGTACCTATGTGTTTTGTTAGAGTTGACACGAGTGTCTGTCGCTTCAAAGTGCAGACTGTACTCCTTTTTCGTGGAATAGAATCTCAATGGCGCTGCTGGGAAATAGAAAAAACTCTATATATTCTACTGAATACTATTCTCTTACATTGTTCGCGCAGTATAGCATAGCAGGCTCGTGATATAGTGTTCTTTGTACTGTAAATTAAGTTAATTGTAAGTATTATGATTTCTCGATCATTCAATCCAATCTTTTCACTTGGAGTTTGTGTGCAATTCATGAGTTTATCGATAGGTTTTTATCATTCTTAATTAACCAAATGCATGCTAATCGATACACGTACAAAATGCTAGGTATTTAATTAGTATACTTTGAGGGCATCCTGTTTAACAGCTTATAATTTATTATTATTACAAAAACAGATTCTAGGTTTTACATACCTAGATCGTGTTAACGAATAAAGTAACTACTCTTGCTATAATTCCTACAGTTTGTAGCGAGCAATACAACTTTTCCATATAAAATAGTTAGAAAGTCACATTCTTCGCCAAACGTAATTTAGACGACTGTTACATGGCAGTAACATCCAATATTACAATTTTTAAAATATTCTTCAATTTTTATAATAACAATACATACTATTTACGTCAACATTAAAACAGTAACTAATTACTTTATTAAACAAGGTTTGTGAAGAACTTTCTCTTCTATACAAAATTTTCACTTCTATTGAATATTTGATGATATAACTTTTATATGTTTGGAAAGAGATATACAGGGTGTAAAATAAAATATCACGTGTGATAGAAAAAATGTAAGTGTTGATAAGTATACTAGTTCAACATTTTACAATATTGAAGCTCAAATATCTTCTAAATTAATCACCTTTTTGTCGTAAATAGCTTATTGATTATTTATAACAAATTTTGGGATGCATCTATTAATATATAAAAAAATACATAATTCTGTTAAAAAGAAATGTTATTTCTCATATAATTTTTACGTCTTATATATTATCCTTGGATATTATATACAGAGTGGTTGGTAACTGGTGGTACAAGCGGAAAGGGGGTGATTCTACGCGAAAAAAGAAGTCGAAAATATAGAATAAAAATTTTTCGTTTGAGGCTTTGTTTTCGAGAAAATCGACTTTGAATTTTCGCTCGGTACGCGTGCACTTTACCACGTCTCGTTATAACGGATCTCACTGTAGGTCGTTGTCTCGATGGAAAAATTAAAAAAAAAAATTTTTTATTCATATTTTCGACTTCTTTTTTCGCGTAGAATCATCCCCTTTCCGCTTGTGCCACCAGTTACCAACCACCCTGTATAAAAATTGGTCTTTGTTATTACAACTGTCTTTAGTTACCATTGCGGATTTGTCCTTTTCTAGTCTACGTGAGCATGGTTGAAAAATAAATTACTTACTATCATAAGTTGGTCTACCGCAAGGGGATGGCGTAAATAATAACACAAATTCTCAAAAATAACTTCTGTAACTTTTCAATTTTGAAGTTGATCAATTGTGCTTCTGAGTGGCTCATATAATTTTGCTCTTGTTCCTCGCTTTTGTCATCTACATGTAGTTCTAGTCTACTCTTAATGGAAACCACGATCTCGATTGGTTAATATCGTCGTATCGTCCACAGCTTAATAGCCAATCACGTGGCATGGCCACGATGTTCATTTGTTTTGCGGGACAATGTGCCATCCAATTTTCTTCGCGTACGATCGATTTCTCCGGCCAACCAGGATGCATGTCTTCCGATGTTCTCCCGTTTGTCAGCTGTCCTTCTTCCTGAACGCAGCCCTATTTCAAGATTGGTTGGTCCACAATCGACCACCCCATCGTAGTTTATTTATTCGTAAGATTATTTATTTGGATGACTAGGTTTTCTCCAATATCTGCTTCATAACAGTTCGTCGATTTTAGTTACAGTATTATTGTAGTTTTACGATTGTAGCTATTATGAAATAAGCCGATCAGTTTTATTATTTCTTTTGTTTGTGACAAATAATAATGGTAATATTAATGGATAGATAATAATTTTAGTAAAATGTTAGTAGCTAAACGCACCATTCTCACAAGTTATTTAGTCGTTAAAGACCGTAATTTCTTTGTCCCATTAGGATTCTGATTTACATAGCTATAAAAGTATACATAAATATACATATAATACTCGCAAAATTAGCATATTATGATTCAAATAATATATATTCACAAATATTATATGCAGGTAAAATTTAAGAATTTGAATATTGTATTTAGACATATTTATTTATTTATTAGATTATTATTTAAATACATATCATGATATTGAGATGTTATGTTTGTAATAGAGACAAAATTATTTTTTACAGTGTATTCTAATATTAAAAGTAGGAGGTCTAAACTTCGAACGGTTTAAATATAATTACATATGTAAGAGTATTTTATTTTTATTTAAAGTATTGATAAATTATATATACAAGGAATTGTTTGTTTCTTTACATTTCGTCTAAGTAAATAGTTTTCTTATAAGAATAGCTTTTAATTTATAAATATAATAATATGAAACAGTGAATTATCTTTTGTTGTTAAGATACATTTGTAAAACACTATACGTTCCTTATTCTCCTCAAATATCGTTCATGGAGTAACAAGTAGATCCTTATTGTCAAGATTAATTAACTCTCTGTTCGTTCCATTTAATTTAATTTTCTTCGCTTTAGCATCATCTCTAGAAATGTTGATAGAGAACACTTCTTTATTGTTTGTTCTATTCTTTGAATTCCTGTTAAGAGGCAGTTTTAGGATTCTTCTAGAATTTAAAACAAATCTTTTTCAGCATAAGAATGTTTGAATTTTTTTTAACCTTATATTCTACGATTCTCAACTTTGAATCAAACTCTTTTGTATAAGTCAGCATTAATTATCATTAAAATACATTTGTGTTTACCAGTCATTTGTTTTGTATCTACGCAATGTAGGTGAAACTTTAATTTAAAACTTTTAATATAGTACCGTAGATATATTCAAGCGTAGATAAATAAAACAATAAACTATCTTCTTCAGTTTCCGTAATTTTTTTTTTTTTTTTTTTTTCTTGCGCTTACGTGACAAGGCAGTGAGAAACGGGTGAAACAATTGAAAAAGGAAGAGTACCGATTTTAATGTGTATACCTACTTTCATAAAAAGCCTTTAAAGCATCTTATCGTAGAGGCAATAAAGATTACGCTTTAAGGCCTACATGCAAATCTACTCAAGTTTAAACCACGCTTCAATTGAACACTCAGGATAAAAACGATACAATTTTTTGCCGCTGCACAGAAAACAATTTCTTTTAAAATATGACAGTAATGATTCTGTTGACAATTGTGGACCTTAATCGCCAAATAAATGTATAGGAACACTTACATTACACATAGAAATGATATTAAAATAGTTCCAGATTTATTTAATACGTGATTTACAAGATATTCGTAGATATCCATTGCACCTGTCTCAGCAATCCTTTTGTCTCACTATCTTAGAACAGTTGCATTCTTCTGTTCTACGAGACACACACACATTCATACTCATATGCGTGACACTACTACGCGGCTAATTCGGCGTAACACACAACAAAATTCTTTCCATATTTGAATCGAACATTTTTAACTGACAATGCAAGCGACCTTCCGTGTAAATTATAAAAATCGTTAAAAGAATGAAATTTTACATTAAAATATTAAAGTAACCATAGTAAAAAGAATACAGTTTCAGTATGGATTTAATCGAACAGTAAATATGAAACTGTTAAGATAATAAATGTTTGACATAACAAAAAAGGGAGTTTTATAAAAGTTATAATTCAATGCAAACTTTAATTAAACGCGATAACTAGTTTTTAATTCAACAGTTGTTACCTTTTAATATTTTTATACGATTACATGCAACGAAAGAAATAGAATGTAAACAAACATTTTTTTATTCAGTGAATATTACAGCAAGTATTTAATATTTTTTGTATTTATGTTTGTTATATTTTATTCCTTACACATATTCCTAACATTCATCCGACTAACTGTATTTTAGATATTTACAATATATTTTTAAATATCATATCAGTATTTCATGTATATTTTTATCATTAAATTTCCCATAAATGCATCATCGTCCGTAATCCACCTATTAGTATCTAATGAGGAATAAGGAAAATATGAAGATGTAAAAATACAGATAATATATAAAAATGCATAAAATATCCGCAATAGAGTACTTTCTGTAATACTTAATAGGAAAACCAATTTCCTATCTAGATTTCATCTTTTTCATTAACAGGTTCGTAATAAAGATGCAAATTTATATATGTCGGGTTATCATTAGGATTTAAGGCGCGTAATGATTCTTCGTTTGAATTAGCCGTTGTTTTACGAAACAGAGAATATATTTACGCGAATAAACAAGATTTTACAAAATATTATGAATAATGAGTTTAATAAATGATAAGATTAACAAACGATAAGTTTAACTAATAATTAGATTAAAGAATAATAAGTTTAACGAACAATAAGAGGAACGAATAATATATCTTACGAATAATAAATTTAACGAATAATGAGATTAACGATTGATAGGTTTTACGAATAATGAATTTAATTAACGCTATTAACAATGTTCCGGGGTTCAAACGAATCCACGGTCAACGGGATAACTCTTTACTATGCGTAGAATAATTTTAAACACAAAAATACGATTGCTGAGACACTCGGTAAATTGCTCGATGTATCACTTTCCAAGGCGATCACACGAATGAATATCTGATGAAAATCTTTTTCGCTATACGACTGCATTTGTTTGTTATATGCTCGCTGGAGGCATCGAGAAGGTTCCAATCGTTGTTGCTAGGCAATTTCTGTCAAAAGTTTGTTGTATACTCTTTGGAAACATCGAGAAAAATCCAAACGCCGTTGCTAGGCAGTTTCTGTCTGGAGATTGATTCCTAATACAACGTGTGTCCCATTATATCGACATCTCTAAAGTACAATTCTATGTGATTTCTAGGGAGAACAATACAACCGATCCACACCTTCGTCAGGCAAAACGTTTATCCCGTGACCGTGGCTACGTTCGGCGACCAATTGTCACCTCGAGCCCACTTTCGCTTTCACAAATATCAAACAATTACAAATGACAATTGCTTAATTACAGTTATGATAAAATCTAGGCTAAAGCATTAGAAGGCTTCCTCAAAATTGCAAAGGGAAGGCTCCGGTTTTCCTTTCATCTCCGACATATAAATATTTACAGTCTATTAACAACACATTGTCTATGTTTATTATCTCAAGAATACATTCTGCAAGGATAAATGGATATCCGAAAATCAGGAATCCTTTTAACAAAATCCTTAGATAAAATCTTTTATCCGATAAGTACAAGAATATAAACTATCCTATCGTATCGTAGCATGATACACGATCAAAGACTATCACGTTGAAAGAAGAGAAAATAAAATGTGTAAATGGAACATATAGAGACTTTTTCAATTTTCTGCTCGACGCGACTATATGTAATCTCGGCCGGAGATTCGTGGCACAGCTGGATTCGCAGTAGGGAAAAGTCATGGACGACCCTAATCCTGAAATCCCCGATGCCTAAGAAGATCCTTCTCACGTGGAGAATATCAAGAAGCAGGTGCTCATCCAGGTCGTAGCAGCCTCCGCTGCTCTAATTAAGAATTACTGCTAGTCTGACTCTGGTTTCTTGATAAGATCAGTCTTAGATGCTTTTAACGGTTTAACTTTGTGTTTAGTTTACTTCAATACAATCGCTATTTACGAGAATCTTTCAACAAAAATTAACAATAAGGGGAAATTTACTAGGGCTTTGGGCATTTTCCATGACCGCTCTTTTGCTGAATTTTCATGTGCAGTATAGGTAGTGTTTGTTTAACACTTTATCTTATGCGCTATGATATTCGATTATAGTTTGATAGACGTAGGGGAAGTGCAGCATATTTGGAATATCGCGTAATATCTGAAAAATGACTAACGTTATCTAATTTGTAACATCGTAATTGATAGAGACGAAAGACCTGTTAACCAATGACATTTATGGACGAACCGTAATTTTCACATTTCCGACTCTACCCGCAGGGTAAAAAAATGTCATTTTGCAAAAGATTTTTATCAAGTATTCAATCGTTACAATCATGATTAAAATATATTAAAACTTTGGAACAAATCATTTAATCTGGTCATTTGTTCGTATATTACGTTCTATGCTTTCGTGTCAGTTTTACGACATTTCGAAAATACAAAAAGTGTCTTGAAATAGGTTTCTTGAAATAATCAAAACTTGTTTAGTATATCCATAAATGTTTATATTATTATTTTGAGTAATTTAGAAAATACTATTTGAAGAATATCAATACAGTAGAAGCAGCCCGTCGTTAAAGAGTTAATCTAATGCGCTTATCTCACTTCTATTTTCTTCCTTCCATTCTTTCTTCCTTTCTTTACTTTTTTCGTTCTTTCTTTTCTCTTTTTCAACGTGTATTGTCAGAGGAAAGTTTAAGATTATTTCTAATATTAACGGATTACGAGGAAGAGTAAAATAGAAATTAATGTACTTTGTTATCTCTTACCTTCGATAAACATATCGAAGATATTTTTCCATTATATCGTCAAATCTATGTCTTTTATTTTCGTAAGTAGTAATATTTCATTGTTTTTTTATTTTACATGCCTTGAACGAGTTCAC
The DNA here is from genome assembly GCF_024542735.1 of Bombus huntii. NCBI lineage: Eukaryota > Metazoa > Arthropoda > Insecta > Hymenoptera > Apidae > Bombus > Bombus huntii. The sequence continues at coordinate 24,075,847 of NC_066238.1, forward strand.
AGATTACAGGATTTACCAACTGAAAATTATTTTCACATATCTTCAGCAACCTCTTGTTGCTACTCGTTAAATAATTAATTTTCTACAATTGCAAATATAAGACTAAATACGAAGACAAGGAATTGAGAGTATTACGTCAAAATTCATATCATAAACAATTTTTATATGAATACAAGCTTGATTAGATGTAATCAAATCATTTTACTATAATTGTATTTAATTTAAAATATATAAAAATCCCAATACCACATTTATATGGTATACCACAATATTCTTATCATTTCCATTAAAAAATTAAACCTGCTTTTCATCAAATAATTGATTCCAATATTTTGAATGACGGTTTATTGGAAACTTAATTTATTTAGATCTTCTTATGAAAAATGATTCTAAAACTTTTTTATTGTTCGCATATCTACGTTCAAACTTTCTTTCGTCATACGAGATGAATAGAAATACTAGATGCAAAATCTGAATTAAATTCTATAAGCGTTCAAACCACTGGCGATTTTGGCTAAAAGATTCATAGTAACGTGACGACGTGGACTGCGTGATGAAACATTCAATCGTGTACTGAACGTATAATCACATATATGTATGTATATGCATGTACCATTTTTTAAATTTAGTTCTTGATTGAATTTCGTTTAAAAACCGATCCATAATACGTGACATTTTATACGTTTCAGTTATATTGTTCTCCAATCTGAAAGAAAATTTTGTCACGTAACGTTCTACGTATGAATTGGCCACTGGGAATTTTTCAAGGCAACGAAGTTTTGCTGATCCAGCTTTAGAACTTAATAACTTTTCCACGAATTAACATAACCTCATGAAATTTTTATCATGCTTTCAAATGAAATGAACGTTGGTGTTGGGTGCGACATTCAGCTTGCTACAAGAAAAAGGAACTATTGTAGTTTTTATTGAACAGCCTTCGTACTTGCATTATCGCCGACAGAAATATTTGCTCATTCAGTTCTTTCCACTTTATTGAACACATTCGCTGCCTCAGTAGATTGGAATAAAGGGTCCGCCACAAATTATGTTTTGTTTTTTGTACTTTTACATTTAGTAACGCAATATACTTTCATTATAAACAAAATACAGGGTGGTTGGTAACGGTGGTAACGGTGGTAACGGTGGTAACGGTGGTACAAGCGGAAAGGGGGTGATTCTACGCGAAAAAAGAAGTCGAAAATATAGAATACAAATTTCTTTTTTTTTATTTTTCCATCGAGACAACGATCTACAGTGAGATCCGTTATAACGAGACGTGATAAAGTGCACGCGTACCGAGCGGAAATTCAAAGTCGATTTTCTCGAAAACAAAGCCTCAAACGAAAACGTTTATTCTATATTTTCGACTTCTTTTTTCGCGTAGAATCACCCCCTTTCCGCTTGTACCGCCAGTTACCAACCACCCTGTATATTCCATGATACATGCATATTCCACGTATATGTACATACAACCTTATTCATAGATTAAGGAAATAAAGTCTTTGGCTCCTAATTCATAAATAGGCTTGAAAGACATCTTGAAAGATGTCCAGCGTGATAAACATATCTAAAAATACAGTTTATATCAAATAAGTTCATGAAAGCAAAGATCAAATGTAGAATAAAAGTTTTTTTATTAATACACGGCTAAAACTGAAAATAGAATAACTGTTTTAAATGTTTTAATCCATTGCGTTTTCAGTACTGTACGAGTACGATTAACGAAACATTGTATCATGTCTTCACATCTCTTCGTAAAAAGAAAATTACAGTTAAATACATTACCATGCTGTTCGTGATACTTTTTATCCTTCCATAAAGGAATTACTGTTATTTTTTCGCTGCAAGTTCTTAATTACAGTTCATGGAGAATTTATTATTCCTCTGTGTCATTATCCTTACGCTTTATGGCAAACTTCTCCTTCGTTCGTACTCACGAAATCGTACTTAATTCTTATTACAATTGCTTGATTAAAATACACATTAAATTGTATTAATTCCAATGTAGGTCCGTTTCGATGAAACAAATATTCTGCCGAAATCCTATTTTAATTGCGATACATTCCGATTAAAATGCATATTAAAATATAGTCCGGACAGATTGTATCAGGTTTCAAAGGCGAGCAAACTTTATTTAAAAGTAAAGCGATGCGGATTTGAAATAACAATACCATTTCGAAATGAACACGGTATCGATCTGTTTCAAATAATAACCGCTGGAAATGACGAAAACAATTTATTACCTTTCATTTTAATATCGAAACAACTACATGCAGAGATGCTTCGTTTTATTCTTATCTTAGTAAACTTCAGTACGTGACAATACGAAATAAACAATTATATAGAAAACAAAACGCAAACAAGTCGTTTATAATGTTATACAATGTCGCAGAAATACTTTCACAGAGAGTTTCTGAATATTTTTGTCAAAGACATCTAAACAATTTTTTTTCGAGTAATTTCTTTCGAAGTATTAGGTCTATGCGAACATTTGTTCAATTTTTTGTACCAAATTACTAGTTTTTGATGGAACTTTGTAAGCAACCTGACAGTATAAATGAAATTTTATCCTAGAATAAATAAGAATTTTTATATTTGTTAAAAATAGTTCCAGACGTTCGTCTTGGTGAACAATTGTTTATAACTATTCTAAGTGTGTGTTAGATATTTTGAGAATTAGGTCAATAAAAGAGTAAAACATAAATGATTCAATTTGCTTATATGATGTGAAGAAATGTTTATCTATGGAGCATTAATTTTAAAATCTTTTAGCCAAAAGGTTGTAAAACACTGATAATGTGGTGTCTATTTATTATAAAAGAATAAATTTTTATAGTTTAAACACAATGAATTTTTTATCGAACAAAACTTTTACATCGTCCTAATTACAATATTGCATTTCAAAACTAATATTTAAAACAATTTTTTGAAAGAACACAATATGTTTGTGTATTAGGTATGTTATAATAATGCATAGATAGGATTAAATTTATTAAATTATTATAATATTTATTAAATATTGATTAACATTGATAACAAAATAATATTTGTAATAGCTTTGAATTATTCCATTCTTATTTGTGATTATATTTATAATGCTTATTTAGATTACGGTTACTTACAGAGATATTTATTTCTTTTGAAATATTACCAAATTTAGTATACATTGTTGAATTTTATACACTGAAAGATCGCAATCTGATTTGAATATTGCAGAATTAACCAGAATTAACCAGAATAGAAACGAATTGATGGAAGTTTTTCTTATGAGCTTTTCTTGTGAGAAGATGAAAAAAAAATTAATTTGAACCTAATCTTGTTAGAAATGAAATATATAAGCAATACTTGAAAATGAAACTAAGTGTGAAAAGAAGAAAGATTGTATTTCGTAGAAATATTTCTCTGATGAATTCGGTATGTGATAGAAATTATTCCCTACACCATGTTTTAGCCTATGATTAGAAGAATTCAATTAACTAACACATTACAAGTGTCACATAAAATAAATTAACGTAATATCAATTGGAATAAATGAACGAATAATTAAGCGAAAGTTTAAAAAAAGGTAAAAAATTAATTTAAAACTGTAGCGTGTGTTTCATTACTTTTGCAACAGAGTTACGGTTTAATTGTTCTCATTATGCTTTGTAGTCTAATTACAGTTCCATGGAATTCCATGTACCCTTTCTGTCTGTATGAGGTGGGTACAGAATTCTAGATCAGTTTGTAAATTGTTCACGTCTGTGTCCAGGAAATAGACGATAATTGTTCTGTTGAATCTGGAATTTTACTAAATTAATTTTATTACAGTGTGTCAAGTTTCGTATTTGTTTATAAAAATCTAAAATAGAAATACAAAATATATAACATTTAGAAATATAGAAAACACGAAACATACTTTTTAAATACGTTATATTAAAATTAAAAATTCATATTTTTCAAAAAAGTCTTTTATGTATTCAAATGAAATATTTCAACAATCTATCGTAATATTTTCCATAATCTATCGTGCATAATGGACGCTTGACTTCGATAAAAAGCGATTACCAATGATTAAAAGTTTATTTATCATTTCTGAGACTCCATTTCTCTGCCAGAATACTCTAGCAATACGTATACACGTATCTGATCTCGTGCACCGGTATATGCACGACGAGGAATTGTTGAAAGGCTTCTCGAGAGAGATCCTAATCCTATAAACATAATCCGCAAATCCTAACCGTCTAAGCACCTCGTTGCGAATATCAAGAAGCAAGCGCTCATCCAGCTCTTGCCTCGAGATTCACTGTAATCAAGGCTCGCGCTAATGTATATTTTCATTGCCAGCTCTTGCATAGGTAATTAAATTCACGACACACAGAATTTTTCTATGTGAAAAGATATCCATTGTTTTCTAATAGATTTTCGAGATTTTAAACGCTTTACGAAATCTTGTAAGAATTCTAAACATTTTGTCAACATTGTATATTATCGGTATTAGTATTTATCAATTATCAGTTGATTTCATTAATTTTTATTGGTTTTATTAATTATTACTTTTGCTAATTGTTCGTGTTTAATAATATAAATACGAACAGAGACAGAGGCTTGTCGACTTCAAGTTTAAAATTAATGCGCGTACCTGAAAAATTCTATATGTACAGAGGGAGTTATACTTTGTAAGGGTTATACTTTGTAATATAATAAAGAAAGAAAAATTTGTTACTCTGATAGAAATAATGCAACAGTCACAAATTTTCTTTTACTAAATGCAATCTTAAAATGCTACTCGAACAGATTAAATAGTAAAATAAAGAAACACATTAAATACTTTTGCTTAAAAAATTTCCCTCTTTTTGGGTTATTTGATTACAAATGTTATTACGTTTAACTTCATTAAAAATTATCGTTTTTACTGTCTATGATCGACGAGTAGCTTGACAAATACCAAATAACTCATTTTACAATGTGTATTTTGTAACATTCAACGAAAGCAAACACCCAAATCAGCAGCATTATCAAAAAATTTCGGATAATAATTTCTCAATTTATTCTTATTTTTTCATATATAGTTTCATTTGTTGCTATATATAAACTGATTTAACTAAAATTTATCTGTCTTTACTATTAATTTTTAATTTCATTATTATATGTAGCAATTTCTGGTTCTAAGGGACCAGAATTACGCACATTCTCTATTTCCCCATTTCCTTATTCCCCTATCTCTAACTTCCTTGACATTATGTGCTCGTAACAATTTGTGACACCTTTAAAATTACCGAAAGCTTTATGTTTCGTTAAGAATTTCATTCTTTCCAAGAGATATTTTCATACAAATTCTACTAAAGTTAAAGCTAATTCTAGATAAAAGTTAAGAGAGAAAGGGAAAATAGGTTACAAGACACAATGAACGAGCAACATAATTACTATATCGCGTGAATCTTGATTTCGAAATTAATTCGCCTACTATCCTTATAATCTTTCATTCCGCGGCAATTTTGAAATTTAACGAGTTATCCGACTTTAATCTTTTAAGAAGAATTCTCTAGACTCCTGGCTAAAGTTAGTGAACTCGTTCTTCTTCTGAGATGGATCTTAAATCTCCTGACTACTTTAGTCAGCAACCAAGAGATTTTGTATTTTGTTGAAAAGGAATTTTACAATAATGCTTATAAGTCTCTTCCAATGGGAGCATAAGAAAGCTATTTATGCAAACTATTTTGATTTCAAATACGTATTTTTATTACAACAGCGGACAAGTGAAATGTTCTCAGTTTTAGGAAACCCATTATATTCTAATCTATTATCTATAATATAGCAGACTGCAAATGTTTATGAAAATTTGTATTTTTCTGAATACAATTAAAGAAGTAGTACTTATATAGGGAACTATTTCTGTACATTATGTATATTTTTACAAAGTATTATTGATAGTGTAGTATCGTGAACTATTATGATTAATTTACAATGAATGGATTGTACAGATGTTGATTAAATAGAAACCGATGGTTGTTTAACGTGAACTAAACACATTAACGTACTATAATTTAGACAACTCAATAGTTAATTTGCAACTCTCGTCACCACGGATCCAACGCTCTCTCTCTCACGCGGACAATACTCTCTCGACAACACTAGCAACACTATCTTGACAACGCAACTCGCACTCCCTCGTTTCTCGATTCACACTCTCTGGCTTCTCCACTGACACTGGTTGTTAATTCGTCTTTCTCCCTTAGCATCCCTTTGTCTTTTCTTAGCCCCACCACGCATGTGTTCCGCACCCGGCCAGAGTCATGTCACGTAAACTTGAGGGTTATATGATGAAAACAAGACAGCTGAGCCGTAACACAACTGTTAACTTTGTTTTTTATTAAACTTTATTTTTCACTTAATATCCACAATTGAGTATACACTGATCAAGTATGCGACTGGTCTAAGAGTAGAAACCGGTAAAGATATGTTGACTATTCTAAGGATACAGAATAAGTAAGTCTTACTGACAATACTGTGTCTGAGGAAGACTAGGGGTGGATGTGTCTAAGGACACGGGGCTATCGGATTTGTTGATGACAATTTTGGTTAGGAAAGTGAGGGCAGTAGACACCGCTTCCGATTGGATAATAAGAAGGTTGGTGGACCAGGAAGGGTTTTAGCCGCCCTCGAGACAAAGTTGCTAACGGAAGATACCGAACGTGAGAAAAACTAACTTTCCCGTGTTAACCCGTAGTAAACAGTAAAAGGGGCAATAAATGTAAAGGGGCGCTTAAAATAAAAGATACTTGTTTGATCTGAAGGACCTTAAAAATGAAAAATGTCAAGACCCATGGCGGGTCCTTAAGACTATTGAGGGTACGCGCCAAGGATGTGTAGACATCTGACTACCATCCTGTCCACGGTGTGTAGCCTGGTCTCTGATGTGGATTGATGTTACAGTCACGTAGGCTTTTTCTACGAAACTGTTCAATTTAAGGACCGACGATATCTCTTAGGTCTTTTGCCCACGATACTACAATAGTTAGTATTCTGTACATTTTTACACGTTTAAATTTCTCATAAATATATAAAAATCGATAGTGTATCTATAAAAATAAAATGAACTTCAATAGAATACTATTTCAATCAGTCTTTCAAGGAATATCCTTCGAAAAGTAACAAAATTTTGGTATTTTTATAGCCTAATATAATATTTATAAAATCAATGCAAAACTTGATTGTATTGACTCCGAAACTCTGATTGTATAGTATGTCTCTTAATACGATTTAATAGTCTTAATCATATAATTAAATCGAATAGTAATTTGGTGGTACGTTTAACTAACGAAATAAATTAATATCCATTAAACTAGACGCAAAACGCGTTGATGGATAATAACGCTACGGCAAACTCGTTCTAGCATATTAAACAGATGATTTTGTAGTGATGATGATCTAGCAAATCTTTGTCATATGTAAACACGTTGTATTGAAAATTGCACAAATACACCGATTCTGCGAAATACAAATTCTTTTTCCTATTTTAAAAACATTAGCATATAGTACTAGTGAAAAAAATAGTGAAAAAACATAATAAATGAAATACAAATTAGACAAATATGAAATTTTTGTGTAATAACTGTTACTAAAACATATGTATATTTTCTTGAGTTTTCAGATTAAAGCTGTAATATTTCACTTTTATATTGGGTTTTATTTATCCAAGGTGTGAATATATCTTCATAGCGGACCTATATATATGTAAATTCTATAGAATTCAAACTATCCGCCAACCGACATTTTTACTTTTGTTTTGTTTTACCGGCAGTCATTTGCTGAATCGAATGGATCACGAGAGAAGAACGGTAATTTAGGACTTAGAAAATCGATTCTCGATTTTCCAGGAAAAATTTGTAGTAGATCTGTTATTAACTGTTATTGTATTTAATTTAATTATTCCCAAAATAAACTCGATTTTCCAGAATCGATCAGCTGATTTACCTTAAGGATTTACGTTGTTACATATATATATGTCGGAGATGAAGGGACATCGGGCCTTTCTTTTGGAATTTTCGGAAGATCCCCTATACTTTGGTCTACACTATTTATTATAGTTGTACTTAAATAATAGAACTTAGAAGTAGTTGTTGCGATACGATCTGATTACGTTTGCCCGAGATTTGCGACAGTGGGCTTGGACTCGAGGTGACACAACTGGTCGCCGAACGCGGCCACGGTCACGGGATGAACGTTTTTACTTAACAGAAGAAGTACCAATATCGAGGGACACACGTTGTATTAACTAACAAGCCCCGGGCAGGAGCAATGACGGCTCTACGCCAGTCTGCCTAGTAACGGCGCCTGGAATTTTGTCGATATCCCCGGTCAATATGCAATTGACAAATGCGATCGTATCAGTCTTTTATTCTTGTAATCACCGTGGAGAGTTTGCACGCATCGTCTTGTCAGTCAGTCAGAAAGATACCGAGCGTCACAGCTAACGTCACTTTGTGTTTCAAAACATATTCAATTGTACAAAGAGTTTTCCCGTTGACCGTGGATTCGTTATTGAACCTAAGAACATTGTCTTTAACATCAAGAGTGTCTAATCACCACGTTTAATTGCCAAACTCTGTTAAATCAACATTTGTACATATAACTGTAAATATAATCTCCATTGAACAACAACGATGGCTTGTCCTAATGAAGATGCGTTACACGCCCCTAAGTCGAACGTCAACCCGACATATATACAGGGTGGTTGGTAACTGGCGGTACAAGCGGAAAGGGGGTGATTCTACGCGAAAAAAGACGTCGGAAATATAGAATAAAAAAATTTTTTTTTAATTTTTCCATCGAGACAACGATCTACAGTGAGATCCGTTATAACGAGACGTGATAAAGTGCACGCGTACCGAGCGAAAATTCAAAGTCGATTTTCTCGAAAACAAAGCCTCAAGCGAAAAATTTTTATTCCATATTTTCGACTTTTTTTTCGCGTAGAATCACCCCCTTTCCGCTTGTACCACCAGTTACCAACCATCCTGTATATAGTTTATAGCTTATAGATTGAAAGATGATTATATATAACGATTATAAATTTATAACGGAATGCCGAATTTGAAGAAATGTTATTCTTATCTAAATATTTCAACTTCAGTAATTCAAGAGAAACTTACAGTAAGATTTCCTTTCAATAAAACGACGGTGGATCTGATAAAGGTCGATGTAATGTACGGACCCGCTGTCTCCGGTAGTTCATCGACCTGGACGCGAACATTGTGTGTTAATATAACTGCGATTATCAGCCACAGTGTACGAATAATTGGACGAGAGGAACTGAAGTTTACACTCGTTTAAATGCGATAATAACGAGACACTTGTATTTTAATGAAAACAAGAAGCGCAATGGAATACAGCACAATGTATGTAATTCGTTGTTTGTAATATGTTTGATGTCTGCGATCGGCTGCTAGCAGATGTATTTTCAATGGATGTTACAGTATGTTTCAACTATCTGGTTACGAAAGCCAGAAACTGTCTCTGCTAGAAGACTAGAATGTATATTTCCCCAGTAAGCTGGAATGTATGTCCTCCGAGGAGGCTGGAATGTGTCTTGACGAAGGTCAGAAAGCATCTGCCTGCTGGCACATGCGCTGATTCATTGTCGCCAAAAAATTAATTTTCCAATCAACGACCCGAATGCCACGGCCACCCTTCCATGCGTCTTTGGCGTGCCTTTTCCTGGTAAGGGTGTGGTGGTACTGGAATACACGTGAGGTGTTCGATTTTCTTAAAGGGTCGTGCTACAAGTCAGAAACCTCGGCAACTTGTACCGTCACCGTACGAAACCACGTTTCAAAGTACCCTTCGGAGATATCGAGTTACTAAACACGTTCTTGACGATTGAGTGCGAAATAAGATAAAGACCTTAAATTCAAATATTCATGCCCCCCTAACAAATCTTAAGATTCGAACTGAAAAACAGCCCTCTTTACGATCGTGTTATAAACTTTGAATGTTCTGGATGAAACAAATAGAAATAACTTAACTTGAAATTCAACACCATCCGTCTTATTGATCGGATCGTCAAACTGTCATTTGCTGTATTAGTTACAAAACTTTTGATACCATGAAACGAATATGTTACAGCCGCACAAAAAATACGTAGAGGATCATAGCGTTGAAGGAAATGAAACATTTTTAGAAAAATGAAACAATTTGATGAATAATAGAAATCATCGCGTTATACTAATATATACTATAAAAGGTGCTAGTTCTGTGAAAATATGTCTGTGTTTAAATATTTTCAAACGCTACGAGTATTCCGAATAATCCAAAATCTACCTTTCCCTTTTATTCCAACGTGGACTCAACGCTGTAAAATTGTGATATCTGTAAGTAGTTATAAATTGATATGGGATTGTCTAATTAATGTTTGTTTAGCTTTTCCTTGTTGATCAGCTTTTTCCTTTTTCCAAGTTCCAGAGCACTCTTGCATAATAATTTATTAACTAATACCATTAGTAGCTTGGCAAATTACAAATTATGGATTATAAACATCCTTTTCATAATTTCACAATTTTATACCAAATAAGACAATTAGTTGTCCTATTATTTATAAAAACTACATGTATGTACAGTTTCACTAATTCTATTACCAAGCTCGTTGCTGTTGGAAAATGGAGATTATTCATGACATTGATTATGACTCGTAACTTTACACTAATAATATTAGTTAATCGTGCAAGATTAACTTATTATTGTATCATATTTTATAGGAAACACGTCCAGAAACACAAATACATAGTTCAAAACTAAAGCTCAAAATTCATCAGGTTTTATCATTAGAAATTGATTTTGAATGAGAAACATCGCTATGATTATAAATCTGTTGTATCATTATCTGCATACATACGATTATAATATCATACATAATATACAATAATGTCATCTATTTAATATAACTATAATTTAATTACAGTTGAGAGGACATTGTTGCATGCACATCACGGTTCAAGGAATTAAGATTCGCTCTTGCGTGTTAATTGATTTATCGAAAATTCATGCGAAAGCCAGGCTTTGGCCGCATTTTGTCAGTTTCTGACTTTAGGATAAGCCAGTTTCCACGAAATTAGAAATATATGCGACAATCTCGCGCATTGCACGCTTGACGAGCAACAGGGTGCTGCTGCCGGTAGTATGCAAAATTTAGGTACGCATTGTAATTCTATTCGCCCTATTTACAGTTTCCACCCACTTGGCTTGCAAATTTCTAAAAACATTTACAAGAGACAGTTTACTGCAATTTTAAAAATTTGTGTTACAGTAGGTTGATACATTAATAAATATTATTATTAGATGTTACACAGTCGCATAATAGTCGTATACATATGGCAGTAAATAAAATTAACTTCAAGAAATTAAAAAGTGTTATGATTAGACTGAGAATTAGATTAGAGCGTAGATTAGAGCTCTTAAATTGTATTATATTTGCGTGACAGAGAAAGATGATATCTCTAACTTCATGGGCAAACTATGAATCTAATTTATTTATATTAAAAAATTCTCAGTCCCTTGCCACATCAACTACAAAATTTATAACTCATGTTCAGTAAATAAATTTGCAGTTATTTTACGATCTTTCCTTTTTATGTATATTTTACAATAGTGATATTTATCACTCATATTTATTTTTAATTTAATTGACTTCATTTTATTGACAAAAGACATCTATAATCTTTGTTACTACTTTCGCATCTCAGTCTTCTGTCTTCTGTTTTTAAATCATTTCTAAAAAAATGATATATACGGTATTAAGTAAGAAATCACGCGGCGTAAGTCAAAAGTAATCAAGCGAGGTTAACGCATATCTTACATTTTGTAACAGATGGGCATTTTTGTTTACTTGACATTCCTTGACAATTTTGTTGATCAGCTATTACAGTCGGTCAGCTTTTACAACTTAAAGTTAAAGCGATGTATTACACATTACAGTTTACATATAATTACAGTTTAAAACGACGTATTATATGATGGTACGAACTTTTAGGCATTTACGTAAAATTTGAAAATAAAAACATGTGAAAAATGCATATAATACAGAAATACACATAAAGTATTCAACGTAGAGTACTCGTCATAATTTTTAATAAATTCATATAATTTTAATAAAATTTGATACTTTTGTGCGTAAATATTTATATTTGTATAAAAATGCGCAATCTACTTCAAAATATAAAAACAGGCTAACACCGTCCATTAGATTTTTCTTCTAGCGTCGATCGTATTGAAAAGAAACATATCGTAACATGTTAAACGCTTTTAAGAATTATAAGAAAAATACTCGAATTTCTTTATTATTCGCTACCAAAAATTAAAATATTCGTACAGTGTCTTTACATTAATCCAACTTGGAAAAAATGTCGCAAAGATAGTAGACGACATAAATTTAGCATTTGAAGAAAGTTATATCGAATTATATCGAAGCTTACGTTTTCTTTAGGTGTAAGATAAATGTTAGAGTAGTTCAACGTTGATTCATGAAACTCAGGATGATCTTTCATTATGGAATACACCAAGGAAACAGTTAAAAGATGTTGACAATGTTCCAAGAAATATTACTGAAAATTATCCTCGACAGAGAACAAGAAAAATATCATTTCGGATGAAGGTAATGTATTCTAGTATTATTCGTTACTTGAGTTAAAACTGGCAGAAGCAAAGAAAGTTGACAAGTGGATTCAACATCAGTTAAGTGATATACATAAGTTTAGACAAATGGCGATTCTTCAAAAAAAAAAAAAAAAAAGAAGCAGGTAGCATCCATTTTTAGAATATATCATCGTTTTTAACCAGAAGTGGCTCTTTTATGATAAAAAGTAGTTAAAAATGACAAAAGATTATTAAAACATGAATATTCAAAACACCAAAACCACTTTATCTGAAGAACATAATTCCTACAATCTGAGACTAGAATTATATCAAGTACATTTGCAAATGTTGATGCAAATAATAGATGGTTTACATTTGGAATTAATATAGAAATAACACGCAATTTATTAGACAAATGGAAGCTAATCCTGCATAACGCATGATCTCGCGTATCGAAAATGATAACGCAAAAGCTTGGAGGATTACAGCGTGAAACTTTGCCACAATCTCTTCTTGTTTCCGTGATCTCTCATTGGATTTCCTCCAAATACCTAGAGAATATTTCAACGAATCAATTGTTTCCAAAAAGAAGATGCAAAAGCAGTATTCGAAAAATATCTGATTTCTTCTTTCTTCAGCGTTTATATATTTATTTATTTATTCTTTTCAATGGAGTATCTACACTTGCATCAACCACTATTAGCGACTCAATTGAGTTCAGTCCAAACTTTATAATTTGGAGAAAATTGCGTCATAATAAACTATAAGATTTATTGTTTTTATTTGTATGTACGTCTACGTTTGATAAATAAACGATACTCGTAGACTGACAAACAATACAAGGAACATTTTTTTCCGAATGACGAGCTTTCGAACGTTTCTTGTCTGTAATTGCCGAGACAAAACGAACGGTTTAGAAACTTTAATGAATCTTATACTTTCCGACTGATGAGAAATCAAACGACTCTTGCTCCACGACTGCTTGAAGAAGACGAGTACGTTCGAAAAGCCCGGACGAGGCTGCTCTCTCCGACTGTTGACAGATGTATACGAATGGAAAGCTCAAGCGAGACTGGCCTGATCGTTTCGACTGATCAAACGATGCCTATAAATGTTTAAACAATACTGATTTCTCCGACTTCTGAGAAATGTCGTCGGATGCATCTCTCTAACGAGACTGGTCCTGTTAGAATCGACCGAGCAGTTAGCAAGATTCAAGCGGAAATACCAAAAAGTATACATGCTAATTGGTTTTCACCGATAAGAAGAAAAGTCCACTCATTAACCTGGCGGTAAAAGGATATGCGATATTTGAACGAACGCAAGATTCGAATCAATTAGGCAAGGGTCGCAGAAATTCCTCCGGATGGCCGCATTTTAGAATAGCATAGGTGTACATGAAACAGTTCACACGGGACGGGGCAGCGTCACTGCCGTGTCAATTTCACGTCGCGATTTAGCATAACATCGAACTATACGAAGCGGTTCACACGGGATATAACTTTGGGCAGCAACTATTGGGTTGGCAACCAGGTAGCAACGTAATAATATGATTCAATTTTAGCATGAAACGAAACGTATATGAATATGAGCTTTGACAAAGTTCGAGTTCTCTTGGTGTAATATTTTCTCAAACTTGCTCATAGAATATGTTGTGAAATGCTACCTCACGATTTAGGTTCCAGCCTCCCTGCGTAATTACAGAGGTCCATTTTGTCGTTCGTAAGAGACTGCGATAAAGGTACAATAAGTAAGAATGCTCCAAATAAATATACATATGAGGTGTAAGTGTTTCCGTGATAATTGTAAGCTGCTGGGGGCTGTAAATGTAGCAGCTGGGGCAACTGCTGTATTTCCTTCTCATTTGTTAGATGCGTGGAAGAAAAATCGGATTACGGGCGCCGGGATTTGAACGTGGGTCCCGAACGTTTGTAACCTAAGACGCTAACCACTGCGCTACCGTTGTCCGGTTCTAGTTAGTGTCAAGTATTTGTTGTCGAGTGCCGCCACACATTTGTAGGTATGTTGACTTTAAAATGACAAGTACACTTGTCACTTTGTAATATGACAAGTACACCTTCCAAGTGAACGGCGATTCAAATGTTAAATGATGTGGCATTTTGTCAGTCTGTCATCTCAATACTGAAAATCTTCAATATTAACGTCTAACTTGAATTTAGAAATGAGATGTTGAAATTATTAAGTACAATCAGGGAACAATACAATGGGCCTCGGCATCAGTTTCAGCCATAGCACCTGCACTTTAACGCGAATAATTATTAGCATACATAATACTCACACGGAACACATACACTCACTCCTATGTGACATTAAATCATGACACAAACTCACATCCACCGTCCCTCTACTCACAAACCAGATCTCTATCACTTGTAAATACATTATTTAGTTTACAATTAATGTATATTTGAAAATATTTATCTACAATGATATTTCTTCCTTTATTTATTTTGTTTTATTGTTTTAGTTAGAATGGTTCAAGGAACAACATTCTTATCTCAATGTACAATAATCATTTTTACTGGTGGAATAGCAAGGACCATAACAGCGTTCTGAGACATCAAATTTTCATTAAATTTGCATTTAATTTGTCAAAAGAATATTCGATTATGCAAGAAATGTTAAAAACGTTTCGATAAATATAGAAGTAAATGTTGGTTTGAGAAGACTAGCAGGAGTGAAGTGTGCGTAATATCTCCTTTTTAAAGCAAAGTGATATGATCTTAAATAATTCATATAAAGGAAATACATATTTTTTATAACGTTTGCTATGGACCGCCGCACCCATCGCTGAATTGAAACTGAGCAAGTATGCGATTTGAAAGCAAACGCAAAACGCGTGGCGGAAAATGAACGCAAACCGCACGTGCGAACTAGAAGAAAAATTGAACGCGCAAACGTAGCGGTGACGTTGCCACAAATCGCTCGTCTGGAATCGGAATCGCTCTTGGGAAATATACGTGTTTATGGCACGCTCGGCTATTAAGAATGCGATAAACATAGAAAATGAAAGCATGGTTTCAATTTTTAAAAGCGTATGTCGTAAAATTACCTACGAAAATTCTCGTCTATGTATGTACATGTATCATGCATGTATTCTATGTATATTTATTATTCGAAGGGCTAACTATATATATATATATATATATATATATATATATATATACAGTTGTATGTATGTATGTATATGTGTATGTATATCTAAACTCTAAACTCATGAACTACAAGAACGAAAAATATTTGATTTCTAGAATCGAATATTTTTATTAACCCGTATAATATCAAAATATTTAACTATGGAGGAAAATGTATAGAATTATATGAAAATTACTTTGATTTGATATATGATATTTTTAAAGTATGTAGGAATGTTATATTATTAGTTTGTAGGTAACAGTATGATTAATACAATGTCGTTTGCACTCACGCATGATCGAATATAAAACCCCGTTTCACGTATTCGTTACTCACTACCTCTACGACACAACGACACAACGATCTTCACACGACGACGACGATAAATTCAACTCTGACTCTCTCGACTCTCGTTACAATGTTTTCCATGCTTACTTTTTTCCAAACATACCTTGGTAACGCTCGCAACACTCTTTGACAACGTCAACGTATCTTGACAACGCTAATAAACAATTACCCCTCACGCCACGTCCTTCCCTGATGTCACACTATCCCACAAGTATATATGATTGAAATAATTTCTTTTGACAAAGTAAAATAAAATAAGATAAAATAAAACAATACGCGTATGAAAATAATATCTCATATAGACTAATCTAATGGATTATATTTCTTGTAGATGTTAACAATTTATTCATTAAAGTGATGCGTTTGTAATTAATTAATCCGTCTTGGATGCAATTAGGTTTCCGTTAATTGTTGATTAGTAGTATGAAATCAATTAGAGGTCTGATAGCTAATTGGTATTAACGACACTTAGGATTCTGCCGGATTAATGAGCAATTAGGCCCAAGTTGCTATTGACGGTGAATAAACGATTAATTGCGATCCCATTTCTATTCGTTAACGAGTTCGTTAAGATTGAATATTCTTAGATTGTAAAGTATGTATAAACTATTTTCAATCAAGAAATAATTAAAAATTTAATTATCATTTATCGTGTTTCATAATGTAAACTTAAAATTTCAACCAAGAACATTACGTGCCTCATTGATCTTAATAGTCATTCGAGTAATATAATCAAATAATTATACAAATAATTGTATGTTGCACTATAGTTTCAAAAGATTTTATTTCGTTAAGTAGAAGAATTATATATAACATAGAAAGATTTAAATTTCTAAAAACGCAAATTACTCGAAGAAAAACGGTTCTAATAAAATATTAAAAAGGAATATAACAAACTATTCGAATGTTCTCAATGTGAATCATTGACGCTGCTCTTTTAAAATACCATCCACAATTATTACTACACTAACGTTATGTAGTTTAAATATTGCAACGTATCGTAAGACGTAAGAATTAAGTAGATTAAAGTGTTCTACCTCATCTGTTATGATTACTAAACCATCGTTAACCCGTTGTTTACCCTATTAGTAATGCGACAAGTATTTCAGCATTATGTCGAGCTAAAAGTTAAGTATTCGTAGCTTTAGGCTTGGTTATACGAGTGAGAGCAAAAATTTGATGATACTCTGAACCGTATTAAAAAATGACACATTATATTAGAAACGATAAGTAAATTATTTTCAAAGATCTTTTCAAAGTTCTTTTTGAAAATAATAATACAATAATAAGTGAAAACAAATGCATATGATGAATATAAAATTCATAAAACTTGTCCTTTTGTGTTCTTCGCACCGTATACGTACGTATATGCAAATTGGAAAACAAAGAACGATTAATTTCATGAAATAAATTACGCCTTTCTCTAATTACACTGTTATCTGTACATAACGAATAATTGTTAATCTGAACCACGTATTTTTGTAATAATTAGCGTTTATAAAAAATGTATTATTCGAAAGGAATATTCGGTATAATATTTATTAATCTTATACGTTTTTACAAATTTCATAAAAGTTATATTAAGAATTATGGTATAATAACGTCATATAGTTTTTACGCAACCCACTGATTGTCTGATTATTGTAATAAGATCTATAATTATTAGATTTAATTAGTAATGAATAATAACATGAGGATAAAGTCATTAACGAATTTGTAATTCAAAAGTTTCACTTATGAATGTCAGATATAGCTTATGCCAAAGAATAACTCCACGATTAATTAGTTTTGGAATCTATTGTTAGTTTTGAAGCAATTAATGTTTAACCAGCTTCTAATAATAATCTGTCATCTGCTAATCAATTGCGAAAAACAAATACTTTGTAGGATTATGTATATTTTGTATTGTCTAAAATATAAACATCTGTTAATATAATTTTGAGGATATGAAAAAAAGAGAAAAATTCATAATGAAAAAATGGAACCTAGTCTTGACTATCATACCTATCAATATATCCTTTACTAAATATAAGTAGAGCACAATTTATTCTATAATATTTAAGATTCATTTAACGATAAAATAATCGTTTCTATAATCATATCGACGCCTAAAGACCATTTTCCCGATCCCAGTGAAAAACCTCCGTAACCATTCGTGAATTAACAATATTCAATCACTGTATAAACATTTCACACTTATTGCACGAACTTAATCATGGTAGAAAGGAAACTTGTCCATCAATGTTGTTGTCCACAAATCCTGTTGTCCAGAGGGAACTGATTCGTAAGAACTGTTTTCAAGTGAAATTAGGAACACTTCGAGGGCCAAACTTCGAGGAACACTCGAAGTGGTTATACGATGATGAATAAACTTACCTTAAAGTCTGATGAGTATTTCCAATTACGTCGTAGTCACGTATTGAGATGGTCTCTTGGTGTGAACTAAGCTTAAGGACGGCGTTGAATGTTGGCCAACGAGTTACGTGCCGTTTTCGATGCGTGCTCTCAGAACATCGTGAGGTCACGTTTTCATTCCTGTTCCCTATCGAAGCAGAATGCCGATGTATCTCGAAGCTACATTAATTTTGACCCGAATCTGGCGATGGGACTTCCAACGATCCAAAATCTCTTGGGCTTAAGCCTGAAACTCCGCGAAATCTCACAACGTTTCGTTAGACATTTGTGATACATCATCCGACAGAATCGTTCTGACTAATGGAATTGTGTCTCAGACTTGAATTTTTTGGAACGTTATAGGACGCTTTTGCTCAAATAAAACGATAAATTATTCATAAAAAGGTTGATAAAGTTTCTTTGATTGAAATCTTCTGAATTTTTGCGTCACTTTTGACTGAAGGATATAACCTAACAAACACGAAGATGGTACCCCGCTGGGGGTAGCCACTCACATGTTATATTATTATACCACTAAGTTATAATATTTTACCAAATGTCCTACTGGACAAATTGTAAAATTTAAATGAATAAATAAATAAAAAAAAAACTTTTGACTGAATCGTATTTTTCTATCATTTGAATAGTGTACTGAAGATTTTTTAGAAACATTAAAAATTCTTTTCTCGCTAATGAAAGCGGAATTGAGACACAAAATTTGAAGATCGCAGTAAGATAAATAAAGAAATATAGTAGGGACAGTTATTATGAATAAAATTAGATGCTATAACGATCTTGATTTATATCTCTTTCTTTTTATACTTTTACGGTTATACTTTTTATTAAGGGAAGCTGATCCATAGCTAAATATGTGTAGTGCATAATTTTAAACTATTTTTATATTATTTGTATTGAACATCGTCTTTACAGTAACAAAAATGGCAAAATATTCGTGATATGTTGTATAGTATACTTTAATTGTATTTTTTATAGTATATTTCCATATTATGTGTAGTGTATTGTGTGATATCAGTGAAGGTTGGATTAGTATTTCGTGAGTGATGATCTTTTTATTTGAGTAAGAGATTATATCGAGATTAGGAGAAACCTATTGCTTTACGATATTTTTAATAGTTACTTCAATGCACAGTTAGTTATTAACTATTCTAACTCCGAATGGCAAGTAATTTGTTGTTCAAGTTAAATATTATAGAGCCTTTATTCGATCGAAACAATAATTTTCAAAACAAAATTTCCCGACATAAAATTGACTTGATATTATCAAAGCGTTGATAAATTGAAAATTTGTATCTGGAAGACACACGGCTACTTTGATGTATCTGCACGCAGGGGAGTTGGAGCAAGGAAAATGTGGAATGCCTGTGTAAAGTAGATGTGTAGATAATAAAGTCGTAAATTATATAAATCTATTGAACATGTTTTCTTAAAACAAAATTACTCTAATTTAGATATCGACTTGTAACTGTAAATTTCCTATATTGTCATTATATACAAATATATGTTAAATGTAAATTAAAGAAGAATACGGTTCCGTATTGTATCTAGACCTTTCCAAAATTAACGCGACTGACGATTAATATTTACGTGCCTACTGCTACTTTATTTATATTACTACTACTACTACTACTACTACTACTATTATTATTATTATTATATTCTAGATGGACGTATTTTGTATGAAAATCCAGTATTTGATAATCTCGTACAATTTCTGGAATTTTATGTGATCTTAATATACTCTTTATGTAACTTTCATCGATTTCTAGAATTTTACAGAACACCAACAACAATCCGTAGCATGATTTCACGAACTTTATGAAGTTTTAAAAGGCTTGAATGTTTTAAGAGTTATGGAACTTTCGACTTTGAATGTTTGATAGGTTTAAAGATAAACTAGAATGCAAAAAAGTGGGCGAAAACTCCGACTCCGGATTTTATTGACGTGGTATATTTCCTTACCCTCTCTTTTTTTCTTTTTTTGCAAGATCTAGAACATCATTTTCGAATTCGACTTATTGCATGAAATATGAAATTCTACATCTGTTGTGATATACGATCGAGATTACGTACTCGTACTATTCCCTTAACTCGAACTTTGATAAAATGAAAGAAAAAAAGGAAGAGAAATTTAACTTCAGAATGAAAAATTTCATATAGCAGGCGAAACTAAATTAGGAAGCAATAATTTCGTCAATGAAATTCAGCAAATATCTAATTATACGAAATATCGCATTCTCGCTGGACGTGTTCAAAAATGTTCAAAAAATGGTGATAGAAAACTCCTTCTTGGTTATTAAGTCTCTCGTGCTTCTGTATAATTTCTAAAGTCCATAATTCGTATTTCTTAAAAATATATACGATATCAAAGTATTTTAAACACATACTGTGGAATCAGACATACAGGAAAGAAAGGAGAAGAGAAGGATCCAACATGTATGGATTTATAGTAGATGTTTTAAATATTAAGTGGATGATAATGAGATGATTAATTCTTAAGATCCTTTCTTCGCCTTTCCTGATTATAAATTTAATACATGACATGATTTTTTGCGATGAATTAAAAAATAATAGACGTTTACATATATAAACAGGTGGTTGAACTCATAGTATTTTTCTATAATTTTGTGTCAAACATTTATTAGATTATTCCATAAGTAATTATATCTTACCTTACGTTTCGAATTTCTAAAACAAAATCAAGTGATAACCGTTGCAATTTATTGTTAAACATTAAAAAAATTAGATATTAATGTAAGAATGATTCATGCTACATATATTATGTATAATGAGTAATCAGTCAAGGAAGAAGTTCTTTCTCAATAAAGAACAATCGATTGGCGTCGCGGAAAAGACATGAGATAAAATAAACTTTTATCAAAACCTTTCAAAACAAGGAAACTTTAATTTAAAAATTAACGCGAAGGTGAGACGTAGTTCCAAAAAACAATAGATAATTTTTTATTAAGAAACATGATAGAGACTTGATTTGTTTCAGAATTTTCGAAAGAATATAGCTAACTGAGAATTATAGTAAGTATTTCATAATAAATTCTATGTCTGTTTACTGCAGTGGGAAATTCATTATATTTCTCAAGCTGTGAAAATGATAACATATCTGTGAAATTAAAGGGTTGATGTTTGTGTACATTAAAATACGTGACTAAATTCCTAAAATTTTGACTTACATCGCGACATGCTTCAGCCACCCAACCAGTACTATTTTTGATTTTGCAAAGTTATAACTAAAGTCACTCGTACAAATATGAAACTACATTTCCAATGGCTTAATAATTAGAAACACGAAAAGCTTGTAAAACTACTTAATGCAACCAAGTATTCTATAATACTGTTGATTCGTTCCGCGTTGTATTAAGCGAAATCAAAATAGTGTGATGGAAACATTTGTGCTATACGGGAGTTGTGCAAGTTTATTAAGTCGTGCTACATGGAAATTGTATTAGAAGAATATGAATATTAGATGAATATCCGCTAAAATACAAGTATAGGATGTATAAAAAGCAACTGTAAAAACCATCGTATCTGTAGGTAAAAGATACATTTACACTGTAAATGTGAATGTGTGTGTAAGCGTCAGAGGGTGTCCAGGTCTCAGTTGAGACAAAAGACGATTGGAAGCTGTTAGAAGAATCTAGAAGAGTCGGTTGACAACAAACGTGTGTGTAAGAAGGTTATCGAGGTCTTCAGAGTGTAATATATAGGGTGGTTGGTAACTAGTGGTACAAGCGGAAAGGGGGTGATTCTACGCGAAAAAAAAGTCGAAAATATAGAATGAAAAATTTTTTTTTTTTTTAATTTTTTCATCGAGACAACGATCTACAGTGAGATCCATTATAACGTACCGCACGCGTACCGAGCGAAAATTCAAAGTCGATTTTCTCGAAAACAAAGCCTCAAACGAAAAATTTTTATTCTATATTTTCGACTTCTTTTTTCGCGTAGAGTCACCTCCTTTCCGCTTGTACCACCAGTTATCAACCACCCTGTATACGTATAGCTGTTGTGTGTGAATAAAGTAAACTATTTGTATTTCCAAATCCTCTGTATACCTTAACAGTATCATAATTCTACGCCTTTGGATCGGTGGAAATTTGTAAAAACAAGCGTGCTAAATTCACCTTGATTTTCAAGGTCAGTTTTTTCATTGCAACGTATTTTACTCGTCACGAAGAACAAAAGCATTACAGGAATTACGAGTCGCAAATGACTTGCTCTCTCGGAAAAAATGTTAAAGCTTTAATAATTCTTAAACTGGAATTCTTCACAATGTGTTTGCATTTATATTCACATTTGAATGAAAATGTAGCGTGCTATTTAGGAAGCAACAGGAAACTACGGATTGGCCCGTGAAATATATCAAAATACAGGAATAATGGAACATCTCTACGTGCAGAAGACATTCCGGGACGCTTCGATTTTCAGCAACTATGTTAACAATTTGGTGATTAAGAATTAATATCGTAACATCTGAATGCAGCTCGAACTCGCATAAATTGGCGTAGAGAAAGATAGGTTAATTACCGCCTTTTCTCGTACTTACTCACTGTTGGACTTACATATGTAGAGGTTTATGTGAAGAGGATGTAGGTACGTGAGAATTAATGACGAGATTACTCGTTGTTGTAACCGTCGAACATATTTAAATCGATAAATTAATACACAGCCGTAAACGTGAATCGTTGGTACGAAGTATAAATCGCAAAATAAAATCGCGGAATAAATACTCGTAAAGGCTCGTCGCGTAACTTGATAGACGATCGTAAGATACTCAGAAATACTCTCGATGCTGTTAGATACTCGATATGTACTGTCGTTCGCGATCGTATTCGTTTGTTTATATTGGTCGGGGAGAGTCGGAAAATTGAAATTCGTCTTGATTCGACGGTTGCATGTAGCGATGACATTGTTTTTGTCCGGAGTTTATTTGTCGTTATGTTTCATGCGTCAAGGCTAAGTCAATGTCCTGAGGCAAAACAACAGCACGAGTCGCTCTCGACTCGTCGTCCTTCTTTGGCTCCTGTGCCGCTACACATACAATTGTTCATCGAGTGATAATTAATCAATTAAAAGAGAGCTTACGATTTTACAAAGTTGGATCACCGTGCACAGGATGCAGATTTGCTGCTTACGTTCCTGCTTCCTACGACATTTGATGGCAATGAAATGTTTTCTTCGAAAGAGAAAATTATTTATAGTCCAAGCGAACAGATTATATCTGTTAAACAGCTATAACGTCCGATTAAATGTGATTTTTAGCATGCAAAATTAATACGTAATCTTGGGAAGAAACTTGGCGGAAACGTAGAAAATGACTGTTTATATAGATTAAAAGAAAAAGAAAAAAAGAAGAAGGAAAGAAAGAAAAGAAGAAACGAGATATATAATGGTAGATCTGGGGCGCCTACGTTCAACAATAAACGCTGTTCTCCCTGCATCTGACTGCAGAATGTAAACGCATTGTGAATAAATCCAGTTTAAGAATTATTTAAACTTTAACATTTTTTCCCAGAGAATCGAGTTATTTGCGACCCGTGGTTCCTATGATACTTTTGTTCCATTTTTCAATAAAAAAAAAATTGACTTTGAAAATCGCGTTTAAGGTCAATTTTGCAGGAACTTTTTTTACAAATCTCCGCCGATCCAAAGGTGTAGACCCACGCTACGGTAGTTTTTACACTTACTTTTTATACACCCTGTACATATATCTTAATAACAGACTGCTTTTAACAATCCAAGTCAGAATGTAAACTTCTCTATAGATTTACGTTTTCAGGGGTAGTTTCGATGAATGTATGCACATAACAGCGTTGAGACATAACAGCGAGGAATGAAAAAGATATTTATTAATTCCAACGAGAATGGCGATGCGTCTGTTAGTTCCGCGTCGCTGGAAGCTTTCTCGTTGGATACAGGAAATTTCAAAATGTTATTTATCGGCAGTACGGTGATGGGAGGTTCGTTTCTCGCAGCGTTTTATGGATTCGTTTCATCGATAACGCGTTGAGAAAAGCGTCGGCTCACTCGTTCGGAATACAGAACACGGTTCTTTATGTCGATATCGGCTAGCAGAATTATTATCTGTGGTCGAGTTTTCCAAACCAAGTCTGTGTTCCTATGGAAAATACAGACCTCCAAAGGATATATGGCTTCGGAAGAATCTTCCCAGAATGTATCAGTAGTGTATACCGGGATTCGAACGAGAATCTAGTTCTATTGCTGAGACTGGCAATTTCGATAAATCTCTGATGAATTACTTTAAACGATTACCTTTTGCAATTTAACGAGAATTTAAAGGAGCTTTTAAATATTGCGTGTATTATAATCAACGTTAGAACTACTCAACCCGTAAAAATGATGAAATGATTTTAAATAAAAATAAGCAAATATTATTGACAAAATTAATGGTAATTTTCATCGAAGTAGAAACATAATTTTATATACATACATACATCTACGTATATTTAATTTCATTATATCATTTTAATTAAGATCATCCGTACACAGAGTATCTAAGTACATATCACAGGTCGGTTATTCTAATGTCAAACCGTATTATATAAGATGACCACTTGAACTCGCGATGTGTTTTCAGTTACTTGTGATAATTTAGCAAAAACTAAATTAATCTCTGGTATCAAGAAAGAAACGTAACGTAACAACAAATAAAAAAAATTAATAAACACTTCCTTCACTCTCATAACAAGATCAAACTTAGAATTTCTTTATATACATATTTTCGTAGATATTCGGACCAATTCAACAACGAATTCAAAATATTATAACGTAGAATTGAATCCTGCATCGTGCAAGAATTTATTAATGAATAATATTAGTTACAATATTAACACGTTGACTGGCACGCGTGTTTTCAAAGAAAGCTCCGTCGGGCTACGCGTACAGCAGTACCAAGCGTTCTCTGCTAGGTGCTCCCATCGATATTTTAGTAATGCGAGTCGCTCAAGCGGTGGTCTCAAGAATGATCTTTCGTTTCGTTTGTTCGCAACGTTAAAACCACTAGCTGGGTTGCATATAACGAAGGAAAGTGTGGTATAGATTATTCCGACCAAATGGTTTCTTATGCCACCACAATTGGAAAAGGAATCAAATGGTACAGAAAACTTGGCATTCGATTCTTTCTGGCAATTTTTGTTGTAAACGCTTTGACGGTTTACAAAATTGCAAGAAGAAAAAATATAAATATTTGAATATTTAAACGATTATTAGTTGGAAAATTATTAGGGTTGTCTGAAAATACAAAAAATCCTTGTCTTCGACGGAGTCGGCATAATATCGCCGTTCGGAAAAACGATTCCGGAAGAAGCATTAGACGCGCATGCAAACTATGTTATGCAAATAAAAGACGTCGAATGGACCGAACAAAGGCACGAAAGAATTTGAAGAAAACAACAACTTATAGTCCAAATTGTCCCGACCAACCTCACCTATGTATAGAATGCTTTAAAGTTTTACATTCTAAATAATTTTTTTAATAAACCATTTTCGTATTTTTATCTTATAACAATTCAACTATTATTACAATTAATTGTTAATTAACAATTTATTATTATGGAATATCTTTTCAAATACCTACGACGATCCTTCGCAAGTAGTCAAATAAGCGACACCCGAATATGGGTTACGTGGCAATCAACGTGTTAAACAGAAAACGAGTGTAGAAATTGACAGCTATACTTTTTAACCTCATTTTATGTGTTTAAAAATAGTAAAGAATAAAAGAGTACGACTTCTATGTGGATTCAGTAACATTGAAAGAAAGAAAAATTGCTGACTTTAAGTACGCTTTCGGTACTGGACGACCAGAAAGCATTGATAAAGATAGGAGCGGTGAAAGTATCGGAAAAGGAAATTAAGAAAAAATCCATTTACTCTCCGGCCAACCTGTGCACCACGTATACCTATACATACGTTTGTCAGTATTCCGCGGATGAAAGAAAGATCCTTGAATATGACGAGACAAAAGAACAGAAAAATTGAAAATATCTATAGAAATCTAGTAAGAAAGAATTTAGGACAAGAAAGAGAAGAACATTTTATAAAGGGTATAGAAAATTGTGGAACCATTTTAGAACAAAAGCACAATGATCAAGCATGATGAATGAAGCAAAGAATAGACATAGCCCAAAGTAAAATCATATAGATTGGTTATGTACCTACTGTAACATTACAAGATCATTTGAGAAAGAAAGAAACTTTTTTAAAACGTTCTATCGACATAAATATGTTTTGTTATATTATAATGTAGTATTATAATGTAATTTTGTAATTACACATATACATAAAATATATCTTGTTATAAATAGATAATTGTCCAAATACTATTAAACTTTATTATTATCGTTAGAGTTTCGAACGCCATTATTAAACATTTATAGAGAACTTTGAAACATAAAGTGCATACATATATCGAACAAGAATTAATACGTATGATGAAATGATTAATTGAAAGCAACTTGTAAAAATTTGCTTCTAATTTGTTTCGTCGCTATCAATGTTGTGATTATCTACAAGAACAGTAAATGTCTTGAGATAATACAATAGCTACAAAATTATACATGAATATAACTTTATTTTCAAAGATTCTTTAACTATTAATTTTGCTTATAAATTGATAGATATTTGTTGGTTTGGGAAGTTCGCAGTATTTTTGATAGTAGACTTATTTCGTTATAGGTGTACGGCGGCGTGAAAAAGTTTTTAAACTTTTTCTTCGTGCTACAATAAAGAAATATGAAAGTAAAGTAAAGAAATATATATATTAAATCTTTTTAACGATAACATACTTGCAATACATTGTAATGTCTTGTTTTTTTCGATGATAAGTTACTAAATAACGGATATTTATGTTCGTATTTTTCCCGTTTTTTATCATGTTAAGTATACTTCCTATTTTCTGAATAATAACAATAAGAATTATTTACTTTATACCTTCACTGCATAGTAAATTATAGAAAATTAACCTGTATCAAAAATTGAATAGAACTAATTATGAGCTACCTGCCAATATGGCCATTTCCAAAGAATCTTCCACTGCTTTTTAACAAACAATTACCTACGCTTTATTCGATATTTTTGTTGAAATTGTTGAGAAATAGAGTACCTTTTGTGGAAATGATTCCGAAATCCACTATATTTTCTAAGATTTAAAGAAAATTGTTTATTATGAAATTTTGCTAAATATCAAAATACTGAATTCGATTAGATGCTGTCGTTACAGTAATTAGACAAATAAATTACATACAACAAATAAGGAAAAAATTTAGAATCGATAGAAAAAATGTCCTACAATGGTTACATCGATTGTCAATGTGTTTTACATTTAAATCGCACTAACTCGATGTTCATTGCCCTTTTCCTTCATACTTGTTGACCTATATTTATCCCTCTTCTTCTCATTTCGGCCCACAAAAGATACTAAAAAAATGTAATATATTTAGGAGGAACTGGAACGATCTGTTTAAATATATCATCATCCCTATCAGCCGCCAAATCTCCACTTGACAACCAACAACATCACGAAATTCCTTAATCAAGACTGCAATTATCTTGCCCAGTTTACACACTTCCAGGCAACAAGAGGTAGCCTAAAATGGCTTCGTAACCACTTCAGTGATCTTTTAATGGTTGCCCGCAACGATGATAATACGATTTTCATCGAAGATCCAAACGTTAACGAATGCATCGTTCGCTTTATTAGCGCGAACCCATCATCAGGCCATAGAACGAGACTTATGTAAGTGGTCTGAGCGTGCCAGGACTCGTTCTTGTCGTGCTTAATTAAATTTTGGACGATTAATGGGCAACGGGCTGGCTCCGTCACAGAGCCGAGAACAATGGGGCTCGATGTCACGCTTGATAGATTCGATTTTAGGAGCAAGTGCTCGGAAACTAATCGGCCAGCTCCAGAAAGAACCACCCAGAATGCTTGCTCGTTGAATGGCAAGCTTTGCGCAGGAATGAGAATCCCTGGGCTTTCTTGCACGTGAAAGAATATTATTAATCACCGTGAACCCGAGGAAAGACCGTCGCGTCGTCTACATGCAGGCTCGATTACGAACTGGATACAAGCTGAATTACGAATGATCTTTCGAGTCTTAAGCACGCGGTTGGTCGTTCCGTGACGAATAAAATTGGTTCAATTAGTTTTCTAAGTTTCTGCTGTTCTATCTTAATTACACAATTTGCTACTGATACGTTTCTGTGGCTTGGTGCAAGAGGTACCAATATCGGTATTTCTAAAATCGATATATTAGCACTTACGTTACGTTGAAAAATTCGTGTACAAATAATTTCTAGACACAAAAGTTTCTGCTGTTTCAAACTTCTTTTCTAATACGAAAAGAGAAAACTAAAACGTATGCGCTATTTGTGCTTTTTATGTTGACTTTGGTATTTTTCGTAGGAAGCTTATTTTATGAAAAATTCACAAATGCCATAATAGTAATTTCTAGATAGAATTGGAAATTTTTTATGTAGAATATACAATTATTTGTAAACTCAGTATTTGTAAACTCAGTATTGCTCGCATCAGGGCACAGATTTGTATTCCGATAATAGTCCGGAAAGAACTGACGTTGCTCGTTGCTCGTATCACAATGCTTATTGCAAATTCGCACGTTCGCGGGGAGACGCGATCTCGCAGAAGCGCGCCAACGGGAGTCGTAAATTCCCTTTACGATTTGACTAATCGACGCCACGAATCGTTCGATCCCTTATTTCTTGTGGGATAACAAGGGTAGCTGATTGAAGATAACACCGTTATTAACAGATTACTATATATCTTGACTTATCCAACAACTTCAGTGTGATGCAAGATTGAGTATTTGATATGACAACTACGAACGAGTTCGACCTGAGATTCCTTTCGTGTTAACGACGATGATGACTGTTTTTATGCCTGCGGTGTGTAAGTGTTGTCCGTGATGATTGTAGGCTGCTGGCTGTAGATGTCGCTTGCTGGGGTACGGCCGCTTTTCTTTTCATTTTTGTATCGTGGAAGAAAAATCAGACACGGGCGCCGGGATCCAAACCCGGGTCCCGAACGTTCGTAACCTAAAGCGCTAACTACTGCGCTGCCGTTGTCCGGTTCTAGTTAGTGTCGAGTGGCGGTATTTATTGTCGAGTTTCGCCACATGATCGACTGTTTTCGACTTGTAGATTTTTGCTGATCCTTGCACTGTCCTTTGACTCGAGTTGATAGACTCCCTGATGAGATTGGACTGGTACTTGGACTGTTCTGTTGATGTAGACTCGACATCGACTCATCATAGACTAGAGCGCAAGGAGAAGAAGTAGAATTGATCCTCCTGATGTTGCAGAAGAAGTATAGAGGTGTAGCGACTGCTCTATAGTCTAAAGCACAAGTTTTTTTTTCAATAACGTTTATTTAAACCAAGATACAATTTTAATACATTTGGGTATTCACAATAAACTATGAATTTTGGTAATGATGTGTCTGGCAAAGGTACCGATACGCGACGGTACGACGTAGTGGAATATAGTATGAACTATATTATGTGTCGGCGCTTTATATTTTTTGTGTTTTAATATAATCTTTGGATTTAAGCCGCTGGGGAGCGGAGCTTTTATGTGATTTTGTTTTTATTTGATTTTTTCTGTCCTGAAAACTTGGTCGCAAAACAGAACGCTTCGGTAGTCTACTTTTTGGGTGCTGTGTAATTTTGGGGAGGAGTGGGATGAGAGGGTGGGGGCGGGGGGCGGGGGAGGGGATGGGGAGGGGATGGGGAGGGGACGGGGTGGGCGGGGAGGGGGAGGTCGGGGGAGGGGGATGTCAAATAGGTTTATTTACAAAATTTACAATATTTACAGTTTACACCTGTGTTATACGATGGCAGAATTGAGTTCTGTCGGTTTAATGGTTTTCTCTCTTATTTTATTATGGATTGGGTATCCACCAATATTTTTTTGTGTTTTTTCTGTGTTTGTCTTTAGAGTCTTTCAGAGGGAGGGCCATGTTGTATCTCCACCTAGTGTCTGCGGTCTGTCCATTTAAGTTTTCTTCGTATAGTTTCGATCCCTATTCTAAAGCACAAGTCTAGAGGGATGAAGTGACTGCTCTGTCGAGGTCAGAACAGGTGAAGTTCGTTCTTGTGTGATTACGGAGGAAAGCTCGGAGTGGGTGTGTCTTTTGAACTGCTTGAGTAATTTGTTTATTGTACTTTCTCAGATATCTATGTGTTAAAGATCATACGAATCAAGATACGGATATGTTAAATGCACGTGAAATAATACACAGGTATCCGTGTACTGAAAGATACAAGAATTAAGATACGGATATGTGTAATATATGTGTCCAGGTGTCTACACGTACCATATCTCTAATTTTAAAAATAGCTACTCATATTTTACGATTGGAATATTTAAATGTATCATTAAATTGAATGAAACATTCGAGAAATTTTCGAGATTTTAGTGTGTTTTATCTTCCTAATCGATCTAGGTATCTCTGTCCCTTATCTCGCAGAATTTTTCGGTAGATATACGAACAGAGAATGAAATTTATCAAATTTTAAAGTAATTACAGCCATTCGTAGTTATATCTAAGAAAATACTTTACTCATTTTTATACAACGTATTCCGCAGTTGTATACCTACTTAGTACAAATAATAGGTAAATTAGTGTTAATTGTCTCAATACCTACATTTGTTTCAATACATACTGTTTTAATATGCATGAAGTACTATGTTTTATTTGAACAGGACCTACGTAAATCCGAATTTTGTAGGTTTACATACGTACATATAATAAAACTTATATATAAGACTTTTTTAATACATCTAATTTTGTGTTCTACTGATCAGAATTTCCTTTTACCAAGAAAAGAAGAGAGGAATATTTAAATTAATTATTTAAGTTGAAAAATATTCAATACTACGTCAAAATAACACAAATTGTTTGTATATATTACAGTAATTAAAATGATTACTTAGTAAATACAGACCGTTTAAGCCTCTGTAAACTACGTCATTGACGTTTGTTAAGAACAGTAAAATATCTTCTCAAACACTTCCTGATCTTTTAATTCGAACAAAAATTTCAAAAATTCTCCTTTCGGAGATAAAATATTTTATTCTAATTTTGTAATAATATATATTCGATAATTATTTCATAAAAATATCAACAGTGCTTGTGTAGTAGTGTTATTACTTAAACATCCAAATTTTTTATTAGAATATTTTCATTCAAAGTATAATCTACGTTTTTTATATCGATATTTCGAGAGCAAATGGCCATTATTTCTAAACGATGCTCGATAGATTTGAACGCTCTATTTAATAAGCTGAACATTTGAATTGCTCTAATTAAATTCGTCAACTTTTCTTTACGTGGTCAATTTATTTTGCAGCTTCGAAATATATAAAGAAGTACAAAAAACGGAGGTAAAAAGATTAAATCAACTTGGTCCTTCTCTTAAAAGTACCCGTCTGTCAAAAACAGAGAGGGTGATCCTTCACGAGAAAAAAAATATGGCATTCGTGAAATATTTTTCGTGAATGTTGTTCCTTGCGACAAAATTCAGTTACAAAGTCCATTTTATTCATGTATCTCTCGATTACTTTGAAACACGTGTTTGTAAAATATTTATTTCTAAAATCGTCTGTTATTTTTCAACGGCGACAAAATGAAATAAAAGCTATCAAAAAATACAAGATTAAACTTTTGACAAAAATGTCAATAATGTCAACCGTGTGTTTTAATTTTTAAAAAAATTGATTTTTCTCCGTAATAACAGGATTTTAACTGGAAAAGGAATTTCTGTTAAAAAAAAAATATGATCTAGCAGTTTTCTGTGTTGTTGATATCAATCTAGTACACGTGCAGATTTATTTTATCAAAAATAGAAGAACTTCGATTAGACAGAAAATTTCTCTATTTTCTGTATCAAACTTGTACCAACTGATATAGGTACACTAATTTCTTCACACGTAGAGGGATTTTGATCGAGGAAAGAATTTCTGGTTAAAAAGTTCATAATAGAGTACTTTTTAGTTTTTCTATAGTTTTAATGTCAAACTTGTGTCATACACATTCCGAATTTTTAGGGAACAGTAAATTAGTTTTTAACAGTTCTCGGCAATCGATACGAGGTTTCAGACCCTCGAGGAAACTCTGTCCGTTAGTGAACTTCCGTCCACCGATGGACATAGGACAGGCATCGTTACTCCGGAGGGAACGAATCAAGTGGGAGGGTGCGAATCCTGTGGGAAGTTCGGTTTTAACGTCCAAGGTAACAGTTCTTTAGAAATCGAATAAAACGTAGTAAAACGAAATTTAAGTGCTTAATTAATCTATTGTCGAAATTCGTTAATATCAAAGAACGAATAAACGAATTATATCGAATATTGTCACATCAAGATACGTATTATGTCATTTTTATATTGTAAATATTTAATTGTTTGACGTTACATACGTTATAAATTATCGAGGAATTGATATATCTACGATTTATATTTCGTGAAATATCCGTTGGGAGAGCTGCATTAAAAAATTTTCCTGCGAGATCGATATTCGTGAAAACCTCTGAAAAATTTAGTAGCTCTGATATTTCCCAATTTTCTAGACTCAGTTGATATCACCGAATCGTGGGTGATCCACGATACGCTGAGCCTCATGCTGTAACTATAAAATCACTCCAACCTTGTCAATTCTTATACAATACGAAGAACAAGATAGAATAGCATAAAATTTGATTGAAAACATGCAGAGTTGAACAGTTAAGCTTACAACGCTTGTTGATACAGTTCTCGATTTTTATATAATAAAACATTCTGTTACGCTAATTGTATAGCTGTAAAAAGGAATAAATTAGGTTTCTATCGTTTTTACGGCGAATATAATCTACGCTTTAAGTAGCGTGCTTTGTATCTTATTCTCTTATCGCGTTAATGTATAAAAATTGAAGATATAACAGTTTATAGTTATCGCAACATAAACCGAATTAAATATATTAACTTTTAAATATTCCGCTTTAATCTGTATTTTGTATTTTACGCGTTTTTCCAAAACGCACTTACTACGTGAGATTAAGTAACTTGTATCGACCCCAAAATATTATCACTATCTATGGTGCAATGGGACTAGTTAGAAAACCTTATAGAGTCTTAGGTAATAATCTTGTGATCCGTTAGAAAAATGTATAGGTTTCAATAAATGTCATTTTGATTGATATGGATATGATAAATTAATGTCTGTATCTTATGGATTGTGACAAGAGTCTGACATTTATTTCCCATTAATACATAATACATCTTCTATCTATGGGGAAATATAATCGGGATCGCAGCCAATTAGATCACGTCATCTATTATTTCAGCTCTATAATTGCCAAAATAAACAATTTTTCACAATCCTCGAATGTCAACAATTACATATATAACAATAAAACAATATTATTTTCCCGTAAGAAATTCCTTTATTTTCATATCCAAAAAGTAACTTTAATCCCCAATCGAGGAGGTAACAAAACATTTAACCAACTCATCGTTATTACGTGATAGAATCATCTAATAAACCGTTGAATATTCATGTAGAAATATAGCGTGTCATTTGCCATTTCGATTCACCAATTCGCCAATTCACCACCGCTTTCTATATATTAGGTTGTTCCAAAAGTGACTTTCGTTTTATAAGGAAATAATAGATGCACAATGTTTTT
This sequence comes from Bombus huntii, assembly GCF_024542735.1. Taxonomy (NCBI): domain Eukaryota; kingdom Metazoa; phylum Arthropoda; class Insecta; order Hymenoptera; family Apidae; genus Bombus; species Bombus huntii. Next base: position 24,110,088 of record NC_066238.1, read on the forward strand.
TGTTTTATATTAGTTTATCGAATTATGCACGACCATAGTAATAGAGATATAACGAAATAGATCATACCTAATTCAATAAAATATTATAAAACAGAAATTGTTGTTCGTCTATTATCACCTTATGAAACGAAAGAAACTTTTCGGACAACCTAATATCATCGTAATCGCTTACATATTTCAATCTATTTGAGACAACTTTACACTAGAAACCATCATCGAATTGCTGCTCCGCAAGTTTCATAGTACCTGGCAATGATAATTTTTGCAAGTCAGATTTAGCATAATAAGCATGAAACGCTGTGAAAGAGGAACACGCGGTAAAATGGAATCTCGCGAATAAATCCAAATGTTGCGTAAGCATGAAACAGTGTCACTTCTCGTCGAAGAAGCTGGTTGCGTATAGCGAGGCGTGGCAACCGGCAGCTAGGAGCCTAATTAAAAATACTTCCGTCACGAGCCAACGAAGACAAAAGGAACTTATGAATTACACGGAGAATCCTTCAGCGACCACCGCAGCTCGGCTACGAAGCGCGGATAAAAAGGCCATGTGAATGGCATGAAAAAAGAAAAGAGTCTCTGTAGTTTTGATCCTCAATGGTACGTTGTCACAATTACGAAAGAGCAAACGAGAATAAAATTGTATGTTTGAGTTAGACACGGAGATTAATTACGTTTTTACCTTGCCTTTGGAATTTATTGGCGGGAGGGATGGAATGGTCGTGGAAAAAAATGGAATGTAATATGCAAATGTACATAAAATATCGAAAGTACAAGTTTCGATATTTAACAAGTGAAACAAATCTATATTCAGGCCTGTTTCCCTTATGCTCATAGAAGTATCAATTTTCAATCTAATCGTGAAACTTGAATTCTAAACATCAACGATAAAGTGTTTCAACGCTTATACGAACTTTCCCGAATATTAAATTTGTGCTTTCAGCAGCTTTTACGATGTATTTTTCAAGTTGGAACTCATAAAAAAGTTACGCGAATATGCCGATGATACATGACATCAAATAACAAAGTTTTAGATGCTAGCTTTTAATACTATTATTTAATATTCATAGCACTTTAAATATTCAAGAGACGTGCAATTATAGTAAATTTCTACCCTTTTCGCGTACTCTAGTTCTCTAAACCGATACAGACTTGCAATTTCTGTTCGTTAATAACTTACATATAAATATAAAACGAGGAAATAATTTTCAGATTTACTAAAAGCAATTCCTATTGGCAGTTTATTTAGTATCTGTATGTTTCGTTGACTGGATTGTATTATTTATTATTTATTAAACTTAGTCCCTGCCTTTCGGCTTTGGACGACTTCCGGTTTACATACTTTCTTACATTACTACTTAGGACTTGGCTGGATTGTATTTTTTTTTTTTTTTTTATTATATTATTCATTTAACATCAAATAAATTCTCTGTAAAAGTGTCGTATAATCATGACAATTATGTGTTACTGTGCTAAAATGTAAAAATGTCTCATATAACATTAATAAGTGTTGAAACGCTTCTGTTAGCCAGTGTGCATATTAAAGATCGTTAGTTCTAGCGTTAAAAAGCTTGACGAAACGGTATTGTTAATATCTAATAAGCTAAAAACATTGGTTTCTGTGAATGATATTGAAATAACAATTAAACTGGAACAGCGGAAAGCGGTCGGACGTTTGGAATACCTTCGAAGAGAACAGAATGAGCGGAGAAGCTTCATTCCTCTGTGAACTCGGAGCAAACAAATCCGTCGGATTTAGGCACATTTGAAATATTTAGGTTAGTAGGTAAATCCATCCAGTGGGCGCGCTAGGCCTGATGGTCGATATCGAATCAGTGTCCGATGCTCGTCTCGCGGAGTGACGGTGCAACGAAGACACCACGAAGTGATTAAACCTGACTTTGACGCGACTAGACAGTGATTAATCGGTTGGCCGACGAATCTACGATACGCGTAATGGAGACGATCTACGTGCTTTATCCTCTACAGTTTAGACCTAAATATGAACGCTCGATTACATTGTATTAGTTCGATGAAAAATATTACAAAATGTACGACACTGGGTGCGATGTAAAATAGACAAATGTAGGAATGTTACATTATTAGTTTGTAGGTAACAGTATGATCAATACAATATCGTTTGCACTCACGCGTAATCGAATATAAAACCCCGTTTCACGTATTCGTTACTCACTACTTCTACGACACAACGACACAACGATCTTCACACGACGACGATAAATTCAACTCTGACTCTCTCGACTCTCGTTACAATGTTTTCCATGCTTACTTTTTTCCAAACATACCTTGGTAGCGCTCGTAACACTCTTTGACAACGTCAACGTATCTTGATAACGCTAATAAACAATTACCCCTCTCGCCAGGTCCTTCCCTGACGTCACACTATCCCATGTTATACAAGGTGGTTGGTAACTGGTGGTACAAGCTGAAAGGGGATGATACTACGCGAAAAAAAGAAGTCGAAAATATAGAATAAAATTTTTTTTTCATTTTTTTTTTAATTTTTCATCGAGACAACGATCTACAGTGAGATCCGTTATAACGAGACGTGATAAAGTGCACGCGTACCGAGCGAAAATTCAAAGTCGATTTTCTCGAAAACAAAGCCTCGAACGAAAAATTGTTATTCTATATTTTCGACTTCTTTTTTCGCGTAGAATCACCCCCTTTCCGCTTGTACCACCAGTTACCAATCACCCTGTATAATCATTTTATCGGCATTCGACGAATTCGACAAAAACTTGTCCTCGATCCTCCGAGGATTCTCTTATTCGTGGATTCGTTTCGATTAACGATCGACCATCGATTTGTAATTTAAAACAACGTCTTGCGTCGCATAACGATTTAATTTCCCTATACAGAAATCACCGTGCATTTCCTCCGGGAATTTTTCGTCCTATTAACGTATTACTTTGATAACGCACATTCAGATATTTAAAATTTCTACTAATAACGTGAGTCCTCGTTGTAATACAGTGTGATTAAAATTGATTTTAAGTGTAATTTTATTTTGTAACGACATTCAACGATGATTGAAATATGATTAAAACTGAGAATAGGTCAATGCAATTAGTGTCAGTTCGTTAAATGTTGCACGAAGTCTTTGTCGAGTTCCTAAACAGATTGTGGAGTTGTGGCTGTTTTAGTATAATTTTATTAGCTTGGTACACACGGGAAAATGTGGTAACCATATTTTTGTTTAATTGTTTATTTTAGTGTTAAAGGAATATTTTAATATAAAATAGCTATAAATAGAATTTGATACGATATTTGAAAATGCAAAGTTCAAAATTCTACAAATTTCAAATCTTTTAATTGATAAAAGTGTTTGGAAATATAAAGAAAAATCTTACAAGAAACCAGAGAAGGTTCTTTGAAAGTTCAAAAGAAAGTTTTTAAATAGAGGCGAAAAGTGTTCTAAACCGTGATGAAAAATTCTTTAGCTTCCTAATTGCCAAGTTCTGACAAACTTTGGATGGGTCCTTGTAGAAATTCCAATAAATGAGACAAGTAGTAGACAAGTAGGTACCGTCAATACAGAAGAGTTCGTGAATTTTCGATAGCAGCTTCTCATAATCGATACGAGTGTAATCTGCACGACCGTTTATTCATTTAACGAGAAAGTACTCCTGTCTGTCTCGTGCATATCGATTTTAACGAAAACGTGCAAAGTAGTTTACAAAATTATAGTTATTTAACATATGTTTTATCAACAATCATTTATATCGAAAACGTGAAAATGGTTCCGAGTAAAAGGCTTTTTACTAAACTAAAAATTCTGAAATTATATATTTCTAATTCTTTGCAAGAATGTGAATTGAGTGTTTAATTAGCTTAAAAGACTTTTTAGTGGTGAAATCTATTAAACAAGTAGATATCGGTTTTCATTTGTTCTGTCAACTTCGAATTAATAGGAAAATTAATAAGCTATTCAATATTGATACAGTTATACAGGTCACTATATTTTCAAAGAATAATACAATATCTGTTATTACTTTGTAACTGAATGTCACGGTTTTAGAACTAAAAAGAATATAGATAAAACAAATAATGCAAAAGACAGAAGAGAACCATTTCTGAATTTCGAATATTGAAATGACAAGATAACTATATATAAATAGAATATTTAAAAATATTAATTAAGAATTTGAAGATTATAAATCTTAAACTAATTAAACATTTGACACATATTTGTTGTAAAGTAACCGTACACAGAATTTAATATTGAAACTACTAACTTTAAAACCCATGTTGATCAAACATTTTGTATTCTTTTTCGCTACTTTCTTTACTATGTTACTAATAATACACATAGTGGTAAATAGTTGATGCAATTTCAAATAACAAAAAATCATTATTCTTCGTAAAAGAAAACAGATAATCAACAATTATCGAGCACAAAATAAGATCATTTTACTTTCATAAGTATTTCAGACAATCTTACTGAACTATTAAATTTATATAATTAAATTATACAAAATGTTACGGATATCGTTGATTTCCTAGGAAACTCACATTTAAAATTCGATATTGAATTATTCTTAATTGTTATTATTTTTAACACTATTTCTAAGATGACTTATTATTTAAATAATTATTTCTCCAATATTTTACTTAAATAATACCTACTCAATTCTAGTTAGATCTTAATAGCTTAAAATGTGAAGATTACAGGGAAAGATACTTTTGTTGATTTTCTCGTTGCATGATTAAAAGTGAATATTTTAATATAAAATAATTAAAAATGAAAGGAATCTATTAGATCCAGTCCAAAGCACAATTAACACATTTAACGCATAATACAAACTCATTAATGTGACTAATTGTTAAGGTTTTCAATATTTTGAAATTATGACAAAAAATATATTTTAAATTATGAAAAAAAAAAATATCTAACTTAACATAAACGATTTTGACCTCAAAATCGAATAAAATAACAATTTTTACAGCATAAAGAATTGTAAAACCGTTGTCTTATAAAAAAATGTAAAGTCTGATCTGATATCATGTTCTTCTTCCGTAGACCGGGCTTTTATTTGATCTGTAACCTAACGCAAGATGGTTTAAACCTTCGTAAATGCTCAAGATCTATCCCGAAAGTATTCAATTATTTTGATCATCTTGAGGACTGATTGCATGATCCCAATATGACTTGGCAGCCGTTTAAAGTAAATATTTCTTGTGTACGTGTGAAAAATCAATCTACTGTGGGAGTATTCGATCAGCAGTAAAACGTCGCGTCATTGAATGAGCTTACATATTGTGTGTTTCTCGCTTGGTGTTAACTGTGCGAGTAGGTGAGTAAATTTACGTGTTTAGTGTGGTAAAGCAAACTGTGGTAACTGAGGAAACATAGTCAGGAGAGAGTAATTAGATTCGAGGGATTTGCATTCGTGAAACTAAAGAAATTTGCTATGAATGTTCAATTTATTAGAAAAATGACTACATTTTAATAACTTTAATTTAAACTATGAAAAAGTTAAATAATTTTACTAAAATAAATAAAGACTCGAGCACTGGAAAGGAAGAAATTTAAATGGCAATGTATTTTCAAATTAGTGCAATCTTTACTGTTAATGCTTTCTTATAATGTGCAAGCGTTATCCCAGTTATGTTATGATATTTGTGTTAAGATATTTGATGTTGAGATATTTCAAAGAAATATAAGTATCGGCTTACGTAATAATATTATAAAACCTTTACTTTCATTAGCTTCAATGGGTAAATATAGGTAACATGATTAAATATTATTGCATCATTTAATGACAGCAATAGGAAAAAAGACGAATATTATGCACATTAGATTACAGATTTCTTTCATTCGATATTATTCGAAGATTTATTGTATTATTAATTTTGGAGTATTAATTGTTCCAATATTTACAAAATTTTCTCAGCACATACAGAAATTTGTTAATAAAAGAACAAAAAGCTTTGTACTGACACGGCAAGTACTTGATTACACTTGAATACACTTGCAAGGAATAATAAAACAAGATAATACTTACATTACTGGTTACATAAATCTTTACAACCAATTCTCGCATTGAGAATTTTCAGTAATTTTTTCTGGCGTGGTGCAGTGACATGGCTAAATATTTATAGTAAGTTAATGCTTATTATAGATAAGTATAATTTTTAAGTAAATGTTGTAAATAAGATTACATAGAGTAACGATTTTCGAAAAAAGATCTCTTTTAAGGAAATACGAACGAATAAATTACACCATCTTTATACTTTGATATTACACTGATATTACACTGGAAAAAGCTTGCCAATGTCACCCCGGTTTACTGTGTATGCTATAAAATACAATTTTTAAAGGCAAAAGAAGAATTTTTCCAAATATACAGAATTGGCAATTCCATGACTTTGAGAAGATTATTTTTAAATTTAATACCGTGCCTCGATAAACTTAAACAATCCGGATCTTTCATGAACCAGCAAACGAAAAGCTTGCGCTAGAAAGCTTGAGCGACAGTTAAACGGCACTTTCGCACGTTTCAATTAAACGGCCATCAGAGGTCAAAGGGTCCAGCTGGGAAATATCCGAACGGCAAAAAAGTCGCTCGCTATTTGAAACGAGCACGCTTCGAATGAACGTATCAATTCATCGGCTGCGTTAATTCGTCATCTATTGATTTCGTCGCCGTTAATTGGCGGGTTATGAAATAAACTGGATAACGTTAAGGTGCGATTCGACATTTGGTTGAAAATGGAACTCGATCACTCGAGTGCAATAATAAAATCCATGATTTTGATTAATGGAGATGCAAATCCCCGTGTTCGTGAATCTCGATCGACTGCCGCTCTTATCGAATTAAGGGCTCCGTTAATGAGCACGGAATCCACCGTTATCCAATTTGTGATGGTTAGGTCACGATCATCGCATCTAGGAACCGTAATCGACGACGCAATAGCGACGCATGCAGGGGGCGATAAATTTTAATCGTTGATCGGTTGCGTGAGATTGAAATTGCTTGTTTCGGAGTAACTAGATTGTAGGATCGTTTAATTCCTCCTTTCGCCTGACAAATCGAATATTTGTTTCAATGAAATAGCGATTGTGTATGAAATTTGTAATTTTGAGAACATATTCGATTTTGTAAATGAAACGTTTTCTTATAGGGTTCTACAGACATATACAGAGTGGTTGGTAATTGGTGGTACAAGCGGAAAGGGGGTGATTCTACGCGAAAAAAGAAGTCGGAGATATAGAATAAAAATTTTTCGTTCGAGGCTTTGTTTTCGAGAAAATCGACTTTGAATTTTAGCTCGGTACGCGTGCGGTACGTTATAACGTCTCGATGGAAAAATTAAAAAAAAAACAAATTTCTGCTCGTACCATCAGTTACCAACCACCCTGTATATCGCTATCATAATATCACACTTTTATAGTCATATGTCGGTGTTACTTAATAACACGAAACGTAATATCCACTGATTCTGACAAGTATATTTATGTATGTAGGAATGTTATATTATTAGTCTGAAGGTAACAGTATGATCAATACAATATCGTTTGCACTCACACGTATTCGAATGTAAAACCCCGTTTCACTACTTCTACGACACAACGACACAACGATCTTCACACGACGACGATAAATTCAACTCTGACTCTCTCGACTCTCGTTACAATGTTTTCCATGCTCACCTTTTTCCCAACATACCTTGGTAACGCTCGCAACACTCTTTGACAATGTCAACGTATCTTGACAACACTAATAAACAATTACCTCTCAAGTCACGTCTTTCCCTGATGTCACACTATCCCACATGTTTAATTAGTTAAAAACATATATGTTTGTTCGACCACCACGAATTGATCGATCCCCTGATTTCCGTTGAGATAATAGGGGTGATTGAGTTTGTATAACACTGTGATTCACAGAATTATAAATTATATATTTCCAACACTTAGATTACACTGATGAGCATAGATAGATAGATAATCACTTATCGCACGAAGATAAGATAGATATGTACGTTAGAGCAGGGCTCTTGTAATTGGATTTAATGTATTAGTGGACGTAGCACTATAAGATATTTAGGAGAAGAAATGTATGCTCGACAATACCGAGACCGACTCTCGCGTTATGCTTAGACTGCCCCGATGGGCATTAGCGATAGACTTAGTAGTTGACTTTTCCAACGATGTAGAAGAAGTGAAGTTGAGTGACGATGCTGTGTCGGAGGAAAGCTAAGGATGGGTGTGTCTAGCGCACGGGACCATCGGATTTGTTGGTGACGATTTTAGTTAGGAGAGTGAGGGAATAGGCTTCGTTGTTAATTGGTTAAACGAAGGGTCTTAACCGCCCTCGAGAGAAAGTGGTTAGTGGGAGGAAAGTTGCAGCATACGTGAGAAAAACTAACTTTCCCTTGTCAAGCCGTGGTAGACAATAGTCTTTAGAAATTCTTCGGAAACAGACGTTTGTTTGGTTTGAAGGACTTCTACTAGGAAATTCCTGAGATTTATGGAAGATACTTAAGGCTATTGAGGGTACGCCGTACGGAAGAGCGGACATCTGGTGTCCATCTGGCCCGCGGTGTGTGACCTGGGCCAGGCAGAGGGTCGCCCGGCGTAACAATATATCTAGTGTAGAATTGATATTGCTCTATCATACATTATGATTTATTAATATAGTGAACAATTGACCGTTTAAATACTGTAATCTCTGGGAAATACGAGGGCAGATCGAGAAGTTCCCAGAATGACAACAACAAATAACAAACGAAGCAATTCCTAGCGGCGATTCCAGACAGATAGACCTAATTATCTCCTAACTTTTGTGCATGTTTTACATAAGTAGTAAAGACATAGAGATATAAGATAAGAATACAAGAGGAACATACAAGGTCAAGTTTAAGTCGTAGGCGTCAAGTATTAGGTCATCCCATAAGTTCGTGCCGACTTTTGTGTATACATTTCATGTGTCGATTTATAAACATACGGCGATAAGGGACCAATGCACTTGAGCTTAGCTGATCGAGAACAGGCTAAAGCAGATTTTCGTGGGTATAAGATCGTAATATAGTGAACACAGTGACTTCTAACAGTAAAAAATCATGAGTGAAATGCGTATCCATTTTCGACATCTCATGTTATATGAATTTCGAAAAGGAAGTTCTGTAACAATTGCCACGAAAAACATATGTGCTGTTTACGGAGAAAATGCGCTTTCATCTCGCACCTGTAGGAAGTGGTTCCAACGTTTTAGAGCTGGGAATTTCTGTTTAGAAGACGAGGAACGCTCCGGGCGTCCTCCTCAGACAGACGAAGATAAAATTCGGGATCTTGTTGAAAAATCACGAAGTTTGACGGTTCAAGAGATGTCAAATGTTCCGAAAATACCTAAGACAACGATTCATAGGTGTTTAAAAAAAATAACATATATAACCGTTCGAAAAACGGCACGAACTTATGGGATGACCTAATATAAATATTAAGTACGAGAGATGTTAAGTTTGCTGGTTGGAAAAGTAGACCAAGTCCGTCCTAACCTGGAAAAGAAAGACTACGAAAAATAAATATATAATTTTAGGTTTTTCTTTACCTTACTGATTACATCGATTATATTATATCGATAATCTAATCTTTGGATTATCGGCACTTGATCCACCGCGAACGTCGATGACTAACATGGATCTTCGAGAGAGGTTTTTACATTTTATCGCCTACATAATGTTCTGTGTTTACAGTTACTAAAAACTGATTATATTTTTTCTAAAAAAATAAGAAGTTGTGGATATTTCTTTTTCATTTTTTTTAATATCCACTTCAGCGGTACTTGTTTGAACATTTCATTATTTACTAGAAATTCACAATACACCCTAACCCAAATCTAATCCAAACCACTACAATACAAACCTCTTGAATAATCCCAATAATTTTAAATATCGGCGGTTTCATAGAAGAACGATATAAGTAAAAAACAGAAATTTTTTCAGAAATCAGTTTGCGTTAGAAAATTATTAACTACGCGATCGTCTTCTTCTATGAAACAATTTTCAAGGTAGTTAATATTCTTTCACTTCTGAAGATTTTTATAAAAGCTATTGTTTATTTATATTACTCGCTATTAAATAAATTCTGAGAGCTTTCTTTTATAACACAAAATTGCAAAAACAAGATCACCCACACAAATTAAAAAAAATTGCGAATGAAATGTTACGTAAACGCAACATGTTGATCCTCAATAGGTTAATTTATTTTATGAAAAATCTCTTGCTCGATCATCTAAACGAGTACGCAAAAGCTCCTCTACGAGCATACATATTTGGAAAGTTCATTTTTATAAAGCTTCAAGGACCATGGTGACGAGGACATTCACGACGAGAACAAGTGTCTAATTAATCTGGAACGATCACGAGGACTACTTTTAATTCAAAGTCCTTTGTTTCGGTGGAAAGGAAACGCGACCGTTGTCCTAGTGAATAATGCAGCCATTACGGCTGGCATTGTGGCATGCGGAGCTAGTCGCGTTTAATAATGCTATGCCGAAGATGCGCTTCAGTATCAATTGCGCGTGTGCTCCTTCCAGTACCGGGAAATATAGTTGGCATATTAATTATTAAACGCCACCTCGATGTGATTGCCGGCTGTCGACAACAGGGATTTCACATTCTGACAGCCATAATTAACGGGCATAATAAGTGGCGACGAAAGGAATTTCATAACAGTGTTACGTCGAAGCGAATCTATTTGAAATATTTATCGAACGTGGACTGTCATCCTTTTCGAAATACCGATCGATCGGGAATACATTTTTCCAAAAATATGACAACAATTTTATCAGGGCCAGACAGACTCTCGCTTTAATGAAGTAGAATTTTAAATGATCGCTTTATAACTGTCCCAGTTGCAACTTGTTTCACGTGTATCGTGTTTTATAATTGTCTTACTTTTGTATAATACGACAAGAAGAAGACATGCTACGTAGATATTCGTCGATGTTTTCGTTCTTTTCTTTCTTTTTTTTTTTTTTTAATGTCGCTTTATGACTAAAAAGAAATATTACGATATAAAATAGATAAAAATGGAAAGGAACTGTTAGATTCAGTTGAATGTATGATTGTTAAGATAAATAACTTTTATTAAACTTTATCGTGAATTCAGCAATCACAATGGAATACACACTGTGTTAACACACATAAATCACAATTCACCGCAACAACTTTATGTAAAACGTAGAAATTCGGTAAAAAAGATGTTGACTATTCTAAGTCAATACATACTATTCTAAGTCAATACTATACAGAATAAGTGAAGTTTTACTGACGATACTGTGTTTGGGGAAAGCTAGGGGTGGGTGTGTCTAAGGACACGGGACCATCGGATTTGTTGATGACAATTTTGGTTAGGAAAGTGAGGGCAGTAGGCACCGCTTCCAATTGGATAATAAGACGATTGGTGGACCAGGAAGGGTTTTAGCCGCCCTCGAGACGAAGTTGCTAACGGAAGATACCGAACGTGAGGAAAACCAACTTTACCGTGTTAGTCTGTAGTAAACAATAAATGTAAAAGGGGCACTTAAAATAAAAGATACTTGTATGGTCTTGTAGCGGCACATGAGTCAAAACACAATTCAAATCATATTGTTGTTTTGCCTCGGAGTATCAAGACCGTTAGGTTACAAGTAATGTAAGAACAAATAAACTCCACGCAAAACAATGTCGCCACTACGTGCAACCGTCAAACGTAGACGAATTTAAATTTTCCGGTTTTCCCTCGACCAGTAGAAATAAACGGACGCGATGGCAAGCGATTACAATTACATTTATTAGTTAAACGTAACGTTACTGAAGAGTCCATACTAGCAGATCTTGGACGAAACACTCACTTTCTCTCTTCTCTTATTGTGTCTAAGGTATAGGTCTGAAGCCTTACTGAAGAGTCCATACTAGTTGTTACGGCCGTTCGCGGAGAGACGCGGTCGCTAGGAAAACGCGTCATCGAGAAGCGTAAATTCTCGCTACGATTATGTTAATCGACGCCGCGAAATAGTCGTTCCCCTGTTTCGGTTAAGATAACAGAGGTGGTTTAATGAATGTAACACTGTATTAACAGGTTAACATAGAATAATATATTTTACAATAATATGATGAATATGTTACAGAAATTTGACTCGACTTTGCGATATCTCTAGATAAATTCGTTTGCTCGTCAGATTTGTCGAAGTGTCACGTTTGACTCGTCAGAAGGAACTGATCGCCCTTCGATTATTCCTTTGTCTCATTTGGAAGACGACCCCCACTATGCTCGGGTCACGCCACCGCTCGCGCCTATGATCACGTATGCCTCTTCTTGTGTGAAAAACGTAACGGTCAAAAATCGACGTTTCTAGAGCTCGCTGCTTGGCGACAACTATGCTCTCGTCGATATATTGTATATGATAAGAGCGGGCAGATAAGACGGTCTGCCTGCGACGTTGTAGGACCGCGAGCGACGGTTAGAAAATACAGCCTGTGGTAAGCCTCGTGGCGTAACACTAGTTAAACGTAACTTCCTCATTAATTTTAAATTTATTTTGATATTTATGGTCTCTTTTTTATCTATAATACTAAATTAAACTTTTCATCCATAACAGTGGTTTAATTAGACATTCCTCTAAATCCCTCGTTCACAGACATTTTCGTATCCCTTTAAAAAATGTACGATTGTTTGAATTAGAGATTTAATTACTGATCTTTTGGACAAAATCTTCTAAGCTTTCAAATTCAGAACTAACAAACCAAGATTCAAGCTTCAAATCGCTTAATCTGATAGAACCTTCAAATTATTTAAACTTTCTAGATAGAACTCTCGGATTTTCATTTCCAGACCCAATAATTGCATAAGATCGACAATATAATAACATTAATTGCTTACCAAAAATTACGGTAAAATTTTTATAAACAATTGAATGGTAACGTTTTTTATTAACTTATTTATGACTAGAGTGTAAATCAACATACTGCCACTAGTTGATCGCCGAGAAAATGAAGAAAAAGTATGTTGAGGTTTATTTGCTAAATACAAACTACGGAACATATAAAAGACAAAGTGAAGTATTGTGCAGTGAAGTACAATGAAGTGTGTTGTTTCCTTACGTGTGTTTGGTCTTTTATATTTACTCTATCCACTCTTACATTTAGACAAAACTTTGTGGTAGTTGCTTATCATTGTACTTGTTTTCAAAAATTGTTTGTGGCAAGATACACACATGTATTTGGATTGTTCGAAAAGTTTCTACTGAATTTTGAATAATATATTTCTATAGAATTAGAATTTCATTAAATTATTCGAATTGCATCGATTTTTTCATGACGACTGTCTTCCATTTATCGAATATCTTTATGGTCGCTTTTCTGGAGGTATTTTTGTTTATTTGCAATTGATTGGTTCGTTTAGTTTTATCGAGTTACAAAATATTCTATTCCTTGTCATTAAAAAAAGTGTTGAATAACATTAAAAAAAATGTCTCTTTCTATTATGCGATCTTAGGTTTTTCTCTTTAATTGCTGTTTTTAATACCAAACTAGAATGATCTTCTCAAATTTAACAATTTGATATTTCACAGAATTTTGTAATAAATAATTATCGTCCAACTTTGAAAACGTTGCGGTTTTTCCAAACAATCCAATAATTTAGAGAATTTCCACAAGTTTATATGGGTATTACGTTCTGCAAAAAATTTTTTCATATTCCCAAATAACATTTGATCATTTAGACATTTATTTTTATTAAGTATAAAATAATTTGTTAACGGCTTTTTCCCAAAAATTGTGTACTATCTATAACATTCACACCTAATAAAACGACAATATAACAACTCATGCATGATGAATTGCGTTGGTCGGATAAATTCTATTGTTAGAATTAATTGTATGCAGTTAGAAGATGCAAACTGAAAATTTGAACAGTCTGAGGTGGATGTCAATTAATTCTAATTTCATATTCGAATGGTTCTAAATTAAAACAAATTTATTCTTAATTGCAAGAAATTGCTGGAGATAGAATTTGTATTAAGCCTTCATAACAGAAGACGAAAATTTCAAGATTTTATTATATAAATGCGTTATGGAAAAAAACTGTAGTATTTTTAGAAAGTAAGACACAGTGAAAGCGGAATTATTGTTTATTTTATTAAGTTGTTGCAGTCTAGTCACATTGAAATTCTAAGATTTAAACTACTATATTATTCATTATTATCGTATTTTAAATTAATATAGGTAAGATGTCTCAAATTTCATTAAACGAAAAATATTATAGGATTTTTTTATTAATCGATAGATCTATTTACAATGGAATAAACAGGAAATGATGGTTATTTAACGTGAACTAAATACAGTAATGTGCTATAACACTCTCCCTTCTCAACTCACACTGACTGTTAATTCGTCTTTTTCCCTTAAGTCACGTAGGCCTTTTTTCCGCGTAACTAGACTTTCTCGCAACATCGTTTTTTTTTATTTTTCTTTATTTATTTTCTTATTTTCCTATCAACACGGTTTAATATTTAAGTTTCTATTTCGCATATTATTAAATTATTATCAATGTCCGATATCGAGCGAAACTATTGTATTTCAGTTTGTTATGACGAAGTCTTAAAATTTCAGATAAAATTGTCGATAGCTATTATTTGTGCTATTATTTTTAAAGCTCTTATTGGTCGGAGTAAATTTTTATTTGATCCATTAAAATAGTGCAAATACCAACGGCTGCGATAAGATGTGATTAATTTCTATGGATAATGTATGAGAAACAAAGTATAAGAATAGTAGTGAAGTGAAGCATCGATAAGAGCCAACTAAACGGACATTGCCGCAAAATTTCACACATAAAAATAACGCAAATAGTTAAAAGTTGTTAGAAATTGCAGAATCTTTGGAATGGTTACATTTAAGATATAAGATTCAATAACAGAAAGAACAAATATATTATATTTATTATATTATGTAGGCATTAGTATATAATTATATAATACACTTCAGTAGACTTCAATAATATTTTGCTGTATAGGAAAATACAAATTTTGTCAAAATTCAGGAGCGATATTTATAACAGAAATTAGTACATTACTCTATTTAAATTTGAATAAAAATTCTCATAACATTTTAAGTACGTTTATGAATGAAAATAAGCAACAGAATTAAATTTTTTAATATCTATCGTAAAAATATAATTCCTTAAATAATTTAATCACTTCCATAAAGCGATATAAATTTAAGAAAAATATTAAAACTTGAAAAAATATTGTATATACAGCGGATCATCTTTTTTGCCGCAATTTTTTGTTAGATACGTTTGTTTAAAGCAGACGTGTTTTATTCATTTCTATTTTATTTTACATCGCTATTAATAATATGTTATTATTGAAATTTTAGTTAACAAGACAAAATATAGTTCGTTTAATGAAATTCTTTCCTTGCCAGTAAAATTTTTGAAAAATATTTTTTGCGATAAAACGTGAAGTACATTGATTTTGGGCTTTTACTTTGCCTGTTGCTGTTACAATATGCGATCGAAGTAATTCAGTTTTCCGAAAATAATTGAATTTTTTATTGTACTATTAAATTCAAAAACCATGTTGAGAAACTTGATTTAGATCACATTAATTAAATCAGCTTAAATCACACTGATTTAAATCTTCCATACCAGTCACATTTCCTATTTATTCCTTATTTTGAATCCTAAAAATCACATATAGTTATTGAATTCTACTAAATTTAAAGCATATCATTGAATATTGTATACAGTATTATGTGTATGAATTTTATAGAATTTAATTTTTAGTATAAAATAATGCTGCATGGCAATCCTTTTATTTTTAAGGCAGAGTAAAATCTGAATTTTATAGAATAAACTTCGTAAGTTATATTAAATTAAATGTTCAAAACTGTTATAATATTCTCTTTTGTATTTGTATGTGTGTGTGTGTGTGAATATATATATATATTATATTATATATTCCCAATAAATTATATATATTACATTATATATATTCTTTTTTTCTATCATCTCTATAAATAAATTTAAAAATTAAAATTATTCTCCATTCGTCATTATTTATTTAATTAATTTGAGCTTGGAATAATTTCTCGTTCGCAACCCTTTGCAGACTTAGTTTTCTCTTAATTTGGTAAAACCACTCTGAACTCGAAAACTAGTTATGCGTAATTAAATATTCTGTAGCATTCATTTAACAGATAGAAGTTTCACTTCACAAGACACGTCTCGTCTGCGGAATGTCTGCTCGGGATTGCGCTTGAAAGGTCGGGGATCGTAAATCACGTCATTCACGGGTCTAAGAGCTGGACACGTGTCATATCTTGAGCCACAGAGGACTTTATCATACCCTTGCCATATATTCGATACGAGATGCAAATCTAAGCCAAGGAATTCAGATAAAAGACTGTACGTGAATAGAATCTCATCGAGTCGATGATGCTGTAGGGATGAAATTCTATGGATTATGAGAAAAATTGTATCCAGTGCGATATTGTTCTGAAAATCGATTGGTCTAGTAATGCAAAGAATATTTGATTCCTTTATTTCTTTTATGAATTTCAATATGTTCATTTGTATTTTTCTTGTTAATTTGCCTATGTTATAAAAAATATTATATGCGATAAAAGACGTAATTTGTAGGTGTATATAAGAAGAAAAACATTTAGAGGGGAGGTGTGAAAATGTGTGAAGCACATCTTTTAAGCAATTTTTTTTCTTCTAAACAATGAACTCTATGGAAAATCTATTTTATGGCGTTTATTATATAACTATCAATGAACAGAAAGAAATTTTCCACGTGCTACAGAAGTACAATGGGGAGTTTCGATCGGTTGAAAATATTTGTTTCTAAAAAACATTCAAAGTACAATTTTTTCTTCAATCTTTCAGTATCTTCATAAGAATGTATATTTCTGAAAATCCCGTTTTTGTTGTTGCCAGCAACTGAAAAGGGAATGACTTGTTAGATATAAAAGATATAAAAAAGAAAAGAAAATAAGCGATACATCCATAAAGTATTATACAAAATCAATTACATAATTGATATTCTAACTATCAATGTTTCTGAAATATTCAGTTTGATAAATTACTATTACTATTATATTACTGTTAGTATATTATATTGTACGAATACATGGTCAATCTAAAAACCAAATAAAAATATATAGTGCTGCTAATATAAATTATAATATAAATTATAATACTATAATATAATATAAATGGACGACAAAATTCGAGAAATGTAACTTACAGTATGCCACTCCGGTGTGTGGTTTTCACACGGTAGAAATTTTATTTGAGAAAAGTTATCACAGATATTTGGTATGCATGAATGAAAACGTACACTCGAGTAACCGAACTGCTCCTCTATTAGGTGCTCGATGAACAGTAGTAGCAACCGTTGCTGGTCCGACAATGCGCTGCTTGCTTCTTCTCTGGTCAGTGATCGATACCGACAATTGGTCGGACGCAACCGATGCCAATCTATGAAATGCATCTGATCGCGCGGAATTTATCAGCAGCTGGCTATTTGTTATGTTTATACGACGACAGGGAAATTAATCGGTCCAATTGAGGTTCGTGCTGGCAAGCGGCCGCGATTCCAATCGAATGGAATCGCGAGTGGACGCGACTGTCACGATAATTCTATGTGTACTTTACGCGTCGAGATTTACTTTCGCGCGTTCACGCGACTCGTGTTTGTCCACGAGAAATAGAAATCATTCGTGAATTTGCTCTCGTTGCTCGTTCGCTATTCATTCGACGTCGATGAAAAACCTGCGTGCAACGATTTTCCCTCGTGTTTCCCTCACTTCACTTGCCGTTCTCGTTTTTTGGATCCATTTTCCTTCCAATTTTTCCCCTTCTGAATTTTCTTCTAAGTGATAAGGGGAATACGATGGATAGCTTGAATTATGGAATATATTATACACGATAAGATGGATTGCTCGAATTATGAAAAGTAGTCGTTTTGTTAGGATTATAATAACGTGGTGAAGCGTTGCGTTACTTGGGAAATTTGCAATGAATTTCCAAGGCAGATCAAACACTGTGTTAGAAAATGCATCTTTAACCTTTTTTGTCAATTGTAAAAAGAGGGTAAAGAATAACGTATTTTACGTTTCCACGCTTTAAAGGAGACAATGTTAATATAATTTGTATTACAAATTTTTATTAAGATTTGGATATTTGAAAGTTATATTATATCGTGTACAATAACTCTAGCTAAAAAATTTTTTTGTTGCCTTCGAAATCTGATTTGTATGACTCTTTGTATTAACAATTTGCAATTTAGAGTATCATAATAATATGAAACTTTTTAATTCAATTTAATTTAAAAAGATCTCATAAGATTAGCAAAAATTTCCTCGATGATTAGTCTTTTTTGCAAATGAAGCAATTTTCTACAAGAAAATTTTACACTAGAACTAAGTTTCTTTTCCGCGGTAGATTACAAATCTAACTTTTATACATAACTGCATTCTTTAATAAAGCCAAAGTGGATTTTTACTTAGCTTATCGAGAGGTTTAAATTGATTTTTTCATTCTCGAAATTAGCAACAAAAGTTGAATTTTTCCGAAACAGCTTTTCGTGACATAGAAACAAAGAACGACATTTTCTCCCTTTTATTTTTTTGCCACAATACACACTAGTTTGTCAGCTGTTTCAGGCAGGTGTGAACATAGCCCTGTTTTTGCCCTCAGTTATTTCCACACCGTAGTTTTATTTTATTCCTCTTGGTGATGTTTCTGAGCAAAACACGTTGCAACCAAATTTTTTATCGATTGAAAATCATATAAAATTCCTAGATTGAAACTTCCTAGACACTCGTATTTAATTAACAAAATTAAATAAATTCGTGAATTAACTTTAAATTAAATTTTATTCTATTTAACTTCATCGTGTTAGATATAATTAAATTTATAATGCATGCATACATATAGTCACAAGGAATTTTATCATTTTTCATGTGAAAATGGATTACGATCATCATTAAAATGCAAGAATAATATTATGTAGTAAGAGTAAGCCAATATTTTACGTATTTCGAAACACGTAAAAACAGTACAAAGCTTTTATTTAAATCTGCTATAATTTTTTAATTTTTATGTTACGATCTCATGTTCGTTTCAATAAATGGGGAGGCTGTTAATTTTTAAAAAATGTTGCAAAAAATTGAAACGAGATATTATGTATGTTGACAAAATCCCTTTGTTATTTTTCTGAAACTTTAGGAAAAAATTAAAATAAAGATTTAAGAAACGTTTAACAATGAGAAGATATGGGAAAATGTTCCATAGTCATTTTCAATTCAAACTGATAAAATATCCTGCTTTGCGAATAAAAGCAATGAAACATTAATAATTCATACGTTTCAGATTATACTGATAACAATGAAATATTTGTCAAACGATAGTCGAACATTTTGGAACTTAAAATCAATAATATCGCGACTTATTTGTTTTGTTGCATAAAATTATAGAGAAAACAAGGAAAGATATTAGTAATTTTCTTATTACTGTCTTCGCTCTTCGTTGCTGGTTCTTCGATATTAAAATCAAAGCTTTTAGAAGTAAATATTGAAATTCATTATAATCTTAATAATCTTCACGAGCTTTAGTTACGTGCAAGCATGTCTCCAAAGTGTACTTGACTCGGAGAGTGCAAAGAAACTTAATACAGAAATGCAATTAGAAAAACTTATTAAGCGGAAGATTATTTTGCAAATAAATACAAGATACGGCAAGTTCAGTGTTAAATAAAAAGGAAAAAAGACCAAAGGGACATATATGTATGTGCTATTTTCAAGGAATTTTTATTTAATCCTTTAAGATATACCTACATGTAGGAATAAAGTAATTTTTTTCTGAAAATTAGTTTTTAATATCGTAATTTAATAACTTACATTGAATTCGATTATTAACTCGAAGGAAGCCCATATAAAAAACAAATTTACTATCTTTGATGGTTTTATATTAATTACCACATCAATTTCTCAAAAATTATAGCTAACTACATAGGAGTATATTCTGATTACCTTTCAATCAAGCGTCTTTAAATTTCTCTACCGATTATAATAAATTTCTCTCTCGGAAGAAAATAAATCTTCTTAAAGTGGAAATATAACAATATTTTATATAACATCATACACTAAAATATTATTTAATCGATTAGGAAATGAATTCAATAGGTACTGCATAATTAAAATTACTTATAAAATAGAATATAAAATATAGGTCTTCAAACGAGTTAATCTTAAGTATCTTATATTTCTTTCCGCGTTATCGATTATTTTTTCAGTAAGTATAAGATCTAATAGGAAGTCTCTAGCACTTGCCTTGCACCTGGTTCTTGCTTTGCGAACCGATAGAATAAAATTTTCAACACCTACGTCGTCTCGACCCCGTAGTGTCTCAATAGTACGTATGACTTCTCCTGCTGGGAGGCCTTGTTCTTCGTCGCAGTCGTTTCTTTGTCTAATTGTGACGTAACTAATTCGTAGTCTTTGTGAAACGTCTGGTCCACGTCGGTTTCGTCGTCTGTCACGTTATCGGCGCCGGTTTCTGAGTTTCTAAGTCGGTTTCGTCTGTGGCTGTTAGGTTTCAGTGTCGTATTTCATTCGTATAGTTTTTGCAATGTCACGTATTTCCTTGGCCCAGTTTCTATCACTATATTCCGCAAATTATTTTATTTTGTTAATGTTTTGTTCCATATTTCTTCTGAAGTTTCTAAACTCGTGAGTTCGAGAATAGTAGCAATTAGTTCGTTTCGCTTTGCCGTACTCATATCAGTTGGATTCATGTTGATAGATACGATACTTTCAGCAAAAGAAAAGTCACTATCTTCATAACGTGTTTCGGGTTTACCGTTTCGATAATGTACGAAAGCCAGCTTACCGAGATTCTTTATAGATCCTTCTTCTGATCAAGGAGGTGACCGTGGTCCTTCGCTGTAGAATCCGTAGAGTTCCCATTGAAATTTCCTCTTGATGCGTTGAATGGATCCTGGCGGAGATACAAGAAATCACGAAACCGATAGATCGCCGGTGATCCCGATATCTCCCAGGCAATCCGTCCACGATACTACACCACATTCCTATATTAATATATGTCGGGTCACGATTCGAATTTTGGGCGCGCGACGACTCTTCATGTGGACTAGCCATCGTTTCACAAAGCCGAGATTTTATTTACACGTATATACAGGTCTATCACTAAGCTTAACAAATAATAAGTACAACTAATAATAAGTCTAACAAACACTAAGCCTAATGAATAATACGATCTACGAATAATTAAATTAAATAATACTATTAGCAATGTTTGAGTTCAAACGAATCCACGGTCACCGGGATAACTCCTTACTAAGCGAAACTAACTTAGACGCAAATGCGATCGTCGAAAATGCTCGATGTATCACTCTCCAAGGCAGTCGCAAGAATGCCAGCCTCGTGGAGATTTTTCTCCCTGTACGATTGCATTTTGTTTTCTATACCCGTTTGGAAGCATCGAGAAGGTTCCAAACGCCGTTGCTAGGCACACTCGTTGGAAGCATCGAGAAAGTTCCAAACGCCGTTGCTAGGCAGTTTCTGCCTGGAGTTTTGATTACTAATACAATGTATGTCCCATTGCATCGGCACCTCCGAGGCAACATCACACGTGGCTCGGCCCGCTCTCGAGGCCGCATGCCGCCACAACCACATTTCTCGGAAAACACATACAACCACTCCAGACCTCCGTTAGATAAAACATCCATCCCGTGACCGTGGCTACGTTCAGCGACCGATTGTCACCTCGAACCCAATCTCGCTTATTACAAATCTTAAGCAATTACAACTATAATAAAATCTAGGCTAAGGTACTAGAGGATGTTCCCAAAATTTCCAAGGAAAGGCTTCGGCTTTCCTTTCATCTCCGACATATATATTCATATTATTCATTAACACGTTGACTGGCACGCGTGTTTTCAAAGAAATCTCCGTCAAGCCACGCGTACAGCAGTACGAAGCGTTCTCTGCTAGATGCTCCCATTGATATTTTAGTAATGCGAGTCGCTCAAGCGGTGCTCTCAAGAATGATCTTTCGTTTCGTTTGTTCGCAACGTTAAAACCACTAGCTGCTGTTGAATATAACGAAGGAAAGTGTGCTATGGATTATTCCGACCAAATGGTTTCTTATGCCACCACAATTAGAAAAGGAATCAAATGGTACAGAAAACTTGGCGTTCGATTCTTTTTGGCAATTTCTGTTGCAAACGCTTTGACGGATTACAAAATTGCAACAAGGAAAAATATAAATATTAGAATATTTAGACAATTATTAGTTGCAAAATTATTAGGGTTGTCTGAAAATACAAAAAATCCTTGTCTTCGACGGAGTCGGCATAATATCGCCGTTCGGAAAAACGATTCCGGAAGAAGCATTAGACGCGCGTGCAAACTACGTTATGCAAATAAAAGACGTCGAATGGACCGAACAAAGGCACGAAAGAATTTGAAGAAAACAACAACTTATAGTCCAAATTGTCCCGACCAACCTCACCTATGTATAGAATGCTTTAAAGTTTTACATTCTAAATAATTTTTTTAATAAACCATTTTCGTATTTTTATTTTATAACAATTCAACTATTATTACAATTAATTATTAATTAACAATTTATTATTATGGAATGTCTTTTCAAATACCTACGACGATCCTTCGCAAGTAGTCACCCGAATATGGGTTACGTGGCCGGACCAGAAACTTTGCTGACACCCGAATACGGGTGTCGTGGCAGTCAACGTGTTAATATGTACTATGAAACGACTGATGAGGGATTTTTTCCAATTGTTAAGAAATGTATGCTATCTCTTATTCTACGAATGCTTGGTGTAGATGTTCCTGACAACTGATCATTCTCGATGATCAAACGAGTCTTACTCTCTTTCTGATATTAATCCTAATGATGTAATATGCATTCTATAAATATAAAATATAAAAATATGCATGCTGATTCGTTTTCACCGAAGCGAAAAAGATCCAATTAGCATGCTCGTTATATAGCACTTATATCTTTCCATGTGCAAACACGAGGCCACGAAACGATTAAGTAAGGGTTGTGGAAATTCTTCCTCTGCTTCTTAGCATCGCTAATGACTCCTTTTAATGAAATGGCCGCGTTTATGGCACGCTCGGCTATTGCAGGATAGATATAAAAAATAAAAAGGATCGTTACGATCATCGCAAAGAATCGTTTTGAATGTTGAGGTCCCGGCTGGAAAATAATCTCCTATCTTTCAATACTTGCGTACATGTTACGATATTATCGACAAAAGTTCCTACGTTTTTGTTCTTTCAGAATAGACTTATCACATTTTTAAATCTGTTATTGTTTCCTAGTTACGTACGTAAACACGATATTACTTGTGAAAAGAGCTAAATATTTGTACCTATTTATACGCTCGTAATTCTAAATTAATCTTCATATTTCCGTGCATTTCATGCTACGAAAATTCTCATTTCCCTATCAAGCGTTTCAAAGCACATAACACACCGCGATTCCAAAGAGAGAAAACGCGTTTCATTCAGCGTATCGTGGAATAGAATTCAGCAAGAAGAAGTCATCGTTGAACCCGGCAGCCGGATTTTAGCGAGATATCGGAATTCAAGAGTTGCCCTAAACGCTAGAAAATATATCCGCTACTGGCAGAATTTTCTCTCAAATGCTTGCACCGTTGACTGTTGCTCTTTTGGTTGCTCGACCCGCGCCTCTTGGTCCCTTTTCAATAACGAACGATAAAAGACTCGGATAGACACGAAAGGGAGAAACGCTGGCAAACGATGCGACTAACCCGTCCGTGCGCCATTTACGGACCGCTCTGGCACAAAATAACACCAGTCTCAAAGCATTATTTGACATAACAATACTGATTGTGGAAAGCATGCTATACCGTGTAAGATGTTGACCCTAAAAACATCAAGGATAGCTTAAGCATTAGGAGCAAAGCTGTTCTCTTGTTGTTGTCCCGTTCTGCGGTATATTGAAAAGAGACTTTCTTATTCAAACGTTTCTTGATAAGTAGAATTTAGTTTTGGTGAATGTTTAAGAATTCTTTCTGAATTATTGCGAAGGTTTTTGTGGGAATTGTGGGCGATAGAAGAAGACACGAATAATATGATGAAAATATACTAAGTGAAATTATAGGGATTAAACAAAAGCGTTATACAATATTTAATATCGTACAAAATATTATACATCCGGTTTATTTAGTTTTTCACGAATATCTGAGGATTATGTTTCTGCAGAAGAAGATATGTGTTTAGTAAGTATGTATCATGAGATTCTTAGGGGTAGATTCAAAGTCTCCCTTCGACGAATGGTATATGGTAAAAGTATCTGAACACTTATAAAAAGCTTTTGTGTATATTATGTATTATACGAAAGGATTTACTTATTCAAATGAATTTCTTGATCAGCTGAAGTTATTTTTCGTGAATGTATAAAAATACTTTTTGAATTATTGCGGGGATTCGTTATAGAAGTTATGATACAAGTATGAAAAGGAGAAAGAATATGACGAAAAAACGTTAAATAAGAACATATGATCTAATTTATGCAATACAGATTCACATAATTAATCTCATGGTTGTGTAATAAAATAATGAATGCATTTCTGGTGTCAGGTACAGAAAATACATCCGACGCTTTTCATAAAATAAAAACATTAATAATTACGTCACCTATGATGATGTTTAATGTAATGAGTTCAATGCTTAAAAACTACTTTATATAAGTTATTTTGATACTCTTTGATATCTCTGTAATGAATTTAGTTATAGTAAGTACATGCTACGTATACATATACATACATGTTGAGTACAAATCAGAGATGACTCGTCAATTTGTTGGCAATTTTATGTCATTCTTTATCCGATGAAAATTTATTCCAACGTCTGTTATACGTGTCTTTTGAAAACGTAGTTCTTAAAAGACTTCTTTTATAATGCATTTGACACTACCACATGGTAACTAAATAATGAACAACAGAACAATCCAGAAATCCAAAATAATAGTTATTTTAAACATTTTTTGGAGAAATGTTGATCTGTAAACATTAATTTTCATCTAATTGGAAGCCAATTACCAATAAATCTCAAAGAAATTTCTCAAAAAAATAAATGATTAAAATATATGTTGGCGTTAGTCTTAGGGGCGCGTTGCGTATCTTCATTAGGACAAGCCATCGTAGTTGTTCAATGAAGATTATATTTACAATTATATGTACAAGTGTTGATTTAACAGGGTTTAACAATTTAACGTGGTAATTAAACACTCTTGATGTTAAAGACAATGTTCTTAGGTTCAATAACGAATCCACGGTCAACGGGAAAACTCTTTGTACAATAGAATATATTTTGAAACACGAAGTGACGTTAGCTGTGACGCACGGTATCTTTCTGACTGACTGACAAGACGATGTGTGCAACAAGATGATCGCAAGAATAAAAGACTGATACGATCGCATTTGTCAATTGCATATTGACCGGGGATATCGACAAAATTCCAGGCGCCGTTACTAGGCAGACTGGCGTAGAGCCGTCATTGCTCCTGCCCGGGGTTTGTTAGTTAATACAGCGTGTGTCCCTCGATATTGATACTTCTTCTGTTAAGCAAAAACGTTCATTCCGTGACCGTGGCTACGTTCGGCGACCAGTTGTGTCACCTCGAGCCCAAGTCCACTGTCGCAAATCTCGGGCAGACATAATCAGATCGTATCGCAACAACTACTTCTGAGTTCTATTATTTAAGTACAGTTATAATAAATAGTTTAGACCAAAGTATCGGGGATCTTCCCAAAATTAGAAAAGAAAGGCCCGTTGACCCTACATCTCCGACATATATTAATTTTTACTTGTTTCGGTTACGAATGATCAACCTGAATGATTAAAAATATTTTTACTACCAGTAATCACTAACTATGTATACCAGTAACCATTACTCATGGCGGAAATTTAATTTCGGTTACCGATAACCAATATAAATGACCAGAATTTTTTTGGTTACCAGTAACCATTATCAATGGCCCGAATTTTATTTTGGTTGTCGATAAGCGTTACGAAAGGCGACAAATTTTTTCGGCTACCACTGACCGATATTGTCGACATGCTGCAACAGAAACAAATATTTGTTTAAGTCTTTAAAAGTAATAGACATTCTGTTCGATAACGGAATATTCGGATATGTAGTAGAAGGTTCAGCTATTGAAGTATATACATATATAAATTCTCCTGTTCACACACATACATGAAATTTCAGAATAGGGCTTATATGGAGCAAGTATTTGTTACGATTATATTTGTTCCGTATACTAATCTCGTGTTTCCCTAAAATATATATCTATATAAATTTGTTACAAAATTTCCTGTATCGGTAGTTATGACAAGTAAGTCGTGTTATTGAACTAATAAACGACAAAATTTATGAAACGACGTAATGAGATATTTAGCAAATAAAATATAATCTTCTATTTTCGAGACTATTAACGATATTAGATTTTAATACGAATTCTGTAAACGTGCAGGTTTTTCTTAAAAGTGGAGTTGTTGAATCGTTCAAAGCGATTCATCACGGTCACCTTCCCCCTTATTCGACGAACGGGTTAAAAGTAGGCTAAAGTGAAAGAAAACTCGCGCAGGAATAGGCAACATGTTTCACAAGGAAATGCTGAAAGATTTTCAAAGTACCCTTAAATCACGAACTTTAGCCACGGCGTACAGTTTTCTCGCCCAACGAATGGCTTGCGTTTTTCCGCATCGACGCGGAAATATAGCGCCGGATGCTCTCGATCTTCGCGACCTGACACATACATACTTACTTAACGCTCGGAAATCTTTCTACTCTTATAGATGGAGACGTGTTACGTATCAGAGAAGTCGCTGTTTTTCTTCTAAAAGCATGAAAAAAATAGTTTGAAAATATTTAAAATTAAGTTACAACAGAAGAGATTTCGTGAATGATTTAGTACGAGTAGCTTGGAATTTATGTAGGGGATCGAATAATGAGACTATCAATATGTGTACTCGTTATTGTGTTTAAAACAGATCTTGTCGCGAAACGATATCTATACAGTCGTTTAGTCACAGTTTATACTAAATCGCTTGCGATCACGTTCGTTTATTTATAATCAGAAGAAGGTCAAAAGATACAAATTCGTCTTGCTTTACGGTTACATGTAGCGGCGCCATTGTTTTGCCCGGAGTTCGTATTCCTTACAATACCTATAACCTAACGGTCTTGATACTCCAAAGCAAAACAACATGGTTTAAAGCAAATTCTAACTCTTGTGCCGCTACATCACCCCCCTACCAGTGATAACGTTTTATTGCCTTTGCAGAGAAAGTCCCCGTGTGTAATCTTTTGTGATGTCTAGCCGAAATCTGCTTGTAGCCAATCAGGAAAACGGACTCTTCGGCCTGTAACATACCTATTACTAGTGTTTCCCTCGTTGTTGCTATTCACGTCGCTTTCATTGCGAGCGTTCATTTGTTCTAGTGGAATAAGTATGTTACGGGTTTCGGCGGTTCTCGCGTCGAGATTCTCTGATACTAAAAATGCTGGCTTAAGCCGGTCGGCGGAAACCGTTATATCGTGATTGTTAACCTTGATGGTGTACATTTTCTTGTCTCTTCGCGTTACTCTAAACGGTCCATCGTAAGGCGGCTGTAAAGAGCCTCTAATTGCGTCGTGTCGCAAGAATACGTAGCGAGAAGACTCCAATTCGCGGAAAGTGAATACTTTCTCTTCCCTGTGTTGCGTCATAGGCTGAGGCCGGCTGTGTTCGTCACCAGTTTTTGTGTGGCGCGTATTCCCGGATGAGAAAGCCCATGTAATGACTGAAACACATTGTGTCGCAACGACTTCGGTACGAACGGCCGCAAGGTCCCTATCGACGTGTCGCAGTATAATTCGGTGTCTTTTTCGGGGAATCGGATCTTCTCCAGCCGCAGCGTGTGAGAATCGGAATTGAGTATTTGGCGTAGTTCATCGTCATTGTCTTGTGCTACTGCTAACGTTCGATGATCTACCGCGTTTTTGATTGCCTCGATACGGGACAGTACGTCGGCTACATCATTTTCTACGCCTTTAACGGCTTAACGCCTTACGGATATCTGTCGTGAACTGAGCTATGTAGTCGAGGTAGCGAAATTGTCGAGGCGAACATTTCTCGAGTTTCTGACGGAATGCGTAGACGAGGGGTTTGTGATCCGTGTATATAATAAATTCCCTGCCTTCGATGGCGTGACGGAAACGTTTAACAGCGGTGTAAATCGCAAGGAGTTCGCGGTCGTAGGCGCTATATTTTTGTTGCGCGGGTGTTAGAGATTTCGTAGCAAACCTTAGTGGTTGCCACTTGTCGTTCGCGCGTTGTTGCAAAACGGTTCCTACTGCGTAGTCGGACGCGTCTACTGTAAGGCTGACGGGGTATCGGGTGCGCTAACAATGTGGCGTCCGCGAGGGCACGTTTTGATTCTTCAAAACTGCTTTCCGCGCGACTGGACCATTCGATAGGCGCGTTACCCTTTTTCGCGCCTTTTAGCAGCTCGTTAAGCGGTTGCAAAATTTTTGCGGCCCCCGGTATGAAACGTCGATAGAAGTTAATCATACCGAGGTACCTGTGTAATTGTTTAATGTCCGTAGGTTTCGCAATGCTGTTAATCGCTTCGACCCGCTCGGCTGGCGGCTTTATTCCGTTGGCGTTCACCGTGTAGCCAAGAAACGTGAGTTCTCGCGCGCCGAATTTGCATTTCGCGAGGTTTATAACTACGCCGTAATCGCTAAGGCGGCTAAATAACGTTCGTAGATGCTCGCGATGCTGGATTTCATTTTCTGATGCGATGAGAAAGTCGTCTATGTACGCGTAGACAAAGTCGAGACTACGGGTGATTTTGTCGACGAATCGCTGACACGTTTGCGCGGCGTTTCGAAGCTCAAACATCATATGGGTTGCTTCGAAAAGTCCGAACGGTGTCGTAATTGCCGTTTTCTTTACATCTTCCGGCGCAATAGGAAGTTGATGGTAAGCGCGAACGAGGTCAATTTTTGAAAATATGCGCTTACCATGTAAATGATGAGCAAAGTCCTCGATGTGGGGAGGCGTGTATCTGTCGGCTATCGTGCGAGCATTTAACGCTCGGTAGTCGCCGCATGGTCGCAAATTTCCATCCTTTTTGGGCACAACGTGAAGGGGTGATGCCCACGGGCTTTTCGATGGGCGCATCACGCCTTGTTCTATCATCAACTCAAATTCAGCTCTTACCTGCTTGAGGCGTTCCGGTGCAAGGCGTCTGAGTTTGTTGTAGACTGGCGGGCCAGGCGTAGTTTCGATGTGGTGTACTAGGCCGTGTCGGGCCTTTTCTTTCCCGAAAGACAGAGGACGCGTGAGGGCCGGGAATTCCGCCAGTGGTACACCGAATCGCCGCAGATAGTTTTCACCGATGGCGTGTTGTCTATGGCGGCGTACCCCTTTGATGATAACTGGGTCGTCGTGTCGATTAATCTTTTGTTCCGTGGGTCCACGAGCAACCCGTAGTGACTCAGGAAGTCCATGCCGAGGATAGGTGTCTGGACGTCAGCCACTGTAAAATACCACTTGAAGGCGCGTCGGAGGGACAGGTTGAGGTGGATCTCGACCGTACCATACGTCGCAATTCGTATCCCATTAGTCACGAATAATTCGTACTCGTTCTTCTTCGCAGGTCCCTGTATTTTGCTGCGCGGGTAGACGCTGATGTCTGCGCCGGTGTCCACCAAGTACGAGATGCGCGTGTTTTTATCCAGAACAAAAATGCGACGTGAGATCAAACCGTCGTCGTTTGCCGCGTTTACGAAGGGCCGGTTCCGTTTCTCGATTTCCATGTGCACGGTGAGGTGCAATTTCTCGCGCGTTTCCCGTACGTCGCATGATAAAAGCATAAGCCACGTCGCCGTGACTGGCTTCGGGATTTCGCGCATGGTCGCCGGCGGCCACCGATGGTCAACGCGCTTACCTGCGCCTGTATCTGCGTTATTTGTTCCTTCATCTCGTTCATGGCGGCAACCATAGCATCGTTTACTCCGCCGCCGTACGTTGTTGGATTGCCCCCTGCCGTGGTTCGGTCTGTACCGACCGCAACAACCTGTCCTAGTTCCGGGTGTATTTCGTAGATGCTGTCGGCGATCGCGATCAGAGTTTCGGGCCTTTTATCCTGGATGGCGGCTAGGACGTGTTGCACGTGCACCGGGAGTCGGCCTTCCCAGAGAGTCCGGATAAGTTCGTCTGATATTGCCGGGGTGGCGAGGCATTTCAGATCCCGGTAGAATTGAGAAGGCGTCCTGTCGCCTATTTGTTCACTCTCGATTATTTTGCGTAGGCGTCGGGCGTCTAACTCGCCCAGCCTTTTAATAAGTACGTTTTTAAGGAACACGTACTGCCCGCTCTCCGGTGGATTGACTACGATGTCGCGGATGAGTCGCACATACGGTTTGTCTATGTTCGCGATGGCGGCATTAAATTTGGCCTCCTCACTCGTAATCCGGACGTGTTTGAACTGGGCCTCTAGCACGTTAAACCACAGCTCTACATCATCCGTCCAGAACGGTGGTATGCGAAGCTGGGCGTTCACCGTGTCCACGTTACCGAGCTCGTTTTTGTCGGTACTCGTCATCTCGGAAGCTCTAATACTCGCGATTACTTTATCACTTCCAATCACGTCGGGGTCACCGACGTTGTAGGGGATCGAATAATGAGACTATCAATATGTGTACTCGTTATTGTGTTTAAAACAGATCTTGTCGCGAAACGATATCTATACAGTCGTTTAGTCACAGTTTATACTAAATCGCTTGTGGTCACGTTCGTTTATTTATAATCGTCAGAAGAAGGTCAAAACATACAAATTCGTCTTGTTTTACATGTAGCGGCGCCATTGTTTTGCCCGGAGTTCGTACTCCTTACAATACCTGTGACCTAACGATCTTGATACTCCGAAGCAAAACAACAACATGGTTTAAAGCAAATTCTAACTCTTGTGCCGCTACATTTATTTTTATATTTATATTGTTACATATCGTAACATAAATGACTAACTACGTGGATGATATAAATTATTGCGTTTTATTGTTTGCGACTGATGAGAGGTTTCGTCGATAATCGTAGACTTTTATTAATATTAATATGAATAAATGTAGATGTTTATTGATATTAATATAGTATAACAACTGTTAATGGAGTTACTTTGTTTATAACTAATTAGATATTCCCCTGTTTTAATTTGCTGACTTTGTTTGTTGTGTGACGGTACGAAAATTCCTTCGTTCGCTGAATCATTAACAAATTATGCTTTTCTTATTCTTATTTATTCAAATTAATTATAGTCAATTCTCACAGTATCGCAAGTATCATAAGCAAATATGATACCGTTTATCTTGAAACGACATTTGTTATGAAACTACGTCATATAATAATTAGAACAAATTGGATAAATCGACCCGTAAGTATTATAAAACGCATAGATTAAATTTCGAACTTTCACAATTACAAACACATAATTTAATTGCAAGGAAATTGAAATTAATTCTCCTTCTGTTTTGATCGAATTCTAACTACACCAATAACAGGCCATAATTTATTGTCTCTAATTACAGAAAATACAGGAATGTTACCCGTCCCATGGTAAAAGCTGCTTAAAATAACTCGCAAAACTATGGTTTCATTAATATTTCAATACTTTTAAAATACTTGCGTAAACAATAACGATAATAAAAGCAATATAGAAAATAATAATAAATGGCAATAAATAATACACAGTAATAAAAAAAATAAGAATGATTACTGATAGAAAGTTTTATCTTTTTCTCGAGAATATTTCTACATTATTTTCAATAATATAACTATTACATATTTCTGGATCTGTATTTCACAAATACTGTAAAATTCATTACGCTATTATATCCTACAAGAGATTGAACTTTCACTCGCACGAATGAAACATTTGATACGCAATTCAACGATAATTTCCGCGGTGCGGTGTTGCGCGCTTTTTAAAATACAGGGAAACGATATAACACCATGCGCCGCCGTAAATTGGAATCGTTGCACTCACACCAATGAATCCAATCAGCGAATCAACAGCGCGATAATTTCGTGCCGCGACAATTTCGTTTCATCAACGTCGATGAAAAATCGATATATGTCAACATCGACGCTGAATTATGCTGATATCTAGCGATGGGACAAAGTTTAATACCTATCTAGTACCTACTTATAAATCTAAGTCAAATTCGATACTCGAAGTTCCTTTTGTAGACTATTCTATAAATAGCTGTTAAGCTTCGAAGATTTAGAAATCTACTCACTCGTATTCAGCTATCACGATCGAACCCAATTACTCGTAGCGAGTAATAGATAAAAATTTATCACAAAACTGCATTTATTATATAGGGCAGTGGATTATTAAGCTCTTTGTATTTTCGAGAGTTCCAATCTTATTTTCGACAGTACTCGAAAGTGTATCACAACGTTTTGATAATCAGTAAGACAAGTTTCACGAAGAAATTTATTGATAGTATCTATTTACAGTATATTTCGAAAATTCTTGTCAATTATTTTCGTGGCACATTCTGTGGTAAAATCGCCATGTAAAAAATTGCTTTCTAAACCCTACTGTCAATAAGCTGCGGTTTAATCTTTCGGCAATGACGATTAAAGAAAAAAATCGACGAACATGGAAGCTGACAAAAAAATAAACCTAAAAGTAGGAACAATGAACATGATTTTTGTGCACATTGTCACGAGGACAAACAAATAAAAATTGCATACAGTGTATAAGATACAGTATTCGGGAATTTAACATCTGCACTGGTTAAAGAAGAGGTTTTGTTCTATTGTTAATTTGAGTAGCATATTTGAACTTATTTAATAGATACAATGTCAGTGATACAAGTTTTTTGATAAATTCGAAACTTATTAATTCTCTAACTTAGCTTAATTTCTCGTATCTTACGGTGCTTCTTTTCTTCAAACTGCTTCTAAATGTTATTTGAATGTAGTCAATTAAAAGTCAATTAAATATTCGAGGCCACTTGCGACGAACTTAAGCCCATCACTACTGATATCGTAGCCAAGAGAGGCGCGTGCGTAAAATTTTCCCATCAACCGAAGCTATTGCAGAGGAAAATTCGTTGTTACGTGTTAATGTACCCGGTGGCTTCGTTAATATTTATTTGTTAGCTGGAATTTCGTGACGGAATCGTAGCTTGTACCCGGAAGCACGAAAAATAAAATGGCGTGAATGCAAATGTCACGAGGCTGTAGAGCCTATGAACAGAGTGGCACGTTTAAACGCGGTCGAGTGGTCCGGTTGCAGCGAACGCTGGATTTTTATGCATAAAAACGGTGACATGGACCGTCTTATTTATCATATTCAATGGTTCTCTGCTCTATTCGCGTCGCTACGTTCTGTGATTCACAATTTACGCGCTGAATACAGAAAACTGTGCATCAGCACTGTAAAATTGCAATGCTACGAGTTTTTGCGGTTTTGCTTTCATCGATGCGTGTTTGGATTTTCAATTGCATAATAAATAATTTACGATTGACATGTGCTCTGCGCGGTTCGCTAATTTAGTTACAATTTAAATGTTCTTCTACGATCATTTCTTTTTTTTTAACTTATTTTGTACTCTTGGGATATCGATTCGGACAAATTTTATTTGAATTAAAAATAAAATGTGACAATATTTTAATTGACCGTCTATTCGAACTATTTTATTTTGAAATATAATAATTTTAAGAAAGTAAGCTTACTACTAAGATTGAATAAATCATTTTCGAATAATTTTCTATTTTAGGTAACCCTTCCGAATAAAAATGTTTACAATTTTAATTATACTAATTCTTATCAATAACTGCATATTTTTTCATCACGAATGGGCTGATAATGTTTGTTTTATCATCATTGCTTTAATAACTAAGCCACCGAAGCCATAACGTCCAAGTTGAATCTTCCAATATTTCTAATATTTAACATAATTAAACTTCCTTTTGTATATCATCTTGTACAGTATATTTTTAAAACAGTATTATTGATATAATTTTGATATTGAAGTATGTAGAAAAGAATGAATATATTTAACATAATTATGTAAAAATTCGTTCGTCCCAATAATGGTGTATCAATTATACAGGGTGGTTGGTAACTGGTGGTACAAGCGGAAAGGGGGTGATTCTACGCGAAAAAAGAAGTCGAAAATATGGAATAAAAATTTTTCGCTTGAGGCCTTGTTTTCGAGGAAATCGACTTTGAATTTTCGCTCGGTACGCGTGCACTTTATCACGTCTCGTTATAACGGATCTCACTGTAGATCGTTGTCTCGATGGAAAATTGAAAAAAAAAATGTTTATTCTATATTTTCGACTTCTTTTATCGCGTAGAATCACCCCCTTTCCGCTTGCGCCACCAGTTACCAACCACCCTGTATATCTGTAATCATCTTTAGTTATACAGTAAGATTTACGATAAATATATATTTCAAGCGTACGCACGAAGTAAACAAAGTAAAGATAATTCTTATAATAATCGTAATATAAAGCGGAAATATGTTAATGAAATTTTTTCAAAGGGTATCGCTACAGATACTTTGATAAGACAGGTGACAAGAATAAAGTATGCACGGACAATAACCGTATCTCAGAATATATCTACATATAGAAACTGGAGAATTCTCGCATATAAACGCATATAAACGCATATAAACGCATTTCTGCTTCACAGACAGGGAAGAGACAGTATGTTCCAATAAATATTTCAACAAAGCACACCATATACACAGAACCTAGACAATGTCTATGGCGATTCGAAAGTCTGCATGGAAAAACGGCAACGCTCCTTCTCTTTTAGGACGAGAATGCACCGGCGGATCGATTCGCCGGCAGCTTTCAGTTTCTCGAGTTAAAACAGAACGACGAGGGAAGGGTGGCTTTCAGGGTTACAATTTAAACGCAAATGTAAACGGCCCGTTTACCAGAAGCGTGCAACAACATTCGTGGCTGGCAGAAATCGATTCCTGCCATGTCAGTACCCCATAGCCAAAGCAAGACTCAGAATATACGCAGAGAATAATGGAATCTAGGATCAGCCGTAGAAGAAGAATACGCTTCTTCGTCTATCTTCTTCTCTGTCGTTTCCTATCTTACAAGACCTCTTACACGTTGGGTAGTCTGCGTCTGTTTTTATTCGTCTTCTCCTTGATCCCGGTGTATTTGTGAAATCCCTGTCGTACAAACTGTCTGCGGATAAATTACTGTTTTAGAGAAAATAAAAAATTAATCTTTCGATATGAATAGACTGGGGATGTTTGTGTATTTCTGAGTAAGTGGAATGCGCGGATATCGATAGGGGAAGATAGAAAATATCTATAGTACAGTGATAGTTGGAATATTTAGAGGGTGAAAGCTATTTGGATTCCATTTCTTTATAGGTTATCGTAAAAATATAAATTTGCATAAATATCCGAAATTTTGCCAGGAGTTCTCGCTTAATCTACGTAATTATGTTTTGGATCAATTGCTTCTACAGAATATTTCTTTTTTCGCGTAAGATTTATTTTTTGTGTTGGATCCAAACACGAAAAGAAGCTATGTCTATCGTGTAAGATTATCTTGTGAAATAATGATTCATGATTTTTTGGTTAGACATGATAATTTTAATTAAATTCTTATTGAAAAGCGTAAAATAACGATTTCCAGTATATAATTCATACGATTCATTTAATCTAGGCGAAGTTATTTGCGTGTCAGGAGGAATAATGTAATTGACATGATAATCGTTAAAACTGCACAACATAATTTCTTTTAATACATTTCAAAAGTTAAAATTTATTATACGAATTTTTACAAGATAAATAAAATTTACCAGCTAGGTAAGAGCTTATGTCTCGCTTGAATATAAAGTGGAGTGAAGAATATTGCACTAGGAGGATATAAAAAGCTTGTAATTAATACAGGGGTGGGGAACTTTTTCACAAATCCTATTATGTATGCAAAGCAGCGATGGAATAAATTTTGCACGCGAAATTGCGTAACGTATACGGGTCACTAAGAAAAAATAAGAACAATCGATAAAAATTTCAATTAATAAAACACGAATCATTCAGAAACCATACAGATCAACTCCAAAATTGGAAAGTAAAGAGAAGTGACAGTATTATAAACATTGTTTTTTAAAATTTATCTCGAAACTTGCTATTATTAATACCATTTTCTGCGATAAACGAATTTATCTGACTAAGTCGTTTATTGTTTTAAAATTGGACGTGAATCGTGTACCTAAATAATGGAATTAGAATTTAGATCGTAGAATTCGTAAGAAGCGGAGCAAATCATCTTGAATACTGAGTGGCTCATATAATAATAACAATTTGACCACGCAGTCATTATTATTACGCTTGAATATTTGTATAAAAGTATCTGAAAATCATTGTACGCGTACATAACGATTATTATAAATTTTAAGCTATTATAAATAACACTTTTAATTGTAATTTATTGTTATCGTATAAAATTGAAGTGAATTGAGCAAATATTAAAACAGAGAGCTTCGCATTACGCAAATTGCTCAGAATAACGAGAGAGTGAAGTTTTAATTATTGAAGCGTTGTTGCAGTTATGAGATTGTAAGTTAATTAGGGAAATATGAAAACAATTGGAATCATACGATATACGCAACGTTCCATGTAATAAAACTGTTTATAGACAAATTGAACTACAGGCGTCCGTATCCTTTTCATTATCTCGCACATATAGATAATTATTATAGATTATTTTATATTTTTAATTATCAAATCGCTATATAATATTATATGCACAACCATTTTGTGTCGATGATACACATTTGACTGTTAACACTTATTTACGATTGAAGATATTCAAGTAGAGTCTCTAAAATTTTTCTCTAAATTGGTAATAATGAATAAAGATTCAAACTTTCTTGAGAAACGAATATGAAGTATGTAGATAAGACTACTTACGATACTAAATTGAGTAATTATTCGAGCATTTAATTTAATATATATTTACTGTGTGTATATTAAATTGAGTATTTCTTTTGTAACACAATTTTATTTAGATTTATGGTATTTAGTATCAGTGGAGTGTTTACCGAATGCTACTTCATTGAATTTCAAATATTCCTAAATTTGGAGCACTTCCTCTGCAAGAAATCATTAGAAAATGTGAAATGCATAAAAAATATATGTGCACAAATCTTCTTATAAAAATACAAGTAGATTATGAGTGATAAGATAACAGAATTATTTGATACATAATTAACTGGATAGAGAAGGAATTCATCTTATTATACATTGTAAAGAATATGCAAGTGAATTTAATACACGATGTGACATTTATAGATTCAAAACAAAATGCAAAAGTACAGTTTCAAAAATCGAACTTCAACAAAAGTAACAAATTATTATATTTTTATAGAATCTACAATAGTAGAATTAATCTACTTTTCATGATTATGTTTAGTAGCTTTTCCCGCTGTATTACATTAAAGTATTAGAGGACGATTATTTATTGTAAGCTTCTCTCATAATACTGAAATTGTGATAAAATTCTGTCATAAAACTGCAGACTGTAGAGTTTGGTCATGTCTCAGCTGGACATTATATAAATGCAATGTATAAAAGGAAACTTGGAGATTGTTCAACAGAAAAAGTATTTTTCAGCAATATCTGATATATCGATAAGCAGTAGACCAGAAATATTGGATTTTAGTTAGAATTTTCAATCCTATCCATCTTGTTCATCGAACATATCATCTGACTGATATCTCTTCTGACCTTTACAAAACTTTTTTAATAAAAAGAGATTCAATACGTTATAGAAATCTGTGAAAACTATTTCAAAGAATTCATTGGTGAAAGAGACAAGAAGTTTTCTGCATAGCAATCATGAAGTTGCACGATGAGTAGCAGAAAATCACTTAATGAAACAATGTATATGTATATGATTTGATAGCACATTATCGTAAAAGGAAAAAATAAATTATTGTTCGATTTTACTGTGAAATTTTCGAACGGCTCAATTTATTATGCAAGAAATTTTCGATGTGTATATAAAATTCTCCAAATTTCTATTTCTAAAATGACACTTTCTTCTAATTTTCCTCCCTTCAAATTATTCTAGATACAGGATAATTAAATTGCTTTGGATATTTCTATGCATTTGTCTTTAGAATATTTCTTGGAATATTTTTTACTCTTATGTTTCATATATAAATTTTAATTTACTCGTTAAATAAATATTCATCGTTCTTAACTATAACATCGTAAGATCACCTTCATTATTTTTTTACATATTGTTAAACCTCGGTTGGATTTGTTTATAGGTACTAATTGGTAGGATTAAACTTGAGTTAAAAAATATTTAATTTTTATTTATATTCCGTATTTCATTGTCTGAATTAGTCATTGACGATACTCTTTCTCGCATAAAACACAAGATACAAAATACGATAAAGTATTCTTAAATTAAGTAAATTAAGTATTTGCATACATAACATGAATGAAAAAGAATAAATAAGAATCGACAGACATGAAAATTAAAGCTGCTAAGAAAGCTTTCAATGATGTATGAGGACCAAATGTGTTCACGATAATTAAGGGTATGATACCACAATCCGCTTTTTGAAAATCATCTTACCATCATCAAAGTCGTATTCACGTCATGTTATTTTTAACCTAATAAATGTTCTATAGAATTACCTTTGTATCGTACGTTATTTCTGCATCGAATATCTCATTCTATTAACCATAATTTGTCACTACGCTGAACTTTATGATAAGCTGTTTATGCTGTACAAGGGAAGAAAAAAATATACACTCTTATACACGATATTTCTACAAAATAGTAAAACTTTTTAAACGGATGGCTCTTTAATTACTTTTGAGCACGGTATACTGTTATCGAAACTTTGTAAAACTATAATGAAAAGAAGTTTCGAACGATCGGTGAAGACGTGTCCTTTTTACTATGCAAGCTTCGTCTTCGAGATTTATCGTCTTCGCCGTCTCTTCGATAGAGACGAGATTTTTCACGAGATCACCTTGTATCTTTCCTTAGAGCGCAAAAAGAGTACGGAAATCTTCGTAGTGTCGGTCGCCGAGATTGAAGAAAAAGGCATTGGTCGTAGTGAGTCGGCGAGCAATCGATAAGTTTTAGATGCAGAGTAGGTTACTCCTCGCTATCCGTGGAACAATGCGCTAAATGATGAAGTAATAAAGGCTTCTCTCGTTTATTTCGATTCCTTTCTTTCGCTCGCAGACCAATTTCTATAGATCAATTCTGCGCCCACACTTAGAGTAATTGCCACTCTATTGCGATATTGCCGCACCTCAGGCGTATATTATTAATTTCTAATTAGACAGATCGAAGTAATTACTTTCGCGATAAGCGTATCTCGTATGCGATTAATGTCATTCGAGTTTTCATTTCGTTGAATGGAGTTGGTGAATTTTATTGCGATAAAGAATGCTCGAAAGTGTGACAAATATCTCGAATATAAAAGACAACTTGAATAATCTTAATGTAACATTGTCGTTACAATTGCTAACAATTTTTAAATAAACAAATCTTCGTCATAAGCTAGCTCAATCTATGATTTTAAGTGGGTCGCTAATAATCTGTTACGATGATTGATATGGTTGCAAACGGTCAATTAAACAGAAGAATTATTATAGCGCAGATTATTATCAACAGTGAATTTTTCTCCCTTTTTGATAAAAGATATTTTAGCTCTAACCCGTGAAAAAAGACAAAATTATTGGGAACTTTATGTTGTTATCAAGCCTTACAAAATTGTAATATAAAGAATGCTGCCAAACTTCTTTCCTTAATTAATATTATAACGTTGATATTGTAATATCGGAAAATTAGGATATAAATTTTTCCCCGATTACTTACAATTTATTAATACTGAATTAAATATACAAACATAAATTGGACAGAAAACGATGTTTGTTTAACTGAAACTAAATGCGATACTCGTATCTATCTCAAATAACTTTACAGTTATTTGACAACTCTCGTCACAACGAATCTAACACACACACTCTCTCTCTCACTAACAACTCTAACAACTTTACAACACTGACAACTCGATCAATTCTCTCAACTCTACTCTCCGATGTCTCGATCAACTCTTTCAACTCCACTCTTCGATGTCTCGATCAACTCTGACTCTCGCAACACACACGCTTTTCGACTCGCACACTCTGACCTTTCGGTCGTCCCACCTTGAAATACGAAACCGTCCCTCTGATCTAACGTTGTCTATTGTTTTTCTCACATCACTGTAAGAACTAGGTGACTTTAGTCACATAGGCGCTCTTAAATGTAAACGAACCATTTTCAGGACAGAAAAAAAAAATACATGAAAAAGCTCCGCTCTCTAGCGGCTTAAACCCAAAAATTGTATCATACAACGAAAAATGTAAAGCGCCGACACATAATACAGCATGGCTACGTCGTACCGCCGCGTATCGGTACCTTTGCCTAACATACCATTACAAAAATTCACCGTTTATTGTGAATATGTACCTAAAACTGTATTCTTGGACTCAATAAACTTTAAATCTCCTAAAAAAAATGTAAACGAACCACAGAAGGACGACGGTTTTTTTCTAATTTCAACCGACCTCTAATTTAAATTGCTTTACGATATTGCAATATTGCAGATAATAAACAGAATAATTAATTATTATTATTAACATTGAGAGATATATAGCAAATATTAGGCAAATATTAATTTAAGAAGAAGGATTATACAAAGCCTACGTCTTATCGTTAAGATAATTATCAAATCTTGATGAAAATTCAATTAATCTTCAAATTGGAAGTACATCGTCTGTGCGAATGATGTATCTAACAACATATGAATTAGCGCGAATAAACGTAAAGTTAAATAAAGACGGAATTGTGCTGCTGTAAATTTTCCAGTTTATCTGCTCTCTGGTGTCATCTCCTAGCGTTCTGATGTCGTAGATGTGTTGTATGATCGCCTGTTCAAGTCAGAATACCGTACGTCAACATGTCAGTCAACAGTAATTAAACGGTCCGTTAGTCCGGATGTCTATAGTCGTTCGCCTGTGTGCTTTTGGCCTTTGATCCGAAGAATAAGATTAACCTACATCGATTGCTACCCAACAATAGGTGCTAAAGCTTGAAAGTACTATTTTACTACCCAGAGTTTTCTTACCAACATTATGGTATTCTTGGGTTCATTTTGTCTATTTCAAAAAATTGTTTATCTCTCAGGCTTTCGTGAATACCTACTGACGTCTCTCTTTTTTTGTTCGATAGATTTCCAAGCTAATTATCGGGAGATTTATTTTAATATTAATCGAAAGGCTTCAGGATATTCGAAAATGAAATTTCGCACGTAAACAAATAGATTCCAGGGTATTACGGAGAATTAAACTGACAAAATGTTCGATTGTGAAAAACAATATTTTATCCGTATCACATGCTCTGTATTTCGCTGCTGCGACGATGTACCTAAGGTGAACATTTTTATTTACTTTCGTTTTCAGTTAACAAAAAAAAAAGGCAAAAGAAAAAATGGAAAGAAAACTAGACTGTGAATTTTTATGCAAATTTACATTTTCACAGACACCGATAAAAAAGCAAAGCTTGAACAAACAAAATTTCTTATCTTTTTAGATATTTTATATATTTCTGAATTTATGATCATCTTTGTACATTTTTTCCATATTTACACTTGTCATAAATTCATAAACATCTATATCCGTAACCTTTGTTTCTTCGAGCCTAAGCTTTTGACACAAAAGAACCTTACTATAAAAATATATTGGAATTTCGTATCGATCGTAGCATAAAAATTACTAAAATACAAGAAATTAATGTAATTGATATTATCCTCCAAACTATCGTACGAAGCGAGCAGAATGACGCGGGTCTCGTTCATT
This sequence comes from Bombus huntii, assembly GCF_024542735.1. Taxonomy (NCBI): domain Eukaryota; kingdom Metazoa; phylum Arthropoda; class Insecta; order Hymenoptera; family Apidae; genus Bombus; species Bombus huntii. The sequence goes on from NC_066238.1 coordinate 24,152,107, forward strand.
TCGTAGATCCATCATTCAGTCCATCAGTTTATTGTTCGTGCTCGAGGCTATCAATATTCAAAGTTATCCACAGCAACAAGTAACAAAGCTCACCGCGATCGATCGTATATCACCAAATAGCTTTTCCATTCGTCTGAAAAGCTCGATCGCCTAAGCTAGTGGAAAAAGTTCCCCCCTGTGGACAGGACAATTTGTATTTTTCAAGCATTTGGGCCCGAAGCAATACCGGGAATCATCAGTTAAGCAACAATGAACCGAATCTGTGTTCTAGCACAATGCACCAACGTATCGAGTACGAGTTAACGAAGAGAGACAGACAGATAGACAGATGGTGACAGAGACAGAAATAGATATCGTGACCCATGAAACCATTCGACTTGTCAGAGAAATTTTTACGAATATATTACGTACGTAATAGGAAACGTTTTGAAATTTCTTTGGTACTCTAACGAGACATGTTTATCGTTATTATTTTTACAAAATACAAAACCAGCCGGGAAATTGACGGATTTTTATGCATTTATAGAACAGTTGAATGTGCAAAATTGCATAGAATGCATATAATACGCAAAAATATGTGAAATATTCGAAGTTTAATACTCGTGTTGATAAAAATAGAAATTTGCTTAAATGTCAACGATATATCAAATTCTTTTTAACTATCTTATTTAATTCCAAAATGAAGCACTAACATCTCACCAAATAAAATCTAAGAGTCAAAATTTTAGTATATTCATTGTAATATTCTAAACCGTTCGTCGCTAAAATTTCAGGAGACTCCGAATTTTGTTTGACTAACATAGTTGCTATCAAGATGCAACGCCTATAGTAACTTTTGAAAGTATTTCAGCATTTATCGCATTCGTGCAGATATGTATACCATACATATTACACGTGTATTATACAAAATTCTTTATATATATTGGCAAAATAATAAATTTTAATAACATATAAAAACAATCCAAAAACATAGAACTTTCAACACATTTCAACACATCTTAAGCACGGGATTAATACTAAAGATGTCCTCAAATAAATATTAGAACCAATTTATAATGAATAATTGATTGTTTAAATATTTTGGTGATCTTTATGAATTTCAAAATTTTACCAATATAACCGTGATTGTCGCGTTTCATTGTCGCAGTGTTAATGAAATTTCAAAATGTTTTACGATATACGCACGATATATTTATAAGTACTTTCGTCAGTCACTGCATATGGCAATATTAATGATATACTGAACATAAATGGAAATAACTAAAAAAATAGATTCTTTTTATATATATGTATTCAAAAAAAAAAATATGTCACATTTTTCGTCTTATAGGGGAACAATTTTATGTTATCGAAACTGTCTCTTTGACTGGTTTTGAGATTACAGGTATGTAAATATGAAACCGGAATTTTTATACAGAAAATACACGTTTATTGTATTGTATTATTGTATTCATATTGTATGAAAATGATTAAAAATATTTTATTCAAAGTATTGCCCATCGCTAGCTATACATTTTTTCCACCTGTCTGGCAATTGGTGGATGCCACGCCAGAAAATTGTCGCTCTTTTGAGGCAAACCAGTCATCGAGCCATTTTCGTACATTTTCGTAAGAAGCGAAGTGTTGGTCAGAAAGTGCGTGTCCCATCGATGCAAATAAATAGTAATCGGACGGAGCCAAGTCTGGTGAGTAAGCCGCGTGCGAAAGTATTTCCCAACTGAACGCTTCGATCGTTTTCTTGATCGGTTTTGCTGTATGTGATGGTGCATTATCACGAAGCAAAATTACTTTGTGTTGCCTTTTTTGATATTCTGGTCGTTTTTCACGCAAAGCTTGCTTCAAATCGATCATTTGTTGTCGGCAGCGCTCGGTATTAACGGTTTCGCTAGGTTTTAACAGCTCATAATAGATCACACCCTTCTGATCCCACCAAACACAGAGCATTGTCTTGCGTCCATAGCGATTTGGTCTTGTAGTCGATGTCGGTGGTTCGCCTGGAGCTACCAATGATCTTTTACGCTTAGGATTCTCAAAATATATCCACTTTTCATCGCCAGTCACAATTCGGTGGAGAAACGACTTTCTTTTGTATCTGGCGAGCAGCGTTTCGCAAGTGGTTTTCCGGTTTTCCTGCTGTCTTTCATTCGGTTCGTGTGGAACCCATTTTCCCACCTCCTGGATCTTTCCCATGGCTTTCAAACGTATGGAGACGGCTTCTCGTGTCACGTTTAATCGATCAGCGAGTTGTTGTTGCGTTTGAGCGTCATCCTCGTCCAACGATGCTTGCAATTCGCTGTCTCGAAACTTTTTCGATGGTCTTCCGCGTTCTTCGTTCCTCGCGTCAAAATTGCCACTTTTGAATTTTTTAAACCACTCAAAGCACTGTGATTTACCAAGAGCATGCTCACCGTAAGCTTCGACAAGCATCGATGCGATTCTGCAGCAGTTTTCTTCGAATGGTAACAGAAAATCAATGCTGTCCGCACATCGTAGTTTCCAGGCACAAAATTTGACATGTTCAACGCTATTACAAACTATGCTGTTGTATGAAACTTGTATTGTTCTGAGTCGAAAATGTTTGTGAGACGTCAACGAGGACTTTTGGCATCGATGACGCAGTTTAATGATAACTACATTATCAGCTAGGGCCATCTGTAAGCCAATTCCGGTTTCATACTTATAGACCTGACATTACAAACTATGATGCTGTTGTATGAAAGTTGTATTGTTCCGAGTTGAAAATGTTTGTGAGACGTCAACAAGGACTTTTGGCATCAATGACGCAGTTTAATGATAACTACATTATCAGCTAGGGCCATCTACAGGCAAATTCCGGTTTCATAATTACAGACCTGATACGTATGTAATCCTTATATGCTAAATATTAATATTTCAAATATTTAATAAGTTCGCATCTCAAGCGCTGATTTTACGTTTAAATTAAAACAACTACTCTTTCGTCAACTTTACGAGGATGTAAGATTACAACAGATAATTTCCAACTTCTGCAATATATGTGCATACATTTTCAGATTCGTTTCGCAATTTTCTAATATGAACACGAGTCTCATAGCAAGGGTAATGAAAGTTTCGTATTACACAGGGAATATATTCATGGATAATTTCTATGGTAAGCATTCAAATACTTTCGCGAACCGCTGCGGATAGACAGAGAGACAAATCGAGGGGAAGAGAGAGGATGGATTTAAAGCAAGACAGCGAGCAGTCTGTGTACAGACGGAGTTGGTCTCATGGAGCATAGAATCGATTTGTCGTGTTCACGCCCTCGAATACGAGGGAGACAGAGGATGGATGCAACGAGTAATGGGATGTAGGATTAACCCGGTGAAGAAGGATTGCTTGTTCCTTTCCACGAATTACCTTCTACTCGAAGAACGCTCTCGGTGTTTGCTGGCTCTCACGTTTTCCGTGGCACCATCCCGATGGAAATGTTGGCAGCACCACTTCGATGTCTGGCCACCTTTAAGATCTCGACCAACTTTTCCTCAACGTTTAATCCGCTCGAGAAACGTAAATCTCGAGCATTACCGACGTTCAGTTTGTTGCGGAACAATCCTCGGATTCTAAAGTCGATGAATGCAGCCGTAGTTGGATCGTGGAAACAAGAATTTTCATTTATTGCTTCTGGTTATTGCGCTCAGACGTCTATGCGTACAAATCTAGTTGTTTATGCGCACATTCGTCGCAATTCGCATATTTCCGTCCACTGCTGTATCCTTGTAGAATTTGCTTTATGGAGAAGTGGCGTGCATAAGTTTTTCGTAACGTGCAAATTAGTTGGCAAACTTTTCGGCAGAACTCGCGGAATTAGTTCAGGGTGTGGTATCAATTTATGATCGCTATTGATCGCGTTGGAGGTTGCAGATCTTGGAACATTCGATTAACAGATACGTATGCCATTGTATTTTATATTTTGTGTTACGAGATTATTATAAATAATTGAACATATTCCGCTTCGAGTCTTCTCTTTTTCTTATTGCGATGCATAACGAAAAGATTTCAATTGGATAAGATATTACAAATTACTGAAAATTGATTCATTTTAGATGTTAGAGTAACATCTAAGTCAACGTTACAAAGAATGTTGTTAATGTGATTATTTCGTACAACCGAATTGACAATAGTTTATTTTTATATTATATTGTCGTATAAAATGTCCTGTAAACAAACAGAAGAATAATATAACGCCAGAAAATGAAAATAGTTTTCGACTTCACGTTTCAAAGACTAAGATGAATTTTACTATAGATTTGTCTAATCTCAATCAATTGATTGATTTTTGTGATTATATGAAACTGATACCAGTAAAAATCGCGAAAAATATAATTTATAGCGAATGAGGAATAACAGAAAATATAAAAATAGATAAGAATTTAAGTATGATATTATGCAAGTTCTGCTTTATTTTATATAGAAGATTTAAAATATAGCGCTTTTAAGATATACGAGGTCTTATTATTCACAAAATAAAATTGAAAATAGTATCTGATATTAATTTTTGTTCGTACTAACCAATTGTAATTTTGATACAAACTAATTGTCATTATTCATTACCTTTCCATACGTGTATGCTCAATTTAAAGTGAGCTGTTAAAGCGTGCAAAATCTAGAATAGTAGTTTCTATAATTATTTGATCTGAAGATTTATTCGTATACTATAACAAATTAATTATTAAATTTTAAAGCGATTCGACATGCTAAAACTGAAGCTATTTTAAACGTTATTCCACAAATACACTTTGCACTAGTCTAATAATATGCATTACTAAATCAAAGAACATCGCCAACAATATAGTAGCTGAATATTAAATTTAATATTCAAATAATCAGAAGTCAGATATAAAAATTTAAAAATCGAAAACAATAAAAGATGGTATAGAGGAAGAATAATTGCAAATAAGCGATGAATATAGAAGCTATCATATTAAATCAATACTCTGATAAAGACCAATATTCATTGGCAGTCGGAGTTCGGACCATTTCGCCCATTTAAATTCAAAAGGAAGACGGTTTATATTCTTGGAATAAAACCAGAAATAGTGTGTCCCACTTCCATTCGTTAACTCGGAGTGCTTTGTCAGTGCAAGCAACTCAAGTTAGTGCGAAGAGACTGCTTTCTTCATTAAAATGTAGAGTGTTCACCTTATTACCAGCGACCGTTTTTCGCGTAAGTGACAGGCGAACGAAGAAAATGAAAGAAGAGGTTCGCTTCTACTATCACTTAATAGCTTTAATAGAATTTCCTGGTACAAAAATTTATAATTAAAGATATTATATACTTATTACGCTATTCGATATTTCATAGCGTAAACTTTCAATTGAAATAACTCAGAAATTCATTGATACCTACGCTAGCGCTCAAAAGTATTCAAACATTTGCTTATTTTTGACAAAATGTATTTTAATTACGAAATTGCAATCAAGTCAAACTGCGATGATTTTATGCTGCATAATCAACGTAGCTAACCCTATTAAGTAGATCTTTGCAATATGCAATGATCAAATTGACGTTCGTAAACAACATATCCTATAGAACTATATTATTGTGCACACTCTATATCTGCACATCTTTTAATTTCTGAATTACAAGGTATATAAAACCATATTAAAACCTGTTTGGACCTATGGGATCCAACTATGGGGAACAGCGAGTAATTCCAACATAGAAATTTTCCAACGATTCCAATCAAAAACTCTAAGATCCTTAATAGATACACCTTACCAACGAAACAATACATCGCGACCTTAAGATACCTACAGTTAAAGAAGAAATATCCAAATTCAGTAATAAATATAACATAAGAATTAACAACCACCAAAACCCATTGGTTACTCAATTACTTGACACGACGGTTTAGATCCGCAGCCTAAAAAGACATTAGATTTAAACATCAGATTCAACTAGAACCAAATATACGATAATCATTTATTATTCACGTTATAGTAGCACGTCAGAATAATTTACTTATAATTCTCAATGAGAATTGATTGTAAACTACTTCCAAATAGAAAACAAAAATTATAAGGTAAATTAACACTTTGACTGCCACGCGTATTTTCAAGGAAATCTCCGTCAGGCCACGCGTACAACAGTACCAAGCGTTCTCTGCTAGGTGCTCCCATCGATATTTTAGTAATGCGAATCGCTCAAGCGGTGGTCTCAAGAATGATCTTTCGTTTCGTTTGTTCGCAACGTTAAAACCACTAGCTGTTGTTGAATATAACGAAGGAAAGTGTGGTATTGATTATTCCGACCAAATGGTTTCTGATGCCACCACAATTAGAAAAGGAATCAAATGGTACAGAAAACTTGGCATTCGATTCCTTCTGGAAATTTCTGTTATAAACGCTTTGACAGATTACAAAATTGCAACAAGAAAAAATATAAATATTAGAATATTTAGACAATTGTTAGTTCGAAAATTATTAGGGTTGTCTGAAAATACAAAAATCCTTGTCTTCGACGGAGTTCGGAACTCGCCGAGAACGGAATATCGCCGTTCGGAAAAATGATTCCGGAAGAAGCATTAGACGCGCATGCGAACTATGTTATGCAAATAAAAGACGTCGAATGGACCGAACAAAGCCACGAAAGAATTTGAAGAAAACAACAACTATAGTCCAAATTGTCCCGATCAACCTCACCTATGTATAGAATGCTTTAAAGTTTTACATTTTAAATAATTTTTTTAATAAACCATTTTCGTATTTTTATCTTATAACAATTCAACTATTATTACAATTAATTATTAATTATCAATTTATTATTATGGAATATCTTTTCAAATACCTACGACGATCCTTCGCAAGTAGTCAAATAAGCGACACCCTAATATGTGTTACGTGGCCTGACCAGATACTTTGCTGACACCCGAATACGGGTGTCATGACAGTCAACGTGTTAAGCAACCCTTTGTCTTTCCTCATATCCCCACCATGTACGTGTTCCTCAACCGACCACGGCCATGGTCACATAGGTCTTTTTTCCGCGTAACTATTCGACTGAAGGACCGACGACACATTTGTAGAGGTTTATGTGTAGAGGATGGTTGTTACGTGAGGTTTAAAAGACGAGATTGCTCGTTGTTGAAACCGTTGAATATATTTAGAGTAATAAATTAATGCACAGACTATACGTGAGTCGTTAGTACAAAGTATAAATCGCAAAATAAAATCGCGGATAAATACTCGTTAATACCCGGTAGGCGCCCGGTGGCGGTCAACGTGTTAAAGCAGGTCTTTTAAACCGACAGAAAAACGTCAAATGTTAATGTATGTAGTAGTATATATAGTAAATATTCAAATATATTATTGCTATATTTGTAATAACTGACTAGATTTATATAGTTTTCTTTTATCTAATTTGTACTTTACAATTTGTCCAGCTGGACATTTGGTCAATTTCTCTAACTTTATTGCTAAATAACATGTGGATGGCTACCCCCAGCGGGATACCATCTTCGAGTTTGTCTATTTTATTTCTTTAGTGAGTTCAGTGAGGTGTTTTCTTTTTAGTTTTCTTTCTATATGGGTTTTGCTCGTTTCAGTAGCCAGCTGGTTTGGATGTGTTGCCATTCTTTCCTTGTATTTTTTTGCGTATCTGCTGATTTCTTCTTTGACCGTTGGTATATATATAGTTCGGCAATTCCATTATAAATTAGTAAATACTGCCCCTAATTATTAATTCAGCGTTAATTTGTATAACTTGGTAAAGTTCATATACTGTCATAATAAATCGACCGAAGTATTGGGATATTTATGAACGATAATTTATAGTGAAATTTCGTTGAAGATTATATCTGTACAATTTAATTCAAATTAATCTGAATTTCTACTCTTTTTGCAATTTTTATTAACTTTCAGAGATATTGAAATATCTTTAGCTAGTTAAAGTTTCGCTTCGAAGCTAAAATATAATTTTAAAAAACATAATGTTTGGGATTTTGTGTGGTCTTCAGTTTGCAGCACGAACGGCATATTTGCTACTTTTTGGGAAGTTGGAATTTTCCACACTACATATTCTAAGGTTTGCAACTTGGACCGCATCGAGAGCTCAATTGGCATCCTAAGCACTCGACGGATCTTCTCAGCAATAAATTACGTGACATAAAGCTCGACACTCGCTACGCACCTTCGACCATGAACGCACAAGACGCAAAACATGCGGGACGCCCACGATAGTTCGACAGTTATAGGATTCGATAGAAACAGTTTCCCTAAACTGACAATTAGAATATAAGCACCAGGTGTTTCAAGAGACGAGACTCATCACGCACTCGCCTAGGTTTAAACTCCGTTACTTACAGTTCACACTCTTCCGTTTATACTAAACAGTTCAAATAAACCTACTAAACACGAGCTTAATAGACATCTTTAATCTACCTCCACCTTGAGCGTTAACCACAAAGGATATAACCTAACAAACACGAAGATGGTACCCCGCTGGGGGTAGCCACCCACATGTTATATTATTATACCACTAAGCTATAATATTTTACCAACTGTCCTACTGGACAAATTGTAAAATTTAAATAAATAAATAAATAAAAAACCTTGAGCGTTAATGTCGTTCAAGGCTCGCGACCTCAACCGAACAGTTGGAACTTGACTGATCGCCACCTAGTTGATAGGTCGCAACACATAATTTAGTAATAAATTACAAAAATATGTTATACAAAAAATTTCCAAGATAATTGGTATGCAACATTTAGTGCCGTACAATATAAGCTTGGCATTTCATGTGTCAAATGACGTTTTTCCACATTATTACATATAACCACGTATCCGCCAACTACTCGCAAATTATAAATTCCCCTGTCGTTATACCGCACAATTTATTCGAAAATAAAGCTTTATCGAGAACATTGTTGAAATTACTTTCCGCAATCTGTCGCACGCAACGTTCGTTGCTGTCATTATAAACTTTTGACTCCGGCGAATTTCTCGTTTATCGTATTAAAATTAACACCCAACGAGATCGACCAGGCGACGAGAATTAACCAAGAGAAAAGAGGTAAAAAGAGAACAGAAAAAAGAATACTGTTATCGGAAAAATTGCAATAATTTTATCGTTGCTTTTCCATAGAGATGCATCTCGATATGTTCTGACGAGGGTCAAACAAAACGCAAAACACGAGCACGTAAATGTATGCGGTATGCCCGTACGAATGTGAAAAAATGCAAAGTGGACAATATATAACTGACTAGTTTCTTTTATTAATTGTTATTAATATCGTTATTAATTTTTATATAAAATGAGAAACACACAAATCTTTTATATTAGCCTGTGAGTTGTCTATGACATATAGAAGACTAAAGAGAAAACACCCCATTGACCTCACTAAAGAAATAAAATAGACAAACTCGAAGATGGTATCGCGCTGGGGGCAGCCATCCATATGTTATTTAGCAATAAAGCTAGAAAAATTTGCCGAATGTCCAGCTGGACAAATTGTAAAGTACAAATTAAATAATAAAAAAAAATCTCTAGACGCCGAACAAACTTGACTTCTCTCGATCACGTTGCTTATCTTACAGTAGCACGTTTCAGCTGTTCAGGATTAGATGGTCTGTTTTAATTATAGAAGAGCATTCGTCTTATCGAGGAGCTGAATCCTTTGACAGATTGTGAGAATGTACAATTTTGGAATGTCCAATTCTAATCCATGAAATAGTCGCTTGGTCTCTCCTGGGAAGTGTACTAATAGACCGCTTATGTTAAAATATGACAGCAGCATATGAGATCTATGGACGTAAAATATACACAAAAAATATGAAAAATATGTCAATAACATGTTTGACATAAGTTTGGTGCGTCGGATATTATTTTTTATACAAAATTTAGCAATAGATATTTAATAATACTTCTACGTTATTTTATGCGATAATAAATTATAGACGCCTTGTCAAAATTTGCAGTTAGTAACTGACAGAATTTACGTCTCTGATATAATGTTTATTTATCTTTCCAGGCATTTATTTTTTAAAAATTTAAGAGAACGTGTCCTATGTCTACTTGTTATTCACCTAATTCACGTAGCAGATAACGATGCTATAATTTTAATCAAACCGAACCATCCTCATTCGAAACATAAACTAACAACATACACTTAACCAACTAAACATTACAAATATACCGTAACATCTGTTCTATATTTCATATCGATCACTACTACTGTTATCAGCAGTTTACACAGTTATCATAAGGTGAATCTAATGAGATAAATATATCACAGAAGTACGTGATACGCAATATGTTTTGTATATAATATACAGGGTGGTTGATAACTGGTGGTACAAGCGGAAAGGGGATGATCCTACGCGAAAAAAGAAGTCGAAAATATAGAGTAATTATATTTTCTATTTTCTATAAATATAGAAAAATTAAAAAAAAATTTTTTATTCTATATTTTCGACTTCTTTTTTCGAGTAGAATCACCCCCTTTCCGCTTGTATCACCAGTTACCAACCACCCTGTATATGTAATTTTGTGTAGGAAAATGCAAAGTAAAGAAGATATTTTTAGAATCTTCTAACCAAGCTACTTTGGTTTCGTTTCTCTGCTTGCATTCTAGAAATATAGATACATTCGCATGAACATCAGCAGCCTAATTACATATTAACTTTCTGCACTTCTTTCAAATACACTAACCTTATTTTCGATTCTTCCCAAAGGTGTATTATAATACTTTAGTGATTAATAGGTAAATTGTACGAACAAATATACTGACAATGATTATTATTATTAGACGTCAAATACAACGTTCTGATATTATATACCGTACATAGCTTCCAAAAAATAATAAATGATTTATGTCAAAAAGCGCGTTATTTTTTACTTTATATAAAAGTTAATGACAATAGGTTCTTAATCATTTAGATATATATCGTTCACCGTATATGAAGGTTGGAAAATGGTCGAAGAAAACCGCCTATTTTCGCAGTCGAGCCGATATTGCAGTCGAAGCGATGTAATCTCGTAATGCCTCGTGCCTCAATTACTTCTAATGGCTTTAACCTGTCACCCCTCGTGGCCAGTCTGTCAATATTTATAAGGTGTTTCCACCTATGTTACACGTTATTGCGTTCTAGGTGAGAGAATCCGACGAAGATTGCTTCTTTCCTTATTCCTTTTTGGTACTTTTATAAGTCACGAGCGAAGTTAATGGCTATCGAACACTGTTCCCCTAGTCGTCTTTGTCGATTTAGCAATAATTGCCTTTTTACGCCTTAAGGGTTATTAGTCGTCTTTATTGCATAGAATTTAGAATTCAAGTTAAAATTAAATAGGAAATTATTGTAGTCACACATAACCCAACAGCATCATTCGAGGGTTCAACGGGATGGATGTTGTATTAGAAATAGATTTTGATTTGTAAATTGTTAAACATTGCTACGTTCTGCAACACATTCCCAATTCATTCGTGCTTTATTATCGGGAGAAGATGTTTTATATTTGAGAAAAATATGAGAAAATCGTGTTTAATGTACGTGATTTTTGTGCTGAGGCATTAATGTAGGAATGTTATATTATTAGTTTGTAGGTAACAGTATGATCAATACAATATCGTTTGCACTCACGCGTAATCGAATATAAAACCCTGTTTCACGTATTCGTTACTCACTACTTCTACGACACAACGACACAACGATCTTCACACGACGACGATAAATTCAACTCTGACTCTCTCGACTCTCGTTACAATGTTTTCTATGCTCACCTTTTTCCCAACATACCTTGGTAACGCTCGCAACACTCTTTGACAACGTCAACGTATCTTGACAACGCTAATAAACAATTACCCCTCTCGCCACGTCCTTCCCTCATGTCACGCTATCCCACATTAATAATCTTTCGGCTCGTATAAAATCTAACAATAGAGATTTTTATATCAAATAATAAAATGAAATTACATAGCATCACCGACTCGCTTCGGTTAATAACAAACCACTAAGAAAGACACGCGAAGGACCGTCAGACAGGATCAGGGCCGTCCAAAATTGTCGCTATTCTATAAAACTGCCGCCACGTAATTGTAATAAAATTTCACGTTGTTCGCATAATATGCTCCGTGGTTGATCGTTGCACGAAGGTAAATATAACCCGTCATAAATATTCAATGAGGGGAAGAAAAATACGGAAATATATAAATGAGACAAAATGACGAGTTCGAATGAAATTGTACGCGTCGAAAGAAAGCCTGACATTCTGCAATCTGTTTTACGCTGGTTCGTTGATTTTCGAAGCGACCTTCATTTTTTTATACTTCCTTTTCTTCCCGCTGTAACATTCTCGTCTCGTTTTATTTTCTTTTCATTCATGTAAATTGTCCTGGGCGTATTGTCAAGAATCGCGCGAATGGAAATGTAGCACTGTTGGTCTCTCTTTCAACGTTGAAAGTCTTGCTTTTTATCGTTTTCTCGTATCAGCAATCAGTCTTAAATCGCTGCAATTTTTCCGAGTATCTTTCTTTTATGTCTCTTCCCTTTATTCTCTTCTCCTTATTAATTCAATTCCTCCTTTTATTTCCTGAAAATTATATCCGTTACCAAAAATTGCCTTGTCCGAAGTTTTATAAGCATAATAAGAATTTCTTCTGTATATGTGTAAATTACATTATTAAGTCTGGGTTGTTCCTTTTGAGTGCTGCAAAATTCAATCGAACCTTAAAGAGATGATTTTCCCAACGGAATAAGATAATTTGGAATTATTGACTTATTTATTATAATTATTTATTATTTAATATGATCAAAAAGTCTATCGCATTGTTTCGTTCACTCTTTGAAAATAATTATGTGTAGAATGTATATAATATACGGCAAATTAATTATTGTGAGAATATAATAAATTGCTCGTTTTATCGATCGTATAGCATAATTTTTAACATATTTTAGCGTAACTGACATTTAAGAGAAACAAAATTACGAATAATATTGGTACATTCGGAATATTGTGTAGAAAGATTGTGAAATGAAAAGAGATAGTTCGTTTGTTAATTGTTATTTCATTTATTTGTTTACTTACTGGCTTGTGCATCTATGTTTTATATTCTGATTATATAAATTCATTTGAGCATATAATAAGTGTTAATTAAGTGTGTATTAAGAAATACAGATATCTTATCAAATGGTAATATGTATATTTAACTTTCTGTTTTAACATCAATTATTTAGAATTAGTATAGTCTAATATGCAGAAAGAAAGATCAGTTATTAAACAATAAATGATTAGAAAATATAAAAAATTTCATCTTTCTGGCAATTGAATAAATCCTGCAGATTCTTATTATTTCTCCAAGTTTTTGTTAAAAATATTTTATTATTCCTGGAAATATGGCCAACAAAAAAAAAGACAGAATATCGTTTAATCTTGTTATTTAGTTAACAACCACATACATCTGTCTGTAATTTTGTTTCCATTACATAATAAATAATCGATTCATATAAATATTTTGAATTATTAAAAAATTCAAATTAATGACCAGTAATTATCAATAAGAATTATTTGTAAATTTCATTTGAAACCTATCTCTAACATTCGAATTCATAATTCTAAATACGTAATCATACGACAAGCATGGAAATAGGAGAGTCAAAAATAATATAATTGAACAGATACTATCAATAACAAAAGCACAAAGACAAATTTTATGTCACTTAATCTTACAACAGTTTGGAACTTCGTCAAAAATAATTAAAAACCGGCCATTAAGAAAGGAAAGCAACCTTAGAGTCTGCATCCAAAGAAAATTCCTAAAATTCATTCTGCAAAACGATAAAAGCGTCGTTAACCAGCTAGTTGAAATGGAGCCATGAGAAAAGCATTAGACGACGAGCTGGTAGTAAGTAAATTTTGCTGCAAAAAATCGAGTAACGTGGAACTTCTAGGATAATGGCGTTTCGCATGCAGCGGTGGAAACTTTTCCCATAACGAACAAGAATAAAGCGATTCGAAAGGAATGGGAGAAAAAATTATAGCGAAACTCCAGAAGAAAGGAGAACAGAGAGAATCGAAAAGAATTACCAACTACATTTTTAGACATTATTAATTCTAACAAGTTCCATTTAACACTGTATTTTTACTCTTTAGAAGCTTCGGAAAAATCAAAGCGTTCTCTCCATTTGAGTAATTGAACGCTTTAGTAAACTATGAAAAAGGGAACGAATAATAATATCCAACCTTAATACATTTCATGCGAGTTATCGTCAATGACAATTTTTATTTTTTATATTCCTATTATATGTTGTTACGACATTTTTGTGAATTTTTTGCAGTTTCTAATAACATAATATTAATATCGAATACAATCACAATTTAATACATTACCAGCTCTGATCATTCTTCTGAAGAGCAATTTTAGGAAAATTGCTGGGTATAATATAGCTATATTATAATATGTTGCGTTTTGTTATAAATGAGACTACATATTCTATTCTTATAATCATGACTAATTTTTTTTTCTTTTTTTTTTTAGTGCATTATAATCAGTACCATTATACTTTTGCGTTCGTTATTAAATGAAAAATTCATCTCGGAAGTGCTAAATATTATATAAGATAAATGTTTCGATGCTGGTGGATGTGACACAGAATATATGAAAATCTACTATATAAAAATCACTCTACTTAAAGACATGACATCAATCATGCATGGCAGCAATTTGTCCATAAGATGAAAGATCTTATTCTTTCTAAATTAACGAAGATACACGATGACATTGATACGAATTCTCAACTACATGACGATCAGTCAGGTTGCATCTGATCGGTTGATATCGTGAACCGTGAACGCCATTGTCACGTAGGAGACACAAGAAGTCACGAAATTAACAAATAACCGGTGATTTACTCGCGTCGTAGTTCGAACGTTTCGTGAGTAAGGTAAAAAATTCGGACTTTAGATATGATAGCAAAATTTATTGTACGAATCCAACAGAGTAGCGGTTCAGAGTGTTAGAGTTCTTTTTATTATTATTATTATTTAATTTGTACTTTACAATTTTTACTTTACAACTTTACAAATGTCCAGCTGGACATTTGGTAAATTTTTCTAACTTAATTGCTAAATAACATGTGGATGGCTACCCCCCAGCGGGATACGATCTTCGAGATTGACTATTTTATTTCTTGAGCGAGGTCAGTTCTCTTTAGTCTTCTTTCTATGAAAGTTTTGTTCGCTTCAGCAGCCAGCTGGTTTGGATGTGTTGCCGTTCTTCCCTTGTATTTTTCTGCGTACAACGGTTCAGAATCTTGCAATAGAGTGTGTCAAGTACTGATTTTGGGAACGTTCATATGCTAGGGTTTGGGTTGTCGCCAGGCGCCGGTCATAGTTGGCTATCCCGTTACTGCCTTCTGGGCCAGGGACACTAGCTGATTATCGTCTCGATGGTTGTGGTCGGCAGGATGTTTGTCAGACGTGGTTTTTCTATTATTATTTTATGACCCTGTGGCATTATTAACGCCCAAGATGGAGGTGGATTAAAGATGCAGAGTAATGTTATGTTTAGTAGATTTATTTGCACTGTGTAGTGAAGACTGTTTGAAGAGTCTTTGCCTGACCCTTATATATGTCGGAGATGAAAGGAAAACCGGAGCCTTCCCTTTGCAATTTTGAGGAAGCCTTCTAATGCTTTAGCCTAGATTTTATTATAACTGTAATTAAGCAATTGTCATTTGTAATTGTTTGATATTTGTGAAAGCGGGCTCGAGGTGACAATTGGTCGCCGAACGTAGCCACGGTCACGGGATAAACGTTTTGCCTGACGAAGGTGTGGATCGGTTGTATTGTTCTCCCTAGAAATCACATAGAATTGTACTTTAGAGATGTCGATATAATGGGACACACGTTGTATTAGGAATCAATCTCCAGACAGAAACTGCCTAGCAACGGCGTTTGGATTTTTCTCGATGTTTCCAAAGAGTATACAACAAACTTTTGACAGAAATTGCCTAGCAACAACGATTGGAACCTTCTCGATGCCTCCAGCGAGCATATAACAAACAAATGCAGTCGTATAGCGAAAAAGATTTTCATCAGATATTCATTCGTGTGATCGCATTGGAAAGTGATACATCGAGCAATTTACCGAGTGTCTCAGCAATCGTATTTTTGTGTTAAAAATTATTCTACGCATAGTAAAGAGTTATCCCGTTGACCGTGGATTCGTTTGAACTCCGGAACATTGTTAATAGCGTTAATTAAATTCATTATTCGTAAAACCTATCAATCGTTAATCTCATTATTCGTTAAATTTATTATTCGTAAGACATATTATTCGTTCCTCTTATTGTTCGTTAAACTTATTATTCTTTAATCTAATTATTAGTTAAACTTATCGTTTGTTAATCTTATCATTTATTAAACTCATTATTCATAATATTTTGTAAAATCTTGTTTATTCGCGTAAATATATTCTCTGTTTTCGTAAAACAATGGCTAATTCAAACGAAGCATCATTACGCGCCTTAAATCCTAATGTTAACCCGACATATACTAACTCTTCGTCCCGGGGTTTACTTACCATGGTTTCTATGAGGTGGGAATCTATTCCTTCCAATTTTATAATTGTGTATTGAGCATTTAGGTTGTTAATTAATGTTAAGGTAAGGAAAGGATTCGGAAATACAAATAGTTTACTTTATTTTACACACAACAGCTATACATATATATTACACTCTGAAGACCTCGATAACCTTGTTGCATCCACGCTTGTTCTCAACCGACTCTTCCAGATTCTTCTAACATCTGGCAACAGTCTTTTGTCTCCACTAAGCCTGGACTCCCTCTAACGCTTACACACACATTCACATGTACAGTGTAAATGTATCATCTACCCAACAATTAAGCTTTTGATGAGATTCGCATCGTAAAATTTACAGCTTTGGAGGTAGGAAATTCGGACTTTCTTAAAAAGAAGGCAGATGTAGCGTCCATGTCGTAAACTGATGATTATCCAAAATCCCGAACAGATATAATCGCTGAATAGTTCTTTAAAATTGACTAAATACCAAATTAAGTATTTGAAATAGTCCAAGTGGAATTAATCTTCATTGTTCGATCGTTCGCGGAGAGACGCGATCGCGAGGAAGCGGACCAACGGGAGTCGTAAATTCCCGTTAAGATTAGATAATCGACGCCACGAAATGATCGCTGATAAAGGATATAATCTAACAAACACGAAGATGGTACCCTGCTGGGGGTAGCCACCCACATGATAATCAAACAGCCAAAAAATTCTACCAAATGTCCAAATCGGACAAATTGTGAATGTAAACAACTAAATAAAAAAAAAAAAAAAACGAAATGATCGATCCCCTATTTCATTTATGATAATAGAGGTGGTTGAACTGATTATAACACTGAAGTAACAGGTTACAATATACACCTTATTCCAGGAACTTTGTAGACATAGACAATTACGCTCGGTGCGTAAAGATTTAAGTTAAACAGACGGCTGATCTAAGGCTGATAAACCAATCAAGACGTTGACTGGTCTAAGGATGGCAAACCAGTAAAGTTCGGTGACGATGCTACCTCAGAAGAAAACTATTGTTGGGTGTTGGTCGCCTAACCATCGGTCGCTTGCGGATGGAAATGACCATAGAACATAGGAAACCCGATCTTTCCCATTTTTTACCTGACGGAACAATAACCATAAGGAACATCTCGATTTGAATATATTTTGTAACAATTGCGGGCCCTAACAGTAAAATACGAATGCTTAATTTTTGACAGTTCCTTAGGATTAGAGCGGTCCGACTAATTATATTTGCACAGACAATGGCCGTCTCGACCGAGGAATGAATTCTAGGTTACGCAAAGCGTCATCGGACGTAACATCATATAATGTATTTTGTAACAAAATCATCAAACAATATTTGTAAATACATTGAAAAGTAGTGCATGCGATGGAATATTTTTGTCACGTTTCCTTTTAACGAAACAAATTTCCAAAAGAAACGAAGAGTGCAAGAACAGTACAAAATAATACGATTAATGCTATTCGCTATCACTATCACTATTAATGGTCTAATTGTTAACTAATAAAGGATATCACCCAAGTGTCACGCGCTAATTTTGACGAAACTCTGCAAATTCGTATAGCAGGCAAAAATGTTCGATGTTTGTTTTTCTTTATCGGTAATCGTAGATAAAAAAGTTTTCAAATTTCAGATCGAAAATATATTTTTTGAAACGTCTTTTTTTTATTATTTAATTTGTACTTTACAATTTGTCCAGCTGGTAAATGTTTCTATCTTAATTGCTAAATAACATGTCGATCCCCATTTTTAAATAATTTTCGAGCTAGTATTACTTATTACTATTATTATTATTGCTTAGTTCGTGCCTTTCTGCATAGTCTGCGTCTTTTTTCTCCCTCTTCTTTCCAGTATTCCCTCGCTTTGGTCTCGTTTCCGCATCTGAATCTGGCCAATATTCTTCCGTCCTTCCACTTCATCCTCCCTTCTAAGTACATTGGTCATTTTTCTTTGGCTATATTTCTGTAGTGTACATTATATTTGGATTCCCTTATCCTTGTCCCCCTTCTCTCTTTCTTCTTTCTTCTATAGTTTGGTCTGCTGTCATCCTTTTTTGCTCCTCTCCTGTTTCTACCTGCGTCCCTCGCTTTCTCACCTCTTCTAATCCCTTCTTTCTCTTTCTTGCTCTTTTCCCTTCATGGCCATTTCCCCAGTTTCTCTCTCTTTCCTTTATACACTCCTTTACTTATTCCTTTTTTGCTTCTAGGGCTTTCTCTTCGTACCTCGTTGCTATTTTTAATGCTCTTTCTCTTATTTCTATTAACTTGCATTTTTCTATCAATATATAATTTGGTGTTGTCATATCTAAACCTAATATCCATTTCGCA
This sequence comes from Bombus huntii, assembly GCF_024542735.1. Lineage (NCBI taxonomy): Eukaryota > Metazoa > Arthropoda > Insecta > Hymenoptera > Apidae > Bombus > Bombus huntii. The sequence continues at coordinate 24,170,994 of NC_066238.1, forward strand.
TATCTCCTTTGTACTCTATCCAGTCTTTCTTCCATGTTCCAACCCTATACCAAACAGAGCCACGCTCTCTACGAGTGCTCCAAACATCTTCATTCTCCTTTTGTAGTCCTGTTTGAATATTCTTTCTACCACGCTCCATGTTTTCTTCATTACTATTGTTAACTTTCGAGCTAATATTTATCGCACATTAAAAATGTGTATTCTCTTTTTAATGTTTTTTTCACATTAAAAATACTGTATTCTCTTTTTTATCATTTTACAACGTTGATACAACGAGCAGTACCAGCGATACAGCGATACTGTAGCGGCACCCGGCAATGGAACTTTCTGATATAAAATATGTCACAGAAGCGTAAGGTCGACATGCCTAATGAGCCATCGGTACCCTACGGCCCATCTGCCGAATATTCGGAAGAAGGCGTTCGTGGCAACGGTCATAGACGAACAAATGCGCGCGTAGTGGGGATGTCGAAGGGCGACAGAAGAAACGAGAAGAAACATTTGAGTTTTAACAGCGAAGCAGGAGAGTCTAGTTGTAACCGAGAAGTGAAAATAGTGAGAAGTTTTCGAAACGAGTGTTAAATAAATATATCGTTAAACACCGCCGAGTATTTGTGAAATAATTGCTCGTAATTGTGAAATTGGACTGGAATTGGAATTGAGCTGAATCATTATCCACAATGAGCGAAGGATCAAACGTGGATAATAACATCGTTAAGGTTGAAGAAAGGTGCGTTGTTAACGATAAGCTGGAGCGAATCAAAATAATGGAAGTTGCAGAGTTGAAAGATGAACTAAGAAAACGAAGATTAAGGACAACTGGTGCAAAGGAAGAACTGCGAGATCGTCTAAGAGTTTCCATCGCCTTTGAAATCGAGTACGGTGAGGACGAAGGAGACGAAGGGGAAGAAAATGAAGAAAAGCGCGATGTGACCGAATTTGCGAAAAAAATAGACTCGTACAACGTACATAAGGAGCTGTCGCGTCAAACCAAGAAAGAAACCGAGACATACCAAGAGTATGTCTGTAAAATGTTCTACATAGCTAAACAAGTAGGTATGGAAAATTCGTCCGTAATAAAATACATCATCGACGGGATTCGTGACAAGGAGACCAACAAAATGGTACTATACGGCGCCAAGAATATTCGCGAGTTAGAAAAGAAGCTTGTCCTGTACGAAGCCATGAAGGAAAACGCAAAGACGAAGGGTAAGCGAGTCGAAAAAAAATTCAAGGGGATGAGAGAACGACGGTGCTTTCTATGCGGAAATAAATATCATCTGGTTGTGAACTGTCCGATGAAAATCAAAAATGTTAGATGTTTCAAATGCCAGAAATACGGACACATTGCATCGCAATGTAAATAACACGAGTAAATCACCTGAAGATGCGTCACAATCATTACAGACGAAGCGTCGTAGAGACGTTAAGGTCGGAGATTGTGAATTGACAGCGTTAGTAGACACCGGTAGCGAGTTGGCTTTGATGCGAACGGATCAGTCTGTGAGAATTGGAACGGCACATATAGTGTCAGATACCTTGATGCTACATTCGTTGATCATTGGCACAGACTTTCTAATTACCGTCGAAATAAACATAAAAGACGGAGACATTTCCATTCATAAAATAGATGGCAAAGATTATAACGGATTTCCAAAAGTGTCTAAAATAGAGAAGAAGTAGAGCAGAAGTAGAGAAAATGAATTTAATTCAGCAAGGCGACATTCCTGTTTATGAAAGACCGCGAAGACTATCTTCTTCAGATAAAGTCGAAGTCGATAATCAGATTAAAACGTGGCCAGAGAACGGAATAGTCGTGAGAAAATTTCAGGTGGTGCGAAGGCGAACCATCAGTCAGGGCGTTTAACGAGAAACGCAAGAAGACGACAGTGTACAAGACGAGAGATTCGATGGCAATTTTAAAAGGACGCAAGCCGCTCCTGGATTCCACCAGACGTTCCTTGGACGGTATTATGTGATTTTACTGAACTACCGCTACACGATGCAGCGAGAAGGCGAGTACGAAGAACCGCAAACGACTTCCACGGCGGTTGATTATATGAAGTTGTGGGTCATTGATGAAGACAGTGCTATAAGTGAAACTAGTGTGATACTGAGCACACCTGGGAACAGATGTTTATATCGCAATGGCCCAGTGTAGTACCGTGGAATAATCTTTCAACAAAACCGATGAACTCGCTAGGAGTACGAACTACAGTGCAGGTAGAAAGTGAAAGTGCCGAAGGGTCAGAAGGGATGGAAAATTTCAATGGGCCATGTGACCCTGAGATATGCCCGTGGTCCTTCAGAAAGGTGGGTACTTGGAAAGGCGTATCGATTAGTTGTACCGATTTAGTTCCTTTAGTTATATTACATTAATATATTAAGAAGTCACTATAGATGAATGGAATTTATTTTCAAAAAATTAATTTAGTCTGATAAATTTAACTACTTATATTACTGTTAATACGGACACAAGAAGAATCTTGCATAACAATTTGTTAATTAATAATATCATTAAATAGACAAGTTATAAACTGCAGATTATAGAGTTAGATTTTACAGTTTCATAATTTTACGTCAAACAGAATAATCAGATGACTTGTAATTGGTAATATTCATTTATAAAATTTAATTTCTCTTATTATCGAATATTTCTTAACAAGTTATAACTTCTCATCTGTAAAATTTTACTAATATTTTTCACTTCGACTGCACAAACCAGACTAGATGATAAATTAAATTGAAATAACAAAGAACAGATTTGGGTTAACCATAAGATCAAGTAAAAGAGACAGCTTTATAATCAGACACATACGTTTATAAAAAAATAGGCAGGCATGTGTGTAAGAAGGTTGATCAAATATGAAATATTAATGAAGTGTGCAATTATATTAATATTATTCTTCATGAATATTATAAAACACGAAGAGTACACGAATAGTTTTTCTTAATTATAAATAAATATCTATCAAAAGATAGCTAAAAAATGAATAAAAAAGAGTCATTATACATACTTAAAACTATATATAACTCTAGTATATTATACTAACCGCGTAAAACGAGTAAGCCACGATTGATTAAGCAAAACAACTATAATGTAACAAAATACCCTACAGTATAACATTTTTTAACATAATACTATTGTTACGTCTGCATAAATCAAAATCCATGCCTCAGTCAAGACGACCACCAGCTGTACAAATATAATTAGTCGGACCAAAATAATCCTAAGCAACTGTCATAAAATTAAGCATCTTTATTTTACCGTCAAGGCATTTAATTGTTTCAAAACATTTTTCAAGTCGAGAAGTTAGCCATGTTACTGCGCCACGCCAGAAAAATTACTGAAAATTCTCAACGCGAGAATTGATTGTAATTTTAATAAATAAATAAGTCGAAAAGTTCCTTAGGGTTATTGTACAATCCGGTAAAAAATGGGAAGGTCGGATTTCATGTTCAACGGTTATCTCCACCCGCAAGGGACCGTTGGTGGGGCAACCAGCACCCATCACTAATCTCATGTAAATATCGCTTTCACAGAACATAACTTCACTTGCTATTACTTCTTTGAACCGAACTTGACTAGCTTTCCGATCAGTTGTGGCGGCACTAGACCACGGAAATTTCCAACGGCTTCGCGACATAAAGCGCTATACCTTGAAAGCCTAATATACCTGTTGAGACATGTATAATTTTCTGTGCTGGACTAGGTTAAATGCGTAATAGAGATACTTGTATGTGAATATCAGTGTGTGGAAGTATGTGTGTCCGAAGCGCCTCGAAAACAAAGGAATGTAAACAGTTCAATTAAGAGTCGGTTAAGTTTACTTTCCCGGGTAAGTCAGGTAACGCGTCTAAGAAAGTGCTGAGACGCGTGCAAGTGTGTATCGATGAATATATAAGGAATCGTTCATGAAATAAATACTTCATTATTTTAATATTAATCCTCAGTATAAACTTAGTGTTCTTATAACATTATTTCGGCTTCAAAGATTCACAATTCTCAACAGTACCATCGATATATCCCTACGGTTCTTTCGCTGAATATTCGGTAGAATGCATACGCGGCAACCGCCGCGGACTTCTAATAAACGCGCGCGTAGTGGGGATATCGAGGGGCAACAAAGAAAATAATCTGTTTGGTTTTGAACCAAAAGATTCATTCTGCCCCGAGCTGCGAAGTGCGAAAGGTTAAGCGAAGCAAACACAATTAGAGAAACGGGTTATTGACTCTTGAGAATTCAGCGTTGATTGCAACTTGTTATTAATCGTTGTTAAACGTTAATCGTTAATTGTTGTTTGTTGTTAATTGTTAAGAGTCTAATAAACGTTATTGTTGAAAATCAAGAGTATTTCTTGTAGGCACCGACGTTCACCTCAAATGTAAAAAAAAATCGAAATATCTTATTAAGTTTCTCCCATGAAGTCGAACGGCTTTCATTTGAAACATTTTTTAGCACTTCTGTTACAGAAATAATTGTGTGTACAGATTTAAAACGGGCATACTGTACATAACTTGTATGAATGTATCGCTAACTCCTATATTGCTGACCTCGAATTTTTGTACTTCAATCTCATTCTCATTCTCATTCTCTTGGCAGATAAAAATGATTCGCAATACTTTAAGGAAATGTTCAACATCAAATTTACAAAACATATCACGCATCTCAATAACAAATTTTCATTTCATATTTAGCTCAAACTCGAAATATTTTTAACGCTAAAAAGATACAATTGGGTAAGAAATGAGCGAAAGAAGGCAATAGAGTTAAATCTTTCCTACGTTCTCCAATAATTTTATTTCTCTAACGAATACTTGAATTATCTATTTCCTGCCATTTCTCCGTTCAGAGAATTCCCACTTCGCGAAATTCTCCTACTTCTGAAAATTCTAGACAATCCATCATTCATCATCCCATAAAAGTAAAAAACTCCTCGACATTCCTACTTCTAAAATTATTCCTACGATATGATCAAAGGATAAAAAGTTTGCCTTTATCCATTGATTTTGATTGGTCAAAAAGCTGATCAAAAGATTGGTTTCATTCAATTTCAGTTGCCACTTCGTCTGCCGACTTCGTTCTCTAATATTGATTCCAACTTTTTAGTTCCAGCAAGAACGACCGGGCAGGTTCTCCTTGGACAAGTAGACATTGACGTTCAAGAGGACGCCGGAAATGAATTAACGACGGAAGAATCGTTCCCGAAAAAATGCATCATCGATGACAATACATATTCTCATGGCCAGACGGTACGTAAACAAATCTATTTACGATCAATTTCTCTTCCTTTCGCTTTTTGTACTTCAGCAAATTGACTTTTCTGATCTCGAGATATCCGGACTGTCGATGAAACGATGCCAAACGATTCTTATTTTCATTTCCATGTAAAATACAATATCTTGATACTTTGAAGAATAAAGGATAAAAAAGTAAAAAAGAATAAAATTGATAATGTTTGCGTCCAGCAGGATTTATACATATGAAATCCAGCAGAGGTTCGCTCCTGCTGTCAACTGAAATGTTTACACATATCGTTCGATAAAGGGCTTTGAAAAATGCACCGGATATAGAATATTCGTTGGATCTGTCGCAATATCGTCTAGCCATGTTTAAGCCAATTACAATTGCACGACATGAAACCTTTATTTATGAATGTAACCTATTTGCGTGATAATTTAATTATTATTCCAATAATATTGGGTTATTTTTATATACAAGCTTTAATAATTTAATATTTTTTACTTTAACATAGGTATTTCTATCTTCCAATATTTTTGATTTTGATTTTAATATAGAAACTGGAATCTTGACTAATTTTATCAAATATTGTGTATTCAGGGGTACTGAAAATAGTATTACTTAAGCTAAGCTGTTGAGAGAAATTATTCTTGAAACAGCAATTTTTAGTTACGGATGATATGATTAAATATTGTCAGATAATATTGAAAGAATGATATTTTCCAGACATGGAATTTTATGAAAAATTTATGTTCATTCTATTGATATTTTATATTGAATTAAATTTTAGAAAAAGCTACGTAAATATTCAACAGAAATGGGAAATTGCACAGTTGAAGCAAGAAAAAATTTTGATAACATGCAATAGAATTAATATATTTTAATCTGTAACAAAAATGATCATTTCTTTAATTATTAATAGTAGTCGATATAATAGTCGATAGTAGTAGAATCTAATTTACTAAATTGGTTTTCTATATTTATATGTCGGGTTAACATTAGAATTTAGGGCGCGTAACGATTCTTCGTTTGAATTAGCCATCGTTTTACAAAATAGAGATTATATTTATGTGTATATACAAGATTTAAGTATAATGAATATTGAGTTTAATGAATAATAAGATTAAGAAATAATATGTTTTACGAATAATAAGTTTAACGAATAATGAGATTAACGATTGATAGGTTTTACGAATAATGAATTTAATTAACGCTATTAACAATGTTCCAGGGTTTAAACGAATCCACGGTCAACGGGATAACTCTTTACTATGCGTAGAATAATTTTAAACACAAAAATACGATTGCTGAGACACTCGGTAAATTGCTCGATGTATCACTTTCCAAGGCAATCGCACGAATAATGATCTGATGGAAATCTTTCTCGCTGTACGATTGCATTTGTTTGTCATATGCTCGTTGGAAGCATCGAGAAAGATCCAAACGCCGTTGCTAGGCAGTTTCTGTCTGGAGTTTGATTATTAATACAACGTGTGTCCCATTATATCGACACCTCCAAAGTACAATCACATGTGGCCAGGCCCGTTCTTGAGGCCGTATGCCGCCATAACCACATTTCTAGGGAGAACCATACACCCGCTCCACACCTTCGTCAGGCAAAACGTTTATCCCGTGACCGTGGCTACGTTCGGCGACCAGTTGTCACCTCGAGCCGAATTTCGCTATCACAAGTCTCGAACAATTACAATCAGATCGAATGACAACAATTGCTTAATTACAGCTATGATAAAATCTAGGCTAAAGCATTAGATAACTCTTCCAAAATTGCAAAGGGAAGGCTCCGATTTTCCTTTCATCTCCGACATATATAAACTATATAACTTGCTGCTACTCATTGTATATTCCTTAAACTTTTATAAAGGAATTATAAATTGGTAATTTTAATCATTCGAGTAATTCTAGCATCAAAAGTTGCGTTTCCTGACATGTACAGGGTGGTTGGTAACTGGTGGTACAAGCGGAAAGGGGGTGATTCTACGCGAAAAAAGAAGTCAAAAATATAGAATAAACATTTTTTTTTTTTTTCATTTTTCCATCGAGACAACGATCTACAGTGAGATCCGTTATAACGAGACGCGATAAAGTGCACGCGTACCGAGCGAAAATTCAAAGTCGATTTTCTCGAAAACAAAGTCTCAAACAAAAAATTTTTATTCTATATTTTCGACGTCTTTTTTCGCGTAGAGTCACTCCCTTTCCGCTTGTACCACCAGTTGCCAACCACCCTGTATATTTCATTTTTATATAAACTATATGAACAATTAAAAACTAGTAATTTCGACGATTCTAATAATTCCATCGGTTCGAGGACGTATCTTTGTTAATAATTTGTGCATTTGTATGAACTATATCATTTATTCTATAGTCATAAAATGTAAGAAAAATTGCGGATTGATAATTTTAACCATGCTAGTAGTTCTAGCGCTAAAAGCAAATCACATTAAAACAAGCTTCAACGTGTAAAAACTCAATAATCGTTGGTTCGATCAAGTGTCGCATAGTATCACAGATTCCAAACAAGTTCCGTCATTTTATCGACTGGATTATTGCATTACGATCTTGCTACCTTACAGAACTTTCCGTAAACTGTGCGTCACCGTGTCGAGAGGAACAGGCGTGTCACGTTCCAATAATGATATCGGCGTAACGCCGAGCAAGCGAACACACGGATGAGATAGAACGTCAATAACGAACGAATAAACGAACGAAAGACGATCCGAACGAGGTTCCGACGACAATCCCACGGTTGAAATGAAATACGTGCAACGAAACGATTATAAAGTTCATTGCCAACGTCTTGGTGGTTAGACGTTGAATGGATTGGATAGAAAGTTTTGGAGCTATACAGGGTGTCTCAGTTCAATGGGTGTGTGTAATGCTGGAAAGAAATTTTTCGTTTTTCTTTTTTAGGAGATTTCTAGTCTTTTCAAGTTATCGGTGTTTTTGTTAAATAGAGCTCCATATAATTGTTTATACCAGTAGATATGATTGTTTTTGTTCTCTGCGTCGAAGTATCGAGGTAATTACATGCGAAATGCTTGTTAAAAGATATTCCGATTTTAATTTCATCGAATGTAGCGTAGGAAAAATAGGGAAAACATAAACCGTTTTACGAGTTTCACAAAATTAAGGTAAAAATTTCTTTTAAATTAACCATTTTCAGATACAAGTACCTTGATACTTTTATGTAAAGAATGAAAATAAACATCGATCTATGGATAAAAATATAGGGTTACATTTAAAAATCACCCCCTGAAATGTCGTGAAAAATAACCTAGAGAAAAAAATTCTTCCCATCGTTGCATGGTCCGCTTGAAATACAATAGTTGCCTCGAGAAGTGTTTTTTCGTACAATCGTAAATAAGACAGATATTTAAGTGATCTCGTTTGTGAGACACCCTGTATAGGTTCAATTTGTGGCCGCAGCTTTCAACACTGTTACGTGATATCGATACAAAGTACGCATCGATTCTGAAACGTTAACACATTGTGTACTGGAATTACATTTTAAGCGTATTGGAATTACAATATCGAGTATTTTCCGATATTTTTGATCCTCTGCGTGCGGAATGCCAGTCTAACTGGCATGATCTTTTCGAACATACATGTACGAGTTTTATAAATATGTATTGGAGATGAAAGGACATCGAGGCTTCCCTTTTGGAATGTTGGGAAAAACCCCAATACCCTAGTCCAGACTTTTACTATAGCTGCACTTGAGCAATAAAACTAAGAAATAGTTTTAATAGTAGCTAGAGGATCTCGTGGCAGATATCTCAGATCTTTGATTTAGTCGAGAAGCATACTTGTGAGACGTACATCAGTGATTTATTCATCCCCAAAATGTTCAGTAAACAGTATGAAAATATATTTGAAAGTGAGGAGAGTAGTGATGACGAAGTAGTAAATTTAAAAAAAAAATTATAAGTAGAATTTCATCGAGTTCGAATATCGAGGAAGCCACGATCGGATTTAGGCCCCGCAGGAAACAGCCGAAACACGCTGGGCGACGAACGTCTTAACTCGAACGAGAAGAGCGTCACCATACGTTAGTGACCTACTTGATACGACGGACCAGATTCGCAGGCTGAAGAGGCACTACCCGTTAGACCTAAACGTTAGATTCATTTAATTATCCAAATTAAGCATATGCACTTACTTATAGTACTTATAGATTATAAATTATATCTATCTATAATAAGTATTAACTTATTGTAAATAAACAGCCATGTCACTGCGCCACGCCAGAAAAATTACTGAAAATTCTCAACGCGAGAATTGATTGTAATTTCAACAAATAAATAAAAAAAAAAAAAAAAATACGTTAGTGACGGGGCCCCTGTCACGTAAAATTGATACTTGGGTTGTGAAAGAAAAGAAAGCTCAGTCGTAACCCAACTATTAATTTTCTTTTATCGAACTTTATTATAATCTTGGCACTTACAATAATAGAATAACGCTGAACCAAAAAAGGGCTGTTGTACAAGAACAGCAACTAGAACAAGAACTGGCCGAGCTGGGTGAAGTCTCAGCTTATATACCATACACCTTGGCTTGGGGATGTTGAGGAGTTCGATGTGGGTTCCAAAGAAGTCCGAAAGTCGGGAGTCGATGTCTTTTCTCTGATGGGGACTAAGATGCGTCACAGGACACCCCCGTGGTGTCCGAAAGTCGGGGGTCAAGATCTTATCTCTGATGGGGTTGAGAAGTAATTGATATCACAGCCCCACGGAAATACTTCCGTCGGGGTATACCCCGACGCACGAATATGTGCGACGTGGCGACGAACGTGTTAAAGGTTGATGGTTGATTTGTTGGGCATTATATTTTGACTATCTTGATTTTCTCAATAAGCAGTTCACGAAATATTTTGTTCTAGGAAAAAAATGTAATAATTTTTGTGGGCCGGAAATAGGATTCAAAGGATGAATTTACTTCATACAGATACCTACAAATTTTAAACAAATTGAAATCTTACGAAATTGTAAATTACTGAGATGGAGTTATGAATGGAGTTTTTAAATGAGAAAGGCTGAGAGAAGATGACATGCTGCGATAAAAATGTAGCAATTTGATGAAAAATCAAAAGATTCTGAAATCTTGCGTACAAGTAGAGGATGTCTTGTCAAACATCTGTCAATAAGCTTGGTTTAAAAGCGGATATTTAAAAACGCATAGCAGCGAGTTCCAAAATTTTGCAGATTTGTTATTTTTGTAGTGAAAGACTATTTATGCGATTTGTATCTTTGTTTCAAGCGTTTCTATGAGGAATATCGTTATGGTACCAATTACAAATCGCGATTTTCGCTGCTTTTATCGTTTATTATTTATAATACAATTCTCCGTTATGCAAAGAGGGAATTCAACGTTTAAATGTCAACTTTATTAGTAAAAACTGTTATACCGTTATAATTAGATTTGATGTTGATAATCTTCGTGTAAACTATGTAAATAATGTGAATTATTTAAATATTGCGTTATGAAATCAGTTTATTAAAGACAAGTGTCAAAATTGATTAAAATTGATTTTATTTATTATAATTAATGGTTTTATTTATTTAAAGAAGAAATGTTAACATATAAATCATTTACAGATATGAAACGAAGGTATTCAGCGGTATTTCAGTATGTATAGTAAACAACATTTTTTTAAGGGGTGGTTTGGGCAAGGGAGGGCGGTAACTCGAAAATCATGAATTTTTCGAAAATTTGTTTACATAGTTACGTAAATACGATAAAACGATGCAACTTTCGTTTACATTTTTTTTTTTTTTGTAGATATCTTTCACCGTTTTTTAAATATTTCGCTTCAGATAGAAAATTCTGAATTTTTCTTCAAGAAGCGATTCCACCCCTTAAAATCGAATTATGGCAGCAACGAAAAATATTACGGATGGCTTACTTGTACGGAAAATTTCACAATTTTTTACATTTTCGAGCTGCCTGAGTTATACATGTAGGAATGTTATATTATAAGTTTATAGAAAACAGTATGATAAATACAATATCGTTGCACTCACACGAAATCGAATATAAAAACCGCGTTTCGCGTATTCGTTTCTCACTAATTCTACGACACAACGACACAAGGAACTTCACACGACCACGATAAATTCAACTCTGACAACATTTTCCATGCTCATTTTTCCCTTAACATACCTTGGTAACGCTCACAGCACTCCTTGACAACATTAACATATCTCGACAACGCTAATAAACAATTACCCCTCACGCCACGTCCTTCCCTGACGTCACACTATCCCACATACATGTGAGAGTAAAAGTCCTTTATATTCCTTAGGGGAACGAATAAAATTTCACACTACTTTAGTTGTTGCCATGACGAATATTAAAGCGTATGACACCTTGTTCGAAAATCTCTGTCTCAGGAATTGTAACGGTGGTGGTCCGAAGTGCAGCAAACTCATAATTTTCAAGTTATTAAGAAAAATATATTACTACTTTTACTCTACTTATACATACGAGTATATGTGGAACTGTGTACACAATCACTGTCGTCGCGATAGTCGCTTCGCCCGCTGTTCGACGGTCTATTTACGGCCGATGCACACGGGTGTCACGTAAACTTAAGGGTTGGTTTCTTTTTTATGTTTATTAAAATTTACAATCAATTCTCGCGTTGAGAATTTTCAGTAATAAGGGTTGGTTGATGAAATAAAATAGCTGAGTCGTAACACAACTATTAATTTTGTTTTAATTAAACTTTATTACGAATTCAGCAATCACAATGTAATACACACTGAATTAACATAAATCACAATTCACTCCAACCACGTTATGTAAGGCTTAGTTACAATGATACGTTAAGTACGCGACTGTTATAAGGTTAGAGTCCGGTAAAGATATGTTGACTATTCTAAGGATACGGAATAAGTGAAGTTTTACTGACGATACTGTGTTTGAGGAAAGTTAGGGGTGGGTGTGTCTAAGGATACGGGACCATCGGATTTGTTGATGACAATTTTGGTTAGGGAAGTGAGGGCAATAGACACCGTCTCCGATTGGATAATAAGACGGTTGGTGGACCAGGAAGGGTTTTAGCCGCCCTCGTGAGAAAGTTGCTAGCGGAACATACCAGACGTGAGGAAAACCAACTTTCCGTGTTAACACGTAGTAAACAATAAACGTAAAAGGAAACTTAAGACAAGAGATACTCGCTTGGTCCGAAGGACCTTAACTATGAAAATTCCAAGACCCCTGGTGTGGTACTTAAGACTATTGAAGGTACGCGCCAAAGCAGACATCTGGCTGCCATCCTGCCCACGGTGTGTGGCCTGGTCTCTGATGTGAATTGACGTTACATACGATTCGACAGGTATAGTGTGCGTATGTTTTCAATCGTGCAATACATACGAGCATGCGGTTCACATACTGCGACGTCTGTGACACTGCAATTGAACAACCGATATCGCAATGATCGTACGCCCTTTGCCAAATTGCAAAACGATCGTACTGGCGTGTTATGGCGAAAAGAAGCGGAACGGATTCTTTCAACACGGAATTGCTTATCGAAGAAATTGTTTATCGAATTGTTATACCATGACAACCCAACATTCCAAATTTGACTCGGTTACAAGTATGAAGAAACTTATATTCGAATTTCGGAGAAAATTTGCGCCTGTAAGCCTTTTTCTTCTTAAAAAATATATGTTGCACGAAAATGTTAAAATTGACAATCATTTTAATATTTATCAGCATTTTTCAATATCTTAACATTTTTATAAAAAACACAATTCTCTACGATAGATACGAATCCAAACATATGTATATTTTATTTGTTTTGTACAAAATAACTATCATTATGTTGATGTAATTTTTCGTCAACATTACGCTGAATGTGTTCGTCCTGTCAGGGCATTATCACTAACAAAATAGTCCGCAAGGTTGTTTCTTATTTGTTTTATGGTTAAATCTCCTTGTCTCGATTCTCAGTACAAGTTTTATTATGCAATCCCTTCATAATTAAATTTTCTTACTGATAGCCATCTCTACTTCGTACTTCGCATTATGCAGAATGCAACAACACTTTATAACATCTACAGCAAAAGGTAATTTTATATTCAGCGGCTTACGGAAAACTTTCCATTTATTCGATAAAATGCATAATTCCAACAAAACAACAGGCTCGAGTTAGTCGGTAATTAAAAATACTTTCTCTATGTTAATGTATTTTCGCTGTACTCCTTTCCATTACGTGGCTAATTTTTGGGAATATTCAAAGCATTTGTAATTTTTTTTACAAGGTTTAATTCTTTCAAAAATGTGACTGTCAGATTCTTTTCTGGCAGCTTTTATATCTATGTAGTTGATTTTGTAATTTGAGGGATTATATATAATTTAATTATATTTATTATTATAATATTAATTTTGATTTATATAATAATTTCATAAAATTATATTAATTATATATAATTGAAAATATAATCCATTATTCCGAACGGTAGTACAGAAAAATATTTTTTATAATTGTAATGCAATGTAGTGGACGTTTCTGGTTTTATTATTCTCACGTGCTTGTGATCTATGACCCCTACACAGTTTGGGAAATTGGAAACATTTTAGAAACCCTCATATATTATTTCCTATATTATTTTATATTATTACAGATATTTCCAACTATTTTTCTTTGGAAAATACAGGAAAACATTCTTTTTTTAAAGTAGACCCAAATAGCCTTGCAAACTTTTCTTGCAACTGTAGTATGTCCAATTCTATAACTGTAACATAGATCTATTAAGTTATATACGTTACTTCAGTATTTGTAAGAAAATAAACATTTAAAAAATTTGGTTAATAAATGGGGAAATATTAAAGATATATTCATGAGAAGCATTCGTAGAAAGTTGAGATTTGGATAGGCAGCCAATATGGGGAAAATATACATATGTGGAATAATTGTCATTTTTATTAAGAAGAAAAGATACAATAAATTCAGAAAATAGTATGCAATACGATGCTACATATAACAAGACACAACAACAATTCAAACACACAGGGCACACATATTTCAAATACTCGAAACATTTCAGTCACCACTGAACTAGCCAGGAAACGTCACCGTAGAGAAACAATAGAAGATTCGTTATTGAATTTCATAAATACACCTACGCAATCTACTACAATAGGTGAAAATACATTTTTTTTCATTTCTTATTATCCACTGTCAGACTGTTTAATTTAGACCAGAAATTGAAATTTAGAAGGGAGATGTTAAAATTAATAAAAAATATCATACACAGTCCTTCTCATCATGCGCTCATCATTTACAACACTCAGTGTCAGAATCGATATCTCACTCGCAGTACATTTCTCAATAAACGTACTTTGATCGTAATAATACATCATCACCTGTTACGAGAGAAAATTCCATTCCACACAATTTACGTAACAGTACAACAGATTCAAACACAGATTTATATGATTTTTAATATCGTACATATTTAACAATGCAACATGTATTAGGTTGTCCGGAAAGTGTCTTTCTTCCGCAAACGTTTTTTGCAACAATGCAGCTTCATACAAACGTGTAACCAAGTCTATGAAATGTCGCGGTGTTTATCTCAACAGAACAAAATGGATCGTATGCAATTCGATAAAATAATATAAAACAAAAAATATTGTGCGTCTATTATTTCCTCATAAAATAAAAGATACTTTTCGGACAACCTAATATATAACATTTATTTTCTTTCTGAAAGAAGATATGCGAAATGGATATTAGGCTTAGATATGACAACACCAAATTATATATTGATAGAAGAATGCAAGTTAATAGAAATAAAAGAAAGAGCATTAAAAATAGCAACGAGGTACGAAGAGAAATCCCTAGAATCAAAAAAGGAATAAGTAAAGGAGTGTATAAAGGAAAGAGAGAGAAACTGGGGAAATGGCCATGAAGGGAAAAGAGCAAGAAAGAGAAAGAAGGGATTAGAAGAGGTGAGAAAGCGAGGGACGCAGGTAGAAACAGGAGAGGAGCAAAAAAGGATGACAGCAGACCAAACTATAGAAGAAAGAAGAAAGAGAGAAGCAGAAGAGAGGGGGACAAGGATAAGGGAATCCAAATATAATGTACACTACAGAAATATAGCCAAAGAAAAATGACCAATGTACTTAGAAGGGAGGATGAAGTGGAAGGACGGAAGAATATTGGCCAGATCCAGATGCGGAAACGAGATCAAAGGGAGGGAATACTGGAAAGAAGAGGGAGAAAAAAGACGCAGACTATGTAGAAGGAAAGAAGAGGACCTGAGACATGTAATGGAAGAATGTGAAATAACGGGAGGACCAAAGGACATAGGAAAAACGCTAAATGAGACTGGAGAAGGTTTAACAGAACTAAAAACAATAATAGAGAAGAGAAATTAAGGGAGTGCAATAGAATAGAGTGGAAAAGAGGGGAGGTAGACATATAAGAAGAGAAATAGACATAAGAGATGTAAAGAAAGGCACGGACTAAGCAATAATAAATAAAATAAAAATAATATTTTCTTCCTGCCATTTATAATTTCACCGTTTATATCAATATCAACTGATTATTATCACTTTGCTATTAAAAAATTGTTATTATAATTATTGGCTTTATATTAATACTACTTTAGATTTTCGTTTTCTGTGTGTACTTATGTTGTCATTAATTTAATTATTTAATATTAAGTTTCCTGTTTTTCTGCGTTCTAACAATGTCAATAAACGTGTTAATATGTAATATGTATACATGATATTAACATGAATAAACAGCGCATTAAGATGTGTTAATTTACCTTAAAATGACAAGTAGCATTTCGATCGGTGGTACGATAAGTCACATGCCACTATCGGTATTTTTGATCTCGACGCTTAATTTCAATAAATAAAAAATTTATTTTCATCCTGTTTAAAATTTATAAATATTGTGGTAAATGCACTTTTTACAAGACGGGCACTGACAAACGAATGAACTCAATATTTTCTGCGATTTCACGAAGTATAATATTTGTATACTAAGACCGGATGTAAACGAGCGACTTTTGTCGAAGAAAGACATATAATCGCAGTGATATCCCGCAGAAAATAGTCGCAGGAATAATCTACATTTCACGTAAATATGCAAAAGCTATCCGCTTTTTCATGTATGTTCATTTTGCTTCTTCACAATATGTACTAACTTCTTCGCCGCTATCACCACATTAAATACTCATAAATAGCGGCGACAGCGTACGATCGCACAGTTGTTGTAGCTGCGGTATCACAGCGATGTTACATTGCACGTGTGCGTCGGGTGGCCGTTATACATAGTTCATAGAAGGTATTAGATTAGGTTTAAGTCATTCTTTGCTCTTCAGCAATCGTGAGGCGGTTGGATACGAGCGAAGCGACTATCCCATCGGTTGTGTCTATGGACACAGTAACATATATGATGTGTAAGCAGAATCCAATGTATTAGTATTGTTATATTTTTCTCAATGTCTCGTAAACTATGAATGTATGAGGACCATCAGCATTGATAATTCTTCAGACATAAGCTCACAGGGCTCTTCTAGTCGATTGAAGCGGGGGCTAAGATTCTGTCTATCTGTTTGAATATGCCACATTTTTGTAAAAAATTTATGAACTTTTCGCTATATATGATGCTTTACCCATATTTTAAATGCAGAAGAGAGTGAGAAGGTTTGAATGGAATACTCTGATGCCTGTATACCAGTACATCATATCATCGTTTTGCTAGAAACGTTGAACCAAGTAATGTATTGCTAGTTTCGTGAGTAGATTTCTGACACCGAAATCGGGAGCATTATGTTTGTTATTATACAATAGGACACTGGAGAACAACGCATAGAACAATAATTTTGGGAGCGAAATTTAATTATGGTATTTTTATAGTTTTTAATCCCATAAATCTTTTGCATAATAGGAATAAATTTACAAAAGAGAAATTTGTATACTCTACATACAAAATATAAAAGTATGTAATAACAAAGAATTTACTGTAGTATTATACTATTATAATACAAAACCACAATATCATTTTCAAACATGTTTTATTTTCTATTATTTTTTACAAATTTATTAAGTCGCTCATTTATTCTATCATTGTAAAACGTACTTGATTTTTATAAAAAAATGTATATACGTATACTCTTAAATTACATATCTTTTTTATATCGTTTACTCTTATCAGAATAATATTTATTTTCTTAAGTATTTACAAATAAACCTTCCTTCAATTCTTATAATTAATTATTTTAAAAAAGAATCCCGGAAATGGAAATGTTTTCGCTTAACTCGTATCATATAAACTTAAGCATTATTTCAATATCTATATAAAATTTTATCGAGTTCTAGATTACATATATATATATATATATATACATTATTAATGTTCAAACTGTTCAAAGTAAAATATTCCAACCGTCTACCTCTAAATCGATAGAATAATGTAATATCGTAGAATAGCTTTGATTGGAGATCGGCTGAAATTAGAAAACACCGTGTACGTCGTCTTTTTGTGGTTTGTTTACGTCCAAGAGCGCCTAGTAACAGTGACGCGAGAAAAGATAAGCAGCGTCAGAACAAAAGTACGGTTTCATATTTCAAGGAGTGGCGATCGAGAGGCCAGAGTATGTGAGCCGAAAAGTGTGTGTGTGTGTGTGAGAGAGAGAGGACGAGAGCAAGAGCGAGCACGACCGAGCAGGAATGCATTGGCGAGGGTCAGAGTTGATCGAGACGTCGAAGCATAGAGTCGTTAGAATTGAGTTGCGAGTGTTGTCGAGTGTTAGAGTTGCTAGTGAGAGAGAGAGAGAGAGTTACCAAATAGTTGTCAAGTTATTTGATGTAAATACGAGCGTTGCATTTAGTTTTCCTGTTAATCAAACATCGTTTCTCTGTCTAACTAATATCTGTATTTTCAATCCATTATTAATAAATTATAATTAATCGGACAAAATTACACCTTTAATATATTCCGATATTACAATAATTAGTTCTACATTCTAGATCTTATCAAACTTCATAATATAACAAGTACATACATAGAAACTATATTCTATAAATTCTTGAAAACTCTAACAATCTTTCCATACCGATATAAAAGTAAGACTTTACAACATTCCAACAAAGGAACTTTAAATCCAAATCTATAAGTACTCTACTCTGAATATAACAACATTCAACAACTTTTTTCAAATTTCACTCAATCTCCTTCAATTCTCATTCAATCTCCAGCATCTATCTACCTATTTCTTTTCCACATGCAACAACAAATATCCCACATGTGTCCTCAAACTGATACCTGTATCATAATTTTCAATCAACTTTCCATAACTACCATTTATCTCAAAGCTTGCATTTATCATACTCCAGGCAGAAATTCTCAATAGCCCCGTTGGAATACAAACGAACAAGCTCAATGTTTCATTCTGAAGCGTAGATTTCATGAATAAATATAAATCTAAACGTAAATTTCGTGAATAAATCTACGTTACTATACGTCGAATTAGCTCGATGAGATGAATATTCTTAAAAGTAATAATAAAGACACTATCGAGATAGAGATAGAGAGAGAGAGAGAGAGAAAGTTGTTTTTCTTAATCGAAAGGGTTACTGAATATAAAGATATCTTATTCGCGGTTCAACCGGAATTTTTATACTCTACAAAGACCTCTTAGCTATTTTTCAAAGCTCTTTATAACTCTACAGTATATTCGAAACAGTTTGAAAAATAATGTTCTTTTAAATTAAATAAACTGAAACTAATACTCTTACAATTCTGAATTTTTCTGATTTCTGTAAAAGCTAATGTTTTGTAAATGACGGATATACTGCGGTTTCATACCAAAGCTTTTAGCACGGAAAGCTGTTTTATTTATAACTGAACGTTGAACGTTCCTATCAAGTGGATATTTTATTGCAAAATGAGAATTTTTTTACCTCTGTGGTATCTCAATCCTTTTTCCTAATTTTTTCAACAGAAAATTTATCAACGTGGAAAGATTCATCATGAACCGTGGAATTTTTTATTCTAAATTCTTCTAATAAACTATTTAAGTAGGTCTATTTATTTATAAACTATTTAAGTAATCTACCATAGAAAGCGAATTTCTTAATCTTTTCAACTCTTTTCTTTTGTGATGTTTTAGAACGTTATAACAAAAAGACTATATATCTTTTTCTATCATTATTTTGCATATATATTTATTTATAATTAAGGGTTATAAGAACCCCAAGAAGGAGCAATCAAAGTTGGCGATAGTATAAACTTTCAAGAATACTTGTTTCGATAGAGAATCTCATGGTTCTCATAATTTTGATCATTTTGCTAATCTGAAGTAAAACAGGAGCCAAAAAGAGTTTTTTTTTATGTTTATTAAGCCCAAGATACAAATTTTTTAAATACCTTTTATTGTTCACAATAAACGGTGAATTTTTGTAGTGGTGTTTTTGGCAAAAGTACCAATACGCGACGGTACGACGTAGCCATGCTATGATATGTGTCGGCGCTTTACATTTTTCGTGCTTAATATGATTATTAGGTTTACGCCGCTGGGGGAGCGGAGCTTCCGTGTGATTTTGTCTTTGTTTCTTCTGTCCTGAAAACTTGGTTGCAAAACAGAACGCTTCGGTAGCTTGCTTTTTGTGTGCTGTGTGACTTAAGGGGGTGATGAGAGGAATGGGGCGGGGGGGGGGGGGGCGGATGGGGCGGGGGGGTGTCAAATAGGTTTATTTACAAGTGTTTACAATATTTACAATTTTACACCTGTGTTATGCGGTGTCAGAGTTGTGTTCTGTTGGTTTGATGTTTTCTCTTATTTTGCTATGGGTTCTGTATCCACCAGTATTTTTTTGTGTTTTTTCTGTGTTTGTCTTTGGTGTCTTTCCGGGGGGAGGGCCATGTTGTATCTCCATCTGGGGTCTGCGGTCTGTCCATTTATGTTTTCTTCATAAAGTATGGTTTTGAGCCCTGTTTTTCTTTTGAACCAAAAAGAGTCTTAATTAGACTTTGACTACAGAAGATAAAGTTTCATCACCGATTTTTTTTTTTTTTTTTTTTTGTAAGAAGATGCTTTGCAAGAAATGAAACAATGCAGAGGAAAAAGAGTAAGTTTGATGTATGAAACAATAAATTTGATATGATTGAAACACCTAGAATTACGTTCGAAATTTGCAACCAATCAAGTAAATCTTAAGACGTCATAGGTGTATCGAATGGACCGCTGATTAGATTAAGGGAAAAATTGAATTTACTTTGCTGCTCGAATTTCTAACGATAGGAGATTTTTTAGAAAAAAATTTTAATCTTATAATAAGGAATTTTATGTTTCAACATACAACCGTTGTATTCTTCGAACACTTAAAGCTTCGTTGATTTTAGTTTTAATCTCAGTATACAATTTGGTACGTATATTTTTGAAATGTATCCTTTCGAAAAGAATACAAGAAATTAATTTTTTCCAAGATCTGCGATAGAATGTTCTTTTTCAACACTAAAACTTTAAAACACGTACATAAATACATAATATCTAAAATAAAATTAGTCATATTCCTGTCTCAATGAAAGTAAACGTTAATATGTAATTACCAAGAATACTTGTGCGATTATGATAATTAGAAAAATAAACAATTAGATATGTAGCGGCACATGAGTCAAAGGACAATTCAAATCATGTTGTTGTTTTGCCACGGAGTCTTGTTTTGCCCAAGATCGTTAGGTTACAAGTAATAATAGAAGAACAAATAGACTCTGGGTGATGGCTTGGGAACTCCGTGTGGCGTTGGCGAAGCGCGCTGGGTCCGCCGCGCCTCCCGGTGAGGTTCGGGCTTGGACGCTGGCGGCTCAGCGCCTCGGGGCCACCAAGCAGTCCGGTAGGGAAACCGGGCTGCCTCTCGGTCGCAGCCGGGACGGTCATCGTGGAGGTTTTCCCCAGAAGCGGCCTGACGTCCGTGCGGATTTCCTCCACGTAAATATAAAAAAAAAAAGAACAAATAGACTCCGGGCAAAACAATGTCGCCGCTACATGCAACCGTCGAATGAAGACGAATTTGAATTTCCCCCCGACCAGTATAAATAAACGGACGCGATCGCGAGCGATACAATATCGTAGAGTATCGTACAGTATCTAGAGAGTATCTGCGAGCACCACGAGTATCTAACAGTACCTACAATATCTTCGAGTGTCTATCGAGTTACGCGACGAGCATTTACGAGTATTTATTCCGCGATTTATTTTGCGATTTATACTTCGTCCTAACGACTCACGTATACGGCTATATATTAATTTATTATTTTAAATATATTCGTCGGTTACAACAACGAGCAATCTCGTCATTAAACCTCACGTACCACGTCCTCGTACCACGTCCTTGTCACGTAAAATAACACAAGAGAACAACAACAAAAAAATAGAAAAAAAAACTTTATTTTTCTTCTGACGCAATTCACAATTTTTCTTCCGAGCTCTAGGCGTAACTTTTTAACACTGAGACTTACAACTCGACATCCGATCGGATTCGATTATTTGTCTTTTGTCACCCCTCGATATCCCCACTATCCTTGAGTTTGTTAGGCATCCGCGATCGCCGCCACGCACGCCTTCTCCTCGAATATTCGGCGGAAGGATCGTTGGGATATTGATGGCTCATTAGGCACTTTGGCGATATACATTGTCGCCGAGTGCCGCCACATCTTTATCTCCGATTTTAAAGTGAGCCGGTTGTGACAACGGCCTGGTCTCTGATATGGATTGACGTTAACATCCTCTTCACATAAACATCTACAGATACTAGTCGTTTTAACTGATTCGCTACATTTAATGTTGAGCAAACTCTTCATCTATTTCGTTTGATATAGATCAGCAGAAGAAGCTTGAGAAAAAGCAAAGAAAACGGCCAACTTTAATGCAAAGAGTATAACAGGACGGGGAGGGGGGGGGGGGGGGTCAAAAGTGGCCTCGAAGCGATGGTACCATGTGATGCACCATCGACGCATCATAAACCAATTTTCAACCCTTTATCCCAACCGGAAGTGTCGTTATAGGCCAAATTCGGATTTACCGTCTTTTTCCTATTTTTTCTATTTGATGGTACGCAGAAATTCTAAAAAAATCGTAAGACATTGTAAACAAGTGAATTAGGCTAGAGAAATTTTTGTTTAGATTTTTTCGTTACAAATTCCAAGTATAAAAATTGAAAAACGCTAAAAGATGCTGAAAAATATGGAGTTAGTATTGAAGTTTCAGAGCGTTTACTTTGTTGTATTTACAATATCAACATATTGGCATAACTATTATTCCCAACCTTTTTCAAACTTGTTGGTAAGATGCACTGTAGTTGAACAAAATTTAGACTTCGAATAAACTATCGAAAGGTGCGTCGCTTGATAAAATCGGCTTTTATTCTGGACCTCTTATCCCGCTATAGCCTACATGATAAATAAATCCATTGAATCCATTGAATCGCTTGAGGAATTTATAATCGAGCCATAACCAGAAAGTCTTAAGCTCTGGCACGAGCTTGCGGAAGATTTGAAAAGGCAAAACAACCTGTCTCATGTGCGAGAATTTTAGCTCGACAAGCATTTTGTTACGTCTCGATACACTCTACAAGGTACATATAACACAAACAGAGAGAGCGTTTTAAAGCGCTCGTTTTGTTTTATTTGAAAGCTTCTTTGTCCGGAAGAAACGTCTCTGTCGAAAGTATTGTTCGAATTGACTTTGTTGACTCGCCGAATGGAACACACACGGAGCTATAGGAGATGTTTGAAACATGAAAGGAACGAAATTTCCGTATGCTGGCCGGCCTGTGTCTATCTGTTATCATATTCGAGGCACGTGCTATTTAAAGCAATAGAAGCACGCGTGCGAACGCGTATCTACGAATATTCGTGCGAGATTATTAATACGTAGTCAGGATGCACGAGATAAGGAATGAATAAATATTAGGAGAGACAATCGAGACTGGGAAACTATTAACTGCATCACGTTAATTGGTACGTGTTCATTGATTCCGTGTGGCGGCTGCTCGATCTTGTTATTGTTCCGTATTGTCAATTAACCGCGCGATGAACGTGCAGCAAATTGTTTCAACAAATGTTAAACGACTTGAGCGTACATTTTGAGTTTAGTTTTTAAAAATTGACGAATCTAGGAAAAAGCTACACACGACACGATCTGATAAATTTACACTCGTTCAAAAACGAATTCGAACATTTATGGAAACTTTTAATGAATATATCGTGTGTGGCACGAAACATTTAACAATCCAAATATCATGATCGCGTCTGATAAAGTCTGAAACAAATCTAAAAATGTACGTAGAAACTGCAAAATGGTATTTAGTGCAGGTACATATTTCGTAAAGATCGAAAAGTATTTAAACACTCAATTATCCATTATATTATCCATTTTATTCTTGTTAGGTAGATGATACATTTACACTGTACATGTGAATGTGTGTGTAAGCGTCAGAGGACGTCCAGGTCTTAGTTGAGACAAAAGACTGTTGGTAGCTGTTAGAAGTATCTAGAATAGTCTGTTTAACAACAAGCGTGCGTGTAAGAAGGTTATCGAGGTCTTCAGAGTGTAATATGTATGTATAGATGTTGTGTGCGAAAAAGCAATTAATTTATTATACCTCAACAATTCTAAATATTCACTGATGCCATTTTTAACGTTTATTATATGTATAAAATGCTCTCCGTGGCTGTGTACTAATTTACTGCGTGTATTATACACATTTTCAAATTGATTTAAATTTTCGCCAATATAAGCATGATAATCCTGTCTCACTGTCAATAAAGTTTCAAAATATCATATACGTATTTATATTTAACACGCATAGTATATACATAAATTTTCTTTTTTTTTTTATTTATTTATTTGAATTTTACAATTTGTCCAGTAGGACATTTGGTAAAATATTATAGCTTAGTGGTATAATAATATAACATGTGGATAGCTACCCCAGTGAGATACCATCTTCGAATTCGATTGATTTATTTCTTTATTGGGGTGAGTGTATATACATAAATGGCCACTGTCCAGCGGAACAAATTTTGGCAAATTCGATACTGAAATTGTAGTTATTTAAAATAGTAATTGAATTCATATCGATACAATATCGTTACATTTTTTTACGACATTTTTATTTATATCTTATTCTGAATGAACCATTGTCATTGATTTTCCAATTTTGATGTTTTAATTTAATTCAAAATATTGAGACAAGGACCTAGTTCAAAAGTATTCTGCAAAATTTTTACGCACAATTAACAACATTTCGGCTGCAAGAAATACATTTTTATACTTCTATTTCATTTTATATTTTGTGATAACGCTGCGAAAACAAACCTGCCCTCAGGTCACCATTAATAATATCACAATTTCTAACAAGGATTCAGTCAGATATGTGGGCGTGACTCTGGACAGGAGATTGACATGGAAAAAGGACATCATAGACAAATCGAAGCAACTCAAGGTTAAACTTAAAAAATTTTACTGGCTCATTGGGCGTCGCTCCAACTTAAGCACTCAGAGCAAAATAATGCTATATAAAGCCATATTAAAACCTATTTGGACCTATGGGATCCAACTATGGGGAACAGCGAGTAATTCCAACATAGAAATTCTCCAACGATTCCAATCAAAAACTCTAAGATCCCTAAACAGATGCACCTTACTATGTTACCAACGAAACAATACATCGCGACCTTAAGATACCTACAGTTAAAGAAGAAATATCCAAATTCAGTAATAAATATAACATAAGAATTAACAACCACCAAAACCCATTGGTTACTCAATTACTTGACACGACGGTTCAGATCCGTAGGCTAAAAAGACATTAGATTTAAACATTAGATTCAACTAGAGCCAAACATACGATAATCATTTATTATTCACGTTATAGTAGCACGCCAGAATAATTTACTTATAATTCTCAATGAGAATTGATTGTAAACTACTTCCAAATGAAAAAAAATAAGAAAAATTCAACAAGAAAGAAATTCAAATTCAAAAGAAGAATAAAAGTTCTTTCAGTTATCGTGGAAACCTACAAGTACCACCTATTATTTATTTTAAAACATTCGCGAATTAGTATGGGTTTATTGCATTGTAATTTCTATTTGTTTCAGTATATTAATTCATAACACACCAGGATCTTTGGTTTCGTTTATTTTTCAATTGCTTTCTTTTATTGTTGAACTTTGTTGCTGTTCACTGCAATTGTAAAATATGATTGAAAAATGTGTAACTCGTGATAAAAATAAAAGGAGCATATACTTTACATATATTTCAAAATGAAGTATTGAAATCTATCACATATTTTGTGTCTAGAAATGAACAAAATTTTGCGTATCGTTCTGTGAAAATTGGAAGATTAGGGAATATCCTTCGTATTTTCATAAATTCGAAATTAAATAAACATTGAAAGCTGAAGAAAATGAAAGCATACGATTTTCCATAACAGCGATAAATTTTCATTCAAAAAATCACGTTAAATCGAACATGCTGTGAATCATTATTTGGCCGGTTGTAATTTCATTTCACAGTCCTAATTTGATCAATACGACATTCCTCTCGAAATTGAGCAATCTTTCCTACGAGCAAGCATAACAAATCGACGCGACGTTCACGAGATGAAACTTGGAAAAAGTTTCCACGTCATGTTGGTGATCTCGTTTCGCTGGAAATCTCGGCCGACATGGTCGCACTTTTACGTGTTCGCCAGGAAACACATTGACTTGCTGGCTTTCAAACTGGAAAGTTTCGCGTCTCGACAAGAAAAGAGGACGAATACCTACGGAATTTTTGCCTCTGTCTAAACCGCCCTCTTTCGTTTCCGTTCGCCGTATTTCTTTCTTCTTTTGCATGGAACGAAGAAGAAATTAGGCTCGCTGTATTGCATTTTAATGGCAGAGTCCGTGGCTATTTTACTACACAACACAAGAATATTCAGATATTTACAGACATATTTTATGAATGTATTATTCGTGTTATAAGAATTATTTTGAAATCTCGTTAGCATTGTCATGAGTAGATGGCGGATGTTTATGCATCGTAAATGTGTAAGAAATATATGACATCTATGCATATAGAATATGCAAATTTGCACGAGAACTATGCAAAGTATGTTAGCAATATGTTTGATATAAGTTTAGTGTATCGAATAGTTGCGATAAGGTATTGAGCGATAGATTTTAGATTAACAATGTTCTTCCGATTACTTTGGTATGTATAGTTTGTGCGATAATAAATTATAAGCGCTTTGTCCATATTTGCAATTGCAAAGTTATCTTCTCCTACAGGGAATGATATTATGAACTTAATCAAACCGAATTCTGCTTATTCGAGACACAAACCATTACATCTTACGCTTAACCAATCACTCGAAAATGCAACTGTACGATTTCATGTTATCTATATTTCACATATTTCACATTTTCACATATAATATTGTAGTATCGTGGACGAGGGGCCTGGGAGGGGGGGGGTGTCGTGCGAATTACAAACAAGCGGTTGCCGAGTATGTGTATGATGGGGCTTAAACAAAAGATACGAGGCTAAGACAAAAGACAAAGGGTTGCTAAGGGACATAAACGAATTAACGGCAGTATGAGTTGAGAAGCCAGAGAGTGCGGATTGCGTTGTCGAGATAGTGTTGTTAGCGTTGTTGAGAGAGAGAGAGTTGAGTCTGTGTTGACGAGAGTTGTTAATTAATTATAATACGTTGTTACGATTAGTTCATGTTAAATAACCATTGTTTTCTGTTTAATCCAATTATTATTAATAAACTAATTTTTATATTTACGATACTACAATATTTTATATATTATTGTTATTAACAGTTTACGCAATTGTCATAAACTGAATTAGTTTGATAAGATAAATGCGTAACAGAAGTACGTGATATACAATATGTTTTCGTGTATGATCTTAAACGCAGATACGTGAAACGTATGCATTATGCAAAAACTTAAAGTAAAAATCATATTTTTATAATCTTCTAGTCATAAAACAAATTTCTATTCAGGTCTTGTTGCTTTCTTTCTTATTTTGACAAATATTAATACGAGAAATTAAATGGGACATATGCTCCGATTTTTACTCAACCTTCTTGTAACATTCTGAATTTAGTAATTTTATAAGACTTCTCACTTAATAAACGTTGATTAATTTTCTGTTATTGCATTATCTCGTTTTTAAATAATTAATACGATGTCCGTTCGTTTTGAATAATCAATAACACAGCAGAATAATAAATGATTTATTACCTATGTAGCTTGGGGGACAAAAAATTGTGTTTATTATATTAACTAAATAGAGTATATTAAATTGTGACTAAATTAAAACAAAAAATTTTATAAAAAATTAAAATCGAAAATTTAATTGTGTTCTATATAAAAAACTATATTCCCTACAAAATTCTACAAAAGATTAAATCTTAGTTAAACTGAAATTCGCTTCTTCTCCATATTTTCTCAATGGTAATTGACAGTGAATTTTGACTTATTTTTTCAAAGATTCTGAAAGTTCTTTGACCTTTTATTTCATGAAATTTCAATCATTACTCAGAATGAGTTATTATGTACATATTTAGAATTAATATCTACGTATGTAAATAAAAATGTAAATAGAAATAATAGTGAAAACAATTTTATTTTCTATAATAGTATTAATATATTATACTATAATATAAATCAATGACAAATGTGGGAACGTTGTACGTGCTGTAAAGGATTAATTATAAAGGATTCATTTGATAATAATACAAAACTAATCTATTTCAACCTTAGATATATTAATTTCAATAATAATAATTACTCCAATTTATACATACCTATAATTGCAACATTAAAAACGTATTATCATACATTCTGCACTCGTTTATCATAATTTTGGATACTTTCCCTAGTTTCTCGCGAGAAATGAGTTTTATACGATAATCTAGAAACGTGTACTATATTGTTAAGCTGGAACGACTTGTTCAAACAATAGCCAAGTTTATATATGCGGAAGAAAATGGCTTGTACGGCGAGATAGGAAACAGCCTCTACATTACGAGTTGTATTTACCGTAGAAACAAGTAATTTTCAGAGGCAATTAATTTTTAATTGCTACGACTTCAAGTACTGACGGCGATGATTTGGAAAAGACGTACAATCTTTCTAATAAAAGAAAGCATTCTCTAACATGGAAACATGAAATTATAATTATGGTTTGGAACATAAAAAATGATTTTATATAATTTCCATTATATTGTTTCATACATATGTGTACTATGCACATACGTATAAATCATAAATGATGAAATGCATGACATTTTATGGGTTGATAATTTATTCATTAAAATCCGAAATATTTGAGAGTTTTAACACCCACTGAAATATTTAAGAACATTTATTAATTATTTTATTTTACAATTATATATTTTATTAAGTATTTTATTTTTTATTAAACATTTATTATATTATTAAACATCAGTTTTATGATTCGAACAATTTTTTCTGCTTATTAGTATTTTTACATTTATTTAAAATTAAATCAAAGTAAAAATGTCGAATCAATTAAATAAAAGATACGTAATTAAATCTTTGAAATATTTTAAACGATTACTAGAATTTGAATTAATTCATTCGTTTCTAACTATTTTTATGACTAAAGGTTTCTCAATCAAAATTATCGAAATGCTTTTTTAGAGTTAGGCCATTCCAAAATTAGTATTATGTGCCAACAATTTATCCACGCCTGAATGTTTTCCAGTTTCTACGGAAGTTTTAATATCTTTTAATTGCTTTTGACATTTTACAAGTAAAATACAATTTCCGATATTAACCACAAATTATCACCAAAAATAGGGCCGAAAGTAAAATCAAGTTGCATTTTTCGTAATAAAAAAAAAGAAAAAAACAGAAAAATTATCGGACAACGATGAAACTCGATCTATCTAACTGCTTTCCTAACTCTACCGCGTACTTTGGGTCACTTGAACTCGATCAAAGTTTACAGGGACCACAAAATATTTGTGGTTTCTCGGATTTCCACCATGTTTTTATCGGTGGGTACATACGCGGCGCTTTTCAGAGTGAAGAAGTGAATTTGAATGTTCATGAAACGTCAGAACAAAGCGCAACGTATTAATAAAGACATTTTGATTGAAATTCGAAGAACTACAAATGCACCATCTAATTGTTGTATAAAACCGAAAGTTGTAACAATTATTGTTAATGTGGACGATCTTTTGATTCAATTTTACGCTAAAGCTTTTTTTTTAAACCATTAAGAGCCTTTCTTCGTTAAAACAAGAACAAGATTGAAATGTAAAAAAGATATACTAAAACAGGCAATCTATGAATTCGATGTAAAATTACAAACGATATAGTTGAATCATATTCTTTTTAAAATTTCAAACCACTTTCTTTTCGTTTTCTACTCATTGTTTCATCGATCTAATAAAAAAAGTAGCACAGGAACAGGTAAAGCAGATTCGATATAATTTAAAACCGAAGAATATCCCGAACTGGCTTCGATTATTCCATTTTCACGCATTCGCGTGTATATTTCAAACGTTTCCAGCCATTGACTTCTGTGTGTGTGACGACCCAAAAACCATTGTTCCACGTCGAATGTATCGCAGTTCTATTTCAAATCTTCCTCTCGCTTCTCGGAAAAAACTATCTTTAATCTAAAAATTGGATGTTGTCCTTTCAAAACAAAGATTTTTCTTTTAATAATGACATAATGCAAATACACTAGCAAAGATTGTGATAAACTCAAGTTTGAAGAAACGTAGATTAATAATAATGTAATTTAATAATTTATGAAAATATAGATTTTTAAATGGATAGTTTTATTTACAGTTGAATCTTATTTACCAATATGTATATCTCAGTAGCATCAGAAAAATTATAACAAACCAAACACTTTTCTAAAAATTCATTTCTAAGACGTATCAGACCACTAGTCTCATAATAGTTGACATATAATATTCGTTTTCATGTAAACAGAGCCTGATTCTTTTCTTCAAATCTTGCCGTATTGTATTTTCATGTGTCCCCAGAAGTAAAAGTCGAGGGGATTTAAATTTGTGGACCGAGCAGGTCAAAACGCAGGTCGTCCTCTTCAACCGATCCATCTGTTTCCAAAACAGCTGATCAAGTGCTCTTGCACTGCGTTGGTACAATGTGGTAGTGCACCAGCATTCCTGCATGAATCAGCTCTTAACGCGTGTAGATTTTCACGTGCCCAGAAATGTTCGTTACGTACATTTGTTATTCCATATTTATTTATTAAGCGTTGCCTCATCAGTAAATAATATCCTCACGGGGAAACTCGAGGTGCATTGGATTTTTCGATTCATCCATTTGTAAAGATTTTTTCTACTTGAATTTTCTTGAATACGGTACAGTATTCTATCTTCCTATCTATTTTGCAACATATCCTTGTGCTGGGTACAGTCCTATTGGGATAGTTTTTGGCGAGATTTATTAGACATGGTCATTGGAAAAGTGGACTTTCTGTTTACCAGATGGGTTTTGGAAATAACTCAATTCTTCGAGCCTTATTGTCTTCGGTTTTTATGACCGTAACGTGTTTTAAACGCGGAAAGAAAAATATTAGAAGAGTGCTGTAACGTAGAAAAGAAGCACAACTATCGTATGTATTATTTATTTTGAAGCAAACATTGACTATATTCATCGAATAATATAAAATGTTAATTTGACATTTTGTGATGAAAAGTGAATATTTACCGAAAAACTTATTGTCGATTTTTCAATAATTTCTACTTTTTATTTATTGAAATTTTTATTTCATACTTTTTTTCATAAGTATAAAACTTTTATTTTCGTAGAGCTAGAAAAGAGACCCAGTGAAACAGGAGCTTCCATTTTGCTTCGAAAAGGTTAAAGTTAAGTGTCTTAGTGATCTTAGGACAAACATTAATTAAAGTAATTTGTGTAGTATCGTGGACAGATTGCCTAAGAAATATCGGGTGAACCATAAACAATGTTGCAAGAAAGCCTAAGTGCCGACAGATCAAAAGGGTCTGGAAACTTCAATGGACCGAGCGGCCCATCAGTGTGTAGCGACACATGAGTCAGAGGACAATTCAAATCATGTTGTTGTTTTGCCTCGGAGTATTAAGATCGTTAGGTTACAAGTAATCTAAAAACAAATAGACTCCCGGCAAAACAATGTCGCCACTACATACAACCGTCGAATGAAGATGAATTCAAATATTCCCACTTCCCCCCATCAGTATAAATAAACGGACGCGATCGCGAGCGAGAGAGTACACACCGAGTATCTAACAGTATCTACAGTATACAGTATACAGTCCGACGATCATCACGAGTATCTACCGAGCATTAACGAGTATTTATCCGTGATTTTATTTTGCGATTTATACTTTGTACTAACGACTCACGTATAGTCTGTGCATTAATTTATTATTCTAAATATACTCGACGATTTCAACAACGAGCAATCTCGTCCTTTAAACCCCACGTAACAACCATCCTCTGCACATAAAACTCTACAAATGTGTCGTCGGTCCTTCAGTCGAATAGTTACGCGGAAAAAAGGCCTATGTGACCATGGCCGTGGTCGGTTGCGGAACACGTACATGGTGGGGATTTGAGGAAAGACAAAGGGATGCTTAACACGTTGACTACCACGACACCCGTATTCGGGTGTCAGCAAAGTATCTGGTCAGGCCACGTAACACATATTAGGGTGTCGCTTATTTGACTACTTGCGAAGGATCGTCGTAGGTATTTAGAAAGATATTCCATAATAATAAATTGATAATTAATAATTAATTGTAATAATAGTTGAATTGTTATAAGATAAAAATACGAAAATGGTTTATTAAAAAAATTATTTAGAATGTAAAACTTTAAAGCATTCTATACATAGGTGAGGTTGGTCGGGACAATTTGGACTATAAGTTGTTGTTTTCTTCAAATTCTTTCGTGCCTTTGTTCGGTCCATTCGACGTCTTTTATTTGCATAACATAGTTTGCATGCGCGTCTAATGCTTCTTCCGGAATCATTTTTCCGAACGGCGATATTCCGTTCCCGGCGAGTTCCGAACTCCGTCGAAGACAAGGATTTTTGTATTTTCAGACAACCCTAATAATTTTCGAACTAACAATTGTCTAAATATTCTAATATTTATATTTTTTCTTGTTGCAATTTTGTAATCCGTCAAAGCGTTTATAACAGAAATTTCCAGAAGGAATCGAATGCCAAGTTTTCTGTACCATTTGATTCCTTTTCCAATTGTGGTGTCATAAGAAACCATTTAGTCGGAATAATCAATACCACACTTTCCTTCGTTATATTCAACAACAGCTAGTGGTTTTAACGTTGCGAACAAACGAAACGAAAGATCATTCTTGAGACTACCACTGGAGCGATTCGCATTACTAAAATGTCGATGGGAGCACCTAGCAGAGAACGCTTGGTACTGCTGTACGCATGGCCTGACGGAGATTTCTTTGAAAACACGCGTGCCCGTCAACGTGTTAATGAGGTCAGTGGGATGTTTTCTTTTTAGTCTTCTTTCTATGAGAGTTTTGCTCTCTTCAGCAGCCAGCTGGTTTGGATGTGTTGCCGTTCTTTCCTTGTATTTAGAGAAGTCATAGGTGGTCAGCATTGTCGAAGAGTGTTGTCAGTGTAACAGCGACTATACCCAAATCCACGCCATTCCACACCTGACAATAAACCGTTAGATTTTGACCTGACCTTTGCATATGGCCTAGCGCTAAATTTTCCCTATTAAGTAGAGCACTCAGGATCCTCTCCTTGTCCTTCAACTCCTACAAACTCAACATATAAAAACTGCGAACATTCGACCACGAGACTAGTCTTGGGGATAGTCTTGGCCATGATTTGAACAACTATTTTAATACTTTGTAACTTCGCTACTTCATTGTAATATTGTACTTAACCACAGTGAGTGGTGAATAAAAGCATATAAAAATATTAAAGGACAGTCAAGTTAAGCTATTGGTCAGCTCTTCCTTTTTTATCGTTGTCGAGGAGGATGGTCCGCGTGAAAGAGAGCGTTGAAACTGTAACGTCAATAAATATCTACAATCGACTCAGGAAATCTGAACCGCTTTGCACAATACACCAACTCCCAAAACAAAGGAATATGAATTCGTCACGTAGGCATAAGATAAACAAACATCTAGAAAGGCTGGGTCTTGATCGAGCTTTCTGTCTTTCGGTAACGGCCTAATCGTAAACGTGTACTCCCATTATAGAATAAAGGTCTCTCGAACTCTGATTCAAGAACCCAACATTATTTTTATTATTATTTCCTGTCATTTTTATGTGACAGAACCGTGGTGACGAGAGTTGTAACTATTTAGTCACATTAACTATTTAGTTGTCTTAGTTATAGCACATTACTATATTTAGTTCAATTTAAATAAGCATTGTTTCCTGTTTAATCCATTCTAAATAAATAAAAAAATCCTACATTTATAAAAAGTAAAATAGAATAAATTATATAATAAACATTGTAGTAATAAAATACAATAAGGAAGTAAATTTAATATATATAATACATATACGCAATACATTCAATGCCTTCAATACATTTTGACCATTATAACAGAATCAGTAC
Organism: Bombus huntii; assembly: GCF_024542735.1. Classification (NCBI taxonomy): domain Eukaryota; kingdom Metazoa; phylum Arthropoda; class Insecta; order Hymenoptera; family Apidae; genus Bombus; species Bombus huntii. Next base: position 24,204,890 of record NC_066238.1, read on the forward strand.
GTTTTGACCTGATATGTCTGTGGCGGCACGTGCCACGGAACTTCCCAACGGCTTCGCGATACAAAGCGCTACGCCGTCAAAGCGCAACACCGACGTGCCCAATGTGCCATCGATATCCTCACGCTTCTTCCGTCGAATTCGCGGAAGAGCATACACGCGCCAGCCGCCGCGGTACATTATTTACAAATACCAATAGATTTTGGCTATTGTTTATATCGATATCTATTAGTAGTATATGGTTACTTGAAATAAAATCAGCGGCGAAAGTTTATTGAAATAGGCTGTTTAAATGTAGTATCGATGTAAGCCGATGACAATTACATACTTTTTTTACGTGACTTTTGTAACAGGCGACGTAATTCGGCAAAAAGCTAGCTTTTAGTTTATGGAAGACGTGTGAATTTTTTCTTTTCTTTTTTTTTTTTTTTTTTTTTTTTGGAAGTAGTTTACACGCTCAAGAAGGCCACACGCTTAGAAACAGTAATAGGATAGGCTAAACATCCTGCATGTCACGGCCATCGAAACAATAACTAAATAGTAACGGAATAGCCGCCTCTGATATACACCAGAGGACAACCCCTCCAGAGGGGACAGAGGGACTAAAACCTTAGTATAAAAACCCTCCTAAATAAGCGCTCGGGATCAGTCTGTTGTAATACTTTGAACCGTCACTCTGTTGGGTTTTCGTAATAAATTCTATTACCATATACAAAGTTCAATTTCTTATTTGTGAAATGTTTGAACTGCGACACGAGATCACCAGCGATCTATCATTTTCATGATTTCTTGTGTCTCTTACGTGACAAAATTGGCTATCCTTGCCAGGATCCATTCGTCGCATCAAGAGGAAACTTCAACGGCAACTCTACGGATTCTACGGAATCTCGGTAAGCTGGCTTTCGTACATTATCGAAACAGTAGACTCGAAATACGTTCCGAAGATAGTGACTCTCCTGAAAGTATCATATTTATCAACATGAATCCAACTAACATGAGTACGGCAAAGCGAAACGAACTAATTGCTACTATTCTCGAACTCACGAGTTTAGAAACTTCAGAAGAAACATGGAATAAAACATTAACAAAATAAAAGAATTTGCGGAGTATAGTGATAGAAACTGGGCCAAGGAAATACGTGACATTACAAAAACTATAAGAATGAAATACGACACTGAAACCTACCAGCCACAGACGAACACCCACTTAGAAACCAGTGCCGATAACGTGACAGATGATGAAACCAACGGACCAGATGCTTCACAAAGATTACGAATTAGTTACGTCACGATTAGACGAAGGAACGACTGCGGCGAAGAACAAGGCCTCCAAGCAGGAGAGACCATACGTACTATTGAGATACTATAGGGTCGAGACGACACAGGTGTTGAAGACCCATATTCATGTTTAAGACAACACGTGTCAGCACTAACCACTGTTAGCAATTGCAGAGATAAATTAAAAGATATAAAACAAGAAATAACAGAAAGCGTACAATCTTCCAACAAAAATTCCGACAACAATTCAATAAATTAAATTACGCAGTTCAAAACGAAAACCGGACGCCGATTGAACGACGCGTGGCCATGAATATCGTGGAACGCTTCTGGGGAAAAGCGGCGTGGTAGTGCCGGACTCCAACCGACTAAAACCTCCACGATGACCGTCCCGGCTGCGATCGAAAGGGGCCCGGGAACCGGTGTGAGCGATACACCGGGCCCCAATCCGAAAACCCTGAACCTCGCCCAACAATTGGCAGCCGATAGAGAACAATGGTTACGAGAAGCAAATCGTGTTGTCCACTGCCCAAAGAATCAATCTAATAACACTACGCCCGTATCTAAACGAAGTGATGCCGATCTATAACCACCAGCTTTTAACCAATCATCAGGTGACCGAATGAAATTAAAGTGTTCCAAGTGCTCACGAATCGAACACACAGCCGAGATGCGCTACTCTCGAAATTTTCCATTCGGCAACTAAGAAAAGATACCACCTCGAGATACCAAACAGCGGAGGATCGAGAAGAAACCGAGAGTCAACTGCACCACCACCGGAAAATTATTATCGATCGTATTGCGACGAAAAGACGGAAGAAGAGCCAGATTTCTCATTGATACCAGAGTAGGAATAAAATTAACGTTCAAACCTCCAGCCCAAAGACTTTCCTAATGGGAAATGACAAACGCACCACTGACAAAATCTGTAATCTAAACATGTGTGGCGGATCGGTATCAATAGGACGCCGACGACAGGTCGAGGCATTAACACGGCGCAACACCTCCCGGGCGATCCGCGGGTACCAACCGCCAACACTAGAGGGCTACGACGACAACGAGTCTGTCTAACTCGCTAGCGGTCGAATATACGAGCGATTGATACAAATACCGCACCTAGCGAGACTCCCTCTACGTCTAAGGCAGGGACTACCGGGCATAGCCTTACTGACGAGTCCACCGGTAGTCCCGGGACGAAACGCAAATTCTCTTTTCATCCGCCACATTGGTGACCACCGACAACGAACACGCACCTTTGGAGAAGGAGTCAGGATTAATCGGACTCCCATTCCTTACAAAGTACCAATACAAACGTCACTAACGATAAACTGACCTTAGGCGAGATTATATTATCATTCTACAACACCGATAACAAAATAGTACCAGGCGAAACTTGAACTTCAACCTAATACATCGAAGGAAAGCGCACAACAATATGCTTTATCAACACTGGTAAGCAAATCTGTCATATTACAAACGAAATAGAAAAAGCCGATAAACTAAGCAAATTAATAAATTTGCACAAGTAATACGTACCAAACATATTGATGTAGAACTTCGAGAACCCCTTGAGAAAATCCTTATCAATTACCTAGACGTTTTTAACATGTAAATAGACTCACTACCACGCACTAACTTAACATACAATCACACTCAAGACAGACAAACCTATAAATATCAAATTTTATTTTTATTTTATTTTACCTCCCGAATGTCATAAAAAAGGAATTGAGACTCAAATCAACGACATGCTAAACAAACGAATCATAGAACTGTAGAGTATGATCGGTCGTTGGTTTTAAATGACGAGATAACTCTTTGTTAAAATCGTTGAGTGTATTTTGAAATAATAAATAGATACAAAGAATGTTCGCTAAGACGCTCGGTACTAGCTGATTTGCTAAGACTGTGTATGACTGAGTATGTGTGACTGAGACTGATAAACTGGTCACCTTACAATCGCGTTCGTTTGTTTATACTGGTCGAACGGGTACCGATAAATTTCCATTCGTCTCTGTTAGACGGTTACACGTAGCGGCGACATTGTGTTTGTCCGAAGTTTACTTATTATAGGACAGTATGTCCTAACGCTGTTGACACTCCGAGGCAAGACCACACGTGGCTCGATTTGTCCTCTAGTTCCTGTGCCTATAATAACGTCTTTTTTTGTGTTATATTTACAATAGGTTTACACAGTTTCTTTTTTGTCCGCCGCTATTTTTAAAATTTACGTGGGTATTTCCCGTGTCCGACAATTTTTAACGCTTAACCGAAACCTGCTTGAAACCAATCAGGAAATCTGACCCTTCTGCCCAAATGCGTGACATATTTATTTGTCGTATTTCTGTTATTTTCGCTTTCTCGACTTTCGCTTTGTTCGGATTGAACACAAAGTGGTGTTATTACGTCACGATTTTCGATGCTATGGTGCTCAATGTTGTCATCTAGTAAAAATACGGGTTTCAGTCGATCTACGGAGACTACTACATTTTTACTATTTATCTTAATGGTAAAAGTCTTTTTTCCACGTTGTATAACCTGGTACGGACCGTGGTATGGTGGTTGTAAAGAGCCACCGATCGCGTCATGGCGTACAAATACGTATGGCGATGTTTCGAGCTCGCGGAACACGAAGGTTTTCTTCTCGCCGTGTCGCGTAATCGGGTGAGGCCTGATTTTTTCTATTCGCTCTTTTAACCCCTTTCCATACTTTAGCGAGTCAGACTCGCGATGCAGATTTTGGCCCAAACATGAATATCGCGAGTCTGACTCGCGACCAGATACTTAGGCCAAACGTAAACATAACAAGCCGAGCTCGCGGTCTGTTTTTTTACCCGTTACGATCGTGACTGAATGTTAGTTCCTGTTTACGAGCATCAGTCGCTTGTCTATGCGATGTCTACCGCTTGGGCCCGAGTTTCGTCGAACTAAATGGCACGTGAAGGGGTTAAACGATTCGCGAATTCCGAGTTGGCCTGTTGCTTCGCTGGTACGAAGAATTCTGTCGGCAATCGTATGCCGGTACCGTAAACCATTTCGGCTACCGTTGCGTTCAGGTCCTCCTTGATAGCGGTTCCTAAGCCTAATAAAACAATTGGTAAGATTTCCACCCATTTGTTCGTATCGTGGCATTTGATTGCTGCTTTTAGTTGCCGATGCAAGTGTAACGTCAATTCACATCAGACCAAGCCACACACCGCGGGCGTACCCTCAATAGCCCTAAGTACCCACCGGGGGTCTTGGAATTTTCATAGTTAAGATCCTTCGGACCAAGCGAGTATCTCTTGTCTTAGGTTTCCTTTTACGTTTATTGTTTACTACGGGTTAACACGGAAAGTCTGGTATGTTCCGTTAGCAACTTTCTCACGAGGGCGGCTAAAACCCTTCGTGGTCCACCAACCGTCTGATTATCCAATCGGAGACGGTGTCTATTGCCCTCACTTCCCTAACCAAAATTGTCATCAACAAATCCGATGGTCCCGTATCCTTAGACACACCCACCCCTAACTTTCCTCAAACACAGTATCGTCAGTAAAACTTCACTTATTCCGTATCCTTAGAATAGTCAACATATCTTTACCGGACTCTACCCTTATAACAGTCGCGTACTTAACGTATCATTGTAACTAAGTTTTACATAACGTGGTTGGAGTGAATTGTGTCTTATGTTAATTCAGTGTGTATTCCGTTGCGATTGCTGAATTCGTAATAAAATTTAACTAAAACAAAATTAATAGTTGCGTTACGACTTAGCTGTTCTATTTCATTATCCAACCTTCAAGTTTACGTGACACAAGCGTTCTACTATCCCGTTGGACGCGGGGTGATAGGCTGTCGTGCTCAAATGCTTAATGCCGAGCAACCGGCATAGTTCGTTAAATAGGTCTGATTCGAACTGGCATCCTTGATCGGTTGTTATTTTTGAAGGTACGCCGAACCGAGCTATCCATGTAGAGAGGAGAGTCGAGGCAACGGTTGTCGCTTCCACATCGACGATGGAAATGGCTTTGGGCCAACGCGAAAAACGGTCGATACACGTTAGACACAATATCGGTAGCCTTGTGAATATTACATCACGATGTCTATGTGTATGCGTTCGAATTATCCTGCTAAGTCTCCGAATGTCCCGACGGGTGACGATACGTGCTTGGTAACTTTGCATCGATGACACGGGATACATTACTGTGTCCAGTTCTGACAATCTTTATTAATCGACGGCCATACGAACCGTGTCGTCACCAGGTTTTGCGTGGCGCGTATTCCTGGATAGGAAAGTCTATGTAGCGACTGAAATACATTGCGTCGTAAAGGTTTCGGTACGAATGGTCGCAAGGTATCGGTTGAAATGTCGAAATATATATGGACTTCTTGATCGGGAAATCGTAACTTTTTGAGCTGTAGCGAGCCGAGTTTAATTAGCAGCAAAATTGGATATATAATCACATACGACCGTAATATTATGAAAATAGAAAGCACTACATTTGTAAACAGTAAAATACAATAAATGATATAATAAATTGTAGTAATTAAGTCGTGCGCTAGAGGGTACAGCAACACAGTGATTTACGCAGGTTCTAGACAGTAGTCTTACGTGGACCAAATTTACGGAATATTTTCTTGCGCGTTATGGTAGCATAGAGACGGCAACCTAAGCGCTAATGAGGATGTTCAATGAACCATCACTGAAGGACGAAACTACGGGGGCCTTTGGTAATCATCTTCACTCCCTTCTGTCGGCGAAATGGGAAAATCTTTTTCTTTTTATATTTTACGTGGAGGAAATCCGCACGGACGCCAGGCCGCTTCTAACCGTCCCGGCTGCGATCGAGAGAAGCCCGGGAACCGCTGTAAGCGTCGCAACGGGGCCTCCCCCGCGCGCCTAATACCATCGCTGATGGGGAGGTGTGTGACCATTGTCACACCGCGCCTCGTCGCCGGAGCCGCCGTGTCAGGCAGCCCGATTCCCCTACTGGACTACTGGCGGCCCCGAGGCGCTGAGCCGCCAAGCGCCCAAGCCCGAACCCCATGGGGGGGGGGGGGGCAGCGCGCTTCGCCAACGCCACACGGAGTCTCAGGCGATCACCCATCCAAGTACTATCCGTGCCCAGAAATGGGAAAATCTAACAGCGTCGTCGAATTAATCAACTCCGCCGTCTTTCTACGACTGATTTCACATGACCAGCGTATCGAAAGGATAGCACTCACAAATGATATTTAGATCCGGGATCAATTCGTTAAGGAAATGCGAGTTTTCCCGCACGCGGGGAAGAAGCCAGTACCTTCGTCGAATGATCCATTGGAAGAACTTGAAGCTAAACGACACAAACTATTGGCCCACCACGTGAGGTGCCATTACTGCGGTAAACACGGGCATAAACTCGTGGAGTGCACGAGGAGGATGCGTAGCCAACAGCGGAAGGGTACACAACGCCAGGAAGGGAGCCGACCAGCCACATCGTCCCAGGTGGTTTGCTTCCAGTGTCATGCGGAGGGCCATATCGCACCTGATTGTCCGCTACGACAAGACAGAAAACCCGGCCCCAAGAACAAACGTCGAGTCGACTCCAGCGTGGTGGAGTCTCCAGCTGGTAGTTTGTCATCTGGATACACCCGAGGACGCGTGATTGTCAGGATGGCCGTGTCGGAGATGAAAGCATAGCGGGACTTTCCGTCTGGAATGTTGGGAAAAACCCAATACCCTAGTAGCTAGTTTTACTATAGCTACAATAAAGAATAAAAAATAAGAAATAGTTTTAATGTTCCAATCTGGCTTTATGACGATGGGTTCGGGCTTGAGGTGACATAGCGGGTCACTAGACGTAGCCACGGTCACGGAAGGGACATGTACCTTCTTTCTTTTTGCTTGGAGTTCTTGCAGATAAGTTACTTGTACGTGGAGTCATACGTGGAGTCATACGTCACAGGTTAACGAACCTGAAGCCATTGTCACTAGCTTCGCGAGTGGCTAATCGCCGTGATTAACTGTCAAGATCGTAACAACCCCATTATTGCAATAAATTACACCTGTGTTGTACCGCATCAATGGCTAATTCCCGCGAAGATACATCTGACGCCCACAACCTTACTCCCAGTGGTAATCCGACATATATAATATATATATATATTATATATATATATATTATATATATATATACATATGTAAAACACTCAATACATTTAATACATTTTGACCATTATAGCAGAATCAGTACGTTTTTACCTGATATGTCGAAACAACGAAAATCTTTAGCTGATCCTTATTAACGATATTTTGATCCATATTTAATGTTTACGTTTCTCAATCTGAATTTTTCACATTAATTCATTTTGTTTTGTTCAATTTTCCTCGTGTTGTTAGTACAATAAAACAGTTACGCTTATAAAAATCACAACTTCTTTTCTCTTCTATACTTGCCTTGCTTTCAATTCCTTTAGTAATGCCAATTTAAAAATAATTCCAACTTTTATATTTTACCCTAAAATATCTGTTAAATGGTATATTATCCTTCAGAACTTTTGTTAACGCAATACAAAATGACTATACTAACAGAACTTTTACAACAGAATTAAAATGTCAAGGTATAAAGTTAACGTAGAGCAGAAAAAAATTATTGAAAAGTTGAAAGTTCAGAGAACAACTTTTATCTAGAAAAGTTAACTGCTTCATTCAAATCCCTGCTAGGAACACATATTTTAATCACTCTCAGATCCAGATAATGAACAGATGCTCTTGACTCAGATAACAGCGCAGGATCAATTTTCATCCATTGATCTTCTATTGTTGCTTTTTTATTTACAGATACCAATAAATTTTGGCTATTGTTTATATCGATATCTATTAGTAGTGTATGGTTACCTGAAATAAAATCAGCGGCGAAAGTTTATTGAAATAGACTGTTTCAATATAGCATCGATGTAAGCCGATGACAATTCCATGCTTTTTTTACGTAACTTTTGCAACAAGCGACGTAATCCGGTAAAAAGCTAGCTTTTAGTCTATCGAACTATCGTTATCGTCTAACTATAGTTATCGTTTGATAAAACATCCTTTTCAAAAATCAGATCTGATAAATTTAAATTCAAAATTTCCATTTGAAATAGGTACATATATTTTACGTAATCGAATGGTGCTCATGAAACGTCATTTTTTCAAATCAAACTTTAACTGCACGTAAATGCTGTGGAAGTCAATTTCCAATTCATTCAAGGTACTTTCTCAGTATTATTCAGTTTCGTTATTACAGGTTTGTAAGGATCACCAACTTTAAGATAAAGAATTTCTTACAATGCAGCTGTTATAATTTTCCCCATTTACAGTTTTTTTTTTGTGTTAAAGACCTGACTGAGTGATGTAGAGAAAGTGCCAAAGCTTTCCTATGTAATAGGTTTGTTTCTAGCAACTTTCATGTTCTTCTTTCCATTCCGAACTTCTGTAACAGGATCATACGAACATAGCGACTATCTATGCGACCAATAATGACCTTTTGATGTGTATAAATCTCTCTAACGTTCAATGTACGTCATTTATAACAAATTTCTTCATCCATAATACTGTTGATATTTAACGGTATGAGAAAATTTCATGATTAGTAATATCGCTTGCTAAATTGAAGTTTTAGAGAAACAACGTTTCATTTGCATTATATTGATACCTGCAATAATATTTATGCAAAAGTTTGGAAATAACACTGATATAGTATACGTATCATACTCTGAGACATTGTCAAAATGCGACATTGTTTCAGATCGAAAAATTCAAAGGATGGAATGAATGCGTGAAAAATTCCGAAGCATGCATAAAAGTCGCGATTTGTAAATATTCGCAACGCGTCTCGTAAATATTCCATGGAAATTTCGTCGAGACACCTATATACGAGTAACAATGTCTCTCTTGAGATAGGAATCGGTATCCAATTAATAGGCGCGTTATCGAGCGATACCTGCGAGAATAGATCGAAAGTCGTCGTTGCATCGCGAATTTCTCCGGTGAAATTAATCACCTCGCATCGTTCGTCTGACTCTGCACCCTCTTTTGCCATGCCACTGCTTTTTTTCTGTTCTTTGTGTCGTTTCTTTCGACGATGCCTCTCTCAAGTTTCGAACGTCACATGTACAGTACAGTACAGATTTTTATCCATCGATAAGAAAAGAAGAAAAAGAACGCACATATAATACGCAAAAATATTTTATATATAAAATATCGAAAATATTGGGTTGTTTGAAAAATTGCTAGCGCTTTTGACATTTTCACATTTTACATAATAAGTAATTTTATGTTCTACAGTTTGATGTATTTATTGTATTCTATATGTTACATATATTTATCAGATATAAAGAATATTATCTAACAAATAAAATTACGTAACTTTGCAAAATACTGTTTGACAAACAGTTTTTCTAATTGGACGTCAGAAATGTGTCAATTACAGATATCTTTCTGTAGCAATTTTTCTGAGTAATAAAAACAGTGTCATTTTCAGCAAGGAAGAAATATGTTATTTCCATGAAAAATAGGCGAAAGTATTCATTGGGAATTTACCCCATTTTATTCATATCTTGACATTTCCAAAATATTTTTTACATCACAAAAAAAATCATGAGGCTACCCAGAGAAATAGCAAAATATTATCGAAATTCTATAATGAAAGCACAATATCTTTAAAATTTTCTTAAATTTCGTTATAAACTTTCCAAACAGCCTAATAAAATACTTCTTATGATATTTAATACGTGAAACAGTTCTCTGCCTACAGTTTCGTTTCCTTAATTATATTCATAAAAATATAAATTTTGTGTAAATATCAACAGCCTGTACATGACCATTTTCGCCTCTTTTTTTTTTTTTTTATATGGTTTGCTTTGATGTTTACTCGATTTTTCTCTCTTCTCTTTCTCTTTCTACCTTTTTCAGAAGCGTTCTTTTACTCGTCGATGTCATATCAAGCCTTGACATTATTAATTAATGTAGGACCTAGGGGACGACTTCCAATGAACTTCGAGTGGCAACGCCGCCGTCGCGACGGATTCACGTTTCTTCGTTAGGTACGAAGCGTGTATAGTAATTAATGACATGTTTCGCCGACTCATCGCGTTCTTTTTATTCGTTTTTTCTGCGACCTTTTCCTACCGTCGAGTGTATATAGAAAATATGAGCCGTTTCGTTAAGCTCTGTACATGCATTCGTTTCCATAGATTTTCAAATGTTTTATGCTTTTTCAAATTTAAAAGTGTCGTAGGCATTGAGGGAAATCCTCCAATGCTATTTGGAAATATCGATTTTCTCACTTAATTTATGCGTTTTTCTTTCTTAATGAGAAAAGTTGGTGATATCTTCAAACCTTTATATTTCTATCTTGGTCCAATTAGCAATCAAATAAAGTTCGTAATGTTTTAAGAAAATGTTTAACATCAAATTGAAACGGGAAGTCGTGCGTGTTAGCAAGAACTTTCTTAATATGTTTCTCAATCTTGATATGTTCGTTAACGTTAGAAAAATGCGATTGAGTAAAAAATGGTTGAGAAAGTGCAGTTGCATTGATTATATAATTATTATAAAGTATTGATTATTGGAATTTACAGCGGTCATAAAATGTATTAGCACGTCATTGTATTTATTATAACGTTTGATATACTGATTAATTAAACCCAAGTATATTAAATATCATTTAGCAATACTTTCATACGAGTACATTTGTTTCATATTATGAAAATGAAATGTATAACTACTGTAGCCATTGTAACGTGTCTCGTATGCTTTTCAAATTATGTTTAAGTATATTAAAACAGAAAATAATTTATTTCCAATTTTTTTTATTTATTCTTGCGTAAAAGAAATTACTTATTTAGATGCCTGTATCTATAATTCATTTTATTGGAATTGTACGAAGCAGATTTGCAGGATCGAGGTTAATTAATAATACATTACGAATAAGCTTCTAGCAGATGTAAAACAAGACCTTGTTAAATCTTAACAAGCACATTCGAATAAGATCTTCAACGAAGCACTAAAACACGTACATATATCTTAGCAATGTGGATATATTGTTATATTCCTTAAAATGAAGGAAAATTCTATTCCCAATTAAAATACGGGCAGAAAAAGCTAAAATTTCATAGGTAGTCTAGTTTTTATTTGTTATATATTTAATTAATCGTACCATACATTTCATTAATTTTGAAAGAAAAGGAAGAAATATATAATGAACAACACGCGTAAAATTTTGTCTGGAAAGAGAGACAATTATTACATTTTTGGAATATAAATTAGACTGAAATCATAAAAGTTATACAAGTTTTATTATATATCGGATTTAAGATTTTATCCATTAATTCCTTCTGCCTCTTATCTAATTAATTTCTTTCAGTCCCTTTCATGAACATTACATTTCGTATACTGTAATAATCTTTTCATTATGCTGCAATCGTACTAATTCTGAACTGAACTTTTAATAATTACAACACGAATGATGTCAAAATTTCATGCTTTGAGAATTTATGTTATTTCATTTCATTAATTTTTATATATACACATATTTCAATATTGAACAAATTTTTGTATAAAAATTTATGAACAAATTTATCAGAATGTATTGTGCTATCTACAATTTCTATCTACAATTTTTTTTTTCTGAAACTGTTTATCATGCGAAAAAAAATAGTAGAATATAAAAGATGCGTCGTGTCTGAATCTACAACTTTTTGCTATAATCAATAGCAAGAGGATAATAAGATTAGAAGATAATCGAATACAATCGAGTATGTATCGATTATATAATTATTTAAGTATTAATTTTAATATTTAAGAACCCAAGGGCATCATTTCCTCTTATCCAATCGAGTTCAAATGTTACGCAGATTAATTTTGTATTAGTTGAAACTATTCGGGGAAGGAGGTGGCGGGAAACAAACCTTAAAAAAGATTGTTAGGTGTAAATAAGAGAATATTAGATTTTATTCTGTAAAATATTAAAAGAATGCTGTATCATTCTAGAGTATTCATAAGACTCTTGTTCGTAATTTATTAGTTGTTTATAAATATGAAATTCTCCTTTTTCTTTACGGTTTTGTCATAACGAATGTACACCAAAATCTTTCCTCCGTTTGTTGGTACACTTCTTCCTCTTGTTCGTCCAAAAGTACCGCTCTTATAGGTAATATAATAATATAATAATGTATGGTGTATAACTTCAACCTGACTGGCACATTCATCTCGGATACATCCAATAGGATACAACAAATATTAATACATGAACGCCCGAACATGGGACGGTCACTGTACGTATATTGCGAAGTTTTTACAGTAAAAAAAACAGAAGAAGAAGAAAACAAATGAACTGTGGATGAAATACTGATATATTATATCGACAAATGTACATATGTTTGTTATTTCTGTAAATGAGTGTTACGTATCCGATATCCAGTGAAATCAGACGCTCATAATGTTGATTGTTGTCGCGAGCGATTGTACTCGCCCGTAATATACAGTGACGAGCAAGAGTGTAAACACACTCCGCTAAATTTATCTAAAAGGCGATAATACGACTAATTTTTCAAGTGATTGGTAAATATTAGGTAACAGTAACTACAAGTTGCGCCTGATTAACGAAATGTAATAATTCATTTTCATTAACATTAATAATGCACAGAACATTTTACAAAAATGGACATCTCAAACCGTGTTTACAGTTTTGCACTTTAATTATAATCGTCGAATTAAGGTTTCAACCTAGTATTTCGTTCACTTTCCTTTACTTTTTTTTAATGCTTTTAATCTACGAGGCATACTGTCAATTGAATTTTTAATTATTTGTGGTTCAATATCGTACCATTCCTGTTGTGTTCTTTCCCATAATTCGTGAACGCCTGAAGGTGGATTATTATATTTTGCCAGCCTTCTTTTCAAAATGGACCACAAATTTTCGATCGGATTCATACGCGGACTTGGTGCTGGCCACTTCATCACAGAAAAATTTTGATTTTCTAGCCGGGTTTTAACTATTTTTGCAGTATGCTTAGGATCCCCGTCTTATTGAAATACTACTTCACGTTCATTATATCCAATAGAATTAACTACAAAAGGTAAATTACTTTGTAGAATGGTCAAATAATGCTCTTTTCGCATTATACCTTCGATTCGAACTAAGGGACCAACACCTTTGTGAGTAAAGCAACTCCAACACATAATTGAGCCACCTCCAAACTTCATAGTTTGTTTTATATCACTTGGTTGATCGTTATTCTCGGATTAAGTCCAATACCAGGACCTTCCGTCGGATTCGAATCTGTTAATTTTTGTTTCGTCACTCCATATAACTCTTTCCCAATCCTCGATCGTCCATTCTTTGTAGGTGTCAACAAATTGTTTTCGTAATTTAATATTTTTGTTTGGAAGAGCTGATTTACTTTCTTTTTCCTTCGCTCGTAAACCATTCTCTTTAAAGAGCGACGAATGGTCCATTCGCTAGCACTTATTTCGATTTGCTGAGCAGCAATTTTTGGTGTTTTGTAACTATCCGACCGAATACAGTGTGCAATTTCACGTGCTGCTCTATCCGAAATAAGTCGCAGTCTACCGTTTTGTGAAGAAATTGGTGCACTAACATACCTTTCTCTTATTCTTGCAACTATCGCATGACTGACACCACATTTCTCTGCAATTTGCAGCAACGACAAACCTTTATCACGCAAATAAATAATACTGTTCTTTTTATCTTCACTAAGTGGCTTCATCTTGGATTAAGCATATCAAACTGAAAAGTAATCTAACAATGGTGTGGAACAGTTGACTGCGAAACAGTGGACAATCAGTGCTTATTGACAGTTTCGTTTCCCTGACATTTACACGCTATCATAAACGTTTCTGACGCAACGTGCAAAACTGTAAACATTGCTTCAAAACACAATTACTATAATATATTCTGTACATTATTAATGTTAGTGAAAATGAACTATTACATTTCGTTAATCAGACGCAGCTTGTAGTTACCGTTACCTAATCTTTACCGATCACTTGAAAAATTAGTCGTAGTATCGCCTTTTACATAAAATCAGCGGAGTGTGTTTACACTTTTGCTTGTCACTGTATATATATGTAAATTCTATAGACTTTAGAAGACCAACCGACGGTTTGACTTTCCCTGTCTTTACTGGGAGTCGGTCGAACGATATAAATAGAGAAGGACAAGTACTTAGGAGGGAGAATAAAACAGGATTTCGAGAAGCGAAGATGGAGAACAAAGAAAAAGAAAAGCAAGTTAAGAGTTAGAAGGAGAAAGAGAAGAGGGATTAGAAGCGGAGATTTTAGGAGATACGGAAGAAGACTTTAGAAAATCGATTCTTGAGTTTTCTCGAATCGATTGCCTGATTTCCAAAAATATTACAACATTACATATGTATATATATCTAAAACCTTGTTTGCATTAGGAAATTTTTGGAAGAACGATTGAGTCGATGAACCTTAATTAGGTTGTTCGAATTTGCACATGTAAATACAGTTTCAATCAAGTTGGAATGGCTTTTAGTCGTTCAACCAAAAATGGCCTTAAATGGCGCGGCGGGGCGCGACGTTTTGTGACAAATGACTATAGTCGCGCATAGTGCATACATGTATGAATAACATTTCATAGAGAGCCGCTATAGTCGTCCGTCGTAACGAAAGGATTAGGTCGAATAGTACAACAAATTGAATACATTCGATACATTTTGACCTTATATATCGAAACAATAATAATCCTTATTTAACAATATTTTGACGCATTTTTAATGTTTGCATTACCCAATCTAATTTTTTCACATCAATTGCAGGCTGTCTCTCCTCCTAATGTAGCTTCTGCAAAATATTACGAACAACTTTTACCACGTCAAAATCTAAAGTTTCCTGAAAAAGAACAGACCGGAATTTGACGTTGATTTATGTTTTGCTTTAGTGCATAAATACATCTCTTTGTAATAAAAAAAAAAAACTGACAAAATATCGATCACTTAACTTCGTTGCGTTCACTTAACTTCAAATTTTAAATCGAAATCTAATTAACATTTAACAGCATTTTTTGTCACTAAATTTTGAACAATTTTACACGTTTCTGAAATCAATTATTTCATATAGAACGACGTAGCAGTATCAAAGTTTTAATTATTATAACTTCTTCAACATCCCCGTAAAAAAGCTGCAACTGAAAAAGACATATCTGCCTCTAACAACGTATATTCGTACTAACTACCTTATCCAACTGTCGCGGCGTCGTGTCGCACAAGGATAACATGGCATACAATCATACGAGACTGAACGTATGAATTTTCTCTTTCCGTTCCAGATACCATCGTACGACCCGAACTCTCATTGTCTGTGCGTCGCCGGTGAAGTATATTGTTGGTGGCAGAATTACAATCCGAACACCGATCCTTCCGCCGGCCCCTCGTTCCTCCCATCGACGACGATAGAAAGTAATTACACGCCGTCGCTGGAGGGAAGCACGGATGCCGTCGACAGTTTGGAAGCTTCCGGTGATCCGGCGGAGGAGCCTTCTGTCGAGCAACAGGGATACGCGGAGATTAACGCGACCTACTCGACTACCTTGCAGCCAGTACCAACTACGTGTCTCGTGATGGGTAATAGATCAGTCGTAGTTTGTTTCAACTCGGTTCTTTACACAGCCGCAAACTATCGACTAGATAGCCGCTATTCGAAGCAAATAGAATTACAGTGTAATTAGTTTCGCATCGTATGGACGGTTTTTCACGAGGAAGTACAACGAATACAGAAAATATTAGCACGCCATTGTATTTAGTGTAGCATTTACAAACGAGTTAAGTTTAAATTTCGTATCATTCAATGGCACCTTCAATATGACTACAAAAATTTGATACCATGAAAATGAAATATAAACATTAATGAAAAAAGGAGAAAGAACGATTCGTTGGAAAATAGGGATACGCATAAATACTTTTTTGTAGTCACCGTAGGTAAGAGAATAATTATTTGTTTTGATTACGTGTTTTCTTAAAATTTCTAATCGTTTCGTAGAAAAGTTGCGCAGATGTATAAATATTCCGGATTCCAGGAAGTGAGAGAAAGAAAGCAAAGGATTAGACGATACTTGTATGGAAGCCCCGCATTAAACCGTATGTGTATAACGCCTAATTTTTGTAGTCCACACGAAACAAATTGTGTACTCAAAATTGTATTTATCGGGTATCTTCATAGTTAACAAAAAATTACAAGAATTCAAAAGTTCAAACATTATATTGAAGCTAACGGTACAAAAATGTTGTTTCTTTTTTGTATAGAATGTACCTTATTGCCCCTGTTACTAATAACGATAATACTGAAAATCATCGAGTTCTTCAAATCCGCAGCCAATGCAATTATCATAGGACTAATCCACGTCTTATACAGGGTGGTTGGTAACTGGTGGTACAAGCGGAAATGGGGTGATTCTACGCGAAAAAGAAGTCGAAAATATAGAGTAAAAATTTTTCGTTTGAGGCTTTGTTTTCGAGAAAATCGACTTTGAACTTTCGCTCGGTACGTGTGCGGTACGTTATAACGGATCTCACTGTAGGTCGTTGTCTCGATGGAAAAATTAAAAAAAAAATTTTTTATTCTATATTTTCGACTTC
Organism: Bombus huntii; assembly: GCF_024542735.1. NCBI lineage: Eukaryota > Metazoa > Arthropoda > Insecta > Hymenoptera > Apidae > Bombus > Bombus huntii. Next base: position 24,221,782 of record NC_066238.1, read on the forward strand.
TTTTTTTGCGTAGAATCACCCCCTTACCGCTTGTACCGCCAGTTACCAACCACCCTGTATAATAATAAAGAGATTAAATTGGTATCAATATGCTAGACCAGAGATTGTTAACCTGTGGTCCGCGGACCTCCAGGAGGCCACGAAGTCTTTACATGGACGATTTGTATTATCGCATTATTCGAATAAGAAGTATTTATTATTTATTGTATGTATAGAGTGTATAGAAGGTAGATCGAAAAACCACTGTAGCATGATTCCACACCGTGGATCGGTGGAAATTTGGAAATTTGGATCGGTACAAAATTGACCTTGAGCATGACTTTTACAGTCAAAATTTTTTTACTGCAATGTATTTTGCTCATCACTAGGAACAACAGTCTCAAAGGAACCATGGATATTAAATAACCCCTTCTTCAAGAAAAAGATGTTTATTTATGCGGTCTCGACCTGCATTTAGACGTCGCGATATTAATTCTTGATCACCAAATCGTTAACACAGTCGCTGAAAATCGCAGTGTCACGGAATGCTTTCTGCACGCAGAGATCTTCCACTATTCTTGTATCCCGATATATTTAACGAGCTAATCTGTGATGTCCTGCTGCTTCGTAAATAGCACGCCATTTCCTCATTAAATACGAATATAGATGTAAATATATTGTGAATGAAACCAGTTTAAGAATTATTAAAACTTTAACACTTTTTCTGGAAGATGAGATCGTTTGGTTAGCGTAGTTCCTTTGAGACTTTCGTTCCTCGTAATGAGCGAAATACGTTGAAATAAAAAATATTTAGCATCGAAAATCATAGTCAAGATCAACTTTGCACAACTTCTTTTTACAAATCTTCGCTTATCCAGGTGTGTAGAGTCATGCCACGGTGTACAATGTACAAAAGTTATACAATAATAAAAGATTTACACTGTGTATAGTTCTCGCTTAACAGTTTGAATGGTCCTTCGGCTTTACATCTTTCTCTTATCTTCTCTCAGCCTCTCTCACATTCTCACCCTCTTACGCTTATCTACGCTTTCACTCACATCCTTACTCTCCGCCTATAAATTATTGCAATACACACATATATTTCTACATTTACATATCACATAACACATATCGTTCTCCTTATACTTTTCTAATACTCTCTTGAACCATTGCATAATAAACAACAAGAATCGAGAATTGAAAGCGTAGAATCGTCTGGTATTTTCAAGCAACATGTAGGTAGGCCAAGAGAAAAATCCAAGAGAAATGTAAAATACTGTGTCCGGACGGACACGATATTCTGATTACAGGAAGGGAATACCGTGAGGGCGAGGTACTTCCGCATTCGACCGGAAACTGCATTGAATGCAGCTGCGGATCCGAGGGCCGTGTCGAGTGTTCGCCACGGGACTGCGTGGCCCTTCGACCCGAGATACCAGTTGCACCAGATATACCGGACGCACCAGATGGCGATTTCGAAGTTTTCAATCTTGCCAGGGATCGGGGAATCGACGAGAGCTTCTAAAAAATCCGATAATAACGATTGTCGCCTGCTCCATGAGATCTTCGAACGCGTGACTCGTGAGAGACTCGACTTTCGTGTAATCGCGGTCTTCGACGAGTTTCGCCTTTACCTATTAAGCTTTTCTTTTCTATTCGGAATTTGTTGATCGATATGAATTATACGTGAAAGTCAAACAATGTTAATCATTACGTTAACGTTAAAATGAATTATTTATATTTGTGTGGTTTTTCTGATTTTGAAAATGGCGAATGAAGAGTTAGTATTGTATACATACGTGAATCATAGTTTAATTTTCGTAAAAGTGGGTCAGAATTCTAAGAGAAATAATGAATTCCTTAAATAAGTAATTATCTTATCTGTAATATTATCTTTTTATAGTACCGAAACTATAGTGGATTAATCACGCTTAAAAAGTAAAATTATAACTGTCGTATTCTTATTTCTCGCAAAGGTGTACGAAAAAGCTTGTTTCGTTCAAATGGCAAAGCATGCTCCAAACTTTCGAGCAGGAGTATACGAATGTGTTTTGTAGCATGTAAAATTTATTGATGATTTATGAATAATTTGTAACGATATGATTGCAACAATTGGGAATATAGCGAAAAATAAGATTGGTTATTTTGTACTACGATTCATACTAATTCCATTTGAAAATTAATTTAAAATAGATAAAACCTTAAATATTAGATTTTATTAAAAATTTATTCTACTAGAAATATAACGATACATTAATGATAGGAAGTATTAAAAGTGATACTAGTAGTTATACGGTTCATTTATGTTATTTATAATATAATTTAGTAGTAATAATTGTAGAAATAATTTTTTTATAAACTTTGAGGAACATATTGGTATACATGTTAACCGTAAATAATTAATGTATTGTAGAGTGAAAATTGAATGCAATTTCTCGCACGATTATTTTCGTATCGATCAACAATATGTTGATACATATCTGTACGATCATTGCGTTTTAAATACCAGTTTACGCAAGTAATCGAACGTTTAACGATCCTCCAACCGTATGGAATGATTTTCTTATTAAAAATATTTATCTATGGGTCGAGATCCAGATTTTTAACAAACGGAAAGAATTATCAAAGTATTTTTTACGCATCTCACAACATATTAAAAGTCACATGATTTTAACGAGAAAAATATTCTCGACCGGGAAGTGATTACACGGTTGAAGGATCTGTAAGTACTAATTAGTTTAATTTATATACCTTCTTATCCGTGTTCTCTCAAGCCTTAAGCTTTTCTCCTTTTGTTTGAAACGCGATTCCGGTTGAAAGAGTTCTACGAAAGAGAAAAAGAAAACTCTGAAAAATCGATTACCGATAATGAAACAAAAGGAACCTTAACTACTTTCTTTTCACATACCTGAATAATTAAACGAGACAGGAATTAGATATATATAATTATGTATGAGAAAAGTAAAGAATACTTAACTTCAAAGAAAAATATATTATTGAAAATTACAACGATGATTAAAGAGAGAGCAAGGTTCAATTTCAACGTCGTCGAGTTATCGTCGTAATGATCAGTAGCTTGAATCGACCCAGGCCAAGCCAAATAATATATTTATGTTCAATTTAGTGATTTAATGAGATCGATAGACAGCTTTAAGCCAGGACGTTATTCCAACATTTACGAGCCAACTGTAATTTATTACCCCCAGGACTTCTAAACGTTTCACTAGCGTGGGCCTAATTTATCAAACGATAGATCTTAGAAACGATCCATCTAAATACCAATTATCCAAATAATCGTAGTGCGTTTGCAAATTGCATTTCTTTATCAGGATTAATATTGTTACCATTTTTACCATCCACTACAACTTACTATTACCTAAGAAACGTTAACGAATCTTGAGAAAATGTTCCTCACGCAAGAACCTCCAGCGCCACGAAAGTACCAAACGATAGATTAATAGCGATTAAGTACTCGTTCCTTAAGAGAACTCACATTCCTGATACTTCCTTTTTATTTCTAACATTTGAATTCTTCGAATAACTTAAACTAGTCCCAGAAGAAAAACTCCGTTTTGAACAAAATGCTCCGTTTATTCATCTTGCGTTTCATAATCCTCTTTCATCGATGGAAAAAGTGGAGATTTGCGCACCAGGATAGATCCTCGAGCGGTACAATTTTTCTATAAGACGACCTACCGACGATCTATCCTTATACCGACGAATCGTCGCCACGATCGTCACTAAGTATCGTGATTAAGTGAGAACTCTCGGCCAATTTGGCCACACATTTTCTATATAGACACCCGTAGATGTTAGAACGCAAGTTTGAACGATAGGTCCCGCGCGCTTCAATTCTCTAAATGAGGGATCGTTGTAGTTCTCTCGTCTGTTGTACGGTATTTTGTACGCGTTACGAGAATGGAAGCGATTACTTCCCACCATGTTAACGATAAACAAAACTATATAATTCTGTAGACGTCGGCCTACAACGTACGAATTAATAAGTCGGGTATGAGAAAACCGGCCTGTTCGGTCTCGGGATCGAGTACCCGTTTTAAGAGAAGAAGCGTTACAGAGCTTGGATAGTTCTGGATCTTCGTCATAAGATCGTAAATGATACTCGTGTCATTCATATCTTTCGTCATATTCTAGTCGAGACGTAGCCATATCCTGTTCACGGTCGGTACGTTCGGCCTTGTAGCTTGGATCGTAGGGACGGCAATGCCCTGCTACTCCTACTACGAAGAAAGCACGACCTGTACGAGACGTTGAGAAAGCTTATTGAACAAACTCGATTGGCTTGTGGCTCGCAAGCCGGCAATCTGGTGAAACGATCTTTGCACGAGCTGATCTATCTAGCCTCTACTGTGTATAAAATATTGTTCCAGTTGTGCTTTTTGCTTCTGTTTCGGTGATATTGGAAATTGGATATCGGCGAGAAATCACATTCCGTGTTTGTTTAGCAAGGTGAACAATTTCAAATCGCTAATAAAAATCTGAAATCGAAGAACTTATTAAAGATCTCGATAATACTTGATTGTAAAATTTGGTTTTTTGCTTGTTTTATCGTAGATCTGAATTAATGAAAAAGACATTCTTTTTTATTGAATAAATTTGAATAATTTTAGAAATTTCTTGAAATTAAATTCATTACTCATTTATGTTTACAACCTATAAGAATATTTATTCTATTAAACAAGCGAATATTTTTTGTTTTACAAAAATATTTTATACATTTCACACAGTTCTATTGCAAAACGAATAACGACTTTTATTTTAATTAAGAAATAATTTTCTATCAATTTACTGGCAGAAATAATCATAAATATATATAAATAATCGTAACAGTCGAAACTGAAAAATTATTAATTTTATTATAAAATTATTTAATTTTATACGTATTCGAAACATATGCTCAATTAATATTAAATTTTAATTCATGGGGCAAAAATGCAAAGTTCGTGTCAATCAGATCGAACATCTCGTACATTTGCATCATATCATGAATGAATAAACTATCAGCGAGAAAATACCAGAGTTTTAAGACGAATCGATTAGCATAGTAAACGATTTAATGTAAGAATTAACTAACGAATGTCTAAATAACAGAAGCATAGAATGGGAGTGAGTTCTCGAGGATAGCTGACATTCCTAATCTCACGTGCAGATTAATCACTTACGATACGTATATTAGTAAAACCACGTTGTAAGGTGAAGAAAGAAGATTTTTCGTAGAACGATGTTTCTGCTACATATGGAGCGATAAAAAAAATATTTAATAAAAATCGGTAGCGTAATTCGCCGGTTGAATTTAGTATTAAATAGCCTCCTAATCTATATATATATACATATATACATATATGTATTCCTTTTAATGACAGAGACAAAATGGAATTCTGTGTTGTATGGATCAACATGCACAATTAATTGATTTAATACATACATATAAATATTATATATTCATATATATATATATTATATATACATGTACACGTACTTATGCATACACGAGGAACCAAATATCAAGAGATAATTATTGTACGTAACTATGCATATAATATATGTATACATATAAATTATACATATATAGGAGTAGGATACCCAAGCGTTTTCAATTGCTGTGCACCTTTTGTAGATATAAATTCGTCTCTTCGTTTCACAGTACGTTTTCTTCTGTGTAATTCCGGTGTTTCAGTAGTCCAGTCACAATCAAATTACAATAGAGTTATTTTGAGAAAAAAATAATTCCGCATTCTGCTAATATAAATGTAATATTGGGAGATAGATGGACCACCTGTTTCGAATGCTTCTCGTTTATTCTTTTGGAAAGTTGATAGTATGTATACATTTTTGCTGTGATTATATTATACGTGTACGTTATTTTTAATTATATGTAATAGAGATTCAGATTGGAAACTATGGTAAGAAGAATATTGTAGAGCAAAAAAATAAAAGAATATCGTGTCATCCAAAAATTATTTGCAACTCGTTGAAAGATGAATTCTCTATAATTAATATGTATATGTATGTACATTAGTCATAAGTTCAATATTATTTCATTTCTATTACAAACTTTAGTAGATTTCTTCCATGTTACTATTATAAATTTTACTTGATGAATTGTAAGCAATAATGGTGGCAATCATGTGTACTATATACGTTTGGCAATGAAAGGAATAAAATGAATAGAGGCAAGGAAATAATTATCAGGATAAACATATCATATAATAATATTATCCTAAAACCTAAAAAATGATCCATCTATCTTCAAGCATGTTGTCACAGATACGTTTGATTATACAGAGAATCTATCTCAGCGTACAAATAGTTAACGATCTTACGGTAGCACCGATTATCATGCAGAATCAAATAGGAAAAGCAAAGGGTTGTAATTAGACTTTTACGATGACTAGTTAATTGTTCATAGTTAGTCGCATAGTTAGGTAGAGATCCAATGTGATACATACATTCAAAAGGTAACTTTGTCTAAAAGTTTTACTATACATATAGGAAGAAGATACGACATCTTATCGCAAGATTTGCCGTAAACTTCTACGAGCGTTCGTTCAATTAGATGTACCTAAACCATAGAAAATCAAGCAACGTTCCGAACGTTATCGTCGGGTTCGCTTTTTGCAATGATTCGAGTTTATTGTCATACACATTAATGGCATTTTCGTTGACGAACCAGCGTAATCGCATCATCATAACACGGCCTGTACTGATATTACCTTTAACGATAATCGAAATAGAAAACAGGATGATCTCGAATGTTTTGTGACCACTGTGGAATAACGAATCGAGACTACTATTTTTTAACTGCGCCACTTTTCGAGGGAATCGTGAACAATTTGTGTATTATCGTTCTAGAACAATCTATCCCCTGGAAATTCAAACATGAGATTGCATTAAAGAGAAAACAAAAAAAATGGAAAACGAATGGGAAAAGTAAGTAGGATCATCACGAGATCACGCGGGACCATCATGGCAGTTCGTTTTTCTCGTACGTCTTCCAATCATTCCATAAACCGTTGTGTCTGTCTTGTATCCGTGGGATCGCCTGTCTTCTTAAAAACGGTTGTACGCTAAATAAAGGAAGATCTTACGGTATGTCGATTTTTTTTTTTAATTTTCACTCTATCCTTATATTATCTATATTATATATGTGTAATAGACGTCATGGTTCTAAATCCGTGTAAAGTCAGGGAAATTCTGTGACAGAGATAATATGGAAATGAAAAATAACAATATTACGTGGAGTTTTCCGTTTTGAGAAAATAAAACTTAAAAGCGTGTCAAGTACAGAAGTAAACAATTGGTAGGAAATTATTCAACATGCGAAAATAAATAAAGAATGTAGAACAACATTTTTTTTGCCTGAAATCTCGTTTTCGAGAAAGTCGAATTTGAAAATTTGTCAAATACACATATACCAGGCTAATCTTTTATTCAATATGTTCAAATCGTATTTTCTCGAAAACGAAAACTTAAATGAAAAAGTGTTATTCTACATTTTCCCACTTTTGGCTTATTTTTGCATAGAATAATTTCCCGTATTACACATCTATTTACCTAAATACACTAGGCAAGTTTCCTGACTCAATAATCCTAAAGATCACCTCCGATGCAACAGTTATTCTATTATTACGTATTATTTTGGTATATAGTAGAACAAGTCGTAGAATCTTCTTGACTTCATTTCTACCGCAAATCTAAGCACACAGTGTATAATATATTTACGTTATTACGATGTTTTAGTTATATATACAGGGTGGTTGGTAACTGGCGGTACAAGCGGAAAGGGGGTGATTCTACGCGAAAAAAGAAGTCGAAAATATAGATTAAAAATTTTTTTTTAAATTTTTTCTTTTTTTTTAATTTTTTCCATCGAGACAACGATCTACAGTGAGATCCGTTATAACGTACCGCACGCGTACCGAGCGAAAATTCAAAGTCGATTTTCTCGAAAACAAAGCCTCAAACGAAAAATTTTTATTCTATATTTTCGACTTCTTTTTTCGCGTAGAATCACTCCCTTTCCGCTTGTACCACCAATTACCAACCACCCTCTATATCACGTCAACAGTCAATGGTTTTTCCATTATTAGATTGTTTCGCAAAGCTGTGCTTTTAGATAATTACTTTATAGAATTGAGATAAATCATTTGACATTGTTATATTAATTTATTTTATTAGTACTGTCTCCAGAAAAAATAAAATAAAGAATAAGGTAAGATAAACAAATAAGATAAAAATAAGATAAACAGATTTGTTATATCAAATAAAGCATTACACTAAAATTAGATATTTACGATACGTTCAATTCAAAAATATATATGTCGTATATTATTACAATATCACAAGAATATTCATGAGGCAAATTGTTTAAAGTTAATAACATATTAGTGTCGCGCCTTCTATACACATGACATGTGTCGAGGCATCTCGTAACTCTCAAAAGTCATCGGGCTATTGATATTCATAATCTTAAACTTGGCAATGACAACTGAGTTAAGACGTAACGAATTCTAATAATGATCATGGAAATAAGGATGATCATCGCAGATGAGTCATCTACAGTAAATGTGAAGGATGAAAGCCACAGTATTTACACTACTTCACTGGTTGAATTCACTTCACCAATTTGAAATATTACAGGCTTAATTAAACATATTAAGGGTTAAATTTTGAAGTAAATTGAACTAAATAATAATATAATTCTAATGTAACATAATAATAAAAAATAAAATAATTAATAACATAAGCAATAACATAATTTTCAAACGTAGACATTATAGAAATAAATTATTATTCGCGAAAATACAGATTTATAACAATAAATGTAATTTTAACAATAACCTTCAATGGATAAAAAATACAAAAAAATTAATCCCTATTTTCAGTTTTTAAATAACGTTGCACAAGCAAACAGATGTTACCAACCATTTCCTACGTTTTTGGATAATTTCAAATTATAAAAGGGAAACGTCTCTCTAATTGTATAGTTGCATAGATAACATGACCTTTTCCACAAGTTGTAGTTTTCGCACAGTCAATGCAGAAACTGCACGCGGAGCTTTCACACAGCCCGCTGCGTTCAAGCCATCTAACTGCTCGCAGCGAAAATGAAAGAATTTTACAAATCTTTTTGTGTGTTTTATGGGCATTCAACCAATAAGAAAAGAAGTTCACGCATAATATAAGTCATAAACTGTAGAACAACGCTCGTTGCATTTAGTTTAGCGCAGACCAGTTTTTGAAAATAAAGCCCATCTTGGAACCAATCGATCGTAGAAAAACGTCTTTTTCTTGAAATTACGTGGAATGATTCCAGAAATCGATGAAAGCAAGTTCCACGACGATAGAATGTAAATTGCAAAAGTTACTGCATTTAACAACAAAGTAAAAATAATTATCACTGTATTTTAGCTATGCCTTTGAACGAAAGCATTTTTTTACACTTGCATATCTATACTATAAGTTTTCTACATAGCGTAGAAGCTCGGAGCATAAACTAAGATAAACTCACATATTTTTCTTAGAAATTAAAAATTTTCCGTTTTGTAAATTGATTAATTCATTTTACAGAAACTAACAAACGAATCGATTTGAAATTTGGTTTCCTATTTTGATATGACTGATACCATAAAGCCTCAATATTATATGACAACTTTAACTAACGTTATAAACGATTTAAGAAAAAAGTCTTTGCACTATTTGCTAACAACGTAAAAATTAAGCTTATCGTTACGTAACGAGTTTCATTTTATAGATAATTTTATTATATACAATTTCCTACTGACACTTTTTCACGTATGATAAATAATTTTTAAGATATAGAGGAAATGTAAGAAAGCTCGCGTTTTTTTTTTTATTTAATCGATATGATGTTTATAAAGTTATAAAGTTGCTTGTTTTGTAGGTTAGATTATATTATCTACATAACGTAGATATAAGATAGATATATAAGATAAACAGATCTATATAGATATATACGATATAGATTAAATTATATAGATAATATAATCTATATCGTTCCGAATCATATGATACAAAAACGTTTCTACTAAGAATTTGTTTCTAACACAATCAGATTATATTCGATTATATTATACAATCAGAATACATCTGATTATACAATCAGAATCAGTTTGTTTCGAATAGAATATTCGTAGGAGGGTCATTCCTCTCCGTGACAGTGAACAGACAGTTTTGTATCGAGTCAGAGACCAGCTGAGCATCTTAGGAGTAACGATAGTGAAATGCAATTCAAATTGTATAATTGAGAAATATTATAAACCGTTGTAAAACGTATATTACTTACAGATTATCCAAAGTGAAAAGGTGTAAATTTGGCTTTATGTTATGGTTTCGGTTCACGATAAGGATCCCGATATTCTTCTTATTGATTCTTAGGAAACATGCACGTGTGACGATAGTTAGACCTGATGATGCTGCACGACGCATGTAGAATGATAAGAAATAAGGACAGCTTCTCTTCATTCCTGGTTAGTATCACGCACAACACCGAACAAAGATCAGCTATATTCTTTTTAATAGAACCATCCATTTTTTAACACGTTAACCAATCTGTTATAGCATTTCTTATAAAAGGAGGATTGTAACCTATTTATGTCGAGAAACTATTAGTATCGAACAAAAAAACTTTGGAAAAACTGAACAACATAAATAAAATAATTAAATTTTGGGTTTTTGTCATATTTTGTCATTATAGTATTAACTATTTATATTTATATTAAATTATAATATTATATACTATTATAGTATTATTATTATATATTATAACTACATAATATTATATAGTATTATAAGTTAATAGTGCTATATATTAAGACATCCTTATATTATATTATGTATAAGGAACTTTATAAGGAACTTTATTCTAATATTAATGTAATTTGGGCACAAGATTTCACACTGCACTTCTCTCTTTTTTTGTCAACTGAGTCCTAGGCCATTATACAACGCTACATACATACTATGGAGGGGATACATACTTGTGTATGTTTTTGCTCTACGTATTCACTCTCGCACGCACAAATGTACCATATATACAACAACAACAAACCGCTCGTCTGATGCCGGTCTTAGTTTGAAAAACCTGACTACGGATTGGGAAAGGTGATAAATGATAAACCTTTTGACAAAAGGACTGATATCGAGTCAAACAGTTCAGTACTTCCCTCAGAATCTTGGCGATACATTGTATGTCTCATGAAGCATGCGACTTGGTGTCGCGAGACCAAGCACCGATTGTCAATTTTTCGTAACTGGACATAGACACATAGCTATCTCGTAACTATACTACTATTATCAGTACCAGAAATACGTTGGGTTGCTGTCGATCGTTCGGTAGTCGTCATATTATCTTTGAAGAGAACGCTTTGTATATAGTAAGTACCTATACTAATAAATTACATGTATGTCTTTAACATTATTATTTTGCATAGTGTTCTCCCTATAATATGCATTAATATATAATATAAAATTTAAAATTCATTTCTGGTGACTTGAAGAACATAAGTATAGTTTGTATGACTTGTGTATGGCTGTGCATTACGATATTTGAAAATTAATTAACAACAGTAATTAATTTAACTTTTTGGTATTATCGTAATAATAAATGATTATTCTTAGGAACAGAATTACTTTGTGCATGCACATACCTTAAAGTACTAAAAGCTAAATTACAACAAGATATGTAATGGATTAACAGTATACGATAATTAAAGAGAATGTCATTTTTTATAAATTACGAAAAATTTACTTATATCTGAACTAAGAAATGTTATAAATATCATAAGAAGGGAAACAGGAGAAATAAAATTAAAAGAGAGAATGAGAAAGAGTAACAGATGCTTTTCAGTAACGCTGACGTATACTAATTTGATATCTTAGACGTAAAGGTTAGGTGTTAAATCCTAAGCGAATCTAATGAAATATTTAGTTAAATATAACGTGTTAAAGTATTTACTTAGTTATGTTTATTCCAAATTGTTTGTTTCGATATAATTTTTGCAATATATTAAAGAATATATACTTCTGTAAATAGGAATATTTCTTTTAAAGTTGGAACAATCATATAAATATTGATATACGCGCATTATAAATTCATAATTTTATTTCATATATTTTGTTTCAGATAGAGAAATGAACACTTTTTTGCTCATTAGCAGTTGGTAGATAATAGTGTTAAATCATGAGACATAAATTGATATGCTAGTTCCGTTTGCTGTGAACACTATCAATGTAGTGAATGCTCTGCATGATTACAACTCTTCCGGTGATGCAAATAAGAAGGAAAACCTTTGTTTGAGTTAATGGATTAAAAACTATTTGAAAGTGGTCTGTAGAACAGTATAAATCACAGAGATGGCAACTGAAGTTACAGAGTCACAACCTTTCAAAAACTTAAAAGAATTATTTGATAACGTGGGTAATTTAAAACCATGGCCAGAAATTAAAGAATTAAGAGATTCAACCGATTATATGTACAGTGGTTTAGAAATAAGCGGAGAAAAAATGCAGTTAGAAAAATTGGATAGAGAAGTACAACCGAGAACGTTGCTTTGTCATGATATGAAAGGCGGTTACCTAGAAGACAGGTAATATTTATAGAAACCACTATATTTATTAATTCGTATATTATACATAATATACCCGTGATTTTTCAGATTTATAAATGGATCAGAATCTTATGGTTCTTACCTATTTTATCATTGGAGTGTTATCGACACATTTGTGTATTTTAGTCATCATTTCATAACTGTGCCACCTTTTGGATGGATTAATGTAGCACACAATCATGGTGTAAAAGTTCTTGGTACTGTAATTACAGAAAGAGAAGGTATCTGGGATGTTATACTTGAATCTCAGGAAGAAGTAAGACGGTTCGCAGATGCACTAATACTTGTTGCAAAATTTTATAAGTTTGACGGCTGGTTATTAAATGTTGAAAATACCATTAAAAGTGAGCAAGTTAATAATTTAATTTATTTCGTAAAATATCTGACAGAAAATATTCATGAAGCAATTAGAAATTCTGAAATTATATGGTATGATAGCGTAACCAATGAAGGAAAATTAAATTGGCAAAATGAGCTTAATAGTAAAAACATGTAAGCTTATTACATTCTTATACTTTTACAATTGTTTCTGTTTGTAAATCTTATTTAATGTTATAAATACAATATTTCAGAGATTTCTTTTTAAACTGTGATGGCATTTACTTGAATTATAACTGGACGAAATCAAAATTGAAAAACAGTGTGGCACTCGCAAAAAATCACAACAGAGATATTCATGATATTTATGTAGGACTTGATATTTGGGGAAGAGGTTGTCCTGGTGGCGGTGGATTTAATTCAACATATGTAATTATAATATTACTTATTTTATTGTAGCATATATTCATTTAATATTTCATTAAACCATTATAATCTACAGGCTTTACAAAAAATACGACACGAAGGACTTTCTGTTGCGATTTTTGGTCCAGGTTGGACTCACGAATTTTTTGGATCTCAGACATTCCAAGAAATAGAAGATCTATTTTGGGCACAGTTGTTTCCTTATTTATATGTTCATGTACCCATCTATGAAGACGAAGTATTCAAAACATCATTTTGCCGTGGCAGTGGCAGCTTGTATTATTGCTGCGGTCAGGTATATTAAATATCTCACATTATTTTTAACAAACTGAATTTATTACATGAATATATCATAACTGAAATGCACATATTTTACGCAGCCACTATATGAACAGGAAGGAAGAAATTTTATATACAAATCATTTTACAATTTATCCCTGCAAAATCCACAAATTTCAGTACCTATACCGCACATGAAATTTACATCCTCTCCTCAACTTCCAGAACCGAAAAGTGAAAACGATCGAAATGAGTGTTCAAAAGGACCGATACAATATGTTTATGAAACGAGGAAGAATGTTATTCGAGTATTAGAAAATGTTGTAAATATTGAAAATAAAATGCCAATGCTACATGTAAATAGCTTCGAATTTTGTAACCAGTTTTCTTTCGAAGGTGGTGGTTGCATAAAATTAATTACAAATGATCTTACAGCTACGTCATATCACAGGTGAGGGAGTTTTATATTTTATAATTAAATTTATGATAATTCGCACAATTGTATTTTTTATATTAACTATGTGTTTAAATTCATTTACAGACTATTTCTCGTTCACATCGAATTTCAACAAGACATTGTAGCAATCATTGCTTATAAAGAAATGGAGTCGTCCATAGCAAACGGAAGTCAACACAAACCAATACTAGTTCTCGGCAATAATACCGGCATAAAATCCATCTTTCATTATGAATCAAGGGATTTGGTTTCAAACTGGAAAAAATGGTAAGTCTACAAAATATAAATTTGAATATTTGCAACATAAAAAACAAAAAATAATTAAAACTAAAAAACATTTTATTAGAAGAATAAAATAATTGTAGAGATATGTAATGTCATTGCATTATATTAAATATTTATATAGCATGAGTTATGATTATACTCTGAATAAATGTATCTCACACACATATATTTTTCTTATTTAGAAAGCAAGTATATATATATATATATATATACTTGTAATTGATAATTTTTAAACATTTGTCCATACAATTTTCTAAGAACATAGCGTAATAAATGCAATTGGTTACATGTTACAAACGGATTAATTACAGTTAGCAATAGTTACTACCATTAATTGCTGCTGTTCAATATAAGGAACGTGTTAAAATTACATGATTCTCGGGAGTATATAACTTTAAGACTATTTTTCATTGTGCTATGTTCTTGGGATCTGCCATTTCAAAGTACGATAAACTAGAGCTCGAGCTTAAGTTCTTAGAACTACGACGTGAGACACAAAATACAGTTTCTAACATCTAAGTTAACAAAACGAAATTTTCGAATGAAAGTATATTGCATTACGTAAAATTTTTAAATATTTACAAGACTTTTAATTTTCATATTTTAAGAATTTATATAACAGTAAATTAAAAGCATCTATTTCAATGTTGAAAATTAAGCAAATTACATCAAAGAAAATTAGTTTTATAAAGAAAATTAATTGATAGTTAATAAATTATGATCTTATGTTGGACTGTTAGCTTCAATTTCTTCCTATAAAAGGTTCCATTTGGTTCTTTTAACAAGGATAGTTTAGGTATTATCTTAAATTTCAAATCTTAAACGGAGATATATCAAACCTTTAGTTTGAAAATTAATTTGAAGTTTTTAAAAGGTGTCTAAGTTTATAATCTTTTTTAACTGTTGCATAAATGCAAAAAGATATTGTATTTAAACGACAATTTAAATTGAAAAATTTTCACACAGGAGAATATTAACAATAATTTTACTATTAATTCCATGTAAAAAAAGAAGTAAACAACATTCAAATTATTGATTTATGTAAACTTATTTTTATTCGTTTCGTGAAATTACATGAACTTTTCTAAATTCCATAAAATAAAAATCTTTTTCAATGAAAAAACATTTTAACAAAAAAAGGAACTTCAACATTATAAAAAATAGGAAAAAAGGAAAAGTCTCTTAGATTTAAGGTATACACAAAAATTTTGTATGTTCCCGCTTTTTTCAACAAAATTACACAATACATAATTTCCTATCCCAGAATGAAAAATCTAGAAATGCCAATATAGTCTGATGTGTGATCTCGAAATTTTAAAAGCGTCGAAGAAGTCATGTTTGTATTAACGTTCGTAATCCCACATTCTTTCTATTTAACATGAAATTTTCCTTTTTGTTATCAGCGTTTATCTGACGAACATGAGGACTGTGAACGAAATTGGTATATCTTTCGCGAGGAGTAACGTCTGCTATCTGGGAGAGGTCATCCTCAAACAAAAGCAGCGACACCTGAACGGTAAGTCTGCTTCTCGTACTTTATACTGTCGCTTGCATTTCGCGTTCCCTCGAGAAATGTACATAGCAGGTGGATTGCGTCACAGTAAAAGTGTATTGCCAGAGGACGAGGGTTTTGACCGTGTAAAAACCGTTCTCCGACGATCAGACCCGGCTACATACACCTTTTCATCTTTGAGAACCACTTTAGTGAAAGGAATACCAACGTTTCACCATAGAATGTCTATCCAACATATCTTATCGCTCGATATTTCATGGGTCGGCTTCGCGATTATACGATAAGCCCATTTCTCATTGGTCGACCCTACGGTATTAGATGGAGATCGCCAAGCTAATCTTTGTCATTTTTCCTTCTGTCTCTTCTTCTTTTTTTGTTTATTCATGCACAGGCGCACGAAAGCATTTGAACAGTTTTGTACATATTTTTTAATATTATATATTATGTGTGTTGTACGAAACATTTTGAAATTCCGTTAACACTGTTATGAGATTCGATTATTATGATTATATTGGTGAAGTTTGAAGCGAATCTGAAAAAATATATAAAAATTACAAGATACCTAGTACAAGTATACATATATTTTGTACAGATCACAAGAATACTTAAGCAAGAAATTATTTATTACTAGATTCTGGATTTTTATGCAAATTGATATTTTTGGGAATGTAATTAAAAAAAGTAGAATTTATATAGAAAATTGTGTAATTATTTAGAAAGCTGCTGCTTTTTTGATTTCCATAATTTTTTCATATGTTGTAGAAATCAACATTTTTAACAACTTTTTTTGCACGTTATTGCCGGACTCTTGTAGTTTTTAAGATATGTGCAAAAAAACTGTTGGTACCACTACAGTGAATTCTGCCTATAGTTGGGTGTTCATAATAGCGTATGCGTTACTGTCGGCCTGATAAAATGATACCTAATTCAAACCTATACATATAAACTGTAAACAAAAGATAAGAATTAGGTTTGGGTTAGCCGTTATTTTATTGGATTAGGCTTCACAGCTGTCGACAGTCAGCATCAGCGTACAATAGGCAGAATTCACTGTAATGGTACCGACAGATTTTTGCAAATATCTCGGAGCAGTGGTTACACGTACAGGAAAAAGTTGTTTAGAATCATGCGGCCGACAACATATTAAAAAAGCATAAAAATTCAAGACGGCGGCAGCTTTCTAAATAATTACCAAGAATTGTTTTAAGTATCAAGTATCATGGAACACACTATATATCGGATATTTCACGTATTTTTTATACCATGTGAATTCTGTGCAATTTCTTACTTTCAAATTTCCTATAAATGCACGAAAATCCGCAGTCTATTCATTACATTAGTAAATCGTAATATTTAACGGGATCATAGTTAGCAATATTTATGTGTTTAAGACCATTATTCATAATGTATACTAAGTTTTTATTCAAATGTTTGCAATAAGTATCCTGTAATTTGTATATAGATTTTTAGATTGGTTTTATATTTTTACCATTATAATCATGACAATCGTATTTTATTAGAGTGCTAACGCAATTTCAAAATATTTTATGTGACTATTTTATATGATATGGACTTATGATTTTTCTATTTAAATACTTCCTTTAACCGGTATTGTATCTTTCACACTTTTTCGTGATTTAAATTTGTGCTTAATTTGCAACTTCATGTTTGCTACAGTTTAACTCGTTCGACGGTTATTTTTCCGATACAAGGGTACTTGCATTCCGCGGCGGTAATTTATTTGACGGAAAGACGAAAAATGTCTGTATGCCTTCTTATATGGAGAACGAACGGGGCCGCATGAACGAGGTCGCGACACCATAACTTCCACTACTTTTTTCATTCATTAGTCGCATTTCATAAATTGTATGCTGGATACGATTGACTTCGATTCATCATTTTCGATTGACACGTTAACGCAGAGATATACTAAGATGCTGGCGGTAAATCGATGACCCGGACTTTCTTTTTTCTTTAATTTCATTCATGGTACTTTATCTTTTTGTAATTTACATAATGTTGCATGATGGTACTAATTTCTATTGTTTCCTGTTTGCGTAATGTGGACCATTGGTAACTCACAGTGATACTGCTATTACATTTCCTTAACGCACACAGTGTATAATAATTTGCAAAATGTAAATTCTTTGTGATAATTCGACTTTAAAAGTATTGAATTATTCAGCACGTAGGCATAGAAAACTCTCAATGAATTGCCGATATATTAAATTTTGTAGGATGTTATGTTCTATGAAACTGATGGATAAAGCCATAAAAGTAAATTAAATGTCCGTATTTATTTCTAACGATGGAAAATTAATAGTTCAGCAAATGTACTAGAGTTATATAAACATTAAATCAAAATGCTAATTTATTATTTGTAGGAATTTATCACGTAATATCTCTTTTAATAATTTGCAACAGTAAATCAGTATAATTGCCATTATATATTGTAAATTATACTAGATATCATACAATTATATTAGAAATTATATTAGAAAAAGAACGAAGCCTTGTTTAAACAAAATTTATTCTTTATTGTCAATATATCCGTTTTTGATTTATTATTTATTTCTTTTATGGAGAATCATCATTTGTAAAATATCTTGTATTCGTGCGAAATAATTTGCTAATTTATCAAAGCAAAGTTATATTTTATTATTATATCAGTAGCCCACTAAAGTATTTACATGCTTACCATAGAACATTTTCATGAATCTATTATGTACTTCGTACGAAAATTTTTGGTATTTTATTAGCACTATAATGAAACATGTTGTCAAGATTATAATATTAGAATTTAAAACTAATGTGGAAATGTGTATAAAAGTTACAAGGCAATTATTGCAAATTAGTGCGAAGAATGAATAGTTGCTTTAAACATAATTAGTGCTAAAGATGGTCCCACTAAATATTAATATTTATTGAAATAACAGAAAAGTGACTATCTAAATAATTTTCTGATCTTTGTAGAGTTTAATTCATATTTTAGTTTAAACGATTTTGGTCATGAATAATCATTACAAATGATTAACAAATTTTTGATTATCGGTAACCAAATATTCATGAGAAAATATGGTTATCGGTAACCAAAACATATTTTCCATCAAAACCAAAAATAATTTCGGTCACCAACACTGATTATCCGTATAATCAAAAGATTTTTAATTATTTCTAATAGTTATTCGTAAGCAGGACACTAAAAAATTCATATGTCTTAATCATTTAATTTTCTAAGAAATTTTATTAACATTTAGCGATTGCTGTTTTCCATTTAAACAAAAACTTAATCGATTATCACTACTCATAAAATTTTTAAAAATATCTATTATTTTTGGCTTGTGGTTGAAATACTTTCGCGAGCTATTGTGTAGCTCTAGATATATTTTTAACTAATAAATATGTATATTAATTGTGCCGAATAGAAAGTTCTCGGTGGGCTACTAATGACCCAAGCCTGTTTATATCATATTAGGTAACGTTCGCTTTAACCATACAAAAATTGTGTCAATATAGCAATGTATTACCATACT
Organism: Bombus huntii; assembly: GCF_024542735.1. Taxonomy (NCBI): domain Eukaryota; kingdom Metazoa; phylum Arthropoda; class Insecta; order Hymenoptera; family Apidae; genus Bombus; species Bombus huntii. The sequence goes on from NC_066238.1 coordinate 24,241,219, forward strand.
ACGTGATCGCATAGTGATCGATAACTTTGCGACTGACAAGTTGCGCGGTTTAAAATTCATGTCACATTGTATTACAAATCTTGACAATGCACAACACCCACTTCGAAACGAACGGTAAGTTGTAAGGAGGACAATCTGGTTGGCATTATTCGCGAGTATAGGTGTCGATGACACGCGAAATATCCGCAATTGTGGGATGTAGCACGTTCCACGTGTCCCATTTCAATTTCATATTTATCAGGAATCTTCTTACGACTCGTTGGCGTTACGAAACTTAATCCACGTTTATATCAATAATACGTAACTTCTTCAATTTTTCTCGCGACTTTTTTTTATTAAATTCCTTTAAGCTTTCCTTATGGTTGATTATGTTATTTAGGTCAGGAAGCAACACCCCGATAAAGTTCTATATTCGCAAGAAATTAAAATTCGAGATTTGCTGAAGTGGAGGAAGAATTTAAAGCGTGCGCTACTTGAAATATCAGCGAACTGATTTTAGAACCGGACAATTCTTGCAATATTTGTTGTAGATATTTACATTAGAAAATGTTATCAGGATAACATTTTTGATTCAAATTTTATTTCTGGGGGTTATGAGCCTTATTTTCATAAAAAAACGGAAATATTTACATATATGTGTATACTTGTTTATGTATGTAGAAATATTATATATATATCGATAATAACTATAGAATTTTGAACAGTCGTAATGTCGTGAAAAATGTATCATCAGCAATTTGTGCGCGTATATTTCACTTTGTTATTCCTGTTAAATTAAATTACATCTTCGAGTAAATTTCAAGGATAAGAAGCTTTCCCTTTAACCCCTTAACCTACGATTTACGTTCGAGAATTTGCGTTTTGTCCGATCATCTACTACGGGCTATGCCCGTAGTTGTAGGTTAAAGGGTTAAGATATAGTACCTATAAGGTAGGTACTTACACAGATTGTTGTACAACTTTTTTTCTTTAAATTTATTTACTTAACTCTTTCGTCTCTATGGCTGAAATATTTAAAAAATGGTCGGGACAATATTCCTCGTGCGACACTGTAGAGGAGATATCTCGGGTAACTTTTTATCAAAACGATGCAAAACGTGTAAATTGGATTGCCGTATCTGTCTTCGATCGTTCATCTACTTCCACCTTGAAAAACTAGATATTCTTTATTTCCCCGAGAACTGTTGTATTAAGGAAATTGATTGGAGATGGTCGTTTGCTTGATTTTAAAATATAACAATTTTAACACTAGGTTTACGGACATTTCGAATGCGTCAAATAGACACGTATAGATATAGGTATACCACATAGAAAGCTTCAAAAAAATTACTCGACCATTTGCGGAGAGACGCGATCGCGAGAAAGCACGTCAACGGGAGTCGTAAATTCCCGTTACGATTAGATAATCGACGCCACGAACTCATCGATCCCCTGATTTTTGTTACGATAATACGGGTGGTTCAATTGAGTTTACACTGAATTAGCAGGTATAAATTAATGTTTATTCCAACAACTTTGTAAAGAAGATAATTACACTGATGCGTATGTATAAGTTAAGTAAGTGATTGATTTAAGGGTAGAAACCCGGCAATGACACGTTGACTATTCTAACGATGAAGAATAAGTAAGGTAAAATGACGATGCTGTGTCGGAGGAAAGCTAGTGATGGGTGTGTCTAACGCAAGGGATCATCGGATTTGTTGATGACAATTTTGGTTAGGAAAGTGAGGGCAGTAGACATTGCTTCTGATTGGATAAAAGAAGGTTGTTGGACTAGGAAGGGTCTTAGCCGCCCTCGATAGAAAGTTGCTAGTGTGAAGTATCATACGTGAGAAAAACTAACTTTCCCGTGTCTTCCCGTAGTAAACAATAAGCTTTAGAACCGATCGAGTAAAGAGATGTTTGTTCTGTCTGAAGGATCTTAGCTAGAAAATTCCTGAGATCTATGATAGGTCCTTAAGACTATTGAGGGTACGACGTAACAACTAGAAAGCTTTGAAAATAAATGAATTTCGATATCTTGTTAGATGGATAAAAGAAAAATGTAAACGGCTCGTGTAATTTTCCGCATGCAATTCGAAATACGTCAAAATGACGTCTCCCGTAAACCTAGTGTTACTATCACTGTATACTATGAGCTACTAAGGTTACAAGCGTTTATGTGTTCCAATGTAAGTATGTGTGTATAAGTGTTTGATTGTACCGAACTGTTCGAGTATAGGAGTATAGGTCTGATTTCGTTTGAGTCCATCTGAACTTGGTTTGTACAGGATTCGCATTGATTGGCTGCCGTGTACACTGCTAATTTTCCAAACAACGGCATTTTGAGTATCGCGGCGACACTTGCGCTCTAGTCGCACCCTTTCTTGGTGACGATGGACTAATACCTGAACGTATAATAGGTGGAAATATTATCGTAAAGTTGGACAGTGGTTAAAATTTGCAACCTTTGATAAAAGCATTAAGTAGAGTTACCGATTAGATGAAAACCTGGAATAAAACCTCGAATGCTGTATAGCGCATTTTGATCAAACTTGAATTAGTAGATCATTTCAGAACACAGATTGCAGATATTTCGTCAGAAGGCGATGTAATGTTGAATACAAGAAGCACGTTACGTGTTTGGAACTTATGAAACAGTATAACGCGGTAACTTCACCAAAATTCTAAATAGACCTTTATTCTAGATTTCCATTCAATTGATCTAACCATAGCTGAGGTCGTACGCATTCCACACACATACGGGCACTTACGTCAGTTTTTTGAAATCAGTTCCTATCATTGTTACCTGTTCAACAATGAGTCATAAAATTGGAGTTTTCAGAATATAGATTAGAAGTAAGTTACAACTGTTCCCTTTTACAAGGATACGATCTTTTTAGAAATCTCACTACAAACGAAGAGCTGATTCTGGACGAGGGTCTAGATATTAATTGTTGCAATCGGAAGTTGTAAACTTTGACCACTAACCGATGTTATGACATCTCCATATCACTACCGCATATTATATATGAGATATTCGCTTTTTCCGCAAGACCGCGGGATTTCCGCCACGTCATTTAGATAACGAGTTGCCATTACGAAGTATTACTTAATTAGCTTTCGGAAATATCGAATTTATTATACGTCTACGGCTATTGAGCACGAGGGAAATTAAAAGCCTTTAGAAGGAAAGTTACTGTTGATATACTAAATTCTTTTTTTTTTTTATTTAGGATTAGATATTCAAACTTGTCTTGCAGGTTTATACAGCTCTAAAAATAGTCTTCCTTTGCTATCAAATTATAAGTTTTGTCCGGAACATAAATAATTATAGTTTTGTTAGTCAAAGTTTGATCTTTCCTTTACACGAAACGACATGAATTTGTGTATATTTAAAATTGCGAAAGTAAACTGTCTCGTCTAAAACAATATTTTAGTGCATTAAATATAAATTTTATTAAAAGTTATAGAACAATTTTAATTTTTTATAAAAATGAAATTTAGTATATTCTGCATTGTACTGCTGTATACACCGGTTAATAGCTAAATATTATATGAATATCATTTTCAATTGAGGATTGGATATGTGTATCAATATTTTGAACATAAAAATTGTTTTATTTAGTTATAAAGTAAAATAAAGTGGTAACTGCAGAAACCTAGAGTTAGTAATTAAAAGAATGAATGCTACTATGAGTAGTAATGATTAATTCTAATGAATTAGAAATGAATTCTGATTCATGGCATGCTTAGTTGTACATGATAAAAACGTTACACAATAGTATAATCGACAATTATCACGCAATTAATTGTGTCTTTCAGACTTCACAAATCTTCATTATTTTCAAGCGCTACGCTAACAGATTTCATTTACAGAAAAACTTCTAATTAATAAAGAAATATTTTCCATTATTTATATTTATAAGACAGGAATTTCAAAATTACCTCAGTGGTAGGACATATTTCAGGAAAACAACAAATGGGATATACTGGTCAGTGAATGTCATTAAATTTTGACTTTTTAAAAATACGACGATACTTGTGGAATGATCTATGTACATATGTATGTGTCGGGTTTGTCGGGTAAATATTTATAATGTTTCCACTTAGTAGGCATGTATTTTATTGTCTTTAAATACTTTTAAATACTTTTATTTATATTTATATACTTTTTTATAGTATTTAAATACTTTTAGTAGTATTTAAATACTTTTTATTATATTTTAAAATATTTTTAAATACTTTTATGATTTTTACGAAATATGTACTTGGACGAAATAGCTTGCAGCATCTGTGTACACTTTCCGATTTGTTTCAAACCTTACCAATAGCATCATGATAGTCTCATCATAGTAGTAATAAAATTTCAAGATGTTCAGGTGTCTACAAGTGTTCGAATATTTTTCCATCACTTTTATATAATATTATTATTTTATATGTCGGGTTTGTCGGGTTGGCGTTAATCTTAGGGGCGCGTAGCGTATCTTCATTAGGACAAGCCAACGTCGTTGTTCAATGGAGATTATATTTACAATTATATGTACAAATGTTGATTTAACAGAGTTTGACAATTAAACGTGGTAATTAGACACTCTTGATGTTAAAGACAATGTTCTTAGGTTCAATAACGAATCCACGGTCAACGGGGAAAACTCTTTGTACAATAGAATATATTTTGAAACACAAAGTGACGTTAGCTGTGACGCACGGTATCTTCTGACTGACTGACAAGACGATGCGTGTAAACTCTCTAAGGTGATCACAAGAATAAAAGACTGATACGATCACATTTGTCAATTGCATATTGACCGGGGATATCGACAAAATTCCAGGCGCCGTTACTAGGCAAATCCGCATAGAGCCGACATTGCTCCTGCCCGGGGTTCGATTGTTAATACAACGTGTGTCTCACAATATTGGCACTTCTCTGTTAGGTAAAAACGTTCATCCCGTGACCGTGGCTACGTTCGGCGACCAGTTGTGTCACCTCGAGCCCAAGCCCACTGTCGCAAATCTCGGGCAAACATAATCAGATCGTATCGCAACAACTACTTCTAAGTTCTATTATTTAAGTACAGCTATAATAAATAGTTTAGACCAAAGTATCGGGGATCTTCCGAAAATTTCAAAAGAAAGGCCCGATGTCCCTATATCTCCGATATATATAATACTTACATACATATATTTGCAAGGACTGTAATCAATCTAAGTAAGGTTAATTCTTTTTGTAAATTTTTAATTCATTCATTTTAGACGTTTCTGGTTAAGAAATCACCTGGTTAATAGGTTAACAATTTTCTATCTGCCTTGGCCAGTATGAAATTATTCGAAATTTGGTGTTTAATCGCAGCCATCGACACACTCGGTGCGTGAAAAAAGCAATCGCGTGAAACTTAGCCGGGCAATCGATGCGTTCCAATGATCTGTTACAGCATGGTCCAATACCGTTTAAACCGTAACCGACAATAATCAACAGTTTCACTGACCACGGTGATAAAGTTAGCGCTAGCAATTTTCGGGCGTGCACCAGACACTAATGGCTACCATCCATTGCGAGCTCTGATGTTCTCGAAGCGAACAGCCACGGGCCGGTTGCTCGTTTGTTTTAACAGTCACATCGCGAACGAGCAACCCAAATTACGTTCTGTCTACCGTGTGTCGCAATAACAACTATTTGTAATCGGAGAATGCGACCGGTTCATTGATATTCTTGCGGTTATCGGGTCGAATTTTTCTGCGGTTCTACCTGCTGTTACACTTTGCATTATAAGACTTCTTTCTTTCTTTCTTTTTTTCTTTTCCTTTTTCTTTCTTTCCTTTGTCCACCATGTATGTTTCGCTTGCCAGTTACGTCAAGTACTACTTGTACACAGTGGCTCATGAAAGTTTTCCAACACTTACCATAGAACATTTTTATAGATATGTACGTTATGCATGTTATGACACTGCTGACGTTTATGCAAATGTGCTTTTTTATAGAATGCAAATGGAAGGACGAAATTTATATAAAGATAGAAGTTTGTTAGAATGATTAGGAGACTGTAAAAATATATTGTTTTATTTCACTATTCTTTGTATGATGCATATTTTGCATATTTATGTATAAGGACATATGCAAAACGTATCACGTATTTATGTGACATATTTATCTCGTCAAACATGATACATAATTAAAAAATCTATTGATTCCACAAGAAGATAATAAATATGGCTTTTGATTATTAGTTTGTCATTGATCTGTATATTTTATATTCGTGAATTGTTAAAGTATATCGACAAAACCGTGCACGTACTGTGACTCGTGGAAGCCACTCTCTGCACTTACAGAAATTTTTATCGATATATTCTATTTGCTATACGTTAACATTTTGAAGTTTCATCAGTGCTGTAATGAAACACAACTATCATAACTACACTGCTCAAATTTGTAACGAATCTGAAAATATATATAGAGGTTACAAAAATTATTATATTATATTATATTATATCGCATTATAATAACAAATTGCGTTTTGCGAAAAATCGCACATGATATTTTTTTTATTTATCGAAGCTTTTGATGTTATTATCTACAGCTGTCTACTGTATAAATACTTACACCTTCGCGGAACGCACATTGCTTTCGATTTGCATGTAACCTTTCACAGCTATTATTCTTCTACACGGTCTTCTAGTTACCTGTGCGTGACAATTGTGTACGCATTATAAGAAAGTATTTTTTTTAATTGTCTTATAGTTTCTTTGCATTGTTCTGCTCTTAAATATCGCACGATTTATGAATTAACTTTTATCCTATTAAGCAAGTAGTTGACCTTTAACCAGAGATTTCTATGCTTACGCAATTAAAAATTAATGGCAAATCGATTTAATGTATCATTATCAGTTTACATGAATTTAGCGTAATCTTTTACATTACTTAGTAATGATATTTATTAAGAAAGTATTTCAGTTTCAAGCACCACTTTCTAGACTTACTTCGGAATTCTTTTATTTAAAATCTGCGAGACTCTTCGGTATCAATTCTTTCACTTTTATTTATTTATGTTTCAAAAATATTCACCATTCTTCGTGTCGTAAGTGGATACAATTGAAATTAATCGAATTATAAAGCATTTAGTGCGGTTTTTTAAGAAAATATTCTATATTCTATCGGCTAACAGGTTCCTAACCGAAACTGATTTATCTTCGATTAACGCACTAGGACTACCGATGAGGAAGATATAAAATTTACACCACAGAAACCAAAATGAAAAATTACATGAAAAGATACACGGTACTAGGAGAAAAATAAATCCTCATTCGTTTATTTAACAAAAAATTATTCAAATCTCTAATAGTGTGCCATTGTAAATCTATGAAATTTCTATAAAAAATTTCGAATTAGTTATTTCGCCTACGCTGTGGTGGTTCTGTCGTTAACTCTGATCGCTTATAGAAGTTTTCGATCAAAGGATGACCCTAGTTGATAGGTTAAAATTCATCGGAGTCTTGATACCGAAAATCATGCACCGTAAAAGTAAAATTCATTTGACATGTGGGACGATAAACGGTACCAAAATCGTGTTACATCGCGCGATCGAACCTATTGTCGAAAATGCGATAAAACGGCGTATGATGACGTGCTATAGGAAAATAATGGTTCGTTATCTCGATACTAGATACTCGTTCGACAGCAACTATAATACTTTTAAGGTCCTTGATACGGTGTTTAAATTACGTCAACGATGGCCAGCTCGTACGATTCACGGAACGTATAATCTTCGACAGCGAGGATCGGCTCTGTTATGGTCGATAAAGCGAAAGAATGTCGTCTCTAGTCCTTAAGATATTGCATAAACGTTCTTTCGCAACTATTCTAAGTACCAGTATCTTGGACGTTTCTTTTGAACCGTGCCTCCTCGACCGTGTTTACGGCGGAAGATCGATGACTTCTCTCTTCCGTCATCCATACCGTGTTGGCGCATCCTTCAGCTTCCATCCGCGTGTAGGAAGCATCACAGTGGGTGTTGAACTCCGCTAGAAGAATTTTACAGGAATTACCAGAGGTTTGAGTACTTCTTGAAAGAATGTGTTCTTTTTGGCGTTCATTTATTCGTGCGGTTTGCAATTTCTGTAGCACATTTATTAATAATTATAAAAATATAAGGGAATGTTACTAGCATTAATGTGGAAGTCTTTGCAACAGTTGAGAGGAAGCTCCTTCATCTGACTTCAGAAACTAAAGAATCTGAATATAAGACTGCCAAGTTAACGAAACACTTGTATTAGGTTTAACGAATCTAAATGTCAGCTTTGTTATTGCATATTGACTTTTGAAAGTCAATCTAATCGCGTCGTCATATTTTATTACATGTACAGAGATTATGAAGCGAGTATAAGGTGATTATAATTTTATATAGTCACAATACTTGTTATTATTATTCATTATATTAGTAATGCACAGTATTTGGTAAAACTATCTTTTCCATTAATCATATTAATTTAAGACTGCTATTCACGCTGTATTACTCTTTTAATTGATGCATATTTGCGATTACTGTGCCATAAGCTTTACATACACTTCCAGATTGATTTCAAATTTTATCGATATAACTATGATTGTCGTGTCTCATTGTGGAACTAATGAAATTTCAAAATATTTGACATAACACACGTAATATAAAAAATTTCTATGATATGTGTTCGAAATTGGAATACTTTTTTGAGCTGCTATATTTTGTTGAGATGAGTTTTCAACGAAAATTCGATTGGTTAAAGCGAGATCGGATAAAAAGGCGTCTACTGTATTGAAGAATATTTGAGGATAAAGTTTGCAATATCAAATGCTCGTATCAAGTACCTAAGTTAATCGAGAACAAAATAATGGGAACTGAATTGCCGGTTGTGTCAGTAGCATTCGAAATGTGCACTCTGAAACGATGTTTTGTGTGAATCGCGTCCCTTGTTTCTAACACTGCAAATAAACTTTCTACTGTCATTTAAGCAAGATTTTCAAGGCTTTCACGAACATGATCTTTATAGTTACACTATTGTTCGAAGCTTCTAGTGTTTCTCTTGCACAATAATTTATTAGCTAATAATATTACTGAATTGACAACTGACAAGTTGTGCGTTGTAAACTTTTACACGAACAGCTCTTACAATTTTAAATCGAATAGGATAACCGATTAACCTATTGTCCTTTCGTAAGAAAATTTACTAGCACTGGAAATTTGTAATAATATTACTTCGGTTGTGAAATTGTGCTTTCTATAAAATTATTTTCATGCTTCGGCAACACATTTAATATTCTCAAGAATATACGCGTTTAACATTCGCAAGAAATCTCACATCGGCTTGATGTAACATACAATTGAAGATTACAGGAACAGAGGATTACAGGATAACTCTGACTTTTACGTTATTCGGTAAATAAGAGAATGTACTTTAACATAGCATAGCTACAAAGAGGAGTAACTTGACCGATGCAAAAAAATGAGCCTTTTAGCAGTAGATGATAAGTTCATCAAGTTTTATGAAAAAACTAACGACGCATTTAATATCTACGATATGATAATTTGAACTTGAGAAATTAATGTGATATAAATAAGTTTCTAGAGAACTCTTTAACCAAATTTGATAATAAAACAGGTTTCATAATGTGTGACTGGTTAATAAGATACCGAATTATAAAAATGTTCTTATGTGCAATACAAAAGGTGTATGTAACACGTTTTTCCATTATTCCTGTGATCTTCAATTATTATATATTTAACGATAATGCTTTTATTTATCAAACTGATGTCGAAAATTGCGAAATAGTTCGTACAAACTATTTCTAATTTTCCTCAAACGTACAAGTTATTTAATACTAAAAAAAAATAATGAAGAAGTAATACTCACATGTAGAACACGCTGACTCCAAGCATGCGATGATGAAACACAGGTATCGTGGACACAAAGGTAACAAGACACACTTTTAGTCACTTTAAAAATCGTTTACATTGCATATATACATAACAATAAAATTGACCTTTCATTATAAAACTATACTTTGTATTGGGAATATGAAGACGTTAAGGACATATTAACGTTGACATCAAACATATGTTAATACCAAAGACAGAATAATATCGAAGATATGTAAATACGTAAAAACGTGCCAAAAGGATTGATTATACTGTCAACTTTTTTTTTATTTATTTATTAAAATTTACAATCAATTCTCGCATTGAGAATTTTCAGTAATTTTTTCTGGCGTGGCGCAGTGACATGGCTAATTATTTATAAGTTAATACTTATTATAGATAAGAATAATTTATAAGTAAGTGTTATAAATAAGTAAATATTACTTAATTTAAATAACTAATTGAATCTAACATTTAGGTCTAGCGGGTAGTGTCTCTTCAGCTTGTGGATCTGGTCCGACGTATCAAGTAGTCCAGTAATTAGGGGGTTTCGATGTTTGTTGACTCTTTTGCTATATCTGTCGCTATATTTTGCTAATTCCTCTTTGACTGTTGGTATCTTGAGATCGCGATGTATTAATTCGTTGGTGACATACCAGGGTGCATTTATAATGGATCTTAGCGTTTTCGATTGGAAGCGTTGAAGTATATACTGTCAACTAGCTATCGTTCTGTTATTTAATTTTATGACATTTTGAGTGAGGAAGTGCTTAATCTTAGTATGTATATAAACATAATTTAAGTTAACTTCCATATTGTGGTGCAAAATTCTGCAACACACGGTATGTGCAGGTAGCAAATTCAATATCCTTGTAGCGTTGTAGAGCATAAAGTATAGATTTAATAAAAAATTGCACAAAAATGTTGAACTACCATCCAGTTAACAGAACTCTGAGATGTTCGACAAGATTCTTTTGAAATTTCAGGAGTATGATTATAATAGATGATATATTTTATTGTATATTATATATATAATAAATAAGTAAATGTATATATATAACTTGTTTTCATTTATGATACTATTTTCATCTTTTTTTCTACACATCTACTTACGCATCTGGTCGTCATATTGCAAGAATCATATGACATTGCTGAAGAACTGCAACATTCATTTTTTATACACTACTTTCAAATCCGGTCAATCATTGACTCTACAGATACAAATCTGCAATTTGTGCACTAAGATTTGAAGTTGGAAAGAATAAACAGGCAAAATGTATGTATATGTCTAACTTATAACCAATGAATCCGTCTATTGTAATATGATAATAGTAAGACTATAACGAAAATAATGTACACATACAAATGTATTCAGATCCGTAGGAATGATGACTCTAAAGTTAACAATTTCCATGACAGGAATAAAAATAATGTCATAATCAATAACGCATAATTTTAAAGACGTAAAAATTGAAGAGACGATATATAAATATTTGAAGCATTCAAAGTGTAGTATTTTTTATAGTATTTGGCAGGTGTATACATGTATAAGGGATAACGTAAAAATATTTATTATAATATACAAAGATAATACGCGAATATTAGATACGTATAAATATTATAATACTATGTACATGTGGAAATTGGATTTGTGAAAATTTAGAATGAAAAATGATTAGTATCTTGTAAAATTTGACGGACAGGATAAAAACTAAATTAAAAGTAGTGAAGAGGAAAAATAAATTACGCTAGCGGTTTAACATCTGAGAGAATTACGTACTAGTTTTTTAGCAGTATTAATTTTCTTTGGTTCTACGTTGTATTCACGTCTGGACAAAATTTTCTGACGTATGTGTTCACATATTTAACTGAAAAACACATTCTTGTTTCTACAAATAATTATTCTGGTTTCAAATTTGTCTATCTGTTTACTCTTCTCGTCAGAAGATTTATAAAAATTTCCTCAGCGTTAACTAATGCAACTTCAAAATGAAAACATCCATTTACACGAAACATATAAATTTCTCACAACGACATGATATGAAGAAATAAAATTTGCATAATATGATAATTCGAATCTTTGAAGAAACCGTATTTATAGTTGCGCCGTTAATTTATTCTGTTTGACATGTATATGATTAAAATACCCTTGGCGTAAATTTTATTATAAATCTTTAAATATTTAATTATAAATCTTTCAAAAGGGACGAAGGGTTATATATCTTTATAAATTTATCGGGATATCATCGAATTTATTTCTGTATAGAAAGACATGACATAATTCTTTCATGGAGGTTCAATGACACACACGTATTTCTATTTCACTTCTATTGGGTCAACGACCAAATAATTTCCCGGTGAAATCTTGGAAACATCTCTGTGCAGCGTTTCAATTGCTACGTACTATTTTACACAGTCCTTTAATGCATAGTTTATTTTCTAGCTATGACTTCTTTAAGCACTGTCGTAAAATATTAAACGGCAACAGTTTGTGTAACACGTAATTTAATGAATGTCAAATAGATAGAAATTATAAATGTCTAAAAATATATCAATTTATATCGAATCAAAGAATTAAATACTTTGTTCTAAAGCTTCAATGAAATTGCGGTAAAAAGTAATTTGAATTTTCCTGCTAATATTGACAATTCTTACACTTTGTATTTAAGAATGTTTGACAGAATTTGCACGTAATACATACGTCATTGATGGAAGGAGAACAAAAATTGGTTACTTCTTATAAGGATGAACAACTTTTTAAACGGCTAGGTTAATCCTAATTTGTTAAAAGTCTTTTTGAAAGTTAAATTTCAGTTTATTGTACAGATAGGCTCATTTGTTTCATTGCACTTACATCCGTAATATTTGTTTATCTATATTCTAAATTTTATTCCATTCGTGTTCCTCATTTCTATTTTCCTCTATCTCAAATCTCCTCTATTGTTTTTAATTTGTTAAAAATTCACATATATATGATAAGCTATCGTGACATTAAAGTATGCTATATAACAAAATACGTGCATGTTATTATTAATAACATACATCGTATAAAGTGTAGAATATCAATTAAAATTAAATACTCTGAAATTAAATAATCTAACTCGCGTCTAAACTAAATTGTAATGTTTTCGTAGGATTTAACGTACACTGCAGCTCGTATGTATTTGGATACATTAATTGACTTGTTTTGATAATGCTCGAGTGTTACTAAAACGTACGAATTAATGATCTTTAATGATCTTGTTGTGGAATAATTATTCATTTAAAACTGTATCAATGTCGTATTGAAGTTAAATACATGATTCGTTTAAGTGTTAAATAATATTAAATATTATTGCTTGAGTTAATCACAATAATCTATCTAGCAATTTATCACATCCATCTCCATCATATCTACTGTACATATAGTTTTATCACCAAGCGAGCTAAAAACAATGGATTCCTTAGGTAACATAACTCCTCCATAATATTTGATAGCTGCAGGCATAACAGGCAGTTATAATACTCAAGGATGACTGTAACAGAGAATAAAGTCGTCCTGGATCTTTCTATTCTACCATGTGTTTTAGTAACATTTGTGTCTTGTTCATACAAATCGATCAAAGTGTGCATTAGCCTTAAAAAGTATTCAGACACTTGTTTACTTTTGATGTATATTTTATAAAATTAAGAATAAATTATTATAACTACGTTTATGATCACTTTAGTTTCATATAATAGTACAGTATGATCGAATTGAATTAATTTGTGGAAGTTAATACGCAACGATAAAACTGGTGTTTGTAATCGTAAAATTTTACAGAAATATTGACAAAGTCTTCAGCTACAAATTTTTTAAGTTCTTAATTTTTTGATTATAAATTAGATAAAGAGAGATCTTCCAGACAGATGTAATTTGACTTCCGATGTTATTAGTAAAATCAGCGATATTTAGGTAGCAAATTATACACGCTAGATAGGAAAATATAATGTTGCTGCTTTTTAATAGATAATTCATTATTATAGTTTGGTGATTGCATAAAAAGGCACACGTGGCTACAGAAACTATTGGCATATCATTCTATTTATTATGGCATTTACATGCTAATTAATTAGGTCCAAATATACTACATTTCATATCATTTTCATATCAGTAATACTTTCATATGGTTACAAAAATTACAAAGACTGCTTCATTGGAGAATAACAGTACGTGCCAATAGCTTTTGTAGTCACTATACTAGGCTTCTAATTATAGCTTCTAATTATCAATTTATCATTAATTTGTACACTTGGAATAAATCTAAGTAATGTTATCGCAAATCGTCTCAGTCGTCTAGACACATTATCAACTATCAATGATATCATCACAGATTGCCAATGTTTATGAACTATACTTATCAACAATGCTTATCAACTATACTTACGAGCAACAGTACGCTACAACGGAACATTACGATGTAATACCTCTAATCGACCTGTAGTTACGATCTCCATTTCCCTAAGCTTCAACCTTCCACCTCTGATACTTCCGTCTATCGTTCAACCCCCTCAAATAGGCGATCGACAATATAGAATCGAGTCGTATAATGGAAACCGATAGTGCCTATGCGATCGTTGCTCCCCCTCTAAGGAATAACAGCCGTGCCATTTCCATAAAATCTTCGGCATTTGGTGCTTGTTCTCGAGAGGCAACAAGAGGAGGAACGTTCATATTTACAAGATGAGATCAGGCTGTTTTGCTGTTCGGCCAAGGCGATCTAGTCGTTGGTTTTAGCATGGACGGGGCAGAGAAGAAGCGAGTGAGGTCGAGAGTCGGTTCGTGTGCCTCGACCGCGGAAACATTTTCAACGGGACAGCCTCTCTTCGTTCTCGTATCGTGCTGAAGCTTTTACATTGCACGTAGTACGTTTGCTGCGAATAAACGCAGTCATCGTGTCGCAAAAGTAAAACGTGCCTGGTCACCAAGTCGATCGGCGGATACGATTTGAAATCCGCTCGGCAAGCGAATCAAATCAGCCCAGAAAGATTAGATTGGAGAGTTAACCAGTTGGGGTTGTAGCCTCACGCTACGAGAGACAAAACGTTGGAGCATGGAAACTGTTCTTCCTGGGATCACGAGATCGTAGATACGTAACGAGTTGAGAAATGTTGTATCTAGTTTACCAAGTTTCAGATTGTTTGTTAAAGCTTGACATTTAGGGATTTCGACGACTTTAGGGAGTCAAGATCTGGATAAAAATTTTGCTCTCTCGAATTATATATATATTATATTAAAAACCATAATGCAGTAAATACAGATTGTGTCAAAAATTATAGATATGACAATTTAAATCTAGTGTAAGAATAAAAGTTAATATAAATCCTATTTTATATTGAGAAATTTTATTATACGAGGTGGGGCAGTAATCGCAGTACAACCGGCCAGGGGTGATTCTACGTGAAAAAATAAGAAAACAATTTCGTATCTGCGGCTTCGTTTTCGAGAAAATTGACTTTGAAGATTTGACAACTATACCTAAATTTGGTTAATTCCGGATAAGAGTAAATAATCGACAGCGATTTAAATTCCATTTGAAAATAAGTCAAAAATATAGAAAAAATATAGGCAAATTAAGGTATGCTTGACAAATTTTCAAATTCGATTTTCCAGAAACGAAGCGTCATATGAAAAAATGTTATTCTAGAGTTTCGACTTTTTTCATGTAGAATGAATGCCTCTTCCCGGTTGTACTACGACTATCGTCTCCATTTTG
Source organism: Bombus huntii (assembly GCF_024542735.1). NCBI lineage: Eukaryota > Metazoa > Arthropoda > Insecta > Hymenoptera > Apidae > Bombus > Bombus huntii. Next base: position 24,256,823 of record NC_066238.1, read on the forward strand.
CATATATACAGGGTGGTTGGTAACTGGTAGTTCAAGCGGAAAGGGGGTGATACTACGCGAAAAAAGAGGTCGAAAATGTAGAGCCAAAATTTTTCGTTTGAGGCTTTGTTTTCGAGGAAATCGACTTTGAATTTTTGCTCGGTACGCGTGCACTTTATCGCGTCTCGTTATAACGGATCTCACTGTAGATTGTTGTCTCAATGGAAAAATTAAAAAAAAAAGAAAAAAATTAAAAAAAATTTTTATTCTATATTTTCAACTTCTTTTTTTAGAATCACCCCCTTTCCGCTTGTACCACCAGTTACCGACCACCCCGTATAACAAATAAACTGTTCTTAGATGTATATCAGCTTTGCCAATCATTTGGCTATCAATAATCCAAAAATGTTTTTATCGCTGATAATGCCAGTGATTATTCTTAGTCAAAAGCAGTTTCCATCGTCGATGATAGTTATTGAAAATTGCAATCATTTATAATGGTTAGATATTTGTAACTAAAGCATTTAAAAATTAATATCTTTTAACCATTTAATTTGTAGAAAATCCCTTTAAGATGTACAGTTCAGTGTCTTCCATTCCCATTAAAATGAACTTTTTCTCAAAATCTTTCTTCGTAATAATTTTCAAAATGACTGTTACTTTTCGTCCCCAAAGAGAACACAACGTCGAATAGGTTTTGAAACGAATTCTGTCATAGACATACTCGATTAACCGTGACTTTCTACCAAGTGTAATTAGCGCATTCCTTATCCGACGAATTGCAACCGCGAACGTGATTCGCGTTAGTAAAAATATCCGGAGGGAGGATAGTTTTCGCAACGTGGATCGCTTCCGCGATTGCTATTAACCAACGAACAAATTAATTTGCGATCGCGTGCCCGTCGCCGAAAGTAAATCCAACGGTGAAACCTATCGTACCTTAATTAAAATAGATCGTGTCTTAAATCTTTAAAGGAATGAAAGTAACTGTTCGCGTGAAAACAGCCTTTCGAAATCTTTAGAAGATCGTGCTTCTTCGTCAGGGAATGCAGACGAAAGTTAAAGTCTCGATTTATCGGGAAGAATTTAATTAAAATCAATTTAATTAAAGATATCAATTGAAGTGATTAATCGTTTGATTATTGTTAACGATCGTATCTGTCACGCGTATATATGCAATAATAATAATAGTAATAACGTACTTAATAAATATAACAATATATTATAAGCAGGTATATATAATATTATATATATAGGGTGAGTCTCGTAACACGGTGGCTTCAAATAACTTGGAAATTATTTTGTGCGAAAAATGTTTCGAACAAAAGTTGCATAGACATTGTTAAGATATGACGGTTATAGTTTGTTCTTTAAATGGCACGCCTAACGCTTTTTCTCGAATTCGGATAAAACATCAAATTGTATGTTAAAAAGTATTACGCACGATAAGGTCTAAAATTAATAATTGTTGAAATATTTTGAAGTTAATTACTTACCGAAATATGCACTGAGCAACAGAGAATCCTCATGGGCTTCGTAAAATCGACCACGAACACCACCAAATTTTCTGTGACCTGGATTGATTTTGAATGACCTTGAGTGAATATAGTGGTTGAATTCATCGTTATGTGTAGTAAAAAATATGTATTTATTTTTACAATATAATATTTACAATACAATATTTATATTACAGTACAATGTTTTTGATTTTCTTAACATTTTTTTGTGTCATCAATATTTTCAACAGCATCCAGCTGTCATCTTACAAGCTGACATAAAGAGCTGATAATTTATTATCGCACAAACTATACATACCAGAATAATTGTAGAAGTATTGTTAAATATCGATTATTAAACATTGTATCGTAAATAATATTCGATATATTACCTTACATTGGACATATTGCTGACATATTGTGCATATTTTTTCTGCATATTTTATATGCGTGTCATAAGTTTTTTGTAAAATTAGTGTGCATAAACGTCCACAATTTAATTATTACGAACAAAAAATGACTCATCCATCTCACGGTTACAGTGACTACATTATAATACATAATCATATCGCATTGCAAGATAATACATTATTTAACATAAAAATACAATAATACTACAAGCTAGGTGTACAGCGATCATTTATCGATTGATAAATGATTCGAAATTATAAAATTATTATAATAATTAATAAATTATACATGGAAGTATAAAAATAAAATTATGATTTTGAATCAATTACACTAATTTTATTCTCTTTATATATAATCTTATTTTTATAAGTCCAATTATTATGTAGCGATCAATCATGGTACTAAGTTACATCTAATTACAGATTAATTACACGTGACAAAATATAAGTGGATCTCTGTTGATATTCCGACTTTTATATCACTCTTTGATAAAAAAAAGTATTTTAATATGAAATAGTAGATAAGAGGAATAAGCTGACAGATTTAAAGGTATAAACCTCTTTAAGCAGATGATAAATGCACGATATTTTGTAAGAAATGAATAATATTAGTTTAATTAATTAATATTTTTAATACTTTTGTATAGATTATTATAAATACAATACTATTATAAATATTATTGATAAGTAAATGATGTGAATTATAAAACAATTGTAATAATTAATAAATTACAAATGAAATTATAAAAATAATTAACATACTATAAGAATTCAATGTGAAATCACCTAAAATTATTCAAGATATTTTGATAATTATTGCATCAATAAAAGTGTCTCTACAATATATAGAAACTTACTTATCAGACTTGTTTCCGTTAGTTTCATATTTATAGTCAACGCCGTATTAACTGCAAAACGGTTATTGGAAACGAAGGCAACGGTTAAACTAGTACGATAGTAACTAGAGCGTTCAGATCAGATTCTGTTACGTAAATTATATTAATTGTTCAATTAAATTCTTATCTTCTTAAACAGTAGCGTAAGTTCACGGATTCCTGCAACTTCATCAATACATATTATTTTTTAAAATCGCTTTCAGACCGTATCTCTCGCTCGCGGAACGAGATGAGTACAATTAATTGGTTAAAATGGAACTGATAAATATTTGAAACGGTTCAATAAAATCTATTGGCATGCTATCGCGGCATATACAGTCTTCAATATCTAATTCTACTTTCGTCATTTCCTTTTTCAATAATAAAGATCATGAATATTTTTCCACGTGAATAAATATATATCTTTCTACATTCTTTCAAATTAATGATTCTGTAATAATTAATTCATCAACTGCAAACATATACTTGGGTATTGTTTGTATCAATAGTTACATCAACAAATAATAATGAAATACACATGTGCATAATTATATGTACTAAAACTGAAGGACTAATACAATAATATAATACAGCAATAAATATATGTAATATATGTATAATATACGTATATGTATTATAAATTATTAAATATCTTTGTAGAAATAAAATATCCAATTTTGAAACTCAATACTACTATGATACACTATCATAAGCTCCCGTTCATAAGTATTAGCACATTTATGAAAATTTAAGTGTCCTTGAAGAATCATTAAGAAATTATTAAAACATTCGAACATTATTATCTTATTCAAAATAAAGAATTCATATTCAATTGTATAATAATAATCTCACCAATTTTCTATAATGAAATTAATTTATCTTCTTCATTGTCTATACTTGTTATGTTTATCGTTAATTATTGTATTGTTAATTATTTTGCTACTTACTATGTTATTATCACATAGTAAGCATATTATCACTGCATTTCTTCTTATTTAATTTCATGCACCTTGTAAACGATTTTACAGTACAGATTTAGATTTTGTGCAGATTTTTCGAAACATCTTATTTAATTTATTCCAAATTTTGTCTATCAGATTTAGATTAGAAGACTGTGGGGGGCATAATTATTATATTAATTTACTTATGTTATTGCAGGTCTAATACATTTCTGCTGTGTATTTTAAACCATAATTTTATGTGAATACAGAATCTCGGTCGACTAATCCATTCCTTGGTAATTCATATTTTATGTTACATATTCTGGTACATTACTTGGTTATGCATATTAATCATCAAATTTCACACGAATGTCCCAATACTTATGAATAGGTAGCAATAATGATTATAAAGAATAAAATCATTGCAATAATGTTGTAAGTAAAATATATCTAGCGATATATATTGCGAAGTATATAACGAAGTATATAATGAAATAATGTAACTAAATGTTAATGTGGTGTACAACTCGAAGAAAAACTTTCCCCTTTTCAAGCATTAACGTATAACCTTGTGTTAAATTCCCTGAAATCAGTTTATGAATATCTCACATACCTCATTTTATATGCTACGCGATAATTTACACAGATTTCGAAACTTAAATCGTTCACGAGACAAGCATTCTTTCTCGCAGCATTTAGTTTAAATACCTACTTCCTGGAGAACGTGTAAGAAAACTAGTAATGGCGAGATTGTATATATTATTTGCACGATATTAAATGCAAGTCTAGCAATAATACTTCTTTTTCAAGCGTTATTTTCAAATATATTTATTTGGAGTAATCAATCTTTTTATTTGTTATTTTTGTTTCAAACAAGACGTATCTAATCTCGTATCGAAATTATGTAAGGAATTATATATTGGGTAAAACGTTTTATCAAGCTTCTACGATCTGAAAGTTAAGTGTATTTGGTTCGTATTGCAATGGATAGCTCGTGATTATATTGTTAGACGATTTAGGTAATTATTAACGAGATATTTATGTACATTTGTATTTTATCGTAAAAACTTTCCACCATTGTTTCGAAGCGGTTCGATGCATTTATAGAAAAACACGTGATCTGAAGATTAGATCGAACGCTCGTTAAAATTGGTTTTACCTGTTAAATTATCAGCTAATGTTGAAAATGTGAAATTTGTGATATTTTATGTTCTTATCGAGTGTAGGAACTACTGCCTTTTCGCAAAGCATAATAGAAATTGAAATTAAGTGGAAGAATGTGTACGCTACTACAATTGAAGATATTACTGCAAAACGCTTTCGAATGTTACTGTATAGAATATTGTATAGAATATATATAAATTTAATTTTTCGTACGTGAAAACCTCAATATATATATAGATATTAAATTTGATATTATACGAAATTATACGAGATATTATACGGAAAATTAAATTTGAAGGACAGATATGGACATTTGGTACGAGGTATTCTATCTCCGAAAATAAGTAAAAAGTATGCAGTAAAGAATAACATTCTTCCATTTATCTTATTTTCAAGAGAAAACAAACAACCGACAGGAGACTACTCTACTTGCGAAAATGAGTCAAAGATGTAAAACAAGATTCTTCTATGTAAAGTTTCATTTTTAAGAAAATAGAGTTTAATGCGTTGAACTAAGAATCGACTTACTGCACGTCTACTCGATAAATTTTCAAATTTCATTTTCCCAGAAACGCTACGTTCTATGAAATAATTTAATTCTACATTTTCGATTTATTTTGAAATACAGAATAACTTCTTATTGATTCACTTCTGCCTAGTTTAGAATCAGGCAAGTTCAGTTATACTGGATACATTTTTCGACTCGATTTTCTTGGAAACGAAGCATGAAAAATTTTATTTCATAAATTCTTGATTTATTTCGGGATGTAGAACAACCTTTTATCGATTGTTCATTCCCACATCAGAAATCGGGCCGAAATAATTCGGAATCAGACAAGTTCGAGTATATATGTGGCAAAGTTTTTAACTCAATTTTAAGCTTTTAAGTGAAGTTCAAGTAAACTTTAGCGAAATATCGTATGAACAAACCTTATTCTACATTTTCTGTTTATGTTGCCATGTAGAATGGCTGGCTCGTTAATCCATAATTACTGGAGTATAATGCTGATAATAAGTACGGTGTTATCAAAAATGTACCTTGTCAAACTGTAAACTTATATCAAGTGATTGCTCCAGTATATATTCACCCAGATGCAAAAATGCAAAGTTGAAAACAGGATTACTGTTATTCGAGCGTAACCATGCTTATTAAAATCAGGTAAAAAGCCTAAAACGTTTTAGTGGTTTTAATCTGTAAAACGTTCGTAATAAGTTAATGGTGGGTCGAGATAGATCAGTGACCCGAGAAAAAATGAACACCGATCCGTTGTTATTCTATTTCCACGATTTTTGTCATATACATGTCGGGTTAGCGTTAGGTTTATGGGCGTGTAACGAATCTTCATTCGGACTAGCCATCGTTGTTGTACAATAGAGATTATATTTACTGGTATAAATATTGATTTTTACAAAGTTTGACAAATAACCGTGGTGATTAAACACTCGAGATGTCAGTGACAATGTTCTTAGGTTCAATAACGAATCCTCGGTCAACGGGGTAACTCTTTGTTAAACGTAGAATATATTTTGAAGCACAAAGTAACGTTTGCTGTGACGCTCGGTGTAATACTGCACGTAAAGACGACGTGCAAACTCTCCAAGGTGATCGCAAGAATAAAAGACTGATGGAAATTTTCCTCTCCTTGCGATCGCGTTTGTTCGTTGCATATTGGTCGGGGATACCAACGAAATTCCAGCCGCCGTTGCTAGGCAGACCCGCGTAGAGCTGACGTTGCTCCTGCCCGGGGTTCGATTGTTAATACAACGTGTGTCTCACAATATTGGCACTTCTCTGTTAGGTAAAAACGTTCATCCCGTGACCGTGGCTACGTTGGGCGACCAGTTGTGTCACCTCGAGCCCAAGCCCACCGTCGCAAATCTCGGGCAAACATAATAGGATTGAATCATAACAACTATTTCTATGTTTTATTATTTAAGTACAGCTATAATAAATAGTCTAGACTAAAGTATTAGGAATCCTCCCAAAAATTCCAAAAGAAACTCCCCGATGTCCCGTCATCTCCGACATACATATACGGACAGTCTTTATTTTCCAGTGATTGCATCGTAATTGCAATAAGCTAACTTTGTCAGCTACGTGTTTGTAACAAAGTACGGGAAACATTGAAATTATTTTAGGAACTTTTAGTTCTAGCTAAATAATTAAATAGTTATTTAATACCGATATTCTCGAAGTAACATTGGAGGATTGCTATCATATAATGAAAAATGTTTAATGTTGAACGGTAACAATAAAGCACACAAAAGATGCTTATACATTATTTTCCTTTATCAGTCGTTTTGCAGTTGTTTTAAGCAGCAGTTATCGATAGATACTTTGTATAAACGTTCAGTCAAACACGGCTAGTAGTTTTGTCAAGTTGCAAGTAAATTCAAATTTACACTGTCTCACTGTGGATCATCACAGCGGACAATTCATCGGAAAACGTTGCTTTAGGCGAATTTATGTTTCACTTTGGACGAATACGACGGATAAACGCTGTTTCCATTCGCGTTCCCTCAAAGTGAAACAGCATAAATTCGGCTTTTCATCCTCGTTTCAACCGTAGTGATCCTTCAAAGTGAACAGTGTAAATTCAGCTTTACCTACTACTTGACTAAATTATTTTCCGTGTGTGAAAACACATTCTTAATGTTCGTGTCACTGCTATCTCAAAATGAGTTACGTAAGTACGAAGGCATTTTAAGGCCAAGATCCTTAATATTCTTTTATAAAGAATAAATAAACGTATCGATTAGAGAAAATATAAAAGAACATACGATAGAATTCCATTTTCAGAAAATGACGATCTTAAAATCTTTAAAAAAAAAAAAAAAAAAATGAGAAGTTTCTCTATCATTACGCGATTCTGAGCCTGTATTATGCCGGAGTGTATCCCCACAATTCATCATGATGTCACTGCAATTGATAAACAAATTTACAAATCCGTCTCAACTGTCAATCCGTAAAAAATACGATCTGTTTTGTTATAATACATTTTGCAATCTTTTTGACAATTCCCTTGTTCATAAATAGTAAAAGAAAATAGCGTAACATTGAACCAACAAATCTACTCCAAGATTCCATTATCAAACTGTCTTACTTGGCTATTTATTCGATTATCTTGTGTTTCGTCTCGAATTAACTCATTCATATTGACTCGTGTATTCTTATGTGTTGTCTCCAAATAGCTGATAACTATAGATTTGCGTATTCTGTTTAACTGTGTGTTAAATCTGGATATGTAAGTTGTGTTATATTCTAATTGATTAATCCTTTAAATGCTCGCTGAACTGCTTCTAATTGTCGTACTTAATGTAGCGTGAAATATGTTCTATTCTGATTAATTAACTCTTTGTGTACTCACTGAATTGTTCGTCGGTCAATGTTTGTATGAACTACAAATTAAAAGTGGCGGAAACTGCAATTTTTCACGAAACCTGTTTTCGAACTATAATTGTAACAAATCTAAAGATTCTTACATCTTTCGATGCCTACTGCTTGTTTCTGCATCAATTGATTTTGATGAAAATTTTAGCATGTATATAACCGACATAAATCTACGAAACGTATTGTTAGAAGATCGTAATAGTCATTACAGGTTTAGATAAAAATGTGACAAATGACATTTGGTGATCTAATTCTTTTATCTTTTCCAAGAAACTCAAGTCCTCTGGTCCAATTTCTAAAAAATAATCTTGGTTTAGACTATCCGAATATTAACGTGACCTACTATATTGTGCAATTTAAAATCTCCGAATTTGTATAATATTACGACGACAATTAAAAAAGAAAGACATCATAAAAATATGTGAAATCAAAATATAATATGAAATGTGGTCAATAAAAGAAATTTTTAAAACATATAATAAAACATTTTCTCTACAGTTCACTGCATTAATTTTTAATTCGGTTATTTCTGTTGTTTTTGTCCATATTGTGATATAGCTGACTCTACTGCTCAGATTGCTACCAGGATTCAATTATCACTTCCAAATACAACGTGGAATAAATCTATCGCTGCAAATATTGCGAATGTTGAACTTGATGTTGACAGAGCTGGCCAAGAGGAGACTGATGCTACAATATCTGAAAATAACTTTATATGCGACACGCTTGAAGGAGGAAATGAAACAAATAAAACAAACATAGCTGAAAATAAAGTTTTATCAATAGATGTAAAGCAAGATTCAGAAAATCTGAAGAAAGACTCAACGCCAGAATTTCCAGCGACTGAGACTTCTAGTACAGTACCAAAACCTCCTTCTGCAACTTCATTCATTTCCAATGCTTTGGAAGGTCTAACATTGCCAGATAATAAATATGCAAAAACTGTACAAACAGTCGACCCAGTTTCACATACATGCCAAGAAGAATGCATCGATGAACGGAGTAACCTTGAACTTGCAATTCCCAAATCATCAATCTTATCTAATAAACAATATGCATTTGGTAACACAAGTACGAGTCAATTTCTTACTTCTCCAGCATCAGAAAGTAAAGAGTCAGTGTGTGATAACGCAGAGAGTAGATCTACGGCTTTCTGTTGGAATCCAATAACAACAACATTATCAAGTCCAACATTCCAGGTACCTACTGCATTACAAACTTTGCATAATCCTACAACACCCAGATCATCAATTTTGGCACCAACTACTTTTAATCTATCTAATACACAATATGCATTTGGTAACACAAGTACGAGTCAATTTCTTACTTCTCCAGCATCAGAAAGTAAAGAGTCAGTGTGTGATAACGCAGAGAGTAGATCTACGGCTTTCTATTGGAATCCAATAACAACAACATTATCAAATCCAACATTCCAAGTACCTACTGCATTACAAACTTTGCATAATCCTACAACACTCAGATCATCAATTTTGGCACCAACTACTTTTAATCTATCTAATACACAATATGCATTTGGTAACACAAGTACGAGTCAATTTCTTACTTCTCCAACATCAGAAAGTAAAGAGTCAGTGTGTGATAACGCAGAGAGTAGATCTACGGCTTTCTATTGGAATCCAATAACAACAGCATTATCAAGTCCAACATTCCAAGTACCTACTGCATTACAAACTTTGCATAATCCTACAACACCCAGATCATCAATTTTGGCACCAACTACTTTTAATCTATCTAATACACAATATGCATTTGGTAACACAAGTACGAGTCAATTTCTTACTTCTACAACATCAGAAAGTAAAGAGTCAGTGTGTGATAACGCAGGGAGTAGATCTAGGGCTTTCTGTTGGAATCCAATAACAACAACATTATCAAGTCCAACATTCCAAGTACCTACTGCATCACAAACTTTGCATAATCCTACAACACCCAGATCATCAATTTTGGCACCAACTACTTTTAATTTATCTAATACACAATATGCATTTGGTAACACAAGTACGAGTCAATTTCTTACTTCTCCAACATCAGAAAGTAAAGAGTCAGTGTGTGATAACGCAGAGAATAGATCTACGGCTTTCTATTGGAATCCAATAACAACACCATTATCAAGTCCAACATCCCAAGTACCTACTGCATTACAAACTTTGCATAATCCTACAACACCTAGATCATCAATTTTGACACCAACTACTTTTAATTTATCTAATGAAATGTGTGGCGAAATTTCATGTAAACCTTCCACTTCTGCAGTACTTGAAAATAAACCTACATTTTACGATTCAACAATAAGAAACCAACAAGAAACAAGATGCAATACAACACTCGGGATGCCAACTGCAATGTCAACTTCATTTGCCACATTATCAGCGACATCAATGGTACCTGGTGGTACTACTTATACAATGCCTACCAGCGAGTCAGCGCGTGTTGTACATGTACATCAAACATTTTTACTTCACGGCATTCCTACTGAACCAGTTGTAATACCTCCATTCAATTTTTCTGCGAATGCCATACCTACTGTATCGACTCAGAATCAAGCATCAATTGGTTTCTCCGGTAATACATTTAACGCATCTTATCCGGTACCAGCAGCATTTCCGCAATATACAACTGCAAGTTCATTTTCTACATCGCAACCTGTTACATATAGTCAACAATTGCCTACTTCATCATCAATGCCTTTAATAAGACCGTTTAATTTTGCTTCGCCATCGGGAGATTGCACAGCTGTAAGTAAACTGAAAGTATTAAGTCACTGAAAAAATTCCTAGCATATTCGATAATCGATTTATTCTATTACATTCTGTACACCCTCGTATACTCTTCTGTACACATTGAACACTCGTAAAATTCTTTTAACAATATATTAGGTTGTTCCGAAAGTTTCTTTCGTTTTATTCATAATTCAGTAAGATAATATAAAACGGAAAATGTGCATCTATTATTTCCTTATGAAACGAAAGAAACTTTTGGAACAACTCAATATTATACAGGCTGGTTGGTAACTGGTGGTATAAGCGGAAAGGGGGTGATTCTACGCGAAAAAAGAAGTCGAAAATATAGAATAACAATTTTTCGTTTGAGGCTTTGTTTTCGAGAAAATCGACTTTGAATTTTCGCTCGGTACGCGTGCACTTTATCACGTCTCGTTATAACGGATCTCACTGTAGATCGTTGTCTCGATGGAAAAATTAAAAAAAAAAAAAAGAAAATTAAAAAAGAAATTTTTTATTCTATATTTTCGACTTCTTTTTTCGCGTAGAATCACCCCCTTTCCGCTTGTACCACCAGTTATCAACCACCCTGTAATATTTTCAGATTCCATTGCTACTATAATAAAATACGATTATCATGGCTTATTCATAAACACTATTATAAACAAATATACAGAAGAGTAATATCTCGAATACTGCGTACATGACCTGGTACTAGTAAGAGTTGCTGTATTTCTATTTTTGAAAGCTCTTTTACAGTGGTATAGAAAGAAATTTACAAAATCGTGTTGTAGTGTATTAGAGGTTCGCGATACCAACTGTGTTAATGATTGTGTTTTATTAACATTATTATGATTAATATATGATTTCCTTTTTAGGGACCTGCTTCAATCCAATCTAGAGGATTTAATTTTAATCCTCCTAATACTAAACCATCGTTCTATTTTAATGTTCATAAATTCAAGTATGTACAAATTATAAAATTACTCTACACATTAATAGCAGGATCTTTTTTTCCATAAGTTACCATGTGTTGTTTTAGTGCGCCTGTTCAAGTACGTCAAGGTACTGCGTCTACTCAAGTACGACGAAAGTGCAAGAAACAAAATAGAAGATTAAAATAGCGGTCAAGTAACAGCGTTCTTTTTATACAGTTGCTCATAAAAGTATTCATATTGTTGTAAAAGACACCGTTTATGAATATACTATATGTCTAGTAAGAAACATTTTGAAATGTCATTAGTATTGTAACAAAATCCGATTGTCATAGTTATATTGGTAAATTTTTTAGCAAATCTGAAAATATACATAGATATTACAAAACACCTAACACATGTAGATATTTTGTACAAATCATGAAAGTATTTAAACAGTCCATTTTCCATATGTATAAAATAAGCCTAAATATTTACTGGGATCACTTTTGAACTTATTGTAGGCATACCTGAGGAGATTATTAATGCTGTGTGCTAATCTTTATTAAATATATGTTTGTAAATAAGTTCTATGTATATTTTCAGATTGGTTTTAGGCTTTTCTATCATAACAATAGTAGTTGTAAAATACTTTTATGAGCCATTGTATCTATTTCATACAACCGCGTGCATCAAAATGTTTTGAATATATTTGGTGTTCGGAAATCAAGCAAAGTCTGATTCACTGATGCTTTCGTTTTCGGAAAAAAAAAAAAGAAAATAAAAACGATTTTGAACATCTGCTCGATGCTGCTATACACACATACTCTTTATGACATACCAATTCTTCGATTAATAACGAATTTTCTTTATTGATTAGTTGTTAATGGATAACGAAACTTAATAAAATATCGAATGTCTGTAATTGATTGAGAATAACGAGTGGATGTGAATATAGATATATCCGTTGAGTAAGCATAGATCTTATATTTGTTGTTTTATAGCTGAGAAGGAAAATACTAAACAGTACCAATAAAATTCATGAATTAATAACTTTTTTTTGTAATGAAAGAAATGTTGCGATGTACAATGTATTGAACTTGCTTCATACAGTTAATTACCGTCTACTTAATTGATTCTGAACAATTATCTTTGGTTCATTAATTTTTAATAAATTCAGTATTCACGACTTAAGGTGATCAGATTATCTTAACAATTGTAATAAAATTATATCATTCAGATAATAAGAAAACGCGTAATAATAATTACTACGATCCAAAAAAATAATAAGTATGCCATAATAAGAGAAAATATTAACAAATTTATAAATATAAATATAGCAATACACAAATGATAAGATTTAGGATATAAGTAATAAGTTTGTATATGAAAGTGACTTATTGGCAAATTGACAATGTATTTTTCAACGTAGAAATCTTGCAAGTTGTAAAATGCAAAAGGACGAGTTAAGTGTTCTGAGGCCTTATTATGATGTTAGTTCGTAAGTCTGTTGTAACTGTACATAGTTATTTGCATATTAAGATACGTAGATGTTGGAGATGTCGATGCACTGTTCGTTATGAATAACATGCAGCATGGTTGCGCCTGTTACATCTCTCTCGAGCACAATTGTTATAGTTCGTACCACCTGAATATACCACCTGAATATACTACCTCACTTCTTGGTAATAATATGGAAATCACAGAGAATATGATAACGCAATACATTGTGTTTTTTAACTAAAGATGAAACAAGCATAATTGTGGATTATGACATTTTTGTCGATTTTCTGATTTTAGTGTCACTTGATGATCAAGCAGGAGAATCTAAAAGTAGGTGCGACATATATATATATATATATATATATGTGATATATAATATATAATATATATATATGTATATATATGGATGCACTGTCAATCTATATGCACGCAGTCACCATTCGTCACTCTCTACTCTCGTTACGACGGTTCCAACGCTCTTTTTCACGCTAACCACCCTCCTTGACAACGCTAATCACACTCCTTGGCAATCTGACAACACTCACTTTTCAACTAACTAACGGCTACCTCTTATACCATGGCTCCGGTATACCCGGCACGCACATGTTTCACAGACGTGGATGATCCATGATCAAGTAGATCTTAATTTCCCAGTTTTTCCCGATACTACATATATATAACATTTATCGATATTGGATGGCATTAAAATCAGGAAACTCCATAACTTATATGAACAAATATTTATATAATTCTATTTTATATATTTTGCATTAATTTATATATGTATATAACAAAATGACTAACTTAACTTATCCTAAAATAAACTTCTATTCAAATTTAATGTTACAGTGTATAAAGATGATATAATAGGTTTGTTAATAAAATTCGTATAAAATAAAGTAATGTTTGGTCATTTTTGGATTCTATACCTTTTTTGATACACTTCTTAGGATCTTTCAGATTTGATATTTATATATAACATAAACTTGAAAGGCTTCTATTTATCCCTATGTTTATTTTACAGCATGTTTACAGCATTTATTATCTAAAACGATCAATGGTACTTACATACATATAAACATACATGTACATATAAACTATAAAATTGTATTTTTACATATTATTAATCTGTTTCAATAAGCTGAAATAGTCATATATTTTGATTTCTTATTCTTCAAACACTATGGTTATATTATCATACTTACAGAATCAAGATTCGATATTGTGATATAGGAATTAGATTTGAATTATTTCTATGAACTATTTATATGAGATTTTATCAGACACTTGATAAATTATAAAAGGGAAAAAGAAGCAGAATTATGTCTGCCTCCATCATACACAATATATGCAGGAGTTATAAGATTGTTTTATAAATATATTTAAATTATATATTACATTTTCAGTAGGTGGCATTAAGACAGGTCTCAATATATCAGAATGATTGAAAAAAAAAGACTTGTATATATTGTAAAAGGTGATATTTGATGCATCTTTAGAAAAGGGTTTGGTTAAAATACATTAATTTTTGTTAATTTCATATGCTCTTAAATATGAAAGGAAATAAAGTGCATTATAAGGCATTTGATGATTTTCTTTTACCGAAAAGACAAAAATGCTACACAAGTAGCAAACAATATATGCGCTGTTTATGATGACAGACGACCAGACGATAAATTCGGAAAAATATTGCTCGCAATTAGACGAATTAAAGACAGCAATTGAACAAAAACGTCCAGAACTAGCGAATCGGAAGTCCTTCGAGTTTCATCAGGACAATGCGTGGGTTCGCGCGTCTTTGACAACTCTACAAAAGATATTGAAGCTTGTTTGGGATGTGCTAGCACGTCCACCGTATTCACCAGACGTTGCACCCTCAGATTTTCACCTATTTAAGTCATTACAAAATTCCCTTAATGGCAAAAACTGTAACTCTTTGGTCGACATATTGAAAAGTTTTTCGCCGAAAAACCTGAAAATTTCTGGGACGATGGAATATTCAAGTTGCGTGAAAGATTGAGAAAGGACAACACAACTTTTGACGTAAAGGGAAAATTAAAGATATTAAATAAATAAAATATGAATACTTATTGGTACACGATATTGCAATAAGTAAAAACTTGTATAAAAACTATATCGACTTATTATCCTTTGTAATATTTATTTAAACATTTATTTACCATCAAATTATACGTGATCGTGTATATCTGCATTTCATGAAAGAGACAAGTATACTTTTTCCTTATATCACGTTGACCGCTACGACACCCGTATTCGGGTGTCAGCAAAGTTTCTGGTCAGGCCACGTAACCCATATTAGGGTGTCGCTTATTTGATTACTTGCGAAGGATCGTCGTAGGTATCTGAAAAGATATTCCATAATAATAAATTGATAATGAATAATTAATTGTAATAATAGTTGAATTGTTATAAAATAAAAATACGAAAATGATTTATTAAAAAAATTATTTAGAATGTAAAACTTTAAAGCATTCTATACATAGCTGAGGTTGGTCGGGACAATTTGAACAATAAGTTGTTTTCTTCAAATTCTTTCGTGCCTTTGTTCGGTCCATTCCACGTCTTTTATTTGCATAACGTAGTTTGCATGCGCGTCTAATGCTTCTTCCGGAATCGTTTCTCCGAACGGCGATATTATGCCGGCTCCGTCGAAGACAAGGATTTTTTGTATTTTCAGACAACCCTAATAATTTTCCAACTAATAATCGTTTAAATATTCAAATATTTATATTTTTTCTTCTTGCAATTTTGTAAACCGTCAAAGCGTTTACAACAGAAATAGCCAGAAAGAATCGAATGCCAAGTTTTCTGTACCATTTGATTCCTTTTCCAATTGTGGTGGCATAAGAAACCATTTGGTCGGAATAATCTATACCACGCTTTCCTTCGTTATATTCAACCCAGCTAGTGGTTTTAACGTTGCGAACGATCATTCTTGAGACCATCGCTTGAGCGACTCGCATTACTAAAATATCGATGGGAGCACCTAGCAGAGAACGCTTGGTACTGCTGTACGCGTGGCTTGACGGAGATTTCTTTGAAAACACGCGTGCCAGTCAACGTGATATACAAGATTGTTACGTATAAGTACATGTCCTTTTGTTTTCGAATATATGAAAATAATTTTAATTCATGAATATTAATTTGACTATAAATGCATGTATACATACATATTCATTTAAGCAGAATTTTTCGATTTGTAGGTATTTATCTTTATTCAACGATACAATTCTCACATCAAATTAGTACGAAGGAAGGATTATTACGTTCAGCCATTTTATCCTTTCATCCATAAAACAGGATGCAAGGAAATAAGTGGAATTTCTCTATTTGTATGTGCAAGTTGCTCGTGTATGCTAGTCTATAGGGTCAAATATGCAAATAGTCTCCCAAAAGTTCAGTACGACTCGTATTCTTTCGAGTTTTTTCTTATTCTAAATACTCGATGCTTCACAATTGCCCATTGAAAATTCATTTCTTATATTATTAAAAAGTACAATGATTTCTGTACAAGGTGTTAATAATAATTAGATAATTGCGTTCAATTTCAAATCGACGGGATAAACAAGGACAAAGCAAATTCATCAGAATTCACACCTCCAAGTAAACAGTTTCTGTTATTTTCGTCGTTTCAATATTCCATTTGTTATGTTTACGTTTTTAATCCCTTCTTATTTTAGAACGAAATATTTTAGAACGCAGTGTCGTTCGTACAACGCCTTATACGAAATACCTCACGACACAGTGTCATTCATGCGATGCTTTGAACGAAATATCTCAGGTTCAAATGCTGTTAACCGCTTTGGAACCACGAAACAGATATGGATGGCGACACAATATTGTTCGCACGATGTTATCCTGTGAATCTATTTTTCTGTAGTTACAACTTTCGCCCTAATATACAAACACGCGGGATATCTCCGTAGCGTCGTACGAACTGTATCGCGTCGTGAGGAGACTCGTCAGTCGTTTATCGGCCGCTTTGCACGATAGTATGTCGTTTCTACGTTAAACTCGTAACAATAGTTTTCATTTGGCATTCCGTAAGCGTAGCGATCATGGTGCGACGATATAATAGGAACCGTATTATTAGCGATACCGAAGACAGTAGTAACGACGATGTGCAACGCAATGACGATGACGCTCGGTTATCAGAAAGATTAAATAATTGTAGCGGAGAAAGGCAGTGGAAGACACCAACAGCTACGAGAAATTTTGAACCACGCGTTATATATTATATAGATCTTAATAATGGAGTGCAGGAGGCATCTGGTTTGTCAAGAAATAGTTGCCCCACTTCTGTCTTCGAATACTTTTTCAATCAGGAGCTCGTTGAAATGATCGTGAAGAAAAGTAGCAAATACAGAAAGAAACAAGGTTTTACCAAGGTTCCTTATAATATTACCGTTGCTGATATGTATTCTGCCATCGCTATTATTATTTACATGAGTATAGTCCATTTACCTACGATCTCTATGTATTGGGATAGCAAACCCATGTACAACTTTCAATTCACAAGGAAAATTATGTCACGAGACAAATTCCTACGAATCCTGCGATTCTTACATTTCAGCGATGAGGATAATGACAAAATAAATGGAAAAAATATTGATGCAACGTATAAGATACAACCTGTTATCGACATGTTACTGTCGCGTTTTCAAAGCGCGTATCGACCAGGAAGAAATATCGTCGTAAATGAGAGCGTGATGCTATGGAAAGATAGGCTGCCATTTGACGAGTGTGCTCCTAACGAACGAGCAACATTTGGGCTAAAAACCTTTATTTTGGCTGAATGTGAAACTGGTTATGTATACAATTTGAAACTTTACAGTAGGCAATTGCTACGTAAACTGAATTCCGAACCACTTGGCGCCTCTGGTTCGATTGTGTTACATTTAACCAAACATTTGCTTCAACAAGGAAGAACTCTGTTCCTCAATAATTACCATTCGTCTCCCGCCTTGTACGAAATATTACATAAAAATAGAACTAACGTTTGCGGTATTGTACGTCTAAAACGAAAGGAAATGCCATATTACGGGATAATTGCAAAAGATATAAATAGATTGGAGAAAGGACAAATGCTAGTCAGATATAACGAAATAGTGGCTTTTTGTTTGTGGAAAGACAAGAAGCTAATATCAACTCTTACCACTGTACATACTCCCTGCATGGTGTTGTCTACTAATATTGATCAGATTACAGGACAATACCGAAAAAAACCCAATGTCGTTCTAGATTGTAATACATACATGAGTGGAGCAAATCAAATCCATCAAATTTTACAGAGGCATTTGTCCATAAATAAATCTATGAAATGGTACAAGCAGTATTTTGTACATTTGATCGAGATAACGATATTTAATTCTCTCGTAATATGGAACTCTTATCACGGAAATAAAAAAACTTTTCGCGAGATAAAAGAAAACATTATTTCTGGATTGTTAAAGAGGTATTTTATATCAGCTGAAAATTTCCATCTGAAAACAGAGGGATCTCCGAAGAAGTTCCCGCTTTGCATCAAATCTCGATGTTTCCCTAAGAAAATACCTCCTACGGCAAAGAAATGCCATCCTACAAAACGCTGCGTACTTTGTAGGGAGAATAAGATACGTAAACAAACGAGTTATTTTTGTAACGACTGTAACGTACCATTATGTATAGTACCGTGTTTCGAATTATTTCATACGACGAAGATATAAGATTATTTGCTCATAGAAACACAACATTTTCTCCGTTTAGCATTTTTAGTCTCTTTTATATTCACAAATATGCAGTGTCTTACGAATTGATTTTTATGCGAATCGTTGCGCGAGATCTCTTTTTCTAATGAAAAAAATATGTAACATACATATCACGTCCAAAACGTCACATGAGCGATATTGCTTCGCGAGCTATCTCGTACAAAGCATCATGCGAACGACATTGCGTCGCAAGATATTTCGTCCAAACTGTATCACGAACAACTGTGTGACAAAATATTTTGTTCCCCTATACGTAGTTGTTAAGCTAACACAAAATGTGTTCTACGATAGTCAACAAATTTGAGACTCAAAAGTTTGTTTATGTGCTTTTAAATCACAGACTAAACTACAGTGGTCACAGTGGTTACAGTGGTACCCAGTCTTTCATTTTCATAGAATTACATTTCGTAGCCTTATAACAAATACAATGATGTATCGATGTTTCTTGTAGCCACTGTAAATATCTTTTGCTCTTAAGTTCCAGATTTCATTGAAACGCTTATCTTCGTTGAACTATAGAACATGTCAATCTGTGCTGAAGGTGTAATACCATACTCATAATATTTACCACTGCTGCATGTTTATTGCAAATTATTTTATATAAGTACTATATCGATATTAATGTAGAATATTGACACATAATTCGTACGACGAGAAAAAGGGGAAACGTGTGTGTGTGTGTGTATGCATGAACGTATGTGTGTAGTAATCTGCTAAATGCGATAATGCGAAAAGTATTTTACACGAAATTCGGCTAGTATTAAGGGACCAACGTCTTGTGGAAATATCTTTCTTCCAAGGTTTTTTCTTTTTTTTTTTTTTAGAATTTACAAGGCCATTTTAACACACGACTACATACATATTTTTTCTATCGCCTCGAGTAATTAATGATAAAATACGGTTATGTGTGTATAATAGCATGACCTTGAAGTGACATTTAGTTTCGAAAATTAAACGTGAAATCTGAAACGGCAGGCGAGAGTCGGTAAATGTAAATGAACATGTTTACCATCGCACAGATGATTCGTTAGGATCTGAAGACCTAATCGCTTTCGATTTGTCAGCGTGTCGATGTACCGTTCGTAATGAATTAGTCGAAGCAAGAAAAAATGAAAGACGATAACTTAAGAGAAAGTAAGTATAAATACCTTACTTTCGCGATCAAATCTTTTCGATATCACTGCAATAGAAAATATTTCCTTATATTCTCCGATTTCGCCGTCCACGTTTGCTAAAACCTGCGATTTCGATGGGCATAAATCTCACGAGATGAAGGTCACTTTGAGATCATATTATTATACCTATCACTATACGTAACTAAATTTTATCATCAGCTGTAAGATGCGATAGAAAAAGATATGTGGTTGTGTAGAAAAAATAAAAATTAAATGGATCACCCTGTATTAAAGCGACATAATAGGATAAATAAATAAATATTAATACTAGTGAAAGTAGACGAAACAAATATCTGTCGAGGTTTTAATTCACAGTACATAATGTTGCATAAAATCCACAGTGTAATGATAATTTTCATATTTAACAATTCTTAAATTTATTTACTCGCTTTCTACATTTACTCGTCTCGTGGATACACGTATCTCTTTATATCATTATTAACGTCAAAAGTTTCTTCGTTATCAGTAGTTGAAAATAAAGCACAGACTTAATCGCATCGCCAAATCGATGTTTAATTAGACGGTCGTTGATTAATGGTAACGGTTTCATTGTAAACTCCACTGAGAAAGTCATTAGCGGATCGATATAAACAAAAACGATGTTTGGAAAATCGAGTATCTGTCGGTTGGTCGTGAACCTTTGCTTAAAAATTTCGGCTTAAACAATCTTATTTTTATGTATACTGCGATGTATAAATGCGATGACATTTACTGATATATGGGCTTATGGAAGTATTCGAATAATTGTAAGCATCTTCTATGTATATATTATATTTACTGCACGAAGAATTTTGAAATTTCATTGTCGCTGTGATGAATAAACTGCGTATCTTTATGTATTTATGGGACATTGGAAAGTACAAAAATGCACGAAAAGCACATAATATGCAAAGATACATAAAATATATGATGCATAGTAGACTTTATAATATTTAGTAGATGCAACATTTTTTAAATTCCATTCTGTAAATTACAAAAATTTAATATTGAAATTTGCAAAAATTTGCATAAATATCTATGATCTAGTTTTAACCGACGTAGATGACTATTATGGTCATCAGTAAAGTTTGCAACCAATCTAATAATGTATATAGAATTTACAAATATTTAACACAAATACATATAAACATATATATATATATATATTTCGCACAAAAATATTTAAACAGTTATTGACCGATATTATGATCTCGCTTTGTCGCTTCAACCACCCATACGTTTACATTTTTATATTTTTTTACATAAAAGTAACGAAACTGCTGAAAACGCAAGCATTTAATTACACTAGCTCGCGAAACTATTTGAACACTTATTATAGTAATCTTTGTGTATCTGCCGTATAAAATATTTTGAAATTTCATTAATATTGTAATGAAAGACGACTGTTACGATTATATTGCTAAAATCTGAAATGAATCTGAAAATATATATTAGAAATTATAATATATTTAATGTATACATATATCTTGTAAAAACTTATTATACGACATGAATTGAATAAATCGTATCTTATGCATATAATAAGTGGTAAATATGGTTTCATTGAAATTGAGCTTGTTGGTGTCAGAAGAGTGCTCTGCTCGACAGTTTCTTAAGAGATGTTCCCGAAGGAATTATGATGGGAGTTCCATGGGTGGAACTTTGTCAGGAAAAATCTGTAGATCCGTTTAGAGGTTCTAATTTTTTTTTTTTTTTTTATTTAGTTGCTTACATTCGCAATTTGTCCAGTTTGGACATTTGGTAGAATTTTTCAGCTGTTAGATTATCATGTGGGTGGCTACCCCCAGTGGGATACCATCTTCGTGTTTGTTAGGTTGTGTCCTTTGTGAGGTCTGCTGGGTGTTTCCTTTTCAGTCTTCTATCCATGTTTGATAGATTCTATCCGTGTTGATAGTTTCCACAACTTTGGGTGTGTTCCTATTCTTTCTTTATATTTTCCTGCGTGTCTTCTAATTTCCTCTCTGATCGTTGGCTGTTCCAATTTTTTGAATGCCTTCAATGTTCTGTTAATAGTCCGCGGTTGGCAATCTCTCTTTTAATATTAAGATCACGAGTGCGACAGGATGACAAAACAAGGAAATTCGTTAAAGGAGTAGCCAAGATAAGACCACGTAACGCAAAATATAGGTACTAGACATGGAATCTTAAAGCTATCTTTGGCGCCTTAGCTCAAGAAGGTTCCAATGATTCTTTATTCTTAGAAAAATTATGATTAACTCGTTGAATGCCATGCCAGTTTTACAAGGTTTGGCCGTGACGCTACGGTGAATTTTTTATTATTCGATACATATAATGTTGAAATATTACCTACGACAGATGTGTTACGGTGTATAATCATCATTAATGAATTTATCTCACTGAGGTCACCGGTGACCCTCATGGCACTGTAGTGCAATTTCGCTCGATTCACTTATTTTTTGCGATTATCAATTATCTCATATTGTTCCTTCGCGTTGTTAAATAATTGCCCCATGTTGTTACGTCCCGGGTCCTACCATAAACCATAATCCATCCCTTATCGATAATACAGGACGCAGATATGTTTGCGAATACGAGTTTGGAAATCTAGTTTACGCAGTATGAGATAATTTTAGGATGACAAATTAGAAAGCTTTCTTTTTGTGTAATCGCTACTTTTATTCTAATATGTTTAAGTATAATAATAAATCTTAATTCTTCCCCTTTTGTTACAATTGAATTTACATTCTTTTTGTTGCCATTAGATGCCTTAAACATCCGCCAATCGATCTCGAGGAAGGGGCGCCAAATACAATTGGATAATTAAACGAATTTACCTAAGTGAAGTTCAATTATAATCGCATGTAGCTTCTCGTTTCCCAGTTAACTAGCTAAGCCCAAATAATAACGGCAATATTCTAAATGGCATGGCAGATTGCAATTTGCGATTTCTAATTTGCTTTAAACATATTGGCAACTCTGGTAAGGGAGGGTACTAGCGATTGATTTCTCGGAAGAGATGCTACGTACAATTGTAATTGAACTTCGCTTACGTAAATTTATTTAATTATCTAATTTCACTGTGCGCCCGCATATGAAATGTACGTGTCATGCGCTACTACACAGAACAAACAATTGGCTCGACAAATGAATGATTCGCCATAGTGTGAATAACCTTTTACAGAAACTGCTATTACAAACTATACTGAATCCATTAATTCATACGATGCGAAAATACAGAAACGCGTGAACGCTGCTTTCGGCTATTTATTACCGAATCGGTAATTGTGTTATAATGTAATGGTTATAACGTTTCTCGCCATTAAAAACTCGATTATTGCACGTTGCTTGAATCTCGTTGACATCGCGTCCACATTCAACTTCACCGTAAACGGTATTTGTAATCGAAATTTGTAATGAAGCTACAAGCTGAGTATACCCGTACCATTGCATCTGTTTTTGTTGTCGAATTTCGTAGCGAGTGAGCGTTATTTATCGATCTATCTTCGTATACATTCTGTGTCCCATATAAAACACTGAAATTTCATTAGTATTCTAATGAGACGCGATTATCATGATTATATTGATCGAGACCAATGTGAAAATGTACACAGAAATTACCAAATGTTTACACCAAATATATAGCGTGTGCACAATTGTCTGCAGTTGGAAATAACTGCCAAACGGTAGATAGAATCTTTTTTTATTTGGTAGACTATTTACAATCAATTCTCGTTGAGAATTTTAAGTAACTTCATTTGCCGTGGTACGATAACTTGGTTTATAATCATTTATATTATGTTGATTCTAGTTGAATCTAATGCTTCGATCTAAAGGGTATTTTCTTTTTAGTCTGCGGATCTGGTCCGTCGTGTCAAGTAGTTGGGTGACTAATGGGTTGTGCTGGTTGTTGTCTTTTGTGTTATATCCGCTTCTGAACTTGTATATTTCTTCTTTGACTGTGGGTATCTTGAGGTCGCGGTGGATTGTTTCGTCGGTGACATACCAAGGTGCATCTATTAAGAATCTTAGTGTTTTTGATTGAAATCATTGTAGGATTTCTATCCTAGGTAGGTTACTCGCTGTTCCCCATAGTTGGATCCCATAGGTCCAAACAGGTTTTAGTATGGTTTCATATAGCATTATTGTAGGAATGTTATATTATAAATTAACAGAAAAGACAGTATGATAAACACAATATCGTTACACTCTCGCAAGATCGAATATAGTAACGCGTTTCACGAATTCGCTTTTCACTAATTCTTCGTCACAGCAACACGATGAACTTCTCTCGACCACGATTAATTCGACTCTGACAGCAATTACCACGCTCATTTTTCCCTTAGCAAACCTTGGTAACGCTCACAACACTCCTTGACAACATTAACTTATCTTAACAACATTTATAAACAATCAGCCACGTCTTTCCCTGACGTCACACCATCATACATTATTTTGCTCTGAGTGCTTAAGTTGGAGCGACGGCCAATGAACCAGTAAAATTTTTAAGTTTAGCCTTGAGTAAACGGTAGATGATACGGAAAAATATAAGAACGTCCCTTTTATTGTATTTTACGTAGATCGTGATAACGCGAATGAAAAAGTTTTCGTTAAAAATTTTCAAGACTAGTCGAAGGTCGTTTTGCATCTTTTGGATGGGACGTCACATTTTAATTTGCATGTCATAACAGAGTAAAAGAGACGAATTCAAAACGCTACTTTCAAATGATCTTGAATCAATGCGACGTCGCAATAGGAAAAGTATCGTCGAAACGAACAAGTTTTTCAACCATTTGTTCTACTACACTTGCACATGTATCAGTAATTCGATTCTTCCTATCATCAAGAGTTGTTGGTCCCGTTTGGTAAACAATGCTTTTCGCGTATCCTCACGAAAAGCAGGCCACAGGTGTTAGGTCCGATGATCTCGCAAGCAAATGGTTTCACACGCGTTGCAATAAGTGTATCCAAACAAATGGTTGTTCTTCGTTTCCAAACAGAATACTGCAGCGTTTTAACTAATGTGCAAATTTCGAACATACGCTGTAAACTGAGAGAATAGAGAAACAGAAAGCTCTGTCCTTGTCTGTTTCGACATCTTCTTTGTTACGACGTTGCATTAATTCAAGATCATTTGAAAATAGGGCATCAAATTCGTCCTTTTTGGCTCTTTCATTATACGGGAACAAAAATATGGTGTTCCATTTAAAAAATGCAAATTTGAAAATTTTTAACGGGAATTTTTGTATTTATCATAATCCACGTAAAAAATAAAGCTTGAAAAATACTTCTTCGTGCCATTTACCGTTTGGTAGTTATTCCAAATGATAGAAATTTGTAGACACTCTGTATATTTAAAAAATAATTAATGTACAGCATGAATAGCCATCT
Organism: Bombus huntii; assembly: GCF_024542735.1. Lineage (NCBI taxonomy): Eukaryota > Metazoa > Arthropoda > Insecta > Hymenoptera > Apidae > Bombus > Bombus huntii. The sequence goes on from NC_066238.1 coordinate 24,282,529, forward strand.
CAAACATATAATAAATATTTATAATGTTTCCACTGAGTAGGCATGTATTTTATTATCTTTAAATACTTTTATGATCTTTACGAAATATGTACTTGGACGAAATAGCTTGCAGCTTTTGTGTTTCAAACCTTACCAATAGCATCATGATAGTCTCATCATAGTACTAATAAAATTTCAAGATGTTCAGGTGTCTACAAGTGTTCGAATATTTTTCCATCACTTTTATATAATATTATTATTTTATATGTCGGGTTTGTCGGGTTGGCGTTAGACTTTGGGGCGTGTAACGTATCTTCATTAGGACAAGCCATCGTCGTTGTTCAATGGAGATTATATTTGCAATTATATGTACAAATGTTGATTTAACAGAGTTTGACAATCAAACGTGGTAATTAGACACTCTTGATGTTAAAGACAATGTTCTTAGGTTCGATAACGAATCCACGGTCAACGGGGAAAACTCTTTGTACAATTGAATATATTTTGAAACACAAATTGACGTTAGCTGTGACGCGCGGTATCTATCTGACTGACTGACAAGACGATGCGTGCAAACTCTCCAAGGTGATCACAAGAATAAAAGACTGATACGATCGCATTTGTCAATTGCATATTGACCGGGGATATCGACAAAATTCCAGGCGCCGTTACTAGGCAGACCCGCGTAGAGCCGACATTGCTCCTGCCCGGGGCTTGTTAGTTAATACAGCGTGTGTCCTTCAATATTGGTACTTCTTCTGTTAAGTAAAAACGTTCATCCCGTGACCGTGGCTACGTTCGGCGACCAGTTGTGTCACCTCGAGCCCAAGCCCACTGTCGCAAATTCCGGGCAAACGTAATCAGATCGTATTACAACAACTACTTCTAAGTTCTATTATTTATTACAGCTATAATAAATAGTTTAGTCCAAAGTATCAGGGATCTTCCGAAAATTCCAGAAGAAAGGCCCGATGTCCCTACATCTCCGACATATATAAATTTTATTTTGTATTATAAATTTCATATAAAATTGGGATACATAGAGAAATTAGAAGGAGCACAATAATAATTTTCTAATGTTCCTATCGCATATGTGAAAATTAACGAAGTAAAATCTCAGCCACAAAATGTTCATTCGAAAACACTTTTTACATTTCCTAGTAATAAGATTTCCTGCATCGTGAAACGTTTGTTAATTGTTAACCTATTATGCTTATCTAGAAAGTAGATAATCCCTTCCGTACTTTCTTCCTTTACTTCAACTAACATCCACTGTTTTGCTAATTATTTGAGAATATAATTTTAGACAAACTGTAATGCACTGTGTACAGATTATACGAGTATGTACTCTTTCAACAATCATCTATTTAATAAGTAGAATGCACGATATTCAGCCATCAAGGTATGTAGTTCAAACTTTACATACAATCTATACAGATCTTGATGTTAACAATATACCGAGTATAGAATATATAATGCTCTGAATTTTACGAGGAACATCGTGCAATAATGAATATAAGAGAAAACTAATAATTTACGTAAAAGCTACAAAATATTTAGTACAAGTATATGTCTCGTACAGGTCATCAAAAAATATTTAAAATTGATCATATCTCACAGGTCATTAAAAAATAAAAATATATAAAAAGTACTAAAAATATTTAAAAGATGAATTACATGTTGTATTACTAAACTAACTTTGTTAGCGATCTGTTCGCTGTGGCGTTTAGTTTAAAGTCTCCCGGCGATTATATAAAGAGACACTTCACGCATGGAAAGATCGATTCGTTTCTTGCCACACGCATTCGCACCATAAATTAAGAATCCCGAAGGATCTCGACTGGTGTCAAGTACTAGCGCCAATTATCGAGACTCGGAGGAATTATTTCACAGTAACCGGAGAGGCCACCTTCGATGATTCCTGGAATCACTTCACTCACGCTCCAGAAAGAATGGATTCCTGATTGATCCTTGTTTTTAGGCGAGCAAGCCAATTAGTAACCTCGAAGACTCTCGGTCCTCGAGGATGGGTTCTTCTCGGATGAGAGCAGAAAGACAGTTTTAGTTTTCTCAAGTTAAGGGCGGAAGTCAAAAAATCACTAGTTTCTTTCTTTTTATTTTTTAATTTACACTTTACAATTTGTCCAGCTGGACATTCGGTAAATTTATCTAACGTAATTGCTAAATAGCGTGTAGATGGCTATCCCTAGCGGGATACCATCTTCGAGTTTGACTATTTTATTTCTTTAGCGAGGTCAGTTCTTTTTAGTCTTCTTTCTATGAAAGTTTTGCTCGCTTCAGCAGTCAGCTGGTTTGGATGGTTTGGTCTTTGCGTATATCCTCCTTTCTGACATACCATGAGACATTGACTATTGTTTTCAGTATCTTTGATTGTAGCGACTCTAGTTTATTTATGTGGCTCATTGCTGCTGTCCCCCATAGTGGTTTTGTTATCGTTTTGTACATTTTTAATTTCTTTTCTATGCTGAGTTCAAAACTTCGACTAGTTAACCAGTACATTTGTCTTCTTTTTATCCGTATTTCATTTATAATTGATTTAGTATGTTGCTTCCATGTAAGTTGTGTGTCTAAATGGAGTCCTAGGTATTTAACTTGCCTTTTTTATATTTTGTGCGTGCCATCCAATTGGATATTTGATAGTTCCGTTTCCTTAGTGTAAATGTAATATGGTTGCATTTACTGAGGTTTGCTTTTATTTGTTTATCTTGTAGCCATATTTCTATTTTTGTGATGTGCTCTTGTAGTAATGTGGCTGCTGTTTCTGGATTAGTGTGCCTGACTAGTACAGCTGTATCGTCCACAAATGTCAGTATTTTGCTGTTGGTAGATGTTGGTATGTCGACCGTGTATAATGTGTATAATATTGGGCCTAAGACGCTTGCTTGCGGTACCCCTGTCTTGATGTTTTTTACTTCAGAATATACATCCTTTATTTTTACTATAAAGGTTCTGTTGTTTAGGTATGCTTTGAGTAAGTGGTGGATTTGTTCCGGGAAGTGTTTTTTGATTGTTTGTAAGACGCTTTCATGGAAATCACTAGTGAGATTAGAAGCTAAAAGCGCATCACTAAGTTCGCTCAGTTCAGTAAATTTCACCACATAATAAAGTTTAATCAGTTCAATTTTCACTACATTTTATGTTCAATCAGTTTCGTTCGGGAGACTCAACGTTCCCAATAAGTCGAAATTGGGTGATCCTTTAAACATAGATGCAACGGATTGCACGGTACTCAAGGTTGAAAAAAACTGTTTAAGGGTACGCGGTATCCTTCCAGACCACCAAATGAATTTTACGAATAGGAACCTTCGAGAGATAACAGTCTGCATTAATTAAATCATCAACATAATACACGGCCATTGTTGGCGATTCCAACGATCCAATCGGTTGACAATCGGAAGTCCCGCTATTCGTTATTATTCATTAATGTTGTTTAAAAACGTTGTTTAAAAAATAAGTTAATTATAAAACTAATTATAAAATTTAATAAAACTTACTTACCTCAAACATATCATCAATTTCTCTTCGGAACTGATGCTTATTCTCATAGTTGTGTTCTCTTCTGTTAAATCTTTTCCCACTCTTTTTAACAGATTATCAAAACTGTTTTAAAGTAATTAAAAAATCTCGTTTTATCTCTTCTTGGTTGAGATATGAGAATTCGATACAAACTCAATTGATGTTTTCCTTGTCTTTTACGATAAGATATAACCAATATCCTCTGTTGATCCTTCTCCTACGACGGCAATAATAAAACATAATAAAAAGATATGTGTCCTAACTACAAATAACAGAACGAACGAACAAACAAAGGAAGTAAACATACGCGTGACAGTTGGATTTCCAGCGAAGATACGGCACTGTGCGAACGCTATTTTCGGTTATTACCAATTCGGCAAAGATTCTGAACCGATCGAAAAACCGAAATTCATCGAATTTCCATTCCTTCCCTGAATTAAATAGGATATTGAAGGATGATCATTTGAAGTCCGACGATGGGGACAAAGCAGCTGTGAAATCTTTTATCAAAAATAGGTCTGCAGAATTCTTCGCTGACGGAACGAACAAAATTTGTTACGCGTCAAAAATGTATCAATGTTAACGACTATTATATTGAAAACTAGGTACGTTCAGCTCGTAGCCAATAAATTATACTTTTATTTGTTTTCTCCTCTTGCTTCATTTTGGTATCTGTATTCGTTTTCATGGTGCAGTGTAATTGTATTATTTATTATATTATACTTTATCTTTTGTTTTTGTTTCATTTCAATAATTGTTTTCGTTCTCGAGATACAAGCGATCGTGCATTAATTAACTTGTACATAAAAGTTTTCTATAGTAAATGTTCACGTATTTTCGTCAGTCGTTGCAGGTAAATTTAATGAACAGTCAATTAAATTTGAATGAATTGTATTAAAATGTTGAAAGTAGGTATTAAATAGATGTTCACGCTAAAATTATCATAGCGAAGGATTCACTGATGTTGCTAAGAAAAATTACATTTCTATTATCTAAAAGTGTGTGCCTGTATAAATTGTAATAAAACAGTTACTGTATTATATTTCCATAATTATCTCGTAAAAAAATCTATTTTACGCTAGTTCGCAAAATGCCAAGAACATAAACTGTTTGAGAAAGCGAGGAAAATATACGTGATTATGTGATTTAACGAATCGTGTTATTTAAATTGTAGGAATAAACGTTAAGTGTACGATAGAACAAAGAAGATCACTTTCAATTCTACTCTTCGTTTTATTTCAAAAATCTGTATTGCAAGGTATAATTTGCACTTTCTATTATACTTCATTTTGTTATAGTTAAATAACAGAGGATAGCCTTGAAATTATTTGAATATATTATACTATAAAGTTGCTTACATAAACCTTCATACTTATACAGAGTGGTTGGTAACTGATGGTACAAGCGGAAAGGGGTGATTCTATTCTAATATAGAATAAAAATTTAAAAATTTAAAAATTTAAAAATTTTAAAAATTAAAAATTTTAAAAATTAAAAAAGTAACGTCAATCGAGACAACGATCTACAGTGAGATCCGTTATAACGAGACGTAATAAAGTGCACGCGTACCGAGCGAAAATTCAAAGTCGATTTTCTCGAAAACAAAGCCTCAAACGAAAAATTTTTATTCTATATTTTCGACTTCTTTTTTCGCGTAGAATCACCCCCTTTCCGCTTGTATCGCCAGTTACCAACCACCCTGTATACTTAGGTAAATATATTCATCTACATTTCGAAATATATTTGGGATTGTTCGAAAACATCGTAGCGTCTTTGTCATGAACTTCTGTTAAATAATGAAATGTTCGAACAAATGTTACATCGAATTGAGTACTAAAGAGAATTAAGGAGAAATATTCAAAATTCGCTAATAAAACTGGTTTCTCTCTTTTAGTGACAAATGATGAACTTTAGGAAGAAATTCTTACTTCTTAGTTGTTCATCTCTGTTTCATTCATTGAATATAGCATAATCTCATTATTATTTATTGTAACATATACAAAGCTTAGTAAAAAAAACGATGGCGAGAAACGGGATACTTTAAAAGCCTATAAAAATTATTATTTATTCCCCAAAAAAGCGAACAATTTTTCAAGCAAGGCTCATGAAATTATAAATATTAAAAGTCATCTATAATATATTGCTCAATCAGTGTGTATGTTATGCGTTTAAATAGTAATTGTATGAAAATATATTGCCCGTAAATCATTCTTAACTTCCTCTGCAAATTTTCTGAACAACCCATAATTATAATTTTCATAACATTTTCAATCTGACATAATGTCCATATATTTTGACTTTGAACAATTTATTCGCAGAATTTTAAGATCAAAGTAACCGATTTATCGGTTAGATTTACAGCAAAAGAAAAGAGCCAGAGATAAAATTCCACGGAGATATTAATAGAGAAGTTTAGCTTTTAAGCACATTTGGATTAAATCTGAGGATTTAATCGTGTGATTAATAGCATAGATAAACCGACAATGGGACAAATTCCTTTCGTTTCTCGTATTGTAAAAGAAATTACGGAAGCCAACGTTGAGAATATGCTGTAGCGCACCGTATGTCATGTTGTGTGACAGTGGAACCTGGAATAACAGGAAGTACAAGATAATTTATCTAAATATCGCTAATGTGCCACTTGCTTTACTTAACAGTACAATGCAAATTTAACGGATCGGAATTTAAATAAACTCCTGGAATATTTGTGTACACTAGAAGATCAGGATGACCCCATAAACGTAACTCGCGACGAATATTCTGTTGCATCGAATATTGTTTTATTACTTTTTTAAATATTAGCCTGTTCCAAAATTTGGTTGCGTTTTCACGATAGAAAAATAATTGTCTTATTATAAATTTTTGTAAAATTACAAAACACTAAACTCGACAATTAAAGAAAACAATTGTTCACCATTTTTAAAGATAATATTAGATCTTATACATACACGAAAAACACATGAAAAGTATCGCATTTCAGTTGAAATACATCGAAGTGATTATACTATTTTTGTTCTAATTTTTATATCATGAGATTAAATTGGTTTTAAAAATGAGTTTAATATTGAAAATTAAAATGATACTTTACCTGATACATCATCTAATATATCAGGATATATGTGTACAAATTACGGTCCAGAATCACGTAGTGTTTGAAGTTAGGGTTTAATTAAACATCCTGTTTTGCATATGGCACAATTCAAGCATAATTTGGTGAAAGCAACTTTGTGAATGATCCTACGAAACGTTTGTTGATTAGAGTTGCACAAGATTTTACGAGATCATACAAGCTACACCGGATATGCTACAGATTAGAAATTTGAGTTTAGTTGCCTATATCGTGTATTGTTTCAATAAGTTATTGAATACTTGGAAAAATGAAAAGAAATTTTATTATTGCGCAAGGACTTAGTCTTTCTTTATTGTTATACTATTTTTATTCAGGAAAACATCTAGGTAATCTAGATAATCGTGTGGGAGGAAGAAAAGAGATATTTTCTCTTTAATAGAAAGTTGCATCAAAATTAGATAATTCAAAAATCCATGAAACGGAAGTATACTTACGTCCTGTTTATGATTTAATTAATTGCGTTAAAATCGTTTTCTCTTTTCTAAAAAATCTAAAATTCTCTTTAATGAAAGGTTATATTCAAATTGGAAAATTGTCACAGATTTATCAAAGCAAGTAAACAGTTTCTATTATCAGTTATGTGATATTACATGAATAGAATTATACTCTATACTCGTTTCGAAATTTCGTCTATACTCATTTTTATGCTATTTAACAGGAGTTCAACCTTTTTATAAATACGTACCATCAAAAAGAAATATAAAATATAATATATACAATGCATAGCAATTTAAGACCAATACGTTCAATCTTCAACCTCGCCACATTGCTCCTAGCATAATCACTTAAAATTAAACTGACCACGTACGTTAACATTGAAAATAAATTTTCCGATAATACAATTTTTGTTCGTTTTAATATTTTAAAATAAATGATTTGTATAGTGTATCGCACAAATTATTTAGCCCACTGTCTTTCACATATCATCAATTTAGAACTGCTGATATATGTGTACATCGATACGTATTATTTCTTCAATTATCATAAAGTTCCTTACGAAAACTTTCTTAAAGTTATCCTTGCATGCTGCAACAAGGCTTAATGTCTTAATAATTACTTTCGAAAGAAACTGTGCGTGCTAACCGCAGACTTCCAGCGCAAGAACAATCTAAAATTCGCGATCGATAACGCGTCACGCGAGAAATGAATGCTGTCACTGGCAGTGACGAGTGAATGGCTCGTGCAGTCGGTCGACGAACCTCTTGATTGAAATTTAAAAAGATCAGCCGACAGAATCCGCGCAATGGAAGCCCGTATCAGGTGGAGGAACGGTCATTAACTTCTCTCGATACAAATTCATGACACTTTTCTCGTTTGTCTCCATCAGGTGTAGCGAAAGTATTTGAGTGCTCATAGACACCTTTAATGCATGTATTAGGTACGTGTGTTATATGAAACATTTTGAAATTTCATGTACGCTGTAACGAGATAGGATCGTCATGACTGTATCAGTAAAATTGGTAAGCAATAGCAGCTATTGTTAAATGGCAAATTGGCAATATATCTGGCTTTCAGACCAGGAAGTAATTTGATAAGAATCGTCTTTTGTTTAGTTTGCAGTTCCTTATTGCTCTCAGACGTAATGTATCAGTACCTTGGCTAAGTCTCTTCCGCTGAACCGAATTTCACTGATGCAGTTAGAGTCTGTTTCACTTCTTTATGAAACACTATTTTCTATCCTCTAACGCAACTCAATATAAATTTATCTCGCGTAATTTGCTTCCAATTATTTAAAAAATATTTCAACCTACCAGCGGTGGAACCTACGTTCATTTGAACCTAATTTGGCCTGTCGCTTTGTTTTATACCTGATATCGTGTCCTGTTATCGAATGACTGTTTCGTCCGGAAGAGCAATCGTTTGACCTGCTCTGCTGGATATTGGTATCCCTACCATGAACCTGACTGGTTGCGAAATGGCCTTTTTCCCAGTAGGCTATTCGAGTTTAAAGATTGTCCGGATATCGAAACTGATCCTTGAGTTTTATAAGAAGATCGCTTTTCAATAGAGTTGGCTACTGTATCCATTACTTTGGCTTCCTCGACTTTTTCAGATAAACTTTTTCCAAATAAAAAAATCCTCTGCTTTTGTATTCTCGAGAATAACAAGCTTCTCGTTTCTTTATTTATTCTTGCCACGATGAAAGCATTTCTTCATTTAGTCTGACCATGCGTAATTTTTCCAACGAGCTTCCTCGCATCGTGTAATTTTTCCATGAATTGAACTTTATCGATACTATCCGGTTCTTCGACCAATGCTGTCATAGGCGAACCAGGAGCTGCTAACGTTGCATTTGGTAATTGTTGTCCCTTGGTTTTGTATGCTTTGACGATCTTAAACGGATTGAAAATATTGACCACTAAGCAAAAACACGCGTCATCTCCAACGCACTACGAAAGAATATGAAGTTGGAACGAATCGAGAAGCGAAGACATTGTTTCTGCTTGTGTTTTGCTTTTCCTTTATTTTAGACGTAGTGACCTGTGACGGATATCAAAGGCAATACTACACTTGTAATCGAACGTACGAAGCGAATGGAATACAGTCAATGTAAAAAGTATTTGTACAGTAATTGATTCGAACAAACATGTCGTAGAACATCGCTTATTAACGAAATTTTAATAATCAAAATAAGTATGTATATACTTTTAGGAGTCTGCACAATAATTTTCATAAAACAAAGGATAAGATATCTATGTTCTTTGTGAAAATATTAGCAGATATCTAAAAACTGGCATTGAATTTATCAAATTGATGAGTGGATACACGAAATATTTTTCCATTCTTCTAAAATGAACTCTCTCTAAATCATTTCTTGGTGAAATATGGGTATCTGGAAATATGGGTATTTTTCCTTTCAGGTGGTCTCATATATTTTCAATAATGTCTTTTGTCCAACGATTGCAAAGGTGTTTTTAAATGTTTCCCAACAAGTTGAACGCTTACGTATCAGTAGTAATATTGCTTTGGATCGTTATCTTGCATCCAATTCGGATCAAGAAATAATTTAAAGAGGCTATTTTAGAAGAATGAAAAAATATTTCAGGTGAAGTACTTATTAATTTAATAAATTCAATACTACGGCGGCTTTAAACCATAATAAAATCGAAAGGAAAACCCATTAAGCAATAAAATAATTAAATTTAGCGATTCCTTTCCCTAAACGTTAGGTAAGCCTTATTAACTTTTTCCATTAAACTGTTACTGTACGAATATTTATTACGTACATAATTACATAAATTGTGGCATTTTTAAAATATTTGTTAATACTTTCACAGAGGACATAGATATATCAGTTTTTCTGTTATGAAAATTATTTTATGGACTTGTAAGAATATGTACAATATTGAATCCGTTATATTTTTATTAATAAACGATGTTCTACAATATTTTTGCTGAAATCAATTACTATACAAATACTTTTTACACTGATGTTATAATTCCTAATGAAACACCAACCTGTTCTTGAGTATTTATGTATTTATTCAAAATGCACTACTACCTATATTAAATAAAATTCATTGACCAAAACAACTACAGAATTAGTCAATTTATTGTATTCATTCTAAATCATCCATCATTAGAATTCCATGAAACGTTAATTCTTCACTTAACTCGTTTATTACTACAAAAAAAAAAAAAAAAAAAAATAACGCGTATAGTCATTTGGACAATTATGTACATTATAGAATATTATAATACTATAATAAAACATTGAAACATGAATGATTACAGTCATGATATTAGTGTTGGTAAAATTTGGAGCCAATTTGGAAACGTATGTAGACATACAATTGTAAACGTGCACTTCGCAAATGGCACATTAATACAGGGTGGTTAGTAACTGGTGGTACAATCGGAAAGAGGATGATTCTACGCGAAAATGTCGAAAATATAGAATAAAAAATTTTTTTTTTATTTTTCCATCGGGACAACAATCTACAGTGAGATCCGTAGTGACGTACCGCACGCGTACCGAGCGAAAATTCAAAGTCGATTTTCTCGAAAACAAAGCCTCGAACGAAAAATTGTTATTCTATATTTTCGACTTCTTTTTTCGCGTAGAATCACCCCCTTTCCGCTCGTACCACCAGTTACCAACCACCCTGTATATTCGTGCAGTCAATTATTCATATTATTGATAAGCTTCACTGTTTAGTGCGACGACATGTAAATATTACGTTTAGACAAGTACTCGTACTGTGCACAATTTGTTTACCACACGTGTGTTAACAATAAATTTCTTGCAACTCACATACCCATATATTTTTCATTTATCATTTTAGTATCACATTGCAACATTAATTTTCAAAACTTTTGTACAACAATATATGTAGATGTAACGTAGTCAAAATTATCTACGATAAATATTTCAGTACTTTCGTAAATCACTGTACGAGTGCATAGACTTTCACCTCACTGCTCGTTAAATAAATAGATTGTTAAGAAGAAACGTAGAGACCGTGACGTGCCTATCGATTATCCTCGATCGATCTATTCTTCGAGGAAAAATTGGTTGAATTATCCCAGCTTGTCTCGTATCTTTATAATTCTCTATTTATTTATTTATTTTTTTTTTCGTCAAATTGTAATAGAATTTTCTATTTAATTGCTTAATTAGACTGAATATAGGTAGCTCTTTGAAATCGAAGATTGTTCGATCGAAAGGTTCGATAGGTAGAGTATAAGCACGAAGTAATTGCTCGAACATGATGAATAGTAGGTGATGCGTGAACTTTGCAGAATGTAGAAACTATTAAGACGTACAGACGTTATTGGATGCACCGACTTTTATTACTCTGTTAAGTGAAATTCAGTACGCTTTTTGTTATTCGATTTAGTGTATTTCAATGTAAAATAATGAAGTTAAAAGGTTGAAAATATTATGTTTAAAATATAATGAGGTACTGAAATATGGAATAACGAAGTACAAGTTATACTTTGAACTCGATGAAAAATGAGAATGTATTTCGATATTGTGCGATTCAGCATTAAAAATCATAATTTTATTAAAACAGTAATAACTATATAATATAATTAAAGACTGAAGTCTATCGCATTATTATTAAAAAAAAGAATATTTAAATTATCATAAAGGTTGCGCTGTTTGTAAATTTAAAAATGTTCATGACATGTATAAATAACTGAAATACGGATATGATCAACGCAATTAGTTCCACGTAAAGTTTCACGATTTTATCTACATCATACTATATTTGATCGCGAAATAATGTGGAAGGAGAAACGCGTGAGATTTCAAAACTTTGAAATATTTTCAGTTCATAGGAAAGGAATATAAACATAATTTATGAAAATCTTTAAAGACAAATATTTGTTTCTCCTCAAAACGATAATTTAGAAAAGATTAACTTTTTTAATCTTTCAGTGCTAACGAAATTTCAAAAAGTTTCAATGTATTCGTGAATTGTGTTCAAACATTTTTGTAAGCCACTGTATGTTCGACAGCTTAGTTTCTTAGAAACAGAGTTTTATGCGAGAAGATTTCCATCCTACGCTTTTAGTCTCTCGAGAGCATTCACCCTCTTCTGTAATTACGTTACGTATTTCATCACGCTCAATACGAAAGTAACTGCAAGCTGAACGACATGATGAGTACATCCTAAATTAAAACCAAATAAAGCGTGGCAGCGCACGTCGATAAAGATAAGTAATGGCAGAATTTCAAAGTAATGATTTCCTTTCTCGCAAAGGCACCTTTCCAAAAGGAGGATCAAACGATCCGAACTACACCGATTGCGGGTTAATCTTTCACGTTCGATGCCGCGTGTCGATTTTACAACCAAAGATGGATATTTTGATTCGTGTTATTGTGTCATTTATTTATTCAAATTATTGTGTCAGACAAGGCTACCCTGGCTTCCTCTTTCCGCTCCACTGGATGTTGCATTTTATAACGCGTTATCGTGATTCACAGAGAAAAAAGGAAAGGAAACATCGCAGAAACTGGATTTTCCGGTCGACGGTGTTCCTTTTCTTTCGGCGCGCGCGTTTCAACCAGAATGAGATAACAAAATAATTCACCGGGCAGATAATCGCGAATGTACGAGTGGATTTCAAAGTCCTGCTTTGTAGATTGCGTACACTTTGCGGGTTCGTTCGTTTAGAAACCGTATTGGTAATGTCGGTTAATAGAAGTTAGTAAAGCCTGTTAATACGACTATCTGATTCAAATGTGCGCTTTTTAGATTAAGATTAATAAAAATTTTCATGGGCAACTTGTGTTACTTAGAAAATTTAATAGCTTCAACGTACACCTTCACAGGTAAAGATTACAGAGCAAAGATATGATAAGTGCAATTTAGTGATTAACAATGTTTATTTTGATATAACATAATTCGAAATAGAAACAATCTATTCGGCACAAACATACAAGTTTTTTAATTAAATAACAAATTCATGATGTGTTGCAAAAAAATAAGCGGCGTACCTAATATTTGTAGTATGATAGTCAACACTATTGAAATCAATAATTTAGATGTAAATGTCTTTCAAATATACTTCATCAATAAATTTAATGAAAAGACGGTTTTGCTGATTAGCTGATATTGGATTATAAAATAGACCTCAAACGAAATATAAAAAATGTTACTTATTAATTATCGTGTTGATATACATCCCCATTCATAAATATTACGACACCTACTGGTTTGATAAGAAACGTGACAACTAATCTGGCTTATCAAAGGAACGATAAATCGATCAGAATATCGTATTCGTGCAAGATGGCAATCCGATACCTACAAGTGAAGTATGTGATACCTAATTGTAAGAATTACAGTGATTTAATAAATTATTATAATTACACTGCGGATGTTTATACAAAAATGCATTTTTTATAAAATACAAGTCAAGGAAATTTAGATAAAACCTAGATAGAAACTTGTTACATGATTAAAAGTTTGTAAAAATATGTTTCTTATCTTACATTTCTCGCATAATAAATATATTCTTGCATATTTATGTTCAAACACGTACTTCCATATCATCATATAATTACGTGATATATTTATTTCATCAAATTGATCCATTTATCTAGTTCAAGATATATAAAATGATACAGACCACATGAAATCGTACATTTTTTGCGATTTTTAGTGGTCGGTTAAACGTAACATGTAGTGGCTTTGTTTCGAATCAGGACAGTTCTATATGATTAAATTTATAGCATCATAACTTGCAACGTAAATTGTATGGCGAACTAGAGACATGTATAAACGAATATTTAAAAAAATAGGCAAACATTAGATATATCTTAATAGATGTAAACGTCATCAATTGATAAATGCAAATCTGAACAAAATGCCTATTTATTATTGTAATTGAAAAGTATCGTTAAGTACCAGTTGTTAAATATTGTAGATAATATTCTATATATTAAACATATATCAAATATGTTTCCGACATACTTTGCATATTTCATATGCATAAATATTATACCTATATCTATATTTCTTGTTTATTTAACCGCTTATTTAGTCCTTATTTTATAATTATATTATTTAAAAGTTTCAGGAAGCATAGCCAAAACCTGAATATGAACTGCATTTGTATAGAGATATTAGGATATAAATTTAAATTTATACATTATTTTTTATTTATTTAATGAATTTAAACAATGGTTATGATAGCAAAGGCAAGATTTCCATAATGCACAGCTACAGAAAGATCGAATGTCTAACTGAATTTTTTTAGATTTCAATACTCGGGAATAGCTGTTAACTGAACTTGTTTCTGCGTACACAACTAAGAGATCACGCAAGATCCTGCACGTTTCCTGCACGATGACTTCATGTAACATGGATTACATTCTTTGCCTTTTCTTGCGACGTTCACCATTGCTGTTCCCCTGTAAATTTCATTCGAAGGAAAAAATGCCAGGTACGCGGTTCGAGGCAATTACGGGATTACGGAATAGCAAATTAGATGTCAACGACGGAGGAAATACTTCGTACTTTAATGTAGTTATAGTTTTCCAGTATATTCAACTCTCTTTTATTGAACTATTCTATGAAATCCTTAGATGAATTTTTTAATATTTTATTTATTACGAATATCTTTTTGTACATAGCTTTTGCACTTGCAAAATCGTGTACTAAGAATGCAATAGTGTATGTGTGTGTATACATGTATTCTATGAAATCCTTAGATGAATTTTTTAATATTTTATTTATTATGAATATCTTTTTGTAAGTAGGTTTTTCATGTGCAAAATCGTGTACTAAGAATGTATAGTGTGTGTATATATTCTATGAAATTCTTAGATGAATTTTTTAATATTTTATTTGTTATGAATATCTCTTTGTAAATAGCTCTTGCATTTGCAAAATTGTGTATTAAAAATGTAATAATGTGTACATATATATATGTACTAGTATTACTATAATTACCATATTTATTTAATAATAGTAACCAGTGTTTTAATGTTACTGTATTTATCAATATCTACATTTCAAAAACTACTTCCAACAGAATAATAATAGAATGGCCTTTTAATTACATTCCTCATTATATTCTTATATAGCTATATAAGCCCTTCAATAGTATTATCATGATTTGTACAATTAGCAGCTACACATAGCTACACTATTAATTTTAATCTCAGTATAATATCAACGTGTTATCAATACATTTAGTGTTAAACTAAATATCTACCTCAAGACCACTCGAATTTCTTAACATTAAAAAGTATCTGAACTCTAAAACAAACACTGAAGTCTTTTAGAGCTTCGTCAAAATCCGCTTTGGACCGTTTGGGCCGCTTTGGAGCTTGTGACCTAGACGAGCTTTTCCAATACAGATTGCAATGTCGATTCGCGGAAGCATCCAAAGAGGAAGTGGGCGATTTTGATTCTCAGAAAGTCGAAATGCAGCGATTCGATTCGAGGCAGAACGAAAGTAAGAGCGAACCGAGGCCAATTTACTTTTAACGCGTACCAGCGTCGGATCATTGCACTTTCCAGCGGATATTATCTGCCTATAATCGGGGATCGATTTCATTCCATTCGATCGGTTTCGATATCCCGCGATTTCCCTTCCATTTTCAACCTGCTCCAGCGAATGCAAATGCAGAATGCGTTCGTTCATTCGCATCGAGAATAATACACGCTGGTATTGGAATCTTTGTTATTGTGATTTTATCATTGTCAAACCCGTATATGTATATAAAACCCTATGTTTAAAATTCTAAATCTATAACTCTTTAATTTACGAAACGAATTACGTGACCCAAATTGCTAGGCAGTTTAGGAACAGTGGGATTCAGCATACGATCTTGTACATGCTGGTGTAACTTTATGCGATTCTACCCCACAACGCAACATACGAACACGATCTCTTGCTTTACTTTGTGAAACTTACCTGCTAATTAACAACACGCTATAATACGTTTTTGAGAATCGTTGGAAATAAGATTGTAGTACTAAAAAACACAGGGAACTTACTCATTGACTGCGATACGTATTAACCAGTTAACTGTTGCAACTTCTTTGAAAGCTTTGAAAAGTATGTGCCTAAAATGTAAAACCCGGAGTATGTGTGGCTGTTATAATATGGAATTAAATTGTAATGAAATGACTGTTTTATTTTTTAATTGTATTACTGACAGGGCTCGTCATAACACAAAATATTGCCATTTCTTCATGGCGAGTATACTCGTCACAAGCATCTAACTGATCAATAAATTAGTTATGGAGATAAACATTTTTTTTTATTTACAAATACTTTACAATCAATTCTCGCATTGAGAATTTTGAGTAAGTTGAGCGAAAATTCAAAGTCGATTTTCTCGAAAACAAAGCCTCAAACGAAAAATTTTTATTCTATATTTTCGATTTCTTTTTAGAATCGCCCCCTTTCCGCTTGTACGTCCAGTTACCAACCACCCTGTATATTGTGATTGGAGAAATGAAACTTCTGCATGTGATCTTAATTCGATGGCCAGAAACTGCAGTATGATGTTAATGTTTCGCACGTTAGAATATTCTCCCATAATGTTGCTAATTAGAAAATAAACAGAAATATTCTCACGAAGTTTGTCCAAAGTCGGTCCAATTCGCGAACGAAGGACGGTGATGAAACACGCGGCCAACGTCACGGAGATCCTCCTTTGTCTCGAGCAAGGTAATTACTTCATCGCCTCCCGTATTTCGTATGCCAGTCGTTATGTAAATTAAAATTTTGCAAGCGTGCACAATTGCCGGGTCGCGGCTTGCATTACGCGCTTCACGGTTTGTACGACTTTCCACTGCAGAAAAAATGAGAAATTTTTGCCGATTCTGCCGATCTTTTATTACTTCCGTATCGAATTTCATTAACCTGCGCTTCTTCTTGCATCGGTGCATGGCATCGGACCGGACGTATCCGCTTGCATCGATTTGCATAGATGCTTTTTCTAGAAATGATCGTTACGATCGTTCACGGCCGGCCGGGATCGACTAAATTAAGTGAAACTCTCATTCACACGAAATTTCCTAGCATTTCATCAGAATAGAAATTTGTTTCACCTATTAAATATCCTAATAAGCACTCTGCTTTGGATATTATATATATTTTTTCATATTATGTGCATTCTGTAGACCTTGAGAATCTTAAAATTGAACGAAAAAATGTCTGAACATAATATGGCTCTAGTAAAGGATAAAATTGTGTTGTAATTTTCTAACCAAATTACATTCTATCAAAAATAACGAATATTTATTAGGTTGTCCGAACAGTTTCTTTCGTTTTATAAAACGATAATAGATGAACGACAATTTCTGTTTTATATTATTTTATTGAATTAGATATGATCCATTTCGTTATATTTCTATTATTATGTTCGCGCATAGTTCAATAAACTAATATAAAACAAAAAGCATTGTACGTCTATTATTTCGTTATAAAACGAAAGAAACTTTTCAAACAACCTAATATATATTTTTGAATTTATATTTTTGATATTTTTTAATATATAGTGTATGTTGCTGTGAGTTTTAATGATTTTGTAAATGTTATCTGGAGATATGATATAGCCAAGGAAGTATGTTATTTCTGAAAAATTATTGTAGTATCGTGGACGAGGGGTCTGGGGGGTGTCGTGCGAATTATAAACAAGCGGTTGCCGAGCATGTGCATGATGGGGCTTAAACAAAAGATACGAGGCTAAGACAAAAGGCAAAGGGTTGCTAAAGGACATAAACGAATTAACGGCAGTATGAGTTGAGAAGCCAGAGAGTGCGCATTGCGTTGTCGAGATAGTGTCGTTAGCATTCTTGAGAGAGAGTTGAATCTGTGTTGACGAGAATTGTTAATTAATTATAATACGTTGTTACGATTAGTTTATGTTAAATGACCATTGTTTCCTGTTTAATTCATTTATTATTGATAAACTAATTATTATTATATTTACGATACTACGATATTATGCGACAAATTTAATCTGTTTAATCCATTTATTATTAATAAACTAATTATTATTATATTTGCGATACTACACTATTATACGACAAATATTGTGTGCATTGTGCAATCATAACGCTCGTTTTAAATTATGATATTAACCTTCACGCCAGCAACGACATAATATAATTATACAGGGTGGTTGGTAACTGGTACAAGCGGAAAGGGGGTGATTCTACGCGAAAAAAGAAGTCGAAAATGTAGAATAAAAATTTTTCGTTCGAGACTTTGTTTTCGAGAAAATCGACTTTGAATTTTCGCTCGGTACGCGTGCGGTACGTTATAACGGATCTCACTGTAGATCGTTGTCTCGATGGAAAAATTAAAAAAAAAAAAAAAAAAGAAAAATTTCTATTCTATATTTTCTATTTCTTTTTTCTCGTAGAATCACCCCCTTTCCGCTTGTACCACCAGTTACCAACCACTCTGTATATAATAAAATATATCGAAAGTAAAATATAAATATATACTGTAGATGAATCTTTTCTTAAATTTTACTTCTTCTAGTTATGCTTATAAAAATATGAATTTGTAAATGATGAACCTAATTAATTTTACTAATACAATTACGAACGCTATGACACGAATATTACGAGTGGCTGGCTCTGACGCGATTCCACAATCGGCCGGCAAAAAAGTAGAATTTTTATGTTAACTGATGGGATAACTGGACGAAGAGTCCACGGGGAAAAATGAGGAATGTACATTTTAACGAATCTTGAATTTAACATTTTTTCGTGCGCTGCTGTCTGTGCTCTTTATCATTGGCTACGTTGTATTAATTTTTTCAGTTTTACAGTAGTCATAGGAGATTAAAGTGTGCAATGTACTTTCCATTTCTTACACTTTAATGTATTACATGCATACATATTTAAAATTATAAGCAAAAGTTCAAAATTATGCAAAATAAAATGAAGAATAAAATATATTACTGTGATCTATCTATGAAAAGATATGAAGTTATAACATTATACGGTGTGTCGCAATTTTAGTTAGACAGCGAAATATCTCGAAAGATGAGCTTGGTCGAGAAAAACATTTGATGCTGACCTTGCCATGACGTTGAATCAAGTCGACTCAGCTGAATCACAGTCAGCTTAGTTTTCTTAAATGAGTACTCCTATTTGTACAGCGGATCTCGGTTATGTAGATATTTCGATTCGGCTGCCTGGTTTCCAAATATTTGATTTGCAGTGAAATTAAGATCATCTTGAATTTTTCAAAACTTTTTTGGATTTCAACCATACGACTGAGACAGTATCAAAGGAAAATGTCTACCCGAAAATACGTATCGATTTAAGTACGTCCTCCTGTGTGTATTACATGTTCACATGTGCATTCGCGTACACAGCATTTTCACACAAATAAAAATCAAGGGAATTGAGATCTGACGACCTCAGAGGCCACAAAACTGCTTCTTCTCGAATTATCCATCGATTTCGTTATTAACTTGCTCTTTGCCTTCGGTAGTCGAATGCCTGTTCTTACACACGAAGAACAAACACGACGGAGACTAATCAGATCCGTCGACAGTCGTCTCGAAGTATGTCGCTTCTACCATACTAGCATCCTCAACAAAAGACCAGTGGAAGAGGTAAAAGGAAGCTGACAGAAACACATTTCTGGTTTAGGAAAAACAGGGGAGTAATTGACGCAGTTTGTGTCCTAAGCTTTGTAGTGGACAGGTAATTATTTGCACTCTTCGCTTAAAATCTTCTTCGTTTAAAATCCGCCTTTGCTCGAATGGATGGGGAAGTCATAAAGAAGATGTTGGTAACATTTGAAATCAGCAACCAATTGCGGCTGAGAATAATGGACATTTATAAATGCTGAAAGTAGCTGTTCGGAGGAGTTCTCGTCGCAGAGGTGGGTCTGAAGTTAGGTTTGATGACCACGTTATTTAATATGTACAATTAATGTGTACATACATACTCGACGAATCTAGTGTCACGTAAACTTCAGGGTTGGATAATGAAATAGAACAGCTGAGTCGTAACGCAACTATTAATTTTGTTTTAGTTAAACTTTATTACGAATTCAGCAATCACAACGGAATACACACTGAATTAACATAAGTCACAATTCACTCCAACCACGTTATGTAAAACTTAGTTACAATGATACGTTAAGTAGGCGACTGTTATAAGGGTAGAGACCGGTAAAGATATGTTGACTATTCTAAGGATACGGAATAAGTGAAGTTTTACCGACGATACTGTGTCTGAGGAAAGCTAGGGGTGGGTGCGTCCAAGGACACGGGACTATCGGATTTGTTGATGACAATTTTGGTTAAGGAAGCCAGGGCAGTAGACCCCGGTCTCCGATTAGATAATAAGACGGTTGGTGGACCAGGAAGGGTTTTAGCCGACCTCGTGAGAAAGTTGCTAACGGAACATACCAGGCGTGAGGAAAACCAACTTCCCGTGTTAACACGTAGTAAACAATAAACGTAAAAGGAAATTTAAGACAAGAGATACTCGTTTGGTCCAAAGGACCTTAACTATGAAAATTCCAAGACCCCTGGTGTGGGTACTTAAGATTATTGAGGGTACACGCCAAGGATGTGCAGACATCTGGGTGCCATCGTGTCCACGGTGTGTGGCCTGGTCTCTGGTGTGAATTGACGTTACACTAGAGAGGGAAGTGGGGAGAGAGAAGAAGAAATTCTGAATAACTGCATACGCGAACGATGTAATTTTGTTAGCAAAAAGGGAGGCTGAATTCAGAGAGGATGAAACGGTTCAGGAAATGTTTAAGAAAGAAAGATATCTCACTCCCAACTCTCCTGCTTCAACTACAGAGCGATACGACAATGTCTGTGCGTTGGAAAGATGAGATACGGAAGTATCTGTCAAGTCCGCTTTAGCGTCCGGACTTTTGTCCAGTTTAGCTTACGTCCATATCTCCACCAATTCTTGGAAATAAAGTCTTGGCGTGAGCTTCAAGCGTGTCGTATTAAGTTACATCGTCTCACTGCAGTCCACATGCTACTATGCCGAGTATCGTTATCTCGTTCACACTCGTTCTTTCCCCTTCTTTCAGTCGAATTCTCAGACTTTACCAATGCAGATAATCGTTCTTTTTAACCCTGGATCGTGAGCGATCTGTGGATATGTAGATGGACGTTTCTGTAGATATAGCAACTTCTTTGAGTGGTCCAAGTGGACACTGTATCTACCGTACGGCGAACAGGTTCCGCTAAACGATTCGCCGTGCGAAGGTTAATCGTCAAATTAAATATCTAGAAAACAGAAGGTCAAGTCGAAAAATTAACGAGAATAAAAAGTATTTAATTTTTTTTATTTGATTTTTGTGACAAGGTTAACATCGAATGTGTCCCTCAGAACTCTACAGGTTTTGTTTAAAACATTTTTTTCGATAAAGCTCAGTTTCCCAGATATTTCGAAGTTAAATCGGGGCACTCTGTATATTGAAAAATAAATTCATGTTTCCTGAAAATCCTAAAACTTGATATTTTTCCTCTTTTTCCCGTGAGCTCTTCACATGTATATGCATATAAAATGTACATCGTTATGTTTCTAATAAAAAAGGCAATCTGTTTTCTTATATCCACAGTCGCTGTAGTTTTTCAAGTAAATATGGCAGAAGCATCTTTTCTACATATTTTTGGAAATCTTTTATCAATTACGGATTTTTCTTAATATTTATTATAAGCAATCGAATTATTTTCTATCTGTAACTGTCTTTTTGCGTAGGCGTAACTTAAGTTGCCGTAAGTTATTAACCTTTGCTTATAGGTTACATAAATAAATAGATAAATAAACTTCAATAAATATTGAAGAAATTTTTTAAAGAATTAAGCAGCTGTATATACCTACATAAGTTACAGAATTTAGTTTCTGAATTTAAACGAAGTAAATAATTTTGAGCTTTAGCATTTTCTGTATCGATACAATATTTGATTATTAAAAGGGTGAGTAGAATAAGCAATACCTGAAAAATTGTGATATAATTTCTAATTTGTAAATAATAGTTGTTTTATACATATGTATATTGCAAGAAGGAAACAATTTTTAATTATATATTTATATTGGTTACATTCATTGCTTAATAATATACATATATACTTACGTTTTAAGTTTCAATCCAAGCACAGTTGATTAATTTTTTCCTCACAAAACTAACGAATGACAAAGTGAAATATCTGCAGTTACCACGTTATTATGGCGGCTAAAAATTAATCATTTTTTTATCTAAAGATTTGTTAAAATTCTGAAGGTTTTATTTATTTTTGTATAATATACGTATTTTCCATTTATCGTGAATATTACTCACTTTGTAGTACTATTTAAGTATAAAAGTTATACGACATAACGAGAAGATAATAGCAGAGTGAAAAAAGAAATACGCTAATAAGATTATTATAATAATTGTGAATGAGCCATGATATAAAGGATGTTGCAGAAAGTCTCAAAATCCATAAAGCAGTGCAATTATTTCTAAAAGTGGGAAATAATTAATGAAGTTAATGTACTCTAAAATTTATTCGGTTAACTATCCGTGAAAACTCAGTTAATAATTATTTATTGTCTGATACTGCAAGAAATATTGTGATAATAATATCGCTATCTCTAGATTCTATCACCAAGTTCTATCACCAAATAAGAATTTTAATTAATAAGAAATTTAATTATGTAATTTCAATTATCAATTATATAATAAAAATAATTGATAAAGGCATATTTACATTTACACATTTAAAAATCTCTATATCTTATTTATCTTAAACGTATAGAACGCAGTGATTTTTTAAATTTTGCTTTCTAAAAATTCTTCGTTATCGTTCAATAATTTTCCAGCGAATTAAAATGTCCCGCATAATATCTTCAAAATTAACAAATTCCTTAATCTCATTCCTTATCATATACATGCTTTTTTTAAACAATTTGCTCTCAACATCTTCCGATATTATTCAATCGTTTTTCAGAAAATTTGAACTTTTTTAACAATTACAATTGAATTGATAATAATTACAATATTGGTGGTTGCAATAATGGTAATGGTTATATTAGGTTATAATAGTAACGATTATAGAAATAACACGTTCTGTATTTATTTTAAATACGTAAGATATAACAACTTTTTAATATTAATTTTACTTGCTCCTTTGTTATTGTTATTATTTTATTTAAGTTTCCTAACAGGAATTAAAATCATTCTACGCGTATTGATCGTAAGATCAACATATTCTTTAATTTTATTTATTCTAAATACATAAAGTGCAACAACTTATTTAAATCAATTTTATTTTCCCCCAATCTTTAATTACTATTTTTATATAATAATTTCCCAACAGGAATGTAAATCATCCTTCCACAGTTTCATTTATCTCAAACATATGAAATAATCTTTTAGAATTATTTAATCTCGGTATACTTTGTTTTTATTCAATCATTTGCGAGGAAAGTAGAATCGTTTTTCCACGTGATGGTTGCAAGATTAACAAACTCTTCAATCTCATGAATCTTAAATACAGAAAATACAACAATTTTTAAAAATTAATTCTATTTGCTCTCAATCCTTCACGAGCTATTAAAATCATACTATGCTAACTTTATTTACCTCAAGTACACGAAACACAATGATTTTTTAAAACTAATTGCTCTCAACATCGTCAAGAATAAATCCAATTAACTTACATTTTCTCGTGATTCGAATCATCATCGAGATACCAAGTGTAATTTAAACAGAACGTGGAGGCAGATACTTCAAAGTTGTGCCACATAGACCTCTAAAAGGAACGCACTACCGATGGAAAAGGTCAGGTTATTGCATCCGGGCAGATTGTTTCTCCGGCGAACGCACAGGCACCTAAGCACAGTTCTATTGCGATTTCTATACGTTAAACGTCCTCGTGATTTCCCACGAACGGCGTTTTCTAACTTTCATCGGTATTCAGCTAAGATGAATTTGCAAGAAGTGGACAGTCAGACGTGCAGAACTTTCGCTCATGCCCTCGTAATCTGTGCATAAATCAGCCTTTAATGAATAACTTACGGCGACATAGATCCACAATCTGAAGTATAATTTCAAACGTTCCTGGTAGTGCTCGTTAAGAAAAGCGATATCGATTTAACATCGATTTAAATAATAGGGTGCAACGTCATAAACGATATTGTGAAAATGATGTCTGAGTGAATTCGTTGAACTTATCTCTAGAGATATTATTAAATTAAATGAAAAATACGATATATTATGTATACAGCGAGTTGCGAAAGTAATTGAATACTTGCCATAGAAGAGTACACATTATACGTGAAAATGTAAAAAATATTTATATAATATTATATACAGAGTGGTTGGTAACTGATGGTACAAGCGGAAAGGGGGTGATTCTACGCGAAAAAAGAAGTCGAAAATATAGAATAAATTTTTTTTTTAATTTTTCCATCGAGACAACGATCTACAGTGAGATCCGTTATAACGAGACGCGATAAAGTACACGCGTACCGAGCGAAAATTCAAAGTCGATTTTCTCGAAAACAAAGCCTCGAACGAAAAATTGTTATTCTATATTTTCGACTTCTTTTTTCGCGTAGAATCACCCCCTTTCCGCTTATACCACCAATTACCAACCACCTTGTATATGAAAGGAGAATATCAATTATAATAATGCGTATTTAGTATTTATGCGAAGCAAATTTCTACTTAAGTTTCATTTTTTCAATTTTGTTCATAAAAATATGAATTTTTATAAATATCCGCAATCTACTTATGAAACTTTGGCGAACGTAATTTCATCTTTTGATACAATCGGCTGCAGAAGGTGGAAAAAGACGCGTCAAAAGTGAATTTCCGAAGGTGCACCAGACAAACAGATAGGAATGATGGATTGGATTGCCTGGCGATTTGAACGACAACAACTTTCTTTGACCTTCGTAAAATAAAAGATTAAATATAGACACGACATGGAACTTTCGCCAGTGTAGCATCTTCCGATTTCTTCCTCAGTGAGCAGAATGTCAGGCAACTTGCGAATCGTGAATAAAAGGACAATTCCTCGTAAAGAGGAACAAATTTTTCTTCTTCGCGATTTTGAACTAGAGTGATATAAAATTTAATCGTAGAAGTACAAAATAATTAAAACGTCTAAACTGCTAGATCAACATTTTAGTCTTGCTTATTCTGCTTCAGCATAAAGTATTTAAGCGAATTATATAGTAGAGAAAAGTGCTTATTATTGAAAATTGAGTATACCAATTAAATTAGGTGCTTTGCTAACTGATCATTGTCTGAAATATTTGAGATTCGTTTAAAAAATTTGACATTCTTCGGGTCCTGATATATGACTTCTATATGACGGTTGTTTATGATATAAAATAATATTATTTGAATTTCACCATTCTATTAAATATTTAAAGCTTCGCCTAATTCTAATCATTATACGTATATATTATTTTACTCACGCATAACGTTGCTTAAAAGATACTTTCTCTACGTTAATTTATTTTAGAAGCGTACTCTTAGAGTGATAACCATATAAGTAGAAGACAATAAAATTCGAACGAAGCGATGCTCTTAATGTTTTACTATTGATTATATTATGTTTTTAATTTAAATATTTTTTTAAATTATTTTGGCTACATAAAAATATACTATTTATTTCGAATTTTTTCGAAAGAAGTTTTAATTACATTAATTTAATTTTTCCACTTCTCTTGAGCATTTCAGAAGGCTTAAAAATAAAGTAGCAAAAATAAGCGATGAATCTGTAAAATATAATAAAAGAACGTCGTCACTAATCATGACAGTTAAGCTTTCTGAAATGCTCAAGAGAAGTGGAAAAATTAAATTAATGTAATTAAAACTTCTTTCGGAGAAATTCGAAAAAATAGTATATTTTTATGTAGCCAGAGTAATTTAAAAAAATATTTAAATAAATAAATATTAAATGACAAAAATAAAGCAGCAAAAATAAGCGATGAATCTGTAAAATATAATAAAAGGACGTCATCACTAATCATGACAGTTGTCATTTATTGCGTACAAATTGCTATACGTACGATATGTTATATCAAAATGCTTCCTTTTAGTTGGTGACACGAAAATCAGTAAACTGTTTAACGAAATAACCGAATTGTTGGATTCTAATCAAAATCTGCTGAATCTTCTTTAATTTCTGAGATCTACAAAATTCTATCTGAAATTACAGACTGTCAATTGTGCTGCGTTGCTAATGATCAGCATTATTGAAGCAATGTTAAATATATATAAAAAAAAGTAATATCAAGATCATGCATTATTATGTGTATTAATAGATTATGCTCGTCTACAAAAGACTTTAAGAAAGATGTTTTTTTTCCCTCTCAATCTTTGTCTTCCGTCAAGATGAAAATTGTATCTTCACTATCCACTTACTGTAATTTAATAGTTGGTGTCATTCTATTCTGTGTTTTTATACCACTTTTTTCATACAAACATATTATGTTTTATATTATATTTTCTTAAATATTATAAATTACTTATGTTATATTTAATAACTAATATTTTACACTTCTAACTAATATTCTAGTAACGCTGTAAGACTTTTACAGTTTAATTTTATTTGAACCATTATATTTATTTGAAAAACTCACAAAAGCTTCGCGAGTCTCTTCCGAAAAACGCAAAGAAACTTGCCGCACGTGCCGATCACGTTCTCTCGATCATCGATACGTTTTATTTGCTCATCAAGGCGACGTAACGCGCGCATATACGCCACAAAATATTTTATATCGTTGTCTCTTATATTTTGTATTATAAAACTGACTGAATTGGAGATGAAAAAATAAACGAATTTTGAAAGTTTATTCTAATTCGGCGTAGTCACTTTCTGTTTCTTATTCCGTATCATATGTATTATAAATATCAACGAAGATGAACTTATTTTCTTCAGTTATTACAGTTTTCCAAAAATGAATAGGGTTTGTTGTTACAAATCGCCACTGCGAATTAATCTATTCATGCATAATTCAAGTGGTGTCAATAAAACAAAAAAATTAAAAATGTTTATCACGTACGTATATTTGAATATTTGTCTTTCACAAAACTTCACTAACTTATAAATTATTTTTAAGACTTACATTTCTGGCAAGTTTGTTCGTATTAAAATCCTTTTGTTTAACACGTTGACTACCACGACACCCGTCAGCAAAATTCCTGGTCAGGCCACGTAATCCATATTCAGTGTCGCTTATTTGACTACTTGCGAAGGATCGTCGTAGGTATTTGAGAAGATATTCCATAATAATAAATTGTTAATTAATAATTAATTGTAATAATAGTTGAATTGTTATAAAATAAAAATACGAAAATGGTTTATTAAACAAATTATTTAGAATGTAAAACTTTAAAGCATTCTATACATAGGTGAGGTTGGTCAGGACAATTTGGACAATAAGTTGTTGTTTTCTTCAAATTCTTTCGTGCCTTTGTTCGGTCCATTCCACGTCTTTTATTTGCATAACGTAGTTTGCATGCGCGTCTAATGCTTCTTCCGGAATCATTTTTCCGAACGGCGATATTATGCCGACTCCGTCGAAGACAAGGATTTTTTGTATTTTCAGACAACCCTAATAATTTTCGAACTAACAATTGTCTAAATATTCTAATATTTATATTTTTTCTTGTTGCAATTTTGTAATCCGTCAAAGCGTTTACAACAGAAATTTCCAGAAGGAATCGAATGCCAAGTTTTCTGTACCATTTGATTCCTTTTCTAATTGTGGTGGCATAAGAAACCATTTGGTCGGAATAATCAATACCACACTTTCCTTCGTTATATTCAACAACAGCTAGTGGTTTTAACGTTGCGAACAAACGAAACGAAAGATCATTCTTGAGACCACCGCTTGAGCGATTCGCATTACTAAAATATCGATGGGAGCACCTAGCAGAGAACGCTTGGTACTGCTGTACGCGTGGTCTGGCGGAAATTTCTTTGAAAACACGCGTGCCAGTCAACGTGTTAATGGAACGATCAATTACCGGAATTTCGATTGTCCGAATGGCATTGTCTCTAAGAAGTAAGGAAGAGAAATATGTATTTATGTTCAATGTGTGTATATGCTGTGTGTTTATTTTGACGATGTCTTCGGGTTATTATTAACATTTATACATTAGATTCTATTGGTAATGTTCGTATTTCTTACTACATCAATATGTAATATAAATAACGTAATATAAATCAACTAACGATGGCCTAAAACGTCGAAGGAACAAATCGTGTGTACGTGACAGCCATCGTCGAAGTATTAAAAGATCTGACATGGTCGGATTGAAAGGAGGATTCCGGCTTCTCTTCGGTGGCGCATTTCTCTCGAGGTCGCTTTAGAAAGGCCGGAGAAACGTCTGGAAGGCCGTGTACGAACACTCGGTCTCGCATCGCGATCGCAGACGTACGACGCGACGTACCGTTCGTTGAGGATTTTCCAGAGCTACCGGTGCACGTCGGTTTCGTTCGCGTAACTTTTCAGTATTTCACCTCGAATATTTTCTGACGGATATTTCCAACCGAATGTTCACGATGTTAACTCGTTAAGAACTAAAGTTACGTTAACACGTCATTTAAAGAATTAAGACATTGGCACTTTGAATTAGAAATGTAATACAATTGCAAGAATAAAACTTCCAAACTTTGGACTTTGGAGTTGAATTGGAATTGTTGGACTTTTCAAACCTTTCTAGATTTCGTATATTTTCGGGCTTTTAATCGGGACTTTCGCGCAAAATTTTCGAACTATTAGCAAATACGTTCCATTTATTTGTTAAATACTCGACTGTAGGAATTGTGAGTATTTGATATTAACTTAACAACGTTTAATTCGTAATTTCTTTTTAGTCGATTAATATCATTGAATTTTGTTGAATTCACAGCGCACTTATAAAATTGAATTCCAATTTTCTCTATATCTTTTTCCTTACGTACAATAAGTTCATTAGAATCCATAAAAGTAACATTATGGGGGGAAAATATTTCTCGATTGATCATATTTAAATTTTTAGGATCACTGGTAACTTATAACACATAGAAATAAAAATACATTTTTCTTTCTTTATTGTCATTAGTATAATTTTAATATTTTTTGATACGTATATACTATTTCTTATAGGTACATATTTGTATGTAATATAATTACTACATAAAAGATTGATAAGATTATCTATTATTTATTGAAATGAACTAAATATAAGGACCGATTAACTACGAACTTTGGCCATTATTTCTTAATTTTACCATAACAAAAAACTTTCCAAAAGAGAAATTTCTTTAGAAGAAATAAAATAAACATAGCAAACGATGCTAACAAATTTTCTTTTTGAGTTCGTAATATTAAATAATTTTAAATTTGACACGTTTTGTTCCGGTGTTTGAAAATCTTCGGCAGAGGCGGCTTCTTGGGAGCCAATTGATCGGATGATCATCCAGCCGATCAAAACCGGCACATTTCCAATATTAATTATGGTTAATGATAAAACATATAATACCATCGCTTCATCTACAAGAACATGTTATATGTATGGAGCAATGTCAAACGAGTCCAACAATTTTACAAAAGTAAAAGTGATGGACATAGATCTAAGTAAGCTCCAATTCGGTGTGTTCTGTAATGAATTCCACTTGTCTTATAAGATATCTGTTAAAAGGTAGACTGTAAAAAAGACAGATGTCAAAGAAAGAGAAACTATTGAGACCCGCAAATTAAGAACCTAGAAAGTATTCAAAAACGAACTGAGTTTACTTGTTGATATTCCAAAACTGGTCTTTGAAAACACCAACGACGGAAACGTCGTTTGTCTGCTGAAATATTATAGTAGGATTTTATAATATATAATGAAATATAATATATAATATATAATATATATAATATATATAATATATAATTTATAATATATAATATATAATGAAATAGTATAGTAGGATTTTAGAAATATCGTTGCGAATTTAGAAAAATTCGCAAAATGCACATTGGCCATTGGCAAATTATATTGATAGATTTGTATCAATATAATGATATACCAACCACGTACAAAATTCCACGGTTGCATCGAAATACAGCACGCTTTATTCCCTATCAGTCAGCTATCGAAAGAAGCGGTTGACGCTGTATAGTAAGCATTCTTGATCGTACTGGCAAAATTATTGCAGAAACCTTTGCAGAGAAACATGTGATCTGGACGTCATTGACGGATAATTTTTTACATCAGATACACTTTTGACTGGCATGAGACTGATGCCGACGAAAGAAAGCAAACCGTTTTTGGAAGAAAGCATACAAATATCTATGCCATCATCAGAAACTCATTATGATGGAACTGTAAACCATGATGAAGATAAGAAATCATCTGATTCAGAACAGTTTTCGCATGGACGATTGTGACTCGCCAAATTCTATTTCAGATTTTGGTTTCTAAACGTTAAAGATACTCTTAAGTACTTTTTTGTTAAATTCAACGATTTATTGAGTTTTGTTTAGAGAAGCATTAAAAGGTATTAACAAGATATTATGAAACATCAAGAAAATATTTTTCTTTTAAGAAACTGTCTTGAGTGTCAATTAGAAAAATATCGCAAATAAGTTTGGCCAGCCAACGTCAAGATTGTCGAGATTTCGAGCAAACGAGTTCAACGAGAAACAAGAGACACTCGACGCGACGTTATCTGCGATTCGTCTCATTTCATTTCCTACTGGCATCCCGAGTGAATCGAGTAATTTTTGATAAGACCGTAAATGACGTGATTTTACGTGTTCCCAAATCAATTGTTATTATGTATTATGTGTCGTATTATTATACAGAATGTTAAAACTGTTTAAACAATTTTTGCCAAAAATGTTGCAGGCAAATAAGTTTAGAGTTTTAAAAGTTCTATCGAATGATCGTATTCGCTTGATCTTGGTCGCGAAACCTTTCCAAAATATTGATTAATCATCAGCATTATAATTATAATAATGAAATAAAATGTAAAACTAAAAACACTGCACTCAATAATTAATATTACAATGGTAATTAATACGATCAGTTCTATTATCAATTAATTGTTCCGAAAGAATATAAAAACGTTGCGTTGTAAAGGCGGAGTAGTCTTCCTAAGACTTATTGGTAGAAAAAAAGGCGGAGTAGACTTCCTAAGGCTTATTGGTAGAAAAAAGAAAAAGAAAATAGAGTATATACGAGATCGCTTGCCGACTTTCCGCTTCTACTCGATGTCGAACAAGAAAATTCCCGGAAAACTGCCATCTAACGAGAAACATCGTGCATTTAGGATGCAGCAGGCTCAGAATGTAAGAATTTCGGTGATAGGAAATAATCGTTAAAAAGATCCTAACAGATCGATTTTGTTATCGCCTGAATGATCTAAATTAATAAATTATTGGAAAAAATTCTTAAATAGTTTAGATATTCATAGTGTGGTTCTTAACAACGTGGGAAAATGGTGTTTGAGAGATGATTAACGGAGATTATCGACGCTTATTATGTACATGAAAATATATACTTCCGGTAATATACATATACATACATATACAGGGTGGTTGGTAACTGGTGGTACAAACGGAAAGGGGGTGATTCTACGCGAAAAAAGAAGTCGAAAATATTTTAACGAAATATCGTATGAACAAACCTTATTCTACATTTTCTGTTTATGTTGCCATGTAGAATAGCTGCCTCGTTAATCCATAATTACTGAAATATAATACTGATAGTAAGTACGGTGTTATCAAGGATGTACCTTGTCAAACTGTAAACTTATATCAAGTGATTGCTCCGGTATATATTCATCCAGGTGCAAAAATGCACAGTTGAAAACAGGATTACTGTTATTCGAGCGTAACCATGCTTACTAAAATCAGGTAAGAAGCCTAAAACTTTTTAGTGGTTTTAATCTGTAAAACGTTCGTAATACGTTAATAGTGGGTCGAGATAGATCAGTGATCCGAGAAAAAACGAACACCGATCCGTTGTTATTCTATATCCACGATTTTTGTCATATACATGTAGGGTTACCGTTAGGTTTATGGGCGTGTAACGAATCTTCATTCGGACTAGCCATCGTTGTTGTACAACAGAGATTATATTTACTGGTATAAATATTGATTTTTACGAAGTTTGACAAATAACCGTGGTGATTAAACACTCGAGATGTCAGTGACAATGTTCTTAGGTTCAATAACGAATCCTCGGTCAACGGGGTAACTCTTTGTTAAACGTAGAATATATTTTGAAGCACAAAGTAACGTTTGCTGTGACGCTCGGTGTAATACTGCACGTAAAGACGACGTGTAAACTCTCCAAGGTGATCGCAAGAATAAAAGACTGATGGAAATTTTCCTCTCCTTACGATCGCGTTTGTTCGTTGCATATTGGCAGGGGATACCAACAAAATTCCAGCCGCCGTTGCTAGGCAGACCCGCTGACATTGCTCCTGTCCGGGGTTTAATTGTTAATACAACGTGTGTCCCACAATATTGGCACTTCTCTGTTAGGTAAAAACGTTCATCCCGTGACCGTGGCTACGTTGGGCGACCAGTTGTGTCACCTCGAGCCCAAGCCCACCGTCGCAAATCTCGGGCAAACATAATAGGATTGAATCATAACAACTATTTCTAAGTTTTATCATTTAAGCACAGCTATAATAAATAGTCTATACCAAAGTATTGGGGATCCTCCCAAAAATTCCATAAGAAAGGCCCCGATGTCCCCTCATCTCCGACATATTTATATATTGTTGTAAAGTAGAATTTCAGTAGCAAAAAAAAAAAAAAAAAAGAATACAATACATTTTATAAGTTCTTACGATTCGTATCTTGCTTGTCAAGTGTTGTAACTATGGAGTGTCTAGAAGTAAACTAAATTAAAGTCTTGTAGTAAAATATCGTATATAACGAGGTTTTACTTAAATACTGCATTTATACACCCGGAAGTTAGATTTCTTAATTACGAGTGATACGCGCTTATGATTTTTCCAGACCGCGGAAACATGTTGCCGTTTTATACCATTTCATTGAAGATATACATACCTACATACATATGTATATCGTTCAACTAGATTCCTCCTATAAGAGAGAACACTTAGTTACTATTTTCCATTACAACGGTCTTTACTGTTATTTCAGCTGATGCTAATCAATCGATGATTAATCCTGTGGAATGTTGTATTGATAATCTAATCCTTGAACTTTGAATAAGAGGAAAGAAAAAAAAAACAATCTCCATATCGCATGAACGTAATATAATTAAAATTCAATAGACGTTTTATATCCGTTTCTCTCTCTCTTTTTTTTAAAGGTGGTTTCATCTATTTTCTTTCTCAACGTTTACATTTCATTGTATTTCACTTATTATGAAAATGTTAAAAAATGTGTTCTTGTACTATAAAAGCATCATTTTCTAATAGGAGAATACTCGTTTTTTAAATATAATTGGCATAATGTAAAAATATCAAAAATATCTGAAATTTTGTTCGTTAGACTGCCGATATCGATACAAATTCATATTTTTATATCTGTAATTTAAAAAATGAAATTTAGGTAGAAAGTTGTTCTATTTACTCGATATTATAAAGAGTACTATACTTTGAATACCTAATATATGTAGCGGTACATGAGTTAGAGGACAATTCAAATCATGTTGTTGTTTTGCCTTGGAGTATCAATATCGTTAGAAAACACGTAATGTAATAATAAATAGAATCTAGGCAAAGCAATGTCACCGCTACGTGCAACTGTCGAACAAAGACGAATTTGAATTTTCCGATTCTCCTCCGACCAGTATAAATAAACGAACGCGATCGCAAGCGAGTTAATTATGTAGAGTTATAGAACAGTATTTACGAGCATTTATCGAGTATTTATCAGCGATCTTATTTTGCGACTTATACACTGTACGAGCGTCTCAACGACATTATTTATATTTATGTAGGAATGTTTATTATAAATTAACAGAAAAGACAGTATGATAAACACAATATTGTAACACTCTCACAAAATTGAATATAATATCGCGCTTCACGAATTCGCTTAACACTATTTCTACGTCACAGCAACACGATGAACTTCTCTCGACCACGATTAATTCAACTCTGACAGCATTACCACGCTCATTTTTCCCTTAACAAACCTTGGTAACGCTCACAACACTCCTTGACAACATTAACATATCTTAACAACGTTTATAAACAATCAGCCACGTCTTTCGCTAACGTCACACCATCCCACATTTATTTATTTAATTACTTTAAATATATTTGACGGGTTGCAACAGCAAGTTCTCGTTAATCTAACTAACAATCCTCTACAATCCTACATTGGTAACCCCAACGTGAGTTGACGATCCTCCACAATTGGTGACACCGACGTGATTTGAACGCGACTAAACAAACATCTACATACATTTTAAAACTTTATTTGCATCTTCAAATTTCTTACGATGCATAAAAATCTGTAGTTTAGTGGTGTCCTAAAAGTTTATAAATTTATAATGACGAAAGAATAAAACTACAGCTATGTAAAGAAATAAATCGAAGAAATTTACAATTAAATTCATTAAAGAAATAGAAATTTTCAATTCTTTCAGTTTTGAGGATGCTTTGCTAATAAATATCGATTATTTAGAAAGACGCGATAAGGAAAGCATTGTAACTATTACTCCAGGAATGCAACATCATTTCTTCGAAAGGATGATCGTAAGATATGTAATTTTATATTTATTTCGATTCCTGGGACACTATTGACACAGCTCAACGTCTTCTGAAATGATTCATATA
Organism: Bombus huntii; assembly: GCF_024542735.1. Lineage (NCBI taxonomy): Eukaryota > Metazoa > Arthropoda > Insecta > Hymenoptera > Apidae > Bombus > Bombus huntii. Next base: position 24,317,394 of record NC_066238.1, read on the forward strand.
TCCTTGTAAACTAAGTAATTCTTGTAAATATGCTAAAAAGACTTCAATAATAAATTGAAATCAGATACCAACTAATAAAAAAAGTGACATTATTTTCAGAAAAATGGCAAAAGACTGGGGAATATCTGAATTAAATATAATTAATCAAAAACACATTTATTTTTTCTATATTAAGGATAAAAACGTTTATTTAAGATCGATACGTATAATATGAGAACACATAATCACATGAAATACTTTAGTATTAATTAATCGGTTTCTTGGTTAAAATATAATAATATAATGATATTAATAAACATTACTATAATTGATTAGTAAATATATTATTACAATTAATCAATAAATAGAATAAAATTATAATATGCAAGTGAAGTATTATAAAAAGAAACCTGATCGTAAATATCGAAAGTGATAAGAAGCGAAAGAAATTTTCTCGCGCTAGTCACGTTATAATTAATCAAACGGTTCGTTCAATACGCAATCATTCGAATAATCGTGTATCCATTAGTCGTAGAGAGATCGTCGATCTCGATTCGATCACGATTATCGTTTGCTTGTGATAATCATTATGTCAATAGCTTATCGTTGCAGAAGAGTCGAACGTTGCAGAGCTTCGAGAAATCATATAGTGCGGTATCATTTTAAATTCCTTGCTATTAGTATACATATTATTAAACGCATTCCTTCTACATGCATACTAGATACCTACATGAAAATGAATTTTGCCGCAATGTCCCAAATTTCATTAGTGATACGTATACATACAGTATAGAGACGTAATATTATGCAAATGAGATTGAAACACATATTCTTTCCTATGTAGAAGAAAAATGAAATTTATAAACAGTAAATGAATTAATTCTTTCTATTTTATTTTAGATCCCGAATGATATTATTAAATGTAAACGTCGACAATATCTATAAATAATCTTAATAACTATACTCAGTAAATAGATTTCGCTGCATAATTAGATATGTTATATTTTATGAACCGATCTTGGTATTTTCTTTGAAAGTGAAATTTTATTTTACTTTCGACGTTTCGCGACTCGAAGAACTTTCTTCATCGTAATAAGAGCCATAAATGTTTAACGATCAGTGTATTAAGACAATGAAAATATATTATTACAAATTGTATACTTTCAGTTTCTGATATGAAGTTTAAAACTATAAAAGTTTAAACTGTGGTCAGATAAAGTGCATTAAAAATTACCTATTAAAATTATAATTATCTAGTTGCATACACCTTTATTATGCCTTTTACTTTAATTGTCATGTTATTTAAACGTACGTATATTGTTAACATACAGTGTATAATTTATAAATTATGGAGATAAAATAACATATTGCTAAACATTGTAATAAAATTGTTATATTACTCTTTATATGGATATTACATCAATGAATAGTTAATTAATAATATCGTCAATTAATATATAGAAGAAGCAACGTTGAATAGAGAATAATCTATTTTTTTTTTTTTTAATGTTTACAAAATCAATGAATTTCGTGTACTGGGAATGCCTATTTATCGCATTAGTTAATTCATACATAAAAAAAAGTAAAATATTAAAAATTTCCAAATCTTTAAGAAATTGTTCGATTAGCAGTTTTTAATTGAAACCTATATAACTAAAACAAAAAAACAGAATACTGTACAAGAAATGGAATAATATTTAACATTCCTCCAGTAATTAATTTCTAAAAATGCTCGTATTCAATACTTTAAAATCATTATTTGAGCGTGCATATTTTTAATACAAACAAATATAACGATGCAATAGCACATGCATCAACATACAATAATTACTATTAACCGTTGCCAGTATTTCTCCATTGCAACGAATTTTTCTGCAGCCATCTCTTTTTACATAATTCATATAAGCTTTTATCGCCATCGCTAATTTTTAAAATAGCGCTAAAATTGCTGTTAGAAAATTTTGTTCTCGACGAGTTCGAGCGTCGAGTGTCGAACGACAGTGTTCTCAGTTTCCCTAATATTTTCTCCATTTACAGTTCCCAGAATCAAACAGAACAATATCATATTATCATTCATTGATATCATCATCGTCGACACTTACACCGTGGATATTTATGTAAATTTATAGTATTCGCTAATTGCATCACTATCCAGTAATTCAAGAAAGGGAAAATAATAAATCTGTCAAACAATATGAGCAGCCTATTGAATTGAAAGGAAAGCTTAATAAATCCCACACAATTCCTAAGCATATTAAAACTGTACCAAAGATTGTGAATTATCTAATATTTAGTTGATGATTTCGATACGAACGAACAACTATACAGTGCTGCTACTAATGATCTTCGATATTTGAACAACATTAAAAATGATTGAAAAAACGATTTGAAATAAAAAATAGAATTCAAAATATCGATTTTGATGAATAAAAATATAAATTTGCATAGACGTCCACAGTCTAGTCATTATGTATCGTTCGATCTGTACCTCGAAATGTCTTCGACGATCGCGTAAAACACGAAAAATTAGTAAACAACTGTATTGCAAATCGTTCGGGCATACTTCTCGAGCAAAATTGATTTTTGATTGGCCCATCGCGTTTACGAAGCGATCTTGGCCAATGTTCACGCCCTCGAGATCGTCTCGGAGGAAGGTTTCACAAGAGTACGGCGAACTCCAGGTAACGTATACACATCGAATGAACTATACATTCGTGTGTAGACTGCATACGGATCACGTTGATGCATAAACATAAACGGACGCATAAGCGAGCCAAGAATACCGTAAGACGAGCGTGCAACACGTAACGTAACGATCTCCTGTCAGGAAGAAAGGCTTTTATTGTGAATGAGCGATCTCGATTGCCTGATTCCAAAGATGTTTCGCGCGTGTGAAATATTGAAATGAAATTTTCCTTGCTAGACGTATCGTAAGTGAGAACTGTGTAGCATTGATATATAAAACAATAACAATATATAAAACAATAATGTTGGTTTTTATACATTTATGAGAAAGTCAAACATACAAAAGCGTAAAGAAAACACGTACGCAACGTATGCAAAAATAATATAAAAAATGTGAAGTATAATATTTGTTGTAATATTTGGTTTTTTTTATTGTGTTAATTGAAATACAGATTTACTTAAATACAGGGTGGTTGGTAACTGGTGGTACAAGCGGAAAGGGGGTAAAGAAGTCGAAAATATAGAATAAAAGTTTTTCGTTCGAGGCTTTGTTTTCGAGAAAATCGACTTTGAATTTTCGCTCGGTACGCGTGCACTTTATCGCGTCTCGTTATAACGGATCTCACTGTAGATCGTTGTCTCGATGGAAAAATTAAAAAAAAAAATTAAAAAAAATTTTTATTCTATATTTTCGACATCTTTTTTCGCGTAGAATGACCCCCTTTCCGCTTGTACCACCAGTTACCAACCACCCTGTATATGTAGCGGCACATGAGCCTAGAAAAAGTCAAGTTGAAACGGAAAATTCAAAACAAAATCTGCAGATAAATGAACTCTGAACAGATTGTTATTACCGTTTCTTGTAATTTTCAGCCAGAGTTAGATAAGAAGGTTAATTTTTTGTGGTAACGTTCGTTGACACAAATGTATGAACCTGCTCCCTAAGACAGAATATTATTGTCCTTCCTTCAATCGGCATAGTAGCATTGAGCGAGCAACGATTACACCGGCATACATTATCCCTGTATTTGCACTTATACCGATTTTAATACAACTGACTATTAGAATTTACTCACTCGTTACATTATTAACCCTTTCGCTACGGCAGTGTGCTCCGTCGGAGTGACATCGCTGTACGGGCCACCGTGCCGCCGGAATAGCGGTACTGAACGGAGCACTGCGACGGAAAGCGTTCATATGTTGCGCGGGTCTCATGGTTAAGTGGTATCCCGCGGACGTCGTCTATAGACGACGCTCGTACACACAGGTCATCGCGCGGACGTCGTCCATGGACGACGCTCGTACACACAGGTCGTCACGCGGATGTCGTCTATAGGCGACATACGTAGCGAAAGGGTTAAATACACCCACACATTTAATCCACCTCATATATGATACTAAGCACCTAACAAGAATTTGAAATTTTTTTAAAGGATATAAAAGCAAATTGAATTATTTAAAGTTAACGGACAAGCATAACTCTGTTATCTTGTTTTAATGCAATGCTTTATTGCAACGAGGATTCTATGCAAAAGAATTGTCTATCAAATTTTAATTTCGCCCAGTGTGGCGGATTGTCGTTCGTAGAACAGATCCATAAATCGTGAGAGTTTGCTGAGGCAAATACGGAAGATGCGCATGATACCGTGATACACACGAAAGATCGCGTGTTCCACGCAAGAAGAGCGCACATTCTAGAGGAAGAGCGAATGATTGGAATTTAGGAATAATCCTTATTAAAACGCTCCTAATGGGTCGTGTGAATGAATAATGCATGACTCCAGTTAAACAACATTTCTAAGAAAATATATTTGCGGAAGCGTAGCTGATAATGAACCGATAACAGAAAAGTATTTACTGTTGCGATCGAGATATAAACGTGTAGACTTCTTGAAGTTCTTAAACTTTTTTTCAAAATTAAGGAATACGTATAACGCGTTGCTGGTAAGTTATGATACACTCAACACAATCATAAAGATAAACACGTGTATTTGCCTGAAGTGTCACATGTACAAATAAAATAATATAGCAACGTAAGATGGTAAGCCATAGAAACCAATACATACTTATGTATCATGTATACGTTAGGACAATCAGGAAAAAATTACAAATTGTGTGCTAAACAATGGGAATTTGATAACTACAATGTAGACGCTTATATTCGTTTACATAAGAAATTTAAAAGTACAAAAATGAATAGAATGCGTATTATCTTCATATGAAAATTAATACTATTAATAAACTGTGGATTTTTATACACTTATGGGAAATTTAAAGATACAAAAATGCATACGACGAACATATGCTATGTAAATATCTAAAGTAGGATCTCGTTATATACAGAGTGGTTGGTAACTGGTGGTACAAGCGGAAGTCGAAAATATAGAATAACAATTCTTTTTTAATTTTGTTTCTTTTTTTTTAAATTTTTCTATCGAGACAACGATCTACAGTGAGATCCGTTATAACGAGACGTGATAAAGTGTACGCGTACCGAGCGAAAATTCAAAGTTGATTTTCTCGGAAACAAAGCCTCAAACGAAAAATTTGTATTCTATATTTTCGACTTCTTTTTTCGCGTAGAATCACCACCTTTCCGCTTGTACCACCAGTTACCAACCACCCTGTATAAGAAATTTAAAAGTACAAAAATGAATAGAATGCGTATTATCTTTATATGAAAATCAATACTATTAATAAACTGTGGATTTTTATACACTTATGGGAAATTTAAAGATACAAAAATGCATACGACGAACATATGCTATGTAAATATCTAAAGTAGGGTCTCGTTATATATATACAAATACATAAATAAATAAATAAGTATATATTATTATTATGAATATTTCCCTATTCCCTAACATTCATACTCCCGTTCAACCTCGATATACATTAGCTTATTCCATAAAGGATTCGTTATAATATTTAATATTCAGATGATAGAAAATTCTACTTTGGTTTCATTCCTTTAATTGTATCCATAAAAACATGAATTTACATACAAAATCTACGATCTACTGATAACAAATTAGAAATAATATTGTAGCAATTAAAGTGGAATTTTATAACAGCAGTTTCAGCGCTATTTTAGCAATGTTAATAAGTATACTACAAGTCTTATAAATCTTATTTCAAGATATATCTTGTTTTTGAGAGCAAAGGTGTCATATTGCATTATCCATGAAAACTGATAAAAATTATCTAGTTTTTCAATTTCTCTAATTAATGACAGCAATAAATAACGTTATGATCCTAATCAAATTTCTGCTAAATTACATATAATACGTACGTACAGTAGCTCACGTTAAAACACCTGAAGAAACGTTTTTCTTACGAATTATAATATTGCGTTTGTTGTACAAACTGCGTATTTTGAGCCAATATCTCACAATATACAGAATACACAGAAGATATACCTACATACGTAAAAGTTTTCTATGGTATCTTTCATGGGCTACTGTATAATTGCCGTATCAAATTAAAATTTTTACGGCGTAAGGAAATCTTGAAAAAGATTCAAACACGATAAAATAACGAGTAATGTATATGTAATTGTAGATGTAGATAAGAGTAACAAGAGCAACAATCGTAGGACGATAAAATATCATGCATATAGTGATATTTTATAACATGAAACATTTGAATGTAATCCAAACTCTAATCTGAGTTGGAAACCACAGGTCGTATCTATTATCAGTTATGCAAACTTCCTTATTCTACCAGAAAAGAAAGGTACAAACAATCATACTACAAAAGTACGTAGTACATAGCTGTTTACAAAATCAAAATACATTTTATGGTAATAAACATCTTCTCTTCAGACACGCGCATAACAAAGAATAAAAAAGCATGTCGTATAATAGACGAAAAAGAGTGCGACGTAAAAGAAAATCACGTCTATATTTTATAATGTTGTGTGTACGTTTGACAATAAAAAATATTCGATTTGTGATATTTGTTTCTACATTTTGAACCGTTTTAATGATACGTTTCTTTTAAATAGCTTAGACAACATTTATTTGCAACGTTTAACAAAATATCCTTAACTCGAAATTAAAAAAGGAACAATTCTAATAGAACTGAAATATTACCTATAAATTATTATATAATTTGTACAGTTACTCTTCATACTGTAAAATAAATTTATTTATGATTTCAAAAATCAATCTAAAAATCATTGCACTCTTTGAACTAGGTTAACAGTGCACTTTGTGTTTACTCGACTATCATATTTATGCAAATTGAATTAATTTTTTAATAATAAAATATAGAAATAAATTAACAGCTGTGTTTAGAATTATGATTAGTATACTTTTATAGCACAGTTTTAATTCGTTTCAGATACAATTATTATACTTTAAGGGATTCTGTACAGTTATATTAATTTACATTGCTATCTGCATTGCTATCTGCATTGCTAATTGCACTGTTAATTGCATCGGTCAAAGAAGTCTTATGAAAGAAGTAGGTATCGTAAATAATTAGATAATTAGATAGGAATTTAAATAATTGGATAGAAAGAGTTTAAAAAGATATAAAACGGTCTGAATGAAACAGTTTTAGAAAAATGATTCTCAATTGAAAAAATTTCATATATCGCAGTTTAAAACGCACATTTAAATATATTCTAAAGATAAAAAGTTTCCAAATTTAAGAAAAAGCTTACACAAAAGTTAAGAAACTTTCGATTACCAAAGCAATAAACTTATTGTTAGTATCAAGCCGTACATAAAATTTTTAAGAAATACGCAACAATCTGTAAACAAAACCGACATTTTGTATGTGCCAACTGAATAAAAATAAGCCAAAATTATCGCTAATTCTCATTTTAATTATTTATCGCATATCATTAAATTTTAACGATAACAATATATCACAAAATTTTGTTCTCTTTTTACAGCATTACCTATATATTGAGTTATTTATTTTCCTACAATCAGTACAGTAAGAAAGTATCAAAGAAAGAAATCGATTGACGTTAATCGATTAATATTAAATCAATTAAAAATTTATTTCGTATAAATCGATCGTTCCATATTTCCATATTTCGTGCAACAATTTCAATTGTTATTCTAAGCCAAATGTTCTTATTTCCGCGTCGCACCATTACCAAATTATCTACAGTGAATTTTTCTATTAGTTCAACAATGCGAGCAAATTAATTGAAAGTGGTATTTTTAGGATGACGCAAAAAGTTGCAACAGTTTCTAGTACTTTTTGCAAAAACTGAAATAGTTTTCAGTACTTTTTAACGAGCAGGTGCGAAGTGAAACGTCATAGCGAATTGATTTTCAGCGCTACAATGATCGATGACTCGATTGAGGCAATGCACCGCCTTGCATTGTTATTCGAACGATCCTTATCCCATGCAATTGACATTTATTAAAAATGTCGCAACCACGTGCATACCAACTCCCATGTAACATAATAGCTGAACTTCCTGTTGCAGAAACGAGCAACAGAAGACAAGCTTAATGTGAATCGTGTGTTTGGAATATTGTACAATTTGTACATTTATTTGTTTCTTTGTTCTTTGTTTAATCTTATATATTATACATTACCTTTTTTTTCAATTAATTTATATCATCCAATTCCGTTTCGCAACATTTTGATTACGAAAGGGAATTTGAAGGATTTGCATGGTATTTTTTCCGTCATTAGTTCCCCTTTCGCTTAAATTTTACAATTTTATAAAATCGAAAGAAATTGTGCTGTTAGTGCTACTGCGATCAATTGTTTCTTTTTTTTTTTATTTTTTCTGATCGTGCCTGATGTGGTTTTTGATTTGTATAGTGGATTATTAAGAAGTATATATTTTTTAATACGTTTTCTATATATCTTTCGATAAAAAAATATGGAAATTAATTTACGTTGTCTAATAGTGTCGCGTTTATGAAATTTTTACGTATTATTTTACAGTTTGGTTTTTAACGGATTAATCTGGGGATTGTAACACGTACGGTATAGAATATTTAAGAAAATATATACCTTTTTATTTCGATATTCAAAATTGCGTTTCTACGATTAATTACATTATTAAATATATATTCGTTACTTGTTACTATTATTGTTTATTTGAATCTGATACTTGATATTCTCGCTTGGATCCTTAGCAAAAAGGATTCTCCTTTTAAATAAATATTTATACATTTATACAGAATACAATATTTATACGTAATATTTATACATAATACAATGTTGTATTATACTAAATCACACCTCATCAATTTCTTATGATTGAGTAGAATTAGAGTAGAATTAGATATAAATATTTATAGTATCCGAATGAAAGGTAAAAATGTAAATAAAAGATTCGTAACTAAGTTTTGATTAATTTATATAGGTAATAATAATTTCATTTTACAATATATTACACCTATATGCTTTCATGAAACAATGCATATCATGCATCTCATATCCTCCAAACCACCATTTCTTATTTTATTTTATTAACGTTTTTTTATTTTTATTTTATATTTTTGGTTTTATTTCATTTTCTTAACGTAAATAATAAATAAATAATCAAAAATTATTTCGGGGTATTATGGAAAATTTCGTTTAGAAAAATATACAAAATACAAATAGTATGCAAGAATATACGAAATATTTACAGTAAAGTACTTATTGTAAAATTTACAGGAGTCTAAATTTTCATGAATATTAATTACTGCAAATAATTTTCGCATTTTATTAATTACTGTATTAATGTACAATTTTGACAATTTTTTTCAATTAGTAGAAATTGATCTACGCAATATGAATACTATATTAATATCTAAAATACGTGCTATGTATATACTCCAAAGCAAAAAATTTTCATCGTGGTTGATTTCTGGACTTATTCGAAGTACGTACATACTTAATTTCGAGATATTAAGATTCCTGGCCGAATAGCTTAACGATAACATGCAATTACTATTATTAAGTTTAATTCGGGACTTGTGATCCTCGATTATTACAACTGCCTTGTAATCATTCCACTCGTATGCGGTCATGGTTATTAAAAAGTTGTTTCATTCTTTGGGATTATAGTAATTAATTTCCGTCTCCTTTTTCATCTTATCTTTTGTTAATGATAGTTTATTTCTTGTTTAACTTCATTTCCAATATCTCAACGTAGAAAAAATATGTATAAACCAGGTAAATCGAAATTTGAATCGATACAAAAAGGCTCGTAAATAGATTCGCATTAAGGAAAATGTAAAAGACAGAGAAAAAAGCGGAGAAGAAACGTTGAAAGTAAATATACGAATTTAAGAAAATAAAATTATATTAATTTGATTAATCATTGTCAACAAATTATATCGTAACAGTGATTTAGTTCTTCGATTTCACTATGAAAAATATAATCTACTTAAACCAGCAAAGCGGAGGAAGGAAGAGATGTTGGTCGTTTTAAAAAGCTCTAAATGCTACTTTAATCAATTATTATCATAAACTTTTACAGCAATGATTACTTTAAACAGTATATACATAACTGTATACTTTTTATATACTTCCTCCAAAAATTTCAAATAGAGGAATATTTTATAGAAAAGTAGAGGAAATAGAAAATGGTAAAGACGTAAACGATTAAGCCGATAAAAGTTTTAACGATAAAAATATTCTAAGGAAATATAGTCTTCGAAAGTTAATGTTACAATCTATTAACAGATGCCGACAACGATAAACTTTCTCTTATAAATTTCTCTCCTTTAAACGTATAATACCTAATCGTAGATTTCTGATGCATCGACTATTATTAAGAAGTAGGAAGGCATTCCTACACATCGAAGTTTTAATCACGATCCCAAATCTTTCGATCGAGTCGAAATTTACGTGTTTCTAAAAATTTCTAGATATTTAAAAAAATATTTGAATCTAAAGATTTAAAAAATGTATCGATCATCGGACTTAAATTCCAAAAATAAATCCTACAGAATTTTATTAAGGAAACTCATTCTCGATATTAATTAAAAACAATTTAAGAAGCATGGATTTAAAAATTATATAAAATTTATAATAATTTAGAAACGCATATAGAATTTATAAAATTTATAAAAATCCGTGAACGAAAAAACTTTCAGAAAAATAATATATTAATTCGAAAGAACACCGTGACAAATAACGCGTGGCATTCAGCAACCGAAGGATCTAGAAGCTTATTACATCACAACATAGAGTTAAGACCTTAACCTTTTCCTTACTACGAGTTACACCCTTCGCATTCAGCTAGCGTTGAATAATGAAAGACTATAGTCACCTTTAGCAGAGTAAATGTTAAAATCAGTAGCAATAAAAATGAAGTTTCTTAGCCCAATGTCTAGTTTCCTTTTCTATATAGGAATTCTACGTAAGAAATAGTTTCCGATATTACGTAAAGATCCAGGTTACGTATTCAAACCATAGATCAACATTGAATTCTAGTTTACTTTTCTAGTAGCAGTTCAGATTTCTACATAACTCGATAAAGTTTTCGACAAAGTTCGCCGATCTAAATGGGCAAACATAAATTAAAGATTGAAAATTTTAAATATTAAAAAGCGAAAGTTATCGGTAAAAATTTACCAAGATCAGCTAAGATCTTTAATCACGATAATTGCAATAGTTTCGGGATATAATTTCTTGCACAACTGAGATAAATACAAAATCTGATTAAAACGACTGTGTTTAGAAGATTTTATTATAAATTTTCAATTCTTTATAAATATGTATAATAACGTGTTTTATCCCTACTTCTTTAAATCATTAGCAACTCTGTCGCATTTTGCTATCATTAAAAAATTTGTAAGACTGAAGATAGAATAAAAGAATCATTGTTGATATGTCTAATATCACAGTTAAATTGAGTGCATTGAAATTTTTATGCATTTAAACAAAAGATGCAAAAATTCAAAGAGCGCAGCAAGTTTATTATTTTAGAACGTACAAATTCTTTCGTTACAGTATAGAATTTCCTCAAATTGTAGAATTTATAATATTATTTGTACGCGTTCTCCTCTGATCTGAGTAAGGAACTTTTAAGATAGAAGAAACTAAAACAAGCAACGAAATGTTTACAACATATGAATATCATCGACCATTGATAAGTAACAAACCAGATAAATAATAGATCAAAAATTACTACTTTTCATTGAATTCTCTTAACTGTAGCCGCAGTAGAGCACCGATATTACGGACACAAATCTTACCCCGTATCTCTTCCACTTTCTCTATTTTTACTTGCAGATCACTAAAAATCAAGGAATTGCCGAGAATTGTCAGCACAGAATCAAATCAATCGATTTGTATCGAGCGAACCGAGAAATGCCCGTTTAATCTCAAACCACACGCTTCGCTATACAGGGTGGTTGGTAACTGGTGGTACAAGCGGAAAGGGGGTGATTCTACGCGAAAAAAGAAGTCGAAAATATAGAATAAACGTCTCGTTATAACGGATCTCACTGTAGATCGTTGTCTCGATGGAAAAATTAAAAAAAAAAAAAAAAAATTCTATTTACCAACCACCAGTTACCAACCACCCTGTATAGTGGTAATGGCTCTGCGTACCCGGTTAAAGAAATGGAATGAAAATAGCAATTTGTTTCGTCTAAATATCTTAAGTACTGTACTCTAAATATTTTACATATTTATATATGTTATACGTAGAGCATTTCACTTTTAAATTCCATAAAGAACTCACAGACATCCTTAGTGTAATTACAAGCGTAATTAGAATGAAAAGCAAGCTTTACAGCCGGAAGCCTTCGATTCCCACGGTAATCCGGCGCGCGCGTTAGCCGCGATTTACCTAGCGCGTAAGGATCGCTGATCGCTCGTTGAGCAATTTTCGGGGTGTTCCACGGTAGAAAGAACGACGGCTATTCCACGGAGAGAGGGTCGGGAAGGTAGAGGGGTGATCATCGGTGTTACACCTTGATGCAAAGGAAGAAAGAGAGACGGAGAAAGGCGCGAGGAGAGTAGTAGTCGCGAACTGTGCCGTGCGAGCCAACACGCTCCAGTCACCGATCGGATGTACGAGAAGCCGGTCGTACAAGAGTATCACAAGTCGAACTCACTTTGCACAAGTGTCTTTTGCCTTTTCGTTCCTAGTGTCTGACCGCGATCTGGACCAGGTGTAACCGTAACATATAAGTGCGTGACGTTCGATCAGTGAAGTGTGTTACGATCCCTTGCGGCGGATCATGTGATGACAAGGAGGAACTGCGACGAGCTACGTCGACCTGGTACGTTCATTCGCGAGTCTTCTGCGACCTCGTCTGCAACCTACGAGCGCACAGTGTTCTGGAACGCGACATTTCGTCGCTAGAATTCAATTTTCCAATTTTAACATTCGAAAAAAAAAGATGCTTTTCCATTAGCTGACAATCCGAAACTTCCAAATGCAGCGACAATTTCCATGTATCTGATGTTGTCGTGTTTTGACGAATCGTTTGACGGGTCGTTCGCCGGATAGTGAGAGATTCTTCTGACGAAGAAATGCTTCGTTTGTGAAGATTGGGCGATTTTATCCGAGGCTGAGTTCGAAGGTGACAGAATCAGAGGTGCGATAGTTAATTTGGTGAAGAAAGAGATTTGATTGGGGGATGATTTGGAGGGTTGTTCTGACAGAGAAAATAGAGTATAATTGTCGCTCACTTTAAAAGAGGAAATTGTAAAACAGAAGAGATTTCTGATCTTTAGGGACGTTTCAAGCCAAGAAATTAGATCGTGTCAACTTTTAGTTCTAACTTTTAGACGGTTTAATGGTAAGAGAGATTCTCATTTATAATTTTCATTTCAACAACTACGTAGACTGTTGAATAATAAAGAAAAAGATGTTGTCTTATTGTGATCTAGTGAATTATATTGAAAAGATTTTGTTAAGCCAGATAATGGGATCGTGTGAAATGTTAATTTCAACAGGCAGTAAGTTTATGGATTATAAATATGATATTTATTATTTTAGTGAACTGTGAAACGAGAAATTTACAGGTTTGAGAAGTTAATGAAGTTATTAATAATTGTCGAATTCTTGTTGAAGTAAACTACTATAAGAAGGTTTAGTGTGTTATTGTATGAAATATAATTTACTGACGAAAATTGTTGTAAGGACATTTTAATGAGCCACTAATAATTAGATTAGATAAAGTTTTGTGAAATTAAGAAACAATAAATACCCTGTGCAATATATTAATTTTGACAGCGTGATAGATTCACAGTAGAAAACATTCGTAAGCCGACATAGAAAGTATTCCATGTTTGAAATGATCTGAAGAAGTTATTCGGCTGTAAGATTTGATTTTGTGATATAATAAATTAATATAAATGTTTAATGAACTGTATCAAGAAAGAAAATGTACAATCGAGTCTTTAGAAAATTGAACTGGGATATCGTTATGATCAAAGGATTTTATTTGATCGAGAGATCCTATAAGATTTCAATTTTCAGATACCTTGTAACTTTGAAGATAAGAGGAATTTATTATATTATTTAGAGAAAGTTTGTCATGAATTTTTATGAAAATAATTTACCTTCAAAATCTTCAAGGGAAGAGATAACACAACCGTAGATAATTGATAAATGTTTAAGCTAAGTAACAAGATCGCGTGAGATATTCGAGATATAGCAGGTTTGCTGATCGAAGAAAGTTTCTTAAATCGAGGAAAGATCTTTATCGAATTTAAAAGACAAGATTTATTGTTGGTGGATCCTCGGTAATGGAAAAGGTAATTTAAGAATAGTGGATTTGGTTCTGGTACAATTTTCCTTATAATTTGGTGAAAGGTCTGTATAAATTATTCTGCGAAAGATACGTATCTATGTATGAATAATTTATTATAGTTCGACAATAAACTACGCGAAATGACTTGAAACATAATTGCTTAGACCATTGGACAATCTTCTTTTTTTCTGCGATAATTTAGTAAAAAATGTGCGTATGCTATTCTTAATTGCGTATGAATCATTTTCTTCAACTTAACAATGAGATTATATGTAAAAATGGTTTGAAGTATAATTTGAACGACTTTTCGTCTAATTAGATGGAAGATCTGTGTAAAATATTTTAGGCTAGATTTACACTTGTACGTAAATCATTTTCTACGCGTGATAAATACTCCTAATAAATTTGCAAAGCCAGTTTCTTTTTCGCACTTTACTGAAAGAGTTACATGAATATGTGAAGGACGATTATAATGAAAATCTTACTCTTTCAATGAAAATTTCCGTTCAACCTTTTCATTAAATTTCATTTCAATGTTACCCCTAAATTTCGAACTCCTGTGAAAGTTATGTTTGAATTGATATCTATCTCCATTACATTTTTCGAAGTTAAATAATAATATGTTGGAATATATATTTCATCGTGCAAAATTTATTTATTTTTTAAGACGATAATATACTAAACTACATATTTTATCACGCAACATTTACTTACTTCTTAAAACATTAAAATGGGGAATACAGGTTGTCGAATAAAAAATTTGTTTTCTCCCTTTGAATTAATACAAAAATTCAAAGATGAATACAAAAATATTCTACTGCTTAAAGGTATCTTACAAACTTTTAATCAAACATTGTAATTGCTAAAATTGTTACAACGGATCGATCATTCCCAAAAATTATAAAACTCAATCTATAATCTCAACTAAGTGGCTAATAAGTTATTATAGTGGTTGATGCGACTGTAAAGAATCAATGAAAAAGTTGCAACAACCTAATTTAGGAAAAGCAATAAAATAACGTAACAATTTTCAAATTCATGTAACTCAATGCAAAAATACTAATCAGAGTTATAAAATAATTTATATCAATTTAATGTTGTATTACAAACACTCCCATATACAGGGTGGTTGGTAACTGGCGGTACAAGCGGAAAGGGGGTGATTCTACGCGAAAAAAGAAGTCGAAAATATAGAATAAAATTTTTTTTTTTTAATTTTTCCATCGAGACAACGATCTACAGTGAGATTCGTTATAACGTACCGCACGCGTACCGAGCGAAAATTCAAAGTCGATTTTCTCGAAAACAAAGCCTCGAACGAAAAATTGTTATTCTATATTTTCGATTTCTTTTTTCACATAGAATCACCCCTTTTCCGCTTGCACCACCAGTTACCTGCCATCCTGTATATTATAAACAATTCTAATCCTCTGTGCAGAAAACATTCGAAACTTGTAGGCACCTGTTATGAGCATAGTATGTATGTTGTGCGAAACATTATGAAATTTCATTAGCACTGTTATGAAACTCGACTATCATGACCATATTGGTAGAGTTTAAAACAATTCTGGGAATATACGTATACGTGTACATAGAAATGACAAGATATTTAGTACAAGTACGATATTATATCTCGCAGAGAGCACAAAACTATTTATTCTATTATAATGCTTAATTACTTTTGTACGCTTAAGATGGCTAATTGTTATACTAAATATATGCTTCAATATGCGTAAATATCTTGTAACTTGCTTATACGCGTTTTCAGACTGCTTTCTTCTAGTCGTATCTCAGTATCTTATTGCAGTCTTAATAAAATTTCAAAGTGTCTTATATAAGACACGCGATATGGACGTAAATTGTATATTGTAATTGTAATTGTATATAGACGTACCATTGCATATTATTATCACAGATCGACCAAAGTATCCCGACACTTGTAACTTGTATAAGCTAATTTTAATATACAATGGGAAACTTCCTTTTTTGTTTCGATTTCAATTTCTCTTTGTCAGAGCCTCGATCCAATCTCATCAAATATTCCACTGCATTCCGTGCAAATAATTACACCGCAATTACATACGAGTATTCCGCATTCAAATTAATGCAACGACTCAATCCAATAGTGGATTGTGCCATCCGTCAGCATAAGGCAAAACAAGCGCATAGCTAACAATGTACATAACTGTAAAACTGTGCGTTTACGTGTGAAAGTTCTTGTTCGCGTCGTCCGATGATATTATGGCCACAAACAGGTGAAAAACCACTACTCTGTTGACCGATTCATATCCCACCGCTTGTAACAATTGCACCATTTAGCAGCGAGGCCTCTGTTGCGTGCTTGTTCGCAACTCATCGTGCTTGCGCCGAGGATCCTTTTCCGGTCAGAAATTTACCGTACACGCCGCCGCCGGTTTCGTCTACCGTGAAATATCCATCGTGGAACAACGTCGTTCAACGACGCAACGTTTTCTAAAATTTTACGAATGAATTTACGCGCGTATTATGCCAAAAGCGTTAAGTAGGTTGGAAACAGTTAATTGGTTAATTAATCACGTGAAATACGGAAGTATGGTTGTGGGCGAATTGTGTGAATAGAGAATATTTAAATGTTACCTGGTTGATAGTAAAATTAGTTTGTAAGAGAGAGTTGTTCGACGGATACGGGCCACGTAAATTGTTCGCTTTTGTTATTGAATATCAGACATTTAACAGCAAATGCGTGAAATAAAATAAGAGCACGATAATTGAATAGATAAAGGAGTAGTGAACATTGATATAAACACAACAGAAATTGCATCTTGCGTTTCGTCCTGTATATATGTTCAAAAGTTCGATATTATTACTAGTCGTATTTTATTGTTCCTAAATATCAATTAACAACGAGATTCTCAAAATCATACGCAAACTATTTTATTAAGTACAAAATAAATTCAGAACTCGAAAAACTACAAAGATACAACATATTAAGATAGTATACTATATATTGTGTATATATATATATATATAAAATTTTTATTTTAATGCAAGCTTTAATATATTAACAACAACTGCTATAGTAATACATCTTGTCACGACTGATGAAAATTCTTTCCAAACAAAAATTAAAACTGTCATATCATGTACAGTAAAGTGCAATATTGTTAAAATTTTCGAATAATTTTCGTTAATAATCATTAATTAAATTCATCTTCTTTTTCTCCTTCTCCCACGTCTACGTTTTACGTTGCATCGACTGTGAGTTTATTAGTCAAACTAGTAACGATGTTGTATATATTTGTTTCCTCAAAGTAGCGTATTGTATTCGTTATGAAATTTCTTGGATATTTTATCAAATTTCGTCATTCTTTATTACTATGCAGATAAAATAGAGGAAAAAGTGAAAAAATAATATTTCAAATAGACTGGGATTAGTAAAATCGTATTTTCAAGACTCGAATAAATAAGTTGCAAAATCGTACACGTAATCCATTTACATGGAAACCGATAAATTGAATAAAAAAATGTTTTATAATTCTAATTTCATCTCTTCTTTCGTCTATGGAAGAAGGTCGAATTCATGTTACTTCAAGGTCGCTGCACATGACGAAGTATAGAATTTTTCCGGGTTGATCGTCTTAACTGTACTTGATTTACAGACATTGAGCACTGCGTGGTATTTTTCTTAGCCAACAAACGTAAGAGGATCGATTTACGATGCGTTTCAGGTAACAGCGACGCCGAGTTTATTGAGCTATCGCCAGAGACGATGTTGAAAAACGAAAGGACGCGTTCCATTGCGTTTTATTAAGTAATATCACGCAATATCGTTGTTTCGCTTGCCGAGAAAGTTTTTCAGCTTGTCTCAATTATTCTTTATCTCTCTTTTATTAAAATACGAGCCATAGTTAGCACTATTATTGCCTTTGAATTTTTATATTTGATTTCTGTGCCCCATCTCACGCTTTCAGTTTGACAAAACAAGAAGACGTTTAACACTAACATTATCAGTGCCCGGTCAAACCGATCTCAAAGTTTAATTTAAAATTGCACGTTCATTGTTATTTCTTTTGTTCATTTAACTTTGTGTAAATTCTTATATTAAGAAAAATTGAGAAACCGATGAATCAGATAACGTAAGAATTTACATAAAGTTAGATGGACAAAAGAAATAACAATGAACGTACAATTTTAGATTAAACATTGAATATTGGTAATGTTAGTGTTAATGTTGTAAACAAATTTGTAACAAAAATTTGTAATGAAAAATCGTGGCGATTATTTTATTTTTTCTTTAACCTTGTAAATATCTAACGAAATACGATTGGTTTAAAAATGATTCAATTACATTATAATTTGTATTGATAGCAATGATCATGATAATGATAACAGTGACTGCATTGACATTCCATCGACTGCAAGATTATTAGCGACTAATTTAGGTTGAACAATATATATTTATTAAATGATAATATTATCACATTAATTGTTAAAATCAGTTATTTTTATTGCAATAAAACTTACTACCTGGTACGATCTTCGATCATTAATTGTACACTCGGTTTTAAATTTAAACAGTACATTACTTGTATGTGAACACAATATATTAGTTTTAATAAATTTATATTAATTTGTATTTATATTAATTACTAATTTATATTATATTCTTATGTATATATCTTATCTTAGTTTTTAAAACTCTTAGACTTTAGTCTTGTACTTTTAAATATATGTAATATGTTTCTTATATTATTTTGTATATCTTATAATGTCTTATCTTACTCTTGTAATTCTTTAAGTTTTCCTTAAGCAGGACAATTATGATTCTAAAAATATTTCTACTTTTTTGAGCAAAAGGCATTGAACTTCACACGTACTTGGCTTTATAATGATAGCACAAATAACAAAATATGAAAGTAAAAATAATGGAAATAATACATTATCAAAGTAAATAAAACAAATATATCCTTTGTTAGAAATGAGATTAGGAGATCGTTTAAAAAAATGTTGTGTTTGTATAATAAAATAAAATGATTCGCAATTGTTAATTCATTCATGGATAAGTTATTTTAATTGACTTAAATGTTGAGAATGTTTGCATGCAAGTTAAAGATGAAATAGAAATATTTGAATAACTTTTTTTTTTACAACTAAATACGAAAATAGCTCTGATTATTACCAGCGAATACAAAGATGGAAAAAATCTATCTAATGTATCAAAAATAAAATTGGAATATCGGAGAAAAAAATTTTTTTCTCCACTATATATGATTCTAGAATCATCTACTTTGCAGCAGTTATTCCGTTGAAACATGAATTATTAATTTTATAAACAGCGAGTTAATAGTGCAAGAGAAATATCTGAAAGATCTCTGAAGTTCTAATTAAGTTCTATTAAAGTTCTAATAAAAAAGACACAGAAAAATTTATATTTCAAAACTAAATTTTAAAAAAGAGGCAAAACAATTAGATATTTCAAATTAGACTAAAAAGATTGGGCTAGTATGAGTAATTTAATTTATATTATTAATCGAACGATTATCTAATTCGATATGATAAAGCTGTATTCCTGTTTAGATATTCTTCGTGTGTATATGTATATATAACTAATTCCATTGTTCCAGATTTACGAGAATTATCGATTCTAGAATTAACAAATTCTTGGAATGAAATTATTATAGTTGTTTTAATGAACTGTGCATCAAAAAATTGCTTAGATAAACTAGAGGACGTTTCTAGCAGCTGCCACGATACTTTTCTTCGTATAGGAAAATTAACCGAATATTTTGGCTATTCTAATAATAAGATTTTATTTCTATAAATCTTCTTAACATTGAATATACGTGGTATATAACAAATTTACTCTTCCGTAATATATCGTTAATTGACAATAGGATAAAATTTAATAAGCGATATTAATTCGTCAAATCCAAACTTCAAATAAAAGATATTTTATATGCAGCAACTTAATATTTTATATTAACGTTCCTTTTAAATAGCAACTTAATGAAAATGCATTTACCATGTTTTCTTTTATTTCGTTGTACACTCTATATATTTTGTTCTTATAATTTTCTGTATACGAGATCATTTGTCGTTGCTGATGGAAACTAAGTTGATTTCACTATCTCGTTCTTTGCTGTTTTATACTGAAAGTATATTTCAATAAAATACTACGCCATGATATAACTAACCCTCGGTAGAAATCGAACGTTCCTCTTACCGCAACTTCGATACTGTTGAATGATTATCAACACAGTTGTTGCTTGCTTAATTTACAGATCATTGGGATTCAACGGAGTGTGTTAACCGGATCAGCAAACTCGGCGTCTATTGACCTTTACCTGATCGCACGATACAAAGTGTCGCTTCGAAGCAAAACCAATCAGAAAAAGCGACGCTTCCTCCCAAAAATGTTATTTTAATCCTAACTCTTATACAATTTATAATAAATGATTATTAAAATAAAACTAACAAGAGAAATATAGTAGCTGTTCCTAGATTGTTTTAAACAAATATACGAGATATAAAAGATCAAATAAAATACGAATATTTTATACAAGGCACAAAGAAAAATAATAGAAGAAAGAAAAAGAGAAAAAGAGAGAGTTAAATAAAAAAGGAAGCTCATGAGAGACAAGAGCAAATAACTAAACGTTCCTGGAACGCTGCATGGTAAAGAAACAGGAAGGAACAGGTGTGTATAGTGATGCATTAAAACGCCTCTAACGGGAGAAAGAAGAAGAAGCATGGAGAACGCGACGATTGCGCTTGATTCGACGGTCAGAAGTCAGGATTCGAGTAATTCGAAGGACTCGAAGGAGTCGTGCGCATCGGATTTGAAGCCGGAGAGTTGTTTGGAGTCGAAGCACTCGAAGGAGATCCTTATCTCTGAGAAACAGCAACGACAACAACAACCACGAACACAGCAACATCCGGATGATCGACAGAAACTGAGGAGTACGGAGCCTAAAGATGATTCGAATCTTCTGATGTTCACTTCTTGCGGACAGTTGTTACTTGGTAAGTCTATCTTTGACACATTTATGAATAATTATTTCAAAAATTATTTCATATTTCATATATGAAATAATGTAATAATATAAAAAAATATTCGCACACCTATAGACACGTTTAAGAATATGTGTGTGTTATATACTATACTTATACGTGCTATACGAAACATTTTGAATTTTTAATTAGTATTGGCTATAAATGGCAGACTCGCTTGTCATGATTATATTCGTAAAATTTGAAACAAATCTGGAAATATATACAGAGTGGTGGTACAAGCGGAAAGGGGGTGATTCTACGCGAAAAAAGAAGTCGAAAATATAGAATAACAATTTTTCGTTTGAGGCTTTGTTTTCGAGATAATCGACTTTGAATTTGCACTCGGTACGCGTGCACTTTATCACGTCTCGTTATAATGGATCTCACTGTAGATCGTTGTCTCGATGGAAAAATTAAAAAAAAAATTGTTATTTTATATTTTCGACTTCTTTTTTCGCGTAGAATCACCCCCTTTCCGCTTGTACCACCAGTTACCAACCACCCTGTATATGTGACAATTAAATGATATTTTTTAATATGTTGCCAAGGTCATCACCTTGCGTAGTTTTGTAAAGGTTTCATATAGTTGCGGGTCACCGCTTATTAAAAAGTTATTATCAAAAAGAGTTTGTTTTAAACTTATTTGGTATTTTGATATTGTAGTATGTGTAGATGTCTATGTGAAGGGGACGTTGGTACGTGAGGTTTTTATTATTTTATTATTTAGAATAATAAATTGATATACAGCCGTATACGTGAGTCGTTAGTACAAAGTATAAATCGCAGAATAAAATCGCGGAATAAATACTCGTAAATGCTCGTCGCGTAACTCGGTAGACACTCGAAGATATTGTAGGTACTGTTAGATACTCGTGATACTCGCAGATACTCAGAGATACTGTGTAGGTATTGTACGATACTGTGTGATATTGTGTGATACTGTGTGTCGTTTTATACTGGTCGGGGAGAAGTCGGAAAATTTGAATTCGTCTTGATTCGACGGTTGCACGTAGCGGTGACATTGTTTTGCCCACAGTTTGTTTATCATTACATTTCTGCATCAAGGCTGAGTCAATGTCTTGAGGCAAAATAACAGCATGAGTCGCTCTCGACTCGCGTCGTCCTTTGACTCCTGTGCCACTACATATCAATAAGTAAAAGGATAGACTCAAAAAATGTCTAATCTGACCCGACCCAAATCTAATTTTAAGTTAATTCGAAATGAGTTTAAGTTAGATCTGGGTCAAATCTAGATTACCTGGGTTACCTGGGAAAAAAGGTCTCGGTTATTCACGCTCTATTAAATATAAATGGTATGAGGAAAATTACGTACTTTTGTGTAAACTTTTTTTAATAATAACCTTTTAATGATTAACAGTCCCCATCTTAACAACATATCAAAACGTTATCGACATCGGAAGTCGCTTCCTGTTTGTGAATACCCAAGTTATAGTTCACAGAGACCACAAAAGTATTTAAACGTTCAATAACATTATCCATTATATTAATAAGCGTCAATATTCAGCGGGATCATATTTAATACTTGCTTAAGATAGTTTCATGTTGTATACTAAGTTTTTACTAAATGCATGTTCACGATAAATATCTTGTAACTCCTATGTACATTTCTAGATTGGTTTCAAATTTATTCGATATAATACTGTTAGTGGCATCTTATAATGTTAATGACTTTCAACATACAATATGAACATAACAGTTTGCGATAAGTGTTCAAATACTTTCGTGAAAGCGTATAATTATTCTGGATAAGGTACTAATGTATTATAAACGTAGTTTTACTTTTAGACATTTATTAGTATATCAATGTTTATTTGAAGAGTATGATAAATTTGCAGAAGGCACACTTTTGTCATTGATATCAGAAAGTAACTTCTGGAATTATTGAATTCTGTGATAAGAAAATAGATTGATTGATAAGAAAATATATAATTAGTATCGTATCAAATTGATATTATTTATTATGATATTTTCTGATTATTACTCGAAACAATAGCCTGAAAGCTGTTCTATAACAATCTATAAAATCTCCAAGGTACAAGAAATGTATCTTTAAATCCTATATTGTAACAAGGAACAGAAATAAAACTCGTTATAGTATATACAACTAATTCAATTACATATAAGCATTTCTATACGATATATTATACAGGGTGGTTGGTAACTGATGGTACAAGCGGAAAGGGGGTGATTCTACGCGAAAAAAGAAGTCGAAAATATAGAATAAAAATTTTTTTTTTTAATTTTTGCATCGAGACAACGATCTACAGTGAGATCCGTTATAACGAGACGCGATAAAGTGCACGCGTACCGAGCGAAAATTCAAAGTCGATTTTCTCGAAAACAAAGCCTCAAACGAAAAATTTTTATTCTCTATTTTCGACTTCTTTTTTCGCGTAGAATCACCCCCTTTCCGCTTGTACCACCAGTTACCAACTACCCTGTATATTTTATACACAATATGTAATATAAAAATTGATATATTGTATATATTATATACTTTATGCAAAGCAATTTTTAAAATGATACCAGTATACGTACGGTAAAAATTTTTTCCAAAGGATTGTGCAACGTAAGTGACATACGAATAAGATATTGGAGACAAATAATTAAATGACGTGTGTATAGCAAGGAGAAGTAAACATACTTGAGAGGCGTATTTGATATCCAATAGAATCTACGTTTGAATATAATTTTTTATACGTGTATTACTTTGATAATTATTCCAAGACTTCTTAAATTAATAATAAAATTAAATAGATAATAAATTTAATAAACATGTTATTCAGTACTGTTAGATTATCGTTAAAGAGAAGCTGCATACTTTCTACAAAAATGTTAAATTTCCTTCGCTGTATTATATGCAAATTTTACATTAGAAAACCAAATATTTAATTTTATCAGCAATAAAGTGGTAGCTTTTTCTTTTATCAACAGCTCTATCTCAAGTTCTCAAATAAATTTCTGCAATTATAGCCATTTAGACAAGATAATATTGCTTAGAAAGTTAATTAGACGTTTGTAAATAATGTTAACATCAAAATTTATTAAGAAACGAATAATTAATTCAATATTACATACAGTATATTATAAAATAAAATACAA
This sequence comes from Bombus huntii, assembly GCF_024542735.1. Taxonomy (NCBI): domain Eukaryota; kingdom Metazoa; phylum Arthropoda; class Insecta; order Hymenoptera; family Apidae; genus Bombus; species Bombus huntii. The sequence continues at coordinate 24,341,900 of NC_066238.1, forward strand.
TCAGTAATTTTTTCTAACAAATCTAATTTTCAACATAGACACATTATTTGTGTATTATTTACATACCTGGATAATAACAAGATAACTTTGATAGTCGAAAATCGATTAAAATCTAAATGACTGGAAGAACCTGTTTCATCGGATTAAATCCAATTATGTAATAACATTATAAATTCACAGCAAACGTGTTTGCCAGCCGTTTCAATATCAACAAATAGCGAATTCCAGATTAATTAAACGTGATCCTTAATCAGTTATTTAATTTCATGTAAATACACATATAAGTACAGGTTCATTTGTTGCTCATCATCCTTGATGATATAATAATCCATATTGATTGCTACGAAATGAGGAAAAAAGATATCTCGATCGAAAAGTCGGAATATTTTAATGACTGAAATGCAAATAGAGAAAGAGAGAGGGAAGGGAAGAGAGAAAGAGAATCAAAAACAAAATTATAGAAATACAGTACAAAATACAGTTATAAAATTAGTTTAACACGTACTCTACTTAATTTTTAGTTTAATGATACATATTTATATCACTCAATTAGGGAATTATTTGCTGGAAAATCTAGTTCTCAAAATCGTTCGTATCACAGAAATTACACCAGAAATGCTGAAACGTACTAAATATGCTATTTTTTTTACAATTAATACTTTATTTTGCAAATATCAAACACGGTAATTATTTTAAGTAGTTTTTCTTTATTAGGAGGAATATTTCAAAATGTCTTTTAATCAGATTAATTAATTTTTGAAGTTTCAAATGTTAATACAATCAGCCTGTGGGAAAAATGAATAAATAATTTATAAAAAGAACGAAGTAATCTTCATACGTGTGGATAATTTTTAACAAGCAATTTTTGCATTAATTTTTATTCGTCAGCAGCATTTATTCTCTTAATAATTATTGTTACAAACAGATATTACAATATTTATTTCTTCCTTATGTAATTCTGTACTTATTTAAATAATAATGTAATAAAGAAGATAATAACAATGTGACCTGTAGTTTATTTAAATATGAACAATTTATTACATACAATCGCAAAAGATTCATATTTTTATCAAGTCTAGGACTTTGTTTATCCGAATTGATCACAATATGCTGTCGAATCGAATTTTTCAGAAATATTTTTTATCCCATATATTTCATCATTTTTTCTTATTTTAAATAATAGGCAGAAGGTCATTTAGTTTGAACTGTTTTATAAATATTAGTATTAAAGAGCACCAAAGCTTTTGAATACGAATGTAATCATTTCTTTAACATTCTGTTCTTGTTTTTCAATTTTTCTTGCAAGAGCCCATCTTTAAATTTTTGAATCCTTGATGTTCTGATCATTGAGTCCGCAATAGCATTAGAAAACATTTACTTTTTGAAATTATCATATAGTACATAAACAAGCAAGTCGAACATATTATGATGCGGTTTCCACTTTCGCGTAGTATCTTGATTGGTTTGGATTTCTATACATGAAAAATACACGAATTTCCATTGACCGGCCGAGCATACATTTCTCCAAACTGCATAGAAATCGGCGTAAAAGTGAAAACATTTCACTTAGAAAGTCATACTTGTGTAACTCTTTCCGCGGGTTTGCAAACCGTAGAGAATTGCAGCGCTGCAATTCATTGTTATTCGATGTTCTCTGGCGACACTCTAATGAATACAATTATTTCAATGTTCATGTGTACTCTGTTATTTGTATAGAGGACAAAAGTGAATTTCGTTGTAGAAAAAGAGAGTCCTTAAACCAATTTCATATATTTTAAGAAGACACTCATTTTATCTTTCACATTGTGAATCATAATTGTTTTAAGAATGTTTCAAAAAGCTGATTACTATGTTTTAGAAGGATCAAGTTCTAAAATGAAAATAAACGAACAGAACCATTTATATGTATAATTCTTTGCAATCAAAGGTTTCCTAAACTTTTCAAATATCGTAATAATATAGATTGCTTTCTAATTTTGAAGATTATGTTTAAAATTTTACACATTTAAAAAATTAAAGAAAAATTTTTTTCTTTAATTTACCTTTAAAATCAGGGTATCTCATATACTTGTACGTGTTTTTTAATTGGTGCCTTAAACTTATGTAATTGTAATCTTATATAACCTTGTATATGATTTACATTTATACAGGGTGGTTGGTAACTGGTGGTACAAGCGGAAAGGGGGTGATTCTACGCGAAAAAAGAAGTCGAAAATATAGAATACAAATTTTTCGTTTAAGGCTTTGTTTTCGAGAAAATCGACTTTGAATTTTCGCTCGGTACGCGTGCTCTTTATCACGTCTCGTTATAACGGATCTCACTGTAGATCGTTGTCTCAATGGAAAAATTAAAAAAAAAAAAGTTTATTCTATATCTTCTTTTTTCGCGTAGAATCCCCCCTTTCTGCTTGTACCACCAATTACCAACCACCCTGTATAACCCTGTATAGGATTTACATTTGTATATTATACTTATATATTATAATATTTGTATATTAAAACTTAATTGTTATCATCGAAAAACACATTATAATATAAATCGACTTTAATGTTTCTCAGGTGTAGTCCTCGTAGTATTCGGTATCCTGGTGCTGGTTCATGGCGCTGCGTTGGGCGGTTCCGGTGCAGGATTGTGGGCAGGTGTGGGTGCCCTTGTCGCAGGAGCGTTGGGTGTTGTCGCGACGCTTGCAACATCGTCGAGCAAGACAAATTCCAGCTTTTCCACGGCTCACCTTGCAGCGAGCCTCGTTGCCCTTGCCCTTTCGAATATGGCTGCAATTACGGCCTTGACTGCTATCGTCAGAGACTCACAGAGGACACCGGAAGTGACCTTGCTCACTGTTCCGGTACGTATTGTCTGTACTTTCACCGGTACCCTCCTTTCCTATTTCTTTTTCTCTGCTCAACATTACCGTATTATTGTTAATTACTATTTTTCTACCTTACTTTTGTTCTCTTTTCCTTCAGTTAAATTCTTAATTATTTAATAATCCATGAAATTATTTATATAGTAAATAACAAGTATTGAAGTAATTATCGAATAAATGTTGGAGAGGACATACATATTTTTATTGAAAACTTTCAACAATTGTGCTGAACTATAGATGATATAATTATAATAATATTTTGTATTATGATTTGAATTATAAGATAACATTCATTGAATATATATCATTTAAGCCAAATCTCACATTATTGCCAGGACAATGCAAAATTAAATTTCATCCAGATAAAAGTTGTATATGTTTAAAAATCCTTTTTCATTAAATTAAAATTTTGTCTATCAAAATAGCTTCACCTTAGATAAAGCATTCGATGCTTTATTATATGAATTAATTGTTTTTTTTTTAAATATTACGAATATTAAAAAATTACCTAAAATTAATATCGAAAATGTATTATTATTTATTACTTATTAATAATAAGCTATTATTGTCTCCAGCAGAAGAATTTTATCGAGCTATAAATTCTGGTTCTTACAAAACAGTATTTTATTCCATCTCTTTCAGTCAGTTCCCACTTTATTTATACTATAATAATTTGGGTTTATTTCAAACATAATATATACATACTTTAAAAAAATATCGTTAATATTAAAAAATTAATTGACATCACATCTCTATTCGTGGAGATGATTCCGATTCGTTATAGAACATTTATACTTGTATTATATTACTCGCAATCTCTATGCAGAGTCCGGTTTTATGCAAAAGTTAAAAGAAAATGTAGAATAAAATTTTTTCATCCGAGGCTCAGTTTTCGAGAAACTCGAGTCTCAAAAACTGTCTTGTATTCGCTCGTATATGTATATTATTCGGCTGGGCTCTGTATATATTTCCAGATCTCTTGCAAACTATACCAACACGATCACGAGAGTCCAGTCTCATAACAGTATTAACAAATTTTCAAAATGTTTCCTATAACACACATACCATGTACATCTTTTCATGAAAGGTATCTACAAGTGATCAGATACTTTTATAATCCTGTGTACATTTTCAAGTACCTATACTAATGTAATGCTTACATTACATACATTTACAAATAGGTAAAACATTATCTAATTAATAAATTCTTCTTAGTCGTAAATTAGCACAGCTTATCAAATTGGTGATTAACAGTACATGTTAGTAATTTCCACCTTACTGCGCCAAGAAATTGGAATTTTTCAAGCTAATAAGTAAGCGGAAATGGATAATTATGTTCCCATTTCACTGGTTTACACGCGACCATCTTTCATGTAACATATCGCATCTTCAGTGATAACATTTCAACTCCGCCAGTTGCATTAGCAATCGCCGTAGATATATATTATAACGCGAAGGTATCAATTACGATTAATCATTAGCGAAGCGATAAGCATAATTCAATGCCCGAGGGAGATTCTGTTGGCGCGTGCCTATTGCGCGAAGCTACTAAGAAGTTAACGGTGACTTCATCAGCAAATTATTACCGTGATGTCGTTGAATACTGCTCTATGAACGAGAAGCAGGTTTCGTAAGGATCGATAAAAATTTCTCACGTCGATAGAGAAGCCTGTGTAAAGGTTAACACACGATACATCATCTTACTTTATACTTTCTTTTCTTCTATTTTCTATTGAAGTATACTACCAGTCGTAATTATTATATTAGAACGACCTGGATAGTTGATGGACATTTTTTAAGAACCTGCTGGCAAAAGGATCAGTAAAACGAAATGGTGAATTGAGTTTTGGTTCTAGTCTGTAATATCAGCTATGTTTCAATTGATAATTATAACGGCTCTTAAAGAACTTTGTTCTTGTTATATTTACAAAGGAGATAAAAATTTATTCTTCTTTTCTTGCAGCAAAGTAGAACTGTATTATGAAATTTGGTAGAATCCGTTTTTAAAATATGCGAATTTTATGTGAAGAATATAGAAAAAAAAAAAAAATACGGTAAGTCACATTTTCCATTTGGTACAGGCAGTTCTAAAGTTGTAGAGCTCAATACGTTGTCAATTGGTCTCACGTTGCCAAGATTGTTGTTTTACTTAATTTTAAAAGTACATCCATTTCTCTACCCTTTTTATGATTTTAAAAAATATTGCTCATCATATTTAAATTACAAATACCTTAATAATTGTATCTTTAGCTTCTAAAGAACTCTCATCAATTATATCTTTGAATCTGTATAACAGATTCGTCGCACGTTTAGCTGTTTTATTTTAAAACATTTCCCTTTAGTCTTAATATGACATTCAAATTAAAAACAGTCGACAAACATGTACTTATCATGTTTTCTCCTATGATTTTCATACACTGAATCTTATACTGAATTTTATTAACTTTCTCTTACTTAATAAATTTTATATGTACAATAATCCAACTATGTAACTTGAAATTACATAAATTATAGAGCTGTAGACACCTTTTCTGATTGATATTCGAATATGAATTTCGATATGAATTTAAGACCCATACAATTTCTACGTTAAAATAACATTCATAGTATATGTTAACAATCGCAAGGAATCTTTACTTAGCTTTTACTATAGAAATGAAGGAAAGTATAAAATGTGGTATAAAATAAAGTATTGTTTGAAATAATTATGAACGGTACTGTATATGAGATACATGGTTGTATAAGTTACATATAAGTTGATAAAGTTTATTATAGCAATATAGTATAATGTCTGTATCAGATTTGGACAAATTTTATTTAGAATAAAAATAGAGAATAACAATTTCAAATAATGAGTTATTTCAGTCATCTAATTTGTTATTTTATATATTTTTTTATATAATTTATGATGTTTGTATTATTATAAGAAATTATTTAGTAGAAATAACTTTGTTTTATGTGGAAATCGAATAAAATCATTTTGAAGTATAATATATTTTATCTCGATTCATTTATCTTTCAAATAATACAATATGAAATTTTACACACTATATTCTGGATATTTTTGAGTTATAAATAATAGAACCAAATTATTTTAAAACGTAGCACCATTTATTAAACAACGTAATCATCTGAAAGTTGTATTTTATTTTCTATTTTATTGGAAATCAAAGAATATCTTATTAAAAATAAAACGTTTTAAAAAATTTTATAGAAAATGAAGGGGTACAAGATATGGATATGTGTTTTGTTCATTTCAATTCAAAAGACTGAAGAAACTCCTGTATAATAGTATCGAAAATCGTATGAGAAATTATTTTCAGATAAAAAATAAAACAAAAAATGCATTTCGTTTAATAATCAAATAACGAAATAATTGTACAAATAAACTAACGCATCATTACAAAATAACTTCAAAAAGCAAATGAAAGAATGACCAAAGATCTAATGGAATAAATCAAAGATAAATTAATATTTAATTAATCATCTTTTTAATATTTTATTCAAATAATACCCAACTCTGATAACTCTGGTAACCTAACATAAGAAAATAAAGATTAATGATTGATTAAATTAATTGTAAATCTGTCTCACAGGAAAATAGAAAAGCCAGAAAACGTTATATTGTACAAGCCGACATCAAAAAGATACGAAGATCTACTTTTAAGGCACGCGATGCCTCGTTCTACGAAGAGTCGCGAAAAAAATCGATTTTGACGATCTTAAAACGATACTTTCTCATTTAAAGCATACCGTCAGTATCGTCTATAGTTTAATAGTTTACTTTGTCGCTATTTAAAGAAACTTACTAGGAATTTTTTAAAGGTACCATAGAGGTATAAAGCATTTCATTTTTTATGGGTTTTGAAGGCCTAAAGATGTGGAAATTATAAAAATTTCATTAAATGAACAAAACACGTATCCATATCTTGTATCCCTTCATTTTCTATAAAATTTTTTAAAACGTTTTATTTTTAATAAGATATTCTTTCGTTTCTAGTAAAATAGAAAATAAAATAGAACTTTTAGATGATTACGTTGTTTAATAAGTAAATTAATTTTGCGGCTATGTAATTTTATATACTTCGTATTGAAATACGAATCGTGTAAACTATGAATTCTGCGTCTCGGAGATGCATAACATTATGGATGAAAATGAGACGTGGACTTTCTTATTTTACGCTTCGTTTCGTTTTAATAAAGGAGACATATCTTCATGTGCATGTTACATCCGTAAATTCTGCTTTATGATACTCAATTTTATGAATATGAATGTAGTAACAGTTTTACGCGTACGTAACACGTAACTGTAGAACGTGTATACGTGAAAAAATAATTTTCATTATTTAAAATTTTATTACTTCTAATCAGAAAAATCATAATTATTAACAGTTTCGTAGCCATAATTCGACCCCCTAAATAATAATATTATAGGCACCTCGTAATTAATATATTATATAACACAACTTACGGAATTAATTGGAATGATTAATTTTGCCCTTTAAAAATGTTGAAACGTGGAATTCATACAAGTCGTGTATGGTCATATTACTTTCTCATTTTTATAATTTCTTCGTTACTTTGTTATTTATAAAATTTCAAAAACTTATCTCACAAGATAGTTATCTATCGATCATAACACTAAAGTATCTTCGTACAATGTATAGATAATTATAGATAAAGCATAATTCCAGAAAAATGGATCTGAAGAAATGTCACTTCAGAGCTGTACTCAAAAATTGTTGATCGATGGCATAGAAAAATTCTTAAAATGAAAACAGAAAGGGACTAACATAGCAAACGTTATATTATATTTAATACTTAAGCTTGTAGTGCAATGACAATCGTTGATCGATTGGTATACTAATTAGTAACCAACGTCGGTGGCCGAAATTCGTGTCCGATCGTTTTCTCATTCATCGGTCGGGTCGACGGGTTTCGGCGTCGCAAACCAACCAGAACAGGGCTTGAAACCGTTGGAACCGTTTGATCGCCGGAGAAAGTTTCCAATGCCAAGGCTAAAACGCGGTCAGGGCACACGCCATCGTGAAATTTCACAAAATTGCTTCGCCTCTAGACCCGATGGAACGCGCCTCTTCCGGTCAATGATCTATTGCGAAATACATTTTTCGAGATGCAGCAACCTGGATTTTAAAGGATTGCGCGAGGCAATCGATGGATCAGAACTGTACTGTTTCAAAGATTAACAAATCGTTATAGTGTAATAGGAATCTAAAGAAGCTTCGTGAAAGTTTCGTATTTTAAATAGTTTCGTATTTTCCAATGTGCATATCGGTATATCTTTTCCTGTTTCTTTCAAGAATTTGATGCAGTTTATATGTGAAAACTACAGGCAAAAAGCGTGATATTTTATTGTGAGAAAGAATTGTTTATTTTTAGAAGGTTGAACGATGGAAAGAAATGGTAATGAGAAAAATATCGAGGAAATTCCTGGAATTAAATTGGCTGAAAAGATATATGAAGGCCTGAGATGAAAACCACGATAATCCACATTATCTATCATTTATGGAAGAGTAATTTAAAAATACACTGTCAAGCAATTCTACATGAAAATTATGCTTTCATTTTATTTTGGAATTAAATGTGCGTCTTGGCTTCTTGGATACTTAAAAAATATTAATAATATTATTTTATGTGGACTAATATTCATTAAGTTAATCCGATAAATGTACTAATATTACTCGTTCCTCACAAATTACTGCCAAATTTTTGTCATCTATTTTTGAAAGATTTATATCTTTGAATCTGTCCTTCGTCAACTGTTTCATACTAAAATATTTCTTAAGAAAAAAATTAGAGAATCTTTTCATGTTTTATATGAACTATATAGTTTTATATTATTCTCCTATTCGACATTTATACCTTGAATTTAATATTTCGAAAACGACCACTGTTACTAAATTTGTTAATTTATACATATCAGCAATTATTGCCCTATTCGATTACTACTCTTCTATAAATGTCACTTATTATTTGTGGAGCTCAGTAGAAAAGTAAACATTTCTATTGTAAAAATTTGTTCGTAAAAAGTTAAACTTTAATGATATGTATGTGTGTATTCGTAGAGATCAAAGATGTACTATTTTAAGAATTCATAAATTCTTATAATGTAATAGGAATCTAAACAAGTTTCGCGAAAGAGTGGATTACAGAATTAATGATGGGTCGAAGATGTACAATCTCAAAGATTCATAAATTCTTTTACCATAACTTGAGTCTGAGAAACTTTTATAGAAAAGAGAGGATTGCAAAAGTAATGATCGATCGAAGGATTTATAAATCTTTGGATTTAACTTGAGTTTAAACAGCACTGGAAATAATGATGAATTCGAAGTACACCGTCTTAAGGATGCATAAATCCTTATAAGAGGATTTGAATCTAAGAAATTTTTCACGAAAGCAGTATTACAAAAGTAACAATGGATTAAAAGATTTATAAATCTTCGTAATTCGAATCTATACAAATGTATACATCGAAAGGTGAAAAGGTGAATTACAAAATTAATCGTGGATCGAAAGTATGTTATGTTAAGAAAGTTAAGAAAGTTTGTGTTGATTTTAGAAATGGTAATTTGAAAGATAAATGCACTTATCCTTTCTAGTGAAATGATCGAAATATGCTAATAAAAGAACGATATTAATATTAAACGATAAGAGTTTCGTGATGATAATTTTGTAAAATAATGTTAAAAATGTTGTAGCTTGCATATAAATTTGTACATGTTTGTTGGGTATGTATTTAACATACTAATACTAGTATAACAGTACTAATATGAATTTTCAGTAAAACTAATAAATGTTATTTAAAGCGTAAATATTAAATAAGAAGATAGTACAAACATATTTTAACTCTTTTATAAAATAAACACTTTTGGGAATAGAAAATACTCGAAGATCCACATTGTCTTAAATTTAAAAAATTCTTTGAATAGTAAATTGTTGATTCTAAAAATAATAATGTAAACAAAAATTCTAAAAAGAATAATAAAATAAATAGAAAACTTTCTTTAGTTTAGACATTTTAACATCGCCTCAACTCCACCACCTGGTTATTAGCGACGACGATATTAGCAGAAAGGAATTTATTATTATTAGGATATTATAGTTAAACATCGCTAAATAATGGCATGCCTTTCAGGAAGGAGAAGACGCTTGAAATTTGAGTTTTACCATAGAGATTTCCACCTAAAGCTCCTTTGATCTGGTATTTGTTACGAGAGTAATTGTATTTAAGACAATTTATAGAACATGTGTTTGTTGGTAATTTGGCAATTACAAATATCGTAGATTGGTTAGTGTTAGGTTTTGACGAATTAGATTTTGAGATTAGACGTGCATGTACAAGTTTAGTCTGACCAATTCTAAGTCTGTTTAATACAACTTGATCGAGCTTCCTGATAACTAGGTTCTTGTTAAAAAATTCTTCGTTGATTTCGACTGCATACGAGGCTGCAGAGTCTGTCTATTTCATTCATTTGATGATTCAGATTAAACAGTTCCAGTTGAATTGGAGATTTTTCAAATGTTTTTATTAAAGACAAGGTAGGCACGTCCTTTGCTATCTTGTCCGCCAATTCATTGCAACGGATGCCAACGTGTAATGGAGGAATATTCATCTACGCAAAAATAACTGTTTCACCTTCATTAATTACGGAGTGATTTGTTTCCAATATATCAAGTACGACGTCGTCAGATCTCTATACTTGATAAATGTGATAGCATCCCTGTTATCGGTGAGAATACTGTAGTTTTTTCTTGGCCAATTATAAGAAGTTGAATTGCTATTAATTCTGCTGATTTAATGCTAATGTGGTTAGGTAATATAAATTTTAAATATGTCATCTCCATAGACGATAGCACATTCCGATCCTGTTTTAGAAACCGAGCCATCAATACACTTGTATGGATTCTGAATATTTATTTGGCAAGGGTTAATGCCTTGAATGACTCAGCATTTGTATTCGATTTAGAATAAGTTTCGAGATCGGAATTTATCGAAACATGTTTGAGTGACCAAGGAGAAATTTTGGAGAATCTATAGTAATAAATTTAAATAAATTTAACATCCAATAATCGAATTCCATGTTATTTGTATAATATCGCAAAAAAATTTGTCAAATATTCTTACAAATTGTAAAGTATCTCGAAGATGCAGAAAGGGATATTATTTATACGTATCGTATTTTTTGTGTTTAATTTGTTGTTGTTAACGTTAAACTAGTCTCAAATGTAACGTTGTTGGGTCAAAGTAAATAGACTTTGACGAATATAAATTGCTATAGTTTCGTTCAACCGCTTGACAAGAGAAAGTCTTCCGAAGTAGGTACCCTGTACCTGTATATTTATCTTTACTTTTCAGTCGAAGAAGTACCAGCTTACCATTCTTCTACAGTAACGTACCTCGTTAATTATTCCGAATATTTCATACGTCTTCATACCTAATTTGTCTTTCATCGAGATAATATCAAACTTTATGACCCACCTTTTTTTTTACCAAAGATTTTTAAAAATCAACTAAACCTTACACTTTTATCAGACGACAAAAATTGAAACTTACTGTTTATATTACGATATAACAATATTCAAGTTAATACATTAAGTTACATCATATTTTTGTGTGACATTCAATGCAACGAGGTTGCGGGAACAATAGGAGAAGAAACTAATAGCTCAGCTGAATATCGAGTGTCAAAAGTTTCAAGATAGACATTTCTATGTGTTTTTAGATACTAATACATTAGTTAAATTACATATATGTACTAAAACTATTTATTATTTATTTGTTGAAAAATATATAATAGACGTACACATATTGAGTAATAAATATATAATTTTATTATACAATATAATAAAAATTATTCTATATTAATTATTACAATAAATTATTCTATATTCTATATTCTAGTGATAATAAAAATTATATATCTATAAATCTTAAATATATATTTTACAATAAATATATAATAAAATTCCTTGTTGAAGATGATTAGCATATTTAAAGTCGAAAAAAGCTGATAAAATGCAAAAATTTATAGAAAGTCTAAGGCAATTAATAATCCAGTTTCATGTAAATAATCAAATGTAATTATCGCTAATGACCTTGTAATTAAAGTAACATCAATCATTAATAAAATAAAAGTACCATATACCATTACAAATTGCAAAGACCATCATTTATAATATACTTCTAGCATGTTACTATAATTTTTGTTGTCCAGTGAATCTTCTTTTTCTCCTTCTTCAATCTATATAAAAATAATTGTGATATATCTTTGTTCTCTAACACTAACATCATCTTTCTAATTCTTCTGAGAATTTTACACAGTTTACATGTAATAGGCTAAAGCTAACAAAATTTACATCTTTTGTTATTTATAAAAATTGATGTATCGTTGAAAGCGCTCAGAGAAAGAACGAATAAGTGACCAAGTTTTCCATTGAGAAACACTGTAGCTAAAATGTTACATTTTAATAAGAAAAGTCGATATACTTGTAAACATAATAGCGAAAAAAGCACTTGAAAACAGTAAAAAAATCTACCTGGAAGAGGAACTCATAAGACAGAGTGATAAATTAATAATTATGTTGTTATTTCTATACTCAGAGGTAGGATCACAATAGTTATTATTATATTGAATGGATAAATCTATCACACCGTTGTGAGAACCGCTTACAAGAACTAGGGATAAAACCAAAAAGGCATCTTAAGCCTATCGATTAAATCTATCGATTGTAACTAGGACTATCTTCTAGTTACTATTTCTTATAACTAACGCATCTGCATATGGATGGCGAGCACGAACCCACGTTGTCATTTTCAACAAATTATAATGAATCTTAAAACGCTTTGTTTCTTTTATGTTTACAAAACGAATAATAATTTCATGAGAATTCAGTTATTTGACTAAAAAAAATGCAATCGATATCTATATAGGAGACGTTGCGAGCAAAACTAAACCAACCTCAATATTCAACAAACTGAGTAATGTATGATTTAAAATAGATGTGAGCACACAATATTCAATGCAACAACTAATTTCTTGTTATACTATCTAGTGTTACTAATTAGTTTCTTATGTTGTCTAGGTTTAATTTGAAAAAAAAAATTAATTCCTCTTTCTTTTATAATTAACACAGCTTATCGAAATAAATTAATGCTTAAACTCATATCCAGAAGAAACTGTGGCTCACTTTTCTCAGATAGCCCGTCAATTGTACCATAGCGTACCAGGAAGAGTTAACACGATAGAATCGAATCGCACAGCTAAGATAGTAAAAGAAAAGGATAAAAAGAATACAAATAACTATCGTCTTTTTACAGGATGAAAACAGTGAAGCAGCCGATGTGGAGAATAGCTGGGCCGGTCTATTGGCAAGCATCGGTTTGCTAGTGACCAGCGTAGCCGAACTGTTGGTTTCGGGCTACAGCTGTCTGACCTTGACCCCGAAGCTCTGCGGATGTCTTCGAGCGAGCAACGTCGACGAAGTAACAAACGATGGTCGACTGAAGACCCGTAACATGGTCCATCAGTGGGTCACCGCTCAGAACCACGTGCCGAAAAGCCAGCCGATTTACGTGGTGCAGCCGATGCTACCGATGCATCCGATGATCCAGGTGAGGCCGGATCCTCTCCCACGACCCTTCGTACTTGGCTACTACGGCTCGACCTCCGGCGAACTGGAGGTAGGGATAGGTCAGTGACACGCGAGCTAGAAAGTTCAGACGACAAGCGTCGAGAGAAACTCCGAGCTCCGGGCGATCTCCGTGCCTACATTTCGGAGATGCACGAGCTCGAGGTGCAGGTGTTTCTGTGTCAGCAGGATAAAGCAAGTCAGCTTCTCTCTCGCCTCGCTTTTCGGATTCCCCTTTGAGTTCTCGAGGATGCTCCAGGCGTAATACGTGTTTGCGGTCTGAATGCCTGCTAGATTCTTGCGGTGAATAGTTGCGATTGGTTTCGACCAGGAATGCGTGCTATGTTTATTCTCTCGTTGGTGAAGTTTACTTTTGTTTGCCGAGACGTGAGATGAGATGGTTTGTTTGGTGATTAAATAAGAGATCGGAAAGGAAGTTAATGTCTGGTTGAATGATAGCGGTAGACGATATGGAACATACAGTAGAATCCCATGTAACGCGGTGCTACCGTAGAACGTGATCAAAACATTGTTACTGCCCTCGTATAACGCGATTTGGAGAATAACGATGAAAGTAAAATGTTGCTTAAGAAAGTAATTGGGAGAAAATATCTGCGAATAATGAATATACCCAGTTCTGAAGCTGAATAATAGTGGAACCTAATTTTAAGCAATTCGATAATATGTTATATATATATATATATATATATATATATATATATATATATATATATATATATATATATATATATATATATATATATATATATGTATAAATTTCTTCATTATATATGTATTATATGTGTGTATATATATATGTTATATTATATTATATAATGATGAAATTTTTATTGTTCAAAACTAGAATGCATATTATCTTTTGTTACATCAAAAAACTTACTTAATTCTAACGTTTTGTACTGCGAATCCACATGTAACACATACATATAGCGCAGAATATAGCCGCGTTATGAGGGACAACTCTACTGTATTTATTTATTAATGTTTATGTGGTGAATGTCACAGTATTTAGTGAGGCTATAATAAGGAAATCTACTGTCTTAAATATAGATTCCATAAAGCTTAATAGTATAATCCTATTTTAATGTAAAAATAAAGAATAATAAATTCTATGCCTTTTTATATAATACAGAAGTGATTGACCTACTCGTCAATCGCACAGGCCAAACCGGTGTACCTAGAAACGTAAAATTTGCACAGTATACTTCTTTTATGACGTAAGCATGAGATAAAGAAAGATTTATGGAAACTACAGATCCTAAAGGGGGGAAAATGGGTCAAATTTTTTTACAGGATAACCGTATCTCTATGTCCACTGAAGTCAGAGACGTGAAATTCGGCATGCAAACTTTCCACTAGAAATAAACGAACACGTGTTTGGGCGTTTTTCGAAATTCAACCCCTAGAAACTGTTTAAAAAGAGTTTAAAAAAATAGTAAATTTAAATCCAAATACTGTGCGGCCAGTTGGCTATATTGTAAAGTAAATTTAATAAAATCCAAAACTCATGTTCGTAAACCGCTGTACATGCCATCTTCTTTTAATTGTAAATGAGTTAATCAAAGAGAGCTTGATGTACCGTGCGATTTTAATGGTGAATGATCTAGAATGGATGCAGTGAATGTATTTTATTATCTTGATGATGGTTGAACTTATTTAATAAGATACGGATATCGTCCTATTTAATATACTGAAGTAGATTAGGCAGAGAGAGGTTGATATCTAATGGAATTTTATATTAGTGACGGATGATTTAGAATGGATACAGTGGATTCATTTTATCTATTTTATAGGTGATCTAGTTGTTGAATTCTATTTGATGAGATGTAGGTGTTGTTTTGTCTAACAGTTAAGTGGGTTGGGCAGAGAGAGGTTGATGTTTAATGGAATGTTAGTGACGGGTAATTTACTGCAGATATATATGCGACATTGATTAATGTTCGTTTTTAATTTGAAAGTACTTTGCGGAATAGGTCATGTAGTGAATAATATGATGTGATCTGTATCAAACTAAATGTTACGTTATGTAAAGTATTAAGTTTGATATAAATGGATCAGTTTAAGTAATTATCTTTGAATCGCTTCTTTGCTTACGTTGTTATTTTTTAAGCGATTTTATAATTTAGGTGTATCGAGTGGTGATACTAGAATCACTCGACTTGCAAAATTGATAATTACGTTTTTCAATTTACAGCAATTCTCTTTCCATTAATATGACATATATCCTAATGTACGTTTCAACGTAGTGAATACTTTCCTAACATATTGATAAACATTCAATTTTATGACTGAAAGGTAAGATGAATTATTTTTATAAAAAAAAAAATGAACAAAAGTTCTTCCTTTCTTCCCTATTCATTTCAACCTATTTTTAGAGATTTCGCAATATGCAAAAATATGTGGTAATGCATAAATATTTCATTACATATGTTTCAATAGCATATTTAATATATTTTAATTAATATATAGTATAAATAATTATAAAAAATAGTACAGATAATTCTTTGATATACTACACATTTAATATACATTTTCGGATAAAGAAGAAAATCTTGGTCTTCGATGAATCGTGATTCCACTTAAACTCATACAAAGTACAAAGTATATACCAGTTATCGTAACCAAATATTAAAAATATTTTCCTTCCTTAAAAGATACAAGTTTTATAACGAAATCTAATCCCTAAATGTGTTATACACATCTCAACCATCATCTTCACAGTGTATTACTCCCAAGATTTAGACAATCTGTGAATATTACAAGTATTACATCTCATCACACAAATATTACATTTAATGTTATTACATATAACATACTCATTAAAATGAATTAGCTAGGAAAGCAGAAAATAGATATCTTCTATCGAGAAATCTTAATGATAGAAGTTCCTTGTGGATTGAAACTTGCTAAAACTAAAAAGAAAGAAAAAGACAACAAAATAATAAGTTAACAAATTCTACTTTGTGACAGTCGCCTTATGCAATGGCTGGCGGTCCTGCAAAATTTCCTGGAGGATTCGTGCCTGCTGGACCATTGCCCATAGCTGCCCCAGCTTATGGTGCCGTTCCTATGCTACCACACATGCCATACGCAGCTCGTCCTCCATCGCAAATCGTAGGTATCCGACTCAGCATAATACTCCCCCCGATAGAAACTATCGTCGTGTCAAAATAGCCATCAGTATCTTTGACATCGATTTCTGCCGTTTCCCTTTGCATATACAGGGTGGTTGGTAACTGGTGGTACAAGCGGAAAGGGGGTGATTCTACGCGAAAAAAAAAGTCGAAAATATAGAATAACAATTTTTCGTTCGAGGCTTTGTTTTCGAGAAAATCGACTTTGAATTTTCGCTCGGTACGCGTGCACTTTATCGCGTCTCGTTATAACGGATCTCACTGTAGATCGTTGTCTCGATGGAAAAATTAAAGAAAAATTTTTTATTCTACATTTTCGACTTCTTTTTACCAACCACCCTGTATAACCCTGTATATGATTTACGTTTGTATATTAAAACTTAATTGTTATCATCGTAAAACACATTATAATATAAATCGATTGTGGGTGGTTGATAACTGGTGGTACAAGTGAAAAGGGGGTGATTCTACGCGGAAAAAGAAGTCGAAAATATAGAATAAAAATTTTTTTTTAATTTTTCTTTTTTAATTTTTCCATCGAGACAACGATCTACAGTGAGATCCATTATAACGTACCGCACGCGTACCGAGCGAAAATTCAAAGTCGATTTTCTCGAAAACAAAGCCTCAAACGAAAAATTTTTATTGTATATTTTCGACTTCTTTTTTCGCGTAGAATCACCTCCTTTCCGCTTGTACCACCAGTTACCAACCACCCTATATAATCATATGCGTAACCACGGAAAAAATTCCTGAAGCGTTCTTGTCGCTCCTAATTGCTCTTTCGAAATCTTTCTTCGCAGATTTCAGTATTTGTGAAAGCGAAACGTAGCGAATTCTATTTCTTAAGGTCTCCTTTTGTACTTGATTTGATATGGAAATTAGATATATCTTTGTATTACGTATAATACGTAAGTGTTCTTAAGATTGTTGAAATTTCATGGAAAATGGTTAATCCCTTTCTTACTGTATTATTACACCATTGTATTTCTTATAGCACTTACATATCAATTAATTGGATTGCAGAATATTAAATTTCGTATCGCTTAGTTAGTAGTTCTTTCATAGGACTGCAAAAATTTCACGCTGTGAAAATCATGTATAGAACCTGATAAAAAGAAACGTTTCATTTAAAAATGAGAGTATGTGTCAATACTTTTCCTGACCATTCTATTTACTTGAATTCATTGAGAAAATAATCGATAATAGAAGATTGTATATAGAATATTGTGCCAAAATATTTCATCAAAATTCAAACTCTTGATAAATTTATAATATGACTATAATATACACATATACCTATATATAGCTCTGTAATGTCATATAATTAAGCCATCAGATTTAATAGAAGTGAAATTCATTTAAGAGATATGTCATCTTAAAATTTCTCTTGTATTTTCTTCGAAACTACAATGCTTTCTGATCCAACTATCGCGAAATCTCTAGAACTATACGTCAAATTTTCATCAAATTTTATTCTGTATAATTTACTATTGTTTATTATAGCAGAATTATAGAATTTTGCAGATATTTTAATTATTTGCAACATTCTTCTCTATTCAAATTATTATAATTTTGTTGCAACAAGGATTTGTTAATAATCCCCACCATCGCAAGATTAATTTTCAAGTTCTGAAAAATGTTATTAGAATACCTCAAAATTTCTAAATTAAAATAAAAGAAAATGAACACGAACCTCTAAATAATATCCAAAGCAAAAATCCATAAGTACGATCTGTTTTCACGAAAATAGTAGTATTTTGCAATTTAAAGCTTCATATCTTCGAAAGAAATTCAAAACCAATAATGTAATGACATAAATTTCATATGCACTATGTCATATTTTATTCTAAAAAAACAAAATTTTTATTATTTCTTTAAGGCAGACTAATGAAAGTAAAATTCATAACTACTGTATTTTCATTACTGTAAGGAATAAGAATAAGTACATAGAATAGTAATTTACAAATCAATTAAATTAATAAATTAACTATTTACTATTTTTGAGTGTTTTAAATAATCAAACATAAAAATAAAAATATATGTGAAATGTATACAAGTTTAAGAAATATATTTATTAAACACATATATCTAAGGAAGAAATTTCTTTAATATAAAATTGATTTAGATACAATATAATTTAGTATACTATCGCTTATATTCTTTAACGATAGTCGAAGGAGTAATGAATAATTATATTTAATTTTAGATTCGACCAAAGCAGAAACGTCACATAACTGTGGAACACGAAGACACCATGGAAAGGAAGAAACAGACTGAAAGAAAAACGGAGTCCCCAAAAAGGATGTCTTCTATAGGAGAAGACCAAGTAGATCTAGCTCAAACATACACAGGATTGGACAAAAAAATTTCAGAAGAATTCATTTCAATCGCTATGGATCCAGAAAGAAAGTCGAAAGCTTCCAGTAGTCACGGTAGTGAAATCGGAACCGCGAAAACCTCTTGAAAACATGATATCCACATTTTCAAGTTGTATCGTGTTACTTTCGTAATTAATGTACAAAATTCTTCTACATTTACGCATGTAAATGTGCATAATTTAGTATTAAAAGAAGAAAGTTTTTTATCATTTCAATTATCAACGCTTTGAAAATTTGTTAGACGCAAAATTCATTGTATGATTGTAATTGTATTAAAGAAGCCATTTGAAGACTTCTCTCGAGGCTCTATTTTTTTCTTTTTTTTTTTTTTTTTGTTATATGAGCGTACATTGTTACAAGTATATACAGGTACGCGTTGAAATTTTAATTAATTGTTGTTGTAGATATTAACTATTGACCTTTGGTAGCCTAAACTATTTTAATGATATCTGTTTAGAACAGAGAATAGATACATATTGTTGTGTTTCTAATTGTATAAAAATGATTATATTTAATAAGTAAGATTTAAAAAATTAGTAAATTTATTTATTTTTTATGGTATTTTATACCAGCTGTTGTTTATTATATGTACATTATTCATTGCAAAATGCAGCAATATGTACTTGGAGAAATAACTTAGGCTTTAAAGGAATAACATATAACTTTGTGTATTTGTTATAAAATAATTCCAAAGGTAAACTATAATTATAATATTTCACTTTATATAATGTAAGATAAAAGTATAAATTCATTTTAGATGCACAAGACTATTAAAGCGTTACATTGGAAAATGAATAAGAAAAGTTAAAATGTTTTATCTCTTTTTAATGGTTGAAAATTATCTGTACTTAAAAACTAAAGTTTTATACTGCCAAAGTTGTCTACATAATTTTTAGTATATATTAAAATATTATATATATTGTATACATATATACATATATACATACTTAATTCTTTTACTTTATAAATTTGTAAGAATATTTTTACAATTTTTATACTTGTGCTAGGTTTGGAACACATCCTGCGGAAAAATGACAATCATATTTCACTTGACTTTTTATTTTTCTCGCGAGTCACTAGAGGTTCTTACAAGTAATAACATTTCTTTGTTTAATTAGTGAATATATCATGATCTATTTCTTTGCAATCTAATAAACAAAATAACTTAACTTAAGAAAAATATAAAACTGAAACAAGCTGTACAGATATTACATTTACCTTTTAAAACATGTTTTATCATGTTTAATTTAAAATAATGATTATACAATAATATATGAAATCAATTTCAATATAGAATTGCAAAGAGCTAAAATGAAATACATTAAAATGTTTAACACAATCTTTGGAATGTGCGATTGCATATAGTAAACTAAACCCCTAAGATATCTGATTTTAAAATGATTTTTAAAAAATATACATAGATATATTATTAATTACATATAAAGAACGTAACACAAAACCTTACTATTTTTATTTGCATAAAATTATTCGAGTCATTTGTAATTATTGCTTTCTATAATTTAGCCTGTAAAAAGTTACACGTGATGCCGATTTAATATCGCCATGCTATTGTATAGTCGTAACGTCACTGCTCGAAATTAATTCGACGCAAAATCCATCGTGTATATATATAACGTGTAACATGTCATGAATAAATAAATTTAAAAAATAAAACTTGTCGAACGTAATTATTATCAACAAATAAAGGACACGAAATACAGCGCACTCATCTTTAAATACTGAACATTTTATTAATGAATTATAAATAGCCTATATGCAAGTATTATTTACATATTTAATTCGCTACAAACTGCTTACAATTATATGTAATCACATATGGCGTATATCTTTTAAAAAAGATGTGCATATATAACTAACATATACGCGAAAATATGTTGTACACGAAATATAAAAATATCTCACATTCTTTTAATAGGAATAAATTTCACTGTTCACTGTTATTACCGTTGTAACATCTCCGGACTACCAACTACCAGGATGAAAAAAGATTTTTCTAAGATTATTGTTATTATTTTTATTTGTTTTTAATTATCTCGTAGACTTCCAGTTCCGTTGTCGGTAACAAAATTCCTTCATCTTACGCATATAATTCCTCCTCGTCCAGCTTATTCTTTTTCTGCATCTGGAGCACAAAGATAACGACCCTGCCACCACTATTCTTCTGTGGCATTTGAGGTACCTGATCTGGACGGAGACACTTTCTCCTATAAAGTGGTGTCTGGTAATATACCGTAATTTTCAGCACAGTCTCAACAAATTCTCCCACCTTGTTGGGTACAAATATGCATATATACCTTTCAAATAACTATAATGTATTTTCCCTTGATCAACTGTTCAGAATATTCTCGGGGCATTCTTTTTTATCCTGTTGGTCCGGAGACGTTATATTACTACTTATTGTTATCACTATTATTTCTATAACAAAATATATAAAAATACATGTGTAAAACCATCACAATTATTGGAATACTTAATTCATAAATACATAAGAATACATCATACACAATACCATTAAGAACAATACCTTATCGTGAGTAATACATAACATAATGTAACAATTCTTTTAGATTCGCTATTAAGCGAATGAAATTATATTGTCGGCATTCCTTATTTTATTTCTTTTATAAGAGATAAAAAATTTGTTCAAGTAATCTTCGTTTTATGTAAAACATATATAGAAAAGGATGATAGATTACAGTTTGTGTATTCAGTTATATTTTCAACGAGATGTATAAGGCATAGATTTTTATGCAGTATTACTATGAATAATAGTAACTTTTGTCAATGTTACTATTATTATTACTGTTGTTGGTATTCGAAAAATGAAAATAGTTTTTAACATGTTGAAATACCTTGAACATTTTAAAATATAAATGTAAAAATACTTCTATAAAAATGCTATTGCAATTTTAAGTACTTGGTACCTAATTCAACATTGGGGGCTTACTTATTATCTTCATATATTTTGTTGAAACATCTACCTGTATAAAATCTAATCTCTTTCTGCAGTCACTACATATAAGCTCTTGTGTTTCTTAATGCATATTTTATAATTATCCTTTAGAAATGTATTGTATCGCATAGAATATAAAGGTACATGGGTACCTTACCACAAAAAAAGACAAATAGTTATTAAATGTATTATTTAAATAATGTAAGAGACGCTGTAGTCTAGTAAATTTTATATATAATTAGTTCAAATAAATACAATTGTTTGATGAGATAAGTTAAAAATACCACTTCCCACTGACAATTAATCTAGAATTTATATTTGTCAGCAAAAATTATGAACATTATAATGTAATGAGCGCTTTCCCTTTAATTAGAATTATAATACTATAATAACAGGTAGACTGTGCTATTGCTCGTTGCGCCAAAGTGAACAAATGCACATATTAAAATATCAACCCTGTTTCTACATACAACTCACTAATATCTATGTACAACTATTATGATACACTTTATACATTTCTCAAGTATGAATCTGTGCATTTATTAATCAAAATTGAAGACTATAGTACCTAATAAATATATATTAACAGATATATCACTAATGAAGTAATCTATCTTTCTTTGTATTTACCAACTGAATACTAATTAGTAGTATACAGTTAATTCAAGACTTGTTTAAACAAAAATGATTTTCATACATTGTTAAAATAATTAAAAGCATTTAAGTCATTCAAATCAGTTTATTAGCGATAAATCATGTGTTAAGTGTCGAAACAGTTTTATGGAAGACACTGTAGTATAAATATCATAGAACTAAGTTATTAAATTCATAGTTTAATAAACAGGATATATACAAGGCACTTGTTCAGTTCAGCCTCACAATCTTCAATTTTGATACACAAAGGAAATATTAATTGTTCATAAAGTATGACCTGCACTCTTTCTAGCAAACTACTGTCCTATAAAAATTACATCAAATTTGGAATAATATTGCTTTGCATAGGTTCTGATAATAAAACAATTGAACTAGTTTCAACTAGTATTTGATATATCTATATCAACTGTTTCTTCTTTGAGCAATGCCCGTTTATCTTCTTTACTAGTAGCTTGTCGTTTACCACCAACTTTGCGTTTACCTCTATTGAGTACACCATTTTCTTCATCCATCATACGCAAAATTTGCGTTTGATCAGAACTTTCTATCGGTGCGATCGAAATATCACGAACTGCACGAAATTTACCACAATTGTTTAAATGTTCATTTTCTAATCGGAAGAAATTCCAAACGAATCGCCTTAAAATGAATATATTTTTATATACTAATTACTCTAATTTAAATATTCATTGAGGTACATATAAATAATAAAATAACTAAAGACGTACCTAAAGACTTCAAGAGGTGCTACTATCGATGTCATTAAATCACTAGATACATATCCACACTCAATAAGAACGAAACTCGCGATCCATGCAAACCTCAGAATAAAATCCTCGATTATAGCAAAATAATAGAATCCCTAAAGAAGTATCAAGTGCAATAAATAATTGACTGAAAAAGAAAGATTAGAACATACTTTTATTTACATACCGCTGCTGAATATACTACTTCTTCGCGTAAGAATTTATTTTCACCAGCATTGCTATCTAAAAGACCCCAATCCATTTTTAAATCCCACGTTAGTGAATAAATAGAATTGACAATACAACTAAAGATCCAAAGCCACAACCATGGATTTTCCCAACGATTTGAATATTCCGCTAAAATTAATATTATTTATATCCTTGATTGAAAATAATATCAATCACATTAGAAAATTGTTTGTAACTTACCAGCATTGTACGCACACAGCGTATTAGATATGACAACAAGGAATGTAGTTGAATATTTTCCAGCATTAGCCAAATGTGGAAATGCCTCTTTAGAATCACGATATCGTCGTATACATTGTGCAAAACGAAACCATGCAGGTAGACAATTAACGATAGGTCTAACAATTAAGGATCCAGACATACATTGCGTAGTATCTCCTGCTTCTAGCCAATTTCCATTGGTAATATAAAAACACGTTAAAAAGTGGAAGTCTAACAGTGCTGTGGCCATACTATTTAATTGATCTGCTAACCAGAAATCAGCAAAATTCACGTACGCAAATGGCGATATTAAAACTCTTCCCTAAAGATAAAAATAAAATTTTATTTCCTATAAATTGAAGCAATTCTTACAATGTATGTTATGTTAATAGTACTTACAATGATCTTTAATAACCAAAATCGTGCCTCGTGACGAAACATTTTTAACGGATTTAAGAGAAATGCTAACATAATACAGACTAAAACTAATGGATTCACATATGGAGGAATGCTTAAGCTGACACTGTATAAAAAACTTAATAAACTGAGAGTCCATATAACTCCAAGAACAGCCGCTAATTCCATAAGATGTTGTTCAGATAAATGGTTTCGCGGATCCAATTCAAATATCAACACGTGATTCACACCGGACGATCGCCATCCATAAACATTCACGCCAATAAGAAACAAAAATTGTATAATAAGCAGAGGTCCACGATATAATCTAAATGCAATTTTTAAGTTTTCACCACCATCGTGAAATATTGCTAGAAATAAAATAAAAGAAAATAGAGTATATAATTATATTTACTTTAGTTATTACATACTTCTTGTTATTACCTGAAAGTACAACTGCCACAAAGAGAACAATGAAACTACCAGAAAATAATCCAACTTTAAAAGTGGTCCATGGACTTTGATGCTCACCTAAAGGTGGTACACGTAAACGTTTCATTGCGCGTTGTCTGTCTCCACCTTCTAAATCGTTTGTTACTGTAGTTTCTGTATCTTGTATGAGATTGTCTATATCTTTTGATGTATAAAAATGTGCGGTTTCTACACATTCCATCCTCCATTTTGATCCACTATCTACAGACAATAACTGAAAATAGAAATAAAGATAATATTACACGATGTACATATAAGACACAAATTGCTATGATGTATGAGGTGTGCTGAGTTTTTACTTGTGTTTAATAGGATAAGGGACTTTAAAATAAGTATTAGTTCTTTCCTTATTTTTTCATTATTGTTTAAATGAACCTGTAAACCTAGAGAAATACAACAAAAATAAGTATGAATTAATGCAACAATAAGAAACAAAATCTCTTTTTCTATGTACCTTGTCGTGTTTTTTAAGAATCTTTCGAAAACCAGTGTAATTAAGATTTTGATAGTTCTGAAGAAGTATAAGAGACAAATAAAATTCTGAGAATGCAAGTTTCAATTCTCTCAGCTTCCTTGTTGGTAAATGAGGCTTAACATTCACTTTCCCCTTATTTTTCCCTCCACCATGTTGTAATTCTAATGCTGTCTTCAATTCGCTTTGAAGAGCTGCATATTTACGAGTGGCTTCTGCTAACTTTTCTATACATATATAAAGAAGATCAATGTTTATTTAAATGTTTTATTCTTAATAGATACGATTGTAAATTTCCATTTATTTGAATTTATATGTACATAATCATATAGAACATCCTTACCAGAATAAAAAGTATTAATTTTCTTCAATTCACGGTCACAAAACGTAAAAAATACTTCATCAAAAGAAGCAAAGTGTCGAGATATCACTTCTGGTTCAACACTTTCAGCTGACGGTGCTTCTTCTACAGCAGTATAGAGCATTGCCTTCATTTCCTATTAACCCAAATAGGTCATTTTAATTAGTAGTGTAATGATCTTTCATTGCACAAAGTGCTCCAGAATAAGCAGGAAATATTTTAGGAGTGCCTTTGGAAAACCTAAACTATAAAAAGTTCATATGAGGATATATCCTATTTGATTTTCTTTTCAAATTATAATAGATTTTGTTTTGCAATTCATATTTCTTTCCATAGACAAATATTGTGTTTCTCAAGTTTCCAGCAAATATAGACTACATCTGGATATTTAAAAATTGTAAAACAGTCATTGGTAAGATATCTGCAAGCTTGCATTGGAATACAAAGATACCATCTCAAACACCTTTTATGAAAAGTAGTATATAAAGTAGTGTATAAAATAAAAAATAAAAATTAAATCCACTATAACTCGAAAACAAAGTCAAGTAAGATATATTTATATGAAATCTTTTTATTGTTTATATATGCAGAAGCTACTCCTAAAATATTTCCTACTTATTCTGAGACACCCGTATGTCTCCATTGGCATAGAAATAAATTTTTAACAAAGATAATTAAAATATAAATATTTTAATTTTCAATACTATTTTATTTTACCTCATAGCTTATGTATTGCTTACGCCACTCAGGCGTAATGTGAGCAGACAGATGTTCTGCAAACTTCATCTTGCTTCAATTAACGCAATAATCTGCAATAAACAAATTCATTTAAATTATTGCTAAAGTGATATAAATATATAATATTAAAAATTTCCATAAAATAATTATGTATATAATAAAGCATATATAAAAGAATGAGATATATAAATGAGATACAAAGTGAGAAAATCATATATTATTATTATTGAAGAAACTTCTTTATTTCTATAGTCTATATATCTTCATAAACATTTACTCGATGTATTAATTTATTATTGCAAACAGCGTATGCCAAAAAAGTAAAAAAATAATAAAGTGAGCAAAATGAAATATTATAGTAATATAATTACAAAGTAGAAAATGAAAAGATGAACAATTGAATCAAATGTTTCGTTTCACGCTCATCTTTAAGGAATTAAACCACGAAAGAGGTTACATACAACACATATAATGCACTTAAAACCTTTGTCGGCAGTACTAAGTCAATATTTTCTAAATTCGTTTACTTCATGATAAATTATTATTACTTACATATATATGGATGTCTTTATTCTTACTTCTTACGTTTAGCTGTCAAGCTTTACACGACACATAGCACCATTGTTTTTATACGTACAGGCGATATTCATTAGACAGCTATAAGTCTTTTTATTACTTAATTTAGAACGCTTTTCGCGAAGATAGATAGCTTCTAGTGTCCATTTGCCAGTAAGGATTGACGAGAATTTTCCGATTAAATACCTTTGATAATCTCATCGCTCGAAGATTTATTTCAGTTAGATAAAATGCTTATATGTGATATATATATAATCTATAATAGTTGTACGTAGTTTATAATGTTAAGCATTCGTATTTCGATTCTTATTTTACAAAAAAGGATTTTGTTTATATGTTTACAAACTTTTTATATTTATTTTATTTAACCGAATTATATCCATCAAATAGTTGATTATATATAAAAAAAATAGAACTATAGCACACAAATAATTACAAACATTTGTATTTGAAGTTGGCTATGTGGATTTTTGTATTTTTTATCAGATATTGAGTTCTTTGAGACAATCTTTTATTATATTATTACGCTCAGAATATTCTCTCAATTAACATTTACTTTGAATTTAATTTTTAATGTAGATAAAACATTTTTTTCAATTTTGTCAAGGATTTTTAATTGTTATAACATAATAAAATTTTATTAAATATGTATGTGAATTCAATCTTCTACTTCGTAAAAGATACGTATACATATGTATGCAACATGCACAAATATATATTTAAATATATATAAACAAAACTATTAAATATATAAAAAATAAAATATTATAACATCATAAGATAAATAGTATAATGCGTAAAAAAATGTATAAAACATTAAAAATATAGTTTTAGAAGATTGTATAATAATTATCTTTTAAAGAGTAATTATGCGTATGTATAATCAATAATGGAAGAAGATTCTTAATGTAATTCTTTTCAAATGAAAAAAAAGTGGATTTTATCTGTTTATATTTAATTTAATTAATATCCAGTATAACAAAAAATAATACAAAACAAATAAGTTACATCAACAATTAACATTACACAGTTTACATTGATAATATTTTGACTAGATATATCATTTATTTAAAATCTAAAATGTTTTCATATATTTAAAGTCATTTTTGGTAATGTTATCTGGAACTTTTATATCTGTCTTTTTTTCACGAATTATTTTCGTAAAATGATTTATGCGCTTTTATTTGCTAACTTATACTCATATATATGATATATATGTGTGTGTGTGTGTGTGTGTGTGTATAAATGCAAATATTTGCATATTTATTCTAATAAACCGTTTTATAGATGGCGCTATAAAAAACGTACATACTATATCAGTTATACATATAATATATATATATTTTTTAGACTGCACATACTACAAGCTGCTACAAGCCAACAAGTTAACAATACACATATAGTGCCTTTGCAAAGCTGCAAAATTAATCATTACATCAAGTTTACAAATTATAATGTTTTCTCTAAATATTGTATATATTAAAACGAACTAAGTAGATTATTCAATAAGTACTATAAAGAAAAAAAAGCTTTAAACAGGAAAGGACAACTTATCATTACTATAAAATTTGTAAGTATATTTCTCTGCTTTTTATATTTATATTTTTTTAGTTTTATCATGTTGGAAAGATTGGAATTTAGTTCCAAGTATGGTTTCAAGTTAATGTTGTAGTACTCACATATAAAAAACACGTGTACATTTGTACAAGAATAATATTAATGCCTATATTATAAGAACTAATTTTTAAAATATTATTTCTGTAAATAATAAATCTAAGACAACTTGTATTTTAAATAGTTAGTATTAACTATGTTAATGTCATGTTTTAATTTATTAGAGAATAAAATTGATAAAATATTTGTAATATATTAATTTTTTATGTGTAATATAAATAATAAACTTAGTTTTTATTTTTCCAGAATGCATAATATTTTATAGTTAATCCAAACCTAAGATACCATGAACCGTTTACTACTATTATTATTCTTCGTTAATTTCATAAATAATAGTATATCATGGGAGACTTTTATGAGGGGTCGAAGCAAATATGGTAATCTAGGTGCTCCAATTTTATCTGAAGATCATGAACTTCCAAGTGCTGAATGGTTTACACAGTTTCTAGATCACTTTAATCCAACTGATGCACGTGTTTGGCAACAGGTAATATAAGAATATATTAAATATTTCTTAATTTTTATTTTATAATATAAATTCTTTTATTATTTTTTCAGAGATATTTTGTAAATGGAGAGTACTATAAGAAAGGTGGTCCAGTATTTTTGATGATAAGTGGTGAAGCTGCAGCAAATGCTAAATGGATGGTAGAAGGTCAATGGATCGAATATGCTAAGCAATTTGGAGCACTGTGTTTTCAAGTGGAACACCGCTTTTATGGGCAAAGTCAACCCACTTCGTATGTAACATTGTTTATAAAATATATAATTGATACATTTTAAGTTATAATGTTATGTTTTCGTTATCTGCAGGGATCTGGGTGTGAAAAATTTAATGTATCTTTCATCGCAACAGGCACTTGCAGATTTGGCTTACTTTATACAACTCATGAATATTAATTACAAGTTACCAGCTGGTACTAAATGGATTGCATTTGGAGGATCATATGCTGGATCATTAGCTGCTTGGTTGCGTTATAAATATCCTCATTTAGTACATGGTGCTGTTTCTGCTAGTGGTCCTTTATTAGCAGAAATTGATTTTCAAGGTAAATATAAAATACACTTAAATACAAAAAATATTTTATTTAAAACAGAAGTGTTTTATATTAATAATTATACTTTATAGAATACTTTGTTGTTGTCGAGAATGCCCTCAAAGAACATTCTGAAGCATGTGTAAATGCAATACTAGAAGCAAACAAACAATTTCACATAATGTTACATCATCCTATCGGTCAACAAGGAATAGCTAAAAAATTTATGTAAGTAAAAGTAACATTCTTCATTTACAGATCAAATATATCATTATTGGAAAATTATTTTTACTTATAGTTTATGTGATCCAATCAATGAACATACCAAACGTAATGATATTTCGAATTTGTATGAAACAATAGCAAGTATCTTTGCTGGTATTGTACAGTACAATAAAGACAATCGTAATAATTCCGCAATGGCTAATCTTACTATCGATAGTGCCTGCGACATATTAACGAACGAAACATTGGGTATTGCTATTGACAGACTTGCAATTTTGAGCACTAAAATATTACAGGCATCAGAAAAAAAGTGTTTGGATTATATGTATAATAAAATGATTCATAAACTTCGTAACATAACATGGGCTAGCGAAGAAGCAGAAGGGGGTAATGTATTTTTTTACTTATATTATTGCTGTTTTCATTTTTATTTATTGTATTTTAAAATATATTTTTTGTAGGACGCCAATGGACGTACCAAACGTGTACAGAATTTGGATTCTTTCAAACTTCGACAGCACGCCCAAAATTATTTAGTGAAACTTTCCCAGTAGATTTCTTTGTACAACAATGCATTGATATATTTGGACCAAGGTTTATTTAAAATTACGATAAATACATTTCTCAATTATGATAAATCATTAGCTATAAAATTATAACATTTCCGTATTCTAACAGGTACAATATTCATTTGCTGAATTCGGCAGTGAATAGAACAAATATTTTATATGGAGGATTAGATTTAAAGACTACAAATGTAGTATTTGTACATGGATCAATTGATCCTTGGCATGTTTTGGGAATTACAAAA
Organism: Bombus huntii; assembly: GCF_024542735.1. Lineage (NCBI taxonomy): Eukaryota > Metazoa > Arthropoda > Insecta > Hymenoptera > Apidae > Bombus > Bombus huntii. The sequence goes on from NC_066238.1 coordinate 24,372,562, forward strand.
TCACCAAATCCGCAAATACCTGCCATTTATATTGATGGTGTGTACATATTGATTGAAATTTTTCATTTTTCATGTAATATAAAAAATTTATTTATTATTATGACCATAGGTACTGCTCATTGTGCCAACATGTATCCTCCTTCCAAAAATGATCCACTTCAGTTAAAAGCTGCCAGAGTTGAGGTTGGACATTTAATAGATGAATGGCTGCATAATTAAATATGATATTTTTAACGCTGTGTGTGCTACATTTAACTACTTTATGATAAGTAGTTTTTTATTTTTGAAACAAAAATGATGTATTAAAAGAATTAAATTTATTTTATTAACTTTTTGAACAATTTGTATTTTCCTTTATGAACTTCTGTGAAACAATTATGATACATAAATATTTTTAGTTCAAATAATTCGTGCATAACTAAGACTAAAACTAACTATGTACGTACATAACAAGTTACTGAAGATACACGAGTGTTCACCATTCTGTGTTTATGTTTAAATCACAAGAATGCATGTATAGATACAATTAAACAAGTTTGCCCATAATGGCACTATTACAATTTTTTGTGGATTACTGAAGTATTAAATAAATACATGTACAAACTTACTATGAATATCTTACGTCAGTCAATGAATAAATACATATCTATTAATTATATATGTTTTATTCTTGACAAGCATGGGAAAAAATGTTCAACTGGTTAAAATAATACTAAACATAAATAATTCATTAAGGTGTTTTAAAATCTGCAAAAACAGATCCGACATGAATTTTAATAAGTGTAAAGTGTCTTAAAATGAGCACCATAACTAAATGAATTTTGATTCTGATATGGATAGCGTCGGCCTTTCCTTAACGGTACCATCTTCGAATATCGTTTCGTTATGAGTTTGTTCGATTCCTTTAAGGCGAGGCCAAGGTGCCCATTACAGATATTGATCAACCGAGTATGCGTATGATTTTCGTAAAATATTGTCAATCCTATTATAATCAAACATTCTTATAATAGTTTGTATAGAATTCGTTTAAAAATTATTAGAATTCGTTTGATCAGTAATTATACATATACATATATTACTCTCTCATTTTTTTGGCATATCCTTCGATCAACTCGTGATCCTCCTACATTCACAACTTTCATCTTTGACTTACGCTACTGCAGTATACGGTATTTACATTACGTAACAAGGTAGTCGTAAATAATTTACTGTATAACAGAACAATAAATGTAGGATGAATTAGTTTTTCTATCTATGAATCACGCTTAAAAATTCTCCTACGCAACGTTTGAATTGTTCACCACGTTCTTTTAAGTTTCCATTTTAAATGGAGTTACAAATTATTTCGTAAATGATATAGCAGAATATATGGATGGATGGTGATTTAATGCTAAGAAGAAGATGAAATATAAGAAAACTTATCCACATGAAACTTTATTTAAAAAAAAAAAATGATTTTAAATATTTGTCAAATGTTTGTTATGATATATATGCATTTGGTAATATTTTATTTTACTGACTTCTTCGTCAAATGACTACAAAAAATTGTTTTACGAATATTATATATACATATACATATTTCTTGAAAAAATTTGGGATAAAAATTTATAATTTGTGATAAATATACATTCTTTTAAGTAAACTTTGAATTGTAAATGGCAAACAATATGCATTTTTGATATTCTAACTTACAATTAGTTGAATTACTAGAAACAATTAGTTGAATTTTAAACACAAGATTTTATACGTGTTTCAAAATGTATTATATATATGTAATTTAGATCTAGAATATTATAGAAAATGTCAACAATCTACCTCAAAAGCTTTTTGAGATAGATGTGCTTTTCTATAAAAAATAAAGTTATTTAGGAATTAAAATTGAAATCGAAGCAACGTATGAATTCATCAATTTTTTTCTTGAAGAATCAGATCAATATATAAAATCCACATAGTACTGTATTTAAAAAATAAAAAAAGATGTTTATATATAAAAATACACATACACAAGAAGAATTTCACCTATGTAAACAAATTTGAACACTACTGTCTACATACAAATATTTTTAAATCAAAATATTACCAAATAAACATTCAATTAATTATATCCTTCACATTCAACAAATAATCAAAGATACATTAGCTGAAATTAAAACTCTATATTGAAGGCAGTTTACCTTACATTTTGCAAGTATTTCTTAACATAAAGTCACCATCTTCCAGTGCGTCACCATTTATAAAATATGCATACAGCATAAAAAAAGACAGCTTGCTCGTGATCCAATCGCGACTCGTCACAATAATCGATTCACCGAAAATCTCAAAAAAATAAGCGGTTCTAGGTAACCGATTTTGTGTTCAGTATCTGTGATGAGACTGAGATTGCCTCCACTCGGGCGTAGAGTTACCGTGGTGATGATGATGATGATGATGATGGCGTTTCTTGTCAGAAATGCTGGCGTGCTTGTTAGACGGGTACGTGGCTACATCGCTCACAACTAATTCTGAACCATCTCTCTCGGTGTTGTTGCCACGGTAATTTTCTCGGTATCCTGGTTCATCCAGGGTCTCCTTGCGACGAAGAGGAGGATGATTGGTCTTATGACCGGCCGTCTCATGCAGATTTTCCCAAGCTTGACGGTAATATCGATTCAGTCCTCCTCGACTCTCAGAGGAACTGCTTCCAAAGCTGGCCACGGTATTGCAATCTGGAGATGCACGGTGTCGGTAATGCTTGCTGCTTCTACCGCGATTTCTGTGTGAATAGGTTAAGATATTTATTATTATTTCAACTTCGGCACCTTTCTGCATAATGATTTACTGGTAATATCTATAGATTGAAAAAATGATAAGTTGTAGGTTACAGATTTAAGTTGTACAACTTTACTATTTTATATAGAACATTTGTCGAATAAGACTATTGAATGGTAATTTGTAAAATTGATGTACAGAAGTAGTTTTCTAGAAAACTAATGTATAGAAGGTAACTTATAATTTGTAATATGTAACATTTCACTACTAACGTTAGTTGTATTGTGCAAGAGGGACCAAGTATTATTTTAAATTATTATTTTCTTTTTCTAACCTGAATACGGTACAATATCATTGTTGTGTTTAATTTATACATCTTGGGTATACATTTATGGCATAAATGAAGTCAGAAGAGATTCTGTAGTTCAAAATAAAGTGAAAATAAAAAAATAAAATTGCGTCGAAAATTTCATTTTATAGAAAATCGTGTTTGGAAACTTATCACATAGGTATTCATGTATTTGATTGATTTTCGACTGGATAGGAGTAAGGAATTGACAGGATGTTATTCTACATCGGAAAATAAATTAAATTTTTTCGACCCGAAAATATACAATAAAATGTATTCGTTTAAAGCCTAATTTTCAAGAAAATAAAATTTGAAAATTTGTCGAATATGCGATTTCTTGACCAAATAGAATCAAACTTTATTTCCTTCAAAAGGAAGCTTCAAACGACAAATTTTTATTTTACATTTTATTTATTCCTGTATAGCTGGGAATGAAGAAAATATATATGTACTTGAAAAGTTACACATATACATTTTTTCGAAAATAAATGCTTCGATGTAATTTTGTTATTTTTATTTTGAATTCAGAATCTGCCTGATTTCATTCGTTTTAGACCCACAGTGTATTTATAACTAATAATTTATGATCTTCCTTCCTTCTTCTTAGGAACATATATATATATAGTAAGCAAGATATATATGCGGTTTGTTGTATCGTCGATTTGGCTTTCAGATATTTAGATTGTTCCTTATAGAAAATTCTTATTCAAATATTTCTGGTTTTTATTATAATACTTTAGTCCAGAAACTGAAGCCAAATCGATTGTTTCATTTTGTATTATGTATGTCTGTTTGGGAAATATAATTTAGCGAAGTGTAATTGAAGCAATTTGTAGTGAAATCATTAGCAATACCACCACCAATTTAAAGATGAAAGGAGCACAAATAGTTAGATATAGATATATTAGGAGAAGCAAATAGTTAGATATAGATATATTAGGAGTTTATTATAATTTAAGTCCCTTGTGATTTTACTAAAATTATTTTAGTATATATAGTGAGCCATTTTCTAGTAATCATCGCATTTTTCCTTCAGCATAGCTTATTGTACTACCAGAAACTTTATGAAACATTATCAAACTATGCTATTAAATAAATTTTAATATCCACAGATATAATTGTGAATATAGAGATATTAAATTTTAAATTGTTGAGATTATACAAATATGTTTAGTTGTCAATTTAAAGTTCTATATTTACAGTAACTTCCAAAACTGTTGCAACACTCTTTAAAACTGAATAACTACTTAAAAATAGGACCAAACGGTTTGAATATTTTTGATAAGTTAGGAGGATTAGTTTACTAGATGATGTATAAAAAAAGTTTTAAAAAAATTGCAATTGGTTGGAATCGCTAGGAAAGAAAGTAAAGATCGCATTTCCCAAAATTTTTTCTTGTACTTGTAATGAAACTTTAAAGAACACATTTCGAACATTTCGACATACATATATGTAGAAAATTTTATTGAAATTGGTTGACGCGGAAAGAAGAGACAGACACCGAAAGACCAGGCCATGAAAACTGTGTTTCTAGGCATCTTTAAACGTTTGTAGCTCATAGCAGCGTTAACCGATTTCGATGAAATTTTCAGCATGTATATAACTGATATAAATGTCTAAAATGTATTGTTTAAATTTTCATTACAAGCCCAGACAAAGAAGTTGCGGAAAATGTAATCTTTGCTTTCTTTCTTGGCGATTCCGACCAGTTGTAGCTTTTTCAAAAATTTTTTTATACGTGATCTAGTAAAATAATCTTCCTAATTTCTAAAAAAATCCAAATCATTTGGTCTAATTTTAAAAAGGTTATTCAGTCTCAATGGGTATGGTAATTTTGAATGTCACTGGAATTTCATACATTCAGTTTTATCGTATTCAGCCATAATTATATCATGCTATTATTTCTTATTATTTAAGCCTATAAATATCAATTAATTAAAGTTATCTGACAATTTAATGATGTTCCACGTTTTTAAACCGAAGTAATAGTAGAGTTATATCAAATATAACAATAGAAAGTATTTTTACGAGCAATGAAATATCGAAGCACAAATAATCAAATGAAAGTTGGAAAAACAGTTGAATATGTGCATTAGTACTAAATTGTTAAAAAAATTCACGTGTATTGAATAGAAGGAGTATATTGAGAAATAAAATATGGAAGCACAGCGGTATTTTAAGTTGAAAAGTTAAAGCTTCAGAATTAGGTATTAATACACTAACAAAATATACAGGGTGGTTGGTAACTGGTGGTACAAGCGGAAAAGAGGTGATTCTACGCGAAAAAAGAAATCGAAAATATAGAATAAAAATTTTTCGTTCGAGGCTTTGTTTTCGAGAAAATCGACTTTGAATCCTCGCTCGGTACGCGTGCGGTACGTTATAATGGATCTCACTATAGATCGTTGTCTCGATGGAAGAATTTAGAAAAGAAAAAAAATGTTTATTCTATATTTTCGACTTCTTTTTTCGCGTAGAATCACCCCCTTTCCGCTTGTACCACCACTTACCAACCACCCTGTATATCTCTATATTGCATAAGTTGACATATAGTGGAAATATCCAGTTTGTGCAAACCTATAACATAAACCAGCAAGCAAGTAGAAACATTCAGTTTGCTCAAGTTTGTATAATTCACGAGCGAAGTCAATAGGCTGATCACGTGCCGGTTTATTTGATTTAAACATTGATATTATCGAATCGAAACTATCTCTTGAATGGCCTTGTTCAAAAGTGTTAGGTCATCTCGTATTTTTAATAAAATGTTGGTATTTCGTATAGATTATAAATTTTCAATTACAGGCGTGTTTTAATAAAATCATTATGTATATTAGTAGTGTATAATTTCGTCACTGTATAAATACTATTTCTTGATGTCTTTATTATATATTTAATTTTTCCCAATTTTGAGCTAATGTAATAACTGTTTTACGACTTTTGAGCGATGATGTACAACGTCCCTCGGCAACAAGATTTGAACGTGAAAGAGTTAATAAAAAATCAGTGCGAATATCAGTTTAGAAGAACTTTTCATGCGAATTGAGTTATGTTTAATAGTCAACAAAATATTATTATATTTCTTCCACTAATTACTTGCTTGTAATTACTTTGTCCTATTTAAGCTATCTAGCAATTACTGTTTCTTCATTTATTCAAATCACGAACCATTATTGATCGATGGGCAAGTTATCTTAATTCAGAGACAATTACTTTTCAGAAACTGAGCAAATTTTTTCATAGAACACTTCATCCCATCAAACTCTAAACTTCCCACTATACGTATATTCTTCCCTGTAAATCAAATCTCTTCCATTAACGGAAAGGATAGTGCCCAGTCCTATTTAAACGATGTGCTAAGAAAACAGTATACACAGATGAAGCTACTTGGGGGGGAAGAAAGTGCGTGAACGCTGCATTGACGTGTGTGCGTCCGGAAGGAGAGGAGAAGCTTTAAAAATACACTTCGTGGTGAGCTGTGGTGAACGAGCTATCGCTATATATGGGTGCTCATTATAAACGTTGCTCGTTTACCTTGACTAGTAATCACTCGCGAGGGTGGCGCATGGCGGTTGTAGTGGTACGTGGTGATGGTTGATGTAGTGGTGGGCGGTGGTTGCGTGGAGGGTGAGGGCGATAATGGTGGACTATATATGTATGTATATATAGGAAGTAATTGTTTGATAATCTTAAAGAGAAGGGTTGGAAAAGTATCCAGCGCGATGGGCCGCCGAGAGACCGAAGGAATAAGGATGATCGGTGCCGCGGCGAGCCGTCAAGTCGCGGCGCCCCAGGTGCTGGTCGGGGAAGGGCAGCGCCAGTAGCGTATACCAACGCGAGGGCATCCCGGTATCACCCCTTCCAAGGCCACCACTACCGCCACCCCTCAACGCACCAACCCCACCAAGCCCCCTGCGGCGCCTTCCTCTGACGCTGCCACTGCCGCTAGCCACCGCAACGCAAATGGGCTCAGTGTTAATTGTTATTTCTTGATCGTTACCTAGTTTCCTCCGATCAATCTTTTCCTTTTTTTTTTTTTTTCTTTTATTTTTTCCACTTCTTAAAATTATTTCTTTTTTGCGGACGTTACTATTTCTTTTTTAACACTTTGCGATCGTATTCAGCTGAGATATGGGCACCGTGCTAGTTGGGATTAATTTTCATCGAACGGATACTAATAATTAAATTGCGGATTTTTACGCGTTTTCATTTTATGCAAATTCAGGGGCGTAAAATGTATAGAATGTGCGAAATAATGTGCGAAAATATATAAAATAATCCGAATACTGTGTTCATTATAACACATATATCTGTCTTGATTTTACTTTTTTTTAATTATATTGATATATGTCAAGAAAATATGCAAAATATGAATTTGCATAAAAATCCGCGGTTTACTAATGATATAACAGCACGAAATATCCGACGAACCAAAATGAAATTATCGCTATTTTCGATTCCAAAGTATATACAGGGTGGTTGGCAACTGGTGGTACAAGCGGAAAGGGGGTGATTCTACGTGGAAAAAGAAGTCGAAAATACAGAATAAAATTTTTTTTTTAATTTTTCCATCGAGACAACGATCTACAGTGAGATCCGTTATAACGAGACGCGATAAAGTGCACGCGCACCGACCGACAATTCAAAGTCGATTTTCTCGAAAACAAAGCTTCAAACGAAAAATTTTTATTCTATATTTTCGACTTCTTTTTTCGCGTAGAATCACCCCCTTTCCGCTTGTACCACCAGTTACCAACCACCCTGTATATATATTGTATCATTCAGTTTTCTTTTTGCTATTTTGGAGCATCCTTTATCAAATAATTCAAGATAAGAAAATACTTAATTGCATTAATTTGCAGAATCCTATTAAGATGTATCTTCGAAGTGAAATATGTTGTCAATATGAAAAGTTAATATGATTATACAATTAGAACGGTTCTTTTTTTTTTGGTAGCTGAGAATAAACATACGACCACAAAGGGTTAATGCTGATAATTTTTCTCTTCCCGTGAATGATTGTTTTATTGGTTGGATTAACCCTTTCGTTGCTGAGATAATTTTTAAATGTAAATCTTCATCTGTTAATGTATGTAACAATTGAATTTTCGTGGCAAATATATCGTTAAAGAAAAGTGAGTATTTTAGACATTATACACTGCGTCCCATAACTATAAAACCATTCTAAACTCTTCAATTCTTATACAAATAAATTAGAATTATATTCGAATGTTCAAAATCGAAGAATTAAGCTTATTGAAATATGATATTACGACGAAATATAAAAATTATAATACAACATATAAAAATTGAAAGTTTTTGGATGGTTTTATAATTATAAGACGCAGTGTATAAATAGATTTGTTAACTTTTTAGATTATACAATGTAAATGTTGAGGTAAATGTTTTATACTTTAAACTTTGTAATTCTCGATGTTATAGTTAATTACAATTTTTGTTGTATGTATATCGTGTATAAAATAGGTAATTAACAGCAATGAAAGGATTAGTTTGAATCTTCTATGTAGACAAGTTTGTCTACTTTTAAATTTCTAACCCTTTCGTCATGGAAAATAATCTACAATAATTTGTTCTCTTGAGGAAAAAAAAATATTGTACGCAATCTCATTAATAAATTATCTTTGACGCAATGAAAGATGCTGAGAATGCTTCTTTTGAAAAGAATAGATCACGTTAGTAATATCAATTTTAAAGAATTGTAATGAATATAATTAGGGACATGTATGGTTTGATTAACAAACATGGACTTTCAATTTAGAAAGTGTTAATCACCTGCGAAAGGGTCGATCATTTTGCCGTTTTTTATAATTGTATTCTGTTATAACAAAAATTAAGAAAAATCTTGTTCTACATTTTCTAACACAAAAATCATATGTATGTCTTATGTGAATTTTTTAATCAAACAGAATAATTCATATTTTGGTCAAAGATGCAATAGAATTTCTCATTTGAATTTCTGTTAAGAATTCGTGTTAAATCATTCTATAAGGTACATCATTTTTTTATAATATATTTTCTGTTCTTCCTCCTTTTTTCAAGATCAGATTACTTTATATGAATTCAATGATAATATAATGTTCTGTATTATAATTTCGAAATTTCAATGATTTCAATGTCTGCAAAAACTAACGTTTGGACTAAAACTCCATTAAAAAAGAAATTGCGATTCCTATGTCTCTAAAACGTATGAAACTAAAAAAAAAAAAAAATATTGCGTTTCTAAGAATTCTAAAGTTTCCAGTCTTTCGAATAATAAAGATTTTGCAATATTTCTTTTATCGACCAAAACCTGGAGTGTAGTTCGTTGTAAACTTTTAAGCTGCATCGAAAATAATTCACAATGCACATCATAAAAGTGTAATTTAGATATGGATGGAAATTTTCCAGAAGATATCTTGGTCTAGTAATGTTGTATTTTTTCGCTTAAAATGCAATGTTTTACAGTATGCTGCTTAAAAACAACATTTATAACATTACCAGTCGACGATATTAAAAACAAAAATATAATGGAAATTAAGAGGGCTTGGAGGTTATTGATTTTTATACGTTTTCTTCTGCAAAGACTGTTTACGTAACAACTCTTTGTCACACTAGATATAATGCCCGGAATGAATTACAAATTACAATATTTCGAGGGAGCTACGAAACGCGAGTTTAGATAAGAAGAGAATAGGCAAGAAGACAGGTGAAAGAATAAAGAAAGTTTAAACAAATGTAGAGTAAGCGATACAATATACACACGTAGGATCAAAGAGCGAATGTATTGTATGTATATAGAAGCTATAGTTATGCATAGTCTGTCCAAGAAATAATGCCTGTTAGAGAAGTCGAAGGCAATACAATTTTTAAATTGCAGATAGCAAGAGAACGAGATGATTACCAATATAACACGTTTCATGACACAAGAATCTAAAAGTCAAAATGGGAACAATGTAACATGCATCTACGCTACGTATATTTGAATATTTACGGTAATTGATAGTGAATGGTAATGACGAGAAAACCAGTCTTTTAAAAAAGTAGGTTGCCATCGAGCCATTAGAGAATTAGTAAGAAATTTCCTCCTTGTAATAGAGTAATACGATAAAAGGAAATAATATATGTGTAAGAGTAATTTTATTAGCTTCCACCATTTATATCTTAACATTTCTATTCATTTGAAGTGGTACGTTAGGGATTAAATTTCATTTATGACATTTGTTTAATTCCCATAACTGATAATATGTGAAAATATCAGGATATTTCTAATTTTAGGAAGTTCAATTGTAGATATTAGAAATTAAACGAAATTAAACAAATCCCAAAGATTAAAAGAAATGTATTTTGCTACGAAATAAACTTTTTCAGTATTTAAAAATTTCAAATCAAGTTCTATGCATGCAGATTTTTCCATTTAATTTTCCAATTAATGCAATGCAAAATATTTAAATTTCTTTCCTAATTTTAAAATTCAACGATTAGAAATTGAATGTTAATTTCTATCAAACATTCAAATTTCCATTTAAACAAACACAAATTATTTCGTTTCAAAATATAGAATTGAAATTACTAGACGATTAAGTAGCATATTAACTCGTCACTTACATGTCTTCTCCTCTATCCTTACTCATAATAAAACAATCTCTCTAGAAAATAATCCTCAAATTGCTCTCAGCAACGAATGAGAAACGAATAAACAACGCGCTAGAAAACGAGCGAAACGTAACAAGCAAATAAAAACAAAGACAAATATAATCTGACATCACAAAACAGGCGTTACTTTTGGTGCAACCAAATCACAGAAATCAAAAGAACCGACAGCAACTCGATAATGCCATCGTTCTACACGCGATTCGCGGATTTAGGTGAGTGATTTGCTTTTACCTGCGTATGAGTATTACAACGGTGGTGATTACAGCAGCAAGGAATACGAAACCACCGAAGACACCCAAGGCGATCACCGCGCCTAGATTTAATTTTGCTTGATGAGTGTTACTCGATTGGTCGGCGTTGTCCACCCTGAAAGGTCCAGAAGGTTCAGGAACACCAGTTCCAATGCCGGCCTGAGCATTGTCCACTCCACTGCCAGAAATTTCGTTGTCCTGAGGATGATCGTTGGTGTCGTCGTTCAGAGGTGGCGACGGAGGCGGTGCTGGTCTCTGAAGACCAATATTTGGTTTCCTTGCGATGGTTTCCCGAACCGTTGCGGGTAATTCGGCGGTGCTAGCCACTCTTCGTGGTGGCACAGAGGTGGTTGTGGTTGTGGTCGTCGAGATTGTTGTGGTTCGAACTCGAGGTGGTAAGAACGTGTGTCGGGTTCTGCTGGTCGTTGGTCGCACGGTTGTTCGGGAAGACACAGTCACGGTGGTACGTGGTTCTTCTGTAATAAAGAAATTTTGGAGACGTTGGTTCTCTTGTAATTCTAATCTTTCACATAGGTTCTGTTAAAGAAAATCTAACGGTTATTATTATTATGTATTATCATAATCCCTTAGGAATATGTAGATTCCCAGTTAACTCGCTTCTTTCTTTTCTTTAGAATAAAATTTCTTTTATCCTAAGTTATCTTGGACCTGCTGTATTGGTTTGAATTAAAAGAGCCTTTTTGTAATTCTAATTATAATATATTAGCGAACGTATAAACATAGCTTTAAATTGATAATGAAAAAATTGAGTACATTTTTGATTAAATTTTGTAGAGTAAGTCGGTCCTTAAGAGGTTAATACGACAGAAGATTATTGTTTGCGATCTCAACAAAAAATTAAATGTAAATGATAATCTACACATATCGCTATTGAAATTACTGAAATTAATTATTGAAATTGTTGCAACTGGAGTTATTGCAGATATATTATAATACAGATTTCATACGAATTATATGTAATTTAGTTTGAAACAATATTTTGATAATATACATAAGCATTTATATATGCATCTACATACATGTATGTATTGTACCATTTTTATATACACACATATATATAACAGTCAAGTACACACACAATGGTTAGGTAGAGTTTGGTTGAAAACAATACTGTTGTAAATCAAAATACATTTTGAAATGTATATAAGTATATATTAAAACAATTATCAATTATTTATTAATTCTTTGAGTTGCTACGCGCATAAGAGGTATATGCACAAATGAATTTAAGTTCCAAGTATAAAATAAATATCTCATAAATTGGATTGAAAAACAACCTTTGAATATCCTCATATTATATCATTTACGTTAATAAAGATTCAATATTTAATTATGTAAATATGTATGTATGTATATGTATGTATGTTAAATTATCCTCGTATTTGAAGATTGCAAACACTGCCACGATAAATGACTTGCTTTTCTAAAGAAATAATCAAATTTGTATTTATTGCATAAAAATAATTAAATCACGTACCCGTACAAGTGGGTGCGACATGATCATATAAGCCAGTGGGCAAGCATAATATTTGTCGGAAGCCAGAAAGTCTGTAACCCTTCTCGCAAGTGTATGTAACGATACTGCCTACGAGAAGACTTCGACTGAAGTTCGTTTTCGATGGTACTGTCTCGGTTTCGTCGATTTCATCGATTTGAATGTAACTATGTGGAACAGGAGCAGGAGGATCACACAAAATTGGCTCGCAACGTGGTGGCGGTCCATTCCAGCGCTCGTCGATATCGCATGTCAGTCTTGCACGACCTGTAATCGGAACAAATTATTAATTCATTGTAATTTATTAATAAGCTATAAACAATGTCTATGTAGTGTTAAACTAAAAATGTAAAGTCTATTTATATAAGTTATACATATTCTTCTATATTATTTTTTATAAAACCGTTTTATAACATTTTATGAAATATTTTGGCTTTAGTACTATATATCGGAGTTTTATTAATAAATCTTGTAGCGTTTAATGTCTCATAAAAATCGAAAATATTTTGCTTCAATTTCAAATTAGAAATCTTAGAGAAAATATAAAAATCTGATTATAATATATTATTATAATGTATCGATGAGTATCTCGGAAATGTGCACATATTTATATTTATATCTTAAACTGAAAATACTCCATGAACTTCTTTTTACTTTTATTGCTTACGGTCGCACGAAACGCTTATGTAGATTATTCGCAACACGGAGAGAAAAAATGAAAAGGTTCATTGCATTACATTATTACACTATTTATTCATTTTCATGAATAAACACTACGTAGTGCAACTGACACACAAATTGATCAGTTGTGCAACATAAAAATTCTCATGTTAAAATCACGCACACGTTCAAAGCTTATCCTCAATCAGATTAATTTCAATCTCTACCATAGATCTCTAAAAATTCAGCCACGCATGATAAACCAATTTGAACGGTTCTAGAATCAGGAACAAAATCAAGCCGCAACAAGAGGATCAAGACACAATCAGAAAGATGATGTCATCGCGATCCAACACCAACTAATATTCTTACCAATTTCCTTGAAAATGCTCGTTGGCGAGGCGTTTCAACACAGGTATCAAAGTATTAGCCACAAACGATAGCCATTTATCAAAGAGAAATAATGGCTAACGCCAGGATAAATTCTTACCAGTCATCTCGTATCCTTCATCGCAGGAATAAAGCACCTGACTGAGATAACTAACGGTATTGTTGATAAGTGTGTAACCTCCGTGTTTTATGTTCGCTGGATAACCGCACTCGATGCCTGAAACGAGCAGAATGTTGAATTTAACATCGATAGGACGATCGTATATGGTTTACCGAGTGGCCTCTGTATCTAATTCTTGCTCTCTTACTTTTGCACACCGGTGGAAACTCGTTGTAGAAGCCAGTATCGAGGCATGTACGAGTCGACGGTCCTATAAGAAGGCTGCCGGCGTTACAAGTGTAATCCACCGTCGCGCCAACTTCATATGCGCTTCCGGAATTCCGATCTGTCGTTGTGGTCACCGTCATCGTTGAATTCGGAGGCTGTTCTGGTCGACCACACGCTCGTGGTTCTAAGAACAAACAAAGAATTCCTTGCTTTTACATGTTGTCTCGCAGTGTTTGTTCGAAGAAAGTGACCAAGTATGGAATAGTATTTACCTAATATAGAATAGAGACATTTATAAAAATCTGATAAATAAATTATATGAATCAAATCTGACAGATGACTTATCTGTCAAACGTCAGTAGGCTCTCTCGCTGCCTCACCTTGGCACCGTTTATTTTTCCAATGACTTTTCTCGCGATACTCTGGTGGAAAAAAATAGCACATGACGAAAGTATTGGTCCAGAGTTTTCAAAAATTTTATAAGCAAAGTGTCTTAATTAATAAGGAGAATAATTAATGAAAAGAATACTCTTTGTTCGTTTTCCATGAAAATATTGTACCTGATGTTAGGCTTCCAGTAGTTGAGTACCTATTTCTTATTAGATATAATTTATGCGTTTTTTAATGTTAGTTCAATATCGAAGATTGCTCGTAACGTTAGGAATATGAGACTGCTCTTAAATTGAGTGTGAAGATATGATTGAATACTCATAAAAATCTTTTATTTCTTGCGACTGATTTTATATGAGTAACATTTAAAAAACAAGATGATATTCCATACATTTGGTTACTTTTCTCTACTATCATTTTCAAAATGGACAAATAAGATCTTCATTTTTTATACATAAGCCTTTCGACAACCATAATGATCAATTCCATAAGTTCTAAGATACAAAAAGTTGATGATGATATAAACATTATTTTTTAAATCTACCACAGAATTTACTATCATCAGTGTCATCTTTTTGCGATAAATGAACTGATGGAAGGAGATCATTCTTGTCTTGAGAGTTGAACGTTAATCGTGTACTTGTGTAATGAAATTGCGAAATGAACAATAAGCCAAGTTGTTCAGTTTAGCTTTTGAGAGGCTCACATAATATTTTTCACCTTTTATTTGATATCATTTTATTCTTTAAGCACTGCTAAAGAAAAATTAATGGATCTACTATACTATTGCACCAATCAAGTAAATAAAAGCGGAGAAGTTTTATAAACTTAATATATCAACATGCTATTCGTATGATACCATGACTTATTCTAAAAATTGATCTTGAATGGTAATTAAAAAACAATGTAGAAACACAAGAAGTGAATATAAAAGACAATGTGATATGAGAGAAGGTCCTCTGATTGTTTTGTGCAATATGTCATCATGTACGTATTAGGATACCTATAAAGAATTAAGTATATATATTTCTATAGTAATGAAGATGACATTTATACAACCATTGCGTAATTCGATAGTAATGAGAAAATACTTGGTACTCACGGTGTTGACAGATGAAATTTAATCGAGCTGTGCAAGGGGTATCGGACCAAAGCCATCCTCTACTACCATCATATCGAGCACAGTCTTCTTCGCTGCCTTGAGGTAGACTCCAGAAAGAAACAGAAACTTCGTCGCCGCTTCCTGTCCACCTCCAAACCGTACGATCCTTTTGATCTCTTACTGCACCCATCCAGTATTGACTCGAAGTATCACTCCTGAATAAAGATAAGGTATACCTTTTTAGAAATGTTTGTTGAAAACTATCTTTATGGTAATTGTATATTTTATGCTAATTGAAATATACACTGACAAACACGTAAATGGAGAGAAGCTTTATACTCAATTTAATTTATTTTGTAATTGTCACTCGAAATAGAAATTTGAAAGACGTTCTATTTTTATTGTGCCTTAAGGTACAAGAGATGTATTTTTGAATTCTATATTAAAAAGGAAGAATAGAAACGAAAGTCTTCACTCTAATATTACTTGTATTTATGAGTACGAATTATGCTATTTTTATACTCGCCACTGTAAGCAATTTATGTAAGAAGTTAGGTTTAGTTTATTTCATGGCAGTAATAGAAGAAGTAATTTAAAATTACAGGGTACAAATAGCACAGTAAAATTGACTTGTTTTGAAGCTAAAGTGTTTATTTTGAAATTTTATTACTACTGCATAGAATACATACCTATACATTTCCTGTAGCATTTTTATCAACTATTAAATATGAAAATAACATTCTGATGAAAGTTGCCATTAGTATTAGATATAATAAATTGTCTTGTCTGATTATGATCAAATTGAACTAGTTATATCTTACAGGAAAAAGTTGAAAGCAGATAGCGAAGCGTAGAGGTGGACAATTAATGAATTCGATACCTGTGCCTCCTCCATAGTTCCCACGAAATAAACCCTTGTAACGCAGGATTGCTTTCATCCACTAAAGTACCACCTCGTGCACGACAGAATGCCAATGCTTCTCGGAATATCATCGGTTGGCGATTGTAGAATATGTAACATTTTCCATTGTAGGTTGCTGTCGAACCTGGTGGCTGATCTCTAAATTGTGGACATCTCTCAATGGGAAGAGCCTATACAAAAAAGTAATCACGTTTCATTACACTATAAAAAAGAAAAACCCTATATAAAGAAGAATATACACGTAAGAAAAGAATAATCGGTATAAAAGTCAATATAAAAATCTTAAAACTCAATTTTTTCTAATAACTCTGATTCGTTGTAATTAGTAGAAAGTGTTAAAATATTGATTATATCTGCAAAATGAGTTACATTGTCAAAATATGTATAAGAAATGACAAATAAGGTATATACAGGGTGGTTTTAAAGAATATCACATTTCAAAAGACACTTTATACAGGGTGGTTGGAAACTGGTGGTACAAGCGAAAAAGGGGCGATTCTACGCGAAAAAAGAAGTCGACAATATAGAATAAAAATTTTTTTTTTAATTTCTTCTTTTTTTTATATATGTATTACATTTTGGACCCTTTTACTTTCTTTTTTAATTTGCGATATAAATTGCGATATAAACGTGTCTGTGCTCAATCAATGTAGAGTTTAATATCAAAAAGGTTATAAAAGGATAGACAGATGTAGAATATAACAAATATTCAAAAAATAGATATAGAATAATTTATAGAATAATTAGAATAGAAAAAATTTTTTTTTTAATTTTTTCACCGAGACAACGATCTACAGTGAGATCCGTTATAACGAGACGCGATAAAGTGCACGCGTACCGAGCTAAAATTCAAAGTCGATTTTCTCGGAAACAAAGTCTCGAACGAAAAATTTTTATTCTATATTTTCGACTTCTTTTTTCGCGTAGAATCACCCCCTTTCCGTTTGTACCACCAGTTACCAACCACCCTGTATAAAGTGTCTTTTGAAATGTGATATTCTTTGAAACCTGATTATCCATTTTTAACAATTGAAGGTCATATTAACTAGTCCTTTCTGTAGTAAACATAATTCACATTCATGAATTCAAAATTTATTTATTTAAAGGCAACTAAGGGAAAGTTTCACGAAAGTTTATACTTTTATGAACACAATTTAAAAAATTGAATTTACGTGGAGATTTATTACATCTACTAAATATTATAATAATTATTATACATAATTTTTATATATCTTTTGCATATTGTATACATTGTACAGATTATGTGACTTACAACAAAGCTATTTATATTTAGACTTAGATAATTTTATTCGTTTGGAACAGGTACAGCAAATTGATCGTACCTGATCAGTGTACACGAAGGCCTCACACAATGAAAGTTGCACTGGAACTGGTGCCGGTGTAGTTGCTTCCAAGTGTACGGAAACGAAAGCTCCAGGCATAGGCGGATTACAGGGCAAAAAAAGAGGTTGCCCTTCTTCGAGGGGACCGGTGAAACGATTGCAAATTGGATTCGTTCCCAAGTCCGGC
This sequence comes from Bombus huntii, assembly GCF_024542735.1. Taxonomy (NCBI): domain Eukaryota; kingdom Metazoa; phylum Arthropoda; class Insecta; order Hymenoptera; family Apidae; genus Bombus; species Bombus huntii. Next base: position 24,390,398 of record NC_066238.1, read on the forward strand.
CGATTGTTTCCGACACGAACAACAATTGTTCCGGGTATACCATCACCTGCAATCAGAGAACGTGTGAAAAATTTGAACTTAATATGTTACGAGTGATAGAAAGTGATTCAGAAATTGTATTTCTCGACAATTTAAAAGCAATCGAAGGTGGAAGCGAATACAGCACTGTTATTTGTGTATAACAATATCTTCAGTGAGTTATTGATATTTGATTTAATACATACATACATGTATAAAATGAAATACATATATAAAAGATCGAGTTTTTCATTGAAATATCAGTTTCTTCGAAAATGTAAATTAGGGGAACCTTCTTATTAATGCACTTTGCGTACTTTTAGATTTATTTTACGTACTACTTTTATTGTTATTTAAATAATTTTTTGACATTATTATAGAAATTCATGTATTCTTTTCAGTCACTTGAATAATAATGTTAAATTATTAATTTATTTGTACGTTCGATTATTGCTTATTAAAAGTACCTAAATTTAGTTTCTGTGAGTGTGGTAATCGTAATTAAATACAAATATCGTAATTGCTAACGATAGAAAAAGTGTTTGAGAAGCAAAAATATGACGATTGCTATATATTAATATATTAGTATCCTATCGGCATTTTAATTCAATTTAAATAAAACGCCCGATTTCCTTTTGTTATAAATATTCCTATATTAATATTCCATTAAAACACAGTCTTTTATTACGGTGACTCAAAATCATAAATTGACAAAATCATTAGATAGAATCTAATGTCTTCAAATTAAAACTTCCATAATACAAAGAACAATTATTTCCACTGGCGAGATAAATTTGCCTTTATCTAAATGTGGAAGAAAATGATCGCTTGAAATTTCAAGTTTTGAAATTATTTCGTAACTGAAATATCTACATTGTAGTAATGCAGAATACGATAAATAAAAGACTAGAATCGACTAGAACGAATAGACAGAAAATAACCCTTTTATTTCTATCGATAAACTCGATTCTACTCACAAGCTTCCATCGATCAAACACGTAAGAAGAATACCCTGGTATTAAGATAATAAAATATGTTGTATTATATTACTGAAGAGGATACTTCAGAAACAATCTAGTAGAATGCAGTTCGCATCGATCTAGGCTTTCACTGGCGTCTCAAATTGCTATCCTGTCGCGGCAATTGCATTTGAACGGATAAAATCATCTGCAATAATCCGGTGCTCAGTAAGGACTACATCTTCCGACCTGGAAAACATTTCAGGTGTGACCAGATGGTCAAGTCGCCGCCGAGTTCATAGCCACCAACTCCAATTACATGCTTTCCACGTTTTGTCCCTTGTAATCGTCTTCGAAATGGCGACAATTTCTTGTTTACATAAAAAAGTATCCAGCCGGAGAAACTTCTCGAGTCATTCCGCGATATTAGAAATCGCGTTTCTAACGATGCATCGCTGCAGCGATAGTTTCCGCTTGTTTGAATTTGTTTAATATATATTTATTTACATGTTTATATGCTCATTTATTTATGTGTCAGTATAATTGTGTACTTATGAAATAATATACTTATTTTTATATATTTATACTTATATACAATATTCTTAATATTAATAATAATTTAAATTAATTCGTACAGTGTATTAAATTGCGTTGAAATTAGGGCCTTTACACGCGTGTGTCACTTATTTGAAGGCGATTGTTGAATTTAGCGTGGATCAGATAGAATGTAATGTAATAAAGATAAAAAAATTTGTTCTGAAATCTTTCTCCGATTTTATAAATATAAATTTATATTTACATTATTTGCTAAATATTTCGCTTGTATTTTTATTTTGTTCCTGATTTATTTGCATACAGGTTGCGACTAAAGTATTTTACAGGCGAGCAGTAGACGATTCTTCATACAAAAATAGATAAAAAATCTACAACATGTCACATTCGAAAAATACACATCTACGTATATGCAAATTTACGCGAGGATGGATTAACATTTAGGAAAGCTATCAGAATAATTCAAATTTGTGATATATTATTTATATAAATGATCGCTTGTAGAATTTTGTTTTTAAAATTTTTGGATCCTCATTCTACAATATGAGATTTAAAGCAAATTTATTCTTCTACCTTCTGGTTTTTAACATGTTCTGCATATTATTGATACAAAAAATATGTATCAAACATTTTTTCAGGGACGATCTCTCATACTTTTATTAAAATAAACGAGTGCTGAATGTGTGAAACTGATAAAAGTGTATGATAAATAGATAATTAGGAATTAATAGATAAAATAAAATATCGTTAATAAAATTTCCTATTACGTTTTTCAGAGCTAATAACTTGTAGAATTTCTATAAGCATTATATACGCAGATAATAAGCTTTGGATAAGCAGAACTATAATTGAAAACTTCAATTTTAGCCTTTTAATTTATTTTTGTAACTTTCTGTTGTAAACAGTCTGTAGTAGATATAACAGGAAGTGATTTCTAATGCAAAAGTGTAACTTTGCCTGCAAGAAATCAAATAAATTGAACAATCAAACAAAACAGGAAATTAAAAAAATATGATTGTTATCAAAGTGCTTTATATATTAGAAAAAGATTTCAAACAAACGCAAAAAACTAAAAATGGGATTTAAAAGATAATTAAAAAGAAGACATAACGTTGTAAAAACGCGGAATAAACAGGTTTTATAATTAAAAAATTATTATTAGTGTGGAGGTTTCGTAAGTGAATTGATTAGTGAGTTGTGATAGATAGATTAATAGGTGATTGATACTTATACGTGATAATGGTAAATTGCATACAAATCTGAATCTACTTATAAAATTAAAAAAGGGAAAGTCGGTGAAAAGATAATTGATTTTATACATACCTATATACCTAGAAGATCTTTCTCTCAGATCTTTCAATTAATGTTACTCAATATTTCCTTGTTTCTACGAGAAAGTGTTCTTACGTTCGCTGGTATCGTAACAAAAAATAAATTTAAATCTAATCCAAAAAAGTCCCAGTCAAAATTTAAAAATATTTATAGCTCAAATCTTTCGTACTTTTCCGCGCATGATCTATACGAGTCAAATGGTATTACATATACGTCACACGTATAAAGCGATCTCTGTTCAAAATATACCACTTTTTTAGAAGAGTGAAGAAAAACACCGCACTCCATGCACGTTGCATACGTTGTATCTATCAGGTCGAGTATTAATTCGATTATAATTCTCTGATTATACGTTCTCGATCAAAAATAAAAATTTCATATTTTATACAGGGTGGTTGGTAACTGGTGGTACAAGCGAAAAAAGAAGTAGAAAATGTAGAATAAAAATTTCTCTTTTTTTTAATTTTTCTATCGAGACAACGATCTACAGTGAGATCCGTTATAACGAGACACGATAAAGTGCACGCGTACCGAGCCAAAATTCAAAGTCGATTTTCTCGAAAACGAAGCCTCGAACGAAAAATTTTTATTCTACATTTTCGACTTCTTTTTTCGCGTAGAATCACCCCCTTTCCGCTTGTACTACCAGTTATCAACCACTCTGTATATGTAAAAATATTTTAGAGCAGATGGTTCAAGATTTGATAGTGAACTTCAGGTCTATTAGTCTATATAATGTATATATAAATAGGTATATAATTCTATTAATCACAATCTTCACTATAGAACAAATGAAAAGAAATTTTCAACAAACTTCTCTTTAACAAACGTAAACTTTTGTTCGAAACGAATTCACTTTTTTCCAAACAATTCGCTCTTGCTATCGATGAAGTAATTGCCTTTGTATTTGTCAATATCAAAATGTGACCTTTTATAAGCTATATTCCATGATTTTATTTGTTTAACATCTTTCTTTTCTTAACATATATTATAGTATTAAAAATTTCATATTATACATGTCATCATATGTAATGCAAATTAATATCTATGTATCTCGAATAAAACGTTGAAAGCACATGTTTTTCGCATCTGATATAAATAGAAGAAACCACAACGTCGTAGATCTAAATTCTTCTAAATCGTTCCTAAAATTTTGTTCCTAAATTCATCCTAAATTCTTTGTTATTTTATTACTCAGTGAAAGGCTTAAATATACATGTCACTTCCACTTAAAAATTTTAATACAGTTATTACATTTGCTTCAAAATCGGAAATAGTTAAGTAATCGTTAAAACATATAAAGAAATATTTACCCTGATACTTTATATGATAAATAAATTAATAAAGCGTAATTGAGGTATGTAATTTAAAGTTCGTATAATCCATATTAAACTATATTGAAACTTTATTAAGAACAGAATATGTCCTTAATGAGCGTGTACATAGTGCATATGCATACATCACAAATAAGTACTTTGAATCTTCAATTTTCAATCTTCACAGCCTTCACCTCAGAAATTCCTTTTTTGCTCACAGCTATCGACAAGGAAGTCGTTCGTTTCGCATTCTCCAACGCAAAAACATGAGCAATCTTTCGCGACTCACCTTTTGCGAGTTCGCTTTTTTTATTTTTTGAAATACCCACGTGTCTCGAAGTATTCAAACTCGCGTACAGTAGCTCACGAAAGTATATGAACATTTATGATTATTTTATTTATTTTATGTATACTCGTAATGTGCTATGTGTTATGACCATTATACCGATAGAATATGAAATCAATCAAATTTCTCTTTTACTAATTCGCTTAATTTCGAGACAAAGCACTAACCATATAGATTATCAAATAAAATCCAATAATCAATAAATTTATTATAATCGTTCTAAATCGATCATCGTTAAAATTTCATACACCATCCAATCTTTTTTTAATTAATTTATTTGCTATTAAGGAAAGCAAGGTCTACGGTGGCTCATAAAAATATTGGAACATTTACTGTAAAAATTTGTATGAACACATTGCAGGTGTATTATACAAAATTCTTTTAAGTTTTATTCGTACCGTGGTGAAACACGAGACACAACTATCGATGGCCATGCAGACAATATTTGGAATCAATTTGAAAATATATATAGAAATCTCAGATTATTTGCTGCAAATATTCACCTAGTAAAAAATTAGATGATCTCACTTAATGCTGTGGCTTATTAATAATGAATAACCGACTTTTCGAATACTTTGGTGATCTTTGCGAAGCGTATGCTTGCTAATTTCTCTGTACATTTTCAGATTCGTTTGAAAATTTACCAATAGCTAGCAATGAAATTTTAGAATGTTTCACATAATATAAAATATATTCAAAAAATGTTTTCGTAAGTGTTCAGATATTTTCGTGAACCACTGTATGTGGACACTTTGGTCGACTTGTTTTAACAATGACACGAATGTTACTAAAATGTATGAATTAATGGCAAACTACGGATCGAAAGCAACATTTACCATTGCTTGTGCAATCAATAGATAAATATCATCTAACATACAAATTATTTATTCAAAATCTGATTAATGGCGTATTAAAACAAAATAGACAATTCGTCAAAGTGCTGACCGACTTCAGATAACATTACCGGGATTAATTATGATAGCTCTTCCACCAATTTAGAAGAAATTTCTCTATTTTATTTATGACTTGACGATTAAACGATTGAAATACGACGTTATACGATTAAACAATTATGAGCACATTGATATAGTTTAAAGAAAATCTGAAAATATAGGTATGTATAGCTATAGATAAGATATTTATTGCAAACATAAATTTTACTAAGCTTAGAAAATTATTGAAACAATCAAAATTATCCATTACATTTAAGTAAGTCTTGATATTTAATGGGGCCATCTTTACCACTAGTTATACGCTTAAAACGGCTATTTACATACTGCACGCTCATTTTTTACTAATTATTCGCGATAAAGATTTTGTAACCTTTATATACAGGGTGGTTGGTAACTGGTGGTACAAGTGGAAAGGTGGTACAAGCGGAAAATTCTATTTTTTAATTTTTTTTTTAAATCTTTCCATCGAGACAACGATTTACAGTGAGATTCGTTAAAACGAGACGCGATAAAGTGCACGCGTACCGAGCCAAAATTCAAAGTCGATTTTCTCGAAAACAAAGCCTCAAACGAAACATTTTTATTCTATATTTTCGACTTCTTTTTTCGCGTAGAATCACCCCCTTTCCGCTGGAACCACCAGTTACCAACCACCGTGTATATTTCCAGATTAGTTTCAAATTCTAACTCTATAATACTATGACGATCATGTCTCGTTACGATACAAATAGAATTTCAAAATGTTCCATATAATACACGTAATAAATTCACATACGGTGTTTGCAAGCGTTAGGATTGTTAGAATATTTTCGTGAGTTACTGTACATTACTCGTGCTTTATATTCCAAAACGAATCTTCTTCGTGTCTATCGTCAAGGAAGTCGTTCGTTTCGTACTCGCCAACGCAAAAACACACACGATTCCCAATGAGTTATGCCAGAGCAATGGCATCGTGTTCCTCTCTGTTCTGGCGGAAACACGAGCGAGTTAGCCAGTGGCAAGCGATAACCGATCTCCAACGTAATTAAAATGCTCTGCTAACAGCTTCTTATCGGTACGTGACCGCGAGAAAGTTGCCGCTTCGTGTAAAATATCAATCAATTTAATTACGCCTCATGCGCGTTTACCGGCGAAACACGAAGATTATCGTCACGTACGAGTGCTAGCTGAATCGTGAAGATCACTTTTAAGAGGAACGCCTTTAACATCGGGTTCCTATCTGTTAGGCTAACATGCGATTTTTGCATGCATAATGAAAGCAACGAAAGTATAATCGAGGGCATTTTGCTGGATGCTCGTTAGAGATCCAAGACTGGCTCAGACATGGCCAGTAGTTTTAATCAAGTGGCGCTGTTTCACAGCGGATAATTCATCAAAAAACGTCGCTTTCGTCTACATTTTATCGGTAGTTCTCCAAAGTCAACGGTCTATATTCTGCTTTGCTTGCTACTGGGATAAAGCCGTGTCTGAGCCAGTCTTTAGACCCTGGCAGACGTAAAAAATATATCCATATCCTTTAAATTTGAAATATACAGGGTGGTTGGTAACTGGTGGTACAAGCGGAAATGGGGTGATTCTACGCGAAAAAAGAAGTCGAAAATATAGAATACAAATTTTTCGTTCGAGGCTTTGTTTTCGAGAAAATCGACTTTGAATTTTCGCTCGGTACGCGTGCGGTAGATCGTTGTCTCGATGGAAAAATTAAAAAAAAAAAATTTTTCTATTCTAATTATTCTATAAATTATTCTATATCTATTTTTTGAATATTTGTTATATTCTACATCTGTCTATCCTTTTATAACCTTTTTGATATTAAAGTCTACATTGATTGAGCTCAGACACGTTTATATCGCAATTTATATCGCAAATTAAAAAAGGAAGTAAAAGGGTCCAAAATATAATTTTACAAGAATGTCTAATACACATCGTATAATATTATATTTTATATACGTTATAAATCTACAATCTTTTTGGCATTCATGAAATCGCCAAAGATAGATGTATGTAGACTTTTGTGATTGGCTGTATGTGAATCTTATTAAGATATAAATACAAATTAACAATTAAAAACTTGCAATTATTTTCTGCAAGTAAAAAATTGCAAATTTATGTTATTCGTTAAGAAACTTATGAGACGCATCTTACAATTAAATATATAGTTGATCTTGGTGAAATTAATCAGGACAATTATAAAAATTAAGGCTGGTATATGTTTTCTGAAATTTCTAATCTGATAATATCTACGCTTTTAAAATAGAAAAATTTCGTAATATGTAGCTTAAAAATTACACAATCAGAAGATAGAAAACTTCCCAGATAATAAAACTGTTTCATAAAGCGAACACCTATGGTCGTCAGTTCTGTCATCGCATGTTACTTTCTTTCTTCAAATCAACTATTCTTTGGTTTTAGAAACCAAAATAATTCTAATTACGATAATAATAAAAAAAATGTATTGCAGGTTTTATCAATGATCAATAAAAAAATATTTAAATGTTAAATAAACAAGGTATTGGATTTTTTGTAGCATATTTGCCTACATGAATGGCATTTTTGTAACTTAATGAAATAATATACTCGATTGCTTTATTGAAGGAAGTAGTGGAACGAACTTATTAAATTCGAAATGGTTTCCTCATTTCACTCCAGTTATAATATTTATTTATTAGACTAATCAGTTAAAATTGTAAATGTGGTATGAAAGAAAATACGAGATATAATTATATAAGAATATGTATTACATTACGTTGTATATGTATGTGTTTAAATAAATATACAGGGTGGTTGGTAACTGATGGTACAAGCGGAAAGGGGGTGATTTTACGCGAAAAATAAAGTCGAAAATATAGAATAAAAAATTTTTTTTTCTTTTTTTTACATTTTTCCATCGAGACAACGATCTACAGTGAGATCCGTTATAACGTACCGCACGCGTACCGAGCGAAAATTCAAAATCGATTTTCTCGAAAACAAACCTCAAACGAAAAATGTTTATTCTATATTTTCGATTTCTTTTTTCGCGTAGAATCGCCCCCTTTCCACTTGTACCACCACTTACCAACTACCCTGTATATTGATTATTGATAATAAAACAGAGCTTATACTGAATATAATGAAATATTTGCATTATGATTATGCTTCCAATATAAATAATGTACTTTTAACTGTATAATTAATTTATGACTTATCATATTCTTTAAGAAGCTTTCAATTTTCTTCCAAACTCCTATAATTTTATATTTTATTATTTACAAGCGATTCACAAGCGGAGGTTATAGTGTAACATGATATTTTTTTCTTATTTTAATGTATAATTGATATTATTTTATAATATATATTTTATAACATTAATATTATATAATTAATATTAAATTAATATTTTTATATATATAAAATATAAACTGTATAAGATACAAACTTTATATCAAATGTAAATTATAAATCAAAATATAAAATATAAAAATACGTATTACCTACTTCAAGCAAACAGAAAACAGGTAGAAAATCTCAAATAATTTCATAAACTACGTTTAATCGTTGATAAAACTTCTATAACTCGTTATTATACAATGCAGTACGTCCAATGCACGGACTGTTACTTCGTGAAAGGATGAAAATTATTTTTTTGAGGAAGAGTGCAGCGAATTCCTTCCAAGAATAATAGAGTGGCTACTCTCACTCTTTATTTCCGTATAAACAGCGCGTCTGACGCTATTATCAAGCATTTTGTTTAACGGTGAAAGTCTCCCTTGTTTGATCGGTTATATAGACTCGGTTATATTACATTTAACCATAAGCAAATCTACTCTTTGCCATGACAGAATTGCGGAACTTGTACAACAAGAAAATAATAAACGGGATCGTAAAAGTCTAATGAACCGTCGTAAAAGAAATTTCTGGCAATATTCTAACGAAAATCAGCATGTAATGGTCAATAGTCGTCCATTATAAACTCAAGTGTAATATAGTTTACGTAATAAAAGACGCTGGAATACTTTACAAAAATTGTAACGACTCCATTTTGCAATAAAGTTAATGATAGTTTAATAAAGTCGGAATTTAGAGAAACCGAAAGTTCGTTGAGCAAAGCGAGGTGTCCCTTCCCTCGGAGCAAAACCGTGCATCAAAGATTTTTGAAAGAAAGATAAATAACTTACTGAGAACTAAAAAAGAACTTTAGAAATTTTAATCTAATTTAAGGTGACTAAAATGATTTGAGATAATGTTACGCTTTACCATTTTGCATTAAATGATTTACATTACGATAAATATTCGTAATAATAGTTTGACTAAAATTTATTCTAGGGAGTTTAAATTGTTTAATTAGCAGTTAATATTCAATTCATCGGCAATTGACAATTGAACAAACGTATAACAGAGAAATGGCAATATTTAAAAAAATACAGCTCTGAATATAAAGTAAGTAATTTAAATGTTTGAAACATACATTGTTAAAAAGTTAAATACATATACAAGAATTGCAAAATATGAAATAATTTCCTTGTGATATTTAATAAAGTCGGAATACTACTAAAAGGTATTTTACGGTAATTAATTGGCACTTTCTACTTAAAAAGTGTGTCGATGCGATCAATGGTAACAATCGAAACGTAAAATCATATCGTGTCTTTTAAATGAGGCCGTAAAATCCGCACATCATTTTTCTTTTCTTCCTTCGTTTACTCTATTATTATTGACCGTAAGTATTATTGGTACGTGAAAACTTCTAGAAACTTTCCAGTGTGATAGCGAGAGTGTTTTCACTTTTTATTGCTAGAAAACAATGCATCACTCCTTTGACCAATTATTCTTTATGCATACATGTTAATTCGTTCGGGAGTAATTGTGACTTGAAACGCTGCCTTGCATACTTTATTTCGTTTTATTACCTATCGCTGAAATTGGCACATTCGTTTCGCCCTGATTTTACGCGTGGCTTCTAATTTACTCGAACGATGATATGTAAATATTAATCATGAATAATGAAAATAGTAGTCAATAATATTATATCGCGCGTAGAATAATTGTAAGGAAATAAAAATATTAAAATTATGGCATTTCGCCCTGATTTTACGTGTGGCTTCTAATTTACTTGAACGATGATATGTAAATATTAATCATGAATAATGAAAATAGTAGTCAATAATATTGTAATATCGGAATATATTAAAGGTGTAATTTCGTCCGATTAATTATAATTTATTAATAATGGATTGAAAATACAGATATTAGTTAGACAGAGAAACGATGTTTGATTAACAGGAAAACTAAATGCAACGCTCGTATTTACATCAAATAACTTGACAACTATTTGGTAACTCTCTCTCTCTCTTTCTCACTAGCAACTCTAACACTCGACAACACTCGCAACTCAATTCTAACGACTCTATGCTTCGACGTCTCGATCAACTCTGAACCTCGCCAATGCATTCTTGCTCGGTCCTGCACACACACACACACACGCTTTTCGGCTCACATACTCTGGCCTCTCGATTGTCACTCCTTGAAATATGAAACCGTACTTCTGTTTTGACGCTGCTTATCTTTTCTCGCGTCACTGTTACTAGGCGCTCTTGGATGTAAACAAACCACAAAAAGACGGCGTACACGGTGTTTTCTAATTTCAGCCGATCTCCAATCAAAGCTATTCTACGATATTACAATATTATATTGCGGGTAGAATAATTGTAAGGAAATAAAAATATTAAAATTATGGCATTTCGCCCGGATTTTACGTGTGGCTTCTAATTTACTCGAACGATGATATGTAAATATTAATCATGAATAATGAAAATAGTAGTCAATAATATTATATTGCGGATACAATAATTTTAAGGAAATAAAAATATTAAAATGAAATAAAAATTTTTACGTTTTACTAAAACGAATTCGCATTTATGATGTACTCATGTATGACGATTCGCATACATATTACAGACTTTTTCTCAGAAAATTTGATCTTGTATTGTGTATATTTGGATTCTTTCTCTCCTATGAAAGAGGATTATATATATACCGTTATATACCGTTACAAACAGATTGATAAAATGATACAATCATGATAGAATAACAGAACCAAATATGATAATGCTGAAAAATATGTAAATCTGTAGTTGAGAGGCATAAATAGCTCGATATATATAACTTTCAAGAAACATAATGATATAGAAAATAAATAAATTTCAAAATCTTTTCAATCAAATCTTTATATTTATATGCCAAATCCACTTTCTCAAAACAAATTCAAAAACAGCGGTATGTAAGTACATATTTGGAAAAAAATGAATAAAAGTAAAATTTGAAAATCTAAGGAAACATAAATAACGAAATAAGAAAGAAATATAAGTTCCAAACAATGTAGTCTACATAAAGTATTATCAATTATAACTATATATAAATATGAAACCTAAATAGCATAAAAACAAAATAATTATTTCTTCAAATAAAAATAAAATATAGTAGCTAATTCTATAACGTCCATAATTTCTTAAAACCAAAAGATATATTATTGCTTTTACTACAGTACAATTTACAGTTTTGCAACATAAGAACTAAAAAAAAAAATGGAAAGAAACCACTATATATTTTTCTTTAATTGAATAACATTTCAATCATATTACTATACTACTACAATACTACGTAGATATATCGTCGTAGTATAATAACTTCTGAATTCGAGGAGGGTCGATAATCACACCTGTGGCAAGGTACAATGGCCTGGAAATTGTAGCAAAAGATAAAATCTACATCGGCATGAATGAAAGTGTCGATCTGCCGCGGCGTTTACGCTAACGGTGTATTTCATGCTCGCCTTGTTCGTTATTACGCTCGCCTTCAGAGTATTCAGAGTATCGCGAAAATTTTCGCTCACAAAGCGCCGTTATTACCCCGTAATTGGCTGGCGATGCCGGTTTATCGATAGAAAGCCGGGAGATCGCGTCATTGAAATGAAAGTGGCGTTCCATCGTATTAGAAGGATTAAACTCTACTGTCCGGTAGATCGCCTAAAGTACCAGCTCTCTGCGTCTTCTGATCCATTTCACTAACGATTCATCAAAGTGATTTATTCTTAATTCTGATATAGTCTTCAAACCTTTACTGCTTAATCGCGTTCTATTTTTACTTAGAAATTCTCTTATTTTTAGAGAAAACTTTAGAAAACGTTTAACTTAACGGTGAAACGAGGAAACACGCATATTAAATCGTTTATTGCTAATCTAATTTTCGTCCACTACTAATAGGTACGTATTACTTGTTACTGCCTTTCCTCGTTCTTGTTTTGCTTTCACATTTTTATGTGGTCATAAGTGTCAGTCATTTGTGAATACTTTATAAATTTCTATGTCTATGTCTGTGTCTTTTATGTATTGTTTTATATATTCATTGCTGATATATATATATATATATATATATATATGTCGGGTTTACAGTAGAATTAGAGTTAGGGGCGTGAAACGAATCTTCGTTCGGATTACACGTTGTCGTTATGCAATAGAGAAGACATTTACTAGTGCAAATACGATTATTATAGAATTCGACAAGTAACCGTGGTAATTAGATACTCGAGAAACTAATGACAATGATCCTAGGTTCAATAACGAATCCGCGGTCAACGGGATGATAGATGAACATGCTCACAATATCTAAGTCGGACTCTTTGTTAAAACGGGGAATATCCACCGAGCGTACAGACACTAAGTAACTCGCTAATACGACCTCACGAGAGAATGACTTTCCCGTCCCAATGATGCCACAGAGGAAAACTATAATGGGGTGTGTCTAAGGGCACGAGATCATCGGATTCGTCGAGGATAGCCTTCGTTCAGAAAGTAAGGGAAATTGGCGTTGCTGCTAATTGGTCAATCTCCACATGGGTGGTTAGAAAAAGATGCTAGCCGCCCTCGAGGGAAAGTTGCTAGTGGGAGACGTCGTCCGTTGAAAGATAGGTCTCCTCTATTTTCACGTAGTTGGGACAAAGACTGTTTGTCTGTTTGAAGGACTTTAGGTAACTAGATCTTAGTGTTTATAACGGCCCTCGGGCTAGCCGATCACGTACTGTGGAGACGCGTCGGCATCTGGTAACCATCATATCCGAAGAATAGGATCTGCGTGTGGCGAGCCACGGGACAGAAACCGTTGGAATGTTTACTGTCGCGTGCCGCTACAAATATTTCTTTTAAGGAGAGCTATAGAATTACTCCGTACCTTTGTTAGACAAAGCGTTCATCCCGTGACCGCGACTACGTTCGGCGACTGGCTGTCGCCTCGAGTCCAAGCTCATTATCACAAATCTCGAACAAATACAATCGGATCGAAAGACGACAATTGTTTAATTACGCCTATTATAGAATCTAGATTACGGTGTTAGGGGATTGTCCCGAAGTTCCAAAGGGGAAGCTTCGATGTTCTTTCATCTCCGACATATATATGTCGGGTTGTCGTTGGGTTTATGGGCGTGTAACGAATCTTCATTCGGACTAGCCATCGTTGCTGTACGGTAGAGATTATATTTACTGGTATAAACATTGATTTTTACAAAGTTTGACGAATAACCGTGGTGATTAAACACTCGAGATGTTAGTGACAATGTTCTTAAGTTCAATAACGAATCCACGGTCAACGGGCTAACTCTTTGTTAAACGTAGAATATATTTTGAAGCACAAAATAACGTTTGCTGTGACGCTCGGTGTAATAATGCACGTAAAGACGATGTGCAAACTCTCCAAGGTGATCGCAAAAATAAAAGACTGATGGAAATTTTCCTCTTCTTACGATCGCGTTTGCTCGTTGCATATTGGCCGGGGATACCAACAAAATTCCAGCCGCCGTTGCTAGGCAGACCCGCGTAGAGCTGACATTGCTCCTGCCCGGGGTTCGATTGTTAATACAACGTGTGTCCCACAGTATTGGCACTTCTCTGTTAGGTAAAAACGTTCATCCCGTGACCGTGGCTACGTTCGGCGACCAGTTGTGTCACCACGAGCCCAAGCCCATCGTCACAAATCTCGGACAAACATAATAGGATTGAATCATAACAACTCTTTCTAAGTTTTATCCTTTAAGCACAGCTATAATAGATAGTTTATACCAAAGTATTGGGGATCCTCCCAAAAATTCCAAAAGAAAGGCCCCGATGTCCCCTCATCTCCGACATATATATAAACATTAATATTTATACAATATGACACATGAAAAATCTATTTTTATATTGTACAAGTTTATCGTACAAGTTTAAACATATATATGTGTCGTAGAGCACAAGTCACAATTTCTTTACAGTTGCAGGGCTACTTCGATGAAATTCATAGAAAAAGATACTTTAATATTTCAATTTGTTGATTAGTAAATTTCAACCAGGTTTATTAGATTTTCGTATAGTGAAATAAATAAATGAAACAACTTTTTTCAGACAAAACAATTATTCGCATCAAAATATATTAATTTGAAATTTCATTTGTATAAAATTAAAAATGTTGGGATCCTTGAAGTTGTACAGGGATTTTTATGGATTTTTATAGTAACAGCAAGAATTTTTATGTTTTATAAAACTCGATTCATGAGATAAAATACAAAACATAACGATTGAAATCTTCCGTTTAAAAACGAGAAACATAACTCACAATGAGCATCAATCAAGGACAAGAATAGAACTTGGCCTCAACTAGCATCTTGTTTCTATATTAACAATAAGAGATGATCTTGATATAAACCGAAACCAATGAACGTGAATAAATAGTGGAACATCTCTTTGCTGTTACATTGCAAATATTCTAGTAATTATTGTTAATGAAGGCACATATTACGCACGAAATTCAAAATCTCACTAGATTTATACCTGATTGATATTCTCGAAAACATAGAAATATATTTACGTTTTATGTCACTAACGATATATTACATATATCAATGACGCAGCTAAACAAATAACTAGAAACAAACAAATCTTTCTAAAAATATTAAACATCGACGGAATTTATTATTCTATGAAATAATAAAAAGTAATCGCTCATTGATTACTAGAAATGTTAATGTTATAAGTAATAGTCGACAACGCACAAATAAATGTTAACATAAAGATGACTTTTATATTACTTACCGCAACACGGTTTGCCAAAATCCAACCGCACGAGTTGCACCATATATGGTTCAAGCAAGTTCACGTACCACCACGGCCTGTGCTCTGGTCTTGTAAGGGTGCAAGTTTGAGGGGTATAAATTTGTCCACTGCTGCCATCAACAGCACGCTGCGGAATTCCACCATCTGAGCTGCTTGATTGCATAGGAGCTTTACCTCCGGCAACATTTAGCACTGTAATCAAAAGAAAAGGATGCTAGATGTTAGGAAATTCACTTATTTATAACACTTACTTATAAATTATACTTATCTATAATAAGTATTAACTTATTATAAATAATCAGCCATGTCACTGCGCCACGCCAGAAAAATTACTGAAAATTCTCAACGCGAGAATTGATTGCAATTTTAATAAATAAATAAATAAAAAAAAAAAGATGTTAGGAACGAATTTAAATTCAATTTTTTATTTAGCCGTTGTTCACTTAATTTCATTTTGTATATTAGCAAAAAGTTCGAAAATTTATTTTAAGGTTGAGAATGAATCCCCTGACGAAGACGTATAATGTTAATGTGTTCATAAATGTTCTGTTTCAATACTAATGTAGCGGCACAGGAGTCAAGGGATGACGCGAGCCGAGAGCGACTCGTGCTATTGTTTTGCCTCCGGACATTGACTTAGCCTTGACGCATGAAACATAACGACAAATAAACTCCGGGCAAAAACAACGTCACCGCTGCATGCAACCGTCGAATCAAGACGAATTTCAATTTTCCGACTCTCCCCGGCCAGTATAAACAAACGAACACGATCGCGAACGACAGTACATATCGTGTATCTAACAGCATCGAGAGTATTTCCGAGTATCTTACGAACGTCTATCAAGTTACGCGACGAGTCTTTACGAGTATTTATTCCGCGATTTTATTTTGCGATTTATACTTCGTACCAACGACTCACGTTTACGGCTGTGTATTAATTTATCGATTTAAATATATTCGACGGTTACAACAACGGGTAATCTCATCATTAATTCTCACGCACCTACATCCTCTTCACATAACCTCTACACTAACTATGTACATAAATTGACCTAACTAATACCTGCTTATATAAGGATTTCGTTTTTCATTTTTAATACAGTAAGCTTGAGAGTGGAAATTTTGTAGACGTTGAGAGAAATTTGTCTTTACGAATTATTAATAATAGAAACATATCTTCTGTGGTGTTTTTGTAAGAGTGATACAATGCACTAGAATAGTGCGGCGATTTTGAAAACACGTGTATGCATTATCGAGTTAGTTAATAATTTGTGAAGTACACGCAAGGCTAGTGTGAAAAGATTAAAAATTCCATTGAAGGATTTCGTCGACCGGATGAAATAATAAACCACGAGACACGCGACAGGAAGAGTGGTTTAGTCTTTTCTTGCGCATCTCCTATGCGGTTTCTGCATTCATAGTTACGAACTGCATTCAATGCTATGCACTGCACAGTGCCCCGCCCCAATTGCGGTACTTACAACACGTGCTCGTGATGTGCGAAATGTTACATTAACCCATACATAATTACTACAGGCTCCAGTGTAACTTAAAGCTAGTTATACCTGATTTTAATCGATCTTGACGATTATCGAGTGACTCTCAGATCATTTATTCACTGCATTATATCTATTACTTAAAGTAGCAACTGTATAAGTGGCTCAATTAAAATTGAGACCGATCTGTGATACACTAACCAATCTCCTAAAGAAAGATCTGATGATCTTGCTCTTTCTACTTCTAATTGCGTTTCATCAAGTATGCAATTTTTTCTCCAATTATTCAACTTGTGAATGTTGATATAATTTCGATACTGTTTAATTTAGATAATGAATGTAAACAATAACAAATGGTAATATACAGGGTGGTTGGTAAGTGGTGGTACAAGCGGAAAGGGGGTGATTCCACGCGAAAGAAGAAGTCGAAAATATACAATAAAAATTTTTTTTTTAATTTTTCCATCGAGACAACGATCTACAGTGAGATCCGTTATAACGAGACGCGATAAAATGCACGCGTACCGAGCGAAAATTCAAAGTCGATTTTCTCGAAAACAAAGCCTCGAACGAAAAATTTTTATTCTATATTTTCGACTTCTTTTTTCGCGTGGAATCACCCTTTTCTGCTTGTACCATCAGTTACCAACCACGCTGCATGGTAATATATGAGTATCTACCAAATGTAGTTCGATAGTGTACCGAATACAGTTTTTATGCGGTGCCAGATGCAGTTGTTTCTATGTGAAACTTAATTTTTCAAATGGAGTCATATGTTTAAAACATAATCATTTACTATAGAAAATATAACTATAAATACAAAATGTTACAAATAAGTAATAACAAGAGAAGTTAAACACAATTTTAACTATAGTGCACGAAAAATTTAATTCATCGATACGAATAAATCATTAATGATATATTTCACTCGTCCATATATTATTATATTATTACAAGTAATCAATATTTAATTAAAAATGAATTGTAGTCAATTCACTATTTGAAAATCTCTAACAATATGGCACCATTATGAAAACTAAAATTGATACTGAAGTTCATATAAGTAATAATCTTATGATAGATTGAAAACATTTCCAATAGTCTCAAAGAATAATTACGTACACTATATACACGTTACCCATGAACAAAAACAAAGTAAAACATCGAAAGTAGAATTAAAAATAGAGAGAATCTCCTTGTTCGCAATCTCATGCTCTGATCTACTTAACATTATTAATTAACGTCCTACATACTAACGAGCGTTCTCAAATACTTATGTCCAACGTCTCATTCTCCGCTATCCCTTAGTATTGAAAACAACTAATCAGGAGTATTACAATAGAACTAATTGCTGACTGATCTACTGCTGCGTCCACAGCTAGAAATCTGAACAACACGTTATTTCCAATCGTATTAACGCTACGATCTTGTTCAGATTAAGTTACTTGAATTCGAGTGACTCAGTATTTACGTTTGAAGCTTAGATTCCTGTGTTTTAAAAAAATATCTTTCTTTTCCTATATTTCCAAATAATAAATTTCTCCCTGGTATTGAGAAGAAGACTAGAAAAATTGAATTAAAAAATTCAAATCAAATCAAATTCGTTTCAAACCATTGAAATTATATAATTGCCACCGCGATTGTCAAAGTGACTTGACTGTTCTGAACGAGGTTTAACAAAAATTATGTAGATGCCTAAAATGAAGTATATGTACAGCTCACTCGCTTTAGAAAACCAAAATTAGCAATTACAAAGTTATCTGACTTCAAGTAAACCATTTTTCCATCTTCTCAAATGGAGTTAAAGTCCTTCACTTGTAAGAAACTATGTAACATATTGTTATTTATAATTTCCCATTTGTGGTTATTAGTTGTGTAGATGTATGATCAATTTTTAGTACAGCTTCTGTTAGTTCTTTGTACTCCAAGACCTTTCTGATACGATCAGTCAACTACTTCTACACACTTTTGCAGCAAAGTCTTTTCCAATCAAAAATTCTGTTTCAACAAAAGAGAGATTATAAATATTTTATTTATAACCTTTGCATAACATTCCTCTAGCCTCTTCCATTTTTTGAGTAAAAAAAACTAAATAGCAATAATAATAAGCAAAGTTTTGCAATGAAGCTTTTTGAAATCAAAGCTTTTATGTCGAGAAGTGAAAAATTGAAAGATGAATATTTATGAATTTTGCAATTCTTTATTGATGAAAAGGGAATTAAATAACAATTTACACATTATTGACGTCATTAATGGAATCAACATAAAAAATGATAGATTTCAATTAGCTATTTTTACAAGTTAATGTTAACTTTCATTAAGGTAGAAACATGATTATATATTTTGTTTTCATCGTTCCATTTTAATTATAATGATTTATATCAAAATGGTACATTTCGACACATATTATAGGCTGATTAATACTCGCTCATTTTCTATTAGCCACCTACTTCAAATCAGATTAAACTCAAGTGATTTCAAGTTAAATAACTTAACTTGACTTATGGGAACATGAAGTACATGCAAGTCGTCTGAATGCAAGTAACTCAATTAATGCGAACAAAGTTTAAGATATGATTAACTCGTCACCGTGGCCGAAGGACGAGGGAGCGAGCGACAAGGTTCTGAGAAAATCCCAGCGGCTCATTGCCATTCTCATTAAGTAAAAAGAAGGTCGGGCGTGAGGCAAATTGCACGGGTGAACAGCCAGACGGCACGCAGATGCTGTTCGGAAACTTTTGTGCTCGCCGAGCGGTGCACATTCGCGAAGAAGTTACCGGGCTTGCGGTAGTTTTACTGTACCGTAACGTGAGAATTTTATCGGCGCTAACTGGCATTGCCTCGATCTCGGTAAGTCCTCCACGCACATACGGCGTCGAAACGAGATCGTCCCTTTTGCCGCGTGCCTGATTGCCGTCAAGGTCAATCCTTGTATCGCCAACCAGCCATCCATTTTCATATTTCCAATTCAACCTTTTATTAGTTTCTTCGTTTATTATTGACAATTTCGAGATTAATTTAGAGAAACGTACTAATTCCATAAATTCATTCATCACAAGGAAATCATATCAATAATGGTGAATTTTTTGAGCTAGATTTGAGAAACGACGATACCATTTGCAACATCATCACTTTCTTGTACATTTCAATTTATGCTGTTAATCAATGTGGTTTCTGAACGGCTCATTTCATTATCAACCACTCCATTCTAATTTATTTTAGAAACTTACATTATCCTACATACCCGTTGTATAGTCTAATGTATTTTAATTAACTTACCTTATGTTACATACTCATTACATATTCGATTGTATGTCAGATATTTATATTCTAGTCTACTTTAGAAACTTACATTATGTTTTAATCTTTTACAAAAGTCTTTATAGATCTTATAGAAGGGCCATTCTTACTTATTTCTTGAAATTTGATTTTTTCAAATATAATAACATTTTTGAAATTGCCAATTTATATTATAAGGCCATAGAAAACAGTTAAAAGATTATTTTATTTTTATTTTTATATTATTTTACTTAGAAATAATTATGTATACAGTATGTAGAATATATAGCAGACTAATCACTGCGAAAGTGTGGTCAATTGTTTATCTTGTTGATTATATAAAATATTGTATAAATCTTGTTCTTTATATAAATAATATAATAAAATAATATCTACACAAAACAATCTAAAACACTTAAAACAAAAGTAGTTCACTTGTTAATTTGTATATTTATTCGTTTATGTTGATATTTTATCTTCTAATTGTATATATTTTATTCGAATACATAATGTAATAAGCGTTATGTCTGTATTAGGAAATATAAATATGCTACCAAATGGTAACAGTATCCATTTAAGGGTTAAATAAAGCTTATATAACATGTTTATGAAGCGTATTAATGTATTTATTTCTCATAAAATGATACTAATATAGCCCTTAATCGACTTGGCATAGATCGTACTGTGTTTTCAATAAAATTCTTAGGCATTTTATTTCAATAAGAATCGAATGTACGATGACTTTTGAGTGACTGTAATTAAATACAGTTTACAATATAATACCTCGGAATTTTTATTTACGCATCGCAATAACGTATTAATATTCATGAATTTATTTAATAGCTACTAAAATATAGATAAGATATTGATTATTTTTTAAATAACGATTTCCTACCAACAGTAGTTTCGCATTAATTTAGATAAAAAAATCACAAATTTGCGAAATGAATAAGTTAGTGTTGAGAAAAGTTAAGTTGGCATGATCGCTGGTTACTAGAAGCTAAGTTGGTACGACATCTAACGACGCTCTTTTGTCTTAGAAGTCGACCACGTGTTAATAGACTAAGTGTATTAATACGCGTTGTACGAGGCGAAGAAATATAGAAAGAAAAATCAAATCTGTGTGAATCGATTAATTATCAACCCCAAACCTACATTAATTAACAGTTAGTGCCCAATTACAAATAGAATTATAATTAAAGATCATATCGCAACTTGTCAATCTTCTGATAGACTTTTTTATGTAAATTGATAGTGAATGGATGTGTTTAATATATCACGATATTGATTCCACAGGAACAATCGCGTAGCTACTGCACGTGTACCTGAAACTAGGTCTCAGAAATTTCAGATCTAGCCTAAAGAAATAGACTACGATGTTTACGAAACGTTGGTACAAAGTGCAACTACAAGTTACACGATTATTCCAGCGAAACTAATGTCATATCTCACCATCGTGAGAGCTTGAAACCTAAAAATGTTAAATATAATAAAAAAATGTATGTTTTGGAAGTTAATAAATAACTTCATGTTAAGTAGAGGCATTGATGTCATGAAATAATGAATTCATTATTGTAAAATGTAAATAATTTTTACTTTTTATTTACTTTTTCTATCTTTCCAATTTATGAAATTTTCTAAAATGAAGTACGACGAAAAAAAGAATAAAAGTTAATTTAAACTCGGAAAGATGGTAGTGTATATTTTGTAGAATATTACTATGATCAGCGTTTATTCTTGTAATTAGTTAGCAAGTCGGCTTAAATCATGCAAACTAAAATTATTTCAAAGGAATGTTACTATATCTACTATATACTATGCTAATAAATTGGCATATTAGTATAATAGTACGATATGAATCATAACTGTAGAAGACGAATAAAAATCATAAATATTTTGTAGAAGATTTAAGGCCTATTTTGCTTCACGCGATCAAGGTTAATCCTGGACGACCCCTATAAATCGGCGTCGCTAATTTATTCAAGCGACAGCAAGAAATTATAGTCGTAGACAGTGTCGCAAAGAGAATCTCTTTAATGGCGTCTGTAGTGAATGTAGAAGTAGAGACGTAAAATTGATGATATTCAACATATTATAAGATTGAGATTTTGATTGTATTATATAAAAATAATAAGTTGCAAATCCTATAAAAAAATAACTTTCTCAGTATCAATATTTGAAATAAAATGCTTTAATAACTTCAGATCTTACTTTAATAGTTTAATAAGTAAACATGTATAAAGTAAATAACTTTGTAGCTTCGTGAGTAATCATATCTAAAATGAATAACGCCATAATCTTATGAGTAACAATATCTAAGATAAATATTCGATAAATTAAAAATATTCGATTTATACGACGTATAAATATGTTGGAAAGATTAATTTGCTTAAAATGTAGCTTAAATATTTGATACGATTCTTTCATGCATAGAAAAGATTTAGTAAATGTCTTAACGTTAAATCACAGAGTATTGTTTAGCATTGTCTCAAGACATTTTTACGGATTCGTGAGTATAATCTGTTACCACGACCTTAAAATATATACTTGCAGAACAATTGAAGATGTATGAATGAGACAGCAAATGCATTGTGCAGAAGATATTAGTCAGAAAACAAGTCTGCTATAACGTTACTTGCTACACACTACAAACCATACCATGTTCCTAACTGTTAAAGTTTTAAATATCGTAGATAAAAAGCGATGAGTTACAATCTAATTATAGCTACAGTTATGAGCTGCGGCATGATAACTTAATACATAACTGTTTTAAGATATCATCTTCTTCAGCTGCATATACTTTATACCGATTTTTCAGCTACATTTTAAGTAAATCGATTTACCATCGAAGATTTGTAAATTTCTATTCAAGTTTTTAAACGCTTCGTAACAGTAACATTTTTACTAAATGATAAAAATAAATTATAATTATCGATGAAATATATTGACACGTAAATTCTTAAATTTATATGAATTGCTTCTATGTTGTTAACACACCAAACGTATGATTGGTAGTTTAAAGTAACATCATTATTTTTGCACGTGAAAGAAATCTAAAAAGGAAATGTTATCTGCTAACGCTATATAGGGACAAAGAAGGTTTTCCTTGAACGCTTTTCTAAATTCAGTCATAGTGGCATACTGGTTCTTACATACTAATCACTTTCAAATAAATCAAGATTTATAAATACAATCGTCTATCTTCCTTCCTTAAAACGACACACGTTCGTTATGTAACAGTATACATATCGAAAGTTCAAGAACATAATATCAAAAATATGATTGGAAGCTTTTTATACTTAATATAAAAAAAATGTTAGAAAATACTTTTGTGTAAGTTTTGTAAAATATTCTAAATACGAAGGAGCAAAATTCTGAACTTGTTAAGTAATATTTAAATAATAAAACAAATATGATTGTGGTAATAGGATGTTAAAATAAAGTTAAGAAAAGGTACTGTATATATAAGTAATAGAATTTTTACTTAATTGTTAATATATCGACATACTCTATTCCTTATAGATATTCTTTCTACAGAGGATGTTTTATATTAATAGAAAAAATATTTTTAATTGCTTAATTTAAGCTTAATTTACATTAATCATTTATGACGACATTTTACGATTATTTAAATTTGTCTAATCTTAGAACAAACATAACAATTAAGAATAAGTGTAGTACACAATACAATAATTCATCAAAGGCCTCGATCACTACATAAAACAAGATCTGATAATAAAACATTTTGTAATAAACATAATAACAACCCAGTATAATAATAATCCAACTGCTTATTTCATAATAATTACCCAGTCACATTCATAATAGATTATAATTGAAAAACACACTAATAATAAAACGAATTTTATTTCAATTTAAAAATTAAAAGTCATTAAATTCAAGTTATAGTATGTTAACTAACTCAAGTTATGTTTTAGGTTTCATATTAATGTCACAGCATTCCATGTAGGAGTGATCTGGCAAGTGTAGCCATAAAACAAATCATAAGGCTAGGAAGTAATTGATATTCATTTTGATTATTATTATTATATGAAACAGTATGTATAAAAACCATTTAATAACATTCAAGAGAAATTTATCCCAGTGTCATTGCAGATATAGTCATGATCAGAAATATTGACACGGACCAGCTTATTCTATAACATTCTGAGAATTTGTAAAACGACACGATTCCTTATGTAAGTCTCTTTATAGAACATAAAAAACAATGATTGAAAACAACCCTGACATCGATTTCGTTTCGCAAAACAATTACGTAAAAGCTTCATTCTGATTAATTGTTACAAGAAGCTGAAACTTTTGTTTCGATGATCGTTTCTATCTTATACTACCAGAATCATTATTTTTGGAAAATAGTTCTAAAATCAGTTTTTACAATGATTAAAATTTTGTTTTCTTAAAAACAAATTATTACGTACTATTTTTTATTGCAAAACTACTTAACGATGATAAATTCTAATATATGTATTTAAACTCCAAACTCGGAAGTTCAAAGAATACATTTTGTAAATAAATAAATTTGTATACAGTTTTATAGAGCAATTTGTGCCAATATTTTCGTCCATTGCTGTAAATCCGGCAAAAGGAATCATTAAAGAATTCCATTTATTTCCAATGAATCGATACTACGGACAACACTCAGAGTATAGTAAGCTGGCGTTATTTGAATCGTCTAATTTCAACACTTTCTAAAATTCAATCTTAAAGTTTGCACGAATCTATTATATGGTACAAAATATCGCTAGCTTCTGGTATAATAACAAAAGAGTGAGAAAATATTACGTACTTTATGCCCGGCAAGAAAACATCAAAAATAAGAAACTGACTCAAATAACTTTTCGTTAGAATTACTCTAATCAGTAAGGAGGTATTGTATAAGAACTAAAACAAATTAATTTCCAGAAATATGACTATTTACTTAGGATAACTACAACCGAAATTATTAACGTTAGTCAAACGAACTTTCCTTTCAAGATGTCATATCCCCGTAAAAAGCTACGGTCATCGGGCTGTTAATTCACACGATATATTTCACTCTTTATCACGCCACTGATAACGAGTTAAATAATCTGTTCTCAAATGTAGCTGGCTTAACCCCTCCCCGTGCCACTTAGTTCGACAAAACTCGGGCCCAAGCGGTAGACATCGACGCGCGCTAAACAGACCAGACTAATGCTCGTAAATAGTCGCAATACTTCACAAAACTTGCTATCAAATGTAATAAAGAATAGATCTAGTATTCTTGGATCGTCACTTACATTATTTAAGACAGACGCTTTTGTTCCATGATGTCCAGAATACTTCCAAACTATTGGTGTGTTTTTCACTTTTTGCCAAATCCATGATTGTCGTGTCGTACTTTTCTCTTCGCTACTCTCATGTATAATCATACGCCTTACACGCTTTGCGACTGGCATAATCACGTCACTATCACAGGATTCGTTATCACTGTCTTCATTTAACACTTTTGTATCTTCCATTTTGAAGGGGTTCCTTAAATTTTAATAATTGAACTGCTTCGTAACAGCAACGATAAGAATCGTGACTAACTGTCGTGAGGTACTGACAGGAACTAACATTCGGCCACGATCGTAACGGGCAAAAAAACAGTCCACGAGCTCGGCGTGTTATGTTTACGTTTGGCCCAAGTATCTGGTTACGAGTCAGACTGGCGATATTTATGTTTGGGCCAAAATCTTCATCGCGAGTCTGACTCGATAAAGTACGGGAAGGGGTTAAAAACTGTTTATAACCACACTCGATAAATTAGCAGCCATTTGACGGATATCCTATTTATCGAAAAAATGGATTATTTCAATTTTTATTATCGGAATTCGATGGAAGCTTTCGATAGAGCACATAATCACATAAAGAGTGAATATTGAAGGTGGGAAGTCGATCACGAAGCCAAGGAATTCTATTCAAGGAAACTATTGAAGCATTCAAGCAACCAATTTAAAAAAGTATCTGATTACGAAGTCAATCTACATTCTATCCGGGCGCAGCTGTGAACAGGTAGACTACACACAGAACGTGTAATTGATGCGTTCTCGACCTAAACCTACATACCGATTCCTTTGAGTTAGCGTACACGTCGCACGCGTTCCCACACACATTCTCTCGACACACACGTGGATACGTCATAATTTACAGTTATTTCTTCTACGGATTATTACGAAAGGTTTCGTCTCCACGGCCATGTTATTCAAATACGTTAGATCGAAGAAAACGATCAACATCTTCAACACTTGTTGATACATCCTGATCGAGCGTAGAACAAAGGAAAACGATTCCTGTTATTGAACTGCGAGCCTTTTCAAATCTTTGGGATATAACAGTACGTTTATTGTTGAAAATTGATGTTGTATTTACTTCTTTGGACGTGGAACACGTGAGTACAGTGGAGTTTTTGAAACTTCCTGTTTCTTTCTTTCGCGTGATTCATTTATGTAATATAGTAAGTAATACGTGTGTATGTGTATTGTACCGTACGTGATATATGGTGTAAATTATTGATATGCAAAGACTATACGATTTGAATATTTTTTTTCTTCATATTATATTACTGGCCGCGGGATTTTGATTTTTATGTTACTGGTTAATATTCATAATTTTTCATAGAAATTTATATTTAGAAAATAAGTTTCTAGACAATGCATTTATGTGAATTTGTATAATTTTTTGTCAAATGTTAATAACAGGTTATTTTTTAATTTAAATATTTTAGATAAAATCTCAAATAACACCAGTGGTCGATCGATACTAAATTTCGTGGATGTCATTGGACGAATAACGAGCCTCAAATATAAAATCTTAGATTGGGAAAATCATGCATTGCGGAGATACAAGCCTCTATATCGTATCTACAATAGATTTTCATTGTTTTCAGAATTCTGGATCGTGTTGGCGACAGCGTTGATCTAACCCAAACCAATACTAACATTCTTTATGATCTGTTTAAAAGGAGCTGAATGTCTTCTTTTCGCTCATTCATCATTTATAATTTTAATATACAGGGTGGTTGGTAACTGGTGATTCTACGCGAAAAAAGAAGTCGAAAATATAGAATAAAAATTTTTTTTTTTAATTCTTCCATCGAGACAACGATCTACAGTTAAAGCGATAGATAAAGTTAAAGTGATAAAGCGTTTCGCACGCGTACCGAGCGAAAATTCAAAGTCGATTTTCTCGAAAACAAAGCCTCAAACGAAAAATTGTTATTCTATATTTTCGACTTCTTTTTTCGCGTAGAATCGCCCCCTTTCCGCTTGTACCACCAGTTACCAACCACCCTGTACACGAACGTACATATATTTATCCCTCAGCTGTATACATTATTTATACTTACATTGTTTTACTATAATTTGGTTTACTATTAATAATTGGTTTGCTATTAATTGTCGAATATTGTAGCTAATATCAGTAAAGAATTATTATATGTATAGGTATGCGTGTATAAGGAGCAGTAATCTTCAAATGCACGATTTCCTAAAGCTAAGATTCTGTATTTCGGATTTTATATCTCATTCCATGATACATATTTACCAAATTTCGTCATGATCGACCATCAGTGCCATGCGAATTACAGCCGATATTATTTTTAAATTTGACCAATAGTCATCCTGATTTGAGCTAAATCGATTAGATTAATTTTTTCCTTCCCTCTAAAAAGTTCTTTATTTCCATGAAGTTTTATTTCTCATTTTCACTTTTATTAATTAATTCCCGTTTTAACTAAGGTCATCAACAAAACTTAAATATGTATTGTATTTTAGCACTACATGATTCGATTTGATTATAACTAATTATTCTTTGAATTTATATCATATTATTCTGAAAAAGGAAACACATCAAAATTACAACGACCGATCTGCAGACAAATAGTTAATATAACTGGAATTAATGTACGTGTGTAATAGTTCACTGGTTCTCTCTACCTATGATTTCTCGACCATAATTGGAATTCACGTTCAAATAACTGGATTTAGTCGACAGAAGTGCAGTTAATTCTATTTACCAAAATATCATCCTAATGAATAAAGTTTAAGAAAATGGAATTCTGAAACTCGGAAACTGTATGACATGTATGATGACTTAATTAAAAAGCATATGCATAGGCAAACATTTCACGAGTGATTAACTATTTAGAAGTAATAGATTATTAGATATTAAATATAAATTAATACAATTGAAAACTAATTAAATGCCTAAACAGATAAACATACTTTATATACAATTAACGATATTAAAAATTCATTAATTATAATGCAAAGACTTAAATGAGATAAAACACTATTAAGACATATATGCATATATCCAATTAAATATAAAAATAAAGAAGAAATATACATACACACCTTATATCAAAAAATTATATTTTTAAAACCTTAAAATAAAGTGGATGTATATATTTTACATGAAGGTTTGAATTCTGAATTTATATGCTCGCCCACAAACCAATAATTATCACTACATTATTTTCTACGCAAATCACGTATCTATACGTGCATTATTTAAATATTTATGTTACGAGTAGTCTATTTGTATTCTATTAACGATTATAATACAGATATAAACGATTTACATGCGAAGAAGCGTTCAAGCGGTTGAACCATGATTGATCGATTGTAATTGTTCAATTTTGATTATCACGTCACAGTTAGTGGTCACGCGTATGCATGATGCGAACATCTTTTCTACTTCTATGCACGAAGTAAGTTTAAGCATAGAGAATGTTAATCGTAAATCTTCTAATATGAAAGTATAATTAATGCGAAGATAATCATGACTGTGTGGTGTTTCATTTCTTTAAGAAAATCTGAATAAATATTCCACTTTATATACAGTTAGGTACAGGCAGGTAGTAGAAATAAGTACCAATTAATTTTCGTTAAATACAGCTAGTACAGCGCAAAAATATAAATATTAATTTTAATTATTCACTAAATAATCGATGTATTGCAAGGATGTAATAATTAAAGATTAAGTATGTAATAGTAATATCACAATTCGATTAAATTTTATTAATACCGACTTCCATTAATTGCCCACCTATCTTTTCCTTCAGCTGTATTATTACGTAACACATAATATCAGTAAATTAAAATTTACAAAGTTCTTCACAAATTTTTGTAGGTTTATTAATGTAATTTTTCACACAAAAAGCAAATTTTTAATGTCTGGCGATACAAGGCGTATCTAATATTCGTCTTATACGAGTATCAAATATGTTGTTATTTAATTAACTTTTAATTATCAAAGTATTTTTTACCCTTTTATATCTTGTTACACTAATTTTAAGTAGAAAGGAGATAAAGTATACAATATAAGAGGAAATATACAAAAAGGAGATGGAAAAATATATATTCGGTACAATATGTATTCTATCCTTACTATGACCTTCTAAAAATAATAGGGACAATGTGAAAATGATATTTTCAGAGACAATATACAAAACAAACGTCAAACATTAAAAAATGTATGAAAGAGTTATAACAAAATATGAAATAGAAGGAAAATGATAATTGTCTCACTTCTAATATAATATACAGTAAAAGTGTCAAGTGTTAATATAATAATTATGAATTAATGTCTGTTACTAATTAATAACAAAAATTTGAAAATGCATGTATATATACATGTAGTTAGGTACTATATTAGGTCGGGTTGGCGTTGTTGTTCAATGGAGATTATATTTGCAATTATATGTACAAATGTTGATTTAACAGAGTTTGACAATTGAACGTGGTGATTAGACACTCTCGATATTAAAGACAATGTTCTTAGGTTCAATAACGAATCCACGGTCAACGAGAAAACTCTTTGTACAATAGAATATATTTTGAAACACAAAGTGACGTTAGTTGAGACGCACGGTATCTTTCTGACTGACATCGGGCCTTTCTTTTGGAATTTTGGGAAGATCCCCGTTACTTTGGTCTAAACTATTTATTATAGCTGTAATATCGTGATATAATGTATTTAGAAGGAATGGATAATACAGATGTTAATCGGACAGAAAAAGACGATTGTTGTTCAACCTGAACTATTCACACCAAACGTACAGAAAACAGCGCAACTAAATAACTGGATAACGACTCGACTTTTACAAAACACAATCAACACTCTCTCGGCAACGCCACTCGCAAACTCTGCTTCCGCTCAACTCGCACTCGGCTCCTCGACTGACTCTCTGCCCGTTTTAGCACTCTATTGTCTTTTCCTGGGCCCACCGCACACATGTTCTACAGACGCTCGTAGCCAGGGTCACGTAGGTCTTTTCGGTAAAGCTATTTACCTGAAGGACCCGGTAATGCATTGATGGAGCCGACAGCGCCTCGGCTCTCCCGACATTGTCTGTAGTTAGCTCGACGTTTCCTAGGCCCTTCTCCCCGATACTACATAGCTGTACTTAAATAATAGAACTTAGAAGTAGTTGTTGAGATACGATCTGATTATGCTTGCCCGAGATTTGCGACAATGGGTTTGGGCTAGAGGTGACACAACTGGTCGCCGAACGTAGCCACGGTCACGGGATGAACGTTTTTACCCAACAGGAGAAGTACCAATATTGAGGGGCACGCGCTGTATTAACAAACAAGCCCCGGGCAAGAGCAATGTCGACTCTACGCGGGTCTGCCTAGTAATGGCGCCTGGAATTTTGTCGATATCCCCGGTCAATACGCAATTGACAAATGCGATCCTATCAGTCTTTTATTCTTGTGATCACCTTGGAGAGTTTACACGCATCGTCTTGTCAGTCAGTCAGAAAGATACCGAGCGTCACAGCTAATGTCACTTTGTGTTTCAAAATATATTCAATTGTGCAAAAAGTTTCTCCGTTGACCGTGGATTCGTTATTGAACCTAAGAACGTTGTCTTTAACATCTAGAGTGTCTAATCACCACGTTTGATTGTCAAACTCTGTTAAATCAACATTTTTACATATAATTGTAAATATAATCTTCATTGAACAACAAAGATGGCTTGTCCTAATGAAGATACGTTACACGCCTCTAAGTCTAACGCCAACCCGACATATATATATATATAGGAATGTATATAATATTTACATAAGCAGTATGACGTCACCATATTAAATTTATTCAACAAACTAATTTTTTACTTAATATATTTAATGTAATAAATCACTATAAAACACAAACCATATTTATGTATTTTCATCTCGAATGTAGTGCATATACCATTTCCTTTACGTTTCATATTTTTATACGATCTCATTAAAATATTGACATGCACGTGCGTATTTACATATTTGCTGGTTTCTACCCAAAGAACAAATTGACAAAATTTTACATTTTCTGATCAACGAGATTTCTATAAGAAATGGATGAAAACCAGCTGCATAATGAATATAATTATAATTAACTTCATAATAAACTTATTTGAATGAATGAGAAAACATCTCATTTAATGAAATACGTAAAGACTTGCAAATACAATATTATTCCTAATGGTATTTTTACATGTTTCTTAAAAAGTATCTTGTAGATAATGACGAAGATTAACATAACAGATCAACGTTTTACATTCATAGAAAATATCGCTGACTGTTTCGTGTCACTCGTAAATACAGTTAATGCGATTTTACGCGTTTCCTCGAGGAAAACGGTCTGCAAAAGCACAAATGAAGGATACTAGCATTTAACTGTCATCGTGAAGATCTAAAGACAATGATTAGTACCTTTACGGATGGAAAAATTGAAAGAAAACGAGTGAAAGTTGGCGTAAAAGTTACACACTGCAACTAGAGATGCAAAAACGTGATTTTACTTGATAACTAGTAGAAACGAAACTGCGTCACCAGCGCATTAGTTTCGTTGCAATGCATTTTGCAGAAACGATTACCATGCATTTCGCAAAAGATTTATTTAAAATATTAACAAATCTAAGAAATAGAAATTAAGCGCGAATTAGGAATAGAATATTACATGAAACGAGCAAATAATATGAAGGGCAATGATAACTAAAGCTTAATGTAAAATATTAAATTTTATTAATACTCCGCTAATATTCTACTAACCAAAACTTAGTACTATAGTATTAGTACTTAGTACCGTAGTTGGTACTATACAAGTATATTAATTTTATATGCAAATATACACTTTTGGGTAAACGTTCTATTTTTGATCAAACTTTTGATAACTTTTGATAAAAAATTTGACATTGGTAACATACCAGTACAGATATCCTTCACATAACACAGCGTTCTTACAACACGGATTCGCATTAACACGATTTCAAAATTGGGAAAACCCACAACAACGTATTTCTACAAATTTCGCTCTACCACGGTTCAAGAATTGGAGAAATTGGAGAAATCCGTACAAAAAAGAACATAATGAGAACTTTTAAGTGCAGACACTGTCATTCGATGTTTTTTAGCTGAGCAAATGCGATGTGTCTTATATTTGCGTTTGGAATTTTTGAATACTGAAATTTTTAATTCATTTTTAGTTCGTAGAATGCTAACCCTTTGCATTTGACAATTTTTCTGCTATAAAGAAGTAGCAACTCCAAGCTTTTTAGATAAAAAAACCGGCGAGATTTGCGAACGCTTTAAATTAATTATTTAAAATTATTAATTATTCCTCTCGGTTATGAAGGAGTAGAATATGAACTTTTGTTAACTGTTGACACTGACCATCATCTTTACATTAATTCTTCATTTCGTATAGTATGGTTCCACACGATGCGGAATTTTTTCGGAACCTAATTAGTTTATCCTTCGTAGATATAGATACTTGTAGATTTTAACAGATTCTTTCTTTTTATAATACTTATATCGGCAAAAAAATGTTTTTAATTGTCTTATGTCGATTACTTAAATTTTTCTAGTTTTCCAACAGATATAATGATTATCCTAGAAGTTTCAAACGTGTTTTACATATGTCAAATATCTCGAAGCTAAGCGTACCAGTATCTCAGAAACTGTACAATCGGATCTAGTTGCCTTCTTTCAGTTTTATTATAAAAGGTTCAACGTATTTAAACAAAATTTGTTTACAATGAAAAATCAATTTTGCAATGTTAAAAATTATAAACGAATACCCATCTTATGAAGTTATCTTTCAACCAGTAAGAAACGTAATGTGACTCGAATCTGTTTAGAATGGCATCGATGGAATGGCTGGTATTCTTTTCCTTTTCTCGTATTCAGTTAAAATTACGGTATAAGCGCGATTACGTATCCAGTTGGTGGTGAACGGTGCAGAAGTTTACCTTCGAAAAGTCAAGTTCACGCATAAGCGCGTAAGTGGCAATCCGCCTTTGCGGTTGGCAGAAAATTACGAGAAACTGCAGCTCAAACGCTAACTGACCAATTTCCCGCTGAGATTCTGAATTTGTTTGCTTGTTTATTTGCGATGAAAACGGGGCCGTGTCAAACTAATCATAACCAGCTATTTTCTCAACAAGTACTATACATTTCGTCAAAAAAAGGGGATTGCGTACGTGATTTGTCTGTCAGAAATAAGAATGGTAATAATAGTGGCTGTTTGATACTGTTACGAGTCATTCAAAAGTTATGTCATTGTAAAATTAACTAGTTTACTATGTAAAGGAGGTTTATATACAGGGTGGTTCGTAATTGGTGGTACAAGCGGAGAGGGGGTAATTCTACGCGAAAAAAGAAGTCGAAAATATAAAATAACAATTTTTTTTTTAATTAGATCAACTTTAATTCTGTCAGAGACGTAGCAGCTACAACAAAAGTTTCCGGAGAGATAGATTTTTCATTTTATATTGCAAAAGCGAAATCTACAACAATTTATATTATTATGTATGAGGGCACGACAGATAAAAGAAAACACTGAAATAGATACTGTTATATACTTATACAACGTTAGTTAAAATTCTTAAAAATATCATTTTTGGAGTGTAAATTAAAAAATCCATTTGGCCGCTATCTTTTGCACGTCGCTCCAAACAAGATATTATTTATTTTCGACATTTAATATATTTAGAGCTAATTAATTAGAATATCAATTCTACAGGGTGGTTGGTAACTGGTGGTACAAGATTTAAATTTTTCCATCGAGACAACGATCTACAGTGAGATCCGTTATACCGCACGCGTACCGAGCGAAAATTCAAAGTCGATTTTCTCGAAAACAAAGCCTCAAACGAAAAATTTTTATTCTATATTTTCGACTCCTTTTTTCGCATAGAATCACCCCCTTTCCGCTTGTACCACTAGTTACCAACCACCCTGTACATCGTTGGTTACACATATGAAACCACATAATAAATCTACTTTTATTGATTCTCTACCTTTGATGTTGCTTGGTGGCTAAAAATGGCCAGTATTTTAGTGACATACTCGTACATATTAACATACTTGGGAGGGGAATAACATAAATGTAAATTGTATAAATAATTAATATGTGCTTCTAATTTCATAAAAACTCAAGAGTATGATTATTACCGCGATAATAAATCGTTAAAAAATGTTGAAAAGTTGCAACAAAGGTACGCGTTTGACAAAACGAAACTGAATAGAAAGATAATTTTAAAATCATTTCCCTATAATAAAAATCCAAAAATTTAGCTTAGGATGTTTGTGAAATTCATATGTTATATCATTTAGCTTATAGGTAATGAATATCGATACAAATCGGATTATAAAGTAATTTAGAAAAGTATGCTCCTGTTAATGTCTATGTAACATATATATTAATACTATTATTATTATGATATTAATATTAATATTTTATGTAAAGAAACTGTTAGCGAAGATAAAATTCCGTTTGTTCATTTTAAAAAGAATTTAGGTATAGTAAAATATTAAAATATTATAGGAATAAATCTAGTTATTAAATTGTTACTAACATAGTACTTTATAAATTACATGTTTATATTATTTGTTTTTGATCTTCTTGATTATAAATAATTAGACAATTTTCTATAGCCGATGCTTTATTATCAATTTAAAGCCGAAGCTTAACTTTCGGAATAAATGAAGTTGAAAAATCGAAAATCTTTATGCTCCAATTAGTATCTTTCTCCAGTTAAGACAGCGACTAAGCTTTAACTATCGGTTCATTGGCTGTTCAGGTCTGCTGATTGAAATTACCAAAGTGGTACGTTTTCCCTCAGTTGAAATACCATTTGATGAACTTAGAAAACTCGGTACTTAAATATCTAATTATGACACTGATACAATGATGGAAATTAGTGCTTACAATTACATTGCTGATTTTTATGTGTTTTTAAGAAACTTATAGATTAAAAAGATAAATAGGATGGCTGTAATATATAAAAATATATAAAATATGCTACAAATTATTGTTTTTTAGTTGTGTTCACAAAAATATCAATTTACATAAATGTTCTCAGTTTTCTCTAATTGTAATTAAGCGTATTTCGTATCATTATGTTAATAGTATTCCAAATGTATTCGAAACTATCGACATTACACTATCAGAACTAAATTTTAACATCGAATCTTCTCCTCTTTCTTTCACATTCTTTAAATCTGTAGTTTATTTTAAATTTAAATTACTTGACATTAATTAAAAGTGTTCATATACGTATATGTAGGTATAAAACAAGCAATAGTGAAACACGTATACATGTAATTGGAAATGGAGGCCAGTCTGATCGTGTGAAAGCCTTGAAGCTTTCAGAATCGAGGCCTGTGCAATCAATATTCTTCGACATTTCCGGTTGTAAACTGCGTCCTTTCACGAACGACTTCCAACATTCCGCTGTTATCAATGTGTATTCTAATACAGATACTTATAATCATTAATATCGATATATGTATAAAAGTAAAAATCTGACAGCAAACGACGTTTACTTCAGGAAATTTGTATACATTCTCAAACTTACAGCAAAGTTAATTATAATACTAATCAATCAGTTGTTATAATATTAATTACGTTTGAAAATGATCTGCGCATAATCGAATATATTTTACAGAAACCAATGAAATAATCTATTACTTATTGTCAACAATTAAAAATGTACATTAAGATGTTTATAATAATCTTACAATCATTACTCACATTTAACTGCAAATTTTTCACTTCATTATGTTATGTTAGCGGAGTATAGTGAAACTTCTCGAAAGATGATATTACTTATCTAAGAATTTATAACAATAAATTACATCATGAGGTACGTGGTGTCTCTTATAAACATATAATATATAATACACAGGATGGTTGGTAACTGGTGGTACAAGCGGAAAGGGAGTGATTCTACGCGAAAAAAGGAGTCGAAAATACAGAATACAAATTTTTCGTTTGAGGCTTTGTTTCCGAGAAAATCGACTTTGAATTTTCGCTCGGTACGCGTGCATTTTATCGCGTCTCGTTATAACGGATCTCACTGTAGATCGTTGTCTCGATGGAAAAATTAAAAACAAAATTTTTTATTGTATATTTTCAACTTCTTTTTTCGCGTAGAATCACCCCCTTTCCGCTTGTACCACCAGTTACCAACCACTACTGTATAATACATATAAGCAAATGAAGTCAAATTTCACAAGTTTAAAAAAAATTGCTCTAAAAGTCTGTATTCTTTCTGAAATTATCGCTACATATCTCTAAATGTGAATGCTATAATTAATTCTATAGTAGGATCTTATCCGAACCAATTATGGCACAACATTCTGCGGATAGTAATTTTATTTTCATATAATAGGAGGTCATTTTTGATGAACTATTTTATAAATATTAATATCAAACAGAAGAAGAAAATTTAGAACATAAATTAATAATTTCTTTCAGTTGTTATTCTTTTTTTCAAATTATCGTTGGGAGCAACCACCTCTAAATTCATCGATCGTCTTAAGCGAAATTTCTAAATAGTTTAAAAGATATTAAGGCTGAAAATAGCAATCAGTTACTGTCTTATTATTTGTAAACTCTTTTGACGCACTTAACTATAGATTTTCCAGTTAATAACAAAAACCTGTTCCTTATCAAAGGTACTGACATAAAGATTCTTCTCGCTCGTAATCAATGCTTGAAACCATTAGCCAACACATTCTACTGCTGCTTCTAAGAAATACAATGCTTGCATTATGAACAATTCAAAAGATTGGCACGTTTTTCCAAGGCATAAATTGCGTGATAGAATTTAGCAACGGTAAACGGATTAATGGGGACCTGGATTCGCAATGGAACTACTTTCCAAGAGACACACTTTAGCTATGTGTATCGATGCTTCATCGATTATTTCCACTTTATAGACTTCTAATTTATTTATGCGGGTCTAATGACAATTTATAGCCGATTAATCCAATAGGTACGATGAAATGCTACTTATTTTTGTTCTCGTTTGGCTCGTTACATCTAACGATAATTAACTACCATTTACGTTTTAAATATTAGCCTGGTAATTGGAATGTACTTGTGTGCCTTTTCGACTGCAAAAATAAGCTGAATAAGGTGGAGGACAGTCCTTGTGATAGTTGAAGCGTATCGGAATCATGTACTTCTAATTTGTGCCATGACGACCCAGATCTGAATCTTTCACAGTGCTTCTTTGGTCTTCTCAATTAGATATATTGCCGTTATATATTTTATTTATTATTATACATATATTATATTCTACAATATTGTATTTATTGTATATTATAATCCTATTTATGCTATTATTCTATTCTGCTTTTTTAAATTTCAAACAGTTGAAACTGATGCTTTGCTATTGTATAAATACAGGGTGGTTGGTAACTGGTGGTACAAGCGGAAAGGGGGTGGTTCTACGCGAAAAAGGAAGTCGAAAATATAGAATAAAAAATTTTTTTTAATTTCTTCTTTTTTATATATATATATATTACATTTTGGACCCTTTTACTTTCTTTTTTAATTTGCGATATAAATTGCGATATAAACGTGTCTGTGCTCAATCAATGTAGAGTTTAATATCAAAAAGGTTATAAAAGGATAGACAGATGTAGAATATAACAAATATTCAAAAAATAGATATACAATAACTTTTTATAGAATAATTTATAGAATAATTAGAATAGAAAAATTTTTTTCTTTAATTTTTCCATCGAGACAACGATCTACCGCACGCGTACCGAGCTAAAATTCAAAGTCGATTTTCTCGAAAACAAAGACTCCAACGAAAAATTTTTATTCTATATCTTCGACTTCTTTTTTCGCGTAGAATCACCCCCTTTCCGCTTGTACCACCAGTACACCTTAATAGGTTATTATCTCTTCATAAATTGAATAAATTATATGTTTTAATATAGCTATACGTTTAAATTAAATATATTAGATATGAAGAAGTAAAAGAATTATTATATGTAATATTGTAATCATAACGCTTTCAGCCCTCTTATTACGTCATTCAAATTAGTGATCAAATTAATTGCTATTGATAAAAATGAACTATCAGAAGAAAAAAAAACGTGCTAATTCGTGTATATAATATCTATTTTAAATATTTAATATACTACTCGTAAGCCAAACAACGATTGTGTCACTCAATTGTGTAATCCTTTAGTTTGCTTCTTAGCAGTAGGTGTATATTCCAAAATATTATAATGTAGATATTTTCTAAAGATTTCAATACATTAAGTGACACAATATAATTGTATAATTATTATAATTATAACGTCGTATAACATTGAACATATATTTTCCCATCAGCTCAGGCTCATCAGTCTCTTTCTTTTTTAAATCTACCGAACATTTGTAGCAGAAAAGCACGCGATTAGATCTCTATATTTTTGCCACATGATCCTCGTTATTTGTAATAATTTCGGTTAAAGAATTTAAGAAACAGAAGACTTACAGTTAAATTTGGTTTCTGACGCAACTCGTCATTTCATAATTTTTAATAGAATGCTTTTAATTAAATGTCTTTTAATTAATGCTAATCGTTTTTATTATAAAACAGATTGTTGCTACAATCAGACATCTACAAATATGATTTGCCATATATGATTCTATTCAACAATTATAAATAATAATTATTGACACAT
Organism: Bombus huntii; assembly: GCF_024542735.1. Taxonomy (NCBI): domain Eukaryota; kingdom Metazoa; phylum Arthropoda; class Insecta; order Hymenoptera; family Apidae; genus Bombus; species Bombus huntii. The sequence goes on from NC_066238.1 coordinate 24,429,755, forward strand.
TTTCCACGAAAAAATCGTTCTATCCGTTAATCATTGCAATTGTTTCCATTATAAATAAATCGCATAAACTACCACGAAATTATTCTAATTAAAAAAAATTGTGGAAATCCTTTGCATATATCCTAAAGAAAATCATCACCTATTCAAATAATTTGCTCATTTATTTACATACCCAATCCTCTACGAGCGTTTCAGCTTCAAAGGAGCTATACATCTTGATATTTTCTATTACATTCTTTACACTCAATTTATGTCGTTCAGGAATGCGATTTTATTCTCCTAGATACTCGTATATCGAAACTTCGAATGTTTAGCACTCAAAGTCGTACATATTTAAGATACTTCGGCAATTCTTCGGCAATTCTTTAACCTGAAAGGTATTCACGAAAGAGTGGAACGTTGGAGGAGGAAGTAAATTCGAGCTGGACCGGGAAGGACGAAATGGTGAACTTATGTGAGCAATGCGCGCCAGGTTGAGAAGGCCGCGGGCGTTCTTAGAAGGTAACAGGTTCAGACTTAACGGTGTAATACCCCCACTATCTTTAGCATTTCTTCTACTGTCGTCGGTCTCCTCGGTCAAGGACACGCTGAATCAGGTTAGTCGCCTTCCGAAATTTTAGTTTTAAATTTCTTTTTTACATCTTTATACGAATATTTTAGATTGTATATTTTTATACAAGCTATTTTAATACAGAAATAACGTCGATTGCGTTATTCCTTTGTTTCAATGCTTTAATTTAATTGGTTTTCAATATGTTTTAATTTTTATCTCAAACACGTCATCTTTGATTTGTTTACGCTGGCAATTAATTCACTTTTGTCTAATACTTTATCATTGATTAGATTTATCGATATTGTGGAAATTTAAACAAGTTTGTCAGCTTTCAGTGGAGAATAAATGATATAATGTATGCATAAATAAATAATGACAATTTTTCTATTAGATGTGTGTTAGTCTATTTCATGACATTTTCACACTAATGCATATTGAGTGTTATAAACAAACAATTCACAAAAGAAAAAAGCGAAATGCATTTCATAGTTAAGGTAAATTATCATGATTTGGAATATTTTAATTCTTTTATTCATAATATAAATGAATAAAATAAAAATATTTATTTATTTGTCATTTAAATAATTTAGAAATCACTTGATTTTTAATAATAGTAATTTAGAAATCGCAAATTAATTATTAGTAAAATGCAATGTTACATGACAATGATACATCATTAAACGTCATTACATCATTTCATCCAAAGAATTTTGAGTTTGAGTTCGTAAAATATTATATTACAAACAGAATTTAATTTCTACACTATTAAAGACATCATAAATAGAGATGACAAATTTCCATTCATAATATTTGTGAATATTCAAGATTCACTTAAAAACAAAAGTCTTTGATGTTAATATGGTTATTAAGTTTTAATACAATTTTATGTTTCATAAATAACGATTCGTAACGCGGTGAAATACTTCATACAGGCGTGACCGGAAGTACGCATTAATTTCCTCGGAACGTCAAACTTTCTCTTAAGCCCACATCCGCGAACGTATTTCCCGGTTACACACCTATCCCAACGACTCGTGCGAGAATTTTTCTATCAGCGCAATCTATTCACCGTGTTTTTTACATGCAATATTCTCTTCGCATTTTTATTTAAATCATCGAACACTTTACGATTCCTACGTTTCAACGCAACGCTAACAAGGAAAGAAACTGGGGGAACTAACATTCTTAAACGAAAAAAGAATCGAAGAAGCTACTTGTAAAAATGCCAGTTCAAAGAATATGTACGTAAGTTTTATAAAAATTAAGGCACTTTAATGGATAAATAATACAAATAATACTTGCAATTTACTGCCTAACTCGTTATATTGAAATTTTACAAACATTCACGAAGAATCGACAACCTTGTGATCTATATTCCTTAATATTGGAAGCGTTTTGATTTTTGGAAAAAAATGGGAGCCCGACCAAATCTGAGATTACTTCTTCCTAACTTCCTAATATATCCGGCAGGACAGCCAGCTACGCTCGTCAAGGCCCAGAATTGAAAACAGCGAGTCGCGAGTTCGAATCCTCGGCATGTGATATAAGGTTTTTATAAAAAAAAACGTAAAAACCAAAATTTCTCTTAAAATATACTACAGGTAAGCGGCCAGCCCCTCCCTTGCATGTGTTGTGGGTGTACTTCCTGGGAGTGTACTCGATTAAAAAGGTGTGCTTGGTGTTGAGCACACAGGGGCCCGACGATTAACTTCCGCACTTAGTCTACTGTTCCGCCCGTGGAGGTTTTAGCCGGTAAGAATCCGGCACTACCTTCTTGCACAAGGGTCGTAATAAGGTGTCTATGAAGATTTCCTCCACGTAAAAAAAAAAAAAAAAAAAAAGAAACCCCTAACGCCAAATTATTTTTTAATAGCCAGGAATTATTAGGACTGGCTGGAACAAGAGGACGCGGGAATGTTCCTAATCTATCTAATACCTAAATAAATATAATATGTTAAACAAAATAAACATTTATTTTAAAGAATTGCTAAGTAAATATTAATCATTTTTATAATAATCTTATATGAAAATTTTTAATAGCTCATATTGAGATATAACTTATAATTAGAAGTCATAGATGATCAGAAATTACCTATGCCATTTATAGGCTATATTTTAAAAGTTAAATAATAAATAGTTTGGTTGAGTGAAATATAAATAATTTAATTATTCTTATTTTTGCATTCTCCTTCATAACAAATGAAATATAAAACCTAAATTTGCTGGAATATTAGAAAGTTTACTGAATATGATTAACTTTATAAAAATAAAACAAATGGAATTTTGCAAATTTCTAATTATTCGATCTGATTTGGTATAAAATTGCGACATTATAAAAGGGAATTCAATCATTTACAAACTGTTACTCGTTAATTCTCCAATACTATTAGTTGACAAATTATCGTCTAAAATAACCGAACCGAAGAATTGAGTCTATCGCTTGTAGACCTTTTACATATAATTACTTCTGTAATTGTAAAATGTAAACACAAAACATAAGAACTTTCATTTCTATGCTGGACACGTATTGTTGTATAACTTTTTATACAACCCACATTTGATAAATTGTATGATATAATGGGAAATAGGTAGAACCTATTTTTCACTCGATCCTCATACAATTTTATGTCTCATAATGGCTACTGAAAAAATAACATTTTCTCGTAACTTTTAAAGAATATATGGACTTACCGCAAAACGGAACCCCTTCTGGTGTCCAAGAGCCATCAACCTGACACTGTCTCCGCGCAGGACCAAGGAGTTCAAACCCACGTTCGCAAGAATACGTAGCCACTGTGCCCTCGGGCAATATCGTGTCCTTTAGAAGGGCATCCTCTTCGTCTATAACGTCTTCGGCACCTGTTCCTGTGAACCGAACGCTACTATGTGCAGGAGCCCCAGGGTAACCGCATCCGGCACCGTTGCAGCCTGTAATCCAATACAAAGACACGATCATTATCAAGTAACTGACAGCGGTTATCAGACTTTAATGTGTTAAACACCAGTGTAAACGCGGATGACCTAATAATAATAACGAACAGTTTCGCGCCTGTCATCAATTCGATCACTTCGAGTTCGAGTTAATTCTGTTGCATCTTTTGCTCCATTTTTAACCAAATCGTATTTTTTTTTTTTTTTTGTCATTAGGAAATTTTTCAAACTGGAGGCAAGTGTGAAAATCTAATTACCAATCTGCTCCATTTTTAACCGAATCTTTTTTTTTTTTTGTCATTAGGAAATTTTTCAAACTGGAGGCAAGTGCGAAAATCTAATTACCAATCTGCAAGATTTTTCTCTTAAGATATTACATCTTTTACTCGTCTGAAACTGAAACGAGATTGAGACAAAAGATTGGAGAACTGCAGTATGTATTAATTTGTTCATTTTTAAATACTTTATTTTCAATCGTATTCTGTGTTTGACGCAATAAAAACTATCAATGGTATTTATATGTAAGACGTAGAATACAAATTAAAATTAAGTAATTCCTAGTTCAATTCGAATTCGAGTAAATTTCATTGAAAATAAAGATGTATTAAAAAGTTTTCTAACAATCGAGCGCTGAATATAATTATTTTATAGTAAAGTGGTAATAGCATGGATTCCATTCGAAATGAGAATAATCTTCGAATATTGCAAAATTAATATGATTTAAAGAGGATATCATATAGAGAATTTTGCTGCGTGTGAATTAAAAGAAATACGTCCTCTGATAATTAGTTGAAGTTTCTTCGACATACATTATAAAGTTTACAAATAAAACAACATATCGTTATAATATAATTCTTGATAATAATTACTTATTATAACATAGACTCTATCAGTATTCAAATCGCGTAGTGGCCACTACTTTCTTTTAAATTCCTAACAATAAACAACGTGGAATAAATTCATACGTTTTATACAGTTACATGAGAATCTTAAGGAAAGACCTTTAGAGAACAACTTTTACATATATTTCAATATACAAGAACCATTCTCTTTAACTTTTGAAAGAAAATTATTCCTGAACTCTCTTAACCAATATTATTGACAAAATTTTACAGGTTATAAATTACCAGTGCTAATAAATTTTCCTTTATAACAATAACAAGTATAGTAAGGAAACTAAATTTAGTGATAAAAGTACAATTCTACGCAGGTAAATTTTATAAATGATAGGTAAGCTGATTACTCTATGGCACATAATATTTGAAATAAAATTATTGTATTTAAGATAAGATAAAATTAAAAATAAAATTGTACACAATTTTAAAAACTATTTGTGCAACGGGAATTTATAACCCACATCTTACCACTTATTAATTCGTTACTACTATTAATTAGTAAATTAAATACTTGTTGCAATAAGCTACACTTGCTTTTCAAAAATACTAGAAACTATTCAAGAAAGTTCTAACGTCATTCTAACGTCAACAAAAGGTATCAAATTGTTCAAAGGGAATAAAGAATATTTTTTAAATCAATTTTTGTCAGATTCGAATACGTCCAATTAAATGAAAGATTTTCCACCATCGGACGAAGAATGGAGAAAGCTTTGTTTTGACGAAAATAAACAATCGGTCGTTTCAATCGATCGTCGATTCTAATTGCGTAAAGTGAACGGCAGAAAGACAAAAGGCAGGAAAAAAACGGAAAGGTAGAATCGCTGAGCTGAATGTCTATTTGCGTTCACGGAGGTGACGACGCTCTTGCCGGCCATTGAAATCATCGGCTTGAAAACTCCAACGCTCGATGAGGCAACGTCCCGCTTTGCAATGACTTTAATGCAGCTCGTGCGTGATGACGTGAGTTGCATGTCCCATCAGAGGCCAACGGCAACAGTACCGTCAGCCACACTTGTCCGTGGTGCCCACCACGTATTTACACTGATTACCAAGCGAGCAATAAAACGTTGCGTTATTTGTGTAATTAGTCACGAAAGATTGAAGTGCAATCATCATCCTCGTTTCTTTTATAATATATTTTTTTCTTTTTTCTTTTTGTAATCTAAGGTCAAATTCGTGGTACAGTTATCTGTAAACGGTAAATGATTGTTTATATTTTTATGTAGATAAATTAAAAAAGTGGAATTTAAACGGAGGTTTGTTTCGCTCTAAATCAGTGTTTTCCAACTTTCTTTAAGTCACGATTCCATTTTATAATGATAAATCAACTTGTGATTCTCTCCGCCGCATATAGATCTAAAGAAACACATTTTATAATGTAAAGAAAATACATGAAATATAAATATTTCATAATATGATTATAATTAGTATATGTATATATATTTTTTATATTAATTGAAATGCGTTTTGGAGGGCGCGATGCACAAAGTAGCAACTTGAGTTCTGAATATTATATCAATTACTTTAACTCTGAATATTTTTTAATATTATCCACGCATTCTGTACATTTTTTCTCACTTTCCCAGCGATATACAATTATCCTCAATCTACTTATTAGTTACGATCAAAATAGTGATAATTTTTTTTGCGATTAAAGTAAAATATAACGTGTAATATAAAATGCTGATAGTCAGATCAACATTTTGTTTGCTTGCCTTGTATCTGTCGTAAATTTAATATTTGAATATTTGCATATGATTTATAAAAAAGATTTTTGAAATCCAATACACTTGGAAATTTTTATGAATCTATCTACAAATGATGAAACGATATTAATGATAAAATCATAACGCTTAGGAACTTAATATTATTGCGATTATTATATTTTCTAAATCTAAGGAGCTCATACCTAATTACATATAAATCAATCGTTATATAAAAGATTGAAAATTAACACTAGTTTATAAATTATATGATTACTTAATACACGCTTCTTCGCTTATAGAATCTCCTGAAAAATTAACTTATTTATAAATTAATACTTTCGATCGAGACAAAGAGTAATGTTCTACCATTACACTTTCTGCCAAGTAAAGCCAACTTTTATGCGAAATCTTTTCAATATCCGCAATAATATCGTTTTACCGATTATATTTTGTTCTCTGAAACCTTTGAGAGAATGTCGATCAGGTCAGCCAAGCTACGTGAATTCAAATTCCTTAAATTCAATTAACTTGATTTACATATAAGTTACTTGACTCAAGGTAATTTGAATTTAAATCACCCAATTTTAACTGGACGTCTTAACGGAAATAGCGTTAAAGAAGATGCTGCGTGAAAATAGAAGAACAAACTAGAAATAATACCGTACTGCCAAATTGAAATAATCTCAACTTCATCTAAAATCTAACTGGACATTGCAGATAAATCACGGGTTCACACTGGTAAAGTGGTTTCAAGTTCTTTCAGTTCCAGTTTCTTGAATTCAGATATGATATGATGAATTTCAATGAAATCGTAAATTATACCATGATTTTTTAGCTTATTTTAAGGACAGACTTGAATTTGTTTTATTGTTAAAACACGTTATATTTCAGACAAATTAGGATTAGATTCGTAATGGTTCGATATAGAAGATAAATCACACTTTAGTTTGCGTCGCGAAACAAGTTTCTTTAACACGTTGACTGGCACGCGTGTTTTCAAGGAAATCTCCGTCAGGCCACGCGTACAACAGTACCAAACGTTCTCTGCTAGGTGCTCCCATCGATATTTTAGTAATGCGAGTCGCTCAAGCGGTGGTCTCAAGAATGATCTTTCGTTTCGTTTGTTCGCAACGTTAAAACCACTAGCTGGGTTGCATATAACGAAGGAAAGTGTGGTATAGATTATTCCGACCAAATGGTTTCTTATGCCACCACAATTGGAAAAGGAATCAAATGGTACAGAAAACTTGGCATTCGATTCCTTCTGGAAATTTCTGTTGTAAACGCTTTGACGGATTACAAAATTGGAACAAGGAAAAATATAAATATTAGAATATTTAGACAATTGTTAATTGCAAAATTATTAGGGTTGTCTGAAAATACAAAAAATCCTTGTCTTCGACGGAGTCGGCATAATATCGCCGTTCGGAAAAACGATTCCGGAAGAAGCATTAGACACGCGTGCGAACTACGTTATGCAAATAAAAGACGTCGAATGGACCGAAGAAAGGCATAAAAGAATTTGAAGAAAACAACAACTTATTGTCCAAATTGTCCCGACCAACCTCAGCTATGTATAGAATGCTTTAAAGTTTTACATCTAAATAATTTTTTTGATAAACCATTTTCGTATTTTTATTTTATAACAATTCAACTATTATTACAATTAATTGTTAATTAACAATTTATTATTATGGAATATCTTTTCAAATACCTACGACGATCCTTCGCAAGTAGTCAAATAAGCGACACCCGAATGTGGGTTACGTGGCCTGACCAGAAACTTTGCTGACATCCGAATACGGGTGGCGGTCAACATGTTAAGAGATAAAAGCAATAAATACGGGTTAATTGGATGCAGAATACTTGCATGATATATTGAATTATAGCGTAATTTAGTTCTTCCGGAGCAATATAGACGTTATTTCATACCTCTGCAGGAATATACCGTTTACATTATTCTTCAACAGATAGAGAAAAGATAATTGAACGTACGTGAACTGACGCGAAGAGGAATGAAATTGAATTGAAGATTTACTCTCTTAACTACGAAGTTATTCGTTCTCTTTGCCATGCCTTTTGAAATTATCATCGTAATCGGGTATTGCATACAGGATGGATGGATTACAGCGATCTTAATGTAATTCGTGTGAAGGATTTCTACGTTTCATCTATTTCTATTTTGTATTGTTCTATTACTTGTTTTCTGTTATTATTTCTATTAACCCTCAACTGGCACCGTTAGATTACGACAGTACGTCTTAAGATCACACGTTGCCATTATTTACATAACATATTTGAGAAATTATTCAATATAATAAATAAGATTTGATACAGTATTATGTAATGATATATCATATCGTTTACACGTTAATGTGCGATATTATTATGCGACAATAATTATGTGTCACTTTATTGAAATAATGATATAATTTTCTTCTGAATTATTTCATAATCTGTCTACCAAATACGGTCATTTTTTATTTGAAGAAATATTTAGCCAAATAATTCCTGATTCTCTTACATCAACTGCATTAAAAGCGCATATTTTTCACAGCCATATACACATGGTTCACACATTTCTAACTCAGAGATAATCGTAATGAAAACAAATACAGTTACGTTATAAAAAACGATGTAGTTTACAAATTACTTAAATCATACTTCAAATACGATATTTAAAACCCTAAATCTTTTGTCATTCCATCTAAAGAGATTAACTAGTATAAAAGATTATATACAGATGCTTTATTTGATCACGAGGTAAGATAAAGTTACTTTTCGTAAATTATCTTGAAAATAAAAATTAAGTTAAAGCGATCCGTTATTTTAAATTTAAAATTGTTATTTTTATTCCAAATAAAACTCATTCGTATCAATATTAATTATATTATATATTATATAATATTATATAATATTAAAATGACTCTTAGAGCTTATTCACGTTCCTATATCATCGATTCACTTGATTCTCCAATTAAAGACAGTATAAGTACTACAATCGTGAATGAATTGATTCCAAGTCAGCAGATTGTATTGTGAGCATCAAGAGCCGTTAAATCAATAATCTTTGGCAACTACCGGCTGCTCGTGGGCGTAGATAAACAGAAGAAAACACCACGATTACCACGAACCCGTAACGGAAACGATAATGCAAGCAGCTCACATCCTGCGGCTTTCGCGCAATCACCTAGGAAGTCATCGGCTATGCCGACGTACAACGTACGTGCACGCGTGTAAATCCAATGGACAAAGGGGGAACTGCATGAAAATGGAGAGGCCTCGCAAAATTTCACCTCGTCTGCTTGCGTAACGCGACAATTTTTCTTCTTCAACATCGTCGATTCTTTTCCTTTTTTCTTTTTTTGTCATCCGCCCGCTGTTGTCATTCTGGCCATTGGACCGAGAGGTTCGAGTTGCTTTCCAACACGATTCGCATTCCGCACGCGCGGATCCATTGTTCGCTTTTACACGAAAACCAAATGATTTCTAGCTGTTCTCTTCTTCAGCCTGTTGCAATCTTTTTTGTAAGCATCGAGAATTTATTGTCGGAGAATTTATAGTCGAACGTTTTTCGACTAAGAGCCGAACTTAATTTCATTTATTTTACACGATGCTTGGAATGTCGGAACAGAAGCGTTATATTGTCAAGAAAGCGGAGTCGAAGATTAAAAGTAGAACAAGCATTTGATTTTGTAGTTTGAACGTTTCAATGACTTCTTTGAGAGTAGTGACATATCGTAATGAATACTTCTATGAAACGTATCGAAAATTATGAAAATTATTTTAAATAAAAATATTCCAATTTGGCAGAGTTATATTCTTCCAAAACAAACAGCTTAAGAATACGACAACTTTCAACGTGACCTAATATTAGCTCATTGGATTTTCTTGTATGGGAAACTTATATTAACTGAAAGACAAAAGAAAGGTATAAAACTGGTATATGTAAGTCGTACCTTCCCTCGAAGAGAGTAGATTAGGAGATTCGAAAGTGGTTTGCAATAGAAGTCTGGTATTTAGGTTTATTGCAGGATGTCGATTATCGAAGGTACAAAAGAAGAATGAGATGGGCCTGAGATCTATAGATAACGGCTTCTGACATGTCTCAATAACTAGGTGTTAACTGTAAATATATTAACTTGTAGGATTATTTAGGAGACAATAGAAAATGGCACGTGCGCGACTACAATGCCATACAACTCTGAGAAAAGATAACGGAAGTATTGTGACATAAATTTTTCAGGATATGTACGAGTATCGATGCGTGTACATTTGTTAAAAATATCAAAGTTAACTCTTACTGTGAAAACCGATTCATCAACGTTACACTTTTCAATAGGATAACAGTTGTTGAGAAATCTGGAAATATTTATACAATGTCTGCAAACGTCTGAAATTGTAAATGTAATTTAAATTACGGTAAATAAATATTGGGAGTCCGTAGTGTTTCCAAGTGTGGAGAACGATTATATGTTATAAACTTCTGTGAAATAATTAAATAGAAAATTCTGAAAAATGCTATTAATTCGTCATTAAATGTAACGAAAAATGTTTGCAGAAAAAGATGCAAGATTAGTGAACAGAAAAAGTGTTTTTCAAACAGACAATATTTAGTTTCAAGTATAAAACAAAAGTTTTTTAATGACAAAAACCAAATTGCTTTGGAATCACGAAAACTGCTTGAAACAATGGATCGCAAAAAAATACGAACATTTTTCGACAAACTTTATGAGGCTATCCAATAAATAGCTAAATGTACCGTAAAAGAGGCAATGCATGAAATATTTAATAAAATTCTAACTTCTATAAAAATATATTACCTTCTGATCTTTTTGAAATATTACTACGAACTTCTTGAACAACCCAATAGCATGAAGTGAAACACACACATTAGATGTAGTGTCATGTTCGAATTATCCCGAACGCGAAAGACCTACATTTACAAAATAGAGGTTAGAAATATCTGTTAGACTTTATTCTCCCAAAAAGTAGCAGATAATTCTAATTGATTACCATGGCTGTCGAAGCGACATTCTTCAAAGGATAACTGACTAAACGGTTCCGAATGTAGACATAGAAATGATGACTACGTAACGGTTCAGGCCACGCGATTTACATATTTATCAGTTACTTTGTCTGTTCTTCCTGTCCCATACTGAACGACCGGAGTATCAAAACGTTTAAGCGTACGATACCTACCATCATTTTACCGTATGTATTTCCCGCCGGCCAAACATTTGTCTCGAATGGGCAAACAAAGAAGACAAAAGTGAAACCGTAACTGGAAATGAAGGATGGAGCGTTGATGCAATCGCTATTTGCTAATATGACTAATATTATAGTCATATAAGCAGTGATGTCAACCTATACAAAATAATTTTTTCAACTTGTAGACAAATATATTCCTATATATGTACATGTTGTTATTTCTATACTCAGAGGTACGATCACAATAGTTATTATTTTATAGTTATTATTTTCACACCGTTCTGAGCCAAAAAAAACTTTATTGCACGCGCTTACGAAAACTAGGGATAAAAACAAAAAGGCATCTTAAGCCTATCGATTAAATCTATCGATTGCAACTAGTTTCTTATAACTAACGCATCTGCATATGGATGGCGAGCACGAACTCACGTTGTCATTTTCAACAGTACATATGTGTGATTCACAAAAATATTCGAACGCTGAGCATAGAGCATTTTTATGCACGTGTCATGTATGTTATATGAAAGTTTAGGAAATTTCAGTAGGATTGTAATGGGACACAATTAGCGTCATAACAGTGATAAAATTTGAAACCAACCTCAAAATGTATATAGAAATTATTACAAACATATATCGAATAAAAGATTAATACACAGCAATTAAATCGTATTATATCGAGGGTTATTATCTTTGTCAAATATACAGTTATACGAAATATCTTGTAGCTTGTACGTACGATGTGCATTTTCAATTTTGTTTCAAATTGTTCCATCAATCAAGTTTCTTGTATATAATCAACATACAATCGATATCCCTTAAATTCTCGATAATTCACTAAATACTCAATGTAAATTGCCAGTACAAATGCTATATTGTACGTATTGTTTCTAATATAATTAACATCAAAAATGTAGAACCGATAAAATTAATTAATGATTTTCTAAATTATATATATAAATATCTCTTCAATTATCTTTCGTATTTTTCTCTAGTTTTAATATTACTTCAATATCGAAGATCATTGCAAAATTATATTGTTTGATAAAATAAACGTATTGGAATATAAGAAATTTGATTCTAATTTTTTTCCCCATTTATGTTGACGCATTATTTTTAGTGCGCTCAAGAGTGAACAAGCGACCTCCTTCCACAAAGGTTTGCGTATGCTTGCCGAAGATTATCGAGCACCTTGTTTTCTAAAAAAGTTTCTTCGTAGTTGAGCTGACGGTTCGTTGCATCCGCTTAATGTAGGTTGCTACCTTGTATCATCGTAATTGTTAAACCGCAAACCGGGGCAGAACTTACGCTGAACCTCAAGATATAACGCCACACGATACTTCTTGCTTGTCTTTTACTCTACCAATATTTGTCTTATAATTATACCGTGATTTAGCTTCTATGTATGTACAGAAGCGAAAACGGAAGTCATTCGATCCTGACGTGGGTAAAATATTAATTGAGCATACGATTAATGTCATCGAACACGATATAATTTTCATAATAATTGCTTAAACTAAATAAATAATATTTCTATTTGTATACATATAATAGTTTTATATTATTAATGCGATTTATTCTATTGTCCTATTTAGTCTCTTTCTATTTTCCAAAAAATATTGAAACATTTGAAGCTCCCAGGGTTTCTTACCTTTTAAATAAATTTTTAAAGCTTATTCTACAGCATTGTTGTATAATTCTTACATTTAATACCACACACTCAATATACGTACACATTACTATGCATATGTATATATATATATGCATTGAAGTAATGATTAAAATTAAAAATATCTGATTGCACTGAAAGAATCAAATGTTCTTTTAATATCATAAATTCATAGAAATATATACTCGTATGTAGAAAGCAATAAAATATATGTTGAAAATGACAACGTGAGTTCGTGCTCGCCATCTATATGCAGAAGCGTTAGTTATAAGAAATAGTAACTTGAAGATAGTCCTAGTTACGATCGATAGATTTAATCGATGGGCTTAAGATGCCTTTTTGTTTTTATCTCTAGTTCAATCAATAAAAGTTTTTTGGCTCAGAACGGTGTGATAGATTTATTCATTCAATAAAATAATAACCATACTGATCTTACCTCTGAGGATACAAATAATAACAATGCAGCTCGAATTTTTAATAAGTGGTAGGTACATTTCCATATTTATAAAAATAAGAGTCAGTATAATAGTTTAGTATTCATTTTTATAAGTGAAATATTTACCATTACGTGTAATACTTCTAAAAATAAACAAATTACTCACATGAATAATTTTATCATTATTTAAAGTATTTAATCAATTACGTGGCTAAGAAACATAGTGTTCTAAAGGAACTTTGATGCATACGATGTACAAGATTTCTTTCATCTCACACTTGAATCTTCTTTTCCATTCAAAATGAACTGAGCAGTATATCGAAACTCAGATTATAAAAGAACAAAAGCATAAAGGAATGAAGAAACAAAAAGCAATTGGTAATAATATGTTTATCAGCCATTTTTATGGAGTACAATCATACTAGAAAGTTACACTTCCTCCTTAGTTCCTGTACATAGCATTTTAGCAATGTAACAGAGTAATGTTAAAATGATATAGAATCATCTGATATATCACAATCAGTCACAAATATATATATATATACATCAATTGAACTTCATGCATAATAAGTACAATATTTGAGATACGGCTTTTAATAAGAGGAATTGTATAAAAACGGAAATCATTTCGCGAAAGCAATTTTAATTAAGGACCAAAGATGGTAAAGGTAACTTGGTAAGAATCTCAATTATAGTCATCCGCACAGGTTGCAATGGCGCGGCGCGGCGTGCTGCTCGATGAAAGTTGGCACAATTATGCGTGAAGGATATTTCTTGCCGTGCTTACAAAGATTCACGGTAAGATCAGTATAAAATACGTACATCGATGAACTCATAATGCGTTTCTGTTTCTTGTTACAACACTGTTTAATGATAGATGTTGCTCTTGTACTTACAATTTAATTAGATTTTGATAATAATCAATTAGAAATCAGGCCACCTTAAACTTACTCAGTCTTGTTCCTTATATATGTACATGATTGCAACATTATTATTAGATCATTCTCGAAGTTCTTAATACTTTGAAGTTACCAATTTTTTAAGAATATAACTATGTTACGTACGTTTTTTTCTTTTTTTTTTTTTTTTTGTCAATATATTAAGACTTATACAGACAGGGATGAAAGTAACAATTCTTTTGTATATGTATTAGGTTGTCCGAAAAGTTTCTTTCGTTTTATGAAGAAATAATAGACACACAACATTTTTTGCTTTATATTATTTTGTCGAATTACGTACGATACATTTTGTTTTGTCGAGATAAACACCGTGACATTTCACAGACTTGGTTTCACGTTTGAATGAAGATGCACTGTTGTAAAAAACACTTTTGCGAAAGAAATACGCTTTCCGGACAACCTAATATATGCAAAATTCATATATTTATAATAATTTATGATGTATAGAAATTTTTGCTTAAATAGAGGACGCGATGAAAATTACAGCAACCAACGATTTTAATCATTTGTTGTGGTTATTCTTGAATACGATCGTTTAAAAAAAAATATACATTCTTATTTATTTTTGTTATTCTATTATTGCTTAGTCCGTGCCTTTCGGCTTTGGACGAACTTTCGGTTTTACATCTCTTATGTTTATTTCTCTTCTTATATGTCTGCCTCCCCTCTTTTTCTCTCTATTCTATTGCACTCCCTTAATTATTTTATCTCTAAAAACTAAAACTAAAAACTACAAATTAACAACTAGTGACTAAAAACTATTGCAACTTTGGGCTTTTGCCCCTTTGCTGTGCTTCCTTCCTGTCGTTTGCCCTTCTCTTCTCTATTATTGCTTTCAGTTCTGCTAAACCTTCTCTAGTCTCGTTTAGCGTTTTTCCTATGTCCTTTGGTCCTTCCGTTATTTCACATTCTTCTATTACATGCCTCAGGTCTTCTTCTTTCCTTCTGCATCTTTTTCCCCCCTCTTCTTTCCAATATTTCCTCGCTTTGGTCTCGTTTCCACATCTGAATCTTGCCAGCATTCTTCTGTCCTTCCACTTCATCCTCCCTTCCAAGTATTTTGGTAATATTTCTTTGGGTATGTTTCTGTAGTGTATATTATACTTGGATTTCCTTATCTTTTTCCCCCTCTCTTCTGCTTCTCTCTTTCTTCTTTCTTCTATAGTTTGGTCTGCTGTCGTCCTTTCTTGCTCCTCTCCTGCTTCTATCTGTGTCCCTCTATTTCTCACCTCTTCTAGTCCCTTCTTTCTCTTTCTTGCTCTTTTCCCTTCTTGGCCATTTCCTTTGTTTCTCTCTCTCTTTCCTTTATACACTCCAATATAAATTCTTATACTACATATATCTGAGTTACTTTTTATATATTTTTTATACATATTTGACTTTTTAATTTGAGTCATAACAATTACGGCCCCTCCATACATATAACAGATTGCAACGCTCTTTGTTTTTTGGATGAAACAAACTTTGCCGCAAATACAAGGATGTGTTATAATTGCAACTCAATTTTTAAATAGGATTAATTACAGTTTCAATACTATGAGAGAATAATATTGTAAATAAAATATTCATCTACTTAAGGAAGTTATTATCTCTTTTGAAATTTTAACATGCTCCAAACTTTTGAATATATATTCAATCATATTTATGTATCTAGTTATATTATTATTGTCTTCCCTATTTATTACTACACATTATACTCCTGAAAATGTTTAACTCTCACATGTCATAATAATAAATTTGAAACAATTCGAAATTATTTAAAACAATTTCTCAAATTCAATTTCTCTAATTACATTATTACAAAAATGTTGCAAAAATAACATACGTAATTATAGTAATAATTTTTGTACAAAATTTCTTTTTGATCAATTTTTAATTTCCTCACGGGCCTTATTGTATCGTAGCCACGATGAAACTTATTTGTTGTTCACAAAATTATTGCTTGCACAAAGTCTACTTATATTTCGCATACGCGCGGAATATATGTAGGTCAGTAGAGTGGACACAGCGAGTTACAATTGCATGGAAAGGGTAAAAGTTATTCCGGTGCGAATATCAGGTCACCGCTATTTCAACCGTTATCTTTTAGTAGTGATTATCATAGCAATTTTATCGATTATCCAGTCTCTCTATCGAGGCAAGTGCATTCCATTGTCAGATATTTAATCTTCCTTTTGCCATTAATTAAAGAATATTCACACAACCTATAAATCTTATCAGTTTTCAATTTGTCTATTCTAAAACAGCGAGATAGGAGAGAAGTTTGCATGACTGCTTAAAAAGATTAAAGCGCAAGAAAAATAGAATTTTCAAATTTTTCATTTAACTCTGAAATATGCATAAATAATACAATACTAATCGTAATTAATATACGAGACACTTCAAAATGCGATAAAAATAAATATCGATCAAATTGTTTTAATAAATAGAAACGTGATTAAAATAAAAATTATTTTATTTTAAAATAATTTATTGTAAAATATTTTAAAATTAAGTAACTTAATTGTGTCTCACTTATGATCTAACGGTATTATCAGAATTGAGAATCAGTAAAGTTTCAACAAATATCTAACTCATATTAGAATTATCTGTAACTGAAAATCTAGGAAACTAAATCTGAATAATTTCTTAGATCTAATATCCGTACTATGTAAAAACATTTTAGTATTAGGTTAATCATCGCCTAATGTATAGTTTATAATTAAAATTGTATGTTGAGAATGAGATAGGAATATCTTTAATTATATGCATTTTGACATCAATAAAAATTAACCTTAATTTTAAGAGAAGCATATCCTTACTTATCACAAAAAACAGGAAATTGAAATCTACCACTTTGACGGTCATTCCAGTGTTAATAAAACATCTTTGAACTCACACATTTTACTCATTGCTATTCACAAACTGGTTAAACTAGTTAAACTAAATCACTTCATTCTAACATTCACCTAATTCTATGAATTCATAAACCTACTAAACTATACTAAATTATATTAAATAGAACTAAAATAAAGTTCTACATAAAATTAGATATTCTTGAAAGATGTCTATTTGTTGAAGTTGTAAGAATATTAGTTTTATATTAATGTACTACATAGTCACACTATTCATAAACTGACTAATTAAACCAAATCCAAGAGAAAACACGTTTGCACCAAATTATTCTAGAAAGATTTCCATATGTCAGAAACATAAGGAATAACATAATGAAGACGAGGGAAAGAACATGATTTACGTATAAATACGAGAGTAACTTCTACGTACACATTTACATTTAAAAAAAAAACAATTTCAAAATAAACAAGACATTTTCTATTTGTTTCTTTTTAATCCTCATTTCACATTTCTAAACATTCCAAAAACATCGATTGCCATTTTTAGTAACATATAAGATATCTATGACTTTTTACAAAGTTTTATGAATTTATCAACTGTTTCTACGTCTTCTAACTTTCTTCAATTTATTCTTTTTTTTTTACTTTTTTGGATTTAACATATTAGTTCCCTTTTGAAATATCGAGTAGCATTATGATTAAAAAGATCTACAAAAACGAACTTTTATTCTCTGTGATTTTCTTTTATTCATATTTCACACGAGAATGAAAATGAGAATTCTCATAAAAAAATTATGTGACGTCTAGACGGCGGATTTTTATGCATTTGAAATGCAACATTTAAAGATGCAAATATACACAGAATCTACACATATCTAAAATGCAAAACTGTATAAAATATCCAAAGTAGAATATTCGTTATAATATTTAGTATATGAAACGTATATCTGCTTAAATTTTCATTGATATCTACGGTCTAGTGGTACGGTTTTCATAGAAAGAGAAACACGCGGAGGAACGTCAGCCAATCGTGGACGTTCTAACTGGATATCCGTAACGCAACACGTGGTTTTGACGATTCGCCCACGTCCAAAGAAAAGTGGATAATCAGGGCAAAAGTAGGTGAGAAGAGGAAGGTCGAACTCCACCTTCTTCTTCTTTCTTGCTCAGAGTTTCCCGTTACTTCACGGAATCGTGGGAAATTAGGAACCAAGCCAGACTAATTAAACACGTCGACCTTTTGTTTTCAAGGCAGAAACTGACGCATGTTACATCGTGTGTACGCGCGATGCACATACTTATGTGTAACACGCACGTGTCAGTCGCTTTCGATCATTTCACGGGCCCTACCAGTTTTCCGATCCGTTCCTGATTTCTACATCGCTGGTCAGTAGGTCGATACCAAAATGTGAATGTTCGCTTTGCAAAATTTTTGCCTGCCGATCGTAAACCACATCCTCATTATCGATTAACATTTATGATGATAAATATTGCAATATAATTATTGGGCTGCCACTATTTATATAAATGCATATTTTTTTATGTGGAAAATGGATTATAAAGTAAAAATTTGTTCTATTTAGAAGATTCTGAACATATTTATTTTACATATAGAGGACCTATATAATTGAAATGAAAGAATGTTGTAATAAATACTACTACTACGACTGTAAAGGATTTATATAGGGTGGTTGGTAACTGGTGGTACATGCGGAAAGGGGGTGATTCTACGCGAAAAAAGAAGTCGAAAATATAAAATAAAATTTTTTTTTTAATTAGATCAACTTCAATTCTGTCAGAGACGTAGCAGCTACAACAAAAGTTTCCAGAGAGATAGATTTTTCATTTTATATTGCAAAAGCGAAATCTACAACAATCTATATTATCATGTATGAGGGCACGACAGATAAAAAAAAACACTGAAATAGATACTGTTATATACTTATACAACGTTAGTTAAAATTCTTAAAAATATCATTTTTGGAGTGTAAATTAAAAAATCCAGTTGGCCGCTAACTTTTGCACGTCGCTCCAAATAAGATATTATTTATTTTCGACATTTAATATATTTAGAGCTAATTAATTATTATATCAATTCTACAGGGTGGTTGGTAACTGGTGGTACAAGATTTCAATTTTTCCATCGAGACAACGATCTACAGTGAGATCCGTTATACCGCACGCGTACCGAGCGAAAATTCAATGTCGATTTTCTCGAAAACAAAGCCTCAAACGAAAAATTTTTATTCTATATTTTCGACTTCTTTTTTCGCGTAGAATCACCCCTTTTCCGCTTGTACCACCAGTTACCAACCACCCTGTATATTCAATGTTGATAATAATAATTCCATTAATTTGATATAATAAAACGAATCTTCTATTTTCTGATTATTTCGTTACTGTTACATGCATAAACATGCAGTGATCGATCTTATAATCAAAATCAGATTCTTGAACTTTTCATTTAATTCGCCTGAAATTTTTCAATAGGTTTTAGATCAAGAAACTACAATGACCAACGTACTGTTATTAATTCATTATGTTTTTATAATTCTTGCGAATAATTTCAACAATTTTTTATGTTAACGACAAATATTTCGCTCTAAGCATTGATCGCAATTTTATATTAAATACAAAATTCTAATCCATTAATCGTTTCCTTTACAGCTTAGGTTAATTATTCCTAATGCTTATGAAGAGCAATGTTTTTTTTTTATTTATTAAAATTACAATCAATTCTCGCGTTGAGAATTTTCAGTAATTTTTCTGGCGTGGCGCAGTAACATGGCTAATTATTTATAATAAGTTAATACTTATGAACAGCAATGTGTGTTCCACATTTTGTATACATGTATCATATTTATTTAAAATCGTAATATAAGTAACGTTTATTTATATTAATAATTACATTAATCGAGCTTACGCAATTATTAAATAACGTCAGAAAAATAAATAACAAAAATCTAGAAGTGTAAAATCAAAATGTGGGAAATAGAATCATAGTAAAATAAAATATCGTTTCGAAACGAATTACGTTACTTTCAAAACTATATTATAAAAGAAATTTTAAGCAGTTAGAATAATAACTGAAAATTAAACAGCGCTAATGAAACAAATTTACATATAGTCTCATCACATCATATAATGTTTCAAACTATAAATTATAAATTAATTTTAACCGATGAAGATTTTGAATAAACTTGCGTTAGTATAGATTTCTCGACTTTGCAAGCTGTGAAAATAAAATAATTAAAATACGACTGTATATGTATTTTAATTCCTAAAATATCAGTGGATTAAACAAACATATTGAATGATTGTTATTATTTTGATATACGATTCTAATGTATTAATTTAGTATTTGTAGTTAGTAAATTAAATAGCTAGCAGAGTGTTAGATTCTTACGATTGAAATAGTAGAACTAAATTAGTTATACAATAGGTATATTATATATACGAAAGTAAGAATATATACATACTCAATAGATTTAACGTGACTATTGTTACATCAAAATATTAATTACTTATTAATAAATTCCTAATATGCAGAACGTAATATTCAAGATCCGAGAATATTCTAAATTTCTTTTATCGATGATATTATTCATTATCATTTTAAATAAATTTCTATAAATATAGAAATATTTATATAGAAACTTGAAATACCAAACTTCATTTGGATTAAGTCATGTACCATATAGGAAATATCGACGCGATTTCTACTCAAGTTCCCAATAGATTGGTCAGATAAAGAATTTCAAAGATATTTATTATATTATTATTTGATAAATATGCAGTCGATTCCAAAAGTATCCAACTGCTTGAAAAGGTACATATTCATCGATATACAGTAATTTTTTTTTTTTTATTACTTAATTTATACTTTACAATTCGTCCATTTGGTAAATTTTTCTAACTTAATTGGTAAATAATATGTGGATGGCTACCCTCAGTGAGATACCATGATATACAGTAATGAACGTATAAATAGGGAAGTATTTAGTAATAAATTCAACTAATTATTATATATTGAATTATATTCTCGTATTTTGAAACATTACAAACATAGAAAGACTTTCAAATTTTTACTTCAATTAATAATTATGATCTAAATCTATTGATAAGCATTTTACCTGTTTAAATACTCATAGTTGTTCAAACACTATTACATGAAATAACTATCTTTCTAACAAACCATATTATTTAATTATCAACTGTCCCATTAATTTGTTGTCATAGTTGCGTTATTCAGTTACGAAAACTGAAATTGCTACTTTACTATAGTTTTTCTAGATGTCGGTACAATAATGTATGCTTTCACTGAGATTTAATTATACTTCGCGTCAATCGAAGACATAAGACAATAAAAAAGGAGACAAGGAAAGCTATTGTATTCGCGATAAGAATTTAATACCTGTGTGAATCAAACACCGAGGGATAATCGTTCGATCGATCCGATCGTTCGAAAGAAAGCTCGTAAGAATGAAAGATAAAAGATAAAAGAATGAAAGGGCTGGAAAAGAAACGGGGGGAAGATTGACACGACTGAGTAGCGATCCAGGCGGAAGAATGTAATTAGTTGGGAACACAGTATTCAGGAAGTAGTTGAAAACTGCGTAACAGAAAAGTGTGTGGCTCCCGATGAAACGTGGGAAATACGGGCAACCGTCACTTTACTATGAGAAGTGATTGCGATCGTTAAACGTAGAAAAGCCACTTTTATGAATCGCTTTTCACACACAATCTAGGTGGACTAATCGTGAAATCTACGACGACTTTTCTAATAGTATGCAATGAACACCTTGCAAAACAGTTTGATCACATAACACGAGTCAACTTGGAAGTATCTGCAGTCTTCCTACGATATATATATATATATGTCGGAGATGAAAGGACACCTTTGGATAATCCCGCAACATTGTAATCTAGAGTCTACTATAGCTGTAATTAAACAATTGTAGTTATTCAATCCGATTGTATTTGTTCGAGATTTGTGATAATGAGCTTGGGCTCGAGGCGACAGTCAGTCGCCAACGTACCCGCGGTCAAGGGATGAACGCTTTGTCTGGCAGAGGCATGGAGTAATTCTATAGCTCTCCTTAAAAAGGAAATAGTTGTAAGCTCGACAGTAAACATTCCAACGGTCTCTGACCCGTAGCTCGCCACACGCAGACCCTATTCTTCGAGTAAGATGATTGCCAGATGTCGATGCGTCTCCCCAGTACATATTCAGCTAGCCCGAGGGCCCGTTATAAATCTTAAGATTTAGCTAACCAAAGTCCTTTAAACAGACAAACAGTCTTTGTCCCAACTACGTGAAAATAGAGAAGACCTATTTTTCAACGGACGACGTCTCCCACTAGCAACTTTCCCTCGAAGGCGGCTAGCATCTTTTTCTAACCACCCATGTGGAGATTGACCAATTAGCAGCAACGCCAATTTCCCTTACTTTCTGAACGAAGGCTATCCTCGACGAATCCGATGATCTCGTGCCCTTAGACACACCCCATTATAGTTTTCCTCTGTGGCATCATCGGGACGGGAAAGTCATTTTCTCTCGCGATCCAGTCGACTAAAGAGTAACGTCTTTACGATCAGCAATTATTTCACGTTTTACCAACAAAGAGTCAGACTTAGATTTTGTGAGAACGTCCACCTATCATTCGTTATCGGACCTGAGACCATTGTCACTAGTGTCGCGAACGCCTAATCGCCGTGGTTGATTGTCAAATCTGTGTTATCCATACTTGTGTTAATAAACCGTACCTTTGTTATACCGCAACGATGGCTAATTTCAATGAAGATTCATCAAACACCCACAACCCTATCCTCAACGCCACCCCGACATCAGAAGTGGAATCAGAACAGCTTCAGAAGCTGGAAGGGCAGGTCGCCGTCATGCACGAGCTAATTCTGACGCTAATACAAAGGCAGAGTACGGAATCTACAATATTAGCATTACCACATTTTAACCCCGACGTCGCAGGCGCCGATCCAGCTGCGTGGTGTTCGGCTGTTAGTCGGCTTGTGAATAAAAACCCTCTACGAGGCAACGCATTATACTTTGCCTTAAGTGAAGCTTTAAAGGGTTCTGCAGCACATTGGCTTACGCAAACGATGGACGACGAAGAGATTACCTGGTCAATCGTTAAGGAACGATTCCTTGCACGGTTCGGCAGTAAAGAGACAACGTCCTCGGCGTTAATAAAGGTAGCCGGGGAACCACGGGTGAAGAACGAATCTCTAGGGGCTTATTACTGTCGTCTCTATTCCTTCCTGATGGCGAGCTGGCAACATTCTACGAAGGACGAAATACTTATCGCCATCATTCTCTTCCTGGCAAGCATGCGCGACCAACGTTTAAAACGATTGGCTCTCACGAGCGACATCAAGACGGAGAACCAATTTTACAATGAAATGAGACCCTTCTGCTACGAGGAGGAGCCGACATCTTCGCCAGAAAATTCACCGGCGGAACCCGAAGCCAAACGACGCAAGTTATCGGGCCACCAGACGAGGTGCCATTACTGTGGTATTTACGGACACAAAATAATACAGTGCCACAAGAGGATGCGTATCGAACGGCAGAGGGATACACGACGCCAGGGAGGAAGCCGACCAGCCACATCGTCCAAGGTGGTTTGCTTGAAGTGTCATGCGGAGGGCCATATCGCACCTGACTGCCCGGTACGACAGGACAGAGACACGTTGCATTAACAATAAAACCCCGGGCAGGAGCAATGACGGTTCTACGCGGGTCTGCCTAGCAACGGCGCCTGGAATTTTGTCGATATCCCCGGTCAATACGCAATTGACAAATGCGATCGTATCAGTCTTTTATTCTTGTGATCACCTTGGAGAGTTTACACGCATCGTCTTGTCAGTCAGTCAGAAAGATACCGAGCGTCACAGCTAACGTCACTTTGCGTTTCAAAATATATTCTATTGTACAAAGAGTTTTCCCCGTTGACCGTGGATTCGTTATTGAACCTAAAAACATTGTCTTTAACATCTAGAGTGTCTAATCACCACGTTTAATTGTCAAACTTTGTAAAAATCAATATTTATACCAGTAAATATAATTTCTATCGTACAACAACGATGGCTAGTTCGAATGAAGATCGTTACACGCCCATAAACCCAACGCTAACCCGACATATATATATACTGAAATTTTAGTACATTCTTTTTATACATAGTTAACACTGAGAATTCGGTAAATTCTTTCCTAATAATTGAGATTAAATTATATATAATTAAATCATATAAAAATAAATTTTAATTAAATTATACTATACTTGTACCAGTGAGAAAATAATTTATACATACAGAATTAAGGCTGACATATAGGAAAGATCATCTAGGAAGGATTACTCGCAAAATGAAGACAAATGGTTATAGTAATCGTGAATTTTAGAAAATTCCAAATACGATTCGCAATTGATCAAACGAAAGCTGCGTCTTGAGATTATTCGCATGGGTCATCCTACTTACTTTCCCTTTAGAAGCGACGCTATCATATTTCTATCGTGCATAATATTAAGGAGTTGAAATTTTAAGACCGTACGCAAGATTACGTAGACCGTAAGGGGTAAACACAGGGTAGGGAAAATAGATACAGATTTTTAAGGGCAGACAAATCTAGAAAACATGTCTTATAAAATTAACATTTTCGAAGCTATAAGCAGTTTTTCGTAAAGCGAGTAATTTATTTGTATGGTTCTCCATAAAAACAATGAGTACTTTCCGTGGTTACAAAAGACTTTTATAACACCATCATCTAAATTGCACTAGAAAATTCCCAAGAAATTTATGGAAAAGTATAGAGTTCCTTGGTATGAAGATATCAGACGTGTATAAATGGAGGGGGAAGGAGGAGATATAAAGAAAAGTCATAATTACGAAAAGAATAAATATGCTTGTACTATCTGTCGATTTTAAATAAATGAATATTACTTTTAATTTTAAAAGTAATAATTTTCGTTCCAACAGTGTTTATTAAAACATATTTCCCTTTTATTCGTCCACCACCTATTCTTTAAAATCTGAATTCCCGTTTTATCGCACTATATGTTTTCATACGGTTTACGAAAATGTTCGAACACTCTTTAAAACAGAAGATCTTTTTAAAAGTTGAACTAAACGACTAGAGTCTTTTTTAGAAGTTAGAAGAATTGATTTACTAGACGATGTAATTTTGTTACTTGAGACATTATATACACGTTGACGTAGATATCTAATTATATTTATATATAATTTAAAAAATATTATTGTTTAGTAATTAGCTAACAAATTATATTTTAAGAATATTGATATAGAATAGAAAATGTATGAAGATCACAATGTATTTATTTTACACGAGTATTAACTGATTAGGAGAACTTGTTGGCATATCACGATGTATTAATATTTCAAAATCACATAACAAGTATATTACGAATATCGCAGAATTATAATATATGTGTAATTTATTATTGGTTGCCTATATATGTAAATAAAGATAATTCATGAAATTTCGCTGGAAGAAACTTTATAGTATCTCATAACATTAATCTACTGATTTATGAATGAAATAGATCAACAAACTGTTCACTCACAACATTTATTTCTTAATTGGATTGTGTTAAAAATTCTTCACTTCTATTATTTAGCTAAAGAAAGCGATGTTATGAATAATCAACATCAATCTATTTTTTACAATTAGGAAAAGAGAAATACTAATAAGCATATAACAAACAGTATACTGAAAATGAAAAAATAAAGAACAGAAATTCTCATTAAAGAAAATCCATATCAAGTGATCAGCTAGCATAATCTACAGAAACTGACCATAAACACTACAATAATTAAAATGAAAAATTTATAAAAATTCATTGTTTATAAGGTCTTGAAATAATATTAAAATATGAAAATGTCAAAATGAAATGTTTTACATTTCATCCTATATTCAAACCTATATTTAATAATTTATAGCACGAAATATAATATAACGAAAAATAATAATAAAACTAGAAAGTAAATAATGAAAGCTGGTAAAAAATATTGAAAGGAATGAAATACCAACAAATATGTAGCTATGTCATAAACGATAATCTTTCACAGCACTTCCCATTAAATGCAAAAAGCATAGATAGAAAAGTCAATTTGACACCTGTGCACGTGAAGGCAAGTACATTTGCCGCTTTACACTACAAAAATGGATTTACGCGTTAAGAATAGATGCATCCAATCGAGAAAATGAATTTGCTACTCTCGTAGTCGGTGATCGATGCTGAAGAATTACTCGTACTTCCGAGATAGATGGAAATACACTTTGAAAGGCTTATATCCGGTTTTAACACATCAAGAAGAGTTCTTCGTTAAAAAAAATACGACAAACGGAAACTTTTTTATATTTTGACAGATCTACGAATATATTTTTGAATGAGATACCATATATAAATTTCATTGAAATAATAACGTTAGTATAATGCGATGGTAATAAATAATTGACTTCTTCATCTCCTTTATAAGCAGATGGTTGTTTGCCAAGATATTCGAAATTAGGATTTCAACTTTTACATTTAAGCAAGCTTAGAAGAAAAGTGTTAATTTAATTGAAATTATATTATATAGACAAATGCGCTAAGATTATAAAATAATTATAATAATTATTAATCAAATAGGTAAAATCGAAACGATCGTAATGCAATTTTTCTATTTGCTTTTAATTATTTCAAAGACAGCTAAAAAATTCTATCAAACGTCCAAACTGGACAAATTGTGAATGTAAAGAATTAAATAAAAAAAAAAATTATTTCACATTACTTTGCTTTGATCAATTATCAGTAAGAACTATCAGACATATCGTTCTTAAACAATAATTACAAGAGGCAGTAAGAATATCATAATTTTTTTATCATGCGTTGTTAAATTTTCGTGTAATTAGGTAACAGTTTAAAAAAATCCGCATTTCGATTTTTAATTGTATTCATCGAAAATACTAATTTCTGAATCTCTATCAGATAATCATATATTACGCATCGTATTTTATCACGATAAAAATTTATATTGTATTCTGCGCAGATTTTTATCTCCTAGAAAGAGTGGCTTTGTTCTTAAAACTCCCGTGAATTTTCCATACTTTTAATTAAAAGAGCAAAAAGATGCTCTCTTTAAGATAGGCAGACAAGGGATTTCTAAATGCTCTTTTGTAAGGAGTTTAAACGTGAACTCTAAAGTAAACTTGTCCTTTGCTACGGCGTTGTATAATGTTACGTATAAACAAAGAACAATTATTACCTTTCCTTATTTTTCTTTCTTTAATAGTATTTTACTAATATTAACAAGATAAATAATCACTTTATAACATGCAAAACCACATATTACTAATAATTACTGATTACGAGTCGTTTACATTTCGATAATTTCTAATATTTTCCTAAAAGAATTTACATTATTATCAATTACTTGATCAAAGGTTTTATCGTACCTATCGGAGATACTGATTAAAAGAAGAGGAAAGATTATAAATAGAATTTAATTTTCAAGTTTTCATCTTAATTGTAATAATGTGACAGCAACAGAATTATATCGAATATTATATCAGTATTATACTTCCGATATAATATTTATTTCATCGTTGATTTCTGCAATTAATCTCTTAACTAGGTCATCCTTTATCCAGAAACTTCTATAATCTATGAAACTAGAAGTTAACAAAAATAATCAACTTCGATTCTGTCAGAGACGTAGCAGCTACAACAAAAGTTTCCGGAGAGATAGATTTTTCATTTTATATTGCAAAAGCGAAATCTACAACAATTTATATTATTATGTATGAGGGCACGACAGATAAAAGAAAACACTGAAATAGATACTGTTATATACTTATACAACGTTAGTTAAAATTCTTAAAAATATCATTTTTGGAGTGTAAATTAAAAAATCCAGTTGGCCGCTAACTTTTGCACGTCGCTCCAAATAAGATATTATTTATTTTCGACATTTAATATATTTAGAGCTAATTAATTAGAATATCAATTCTACAGGGTGGTTGGTAACTGGTGGTACAAGATTTCAATTTTTCCATCGAGACAACGATCTACAGTGAGATCCGTTATACCGCACGCGTACCGAGCGAAAATTCAAAGTCGATTTTCTCGAAAACAAAGCCTCAGACGAAAAATTTTTATTCTATATTTTCGACTTCTTTTTTCGCGTAGAATCGCCCCCTTTCCGCTTGTGCCACCAGTTACCAACCACCCTGTATAATAGATCGAATTGTGTACAAATACTTTTGTCGCCACTGCGTGTCTAATAGATTAAAAACTCGAATGACGAGTTAACTTTTTTTTGATTAACAGATTGAATAACAGTTTCCCAACACAAAACCCACAAAAATTATTGCATAATGTAGCTACTTTAATAAAGTAAGTATTTTAAAACGAACCTCGCGTAGCCAAGCCGACGACGATCAGAAGAAACACAGCTGTCCTTTCCATGTTTTTCGTAATCCGCTTCTTCCAGTCAACTCTGACCACGAACGATCAGCTGATAATCGTTTGTTCGCGACAACGATCAGCGAAGAATCTGTTCTGGTATCACACGGATTGGTGATCTTGTTGTTAATCCAGCAAAAAAGGTCACTTTCGAATTCGCGAGTTCACCGAACGTACCGCGAGTACGTCATTTCGCGATCGTTTCCGGTTGAACACCGACTGGAAACCGGAACTGTTCCAAGAGTACAACTGTTCCGGACGAGACGCGAGTTCCTTGCTCCTCTTTTTTCTTCTTTTCCTTTTCTCTTTCTTTCGACGAAGATACGTATTCTCTTTGGTGATAGGTAACTTTCTAGGATATCGTGGACTCGAACGACCGACGTGAAACGATCCTTCCTGAAGACTGAGGTGCTTACTCCCTGGCAGGAAGTCGTCCAGGTGTTCTGCTCCCCACTTGTTACTCTTCTCTACCACCTCTCCAACCAGGTAACGACCGATGTGCTGGTTGCCATCGAGAACGAGGCTGACTTGTGCGACTGACTGACTGTTCGTCCTCTGTACTTACGTACTCCTCCGGTATTCAGGCCAACTTTTGATGGGACTTCGCCGAGCTTCGAGATGACAGGACCCTCCTAGCAAACAGCCGTGACGAAAATTCGATTTGAACATGTTGATTCGCTGAATGCATCGCGTGGACACGTTGATACCTTGAATCTGGGACAGGCGAAGCAATGCTTAAGCAAAGTCTGGAATATTGGAAAGTCTAGCAAATTGATAGTACATGAAGCTTCCGCTGCTTCAGAAATGTTTGGACGTTGCATGCAGAATTAGATTCTTCGTTTTGATATCTGATATCATTTGATTTCGAAATTTTAAATAGTATTATAGTTCAGATACACAGTGACTCACAGAAGTATCCGAACGATTATCTGGGAAATTTTTTATGAATATATTATGCGTGTTATACGAAAGTTTTTGAAATTTCATTAGCACCGTAATGAGATTACCGTGATTACATTAGTAAAATTTGAAATTAATTTGAAAATGTATATAGACATTATAAGATATTTAATCCAAGCACGTATTTGTTAATATTTATTAGTATACCCCATGAATCATAGTAATTGGTAATCATAGTGATGGTCTCACCGAGTACTGAAATATATTAATTTAGTGGATAACCGATTGTTTAAATATTTCCGTGATCTTTGTGAAATATATACTTATACGTAATACTTTGTAATTTCTGTACAGGTTTTTAATTTTGTTTCAAAATTTATCAATATAACGGTGTTAATGAAACTTCACAATGTTTCGCATGACACACATAATACGTAAAAGGTGTCTGCCAGAATTTGAATTCTTTTGGTGAGCCAGCGTTTTGCAATAATAAACTATTATTGCTCGTATAAACCGTGCTGCGTTCTTTCGGTCTTTTACCACACAGTCGTCTTTTCCTATTATTGAATATTACAGAATCAATATTAATATGCATGACTCCTTGTTGCAGTTTGTCAAAGTTCCTCTTAAGATGGCACTTGCTGAAACAGAAAAATGAAATTTTCACAATATAAAAATTCAAGAGTAAAGTAACAATCTTCATCTGAATACATATGCTTAAGTATCAGTGCTTGTTTCGCTATTTTGAATCTTGTTTATGTAAAAGATATCGATATCAGAAATGCAATACTTTTGATCTGTAACGAAAGTTTCAAATTTTTAACGTCAGTATCTTGAGGAATATTATACACTTAACGTAACATATGTTACACGTGTATAAACTTCTTATTTAAAACATTGTATAATTAAAAATAGCTACAAAACTATCTGTGAAAAGTATCTAAGATGTTATCTACATGTAATTTAAATTTTGCCTTTCTTGGGACGGCTATAAAAGGAAACAAAGAAAGCTACGTATTAATCAAAATAATTAAACCTATGTGTTCCAAGAAATTGGTAATGTATTCGTGTGTAAATACTCACATCTATGATATCCGTTTCCATAAGTAGTTGACAACTTATTCACAAATATCGTTCATTTATCACAATTCCATTGGAGGAGAACCGAAACAGTTACCCAAAGAAAGAAAGATAACATTATTAAGAAAAAACATGATTGAAAATGTTAATAAGTCATTGTCTAAGATCTATATAATACTAACTTATTGATATATGATATGATATATGATGTTATACGATGATTGATATATTATATGGTAAAAGATCATTTTGTCTAAATCTCATCTTATCGTCAGGAATAAAATATTTGGAAATAATTTTCCTACATCAATAAGATAATAGACTTTGAAATATTTTAAATGGCAATTATATTCTAATTAATGATTCTACGATTAGTAATCGTAACTATTAAAATTAACGTTACAGAGAATACTCAAACGAAGAGACACGAATTAATTATACATACATGTTTTATATTATTATACATATATACGTTTCACGTTCTACTTTAACTTTAAAAACGTATCAATTTGCATAGAATGTTACTCGAATTTTCCTGTCTGTGATGATAACGGGATGATGTGTACAGTTTAGCTCGCAAATTTATTCGCGTCTAATCATGACATTCACTTTAAAGAAAACTAGCAATTATGCTGTTATTAATGTTATGATGAATGGTCACAATGACAATGTTAATTAAGGCTAATTAGAGATAATTTTATTCTTACGATTTTTACCAAATAATTCACATAATTTATATAATAAAGGGAGACAAGTACCTGGATAAACGAAACTGGCAATGTATAGTTTATTGATACAACCATATGTACGATTGTGTTATGTTGTCATATTGAATATATTATCATAGCCAAACACTGTTGCACATTTCCTTAATAAGTACAAATAATCAAGAAGTAAAATAAATCTAAGTAACAATATTTAATAAATAAAATTTAGTTTCCTCCTCTGCAAGGATCACTAGCGATGTATGTTATTAATAAAAAATACAAAAAGGATTCGAAATTAAAAAATTGTTCTTTCTTATACAATCGAAGATTAGAAAAATAAATGTAGAAATTAATTATGCACCTATAACGGTTAATTTAGTAAAGAGAAACTTTAACGTTTCTTTTTCAAACGAGAAAATCAATTCGTGTATATGCATGCATCTGAACCGTAAATTTTTTACCATTCGTTGATACTTTTATTAGTATTATAAAATTCTCCATATGTTTCCTGTATTCCCACTGCACATATAAACCTCCGAAACAGTAAGATGTTTAATAGAAGAGCAGTAAAAGTACTTTTTTTTTCAAAAAAACAAGATCAATTCTGGACACGATACGTATTTATAAATAAATTTCATACTATATTTTAAACTTTGGAAACATTTTTTTTATTTATTAATATTTACAATCAATTCTCGCATTGAGCATTTTCAGTCATTTTTTCTGGCGTGGCGCAGTGACACGGCTAATTATTTATAATAAGTTAATACTTATTATAGATAAGTATAATTTATAAGTAAGTGTTATAAATAGGTAAATACTACTAGTTAAATACTACTACTAAATAATACTTAATACTACTTTGGAAACATACGGATTTTTTTATCGAAGTTTACCTTTACTCGTAGTTTTCTAAAATGAAAAATTCCGTCGCTTATACTAATTCTAAAAAAAAAAAAAAACATAATTGGAAGAAGTCCTCATTGCAATTAAAACGGGGGATCTTGTTAACATCTTACAGTCGTTCCGTTCGATATTTATAGGCATTGCGTTTATTTACTCATTTATTGAACGCTAATATCTTTCAAGATTTCTAATAAC
This sequence comes from Bombus huntii, assembly GCF_024542735.1. NCBI lineage: Eukaryota > Metazoa > Arthropoda > Insecta > Hymenoptera > Apidae > Bombus > Bombus huntii. The sequence goes on from NC_066238.1 coordinate 24,462,215, forward strand.
TCGATTGATAAATTACCCGATTCGGTTCACAATAAACATTAATTCATGATATTATCGTATTCGCCTACTAAACATGCAACTGTAAAAGAATCGCTAACAGTGGCGTGGCTCGAGCATGCGAAACACTTTCTCGCGGACTATTAAATTTCACGGCTACGTTAATCAACATGTTCGAGGTGAAGGAATGATCGCACCTCATTGTTAGCGCGAAGCAGAAGCAACAATTAACTTGACTAAGGAAGCTTGGCCATCGAGGGTTAGACGATCCGGTTTAGGGTGACGCGGTTCGTTGATCATCCTACTAGTTCTTTCTGCTTAGACGCGGTTAAAATTTCTTTTTCATTCTGAATAATTACTAAACATGGCATCTATAAATGTAAGAATTGATCTTAGGAAACATAATTGTAATATATTAAAAGTTTTCTTTGTTTTGATTATGCAAATGTGATTTTGAAATAAGCGAGCATCTCCGTCAATTTCTTATGCCGTTTCTCTCTTTTAGAATTGATAATAATATTAGAAAATGAGAATTGATAATGATAAACGTCAACAAACAATTTCAGATACTTAGCATCGATAATAGTAAATTTCTATATGAAATATTGATCTTCAGATATGAAAATTGTCACTAAACTTCGAAGGCTTCCCGAAGCTACAAGTTAATTTTTATTTAGATATTTCTCTTTGATAGAAAAATTGGTGCCTTCTTTTAAAAACACATTGCGGTCACTTTTACTTTCATTACGACTACTTGTACTTTTAAGAGGATATTGAAATGTACGTCTGACCCAACAAATACTCATTTACTTATGTAGTGGCACTCGACAGTAAACTTTCCAACGGATTCTGTCCCGTGGCTCGCTACACAAAGATCCTATTCTTCGGACAAGATTTTTTCTTCTTTCTTTTAATTTACAAGTACTATACAATCAATTCTCGCATTGAGAATTTTGAGTAAGTTTCTCTGACGTGGCGCAGTGATATGACTAATTATTTATAATAAGTTTATTTCTATTATAGCTGAATCTAGTGCTTAGGTCTAAGGGATAGCGGTTTTCAAAGCGTTGTTAAATCAATCACTTACTTAACTTATACATACGCAACGGTGTAACTTTTAAGTGTTGAAAATATATAGTTTATAACCCTGTTAATCGCAGCGTTATACCCTCTCAACCACCCCTATTATCTCAACGGAAATCAGAGGATCGATCTATTCACGGCGTCAATTATTGTAATCGTAACGGGAATTTACGACTCCCGTTGACGTGTTTCCCCGCGATTGGTCAAAAATACACTACGCATACCGTACACGCAGAGCATATGTTAATAGATACACAGGGTGGTTGGTAACTGGTGGTATAAGCGGAAAGGGGGTGATTCTACGCGAAAAAAGAAGTCGAAAATATAGAATAAAATTTTTTTTTTAATTTTTCTATCGAGACAACGATCTACAGTGAGATCCGTTATAACGTACCGCACGCGTACCGAGCGAAAATTCAAAGTCGATTTTCTCGAAAACAAAGCCTCAAACGAAAAATTGTTATTCTATATTTTCGACTTCTTTTTTCGCGTAGAATCGCCCCCTTTCCGCTTGCACCACCAGTTACCAACCACCCTGTATAAGTGATGTAATGGAATTATATAAAAGATGTAAACCGAAAGTCGTCCAAAGCCAAAAGGTATGGACTAAGTATAATAAATAAATAAAAAATACTGAAAATTGTTGGCACATAAATGATAATTTTATTGCATCATTTAACATATTGTGAATTATTCTCTGGAGATATCAGAACAATCCAGAAATTCGTAGAAATTTGATACGCCTACTTTTATACGCTAAAAATACGAGATTGATGAAGATCATTCTATTAAAAAGAGATTTAAGATGAAAAAAATTGGACAAAATAATTACAAATAGGAGCTATCTTATCATGGTTAAAAATGTACACGAGGTTATTGAGAATATTTATTCGACTAATAACATTAGATAATTAACAAGACTTCTTTTTTCGAGTAGAATCACTTCCTTTCTGCTTGTACCACCAGTTACCAACCACCCTGTATATTGTTAAATATATTCAAGTGTTTCTTCAGCACCTATCGCGACCTATCCACTTCACTTACTTTTAAAAAGATAATGCATATTTATCACTATATATATTAAAACAAAATGGTTTTTATATATCTCCTTCTTTATTACACATAAGAAAATCAAATATTGTTTCAAGTAGATTAAAATATTTGTATTTAACGCATAAGACGTTCATATTATATGCTACATCTATTGGTGCGCGAGATAAATGCGAGTTATTTAGTTTTTAATGAATACAGTTACTATCTGACTCATAAATGTAAAATATAAATCAAGTTATAATGTTTTCATATGTGAATGAAATATAACTATTATATAAACGGTATTATACACCTTACTTCTGTATTTTATCATTAATACAAGATAAACATACATTTTACTGCGTAGTTCTAAATTATAGAGAGCAGCTGTTTCATACGAAATTTCAATAAAATTCACAACTTATGTATCGATGTAACATATAAACGTCAAAAACTTTCTGTGTCGTTTGTTAAAAAGTAGCTCCTAACCGCGTTCCTCGTCCCATCGATGTCTCGTTTTCCTGGTGCATTCCGTGTCAGTTGTTCGCGAAGAGGTCGCGCTTGGATATTCAATTAGAGACGTAATGCACAAGCATACGAGCTACAAGCATACAAGTGAAGTCGTCGAGGACGATTGCAATTTTAAACATTCAAACGGCAAATTACTCAGATTCCTGTTTTACGATTTTACAAGTCGTAATTATATTCTATTATAAGAATCTGACGATTATAAGTTATTAAATAATATAGAATTATTCTACTTGAACTAGTTATTACAGCCTTGCTACTACGATATACTTCAAAAAATAATTTTAAAAAATATATCGAATTTTATAAATTACACATGTAAAACATACGAAGATACTGGATTTTAAATCTACTAAACACTGTATCAAAAATGACAAAGTCATCCAACCAAACAGAGTCAAAATTGTAGAATAACAACTGTTAAATCGAAATAATTTTTTATTACATACATATTAGGCATTAAGAAATATTCAATACGCGAAGATTCTTAAATATTCACTTCAAACATTATCATAACCATAAAAATATAATACTCATCTACTCGTTTCAAGTCATAAGTGATAAAAAGTAAAGAATGTACATTAACAATCGATATAGGAGAAACTATATAATTTTCGCGATATAAATAATATCATGTATTTATAGATACTGTAATTAGTAACTTATGAGAATTTTCTATTGGACATAAAATGTTAATGTTTTGTGCAAACTTATGGCTAATTTAATTTAATAATAACTTGCATTTGGTAAAAGAGTAGTGATCTAATGGCCTCAATGGCGAATCTAGAAACCTTTCTTGTGAGGCAGACAGGTGAAATGTGTTTTTACATAATGTATATTATACATATTTTTGTATATAAATACATTTTTAAATCTTCTTTTACAAGAAGGTTACTTATGATTTATGTCTTAATATCTCGTTTCATGTTATACCCTGGATAATTAAATTCGCATTACTCAGAGACTGGAAAGGTACTCTCGAATCTGGACAGATATAACAAACTGTAAATCTATAATGCCATTATCAAATCCATTTGTACATATGAACTGCACATTTGGAGCATAATTCCCAAGTTGAATATTTAAAAAATTGAAAATCTCTGATCTATCGTTACCTTTTTTAGACGTAATGATTTTGTGAGATATGACGATACAAGAAAAGCATTGAAAATTCCCTCGGTTGAAGAGGAAATTATAAATCGTACTAAAGCACATCTAAACAGGATAAATAATCACACGAACGTATTTATTAAAAATTGCTGCTCAGATATGCTCAAAAGATTTAAAAGCAAACATCCGACTGATCTACTCACGTCCAAGCAATAGTATATCGCACATAAACATACACAACACTTAATCTACTCAGAATGTGACGTATTTATATTTTTTATATATTTATATTTATATTTATATTTTTATAATGTGACGATTTTTATATTTTATCGTTCTTGGGACATTCGCTCCTGGCAACCCAATAATGGTGAATACTTTAAACATTTGGCAAAAGCTTTTAATTGTTTAATATAAATCGAATATTTATTCGTTCATTGTAGATACCTTTACCTTAAATTACACAATATGTTCTGTATATCATAAATCACATATATGTTGCACATATATGAGGTAATGTTATCTTTACAATCCTACAAAAATCAGTTTGAAACTACACAACATTAAGAAGATTTCAAAAATAAGATTTTGTAATTCCAATAACGGAAAAGACATTAATTACTTCTTTAATTTAAAAATGTGATACAATTAGTTCTTAAAGGCTCTAAAAACCACCGATTAATGAAATGATTTACAATTTCATACTTTTCATCGATTCTGCAAGATACAAAAATTATTAACCAGATAGATTTTTCACTTTATAATTCAAAAGTCATATTTTCAAGTATTTTAACTAATACTATCCAACAATGAACGTAACAGTGTCCATTCGTTACACTTCTACTACTAAAATTCTTCTAGATATCGATTTTGGAATATATAAAATGAAAAATCTATTTGATCAAAAATTTTTACACCAGACTATATGCTTGCCTGGTGGTCGGTTTAGGATTAGAAGGTCACCATATATATAGTGGAAGTAACGATACGCTTTTATATAGAACACGTGACTAAAATTCGTAAGGGTGCCCGAGCATCCATTCGCGGAACTAGGTGACTCGCTGTCAACGCGTGCTTTAGTAGGGCACTTTCAGCATCACGATAACCGATGAATTGCGTAGGACCAGATTTGGTAGAGGCGGAAATTTGGTGCGACGAAAGCTAGCGGTGTCGAGTCACTTGTTAGTAACATCGCCTTCCTGACCCACATACCACGACCGCCATACAAACGTAATGCCACATACATATGTAGGTATGCATTTACGGGAATATACGGATACAGAGGCGCACGTCGTATACGAGAAGCCACCGTCGTTCGAGGATAAGGTCCTCGTTCACGTTCCTGATCATTCTGACATACGAAGCTATGGCTATCGATGTCGTGCTTTAACCACCACTCACATTCTTTCGCAATTAAACGCGCGATATTTACATTACGGATAGATTTTTTATTTTATAGTTGAACTTTAGTTATGTGAATTCCATTTACTTGAACGAGATTTTAGTTAATGCCCGATTAAATTCTGTTGATTGGTTCTACTTGTCTGTACGTGAGCTCTTATATGAATGAAGAAATATAAGAAGAATTAGTAATCTCTTATAACGAAAGAAAAATTGTATAAACTGCTTGCTCCTCACGCTGACGGATACATGTAGACGAAGTTCTACTATATATCCCAAAAACAATATCTAAGAGAATTTTAACTAATAATGTTAAGATGGTTTTTCTAAATTGATATGAAGATTGTTAATATTATTTCAAGCAGTGAAATTTAAAATCAGAACATATACCAACGCGTTAGTGAAAAAAGAAATGTGTGGCATATTATTAAGATTAATAGATAATTTACATGTACAGTTTAATAGCTCAATATACTGTTACCACGAGTCTACCAAAGCACCCGGCTACTTATTGACAGTAGTGTAAATATTTTCTAAGATAAAGATTTTATGATTTCCAGAACCAAAGTAACAGTCTTTCTTTAATTTAAGAATGTTGTGGTCAAAATTTTAAAAAATCAAACACTGATAAAACAATCCACAATTTCATAATTTTCATGATTTCAGATATGTTGTTATGCCTGTTATATCGCGAATTTGAATATTGATAAGTTTCAGTACTAGGTGCTGATTAATATAGTACAATAGAATAGAGTGTAAAGGTACAAGCTAATGAAAAGTGTACAAGCTTCCTTCAAATGACAGCATGACTGGTCTAATACTATATCAGTTACATATCACAAGTGTTAGAAGAAGAAGAAGTAGAATTCTCTGGCCTGAGCTCTATATTTATGCGATCTGTCTAAGAATAATTATAAGAAATGGTTAAAAAAAGAAAGTTCTTTCTGAAGATCGTTGAATTTTCCTTCGAAGTCGATGATTGTGAGTTATATGGAAGTTAATTGTATACAAATCGTGACCCATTATGATATAGTGATTGGCAGTAATATTTTTATGAAAAATACGATATATTTGTGAAACAATTTAGTAATTCGTAAATTATGAAGGTTTTTCATTTGTATTAAAATAAAACTGATACATAGAAGTTTGACACGATAATAATTTAGGACGAGCACTTGACTTAATCTCCTTTGAGTTAAATCAAAATTAATTTGATAAGGAAATAGTTTTTACGTTTATAAAAGCTACAAATTTTTACCGTTGAATAATTTAATAAGTCTCGAAATAACAAAATATAGATATACAACGATCTACTTTATATCGATTAAATATTTATAATAATCTTTAAAAAAACTGTTAAAACATAAAAAACATAAATATATGAAATGCTGACAATGAGAATCATAATGATGTAAATCAATTCGCTACTATTCTTCGTGAAATAGTGTTCTACGTTTATTACAATAAAAATTTCATTACGTCCTATCAAATCATGAAAACGCATCACCACAGAGAGTAAGATTATTACTTATAATTAATGATGAAATTTTTATAATACCCAATTGGACGGTGCTTTGAAATACATAATTAAATTCGAACTTTCAAAATCTTGGCTTCCATCGTATATGATTTTCAGTCCACTGCACGAATCATGATCTTTCACCATCTTAGTAGAGTAACATACATCTTATATAATTTACTGTAAAACAAATCATTATAATTGTTAATTACATGAAAATTGATACACTTTTAAAGAGAGACTTTTTACTGATTAAAGAGAGTACTTCAGAAGAGATACATAAAAGATTTAAACGAACCGCACGTATCAAACTTGTCCATTTCAAGGCATAAAAAGAAAGGCATGAATGTTTCACAATTTAGTCATCATTTATAGCTTCCAAAGATCAATGAATAAGCAGCAGAAGGTTCTTTGACTATGTAAAAGTAAGGTCATCGACCGAATAGACGTCTAATCTGACCGAATCAAGTTTCTCCGTTAGTCGTCTTCCGTGACTATATATCGATGACATTGGTTTCTTTCGTGCATACGAATTCGATGACCACATTCTAAAATTTTTGAACTGTCGAATAAGTATCTATCCATTACGCGATCCTTCCTCTCTTCAATTTTTCTTCTCTGAAAGTCAAAGCGACAAAAACTTGAGAATTTATTTTACATGCCTTCACCAGTTTTATACTATTTTTCTATTTTACTTATCTTGGTTATTTTACATATAATCAATACTAGAGGGATGCGAGAATTGTTTACGTGTGTGAATTGTCGTTTTGTCCTATGTTTTTTAAATATACTATTTTCTACTTACGATTAGTCTGCTATCTTAAATAAGAACATACATACATTCTATAACACAATTTGTAAAGTACTAATAACCTTCCTTATGTCAATAAATATTCTTTTGATTTATATTTTACATGATAAGGACAATCAGTAGTAAAATACAAATAAAAATGAAATATTTTGAAGCTCGATAAATTAAAATATTATCTGCCCCTAATTAAGATATTATTTTTTTTTTTATTTAAAATTTCACATTCACAATTTGTCCAAAGATATTATTGAAGCTATTATGGTTAGGTACATATGACTCAACCATACCAGTTAAAGGTTACAGGATACAGCGTGTTCCACGAACTCTGTTCGCTTGAATAAATATTCGAATAAATATCGAAGAAATGTTCGTTGTTTCAGACAATAGGCGAAAATATTTCTTAAAAATGTTATAGAATTTAAAGAAATACGTAATATGGAAATAGCGGTTTCTTCACGAGTTGATGCGTACAGGAGATACCAAGATCACTTTTGTTTGTTTAAATGGAATCCTTTTTTTTTATAAAAAAAAGACGTTAATAATAATAAAAGGTATTACCTTATCTATATCAAAAAACTATTAGTTTAACGAATATCTTAACTTTAACCTGTCACATTTAACTTATAAAAGACACAAGAATAAAAGTCACAAGCCAAAGTAACTCATTGTCAATCCTGTGCTAGAAGAACATCAAAATTGTCAAAGGAGTATTTCAAGGGCTAAGAATGGAAATTTTCAGAAATAAAAATCGAGTTCCTAGATAATATATAATAATCACTGTTACCTTGAGTCTATTCCCTTATTACTGACAAAATTATACATGTATTTGTATATTCTAATCTTTTCGTAAGTTTCCAAACAATTTTTTGCTTTCCCCGAAAAACTAGTTCGAGTTGTGTCGCTTTTAAAATATACTATGTACGATATAATATTCAATATATAATATATATGTATAATATTAATATATCGATGTAATATTAAATAATATTAAATATTACATATAATAAAATATAATAATAAAATTAAATATTAAATAGTAATTAAAATAATGTAATATTCAAAAACTATATATAAAATATACTATATATAAAAAGTTTAAAGCTTATCAGATGCCGAATGATTTTCTATTTTCTTCTTTATAGTATTACAGCAAGACGTGTGTATATTGTTTGGATATATACAACGCATTTCCATAGAATAGTCGCATAGTTGTGTTACCCGCAGCAGTAGCGTGACCCCGATTTAAGCACCTGCAAAGATTCCTCGAGGCACTCGATGTTCATGGAAAGTCAAAAGAGTAAGAAGATCCTAGATACGAATATAGTTATACATATTGTTTCCCGTTCACATGTGCAACATGTATGCGTATCATTTTCTCACAATTTCTAGCTTTCCTGGCCCATTATCTGTTGCTCTTGTGCAATTTTGATTAATTAATTGCATGATCAATTAGCATTTAATTATTGCAGCCGGCCAAATTTCGTAAGTGGCTAAAAAGCCTCGTACACATGGCAAATAAAAGAAATCTGTTTTCTGGAAGAAATTACATCTTTCTGCTCTACTTATCTTGCATTAAAAACTGCTAAGAAATAATTTTACGATTAGATACTGTAAGTTATGAAATTTTCAAGACAAACAATTTCAAGTAGATAAAATGAAAACTGTTGAAATAACTCGAATTCGAATTTTAACACTTTTGATATTTCAACTGGAAAAATCTATAAAAAAGCATTAAGATGCTTGTGTTTGTGGAAGTGATTAATTTAAAAGATATTTTAAAAGCAAGGAAGATATAAATATAAAAATACTGCTTCGTATCTTTCAAATTGTATTTCATCATTAAAAGTATGGAACATTTAAATAAGGATTTTAAGTGTATTAGTTATATGCAATGTATTTAAATTAAAACAACGATAAACAATTATAAGACCAACAATGTACAATATCGTACATATTTATGATCAAACAACAAACACATTAGTCTGATTTAATAATGGGTAAGCTTATAATAAATAATATAACTTAGGAATAATAAAACTTGGTAATACTTTCCAATATAAATTCAGTTTAATGAAGATCTTGATATTTTCCAATCAATTAACATGTATGCATTACTATAACGACAACAATAAAAGATTTCATATATCTGTCGTTCACATTTTTACTTTAAAAAACTTATATCTGTTTTACATACAATACTATTACTCTATCTCACTCGATATTAATAATAGAAAAATCCTCCTAACTTATATTTTCTATTATTTACTAATTCCAATGCAATTTACGTATAAACTCCTTACGTATAAATAAATTTTGCTTATGAGGAATACAATATTTACATAAATATATCTATTGAGAGGACAGCTCGACTATCCGAAAAGTATTATGATTTCTTTTGCACATTTCACGGCTTATTGGAGTATTATCAGATATTCTATATATATAATTATATAAATATACAATATATATATAAGATATATTTATATACTGTTATATATTATATATTATTAAATCAATCAAATTCGAAGATGGTATCTCACTGGGGATAGCCATCCACATCCTATATTCCTATATCACCAAGCTATAATATTTTACCAAATGTCCTACTGGACAAATTGTAAAATGAAAATAAATAAATATAAAAAAAAAACATGCTATATTCCTATATCACCAAACTATAATATTTTACCAAATGTCCTACTGGACAAATTGTAAAATGAAAATAAATAAATAATAAAAAAAATATATTATAACATTACATATATAACTATATACTGATATATATTATATATTATGACGTTACATATATATTTATATTATATATTATGTATTATATAAGATATATACATGTACATTGCGTATATATACTGAAATGTACGCGTGGTGCAATAAATAAACTTACTACTATAAATACGTCTATTTATCAAATATATCTATTTCGAAGCTTCTTAGGAATTTACAAATGTATGATACATATCTGTTGATTTATGCGTTTAATGTTTACTGCACGAATTTAATTTTTTACCAAAAGTAACATCTCGACTCGGATTTAATTTGACACTGCAACAAGCAAGTAGTTGGAATACCTTCAGCTATTTTAAAAGTAGTACCACAATTAACGTGTTTGCAAGATTAATAGCGCCTCGAGAACGTCCACACATTCTCGCTTTCGACCTGTCACGCGAGAACAAACTGTCCCCCTTATGTTTGGTCGAGATTGTACCATTATTTCCGCCTTCCTTCGTTTCCACAAATCCAACGATCATCCGTCTGTTTTATTTCTTTTTGCAATCGTCAGTCTTTCGAAATTTTCGTCTTGTCCGGCGAGCATCAGTGAATTGCGACATGAAACTCGTGTTACACATCATCACAACAACGCGTACACACAAATTTTGTAACACTTTGTATCACTTAGACTTCTTGTTGACTAATTGAAACTGTTATTTTGCTTTCGCTGCGCGTGAAAGAATAAAATTATGTCGCGTCTACTTCTTTACGTATCTTTCTCTTTGTGTTAATATGCTTGCTACATATGTTATTCTTTCTGTAATTACATTATTATCCCAAATAATTCAAAATTTTGAACAATTACGCTCAATAAATGACAACTGGTGACGCGATATTAACCATGTAAATATTAACTAATTACCACATAATATATACATATATATATTTCACATCTATTTGTCAATTTCCTTAACCATATGTTATTTCTGCCCTTTTATTTATCAAATATTCAAAGTTATTGAATTTTCCTACAAACATATGAAAAACCATATTTTGTTAATCCTTGATTAAGAAGAAAAATTAAGTACGTCCAAATGCAACGGTATTCTTTACTTTAAGAATTTAAGAATTCCGTATACATTGTTTTATTTCGTATTATCTTTAGAAAATATAATCTATATTCCCTTTCATAAATAGTAATGAGAAGTAAAGTACATTTTTTATTTATAATGCTGTATACTGTACGTTTTATTGAGAATTATAAAGGAATCTTAATTAGTCTCAAACGTATGATTCATTAATTATTTCGTTGTATTTATAACTTGTGGTGTCCAATATGGCATTTTTTAATCGATCAAACCACTGTGATATATGATTCCCTAATTAAACATTATTATTATATCAATCACATGATTTGGAAAAATGTAAACATAGATAAGTAATGAAAATATATCGAAATACATACAATACATACAATAGTATTTAAAAATAACTATTAAAATCGAATCACACTTTCAACATCTATATATTAATATTATACATATATTTAATGTAATACATATTTTATTATGTTATATATAAATCCAATATGTTTGTTCCTTTTTTTCGTGTATAAATTTCAAATCGTGATATATATAAATTTTAAGTGACGTTTAAAAAAAAATAACAAAAGAAAGGCAAATAATACGTTTATCTAAACAATAAGCCAATATTAATTGTAAATACGACTAATTGTAAGAGTAATGTATTTTAAGATGAAGATAAATAACCGAAAGTTTATCTATCTTACCTCCTTTTCGTAAATTTTATAATTGCGAAATTTAAATTAAAATCAAAAAAGGAAGTATATACAGTATATAAATATGTTTAACGCGTGAAAAAAGCAAAGCAGTGAAAAGGTCAAGTTTCTATTATAACATGCTTTCTCTCATAATTAAGGTAGAGAACATGTATTTAGTAGAATCACTGAAAAACCTCATTAAAAGCCAAATTATCATTTCGACCCCATTAAAGAAGAAGCGGACTTTTATTATAATTGAAACAACACTTTGCGATAACTCTCAAGAACTGGTTCTTCATTTTGATGTTTCTCCGTTCCATTAAAAACTTTCGTTTACTATTTTGCTAAATTAACGAGTTACAAACCGCCAAACTAAATCCATTGTCACCGATATTTCCGTATTTTGCGAACTTCGTTTCTTCACGTAATTTTTACAAATACAGCCTTGTCGACATACTTACGCAGCATTTTTTTTATAAACATCTTGCGTTATAAATATTTTGCAATGCCTAAACGACCAATCATTGCAATAAAACTGCATAAACTTGAAAGCATTCTGTAAAATATTATATTTTTTACATTATTCTTTTAATAAGGTCTAATCTTTTAATTACACTATAATGTATAATGCAAAATTGTGTTATTCTAAATAGTGGCAGCTCTTTTTAATTTTTCCATGTTGTTTCTTCATGCACACTTCTTCGCCACTCATTTAAACGTAGACTTTTATGCCTGAACGCATTCCTTAAAACGGAACTTTGAACCATATTTGCATATTTGGACGTAAAAATTAAACGTACATATTTCACTATTTATTACAATGACAAAACTATTGCTATTTATAAAAAATTTTTTTCATAAATAGTATTATAATTTAAATAATTTTCTATGTCGGAGATGGAAGGACAGCGAGATTTCCCGTCCGGAATGTTGGGAAGAATCCCAATACCCTAATCCAGACTTTCACTATAGCCACCCTTAGAAGTGACATAGCAAGTCACTAGACGTAGCCACGGTCACAGGAGAGACATGTACCTGACAGAGGTACGAAATAATTATATGGCTCTCCTTAAACACAAAGATTGACCCAAGAAGTGGGGACAAGAGTATATAAGGGCAGCTTCTTTTGGATTAAGGGAGAGTTAGTTTGTTAGTCGTTGGACGAGTTATCGAGATGTTACTCGAATCGAGTAGTGCGTTGATGCTTGTCCTCCCGTGGACCGTGGATTCGTTATCGAACCTGAATTCGTTGTCACCATCATCTCTACCATCCTATCGCCGCTATTACTCATAGCCTCTTGTAGTGTCCACATTTGTACCGATAAACATTAGCTACATCCGCGACGGTAAAGTAAGTAAAAGTTCATCGAACGCTCCAAAGTGCCAACCTGACTCCGACATATAAATGGTATAATTAAGGAAGAATAATTCTGAACTCTTCTGAAAATGTAAGTTTTAATTTTATATTATTATTATTATTAAAATGAAACTGAAAGTGATAATTAATTTGCCGATATTCTTCTTCTGTATTTAAACAAGTACTAATGCACGTTGACTACATCATAACGATATATTATAATATTATATACATATAGCATATATACACTCTTTTATTTCAAGTTAATAATAAAATTGACTCGACATAAACTTATTTTCTAACTTTTCCTACTTTAAATTGAAGATTACTCAGCGAACATCTTATAATCTCTTTTCTCCTCTAAATTCTCCAAGTAATTGCTGCCATCAATTTTGCCATGACATTAAATTTTACTCTTTCTCCTTCTCTAGTCTCCTTCTAATTATAATATGTATCACTTTCTTCTTTTTAAATTGCGTAATATAACGTCTACATGCATATGGTTTCTATTACTTCTTAACTTTCTTCGTATCCGCAGTTAATAGTAGCGACGATAAAGTACCGTTCATACCTGTACTTCCTTCCCTATTATTTTCTTCTATTTTCCTTATTGACATCCCGTTTTTTTCCGTTTATTAGTTTCATTAACGTTACATTCTTCCGTCGACCTCAGCCCGTTTCCTTTCTCTGCTCAGAAATTGCAATAGCACGTTCTTTATCCTTAACTCTCGATTATTCTCTTTGTTATAATGCAACATTTCTATTTTTATGCGTTTCTTTAAATGTTTCCGTTCCTTTCTGCACTATCGAATACTTAGATGACAATTCACTGAACCCAATCAATCTACTTCTCTGAGACTTTTTACTTTCTCTCGATCTGTCCATCCCTCGAACTTTCTAACCAGTTCTATAGTGTTGTCAATGGTTTCATATCTAGTTGGGTGTATTTTAAATCTTTTATTTACTTATCTAATAATTATTTTAGTAAATTTTTTATTTATTTTTATTTGTTATTTATTTATTTAAGATACTTCTCAGGTATTTATTTAATTATGTAATATATAAAATATTATAGTAATAGTAATAATGATATTTAATGTTCTGTGGAATGCATATCTGCTACACGTTTATTTGCCATACGTCACTCAACTGTAGCTCTGAACGTTTCCTTGTGATATCATCATGAGGGAGATTGTGCCGCTACTGAGATAAGTTTGCCGCAAAATTTTACCTGATCTCAATTTACATATGCATAGTTTTCGCTCTCTTCGAATCACAAATCAAACACGCGAGATCTCTATCGGAGCGTAAAAATTGCATCTTGTCTAAAGGCGCGATAAGCTCGAGAAAATGAGGTCGAACTAGATCACCCAACGAAGGTCTTAGCCACTACTTATTTCGCTTGTTTGCCGGAGAAAGCTACGCAAATTTGCTAAACGTGTGACTCATGTGAAATCGTTCATGCAAAATACTTGATACTGTGTCACAGCTACATCCGGTGCAATGTGGTCAGAAATATGATTTAGTCACCTTCTCCCTAGATTTCACTTTTTATGTATACGTATATCGTTTCCTTAACGATTCGCCAACTATTTCTATTTATTTAATTTTCTGTACAATGATATGATTAATTGATAGTATTACAGCTATGATTATTCAATTTCAATTATGCCTGGCCAGAAGCCTTTATTTATCTATAGGAACACAATTGAAATAATTTGTATGTAATAAAGGTTAAAATTTTTGATAAATATTCCTTAGAAGTGTAACGAAATGAGAAAAGATTTATATATGTCGGAGATGAAAGGACACCAGAGCCTTCCCTCTGGAACTTCGGGAAAATCCATAAAATTGTAATTAAAGCTTACAGTTGTAATTAAACAATTTGCCGTCACTCTGCCCAATTGTACTTGTTTCCGATTTGTGGTAATAAACTTGGGCTCAAGGCGACCATCAGCCGCCGACCCGACCGTAGCCGCGGTCAACGGGACGGGTGCTTCGTCTAACAAAGGTATGGAGGTATGGATAGTATGACCCTCATTAAAAGAAATACCCATAGAGGTACCTGACAGTAAAATATTCCAACGGTTCCTTCGGACAATGAATACCAGATGTTGAGGCACCTACACGGCACAAGTGCAGTTAGCCTGAGAGCCTGCTATAGAACCTGGGGTTTTTGGTAATTAAGATTGTTCAAACGGACAGGCAGCCTTTGTCCCAAATTGACCAATTGACAGCAACGTCAATTTCCCTTACTTTCGGAACGAAGGCTATACTCGAGGAATCCGATGATCTCGTGTCTTTAGACACATCCCATCATAGTTTTCCTCGGTGGCATCATCGGGACGAAAATTCATTCTTTCTTGCGATCTCATCGACGAAGAGAGTAGCGCCTTACGATCTGTGAGTATTGTGTGAGCAAGTATATCTATCTTACTGAAAATTCTCAACGCGAGAATTGATTGTAATTTCAACAAATAAATAAAAAAAAAAAAAAGTATATCTATCCTCCCGTTGACCGTGGATTCGTTATCGAACCGAAGACCAACGTCACTAGTATCGCACGTGCCCAACCACCGCGGTTGATCGTCGAATCGGTAGTATCCATACTCATATTAACCAACTCGTATACGATGCCAATTCCAATGAAGATCTAGCAAACGCCCACTACTCTATTACTGACGCTTCTCCGACATATATAAAGAAGAGTAATTAGTCAATTTTGGGGAATATGTATGTAGTATCGTGAGTGAGAGGCCTGGGAGTTGGCGGGTGAACCGCGTGGAATGTCGCGAGAGCCGAGGCGTTTGTTTTCGATCGCGTAGTTTTGGAAAGAGGAGCCCTACGTGATCTTGGCCACGAGCGGTTGCCAAGGAACGGGAAAAAAGGAATCAACAAACAGAGTTTGCGAGTGGCGTTGCTGAGAGAGTGTTGATTGCATTTTGTGAAAGTCGAGTCGTTATCTAATTATTTAGTTGTGCTGTTTTCTGTACGTTTGGTGTGAATAGTTCAGGTTGAACAACAATCGTCTTTTTCTGTCCGATTAACATCTGTATCATCCATTCCTTGTAAATATATTATATCACGATATTACATGTATTTACCGAAAATAGCATCGACCTTCTTTTTGTATGTTACACATTGTTAAAATATTAAGGACATGACCAGTTCCACGTATTATCCACGGAAGTTCAAAGCGAGTTGCACTAACGGTCCTCCACCTGTTATTTCTATGGTATAGTCTATTTCAGTGTCCTGTAACAAATGTTGCATAAAGGATTTATAGAAAACTACAGTTGCGTATTATGTAAATTTAAGCGAATAGTAAAACAAATTCATCAAATAAAATAGTATTGTTTACAATTACTGTTTGAAAACTAAGAAACTTTATTTTTAATATCTCATTTAATAATGTCTTGAAAATTTGCAAAACTATATATCAAAATCGATATTATCTAATTAATGTAAAGATATGTTTCAAGAATTGCTATTATTGATTAAAAATTCATTAAATCTGTAGACTTACTAAAAGATGCATGATTAAATATTTATCAACTAGCCCACTATTTATACACTAGCGTGTAGTCGAAATGCAAGATGTTTACTATCAAATTAGTATAGAGTGTGAATAGTAATCATAAATATAAAATTAGTGCTAGAAATAGTTCTAGGAAATATTATGGCTTGTTAGGTCATTATGATTTATTATACTAATAGCTAATTGTACTATTGTATACTAATAGCTACGCGCCTTGTGATCTTTGCCAAATATACAGGGTGGTTGGTAACTGGTGGTACAAGCGGAAAGGGGGTGATTCTACGCGAAAAAAGAAGTCGAAAATATAGAATAAAAATTTTTCGTTCGAGGCTTTGTTTTCGAGAAAATCGACTTTGAATTTTCGCTCGGTACGCGTGCACTTTATTACGTCTCGTTGTAAAGGATCTCACTGTAGATCGTTGTCTCGATGGAAAAATTAAAAAAAAATTAAAAAAAAATTTTTATTCTATATTTTCATTAGAATCACCCCCTTTCCGCTTGTACCACCAGTTACCAACCACCCTGTATATATACATATATTTACACTAAATATATCTTACATCCTATATGTACACTTTCAGCTTTATTAAAACATAATCATGATAATCTGGTCTCATTATAATGCTAATGCAAAATGTTTCGTATGACACAGGTAATATACATATGCATTTACAAAATGGTTCTATAAGTGTTCGAATATTTTCGTAAACTATTCTGTATATGGCCATAAGTCTTCACACACCAATAGTCGCTACTGATATTATAAAGTGCATGAATAATAATAAATAAATAAGTAAATAGATAGATAAACAAATAAATGAATAAAACTTTTGAGAATGAATCACGACATAAGCGTTTCTTCTCTCGTTGAGCTGCCTTTTCACGGTGAGAATTTAGAAGGCAAAATTTATTCGATCATTCGATGAAATACCTTTGAGTGATGTTTTTCGGAACAAGTAGTTTAATTAAAATAATTGCAGAAAAGAAAAGTGTTAGACGACTGGCGAATTTTAATGTTAAAGATCAACTCATATTATTCTTCCTTCTTGATCCACGAATGAAACTTTCACGTTGTACTACATTCTTCGAGACATTATCTCGTTTCGATCAATTTGACCTGCAATTGGTTAATTTAATACGGTGAAACTACTCGATCTATCGACCATCTTGTCACGTAAAATTGATACTTGGATTGTAAGAGAAAAGAAAGCTAAGTCGTAACCCAACTATTAATTTTCCTTTATCGAACTTTATTATAATTTTAGCACTTACAATAATAGAATAACACTGAACCGGAGGAAGGGGGTTGTGCAAGAACAGCGACTAGAGCAAGAACTCCCCGAGCTGGGTGAAGTCGTCTCGGCTTATATACGTTTTGGTTTGAAGATGTTGAGGGGCTCGGTGCAGGTTATGATGTGGAAAAGTGTCCGAGGTCGGGGGTCGATGCCTTATCTATGATGTGGACGAAGGTGTGTCATAGCTTCTGTGTAGGCTATGATGATAAAGTGGTGATGTGTCCAAAGGAGTCAGGGGTCGATGTCTTATCTCTGATGTAGTTTAAGATGTGACTAATGTCACAATCTCGTAGTCGTTGTGTCAATGCCGCACGATTTCAAGCGAGCTATCGAATCTATTAGTAACCTCGATAAGTAGTGTTAAGGATTATATCCCACAATTTTTGGTAATGTTTCGTGCTTAATGTGTCACCATAGTCTATGATATACAATGGCTGAGAAAGATATTTAAACATTTATTATAGAAAATTTGTATAAATATATTATGTATGTACGAAACTTCTTGAAATCTCAATTTTACCAATTATATGAATTTTATTTTCGTAATATAGAATATTTCTAATAAAATGTTTTATAGCTATTATTTAGTATTAAATTTGGGCTTAAACTTCATAAATGACTTTTTTCTACTTAATTCAAAAATTTATAGCGCTACAAAATTACATCTCAAAGAGTAGGTCTACATTTACATTATACAGGGTGGTTGGTAACTGGTAGTACAAGCGGAAAGGGGGTGATTCTACGTGAAAAAAGAAGTCGAAAATATAGAATAAAATTTTTTTTTTTAATTTTTCTACCGAGACAACGATCTACAGTGAGATCCGTTATAACGTACCGCACGCGTACCGAGCGAAAATTCAAAGTCGATTTTCTCGAAAACAAAGCCTCAAACGAAAAATTGTTATTCTATATTTTCGACTTCTTTTTTCGCCTAGAATCACCCCCTTTCCGCTTGCACCATCAGTTACCAACCACCCTGTATAAGTGATGTAATGGAATTATATAAGAGATGTAAACCGAAAGTCGTCCAAAGCCAAAAGGTATGGACTAAGTATAAATAAATAAATAAAAAATACTAAAAATTGTTGGCACATAAATGATAATTTTATTGCATCATCTAACATATTGTGAATTATTCTCTGGAGATATCAGAAATTCGTAGAAATTTGATACGCCTACTTTTATACGCTAAAAATACGAGATTGATGAAGATCATTCTATTAAAAAGAGATTTAAGATGAAAAAAATTGGACAAAATAATTACAAATAGGAGCTATCCTATCATGGTTAAAAATGTACACGAGGTTATTGAGAATATTTATTCGACTAATAATATTAGATAATTAACAAGTTACAACTTTAAGTTACTACATTACAGACTTCTGCTAAATGAACATGTTGCAAATTACAAACTGAGTCATTAATGTTATTATTATAAAAATTAAATGTTATTTAGAAAAATATTAATTTCTAGATTTTCAATTTTACAAGTCACAATAATTTACTTGTAAAATTTTTACAGAGGAGGTTTTAGAAGAATAATCATTTTTATTACATATTAATTTTAAAATTAATGATTGTCTACTAATCATTGAATTTTTACTGATTTCTAACATTTACCTGTAAAGCTTGTTTTATCCCAAAACTTGTTACTGTTATACAGGAGAATTGATTAGTATTAGTAACGTATAACTTATAACTTGTAAATTTTCGTTAATAATATTAGCTCGATTGTGCAAGAGAATCTTAATATTAGAAAAAGGTTGACTACGACAAGTCGAAAACAATATAGACGTATACTTACATATACGTATATGCACATGCATATTGGCCACTGTGGCTGTATGTAAAAAACATAGTCAGACATATCGTATATAATGACGTATCTCGTTGCATTTATCGTGGGAATCACGAATGTAATAACGGAGATACCATCAATGAAGCCGGTCAAAACAATTCTAAGAAAGAGAGAGAGAGAGACAGACAGGTCGGGGAAAGGATTAGCTGCCAATCGATCAAAATTATTAAACAACACATATTTGATACAAATAAGAACAGTAGACAAAATTTATTGTAAAATATGCTACATTTCAAATGTTTTTAAAAAATGATTATTAGTACTTGTTAAGTTATGAAACTTATTAAATAATATTCATAAACCGGAATAGTTAAAATTTTGTAAATTTTTTCAAGGAAAGAATTAGATATCAAAATACATATATATATATCAGTAATAAATAATACACTTTTTAAAGACTTTATTGAATAATTTTAGTTTGAAGAATATGAATTAATTAAATATAGACTATTATTATGGTTAATAATATGTTTAGTAATTATTATATCTATTTAATTATGCCACATATATTTCGATTTTACTTTTCAATTTTGTAAATGGATATAGTTGCTTGCGATTATTTCCAAGGAAAATATTAATTTAATTTCAGTGTATGCATTGTTGTATTATTATACTAATACACAGTGTATGTATACTAGTGGACTAGTACGTAACGTGGATTACTGATATATGGAACAATTTTTAAGCAAATGAATATTTATAAACGAAATAACTACATATTTTTTATAGTAGCAATTAAGTTATTCTCTGTAGTAAAAAATATTAGATTATAAAAAAGTTGGATTTCAAAACAAACACGGCGTGCAAGCAATAGCCATTGTTACTTGACCTCTATCAAACATAGGAGCTCATACAACTCATTGTCGGATGCCAAATTATTTCTCAGTTTCTAAAAAACAGATGCAGATAAAATATATCCTATTCTCTTTCCTGGATAATAAACTATACGATAGAGAAAACGTTATCAAAATCTGTTCAGTTCAGTTTTTACGTGCCAAATTTAGTTCTTTGGGTTCCAAAGCTTACGCTGTTTCTGGATGACTATCTTCTTTATTTTATCCAGACACAACCTTTTACTGCTTTATTATGTATATAAATACAGCATTATCATAGTACATAAATAAATATTTCGTTTAATAAATTCAGAGTATTTAAATTTCAGATTTCAAATTTGGAGTATTACAATTTTATATTATTTTTAAATAATTAAATTAATTATAATTACTTAAATTTTAAATAAGTATATCGTTACAAAATGGATGTACTTATAGCGTAGGTACATATATATAAAAATATAATCTTTGAATATTAAAAATAAAGTCTTAGAATAGAAAATAATCAATGGTTATCATTTTAAATTCAGTCACTTAAAACAAAATTTTTATTTAAATTAATAAGAAAGTTGATAAAACAATTATATCCATGCAAAATATATGCAAACATAAATAAAGAATAGTACAAATAAAAGAAGTCTCTGCATTGTTTTCTATCATAATGGAAAATTGTCTAATTTATCTAATTTATCTACTTCTGTCTTTTCAAATATAAGATCTGAATATATTTCTATCACAAATCCTAGTCAATGTCTCTATGTATGCATATGTTTGTATGTTTATACGTTTGTGAGATATGTTTATAAGCGAAATTAGTAAAGTAGAAAATAACTGTCTTTATTATCTGTTGGACATCTAGTATGTTTCTTATTATCTGTTGATAAATCGAAAGAATGTGAGATGTAATAAGAATTATGTGTGTAATTAAAAAAAATATCTTTATTTTAATATCTTAATCGATTTGCTCAATTTAATCATTTTAATGCACTTGCTCGTATGTTTACATAATACTCCAAAAGTCGAAAAATCATTTTCATTCTTTTTCATTTCACAATATCATATTTAAAATAGATATACATATATCTATAGTTACAATTTAAAATTAAACAAACAAATTAAAAGAATAGAAGAAACAATATATACTGTGTAATCTTTAATATGATTGTAAACTGAAAACTAAGAATACGATATACATAAAAATTAGCGCACTTAACTTAAACATGCAACCGGAAGTAAGAAGCGCTCATTACGAAAAACGATTTATTTTAAAACAATGGAAACAATCGATTACATTGACTGATCGCTCAACTAACATTTTATACAAAATTTTGTTTAGTCATAAACCAAATATTGTTGTTTACTACATAATGATATTATTAAAAGAATAGATATTATAACGTTTCAATATTGTACGAATATAAAGTTAAATCATATAGCATAGATTCAGAAAATTAATCTATTTTGAATTATACATACATATATTATACAGACAATCATAATACAGACAAAATCTGTACTCCGAACTTTATATAGAGAAATTTTTAAAACTTAATCTTCACAATAATCTATATTATGAAATATTCTTTTCTTTTAATTATTTTATGAAAATTAAAAAAACATGTACAATGGTTACAAATAGTATTTGCACTTATCTTTATTTTCCAACGAAGCATTTTTCTTACCAGGTTCTGTGCATTTCATTTCAAAATACCATTAAATAGTGCGAAATTTAATATACCTATGGACCTAACTAATTATACAGTATGTAAATGCTATTATAAATACAATGGTGTGCAAATAGATTTTTGTCGACAACTGTATATGTTACTTACAACAAAATAAACGAAATGGATATAGCCGATACAGGTTATAAAATGTCGATAATGTATCAACCGACCCCAAGCTGTTACAGCGCTATCTGTAGACAGAATATAAAATTATAGACTTTTTTTGAATGAAAGCGTTCTTAATATTTTATCTACGAGATTCATACTTACAAACGTTACATATACTTATTATTAATAACGCGCTTATGCGTGATTTGCGTGTGAGTGCATGTTATTGTATGCGTATGAATGTATGTACGTACAATACATGTTGTACACAGTGCACATATACATATATATACATATTTACACACACACACACACACACACACAAATGTATATATCTTTTCTCTACCCTGTTAAAATATTTATAAATATTTACATGGTTTATCATATTATTATCAGAATATTATAGGTCTTTAGATTAGAATTAGCAATTAATTAATTACTAATTAGTAATGTATAATATAATTTTAGGGTACAAACAAAAGTCTATTACGGACTATGAAAAAAATGTTATATGTTAAGAAAATAGACATTTACTAATTGCAATACTGATACATGTAGTGAAATGAGGTACGTTTCGAACACTCATAATTCAATAAAGAATAAGAAATAAGGAAAGCTTTTTTAAAAAGAGATAGCAATACCACACGCCAACTTTAAGGCAGCGAACGCATACGATGTGTCACGTGGGCAGGCGCGACAAGCGCATATTCCAGAGAAACCTGGCGCCCTGGTGGCGGTCTTTGGGGCGGCCATATTTTCTCTCGTGGATTTTAGTCACGAAGGTGGTGGTTCGCTGACAATTTCTGGGATGCGCCGTTTGAAGACATTCTCGCGTGTTTTTTACTCATAAATAAGTGATCAGTGCCCATCATGGCTAAGCGGAGTAACAATTTGAGTGGAAGACGGTCGTCGTCGCATAATACGAAGCCCTACGATGCAAACAATGTGAGTAATATCTCCTTGGCACGAGTCTGCCGCGACAGAAACGAATTTGCCTCACATCCAACGGTTCTTCGCGCCTTACCGCTTAAATTAG
Source organism: Bombus huntii (assembly GCF_024542735.1). Taxonomy (NCBI): domain Eukaryota; kingdom Metazoa; phylum Arthropoda; class Insecta; order Hymenoptera; family Apidae; genus Bombus; species Bombus huntii. The sequence continues at coordinate 24,485,955 of NC_066238.1, forward strand.
ACCTCCCAACGAATTTGCTTTATGTACCAACCTCTTTTCAGTCTACCTTTTGCATGACTTATGTTTTCCTAAAGTGCTATTTCAACGGACCTGGACGACGTCACGGTTATGTGAATCCACTCGATAACCTCAATCTTTCCCATACTAAGTAGATACTACAATACTTCGCTCATGAGATACCTATCAAGACGCATATAACATATAACCTTGAAACGTGATTCCTTACCAGGAAAATCTTGAGGAATGTATTAAGCGAATCAATTCTCGTAAATTTATCACTCTGTCAGCTTAAAGAAATTTAAATGTTACCATTTGCATCTAGTATGTATGCGAAAAAGACACGCGTGACGTTGGAAAATCACGTTTTGCGCAAATTCATGCAATATCTTGTAATCTTTTCTGAAGATCATTTCTTTTTTTTCTAATGATAATGTTCGTTTAATTCAATCGATTTAAGTAAATATGCAACTTAATCTGCTTTCGGTCGAATTATTTTAACCTCAATTTCTAAGAATGACTTTTTATGTATTTTAATTGTTATTATGTTTACGCAACTACACATGTTAGTTTGACGAAATATTTATAGATGAATCTTATATCTTAATAACCAATTTTTCATCTCTAATTCTGTGTATATTTGTTAGAATTATTATCTAACAAGTATATTAAATGAAATATGACTACATATGATACAAACATGTATAATGTAAATAAATAATTTCATTTTATTTAATATAAGTATATATATACATATAACTTCTTTCCTTTATGTAATTTATATTCCATTTATTAATATTTTTTATTATGTTTATCATAATACTACACAATTAATATTATATATATGAATATTATAACATATGTACTACTTAATATTTCTTTTTTTTTTTCCTTGAGGAAGGGAAAATGCTATTACACATACCCAGTGACTGAGTATATAGAATTCAGCGGATGGAATCGCCATATCCACTAAAAACCCCACCTCTATCCGTTCCTCTTATGATACAGGAACCAACCCCAGAACCGCCTTTCGACATTACTTCAGGGTTGGCCTTAGTGTGTATCCCTCACTAGTTTAGTCTTCTTAATTCAGTCTACTAGCTTGTCTTTTCCTCCTCTCCACAATCATCTCTTGCACTTGTCTTTCTTGCATGATCTTCCTAGAAAACGCTTGAAACCTAGTCCTATTGTTCTCTTTCTTGGTTACTGCCTCTATCAAATTTTCCACCATAAGTGACATGCTAACGTAGCTTTCAAATTCAATCCTCTCGTAAATCCACCCAGGGCAGTGGAACAACGCATGCTCGAGTGATCCTCCTTACTAATCGTCTTTCGATACACACTTAAAAGTTAAAGGAGGTTAAAAAAGTACAACCATTAGAAATTAATTTCCTCGTCCAATTGTCACTTCTATAAAAACTCCATTCGTCTCTCTACTTTTCGTCAATGCGTTCTTTCACCGCCCTCATTCTATCCACAAAATTTGAGGTATCTCCTGCTCTGGAATGGGTCTCATACTGTTCCTGTTGATAACTCCTTTTAAATTCATACATATACTATTTAATATCTATGCATTTATTTCCTTTATATTTCAGTCTTTTGTAAAAAAAGTAGCAACAAAAGTGACTGATCTTTTACCACAAAGGTTGTGGATTAGTAAGTGGTTTAATACATCTCAAAATGATGAAGATATATTAGAGGACAATGGAAATCCTGAAGAGGTTGAATCAGAAGAAGATGTTCAAAAACCTCCACCGATAAAACGACCATGTATTCGTATGGATGTTTCTCATCCACCTGGTACATTTTCAATTCAACCAAGAACTAAATCAACAATTAACAAAGCCAGTCCATCTAAGCAACAATATTTCATTCATGATGAAACGGTAATATATAAAAATGTTGTTAATTTGAACATATCTTCTTCAATTAATGATTTTATAGAATGAAGATTTTTCTAAACCTGCAATGGCTGGACCAAGCGGGATGAGCCATTTAGTATCTTCTACACCTGCAACACAATCAGATATTAGAAACATAGCACCACAGAGGTCGGAATTAAATTCATTAGTTGCTACTACAAATAATGGAACTACAAATGGTATGGATGATAATTCTGAATCCAGTGAGAGCACTAGCTGTTGCAGTTCTCTTATTCCACAAACTAATAGACAAGAAGCTCCATCAAATGTCTCTTACAGCTCTCCATTCTCTAAAAGAAAAAGGTTTAATAATGACAAATTAAATTTCAGTAAGTAAACTTTATCTTCTTTGTGATTTTATATTTAATAAGAAATATTTTTTCATGTTTAAATATGTCAAAAATATATCATTTCCTCTTTTAAAAATATAAATTCTTATTCAAGATATATTTTAATATACAAATTTTTTTTAGCCGGCCATATACAGTCTCCAAGATCTTTATTTTTAGATAATACCCGAGATTCCTTAAGTAGTCGTAGACCAAGCTTTAATGCATCAATCATGACAAACACGCAGGATCGTGCATCTGCCTTGGCATCTCCTTTTTACAGTGGAAATACCACTTTTGGTGGAGCAAATGCAGCTGGTCTTTATAAACGAGGACGTAATTTGTTTAATAGTTCAAATGAGGTATGTGTTATTAATTTTAAATATTGTTCTTTAACTACTTTCAGTATTATTTATGGTATATTAATTGCTACTAATTTCAGATTCAACTTCAAGTTCCTAAAAGAACAAGTGTTGAAGTAAAACCATCTAATACAGATTCATCTGGTATGAGTCAAACTGCTAAAAAAATATTGGAAGCATTAGAACATTTTTCATCGCCAATAACTGATGCTAAAAAAATTCCATTAAAAATGATGAATAATATATCACCAACAAATAAAAAGAGATCGAGGGAGGAAATGACGTCAACAACTAAAGTTGGATTACGTCATTTAACTCGCGAATTAACTGTACCAACCATACCCGATATATTAAAATTGAGACGGCGGCAAAAATTACAAGATACGACAGCTGCAGCTAGAAAAATTGTTTCGGCACGGAGCGAACCACCGCCTCCTCAAGAATATCATCTCAGGTGAATATATAATTATTATTTATTCAAAATATTGGTATTTGCCAAATAAACATTGGTAATCATTAAATATACAGTCATAATATATGTAATTTCTTTTGTACAGGACACAAATTGATGAAGATTCAAAACATCATGGAAAAATTAAAACCAAAGCAGCAAATCTTGAGCAAGAAGATACAGTTGAACCAGTTAATTTACCAAACATACCTTTACCTATATCTTCTTTACCTAATTTCAACTTTATGTCATCTACTAATACAAATATAGGAGACAAATCTAATACAGGCGAAGAAGATACCTTCACATTTGCAAGTCCTATAAAAGTAACAAATACCACAAAGAACTTAAAATCTATCAATAATTTCACATTTAGTAGCCCAATTAGTGCTGATAAGGAATCAGTTGATAAATCTAGTAATTCAGATTCTCCTTTAAAGAGAGTTGGTGTCAAGTCCACTTCATCAAATGACTATGTACCCCCTGTAACACAAAATTTTATTTGGTCTGGTTCATCTACAGCTCCTAGACTAAAAGAAAAGATGAAGAATAATGATAAAACTATTCCTATTACTTCAAATGAATTAAAATCAGGAAGTGTTATGGATATTCTTTGCTCTAAATCTAGTACAACAAAAGCTGAAAAATCAGATGAATCAAAGACGCAGTTAGAGTCAAACAAAGAATCTACCAATAATAAAACAAATGCAATTGACAAAGTTATTATTGAATCTGTTAGAAATGTACAATCCAATATACAAGATACTTCAATTATGTGGGAATGTTCTGAATGTTTGTTTAAGAATAACAATTCTGAAACACAATGCTTTGCTTGCAAGATTACTAGACCCAGTTTTAAAGATAAGAAGACTTCTGAATTGTCAATATCAAGCAATGTCAGTGAATCAAAAACTACAGCAAATGATAATTTTGGCTCGCAGTTTAAACTTTCAAGTAATCAGTGGGAATGTACATCATGTTTTGTAAGAAATAAACAAACTGATACTAAGTGTGCTGCGTGTAGTGCACTAAAACCAGATACAAAGCAAGAGACGAAGTCTGGGAACTGTCCTAAATGTAGGTTAAATGATTCTGAAAACCCAACTATGTGTACTTTTTGCAATACATCTAAATCAAGTATATTAAAAATGAGTGTACAAGACAGTACGAATCCTACAGATAACACAAATATTTCTGTATGTCAGAATATAATCAATGCATCAATTGATGAAAATGAAGATATGGATAAATTAAACTCAAACAAGGATACATGGGAATGCCCTTGCTGTATGGTTAGAAATCTCATCTCTATTGATTCTTGTCCATGTTGTAATACAGCTAAGCCTAGTACTGGGATTGCTACTAAGAATGCCTCTCCTTTATTTTCAAATGGATTTGGAGATAAGTTTAAAAAACCTGAAGGTGCATGGATTTGCAATACTTGCATGCTGCAAAATGAAACAAAAGTTACTACATGTATAGCTTGTGGTGATACAAAGCCAGGCTCAACAAAACCAGATAATTCTACTTCTACAAATACTAATTCTAATTTACAATTTAATTTTGATATGCCTGCAAATACTAGTGGTTTTAAATTCGGTATTGACAAAGCTGATCAAGAAAAGACTGATACTACAATATCTACAAATGGTTTTAAATTCGGTGAAAAACAACAAAGTAATCAAACAGGTCAATTTACATTTGGTATTCAAAAGGAAGATACGAAAACAAGTGAAGTACAGAAATCTGATAATAATGTCTCTTTGACCTCAGGAAGTGGTTTTGGAGTTCCAAATAAAGTAAATAATGCTGAAAAGACTGATGTAAAACAAGATTCAGATAACGTGGGAAAAAGTTCAACACCACTATTTTCATTTGGTATAGCTAAGAGTGAAAATGGAACAATAGAAAGTGATAAGCAGATTGTAAATGTAACAACTTCTACATCAATTGCACCTACCTTTACATTTAATATGCCTAAGCCTAGAATTGAACAAACAGACATAAAAGAAGAAAAACAAACTCCTTTGCTGGAAAGTACTGTGGCAGGAGCTTCAAAGCCAAACATAGAAGCTATCGAATCTACTACTACTAATACAAATACATTACCTTCAGTAACTCAAAGCAGTATACAAGAACCTAAATCAACTGCTGCATTTTCTTTTGTTGTACCAAGTAGCACAAGTACAATTACTAGTAGTGCTTCTACAACTGTGGTATCAAGTCTTCCATCTTCTACTCAATCTTCCTTTACATTTCTTGAATCAAAATCAACTACGCAAGCACCAGCTGTACCAACATTTGGACAGATATCAACATCAGCTCCTACTTCTAATTTATCTAATACCTTTACATTTGGGAACAGTGAAACAAAGGAAGAATCCTCAATAACTAAAACTTTTAGTACATTGCCAAATGCCTCTCCTGGAAGTTCATTATTCTCAAGTATTTCTAGTGCTCCATCGCTGTTTGGCAATAATGATACAAAAACTGTACCAGCATTTGGACAAACTTCAACTGAAGATAACAAACAACCTGCATTTGGTGCTGCAAATACAAGTAAATCCTCGACTTTTGTAGTACCAGGAAATAAAGTACCAATATTTGGTAATACGGAAAATAAACCTAAAATTTTTGGTTCAACTGATCCAAAATTAAGTGTATTTGGAAACACAGATAATAAACCAACATCTTTATTCAATCCATCACTCCAAGCACAAACTGCAACACCAGTCTCTTTTGGCGCACCGTCAGCTACATCAACACTTTTTGGATCATCTGCTACACCCGTTTTTGGTAATAATACTGCTTCGACGTTTACTACTGAGTCAACACCTAACATATTTGGATCTACCTCAAAGTCAAATGAAACTAGTACACCAAATTCAAACATATTCACGTTTGGCACTACTCCTGCTCAACCAATAGCGAAACCAGCAACTGGATTTAATTTTTCTACAAATACTAATCCTGCAGAATCAACTCAGAAACCATTATTTACGTTTGGTAGCCATTCATCTGCCCAGAAAAACGCTAATTTATTTGGGAATACATTCAATAATCCTGCATCAACTAATTCTTCTGGCTTTCTATTTAATGCACCTAAACCGGAAGCATCAGCATTTGGTCAACCTACAGCAACAAATCCAATTTTTGGTGCATCACAACCTGGTACACAGAATCAAGCGTCGTCGTCGTTCTCGTCTACTCCTTCAAATACAGGATTTAATTTCGGATCTACAGCACCTGTTGTTACGTCAGGCGGTTTTAATTTTGGTACTGTAAGTATACTAAAGTACAAGATGTCAAGATGTCTTGAACAAGTTGAATTTAATTAGAATTAAATTTTAATAATTAATTTGTTTAGGCATCTGCTTCTACACCATCTGCAGGATTTAATTTTAATGCTCCCGGTACTACACCAACATTTGATCCGAATACTCCACCAACATTTAACTTCACTGGTGGTAATGCACCTGTAGCATTTAAGTATGTATAAATTATACAAAATTATTCATCATGTTAATTACAAGAATTGTTTGTTATATATTATCATATTTTATTTCAGAGCAATACCTACTCAAACTCCACAACGGAAGTTCAAAAAAGCCATTAGAAGAATGCGGTAGAGGGCAAGTAACACACGACCATAGTTACACATACACTCGGACGCATTTTTTTATATATATCTCATGCAACCGCGTGTATGAATATGTTTTTGAATATATGCTTAAGTTACGGTATGATGCAATGAAAATATACCAACCATCAATGGTTACATCAATGTGGTGGTATACCAAGCATTTTATGTAATATATTAATTTGTCAATAGGATATGCTTGCGTACAGCCACTTGTGTTCTACAGGATCTGTAAATTATAAATTATTTAAATTATACAATAATAACGAAAGATACTTTGATGTTGGCATGAAGCCATTTTTGAAACTATGACAGATCATACATAATCTGCCATCGCATTACTAATACCTTGCCCAAACAAGACACTATGTGTGCGTATTGACGTGACAAATTAATTTGCTGAAAGAATACCTCGATAAAGAAACCTAACAAAGCACTAAATACATGCAATTTATTGAGGATAACAAGTGGGAGTGTATCCCTCAGGTAAGTATAAATCATTCACAACTCGTAACAATACTTTTGTAACTGAGAAGCAAGAGGGACTAAATAGTGCCGAAATACATTAATTAAAAATTATTTTTTGTAATGAAAGAAACATTGTAATGACTTGTAATGGCTTTATTCTTATATTTGTATGTAAAAACAATCATCCGTACCTGACTACTTATTTTTAATGTATTCAGTATACACAATTTTACATAGTCAGGTACACAATCTTGAAGGAGCTTAATGAATGAGAAATATATGGTTATCAACAGAATTCTTTTATTCATTTTCTCTATAAATTTTGACACGTTACGAGTATTGTGAATTGATTGAATATCAATGAAGTCCCACTGCGTATAGACATTAATTATATTTTCATTAGAATTGTGCGGACAGTTCTACAGTCTTTGTAGTACTAGTCCAAGAAAAATGTATCATAAAAGAAAATGGCATTCGGATAGTACAAACTCACGATTACTGAACGATTGCATTGAGTAGTCGAAATTGTATATTTTTTTTATATATTGAATGAACTAATTCTATAAGAATATACTGAATGCCATTTTAATAGAATTAAATTATAGTAATGTTGCGTGTTTTACCATAGAATGAATGGAAAATGAATCAAGAAGTATGTTGAATGGAAATAAATTATTATGGGGCTTCTAAAGAGTTACTTTTTCTTTTGTTACTAAATTGAATGTATTTTTATAGTAAGTTTCTGAAATTGTTATTAACTTTGTATATTATTGTTGCTTCTACTATGTATATCATGAAAACGTATCACTCTGTATTACAGTAAAACTAAATATATTACAATAAAATTCATAGAGATAATATTACAAAATTACACATAAATTTCAAAAATTGTAGATACTTATTTTTAAGTCAAATAATTTCCTTTTTTTAAGATTCACTTATTTCTTTGACAGCATTTTTACATTTTAATTGCAGTGTTTGTGAAATAACAGATTTTTACAATGAGTGCAGTTTAGCCTAGAGTGATATTAAAGTAAATGTAAGTATAGGAAAGTTGTTTTCAAAATATTAAAAAGCCATAAAAGTAACTATTACATTTGGAAGTCCCTAAATACAGAAAGTAGTTAGTTGACGTGTTAATGATTAATGAATTAATATGAAATCATGCACGTCCTATTTAAGATTAGGATAGTTATATCTATAATGTTGGCTTAAAATTGACAGTAGCCAAGAATAACTCGGCACAAGACCCACCTTCTGCCATAGTAGATATATAGGTACAAAACAACTCTGTTACATATTGTTACTTTATATGTTGTGTAATATTTACATTGTAGGTTTTAAGGCGTTTTTAATTTCTGCATATATAACAAAGAAGCCTTGATTTCATGTTGATAATTTACAAATTGCATACTCTGCAAATACCCTTCGTAGTTGTTACCTATAATACTAGAATAGTATTGCTAAGTATGTAAAAAAATGTATCAACATAATTAATCAATATTTCTTTGTATAATTGTATAATTAAAATTACAATTAACCTACCGTTTAATCGTAGAACAAAATCTATAACAATTCAGTAATTGAAATAAACTAGTTAATACTTACAGTACCTCTTAATGTTATCCTTTGTATAAAAAAAATCTGATCTACGAAGGGTTCTTCCGCACATAGTTATATTGTTTAACTTAAGGAATTATAGCTTTGTATAATTACCAGCTGAAATACTAACCAATGGTAAAGTGAGGCTGCGCTGAGATATGTCTATGCTGCTGTCTTACACTGTGAACATTCTCTGTCGAGGCTGTGTCGTCCATTTGTCTATCCTTAGACAAATTTCCAAATTAATGAATATATCAAATGCTGCCTGAAAGAGGCAATACCTTTGTAATAAATCTCGTATATGGCCTTAAAAAACATAACGAGCGCGTGACGTATATGTATTAACGATTGTACAGCAAATCATATTGGAATTGTTTTGTAGCAGTTTGTACTCTCCATTGCAATGTGTTTGCATAAATACTTGAAGAGCACTACATTAAAATCGTTCAACAATAGATATGTAACATCTCGTGACTCATAGAATTTGTCTTTGTATTTATTCTAAATATTATAAGTTTAAAATTACTTCTATAAAATTATGTATTAATCCTTGAATTAATTACATTTTGATTGTAACAATTCAATTATTATTATTATAATTATTTGTAAAGTAAAAAAATATGTAATAATCATATGATAAAGATAAGAAATTTATCTATAAAAAAAATAATTATTCATAAATTGATAATACATTTTTTAACAAAATGTACAAAAATCCTGTGAGTTATGAGATGTAAAAGAATGAGTCAAATGTTCTGAGGCCTTATTATAATCTTAGTCCATGAAAATTATGTATTGTACTGAATTTACATGAATATCTGTAATGATTATATTGAGAATGTATTAATTAATGATCTAATGTTCACAAATGGGAGAGTTTGTTATGAAATAAGTCCAATGACTGCCTGTAATTAAATAAAATGTACATGGGAGAATGTTCACTGTATGCTTCAGGTGCTATGGAGATGTTATAACATTCTCATGACATGTTAGATAATATTGTGAAGGAGTATTGGTGTTTCTCAACCGATAAACCATTTATAATTCAATAATTTTTACTCGCACAAACAAAGCATGGAAATACAGATAAAAACAGAAATACTTATTAAGTGGTAAATATTTTATTTAAAGAGAAACATGAAGGGGCAAAGATGTATTTGATTCATTGAAAAGTACGTAATAAGCACAAGATTATAATTAAAATAGTAATGTACATTACATAGGATGGAACTAGCATCTATTTACGAAACGAATGTATAAATGTAATTATGACGAGTGAAAAACTCGATAGCCTCATATTGTATAATTTATTGAATAAATGTGACGTTGCTTTAACGCGTAACATTTGCGATGACGAGGGCTATTGAGCTCGCGTTGAGAAACACCGTGAATAGGATACATTCGCGTTAACATTACTACCATTATTATTCTTAATACTATCCTCCACTGTATTCATAATAGCTATACTATACAGTACTAGGATATATGAAAAATATCAATTGAAAACAATGTTTAATTTTGGTTTACATTTTTATTTTGTAGCTAGTAAAATAAAGATTTTAGGAGGGCATTTAGATAATGATGCGAACCAAGGAGTTTTTAACTATGTACAATTAACGTATAATGTAATTACACTATAAACTTTAATTTTCTTTTTAGCAAATAATATATGCGAGGACAAAAAAATGCGCGTAGTACTTCGTAAAAACCCTTTGGTTCACATAAAGAAAGTAATCGAAAAACGAATGTTAGAATTCAATCGCAATCTTGAATTCTTAGATCAAATGTATTTGTTTCATGATTACATTTCACGTTGCTTTTTATTTCTATAAGTATCAAGCTCACTCCTTAACAGTTCCTCAAAGAAAATATACAAAATAAGAAATCCATACTATAACTTACTCTAATATTCGTGGTTTTAACATCCTGATATATATATATATATATATATATATATATATATATGTCTGTTCTATACGTTTTTTTAGTAAAAAATATCTTATTTTAGTTACGTGGTATATCTCAACTCACAATACAAAAAAAGTAAGCAAAAGTATCTTCTTTGAACAAAATTAGAGTGGGCAAAGTATATAAATATTTTTTTCATAATTCAAAAATTTTACAAAATCAAGTAATTATAAATTAGATTAATTCTACACAATTCTATACAAAGTAGCCCGGTTATTACTAATTAAAGGTTCCAATTCATTATCATGTCACATTGTCTACTATAAAATCTACGTATTCAGTTTTCGCTTACAAGAGCTATACAATTATACAACATTAAGTCATTTTCTTATGTGGTACAGCTGTATGAGGAGTTTATGCAGAAAATAAAAATTATTTAAGATTGAGATACACTGAGTGTTTGACTTATTTAACCTGATTTTGGCACACTCTGCGCAATCTGTGTTTGTAATGCAGTGTTAAGGTGCTTTCAAAAGACTGAAAATAAGTAACATATATTAGGTTATTGTAAACCTTTAAAATTATTTACAAATTTTATACAAGTTTCAATTTCGTCCACTAAAAATTTTAGTTGTATATAATTATTTTTCTTTTAATATTAATATATTAAGGACAAATTTTAAATAGGAAAAAAGATTGCTATAATTACAGAGCAAATCTACTTCCTCCTATACATATGGGAATTAGGTAAGATAATGGCGATAAAGAATTGAATTAAAACTTCTGGCACGAATTTTATTCCGAGATTTACAACAAAAATGTTTCAACTAGTTAAAATGCCGCTTAATCTTGGGATATGAAACATTGACACGTATAACATAGGTAATACAAGACGATGTGGACAATTCAATAGTTTGCAATGAACTGATAGAATAGATTCATTTTCTATTTGCTTAGTGTGTTGTGTCTGCGCGTGGATAGGCCTCCTGTGCTTCCTAGAGAGGTGGGTTTCCTAATCAGTTGTAATATGATTCACTACCTGATAAATGGAACAGCCAATCCTCTCTGGGCAGCCCATATTCATTACTATTTTTATCACTTCTATCATGATATTATAATTTAGGTACAATCTTAATTATTCAATATTAATGAGAATATTAATAATTATGTTTTATTTTTGCATGAATCAATTATAGATTGTAATTATAATTACTTTATAAAGTTTCTTACACTAAGAATCATCAGACATGAAGGAATTTTGGGATTTTAGCTCCTCCAGTGTTTGAATTTGTTGACGAAGAAATAATATCCTAGAATGTTAAAAAAGATCAATTGATTTAATTTAATATAATTATTTTTTTTATATGATTTTAATATAATGAAATATACCTTTGTTCCTGTAACGTTGCTTGAATTTCTGTCAGCCTCACTATCGATCGTGCCGTCTTTAACTCTGCCGACACTCTTGTACACTGCAAACTTCCCATTGTGTGTGCTTCTTCACTAAGCTTCTGTGCCTAAAAACAATTACCCAAATATTGTTCAATGATTCATTATAATATATAATTTTTAAAATATACAATCTACAATTTTCAAAATAATTATATGTACATCATATACCTGTTTTTCAAGAATATCAGCAGGAAAGGCACGCACGTGTTGCGTTAAATCTTCCCGATAGTGATTAGCAAGTGATGGTGTTAAGGAAGGTGTTAAAGGAGGCTGTACTCTAGACAATGCTTGTAAACCTGTATTACTTAAATTTCCAAGGGAACCTAATGTACTAAGATTTTGCAATGAGCTTAAACCTTGTACTCCAGAATTCGTCGCCCCAGGACTTGTTACTATGAAAGGAAAACAAGTAGGCAATTATTAATTATTACGATTACTATGATTTTATTATATACAAATTAATTTACTGATTATCAACATACATTTTCGAGCATCGATACAATCCTGGGTTTCCGAATGTGTGGGAGTAGGTGGTCCCTCATTTGTAACATTGCCACTTGTATCAACCTTTAGTGGAACCATTACATCATTTCCACTATTATTTCGGTCACCACTAGCTGACTGCTACATAAAAACATAATCGAATAATTTTAACAATTATCGCATTTCTTATGTGCAAAGTTTCTTATTTGAAAGACTAAAACAATTAAAATAAATCAATTAAAATTACATAATATGAAGATACATTATTATCAATTTAATGACACAAATTAGTAAAAAATTAGAGTACTTTTACATATGGGATGTTTTGTTCAACTTGAAACGATAGAATATCTCACGAGGGATTAAAGTTATCAGAAAAATGTTTTAACTAAAATTGTTTGGTTCAAAGAGGGGCATCATATGATGGAAACTGTATTTTTGCAGATCGTAACGTATGAAAGACAAAGATAACATAAATAGAAAAATATCACTTCACGTCTTTCCCTGTCTTTTGTATGACAAATTACAGTTAAAATATCTACAAACACTAATAGTTTTTCAATATAAATAGGTTAATATCTTTTCATAGGAAATGCTAAGATGGATTGATTAATGCATTAAGAAATATATAGTTCTATTTAAAAAAATGAAGTCATATGATGTCTCCTTTCAAACCAAATAAATTTTGTTAAAATATTTTTTTTTGATAAGTTCAATCTCTCGTGAGATATTCTATCATTTCCAGTTAAATGTATATCTTACCCTGTATATCTTAAAATTTAAATTATAATAAAAGTTTATAAGAGTTTAAATACCAATCTTGAAAAGCAATTTCGTATAACTTTACAAAAAAGGAAACTAAATATTTAATTATATAGAAAATGTATAATTTTCAAGAAAAAGATACAGAAATATTAATTTATGATTAATAACTAGCATTTGCTAGTATCTTCAGTTAGACCTTCTTCTATTGCTATGCATACATATATACATTTATTTAATTATCATACACACACTCACACACACGCGTGCGCGCGCGCGCGCATGCATGATGATTTTTCATAATACAAAAAATATCATCGATCATTTTAAAATACATAAAAATTTTTTAATTAAGAAAGTTTAGAAGTAGAATCAAATTAAAATACGTAAATAGATTTTTAATACAATATTCATGAATGGAACGTAATATCGTTATGTTAATTAAAACGTTATATCAATTATGTTATATTAATTGAAAAAAATAATTGTCATTAATTTAAAAAAAAAATAAGAATTTAAACATGTAAATATAAACTTACTTGTCTAGACAATAGAATAGCAGCTGTTTGAAGTGTTTGTAGTGCTTTCTGTGGTGTAATGTCGGGTTGTTCCTTATTGCCTGTGATTTGAGACAAAAGTCTTGGAAGATTTGCTAATGAAACCGGTGGACCTGGAGCATTACTGTTTCCTTGTTGTGTCGGTGAATTAAGTTTTCCAGGTGTTTGTGGTGTAGATGGTGGATGTGATGTTAACCGAGGTAACGCTGTAATCAATTATCAATCTATTAATATAATCTTCCTATTTCTTTCACTTTTCATTATTGTACTGTTTGAATAGAACATACCAGTGGCTAACAAAACAGGACCTTGAGGCAGTGGATCGTGGGTGCAAGATGTCAGAGGTTCGGAAGTTGGAGTAGAATCACCTGGAGATATATCCATATCTTGTGCTTGACGCTCCACGCCCGCTTCTTCTCTACCTGGTTCTCGATCTCTTTCGCGTTCTCGTTCTCTTTCCCGTTCTTTTTCCCTTTCCCTTTCCCTAATAGAAACATCTTCTCTACTACTACCACCACCACTTCCACTGCATGAGCTCCAATATTCTCGTTTGTCGGACTGACGCGATGATTTACCATCTCGCACACTGCTACTATTTGACCGCGAGTTGGAATGTTTATCATGACCTACGAGCAAAAAAATGAAATTCTATACTGAACAGTTCCTTTAATGTTAAATATAATAAATGTACTTATAATGAAACAACAAATCATAATCATTAAAATATGAGAAATTGTATTATTATAAAAAAAGATGCTAACAGTGAGCAAAGAATTGTGTTCGAATTGAAGAAATTTATTTAGCGATATAATATTATTAGACGTACTTGACCTAGAAGAATAATCATTGGACTGACGTTGTCGGTTTTCTGTTCGACTAATCCATTCCCGTGGTTTTTCCCACTGAGAAACTTCTGTTTTGCAGTTGTAATAATACTTCTTGCCTGAAGAACTCATATGTTCTGACCAATCACCAAACCTGGCCGAACGTTCCATTGCACCTCCTCGCTCATCACCACGTTTGTCCTAAACAGACTGTTCTAAAATTTCCGGAAACGATTGAATCGATGGAAAATATTCATATGAATTCCAAAACTTGTTCGAAAAGTTGAAATTACATTTGTCCATGATGTTGATCCTGTGTACCCCCATTGAACTTCAATACTTGACAATTTTTTAACTTTTGAGATGACACATTATACATAACAATTTAATAATATTCATTTAAATGTTAATAATTTATCATTAAATTTTTGTATTGTTTATCACATCAAATATGTGTAAAATATATATATAATATATTTAATTCAAATTATTCAATAAACATGTTCTTTTCACCTCTATTATACCCTTTCAAACTATTTCTAACTATCTTTTGATTTATATGTACATCGTTTTAGTAACACTCATATGAAGTACATTTTATACTGACCTGACAGGAATTATGTGATGGTTTTCTCTGAGATGATGACTCTCTTGATGAATTCGATGATAATTTTATAGGATGTAAAATCTGTAAAAATAAGCAAACAATATTCAGATATTATATATCAGTAATATATTTCTATATAATATTATATCTCAAAAGTATGCAACTTGTATAAAATATAAGCCATTTAGACAAATTGGAGCTGCAACCATATACAAAATGTTCCACAGTCCAACTACTATGTAAATGTGCAAAAAAATTTTGAATGCAATATTAAGGGAAAATTCAATGTACTCATTATATGTAAATAATTTTATATTTATGAAATCCAAATAAATTATATTTTTAATTACCATATGATAATCAAACATTTAGAAAATATCGAAAATTATATTAAAGAATTAATATTTAATATTACTCAAATCTAAAAATTAATTAGATAATAAATGATAATATTCTTACCTCTCCACTACTCCTATCATGGTTGGTCCTGTGTTCTGAATCTCTGCTCTCACGGCTTCTCTTGTCTTTTGGGGATCGTGCACAATCTACACATATGCAAGTAAGCATGTTACAGCTGAAAATGTTAAGACACAACCCTGTTTTTATACTGAAGAAAGAAGGAATAAAACTTTAATTCTCAAAGAAATTATACAGCCGATTCTGCTATAACACAGATTTCATAATTTTAAAAAATAAAATTTAAAAGGCATTGAAATAAAAGCACTATTCATTTATTATTCTTAATGAATATATGAAATATAGTTAAATATATAACATCTCTTTTACTATTCATTTTTTTACACATTTATTCTTCTTTATACATATATAGTCTTTCTTTATGTGTTTTACATCTCGTAGCAATAATAGAACATTATTCTAAAACATTATTTTAAACAACACTATAGAGATAATTAAAGTAAATTCTAACTAAAAATATATCATGTTCGTATCACTTAATCTTGATATTAATCTTTAAAATCCAGATTCATATACATTTGTTGTAACATAAATATTATTAATTACAATTAGTGAGTATGATACATAACATATACATATTTTTATAAATATCAAATCCTATTTTACTACTCTTAAATATGACGCTCTTTTATTGATAATATTTTTTATTTTATCATATATTTCAAGAACTTACAAAAAATTGTGTTATCTTAAAACTTACTTATAACATAATTCTCATGCTTTACGAATGGCATCAACAGGTTATAGCAAAAATGACTGTATTATTATTTAACATAGAATAAAATTACATTTACCAAATTTTTCATAATATAAATATTTGACAAATCTTTATTAAGCTTTTTGAATACATCTTTAATGTATCATATGTTTTGAATACCATTTTAAAGTATAATAATTCTGATATATGTAAAAAATATTTAAATGTTATTTACCCGAGTACTTGTCCCTAGAGGAGGATAACTTGTAGTCTCTGTTTTCTCTCTCCTTCTTGTATAGGGGCTTGGATGTGTAGCTGCGAGGACTGTCTCTATCTGTTCCCATACCCATACCCAAGCCCCCTGCTGGACTATAGGAGTTGCCATTTGGGGAATCTCGCATACGTCCCTCGTAACGACTATCTGATGATGTTGTTGATGATGAGTATCCACCCTTAGAACTGTTATATTTTGCGTTCTGTATGAAAATATTAAATATCAAATATGATTAAATCAAATTTTCAATAAATTACTTTTTTTTGACAGATTAATTTCATAAATGTTAATTTATTTACTTTTATATTATATGTGTACCTCCTGTCTCTTAAAAATATAAAAAATAAAGTTTAACATTTGATAATGATCATAAAAACTTTCATATACTTCTTATTATATTCTTTATTGTTAGCAATTATGAAAAATATCAAAAATATGTTGTTATGATATAACAACTACCCTACAAAAAACTATTGTATACAAAACTGTTTATCATATTAAATTCCAATTCTACACAGGAAATATTTAACAATACATCGTGTTTTTTATTAAAGAATAGTTCAATACTATTTTTACAGCCTATATGAGGAAAAAATGAATGAATTAAGCATAATTGAAATATCGCGAAATTATTTACTACTTTTACTACAAAACGATTGTTGCAAATAATATATTGTAGAAAAATCTTTAATTAATATATACATGCAACACTTCCAATGTACTATTAGTAATCTGCATAATGTAGAAGAATGAATTATTGATTTTCTAAAAGTGAGGTTATGTTTACAAGATTAAGTAAAATTTTTATCTTTTATCAAAAGCAACAAAATTACATCAATTTGCGCACTATTTTTGCGATATTGAATATAAATTGCAAAAATATACTGAAACGTGTATAGAATTAGTGCATTTTTAATAATACTAATAATTGAATGAATACTTCAAGGACAATATATAATTGAAGTTTTTGCACAGCACTTGAAGAAAATGTCAGACTTTGTGTTACATCTGCCTTAATGTTTTTGATATATAATCAAAAATATAAAAAAACAAAAATAAATTTATGCACAAAAAGGTTACATATACTCAAAGAGTATGTATAATTTAATAATTCATTCTGTTTTTACATTTATAAAATGAGATTTTAAAATTTTTCGAAAAAAATAAACAATAACCAAGTTCACTTACACAATTTCAAAGTATCGAACTTGTAACGTATAAAATTGACTAAACTCATATAGAGAAGAGAACTGATATTTTTCGCAATATATATGATTTACAATTCGTGTCTACAGTCTCTTATAAAACTATACGAACGAAATTACTTTGACACTCGATTACGGGAATCTAAAGCAAGAATATATATATATATATATATATACATATATATGCATATATATGTGTAAATATATATATATATAGCATATACATCATCAACACACACGAACTAAGCGATACTTGCACTACATGAAAGGGACAAAATAGGCGGGCAAATTGCACGAGAAATATTAGAAATGCTAGAAGAAAAGAAAATATCGTACATTCGAATATTATAACACAATCTTTACAACTAATCTTTACTAATTGTAATTTAGTTAACAACGAACTATTAAGGAAAGAAAGATAACGTAAGAAATATGAAAGAGCTACTGACACAGTTGATCACGTAATTATCTAAAGAAAAAAGCGCGAATGAAATGAGTGAATTGTTTTATTTGATACGAGAATGAACAGAATCGCGGTAAAATCGTGCGTACAATCGCACTGTGAACGAATTACCCCACTCCCAAACCCCCGACACCAATTGCTCGAATGATATTTACCTGATAGGGATGGGCCTGGTGCTTTTCGAAGTACCTGAAACCATAGAAAACAAATAGTGAATAAAATCGCTAGACAGTGGGCATTCCAGGATGGAAAATGATATTTCCATCGAGGAATCTCTCCCACGAATAGCGGTAGTAGTAATATCGAGTGGGTCGGATGGACGGACTTTGTAGATGAGAGGTGAGGTGAGTAGAGGTTGGTTGTGTCAGGATTGGGTATTTGACGTCGGTACCCTACCCATCGCTGATCCTTTGTGGTTTCCTCGCATGCATTACCATCAATGCCGGTGTCTGTGGGAAATTCGCGGCCTCGGATGTTCCCTTTTCGGTCGGTCAATGTCATAAAAACAACATTAACGCTTATTTAACAGTCAACTTTCTTTCTACCCGGACGCCATGTCACATACGTGATCGGCCGCTAGCGGTTATTATAGCCGAAAAGTTCGAGTAACGTCTGCGCTTCGATGTGCAACTTCTCTTCTCAGGACCGTATATATTGAACTTTTACGGCCGATTTGAATGAAACTCACGTGACAGCGTGAGTCATTTTACGAAATTCTTTTGTCAATTGGATTGACACTACTTGCGACAGAGTGATACAATTTTATATTTAATAGAAGAGACGTGGTTTCTATGTTTGCAGATGGATTAATTTGTGAAACATGCATGTGGTATTATGATAGGAATATATAAAATTATATAATCATATTACTTTATTTATTGTTTCAATAATACATATAAATAATAATTCATTTTGAAGAAATATATACTCGTTATATATGTAAACATAGAAAAATGTTGAATTTAAGTAACACTAAATTTTACAATGATAATCAGAGACACGATTATGATTTCGAAAAATCGAATCTACTTTAACATTTGGAGAAAAAATAATTTATGAAATTTGGATAAAATACATGGTATCTCACTAGCAATGATAAGTAAAAGAAAGGTTATTTTGTACAATATACGAGGGTTCCTTGATGGGTGCGACCGTACCTGTATCTGCAACTTCCGTAGCGACGATCTGAATGTTACGACAACGACGGCGTTGATCTAGCATCGACGCCAGGCACTGCGTTTTACTCGATTTTCAAAGAATTGTAAGTTTCGAGTACACTAACAACAGGCAGCGCAAATTGCAATAAATTTACTTTCGTGTACGGCTGTGCTGTTGCAAATGCGAAAAACTGAAACTATGAGTTCGCTTATTTGCGAAGAAATGAAAGTGACGGCTATGCCCGTTTAGTTTCATTTTGTTGCGTGTATGTGTAGTAAACGATGTAACACAGTGTGACTGATGGAAGTGGGGGTATTGAGTCTCTGCATTTTTGATGTGCTTCTAAAAACAAAATCACGTTAAAAGAAACTTGCAGCCTCTCATTGTTGATTATTGACTGTTATTCTTTTAAATTTTCTGCATGACATGTCTAAACGTCAATACGTAATTGTATTATGAATCGTACCGATGTCTCGACTATATTAAATATTATGTTACAACACGTGTACAATTATTACTGACTGTGAGTAGCTTGATTTTGTTTTCTTTGGTGTCGTTGTTATAGCACACGCTTGTTCTATGTATAGCGCAAAAAGTATGTAATAATTCTTCGACTCATAATTAAGAAATCAATTTCAACTAACAAATAGTTAATAAACATGTCATGTAGAAATCATTGATTTTGTTCATCGAAATATTTCGTCAAAATATTAAATAAGTTATTACGATATATGAAGACTACAGGGAAAAATATGATAAGTTAAATTTCCTATTTTTCTTTGCAGCAAAGGAGTCTTAAATTCACTACATTGTCAATCAATCCTGTGTTATCAAGATTGTCTTTTTATTCGATTTCGGAATAAAACATTTTCTTACTTTTAAAAATTTTTAAGATACTGCTCATTATAATATTATAATATCAAAGATAAATATTGCTTGTCTTAATAATTATGACTTTGGTTTTCGCACAACTTTGTCAACTTATCAGCTATTTTTCAAATACTAGCATCTTTCGATCCGACAGATTGTTTCTGTTCTTCATTATATGATGTTAAAACACTCCTATTTAATCATAGAGTAACATCAAAATCAAAAAATTAACAAAAATGTACTTATCACGTTTTTCTTTTGTGACCTTTATATATATTGTAATACATTATATATACATAATCTTGTTGTTTTTTTTAGGTTTAATAAGATTATTTTTAATGAAAATTATGGCTCATTCTACACAGGACACGAATATAAGCAGTTCTTTTACCTTGATTGACAATTTATTAAATGATAATTCATTGACTAATAAATATTATCATTCTAATATATCATGAGAGGTAGGGAAAGAAAGAAGAAATAAACATACCAAACAATAACATTCTGTAATCTAATTGAATGTTATTTAGTGATAAAAACATCATATATTTTCAAAAAGTTGTTATATATTTTTATTTTATTGAATATTTATATAGTTTAGAAAAAGAAATAATAATGGATGAAAAGGATGAGATAGATTTAATATGGATATGCAATAGTCCTATCAATGTTTCAAAGAAATATGAAAATCAAGAACATGAGGATAATAGCCTCATTGATGTTAAATCATCTGAAAATATATTTCCATGGCTCAGTAAATTTAATAAAATAATGTGTTCATCTGTGGGACATAGAAATTACCAATTGTTAAAACATTTACTTTTCCTTTACACACAGTAAGATTATTGTTTTTTTTCTGAAATTAAAAGAAAGATAATAATAACAAAATTATTTACATTAAAATATATAATTGCATCATAATTCATAGTTTAAAACTAATTGATCAATATTTTGCATTTCAGAAATATTTTAACCAGTATAAATACATATCGTGAAAAGACACTAGATATGATAAAATTAAAAACTCATCTACGTAACACACTAATATTTTTTCATCTTTACTGGAATGATATTAAAGAGGTATTGTTAGAAATTATGAATTTTATGAATTTAATAAAAAATTATATGAATTTAATAAAAGCGACAACATACTAATAATTTACTGATGAATGTTTTTAATAGCATGTTAGTGATTGCAACTTATATTTAAGTGAGATGTCAGTGATATTGGGAATATATATAGATATAGAACTCAAAACTTCTAAACACACTATGGATTCTTCTAAACTTGCTTCAAAACTTCTTTCAGCATTATGGATATATTTAAGTAAGTTAAAAAAGGTATAATATGAAATATATTACACCAGTAGAATTATTATATTCTTTTATTATAAAGATGGAATATCATTTTTCATACTTATAAGACACAAATAACATTAGAAAGTAATATTTACTTTTGTTTCAGGTAATTCAGAAAAGCATATTTTCAGAGTGCTGCTTAAACTAAAGTTTACTACTAAAAAATATGCAAAAGTTTGTGACCTTATATTTATGTACGTAAATATTTTATATTCTTTGCTTCTTAGTCTAAAAATAAATGTAGTATAAAAATGTCTTCTTATGTAATATAAACTATTCTTTTTATACCAGGAAAAGTTTTGCTAATTTTACAAAGAATGTAGATTCTTTGACAGATGTAGATTATGTCAGGTATTTGCTTTTTTTAAAAGTATGGAAAAGGATAAAAGAAACTGTTGAAGAGAAAAGGCAATTGAATAAGAAGGCTCTAACGATATTAGGTCCATGTATTCCAAAAATGCGTGACGAATTATTAAACATTATACCTAAAGCACCCACAGGGCTTGAAAATGAGACTATTTGGCTATTGCAATCAAATGCATTTGACTTAAAAACTGCATGCAATAATTTTTTAGTATTTGAAGAAACAATGTTTGCTGAATTTAAAGAAACTCCCTTAACAAGAACTTCCGAGCTGGATTTCCAATTATCACAGGTAAATTTTTTATTAAATAATATTTGCAATGTTTATATAACGTAATTCTTATTTTTTATTTTCTTTTAGAATTTGTCATATGATGTACACAAATTTTTTGCAAGTTATGAATTGAAGAAAAGTCATATAGGTAACTTAGAAAATAATTATTCTTTTGAAGAGAACATGAAAAACAGTAAAATTAGCAATCAACAACTTTCTTTACCAAGAAAAAGAAACAAATTTGAGAAGTATAAAAAGACATCGAAATTAAAACCTGGAGAGGTAATTTTAATTAATTTAGCTGAGGAAGATGAATTAGGAATTGACAAAAAGAAAAAGAAGAAAAGGTGTCAAAGAAATTTAGAGTGGTTAAAAATGGCAAAGAAAAAATATAAAGTGCAGAAACAAATTGATGAAATAAAATATAGAGATCAAATAGAAATTGCAGATGTTTGTAGTGCAGATAACTTTAAAAATTGTTCTAATAACATTCTTCTAGGAGATTTACCAATTTTAGACAATAAAGTTAGTGAAAGTACAGCAAGTTGTACTTCAACTGAACAAAAATCAGTTCAAAATAATATTGATAATTTGGAAAATATACTTAATCGTATATTCGATAAGAGAAATACTGAATTGAAATGTATGTTTCAACATAGGTGGTGTGATACATGTACTTCATCAATAAAACAAACTGATGTGCAATGCAGTAAAATTCTATATTTACTGAAATTTCTAAGCACTGTGGGACAAAATACTAAAGAACCAAAAGCCATATTAAATCTACTGAGAGAAAGTAGGGATGAAAATATGTCTTCTGAACATAATTTTTCTTTTAGAAACACAGCTAATGAATCTAATGAAATAGATACTCAGGGTAAAGAATTGTTTTCTCAGCCAAAAAGTTCCATAAAGACAATATTCTTGTCAAGCGAGTGCCAAAATAATATTACAAATGTACAATCTATGAAACAACAATTGCCAATAAATACAGATTGTAATGTGATAGAAGAAAATACTTATTGCCAAACTGAATCTGCTTATGTACAAAATGATGATCATTTACATAATTTACGATCTATGAGTGATCATAATTCGCAAGTGGTAGAGACCATGAAAAAGAACATTGTTCAGGAAATTCATGAATGTACAGGATGCTGTAAGAAGATTGAGGTAAAACCTTTCTCCTATCATAACAATAGTATATTTAATACAATAAAGAACGAAGATGTAACACATAATACAATAGATAATAATACCATTGATAAAACAACAATTTGTGACAAAAATATAATGTGTATGCTAAGTGATCTTGACAAATGTATGGACGTTTTAAATCGTATTGGTGAACATATTATGACCATTTATGCAGAAAAACAGCGCCTAGAATGTTTAAACAAAATGGACATATGTACTGTTTCTACTACAGTTTTGGGAAATCAGTGTGCAGAATCATCCTCATCATCGTCATCGTTGTCGTCATCATCAGATTGGATACAAAATATTAATTCATTAACAAATACAGAAAAACTTAGTAAGATTTTGGAACTATATGGAAAAAAGGACTTATTGAATGTATGTAACTGTCAAAATCTTCATTTTTTGAATGAATTTCATAAATCAATCCCTCAATCAAAAGAATATCATTCTTATGGAAAAAATAATATTTTTTCTGGAAGCAAACCATCTTCAAACCTTATCTGTAACCATATAAAATCCGAATTTGAACAACCTATTAAGAAAGAAAATAAAAATCTTGAAATTCTAAAACATAATATACAAGACACAGATCAACATAAAATTAATGTACTAACAAATAATCAAACTTGTGACATATCTTTTACACATAATCTGGAAAATACTAAAGAATCAAATCAAGATATGCATTGGGAATCTACGTTACAAAATTTGTCACAAGAAGCTGATATAGAAGAATCACGTTCCATAGGGGAATTTGAAAATATCACTATCTTTGATAGTATCCTGTATGGTGATGAACAAGAAACTATTGAAGACGAACAAAAAATTTGGGGAGATTTAAAATCACCATTAATCTATGATAATTCGGATAGTGTATTACATTGCATTACAGAATTTTTTTCACAGCCTGAACATTTGCATACTAATGAAATGGAAGAAAAGTACATATTGTCAGATGCAGAAGATTCTCAAACATTATTATCTGAAGGCAGCTTTGGAAGAACTGGAATATTAAATTTTTTATTTGATTTTTATTTAACAAATATGGACTCTCCTTCGAATAATTTTATGTATTCAAACATACAAGCAGTTAATCCTCGGTTGATTGAGAAATCTTTTGAAGAAAAGACAGCTGAAAAAAATGATTTAGAAAATACACTTTCACAAGAGGATAAGGAATTGTGTAATAATCAAAATCATTCTGTTAATAATAGCGTGGATATGATTGGATTTGAATTGGACACAAGTAGAGAAGAAGTGTTTGAATTTCTTCCAGTAATTAAAAGTACACCTTCATTCTCTGGTCAATCAATTACTTTAGTTAATTCAAATAGCATACTTTCTGAAGAGAAAGAATCGTTTCCTAAATGCAGTCTTTCTAGTCCTACTGATAAGTTTAATGTTGGTAGTCTTAAAGAAACATTTTATATTTTTCAAAAGGAAGATACTATTAATCAAACCCAATCATTCAGTGATAAAAAAAATGAAGATTTACCTGAAATTTGTATTTCCAACAACATTCCATCAGATGAATCTATGAATTATATATTAAATCAACAAGAGAATGATATTCATTCATTACAGAAGTATACATGTGTAGAACTTGAAACTAGTCCTTTAGTAATAAAAGAATCTTTAGATTCTTGTGATTTATTGTCTTCCACAGATTTAATATCATGTAATACTGATACAACACTGCAGCACATTGAACAAACAGATGAAAGTTCTTTAAGACAAAAAAATTCTCAGGAAAACATGCAATACAATTGTGAAGAAAAACAAAATCATATTATGAAATGTAGAACAGAAATTAGTGGTCATCCACAATCTAGATCACCTAAACAGATATTAAAATGTAAAAAGAAAATTAAAACAAAGAAAAAAGAAAAGCAATTATCTTCATCTATTGTTCAATCTAATCAGAATGAATTGAGTTTAAGATGTTCACAAATTACTATTGTTAATCCTTTGGATTATGAAGATGTGCAAAATACATGTGAATCATCACTATCAACATTTCACATGTCATATTGTCAAACATCACTTAAAAATGGAAAGAAACAACTAAATTGTGCAAATGTTCAACAATCGAAGCGTATGTCTCAACAGAAGCAACAAATAGTATTAAATTTTCATGAAGATTCTATGGTTAATTCAATCTACAAGGAAGATTCTAAATTACAAAATCTCCAGTGCGTCATGGAAGATAATATCTCGGAAGATTCAAGAATGTTAAATGTACCAGAAAAATCATATGCAACTGAAGATAACACTCATTTCAAAATATCAAAAAGAAATATGAACATTGATACTAATATTACAAAAGCAAATTTTATAACAGATAACAACATAACTGAATTTTCAAATAATATAAAGTCTGCTAAGTGGATATCACAGAATATAAATGTACAGCCATCAAATTCTATTAAAGAACAAGCAATTTTAGATGAAGATATACCTTTGAAGAAAAGAAAATTAACTTCAACATTTTCATCAACTGTAAACACAAATACAAGTGTTAGTTCTGTAAATCAGCAAAAAATGCAAAGAAAGCATTATGTTTCTACTAAGAAAGGTAACTATATGTTTGATATCTTTGGCAATTTGCCTTTTTCCTTGAAATATGAGTCCATTTTCAATATAGTTATAGAATATTATTTTGAATAAATAAATAAAATGTCTTATAGCTAAATACTATCATAAAATGATTGTATTATATAAGAAAATTTATATGTATATTTTACATCTTATATACGTATCCAATAGGAGTACTAAAAACACATAATGATAGTTCTTTCAAATAAAAGTCATCATACTTATTTTAATATTTACATATTAAATTTCGAAACAAAGACAAAATTAATAATTTTCCACATGGAAGATCAACATTGGAAGATATTTTAGTACTTTTAGTGTTTCATAAATTCATCATAATTAAAATTCTTTGCATAAACAAAAATGCAATTATAAGCATAAAGAAGAATAAAGTTTGTGGTAATTTGTAACTCAAGATTCATATTTATAGCTATAAATTTTCTGGTACCTATAATATTTTCCTAAGTGAAAAAAATGGTAATGTGATACACATATTTACATATTTTTCATCTACCTTATTAGAATATAATATTACATAAATGTATTATCTTTAAGAAGTAATATTATTCAGAGGTAAGTTTATTTCATATTTTTAGAGTTATATGTATATTTGCATATGCATATTTGTAAAATTTTAATATGATATTAGTAGTTATTCATTTTTATGAATGTAACGTTATAATATTTTTTATAAATATGCAGTATATTACATTAAATTATGTTTTTGTTTATAGGTGTGATGTATACAAATAAATTGAAGAATATAGTAGGTGAGTCAATGAAATGTAAACAAATTTCGAAAATAAGTTATTCCCAACAAAAACAAATATTAGGTTGTCCCAAAAATTCATTTCATTTTATAAGGAAATGGTAGATGCACAACATTTTTTGTTTTATATTATTTTATTAAAATATGTATGGTCCATTTTGTAGTAATAGAACAAAATTTATATTAAGCTTTCTAAACTGATTACACAAAGAAATAATATATACACTATTTAATAAATTATAAATACATGCACTTTTTTGAGATAAAATAAATTTTTCATAACTACAGAATATCATATATTTTTAATTGAAAATAAGATACACATCATAAAATTATAAATGATAATGACTATATAATAATTTGTAAGAATAATTACAATGATTACGTTAGTTAGTCCTAATATCACAAAAATTGTTATTATATGATTATATATGCTTTTATTAAGAATGATACATATCTTTATTATTCTAACAAAGCAAATTTAGTAACATTATTATGCAATTTTAAGCGATAAAAATTATTTTATTTTATTATGATTGTAAAATTACTTGAAAAGATTATATTATTATCGTAATTATCTTTTATTAATGGCATTTCAATTATGATACGTTAATTACAGCGCAAAATAATGATAAAATAGAAACAAGTTCTACTGAAACAATAGAGAAGGTTGACACCTCTCCCGTTAAAGGAATATTAAATTACGAGGACAAACAGATATCATCAGGTGCACTACTCGAAATTTCAACAATGCAAAAGAAATTTGAATCGCAAATGGTATCGAAATCATTAAAATGTACAAATATTGCACAAACTGAATTCTGTGCGTTACCAGAATTGGAAATTTGTAATTACGACAAAATAAAAGAGGATGTAAGAGAAAATACATCAAACATCGCTAACATTAAAGAATCTATTTTCGAATCTTTTTCTATGAATGAAAAAGATATTTCTAATGCAATTAAAGGAATGTGATTGAATGAAAATATTGGAAATAATGGAATTTCTTATATTGGTGCAAACTTCAAGAAGCAGGATATAATAGACGATAAGTGCGATAATAATATTCGCAAACATATTAATAAAGATGTGCCCTGTGTATCTAATGAAGTATTTGGTGTGTCATCACAGATAATATCTGAAAGGATGTAATAATTTACATAAAGTGGCAGATACTCATCAACCACTATACCATTGATCTATAAAAATTGTGTTGGCAATATAGAATTATATGTGTCATATATGTATTGTGCATCAGTATTATGTAGTTTACAAATTAATGTACACAACTTTCCTTCATTTGCACGCCAAATTGAGTAGCCCATGTAAAAGGTTGTATTGCTGCTAAATTGCACTACTATATTGTCGCACATTGCAAACAGTGTATACGTCTGGCGACGGATATCCATATGTTTTGTACCAAAATAATTCCTATTTTTTCCCAGTACACTCATCAATAGCAAAACTTTATCAATTATTGTGTAAAATGGAAAAATTCCTTTACAAAATAAAACATTGGAGACACTTGAAGTACAGTATGACTTGGAAAGAATGTTGAAAGAAGATACGAAAAATAGGTTGCCCTTTTAAAAAAGACATGCTACAGCTTACGGAAAAATGCCAATAAAAGTTGAAAAAATAGACAGTTATTCAGCTGTACCTAAGATAGATTGTAGCTGCTGTAAAAGCGTTAGACAGTACGCGAAAGAAGTCCGACGAAATTGTTAAATCCGAATACGAACTATCTCTTGTGAAAAGAAAAAACCGCATGGTGATTATTACTGCAATTTGCATTTGATAGAAAGAAATTATAATAAAGACGTACACGTTGCCAGTTCGCATCAGAATCTCGCGAAAGAAAGACTAAAGCTCACTGTCCACAAATCACTATATCCGTTTATAGTTGCAACATACGCTTCTCTACTGACAGTGTTAACGTCAGTCGTCATTACGAAAACGATTCATTTCCTTTTTTTGGACAAATGTACGTTACTTTACAGTGACTGTTGCATGGAGGAGTGCTGTTAACATCAACACACGTATGAAGCTACACTTTGTAGACAGTGGGTGTAAGAATGCCAATTTCGATCGACAAAGTATCAAACTGATAATATCGTATTATCAAGAATCTCCAGAGAACAGTTAAAACATCCACGCGACGGAAAAAAATTAATCGTTTAAACTGACTTAACAGAGAACTGATGGAGTAAGAAGGAACGTACAAAAGAGTAAAGAAGAAATAATCGCCTCTACGGGAAGAAAGGAAGAATGGAACGTTCCTAAAGTAAATTATTCTTACGCCGATGCTGATTCAGAATGGAGTCCGTCCGGTGAGTCAAAACGCAAATGGAGAAAGGTTAGTCGATGATCGATATTATGGAAATTCATTATTGTAAGAAATTTTTCTGATATATAAATAATCAACTGTACATTACTCCATAAGACTGTGGCATCGTAAAAGGGTCCTTTCGTGATCGTGTGTGTGTGTGTGCATGCGTGCGTGCGTGCGTGCGTGCGTGCGTGCGTGCGTGCGTGCGTGCGTGCATATTGCCAATATTTCAGACTTCTCAACATTATTGTGCATGTAAAGAGATTCTTAGATAATCAATATACATATAGTAACCCTTTGAGGGGCCGCTTGACGAGCAAGCATCGCTGTGGACGAGAGGTATTGGCGCGCGCAGTTGAGAAAATATACATGTTGAACGTTTGCGTTATTCATTGTCGAGACTTGTATTATTTTCATCAATATTTAGTTTATCATCACTGTCACTATTACTAGAAATATTGAAACGTCTGAGCCGATTTCTTGTTAATTAAACGGAGTTCGTTTCCATTGTCTGAAAGACTGTCGTCACCTTCTATCTTGTCAGGTTCAAAATAATGTTCGTCATTACTACTATCACTATCGAACATGTTTTTTCTGGAACTTTTAGGCATCCTGTATAAGGTATTATAAAAAATATATAAATTATATAAAAAGCTTTCTGATTCATCTGGCAATGCCATGGAAAGATTGAAATTCGTTCTGACTCGACCTGCATCGCGAGTTTACGTTAAACGGAAGATAAGATTTCTAAAGATCTATAATTTTCTTTCATCAGAAACATAATACTGTTTAGTTTACTGTACCCATGCGTAAATACGTATGATTATCGTTCGGAAAAATAGACATACGCCAGCCACTTCAAAATAACTGTACGGAACTGTGAACAGATTCAGGCGGCTACATACTGACACGCGTTCGTAACGATAAAAAGACTTGGGCGGCTATTTGCCGACACTCGACCGCAAAGGGTACAATATACATATAATATCTGAGGATCTCCTTACATGCATAATAATATCGTGTTCAGAAACCTGAAATATTGATAATATATATATTGATCATTTGAGGGTCCCTTAAACTTATAAATACTGTATAAATGAGAAGATAAATTATTGTGGGGAGATATTTGCATACTGGAAAAGTGTATAGTACAACAATCGAAGATCAACATTAGTATAATTTTTCGAAGAATTCCAAAGCAACAATATGGAGAATGTTTAGATATCATAGATCGTACCTGTATTCTGTTAGACACAGGCAGTTTCATATTAAAAGAATAAGAACTCTTTTAGTGTTCGTAATTTCCTGTGTGTAAAATTGAGCAGTATTATCCTCCATTTTATCTAATTTCAATGACTACTTAGCTTTGATATAGTCCTAATAATTTTAATTCAATTGAGGATATCTATAATCGTTTAATGAAAAATGTCCTCATTTATGAAAAAATTACTTTTGTGTGTAATTATGTAAATATAATATTGTAATGCAAAATAATTGTAAGCAAAGTTTTATAACTCTTATATAGTATGTGAAATAATTTACATTAACGAATAATTCTAAATGTATTATATCAAGCAGCATAAAGTATACCATATTGTGGTATAAGACAATTTGATATTTTGATGAGAATTAATTGAAAACGATATTTATTGATATTAAAATTAGCTGAGATGCAGATTTTCTACAAGATTGTGCATGTATGTGTATAAAAATCATAAAGTTTTATGCAACAGAATATCAATTATTGTAGCGCATAAAATTGCCGTTACATAATATTAATTACTATTGACATCACTTTAATCTTTCCGACATTGCAAAATATTAGATTTTATATTTCTTAATTTATAAAATTATTTAAATTCGAAGAAATAAGAAAACTTACTATACAATTTGTAAATGTACATAAATGTAAATAATACAGCAAAGTATGCTTTCAGATACAAAGTTTATAAAAGAAAGCATTTGAATGATCTCTTCAATAATATTTAAATTATAAACTTTTTTAAGATTTTATTTGCTAGATTTTTTGTTATTATGTTAGTTTTTTCAATGTACAAAATACATACTAAGGCTTCAACAAAGTTTTTAAGGTTACCATTTAACCATTTCTAAAATCTTGAAGAAACTCTTGTTCTTATTTACTTTATACTAAACATAATATTTTACGAAAATTATAACTTTTAGAGAAGATATGTCATGCCAAATACCTTTTTTTAACTAATTTAATTTGCAAAGAATATAGCAAAGTATATTAAATTGCTAAAAGTTCGAAGTATGATTCTAGGCAGTTTATTCTTTTTTAAAATAAATATTATGTATATCAAAAAATATTAATTACATATTCAATTTTGTAAGGTTTGCTTGAAAAGTATTATCTATTGGTTGTATTATTTATGGTTGACAGTAATCTTGAAAGCAATGAATATGAAACAATATTAAAGTAATATGTGATATTTTAATTTTAAAGTAGTTCCAATTTGATTTTTTGAATTTTATACATCCTATTATATTAATAAATTTTATAAATTAATTCTTGTCCTTGTAGATACATTGTTAGTACAACTTATATGCTACTTATTTTTAGTGCTGATAGTATCATTATCTTTATATGTTATATGTTTATAATATTTATGACAATTTTAATATTAAATATTGACACTAAACCTACCGACACTTCTTGTATACCTACTTCTATTGTGCCCGGTCAAAATGATCGGTTCTTAAAAAAAAGTTATTGCTTTTTGTTGCTTTTTGTTATTTTTATATAATTTCAATTATAAACTAGGAAAGAGTATTAAAATTGAACGGTAGTTATATAGTTTCTTTCATTCCTATACACCTTATATACATATAAATACACATTTTTTTAAATATATAAATAATATATAATCCTATTCGCCTTCACTGCATTTTTTACAAATTATTCTGTTCTCGAATGCACATTTGCCGCACACATATTTTTTGCATCCCGAACAGATTTTTGTAGTTTTGTAAACTCTGCAATATTTTACTTGACAAGATTTTCGTACATGTAAATTCGAACTTGTATTTGTTGATACATGATACATTGTATCATGGTACATATCATGTACATTTGGTACATTTTCCTCTTCCTGCGATTCTTAATACGCAGCGCCAAGTTCTCTAACTAACTAGAATAAAAATTCCTGCTTTAAAATTGTTTTAAAATTTATTAAAAATTAAAATTGTTTAAAATTTAAAATTGTTTCTCTCCCATTGTTTCTTTACACAAAACCCAGGCGTTTATTCCAGCTAGATCCAGAATATTGAAAAACACCTGGAGGGGCCAGCTACAATATTTTCTTGCCATTTGGTCATTTTTCTAGAGAAATGCCATATTCAGATAGCCTTTCTTTTATACTGGTTGTATAAGTTTAGGAAAGTAATACCATACTATCTCGAGCGGTTAAATAGACCGGCGACGGTAGGTAGGACAGGCTACATATATTTCTTGGAAAAAAGAGAGAGAGGGAGAAAGAGAGAGAGAGAGAGAGAGAGAGAGAAGTAAATACTGAAGAATACATTGTATGTATATTTTAAGAAAAGCTGTATATTTTGATAGCAATGTGATAATGTTTAAATATGTGAAAGTTGTACAAAAGTTTGAGGACGGTCAAATTGACCGATAGTGGTAGGTTTAGTGTTAATTGCTTAAAAAATATAGAAAACATTTTATTTGACATAACAATAGTGATTACTTCTGAAACAAACCTTACTAAGTTTTAAGTTTATCATCTTAGTATTATGTAGGAGTAATTGAAATAAAAAAGAAGTATTTTTCAGAAGAAATTTATTGTCAACTATTGAAGTTACATATTAGTTTTTATAAGATATAAAAATTATATAAGCAAGTAATCTAATAGTATATAAGTAATTTAACATATCTAGTATTCATTAGTTACTTTT
Source organism: Bombus huntii (assembly GCF_024542735.1). NCBI lineage: Eukaryota > Metazoa > Arthropoda > Insecta > Hymenoptera > Apidae > Bombus > Bombus huntii. Next base: position 24,519,279 of record NC_066238.1, read on the forward strand.
ATATTAAAAAAATACGTTTCATTTTTGTTTTTTTTTCCTCCCAAAGTACAAGAATTATACAAAAAGACTTAATTTTTAGTATTTTTGAAATATTATTAGAATAGTAATTAATTGTTACTTTTCTAATAGAGTAGTGTGTATTTTATGTTAAAAATTAAACACAAAATAAATTTGTTTATGCGGGTTTGTATTTTATGTGTTTATGTAAAAGAGATGTTTTTATTTTACTTGAATTGTTAAAAATATTTACTTAAATTTATGTATTGTTTGCAATTATTATATTTAGGAAATTAAGTCACATTATTGTATGGTACTATTTGACCTTAATAATGCAAGCTTTTAACCATTCGCCATTCCATTTGATTGCCTAAATAGAATTGTAAAGAACTATGATAGTTATTCTCAGTCAGTTTGTAAATTATAAATTATTCGAGATCATTACTTCTACACATATTATATTCGTCATGTAATTAATATACTTTTTTAATTCAACTAAGAGAAATGCGATTAAGAATAAAAAATTATTTACCTGCAATATATATAAAAGTAATATAACGAATTATTTTGTATCCCAAAATCGTAAATGATACTGCGTAGACATTGACAAAGGTGTGAACAGCCTTTGCCATTTTGTAGAAAATTGTATTCTCGTTTAAATATTTAAGAACTGAATTTTAGAAATATGTATAAAAGATTGCTTCTATATTTCAAACCATACAATATGTCGTATAGAATAAACGGCGTATAGAATAAAATAAAAGTATAGACATACTCATATGACACAAAGGAAAATTTATTTGTAAATTCATGAAATGTAATGTAATTGAACAGTTCTTCTATAATTACATTATAAATTTATAACTTCGTAAATTTGTTTTCTTCCTAATATAATTTTTCGAAACTTATGTACACCTAGCAAAATTGGGCATACTAGATCCATGTTTTATAAAATACAGCAAAAAGTATTGTATTACAGTTTAAGTTCGATCGCCGAAAAGAAATAGTCAAATAAATTAATCTTGTTTTCTTTATTAATGTTCCCAGACATACAACGATTTTACCAATATAAAATTGAGCATGCGGAGTAAGAATCCCCCAAATATGTATTAGGTTGGCAACTAAGTAATTGCAGATTTTGTCATTAGATGGTATTAACAAAATCCGCAATCACTTAGTTGCCAACCTAATGTATTGTTATGCATTTGTTTTTCGATTTCATTGTAGAGGTACGGTTACCCCACATTGTAAGGCACATAGCATAATTTGCTTTGATTTTCGTTTGTTATTTCGCACCAGTTTAACAACGACTTCGGAAAGAAAAGAAACTGATATTTTTCTTCGATAAATCATTGTATATTTATATTGTAAAGGAAGTTCTCTGTGGGAAATCAGTAGTTAATGGTAGAATCCATTTTATTGTACATAAAATAATAAATAAATTTAGATATGAAGGTGCAGTAAAAAATATTCTTTCCGAGTATGACGAAGGATATGTAGCGCGAGAAATTAAAATTAAGCTCACTACTAATGTGCCAAAATTACCAATAGATGATTCTTCAAGACTTAGCAAGCCTGTCAAGGGGAACAATTCGTCAAGTTTTGCATAGAGAGGGGTACCACGGTCGAGTACCTCGAAGAAAGCCCTATATTTCCAAAGCAAGTAAACTAAAATGTTTGCAATTTGCCAAACATGTAAATTTCTATAAAGTTTCTGGAAATATTTAATTTTTTCTGACGAAATTAAAATTAATTCATTTGGTGTGGACGGTAAAGAAATAGTATGGAGACGATCGAATGCGCAGTTCCATAAAATTCATATACGACTATTTTAAATACAATGGCAGATTAATCATGATACAGGACTGCATGGCAACAGATGGAACAGGAAATATCGAATTTATAGAGGAAACAGTGGAGAAGATGAAATATCTGGGCATTTTAAAACGAAATTTATAACCATCGGTTGGAAAATTACAAATGTCATCAATATATCATTTATAGCAAAAGCATTATAATGTCCTAATATTATTGAAAACACCACAATTACCGGATCTGAATACAATAGAATATTTATGGAGAGAATTAAAAGATCAATTAGAAAATTGTAATATAAAAAATAAAGAAAGTGGTAGAAGTGTGGAAAACGATTCCGATTTTAGTAATACAAAAATTAATCGAGATGATGCCGAGACGTCTGCAGGCAGTCATCGATACTCACGGAAATGCGATAAAATATGAACGTAGTATAATTCTTAAAAACATTTCTTGAAAAGATTTTCTTTTTTTAAAATAAGTTTATGTAAGTAAAGTTGTTTTCTTACTTGCACACTTAACTGTGGGCTTAATTTTAGTTTACGAGATATAAAATTATCGCCTAGAATACAAAAATGCAGGTCTCAACTTTAGGGATCCAACGATTCAAAAGTTATATTAAAAGTATAAAAATTTCATTTTTAATTTTATTTATAACAGAGAGGTACTGAAATAATATATAATATTCAATTAATGAAGCCGCACATTTATTTATTTTATACATATATTTCTATTATACGTGTTATAATAGATGCATATAGATTTGTATTTTTACTATTACTCTATCGAAGGATTAACAATTATTCATTAAACATCACACAATATTTAAGGAAACCATAGTTAATGTTAAATAAATAGAATGTACAAAAAAAGAAACAGTAGAAATTGCGCGTGTTTAATTAAACTAGGATACTATGTATTAAATATATGAGAAATACGACTTTGCGATAATAAAAATATTTCTATTATATTACTGTGTATTCAAACTTTTGCTAAAAGGTAGGAAAAGGGAAAAGAAACTGAAATGTTTTAATCTGACCAATTCTTGAATAAAATACTTGTACTATACATGTATTTAAATATCGAAAAATATTTTCTTTTTTATATCATATGTATAATTATAAAATCAGTTATTTAAGGACGTGTATTAGAATTAAATTAGATATAAATTAGATATACATAATTTATATTGATAATGATTTGTAGACGTAAATATAAAGTTATAAATGTAACGCTATGATCTGTACGTATGAAAAATGAAATATGTGCCATTATGTTTTACTAAATAACTCTGTAACAAGATTAATGTGGACGTTAGGTATTTGTATTACTTTGTACACATTAATGTATTTTATGCGATTAACGTATTAATCGAATGATTGTACCAGATTTATATAATTTACAATTATACTAGTTTGTCCACAATGTACGATTTAGAGACTGAACAAAAGAATAAAGACAATGCAGCACTTTTATATTTATTTTTTTCTTGTCTTTCATGCAATAAATTTTAGAAGACTAAAGTCAAAATATCTTTTAAACTAATCGTTATACCTTAATACCTTTTTATAAAAGATTAAAAAATGCATTAAATAGTGTATAAACATGTATAGCTTCGCTTCAAAAATTACATTGGTATTAAAATTTCTTTAAATAAGAATGTAAAAAGAAATCGAAATATCTTATTAAATATCCCCTATGAAGTTAAGCAACTTTTATATGAACAAATTTTTCGTATTTTCATTAATTAAGAAAATAATAGCGTGTATACGAATAAATTGGGTATACTGTAATAGGATAATAAAATTATATAGAATTACATGAATATATATCTCTACAAAAATTTTCTAAACATATTTTAATAAATAAAATTTACTTCAGTGTTTTATTATGTTGTTAATATTATATTAACAAATGATCTACAGATACTTAAAGGTGTATATATATATTTACAATTACATTGTACACAAATATTATAACTATATATATATATATATATATTATATATGTATATTTCTAAAGCTTTTTAGATCTAAAATAACTTTAATTTTCATATCTTCAATCTTTTTTCCTTTCGAAAGTCCAATTAAAAATATTTTTGATGCATAAAAACTACAACTATATATATTTTTTTTTATCTCTTAAAATTTAAAATAGTTTTATTTTTCATGCATATTTTATTCTATTTGCATCTTTTATTTGAAGAATGACGAAATTACTATATATTATATACAAACTACTATATATTATGGAATATTATTGGAAAACAAAAATATTTTTATTTGTAGGATACTATAAAAAGGATAAAATCACTGTAATGAACATATAAAATAACTATGTATATTAAAAATGCGTTTTACATAATGTATCGTAATATAGAGTCAAGTATTTAGATGAAATAAAAATCTCATAGATACATGATTGTAGATGTTTAAACTAAAAATAATTAAATATAAAGGTATTAAAAGAATATCTAAACGAGTACCCTGTTACAAACTACGTCTAACCCTAATCGTAAACGTAAAAAATTTACGCTAGGGACGTAAATATGAGGTAAATATGTTTATACCATTTTTCTTAAAAATCCCAGTCTATGCACTGCGCAATGCATGTAATTTACAAATGTATGTAAATACAAGTTTATTCATTATTATGACATAATGTTCTACACATACACAGTACTCAATTTTTTTTATGAACACGAATGAATGAGGCATTTGATGTAATGTTACTACTCTAAATTATATTTTAGGATATCAGACTTTTGCTAATAAATGCTTGGCGCTTAGGATAATTTTCTTAGTAGCAAACTATCCATATGGTCATGTGCATAAATAGAAACATTTGGCAATCATTTAATCGAGATTTTAATAATTAATATCGAATTATGTTACGTTAACTTAAACCTATCAGACTTTTTTTTTGAAAAAATAAATGGTAACGATAAAGAAGCAATAATAAACGTTTATCTGCTGCATTAATATCGCATGTCTTTTTTTTATACATCGTAAAAATTATTACTACCTATATAATCTCTGTAATCGAAACGAAATTTCGTATTATTTGTACGAAAAAATTGGATTGCGAAGTAGTTTGTCTTGATTATGATTATTTCTCTATGTAGAAATGTTTATAAATATCAAATTTAGATTAATTATAAATTTCACGGATAGTTTTTAAGTAGTCAATCAAATACATTTTTTGTACAATAAAACACATTACTAATTTAGCATTAGTCAGCTAATAATCACAGATATCAAACACAAGAATATGGCACTGAAATATGCAAATAACCTTGTATTTTCAAACAAGTGAATATATGTGTTCTATATAAATGAGAAATAATAATCGAAGAAAAGTAAATTAACTATTAGAATTCTTTAATCTCTTTAAAGTTTAACTTCCAAAAGTTACATTTCCTTCTTTTTAAATCTAGAATTTGTACAGCGAGATATATGTACTTTATCCAAACACTTGAGAAAAATAATCGAATAATTTTTTAAAATATATGTTAAATTTTTAAAGCATAAATTATGTAAAGGCGCTATAAATTCGAGTATCGTATTGAATGACGTTTCGTGTAACAAAGCTCTATCGTTTTGGTAAGTATACAAAGTCTAAGTACATTTTTTTAATTTTTCGTGATGTTTTCGATTTTAACCTGAAATTTTTGAATACATATTACTTTCGTGTTTTATTTTAGTAACATTTAAACTAAATATGTTTTAAATCATAATTAAAAAGTGATGACTAGCTATGTTACTTGCATTGTGATCTTTAAGGGTATATCTATAACAAATAATGCTGTATATGTATTAAAAGGACAGGTTAAAAAATTGAAGGAAGTTCATTTTTCCTGTTCTATTTTTGTATGACGGTACTATTATTTCTATGTTATTTGGCAAATTTATTGACATCACATTTTGCGAATTAAGCAGTTGCTTGAAATTTTTCAGTATTAATCTGGAGGAAATAATTAATCTGGAATAGAAAATGTTAAACTTCTATAGTAAAATATTTTCTTATTTAACATGCAACTTTTTTATATAGGCTAGAAAAGAGAATATCTAAATATACATATATTTTATTATGTTATTTGATTTTTAATCTTACCTATCCAAATTCTTTTAAACTATAATGTTGTCATGAGCCAGCTTTTCTCATTTTTCTGAATTTAAATAATTTTGTTCCATCAAACTGAAAAATATAATATCTAATGTTTTAGAATGTCAAAGAGATTAAAGTTAGTAGTAGTTTTATGCACTGCGGTAATTCATACTTTGCTACATAAAATTTTATGCTGTGAATACATACATGCATGCAATCTCACAGAAAATTTAATTTTAAAGCTGATAAAGAATATCTTTTATTAGTTTATATAAAAATATCGAGTTGTTTGTACCACATCATGGTGTTTTATGTAGCTTAGCAGAATGTATTTAAAATTATTTGTTAACGTAAATTATCTTACCTTTTATATACGAGTTATAAAATCGTAAAATTTGCATACAATTACTTTGGATTATAATATATTTACAAAATTATATACAAAAGTAATTTTTCTCCGATTCATATAAAAGATTTTAATTACGTTATAAATGACGAAATTTTGCTCTAAATAATTACAAATATACTGAATTTAATTAAAATCAGAAGAATTATATCAAAATTAACTGGTAGTCTAATAAAATGGAGTATAATACTGCACAGTTTTATACACAGTAAATTACGAACACTAAAGAATTTTCTATTGTTTTAGTGTGAAACTGTCTGTGTCCGACAAAATATACGTACAATCTACAAAATGTAAATATCTTCCATGATGCTGCTTAAAAATTTAAAAAAATTACGCTAATATTGATCTTCGAGCATTGTACTATACACTTCGCCGGTATGTAAATATCTTCCCAGGATAATTTATCTTCTCATTTATACAACATTTACAAGTTTATGATGCCACAGTCTTGTAGGAGTAATGTACACTTAATTATTTAAATCTCAGAAAAATTTCTTACAGTAACGAATTTCCATAATGAGGTGGTATCGATCATCGACTAGTCTTTTTACGTTTGCGTTTTGACTCACCGGACGGATTCCACTCTGGATCAACATCGGTGTAAGAATAATTTACTTTAGGAACGTTTCTTTTTGAGCTTCTTGTTTGCCGTAGAGGCGACTGTGTTTTCTTTACCCTTTTATACGTTCCTTCTTGCTCTATCGTTTCTATCTCAAATCGCTTTATCGACGTCACGTCTAATAGATTCACCTCTTCCTGTTGCGCGAATGTTTTAACTGTCCTCTGAAGGCAAGATTCTTGATATATAGTATTACTAGTTTGATCATTTGTCGGTCGAAATTGGCATTCGATCTTTCTTGCATTTTCGTTCGCCAGATTCTGATGTGATTCGGTATCCTGTACATCTTTGTAATAATTTCTTCTTATCAAATGCGAATTGCAGTGATAGTCACCACGCAGTTCCTGCTTTTTCGCAAGAGACAGTTCGTATTCTGATTTAACGATTTGATCAGACCTCTTCCGTGTATTGTCCAACGCTTCTAAAGCAGCTATAGACATCATAGGCATAGCTGGATAATTGTCTATTTTTTCAGTTTTTATAGGTGCGCCCGCATATGCCATAGCATGCGCCTTCAGCCTTTTCTTTAAAGGCAACTTATTCTCTGCATCTTTTTTAAACACTCCTTTTTCTGAGTCACACTGTACTCCCAGTTTTTCCAATGACTTATTTTGCAAGAGGTTGTTCTCTATTTTACACAATAATTGATCGTCGTATAATTTTTCTATAACGACTTCATTCTTTGCTCTGTCATGCTCTTGGACGGCAGGGCTTTGTACTGACGAATGCGTTGGCAAAAAATACGGACTACTTTCGATACAAGACACGTGGGTATCCGTCGCTGGGTGTATACACTGTCTGCAATGCGCGACGATATCGTAGGTGCAATTTAAACAGGAGCAATGCGATCTTCCACATGAACTACCCGATTTCGCGTGCGAATGAAGGGAAGTGTTAGCATTAATTTGCAAACTACACGATACTGAGGTGCAATGTTTATGATATGGTACGCATAATTCCCCATTGCCTGCACAATTTCCATAGATCGGTGGTAAGGTAGTTGGATGAGTGGTAGATATATGTAAGGGATGTTGAGCATTAACTTCGTGTGGATGTGAGTGAATTCCATTGAATCCCGGGATCGCGCAGTTCGGCGCGATGTGATTAGAGATATTGAACTCTTGCTTGATATTTTGTCGGAAGGTGAGATTCGATTTTGATTTCCGCTTTTCCATCGATTTGCTCATCAAGTTTACCTCCTGATACATTTGCGAATTGACAGAAAGCATGTCAGTCGATAGCGGTGCTTTTTTTGAATATACTTTCGTGTCTGCAAAATTCTTATCTTCCGGTTCAATCTTGATCCCTTCTACGGAACACTTGTTCTCTTGATACGATAATTCCTTGTTGTACGAAGTTAATTCCAAGTTACACGATGCATAGTCCAGAGAAGTTATAGCTTCGAATTGTCCACAATCTTCAGTTGGAGATATCCAATTTTTCTCTTTTAACCTGTTGATTTCCTCGTCGCTAGTGTGATCCTCCGAATTTTCAACCGCTTTGTTTATAATATACAGATTACTGTTAGGAGACTTTTGCAGCAAAACTATGGTTTCTCCGTTTAGTATTACGTTTGTATTCTCTTTCACGGTTTGCGCATTATTCTCAATGGGGGCGAAATTATGCGTCAGCGCGTCCGTGTCGTAATTTATGCTTGTTTCCGGATGAGAAATGACTTTACACAACTCGCTATCACCGTTTCCACTCTCTGCTTCGTTAGATGTTACTTCTACTCGAAGCTCGACTTTATCTATGGTGTCCTCGGGATAAATGCCAACGATTCTATTGATTATTTCTGCGGATGGATTTTCAAGTAATAGGGAAACGGTATTTGACGAATCATTTGTATCAGTCTCGTCATCAGTGATTTGATTGCAACAAGCATACCTCAAAGATGCGTAATCTTTTACTTTTATTTGGTCGCATTTTACGTCGGATTCAGGCTTTAAATGTGGTATATGCTGTGAAACACTCGCCAACAACGACAGACCATCGATATTGTCTTGTAATTCAGAATCTTGAACGATATATTTATTTTTGGCAACGGTACACACATTTTTCTCCTCTGTTACTTTATATAAATTATTACACTCCTTCGACGTGATTTCTGATGACACTTTGTCAGATTTGCAAGGAACATCTTCCTTATTAACATATTTGCCAATATTATTATCGCACTTGTCCCCTACAGGCTCCTTAAAGTTTGTATCGATACAAGAATTTTCATTATTTTCAATATTTTCATTCGGGCACGTTGCATTAATTGTATTAGAAATATCTTTCTTATCCGTAGAATAAGATTCGAAAATAGATTCTCTAATGTTATCGATGCTTGATTTATTTTCTCTTATATTCTCGTTTATTTCATCATAACTACAGATTTCTAATTCTGGTCGCGTGCAGAATTTATCTTTCGCTCTGCTTACGCACTTTGATGATTTCGATTCCATTCGCGATTCAAACTTCTTTTGCATTGTCGAAATTTCGACAAGTATACCTGATGATCCTTGCTTCTCCTCATAATCTAATACATTTTTAATAGGAGAAGCTTCAACTTTCTGGATTCTTCCAGTAGAGATTGTTTCATTTCTATCATTATTTTGCGGCGTAATTAATTCCTCGTATCTAATTTCGGAATTAACAGTCCTGTTAGAGTAGTCAGATTTACAAACACGTTCACTGAAACAAGTATTATTTAACATTTTGTCGCTCGAGACATTTTGATTATTCCTTTCGAGCTCTAAGTTTTCCGACAATGTTACCCTTTCAGTTACCTCGTCATTAATTACATTAACATTAGAACGATTAGAACTATCAGCGTTATCTTTGGAATTATACTGAGTACAAATTGTGGTATTATTTACACCTGGGCATTCTGTTTCTAGATCACAGACTTTTTTAAAACTTTCAACTTTTTCGCGTGTTTCAGGCTCTGAGAAAACGTCTGTTTCTGTCAATCGCTTGATCACAGTTTGTTTATTAAAACTATCATTCTCCTTCTCGTCGCTCTGTATATTCGAAATATCTGCATTACTTAAACAATTACCATTAACAACGCTGTTTGAAATTTTTGATACTTGCTTCGTTAGCGGGAGTATCTCGGTTAGAACTGTTTTACTGATCATTGTAGACGCTTTAACATTTACTTCTTTAGTATTGACTTCCGTACCAATCGATTTTCTTATACTTTCTGTACAAGTTATTAACTCTTTGTCGATTTCCATCTTATTTTCATCATTTTTAAGGACAACCGTTCGGCATGCATTAGATTCATTTTTTTCACCGAGACTTTTCGTGGCACATACCGATTGAGAGGAATCTTCCGATCGATGACTAATATTTCGTGAGGTATTCGATGGATGTGTAAGCCCAACATGTTCCTGCCTTTTCTTCTTGTGTGATGCTTTTACTATCTTTAAATCGATATTCTTTTTTGCTTCTTCTAACCATGGTAGTTTTCTAGATTTTCTTTTCTTTATACATTTCTCGAGCACTATATCATTAGTTAAATCAATAATTACAATCTCATTGGACTTTTTACATTTCCTCCGCAAACGATTTTTATTTGATTTAATTGTTTTAGAATTAACATGCTCCGTAGAAATATTATTCGAAAAAGTACCTAAACATTTAAAACTAGTTTGTTCTTCCAAATTTAAAGTTTTAAAAGTATTTAGCAAAGAAATAGATTCATTTTTTTTATTTTTATCTGATATAATTGAATTTACATTATTATCTACATATTCTACATCTTTCTTAACCATATCTTCCGACTGACGTGCATGAACATAAATTATTATTAATTTTGTCGTAATTAAGTTATATTATCTTTATGTGCGCATCAATCGAATTTTCATAGATTAATTACTAGTTTTATTATCTACATAAAAATAACTTTATGCAGTAATTAGTATAGTTTGGAAAACGTTATAAATAATTTTGGTAGCAATTTGAAAGTGATGATTAATAATTATAAATGTGTCAACAAATGTGTGTAACAAATGTGCATGAAAATAAATAATTAGTATATAGATAAATACCATTTTTGAATTAATTCTACTGGACGAATCAATGAGAGTTGCAATTCCGTCCTGGTATACACTTCCATTGCTTTTTCTGCAATATTGTGCAAACATTTCACAATGTTTTTTTATATCAAATTTATGCTGCAATAGAGCTTTTGTAGAATTTGGTTGACTCTTTGGCACTTTTGGCAATACATCTTCTAATATACTTGATGAGAATGTAGATGGCAATGGCCCCAGAGATGCAATTGCAGCAGCTGTTATTTGATCTTTTACAGCCACATTTTCATTTATTTTTCTCCACAAACGATAAATAAAAAAGTAACGAATATACATAATACTAGATTCTGGGTGAATGGGAATATTTTTTATTATTTTCCTAAAAAGGAAAATAGTTGTGTATATGTATGTATGTATATAATAAGTATTAATATATATTAATATATATAGAGAATAATACCAATAAACGAGAGTGAAATTAAATTTTAATATAAGTTCTTATTTGGTGAAGTATTAAAAGATCTGATAGTTTGCTAAGTAACTGAAAAAAATAAAGGTAACTTATGCAGCATACGCAATAATTACCTATTATATAGATTCACTCAAATGTAAAAGTTAATAATAAATTTAAAATATAGTAAAATAAATATGAAATTTTTAACTGAGGCAGTAAATTTATTGCAAATGATAAAACTAATTTATATTTCTTGATTGAATTTTCACAAATTAAAAATAGAATAAAAATGTCAGAAATAAACTCTTTTACTTTGTTTTATACTTACGTTATAATTGGATCTAAAATATGATGATAACTGCAACACATTAGTTGTACCTTGATTAAAGTATCTAATAAATGTTCCATGGAATGTTCTGAAAGAGATATATATACATTTTCTTTTAAGATAACATACAATATTTCAGCATTTTAAATCATTTCTATTTAAATTAATTGCGGTAAAATATTTGTGTGAACATCATCATACCTAGATAAACATAAAGACAAGAAGTAATCCTTGCACAAATTTTATCATGATTTTCTCTGCTTTTCCTAGATGCTTTTAATTCCATATCTATATAGAGCGCTAATAAGTCGGACATATTATTTAAATAACTGAACCTATCATGATCCTAAAAGGTGAAATTTGTTTAGTGTTTAGTAACATAAGAAACAGTTCAGCATACAAAAATATTAAAATTAAGAAAGAAGCTTACCTCAGAAAGTTCACGATAAATATATAAGAACAACATTAAAGTCTCACTAATAGAATCCTTTAATTTTGCTGCTCTTAAAGGCCTTGTGTAACATTCATTTACACTGACACTTACATTTCTGTAAGCAAATTATTTACTGAAACATTTTTCATTTTCTTAATATAATAAAACTGATAAATTTACAACATGCAATCCATTGCTATCCTATCCAAAATTTGCAACTTATACAACATTTTATATTATTTGATTTATATATAACAAATTTATGCTTAAATATATAATTCATTAATAATTTATTTAAATAATTAGTACGGATATTATATATATGTAAACGTATCAGTGATATTAACAGATATCAAACAGATACAAAAATTTAATTATGCCTTGAAAGCATAAAAAGTTTAATAAGTATGATTACAAAATTGTATGAAGTTATTGAAGTTTTCAATAATAAACATTGTTTTTAAAGTAACCTTGACGTGATATAAAATAATTAAAACAAACAATATTTTTATAGTATTAGTAGTAGCAGTAGTAGTAGTAGCAGCAGTATCTATTTATTGTGTTGTCCCTTATGTAGTAGTATTTATTTATTGCGTTGTCCCTCATGTAATAGTATTTATTTAGTGCATTGTTCCTTATGTAATAGTATTTATTTATTACATTGTCCCTTTTGTAGTAGTATTTATTTATTGTTTTGTCCCTTACAACCTCAAAATTTTGTAATGTAATTTTGTAAAAATTATATTTATTTCTATTTTTATGGTTAATAATTTTTATACACATTTTTGATTATTGATATTAACTTATAATTTGAAAACATTTTATACTGATATTGTTATTATATCACTTTCATTTACGATTGTTCTCAATATGTTTTACAATAATTATTTGATGAATATTTCCTAATGTTTCCCTAATATTTCCACTGACCATAATTTAATATTAAAAAAATGATATCTTTTAAATTTAGGATCATATAGCCACTTCCTTCTTTATATTTTTTGTACCATTTTATTCTACTGCATTCTAATGATCTGTCTATTACAGATATTCTTAATAATTTTAATTTGATGTTCATAAAGGAAACACGTTTGTATTGTATATATACATTTATTGTATATTATTATTATATATATAATTACATATATATATTTATAATAATATCTACGTATAATGTATAATATCTAAAGAACTAAGTTATTTACTTTTACTGATTTTTAAACCAGTTCCCAGAAAAAACATTACTGGTAAACTGAAAATGGGGATGATACAAACTTATGACGATATAATCATTACCTCACATAAAATTGCATAAGTTCTGTTAAAGATGCCATACTTTTTTCTGTATGTATACACCTGCACATTTTTTTAAACTCTAGGATCCAAGGAAACAGCTCAATAATTGATGGTTTTGATTCATCATTGTTCAATTTTAGTCTTCCATTGTTTTTAACCATTTCCTTTTTGGTATCTGTACATTAACAAATAAATAATTGTTTAACAAAATAGTTCCGTAAATGGTTATGACAGCAACAAACAGATTTTTAAACACATTAAACAATTTTATTTTTTTTGTTTTTATTGTTTAAAACAAAATTTCAGTTTTTCTATCCAAACTGAACTTTTCTTTAAAGAACTCATTCGAAAAAAAAACAAATTTTATCTTGTTCACTTCATAATGTAAATTGCTTAAACACAGATGCCGCACGTATTTAGTACGAATAAAAAAGAATACCACAAGCAAATGTACATAATATACTTATATAACATAATAATTGAGGCAATGTTACGGTAACGTAACATATCACGTGTAATCAATTTTTGTATTTATTTGAAAATTTATACGTAATAGAAAATATCTTCTTGTTATCGATATTATTGTACATACACGATATTATGCCACGAGCTCAATGAATGCTTTCAGCTACATTTACAAATAGAACTTATGCAGGATTTTCTAAATAATATCAGGAATTCTAATTAATAGAATTATGCAGGAGTGTGAAAAGATTTAACGAATTATTTTTACCAATTATTTAACGTTCTTAAATAATAGAAAATGACGATAATAATAGTAACAGAAATCAATGAAATTTAACATTTGAAAGTCGCAGTAGCAGTTTAAACACTCTCTTTATTATCCAATAAAGTGTTAACAATATTTATGGTTTAGTAAATTTATTATGGCTTTATTAAAATTTTTTCAAATTGATGCTTAAAGTTTATATTAGACGTAAGAATTATTTTTAAATAACTTGTATATGTATGTTTGTGAAAATTATACAATATCACCAAGTAATATGTATTCACACAGAGATTAGAAAACATATCGAATTAAAAGTGTATTTAATAAATGATTTAAAATAAATGTGATGAAAAACTTAATCGAACGGTTAATTCTGGTGTTACACACAGATGCATTATCCACTTAGCACAAGACTGATTCTTCACAGAAAATTTCCGAAACTATCACCAAAAAGTATACGTTTATTTGGAGATTTCATTTGCATTTCTAGAGATTCGGTTGGTAGTCATTGAATTGGCAATGCCAATAAATGTAGCGACAAATCGATCGAATGCGCGTCGAGGAGGTTGCGTGCGAAGACTAGCGTGTTTCTGCCGCTAAACATTCGTAAACAACCGGTGAAAAACACTTTTTAACGAACACGATAACCACATACCTTGCACCCGAGCGTTTTCGTTTTGCATGCTGTTTATCCGCTCTTCCACAACACAATTCATTTTGTTGAAATTTTTCAATAAATGTGTTAATATTTCGTAGAAACGTTTTTCCCTACCAGAGTGTACTTCATGTTAGAGACCGAAGAAACTACCGCGTCCGCGTCTCTCCACATACTGCGCTCTCGGTAACGGCCATATTGACACTGGCATTTGGTGCATCCACCACGAGAGCGCGTCTCTTACACCCCACTGTTACCAAGCTCACATCTATTATCCTACACTTAAAAGCACACACTAAATACCAGAATCATCTTGTATATTCCTCCTCTTCTTAGCTTTTTATTAATGAATTTTTATCACTATTTTTACATGTATATGATTCAATGATATTACGAATTGTCTTAGTTACCGATAACTCTAGGCGGTAAAATTTCGATATTTGGCGTTCTTTGAGGGTTAAAAGCAGCAAGGGTTTAGAAATAAATGGCTGATTCGTCGGCCTTTCAGGTAACTCAGCCAATGGAGGTCGAGCAACATGTAGCGCGCAAATCATGAACCGAGAACATCGCCATCCCTACCCCGCAAAACAGCCCAATCAGAACCGAGCAATTAAGTAATTACAACACACGGTTGCTTGTATACATATACGTACATAATTATTTTTTTATGCTTAGTCTGAATGTTTTTTAACAATGTTTCCCGTTATAAAAATTTAATTGTGGTGATAAAATAACACTTAATCAAATTGAAGATCGATTGTAGTTACACTTAAAGAATATATATGAGAAAGGCGGTAAATGTGGAAGATTTTTCATATCGCACTCCTTGACTATTATTTCTTATTTCTGAAAAAGATAAAGATAATTAATTGATTTGATGAACTGAATATATGAGACGCAATGATTAACAAAATTATTAAATTATAAAAAATATATTTGTTTGTTGAATTTGATATATTGTTGTTTTACTTATGCAATATAAAAGTATGTAAAATTGAACTATCAGGAATAGAACGTTTTTAATATTTTAATAATTTATATTACATAGTTTTGTACAGTACAACATATATTGTACATATTAAATTGTAGGCAACACAAATATACGTATTATACTATATATTAAATTATATCTCTTTAAAATAGAGTTGTTGATATTTAAGCCTTTGTAAACAAAAAAATATAAATTTTTTAACCAATTCTTTAATATATTAACATATTTGTAACACTTCTTTTATATGACATAAGAATGTTTTATAAAACATAATTCCTAGTACCTTCATGTATATAAAGGATATGGATACCAATTATGTATTGCACCAAGAAATTTTCGTATTGTAAATTTAGAAATAAAAACATAGGAAAGAATAAGCATACATTCATTACAAGAATTTTCATGTACCTCTGAACTAGAATCCCACAAATGCATTTCAACTAATTTCTTACTCACTTGAGTTTTATGTTAATCAATGGAACAATTAATTATGCTATCAATAATATTCTTACACATTGATATTTTTTTAGAGAAAAAATGGTAATGAAACTGGTGGTTGGCAAAGAAAAAGTAATGGATCTGAAATCCAACGGACATTTCAATAGCTAAAAATTGATTGAACTGTGAGGTGGTGTGCAAGGGCGCGTGCGCAACAACATCTGGAAAGCTCGGCTTGCTCTTTCGGTTCTTGTCGGCCGCAGCCGCGATCCTCGGTTCCGACGGTGTCGCCTACTTCGAGCTCAGTGAGCCGATGTGTGAGCGCCGCGACGCCCAGAGCAGCCCCGACGTTAAGCGTCGCCGACATAGGTTCGAGAGGCCACGTTTTCTTTCTCGTCTTCGTCGTCATCGTTGTTGTCGTTGTAGTCGTCATTTTCGTCATCGATTTCTTAGTTGACTTTTTTCGATCGGCCATCGTGGTGGCGCACGCGGCTGCACATCGCCGATCGGTTTGGTGCGCGACGAAAAGGGAGACAGAGAGAGACAGAGACGTGTACAGTATATATCTTCCTCTATCCCTCTCTCTTCTTCTCCTTTTATCGGTCTCTTTCTTTCTCTCTCTGAACCTCCACCGCCCTGAGCATTTCTGTCTTTCTCAATCTTGATACTCGTATATATTCATTCGCTTTCGACACCATCGTCTCTCGCTGTCGCTGCTGTCCTTTCCATCGGTGGTTCACGTGTCCCGTGAATGCGTCGCAAAACGTATCTTCTCTCTGCTCTCTACCGGCGATCTCTCGTTGCTTGGGGAACGTATGACCACGAAAAGGAAAGGGAATGACCGTGGCCGAGGACATGATCAGCGATGAACCAACAACAAGGAAAATTATATAACACGTAAACGGATACATAAGTACTTACTACATGCATATTCGATCTGTTCTTGCAACAAACGATTCAATCTGCTACCTATGGATATCCTTCGATAACCGTAAGAAAACCATTCGTAGTCGATGCTTCTTTCACTCCTTCGTTCGAACGTGCTGTTTCTATGTTTTTTATTTTATTTTCTTCTTTACTTCCTCCTTTATCTTTTATGTTCGTTGTTCTGGGTGAAGTATACAGAAAATAAATGTAGTTGAAGCGAGAAATGGAAATAGGGGATAATGTATCGTGAGTGTGAGCGGAAAGAGGGGAATACAAGACAAAAGATACGCATAGAGAGAGAAAGAGGTAAAAGCGAGAGAAAATGTGATTGAGTGCGCGGGTGAACTATGGAAAAAAGGCGGGGGGAGGGGGGGGATAAAGCCATTGGGAGACGATATATATGTATGTATACAGAGTGGTTGTATGGAACAGAAGGGGTACATGACACGGATGAATGAAGATAGCGATGCGCTTCGACACTGTTTCACGAAGATTCTCCCAAATTACGATAAAGCAGTGATTACAACTTTTACGATGCTTGAGTTTACTTGATATCATGTCTATTTTCGCGGAATTTTTTAACAATCTTCGCTGATAGATCAAAGAACGTACATCATGTATACCAACAAAAGATATCGTTTGAAAAGCATTCAGTGAATTATTATATTCGACTCAAAAGTTCCCTCCCTAATAGCACTGGAGCGAACGGTTACCTTTTTTCCTTCCCTGTTCAAATTTCGCCTTCGAGCACATATATATGTAAAGTGCACATATATCATTTAAATAGCGATTAAGGATTTGATTCAGGTTCGACCTGTTGATTCTGCGGAAAACGCTTGTCGTTATGCGAGGCATGCACGTTTAGTAATTTACCTGATGTTATCAAATCGGAATATACATACTATAGCCAACGTGTAAGCACACGATGTTATACGTTCAAAGTGGATTCAACCACAAGATACGCTCAGGGTGCGCTCTGTTGAATGAACAAAAATGTATACTCTAATTAAACGTTAAACGATCCTAATTGATTCACTTTATCTGACCTAGGATCATCTAATCGATTAAATTGATCGTTATAATACGAAAAGAAATATTTTATAATATTAAATATATTGTCGTTATAATATTTTTATCAGTTTTTAATAATCTCATTCTTTATTTATGGGTTTATGCTTTCAATTTTATAATAAATTTTCCAATGATTTCTTTTATGAACAGGAATTTAAAACATTTATGACAACTCTTTTAATAGTAATTAATTAAATCGCTACAAGGAAACATTTTATTGCAAATGTTGTTATTATGATATTTTTGTAAATTTTAACGATTTTATCCAAATTTTCTTATAGTATCACAGTTTCAATTCTACAATTAAACTTCTCAATGACTTCTTTCATAAATATGAATATATAAAGTATTTATGGGTACTGTTTTTGGCGTGAAAGTTTACACGAAATCGTAAAATCGATAAGTTGCACATTACGGCTCGTTCGATCGTTTCCATATTATCGTCCACGACAAGCACGAGTATTTTTGAGTAAATAAAACCTTTATATTTGCATAACTGTTAACCGGTATAAAATGAAACTCGTAAAATGCCAAATTCGTGGAAAGAAATTTCACATAGTTGTACGTAACTTTATGGTACGATGCATTGCACTTTATATACGGTGTATTTTCGAATAAATATAACATAAAACAGTTTGTAAACGGCGTGGAGCAACTGAGCCTGAGATACAGAATATTCCTTCATTGTTTTCCAATTTATGATCTCATCCTGCCATATTTATACCAATATTAAAGTACGAAGAAGAGATATAAAAATTAAGAAGGTACACTCAGAATGATTCTTCTGAAATTCAAGGTTACAAGAAAACTGGAGATTATTTAAAGATCAAAATCAAAATTCTTCTATTGATTTAGAACACATGCTTGAATTTTATACATCCGGTGTTTAAATAAAATCGTGACAATTCAATTTACTGAAAGTATAAATGGAGTTACTGCAACAATTTTTTCAGTACCGTAATGTTACAGTATGTAAATATCTGACATATAAAAATTTACTTTTAACACTGATATAAATTGTAAACATGCGAAATGTGGGTCAATAAGATATTCTGAATATTAAGATATAACATTTTAGTAATTTTTTTGTTTTTCATTAATGTTTAATTTTTAAAGATAGTTCAGGGGACAATAAAATCCACGATTTATTAATATTTTTAAACGAAACCAAATTAATGGATAAATTAATTTCATTTGCATTTTTTATTTGTTGATTTTTGCATTGACTAAATAGCGATCACAATCAAATTAGATGAGTTAGTACAATTGTTGATTCTTCGTACATAGTATATTTTAGTAATTATCGTACGAATATCGCAAATCTCATGATTACATAAAAAAATATGGTCATTTCAAATAAATATAAAATAATCCCAACCAAAAAATATAAAAGAAATCTCACGATTCATATTAAAAAAAAAATATACTTCAACATTCGAAATAATTAGCTACATATATATTACACAAGACGGAAGTATCATGCTGCTTATACCTAATTCGCTAATATATCGAAACTTGGAGAATATCGATCTCGTCATTCGGCAAAATGCCATTATCTAGTTATGCGATTTTTTAATTACTTGAAGCGGCGTTTATTTAATTTATTCGAATAAGTTGAAATTCGCGTTTATGTAATCAGACTTATGTTCCTCTTCATCACAAGAAGAACAACGAACATCTTTTTAATCTTCTAGATTATCGAATAGTTTCATGTGTAGAGCCTTTTGCTACGTCGGTTCGAGACGGAAATATAAAAGCACATTTAAGAATTAGATGATAGTTTGTACGTAGGAGTGAAAATGCACGATAGAGAACGCGAAGAATCCGTTCAATTTCTCGTTGCTCACTTTGAATGTCGATGCGAATACTCACGGCAGTGAACCGGTTACTTATCGTTTGTGAAACATTGCCACGAAGAAAATTCATATTTCTGTGTGGATCATACGTGTTGCCGTGTTACTACGGGACTAAAGCATAGACGATGAAAGTTTATTAGAATAAATTCGTGCATACAAGATTCATTGCTGGACGACATCTATATGGTGAGTCCTACTTATTGATGGTATATATGTTGTCCTTTTAGAATTAGTCGTTGTTTTATAAATTATAAATTTTGTACTCGTCGATTAAAGAGTAAATCAGTGGTAAATTTGTATTCGTTGGTTAAAGAATTAATCTCAGTGTTTATCATTTGCACTCGTTCTTAAATGAAATGTTTGTTCCAATAGAAAACTGCATGTTTCGATGTTCTATATGTTTGTAAATATAAATGAAATTTGAGAGTATACTCTGTATCATCCAATAATTGCGAATGATATTCTAAAGCCACATAATCTATTAAATTTCGCAACCCGTAATATGTTTCGTATACATGTGCTGCAGTGTGTAATTTATTTAGTCAAAACCAAAGGTTTGCAGATATATTCGTATAAATATATTTCGCTGAATAATTACAGTTTCATCGAAAACAAAATTTATTCCGCGTCGTTAATAGACCATGATTTGATATATATTTTTCACTTTCGTCGTTGGAACTTTTAATTTTTTTATTATAAATGACTCATACATGTAGTATTAGGTTGCGGATGTGTATGCTTTTATTACGTTGACCGCCACGATACCCGTATTCGGGTGTCAGCAAAGTTTCTGGTCCGGCCACGTAACCCATATTCAGGTGTCGCTTATTTGACTACTTGCGAAGGATCGTCGTAGGTATTTGAAAAGATATTCCATAATAATAAATTGTTAATTAACAATTAATTGAAATAATAGTTGAATTGTTATAAAATAAAAATACGAAAATGGTTTGTTAAAAAAATTATTTAGAATGTAAAACTTTAAAGCATTCTATACATAGGTGAGGTTGGTCGGGACAATTTGGACAATAAGTTGTTGTTTTCTTCAAATTCTTTTGTGCCTTTCTTCGGTCCATTCGACGTCTTTTATTTGCATAACGTAGTTCGCACGCGTGTCTAATGCTTCTTCCGGAATCGTTTTTCCGAACGGCGATATTATGCCGACCCCGTCGAAGACAAGGATTTTTTGTATTTTCAGACAACCTTAATAATGTTGCAATTAATAAATGTCTAAATATTTTAATATTTATATTTTTCCTTGTTGCAATTTTGTAAACCGTCAAAGCGTTTACAACAGAAATTCCCAGAAGGAATCGAATGCCAAGTTTTCTGTAGCATTTTATTCCTTTTCTAATTGTGGTGGCATAAGAAACCATTTGGTCGGAATAATCTATACCACGCTTTCCTTCGTTATATTCAACAACAGCTAGTGGTTTTAACGTTGCGAACAAACGAAACGAAAGATCATTCTTGAGACCACCGCTTGAGCGACTCGCATTACTAAAATACCGATGGGAGCACCTAGCAGAGAACGCTTGGTACTGCTGTACGCGTGGCCTGACGGACATTTCTTTGATAACACGAGTGGCAGTCAACGTGTGAAGAAATTTGAAGATGCAAAATATACCAAATAGAATACTTTACATAGAATATGTAAAAATATGTACATAAAATATCCAAAGTATATTATTCGTTGTAATATTTAGTGGATGAAATAAATCTACGCTTAGGTTTTATTTTTTTAGTTATATTCATAAAAGTATGGATTTGTATTATTGATTTTAAGTAACAATTGAAGTTAGATTCGAGTTAGATTACTTAATTTTAGTTTTTATTATATATACACACACATATCTTACGTGATAAATATCAAAAATCATTTTATCTCCTAAAATACAGAAAATAAATCAGAATGACGTAAGAACTATTGTGTGTCACTGTTATATGGTTCAAAAATATTGACTTCGAGTTAGTGACTTTTACTTAAATATTTAAAAAAATATTATACATCTCAAAAGTTTAGTTCAACTATAAAAACACACATAAATGAGAAATATAACATTTGAAATTAATTAAAAATAGTAACGAAAGGTACTTAAATATTTTTTTAGGTAACTTTTGATACTAAGAAATATATTTATTGTATATGTAGATATAAATATATACGTCTTTTTCACTTCTGATATTGCAACAAAGTTTGACTAAAAGAGGAATAACTTAGCAAGAGAAGAAAATGATCATTCGATCGGTGATCATTTCAAAGTTGTTTTTAAATTGGTATCAAGGTTCAGTCGTTTTATATCTGTAGAGTTTAGAACTGTTAAAAACGCGTTAATAACTTTAAGAATGAACATTTCCACAGCACTTGGTGAAAGATTTAGAATTCCAGGTATTAACAGGAGAGTAGAAATTTGAAAACCTTAAATGATTTGAATATATTTCTTTATTTTATATTTTTTGTATAATTGTATCATTAATTTAATATTTGTACAACATATTACCTGAAATAATTCGTTATCTACTGACTTTATCAAAAAATGTTTGAAGTGAAATTATTTATTATGCAAGTATCTTTATTTGTATGTATCCTATTTTGATTTTGTGATATCTTATATTTTTTTGAGATACCAAGGTGATCTGGAGATTTTTTAACAGTCACCCTATATTTTTTATACTCCATTGTAGGTTATGAATTCAACGACCTATAATAAGATGACCTTTAGTTGACCTTGTAACACGAAATGAAATTTTGTGAAAAGTAACTTACTTTCCATGTTTCCGTTTAAAATAGGTGTATAGTGAATTATGTCTCATAGGTATACTGCAAGCCGTTCGTGTTTCGTACCGACGCGACAGTACGTTGCGTCGCGCCGTTTGGGAAAATGTCGACACATGTATGAACGGCCACAACTTTGAACATCTACTTTAAATGCAAACATTGATAGTAAGTTACTTTTCACAAATTTTCGTTTCGTTTTTTGGCTCAAGATCAACTAAAGGTCATTTTATTATAGATAGTTGAATTCATAATCGTAACCTTTTTAATGGCTATAGTGGAGTATAAAAAAGGTTAGGGCGACTGTTAGAAAATCCAAGGTTACCTTGATATCTCAGAAAATACGAGGCACCGAAAAATCAAAATATATTTCACCAGGCTCACTTCACTTCAAATAATTTTTGTTTAAGTTAGTAGATAACGAGTTATTTCAGGTGACAGTTCTTAGTGACTCATTCTATATAGGTATCACGCTTCAATCAAATCAGGTAATAATCATTTTACTTATTAAAACAATGACACGCGTTGAATGTTAAAGATTAGATAAATGCAATTGTCTATATTTCTGAATATTACTTTGCGTCTCCATTATTTGTATTATTATACATATATCGTTTTGTTTAGTCACTAAATAATCTATTTATAGTATTAATACTTTTTTCATTAGAATGAGGAATTACAAACAATTATAATCTTTTCTCTCATGAGCAATGAAAAATTCACTTGAATATAATTGGATATAATGTGATGTATAACGAGTAAAATTTTCATTAAGCATTTCATTAATTAAAATGCGTTCTATTTAATTTCTCAAAGAGAAACTTTGTGAGCAATTTATTCATAAGAAATTTTGGTATAATTTTCTTTACAATGCATTAATATGAATATAACTTTTTTAACTTTTTACAAAAGATAAAAAAAATTACAGAAGTTATAATTTTCTATTAACTTAACATTATATAAACAGTGTTTTACCTACATTTTGATTTGGTTCGAGAGAATCGATAATTTATTTATAGTAAAATAGCAATTGACGTTTTAATAACAAATCATTTAAATACTTTCATGATGCATTGGAAGAGCTATTAAAATTTATGGTAATTATTCCGAGTTTACCCTCAACACCAATTTCGATGATTTTTTAATATGTTATAAAATTCAACATTTGGAACAACTTTGTCCTGTCACGAAAACGTCAAACTCTTAGTTTACTTGCAAGATGCGAAAATATGCGAGATATTTGCAAAAAACTGTCAGCAGTATCGGCATCATACGGTAAATTTTGCTTATAATCGTGCGTCCGTGACAGTGGATGCCGATGGATTGCTGGCCATCTCGCGGTGGCCGGATAAGATGGCACCTAACCCAAAGCTATATAAACTATAAACAAAAGATAAGAATTAGGTTAGGTTAGGCGTTATTTTATCCGGTTATCGTAAAGCGAATTTCGTGCGGATAGATTTTCGCGAATATCTTGAAAACTAAGAGAGTCCAACATTTTCATGAAAGGAAGAAGTTATCCCAAATGTTGACTTTTACAACATGTTAAAAAATTACC
Source organism: Bombus huntii (assembly GCF_024542735.1). Taxonomy (NCBI): domain Eukaryota; kingdom Metazoa; phylum Arthropoda; class Insecta; order Hymenoptera; family Apidae; genus Bombus; species Bombus huntii. The sequence continues at coordinate 24,543,764 of NC_066238.1, forward strand.
GAATTCAACGTACAGAATATACTTATGAATAATTATTAAATTTATACGTTTAATTTCTAAAGTTCTCAAATTCAGGTGAAAAGATATCTTAATTGACATAAACAAAATCAAATGGAACTCTTAATTAACGCAAAAAATTACTTAAAGCTAATTATGTATGTATATGCAATACATACTACTAATGTTATTTTATTATCTTTACGACGGAAGAGATAATTAGATATTTTACTTCTGTTTATTGGTTCAATCCTCTTGAACATCTTTTCTACTACATTATCATTGCTATAATGCATGATATGAAAGCATTAAATCTTCAATGATGAAGCTCAAGTTGCTTTCCAGAATAATCGAGTAGAAAGCAATGATGTAGGGTATAAATTATAAATGAAAGTGAAGTCAATGAACTCATATAATCCTAACCCGTGAATACATTTATCGATCCTTTAACGCTGTGTATACTCTACAATTATACTATCATGAAGACTACCGAGTTAAATGGAAGAATATCACGAATACCCTGAATTTACACTTCAAATTCCTGTGTAGAGTTTTCGATTCAGTTTCCATAACTATACATTTTTTAAAAATACTTTATATTTGAAATTAAATTATCTGATTATATTGACTTCAAGAAATGATTAATTTTTATGAAATATAATATTTTTTAAGTAAATAAAAAATATCTGAAGGATATTATTTTCTTATGATTAACTTCGTTACTTTTTACTAATGACAAATATTCTTTAATTATAACTAACATTCCCCTTTTATAATCATATTCATTTTAAGCAATATTTGTTTGTAGTTTAATAAAGATTTACTGATGTAGATGAATTACAGTTTTAAAAATATGATATTTTGCAATTGATATAGATCTTCTGAATGAATAATTGATTGAAGTTTATAAATTAATTTTACAGTTTATCAAAAAACTGGGATAGAAGCAGCATTTTTAAAGACTGAAAATCTTTTCAACAGATTAGTGAAGGTTTATCGGTGGATTAAAAAGAACATCTGCTACAAAAATAACACAGGAAACCATTCGTATCTGGATGAGAATCAATATCAGATTTGAATGTTTATTTTGATAACTATTATACATATGTTCTAAAAAAAAGCTACATTTTCTGTCATTTTTAAAAAGATAGCTAACTATCACCTGTTAAAACAATACATAATTCTTTGTTTCTTTAAATTGAATTTTAGAATATTTGTATCTACAATTTTAGTTTACTTTTAAAAAGAAATTGATGAAGCAGAAAATATCTTTAGCTGACTTTCATTTCGCTTTGTAAATAAGTAATATTTATGACAATAGTACATTAAATCTGACTCACATTAAACTTACGACTGAAGCAAAATAGAAATATTTTCCTATTAAAAAAAATAACAATAAGAATTATGCAATTCCTATATATCTTGTGTTTCTATATTTTTACTAAAAATATTTTCAGTGCATATTATGATCTTATTTTATATTTTTCTTTAAGCAACATCTTAACTCTACATTCATATTTATTTTATTACACAAAATTACAAAATGACGAAGTGGTACAACATTATCTGATTCCATATCTAGCGGAACTTTGTTCGCTTGCACACAGCAACAAATGCGATTGGGTTAAAAAAAGTAAAAAATTTTGTGCGAACATATACAAAAATTCATTATCTTCAATGTGGTGTATAATTTTTCCATAATTTTGAAAAATAAGAAAACGAATACTTATTAACGAACAAATTTTATTTCTCGTTGAAAACGATTGACTGTAATATTTATAAAAATTTATAAAAATTCAACGGACTAAAACATCAAAAAAATTATAAACTACAACCTAGATTGTATTATAAGATAGATAGGATGGCGTGTAAAAAATTCAAGTTGAAGAGTTTTGGAAATCTACTGGGAGCAAGGAAAAAATAGTTTCGAAAAAAACACGTTTAAGGTTTTAAATTAATCTTTCTCTAAAATAAAAAAATGCATTCGTATTAAGTCTTATAATCGCCCTTTCTTAGGTTTTCAAAATATCATGTTACCAAAGTATTATACAAATATCAAATTGTAAAAAATGCAAGGAAAAAAAGATTTCGATATTTTAAAGGCGCATGGTTTTGTACTCCCTTAATACAATTTTAAAATATGGATTAATTAATATTGTTATTGCAAATAGAGAAACGTAATTGCGAGAATTTATATAAAGTTATTTCATAACGCTACTTTATCATTACAGTAGATTATTCTATCTACCTTAAACCTTTTTCTGCCTAAATATTATTCAATTATGAACAAATATTATTATTTAGTTGTTTTCATGTTATTTTACTATTTTACAATTCCCACATTACTTTATCTCGATAAGAAAAATGTAGTATAAAGCCAAATCTAATACAAAATTATTTTATAACGGTAGAAGCTATTCTACAAATTTATTTAAATCTCTCCTTATCTAAATTTTATTTAATTATATACCAACAAATTTCAGTATTTAGTTATCTTCATATTATTTTACTGTTTTATTTTATCATTCCACAGACAAGAGTTCTATATATCACAAGTTCATAGAGAATTACTTTATAATATATACTAAGGATTTATTGGACGTAGATCTTTCTAAATCTTTTCTTATCTAAGTTTTATGTAATTGTCAGCGAATTGAAGTACCAGATTACCTTATATCAGGTTTCAGTTGTTAGTTGCATAATCTCAAGAAAATTGGAATATGACATTTAATATTGTACAACTCTTGGTCTTTAATTTAATATTTTTCTGAATAATGTGATTTAAGCCCACACTTATCACGCGGTGGACTTTACGAAAAGGGGTTCTTTTTTTACGTTTGAGAATCGATTAAAAAGGGTCTAGCAAACTAGGTTTGTTTACTTCAACGCCTATCAATCTCTTTAATGCACACTATCACATTGTTGTAACACGCCATGATCAAAGGAACTGATAGGTGATGTGTATTCAAGCGAGTAGTAGCCGCATTTCTTGAGAGCACAGCTTCATCTTAAGCTTGACGGCATTAAAATTGCCAGATGAAATCCTATTAAAACGAATATTGTACGCAAGCAGAGTACATAATACTCGTACTTTTCATGATCAGAAGCTTATTACATGGTTTAAGTATAACCCGATTATTATTTTAATAAAGTGTACGTAAACCATAGGATAACATAAGACTTGAGTTACCTATCTAGAAATAAACATTTTTTAAATGTAATTTTATTTATTTTTGTTACGCGAAATAAAGGAATTTCTTCACATTTTAGAAGTATTCAATATAATCGTTCTTTTTTAATTTTTTAGATGATAGAGCATATTAGAGATTACTGCAGAATATATTTTTATAGGAACTATTAAAATAAAACCATTATTTAGTTTATTTATGTTTACAATAAATTAATAACATTATTTATAGTTAAAAAATATAGCTCTACAAAATTATGAATGGAATTTTCAATATGTCATAAAAATTATGCTTTTTTTTAAAAAATATATAATATTAGATATAACTATATATGTACTTCGCTTTAATATTTTGTAATAAGTTGGTATAATATCCTAGCAGAGTACGTAATCTGCTGGATATTGCTCTATATTGGTGGTATACAGTAGACAATTAGATAAATTATAATTAATAATGTGTAACCTAATTCCACATCCCACTAAATGTTCTGCACGTAATCGGTTTATAATTCAGTTATTAACATCAAATGTTTGTAAGTAAATATTATGTACGTGGAGTATAATGAAATTTAAATTGTTCCTGCTGATATTGAAAGTAAGAAAAGAACAACTAAAAGAGCATTTGGTAATGATAAGAACAATCTTTCTAATATCAGAGCTAATTTGTTACTAATATTAAAATCTGTTTCGATAGAGATTTTTAAAGAAAAATATTTATTCCAAATATTTATTACTCCTTTTAATGTTGAAATAATATCAATGGAAACTTTCAGATTTCTATTGTTAGTGGGGCACTTCGTATGTAAAAAATTAATTATTTATTAAAAAAAAAATCTGTTCTAAAATTATTTGTTACATCTATAAAGAAATTTTTACAAATATACAAATTTTGAATTCGAGAAGTTTAATATCTCTATAATAGGTATTAGTCATGACAAATTATAATCATTGTTTATCAGTACTTTATAACATTAAATTAATCTATGATATCGATATCACGTGATAAGTACACTTAGAGATTTAAGATCCAGCAACTTGGTTAACAGAGAGTTCAGAAAAATAAAATTATTTATATTATGTTATTTATTAAAAATGTATCATTTTAAATATAGAAATACATACTATAATACAATTATTACAATACTAATATCTTTATTATAATATTATAATGTATTATTATAATTTGTACCTATTTATAATTTTTATTATACGATTTGTTATTCTCATATTACTAATCGAAACATAAAATAAAGATTTAATGTACATATATTTAATATTGATAACAAAAATATGTTTCATGTATAAACATATTTTGAAGCTGTTATACATATTAGCATAAGAATTAAAAATAGATTACATATTAAATTAAAAAACTAATTATAAAATTTATTATGATATAAATTTTATGTTATGATTACTTTCAATTATCAAAAAAGCAATATTAATATTTATTAACTTTTACTAAAAATAAAATTCAAAATAATCCTTATAATTTTGAAAAATTACCATCATTTTTATCTTTTTTAAAATAATTTATTATAACAAATAATCATATATTTTTAAAAAGTGGTATGTTTGTGAGTCTACTATATTATTCTATACAATCTGTTTATCTAATAAATTTGACGAATTCGATGTAAACTTAAACCGATAGAATTTCATACAAGTCTGTTCATATTCCAGTATGTATAAAGTTTCTGATCGTGTCACATCTCGTAACTCTTGCTTCTTTGTACTTTTTAAGTCAACCTTATTTAAATGGCCAACGACATAAAGAACTCCATATAGATATTTGAGTGCCACATGAGCTACATATGTAAATAGATACATATACCGATTCTTCAATTTCACATCACATTTACTATAAAACGATGAAATGTTCCAGCGCCTTGATGTTTCTTCCGCTTCATTACCTTTCACTGTTCATTGATTGCATATCAAATTTGTGAACAGTATATTAATTCTATTCTTTCGAATTTATGCAGAAAAGATTTGAACTATATTGCTTTTCAATAACTAATTTTTTTATATATAAATCACATGTTGCAAAATATGTAAGATAACGCAATATTTAAAATATATATTCAAAATAAACGATATAAATGTAGATCAATATTTTATAATTCTATAATATTCTTTTAGTATTTATTATTATTTATTATTTACCTCATTTATCCTTTCTAGCATTGAGAAGCTTTAGTTTTAAATTCTTATATCTACTTTTAACATTATTTTAGTACAGAGATCATAAATCGGTAAATGAATTAATAATAATGTAAAATATATTAATTTAGATAGATCCATGCGTTTTGTTAATTTAATTAATAAAAATTTTAGTTAAAAGTAACATTAGTGGACTCACCATTTTTAAAATTGGCGCCATGCACATATAGCCGCACGTGGTCCATCAATGGGTGATCTAACCTCAAATACACACTTCACACATTGACACATCGTACACACGGTGACATACAATCGATATTTACAGTCGATATTTGCTTCGGCTTATAATGACTTTCTCCTCTAAATATCCACCACGCCACTGTATACTACATCGCTGCTTGTCACGTTATCGCAGTCGATCCATTTGTTTTCATTTTACATTTTTTCTTTCGTAAAATCACTTTCTCGTTTGTAACTATTTTGGACGACATTTTTTGGTTGCGACAGTTTTTCCACGAAGTTCACTGATAGCTTGTAGATAATCGATGTTGTCGGTTCAGACTACCTCACACATCAGAAAAGGTCTTAAAGAGCTTTACTCGTTTGAAGGTCATTTGCCGCTTAAAGGAGATATAACAGTTGTCGGACAATTACAACTTGCAGTTCGATACCGGAGAAACCAATCGATGTTCTCGCGAGTTCGTTCGTTTTGTTTCGCCGACGTGATCAGAATCAACGTGTTCCGAATCGATAACGTTGCTCCGAGTGGCCACGATATTTCTTAGAAAGAGGTTAGGTCTTGTTGGGAATGCAATTTTATACGTAATATAAGCATGATCCGGGAACAAAAACCGCGACTCGTATATACATATGCGTGGAATCACGGCATAGAATAGAAGTTTGTGCAATGTGAAATGAGCAGAAGTATCGAGTTCGTGATATCGATCAACAGATTCACACGTACACTAAGCTTAATATCATTCGTATCTCATTCCACGAATACACTACTTTGGTAATTAACTCACACAGAACTCGCGGTATAAGTCGCTCAGGGCTACTAATACCAAGACTTAACGTAAGAGAGCTCGCTTGCTGTTTTTATCACAATGGAACCCGTTCACCACTTGAAAGATACTCACCGACAAATAACGGTTTGATCGGACCTTTTTGAACACACGGCCATCGATCGACTGTTTCTTTCCCGAGGAGTCCAATATTCGTCACTGTCTGTTAGTCACGACTCGCAATTGCTTCCAAACAAACGCAACGTGTATAATGATACGCCTTCATATGTATTGTGCCAGTGTTTCTCACGCTCATTGGATAGTGGCGACCAAAAGCTTAGTAACATACTACGATGAGTAAGAAAAATGGAATGCTTCCCTGATTGTCACCAACTTATCTGTTTGTTCCGTGCACTTGTCTTCTTTTTAATATTTTTCTGTTTGCGCTTGCTATTGACTCACTTTGTCGCGTGCGATAGAAAGAATATTTCGTTACGAAATCGTAGGATTTATATACACGTTATTTAGAGAGATAAACAGAGATGGAGCTATAGCGTAAATGGTTCGGATCAGGTTAAACTTATATCAATGTAAAGTAGGATTTCTTTGCTTTAAGAATGCAATCCTTTTTTTCAAGGCAATGGAAATACATTTATAATTTATGTAACAAGGTTTCAATTAGACTATCGCCTTGTGAATTTTTACATTTTAACTAGGTAATTAAACATCGTTCTATATCTACATATATATGTACATACTTATGTACAATATGTATGTAGTAAAATAATATAATAGCTTTTAATTTTATATTTATTATGAAAATGAGCATCGTAACAAGAACTCTTGTTACAAAAGAAAAGAGACTAAAATATATTAGTAAGATATCATTTGTTTATATATGTTTACTTTAGATGTATTAATATTACTTAAGGAGAAAGATTTTTTTAGATAATAATGAAATTAATATCAACCTTTTCGCTTTAAGTCTAATAATAATGAAAATTTAATTTTTGTTCTATTTAAAAAAAACTTCATATCTAAATTGAATTAAATTTGCAATATTATAATTTAAAAAGTAGTTCAAAGAAACTATTTCGCCAATTTAGATTTAGTTATTATTACTAGAATTAAATGCACAGCCTGTTTCATCTTGATTCCATCAAACGGTGTCAGCATATTCTATGATTAGAAATAAGAAAAAGATGTTATATAAACATAGGGTTGTAAATGTTTTATTACGAAGTTATAACAAGAGTATCAAAATCATAAATGACTGGTTGTTTGTTTGATTCTGCACAAAAATGTTGTCAGTGTTGTATTTACAAGAACGGATGACATTTTGAGCAAGAACTTCAGTAAACATCAATCGATCGAAAAACAATCCAGTCATTTTGTCATTTATAATGTATAATTTCTGTATTTTTGTTATAATTTTCTAATAAAGCATTTAAGACCCTAATTATAATTTTTTAATAATATTCATTATTAACAATTAATCGTTTTAGATAAGTAACTTTTAATGTTTTCTTTAATTGTACGTAAATGTTAAATGTTATTGTCAATTTCTGTTTCGAAAATATCTCGATTGAACTTTGCAGCAATAATGTAATGTGAACAATGGAAATGCATCAGTGGTCAAACACTCGTGCACTCGTGTGTAATAATACGTATTTCTGCACAAACGACTGCTTCTGTGATACCTGTCGTATGCATAGAAATGATGAAAATATGAGCAGAAGTATGGAAATTCTATGTTGCGAAGAACATTTATGATTAACACATCGGTAAATCGTAATTATGATATATACGCGTAAATATACGTACATTCCTCTCCATTTTATTAGTTTACAAATTTTATTCATCTAAAAATATGAAAATTACTGAAATGCAATAATTCCAAATGTGTGATCGAATTAGGTTATGTCATGAGAAAATGTGTTAATTCCAAGGCATTATAAAAATGTATTGCAGAAGACAAAAGTAAACGCTATTTATATATACATAGTTATGTATACATATCTATATATATATATACGCATATAAATATCTATTTACGTGTCTACAGCATATTTACATGGTGAAATTTCTATTTTGGGTTTAAAACAATCATACGCCAGCGGCGTTGGCGATCCTTGAAATACGATTTCGTAGTCTGCTTTAAATAGTTGCCGTTTGTTTCAAGCCGAATATTTACGTTGTGTAATACGAACATTGTGCCCAGCTGTACAAGCTGATACTTGGACTTCGATTGTACTTCTTTATTGGTACCTTTTTCGATGTCTTTTTCCTATCTTTGTTCTACTTACGGGTATAGTACTATATGCATGACTACAAGAAAGGAACAAGTGATACGATTGGCTATAAAAACGAAGTGGAGAAGATTATTTACTAATCTAGATGCGAAAGAGAGGGAAGAAGGTTTCATCGGATATTTCCGCCAGTAAGATCAAGTGGTGGCTCGCTGGAAATATGTTTCTCCGCGATTTTATATGGAGATAATGCAGATATTGTTGAGAACGTTCTAGAGAATTATACGTATAATGGAAAATAGAATAGGTTTGGGGCATATTATACTTTTACATTTTAAATAAATAAGCATTATTCCGTAGGTAATATATGTATTACAAATTAAGATGTAGTTGTATTTCTAAAAGTCTTTTTATTTGAGATTTATTATAAAAAAGAGGATTATAATAAGAAATTTTATTACGGAAAACTGAAATATATTAGTAACATATAATTCTTCGATTTATAGATATGCGTTTACGTATGTTATTCATGTGTAAATATTACTTGGCAAATTTCTTTTTGAATGGAGTTAAAATAAATATTAACTATCTACATTACATTAAATTTCTAACATTATGATTTAAGAAATAATAAAAAAATATTACTTTTTCAATTTTAATATATTTATTATGATTTGAATTAAATCTATATATTTAAGAACTAAATGTATAAAATTTCAAGTTGTAGAGACGTTGTAGATTCTTAAATTGTTATACGTAAAATTTCAAAATAAAGGTACTTCTTACTTCGAAGACATCTTATATAAAGATAATACAAATATTATCCGAAGAGTTCCAAAGAACTACGGAATAGGATGAAATACAACGTACACGATAAATCATCGAATACGTTTCAAATTACATATTTTCTTGGAAAGCATCGAAGGCTGTACGATTTCACGTAAAGTTCTTGATACGTGGTTCACCATATGTATATCTTGAAGAAGAAATATGACAAAAACTTTTATAAAGTTGTGCTACGGTGTGTTGGATCTTTTATCTTTTAACCAGCAGCTTTTCGGGATCAAAGAAAGGTGGGTGCAGTAGAGTTTTAAACGAATTATTTATGAAGACTGTTTGAATAACTTAAACACAATCGTTGCTTACTATATTTTTCACTATATTTTTCACTGTATTTTGTCATCCATTAAGGAAAGAAGTATCAATTAAAAATTGGTGAATAATATACAGGGTGGTTGGTAACTGGTGGTACAAGCGGAAAGGGAGTGATTCTACGCGAAAAAAAGTCGAAAATGTAGAATAAAATTTTTTTTTTTTTTAATTTTTTCATCGAGACAACGATCTACAGTGAGATCCGTTATAACGTACCGCACGCGTACCGAGCGACAATTCAAAGTCGATTTTCTCGAAAACAAAGCCTCAAACGAAAAATTTTTATTCTATATTTTCGACTTCTTTTTTCCCCACCCAGTTACCAACCACTCTGTATATTGTTCAAAAGAAATGTTAAATTTTATGCAACTGAAGTTAATGATAGTCATTTTTAATAAATCAAACAATTTATGTAATTTTGTTCCTATTATAATTATTAACTAACAACACATAATATTCTAATGAGTAATTTACAATTTTTTGAAGTTATTCTATAATTAGTTTGAAATTTTGTCATTATTAATATTGTAAATTTTATTTTATGAATGACCTTGTCTATTAAATAAATTCAGTCGTCTTACATATTTTATTAAAAGTGAGGCTTGAATTCAAAGAATGCTTATAAAATTTTACATTATTAAATTTATTGTAATCAATTTTGTACGACATTCTTAATGACAAGTTTTCTACTTATTTTATGGATTGCAAAATAATATAAATTTATTGAGAAATTCATTTTTCCAACAAATACTTTGCGCTTATTCTAAAAGTAACAAATTAATTTAAAGCAATTCAAATTAACTGCTTGACGTCACATACTTATAAACTGCTATGAGGTAATCCTTTATGAAAAGATACGAGAAGGATGTAGAGTCCCGTTTTTCCGTTGGATTTTTGCTTTTTTAAAAAATTCAAATTTTAAGTTCATTATATATGTGTCGGAGAGAGAAAGACAGCGGGATTTCCCGTCCGGAATGTTGGGAAAACTCCAATACACTAGTCCAGACTTTTACTATAGCCGCCCTTATGTAATAAAAATAAGAAATAGTCTTAATGTTCCAATCTGACTTTATGACGATGGGTTTGGGCTCGAAGTGACATGGCAGGTCACCGGACGTAGCCACTGTCACGGGAGGGACATGTACCTGACAGAGGTATGAAATGATCGATGAAATGATGATGAGAAGGATGAAATGAAATGATATGGCTCTCCTTAAAACAAAGATTAACCCGAGAAGCGGGGACAGGAGTATATAAGGGCAGCCTCTTTTGGATTGAGAGAGTTAGAATGAGAGTTAGAGTTAGTCAGTTGGTTAGTGAGTCGTTGGACGAATTGCCGATTGAGTTATCGGGAAGTTACCCGAATCCAGTAGCACGTTGATACTAGTCCTCCCGTGGACCGTGGATTCGTTATCGAACCTGAATTCGTTGTCACCATCATCTTGACCATCCTCTTACCATTACTCGTAGCCTCTGGTAGTGTCCACATTCGTACTGATAGAGATTGGTTACATTCGCGACGGTAAAGTAAGTAGAGGTTCATCGAACGCCCCAAAATGCCAACCTGCCTCCGACATATGTATGCACTTAAGATTTATGCTACTCGACTTCGAGAATGTTTTTAACATGACGGTGCTTCACCTAGAATGCTTCAACTAGAAAGTATGTAAAAGTAACTTTCTTAATGAACAATATTAAAATATTGAATTAGCTGTGGAGAAATAATTACTTGGCTCTGAAAATTTTCATATTTTATGTCACTTGATTTTTATTTGTAAATTCATCTTAAAACCGTAGCTTACAATAGAGATACTGAAAATTTGAATCAATTAGCGCAAAATATTACGCATGATAAATAATGCAAGTGAAAAATATGCATATACACTTTGTTTTAACAATTCTGTAATTGGCGCAATAACATATTGTCGACAACGTATTTTGTGTAAATTCAGAAGTATGAACGTTGCGTAGGTCTCTAAATACATACATATATGCATGTATATTATATACACATATATGTATTTATATGTACGATGTATGTCCATTATACATCACAATGTTATGTGCCGCTTGATAAACCGTATTTTATTGTATTTTAACTATAACTGCATACATTTGCAATTTTTAACTGGATTTCCTTGAAAAATAAACCTCAAAAAGATTTTATTTATATTTTATACTTTTTTCTTATTTACTCATGAAGAATTATAAATAATCCAGCTGTAATTACTCTATATAATAAAATTTAAAACCTTTTATAACACTAATTTTTAATTACTCATACAATAATAACTTAATATATCCAGGTTATCTTAACTCTTCTGCAATTATTAGCATTTTTTATAAATATGCTAGATTCTCCAAGATTCAGATAAAATTATGTGGTAAATATTGTGATAAAGTTAACAAGGTATACGTAAATTCACATTAAAAGTATTATATTCAATTATCTATGCAATTACATTTGGTCATAGACTTATGAAAATAATTTTACTTTTACATACTATAAAATATTACTTTGCTCATTCAACATCCCAAACTTCTTATATAATAATTGTAACTATATTAATCATTCTTGAATAAACTTTCTTTATTATCTATTAAAAGAAAAGAATTATTGCATTCAGTGTACAGTAATTATTGTATTTCTGTGGAAAAATGAATAATAGAAATTTTGGTGTATTTTTATATGCATATACATATGTATATTATATGTACATATATGTATAATCTGTAGTACTCTTTTAAATACAGAAATACAAAAATAGTTTTACCTCTAAAAGAAACCTTAGTTTTGCCCTGAAAAAATGAAAAAAGAAGAAAAATGTTACTTCTTTCTTTCAATATCCCTGCACGCCTTCGTACCAGAATTTAAGCACTACGAATAGTTCATAAACTGACTGAACTTTAGATACAGGTTACTGGTGTACAATACGTGCACAATTATTCTTAAGGCTGCGTCCTTAGCAATAAAAATACAAGTTCCGTAAATTATCTACTGATATATGACGTTCTCTGGAAATAAATCCCTTATGTTACTTTGTAGATGTTGTGCTGCGAAAGAAAAACTGTAATAATTTGATGGTTACTAAATTTTTCCTTTAACTTTTCTCGGCTGACATAAGCGTAAGTAACAATGTAACTGTAGTTTCTTCGTCTTTATGGTTCTTTTTTAACATATCCTTTGAGCTCCATGTTCATATATCTTACGTTTGAACTAACGTAAGGAAAAGTTACTTTTGCCGTATTTGCGGCCTGTAAGAACAGTGAGGTAATAAAGACATTTGGCCAAAGCCCAGGGACGCACGTACCATCCTTCCGTTGTAAACAACCGAGTCGCAAGAGCAACTGTCTTCCTTCGCGCCGGATGCTTATTCTGTGCAGATTCTATAAAGTCTCGCTACTTGTTTTATAGAAAACATATTGTCTTTGAAAATTTCTTACCTCACGTCCGGCGACACTTTCTGGTCGCTGAACAATGCACCGCTCGAAGTATAGAAACAAATAAGAAATAAGAATTTGATTTTACTTATGGAAAGAAATAGAATTTGTGAATTGAGTAAGACCATGAAATGGAAGGAATATTTATGTTATAATTATTATGTATTGTTATTTTATATTCTTAATTATTAATATTATAAATACTATATTAAATACTATACCGCCGTGCACAATGATTTATCAATTAATGATATAGTGAATTGAGAAGTTATAACACGTTCTAAACTTCTATTTTATAATCTTACAATTTTACATGAAATGGAGAAGTCAAATTAGCTGAATTGTAATTTGTAAAATTTACTGATCTTTATTTGCCTCATTGCCAAATCTAATGCTATTATGCAAGAGAATTTATTAGCGTTGCATGCTAACTTGTAAAATTTCACTAGCAATATTAATGTTACTAATGATAATATTACTAGCGAAACTAATATTATTGGCAACATTGTACAAGTCACAAGTTACCAGATCACTCCATTAGCGGCCAAACAGAGAAATAATGCATAAAGGTTATACAAATGAGAACATTGTTGAGAAGTGTAAAGTAAATTATATATTGTTTTATCAAGATGTGAAACGTATATTGGAATATTAATGTAATCTTACAGAAGTTTACTATACAAACAGGAGACATAAGCAACATTTTTGTGATTTGAAAAGAGATAATTTACTATAATGCTATAGATACCTCGGTTTCTTCGGAAGTTCATAAAATTGTAAAATGCAAAAGGGAGAAGAAATAGCCATGGAAATATTAACGAAATTTTTGGAATTCCCTTTTATAATCATAACGTTAGAAAACAGAATTCAATAACATAAATTAATTAAAAAGTATTAAAACTAAATGGTGGATTCTGACAAACTACTTACTGTGCTTGCATAATATAATGAATTCTGACTAGCATAAATTAGCTGATTATTAAGGTATTCGTATTCTATAGCATTTTGAGTATTTTTTATTTTGACGAGTGACGTAGTAACGTATATTACGTGTAAAATGTCTGTTCTTTTTTTTTTTTTTTTATTATTTAATTTGTACTTTACATTTGGTAAATACATGTCTTTTCTGGGAAACTTTATCTATCATTATTAAAAAATAGATCTTATTATTATTATCTATTATGAGGTATGAGGGTTTATGAGGGATATTATTTATTAATTGTTTGAATATCATAAACAAAATATTAATATTAGTTGTAGGAAATGCCTATGAAATAGGATAGGCATAGGTTATATGCACCTATATATAGTATAGGTATGCTTTTTATAGATTTATACGTTTGGGGATGACGTGACGAGAAGGAGTGAGCGATAAGAAAAACGGTTATATAAACCAAGTCCATGTATGGTCTTTGGAGCTAGAATTAACAATAAAAAAAATGAAAAATAAATATATATCTTAATATTAATTAACGATTTGGAAATAAAATGAGTTACATCAAATGGTCGAAAAAACGTACATACAAAATATTAAAAATAAGGGTGCCTGATTTATATATTTGTCCTTTTCCTTGTTTCCGTTTTTCTAACGAAAGTACAGAATGTCTTGAAACGTATCATTATGCACCCCGTAGAGTTAACACGTGCTGTAGAAGTCAGAATTTTCGACCCACGGCTACTTAATGGTTCTAGGCTAAATAAAACTAACTAAGCGGGTGGGATTTCCGCGAGACTTTCAAGGAAAAGTACTAACTTCCTCGCCAGAACAGAGTAACATATACATATTGTATTTACCAGATGTCCAGTTGGACAAATTGTAAAGCACAAATTAAATAATAAAAAAAGAGAAAAAATATACATATTGTACATAATGTGTAATAACATGTAATGTATATTTTACTTTATTTCTTTTTTAATCTTGCAAATATTTTGTTTAACACTTTTTATTCAATAGATTTTTAATTTGCGTTTTAATTTGCCTTTTAATTTATCTACGTACTTAATTTTATAATTCTATAAATCTTCTTTAACTAAGTACATTTTAAATTAGTTCATTCTTGATATTATTGAATTTTATGAAATAATTGAAATTTACATTGATAAAATAATAATTTGCTAGGGATTAAGGTACATATATATCTTATTACAAAAGTTTGCAATGTTATTTAGAAATTACTTATTATCAGTTAACAAAAAAAAATTTTTTTAAGAGTAGCTTGAGGAATATTCTTATAATTAGCTTGTAGAAATCTGATAATTTCTTTCGTGCAAGCTTTTTTAGCAAATTTTTTTTCAAAACGTTGTGAGCTATGCCAAATCTCTCTAAGACTGATATATAGGGTGGTTGGTAACTGGTGGTACAAGCGGAAAGAGGGTGATTTTACGCGAAAAAAGAAGTCGAAAATATAGAATAAAAATTTTTCGTTCGAGGCTTTGTTTTCGAGAAAATCGACTTTGAATTTTCGCTCGGTACGCGTGCACTTCATCGCGTCTCGTTATAACGAATCTCACTGTAGATCGTTGTCTCGATGGAAAAATTAAAAAAAAAATTTTTATTCTATATTTTCGACTTCTTTTTTCGCGTAGAATCACCCCCCTTACGCTTGCACCACCAGTTACCAACCACCCTATATAAATGTATAATGCCATATCAAAAGCCTAATACATATAAATTAATATCAAATACAATATAATGCAATACAATAATAATACAATACAATACAATAATAATATATTTACAATAATATATATAATAATATCAAATAATATCAAATTAATACATATCAAAAGCCTAATCTTACCGAGGGATATTGCAAACGTTTACTATACACGTGTTACCTTATTCTACGTTGCATCCATTATAATTTATTTTAACAGCTGATCGTGTTTGGAAACGTTTGGAAATTATCTACCATGATATTTAACGGATATTTCAGGCACACGGACGTCTTTTACAGAGAATATACTTCACTTTAAAAATGTATTTTATTTGTATCGTATTTCATATTCATATAGCACGTATATTCATAAATATACAGCACCTTCTTAATTACTAAAGTAAAGAAAATTTTCATTAATATTACTACGTCAAAATATATTTTATTTGTCTAATGAAATTGTTATTATTAGTATTATTATGAAAGTATAGAATATATAAATATATAAAGAATAAAATAAATAAAATTACTATTATTATAAAATTTGCAAGATAAATTAAATCATCATATCGATATAATACCAAGTGTATGATACTTTTATATTAAAAATATGCTGTATTTAAAGAAAATTATAACTGTTTTCGGTCGATGATTTTCAATCAATCCACCGTTAGCAATCCTAATAGCATTTACCACAATCAGATTTTCGTTTTCTTTCTCTTCTGAGTCTAACTCTGTTTCGCTTTTCTTCCCTGTTCGTATTTCGAAGAGTCTGCATTCCTCCTTTTTCTATTGAAGTTACTATTACTACCTTCCGTGTTCGTTTTATTTCGTACTATGCAACTCCATTATTTTCTTCGTCCTTTTCTATGTATTACTGTGGACTCATTTCCGCTATATTTATCCCTCTAAGATTTGAATTCCTAAGAGAGGAATACAATTGTAGCTCATTTTCTCCGCGTTACATTCACAACTGATATACAACACGTAATTTTTTGTATGTTTGTTATTCAACATCTTAAGATGTCTTCTCCGATGTAAACAATATTTTTGATGTATACAATGTATCTCAAATATTTTTCTGCTTCCACTTCTGCTTTGTAAAGAACAGTGTGTTGAGTACCATGTGACTACTCAGTGTTTGATTGTTGAAGTTAGAACAGTCTATTTTCAATTCTCAAGTGGACTTCGACCCACTTTTTGTTTTGTTCATTTTTGTACCGTAGTTAGTGTGGTTAGTCCCTGTCGAGCAGACACCCTTTTTCAACGCACTGTAGTCACACCTGGCCTGTTTTCTTCAAACTCAGAGATCCTCAAACTCTACCAGTTCCAAATATTTAAAAACTCACTCGTCCACCCCAAACCTTACTAAATAAACCTTCCTTGAAATTATAAATAATCCAAAAATATTTTTAAGTAAATAAGACAATTGATTTAGAAATTCAGTACAGTGATTTGCAATAATATTCAGGTACTATAATGTTTGAAATATTCTTGTATATATCTATTTAAAATAGTTAACTAGTAGACTTTAATGTATTAGAACAAATTTCTAATTATCTTCAATATATTTGTTAATATATGTTAATAACTTTTCAATATATATTAAAATACATATACATTAAAATATTGTATTTCGTAAAGAGACATATATTTTATTTATTTAATATATATACTTTTCTTAAATGAGAAAGAGAAATTAAATAATATTAAAGAATCATGAAATGTCCAAATATTAACGTTCAAGTCACTGTATATAAAAATTTTACATTAGGAAGAAATAAAACAAAGGAAGATAAGATCAATGAAAACATAACAATATTTTTGCCTGCAATTTATGGGGTTATCGAATTAAGCAAAACCGGAAATAGTGTCGATTTGGCGCTTTTACATCCATATAGATTTTCTTTTTAATTTCTAATGACTTTCTTTCATACAATAATAATCCAAAAAGAGCATTTCACGGGGGGAAGCATTTATTCTTTCGTTTCTTTATTCTATGATCAACAACATACGAGATAGGAATGCAATTTTCTGCTAACGCAAAAATTTGTTTATTTCTCTTGTAGCCAAGCTGAAACGTTTCCAGAAGAACGAAATATTTGAGAAACTCTGTTCAGAAGTACCGTGGACCGTCAATTTTTGAAAGAATATCGTCTGTACGCGTCTGTCCAAATTAGGCGGACTAGTTGAGAGTTAAAAGGTCTAAACCTGGAAAGTTTTGTAACCTGCTTTTCTCGCTCTTTTTAACCAATATAACATAATGGTACTAATACAATTTTGTCGTTTTGGTTTTGATGGAAGATTTAATGGATTCCTTAACCAAATTTTTGGAAACTATAATTTTAAAAAGTGTAAAATATAATTAATATACACATATAATATTGATAGAAATTAATATATTTAAAATGTAATTAATATTTAAAATATAATTTTTTAAAAATAATATTTGCTTTTTATAAAATATAATTTGTTAAATATCGTCCTGAGGCCTTGTTAAAATAATAATTCTAAATATTTATCGTATTAATTTTGATCATAACATACTGGACTTTCATAAGATAAGTAAAAAATGTTTAACTATGAAGTATACGTATACTCATAAACTGATTATTTTAAGAAATGACAATTTTCTTTATTTTTGTGATGCAAATATTTTTTTTATATTTATAAGCATATCACTTTTATTTGATAAAGTAAGCATCTTATAGAGATGAAGAATTATTAAAAATTTTACAAAGAAGACTTTGTCTTTCAATAAAAGGATGAATGAAGATATATTTAATTGTAAAAATGAATAAAATTCATTATTCAAAATTTTATTGTTAAATTTGAAAAAAAAACATTCAAAGATGTTTCAAAATATTGTACTTTTCAAAATGTAATAAATATTTAATAAATAAGATTAACAGGACAAATTATACATTCTTGTTACTTAGAGAATTAATATAAAAAAAAATAAAAACATTATATAAATATTTATTACTTAAATAGCACATTTTTCTTAAATGTCATGCATTAAAAATGTACAAAGTCTTAAAACATTTCTGAATTTGAAAAAAACATTTAAAGATGTTTCAAAATATAATACTTTTCAAAATGTAATAAATATTTAATAAGTAAGATTAAGAGGACAAATTATACATTCTTGTTACTTAGAGAATTAATATAAAAAAAAAATAAAGACATTATATAAATATTTATTACTTAAATAGCACATTTTTCTTAAATGTCATGCATTAAAAATGTACAAAGTCTTAAAACATTTCTGAATGTTTTATGTTTATTCTTTCTTTTCTTTATTTAGTCTTTTTTAGTTGCATTAGCACCCATGTTACTTACATGACAGTAATTACATAAAGTTACAGGCTAGAGTATATGTTACGTTAAATAAAACTAAAAATACCGATATATTTCAAAAACTGCAACATATTTGAGTGTGACTTCACAACGAGTCACTTTAGGATTTTCGTTCATTTGATACAATCTTCTTTCATTTTTGTTTAATTTGAAGTGATCGATATTTCAGATTATCGATTTAATTGAAAGTTGGGAAATATTTGTTGTCAGAAATATGGTCATCAAGAGTAATCGCTCACTTTCACGTAATTGGTATTTGGTATATACTGCGTTTCAGACAGAGGCAGAAGTCAATGGCGAGAATATTTGAATTTCAAAATATGTCGTTCATATTGGCCGTGATTTGCAATGAGTCCGAGCGAGAAATATATCATCCACGACATCGCGTATTCGTATTCACGGATGTGGAAAACACATCGATCGTGCTATTTATTATATGGCTGCTCCAGCTTGAAGCCAGAATTGGGAAAACGGATTTCAAGATTATGTAAATTATGTAAAAAGTTAGTAAAATTTTTTGAAAAATAAATAAAAATGCAATTGTATTTTCTGTAATAAAACAAACAAAGAAGGAACATTTTATGCGAAGATACGTTTCTATTCTATAGAGAACTTTTATATTTGAAAAATTGATTACTAAATATTAATAATAGATTTTACTTGTTTATTTATTATTATTATTATTATTGCTTAGTCCGTGCCTTTCGGCTTTGCACGAACTTTCGGTTTTACATCTCTTATGTCTACTTCTCTTCTTATATGTCTACCTCCACTCTTTTCCACTTTATTCTATTGCACTACCTTACTTATTCTACCTCTAAAAACTAAAAATTAGCAACTAATGACTAAAAACTATTGCAACTTTGGGCTTTTGCCCCTTTGCTGTGCTTCCTTCCTGTCGTTTGCCCTTCTCTTCTCTATTATTGCTTTCAGTTCTGTTAAACCTTCTCCAGTCTCGTTTAACGTTTTTTCTATGTCCTTTGGTCCTCCCGTTATTTCACATTCTTCTATTACACGTCTCAGGCCTTCTTCTTTCCTTCTGCATAGTCTGCGTCTTTTTTCCCCCTCTTCTTTCCAGTATTCCCTCGCTTTGGTCTCGTTTCCACATCTGAATCTTGCCAGTATTCTTCTGTCCTACCACTTCATCCTCCCTTCTAAGTACTTTGATAATTTTTCTTTGGCTATATTTCTGTAGTGTATGTTATACTTGGATTCCCTTATCCTTTTCCCCCTCTCTTCTGCTTCTCTCTTTCTTCTTTCTTCTATAATTTGGTCTGCTGTCATCCTTTCTTGCTCCTCTCCTGCTTCTATCTGCGCCCCTCCCTTTCTCTCCTCTTCTAGTCCCTTCTTTCTCTTTCTTGCTCTTTTCCTTTCATGACCATTTCCCCAGTTTCTCTCTCTTTCCTTTATACACTCCTTTACTAATTCCTTTTTTGATTCTAGAGCTGTCTCTTCGTACCTCGTTGCTCTTTTTAATGCTTTTTCTTTTATTTCTATTATCTCGCATTCTTCTATCAGTATATAATTTCGTGTTGTCGTATCTAAGCCTAATATCCATTTCGCATATCTTCTTTGTACTCTATCCAGTCTTTCTTCCATGTTCCAGCCCCATACCTCTGCTCCAAACAGCGTCACGCTCTCTAGCAGTGTTCTAAGATTTTACTTGTTGTTACCTATGATATATTACACGGGATTTTATCTACTAATTGTTTGGATACATAGATAAAACATTGATCTTAGTTAACTCTATAAATGCAAAGGTTATTACTTCATTCTTTACAATGTCTGTGTAACAGTATAAAGTAGCTCAGTCAATTATTTTAAAGCACTTCAACAATTTCTCTGTAAAAATTATGTAGCTTATTTCCACACTTTTTACGGACGTAAACACGTATGTAAATTTACACAAAAATTATGGCACTATTTACTACGTAAAATAATTTGATATGTTTGCTTCATCGATCTTGAGAAGACTTTTATGCTATGAGTAGTACACTATTAATCTTAGTTATTGATGACTAACATAAATGAGAATCTCTTGTATGTTTATATATTATAAAATAATCGATCTTTCAATTGCAAATATTTCATGTATAGAGTTTGTGTAAGACTATACATAGAAATCTCATGTATATGTTTGTTCTATGAAGAGCAATTATCACAAAATATTTAATAACACGAAAATATAAATTTTGTGCTAAGTTAATATATAAGGTACATATAAAGAAAGTAATATTTTATATTTATTTAACTGGAACTTGCGATGAAAAACTTGTACTTCTTTCAACAGATTCTGATCTCTTGCTCAGTAACAAAAGATAAGAAATAACATTCCTTTTATGTTAAAATGTCTCCCATCTATCCACAGCTACAAAAAAGATTAGTTCAACATCCCTTCATCCTATTTCTCTTTTTTGAAATAAATCTAAAATAAGAATCACAGAGGTCATGATAGCCCAAAGGTTTCTTTTGCGTTAAAAATTGGCTGCAAAATGATTATTTAGAGAGCGTATAAAAAATCTCTGTATTTATATAAAAAGAGGTTTTAGCTTCATGACATTCATTTTTTATATTTTCCACATTCTAAAATGGATTTAGTATATAGTTTGAAAACCACGAAAACAACGTTAAAGTTTCATTCGTGTTAAAAGTTCTTTCTGCTTTATATCTTATTTAAAGATCTTGTAAAATCCTCTACTTTGCCTGAAAAAATTATAAAGACCTTTACTTATAGTTACTCGTTTACGATGCTCTTATTCTTTAAAAGGAATTGCAGATTCGATTCAGAGAAACAAGAGCTCAAGTTTAACGCTACGTAATGTGAAAATCTTATGTTTCGTTCATTTATTATTGTACTATAGCATCTCATGGATATGTCATTATATCGGCAGTAAACAGTTTTTTTTAAGTACACATTATTGGTTTTTAAATTTCAGACAAAATCAAGCACTGTGATTAATTACTAAGTTGTATGGAAAATCTGGCGATCCATAAATTTTGCCCTGCATTTAGTGGGATTAAAGGAGAATTATTTATTATGAACTCTCGTCAAGTAGTGAAAAATGAGATGCTCATACAAATTTATACGGACATAATCGAAAGAAAAAAGAAAACGGGAACCCAAATAAAAAATCGTTTTACCTATAAACATAAAGAATGTGAGGTGATCGTCGATGGAGGTGCCCACAAGAAATACCCTTGATTTTCAACAATAACGTTTATTAAACTCTTAACAATTAACAACAAACAACGATTATCGATTAACAACGGTTAACGTTTAACAACGATTAATAACAAGTAACGATCAACGCTGAACTCTCAGGAGTCAATAACCCGTTTCTCTAATTGTGTTGGCTACGCTTGACCTTTCGCACTTCGCAGCTCGGGGCAGAATGACTCTTTTGGTTCAAAACCAAACAGATTCTTTCCTTTGTTGCCCCTCGATATCCCCACTACGCGCGCGTTTATTAGAAGTGCGCGACGCATTCTACCGAATATTCGGCGAAAGAATCGTAGGGATATCGATGGTACATTACGCTTTGAAGGTATAGCGCTTTGTGTCGCGAAGCCGTTGGAAATTTCCGTGGTCGAGTACCGCCACAAATGTTTTGCTTTGCATATTTCGTATATTTTTTACGTATACATTATTACGTGCCTTCTTTACATTTTCGCCTTTTCATTTACATTTTCTACACGCGTAAATGCATAAATGCGAACGGTGTAGCAAAAACATTCTAGTAAAAGAAGATTAAATCTTTCATTCCACTAAAAATTCTATTTGACTTTACACGTCCTTTGTCGTTTCACAGAATACACCCGCGTGTGTACCATACTCGAAATAGCTACAGAGTTACATATTACGCTTCTTACTGAATGCCACTAAAACGCTACGTATTACGTATACATGTATTTAATATTAAATGTCAGTATATACATACTCGCACTATACTAATTTCAGCGTGGAAATTTTGGTCGGACATAGACGCAGAAGAACGCCTCTCGAGCTGCGATCTAATTTCTAATGGGTAATTTCATTTAGGTGCATCGTTTACAGTAGAATGCGAGAGTAACGTTTACTTCCTACCCCCTCGCTCCTACAGTCATGGACTTTAGTCATTTCAGAAGAGTCGTTTACGCAAATCAGACCGTAGCGCTTCCTACAGGCCGTTTTAATACACGCGTTTCGCTTGAAGTTATGTGTTTCCCCATGTATGAGTAATTTCTCCGATATCTTCTTGTTCCCCGAGATCTTTATTGGACGATCTACAAACGATTTCCATACGGCTGTCGCCATTACCGGAACTTTCAAGCAAGCAAGTGTTCGCGAAACGAGAGTTCTTCGCTTTTAATGACGAGAGTCTGGAATCGTATTACCATTGCTCTTCGATCTTGCACAACCTCGGGTAATGGCATTTTTGCAGTCGAATGACGTCTCGATGAGATTCGGATAGGTCGTCCATGCTGTTTCCATTAATTCGATAATTTCTACCTTTGAAACTGTTGTTTTATAGCACTGTTAAATATATAATGTTAGGTCGATTATGTATTTGATTGGTTTTGTTTTGTTTATGAAAAGGAAATTGATCTTTCGAGTTGAATTCTTATGCATGATGTATTATGTGACTGGATAATGTTCATACTTTGGAAACTATTGCTTTATAATTTGATTGATTATATACATAAGTCATAAGGTCACAAGTCTTAGAATACTTAGAAGAATGAAGATAAATCTTAACAATCTTTAGAAACCCTTAAGAAAAGAAAACTGTTTAAAAGCTCATTTATAAATTCAATACTTTCCTCTCTTTTGAAGGAAAATAAACTGGTTTCTTATATTGAATTTCTATATACAGGGTGGTTGCTAACTGGTGGTACAAACGGAAAGGGGGTGATTCTACGCGAAAAAAGAAGTCGAAAATATAGAATAAAAATTTTTCGTTTGAGGCTTTGTTTTCGAGAAAATCGACTTTGAATTTTCGCTCGGTACGCGTGCACTTTATCACGTCTCGTTATAACGGATCTCACTGTAGATCGTTGTCTCGATGAAAAAATTAAAAAAAAAAAATTTTTATTCTATATTTTCCACTTCTTTTTTCGCGTAGAATCATCCCCTTTCCGCTTGTACCACCAATTACCAACCACCCTGTATATGTCGGATTGGCGTTCGACTTAGGGCGTGTAACGTATCTTCATTAGGACAAGCCATCGTTGTTGTTCAATGGCGATTATATTTACAATTATATGTACAAATGTTGATTTAACAGAGTTTGACAATTAAAAGTGGTGATTAGACACTCTAGATGTTAAAGACAATGTTCTTAGGTTCAATAACGAATCCACGGTCAACGGGGAAAACTCTTTGTACAATAGAATATATTTTGAAACACAAAGTGACGTTAGCTGTGACGCACGGTATCTTTCTGACTGACTGACAAGACGATGCGTGTAAACTCTCCAAGGTGATCACAAGAATAAAAGACTGATACGATCACATTTGTCAATTGCGTATTGACCGGGGATATCGACAAAATTCCAGGCGCCGTTGCTAGGCAGACCCGCGTAGAGCCGTCATTGCTCCTGCCCGGGGCTTGTTTGTTAATACAGCGCGTGTCCCTCGATATTGGTACTTCTTCTGTTAAGTAAAAACGTTCATCCCGTGACCGTGGCTACGTTCGGCGACCAGTTGCGTCACCTCGAGCCCAAGCCCACTGTCGCAAATCTCGGGCAAACATAATCAGATCGTATCACAACAACTACTTCTAAGTTCTATTATTCAAGTACAGCTATAATAAACAGTTTAGACCAAAGTATCGGGGATCTTCCCAAAATTCCAAAAGAAAGGCCCAATGTTCCCTCATCTCCGACATATGTATTGATTATACTTGTATATATACTTGTTCATAAGTATTAGAACACTTAATAAGACGAAATACAAAGATCTTTAGGATCTTGTACAAATATTTAGGATTATCATCTTGTTTGGAAGCTCGTGACATAGATAATCTATTAATGTATTATTTTGTACTATGTTGTAATAAAAGTCTCATCAATCATGAATAATAAAATTAGAATAATAACATTTTTTCAATTGGTTTTGTGCATTTCATGTGCTGATTCCTCAGCTAAGTTCAGATTTTTAGGAGACTCCTCTGGATTTTCTATTTTCAATTCAGATGAAAGAATTGTGGGCGTCGGTATATAATAGTAAATTTATTATTCTCCTATAATTCTTGCAATTAAATTTCACAAATTTCTTCTGTATATTCTAAATTGTCATCTTTTAAAAATAATTTTGTTCATGACAAATAAACCGTTTAATAGTCTGAGTGTATTATAACGTTTAGCACTAGATCCGTAAATATGTTAATATTTATAAATAAAATATATATTTAAATAATATAATAATAAATTTATAAATAAATAAATAAAACGAAACACGTTAATACTTAAGAACGCAGGTACAATACATAATTAGATTGATACTACATTCGTTAATATACATATACACAGTTACAATATACATATATACTATAAAAGTTTAGAAGTCAAACGACTGACTTCAATAAAGTTGACAACGAGCGAAAAATAGAGATGTAAAATTAAGAATATATGTAACTATCAGGACGACACAACCGGAACTCGGACAGTCGCCAACTAGTCGCTCGTTCCTGGCAAAATAAATAAAAAAGGAAAAAAAATAAAAAAATGGAGCGGCAGCCCTCGTAAATCGAAAAACGAGAACGTGTGGTAAAAAGAAACAATGGATTTCCACTCGACAGCAGCTCGACCGGGCAGCTTCAAAGAACGTCTGGAGTCTGGAGTTCGTGTCGAGAGCGGCGAAGTTGCAGCTAGCGCGTCTCGTGTTGCACGGTTAAAAAGGCAACAAAAGCCGAGTAGCCCTGGTGAATACGTCAAATTGTCACGAAGAAAGTTTCCATGTCGTTGGCTAACAGGTGAAGAAGAACGGCTCGCAGAGAACAGTGTACTGCGTATTCAACAACGGTTGCTTTTTGCTCGAAGATTACAGCTACCAGGAATTCTTTGAGTGAAAATACCATGCACTCCCGTTTAGTAGTATCCGGACACTTGCTTCTTTTCTCTTTTATCATGATTACAACTTTGTGTACACGCTAACCCAAGGACTAACACAATTATCACAGAATTATCAAATCATTTAAAATAAGTGGCTTCACATTTTCTGTCTTCGCAATTACAGAAATATATTATTATTTATTTATTATTTATTATTACTTAGTCCGTGTTTTTCAGCTTTGCATGAACTTTCGATTTTACATCTTTTATGTCTATTTCTCTTCTTATATGTCTACCTCCACTCTTTTCCACTCTATTCTATTGCACTTCCTTAATTATTTTATCTCTAAAAACTAAAACTAGAAACTACAAATTAACAACTAATGACTAAAAACTATTGCAACTTTGGTCTCTAGCCTCCTTGCTGTGCATCCTTCCTGTCGTTTGCCCTTCTCTTCTCTATTGTTGCTTTCAGTTCTGTTAAACCTTCTCCAGTCTCGTTTAGCGTTTTTTCTATGTCCTTTGGTCCTCCCGTTATTTCACATTCTTCTATTACATGGCTCAGGTCTTCTTCTTTCCTTCTACATAGTCTGCATCTTTTTTCCCCCTCCTCTTTCCAGTATTCCCTCTCTTTGGTCTCGTTTTCATATCTGAATCTTGCCAGTATTCTTCTGTCCTACCACTTCATCCTCCTTTCTAAATACATTGGTAATTCTTCCTTGGGTATATTTCAATTACAGAAATATATACATATCTAAGATTTTTTGACAAAATTAGAGTTGAATTTTATTAAGACAGAAATGCCTATATACAGGATGTTTCATTTAAAGCTTTACACGTAATAAAATTATCTCTTAAATTATTCAGTATTGCAAAAAAAGTTTCAAGTAAAATTTACTTTGCTTTGAGGCGAACATGATTTCCTTGTAACAACATTATGCGGATTTTTATTTGAAATATTTCTTGGAATAATAAATAGTTTGGGAGATAATCACGTGTCAAGCTTCCAATGGAATAACCTGTATATTTGTATATTTTTCTCACGTCTCTTCATGTATAATCTTCTATATATATGCAACACATTTACATAAGCATAGACTGGAGACTGATACTTTTCGTCTTAACAGTTCAATTTTGTCAATATATTCTATGAATATAGTCGGACAAATATCAATATAGGATATTTACAGCTTTGATAAAAAATTATAATAAAAATACGAGGTATATATTAATATAATCGTCACGAGTGGAAGTCCCAAATGAAACCCAGTCGCGTTATTTCCGGTGAGTGGTTCTTCACGATCTTCAACTTGATTTCGGTTCTGTTCATGCAGCTAAGTATGTATTCACCGTAGGAAATCTATTGTTTTCCAGATGTCTCTTTAAACATCCCTAGGATATTTATGTTTTCCTCTTTTGAAACGTCACATGTTCTTTCTTCGTGCTACGTGAATTGCCGGAAATGAAAAATGCTCGAAATTCTTGCTGGAAATAACGCTGCGAGTACTTTTGTTCTTGGCCATTTACTACGTGTAATTGTTAATTTGCACGATCGTAAGATGGGCATTCGATTGTTGATTTCTTGTTTCACGGTAGGAATGGTTATTGGTTTTCGAAGAAGTTGAAGGTTAAAGAATCTGATTTTTGTTCCTGTTAGGTGGATAAAGGTCATATGTGAATGACACAACTATGAAATATATTTATCCATACTATCTATAGTATATTTGCACACTGCTATTAGCATATAGTGACTGACAAAAATACGTGGATATTTATAGAAATATTATTTAATATAACATATAAAATTAAAATATAATTTTATGTATAAAATATAAAATTAATATTTATAGAAATATTACGTATTATACAAAATTTTGTGAAATTTCATTAAGTCTATAATTGTTGAAAATGACAATGTAAGTTCGTGCTCGCCATCTATATGCAGATGCGTTAGTTATAAGAAATAGTAACTAGAAGATAATCCTAGTTACAATCGATAGATTTAATCGATAGGCTTAAGATGCTTTTTTGTTTTTATCCCTACTTTTTGTAAGCGCGTGCAATAAAGGTTTATATTGTTCAGAACGATGTGATAGATTAATCCATTCAATAAAATAATAACTATTGCGATTCTACCTCTGAGTATAGAAATAATAACAATAATGAAATACGACTATCGTGATTAATACTGATTATATTTGAAAAGAATTAAAAAATGTATATGTAAATTATAAGGTATGTATTTATACATTTTAAAAAGATTACCAAATTATTTGAACGGTGAAATTGTTCACTATATTAGCAACTACGTTTAGTGAAATCATCTTAAGCAATTATTATACGATTTACATGTATGTTTAAGACCACTACATATTCACGTTACATACATATATACATTCAGTCTCGTTTCATATACGTTTCAGTAACGTTCTATTACGTTTGCAGGGAATATCTTGGAATTCATATACGAGATGTGTCTAGAAAGTAATGAGATTGATTTCAGTTCTCGGGAATCCGCAACATCACATCAATACAGCGATGCTATTTCAGATATAATATCACTACCCTGCCTTCAGTATTAATTTCAACTTGATTCAGCTAACACGAGTGATTTCGCAGCGAGTTTTATAAAAGTGTATTTTAGTGACGCATTACGGAAATGGAATCGTGACATATCGAGTAGTATTTTACACTGCACTTTCTGTAAATGAAGTTTTGGCCAACAAACGTATTGCTGTGGTTCCGCAGCCTCCACACCTCTCAGACTTAAGGCCACATGGTCTTTTTCTTTTCTTAAAAATCAAAAGCCATATTGAGGGACATCATTTTGGAACTGTGGCCAGCGCCAACAAGGTTGTAACCAACTAAAAGCAGTTTCAATAGAAGAATTCCAGCACCGTTGCCAGGAGCGGGAGCATCGCCCCCGGCGGTGCATAGCTTCTCAAGGGAATTATTTCGAAGGATATTTAATAATTCGAGGGATAATTATTTTTATTAAATGACATATAAACATTTTTGTAAGTCTATTACTTTTTAGGAACATCTATATACGTTTTCGAATTAATTTTGAATTTCACCAATATAATCACGAGAATCAGCTTCCAGTACAGTGCTAATGAAATTTAAAAAAGTTTTTCATAAAACACATAATATATTCACAAAGATAAATGTTCAAATACTAATAAATCATATAACAATAAATAAATATTCTGATTTACCATTTCAAATTTTTTTTAAACTTATTTAAATAGTACACAATACATGTAATATTTGAAGTTTGTACAATATAGTTCTTTATTTTAAGCATATTTTATTTCTAAAATAAAATGTTATGAAATATTTGACTTATTTACTTATACTGAAATACTTACCAAAATAAAATAAACAAAATATTATACGTATAAATTAGAACTCAGTATTTTAATAAAACTTAGAAATATTAAATACACTCTATTTTAAAAATATTACTTTTGAAAGAATGTACTTTTGAAAGAATGTACTTTTGAAAACTGAATTAATCGTAATGAATAAGGAAACACTTTCTAGGTGTCTTTTGAGAATATCGAAACGTAATGTAAATATGTATATTGTAGCGCGATAGACGAGAACATGAATGTTTAAACGTACATAAATTTACCAGATAGATAAAAGGATAACTATTTGTAAACAAAATGAATGATAGTTTGAACGACACACCAGGTGCGTGGCAGCGTACCTATAAAATGTAAAGAGAAAGACGGCAGGGAATGATAAGAAAAAGGTGGTGGTAGAAGAAAAGTTTCAAGTTTACTAGCTAAGGCACGATCGTGGATCTGGTGGGAATATATACATACATATATACATAGACGTGTATATTGTATATACATATAGAGTTGTAGCAACTGTGACACAGTTAAGTAATTAAGAGAGTGTAAGACAGTTAAGATAGACAGTTAGATATGTGAAAAAACAAGTCGAAAATATACATAGAATACAATTTTTTCATATGTCGGTTTATCTTCGAGAAAATCGTTTGAAAGGAAAAAAAGTTTAAAAATTCGCCAAGTATTCTTGAATTTGGTCTATTCCAGATTGAATAAGAGTAAATAATCGACAGTAGATTATTCTATATGTGGAAATAAGTAAAAAATTTCTTTCGTACTTTTCCTATATTTAACACGCGATAAAACCTTCGCTATTATTTGCTATCAGACATAATTGTTAAACACGAGCTAGATGGCTAATCCTATTCTATAAGAGTATTGTGTTTAATCATTTGAAGAAAACTTATTTAATTTAATTTAAACTTATTTAATTTTATTGTTATAGTAAAAAATGTTATTAAAATAGAAATATGGTTTTATTCATTATAATTCAAAGTATAAGATAAGGGTTTTTTATGAGAATGTCTACAGCTTGATTATTATCAACTATTGCGGTTTGTAAATATAAATGGTTACTAACACATATGAAGGTGACTGGTTATAAGAATAAATAATTTTTAAATGACAAATTAAAGTGTTTAGTACTGTAGGCCATTTTTTACACTCTTTCATAATGTAGTTTCAGTCAACTATAGTATTATAATTGTCACATATGTAATGTGATTATTGATATCCATGATAAATCCATGATAAAATTTAAAAATATGTATTTTTTATATTTGATATCAGAAACGTAAGTAATTTTGACGATAATGAAATACCAAATAATTTCCTAAATCGTTCATTTTAAATTTTATTATATCATTGTACTGTCGCAGGATTAATGATCTGATATAATAATAGGCAAAAAAAACAAATCATTTTTATATTCACGTTTACCAGTTTCTCTAATTAAATATTGTTTTGATGAGTTAAACTTACAAAATTAAATTTTTGTACTCGATGATAATTTAGATTTTTTAAGCTTGCTTAAAACTTTTGTCTTGGAGTCGTAAATAGCAAATATCAACGAATCAGCACAATAAATTATATGTTTAAAGTAAATGCAACATCCGTAGGTGTATTTAAAATTATCCATTATGTTCTTATTTTTAATACACTTATGTTTGTAATATTGTGTTCGATAATTATTTGATATTATGCAATAGTAGCATACTGTTATAAATACATTGTCAGCGATGACCTTTAATTACTTATGGGTACTTGACAAGCAGAGGAGAGCAAGTCACTTGAGTAATTGGGAGGGAAAATCACATATTACTTTGGAAGGGTTAGTACACAGACCTACGTTAGCCCTTGTAGACAGGGGGTTGAAATGACTCTATCCTTTCAGATTATCCTATCTCTTTTATGGTAGATAAATTTATTACATGTATATCGGCAATTTTTGCACTGGACAGACAGTTTATATTTTCATAATAGGAGGTTTTTTTCATGCAGTAGCTTCATAGTATGAAAATACCTTTAAAGAAGCATGTTATTTATTTATTTATAAAATGTGAATCACATTTTACTGTTTGTATATGCATATTGAATGAATAATATCAATACTTCCAAATTTTGTAAGACGTAAGACCTAATGGAAAATGATTAATATCACTGTTATAAAATGAAGATTATTCAGTTTGTTAGTAATAGTTAGTCATATAAACTAAGCTGTCTTTTTTAATCAATTAAGTGCCTTTCCTTTTTTATAATAACAGTTTATAACTTGCTTCGGATTGAAGATTAGAAATTCCTTATTCTGAAACTGATGCATTAAGAAATAAATAAAATGAACAAGCAATAATGTCCATCGTATTATCAAACAAATGTACAATAAATGACATATAGTATATACAGTAGTATTTTTTCAAAATATCTATACTTTTGATAGAATGTAAAATTTCTAACACATTATAAAATACATATACATTTAATGGCAGCAAACAAATTTATAAATTATATATAAAACACTTTTATCAATCATGAATTACCAATAAAGCAATTTAAAAAGATATATGTATTTTAATCGTTCCAAAGGGGATGGGCTGTATTTCTAAGACAAAAATAATAATTTAATCGAGATTCATATGTAATTTCTTTTAAATATGTCAAGTATTATATATAGAAAGAAATTGAAAGAAAAACAAAAAAATCAACACTCCGTGGAAATCGAATGCTCGACGCAATTACAGTCAGCAAACTCTTATTTTAAGTACTATTGATTCACAAATTCGGTTCACTTTGATTCCATTGTGACAATGTACATGGTGTATCACGTAATTGTTGCCATGATTTTTTCAAGCATTTCCGACAGTCTAATAAAAAAATATTTTGAATAAAAGTTCATCAGTTTTCAATCGGTTACAAAACACAATATAAGAAATTTCTAAAAACTTGCTTTTTCGATAAAAGGTTAGCTTGAGTTTTTCAGGTGACATTACGTATTTTTGATGGCATACTCTTGTAGCTGATTGTTGTTATTTCTATACTCAGAGGTAGGATCACAATAGTTATTATTTTATTGAATGGATAAATCTATCACGCTGTTCTGAGCCAAGAAAACCTTTATTGCACGCGCTTACAAAAACTAGGGATGAAAACAAAAAGGCATCTTAAGCCTATCGATTAAATCTATCGATTGTAACTAGGACTATCTTCAAGTTACTATTTCTTACAACTAACGCATCTGCATATGGATGGCGAGCGCGAACTCACGTTGTCATTTTCAACACTGATGTTAAGATGAATCGTGAAATGTTGGCATAATCAAGGGAAATGTTATCGCTAAAAATTACTTTATCTCAATCAAAGTTTTGAACAAGAAAAATCATACACGCATTACAAAAGGGTCATAAACATAATGAAATATGGCGAACAGGAATAAACATACCTTGCGTAATGTTACAATGCCTTTGTACTTTCAATTATAATAAATGTTCAAATTATTATAGCCCATAATTTTTTAAGCACAATTCGGAATGATTAAAAGAAGACTACAAAGAAGAATGGCTACCATCCTTACAACATGAATAAAGTAAGTACATTGCAATAACGGATGAATAACGTCATTCAAACTTCATAGCATAGCTAGCTAATGCGTATAAAAGTAATAACGAAATATTAAACAAGTCCATAACAGTTCGAGTATTTATTATAATTGGATGCAGGAAGTTACTACAACATTGCACAAGGTAAGTTTATTTCTGTATGCTGTTTATGCTTCTTTCTTCTCGTTCACAAATTGGGATCTGTAATTTGATCGACACGAAGTATTTTTTAGCGATAACATTTCCCTTGATGAGCCGACAATCTAAGATTCAAAGTCACTTCAAGGCTATAGTATAGTAGGTCGTTGAACTCGTCTCAACATCAGCCGACACAAAGTAATTTTTAGCGATAACATTTCTCTTGCTAAGCCGACAATCTAAGATTCAAAGTCACTTCAAGGCCATAGTATAGCGATGAAGTCAAAAGTATGGAGTATAGTATGGAGTGAAAAATACGTAGTATCATTTAATAATATTGAAGGGATCTTGATTTTTGATAGAAAAATAATTTTGTGGTAATTTCTTATATTGCAATTTGTAGCCAATTGAAAACTGATTCACTTTTATTTAAAGCACTTTCTCCTCAAATTATCGCAAGTGCCTGAAAAATTGTGACAACACAATTACCTGGTGAACCATATATAGTACAGGTATCTCACAAACTACATCTACTTTTAGTAACCTTATAATATATGCATAGGAACATGTTTCTCTAGGGGGACTGAACTTTCTATCAAACCTTACAATATTATACATGTATGACTTCAGTATCCACTATAGTCATAATGGTGCCTTGAGTTTGTCGGAATTGCGTTTGGTCGTGTGCTGGAAGTCGATTTCCCGAGCCGGAAACAGACATTTCGGACCCTCTGTAATCTAGTTAATACTTTATCACGTTATATGGAGGACATTTTTTGATGCCAAATTCTAAATAACAAATCCTTATATACACAGTTAGCTACTGTAAATCATATCGTTTACTGTCATTTTGATTCTTGTATTTCTTACTTGTGTTTCTTAATGATTGGCTTAGAGTCAACATTTATTACAATATTATGTAGATAACATATCAATTCCTCTTTCTTTGATTGATGCAATAAAACCAGTCACCATTTTGACTAATGAACAATCGTTTAGAGCTATTTGATCGACTTTAAAAGTCGATGAATATTGTTTCAATAATCTAAATCTGAAATACGTACAGTTATATTCAATATATAATAAAAGCAGTTTTATATATTTAGTTATTCTAATATAGAATTCTTTGTGGTAACAATTATTTGCGTTGTTATATAAAAATTCGGGATACAGTATAAAATCTCCGTTGCTTGAATAATTGTGAGTGACACTGTGCACAGGGTAACAAAGAACGTGGCAATTAGATATTTTCAAAGATATCAATATTCGCTAATTAATTAAAATTAAAATGCACTGATTATGAGTAAAAGATTTATCAATCAATTTTTGAAGAGATTTTAGAATTGACAAATGTCTTTCAAACGTTACACATTTATTTTTATATTCATGAATGTGGTTCACGTTTAAAGTAATTCAATAACCACGATCATTTTATAAAGAACAAGCAGTTCTTTCTTCAATCATATTTATCTCTGACATCTTCATGCTTTTTACTACTATCACAATATTCCAGATAATGATCTTCAATTTTTTAACATCCTGCAATTGCTTTTTTGCTAATCAACGTCTCTGTTATGTTCTAAAACATTCATATAGTTCTTGATATATTTAAAAGAATCTACATATGAATCTCAATTGAGTTATTATTTCTGTGTTACAAATATGCTTTTATGTATGTATACTGTGAAATTGTTGGCGTGAACTGTTGAATTTGAGATAAATGTATAATTTATAGGACGTGGTAAAACGATGACAGAAATGAACGAAGAAGAATTATCAAATCATACAAATTACTTACTTGTAGTTTTAAAGTTTCTGTATAAGTTACGTCAATTGAATTCATAAAGTATTTGTTCCCATATCACGTTTATGCAAAATGAGTTATAAAATGTGATAAGAATGGTACATTTGAAGTACCCACTAGATAAAAAAATATTTTCTTCTCTCTCTCTCTCTCTGTCTCTTCCTTATTTATAAAATCTTAGATATTATATTTTAATATTCCTGGATAATTAAGAAGAAATGTAATATTCCTTTACTTAATTAGAAAGATATTCACAGTTCGTATTTACTTGCATTTTTATGTATATTTGAATTAAATAATTTTCAGTACGGTTCTTTGAATTTCCGTCTATATTTGTTTAAAATTCCTTCAACGAAATATGGACAAAGTTTATGAATATATTTCGCTGACTCTGGAAAGAATTATTTAGAAATTTATACGCCTATCTCGACAGACTATTTCTTATCCCAAGCACGTCAAGTAGTTGTAGTCCATTTATTACAAAAAGGACTCCAGGGTATCCTAAAATACCAAGAAAGAATTTTGTCGTTCTCACGAATAGCTCCCGGAAGAACACTTGTTTGATGCTTTAGAGTGCAAAATATATCCACCATGAGTGATTCAATATTATTGTAGATTGATAATGACCATAATCAGTGGAGTTTGGAATAGAAGTTATCTTTTCTTATTTAAAGTAAGAGAAATGAATTATAATTTGTCAGATTGCTATAGATGCCTCAATCTACGCAAGTAATTTATAAAAATAAATTTTCAACTGCCCTTTGTTTTCTCAATTTATATACCAAAAATAATGGAAGCATTTTATATTAAATGCTATTTAACTAATAAAAAGTTTTGCTCAAATTTATCATAATAAATACAATAATAGAGCAAGGAAATTGTTTGGGAAGTACATACAATTATTGTCAATTATATCAAAGCAATTATCAATATTCTGGATACTTTCAAGTTACATACGTTATGTGATATTAATTACGTTTAATTAAATTATGGAAATTCACATATTTAATATTTATAGTGTAAAGAAATGCTGTAAGATAACTTCTATATTATTATTAAAAATAAGAAAAAATAAGGAATGCTATATATTCTATAAATAATTAGAAACGTGGAAATAGCAAATATTAAATGACTGATGAAGAAAAGCAGGTGTAGGATTATCAACCCGACGAAAAGAATTACGTGTAATATTCGGAAAATCTGCTAAAATGATAGCAAATGATTGTGGCAGCAAAATTGGAAGGATAGAATGGATTAAAGAAATAAAATCCTTTGCTGTTCGTCGATATCAAGCTTACATTCCTGATATTAATTTTGATTCTATTTCTTATTGCATCTTGTGTAAAAGTTCTTTCTTAATTAATCGATCCTCTTCGATTAGTATTCATCAGAAATGAAGGACGACGTTCCAAGCTGAACGGAGCAACGCTGATATAATGTGTAAAATGCAAAATGAATCCTGTGGTAGTTCGAGTGGTCTGCTTGTTAAAGATAGAGTGTTGCAGCTTGGCTTATCGCTTCCAATCGATCGGGAATCTTCGTTACGTGATGTCCTGTAGCAAGCCAACAATCGTTTCAAGCCTGTTTGAGATGCAAATCTTGATCGCCAACGTGCTCCTTCTGCTACTCCATTTGATATCCTTCCCCGTCGTGCACTTACACGCATGTACGAGCTGAAGATTGATTATTCGCTCCGTTACTGTTATTACATTATCAAGACTGTTAATGGCCACCAGTTCTGCTTCAGTCGATCCTTCTTCCTTGTCAATCATTTTTTGTATAGTCTTTACAGCGATGGTATTTTCATCGAAATATTCCCTTTTTGTAGTTTTTAAGAAGTTTACTAAATTTTATGTGTCCGCGTTCTACGTATTTATGATATTTTAGACATCGTTTCGTAGATTTCTTGAGGATTAATTTATTATAACGAAGAACGTATATGTAAAGATAACAAGATTGAAGCTTACTATAGAAACGTTGAGTGTACTTCGAAGGTTGTTAGTTATTCTTAAGTATCATTAGAAAATTGTACGTGAACAGATTATTATATTATATATGTATATAAAATACAATTAATTCTTCTGTTCTTTATTATTGAACAAGCTTTACATCAATGTTAAGCCGTAAGGGATAAAACTAATGAAACTATTAATTCTAGAATTTGATATCCAATTTGTAAATTTTACATTAAAGAATATTGAAAACTAAATTGAATATACGCGGGGTGTGTCTTTTAACTACCGATAACATTTTCGATTATGTGCTAAAAAAATGTTTCTAATAAAAATCAGTCAGTTTTCGGCTCGTTACAGAATTTCATACTAAAAATTTTCTAGAATTTTTTTAACAGAAGATCAAGATCACCTTGAATTTTTTTAATGGTATCATATACTTTGGACTTGACAGAGTTGTAGCTGATATCAAGACCTACCTTGAGACGATTAAAAGGAGACTAAAATGTATGGTGCCACTGGAAAAAACCAAGGTAATCTTGATTTATTAGTAAAAAAATTGATTGACTTTTGTCCAATGTACTTTTTTTTGGGAAATTATCTGAAATGCCTGAGAAACGGCAGTTAATCTAGTCTTGCTCTACTCTGTAAAGTAGTAACTCCAAATATTTATTACAATATAAATGTATATATAATAATATGGTTGTTATACTTATGCACTTTCTGCGTAAATACGCGAAATATGTATCAAACTATTTTTCAATGCAATACTCTTTACTTCAACATGGAGTTTCTCTATTCATAATATTCATAGTGAAAAGATACGTATGTGTAAAACCAATAAAGTATTATTTTAGTTTATATAAATATCGTTCAAAATTATGTGACTCTTAGCTGAAACATCTTTTTGTAAATATATAAGATTCAGTACAATATAATACAATATTGTAATAGGAATATATATTATAGAATTGTATAGATAAAATATACTATTTCGTGCTTTTATTTATCCTTTAAATAACAGTAGAAAATGAAGTTTTCTTTATTTCATAAATGAGACAATAAGGCTAGCAAAACTAAACGATGTACTAAATTGAAAAAATAATATTTGACATTTTATATCATAATTTCATTTCTTTATATTTTACGTATACATATTTCAATTTATATCTCTGTTTTTTGTACTTTATTTGTATTTTAGTTCAAGTTTTTATTATTACATATTATTTTTTAAATATTTTAATTTCTTTTCTCGTTGCAACACATACAAATTCCATATTTTATCATTTTTATTTAGTTTCCATGATCCTTTCTCTCCTGGTTAGAACATCCAGCTATATCTTCCCTTAGTTTATGCTTGTGATCTACTTACAAATTCTGTATAATTTATTGCACTAATTTTCTTACTTTAATTTTATGTTTTTTGTACTTTATTTATACCTTGGTTTAAGTTTTTATTATTACATATTATTTTTAAATATTTTAATTTCTTTTCTCGTTTCAACACATACAAATTCCATATTTTATCATTTTTATTTAGTTTCCATGATCCTTTCTCTCCTGGTTAGAACATCCAGCTGTATCTTCCCTTAGTTTATGCTTGTGATCTACTTACAAATTCTGTATAATTTATTGCACTAATTTTCTTACTTTAATTTTATGTTTTTTGTACTTTATTTATACCTTGGTTTAAGTTTTTATTATTACATATTATTTTTAAATATTTTAATTTCTTTTCTCGTTTCAACACATACAAATTCCATATTTTATCATTTTTATTTAGTTTCCATGATCCTTTCTCTCCTGGTTAGAACATCCAGCTGTATCTTCCCTTAGTTTATGCTTGTGATCTACTTACAAATTCTGTATAATTCATTGCACTAATTTTCTTACTTTAATTCTTTTCGTCTACTCTACAATTCTTGTTCTTCTCGTTCGTCTCATTCACAATCATTTTGCTTTAAATTTCGGTTTTAATACAATTAACCAATTTACCAAAAATCGAACGAAAATCCAATGAAGGCGAAATTCTTTTCCGATAAAGTTAGAAAACGTGGAGATTCGCACGATTTATTATAGCATCCGCGATTAATTTCACACAGAATACCCACTTCTGGTGATGTTTGCCGCGACATGGGTTCCAATCACAACTGATTTAATTACGAATGCACATGAACGTGCATGGAATACCTATCATTACTGCGTACGTAACGATTCAATTTCATTTTCTCCACTCTGTTTTTGCGTCTGAACCGGTCTGATGGGAACCGATGCCGTTAACTTCAGCCAACTTTAGGGAACAAACATCGTGGAAATCATCCGTTTGCCATCTGTTTATTTCTTTTTTACAATGAAAAAAAAAAATATACCAGTGAATGTAATGTACCAGTGCAACGAGAGATCCTGTTGTATATGTTCCGCATAACGGTTTGTGGCTTTTTTATTTTTCTGTCTTCGTGTCTCTCTCTCTCTCCCTCTCCCTCTCTATTTCTCTTTCTCGTAACACTTGGAAGAGTGACTCTCTTCGCACAAAATAAAATTGAAGACTTTCACTTGAAAGTTATAGATAGTATATCAAGCCATCAGTAATATATAGCGTGTTGCTACAAAAAGATGTGTGAACAATAATGGGTCGTTAGATGATACTACTGGCAATTTGTGCAAGTTGCTAATTTATTGTTCTAATTTTTTGATTTATTGTTTAATTAAGGGCTAACGTTACGTCAACACAATAGTATATATGATATAAATTAATCCAACTCTTTTCATTAATTTATATTATTTAATTGCTTGCCATGGTTAAACAAACCATATCGGTCAATTATTAATAATTAAGGAAAGAAGAATTCTTCAAATTCCTGTAGGTATTACATTTGCCTTAACAGCAGAAACTTGACAACATATTGTTACGTTTGATGTGAAGATAAAAAGGATTGGTTGATTGGATCACCGAATAAGGCGAAGTCAATAAAAAAGTTCATCTCTTGAACTCGGTGTTCAGCGAGGTTTCAGTTTCGCAAGTATATGAAATAAAATTATTGCTTGTATTGTTTTATCGATCAAATCTGTTACATGTGATCCTCTTTTTTTATCCTTTAATGCGTAAATTTCTCTTTGATTTACTCATGAAAATGAGATTAAACTTTTTCGTTATGAAAATTTACCTAAATATCTAAATATTAGAATCAGTTCATAATACAGGGTGGTTGGTAACTGGTGGTACAAGCGGAAAGGGGGTGATTCTACGCGAAAAAAGAAGTCGAAAATATAGAATAACAATTTTTCGTTTGAGGCTTTGTTTTCGAGAAAATCGACTTTGAATTTTCGCTCGGTACGCGTGCACTTCATCGCGTATCGTTATAACGGATCTCACTGTAGATCGTTGTCTCGATGGAAAAATTAAAAAAAAAAATTTTTTATTCTATATTTTCGACTTATTTTTTCGCGTAGAATCACCCCCTTTCCGTTTGTACCACCAGTTACCAATGACCCTGTATATTGAGTTATTGGAAAAATTTATAGTGTTTTTATTATGAATTTTTATAAAATAATGAAATATTGCGACAAACAATCTTTTTAATCGGATGTTAAAGAGAATCAAGAAAAAGGTTGAAAATTCGTTAATAAAATAGTTTTCTTCTGATCAGTGAGATAATACACCTCGCATATCCAAGAAATTTTGAATCATAACTGGAGTGTTCACTTGTATCTGTTTACTTTTATTTTTATTGAAACCAAATTTTACACGTTAATGACCAATGAATTCAAGTTTCCTGAACTCATGATCATCCGAACGTCATAGCGTTTAGATCGTTGAACTCGTCTTGACATCAGCTACGATGCTATGAAGCTAACAATATATAGTGTCATTTAAAAGAGTTACAGCGATATTGACTGTTTATAAAAAGAGGCTTTTATTGTAATTTTAAGTATTGTAGTTTGTAGCTGACTCAAAATGGATCAATGTTTGTCTGAAACACCTTTTTGTTACGTTATCGAAGTGCTTCGAAATCGCGCTCACGATTTTCCTAAACATTTTGTATATACAGGGTGGTTGGTAACTGATGGTACAAGCGGAGAGGGGGTGATTCTACGCGAAAAAAGAAGTCGCATATATAGAATAACATTTTTTTTCATTTTTCTTTTTTTTTAATTTTTCCATCGAGACAACGATCTACAGGGAGATTCGTTATAACGAGACGCGATAAAGTGCACGCGTATCGAGCGAAAATTCAAAGTCGATTTTCTCGAAAACAAAGCCTCGAACGAAAAATTGTTATTCTATATTTTCGATTTCTTTTTTCGCGTAGAATCACCCCCTTTCCGCTTGTACCACCAGTTACCAACCACCATTGATTAACATATCTTAACAACTTTTATAAACAATCTGCCACGTCTTTCGCTAACGTCACACCATCCCACATTTATATTCATATAAAATATGAAATTTGTAATCAAAAAATTTCTCCTTTTATCAAAACCTCTTATCATGGTGTTCGTTTCAGTTTACAAGAGATTATCGGAATTAAATCAAGTTCAAAGTCGATAAACCACTTTATGATAATATTTGCAAGATATCGTATAATTACCATATAACTTAATAATAGGAAAGTTAATAATTATAAACTTCGGTACACAGCTCTAACGTTAGATTACGGAGACTTTGATATTTGAGGATGGCAACGTTCTACGTACAGCAATATCATTAACTCTTGATTTACGTTGCAGCTCCAATCACGGCTAGATCACGAATCAGAATATTATTCAACGCTTTTCAAACAAACCTAACGTCGATCAATGTTCACGTTCCAATCACGTTCGGCCACGTTGAATAGCGTTTGTGCACATGTACTGATTGCTATCGTAAATCGAACGAAATTTCTTCCTGTACGAAACTGTTTCGAATGGCAACGCGTACTACAACAAACTAGAATTTCCCAGCTAAACAATAGCTGATCATATTTTCTCATTTGCAATTATTTAAACAATAGAGTCGGATCTATAGCGATGGGTTGTAGTGTGTTTCAAGCGTGTATTAGGTCATCCTTACTTAAAAGTATTTACAAATATAGATACACT
Source organism: Bombus huntii (assembly GCF_024542735.1). NCBI lineage: Eukaryota > Metazoa > Arthropoda > Insecta > Hymenoptera > Apidae > Bombus > Bombus huntii. The sequence continues at coordinate 24,585,934 of NC_066238.1, forward strand.
TGCAACAATTGAACAATACGATGAATATTTTGTTTAAAAAATTAGGATATATCGAAGAGAAAATTATAGACGTGAAAATATCTTTTCGTTTTCCTCAAATAAACACAAACACGGACAAACATCGTTTTGATTATGAGCTCTTCAGTTTCTGTGATAGAGTTCGATCAATGTTCGGTTATAATCGAATATCCCATTTTTGTTTCTCAAAGTTTCATAGAGAATTCGAACGAATCAACCATTATAAAAAGAAGTCGAAAATATAGAATAAAAATTTTTTTTTCTGTAATCTCTGTAAGTCCACACTGTTTTCACCATGTAACGAAGAGTTGGTTTTTCGTAGCGATTCGAGTCTGTCACAATGTTAGCTGTCAGCGTTTAGCGGCCATCGATCGTCACACGTTCGAAGTTTTGAGTATGTGGACGTTTTTGCGCATGCAACAGTCGTTTAAACCGTTAATCAATCGATCGATTGAACGTTACTGGGAATATAGCTGGACTTTTAGTTTGAAGTGTTTAGTGTAGTTTAATGTTTCCGATCACGCGACCATTAACTGGTTTATAGATCGGTACACAATAGATAACGTTATATACATGTATATACATTGATAATCGGTCTATTGTCATGGAGATGCGAGCTTACCGTTATAGTAATACGAACTGAGTATTCGATCAAATGTGGTATTTATAAATATTTCGAGGAATCGATTTGTGAAAAATTAGTCGTCTAAATATGAACTTTTCCTGAATATTTTTTCACGTTTCTGCTGTTTCATAGGCTGCTTCCAAATTTTACTTTTCCCTACTATAAACTTTATTTCAATATACAGGGTGGTTGGTAACTGGTGGTAAAAGCGGAAAGGGGGTGATTCTACGCGAAAAAAGAAGTCGAAAATATAGAATAAAATTTTTTTTTTTTTAATTTTTCCATCGAGACAACGATCTACAGTGAGATCCGTTATAACGATACGCGATGAAGTGCACGCGTACCGAGCGAAAATTCAAAGTCGATTTTGTCGAAAACAAAGCTTCAAACGAAAATTTTTATTTTATATTTTCGACTTCTTTTTTCGCGTAGAATCACCCCCATTCCGCTTGCATCACTAGTTACCAACCACCCTGTGTATACAATCACTCATCGCCATTTCTAACTCATTTTTTCTATTTTTTATTTTCTCGTTCTATAATTTTTGTTTTATCATTATTATTTAATCATCTTTATCATTCATTGTTAGACTGTGTAATGAATATACAAAGTACAATATATATACAGTGGCTCACGAAAATATTCGAACGCTTACATATGCAAACTTGAATGACCGAAATAATGTACATTAGAGTAATTTGCTTTGTCAAGCAGATGTCAATAGGAAGATGAAAGTCTTAAGATTACGTCAGTAAAATTTGAAAAGGATTCAACAACGTAGGTAGGAGTTACGATACATTAATTAGAAACACGCATTGTAAGTGACTCACAAAAATATTTGAACGCTACATATATTATTAATTTATTTAATATTAATATCTTGTTGAACCACCTTTAGCAGCAATAGTGTGTCTCAATCGACGTTCCATACTGTAAACCAATGATTTTGTAAAACTACACTCAACGGAGTTCCATATTTCGATAATTTTATCTTTCGATACTTGCTTTGAGATTATCTGAAATTTGTTTAATCTTTTTCCGATTTCAGGCCATAAATTTTCAATCGGATTTACGTCTGGACTTTGCGGTGCAGTAATTAACATGTGTGGTGTGTTAGATACGATCTATTTTTTCACAATTCTAGCAGTATGCTTGGGATCATTATCTTGTTGGAAGTGGAAACCTTCCAATAATCCATATCAAATTTCCGGTGCCACTGGCAGCCATGCACCCCCACATCATGACCTATCCACCTCCGTGTTTCACTGTTTGATGTAAATGTCGAATCTCCAATTTCGTATTTGGTTTTCTCCACACAAAATTTTGACCATCTGAGCCAAAAATGTTAAACTTTGACTCGTCCGAGAAGATGACATGGTTCTAAAAAGAATTATCTTTATTAATATAAGTTTTTGAAAAAGTCAATCTCTTTTTATGACTTACCGCATTAATATGTCGGGTTGGTCGGTTTGGCGTTAGACTTAGAGGCGTGTAAGGTATTTTCATTAAGACAAGCCATCGTTGTTGTTCAATGGAGATTACATTTACAATTATAAGTACAAATGTTGATTTAACAGAGTTTGACAATTAAACGTGGTGATTGGACACTCTTGATGTCAAAGACAATGTTCTTAGGTTCAATAACGAATCCACGGTCAACGGAGAAAACTCTTTGTACAATAGAATATATTTTGAAACGCAAAGTGACGTTAGCTGTGACGCTCGGTATCTTTCTGACTGACTGACAAGACGATGCGTGTAAACTCTCCAAGGTGATCACAAGAATAAAAGACTGATACGATCGCATTTGTCAATTGCGTATTGACCGGGGATATCGACAAAATTCCAGGCGCCGTTACTAGGCAGATCCGCGTAGAGCCGTCATTGCTCCTGCCCGGGGCTTGTTTGTTAATACAGCGCGTGTCCCTCGATATTGGTACTTCTTCTGTTAAGTAAAAACGTTCATCCCGTGACCGTGGCTACGTTCGGCGACCAGTTGCGTCACCTCGAGCCCAAGCCCACTGTCGCAAATCTCGGGCAAACATAATCAGATCGTATCACAACTACTGCTTCTAAGTTCTATTATTCAAGTACAGCTATAATAAACAGTTTAGACCAAAGTATCGGGGATCTTCCAAAAATTCCAAAAGAAAGGCCCGATGTCCCTACATCTCCGACAAATATATGATTTCTTTCGCGGTACTCCGCCATGAAAATCATTGTTTCGTAAGATTCGTCGACATAATTCTGGGTGAATTTCTTTATGAAACATATCAGCTACCATACTTGCGAGTTAAGGAGCGGATGCAGTAGGATTTTTTTTTAATTCGCGAATGATAACTTTCTCCTCTTGCAGTCAATTTCTTTGGTCGACCTGATCGAGTTCTGTTTGCAAGTGTTCCCTCATTCTTTGACTTTTTTATGATATAACGTATTGCGGACTTACTTCTGTTCACAATTCCGGCAAACTCGTTATATGATTTGTCATCCACATGTAATCGGAATATTATTTCTCTTTTACACTTTTTTTTCAGGCTTTCTGGTATTCATTTTAAATATTATTGTGCATACTTTTACGTTACTGTTACTGCAACGATGTCCCAACATCAAGTGAACGTACCAATATTTTCATTTAGCGATGATGTTTACGTTCGCTGCAAAGGAAGATGAAAAACTATTAACAGTGTTACAGCGTTCGAATACTTTTGTAAGACATCATGAATATTTCTAATAAATGTATCATAACTCCTGTCTATATTATTGAATCGTTTTCAAATTTTACATCAGAAAAATTTGAAATTTACTTACTTATTAATTGTATATATACTATACTTATTATTATACTATATTTTACGTATTAATTGAAATTTGTAAGTGTAAGCGTTCGAATACTTTCGCGAGCCACTGTATCTAATTTAGTTATTATAGTTCGATGTATGTAGAATGACAAGGTCGAGCAAATTATCATAATAGATTGATCTAATTTTTAAATAAATTCTGTATATGTAAGAAATATACAAACTACATGCAGTATGCGAACTAGAAAATATATATTTTTGAGACCCTTTAATAATGAAATGTATTCCTATCAAAACTCTACGTGTTTTCTCTCCACTTCTACATCGCTACATAATTCAATTACGATTTAGTTGCCACTACATACTTTACATCACAGTTCAAATGCAAGGGACTTAGAATTCAGAATCGAGGATCAGTCTAATATCATATGCACGCATCGTGCTGTGTCACTCACGTCGTCTTGGTTAGAGCATAAAAGGCAGCTTGTGGTTTAATGTAAACGTATTCGACAAACCTTTGGAATAAAAGATCAAAGTGATTTCTCTTCTTCAAAAATTTAAGAAAAATCAATCTCATATAAAATTTATTCGCTGAAGAAGTAACTTACTTATCGATTTATTTATAACTTTATTTTATTTTATTGTTATTTATTTATTTTACTTATATGTATTAATTTATTTATAAAGATACATGTGTTTTTTATTTAAAAATTCCGATAATATATCTTTACATTCTTCAAATCATTTTTATAATATCCTTCGAAACTAATGAGAGACGAACGAAATTATTACTTAAAGCAACATTAATTTTCAGAAGATAGATTTTTTTATTTTTCTGGGTTTGGTTTCAACAAAAGTACATATCACATCGGATTCTCCTTTATTCTTTATTTATTATTATTTATTATTTATATTTAGAGGTAAATTAAAGGAAAAAAGAATTTAATAAAAAATTCCTATTTTTATATCGTAACAACATTAACATATATTACACAATGTTATGAATACTAAAATACTGTAACGCAATAATTTTTCCACTCTTTAATGTAAACAAATAAAACGAAAAGGTACTGATTTCATTGAAACTAAATGTTAAACTAAAGTTCACTTGCTTATATTTACATATACATATTATAGCATAGTGTACGTATATATATACATATTATAATACAGTATACGCACATATATACATTTAATGTATATATGCATGTCGGGTTAACATTAGAATTTAAGGCGCGTAACGATTCTTCGTTTGAATTAGCCATCGTTTTACAAAACAGAGATTATATTTACGCGTATATACAAGATTTTACAAAATATTATGAATATTGAGTTTAATGAATAATAAGATTAACAAACAATAAGTTTAACTAATGATTAGATTAAAGAATAATAAGTTTAACAAATAATAAGATTAACGAATAATATGTTTTACGAATAATAAGTTTAACGAATAATGAGATTAACGAAAATAGGTTTTACGAATAATGAGATTAACGAATAATAGGTTTTACGAATAATGAGTTTAATAAACGCTATTAACAATGTTCTTGGGTTCAAACGAACCCACGGTCAACGGGATAACTCTTTACTATGCGTAGAACAATTTTAGACACAAAAATACGATTGCTGAGATGCTCGGTAAACTGCTCGATGTATCACTTTCCAAGGCGATCACACGAATGATGATCTGATGAAAATCTTTCTCGCTGTACGACTGCATTTGTTTGTTATATGCTTGCCGGAGGCATCGAGAAGGTTCCAATCGCCGTTGCTAGGCAGTTTCTGCCAAGAGTTTGTTGTATACTCTTTGGAAGCATCGAGAAAGATCCAAACGCCGTTGCTAGGCAGTTTCTGTCTGGAGTTTGATTGCTAATACAACGTGTGTCCCATTATATCGACATCTCCAAAGTACAATTCTATGTGATTTCTAGAGAGAACTATACAAACGATCCACACCTTCGTCAGACAAAACGTTTATCCCGTGATCGTGGCTACGTTCGGCGACCGGTTATCACCTCGAACCCACTTTCGCTATCACAAATATCGAACAATTACAATCAGATCGAATGACAACAATTGCTTAATTACAGCTATGATAAAATCTAGGCTAAAGCATTAGAAGACTTTCCCAAAATTGCAAAGGGAAAGCTCCGGTTTTCCTTTCGTCTCCGACATGTAAATAATACGAATTACACATATATATTTAAGAAGCTAATAATTTTAATTCTTTAACCTTAAGAAGTGATACAAGAATTGGATTATGATGTGTTAGTGTTTATAACATTGTATAATATACGTGAATATTGTTATAAGAATGGGAATTTTTAATTAAATTTTAATTATCTGTACACTGAAAGAAATACTAAAAACAGTCATCCAGAAACAACTGATAAGCTATGGAGCCAAAAATATTAATTTTTAGAATCCTTGTCTGTCTGCTTCTCCGTTTATACTCGCGTCATGTAAAAAGAATTGAACGGAGTTTGATGGGATTTCCTGTTATATAGCCTAGTGCCCGGGAAAGAAAATAAGGTATGTTTCATCCCAACCCGTTTTGTAGAAGCTAAAAAGTAGCTTGGCATCCGAGTTGTATGCATTTCCATGTTTGATAGCGGTCAAGCAACGATGATTATTGTTTACATTGTGTTTGTTCTAAAACTGAACCCTTTTATAATAATAATATTTTTTACTACGGAGAATATCCTCACTGTTAGTATAGAAAATGCGTAGCTATTTCATTCATAAAAATTCATCTGCTTGAAAATTGTTCCGTGTTTTAATAGCCCACGCGAACCAAGTTGCGTGCGAAAGTTAGTAACATGTGAATAATACTTGCGTGTTTATGGCATATAAACATGCATCAGCTGATCATTTGCCCGTGTCTATGTAATCAAAAGAGTTTGGTTAGGGCCATTAGACCTGTAAAGAAGAAATCTACCGTATTTCTTTCTCTTGGAAACCCTAGGAAATACTAGTAAAAATCATAAGCTTATTACCGCACTTCTTGGAAACGTACATACATATGTAACATGACATTGTACCCAGAACTGTATTTACAATTTCTTTGTAATTTGCATTTGGTCTTCTTCTCTTTTAGCGCAAGAAAGCTTTTTTTAAAAAAGAAAATAGATTTGTAATTCAAAGTTGGTATATTGGTCACGGTCAACTATGTTTATCTTTTAATTAAAAACAGTAAAATAAAATTTCTTCTTCATTTTAGGTAAAGAAATAAAAATATACTATACTCTCCGTTGTATCTGTTGAAATTTCTTCAAGGATACTCGAAGAGAAACAAAAACGCCTTGTACTTCAAACATCCTCTAACTAAACAATGCGGGAGACAACCACGGTAGAGTTGGATATCTAGCAAACTGTCGTGAGAACTACACAGGTAGTACCATTTCTCAGAAACTTTGAAGGCATTAGTTTTCCTCGCACGCAAATGTATATGCTAGGTAATACACTCATAAATCACCCGGTCACGAAATTTTAAGATTTTTATGGTGTATAAGAAGTTAAACAGTTACGCTCCTTGGTCAGACCTTAACGAAAACTCTCTATTCAATTAAGAATCACTTTAGCGAGGTCGGACTAAGTCGGTTCCTTTTCTGAGCTGCAGTTAATCTTTTAAAATCCTCGGGTTGCTATAAATTCTTTCTTTTACAGTTTGGCATTACTTCTTAACTATTTTTAGTCCCCGAATTATCAGTATGCTAAAATGAATCAGGTACACTCAGATACAGAGTGCACCATTATACACCATTAGACTCATTTATTCGCAACTTAATAAATATGTCGGGGTGGCGTTGAGGATCAGGTTGGGGGCGTTCGGCGAGTTCCCCTGAGGGGCAGCCATCGTTGCGATATCACAAGAACACCGTTTATTAACACAACCTGGCGATTAGATGCTCGCGGCACTGGTGACGATGGTCTCGGGTTCGGTAACGAATACGCGGCCGACGGGGTGATAGATATGCTTAGTAGAACTCAAACATGCACTGCTCGCTGATCGTAAGGCGCTCCGTGCTTCATCGATCAGATCTCCAGGAAGAATGAATACTCGTCCCGAGGATGCCGTCCGGCCAAGGACGTGCGGCGGAGGGGTGTCTGAGGATACCAGACCCTCGTGTCCGTCGACACCGCTCCCGATGGGTCGCTTTTGGGACCAAGCTGCCTGTCCGTTAGGAAAATCTTAATTGCCGGAAATAACCCAGGTTTTATGGCGGGTCCTCGGGCTAGCGGTACTCGTGCCGTGCAAGTGCCTCGACCTTGGGTATTCATTGTCTGAGGGACCCGTTGGAATGTTTTACTGCCCGGTACCTCTATGGGTACTTCCTGTAATGAGGGTCATACTATTGCTCTATACCTTTGCTAGACAAAGCGCCGTTCCGGTGTTCTTCTCTCTCCGACAAATATATATGTCGAAGATGAGGGAACATCGGGGCCTTTCTTTTGGAATTTTTGGGAAGATTCCTAATACTTTAGTCTAGACTATTTATTATAGCTGTGCTTAAATGATAAAACTTAGAAAGAGTTGTTATGATTCAATCCTATTATATTTGCCCGAGATTTGCGACGGTAGGCTTAGGCTCGAGGTGACACAACTGGTCGCCGAACGTAGCCACGGTCACGGGATGAACGTTTTTACCTAACAGAGAAGTGCCAATACTGTTGGACACACGTTGTATTAACAATCGAACCCCGGGCAGGAGCAATGTCAGCTCTACGCGGGTCTGCCTAGCAACGGCGGCTGGAATTTTGTTGGTATCCTCGGCCAATATGCAACGAGCAAACGCGATTGTAAGGAGAGGAAAATTTCCATCAGTCTTTTATTCTTGCTATCACCTTGGAGAGTTTTCACATCGTCTTTACGTGCATTATTAAACCGAGCGTCATAGCAAACGTTATTTTGCGCTTCAAAATATATTCTACGTTTAACAAAGAGTTACCCCGTTGACCGTGGATTCGTTAATGAAACTAAGAACATTGTCACTAACATCTCGAGTGTTTAATCACCACCGTTATTTGTCAAACTTTGTAAAAATCAATATTTATATCAGTAAATATAATCTGTATTGTACAACAACGATGGCTAGTCCGAATGAAGATTCGTTACATGCCCATAAACCTAACGCTAATCCGACATATATATATATATAACGTAATAAGTTTGATTACAATATATTTTTAACGTATCTGTGTTTTGTTATAAATTCTAGTTTAATTATTTCAAAATTAACGTTCGAGTCTACAATCCTTTACGAGCGTAGTTGAACGCATTCACACGATACAATTTTGAGTCGCGTTGACTTTTACTAATTAAGTTATGAAGCCTGTGACTTTTTGATTTCGTATTGCGTTCATTCGCTCCTGCATTTCCCCGTTTTTTTTTCAGGTCTGTACTTTTCCTAATCTCCTAACGGCACTCGGGGCTATATGTCGGTTTTCTTTTTATTATTTAATTTGTACTTTACAATTTGTCCAGCTGGACATTCGGTAAATTTTTCTAGTTTAAATGTCGGGTTGTCCAACTTTCTAGCGGCTCATCGATTTCGTATTGAGTTTGTCTGTGCCTTCCTTCCTAGCGACTCCCCTATTTCACATGGAGTTTATTCACAAAGTTTTAACTTGCTGCAGCTCTCTAACCTCAAGTCAGGTTCATCCGCACCTGATTCCATGCTAGAGATTCCTTGACTACGCGTTAGATTTGTTCTCGCTTAAAATTATTTTAGCAGCTGCCGGATTTCGTGTCAGGTTCGTTATGTACCTGCTTTACATTTACGACCACATTCCACAAAATGACTCACGCTGTACGTAGTCTCGGTTCGTAACAAGTAAAGCACAGTAAGTTTATGTAAGATTTTCTGTAAGTGTGTATGAATCTCACATTTTTGGATAATAGTATGTTGATGCAATATATGCAAGTTTATAAAGATATAATAAGTACTGCATATACAGTTCATAAAATAGTTTTTATATTAATATGGTGATTAAATAAAAATATATTTATTTATTATTGCTTCTACTATTATACTATTTCTCTTCTTATATGTCTACCTCCCCTCTTTTCCACTCTATTCTATTGCACTCCCTTAATTATTTTATCTCTAAAAACTAAAACTAGAAACTACAAATTAACAACTACTGACTAAAAACTATTGAAACTTTGGGCTCTTGCCTCCTTGCTGTGCTTCCTTCCTGTCGTTCCTCCCCGTCTTGTATTGCCCTTCTCTTCTTTATTATTGCTTTTAGTTCTGTTAAACCTTCTCCAGTCTCATTTAGCGTTTTTCCTATGTCCTTTGATCCTCCCGTTATTTCACATTCTTCTTTACATGTCTCAGGTCTTCTTCTTTTCTTTTACATAGTCTGCATCTTTTTTCTCCCTCTTCTTTCCAGTATTTCCTTGCTTTGGTCTCGTTTCCAAAATAAAAATATAATTATATCAAAATAATTGAAATAATATGGAAAGTTCCGGTATATTACTTTACCTTTTACAAATAAATATACTTTAATAAATGAATATACTTACTAGTAAAGACATTCATGTAATGTAATGTGTACTTTCAGCAATAAAGTCAACCAACACATACTAGCCAATTTTATATAAACCAATTTCTTAATATCATATTACTTTCTTCTCAGTGAACAACTGAATCCAAAAGCGAGGTCCTAAAAACAATTCGACATTTATTTCTAATACATACACTCTCACTTACCTATCCATACAATGCGAGTAAACTTAGATATACCATTTTACAGTCTATTATTTTACTCCCTAATCTTTCTTATCATACCCTCTAGAGTCTTTTGGAGCATAGTATTATTATTATTATTATTATTGCTTAATCCGTGCCTTTCGGCTTTGGCCGAACTTTCTTACATCTCTTATGTCTATTTCTCTTCTTATATGGCTACCTCCCCTCTTTTCCACTCTATTCTATTGTTCTACCTTACTTAGTCTAAAAACTAAAAATTAGGAAGTATAAATTAGCAACTAATGACTAAAAACTACTGCAACTTTGGTCTTTAGCCTCCTTGTTGTGCCTCCTTCCTGTCGTTTGCCCTTCTCTTCTCTATTATTGCTTTCAGTTCTGTTAAACCTTCTCCAGTCTCGTTTAGCGTTTGTCCTATGCCCTTTAATCCTCCCGTTATTTCACATTCTTCTATTACACGTCTCAGGCCTTCCCCTTTCCTTCTGCATAGTCTGCATCTTTTTCCCCCTCTTCTTTCCAGTATTCCCTTGCTTTGGTCTCGTTTCCACATCTGAATCTTGCCAGTATTCTTCTATCCTCCCACTTCATCTTCCCTTCTAAGTACTTTGATAATTTTTCTTTGGCTATGTTTCTGTAGTATATATTATACTTGGATTTCCTTATCCTTTTCCCCCTCTCTTCTGCTTCTCTCTTTCTTCTTTCTTTTATAATTTGGTCTGCTGTCATCCTTTCTTGCTCCTCTCCTGCTTCTACCTGCGTCCCTCGCTTTCTCACCTCTCCTAATCCCTTCTTTCTCTTTCTTGCTCTTTTCCCTTCATGACCATTTCCCCATTTTCTCTCTCTTTCCTTTATACACTCTTTTAATAATTTCTTTTTTGATTCTAGGGCTTTCTCTTCGTACCTCGCTGCTCTTTTTAATGCTTTTTCTTTTATTTCTATTATCTCGCATTCTTCTATCAGTATATAATTTGGTGTTATCATATCTAAGCCTAATATCCATTTCGCATATCTTCTTTGTACTCTATCCAGTCTTTCTTCCATGTTCCAGCCCCATACCTCTGCTTTAGAGCATAGTAATTATAGCGAAATAATTATTCAGCAAGTAAAATCTTCTCGGTGAATCGTATTCTCTACGATGAAACTCAACGCTTGAAAGTTCGTCCATTACCATCTATCACGGCTGGAGATAGAATAGCCGATTTAGGAACAATTGATAATTGCCAAGTTGTCCAGATAGAATTAACCGGTTGTTGAGCCTTTGAGTGCGTTCGTGTGTGTGGCGTATGTATGTATACCTTTAAGGAGCCTGCACACGATCGATAGTATTGATAATATTTCCCACTGAAGGAAAAGAGGAAAGCCGCAGTTGAAAAACACGATCAGTTTTATTTCCCGTTTTACATGGAAGAACAATTTTAAAATTCAATATGACATCAACCAATTGTATATCAAAACTATTTTTTCAGTTGACTTTTGGATCAAATATCTGTTTTTGTCACTTTTTTTTTAACGAGTATTAGTAACATTACTTCTGCAAACTAATATTAATTAAGTTAAATTAATGTAACATGTAAACTATCATTTGTTTCTTACGAAACTTATGCAGTTACCGCATATTTTTAACAGACTTAAATAAACTTAAACTTCTTCTATGTACTTATGGTGCATATTAAAATACTTTCTTTTAGCCACGAAATGATACAAATATCAAAAATTCAAGAAAAATGGTCTTATCATATCTTTCCCGCTTGTTATAAGTTGTATCTTGTCTTCAAGATGCTACGTAATATATTGAATAGTACACTCTACTAATACTATACTGAATAGTATATTTTGAATAGTTTCGAAGTTAGAAAAAGTGTATGCTTAGCTATAATAATTCCTTTTCTTTAAAATGTTATATAAAATCGCAAACGATATTCACGAATTTATTGGAAAAAAATTGCTTTGAAGAATGCAGCTATTTATTTCAATTATTATACTTTAGCATGAACTACAACACATCTCAATAGCAACGAGTGTTCGTTGTGACATGAAACTTGAAATCCAACCGTTTCTTTAATTAACTCTGTGCTGTCAATAATTACTGTTAATATTCCAAACATTTATTAGTATCGACGCTCGGATCGCAAAATATCAAAATTTTCGTTAATTCAATCTCGATATTTCACTATCTCACAGGATATCATGTATATTAAATACTATAAATTGTAAATGTTAAAGAAAGAGGAGCCAGTCCCAATGGCCTTGACATTGACGTATATTGTCAAGGACATTCTTGTGAATAACCTCTGGAAGGTTTCAATCGTTGCTCGTTATCGCTCAAAAAGTTATTAATAGAAATATGTTGCTACTACTATGTAAGTACATTGCATTTTGCTTATACATAAATACATACACATATGTAACCACGAACACAAACGTAGTCGATGCGATAGCCGCGTCTATTTTCCAGTTTTCTTCAAACAAACACTGCACGTATTGCTCGCTCGTTGGCAAAAAACCTAACACAACTCGATACCAACTGCACGTGAGAATGAAAGGGCTAGGAATTTTTGGCTGAAAAGGATTTTTGTTAAAAATTCCCCGTTGTTTCGCTTCGCTCACATATGGCATTGGTATTGAGTTGGACTAGATTTTGGCGAGTCAGTGGAGCGATTGAGCAACGTGCGCGGTATTTCTTTACCATACGTAAATGAATAAATTCCGTAGATTTGTAAAAGATACTTTTTCTTAATAATCTTTAAGGAACAACGCGTTGGACGGTTATAACCTTCTAAAGGTTACTCAGCAAAGAGTCCTTAACGCGTGTCAAGGTCAAGGTCAAGATCACTTTATAAACATATACTAAATATTAAATATTAAATACCAAGTATACATTACGTAATAATAATATTGATTAAATCGTTATTGATAATAATATCGATCAAAATTTAGATATTTTGCGATTCAAGCGTCAATTCTCATATGCAGCGAGGATATTGTCTATTACGGTGACCGTATACGATTAAAGCTCAATATTTTGTGATGTAATTATTACGACAATATTATCGATTATGTATGGGTCTCTATAGGTATCCGTGTGTAACACTTTGAAAAGTCGAACAGACGGAATGCTCGTGACAGGAACCTTCGTTTAAGCAACGGGCTCGAGCAACGTATATGCAAACGCGATTCGATTAACTTAATTACAGGAATCACGAAATCTGTTAGTCCAACAGGGCTCGGGGTCTATTCATGGCAGCTCGAGCAAGCGGTCCTTTGAATATGGTCGATGGAACACGTGGTGTAAAATTCGCCGGCTTTCCACTAGCAGGCTTCGGAGGAGGGTGCAGAGCCGACGGAAGCTGCCAGTGGTTACCCAGCAAAGCCTCCAATCGATACAGCTTCCCTTTACGTCCTACGCCCTACGCCCCTTTCGTTTGGGTGTGGTAGTGGTGCTACTATCGGGCTACCTGTTAGATATGCTACGTGTATACATTTTATTTTGTTTGGTCCGTCGACGTTTAGAATGTTTATGCACCCATTTTGCACAATTCGGTTATAATATTATGAAATTTTGGAAATGTCAGTTTCACAGCCAGTGCCGTATTGTGAAATTGTACAAGTTATAAAAGCTATAAACTATTAGTATTAGCGGGTCCTTTCCCATAATTGGTACAATTTTCATACGAAAATACATGACATTTTTTAGAAGCAAAATTTCTTGCACGGTTCAACTAATATTATTTTTGAGCTTTTATAGGCTACAGATAACGAATTATTGATATCAATAGATCGTTTTGCACAATGGGGACAATTTTGATAATAAGGTGAACAAATTTTGTGTAAGTAACTTTTACAACTTAACAATTGTTCGTATTATAAAATTATAGAAATATCATTGTATCTTATAATCGCGAAATTATATAAGTCAATGATTTATATTGCTTGTTACTTGCCATAGTAAACTATTGTACGAGAGAGTTTTGACATCGTAAATTTTCTATACCGCAACACGTTCATTACTAGTATCACATATATACAATGTACATGTACAATGTACGACCTAAGATTAATTTAGATTTAATTTTGAGCTGCACAATATGGTACTGTGCAAAATCGTGAGTCGTCCATGATAGTGATCTTTTAGTAACAACTAATTATATTTTTAGGAGATATTTGCAAATGGAGACTCAAACTGGAATTTTATTATATCGTTAATAGGGATAGAAATCGAGATAAAAGGTTTCTGAAAATATAAAAGACATACAAGTATAGTATGTACTATAAAATAGATTAAATAAAATAGTGTATTATATACAATGCAATGTTGTAAAAATTTTTGCAAAAAGAAAAAGGAGTCAGAAATACAACTACATGATATCTGGACACTTTTGACAGTCACTTGTGACATGGTGTATCTTTATAGTATTTGCAATGGGTAATTTGAATTTTTGTTTTCTCTTATAAATTTCATGTTTACTTGTTGGTTAAGTTAATGTATACTAAAGAATAGAAATATTTATGAAGAAGATACTAAATTGATCTTAGCACGTAACGATATTAATAAATAATATTATAATAAATAATTATAATAAATAATGCTACTAAATAACAAATAAATAATAACTAATAAACGACAAATCAATAATTACATAAAAATTAAAAAATCGAGAAAGCAAAATGTTTCGGTTCAAACCTAAATTTCTTCAGTTGATCCAATGTTGCTATAGTTGATCCAAGTGCGAAGAATAATGTTAGTTTCATTGTAATCGCATCTTGTTGCAGCAAAATATGTTTATAGGGGTGGAAGCTTCGGACCTTGGTGGAAGCTATTTGGAAGATATATCTTACTTTTTGGAATTTTAGCGTAGCATTGTTCAAGGAAGTTGTCAACTTTCAAGATAATAAATAACAGGTTTATAAATTTATAACATATCGTAAGCAGTTTTAGGAAAGTTTTGTTGAGAATATATTGCCCATTTTTCTCTTTCCCTTTCACTTTTCACTTCGCCTTATTATATTATCTCCTTGGCAATGAAAGAGAGCAGAGAGCAGTCCCACTAATGAACTGTGACAAAAATTTCCATATATCCAAAATTACCTTTTCTAGAAAGCGCAGGGTTTTTTACAACGTACTTTCGTAGATTGCAAAAATCAGAATTCATGGAATTTATGGAATTTTGGAGAAACAAACGCATGATTTGTTACTAATTTTAGTAACTATTAGAGTTACTTTAACCTTAATGTTAAGTTTCTTACGTCTCTTGGGTCATTTTTGACCCAATAGTGATTTATATTGTTAACAATTTTTTTAAATATGAGAAAAAGATAAAAAATTATCGTTGATATACACTTCTTATACCAATTTCATGATAATAATTTTTCTTGAAATGTCACAAACTTTTTGTTTATTACAAGAGCGATGTTGGAATATACAAATTTGAATAGATCACGCAAATTCAGCAGAATGAAACCGTTATATGCTTCAAATCCCTCTTTATAATGATCGAGTTAATCAAAATTTGCAGGGTGGTTGGTAACTGGTGGTACAAGCGGAAAGGGGGTGATTCTACGCGAAAAAAGAAGTCGAAAATATAGAATAAAAATTTTTCGTTCGAGGCTTTGTTTTCGAGAAAATCGACTTTGAATTTTCGCTCGGTACGCGTGCACTTTAGCGCGTCTCGTTATAAGGGATTTCACTGTAGATCGTTGTCTCGATTAACGTTATTTTTTTAATTTTTTAAATTTTTATTCTATATTTTCGACTTCTTTTTTCGCGTAGAATCACCCCCTCCCCGCTTGTACCACCTGTTACCAACCACCCTGTATAACTCGCATGGCGATATTATGTAACGTATAAATGTAGATTATGTAAAGTATCTACCTCTAAGGTATAATTCTTTCGTATGGAGCGTGAATTGGATGTAAAGAGAAAGTTTTGTACGCCCATAGGAGATTCAATAAAATATTATTGCAAGATCTAATCTTAATGTTTCCTATAACAATTCAATCTACTAATCGGTTAAGGATCAATGTTGTATTATCGCAACGGGTTTATTACATTGTCTTTTACAATGCACTTAAAATTTCAAGAATTTGATTAGTATATTTTTCGTTATTATTTCTTCGAAGTCCTACAATTTGATTAAATTTGAAGAAATTGAAGTATCTTACAGTACCGTGATGAACTACTTCTTTCAAATTATAAAAACTCTTTCCGTACCTCCGATTGGTATAATGGGCTTCTGTAATGTATCCATTATTGTAATACATTTTATAACTCGATGAAACAGTTAGTTATTTCTTATTAATATTACTGTTGAGAATTGTGGATCTTTGAAGCCGAAATAATGTTACAGGAACACTAAATTTACACTTGGGATTAATATTAGAATAGTAATATATTTATTTTATGGACGATTTCTTATATATTCATCGATACACACTTGCACGCGTCTCAGCGCTTTCTTCTATACCCGACTGTTAACCGACTGGATAGTTTACATTCATCCACCTCATTACCTCCACACACTGATACCCACATACAAGCATCTCTATTACGCATTTAACCCAGTCTAGCACAGAAAATGATACATATCTCAATAGTTACATTTACGCAACTTTTACACGTTATTACATTGCCTGGTCCTCAATGGTCAAATTAATATTTTATCTTACGATCAGCATTTGCGAATGTGCAAGATAGGTATACTTGTGAAATGAATAATCAATTGGTTTACTATATGGCAGTATAAATTCATATATTACACGCAGCATTTTTGTTCAACCTCGAAATAACAAAAAATGGAACTCACTATTATTTTATAACTTTCAATGTTCGACATTGCGGCAGTTAACCACGAATATACCTTTGAAACACGTTAACCACATAAAATTAATTCCGGGCATTGCAGTGCGGATTCGTAAAACATACGAAGCAAACCCCATGAAATTCGATTTTCAACGTTTAAAACCAACATTTTGTAAATCTGATTGTCCCGAATTCTCTCGTGTATCACAATCTATCGAATATTCCAGTCCCATCGCGGCACTCGTTCTTCCCCTGTATCAACTGCTATATGCGACAGTATCCACCAGAATTTCCACTCGAACACAACGATAACATAATATCATAAAAAAGCAGTACACGCTCCTATACACAGTGACGAGCAAAAGTGTAAACACACTCTGCTGATTTTATGGAAAAGGCGATAATACGACTAATTTTCCAAGTGATCGGTAAAGATTAGGTAACAGTAACTACAAGCTGCGTCTGATTAACGAAATGTAATAGTTCATTTTCATTAACATTAATAATGTACAGAACATTTTACAAAAATGGACATCTCGAACCGTGTTTACAGTTTTGCACTTTAATTATACTCGTCGAATTAAGGTTTCAACCTAGTATTTCGTCCACTTTCCTTTACTTTTTTTAATGCTTTTAATCTACGAGGCGTACTGTCAATTAAATTTTTAATTATTTGTGGTTCTATATCGTACCATTCCTGTTATGTTTTTTCCCATAATTCATGAACACTTGAAGGTGGATTATTACATTTTGCCAGCCTTCTTTTCAAAATGGACCATAAATTTTCGATCGGATTCATACGCGGATTTTGTGCTGGCCACTTCATCACAGAAAATTTTTGATTTTCTAGCCAGGTTTTAACTATTTTTGCAATATGCTTAGGATCCTCGTCTTATTGAGATACTACTTCACGTTCATTATATCCAATAGAATTAACTACAGAACGTAAATTGCTTTGTAGAATGGTCAAATAATGCTCTTTTCGCATTATACCTTCGATTCGAACTAAGAGACCAACGCCTCTGTGAGTAAAGCAACCCCAACACATAATTGAGTCACCTCCAAACTTTATAGTTTGTTTTATATCACCTGGTTGATCGTTATTCTCGGATGAAGTCCAATACCAGGACCTTCCGTCGGATTCGAATCTGTTAATTTTTGTTTCGTCACTCCATATAACTCTTTTCCAATCCTCGGTCGTCCATTCTTTGTAGGTGTCAACAAATTGTTTTCGTAATTTAATATTTTTGTTTGAAAGAACTGGTTTACTTTCTTTTTCCTTCGCTCGTAAACAAATTCTCTTTAAAGAGCGACGCGAATGGTCCATTCGCTAGCACTTATTTCGATTTGCTGAGCAGCAATTTTTGGTGTTTTGTAACTATCCGACCGAGTACAGTGTGCAATTTCACGTGCTGCTCTATCCGAAATAAGTCGCGGTCTACCGTTTTGTGAAGAAATTGGTGCACTAACATACCTTTCTCTTATTCTTGCAACTATCGCATGACTGACACCATATTTTTCTGCAATTTGCAGCAACGACAAACCTTTATCACGCAAACAAATAATACTGTTCTTTTTATCTTCACTAAGTGGCTTCATCTTGGATTAAGCATATCAAACTGAAAAGTCATCTAACAATGGTGTGGAACAGTTGATTGCGAAACAGTGGACAATCAGTGCTTATTGCCAGTTTCGTTTCCCTGACATTTACACGCTATCATAAGCGTTTCTGACGAAACGTGCAAAACTGTAAACATTGTTTCAAAACACAATTACTATAAAATATTCTGTACATTATTAATGTTAATGAAAATGAACTATCACATTTCGTTAATCAGACGTAGCTTGTAGTTACCGTTACCTAATCTTTACCGATCACTTGAAAAATTAGTCGCAGTATCGCCTTTTACATAAAATCAGCGGAGTATGTTTACACTTTTGCTGGTCACTGTATACAGTGACTGTGTATGCAAGGTCGTTGTATTTATTATACCATTTACACAATATTAATCAATCAGATCCGAGTACATGTAGCAAATTTTGTATCATTTAGTAGTACTTTTATACGTATAATTACAAACATTTGATACTACGAGAATGTACGACAGAGGTATGGAATCTTATAAAAAAATATTTCACTAGAAAATAACCATTACTGGCGCATACCAATGTACTGGCAATACTTTTTGCAGCCACTGTACATATTTCAATTTTGTACAATCACGTTTCGGCCCGTAATTGCAATTTCACCACGACGCGTTTTACGGCTGTTTCCTGAGCGACATATTTCCACTGGATCAATGAGCACATGTAAATTCTAGCGATGGATTCGAGTAGATTCAAACACTTCTTAGGTATTTGAAAAATATTAACAGCATTAGTTATACGCAGACTGATATTATCCAGTTAAACTAATATAGTCTTGACCATCGAATGAAAATCACTCGGAACTATCAATATTTTTCATATCTTCGTTTGGGAAACTTGACCGAGTTCTAAGAACAAAATCTATTGTTTGCTAAGGTGTTATATAGTGTTTATACACGTGCCTTTCAACAATTTGTGTTTTTCCCTCATTGCAGGTTATACCCTTTCCAATATGTTCCACCTGCATCAAGGTATTACGTTTTTATTACTTTGCGAAACATTCTGTACCTTGTATTTAAATTTTAATGACAGAACTTTCATATCCGCGTACATGCGTGATTTTACTAGGTTTCAGACATTTTCAGTGATGTGGAAATAAGACATACTTAATAATTAGAAGAACTAAGATCAGTTTGCCACTTATCTGACATAGTATACGTGTAGATACAGACATATGTTTCGGTGTTATGTTATGTGTTAATTCGGTGACCAGAGACGATGAATTATTATATTTATTATTATTTATTTTAGTCCGTGCCTTTCGGCTTTGGACGACTTCCAGATTACATCTCTTACATTGTCTTTGCTTATATTTAACGCTTATCCTTCTTTGGCTTTTGCTTCCTTGCTGTGCTCCCTCTCTGTCGTTCCTCCCCCTCTTCCGTTGCTCTTCTCTTCACTATTATCGCTTTCAGATGAATCATTATAAATGAATTATTATAGTAATTATGAATTATTATACTATACTGTTAAATAATTATTATACCGTAAATTGTTACAAACTGAACATCAGGTAATGAATTTGATCCTGATTTAAGTTGCACATTGAACTTGATCCTATCGGTAGCAGACTGATGCAGATGCGTGTGTTAATTACTCTCCAAAGGGTAAAGCGCGTTGTAGTAGGGTTTTTGAATGGGGAATCAGTCGCGCGGAATGAATCGCATTTCATGCAACAATCGAATGAAAGATATTGCTACACAAAGGCTAGGGGTGAATGCATATTTACGGACAAACGACGAAATATTGGCGTATCAGTGAAATCGTCGGTTACTATCCGATCGATTCGATCACCGATGCATCTTTCAATATTGGTAATTACGCCAGTGCATGGGGATAACGGTTCCCTGCATCTAATTTTCTCCTTAAATGATCCCAGTGCCGTCGCGTGACGTCTCATTGTAACGCTATCGGGGGTTTTGGAATTTATGGTGGGGAAATTTGTCGAATTGTTTGCGTATGTTCGATGAATCAAATTTTTTCTTAAATTTCAGTTTCGTTGATCTTTTCTGGTGTACTAACAGAGCTGATGTTTCTTATGGGAAACAGTTAAGTTAAATACATTAAAAATAACCCTTAAATACGTAATACGTATTACTATTTAATAATATAAATTATATTTTCTGATGTAGGTATCAATGCTTACTGTGTGTGTACAGTGTGTACAAAGCTTATTGTGTACGTCAATGTATTCATATCGGCAGGATATAAAATATCAACGCGCGTATATAAATGAATAAACGGTGAGTTCGTTTGAAAATAGATTACTTTTCGTTTTATAATTTTTGCATGCTGTGAATCAAATATCTTTCTTCATGTGTGAGTATAGGATATTATTACGTTAATGGTATAAATAATTAAACAAGTAACTGGTAAAAGAAATAATTTATTGTATTTTCACAATAATCAGTTTGCGATTTATTGACTAATTCTTTTAAAAATTGCTTTCTCTATGGATTTGCGTTCTATAGGCTGATTTAAAAATGTTTTATCATATTTGCAAAGGTGATGCATTTGAAAGTTAGAGAATGACAGATGATAATTAAAAAGAAGATGGGATAAAATTTTGTCTCGCAAGTTTTCAATCCAGATTGAAACTAGAATTCTCAACTTTGTTGGCAGATACAATGAATTGAAGATTATCGATTATCAGTAACTCATTGATACTAGATTTGATTAAAACTGGGTTCTGGAAACGATATTGTTCATGAGATAGCCTCATTTGACGTGTTAAAATTACTCATTCCAAGATATTCTCATCTTATGAAAAAGTAATCAAAGAACGTAGCAAAGAACGAACTAGTTCTAAGTTACTCAAATAAAATAAAATAAAATCTAAAATTGTAAATGTTAATTAAAATTTCATCTTGAAATAACTTTGAAAACGTATCAGAACGTGCTACTTTTATATTTACTTTTGATCGATTAAACACGCTTTACAAAATAATTTCCTGGAATAATTATAATTTTTATCGAATTCAAATATTATTATGATAGAGCTTTCATAGTTCTACATTCGTCATTTCTGCTTAGTTATATTATTTCCATTGAATTATTATGAACCGATGTCGCTTTATAGAAGATTTTTATACATTCAAATATTATACGCGTATCATGCAAAGGTATATAATATATCGAAAATAAGATAACCACTATAATATTTAATAAATATGACAGATGTAACAGATATTCAGTTAGGTTTCATTCCTTCAATTATGTCTATAAAAATAGACATTTTCATTAATATCCAAATTCTATTAATTACATAATATATATGCACAGTATTTCAAGAAATATCCTACTATGAGGATAATAGAATATTTACACGAGAGAACAGTTTGGACAGTGTAATAGGAAGTTCAAATAGTAGCATACGGCCTACTGCTTATTGTAGATCCAATAATAATAGCCAAATGTAATCACATACAATAATCACATACATAATACAATAGGTACCTTCTACAAGTTAATAGGTAAGAATAATGTATTTAATGCGATATTAATTATAAACTTGAAAGCGGTATTGTTATTATTACCATTAGTATTTAACGATCATTTTAAGACTACATATAAAACTTAATTGCTTGCGCACAAATACATAGAAAATTGCTAACGTCGTTAAGTTGTCAAGAGTCGATGTAGCTTTTCGCATGTATAAAACGTAAGTTTTGTACACTGCGTAGAATATGTTAACACCACCGTATTATCCATTTTTACGAGCAGGTTATAATGAGATTCTCTCTTTTATGACTATACCTGGCACGATTTTCCTATGTGATATGGAAGCCAAAGTCGGTCTTTGATTTATAATTAGGGAAACTAGATAGTCGTCTAGAATTCTAAAATGTAAAGATCCTGCTTAATTTACTATTAATCTCATTGACTTATTAAGGATTATGTCATTTTCGATTATTTCTATCAAATTATATTAACGAATTGTTTTTCAAAAATTGTGATTAGAATTACAATGAAAGAATATAACGAATGCTAATTTATTTTAAGATAAGTATTGTTTACAGTTAAGATTTTTTAACCTGCTGGAAATTAACATATATACCTTAACATAGATTAAACACTAATGGTTACTAATATACAAATTTCCTCTTTTTCATTTTAATGTATGGAATCGTTTAGTAGATAAAAGGGATGGTATCGGTATCCTCGAGGATATCATATCTGCATAACGCGTTCATGTTTGCGAGAATGGATATCGTTAAATATGACGCTGCAGTAAAAATGGTGCATCATCGTTTTCGTAATGAGATTACATACATACTTCCTCATTGTTTGATTTTTAACATCTGCAAAGGATATGTTGAATATGCATCTTTATGCTGTGAAAGTTGAGCAAATATCGTAATATTAATTATAATTAATAGGACAGAAGGGAAAAATTAATCTATTCTTTCTTGCTATTATAAAATTTGCTATTATAAGTTTCATTTAATTTTAGTTGGCGATTAAACATCGATATTAAAAAGAATATTTCTTCTGGGAAATGCAAAAGTATGAAAGTATATTAATTTATATTCACACTGATGCAATTTATTTCTATGTATATCACCTATAAGAATGTCGTTTAATTATTGATTTGATGGAGTGTCTAGACGTCAATTATCGATCTTATCATGTTATTAATCTGCTCTTAATTAAAACCAATCGCAATATTTGATTTGACAATTTCATTCAAATATTAATGGATTTTAAATCACTGATTGAATTCAATTAAAGTTCTAATACTATACCTATTATGTATGCGTACAGTACCAGTCATAGCTTAGGTATTAGTTACTTAAATATTAATGAAACTTAAAGCACTGATTGAATTTAGTTAACATCTTAATGCGATACATATCATGTATGTATACAGTATGTGTGTATAAGTCACAACTTAAAAATAATTCGTATTGAATAAATATTTAAAATTGAATATTTAAATAATTATATATTTTGGTAATTATTTACAAAGCCGACGACGTTACCGATTTCAATAATCTTGGAATATGTTGTCAAGGTCAACATTCTGAACAACTTTTTCCTATACGCGTTACCGTCGCTTGACTTTGCTTTCCGAGATATTCGCAAAAGTTTGTCCCGATAGCAGTATGATTTTAATAATCGGATAGTCGCTTTCTTCAACATCGTAGCCGAAGTGTTTCTAATTTCGAACAACTACATCATAATATAAAGCTCAGTATGAATTACATTTGATTTATTATTTTATATCTTGACTTATTTCACTGTTGAGTTACCCACGGGCCCACGGCGCGATCGAATATCTAACTCAAGCCTAATCCATCGATTTTTCTTTCTTACGTAAGTTGGAAATGATTATCGAAAATAGACACCGTGAAGCGTCCATCTATGACGGAATGAAGTAATCGTAACGTAAATGGAATTGAAGTTCATTGCAAATATCTGGGAAACTAAAACCGTGCGACGTGTATAGAACGTGTATAGGAACTGGTAGTACAAGCGGAAAGGGGGTGATTCTACGCGAAAAAAGAAGTCGAAAATATAGAATAAAAATTTTAAAAATTAAAAAAATAACATCAATCGAGACAACGATCTACAGTGAGATCCGTTATAACGAGACGTGATAAAGTGCACGCGTACCGAGCGAAAATTCAAAGTCGATTTTCTCGAAAACAAAGCCTCAAACGAAAAATTTTTATTCTATATTTTCGACTTCTTTTTTCGCGTAGAATCACCCCCCCCCCCCCCTTTCGCTTGTACCACCAGTTACCAACCACCCTGTATATTCGACGGTTTCAACAATGAGCAATCTCGTCCATTAAACCTCACCGATCAATCATCCTCTACGCATAAATCTCTACATAAATAATTACTTGTAGTCTTCTATATATAAAGCTTAGATAGATACAAGATTTGTAGTATTTATTTAAAAATTTTCACTTCAAATACATTAGAACTATTGCAGTTATTATAAAGAAGATAGGGAGGGATGGGGAGAGGGAAAGAGAGAGAGAGAGAGAGAGAGAAAGAGAGAGAGAGAGAGAAGGAGACTATTTATAGTACGATATATAATAGTAATATACTACCATATATTATTATTTGAAGAGATATAGTTATTAGCAATATTAGAACTGGATTCTGCTGTAATATAATTTCATATATTTGTGCCAATTCTTATATTTAATTCATATTATTACTAATTTTATTATTGTTGCTATTTAATACATTCTGACATTATAATATAATAGCGAGTGATTTTTCCAGTTTTTACATTTTTGCTTTCTTGCATATTATATATAATATTGGTTTTAACTGTAAAATATCTACACATAAAATGAAATAATATTCGTATGTAATGTTTGATACTGAAACCTGATTCAGAAACTGTTCGTCCCTAAAAAATTCTATTTTTACGAGAAAAAGCGATAACTTGCATAAATCAGAAAATCAATTCGAATTACATTTATAATTTAAAACGTATATCTTGAAATATTAAAACATATTCATTGGAAATTTCCATACAAATTTATAATAAAATAAACTGGATTTTCAACAAATTTCATTAACATTTTCCATGTTTATTTCCTTAGAATGTTAAAATAAACCCATCAATAATTCGATAATTTATTAGCATACACAGAAATACCGTGCCAAACATTTCGAACGATGCGAATAAAAAATTCCAATTTTCACCAAACATTTTCCAATAACCAACCACGGATTATCCTATCAGGCGTTCCATTTTTCAAGCGATTTTGCACTTTGAAGGGCTTCAGATGATCGTGGGTGGCAGAATGCGCTCGACGTATAGCCTCGGCCTGCGTGCCAATTGATTGACGTGATTGTCAAATGCAGTGGCAATGGGAATAAGGTGATTAGTAGTGTGTCATTCAACGTGAATAATTGTGCCGCGATGTACATCGAATGATCATTTGGATTGAACATTAATTAGGTACATGGTTAGGAATGTATAACTAAGCGGTCAGGCTTTGTATAACTTTCACGAAATATCAATGTATATGCTATATACATACACATACACATATGCATTCTTGATAATAAATTCATGCTATTAGGTTGCTTCACGTGAAATGTCGTGTTCTCAAATGAGATTGTAACCATGGCATTAAAATAATTGTCACACGATTCTTAACACTTTTCTCAACAATTGATAAGTTTCGTTAATTTTTTATGATATATGTTATTACGAGTGTTGTAGAAGTGTGAATAATGTTTAATGAATAATGTACACTATATTCCACATATGTATATTCTGTTACTGACAATATCAGCGTGCAAATATGCAGTATACCTATTTTTATTTTTAAAGAAAATTGTTTTACGTGACTATATTCTAATTAATTTGTAATTTTAATATGTTTAATTATAATTCGTAATATTTAGATTCTAATTTGTAACTAAGTTTTATATTATTATTATGATATAATATGTTATTACACTACTACACGCACGCACACAGTAATATTATATTATGTCAACTTAGACATATATAAATATTAGATATAGTTTTGTAATTAGGATTTTTATCTTTTACGTTTTATATTAATTCGTTTTATGCAAGATTTCTTTTTTATAAGTATCAATATTATGTATTGTATAAATACAAGATTTGTACTTATACAATATATATTATACAAGAATACATATAATACATATGCATAATACATATTTACAATAAAAGAACATATAAAAATATTAATCTTATGTGAATTTCTCAGTCATGGGGTGACACATTTATTTCTCCTATAAAACTTTGTCAATATATATTATAAGTGTAAGTAAGGAGGAAAAGACGTGATATAATATAATTTATGTAACTCCTATATGACGTTATTTCTTTTCCGTAATTTCTTACCAAAATATAAGAAGGAAAATATGAAATACGAACACAATAGATTTGCAGTTACCACAATATAATGATATAATATAATGAAACCATGATATAAGAAGAATACATTGACAATGAGTATAATTATTAGCTATTAACAATAGATTATTAGAGATAAGATATTCATCTTTCCTGTTAATAGATAGAACATTGACAAGACTAAAAAATTGAATTTATTACTTTATTTCTCAGTAAATCAATCATCAATTCTTCATGTCCGTTCACTATATGCGCGTTAATTCTTGTTTGACATACTCTTTCTTTGAATGTTCTTTAGATACGTAGAAGTCAGTTAGCTTCAGATTGAATAATCTTGAAGATCAAAGTGTCATTTTTGTTAATACAGTTATCTGTTGCACTGTCATGCTAAAATAGTGATATTTCTGATATTTTACGAATTAATAAGAACATATAAGTTCACCTAAATCTGGTCTCTCAATCTCTATTAAAATTTATCCCTAATCTCTACTTGTTTTACGTACACACTGTTTTATGTGATTCCATAAATAAAAATCAAGCGCTGTTAAATCCACTATCCCAGGAGGCTAAGCAATTGATTGAAGGTTGAGGGTATTGGCGCTTAAGAAAATAGCACACGTTTCTCCCAAAATCAATTGAAGTAACATTGTGTTAAAATTATGCGAATGTATATACAGGGCGATTGGTAACTGGTGGTACAAGAGGAAGGGGGGTGATTCTATGCGAAAAAAGAAGTCGAAAATATAGAATAAAAGAAATTTTTTTTTTCTTTAATTTTTCCATCGAGTCAACGATCTACAGTGAGATCCGTTATAACGTACCGCACGCGTACCGAGCGAAAATTCAAAGTCGATTTTCTCGAAAACAAAGCCTCGAACGAAAAATGTTTATTCTATATTTTTGACTTCTTTTTTCGCGTAGAATCGCCCCCTTTCCGCTTATACCACCAGTTACCAACCCTGTATATATTATGCGAAATTGTGCTACCTAAGTTCCATGTAAAGATATTACTGACACTGTTTTCTTTTTTACTTCATCTTACATATTATAAATAAATAACCTCTTCCTAGTTTTTTATAGCCACTGTGCATTTAAAAAAACATCGGTACTCTAAATCTACCGCTGGACCTCAATTACATTTCGCCCTCGAGTTTCTCGGAAATAAATAAATCCTCGTATCCCAGTTAATGAAATTCGTGTTTACAACAGAATATTACCCCGGTTGCTATTTATTACTAAATCTCATGCTATCGCCTATATATAGGGTGTTCAGTAATTGGTGATGTAACCCAGCAATGGATGGTCGCTTATGAAAGTCAAACATGTAGAATCAAATTTTTGTTGCATATGAGATTTCGTCCCCCCCCCCTCCCCCCCCGCCGCCAAAAAAACGATTTTGAAAGTCGCGTAACATGGAGATGGAAAGAAGTTTGGAGAGACGACACAGAGGCAAGAGAGGTACTGCTCTCATCGCTCACCGTCACGCGATGTTACATTGTCTTATTTCTACATGTCACACTTTCGATCAATACGAATGTTTAACGTTGAGTCTGTTAAAAACAACCAATCAGATCCGCATTCCTTACAGAGGACTTCTTGCTTGTACATACCAACTGTATATTTCAACTCGACCAACTTCTGTTTTTATTCATGTTTGCGTTTTTATGTTTCATATCATTATCATCGTTATTGTTATCATATTTTCTGTCGATTTATACTATTAGTTTCTTTTCTTTTATTTAATCCGGATGGTTTCACAGGGAAGGCTAATGCTAAATATGTATTATTTTCGTACAATAATTTTATCATTGGAGTGTCGACCAGGGTATTTCACACACAGTTGTGCTCTTCGAACTATTATAAATTATTATACAATCTTCATAGCATATTATTTATATCTGTTATCCGTTGGACAAGAAGAACAATCGTCACTTTTAGTTCTTCCATGCACCTGCTATCTTTAAAATACGCTTTTCGTTTAATAGAACGTTATAAAGAACAGTAAGATCAAATATAGAGTCAGTAGGTAGGCGTACGGTGTATTGAGTAGATTTTCAAAATCGTTTATCTCGTATGTAGAAATGTTGTTCTATATTTCCAACACTTCTTCATGAGCAAGCATTCTCGATTTGTACCTTCGGTTACTGGACATCGTGTACAATTATACTTCTGTACTCTATAACACGATGGTAATCGCGGGAGTAACTGTACTCTCATTGATAGCACAAAATATTTATGGCGAACAAATATCTTGAAGAGCCAACAGTGGTTTTTCTTTTCACGTAGCTTCTACCTGTGGCTTCTGCCGATATTCGTTGTCTTCTTTCCTCCCCTGGGAGCACTGTCCCGAGCTTAAGGCGGGCGGTACATTGTGAAAGGTTAACGCGATTTATGAGTATAACACTCACAGAATTTTAACGTGGTTCCCCACGAGACACCCAATCACCGGGCACTTTTTCGCCATCCCGACCAGCCAAACGGGATTAACTGGCAATCAGTGCAAGAACTGAAGCGCAGAGCATGATTATCTATTATCTTTTTCTTCTGCCGACACCTTGCGGATATTCGATGTACACACTTCGGTGTTAAGAAAAAGTAGCTAGGGGATTCACAGGCCTCCGCTGTTTGAAGAGTTCAAGAAGAGTATCGTGGATAATATAAGTACAGTGGCTCGCAAAAGTATTCGTGATCTTTTGCTTCCTTGAGGCTAAGGTACTTTGACCTATTTGGAAATAGTTAATTCTTTCGTTATGAAAGAAAACATATGTACGTTAGATTAATTAGAAAGTTCCAAGGTTTTCAATCTTTGAAATGAAACAGATCAATTTTAGAAATCAAGATTTAAGTGAATTTTTTATTAGTTCGTCTTCGATATAATATTCATTATAACTTATGACTTATCTGATAATTCATTGATGCATTCGTATAGTTCCTTGCCTGAATTTGGTAAACTGAAACTTTTCTTGAAATAATTGTTCTGAATAAACTATTTAGTCTATATAATGTTATAGTATTTGAATACATCGTACAATGGTAGATAAACAAAAAAAGATTTAAAAAGTATCGACGTATAAACTTTTCTTAATAAATTAAGTATTAATTAAGTATATTAATTAGTTAAGTAAATTAAGTATATAGGTTATAGAGAATAGCCGAGTGTATTATCTTTCTGAGTTCTTTGTGAGTTGTAATATAGAAAATTATAGCTTATCGCATTACAAGCGATAATTACATTTAATTATTTATAACACCACAATTTTATATTCTAGACTCGTCATATTAGGAAAAATTCTTTCAGATTCTTCCCCTATTTGAAGTCTAAGTTGATCAGATTAATTATAACTCTTTGAATCACTGCTTTTATTACTTACTCGTCATTATAAATATACAAATAAAAGAATAATGTTACATATTGTAGACAAATATAATATTAAGTATATTATTAAAAATCATACGATAAAATTATCTTGTGATCGCCTCTCTGTCAAAATATCTGCAATATCTAATAAATGTAGATAATACACAAAATTCAATATATCAACATATACATATTGACAAAAGAAGGAAAATATATTTTCCGCAGTAACGTTAACAAAGCCAGCATCGTATTCAACTGGTTGCATATTTCCTTTTATTCGTTAATATATAAAATACATTGAAACATCGAAGTAGACTTCAAGGGAATCGACTCTAGTTGCATCACGCATGAAAGTACAGAGAAATTCACACTTTGGTAAGCTGTCCTTTCGAATAAGCGTCGTCCGTGGCCTGTGTGGATAGTGTTCGTGATATCCTCGTTAACCTTATCCCACGAGACAGCAAAATGCAGACCGCACCCGGGGCAATGCTCGTTATCAAACGTATTCCCCGTGTTTTAACAATATACTTGCGAGACAGTATACATACTTTGCCGTGAACAGGTCTCGCTTCCGCATGAACACGAACAGTTGTGCGCAGTTGCGAGACCGCCAGACGTTTCCAATATTTCTCGTGCTTCTTCGATGAAATTTTGAAGACGAAAGAGGTTTGAAAAGTGGATTTGCGTATGCGTGCAAATATTTACAAATTTTTATTATTATTTTTATATCCATTTTATTATCCATATTATATTTTATTATTATATTATTGTATTATCTTCCCATTTGATTTTGGATTTAATTTAATTTATGATTTTTATGATATTTACTATTTTATTATTGTGTTATTCTATATTAAACTATTGCATGAATGATAAGGGTATAATGTACGTGGCTACTACAATGATGTGTTTAACTTAAAGTAGTCGCTAGTTGGTAATTTTAGGGCTGATGCGAATTTAAATGACGATAATTACAAGAGTATAATTTATGTTCATGTCTACGGTTTTATCATATCATACTTTTGAATATCATACTTTTATTTTTACACATATTGCTTTACATCCCTATACGGTATTATTTTACTTTATTTTATTTTATTTCATTTTATTATATTATATGTATACGCTCTCGGCTGTAAGCATTAGGGCACGTATTTATTTAGTACAAATTGAATGTTTTTCGCTGCTTTTATTTTCTAATTATTCTATCCTATAGATATCTTATTTCATTCACATTATATGTATACGCATATAACGTAAAATATTAAATAAAGTATAGTTTGTTCCAGTTAAACGTAACCAATAATTGTTTTAATATTTATACATTATAATCCTATATTATTTTCCCTATTTTTATGTGTATTACTTTCTATATTGTTCTTTTACACGAAACTTTTCGATCGTAATACAGGGTGGTTGGTAACTGCTGGTACAAACGGAAAGGGGGTGATTCTATGTGAAAAAAGAAGTCGAAAATACAGAATAAAAATTTTTCGTTTGAGTCTTTGTTTTCGAGAAAATCGACTTTGAATTTGCGCTCGGTACGCGTGCACTTTATCGCGTCTCGTTATAACGGATCTCACTGTAGATCGTTGTCTCGATTGACGTTATTTTTTTAATTTTTTAAATTTGTATTCTATATTTTCGACTTCTTTTTTCGCGTAGAATCACCCCCTTTCCGCCACCAGTTGCCAAGCACCCTGTATAAATAAGTAGATAAAAATGATCACTGTTAGTTTCTTCTAAAATACGATTAGATATTACACCGTTATAAAGTTTATTTTTTATTTACACGACAGTTTATTATATCTCTCTTTAAATTTAATAATGCGAATAATTGTTTCGGGTACATCCTCCGCTATCAAAAACAAATCACGTTCTTATTGGAATTTTTGAGGAAGATATATCTCCCTGATTACGTACAGCTTGAATTATAAGGGGGAACTAAAAGCGATATTCTTTATACATAATTATATGTTGATCAATGCTACAGGATAATATCGTACTCGACCAAGTCAGAATGGTCAAATTATAGGAACAGAATGACAAAAATAAACATCTCAGTAAGCAGTGAATAGGCGATAACGTTAATTTGCACGATAACGACAATTTTCTTGTATTATAGGATTAGATTAGCAATTTCCGAAAAAGGAATAGAGCGCAAGCTAAGGATTAACGATGATTTGTATTACGTGGTTAACAAAATTATAGGTAAATTACTGGTTATTCCCTTAGCAATTTCAACCGTTTAAGTTTTATTAAACGCGCTATTACATTGCCATTGTGGCGAAATTCTTTTCATTTTCATATAGAAATGAAAGAAATATGAATATACAAAATTGCTGAGATAATAAAAGTAAAAATAAGAATATTATGTGTATTTTTTTGAAGTGAGCTCATATTTATAAGTTGTAATAATGTTACCAGTAACGTAAAACAAGATATGAGTTTTATGTTATATTGATATAATTATATCGAAGAACATTCAAATGTATTTACAAGTTAGAGTCGACCTTGTAGAACCGCTCCGTCCTCTCCGATTTCGACGATTTTTTAATGCCATGCAATTATGTATTATGTGCAACGCTTACGTAAAATAATAACAAGTTAATGGTCGTCGTCGAAGGACTCTAAATCTTCCGTCACAATCAGGAGAAGATAATCGTTGAAAAAGCGAGCCACGTTTTTTCGTCCGAAAATTTCATGTTCTTGCGAGTTCCAATATATTGCATTATGTCTAACGTATATGTCGGAGACGAAAGGACGCCGGAGCCGTAATTGAAGTTTACAGTCGTAATTAAACAATTTGCCGTCATTGTGCCCAATTGTACTTGTTTGCGATTTGTAGTAATAAACATGGGCTTAAGGCGACCACCAGCCGCCAAACGTAGCCGCGGTCAACGGGACGGGTGCTTCGTCTAACAAAGGTATGGAGGTATGGATAGTATGACCCTCATTAAAAGAAATACCCATAGAGGTACCTGACAGTAAAATATTCCTTCGGACAATGAATACCAGATGTGGAGGCACGTACACGGCACAAGCCCAGCCAGCCCGGAGACTCGCTATAAAACCTGGGTTTTCGGCAATTAAGATTTTTGCAAACGGACAGGCAGCTTTTGTCCCAAATCGACCAATCGACAGCGACGCTAGATACACTACCAGAGGTTGTCTCGGTGGTGACGTTGAGACGAACATTCATTCCTTCGGGAGATCTCATCGACGAAGGGACCAACACTGCTTGATCCGTGAGTAGTACACGTTCAAGTCAGTGTCAGTCTATCTCTCCCCCCGTTGACCGCGGATTCGCTACCGAACTTAAGACCAACGTCGCTAACATCGCAAGTGCCCAATCACCGCTGTTGATTGTCGAATCAGTATGCAAAAATGTATATACAAAGATATGCACAAATGCAAAATTGTATAAAAATCAAAAATAAAATGCTTAGGTACGTATTATTAAATTTAGAAATTATATTTTCATTCAAGTTGAAATTCTTTATCCGTATTTATAAAAATACGAATTCATATAAACATCTACAGTCTAAATATTAGTTTCTATCATCTATATACATCAATGTATTGATTTATGTTTGTAATAATATATTCATAATGCTTCAAATTACAATATTTTCTAGAACAATTATTTGTATGTTTACTAGAAGGAATAATTATGAAAAGAAATTCATTCTTTTTGAATCATACTATAGACTTAATTAAAAAATTGATAAATTTTCTTCCAGAATGAAATGTTTGCTGGAACTTGTATTTCGTTGTATTTGCTGTATAAAGCATCACTCAACCGCCATTAATTTTACACAAAACTTTTTCAACACTCCAAAATTGATTACGTTCGAAGCTTTCCAATACAACTTTAAAAAATTCATTATTGAATATAACGAAGTTTCTCTAAAATGTGATCGTAAATCTGCGCAGATGATAAATTAAATATAGATGATACATAGTAAACATTTACTAAACTACTTAGTAAACAAGTTTACTAGTACTTAAATTTACTTAGTACTAAATAGTACTTAGTACTTAAATTTACTACATAGTAAACATATACTATTAAATATTTCTTAAAATTATCAAATTTATTAAATTTCCCAGTAGACAATATAAAATGTTAATTCCACAAAAATAAATTTTCCAATTTTTCTCGAATTTCTTTGCGAACATTCCGAGTAACTCAATACATTTTTGAAATTTAATAATTTTGTAAGCTGGGTTTTTAAATAAGATTATAAGACTCATACAATACTGAAAAAAACCACAACAGCACGATTGTTGGAAGTATAAAAAGTTAAGAGCGATCATTCCTCCCACGAAAGAATGAGGATAGTAATTTTACATGCAAAATTTCCCAGATGCTTTCAATTTACCACGTTGTATGTATATCTAAAGTTTTAATTTATCAAAGAACATGCTTGACCCGAGCACGTGATGCCATTTCGAATGCACGTAAACCGCATATAGGACAATTATCTTGCGATTTTCAAGGATTCCAAGTAATCGGTACTCCGATGATATAATGCGCTGATAGAACCATGTTTTTTTAAGGGTGAAGTCATTCCGAAAGTGTTAGATTAATTGAAAAATTAAATGGAATATTCAATGGAGAATTAAGTAATCCTAGGATTTTACAGAAAATAAAGTGTTTAAAGTTTTGCATTTTGTATTTCATCTTAACTCTTTCGCACTCTAATAAATTATTAAATAACTAAAAAATAAATGTATTTATACTTGATAAAATTAATTGCAAATATCAGTGCATGTTTTCTTTACGGAATTATCGGAGGAAATATGTTTCTATCGTTAAAAATTAATAAAAATAAATTTTTCTTCTAAATTAAAAAGTATTCAGTTTTAAAAGAGTTAATATACAGGGTGGTTGGTAACTGGCGGTACAAGCGGAAGGGGGGTAATTCTATGCGAAAAAAGAAGTCAAAAATATAGAATCAAAATTTTTTTTTATTTTTCTTTTTTTTTTAATTTTTCCATCGAGACAACGATCTACAGTGAGATCCGTTATAACGAGATGCGATAAAGTGCACGCGTACCGAGCGAAAATTCAAAGTCGATTTTCTCGAAAACAAAGCCTCGAACGAAAAATTTTTATTCTATATTTTCGACTTCTTTTTTCGCGTAGAATTACCCCCTTTCCGCTTGTACCACCAGTTACCAACCACCCTGTATATTAACTTTGCAGTTGAAGAAGTTTCAATATTTCTTGTGTTTCTCTACTATTGTGTGTGTAAAAGATTGTAATCTTTACCTGTATTTGTATGAGAAACTTTTGATTTGTATCTCCATATTGTTACAATATTTAAATATAGTTTATACATGTATAGGGTGTCTCCGAAATCATCGCACAAGCGGTCAGATGGTGATCACAGATGCCAAAATAAGTCGAAAAGAAAGAATAACATATTTTCATTTAAGGCTTCATTTTCGAAAAACATAAGTTTGAAAATAAATATCAGGTATCCGTGTATTGTCTGGGGGTTTCGAATTATGAAATTTATGTTTCTGCTCGTGTCTGTATTTTTAAACGCGAGCAATGTCACGATTTGCTTCCTGCCTAATAAAATGATTCTTAACAATTACTAATACAAAAAAGTGCAAAATAAAGAAAAGTAATAATCGATATTGCGGAGATAAGACAACAACGATAACAGGAAGAAAATCGTGACATTGTCCATGTATAGTACAGACGCGAGCAGAAATAGAAGTTTCATAATTCGAAACTCCCAGTTAATACACGAATACCTGATGAGTTTTCGCACACATCTTTCTCAAAAAACGAAGCCTTAAATGAAAAAATGTTACTCTTTTTTTTCGATCTATTTTTGCATGTAGAATCACCACTCGGCCGTTTGTATTATGATTTTCGAAACACCCTATATATTATATTGCATTAGTACATTGCGTGACTTCTATTAACAAAATGATAGAAACACTTTTTTTAATTTAGCCTCTAAAGGAAGTTAGGAACGAAACTAAAGAATTACGTGACTTTACTTCAGCGTTTTACATTCTCGCTTACCTTTATTTTTCTTTATATTCTGATAATTTTGAGGTTTAAAATTAAAGTCAAGCTAAAGTTATGTATCGTTCATTAATCGGGATTAATTTCCAACATTCAATCGCTGATCTAATAAACATCATAAACATTATCATGTTATGTGTCATGTCATAACATGAATAGCAACAGCGCCATTTATTATTTGCATGTAAATGTATACATTTTGTTGCTTTATTAAAATATGTTATATGCAATCCTTGTAACATAAAATTTGTTTCAATGGAATGAACAATTTTGTAATAACTAGTATAGAAATGACTTCACTTTTGATATCATCGATGTGATGTAATATCTCAATTAATGTTTTAATAACATTTGCACAGAATCCTGATGAATGAGCCTTTGTGGAAGCTATGAAGCATTAGGCACACCCCACTGGCGAAGGCACACCCCTACGTTTAAGGTAAGTTCTTAAAAGAGGGTAACACTCAGCCAGCAGCCATTTCTGCACGAATATTTGTCCTAGAAAGTACAGAATGTATAAAGAGAGAAATTCGGAATTTCGGAACGTAAATAGCATAGAGAGTGAACGTAGAGCTATGCCATTATCGTAGATCCATAAATCGACCTTATTTGAATAACAGAATTTCTGCGAGTAATATATGTTCCGTTATATTTATCAAGTGTGTTTCTTCTATCAACTATTTTTATATCAACTCGGTGTCGAATACAATACTTTTCAGCCGAAGGAAGAAAGGATTTCTCACATAGTGATAAAAAATTTACATCCAACAGCAGATCAGAAAGTGATAACTGACGAACTAGAAGAACGTGAACATAAAACATTTGCATTTGCTTATAATATAAGGCACGGAATTATTTACTTACTACTCTTCCTTGTCGATTTAGATCCATTCTTAGACAATAAAAAAATCTTTACAATAAACTCATCTTACAAAATTTATAAGACAAAAAAGCGACGATACAGCTACCCAGAAAAAAGGAATTAAAGATTTGCCAAGGCCTTCGGCATACTCACAGTTACTGTCGCAGAATCTTCAGATGTGTGAAATGTACAAAGAATCACTTGACTTCAGATAGCAAGAGAACAAAACAAAGACGAGAATATCAAACGTACTAATTCGCAGGGCGATCGTCCATCCAATTACAAAGGATGCATAATATATAAAAAAAAGTCTGACTATGGAAACACCAACCAAATTTCAATATGGAATATAGAATGATGTCATTAGAACATTTCAATAGGAGAGAAGGACTGTTGTATGCAGATACTGCTGGACAACGCTGTAAAACAAGAATAAACACTTTCAATCAAGACAGTAATCCTGAACAAAGTAATAGTAAAATGACTAATATGATGGAAATATTAATGGAATTATAAAATATTGTAAGCGAATAAACAAAATAAATAAATGTATTATCAATTACATTTCATATAATATAACGCTGTGGAATGCTAAAATAAATGCCTTTGCCAAGACAACACCGAAATTCAGGCATATATAAACACTGCAAATGTTGACATATTTTTAATATTAGAAACTCATTTTACTTAATTAATATTACATAATGAATATTATAATATGTTGAAGTGGTCACCACATCTAAGAAAATTCTACATCTGATCTTTTTAGTTTTCTCAAGTACTGAAGCCATCGACAGCGTATAGACAAAAGACTGTGACGAAGACAGACCATAAACAGTAGACAGGCGACATTGGTGGGGTTTTCAGTTATTGGGTAACACAGCTAGCGTGCGGATCTGGACCAGTTCAAATTGTATTCTTACTTATAATTACACTTCTATTTAAATGTATTTTCTGCCTTACAATTTATCCACGAGTTTCTCTGTTTACACATCAAATAACCTCAACATAGTATTCAATATATTCCTCCGAATGGCAATGCTCGTGCAGACACAGCGATAATTATAAAAAATACCATTAAACACCATATATCAGCATCGGTGAATGAGGAACACCTACAGGGCACAAGCATCGTTACAGAAGACTGGTTTGGTCCACCAACCGCTCCCGCAGTTTACAAACCTTCTAGGTACAAGTTGATTACAGAAATGTGCAAGTGATTTTGTCATCAACTCGGCCACTGTTTCAGAGTTTCTAAAAGTTACAATTCCACAATGCATTCGATTAAACAAAGCAGTAAACAAATTATATTTATTGGTTCACAGCACTGATGAACCGGCTTAGTGATGCAAAATATTCATCAAACCTGTAGGATTTTTACACTATATAATAAAAGATATACTGAGAAACAAGATTACTGTCAAATCCCTCTGCGCTAAAAGAAAGGACACCTGGACGTCACAACGTCAAAACGGATCAAAATAAGTTTGGTGAAATCATTGATGACTTTATTCGATTAAATATCCTATTAAAAGCAGAGAAAGATATAGATGATGCAGTAGAACAGTTTAATACTGTGCAGCTGTATAGAGAGTCACATCAAAAATAAACAAAAGGACCAATAGCTATTATCTGTACTATTGTCCAGAAATTATAGGGATACTAAATCGTAACGGATTACTTAGAAAACATTGGCAGCATACTTAACATCTGTACGATGAAATGCTATTAAATAGAGCTACTAGGAAACTAAAATATTTATTACAGGAAAGAAAGAAGCACTTCGCAAAAGAATAATTGGAGAACTTGATACTTGAACTTGTTTCAAGACACAAATTACTCACTTCGATGCGTCGCTGGAAAAATAAAACAACCAACAAAATCAATTCCATCGATTAGAACGGTATGGAGAATGGACAAGGGTGGATAAAGAAAAAGCAGTAACATTTGTCAAATATTTTGAAAAGACTTTCCACCCGATTAACGGCGGAGACGAACATCCACAAACGAACAATTGCAACAGAAATTGGAAACGCCATTTCAACTTTTATCTCCTATCAAGTAGCATACTATTGCAGAATCCAAATCCGGTAATCCGCAAATTGCTAAACTTCAAGAAAGCTCCTGATTTTGGCTTAATAATCGTGGAAGCTCTAAAGGAACTTCTAAAGAAAGCCATTACTCTTCTAACCCTCATCTACAATCCGATACTGGGAGTTAGTTACATACTTTACCCATAATTACTACATAATTAGTCTATTACTTGGAAAATAGCCCAGATTATATTAGTTCCAAAATTAGGTGAACCTATGGAAAACGTTTAATCTTACCTACCAATAAGCTCGCTATCAATTGCTTGGTACAAACCGCTTCTGAATACTGAAACACCAATTCTGCTTTAGGCATAAGCATGCCACTATCGAACAAATTTATAGATTTTTTATTAAAGACAAATTTTTTATTAAAAAAATCTTAAAACATCTAAACGATAAAAAGTACTGTTTAGTTACTTCCCTCGACATTTTGCAACCTTTTGATAAAGTATGGAATATATGACTATTATTTAAAATTAGAGAGCAACTATCCCATCTGTATTACCTCCTTTTGAAATCTTATTTTTCCGATAGACTTTTTCAAGTAAAATTTTGGAAAACTACCTTCGACCTAGATCTAATACGGTGTTCCACAAGGAAGCATA
This sequence comes from Bombus huntii, assembly GCF_024542735.1. NCBI lineage: Eukaryota > Metazoa > Arthropoda > Insecta > Hymenoptera > Apidae > Bombus > Bombus huntii. The sequence continues at coordinate 24,625,368 of NC_066238.1, forward strand.
CTGGGCCCAGTACTCTACATTTTCCTCGCCGCTGACATACTGACAAAAAGCAGTACAGTAATTGCAACATATTTCGACAACGTACCAATCTTAGCCCCGAGCATAGCCTAATCTAGACGTAGAAATGTCGGAGAAATTGCAATCGCGTCTCAATGAAATCGCAGCTTTGTTGAGAACATGAAAAATAGAAGCAAATACCAGCGAGTCGGTAGATACATATTACTTTTACAAACCGAACTAAAACTTGTCCGGTAGTCTGGCAATCAGTTTAAACAGCTTGGCAATATCGCAGCAAGATATAATTAATACTTATGTGTATGAAAAATGACGCAAAAATTTACGGGGTCTTATTAGCAAAAAATTATAACTCGACATTACAAACAAATTATTACTATACGAAACGATTTTGAAATCAATTTTGACGTATGCCTGCCCTACATGGGGAATGACACAGTACCCAAATTTAACCCCTCAACCTACAACTACGGGCATAGCGTAGTACGATGATCGGGCCAAACGTAAATATTACGGGCACTCTCGAACGTAAATCGTAGGTTAAGGGGTTCAAGATTATTAGAAGATGATAGAACAAAATACTACAAAGAATCTTATAGACTTGTATACTGAACATACAAATCGATAGAAACACTGGAACATTACATGTTAAATAAGAAATAGCACGCATTAGCAAACACTATCACGAAAGCCCCGAAGCCTGTACAAACTGCCTGGCAGCGAACTTGACATGTCTTTCTAATGAAGAATACAGAGATCACTTCTTATTGTAGTACAAGACCTTTAATTGCATTTGCTTTCATGTAAGAAACGAAGGCGACAAAATTATTTATGTAACTGGAACAGAAACTTGCATACTACTCAAGCAGGGTTGATTTATGGATAGTCGTAAATATCATCTGGAAACAGAATGACCCAGATTGCTCTAACGAAACGTTGTATCTCTTTCGCCATAGTGGTTTATACTGTTACTACATTTAAGTTTCTTAATCTTCCATCAAAAGATTCTATATTTGATTTAACACAAACTTGGAATATAATTATTGTCGTACTTATTTAAGTAAATTGTATATTTCTCTAACAAAGCAGAAATAGTATTGCTTAACAAATTATTAGATAGATTGAAATATCCGTAGCCAAGTGTAAGAAAAATGAAAAATAAGAATTTAAAAAATCTTCCGAATTGACTAATCCAAGTTGTACTGTTTTCTTTACTTATATCTTGTCACTTTTTGGGTAGCTTCACAAGCATTTTTTTTGAACAAGTTTTCGTCTTTTTCACGAATGAATTCCTTCAAATAGTTTCGAGACTTTTAATAGTATATAATTTATTATTACGAAAAATATTTCGAAATTCGTTAAATTTTAATATTGAAAGATATTGAATATGCATATACTATGTACATATTTATACTAACTATACTAATATATACTATCAATGTATATATTAAAGTTGGCGGTCTATATATCTACGTATATAGATATTATACAGGGTGGTTGATAACTGGTGGTACAAGCGGAAAGGGGGTGATTCTACGCGAAAAAGAAGTCGAAAATATAGAATAAAAATTTAAAAATTAAAAAAATTAAAAAAATAACGTCAATCGAGACAACGATCTACAGTGAGATCCTTTATAACGAGACGTGATAAAGTGCACGCGTACCGAGCGAAAATTCAAAGTCGATTTTCTCGAAAACAAAGCCTCGAACGAAAAATTTTTATTCTATATTTTCGACTTCTTCTTTCGCGTAAAATCACCCTCTTTCCGCTTGTACCACCAGTTACCAACCACCCTGTATATTAAAGTTGGCGGTCTATGTATCTATGTATATAAATAGTATATATTAGAATAGCGTGTCAGATCGCCAACATTATTCTTCGTTTGTCGTCCGCTTGATTTCCGACTGAATTTTGCCCAGCGGCTGTATTTAGGGTGTTTGCAAAAATACTTACGCGTGATTTTGTCTCCAGCGGCGGTGATATCACTTTTTGGCTTAAATGGACGCTCGTGTATTCCGTACGTGGAGTTCGTTTGATGGTTTCTCGCGTGGAGTAGGCGCGTGCAGGAACATCCACGTGCAATTTTTGTATTGATTTTTTAAATTATCCTTTATAATATACAATTGTTCGCATTAGTATTCGAACGCTCTTCAAAATAGAACAACTTTTTTTAAAATTGGACCAGTTGACTCGAGTCTTTTCAAGAGGCTAAAAAGATTAGTTTACTAGATGACGTGTAAAAGAATTTTGAAAAATTGCATCTGATTGGAATCGTCGGAAATATAGTAACGGTTGCTTCTTACAACCCTTTTATCGGGATCTGTAATAAAAATGTAAAAAATAGGTGTTGTAGATTTATGTCAGTTATATACACGCTGAAAATTTTGTCGAAATCGGTTGATGCACAAAAAAGCAAACAGGCACTCAAAGAGTTTCATCTTCAATTGTTTGTAACTCGTAGCAATGTTAACCGTCTTCGATGAAATGTTCAGTAAGAAGATATATAGCTAACATAAATTGTTTAAATTTCCATTACAAGCTTAAATAAAAAAGTTATAAAAACTGATCTTCTTACACATCTTATGTTTAGTTATTTGGTACAATTTTGAGAAAGTTATTCGATTTTAAAAGGTATCGGAATATTAATGTGAGCGATTGTAGTAGGTTTTTCATTGAATTTGAATATAGCTTTTTTACATTGGCGAATACAGTGTTCTCAATTCTTTTCAAGTAACGAAATACAGCAAAACTATTTGTAATTTGTCAGAAAAATACGAGAAGAAAACTTTCTATTACATGACAATCTGATTTATGGAACTTGAGGATTAATTATTCTATATACACTGATATTGTCATTCTAGCTTGTTGATACTTACCTCGTTCAATATTTTCTTGTTGGATTAAATATTTTTAAAGCAACGAGCTATGCTAGAAATATCGTAATAAAAATAAGAAGAGAGAATCTTGTTATTGTATCAGCTTCTGAGTTATAGGAATTGGAGAGTTAAATATTCTATCTATACTGATACAACGCTGATACTGTGATTGTAGCATGTTGATATTTATTTTGTTTCTATCAATCGTTTACAGTTAAGTTAAATTTTCTAAATTAAGAAAGTCCGAGTATGGAAAATGAAGATTTAAACATTTTGTCTATTACGATTTGTTTTCTAATCATCCGCGTAATATCTATGCGTTAATTAAAATTCATAACGCAATCAATTCCTAAGCCGATAATTTTAATCGAAGTTTGCACCAGTTTCGTATTAGTATAAATTGTATAGTGCAAATTCCTGAACTCTGTATATGCCGACTTTGCGTTATCTAACGTTCTGTTATATACAAGTACAAGCGAATACCACGCAGCATGGTTTTAATTAAATTATCCGATGCGGAATAAGTTCTCATTATTTTGGGGAATTTTGCCTCGGAAAACTGCTTCATTCACGATCGAACGATGCCGTTCGTTACGAAAATGGCTTGTTATTGCCGTCACGTATTTTTAGTCGAGTATGGAAAATAGCTTTTTGATGGCGAAACGCACGCAGGCGATCCATTTTAATCAGACTTAATTCGCATGGTTCCGCTCCGACACACAATGCGACGAATGAACCATCGAGTTGTGTCGTATCCCTCTTACAATAGAAGAGTAAAATTAAGCAGTTGATTTGCCAATGGTTGATATATACTTAATACCGTCGGACCGGAAAAAACAAGGAATTTTATTCTGGGTATTTTATTTCAGAAGACATCTTAAAACAGTTTACGTGGAATATTCTCTTCTTCTATTGAATTATGGTTTGTGTCTTTAATTTATATTTTTAGAATGTTTATGGCTTTGTATTACTGAACTGGATACCCCAACATGATATAATTGGCAAGGGAGCAATTCTACGTGAAAAACAAGATCTATATTTTTGACAGTCTCGGCTCAATTTTTCACATAGAATTACTCTCTTGCCAATTGTACTATAATCATAGGAACACCCTGTGTGTGAATTTATTGTAAATTTTATATCAACTGAAACTGCAAATGAAAAACGATGGGCCCTGCCTTCGTACATTGAAGCATTGGAAGCATTTGGAAAATATTTCGGTGGTTTGATGCATAAGAAGAGTTACTTATGTATCTATATGCATCAAGAAATTTCATTGTTGGAAGTCGGAAAAATATGGAATCCTTCGATATTGAGACAAATTGGCAATATTCTTAATGTTTACTTCAAATAAATGAAACTTAATATCAGGAAAATGATTATTTTCTTATCCAAAGCTTTTATTATACAATTCCATTATTTTTGTCTACATATTAGATGAGTATAGAAGAATGTTTTATAATCTAAACTAAAATCCATGTTAGGTTTCCAGAGAATCATCGAATGATATACTTTTCAATTGTATAAATATAGCGTTCTTAGAATTTGTTTAAGATATTAAACTTAGTAATGTTTTTTATACAGATTATGATATTATTATATTTTAGATTTTCCACTTATTTTCAATGTATTTTTTATATAAAAAATTTAACGAACTTCAAAATACTCTACGTTGCTAATAACAATCGAATCGAACTCGATCGACTTTAAGGTTCTTGAGAGTATGTTCTATTTGTTTTTCATTTGGACTTTGTTGATGTTGTAGTTGGCTGTACTCTTTGTTAGCGGGTTTATTAATGGACTGCTTATTATTCTTTGTGCTAGGTCTTTGATGTAGCTAAGTGAGATCTGTTACGTAGTTGCAATCTCTTGAAATGTTTAGAATTATTCTTAGAAATCTTTTTCATATCTTCTAAGTATTTTGTAAATGTACTCACGCCGTCCACTTTCACATGTGTTATACATTTAAATGTTATTAAATATAGATTTGGGGTTGATATTTAATAAATTCACACAGATTGAATTTTACTTTCTATATTTCACCACTTCGTACAAAACGTCTGAACAGATCGGATGCACTCAGATAATTAACACGTGGTCGACTCCTAAGACAAAAGAACGCCGTTAGGAGTCGTACCAACTTAGCTTGTAGGAACTAACGATCATACCAACTTAACGTTTCTCGACATTAAACGGATTTTGTCTTATTGACAGTGAGCTTCCTTTACCTATTAATAGAAAAGAAACTCTGATTGTTCCAATGGATTTTCGTACAAGTCTAGTTTTGAGAATAACGATTAGATATTTTACTTGTTTTTTTTCATTCTATTGCTTCTTGTTGAAATATTAATTTAGTATGTGAATGCTTGCTTTTGCTATCGAATAAGTTTGTCTTTAATTTTGAGGTAAGTTACAACTTGGAAAAGATGGTGTAAATTGTCAGTTGGTTCTTTTGGGGAGAATGTCGGGAGAATGTGCATAATGCAGTGTCGTGGGAATATGTATATGAGTGTACTTTCTCACTTAATGGGATGTCGTTAAATATAAATGTTGAATGGAGTACGATCTACAATGGACCCCCAGGGGACTTCCGCTTGAATAGGTTTTTGGGAGTCTCATGTGCAACTGAGATATACATGGTATATCAAGTAGTTCGCATAGTCTTGCAAGTAGTTTGGTATTATTTTGATTAGATCAGGTGTTAATTCGTATTACCTCAATTATAAGTCTATTGTGTCATATATTGTCAAAGATGTTTTAAATATCTAGTAGGGCCAGGACTGTTTTCTATCTATTTTTGTTTTCTATCTATCTATGTTTTCTAATCTATTTTTATTCAACTCAACAATGATGTATTCTGTTATTCTAAGAATTCCCTGAATCTTTGAATGCCCTGATTTGAAAGCGTATTGTTCCTTTGTTCTACATTTTGTTGCCCAATATGGTTATTGACTTGCAAGAGTATTAAATTTTTAAAGATTTTTCGGAATGTTTAGTAAGCCGATAGATCTGTAATCTAGTAGATTATTTTTGCTTTTCTTTCGTTTGGATATGGAAATCGCTTCTGCTATTTTCTAAGATTTACGGAAGTAGGATAATAAATAGACTTGTTTGTAGATGTATCATAATATAGTTGAAGTATAGTATAGTTTTTCTGGCAGGTTTTTGATCTATAGTGTTGAGATTTAGGATTTTGTTGTTCTTTTAATATTTTAATAATGTGAATTATTATAGGTGAGTACGTTTTGCTGTTATATATACATGCTTAGCTAAACTACGTTCGTATTAGGTAACGAAGTTTTCCAAGAGTAAAACAATGTAGTTTATAGAGTTGTATATTATAGAAGGTTTCTACGAGGAAACCTTATTCTTGTTTCAGAAGATAGTTTCTGCCCAGGTTTCGGGAGGGAAAATAGACGCGAATTTAGACTAAAGGTCTTATATATCTTCCAGACGGACTTGTAAGTGATATTAACATTTGGGTTTTTCTTGCTATTGTATAATATATACTTGTTTTGAGTGGAGAATCTGATTTCTTACTTGAGTAGTAAAGGTATTTCTTAGTTTGTGTTCCAGTCTTTTCTATTTGTTTTGTGTCTGTTTCTATTTTATACAAGTTGCAGGGGCGCGTTGTCAACGTTTGGGAATAAACTTTGAATTTAGATACGGCTTGATTATATGTCCGGTGAATGATCTTTTATAATCTGTTAATTCCTTTGTCTGTGTGCTACGTGGAGGAAAGATCCGATTTCATGGACTGATTGAAGCAGAGTTTCTCAGTTTGTGCGTGTTATGATTTTATCGATAAAATGTGTTTGTTGTTTGTGGAGATGAGGATGATTAGTAAGTGGTTGGAGGGTCGGTCGTGAGTGATTTTACACTCTGTTTGCATTAATAGGTTTGCGAGGAACATGTTTACTTAAGTCTATGGTAGTTGTAGTGTTGGTGCGGTTACGAAGTTTGTTCCCGTTTGTATTAAAGATGAAGTTGTTTCATATCTTATATTTTATGTTGAGGTTTCCTGCTATGAGGAAGTTATAAGTGAATATGAAGTCGAGAGTTTCAGGTGTTAATTTCAGTATAGGGGATAAACATGCTGCGATAGTTAGAACTGTTTTAATGTTCATTCTAGTGAATACTGTTTCTATTTCTACTGTCGGGTTGTACAATGTCTACGGTTTTGAAATATTTGCGTACAAAGGTGCCTATATCTCCGCTATACCTCGTGTATCTGTCTTTCCATATTGTGTTGTAATATTTGAAATGTACATGTACGTTGTTTATAGGTTTAAGCAAGATTATTGCTAGTTCTATCTTGTAAGTTTCTAGAGAGAGTCGGGGCTCAAAGAGTTTTGGTTCTAGACCAGTAGCGTTCTTCTGGATGTGGCAACAGACCAGAACACTGGCCACAGTTTTCATGATTTTCTTTGTAATCGTAGCAAGTTGATAGGAATATCAAGTTTCCTAGTGCATTCGTGGGTGACGTATCTTCCAGCGCAATTTCACGCAATTCGAGTGCTTGTTGCAATTGGTGGAAGTGTGTTCGTGCGTTTAACAATGAAAGCACAGTATGTAAAAGTTTTTAGAGTCTAGCTTTCCCAACAGGCTCGTGAACGAACTAAGATTCCAGAATATCTGTTTCTAACTTCTTGGGTTACTGTTTCAGATAAGACTGTAGTTTTACGCGCAGTTTCTTTTCCAGACGTTAAGGATCGAGGTTCTGAAATCTTAATGCAGGTAGCATACCCTTTTGCTTAATTTTGAGCAAGCCTTTCACCACTAGGGTTACTGATTTTTTGATTTCTAATGAATAGATGTGAAATCGAATACCATTTGAAATGCAAAGTTCTTTGAATTTTTTATGATGGTGAGCGTCGAGAATTGTGATCTGATTTCCCAGAAATATGATTTGTAACCCAAAACCATATGTGTTTCGAAAACTTTTAATTAGTGCCGTATATCTTTCTTTACATGTGAGTGAACATAGATGAGGAGGGGAACGGTTGAGTGATTCTGATCTGAGTTTGTGTTAGAGATTGTGTCGGTGCTGAGATTGTTTTGGGGAGATGTGTTTGTCTGTATATCGAAACAACTACCAAGAGTCGGAATGGATTTCATGTGAATGTGTTACAGGAGTGCTCTGGCCCTATACTCACAGGCTTCGAAGTACATGTCTGAATGATGGTTCTTCTTGATGAGTTGCTCGGTAATGTGCAGTGCTTGCCGATTTTTATCCTGTGAAGTTCCCTATCTTGTTTTAGTTGTTCTTAGCTTGTTCTGGGTTTTCCACGAGGGACGCGTTGAAAGTGTGGATCGAAGGTAGTATCTCCACATCCTGTTCTCTTTGGGTTCCAGAAGTTTTGCAATCTTCCATTCGTGGTATGATTTCGCTAACACTAGATGTGTATCGAGTATCTACTACTGAATTCTCGCTAATGACGCCCGTGTTATCGTTTTCTACTACCGAATGAAAGGAGTCGATGGATCTTTATACGATCCTTGGTAGATGCATTTTTAATAACGATAATGGACAATTAGCGCCTATGAATGCGTGTGGCGTTGATTTTGGCTGAAAGATTCAAAGGAAAGCGGCGACGCAACGGCAATTCGCGACTTTATTGACAGTGTAACGTCAATCCACATCAGAGACCAGGCCGCTGTCACGAGCGGCTCACTTTAAAATCGAAGATAAAAATGTGGCGGCACAATGTATATCGCCGAAGTGCCCAATGAGCCATCAATATCCCAACGGTCCTTCCGCCGAATATTCGAGGAGAAGGCGTGCGTGGCGGCGATCGCGGACGCCTAACAAACTCAAGGACAGTGGGGATATCGAGGGGTGACAAAAGACAAATAACCGAATCCGATCGGAAGTCGAGTTGCAAGAGTCAGTCTTGAAAAGTCACGCGTAGAGTTCGGAAGTAAAAATTGTGAACCGTGTTAGAAATAAAATAAAGTTTCTTTTTTTTATCTTTTTCTTTTTTTTTTTTGTGTGTTATTTTACGTGACAGCGGCATGCTTAGCTGAGATTCCGAGACTGTCATCGCAGATGTTAAACGACTGCCAAGAAATCTCACTTTATAAATTTGATGTTATTCTTACGCCTCAACACTATTCATTTTTACAGACAATGATCCCAACTTTACAAAACATTCCGTATCTATTCGCGCTTAACACAAAAACATTCTACGATACTTTACATAAAATCCTATCTGTTTAGTTTTCTATAGCACTGTGGCGGCACTCGACCACGGAAATTTCCAACGGCTTCGCGACACAAAGCGCTATACCTTCAAAGCCTAATAACCCATCGATATCCCTACGGTTGTTTCGCCGAATATTCGGTAGAATGCATACGCGGCAACCGTCGCGGACTTCTAATAAACGCGCGCGTAGCGGGGATATCGAGGGGCAACAAAGGAAAGAATCTGTTTGGTTTTGAACCAAAAGAGTCATTCTGCCCCGAGCCGCGAAGTGCGAAAGGTTAAGCGAAGCCAACACAATTAGAGAAACGGGTTATTGACTCTTGAGAGTTCAGCGTTGATCGTTACTTGTTATTAATCGTTGTTAATCGTTAGTCGTGGTTAATCGTTAATCGTGGTTAAACGTTATTTGTTATTAATTGATAAGAGTCTAATAAACGTTATTGTTGAGAATCAAGGGTATTTTCTTGTGGGCACCTTCACGGACGATCACCTCACAAGTGCGAATGAATATCTTGGTTGTTAAACATATTCGAGTGTACCTTCAGTACCTATCACGACCTATCCACCTCACCACCAATTCAAGAAAACATTCCAGAATACTCCTCATAAAATCTCGTATTCTATCTGTTTTTTGTACAATTATTTAGCAAAAATATCCTATAACTCTGCATACAAGGTCCTATATTGATTTGTCTATTCTGTAATACTTTACAAAAGATCTCATATTCTGTGTACAGCGGTCCCTTCGTTTACGTGGCACTTCTTTTACGCGATAAATTATAACGCAATCTACGCTGTGATTTTTATGCATGATATTAAGTGCTGTATGAGATAAGGATAAAAGTACATTACGTTGTGTATAGTCGTCATATGTGTACGTACTTTTTTCTTTCGTATTGACAGACTTTATTTACGCGATTTTCATTCGCGTAAAATGAATCCACGTGGAATAGATACTTCGCGTAAATTGAGGGACAGGTGCACTTTTGAATATGAATTACTTAAAATATAAATTCTGTGATCTTATCATATTGTATAGACATAATCCTATCATCGTATTCATTTTTCTATACATTGTTTCTTATTTTCACCCGACAAATTTTTTGAAAAATAGAGTACTCTCTCGGTGTTCAAGAAATTTGATCGAATACATAGCTCGACATATCCTTCCGAATATCGTAACATTCTCTGGGAAATGCAAAATTTTACGACAACTGTCTTGCAGAACTAGGAAAACTGTACCTATTCCATTGGAACTGACAACCTCTTTTCATAGGTTGTCGTTGTCTTTAAACGAGCTTGGCATATAAATGCGACGTTGCTTCCTCTGCAGTACTCCTACACTGACAGGAAAGCTTCTACGATAAAAATGTAAGCACATAGGTATCGACGGACGGGGCACGTTTATGCGATTCGACCATGCCAATCGTTTCGTTCGTGACTGGTTTTCTCTCATTTTTTTGTCTTCTGCTACTTGTATGTAAATATCTAGATTTTTTAACTCTGTTACGACTTCGTCTTTTCCTATTTTACTAAAAAATGTAGTTTTTCTTTTATTGAAAATACAGTTCACGAGAGCGAAATAAAGTAAAGAAAATAGAGTTTATTTTATTACGTAGATTCTTGTTCAAGAAATTTAAGAGCGAGTAGTCTTGAATTTAAGATAATTTGGAATTTTTGCAAAAACTTTATTACTATACGCTGCTTTGTATTTTTATGAATACAGTTGAAGAAATTGACTAGGAAAGAAATTCGTTTCCTACTGGATATTATAACGAGTGTTCTACGTATAATAGCTTGGGTTAGGTTTGGATTAGGCAATCCATTTGTCATGATGAATTGATTATATTTTAACATTGATAATAAACAATAATTAAAATTAATGGTAAAAAATTAAGAATCAATAATAATAGAGAATTAATAATATTCTTCCCTTTATAGATTTCGAGATATTTACGCATTTCCAGATATGTGGGACACCCTGTATATAACACAATAAAATTAAATTCTTTTTAATATTTATGCAATGTTTATCAGAGTTATGACGGGCAGCTTAAATAAAAATAAATAAAAAAACTTTTGCAAAGGTTATTATGGAGTGTTTCGACCGTTCGCGGAGAGACGCGATTGCGAGATAGCACGTCAACGAGAGTTGTAAGTTCCCGTTACGATTAAATAATCGACACCACGAACTGATCCATTCCCTTATTTCGATTATGATAATAAGGGTAGTTCAATGAAATTCCACAGAATTAACACAAATAAATTAATGTTTATTTCAACAACTTATTAACTAGAGAGACATAAATGGAACAGAAACAAAAATATAACTGCGTTTTAGTTGATAAGTAATGCGACGTATGATATGTGTTGACGGTTCGACTTCTCGAAAAGTTCTGATCGCCCTTCGATCTTTTTCGTTTTTTCTGGAAAACGACCCCCACTACGTTCGGATCACGCCACATTCTTTTACGCGAGGTAAAATAACGGCCACGAGTCGACGTTTCTGGAAGTCGCCCTGCTTAATGAATCATGCGCTTGCCACTACAATGTTTGTTTGCCGGGCAGACGCGACGATCCGTCTGTGACATTGTAGTGCCGCGATCGACGGTTAAGAATATGACCTATGGTAAGCCGCATGGCGCAACACGGAGAACAAATAAATTAAAGATGCCTTTGTTGGAAAAAAATTATATATATTTTGTATTAAAATTTACAAAATTTTTTTTAATAACAAAAGAAATTTATAATATTCTTTTATGTTAATATGTAAGACAGAAGTTTGTAATAAACGGTCGAATCAGGTCGAACAATAACTATCGTTGTCCCTAAGTAGATTTTTGAAGGTTTATAGCAAGTTACGAAATCCGGAGAACGCTAAAGCAAACAAAAATCTCGCTATTACGGCACAGAAACTGAAAATTTACAAGCAGGTTTGCGCAATTCTTTTCAACGCGAATATAAAAGCAGTCACGTCGCGTGAAATAGACGGACAAAAGAAATAAAATATTGCCGCACATTTTCTCACGTTTTACGTGGTAAAGGGATAACATTTTAACAAAGAGGAAAAAAAACTAACAATTTTGTTAGCATCAGTGAAAATTAAATATACTAGGCAAATGACATAAACAATATTTTGTTTTGTTTAACATACATATATCACAAACTCTAACTTGTATAATGAGTTATCAACAATTAATGTTAATGAATATACAAGTTACAAATTATAACGACAAACAATTTTTACAATTTCGCAAGTTACAATTTAAGTCACTAATATAGCTTATTCAATTTTTTGTCATTTTTGTAATTCTAATTATAATTTTAAGAACCATTACAGAACATTGTCACGTCCCGCGCTGCGCACGCGCCGTAACGTAGACTAAAACTACCAATAGCACGAGTGAGCGTTCCAATTTGAAATTTAAATAAATTTTAACAATTTGTATAGAAACCAAATTCGAGCCTCACAACCCACACGGAATAACCCGTCACATGACGACCCTTCCACGATAGACCTAAATATAAATAAGCATAGCGACATAGAAGATAGATAAATAATTCCTTAGTTCAGAGTAGTTAATTCCTCGGTTTTGTGTGATTAGTTCCTCAGTTCTTGGTGATTAATTCCTTGGTTCTTGGCGATCAGTTCCCCATTTCTTGGCAAGTAATTTCTTTGTTCATAGCGATTAATTCTCAGTTCCTTTAGCTCTTAATTTCTCACTTCCTTTGCCTTTTAATTCTTTAGTTCCTTAGTTTTTTTCAGCTCTCAGTTTTTAAGTTCTTTAGTCCTTTAGTTCTTTAGCTTTTAGTTCTTTGTTTCATTAGTTCCCAGTTCTTGTCAGTCTTGTGGATCGACGTGTTTGTATTTGTTAATTTGTAAATTATTGAAAATCTATCAAATTAAAATCTTGTAATTAATAAGAGTGAAAACGTATTGCGAACGATTGTAACTTCGAGTATTAGAAATTTCAACGACGATTCTGTCAATACGAATAAACATTTTTTTGTGAAGAATATTTGTCTAACGATATAATAGGATTAGGCGAACATTTATTTTCACCAACTTTAATCCTCTCCCGTGCCAGTAGTCCTGCGCGTAGCAGGTTAGCCGAAACGTGGAGTTTAATTGCCAATCGCATTAAACAACAGACAACTACAATTTAATCTAAATTCAAAAAAATTAACGGCAACACAACCAAAACGAGCCAAACAAAACGTAACAACATACAAAAGTCGTTCATTATTTCTTAAAAGAGAAAAGAAAGTTTGTAAATTGCGCAAAGTTAAATTAACAATAGGACAGATTATCCTACGATAGAATAAATATTTGTTTTATAGACAATAATTATATTCTTTGTAACATTCTTTCGCGTCACTCATATTTTTAGCGTTTTTCGACGTTATTTGAGTATTTTCAATTAAACTGGACAACTGGACACATAGTATATATATAATATAATACAATATAATTGTCCAGTTTAACTCGAAATACTCAAATAACGCTCAAAAATGCTAGAAACACAAAAATTTTAAGTGACACGAAAAAATGTTTTATACAAAAATTATATGACATCGAGAGTGGTACACAATATTTTTGTCTGTTTGACTTTGCGATGATATTTAAACGTTCTGTGATGATCATATCGAAATTTAAGTAATACAAGCAATCATTCACGGAAATATGTATTTCAGTTGTGCAAATATATGTACTGAGGTGGATGGACATCATTTCGAATACCTGTTAAGGTCAATTTTCCTTCATCAATTTCTTTATCATGATTATTTTATTATTCGCAATTATTACCAAACGTTTCTGAATTTTTCGTACTTAAGATCATGCATGAAGGTCATGATAATGTAAGTGATTGACTCGGTCTTACTCAGCTATAATGCCACGAAGATAAAAATATAATTCCATTAAAAAAAAAAAAAAACCGGTGATCTTGAGATCTTGAAAAATACTACTGTAGATACATTTCGTATTTACTATTATATCTATCCTTGCGAATCCAATAATGTTCTTTTCTGACATTTTCTTATCATCAATGATAAGTGAGATACTGAGAGTGTTTAAGTTAGGTGGGACAGTCTGTATATAAAAATTGCATAATATTTATGTATATATATACAAGCTATATGAGGTTATGTAAAAATACAATTTTTGAATCAATATAAGATTGACTAAATTTTTTAAAATGCTTTTAATTATATAATAATCTACAGTGGTATATAACTTTTCTATTTGCATATAAATTTCATAAAATTTATATACAAGCTATATGAGGTTATATATAAATACAATTTTTGAATCAACATAAGATTGACTAAATTTTTTAAAATACATTTAATTATATAATAATCTACAGTGGTATATAACTTTTCTATTTGTATATAAATTTCATAAAATTTATATACAAGCTATATGAGGTTATATATAAATACAATTTTTGAATCAATATAAGATTGACTAAATTTGCATTCCATTGACAAATTTCCATTTGTATCGCTAATGATAATTCGTACAAGAAGTTAATATGCGTATAAATAATAGACATATAAAGAAGGATATTTTCAGATATATAACAACGTATTACGATTGCTAGAAATAGTAGGTCGCATAAAATATTTCGTAGAAAGCTACATATACAAATGGCTTATTTCCTAGAAAATTTCAAATTTGCAAGGAACCTTCTAAAATATTCTATGCAAAGAATATAGAAGAAATGGAAGAGAAAGACAGGGTCTAGGCAAATTTGTTTCCTGCGCGCGATTCGCTCGAAGCGACGCTTCCATTCACCAGGGAAAATGAATTTCTTTGTGACGCGTAACGCTTTGTTTCCCTGTCGTGAAACGTATGTCATGTACGCAGGAACATTTAATAAAAGCCATCTCCAATGATGGTTTATCGATCAGCGTTTAATCGCGTCGTTCGATAGAAAGAAAAATCAAACGAGACGTCAAGCTGACGAACAATAATAACGCTACGTCGCGTCGTTTCAGCTACGAGAAACTACCTCGTTGTCAAATGTGGACGATGGGGTCATGTAATTTCGCTAGAGGACCACTCTCCGGAAGTGCTTTAGGCTTTGCCTTTTATAGCCTTGAACAATCTCATATCCTATGAATCGCTTTTGTTACTGTCGATACGATTGAAATCAATGAGACACGTGAATCTCCCATAAAATTAATTCCCAAGTGGAAGAGACGGGGCGAATAACAAAATTTCGGATCTTTCGGAAAATTATATATTTTATCGCTTTTGATTTGCGATAAGCGCATAAAATGTATGGATTTAGGTTTTTATGAAAAAAAGCGTGTAACTGACAGATTTTGGGTTTTTAACGGAATTACATATTTTATTATTACTGAGATAAGACAAACGTATAGTAGTTAGATCTTATTTAGATAGATTTAGATCAGAATTAGTTTTATTAGCTAAATGATGGAAAATGAACAATTAAAATGTTCGAAGTTTTTATAAAATTACATATTTCATCGTTTTTGATTTGTAATAAGTAATGGGAAATATACATTGAAATTTCAATTGGTCTTGAAATAAATAACAGTGAACACTTCAGAGATCCTAAATTTTCCGAAATTTATGTATCTTGTTGTTTTCAATCTAAGATAACAATTTAGATCGGAGTTTATTTCAAATTGGGGAAAAGAGAATGATAAAAAATCTTGAATCTTTGGTAAAGTTATATATTTTATTTTTTCCAATTTATGACACGCATATATGCAGGGTGGTTGGTAACTGGTGGTACAAGCGGAAAAGGGGTGATTTTACGCGAAAAAAGAAGTCGAAAATATAGAATAAAAATTTTTCGTTCGAGGCTTTGTTTTCGAGAAAATCGACTTTGAATCGTCGCTCGGTACGCGTGCACTTTTCCACGTCTCGTTATAACGGATCTCACTGTAGATCGTTGTCTCGATGGAAAAATTAAAAAAAAAGAAAAATGAAAAAAATTTTTATTCTATATTTTCGACTTCTTTTTTCGCGTAGAATCACCCCCTTTCCGCTTGTACCACCAGTTACCAACCACCCTGTATATGTGAAATATGCATATGCGAGCAAGAACTTTGAACCTTTTGCGAAAATATACATTTCGATATAAGGTAATTGAATTTTTTGTAAAATTATACATTCTGTAGGTTATATGTATATATGAAGCAAGAAATTGCTCAAACAGAGAATATTTGCAATAATTGCTATTTTTTCAACTAGTCAACGACTAGTATTTCGAGTAAAATATTCTATATTTGTATTTCAACTCGATATTTTATAATTATATACTTTTGTATATTTGAAATATTTAATTTAAAGAAACAGTTTATTTTCATTTTTGGATTTTATTACTCCTGATTTAATTATCGATACCGATAATTTATCCCTGATAACATATGTACGAATACATCTGTCATCGTGTCTGCGTATTAACACATACCGATACCAAATATCGATACAATTCAAACGCATCGCCATCGGTAGTTCAAATGTTTGATCTAGTAGGTACTAGAGCTTATTACTTAATATCACTTATTATCTATTTACTTAGCTTTAGAATTCGAGTACAGAGTTAGAGTTAGGTTTAAAAGTAGATTTAGAACTGGGCTTGGATTTAGACTTAGAGTTAGGCTCGCAATCAGATTTACGCTACAATTTATGGAGTTGAGCTAGAATTTGGATAAGGACTAACTAGGTCACACCGCAAGCGCATCCTTAAAAAGGAAGTTTCTCCTCTTCTGTCCTCGTGGCGGTAACAGTGTGCAAAAGAGAAAAACTGAAAAGGGTATCGAATGTCTTCATGAAATTTTTCATACAAGTATCACGTGCTTGGCCAAGTCTAAACAATTACCAGTGATGTGGGAAATATAAACCGGGGGTGACACTTTGACGCTTAAAAATACTCCAGAGTCGAGTTCTCGAGGTTTCGTACGTTTTTAAGTGGCGCGTCGGATTCATAACGGATTTATTGCACTAGACCTAGGTGACCTTTAATCCAATGTTTGGAAAATGCCTGGCTAAGTGTAATGTCCAGCTATTGAAAGGTCTTTGTTGTTTTTCCCGACAATAAGAGAGACTCGAGAGACGGAGAGACTCGTCGGTTATGGACATAGTGGACATATGAAAAAAATGGTAATTTCTTCGGAATCAGGTGCATCGATTTTGATGATCTTGAAGTATGTTGTCGAGGTCATCTGAACAATGTATGTATAGGTGTACGTATGTATATTACCGCCGCTCGGCCTTAGCTTCCGAGAGAAATGAAACAATATTTTTATCACTATGTGTTTTAATACTATAAAACTAATTAGTAAGAAATAAGTACATTACAATTTATAATTATTAGATTTATTGTTACATATTATAATTAATAACTTGTACTTTCCTTATTTTTATTTTATATGTACCTTTAATTCCTATTTATTTTTACTATATATTTCTATATTCTATATATACAGTTATTTATATTTTATTTATTTATACCTTGTTAATGCTCTGCTGGAGTCTAAGGATTTTCACCTCGCTATTCTCTTCAATAATACTTCGTATTATTGAAGCTACGGTTGGAGTTGGAGTTCTTCTTAGGTTTCAAAGGAAATAGAAGATTTGAGGCAGACAAATGGAAACTGCTTGACTGTGAAGACTGACCGAGACCCCATGCTTTACAAATTTCCACGGCTAGTCAAGCGACCGGTTACCAGAAAAAGAATTCGCTTATGCAGGCACTGAGTAGCAGGAGGCAGGCGAAGAAAGTTACAACACACTATTGATGTGAATACAACTTGTCGATATATTCTCATTTCGTAAGGTTACAATATTCGCGCCAGATGTACAGGCTCCAAAATAAAAGATAACAATTGTAGTGGCACACGATTTAGAGAACAATTCAAATCATGTTGTATCGGAGTATCAAGACCGTTAGGTTACAAGTAATGTAAGAACAAATAAACTCCGGACGAAACAATGTCCCCGCTACGTGCAACCGTCAAACGTAGACGAATTCGAATTTTCCGGTTCTCCCCCGACAGGTATAAATAAACGGACGCGATCACAAGGAAAGGAGTTACAGTCAGTTGTCGATCAGTTATTAACCAGTTATCAACGAATTATCAGCGATCTAATTAACGAGTCATTAGCGATCCTATTTTACGACTTATACACTGTCTCAGCGAGCATTATCTGTATACTAATTTATCATTTTAAATACAAGATGGTTGGTAACTGGTGGTACAAGCGGAAAGGGGCGATTCTACGCGAAAAAAGAAGTCGAAAATATAGAATAAAAATTAAAAAAATTAAAAAAATAACGTCAATCGAGACAACGATCTACAGTGAGATCCGTTATAACGAGACGCGATAAAATGCACGCGTACCGAGCGACAATTTAAAGTCGATTTTCTCGAAAACAAAGCCTCGAACGAAAAATTTGTATTCTATATTTTCGACTTCTTTTTTCGCATAGAATCACCTCCTTTCCGCTTGTACCACCACTTACCAACCACCCTGTATATTCGACGGTTTCAACAACGAGCAATCTCGTCTATTAAACCTCAAAGATCAATCGCCCTCTACACATAAACCTCTACATAATTTATTTCCATGGATGTATAAATTTCTCGCTCTTCACACTTCCTCTGATCTGCGTTTAAGCCGGCTGACACAATAGACGGCACGAGTCAGGAATAGCCTTAGGGAAACTCTCTAAAAGCTTGCGATTCGGCGCCTGTCTCAGCAACCAAATATCCCTGGCGAAATTGAGACAGACTCCCATATGGAGACACACACAACTCATTCGCCAACGGTAACACCTAGGAGTTCATAACGAGGTACATAAAGCCCAGACTTGCTCCGATGTTGGTTGTTAGACTGCATCAATGCTCAGCTTCGTCGCACGCACTCAGCGACGAACTCGTGCAGTTTACCCGCAAATCAAACGCAAGTTCTGAGCATAGTACAGTAATGACCAATTCGTACCCACTGATACGTGGTCAAAAGATGCAAGTAGGTGAACTATTCGTGTTCGTCTCACAGAATCATATCGACCAATCGATAATAACGTGCCACGTGCGCGAGACGAAACTTCAAATACGACGACCATGTAAGATATTATTTCCCGCAAATATTCAGAATACGAGACAGCACGGACAATTCGCAACCGCCGATGCACGACCAGAGGTTTGAACGAACGGAAATTATCCGTGTTCGTCTTACAAAATGATTGCAGGCGTCAATATCCCAGATGACGGAAGTATTCTGTAGGACCCAGACGCTACTATTTAATATTATCAGAATCTGCTCTTATAACCGCAGCGCAGGTTTAACATTCTAATGTCAAGCGAAATTTTATTTAACGGAAGGATCGACCTCCACTCGATACCGATCGTACGCATCCTAATGTAGTGGGGGTTCTGTCTAACATTCTTTCGATTCTTCTAAAGGATCTTGCGAACCGAGGAAATATTGTCACTGTGAGGTGACGTCATGAGTACGATACACTGACACTGATACATGGATCTTTGCCTGTAACCGGCATGCTTACAAGATAATACAGTATAATTACAAATTACAATTAATATAATATAATTACAAGGTAAGGTAGTGATGAGCACGTGCAGTTTTAGTTTTTGAGTTATACACAAAAGTATGTTTGGCAGTATATATATGTCGGGTTAATGCTGGAATTTTGGGCGTTTGACGAGTCTTCACTCGAATTTGCCAGCGCGGTTATAGCTGATGTTTATTGATACAACTGTGATTATTATACGAGGCTACAAGTAATAGCGGCGATCGAATGGTCGAGATGTTGATGACAATGAATCTAGGTTCGATACGAATCCACGGTCAACGGGATGACGAATGCGATGTGATACACGTACAAGTAAAACTTATCTGAATGAACTGCTCTGAATAGTCACCTCTCGGGTTAATCTTTATCTTTAAGGAGAGTTATATAATTATTCTATACCTCTGTTAAGTACACATCCCCCTCCCGTGACCGTGGTCACGTTCAGTGACCGTCGTCACGTTCAGTGACCGTCGTCACGTTCAGTGACCGTCGTCACGTTCAGTGACCCGTTATGTCACTTCGAGCCCAAGCCCATCGTCATAAATCTTGAGCACAACTACTTCTTAGTTTTATTACTTAAGTGTAGCTATAGTAAAAGTCTGGATTAGGGTATTGGGGTTTTTCCCAATATTCCAAAAGGCAGGCCCCGATGCTGTCCTTTTATCTCCGACATTTAAATAACTGAGGTGTAAAGTGTTGTCCGAGATACTTGTAGCGCTGGCTGTAGATGTTGCTGATGGGGTACTGCTATTTTTCTTCTAATTTAGATGCGTAGAAGAAAAATCGGAGTCTGGTCGCCGGGATCCCCGAACGTTCGTAAGCTAAGGCGCTAACCACTGCTTTTACCGTTTTTATTTAAGTTTATTTATTTCAAGATACAATTTTAAATACATTTTGGTATTCATCTTTTGGCCTCGTTATATAAAAGAAGAATATATATACAGGGTGGTTGGTAACTGGTGGTACAAGCGGAAAGAGGGTGATTCTACGCGAAAAAAGAAGTCGAAAATACAGAATAAAAATTTTTCGTTTGAGGCTTCGTTTTCGAGAAAATCGACTTTGAATTTTCGCTGGGTACGCGTGCACTTCATCGCGTCTCGTTATAACGGATCTCATTGTAGATCGTTGTCTCGATTGACGTTATTTTTTTAATTTTTTTTATTTTTAAATTTTTATTCTATATTTTCGACTTCTTTTTTCGCGTAGAATCACCCCCTTTCCGCTTGTACTACCAGTTACCAACCACCCTGTATATATATGTATGCTTGGATGGTTGATCAATATTTTAGTTATCTTGTGAGTTCTTGTGTTTGGGTTCAAGTAGTTTATGAATGGTACGGTTAATTCTATTAAGCTGAACAACAACTGTTCTGATATAGTTCAGTTCTAACTTTAAAAGTTCTTTTTCCCATATGTTGTTGGCGAGATTGATTAATGAGAAAATGACCGAGACGTAAAAACCTAGCCCGTATAAGTATCATTCTGTACTGAAGTATAGTTTTATTTTATTTTACCTTTTTTCCCGTGTATGTGAATATTTATTTAAATATTAACATTCGTTATTTATATTTGAAATATTCTTCTAAATTTTTGCTATATTATAAAGTTAGGAGCAATGTATTATGTTAAAGTTATAAATGGAATTTTTAGTATGTATTACTTTTTATACGGAATGAATTTGTATAATATATTAACACTATGTGAAATTGAATTCGAGCAATAGGTGTCATGGGTATAACTCTCACGTTCAAACATGGTAAATATTAAAGAGCATGTGACACGACTGTGCAAAGAACAGTCGTAGATTTGAATTCAGTGAGTTGTAACACGAACGTTTCACCTTATACTTCTTTCCACAAGTTTGGTAAAATATCATAATATGAATTTCTAAAATTATAGTGATTAGAAAAATTTAAAGAATGAGAATGAAGAGAAAATAAATGTAAGACATGCTGTGTTAAAGTTGTCTTCACACAGATATTTTGTAAACGAAATATCCATTCATTAGAGTTGATTTGCATTTAAACAGAGTCCTACACAAAACCACCAGCTTTTAAGTAATGTTGGCATACATTTATGTGAATTTAAAATTTCGTTTGGAACATGAAAGACAGGTTATTCTTTAAAAATTCTCTTCTCGTAGGTATAAATACTTAAGAAGTCTTGTAAGGCAACACATTTTCCTTTGAAAACGAAATTCACTTCAAGTTTTGCTGTATCATGTTTTATCAAAAGTATATGAAAAGTATATATTTTATTTTTATCACATTTAATAATTGATCATTTTCTGTATCGTACTTTTATTTATTTCGTGTCATATGATTACAGAAAACATATAGCGCGAAGTGAAATATTTGGAATAATTATTACAAGTTGTAATGTAAGATTTTTGTGATATTAAATATTTGTATCGTATTTTAGCTATGATAAAAAAAAACTGAAAGTTCTGTTTTCTCAAGAATTTCACCGTACCTTTCGACCGTTAAACAAGTAACCAAACTAAAAAAAATATTTGATTACTATTTAAATTAAATAAATTAAAGATAAATATTTATATTACCATCTCTAGTAAAATAAAATATCTCTTTCAAATTTCATATATACTTATTACCTTCAATTCTTAATATTAATGAGATGAGAATATACAGTCACGTTGCTCCTTAAATCTATAATTTTCCATTTTGCAAATATATGAAAACAATAAAGGAAGGTTTGGTGAGCCACATTTTCTGTGTTTTATGAAGGAACAATTTCAAACTTTAAGACACCTTCAATCAATTCCATATTATGAAGACTGTATTTTTATTTGACTCTGTTTATTAAGCATGGTAGATTTTCTGAATATTTCTTCAGCTTTTTTTACAAAATTTCGTCGATTTATCATACATTTTTAAAAGATTTATAGATATATTTGGACCTCAAGTTGTACTTTTCAGTTACATATGATATTAAAGTGCTTCCTTTTATCTACCAGACAGTATGAATATCAGAAGACAACTAGAAATGAAAATAGCTAATCGTGAGTGACGTGTCTAAAAGTTTGCTAATTTTTAGATATCTATAAAGAGAACTCTAAAAGTACACCAGTTACTACGATGAAAATGTTACGATTACCCAATAAAATATACTACTTAATAGAAACAATATCACAACTCAAAATAGGGTTGCTTTAACCGGTCCTTTTTAGTAGCAGTCAATATCGATAAACGATATTTAATTAGAAGCCCACAAGATCTAAAGACTAGTAACTAAATTAGAAAAAAATAGTGTCGTAGTTAAATGAATAATGATTAATAATTTTGTACTGCAAATTTTCTATTTTAAACTGATTCTCTGAAAAATTTATTCTCTTTTTTTTTAATTGCATGACAGTTGCCTCTAACAAATCGACAATACATATGTTCCTTTACTTTCTCACAGAAACGTCAATTTTCAAATACCTGCAAAGATTAATTTTGGATGTTAATTAAGTTAAAGAAATAGATTCTAATAAATAAAAAATTATATACATAATCTGTATCTGATGTATAATCTTCTAACTTCTATTATCTCTCTCTCTCTCTTTCTCTCTCTTCTCCGGTATATAAATTACTTTTTTTGCAGACACAGTACTTTGTATTACGTAGAGAACGAGTTTTGAATAGAAATACATTAAAAAAAATTCAAAAATACCTTTTATAAGTAGGATTTTCAAATAATTTCGTATAAATATAATAAAATTGTAAAAAGAAATATACGTATAAGAAAACACATTTTAACTGCATTCACTCGTTTGAAGATAATTTCTTGTTACGTAAATATTGTCGCGCAACAGAATTTTAGCCTAAACTTAAACAGTGGCGAGACGTAAGTAATAAACAGGTCTTAACGAAAGGTTCGCAAACAAGTCGTTTTCAAGATAAAAGAATTTCTTTGGAACGTGGATCATTCTTTGGAATGACCCACGCTTAGAAACTTTCATATTAATGGCTTGACGCGAGTTACACAGTTCTCAACGAATAGTTTGGTGAAAATATTTTTTTTAAACTTTCTACGTTCCAATATCTTTTCATATCAACGTCTAGCTTTTTGAATGAAATTTTTCAAACATCTAGAAATATTCTGGAATTATACAATAAACTTTAAAATGCACTAATGAGAAGAGAATTTTTGTTTGTAGAATTATAAAATTGGAATGAATGATACGTTTTATTTAATACGAATTGTACATTCTATTTAAAATTAATTAAATACTTGAACAGATGCTTTGTAGGCATCGATTTACTTTTACATGAAATTATTTCGAAATAAAATCAGATTCTTCATGAGAAAATAGTGCAATTTTTATCGGATCCATTTTAGTTTTAATTCAAAGTTTTATAGACTGTGGATGCATGTAGGTCTGAAATGAAATTCACGGATTAGAATTTTCTATTATGATTTTATTCATTCTTCAATCCTAATTCTACCGCAATTCTAACTATAGTTGTATACAATATAGTTGTATATTTTACGTTTTTTAATTTACTTATTAAAAATCTACCAATTCGCTAAGTTTTATTTAATTACTATAAATCAAATTTTATAAACAGAACTCTGTATACTTTCTAATAAAACAATTAAAGCAATTCCAACTGAGGAGAATAAACATTTTTCTACGTTTATTTATGTAGATACATTCCTACTCAAAAGTGTTTAATTATTATTATAATTTGATATATATATATATATATATATATATATATATATATATATATATATGTCGGAGATGAAAGGAAAACCGGAGCCTTCCCTTTGAAATTTTGAGGAAGCCTTCTAATGCTTTAGCCTAGATTTTATCATAACTGTAATTAAGCAATTGTCATTTGTAATTGTTTGATATTTGTGATAGCGAAAGTGGGTTCGAGGTGACAACCGGTCGCCGAACGTAGCCACGGTCACGGGATTAACGTTTTGCCTGACGAAGGTGTGGATCGGTTGTATTGTTCTCCCTAGAAATCACATAGAATTGTACTTTAGAGATGTCGATATAATGGGACACACGTTGTATTAGAAATCAAACTCCAGACAGAAACTACCTAGTAACGGCGTTTGGATCTTTCTCGATGTTTCCAAAGAGTATACAACAAACTTTTGACAGAAATTGCCTAGCAACAACGATTGGAACCTTCTCGATGTCTCCAGCGAGCATATAACAAACAAATGCAGTCGTATAGCGAAAAAGATTTTCATCAGATATTCATTCGTGTGATCGCCTTGGAAAGTGATACATCGAGCATTTTACCGAGTGTCTCAGCAATCGTATTTTTTGTGTTTAAAATTATTCTACGCATAGTAAAGAGTTATCCCGTTGACCGTGGATTCGTTTGAACCCCGGAACATTGTTAATAGCGTTAATTAAATTCATTATTCGTAAAACCTATCAATCGTTAATCTCATTATTCGTTAAATTTATTATTCGTAAGACATATTATTCGTTCCTCTTATTGTTCGTTAAACTTATTATTCTTTAATCTAATTATTAGTTAAACTTATCGTTTGTTAATCTTATCATTTATTAAACTCATTATTCATAATATTTTGTAAAATCTTGTTTATTCGCGTAAATATATTCTCTGTTTCGTAAAACAATTTCTAATTCAAACGAAGAATCATTACGCGCCTTAAATCCTAATGATAACTCGACATATATATGTCGGAGATGACGGGACATCGGGGCTTTTCTTTTGGAATTTTCGGGAAAATTCCCAATACTGTGGTCTAGGCCATTTATTATAGCTGTGCTTAAATGATAAAACTTAGAAACAGTTGTTATGATTCAATCCTATTATGTTTGTCCGAGATTTGCGACGGTGGGCTTGGGCTCGCGGTGACACAACTGGTCGCCCAACGTAGCCACGGTCACGGGATGAACGTTTTTACCTAACAGAGAAGTGTCAATATTGTGGGGCACACGTTGTATTAACAATCAAACCCCGGGAAGGAGCAATGTCAGCTCTACGCGGGTCTGTCTAGCAACGGCGGCTGGAATTTTGTTGGTATCCCCGGCCAATATGCAACGCGACAAACGCGATCGTAAGGAGAGGAAAATTTCCATCAGTCTTCTATTCTTGCGATCACCTTGGAGAGTTTGTACATCGTCTTTACGTGCATTATTATACCGAGCGTTACAGCAAACGTTACTTTGTGCTTCAAAATATATTCTACGTTTAACAGAGTTACCCCGTTGACCGTGGATTCGTTATTGAACCTAAGAACATTGTCACTAACATCTCGACTGTTTAATCACCACGGTTATTTGTCAAACTTTGTAAATATCAATATTTATATCAATAAATATAGTCTCTATCGTACAACAACGATGGCTAATCCGAATGAAGATTCGTTACACGCCCATGAACCTAACGTTAATCCGATATGTATATATATACATACTATGTATACTAACGTTTTATTAAGTGTAAAAGATGACTTAAGACTTTTGAACAAGTGTTTAGATATGTGAAGATTCGATGTTGTATTCAATTCGTTGTACTGAATATTTCGATAACTAACATGCTTCGTCTTTTTTCATCTAAACTTTTGGTTATCGTTTTATCAAAAATATAAAATCTCGAAATAAAACTTTTATTGTAAATACACTTCGTATTCTTTTTACTCTAAATTTGTTATATATGTATATGAAACTCTCTACGCAGTATTCTCAGAACTTTATAAAAATTATTCCTTATTAAGTTATACTTTAATCTTGACTAACAGCATAATTATTACATTTTCTAAAGAAAACATTAAAACGCAATTAAACTTCCTACCGTATATTATTCATCTTCTTAAATATCCATTAAAAACCTTTCCATATTTTACTTCCAATTAATTATGCTGCTCAAACCCCTGCTTATGCAGCATGAAACAATCGTTCATTAATCTTCCTACATTTCTTTACATCGAGTCCCTTATATAAAAAAATATAAAAAGGTACTAACCCATAGAAGATGAATGCGATATAACGAGATCATAAAATCAGTCAATAGTTAAAGTTTGCTATTCTTCGAAGAATATAAAATCTAAAAAATTGTTAAAATTGTAAATTCTGTTAAAATCAATTTGCACTATATTTAGAACATTTAGTTTTTTTGTAAAGAAGACTGCCAAATTTATCCAAATATTTATCCAAAACCATAATTTTATGAATATAATTTATAATGAAATTATATGAAATTTCAATAGAGAATTATTCGATTTACTAAATATTATAACAAATACTATACTTCGGATATTTTACGTATTTTTGCATATTACGTGCATCATATGCGTCTTTGCATTTTCAAATTTTTCATAAATGTACACAAATCCGCGGTCTAGTCATAACTCATTCTAATTTATATTTTGAAAGTTCTGATTTTATGAGACATTGCTGAATTGCTTACGATGCAGACGATAGGAATTGGTTTAAAAACAATGATACAGTATGTATTCGTGTTTACGTAGAGTTCAGCTGTGGTCAGAGACCTAGATATTATTTGAATAAAATATTTTTAAATGTTATTTAGAAATTAGTGTATTTAAATTAGTTATATATTAAATTAGTGTTGTATATAGACGAACATAAACTCTCAGAATAATGTTTCAACCAATTTCTGATTCTGGTATGTTAAAATTGTCAACTGTATTAGAAATACCGATTTCTTCGTAATATTCTACACACACAAGCCGAGATTTAGTCGTATTAATGTAATAGTAAATGAAGTTAAAATAATTTTCAGAACAAGTGTAACATTAAAATCAAAATATATTCAAAAAATAATATTCAAAATACAAATCATTTCCTACTTTGTTTGATGCAAAGAGACTTATCTGAAAATAATTTGTGCCATCTTAAGATGAAATAAAGTTGCTTTCGCTGTTATTGTGAAATAATAAAAATAATAAAGTAGCTGAAATAATTCATTACTTTCGGTTATTATATTTTATTTTTATTTCAAATAAAATATGTCTAATCTGGTTTTGATTAAACCGATTGGTGACTCTGTTTAGTATTTTACTCCACTTACTATATCCACCTACTTAAATAAAATTAAAATATCAAAAGTCTCGACATATCAAAAAGAGTCGAACGCGTGTCTAAGAAACGTATTAAACGTTTCAAAGATTCTTTAATCGCTTATTATAGCTAAGCATGTTTTTAAAGTCGATATATAAAGGGTGGTTAGTAACTGGTGGTACAAGCTGAAAGGGGGTGATCCTACGCGAAAAAAGAAGTCGAAAATATAGAATAAAAATTTAAAAATTAAAAGAATGAAAAAAATAACGTCAATCGAGACAACGATCTACAGTGAGATCCCTTATAACGAGACGCGATAAAATGCACGCGTACCGAGCGAAAATTCAAAGTCGATTTTCTCGAAAACAAAGTCTCGAACAAAAAATTTTTATTCTATATTTTCGACCTCTTTTTTCGCGTAGAATCACCCCCTTTCCGCTTGTACCACCACTTACCAACCACCCTGTATATATAGTATTCCTATATTTCGTGTTGAATTTTTTACGAATTATACGATAAGTGGAAAATAGCCATAAGAAAGGGAGCTATTCGTAACAGGAGAATCCTTCCATAGTGCAACTTTCGTGGAACAATAAGGATGATCTCAGCGAAATTTAAATAATCGAGCACCCTTCCATCGACTGCGGATCAAGCCTTTTATTTTTTCCCCTGTAGCTTTCCGAAACTTTTCAACGCATTCGCGAAACTTCGAAGTTCCAGCTGTAGCGCCTTTCTCTTTAACTTTCCGCCAATTCCACCCCTTTGAAACTGTTGCGAGATCGTTCTCCTTATTCAATATGATTCAACATTAACAGGCAAATTACTGTACCGTGAATAAGCATTTGAATACTTCCAAATGATTGCAAATATTAATATTGGTGCATATGAAATTTCCTTTCTCTGAAGTTTGAGTTTACTGGATAAATGAGCCTTCAGAAACCATATTTGTCAACTTTATCAACCGAAAAGAACAAACAAGTGACGATATTGCAAACACTATTTTCTAAAAATACCTTGGAACTTGTGGAAGTAAGTCATTTGTTGGTTGACAACTAAACATTAATCGCGCACTTGTATGATGAATTTTGAGAGGTTCGA
Source organism: Bombus huntii (assembly GCF_024542735.1). NCBI lineage: Eukaryota > Metazoa > Arthropoda > Insecta > Hymenoptera > Apidae > Bombus > Bombus huntii. The sequence goes on from NC_066238.1 coordinate 24,654,161, forward strand.
ATATCGACTATTAACCCCTTAACCTACGATTTACGTTCGAGAATGCCCGTAATATTTACGTTTGGCCCGATCATCGTACTGCGTACTATAGTACGATCATCGTACTATAGTAACAATATTATGTCATATGATGATTTTGTCATATAAGTTTAACATTTGGAAAGAAAGACATGAAGATTATTTCCTCTATTCCATCTAGTCAATTTTTTAATGAATAAATTATTTTAAGAAGCCTGCCAATGAAAGAATTTTTCAATTCCCAAAACTGATAATTCCTAATTGACAATAGTAAATTAGTAGATATAAACAAAAGATATAAATAAAATTATCTTAAGAAGCCTGCCAATGAAAGAATTTCTCAATTCCCAAAACTAACATTTCCTAATTGACAATAGTAAATTAGTAGATATAAATAAAAGATGTAAATAAAATTATATTAAGAAGTCTGCCAATGAAAGAATTTTTCAATTCCCAAAACTGATAATTCCTAATTGACAATAGTAAATTAGTAGATATAAATAAAAGATGTAAATAAAATTATCTTAAGAAGCCTGCCAATGAAAGAATTTTTCAATTCCCAAAACTGATAATTCCTAATTGACAATAGTAAATTAGTAGATATAAATAAAAGGACAATAATTGGAGGCGGATGAAAATTGGTCCTGCCGAGACACCAGAGTTAAATGACTTTAAGTGTACTTATTCAATGTTAAAATCATGGAGCGATTGAGATATATGTTTGTAGGAACATTCTGAAAGTTTATGTAAATTTGATGAAGTTACGCATGGAATTTGAGTGACGCAAGTATATTCCTTGTTTCAGTTTAAATTTAGTAGAACATTTAATCCCAGGTATGACAAAAGATCAAGAGTTAGCTATACAGTAACATGCCCCTATAACGTTGAAATTATATTGAAAATGTCAAGATCAGATCGCATAAGGACGGTATTCCACAGTTAAATTAACATTATTTGCGAAATTGTACAAATTAAAAGTTACTAGTATCAATAAATAATATTAACTTATTCGATATTATCGAAGGTCGATAATGAAACAAATGAAATTTTACAAATTATAAATTACCTGGTTTTCCTGTTTGAAGAAAAACTATAAAACTTTAAAAGAAACCTACAACTTGTAATTTTTTAATTTACCAATATTATTAATCAATTGATGCAAGTATTGTGCAAGAGAGCTCCTGTGTAATTCTTATGCAGAGTAGTGCATATGGTGGTGAAATTTCGCGTGAATTTCACAACCCCCGAAACATAATCAAATGCATTTGTTCGCCCGGGGGAAAACAATTTTCCTCGGTCATGTATGTTTTCTATCGGAACGTATATTACTAGAATTGTGTTTAATGCTCGTATGCATTTTCGCGTGCTGCAGTTACGTCTCCGATAACGAATTAATGGTATTGAAAATTATTACACCTGCGAAAGCATTTGAAGATAATTTCACCTGCGAGAATTCCGAATAATGAAAAATTCTCGGCGTAATGAACCGATAAAGTAAATGATATCTCGCGTGCTGTTTGTACGCTTTGTATATGAATGGCGCAGTATGATGGATTAAAATTTTAGAAAAATAGAAATATGATGCGATGTAACAAATTGCTACACGGAGTGAAATAGTACAAAAGATAGAACAGTGATAGCGTGCAAAGTACAAAGTAGCCTCCTCGCGATGATAGAAATTCGAATTGTCTCAATAAAAGAAGTAGCAGAAATAGAAAGAATAGATGAAATAATAACATAAATAATAGTATTATAACGGAGAGTAGGAGAGAAATAGTAAGACCAAACAGAGAATTGCAGTGAAATACTATAAAAAGTAATAAACAATCAAAATCAGAAAGAGGAGGTCAGAAATATCGGCATCTCAAAATAATAAACTAAAATTGGAAGAATTTATTTTCGAATTTTAGGGTTTTATTAATATCTTATTTATATTTCCTTTATTAATATCTTTGTTGCTTCATCATAGGTATCGTACAAAGTATTCGGAACGTTAGGTGATTGAAGTTTACGTGGTCTTCTTTTTTATCATATTATTTTTGTTAAATCTGATATTATTTGTTTCATTTTCGAATAAATATAGTAGGAATGAGAACGTAAATATTGCGCACGTAACTAAGTAATTACTATTTCCCAATTTAAGACGTTAATTAAATGTCATCGGAAATATCTAAATATAAATGAAAATATCAGAGAGACAATTATTACGTCGAAATGAAATACAATTTAAAGAAGATATTTTGATTTTAAGATAACATTATGAAATATTGAAAAGCGAAATTATTGAAATTGATAATTATGAAATTATTGAAATTATTGAAAACTCAATAGATGTTAAACGGTACCACAGGAATATGTTTAAATAAATTTAATTAAATATCGTCCAATTAATAAATAAATTAAATTTTATAAGAAGTAAACAAAAATTAAATTATAATCACAATGTTTAAATAATAAAGATTCCATCATGCATACAATATACAACAGGTTTTATTATTGTTACGTCACGAGGCTTACCACAGGCTGTATTTTCTAACCGTCGCTCGCGGTCCTGCAACGTCGCAGGCAGACCGTCGGATCTGCCCGCCGGATCATATACAATGTATCGACGAGAGCATAGTTGTCGCCAAGCAGCGAGCTCTAGAAACGTCGATTTTTGACCGTTACGTTTTTCACACTAGAAGAGGCATCGTGATCATAGGCGCGAGTGGTGGTGTGACCCGAGCATAGTGGGGGTCGTCTTCCAAATGAGACAAAGGAATAATCGAAGGGCGTTCAGTTCCTTCTGACGAGTCAAACGTGGCACTTCGACAAATCTGACGAGCAAACGAATTTATCTAGAGATATCGCAAAGTCGAGTCAAATTTCTGTAACATCTTCATCATATTATTGTAAAATATATTGTTCTATGTTAACCTGTTAATACAGTGTTACATTCATTAAACCACCTCTGTTATCCTAACCGAAACAGGGGAACGACTATTTCGAGGCGTCGATAAACATAATCGTAGCGAGAATTTACGCCTCTCGCTGACGCGTTCTCCTAGCGACCGCGTCTCTCCGCGAACGGTCGTAACAATTATTGTAACACTTAAATATAATTATTTCATATTTCACATATCACATATGTTTCAAAATTTCCTATAATTTAAATATTTTAACTCCGAAACGCGTGATCATTCTCAATTCAATAATCGGTATAAATTTACGAACAAGCTATTTAACTCTCTGCTTCTATACTACAGAGAAAAGATACTTATGTATTATGAATTATTTACAGTAAATAATTAGAAAATTAAATTAATAAAAAATTGTAATTGAAACAAGTAAGAAATTTTCATAGTAAGGATCAACATAACCAAATAATAAAACATTTATTTTCTAGCCTTTAAGAATCTTTTACCTTTATGATACGGTGAAAACAGGCATATAATCTTCCTTATCAAAAGAAAGAAGTATAATGCAACTTGTATTTGAACATCTTTATACAGGGTGGTTGGTAACTGGTGGTACAAGCGGAAAGGGGGTGATTCTACGCGAAAAAAGAAATCGAAAATATAGAATAAAAATTTTTTTTTTAATTTTTCCATCGAGACAACGATCTACAGTGAGATCCGTTATAACGATACGCGATAAAGTGCACGCGTACCCAGCGAAAATTCAAAGTCGATTTTCTCGAAAACGAAGCCTCAAACGAAAAATTTTTATTCTATATTTTCGACTTCTTTTTTCGCGTAGAATCACCCTCTTTCCGCTTGTACCACCAGTTACCAACCACCCTGTATATTATAAGTATACCTATGTCCTGTCGTGCTATTTTGCAATTTTATTGTACAAATTGAAAAACTGTGATGTTAACCAGGACATGGAAAAAGTTTTGTCCGCTTGCATCTTTTTTAACGAGACTTCATATTTGTGTTGGAAGCGCATATTAAATCTTCATTCACAAAGTGAATATGGAATGTGTCCATGCATAGATACGTAATGGTTTTTTTCTTCATTTTCTTTCTGTTTTTATTTTTAATTTGTGCTCTGCAATTTATCCAGCTGGACATTTGGTAAATACGAAATGGTGACGGTGCATAAAAGTATATAGTGTGTAATTTAGGAGAAAGGGCCACGAGACATTCGTCGAAAAATAACACACGATACTGTTTATAACATTTCTTAAAATTTACTTTATTGGGTTTTTTGTTCACAGACTATTTGACAATCGATACAGTGGTTACAAAAAGTATTTGTACATATTCTTATTTTTTAATAGAACGTCCTTTATCGAGTACTATACACTTCATTTTCGTAGTATTAAATTTTTTCAGTTATACTGTTAATTGTAAATACGTGCTATAATAGATACGACGGCGCGCAAATATTTTTTGTAACTTTATATTCTATTTTATATATCGTAAGAAATTTAGAGATGGTATAGATTATTATGAATTGTAACAAATAATGAACACTCTTTTTTTCTCTGATGAGCTTGAACAAATTTTATTCTACGAATTGTATGGAAATACATTTTCTTCTAGTTTTATTATTTAAATCTCGGTACGAACTTTTCAAACAACCAAATAGTAATTTTGCATTATTAAATTTTTCATTTTATAATGGAATAATTTCCATATTCACCGTTGTGCTTATTAATTTCAAACGAAATGTTATCCATTGAAGCGAGTTCGGTAACTTGTAACAAAAGATCGTTTATTTGCACAGTGGTTAGCAGATTAATGATAATTCAAATAACGATGGACTGTGATTTTGTCATCCGTAAAATCAATTTAAATTTGCTCTTTGTGATATGAAGGTTGATATGAAAGACAGGATACGGGCATAGAATTGTTATTAAGGCTGAGGTCACACGAGCGTTAAAGCAACGTCCGTTGTAACGGACAATATAACTACAGTCACAAGAACGTTATTTTTGTCCTCCGTAATTTTCTCACATCAATGTGCAGCTGATATCCATACGAATAAAATGGAGGATGTGGAATTTCGATTGTCGTTTCCGCTTTATTAAAAATCCGGAAGAAAAAACATAAGTAAAAAATAGTACTGGGTGTATTTTATAAACAATCCAAGATTACTAAAAGTTGAATTTTACACACTTTATGACGAACCTCAAACTGGCGAGGAAAAGCATTTTAGTTATTTTCGCATGTCGCGGTCATCGTTTGATGAATTACTCGAGAGGCAAAAAGAAGTTTCCCGCTCGGATATTGGACTTTCGCTGGTTTGTGTAGGTCGTATTCTTGCGATATAACGAACATGAATTCGCCGTGCGTGTAACCAATCTTAAGTCTCAGAAAATTGTGTGACAGAATTCTGAAAGAAAGAAAATCGAGGGTAGATAGATGTGTTAAGCAAGTACAGTTGTCTGGTTAAATTATTATCATTGTTATTTTATTATTAAGTATGTCGAAGATGACGGGACATCGGGGCCTTTCTTTTGAAATTTTGGGAAAATCCCCGATACTTTAGTCTAGACTATTTATCATAGCTGTACTTAAATGATAAAACTTAGAAATAGTTGTTATGATTCAATCCTATTATGTTTGCCCGAGATTTGTGGCGGTGGGCTTGGGCTCGAGGTGGCACAACAGGTCGCCGAACGTAGCCACGGTCACGGGATGAACGTTTTTATCTAACAGAGAAGTGCCAATATTGTGAGACACACGTTGCATTAACAATCAAACCCCTGTCAGGAGCAATGTCAGCTCTACGCGGGTCTGCCTAGCAGCGGCGGCTAGAATTTTGTTGGTATCCTCGGCCAATATGCAACGAGCAAACGCGATCGTAAGGAGAGGAAAATTTCCATCAGTCTTTTATTCTTGCGATCACCTTGGAGAGTTTGCACATCGTCTTTACGTGCAGTATTATACCGAGCGTCACAGCAAACGTTACTTTGTGCTTCAAAATATATTCTACGTTTAACAGAGTTACCCCGTTGACCGTGGATTCGTTATTGAACCTAAGAACATTGTCACTGACATCTCGAGTGTTTAATCTCCACGGGTATTTGTCAAACTTTGTAAATATCAATATTTATATCAGTAAATATAATTTCTATTGTACAACAACGATGGCTAGTCCGAATGAAGATTCGTCACACGCCCATAAACCTAACGCTAACCCGACATATATATATTACATTTGCTTGTATTAAAAATCGATCAGAATTCTTATAAACGATGTTGTTATGCTGCGTATACAGTACTGTTTATAATTATACAAACGATGCTTAATTCTTTTATACGTATCGTAGCTTCTATTATAGAAGCTAAGTAAGTGTTGTGTGTGTATATACACGTGAAAAGATATGTTATAAATTTGATTGGCTCGCTAAGCTTTTAAGTAAACATTTTAGTAAAAGATGAATAGATTCTAAGGTCAGTCCACTAAAGTAAATGATTTTCACAAATAATCCTGTGCAATTTCATCCACATGGCATCTATTTCAAAGATAATGGAGCTCATCATTTTAGAACACATTTTCCGATTGATAGTTTTGGTAAACAAATGAACTACTATAATCTGTGCATTTTATCAAAGTATTCAGGTTATATATGTCTTAATTAGTCTAGTTAGTACGGAGTATCAAATAGAGTATTAAATTGAACTTCTAACTAGAGTTTCTATCAGACGAATAATACTATTTTGAGTGAATATATTGCGTTGCTTTTACGCAAAGCATCCTCTTATGTCACGCTAACACAACAAGTATAATTTTCTTCGCATTAGTTAACATCTCACAAGTAAATATTAGAACACTTGTAGACAACTTCCATGAGTATATTACGTGTGTTATACGAACATTTTGAAATTTCATTAGTGTTACATTAGGGGGGGTGGAGGGGGGAGGAAGGGGGGGGGTAAGGTTAAAAATTTTTTTTATTTTTTTTTTATTTTTTTAATTGAATGCATAACATCTTAAGAATATCGTGTCAAAATTTCAAGTCGTTTGGAGTAAAATTAACGAAGTTACGAGTAGCTTTATACATGTCGGATTTTATTACCTACCCGACCCGAGCGTGCTATTGTTACCTGGCAGACGTTTGTCTCTCTATATAATACCTAATTTTACCCCCCGGATCTATTTACAGAAATTTCGACTTAAGTACAAACCTCCTTATACCTGTACTGCATATTTTGTCAGGGTAGAGTATAAAATTTAGCATGGGAGTATTCTATCGAGCATGACGTACAGGTGCGTACCTATTTTCGCATCATTTTGGCTCCGTTTTCATTAAGTTTTGGGTTAAATTATTACTAAAATGCCTAAAAAAGTTACTAGATCTGATAGACAATCAACTGGTTCGAGATTATATCGACCTAGAAAAATTGTACCTCCGCATAAACGTAAATACGAAGGCACTTCAGCAAGTAGCGCGTCAACTAAAAAAATAAAAATGACCGTTGCAGATCAAGTTACGAAGGATCGTGAAAAATATTATAGGATAATTGATTTTTTATTAGTCTTTTCAACAATTGCTATGCTAGTGAAGAGTTAAGCCGATAAAATTCGCTTATGAACGTTTTATACCAGATTTTTTAGTATTCAAAACTTTAAAGCGTTTTCCTCACCACTCACGTTTTCAAAGTCGGTGCCCCCAATTACTTCAAAATTACTGCACCGATCCTTTTGAAATTTTGAAGACTATTTCTGTATATAATTTACGAGGTAACGCTGTAGAGTTTTTTCAAATTTGTTAATTATTTTTATTTTAAAATAACAAATTAACCGCAAATTTTCGCACAAAATCGCGTTTTTCCCTTCAAAGTGTTCTAAAAAAGTGAAAAATTGAAATTTCGCAAAAACCTTCGCAGCGTTACCTGGAAAAATCGTTACCTAACGACTAAACATTAACTTTTTGATTTCTGATGATCCAGCACCAAGTTCTGAGGGGCACCGCAATTATACTTTTTTCCGAAACACGTCCGAATAATTGCTGCCAGTGCCGTATTTTTTAATATTTCTCCGTGAAAATTTTATACAATATTCTTCGATTGTCATACTTTAATGTATTATTGGTTTTAGAAAAGAAATTTTGACTGTATCGTCAGAAAAAATTCACAAAAACATGCCTTTTTTTGTACGAATTAATCTTACTCCCCCCCCCCCCCTAAGATTTGACTATTACGATTACATTGATAAAGCTTGAAACATATCTGAAAAAATATATGTGCATAATAGAGAAATTAAAAGATATTTAATACAAGTACGTATATATCTCGCAGATATCACAAAAGTATTTAAACTTAAACAATCAGCTATCCACTCTATTAACAACATTCTACATTCAGTGGAACTGTTTTAATACTATTTATATACGTAATAATACTATACGTAATCCTGTATATTATTAATTAAACATGTCTGTGGTAAATGTTTTGCAACTCGTATATAGATTCTCAGATTGGTTCTAAATTGTATCAATATGATCACGGAAGTCGTGTCTCATTGTATTGCTAATAAAACTTCAAAGAATTGTGTTTCGACCGTTCGCGGAGAGACGCGATCGCGAGATAGCACGTCAACGAGAATTGTAAGTTCCTGTTACGATTAAATAATCGACGCCACGAACTGATCGATCCCCTTATTTCGATTATGATAATAAGGATAGTTCAATGAAATTCCGCAGAATTAACACAAATAAATTCATGTTTATTTCAACAACTTATTAACTAGAGAGACATAAATGGAACAGAAACAAAAATATAACTGCGTTTTAGTTGATAAGTAATGCGACGTATGATATGTGTTGACGGTTCGACTTCTCGAAAAGTTCTGATCGCCCTTCGATCTTTTTCGTTTTTTCTGGGAAACGACCCCCACTACGTTCGGATCACGCCACATTCTTTTACGCGAGGTAAAATAACGGCCACGAGTCGACGTTTCTGGAAGTCGCCCTGCTTGATGAATCATGCGCTTGCCACTACAATGTTTGTTTGCCGGGCAGACGCGACGATCCGTCTGTGACATTGTAGTGCCGCGATCGACGGTTAAGAATATGACCCATGGCAAGCCGCATGGCGTAACAAATTGTATATAGCACATACACACAAATATATATGGAGAATATTTTTCTATGATAAGTATTTAAGTACTTTTGGCAGCCAGTGTGCCTGCGAATTGCGATTTCTATATGTCGGAGATGAAAGGAAAACCGAAGCCTTCCCTTTGCAATTTTGAGGAAGCCTTCGAATGCTTTAGCCTAGATTTTATCATAACTGTAATTAAGCAATTGTCATTTGTAATTGTTTGATATTTGTGAAAGCGAAAGTGGGTTCGAGGTGACAACTGGTCGCCGAACGTAGCCACGGTCACGGGATTAACGTTTTGCCTGACGAAGGTGTGGATCGGTTGTTCTCCCTAGAAATCACATAGAATTGTACTTTGGAGATGTCGATATAATGGGACACACGTTGTATTAGAAATCAAACTCCAGACAGAAACTACCTAGTAACGGCGTTTGGATCTTTCTCGATGTTTCCAAAGAGTATACAACAAACTTTTGACAGAAATTGCCTAGCAACAACGATTGGAACCTTCTCGATGCCTCCAGTGAGCATATAACAAACAAATGCAGTCGTATAGCGAAAAAGATTTTGATCAGATATTCATTCGTGTGATCGCCTTGGAAAGTGATACATCGAGCATTTTACCGAGTGTCTCAGCAATCGTATTTTTTGTGTTTAAAATTATTCTACGCATAGTAAAGAGTTATCCCGTTGACGGTGGATTCGTTTGAACCCCGGAACATTGTTAATAGCGTTAATTAAATTCATTATTCGTAAAACCTATTAATCGTTAATCTCGTTTTTTTTCGTTAAATTTATTATTCGTAAAACATATTATTCGTTACTCTTATTACTCGTTAATCTTATTATTCTTTAATCTAATTATTAGTTAAACCTATCGTCTGTTAATCTTATCATTCATTAAATTCATTATTCATAATATTTTGTAAAATCTTGTTTATTCGCGTAAATATATTCTCTGTTTCGTAAAACAATGGCTAATTCAAACGAAGAATCGTTACGCGCCTTAAATCCTAATGATAACCCGACATATATATAATATGACTATTATATTTGTCATCTGTTTTCCTTTTTGCCATAGCGGGCAACGGGCGACAGCTGCTTCCGTTATTCGATTCGATAATTCCGCGTTTAATTACGCCGCGGGAAATGATTTTTAAACGCTTTAACCCCTGGTCGAACGATTTCCATCGGTACGTCGGCAGAGATCTTGCCTTATAAGCGAATTCTCGCGACGCGATGCTACGATTGGGTTAGACCTGGCTGCAAACTTGCTCACTACCAGTCTCACCGCGAACTCGCCAAGAAACTGCAACCCTAGTGGTTGATCGAGTCGGCACCATCCGCGTAAACGGGATAAAGGCCTTTTCTCGTTTCATAATTGCTTGTTACACCGCTGGCAGGCAAGTTTAATTGGCTAACTGGTTTTGCTGTACTAATCCAGGTTTCAGAGCACAATGGATTCAATGAAATTTTAATTAAGGACCGTAGAACTGAGATTTTCGGCGTTTGGATGGAGAGGAGCTTCGATATCTTGTATTGTAAGTTAGAGACAATTGGATCATTAATATAAAGTGTTTTAATAAATAAGTCGTTACGCAATCGAGAAGTTTATATCCATACTGGATATTTGTACAAAAATGATGGATAAAGTCAAAACGTGTGGCCTGCAATTTTGTGAAAAAGTTGCTCGAATCTATAGTGATATATTTTCTGATATTTGCTGTGATCCTTTTTGTGAGAAAAACGATTTTTTTTTAAATCTCTTTATATCACGTATTTTTAGTGAAACAAATATTTAATTTCTTTAAATTACAAATTTTGCTGGGATGAATATTTTATTCGTTTACGATACGTATTTTTGACGCAATAAATATTTTATTCTTCCGCTATGTAGGTGTATTTTTATTTCAACATTTGTGAACTAGACATTTTGAACTGTGTAAAAGTCGTTTTAACGAAATACGTAAATTAATATAAAAAGTTCTTCGAATGAAATGGAAAGACGATTTATGTCGTTTCCAAACTAATTTTATTTCTCAATATAAGTTTCCTTAAAATTATTTGAACAAATAATAACACGAAATTCTAGTTCATCATTAGTAGACAGCACTTTTTTTAAAAAATTATCAACGTTATTGTTTAAGCTCGCCATAGTAACGCTAAGTTTAAGTTCATCGATTTTATCGTTGCAAATAAAGTATTAAAAAGTTAGTAACATTTTTTTTATTAAAGATTTTAAACTAAATAAAAGAACGTGTACATACAATAAAAGAACTAGATGAAGGATATAAATTTTCCAAATGATTACTTCATATGTAATGGTAACCGAGCAGTAATATGTCAGAATTATTCATATGATCAATAAAAATCTTTAATAAATTAAACATTTCAAAATTCCTATTATCATTTAATACTTCTAATACTTTAATACTTTCTAAGGTCTTTTCAAACAGCCTATTTAAACGGTGTTTTAATGGGATGTTCTATTCACGAAAATAATTTTCACACGCGTAAATACATGAGGTGGTGAAGTGTAAAGAAATTAGTTTGCTTACTATGTATATATATATTTACATATGTATACGTGCTTCTTGATGTTACTATATTTCTCTTCTCTTCGCTTTAAATTAATCCTTTACAGGTGTGCAAATATATTTTGTCATGCTTAATAAACAAACTGAGCTATTTATATTTCAGCCTAATTTTTTACTGTCCTATATCTTCAAAAAGCTTAGAAAAATTCTACAATATATATACAGGGTGGTTGGTAACTGGTGGTACAAGCGGAAAGGGGGTGATTCTACGCGAAAAAAGAAGTCGAAACTATAGAATAAAAATTTTTCGTTTGAGGCTTTGTTTTCGAGAAAATCGACTTTGAATTTTCGCTCGGTACGCGTGCGGTACGTTATAACGAATCTCACTGTAGATCGTTGTCTCGATGGAAAAATTAAAAAAAAAATTAAAAAAAGACGTTTATTCTATATTTTCGACTTCTTTTTTCGCGTAGAATCACCCCCTTTCCGCTTGTACCACCAATTACCAACCACCCTGTATATATATGTCGGGTTGGTCGGGTTGACGTTACACAGGGGCGCGTAGCGTATCTTCATTAGGACAAGCCATCGTTGTTGTTCAATGGAGATTATATTTACAATTATAAATACAAATGTTGATTTAACAGAGTTTGACAATTAAACGTGGTGATTAGACACTCTTGATGTCAAAGACAATGTTCTTAGGTTCAATAACGAATCCACGGTCAACGAGAAAACTCTTTGTACAATTGAATATGTTTTGAAACACAAAGTGACGTTAGCTGTGACACTCGGTATCTTTCTGACTGACTGACAAGACGATGTGTGCAAACTCTCCAAGGTGATCGCAAGAATAAAAGACTGATACGATCGCATTTGTCAGTTGCATATTGACCGGGGTTATCGACAAAATTCCAGGCGCCGTTACTAGGCAGACCCGCGTAGAGCCGTCTTTGCTCCTGCCCGGAGCTTGTTCGTTAATACAGCGTGTGTCCCTCAATATTGCTACTTCTTCTGTTAGGTACAAACGTTCATCCAGGGACCGTGGCTAGGTTCGGCGACTAGTTGTGTCATCTCGAGCCCAAGCCCACCGTCGCAAATCTCGGGCAAATATAATACGAATGAATCATAACAACCCTTTCAAAGTTTTATCGTTTAAGTATGGCTATACTAAATAGTTTAGACGAAAGTATCGAGGATTTTCTCAAAATTCCAAAAGAAAGGCCCGATGCCCCTACATCTGCGACATATATTAATGTCACTAGTGTATTATACAATCTTTCATTAAATCAAATCTTTTATAATCGGTATAAAAAATATATTAATAAAATATATTATAATATTGTAACCAAATATATTAAATCAAGTATAATGAATATCAATATCAGCAATTTGAGAATAAAACTTCACTTGGATCATAAATGGTTTTATAGAAGATTGAATTACAAAAAATATTCATTAAATTCTACACATTTGTGCGTATCTCGCATCAAATAAAATTTATTACGCTTCATCGCCTTCTATTTTATAGTCCATGGTAAACGATACGAAAGAATCGCAAACAAAAAGCAACAAGCTAAGCGTGCTGACTTTAATTAAGTCCACTTTTTCTCATCAAGAAATTGTTTTGATTATACGCTAAAAGACTCGATAATTAAATTCATTTTAGCCAGCCAGATGCAGTCCCTGGCCATCGGAATTAAGGCCACATATGCAGATATTTTGCACAAGGTGCACTCACCATGTGCCTGTTATAGACAAGCTGATATCGTCGTTGCCATACGACCTTTCACGTATTTCTTTCTCTTAGCGTATAAAATCATAATTTTCTTTGAGGCCTGGATTTCGGAAAAATATTTAACCTAGCCATATCTGTATGATTATAACACAAATACAAAATGAAATAATGTTAATGTGTGAATGGAGGACCTTTGTGTGGGACCAATATAACGATACACATAGTTTCGGAAACTTTAACTTATATTTGAAAATATCAACGATCAAATAATTTCACTTATAAATTCGATTCTACGCGCTTTTTATCAATACACGTCAATATAGGACACTTTAAGTCACCTAATTTGTAAGCAATATTTCTTTTTTGGGAAGACACAAAACTTTTGCTTCTCTGATTATGTCAATTGTGTTTCTTATTAGCTGAAATGTGACGTAAATCTGCTTCTCTAGATATAAATCTAGTGGGTGTAACAAATGACACTGCTATCCGCTCGATGTCTTTGTTGTGGTAAGACAAATCTCTTTGATACTCTTTACAATATAAATAACAAAAGAGGACGTTAAAAAATAATCACTTTTGGACCATTTTTGCAAACGAAAATTTCTCGCAGGACTCTGAAGAGTATTTCGTTAGGAAAAAAAATTTGTTCTTAATGTTTATGCGATAAGTGATAGAAAAATTGAAAAATATGAGTCCAATGCGAAATGTGATACCAGTCGAACTTACACCCATACGGTACACTTAATCTTCATTCTGTTCAGCCGAACAAGCAAATCAATTACGATTTATTATCAAAAACTTATAAATTTTTGAGATCATTATTGGATGCATAAAAAATCAATGCAAGTAACATTTTCTCTTCCCGAAAAAATGCTCCTCAATATTTTGCAAGAATTTTTCTTTTGCAAGGAGGTCCAAAAAATGTCCATTTTTTAACATCCTCCTTTTGTGTCGTCTAAATTATTACTAAATACACTGATCCATTAAAATATTTGCGGAGTTATTATAGAAAACTTTTAGGTTCGTATACATGATGACTTCCAGTCATAGACTTTACACAAAACATAAATGTTGAAAATGACAACGTGAATTCGTGCTCGCCATCCATATGCAGATGCGTTAGTTATAAGAAATAGTAACTGGAAGATAATCCTAGTTACAATCGATAGATTTAATCGATAGGCTTAAGATGCTTTTTTGTTTTTTATCCTTAGTTTTTGTAAGCGCGTGCAATAAAGGTTTTTTTGGCTCACAACGGTGTGATAGATTTATCCATTCAATAAAACAATAACTATTCTGATCTTACCTCTGAGTATAGAAATAACAACAAGGTTCTGTAAAAATACTATTTTTGAATCAATATAAGATTGACTAAATTTTTTAAAATGCTTTTAATTATATAATAGTCTATAGTGGTGTATAACTTTTCTATTTGCATATAAATTTCATAAAATTTATATACAAGCTATATGAGGTTATGTAATAATACAATTTTTGAATCAATATAAGATTGACTAAATTTTTTTAAATGCTTTTAATTATATAATAATCTACAGTGGTATATAACTTTTCTATTTGCATATAAATTCCATAGAATTTATATACAAGTTATATGAGGTTTGTTGAAAATGATAATAAAATAATAACTATCACGATCCTACCTCCGAGTATAGAAATGACAACAATTACTTTTATGTTATTCAATGACGAATCCTACGAATATGACGATCATTTCCTATCTAATTAGCATATAATAGTCCGTAATTATTTTCATACATTAGAACTCATACATATTTATTGTGATCCTACCTCTGAGTATAGAAATAACAACAATAAATTTACACATAAACAAAATACGCACAAAATAGAGCTGAATAACAATTATCAGATACTGTAAAAATGCGCAATTCAAGTGAAAAGACTGCATTCTTGCATTTTTGTGGGGAGAGCTCTCCCAGCGCTCTAAATAAATTATAAGACCATAATGTAGTGAGTTATAATATGGCAACTATCACTTTGCTCGTTCCTAAATTGCACTGTCAGCAGTCGGACTGGATTTAATGGAATCAATTTGGTAAGGCACATGCGTAAACTCCGTGAAATCGCGTTTACCACATAGGTAACTGTCGGTGACGATTTCGGAGACGATAATCCGTTAAGCAGATATTGTGAGAATTTGATAATACGATCGTATTGTGCTTCGTATTGTGAAGATGGATTTGCATTTTTTATCTTTCGTGAACAGTACGTTGAATTACCGAGGAAATATACATTGGAACGTAGAAGAAAATAATATATTCAATGATCCATGAAAATATTTAAACATTTTTAATATTTCGACATTTGTCGTTTTTCTGAATATAATATACAGTGTGTTTATTTGAAAGTTTCTCTCTTAAATACCTTGAAAACAACGTATTTTCGGGAAAAGTGTTAAATGCAAAAATTATTACAAACCTATTTTCTACAGATTCTTATTCTACGGGGAAAACAGGGTAACTTTTGTGTTTAACACTATTACGTACCAGACTTCATTTTCAAAATATATTTAACGAAATAAAAGGTTTCGCAACTTATCAACCGAAGGATAAAAACTATTAATACAAATTAAACTTATTCAATATTTTGACGATTATTAGATGATCAGACAAAAATAATTAAAATTCCAGTTTCTTACACGGCCTTCTAATTTTTAATTTAATTTTTTCACTTTATTTACATCAGGACACACATAATATTTGAATCTAGTATATATGTATTATGTATATTATATGTCGGAGATGAAAGGAAAACCGGAGCCTTCCCTTTGCAATTTTGAGGAAGCCTTCTAATGCTTTAGCCTAGATTTTATCATAACTGTAATTAAGCAATTGTCATTTGTAATTGTTCGATATTTGTGATAGCGAAAGTGGGTTCGAGGTGACAACCGGTCGCCGAACGTAGCCACGGTCACGGGATTAACGTTTTGCCTGACGAAGGTGTGGATCGGTTGTATTGCTCTCCCTAGAAATCACATAGAATTGTACTTTAGAGATGTCGATATAATGGGACACACGTTGTATTAGGAATCAATCTCCAAACAGAAACTGCCTAGCAACGGCGTTTGGATCTTTCTCGATGTTTCCAAAGAGTATGCAACAAACTTTTGACAGAAATTGCCTAGCAACAACGATTGGAACCTTCTCGATGCCTCCAGCGAGCATATAACAAACAAATGCAGTCGTATAGCGAAAAAGATCTTCATCAGATATTCATTCGTGTGATCGCCTTGGAAAGTGATACATCGAGCAATTTACCGAGTGTCTCAGCAATCGTATTTTTGTGTTTAAAATTATTCTACGCATAGTAAAGAGTTATCCCGTTGACCGTGGATTCGTTTGAACCCCGGAACATTGTTAATAGCGTTAATTAAATTCATTATTCGTAAAACCTATCAATCGTTAATCTCATTATTCGTTAAATTTATTATTCGTAAGACATATTATTCGTTACTCTTATTACTCGTTAAACTTATTATTCTTTAATCTAATTATTAGTTAAACTTATCGTTTGTTAATCTTATCATTTATTAAACTCATTATTCATAATATTTTGTAAAATCTTGTTTATTCGCGTAAATATATTCTCTGTTTCGTAAAACAATGACTAATTCAAACGAAGAATCATTACGCGCCTTAAATCCTAATGATAACCCGACATATATAATTATATATGTAATCTCTACATTTTATTTTCATAACATGGAAACAGCACGTCATAGACAAATCGAAGCAACTCAAGGCTAAACTTAAAAAATTCTACTGACTCATTGGCCGACCCTCCAGCCTAAGCACACAGAGCAAAATTACCCACTATAAGACCGTAATAAAACCTGTCTGGACCTACGGAATCCAACTATGGAGAACAGCAAGTAATTCCACCATTGAAATACTTCAACGCTTCCAATCGAAAACTCTAAGATCCCTAACAGATGCACCCTGGTACGTTACCAACGAAGCAATACATCGCGACCTCAAGATACCCACAGTCAAAGAAGAAATAACAAAATGTAGTAGTAGATATATCATAAGAGTTAACAAACATCGAAAGCCTCTAATTACTAAATTACTCAATACGTCGGACCAGATCCGCAGGCTAAGAAAATACTATCCGTTAGACCTAAGCACTAGATTCAGCTAGAAATAAACTTATTATAAATAATTAGCCATGTCATTGCGCCACGCCAGGGAAACTTACTCAAAATTCTCAATGCGAGAACTGATTGTAAAGTACTTGTAAATAAAAAAAAAGAAGCATCATCGTGACGGAAAGTTATTCTCTCTCTTGAGGTCTCATTAGCGGATTACATAGCGTCTCCACGATCAGTGAATACTCTACAAAGAGTTAGTTTAGTAATACAAGTAAGTCGAGTCCGACTTAGACTTTGGGAGAAGGTACATTTATTATCCCGTTGACCGCGGATTCGTTGTCGAACCTAAGACCATCGTCATTAGTGTCTAATCACCGCGGTTACTTGTCAATTTTGTAATATCCACGCTTGTACTAATAATCATATTTGTATTAGTAAATATCTTCTCTATTGCATAACAACAATGTCTAATCCAATTGAAGATTCGTTACACGCTCCTAACCCTAATCATAATGTGAACCCGACGTATAAATTCCATTTTGCTTCACACCTTTCTCCATCTTTCACGCAATTAGAATATTCCATCCTTGCAGGATTTTCGGCGAAAAACTTTTCAATATGATTTTCTATGTCGACCAAAGAGTTAAAGTTTTCGCCATTAAGGGAATTTTGTAATGACCTAAATAGGTGAAGATCTGAGGGTGCAGCGTCTGGCGAATACGGTGGGTGGGGTAGCACATCCCAACCAAGCTCCAACACTTTTTGCCGAGTAATCAAAGACACATGACGCCGCGCATTGTCCTCGTGAAACATGACGCACTTCCGATTCCCTAGTTCTGGACGTTTTTGTTCAATTGCTGTCTTTAATTCGACTAATTGCGAGCGATACTTGTCCGAATTTATCGTCTGGTTGTTTGGTAGAAGCTCATAATACAGTATTCTTTTCCAGTCCCAACAGACACAGAGCATGGCTTTCTTCGGATGAAGATCAGCTTTTGGAGTGGCTGAAGGTAATTCATTCCACTTTCGCAAGATCTTTTCCGCTCAACATTATTATAAATAATCCATTTCTCATCCACCGTCACTACTTGCTTCGAAAATGATGTCTTTTCGTTGCGTTTATAGAGTGAATCGCAAATGGAATTGCGATCTATCAGATTTTTTTCCATTAAATCGTGCGAAGCCAGACGTCAAAACGATTTATATAGCCAAGCTTCACACAATGCTCGTGGATGGGGGATTTTGATATTTTTAACATTTCTGCTAATTCGCGTGTCCTATAGCGTGGATTATCTTCGATCGATGTTTTGATGGATATGCTTATGGATATGCTTATTACTTATATGCTTACTGCTTACTTCTATTGTATAATTTATCTCGCCTCGCTGTATCACCTTATATGGCCCGTCGTAGGGTGGTTGTAAAGGGTCGGCAATCTCATCATGGCGTAAAAATACGTAAGGTGATGTTTCTAGTTCGCGGAACACGAAAGATTTCTTCGCGCCCGATCGGGTGTGGCCTGATTTTTTCTATTCGCTGTTTTAAACGAATCGAGAAGTCAGTGAGTGCGAATTGCGTTGTCGAGATAGTGTTTCTAGCGTTGTTGTGAAAGAGTGGTCCGCGTGAGAGAGAGAGAGAGAGAGAGAGAGAGAGAGAGAGAGAGAGAGAGCTGGATCCGTTGTAACGAGAGTTGCAAATTGTCTGTTGAGTTGTCTAGATTACAGTACGTTATTGTGATTAGTTCACGTTAAACAACCATCGTTCTTTTGTTTAATCAACATCTGTACAATTCATTTATTGTAAATAAATCATCAATAATAAATATATACAGGGTGGTTGGTAACTGCAGATACAAGCGGAAAGGGTGTGATTCTACGCGAAAAAAGGAGTCGAAAATATAGAATAAAAATTTTTTTTTTTTAATTTTTCCATCGAGACAACGATCTACAGTGAGATCCGTTATAACGAGACGCGAAAAAGTGCACGCGTACCGAGCGAAAATTCAAAGTCGATTTTCTCGAAAACAAAGCCTGAAACGAAAAATTTTTATTCTATATTTTCGACTTGTACACGTGTCTTTTGTTTTCAATCATCCTAATATATTCAGATCTGTTTCAATGTCATCTACCGTAAATCGGCACGAACTTTCCGGTCAACCAATAACTTTAACGTTTAAAGTCTTCGGTAAATTTACATCGTAGTTCGAACTTTGCGAACAGAAAGGAAAGGCGTGACATACGATATCTCTTTTAAAGTAGCTGATAAAAACCCGTTTAAAGTGTTTTGTCGGGAATTAAATAGCTATTGGTTCGTATCGACAGGTAGAGTAAAGGGCACCGATAAAGTGGTTCAATATTTTCGAAGCAGTTTAAGGTACAGTAGGTAAGAACGTTCCTTAACAAGGTCCACCTTATTAATTTTATTTCCGACATCGACTAAGAGTCTCTTATCCTATCGTACCTTTTATTCCGAAGAAAGGCGATCGGTAAAAGTTAATTGCGGACTTTTCAGAGAAACGTATAGTCTTTCATATGTATAGAACGAATGCCAGAATTGGTTAAAATAACGGTCGAAGGACACAGTTACTAAATGAATAAAAGGCTGGGTCAGAACATGTGAAAATTACGGCAGGGCCTACTTCAGCACACTTAAAATAAAAAGAAGAGTTCATATAAACATATCCCCGATATGACCTTCTTTTCGAGTTACAACTTATTTTACGATGCTAAACATGACTTTAGATCAACGATTTTTTAACAAATGGATAAGGTCGTGTTGGCCTTATTTCCATAAGCCAATCGATTATTGGTTATGGGGTAATTTAAAATCTCTTGTTCATAAAACGGCAGTTGGCAGTGTTGAAACTCTTCGTCAACGTGATGAACAAAGATGCCGATAAATCCGTGTAAGTTATTCGAACAAACTCGACAGTCTATGACGCGGTGTATTCGCGCTTCTATTGAAGTTGGATCTGGCCATTTCGAGTAATTTTCTTCAAGGTAAACAACTATCACAACGCAAAATAAGCTGTTACTCGAAAACAAGGCTTTTTCTTCCTATATCAATAAAGATAAAAAATTATTTGTATTGAAACAGGTCCTGCCGTATATGAGGCTGAAATTGCTATCGCAGCATTGAATATATCAATTCTTATTTATCTTAACTTCTATAGTTCATAATTTATTTTTATACATATACACAGGTTCTCATATTCCAATACCAATAGACATCTTTTATGAATATGAAGTGGATAGGTCGTGATAGATACTGAAGAAAACTAGAGTATAGTTAACGATATACTTATTAACAAATACTCTGGACGTACAATTTGCGTAGAGCTTACGATTACAATTAGCGGTTCGCGCTGTTAGCGATTCAGCAGAGTGCCCGGAACGACTTCGGATGATGATTGCTAAGATACGTCGAGGAACTTTAATCAACTATCGACTACCATCTGCTAACTACCAATTACTGACTATCGACTATCGACTGACTTTTCGTCACGATAATGCTGCAGAGGAAAACCATGATGGGGTGTGTCTAAGGATACGTCGTGAAAAACGTTCGTTAGGAAAGTGAGGGAAATGGACGTTGTTGTTAACCCCTTCCAGTACTTTAGCGAGTCAGACTCGCGATGCAGATTTTGGCCCAAACATGAGAGAGAGAGAGAGAGAGAGAGAGAGAGAGAGAGAGAGAGAGAGAGAAGGAGAGAGAGAGAAGGAGAGAGAGAGAGAGAAGGAGAGAGAAGGAGAGAGAGAGAGAAGGAGAGAGAGAGAGAGAGAAGGAGAGAGAGAAGGAGAGAGAGAAGGAGAGAGAGAGAAGGAGAGAGAGAGAGAAGGAGAGAGAGAGAGAAGGAGAGAGAGAGAGAAGGAGAGAGAGAAGGAGAGAGAGAAGGAGAGAGAGAGAGAAGGAGAGAGAGAGAGAGAAGGAGAGAGAGAAGGAGAGAGAGAAGGAGAGAGAGAGAGAAGGAGAGAGAGAGAGAAGGAGAGAGAGAGAGAAGGAGAGAGAGAGAAGGAGAGAGAGAAGGAGAGAGAGAGAGAAGGAGAGAGAGAGAGAAGGAGAGAGAGAGAGCGAGAGAGAGAGAGAGAGAAGGAGAGAGAGAGAGAGAAGGAGAGAGAGAAGGAGAGAGAGAAGGAGAGAGAGAGAGAGAGAGAGGAGAGAGAGACAGAGAGAGTTGGATCCGTTGTAACGAGAGTTGCAAATTGTCTGTTGAGTTGTCTAGATTACAGTACGTTATTGTGACTAGTTCACGTTAAACAACCATCGTTCTTCTGTTTAATCAACATCTGTACAATCCATTTATTGTAAATAAATCATCAATAATAAATATATACAGGGTGGTTGGTAACTGCAGGTACAAGCGGGAAGGGAGTGATTCTACGCGAAAAAAGAAGTCGAAAATATAGAATAAAAATTTTTTTTTTAATTTTTCCATCGAGACAACGATCTGTGGCGGATCGGTATCAACAGGACGCTGACAGGACGAGGCATCAACGCGGCGCAACACCTCCCGGGCGATCCGCTGGTACCAACCGCCAACAGATCTACAGTGAGATCCGTTATAAGGAGACGTGATAAGGTGCACGCGTACCGGGCGAAAATTCAAAGTCGATTTTCTCGAAAACAAAACCTCAAACGAAAAATTTTTATTCTATATTTTCGACTTCTTTTTTCGCGTAGAATCACCCCCTTTCCGCTTGTACCACCAGTTACCAACCACCCTGTATATTTTCGATACTACCGTAGAAGTTATTCATACCGGGGTACCTACGTAGCTGCTTAACGTTCGCGGGCTTCGGAATATTCACGACCGCTTCCACTCGCTCGTCGTTATCGTGGTTTTTTCGACGTCTTCGGGCGAACAAGAGGACGCAGGAAGGGGGTGCAACAGAAATTAATTCATAAGAGGTTCCTGGAGCACTCCTATCATACGCGTAGGATGGTCATCGTAGAGTTTTAGTCGGTAGGAGTCCGACACTACTCTGCTCTTACGCGGACAAAAAAAAAAAAAAGAAAAGAAAGGTTAATCGCGATGTTGCGATGGTTCCGTTGGTCGCGAACACTTCGTACTCGCTTCTGGTCGCGAGTCCGTGTATTTTGTTGCGCTGATGTGCCCATATATCGGCACCGGTGTCCACTAGGAAGGAGATTTTTGAGTACCTGTCCATTACGAATATGCGGTGGGATACTAAGCCGCCGTCGCATGTGTCACGTAAAATTCGTGATAAAAAAAAAGGTAGATCTGAGAAATGACTTAACTAGACTCTGTCCTTTTATATTTTTATATACTTTTATTCACAAAAGTGATTAAGGATAATATTACAAGTTACAATTATAAATATTACATTTATTACAAGAAGTAGCAAAGTTACAAAATATTAAAATCATTGTAAAAATCGCAGCTAGGCTGTATCGAAGACTAGTCTCGTGGTCGAATGCTCACAGTTTTCGTATGTTGTGTTTACCGGTGTTGAGGGGCAAGGAGAGAACCCTGAGTGCTCTACGTAATAAGAAAAAATTAGTTCAAAAAATGGTTCATTGTCAGATAGTGTGGAATGAGGTGGGTTTGGGCATGGACACTGTCACACTTACCACGTTCACGGGCTGCTGATTCCTTTTTCTGTATTCCAGGTACATGGGAAACGGCAGTTCTTCGCGTGTTTTTTGAATGTTGCGTGGTAGTAACAAACTCCACGCTCCTTTAGTCGGTTTTTCAAAATCGATTTACGCTGACCCCGGTTTCGTCTTCGTGTAGGGCGCCTGTTGCCGAGGCCCAACGCACTCATTTTGTCTTGCAATTGTGCCATCCTTTCGCTCCACACATCGCCCATCATTGGGTCATCGTCTGCTGTGACGTTTCTTTCAGTTGGATCGGTTATCGCAGTTAGTCTTCGGTCTGGGTAGATCTCGTATATACTATCGGCGAACTGGATTTGCGTTTGTTCATTCCTGCCCGGCACGGCGGCTAGGAGATGCTGCACATGGTCCAATACTTGGTTCCCAAAGAGTGTGCCGATGTAGTCATCCGGAGTCGAGGGAGTCGGAAGATTTTGTGGATCGCAGCCCATTTGAGATGGCGTTCTGTCCCCCATTTCACTGGATTCCAGCAGCATTTGCGTTCTCGTGTTGTCGCACGCGGTCGTCGTGCGTTCTGCACCGTCGATACTAAACATCCTTAGAATCGTGGTGATTGAATTCTCGGTAGCACTGTCATAGGTATCTTTCTCACTAGTCGGAGTCATCACTTTGGGGTGGTCGAATCGTGAAAGGTGCTGAACTAAACTGGAGTATAGTTAACGATATAATCATTAACAAATAATGTTCTCGATGAACACCTTGCGTAGAGCCTGTGTTTCCAATTAACGTCTCGCACTTCGTGGATACAAGTTCGACTTGCGATAGAGTGTCTGTTCGGATGATGATTGCTAAGCTGCGTCGAGGAACTCTAGTGAATTATCCACTACCAAACTGCTTACTACCGACTACCGACTATCGACTATCGACTATCGACTCTCGACTGATTTTGCAGATGATGCTGCAGAGGAAAACTATGATGGGGTGTGTCTAAGAATACGAAATCATCGGATTGGTCGAAGAAAACCTTCGTTAGAAAAGTGAGGGAAAGGGACGTTGCTGTTTATTGGTTAATATATTGGTAGGTGGTTAAATGGTAGGACTATTTGTTCGTTTGAAGAACCTTAGTTAGTGTAATCCTCAGATTTATGGCGGGTCCTTAGGCTTATTACAGGTATGTCCTGAAGATGTTTGGATATCTGGTAATTATCTTGTGCGAGGGCAGGGTCTTTGTGTAGCGAGCCACGGAACAGGCACCATTGTGAAGTTGACTGTCGAGTGCTGTTACAAATATTATGCGTATTATGTGATACATTTTAAAATTTCATTGTTACTCTTATGAGACTTGAGTATCAGATTATATTGGTAAAGTTTGAAACAAATCTGAAAAATGTACATACGGTGAATCGTACAACATTCGGACACTATGATTTACGAAATGTTATCGCTGCTATATTTTCTTACAATAATATTAAGAAGATAATTGATATCATGCATTAAACATCATAGATGGAAAAAATATAAGTTTTATCTATTTGATACACATAGATTTGTAAATAATAATGCATAGATGAAATAACGTGTAAATTTTATGTCGCAAAAGTATTCACGTAACAAATTACATTAATTTCGTATCAAATATGCTTATTAAAAAGATATTATAATGAATATTAATACTTTGCTGGAAAATCATTTTGTTTAAATGACTTCGTGTAATCGTTTTGGCATTTTAGAAATAATTTTGTTTTATATCCCTACGTATGCAATTCCGTTTTTCTATTAAATTGTTTTAATTCCGCTATTATACAATACATATACATATACATTTTTTTAATTTCTTTTTTTAATTTTTCTATCGAGACGCGATAAAGTGCACGCGTATCGAGCGAAAATTCAAAGTCGATTTTCTCGAAAACGAAGCCTCAAACGAAAAATTTAAAAAAAAAATAAAAAAAAGTTTTATTCTATATTTTCGACTTCTTTTATCACGTAGAATCACCCACTTTCCGCTTGTACCACCAGTTACCAACCACCCTGTATAATATAATATATAATCGCTTGTTTACGTTTTCGGTTCAATATTCTCGAACGTAAATCGTAGGTTAAGGGGTTAAAAATACAGGTGTGTCAAATAAATAAAAACTATATTTTCTCAACTATCACTGTTGAATACATAATACCACATTTATTCCGTTAACGTTACTGTAAGACAATATAGCAGAAAATATAATATGGTGCCTGTTCCGTGGCTCGCTACACAAAGACCCTGCCCTCGCACAAGATAATTACCAGATATCCAAACATCTTCAGGGCATACCTGTAATAAGCCTAAGGACCCGCTATAAATCTGAGGATTACTCTAACTACGGTTCTTCAAACGAACAAATAGTCCTACCATTTAACCACCTACCAATATATTAACCAATAAACAGCAACATCCCTTTCCCTCACTTTTCTAACGAAGGTTTTCTTCGACCAATCCGATGATTTCGTATTCTTAGACACTCCCCATCATAGTTTTCCTCTGCAGCATCATCTGCAAAATCAGTCGAGAGTCGAGAGTCGATAGTCGATAGTCGGTAGTCGGTAGTCGGTAGTCGGTAGTAAGCAGTTTGGTAGTGGATAATTCACTAGAGTTCCTCGACGCAGCTTAGCAATCATCATCCGAACAGACACTCTATCGCAAGTCGAACTTGTATCCACGAAGTGCGAGACGTTAATTGGAAACACAGGCTCTACGCAAGGTGTACATCGAGAACATTATTTGTTAATGATTATATCGTTAACTATACTCCAGTTTAGTTCAGCACCTTTCACGATTCGACCACCCCAAAGTGATGACTCCGACTATGTATAGTGAGAAAGATACCTATGACAGTGCTACCGAGAATTCAATCGCCACGATTCTAAGGATGTTTAGGGCGATTAGTATCGACGATGCAGAACGCACGACAACCGCGTGCGACAGCACGAGAACGCAAATGCTGCTGGAATCCAGTGAAATGGGGGACAGAAGGCCACCTCAAACATACTGCGATCCACAAAATCTTCCATCTCCCTCGACTCCGGATAACTACATCGGCACACTCTTTGGGAACCAAATATTGACGCATGTGCAGCATCTCATAGCCGCCGTGCCGGATAGGAATGCCCAATCGCAAATCCAGTTCGCCGATAGTATATACGAGATCTACCCGGACCGAAGACTAACTACGATAACCGATCCAACTGAAAGATACGTCATAGCAGACGATGACCCAATGATGGGCGATGTGTGGAGCGAAAGGATGGCACAATTGCAAGCCAAAATGAGTGCGTTGAGCCTCGAAAACACGGGCCCTACACGAAAACGAAAACGGGATCAGCGTAGATCGATTTTGGAAAACCGACTAAAGCACCCCCGACTTTGTTACTACCACGCATCAACTAGAAAACACGATAAGATCGCCCGTTTCGCATACACCCGGAATACGGAAAAAGGAATCAGCCGCCCGTGAACGTGGTAAGTGTGACAGTGTCCATGCCCAAACCCACCTCATTCCACACTATCTGACAATGAACCATTTTTTGAACTAATTTTTTCTTATTACGTAGAGCACCCAGGGTCCTCTCCTTGCCCCTCAACGCCGGTAAACATAACGACTATGAGATTAGTCCTCGATACAGCAAGACCGCAATTTTTACTCTGATTTTAATATTTTGTAACTTTGCTACTTCTTGTAATAAATGTAATATTTATAATTGTAACTTGTAATATTATCCTTAATCACTTTTGTGAATAAAAGCATATAAAAATATAAAAGGACATGCAGTCTGGTTCTTGGTGTCGGGTACTTTTCTGAGATTTAATATCATATACAGCACCCGGGCAACCCTAGAAGCCATCGGATTTGGGATACGCCCAACCAGCGCACTCGGTACACAGTACCGGTTACCTCAAATAATCGCCCGCAGGAGGCACTCTCGTCTCAGGTCGAACGGGGCCCTTTCCAAGCCCTTCCGTCTTCCGGGACGGTATCCGGAGCAGGTGGGACGCTGCTCACCCGCCGAAGGCCATTCGGAGGACTTTGTCCCCCTTAACTCGGCTCTCTTGCCAGCACTTGGCCACAACCACTGCCACCACGAGTCCATACCCATAATTGGTCGAGCCGAGGGTTCGCTACGCCCTCTGGGCTAACACTCGACCGCCCGTGGTACCGTTCATTGTCAACGGTGGGACCGCGCGTGTGGATGTACCGCCACGTCTCTGCTGCACGGTTTACCTGCACACCGTGCAGTCAGACCCAGATGAGACTCACGTAAGCGGGAGTTGAGGAAATGTACCTCGGCGGCTCTCCCGACGGTCTCACCCTTGGCTTCAGGATCGTGGGTGCGCTACTACCCAAGGCTCCGTGGGGAAGACTTTGTCTTACACCACAGCAACCTTCCTTGCGGTGTACATAGAGGACTCACGTAAGCGGGACGCTTGTCCCGACGGTCCTCCCTGGCTGCGGGACCGTGGGTTTGCCAGCCCCCATAGACTCGCAAAAGCGAATCCTCCCTGCGGGAGATATAAAAGGACAGAGTCGAGTTAAGTCATTTCTCAGATCTACTTTTTTTTTATCACGAATTTTACGTGACACATGCGACGACGGCTTAGTATCCCGCCGCATATTCGTAATGGACAGGTACTCAAAAATCTCCTTCCTAGTGGACACCGGTGCCGATATATGGGCACATCCGCGCAACAAAATACACGGACTCGCGACCAGAAGCGAGTACGAAGTGTTTGCGACCAACGGAACGCGGATCGCAACATCGTGTTTAATCTTTTTTTCTTTTTTTTTTTTTTTGTCCGCGTAAGAGCAGAGTAGTGTCGGACTCCTACCGACTAAAACTCCACGATGACCACCCTACGTATGATAGGAGTGCTCCAGGAACCTCTTATGAATTAATTTCTGTTGCACCCCTTCCTGCGTCCTCTTGTTCGCCCGAAGACGTCGAAAAAACCACGATAACGACGAGCGAGTGGAAGCGGTCGTGAATATTCCGAAGCCCGCGAACGTTAAGCAGCTACGTAGGTACCCCGGAATGAATAACTTCTACTGTAGTATCGGAAATATACAGGGTGGTTGGTAACTGGTGGTACAAGCGAAAAGGGGGTGATTCTACGCGAAAAAAAGAAGTCGAAGATATAGAATAAAAGAAATTTGTTTTTTCTTTAATTTTTCCATCGAGTCAACGATCTACAGTGAGATCCGTTATAACGTACCGCACGCGTACCGAGCGAAAATTCAAAGTCGATTTTGTCGAAAGCAAAGCCTGAAACGAAAAATTTTTATTCTATATTTTCGACTTCTTTTTTCGCGTAGAATCACCCCCTTTCCGCTTGTACCACCAGTTACCAACCACCCTGTATAATATAATATATAATCGCTTGTTTACGTTTTCGGCTGATAATTCTCGAACGTAAATCGTAGGTTAAGGGGTTAAAAATGTAGGTGTATCAAATAAATAAAAACTATATTTTCTCAACTACCACTGTTTAATATATAATACCACATTTATTCCGTTAACGTTACTGTAAGAAAACATAGCAGCAATAATATTTCGTATATGATAGTGTCCGAATATAATGCGGATCACAAGAATTACAGGATATTCAGTAAGGGTAATATATTTCGCAGAGATCACAAAAGCATTGGAATGGTTAATTAACCATCCTCTCAATGAGCTTTAATATTCTGTATACCACCATTAATACTAATTATATGAGTAAAACGACTATTCATATTATACATATACTAATTTTTATTAGATATTTGTTTGTAACAAATATTTTGCAATCTCTGTACATATCTTTAGACTGGTTTCAAATTTTGCCAATATAATTATGACAATCGGGACTTATAGCGTCTCATTCGAGCGCTAATGCGATTGCAAAATGTTTTATATAATACATACACATGGACAAAAATATTTTCTTCGGTCAATGCCCAAATATATTTTTGTAAGTGCCAGTATAAATTTATAATAATTCTTAAATAATGTTCTAAATATTCCTAAGCAGAAAATTACTTTCTGTAAGTCTTCTAATATTTATTAAGGGCGATGTAAGTGCTTGTATACATAGATATACATGCATATAGAAGAACTATAATTTTACTATTGACATCTCCTCGAAACTGCGTTTGGCGGAGCTGCTTTATCGAGTAGCCACGCAATCCATATCGCAGAGTAGGAAGTCGGGCATAAATCGAGTTTATATCGGCAGTAAAACTCCTACCTATCTGTGTCGAGTAACGAAATGAAACCCGATCCGATGTAACTCTGACAACCAGCTAATATTATTATATCCTCAGGCACTGATGAATCTCGCGAAAAACAGTAAATATCGAATCTTTTGCTCCTTCTTCTTAGTTTATTATGGAAATTGTTAAATGATACGGAAGTAATATTCAATTTATATCATATACGTATTTTGTAAAATCATAGAAATACAATTATATATGTCGGGTTTGTCGGGTTGACGTTAGTCTTACGGGCGCGTAGCGTATCGTCATTAGGACAAACCATCGTAGTTGTTCAATGGAGATTATATTTACAATTATATGTACAGGTGTTGATTTAACAGGGTTTAACAATTAAACGTGGTAATTAGACACTCTTGATGTTAAAGACAATGTTCTTAGGTTCAATAACGAATCCACGGTCAACGAGAAAACTCTTTGTACAATTGAATATGTTTTGAAACACAAAGTGACGTTAGCTGTGACACTCGGTATCTTTCTGACTGACTGACAAGACGATGCGTGCAAACTCTCCAAGGTGATCGCAAGAATAAAAGACTGATACGATCACATTTGTCAATTGCATATTGACCGGGGATATCGACAAAATTCCACGCGCCGTTACTAGGCAGACCCGCGTAGAGCCGTCATTGCTCCTGCCCGAGCCTTGTTTGTTAGGGGGGGGGGGGGGGGGGAGAGAAGGTTAATTCGTACAAAAAAAGGCATGTTTTGTGAATTTTTTATAACGACACAGTTAAAATATCTTTTTTAAAACCAATAGTACATTAAAGTATGACATTCGAAGAATATTGTATACAATTTTCACGGAGAAATATTAAAAAATACGGCAATGGCAGCAATTATTCGGACGTGTCTCGGAAAAAAGTATAATTGCGGTGCCCCTCATAACTTGGTGCTGCATCACCCGAAATCAAAAAGTTAAAGTTCATTCGTTAGGTAATAGTCTTCCCCAGGTAACGCTGCGAGGGTTTTTCAAAATTTCAATTTTTCACTTTTTTGAAACACTTTGAAGGGAAAAACGCGATTTTGTGCGAAAATTTGCGGTTAATTTGTTATTGTAAAATAAAAATAATTAACAAATTTGAAAAAACTCTGTGGTGTTACCTCGTAAATTATGTACAGAAATAGTGTTCAAAATTTCAGCTCTTCGGCTGTTGCTGCTTTTTCTTCTTTTATAGCAGATTAAAAAAATCGATTCGCTACTTCTCTTACAGTCGAGCACATTTCCTTTGCGCAATCATTGTACGTCGGTTTTGATAAAAACCTACTAGACAAATCCATCAAGCCGCAGAACTTTTCACAGCCATCTAATCCAAGGCCTAATATCCTCATCACGAAAACAAACCGATAATTAACATCGAAAGTACCAGAGTTTATTCTTGCACTAGACGGAACATTTGTAATCTGTTTACAGCATTCGCACGACACTTTGATGTCAAATGCAAGACCTTCTTTCTTAGTCGAATGAAAATTTACTTTTCCATCACATTTCACACACTTCACTAGCGTAGCAATTGTTGAAAAGACTAATAAAAAATCAATTATCCTACAATGTTCTTCAAAATCCTTCGTAACTTGATCTTCAACGGTCACTTTTATTTTTTTAGCTGACGCGCTACTTGTTGAAATGCCTTCGTTTTTACGTTTATGCGGAGGTACAATTTTTCTAGGTCGATATAATCTCGAACCAGTTGATTGTCTATCAGATCTTGTAATTTTTTTAGGCATTTTAGTAATAATTTAACCCAAAACTTAATGAAAACGGAGCCAAAATGATGCGAAAATAGGTACGCACATGCTCGATAGAATACTCCCACGCTAAATTTTATACTCTACCCTGACAAAATATGCAGTACAGGTATAAGGAGGTTTGTACTTAAGTCGATCTATAAATAGATCCGGGGGGTAAAATTAGGTATTATATAGAGAGACAAACGTGTGCCAGGTAACAATAGCACGCTCGGGTCGGGTAGGTAATAAAATCCGACACGTATAAAGATACTCGTAACTTCGTTAATTTTACTCCAAACGACTTGAAATTTTGACACGATATTCTTAAGATATTATGCATTCAATTAAAAAAATAAAAAAATGCAAAAAAATTTTAAAACCTTACCCCCCTCCCCCCCCTTAATACAACGTGTGTCTCACAATATTGATACTTCTTCTGTTAGGTAAAAACGTTCATCCCGTGATCGTGGCTACGTTCGGCGACCAGTTGTGTCATCTCGAGCCCAAGCCCACTGTCGCAAATCTCGGGCAAACATAATCAGATCGTATCACAACTACTACTTCTAAGTTCTATTATTTAAGTACAGTTATAATAAATAGTTTAGACGAAAGTATCGGGGATTTTCCCAAAATTCCAAAAGAAAGGCCCGATGTCCCTACATCTGCGACATATATTTATATAAAATCATACATCTCGCAATACATTAAAAGGAATCTACGGTTAGACGTAATCTTGATATGTAATAATATCCTTCTGGGATCCTTTCCTTGCAAAAATATGATATTTCGCAGTTTCGTTTGAATTATATTAATACATTGTAAATGCATGACGAGATATATCGTTTTTCATATGCTATCGCTTAGGACTGTTGGTGAGATATGTAAGACTTTGTGTTATCAAACGAGAGCGATTATTATAATTCAGTAAAAGTGGCAATAGATGGAAGATTTTTTTACAATTTATTTCATTTAATTTTTTGAGCATTTGAAATATGGATAGTAATAATCAGATTGTGGTTGTTTATGCAAGTGGAAGCTAAGCAGACTTATTTCACTCACCAGATATTATAACGGATATTATATTTTAGATTACATATTTTATACTTTTTCATGTTTGCTACATTGTGCACGTTTTTATAATTTTACATTTTCCGTAAATACATAAACAGCGTCAGTCTGGTGTTAAGAAATTAATGACATTAAAAAAATATTTGTGGACAATTTATGGGAAAGATCAAGGGAAGATAGAATTAAAAATATTTCGATGTGGGTAAATGTGATTCCCAAAGTCGAAATAATATGATTATGATATTAGTAAAAAATGAAAAAAAAAAAGAATTTTAGGCAAAATGGATGATTTTTCAACTGACTGATGATAGTAATTACCAAAAGGCATTTTTTACCAAATTTTTACATTTATCAAAAGGAAAAATTGTAATGATAAAAAATACACAAATTATAGCCATATATAATCTTTTGAATGTAAATATTTAATATGCAGATATCTAAAAGTTAATGATTTTTTAAATGATTCATTCTTTTAGCAAACTGACGATATGTAACGTTCAAAAATTTGTAATCGTAAAATGTTTGTCGTATTTACTTATTTTACCATACACGCTGTTTTCTAGTTTCAACTTTTTCATCATTTTTCGATTTCGTTTTCGAAAAATTATTAAAATTTGGACAATTCCATTGTTGTATATTTTTTATTAATTATGCAAATGAATTCAGCAGTCAAATATTTTAGACGCGTGTTTCTTTTCTCAAAAATTATTACAAATGAAGAAGATATAAGGAATTGAAAATTAATAAACCGAACGTTTCCAACCGTGTACCGAACATATGCGAAGAACGCGTGATGTCACAAATATGCAACGGCGCTACGCACTTTCTTCTCGCCAATATAACTACGACATACCGCGTGTAAATATCACGTATGTATATATGATGTCTGATGTATGTCATGCATGTACATGACTGTGCAGCAGACTGATGACGTCACAAAGATAGCGAAAAAATCCGCGTTTCTATATCGCTCGAATATTAGCAAAGTTTTATCTTAAATTAAATTTTATATTAAATATATGTAACGAAAATATGAACCAAGTGTTTCTATTGAACAAAATTTTTGTTTTTAATAATCTTTTTAGTAAAAAAAGAAAAATGCAATTAACTCATCGCAGTAAAATAATACAGTAGAATCACTTATAAGAGCGAAGATAAATTGCATGCGTTTTGAGGTGTACGAATTTCCTGTAATATGGGACCTACTAAAACTAAATAAAATTTCATTTTTGAGATAACATTATTAATTTTGTACAAAAACAGCTGCAACATTGTGCGTGCAGTCTTATTATCGTATGAAAATTAGCGCGTAACTAGATTTGCGAATCAATTGAAAAATGCATAAGTATATTTGCATATCACGAATAAGTCGAACTTAGGGCAAAGCGCGAGAGACAAGCGCAGCAAATCAATTAAAATTACTGCTCTTATTTGCTTACATTGTATGTTCAATCCTTTTGCCAGTCCCCCGATATACTAATGTTTGATGCAAATATATGTACATGCGTGAAAACTGTCGTTGACCGATCTACCGGTCCCGTCTGTTTTCGTTCAGACTTTCGAATCCGAGACCTACTTACGATGTATTTATCAGAATAACTGGCGTTTCTTACGTATAGCATACTGTGCAGATTGACAATAACAGGATTAGGGTAATAATATGCTTTTACACCTCTAAAATTTACTATCACATATGGGAAATATGTTTAGAAGCCACACTGATTAACTTTCTAAACTGTATAAAGTAGAAAAGTTGAAAACATAATTTTCTAAATTTATTTTGGTATTTACTATTATTTATGTCATCTTTTTCCAATAAATTTCTACTAAAAATATTTTTTTTTTGTTTATTAATATTTACAATCAATTCTCGCATTGAGAATTTTCAGTAATATTTTCTGGCGTGGCGCAGTGACATGGCTAATTATTTATAATAAGTTAATACTTATTATAGATAAGTATAATTTATAAGTAAGTGTTATAAATAAGTAAATATTACATAATATAAATATCTCATTTAATCTAGTGTTTAGGTCTAACGGGTAGTGTCTCTTCAGCCTGCGGATCTGGTCCGACGTATCAAGTAATCCAGTAATTAGGGGGTTTCGATGTTTGTTGACTCTTTTGTTTTATCTGCCGCTATATTTTGCTATTTCCTCTTTGACTGTGGGTATCTTGAGGTCGCGATGTATTGTTTCGTTGGTAACATACTAAGGTGCATCTGTTAGGGATCTTAGAGTTTGCGATTGGAAGCGATGAATGGTGGAATTACTTGCTGTTCCCCATAGTTGGATTCCGTAGGTCCAAACAGGATTTATTACGGTCTTATAGAGAGTAATTTTGCTCTGTGTGCTTAGGCTGGAGGGTCGGCCAGTGATCCAAAGTAATAAAGATATTATTTTAATAATTTGTTTTTCAGAATCGAGCATTACTTGTGTACATACGTAGTGTAAATATGAAATTAACAGACAGTACAAGTGATCGGTTTAGCTTCTGAGAGGCTCATATACAGGATGGTTGGTAACTGGTGGCACGAGCGAAAAGGGGCTGATTCTACGCGAAAAAAGAAGTCGAAAATATAGAATAACAATTTTTTTTTTTTTATTTTTCCATCGAGACAACGATCTGCAGTGAGATCCGTTATAACGAGAAGTGATAAAGTGCACGCGTACCGAGCGACGATTCAAAGTCCATTTTCTCGAAAACAAAGCTTCAAACGAAAAATTTTTATTCTATATTTTCGACTTCTTTTTTCGCGTAGAATCACCCCCTTTCCGTTTGTACTGCCAGTTACCAACCACCCTGTATATAAAATCACTTAAAGTAATTTTGCAATCGCGTTATATAAGGGTCGATAGCAATATTTTGATCCACATTATTATTACGAATAATATTATTATTTTATACTATTATACGAGTATTTATTTATAGTTATTCATTAAACGAGTACTTGCCAGTGTTCCTAGTATATATACACTGTGTTCACTTGATTTTAATGACATATGATACATTGATTATTTGATACCTAATGAAACAATCGGTCTTGTGTCATTAGAAGTGCATCCGAATTTATATAAGTTTACATCGACGTAACATCCTAATTATTGAATCGGTAAAATTTATATAGATATACTTCTTATAATTTCCGAATTAGTTGTATCATATTATCAACAATTGTTTCAAATTATTAATTGTTTTATATCTTGTGATGTTTTTCAATACAGTATTTTTTGCTCTTCCATAAGAAGAGATATCAAGCAACGATATTTCGGATGAACGGCTATGAAACGAACATTGCAACTGACCACGAGATCCTATCCATTGAGCAAGATTCTATAAACTTTATAGGATTCTATAGAACAGAGTGCAAAGTGTAGCTATTACAGTAGCTGCAGGAGGCTATGTCGATACCAATCACTGGATTGCAGATAATAAAATGCTAAAATCAATGTGAAATAAACAATAATATTATCTATCAGAGCACACATTCCCCATTTTAATGATGTCAATATCAAAATATGATGTCAAGATCAACATTCCGAACAACTTTGTGCTTTGCACATAACCGTGATAACTGATCCTTAGTTTCCGCCGAAACTGTTTGATGATTCAAATATTTCGTGCGTTGAAACTATTTTACTTACTTGAAGATTCAAGCGATTCAGTTATTTAGCGATCCAAACAATTCGGGAATGCACACGAGATGTTTCGATTGTTCCGTCTTTAGACGAAAACGCTTGTCGAGTAAAGTACTGTCGGTGCTAATTGTCTGGGCCCAGTGCAGACAATATTAAGGCTTAGGCCCAATTTTACGAGACTGGTAAATATCATAACCAAGGATTACCTTCGAAAAGTCTCTTAGTTTCCTACGGAACGAAACACTTGCGTAGGACGAACTTTATTGTTCTCAATCTGTGGGTTCCTAGCGGCCATAAATCACAATACCTTAACCTAACTAATTTTAGAAAACAAAGTAGCAGTACCCATTCAGGAATAAAACTGTCAGTCTTCTGCAAAGGTCTAAGAAAAACAAATGTTCTTTCGTGAAAGTTCAAGTAAAACATATAATTTAAAGATTCGTCTAAAATTCCGCTAAGTTAGCAAAACGACATACGGTCGAAACGTTAACCTTATTAGACTCGGGAGAGTCCGGGAGAGTTCAAGCCTGGATAGTCCTAAAAATATGAATATTTAATGGTTCCACTGAACGCAAAAAAATGCTATTAGCATGCTCGTTAGATATCGTTCATGTTCTTCCATGCACCAAGCGCACTCTTGGCGGTGGGATTGCGACCGATGTCTGAAAGAAATACCAAGTTCTCGAAATGATTAAATTCTCCGAGTGGTCCTCAACCGATCCGACCATTACATCTCACTAATGACCTCAACCGATCGGACCATTACATCTCACTAATGACCTCAACAATAGACAAAATACAGATGGCAAGGAGACAAATGTACTGGCTAACAAGTCGAAAATCCAAACTAAGCATAGAAAACAAACTAAAAATATATAAAATGGTCATAACACCAATCTGGACATACGGAATAGCACTATGGGGAACAGCAGCAAGGAGCCATATAACCAAAATAGAGGCAATGCAATCTAAAATACTCAGAACAATAGTAAACGCGCCGTGCTACGTCAGAAACGAGGACATTCGGAAAAACCTGGGAATACCAACGGTCAAGACTAACAGAAGTGCAAGAAAGTACAGAAAAAGGATAGCAACGCACCCAAACCGGCAAACATCAAGCATAAAAAGAAGATTAAAAAGGAAACACCCAATAGATCCCACAAAGGACATAACCTAACAAACACGATGATGGTACCCCGCTGGCAGTACCAGCCACCCACATATTATATTGGTATACCGCTATAATATTTTACCAAATGTCCTACTGGACAAATTGTAAAATTTGAATAAATAAATAAAAAAAAAAACTAATGACTGTAAATACGGTTCGAGGAATGGAATTAAGTAGTGATCTGCTTGTGTGCGTCGAATTTTACTTTTACTTTTGTAGAAAATGCTAATATGTAAAATAACAATTGTACATTTTGAAGCATAAAAGTTGAACTATTGCATTATTATATGTTTGTATTATCGAATTACTGAATTATTAAATTGCTAAATTATTGATCGAATCCAAACTAGAAATATGTATACTAATGCAAATTCATGTTCTTATAAATACACATAATTAAACAATGGTAAGAAATACTTGCTAAATATTACAATGAATGCTATAATTTGAACATATATAGTTCTACATATTTCGTGCATTTTTACACTTTTAAATTTCCCAGAAATGCATCAATATTCGCAGTACGATCGTAAAATTTGCATTTTAACAATCGCAGCGAAGCCTCACATACAAAAACATTTGATTCTACATTTTCGACTTATCTTTGCAGGCAGAACTACGCCCTGATCGATTGACCGCGTTATTGGGTATACAGGGTGGTTGGTAACTGGCGGTACAAGCGGAAAGGGGGTGATTCTACGCGAAAAAAAGTCGAAAATATAGAATAAAAATTTTTCGTTTGGGGCTTTGTTTTCGAGAAAATCGACTTTGAATTTTCGCTCGGTACGCGTTTCGTTACAACGGATCTCACTGTAGATCGTTGTCTCGATGGAAAAATGAAAAAAAAAAAAAATAAAAATAAAAAAAAATTTTTATTCTATATTTTCGACTTCGCTTGTACCACCAGTTACCAACCACCCTGTATATATATACATGCATAATATCCTGCTTACTTTTATGCAAATATTATTAACATGTTTCTGTAAAATTTGTATTTTTGAAGTTTATAATTATATAAGTTTACTTTTTTCAAAACTACGAAGCAATTTCCATGATAATATCCAATAAGAAAATTAACGTAACTCGTGACATAGCATTAGGGGAAATATCGGCCTA
The DNA here is from genome assembly GCF_024542735.1 of Bombus huntii. Lineage (NCBI taxonomy): Eukaryota > Metazoa > Arthropoda > Insecta > Hymenoptera > Apidae > Bombus > Bombus huntii. The sequence goes on from NC_066238.1 coordinate 24,692,209, forward strand.
TGATTTTCAATTCGGGCTGATCTACGATAGGAATTTCATTAATTTTCCCCGTATAATGTACAAGATATTGCAATATCGAGGAGAATTACACTAAGTGGTAACTATGGTGAGGCACAGCTGGTCACTGCAAACTTACCGAGCGTCCTACGCTTTTTGGAATTAAAGCAGTGTGACGTCAATGATAGCGGTGCACTCAACGAATTTGCATAGAGAAAGAATCTCCATTACTTGCTAAACGTATTAGCACACCGCCCTTTTTTTCCCAAAATTCTGTGAAACTTTACCTTTTCTCTGTAAAAAGATACCTGAAGGAAACGTTTTCGGAAAATATACATTTCAAATTCAAATATATTCGGAAAAAGTAGTCGAGATTCAGTTTAAGCTAACATTATCACAGATGAAGGTTTATGTGACTAATTTAATAAAAAAAAGGTTATTGAGTGTTTCCGTATACAAAGTTTACATTTTTTTTTTTTTATTAAAAGATAATTGTTCGTAATTAGTTATAAAACATATAAAGTATAAAAATACATTTAGTTCTAAAAGCATGTCGAATTTTAAAAATACATTTGGTCCTTTTCTTCAACTTCAGAGCGGTTTTCGCTTTTAATTAATCCCAGGAGACGAAGCCAGAGAAACAAGCCATTTCGACGTACAAGCCGCCGTTCACTCGAACGCTCTCGTTAGAAATTTTCCGACACTTTTGAAAACAAGTTACGTAACAAGCTGAGCATTTACTCGTTTTCAACGCATTAAATATGTACACCATTGTGTCACGTGTTCGTAACATACCATGTATATCGAACAGCGGCGTCCGGCTCAAGTTAATGAGAAGTTACAAATCACTATGCACGATCGAAGCTACTTCGTGGTTATCTGCGGGAATTGTTACCTTCCCATGGTTACATAATTAGGATTGAAACTTCAGCTTTGAATAGCTCAACGCACTTTTCCGAATAACGTAAAGTGGAAATGGAAATTCAGGACGTTAGCCCTTTAATACAAATTGCATTTCTTTTTGTTTCGTAAATTTATCATTTGCAGAAATATTTGTATGTAACGTAGACAGATAGTAACGTTTTAATGTGAAAATAGTTGTATATAGTTTTCATGTGCGCTGTTATGTATAGAATATAGAAAATATTACCATAGTTATGTGATGATATTAATGTATTTTTTCTTGTCTCTCAAATATTTCAAAAGTACCGATTGTCGTGATACTAGAAGTTGACTTTGATACTAGATACTTGACTTTTTACAAAATCTCTACTTTTCTTCTAAAAATCTATTTTTAAATTCATTATTCTTTCGAATTCAACACTACTGCTCCTTTCAGCTATCAAATGACAAAGAAATCAGAAAAACATATATTTATATGATATACAGGGTGGTTGGTAACTGGTGGTACAAGCAGAAAGGGGGGTGATTCTAAGCGAAAAAAGAAGTCGAAAATATAGAATAAAAATTTTTTTTTTTAATTTTTCCATCGAGACAACGATCTACAGTGAGATTCGTTATAACGTACCGCACGCGTGCCGAGCGAAAATTCAAAGTCGATTTTCTCGAAAACAAAGCCTCAAACGAAAAATTTTCATTGTATATTTTCGACTTCTCTTTTCGCTTATAATCACCCCCTTTCCGCTTGTACCGCCAGTTACCAACCACCCTGTATAGGTCGGAGATGAAAGGACAATGGGGGCCTTTCTTTTGGAATGTTTCGGAAAGTCGCCAATACTCTAGTCCAGACATTTTATTACAGCTGTTCTTAAATAATAAAACTGAGAGAGAGTTATTTATGATTTAATCCGAGTGTGGCTGCCCGAGGTTTATGACAGGGGGCTTGAGCTCGAAGTGACATAACGAGTCGCTGAACGTAGCTAAGGTCACGGAAGGGACGTGTACCTGACAGAGGTATGGAATAATTAAATAGCTCTCATTAAAAACAAAGATTGACCCGAGGAGAGGAATGTATAAGGGCAGTTCCATTTGATTTAAATGAAATCCATCGGATTTAATCCGACAAGTTCTACTTGTACAGTGGACAAATACGTTGAGTCACACCAGAAAATCGCATTCGTTATCCCGTTGACCGTGGATTCGTTATCGAACCTAAATTCGTTGTCATCGATATCTCGATTATCTAATCGCCGCTATTACTTGTTAAACTCTGTAATAATCACATTTGTATCAGTAAATATCGTCTATAGTACATCACAGCAATGGCCAATTCACGTGAAGATTCATTACACGCCCCTAACTTTAATGAGAACCCGACATATAAAATAAGTATAAAATGAATTTATCGTGTTTATTTCCTATAATATTCGTATCAACAATATTCATTCAAAATTAAAGTAAAATGTATATATATATTTCTATGTATAAAAAACTTAAATTTCATTACTGTTGAAAATGATAACGTGATTCCGTGCTTGCCACCCATATGCAGATGCGTTAGTTATAAGAAATAGTAACTGTAATAGAAGATAATCCTAGTTACAATCAATAGATTTAATCGATAGGCTCAAGATGCTTTTTTGCTTTTATCCCTAGTTTTTGTAAGCGCGCGCAATAAAGGTTTTTTTGGCTCAGAACGCTGCGATAGATTTATCCATTCAATAAAACAATAACTATTCTGAGTATATACTGACTATTCTCTGAGTATAGAAATAACAACAAGATTATGTAAAAATACAATTTTTGAATCAATATATGATTGACTAAATTTTTTAAAATGCTTTTGATTATATATTAATCTACAGCGGTATATAACTTTTCTATTTGCATATAAATTTCATAAAATTTATGTACGAGCTATATAGGGTTATGTAAAAATATAATTTTTGAATCAATATAAGATTGACTAAATTTTTTAAAATGCTTTTAATTATATATTAATCTACAGCGGTATATAACTTCTATTTGCATATAAATTTCATAAAATTTATATACAAGCTATATGGGGTTATGTAAAAATGTAATTTTTGTATCAATATAAGATTGACTAAATTTTTTAAAATGCTTTTAATTATATATTAATCTACAGCGGTATATAACTTCTATTTGCATATAAATTTCATAAAATTTATATACAAGTTATATGAGGTTTGTTGAAAATGACAATAAAATAATAACTATCATGATCCTACCTCCGAGTATAGAAATAACAATAATTACTTTTATGTTATTCAATTACGAATCCTACGAATATGACGATCATTCCCTATCTAATTAGCATATAATAGTCCGTAATTATTTTCATACATTAGAACTCATACATGTTTATTCGTGTTTTCCAACTTCAAGCTATAGAATTTTTTGAAATATTTTAAAATTTGTCCTGCTGTTACCTACAATATAATAAATATATTCTAAGTAATATAATTATTTATGACGTAAATAATTATATAATGTAATGTAATAATTAAAACTGATATAAGTTTTCGTCCGTAGGTTAAGTTCACATTTGCACTACCTAACTGTTTCATTAAAAACCTTCTTTAATCAAAAATTCATTCAATTAACGTATTGCTAAACAAGTTGAATAATACGTAACCAATTAACGCAATTCTCGCGTAAAAGTCTCTGTGACCTATATTCCTCTCTCCGAGAGCTATAACGCGATCTTCGTGCCTTATTCCAATTACACGTGAACGATTTCTCTTTCAAATATTGCTCGAGCAATACCGTAAATTTTCGTATCAGCGGAACGAAATAACCACTTAGAGGAGTTAACGAACTGACTGTTTCAAGTTTAAATTACGGCGACGTCTCTAAATAACGAGCATCGGCGGAATATTCTTCGGTTCTCTTTTAATTGCTCGAATTTCTTTCCACATTATCGATCATGGAATCTTGCAACGAACAATTCATATCGTTTAAAGAGAAAGCGAAAATAATGCACAAACAGAATGTGGATTTATAAAGGAAAAACGAGTTTTGCGCATTCATTATCAAGGTGCAAATTTATGCGAGCCTTTTACGGAGTCCATGTTTTTAGAGAGTCGATAAGATTTTATTTACACGTTTGGCTTTCCTGATTGCAATTAATTTTAAATAGGACTCAAAGAGCATCGTTGCGATCCTAACGAGTAATCGACACGATGTCCTCGAATATTTTTGATTAAAGTTGCTCTGTGTGCCGTTTAAACAGCACCGATAGACGGCTTAACTGTCAAAGGCTGTCCATCTCTACAGGGTGTTCCACGCATCATGGTTTAATCAATAAGCAGCTGCTTCTACGTGAAAAAGCAAGTTCGAAAATATAGAATAAAAATTGTCATATGACATTTTGTTTTTGAGAAAATCGAATGAAAAATTTGTCATGTACTAAACAATCAGCAGGAGACTATATTACACGTGAAAATACGTCAGAAACATGGATTATAATTTTTCCATCTAAGGTTTCATTTTTAGGAAAAAAAGATCATTTTCAAACTTTCCACGGAGACAGAGCATCGTGTAAACAAATTTTTTTGTGCATTTTCGACTTGCTTCTTCATATAAGATTATTATTGCCAATTGTACAGAAATTGTTGGAGCAAGAGGTATGTTTTGTAGAAACTCGGAGTGACATTTGATAGCGACAGTGTGGACACGTTGGGTGCTTCGTTAGAAACGTTTTGGTAACTGTATCGTTAAATTGACAGTCGCGTCGGCGCGGATTGGCTAACGAAACCAATGCAACGTTTTTTCAAGTTGAATTTTGGATGCAGAGGGTTTTGCCAGCTGACGTTCGTGCTATTTTATTTCACCGTGTCGTAACTTTGGTATTGTAATGGTACACAGTTTATAGCTTAACTGCACATGGTACATTTATGAAGTTTTCAGACTGATTTTAAAACTATGCTCATCGAGCTGTAAATGTTGTCGGATATTCATCAAAAAAATCGCTCACATCGGCGCAGACATGTAATTGACAATAAAATAAATAGTTTATTCGTAAATAAACGCTTAAGAATTGTTCATAACTAAATTTGGTAAAATACAGTGTAAATTGCTTCGCTTGAAAAGTTTGAAGAGTAAAATACATAGAAATGTATAAAATTTAACCTAAAAAAATACGTCTTATTCTATGTTTTATGTTCCATTCTATCACAAGCCCATTGACATTGACATATTAGTTAAAAATTAATTGTTAATATTAAGCAAGCATCACTATAAGAAAATAGCCTATAAGTAAACTACGAATGTTATACAGGGTGGTTGGTAACTGGTGGCACAAGCGAAAAGGGGGTCGCGAAAAAAGAAGTCGAAAATATAGAATAAAAATTTTTCGTTCGAGGCTTTGTTTTCGAGAAAATCGACTTTGAATTTTCGCTCGGTACGCGTGCACTTTATCGCGTCTCGTTATAACGAATCTCACTGTGAATCGTTGTCTCGATGGAAAAATTAAAAAAGAAAATTTTTATTCTATATTTTCGACTCCTTTTTTCGCGTAGAATCACCCCCTTTCCGCTTGTACCACCGGTTACCAACCACCCTGTATATATATTATTGTCTATTACGTGTATTCTATACATTTTTGCATCTTCAAATATCCCATATATGCATGAAAATCCGAAATTTACGTATAATAAATTAAATACTACCCTTAATGTTTGAAATTCGTGCTCTGAAATTCTCTTCGGGCCTCGTAAATCAAAGGAATATTTTATCGTTATAATCTAATTTTACAATATAATGCACAGTGACATGACATATAGAAAAATATTATCCACGTTTTTCTTCTTATAAATGCATGAATGTATGAAGAAGCTACAACTCACAAAATTTCGACATTATTCTCTCAAGAGGAATAAAAGTCCTATGGTTTGAATATTTATGTAACCTGTGTTCATTTTATCCATAACATGAATTTTATAATGCATCGTCATTTACAATTTGAGATAATTATAAATACTTATGTTATTTATTATTCTCGTGTCATAATTTAAAGCTAAAAACAGTTTTGTCCGAGGCATATAATTTAATGAGATTAAAATTGACAGATTGGTGGAGATTATTGTTTAATTCGTCTAATTAATTTAAGGAGAGAAACATTTGTAAGAAATTTGTAAATAAGATTTATTGCAGAGACTTTATCCTACTTTTCGTAATAGCTTTAATATAAATGATTTTTTATAAGATATTTATGAACAATTATGAATATAATTATATTTCCTTTTGACTACCTTTTACATGATGTCAACAAAGTAATGAAAAATAAATTTTTACTTATTTTAATTTATAAGGCAATTGATTACCAATATACTAAATTATTTGATATTAAGATTTTAAAATATTTATAAAACATTTCATTCTTATACTTTCTCTAATTGTCTTTATAGCACAGACATTAATATATAGCACAGAAAATAATGTAAATTAAATTTTTAATTGTTTTAATCTACAAAAGTAACTTTTCCTACAGCAAGTTTGTAATTTTTATGTTTTGTGAGGTTCGTTATTACTTGTAAAAAATCGATAATTTTCTCTTTTATATTATAGCAATATCACAATACTTAACGTTCGATGAATTATTTTATATGTTTAATTTTATATTTATTTCATAATTATCATATAATAATTTTATAATATTTAGCTTCTCATTTAGCTCGCTCCATTTCATAAGTCCTTAATTATGAAACACCGTTATCTAACAAGAATTATTCATAAATCCTGCAATGATGTGTAATTTATCTCAACATAATCTGTCTGGCAATAACATACCTAGATGAAATCAACAAATGTGAGATTAATACGTCTAATAAATACGTCTAATAAAATATCTCTGCTCTGAATTTATCGCAGAATATATATTCACATCGTTCAAGTAAATATAAACCTGGAAAGAATGCTAGGCACCGTAATATGCAATGCGAATAAATTATAAGGATCAGTGCAAGGGAATGGAAACTCAGTGCTATTTTATTAGCATGCAGAAGTATGTTTATATTTATGGGTTGCTACGTTAGAGGAATGTCACGGAGCGAGGAAAAACAAAATACGCAACGTAAAACAGTCTTAAAAACAAACGATGCTGTTGCGGTTCATAAACACTGATGAATTCCAATGAAACACAGGCAGACGTTTGTCGACTAGCTGAGACAATGATCACGTCCATAATGCATCTTATTTGTCTTAAGAATTACTTTATTAAACATTTGATTTGCGTGTGCATCAGCGTGCTGCATAAATGACATTAAAACATCACTGCAGTAGTCTTCATCATTAGCGTATAACGATTGGTGAATGTTTCAATAATGCATATCTCTTTTGGTCTGAATTGAAATCTGATTTAAATTGCATTTAGCTTTGAGATATATGATAGCGTGCAGCTTGGAATGATAATAGATTTATTAATTCAAGTAGCAAGGTATTCGATTTTTTCAAAAGCTTAGTACGTCGTAGAAAATGATGCATAATATTTACATATATTTTGCTTATTATTTTGTTTTATTTTGCGTAGTTTTAATATTTAAACGCATGTCTTATTGAAAAATAACAATTAAATACTCGATTCTATAAAGGACGACATGTGAAAGATTGATACATTATTTAAGAATTTAATGAGATGTGTTTAACTTCATAGTAATAAACCACAAAGCCGTACTTAATCCCTTAACCTACGATTTACGTTCGAGAATTTTGGGCCGAAAAAGTAAACAAGCTATTGTATATGTCGGGTTTGTCGAATTAGCGTTAATCTTAGGGACGTGTTGCGTATCTTCATTAGGACAAGCCACCGTAGTTGTTCAATGGAGATTATATTTTCAATTATATGTACAGGTTAACAATTAGACGTGGTAATTAGACACTCTTAATGTAAGGACAATGTTCTTAGCATCAATAACGAATCCACGGTCAACGGGAAAAACTCTTTGTACAATAGAATGTATTTTGAAACACAAAGTGACGTTAGCTGCGACGCTTGGTATCTTTCTAACTGACTGACCAGACGATGTGTGTAAATTCTCCAAGGTAATCACAAGAATAAAAGACTGACACGATCACATTTGTCAATTGCATATTGACCGGGGATATCGACAAAATTCCACGCGCCGTTACTAGGCAGACCCGCGTAGAGCCGTCATTGCTCCTGCCCGAGCCTTGTTTGTTGGGGGGGGGAGAAGGTTAATTCGTACAAAAAAAGGCATGTTTTGTGAATTTTTTATAACGACACAGTTAAAATATCTTTTTTAAAACCAATAGTACATTAAAGTATGACATTCGAAGAATATTGTATACAATTTTCACGGAGAAATATTAAAAAATACGGCAATGGCAGCAATTATTCGGACGTGTCTCGGAAAAAAGTATAATTGCGGTGCCCCTCATAACTTGGTGCTGTATCACCCGAAATCAAAAAGTTAAAGTTCATTCGTTAGGTAATAGTCTTCCCCAGGTAACGCTGCGAGGGTTTTTCAAAATTTCAATTTTTCACTTTTTTGAAACACTTTGAAGGGAAAAACGCGATTTTGTGCGAAAATTTGCGGTTAATTTGTTATTGTAAAATAAAAATAATTAACAAATTTGAAAAAACTCTGTGGTGTTACCTCGTAAATTATGTACAGAAATAGTGTTCAAAATTTCAGCTCTTCGGCTGTTGCTGCTTTTTCTTCTTTTATAGCAGATTAAAAAAATCGATTCGCTACTTCTCTTACAGTCGAGCACATTTCTTTCACGCAATCATTGTACGTCGGTTTTGATGAAAACCTACTAGACAAATCCATCAAGCCGCAGAACTTTTCACAGCCATCTAATCCAAGGCCTAATATCCTCATCACGAAAACAAACCGATAATTAACATCGAAAGTACCAGAGTTTGTTCTTGCACTAGACGGAACATTTGTAATCTGTTTACAGCATTCGCACGTCACTTTGATGTCAAATGCAAGACCTTCTTTCTTAGTCGAATGAAAATTTACTTTTCCATCACATTTCACACACTTCACTAGCGTAGCAATTGTTGAAAAGACTAATAAAAAATCAATTATCCTACAATGTTCTTCAAAATCCTTCGTGACTTGATCTTCAAAGGTCACTTTTATTTTTTTAGCTGACGCGCTACTTGTTGAAATGCCTTCGTTTTTACGTTTATGCGGAGGTACATTTTTTCTAGGTCGATATAATCTCGAACCAGTTGATTGTCTATCAGATCTTGTAATTTTTTTAGGCATTTTAGTAATAATTTAACCCAAAACTTAATGAAAACGGAGCCAAAATGATGCGAAAATAGGTACGCACCTGTACGTCATGCTCGATAGAATACTCCCACGCTAAATTTTATACTCTACCCTGACAAAATATGCAGTACAAGTATAAGGAGGTTTGTACTTAAGTCGAAATTTCTATAAATAGATCCGGGGGGTAAAATTGGGTATTATATAGAGAGACAAACGTGTGCCAGGTAACAATAGCACGCTCGGGTCGGGTAGGTAATAAAATCCGACACGTATAAAGATACTCGTAACTTCGTTAATTTTACTCCAAACGACTTGAAATTTTGACACGATATTCTTAAGATATTATGCATTCAATTAAAAAAATAAAAAAATGCAAAAAAAAATTTTAAAACCTTACCCCCCCCCTTAATACAACGTGTGTCCCACAATATTGGTACGCGAAAAACGAAATACGCGAAAAAAGAATTCGAAAATGTAAAATAAAAATTTTTCGTTTGAGGCTTTGTTTTCGAGAAAATCGACTTTGAATTTTCGCTCGGTACGCGTGCACTTTATCGCGTCTCGTTATAACGGATCTCACTGTAGATCGTTGTCTCGATGGAAAAACTAAAAAAAAAAAAATTAAAAAAAAATTTTTATTCTATATTTTCGACTTCTTTTTTCGCGTAGAATTACCCCCTTTCCGCTTGTATCACCAGTTACCAGCCACCCTGTATATTATATTTGGCCCGGTCATCGTACTACGGACTATGTCCATAATATTTACGTTTGGTCCGATCATCTACTACAAGCTATAACCGTAATATTTACGTTTGGCCCGATCATCGTACTATGCCCGTGGTTGTAGGTTAAGGGGTTAAATATCTTATTTCAATTTTGTATTTATGTACTCAGTACTTGAATATTATATTTAAGAACTGTATAATTTAATAGCCTTCAGATTGATTATTATAACATGAATGATTCGTATTTTTATCGTGTATAACGTCTTTCGTCAAACTACTTATATAATTTATTCGATAGATTGACTTGAACCAATGTTATTCTGTCAATTATCCATTAATCTGGTCGTTGATGATATTCTGTATATACTATTTTTAGACGTGATAATAACTATGAAATAGCGCGTTAATTTTAAATTTTCAAAATTCGAAGGATTTATGTCTTAAAATCCTATATAAAGAAGTTTTATTTAGATTTGGTTGCTGAGAGTATTTGTGGAGTTAATAAACGATGCAAGCAAATGTTTCTAATAGAAACAAGAACCTTATTTCCGTGCATTTTGACATCTATGTCATATATTACTTGAAAGTTTCAATACTTTTACAGATTTAGAAAGAGAGCAAACGTCATATTTTTCGAAGTCATATATTTTTAACGAGACTACGTATTTTTAATATTATGATAGTTGAGATTAAGACTAATTTAGCGATCTGTATATTTAATGACTCGATGGAATCATAATACTTTTTTGTATATTTTTGTGGCGGAATCACAGGAAAAACTTACTATTTGATTAATCAATACTTTCGGTCTGTAGACATTGATGACGAGTTTCTTACTATTTTTCGAACTAATTTTTAAATAAAATCCACTTTGTATTATTGTTAGAAAATTAGTCTAAATCAAGAACTAAAAAAGGAGAGTGAAAAGCTTATACCTACTCTCTCCGAAAATTGTCATATTATAATTTTAAAATGATAAGGAAAAGTAACTTTACGGTATTGAAAAATTGTTTTGCTCACTACGTATATTCGTCGGTATCTGGACTGTTAAGATATTGATGCGTGTACTTCAATTGCAATCTGTTATCTTGTATGCAACACTTGAATTAACACTTTGATAAGAGATAACAATGAGAAAAATTCAGTACACATAAGTGCTAGCATAGCGAAGAAAGTTCAAGTAATTGTTATAGGATATACAGGGTGAGACACGTAAATCAGGTCACTTGAATATCACGGCTGTTATTGCATGAACCTATTTGACATCCCCCCTCTCATCCCCCTCTCATCCCCGTCCCTCTCATCGCCCCTCCCTCTCATCACCCCTCCCTCTCATCACCCCTCCCTCTCATACCTCTCCCTCTCGCCCCTCCTTCTCATCCCCCCCCCCCCCCCAAGTTACACAGCACCCAAAAAGTAGACTACCGAAGCGTCCTGTTTTGCGACCAAGTTTTCAGGACAGAAAAATCAACGAAAAACAAAATCATATAAAAGCTCCGCTCCCCAGCGGCTTAAACCCAAAGATTGTATTAAACACAAAAAATGTAAAGCGCCGACATATAATATAGTGTGGCTATGTCGTACCGTCGCGTATCGGTACCTTTGCCTAACACATCATTACCAAAATTCAGAGTTTATTGTGAATACCCAAATGTATTAAAATGTATCTTGGTGTAATAAACATTATTAAAAAAAAAAAAAAAATAGAAAGCTGTTATTGCATGGCTTCGAAGGACATATAATTTGGTGTAAATAGTTGTTTGAAAGGTGGACGCGTACAGGTTATATAAAGGTCAATTTTTTTTTAAATGATATGATGTTTGTTTACGTACCATCTAGTAGAACATCTTAAAATACACACAATGAACTGTGGTTGAAGGTAACTGAAGGTCAGTTGCAAGGAAAAATAATTTACTTTATGAGAGCGATCGAACACTTTATTTTATGTAATGGCAATTTATTAATGTATCAGTACACTGTTATTTTGAAAGTTAAAAGTGGTGACCTTGAGCATCGATGCGTGCCTTAAACCGTTGCGATTGATTCATATCATGGCATATCGAATTTCGTTCCGATTAATCACGAAACAAGCTCATGCTACGCGTTCTCTTGTCTCTTTTCTGATTGTCGAAGTTTGATTGTATACTTGCTGCTTTAATTCTTCCTATAAATAAAAATCAGCGATTAATCCGATCGAAATTCCACGTGCCATGATATATCTCTTGCAACGCTTTAAAACATGAGCATCGATGCTCAAGGTTACCACTTCGAATATTTGACGAAGCAGGGCAATGGAAGATTAATAAATCATCACTACATAAAATAAAGTATTCGATCGCTCGCTTAAAGTAAATTATTTTCCCTTGTAGTTGATTTTCTGTGATCTTGAATGACCTTGAACCATAGGTCATTGTACGTGTCTCAAAATGCTCCATTAGATAGTACATAGAAAAACATATCATTTCGTATTAATGTTATTTAAATCAAATTATGTACCCCTTGACACGATATAAATTTGATCTGACATATTTTTTTTGTCAGTAACAACAACTTTCTTGAGATATTCAATCCTGTTTTAGGTGCGTCACACTGTATAGTTTAGATTTGCAAATTGGAATTTATTTAAATGAAGTCGCGTTTAGCACCATTTTCATTGAAAGAATTTTAGAAATTTGATGAAAAAAATTCGATAATCCTGCAATAAGAATTATGACATTTTTTTCATTATCCGGATTTCTGTGATATGTGTGAACAGTCGAGTCAGCATCGATCGCGCGTTATAAATGATGGAATCGATCGCTCTGTCGAAGCAGTTACAGAAAGTGATTAACTCTGCGTCAGTTAGGACTCGTAATACCACTGATAACGAGCAAGGAGCATAAATAACATTTTCTCGTTTGACATTTGATTTTTGAGAAAATTGAGTTTGTGAAACTGTAGTATACGCTTTGAATAGCAAACATCCAATTGCAAAAATAAAAACAGATACGCATAAATGTATGTGCATATAAAGTGATCGTAAACCCTCGGATAGCAAAGGCTGCGGATCTGTTCTGACGTTATGCAAATATTTTACGTTTATTAATTGTTAAAATTATATTTTTTTAAATCCTTTTCATTTAACTATACAGGGTGGTTGGTACAAGCGGAAAGGGGGTGATTCTACGCGAAAAAGGTAGTCGAAAATATAGGATAAAATTTTTATTCTATATATATATTTTTTTTTAATTTTTCCATCGAGACAACGATCTACAGTGAGATCCATTATAACGTACCGCACGCGTACCGAGCGAAAATTCAAAGTCGATTTTCTCGAAAACAAAGCCTCGAACAAAAAATTTTTATTCTATATTTTCGACTTCTTTTTTCGCGTAGAATCACCCCCTTTCCGCTTGTACCACCAGTTACCAACCATCCTGTATATAATCCGTACTCGTAGCAGTAATATCGAAGCCTCCGCTAAGTGAAGACTAATAAATTAATTGGCGCTTCCTGTTAATAGCTACAGATAAAGTCCGGATATAATCAGATGCACGCGAATGCAGTAAATTTTCAGTTGAACGTTTTGAAAACAAAATGTCAAAAAGAAAATTTTGTTCTTCTCTTCCAATTTATTTCCATACGTATTGTCCCTAACAAATTGCCCAGATGTACCACGCATTTTGATATTCTCCATATAACTTGACGCATTCTTGAAATTTTTATTCCAGGTTTGTACAGGGTGTTCCGCAACATGTGGCCATAACTTCACTAATGGATTCAATACACTAAAAACCACGTTCAAAATGTTTGTCCTATTTGACCTTGCTTCTGAAGTATAGCCAAGTTTCCATAGTTAGACAGTTTTCGAATGAGAGATTTGTAAAACATTCGCAGTCGTCAACGAAATTGGACAACATTTGGTAATTTTGTTTGTTGTATTGGAGGTGAACACGATTACTTCGAACAATTCCCACAAATGCAAGCAAACAAACGGTACAATAGAAAAACGGTTGTATCTCGAAAATAAATTCAAATAGGACAAATGTATGTGTGAACTTTTCTTCTTATTTTAGTGTGCTGAGTCTACTAGCGTTTTGAAATATCCTGTATAATAACACGTTTATTCGCGGCTAAAGTCAAGCGAATGAGATCGTGACAGGAGAAAGGAAGTTCCTGTGTTTACTAGGATTAATATTAATAACTTACATTGCGGATTTTTATGCACTTATGAGAGATCTAAAGATGCAGTAATGTAAAAAATATCTAAAGTACAGTAGTAGTTATAATGATTCGTAAGATGTTGCCATTATATAAATTTGTCTAATACTAAAAGTATAATTAAAGGATGATAGGATTTAATTGCAGTTATACGTAATTATAAAAGAAAATAAAAATTGTTGTTATATAAAAGCTTATTTTCAATGTTAACGTGTGTGATTGCCTCAATTCTGATTACTATTTTACCTGTTAATCGAATATGTAAAGCTGGCCTTTATGAAAGTTATTGGCTCGGAATTTGAAAGTTCATTGAATACTATTTTTATAGTTTCTCCATTCGGAAGTAATTTATTCATTAAAAAATTATCTGGACTAGTTGAACGCGTGTTACTGATAGCGTGTGGGTATTTTATGTAATATAAGGTATACAAACATTTTACATCCAAAAGTTTATCTTCCATGTCAAATTAAATCATTTCGTCCAATCGGTTAATTATTTTACATTTGTTTCCATATTTTCCTTAATGGCAGTGAAATTTTTTAATTTTAATTTTGATGATACTCATCTATGAGAAGGCTGAATATTTTCGCCATATACAATAATAATCCCAAATTAATAATCCCTATTAATAATTCTACAGTTATAATGTCTATTAATGTACGCTGTACATCGATGCACAGATATTATTACCAATACATACGAACGTATTTTATTGGATTGAATCAAGCGATTGTTATTTAGGTTTCATCTCGTCACGTATTAAGTTCATAGTTCACAAGCACGACAATTACGATCTATCAAGTTCGATTTGCGATTCATGTCTGGTTATTTTATAACGACAAGATATGGATTAATTTAAAGTCACTGTTACAAGTTCGAAACATCTGAAACTTTAAGCTTGTGGTTTGAAAGTTACGTGAGGTAGGAATTCTACCCGTTTGACTACAGGATGGCGTTCAGTGTTGAAACGACTTCACAGGAATAGCTACAGCTTCAAATTCGTATGCATCTTTCTTAGTACTTTGGCTATTACTTTTCGATACGACTGTGGACTAGCAATTTCCATTTCTTATATTTTTCTTCCGCCTTGTAAGTACGTTGTTAAATATAATATTTTTAGGATGGATATTACGTTATCAATACGAAATTATATTAGTAATTATTAAACGTAAATTATTTTCATGATAAAAATTATTTGCTTTAAACATATAAAACTTAAATGAATATTTTTCCTTTATAGTTATACAGGGTGGTTGGTAACTGGTGGTACAAGCGGAAAGGGGGTGATTCTACGCGAAAAAAGAAGTCGAAAATATAGAATAAAAATTTTTTTTTTAATTTTTCCATCGAGACAACGATCCACAGTGAGATCCGTTATAACGAGACGCGATAAAGTGCACGCGTACCGAGCGACAATTCAAAGTCGATTTTCTCGAAAACAAAGCCTCGAACGAAAAATTTTTATTCTATATTTTCGACTTCTTTTTTCGCGTAGAATCACCCTCTTTCCGCTTGTACCACCAGTTACCAACCACCCTGTATATATCTGTCATAGATTATACAACAAACTTTGACATGTTTCATAACTTGAAAACAATTAAAAGTTAATAACACCATTTTGATGCAATAATTCCATGTTTTAATTAATCACTTATTTAATCGTCGTAGAATCGATCAAATTCTTAATAATACTTGAAATATTTATAGCTTTCTCGAAAATACTATTAATCAAAATCTTAATTATTTAGAATTACAATGATTGAAATCTTAAGTTGATCATTGTTGATAGTTTTTGGTTTATCCTTTATATTTGTCGCTCCCAATCTAAATTTTTCATGTCTATAACAGATCGTCTCTTTTCTTGAAGATGCTTTTCAGAATCTTGTATTAATGTCACAAATGTATAAAAGCTTTACTATATTAAATCAAAGATTAAGATCTTATCAAATATACACTCGAATTCATACAAGTCGAAGCCATATAATTATCAAAAGACCGATTGTACTGCTATGTACTGCTTGAAACTTTAAATTGACATTTGGTAAATTCTACTTAGCAATACTTTTAATCTCCAAATGACTTCTGAGTGATATTGTAATTGTGAAATTGGCCATTTCATATATGACAAATTAACATTTTCTGTTCATTTAGTAACCAACAATTTCTATTAAAAGCCATCTATACAATGAATTCCAAGGCAGAACATCATATATTAAAAACTTAAAAACTTACTTATGGAAGTAAATATCGTGATATGCGCTATTCGGAGCAAAAGGAGTATTATACTTTGTTATATTACCAACTAATCCTTAAACCCAGCAATCGATTCTTTTCCTCTAATATTTCTTTCTAATAGTCAGTAATTTCCATTAGAGTTCTAAAAAAATAAATCTAATGTTAGAAGAAAATGTACATATATATATTTGTTTTTATAAATGTGTACATATCCTATTCGTGAAAAATGTAAAACCGCGTTCTGACAAAATCCTGATAAACTATTCTGAAGTAAGAGTAAGAAAATATTGGAATACAAATGTATACTGTAAGACATCTTTTAAACCCTTGCCTAGCAGGTATGCCTCCCAGGTAAAAGTAATATTTGACATTCTACTCGAAGTATCCGTCCGAGACGTACAGAATTGCAGATTACTGCTGCTTACTGATTTCCAAATAGTTTGAAGGAAGTAAGAAGTTTTCAAATGCGAGTCAAATGTAAAATAAATATCTTACTTTGCTTTTAACTAGGCTCAGACATCGTATATTAATGAAGATTTTTATTTATGGATTTTCAAGTGTTATCATATATCAAAATAAATTTTGTTACATTCTGTTTATTTTACCGTATATTTTCTACTAATTATATGAAATATTTATACTTTTTTAACAAATATAATTATATTTTATACAAATAATTCAACACGGCAGGATGTTCGAAACAATGCTCTAATTATTATTGATATAATTAATGATATACGTATTTTAAAAAATCAGACCATAAGAAAAAAGTGCAAAAATTGAGAGGACATGTTTAAATATTTAATCTCTGTATAATAATGAATATATCAACATATTAATACACGTGGAAATAGATAAATTTCGTCCCGTTTCATTTATTTTATTATTCAACGTACTCTATATGAATCGCTACATAAAATAATTACTAATATAATATTCACTCCAAATTGGTTTTATAATGTTCGTAATATTCAGTTTCCTATTTAATTCGTTATCACTTGATTGCACGAATATTCAATTTGATTTCACGATGTTACGACCGTTCGCGGAGAGACGCGGTCGCTAGGAAAACGCGTCAGCGAGAGGCGTAAATTCTCGCTACGATTATGTTAATCGACGCCGCGAAATAGTCGTTCCCCTGTTTCGGTTAAGATAACAGAGGTGGTTTAATGAATGTAACACTGTATTAACAGGTTAACATAGAATAATATATTTTACAATAATATGATGAATATGTTACAGAAATTTGACTCGACTTTGCGATATCTCTAGATAAATTCGTTTGCTCGTCAGATTTGTCGAAGTGTCACGTTTGACTCGTCAGAAGGAACTGAACGCCCTTCGATTATTCCTTTGTTTCATTTGGAAGACGACCCCCACTATGCTCGGGTCACGCCACCGCTCGCGCCTATGATCACGATGCCTCTTCTAGTGTGAAAAACGTAACGGTCAAAAATCGACGTTTCTAGAGCTCGCTGCTTGGCGACAACTATGCTCTCGTCGATACATTGTATATGATCCGGCGGGCAGATAAGACGGTTTGCCTGCGACGTTGTAGGACCGCGAGCGACGATTAGAAAATACAGCCTGTGGTAAGCCTCGTGGCGTAACACACGATTTAGATTCAGTCTTTCAAAGTTTCTTCTCAAGGTTTCCTACCTAATCTATCGAAAATTTTCTGTAATGAAGATTACATCAAGAAATTGTAAACATCAATACATAACCAATATATTTCAATCCAGCGAATATACAGGGTGGTTGGTAACTGGTGGTACAAGTGAAAAGGAGGTGATTCTATGCGAAAATACAAAATAAAAATTTTTCGTTCGAGGCTTTGTTTTCGAGAAAATCGACTTTGAATTGTCGCTCGGTACGCGTGCACTTTATCGCGTCTCGTTATAACGGATCTCACTGTGGATCGTTGTCTCGATGGAAAAATTAAAAAAAAAATTTTTATTCTATATTTTCGACTTCTTTTTTCGCGTAGAATCACCCCCTTTCCGCTTGTACCACCAGTTACCAACCACCCTGTAGATCTTTGCATATTATTTATTACATTTGGTTTGGGTAACTTCGTGGTTTAGATTGAAGGATATTAAGTTTCTTACGATCTGAAGGTATTTTAATGCCACCATAAAAATTTGATGTCACGGAAGCGAAATGAAATAAGAGAACTTAATCAATAAACGTCTCAGTGAAAAATATACGAATGTGCATTTTCTACTAAAAGCTTTTTATATTTGCACCAATACTAACCGTTCTAATGTATTTTCCAATAAATTGCTACGTTAATATAAAGTTTCTCGATACGGCGATACCTTTTGGTCACATATGTACATATATTGGAAACCACCGAAGTTAAATTAAAGTACAAAGTTTTACCACATTGCATACGTCCTTCGGATTCGTTTACAAGTTTCTTACACTGTTTCTGCACTGGATAAATTTAGGCTATTTCTCTGTATAAAATATTAATTGAAGTGTTTTAAGAACTTATTGATTCACAGATATTAATTCATAATGGTATTAAAAGTTATTCACTTATATTCATTTTTTAGAAGAGAAATATTATAATTCGTGGATTATAACGGATATCGTTTTTATTGAAGAATGTAAAACATGTTCATGTGAATTATAATAATTTGCAAAGGTGGGCGCTTATTTCGCGTCAATAATAGTAATAAATAGTAAAATATTATTGGTCAATGTTACGACTACAATTTTTATAAAAAATATTACACTAACGTTTAACATAATTTTAATATTATTGAAATAAATACAATTTATGATAATTAAACAAAATACAAATATTCCTACACTCATTAAACTAAAATAAAATGTCAACAATTATATTTAACATAAGCTACTCTAAATTCTCAACTGATCAATTAATTGACATTTATCAATAATAAATCTGTTTGTTTATTTATTACCATAGATTTACTACTATAGTCTGCTGGTATCATCGATATGCCTGGTTCTGAACGATGAACATTTCAACGTTTATTGTATCATAAGACCATAAATCAACTACCCTTTATCGGCAAACTTTATAGCACGTCTCTGCAAAAGTAACTATAACACGATCTTGGACTTTACCTATCCGATCAACTGTAACCTTCAAAGGTTAATAGCATTCAACGTTTATCATTGAGGTATGTTATTTCAGTGTCTCTTCCTCCGCCCTTCCACCCCTCTCGTTCATTCACTCGTTTATTGATATTCATTTGTGCAAATTTCATAACAGTATTATTATTAGAAATTTGTATTCAATTTATTTTAAACAGGATAGCAAGCTGACATATATTGCAATATAAAGAAATCTGTTTTGATTAAATTTCAATACGTCCTTCATTAATTTACAAAATATTATTCAAAATAATGTGATGTAATATTTCTTTTAAAACTTGTAGCAAAGTGAATTATAATTTCGTTTATTCGGCTTTTAAGAAAATCTAATCTAACAAATTTAAGAAAATAAAATAAATATTTTGTCTTGCAGTAAACAATAATTCCCCCATGGAAATTCAAATTGTCTCAATATCAAGAGTGGGAAAAATGTTATATCACATCATTAATACATTAATTTTCATAATATCTACTGAAGAGCGAAAAGTACAATGAAATATTCTTACAATCGATAATAATATTAAGTTTTTCTACATCTTCCTCAGGCTTCAATCAGAGATTTCTAAACACGTATAATATTAATTTTTGTTCTTTGGTTATATCATTTAGATTATGTACATATGTATGTTGTATGTTTGTGTAATATGTGTAATATATATTAATAGAAATATGTATAAATAACATATAAATATGTTTATGTATTTATAAAACATATAAATAGCATAATACATGCTATATACAATACAAATAACATAATATATAAGACATACTATTTATGTTGTTATATAGTGTATAATTATATTTACATATAATTCACGTATCATTTATAGGTTTTTACATATAAATGATAACATAATTAATATTCAAGTAATGGAATAAATGTCGTCAGTAGTTTATATAAATCCTTTTTTGACAATATCTATCTATTATTGCATCCTCCACTCTATGGAAAAGTGGTTTCACATATAGGGCTTCAAAATGAACGAAAATAAATCCACACATGTAACAAAATGTAGTAGTAGATATATCATAAGAGTTAACAAACATCGAAAGCCCCTAATTACTAAATTACTCAATACGTCGGACCAGATCCGCAGGCTAAGAAAACGCTATCCGTTAGACCTAAGCACTAGATTCAGCTAGAAATAAACTTATTATAAATAATTAGCCATGTCATTGCACCACGCCAGGGAAACTTACTCAAAATTCTCAATGCGAGAACTGATTGTAAAGTACTTGTAAATAAAAAAAAAGAAGCATCATCGTGACGGAAAGTGATTCTCTCTCTTGAGGTCTCATCAGCGGATTACATAGCGTCTCCACGATCAGTGAATATTCTACAAAGAGTTAGTTTAGAAAAAAATCTATCTATTAATAGGAAGTATCTTTTTAACGAAAAAAATAGAATATCGAATGACCAAACGAAGATTGAATATTTCAATGTCGGTTACAATGCAAGATAACTGAAAAATTCAATTATAACAGCCTTAATGAAAGAATCTGCTAATATATTTATCGAGTTGACGTTAGTTATCATCTTTACTGGCGAGTTTGTGTCTGTGGCCAGTAACAAATGAAAAAATGAACGAAGATATTTCAGCCGTCGCCATATGGCAGATTTGATTACGAGAATTTTTATTTGAGTGACTGTATCCGATTTGGTTGATATTTAAGGAATTACTCTGGTCACTCGCGTTATTTAAAATTTACTGACACTTGGGAGAATTTATGAGATAAAATATGCTATTTGAGTGTTTCAGCGATTCTATAATGACGATAACGTAAAAATTAAAAATCGTATTAAAATATATAGTTATATAATAAAACGATATGTTTTTTTGATAACATTTTTTTGGTCTCTTTCAATAATTTTCATTACAGTCACTGTATGTAAAGTATGTAAAATATGAGAATATCTCTCCATATCATCTATATCCATTCATATGAGATTCATATGAGTCCAAGTATATGATTATTTTATAATTTGATATAGTATATAAAATAAGAATAACACAAAGACATATAAAATAACAAAATAAATAATATTAATAATAAATAACAATAAATAATTAAACTGGAAAATTAAGACTTTCTCTTTCGTTATTATATGTATTTCGCAATTGACAAATTGTTTTTCAGCCTATACTTACACTTCTCACTTCGTTTCTCATATTTTCCTTTACCAACTCAATCGCTCTACACTGCATCAGACATAAAAAGCACGGAAAGTAATCTCCAAACGTAATATCGAATCAATCTCTAAAACGTCAAATCCCATGTCATGCGTAGTACATCAATTCACCCTCTAAACGGACAATTTCTTCCTCAATCCATTTTCTCGCGAAATAAAATTAAAAAGAAAGCTAAGCGTAAGAATATAAAACGCGATAGCAGTAAAGGAACGTGAATTTTCATTCGGTCATGCAGAATTTATCGCGGAAGTCAAGAGGCGAAAGGGGAAAACGATTGCTGAAAACGATTTTGCGAGGGAAAAACAGAGAAGGGCGCAGACTTGGGCACAAGGGTAAAAGCTTTTTACTTTAATACAAGCGTCCAACTTGCATGTGCCACGCATTTCATGTTCATCGATCTCCGGTGTTGAGTCGAGGGACGATGGGAAAATGCCGCGATCGAAGCGGGAAACAGGCGAGATTAGACCGAGACATGAGATTTCTATGAAATAAAACGTGGTGACGAGCGAGAAAATTGGTTTCGGAGTACTTTCCAAACCCTTCTTTTTTTCTTTTTTTTTTTTTTTTTGCGATAAGCGAACTTTTATTCTCTTAGAGGGCAAGTTTTTCTTACCATGAAAATTCTATTGAGATGGAATTGCGTTGAGGTAGCGCGCGTTGTTAAGGCAGCAACCGGGAAACTTAACAACGTGTCTTCGCCTGGATTTGATTTAATGAAGTAGAAGTATGGTTGGTGAGGGAGATGTTGAGAAAGTTTGCAAATTTAATCGGACGTTAGGGCAATGTATAATATACGTACATAGCTGGAAGTGCTGAAGATTGGGATATGTTGTTTTTTAAAGAACCATTTGAGAGGAAAGGAGTCATTGGTGGATTCTGCATATTTCAACTTGATATGATACACGAAAATAATTGAACATATAATATTAGAATTATTAAAATATTAGGAATATTGTGAAGTAATAACATTTTTGAGAATTCGAATGATTTGTTGTAAAATACGTATGTAAATACTTCCATTTTTTCTTACATTATATTTTTTTATATTTCATTAATTTCAATTCTTTTGTTTTATACTTCAGTCGTCGGTTAACCTTTAACGTTAATATTTAATTAGCGATATTGGCAAAGTACAATTTCAATTTTGTTGCGGATAGTAACGTCGCAATAGTTATCTGATTATTTATTTCTGTAAACAAATGCTAACTATAGACCAATTTATGAAGTGAAAATAGGCTCTTTATGTGTGAAATTTTGGGTTTGAATTCACTATGCAGAATTTCTGATGTTAACTACTATATCTTCGCTTATTTCATTTATGTATTTATATGCGATAATTGTACATTATTCGGCTTGTATTTGTTAATAAGTTTACGTATAAGCCGAAAATTATCTATTTTAATTCATGGCATAAATTGTTTATTCTAAACATATTAAACGTAGTTAAACGTATTAATCATATTTGGACATATTTGAAGCACATATTTAAAGGATCTGAATCTATTTAAACGTATTTAAACATGTTAATCGAAAAAATATATTGGATATATATTTTTGGGTAACGAAATATATTGGAAGAATTTTCAGGTAAAACATATAAATCTTCGATCAAAGAATTTGCAAAATTGATATTTACAGCACTTCTAATCGCTAGGTTACACGATTTTTATCAAAGCAAACCGATAAATTAATAGTAAAAATGAAAAACGATCTGAAAACCATTTTTTGTTAATTGACAAAAGTTCGTAATAAATAATCTTCTAATCTCACCATTTATCCAATTGAACATATCGATTGTTAAAGACGGTATGAATTTATTTAACAAGCTAGTGTACCATTGCTGAGATTTTTACTATAATATTGAATATATGTGTACATGAGCATTCAAAAGGATCCACATGTTTGCTTATTCTTGACAGGAGATAATCCAATCACAAAATTATGAATAAAAGAATAAGGCTATCACGTATCCTTTTATACACTGAAACATGCTAATGATAAAATTTATTTTTGAAAGCTAATGCGTACTAAAAATCGGCATATATATTTGACAAAGCTCGTGAAACTATTTTATTGCTTAAAAAAATTTATATATGTAATATACAGGGTGGTTGGTAACTAATAAATTCTAGTATCTAGTAGATCAAACATTTGAACTACCGATGGCGATGCGTTTGAATTGTATCGATATTTGGTATCGGTATGTATTAATACGCAGACACGATGACAGATGTATTTGTACATATGTTATCAGCGATAAATTATCGGTATCGATAATTAAATCGGGAGTAATAAAATCCAAAAATGAAAATAAACTGTTTCTTTAAATTAAATATTTCAAATATACAAAAGTATATAATTATAGAATATCGAACTGAAATACAAATATAGAATATTTTACTCGAAATACTACTCGTTGACTAGTTGAAAAAATAGCAATTATTGCAAATATTCTCTGTTTGAGCAATTTCTTGCTTCATATATACATATAACCTATAGAATGTATAATTTTACAAAAAATTCAATTATCTTATATCGAAATGTATATTTTCGCAAAAGGTTCAAAGTTCTTGCTCGCTTGTCTCCACTTCAAAACTAATTGCAACCTAAATGCAAATTTCACATATACAAGGTGGTTGGTAACTGGTGGTACAAGCGGAAAGGGGATGATTCTATGCGAAAAAAGAAGTCGAAAATATAGAATAAAATTTTTTTTTTTTTTAATTTTTTCATCGAGACAACGATCTACAGTGAGATCCGTTATAACGAGATGCGATAAAGTGCACGCGTACCGAGCGAAAATTCAAAGTCGATTTTCTCGAAAACAAAGCCTCAAACGAAAAATTTGTATTCTATATTTTCGACTTCTTTTTTCGCGTAGAATCACCCCTTTTCCGCTTGTACCACCAGTTACCAACCACCCTGTATATATAGTAATTAGATAAAGAAAGTTCTTCTAAGCTGACATAAAGACTACTAACACTATCTCAAGCAGTGATACTTAAAATCAAGGTGATCATTAAAAAAGATAATCTAAATTTTTTAACATAACATTACAAAATCATAATAAATAACACTTCTATTTATTAATTTGCCATTAATGTGCCATTCATTTTTAAAGGACGAAATTGCTCGTTGTTGAAACAATCGAATGTATTTAAAATAATAAATTAATGTACAGCCGTATACGTGAGTCGTTAGTACAAAATATAAATCGCAGAATAAAAGCGCGGAATAAATACTCGTTAATGCTCGTCGCGTAACTCGATAAATACTCGTGAGATACTCGGAGATACTCTGCAGATACTGTACGATACACTACGATACTGTTCGATACTCTGTCGCTCGAGATCGCGTCCGTTTATTTATACTGGTCGGGGGAGAGTCGGAAAATTGAAATTCGTCTTCATTCGACGGTTGCATGTAGCGGCGACATTGTTTTGCTCGCAGTTTGTTTATCATTACATTTTTGCGCCAAGGCTGAGTCAATGTCCTGAGACAAAGCAACAGCATGAGTCGCTCTCGACTCGCGTCGTCCTTTGACTCCTGTGCCGCTACAAATTTGTACATTCACAAACTCCTAAATAATAAAGGTAATGACTCTGAAAAATGTCAATAGGTTTCTCTATCACTTTTCAAGTGTATTTTATTTTTTTTATAAATATACTAACTTTTATCAACATGGTCGTAGCTTTAGGTAATTTTATCTTTACATACATTTTGTGCAAGAAGTTTCTAAATGTATAAAATTTTAATGCGACAGTTCTTTTCATAAGAGAAATTATGAGCCGTTAAACTTTTATTAACTTGTAATTTCAATTGAAATTGCCATTGTGATATATGCTCGACGCAAACGACCAGATTTTGTTACACGGGAATTTCTCGCAAGTTTCAGCGGTCTGCTGAATTGTAGCAGAAAATGCAGACGAGCTGGTGTAAATTGGCCGCTGTCGGTCTTTTGTATGTCGCTAGAACATTCAGCACCATTGTGACATTCGGACTAGCGGATAATAGCTGACGTTGAGAAATACCCGCGTCTTGTAGTATGACAAAATCCTCATATCAGTTGGAATTTTTTAATATCAATAGGAAAGTTCACCAGAACTTCGTTCGGTTATTCGTTAACACGTCCTTTATTAACCATTTTTCACTATAATTTACCAATTAATAATATTAGTGAATTGCTATTAGTCGACTAGAATGGCCAAATTTGTAATTTACGAAATTCGATTGTGTGTTTTGCAAAATTTCATTTCATCTACAATTTGAATGTTCTATTTGATCTTAGAATTTGTTACTGTCATATAAGAAATTCTAAATGCTAATAATGATCTATTACAGCTTACATAAATATCTTTAATCATATACAAATATTTAAAAATTACATTAGTAAATGTTTCAAACGTTTAACGAAAAAATACTAGCTAATACTAGCTAATTCAATTGTGTAAGTAGATTCAGATTTCCACTTCCGATGGTACAGAATAGACAGATCGAGAATAAAAATTGTACTTAGAATGCTGTTTCGCAAAACCAATTAGAGTTACAAGCTTGCATCCTCATTCATAAGTATTAGTTAACCAGGAAATGAGGTAAGCCTCAAATATTATTAGGAGATTATTAAAATCTTTAAGAATTATTATCTCGTTTGAAATCCTAGATTAAGACAGGTAAATATTATAGAATTCTAGATAAATATAAGAAAAAAATTCATATTACGTAATGTTATAATAAGCAATATCTGTGCTTAATTTCGCATAATTGAAATTAGAAGTTTAGCTTCGTGATAACGAATATCAAAATTATTACAAGATTCAAAATCCGCTACTGTTTAACTCAATATACCAACTAATAAAATCTTACTTAAGCAGCAGAACCTTCGTAATAAAAATCAAGGATACATGCTCCGAAGTCAAAGACATCAAGGCAGGGGTTCCGCAAGGAAGCATCTTAGGACCAATACTATACACACTATACACGGCCAACATACCAATAACTACCAATAGCAAAATACTGGCACTCGCGGACGACACAGCTGTACTAGTCAGGCACACTAACCCAGAAACAGCAATCAAATTACTACAAGAACGTGTCACAAAAATAGAAAAGTGGCTGCAAGACAAACAAATAAAAGCATACCCTGATAAATGCAACCATATTACATTCACACTGCGAAAACAGACACCACCAAATATCCTACTGAACGGCACGCACATACCGCAAACAAGGCAAGTCGAATACCTAGGACTCCACCTAGAAACACAACTCACACGGAAACAGCATACTAAATCAATAATAGACAACATACAGACAACAAGGAGACAAATGCATTGGCTAACAAGTTGAAAATCCAAATTAAGCATAAAAAATAAATTAGAAATATACAAAACGATCATAAAATCAATCTGGACGTATGGAATACCACTATGGGGGACAGCAGCAATGAGCCATATAAACAAAATAGAGACAATACAAGTTAAAATTCTTAGGACAATAGTAAACGACCCATGGTACGCTAGAAACGAGGATATACGGAAGGATCTGGGAATACCAACGGTCAAAGAGGAAATTAGCAGATACACAGAAAAATGCAAAGAAAGAACAGGAAATACCCAAACGAGGCTAGCTGCGGAAACGATCAACACCTCAAACATGGATAGAAGACTGAAAAGGAAACACCCAGCAAACCCCACAAAGGACACAACCTAACAAACGCGAACATGGTATCCCACTGGGGGTAGCCAGCCACATGATAATCAAACAGCTAAAAAATTCTATCAAATGTCCAAACTGGACAAATTGTGAATGTAAAGAATTAAATAAAAAGAAAAAAAAAAACTGTTTAACTTGAGTCGATTCTGATTCTCTTCGGGGTCAATACGATTGTAATTCAAGAAAAATTAAAATATCTATCAAACTTATCAGAAATATTGATAGATAAAAATACTGTATGATTAAATCAAATTACTCGCTCATTGTCAATCATCTATAACATAGATTGCATGGGATTCCTAAGTTTTGAAGTAAATGAAGAATTATTTCTCACAATTGCCAGAAGGAACTCTTTTCCCTTCCGTAACGAGTTTCTCTAGAGAAATAACTCTATTTTTATGACAAGGAAACCTTAAATTACTCGCTATGTCTAATATCTCTCATTCTATTCAATCCATTTCTCGATACCCAATAACTGATTTCAAGTTACTATACATCGTTGGATACCTACATAATTTACTTCGAACTTTCACTGGACAGGTACAGTCTAAGTGCATGCCATAAATCATACCAGGTTGGAAAGCCTCTGACTAACTAACCTGGGCAATGCCTAATTACGTATTCATACACTTCATCCTTTCACCAATGTCGAGTTATTACGATTCGTATGCTTTGTAACAAAGATTTTTTAAATTTCAGTTTTCGTCTATCTTTACCTTAAAAGTGTCTAAAATATATTGTTTAATGTTTGAAATAATGATTTATTAAGAAATATTGATAAAAGAACAGTGTCGACACATATACTACTATTATTTATAAATATTAGGACATCATAATGTAGATCAACAAAGGAATGATCAATTAATCAGAGTTGTGTGTTTATGTTTATGCAAAATGAGAAATATTACGATTTGGAATGCATAATAAAAAAACTTCCAATTTTCTAATTCACGCGTCACAATTGGTTAGGGAATTCATGGAACCTGCAGAAATTTGAATCTAATTCGTGGAATCATTTACAGAATGTGTGGAACTGCAGATACAATGAAATAAAAAATCTAATAATATTAGGTCATCCCATAAGTTCGTGCCGACTTTTGTGTATACATTTCATGTGTCGATTTATAAACATACGGCGATAAGGGACCAATGCACTTGAGCTCAGCTGATCGAGAACAGGCTAAAGCAGATTTTCGTGGGTATAAGATCGTAATATAGTGAACACAGTGACTTCTAACAGTAAAAAATCATGAGTGAAATGCGTATTCATTTTCGACATCTCATGTTATATGAATTTCGGAAAGGAAGTTCTGTAACAATTGCCACGAAAAACATATGTGCGGTTTATGGAGAAAATGCGCTTTCATCTCGCACCTGTAGGAAGTGGTTCCAACGTTTTAGAGCTGGGAATTTCTGTTTAGAAGACGAGGAACGCTCCGGGCCTCCTCCTCAGACAGACGAAGATAAAATTCGAGATCTTGTTGAAAAATCACAAAGTTTGACGGTTCAAGAGATGTCAAATGTTCTGAAAATACCTAAGACAACGATTCATAGGTGTTTAAAAAAAATAACATATATAACCGCTCGAAAAACGGCACGAACTTATGCGATGACCTAATATAAATGCCAATACTAGTTCGAACAGTGATTGAGAAACAGATATAAACGAAAAAAGAATTTAATTCTATTATTTATGAGATTCTTATTATAATATAAAATATATGAATAATTCATAATACAAACGAAATAATAGTAATAAAAGTTTTAATGGCTGGCAAATAATTTCTCAGATTTATTTCCTCTTTTATAAGTGTCCCGCTACTTATGGATGAGGACGTACATATAATATATTAAGGTCGTCGTCGAATAATTGTTCATTTCGTGATCGACAAAGCATCTTAGAACAGTCAGTAGTTATAAGTGTTTCGATTATAACGAATTAAATGTTAGACTTTCGATAATTTCTCGGAAACGAAGTTCTACAGAAGTGGCGGCGAGGATTATGAGGATAAAACAAAAATCATAGAAAATAGTTTTGGCCAAAGGCGATTGAAGCAGAGAAGTCAAGCGAAGAGTTAAGCGGCTTGATACGAGTACATGTATCGATCTTATCGTTCGAGGGATTTTAAAATAAAAAATTTTAATCTCTTCGTAATCTTACCATCGATCGTACATATCGATAGGTTGCTTTAGCTGGTATCGGATCGACTCCGGTCAATGACTTGCAATCGTCCCTGAACATGTTCTTGAATTTTGATTACAAACTTTAATTAAAGATGCAAAGCAATAATTATTTTTAAATTCCAAATATTGGAAATTTGGTTATAGATGCTGTAAATTGTTTTATTTATGCAAATGTTAATGCTTCGTTTTACATATTTATAGGTGTGTTAGCCCATGGCCGTAGAGAAAGTTCCAGGGTTGAAGCGCATGTGTTGGCCGCATGGCCTGCGAAACGCGCTCTCGCTGTCGCGTCGGAGACACAAGAAATCGCGAAACCGATAGATCGCCGGTGATCTCGCGTCGCAGTTCGAACGTTTCACGAATAAAGTGAAGAAATTGAACTTCGTATAAGATGATGGAAATTTTATTATACAGGGTGGTTGGTAACTGGTGGCACAAGCGGAAAGGGGGTGGTTCTACGCGAAAAAAGAAGTCGAAAATATAGAACAAAAATTGTTCGTTTGAGGCTTTGTTTTCGAGAAAATCGACTTTGAATTTTCGCTCGGTGCGCGAAAAATTAAAAAAAGAAATTACAAAAAAATTTTTATTCTATATTTTCGATTTCTTTTTTTGCTTACCAACCACCTGTATAAATTCAACAGAGTGACGGTTCAAAGTGTTACAACTTGAAAATGACGCGCACTAGTCATCGAAATAAACACTGTTAAAGTTAAACATCGAGTACTTTAATAACATCCTACACGTGCTCCGCCTCAGGTAACGGTTATTAAAAATCAAGTTTATCACGTTATAATGATACAATAATAAAATGTATAGATTATTATTTATGTATAATTATAGATCAAGGCATCGTCTTCTTTTATGATTTTGTAATTAAATTATATTCCCTCAGAAACAAGAAAATGCTTGGATACTTTTGAGCGACAGTGTATATGCGTACATTAATTGCGTTCAATTTAACTTGCATTTGACTTACTAATTAGAAATTCGAAATTTATTATTGTTCCAAATCGTTATGCGTTACAAAGTATGTCAATGCAACGAGCATCATTCATCCTTATTCCCTGTAGCATCGTTTAATAAAAATAAGAAAAGGAAAAGGTAAATGATGGTGCCAGTTTCAGAAACGCGTAAATACGAACACAAAATCAAGTGGTAAGTTGCTGCGTAATTGCAGAACTGGTTTCAGGCAACCGACGTAATTGTTGGTGATTATCCAATGGGATTCCATGATTTAAAAAAGATTGAAATTCCGAAAAAACGAAATTGCTTACGGACACCAGAAAATTCCACGTCACTCCGATCGAGAAGCGAGGTCTGTACATTCGAAGTCAGCGTAGAAGGGCGGAACTCATTTCTACTTTAGCCAGAGGTTATGATTATTTCAGTTAAAAAAGAAGAAAAATGAAAAACGTTTCTGCCAGGATAAGAAAATGTAATTTAGTCGTGCAGATCCGACCCAAATAAAACACGGACTTGAATCTTGCATTATTTGGTACTTGAATGTTCGTACCAAATAAATCTTACATAAAGTTTTTGTAAAATGTTTAAAATGATTCGAAAATATAATATAGTATCATTTATGGGCCAGAAGATATATATAACACCACAAACATTTTAAATTTTAATGTACTATATCTCCTTTATGGGAACAGCAGAACAATTCATCAGTCTATTATTAATAACTAATTCCTTATTCACGCATAAAAATCTGCAGTCTACTAATAAAAAACAAAAAAATATGGTTTTGAATATGACTGGATTACAAATTTTTTTATTTACTTAAAAAAATTCTTAACTGAAATACACACACACTCCTTTTAGTTATTTTCCCTTTTAATAAACAATACAAGTAAAATTTAAATGAAGATGAGAATAAATATTTAGTTTCCATTTATTTACTCATACAAATTTACGTTTCTTTTTATAAATATGAATAATGTCACATTTTAGTTTCAAAGTTTAAATTATATTTTAAAAAATAATAATATTATACATACAAAATCTTTGGAATAACATTTTTTTCTATCTTCCTTATTTATTTCATTTTGCGTATAAATAATACACCACGTTATTTTCTAGTTGTTTTTTCCATAGATATTACTTTAAAATTATACAAATCCATATTTGATTAACAAAATATTAGATATGTGTAATTTTGACAACTTTGTTGTACTTTTGCAAATTAGTACAATACGACTGTTAGTAAAATAGTAATTTTACAAATTGTTTACTTTATAAAATTATTTCAAAACTACGTTTCTTCCGTTATTTTAAGTATATTTTATTTTATTTCATAAAATTATAACAAACACTTTTTTTCATATTTTATCCGAAAATCTATTAAATGCTTTAATTAGTACACAAACATTGTAGTTTATTAAGATCATCATAAGATCAGGATTTTATCGTTGGAGAAATATTGTACGACATGTGTATCATTAGTTGAATGTGAAATATGATTATATTTGCGAGGATTACATGGTTTCAAGTTCAGTGTCAATGTTTCAAATGGAAATGTAGATTCTATTTAATAGGAAGTTCTTAAACTTAGATATTCTGTCCGTAACTTGAGAGATGATTATAACGATCATATTTATTTTTAACTGAGAAGAACTTTGTAAGGCGTTCAGATACAAATAAGATGAGATTCTCAAGAAAGAAGCGGTTTCCTATTTTAATTTTGACAGTGAACATGCTAAATTACTTGCATGATGTTTTATGAAAATAAGAATTATAATTCAGGACATACTACATTACCATATAATATAATATAATATATCTATACGCGTAATAAATTATCATTTTACATCAATTATAAACATATCTATAAATAAATTTTTCTATTTCTTGTTTTTTCTTTTTATTTCTTTCAAAACCGCCTCTTTTTGTTTAGCTCGATGTTTATACATATAAACGAAGTGATTAAAAAAAAGTCCCATAAAAATTGGTAAAGAGTCCCAGGTAAAATATCTGTCGATATTTTTTGAAAAACGATTCTCTTCGAAATGTGTATTTGCTTTAAATTACCACACAATTTTTTCTTTCTTCATGTTACAAAAGTACCTTTTTCCGAAAGGGAAATTTAACATTCAACATTTCACACATTTCATCCAATACTATCATTTACATAAAAATTTACGTGATGCTACGTATAACGAAATATAGTAAATGCAGCCGCACGGACGATTAAGAGCAACGAGATTGTGTACACATCTCTCTTCTTAGAATCGACTAAACCCGTAATTTTCAGCGTGAAACTTTGATTGCACGCCATGTTCTCGCGTAAGAGAGAGAACCTTGTAGATTCGTCACACATATCAAGCGAAGCCTGTTGCTACCTGGGATAAAGTTCTTCCTTTTTGTTCTTCGAGAGACCTCATTAGTGTTTACTCTGGTATCGGTCTACCTTTGTTAAAACTGTCAGCGCAGAAAATGCGGCTACGGTAATTTTATCCGTGTCGAACGTACTCCCCTCCAACGTGCACTGTTGATCACGTTACTCTCCAATTAAATTTAAACCCTTTGATTTCCGTGTACCCGCTACATTTACCCAGGTCACCTTTTGTTCACGACCGATTTTTATGTCGATTGACGCAACTTGCGTGCGGCTCACGAGATGTTTCGTGTTTAGAAAACCGAGTTTCGAGGCTGAGGAATGGAGAGAACTCGTTTTTACGAGCTTTTGGAATTGCACAACGAAGCCTCGATGAATTTAACATGACGCAGATCGGCTGTTAGGCTGTCAAGAGGATAAAGTGTTGGAATAATGGATGATAGAACACAGTTTAAAATGTATAGGTGTTTGTTGTTATATATAGCAAGCAGAGTAATTCCGTTTACTATGAGTATTGTAATTAAGAGAATTAGTAAATTGTTGTGGAAGTTAATTTTCTTGGAATTTGTTCTATTTCCCGTAGTATTTTTATATTGGTTCCATTTTTTGTATGAATGATTGTAGCTAGAAGGAGTATTAGGTCGATGTAAGGGTTTACTGGATGTTCTATAATTTTTCTATACCATTTTCTACATTAATGTCGTTATTCGTAGCAAAAACATATTATTTATTTTAGATATATTTATATTTTATAGAGATATATTTTTTCATATATATTTCTCTTGGCTACGTAATACGTAGAGATTATGGAAAATTGAAGGGGTAATGAATGAGTATAGTAGAAACTGTGTTTTTATACTTTAAGTATACTTTAAGTCACATAACAGCGAGTGAGTAAAATTTTGCAACAATCTAATAATTGCACCATGCAACATACGATGTATCTAATTGATTATTTTTATATTTATATTTATGCAAAAAAATTTGTTATTTTTTCTCTCACAAATGAAACAAAAATATATTTTTGAGATGAACATTGATTCGAAATATTAAAATAGTTTGTACAAACATAGAAACTAACATCAGGAAATTTTTAAGTTTATTACGCACTAAACAATGTTGAACAACGAATAAAACTCATTTCAACTGAATCGCCAATAACCTAATGTAGCAGTTGATATGAAGAATTAATTAAGAAACAAAAATAAATATAGTTGATAAATTAATGAAATTAAATACAAAATGACAGTGAAATAGAAAAGTTGGATATTTCCAATAGAAAAGACACATCTGGTGCGAGTGATACATATTTCAGAAATAATAGAGCATGTTATATTAGCGAGATTAACCCCTTCCCGTGTCATTTAGTTCGACGAAACTCGGGCCCAAGCGGTAGACATCGACGCGCGCTAAACAGACCAGACTGATGTTCGTAAACAGTCGCAATACTTCACAAAACTTGCTATCAAATGTAATAAAGAATAGGTCTAGTATTCTTGGATAGTCGCTTACAATATTTAAGACAGACGCTTTTGTTCCATGATGTTCAGAATACTTCCAAGCTATCGGTGTGTTTTTTACTTTTTGCCAAATCCATGATTGTCGTGTCGTACTTTCCTCTTCGCTACTCTCATGTATAATCATACGCCTTACACGCTTTGCGACTGGCATAATCACGTCACTATCAGAGGATTCGTTATCACTGTCTTCATTTAACACTTTTGTATCTCCCATTTTGAAGGGGTTTCTTAAATTTTAATAATTGGACTGCTTCGTGACAGCAACGATAAGAATCGTGACTAACTGTCATGAGGTACTGACAGCAACTAACATTCAGTTACGATCGTAACGGGCCAAAAAACAGTCCGCGAGCTCGGCTTGTTATGTTTACGTTTGGCCCAAGTATCTGGTCGCGAGTCAGACTCGCGATATTCATGTTTGGACCAAAATCTTCATCGTGAGCCTGACTCGCTAAAGTACGGGAAGGGCTTAAGGAGAATAAGGAACACTTATCTGGCTACTATTGTCCCATTCTATAATAGTCCTGTGCACTAAGTGCACAGTCGAATTAGATTGTATGTTTTTATTGAATGGAGCAATCGACTAAAATAAAGACATGGGGCATCGTCAGCAAAAGTTAAATGGAATCCGATGTCAATGCATCTTTTCCAATTAAAATAAAACCGAGTGTAAAATGAACGTATTATTTATGATGGTGGATGTATCTATCGATGTACTTTAATTAGTTATTGAAACTCAAAGGAAAGAATTAATAAACACAATAATCGCATTGTGCTAACATTGTCAAGTACTGTATTATTTTGTATTTTTTGAGAAATATCGTCCCATACATGTATATTCCCCAAAGCTAAAACGATTAAGTTCATTTTTGTGTACATTTTTTAACTTAACTATTCTAATGTATAATTAATGTTCAATTGTCAAAAAAATAAATGAATTACTTTTGTAAATACGTTCATCGTAATGAGGTGATGTATTGTAAAAATAAGTTCCGAGAAAAATTAAAAAAAAATGTTTCTAGTAGCTACATTATAATCTTCTGTTATATTTCAATTTGTGAAATGAATCAATGTGGTTTCTGTGTGATTCACATAACTATTACTTTCCGTTTCTATAAACGTAATTACATATTAACCTTATTAAAAAGACGTTTATATAAAATTCATTGTTTAATCAGTCCAATAATGGTTGAACCACCTAAGAAAAATTCTAACTTTAAATATTTATAAAAAGCAATGAGTTTCGACTCTCATATATATATGTGTGTGTGTTATTTTTTTAGAATATATATATACATATATTTTTTTCTGCATAAATATATAATTCTATTTCAGAATACTTTTTACACATATATTTCGTACTATCCTAAAATTATTGTTTAACTAGTTTAACTGAGACAATCATTTCATTTTATCTCAATATCATTTGATCCCAAAGAATAATTTTGCTCCTAAAGAATAATTTCCGTAAGTAATTCTTATTCTCTTTTCATAATTTCCATGGGAAGCATTTAATTTTTAGATGTTTAGATGTCTCTTAACTTTTATAACGCACCCATTTTCTTCATTTTCCATTTTTTAGTTGCACGTTTCGTGTCTGAAGCTTTACGATGCCACTTGAGCTGATATCTAGATACCAGTCCATAAAATTCGAAAAATTCAGCTTTAGACACCTTACACGTATCCGTATAATCCAATCTTTTGAAAAATAAGCAAAACATAATTACGTTAGGAAGGGACCTTGATATCTGCTAACAACGTGGTCTTAATGGTAAATACGTCGTATGGTATGGCAACCAACGTAAACGTGATTTTTGCTGCTTTCAAAGGCTTTTTATTATTTTTCAAGCCACGGTGGAAAAATGGAACGTGCATCGTTAGCCATGAAACGAAATTTACGTGTGGTTACGAGGTTTGAATATGGAAACCGATCACGTTCGCAACTCTTGTTAGTGAAACGTATTGTCATGCGTAGTTGTCGCGGATCTGTCGAACAACTAACAGTAACGGAAAGCTTGAAAATAACGTAATATGCACGAGACAGATAGAAAGTGTACATAAATTAATTAATCAATAATATTTCATTCTCTTGTCCCTGATGGTTATTAGTTCTCATTCATGGCATGGTTTGTAACTATTAATATCGACTGTAATCGTCGTAAAAAATACTTTTCAGTACTACGCTCATGTTGATTACAATTATCATGTTACGTAAACTCTATGAAGTAAAATTTATCTATTATCGATACACGCTAATACAGTTTAATGTTCAAATACAATGACGAGTATATATGTAAAAGTTCATATTCTTCATTTTCACAATTTGTATAAAATTTGTACTATTAATTTTTAAAGTAATTGAAGTATTTAAAGTTTTTTTTATTTATTTATTTAAATTATACAATTTGTCCAGTAGGACATTTGGTAAAATATTGTAGCTTAGTGGTATAATAATATAACATGTGGGTGGCTACCCCCAGTGGGGTACCATCTTCGTTTTTGTTAGATTATATCCTTTGTGAAGTATTTAGAGTGTTCGAATACTTTGCGAAGTAATGAATGAGTATCTAAAAAGTAGGTAATGTAACGTAATATTTTAGGAATAATATACCTATCTAAAATGTATCAACAAAAAATAGTTTCAGTTAATTTGTTAGGAATACCTGTATCTACTTATATTTTTCTTATTGCGTTGTATAATGTTATTCTATACTGGCTTCCACAATTATGTTTCGTAATATCTGATTTTAATAGCCATTACCAAAGTGACAGAGTTTAAGTTCAAGAATTATATTGAGTAGGTAATATGCAATTAAAATCGGAGTTGACAATGGAGCATAATTTATTTATTGCTTCCATAAATTATCAAATAATAAGTACGTAACTCGATTTAATTATTAAGAATAAATGACAAGAATAATTTGGCAGACTTTATCTGATTGAGTGTCTTCGTTAAAAAATTATCTAAAATATGTAAATTACGCTATAATTGATATTAATCTTATGAGTACATATAATTGCGCCTGACGTTATTTAGCTTTTCATCTGAGTGTTACTAAACTATTATTAAACTAAATTTTGTAATCTCTAAAATTGCTGCTTGTGGAGAAGACATTTTAAAGTGAATAATTGAAAATTCAATTCAAAGTGGATAATTGAAGATTCAGTGAACAACAACGATTGAGATTTGCTAAACTGACACAAGGATTGCTTTTGGTATAAAATGCTTATTTATTATATTATTAAAATATAAAGTTCTAGAAATTTAATTAACATTGTTGTTTCTAAAAGAAGTATACAGATACGCAATAAATATAAATAAAGAGAATAAGTAAACACGAATATAAAGTAAATATTGTGTAATAATCGTAATTCGAATATAATAAATTGTTTAAAAATGCAATGCTAGATGAAGTGATGGTTTCAAAATTTATATTCCAATTATCGTATCATTTGCTAATAAAGCGATTTTTAATGAGGTTCTATGCACCGTGGACGGTCAAGAATAACAAAATTACCAATAGGTGGCTCTATCTTCGAGAAAGTCGAGCTTGAAAACACACAGCTAGCACATGATAAACACATAGCTGCCATAATAAATACTTTTCATAGCCAGTGTATAAAATATATTTAAAAAAACAGTTCTCTTTTCAGTTCAACGTAAATATCTTTGTAACTTTTTCTAGAAAATATACAGATTCAAATTTTTCAAAAACTTTTCTTCAATAAACAATTCTCTTTTACAGAAAGAATACGCAAAAGGAAGCTCATATTCAACGTGCAAGCAACCACTGTACTCCTCCTCATGGCGGCTCACGCTTCAGAAGTTCTAGGATTAAACCACACTTCCAACAATCCACTCTGTCAGCCTCTTCTTCTCCTGCGATTACTGTCCACACTCGGCACGCGTCTCCTTTTCTTTTCTTCCTTTCTCCAGTGCATTCTCGTCTCATATTCGTCTTTCACCCGCTGAACAAAGTACGACGCACACACAGCGAACAACACACATTCGCACGTCGAAGGCTTTCGAGCCTTCCCGTTTTACGAAGATTCGCGTGAATCTGTGAAAACGCAGCCGAGCGTACCGCTCTGGCAAGATGCACGTTGTTTTTCCCCATTTCTTCGAATGTTGGCCATCATGTCGTGGCTCGTTCCACGAGATGGTGGCGTTCGACCTAATTGCGTCGCCGTGATTCACAGAAGTTGGAGTTCCGACGCTTTCGACTCTCGAGAGTTCGGTCGGAAACGCTCAGGCTCCGTTTACGAAGCGAGGAAAGTTCCGAGAAAAAACTTGCCGCCGTTGCTAAGGTACTTTTTTAATTACGCTCGCGTATGATGACTGGCGTGAATGGCTTTTTGCGCGCATGCGAACTTGCTAGCCACTTTTTCTCCATAGTTACAACGAGGGACGAAAAGGACAGGCGTCGGGGCGAGAGTTCACTGTTTGGAAAACGTTGATGATCCTTTTTGCTTCGATTGACTGCTTGAAGAATTGAAGTGTTTTTAACGAGGCGATTAGGAGAGGGAAATGAAGTAGAATGTTTGCGCGTTTCGAGCTATTGCATACTCTTCGTTCTTCTTTAATTGGTTGCGAGTTGTTGATTGTTGTAAATAGCTGATTTTTAGAATTACGTATTATTTTCTAGGGATTGAAAGTTGACTTTTACTGTTGTTGATATTTATGCACATTTATATTTCTACGAGTATCACTAAAGAGACGAAGCCTAGCACAAACCCAAGCAGAAACCTGTTTCACTTAGTAAACATTGCAATTGGTATTTTACTTCCGATTTTTTATATATCTTTGCGTATTTGAATTCCTTACAGGTGCATAAAAATTATGAAAGTCTTATGGATAAATGAAATGCAACTTAACGTATAACGCAACTTAAGTACCTGTTACGTAACATACTGTTGCGTCAAGTACTTTTAACTAAAAATACGAAATTGGAATTGATTGTATGACATCTTACATATACTTCCATTAATTGATATTTTCTTTGTTTCGAAAGGAACGATATGAAATGAATAAAATAGGAACAACTTAGCGTAGCGCTGCCCACATGGATTTATTATTATCCACAATACTCGCCGCAAACCTGACAAAAAAACGACGCTGTTCACTCAGTGATGAACAACGTCAATTTTACTCGCACATCTTATATTTCCTACTCAACTATGTGTTTCCTTGGACTTTTGTTAGATAGCTGTGTATAATGTTGACGTTGCCTCAACAAAGCCTACTCTGTTGGCACGCGCTTTGCGGACTTCGCTCGTAACTGTAGATGTACATATTTTATAATACGATTTTATTTCCTACAATATAAATATTTCTACAATTGGAGGGGAGGTAATTAATAGGGTAGAGATAAATTGATAGAAGATCGTATTAGAACTAAAATTACAATTTAAATAATAAATTATATGTTTAACATGATAAAATAATTGAAAATAAAAAAGTGCTAGGTATGTTTTATAATCTAAAATTTGCGATATTTTAAAAATGAAAAAGTTTTATTCCAAATCTTTTTGTACGTTCTTTTTTCTCAAAAGTTCAATGGAATAAGACATTAATCTTGAGATTCCAAGAGATACTTAGCGCAAATTGCTGAATTTCATCAGGAAATCGATTTAGAGAAAAAGCGTAGCTCGGTTAATCGGAAAATACGATCTTCCTAAGCACGTAATCTAATTAAACGGGTGTATGTTACGTGAAAAGTACCTATGTACATTACATACTATACTGGATAGCAGAAGCCTTACTCAGATAAATACGACCATGTTCTTCAGTAAAACCATTCTCTTCTATCATCGGCGTTTTTACCACTTATCGACGGATTTCTCTTATCAAATCGCACGATTCCTTAAAGTTATTTACGTATTTAGAAATATTTGTTCGCTGAACGTAGTAATTCGCTGTTCTTCCTTTCGTAAATATAACGAAATAAGTGATTACGAGCGAATATTATGTAACAGAAGATTAAATTTTTATGGTTTTCTGATTATTGCATTTTCATGTAGCTCTATACAATTTGTATGATTTAATTAACTTATTATGCAACTGTACATAACAGCTATTGACACTATGCTTAAATTTTGTGCTTTTGCAATAATCGTTTAAAATTGTTATCTAAATTTTTGGTATCAGTTAAATATTTTCTATCGAACTTTTAAAATTTTGATTTTAATTTTATTAGAAAATATTGCCATTTCTTCACGACGAGTATACTCGTCAAAAATAACTAACTGATTAAGTGTTTGACGAATACTTTTCTTCAAATAAGTACCTAACATTCACATATTAAATTCTTTAAATTCTTCATCGTCCAATTTATCGTTTTAAACTTACGTGATTAAGGACGATTGAAACATCAATATGTCGGGTTAACATTAGAATTTAGGGCGCGTAACGATTCTTCGTTTGAATTAGCCATCGTTTTACAAAACAGAGATTATATTTACGCGTATATACAAGACTTTTTCAAAGTATAATGAATATTGAGTTTAACGAATAATAAGATTAACGAATAAATAGGTTTAACGAATAATAAGTTTAACGAATAATTAACAATGTTCTTGGGTTCAAACGAATCCACGGTCAACGGGATAACTCTTTACTATGCGTAGAATAATTTTAAGCATAAAAATACGATTTCTGAGACGCTCGGTAAACTGTTCGATGTGTCACTTTCCAAGGCGATCACACGAATAATAATCTGATGGAAATCTTTCTCGCTGTACGATTGCATTTTGTTTGTTATATGCTCGTTGGAAGCATCGAGAAGGTTCCAATCGCCATTGCTAGGCAGTTTCTGTCTGGAGGTTAATTATCAATACAACGTGTGTCCCATTATATCGACACCTCCAAAGTACAATCCCATGTGGCCAGGCCCGTTCTTGAGGCCGTATGCCACCACAACCACATTTCTAGGGAGAACCATACAACCGCTCCACACCTTCGTCAGGCAAAACGTTCATCCCGTGACCGTGGCTACGTTCGGTGACCAGTTGTCACCTCGAGCCCAATTTCACTATCACAAATCTCGAACAATTACGATCAGATCGAATGACGACAATTGCTTAATTACGACTATGATAGAATCTAGGCTAAAGCATTAGAAGACTTTCCCAAAATTGCAAAGGGAAGGCTCCGGTTTTCCTTTCATCTTCGACAAATAAGAAGCTTTCAAGTAGCGTGAAAACAAAACATAAAAATCCGAAATCGATCTTATTTCTGAAGAAACTTGTTAAAAGAACAAGAAGACGTGATCCGATTAGTGAATCGAGATTCCAAATATGATTCCCTGTTTGTCGAAACCATCGTTTCATCAAAGCGAACTGTTCCGTTCATTTTTCCCTGCTAATTCAATTTCCTTCACTATTAATGAAATTTTACAAGACATATTGTCGGTATTAATAAATTATCTTACATACATTACATAGCAGTAACGAATCAGGTATTAAATTAAGGCAAATTTTACGAGTGTATTGTATAAATTATACAGATCCTCTAATCTATTTCACGTGAGACTATAACATGGTAAAAACAAAATCTACAGGGTGGTTGGTAACTGGTGGTACAAACGGAATGGGGGAGATTCTACGCGATAAAAGAAGTCAAAAATATAGAATAAAAATTTTTCGTTTG
The DNA here is from genome assembly GCF_024542735.1 of Bombus huntii. Classification (NCBI taxonomy): domain Eukaryota; kingdom Metazoa; phylum Arthropoda; class Insecta; order Hymenoptera; family Apidae; genus Bombus; species Bombus huntii. Next base: position 24,734,259 of record NC_066238.1, read on the forward strand.
AGGCTTTGTTTTCGAGAAAATCGACTTTGAATTTTCGCTCGGTACGCGTATAACGGATCTCACTGTAGATCGTTGTCTCGATAGAAAAATTAAAAAAAAAAGAATAATAATACAAAAAATTTTTATTCTATATTTTCGACTTCTTTTTTCGCGTAGAATCACCACCCCCTTTCCGCTTGTACCACCAGTTACCAACCACCCTGTATAACTTACAATTTGTACATGAAGCCGTGTATTTACCAACGTAGAAAGTCTGTAATTCTCTTGCAAAACAGAACTAACGATATTAACAAAATTTTCCAAGTCAGAAGTTGTCATAATGGTGATATTTATTAAATTTTACATATTGTGTATTATAATATTCTAAATATTAATAATATTTACCAGATTCTATAGGTATTATACTGTCTAATTTTATTAACACTGCCAATTTAATGAAGTTAAATATCTAAATGAAAGTCTAATGTATTAAATGTGTACGTAATATACCTTCCATATATATAGCAACAACGTTACTCACTTATTTATTACCATAAATTTTCGTTTCCCTTTGTAGTTATATAAAATATTGTTATACAAGAAACTCAAGATCAGCTTGATATTTCAGACAATGTAGGGCATCGAAACATCAAGATGCATTCATCCGATAAGTCTGCTCGAATACAATAAATTTCATTTTAAACATTTTTTAGAAAGTCAATAGATAACGAGTTATGTGAGTTAGCAATTCCTATTGACTCAAACTATATAAACGCACAAATAAAAATATACTTTCCCCGTACAGGAAAAACGTGATAAATTCATTTTTGTTACTTTTCCGACTTTTATGTCACTTGGCGGTCAAAAAGAAGTATTTTGATATAAAATAATTGAGGAAGGAGATATAACTTAAGAATAGTAATTTCTGATTACGATAAATAGTCGAACAAGGGAATGATCTTGTGCAAGAGGATGCTGGTGCAATAATTTCAAGTCATCGGGCAAATTCGAAATACAAAGCGCAATCTAAAACATTAAAGTTTCGACAGACCGCAGACAAAGAAATTAATTCCAGCAAGACCTATAGACGAAAGCTGGAGCATTTCCAGCTTATTATCTTCCTTGAAATTTCCTTCTGCACCACAGAAGCCCTGTCTGGTATTATCAAAAGAGGAATCCTAATTATTTACGAAGCGGAAATGAGTGCGATCTCTAAGCAGCCGGTTTAAATAACCAGAAAGCGTTTTCAACCGATCTACGCCGTTTACGTTTTCTACTTAGCAAAGATACTAGTCGTTGAGAAGGAGAAGGTTTAACGAGCGTCTCTGTACAGCTTTGAATCCTCTGCGCCGAGGTATCGAGCGGGCCTGTACCCGAAGAAGCTCGAGTTTTCGCTCGAGTTGCTCGCCGACACACTAGGGTGACGCTACTCAAACGAAATGACGCCTTTGAGCCACTTTCTAACGGCTAATTAACGGAGCTAGCCCTCTCGTTTAAGTAGCACCCGCCTTCTTTTACCGGACAACGCCGGGTAAATGCTTTATTAGTATAGTTACTCGGCAGCAGTGTAGTTGCAGGGCATCTTTTTGTTGCGTGTTTTCTCTCACCAATCGAGAACCGAGCTTTGCTCGAAAGCGAAAGAGCTGCTGCTCTCCCTCGAGTCATCGTGTTAGGTCACCGAGAAACGTTCCAGATAGTTTGAGATAATTATTTCGGAGAAATTGCTCGGTTGGACTGTCACGATTGTAGAACCGACGAGAAAGCCACTCCGTGCATCGCGAGTGCGATAATTGGTGCGGGCAAGAGCATCTGTGATTTCTCGAATGTACCCGTTATAACGTTCCAGTCGCGAACCGCTCGTCTAGCCTCCGGCAAGGATGTAATTGCGGGCAAAATAAAATGTTCGACTGTGTTAATGATTTAACTTAAACGCGTGTCGTGAAAGTGGAAGTTTTCAAAATTATAAATTTCATCGAGGAATCAAGTTGGAATATGTAATTGCGAAAAAGAAGGAATTCTAAGGAATTTATTAAAAATCTATCTATATGCCGTCGAAATTACACATTACAATTAGTTAATAATCTATCGTTTAAGGATTTTGCTGATACACGCAATGAAATTTTTATTAATATTAATAATTTGAATAGAATGAAATTCTTCAGATTTATAAATTAATAACAGTCAAATTCGTTGTATAATTCAATTGTAATTTGCTCGTGTCTTTTTTATAAATTTCATTGTATTTATAACTTTTATAATTTACAATTGATGGATTTGGTAAATCATTAATTTTGCTAATGATAGGATCTCCAGATCTGAATAAATAAACATTCGTTATTATACTTCCTTTATTATTATTGTTTTATCCTAATGTAGAAATGTAGGTTTACATTCTATTGTCATCTTGTTTTTATTTTTATATATATCGAGATAAATTTTACAATAATAATTACTTACATAAAAAAAGTTATCTTTACATTTTTATCAATTTACATTAATTTCATGAACAGATTCCTTTCGTTTTTCTTTGTTTTTATCTTCTAATAAAAACATTAGATTAAAAAATATTTTTGAACATTAAAAGTTTACGTTTTGGATTAATTTGTTGTTTTTGTTTAGAACGATTGTATCTGTCTGTGGAAATGTTCTACACTTTTAAACATTTTCTAAATATATGAATACTATTTAATCTGAATTATGAAGATTAAAATTTGTAGTTTGTACAATTTTATTTCATCTGAATAATTTATCTCATCATTTTATATTAACACAGTTCCATAACTGAAAAATGTTTCTTAATGAAAGATTAATTAGATAAAAAAGTTATAAAATTGTTACTAAATCTAAATCTATATAATGGAATTAACGAAGCAACTTTTTAGTCGTAACCATGAAACTTTTTTATTATTTGAATAGAAACTATTGTACTATCTATTTTTAATTTTCACGTACATTTAACAATTTCCATATTTAGCTTTAGATGCTTAGCAGTATACTGAAATGTACATGGTATACATATAGTAGTGCAATTTTGGGCTCAAAAGTTTATTATTATTTTGTAATTGTTAACTTTCCTGGGTAATTTCACTGAAACTCGGTATAAAATTTATGCGAGCACACCTACGTTGTTCTTCATTTGGAGTAAAATATTACCGTTACTAAAGCCACGTACAATTTCCAGGCAATTTGACGTTATAGCGTGTGCAATAATTTGAATTAATTTTACTTATTTTCACGTCTGAAGCATCAAACGTGTTCAAGAAAGAGGTAATTGTGGGTAAAGAAGTACAAGTTCAGTCCATTTCGAGCTAAACGAGTTTAATTAATGAAAATAGATTTATCGTGTTATAAAGCATGTAAATTGAAATTAATTCGAAATTAATAAAACGTTGAAAAGGAATTTCGACTTGAATTGTGGTTGATATAAAGAAACATATTTATGAACGAAGGAGTATTACCATCGTTGCTTGTATTTTATTATATTCAGGTAGTAAATATTGTTTTTAAACAAAATATAATTAGATTTGATGTTATAAAATGTATGTCTGTAAACAATGTTGTACTTCACGATGTAATTAACTAATTAAATGATAAATGAATTTATTTTCAGTAAAATTGGTTTTTATTTTAGTACATTATACCTCCCTTAGAAGGAACATAGGAAACAAATATATTTCTATTATTAAAACGGTTGACAACAGGGAGGAGGATGAGGAGAAGGAGGAGAGAGAAAGAGAGAGAGATTTAATTTAATTAATTAATAAACGATACAAAAAAATGAAAAGAATATTATACTTTCAAATTATTGGATTATAAATTAGAAGTTTGAATATTTTTACTTTGATTTTTATACTTGCTATACGTAAATATATGTATAAACGAATTGACATCATTTATTTTCATAATATAATTTCACAATTCATTTTTTTTTTATTGGAATCCAGAATTCAGTTAATTAAGATCAAAGATAAAAACGTGATTTACAGGAGAAAGTTCATTAAAGCATGATGTCATATACCGTCATAAAAAAAAGAAAATTAAAATACCGATGATAAGAGGAAATTACCTACTATGTAATTCATTGGCAATAACATAAATATAAATAAATATTATAAATTTTACTATACGTTTACAAACATACAAAGAGAAAGAGGAGAAGAATCGATAATAGCAAGTACACAATTAAAAACTTGTTTATTTTTGTAATATTAATTAATAAATCAGGGATAAAAAATACTTTTATCTAATAGAGATGTATATAATGTACAAAAATATATAAAATGTCTAAAGCAATGTATTCATTACGTTATTTATAAGTGGAACAAACCTCTATATATAGGTTCCATTTCTCTAACTGCTTTCATAAAACTATAAAACTGCATAAAACAATCACAGTCTATTTATCAACCCCTTAACCACCACTACGGGCATAGCCCGCAGTACGATGATCGGGCCAAACGTAAATATTACGGGCACTCTCGAACGTAAATCGTAGGTTAAGGGGTTCAAGATTATTAGAAGATGGAAGAACAAAATACTACAAAGAATCTTATAGACTGGTATACTGAACATACAAATCGATAGAAACACTGGAACATTACATGTTAAATAAGAAATAGCACGCATTAGCAAACACTATCACGAAAGCCCCGAAGCCTGTACAAACTGCCTGGCAGCGAACTTGACATGTCTTTCTAATGAAGAATACAGAGATCACTTCTTATTGTAGTACAAGACCTTTAATTGCATTTGCTTTCATGTAAGAAACGAAGGCGACAAAATTATTTATGTAACTGGAACAGAAACTTGCATACTACTCAAGCACGGTTGATTTATGGATTAGTCGTAAGTATCATCTGGAAACAGAATGACCCAGATTGCTCTAACGAAACGTTGTATCTCTTTCGCCATAGTGGTTTATACTGTTACTACATTTATGTATCTTAATCTTCCATCAAAAGATACTATATTTGATTTAACACAAACTTGGAATATAATTATTGTCGTACTTATTTAAGTAAATTGTATATTTCTCTAACAAAGCAGAAATAGTATTGCTTAACAAATTATTAGATAGAAATATCCGTAGCCAAGTGTAAGAAAAATGAAAAAATAAGAATTTAAATGAATCTTCCGAATTGACTAATCCAAGTTATACTGTTTTCTTTACTTATATCTTGTCACTTTTTGGGTAGCTTCACAAGCATTTTTTTTGAACAAGTTTTCGTCTTTTTCACGAATGAATTCCTTCAAATAGTTTCGAGACTTTTAATAGTATATAATTTATTATTACAAAAGATATTTCGAAGTTCGTTAAATTTTAATATTGAAAGATATTGAATATGCATACACTATGTACATATTTATACTAACTATACTAATATATACTATCTATGTATATATTAAAGTTGGCGGTCTATGTATCTATGTATATAGATAGTATACAGGGTGGTTGATAACTGGTGGTACAAGCGGAAAGGGGGTGATTCTACGCGAAAAAAGAAGTCGAAAATATAGAATAAAAATTTAAAAATTTAAAAATTTTTTAAATTAAAAAAGAAACGTCAATCGAGACAACGATCTACAGTGAGATCCGTTATAACGAGACGTGATAAAGTGCAGACGTACCGAGCGACAATTCAAAGTCGATTTTCTCGAAAACAAAGCCTCGAACGAAAAATTTTTATTCTATATTTACAACTTCTTTTTTCGCATAAAATCACCCCCTTTCCGCTTGTACCACCAGTTATCAACCACCCTGTGTAATATCTTGTTTACGTTCTCGGCCCAAAATTCTCGAACGTAAATCGTAGGTTAAGGGTTTAAACACATAAAGAGCTAGTTTGTACATACGCACAATTCATTCAATTTTGTCTTAATATCATTTACAATATCATACATACGACGTTTTAACAATGTTATAGTATCTATTATTATTAATGCTCTTATGTACGGAGACCTCCTAGCAATGAGCTTACGTATTTAAGTATTAAGCACTGCTTAAAAGGCAAAAAGAAAGTTATTTAAATCCGATTCAGCGAAACGATTAATTTTAAATGTATACGTGAGATTATATCAGCGAAACTTGTACAGAGACTTTGCAAAAAAGGTTCGTATTGTTTTAACGCATTTGCGAGAGAATCCGATTACGTTTCTCAAGCGTCCTTTGTGATTCGACGAAAACAAGAGGCATACAATAAATAAAACCAATTTTATTTGCATTAAGCTAATTTAACACTGAAACTCTCTGATGCAAGCTATAATGATTGATACGTCCTCGTTGGGCTGTGATTAAGAGCGACGTAAATTTAATTGTTGACTGGTTTTAGCCCCTAAGATAGAAAGACACGTTTGAAGCGTGCCATGCTGTTAGGATTATAGTTAGTTGCAAGTTTGTTTAGGATTAGTTTAAGGCTAGCTTACGATGCAACTTAGTTCAGAGTTTCTTTGGTCTTAAGCATCGACTTTAGTAAAGACTACGAATGTTGTTTGTTTAGATGTAATTGACGAATCTTATTACTCTGGTTCTTTCAAAATATTTAGCTATTATGATGTTTAGTTGCTTGTAAATGTGTCTGCGTATATCTAATTGATTACAAAAGTACATGTCTTTCTTTTTATTCATAACAAAGTTGATAACTTGTGTAACTGATATCTATAGCAAGCAAATTTTTTGTTATTAAAAATTGGGTGAATTTATCAAATAGCTACCTCCCCACCGATTTCGACGCCCTTTAAATATATTGTCAAGGTCATCGTTCCAAAGAATTTTTTCTAACAGATAACGAGTGCTCGGTCTAAGTTGCCAAATTATCATATATGTATCATATATTTACTTTGTGACAAACACATACATACGTACATACATACGTATAACGCGGCTAGCTTACACAAGCTGCCATCTCTTACAGCTTAAGCGTATCTACCTCTTTCCATTTGGAATTTAGTGACTGGAATTGTTATCATTTTTTCCTTTACCTATACATCGCTATGCCATATATAGGAGGATATTAAAAACAATCTTATAAATGTTAACAGGATTGTTTTTAATGTCCTCCTATATATGGCATAGCGATGTATAGGTAAAGGAAAAAATGATAACAATTCCAGTCACTGAATTCCAAATGGAAAGAGAAACTTCTTGTAAATTTTAACAGAAAGTCCCGATAATAGCGCGTTATATATATGAAAATGTTATTCAGAATGATGGCTTTGATAACAACCTTGATAAGATCAGAGGCGTGGAAATCGGTGAAAAGATAGTTATTCGACAGATTGGCCAAAAAATGTAAATTAAGACGAAGATTCGTTTGATATAGATGAATTGACCTTTGAGTATTCATTAAAATAACAAAATGTAGTAAGAGAAACACCTTCTGTTTTTATAGTAATAAAAATCGAGATCAGAACATTCTTGTTGGTCTCTTGACTTTAATGTTGCTTTATGACTGGAGAAATATTTTAATACAAAATTAAGCTAAAAATGAAAATGGAGCTTTGTAGAAGGCAGATAATATTTTAGTATTACGGCAAGCAATATTTTTAAAATTATGAAGAGGGTAGAAAAATACATATTGAACCTTAAAGAAAAAGAAATAATTTTAGTTACATGGAATTAATCTACGACATAATTGAAACGTGGCTTACTGTCTATCTAATGTTCCGATATGACACACGAATATTCTCATTTTTCTCATCTAATTTTTTTCTGTTCAGAAAGTATCAACGCTTAAAAAGGTATCAACAAATATCTAATAATACTTTCTTCTGCTACGAATATGTACTATTTTTACACAATCTCTTAGCTAATTTCGGTAGGAAAATTGTTCGAAATGCTGCGACGAAATGGAAACGGTATAACTCTCTAGTAGAATTTCGATGTGTTTGAAGCAAAAATTCTAATTTCAATTTACCTACGTCATACTTATAAAGATCAATTCGATTAAATATTGGTGAAGCATTTCGTGTTATGTATTAGTCGAGGAGGGTACTATGACACTATTTATAACGTTTGGAGTACTGCAGCGTTCAAAAATAATGTTTAAAGATTAATTATTTATTGGAAATAGACAATAATGAATATCGTTAATCGTCAAAAATGTTGCATTTGCAAGCTTATAAGAAATTCTCAGACTATCGAACTATCCATCATCATTTATATCGTTAGTCATTCAAATATTGTCAAATACGTACGCGATGTTCGAATCTAATCTCACAGTTGGTATAATAGAAACGATAAAGAATAGATTTTTCCATGGATGCAATACTGTTGCACGATGCGTTGTGCAAGGGACACAAAGGATCGTGACAACTGAACGACCTCTCGATTAAATTCACGATTTGTGGACGGAGCCACGGGCGAAAAGGAAGAAAACACAAGCGAATTTATTACGTCTGTTCTAGGCGTTTGCTATCTACTAGTCTGTCGAGGAGAAAACATATCCCGGCCAACAGCGAAAATGACAGAGAAACGTGTACGCTTCGATTCACAGCCGTCTAAATCTTACACCTGCATGAAATCTGATTTCAAAGGTACAAGCGAGGCAAATTTCATATAACCGAAACGTTTCTGTTATTTATGCGGAACAGAGTGTGTTTCGTGTACTGAAAAATCGATTTCCTAGCGACTTGCGTATCTAGGCGTTGCCGAAACGGTGAAAACAGGCCAACTGCAAACCTGTTTCAATGACCAAAATGATCGATTTTATGGTTGTTGGAGAATACGAGAGCGTTGATAGTATAAGCAACAGCGACGAATATAAACGATGAAATTTTTAGGTCGATTCTATGTGTTGTGCATTACTTGTAGAATATTTATGTTGGTATTACGAAACATGTTAAAAGGTCAGTATACGTCAATAACATATGAACAGAGTATGTGTGACGTAATCAGTAGAAGTGCGAATGGCAATACGGAATATGCGTAAGCACAGTTTATTTGAAATAAAGATAAATAATAATAATAATATAATAAAGAACGAATCAATAATTTCAACTGCTCTGTACCTTTTATTTTAGAGATGAGGTATGGAAAGTTATTTTGTGTTAAAATCAAATAAATCGTTAAAAAAAAGCTATTTCATTCGATAGCTAAATAATTAAATTGATCAAATAAAAGATTATTTATCTATTGAAGTAAAATAACGTGTATTCAAAAATTTAGTCAAATACAATAATATATTATTTAAATGATTTTTTTAAGAATATTTTCCTGTATATTTACAATCCGTAAATTGGAACCTCGCAATAAAAATAATATTTTAAGATCAACGTTTATATGAAAATTTTCAATATTTGCGTTGTATTTAAAGTTTTTTTTATGATTTCTTTGGATATTGTTTTATAATTATTATATTATTATTATCTATAATTGCACAAGGAATTTCTAATATATTCAAAATAAATTTTTCGATTTATATCGCGAACTACCCCTTTCGTTATTTTATTGTTTACTTCTCTTCCTTTTATAGCTCTGCATCTACTTTTATATTCTTAATAATATGCACTAGCAATAAGAAATTTCGTATTTATCATTGAAATCACCAAAGCAGTCAAAATGACCAGTTGCACCATCTTTGATAATAATTTTATAGGTTCATTACCTTTTGAAGAATTTGAATGATTTTTTGTATTTTTAAAAGTTATTAAATGAATTTTAGCAAAATACATAGATAAATTGTCTTTTTTTCTTGCAAAAGATACGTAGTATCCAGCATTAAGAAATATAAAAATAATAATTGAATAAATCTACCGGTTTATTTATTTACGTACTTAAGAAAATTTTTTTAGTTAAAAATTTATATTAGCCAAGTAGAACCTAATTAGCAACAACTTCTTCTCCTGTTTATAAGTACATACATGTCCGTAATACTCTACTGTTATTTCTATGCAACGTATGATGAAATAAAAAGTCTCACTGGAACGTAATTTGCATACATGTTCAACGTACTGAAACCGTTATCTGGTATCAGCCTTCTAGACTGCACGCATTATTTTCTGATAGTGAAACCGTAATATCCAGTTTGCATAGATAATGAATTTAATTCCTTGGCGTTAAAGCATTGAAATGAATGTTTACTTAAAATTTGTTTATCACAATTTTAAGATTTGGTACATAAAAATATACATATGTATATTATTAGCTTTCAAGATATGTTATTTGTTGAATATTAGATGAAGCAGACGAAATTCTTACTCTTATATCTTGCTTTATAATATAAATAATATTTAAATAATAACTAATCTTAACACTTAATTAATATAATATCAGTAAAGTAATAACCACTGGTTTATCATAGGTAACAGCATATAAATTAAACAGCTACATAAATTAAAAATGTTAAAGGTCATATAAGTAAGATTGAATAATTTATTATTATTCAATATCAAATAATACTTTACGGTAATTACACGTAATATTATAATACCATGATATTATTTCAGGACGATAATGTGAAAAAAAAATTTTGCACGAGGTACAATTTTAAATTGTAATCTGAATTTTTTGTAATGGTTTATCTACTTTCTATTACGTTGAATGATATATTATCTATGATTAATAAAAAACTACGAAGAAACCTGGAATAATTACAACTGGCGAAACTATTAAAGTTAATTTTCATTTTGTAGAATCTGATTACGTGATGAACAGTGCAAATTGATGTAGACAAAGTAAATAATTTAAAGACATTGGTTGCCAAGATTTTTCTACAAATCAAAACAGCATGTTCTACGAGTGAAGTAACATGATACCAAATTTATAATGAAATCTGATTCTATACTTTCCCAGTTTTTTTCAAGAATTTTAAACATATTCTTTTGATGTTATATGATATTTGTGAATTAATCTCCGTTTCTCTGCATTTATTACTTCGTGAAAGTATTACTGTGTGCAATATACGCTTGCATGTATAATATACCCTTATATATATACAGGGTGATTGGTAACTGGTGGTACAAGCGGAAAGGGGGTGATTCTACGCGAAAAAAGAAGTCGAAAATATAGAATAAAAATTTTTCGTTTGAGGCTTTGTTTTTGAGAAAATCGACTTTAAATTGTCGCTCGGTACGCGTGCGCTTTATCGCGTCTCGTTATAACGGATCTCACTTTAGATCGTAGTCTCGATGGAAAAATTAAAAAAAAAATGTATATTCTATATTTTCGACTTCTTTTTTCACGTAGAATCACCCCCTTTCCGCTTGTACCACCACTTACCAACCACCCTGTATATTTTCTGTTAAAGGTTAATAGCTATTTGACACATTTTTATGAACAGAATTAAAATTATTTCATTCATCATCCAAATATTGTTATGAGTACTTTATCTTAAATATTTTATATATTTTTGTATATTACATACATTCTGTACTTTTACACTTTCAAATTTCGCAAAATAATTGGAAATGTCTGTTAAAGTTAAAAATTGGAAATACTAAATAAGGAGTACAAATTAAATAGTAATATTTGGTAATATTTTTCAAATGTGAAGATCATGAATGTTAACTAAAATTAAGAAGACAATTCAATTATAAAAAGAGTCATTTAACAATTAATTGATATTCGATGAATTTTCATGAGAAACAAAGATAGGAGTAAAATTAGAAAGTTTGAAATATTCATCTCTTAATTCACACCTTAATGCCCTATCAATTTTGATACAGTTTAGAATAATCATTAATTACATTTAACAGGTAATATTTATTATTAATTTATCATGTAAAATTTTGCATACTTACGATTTATGTAGACGTGTGATTCATAGATTTACAATTTATACTTTCTTTAATTTTGTTACAGATATTGGAGTACTACAATACATGCAGCTTGTAAACGTAAGTTCCACTTCTCTACATTTTAACAGAATGAATTTATACTCTGCATCTTTCATTTTATTTCTTTTTCATTGATAAAGTATTTTATAATTTTGAACCATTAACAAAAGCAAGCCACATGTTTAAGGTAGATTAAATAAGCTACATTAATAGCATAAAAATACTTTAAAAAATTAACATTTTAAGTGTAACAGAAAATTTGTATAGATACATAAAAGAACATATATGTATTCCTTTTACAATCAATTTTCTTTAGAAATATCAACTTTTTATGTTGAGCTCTCAATTTTTGGAATTTTTTACCATTTTTATATGTGTATAAATTTTTTATATGGTTATGTTTATGTGTTTATGTGCTATAATATACATATTAACATTTTACAGAATTTAACATTCTGTATTTTATGTTAACAAAGCAAAACCCTATCATACTTTGCATCAGTAAAGTAATAATCAGTAATAAATATAAAAATACAGAGAATAGTTAAATTAATAGCGGCTTTTCATTTCAAAAAAAAAAAAAAAAAAATTTCGAATACCAACGTATATATCTAAACGCTAGTAAATTATATGAAATATCATATTTCTCAATCGTCTTATTAACAATAAATTAAAAATGATTTTTCTACCAAATAAGAACCGATTATTTTACGAAAACGTATTTACTTTTAATACGATGTGATTAAATTACAAAATTTCAAGTAAAATGACTTGTTTCTTATGATCATTGTAGCTGTGTATAAAATATCTTGACACGATAAAATGCAGTTTTAAAAGTTAAAAAAAAATGTTCGTGCAATGGTAGTTGAAACCGGCGGATAAAATTGGCAAATTATATATTTCACCGTGATCGGCTATTCTGTAGAGTTGTAAACTTTTAAAATGTATTAATAGATAATTTAAATTTATTTCATAAAAAATTCCATAAAAAAGTAATAAATGCTGCTTTTATTAAGTACAAATTTATATGTATGTTCTTCTATAAAATTTATATAATGTAACCATAAATCGATTAAAATACTTGTATATACATATGTATATCTATATCTGTCTACATCACATCTCTTAATTGATATGATATATTGAATCAATTATTTTTCGATTGTTATTATCGTTTTATAGCAGATATCTCTACTACTGGAAAGTGTTTTGGAGTGCGATGATTGCACACAGAGAGAGTCAATAAAAATTACTACTCAAAATAAAGCTTTACCCACAAATTATCGTTTCGTTTAGAATCTCAAAACTTGTGTCGATTTTCTCAAATCTTCGTTCCTTCATAGTTGGTACAACATAGAAATAAACAAAATATGCGCTGCCACGTAAAGACGTCAAGGTCACATTGATATTTCAGAAAACATAATTAAAAAAAAAATTGAAAAATGTTATTCATTTGATCAACCAAATATAACAAACCTCGTTCTAAAAATTTTTTTATAAATTCGATAGATTATAATTATTTCGAGTGGTAAATTCTATTAACTCGTCCGCTATACGAGAAGAATTTATTTATTGCCTGACTAACACAATATGTATGGTTGAGCAAATTTAATACATTAATAACACGTTGTGAAGAAATTTATAAATCTTATATACAAAAAGGGTTAAATCTGATATCTTGTTGTTAAAGCTGTAAAAATTGTTAAAGCTGATATCTTATAGACAAATAGGGTTAAATGATGATTACTTCGTTATGTATCCGCAAGTAAGTACACTAAAGTAGATAAACATATCTACCAAAAAATAAAAAATTATATTCGGCATTGACAACATTGATCTCAGAGTTATGTTATTATACGAAATAAGGTACATCAATGTCGAAAAGATTGATTAGTATTACACCATAAGGATGGATAAATATAATATACAGGGTGGTTAGTAACTGGTGGTACAAGCGGAAAGGGGGTGATTCTACGCGAAAAAAGAAGTCGAAAATATAGAATAAAAATTTTTTTTATTATTATTCTTTTTTTTTAATTTTTCTATCGAGACAACGATCTACAGTGAGATCCGTTATAACGAGACGCGATAAAGCGCACGCGTACCGAGCGAAAATTCAAAGTCGATTTTCTCGAAAACAAAGCCTCGAACGAAAAATTTTTATTCTATATTTTCGACTTCTTTTTTCGCGTAGAATCACCCCCTTTCCGCTTGTACCACCAGTTACCAACCACCCTGTATATGTATATACTTTCTCGTAATATGTATTTATTTGTATTTTTAATTTTTTCGCACAAGTACATCGGTTTATTTAAAAAGAATTTCAGAGTACAAAGACCGATACCTACCCTACTAAGCTGTGGATGTTTATACAATTTAAAATTTTTATAAATACATTTAAAGAAATGCAATATAAGCATTCATCCCATTGCTTATAAATATTATAGTCAGTACTTTATTTTGCATATTTTGCATATCTTGTAAATTTTTTAGTATTATATCTGTATATTTTTGTACATTTAAATTCTCTATAAATGCAAAAGTATTCATAGCTTAGTATTTAGTATTTATATTTTAATATCATTGAGATAAATCATTTCCTTTCCTTCGCAAATATTTCTACAATATTGATTAAATAATTTTTATGTAGATACTTGTAAAAATCTTGAAAATTTTAGTACGTACTAATATACTGACCTCCAGGATACACATTTGTTTAATATATCGGAAATTACTATATTACCCTATGGGGAAAATTTTTAACAAAAACAAGTAATTACATTGTTGGAGAATAATGCGAACGACGAAATTACTTCAAACGATAGAGCGGGGATTATTAATTCAATTGAGGATCTTTGTCTACACCGGCTTTTTTAATTCGTCATTAGCGTAGTAGCTTTAATTACGAGCATTAATGTCGTACATTAATTCCTTAGGATTTGTGTCTGCCTTTATCTTTTCGAAGCCATTAAATTCGTTTCTATACAGTGTTATTTCATTATAATATTATTATTTATAAAAACATTATTTCCTAGTTTGAATGTTACTAAAAGTTTAATATTTTTTTACAGCGGGGGGGGGGGGAGAGCATTTGCGACCCATGGTTCTTTTGAGATTTATTTTTTTCTATGACGAGGAGAATAAGCTGCAGTAAAAGAATGTTGATCTTGAAAATCATGCTTAAAATCAATTTTGGACGATATTTCTGTTACAAATCTCCGTCGATCCAGAGGCGTAGAATCACGCTACGGTGGCTTTTGCATTTACTTTTTACTTACACTCTATACATATGTGTGTGAAATGTGAAATAAGTGAAGTGTGCGTGTTTTATACAAAATCCACTATATAACAGAATAAGGCCAACTACTATTTAGTCGCTACTTCGTTCACAGCTCACAGCTCCATGTGTGGTCACAAATTAAATCGTAAGGCAAGAGGTTAATTACGTAGCGCTACTTCTATCATCATACCTTGATAGTAAATTGCAAACGTTATATTTGCACGTTATGCTGCAACACGAAAATGTTTGCAGGTACTACATAACTGTGTTGAGAAATTTCAATAGAAAAGCATTTATATTAGTATATGAGTGTTATATTTTCTTCATTTATAATCCTATTAGTGTAATCTTCCTGAGGTTTTTCTACTAAAAAAGATACCAAACATAATTATGTTTGAATGTACGATATATCATTTAAAACAGCTGTTGAACTTTTCTTTCTGTTTCATGTTGCATGTTTCTCACTTCTTCTTTCAGTATACTCAAGAACGTGTATCTAATGAGGCAATTTTGTAGCTGTTGGTTGATATTTCGCATTAGTATGAATAACAATTTTCGTTACTTCTTTATGTTCTTTCCAACATTAATGCACATATTCTTCCGATTTATGGTTAAATACGCTGTAACTATACATATACAGCTATGGTCTAGAATAGGTATACAGGTGAAAAGCTGAATGCAGCGTGAATGACGATTGAGGACCAGGGGAATGAGATCAAATGGTTACGTTAGAATTGAAAACGATTCCGGAAATATACGTGAAGATTGAGAGTGCATGGTGTTACGTGGAGTTCTAATTACACGTGACAATTATGTGTATTGTACGTATAAGGAATCGAGAGCGTCATGCAAGAGCAATCTTTTTTTTCTTTTTTATATATATTTTACGTGGAGGAAATCCGCACGGACGCCAGGCCGCTTCTGGGGAAAGCGGCGTGGTAGTGTCGGACTCCAACCGACTAAAAAAAGCTCCATGATAACCGTCCCGGCTGCGATCGAGAGAGGTCCGGGAACCGCTGTGAGCGTCGCAACGGGGCCTCCCCCGCGCGCCTAATACCACCGCTGATGGAGCGGTGTGTGACCATTGTCATCACACCGCCTCGGCGCCGGAGCCGCCGTGCCAGGCAGCCCGGTTCCCCTACCGGACTGTTTGGCGGCCCCGAGGCGCTGAGCCGCCAAACGCCCAAGCCCGAAACCCCACGGGAGGGGGGGGGGCGGCGGCGGCGGGCCCAGCGCGCTTCGCCAACGCCACACGGAGTCCCAGGCGTTCACCCATCCAAGTACTATCCGTGCTCGGCCCTGCTTACCTTTCGTGATCTGACGGGAATGAGTGCATTCAGCGCGGCCAGGGCGCTGGCATGCAAGAGCAATCTGAGAATCGTTTATGAATCAACTGGTCCTCTGGCAAGTTGTCGTGTGAGAATCATGAAGTGTGAAGTCGGTCGCAAGTTATGCGGAAATGTTATAAAATTGCTAAAGTATACTAATAAAGTATACTAATGTATATATTGCACATTTAGATGCTGTAATTTTAAGGAATTATTATCTATAACTACTACCTAATCTACAACCATGCTTTTGTTTCAATAAGACTCAAAATTAATTTTGTCAAAGGTATTGGCATATTATTTTATGCTAATCTTTATATATATGTCGGAGATAAGAGGACACCGGTGCCTTCCCTCTGAAACCTTGGGAAAATCCATAAAAACGTTGTAATTAAAATCTACAGTTGTAACTAAACGATTTGCCGTCATTCTAACCAATTGTATTTGTTTGAGACTTGTGACAATGAGCTTGGGCTCGAGGCGACAATTAGTCGCCGAACGTGGCCGCGGTCAACGGGACGAACTCTCCATCTAACAAAGGCATTGAGTAATCCTATAGTTCTCCTTAAAAGAAAGATTTGTAGCGGCACGTGGCAGTAAACATTCCAACGGTTTCTGTCCCGTAGCTTGCCACACGCAGATCCTATTCTCCGGGCAGGATGTTTACCTGTCTCCACAGTACGTGATCGGCTAGCCGATCGAGGACCGTCATAAACACTAATATCTAATTACCTAAAATCCTTCAACAGATACACAGTCTTTGTCCCAGTTACGGGAAGACAGGAGAGACCTATTTTTCCACGAACGACGTCTCCCACTAGCAACCCTCCCTCAAGGGCAGCTAGCATCCTTTTCTAACTACCGATATGGAGATTGGCCAATTAGCAGCAACGTCAATTTCCCTTACTTTCCGAACGTAGGATGTCCCCGACGAATCCGATGATCTCGTGTCCTTAGACACACTCCGTCATAGTTTTCCTCTGGGGTATCACCGGGACGGAAAGTCTCTCTCTCTTGCGGTCTCATCGACAAAAAAGGATTAACTCCTTACGGTCAGCGAATATTAACACAGAATCCGACTTAGATTTTTGCGAGTGCGTACGACTACCGTCCCGTTGTCCGCGGATTATTGAACCTAGGATCATTGTCATTAGTCTCTCGAGTACCTAATTACCACGGTTACTTGTCCGGTTCTATGGTAATCGTATTTGCACTAGCCAATGTCTTCTCTATTGCATAACGACGACGTGTAATCCAAACGAAGATTCGCTTTACGCCCCTAACCCTAATTCTAATGTAAACCCGACATATATGTCGAGTTATCGTTAGAATTTAGGACGCGTAACAGTTCTTCGTTTGAATTAGCCATCGTTTTGTATAACAGAGATTATATTTACAGGTACAAAAATGACTTTTACAAAGTTTAACGAACAATTGTGGTGTTTAGACACGCAAGATGCAATTGACAATGTTCTTGGGTTCGATAACGAATCCACGGTCAACGAGATAACTCTTTACTAAGCGCAGAATACTTTTAAGCACAAAATACTATTGCTGGGACGCTCGGTATAAACTGCTCGATGTATAACTTTCCAAGGCGATCGCACGAATAACAGACTGATGATAATTTCCTCCCTTTACAATTGCGTTCGTTTGTTAAATACTCGTTAGAAGCATCGAGAAAGTTCCAATCGCCGTTGTTAGGCAGTTTCTGCCTGCAGTTTGATTATTAATACAACGTGTGTCCCGTTAAATTGGCACCTCCGAGGTAAAATCACACGTGGCTAGGCCCGTTCTTGAGGCCGTATGCCACCACAACCACATTTCCAGGGAGAACCATACAACCACTCCACATCTCCGTCGGGTAAAACGTCCATCCCGTGACCGTGGCTACGTTCGGCGATCAGTTGTGTCGCCTCGAGCCCAATCTCACTATCACAAACCTCGAACAATCACAGATTGAATGACAATTGCTTAATTACGACTATGATAGAATCTAGGCTAAAGTATTAGAGGATTTTCCCAAAATTTCAAAGGGAAGACTCCGGTTTCCTTTCATCTTCGACATATATATAGGGTGGTTGGTAACTGGTGGTACAAGTGGAAAGGGGGTGATTCTACGCGAAAAAAGAAGTCGAAAATATAGAATAAAAATTTTTCGTTTAAGGCTTTGTTTTCGAGAAAACGATACGGTACGTTATAACGAATCTCATTGTAGATCGTTGTCTCGAAAATGTTTATTCTATATTTTCGACTTCTTTTTTCGCGTAGAATCGCCCCCTTTCCGCTTGTACCACCAGTTACCAACCACCCTGTATATAAATTTATTGTATAATAAATATTACAATAAATAGTGTATATATATAGATTATTTAACATTAACTTCGCGGAAGCAAATTTCATTTCTATAATTATTTTATTAATTCCAGAAACAAAAATCTTGGAATCCAACATTTTTTCGAATTTGATGGCTTTATGCCCTTTAAGAACAAAATTTTTAACTTCTGTTTTCTACAGAAAATATAATGTTCTGAAAATTAAGATCAAATGTATCGAAAATAAATACATTTACTATTTAATTGATATATAGCTTGTTAATATGCACAGTTATATGTATACATTGGACATATGTATATACGTAACATATGTTAGTAAATGGTTAAAAGAGGGCGTAATTCCTTGACTCTTGTACTATAAGAAATATGAAGCTTCATAACGTGCCAATCTTATCCATCTTTTACATTTTTATTTGTTATTTCACTTTTATTTTTATTTTATGATTGAACAATATAGTTTTTGGTTACATTTGACATTGTAAGC
Organism: Bombus huntii; assembly: GCF_024542735.1. Lineage (NCBI taxonomy): Eukaryota > Metazoa > Arthropoda > Insecta > Hymenoptera > Apidae > Bombus > Bombus huntii. The sequence continues at coordinate 24,753,438 of NC_066238.1, forward strand.
ATAAAGAGTTTTATACATTTAACCTCTTAACCTACAACTACGGGCATAGCCCGTAGTACGATGATCGGGCCAAACGTAAATATTACGGGCATTTTCTTACGTGAATCGTAGGTTAAGGGGTTAAATATCGTTGCAAGCAGCCGGACCACAATTAAAAATTACAAGCACAAATTATAAGCACAGTCTACTCTACCAGACATAATGTACACAGATGAGCCAAATTCTCTTTTCTAACCAAATTCTCATCAATTTCTGCGACGTTTTGTTATATGTACCCGTATCATGTTCCATGGGACAGAATTCTTCCATTCATTGAGTAAAGTCGGCCGTTTTGTTTTCAATGTGGACTTAAATCGGTCTACTTGTTCGCAATAGACTATAGCTGCAATCGCTCGTTTGAATTCCGGTAGCTCAAAGTTCATTCCCTTTGCATGATTCACTGAACAATTGAATGCTAGATTCTTCGCAAACAGACTACGTATTACATACTGGCAGTGCGAATGACTTGTGGATTTCATCAGTGTTCCATATTATAGTTTAATACTATAGGTTGATCTAAAAATGACTCGTGTTTCATGTTCAATATGACAGAAAAGAATTCTCCAATCAAAATGTCTTTTCTTAATATAATACAAGATATAATATAATATAATTTTCATGACATAAGCGTATTCTGATTTAAATAAGCAGAATTAATTATTCATGTCATCGACAACTTGTTTAATAACTTTGCGAATACTATGAAAGAGAATATGAAAAAATAATTTTCAATTATTTTAAACAACATTAATACATTTCAAATGACATCTATTTGATAAACTAAACTAAACTAAAATTAAAACGAAAATCAATTTTTTCGTATTATTCCAATTCGAATTATTATTATTATAGGATTATAGAATCACGAATTCTACTTGAACAAATTATTAATTAACTAAGCGATACATATAATTATTTCCAGCAAATTTTCTTCACAGAAATTTTTAAAAATGTATTTCTATAATTAGTAATTGATATAGAAAATTGTTTGTCCAGTTCTAACTGTTTAAAGAACGTTCGCTTCTGAAACGATTAATTTCTTTTACTGGCGTTATTCTGCCAAATTAAATAATCCTTTTTTTTTTGAATAAGTAAGTTTATTCGTCCATATGATTGCTTGTTAGTAAGAAAAGTCGTTAAGTTTCTAATGAACACTCAATATGAAGGAAAGTCTATTATGCAGACAATATTTATAACGTTTGTTGTATTTTTCAAAATTGAATCTTATGTTGAACAAGATAGTTATTTATCATCTTTTTGCAATGTAGTATTCCATTCAACAGGATACCAGAATTAGTGAGCATAAAATTATTTCCATAATTCTTTCTACTAGTTCCTTGAATTTGAAATAAAATTATTTTCAATATCTTTCTTGCAGAATTCTGTTGGATAACGTCTGCAGTAACTGTTATTTTGATGTAAAATATTACTGATCTCTCTTTTTCATCTTTTATGCCTGTCCTACGCCGTGCGCACATATAAGCTGTTAGAATTACATATACTATAAGCTTTCGTGTCCTTTGAATTTTTCATTGATATTTTGAATTTTTTATTTTATAGAATAAAATATATATATTCGCGTGTAAATTCTATGTTACTTTGTACACATTTGATAGATGTCGATATTTATTGTATTCAAATAAAAGATTTCAAATTTTATTTTTTTTCGATAAACCCAGATTATCATGATCTTCAATCTTTACAAAATTACTTGAAATTCTTTACATGCAGAGCAAAAGCACGAAAAATATGGTCAAGTTTGTTAAAGCCAAGAAATAGCATTTGTTCAATTGCGCAACTGCAAACTCGCATTTCTTCTATAAAAATTGCATTAATCTGCTTTTTACCTGAAGTTCAAATCAGAAATTTAAATACTTTGCAGAATGACGGTGACAAATCAAATAACAGCTCGTATCTCGTTTTAATTTACCTCGACAAGTTAATCGTTTTACTCGTACTTTTACGATAATATCGTGCAAAAATTTCTTTTTTAGGTCAAGAAATTTACGAAATGGTAGAATAGTGTTATAAGAGTTATAGGAGAATAATGTTATATACTCGCATTCAAATTTCAATATCTAATGCAATATAAAATCAATAGTTCGGCTGCAAACTATGATTCAGTTACTATAAAAATAATACATATTTTTAAGTTCTCAATTCTGACAATTACTATTGATTAAATAACTGCAATGAATATATAACAAATATCTTCCTAAAAAAGACACTATACAGTGTACAGTGAATCACAAAATTATTGATATATTTTTAAAAAGTTATTATTCCGATGGGATTAATATTTTATAGAACACTCTTTTTGCGGTGTAATGTTGATACCGATGACATTACTGTTATCATAATTTTGTAATGTGAAAACAGGATAAAAAACGATTATAGCTCGTTTCGAACTTCTTTCATAATTTCTTCTTAAACTATATGTTGTATATTTTAAAATAACAAGTATCAAATATCTCTTTATGTTGTCTTATTATTTGATAAAATTTTGTTGCATTCTCCGCTGTGCGACTGATTTTCTGGCTCATTGTATCTTTCATAAGAAGTTTAATCATATATTTTGTTCTTTTTGTTATTACCTTCTAATTGTCTAATAAGATACTAAATGATATTTGGGGTATTTAGAACGAAAATAAGCAAACCTACCTTTATTTATCAATGTGACTCCATAGTATTAGATTATTCATTCAGATTATTCATTCAGATAACAAAATCAGTTGTTACACTGAATATTTTGTGCTCACAGTTATTATTATATTGCTCACATTTATAAACCGAATTATTAATTTGTTCCTCAATGTCTCATTGGACAATTCATAAATTCATAAAAGAAGCGTTCATTGTTCAAGAAAAAAAAGATTCGAAAACATCGAATCGAGAAATTGAGGGACTGTTCGAAGCACAGTGATCAACTAACGGTGGTGAGTGGTTATTATGACGAACGAGGCTCGGAAACGGGGTTTAACCGCCTCGATAATTGCTATTCAATAGCACGCACGATTCAATTTTCGCCACTCGAAATTCACTGCGCGTTCCAACCGCCTGTTCAGTAAAAGACAACCAATTACAGTGCAACTGATTATATAACCTAGTCTAGAAAACCAAATTAAGAAAACGTAGTAAATCCCTCTGCGCAGAAATCGTGCATGAGAAGAATTTTTCTACGATATGAACATTTATTGGGAGTATAATTGGTTTAATAATACACGCGTATATTATGGGTGATTTTGAAGTGATAGGAACATTTAACCCGTACCACTTCCAGCGATAAATGAGGTTAATGAAATGATAATAACATTCAACAGATCTTTAGAAAATTTTTATTATACAAATGACCCTCTTATAATACAAACACCCGTGCCTCAGATTCAGAGTGTATTATACGAGAGTAAAATGTTATTATTCGATGAATACCAAAAGGTAATACATACATACAAAATTTGGTACTGTATTGCGAAAAGTAGGTGAAAAGAGATTCATGTTTTAAAGATTTGTAATAATTTTGCGAATTCCTCATGTTAGAAATAAAGTAACAAAAACAACTACGAATTCTACTCTATTCTTTTTATAACATTTCAATTCACGATAATATTAAAATTAAAATGATATATCAGGATTTCTAAGACTTTATCAATTAACAACATAGCTGGATTATGAAAATTATTCTGTGCTAATTCGTAATGATGGCGATCACCATTATCCATCAAAAAGTCAAAAATCGCGGTACAAAGGTGCTAAAATATCAAAAAATTAAAATGATATATAACAATAATATCAAAATATTAAGTACTAGAAGTTGAAGAAAGATTCACAAAAATTGTACTTTAAAAAGTTTAGTAATTTTCATTGTCATTATCATACAAAAATGGTTTAATTTCCTCTTACTTGAAGTAATATTTTTAATAATACAAAATTATTATCTGATTATTATCAATGTATTGTGTGTATGTATCAATATATTAATGTATTGTGATGTATTACAAAATTGGTAATTGTACAAAAAAGGCGTATCTCACTTATTCAATGTTGTTGGAATGTGTTGTCAAAATTAATATTGACAAATTTATATACACAAAGAACTTCGATTAAATTTAGTTTCCATTGCACTTCTTTCTGGTGTATAGGTGATCGCATTTTTATATAGCCCAACATAAACTCAACTTATTGATGCTAATTATTTTTAATATAAATAAAAAAAATTAAATGGGTGGATTACATTAATGTCTTTACTAATATTCCTGTTGTGTATTATCATGGCAAAAAAATGAATTTTTTATACAGAAAAAGTTGCTTATCCCAACAATAAAGTAATAACACTGAAGGTAAATAGCTGATTTTCCACGAGTTGTGCTATGAAGTTCAACTACTGATAACTCGTTTACAGTTCAGTACAGTTTCAGATTTTCCCAGCACCTTTGAATAACGAAAATTCATCAACTGATGGATTTGCTTCCCATGCGATTACGTGAAAGGTCAAGCGGATATTTTTGTCCTGTTGCATACAGATAACGTTTGAATAGAGAATCCAATAACCACTCGATATTTAAATATTGCAAAGCTGGTTCATTTTTACTAACAATTTCGAGCCATGGTATTCGACTATAGTCAAAATAATCTCTCTTAATGTCATTCCATATGTACATAAATTTAAAGCGTTAAAAAATGAAGTTTGCAATATTTATTATTGTTTATTAATACTTATATATACTTATACATTATTCATCGCAGACCTAGCATTTGACAACCATAAGGCTGGAAGTATTTATATTCTTACTAGAGACGGAAGAAAATAATTTTACAAAAATTTACAAAAATTTCAAGATATTTTTTTACACCTCAAATACACGTAATAAAAGCAGCCAGGAGAAGAATAATAAAAATGACACCATAGACAAAACATATTTCAAACGAATAAGGCAAACGCATGCAATAGAAACCATAATAAATATAATCCTGCATGCAATAATTGCAAAAGTACATACATTGAAGATGCATGTCCTGTGTAAGATTTTACTATTTTTCATAATTGAATTATCACAAGCACACACATATTATTATTGTAATTATAATACATGTCTTTTACAAGATTATATATTTAATACGTTTTTGAAATTTCTTAAACTTTAACATTGATTATATCTAATTTACGTAAAATTAATAATGTATTGTTGTGTTTTAGTATTTTGATCATTTTTAAACTTCGTTTTTGAAAAATTATATATCTATCTTAATTATACATATATTTTTTTATATTATATATCTATCTTAAAAGCCTCTATTTTGTAAAACTTTTTACTTCTTATAGCATTTTGTAATTTAACGAGATAAATAAAAAACTATCAGTATTAAGCAATAAATCTAAGGAATTGAAAGAATGACTTAAAGAAGTATACTTTTTTAGTTTATATAATTTCCTAACTGTCTATAATCAGCTATTTTCATAATAAAAAACAGAATTTCTGTTTCGATACATTGACATCGATATAATATTTCGATAGATATTGCCTTATAAATTCAAAGTGTAAAATGGACGACATTAATTGTTGTTTCAAACATTTGTAAACAATTCTTAGCTAACATTCAGAAAGAATATTCATTCGGTCAGATGAAGAAAGAGAATTATTATGCTCAAGATCAGTGGTCTTATCCTTTCATGTGCAAATTCCATGAATTTAACAATCGCTACGTCTGTTTGTGTTCGAGTATTCATATTCAATTGGCAACTATATATTCCAGTCGCGAGATACATTCGCACTTGGTGATCTTAACTCCCTTAAAGCCAAAATTATGCGCATCCTTAATTCTCAGCCAGAAAAATGCGAATGAAGAGAACGTGCTATGGAATTCGCAACAACTTACGTCGATGTACCAAGGAAACTTTAACCATAAATATTGATCGTTCCTCGTTTTCGTTCATCTTCCTTTTAAGCCTTGTACTAAATCAGCCCTCCACGCAAGTTTAACGTTAGTTATCTTTAATGCTGCGTAAATGTTGCGCAAATATTTTGAGAGAACTGAATTAGAAATCATATTATTCACGTCAAAAGTGCAGATATGAGTGACTACTGCTTTTAACATGAAATATATTCGAAGATTTTTAGAGAAGTGGACAATATGAAATGTAAGAGATTGTTGTTTGAATATAACTGACTTTTTATGAATTGTTGGATAGTTAATAATAATTTATAATATTTTAGCTAAATGAATGTTCTTATTGTACAAGTACTATAAGAAACGGAAGAATATAATATGAATAATGAAAATCGAGAAAATCATAGACTAAATTAAATTATGTTACTACTACTACTTACATATGTATAGTGGAATTATCAAACTGACGATTATGTGTTATTCGTATATTATTAATGTGCTTGTAAAAATCTAATAAACGATTATTAACTCATTTCGCTAATACCTTAAATAAGTACAGCAAAGATACAAAAGATGTAGAGGCAATTTTTTAAATTCCTTGATTTATCGCGAATCCATTTGCAATGATTAATGTAAAATGCGTCTTCGTACGAAAAATATAAGCAAAAGATACACACGAAAAAAGATCAAAATAAAAGAATGAAAAATGCAGAAGTATTGTAAGCGTCTGAGAAATTGATTATACTAATACAACAGAATTATTAAAACTCGTAAACTATTTATAATCTTCATCATTAAATGTCCGCTCTACGTCTCACGATGTAATCGCTGCTTATTCAAACTTACTGTAACAACATTCTGGTACATTTATCGCTATTTTTACGTCCTCGTTATCTAAAATACTTGAAACTTTTAATAATTCCGAAAATCCCACATCCCTTTTCTACAGTGTGGTTGGTAGGTGGTGTTCCAAGCGGAAAGGGGGTGATTCTACGCGAAAAAAGAAGTCGAAAATATAGAATAAACATTTTTTTTAATTATTTTTAAAAAAATTTTTCCATCGAAACAACGATCTACAGTGAGATACAGTGAGTTATAACGAGACGCGATAAAGTGCACGCGTACCGAGCGAAAATTCAAAGTCGATTTTCTCGAAAACAAAGCCTCAAATGAAAAATTTTTATTCTATATTTTCGACTTCTTTTTTCGCGTAGAATCACCCCCTTTCCGCTTGTACCACCAGTTACCAACCACCCTGTATAATAGCATTCAGTTAGTAGCATGAATTGTTCCCCTAATTTCTTCATAGGACACTATAAGTAAGATTTTTTACTTCTTCATATTAATAGCCTCATTCACGAAAATTCATACATAATGCTTTTTTATGTCTCTCCTTACTGCCTGCATATTTGAATCACAATATAGTAATCATCTAAATAATTTTTCCATAGTATTGATTTCGTCAGACAATTCCTCTATATATCATTATTCAAAGCTCCCCAAGGAATATTAACAGCAAACATTGTTCGTGTTAAGTCCGCATAAAATTCATTTTTTCTTGAGCCCGTCGTTTCGTGCTCTGAATTTTCCGTTCCGCGTGGCTTAGTTGCTTCTTCGACTGCTTTCTTGCGTGTGGCAGTATTTATATGTTGTACTAATAGCCATTTCTTTTCACATTTCAAATTTTTATTATAAAGACTACAAGTGCTTTGGTCATCACTATCGTTAATGACAAATATGGAATCATTTTCGACTCAACTTAACCTTAATGTATCTAATTTCTTCGAACTTTGACGTTTTTACAAACTTGAGAAACGCTTAAATATACCGATGTACTATTTCACGCACATCACATTGCAATAATCAACCTGAACTATTTGAATTCCAAACACAAACTGTCACATCCAATGCTCAATTAGCAATTCAAGATAACAAAAACATGATTTGATATGATCTACATTTAGCTTTGGTTAGTTACACATTACTAATAACGATACTACATAGTTATAAGAGTTTACTGGTAGAGATGAAATTAATTTAGAATATAGATACTTCACATAAACACGACATATGCATATGCACGGTAAATAACATGATGGTATTTGATGGCAAGTAATATATTCTAGCATGTGTTGCAAAGCATACTCATTATGCGAAAAGAGTGAAACAAAAAATATATTTTTAGACTTCTCTAATCACGAAACCTGTCCAGACCCTATTGCTTTACCTGCTAGCTAAAAAAATATACATTCGCATAACCTCTGCTGTCTAATCATCAGATAATTCAAATAGTAGAGTCTTGTTTACCTGAATCAATTATAATATATGCTCTATGGATAATCGAATACTTTGTTTTTGCATAAGAAAAAATCATCTATTTTGAATTATTTTACAAATATTAACATTAAGTAGAGGCAAACACAGAAACTTTGGAATAAAATCATAATAATTCTTTCCAGATTCTATTCTTGTTTCCTACACTTCGTTAAAAGTAACCATCCCTAAGTTGTTTACTAGTCAAAATTAATTATTATAAAATAAACTGATGTTCTGATGATCGAATTCTCATTCTGTCAATAGAGGTTTTAACAAACGACCTTTTACTGTATTATGGATAGAAATAATAAGAGAAATGTAAAAATTCTCAATAACTGTTACAGTTTTCAAACTTTTCATCGCTATTGTGCATAATATATTATAATATTAACAAAAACATTGTATACATTTATATTATTATTACATATATACTATATATATATAATGTTTTTATTAATATTATGATGTTACAATATATATTATAAAACACAGTTTTGAATAATTCAGGCATGAAAACTCCACGTAAAAAAACAAAAATCTAATTATTGTTTAATATCGGTATAAAAGAGGGTAGAATAGTGATAGTAAACTACTTACAGAATATGGATCCCTACTTTATAATTTAGCAGCCGTCACAAGCCGATTTTCTAAAGATTTAATTTTCTATACGTAATATACGGAAAGGAAACGACTTTTCTTATCAAACATGCACGTAGTTCACTTAATATTTTTTTTCAGCTGTTTCCGAAACTTCACAGTTTTATGTACCATGTCTTGTCTCGAGTGTTGAGAAACGTTAAGTTGGTATGATCGCTAGTGCCTACAAGCTAAGTTGGCGCGACCCCTAACGACGCTCTTTTGTCTTAGGAGTTGACCACGTGTTAACTATCTAAGTGTATCCGGTGTGTTCAGACGTTTTGTACGACGTGATGAAATATAGAAAGTAAAATTCAATCTGAGTGATTCCATTAAATATCAACCCCAAACCTATATTTAATAACATCGAGTAACTTAAAAACAATGTAGAACCCCTACTTTTTCAAATTTCAAACAAATAAAACGCATTCTTCCGAGAATTCTGGTATACTACCAACTATTACTATTGTTACCAATTGTTGGTAACCCTACTCTTAACACAATACATTTCATTTGATAATTTCTATCTAAACAATGTTTTTGATTTTAATTTCATTTTAACTTGTCCTTTCATTAATTAGATATTCTTTTGTTACGGCATTATGTATTACTATTTTTCATATAAGTAACATATTGAAATTGTCACGTAAAGTTGGTACTTGGGTTGTAGTAAGAAGGCTGAGTCGTAGCCCAACTACTAATCTTCCTTTATAAAACTTTATTATAAATGGTAACACTTGCAAAATAATACCGAACCGGAGAAAAGGGGCTGTATGAGTACAGCAACTAGAAGAAGAACAAGAACTGCCCGAGCTGGGTGAAGTCTCGGTTTATATACGTTTTGATTTTAGGATGTTGAGGGGCTAGGTGTAGGTTATGATGTCGAAAAGTGTCCGAAGGTCGGGGGTCCATATCCTATCTCTGATGTGGACTAAGGTGCGTCACAGTCTTGGTGTATGCTATGATGATAAGGTGGTGATGTGTCCAAAAGTGTCCGAAGGTCGGGGGTCGATGTATTATCACTGATGTAGGTTGAGATGTGATTGATGTCACATACCCCCCTCTTTAGATTGATTTTGGTCCTCCAAAATCTTAGTGTTTCCTCAGTATGGAGCGATGGAATTGGACTCTGACTGGCTCGACTTGTACTTGTTCTTCTTCGTCGTGGTATATGCTTTTGCTATTTCAACCTGTGAAGGTTGTTGGCTGGTTAAATTTCGACTACGATTAATAGGGATAATTTGCTAAGTTTGACGAAATGCCGCAGTATCACGTGTTGAATCTTTTGTAGACTTTCTAACAGCCTGTGATATAGAATGAGTTAGTGGTCTTTGAGTAATGGTTTTATACTATCTTGTTGTTTCTTTATAGTTTGATTGTTATCCAGTTGTTCCTTTGATACTTGCATTTTTTTGTTTTGTTTAGCAACTTCTAAAGCCTTTTCAGCATCTACAACTGGTTCTTTTTCCATGCATGTAATTTCTTCTTCGACCAGTACAACTGTGCTTTCCTCTATAGTTCGTGTTTTTGTGTCATTTAGTAAACTTTTCAATTCAATTTGCACAGTATCTGGAGCTTTGGATACCGACTGACTATCATCTTCTGCATTTTCAACACCCCAATCATCAAAGATATCCTGAATTGCACTTCTTTTGTTAGTTATGCGCACTTTATCTGCTTCACTTATAGCTTTATTCCTTCCTTTTGTATTAGCAACATGTATAAGTACGACAATTTTATTATGAATAATTTTCTTTTCTACATTAATTTTATGTGAACTATCAAAAGATCAATCTTGTCATTTCCATTTGTTGTTTCTTGTTATTCTTTTCTTTAATATCAATGTCATCTGCAGTTTCTAGATCACTAATTACTCCTGAGGTAATAGGAGTTATAGAATCGTTTCTTGTCTTTGTATGATTTAATACGTCATAATTGTCCTTCTGGCTACAATTTTCAGAAACTTCTTGAGCCACAATTTCTGTTGACATTACTTCTATAATTGTTCCATCACATTCTCGTGCATAATCTATCAAATTAAATTCTTCATTTGCAATTTCAGTGTTCTTCGTTCCTTTTTGTTCTGCAGAAACATTTTTTTCTTCATTGGAATTTACAACAGCATCCTTTTCATGTACAGTTAAAACAATATTTTCTTCTGTACTTTCATTCATATCATTAATATAATAGTTTCTACAGTCAGTACCATTACTTCTGAACTACTATCAACTAGTTTAGACAAATCTGTGTCTGTATCCGTGACATGCAATGTTTGGGCTTTATCATCAAAAGTTTCACCAAGTGTTTTAATTAATGCTTGACACTGAGCATTAGTAACACTAACTGTATCTATATTTAACACTGTACAAACGTTGTGTTTCTCAATGTTTTGTTCACCCTCATTTGTATTAAATATTTCAACATCGTTCGTACTTTCTTTATCTAAAGATGTGTCACCTGTATATCTTGAATGATCTCCAATCTCAGTTGTATTCTCTGCTAGCTCTTCTTGAAATTTCTCATCTTTTTTTTTTTTTACATTGATCATCAATTTGTGGGTCCTTATTTATTATTTCTTGTTCTACTTCATTAATCGCAGCGTTCTTTATGCTCTCTGTCTCACTACATTCCTTACTTTAAAAATTTTTTTTGTTTTTATTTAAATCTGTTACATCACATTTATTTACTACTAAACCATCTTGAATTGTATTATCTGTACATTCCTGTGACTTATTTTTTTTTTTTTTTTTGATTTTCTGGAATATCATGCACATTCTTTATAATATCAGTCGTTGATTCTGATATTAATGAAGAAGATACATCTACTTTTATCGATGATTCTACTTTATTAATGTCACTGTGCACTTCATCTAGTTGTTCCATAGTAAAACATCAAGATTGTTACAATTACTTAAGAAGTCATGGATTGTTATTTAAATATTTACTGCACTTTTCCATCAATGTAACCCTTTATGGCAGTTTGACATTCTACAGAACACCAATGCTGTATCAGTTTATATTTTTCTTCATCATGAAGTTTTATAATTATTATAATTATATCACCTAATTCTTTCTGATGTTTTTTTTTCCTTTTTTTTCAATTTTCAAATAAGAGTGTGTTTTCTATGTGAATCTTCTAATTCTTGGTTCGCCTCGAGTAAGCGATTATTAACATCTTTGGAAAGTTTTTGGACGTTTTCCAGTTCTTTTCTAAGAAAATTATTTTGTTCGTTCATATCTTTTACTTTACCTTCAATTTCTACCCTACGCAATATTTCAAATTTATTTTCATTGACAAGGATCATTTTTCTTCTTTTTCAAAATCCAGTTTCAATTTATTAGTTTCTTCTTCATATTTATATCCAAAATCACCCACTTTTTCATATTCACCCTTTAGTTCGTCTAGTTCACATTGAAGGACAGATTATTTGTCCTTGTGGTTCAAGAACTACATTTTATCTCTTTTGCATCTTTAGCTCCAGCTTATCACGTTCCTCCATTGAATTACTAACACATGAATTAAGTTTGGCCTTTCTTTTGTTGTTCCAGCAGGTCAACTTCATATTTGTGACTTATGTTATTCCTTCTAATTTTATTGTTAGTTCTTCAATTTGTATTCCAAAAGATTGAACTCTTTTCATGTGTGCGTGTTTTTTTTTCATCTATCTATCTGAATATTATAACAAAGACTTTACATTGAATATTTTATTAAAATTGTAGTATTTTCATAAACACTTCAAAATCCACAGTCTATTGATCAACTCCTCTATTCTTTCTCTTTCTCCTCACTAAAATAGATAAATTTCTAATGTAGTTTGTGGATAATTTTTTTTTTTTTTTCTAAAGCAAATCACATTTATCATCTGATATATTTTTTGAAATAATTTCTGTCTGTACATTTTCTTCTTTTCCCCTACTTCTTTTTCTCCTTCTAATGAATTCTTTTTATTCTGTAAAATAGTTTTTGTATCTTCAATTTTGTTAAGTGCAATTCCTATTTTTGATAACTTACTTTTATTAGGTAATTCTTGTGAATCTTTAAAGCGCTTCGCAAAATTTTATTTGTGTCTGACTGTCTTGTTTGATTATAAACAATTTCTTCAAATTTTGGCGAAATAGCAGGCTTTGCAGCAACATTATAACGACTGCTCCGTTTACTACTATCTAACATAGATGGAGATGGATTCTTGTCATCTTTATTCTCTAAAGACTTCTCTTGTGTATTAGCATCTAAATTTCTCGACATAAGATCTGCTGAAGTTTTTGATTCTGTAATGTCACACGCATTTTTCGCTGTCATCATTTGGTCTTCTTCTATAAGCAAATGTTCATTATTGTAAGCATTATCTCTTGCTTTTTGTATGGATTCTAATGATATATTTTGTTCAACGTTGTCTATTGATTTTGTATCATTTTCAGTAGTTGATTTACTAACTGTTTCTAATTCCTTCGTTTCAATTTGGTTTTCTTTATTTGTATCGCCGTCCAAAATATTTCTCATTGAAATATTATCCTTCTTGTTATGATCTTTTTCTGCTTTTGCTAAACTTTTACTTTTTTTGTCAAACCATTCTTGTAAATTTTGAGTATCTTGTGACGAAGATGGTGACAAATCATTATACAATACTGCAATATCTTCTTTCCTTCGTTTCACAGACACTTTCTGGTATTCTGTCGAGCTATTGACATGAAACATTAAGTCTGTTTTAATGAAAATATAATCCTGTGAAGCGGTGTCAATTGATACTTTCTTTTCATAAGAATTTTCTACATTAGACTGCAATTCTTTTGAAAATTCTTTCAAAACCTTCATTTCCTACAGTAACGTCTGTTTTCTCCAAGCTTTTGTTCAAATTATTAGAAACTAAACTACTCTGATAACTCTGACTAGTCGCTTCTTTAATAGTCTCCTTTAACAGTTTTCTTAACTTGATTTCGTCAATTGTTTTTCGTAGCAATTCGATTTTTTATCGAGGCGTTGACCCTCTTCTTTTGCTTGTTAGAAAAGGTCTATGCTTCTTCGCAGTTGCGCGATTTGCTCCCGTAGTTGGTTTGTCATTTTAATACTTTGTTCGTCCCTACCAGTGCATGCTTTACCTTTCCACATCGTTTTAAATGTCTCTAACTCTTTGTCTGAGTCTTGTTCAAAGCTAGATAGTCTGCCTCTATATGTAAAATGAATTCAGCGTTTACCTTGATTTGTTAGCTTCTGTAGATGCTTCCAGTTCCAAAGGCCTTCTGGTTTCGTGGATTAAGAATTCGTCGCCGAGGATGACCGTAGTCCAAGTTAGTCCTTCCCGTAAGTATGGATGTCCTTGTTTTCCAGGCGAAGCGATGTTTCACAATCCTGGGATCTAGCATCCGTAGATACTTTATGCTTTATGAATATTTCTTCCGGTTTCGTTGATAGTTACTTTGTTGTCGCGGATGACCATAGTCACAAATAATTCTATCTTCCGTAGATAATGAATGTCTTTTGGTTTCCGAACAATTTTCACTATCCTGGCAGAATCGCCAAAATGTCACGTAAAGTTGGTACTTGGGTTGTAGTAAGAAGGCTGAGTCGTAGCCCAACTACTAATCTTCCATTATAAAACTTTATTATAAATGTTAACACTTACAAAATAACACCGAACCGAAGAATAGGGGTTGTATGAGTACAGCAACTAGAAGAGGAACAAGAACTGCCCGAGCTGGGTAAAGTCTCGGTTTATATACGTTTTGGTTTTAGGATGTTGAGGGGCTAGGTGTAGGTTATGATATAGAAAAGTGTCCGAAGGTCGGGGGTCCATATCCTATCTCTGATGTGGACTAAGGTGCGTCACAGTTTGGTGTATGCTATGATGATAAGGTGGTGATGTGTCCAAAAGTGTCCGAAGGTCGGCGGTCGATGTATTATCACTGATGTAGGTTGAGATGTGATTGATGTCACAAAATCATCAATAAATGAAATTATTTATCTGTTATAATTAAATTATTATAAAACTGTTTAGCCATATGTATGATATTATGAAATATTTATACTGATATAAATGTATGTAATGTAATAACAGTAAACAATAAATAGCAAGTTCTGTGCAACGTCTACCTGAAAATCGAGAATCGATTTTCAACGTCCTGAACTACCGATCTTTCTCCGTCAGTCTTCAATGTTTTAAATAATTACTCTTTCTTCTGTGATCTTGTTTATCTCCGATGTTGATCTCTGTCCGTCCGTTTGAGAAATGCGTATTTCTCAAAATGGCTCTCCGTAAAACAAAAGAAAGCCGCTCTGCCCGTGAAACAAAAGAAGTCGTGCTGTCCGTAAAACAGAGAAAGTCCCCTTGTTTATCCGCATTTGAACTCTTAGAGAGTTTACATATATACAGTGCACACAATAATATTGATAATTATATAGAAGAATAACTAGAAAGAAGTTTAATCGAACTAGTACCAGTGTTATATTTATATTGTTTTATATTGTTTAGCAAATGGATAAGCTTTGAGTATCACTTAATAGATATATTGTCAAACCTTAATGATTTATTCGAAATAGTATTCTATCTTAGTATCATAACATACAACCAATTATATCGTAACAGTGTACTATTTTTTGTGTTATGTGTAACACAACAACTTGTGGGCTGTTACATAAAATATTTTAGATACTTGCTTATTTTTGATAAAATGTAACATATTTACAAATTATGAATACATAAAATTGTATTGGATTTAATCTTTATCATTTTATACACATTGTATACTTATACAGATAATAATAGAAGTTATGATACGATAAATTTGAATTTGACAAATTAATACGCAATAATAAAATTATAACCTGCAAATGTCGAAAGTTACGAAACAGTTTTGTTGCGTAAGAAATTCTTTATTCAAGGTTTTAATAAAGTTCTCAAAGTTCCTTAACAAAATTGTTGGTAATTGTTCGGAATCACAGCCTCGTCACCGATTTCAAATATTTTTGAATTTGTTGTCGGGGGTAAGATTCCGAACAACTTTTCTCTATACATATCACCGCCGCTTGGCCTTATTTTCAAGACAGTCTCAAGAAACTGCCGATACCACTACAGTGAATTCTGCCTATAATTGTGCGTCCGTGACAGTCTATACATTAGTTGTTGACCGCCTTACGGTTCACGGCGCTGGCCGGATAAAATGACACCTAACCTACTCCTACATAAACTATAAACAAAAGATAAGAATTCCATTTAGGTTAGACGTTATTTTATCCAGCCGCCGCGCCGAGAAGTGGCCAAAAACTAAACTAACGCGCACCATGCCACATCACGACAAACACACCGGCAGAATTCATTGTAGTGGTATCGGCAGTTTCTTGCGAATGTTTCAAAAACTAAGGCCAAGCAGCGGTGATATGTTTAGAGAAAAGTTGCTCGGAATCGTGCCCTCGACAGCAAATTAAAAAATAATTGAAATCAGTGATGAAGCTAGGATTCCGAAAAATTATTAAATTGTTTAGTTCCTAATTTCTAACTCTTATGCCACATATCAGATAACAATAATCTTTTAAAATTAATAAGAAGGTTAGCTGTAGCTGTAATATTAAGCGACATTACATCGGTAAGTAATATCAAGCAAAATCTAAAATTGATAGTTACATACATCAACAAGTTAAGAACTTTATCGTAATTTAATACGAAAAGTTTCTTTCGTTTTATAAGGAAATAATGGACACACAATATTTTCCGTGTTATATTATTTTATCTAATTACGTATGATCCATTTTGTTCTATCAAAATAAAGATCACAACGTTCGACAGATTAGGTTTCATGTTTGTATAAAGATGCATCTGTAAAAGAAAGACACTTTTCGGACAACCTAATAATTATAGCTAGTTAATACAGGTGTAGTATGTATTGTTTATATGTTGGACTACTATGCTTGGAAAAAATTTAGATCTGGAACATACTTACATATTTTGGCGAAATTCATGTTATGTAAAATCAGTGTCGAGACACTTATGACAGGTAGTGTACGTAAAGAGCCATGGTAAGTATACATATAGATATAACGAGACAGGGTGAAATATAATACTCTTACCTTCAGGTCTGAAACTTCCTCGATGACCTTCTCACAATTAAAGTGGTTCTCAAAGTATTTCTCGAACTATAAATATAGATATAATTATTTATAAATTAAATCTATAAATACTATGTATATATATAAATATACAAATAAATTAAATTTATAAATATTACTATAATTCAGATACAATAAATATAGATATAATCGTAAATTAATTTCAACTCATATAAATCATAATAGCGGTTAATACAAAAAAAGCAAATGTAATTTGTGGCACTTTAAATTGTAATCATAGTGTGTAAATAACTAAAGAATCCATTATCTAGGCATATATCCACTTCCATATTGCACATATCACATATACTTACATGTAATTCATGCGTTATATACAGGGTGGTTGGTAACTGGTGGTACAAGCGGAAAGGGGGTGATTCTACGCGAAAGAAGTTGAAAATATAGAATAAAAATTAAAAAAAATTTTTTTTTTAATTTTTTCATCGAGACAACGATCTACAGTGAGATCCGTTATAACGAGACGTAATAAAGTGCACGCGTACCGAGCGACAATTCAAAGTCGATTTTCTCGAAAACGAAGCCTCAAACGAAAAATTTTTATTCTATATTTTCGACTTCCTTTTTCGCGTAGAATCACCCCCTTTCCGTCTGTATTGCCAGTTACCAACCACCCTGTATATATTTGTACAGGAGATATTTCTCAATATGTGCATATATTATATTTTCAAATTTCACATGCTTTACTTGTATATTTTGATTCATTCCAACCCGCCATTGTATACACATTGGGTGTCACGGATATGTAACTAGAAGAAAATTGGCTATCGGTCAGTGCACAGACTGCACACTTTCAGATATGTGTAATTGTTCCACTGTTTAATACAAACACAACGACACAGTAAAATAACAAAGCCTTTATGAATAAGTAAATTATCACGTATTAAAACATGGATAATTTGAATGACAAGTCAAGTTGTTTCTAGTCAACAAGTTAACAAGTAAGATCCACTTATGTATGTTGCTGTTATATTGTGCCATTAACCATTCACCTCCTCACAGTGTAGCACGGAAGTAACTCGGGTAAATTAGTATACATAGTACTGTATATAAATTTCACATCTCAAACATATCTTTTTTACTCGATAAAACATTTGATTACAGAAATATGAGAAATAATTAACATACTTTTGGTTTTTCGGATTTCGATCATGTTCCAATCGTCGGCTGCATTTTACGCTGTCGTTTCGAAAATACTGCGGTTCACTTTTTCAGGTTTGCTCGCTCGATGACCATCCAGTATCATTGTGGAAGATTAAAAGAAAATCTAAAAGAAATAATTATTTTCTAAATATGTAATAGTTAGAAATTTGGAGGAAATCGGAGTAAAAATTATATTAAAATAAAACTCAATTTTCAAGAGAAACTTTAATTTTGAAACTACGTTATGAATTGATAAAATTTAAGAAAGTAAAATTATTGAAAACTCAATAGGAGCTAAATTGTTGTTCGTTCTGAATTTCTCGTTATATTTTTACACTATTAAAAGTTAAACACATAAACGTTGCTATGCTCTGTTGTGTATTCGAATGTATTCATACTGTGTGATGTTTTACATATGAAATTATTCAAAAATTCTGAATCTTTACATTCGACCCTTTTCGGAAGTTTATTATAGGTATGAAGTTTCATACCTTTGAACAACTAGATATACTTTTTCGATAAGGGACTGCCCTAATTTAAATTAATACAATTTTCAGCAAGAAATAAAATTAAAAAGACGATATTTTAAAAGGAGAGTTATGCAAAGACCAGACTGGACATTATATTGGAGAAGATCAAAGACTCGCGTAATTTTTGGAAGATACTTGAAAACATTACTAAATGCGACAATAAAAAGACAGTATAACTCAGGGTGATGGATATTAGCCGACTATCATAATATCCTTATAAGCTCTTAAGGATATAAGTAAATAAATCGCGCCGAGGAGTATATCTATAGGCAAATTATATTTATATCATAATCTTCGATGTATAATCTAAATGTCTCACAATTGCAAGGGACACCAGCCAAGCACAACACACGCCGATTTCGATGAAACTTTGCAGATTCATAGTGCAGCTAAAAATATTCGACATTTATTTATCGTTATCGGCAACTGTTTACGTTTAGAAGGCGAAAACAGCACTTTAACGTAGGATCGAAAATATGTTTTCCAGAATATGGATCCGTCTGAAGGAACGAAAACGTAAGAATTTTCGTAATTTATGGCGCTCACTTTCGTAGTCAAGAGCCTATTTTAGAGTCGGGATGTTAGCACATACAATTAGAGCGATTCCTTTTGCCAATTACAACAGTACTTTTAATTTTTCAAGTATATTGTGTTCTTAATATCCGAACGTATCATAAATGCTCGTACCTAATTAAATTCGAAATCTCACGTTCGTCCAAGTATCGCTCATCCTCTTCCCGTCAAGAGTCTCCCGCGTTTTGCACATACGGAGCATGTGAGCAGTGAGTGATGGCCAGCGAGCGACCATACTGATTAGCCACCTTCTTGCGCTCGATGAAAATTAATCAGCACGTATATTTTCAGGATTTCCATTTTTGAATCTTGCCGAACGCTCCGTTGATTCTAGCACGGTCAGTCTTGCACGAGCATTGGAATCGTTAACAGCGTCTCCACCAATCGTGGGATAAGAGTCGTTTTAATTTCTTGGCATTCGGAAAGAACAGTCTCGTCCGAATTCAGGATTCCCTTTAAGCAGTCGCGAAGTAAAGTATCATGCGAGCCCGCCAGTTGCAGACACGATCTTCAAGCATTCGTAGAGCAAAGTGTCGTTTAATCACTTGACACGATCAGTTTTCAGTCCTGGGCGAATTTTACATTTCGAATCGGAGTTAATCCTCAGGAGTCGAAAAGTGAAGTATCGTTTAATTGTTCGTAACGATCACTCGTAAATCTCATCTTAGCAGTTGGAGGGAGTTCGAAATCATCTCATCGTTCGGAGAAGGGCAACCTTTAGTGTCATTCATAGTTCATCACTCATTCAACCATTCCTCGTGAATCAGTTACTTCAGGTTAATTCCTCTGTTGACAAGTGCAGAGCAGTGTCATCGACATCCGACACATATATACGCGTGTATACTTTGTGGTTCTTCGAAAAGGAGAAGCCCAAGGAGATGCAGAAAATCTGGTCGGAAAATCGAAGAACAGTCAGCGACACTAAGGACGAAGAAGGTGACTATCTCTAACCAATAAGGAAGGCAAGCGAGCTCAGGTCAAGGTAAGCTCGTTTCGATTACCGATCGAATTAATCTAAATTAATCACTGCTTAGTGATGAGGAATTTCGTCGTCCATTTCGTTCGTAATATACGTAAATATTTTTCCGTTCGAAAATGTCTTTGCCCGTAAATAACAGTGTCGACGAAAGTATACGTGAACCTAAAAATAAGCAACTCACATTCAAAGCGCAATTAACGTCGTTCAATAAATACATCGAAACATTTGTCGATAGCAATAATGGATTCGCCAAGATTCGTGTACGCATCGAGAATCTACGAAAATAGTTTGAATATTCAAAAATAATCAATATTCAAGCTCAGACTCGCCGAAGACATCGATGAGATGGGACAGTGGAATAACTTGGAACATTTTTGGCGACGCCATCACGACCGCCATCACCATGTTGCTAAAGCTGGAACGAGCTTCCTTCGTCTCAATTAATCGCTCCAATAACGTTTCACCCACCACAGTCGCATCCGCCGCGTGTACTTCTGCGACCATACGTGTACATCTGCCAAAGTTCTATGGCAAGCTTGAAAATTGATTACATTCAAGTATTCGTCCTTGAACATGATCCATTCATATCCGGATTTGAGTAATACCCAAAAGTTTAACTACCTCCATCTGTCTCTATCTGGAAGAGCGGAATCGCCAATAGAGTCCTTCACAATTAGCAAGCATAACTATACAGCAGCCAGGGAACAGCTGTTTGACGCATACGACAATGAACGCGTGATTGTTCTTCGCCACGCCACGTTATTAATCGACATGCTGGAAATGATTGACGACTCATCGGCGTCGATGCACGACTTCGTAAACTACATGCAGGCGCCGATTTTATCTCTGCGTGCATTGGGATCAATCGGGGTGACTCGGAACAATCTATTGGTCAGTTGTGATTACTTGTTCATGGACACAAAGATGCCTCAGCTCGATGAGGTATTCAACTACCTTTGGAGCACTTTGATTCAACAGCCGTGAACCGATTAACCGATCTGCAATCGCGCGTATTCACATATTTCCGCGAATATGTCGAAAAACTGCGGGTCAGCTGGGAACAACGCAAGAAGACGAACATCGCGGATTCCTTCGTCCGCTCCAAGAAGCAAGAAATGCACGCGGATATTGCCGTCACCATCGCGGACCATGGAGTGCGCTTACTCCATGATCGTCACGACAACCCAGACGCAGGACAAATCGTCCTGGAAGATTTGTAAAGAAAGACATCACGAAGCCTTTTCATATCGAAGATTCCTCGAAGACTCATCGAACAGCGACTGAAGACAATTCGAAAGGCTCATCTAAATCATATCGCGACGCGACGCGAATAGACGGGAATTGAGTAACCGAATCAAATTGCAC
Organism: Bombus huntii; assembly: GCF_024542735.1. Taxonomy (NCBI): domain Eukaryota; kingdom Metazoa; phylum Arthropoda; class Insecta; order Hymenoptera; family Apidae; genus Bombus; species Bombus huntii. The sequence goes on from NC_066238.1 coordinate 24,775,021, forward strand.
GGTCTGGCATAATTTCCATTACAAACAGATTTCACACACAGAGATCACTCAAGAGCATCAACTTTTCTTCAGAATTTTGCGACGCAGCGCTTCTCGCATCGCTGTTCACCACCGTTGGAAAAATTATCATCCAACGCTTCTACGATATTCACCTCTCAACGGACTCGACAATCGTCCCGGACTGGATCAACAAGGAACCTCGCGCGGCGAAGACGTTCGTAGTCAACCGTGTAGCAGACGTCCAGGCGAAGATCGGTGTTTCAAGATGGCAACACACCAGATCCCAAGATAATTCGGCGGATTTGTTGTCAAAAAGATTAATATACAGTCAATTTCTTGTTTGTCGCACTGGCGCCATGGACTAGGATGACCATAGAAAGCTGAAAAAAAGTAGTCGAAATCGAAATTCGTGATATCACCGTAACTCAAACAGTTTACATGCCTTAGAATCGCGGTTTCTTGCGACGGGTTACTCGCACGCTACTTGTTTATCGATAAACTTCGGCGAATCATTGTGTATTGTCTGCGCTTCCATCCGAAACATCGTACCCGGGGTCCTCTAACTGTACGAGAGATCCAGGAGAAAAACGTTCTGAGGCTGCAAGTCGTTCGTTCTTGGGTATTTGGAAAAGAAATGCGCGCGTTCGCGACTGGAGAGGAACTGCACGTGGAAAGCAAACTTCTCCCGTTTCATATATTCCTTGATGACAGGGGAATATTGCGTGTTGGACGAAGGTTATGACACTTGAACCTTCCGTATGTCCAAAGCCATCCCATTCTTATGGCAAAAGGTCTTCGTGTCATTCGACCTTGTCATTCAAGATGTGTACATTCGCGCACACTATCTCTTTACAACATTCGTATTAGTCTATTGACAACAAGAGCACCACGCACAGAACCATTCACCAATGCATCCACCGAGTATGTCATGGGACAGCTGCTTGCTATCAGCATGATGGAAGGTCGGTCTTTCGTAAACCGCGGAGTCGACTAGCGCGGCTCTTTCTTTCTTAAGGAAGGCCGACATCGCATTCGAATACGCATAAAGGTCTACGTTACCCTTTTCATCTGTCTGGCCACGAAGGTTGTTCATCTCGGGGCAGTGAGCGATCTGCCCACTGACGCATTCATCGCCAAGCTAGAACGATTCGTCGTGAGATGTGTGGGTAACATTTACTCGTATAACGGGACGAATTTCGTTGGTACCAATATTGAGTTGCTGGCCCTTTGCCGGAAAGACAATTAAGATTTAGAGATTCTTCAAGGAAGCGTCGCCTCACTTCGGTGGCCTATAGAAAGTAAACGTCAAGTCATTTAAACACCACGTAAAATTAACACTTAGAATGATTTCTTAATAGTGCTTTTAATTTTCCATGTTTATTGTATTCTGGTTGGCACTTACAGTTAGAACGATTTCTTTTAACAACTGTAACAGTACTTTTCATTTTTCAAGTATATTGTATTCTTAACACCCGAATGTATCATAAACGCGGTTACTTGCGAAGCATAATTTAGCTCCGACCATAGGCCACTCGAAAGGAATTCGATCTTTCTCTAATTAAATTTGGAACCTCACGCTCGGCCAGATATCGCTCACCCTCTTCCAGACGATGGTCTCCCGCGTTTCAGACGCATGGAAGTGCAGTGGTTGACGGACAGCGAGCGAGTATGCTGATTGGCCATTTTCTTGCGTTCAGTAAAAATCAATTAGCACACATATTTTCGGATCTACCGTTCTTGCCTTGACACAATTGAGTTTAACACGATCAGTCTTGTACGAGCATTCGAATTATAAACAATTTCGTTATTAGTCCTGGAATAAGAATCATTTAGTCTCTCAGCATTCGAAAACGACAGTCTCGTCTGAGTTTTCGACTCGTCAGCATCTGTAAACATTCGTGGAGTAAAGTATCGTTTACTTGTCATCGACATTAGATACACACACGCGCGCGTACAAATATGAAACTACTTGAGACAAAGGAATTATGTTAAGGGAAAAATGTTCTGTTGTTGAACGACGAATCGGGTTATGTAACTACATTCTAACAAAATCCATTTGTTTGAATACTATATGAAAAATTATAATTTCTTTGTTAATCTTTCTTGTAAATATTTATCAATTTCCATGAAAATTTGTTCGTGTAGTTTGCGTAGATCTAAACTCAAAATACTCAACCAAAACAAAAACACTCAAAACACATATCACGTTGACCGCCACGACACTCATATTCGGGTGTCGTTTATTTAACTACTTGCGAAGGATCGTTGTAGGTATTTGAAAAGATATTCCATAATAATAAATTATTAATTAACAATTAATTGTAATAATAATTGAATTGTTATAAAATAAAAATACGAAAATGGTTTGTTAAAAAAATTATTAAAATGTAAAACTTTAAAGCATTCTATACATAGTTGAGGTTGGTCGGGACAATTTGGACAATAAGTTGTCGTTTTCTTCAAATTCTTTTGTGCCTTCGTTCGGTCCATTCGACGTCTTTTATTTGCATAACATAGTTTGCATGCGCGTCTAATGCTTCTTCCGGAATCATTTTTCCGAACGGCGATATTATGTCGATTCCGTCGAAGACAAGGATTTCTTGTATTTTCAGACAACCCTAATAATTTTGCAACTAATAAGTGTCTAAATATTCTAATATTTATATTTTTTCTTGTTGCAATTTTGTAAACCGTCGAAGCGTTTACAACAGAAATTCCCAGAAAGAATCGAATGCCAAGTTTTCTGTACCATTTGATTCCTTTTCTAATTGTGGTGGCATAAGAAACCATTTGGTCGGAATAATCTATAGCACACTTTCCTTCGTTATATTCAACAGCAGCTAGTGGTTTTAACGTTGCGAACAAACGAAACGAAAGATCATTCTTGAGACCACCGCTTGAGCGATTCGCATTACTAAAATATCGATAGGAGCACCTAGCAGAGAACGCTTGGTACTGCTGTACGCGTGGCCTGACGGAGATTTCTTTGAAAACACGCGTGACAGTCAACGTGTTATATCAAAATTTTGATTTCTTGCAACATTACGAACAGTTGTTCCTAAAGTTCGCTTGAACAAGGTGTTCCTCTGTGGATACATAAAATTTTAGGAGTTAATTTAAATGTCATCAGTGTTATAGGTAAAAATGTCTTATAGTAATAAAAAATGCTCACTCAGAAAAAGAATGTCTGTATCGTTAATTTTCATTAGAAACAATAAGCAGAAACTTATAATATATAATACTATGTATATAATATATATATATTATAATATATATTACATTAATATAAAACCAAAAATCTAAAATGAAGTTAGGAAAAACTAATGTGTTTGAACCGTTTTCACGATATATTTGTCACGCTAAATTAGCTTCTATTTTTTTAATAATGATATAGGCATATATCAACAAACAAACTAGAGGAATAATAAAGGTGAATGGCAAGAAAATATTTAGAAAAGATTGAAGACTATAATGAATCAGAAAAGCGTATCAAGCAAAATCACCATCTAATAATAAAACATCATTTTGTCCTTTCTGAATATTATTGATATTATTATATGCAGAGTGATACTGAAGTTATCTCGTATATATGAAGTTTAGTTTACTTGTAAACTCGAGTTTAGTAACTCGAGTTTAATTGAATTATGATTGAAAATTACTGATGTATTAACAATAGAAATGTAATCATTTTACTGAATTTATTCGTACTCTTTAAAGTTCTTGTTATTTGTAGACTGTGAATGTTTATGCAAATTCATATTTTTATTGGTGTAATTAAAAAGGTCAAATGTAAATACGAACTTGTTTCGTCTACTCGATATTATAACAAGTACTTTACTTTCTATATTTTGTGTATATCTTCGCATATTATGTGCAATATGAAATTTTGTGTACATTTCAATTTTCTACAAATGCATAAACATCCATAGTCTAGTTATTTGAGTTTATAAAAAGTAAGGGTCAAGTTATACAGAATGTTACAACATATACATGTAACATTTATTATGTTATGTACATATGTAATTGTAATTTACATATGAATTGTAATATTTTCTATAGTATAAAAATTGGCAATTCGTATTGTTTACAATAGTTTTATTATACATAGCTGGAAAACTTACGTGCATTTAAGATTTAATGTTATCCCAAATGTGTGACAGCGAGACGAGTTCCAAAACAAAAGTTTACAAAGTTCCATAGCAACACCCGTTACGTTAAATATCAGTCAAATGCACGCAAACTCCATCAGTATCGATACAACTTACGCAAACTCATACCATAACTTCTACGAAAGTACAAGTTTAACGAAAAAACAAGAAAAAAAGGCAGCTCGGAGTTCCATCCATTTTCGTTTCATTCAGGAACTGCTGTCCATTGGGAACAAAATACGATCCATTCAGAAGACTGGCTTGTCACCGGTATTTGTATTGCGTGCCAATCTTTTTATACGATAGATTGATTTCGTGGAGGTCGTCGTCACCGACGTTAGCGACCGTTGACGCCAGTACCGCCTTACAACTGGCAACGGACCGATACACGCAATTCCATTCTGTCGTCGTTCACCTTCTACTTTTGGCAAGAACTTCGTGGTCCTTCGAACCTGATCTAGTACCACTAAAACCGTGTGATTCCGGTGTAATGGACACAAAAGATTGCTTCTCGACCGAGTTTTTATTTGGAGGTAACAAACTTTAATTAAGCACAATCGATTGGCTGTTAGCTGTACGAATTGTGCGAAAATAATGATTTATAATGGTTGAAATAATAAAATATTGCAAAGTTTCTGAAAAAATGACTAGTTTAGCATAATCTGTACTTGAGCCCCTGAAAAAATGTTATCAACTTCATAAATTAATATGCATAGAAAAATTACGATTTTTCGTAAAATGGAATATCTGGTAACTGGCGATACAACCGAGCAAGAGATGCTTCTTCATGAAGAAATAAATCGAAAATGTTAGCATGACAAGTCAAAAAACTAAGGGTTAGTACATATATAGGTTAGGTGTAATAGTAGTCATCGCGATAGTGCTGCTGCTGCTGCTGCTGATGTAGATGTCGCTTATTAACTACTGCTGCTTTCTTCTCGTTTATGTGCCATGGAAGAAAAATCGGACTATGGGCGCCGAGATTCGAACCCGGGTCCCGAACGTTCGTAACCTAAGGCGCTAACCACTGCTATTAGTCAAGTGTCATCATGCTCTAACGAGAGACGACTAAATTTTACTAACGTATTTACAATAGTCTCCCGTTTCATTTCCGTGCCAATGGAATTTCAAAATGTTTTATATAATACACCTAATACAGGGTGGTTGGTAACTGGTGGTACAAGCGGAAAGGGGGTGATTCTACGCGAAAAAAGAAGTCGAAGATATAGAATAAAAATTTTTCGTTCGAGGCGTTGTTTTCGAGAAAATCGACTTTGAATTTTCGCTCGGTACGCGTGCACTTTATCGCGTCTCGTTATAACGGATCTCACTGTAGATCGTTGTCTCGATGGAAAAATTAAAAAAAAAAAAAGAAATTTTTATTCTATATTTTCGACTTCTTTTTTCGCGTAGAATCACCCCCTTTCCGCTTGTACCACCAGTTACCAACCACCCTGTATATGTATCGCGATTTTTACAGTACGCCTTGTAGAACCTAACTCTTACATTATCCGAACATCACCTGTATTTATAAATAATTCGCATAATTTCGTCTTTCTCGTGTCCTCCTTTTCATAATATTCTGTCGTGCTTTCATACCGGTTTGGATTAAATATTCCACGCACAAAGCATCAACGAACCGGCGATGTTGTAAATACTCGATTACCGGAACTAATTGTTAAGTATTGTGTTCGTTTCGTTTTACCACCCTTTAAAAACTGGTTCGAAGCCAAGCGTGCGTACTAATTAGCTCGATAAACACTCTCGGATTTGTAATCGTTATTGATAGCCTGTATTCACAAATGATAATTAACGTGGATTCTTGTACAAACGATGTTCCAAGTCCTCGCGAACCTCGATCGAACACATAAAAGTGCACGAGAAAAATCCTTAATTGTCGACGATAATCAGAGACTATTGAACTTCAAAGGTTCGGTGGAAACTAAAAAGCTGTTCTTTTAACGGGACAGAAAGGAGGGACGGGTGGAGGTAAAGCTTGCTAATGCTTTTTTCAATTAACATTGAACTTTGTCTTTTTTATTTAAAGCATTTAGTGTGGTGCAAATATTCTTAATTGTAATTTTTAATAGCACGATTAGATAAATCTATTACGAACTTTTTATTTGTGTCGTTGCCATATTTATAACTTTGCACAAACATTTTAAATAAATTTTATCCTCCATAATAAATTCTGAGTCGTTATTTGATAGAAACAAAAATGTTGAATGCAGACAGTTAAAGATATGACAATACTCGTCGCAGAAATTGATTTATGTATGCAGAATGCACATTAATAAGAACTACCGTGTGATATAGAATATGAATATCTTAAGGTGAAATTTAATACATCATATATTATTTTATACCTGCGTCTTAAATTTATTATATTTCAAGAGTTGTTATATACAAAAATAAGTCTTACAGGAAATAGAGTTCAATACAAGAAAATCAAATTTTCATTTTCCCTTTAATTAATTAATTAAAAAAAGTACGCGAAAGGTTATATTGTTGTCATTTAGTTTGACGTGTTCCCTTTGAAGTCGAGCAACTTACACATGTACATGGTACACATTTCTTCTTCTAAAAACGTTATTAATATATTTAATACAATCCTTCGCACGCAATTTGGGGGAAATAAAAATTTTCAAACAATTTCACATTTAGTTTGAACTGTAACAAACAATATATTTGTTTGAAGAAAAGATTAAGAAATTTTTAGACCATTGGAAGTACAAAGGCAAAAGTTCTTAATAATTCTTAATAATATTTCTTTCGTATGATAATACTTATCGTTATGGCGAATTTTGTTAACATATTTTTAAAATTGAAATTCTGTAATGCTAATTTCAAAATACATAATTTAGAAAAAACTGAATTAAAGTAAAAATTTAAATTAAAATATCGATTCTAATTAACATTAATTTTTAATTCTTCGATGTATTACTACATCGTATACTATATCCAAAATGATATAATGGAATACTATTATAAAATGGTTCAAAAAAAGTATTTGGATATTTATCACAGAAAAATTTCATTCATGTATTGTGTATGTGTTATGTATATAAATCTTTTGAAATTTCATTAGTTATAACCAGATATGACTGCCATGATTATATTGGAAGAATTTGGAAATCTATATAGCAGTATATCGAATGTGTGTAGCATGAATAGCCATCTTAGCGTATAATAAGTGTGGAACATACCACTGAATATTGAAGTTCATTAACTGCTTAACCTACGATTTACGTTCGAGAATTTACGTTCGATCCTATCATCTACTACAGACTATGCCCGTAATATTTACTTTTGGCCCGATCATCGTACTACAGGTTATGGCCGTAATATTTACGTTTGGCCCGATCATCGTACTGCAGGTTATGGCCGTAATATTTACGTTTGGCCTGATCATCGTACTACGGGCTATGCCGGTAGTTGTAGGTTAAGGGGTTAATATAATGGATAATCGATTGTTTAAATGCTTTCGTGATCTCTGTGAAAAGATTTTCTAGTTTCTGTATGTATATGTCGGAGATGAAAGGACACCGGAACCTTCGGATAGCCCCGCAACATTGCAATCTAAAGTCTACTATAACTGTAACTAAACTATTGTAGTTATTCAATCCGATTGTAATTGTTCGAGATTAGTGACGGTGAGCTTTGGCTCGAGGTGACAGTCTGTCGCCCAACGTAGCCGCGGTCAAGGGATGAACGCTTTGTCTAACAAAGGTATGGGGCAATTCTATAGCTCTCCTTAAAAGAAATATTTGTGGCGGCACGCGACAGTAAACATTCCAACGGTTTCTGTCTCGTGGCTCGCCACACGCAGACCCTATTCTTCGTGCAAGATGATTGCCAGATGTCGATGCGTCTCCGGAGTACATGTTCAGCTAGCCCGAGGGCCCGTCATAAATCTTAGAATTTAGTTGACTAAAGTCCTTCAAACAAACAGTCTTTGTCCTAGCTACGGGAAGATAGGAGAGACCTATTTTTCAACGAACGGCGTCTCCCACTAGCAACTTTCCCTCGAGGGCGGCTAGCAACTTTTTCTAACCACCGATATGGAGATTGACCAATTAGCAGCAACGCCAAATTCCCTCACCTTCTGAACGAAGGGTATCCTCGATGAATCCGATGATCTCGTGTCCTCAGACACACCCCATCATAGTTTTCCTCTGCAGCATCATCGCGACGGAGAGTCATTCTCTCGTGAGGTCGTATTAGCGAGTTACTTAGAGTCTGTACGCTCGGTGGATATTCCACGTTTTCGCAAAGAGTCCGACTTAGATTTTTGTAAGCACGTACATCTATCATCCCGTTGACCACGGATTCGTTATTAAACCTAAGACCAACATCACTAGTATCGCGAGTGTCCAACCGCCGCGGTTGCTTGTCGAGTCGGTAGCATCCATACTCGTATTAACAGACCGTACCTTCGTTATAACACGACAAAGGCCGATTCCAATGAAGATTCATCGAACGCCCACAACCTTATTCCTGACCCTTCTCCGACATATACATATATATTTGCATATATTTAATTGCATATATTTAATTGCAGTATTTAATTATTACATATATTCAGATTATTATTATACAGGGTGGTCGGTAACTGGTGGTACAAGCGGAAAGGGGGTGATTCTACGCGAAAAAAGAAGTCGAAAATATAGAATAAAAATTCTTTTTTAATTTTTTTTTTTCATTTTTCCATCGAGACAACGTTCTACAGTGGGATCCGTTATAACGAGACGTGATAAAGTGCACGCGTACCGAACGAAAATTCAAAGTCGATTTTCTCGAAAACAAAGCCTCAAACAAAAAATTGTTATTCTATATTTTCGACTTCTTTTTTCGCGTAGAATCATCCCCTTTCCGCTTGTACCACCAGTTACCAACCACCCCGTATATTTTTAAATTTGCTCTAAAATTTGCTGATATAATCGTGATAGTTTGCTATTATTATAGTGAAGTCTCAATGTGTCAATTTTGGCGAAATTTCAATTTCGTATAACATATATGATATACTTCCGGGAGCACGAGTTTCAAACTGAAAGCTTAGATTTAGATGCAAGTCTTAGGTCAGTAACCACTAATTTCTTTAGAATGTTCATTTTTCTTCATGCGTAACGATCGACGACGTGTCATCTTGATATTTCCGAAAGATAATTAAAACACGATGTGCTGGTAGGTACTCGTTGTCGAAGTTTCGACCTTAAAATGCCCTGTGACCTTTCTGGAAAACTCCAAAAGTCTAAAATCCCCCACCAAGGAAAATCGTGTCAAGAACGTATAATGGTTGAGATACTCAAATACTGTTGGCTGGGAGGTTAATACTTTCAGTACGAACTAATTAGCGTACATTCTGAAGAAACGAAAGAAAACTCAAATATTCTGAATCCAATGTACGGAGTATATAAAAAGTAAGCGTCGAAACCACCGTAACGTGATTTTATACCTTATAATTGGTGAAGGTTCATAGAAGAATGTTTGTGCAAAATTTACCTTGAACATATCTTTCAAAATCAACATTTTTTTATTGCTACGTATTCTACTCATCACGATGAATAAAAGTCTCGAAGAAATCATGTGTCGCGAATGACCCCATCTGCCGGAAAAATGTTAAAGTTTTAATAATTCTTAAACTGGCTTTATTAGCAATATGTTCGCATTCTACAGTCAAATACAGAGAAAACAGCACCTTCTGTTGCATGTAGATGTCCCAGATCCACCATTACGTGTTCCATGTCTTCCTTCCTCTCTTCCTTTTTTCTTCTTCTTTTTCTGTTTATTTAAACAGCTCCCAACTCACGTCTACGTTTCCACTAGGTTTTCTCGTAAGTAATTTCACTTGGACCATAAATAATTTCTTTTCTCAAAGAAATAAATTCAAATTTCATGAACAGGGGGGCGACATGTCGGAAGCCAGGACATATCAGGAGCAAGTTGCATGTCAGAAATAGATCCGCATCCTGTCCTCGGCGATCCCAACATTTCGTCCGAAAATTGGCGAGCCGGTTAGCTATGGTGAGGTGGAGCATCATCATGCATAAAATAGATGAAGCGACTGACTACTCTGTCGTAACATTTTCACGTAATTCGCTTAGAAGACGCGAGCCTAAAAATTGCAACTATGTTACAAATGTAGCAAAAAGATAAGGCCAATAATATGATTTCCAATAATTCCAATAATACGTTCATAATGAATCGTCCTTGATCAAGTTCTTCAACCATTGCATATGAATTTCTGCGAGACCAAAACGTGGCATTTTGTCGACTGAGAATGTTACAATTTGAGAAATTGCTTTCACCCGCAAAGTTGTTGGAGTGTTTGAATTTTGTAAAGTTGTAACCTTCTTCTCGAATTATTTGTTTGACATGTGGCTGATTCTCACTTGACGAACTATTTCATGCAAGTCCAATAATTGAAACCACGATCAAAATCGGTAACTAACCTGTTCTCCTTTACTCATAATTGTACCTACTTTATTAATTACTTTAATTACTTTTTTATTAATTACTTTATTAATTACTTTTAGCTTATAAATGTTCGATACAAATGATAGGATTTCTCAAAAAATGTAATTTATATTATTAATTAATTACATTATCTAACTTCTAATTTTAATTCAATTTTTTGTATAAATTTTCAAATATTATTCAAGCGTTATGAAAGAATATATAATATATCTCTTTTATTCAGGCAATTTCAATGAAGAGATTATGCTTGAAAAATAGAGATTTTGTAGTATATGGTATACACAGTGTTTCACCTAACTTGAATACCTTAGATATCTCATTTATTATTGATAATGGAAAAAAATGGTAATTTAATGTGAATACATTTTAACATGTTGTATGAAATTTTTCTCAAAGTCGTTTCCTTTCATTTCATTTCATTCATTTCAGATTGCCATTATTTATCATATCACACGCATCACATATCATTATTTTTATTATTACGTATTATAGTTTGATATCTAAGAAAACCTTTTGACAACCGTACAGGAATCTTTATTTAACAGAATATTAAATCAAATACTACTAACAAGATACTTGCGTAATACCGAATTGTAAATTCAATAACTGTTTACCAGAAGAACAATAATAATAATAATCTTTGTTTTATATTATATTTAAAGCATATCTGATGCAAATACGAGAAGAACAAAACTCTTGAACGAGACTTTAAGCCATTCAATTTTAGACTCTCAACGTTCCAATATTTCTGTATAAATTTGCCACGAAAATATTAAAAATTAGCCGTTGCACGAATAAGTTGCCCCAGCGTGGTTGATCACAGTGCCTATAATATTTCAATTTCATCGTGTAAGAAGAATTTGCGTACAACGGTGTAACGTTTCTGCACTTAGCTGTCCCGCATAAACTGAGAAAAGAAAGAAGAAAGAAAAGGAAGGAATACAGTAAAGAGAAAAAAGAAGTGGAGCGATAGAAAGAACAAACTCTTCTATAGAATGAGAGAAGTGGGGGGTACGAGTGTTTAAGGAACTCAGAAAACCGGTGGGATTATAATACCGAATGAAAAGACCCTTACAAATCTTTGTACGAGGGCTTGGATTTCCAACTAAAGGAGAAGCCGGTTTGTGCCTTGTGACGAACGTAATTAAACGTAAAGTAATGCACTTACACGTTGCACGTACACTCGAGATGCGGGGACGAAAGCAATTAGAACGGCAAAAAGGAGCGAAAATCGTGTCGCGTTGATGGCCAAAAAAAAGACGCTGCGTAATTACACATTTATTGTGAATAACATTGGCAATGTGAATTGCAACGATATTAATAGCAACTTTAGTACTTACGTTTCATTAATATCGTATTTATGAGGTTGTGCGTGCGTGTAAGATTTTAGATGTTACGTGATTCCATTTCAATGCTTAATTTGTTTGTCTGCGTTTTGGTTTCGATCAATTATCCATTTACTTATTAATCTATTATTTATTTCTGTGGTAGTTAATTGCAACGTCTTACTCCTTTATGCATTATTTGATTTTAATTCCTTGTCCTTTATTGGAAAAGGAAATTTATTTATTTGGAACTTTTTATTCGATATAATTATTTTCGATTCATTTGGAAAAACATCATGTGCAATTGTAACTGGTCGTTTTACGTAAAACAGGTTTCTTTCTGGCAAAACCGATTTTATTCTATCGTCCTACAGGTGGTAAAAAATCTGGCGGTGATTATAACAGTTAATATTTCACATTCACAATTTGTCCAATTTGGCCATTTGGTATTATAGAATTTTTTAGCTATTTAATTATCATGTGGGTGGCTACCGCCAGCGGGGTACCATCTTTGTGTTTGTTAGGTTATATCCTTTATGTTATAAAAGTTACTATAAATTAAATGAAAGTAGGAGTCATTGGAGAAATCTATTCATCTGTTTTATTTGAATAATGGGACAATTAATCAGTTTATTTGTTATCCATGAATATCGATTTTATATATTTCTTACAGTTTATGTTTTGTTAAATTTGTTTATCATAATTTTATCCAAAATAACTTTTATTCAATGCTATTATCGAGATACAATAGTTTACAAACATTTCGCTCAGACAAATTCGTTGTGCTTCTATTTGACTCTGAAATACGTATTATATTTTCTCTTATTTTCCTTCTGGGAAATCTGGGAAGAGTAGAAAATATTAATGAAATTTGTAGCATAATGATTTTATGCTTCATAAAGTTGTAATAAATGAAAGAATTAGTATTATAGTCTATATATTACTATCTCAAGAATGCAATGTTATTTACTTCTGTTTGGAATAACAAACAATAGTTACATTTAGAAGATTAAAGAGGCGAATAAAATAAATCTCAAAATTAAATTTAAGATATCTTGTTACATCTTTTTGTATGAAACTAACAAACGCATTTTTATGTGCAACGATAATGTTTGAACTAAATGAAATTTAAACTGCAGTACAAAATAACCTAACTATCACTTCTTTAAATGATAAATAGGTTCAAGCAGTTTAACAAAAATGCAGTCATCTAATGATGATTTTTAAAAAATGTTATTTCTTCTACCGTATATAATATACGAATGATGGTCTCAGTTTAGGTAATTAATCTCAGCTGGTTAAATTTAATTGTATAACCTAATATTCATACTTGTATTTTCTACAGTTATTATTATTATAATTTATTATTATATTATTATATATATTATTATATATATTATTTAATAATATTATTATAATAATTTATTATTATAATAATACTATTAAAATAACATATTTTTTGTTTCAAATGCTCAACAATTACTTAGAATTCTCTACGACGAAATTAGAATTCATATTTTCAATAATGTCCAAACGTCTAAGCTACTATGGCATGGGATGAGAAGACAGGAAAACGGAAATCCTTTTCGTGCTGCGAAGCCATATCCTCTTATATGTATATGTGTGTATAGAGATATGTATGTGCCATTGCGTGTGAAAGATACAACAATGATTTGTGGAACCTATATACTGCGTGACTTATTATACTGCCTTACTAAGTTCCATTATAGAATAAAATTTAAGTGTTCAAACCAGATGTACGATGTCAAAACACACAATAATATGCCTAAAATAATGATTGGATCGTTGTATATTCATTTATTACGCTTATGCATTTATTGTTTATTAGAATTGAAATTGTATTTAGTTTAGACGATTGAACTTTGGTCGTGGTATTTCATTGCGCAAAAAGTAACTTTTTATGATCTTCTTATATTATTAATTTTAATATTTGGTTCAACCGTTTCTTTAAATAATTCCTTAGTGACGAACAGGATAACGTAAAATGAATAACTTTTATAAAAACTAATAAAATGAATAAAATATTGCAAATGTTAAAATTTATTTTAGTTCATTACGTTATTATTTATTTACTTTTTATTTATTGTCACACTGATTAATAGTCTCTGTTTGTTTCTAAATTTAAAGATAATCGAAGAAAAATTCCTTTCATACAATTTTTCGTTTCAAAGATACTAGCTCCTACTTTTAGATGCCTCGTAAGATCAAAGCTTCCGATTAATTTAATTTCGAGATCGCAGAAAGGTCGTTTCATGATTTCACGAAGACGTAGATTTACATATTTACTTTTCACATGGGTCAAAATATTATAATCATAGATTGAAAATAAAAACGAAGATAAGCGAAGATAGACTATGATATAATTATTACACTGAAATAAAATGATAGCCCTATCAAAAAATTCTAATATAAATAACACTCAGTATCTACGAATTATAGTTTATGAATTTACGAATGAACAGACGTAGATTTTAACAGGTCTTGAACGCGATTTAAAAGATTAATTTCGTTTTCCCAGTGAAAATCTATTATCATTATAATTAATTATAGCATTGCAATTAATTATATTATTAATAAATACGTTATCTCTTGCAATGACGAAGTAGCTACTTGGAACAATCAATATCGATGGAGGAGAACAAAGTAACGAACGTGCCTTTGTTATCGAGCAAAATTCATTATCTAACGTAATTAGGTACATGTTATGCATGTGCGCGCTATGTCTTTGAACGCTACTTAATACTCATAAGAATTTAAGATTTCATGTCTCTTTTATATTTCTTGATTATAGTTATATAAGCAAACCTCAGATTTTATGAAAAATATAATAAAATAAAATGAATATTCAAGTTCCTATAATGCTCTGTTTATTTCTACTTTGTCTTTAGAGGATAATAATTTATTTATTAAACATAGTCCCTGCCTTTCTGCCTGCCGTTCTTTAGTCTTTGAATCTAGCTGTACTCTCTTCTCTTTAGAGGATAATAATAATTTTACTACAAAATGGGTTCATTGTAGTGTGTACAATATAGGTTTGTACGAAATATTTATATAGCGACTACAAAAAGTATTTGCACTTATGTTTATTTTTAAATGAAACACGTTTTACCTGGTTCTATACTTCATTTTCATAGTATCAAATTTTTGCAGCCATATATACGAAGATACTACTAAATGATGCAAATTTAATATACTTAGATGTGCTTAATTAATATACAGGGTGGTTGGTAACTGGCGGTACAAGCGGAAAGGGGGTGATTCTACGCGAAAAAATAAGTCGAAAATATAGAATAAAAATTTTTTTTTTAATTTTTCCATCGAAACAACGATCTACAGTGAGATCCGTTATAACGAGACGCGATAAAGTGCACGCGTACCGAGCGAAAATTCAAAGTCGATTTTCTCGAAAACAAAGCCTCAAATGAAAAATTTTTAGAATCACCGTAGAATCACCCCCTTTCCGCTTGTATCACCAGTTACCAACCACCCTGTATACGTAAAAGCAAATACACAAAATACATACTATACAATAATCTGAAAATGCTTCCTGTAGTCATTTCATTTTTGGCAATACTATACCCCAGAAATATTCTATTTTCATTTACAAATCACTTATACCGCATTCATGTTACATTTCGTCATTACATTACATTTTAAGGTATTAATTCTGTTTACTATGTGAATTATCAAATAGATGGAATAAAATCTATAAAATATCAAAGTACTTCACACTAGAAATCCTAAAATTGAAACTACACTCTGTGGTGTACAAAATTTCGCCGTGTACATCCTATTTTTATTTCACAAACCAATCTACTCTGAACTAAATCTCCAAATCTTCTTTAATCTTTCCCCAATCAACCCTAAATATAGCGCAATCGCAAAATCTAATCGAAAGGGGCGAGATTATACGTTATTCTTCGTCCAAGCTTTCACCTCTAATTTTTTATCGAAATATCGAACTGGTCGACTGGCGATTTTTACCTAACTGATGTTTCCAAGCCATAATTCGCGAAAGCTTTCCATTTATTTCAAACCAAAGTACAAAAAGCTGACAAAAAAATGACTGAACAGTACGTAGACTGTAAGAATCAAGATTACATGATATTTCACTCTGTCTGAAAGTTTCACGTATCAGCTTTAATTCCCTATCAGACTGGTCGATTAGCGAGATTAGAGTTTTGTCTAATCGATGTCTTCAAGCTACTCGATAACTTGTGGAAGGATTCAATTCATTTGGAGTTTCTTGAGCGCATTTTTCAACCTCATCGTCCTCCTATTTGCATCGCGAGAAGTTCACTCCAAGAAAACGATTCTCATTAACAATAATGAGTGTTAGCTCTGTTGATGAAGCAGTTGAAATAATAATTATCCTGCGGCTTTCTTTTCCTTCGCCTAGGACGAACATGCTTAAAGCAGTCTTGTTCAACTCTTATACGCGAATAAGGGCTGATTTATCCTAAATATTCAGAAACAAATTACCATTGAGACAATTTTGTACTCGTGTTAACCGTTTGATACGGTCTTTGAATTTTTATATTCTAATTTTGGTCCTACTTTAAAGGATAGATCGATGTTGCGAGAAAAATATTAAAAGATTAAGAGAAATTTCTTCGTCAAATTGAAAGAAGAGATCATGAATATTAATAGCGACTCTTCCATGCTTTAAGCTGTTTCGAAATTGAGAAATTTTTTAATGATAGAAAAACAGGATGGCGTTGAAAGGCTGAATTGAAAATTAATTTAAATCTCTCAGACGGAGAACCAATTAAATCCATCTCTCTCCTGAATTTTTGAATACCAATTTTCGGATGTGTATAAATGATAAAGATTAAGGCTGGGGACACACAATTGTTCAGAACGATAACTGTTGCGACGAACGTTATTTCATGTATTTGTAGACAGTACACTCGTTTCTGTCTTTTTTTCTTTTTTTTTTTTTTTTTTTTTTTTTTTTTTTTTTTTTTTTTTTTTTTTTTTTTTTTTTTTGCGTCAATTGGCAAATGAAGTGCAGGAAATATGGAGGTTTGTGAGATTGTAACGTTTTCACACACGACGTACATACATATTTATATTTGAAAGGCAGACGAAAGGGGGAAACGAGCAAATTGCGAATGCGTCCCATAAATATGCAACGATATCAATATGGACACTACCTCACGCTTTACAAACAACTGCATGAAGATCTACGTTACACCTTTTTTTTTTCTACCTCGCTAATTAATGACTCAGTGTCAGTGTTATTCGATATTTCTGTTGTTTCTAATAACAAGCTAAAGCGATGACTATTTCGCATGGTTATCAAACAGTGGACATCTGACAGTACATTCGTGTGACTTGTATGTGACCCGTGTGACGGGTGTACAATTCAGCGCGATACATGTTCAACATCCGTTCTAATATAAATATGTCGATGAAAATATAATGGTCGTTGCACCGTACGTTGCCAGTGATGTACGTTCCTAACATATAAGTTCTAATAAACGACAATATATTAGGTCATCCCATAAGTTCGTGCCGATTTTTGTGTATACATTTCATGTGTCGATTTATAAACATACGGCGATAAGGGACCAATGCACTTGAGCTTAGCTGATCGAGAACAGGCTAGAGCAGATTTTCGTGGATGTAAGATCGTAATATAGTGAACACAGTGACTTCTAACAGTAAAAAATCATGAGTGAAATGCGTATCCACTTTCGACATCTCATGTTATATGAATTTCGGAAAGGAAGTTCTGTAACAATTGCCACGAAAAACATATGTGCTGTTTACGGAGAAAATGCGCTTTCATCTCGCACCTGTAGGAAGCGGTTCCAACGTTTTAGAGCTGGGAATTTCTGTTTAGAAGACGAGGAACGCTCCGGGCGTCCTCCTCAGTCAGACGAAGATAAAATTCGGGATCTTGTTGAAAAATCACGAAGTTTGACGGTTCAAGAGATGTCAAATGTTCTGAAAATATCTAAGACAACGATTCATAGGTGTTTAAAAAAAATAACACATATAACCGGTCGAAAAACGGCACGAACTTATGGGATGACCTAATATTTCTATAACGGGTGTCGCGTCCATATTCGTGTCCCAAAGGGCAAATCATAAAAAATGACTTTCAGAAAAAACTTCATCCGTCATTATATGTGCCCTTCCATGCAGTGTAAGTTTGTCTCTGGAGACTTTGCACGCTACCATTACTGATAGAGATATTTAGATCTTTCCGTAAAGCCATAAAACAAATGTTAATTTGGATTATTTAATTAAATATTTAATTATTTAATTAATTAAATCTTCTGATTTCTATATCCGTTAGATTATTGAAATCTCTATATCTTCTTTCCTCTTTTTTCCCTCTTTACTGTATATTTTCCATATTTTATAGAAATAATATAATAAATAATTTCCACAAATAGGCTGCTTGATATTAATACAATTTTGACACGTACAATAATAATAATTAATATTGTAATTAATAACACTATACAAATACATTAGTACAGTAAAGTGATAATTAGACTGCGAATTTTCATGGAAATTCATATTTTTGAGAATATAATTAAAAAAGTAGAATCACGGTAGAGAATTGTTTCACCTACCAAGTGGTACAGAAAGCATTATGCTCTGGATATTTTATATATTTTTTTATATTATGCGCATTCTGTGCAATTTTGCACTTTGCAATTGCAATTTGCTATAAATGCATAAAAATCCAGTCAGTTAAGTAATAATACATAAATTACGTACATATATATAATATGACATAGAAGAGAAGAAGTAGAATATAGAGATTTATCCACTTATGAAAAATTTGAAGAGCAAAAATGGATAATTACAAAATACAAAATAAAAAATAAAAAATAAAAATTATGAATATAACATTCGTTATATCATCTAATAGCTAACCAATTTCCAGGTTATATTTTTTAATTATCATCACTAAAGTATAAATCATAAATTGTATAAATATCCGCAATATAATGGTACATAAATAAATTAAATTTTTAAAATATAGGTCCATGTATATGAATACATAACCATCGAGTTATATAGGCGTATATACAGGGTTGAAACAGTTTGTCATTCTCACATATTCTTTTCCATTTTAACCAGTCATGTTGGATCTATAGATCTTTTTCAGCACTCTCTGTCTAAAGAGAACAATACTATATGCATATCATAATGAGTTCCATCCATGAACAGAACTTTGTGAGAAGAACTCGTTGCTTACGCAATGCCACCGAATAAACTAGTTTCTGGGCTCGCGTCGATGTGATACGTGAAGCGTTTGTTAGACGAAATTCTGGGCTTGCGACGCGACGTGTGTTCCACATGGGCGACAAGTACCTGGTTAGAAAATGCGATTTGCTTTTTCGATCGAAACTTATGCAAATTTTTCGACGGCTGCTCAACATGGCGTGATTTTTATGAAAATTGACCGACTTTCTCAAAGAAGAACACGGTCTATATATGCATATGGATCAAGTTTAATAGGGATGGAAACTCATCTTGACTTTACCGCAGGGACGAAGAATTTTTTCCAAGTGGAGCAAGTTATTAAGGTTGTTCTTATTAAATTCTTTCCGGACTTGTTGGCTTTCATTTCGGCATTTGTTAAATATATTATTTTTTAAGTGGATTTCGTACTGGATGAATCAGAGTTATTTATCGAGTATCGTCATATTCCTATATGCATAGTCATAAATAAAGCTAGATATATATAATAATTAAATATAATTTCTTTTGCGTTCCATCGGTATATTGCCTTTTCAATAAAATCTTACACTCTGTATCTTAGTAAGTTTATGTTACAGATGTAAAAACTAATTTGTTTCATAACGAATAAGGATAATGCTTTTGAAAAACTAAGTCGATGAACGTTACATCATCATTCATATTAATGTAATAGATATAGGTACATTGTTATATATACAAAATAATATATAATATATAATACAGTTACAGTACACCTAACATAATTGAAATGAATTAATTTGCCACGTGATGTGATTAAATTATCTATACAACTGTTAATAGTCTAGAATTATACTAAACTCTTAGGAAAGTACAATGAAAACCTGTTGAGAATTGTGGATCTTTGAAGCCGAAATAATGTTATAGGAACACTAAATTTCCACTGGGGATTAATATTAGAATAATAATATATTTATTTTATGGACGATTTCTTATATATTCATCGATACACACTTGCACGCGTCTCAGCACTTTCTTCTATACCCGACTGTTAACCGACTGAATAGTTTACATTCATCTGTTTTCGAGACGCCGCGCACATACACATACCTCCACACACTGATACCCACATACAAGTATTTCTTTTTATATATATATATATTACGTGGAGGAAATCCACCGACTAAACCCTCGGTCGGACTCCAACCGACTAAAACCCTCCACGATAACCGTCCCGGCTGCGATCGAGAGAGGCCCGGGGAACCGCTGCGAGCGTCGCAACGGGGCCTCCCCCGCGCGCCTAATACACCGCTTATGGAGCGGTGGTGTAACCATTGTCACACCGCCTCGTCGCCGGTGCCGCCGTGCCGGGCAGCCCCCGGTTCCCCTACCGGACCTGCTTGGCGGCCCCGAGGCGCTGAGCCGCCAACCAAGCGCCCAAACCCGAACCCCACACGGGGGGGGCGCGGCGGGCCTAGCGCGCTTCGCCAACGCCACACAGTGTCCCAGGCGTTCACCCATCCAAGTACTATCCGTGCCCGGCACTGCTTAACTTCCGTGATCTGACGGGAACGAGTGCACTCAGCGCGGCACATACAAGTATCTCTATTACGCATTTAACCCAGTCCAGCACAGAAAATTATAGATATCTCAACAAAACTTAAACTAAATTTTAAAAAATGACAAAAATATTTAGTGAAGATATAACATTTCTTACAAAAAAAAAACTTTATAAACCTCTATAAAAACTGAAATTTAACAATACTATCGTTCGTTCACTATAATTTATTAACTGAACGGGGAAAGATTCCCTTTTGCAAGGGTGATATAAAGTAAAAGGATAATAAGTGTCGTAGTGATAGAGTCGCTGCGAGACATTAAGACAGACAAATGTATAAATACGCTGAGCTGAAACTAC
Source organism: Bombus huntii (assembly GCF_024542735.1). NCBI lineage: Eukaryota > Metazoa > Arthropoda > Insecta > Hymenoptera > Apidae > Bombus > Bombus huntii. Next base: position 24,796,095 of record NC_066238.1, read on the forward strand.
GTTAATGCACCGCTCAGCTTAGTTAAGGCTATATAACTAATATATATATATATATATATATATATATATATATTATATATATGTCGGGTTAGCGTTAGGTTTATGGGCGTGTAACGAATCTTCATTCGGACTAGCCATCGTTGTTGTACATCAGAGATTATATTTACTGGTAAAATATTGAGTTTTACAAAGTTTGACAAATAACCGTGGTGATTAAACGTTCGAGATGTCAGTGATAATGTTCTTAGGTTCAATAACGAATCCACGGTCAACGGGGTAACTCTTTGTTAAACGTAGAATATATTTTGAAGCACAAAGTAACGTTTACTGTGACGCTCTGTATAATAATGCATGTAAAGACGCTGTGCAAACTCTCCAAGGTGATCGCAAGAATAAAAGACTGATGGAAATTTTCCTCTCCTTACGATCGCGTTTGTTCGTTGCATATTGGCCAGGAGTATCAACAAAATTCCAGCCGCCGTTGCTAGACAGACCCGCGTAGAGGTGACATTGCTCCTGTCCGGGGTTCGATTGTTAATACGTGTGCCCCACAATATTGGCACTTCTTTGTTAGGTAAAAACGTTCATCCCGTGACCGTGGCTACGTTCGGCGACCAGTTGTGTCACCTCGAGCCCAAACCCACAGTCACAAATCTCGAGCAAACATAATCGGATTGAATCATAACAAATATTTCTAAGTTTCATCATTTAAGTACAGCTATAATAAATAGTCTAGACTAAAGTATTGGGGATCTTCTCAAAAATTCTAAAAGAAAGGCCCCGATGTCCTCTCATATCCGACATATGTATAAGGCTACATAAACCATCTTTCCAAGATTGCTGGTTGAGGTGGAAGAGGTAAAATGTTAATGCTATTGCATAAAGTATTGCTTAATTTACATATATAGGTTATAACGTTTATATGGCCAAATCTGGAGAAGGACGGAGAATGGAATAACAAGGAAGAGCTAGAAAAGTGGGATGGAAGTTGATAATGCTATGGTTAGTCGATAAATCCATTTAAGATATTGAATAGAAAAATAGTTTCGTCGGCCAATCGTCTGGTACAAAGTGAATAAAATCTATATTTTACCATGATATGAGTATAGTCGTGATCATGGACACTCAATGCCATACAGAATTATATAAGAAGATAACCATTGACTCTCCTATATAGGTATCAATTTTCAAATAATATCAACTAGTTATTTTTTAATATTTTTTATGTCATGTAACTTTACTGATTTAATCGAGCAAATAATTATTACTTAGAAATTCAAATCAGAAAAGTTGTTCATAATAAAACGAGAACTCGTGCATTAATAATGACGATATATGCTTTTGGGGTGTTTGAGGTATCGCTATGAACCACATGAGATATTTTTAAAGTAGTTAAATAAACTAGACTGACGGAAAAATTTTTTGGTAATGACACTGCTATTATGAAATAAATGATATTTGGTTATTTTTAAGCTAGCACATACCTTAATTTTGTAAAGTGAAACATATCTTTATTTTGATTCAAAGAAAATTCACGGAAACGAATACGAAGGTAAAAGGATGTAGTAACCTAGAAATGAATAAAGTATCGATTGAAACAATCTTGGAAAATGTTTATCGGAAAGTCTTTCGCGAAAATTATTGCATAACATTTAACATCTTCTTTTGATCGCGAATCTCATAGAACTCTCTCATAAATAATGGATCTGGAGCTTCGTTCGGAAATGGAGTAAATAGTTGCAGCGAATATCACACGAGATTTTCTGTCATCGATTTTATGCTTTCGTCAAGAAAATATACTCCCCGCTGCTTGCGTTTTTCTCGAAAACAGAGTTCCCGGCGTTTCAAAGAAAACGAGTTCTATTTGGTGCACAATAAGTCTGTTATAATTGTCATGTACTTCGTTTCTTGAGATAGTTTACTGTATTACGACAAAGTATTTAAAAATTGCTTAAGGCATCTATGAAAAATTACTGAAATTAATTATATTCCCTTCATAATGTATTATCATAATTTAGATTATTTAAATTATTTACATTATCATTATTTAGATGATACAAATAAATGTTGATAAATGCAATTTTTATGAAATAAGAGATTTTACTTACTTGTCAAATCTTTGTATGCGATTTATTTTGTACGTTATGCATTTCCTAATAGCACAAGGAAATATTGATAAAACAAATATTAGTTCTAACAATCAAACAATCCCATTTGATTCTCAACCTATCACATATATACTCAGGTACATGTTAATATATACGTGTATTGTGAAATTATTTTTGTAAAGCTAAGCTTAGCTTGATATGAAAATAAGACTTCAGAAAAGTAATAATTTTATCGTTACTTTAAGGTTTAAAGTGGCGATATTGTGTTCTATATTCTGCTTAATAGAAAATTTATATGAAACAATTACATTTATAACAATAATTTGTGTGAACAGGGCTGCGTACGTATTATCTAATTTTATAGTAAATTTTGTTCTAAAAATTTCAATTTTATTTATAAATTTTTAATATCAGACACAAATTGTATAACCTTCCGCAAAATTTTAACTAAAGATCTCATCAGAGTTAATGGAAAAACTTAATTCAATAATCGCCTTATATTACAATAAATTAACTTAAATAAATTTAATTTAAAATTTAAATAAATTAAATGCTAAAAAGTATAGATTACGATGCAAGAATACATTAAATGAATTGCAACAATAAGCATTTTTTTATACAGGGTGGTTGGTAACTGGCGGGACAAGCGGAAAGGGGATGATTCTACGCGAAAAAAGAAGTCGAAAATATAGAATAAAAATTTTTCGTTCGAGGCTTTGTTTTCGAGAAAATCGACTTTGAATTTTCGCTCAGTACGCGTGCACTTTATCACGTCTCGTTATAACGGATCTCACTGTGAATCGTTGTCTCGATGAAAAAATTAAAAAAAAAAATTTTTATTCTATATTTTCGACTTTTTTCGCGTAGAATCACCCCCTTTCCGCTTGTACCACCAGTTACCAACCACCCTGTATAATGACTGAATCTCCCTCTTTTACTATATGTTTTATTGTTAAGTATACTATATCGTTAATTTGTTATCTTTTGTGATGATATATGAAGTACTGTAAGGTATACAAAAATTTCTTCGAATTTTTTTTTTATTCATTATCATCTATTAATTTGTATTGATTCACTATCATCTATTAATAAAGCGGTGTTATACAAGTTATTTATATGACTATTTGATACCAAGTATGAAAATGTTTTGATCGCCGGAAGTGCACGGAAGTACTGCACTCAACTGCACAGTACTACCTATTGTATTTCATGCTTTCAATATTTCAATGTTAAATTACTTACATAGTTTCATTTCGCAAAACATATGTTTTCAATACTGTAATTTATGGTTTCCTATATTCTCTTTTGAATATCATAATTTTCTAATAGTCACGCTCTTTGTAATTTAGAATATTCTTAATGAAATCATCTAATATTTCTATTCTAAAAACAAATTGGATTTTAATTTTTATTGAAAGTACTTATACACATAAAAGGTTTACAAATTTTTATGTAAAAATTGTATTTAAAGAAGTACAGAATCTGAACTTAATAATGTATAATAAATAGACTATAGATGTTTATGCAAATGTATTAAATGTAATTTTTGTTATTCAAACACACAATTATCCTTTTTTACATATTATAACTCTATTTTATTGTATACTGCATAACCTTATTTTTGCATATTCCTTGTATATTTCATTATCAAAATTTATATATAGTACCTATTCTATGAATAGATATGTAGATAGAATATTTTTTCAAAATATTCTCAATAGAGAATGTAGACATAACGTATACGTTATATATTCTTCTGCTATGAAAGTATATTAATGTGAAATATGTATTGTACATATGTAGATGGCCTATTCTTCTGCAGTTTTTCGCTTCATTGTTTGATTTAAATGCTACAGACAAACGACAAATTAATGTGCAACGTGTATAATTATCGTCTTCATCCTTTATTCCAAGGGATTAAACATTTTTCGCTTGTAATTCATTCAAAAATTCTAATCAACGTATAATTTTTGTTCTCTTTTGTTATATCCACACTTAAATTAAATTTTTTATGTTTGTCAGCAGATATCAACAAAATTATTTAAAAATATACATATTTTCTTTAATCCAGTCCTATACAAATGGATAATTCATAAGGGAACGAGACATATAATTTCTATTAAGTACTTACGAGAGAATTTTTATGTAAATTTAATATCTATGTAATATCAACTTCATTTTGTTCACGATGAAAAGAGCCAAATAATATATTTTAAATATTCCACATATTTCTCCGATATGTTTTTTTATTACTGTTTCATTCATACAATTCACTTTGATAATATCTATTTTTTAAGAATTTATTACATTTAATATCTGTCGATCTATTCGTGTAAAGAAAATATTCAACTTCGTGAGAACTTGAATATCTCACAGAATATTTGCACTTTATATATATTTGTTGAAAATGACAACGTGAGTTCGTGCTCGCCATCTATATGCAGTTGCGTTAGTTATAAGAAATAGTAACTAGAAGATAATCCTAGTTACAATCGATAGATTTAATCGATAGGCTTAAGATGCTCTTTTGTTTTTATCCCTAATTTTTGTAAGGACGTGCAATAAAGGTTTTTTTGGCTCACAACGGTGTGATAGATTTATCCATTCAATAAAATAATAACTATTGTGATCCTACCTCTGAGTATAGAAATAACAACAATATTTTCATACAAATTTTGATATACGAACTGTTTAGAGACAATTTGATACGTGATAACCTTAATACCTCCGAGTCAAAGTGTGGATAGGTAACATCACATCACGTACAAATATGTTTATTATGCAAATACTGCTGTACGTATGCCACAACATTATATACTGATATAAATTATCATTACTCCTGTTTTTATCATTACATATCAAAATAAATTTCTTACATTATTATTACAGCATAGATATCTTCAAGATCCATAATTTATTGCATTAAGTTGCACTTTGAAGCAGTTGAGTAACAGTTTGCGTGAACGACCTCTCGCACTGCAAACAGTATTTTGTGCTCCTTCGAACCGGATAATCTTGCCGCACCAAGCATCAGTGCATTCGCTAAAACACGCTAGTACATCGCAATCTCGGTTCGGCAAAAATGGACCCACACACGACGTTGCTTCAGTTGATCAGTCGACCTGACACAATCACACATCGTCGCTGCTATTATTAATACACTGCTTAAAATATTTACAGGATTTTATTATTTATGATTCTATTACAGCAACTGAATGAATAGAAACGAGGGATTCCTATAAGTATGATAGATTGATATTCGATCTATACAATGCTATGATAAGGATTGACTTAAAAACAATCACAAAATATTTTAAGACGATCAAAATGTACAGTTGCAAACAATGGATTTAAAAGTCACGTGAAAATAACTCTCTGTTTTTGATCGGCGTATTTATCATTAATTTACATTTCTACTGATAATATTTTTATATTAATTTTTTATAGGCAAACATATTTCTTTACACTCTGTAAGCGAACTGAGATATTTATCATTAAACGGATGTTTATATAAATATATATTTTTTCTGTTTACAACTAAAGGAATGAAACCTACATAGAGATTTGTTTCATTGTTCATTATTGTGATAAGTATTTTACTTTCATTATTTATATATTTTTATATTATATGTAGATACTTTGTACATTTTTACACATTTAAATTTCCAATGAATGCATAAAATTCACAGTCTACTTATCGTTATATTTATATGTATTGCAGTATATGTTATATTTTTTGGCGTCAAGCCAAACTTTCTTTGATAGAAATGAAAATTCGGAAGAAAGGAATTGAAGCGTAAAATGTTAGGATCGTTACCGACCCAGTTTGCCACCACAGTGTTAAACTATATCAGATATATATATCATATACAGTATACTTGTATATGTATATTCGCGGCTTCAACCATCCGCAAAGATGTAGTTTTGAATTATTTCTAGCGGATACGGAAGTGTAGCTGTATTGTCAATATGAATAGGACAAAAAAATTAAAGATGAAATGACAGAAGAATGTTTATGGGATATTTCTAAATTAATGTCCCAAAAATTGAAAAAGAGTGAAGAAAATGTTGTGTAATAGAAAAGCTAGTGTTGCAATGAAAATATTGAAATAAAATTATTTTTTTGAATAAAGTAAAAATATAAATTTTTACAAAACATATATAAAATATTTTCATTTTAATATTTTTTCAAAACATATATAAAATATTTTCATATAAAATATTTTCTATCAGAAAGATACACATTTAAGAGACATATTTCAAGTACAGTTAATTTGTAAGAAATGAAAGGCAAAATAAGAGGAACGTAAACATCTGGCGATACAATTTAATTAAAATAAGATATTATCTTACTTTAGTGAAATGGAGATATAAATTATCACAAAACATACACGCAATATCTTCAACAGAAAAATATTTAAGAATTATATTTTAAGTAATTAATTTCCAAGAAATGAAAAGTAGGAAAAATGGAAAGTAAAAATGTGCTGTTACAATGTACGTATTACCATAAGATATTTTCTTATATGAATAGAATTATTACAAAATATATCATGTGGTGCCAAATGTTTCTTCCGTTTTACAAGGAAATAATACATGTTCCAATAGAACAAAATGAAGCATACATAATTCAATAAAATAATATAAAACAAAAAACGTTGTGCATCTATTATTTCCTTATAAAACGAAAGAAACTTTGGGGACAACCTAATACATGCTGAATATTTTCAATAGCGACAGATTTAAAAGTTACATGTTAACTAATGAATTTGCAAAGCATAGAAAGGAGCATTACGGATGGGGAACATCGGTCTCCAGCTGCCGGCCTCTTTGTAACGCAAACAGAAACCCTGTTATTCTAAAATATTTATATAAGCAATGACACAGCTGCGATTATGCTGGAATGTCATTTGGGGTTACATTTTCTATATGCGTACGATAAACTTCTTGATCCATTTCTACCCTTTACAATTTCGAGATTTTCACAGTGTACAAGGCACCCGTTATCAGGACAGAACATTACGAAAAATGTCACCATGCTGCATTACATTGCGCACATTAAGAGCCAGTATAGCTAAGAGCTAGTTCTCGCATAAATTCGAGGCTAATTATTTAAAGTCTAACAATCAAGCCTGCAATCCTGTACAATATAGTTGAACGTATACGCACGATACAATTTTACCATTCGAATCGCGCCGGTTTTTATTGATCAAATTATGAGATGTTACTTACATTTACTGTGTCTCCTTGTTTTCGCATCAGGTTAGTTCGCATCCTGCAGTTCCCTGACTTCGCATCAGGTTTACCTGTACTTTCTCCAACTTCTTGACAGCTCCCTGGCTTTGCGTCGGGTTCGTCTGTGCTATCTTTCAATCTCGTAGTAGCCTCTAGGAGTAGCTCGTAATTCACGTAATTTCACCTGCGGCTACCTGATTTGGCATCAAATTCGTCCCCAATTGATTCCATCCTAGAGGTTCGTTGATTACGCATCAGGTTTGTCTTGGCAATAGTCTTATCAGTTCCCTGACTTCGCTTCGGGTTCGTCTGTATACTTGCTAATACACTGTGACCGTATTACCACAAAATATTCTCGCCGGTCTCTCGAGATCCGACTCGTAACAGAAGAAAAGAAAAAGCTTGAAAATCTAATGATGCCATACAATTATTGTTTATTTGATATAGGTTTGGGGTTGATAATTAATCGATTCACACAAATTCGATTTTTCTCTCTATATTTCTCCGCCTCGTACGACACGTCTTAACACACAGGATACACTTAGTCTATTAACACGTGGTCGATTTTTAAGACAAAAGAGCGTCGTTAGAAGTCGTACCAACTTAGCTTGTAGTAACTAGCGATCATGCCAACTTAAATTTTCTCAACAATTATTCATATAAGATATCTTCCATACATCAATATAATCGAGATATAAATTATTACAAAACACGTTTTTTAATACTGTAATATGGTGGACAAAAAGGCCTAAGAAATGTCGGGTAAACCATAAACAATGTCGCGAGAGCTGAGGCGCCGTCGGGCCCATCAAAGAGTCGTCGGTCCTTCAATTGAATAGTTTCGTAGAAAAGGCCTACGTGACTCTGGCCACGAGTGTGTGGAACACGTGCGTGGTGGGCCTAAGAAAAGACAAAGGGATGCTAGTACAGTCAGTGTCAGTGGAGAAGCTAGAGAGTGTGAATCGAGAAGTCAGAGAGTGCGAGTTGCGTTGTCGAGATAGTATTGCTAGCGTTGTCGTGAGAGTGTGGTTCGCGTGAGAGAAAGAGAGCGTTGGATCCGTTGTGTCGAGAGTTGCAAATTAACTATTGAGCTGTCTAGATTATAACACGTTATTGTGATTAGTTCACGTTAAACAACCATCGTTCTTCTGTGCAATCCATTTATTGTAAATAAATCATCATCAATACGTTTGTTATAATTATTGCAATTTATTTTCATTTCTTTGTAAATAAGAAGCAAATTGAGTATGATATTTATGTATGTGATTGTCATATCTACGTAAATATGTACAATACCTTCGCTTCTTTATCAGATATGTTGCCATTGCTAGTTAAACTTTCTTGTATATCCATCCTTTCCTCGCAACTTTTCATCGTGAACGAAATAAAGGTTATGATCGGCCACAATTACGTGATTGACGTCGCAATATGTCAACGTGAATATGTCCAACCAAAGGTTTCTTCACTCGGTGATGAAGCATCGAGAGCACGTTCACCCTAGTCCATTTGTGAAACCGTATTTTACGTTTAAGAATAAGCAATATCTTCGTTTATTCCTTGCCAGTTACATATACCGTTCCATAACACTAGCTATAATTTTTCGAACCGACACATCGCCGTTACTTTGTTATCCTTGAACCCAATGTTCAAGGGAATTACATCGGGACGGAATACTATTCGTTAGACTCCGCCATGTTATCGATGACATATCTACCATGAAGATAAAATTGTCGCCTGTTAGACTGGAAGCCGCAGAGTTAGCAAAGTGAAAACACGTACTATCTCCAAAAAGACGAATAACACGGTTACGGAAGTTTGCGTGGAAACAATATTTTTCTTTTGATTAATTTTTCCTACGACTTCTGTCAGATAAGGAACTTTGAAAGTGCAAACTTTGTGATATCTGACATTGATAGTTTGGTAATTGTTTGTAAGTTTGACAGGTATGACTACTTTTTTTATTTTCTATATTTTTTCAGTTAATATAGCCTTGATCTGATCGTCAAGTTATAGTTTATGATCAATATTTGAAATTATTATACCCCCAAATATTAAAAACAGTTAATTGATAAAAATTCAATAAAACTAAATTTTGCTATATTAAACAAAAATTATTCAATTATATATTTGTATATTGTAATATTTATTATAACAAAGCAAATTAAAAATGCAGTATCTGAATAAATTTACTTTCCTTTTTTATAATGATACATTCTAATGGCTTTAAATAAATTCATGACATCAATGGAAAATTCCTATATTTTAGCATCCTCGGTGATTTTCTAGTTTGCCTATATATAATAATAAGCCAAGAAGCGAGCCTGATTCCTGTTATCAAAGAAACGGAATTGCATTCCCTTTGTACAGTTCCAATGTTATCCATAGCGCGTGAAATCGGTTTTGTATATTTATTATATATTTTGTGACGCAAATTTTAAAAAATTTGCATATTCATAATATCTGAAAGATTGACTATTGTTTTGTAAATGAGAATTGGAATATTTTGAATTGGCTTATTGTGGAGTTTCATTAATTATATATTATACACTTCTTAGTATAATGTGACACTATAGCTTTTGCCACTTTTATGAATGCCATACTTATTTAAATAACACGTTGCTTGAAAAAGTCTTAAAATGTATCATACATTGATGAATTGATAAAATATCTAATACATTGTAGGTCTCTTACGTTGTATTAAGTAGACGTTTAGTAAAAATTTGTTAAATAATCATGTCAATATTTTTTCATTTTTTGTGTTCAATCAGATGTAATAATTTCGAATCACTTTGAGGAATATACACTAAATTCGAGCTACTAACTAATTCAATGCAACAAGAATTCTTAATATTGAAAACTACAAAGTACTGCTTAGATGTCCTAGAAATGTGATATTTTATTCAGTTTTGTTGATTCATCAATTGTAATTGAGTTGCATAAAAGCGTATAAAAATTCTATTATTACAACTACACTTCAAATAAATTAAAATATTACTAACACTCATTTTTAATAACTTCCACGAAAGTATTTGCAAAGAGACTGTTTCTTGTGAAATAGTATTTCACATTTTTTTCTAACAAACTTTGCTTTTATTTGATGTTTGTTATAAAATAGTATTCTATTGTGTAATTAATCAGTTATGTTGTTTACAATGATATTGTGCTTTCTGTACTATTTGTGGTGAAAGTGTGTTCAAGGAACCAAGAAAATTTCCTAGTCGATTAATCTAAGGACGAAAGTGACATAAATGCACATGTAACGTGTCATTAGAGTAACTGTAAGTTACAAAACAATGGTAGCGACGGTACATGCCAAACCACAAACGGTTTGTCTAATTGCTATACGTACATTCCATTTGAAATTATTCAGAGAATAGTGGAATAATATATAGGCATAAAGGAAAAAAAAATTTGTGTTAGTGATAGATAATTCGTCTTATTATCATTACAATACCTTTGAAGAAAATATGTATAATCTAGAAATTGCCTTTTTTTCTTTAATTTTGCTACGAAGTATATAATGGATAATTGTTTGTTTAAATACTTTTGTAATATTTGCAAAGGGTATGTTCGCAATAAAACAAGTACTTCTTGTTTTTCTTTCAAATTTTGACGATATAACCGCAATGCAGAAAAAATATGGACAACGGTTTTAAAATAATATAAAAATAATAATATAAAATAATAATAAATAATAACAAGAGACGTCGGCTTTTTCCACTCTTTCGGTTTGCATCACAGCTGTTAATGTTTCGAGTCACAGGGCTTGTATTTCTTTATCTGTTGAATTGTTCGGGGTTTATACAGTTCGGGTGCCGTTAACTTCTTAACCTACAACTACGGGCATAGCCCGTAGTACGATGATCGGGCCAAATATAATATACAAGGTGGTTGGTAACTGGTGGTACAAGCGGAAAGGAGGTGATTCTACGCGAAAGAAGAAGTCGAAAATATAGAATAAAAATTTTTTTTAATTTTTTTTTTAATTTTTTCATCGAGACAACGATCTATAGTGAGATCCGTTATAACGAGACGTGATAAAGTGCACGCGTACCGAGCGAAAATTCAAAGTCGATTTTCTCGAAAACAAAGCCTCAAACGAAAAATTTTTATTCTATATTTTCGACTTCTTTTTACGCGTAGAATCACCCCCTTTCCGCTTGTACCGCCAGTTACCAACCACCCTGTATAATATAATATATAATAGCTTGTTTACGTTTTCGGCCCAAAATTCTCGAACGTAAATCGTAGGTTAAGAGGTTAAATCGAACAATCGGGAAGGCCACTTGAAATTGGAAGATCGCGAAATTTAATTATTCAAAAATTTAATTACGTTTGTGACGGATCGGTATCAATAGGACGCCGACAGGTCGAGGCATCAACCACACGTTTACTCGTTGCTCCGCTGTGAATGTATCTATTATAATTTTCCAAAGGACAAACTTTAAAGTCTGGAAAAATATTTTGAAATATACAATAGAAAAAGGATTATGAAATCTTTTAATGAAAAAGTGACTTATGGGCTACCCTGCATAGAAGACAAAAGTATTCGTATGGGGCAATTAATTAATATAAGTATCCGCTCTCCTATTCCATGTTATGAATAATATTTTGGAGGCTTCTCTTTTTAACAAGCAATTAGCTGCAATCAAGTGGACATAAACAATACTAAGTTTTTACCAAGTTTTGTCTAGACGAAATATTATCATCGTATGAATCTTGTTTTACTAAATTGACAAAGAACACGATTAACGTTTATTTGTATATATTTATTGCTATAAGTATCCGCGTATAATATACAATTGCAAATATTTGGGCTTAATAATATAGAAAATATTATATAATAATATATAATATAAAATAATATATAATATAAAATAATATATAATATAATAACTTATTTCTACGTTTCAAGTGTACGTATACTTTTACCTCTTACTATAGCCGTGTCTCATTACATCCCCAAAGAAATTTTAAAATATCTTACATAACAGGCATAATATATTCATGAAAGTTTTCTAGAAATGCCGAAAAAATTTACGAAAAACAAAACATTATCTTGGTTTATGAAATTTAATACAATATCCGAAATTGTGTCGAGAACGAACGTACAGATTAGATAGGACTAAGTAAAGTCAGAATAGATGTCAACTAAGTAAAAATGCGATTATAAGCAAACAAATAACAAAAAAAAGTCGTTATGTGTACATAAAAGTAAAATAACACATCCATTCGTAGGTAGCGAGCTGTTAGAAAAGAAACATCCAGACAATATCAGATGATATCGTGGAAGGGTATAATGTGACATCAGAAGCGAGTCCTCCCCTTGGGCCATAATAGTTTGCGCGTGACAGACGAAATAGACTCGAGAAACAAGATGGGTTTGAGTCAAAGGCGCGTGATCTCATATCAGATTCGCTTACTCTACTCATCCATACTCTGAATTCGCATGCGGAAGGATGATGTAGAGCGTTTCGAAAGCGCGTCTATCAGAAGGAACGGTATATATTTACCACATACCGGCGTCAAGTCTGAAATAGATATATATATATATATATAGAAGTATCGATTCTCGTTTGGAGTTGCATGAAAATGAGGTGAAACGCCGATAAGGAGTTCCATTTCCTCGTCCAATAAAATAAAGCAGTCTACAAAAGCTTGACACCTCGATACATTTCGAATTTTCCGCTAGAGATAACCTTCAAATCATTTACTTGTCTATAGATATACTGTTTGGTAACTGGTGGTACAAGCAGAAAGGGGGTGATTCTACGCGAAGAAAGAAATCGAAAATATAGAATAAAAATTTTTTTTTTAATTTTTCCATCGAGACAACGATCTACAGTGAGATCCGTTATAACGAGACGCGATAAAGTGCACGCGTACCGAGCGAAAATTCAAAGTCGATTTTCTCGAAAACGAAGCCTCAAACGAAAAATTTTTATTCTATAATTTCGACTTCTTTTTTCGCGTAGAATCATCCCCTTTCCGCTTGTACCATCAGTTACCAACCACCCTGTATAGCCGATGAAGTCATGTTTGAAATAAGAGAACATTTCACTACTTACTTAACTTGAGTCAGGAGAATAAGCGGAATTGTACTGCTGATTAAAATGGGTACTGTCATCTTTGGAAATTATAAAGTCCCATTACTTGATTTTGAAATCGATGTTCAATATGTGGTTAGTTTTAAAGATATTCTGTCCAAACGAATAGAAACGTGAAAATTTTCGTAGGTAGTTTTATGATACACGCTTTTGAAAGCAAAATGCTGGTTTTAAGTTGGTATATTAATTTCCAATAATTGTGACAATGTCGCGGCGAAAGTTGTTCGCAACAGCAGAAGTTCGTATCCACGCTGAGACTCGCAAACAGTTCTGGAATTTTTCAGAAGATCAGAAGATGGATGTGAGAGCAATTCGTTGTAGACTCTGCACGTTATGTGCACATGAAAATTTTGAAGATTAACGCAGTATCTGAAAATCTATTGCTTGCAATAGTTGCATATTTGATAATAAAACGAGTGTCGGAAGGAAAAGGAAGCGTTAATAGTGGCAGAAAAAGATTTTCAAAAACAAGAATCATGTCAAATGGAACAGGTTTAATAAACCATTTGTTATAAAACGAAGAAAGATTTAAAAACTGTACAAAAATTTTAACGTCATATGATGACCGTGAAAAATTACTCGACATAATTGCGCAGCAAATATAAAAATAATTTCAGCTGAGGAAAGATTATGCGTTACATTATGTTCTTTAGAAACGGATCATCCGTTGTACGTGTATGTGAAGCTTTATTAGGAGGCAACAAAGTTCTGTGACGGTGAAAAGCTTTCACGTGTTAGGTACAATATACCTAGACATGTTCTAGGCTTGCGAATAGTCCCTTTGTACTGTCTCCTAAGCGAAATGTGTTCGCTATTCGTAGATGAGTTCGTTGTAACCAGCTCGCATTTCGCAAGTGTCCACACTGCCAGTGAATATGGTTCGTGAACAGTGTGGACGTGACATAAGAGGGTGCTTTGCGTAGAAGCAACGCAATATATTCACTCAAAATAGTATTATTCGTCTGATAGAAACTCTAGTTAGAGGTTCAATTTAATACTCTATTTAATACTCCGTACTAACTTAACTAATTAACATATATATAACCTGAATACTTTGATAAAATGCACAGATTATAGTAGTTCATTTGTTTACCAAAACTATCAGTCGGAAAATGTGTTCTAAAATGATGAGTTCCAGTATCTTTGAAATAGATGCAATGTGGATGAAATTGCATAGGATTATTTGAGAAAATCATTTACTTTAGTCGGCTGATCATAGAATCTATTCATCTTTTACTAAAATGTTTATTTAAAAGCTTAGCGAGCCAATCAATTTTATAACATATCTTTTCACGTGTATATACACATACAACACTTACTTAGCTTCTATAATAGAAGCTACGATACGTATAAAAGAATTAAGCATCGTTTGTATAATTATAAACAGCACTGTATACGCAGCATAACAATATCGTTTATAAGAATTCTGATCGATTTTTAATACAAGCAAATGTAATATATAATATATGTCGGGTTAGCGTTAGGTTTATGGGCGTGTAACGAATCTTCATTCGGACTAGCCATCGTTGTTGTACAACAGAGATTATATTTACTGATATAAATATTGATATTTACAAAGTTTGACAAATACCCGTGGTGATTAAACACTCGAGATGTCAGTGACAATGTTCTTAGGTTCAATAACGAATCCACGGTCAACGGGGTAACTCTTTGTTAAACGTAGAATATATTTTGAAGCACAAAGTAACGTTTGCTGTGACGCTCGGTATAATAATGCACGTAAAGACGATGTACAAACTCTCCAAGGTGATCGCAAGAATAAAAGACTGATGGAAATTTTCCTCTCCTTACGATCGCGTTTGTTCGTTGCATATTGGCCAGGAGTATCAACAAAATTCCAGCCGCCGTTGCTAGACAGACCCGCGTAGAGGTGACATTGCTCCTGCCCGGGGTTTGATTGTTAATACAACGTATGTCCCACAATATTGGCACTTCTCTGTTAGATAAGAACGTTCATCCCGTGACCGTGGCTACGTTGGGCGACCAGTTGTGTCACCTCGAGCCCAAGCCCACCGCCACAAATCTCGGGCAAACATAATAGGATTGAATCATAACAAATATTTCTAAGTTTTATCATTTAAGTACAGCTATAATAAATAGTCTAGACCAAAGTATCGGGGATCTTCTCAAAAATTCCAAAAGAAAGGCCCCGTTGTTCCCTCATCTCCGACATATATTAATGGCGACTAAATGCAATATTTATTATTTTCTTGAAATATGAAATTGATAGATGTACATTTAAATTATGTATTTCAAAATTTTGTATCAGTATATAAAAGCATTGAATTTGAATTTTAACATTCTAATTTTTCGAGTCGAACGATACTTATACATATAAAGAAATACAATAATTCTGATGAATAGTTAACATCTATATTTCAAGTTTTGGAATCCAAAGACATTTATGGTATAGAATTTTATGGAATAATAAAAAATTTAACTATTTAAGCTGAGACGATACGAAGAGATAAAAATCTATGAGAACGTCTTGCGTAGAAAATGATTAGCGTTAGGAATAGTAAAGGAGATTGAAAATCGATTAGAAGAGTGAACTTATAAACCGATGTCATTTCGAGCAAAATTATGTTGAGGATCAAAAATTAATGTTTCAGATCAAATAAATTCCATGCTATGTGTAAAGAAAAAAGATACGATGGCATATTAACATAAAAAAGGAATTAATGATAAAAATGAATAAAATTTAATTTCAATCTTAACATTAAATGTAGCATTAAATGTAGGATTTTAATTAAAACGTTAACAAATTTTTTACTTCAACTTTACAACTTTCTTTAAAGTTTTTTTTATCTAATCATTCTTTCATTCTTAAAATAATGTTCCACCTTTCAGAAGCTATATGTCAAATATATTGAGTCTTTATGACAATTTCCTCGGCTCTTGCTGTACTTGATTTTATCAACACATACCTACATAAATACAAATAATACACGTACAAAATATTACAAATATTGAACTGCAAATACATTATAATTATTGAATTGTAAATATATTATGAATATTGAATTCTATAATATTATATTTCATTTGAAATAAAAATGTACAGTTTTAAAAAAGTTACGTTCTTTCAAATTGAACTGTTCAAAACTGCGGAAACATTTAGGATAATGCAATACCATAAAGTTGGAACATGTAGTATTATGCTATATTATAACTTCATGTTAATAAAGACTAACAAAAACTTTTACGCTTTACAAAATTTTGAATGCAAAACTATTTGAAATTAGAAATTTTCTTGAACATGTGAAAACACGATTTAACTTATTTCACCTGCTACAAATACAAATATGGCTTAATAATATTCTAGGTACAACATGGAAATTAGAAACGAAATTCAATAACTAAAGAACTTTCTCAAAGGAAGAAAGGATTTCTGAATGACTAGTTAACTCGCTATCATTGGCTAAAAATTAATTATGAATTTTGCACCTTTGGAATTTTATCTTTGTATTTATACTTAGCTCTGGGAGCATACAATTACACGCAAAATATACTATTCATTTAATTTACATTACATTTGAAGTCTAATTATTTTATAACTAATTATAAATCTTATATAATTATGAATCTCATAATTATAATTCACGTTTGCAAATAATTATCTCTATGAGCAACTATCTCATAATTATAATTCATGTTTGCAAATAATTATCTCTATGAGCAACTATCTTTTCGTAGATAACCACAGAATGAGAATTTCTGAAATGAAACGTCATCACTATTGAACAATTCATTCACGAAAGTTTTATCGATTTATACAAATGAGACCACGAAGGTCGCTTTATACTTCAAATCCAATCTTCCGGCTATCGATTTCCATTTGTCAGCGCATTTTTCAATTATTTCACACTGTTACGAATCTTCAGTGTCCCATGAAATTAGCAGGCACGCATCTCATCGCAAAAAGTAGAGTACTTTTACTTCTCAATTGTCGATACTCCTATCGATAGTTTCATCGTGAACGTCTTGATTACACTGTCAACAAGAAAATTGCTTTTTCAAAAGCTAGTCGCGCAAACTCTTTAAAAACTATTTTCTTCGTTTCCATTTGTTCTCCATTTTTATATAGAAAACTTAATTTTTATCGTATTTCTAGCTTTCTCGTTTCCTGATTACCGTACATAGTTAAATCTCGCAGATTACAATATTGTTGATTTTTTAAGCCCGTGATTTAATTGACGATTAATTGTTTCAACGTTCTCGCGCAAGGAGATTCCCTCGACCAATCAGACAGGCGAAACATTCCCCTCTTAATTGCTCGTAATTGCGTTTTTCATCTGTTTGAATGCAGTCGGAAGGACTGTCACACGGGACGCAACCCAGACGGGGAAAGTTTGATTTCGTGTACAAAAAGTAAAAAGGAATGAACATCGATTTTCAATTATAGTTCATATCTTGGTATTGCTGCGTTGGCCAAAGGCATTATTTTAGATCGGTGCCGCACTGCGTCTCTGTGAAAATCTGACGATGGAATATTTAGTACCAGGCAATTCACATCTGAACATTTTTACGCAATCACGGGTTATTAGTAAACTTTTTGGAATTACGAATTACTTGTAATAATAAATTCCGCTTTGTATTAATATGTAATAAGTTGGTAATAGGTGCAATAAATAATGTAATAAGTTTAGTAATGAAATAAATTACATCTTACGAACTCCATTGAGATTATAAAATTGTTTTACGTATGAACATAAAATTGTAAAATTATACGTTTACAACTGATATGACTACTCAATTTTGGCGGTAATCGTGTCCCAGCTAGGTGAAAAGAGAATTCGCGTTTCGTCCCGGGACTACCGGTGGACTTGTCAGTAAGGCTATGCCCGGTGGTCCTTTTTTTTTTTTTTATTTAACCCAAGATGTAATTTTAAATACATTTCGGTATTCGCAATAAACGGTGAATTTTTGTAATGACATGTTAGGCAAAGGTACCGATACGCGACGGTACGACGTAGCCATGCTGTATTATATGTCAGCGCTTTACATTTTTCGTGTTTAATACAATTTTTGGGTTTAAGCCGCTGGGGAGCGGAGCTTTTATATGATTTTGTCTTTTTTTATTTTTTTCTGTCCTGAAAACTTGGTCGCAAAACAGGACGCTTCGCTAGTCTGCTTTTTGGGTGCTGTGTAACTTTGGGGGGGGGGGGCTGAGAGGGAGGGGGCGGGGGAGGGGAATGTCAAATAGGTTCATTTACAAAATTTACAATATTTACAGTTTACACCTGTGTTATATGGTACGGTGGCAGAATTGAGTTCTGTCGGTTTAATGGTTTTCTCTCTTATTTTATTATGGATTCGGTATCCACCAATATTTTTTTGGTTTTTTTCTGTGTTTGTCTTTAATGTCTTTCAGGGGGAGGGCCATGTTGTATCTCCACCTGGTGTCTGTGGTCTGTCCATTTATGTTTTCTTCGCAGAGTATGGTTTTGATCCCTATTTTTCTTTTTATGTGATAAATTATTGGAATATTGTATGCCCGGTAGTCTCTGCCTTAGACGTAGAGGGAGTCTCGCTAGGTGCGGTATTTGTATCGTGACACCGTATATTCGACCGCTAGCAAGACAGACAGACTCGTTGTCGTCGTAGTAGTCCTCTGCTGTTGGCGGTTTGTACCCGCGGATCGCCCGGGAGGTGTTACGATAGCGTTGATGCCTCGACCTGTCGGCGTCCTGTTAGTACCGATCCGCCACACAATTAATTACTCATCATTAGTAAACTGCGGATGTTCACATCATTAATATAACTAAAGAAATAGTACCTGAATAAAAATTTTATTTTATTTTACATTTTATTACGTGTCACCTACAAAAAATTGACAAAACTTCCTACAAAATGTTATAAAAAGACCATGACTTTGAGTGTTTCAAAAATTTTTACACAATGCGCATTCTATTTGCATAAATGCATAAATACCTAATTATTATATGCATAAGTCATAGTAATTAGTATTATTAGAGCCCAAAGTTTGTACAATTAAGCTAGTATTACTAACGATATTTAATAAATCACAGGTTTCGAGTTACAAATGCCATTAAATATTTTCTTGCTCAATAATAATAAATTTAGAAATGAAATAAATGAAATATTACAGGTAACTTTTATAAATTATTATTTTACACAATTAGTAATCTGATTATCCTATTTTGCAATGTAATAGATTATTTTATTATTGAAGTTATAAAATTGTAGAAAAGAAGTCTGTAATTTACAACTTAGAATTTATGGACTCGCTAATATTATTTAGAAAATTTTTACGTAAAAGGATCCCATAATATTTAGTAGGAATTGTTTATGCGTGTAATTTTTAATTTTTTATTAACTAATCTCAATAATGAAGAGTTTAGATACAAAATATTTAGGTATAACTATAAAATAAAAATAGGTACAACTGAGAAGTGTTTGTGGAAAAGAGAAAAATGAAGTTTTAACTATATATGTATAAACTATATATGTGAATAAAATAAATATAAATGATAAACTAACGAGCAGGAGAAAGGGTTGTGGAAAGGGACGAAGTTTAATAGTCGATTTTAAAGATTAACGGAAACAGTACGTTTAGTGAAAATTTTGCGTGAATTATAACTTACAAAGTCGAACTATTTATTGTATTGAAAAGTAATAAATATAGCTTTAAGAAGACCATTATATGCGTTTACCTAATACATGATATCAAATAAAAGATAACAAATAGCCTCTATATCATATTTATTTGAAACTATCGAGTTTTAGTAACTGCACATAAATCTAGGAAAATGCTTTAGCTTCTTCCTTTTTTGATTATATTTCAACCTTGGAAGCAAACGTTCGTAATAAATTTCTTGTCTATAACACTATCAGGGTATTAAGTTACAAGAAAGGAATATGATCTCATTTAACTTAAATCATAACAATTTAATAACGAATTAAAATTGTGTTCGATCAATTAATTGGGTCATTTTTTAAGTAGAAACATTTATAATCATAAAATTGAAAGTTAAACACAAATTCATCTAACTAGCTGAATTTTTATTCGGTGAAATTTTATTAATAACGGCGTAATAACGCCGTTATTTTTATTACAGCATTTAAATACTAATGAATTGGGTACAAGTATATTAAATTTTATATTATTTAAAAGTGGGGAAACTCATGAATAAAAAAATGATTATGCTTAAGGAATCAGAAATTCGAGCGATAAGTTAACTCGTTTTTCTCAGTTAACAAGTTAAAAGCGAATACTGATGAAGCATAGTCTAGTATACATACTTGAAGGCTTGCCAAAATGCAATAAAGCAGATTCCATTGAACCTCAAGGATACTCGAGATTAAATACAAAATGTGTTATGCATGCACCTTTTACTATACATATTATTTACTACATCAGCACAAGAATTCTTTTGGCATAGTTCTAGTAATTAACACCTTGGTAAATTAATTGATATAGAATCATGGCTTTCATTTATGTTTTACTCGCTTCTAATTAATATGACACTAGTATTGAAAAATTGTTCTATACCTACAAATTTTTTGTATTATAGTTCTGAAGTTTGTATGAAGCACTAGTGCTTATAAATAATACTATTTTTAGATATTAACAATAGATTTCCATTAAATGAAAAGTATCTTACATTGCATTTAAGAAAGAAATGAATAAGGGAAGACGTGGTTTCTTTTCTTTCTGTGTAGATAGTAAGAATCCAGAATAAGTAAATAAAAATATATTAAGTTAAAACATTTGTGAAGAAGTTACTAAAATAATTTTTCCATGACCTGTAAGATCTATTTAAGAATTTAGTTATTATGAAAGATAATATTATAAATACAAATTTTCAATCTTAATAGTTTAATAGGATTTCATTATCAGAATCTAAAAAAGGATTTTTCATATACTTAATTGTTGATTTTGGCTGTAACATATCTGATTTCTATAACTTATAAGTCTCAATTGTTCTAAGTAATATATTTAATATAAATACTGTTACGCCACGAGGCTTACCATAGGCTGTATTCCTAACCGTCGCTCGTGGTACTACCGTGTCGCAGACGGATCGTCTTATCTGACCAACAAAATATACAATGTAGCGACAAGCGCATAGTTCTAGAAACGTCGATTCGCCTTCGGTCCGTTATTTCATACACACAAAGAAGGTGGTATATGTCACGTAAAATAACACAAGAGAACAACAACAAAAAAATAGAAAAAAAGAAACTTTATTTTTCTTCTAACACAATTCACAATTTTTCTTCCGAGCTCTAGGCGTAACTTTTTAACACTGATTCTTACAACTTGACTTCCGATCGGATTCGGTTATTTGTCTTTTGTCACCCCTCAATATCCCCACTATCCTTGAGTTCGTTAGGCGTCCGCGATCGCCGCCACGCACGTCTTCTCCTCGAATATTCGGCGGAAGGATCGTTGGGATATTGATGGCTCATTAGGCACTTCGGCGATATACATTGTCGCCGAGTACCGCCACATCTTTATCTCCGATTTTAAAGTGAGCCAGTCGTGACAGCGGCTTGGTCTCTGATGTGGATTGACGTTACAAGCGCATAGTTCTAGAAACGTCGATTCGCCTTCGGTCCGTTATTTCATACACACAAAGAAGGTGGCACACGTGATCATAGGCGCGAATGGTGGCGTGATCCGAGCGTAGTGGGGGTCGCCTCCCAGAGAAGGCAAAGAAAAGGATCGAAGGGCAATTAGTCCCATTTGAAGATTCAAACGTTATACATCGAGAGGTTCAAACGAAGAAAATCCAGATCACTTAGTCTAACGGATACATCGAGAGGTATAATAAAGTCGGGTCGAATTCTTTATCAAACTAATTGTATTTGTTCATTATATTATTTTTAAATATTGTCAAATATACAAGTTTATGTTAACCTTGTTAATTCAGTGTTGAACTCGTTTGAACCACCTCTGTTATTTTAATCGAAACAGGGGAACGACTATTTCGTGGCGTCGATTAGCAGAATCGTGGCGAGAATTTACGCCTCTCGCTGACGCGTTTTCCTCGCGACCGCGTCTCTCCGCGAACGGTCGTAACAAATACGACTGTATAGTGTTTTATGTTATTATTATCTAATTATTATTTAAATACATAAATGATAACTTGAAATTTAAATAGAAATGATATAGTTGTTCATTTATATACATTTTGGTGTATTTATCTATTTACCGATAAGTCTCTAAATAAAACAAAGCTATATAATTTCTTTAATTTTTCATTAACCACTATAAGACGCAGTAGCGACTCAGTTGAAATTATAGGTTAAGTTTTACCATTTTCGGATCGGTTTATCTTAGAAGTCTATCGTTTAGTAATTGTAATGTTCGATTAGAACGTTTGAAGTAAACTTCTATAGAAAAGGAATTAATGCGTTTGCTATTTATTTCGTTCGCTTCATCCATCCCCATTAATATTTAAATACAAGACTCTGATAGGAACTAAAATCAATGCACGGCGGCCAAAAAGTTTTCTACTATAGAAGGTACTATATGTAAGTTAAAACAAGAATGAATTACACATAGCTGCAGTCTATACTTATGCAGACGCAACGAGAGATTGAACTCATCGAAACATGCAGAACACGTTTGCATCAATATCAATTTGAGAGATAGTACGAATCGTTCTTTCTCGGGGTATAATGAGATCCACACAACATTCTCACAGTTGAACGACGTAAAGGATGGAATCGATTCTGCAAAGGGGTATTCCAGCAGAATACCTAAATAGACGCAGAGTTCGCAGATTCCCCTGCGCGCATGAAATGAATTCACCTAGCAACGTTCTGTTTTAAATCCATCGCAAAAACCTGTTTCATGTTTCTCTGTGTAACGAAAAAGGTTCTTATCGTGACTACTCATAGAATTTCGTGCTTCATTATAGCATCTGGTGAATCAGCAGCTTCTCTTTCACTCTTTCTCTCTGTAATGTTTACTTCCACAAAGAGCAATTTTTCGCGCCCTTTTCATTCAAATGCTTTACGTCTGAAATACACCACTAGTCTCTTTATCGGTGTATCGCGATTCGTATACAGGATGTTCGCCACTGTTCATTCGAATTTAGTACGTTCTGTGAATAAAAATAAATTCAACGTGTCACGCAACAAAAAGTCCATAAGTTTTTCATTAAGAAATTATGACAAAAATATGGAACGTAAAGAGAATACGATAATGCTTCGTGAATGCTATATCTAACGAATTAGTCGAGAGGGAGCAGCTTTTGGCTTCCTAGTACAATTGACTCTATATATCTATATCCTTTAAATATTTATTTATGGGACAGTCTAAAAGGAACAGTCTATAATACAGAACTATTTACAAGAAATTAATTAATCGTGAGAATTAGTGTTACATGTAAAGAAATTAAATAAAATTACAAAGAAATTCAATGTACGTTAAATTCAATAGTACGTTGACATCAGGTTTAAATCGGTAAGAGTGGGCGACACCTAGAAATGGAAACAGATCTCTGTTCGTAAGTATTAGAACACTTAGAGGAAGTGAGGTTACCTTCAGAAATTATTAAAAAATAACTCAAGAACTGTTATTTGATTCGAAATTTATGTAAAAAGGAACGGAGACTGTAGAATGTTTATATATTAGGTTGTCCCAAAAGCTTTTTTCGTTTTATAAGGAAATGATCTATTGGAATAAAATGAATCATACGTAATTCGATAAAATAATATAAAACAAAAAATAATGTGCATCTATTATTTTCTTATAAAACAAAAGAAAGTTTTGGGACAACCTAGTATATTACATATAATATTTAATCTCTGGCAATCGTGTTATTAATTTGTTTAGTGCATTTGTTCCTAACTAATTTCGATTTAAATTTCAGATAAATTTCTTTAAATTTTGAATCTATTTTATACAACACTTTTTCGACGAGATTTAGATTAGCACATTCAGTGGTGTGCACAAATTACGTTTCTGTAACATGTATCCATTTGTTTACGTGTTATCCGAAAGAAAATGAGAAACTCCAATGAAGCGTACGATCACGTTTTCTGTATTGAATGTATTAGGGAGCTGTAAATACCAACACGTACATTATGTTTCTCTTGTAATTCGTAGAAATACTTCCCTTAAGTCCTCGCATGTATATTACATGAACAGGAAATCATTCCTTTGATAATAATTTAAACCAATTGTCGCATATTATATGAAACCAGGAGATGTTTTAATAATTATGAACGCAAGTATAAGTAATACTAACATTGTATAATATTTTAGTTTTATTTTTACACGCATAGAACACACTGGCGAAGTTTGTGCGAAACAGTATGCGACATTATGTACACATACAATACGTATGCGCTGCTTTTTGAATTTACGTTGGCGAACATCGGTCAAAGGAAACAACGCACAGCGTTGAATAAATGGATGAAACGAGTGGAAAACATTTTTATGTCTACCGGAATGCTTACAATTAACGAAACCGTATAGTGAACCGTTTTTCGCAAGCATCTAGCATTTCGTTTCATTTTGTTGATAAATGAATCTCTTAGGGATACTCGTCATTACAATTAACTGAGTTGGAAAAGCTCAATTTTCGCCTGATGAATAATTCATCGAAGACGATCCTCGATGATTTTCACCAAAGTCAGACTTCAATTTCTTCCTGTTACTGCCAATCAATCAGTGTATAATTGCTTGAATACTGAATAGCTGCCGCTTACAACTCGGAAACAGGACTTTTCGTAGCGAAGAACACGAAACTTCTCGCGAAATGAAGCGTTAACCTAATTCGCCGCAGTGCAACGACATTGAATACATTTAGCAAAGGGGAATCCCGGGCGAAGAGAACCGATTCGATTGCGAGGATCGCTCGAGCGGTACATAAAGACTCTTCCAATAGACAGTTTATTTCCCTTGGAATCTTTCAAACGAGTGCATTCCGCTGCGACAAATTTGTTTCTCTACTTCCACTTTGCAATTCTGTGGAGATACTTGCCGTATTCCCATGTATAATTAACGTGAACCCTACTTTTCTTGTTCCATTACATTTGTCTCGTTTGCATTATAAAAAAGAGAAGTAGAAAGCAAAAGAAAAGATGCAGGCAAATAATTAAAATTAATTGCCGTAAAATATGCCTTTCTGAAGAACTGAAGATATTATCTACGTGCAACTGCTCGACAGCTTCCAGTCATTTCTATAATTAAATCTGTTTCCTTTCTGGCTGGCTCTTGTTAAGTCTATATATGTAAAATGTATAGTAGAAGACAAAAGAAAGTTTAAGAGAGAAGTAATATGAAAAAAACACTATAATTTTACAAAATGGTATTATATTTTACAATAGGAATGAATGAATGTAATATACAGAGTGGCCTATAGTGTAAGTAGGACAAGCCATAGCTCTGGAACTGTAGAAGATAGAGAAAAATTTCATTAGGCAAAATTAAATAGTTTCGAATAATACACGATCTAATATTTATAACCATCCTGGAAACGATGACATTTAAAAAATGTTAAGATCGCTTCCACTTTTTAAAATAAATTTATAAATTTGGTTGTACATCAATCGATGCATTTTTTATTCTCTATACAAAAGTATTGGGACACGTGTATCTGAAACTGCTTAATTTGAAAGATATTTCAATTTTCACTTCATCAAACTAAGGGCATGAAAGACAACGGAAACAAACCTAAGATCATTGTCTTGTCTTTCTTTATCTTTCGCACGATAAGTTGTATAAGTTAACACAGCTTCTAAGTGTTCAATCTAAGTGACCTAATATCTTTTTATAGAGAATATCTAAATGTTATTTATAGTGATTTCTAAATATTCAAAATGGAAAACTTTCGGAGTGGGCGTCTATATTAGATCATACATCATTCGAAACCGTTTAATTTTGCCTAATGAAACTCTTTTCTAATTGCTACCGTTTCCGGACTATAGCTCGTTCCAGTTGTGAGGGATCAGTATACCGCAGAATGGCTTTACTGTCTTCAATATGATTGAAAATATCTGATATAAAACGTCCGGGCACCAATTTGAAATTTTCTTTCGTCCATCACTGTATACATGTAAGATATACGTATCTTCTTAAATATATGTATTATATCATCACTTTATCGATAGAACGCTTTCATTGAAGGTATTTTCAGAAAACGGAAAATGTTTTATTTGATGAAAGAGACTTTAATTATTCAGATTTTGATACTAAATTTGAGTAGATTCGGTAGATTTGAGACATTAATATGAAATTTAAAGGTACCAAAGGAGGCTTTGATTATTATTCCTGCATCCTCTATCTATTTCTATTTATATTACATATTATTACTGACGCATATGTTTTCATATCGCAATGTAATTATTTCATACAAAAATATACGACGCCAACTGCCATTTACAATAGCAAATATAAGTTCTAATTAGCATAGCAATTAGCATGTCTGATCGTGGATGCGTTAAAACGTATCTGTCTGGCGAAGTTTTATAAAAATAATTATTTCTACATTCTTTCTAATATATTTAACAAAGAAAAGGTGTTAAATATTATAATAGGTTTCCTCCTTTTTTTACAAATCACTAGTTTTGTATTATGTTCTTTTGAAGACTTTTACGTACCTTAATCCTTTCAAAACTAATGAGACTATATGTCCCAAGACACCTCCAGCTGTCATAATAGAAACAGCAGCCATTCTTATGGTACAGTGACAACTTAAAATAATTGAATATGTCTTTAGTCTGAGGCCCAGCTCAGACGAACAGCTTTTCGATGTTGCGTTCCTACGTCATATATCTGTCTTTGTTGTTTTTAACTGGGAAAACAAAGAAAAACTAATGGCGCAGCGAGAACTCAGGTTCGTTTCCACTGGACCTAATATGGCTTAAATAAAGAAGGAGCCTATTATTTATGTATACTTGGTCCTTCATACATACTAAAGATTCCACTAAAACTGATGTTAGGGCATTCCCTTTGTTTTTTCTAAATTAAACGTATTAACTAAATTTAATTAAATTTTCTAAAAAAAATTCGTTCCAAAGAATATTGATAATGTAAAAAACTGCTATAAAAATCGGAAAATATAATAAAATTATCTGCAATTATCCTTTTGAAAAGATGATAAACATACATGGATTAACGTGATTCATAATAATGACATAAGTTGACTATTTTTAAAGAGAAAAAACGCTAAAAGAATTGTTCTGCTAATATCATCATCAACGATAGTTTTTTTTTAAATGTAACTAGATACATGCAACTATGTATATATATGTACACACGTATATATATGATCTTACTTTGTTAAACTGGATGTATCATACCTAATGTTGTATGATGTTAAAATAATTTTGAATTCCCTTCACATAATGTTGTATTTCTTCTTGCACCACCTCCATGTTATGAAACACAATACATAGCGTTAATCTCCTTAGAACATATTAAATTATCTTTCATACTATGACCCAGAATTCATACTATGTACTTACTTGCATAACATTAAGAAACTTAACCTCACAAATTTACTCAATTCCTTTTGTACAGTCCGAGAACTTGTAATTGGCTGTCAATCATCTTCGAAATTTCTAAATAAAGCAAACTGTTAGATGTGTTACTATAACTACAGTTATAATTAATTTGAAATGTTGCGTTCTGAAAGGAATTTCTTAAATGATTCACATTTATTCATTATTTATAATGCAAACATTTAAAGTTATATTTATTATATATCATATTTATTTTGCAAATACGAGTATCCACATAGGTAAATATTTACAAAGAGGGAGCTACCTCTAATTTCGATAATTTTTAATATCCTGTTAAAATTTTAATATGTCATCACCTTCAAAAGCATTGTAAAGGTTTTAATTGACTGTCACTGTTTATTACTAAATCACCAAAATACATATTCGAGCTAATATTATCTACTACGAAATTAATAGGTAGTTAAGCAATTATTTTCCAAACTACACAAGACAAATAATCTATGAAATTAACATCTATTGACCTCTCGAAAATCAATGAAACTAATATCCGTGATTGGCAATGTGTTCAACTGGACATAACCTACCCTAGAGCCATCAGAACTGGCACTTATGTCACCTGGGCGTCAAGGTTGACGTTTGCGATCTCTAAATCATGGAAACTAATATCTGTGATTGCCAATATATCCGACCTGTTGTAAGCCTACCTCCGATAATGAGATATCGACAATTTGCTATTATTCAATTTGAAAATATTCATTCCGTAGATATTACAGTCAGTATCGATAATTGCAATCGTGAAAGACAAGAATGATCATGTCAAAATTATAGGAATAGATATTGACAAATTTGATATCGTCCATTTTCCAGTTCTTATGATTAATATCAATTATTACAAAGATCTTATAATTAATACAATTGTAAGAATTTTAGGATAAGTGAAACAGATATTGATGATTTCTAAACTATTTGCAACTTATTAAAGCTGGTATTGGAAACACTAAATGTCTTTTAATTAGGGCAAATGTCGATAATTTTAATTTTTTAACTAATCTCTACTTGCTAGTACATTTATATAATCCTATTTATATTGTAATATATAATGATATTTATTCTTTTTCCTATGCCACACATAGATCACATGTGTCGCATACAGCTTTCAAATATTACTATGTATGCCTAATATAAGGTCAAATATGCCTAACACAAACTATTAATGGGAATTATAGGTGTTATTAGAAGAAGTTTTAATTTGACAACAGGAAAATATTTTATCCTAAAACGTATATGACATGAGTTATAGAAACCAAATTATTTGAAACAGAGAAGAGATTAAATCGCTAAATATGTGTAATATAATATTGACTTCTAAATTATTAAGTTTGATATCAATAATAACAACAAACAATTTTAAATAGTCAGTCTGGTATCAATGACTTGTATTCCATTAAATTTAATATTAATAACTTATAGCATTATTCCATTTAACATAACTTTTAAAAATATAAAAAATATATAAAAAATTATAGTTACGAATTTTGTTTACAAAATTATTTGTTAATCATAATTTATAAATGCTTATATTTCTTTATATTATAAAATGTTAGAAGATGCATATTTTCATAAATTTATATTTATTATCATATATATATATTTATTATCATACATATATTATTTATTATCATACATATATATTTATTATCATTTGTGCATATTTGACGCAAAATTATTGAAGCTACTAAATTACGAAAATGACAAAACTACGAAACCATTAAACTATTAAAAAATAAGGAAGATTACGCTATACATACTAAATTATTAACATTATATATTAAATAATATTAAATAACAAATAAATTACAAAATTAAATCGTATCATTAAAACACTTTTTCTCTTTACAGACCAAATGGGTCGCTAAAAATAAATTTTTATTTCGTACATCGTCCGAGTTTCGTAATTGGATGAGAGTTAAACCTTCATGTACAGCTTCCAAATGGATCATTATTTAAACAAATAACATATTTCTAATATTAATGCTTAATAAAGCAATAATGAAACACCTCTTAATCGTTTTATAGTAGCATAGAACGCACTAACGTACTAAGTATTTTATTTTAATAAAACTAATCTTTGTATGGAGTATAACAAGATTTTTATGGGTAACTGTATGTAATTTTCAACCCCTTAACAGCGATATTGTCCCCCGCCTCAAATTACTAGAACATGTACTCACCAACGATTCGGAACTATCCAATTCTACCACTGACTTCGATCTCAATGGTTCCGAAAACAGCATCAAGTGCCGCTGAAGCACGAAAAGCATAAGCGAAACGCAGGCATTATTGACTACTGATTCCGATGATTCAATAGCGATAATTGTGGACACGTCGTAGTCAGTCACGATAACAGCCGGTTCGTACGAGTCAATACCACCAAGCAGCAAATATGGATTGATAACGATGAGTCTAACCTTGTGGAATTTGAAGAAGATAATTCGACTGGCATAACTTGATATTGACAGCCAGTGAATGTGTTTGTTCGAGGAAAAAGGATATCAAACCATAGACAATGATAGAATTCGCATTTTTTGGCTCCTAATGTTTTTTCGTATTTAATATCCAAACCCTTAATTCAAAGATCGTTTCCCATAGTTCAAAGATCATGCGCGTCGAATTACTTTCGACCAACGTATTACATTTTCTACTATGTTCTTGAACTAAATATCTCGTCCTTGTGCAGTTATTACCTGGCACGGTGCTTCTGCGAGCGTTAACCCGTGTCTAGTGGGGTTCAGTCTATCAGACCTTGGAAAATTTTATTTTTATGGAAATATGGAAAATATCCGTCGTGAGACGTTATATCATGACTTGCTAACACATAGCTTGCTACTTGTGTGTACACTATGGTTCAAAAGTATCCAAATCTTGCTTATATTAGACAAAATGCGTTTTAATTAAAAAATTACGGATAAATTAAACTGCAGTGATTTTATTTTGTATAAAATAAATGTCTAAATATTGATCACAAAACATTTTTATGAATACGCCAAGGACTCTTTTTACACGACTTTTAAGCTTGTTGTTAACTTTGTTATTAGCTCTTATACGGTTTATTTAACATCTTTTGGTTAGAGTTGTACGATTTTTTAAACATATTTTATAATTTCGCTGTAGATGATACCAATTTGAAACGTTCTACACGGATTTTACATTTGCAGAATTATTAGATGAAAAAACAAAACATGTCATCGCAACTAATAAAAAAATAAGATGATCAGACGAAGGGCATTTCAAGCGACGAAAGTGAATTCCTTCCAGTAATAAGAAAACGTATTAATTCAATTAATACGAAAGTGGCGACGAATGAAATGTCAATGTTTGAAAAAACAATTTTTTTGGTTTTCCTAATTATTCATTACTAACTGTGATATTGATGGATGATTTAAAATATAGCATCGGCTGTTTATATGACCGTTGAAGTCCGATAATATTATGTTATTTCTCATTTTGATACCATTCGGATTGGATTAAAGACTATGAATTTAATTCATTAAATTTTCTACACAGGTATTTTTCATATTAAATTAAATTGACGTTATGAC
This sequence comes from Bombus huntii, assembly GCF_024542735.1. Lineage (NCBI taxonomy): Eukaryota > Metazoa > Arthropoda > Insecta > Hymenoptera > Apidae > Bombus > Bombus huntii. Next base: position 24,827,613 of record NC_066238.1, read on the forward strand.
CAAAAATATTTCTTACTGATTAAATAATTATGAATTCATACTGGAAAGAAATTTGATCTTTTTTCTTTTCTTTTGGAGAATCCTGTTTGCCATTTGATCATTGTCAGTGAAAACATGATATATAGTATATATAGAATGATAAATCTAATATATACAATAAATATATAAAATACCCGAAATAAAACATTCATTATAATATTTAATACATGAAACAAATCTCTATTTAGATTCCACTGCTTTAGTTATACATACGTAAAAATATGAATCTATTAATGAAATATGGATTATGATAAATATGAATTATTTTTTAAATATATAGTTTTGATGTTATCAAAAATTTTACAAGAATTTTTTTAACTTGCATAAATATCTGTAGTTTATGAATAATATTAAGAAAGATCTCTTTAAAAGTGCTCACATATTAAATTTAAAATGTTGCACTTTCAAAAATCATTTTTGTTACTGGAACTTATATCTAGGAATGTTCATGACATTTATATGTGAAAGAAAGGAAAAATTAAAATGCAGACCTTAAGGTTTCTTTGGAAATATATACGATAGCATCTTCATCGAATATTAAATTGATGCCCCTGACAGATCGTTAGTTCTTTCGTTACTGCCCACAGACCTGTTTCTGATCATAAAAAACATTTATTACCTTTGGTACAACCTACATAGTAATTACTAAAAGAATAGTGTGATGTGCTTGTTACGCGTCTAGCTACCATTACCTTAATTAACCGTATCCGTTACGCCATGCTTGCGATATTAGAAAATTTCAAGTTCTTCATTATATATCATTTCTAGTTTACGAAAACGTATATTAATGTTTTCCAAATATTTTTTCTTTTTTTATATTGTACATTAGACATTAATCATTTATTCAAATTATTATCTTATTAGTAATGAATTAACAAAACATATAATCGCATTTCAAAAACCATTTTTTAATTGCTATGTATTTAAGCATATTTACAGTTTTTATTATTTGTTTAGATTTAAATTTATATGGAACTTAACTTTCATGACATTAGAAAGAAATGTTGAAATTTTGCTTGTCTCGAAAATTATTCTAGTTTCTAGTGTCGAAATATTTTTATTGTTAAATTCTTTTAAGCATTAAAGAGAAGTTTGTAATTTGTACGATTTAATTTTTAATCTCTTGTCTTATAATGTATTTCATGGCTACACATATTAAACGTAACTATTTGCATTTAAAACTTCATGATTAATGTAAAAATCATCAGGATATTCGAACTTAAGTCCGAAGATTATTAATCTTATGAATGGAAACGAAATTTGAGATTAAAATAAAGATTTAATTCGAATATAATTATTATTTGTAATCTGTCAACTATAACATATCAATCGTGTGTCAGTAGTGTGACTAAGCAATTAACGTTACTCTCTTGTATATTATAGCAAAAATTTCTTGTCAAAATATTTATATCTTGTCAGGATATCATTTGATCTTTTTATTTCCTTACATACGATGATTTACATAGATATTCAAATATTTTTATTCACGATTGTAATAAATAAAATGCGCAGAATACAGTACAGTTGTAAAGGTATTGTAATATGTATTAAAAACAATATAAGAAATAAATGTTAGAATTGTAGGCTGGTAAAATTAGAAGACAACAGAATCACGTATAAAAAAATTACATAAATGTGCATTATTACTTCCTATATTTATATGTCGGGTTGGCGTTCGACTTAGGGGCGTGCAATGTATCTTCATTAGGACAAGCCATCGTAGTTGCTCAATGGAGATTATATTTACAACTATATGTACAAATGTTGATTTTACAAAGTTTGACAATTAAACGTGGTGATTAGACACCCTAGATGTTAAAGACAATGTTCTTAGGTTCAATAACGAATCCACGGTCAACGGGGAAAACTCTTTGTACAATAGAATGTATTTTGAAACACAAAGTGACGTTAGCTGTGACGCTCGGTATCTTTCTGACTGACTGACAAGACGATGTGTGTAAACTCTCCAAGGTGATCACAAGAATAAAAGACTGATACGATCACATTTGTCAATTGCGTATTGGCCGGGGATATCGACAAAATTCCAGGCGCCGTTACTAGGCAAACCCGCGTAGAGCTGACATTGCTCCTGCCCGGGGCTGGTTTGTTAATACAGCGTGTGTCCCTCAATATTGGTACTTCTTCTGTTAAGTAAAAACGTTCATCCCGTGATCGTGGCTACGTTCGGCGACCAGTTGTGTCACCTCGAGCCCAAGCCCACTGTCGCAAATCTCGGGCAGACATAATCAGATCGTATCACAACAACTACTTCTAAGTTCTATTATTTAAGTACAGCTATAATAAATAGTTTAGACCAAAGTATCGGGGATCTTCCCAAAATTACACAAGAAAGACCCGTTGTCCCCACATCTCCGATATATATATATCATCTTATGTTAATATAGTATTGAATAGAGCTTGGCTGCGAGAGTGTCTGTAGGTTGACGTTTTATACTACACAAACGGAATGCGTGATGGCACCAGAAACGAGAATATTCTATATGCAAAAGTATATCGAAAATTTAAAATAAAATTTCTTTCATTTGAAATTCCGATTTTGAAAAAAATGAATTTGAAAATTCATGGCATGTGTACTGAACTAACATGTCTAAACTAAATTTTTATGAACATGAAAATTTTTCAACAAAAACGGAAAATTACATAAAAATATTTTATTTTGAATATCGACAATTTTTGCATGAAAAATCTTCTATTTATCGTATCACGTATACTGCTACATCTTATGTACTACATTTCCTTTCAAGTTTAATTTTTTACATTAATTCATAGCTAATCATATCTATATGTAGATATTTACACGCAAATGTATACCTGTGTATATAAGTTTTTTCTTCAGTAATATACATTTACGCTTATTACATAATTATTTACCCTCCTTCATATTTCAGGCCATTAACATAAACCACATGAACAGGAAATATTATTAAACCGGCTTTCATTGGAGGACGTAGTTGTATTTCAAAGGAGCTAAATTTCATAAAATTTCATTGCGTATCTTTCTTTTGCTTGTTATCGGGTATTTTTCTTTTCCTTGAGTATCATTAATAAATCTAAAATATTAATATAAGCAGCTAATAGGAGATAATATCATTTTATGTTGCTAGTTCAAGTGGGACTGTAACATAAAATTTGCGTTAAATGATGGTTGAATAATTTAGACATGTAGGTAGAACTGCATAGTGCTATTAGTAGTATATTTGCATGTTTCGTATATGCAATTAATACTATCTTGCATCGAAGGAACACTAAAATTGAGACTGTCATATTGCTAGAAATACACATGATATCAATGACATAAATATTCATGATATTATTCCATCCTTTTCAAAACATTCAAATACACTAATTTTGTATTTTTAAGAGGTGAATAGCATAAATAGCTTTTTTAAGAAATGAAGCACTAAATACAGGATAGTAAATAAAAAGGAACTTGTCCTTTATTCAGAGGAATAAAGAAAAGCTCAATCAACAGAATGAAATATGCGTTATAGTACATAACACAATTTTTATGTAATAAATAATATAAATATGTACTATTTCTATATAAAATACAAACATTCGTTTTCACATTTGTATGATCCAATTTCACCTTTCACCTTTCACCTTTCACTTTAATGCAGAACTTATATAGTAAATCATTGATAAACGTGTATTTTCAAGTATTTTTTCCGTTTTTCATAATGTACAATATGAATTTTCCGTTGTTGATGACTGGACTTAAAATTTTTAGGCATCTCCTCAAAACAATATCCAAATACTTCTTTTATATGCATCTACTCTGTTGCAAAGAGATTCACTCATGACATCGAATTCTTGTAAATACAAAAGTAGGTTTTACAACGTAAAATTTGTTCACAAATGTTAATTTTAGGACTTACATCCATTAAGATGATATGCATACTTTTATTTTTCCTGATGCGAAGGCCCATAATATCTGAGACCTTATTATTTGTCATTACCTTTGTTACATCATTCTTTTACTAACATGATCAGAATTATCAGGCTTACCAAAATTAGTGTCCTTTTGATAACCATCTAATATTCTTTTATAATTCTTTAAGTGCCTTTTAATAATCAACTTATGAATCTAAATCTCTAATAATTTTAAGATATCTAACCTAATCTAACTGAGTTTTAAATTGCCAATTATGTGCAAATGGAGGTCTTAATTTCAATTTTGTTGAATTTCGGATATATCGTAGAGGAGAGGGTCCTGAGTAACGTCCACTTCGTTCGAGGCGTGGGATGATCGTGGTCCAAAAGTTATGATAAAAAGATAATTATAAAATTACATGTACTTCAACATAAGCGGTTAAGAATGAAATTGTATTTGTATAGAATTGCGATCATAATAGTGATAAGCTAAGGTTAGGTTACGTTAGATTATGCTATGTTAAGTTAGGTTAGGTTCGGTTACGATAGGTTAGGTTCGGCTAGGCTAGATTCCATGAGTGGTTGGTGGGATCTCAGATCCTTCTAAATATTTAACCTAACTTAACTTTTGAATCATGGTAGTTTCTTGCCTTAAATAAAGTGCATGTTACTCAGGGCCATCGCCTCTAAAACATAACTCAAGGTCAAGGTCATCGGAGTTGAGGCTCTCCTTTGTGCATAATTACTTTCAAATCTTATTACAACTGTATAATTCGAAATTTCCAGAAAAAATTCCTAAAAAAATCGATGCAGAAAGTAAGGAAAGGAGCCGCATTAGATTGAAATATGAAAACGAAAACCACTGGGCAAATACAATAATGAAAAGCATTGTTTTGAAATAATAATTCACACAAGCCTTTAGTATCAAAAGCTAACTGAGCTATTTCGTAGAAACTTTCTCTCTAATAGCGGAAGCGAATTCGCCGGTATAAGAATCGGTATAACGATGATGCGTAAATAAAATGCGCCGTTAAGTTGCTTAATTGGCAAAATGTACGATACACACCCCGTTGTCTGGGACAAGTTGAATTTACGGCTGGCCTGCCGGTAAAGTCCAGCGTACTAATTAACTTTTATAAATACTTCATACGTTTTCGTAATAACGATGACTTGGCAACAGATGGCAACACGCTCCACATGTCCACAATGCGGAAATTCCGAAATTGCACGAACCTGTACCAAACACATGCTCAAAATATGTAATTATGTAAATCTGCGAACGTAACGGTGTATTTGTTTTTCAGATTAACAAACTCGCACTAGTGAATGCGTCGTTATATTTGCTAATGGTTTGTCCAAAGATTGTGCGTGCGAACTGCATTTGACGCAACCTGAACCTACATACACCTGAAATTTTGATTACTATGAACAATGAAAGTACTGATACTACTAATACGTAATCTGAAATCTAGTTTGATAATAGGACTAATTTGAAAATACAGTGACTCACAAAAGAATTTGAACGCTTACTATCTATGAATATGTCGTGTGTTATGGGAAATATTCTGAATTTTCGTTAACACTCTAATAAGATACGACTATCGTAATTATATTGGTAAAATTTGTAACCAATCCGAAAATACGAACTAAGAACTAATTAAATAATAATTAATAATAATAATCCGACAATTTATATAGAGATTTAGAAGATGCTTATTACAATCATACACTTACAATTAATAGAAAATTAATAACGTATAATTATCGTCAAAGATGGCCTCACTACACACTATGACTTATTGATCTAATGCATAATTGATTGTTTAAATACTTTGATGTTCATTGCAGGGTATGTATACAAGATGGCTCGACTAAATGAGATCACCCAAATATCTGCCTTATTTACGATTGTATAATATGAACAAATTTCTCAAGAGTTAAACTCAAGATAAAATTTAATTATTTCAAGAGACACATGCAAAGGTGAACAAATTTTTGTCTCAACGTTATTGTTCACAAGATTTCAAAGTTATCGGTATATTTTTATCGAACCCTGTATTTTTTCATCCATCAAATAATGCTTCCTTTTCTCTATATAAAAATATTCAGATACTTGTGTCCGGAAGTGTTTAGTTTAAAAGATAGTTTGATTTTAGTTCTGTAAAACTTGGCGTGTGAAAAACAAGGGAAGGAAGTGATACTCTTGAAATTATGTTTTTCTTGTCTTTCATACATTACAGTTGGTGCATTGATGTAAAAAAAATATGTAGAGTTCCATTCGTAAAGACACTGCTGATCTTGAAATCTCCTAAAAAAGCGAGTTTGAGAAAAATTTCTTCTACCATTACACGTGCCTTTTGAAATAGTTTAACTTTGTTCTGAAAAGTTGTTTCATACGATCATAAATGAAGCGGATATTTAGGTGATCTCGTTTAACTGGGACACCCTGTATGCTTGCAATAAATGTCTCGTAACTTCTATGTATACGTATTAGTGTGACATACTCAACTACAATTACTCTATTACAATTACTAATTAGAGTAGCCCGACTTTTTCTAGTAGTCTGATACTTTCCGTCAGCCCGATACTTCGGATACGATTCTTCAGACAAACCATAAGTATAATATAAGTTAGAAAAAATTACATTCGTAATACATATGTGTGTGCACATAGTTTAAGTAACATGAAACTAATAGCAAACACTTTTCGTAGCTATTGTACGTATTTAACAATTTTACGTAAAATTGTTAAAGTAAATTTTGGAATTGTTGCGATTGGGGAGGGAGAATTGTACGTATTTTTAAAGCATAACAAACATCATTTAATTTTTCGAAAAGTGTGTATTAGAGAAAAATAAGTAAAATAATACAAAATAGAAGCTTTTTAAATGGTGTCATTGACTTCCTTTTTATTTTAAAAACGAGCCATGCAATGTGGCATTGTTATAAATTAAGGATCGTAGGAAAAGAACATGTTAAGCAATTTTAAGATCTAATGTGCCGTCGATATATAGTTCCATAGCAATAACAAAATTATCTTTTTTAATCGATTATGTGATTAAATATGTATTTTGCACTCCGTTGAATATTTCAAAAATATCGATAATTATCTATTATTAGGATACTTAGGAAATATTGAACCCAGGAACTTGTTTTATTTCCAACCACAATATTTCAGTCAACGATTGATATGAAAATCAAAAAATCAAAAAATATTACTTGTCAGTCTTTTGTTCAAGTACGTCTCAACTATTATAAAGAAATAAAGTAATTGTCATAGCAAACTATTATTTAAAACGCTTTTGAAAAATATATCATTTTTCCAAGATGAAGTTCTGCTTTTACATTAGCCGCTAATTCGAAGAAAGGTCAAAGAAAAGTAGAACATGTTTGCTATAGATATATGCACAAGGAGGAGTATATAAGTACCTTAAATTACCCATTATTTCGCCTTTTTATCACTTTCACATTTGCATAGGGAACAACGAAATAATATGTTACAGTAAACATTGACAACTCTCATGTATATTGTATTACTGTGTTGTATGTCGCTGGTAACCTTAGAAGTTGATGCGACATTCATAAATAAATAAATAAAATAAACATGGTGTAGTAGTCTAAGGCAGATTATGGGAAAAGTAGAGACGGAAATCAGAATGTAGATATACCATGACAGAAAGTAAATAAAATGTAGCTTCATATTGAACGAGAGCATATATATAAATGACACATACTTCGATGTGGTCTATTGCTCGCGATATTTTGCTGTCTAGACACTTGTTGTTCTTGTTGCGATCGATACCTTCGACTACTGTCAGTCGTCTACCCTCGCTTTTAGTGCATCTTTCTACGTCTACATTTATATTTCGGACTGTTCGATCCCCTACATTATTTTAGAATATCTTCAATTGACTTAGCTTTCGTATGTAGAATAATTTTTCGGATAGTAGATTCCTTGTTTTTCTTGGAATCAATTCAGGAGAATTGATATTGCCATTATCACACCACTTTATATTATTCTATGTATTACTGTTATTTAGTTCCTTCCAATTTAACTTATGCATCAGAATTATAATCATATTAATACAGAAAATGTAGTAACTATAATATATTCTATGTAGGAATATTTATTTATTTATACGAGTCATTCGTCCGATATTTTATACTCTTCAAGTACATACATCAGAAATATTGATTGTATTAAATTTTGATAATAATTAAATTGGAATGTTGGTATAATTATCGGTAAGGAACAAATTATAATATATGTTATAATATTTACAATTTAGAAATGCTCTACAGTTATAACTATAATTCAAATGATTATATATTAGAGTAGTTTAAATTTATTTAAAAATTGATTTAAAATAGTTTAAATAAATTAAGATATATTTAATACAATAATGTTTTATCGAGCAATTAATTTCACTTTTCAAATTTATTAAGTTAATTTATTTGTTAAGTTAGGTACTAAATAATACAATCATTTGCATAGCCATCTTGAATTCATATTTCGAACAAAATTACAAAACATACGGAAACATATGAAAATATTAAATAATATATATGAATATACGAAATGTGCAAATACATTTCCATGTAAATAAATTGCAAAGTTCTTATTGAATTACTTAATAAGATTTTGTTTCCCTTGCTGGATAAAGGAAGAGAAGATTATTTCGTAAGAAGAGCATTCGAATTTCCAGAAATAATATTTAGAAAGCACTTTCACGTAATAAGCTATCGCGTCTTAAGAAATTTCCTGCCTAATTTCCTTGCTTAACGTTATCTTGCATAGCTTCCTTTCTCATGTTATTACTTGCTGTTGAAAGATTCAAATGTATCTCAGTATCAAATCACAATTTCTTACGTTCAAACACCTACATCAATCGCCAAGTACGTTTATTGATAGAATATCTAAAGGAAAGTGACTACGATTTATAGTATCATAATTTAATAGTTGTATAATTTCAGCAGATATTTTAATGTATTGTTCAGTAATACAGGGTGGTTGGTAACTGGTGGTACAAGCGGAAAGGGGGTGATTCTACGCGAAAAAAGAAGTCGAAAATATAGAATAAAAATTTTTCGTTCGAGGCTTTGTTTTCGAGAAAATCGACTTTGAATTTTCGCTCGGTACGCGTGCGGTACGTTATAACGATTCGCGTAGAATCACCCCCTTTCCGTTTATACCACCAGTTACCAATAACCCTGTATATTGAGTTATTGGAAAAATTCATAGTGTTTTTATTATAAATTTTTATGAAATAATGAAATAGTGTGACAAACAATCTTTTTAATCGGATGTTAAAGAGAATCAAGAAAAAGGTTGAAAATTCGTTAATGAAATAGTTTTCTTCTGATCAGTGAGATAATACACCTCGCATATCCAAGAAATTTTGAATCATAACTGGAGTGTTCACTTGTATCTGTTTACTTTTATTTTTATTGAAACCAAATTTTACACGTTAATGACCAATGAATTCAAGTTTCCTGAACTCATGATCATCCGAACGTCATAGCGTTTAGATCGTTGAACTCGTCTTGACATCAGCTACGATGCTATGAAGCTAAAAATATATAGTGTCATTTAAAAGAGTTACAGCGATATTGACTGTTTATAGAAAGAGGCATTTTTTGTAATTTTAAGTATTGTAGTTTATAGCTGACTCAAAATGGATCAATGTTTGTCTGAAACACCTTTTTGTTACGTTATCGAAGTGCTTCGAAATCGCGCTCACGATTTTCCAAAACATTCTGTATATACAGGATGGTTGGTAACTGGTGGTACAAGCGGAAAGGGGAATATAAATTTTTTTCTTTAATTTTTTTCTTTTTTTTTAAATTTTTCCATCGAGACAACGATCTACAGTGAGATCCGTTATAACGAGACGCGATAAAGTGCACGCGTACCGAGCGAAAATTCAAAGTCGATTTTCTCGAAAACAAAGCCTCGAACGAAAAATTTTTATTCTATATTTTCGACTTCTTTTTTCGTGTAGAATCACCCCCTTTCCGCTTGTATCATCAGTTACCAACCACCCTGTATATTAGTATTTCGTCCAATCCTGGACTTGATCGTTACAAACATCAAAAGTTTAATTTTTCGCGTATTGGGATTTCAGTATTTCTCACATGCCATTTGTAACTTCGACATTTCTGCAATCTGTCAGATGTCGATGTATTCTCCGTTTCTTTTCAGAAGGTTAGAGGAAAAATTGTCATCGCACGAGTTTTTGGGAAAGGTCGTAGATTTATTTTGGGTTTGATGTTATAGTATTGTGTGTTATATTTCAAGGGTTGGAAAGGTAACCGGTATAGTCGCAAGCTATAACGAAACTGTTCGAATCGAGTTAGTGAAACCATTTGTTTGGTCGTCTGTGTGGAAGCGCTCATTTCCGCTCCGGAAGTTCGCCGTTCTTGGTAAGTAAACAGTAACTGAACTTGATTGCTGGGACAAGTGATGCATGCGCAATTTCGTGACCTCGTAAAAATTTCATAGAAGCATCGAACTACACGGCGCATGGTAATTGAATTTTTATTACCACGCGTCTTTGTGAAAGCTCTCAAGAATGCACGATCGGGAATGAAACTCGGAAGAAGAAGTTCACAAGGACACCATTCGGAAGAGACACTCGATTATTTTCGGCTTGTTGACAATTCCTCTGTACATAAGGTACATACGTACTAACATTCAGCGTGCAAAGTTACGTATATTTATATACTACGGTTTTATCTGTTACAAGTTTAACTGGAGGGGAACAAAATACTATCTTTCTTCAAATATTTGCAGCTTATATTTTCTACTTGTGACAATGTACTACTCGATAAAAATTTCTAGCAGGAACAGCCGCTCTATAATTGTAATATATAATTGTTCTAAAGATATTTTATTCCAAGAAGGAAATAAGTTGACGTACTATTTTAAATTTTGTTTCTCTTAAGATACACGTAAACGTTTTTGCACTAAAATATTAATTATTATCAACGATCATTTTACATATAGTTAAACATTTATAATTATTACATGTGATAGTATTTTTAAATATAAATGTTAAATATAAATTACATTCTCAAATGTAATATGCTGAAGCTGTATGTTACAGAAATTAATACAGATCATTTATGGAAAATGGATAATATTTCGAAAGAAGGGAAAGATCGATTAATAGTATAGGAACTAAGAAGATATTTTATTTTTTTACGGTGAGTGATCATATCCGACGTCATATCCAAGAAGCTGTTTTACACGAATGAATAGAAAGAGATTACATTGTGTATGCTCTTTCGCAAACATTTCTTCCATGAAATAAAATTTGAATTGCTTTTGCTTCAGAAACGAAACTACATGTAAGGAAAAAACGATATTTTCAAGCCAAATAATATCATATCGACTATGAAATATGTTTCATACTAATATGATCGAATTCTAATAGAAGAAAATTTATAATAGTCTGTTACAAAATTTGAAATGGACTGGAGTAAAACTATATATTAGGTTGTCCCAAAAGTATCTTTCATTTTATAAAGGAATATGATCCATTGATCCATTTTGTTCTATTGGAAATGGAAGAAACTTTTGGGACAACCTAATATCTTACAACAGGACAGTAATCTTAGTCTAAAAACTTTTTGAAGAAAGGAATATTAAAGCTCCCAAATAAGAAAAATAAATAAGTCTTGACAATCTTTAATACGTTAAACAGTTAAACAGATCTTTTTACTATAATTGGATGTATTAATGTAAGATATATATTACATTGGATAAAGCTTTAAACACTGTTCTTTTTTCATTAAAAATTTCACATCATCGCCGATAATATACAAAGTTAATACAGATCTAGATTGTACTAAAATATTTTGTTAACTTGTGCTTTGTATCAATACTTACAATTGGTTAAAAGTGAATATACACTGCCTCGAGAATATATTTGAACATTTTTATGTACAAGTAGATATATACTGTAATGTGTTATATAAAACATTTGAAATTTCAATAACTTGTAATGAGATTACTACTGGCATGATTATATTGGGAAAATGTGAAACCAATCTGACAATATACATGTTAAGGCTTACTGATATAATGGGAAATTATTTTAAATACTTCTATAATCTTTTGCAATGTATATACAGGGTGGTTGGTAACTGGTGGTACAAGCTGAAAGGGGGTGATTCTACGCGAAAAAAGAAGTCGAAAATATAGAATAAAAATTTTTTTTTTAATTTTTCCATCGAGACAACGAGACGTGATAAAGTGCACGCGTACCAAGCGAAAATTCAAAGTCGATTTTCTCGAAAACAAAGCCTCGAACGAAAAATTTTTATTCTATATTTTCGACTTCTTTTTTCGTGTAGAATCACCCCCTTTCCGCTTGTACCGCCAGTTACCAACCACCCTGTATACTTGTACTAAAAATCTTGTGAAATTGTTATATATATTTTTAAATTTGCTTCAAAAATAAATATAATTATGATCGTTGAGTGCCGTTACAGTGCTAATGAAATTCTGAAATATTTCCTATAATATAAAAGGTGTCTACAAATGTTCGAATATTTTGCCTGTGGGCGTGTGTAGTTTAAGCTTTTTTCTTTTTTTTTTTTATTTATTAAAATTACAATCAATTCTCGCGTTGAGAATGTAGTTTAAGGTGAATTTAAAAACCGTTCTAGTAACCGTTGAAAAATGTGCTTTTAAAGGTCGTAAATGGCGACACGCGGTCCGAGAGGTTCGGCTCTGCAGTTCAGTTGTCGTCGCTGAAGTTTAATTGCAAAGTAATTGTGCAGAAATGAAGATTTATGGAACAAACTGTTCTCGTTGATATCCCGACAGTGGATTTAAAGCAATGTTGTTCCCCAAATCGCGTAAATGCTACTTTCTTTCTGCTTGAAAAAGAGAGATTTACTTTTATATGTCTTACTGAATCCATAGCTTCGCAATGGCAGCGAAACGGACGGTAATATTGCGAAGAAAAAATTATCTTTCTACGACCATAAAACGAGTGGCACACAAAAATAGTCATTCTAGTCGATGATTGATATCTGGACACATTGATTGACTTACAGTAGCACTTTGAATGTGACCAAAGTTCAAATTAATGATAAATTAATAATTAAAAGCAACACTTATTATCTTTCTATAGAATTAGCAGACTATAAATTTAAATTATCTATTATAATTATAAGACATAAGAATAATATATTTTACTACATTTACTACATTTAATATCATTATGCTGCCATCAACGTTAGAAAACTTGTTATCAATTCAGAAGAATCTTCTTAACTTAACATGGTTCAAAAATTCAAAAATAGAGATAAAGAATTTGTTACGAGCGCCAATTCTATCATTGCATTTATGTTGATAAAAATCAATTTACTTACTCATTTAATAATACTTACTTATAAATTATACTTATCTATAATAAGTATTAACTTATTATAAATAATTAGCCATGTCACTGCGCCACGCCAGAAAAAGTTACTGAAAATTCTCAGTGCGAGAATGGATTGTAAATTTTAATAAATAAATAATAAAATCGCGTGATAATACCACATAGTAGAGCCCTCCTTATCCGAACATAATATTTCTCAGTAACGTACACCTTTTGCCGTTTTATATACAATATATTTCTTCTTTTATTGGATTCAGTGAATTCGGACTATAAGACTTTAACATGGAATTAATAGAGTTCGAACTATCGAAACAAAATACGACATAGATAATTAAAAATTCAAAAGTGTCGTATAAGTACGACAGAATTAACAAGAATACATGGTCTTGTGGACAGGCACAATCGCAGGCATTATAAAACAAAAACGTGATAATGAAAATGATCTAAAGCACGTAGATTCCTTTGATGCTGGCAAAAGTATAAAAACCCAAAATATACTGATATAATGAAATGGTTTCATCGCGATAAAGACGATAATAATGGCAATTTTGCACAAATGGAAATAGCAAACGAAAGCGGTAATGAAGAGGTGCCTTCTCATACCGTGGCATTCGAAAAGGAGCTTCAGTGGTTCGAAGTACGAAAAGAATCTCTGTGTAGTTATTTATGTTGAAGAATTACGCGACTTATTGCCAGCAGCCAAGAAGATATAGGATCCATAAATATTTAAAGAAGCTATCAATTAATCTTAATTTATATTTGAATAGAATAGAAACTTCGTATCAAAAACGTGATTGTTCCATTATCCGAACAGTCTTATCTCCATATTAGTTCGCATAAGCAAGTCTCTACTGTATTATATTATACATAATTGAGTGATTGTAAAGGATAAACTCATTGCAGCTCGAGTTATCCGTAATTTTGTAATTAAATATATGTAGATTTTGTTAAAAATGAATAAGTATCGGATATTTTTGATCCTTCAACAGTAGTAAGTATATAAATATATGCATGTACACATATATCAGATTTTGAAGCGATGTTTTGCAGAACGTCCTGAAATTTCATCTGTGAAATAGATACTAAACGCTTAACTCTTTTATCACGAATCAATGTTTACAGAAGAACATTCTAATTGCTTTATCCATTACGCTACCCATCATTCTGTGCTCCTGTAAGGGTTTCCATTTCACGTTGTATAAAGCGTTATTTATTTCCAAAGTGCCAAATTAATTAATATTAAAATAACATTATTTTGGTGTAATTTTGGTAAATGTTCACAAAAACCGATTTCGATAATTTTGCAATATGTAGTCAAGGTCATCACTCTGAGTAGTGTCGTGAGTTTAGTAATCTTACTTCATTTTATTTATTTTATTTGTTTCATCTATTTATTTATTTACTTTTTTATGGTAAAATTATTTTGTATTTTGATACAGTAACATCAACAAGTGAAAGCGCGAGTGAGGGAACTCTATATCTTTACTCCGAGAAAAACCTAACCTCACTTACCCCAAATCTAATTTTAAGTTAAAGGTTAGGTGTGGGTTATCTGGGTCATCTTAAAGAAAAGTCTCGGTTATTCACACTCTATTAAGTGTAAATGGTGTTCGGAATGAACACTATTGTATGAACTTTTTTTAATAACAGCTTTTTGATAAACTGCAACCCTCAATTAAAACAACACTTCACAAGACTACTCAGGATGATAACCTCGACGGAATATTAAAAAATGATCAAAATTCGAGGTGACTCCTCCCTTAATATTTTTATATGTATATGGCGGAATCATACAAAGCAAGTGAATAGTTTATTATCACACTTTGTTCATTTAGCATTCGGTAAATTAATTTAGCTTAAATTTAAAATATCGATGTTAATTACACAGTATTATTCAATGTCTTGTTGAACGTTGATATTTCTCATATTTTTGATTTGTTACAGAAGCTACAAGCACTAAAATTTCTAATTTTTCTGTTACAGATAATAGATACATTATGATATATTATATTTTGCCAAATTATATTTCATCTCATTTTAAACTAGAATGATTCTAAATTTCAACAAAAAAATGTAGGGAAGGAAATACTTATTTTTGAATCTGATATAATTAAACATTATTATATACTAGTAACATCTGTATGAAGCTTCTATACGAAGAATTTACTAACATTGTAACTTATGTAATTCGATTTGTCATGAAACATTCGTATCTGTTCGAAATTATTTGTGGAGGATTGGTCGTTGTTAGGTTGAGCGAAATAACGAGAGCGAAATATTGCTGTCGCAGTCCGTAAAATATATTTTGAATAAATAAATAAACAAATAAATAATTTACAGACGAATTCATGAGTCGTTGGTACAAATACAAATTGCGGAATAAATATTCGATAAATACTCGTTTATACTCGTTGATGCTTTTCGATACTGTTCGAAACTCTCGCTCGCGATCGCATCGTTTATTTATACAGGTCGGGGGAGAACCGGAAAATTCGAATTCGTCTACGTTTAACGATTGTATTTAGCGGCGACATTGTTTTGTCCGGAGTTTATTTGTTCTTACATTACTTGTAACCTAACGGTCTTCATACTGCGAGGCAAAAAAACATGATTTGAATTGCTCTCTAAATCATGTGCCGCCAATTAATAATAATTACCGTCTACTAAACTTTCATTTAACACGATATTATAAAATAAAAAAAGAAATATATACAGGGTGGTTGGTAACTGGTGGTACAAGCAGAAAGGGGGTGATTCTACGCGAAAAAAGAAGTCGAAAATGTAGAATAAACATTTTTTTTTTTAATTTTTCCATCGAGACAACGATCTACAGTGAGATCCGTTATAACGAGACGCGATAAAGTGCACGCGTACCGAGCGAAAATTCAAAGTCGATTTTCTCGAAAACAAAGCCTGAAACGAAACATTTTTATTCTATATTTTCGACTTCCTTTTTCGCGTAAAATCACCCCCTTTCCTCTTGTACCATCAGTTACCAACCACCCTGTATATTATATAATATTTGGCCCGATCATCGTGCTACGAACTGTGCCCGTAATATTTACGTTTGGCCCGATCATCGTGCTACGGGCTATGCCCGTAGTTGTAGGTTAAGGGGTTAACATTAAGTTAATAATACGTATTAACTATGAGTAAAACAAAGAAATTTTCGCATCTGTATGATACAATTCTGATAAATTTCTCTGTTTTAATTCTCTTTTGATTCTTTTGTTAACTTTTTTTGAATTTTCTGACGATAATAAAGTACTCGATAAATAGAGACGGAGTACAATCGTTTTTACAAGATTGAAACTAAAAGTATCATTTTCTGAAGGAGAGAGATGTCTCGTTTACGAAAGTAATGGCGCATTTACGAGTATTCTTAATTTCTTCATTTAAACTTGCTAATTTTTAGTTTGCCAGTTTGTTTAAAAGATCAATAAAGCAGAGTGACATGAAACGTATTCTTTTGATTGATGATTTTCATTCTTTTCTCCTACGAGACCTAAAGAGATAAAGAGAAAAACAAAAAAAATATATGTCGGGTTAACATTAGGATTTAAGGCGCGTAATGATTCTTCGTTTGAATTAGCCATTGTTTTACAAAACAGAGAATATATTTACGCGAATAAACAAGATTTTACAAAATATTATGAATAATGAGTTTAATAAATGATAAGATTAACAAACGATAAGTTTAATTAATGATTAGATTAAAGAATAATAAGTTTAACGAACAATAAGAGGAACGAATAATATGTCTTACGAATAATGAATTTAACGAATAATGAGATTAACGATTGATAGGTTTTATGAATAATGAATTTAATTTACGTTATTAACAATGTTCCGGGGTTCAAACGAATCCACGGTCAACGGGATAGCTCTTTACTATGCGTAGAATAATTTTAAACACAAAAATACGAATGCCGAGACACTCGATAAATTGCTCGATGTATCACTTTCCAAGGCGATTACACGAATGAATATCTGATGAAAATCTTTTTCGCTATACGACTGCATTTGTTTGTTATATGCTCGCTGGAGACATCGAGAAGGTTCCAATCGTTGTTGCTAGGCAATTTCTGTCAAAAGTTTGTTGCATACTCTTTGGAAACATCGAGAAAGATCCAAACGCCGTTGCTAGGCAGTTTCTGTCTGGAGATTGATTCCTAATACAACGTGTGTCCCATTATATCGACATCTCTAAAGTACAATTCTATGTGATTTCTAGGGAGAACAATACAACCGATCCACACCTTCGTCAGGCAAAACGTTTATCCCGTGACCGTGGCTACGTTCGGCGACCAGTTGTCACCTCGAACTCACTTTCGCTTTCACAAATATCAAACAATTACAAATGACAATTGCTTAATTACAGTTATGATAAAATCTAGGCTAAAGCATTAGAAGGCTTCCTCAAAATTGCAAAGGAAAGGCTCCGGTTTTCCTTTCATCTCCGACATATATATTATTATTAACAATGTAATAATAGAAAAAGAAAATAATAATGGATGCTTTGGGATTTAAAATGTGTAACAATCTCTAATTCAGCTGTTTTCATTCGAAAACAACGAATTCTGGTTCTTTTGATTCAAAATCAGAAGAATTTTTTAACAAGGATCTAATTACCAGAAACTTCAATAAACAAACTTAAAATTGATCACACCAAACTCACACACGCCTATTTAATCTGAAAATCTAACTCACCAATCTGTGATATCTGCAATTGTCAAATTATCGTCGAACATTAAATTGCCTTCGATACAATTACTTTCACAAACAAATACCAGAACAAAAAAACTTGAAATGAAAACCTCTGCGATAAAAATCAAGTTTCAAGAAAATCTTCTCTCTAAAAGACATATGTATCATTATCAACAATATATAATTAGTAAATCTCTTTCTGTTTACATTGCCGTCGCTAATAATCACACAGTTGCAGTTGATGTTAAAACCTACATAAAAAAATTGCATAGCAAGCGAACAATACACTTTACGTAAAATAAATAGCACAAAGCGCTAATAATAATATTAACTATATTGAAATGAAATAATCATGACTCTCTTATGGCCATGTGACCGCAATTGCGAAAATATACAAATTCATATAACAATTTACTTTGAAAAGTAAACGTGAATATCAAAATATTGCACAAAGCTTCAACACGAACGTCGAATTTATTGTAAATCAACAATCCTAACAATGACCCTGGATCTTTTAGCTTATTGAATGAGTTCCGACCGAGCAGCTTCATTTAATTACCCAAGCAAACAATGAATATATTCTGTTATTGTCCCAGATTTAAGCTGATTATTCTGATTTCATCGCATTTGTATTTCTCCTTTTGCCAAACACAATGGTCACCTTTCATAGGGAGAACGAGAGTACAACGAGCTGGATATTTACGCGTCTTATCCAATTTAAGGTATCCAATCTCAGGCTAAATTGAGGTATTGAAAAAGTACAAAAGAAACTTGGACCACTGCGTATTCGTCCATTTTACACTAGCTACCCTTTCTGAAACGCTGTTACCGTTTAGTTAGAAGTCAACGAGCGCATTTCTTCTTCTGTTGCTCAAAAAAGAAGAACTCCCTCGTTCGTCTGTCAATATGATAAAAAGTAAAACGTCGTGAAGCTGGAGACCTTCGAACTTTCTCTCTCTGCCTCTCCCTGTTCCTTTTGTCAAACGAACAGAACGCTTCTTACCGGAATCAAAAGCTAACCAGTGATCTTTATTCCCGCTATAATATGTCATTATATGAAATTCTACTTCGTCAAAGGAATAATCGTTTGAAAGGAATGTTTCATTCATCTTAAAACGGATTTCCCCACTACAAACGAGATCTTTCAGTTCAAAAATTTCACTCATTGCTCTCTGTCCCATTAATATCTTGCTGAGATATTCCATTAAAATGTTGAAAATTTAACGTCTTACTAGTCTGTAATATTTCATAAATTTCGTTCGTTACTATTTTATACTATACAGGGTGGTTGGTAACTAGTGGTACAAGCGGAAAGGGGGTGATTCTACGCGAAAAAAGAAGTCGAAAATATAGAATAACAATTTTTTTTTTAATTTTTCTATCGAGACAACGATCTACAGTGAGATCCGTTATAACGAGACGCGATAAAGTGCACGCGTACCGAGCGACAATTCAAAGTCGATTTTCTCGAAAACAAAGCCTCAAACGAAAAATGTTTATTCTATATTTTCGACTTCTTTTTTCGCGTAGAATCACCCCCTTTCCGCTTGTACCACCAGTTACCAACCAGTCTGTATAATAAATACAATAATATTGTATACTGAAATATAGGAGGTATTCGTTTAAAAAATGGAAACGAATACAAACTTATTATACTATGTTAAGAAGCTGCGACGTAATACCTTGTTCGAACGATAAGTAGAACGGTTGATTCCATTTCGCATTTCCGCCGAGAAGCATTTTCCCGTGATTCCAAATATTTGCTACACAGCTGCTTCACGCGAGAATAACTTCATAATGCAACAGTAGCTATGATAGTCCCTGGCTGTTTATGATGCGAGATCGACAGTCGAAGTAAATCTACTTGAAGAACTTCTTGTTTCACTTCCCTAGGTCGAAACTTAAGAAATCCTTTGGGCAGTTTCAACGAAACTCGAAAGCCAGAACAGTTTTATATCATCGCGCGGATACTTACACTTCAGATATGTTTAAGAAAAGTTGCCTGTTTGCTTCGGTTCTTTCGAATGAGAGAGAAGCCGACTGGTAGCTGGCTTGATAAACGAGAAGAAAAGTACGAATCGAATCTAGCTAACGACGTCTTTCCTCTCTTTTTTTTTTGCGAAAAACTTGAGTTCTGACGATATCTTCCAAGCAAATCGAATGTTCGACCGCTTTGCAAAACTTTAGAAACATTTCTACAACGACGAACCATTTTCTCTAAACGGAGGTAGCGAATGCATGGTTTGACGGAAATTTAATTCTACTCGTTGAAATTTCCCATTTTGAAATTAACTGTTCCATACTAATAAAACGATTTGTGTGAGAGTAATGAAACAATTTGTTCTATTGAAGCTGCTGTTTTCGTAATTATATAGTATTTAAAAATTTTAACAAGCGATACAGTTACGTGGAAATATATTTACGGAAAGTATTTATCTTGTTTCATTAGGCGATTTATATAACCATTAATTTTTATTGTTTAAAACTTATTTATGTTATTATATTTCAAACGCCTGATTTTTAATTTTTGTGATATATTTCATTTAACTTTGTCTCAAATATTAATATTTACAACAATGTGTACATACATTAATAAAGATCACATGTTGAATTTTCTTTTGTCGTTATGTATGTAATTTTATTCTATTACTATCGTTTAATTTTTTGTTATCATATAATTTAGGCCTCCTTATGAACTTATACAAGCTTCACAATGATCATAATATCGTAATTTATAAATATTTAATTTTTTACGACTGTCTTCATATCCGTGAGTATAATTTTCATTCCTCTATTAATTGCTATTAATTTTGTAAATCCTCGAGTCTCTAATACTCAGTTTTCAGCTAATTTTTAATTTTTACATTCTGTAAGTCAGTTAGCTCGCAATGTTGTGCATGTCTGGTATATTTCTTTCATAACTCCACATTTTTGTAGATCATTTATGTTAATCAATCGTTATTGATTCTTATACACTTTCGGGAGCACTGGTAGCAATTCAACAACAAAATTAACTATGATACAAAAATACGCGGTATTCTGTTTCTTGTATAAAAAGCAAACAAATTTTATTGAATCAAAAATCTAAACAGTTTAGCAAATAGATGGGCGATGAAATCTAAATATACATATTCGCGATCAATACTTTTATCAATTAATTTAGTTCTCTTCGAAAAGTATATAATGTTACCAATACAATAATAAAAACTTTATTTTTATTTCAGTTATTTCTTTTTATATACAGGTTGTCCGAAAATATATGCGAGACACTTATAGGATCCTAGGTACCAAGATAATGAGAAAAATTTATGTATATACGAAGTTGTTTAAGGTTTATGTTTCAAGCTGCACAGATAGACGATAGTATTGTAGGAATGTTTATTATAAATTAACAGAAAAGACAGTATGATAAACACAATATTGTAACACTCTCACAAAACCGAATATAATATCGCGCTTCACGAATTCGCTTATCACTATTTCTACGTCACAGCAACACGATGAACTTCTCTCGACCACGATTAATTCAACTCTGACAGCATTACCACGCTCATTTTTTCCCTTAACAAACTTTGGTAACGCTCACAACACTCCTTGACAACATTAACATATCCTGACAACGTTTATAAACAATCAGCCACGTCTTTCCCTAACGTCACACCATCCCACAGTATTTTATGCTAGAAATGTATTGGTATCAATGAATGAGCTGACAGTTCCTTTTCTCAGACTCCAACGCTCTTCTCACTTGAATATAATAATCGAAATTCTATCAAATTCTGTCATTTTGTGTTGGTTTTGAGGATTTTGAAACGAGAAACGTGAAGCAAATGAGATAAAGAGAATGGTTCGTCAGCTGATTCGACGATATTTATCAGTATATGTATTTCTGAAGCAAAATTGAATTGTTTATAACTTGAAAAATAAGCTTCAAACAGCATTTTTATATTTGAACTCCTTTCATCGTCTTGATATGTAAAATCGACCCTGCAAATATCTTCCACATATTTTGCGACACGCTGTATAAATTTGGACTACTCATTTAAAGATTTACTGCTAGTAATATAGCAAATTATAAATTTATCTGAAAGAAATAAAACAAATTTTTATGTTCCGAATTCAAAATACCAATACTGTAGACAATTAATTCTGAAAGATAAAGCTCCAATAAGAGAAACTGTCAGCATCTTTGAAAATGTGTTGCATAACATTGACAGAGACTTGAAGAAGATCAATCTTTTTACTCCAACATTCATCTATGAGCGTTTTTCAGGGCTTTAGGTTCTATAGAAATCAGAACAATACGACAACAAGTAGTTGGCAGTTGGGAACTGTGCTTCAGGTTATTGGCAAAAATCATATAAACGATGCAAACAAAAATATATATGTCGGATTTGTCGGGTTGGCGTTAGACTTAGGGGCGCGTTGCGTATCTTCATTAGGACAAGCCATCGTAGTTGCTCAATGGAGATTATATTTACAATTATATGTACAAGTGTTGATTTAACAGGGTTTAACAATTAAACGTGGTAATTAGACACTCTTGATGTAAAAGACAATGTTCTTAGGTCCAATAACGAATCCACGGTCAACGGGAAAACTCTTTGTACAATTGAATATATTTTGAAACGCAAAGTGACGTTAGCTGTGACGCTCGGTATCTTTCTGACTGACTGACAAGACGATGCGTGTGAACTCTCCAAGGTGATCACAAGAATAAAAGACTGATACGATCGCATTTGTCAATTGCATATTGACCGGGGATATCGACAAAATTCCAGGCGCCGTTACTAGGCAGACCCGCGTAGGGCCGACATTGCTCCTGCCCGGGGCTGGTTTGTTAATACAGCGTGTGTCCCTCAATGTTGGTATTTCTTCTGTTTGGTAAAAACGTTCATCCCGTGACCGTGGCTACGTTCAGTGACAGTTGTGTCACCTCGAGCCCAAGCCCACTGTCGCAAATCTCGGGCAAACATAATCAGATCGTATCACAACAACTACTTCTAAGTTCTATTATTTTAGTACAGCTATAATAAATAGTTTAGACCAAAGTATCGGGGATCTTCCCAAAATTCCAAAAGAAAGGCCCGTTGTCCCTACACCTCCGACATATATATAAAATACGCAAATAAAATAATTAAACTACGTTAAAAATCTTAAGGAATCTTTATTAAAACTATTCTTTTAATGCATTATGAAATATTTTAAAACCGGACATGAACTATGATTAAAAATTTCCTCTGTATTCTCATCTTTTTATATTTATATTTTTCTTTCTTGATTAAAGTTTGAATCCACCAAATAAAGTGTTATATATGGTACTTTAAAGAACATCCAGACATATATAAAATAAATGTAAAACTGGACCCAGATGAAATGCATCTCGCCAGGCGATGCAAACCACATAAAAACACGTATATCCGTGTAAAAACAGACAAACATTTGATTCACATTCATAACTATTCCACACTGCACAAGGTAGAAAAATTGTGTAGTTGCTGTTGAAACTGAACGCAGTGAAAAGCACAATTTCCTTTGATGTACGGATATTCGTCAGCGCACGTGATTCAATGCTAGTTAAATTATAAATGCCAATCTAATTACATACATATACTTTGACGCCGCGATGACAGAAAGGCAAAAAATAAACGAATGTATGAATGAAAGAAGAAAAAGAAATATGTGTTCCTTTGCTATTCGCTAATGAATTACTACTCATAATTAGAAGTCTCAAGGTATGGATTGACCTTGAAATTGATAATATTACATAAAATATTATTGTTATAAAGTATTAAAACATATATTATACATATACAATATTAATGTTATAAAATATTAAAATATACACATATATGACAAATAAAATGAATAAAGTGAAATGGACGATTTTACATTACATGTACTGATTCGAATATGAAACGTGAACTATAAATCATATAATTGTGAAAAACTATTTCGAAGCTTACAAAAAAATTATTTATTAAGCACGCGATGTGGAATCTGTCCCTTTCAAAGGTATGCATTTTAATCTTTAATAAGTATAAGTGAATTTTTGTCTGATTGAATTGATCGCAATGTCTTTGGTTGCATTGAATAAAAAACAATAGCGTACAATTTTATTTAATGAAAAAATTCGACCTGTGTACGAAGATATATGTATGTTTAGAGCTTGGTTCAAAAATCCTTCGATAATTGTTAATACGAAGGTTCTATTGAAAGTTCCTACGGATATATGGATATTTGTACAAATAAAAAAATAATGGAGAAAATGGGAGCAGAAATACAAATTGTTTCATCCACTAAATATTATACCGAGTATTATATTTTGTGTAATTTTGTACCATTAAATTTCCTATAAATGAATAAACATACGTAATATGTGTAAATCTTTTGCTTGGAGTTGTGTTGAATTAGATGCGTATGGATTAGATGCAAGAAGGAATTCTTGCAACTACTCCGTAGCGGAAACAATGAACTACTACTTCTTCTACTACTGCCACTGCTATATACGTGCTGCAGTAAAAAAGAAATTTTCGAAATTTTTTGCTAATAGAGATTCTTAAGATTTTTCAACAATAGATATTAAAAAATGTTTGTTTATTTATTACTGCATGAACTACTACTTCTTCTACTACTGTCACTGTTATATACGTGTAAAAAAAGAAATTTTCGAGATTTTTTGCTAATAGAGATTCTTGAGATTTTTCAACAATAGATATTAAAGAATGTTTGTTTATTTACTACATGTTCTGTATTTTTCCCAACACCTCGTCCTTTAGTACTTTCCGGTTCTCCATTTTCCAGAGCTAAGTTTGTTTTGCAACTAATCAAAATTCGAATATTCAGCCAACTTTCAATTTTATTGCATATTCATCCTGAACTTCTGAAATAAAAGTCACTGTTATTCTGAACTAATCTTCTCACGAAAGACAAACAGATTAACAAACTACGAGTATTACCAACATCAGTATTGTTTAACAAGATAAGAGTTGTAATGAATGTTCGGAATTCGTGATCTGGGATTTTCATCTGACCTCGTAAATCCAACTTTTTCTCGATGTGATGTAACCTTGCAAATGAAAGTAAAGCAACGCGACGCACACTACGTAATATGTATACTGCAATGAATGTTGGCGTACTGAAATTGATAATAAATTTGAACGAAAGGGAACTTGCTTTATCATGTTGCTTCGTTAAATTATTAAGTATTATTCATTTGTTTCCTGTTTTCTTTCTTTTTCTGTAAATTGTCAGAAATGAAGATTTTCAATAGTAACGAAAAACATATTTCTTTAAATTTGACAATTTACAGCACGTATTATTTGACCCCTATAACTCTTAACAAATATTTATTTATTCATTATAATTATAAATTTCCACTTTATTTATAAACAAGTTTGTAATAAAATTTTAAATGTGCTTATTTCCATACTATACTTCCATTCTTTACAATGTGTATTTCTTTCAATAATTCTATCTTGCGAAAGTCGCAAATAAATTATCTTAACTTTTATAACTTTGTTTAGCATATTCCACATAGAATTTATTATACGTATATTTATTTACGTTATATTTTTGGTAATAAGATCGTTTACCAGTTGTGATCTACCCAATTAAACTATTGGATTAAGTAATAAATTCGTGTACTCTTAAGTGGTGTATGCATTTCAATAAATTATAAAAATTGTTCAAAGAATACAAAAATATATGTATCTCAGTGTTTTAGTAAAAAATATTTATTTATAAAGGAGTACGATAAATAAATTACTCCTTTGGATTGATGTTATATAAAAGTAATAACGCTTGACATACTCTTTTGAGAAAACATGAATTTGCTATTTCTCAACTTACTATGCAAAATTGCAAATTAAATTTATTTCACTCTTATAACCACATCTAGTTCGTACAGCATGATATAACATCATGATTCGTTCTGGATCCAATTTACCCTGTTAATTAAGAAACATGAAGTTACTTATCACCTACATTTTCCATATTTTAGTCGTAATACAGTTTATCAGTGATCTGTTATTGCTATAATATTGTGTAAATCAGATTATTTATATTCAAAGTGTATTATGTTGTATTTATATATTTTCAAGTGTTAGAATCGATCTAATTAAACTAAAACCACTAATCTGTAAACGTTACAAATTTTAAATGTCCTATTTTTGCAATTACTAAAAATGTTGACGTATCTACTTTTGATCAAATTATTGTTAATTTTTATCGAGGTAGAAGCGTAATTATGTCTCTTTAGCTTCACTATGCCACTTTAATTATAACATATTACATTAATTTATAATATATTCCTTTACATTTTGCAAATCGACAATTCTAAAATTCAAATCAATTCACAATGATTAACTTTTGACAAGTTCGTCATTAGCAAATAACCCAATTAGTAGATTAAAATGTTGGATTTAACGAATAATTGAGTTTTGTAATGGCCAAAATAAGCTAGTAGACAATAAGATATACAGGGTTGTTGGTAACTGGTGGTGCAAGCGGAAAGGGGGTGATTCTACGCGAAAAAAGAAGTCGGAAATATAGAATAAAAATTTTTCGTTCGAGGCTTTGTTTTCGAGAAAATCGACTTTGAATTGTCGCACGGTACGCGTGCACTTTATCGCGTCTCGTTATAACGGATCTCACTGTAGATCGTTGTCTCTATGGAAAAATTAAAAAAAAAAAATTTTATTCCATATTTTCGACTTCTTTTTTCGCGTAGAATCACCCCCTTTCCGCTTGTATCACCAGTTACCAACCATCCTGTATAATGTGTAATACTAACTCATAAATTATAAAACACTTAAAGTTAAAGTTACTTCATACAAAAGTGAATATGATACAATAGAAACTAATTAATGGATGACACATTGATTAACTGACACGCAGTGACCAACTGTCGTATTATAACACTTGTAAAAAATTTATATTAAATTCTATATTTTGCATGGGTATACCTCAACACCTTTGCTCGACAATATACCCGCGTATAATATGAAACATCACTTGCAATGAGTTGATATATCTAACATTAACAAATGATCTCGCAACTTTTACATTCAAACTTCATGAAACGAAAGATCAGTGACAGAACCTACGAAGATTCTGCTTAGTGAGAGATTATTAAATTACTATGTCACACAAAACTGTTATCAAACTAAAGACTAATACAATTTCTTCCAAATATTGTCCTCGATGAATGTCTATACTGCATAAAAATAACAGTGAACTAATACTAATTACGATTGCAAATTTTCTTTATCATCAATTTTAAACAGAGAAAATCATTCGTAAAATATTAATACTATTAATTCTAAGTCGTTGTAACTGTAATAGTTCCTGAACTCTAGAACATATGCCTTCAATTGGTCATCTAACGAGGGGATGAGTAAATACCTCTCCGCCCGGTTAATCCTCGCAATTTAACGAGCTACTTTGAGTTATAGCCAATTCGTAGCTGACCACCCTCTGTACTATTCGGTACTACCATATGTAGCACATACGCGAATCTCTGAAGTTTGGCCCTTTAATAACTCATCGGCATCGGCAATATTACGCTTCGCCAAGCGTCTCGACACACAGCAGATAAATTGCATCGTCTAGCAGACACGCGCTCGTCTGTAAACCTTTAATCCTTGGGGGAGAACCAAGTGATATCGAGCAGCTTTATTATATTTCTCTTATCGCAATTTCACAGGATCTCTGGTTAATTTAATAAAAAAAAACCCTGATACAGTTAAAAGCGTCGTGCTTCACATACAGCGATCATGTTTTATCTAATACGATTAATGCCAGTTATGCATAAGCCGTAAATTATTATTTGCTTTAAATTTCGATCGCATTGTTTGTATTCACGGTTTCTGTTTGATTTGAAGCCATAATTAATCCTACAGCCGAGGCTGGGTCGATTCTAATACATACAGATATTTCACGTCTATTATACCTATAAAACAAATTAAATAATAATAGATTTTCCAAACTAGTCTCTAAACTAAACATTTACGTGTTATCATTTTACCAAGTTATTGGGTTACTTCATAAATGTTATTGTTGAGAATTATGGATCTTTGAAGCCGAAATAATGTTACAGGAACACTAAATTTACACACTTGGAATTAATATTAGAATAGTTATATATTTATTTTATGGAGGATTTCTTATATATTCACCGATACACACTTGCACGCGTCTCAGCACTTTCTTCTATACCCGATTGTTAACCGACTGAACAGTTTACATTCGTCTGTTTTCGAGCAACAATTCCCGGAGCAAATATACCAATTAATAAAATCTTACTTAAGCAGCAGAACCTTCGTAATAAAAATCAAGGATACGTACTCCGAAGTCAAAGACATCAAGGCAGGGGTTCCGCAAGGAAGCGTCTTAGGACCAATACTATACACACTATACACGGCCAACATACCAACAACTATCAATAGCAAAATACTGACACTCGCGGACGACACGGCTATACTAGTCAGGCACACTAACCCAGAAACAGCAGTCAAATTACTACAAGAACGTGTCACAAAAATAGAAAAGTGGCTGCAAGACAAACAAATAAAAGCATACCCCGATAAATGCAACCATATTACATTCACACTGCGAAAACAAACACCACCAAACATTCTACTGAACGGCACGCACATACCGCAAACAAGGCAAGTCAAATACCTAGGACTCCACTTAGAAACTCACATGGAAACAGCATACTAAATCAATAATAGACAAAATACAGACAACAAGGAGACAAATGCATTGGCTAACAAGTCGAAAATCCAAATTAAGCATGAAAAATAAATTAAAAATACACAAAACGATCATAAAACCAATCTGGACGTACGGAATACCACTATGGGGGACAGCAGCAATGAGCCATATAAACAAAATAGAGACAATACAAGTTAAAATTCTTAGGACAATAGTAAATGCCCCATTGTACGTTAGAAACGAGGATATTCGGAAGGACCTGGGAATACCAACGGTCAAAGAGGAAATTAGCAGATACACAGAAAAATACAAAGAAAGAACAAGAAATACCCAAACGAGGTTAGCTGTGGAAACGATCAACACCTCAAACATGGATAGAAGACTGGAAAGGAAACACCCAGCAGACCTCACAAAGGACACAACCTAACAAACATGAAGATGGTACCTCGCTGGGGGTAGCCACCCACATGATAATCTAACAGCTAAAAAATTCGACCAAATGTCCAAACTGGACAGATTGTGAATGTAAACAATTAAATAAAAAAAAAACATACCTCCACACACTGACACCCACATACAAGTATCTCTATTACGCATTTAACCCAGTCCAGCACAAAAAATTATAGATTTCTCAACAGTTATGTTTTACACAAGTAATTTACATACGTAAAATTTGAAGATGTAAGAATCTTATCGTATTTGTTAACGAATCTATTGTCGACTATGTTTTATCATTCTTACACGGTTTGGTGGCACGATACCTAGATACCATTTTAAAATTCGATATTATGTTAGGTTTTTAATCTGTATAACATACTATTATGATCGAAATAAGTTTAAGAATAGAGTGAATAACACTATTGTTTTCAATTATACTATTTTAAATATTTTTTCCAATGCTTTCGACATATATGACCGATCATTTTTCACGATAAAACAAAATTCCTTTGTGACGCAGTAGCATCAATCATTTCTACCTTTCTCATCGTTGAGATTTAATTGATTATCGTTAATTGATTGTTGACCGTAGCTAATTTTATTTTAGAGATTCAAACTTCAAAATAAGAGACAACGTTACTTCCGGAATGACCTAATAATCTGATATAACAAATAACTTTATTTTCTAAATGTATTTCGTTATCGTATAGGAGGAAAAATTTATTTCCTTTAACAATTTTAATACATTTAAATGCATTTAAATAAACTGTTTAAGTGTTTTTTATAAAACTATTTTATAAACATTTCTTTACTTTTTAATTATGCAATGTGATGGCATTTGTGCAATCGTCACCAAAAGAATGTGCAAAGGATGATCATGCTATTAGTTCTCACCATTTTTCTTGTAAACGAGAAATATGAGGAAAAGATGAAAGAGGAAGAAGATAAATGATTTTGCATAAATCGAACCCTCTCGTCATTCTACATAAAAAAAAAAGTATTAGCGTAACATGGTGGAAAATTGATTAGTTTAGAAGATAACTTAATCCTAATTTTGTAGAATATCATATGAGAAACAAGGAAAAACGTAACGCAGTTTTGTATTTACTTCTATATTTATGTTTTCTTTGTCTTACATATTCTACATATATGATATTCTACAACATTAAAATAAAAATATTTTTTAAACTAATCTGTGTTCAACTATGCTAGCCTATTATTTTTGTTCATACAAAGCCGGAAGAGATTGATGTGCGTAGAACAAGAAAGGTTTTCATTTAAAAAGATAACGCAATTGCATTTTTGAATTCGCGAGGAAGAAATTACTATGAATATGTACTTCATTTTGAACCATTCATCTTCTTCTTCTTTTCATCTTTTCCTCATACTTGTCGTTTACGAGAAAAACGCTAGGAGCTAATAGCGTGAACGCTCTGTATACTAAACACGATTCTAGTAATTCTCAGTTTACCCTTTCGTATATGTATATAGAGGGTGGTTGGTAACTTGTGGTACAAGCGGAAAGGGGGTGATTCTACGCGAAAAAAGAAGTCGAAAGTGTAGAATAAAAATTTTTTTTTAATTTTTCCATCGAGACAACGATCTACAGTGAGATCCGTTATAACGAGATGTGATAAAGTGCACGCGTACCGAGCGAAAATTCAAAGTCGGTTTTCCCGAAAACAAAGCCTCAAACGAAAAATTTTTATTCTATATTTTCGACTTCTTTTTTCGCGTAGAATCACCCCCTTTCCGCTTGTACCGCCAGTTACCAACCACCCTGTATGTGAGAATTCTTAAATGCATTTTGTAGATTTATATTAATTATGCACATGCTGAAAATTTCATCGAAATCGGTTAATGTTGCTATGAGCTACAAACAGTTAAAAATGATGAAAGCCACGGTTTTTCCCGACTTTCGGCCTAAAATCTAAACATTCTTACATCTTTCGATACCTATCGCTTATATCTCTGCATCAACCGATTTCGATGAAATTTTCACAATGTATAGCTATACGTAACTGACATAAATCTACTAAGCATATTCTTTAAATTTTCATTACAGACTTGGATAAAAAGATCGTAGAAGGCGATCTTTACTATATTTTTCGCGATTCCAATCAATTACAATTTTTTCACAATTTTTTACACGTCATCTAGTAAACTAATTCTTCTAACTTCGCAAAAAACCTTGATTTAAGGTCAATTAAAAAAAAAAAATATTCTGTTTTAACGAGTGTTCAAATACTTTCATATTCAAAGGCATTATTAATTAGTTAGGATTATAAAAAAGTAGCCAGTTATAATTTTTTTCAGGAATAAACAAAATCTCGATTATAAAAAAGATACAAGTGTATTCTAATTGAAAAGATCTACATTTCATTAAATAATCATTTAATGACATAAAAATACTCTTCTGTATTGAAACGTTAACTTGTTTTATCTGATTAAAATATGCTAAACTACTATTGTATAAATTTCACAATAAGTGTTAACGTCGTAATTTCAGAATCTCCTTTGATGAAAACAATACAATAGATTACAATTTGCAATGCAATTATGTAAAACTGATTCTGGGTATTAAAGTTTGACTAATATAACATACTGCTATTATACCTATGTATATGTAATAATACAGTAGCATTGACAGTTATAACTTAACTTATTGGCTAGACGCCACCACAATGTGTTTTCTGCACTGTGGCCACTACAGTTTATACAGTTGACATATAGTATACACTTTAATAAATAATATTGCCCTCGCGTTCGTAACTCTAAATTAGCTTTGAACGCAATCCTTGCATCTTCCTGTTGCATACCATACATTTGTTCGCAGTATATGTATACGTGCAGACATATCTGAGATTATAATCAATACGCAAGGCTCTGTCACGGATGTGATACGAATTTTGAAACTGAATTCCATTAGGAAAGTTTGGATCTTCCATCTTCGAGTGAAAATGGGCGGATACATAGCTACATTAATTTTAACAGAAAACTCAATTACTTTGCGGTGTATTGCACAGATTCGTAAGTATTAATTTGAAAGATATTGTTGGAAACAAATATCTATTTTTTACGAAGAAATAGATAATTAATTCTAAGTGTGAATTTCTGTATATAGACCCTATAATCAAAATAATCGAAATCACAATAATTGGACACACAAATATAACTAATATTGTTAATAATATAGTTATAGTGTATCCATAAAAGGACAAAATAGGATATTGTACGTAATCCTAGATTGATCAATATAGATTTTAAACTAGAATGTATAGAATATAAGTAAAGTTTCTTTTAACAAAATTTAACACAGAATAATAATTCCTTTGAAGACCAATGGCACATAAAATTGCATTATATCTGAAAATAATTATTAAGGTAGATTTCTTTAAAAGAAATAAAATGAAATTAGAATGACTTATCTAACCCTTAGAAATTGGTAATGAGTGTATATTTCAGTATCGTCCTTGGAAAATTAATCATATAATCCATATTATTATTGGAATTGTAAAATACAAAAAATTCTTTTAAAAATTGTTTTAAAAAATTTATGCAAATTTCCATAACAAATTAAAGAACAATCCTCCTCTTCCAAAAGGAGGAAGTAATATTTCCTTTATAAACTTAATCTTTGACAATTTTAAATCTTCACACTTTTTAACAATATGAGGCAACCATTTAATTCATCAAAAACTATAAATCATATTTATATGAATTTTCACAGAGCATTCGCGAAACTTTCTTTCAAAAGAGAGAAGAAATATTCTATTTGCAAAGTTATTAATTGGTCGGAAAATTCTATATCTTGCAACTATATCAACGGTTTAATTCGTCAAATTAAAAAAAAAATATAGCATACATACTCGAGATTAAAGAGTATAAAGTTATGAGTATTTCACTCATTGACGTTGCTTCTTATTAACAATCGTTTTTCGTTCGAAATATAAATTACTTTTGCGCAGAAAAAATGACCATGAAAATAACATGCAATCGTCCCAGCAAAGAAGCCTCTTCTTTTTATTTCAATTAGTTTTGATATGGATACAGATTGGGATGCGTAAAATGCGCGTCACAGTTGTGAGCATGAAGGATCGAGCTAGAGAGCCGTCAAATGCACCTGGTATATTTTTCGCGCGTTCCAGCCCAGTGACGGAAATTAACGATGCAAATTTTTCGAAAAGGATATTCGGCGGTAACTCGCGCCACGAGGCTATATAAAAACACAATAAAAATAGGCGACCAATTTTACGTTGGCTAACGTTGTTAAAACCAACAAAACAGACTAAAAAACGGGAAAATGGAACCATAATAAAAAAAACTTGTTTGTAGAGCGAAATTTGATTAACGAATGTAATGTTCATCGAGAGATTTCATTTAATTGCTTTTTCCTTGATGAAAGCATAACGATACTCAGAAGCCTAACGATAGTTTTCCTTCGATGCTAAATAATAAAACGACAATAAATATCTTATACATCGTGATATTTTTCTATTAGGGTTTTAATATATTTTCTTTTAGAAATTGATTGTACTAAGCTACGGATAAATACAGATCAAATTTGAAAGTTGTATGTCAATTTTAGAAATTAAAACATATACAGGGTGATTGGTAACTGGTGGTACAAGCGAAACGGGGGTGATTCTACGCGAAAAAAGAAGTCGAAAATATAGAATACAAATTTTTCGTTTGAGGCTTTGTTTTCGAGAAAATCGACTTTGAATTTTCGCTCGGTACGCGTGCACTTTATCACGTCTCGTTTTAACGGATCTCACTGTAAATCGTTGTCTCGATTGACGTTATTTTTTTAATTTTTAAAATTTTTAAACTTTTATTCTATATTTTCGACTGTATAATAGAATGAAAAAAAAATTTATATATTAATATAAACAATACTATCGTATAATAATAATAAGAAACATTAAACAATTATCTATGTCCATAAAATTTAATTTTTGGTAGAAATACAAATTATTTTTTTAAGCATATCATACTCCTCATCTTTATTTCTTTTGCTTAATAATTTACTTTAATTTTCACAGGCGTGGCATTAAATTCATTATGTGTCAAGTTTTTATATCTCCCTTCTCACAATGAGCTAGATTTCTCACATAATATACGATAAGTGTACAATCTACTGCGTAAAATTAATTATTTTTATCATAATTGTACTTCCTGAACAACACGAACTGATTATCCTCATAATTTAAGTAGTTATTGGCTAGAAACGAAAAAGAATTTCCCTCAAATTTTAATATAAATACCTAAAAACATAGGTTAAGCAGGATTAAATCGTTTTCAGATATCTGAAGAATCTTCCTTGTGCGTGTAATTAACTCACATTCCAATTATTTGGCTTGTGGAATTTCAGCTACGCGTTTCTCATTAATCTTCCTAATTTTAAAGTTTTTACAGAATCTCATTGCGTTACAATATTCAAATAAAGGGATTTCTTTATCATCTAATGTATTTCCCAATCTTTTTTTAAAAGAAATCACATTTACAGTCTATATATATTGTTTCGATCGTTCGCGGAGAGACGCGATCGCGAGATAGCACGTCAACGAGAGTTGTAAGTTCCCGTTACGATTAAATAATCGACGCCACGAACTGATCGATCCCCTTATTTCGATTATTATAATAAGGGTAGTTAAATGAAATTCTACAGAATTAACACAAATAAATTAATGTTTATTTCAACAACTTATTAACTAGGAAGACATAAATGGAACAACAAAAAAAAATGTAACTGCGTTTTGGTTGATAAGTAATGCGCGATATACGAGATGTGTTGACGGTTCGACTTCTCGAAAAGTTCTGAACGCCTTTTGATTTTTTCCGTTTTTTCTGGAAGGCGACCCCCACTACGTTCGAATCACGCCACATTCTTTTACGCGAGGTAAAATAACGGCCACGAGTCGACGTTTCTGGAGGTCGCCCTGCTTAATGAACCATGCGCTTGCCACTACAATGTTTGTTTGCCGGGCAGCCGCGACGATCCGTCTGCGACATTATAGTGCCGCGATCGACAGTTAAGAATATGACCTATGGTAAGCCGCATGGCGTAACATATATATTTTGAGATCATTTGAAAAAGGATTAACCATCTAGGCGCACATATTATATTTATTAAAATAAGTACAAAACATCAACGTAATTTTAAGAATTAGTGTTAGGGAAAGTGCGTTTCCATTTTAAATCAAACTCTATTCTAATTTCTTTATTAGTTGTTGAGGTTGACTGATAGAGGAAGGAGTGGATGAATTTGTAATAGAAAAATATATCGAAATAAGCAAAGGTGTAAGTATAGGTATAAATATAGGTATAGTGTATGCTGATCCAGATCCTTATTCTTACAGTGTTACAATACAATAGGAAGAAGAAGCATGATAGGGAGCACGTTCATATGTTTATGACAAAGAACATTATCAAAAAGTTAACCTTGTGTCTCTAGCTGAAGGCTACAAGAAACAACAAAAGAAATCTACTTATAGCTCTTTTGTTTCTAGACCTTGTAATCTAAAACAAAATTTATATTCAAGGGCACAATAATATGGACCTATCCTTATTTCGAATTTTCTTTTCGTTTCCCTGAATTCTATCCTCTTCGTATCAGTGGTCTCCAGGTCATGGATATACAAAAGAAAAGGTGTAGAGTTTTTCTTGAAGTAATTACTTGAACATTAAACATATTCTATATTTGTTTATTTAATTTTAATGAAAATATTATATTTTTATGAAAAGAAATACAAACATTTTGAACAAATTTTAATTTATCCTGAAATATTTTACAGACATTTTATATTAATAAAATGTTTATATTTTCATTCAGAACTAAATTACGAACATGTTAATAAAACATCATTTTATCTGTTTCAACGAATACCATACTTGAAACGACAAATTTAATTACGATGTAGTCAACTTATTAAGTAAATTTTATTAATTCTATACACCGATGAAATAGTCAAAATTAATTTGATTATCGATCTTTTAAAAAACGAATATAATTATAAAGTATTAAATTTATTAAATAACGTATGCCCCAATTATTTAAGCTTATTTATCTTCTATTTCTTTATTTGCAGAATATTCAATAAAGTCAAGTCTACTGAAATCAAAATGCAAATGTTCATAGCTCCGTCCAATATTGTTTTGCCTAAATTTTTTAAACTCTAATTGTGATTAATTTGATTATCGATCTTTTAAACAACGAATATAATTATAAAGTATTAAATTTATTAAATAACGTATGCCCCAATTATTTAAGCTTATTTATCTTCTATTTCTTTATTTACAGAATATTCAATAAAGTCAAGTCTACTGAAATCAAAATGCAAATGTTCATAGTTCCGTCCAATATTGTTTTGCCTAAATTTTTTAAACTCTAATTGTGATTAATTTGATTATCGATCTTTTAAATAAGGAATATAATTATGAAGTATTAAATTTATTGAATAATGTATGCCCAAATTATTTAAGCTTATTTATCTTCTATTTCTTTATTTGCAGAATATTCAATAAAGTCAAGTCTACTGAAATCAAAATGCAAATGTTCATAGTTCCGTCCAATATTGTTTTCCCTAAATTTTTTAAACTCTAATTGTGATTATGATGCAAATTCAGTTACGATGTAACTTTCTTTTAAAAAACACAACCATCGAAGCTGAAGTAAAATATGCAAGTTACTAGCTTAATGCTGGTTCAATTTCGCTTTAGACGATCCCTTGAAAGTTTATGTTAGGAGAATCCCTTAATCGATAACCTAATGCGATTTACCAACATCAGCTATAATATATTGTACTTCGCATGTGTACATTATCCAGCAGGGATACTAGATTGCACATAGTAATCTCGAAGCAAAATGTTTATCCTGACCATGTATTGTCTACCCCTATTATAAAGCTGCATATCAATTAAATCAATTTCTTCCAACCTAGTTGATGCTTTAATTCCTATGAAACTAGTAGCGTATTGTATCCCAACGAAACCTTTTTGGCAAAAGACTGATTTTTATTATTTTTCTAGCATCACTGAGACCTATTGGAACATAAGGATCCTATCATAAATGAAGAGTACATCGAAAGATCAAGCCAAAGATAAATCATATTTTCTATTCTTTTACGGGGAAGTGATTTTGAGATTCGCTACATTTTCTATCAATTTCATATTACTAAATTTGTCTTTATAGTTGATTTTGGGGCTAAACATGTATTTTTCACCCCTCGCAAAATTTTAAAAATATCTTTCGAAATATTGCAGTATTGAAGATATTAAAGTATTTCTGGTTTGAATGAAAACATAGGTAGCTTTTTTGGCTCCACAAAATTTGGCCAATTTATCAGCTATCTTTAAAAGATCTTTTCAAACTTGGATATGTAGACATTATAGTCGGCATCGTTATATTATTACATCCTTTGTTTAAAAAGTCTGTCTCGAAAATCCGTCTTGTATTCGTATGACGACTAAATTATTTCTGTTCATTCTGTTTGGAAAAAGAAAAAAAAGAGAAAGAAAATATTCCATCTTCTGGAATATTTCCCGAC
Organism: Bombus huntii; assembly: GCF_024542735.1. Taxonomy (NCBI): domain Eukaryota; kingdom Metazoa; phylum Arthropoda; class Insecta; order Hymenoptera; family Apidae; genus Bombus; species Bombus huntii. The sequence goes on from NC_066238.1 coordinate 24,865,353, forward strand.
CCTCTGTCTACAAAAGGTTTTACTCTTGTGACTTTCATCTACTAGAAAATATAGAACATGACCGTCTATTTTCAAGACTCTTGTAGTATTTCCTTCGCATAGATTTTTATCATCTCCTTTACATAGGAAATTCTATTATAATTATAATAATTAATAATGTAATTAATATAAATAAATAATATCGGAAAATACGAATATCAACGGAAACGTTTCAACCTTTGCAAAATTTTACAAACTTAATTACAAGTGATTATTCGTTTAACATACAAGAAGTGCTATTTTCAATTTAATAGTATACTTTCAAATCGTTAAAGTTGGTGTAAAACATGGTAAATGACATTTTATGTGATATCCTGAAGATTTAATTAATAAATTAGTAATTAATTAATATGAAGAAATTAAGAGATAATATAATAAATAGGAAATAATTGTGTAAGGCTGCTTGCATAACAACGTTGGTCATGATTAATTTATTTGTATATTTGATTGTTGATTTCTAAAAGTAATTAAATTCAGTTTGTATTATCATAATAATCGAGTGATTATAAGTTGGCGTATTCATGCAGTTGTAATACGAGAAAAACAGATTGAGTTGAAAATTCAAAGAATAGAACAGGTAAATTTATATAAATTTGTATTACAGAATAATTTACAATATTCTATATTAATTTAAATGAAACGTTTTCTTTTCATTGGAAATATTCCTACACATACATACCTACATTTCCAAACAAAAGTGTTGGCAATCTAGCTCCAATCATCATACAAAACTCTTCATAATTCAGTAAAGAAAGTGTTCTCAGTTGAATTCTTTTGTAAAATATAACTGTCGATTCCAAAGTTTAAGTATATCATAAATCATAAATTTTCAAAATGGTTGTAATAAAGAAAAAAAATAAAATACACATGAAGGGCCGTTTTCAGTGGAACAAAAGTATCGACACACTTGGAAAATTTGTTATTACGTGTATTATACTTAATATTTGTCAACGTTGTCAAACCTGATATGTTGTAGGATCTTCTTCCATTCAAACTGATCGTCATTTTTTAAAGTTACTGAGAATATTTCGCAGAAAAAGAACAAAAACGTGAATAATGGGAAATAAAATAAAAAAAAGAACAATCGTTGAAAGAAAGATTGTATTAAACTTATATGAGCAAGGAAAAATTTATTCGGAGATAGAGAAAATTATTAGCAGAAGTCGTTTTACCGTAAAACGTGTGATTAAACGATTTCTTTGTAAAATAGATCTAACAAATGTCACACGTTGTGGACGTCCTTAGAAGCTTAAAGACCGAGAAAAAATGAAGATAGTCAATATATTTAAAAGAGAATCTAAAACTACATCCTTGCAAATAGCTGGAATAGTAAACAACATAACATTTCGGAGAACGCTGAAAACTGCTGGATATGAAAAAGGAGATTTAATATTTTTCAATGTGATGGACGGGTTTTAGTTTGGCGAAAATCGAATACTGAATTAGATGAAGAAACCGTCAAGGACGGAGATGGTAGGATAATGATATGCCAGCGTATGAGCTCTTCTGGTGCAGGAGAGTTTGTTCTCATCGCAAATATCATGGCCAAATATAATTATTTAAATATTTTAAAGCAAACGTGGGGAAAAATGAAATTTAGGACAAGATCATTATTTTCAATAGGGTAGTGATCCCAAACACCCAGTTCATATTGTTAGACAGTGGATCGTTTTTAATACACCGCATATGCTAATTAACAACTCCCCCACAATCCCCTGACCCAAATCTTACTGAGCGTTTTTGATTTGAATTAGGAAGACAGTTTAAAGCACATCGTATTGCTTCTGAGCAAGATTTGAAGAAAGTATTCCTTGAAGATAATAGGTCCAAAGACCAGAAAAAAATTAGTATATCCAATATCTAATTGTCTAAAAGCTGTTATAAAAAAACTATTATTAAATTATAAACAAATATTAAATCAGACGTTATAATAAATTTATACTGCAAAATCGTAAGCGTGCCAATACTTTAGGCTGGCATTGTATGTATAAGCATTGTATTAGCTTGTCCGGGAAGTGTCTTTCTTTTACAGACACGTGTTTTACAACGATACGTCTTTGTACAAACATGAAACCCAATCTGTAGAACATTGTGATTTTTATTTTGATAAAACAAAATGGATCGTACGTAATTTGGTAAAATAATATAAAACGAAAAATGTTGTGCATCCATTATTTCCTTATAAAACGAATTTCCGGACGACTTAATATTATCAATCTTATAAAATCAATCATTCTAATAAATTATAAACAGGTGTTAATAAGTATATTAAGTTAGATATACAATTATTAATATTACATTCGTCAATACTACGTTTTTATAAAGAATCAAATTAAACAATTTAATATTTATAATATTTTCACATTAAACAATTCATCAAATATGATTTTCTTATTCTTCTTTTTATTTTTTTTAATAAAATATATATGAGTGGAGATTATTTTAATTAAAGCAGAGAAAAAATCAACGGAACGAACCGTAACTTGAGGGACTTGTTAGAATACGTCAGTCTACGCTCTACAGTCTACACCATCTACCTTACCTGACATCTTCATGAATTGCTGTGCAGACATCTCCCTTTGGCGATCTCTTGTCCGATATAAATGAATGTGCTCTATAAACATGGCGTGGAGTGAAAGACACTGATTGCCATGTTAACTTCCAGAAGCATTTTTTACTTTTACGCCTCTACGAAACTGGAATAAAATAAAATGTATTATTTATGCACTTCGTGATGGTAATTATTTAATTATAAAGCAGATAGTGACCCCTTTACGTTTAATTAGTTACGTATGACTTGCGACACCTGCAATTATCAGATTACGTGTATATTTTGTACGAAAGGAAATATTAATATTGATAATCAAGCTGTTATAGGCTAAACAGTGAGATAATGCACGAAAACAAAATTTTCGTGAACATGGATAAACTTGTATCAGCAATTCGATAAAGTAATGAGTAGGTACTTCATGAAACTAAGTAAATCAAAAACACGAGAATACTTTTAATAATTTTTAAAAAATGGCTTAGCATATTTCAGTTTTTGCCGAATTTCGTAGAATTATAAAGATTTGCTGGAAAAATAAAGAATAACTCGAAGAATACCGAGTAAATCCTTCAAGTGTCCTTTCACAACTACAATGTACAAAACCAAAATTTATTAATATACAGGGTGGTTGGTAACTGGTGGTACAAGCGGAAAGGGGGTGATTCTACGCGAAAAAAGAAGTCGACAATATAGAATAAAATTTTTATATATATTTGACAAAGCTTGTGAAACTATTTTATTGCTTAAAAAAAATTTATATATGTAATATACAGGGTGATTGGTAACTAATAAATTCTGGTATCTAGTAGATCAAACATTTGAACTATCGATGGCGATGCGTTTGAATTGTATCGATATTTGGTATCGGTATGTATTAATACGCAGACACGATGACAGATGTATTCGTACATATGTTATCAGGGATAAATTATCGGTATCGATAATTAAATCGGGAGTAATAAAATTCAAAAATGAAAATAAACTGTTTCTTTAAATTAAATATTTGAAATATACAAAAGTATATAATTATAGAATATCGAACTGAAATACAAATATAGAATATTTTACTCGAAATACTACTCGTTGACTAGTTGAAAAAATAGCAATTATTGCAAATATTCTCTGTTTGAGCAATTTCTTGCTTCATATATACATATAACCTATAGAATGTATAATTTTACAAAAAATTCGATTATCTTATATCGAAATGTATATTTTCACAAAAGGTTCAAAGTTCTTGCTCGCTTGTCTCCACTTCAAAACTAATTGCAACCTAAATGCATATTTCACATATACAGGGTGGTTGGTAACTGGTGGTACAAGCGGAAAGGGGGTGATTCTACGCGAAAAAAGAAGTCGACAATATAGAATAAAAATTTTCTTTTTAATTTTTTTTAAAATCTACAGTGAGATCCGTTATAACGAGACGCGATAAAGTGCACGCGTACCAAGCGAAAATTCAAAGTCGATTTTCTCGAAAACAAAGCCTCAAACGAAAAATTTTTATTCTATATTTTCGACTTCTTTTTTCGTCTAGAATCACCCCCTTTCCGCTTGCACCACCAGTTACCAACCACCCTGTAGATTGACTGGGAGACAATTTCAAATGGAAAATTGCATCTAGGAAAATATAAATTATAGAACGAAATTAAAAGTTAAAAGCATCGAAATAAGACAATATAGGTTTATATCAAAAGAAAACGTTTTAAATTATCCATACTTTCACGGTTAACTTATTATCCACTGTAAAACACTAAACGTAACATAATGCTTGGTACGATAAATATGCATAAAATTTCTCTTATTTCGAAAGTTTTTCAGTTTGAAACGTGAAAAGTTGGAAGAGACCTATAAAATTGGAATAATACCTATTCCAAGGGACTCCAAGTTTCATGGTAACTGATATCACCGGAAGAGCATGACACAGACATGTGTTGAATGCGCATCGATATCCTAACGTTTCGCTCTGCTAACTTCCTATTCCTATCGACATTTTCCAAATTATTACACAATCAATTCTATAATGGTATCGTCTTATTGAAATGATAAACCTTCGCATAATAATCGAATTTTTATAATACATATAATGTAATTCCATTTTTCGATTAATATTTGTTAAATATTTTTAAAAATGTTAACCAGAACAATATAAAATATTAGGTTTTAGCATATATGAAATTTCTACTTGCTTCAGATTCTTTACCTGTGTAGATTGTACCAAGCAACATAACTTGTATTTAAGTATAGTTTACATAACATTAAGTGTTGATTTATGCTTTTTATGATTTTACAGAATGCACTTTGCAACGGCATAAATACGCACGAAAGTTGAGTCGTTTTCCCTTGTGAGATTAAACTCGATTGTATTATGATTAAAGATATAATAAGAATATTGATTAATATTAGTAACATTGCAAATTAAACTGCGGATTTTTATATTTTTTTGGAAGACTTGAACGTGCAAATATGTATATAATAGGCAAATGTATAATATGTTCAAAGTATAGCACTTGTCATAGCATTTACTAGATAAAATAATTCTCCGTCTAAGTATATCCATAAAACTATGAATTTGCTATGAAAACTATGTAGTCTATTAATAATATTTTAAAAAATGGTCTTACTAACGAATAAACTCTTCATTAATAGTTTCTAAACGTTTAAATAATAGCGAATTATATGAATTTACTGACTTGAGAGATCGTTCTTTTATTTTGTAAATGTCCTTTAAAACATGTTCTTAATAAAGATAAAACGGCTCGAAAATATTTGAAAAGGAAAGAACCATCAGTTAGAAAATAAGTGCTAATTACTTTCAGCAAATTTATATAGAAGAATCGAACGTATACAAATCAACTCTTTCTTGACACACCTAATTTTGAAAATGTAAACTTAAAAAAAAAGGTAAGCAAATATACATCCATTATTATGATCTCCATAATTTTGAACTCTTAAAAAATTTCATTTTTATTCGTATCAAAGTAGAATTGTTTTTCTTTGATGATAGTCAATTAACATCCGTTCTCGAATAAATTTACATACAATTTGCACGAACACGTCTATCGGTATTCGAGGCCAGTATACATATATACTGCAAAATAGCGGGTATATCAATGGGCTGAAAATGATATGCAAATATAAAGAATACGATCAATCACATACTCTGTGAAGTATTCCACGGATATGTGCTGAGCTCATCATCGGTCCCATGAAATCCAATATCGCGTGATAAAAAACTATACCAGAGGTTTAACATACGATACCACAGGTTTCCCACCTTTCGTCTGAAATGTAAACCAATCCGAACACCATGGTGTTACATTGAATAAAGAAACTGAATTTTTTACGGACACTTTGACGAGGGTACATCTTTACAAGCCTGACCGTGTTGAATTCGAATCTGCCACACTATTGTTGCTAGAAATAAAGTGTGTTTCGGTGAGCCTTTAAAATTTGCATAAATTGATTCATGTCGACACAGAAAGTTGGAAAGTAGTTAGTTAGAAAGTTTCTATTTAGAGCGAATCTATTCAAGAAAACGTGATTCAAAAGTCCTTCAAAAAGAAATAAAAACGATACGCTTTCAACGGACTCTGTTATTTATTGGATGATTGCGATATTTCGTAAGATTGTGTAATGTAATTGTACACTGAATACGTAGACTACAAGTTGAAAATATTTTGCAACTTGAAAAATTTTGTAGAAGTATTATTTAATAGATACGTAATAATATTATTTTTATAAAATTCAAGCTTATATCTAGAATGATAATATGTATCATATTGTATATGATGAATTTTAAAAAGTCTCATTGACTAGTATCCTTGGCATTCTCCACAGATATTTGTAGATTATAAAAGAAGAAATGAAATCAAAGTTACTTTTTATTTATAATTCAATTTAAAATTTGCTGAAAATTATTTTATGCAGTTAATAGACGACAGGTTCGATTCCGTTTAAGATCATCTTCAGCTTATTTATTTTTCCACACTTTATATATAATTAAGTATATGGAAATTTCTGCAAATTTGTATAAAATTCTGCACTTTTTTATACGTAGGTACAATTAATGAATACCTTTTAAAGCATATTTTTTAAACCCTTTAATATAGTTAAAAAAGTCTTAGAATAGGAACAGTTTTTTGTATAATTATTGTAACATTAATTGTAATATAGGTGCAAATAAATAAAAGAATACGTCGTACAAAATTAAAGATATTATCAAAGGCAAAACGACAAGATTGATAAATATCGCTGTGAATGTATTATAAATATTAATTATAAGATTTCAACAATAAAAATAAATGTAGTTATATGCATATGTAAGTATTATAAATTATTCAATAATATTCAAATGTTCGATATAAAGGTAGAAACGCAGTGAGACTATATTTGCTATTCTTACTGCAGTATTATAAAATTTACATCACATTTCTAGAGAAATAATTTTAGAATAACAATGGGTAATTGTATATTATTACATTCTGGAAGAAACAGTGATTCATAATAATTATAAACAATGCTTTAATTAAACATATATACTTCTGCTTCGTTTTCTACAGTATTTGCATATTATAATATGGGATGTTGAAGGAAGTACATAGACCATTAAAGATAAAAGTCAATAAATTCATGAAATTTGGCCTGTAAATAAATACAAAGCAAATAAAATACAAAGCACTTGTTTCATCGATTCAAATTTTAACAAGTTGTTCCATTTTATTTTAGCTTTATCAAAGTTGGACGAAAACTTCTGCTATTTAAGAGCAGCTATTAAAGGTAGCAGTTATAAGAATGTGAGAATATGTTTCTCGGAAATGTTCTGTACCTTTATTTGTAGCTAAATATACAAGTTTGGAAATTAATAGTATGTCGAGCTAATGCAAATTACGCAACATTATTAATATTCCATATTATATAGGTAAATATATTTTATTATTGATTTACACAATACTATAATATTTCTGATGAAAATGTCTGCTATATGTATTGTGTATAAACTATGTCTATTGTCCCTTAACGTTTATAACTAATTAAAGTAATCACATTATTAAATAAATATTCTATATCTAAAGTAATTAAATTACTAAATAAATATATGTTTTATAAATGAATGTATGTTTAAACTAAAAATGTAATACGTAGCTCGACATTAATTTTGCATATGCAATATATGCAATATTTTTGCTTCTTTATATTCGTACATATTCTCCCATGCATTTCTGTTCAATTATAGCAAAGAATGCTAATCCCGTGTAACAAAATGTTGTTACCATTATATTATAGGTGTTGAAATTAAATTTATCTAGCAAACTTATTATCGAACGTTGTTAATTATACTTAAATGTATAATGTAACGTACACTCATAAATAAGAGATGCTCACTTACAAAAGACTGATAAAATACACACACAACGCCGACAATAACAGAATACACTAAACATTTTTAAACATTTCTGACAATTTCAATTTTCCTGGCAATTCAAAATAATTCCTCGATCAATAAAATGTAACAAAATAAAATGGAGAAAAATCGTAAAATCCTTTGCCCAGCAAGATATCCCTTTTGGTCTAGTAGAGCGTAGAGAGCATATCGTGATAATAAAATGCGCTTCATCGTTAAAATTGAACGACTTTATTGCGGTGAAACGACGCCAAAAATTTACGATACGAGAGGGAGCATCGTAAAGTGATCGTAGCACATGATTATTAAAACATGGCATCGACTTTTGTAATAGACACTGATCAATACCTTACAATTAGGGTTGTCAGCGTGCCTGCCTTAATCTCCACAACCTCCGTGCAGCTAATAATCCGATATCGGGTCGCTACAACCTGATTTCCTTCCTGCTTTCAAACACGGAGTCCGTGTTTCAAGTTTCGTGCAACAGCAAGGAATCGTGTGGTCCCTTTTTTTTTGGTTCAATTTTCTTCTTTCTTTTCTTTCCTCTTTATTGCTCAAACGTGAAATCAATTCATTAAAGCGGAAGAATTCTGATCGCGTGAAATCGAGGTTAAATTTAAGAAAGGAGAATAATAATGATTGATCAAAAGGCTACGGAAGAGCAGATTGTTGACCTGCCTTCACAGAATTTCATCAGATAGATTTACATCGCAACGAGCACGCTAATTGCTTCCCTTGATTGCCTTCCTCAAACGTGGCCATTTAAGCCGTACGGAATTAAATCTGTTTGCACTGGGATTTGGCCAGTTTTGACGAAGATGAATGCATCACTTGTAAATGGTCCTTTGCTGCGATCGACATTTGCGTACGTTCAAATTCCTAGTGAGCTTTCTTCCCATTTTATTCCGTGAGTTTTATGGACGTTCCTCCGAAGAGGATATAACAGATAAAGAGAAATAAAGAATAGAAGAAGCGAAGGACAATGGCCTTTCTGTCACACGCTCTACTGTGTACATATAAAACGAAAAAGGCAGGAGATGAAAGAGCACACTTTTGTCCTTTGTATCGCTAATTTCTCTGTATTTATTATTTAATTCTGTTCTTTCGTGCATTTATTACTTTTATCAGGTTATTAGCTTATAATTATAATAAATAGAGATCATATAGCAAAAATATAACATTACTACAAAATATAACATTAACATAATTTATTTTCGTTCTTTTGCTAATTTCGGGTTAGTTCAGGAAATATTTGAATGTGCAATATATTATACAGGGTGGTTGGTAACTGGTGGTACAAGCGGAAAGGGGGTGATTCTACGCGAAAAAAGAAGTCGAAAATATAGAATAAAAATTTTTCGTTTGAGGCTTTGTTTTCGAGAAAATCGACTTTGAATTTTCGCTCGGTACGCGTGCATTTTATCGCGTCTCGTTATAACGGATCTCACTGTAGATCGTTATCTCGATGGAAAAATTAAAAAAAAAAAGAAAACTTTTATTCTATATTTTCGACTTCTTTTTTCGCGTAGAATCACCCCCTTTCCGCTTGTACCACCAGTTACCAACCACCCTGTATAATATATTATATACATAATTATGCAGAAATATTATATATGGATTATACTGTACTATACAGGGTGTTTGGCTACAAGTTTAAAAAAATGTAAGGGGTGATTCTTGATGCTAAAATAAAACAAAAATCAAGGATAAGAAATTGCGTTCTCGACTTTGTTTTTTAGTTATTGACGATTAAATATTAGCCGAAATACCCCTGTGCACCTTCGGGGCACCCGTGGATGGGACAATCGCGGTGCATGTATGAAATTTGTATAAACATTGCTTATATATACTATATTATTTATTAATTATTTATGGAGGCAAAGGATCAGAGGAAACATTAATCCTCTTTACTCGAAAATTTTATGAGGCAGTTTTTGATATGTTGTTATGGATCTTAATAAGTAAGCAGGTTTATTCAACATTAGTTTAATCTACGAGTTTTCTTACGAAACGTCGCGCAGGATAGTTTACGTCTGCAAATATCATAGTCTTCTTCTTTACGACTTGTGCGAGGTAAGCTGTTGCCAATGTATCGTTCGATTTCAGGATCCTGTGTACGCCGCTGTTTAGGCTGACTTACTTTCGATTGTGTAAAAAGGTTTGCTCGCGTACAGGGATATTTCGGCTAATTTTTTTATTGTCAATAAGTAAAAACGAAGCAGAAACGCAATTTTTTTATTCTGAATTTTTATCTTATTTTAGTTTTAAGAATCACCCCTTAAATTTTTTACACTTGCAGCTGAACATCTTGTATATACTTACATACAATATATATAATATATAATATAGTTGCAAAGAACAATTGATACTATATTATATGAAAAAATGTCTTAAAAATTGTTAATAAATTCACAAAGTTTTGTCGAAAGCAAAATTTCCGGCATAACCATAGTAACGCGATTAATTTTTTTGAAATGCTCAATGCAAACATTGGAATTTGTAAAAACAAAATCAAATAAAAAAAGAGTTTTAGTAATATAAAATAACCAAACAACTATTGCAATTTTAAATTAATCTCCCAAGTATAAAATGGGAGAATTGTATACACATATATTTTGATTATATTAACATTTTATATAATGTTACTAATCTTTAATTATTAATTATAGTAACTTCATATACTATTTTTGCCATTCTATATATTCTGTATACTAAGATGTAATTTTTGGTATAACAATATAAATATTATCTATTTACATTATATAGAAATTAAAGGAATAATAGAATTATTGTATTAGAGCTTCAATGTTATCATTCATATTATAACACATTATTAATCTCTACAAATGAAAATAAATTAATCTCTAATATTTAATATAAATAAATGTTTGCATCTTGTTTCTAACCATTGATCATCATCATCTATCATTGACATTGCTATTGTAATTGAAATAATAATTTATTTGCGGATAACTTATTTGATATAAAATAAAGTTATTTTTCATAAGATATTCTTAAAATAAAAATACTACATTAATTCATAAATTGATTTATTTCTATTTCAATAAATAGGCCAGTAAAATGTACATATTACACGATATACTTATGCAATAAACATTTAATGGCCGTTTTCCGATAAACTATTTACCAAAAAAAAAATCACTACATACTCTGTTCACATATACGTGACAAGGGAGAAAATCAAATTTCCCTATGGCCGTAATTCCGTTAGCCCGTAAAAGAAAATAAAATACTTACCTTGTGATCTATTTGGAACATCTGTGCATCGCAGTATGGCGCTGTAGGATATTTGTCTATATATAGCTGTGATTTTATTGCCCAGCATCCTTTTGTGTTTATCACCTTTCTCCTTAATTAAAAAGTATGGGCCAATGTTTCAAACGATTTCAGTTTTACTGCTCGCACATTCATTCATGTTGTTTTCTCGTGCTGTTCCGTGGCCACGTACAAAGATACTTTACGCGTTTAAAAACAAAACTTTGTGTGTCTGGACAGTACAATATGCTGGTCTTTAATATTTTGTTAATGATCGTATTTTTTCAGTTTTAGAATGAACGCGACGACGATCTATACAGGTGCAACGAGCACTCTGGCTGGAATTATTGGCATCGAGTCGGAAATAAGAATGGATAAAGCGGAAAACTCCTTAGACAGTGACCTTGACATTTCTCCGGTCACTCTATCCTCCGCATGGTCCAGAGTGGCGAGACTTCTTTTGTTAGCATCAATGGCTGTCGGCGGCAGTGTCGGTAACGTTTTCATGATCTCTGCGGTGGTGGTAGAAGATCAACTTAAGAAACGAGGTACTGTCGCCATCTGTTTCTAATGCTTCGTAATTTTAAGATCAATTCATCTAAGGACTACCATCTTTCTTTTATTATGGCTAAATTAATTGATTTTTAGAGCCAATATAATGAATAAAATGCTAATGTGTTAAATATATAAATTTGAAAAGAAAAAGAAGCTTCTCATTCCAATGCAATCGAAATGTTATAAATTATAATAAAACATATACATGGGAACACATAGAACAACACATACAGCGTTATCTTACGATTATAGCAATACGTGAACTAGATCTTGTGCGATTTACTCATGTATACAGGGTGGATGGTAACTGGTGGTACAAGTATGGTGGAAAGGGGGTGATTCTACGCGAAAAAAGAAGTCGACAATATAGAATAAAAATTTTTTTTTAATTTTTTTTTAATTTTTCCATCGAGACAACGATCTCGCGTACCAAGCTAAAATTCAAAGTCGATTTTCTCGAAAACAAAGCTTCAAACGAAAAATTTTTATTCTATATTTTCGACTTCTTTTTTCGCGTAGAATCACCCCCTTTCCGCTGGTACCACCAGTTATCAACCACCCTGTATATCGTAGTATCGTAAATATAATAATTAGTTAGTTAATAATAAATGGATTAAACAGAAAACAATGGTTATTTAACATGAACTAATCGTAACAACGTATTATAATTAATTAACAACTCTCGTCAACACAGATTCGACTCCCTCTCTACAACGCTAACAACACTATCTCGACAACGCAATCCGCACTCTCTGGCTTCTCAGCTCATACTGCAGTTAATTCGTTTACGTCTCTTAGCAACCCTTTGTCTTTTGTCTTATATCTTTTGTTTAAGCCCCATCATGCACACGCTCAACAACCGCTTGTTTACAATTCGCACGACACCCCCCTAGGCCCCTCGTCCACGGTACTACAATATTATAACTATTTAATTAACTTCTAATAATCAGTAATTAAATGTGAGAATAAAATAATAATTAACAACTGTATATAACGATTCTTACATTTTAATACTACGAAACTAGGACTATTTCTATTTCTGTGGTATAAAAATTATATTGTTCGCGGTATATTGGTTGAATAACTTTCTTCGCCGCTTGATATTATAATTTGAGGAACACCATAAACATATTGCTTATGTTAGCTCCAATGAATAGCGTATCACAAGTAATAAGAGCAAATATAGTTAATAATTGCATTTGTTGAAAATTGTGGATCTTTGAAGCCGAAATAATGTTATAGGAACACTAAATTTATACTGAGGATTAATATTAAGATAATAATATATTTATTTCATGGACGATTTCTTATATATTCATCGATACACACTGGCACGCGTCTCAGCACTTTCTTCCATACCCGACTGTTAACCGACTGAACAGTTTACATTCCTTTGTTTTCGAGACGCTGCGCACACACACACTTCCACACACTGATATTCACATACAAGTATCTCTACTACGCATTTAACCCAGTCCAGCACAGAAAATTATACATATCTCAACAGCATTGTTTAATAATAACAATGTGTGATATGTATTTGAGATTGTCAGAATATAAAAAATAATAATTCGCAAGTATTGCAGTGCTTACTAAATTACTAATATTAGAATACATTAATTGTTTCAATATTTGAAGAATTTATTTTATGAGAAATCATTAAATAATGTAAAGAGTGCAAAAATACGTATATAATCGGAATATTTTTATAAAATAGCAAAAGCTCTTGAATGAATTCTCTGAATTCTCAATTGAATGATAAACGTTGCAAATTTGGAATTTTAGAATTTGTGGAAAATCTACCTCTGATAAACAGAAGTTACAGCAACTTAATATTTCCCTCTGATCATGTTAGTTGATTATTAGAAACAAGCATCGTATCGCACAGAGAAGATGAAAGAAGACCATAGAGAAGACCATGACACAATTCGGAAAGTTTCCTTATCCAAATTACAACTTTTCACGAAAGTTTCAATAATTTCTTTCCTTTATAACTACTAGCCTATGTTTAACTTCTGTTCTTACCTTTTTCCTCATCCTTTTGCAAACTCTTAACGAGAAACACTTTCTCGAAAGATTTTCACCGGCACTTCGATACCCGTGTATACTGATACGAACGTAAATGATTCGAAGTTTCGTGCAGCCAGAGCGATTCAGCAGGAAAATTTTGTTCCGTTTCTGCTGCACTTTTATCGTGGCAATAAACTTCTTCTCTCCAGCCCGTTTCATTAATGTCCAGTACCCATTGGGAACCGTAATTATCGGCCTGTTCCTAACTAAAAAAAATCTTCCGATCGTCTATAACAATTTGGTGACTCCGCTGCGATAATAGCAATTACAAGGTGCTTCACGCAACTAAGTGTGAGTAAGCATTATACATAATATCTTGAAACTGGTTAAAGATGGAACAAAAGTTTAGAACAAAAAATTAATGTCATGTATTACTACGTTTCTGCTTTACTTTTAAGTATTTTTTATTTAACAAAAGATTAGAACAAAAAATTAATGTTATATATTACTACGTTTCTGCTTTACTTTTAAGTATTTTTTATTATTGATTTGGTTGCAAAATGTAACTGTACTTCTTTTTATTAATGAAACTGTATTTACAACCTTTCTTGTATAAATTTATTTTCTCGATCATCCTATACGATGTAACAGTATTAAATTAAGTGATTTAACACTAAATAATTTATGAGATATTTATTATTAAAAGAAAAATTTAAGTACTCAAAAAATCGTGAACAAAATATTGTACAGTTATATTCAAAAAAAGACTATGAAGTTGTTCTTTGTAATTTTATTAATACATACAAATATATACAAATAATACCGTACGAAGTATTAATAAAGCATAATTTTCGTTCGTAATAAAATATAATTTCGCTCTAAAGAAAAGTGCAATTGCATCTTGTAATCGTATTAACGCTTTCATTACGGATTCGATTTTCATTACCTACAGTGCTATATATTCACAAATAATTTTCATGCACCTACTTTTATATTATAAAGCTCTACATATGTATTTTATACGAACTGTTATGAAATATTTTTTTACAATTTCGTGCTTTTTTATTCGTGCTTTACATTCGAATCAGTATCATGCGCATAACGAAAAATGTGATATATAAACCCTAACAAAAAAAATGAATGTGCGTGTTAATGTGCACAAATTCATCAAAGTAGTGAAGGACATATAATACAATTTTTTTACCAACACTAATTTTCATTTTGTTAATTATTTTTGTATTTAATTGTTTAAAAGATGTAGCTGTATCTTGCTGCGTGAAACACCCTCTATATCGTGATGCGTAGTAACGAGAAAAAGTCGGACTTTTCCCCTGAAAATTCTACTTTATGTCGACTTCTTTTCGTATCCAATCTCGTATGCGTTCACGCGACGATATTTGAATTGATCTATATCTTTCGTAAACGTAATTTGCTGAACAGACTCATTTGCCCTAATTGAAAAGAATGGTCTTCATAAAAACAGCATCGACAAGCTGTTAAACGTGATATAGTAGAATAATATTTTAATGTTAAAAATAACAGTATCACTGATCAAAGATTACTCGAGGTACAATTTTTTCGAATAAGTATTTATTAAAGCATTAAGGAATTCCTTGAATGATGTAAATAATTTATTATTAAATTAGTCGCCTATTCTGTGGCGAAAATTATGTAATTGATATCCAAACGAAATTTTTAATTTTCGCTTATTTCATCTGTATTTTCTTTTGAATTATGAATACTCATACTTAATGATATAAAAGCATATATTAAATGGAAAAATTTTATTTCACATTTTTGGCTTATTTTCGCATGTAAAATAACATCATGCAGATGTTTATTCATACCTAGTCAGTGTTTAGCCAAATCTAAGTATACTCGATAAATTTCCAAACTTGATTTTCTCAGAAACGAATGAAAAAATTGTATTCTATATTTTCGACTTATTTTTTCACGTAAAATCATGCTTTATCGGGTTGTACTACCACTTACGGGACACTATATATAAATGTAATAAATAATATTAATTTAACATAAGTTTACGGTAAATGAAACGTTAAAAAAGAACTAATTATTTAATAGTAGTAATATATTTTATTGTTTGCATATTTCTAAACTACAACAAAACTTATACTTGTTATCTACTTAAGTTACTTAATTTACTTAGCTTATTTATTAAAGTTACGTAATTTTAAACGCCACACTAATATATAGAATATATAGTATTTCATATAGAAGTAACTCTATATAATGAGTATATGTAAATTTAACGAAAAAAGATCTTTCTTACATATTTTGTCTCCAAGACCTCTTCTTCTTATTATTTCTGTTGTTGATAGACTTGTATAGATAGATAGATTTCTTTGGTAAAATTCTCCCCTTTGTTCCTGTTACTTCGTCGTCGAACTACTTTTTCTATCTCCTTTAAATATTCCTTTAATATTTCACTATCTGTCTCTCGCCTTATCTTTTCTTCAAATACTACTGCTCTTCTGTCTGCTTCTACTCTAATTTTGTTTCCGTTTATTTCATTCTTTACTATACAGGGTGGTTGGTAACTTTTTTTTTTTTTATTAACGTGGAGGAAATCCGCACGGACACCAGGCCGCTTCTGGGGAAAAGCGGCGTGGTAGTGCCGGACTCCAATCGACTAAAACCTCCACGATGACCGTCCCGGCTGCGATCGAAAGGGGGCCCGGGAGCCGGTGTGAGCGATACACCGGGTCCCAAGGGTGGTTGGTAACTGGTGGTACAAGCAAAAAGGGGGTGATTCTACACGAGAAAAGAAGTCGAAAATATAGAATAAAAATTTTTTTTTTAATTTTTCCATCGAGACAACGATCTACAGTGAGATCCATTATAACGAGACGCGATAAAGTGCACGCGTACCGAGCGAAAATTTAAAGTCGATTTTCTCGAAAACAAAGCCTCAAACGAAAAATTTTTATTCTATATTTTCGACTTCTTTTTTCGCGTAGAATCACCCTCTTTCCGCTTGTACCACCAGTTACCAACCACCTTGTATATCTTGAGGTGTTCCAATCAAACCCTAATATCTATTTCAAATGCTTATCCTGACTAATACATATCAGCTCCAACCTACTTTGCTTTTTCCTGTCTCTACTCCATACAGCATACTTTTTACCAATGAGTCAAATAACGTAATCCTTCTTTTTAAGTCGCTCTTGTATTTCCTTTGCCCAATTTCCTAGACCCATTTCATGGCTATACTGACTTCTCTTCACCGCTTCTCGTATCTGTCGATCATCATCTGGATTTTATTTCAAGATATATCTTAGATTCTAGATACTTCAATTCTTTTACTGGCTCCAGCTCTCTTCCTTCCCACGACCATTTTTCTACTTTTCTCCTCCCTCTAGTTTCTCCAAGAGCTATCATTTTGGACATCTTCGCATTTGGCACGTGGTTTCTCTTTTTCCATCCTCTTCCTTTCTCAAATCCTCCTCTAAATTTGCGATGTAAGTCGTGAACAAGACTGGACTTGTATAAAGAGACATGCGGCAGGGTCAGAATTAAACAAGGAGGCACAGAAAATTTCTGAATACTAACAGGTTTGAGACAGAGATGCGCAATAAGTCCGATTTCCTTTATTCTTTCTATCCGCTGGTTGTTTATCTTTTTCTTCCTCTTCATTTCACACAACTTTTTCCCATTTACAGTGTCGAAGGCTGCCTTTAGATCGAAGAAGAAGCCTTAGAACTTTTCTCCTTTCTCTGTATTTGTTTCCTATCGTGTGTCTTAATATACATGTACATGTATGTTATCCATCGTGATTCGTCTTCCTCTGAATCCCGTTTGTGTTTTCTTTCTCTCTATTTTCTTCTTTCCCTAGCCTTTCCTTCAGCACCATTGCGTAGGTCTTATATACTATATTCTGTATATTATCCTTTTACAGTTGCCTACTTTGTGTGCTATTTCTCCTTCTCTCCAGTCTTTCGGGAAGCCTTGTCCATTCTATACTTTTTTTTATTATTTCTTTTAGTTCTCTTCAAACTTCTCCTTTGTAATTATCCGTACTTTATTTTTTAACCCGCCTCTGCCTGCTGCTTCCCTCCTCTTTGATCTATCTGATGTTCTATTTCTCTGTCGTCCAATTCTCCTGTATACCCCTCGTTTGTCTTGATCGTTCCCTATTCGACTTCTAGTTTTTCTTCGTTTCCTTGTAACTAATTCTTGAAATGTTATTTCCACTCTTCCATCTTTATTCGGGCACCTACCCCTTATCTCTTCTTCTTTCCCCTATTAACATATGCCCATATTTCTATCTCTGTTCTACAACTCCTTACCTCTTCTATTTCTTCTTCTGTTTTTCATTCTTCTTTTTCTTTACATAATGTTTTATACTTCCTTCTCTCCTTATGATACTCTGTTATACTTGTTTCTTTCCTGACTTTCCTCAGACATATTTCCAGTGCTTTTGCACTTTCCAGCATTCCGTATCCCAACACTTTATCCTTCCTTGTTCCACTTCGTGCTTTCTTATTTCGTTTATTCGTGTTGCTTTCCTCAATACCATTTTCAGTCCTTTTTAATCGTCTCTTAATTCGCTTTCTGACAACTTCAAGTTTTGTATCTCTTCCTTGTATCTTTTTATTCCTTCTTTTATCCAATCCTGTATTTATATTTTCTCCTGTACTTCTCTCTGATGTTCCTTATTTACTTCTGTATCTCCTACACTCATAGTTGCTTCTGTCGGTAGATAATCTGATTTTATGCTGTTATTGTAAAGAAGGTGATTCTGTGCCAACCCTTCATATTCACCATCGCGCAATCTATCACTGTTTCCCATTCCTCGTCACCTCCACATTTCCATTTAACATAGTCCAACCCTTATCAACCCCGTGGAGTGAACTTAAACTAAGAATTAATGATTGAGAATATTTACCTATAAGATATAAACATCAATGAAATCGTAAAGTATTTTCTCTGGAGTCGTTACTGTTATCTTTAGTTGAAGATTTTTAATATTTATTTATTTAATATTATCTGTTTACTACATTAAGTAAACATAAATTGCGCTGTATTTTGGAGGAAAGTCGAAAATTACTTAGCTATTTTGAAGAAGATCGCTATTTAAAATAGGTTGAAAGATTTGATAGATCGTTACATGTACTATATTATTTTTTATTTAACTATTTTCTGTAGAAATTTTACTGTTACTTATAGCTATGTATTTGGGATTATTTGTTGTTACGTTAAAATGTTTTAAAAATTGTGCTATACGACTAATGAAAGTAACGATTATTGTATTTTTTATTTATTGTATTATTATCGTATTATTTAATATTTCAATACGTATAATTAATATTTAATGATATTATTGTATTACTTAAACGATTATTTTCACCATATATACTTGGTTCATATGTTTTTCTAATCGTACAGTAAAAATATTTATCTCTTTAATATATTTTGTGTCTTTAAACCATATAAGTGTACAGTTTCGAAATGTTTCATTATACAACATTTGAACTAATCATGCGTTTATAAATTAAATCTTCATGTGCTAGAATAGCATACTTAACGTAAGTACTTACACAGTTTGCGAATAACAACTTTGTTCGCAGCAACAAATAAGTCATTAACGCATGTACTACTAGTTTCATTATACAACGTTTGAACTAATCATGCGTTTATAAATTAAATCTTCATGTGCTAGAATAGCATACTTAACGTAAGTACTTACACAGTTTGCGAATAACAACTTTGTTCGCAACAACAAATAAGTCATTAACGCATGTACTACTAGTAATAGATATTGGATTAGTGAAGTTAATGAGAAATTAGTTTAGGAATATCAATCAGATTGTCTATAAGAGTACATAACTTCTAATTTGCGGAATGGATCTGCATAATTTACAACACATTTATCAACACACTCATGTTTTATGCTATAATGTATTAATCTGTGTACATGGATCGAGATCGTGCATGATAATTTTATTTTCTGCACTTTATTTTGTAAACTTTTTGCATAAAAATATTTCATTGAATTACATGCCTATTATGATTTACGGTAATAATGTTATTATACAATTTTTTATTGTATGTGTTGTTATCTCTATTTTTATCATACCTTTTGTGTTTATTTGAATCTTCCACTTGTACAGCTTCTTGGTGATCATTCACGGCATTTGAATTATGACGAGAATTAGCTTCTTCTAATAATTTTATCTTAAGCGCATCTGGAATAGATAATTGGTCCCGCGATTCGATTGCACATCTAAAATTTTCGTATGTATTCGGGACGCTATATAATAATAGGATTGACAATAAATCATCAGCGATTGGAATATTCATTTCTTTTAATTTATCCACGTGGCTGAAAAAATTATTTAACCCTTAGAGTGCTATGGACGCATATACGCGTCTGCCGAAAGCTATCGGACTAAGGACACATAAATGCGTTTTCTGTAAGTGTCTGGCATGGATTAAGGACGCATATATGCGTTTGTCAATTTTTCCTAACACCTACGCAGAAGTAATACTATTACGTTTGTGTGAGATAAATATAAATGCATTCCTTGCATATAATGCATATATTTTATATCAAAAATCTACTGCTTCGAAACAAAAATTTAGTGAATTTCATTTAGCGTTGATAAGAGACGTTTTACGAAAATATTTCCAACGTAGAAACATGTTAGGAGGAAGAAAGAGAAAGTCCGAGGATTTACCATTTCGTTTAATTGATAGGCATTTTCCGTCAAAATGCCCTAATCGTGCCGGCACGACACAATTATCAAGAAGAAAACGTGTTGTTTGTGTGAAAAATAAGAGAAGGAGCGACACGCGATACGAATGCAGAAAATGCGATGTCGGATTATGTATCGATAATTGTTTTGAAATTTTTCACACGCAACTGGATTATTAACTCGTGTTATATTTACTAAATTTAGTTTTCTAGTTTATTGTTTTCTAGTTTATTACCCAAATTCTAGTTTATTGTAAATTTCAATGTTTATAATAAATAATTAATACTAAAAAATAACGCTCTTGAATCATTTAATCTCGTGCAAAAGAATTACTATAACTTATTACGATTTGCGCTTTGAATAGTCAATCAACGGAGTTCAGTCTAGCGAAAAAGTACTCCGTCCACGGCGATGGTCAGCGCTGGCCGCGCGCCGTCCGTACGGAACGCATAAGCCGCGAGTATTCAGCACTCTAAGGGTTAAGTGATCGGACATATTTTCACTACAGGACATTTTCGTGAATTGCTTTAGGAGCGTTCCTTTGGGTTCCTTTGGGTTCGTAAACCTCCTTTAATTTATTCCATACTTCATGTGAAGTTTTGCAATGCTTCACATGACATAGCTCATTCGAACTTATGGTAAGAATAATATCGGCTCTGGCTTTACCGTTCCTTTTATTCCATAAAGAGGCTTCATCCGCTGCTTTAGGTTTAATTATTGAACCATTTGCATATTCCCACAAGTCATCTTTAATGAGTATTGCTTCCATTTGCAATTTCCACGTGTCGTAATTTTCTTTGTTTAGTTTTTCAATACTTAAACTCGCCCCGCTCGACATTTTTTCTTTTTTTTTTTTGATAATTGTATTATTATGTAAACAATTATTGTATACTCGATAAAGCGTCCTTATGATATTCAATACTGAATCATCGATCACGCACCCCCTTTTTTTTGTTTTTAGGTTATCTTCTGCGCTCCTCAATATTATTACTATTAATAATATTTTCAATAAAAATAATAACTAATTATTGCACCTGGGCCCATAACCTGTTGTTATTTCTATCCTGATCCTACCTATGAGTATAGAAATAACAACAGTATATTAGATCGTTGTGTGCACATTAGATTTAAATATACTAATAGCAAGATTAATTATTATGTTTAAGTTAATAAGTGTTATTAATATTAAATTTAAATGTATTTTCGAAATTTTTGCAAATAACTAATTTTTATTTTTAATAATTTTCGTTCAGTGTGGTATTGAATAATTGTTTATAAAAATGAAGCGAATGAAGTTATGCTTAACATATTCAATGTTGAGACATTATATGTATCATGCACACGTGTATGGAGGAGTAACAACGACTTCAGTAACAACATCTATACGTCTGTCGACATTATTCTCTAAAAATATTTTTTAACAATCTAATATTTGTTTTCGAAATCTTTGAAGTAAAATCAATTAAACAATTTTTTTTCAATATTCGTCACAGAGAGTAGGAATCGTAGGAACCTTCCCGCATTGAACGTGTTAATAACATAGATACATAATTAAAGATTCAAAAGGTAAATACCTAGTTCGATTTAATACCTGTGTACATATTTATATTTACTGCAATGTATGTAACTTACATTGTACAATTTTAATTTTGGTAAAATAATAAATTAATAAATAATAAATATAGATAGTAAATAAATGTCAAATTGTTTATAGAATTCAGCGTACTTCTTATTTTATCCATCCATTATAAAAACATGAATTAAACTTCCAATTTCTAAAGTCAATACATTTAAAAATCTCGCATTGCTTATGACACAAAAAATGTGTTAATCGAATAAAATATGAACGAATAGAATTTTATGTAATAAAATATCTCTAAATGAAAGTAAAGCAATCGAACACGTTTCATATGAATAACATATTCATGCAGAGCCACAAATTATTTAAAATTTCAAAATAGCAAGACCTTTCAAAAGTGCTCGCCTCAAATAAATTGTTGAAAATGAGAATAATAAAATTTAGATGAAAATAGATCAAAAGAAATTATCAACAACTCGCTTATATCTGATTTAGTCAAACTTTTAATTCTTTCATCATATGATTACTATGTCCTATGTGAAATGTAAAAGTGTGATAATACTTATACTTTTAAAAATACATGCTATGTACTGTGAACATGAATATTCAACAACATTCGATGTAATGTATTGCGCACAATAATAATTATTTTGGATTACTTCATTGCTCCTTGAATGCATATCAATCATATGATACTCTCAGAATTCATCTAACAATTAACTAATACGGTTATCCATTTTAATTAACTCCAAACTATATTCTCTCGTTCCAGGAAATGCGTTTCTAGTGAACGTTGCATTGGCAGATCTATTAGTAACAGGCCTTGTAATACCGGTATCAGTGATTGTGATCCTGGCAGGACATGAAGAGTCATTAAGCACATGCCGATTTGAATGTACTCTCGAGGCACTTTGCTTTCTCGTGACGGTGTTGACGTTGGCCACTATAGCTGCAGAAAATTATACTCGTTTGTGTTTACCACCCGAAAGGTAAGGACTATAACTCATACTACACTTCACTACAATTCAACGTACAAACCATTGTTTTTGATCAATTTTAATTGTAACCCATTGACATATGATTTTCTCACGTTAACGTTTTCTCTACTAAATGTTCCTGTGTAAACCATTTTTTTTAGCGATCAAAATTACCATTTATTGCTATTAATAATCCATGAAAAATCTTTTCCAACTGCTCAAAAAGCATTTAGCCCTGGAAACGTTAAACGCATTGAATTCTTGAACTGCTAAAATCCTAATTAGAAAGAAACAACCACGATATCTCGAACTGTCTGGCAATGTGTACAATAAATATGTGTACAATGTATGCAATAAATGTACAGTAGTTAAAGTATGTATTCCAACACTTGTAGAAACCTTTTATAAATGTATGTGTTATAGAAAACATTTTGCTTCGTTAGCATTGATACGAAACTCGTGTATTATGATTATATTGCTAAACTTTAAAATCAATTTGAATTGTATATAGAAGCTACAAGATATTTGGTACAAATATATATTTCGCAGGGTATATTTAAACAGACAATTATGCATTATATTGATAAGCTTCGGTATTCAATGTGACCATTTTTTAATCATATTTTTGAGATGACTATTTATGCTGTACATTAACTTTTTACTAAATACATATTTGCAGCGAATATCTTATAATTTCTATATACATTTTTCCATTGGTTTGACTTTTACCAATATAATCGTATCAGTAGCGTTTCATTAGTGCTAATGGAATTTATACAGGGTGGTTGGTAACTGGTGGTACAAACGGAAAGGGGATGATTCTACGCGAAAAAAGAAGTCGAAAATGTAGAATAAAAATTTTTCGTTTGAGGCTTTGTTTTCGAGAAAATCGACCTTGAATTTTAGCTCGGTACGCGTGCACTTTATCGCGTCTCGTTATAACGGATCTCACTGTAGATCGTTGTCTCGATGGAAAAATTAAAAAAAAAAAAATTTTTATGAGATTCGTTATAACGAGACGCGATAAAGTGCACGCGTACTGAACGAAAATTCAAAGTCGATTTTCTCGAAAACAAAGCCTCAAACGAAAAATTTTTATTCCATATTTTCGACTTCCTTTTTCGCGTAGAATCACCCCCTTTCCGCTTGTACCACCAGTTACCAACCACCCTGTATAATACATACAACATAAATATACATCAAATCTTTCTGTGGCACGTGTCCAAAGGTTTTCACGAGACACTCTATATGCCAATGGGTTAATGATAATTATAATGATGCTGCAGCCGAAATAGAAATTGCGAATGAGCACATTTCAAGAGTGAAACGTTTATGTGAAGTTCAACAAAATAAAAATGTAACAGACAAGAAAGGGAAAAGGAACCATGCGCTAGCGATATTTATTGGATCTATTACATCAAAATATCACCGATTTTACAAACATTTAAATATTAACACTTAATTTCCGAATGAAATATCTGAATATTTTTAAACAAATTGTTTGTATATATTTTCCAGTCAAAAAAACTCCGGAAGTTCTATATGCGTAGAGATAAAAGTTAAAACCATTAAAATAATATTTAGTTGAATAATTCTTTGATTACATGCACATAATAAGAAATAAAGGAATGGAAGGTAACGGTATGGATGAAAAAGTAATTCTTTCTTTAATATAAATCAAGAACGATTTTCAATTTTTGCTTCTCTCTTTGCTTTCTTTCGTTTTAACGTTTACTTAATACATCCTGTTACGTAAATCCTAGATATTTTAGTTCACAAGAAAAGAGTATCTAAAGAGTAGTCATTGTAATGTTGAGAATCGAATAAATCCTTGATTTCTATGAACGGTTCTAATTAATGTAGAAAAACTAAAAGCCAACCCTTCTTAATGTAATCGCATTGTAATCCGATTACTCGTTAACCCGATTAGTTCGCGATCCAAGCACAATCAGTTTGGGACGTAACAAACGTCACTTGACGCAAATCAGGGACTTGCAATACTGATCAATGATATCGAAATAATTTTAATACGTAGAAATAAGTTTCACTATAATCTAGAATTTCGGGTTTAATCAATAGATAATTTATAAAATCCTATTATTAAATTCTTTGACATGATGATTTGAAAATCATTATCAATAGAAGATGTTCTAAGAACGTGGATGTTGCATTGCTGTCGTAAAAATCATGAAATATATTATTGATTCGTCGATATAACTTTACAGAGATATTTATTTTAATATTGTACGTTAGTTTCTTTAAAATTATCTTTCCTTTTTAATTCAAGTATAATCATGTTAATATTTTAAATTATTTCTGTTTCGATTAGTTTAGAACTTATTTCCTGGGGGAAGGGGGATTTTTATTTTTATGATAACCTCATTTTAGAATTTTACATTTATATAATTTAACCTAATTTTACATAGTTACAATTACAGAAGCATTTAAAGTAATAACATCTTTTATTTACAATGATTTTCAATAATCTTTAAATTTTAGTTCTATTCTCACTTTAAAAATATCGTATATTCTCTAGTAATATTTTGTAAATTCTACGATACCAATTTAACGAATAATAAATTCCCTATATTCAAACTTTGATTATGGTAATTCGTGCAAATATAAATACATTTAGATGAAAAAAGATATAATAAAAGTTGCATGACAGCGTTTCTTCCTTCTGTTGCACTTATTACTTATTAGAACAATTTTTTCACTTTTTTCGAACTTCTCTTGTATTATATTGCTGCCCTAATAGCTGCTGCTGCTAATAATTAGCTGCCCAAGATACAAACGCGGCTATGTGAGCAGCACGTAATTTATGACACGTCACTAGTGAGCACAAATAATTATTTAGAACGAAAGAATTTAGATCATAATGATATCCACGATTTCTTCATAATTTATGACAAATATCAAGCAGAAATTATGGAATAATAGATATGTCTTTATTGATAACCTAGTTAAGTGGGTGGAATCTTTTCATAAAGATAAAAGAACTTATATAAACAAAATTTTACACGAATTGCACATTATATGAATTTGCAAATTAGACAGATTTCGAAAATATTTCCTTTTCGATAAAAAAGGAAAAACAAATTTGCCGTAATAAAATAAATTAGAATCAATTAGGAAATTCGTTTCAAAGGTGTAAACTAGTTAATAGTATTTCAAATAAATTAAATGATAAATGTAAATAATAGATTAACAATTAACAATATATCATTTAATAAATACATTTCATTTTTCGTTTCTAGATAAATGTTTTTAAGCGTTAAAATACTCTACTACTATTTAACAAATATGAATAATTATGCATCAAAGTACGTTTCTTCCATTTCCTCAGTTATATTAAAAGAAAAAATATATACTTTATAAGCATGTCACAACTTCTCTAGAATGTAATACAAATTCTTAATAGTTCTATTAACTATTAATTATAGTTCTAGCTTTTAAGCAATTTTTTCAATCAAACTATTGTTATCTTTTTCATTACAAAAAATATTTCACATTGTAATTTATTACAGTACTCTGGAATCACTAGGAATAGAAAATATGAACATAGATTCTATTTCCGATAAATTTAGAAAATTACAATTACTTAAATAATTATGGAATATATTTCTGTATTTATGCAAAATAAACATTAAGCATAGAAAAGACTTTCAAAATTTCCGATTTCTAAAACATCGTAAGTTTGTAGGAGACTTCAAGTACGACGTACGTTCAATAGTACTTTGCATAACCCAAAAATCGTGGATACCATTACGACGTACGTCCTATATACTCTTTAAAGTCCAATCTTTACTCTTTTAAAGTTCGAAAGCAGTCACACAAAGCACACGAGGCATATGAAACGTTTGCAATTGAAAGGGACGAAAGATTGTTTAAAAAAGAGCTACTGTTCTTACAGTAAAGAGGAATGCAGCAATGGCAATTGTTCCTTTGCATTCGCTTTATCTTTTGCTTCGCTAAACACTAGCAGGGAGAGAATCGACCGTAATTTTGAGTACTATTGTTGCCAACAACAATGCGGCCACAAGGGATTAAAATGCTTTCCAAGTAAAGCTTATACCTGCACGTATAGCCATGCCGTGGATAGTTAGATCTACGAACGATCCAGTTGCATGCACTCGCTTAACGATCGAGAATAGATGCACGATCCTTTCAGACTTTCATATAAAAAAAGTCATAGAAATTTATCGTTTCTACTTTCGAGTTTCCGAGAAAGTTTGGAATTTTTTCAAATTTATGCTCAAAACGGAATTGCGAGGATTCCTTTGAATTCTCCGTTGCTTCGTTACACAGGCTACTCGTCCTAGAGAAGTACGATAATACTCGACTTGTTCATAGCTTACATATTGTATCTTCGTGAAAAAAAGAAAAAAATAGGTATAGCTGCCATTTTCAGTGAATACGAATTTTTTGAATAAAGCTCAACTACGTATAGTTAGTTATTGTTATATAGGTCTCTATTTTAGGGAGCAGGAATCTTTTCCGGTATACGTTTACAAGAATCGATAACAGTATTTTCGAACTACCAGTAGCTACATGCAGCACGTAAATTCTGCTTGATCAGGTTTTATGAAGATCTGATTTTGAGAGATTTACGATATCTCTTTCGAGGCAGATAAATTATACTATCGTACGGAAGAACAATGTTTGAGAAGTTACTCGTGCAGCATGTTCAGCAATTCATTCTTTGTCTTGTCATCACTCATATTTAAAATTAATATCGTAATAGATCGCGTATTCAAAACGTGAGCAAAAAGACGACGATAAATTTTCCGTATCCTTCCATTCAGCCATTTCTGTACATTTATTTTTATGTATCATTTGATGATTGATATAGGTACTTTCATCCATTAAAGACCAACATTACGTTAATGGAACATTTTATATGTAAATTTTTCAATGAATTTATAGTATCGAATTCTATATTTTATTTTTATGTAATTGTTATAGTCATCAGACTTTATAGAACTCTTCTACCACTTAACCAATTCTTTTTCTACAAATTCATCAATTGTCGAATTATAAGAGTGATTAAAAAGGCCCTTTCGAACTGATAGAACAATTTCAAATTAATACAACAAATAATATTTAGGTAGGAAATGTAAGCATGTGCTTAATATTACCTATATATTGTAAATAATGAAATATATTATTGCTATGTTTTCTAACAAATAATTGAGATTTATAGCATATAGATTTCATAAAAATGTAATCAATACTAGTTTCTAATTACTAATTTATCATTAGTTTGAATATAAGTCAAATTTACATACATTATTACAACAAATCGTCTAAGGTGTTTTGGTACATACAACTGGAAGGTATAGATCTTATAATTTTATAAAGTTTTGGAGAAATTAAACCCTTCGATCCTGTTCAAACATATATTCCAGTGAATTTTTGTGATTCTCTGAATTTGTGTGAAAAAATAAATGCCATGTATGTGCTTTATTATATTCGTTATTATTTAATCCGATTATATGCTACTATCTTTGGGTAATTGAGTAGTTGAGTATGCTACACCTTATGAGAATAAGCAACCTAGTAATGTGCTACATAGTTTTTATTTAGGTATATGTGGCTGCAGAACCACAATGATAGTAATCGCGTTTTTTAAAAACATAAAGTGAACAATCTTGTGAGATTTTGTATGGCATCCCTTCAATTTGTAGCACAATATAACTGTTTTGCTTGAAAAGTTTTTAGATTATTATGTTTCTATTCGTTTGATTGAGCATAAAATTGCCTATAGGTGTCTCATTAAGTATTTTCATTTTTATTCTTGAATATTTATATCACTATTTATATCAATATTTATCAGTATTTATGTCACTATAATCCTAAAAAGGCTATTCTTCATAAATCATGAAAATTTTTTTTGTATTTTTAATTTGTGTAGTGAAATTCTATAAAATATCTGTTATTTCAATATACGTTTTATATCTTGATAAAATATTAGATTGTTCAAAACGATTAATAGGGAAAGTTAAGAAAGATTTAACTAAAATTGGACTTTTTGCTATATATAATATCACGAGTCTTTCCTTGAAAAATTTTTCATGTTCGGTAAGAAATTTCATCACATAGCTTCTACAGCTTTGTACAGTACTTAATTTCTTGACTATGGCTGTGGAATGAGTTTTGTAACATCCAATAAGACTGTACTAGATTCAGTGAATGATATAGATGAACACTCCAGTTTTAATTCAACACTTCCAATTCAACATTGTATTATTAATAAATCAATGAATTTTCAATGTTCCTGTTCAATATTCAACTAAGAGCAAGTTCAGACATTTTAGTATTTGATAGAAATTAAAAAAAAAAATGCTACAAACTTTTCAAACAGCCCAATAATATATTGTAAATTACTTTACCCTCATTTTGTATCAATGATGTTTTTTGAAGCATTGGTTCTCCAATTCTACTAATAATTGCATATGAAATAATTTTACAAATTACAAACTATTTTATATTTTTAATTGACTTACGTTCATTCAGTTAATAAATACTTACGAATTAACGCTCTGAATAGCTTCTTTAAAGGCTAGGATTAAACCACAAAGCATAGGGACCGTAATCACTATTTTAGCCGGTTCGTTAACACGTCAATACAGAATTCAGCGAGCTTTTAGTGCAGACACCTTTGAATTGGGATCGTAAATACGCCATTGTTCTCTGGGCTGGTAATGCAGAATAGTAACGAGCAAAAATTTGCCTTTTTTTAGGAAATTAGATCACACGATCATCTTCCAAATACATTCTGCGAATATAATTCATGATAAAAAAATATGACGATTAAATTACCTCATATCTGCAATATGTCAATAATAAAATACTGTAGTACAAATTGCTTATAAAAATTAGAAAAATTACATAAAAAGAAGGACAAGACTATATATATCCGTATAATATCCTTGTTTTATGAATAAACATTAATATATCAAATAGTCTTTTTAACATACTATGCTTTAAGGTAAAAGAAAATATGAAAATAATTGCAATGTATAGTCGTGTTTCACAAAAGTATGCGACAACTTACGAAAACGTTGTCTGTATCATTTATATCGTACAAAAAATTCTATATACGACATACAGCACGAGAAGATTATCATCATTGGTAAATTTTGAAAAAAATCCGACAATGTATCTAGAAGTTACAAGATATCTATTGCAAACATACACTTCACAAAAATCACAAAATTATTTAAACGGTCAATTATCCATTAGATTAATAGACGTCAATATTTAGTGCGAGCAACTTTAGTACAAATTATTATATGTTTAAAGCAACTATATATACTATATTCTAATTTTTAGTTATTATTAATCTATGTTCGCAGCAAAGAATTTCTAACTTCTATGTATATTTTCAGAGTGGTCCAAAATTTTATGAATATAGTTGTAATCATCGTATGTAAGTCAAATTTTATTGTTTAATATCTTATGTATCCTCTTTCTTTCTCGATATACGTTTTGTGGCTTTGACAAATATATTTTTTATATACAGGGTGGTTGGTAACTGGTGGTACAAGCGGAAAGGGAGTGATTCTACGCGAAAAAAGAAATCGAAAATGTAGAATAAAAATTTTTCGTTTGAGGCTTTGTTTTCGAGAAAATCGACTTTGAATTTTCGCTCGGTACGCGTGCACTTTATCGCATCTCGTTATAACGGATCTCACTGTAGATCGTTGTCTCGATGGAAAAATTAAAAAAAAAAATTTTATTCCATATTTTCGACTTCTTTTTTCGCGTAGAATCCGCTTGTACCACCAGTTACCAACCACCCTGTATATATAAGTATATAAAATACTCCTCTTTCGGAATGCTGTTGAGGACTACTCTTACGTGCTTGTATGTCAAATCGTTTCCCCTTCAAAAATTGGGTTTCCTTTAATTTTAATTTTAGAAGCAGAAAGTAGTTGACGGAAAACAGTTCCGGAAAGTACGGAGAACGATGCATTACCAAGGCCAATCTTTTTGCCAAAAATGTCCTTAAAATGAGAGATTATTGACATTGTCCCATCCTTCACGTCAGTGTGCAAACATTTACGACCATTTTTAAAATACTTGTACTACTCAAATACTTTACTAGCATCAGCAAGCATTGTCTTACGCTTTTTTCATCATTTGAAATATTTCCGTGGAAGTTTTACCACATTTACGACGAAACTTAATTGAATCTCCTTGTTCCATTTCAAGAAGAGTGATAACTCAGAAAACTTTGTTTATCGTAAACAAGACATATAATCAAATGACTGTCTGGAAGTTAATGAAATTAACATAGAGCAGGAAGGTATATTATCATTAGGTATTATAATTATTATTATAATTCTATTTGACAATTGAAAATGGCACTACTAACATTTTAACTTTAATTAATGAACGAGACAAACCTCTTCCGTCTTCCATCTTTTTTAGTTGTATTCGTTATTCACTATACCGCTAATATTTAAAAGTTATATAAATATACCTGTTCAGAAAAATTTCCTATGACCTTCGTGAGTCATTGTAGATAAGGAAGTATTTAAAAAGTTATAAGAATTAATTCAGCATTCAAATAGCTATTTTAAAAATATAAAAATTTCAACGTTTATTGTTAGCATAAATCACCATAATTATTAAGATTCTGCACATTCTACACAGAATGAAAATCCATCTGTATTTGTAATACCTATTTCCAAAAAGAGTCACTTGTTCCGTTACACAAAAGACACTCTGTATAGACGAACAATTTGCACATGGAAATTAGTGGCAAAATGGCATGATATTTCATCATCGTCCATACAGCAATCGAAGCGACAAATGGATTCGGTCACAGTCAAGTTACGCCCGGATAGAAAGCTATTTCCACCAGTGCGATGCCTCGGATCTCTTTTGACACTTTGACTTTGATGTGGATCTGCTTTGCAGTTCCCTACCAATGTCACGATTGAGTTCCTAATTTCACATTCTATGGCACGTTCCCGTAGTTTAACAGCGTGAAATTCGTAGCTGACAGAGTTCCGGAGCCCCTATCTACTGCAATGTGTGAGAAGACTCAAAGCTCTTGCATTAGATAACGACTTTATCCTTAGTCGATCTGTGGAATACTTGAGATTCCAAACATATTTCGGTGCGTCTCAAATTCCACGATAATGCTCTGTGCATTCTTGTCTCAAATTTGCGTGTACCTAAGATCCATTAATTTTCATCGATACTTTTTTTTTTAATAACTATTTCTTCGATCAAGAAATAGTTGAACGTTTCATAAATACAAAACAGTATTAGACAGAGATTATGACTTTAAACATGATTAAAATGACATGTTAACATATCCATGTACACATATTAATATATCCATATTTTAATTTGTATAAATTTTAGTACATGAATACTGAAGTATATGTATAAGTACATTTACTGGAATAGTTTGCGATGCAAAATTAAGATTATGTTGGCAGCAGGTTGCTGCATGAGTTTCACCAGAGTACATTATTATTATTTGTTTTACTTACTTTTGTATCGAGCATGTTATATGAAACATTTTGATTTCATTAGCTCTATAACGAAACACGATTATTATGACTATGTTAATAAAAGAAATAAATCTGATAATACACATCATCGACCATAAGTGTTAAGACACTTATAAGAAATTAGGTAAACCTGAAAAATTCTTAGGAAAATGCTAAAAGCTCTAAACATTATTATTTTATTTGAAATCTTACACTATAAAAGATGTATATGTATCCAATATTACAATAACCTCATCAGTTATATGTACACATACGATATAATTAAATTAAGCATTCTCATCCATATTCATCACGTCTTTCGATAACTGTTCCAATTAATTTTGGATATTTATATTATTAACTTTTTAATGCTGTAAATAATTCTGTAAATTGAATTTGGACTGTAGGCAGACTTCAAATATTAATCGGAATTTTTTATCAACTTATCACAGAAGTATTATAATGAAATTTAAATTAGGATATTATAAGACCGATGCTTTAACTCATTATTTTTCTATCATTTTTGCAAGTTATAACGTTTGCAAGTTTTTACTTCAAACCTTTGTTTTTCTTTTAGATAGTTATCTGGTAGAACTTAAAAATTTTCCTTTCCTTTATCACCTAACAATAAATCGATTTATTGTGAATGGAATTAGATACTTCTGAACGGAAGTGTACGTAAAAGTTACAAAATATTTATTGCAAGCATCAACATTTCACAAAAGTCAACAAAGTATTTGAACAGTTAATTATTAACTATATTAGTAAGATACATTAGTGAGGCCATCTTTAGTACTAAGTATATGTTTGGTAATTATTTGCACGAGAGCATACCTCATCGATTTTTATGATCTTGAAATATATCGTCATGATCATGATTTGGAATAACTCTTCTATTAAAAAAAACTTCAATTAAATTTAGTATACACTTCGTTCTGGCAGATAGCTGACCGCATTCTTATATGGCCAAACCTAAACCCAATTCATTGATGATGTCAATCATATTTAGTATAAATAAGGTAAGATAAATTGTTGATATTTCTATGTTCAGAGGGAGGATCACAATAGTTATTATTTTATTGAATGGATAAATCTATCACACCGTTGTGAGCCAAAAAAACCTTCATTGCACGCGCTTACAAAAACTAGGGATAAAAACAAAAAAGCATCTTAAGCCTATCGATTAAATCTATCGATTGTAACTAGGATTATCTTCTAGTTACTATTTCTTATAACTAACGCATCTGCATATAGGTGGCGAGCACGAACTCACGTCATTTTCAATATAAATCAATAAGTTATAGGTTAGGTTAGACTAATATTCGTCCACCGGAAGGTTGACCTTGACAACATATTTCAAGGTTATTAGAATCAGCCACGTATGCCTTCATATAAATAATTACCATATATTTAAAATCATTATTCGTGATATATATATCAACTTTTTATTAGTTGTCTATTTGTAATAAATATCCTGTAACTTCTATATATACTTTCAGATTTGTTTCAGATTTTATCAATATAAGTATGACAGCTGCGTAATGAAATTTCAGAATGTTTGTATAACATACATAGTATATCCATAAAAAATTTCTGTGGTAAGTGTTAAGATACTTTCGTAAGCCACTGTATGTGAATAATGCATTATATTTCTTTTATAAACATCTTCATATTTATCATTAAAAAAAATGTGCCGACTCTACTTTTCATTCTAAACTATTATATTCAATCTTTTCCATCTAAATTGTTTCGTAATGTTCGAGGAAGATGAAAATCTGTTACTATAAAAACGTTCCTGGTTAGAAGGAGGCTAATGAAAATACATTATTCTTATCTTTTGTAAGCTCTAGAAACGCGAACCATACACTTTCATATATCGATAACAGTATCATATTCATCGTAAAACAGTTTCCTTATATAAACAAGGAGGACTACAGAATTTATGTAGCAATTTAATATACACGTTTATTTTGATGTTGTTGATATCAGTAACAGATTTTGTGAATTAAAACATGGATACGTTAATACAGAAGTGTACGTATATTAAAAATGATACAAATTGAACTACGGATACATCCACACATGTGTAGATAGGCTGCATTTAGATACATGTGAAATGGGAACCTCTATCGCTATCAGGATATTTATTCCAACCATTAAACTATTTTTTCAAAGAAAATTATTATCAAGACTTTTATTTCACACGCATAATACTTGCAGGTATGCCGTATTGACATCAAGCCGTGTAACAGCGACCATCATCAGCGTCTGGCTGATATCTGTAATGACGGTAGTTCTGCAATCATCGTTGGACGTAGGACCGGACTTCTGCCGTCGCCGATTCAGTGGGATAGCCATGGAACAAATAATCGGGGCTACGGTTTTAGTAGGTTTGCCAACTTTAATGACCACCTTCCTGTACGTAAAGCTGGTGATTCGAGTCCGACACGCTACCAGGGGTTCCTATAAGCCACCGGTCGCTTTCTCCTGGGACTACGAACTGACCAAGGCAAACATGTACAGCTGCGTGATGTTCGTGATATTCTGGCTACCGTTCGGTATCGTTGTCTGCGTTAACTCCTTCCGACCGATAAGCGCTCGTGTTCTTTACAATTTGGCCTGGTTTGCTCTCTCGAAATCCTGTTTCAACAATTTACTCTACTGTGTGGCAGACCGGCATTTTCGCAGCGCTTACGTCAAGCTTTTCCATTACTGCTGTTGCAAGACTACGGTGAGTTTCTCAAGGAGAACACGAGGGGATGGTGGCCGAAGTGCCAGCGATGTACGCCTCAGGGTTCACATTATCCATTCCTATGCTAGTCCGGGTACCTGTCGCCCACCTGCGGGTAGACCTAACGGACGTGACGTTTATGAGCTCTAAATTTCAACATCGCGCATCATGATCGGAATATTTGGAACAACCTGTGTCCTCGTCGATACAATTGATCGCCGTCCAATAGAAAACATTTTTCGATTTCTGCTCCTGATCGAGATGCTTCCAATTACTGCGATGGTTTAAGTTGCCCTTTGGTTGTACTGTTGAGAATTAGTACGTCGAACGCGTGTACTTTATTTATGTAATTTATTCGTGTTGATTGTTTTAATGCGCTTTGATACAAATTGTTAAGTGAGGAGGACTGTTTTACGAACTTTGAATTGGTACAGTAGAACCTTTGTTATTTAAATTTAAAAGACAAGAAGACGAATTCTTCTCTGTTCGGAGAAGAAAATGTTCACATGTACGTGTTATACTATAAAAGAATAATAACAATAAAGATTGAACGTGTAAATATATGTTCAATATATGGCATTTTTGACTGGAAAATTGATGAATTTGGTATAATCTGGTACTTTTGACGATTAATCTATACATTTCTCGTGAATATTTTTTATGTTATACATTTTATGGGATTATATCAACCTTATTGCAGATTAAAGGATAGGAAAACGTCCACTTAATATCTTTGGCAACTAATTTATATAAAGTTTTTAACATTCTCGCGTGTTCCATTATGATAAGATATTCATATTCAGATTACATCAACTGGTTAGTCTTATATATAATATCAATAATTAATTTCGTTAATATTAATCACTATCTTCAAGTGTACTTTTAATATTTCGAGCTTTAATCGTTAAAATTCGTTGATTAAAACACGTTTTCACCAGCATTATGTATGCATATGCTACAATTAATATCAAAATTTGGATATCAGAGGTTCTACTGTATGAATACTTGTAACAGTGCTATTATCCATCCTCTTATAATGTTCGAATATCGATGTTTTACAATCTTCGTTAAATGATTCTCGAATACCTGCCGTAATTGTTCAACAATTGCTATTACCTCATTTTACGTTATTGTTTTAACGTGTAATTATTCCTATTACGTCTGTTTCATATTTATTTATAGCTATACGATAGGTACATATAGAGTGTAACTGCAATGACGTTATTATAAAGATATTGAGATGATTTCTCTTACAAAAATAAATCGAAAACGTAGTTTGAAGTTCTTTATCTTTAGCTTGGTTTTCCTAAGATACTGATTCGTCCAACATGGTCGATGAAATAGAAGCAAAAATTGCATTTAGAAAAAAGAATAATATTGGGAATTCTGCTCTCGAATAAATTAATAAATGAATAAAATATCTAAAAATGTATCTTATGTGAATTACTATCTTTCTCTATATACTACGTATATATATAGATGTATACATCATGCCGATATAAATCTGTTACGAATTATAGACGAAGTACGATGTACTATTTCTGTTTTGTAATTTCTATTAACGTTCCTAATATCTATAAACACAGAAACAATTTATCAATTCTCAAACGAGTACATTCTTATTTAACGATTTTTTAAAATCAATGTTCTCGGAAAGAAAATACTATAGGACAAAATTTCATTCTACATGTTTTCGATTTACTTTTTGCAGAAAGAATTATCTCATAATCGATTATTCCATCATTGCCGCTACATTTTATATAATCGGATGACGAAGTCTACAGTTTCACAGAAACAAATCTGTTTCTCCATCTTTAGCAACAAATGTTAACACCAAAGTAATATGGCTACTATCACTATCTAGGCACTAACAGAGATCTTTGTATATTTTAAGTTTCTGCTTTCTACATATCATCCTTCGGCTAAACTTTGTCAGTATATTCTGTGGATACACAGGGTGGTTGGTAACTGCTGGTACAAGCGGAAAGAGGGGATTCTACGCGAAAAAAGAAGTCGAAAATATAGAATAAAAGTTTTCTTTTTTCTTTTTTTTTAATTTTTCCATCTCCCATTTGTATCGGAAATTAAAATGTACGTGTTGCTTTAATTATTTCAATCATCGGTTTATTATCGGGTTATTTGCATCATAAATAGTATAGCTGATTTGTAACACAAAGAAGGATTGTTTATAGTAAATAAGAAAGTCTATGGATTTATTCACTTGACGATCGAAAGAAAAACAACATGTGTGTTTATCTTCTTTTTTTTCAAGAGGTGCAATTTTAAAATTCGATACATTACCAATTAATCTGTGTACTATCAAAATTATTCTTTCATTTGATTTTACAATGAAATATAGATTTTCGTCAAATATCGTTTGTACATTTTAAAAATATTTATCATATCATTAGTTACACCTTTGGTTTTTTCTAAAACTGTATAAAATGTATCGCGTATTTTATATATACAGGGTGGTTAGTAACTGGAGGTACAAGCGGAAGGGGGGTGATTCTACGCGAAAAAATAAGTAAAAAATGTAGAATAAAAATTTTTCGTTTGAGGCTTTGTTTTCGAGAAAATCGACTTTGAATTTTCGTTCGGTACGTGTGCACTCACTGTAGATCGTTGTCTCGATGGAAGAATTAAAAAAAAAAAATTGTATTCTATATTGTCGACTTCCTTTTTCGCGTAGAACCACTCCCTTTCCGCTTGTACCACCAGTTACCAACCACCCTGTATGTAAATAAAGTTAAAACTGGTAGAGATAAATTTAATTTTGCTATTCTTCGAAGTGCATTTCGATACTGTTTCTTCTACTACAGAAAAGTTATCGATATTCTTCCTGACAGTGTGTAAACACAATTCAATCGTAAATTAATTGTTACAAAAAGTATATGTTATTAGTAACTTTTTGAACAGAATTTAAATTTGCGTCCATAAGGTGCTGATATATAATTACAATTAATTTGAAAATTTCGCAAAATTCATATACTATTATATAGCTATCATAAATCTACCAAAGCGCTTGGATAACACGATATAATAATATAAACAGCAGTATACATTCACTTATTCATACATGTAGTATATATTTATTTTTATACGTTATCTGTAATTTGTGTATTGTTACATCTTTACGATTTTCATAAATTTCATAAACATTCAGTTATGACTTAACGATAGAGCTTCAAACGACCTAATTATATCTATAACATTTTTCTCTTATTTGTATTCATGGAATATATTGACAAATTTTGTTTGAAAAAATCTGCAACACTTTGTGTAAATATTGCCCAATCGTTGACAGAAATCGGGCAAAAGGGCAGTAGAAGAGCGCTATGTCTGATAACGGCATTGAAAGAATATAAATAAAAAATTACTACTGACACTGAAACAGGCAATCGGGCCGTCCATTGGAAATTTTTTCCCGTTGTCACTCTGATACTAAGGGAATGTTTCCATCTTTCGTCTATATTCTTCCAGTTGTGTTCTTCCAAGGACTGTCTGTTTGGACGAAACGTTCATCGTGATTGTTTCTTAAACGATAATTATCGTGACCTGTCACAACCTCCTTCGTATACACTTATATCAATTCATTCGTGAAAGAGAATCTCTATATTAATATAAACACAAAAGGTTTTTAATTTTTTACATGAACTTACAACATAGAATATCTATTTTTTTTACGTGATGCATTTTATATTCTGTTAGCGTAACTTCCTTCCATTCTTGGACCCCTTTGCACAATGATTTACTGATTAACGATATTAGTGAATTGATAAGCGACAAGATTTACGTTACGGACATGTTTCTCTTAATTATACAATTTTGTTAATTATGAAATATGAATCAAATGTATACTTTCATACATAGAATAATCGAATGATTTACCATTCGTAAAATTGACTTGTAAAATTTATGGGCTAGATTTCTTTTTTATAATTTTACAATTTCACTAATTCTCGCATATAAAAATAAAAATAACGAAATAAAATAATCGGATGAATTGTAATTTGTACAATTTTATTATAATTTATTTTACCTAATTTTCTTTTTTATCAAATTTTGATCGATCACGTAAAACCATTGATAATTTAAAACTTGTACCGTGTAAAATTTCACTAATGATACTAATCCAAGATGATTGTGCAAAAGGGCGAATGTTCGTGCGTAAGGATTGAGATTCGACAGATTTAGCGCTATATAAAATGCTATTCCATGATACAAAGGATTCGTTACTTCCAACGAGACTGTGTTAATGCTAAACTATAATATCCTGTTTTTGAGAACAATACATTGAACTAAAATAGGAATATAGCCAACAACAAAAGTTGCAAGAAAATAAATACTTCTCTATTATCTTATATTTTTTAACATTAGAACTACCGAATCCGCCAGAATGGCGCATTCCAATATTTTTATTCTTACAATTACTAAAACTATAGAATTGTTCTTAACTAAATTAATGTTGACTTTTATTAAAATGAAAACATGATTTCATACATCCATTTATTTTCATTATGTAACTGTTATTAAAATCATCTATGTTATCTTTTGACATTCTATGAAAACACGATATTACTCATGGAATGAGCTAATATACAGGTAACTGGTGGTACAAGCGGAAAGGGGGTGATTCTACGCGAAAAAAGAAGTCGAAAATATAGAATAAAAATTTTTCGTTCGAGGCTTTGTTTTCGAGAAAATCGACTTTGAATTTTCGTTCGGTACGCGTGCACTTTACCACGTCTCGTTATAACGAATCTCACTGTGGATCGTTGTCTCGATGGAAAAATTAAAAAAGAAAATTTTTATTCTATATTTTCGACTTCTTTTTTCGCGTAGAATCACCCCCTTTCCGCTTGTACCACCAGTTACTAACCACCCTGTATATTTAAATATTATAGATCGGTAGATCCTAATGCTAATAAGAGAAGATTTCAATAACACTCTTTTAAAGAAATAACGTCTCTACCTTTGGAACATTAAAAATATCGGTTAAGCAGAGGTTTCTAATCTCCTATAGAAAATGATTATCTCGAAACGCGTTGTATAATCTAATACAGAATATAAAGATCGATATCAAGCGTTAAAGATCTAAACTACACGGTTTCTTGATAATATCCTAATGCTCCAGTGGAGTCACAATGGAAGTGGTTAGTCGCGTAGTAAACTCACAGTACAGCAACAATTTACGTTGATATAATTTAAAGCCTACTCCTCGGACAGTTTAAGTGCAATTCAAGTAAGAAGGTGTTCTCAAAACGTTAAATCCGAAATTATGATTAATACATCGCGCTAAGCTGTTGGAGAAGTAGAGATTGATGGTGAGCTTTAGATAAGGATATAGTAAAAGCTTCGTATGTTCTCGTATTCTTATGCCATTTCCCTCGCGTAATGGAGCTAAACTGTTCCAGGTAAAATCAATTGCCACAGCGGAACGTGCAGAGCAATATTATTCCGACTTTTTATTTCTGATTCTGCGTATGAATCGAATGTAAAATTTATCTAATTGGAGTTTATGGAGTTAAACGATTATAAATGACAATATAGTTAATTACTAAAAATTCCAATTGAAAAATGTACAATGTTGGTTATTAGCTTTTATTAGTATTAATTAACATTGAGTTAATGCAATAATATGCTGTAATCGTATTATCCTTATGAACATATAACAAATTTGCAGTTGAAGCATTCAGGCAGGCATTAGAAAAATTATGAAAAGTACGATCTATGCAAAACTAATTTTTTTTTATGTGAGAAACTTTTCCAACTTGGATAGATTAGAAAGATACAAAATCGTTAACAAATTGGATATTTCTTTCTCCTAAATTATATACATATTGTGTGTATGTATATATAAAGAAGATTAATTTTATTATTAGATCATCCTGAAAGTTTCCACAGTTTTAGATAATTCATTTAAAATGAAGATAAGTCTATTGGAATTGGACATTTTTAGCTAAAATTACATCCATAATTAATTTATTTACTTTTATAAATACATCTTTGTCAACATATTACAAGAAATTATTCCTCGTACAAAAAAGAAATTCAAACCATTAAGAGACAGAAACTGTAGATCGAACCGTTAAAAGATGTTTTCTATATTACTATATTGTCTATATTATTATTACGTCATATCCTCTAACTTCTAAAATCACTTTTATCGCTTTTGCGAGGAAGATGTTAATTCAAAAAAAGAAATGAGAATATGGAAGATGAGATAAATCTTGAACGCCCATTTGATGCAATTTTTGTTTCCTATATATATAGGAATGTGTTTCCATTTTCACGTTTAACCTTTGAAGTACGATGAATAAAACGAAATTATCTAGTCGTTACTTTAATACGTTGACTGCCACGCGTGTTTTCAAAGAAATCTCCGTCAGGCCACGCGTACAGCAGTACCAAGCGTTCTCTGCTAGGTGCTTCCATCGATATTTTAGTAATGCGAATCGCTCAAGCAGTGGTCTCAAGAATGATCTTTCGTTTCGTTTGTTCGCAACATTAAAACCACTAGCTGTTGTTGAATATAACGAAGGAAAGTGTGCTATAGATTATTCCGACCAAATGGTTTCTTATGCCACCACAATTAGAAAAAAAATCAAATGGTACAGAAAACTTGGCATTCGATTCTTTCTGGCAGTTTCTGTTGTAAACGCTTTGGCAGTTTACAAAATTGCAACAAGGAAAAATATAAATATTAGAATATTTAGACAATTATTAGTTGCAAAATTATTCGGGTTGTCTGAAAATACAAAAAATCCTTGTCTTCGACGGAGTCAACATAATACCGCCGTTCGGAAAAACGATTCCGGAAGAAGCATTAGACGCGCGTGCAAACTATGTTATGCAAATAAAAGACGTCGAATGGACCGAACGAAGGCACAAAAGAATTTGAAGAAAACAACAACTTATTGTCCAAATTGTCCCGACCAACCTCACCTATGTATAGAATGCTTTAAAGTTTTACATTCTAAATAATTTTTTTAAAATCATTTTCGTATTTTTATTTTATAACAATTCAACTATTATTACAATTAATTATTAATTAACAATTTATTATTATGGAATATCTTTTCAAATGCCTACGACGATCCTTCGCAAGTAGTCAAATAAGTGAAACTTTGCTGTCACTCGAATACGGGTGTCGTGGCGGTCAACGTGTTAAACAAAGGCTGTAACGAATATAATTTGACACATTGTAAAATTTGAATATTTCAGATAAATGTTAGCAAAATCTTTTTATAATTGATACAGCTTAGAAATAACCATATCCCAACCATTTTTTCTCGATTATTTCATTATGCGTACGATTAAATGAAAATATTTCGTTTATCTCTTAAAAAATTACTTTTTTGCAATTGTGGTATCATTATATTTTCTTTCATAGCACTTATTCATATAATATTCCAAATAAGTACACATATGTATTCTGAAAGTCAGATACATCATGGAAACAAGTCATGGAGATTATCACGATAACCAAAGCTTCTGCGCTAATCATATTTTTAATGATTGAAGTAAGAACGATTTAAAAAATATTATTACAATACGACGTAGAACTTTCTTTTTTCAATCAATCCAAGAGAAATTTCAGTCCAAAAGGGGGGAAACTTTACCGCAGAACTTTTT
Source organism: Bombus huntii (assembly GCF_024542735.1). NCBI lineage: Eukaryota > Metazoa > Arthropoda > Insecta > Hymenoptera > Apidae > Bombus > Bombus huntii. The sequence goes on from NC_066238.1 coordinate 24,908,338, forward strand.
CTTAAATTTTGCAAATAACGTTTAAACATAAACTCGCACCACTTAATCTAACGATAGAGAAGAATTTAATTACGAAATTCTTGCAACTAATTGTTCGAGTTACGCAATCTACCTGTATTTAACGCTTGAAAGTAATCGAAGAAAAGTTTTTCTCACGCTATGAAGACCCCCCAGTTTGAAACTTCTGAGTTTGCGAGATAATTTAGTTCAAAAGTTCTTTTATCAAGTAAGTAGCTCCTATACTTCCAGCTACGTTCATTTAATTGATATTTATTGCATACATACAATTAGTACTTTGAAATTTTTATTCCTATTATATATAACATTTTATTCTACTAACGAGTGATACTATGTATATTTTATTAACATTTTATTGTTACTATTAATATTAATCTTGATATTTTAGATGAAAACTACGTAAACACTTTCTTCATGGATCTCGTTTATTTTTCAATATTTTAACTTCATTTATGTATACATATATAATGAAACTTCTATATTTTACTATCTAAAAACAGATTAAAGAGCAACACGTGTTGAACTTGCATTTATTGCACAAACAGAAAGTAAGACAGCCGTGTGTGCTGCGATAGTGTTAAAAGTATTCCACCGTGTTGCTACTGGAAGCGAGTCAAAGCTATAATATTGAGAGCCTTTTAAGAGAAAAGTCGACACTGTTTCTACAAAATCGTAGAATTGTCTCGTATCGACCAAACATAGAACTTTTAACACCTGTTTGGATCATATAAATTGAAAAATGTAACGACTGATATCGGCCATGAAATTATATTCCTTAGACGAACGTTCATATGACAATTTTCATTGTCTTGCCAGTTACACCGTGTGTGAAACAATTATACAAACAATTCAACAAATAACAAATGTTATCGAACTTCATTCGCATGCAATTGCGAAGAAAAAAGTTTCACGACAAAGACCGTGTGACATTTTGGAAAAATGAAATTTACATAGAAATTCGTAAATGTCAGAAGGAGAAAATCGATTAGGAATGCCATGTGAATTCTAATAAAAGGGATACGTTGTTACAGAGTAAAACAACTCGGGAAGGAAAAATCGGGAAGTAAAGGTGAAAACATTTTATTCGACGAAGAAAATGCGACTGAATCATAATATCATATTTAATAGATTAATATCACATATGGAATGGGAAACAAGATAAAGTTAAAAATCACGAATTACTTATACTATATTATAGGATTTCAATATTATCACTAAAGAGCAGTTTACATGTTATTCATTCGTACCAATAGGTAGCTTGAATATATTTCAATCCTGGTTGTAAGAAGAAATTATTCGTATTGCACTGCAGATATCTTATTTTTTATGACAAATTTCTCATTTGACTGATAATCAAAGAATAAAAAGTAAATCGGAGTTCAAAGGAAGATCAATTTCCCAACTCTATGATAGAGCATCAATTGATTGAGTTGAACAATCAAATGTATTATTTATCAGAAACAGACAAATTTTCGAAATTTACAAACATTTAGCTTTATCAAATTTTTTCACTCATACTTTTTGTTTCCAGTTATCCTGAGAATTACTCTAAATCCTGTAAACTTCATTAGTTTTGTGTTTAGGAAACACAGGTGAATGAATAGAAACAAAATAAAATGTTAATATTTTTATAACAAAGAAATTCAGTACATATTGAAGCATATTGCTCATAATATGCTCATTAATTAATATTCAAGTTTTCTTCAATATAATGCATTTCGTTAAAAATATTAAACTAGAATGTTTATTAATTTTGAAAATTGAATATTTTCATCTCCAGCATATTATCAAGAAACATCAATTTTCAAATTTATTTTAACTACTTTGAGTACAACTTTGCTGATGGAATAAAACGTGAATTTAACAAGAATCTATTCAAAGTATTATTCCATAAAAGCAAGAGAATGTATTTTAATTATACAAATACGGAAATGTAATATGAATATAACTTTACAAATATTTCAACTGCTATATTATTAATAGATTCAGTTTTCAATATAACATAACAGTAAGTTACAATCATTCATGTTCGTTACTTGATCATAATTTAGACGCAATTTATATTTAATAAAATGAGAAATTTGTCGTAACAAGAGAAGAAAAATCAAAAGGATATTATTAATATTTCCCTCATATCGGTATATCAAATACTCTAAGGATATTAAATGTATTTTTAGTTTGTTCGCTCGAAGCGTACTGCAAAATTTATAAATGAAAATAAAACGCATTCGTTGTATATACATATAGCTCATGTATAGTTCGTCTTCAAATTCTATTTATTAACTGATAATTATCGCAGTGACGTGTCTTCTGACTGCATCTATAATATATTGTATGTTACATGCCTTCTGTCAATCTGTGATCACAATTTTAGGTATGATTGTTCAGTAACGAGGCGTAAATGCATATTACAATTTTCAATTTTGCATAATTCCAACAATTATAAATTTATACCATTTTTCTCTAGAGGTTTATGTGAAGAGGATGTAGGTGCGTGAGAATTAATGACGAGATTACTTGTTGTAACCATCGAATATACAGAGTGGTTGGTAACTGGTGGTACAAGCGGAAAAGGGGTGATTTTACGCGAAAAAAGAAGTCGAAAATATAGAATAAAAATTTTTCGTTTGAGGCTTTGTTTTTGACAAAATCGACTTTGAATTTTCGCTCGGTACGCGTGCACATTATCGCGTCTTTATAACGGATCTCACTGTAGATCGTTGTCTCGATGGAAAAATTAAAAAAAAAAATTTTTATTCTATATTTTCGACTTCTTTTTTCGCGTAGAATCACCCCCTTTCCGCTTGTGCCACCAGTTACTAACCACCCTGTATTTAAATCGATAAATTAATACACGGCCGTAAACGCGAGTCGTTGGTACGAAGTATAAATCGCAGAATAGAATCGCGGAATAAATACTCGTAAAGGCTTGTCGCGTAACTTGATAGACGCTCGTAAGATACTCAGAAAATACTCTCGATGCTGCTAGATACACGATATGTACTGTCGTTCGCGATCGTGTTCGTTTATTTATACTGGTCGGGGGGGGGAGTCGAAAAATTGAAATTCGTCTTGATTCGACGGTTGCATGTAGCGGTGACATTGTTTTTGCCCGGAGTTTATTTGTCGTTATGTTTCATGTGCCAAGGCTAAGTCAATGTCCTGAGGCAAAACAACAGCAGGGGTCGCTGTCGACTCGCGTCGTCCTTTGACTCCTATGCCGCTACATTTCTATACAAAACATCTATTCGATGCATTTTTCTTTACCTACATTTGTTAGATACCAATTACTTGATTGATATTTATTATTATTAAAAATTACAATTAAATTCAAATAATATATATAAGTTACCGCTATTATCAAGCATTAACTATATTTTCGGCAGTACGTGTAATGGTGTTCGGAATTATTCTACATAATCAAACACAAAAACTGTATACTGCAGGTTATTTATAAGTGTATTTACATGAAAATGTTTAAATTGGGAATTTGAAATCAGATACAATGTATTTTATACCTATCACAAATTAACACACATTAACTTGAGGACCAAATTGGCGCTTTATACACAGCTTCGATATTTTATTATGTAAATAGGACTTTTAGATTTTACAAAATATCAATTCTTGACAAAATATATACGTATATATTTATTATGTATAGTGATAGAATGTCGTATACATTTTATGTTCGTATTATTTATGATTCTAATACCATATATTTCAACAATTAATAATGATTAAAATAAATTTTTATTGTAAGATAAAATTTTCCAATATTCCAATTCCAAATTTGTCAAGGTAACGGAATTAAGTATTCGCTAGTAATTTTTTGATAAACTTTGAAAAGATTGTATTTCGATCCGAAGCCGTATTACACGAAACTTTTCTAAAGAAAACTTATTATTATTCCTACCAATGAGAAAAGTCAGGAAACGAAGTCTTAGTAGATACAATTCACTTTCATTTAAACAATTGTAAACACCATTGTATGTTTAACATATTTTCTTTTAGTAGAGGAAAAACATTACAGATTAGTCTTATGGAACGACGACCACCTTTAATTCCAATAAAAATTTAATGACTTCATAAAAAAATAAAGCTCGAAGCTAAAAACAAGATTATGATTCTAAAAAGTTAATAAATTTGCCATTCTTTCCGAGCTATACAAAAATCAAGCGAGAATCTTTGCCAAACAATACTTTTTCAACATAATGAATCGAAGATCAAAATGAAATCCTAACACGTTACCGTGGAATTTCGTGCAAAATTGAAAATTGGCGTTGAAACGACCAGCGGGGCAGAAACTTTGCTAAAAATTTTGCAAAATCGGATCGTTCGACTACGAGTACAAAGCTTGGCTATGGCAACTTCATCGGAAGCGGTCGCCATCTAAATCGGATGTCGAGAATCCGGAAGAGTGGAATATAAGAAATGCCGATGATGATAATGTTTGAGAAATGGGACCAGGAAAAAGTTTGTTGTAACTACTTTTCCCGGCTGCTTTTTTATTATACACTTTTTTTATTCTGCGACTGTTGCAACAATTCGTCGCAAGCTTCGACGCTAGTCCGTATGTTGTCCGATTTTACTAGTTACCTCGTACAAAACCGATAAGTAGGGGATGATATTGAAAATTGAAATCACGAAAATCTTATTCGTTACGTCTCGTTCAGAGTAATGAAGTTACTTGAATTCAAAGATAGAGAGAAGGAGAAGAACAGAAACATGAAAAGATACTTTAAGTCAAATAACAATTGCCAAAGTGTTTTCGCGTTGTTTGAGTTCAAATATTTTGGATTCAGATGACTTGATTAATTTGAACAAAGTGAAAAAAATGAGTAAAGTGACGAATTATTAGTAATAAATTGAATACAGTTGATAGCAATGGATAGAATTATTGACTTCATTGTATAAAATAGATTTTTAACCCTTTGACAGTATAAAAAGAATGACAAATAATTAAGAATAAACAATAATTCAGTTTAAAATTTAATCGATTCGTAGTACAGTTTGCTTGTAGTAATACAGGGTGGTTGGTAACTGGTGGTACAAGCGGAAAGGGGATGATTCTACGTGAAAAAAGAGGTAGAAAATATAGAATAAAAATTGTTCGTTCGAGGCTTTGTTTTCGAGAAAATCGACTTTGAATTTTCGTTCGGTACGCGTGCACTTTACCACGTCTCGTTATAACGGATCTCACTGTAGATCGTTGTCTCGATGGAAAAATTAAAAGAAAAAAAATTTTTATTCCATATTTTCGACTTCTTTTTTCGCGTAGAATCACCCCCTTTCCAATTGTACCACCAGTTACCAACCACCCTGTATATTTCCGGTTATCATTCGAAGCTTTCGCAGGCTAAACTGATCGACTCCGCGTTTTACGAAGCTTTCAAACATATTACCTAAGTGTATAATTAATATTCAACATCTCAAAAACAAATGACTTATTTTCGCAACTGGATTTGTCACACGAAGATATAAACAATTACAAATTCCAAAGCGAATTGAGGAAAGATAATACTTACTTGCAATCGTCGTTTTAATTTATGAATTAAACTCTTTATTCTCAAGATTTCTTGTATTTCTGATATGAGATGACTAAGAAATACTTACTTTCAACCTTTTATAAGACATGAATATCACTAATCATATTACGTATAATGACATTTATCATATTTGATGCTTTTGACCCGAGTTTCTGTCGGGTTATACTGTTGAAGGGTTGGTCTTAACAATGAAATAGATAACATGATGGTGAAGTGGAATAAGTAAAAGGTAACTATTTATTTCAATTACAAGATGCGTAGCGATCATAAAATTTTCTGTTCTATTGAAAGAAAAATTCTAGCGGTATAACTCTTTAACGAACTCATAAATGTGCGTATATATAGGATATACTTCGCCTAAAATCAAAAATTATATATTGCACTTAAATAATGCAAGGCACGATATCGTATGAACCATCCTTTACGTATCTTCGAAAATTAAATTCAAACTAAATTTAACTAGTTCAATTATTTATTTAATTATCCTCCGTTCTAGTCTCTAATATTAAATAATTTCTCATCTTAGTCGTGAAAACATATTTCTATTTATTGCTTACATTTGTTATGTTATGAATATTAATGAACTCGGTATCCCTTAAAGGTTACCATCAAGAGCCAATGCTATCAATCCATAAGGTTATCACGGATGATATTTTACCACAGTATATTTCTTTATTTAAAAAATCAAGCTAAACATATAAACCATAAAGTTAGAGAAATGAAATTTTGATTATCATTATATCCAATATCAACTAGAAAGTTAAAAGGTTATTGTTCGAAGTGATTGTAAATAACATTACGATCGTATTATTATTACGAATCGATAATATTTAAAAAAAAAACAAAGTTCGCAAGGGGTAAAATTTCATCCATACGAATAGGGTTATATTAATATTATTAATAGGAGTCATCCGTGTGGAGGTTAACAACTCATCATTCCTACTTATGTTTGTTGATAGACATTACTATTAACATTACATTGTGAATTATTTAACTACGTTGTGCTGATATTAATATCCTTGCATTTAACGTTGTTCATTATAGAATAAGAAAATCGAGAAACTATATTAACCACGTATATAGGTGGTCTTTTTATGCGTATGAATTATATGCGAGTATGCGAGCATTCGAAAAATGCGAATAAACAGACAGCTAACAACAGTCGTTAATATCGAATATTAACATGTTAAAGCGCACATGTAAGAAAAATCGACAGGCACTGCATGCGTATTCATATCGCTTGTCGTAAAAAAAGTTGGAAGCATACCTCCGATATTCTATGTTCACGTATATAATTATTATACTTGCTTTTTTTTCTGAAACGCACCTACAATTTATGCAGTGTCCGTCCAAAGTTATTCTTTTGGAGAAGCAACTTCTTATTTTTTAATAACATATGTATGTATATCATCGAGGATATATTGACGCAAGAATATTAACTTGTACAAAGGTTATACAATACATGCGTATTTTCAGGATAAACGATGGCTTCATTGCGAAGGGAGAAAATGAAATGTTGGAATTTATTAAATTTTATTCTACAGTTTACCGTTTTATAACGTTGTGTCAGTTTATCTCTGTTATGAAATAGTTCCACTACTCATTATTGAAAGAGCCATATTAATAAAAATTATTTTACTAACACGTTATTAGCCAACAATTAGAAAAGCTACTGCGAATTGTAGCATTACTTGTTTTGGAAATCAGCGTAAAGATCAGATAAATAAACACAATTTTGTATCAAATAGAGGTTATCCCATTCCTTGAGTCGTCTTCAAAAATGAGTGGTATGTAGTATAGCAAACGCCACTACATTGTATGATTATCTGGTGCTACGTGGTATATACCGCCAAATTTAAAAACTATTAACTATGTTTGGAATCAATTATTGTTTTTTGTGTAGCTTAATCGTAGGTGAAAGTAGATATAGTGCAGTTTACGAAATAAGAAGCAGTATACCGATGCTATATTATATAACTATCATACTATGTTTCTTTAACTAATTAACTCGATAAGTTAACAAATTTTTATCTTTCATAAAGAAATATTTTGTATTAACATTACTGCTTCTATTTTCAAAAAGTATGATTCCTTTAAAGTTTTAGATATTTGAGTAGTGCATGAGTTAATTAATTGGAATTATTAATTTTGTATCGGTAACATTATATCTTATGTGAAAAGTTAATGTATTATTTGCTATATTTTGCATTTACGAAAATTTAATATCAAAATATGTAAACATCTCATCTCACGCATTACAAATATTGTAATACAAATAACTAACTCTTTACCGCAAGTTCCTTTTGTCTCGTTTCGAAAAATTTGTATCTCTGTTCCGATTGATAAAGAATATTTAAGATATCAATATGCAAGTAAAAGAAGCATTGAAAATAAAATCTTAATTAAGGTACTATGGCATATCAGCATTGCACATCATGTACTTCAATAATTATTATCTTATTGATTGACTACCTTTTATTACCGCGAGCTTTTGCAAAAACATTTTTGTCGCAAAAGTTTCCAATTGTTTGCACACATAATATAGTGCGTTTATACATACATATATGAATTTATAACGTTTCTAACTATATATAAATATAATATAAGCATTTGACACACCTCAAAGAAAGATTTATAAAACTAGTTATTTCGTGATACTCAGGTAGTCAGTGCGAAAAAACGAAGACTGCAATTTGATATAATTGAAACTCATCGTAATTATATTAGAACATTTCTATTATCAATAATTGGCAAATAAAAAAACGTTCATTAATTCGATTTTAAAGTTACGACAAAATCTTAACAAGCTGCGATTAATCTTCATGATGACTTGCAATGACTGTCTGGGTAAGTTTATGACTTTTCGAACAAGATTGCCGAAAGTCATCATACTTGGAACTCTGAGGACCATAAACTCACAATAAAGTTTCTCGTTTTCTTCGTATATATCTTGATCGAAGTGTTAAATTGAAACTTTTGTCCCTATAGAATCTTCTATATGGGCTATACTTCGTTTACGATACTCGTATGAAAAGTTAACATTAGTGTAACGTAAAGTGACTAATGAGTAATCTAAATTAATCAAAATAAAAAAGGAAAAAAAGAAAAACAAATAAAATCGATGTTGTGTCTGAATAAATGTCCATTATATCGTCTGCATGACGAAACATACCAAATTATTTAACCATCGACTAATTTTAGGAGATTTAGATTAAATTAATTAAAAAAAAGTGTAGCGTAGAAAGGATCAATGTATCGTGTTAGTTTAGTCAAGTAGATGAGTGTCATGCGCCTCGTATAACTTATATAATTATAATTTAAAGCAATGCGAGACTTCTTAGTTAATGTAGTATATTGACGTATATAATATATAAATATGTTTATTTTGTACTGAATGTATTTCGCATTGATGTATTTTTCGCAGGCGTCAATCTCGACGCGATCTCGGACATTAAAAAGTAAAAAGAAAAAAAAGTCATCGCTTCATTTCGTGAATGTATTTTATCGTAGACTATGTAAATGTAGATTTTATAATGTTGTAATAAAAGGATTTCTTCTTACATAGTTCGACTTACCTCTGTGGTACGCGATAATAGATAATAAAAGTATTTATAGTTCATTTTTACATTCTATAACATTATGTAGATATTGGTGTTAGAAATAGAAGTATAGAAGTAGAGCTGTACATTAATTATGTAAATATGCTTGAATCTGATAAACTACAATTTATAAATTCATTCTAGAAGGTATTTAGTATCTCCTACTTACATCTTATTGAATCTACTTTTATGATAGTAATACGTGTTATGAAATTATTACTGTTACGCCGGGCAACACTCTACCTGAACCAGACCATACACCGCGGGCCGGACGGACACTAGATGTCCGCTCATCCTTACGGCGTACCCTCAATACCCGTCATAAATCCCAGTAATTTGCTTGCTAACGTCCTTCAGACCGAACAAATATCTTTTTCTAAATCACTTTTTAAGAACTATTGTCTACCACGGCTAGACAAAGGAAAGTTGGGTTTTCCGCGTACGATGCTTCCTAATAGCAACTTTCTATCGAGGGCGGCTAAGACCCTTCCTAGTTCACCAACCTACGTTTATCCAATCAGAAGCAATGTATACTGCCCTCACTTTTCTGACCGAAAATATCATGAACAAATCCGATGGTCCCGTGCACTAGACACATCCATCACTAGCTTTCCTACGACACAGCATCGTCACTGTACCTTACTTCTCCTACGACATCAGGAGAGTCAAGTCGACTTCTCCTACGGCCTCAGGAAATTTTTCTATTTTATTCTAAATTTGAACATTCCGCCAATATCTAATTCAATGAAGCGATGCATAGGTGGCGTGAATACCTAAATACGTACATACACAAAAATCACAAGATGATTGACGTATGATTTTATCATTTATATTGTTATATATCAAATGTTTTGTACCAAAATTTTAGGTACGTCAAATCGTGAAAAGACAACGAAACAGATTGAAACCTTTTAATTGTATAAAAATATTTTATATATTAAAGATTAATATTGAGGTATAGGTTAGTATTGAGTTTATTTACAAATATTAAACAGTGAATACTAAGTAAGTTAATATTCCATATTTATTGTTAACTATTATCTATTTCTCAATAATATTTAATATATTGTAGTATGTTATATATTATATATATTATAATATATTATATTTAAGTTTTTTTAATTCAATATTAAATGTATGTATAAATATTTTTTCTATTAAAATTTTAGAAAACTGACATTCATATATTTTTATATTTGTTTTTATAGGCATGGATCCAGAATTTCTTTCTAGATTAATTCCACAAAATAAAGAGCATGTGCGTCCTGCATGCAAGAAATGTGGTTATGCTGGACATCTTACATATCAGTGTCGTAATTTTATTAAAGTTGATCCAAATAAAGAAATCGTCCTGGATGTTAGCAGTACTAGCTCTGACAGCGATGAAAATTACGTCACCCCTTTGACTGAATTACGTGAAAAAGAATTAAAAAGGAAACTCCAAGAAACCAAAAAGAAACACAAAGAGAAGAAGTATAAGAAAAAATCTAAAAAACGCAAGAGGTCAGAGACAAGTGACAGTGAATCAGAAACAGAAATTTCCAGTGATGAAGGCAAAAAAAGTAAACATAAAAGGAAAAAGAAGAAATCAAAACATAAGAAACATAAAAAACATAAAAAGGACAATTCATCTAACAGCGACAGTGATGATAAGTAAAGATAGGAAGTTGCTCCAGAACTGCTCAATAATTCTAAGATTGTAAATATTTTGCACAAACTATCAATATTATGTACATAAGTAAAATTATACCATTTCTAAATGAACGACTATAAAATTGTATTTATATGAATTGTAAATGTGTCATTTCTATACACATAGGGAAAACAAATATATTTTGTTTCTTCTATATTTTCGACTTCTTTTTTCGCGTAGAATCACCCCCTTTCCGCTTGTACTACCAGTTACCAACCACCCTGTATATAATCCTTGTAATTTTAATTATAGATTAAAATTAGGAGAATTAATAAATTCTCCTCAATAAAAAGGTAAGATGTATCACAATCGTGGATCGCAAATTAGTCATTACGTCAAATCTTGTCTGCAGTTAATTTATTTTTACGTGTTTTTTGTTTTTGTAGACAAACACGCTGCAAACCATATACATCATGCCAGAAATATTATTCGCAGCCTACCAACTACTGAAATTATTATGAAAATGAAATTTAGGTTTGTTATAACAAAAATATTATCGCGAGGAAAGCAAATTTAATGTTAAATCTAAAAGGTTATCGTGTACAGAGAATATATTGAAGTTATTACATCATACCACTGATCCATTATCGTGTGGAAAGAAGGATTTTCTTTTCTTCTCTAAAAAAAATATAATATACAATTAATTTCTCTCTCTTTTGTACTAGAACCGTACAATGAAATAGGCTCCTGTAGCGTGAAATCATAGAAAATTTATTTTTAAGGGTGGGGGGAGGATAAATGTATTTAACTAAATAGGTTCTTGTATATGCTAACGTGGAACATCTTCAGCACTTGGCCGCAGAGGGCCATAAGGCATAAACGTGAGCATTCTTGTTTCCTCTCTGTCGGTAACTAGATACACAGCAACAAAATAAATTTAGGTTAAATGGAATAAATCAGTAAACGAAACATGACGCGGCACGCGAGAAATTGTACTGCTGGTGCTGTTTATACTTATCACGAAAAAAGAAAAGATGCAGCAGCTTCAGGTTATGGTACAAATACACAAAGAGTGGGAAAAGATTCGGTTAAAGATTTTGACTGCTGTTGTCTCACATTACAACCTTGCAGAAATCCTGTCATAACGTTTGTATATTGCATTATAATCTTCATACTATATCTTATTTTAGCATATTATTACCTTATTAGGTTACAAATCTTATGTTTACAGAAAGGATGGTTATTTGTTTGACAAAGAAGCAATACTGGAATATGTCTTAACCAAAAAGAAAGAATACGCAAGGAAATTGAAAGAGTATGAAAAACAAAAACAACAAGAAGAGGTAAATAAAAATATATAAATGAAAGTGTTATTGAATATTTTGTAATCAATGTTTGTAATTTTTCAAGGAGCAATCTAATGAGAAAAGTGCTAATGAAGAACTACAGAAATTGCAAAAATTTTTAAAGGGAGAGAAAAATATCGTTTCTCGAAGTCAGATTGCAGCCAAAGAATCTGGTTCTTCGGTTTCTAATATGAGTAATGGCAAAGATAAAATGTTGCCAAGTTTTTGGATTCCATCTAAGACACCAGAGGCGAAAGAAACTACATTGCAAAAGCCAGATAAGACGATATACTGTCCTCTTAGTGGTAAACCATTGAAAATAAAAGATCTTATTCCTGTAAAATTTACTGAAGTAAAAGATCCAGATGACAAAAAGTCTCTTATTGTTAAGCAAGCAAGATATATGTGTCCAATTACACATGATATTTTAAGTAACAGTGTACCATGTGCAGTTATAAGGACAACGTATGATCTTTTCACTTTTTAATGTTTTTTGTATTGCATTATTTGTTACATATTAGACATAAACAAATATTTTATGATCTTTTCAGTGGTGATGTGATTACAATGGAGTGTGTAGAAAAAATTATTAGAAAGGATTGGATTAATCCTTTAGATAGTACAGAATTGACTGAAGCAGATATTATACCTCTTCAAAGGGTAATTGTTAAGAATAACAGAAAAAATAGGCAAAGTAGAAGAATAATATTAACTTTTTTCCAGGGTGGTACTGGATATTCGGCTGTTAATGATGGCTTAGAAGGAAAACACGAAAGACCAGTGTTACAAGCATAAAGTATATTTTTAGGTACAAAATTTTTAATATATTAAACTAATAAAATAAAGAATTAATAAAACTAAAATAATATTATTTTAATTTTATGAAAATTGTTTCACGTTTAAAAAAATTAAAAGCAAGTAAAATTTTCTTTTGCGTTTGCATATATTTTATATCCATAAATATTAGGTATAAAATAAGGTGATATTTTTAAATTTGTTAAAAAATAAATAAATATCTTGATTTTTCATAGGAAAATTTAATAATAGAGACATACATACGTCTTTAATATAGATGCACTGAAGTTGGTTTATCGTAGGAAACGTTTTTTATAATTACCTCTTTGTTGATTTTGATTCCTTAACAGCTTTACTACACTCATCACTGTTCGGTTTAATAAAAGAAATCAGAAAAAGAAATTTATCATGACGAATAAAAATTTAATATATTACATTCAACTGGTATGTATCCATATATATTAATAAATCTGCGTATAGCCATGTTCAATTTTTATAATATAGCTCTTCTTGTACGATTTTTATTCCATTCGACCGAAATTTTGCAATAATTTTATATATTTTTCCTATATTTATAAAAAGAGAATTGTTTAAGCTGGAGTTATAATAGGAAGCACGTCACATATGTTAGCTTCTTACAATTCGAGTTTGAACTAGTCGTTAATTGATTGGAAGAAAATGATGCAGTATGAGTGGGCCAAATGCAAAATTTGTTTAGCGCGTTTTCAGTCAACGGGAAAATAACAATCCCATAATTCCATTCGCGTAGAATATCGATTCGCGATCCAATCCAGGCTATAGCTTCTGTCAGAAGGTGTCGCCATCTCAAGGAATATAGTTTTTTAAAGCATTCCGAAATTCTGGCGCTCTACCGGCCAGGCGGCAATCTGTGAGACTACGTTAGTGTTTGCTGTCGCGTAGTGCTTGCGCGCGTTCTAAACTCCGATTTCCCGCAACTGTCTTTTTTACCGGAAAATTAAGTGTCAGCATCAGTTATCAAGTGCAGAAGTCGCGATGATAGTTCACCAATAGATTAAAGGTGAGTGTCCCTCTGTTTAAGTGTGTCATTTATCGGATCGAGTATTGTCACATGTGCAATGCCACGACGGTAACACTTTAAGCATTTGGTAAGTCAGCATTTTTGATACCTTTTACGAGCGAAACAATCACTGAGCAAGATCGTTGCAAATATCAATAAGTATTCGTGGGTAACCGACGTATAAAAAAGAATGTACTTATTTTCAAATTTTAATACAGTTGTTTTTTTTATACATATTGTAATAGCTCGATTTGATTAGTTTCGCACGTAAGTTTCTAGCAACTCTGCGAACAAGTGTCTACAATAGATCTGTAAATAGGACATGTAAATGCATCGATTAATTGATTATCAGCAGCGAGATAATGTGACTGGTGAAACGTAAACGAGATTTCGACGCATTTCGGGCTTTTTCGACTTGTATCTCGTCAGACGCGAAACATTCAAAAGCAAATAAAACCGCGGTGTTACATAAGACAAACATCGTACATTAACTACACCGATATGTTTTTAAACATCAATCATCGTCCGTAGCTGATACTTTGCATCATTTTAGTTTGTGCGTACGCGGGTTTAACGCGATGCGACTATCCCCGCTACCGGACATCGCGACATCTCATTTTTCACGAACGTGCATTTTCTGCAGACAGTATTAGCGTCGACGTATATAACTTAAACATATGAAAATCGTTCTAGATTATTTTCTAAATAAAATACGTAAAGCTCATTATTAACGATTTACAAGTCAGTAAAAAAGTATTATTTTTGAAATATTAAAATTATAATAAAAATGAAGATAAATGGAAATAAATCTATTGTATAGTCGTTTATTGTATCAACTAGATCGATTTTAAGTTGTCGATTTATATCGATTTTCACATGTGTCATTGTAACTCGAATACTAGTTGATACAGTTGATCCAATCTAAACGATTAAAATTGTGATGGCAATCGCGAAGCATTGTGTATAGCGGCTTGAATGACGTATCATATGCAGATAAAACATTTTAAATAATTAATCGACAGATATACAATTAAGTGGTGAAAGTTACTTGAAGAGGACACAAGTCTGAGTGCGTTATTGTTTAAATTTGTGACTGAAATTTGTTTCCAATATAATTGAGAGACAAAATTTATTATAGCTCTTTCCGTTTCCTATCTATTTAATTTACATTCATTATCATTTATAGGTTAAACCTAAGACTATATAACATCAGGCGTAATTAACATAAAATCTATATAAACCATTCGACATACACGTAGAAACACAAACAAATTGTATTAATCATCTGACACATTAGATAAAAAAATTTACATTTATCGGTAATACGTTGGCATACAATAATAGCATCGATAATAGTACTAATGGTAAGATAACCTTCTAATGTAAACAATAATATATATTTATATATTCATATATTCATAAAAATATTAAATGTACGTGTGTACATACGTACATAAGTGTACGTTAAACCTTGTTATATCATTAAGCATATCTGTACGCTGTATACACTCTACAAAATATGTAGCGGTCGCGTATGTATTTGCCATATCCATGTTCCGGTCTTACATACACGTACGTTCATGTGTATACGTGTCATACGTAATAGAAGGATAAGCTAGGTTGACCGACCATGATGCAGAGTGCATGCGTAACAAATAGTTCACGCCGATCGCATGAAACACATACACGAGAGTAAAAACATATCATGCATGTGTTTTCGTGCACGCGTAGATGATAAGAGGCGACACGACGTTATATCATCGTCTACGAGGCGCATAGCGCATATTGCAGCACGATTGCTGCAGTTCTTTCACCCATTCGATTTTGTTGCACTATACACATATCCTATGATGAGTGCACTTGAACCTTATTTTACATGCAGGAATAAATAAAAAGAAATAGAATTCAGTTTTTCGTTCCAGTTCGTTTTTAAAAAAGTTGAGTTTGGAATAAATGTTTGTAAATTTGAAATAAATACTTTATCGGAAGTTAATTATTCTCTCTACTAATCACAAGTCATGGAAATCTTATTGTTTATAATCTAGGATAAGTATAAATGGATATTGTAATTGCAAAATGAAATTAATACCTATTAATTGCATGTACAATATGTATTATATAATTTGAAAATTTTATTACAAAACTATTTTAAATGTACTGTGACTCATGAACGGTAGTGTACGTACAGATATGTACTATGTATACTTGCCAAATTTTGTTATTTGATTCTTTTGTGAACGATAGTTAAATGCAAGATATTTATTCTTGTTTTCAAGTTATTTTTGCATGTAGAATAACCTTTTACTTGGATATATTGTAACTTATCAATCTTCCGAGGCATATTATATATATTAATATTTTTATGCACGTATCAATAATCCTTTAAGTCATAATCTCTGATCAATTCTCTGATCCCAACGAGGGTTGATGGTGGTGAACCGATCATCGTATATCAATGGGTAGATGAACTTGAAATGAATAGTTGGATGCTGATTAGTCTTAAACTAAAGTTTTAATAATGGTGTATTGTGATGTAAATGGTACAAAGTGAAAGGAGGAGAACTTACATGAAAAAGCAAATCAAGAATATAGAATACAATTTTTTCATATGACGCTTCGTTTTCGAGAAAGTTGGGTTTGAAAAATTGTTAAGTATACTTAAACTTAGTTAATTACCAGCTATGAATTACCAGCAGAAGAGTTTGAAAATGTTTGGTAAGAACTCGTCTGGTACATACACATACTAAATTTTCAAATTTATTTTTTTGGGAAGAAAGTATCTTATGAAAAAACTTTATTCTACATTTTTGTCTTATTTTCAGGCGCAGGATCACCTTCTATCAATTATTTACTCTTGTTTAGTCCGGAATAAGCCAAGTTCAAGAATACTTGACAAATTTCCAAATTCGATTTTTTCGAACACGAAGCGTTATATGAAAAAATTTTGTTGTATATTTTTTACTTGCACTAGTTTGTTAATACTCCGCATATTGTTCAAGGTATACCAAATTTATTAGAATAACGTATACTTCACAATAGATATTACATAAATCAAAAACACAAGAAAATTTTCATAATTTAAGGAAAGTAGGTCATCATAACGCTATAAATATCTCAATTTCTTTAAATTGTAGAATATAGGTAAAGGGAGAGATAGAACCGAAAAAAATAATAAGAAAATCCGTTGATTTCATTTACATAATGTGAAAATGTTAAAAAATGAATTCCATGCAAAAGGACTAAAAAGAAATAGCAAAGGAAATGTTGTATTAACATAGAGTTGATTCTTAATAGAGTAATCAGACATTTAGTTTAGGTGCTAACAAATTTATTTATGATATATAGCATGTTATTTTATACATCAAAACGCAATTAGTTTAATAATAAATGTTATATTGTACGTTATACATATTTAGATCTGTAGAATATAAGATTTCGTGGATCATGCAAATACATGAACAAAGATTCGTTTTATATGTTAATTCTTACATATTAAGAATAAGATGAAGCATAGAATGTTAAAATTTTCCTAGTATAAGGTTACGTAGAAAATCTTCGACTTGTATCAAATTGTTTTATTCTATTATATCAGTCGTTATAAATCAAAGCAAACTAGAGCAAACTATTTATATCTTCCTTATAATATATTTATAAACTTGCATTTACTTTGATACTTTTTCAAAATTATCTTTCGTTTCTTAAAAAGCCTCACAGTGAAATTTATTTCAAATTCTTGAAATCAAAATTTGCTTGAGAAGAATCACACAATATTTCTGATTTAAATGTCATTTTCATATTCTCTATTATTATGTCTTCTTCCAAAAACTTTACTTACAACTTAATAACATAAAAATATGACAATCATGTAAATAATAAAACTCTATTCATAAATTATGTGTGTTCAATAGTATTAGCATATGTATAAATGTTTTAAAATACACAATCTGTGATTTAACTCCTTTCCTCAAGACCACTTAAATGAGGAAGCTCTGTTTGCATTTAATTTAACAGCGAGATTTTTTTTTTAGAAAAATTCTAATTCGATTTTTTCATTGTTTACTAATATATACCAATAACCCATTACGTGGATAATTAGCGTTATTTCTATTCTTCCGCGATTATAACACACATTGACTAGTTACATAATTTAAATCTAAGGAACGAACATTTATTCCCGAGCGACTTTTCTCGTTAGCATGATTTTTCGACGGTAAGATTAATCTGTCGATCACTTTTAACACAGCAATAGGGAGGGCTCTTTCATTAATGACGAAGCCTGCAGGAGAGAAAGTAGGAACTAGCAGTAGTTTACTACCGTATGTGGTTTGCTTTTGTTGTACAGGCGTATTGAACAACTGACCTTCCTTTTCAAGAAACTAGTAGACACACCCGTGCACCTAAACATAATCATAAATATGTTTGTCATGCTTGTCATATACGTTAGCCACTTGTATTCTACGTTAGACCTTATCCGTACGTTTTTATTTGATAGGCAAATAAAGTCTCATTGTGTAAAAATCCATTTGTGTAATCGAAATAATTTTTACTCTTACGTATTATAAATGATTTCATAAAGTGATTACTATCATAATTCTTTGGATTCAATGCTTATTTAATTAAACTTTGCAAAAGAAATTTACTTTCTTAAAATTATTGTAAAAGTTGAAGAATTTTAATAAGTTTGAAAATTATCTATCTTTTTCTAATTTAATTGTTCTTTAAAACAGATATAGCATTTCTGGATCTGCAAGTTTTTGAATGAATGAATGAAAAATAAGTGAATCGTAGTGAACTTACCTTTAACACATCCGCTTATGTAAGGAAAATACCAATCTTTCCAAAGAAAAACTTAGAAGTGATTTCATAGTACTACGAAGCAATTGATATTTATGTGTATGAACCATCATTTTCAAACGTTTTCTTCTTGCTTCGTCATTTTCAAATTACGTTATACTAATGGATCGTGGAAAGATTCGAGCTAGTAGATCCATTTGTCTTTTTAATGCGACGCGATAATTTCCAATTTAAAGCATTAAAAACAAAAAAAAAAAAAAATCACCTTGTTCGGTGCAAATTATGCGAATTGCGAGGAATAGTTTCTTCTTAGCGGAAACTGTTAGCCGCGATCGCTTGTTAATAAACATATATCGATATACCCGGTCACCAGTACTTCGTACACACTTTAAACATTACGTAACACATCTTGCGTGTTTTGCGGTGCGCATTACCTCATATCAAAGCAATTCTCGAGTACAGCACGGTCATTTTCCCACCGTAGATACCCTTCCCTCTTAGTTCAAATGTGCGTGAACTTGTTTCCGTTATAGAAAAGACACTTTACAGAAAAAACACTATTTCCTTCTTTCTTACTTTTTACGACACGTAGATACGATACGCAGAACACTGTCCATACTACTCAACGTGCAATTAATTCCATTTGCAATTGTAATTAATTTGTAACATTTACAAAACGAGACTCGATCACCCTCCAGTTATCTTTAGAAATACTTTGCTTTTTAAATTCCTTATTATTTCCTGTAAGGAGGCAATATTAAACAGATGAAAGAATTTTCTGTTCCTTTAAGTATTTATATTTATATTATCCAGATTCATATTAAACAATTAAAAATTCCTTTCGCGTTCGTAGATAATGTCGATAACGCTGCTCATAGATTCCCTTAAAAACACGTAAGCAATGTAATTATTTAGTATTTAAGAAATCACTAAATACCATTTACTCAGGAGTCCTTTTCTCTCGTAAGATATTATTAATCGTTATAATATATCTCTTGTAAAGTATAGCGTTATTATTTGTTTTGCAGTTCCATATCGAGATGAATGAATTTGTTATGAATTCGTTATGGACGTATTATTACATTTCCGTTTCATTATATAATGAATCATAGAGGGTCATAAAAATTCTTAATATTGAAGGGTTTAATTATTTTTCTAAAAAATAATTTCTCGATTAACCGTTCAGAAAAGAAAGATTTGCTATGTTCGTATTATGTACCGCATTAAATTGAAATCCAGGAGACAATATATCCTTGGTAAGACAATGTTGCGGGCAAACATAGGGTTCTTTCCAATATTCGCCACGACTCACGAAACGATCTATAGATCCCAACTTGCTTGCAGTATTTACGTAACGCAATATAGGCCATGCACAAATCGGAGGGAGGGGGGAGTGAATCATCGATTACACTTGCTAGGCTGCAACATGGGCGATGGCTTCCTCGTTAAACCTTGAATAAGTAATCTGCCCCTGAGGTGATATTCTGCACAGAAAATCATTTAATACCCGAGCTTTCTTCAACGGTACGAAGATTTTCATTTTTCCAAATCGTGTGTAAAACTCGCAAACTAGCTAATGATTTTCAAATATTTTCATTTTTCTAAATTTCTTATCAAATTTCTAGCTGTGTTTACCTCGACAAAAGTTTTGTGTTAATTTAATGATGAATATAGTTAAAAAATAAAGTTGTGAATAATTTCTTAAATATTTCTTTAAAAAATCTAACAATATGTTAAAAATTATTATTCCTTAATTATTTATTCCTTGATTTTCGTGTTCGTAGAAAAATTTGTTTTCATTATTGAGTGAATATCAAGTATACAAACGAACGTTGCATCATCGCTTGTTTTTTGCAATTATATGTCGGATTGGAAATTTGATCTTTTACCTCATAATATCACGTTATAGTTGCTCGTTGATTCTCAGCTTTATTGATCAATGATTAAATTGCAACTTCATATTAATGCTGTAATGTAGAGCAATTAAGATATCGTGTTTCTGAACAATTCAAGAAAATGAATCAACTGATAGATGAAACGCGTTAGTTCGTCATTAGTAAATTAATCTTTTTTACACTAACAATTAGAATTAATTATACTATATTTAAATATTTACGCTTTTACACATAATTTAATATTTTTATAAGTCCATTCAAATGGACAATTTTTTTATTAAATATTACTTAGATTTGTATTATAAAAATATGAAAGAGGAGAAAAAAGGAATTATTGTAAATTTAAGTACATATAATTTATGCTATGCTAAGAGATAGTTTTTTTAAGTTATTGAGGAATACAAGTATAAAATATAATTTATTATAAATATTGTGAATAAGGATAGGAGGAATAAGATTGAAATTGCATGAAAGCTCAATCTCGAACAAAATCAACGGTTACACACAAATTATTTGTAATATTTGTCGCCTAAAATTAACAACTACATCTCCATGGTTTTTATTAGTTTCTGCATTTACATCTTGTTGTTCGACGATATGAATGAGACCTCTCGACCTTTTTTACCCTGATGTGTTATATTAAGTGATACTTAACGCACTTATATTTTCTCATGTACATTCGGGAAATGTGACCTAATTCCTCATATGCGTTGATTTATATTTCCCGAACATTCAGATGAGTCGTTCGGAAATCTTATAAATCACTGTTACGTGCACATTTTGAAGGAACATGCATATCCCAACATATTCTAATAAAAGATTTCTAAGAATTGATAACGTATAATTTATTTCACTATTAATTTATGCTTAAAGGAATAATATATATTTGTTATATGCGACACGTAATATAAAGACATTTTTTTCAGAAATAATTTTCAATTTCTTAGTCAATAGTTGTAGTTTTTATAATAACTATAATACTATATACTATACTACTATAACTATAATACTATAATACTATAATAACAAGATTATAGGTTTCTGAGTGGAAGTTATATATTTTTTGCACACATATTTCATTTTTGGGAAAATAAAGCATAGAAGCGTAAAATCCGTAACAGAGATAAGTTGCAGTAATTTACTATATTACAATATATTTGCATATTATCAGGTAAAATTGCGTATATTAACTGCACTGGAAAGACATAATTCTGAACATCATTTACGATATAATTTATAATGTTGTTATACATGTATTTTTTACATTTTTAGCGGCTTTATTGCCACATTAGATGCATGTATGTTGATGAAATTTAAATAGGAAGACACATCTTTCACACTAGCACCTTAATTATGTGTTGCTTAAGCTTGTATCATTACTATACAATCTGTGTTACTTAATCTTATCTCATTCCAAGAACTTAGATTTTGCAATTCCTCCTTCAGTTCGAATGCAAAGAAATAATATATTCTCTAATATTTCTCATCTACATTACTTTCAATCATGAGAATCAATAGTATACAATTATACTGTCAAACTTATCTTTTGCATAATTCAAAGAATGTACATATATTTTAATACATATCGAAAGTAAACTCGAAGAAAAATAAAACAGTATAACAGTCAACACTTTTATGAATTAATTCTTCGCAGAGGATTAATCTGAAAGAAAGGGGCAAGAATAATTCAATTAAGAGCAAGGCTGTTCTTATGACTAAATATCAATAAATATCCAAAAGAAGAAATTGTCTATTATTTGAATAGAAGAAGCACGAATCATACAAAAAATAAATAATTTAAATTTTGATATAGCACTTACTTTCCAAGAATGAAGCAAACATAGATTAGGTGATCTAAAAGGATTTGCTTATTTAATTCTCAAACGAAGTAGTTTAACTTTAATGCAATTTTCGAATCTTTTCATTTCAATATCGTTTTCGTTATATTATGTTTTAAGAAAATCTTTAGCGTGAAAATCACATATCGATAAATATTTCTCTTTATTTTCCTGAAATTAAAGAAATTTTCTAATGATACAAAAATGGGATTTGGTTAAAAATAGGGAAAGCAATGTAGGAGGGTCAAATATGAAGCATAAAAGCGCTAAATGGTAAATTCTAAAAGCAACACCTTAAGAACCAGCTGCACACGTGCTGTCCATACACTATCGTCGATCCGCCACAAGAATTCTCGAATGTTTTGACCCGGTGTGCATGTTTCGACAGCAGTATGACCCAGTCAAGATCGCCAACGGCGAATCCAGCTAAGCAGAAATTGCTACAGTACATAGATTCGAAAAGGTCAAAGCATTTGAAATGCAAATAGCATTTCTCCTGCAAGGAAATATAATACCGGTCGGTGATTGCAGAGACGCGAGTCCAGTTGGCTAGCGTAACATCATTTTATGTTTGATAATTATTTGCATCCCGCGGCTTAGAATATCAAGTTAAATTCCAAAACCATTGGCCGAGTCACGTCTCAACGCATGTTGCATTCACTACCGGCTTCACTTTCTCTACGATATGGCTCACCGTAGTCGATACGTAGGTATCTACGTTCGCTTTGAATTCTTACGATTTTGTACTGCTGACCGATATTCCTTCCATAATGTATCAAACGAATTCTTATTTGAACGATCTTCAAATACACGAAGATAATTGGATAATATTATATTTAGTTGTACGAAAAATTTATAACGTGTTCGATGGTTCATTTATTTTATCACATTCTACATTTTATATATTCATTTGACATTGAAGAGAATTATTATGTAACTTTGGAAAATACTACGTGCTACTTTTAGTTGAACATCAAACGCACCAATTAGTCTGATTTTTAAACAAGAACAATCTTCTATTTTAAGGAAGAACAGAGAAAAATTGTTTGATATTTATCAGTTTGTTTCATTTGCTTCATCATGTTTATATTCCGATCTTTACATTAATTTAATTTATATCTTATGACGATATTTTGAATGATTTAATCAATTACTGAAATTTATATTTGAATATAAATTTATCAGATAATTTTCATCTTCGTGTGATCGATCTTGATGTATGTAATGATTGGATAATATTTATGAATTTAAATAAAAATGTATTCGATACGCATTCGCCTGAAAAATGCGTGACATTACTTCAACAGAGTCTAGTGTGGGTCTGATATTCTTACATTTTTGCACTTCTCTCATAACGGAACCTTAAATAAAAACTACGAATTTAGAAAAAGGATGTCGAAGAATATAAATATTTTTCACAGAGGAAAATATTAATATTTTAATCTGTGTTGAAGAAAGATAATTATCTTTTTTGTATTTTTGTTTATTTATGCATCGAGTCTTATACCTATTACAATTTGTTCACGTATGTGTACGCTTGATACGTTTTGTTTCTACCTTAGTTTATAGCTTTAAATTAAATCTTAATTCATTAATATATATAATATGATATAAAGTATGTAGATTTCTGTATGTATATCTTCTATACGCGTTCTTTGGTTCCTTTATACAGGGTGGTTGGTAACTGGTGGTACAAGCGGAAAGGGGGTGATTCTACGCGAAAAAAGAAGTCGAAAATATGGAATAAAAATTTTTCTTTTGAGGCTTTGTTTTCGAGAAAATCGATTTTGAATTTTCGCTCGGTACGTGTGTACTTTATCGCGCCTCGTTATAACGGATCTTACTGTAGATCGTTGTCTCGATGGAAAAATTAAAAAAAAAAATTTTTTATTCTATATTTTCGACTTCTTTTTTCCCATAGAATCACCCCCTTTCCGCTTGTACCACCAGTTACCAACCACCCTGTATATCCAAGCAGGAAGCTCTCGGTTTTATGGTTTTCTTTATAAAGTTCGCCAGTTCGCATATTTGTTTCTCGGTTTTTATCATTATTATTTTTGTTCATTTCTTATTTCTGAATGTGATTTGGTCTGATTTCTGTATACATTCCTAAATGTTACATTTATTACATTGCCATTTTCTATTTCTTGTAATGAGTTCGTATTTCAGTATCCAAATTGCCGTAGTTTAACCGTAGCTGGGTGACTCAGTTTCTCTTTTTGTTTGATGTTTTATCGTCCATCGCCTCCAGCTTGTCCCAGAATTTTCTCGGAAATGGAAAAGTAGTACATATAGGTATGTTTAATATAGGATTGTGGTTTAGTGATTATAGTCTAGGAATATAATCTTATATAGGAATGTGAAAAAATTGCTATGCCAATGAATTAACTTTATGTGGGAAAACAATAAGCACTGCAATGTAAATTACACATTTTGGAATATGATACTTTTAAAAGTTGTGATTATGTTTAAACCCAATACATAAGATTGTATCTTGACTATAGATTTTGAAGTACCAATTGATTTTCAAGTAGATAGAGTCGTTTCCATATCACACTGCGAGTCAATAATTGCCAAATGTTAATCCAACATAACTCGTGAATATTTTAACGAACAACATAATATTTTGCATTTACGTATTGTAAGATAATTTTCAAAGCAATAAGGAAATACTAAATTACACTTTCCATTTTTTACAGAAGGACAGTTGCAAAATTCACTACGTTCAATTAATTCCATGTTATCGTTTTATCGATTAAATATTTTTAAGTATTTTTTTCAATATGACATAAGCATAGTTTTTAATTATAAAAATATTACTTGCCGGGATGCTAAAAAGTTGTTTGTCCTAATAGCTGTATACTGTGTCTTATGATCATAAAACAACCTAACAACTTCCAGTTTTTATGTTAGTCACTGAAATAAAAGAACGGTAGAAAACTAGTTTATTTTCGTTGCATAACTATAGAACTTTCGTAACAGTGTGAATTCATTGATCATTAACACCATAAAATAAAATTGTAACAATAATTTCGATAAGTTTAATTATTCCACTTTACATGCTTCTAATCAAATTTTGTCCTGTTGTATCGTGTAGATTGCATCTGTATGAGAATTGAAAATTTTAGGATAGTTTTGTAGTTATAACACAGTGTATATTTGGTTTCTACAAAACTTACTTAATTACATCTGTGGACGCAACAGGATCTTTTCGTTCTTAGTTGTTTTATATCAAAATATCTCCTTTTAGTCATGAAGCGATATTAAAATAAAATGAACAAAAATGTATTTATTGTGCTTTCTTTGTGACCTTCATGTAAAGATCAATTTTCGTCAATTTTCTGATTTTTATATCCCTCGGTAGCTAAGAACAAGTATTTTACTATAAAATAATTGAAAAAGACTATAAGCTGATAGATTAGAATACGTATGGCTCTTGGAAATAGGTGATAAATTCAATGTTAAGTAAAAAATAAAAGTTTCTTACAATGTCTTGCAATAAATAATAACAAATTAATTTAATTATTAGATTAATATAGCACGATTAATATTAATGTGCGTAACTAATCTTATCACTATTTTTTGAATGTTCAGAGTGTGACAAAGATACGTACGTATTTAATTCCAAAATCAAATAGAAACATCATTTTGTCGTGTACTTGGTTGGAATTTTCAAATTGCTGTTCTTTATGAAAGACTTCTTACGTTTCTTCCCTGTGATTTCCTACTGAAAGAAATATTCTCGCTTACTTGTACGTACTATACGTACATATACAGGGTGGTAACTGGTGGTACAAGCGGAAAGGGGGTGATTCTACGGGAAAAAAGAAGTCGAAAATATAGAACAAAAATTTTTCGTTTGAGGCTTTGTTTTCGAGAAAATCGACTTTGAATTTTCGCTCGGTACGCGTGCACTTTATCACGTCTCGTTATAACGGATCTCACTGTAGATTTTTAAAAAAATAAAAAAAAATAAAGAAAAAAAATTTTTATTGCATATTTTCGACTTCTTTTTTCGCGTAGAATCACCCCCTTTCCGCTTGTACCGCCAGTTACCAACCAGCCTGTATATTACAAAATGTATAGATTGATTTGCAACTTCTTGTCGTAAGATATCGTAAACTTGTGCAACAGCGTCGAAAAAGCGAGTCATACAATGACAAGAAGGAAGAAACGATCGTAAAAACAATGCATTCCGTTGGAATGGTGATCGATCGTGCGTTCTCGCGGAAGTCGATTCTTGTGTCGCGTGTGTAAAACGGTTCGAAAGATAAACGAAGTCCAATTGCCGTGAAGGAAGCTTCGCAAATATTTAAAACGGCCTTGCATGTGCCAATTCCTGCAAGTTTTACGTCATAGGTCAAGCACATAGGGGACACTGAAAGCGAGTCGCACTATCGGTGCACCGTGCTTCGAGTTCATTACGTAATGGCGCATTGATAAGGAAATAAGTTAGTCGCCTTGACATTGCCGGATCGTAAATACGATACAGTTGTTCTTACTGAAGATTCTTGCATCGTTGTTTCAATAAGAGTGAGCGCGACCTGTAGAGTCTAACACGAGTAACAACAGCGCTGTGAATCCTTTGAACATTCCTGCATGACCGTCGCGAGTCCATTTTCTGACAAAATGTAAATTCTCGTCAACCGGTTATCACTGATATTCCTAGACTAATTGTTTCACTAATTGAAATGCGTAGTTTACGTAATTATTAATCGAATCTATAATGATTATGATAATTATTAGAGACAAGCCTCTTTCCGTGAA
This sequence comes from Bombus huntii, assembly GCF_024542735.1. Taxonomy (NCBI): domain Eukaryota; kingdom Metazoa; phylum Arthropoda; class Insecta; order Hymenoptera; family Apidae; genus Bombus; species Bombus huntii. The sequence goes on from NC_066238.1 coordinate 24,935,611, forward strand.
TGAGAAAATCGGAGAATCTGTACTTAAAAACCAGAGAAACTCATTGGAAACCGCGATATATTTAAGTTAATCAAAGAATTTATTATGTAATCGCGTTAACGTGAACCACAAGCCGGTACAGTGATCATGTACAGAAGTTACGATGATTTTATAATAGCCAAATAGATTGACCGTATTATATCATAGAAATACGCATGACTTGTACACGTAACAGCTTGATCGGTTCTGTTGATTACGTTGCATTACATTGTATGCATATGCCTATGTGTTTGCACGTGTATGCAAGACCTTATTAGGTTCTACCTAGATATTACGTTGAGGAATTTGTTCCTTCATTGAAAATGTCGAAATTCTTGTTGCAGCATCACGTGAAACTTGTTTCCGATATCGTGCAATTTATGTTTGAAATATGACCAGATCAGAATACGTGTAAATCATAATAATTATTAATATGCTAAACAAAAGAAAACTTTAGGATTATTCATTTACAAAGTATTATTATTTTGTAAGATATTTAATATTTTGAAAACTTTATTATCTAAAATATTTATATTATATGTCAAATATTTTGATAATTTTATTATCTATTATTTATAATTATTACTTAAACCTGCATCTTTAAAACCACACACGTATGCTAGGAAAATTAAACATCGTTAGTAATTTTCCTATCTATCATTTATAATTATTACTTAGAGTTCTTGTTATAAATTATACTATTTATATTGTTAAGTTATGCCAGAATTGAATATTTCTATAAATTAACTGCAGAGTATTAAGAAAATTCTTAGAACTACAACAACTTTTGTGCTATCTTCGTTTATGAGTAATAATTATATCGATAATGCCTAATACTCTTTCGACAGTGACCTAACAATGTAAAGATCCGCACACTATAACTGCTGGCTTGTGAATACTACAATAGGTTCGGAAACTCGAGGATACAGATGTTCAAAAGCGGACGAAGTGGTGCATTATATGAAAAGATTCTAACGACCCTTCATTGGCACCTGACACTCTTGTATGTTTGTACAAATATAATTCTACCATAAATATAATAAATTGAGTATTTAGGTTGAGTCAATTCAATCTTCTACAATTACGATATTGCATAGTAATGCAACGACTTTCTGACAGTTTATTTTTAATACGTGTATTAATTAGACGACTCAAATTATCTTCCTTATATTTACTTATTTGCAGTAACAAATCATATTAATGTTTATTTTTTCAATAAGAACGAATGATCATATACTATAATAATATGTTTTCAAGAATATTAATTCTAAGTTAATATATGAAGGTTGGAAGAGAGAAAAGATCATGAGTCAATTTTCCTATTTTTACAAGGAAATATACTAAATTTTAAAGTTGTTTCCCTGTAAAAATAGGAAATTTGACTTATGATCCTCTTCTGATTGTCAGTATCAAAATTGTCTTTTTATTTGATTTTGAAGATAAATATTGAGATGAAGGAATTTTGAAGAAATATTGAAAATATTAAACTACAGTGGTGTTAATATTAATACCGCAAGATTTCGTGAATTTATCAGCTATTCGTAAAAGTTTCACACTTTTTTACCTAACAAGCTTTTTTCGTTTTCTTATAGTCCGTAATCTGTTTTCTAATCATAAACTAACAAAAAAAATCAATAAAAAATTATTTATCAGTACATTGCGACAAAGAAGAATCCGAGGAAGGAAGAAAAAGAAAAAGGTGATATAAAAAGAGTAAATATTTATGTCGTATAGCTACATTTAATGACTGACAATCTTTGTAATTGCTTTTTTTAATACAACTTTTTCAAATAAAACACACTTCTTTTTCTAACAAATGACAGTAACTTAAGATTCCTGATAAAATGTTTCATAATGGATAATAAGAATTTCTATCGAAAAAAATTTGTCAAAGATTAATAATATAGCAAATATATACGTTAATATATTTAATGTGCAATCACATTTTTTAATAAAACTTTTTTTGTAAAAAGAGTTATTTTGAGCTAACAGTGAACTTAATAAACTCGTACAAAGCAAACTTTTTTCTATGAAATTATGCTGGTCCATCCGACAGAAATTCTACGATATACATGTTGTATCGCTTAATTTGGGACGCACGTATGAGGCAGAAAATGTTTGATAAAGAGGCGCGCGCAAGAAATAACTTGCGCAAAATATTTCCGCCGGAAGCCTGTTTTGCTTTCCCATCCTCCTTCCCGGTCTCGATGTTCTATATCACCATTGTTTAGTGAACGAAAGGGCCGTTTTTATGACTCGCCAATGCGACGATAGGGGATGTCGTCGACAAGACATAATCTGTCAAGCGCAGGCTTGATGACGTTTATATAATCACGTGGTTAAACGTACTGTTGTCAGTACTCTTATGTAACTGGAATTCAGCAGCATTCTCCGGAAAAGCACGAAAATGTGTGCTATGAACATGCAGTATTATTTTGTTATTTGCGCGTGTTTGTTTCTGCGCTATACACGTGTGTATATAAATATATTGCATTAAACCTTTTATATCCAGAAATCGAAACCTTGAATTCCAAAAGAGAGCGAATCCACCGATCCAACATTTCCAGAAAGTCACTTTCTTTTACATTTACTTTCTTCAATTCATTATCAACCTTCTTAAGTTTTTTTATCAACATTGTTTATGCATATATTTTCACTATGTTTATATTTTTAAGTTACATAATCACCTTCTATGTAAAAAGGTTTGCAAAATCGTAAAAAAGATTCTATATTGTTTTGGAAATCATTAGGTAATTTATTTTGCATTATACCTAACGAAAAGAGTTTATTAATTTTAATCACTATCCCAAATTTTACTTTCGGTGCTATTCTTGGCAGCTTTCTCAATGTATTCAGTATTAAAGTTTCGAATTATGGATAATGATTTAGATCCACCGATGATAAATACTTTATCTCGTGACATTTTGCAATTTCCAGTGCATATTGGTACACTATTGTTAACTTGTATTACGGATCGAACACTGATGTTGGATCTTCCTTTAAGTTGAAACGAGTGCATGATTAAAAACTACCTAAAGGAGCAGTGAAATTTTTACGTTATTTTAATATAGTAAGCTAAGCAATCTGAAAATAGATAGAAGGTAAAGTTACTTGAATCACCGAACTTTCAACGTTTTAAAATTCCACCTTGAGCTTTGTACAAAATAACATGACTTGTTGTAGATTATTAAACACCATTAATCATTAATATAATAACAAAAGTAAGGAAATATCGTGTACTTTAGGTCTAGCAAGAGAAAATATCAATAACAGAAAGATGATTCGAATAACTCTATGGTAGCCAGGGAACATTACAATAAAAAACTAATAAAATAAGGAACAAAATAACTGGCAGAAATAAGATGATACACACGCTACTAAATTATGATAATTAAAACTGGGGATATTAACATTAGTTAAATAAGCTTCTTTTCTTTTAATGAATAAAAGTTATATTTTCATAGAAAACTGCGACCATCGAGTTATCAATGTATACGATTAATAACAAGTTAAATAGTCTGTTTTCAAGTAGATCGCACTATTATTATCGCTATTATCTATTATCTATTATCGCTCAACTGCTAGATGAGTTACTTTACCTTGACTTAGAGAACCTACTTAACAAGTAGATTTGTATTGTTTTTAGAACATGTAGCTTTAAATGTAATATTGTTGCAAATTTTTATGTAATCCCTTAGTCAAAGAGTAACAATAAATACATACAACTACGTGAGCGTAAAAGACATTCCTATTTACTATTTCACAACTCGTTCACTGTACTGTAATAAGAAATGTGGATTTTTTACGCTACGTGTTATCTTCATTTAAGATCAAGTTTGATTAGGTTATGTTACAGAAAACATATATAATATCGTCAAAAGTACGGTAATCGATAGTTTCTTTTACGCATGAACGAACAGATTTGAAGTTCTTTACAGCCTCAAATAATAATTTCAATGTAATATGCAGACACGCTAGTAATGTTAAATAATCTGTTGTATGTTATTTATAATGACTTGCGAAAGTATTTGAACACTTGCTGTCAAAATCTTCTATGTACATATATATTATGTGTATTATTATATAGAAGATTTGAAAATTCGGCTAACACTGTAATGAAATAGAACTATTATGGTTATACTGACAAAATTTGAAAGCAATCTGATAATGTATTTAGAAGTTACAAGATATTTATTGCAAACACTAATATATATTTAATGAAATCAGAATGCAGCAGAATTAGAATAGCCATTTTAAAGATATAAATTGTTCCACTGCGTAATATACGTATACGTACACTAAATATCTTTTAATTTCTACGTATATTTCCATATTTCTTCCAAACTTTATCAACGTAATCATAATAGCTTTTTCTTTTTCTTATCATTCTAATTAAAATTTACGTTTCGTTTGCAAAAAACATTTCGCAAATTGGTTTGACGTATTGTAAATAACAGCATATGCATATAGGTAATTTTCCATTGGTTCGTACCTTCAAATATCTCGTTTACGAGCAGATATAAGTAACTGTTGGATAAGTGAAACTATTTAACGATTAATGATAGTTGAATCATTCGAATTGTTTTTACGTAGTCTTTTCAAGATAGATGTACTATATAAACCGAGTGCTAGATTATTTGGGTGGCTTTCTATTCGTTGTTTATATAAGGTGTTAAAAAAAATTTTGTTATTTCTATACACAGAGGTAGGATCACAATAGTTATTATTTTATTGAATGGATAAATCTATCACACCGTTCTGAGCCAAAAAAACCTTTATTGCAAGCGTTTACAGAAACTAGGGATAAAAACAAAAAAGCATCTTAAGTCTATCGATTAAATCTATCGATTGTAACTAGGATCATCCTCTAGTTACTATTTCTTATAACTAACGCATCTGCATATAGATGGCGAGCACGAATTCACGTTGTCATTTTCAACAAAGAAGAATCTAAGAATTAAAAAATTCGTACTATTCACCAAGAAGAACAAACAAAAGTCGAACAACATTCAATCCTTTGGACGTAAAATCGATTACCATTCACGAACTTTCGATTTTGTTATGAATGAGTTTCTTCGTCGAACGTAAACAAAGAGATGGACTCAGAAGTACGTTAGCTTAAGGTTATTAGCACAAAATTGTTACTAATATGGATAGAGATTACTTCATACATGCAAACTAAGTAAAAACGTTCTTTCTTATAGTAAATGTTCGACGTATTTTCCTTCTATTGCAACGCAAAACTCATATCTACGTATCATAGGTCGTTTGTGTTGACAACTTTGAGTTCTTCTCTTAAACATATCTTTTTGTTTACGTTCAACGAAGAAACCCGTACAAGGAACAAGCTTTACGACATTGAATGGTCGTAGATGATTTAAGGTAGGTTAATTGAACATCTTTTGCCCCTCTTAATCAATACAATAAGCCTTTAAAGTCTAGGATTCTTTTCTTAACACCTTGTATTTATTGGCGAGGCGTGTGATGGTTGCCAACAGATTCGAGTAATCATAGTAGTTTGTCTCATTACAATGTTAATGAAATTTCATTTCATTTATAAAATACATTTATAAAAAATATTTACAAGTCCCAGAATACTTTTGTAAGCTACATTGTTCGTGCACGATTTGATCGTATTCCTTTTACAATATTTATGGCAGTTGAAGAAGTTAGTAATTTATTTCCTTATTGATTGGTCACCTCACGGGTGTTCCTTAATTTGACGTCCTGCGCGTTTAAAGATGAGAATCGTTCGTCGTGTTTCGTTTACGTCTGAGCAAACAATTCGGAGCTTAATTAACAAGTTATCGAGCCAATTAAAAAAACGTACAATTGCCCGAAGGAAGGTGATCCTCTAATTTGACTTACGATCCTTTTGCCAACGTTATGGATGTCGGCGCTTCGTAAATATTAATTTCATTTTCTTTATTAGTAATTGTCAATTCAAACTATGCATATAAAATATTTTCTATTAATCTACTAACGATTAAATAGTAAAACAACGCTTGTAATTTATCGAAAGATATTAAACGAAGTAATAAATCAGAGACACTGAAAAAGGACTTCAACAATCTAAAAAATGAAGTTCATCATAGTGTTAAACAGTTTTCCAGAATTTAGAAAATTATAGTATATATGCGAAGGAAGGAATAATGGTGAAAAAAACATTTAACAAGTTCTTGGAATTTTCTTTTTCATAAAGATAATGTTAGAAAACAAAATGTAAATTTATTGGCAAAAAATTGCAATTAAAATTTTGCATTAATACGATATTGATCCTTCATAAATCAGTAAAAAATGAAAATGAAAGTCTTATTATTTTTTTATATAGCACATGAATAATTATTGCGATGCCAATCAGACAACAATTTTATTTGCGACAGATATATCTATTAAATAATTTCATTTAAGATTTGCATTTTGTTTGTATCGTATATTTTCTTTAACGATAGCGTAGTCTTTCGAAGTACCACGAGTCTACTCAAATCAGATTATTTATAAGCTGAAAAACATACGTAATATGAGCCATTCTCATGGAACGATATGTCGTTCCTTGCAATTTAATTGCTGTCTAACACATATTTCGTGTTCCAACGCCACATCGTCTATACTGGACGTAATATTAGGCTTCTTTTGCGAAATTTATTTAACGTTCACGTTTCTGGGACGAGTCTCAAATTTTCTACACATCGACAAATTCGATAGAGGGTTTGAAATAATTCTTACAAGTTTCTGTTATAATCAAACGTATACGCATCCTTTTTTTCGCATGTAATAAATCGATTAACAATTATTTAACAAGGAAAATAACAATGAAATACGATTATGTCTTGATAATGTTCTTTGAAAAAGTTATTATTAAAAAATTTATTTATGTACGTTCTTAAAATATTTTGTAAATCGTGGCATAATCAAACATTTTATTTGCAGATAATTGGGCCATGCAGCCAAATGAAGGGCCAAGTGGAACTGCTCGAAGTAGATTTGAGGGTATGCTTACTTTTCTCCATAATTTTAAGATAATATATAGATATATTGAGTTTTAATATTTATTTTAACAAATTACTAATTTCGTCAATTAAAAGAAATAGGGAACTATATATCATATATATATATACATATATATATAAAGAAAGTGTGTGTGTGAGAGAGAGAGAGAGATAGAGAGATAGAGAGAGAGAGAGAGAGAGAGAGAGAGAGAGAGAGATAGAGAGAGAGAGAGAGGGCAGAGAGAGAGAGAGAGAGTGTGTGTGAGAGAGAGAGAGAGGGAGAGAGAGAGAGAGAACTATCACATTATCAGAAATAAGTCTGGTACATATATCAACATTTTACTATTTACGATATTTACTATTATTATTAATTCTCCGATTGATCTCTTAATTGCCCGATTTTCCATCTTTTATTACTTATATAGTTTTCAAAATATTCTTAATAGATTGACTTATCATAACGTCGTAAATGTTAATTTATTACATTCCGTTTTATTACTTATTTGATTTTTGAAATACTTCCGAATAGATTAATTTATAATATTAATCATAACTTATTACACGCTTTTTAAAATAAATATGAAATAATTCACATTTAGGCTTAAATTTTGTCATATTATATTACTCACATCCGATTGTTTGTATATTTGTATAGAATTGATTTTAAACAAAAATACGTCGACATAATTGTGTGCATTATATACACATATTAATGTAATAGTAAATCACGTGACTTTCTGTTACATAATATAAATGCACAATCATATATTATTAATTACAGGAAAGAATTTGTAAATAATGAAAAACAAATTATTAGAATTAAAATTAAGAGAATAGTAAAAGGATAGATGTGTCAAGAGTTTCGAATTATAGTAGGTAGTTACAGCTCAGTACTTGTTCGTTATATGAGCATAATCAAGGGACGAAAGAATATGTTTTCACAGGATACAGCTTTTTCCGGAAAAATATTGAGTTACACAAGATTGACCAGTGTTATCTTACCAATCAACGGAAAGAACTGATTTTCGGAATCTCTGGCCACTCTGGAATCGGAGAAAATAATTGATACCTTGATGTGCTGCTAGTAACTAAAGAATACTGAGTGAATGAATCTAATAGATTCTATCCGAGTAGACATCATTAATTTCACTATGTAAAATAACTTGATAGATGAAACTTGACTCCCATACTCTTTAACAGTAAGTTAATTATAGAAAATGGAAATAATCGTAAATCAATATATAAAAAATTCAGATTAATTTAGGTATCGTAAAGCTTTGAAAAAATAATTTGAAATGTCTGCGTATTTATTATAACATTATTATATCTGTAGGATAAAAAAGAATAGCAAATTAATTACTATGAGAACACGATCAGATACAATACGATACAATATAGAACAAAATATAGTCACATGCCTGAAAATTAAATAATCGAGCTTGCAATGAGTAGCTATGCCTATGGCTTACCATTTAAGGTTTCAGAATTAAAAATATGTAATAAATATATGATATATAAAATATATAATAAATACATGTATGTATACAGCGAGTCACAGTACCTATTCATATCTCTAATTTGAACAACTGATATGTTTTTACGATACAAATTTGAAATTTCTAATCAATGAAAGTCAGTTAACGAGCATTCTCATTGCAAAGAATTTTGTATTTTGTATTATAAAACGATATGAATCGTTCAGGGTCAATGATTTGGTGGTACCAATACTTTTCAGAATGACTTACTGTGCATGTATACATATGCGAAAGTCATAATCTTCAATATCAATCATCAGTTATTTACATATTGCATACGAATATATCACACAGCATTTTAAAACTCTAGGGCATAATCGAATTAAGATTCTTATCAAATGTCACAAATTACAAATTACTGTCGTTAGTAAAAATTTTTGCGTGACACGTTGACAGGTTTTATAATATAAAATGAAATTTTGCGCGCCAGTTTTATAAATCATAAATTATCCCCTTATTTTATTCGACGAAACGTGATAAAATTGTAAGAAAGAGATATTCACGATAGGCAAACTATGATGCAAGACGGTCCAGAAAGAGAATCTTTCTATCGTTATGAAATAAAATCTCTGTGGTATAAACCATCTTAAAAATTTGAAAACGCGACAAATTCTTCAACGAGAGATCGCATTTGCTGCAATTTTTCCCTGTAAACTATAAACTAACCAGCGCGGCGCCCGATCCGCGTTTGTCACATTTGAGGATTATTGCCGAGCGAAATATTTCAGTTCGAAAATTTACGGCCGCCGGTAAGCCGATGAGGCCCGTTAACAAAGGTTAAAGATCGTTGTTTGAAATACATTGCTTCTCGGCGAATAATTGGATAAGCATGATGCACGAGGGAGAGAGAGAGAGAGAGAGAGAGAGAGAGAGCGAGAGGAAGAGAGAAACAGAAAAGGCAACAGCGTGCGAAATCAGCGTAAATTAATCGAGGATGATCTCCGGTTACTGAAAAATCACGCTAATGAGTATGTAGGGCCGATTTAGAGAAGGGGTCGAGGAAGGTCTCTGTGGTCACTTCAAACGTCGATGTCGATCATAAATTGGGGGCTGATACGATGGGGACGATGACAATTACCGTTGCGTTACAAACAGATCGGTACATACGGACCGACGTTCGAGCTTAATTCGTGTAATTAGCACTAATTAATACAATATACTCAACTCTCACAAGATCTTAGCATTGATCAGGGATCAAGGGATCAAGAGATCATTTTGTAGATGCTACATATCAGTCTTCGCTGATTAAAATACAATGGGTCATGAAAGTTTTCGAATACTTACTATAGAGGATTTTTATAAATATTTTCTATGCCTTCTACGAAACTTTGGGAAATGTCATTAGTACTGCAATGAGATACGATTTTATTGTAATTATATTAACAAAATTTGAAACCAAGCTACAAGTTCACATATGTACAAACGTTACAATAAAAGATATTCATACGTGATACTACCGTTTGACTCTCTATTCGTTAACTTATATTTATTATTTGTTATAACCTTTTTTCAGGAGTTCATGATGTATCATACTCATATTTATACTGCGTACGACTGGCGCACGAAAATGTTTGGACACATAACATAGCAAACTTTTATAAATGTACATTATACACGAAATTTTCTAAAATTTCTTCTAAAAGTTGAGGTTACGATTATCATAATTATATTCACGAAACCTGAAATGAATCTAAAAATGTATGTAAAAATTGTATTTAGGATAAACATATGTCGAAGCATGAATAACCATTGTAAGCACGTACTAAATGTTAAATATGATCTCACTGAATGTTGAGGTTTATTAATACTATATAATAAATAATTGACTGTTTAAATACTTTTGTGATCTCTACGAAATATGTACTTGTACTATCTACGTACGTTTCCAGATTTGTTTCAAACTTTACCAATATAGTCTCATTTCAGTGCTAATGTTTCAAGATGTTTCGTATAACACAATAATATATTCATAAAAGATATCTACAAGTGTCTGAATACACTCGCGAGTCGTTGTATTTAAATACTGAAATTCTAATATAAATTGCGTATTTTATATTTATTCGATATGCGTTAAAACGTTCTTTCATAATGTTATTTGGTCGTGTAGTATCGTTAACTATTAGTATGCGAAATAATCAATTTTAAGCTGAAATATTGAAGAAAACTATTTTTATTTCTGTATGATGCCATATGATTTAAAAGTTGTATAACTACCGATCTATATGTTTTTAACATTATTTTGTATCTTCTTACTATTCTATTTTGTTTTATCATCGTACTATGTACTGTTTTGTCAACGATTTTCCTATCAATGCGAATAACTATGATATAACTGACTCTCTCAGAACAGAATTCTTTTACTCTGTGAGAAAAATTATTCTTTTATTAATTATTAATCATAGGAACATATTCCTTCTGATGTTTCTATAAAAATGACATCATGCAGTAAAATTGAATATATTTATGAATATATTTATCGTTTAATTAATTATTGATTTACTCAAGTGTTGTTATGTTACAAATAAATAATATCAAGCGTAACCAGGCGAATGGCAATTTTTGGTCATATACATATTGTGGAAATTTTCAAGTCAACGAAGAAAAATCTAATTCCTCTGAAGATTAATTCCTAACGTTGTGTTAATATAATTTATTTTAATCAATTATGACTACAAACTCGGGAATATAACAAAGAGTGATTTTATAGTATACATATTTGCTGTGACCCGATTGAATATCGACAATACTACGATTCTTACAAAATAATAAGAGAAACTTTTTTCATAAAACATCCACGCTCCCTCCCGTAGTATCTTTCGAGTTGTTCCTGTTTACGAAGAGCCTGTACAAGAAGTCCGCAAACGTCATTCGGCATCTTCTTCATTGTGTAAGGACTGCTACGATGAGTTGCATGTAGCTGCATTTTTAAATCGAGCAAATAGTATTTTGTGCACGCATACATATGTATACACAGAGGAAGAATGAAATTTTTCATTGATAATGTGAACATAACCGAAAACACAGGAATGAAAAATATTAGATATCTTTTTGGATACGTGTCGATATTTATTATGACTTCGCTGTTGCGTTACTTTTCCGTGAAATTCATGCGTATTTATTGACTCGATTGATATGCTCGATGAATAATGGTTTCTTTTACTCTCATATTGAATCCTGTACACACACGCAGTGTGGGTATACTGGTATTAGCGTCTGGCCTGAACAATTCACATTTTGTTGGCTTCCTGTGATAGATATTGGGAAGAAATTCCTTAAAATGCACATTTTAAAGGTGATAATACCAGACAAACTGTCATACAAAAGTCATAACAAACGATGTAAGTAGTACACATGTTACAAATATCGAATCAGTTAGTTATCTCGACGAGAAAATTTTAAAAAATTATTCAAATACATGCGATATATTTTTTTCTAATGTTTTCATCGAAACATCTTTGCGATCTTCATAAAATTATGAACTATATTATTTGGTTAATTCATAATGTTAACATTCAAAGATTAATATGATATATAAATTTATATAATAGATTTAATACGAATATTCTGTTTATTTCCTGATTCAATTTGAGTTTTACTTTCAATTAGCTGGCTGTAATGTAGGTACAATATTGTATCTTCACCATTTTATATTTTATATAGCAATATATTGTTTCAAAACGTGAGAATGTATGTCGGTAGGAAGTAAAATTATGACTCGATTAGCCATAAAACTAAAAGGATGATACTTTTAAAAACTGATGTATATAACTAAATTCTCAAAATCTTAGATTACTATGATCTTCAACCATATTCTTCTCAGTGTCCCATATTACAATGTTTTTGAATTTCTTCTTTAATATAATAGAGGCTCACATTGTTATTTTTACATAACACGTTTTTAAGTATATTTCATTTTAAGTGTAATCTCAACATTTAGTTTTGGAAACTAGGAAATCAACAAAACATTTTCTTAAATATCTCTTTAAATTAATCTTCATTCGCCGTAATATTTATCCTTTTCCTTCTTATATTTTGTTCATTTGCTTATTAAATATATTTTACAAAATTTTCTAACTATTGTAAATTTCCTCTCTTTGATTCAATTAATTATAGCATTTTTACACTCATTTGATTTCAATACTGGATTACCCGGCGCTTCTCTCGAATAGAAGTAACCCTCGCGTTACCTTATTGGAAATTTTCCAATGACCCCTTATACCTTTAAGGGGAAGAAATTCGCAGGGTTGGCACCCTGATTCTTCGCACATTCGATTTTATTCGAATTTCGGGACAACAGAATCATGGGTATATCATTTTCTCTAACTACTTTCTTTTTCCTTCACTCGTATTACATCCTGACTAAAAATATTCTGTAAAATTGATCGAAACACATTGTTGCTAATTTACGTCAGATTCTCGAATAGATAAAAATGAAGGTGGTTGCATAAACTTAGTAAACGAGATACTAATTTTTTGTCTTCTTGGTGAGATTTTCGACCTAAGCATACTTTTTTGTTCATAAAAAAGTTCTCAAATTTGAGAAATTTATGCAAGAATCATTATTGATGTGAATGATTTCTCACTTCAATTTTGTGCTACAAATTTTCTTACAATATAAAAAATTACCTACGTTGAAATGAAAGCGAGTTTAAGGCACAAAAATTTTGAGATCGATTAAATTTCATTTAAATTAGTCAAGTTATTGGAATTCGGGCAATTCAAATTTGAATAAGTTAAAACATCGTTGCTAACAGGAAATTGTCATTTTTTTGTTTCAATATCTTTACAAGTTTCTACACTTATCTTTATTAGTCAAATCACTGGATTTCTAGTCATTTTGAACACTTTGTTCCTATGAATCTATTAATTTACGTGACTTGAGATATGCTTACAAATTTCGAAAGATATTGATCCATTTCATCTATTCCTTGATTTGATGCAATAATATTTCTATTTTCGCATTTATTGATATTAATTGATTAATTGAACTTTATCATATCTTTACTCTGTTTATAATTACTACTAACATTTTACAAATCTTTTCAAATAAATTTCTACGAAAATTTTTATAAATATACTGTGTGTGATATACGAAATTTTTGAGCTTTCGTTAGCACTGTAATGAGACACGATTACCATGATTATAATGGAAAAGTTTCAAACAATTCCAAGAATGTATCTACATAAAAGTAATTTCAAACATAGTTTAACAATAATGCCATTAAATATAACAAATAAATATATAATAATGCAAGTGCAAATAATTCGGTGATCCGTGTGATGTACATATGTTTGCAATAAATATTTTGTAGCACACGTCTACATTTTTAAATTCATATCAAAGATTAATACTACTATCACGACAATCATGTTTCGTTGCAGTGCCAATAAAATTTCAATATGATTTGTAGACATAACATGGGATTCATAATATGGGATTCATAAAAAGTTTCTATTTTATTTAAGTATTTAAATTAAAGTATTTAAATTAAGTATTTAAATATTTTTATGATTACTTGTCTCTTATTTTTTTATTCAATTTAACATTTTTTTTTCAAACAGTTTAAGTTCAAGTAAGTTCACTGACTTTGGCAAGATTTTACCGATGTATATTTGAGGCAAGAAAGAAAGTATGTTCTGTTAATCTTCCATTCGAGTCAATTAGTGTCGTATCAACGATAAGACGTGAAATTACAAGATATCGATGCCATTCCTCAGTGTTTCGCAGAATACAAGTTCTCAAGCCATTCGAATGACAGTATCGTTAAGATGCAAACTATTATCGCGGTTTCGCACTATAATTAACGAAACCTGTATTTCCCAATAGAAAAACAGACAGATGAAAATAATCGACGTAATATTCCATTACGGAAATGTTTTCTAATGTACATATACCTCTTAGTGTGCAAAAACATCATTAACATTTTTAATGACACGCATCTTAAATCCAGACAATTTGTACTAAAATTATAGAGGAAACCATAAGTCATTTTTATCGATTTTCGAATTTTTCTGCTATTTGTTGAAGAAGACTTACTTTAAAATAATATCATTGGGAAAGGAACGATTTGTTAGACTTAAAGATATGCACAAGCCACGAAAGTATTCGAATACTCATAGATACATTTTACGAATATATTATATTGGTAGTTTAAAACAAATTTGAAAAGATATAGAGAAATTACAAGGTATTTAGTACAACTATATGTTTCATGAAGACTGGTTATCCGTTATATTAATAAACGTCAATATTCAGTGGGAGCATATTTAACACTCGGTATATGCTTAACATAGCTATTCATGCTGTATACTAATATTTTACTAAATATACAGGGTGGTTGGTAACTGGTGGTACAAGCGGAAGGGGGTGATTCTACGCGAAAAAAGAAGTCGAAAATATAGAATAAAAATTTTTCGTTTGAGGCTTTGTTTTCGAGAAAATCGACTTTGAATTTTCGCTCGGTACGCGTGCACTTTATCGCGTCTCGTTATAACGGATCTCACTGTAGATCGTTGTCTCGATGGAAAAATTAAAAGAAAAATTTTATTCTATATTTTCGACTTCTTTTTTCGCGTAGAATCACCCCCTTTCCGCTTGTACCACCAGTTACCAACCACCCTGTATATTTGTTTGCAACATATATCTTGCAATTTTTACATATATACATTCTTAGATAGATTTCAAATTTTACTAATATGATCGTAACAGTCGTGTCTTATTACAATGCTAATGATACTTTTAAATATTTTATATAACACGTACAATACGAAACTAAACATTTTCTATAGTAAGTGCTCAAATACTTTCGCGAGTCGATGTAAGTTTTACAAAAAGAGGTGATATTTATATTCACGAAATATTAAAAGTACACAAAACCAACAACATAATTCAAGATTAAGGACTTATTTGCAATAAGGGACGTGTCTGTTAAAATATATAATCTGTCTGCTTCGAAATATTCGAAGTCGAAACTTTTTTTTTATTTACGAGACGCCTATAAATTCAATAATACATAAACTTCGTTTTTAACATATACTAAAATAATAAAAAAGATGAATCTTTACTTCTAATAAAAAGTGATAAAGCCTTGAAGAGTATGATTTTGAACGCCCTTCTTCCGAATATCGAGTTTCCTCGTTACATTACTACATTGAAACTAGTTATACGTGCGCAATATTTTATTAAACGCAGATTTAGATAAACATAAAGCGATAGAATCAGATATTTTAAAATATCCATTGAATGGAAAACAAATATGAGAAAAGTATTAAATTTGTAGCTTAATTTGATGCGTCAAGATCTATAAACTCATTTTTTATGTATATTAGAATTAATCTTCGATCATTTTTTGTAACTTTATGGCACTAATTCACACAGATTATAATTTACGTAGACAAAAATTGTGCATCATTAATTTTGAATGTGAATTCAAAATATATTACGCATCGAAGTTATTGTCTATTATTATAGGTGCAAAAGATAGGTTTTCAAAATAATTGTTTTAATTTTAAAAGTATTCAGATGAAAATTGATAAAAGATAGCTTTCAATTAACTTTATGCATATCGATCATTTGTAATTTTTAAAAGGGACGACAAAGATATATATTTAGTTCGAAAATCAAATACAAATATGGCATTAATTAATATAGTACTAATTAATACTTGAATTTTAAAATTAAAAATGCGAAGCCCGAAAAATGCCAGCAATTGTAACTTCTCCCTGTAATTTGCATATACGTAGTGAAATCCAATTCTATTTACCTACCTTACTAACCGTACAAAAATCGCAATGGTCAATCCCAAAAATTGAAAAGTATAGGAGAAAAGTGACAATGTTATAAATACTGTTTTGTTAATTTATTTTAAATTTTGCTATTATTCATATAATTTCCTTCTAACAAATAAACTCATGGGCACAAGTTATTCATTTTTTGAGAATTAAACATTAATCGCGTATTTATGCAATGAAATTAAGCAATAAACAAGTGAAATTGATCGGTTTGGCCTTTGAGAGACTCTTATGCCAGAAGGTTGGGGATAAAACGTGGCGATATTTCTTCTAATTGTATTCTTCTAATTAATTGTATTTCTTCTAATTAATTCTAAACAATCCAAAACGAAAATCGTAGCTTTCGAAACAAATTTTGAGCGATTCCGATGAAGTGGTTGCGCGAAAACCTTATTGGTTTCCTGTTGAACCTTCCCGAGGGATTAGACCTGCGTATGATGATTACGGTACCATCGACATCGACGCTGTATAAGCGCCGAGGTGTAGGGCGGTTTTAGTCACTCCCACTTGCGCCGGCAACACGCGACCGCGTGGTCTATTTCCTCGTGTCTGGATTTGCCGCGAATTTTCAAAGTGTTCGTTCTTTGGGAAATTTGAAAAATTTGGCAGCTCTTAACACAGAAATTAGTTCCAGAGATTTAGAAATATAAAAATTTTGAAGCTTTAAAAATGGAAGTACAAACGCATAAATTAAGATTGTGATAATTTTAATTGTGTGAATTTTGTTTTGCTGAATTGTAAAGATTTGAGAAGATATAATAACGTAAAATGTTCGTGTATTCAATAACGTCAAATTCTATCAAACTGATACGCACCCCCTGATATGTGAAGGTCTCCTTGAAACCTTGAATTTGGCAGTTCTTAACACAGAAATTAGTTCCAGAGATTTAGAAATATAAAAATTTTGAAGCTTGAAAAATGGAAGTGTAAACGCATAAATGAAGATTGTAATAATTTTAATTGTGTGAATTTTGTTTTGCTGAAATTGTAAAGATTTGAGAAGATATAATAACGTAAAATGTTCGTGTATTCAATAACGTCAAGTTCTATCAAATTGATACGCACCCCCTGATATGTAAAGGTCTCCTTGAAACACAAAAGACTTGTTGATGTCATTGTAACGAAGATTAAAAACTTCTTGTGGCTGTAGAAAAAAACACATCGATAAAGCATTTTCACCGCAAAAGACAGGAAATTATCGTGCGAGTTAGCTGGGTTATCTGAAAACTCTACTACTCTCGTCGAAAGATACTGAGCGATATCAATACCGTAATCGATGACATAAGAAAAAGCAACTCTACTTAGCGCAAAAAGACTGGAAGAAAATCGACTTAAACGTACTAGTAGTACCATTCGTGCTATTATAGTGGCAACAGAAGTAGGTCGATAAAGGTCATTTTTCAAAGAACATTATTTCAAAGAGTAACATACGATTAAACAAGAACAATAAAGCACTTAATTGTGCGACCAACTGTCGGAGCTTTTGGAGAAGGGAATAGACAGAGAGAAAAGTTGGCATAAACGTAGAAGCAAGCAATAGTTTTAGTCACTCCCACCTGCTGCGGTGGGCCAGAAGAGCACGTGGTCCAGAACAGCGGTAATCCGTATTGCGTCAGGATCTATCATCGGTGTTGTTCCACTTCCACCTCCGGCTAGTCCACCACCACCATCACTACCACCACCCGCGCTCAGTATTCGTTTGCCGCCTCGGGTGAAGAGTGCGCGTGAGTTCGTAAAGTCGTTTGCTACCACCACTACAACCACCACCTCTCTAATGGAACAGTAGTGGCACGGTAAACGATCGCGAAGGTTGCCAACGGTTGTGGCGTTCCTCGTGTATCGTATGGTTCTCGCGGTGGCCGCCTCTTCTTTCGGTAGCACGTGGTAGCATCGAAGAACTCGCGATATTCGACTCAGTGGTCCGCGAGCGGCACGACCTCGTCGTCGTCGAAGAGGCACCCTCGAAGCACGAGGGCATCGGTTGAGAGGAGGGAAGGCGTGAGGCCTTCTGCGCTCCTCGAGGATGACGCCGCTTCCTCGTCGTCGGCGACGACGTGGATGTACGCGCTTCTCGGTAAGCTCTAAACGACGATAAAATATTAGGAAAACGTAGAATCAAGAGTCGAAACGTGGTTGCAACGTGTAAACAAGTGTCTCAGTGTTCGTGAAAAATTCTGCTCCGTTTGTTTGAAACGCAAGGACTGTACGTTGAAATTGTCGCTGGTGAAATTCAGCCGAAACAACGAGGAATTAAATGTATTTATTTATTAGAAAACGCGTTAAATTAAATTCATCGTATTATCCGTTCATGAAGGATTGACAGATTGTTTCTTCAGTTCATCTCGAGCAACGTGATTCGAGTTGCACGATCGCGTTATTTCCTGGTTTGTCTTATATTCCTCGAGTGCAATAGTGGTGTTCTGTATTGTTAGAAAGCGTTTTATACTCGGTGAATATTTGGTGGAATGACACGTGTCAGTGAAAATGTGCACCGTCTTTCTAGGATGCTTCGATCTCGACATAAAATTAACGCTTGTCGACGAACTACGTGCCTCTGGAATCTCACGTTGCGCATCCAAGGTATCTCCCTACTTTCTTCATTAACATCGCCTATGACTGTCCGTTGCAACGATCTAATCATATTGTAAATATGATTTACGTATTGTTACTCGAATGTTTGTCAGACCATGTAGAAATCAGCTTATCTTCGAGACTCTTCAATTCCTGGTAATTTCTAAATTTCTTTCTCTGTTCTCCGTATCAAATTTTTTCTTTCCTTCTTCTTTTATATCTTCTCTTATCGTAATCAGAGATCAATGTGAAAATGTCTGCTTTATTTATATCTTAAGCGAATGCCTCTTCCTTGGCGCAAAGCGTTCATCTTATCCTATTCTCGTTGTTGAATGCAAGGTTGATAATTCTCTTCAATAATCATAATAGTGTTCTTCGTCTAATAATTGTTCTCTTCTGATTTGATACGGGCTGACATTATCTTCTTATCTCTGACTATTACATTCTATATCATGAGCAGCACCCTTTTTCTGCATTTCTCAAGGTGAATTGAACGCGAACGATCATATCATAGTTGCACGTTTGCTACAAAAAATTAATTTCTAAAATTAAACAAGAGATTTTGCACGGGTTTGCATACACGTACAATATCTAAAAGTTCGTTATATTTTCTTTAAGCGTCTTTGACTTGAATACTTTAATAAAACTTCTCCTTTCGTCCTCTTTTCTTTCAATTACACTTTTCGAGAAGATACTTGTAAAATGCAATTACGTTTCTAACATTATACAATTGTTTAATTTTACATATTCGATAGGCTGATTGTGCAATGATGACGAATAAAGTGAAAATTGACCGGAGGATTGAAATGTTGTACTTTTTATAATTTTTATAATTTTGTGGATTTATAAATATCTCTCTTTGATAACCTAATATAATTATATACTTAAAATATGTGTCTTTTATTGCTGCAATTTGATAAAAATTTGAAGTCACGACGCATCGAACGCGTACTTTACTCGAGGTTAAACGAAAGCTAACGTTACATTTTAACATTATCTTCGTGACAGGTGAATGCAATTCTTTAAACTTGTACTGTTTAGAAGATATTAAACGCTATTATCGAGCGTTAAATGTAAATCCATTTACTAATGCCCTTGTTATACAAGATAGTAAAAAAAATTGTTATAGCAGGGCAAAGTAGAAATTCCGTTAGATTATCAAAATAATTTTCAACTCCCAACAGAGTAAGGAATAATATTTAAATGTGTAAAAATATTAAAATATAGAATTATATATTTTGCAATTTATAACATGTTAACTTCTTGCTAAATAGTAGAATTTCAAAACGTGTATATTGATTCTACATCAAAGACAAAAGCATTTAACAAGTATACAGGGTGGTTGGTAATTGGTGGTACAAGCGGAAAGGGGGTGATTCTACGCGAAAAAAGAAGTCGAAAATATACAATAAAAATTTTTTTTTAATTTTTCCATCGAGACAACGATCTACAGTGAGATCCATTATAACGAGACGTGATAAAGTGCACGCGTACCGAGCGAAAATTCAAAGTCGATTTTCTCGAAAACAAAGCCTCGAATGAAAAATTTTTATTCCATATTTTCGACTTCTTTTTTCGCGTAGAATCACCCCCTTTCCGCTTGTACCACCAGTTACCAACCACCCTGTATTATTGAATTTAATGCCGAATTTATACTATTTCACTTTGCTGGTATATGGCGGCTGAACGCTGTTTTTACCCTTGTTTCATCCGTGTTTGACACTCTGTAAATTCGGCTTAAGACTATAAATTGTTTCAAGCCAATCATCTTTTCTTTTCGCGTAAAGATCGGCATTGCTATCATTATTGATTTTATTTGTAATTGCGTAAATTTCTGCGTGTCATGTAATAGGATGAAAAGATCACTAGTTCCTGACGTCTTTTACGCAAGAGAAAAGTCATTGAAATGTTTCTAAACGACGCTGGTCGTATTACAAAATTACTGTCGGTGTCATTACAACATCACGCGGAATGATAATCATTAGTCTGCAAGTTTCTTTCTTTCGTTGTTGTATCGAATTACTGAATGAATTTTACGCCAGATGTGTTGTGCAAACAATATTTAATGATCTTGCACTTGAATTTTAAACGAAGTAAAATATTTCATTTAGTTTTGCTTATTACTTGACGAGAATTCCATTATTAATAATTTCAGTAAAATCATTTTTTTGATAATATACTATAGAAATACGGATAGAAATAGTAGACACATAGAATAATATGTAGGATGACCCAGATAACATGGTCAACCAACTAGCGGCTGATTGTACGTGTAAAAATAAGTCGAAAATGTAGAATGACATTTTTTCACAAAATGCTTCGTTTCCGAGAAAACTAAACTTGAATTTATTTGCTTGTTAACATATATGCATTAGGTCAGTCTTCATTTAAATATATTGAAACTCTACTTTCTTACAAATGGAGACTTAAATGGAAAACTTCCATTGTGCATTTTTGGCTTATTTTGTCATGTGGATTGTTTGCTCGTATATCTCCAGCTGATTTTACTCAAATTTACTCGAGTTTACTCAAATCTCCTGCTGATTGTTTGTGTTCATACCCATTTGTTGATCATCCAACTTCAGGTATGCTTGAAAAATGTTCAAACTCGATTTTCTCGAGAACGAGGCCTAGTTTATATGCCAAAAAATGTATTATACTTTTGACTTATTTATGCATCGAGAACCCCTTCCCCCTACTAACCTGTTGACCACATTATGCGACACACCATTAGAATAGATAAGACAAAACAGTTGATATATTTTTAATGAAAGTTTAAATTTGAAATAACTGAAGGGATCCTGGAAGTTATATATGACAAATTTTGCGTAAAGAGTTAACTATTTATTGTGAGTTATTTACTAATTTTAATTTGATTTTATTTATGGAAATTAGAACCTTATGATATCTTTCTTATAAGAAGCGCAAGGAATTAATTTATTTATATAATTTAATTAATTTAATTTTCAAAAAATAAATTTACTCATTTTTTTTTAAAAGAATTTTATGCTAACGATGCCTTTAATTGATTTTAACGATATTTGACTCGAATGTCTGCAATCTTATTTTCACTGACCTTGTCTGTATATTGGGTCGTTTAAATTCATATAGATTTTTCAAGTTTCTGTGTTTTAAAAAATTCCCCAAAATTCGTGAATCATCTTTCAAGTTTCTAGAATACAGTGCAATAATTTTGATTACATGTACATATTATATTAATCCTTATATTAATATTACATTATACTACATATTATATTAATCTTTTTAAGTAAAGCAAAATTTAAACGAAAATATGGAAAAAAATGAAGAATTACTTAAAACTACTGGTCGTAAACGACTCAATATACACATGCGTCATGGGTTAAACATGTTTTTCTAACCAAATGTAGTCGATTAAGAGTTCTGCTAGAAGTTGCTTGGAGCGATTACAACCTAGAATCTTGATTCTTCTTTTACGATCAACTTTCACAATCATTTTATTGTTCCTAAATGACATTGATCCTACATTATTTCTTAAAATACTGCTTTCTTTGCGTGCGAAATTTTGGAGTATATTTTTGTAACATATTTTCATTTACGTAACACTTATATATCACTTAAAAACATTTTCTGACATTGCTTGAAAATTTTATAATCCACTTTAATCTCTTTTTAGGATTGTAGTAAAATTTATATGACATATACAAAACTATATATTATGATAGAATTATGTTACACACAAATTATATAAAGTTTATTTTTCACTGTTTGAATAATGAGCAATTATATTTTCCTTACGCTTTATTTTATATTTGATGCAATTATTTGTCTTTTTACGTTCATAAATAAAAATGGAAAGACTATTTTTAAACTTTGATGTTAAAATTGCTTGATCTCGTCCTTGATTTGGAATACAATTGTCTTCGTTTCTTTATAGAACTTTATGAAGAGCAAGTTGCATAATGAATATTTCATAATATAAAGTATGATGAGCAACTCATTCATTAAACTCATTTCTAGCTATTTTTAAGGTTTATTCCTATTTATGTCAGAAATAACAACATTTTTTTTCATATATTCCACACACATGATGTACAAGCTTGTATCTAAAAGATTTGCATAGACAGAGAGTATATACATATTTTTCATAATGTTTCAAATTTCTAGACTGCAGCTTTTTTTCTTAACCTTTCTCTATCTAGTTAGAAATGAATGAAAGAAACTATATTATTATTATTATTATTATTATTATTATTATTATTATTATTATTATTATTATTATTATTATTATTATTATTATTATTATTGCTTAGTCCGTGCCTTTCTGTTTTGGACGAACTTTCGGTTTTACATCTTTTATGTCTATTTCTCTTCTTATATGTCTACCTCCCCTCTTTTTCACTCTATTCTATTGCACTACCTTACTTATTCTACCTCTAAAAACTAGAAATTAGGAAGTATAAATTAGCAACTAATGACTAAAAACTATTGCAACTTTGGTCTTTAGCCTCCTTGCTGTGCCTCCTTCCTGTCGTTTGTCCTTCTCTTCTCTATTATTGCTTTCAGTTTTGTTAAACCTTCTCCAGTCTCATTTAGCGTTTTTCCTACGTCCTTTGGTCCTCCCGTTATTTCACATTCTTCTATTACATGTCTCAGGTCTTCTTCTTTCCTTCTGCATAGTCTGCTTCTTTTTTCCCCCTCTTCTTTCCAGTATTCCCTTGCTTTGGTCTCGTTTCCGTATCTGAATCTTGCCAGTATTCTTCTGTCCTTCCACTTCATCCTCCCTTCCAGGTACTTTGGTGATTTTTCTTTGGCTATGTTTCTGTAGTGTATATTATATTTGGATTCCCTTATCCTTTTCCCCCTCTCTTCTGCTTCCCTCTTTCTTCTTCCTTCTATAATTTGGTCTGCTGTCATCCTTTCTTGCTCCTCTCCTGCTTCTACCTGCGTCCCTCCCTTTCACACCTCTTCTAGTCCCTTCTTTCCCTTTCTTGCTCTTTCCCCTTCATGACCATTCCCCCAATCTCTCCCTCTTTCCTTTATACACTCCTTTATTAATTCCTTCCTTGATTCTAGGGCTTTCTCTTCGTACCTTGCTGCTCATGAAAGAAACTATACTTTTAATTAAAAATCAAGAATTGTAGTTTTAAAAACGTTTCTCTTTTTACTATTTAATAAAATAGAGAAAACTATGTTATTATTCTAAAGCCAAAAATTTAAATTACATTAATTTCCCTATTATACTAAACGCAACATTCATCTATGTTTCTTCCTTGAATTTCATTCACAACAATTTTATGATACCCGTTTCACAACATCTAGTGCTCTCATCAAATGAATGATTCTTTTATCAAATTAAAAGCAATGGAGGTAGTGTTAATTAGAAGAGAATTACATCATTTCGTATCACTAAGGCATTCTACGTGGAGGGTCAATGGGCTCTTGCAACAGCCGTCGCTTTACACTGACATATTAGCACGTGCACACAGGCGAAATGCCATAAAAATACGAAATTGTCTGTCAGCCAGAGAGGTGCAATTAATGTGCGGTTGAAGGCGTACGATTCGCCATAGACCATGTTAGCCCCCTGATTCTTCGCCAATTTGTTATCCGTCTACCAACGCGCTAATGATTCCGAACCTCGTCTTCGCACAATCGCAGAACATTGTTGCCGTGAAAATTTAATTATCTCAACGATTTTTCGAAGTCCATTAAACGAGTATCTGCTGGCTATTCTTCACGATACAGGACGTAGATTAACCACATATAATAGTCATCTCTTCAAGATGATACCTGCCTATCATGTGAGCATGTGAGTTAAAAATTGAAATATGATTAGCTTTAGCTGAGGAGAAAATGTAAATCGCATAACAACGGAGGAGGAGCACTTTATATTTTTACTGAAGCTTAATGAGTATTATAATTGATCATAACATTCTTCATACATGCAAAGCGTTGTACTCGTTAGTGAAAATATTCTATCCACCATTTCGTAATTTTTATCATTTTATTTTGTCGATTCTCGCATTCATTTCATACAACCACATGTGTATTAAAATTAGAATCACTTTAAATTCGAAAAATTGGATGGCGTACAAATCCCGTATGCTAGAAAAATTAACGGTGTACTGTAATGTTAATGCCAATCCTTAAGCGACATACTGTAGGCTGTTTCATATCGAAAATTATTACAATCGTGACGATAATGGCTCGGAATATTCGCTTATTATTCGCCATCCGCAGATGCGGAAAATTGACATTTCCTAACGCGTGAGAAACCAGGTTAATTATTTGCTAAAGAGGCTAATAGAATAAAGTTTATTTCTTCGAGAAACAATAATATCGAAATCCAGAATTGTTTTTGCTTTAACATACAAATACAGTTTTGCATGATTATTCTGCTACAGGCCAGACGATATTTTCATCCTGTTCTATAATTACCAGATTGTGAAAGTACAAGAACCAATATATGTTTCTTTGCTAATCGAACGCATAATAATTTACGTGAATTTCGACTTGAAATCTTTTTCAGCAGATCTATCATACAATGCTCGTCATGTATTAATTTATCTCTTGTATATTATTAATATTTAATCTCTTTCATTTGTTGTATTTTCGACAATTTGTTCTTCTTCTCGAGTTGCAATTGTCTCGCGCTATCTTCGATTCACTTTATATGATGATTTAATCTTTGATAATAATATGGCACTAACCTTTTTGTTTTGTTAATGTAATTTGAATTTCCACTTGAGATTATTCTATTTTTATAATAAAACTATTTAGTTTCATTACAATATACACATACCATTACCTTTATCGAGAATTACAGTCCCAATTTTGTGTATTATAATAAAATATGATAGTTTCTAATTGTATTATTATTAATTTTAAAAGTTTTAATATTATTTTCAAATATTAGTTTCAAAACATAATTGAGTTGGAGATACGGCCAACAATAGTAAACAAAAAGGGAAGATAGTTGGAAACAAGAAAAATGACTAAAAATGACTTCTTCGTGTTTAAAAACAGCGTCCATAATATGCTGCATAGTTTCATCAATTTTAAATAGTAACAATTATACGTAAAACTAATTAATGGTGTAGAAGTCATTTATTACATAATTCATTACATGATTTAGTGGTAAATGCATAATATATCATTAGCATATTTATTTCTCTTTAATCGCGTTGGCGATAAGAACTCAAAGAACAATTATTGCGATTCCGTGAATCAAATAATTTAAACGAATTATTTAAAATACCTGTAAATATGTAAAATATGCAAATTAGAATCAAAGATTGTTACCAACATTTATGAGCCGATTTATACAAGGTGGTTGGTAACTGGCGGTACAAGCGGAAAGGGGGTGATTCTACGCAAAAAAAGAAGTCGAAAATATAAAATAAAAATTTTTCGTTCGAGGCTTTGTTTTCGAGAAAATCGACTTTGAATTTTCGCTCGGTACGCGTGCACTTTATCGCGTCTCGTTATAACGGATCTCACTATAGATCGTTGTCTCGATGGAAAAAGTAAAAAAAAAAATTTTTATTCTATATTTTCGACTTCTTTTTTCGCGTAGCATCACCCCCCTTTCCGCTTGTACCACCAGTTACCAACCACCCTGTATAATTACGCCAGTAAAAGTTTCACCGCTCTCAAAAAATGTAGCTGCTAGTACGAGGAATTTTATCACATCGTTGACTGCATGCGGATTCGAAAAAAAGTTCGATGTACAATTGTGCCAAGTTCTTGTTGATTAAAACCATTGGTAGTTTTCCTTGCAATATAAAGCTCATTACATTAACAGTAACGATAAAGAAGTTACTATAATCTCTAATAATAGTCTTAATCCTTTAATTTTTTGAGTGGCGCATTCATTACCATAATTTCTCAGCCATCCAAGATTTGAATTCTTTTAATTTTTGCATGATCTATTCATTTATGTTATACGGATCGATTCCATTCCAGTTTTCGAACTAGAAAACCGATTACTATCAAATTCGCCTGCATGCAAATTTTCATTCTTTCCTTCATTAAATCGTCGTTTCATTGTCACTCCTGTCGTTACATCGTTGTTTTCGTTAAAATAGATCGACGAGGAAACGAGTCTTCGACCATTTGCTCCGAGCAGAGTCGTTGATATCGAGATTCAAAAATATCCTCCAGCGCAGAGTCGTCGATTTCAAGATTCAAAAGTATTCTTTAGCGTGATAAAACGATTCCCTTATAGGGACATTCCGATGGCTCGGTCAAAGAGATTCAAACGCGCATCGTTCACGTTCCACGAACACGTGAACTCGTCTTGTCCCGATCTATTCGCATGTTGCAACCACTTTAGGACGCGGCCGTAGCGAAATCAGGATCCGGGTAAAAGAACACGGCTTTATGAATCTTCAGACGAGGGTGGATTACTGCCAGATAGCGGTGGTGTCGTGGAGAACGATGTTATGGTCGGCGATGGCACCTGCGTGAATACCTGCGGTTTCCATCAACATCAACAGCAACATTCTCCAGGTCATCGTTATCGCCAAGAACAAGCGCAACTTCAGCAACAGCAACAACAACAGTATCAGCAACAACGTCAGCAGGAGGAGCTGGAAGATTTTCTATACTTTCGTGGACCACCGGATCAGGAGATGGTGGCCCAAGAAATGGCACAGAGTTATACGCAGCTCCTCCACCCGAGTCAGGAGCCACAGGAATTCATTTCGCTGGAGGAGCTTCATCCGCGTATTCACCAGGAACATCGTGTTCACGATAACCGCGGTCGGATAGTCTCAACGATCTTATCGTCCGATACCCAACTCTACCAGCATCATCAACAACAACAACAACAACAAGGGAATTACTATAATCTCTCCGCTGTTCAAGAGTAAGTGATAAAAGCTATGCGTTGTTGTCATGTTTAAATAGTTATCGTTTGTGCCCCTCTCCGTTCATCATGGCTACGTACGTTCTGGAAATAAGCGTTTTAGTTCAGGCAATTACGACAGTAGAACTCCATTGTTTACTCGCATGACATTTTCGTTAATAGTCGATTAACTGACCCCATTAATCTGAATATGAATTCCTGCGAATGAAAAATAATAGATAGAGAAGAAAATTAGCGAACTTGAATGAATCGTTTGCCTATGAAATGTTCAAATAAATGGAGTTCCACTGTACATTCTTATAGTTGTACGCTTCATCTGCGCGATGGAAATCATTTTTCGGTGATTCAGCTTTCGTCTGAAGTAATATAGTAGAACTCCTTTCAGATTAGTAGAACAAATATTGACGCTTTGCACTTGGAAACCATTTCAACGTCCCTTTTCGTCAACTCGTTAATTGAAACGCGAATTTCTGACAGAAACTTTATGATTACTTTGTTTCCTTTATCAGTTTGCTATGATTAAGAAACGTTAGTTTTTATCATCTACAGGGTGGTTGGTAATTGGTGGTACAAGCGGAAAGGGGGTGATTCTATGCGAAAAAAGAAGTCGAAAATATACAATAAAAATTTTTTTTAATTTTTCTATCGAAACAACGATCTACAGCGAGATCCGTTATAACGTACCGCACGCGTACCGAGCGAAAATTCAAAGTCGATTTTCTCGAAAACAAAGCCTCAAACGAAAAATTTTTATTCTATATTTTCGACTTCCTTTTTCGCGTAGAATAACCCCCTTTCCGCTTGTACCACCAGTTACCAACCACCCTGTATACATATACTCATGTATGTCATTGTATCAATATACATTTATATCTCACAATGTTTTTAATTATTACCAATTTTCAATTATTTAATTTAAATTATTATTAATAATTACTCAGACGAGTAATAATGAGAAGAAATTCGTTCCCGAAATTATTATACACTTTTATTTAAGAAATTTTTTCTAAAATAAAATGTTTCATTTTGAGAAGAATAAAGTGCCCCTGATTTCCGGAGGCCTTATCATCAGCTTTGTATTATAAATGCAATGTCTAGAAGATTTACGTGAATTGATTATAAAATTATAAAACTGATATTCATAACAGCAAAAAGATCGTGGCAGCGTAATTGGCATTCTGAGTGCAAAGAATTAACACTATGTACAACAACCAGCTAGTTCCGAACAACAACTCATAAAATATGATTTTGTTATATTTGTAACAAAATTCGATGACTTCGAATATTTGAAAAATAAAAAAATAGCGGTAGCAAGTAATTAAAGAAATACATAAATAGATAAGTTACACATGGCGCTGGTATACTATCAATCATTGACAGTTGGTTCTTCCTTTAGCTCTTCATATTGTTAATGCATCTTTGGTAAATTTTCATAGACGCTTACGAATAATTTTTTATTGTCGTATTTGCTGTGTACTGTTATTGTCATATGTACGTGGTCAAAAGTATGGTGCTCGATTGAATTTGTTTTGTTTATCATTATTCGTAATTGTGACATGATTGGTGTGTCAGCATCGAAATCTCTAATCGGCTGACGAGTTGGTAATAAAAATTCTATGGAAATCGGTTTTCAGATTATGACATAACTCGATGTATCTACGATATAATAAGACGATTACTCGTGTTATCGGTTAGCCTTGAATTAGCACGTGACCTCATTAATCGTTGTGATTCCTGATTCCTTGATTTCCATTAAACATCTAGAATATGCGCTTCAAATCCGCCTCTGTATGTAATTATCAATAACTATTCGCTCGGAAGAAGTTGATTTTGCATGTTCCTTATTGAATACTAATAAATCTTCCGACTGATGCATCCTACCTAACAGATACTTAGTATGTTATTTTTTTCCTTTGCCAATTCATTAACCAAATTATATATAACCATAATTATATGTGGAACGTTATTAAATATTAAACACGAAACATAAACAAAGCCGAATTGTTTGAAAATCTTACCTGATATGTAGAGGGCCATTTTTTTCTATCAACTCATTAAACAAGTGGTTTTCGTCCTAATTGTTTCGTTCATAACGTATCAGTGGGACGTTATTAATCCTGATGCGTTCTTTCGGCTGTTCTCGACCTAATTCTGTTTTTCTAACGTTAAGAAAAATCTCAAATTTCAACAAAGTATCAAAAAAATGGTACGCATGATTTTTCCCTTTCAATTTTATTTTAAACGTCTTCTTAAAACATAACAAACACATTTTGTTTCCTAAAATGCAAGCAAAATTGAAATATGAAAGTTCGAGGATTGCAGTACAGTTAGATACAGTTAGAATATTTGGAATTCAAAAATCAGCTATGAAACAGAATTCTTAGAAATTGTTACGAATATTTGGTGAAATATGTGTCCTGTGAAATCATTTGGTAGTTTTAATATTAGCAGTTTACATATATTTTTAGACCGACGAATACAAGGATAAAAGAATAAGTGAGAGCGTTTAATGGTTTAACAGCATTGACTGTGTGAAATATACGGCGAACAATGGGATCTTGAAAGAGTGTTCTTTCGTAGTTAGCAGCCGAGATCAAACGCGTAGCGGACGGCGCCACTCTTCATAGAATACCGTTCATGCATAATACTAAACATAAGACTGTGATATCGCCGTTATCATTCACAGACAGACATTAATGACGTCCATTGTTACTTGTTGAACTCCACTATTCCTAAACGTTCGATTTCTTACCTCACAGAACATGAAAACTTTGTCAGTCGCGTTCATATCCATATGATTCCAATATCTACCAGTTTTCGTTATTTACATCATTTTTTTACCTTTAATATATATTTCACTTGTTTTTATAAATAGTTAATTAAATGTTATGTTGTTATCATATTTAATTGGTTAGTTAATGCTACTTATGTACATACATATATCGAGTATGTATACTGTCTGTTTTAGTTAAAATGTCTTATTTAGTATCTTTTTATTTTTGAAGATTGAAATATTTGAAGTTCCCTGTGTTTTTACTTTTTAAGTAAAATTATATTATATTATATAGACAGTTATGGAATAATGTTTGATATTCTAAATTAATAAGAAAAAGAAAGAAATAAAACAGGGACAGCTCAAAGAAAATGATAAAATTTAAGCTAACAACTAAGAGTTAAGTTAGAGACCTGGAATTTCAACTGTTCCATCACAATGTAGTAATTTTGGGATCGTAGTAAAAAGAAATAATATATAAACATTTGAAAGTTTTATATAGAATAACATAAGACATCTGATTTGAAACTTTTTAAAACTGTTGATTAATCTAATCTTAATTTTGATTCTAATATCTCGATATTTGAAGTAGTCTGTATACAGAACATTAAAGGTATTTAATTAATAAATTATTAAGATTCTTTAAACCTATTTAGTTTATTTCTTATTGGCTCAGTACAGATTTCATTTGCACTGTAATAGAGGGTAGTTTTTATATTAACACTTTATATCTTTATTTTCCAGGACGTCAGAGATTTCTATCAAATTAATTGTACTAGTATCGCGTGAAATCAGCATTTAGATCTTTCACATCGTTTATTTCTATGTTAATTATCTCTAGTGCTTCTAAACAAAAATTTTGAATGCTTTGATTTTACGTACGTGTAAAATCTATGTATAATGTGCTGGATAGCATTTGTTATATGCACATCAGTCTCAAACTTCAACATTATCCATATTGTTCATGTTATTGAATAATATTGATGTTGATTAATATCTTACACATTTATATGTACATTTACTTCTATTATTCAATAAAATTCATAATGCAATAACGAACAATCTAATATTTCAAAACTATAAACGTTAAAACTTTCATTAAAGCTATATATAGTGGCTATATTGTGGCTACTTGAACACTCGTCATAGAAAGCTTTTATGCATATATTGTGTACATTATATGAAACATTTTGAAATTTCATTAGCATTACAGTATCACATGATTGCCATAATTATATTGATATTTGAAATTAATCTGAAAATGTGTATAAAAGTTACAAGACATTTACTGCGAATACAATATTTTTTTAATACAAAATTAATATGCAGCATGAGCAGTTACCTTAAATAACTTTCATGACCTACATGAAATATACACATACTTCTAATATTTATTATATCTCATAATTTGTATATATGTGTTATTTTCAGATTTGTTTCAAACTTTACCAATGTCATCGCGACACTGAGATCTCATCACAGTGCTAATGAAACTTAAAGATGTTTTATGTAACATAGATAATATATTCATAAAAAGTGTCTAAGAGTGTTCGGATAGTTTCGTGATTCATTCTATGTACGTAGCCGTTTCCCTATATCTAACAACCATAATGTGTATTTGAAAAAAAGCGTTTCATTGATAATAAAATAAGGAAAAAAATAATTTATTATTAATTAAAGTTTGACATAAATCGGTAAAAGGAAACATAAATCCGATCGATCAAGCGAGAGATAACGACGTCGGACGTCGTCGTGCCGCAGCCTTTCGAGATCGGTGAACCGACCGGCATGTTTTACTAGAGGCCCGTAAAAGTAGATTAAACGAGCCTTTCCGCAGCAACGAGATATCGAATGTTCTTCTAATAATTGCCACTTGTATATACCCGTTTCCAAGTTTAGCGCAGTTGTGCACAAGAGAGAAGTTTAAGAGTGGAGTGGCGCAATCGAACGCGCGCTGCCCTCCAGGGCTTACTTTCCACTCTTTCTCTGGTTCTTATAAGTTCCTGACCCGCGCAAACCAATTTATAAAACTTTATTACATAATCCTCGGATTTTACGATTATTCTACAGATCTATCCAACTGTGAAAGAAATCTGTTGAAGAATCAATTCGTGATAAATTGATATAATCCTTTATAGCTTTAGTCATGAACAACTTTTTTTTTTATTTATTATTATTTACAATCAATTCTCGCATTGAGAATTTTCAGTAATTTTTTCTGGCGTGGCGCAGTGACATGGCTAAATATTTATAATAAATTAATACTTATTATAGATAAGTATAATTTTTGAGTAAGTTGTAAATAAGCAAATATTACTTAATATAAATAACTAATTAAATCTAGTGTTTAGATCTAACGGGTAGTGTCTCTTCAGCCTGCGGATCTGGCCCGACGTATCAAGTAGTCCAGTAATTAGGGGGTTTCGATGTTTGTCGACTCTTTTGCTATATCTCTCGCTATATTTTGCTATTTCCTCTTTGACTGTGGGTATCTTGAGATCGCGATGTATTAATTCGATGGTGACATACCAGGGTGCATTTATAATGGATCTTAGCGTTTTCGATTGGAAGCGTTGAAGTATTTCAATGTTGGAATTACTTGCTGTTCCCCATAGTTGGATTCTTATAGAGGGTCTTATAGAGGGTAATTTATTCTGTGTGCTTAGGTTGGAGCATAGGCCAGTTTTTTTTTTTTTTTTTTTTTTACGTGGAGGAAATCTTCATAGCCACCTTACCACCCTGTGGGGGCGGTAGAAGGTAGTGCCGGATTCTTACCGGCTAAAACCTCCACGGGCGAGACGGTAGACCAGTGCGAGTGATCGTCGGTCCCCTGGGTGGTTAACACCAGGTATCTTTACTAAGCACTCCCAAAAAGTACACCCCACAACACACGCAAGGGAGGGGCTGGTCGCTTGCCTGTTGTATATTACTTTTAAGAGAGATTTTGGTTCTTCTATATTTTGTAAATATAATAGTTCCTATTCCGAGGATTCGAACTCGCGACGCGTCGTCTTCAGTTCTGGGCTTTTTTTTTTTTTAAAGATGTTTATTAAACCAAGATACAAATTTTTAAATACCTTTTGGTGTTCACAATAAACGGTGAATCGTTCACAATAAACGGTGAATTTCAGTTCTGGGCTTTAACGAGCGTAGCTGGCTGCCCCGCCATGAACAACTTAAACGATGATATTAAGTTAATGAACATAAAATGTCGACTTTTCAAATAAAACTTTACGAGACCATATTAAATTATGATCATTTCTACACGATTAAGTAGTTTTGTTTCAAATTTGTAACTTGAGGTAACTTTGCACGCTAGGTTCCAGAATTACAAGAATTTTGCAAATGGAATTGTTCTATCTTTTTTATTTACAGCTCCCCCTAAAATAATTTTTGCGTTAAAAAATTATGCAGATGAAATAGAGGATGCTTTTAACAATGTTTTCTCGCAACCGTTAAATTGATATTTCATTAAATTTTATTTCCATTCATTTTTACCAAATTTAAACTCATATTAGAAGATTACACGAATATTATGATAATTCATAATAATTGGTAGTAAGTTTCTGATATTTTTATTATAAATCTTCGCAATATTTAACGTATGAAGATAATTTATAACACACTTCTACTTCTTCTTCCATGTGATCCATAACCATTGATGATAGTCTTGTATTGTCTTGTTAAACTTAGCCTTCGGACAAACGACATTTGAAATGCATCAACCTAATGTTTTACATTACAATCTTCTTCTTTTTTGTTTATCTCTATCACATTTTGTTTAAAGGGCGTAAGTACGTGCAGTCGGTGTCAAGAATATTTGATCAGTGTACGATTTCAATTTCTAAGCTCTATATCTACAGTAAATGTACAAACATATATTACACTATGTTACACTTCATTACATAGCTAACAGTGAAAGAAAACTTCTGTGTTATTATTTGTTATTGTCTAAATATTGAAAGAAATATCGACAAAGAGCGAATTCTTATGCTAGAAAAAGTTTCGAAATTTAATACAAGATATACCTGGAGGAACTTCTTAGTTTAACTCTCCACTAAGCATTGCCACTGTTTGTATACAACGTTTGTAAAAAGTACTTGGTTCAAGCCTGAGCTCAGATTGCAACTATGCATTAGCTTCATTAAAGATTTGTTCGGAATGAGTAGCGAAAGCCGATATACAAGTTTTGAAATGCGACAATTACTGATATTTCACAACGGAGAGAAAAAGTCAAACCGTAAAACAGCGGGTATATTGAAGAATAATTAAAAATACATTTGTAAGAGGAATGTAATATAAAAACATATCAATGTCAATTATATAAAAAAATTTATTTCCATTACGCTAAAACGTTTACGCTATGTCATCAAACATATGAGCTACCCAACTAAATATTAAACTTTCGTGAATAACCGTTGTTAGTTTCAGTTTTATGCGTATAATTAATATTAGAAATCGAAACTTTTCGTGAAATACGAAATATCTCTTCTTCAGTGTTTCTTTTAATATTTAAGCGACAATAAATAATAATTCAAAAGCTCTTTTCTACTGTTACCTACGTACAGTGTAGTATAACATGATGTAATATATTTTTGTTGGTCCTTTTTCATTTGCTGAAAATATAGAGCTTTAAAATTACAATTATACAGTGTCCGAATCTTTGTGATCGACTAAACCTGACTTTCTAAAGGAATATTGTACCTACTTTGCCTTTGCTTTACTTTGTTTTACTTTAATTTTGCCATAAAGGATATAACCTAACAAACAAGAAGACGGTACACATGATAATCAAACAGCTAAAAAATTCTACCAAATATCCAAATTGGACAAATTGTGAATGTGAAATATTAAATAAAAAAAAACTTTAATTTTGCAATAAATCAAGATACAAAATGTTCGTTACTATTCAAAAATATAAAGAAACCGTTCGTAACTTGTTTCTTGTTCCTTCGACCACAGATCTGCCTTTCTTAGAAATAGCTCGGATATTCTAGCTACTATTTCGATATTGAAGAAAACTGAAGTTTCATCGCTGTCTTTATGGTAGCTTTGCTTTTCTCCAATCAATTTCACTTAATCATTACGTTCTAACAGGCTGTTCGATATAATTTTACCGAAGAAATAAGAAGCATGAAGAACTTCGCCTATTTCTACATATCCTGAACATGAAAAAGTATTAGATAGAACTAACGGACTTGGACGATATAAGCAATGTGACCTTTTATTATCGATTGTTGTACGATTAATCCGGATTCGATCGTTTCGTTTTTCGTCAGGGATGAAGAAATTCATTTTTACCGTTTGATTCTCCACGTCCTTCAAGACGCATTTCACTTCGTATAATTAGTCATCGGAATGGATGATAATCATGTGGTATTAAAGCGAAGATCGGACAGACTTGGTAAGATAGTTCAAATGTTGTTGAAAGGTAAATGGCAGAGATAGCAAATGAAGACGCGATTGCATCTTCATTTTTCTCTATGTTTCCTTTTTTACTTGATGCACGTGTGTGTTGATTGTGAAAATGCAGAAACGTTAAGGAAACAAGTTTCGAAAGGAATCTATTGATTTAAACGCAAAAAATTTATATTTCTCAAATTATAAAAGAGGATTTCTTAGCAATAAGACTATGCTACACTTGCGATCTAGATGAACATAAAGAAAAAATAAAGGAAAATGGAAATTTTATATTTTGCAATTATATGAATGTATTTTCGTCAAAGATTAATTCACAGAAGAATACAGCTTGTTAAAAAGTGATAATTCTTAAAGGAGAAGTTGCAAAATGTGTGAAAATCAGATTTAAAAGATTGTACAAAGATTGCACAAAAGTTTGGCCTATACAATTTTATTAAAATGAAGAAGACAATTTTGTTAATTTGAAGCAATTTGGAATAGTTTTCACAATAAATGTCACGAATAATTTTCACCAAACTTTACATATGATCATCTTTGCCATATTATGGTGTATTCGTTATTATATACCATATTATGTAACGTGAAATAAATTAAGATTATAATTTGTTTAATAATTGAAAAAAATACTTATCCAGTAAGCATTAAATTTAATATTTAACTAATTCTACAACAGAGTAAGAAAGAAATTTTGTTAAAAACCACAATTTGAAAGATGTATAACTAACTTTTTTATAAAATTTGTAATTATATTCGTTTACAGATTATAATTATACTTATCTGAAGATTGTCAAAACTGTTAATTGATGTAGGTTTGGGGTTGATAATTAATCGATTCACACAGATTCGATTTCTCTTTCTATATTTCTCCGCCTCGTACAACACGTCTTAACGCACAGGACACACTTAGTCTATTAACACGTGGTCGACTTCTAAGACAAAAGAGCGTCGTTAGAAGTCGTACGAACTTAGCTTATAATAACTAGCGATCATGCCAACTTAACTTTTCTCAGCAAAAACAAAAACAAGTACAAAAAATATTTTCTATCATTGATACTTATATTATTGTGAAGTGAATGTGTATATATATACACTCAACATTACATAATTGTAAAAACTGTCTGCATCATGACGTTTCTCTGTCTGTGTGATAATATTAATATAGTACCGTAATAGGTAATAATATGCAAATAAAAAGGACACAACTACCACTGTGTTTATTTTGTAAACGAAAATGTTACTCAAAATGATAACATGTTTCATCCTATTTACTGCTGCACTCCAAACTTCAAGATTTAATGCAGCATAATTATGTGGAATTATCCGGTTTTTTATAACTGTTTTAAAATTAATAAATTCAAGTTTCTCATTATGTAATACATTAGTTGGTAGACAGTAATTAACTCTGTAAGTCTGTCAAGACTTAATCAAGCTATATGACGTAAATATACTGCTTTAGATTTAATAAACGAAATATGAGATTTATTATTAATATCTATCTCGACATTACACTCTTATTAGTAAATGAAAAATGAAAAATTTCTTAATTTAATATAACCAACACAATTTATATTTAAATTTCCACAAATATTGAAATTAAACCATTTCTAAAATAAACATGTTATTAATGCAAAAATGCAGAAAAACGTATATGAAAAAATGTTCAGTTTATTTGAATGAATTTTTATGACAAATATATGTATAATATTATAAGTCTCATACAAAATATTTTGAGTTTCAAACTACATATATTTATATAAGTATATACATCTCTCTTGTTTTAACACTTTAACTACATTAAGAGAAGCTGCATATGCTTTACAGCACGAGCATAGAGCCCACCTTAGAAGATTGTCTGTTCTAGAAGATGTGCCCTCTTGTTATACAGAATAAACATTTTCTTTCAATTTTTTTTTATTTTTCCATCGAGACAACGATCTACAGTGAGATCTGTTATAACGAGACGCGATAAAGTGCACGCGTACCGAGCGAAAATTCAAAGTCGATTTTCTCGAAAACAAAGCCACAAACGAAAAATTTGTATTCTATATTTTCGACTTCTTTTTTCGCGTAGAATCACCCCCTTTCCGCTTGTACCACCAGTTACCAACCACCCTGTATATATTTCATGGAAATTACCAAAGTTTTAAACACTCAATTGTCCATTATATCAATAAGTCTCCACATTTAATGGGATCATCAGACTTTTGACATTTATTGTATGCTAGTGATTACTATTATTTGAATACCGTGTATTAATTTTTCACTAATTATCAGTGAATATTTGCAGTGAATAACTTGTAACTTCTATATGCATATTTTAATCGGTTGCACATTTTACCAATATAATCACGATAATTATCTCTCATTGCTATACAAAATAGAGTATCGAGTATAGTACTCGTTATAATATTTTGTAAGTCAAACAATGGTTTATACGCGGGTTCCTATTGTTTTAATCAATCAGTAATTAGTAACTCTTATCATCAGTAATCATTCAGAAAAATATGAATGTGCATAAACGTCATAACACATAAATGTTGCATAAATATCATTCGATAGAGGATACATTCATCGAAATTTATTATCCATCAGATAATACGTTCATACAAATTTTTAACGATAGATTCAAATACTTTCAAATGTTTTCGTAAATCATTTTGCATGCCGTTCGATAATCCGTGAAACAAAAATAAAGAAACGAAGTTGTAGAAAAGGAATATAAGTTAAAAAGTAATCGTTAGTAAGACAATAAATTTATCGAATATCTTAAAGTATATATTCTTGATGGAGTTTACCAGCAGGAAAAACACGAATGAAATATATACCTTCGTGTTACAGTCTTCCCGCAATCTTCGTGAAGTTATGTAACAGATCGTACGTGCATATTTTCTAATCCGTGATGACGTGCAAGAGATATACTCAATTGAATATTCTGTCGATAGGAATTCGAGATTACAATAAATCGATATCGTAACTGCGGAGCTAACTCTTTGGGGCATGACTTAGGGCTTCCTTTATTCTGAATTTATGTTTATCAGTATTTTTATGACATTTATAAAATTTAATGAATTTCGCATAATTTTATTATTTGCCATTGAATATATCGTTATTCCATCGAGTCTATTAAAAGGTTCATTATTTGTCACAGAAATAACGCAACTTTGTAATGATCTACATTGGGATATTAAAATACAAAATCATACTTCTATTGAAATGTTTTATTGCAAAAATGAAGCTTTTGCAAATTTCTAATTATCTAATCTTTCACTAAAGTAAATCGTAGAATGTAAAAATAACTAATCATATTATCAGCATCTTTGTCGCGCAAATAAATTTTCTTAAATTTCATTCCACAAGATCTAAAGTTTTATCAAAAAATGTTTGTATACAGGACGTAAGAAGTAAATAATTTATTTGTAGACAATTTATTTGTAGAACAAAGATGGTGATGGTGTGATTAGTTATTTTTATATTTCATGATTTGCTTTAGTGAAAGGTTAGATAATTAAAGAATTGAAAAGTTTTATTTTTATAATAAAACGTGTATACATATTTTTAAAACAAAGGCTTATTTTAAAAGAAAGAAATTTAGAAATAAATTACATTAAAATATACGTACATATACGTAAATGCACAGAAAAATTCGTAAACATAAAGCAAATGAAATTTTGTATTATGAATTACAAGTACCTGATACTCGGTTGTTTCTTAAGATTTTCTGGGAGTCATAATTTTAATATTCAGAAGAATACCAATTAATATTAATATTATGTCTGTGGGCATTCGTAATCAGCGCAGTGAAATATATCACTGCGTTTCTTTAAATTAGTTCCATAAATTCATAAAATACAAGTTGAGTCGCACTACTAAGTTTTTGAATTCCAGGAAATACAAATAAAAAACTTCTGAAAAAGTAGATATACTGAAGCAAATAATAACTGGACAGCGAAAATTTACCCACAAATATTGTTTTATATACTTTGGATGATCGTATGTTCTTACATGTTACACGTATTTTGTATATTTTTGCATATTTAAATTTATCATAAATTTATATTCATCCACAGTCCAATAATAACTATAATACATTGTATTAATCTCCAATTGCATAAATGTCTTGGCATATTTAAATTGCGCAATTTATCATTCTTTTATCATCTAAAATAATAAAAAGACATTAAAATATAAGTTCGTTATCAATAATACGATAATTATTAATTTGAAAATTTTGTATCCAGATATTAGCAACTTTTATTTCAAGGAAATTTAATGCCTTGCCTCTTAAGTGAGAAAATGTCTGGTGCGCGGACATAGAACTTGAGGAAATATCGCGTGCAACTTTTGCCGTCGTGCAAAAGCGGATAGTGTGATACCAGGAACGTCGCGTGCACTGACGTATCTATGAATAAATAGAATTACGCTAATCGTGTAGGTTACATCATAATATACGGAACTACTCTTACACTGCCGACGTAGATACGTGGCCGACCTTCGTCACGTCTTTTTTTATGACTACGTGGAAAGAATTGTCACCAGCTTGTTCTTGAAACTTGTAAATTAAAAATTTAATTAAAGAGCTAATAATATCGTGATAATATTCTAATAATGTAGAAATATTTAGAAAAAAATAGTTTGGATTTTAACTTTATTAACATTTAAGATGATCATATTTCTGCATCATATTTTCATTCCAATTTTATTGTTTCATATCGCGATAAAGGAAGGAAATTACTTATAGTCAGAAAATTAAAAAACCTGTTACGGTGTCCGAATTTTTATATTTCAATCCTGTTCGTGTTTCGATAAACGAGAACACTTTTGGTACTTGAAGAAAGACCTGTGCATAAAATTGCACCAAGAAATCACACACGCATATATACTCCTTCATATCGCCCTTAAATATAATAAATTTTTTAACACTAAAGAACGCAATTTGGTCAAAAATGGCCCAAAGAATATAGCAGGTTTCGAAAAAAAGAAAGAAGTGTCATAAGCAAAGGTATTCGATACGAACAAACAATATTCTACGCTTATAGCTTTAATTATTTCAAAAGTTTATAAATTACAATTCACGGCAACTCTAAACACTAAAATATATTACTCCAACGCTTATAGTGATTACTATCTTAATTAACAAAATTATTTTTCATTCCCCCCTCCCCCCCCCCCATTTACGTTTAGAATTAAAAAAACTGAATAGGTATGAAAAATAAAAGATCAAGAAATAATGATTATTAGATTCGTCCCTCTTTTCTTGTGACTACAGAGAAATAAGCAATAAATGTATGTAAAAATATATAAAGAAATGAAGCAATAATCAATATACAGCATACGGAAACTTTCTTTTTCGGCGTTTATTTTTCATAATGTCTAAAATGTTAAATTTTGATATCCCTGCTACTACTGACAAAATAGACAACATTTTAATACTCTGCCTATTATTGCAACCGTCGTTATCGTTAAATATACCTCAAAGATAATATCATAAATTTCGCCAATAATTAGTCGCACTAATTTTAAAGTATCGAGTAAATTATATAATATACGCTTATCACGTTGCATGTCAGAAAGACATACCAACG
This sequence comes from Bombus huntii, assembly GCF_024542735.1. Classification (NCBI taxonomy): domain Eukaryota; kingdom Metazoa; phylum Arthropoda; class Insecta; order Hymenoptera; family Apidae; genus Bombus; species Bombus huntii. Next base: position 24,977,142 of record NC_066238.1, read on the forward strand.
TTGCAATTTCACAACGTCATGACATCTTAAGTAATTCAATTGCATTGTAATTATTCGACTCGCCGCAAAACATAAATTTCACGTTAACAGTAATATTCGAAAAAACTGTTCCCGCATATTTTCGTGTTACATGTACGTGATTCGCCACCTAAACGTGTATTGAGAAACTTTGAGATTATGCGTGTGCAGAAAAGATTGGTGTCCAGTGAAGCATGAATGAAACAGTATAAGGAAATACGTCGATATTGTCGATAAAAAAATATGCGAACCTAGGAATAGGTATAAGTGATCTGCAACCAGATCGGTAATTGCTAACAAGATTGGTACGTTAAATTCTTTCACTGAATTCTGTCCTGAAAGACTCTAAGACTCGGTTGCCACGATTTACTGGTAATAATGATTGATTTCTCCATCAAATTTCAGTTAATATTATCCGATGCATTGATCTAAATAAGAAATTTAATAATTTGCGAGCTGGGCTTTATTTTTCATATTCAGAACGTTAATTACTATAATGTATTTGTAATATATTAATTTTTTATATTTTATGTTATTATTGTGAGATTTTGATCAACATATTAAACATATCGATCTAATTCAGTTTGATAATTCGCAAATTTTTGAAATATTTTTGAAATATTTAATACGTTATACTTGTGCTTCAATACTTGCATGGCGTAGATATTTTAAATATAGAAAAAATTGATTATTTAATCACAACACGTCGAATTTTTAATTTGTGTACGTTTGACTTGTACACCTTGGATTGAAATTCGTACATGATAAGCAAAAGGAGCAAAAATCATTTATATATTCGTTGTCATAATTTATTGAAAGGTTACTATGAATAATTACTGTCACAGTTATTTTTTGTTTCTCTGATACTGTCACGATTGTCCAACATTAAGGTCAGAAATTATGCAATCACGAAACGTTATTAACAATTCTATCGTTACGATGCTTTTTTGTATTTCGATAAAATTTCAGTAAATTATGGCATTATTATTAATATTATTTTTGCATCATATTATTATATAATTATATATTTTATAATATATAATTATATTAATTATTAATATAGTAATTATATTAATTTATATTAATATTTATATTATTATATAATTATTTAGCATTATAATTGCTATTAGAATACTAGCACATATTGCTATCGGAATAACAGCATTACTTATGAGCGTTAGAAATACTTGAAATATATTGATAATTCAATTTTTCACCTACTCTGTTCAATTATTAGTATACAAAATAGTTATACAAGTCATTATTGACATAGTTATTGATAATTATCAACACGATTTAAACATGTTTACATAATTTAAGACAACTAGAGAAAACACGCTTGAAAGATAAACCTAATAAACAAATAAAATGTAAACATCAGTGAATAATATAAAAAGACATAAATCAATATAAATTTTCTGTATGAAGGGACATGTTTCATCATAGTTCCTGCAGTAGCGTTATCGTAATTTTCCTTAGGTAAACGATCATTTATTTTGAACGACAGAACTTGTATACCGTTGTCAACCGATCGAGGCTTAACATAAAAAAATCGTATGTAAGAAACGAAAAACCAGTTTGCATTATCGCTTATCGATGCAAAAGCTGCATTAATCAAACGATTCAAATACTTGATGCCTGGATTCCTTCTCCACTATACTGGGCTGGTCATTCGTATCTGATTGATTATGAAAATATTCAAAACACTGTTAGTTACCTTTTTCTATTATACTATGATAACTAATCAAGAAAAAATCTTTTTAGTCAGAAATATACACAATTATTTTATCGTATGATAGAACAGAAATTATTATAGAAATGTTACTCTCTTTCTTCTATTCTTCCAAGATTGTTTTACAAAAATGTTTTACCTTGTAATTCATATTAATTAGAATGTTATAGTTTGTTTCACATATTAAAATAAGAAAAAACTACGAGATAAAAGCTAGTTAGTAATAAACTACGATAGACACAGATTGGCGACATTTATATTAATTTCATTTTAAAGTATTGAACTTCACTTCTACTAATTTCAGTGAATGCATTACGAAATTCTTGTGTTAATTCTTATTGCGTCATTTCGCTCTGTTAAATTTTCCCACGATTAAAAATTCGACGGCGTAATACTTGGTTGGCGATCTCGATAGCCAGGAAATGATTTTCCCGATTTATTCACTAATGAGAGCAACGTTCGTTTAATCACTATATGTAAACGAAAACTGATTGATTATTATTTTGTACTGTCGTTATAATTTTTTAATAACACATTCACAAATTTATGTTCCGCAGATAAACATTTACGTTCGTAACGTATTTATTCGTATTAACGTATTTGTTCTTGTAACCTATTATGAATTTACTAAATAAACTTTCATAGTATAGAATGAAACCAGTCTCATAAAAATCGAAAAAACGATCATTGAATCTCTTAAGGAAAGACCATCCTATTATATGATTATAATAAAATTCTATCGTGTTGTTGATAAAATATCAAAACTAAAGAAATCTAAAAGTCTAAGGAAGAAATTATTCAACACTGCGAGAGCACGATACTTTGTGAGCTATTCGAAGCTGATAGTGTCGTACAGATACAAAATGATCGACGTGAGTGCAAAAACAATTCTACACGTATTGAGAAATGCGGACTTAAAAGGACGAGCAAAACCATAGAGAACGGGCGTAATTGCAATGGAGATATGTTAAACCCACTGTCAAATTCGAATAAGACAATATTATGATTTGAACCTGATAAATGACCTTTTCAATCTCTCAATTTAAACTACTTAGACATCTGTAAGATTTCTTGAAAAAGTCCACAACTGATTTTAACAACCGTGCTTCAAATTTGAATCAATGTTGGGAAGAGCGCAGCCAAACTGAAGAAATATTTGGACAAACATTGGTAAAGAGTATGCCAATTAGGATATACAGGTTGGTTGGTAACTGGTGGTATAAACGGAAAGGGGGTTTTCTACATGAAAAAAGAGGTCGAAAATATAGAATAAACATTTTTTTTTAATTTTTTTTTTAATTTTTCCATTGAGACAACGATCTACAGTGAGATCCGTTATAACGTACCGCACGCGTACCGAGCGAAAATTTAAAGTCGATTTTCTCGAAAACAAAGCCTCGAACGAAAAATTTTTATTCTATATTTTTGACTTCTTTTTTCGCGTAGAATCACCCCCTTTCCGCTTGTACTGCCAGTTACCAACCACCCTGTATACTATGCCTGAAACTAAAGGTGACTGCATAAAATAATAACTGCAGCCTAAATTAAATCTCGGAGCTGTCCAGAAAATTTTAAGTTTCTGTATTTTTCAGTTGTAAAATGCCTTTCATTTTAAATCATTCTGTACAAAGTATATATTAGCATACTTATCTATAAGTATACTTAATAGCATTCTCTATAAATTTTGTAGTTATTTCTAATCTCAGAGGTAGGGTCACAATAGTTATTATTTTATTGAATGGATTAATCTATCACACCGTTGTGAGCGAAAAAAACCTTTATTGCACGCGCTTACAAAAACTAGGGATAAAAACGGAAAAGCATCTTAAGCCTATCGATTGTAACTAGGATTATCTTCTAGTTACTATTTCTTATAACTAACGCATCTGCAAATGGATAGCGAGCACGAACTCACGTTGTCATTTTCGACAAACCTCATATAACTTATATATAAATTTTATGAAATTTATATGCAAATAGAAAAGTTATATACTACTGTAGATTACTATATAATTAAAAACATTTTAAAAAATTTAGTCAATCTTATATTGATTCAAAAATTGTATTTTTACATAACCTTGTTCTTATTTCTATACTCAGAGGTAAGATCAGAATAGTTATTATTTTATTGAATGGATTAATCTATCACACCGTTGTGAGCGAAAAAAACCTTTATTGCACGCACTTACAAAACTAGGGATAAAAACAAAAAAGCATCTTAAGCCTATCGATTAAATCTATCGATCGTAACTAGGATTATCTTCTAGTTACTATTTTTTATAACTAACGCATCTGGCGATGCGCATGGGTGGCGAGCACGAACTCACGTTGTTATTTTCGACAAACCTCATATAACTTATATGTAAATTTTATGAAATTTATATGCAAATAGAAAAGTTATATACCACTGTAGATTACTATATAATTAAAAGCATTTTAAAAAATTTAATCAATCTTATATTGATTCAAAAATTGTATTTTTACATAACCTTGTTCTTATTTCTATACTCAGAGGTAAGATCAGAATAGTTATTATTTTATTGAATGGATTAATCTATCACACCGTTGTGAGCGAAAAAAACCTTTATTGCATGCGCTTACAAAAACTAGGGATAAAAACGAAAAAGCATCTTAAGCCTATCGATTGTAACTAGGATTATCTTCTAGTTACTATTTCTTATAACTAACGCATCTGCAAATGGATAGCGAGCACGAACTCACGTTGTCATTTTCAACAAATTCATTTGTTATTATTTATCTTTGCGGAGAAACAAATAGCTGTAAACATTGAGCTCTTTTCCAAAACTTAATACAAATCATCTCAACCTTAATTAATAAAGCTTCTTTGCTTTATTAATTGGAAAATATACAAATATAAAAATAGGTAGATAAGTACCCACATGGAGCACACTATCATACTCGCTGAAACGTAGCCTATATCTTATCTTGCGTCTTGCGTCTACTGTAGTTCAAGTTTTAGGCTCGAAGAATTGAAAGAAACATAATGAAGGGTCACAGGTCATCGACTGCAGTGGAATTTCTAGAAGTGAACATACAATCATTATCTGCAATATTCATATGCAATGTACTTTCCATTATCATCGGTGTAAACGGGGAAACATCCTATCACATTTATAATTTAAAATGTAAATATGAATCCATAAAAGAATTATTTAGGTGCAAGCATATTGCAGTGACTCGTAACATTTCTCGCTATTTTAAAACTATTTTAAATTCGAAATAAACAGGAAATCGTGGTTAGCATAAAAATACTTTTGAAACGATGCGATGTTTCGTATTATCCAATACCTGTATACTAACTAGTCTCATACAGAACGTAAGCTTTTAGCTATGTGTTTTAGACGAAAATAAACTGTTGTCTGTTTATTTGCTTTTCACTATGCGTATGCGTAAACATATATTCAGTTATCAACAATTTCAATATAAAGATACATAGAATGTATATAATATACGCAACTATATAAAATATTCAAAATATTATGCATTATAATATACATTACAATATACATTACTATATCTAATAGATGAATGAATTTTCTATTCTTTTATTATTTGTTTTACTTTTATTTTTTATTTTACTTTACGTTTTATTTCTTTACTTACTACTATAAAACTATAAATTTAAATAAACATTCACGACCTAATTAAAAGAAAAACCGAAAATACGAAGAGAGAATACTCAGGCTTGTATTTACAAAGTCGCTCGGCTTTTACAATACATTATTAGATCTTCGTGTGTGCGTAACCTTGAGAAAAGATGTATGTCAAACAAATACTACGTATGGTGAATGTAAACAAGGAGCCACTTAATTTATTGAGATGAAACGATATCAAAATGAACTTTATAAGGTATTAAGCGCAAAGAACACGAAATATGACTTACCAAATTTAGTAAACATACTGCAAAGAAAAGGTTCTAACTTTTCTAAATGATATTGGATTTTACAACTGATTATAGTGTGTTCTGCTGATTATTCTCACCGTAGTCACCAAATACGCTTGGAAGGTGCATGTAACGTTAAACTTGTAATTAAAACAAAAATCCAAGCTTTTATCGGTGTCAGTTTTTTCCACGCTCATTTCATTGAGCGTTGGATGAATATGTTCCAAGCAAATAAAACTAACGATATCTTAGCAAAGAATATAAAATGAATCTGAGATTTATCGTTTTTCCAGAAGTTCGTGTTCCACGGTTTACTTCGGCGACATAGGTACGGGATCGGGGGTGGGAGAAGTAACCACCGCCTCGGCGGGGGGTGGCGAAGGTCTCAGCCTGACTCCAACCCCCGCCAGCAACAGCAACAACACAACTACCGCCACCCCCAGCACCACTGGCGTTACCACCATTACCATCACCACTACCACCACCACCTCCAACGACACCACCCCGCAGATCGTAACGGGGGCTGAACCGCCCCAGCACATGGAGACACCCTCGACGATGGTCCCCGACCAGGCACCCGCCCCCGGCCATCACTACCACCGTCACCACCACCATCATCAGCATCATCATCAACGCAGCGCATCCACCACTCCTAGCCATGGACCAAATACCACCGATACTTCCGATGAATTCGTCGCCGTTTCCAGAAAACGGAAGCTCTCCTGCCAGTAAGTTAATCGATTTCGTTCATTTTTATTAGACTGGATTTAGCGAATTTTTATGCATTTGTGAAATGGGAAATTTAAAGATGCAAAATTACATCCGTATAATCCCTATAATCCATAGTATATCCGTCCGTATAATCTTTTTAATCCGAATCCATATAATCCATAATAAGTTTTAGTCCATTTAATCCGAATCCATATAATCTGCAGAAATACATAAAATATCGAAAATAAAATACTCGTAGTAGTATTTAGTAGGTGAGACAAAACTTTGCTTGGGTTCCATTTCTTTAGTTATGTCCACAAAAACATCGATACACATAAATATCTGTAGTATTTTTTTTTTACAAGGGAGTTTATTGAGTCCAGAAAATACAGATTTTAAGTACATTATTCACAATAAACATGAATTTTTGTAATGTATGTTAGGCAAAGGTACCGATACGCGGCGGTACGACGTAGCCATGCTGTATTATGTGTCGGCGCTTTACATTTTTTGTTGTATGATGCGGCTTTTGGGTTTAAGCCTCTGGGGAGCGGAGCTTTTCCTCTGGGGAGCGGAGCTTTTAAATATCTGTAGTATAGTGTGTCTATTATGATGGATTAACCTGTTAGTCGAGTAATTTCCTAACCAGAAACTTCTATAATTTTAGGATTGAAAGCGAATAAAGGCGGGTTAATTTTAACGACTTCTTTGAAATATAAGCACGATGTAATTACATATTGACTTTTAAAGGGAACTGATACTGAGTAGGCTAACATTGTCTAACAGTTGGCTATTTGAGTTAGAGACAAAAATTTTAGATAATGGAAAAATAACCAAAATTATTAAAAAATAGAAGATCTATAAATAATGAAATTATTGTATCGTAAAGATTAAAAATCTAAGTGACGAGTTAACCCGTCTTTCCTGATTAACAGGTTAATCCTCCAATTTTCATAGACATATACGGGTATCACTTTTTATTTATTCCACTTTTATCACTTTTTATTTATTATGATTTGAATATGAGGGGAAATACGTGGGGAAAATATGATGAGTTCATTTTGATTGATTTCCTGATTTGGACATTCACAATAATAATTCACCCACTAATAATTAGTAAATTAACAAATTATAAGTTACAGGTTACAAATTTCTTCTTTACAATTGTATAACTTTTCGACAAATAAAAAATCAGATAATTTGCAATTTATGAAACTTACTTGTAAAATTACCATTGTTAATGTTATGTAACGAAGTTTGTTAATATTAGTAATTTGTAATTTTTGTCTTATAGAATTTTGCTAACAATACGTATGATAATTCAATTGTGAAAAAAGTGTTTGGCACGAAATAATTAAAGAAAGAAATAAGCTGACAGATTTGAAAATGTTAGGCTTTTGAAAATAAGTGATACATGCACAGCGTTTTGCAAAAAACGAGTAGTATGTATTAGTTTAGTTGTTTTGTTAGCTTAACTTGATTAGCGTTGTTAATATCCTTAATATTCCTTAAATGTTCAACACGGCGACAAAACGCTTTGTTTAGTATCGAATTTCGAAATAAGACAGAATTATTTATTCATGGTTTCGTTTATTCTTCGATTGTTTTTATTACTTTATTACAGAAAATGCACTTAATGTTACTTGATTGTTCAAAGTAAAGACATGTATATATAAAATATGTTTTAAATTTACATCATTATACACATAATTGGTTGATCTAACAATAAGTATAATAAGATTTTATATGCTATACGAGAGAAAAATATGTAATTTTCAATAAAAATAGGAAAATGATATTTCAAAACGAACTTTTCAAACGTATTATTTTTTATCGATAAAGATAAAAATTTTCATATTGCTTCATAATCTGAACTATGGGAATAAGAGGAATTTTAGTTAGGTTAATAATAAAGGAAGACAAAGTTATGCAATATGACTACATAGCAATGTTATATGGCACAAAGTATGTTACAATATGAAAGATATTCGAGCTCAGACGGTGCAGTCTCTTGACTGATCGGTACTTTTGCCGAATCGGTAAAACGGCCAAAAGCAACGTTCGTATAATTCCGTATCTTCACCGAAAATCCAACTCTCTCGCGTATCCTTACTTCCTTTGTTCATTTGTCTATTACTATTTGCAGTTTGACAAAATGAACGCGAATATGTCTTTTATTATACTTTGGTATTGTCATCGTCATAGAAAAGGATTAACAGAAGATATTTAGTACATCCTATTGTAAAAAATAGGTATCGATTGGGTCTCGATCACGTTCTTATCGATATCTATTTTCGACGATTTGTTAAAAAGAATAAACAAAAATTTAACAAAAGAGAGCGTAACTATAAGAATAAGTATTAATCCCGAAAAAAAAATTAATAATATGCTTAAGGTAAATAACTTTTGTAATTAATGCTAATTTTGGATAAAGTATAGTGTCTCTAAAGTGTAGTGTCTAAACGTGTCTTTTCACATAGGTAGCTAAAGCCGAAAATGCGAGTCATTTTTCACGGAGATGAACATTTTTTGGGGTTTTGAAAATTTCGCCTTATGAACATTTCGCCGACAAAGGTTTTAATTGCCAAAATCCGTAAGCGGCAAAACAAGTAATGGCACAGCCAGTGTCAATACTCCAAACGCCAATTTTGCCGCTTACAGCTTACCGTTTACCGCGCTCTGTATGATCGCAGCCTAACCCCGCTGCCTCATAGTACGGCGGTTAGAAAATAAAAAACGATCCATACTTAATCCGACACTCATAATTCAAATGCGTACAGAGTAAGCCATACAGCAGGTTCAGAGCACCGACTTTTAAAAAACGTGTCGTCAAAATCCACGAGGACGTCACATGTCAATAAGTTCATCGAAATGTTCTACGCTTTATTTTCGTGGAAAAACGACGCTTATTTTCGGCAACCTCAGAAACGCCCAGAAAGTATTATTCTAACTTAATATCTAACGATTAGGATACCGTATTAGAGCTCTGAGTTTTAAAGTAACTGTGCAAAGTAAAGTTTTAAAGTGTATACAATAATTAATCAGGTAGTCGAAGCATACCTATAGTTGATTAATCGCGATCCTGATTTTCGACAGATTCAGTCCTTGTACTGATAATTAACAATGGCGATATATCACGTTGGCGTTCATTTGTGCCTTTTTTATAATGCTTTGTACTAAACTTACAACACGAACTTGAAATTCTAATAATCGATTTAAAGGACGTTTAAAGAATTATACGTGACGATTTTCTTCTTGATTTCTCGTAGAATTTATCTGGCAATCTATTAATTTTATCATTTTTCGATATGTATAATTCATTTCTTACTTCAAAGTTGGCTTTTTTCTTCGTTCACATACCGAGAGTGCTTCTTGTGATTGCAGTAGCTTCGAGAGTTCTGTTGTATTCGTTATTTCTTTCTTTCTCTATTCTATTTTCAATACTTTCGTGAGCAATTGTTATTCCTGGAATATTTTTCAAGAACAAGTGTTGCTGGTGGAATAGGTGAAACCTTGAAGACTTCGTCAGCATATTTCAAGAACGTTCAGGTCGGTAAGGCTGCCCTTATCCTCAATAATTACCTCATTTTCATTACACAAGCTTTTGCATTATTGTATAACAGCATTAATTTTCATTTGTTCACTAATTTGGATTTCTACCGTAATTATACGCCAGCATCGTATGGAGTAGTAATATGTAAGTTTTACGAATCTCTACTTATTATTATCTTCTTGGAATGAAGCAATGATTCTGATATACAGGGTGGTTGGTAACTGGTGGTACAAGCGGAAAGGGGGTGATTCTACGCGAAAAAAGAAGTCGAAAATATAGAATAAAAAATTTTTTTTTAATTTTTTTCTTTTTTTTTTTAATTTTTCCATCGAGACAACGATCTACAATGAGATCCGTTATAACGTACCGCGCGCGTACCGAGCGAAAATTCAAAGTCGATTTTCTCGAAAACAAAGCCTCGAACGAACAATTTTTATTCTATATTTTCGATTTCTTTTTTCGCGTAGAATCACCCCCTTTCCGCTTGTACCACCAGTTACCAACCACCCTGTATATTTTGCATGTTCATCTTTATCAAGCTATTGCCCTGAATGTTTTCGATTACTAGTAGGCTACAAATATTCATAGCAATATATATTCTTCATATTAAATATTTTACGTAAATTCCTTTGAAGCGATTTCTTTGGATGCATTAGATAAGAAAGCTTGAAATTTCTCTTTAAAATTTTACAGGATAAGGAGCTTCCTAAGAACATCTGTTCCACCGAGTACATATATTTGTCGTATCCTATAATCGACCGTATTGATATGTCGAAGATGTAGGGAAAAAGGGCCTTTCTTTAGGAATTTTCGGAACATTCCCAATGCTTTGGTCTAAACTATTCATTATAGCTGTACTTAAATAATAGAACTTGGAAGTAGTTGTTGAGATACGATCTGATTATGTTTGCCCGAGATTTGCGACAGTGGGCTTGGGCTCGAGGTGACACAACTGGTCGCCGAACGTAGCCACGGTCACGGGACGAACGTTTTTACCTAACAGAAGAAGTACCAATATTGAGGGACACACGCTGTATTAACAAACAAGCTCCGGGCAGGAGCAATGTCAGCTCTACGCGGGTCTGCCTAGTAACGGCGCCTGGGATTTTGTCGATATCCCCGGTCAATATGTAATTGACAAATGTGATCTTATCAGTCTTTTATTCTTGTGATCACCTTGGAGAGTTTGCACGCATCGTCTTGTCAGTGAGTCAGAAAGATACCGTGCGTCACAGCTAACGTCACTTTGCGTTTCAAAATATATTCAATTGTACAAAGAGTTTTCCCGTTGACCGTGGATTCGTTATTGAACCTAAGAACATTGTCTTTAACATCTAGAGTGTCTAATCAGCACGTTTAATTGTCAAACTCTGTTAGATCAACATTTGTACATATAATTGTAAATATAATCTCCATTGAACAACTACGATGGCTTGTCCTAATGAAGATACGCAACGTGCCCCTAAAACTAGCGCCAACCCGAAAAAACCCGACAAATAAAATGTTGCAGATGTTCTGATTACTTAACAGTTGATAATAAGGATTTTATCTATCTACTATGACTCAAAATGATACATTAAATACACGAAATTTAGTTTTCCACGTTTGTATCGTTTGTATCAAATCAGTCTCATACGCACTGTTATGAAATTGAAACTTTAATGGAATCGAGTGAAATAACATAGAACAATGTATCTAACTCATACAAAATATGTCTTACACTAGATACACTTCATAATCATGTACATAGATATTAAAATTTCAGATTTTAAAATAAAAGATATTGTTTTATGACGCGGAAAGGAATATACAATTTTTAAATTGTAGAGGAATTCAGAAAATATGGAACAAAAATAATATTTTTCCGCCATAATAGTAAGCCTTGGTAGCATTATACCGAATTGATATGATCAAAGCAAGACACCCAAAAGAATCAAATATAAGAGAACCACTTTGTTCCGTACGAAGCCAGTTTCACTATAGACGTAAGTGGAAGTCGTACAGCGTATTGAACTATTACACATATTAACCTGCCACCCATGGAGAATACGTTGAAACGAAGCCACCTAAATGTATTCAAGAGTGATATTTCCATCTACAAACATCTTTCTAGCCTGTTTCACCCTCCTGCTTCCGCTTTGACATTCCCGTTAAACGAACGCAACTCCAAGTAATTACCAATCAAGGTGTCGGTTACCCGCTCAAAGGGTTAACTTAATCATTAACAGAACCGAAGATTTGCGTCTCTCGGGATATGGCTAGTCGAAATTGCCTTTAGTCACCAGCACGGTTGTGCTACCTCTGACCGGAATCTATCCAATTTCGCGTGTTTAAGAGAGTTCATGAACCATGAAGTCGAAACCTTGGACAAAATCAGAACAAAGCTTCCTTTTGATCAGCAGTGTTTTAGATTTTCCAATACTTCCCATAGTATTAAACATTTCTTCTACATAGAAGTTATATATTTTGTTTTGGATTTGAGGCAATTATTTTGTATTAGATTAGATTTGATTAAATTACACACCATTATTACACACGCAACACCGTTCGACATTTGCAATTTATTTTCAACGCAATTCGTTTGATTTATTATGAATTAGTTTAATTTCTTTTTCATTATTTTCTCTTCATTCATTTAGGTGATACGATATTGTGGACCTTGAAGGAATTCAAATATTTATAGCAGTATAATAACCAGACTGTGGATATTTAGACAGATTCATATTTTTGCAAATACAACCTACAGCAATGGGATCCAAGCAAAGATTTGTTTCAGTCGCTAAATATGTATTACAACGAATACCATATTTTCGGTATTTTATATAGTTTCGTATATTATGCGTGTTTCTTATATTTCTGCATCTATAAATGACTAAAAAATGCAGAAATATCTATCTGCACTCTAATGTTTATAATAAGCTACTTTGTATAAACCATGAAAATTTGTTTTTGGATAGTGGGCTTTTATATCTTCTATATCTTGACAAAACTACATTAATGTCTTTGCACATTATTCTTTTGCTTGAATCTTATTGAATTAAATCGATTTATGTATAGGAAAATTTTAATTTAAGTTCAGATACCTATGCAATTTTGAAATTGTCCAAATTCATGTTTAACTTCATTTGATGTAGACCAAGTGTAATTAAATTATATATTAGAAGCAAAAGATGTATTCCATTTTGTAAGCAATATATAATTTGAGATAGAATAATGTATTTAGAAACGAATTAAAGACTCTTCGTAATAAAGGTATGAAAATTATGCGTGCCTCTTGAAGTTTCTACGACGAAGCTGTACACAAACTAAACTTGGTGAAATTTTACATCAAAAGGGGTAACGCCCCTTTTGAGGTGTACACGCCGAAGAAATTGATTCAGTATATACTTGGTTTCCTGGTGTTTCGACGTCTCAAGACTCGAGTAGGTCTTCATCAATTATTATTTCACTATATTATTTCACACTCATAGAGTGAAAACAAAACTAAAAACCGAATCAGTCAATTTTTCCTATGATCACTAATTAATTAAAATAACGATGTATCTAGTATAAGAGTAACAATAAATCTTATACTAATATGTTTGATATTCTAATATTAAACATACATCAGGATACTATATTTTATTTATATTTTATTATATTTTATTTTCCATTTGCTCCGTGTAATTATAATAATAGATAATAAATTAATTTCAATGTCATCATTTATCTGTCTTGGAAGATGATTTAGATTCAAAGATTTTCCATCTTACAATGATTTTAAAGCAGCACTATCTATCATTTTACCACTACATGCCTTATAACAGATAAGCAATAAAATTTACTTTGCTAATTAAATTTAATGTAATTTAGTTAAACGAATTTTATAATTAAATAGTTAAAATTAAATTTTTAAATTTTTAAATAGTTTAAAATAGTTTTTAAATAGTTTTAAATACTTTTAAATTTTTAAATAGTTAAAATTAAATTGTTAAAAATTTAAATTTGGCTTGAAAAGGCCATGAAATTAATTTACACACCAACATACTTTTCTGATAAAAGTTTCAAACGATATTTTTACAATCAACGTTGCACTTTCTGTTTCAGCGACAGTAGTGATTTATTGGACGACACGGGAGACGATGCCAAATCTGTTCGCACAAACGACGATAGCAAAAAGTAAGTAAAGTATAACAAGAATATCTAACAAGCTATACGAATTTCATAAATAGAAAGATATTTAGATAGTCAAATTTGTCCAGCTTCGCTTTAATCGATATAGATTACTAAATGATATAATAATTTGTAATATTAACTTCTCATTCCTTTTCATCGCTAATAACTTATGCAAGCGGTTAATGCGGTTGTAAATGAGAGAAAAGAAGCAAATATTATGTAAAGTTACTATCCTTATTACGATCCGCGCATTCTATCCAGTGAAAGTTTAGTAGAACCTACATTACCCGAGTTACTTATGGCATGCGCTGTTCGACACATTTTGTTTCCATGCAAGAGGCAATTAAAGATATTTATTTTAATTTATTTTAAAAATATTAATATTCAAAAGGCACGACAACTGTTGAATAAAAATGTAATAACTCCTTCCTTGTTTCGCAATTTTATATTATCCTTTTAAGATTATAGGGGATTTAAGATTATATTAAAATTATATCCTTATAAGGGACCATCCCTAAATTTTCTGTTAATCGCTATTCAGATAATCGAATAACGAATTTCTATGGAAGAGACAAATATTTATTATCAATTATTTTATAAATATTGATATTTATTAGGAACAAGAGCTATTGAACAAAACTGTAATAATTCCTTTCATTGCCTATTATCGTTTTATAAGAGACAACCTCTAAATTTTCCATTTCGATATTCCGATAATTCATCATTCCGATAAAATGTATTTTAACCCCTTCCCGTTCCATTTAGTTCGACGAAACTCGGGTCCAAGCGGTAGACATCGACGCGCGCTAAACAGATCAGACTGATGCTCGTAAACAGTCGCAATACTTCACAAAACTTGTTATCAAATGTAATAAAGAATAGGTCTAGTATTCCTGGATCGTCGCTTACATTATTTAAGACAGATGCTTTTGTTCCATGATGTTCAGAATACTTCCAAGCTATCGGTGTGTTTTTTACTTTTTACCAAATCCATGATTGTCGTGTCGTACTTTCCTCTTCGCTACTCTCATGTATAATCATACGCCTTACACGCTTTGCGACTGGCATAATCACGTCACTGTCAGAGGATTCGTTATCACTGTCTTCATTTAACACTTTTGTATCTCCCATTTTGAAGGGGTTTCTTAAATTTTAATAATTTGACTGCTTCGTGACAGCAACGATAAGAATCGTGACTAACTGTCATGAGGCACTGACAGGAACTAACATTCAGTGACGATCGCAACGGGCAAAAAAACAGTCCGCGAGCTCGGCTTGTTATGTTTACGTTTGGCCCAAGTATCTGGTCGCGAGTCAGACTCGCGATATTTATGTTTGGGCCAAAATCTTCATCGCGAGTCTGACTCGATAAAGTACGGGAAGGGGTTAATAATCAAGATTCTATTATATGTATATACTCGAAAAGTATGATAAGTTAGGGGCTAAGGGGAATACGTAAAGCATGCACGAGTTGGTTTCAACGTAGCAAGAAACCTCATTATGGTACAAAGTTTAATCTTGGTCAGCGGTTATGTAGTATTATGTCAGGTATTGCCAAGGCGAGTGCCACCTTGACCTGCCTTGATTCTTTACTCTGGCTTCATTGACGACATCATTAATCCAATGTACGCCAGCGTAGATTAGAAAGACGACAAAAAGTGACAGCGCAGTTTATCTTCTATCTTGGGAATATTTAAACAGCCATTTTGCTCTGTAGTAAGTTTATTAATAGTAAATAGTACAGCCAGTTAACCAAATCATTAGTCGATTAAGGCTAAAAGTTTAAACCCGTATATTTCATTTATTCTTGCTCTTATATTATTATTATTAACTGATAGATAAATATACGTGTGGTTTTTAGACAATTGCGTATATTTATATATATTATATTTGTATGTCATAAAATAAATACCAAATACACAAATACTGGTTGTGTATAAAAGTTGGGGACAAAATTTACGAGCATGTACTCATCATACACAAGAAAAAGAATCTTAATATACGTGGATTTAAAAACGATTAGACTCGCTGTTTCAAGATGTTTTTGTCACTAAGACATTACCTTCACAGCATACATTCAATATGTCCTTCGTTCGTTTCAACACTTTAACTCGTTCCCTCATAGCAGCATGAACGCGTTGAAAGATCTTCGGCATTCCTCTGATCTCTTGGCAGCAGTTCGATTCGAATTATGTTAACTCATTTAACGAAGTAACCAGTTTGCTATATACTATACTTGTATACACTAGGCAACTCGTAATTCTGAAACATGGAAATTATAGATATAGAAATATAGGGACCAACCATAAACCTGTACTTTAAAGGAGAGATGTGAAATCATTTCCAGCGAGTGGGAATGACACGGTCATGAGATCCGAGATCATTTCGCGAAATTTCAAAATATTCAGGCTTCAAGTTTCAAATTAATTTGTTTACAATTACGAATGGTTAAAACCTGAAATCTGTACACATGAAAAGTTTTTATAATTTTCGCTTGGTACTTAGTTTTGCGACTGCTCAATGGATTAAGTAAGTTTTGCAACATTATTTTAATATACTAATATAACTAAACTAACATAAGTAAACATTTTGATAAGGATTTGATCTAACGAATTTTATAACAATATATAACTTATCACCGTGAAAGTAAACGTTGGTCACAGATTTATAATGAATATTAAAAATTGTATTATAAGATGTTAATTTAATTACCTAAATTCATAACTATACTGATAATACATTTTTTAATAAACCGTAAAACTGTTAATATCTATTGCATAAAGTGAGTACGATGTATTAATAATATGTAATAATTAATAATTTTCTAAACAAAACTTTTTATCGATTTTATTATTTATTATATTTATTGACCTTTAAATAAAATTAGTTTATTACATATGTGTCGCACACTCAGTGACGCGCTCATAAACTGACTTAAAATGATAGATGACAAAAGGAGGAAATAAACCAGTTACCAGTCGACTACTAGTCGCTCTTACTCGATGAAAATAAGATTGCACCTGCGCAATAAAAAACTACCATGCCCCCATCCCCGGAAAGGACTTCGACACCTCAATTATTGCTGGTCTCTATATTCCTATGTTCATGTTCTGAAACTAATGATTTCTATGGCGTGTTTATTAAAATTTTAAATGTTTATTAAGATTATTTAAGATTAAGATTTTTTTGTTTGCTTTGATGAGTACTAGATGCTCCTAAAGCTCATCCTCGACTTTCATATATACTCTGCATACAGCGTGTCTCATTTTTATTCATTCACGTAATTATCTCAAACTAGTCGTTATTCAAAAAAATGTTTCACGTAGAATTTGCTCTGTTTCAGGGGGAACATCTTACGATAAAGACAAGTGTAGATGGAGGTGCTTCCGAAATCTCTAGGTGATCTCTGTTTTTTCAAATGGAACTATATGCTTTCATTTAACCAATTGTATAGCTGATTCTGAGACAAATTCATTGATCTATAACACGTTGGTCATTGTAAGTCATGCAAGACCATTCATTGCCATTCAAAACTTACCTTCGTTAAACATTTTTAAAATTGTTCTCCAGCATTCGAAAGGACAGTCTTGGGCATTAACACGGTGATTTATTCTATCCTTAAATGATATCCTCTCAAAAGTTGCACATCTCAAGAACGATGTATGCGATCATTCATATTGTCGGGAGCAGTAGGTTCTTCTCGATAAACTTTTTCTTGTATAAAGCCTCAGAAGGAAAAATCTAAGATGTTAGATCTGGAAACCTTTGTGGAAATGAAATTTCACTTCTCCTTATTCAGAGGGAATATAAAGGCACGCATTAGGGACGCCTGCCAACAGATTAGATATGTAATTTTCGAGAAGGTGGAAGTCCTTTCGAATGCAAAATTTGGAAAATGTTTAACGAAGGTAAGTTTCAAAGATCAACATATTATAGATTAATGAATATACTTAGTTTCATTTGAAAAAACGATCATCACTTAGAGATCTCCGAGGCACGTTCATCTGCACCAAATTTGTGTTTATCATAATATTGTCCCATGGTAAAGTTGTTTCATCCAGAACGACTGATATTGTAATTCGTGATTTCTTTCTTTCAAAGCTATTTTTTCCGAATTTTTAAGATCATCAACATATTTCATTTAAAGGGTCCATGGACAAAAAGAGGAATATCTGTCGGGTTGGCATTAGACTTAGGTGCGTGTAACGTATCTTCATTAAGACAAGCCATCGTTGTTGTTCAATGGAGATTATATTTACAATTATAAGTACAAATGTTGATCTAACAGAGTTTGACAATTAAACGTGCTGATTAGACACTCTTGATGTCAAAGACAATGTTCTTAGGTTCAATAACGAATCCACGGTCAACGGGAAAACTCTTTGTACAATTGAATATATTTTGAAACGCAAAGTGACGTTAGCTGTGACGCATGGTATCTTTCTGACTGACTGACAAGACGATGTGTGCAAACTCTCCAAGGTGATCACAAGAATAAAAGACTCATACGATCACATTTGTCAATTGCATATTGATCGGGGATATCGACAAAATTTCAAGCGCCGTTACTAGGCAGACCCGCGTAGAGCTGACATTGCTCCTGCCCGGAGCTTGTTTGTTAATACAGCGTGTGTCCCTCGATATTGGTACTTCTTTTGTTAAGTAAAACGTTCATCCCGTGACCGTGGCTACGTTCGGCGACCAGTTGTGTCACCTCGAGCCCAAGCCCACTGTCGCAAATCTCGGGCAAACATAATCAGATCGTATCACAACTACTACTTCTAATTTCTGTTATTTAAGTACAGCTATAATAAATAGTTTAGACCAAAGTATCGGGGGTCTTCCCAAAATTCCAAAAGAAAGAAAAGAAAGGCCCGTTGTCCCTACATCTCCGATCATATGTAGCGTATATCAAGATAAATTCAACAATCTACAACATCATAGCCTTCAAGTGATGTTGAATGAAAAAATTAAATTTAGGAGAGGTTCGGCAAATTAGTACTCTTTGTTTTGTGCGCAAACTGTTTATGCTACGACAAATGTACAATATGATTTCTGTTGCGTTTAAGCTATTTTCGAATACATAATATAAAATATTTCCCTGTGTGTCCGATCTTCGTTGGAGAAATCGTAGGACATATTGCATCTACTTGCTTTCACAGGATTTGTGAATGTCGATATCGTCGCTAAATGACACAGTCAAGTTTATAATGAAATTTCTACAACGCTAAGAAATATGCATGAAAGATAAATATATAGTGACAAGATGAATTTTAGTCTTTTAACAGTGAATAATGTCAAATATAATAGGTACTATAAATTTCACATTCTAAATGTCATTATACGTTATTCAAATTTCTAATACTTATATCCCATAAAATAGTAAAAGTACTCGTAGGCGAAGAGATAATTATTCTTTATATCTATAAGGTTCATTTTGAATTCTTCGTCATTTTAATACACATTTTCGAACATTTTCAAAGTGATTAAGATAAACGAAACTACCCTCAATATGCAATATTGTGGTATTTCATGTATTTCTATATTGTGGCAATTACAACATTAATTATATATTTCATTACATATTTTAGTGTAATTTAAATATATAGTATTTAATCAAAGAATTTTTAACTTAAAATGTGATCCGCATGAATAAAAGATCAACTGAAATCAACTCCGCGTTAAACATGTTAAACAAACACATACGCATGTAACGAAATTATGATTAAAAAATTAATTTAAAGTATCAAACAACGAGATAAAAAATATATAAATTATTAATCATAGATTATTCAAGTTGATATCATAACATTATGACGGCATGAGTATAACTGGTTATTACACAAACTATTTATATTTGTAATGTAAATTGGTTTATATCATGTAAAGGTCATTTTGTTCATAGATCATATCATTAGATATCATTGAGGATATATGTAAATTGACTTTTCTTTTTACGTGTATCAATTTTTGCTAGATGCTTTCTCTTATATGATCTTAAACTGATCCTCGATTTATACACAAACAAATATAAAATAATAAAACTTTAACTATAACGATGGATAGTGAATCATATATAATGCTATCATTGATATTATTATTATTATATATTATATTATTATATATATGATACTATTATTTTAGTATAATACATATATAATACGTATATTTATATGGATATATGTATGGGTATGTAATATAACTATATTATGAGATATTAACGCATCTAGTACATAACATTATAAGATATTGCTTTGTCGGATGAGTCTGAAGCCTTTCACGTTTTTACGCAGAAACTACAAAAATTTTACATGGATAGAATAATGGCGCTACTTAATACATAGTAGAAGATTATCGAACAGAATAGTACATATTTAGTTTAATTCTCTTGTTACAAAGAGTTGGAATAAAGTTTATAATTCACACTAGAAAAGATGCAAAACTTATCCGACAATCCAACATATATACCGAATAGATGATACCCAATTAAGAGCATAACAAATTGTTTTTGCATAATTTATTATGCACAGAAAAAAAATTTCTTTAAATTCATTGATCCACTGAGATAATTGACAGAACGTATGCATAAATTACTTGTTTAAAACCTCCCTAGATGTGGTTCTTGTGTGTTCTGTACTTATTACAATTACGCAAAGTACAAAAAGTTGTTGAAACAAAAGATATCTAACTTTAGTGGTACTATTTAAATCTGTAATGATGCTAATTTGTACATCATCCTATTTAATACTCTTAGGCTAGTTCGATACCTTTTATATATACATATATCATGAAGAAACAAAATTCCAATGTACGATAAGCTAATCATAAGCACGATAATACATTATAGACTCTTAAATGTTATCAAAATTTACGAATAAGAAGTAAAATACCCAAGGAGGAACAGGAACCATTAGAAGATGCCTTTAACTTCCCTGAATCTTTAACCACTAACAAGAGAATCAATTATTAATTAACTTTCTCTCTCGCAATGATGATTACAGCATGTAAGTAAACATGGTTGCGTAAGAACGTAAGAGTGAGAAACGAAGCTTAATCGATACCTAGGCAAGGATTAAAATCATATTAAAATGTGTTATACGCGACTGTTGACCGAGCTTATAGTCCAGGACATTACAATGATCGCATGTTTTTTAAATTAATAAAGCGGCCCGCGACCCGTAAACCAAAACTGGTTTCTTGTAGCCGCGACTTCCGCTCGGCAATTGATCGCTACAGGACATGAATGCGAATTCCTGTTAGACAAATCACCGATGTTCGCTCACAAAAGCGCCATTTATTAGCTGAATCGCCTTTATAATTTATTCGCCGTGAGACGGGTCACGACTCTGAAGAAGATGACAGAGGCTTACGAGGAAGAAGAACGAGAAATTTAATGTACCAATGACCTCGTGCGATTTTTTCCTCATCGACGGATCAACTATCGCGAGGAGTTTCTTACATTTTGGTATTTCTTCTTACTAGATTCTTGGATGTTGAAAATATACGTACATTCACGTTCATAAATATTAGGACATTTGTTTGGCTTCGTAAGAAACATAATAACCGAAATATAAAATTCTATACTTATGTAGCAAGAACTTTTAGAAACTATTGACAGGTTTAAGTAATAAGAATTATAGAAGAATATAGATTATGCGCGTCTGTGGATGTAGAAGACGTCGTTCGAACATTTGTTTCTTTTGTTTTTAAGACGCAGGTGTACTCGAACGACGAAGACAGGAGAGTGACAAATGTGTACGTTACTATTATTATACAGGGTGGTTGGTAACTGGTGGTACAAGCGGAAAGAGGGTGATTCTACGCAAAAAAAGAAATTGAAAATATAGAATAAAAATTTTTCATTTGTGGCTTTGTTTTCGAGAAAATCGACTTTGGATTTTCGCTCGGTACGCGTGCACTTTATCTCGTCTTGTTATAACGGATCTCACTGTAAATTTAAAAAAAAATTAAAAAAGAAATAAAAAGAATTTTTTGTTCTATATGTCGGGTTATCATTAGGATTTAAGGCGCGTAACGATTCTTCGTTTGAGTTAGCCATCGTTTTACGAGACAGAGATTATATTTACGCGAATATACAAGATTTTACAAAATATTATGAATATTGAGTTTAATGAATGATAAGATTAACAGACGATAAGTTTAACTAATAATTAGATTAAAGAATAATAAGTTTAACGAATAATAAGAGTAACAAATAATATGTCTTACGAATAATAAATTTAACGAAAAAAAATGAGATTAACGATTAATAGGTTTTACGAATAATGAATTTAATTAACGCTATTAACAATGTTCCTAGGTTCAAACGAATCCACGGTCAACGGGATAACTCTTTACTATGCGTAGAATAATTTTAAACACAAAAAAAATACGATTGCTGAGACACTCGGTAAACTGCTCGATGTATCACTTTCCAAGGCGATCACACGAATGAATATCTGATGAAAATCTTTTTCGCTATACGACTGCATTTGTTTGTTATATGCTCGCTGAAGGCATAGAGAAGGTTCCAATCGTTGTTGCTAGGCAATTTCTGTCAAAAGTTTGTTGTATACTCTTTGGAAACATCGAGAAAGATCCAAACGCCGTTGCTAGGCAGTTTCTGTCTGGAGATTGATTCCTAATACAACGTGTGTCCCATTATATCGACATCTCTAAAGTACAATTCTATGTGATTTCTAGGGAGAACAATACAACCGATCCACACCTTCGTCAGGCAAAACGTTTATCCCGTGACCGTGGCTACGTTCGGCGACCAGTTGTCACCTCGAAGCCACTTTCGCTTTCACAAATATCAAACAATTACAAATGACAATTGCTTAATTACAGTTATGATAAAATCTAGGCTAAAGCATTAGAAGGCTTCCTCAAAATTGCAAAGGGAAGGCTCCGGTTTTCCTTTCATCTCCGACATATATTTTCAACTTCTTTTTTCACGTAGGATCACCCCCTTTTCGCTTGCATCACCAGTTAACAACCACCCTGTATTTTATATCTTATATTTTATATCTCGTCATTGTATTTTGCTCTTGTAGCTAGTTACTCTCTATAACTGGTTTATAAATCTGAATCCTATATATAAAAATTATAAAGTTATACAAACATAAAAATTCCATTGAAAAAATTTCAGATGAATTACACAGAAAACTTTGTGACGCCTGTCTAAAACTTACGGCAAAATACACGTACAATAGGAAAATGAATAATACGAATGTAAAGATTGAATAATGAAATAGAACTCGAGGATTACGATATATACGCGATAAGATTTTTAATACGACAATAATTCGCTTTGATAATTTTCTAATGATCATATTACATCATTCACAAGGGTTTCGACACTCGTAAACGAAGATTTCAAAGTTGTTTTCTGAAATAGAGTATGTTGGGAATAAAAAATATAGAATAGAAATGATATTTTAAAAATGGCACGAAAAATACTTTAACGTCTTTGAAATTTTGAAATTTATTAATTCGAATTATATTTAGCTTGCTGCATGTATATGTTTAAACTTATATTATAATACTTTATCACAAGGGTGAATATAACGTATAAGAAGTGAATATTCAATTAATTGTTAAGATTTTTAAAAAAATTTTTATAAAGCGATTTTTAATAATTTTTTATATTACTATTTTATAGGCAATAATAATAAAAGCCTGTAATAAGAATTTTGGAATTAATAAATTCCACAATATGGACACGAATGATTTATTTGACCACTCAACATAATTAATTAGAATCGGAAATCATTCTTGCGAGTTGTGATTTATGACTCATAAGTACACTCTAGTTTTTATTTCGAAGAACTGTGGTAGTAATTATAAAAACATACAATTTTTCAATTTAAATCTGGATTTAGAAATAATTTTCCCCACAGATATTTTTTGGATTTGCAAACTAATCCGTTTGAGACGGATATTTCTTTTGAAATTAACTATATTTCATTTTAATTAAAAACAACGTACACATATCGGAGATAGTTTTTAAAATAGTTCATAGTTCATATCATGGAATCGCATGACTTCATATAAATGGGTTTCAGTGATGTTAGGACACCTCTAACAATTTAGCAGTGTTTTTAAAAATTACTTTTAGCTATATCATCTCATTAGACTGAAAAGGATTAAGCATCAGTATAAAAAAATGCAAAAGTTCATTTAGTAATGAGAGCTATGTTGAACCTAATTCATACTACTATCTTTCTCAAAATCACTGAATCATAGAATATATGCTAATATTTTCTCTTTCGTATTATCTTCTAGGCAAAATCACAGCGAAATCGAGAAAAGACGAAGGGACAAGATGAACACTTATATCACCGAGCTTTCAGCGATGGTACCGATGTGTCACGCGATGTCTCGTAAACTCGACAAACTGACCGTGCTGAGGATGGCTGTGCAGCACTTGAAAACCATATTAGGCGCTGTTACCTCATACACGGAAGGTCATTATAAGCCAGCGTTTCTCAGCGATCAAGAGCTTAAGACGCTCATACTTCAAGTGAGTTCGATCAAAAATTTACTATCCCTTCACCAGCTGATCATAGATTTTCATTCTAGAAAGTTTGTTATTTAGAATGTCTGATGTAGAATGTAGATGATGTTTGGTTCAATTTAATTCAAACAGGCCTATCATCGAGCTATAGGTGTTTACAACTTCATGGAAAATTTAGATATACAAAAATAACCAGGACATATACAGGGTGGTTGGTAACTGGTGGTACAAGCGGAAAGGGGGTGATTCTACGCGAAAAAAGAAGTCGAAAATATAGAATAAAAATTTTTCGTTCGAGGCTTTGTTTTCGAGAAAAGCGACTTTGAATTTTCGCTCGGTACGCGTGCACTTTATCGCGTCTCGTTATAACGGATCTCACTGTAAATCGTTGTCTCGATGGAAAAATTAAAAAAAAAAAAATTTTTATTCTATATTTTCGACTTCTTTTTTCGCGTAGAATCACCCCCTTTCCGCTTGTACCACCGGTTACCCACCACCCTGTATAAGATATAAAAAATATAGAAAATGTTCAAAGTAAAACACTTGCTATAATATTTCAGGAGTGAAACAAACATTTCTTTAGATTCTATATTTTACAGCTCTACTATAGTTCGTATAAATATGAATTTATATAAAAATTCGCTGCTTAACTGTTATTCTTTGGAAAGGATGATAGAAAAATGCAAATTCAAATTCATGCGAACAGAACTAAAGAAAGCGGAGATTTCTTTCACATATCACATATTATAACGAATATTTTACATTGAAAATATTTGATATATTTTTACGTATTATACACATTGTGTGTATCGTTGTATCTTCAAATGTCCCATAAATGCTTCAAAATCCGACATCTGTCTATTATATTTTGCGATTTTTGTAGCGCTGATCAGGCTACCCGATGTTCTTCTCTTGTTATGATTTTAAACTGATAACATCGTATAATTCTGCAAATTAATATTTTTAAAAAAGTGACAATAAATAACACTATATAATAATGAATTACACGCACGTGTGTATTATATCCTTAGAAATAGAAATCTTAGCAACATCGCATCATTTATTTCACTGAATCTAAAACTTAATGAACTGAATCGAATGCAAGTAAAATGATTAAAAATTGAGACATTGAAAGCAATAGCAGACTAAATCACACTGCTTCTAAACGTGAGATTATAGTATTGATTTATTTCCAATAAGCTGTATTAATCATAGAAAAGTGACGGAATTCATTCTTTCCTAAATAAAATCCAGATAATGTGATGAAATCAATTGTGGTGCTGAATATTTCCTGTTTACTGTCTATTTTAGACAACGAATTACTCAGATTGTTGAGTATCGAGATTAATCTGCCTTTACTCTCAATTTGTATCCATATAAGTGAAGTTACTGGAAATCATTTGAAATCAAGTAATGTAATTTCAGGTATTGTTACCATACAAAGAAAGTTACTCAATTTAAAATTATTCTTTGAAATGGGAAATAGATATCTAAAGTTACGCATACCTAAATTTGAAGCACAATCAGTTTACATACAGAAACTAGTTTTAGCAAGCGTGAAACTAGAAATAACGAAATAAATTTTTGAATGATCGTAGAAATATAGCCGCAAGAGTATATCAAAGGATTACGACCTCATATAAATAAGCAATGTGACGTTGTAATTTCACATCGATGACCTCGTGCGATTCAGCAGATGAATATTTCTAGTGATGCAATGCAGACAAGTATACAAACTCGCTATTACATGCTTGCGTGTTACATCATTAGAAATAGAAACATAAACCTGTCGAATGCGAACAACGTCACTAATGCGAAATCGCAACGATGTCTTTCATCGCTTGTCGACGCTGGAAATGCTATAGTATCGATGATAATAATCGATAATTACCGATATACATATTATTGATAACTTATCAATAGACTATAGTATTTGTGCATTTTCAAGAAATTTAAGGTTCCAAAAATCTACAGAATGCACATAATATGCAAAAATATATGAAACGTCCAAAATAAAGTATTATGATGTTTAGCAAACACTTAGTAGATAGAACTCATTAATAGACTATAGTATTTGTGCAATTTCAGGAAATTTAAGGTTCCAAACATCTACAGAATGCATATGGCATGCAAAAATATATGAAGCATTCAAAATAAAGTATTATGATCTTTAGCAAACACTTAGTAGATAGAACTTATCAATAGACTATAGTATTTGTGCATTTTCAGGAAATTTAAGGTTCCAAAAATCTACAGAATGCATATGATATGCAAAAATATATGAAACGTTCAAAATAAAGTATTATGATGTTTAGCAAATACTTAGTAGATAGAACTCATTAATAGACTATAGTATTTGTGCATTTTCAGGAAATTTAAGGTTCCAAAAATCTACAGAATGCATATGGCATGCAAAAATATATGAAGCATTCAAAATAAAGTATTATGATCTTTAGCAAATACTTAGTAGATAGAACTTATCAATAGACTATAGTATTTGTGCATTTTCAGGAAATTTAAGGTTCCAAAAATCTACAGAATGCATACGACATGCAAAAATATATGAAACGTTGAAAATAATGTATTATGATCTTTAGCAAATACTTAATAAATAGAACTCATTAATAGATTATAGTATTTGTGCAATTTCAGGAAATTTAAGGTTCCAAACATCTACAGAATGCATATGGCATGCAAAAATATATGAAACGTTGAAAATAAAGTATTATGATGTTTAGCAAACACTTAGTAGATAGAACTTATCAATAGACTATAGTATTTGTGCATTTTCAGGAAATTTAAGGTTCCAAAAATCTACAGAATGCATATGATATGCAAAAATATATGAAACGTTCAAAATAAAGTATTATGATGTTTAGCAAATACTTAGTAGATAGAACTCATTAATAGACTATAGTATTTGTGCATTTTCAGGAAATTTAAGGTTCCAAAAATCTACAGAATGCATATGGCATGCAAAAATATATGAAGCATTCAAAATAAAGTATTATGATCTTTAGCAAACACTTAGTAGATAGAACTTATCAATAGACTATAGTATTTGTGCATTTTCAGGAAATTTAAGGTTCCAAAAATCTACAGAATGCATATGATATGCAAAAATATATGAAACGTTCAAAATAAAGTATTATGATGTTTAGCAAATACTTAGTAGATAGAACTCATTAATAGACTATAGTATTTGTGCATTTTCAGGAAATTTAAGGTTCCAAAAATCTACAGAATGCATATGGCATGCAAAAATATATGAAGCATTCAAAATAAAGTATTATGATCTTTAGCAAATACTTAGTAGATAGAACTTATCAATAGACTATAGTATTTGTGCATTTTCAGGAAATTTAAGGTTCCAAAAATCTACAGAATGCATACGACATGCAAAAATATATGAAACGTTGAAAATAATGTATTATGATCTTTAGCAAATACTTAATAAATAGAACTCATTAATAGATTATAGTATTTGTGCAATTTCAGGAAATTTAAGGTTCCAAACATCTACAGAATGCATATGGCATGCAAAAATATATGAAACGTTGAAAATAAAGTATTATGATGTTTAGCAAACACTTAGTAGATAGAACTTATCAATAGACTATAGTATTTGTGCATTTTCAGGAAATTTAAGGTTCCAAAAATCTACAGAATGCATATGATATGCAAAAATATATGAAACGTTCAAAATAAAGTATTATGATGTTTAGCAAATACTTAGTAGATAGAACTCATTAATAGACTATAGTATTTGTGCATTTTCAGGAAATTTAAGGTTCCAAAAATCTACAGAATGCATATGGCATGCAAAAATATATGAAGCATTCAAAATAAAGTATTATGATCTTTAGCAAATACTTAGTAGATAGAACTTATCAATAGACTATAGTATTTGTGCATTTTCAGGAAATTTAAGGTTCCAAAAATCTACAGAATGCATACGACATGCAAAAATATATGAAACGTTGAAAATAATGTATTATGATCTTTAGCAAATACTTAATAAATAGAACTCATTAATAGATTATAGTATTTGTGCAATTTCAGGAAATTTAAGGTTCCAAACATCTACAGAATGCATATGGCATGCAAAAATATATGAAACGTTGAAAATAAAGTATTATGATGTTTAGCAAACACTTAGTAGATAGAACTTATCAATAGACTATAGTATTTGTGCATTTTCAGGAAATTTAAGGTTCCAAAAATCTACAGAATGCATATGACATGCAAAAATATATGAAACGTTGAAAATAAAGTATTATGATCTTTAGGAAATACTTAGTAAATAGAACTCATTAATAGACTATAGTATTTGTGCATTTTCAGGAAATTTAAGATTCCAAAAATCTACAGAATGCATATGATATGCAAAAATATATGAAACATTCAAGACAAAGTATTATGATGTTTAGCAAATACTTAGTAGATAAAACTTATCAATAGACTATAGTATTTGTGCATTTTCAGGAAATTTAAGGTTCCAAAAATCTACAGAATGCATATGATATGCAAAAATATATGAAACGTTGAAAATAAAGTATTATGATCTTTAGCAAATGCTTAGTAGATAGAACTGTTCGACTCTCATTTCTATAGTTCTGTTCATAAGAATATAGGGTTGTGTAAACATCTGCAGTCTATTTTAATAATACTGTAGTATCGTAAATATAATAATTAGTTTACTAATAATAAATGGATTAAACAGAAAACAATGGTTATTTAACATGAACTAATCGTAACAAGGTATTATAATTAATTAACAACTCTCGTTAACACAGATTGAACTCTCTCTCAACAACTCTAACAACACTATCTCGACAACGCAATCCGCACTCCCTGGCTTCTCAACTCATACTGTCGTTAATTCGTTTATGTCCCTTAGCAACCCTTTGTCTTTTGTCTTAGCCTCATATCTTTTGTTTAAGCCCCATCATGCACATGCTCAGCAACCGCTTGTTTATAATTTGCACGATATCCCCCCCCCCCCCTAGGCACCTCGTCCACGATATTACAATACTTTCTATATGTTGGTTATACAGGGTGGTTGGTAACTGGTGGTACAAGCGGAAAGGAGGTGATTGTACTCGAAAAAAGAAATGGAAAATATAGAATAAAAATTTTTTTTTTTAATTTTTCCATCGAGACAACGATCTACAGTGAGATCCGTTATAACGTACCGCACGCGTACCGAGCGAAAATTCAAAGTCGATTTTCTCGAAAACAAAGCCTCAAACGAAAAATTTTTGTTCTATATTTTCGATTTCTTTTTTCGCGCAGAATTGTACCACCTTTCCGCTTGTACCACCAGTTACCAACCACCCTGTGTATTTAAGATATCGCTAAGGTGCATGCATGACCGGCACAAAATAATTGAAGCAGAATGTAAGTCAAAAGTTTGGAGGCTACAATTTCGAGAAATAATAACTTTCTTAACCCTAAGATGCTATATGATCTTGAATTCTATAGACATTTTTTGCTTCTCCCTTAAGCGACTTGGGATTAAGTAAGTAATTATTATGTTCATAGTATTATTCCTTTACGGTATCGAAACTATGATCAACTATGCCTAAAAACGACAGTTATAATTATAATATTCTTATTTCTCGGAAAAATGTAGGATAAAGTTTGTTTCCCCAAAAAAGCAAAGTGTGTTGTAAACTTCTGAACGGCAGTGTACACTTTACGCGGTCAATTAAATTCAATTTACCGATATCTCGACGATATTATCAATATAACGAGCTGTTCATAAAATTTCAAACTATCAATATTTATTAATAAGAAATCAGTATCATTAATAGCCGGAGATTAAATACTATAAGATGAGAAAATACAATAGATGACCATGAAAATTCGGTAAATAAAATATTAGAAAATTTCTTCCTTGATCGTTAACGATTTCAAAATATCGTCATTAAAAAGGAAAAAGGAACTAAATAAAAAGGTACTAATAATGATGACATAATACGCATCGAGTCGCGGTTGATAGCGTTATTACGACGATTGCAAAAGGCGCGCGAGACGACTATCGTTCAGCTAAAAGTCTGAAAGCGACCGATTCCGACGATGAGATTATACGCCATTACTGATTCCGTATTCGGAAAACCAGATAGCAGATACGATTGTGCATACCATTCAGGTAAGACTTCCTGGTATTTCAGAATCACTTGCGTAATTCGAATAGCTCGATTTGTACGCCGCACCGCGCCGGCGTACAAGATACGCTGACAATTTCCTTGAACTTTTTCATCCGGTGGAATGATTTTTCGCTATAAATCGCCTGTTTTCTCGATAAAAAAGGTGACGCGGCCGATTTACTTGGCGGTAAAATTGCAATTTTCTATCAAAGGGTGATTCGGTCGCGATCCTTTACTCGAATCGTTTCACTTTCCTCCTCGTTGGTGAGTTCGGTTTCCCATGCGAGGTCGCATGTGTGATCGCGTTAAAGCCAAAGTCATTAATCCGCTAATTGGAAGTAATGCGGGGGAAAAGTTTTTGCGTCACTTGTAAAAGGCCGTCCGTGCGTTTTGCAATCGGTTCGTATGAGACTGACTCTGTGTGTCTAATAACCGTGTGGCTAACCTTTCTCCAGCGTGCTACACATTTTTCACAGAGATCGGTCTCGTGACGGGTGAAAGAGAAGGGTTCGAATCATGTAGATGTGCAATTACGCCGTTGATAATACGTTTGCTGTTGCCGTTTACATCGATCGCGCTTCTGATGATCGATTATCGACGGATTTCGCATCATCAAACAGGTTGCTATTTGTTAATAATTCCCGCGGAACCAGCGATCTTTGTGGCAAATATTCTGCAATTAAACTAGGAAATCATATTGTTATTAAATTACGGATCCATACGCAACTTTGTATTTTTATGAACAGAAATAAACGAAAAATAGAGTTTGCGCAGAAATTTGTTTTATTCAGTAATTATCATAACGACTACAATACTTTATACGTTTTACATATTTTTACGATATACATTCTATGTTTCCTTGCATATTTTTATATATCTATTAAATTGTTATACATTACTATGCAAAATACTACTACTAATACTACAAAATAATACTAACATTGATAACTGATCATATTTTGAAGAAATGTTTTTCCGCATAATGTTATATAAAAGCGAATCGTTAGATGTTCACTTTATGGTGTCACTTGTTTTGTAATTTTTCCTGGTTCGCAAATTTTATAGGAGCAGGTTTAATAAATGGAATTGTAGATCGAAGATTCTAATATTTAATAATATTTTGAGTGATATTTTAAAATACTAAAAATAAATAGCATAGAATAAGTTGATTGAAAAATTATTTGACAAAGTTTTCGACGAAACCAAAGCAGATGTGTTCGACGTATCAATTATTTCGAATTAAGCATTTTTCTAAACAACACTTTTTAAAAAGCAACAGCTGATTAAAAATAATATCAAATACCTTTATATTCGTTTATAAAAATAAAACATTTCCGTTTGGTAGATGGTCTGAGACTTTCGTATAGTATTAGGTTGTCCGAAAAGTTTCTTTCGTTTCATAAGGTGATAATAAGTTTTCTTTTTTTTTTTTATTTAATTCTTTACATTCACAATTTGTCCAGTTTGGACATTTGGTTAAATTTTTTAGCTGTTTGATTATCATATTTCGTTCTATTTCTATTATTATGTTCGTGCGTAATTCAATAAACTAATAGAAAACAAAAGATATTGTGCGTCTATTATTTCCTTATAAAACGAAAGAAACTTTTCGCACAACCTAATACTATACGGATCATTACGATAGAAAAAAGGAATATTATCTTACTTTAAAAAGTAATTACTTGAAAATCGTTCGCGTAATTAGTTAACTAATAACTAGTCTTGGGAATTTTTGAGTTATTATTTGGTTTTTACACGACATAAGAATAGATATCGGGCAACACATAAACTTTCATAACGTGTTACATTACCCGTCAGTTAAATGTTAATTGAAGCACATTTTTATCGCAAATGCGATAGGCAAATATGGAATAGAAAAAATTTTATTATATAAAATATATAACGAAAAGCTTCTTTTATAAAAGAACAAAATAGAAGATAAGAAAATATCTGCAGCAGTGAAGAATCCAAATTATTTAGTGATTCTCAATGTGATAGGTATTAATTTAGATTAGAAGCAATATCATACGTGTACAAGTATACATACATACGACTTTACCTGACTCGTAGACCAAAATCTGAAAAAGAAAAAGTCTTTCTTACTATTAATTTAAGTGTCATGTTTGAACTTTTCAATTCTATTTCCATTATTTTATGCTTATGGTGGTTATAAAACCACTTAATAAATTTGTTTTATAAATCAAAAAGTATATGATTTTTGTCCTCCTATTTATGTACGTTATACGTACTTGTAATCTAGTTTATTAAAAGAAATTTATATATATTTATATATAAAGAAATTTTTAACGATATCGGGTTCTAAATATACAAAAGCACTGTATATTGATAACAAACTTTGCAACAAAGCCTAATCAAAGATAATACTTCAATTTCTAAGAAAAAGAAAAGATATTAATCGTAGTTTTAAATACTAAACTCTGAAGCGTTTTATATGCAACAAAGATTCGATTTTGTCATCGAGTTCCTGTTTTTTATTCAATTTTTTAACATATTAGTGTTTAGAATACCGAGTGAGATAAACGAAAATGTTCTTTTACATAAAATCATTTAATACTGTATACATAGCAATTATCATTATTAATAGTATTTTACGTGTTAATTGTAAATTACTTAAACTGATAAACGAAAGGTAACTCTTCCTCTTATCTTCGTGAAGTATAGTTATCTTACTATTTTTATTACTTATCCACTTCCTTTATCACGGGTGACTCGTATTGCTTAGCTGGTTAGTCTATTATACTATTCTTAATAATAGAATTTAACGAATTAATTTTTGTACTTTTGTTACGTGAAAAATCTACAACAAAAATTAGCACCATATGAGATAACATTATATACATATATATGTCGGGTTATCGTTAGACTTAGGGCGTGTAACATATCTTCATTAGGACAAGCAATTACAATTATAAGTACAAATGTTGATTTAACAGAGTTTGACAATTAACCGTGGTGATTAGACACTCTTGATGTCAAACACAATGTTCTTAGGTTCAATAACGAATCCAACGGTCAACGGGGAAAACTCTTTGTTCAATAGAATATATTTTGAAACACAAAGTGACGTTAGCAGTGACGCACGGTATCTTTCTGACTGACTGACAAGACGATGCGTGCAAACTCTCCAAGGTGATCACAAGAATAAAAGACTGATACGATCACATTTGTCAATTGCATATTGACCGGGGATATCGACAAAATCCCAGGCGCCGTTACTAGGTAGACCCGCGTAGAGCCGTCATAGCTCCTGCCCGGGGCTTGTTTGTTAATACAACGTGTGTCTCACAATATTGGCACGTCTCTGTTAGGTAAAAACGTTCATCCCGTAACCGTGGCTACGTTCGGCGACCAGTTGTGTCACCTCGAGCCCAAGCCCACTGTCGCAAATCTCGGGCAAACATAATCAGATCGTATCACAACAACTACTTCTAATTTCTGTTATTTAAGTACAGCTATAATAAATAGTTTAGACCAAAGTATCGGGGGTCTTCCCAAAATTCCAAAAGAAAGGCCCGATGTCCCTTCATCTCCGACAGATATATATATAATTATATTAATAATATATAATATATACCACATATTGTTATAGTTAAGTATGACGTAAAGTTAAGTTGAGTACGATTTAAAAACAACCGACAAGGTTTAGATTAAACTAGATTTTAATTCATGCTGCATTTTTATTTGAAACAATAAATCTTGTAAGATATCAATAATTCATTTTCTAGAATGATCAATGAATACTTTCAGTAGCATAGTTCAAGGTTTATGTTTAGCAGAAAAATTTTACATCGAATTATAATCTTCGCAAGTCATTTTGAAATTCTATAAACTTCTAATATTGCTCAAAACCTGCGTCAAAAGCGAAATTATATAATATTTTCTAATTGCGCTCGTCACCTAGGATATCATCAATTATTTTATAATTACCCTC
This sequence comes from Bombus huntii, assembly GCF_024542735.1. Classification (NCBI taxonomy): domain Eukaryota; kingdom Metazoa; phylum Arthropoda; class Insecta; order Hymenoptera; family Apidae; genus Bombus; species Bombus huntii. The sequence goes on from NC_066238.1 coordinate 25,011,838, forward strand.
AATATCTAGGAAGCTAGCAATTATTTTGTAATCGTTCGCGATATCTAAAAACTGCCAATATCGGGGAAATTGTGACAGACTTGAAATATTTTCTGATTGTTCTCAATACCTATGCATTTACCGATTACCCTCCAATTATTCTTAACGCCTAGAACATTTTTTAAACGCTTCTTTGAAATTCCATGAATCCTTAACTGAACACCATACTAAACTCAAAGTTATGAATAATTTCGAAATTATTAAATTGGGGATGTTTGTGCATTTATAGAAAATTTAAATGCACTTACAAGAGAATCATCAAAATAAGTGATTTCGTTACAATATTAGCGGATGAAAGAAATTTTTATGTAAATTCCATTTTCTGATCCGAATTTATAAAAATCTAAGTTTGGTTAAATCCGCAGTTTACTATTAATTATTCTTAAGACTTAAACAGTCTTCGACTATTTCTTCGTTATCCTCAATCCAACTGCATTCTTTAAATTTTCGAACAAATCGTATTTTCCTATCATTAGAAAATTTCGTGAATTTTGAAGGAAATAAGAAAGAATCGTTACTAATTATATAAATTCAATAATTAATAAATAATAAATTAATAACTATTAATTTCTCGTTTAAATGCTATGAAAAAAATATTCTTAAAACATGAAGTGTTCTTTTCTTGGTTAAAGCGAGAGGAAGATTGAACAATAAAACGTTCAAGGGCCGCAACAGGTTCATATCTTTGTTCTAAAAAATCCTTTAGTACCTTTCTTTCGTATCTCTGAAGTTTAGTATGTACAATTTATCAAGACTTTTCTGTATATCCAGTAGATAGCTATGCCAAAATAGACCACTGATTTCGTTAAAACATTTTCGACGCCAGGCAAGCTTGTGAATATCTCCCTTGATCCTCAAACGACAAAGATCGAGTCAATTTTGATTCATGTAGGATAGTTTACGTTTATTATTTCCTACGTTACATTTACATATTGTTACTTTATCAGACTATATTAAATTTAATTGTCACATAAGGGTAACAAACTTCTTAGTTCTGTTCTTCGCTTTATCGCTACAAAGTAAAATAATCAACTCTCAGTGGAATAATAATCCAGTTTCCACTGAACGAATGTTAAACTCTTATCCAATTTCCAAGCTAAATCAACTAACAAAATAAACGTCACGTAACAAGTAACATGCATATAACGGTATCGTCGTTTCGGGTGCAGAGATGCAGCTGTACAGTTGTACAGAAACTGCACAACGCGTACGTCGATCGAATACATCGCTTGCGAGTCTCGAAACTTTAAGAATGAGTCTCGTAAAACGGAACGGGCATAGTTGCTTTTCACTCTAGATTCCGTCACGCGACTGAGCACAAAGTTCGTGTCGGTGGCTGGTGAGCATTTTTCATTGTCGCGTACTAGTACGTAGATAGGTTTATCTTTTATCGGGACTTTCCTTTGCTCTATCCCGACCGGCTCGACTAAATATTCGAACGAGTGACCACACCCGGCATACCAGCTCAGATCGACACCGGCTCCATTATTATCCGCAGGAACTTTCATTGTGAATTGCTCCACGTTTATTACCGCCGTCGATACCACTAGTATCCGGTTCACGGATAAATTAACATTTCTACTGTGCGACGGACGTTAACTATAAACTCTGCATCCTTGACGGTTAAGATCTTGACGTTAAGTTTCAAGACAATAAAATCGTTCAAAAACTTTTTATCATCGTATATTGCGTGATGATCGGAACACTCTAAAAAAGAAAAAAAATAAAACCTAAATAGGGAATTATTCGATCCTTTTAATAAAAAAAAATTATTCTTTATAATATTTAGACGTTAACTATGAACTCTGCATCCTTGACGGTTAAGATCTAGACGTTAAGTTTCAAGACAATAAAATCGTTCAAAAACTTTTTATCATCGTGTATTGCGTAATGATCGGACCACAGATGTTTGTGCAATATCATTTTTTTATTAATATAACACCCCAAAAAGGAAAAAGAATAAAACCTAAATAGGAAATTATTCGATCCTTTAAATAAAAAAAAGTATTCTTTATAATATTTAGACGTTAACTGTAAGCTCTGCATTCTTGACGGTTAAGATCTTGACGTTAAGTTTCAAGGCAATAAAATCGTTCAAAAACTTTTTATCATCGTGTATTGCGTAATGATCGGACCACAGATGTTTGTGCAATATCATTTTTTTATTAATATAACACCCCAAAAAGGAAAAAGAATAAAACCTAAATAGGAAATTATTCGATCCTTTAAATAAAAAAAAGTATTCTTTATAATATTTAGACGTTAACTGTAAGCTCTGCATTCTTGACGGCTAGGGTCCAGGTACTTGCTGTTGAACGACAAATGATTTTTCATTTCCAATGATTTTAAAGACAATAAAATCGTTGGAAGATTTTTTCTTAATGTATAATGCGTGTTTGCATTCGAGCATGACAATTTGATTGCGCACGCCTGTACAATTTGATATCTTTGTGAACGTAACTGAAAAAGAATAGAAGGTAGATAGAGAGTTGTTTCGTCCTTTACATATTGCAATAAGTATTTTTTTCTTACATCTCATCAACTGTATGGTTATTAGTAACGGATATTTATTTTATTAGGATACAGCTATTGCTATATTATTATATTCTTTTGTCTGTTATTTTGGCTTCTTTAATGAATTCGAGCAAATTATAAATTTTATCGTTAGAAGAATGATCGTTAGAATTGTAACTGGATTACCATACATATAACATCTAAACTACAACATATGAGTTGCGGTTTTATAGGTACAGCACTAGAAAAATTTATAAAAATTGTCGCAGATACAGCGAATTTAATTTTGTTTAAACATATTAATATGAAAATACAATTTTTAGATGTACACTCTCGTTCATAAATATTAGGGTACTTACAGAAACTTAAATAAACTAAAAGAATCATTAGGAAATTATGAAAACCTTCAAGGATTATTATCTCATTCGAAATAATAGCATAATACAATATTATAATAATAATAATTTCATAATTTGCAATAATAACAAAATTTATCTTTCTCTTTTCATTATCTCTGCCTCATCTTCGTGTCATTACTTTGATCAATTTTTATATAATTTACCTATTTAATAGGATTCAAGTTAAACAATCGTAGGAATCCACATTGTATAATTATTATGATTTATTATGCTACGGTAACTCTTCCAAATAGCTTTAATTTTTGCTACATACCTACATAGTATATTAGATCACAACTACTAACTAATTAATAATTATTTTCATGGTAACGTAGATTAATTTTCATATTTTATATAGAACTAGCAGGTATTCTAATAATAATAATGAAAGGGAATGTGTATTCTCTGCCGATAGGTTTGTAGGGGATAATCAATAGACAGAATTTTCAGTTAATGGCAGAAAAATAACGTCTGATATTTAATCAGAATCGTGATCAAATATGGATTTATTGGACATCAAAGTATTAAACGGGAATTAAGTTTCTTTCATCCAGGCATTTTTGTTTATTAACGTTTTATATCAAAGAGCATCATAACATGCAATTATAGAGATACGCATCTTCAGCCCATAAACGTTACAACATCTTTCCGAGGAGTAATAGGGAATGCAACTTATCTCACGGGACATCTGCCGATTAAATTGATTGATACTGCATCATAACCATATCTGCGATGCCATTTAAGTTCTACAGAGATTTTCTTATAGTTCGGTGTTTAAACGAAACAAATTTATTTTCATTTTATTCAAAGATATTAATTGCGTAACAAAAAAATTGCTACAGAAAATTATTACAGAAAAAAAATCATTGTGCATTGTACGAATGATTCTTTTCGTCAACTCTGATATCTTTATCTTACTTTATATGTTATTTTTATCTTTTATTGCAAATTTTTATTTTTATTGTAAATATGGTACTAAAACTCAGTTCCTGTTATTGTTTTGGAAATTAAAGTTTTAAGAAAGTTGGTAGGGAAATTTGTACAGGATCTTTTATGTTACTTTCAATAAAAATCATTTATATGATTAATACTTAAAGACAGAAATCGTGCAAACAGCAAACGATATGTCAATGATAATTACAATGATAATGAGAATCGAATCACAATAATTATTGATCCATTTTTTCAATAATTTTTTTAATTAAATTATGGAAACACATCTAACCTCGATAGCAAATTTTATCGTTAATCTACTAAATTGTATACTTCATATTTGTACTATAATAGGCGAGTTATGTAATGCGTTAATATACAGGGTGGTTGGTAACTGGTCGTACAAGCGGAAAGGGGGTAATTCTACGCGAAAAAAGTCGAAAATATAGAATACAAATTTTTTTTTATTTTTTTTTTTAATTTTTCTATCGAGACAACGATCTACAGTGAGATCCGTTATAACGAGACGTGATAAAGTGCACGCGTACCGAGCGAAAATTCAAAGTCGATTCTCTGGAAAACAAAGCCTCGAGCGAAAAATTTTTATTCTATATTTTCGACTTCTTTTTTCGCGTAGAATCACCTCCTTTCCGCTTGTACCACCAGTTACCAAACACCCTGCATGTCTCGAAACGATGCCAGATATCAATCCACGATTTTTTAATAAAATGGAATAAAAGCTGGGTAATCAATTTTGATCAGATAAACTGCCAGATGAGTAAACTCTGCGTTCAAATTTCTTTAAGTAAAGTGACATTTTTTGCGTTATTATTTATCCGGCTATTGTCACATTTAGTAACATTTATTTGAAATATTTTATTATTCTATATAATTAAGCAATTATGATGGCGAATACTCTCTGTAAAAATAAATATGTTCTGCATTCAGAAATATTTTATTAAATGTTCAGAATAACGTGACACGTTGAATATGTACAAATAGTATGAATAGACACATTACGTCATTTAATAATACCATTTGAGAAAAAATGAACGGTATGTGTGGTTAGTACAAAATTGTTTATTAGCAGATACATTAGATTACAGCAAGACTTTCATCTCTCATGACACGGTAGAATGAATTTGTTACACAACCTAATACAATCACGTTAAAATGTAATTTTAATCCCAACTTAGGTCTTCCTGTGTTTAATCGCATCAAAAGCAAATAACGTTTAATTTCAACATTCGTTTCGACATTCTTCACTCCACTAGGCAAACTAATATCTTGAACAATTACCTTCTACAACCATTAACGAGCAAAAATAAAACAAGGGAGACTAGGTTTAGCAAGAAACAATCGGTTGAAATTGATCAGACATCCGGTACGACGTGTACAACTTTTGCTTGTTATCCTGAAAGCCCGACGCGCATGGATCCTTATCGAATGATCGCGATAGTGCGAGAGCAGCAGCGCGTCAATGTTCGTATGCGTATCGTCAATCTCCTTGGCAGGTAAGCCAGCCAGACTAAGTGCGTTGTCGTTGCGTAATCGACATTTGCGAAGCCTGTGACGATATATCTTCGGTTCTATACAACATTCATTAACGTCCGTACGCCCCTATGTACTTAAACCAGTCCATTCGCCGTTACGAGATTTACACAATTTACATGCGATCGAATTTCACGTTTGCGATCAGGATGAGTCGCCTCGGGTATCCTGGTGATCCGTTTGGAAACACTCGTCGCTGGAATCTATTCGATTTTCAGATTGACTTTTACCATCGAGTCAAGAATGAAAGATGTTATCGTGTATTTGTTTATTTAACAAATTATTAGCCATCAAATAATGTACGCGGGATAGTAGAAGAATGAAACATTTGCAGGGAAAATCTTACAGCTATGTAAAATAGTTTTACTTTCGAATCTTGTTCCTGTAACCTTTAACAAATTTCATTGATTGATTACTAACGTTGCAACAACACGATTAACCAACATGGTCTCATGTTAGAAAAATGTTAAAACCTCCTAACTCAGGAATGTATCATTTTAAGCCTTTTTCAGAGTTAGCTACTAACGAAAGATATCATTGGATATACTCATTTATTTAATCCCTTCGCATCAGATGATATCTATTTGTTCACAGAAGAATAAAGGATATTCCCAAGGAAAATTCGATAATCATGTAATTTGATTAATTTTATTTTTGAGTTTTTCCATAGAAAATGTTGTCGGTTCCTGAATTTATTTTACGGACGAGTAATGACAAGTACGGTGTCAAATTTACCACCACAGCAAACTCACCATACGGTTTTTAGTTCAAAAATGCTTCCTTTTAGTATGAATTACATACTTCTTCTTTTCAATGTGTATATATTCGCGCAATTTACATCTTAATTTCTTTGGTACAAATTTTATGTTTTAGTCGTTGATAGTGTAATTATTGGCTACTAATTCTGTAATTTATTAGACAAGTTTCGACACAAGTTAGATAGTATTTACATACGTGCAAATTCTTTTTCACTATGTGTCAAGGTATTGATCAAAAAGCCATAAATAAACAGTAAATAGGTTTATTTAAATGACACTGGCGAGATTCCTTCTCAAAAGTGATTTTAAGGAATTGGAATTTATTAAAAGATTGATGGATTTTTAATAAAACAAATACCCAAGTACATGTTAATAAGCTCTAAATTATATATTGAATGAAACATTATTATTATGTAGATAAAAGTAACATGATTTCTATATCTATTTATTTATTTATTTATTTATTTCATTCTATCTATTTTTCTTTTTTCTATTCCTATACTAACCGATTAAATTGTTTTACTTACTTCAAGGTTTCCTTATCTTATAATTTTCAATTTTACTACTAACTACTCAGTATACGTTGTATAGTCGATAAACTGCGTAAAAAGAAAAAATAGTTTTTATATTTATCATAATAGAACAAAGTACAAGTAAAGTAAATATGTGTTATAATATTTAAAAAGAGAAATAAATCTCTATTTAGATTGAATGGCATTAATAAAAATGTGAATTTATAGAAACATCTGTGCTTCGCGTATAATATAAAGAATTCGTAAGAAAATATTTCTTTATAAAATTCTGTTGATTATTATTATCAGGTGTGTAGATTTTTCTATAGCTTTATTAATATGCAAAAAAAATGATATACACTTTTTACGTAAAATAGAAATATAAAGGTAAAACGTTAGAAAATATAAAAAATTTTCTAAAGTTTGAAAAAGAAACAGCAAAAAATAAAAATTTTACATGAAAGCTAAATAATTCTCTGAACTCGTAACAATTAAAACCGATATGAGTAAAAGAAAAATATTTGTATTCTCAAAGTGTATCATCTAAACAATCTCTCCAATCTTACATTACTTTATTTTTATCCTACAAAAGAAAATTTGCTACATAATTTACAAAACGCTTCTCCATTTGTAGAGATCATTAAAGTTAGAACAACTATCAAATTACTAATTCGTTGGTTGCTTTTTTCAAGCCCAGAAAATTGAAATAACTTCAAACAATTATCAATAACAATATCCATCGATTTCCCATGATATTCATTGCATAATCGCAATTAATATTTGATCTAGGTGACGTAATCAAAGGCGCCTTCTCTTGTTTCAGGCTGCGGAGGGTTTTGTCTTCGTGGTGGGCTGTGATCGTGGAAGAATTCTTTATGTATCCGAGTCTGTTTTGCAGACACTCAATTATTCTCAGGTATCCAGTCTCTGTTTCTTTCGATGCACTGGTAATAAAACACGAGTAATAAAATAAATTTCTTCGAGCGTTATATTTAAAATAGAAATAGTATACCTAGTAATAAAATAAATCTATTCTCTGTGATCTGTAAATTGTGCAATGTAATACTGTCCGTAACGTATATGATGTCTAGCATATATGTTCTCTCATTATTCGCGACAATTAGAAAGAACTTACAATTGTAATTTTATCCACATTATTTTTCTTATAAAAATTAAATTCCTGAGCGACTCCAAATCCTTACTGGCCCACCAGGAATTTTTCCAAACTATCTATATTCTATAACAAGGCTATCTTTATTTAAAATACGTTTCCAACAAATTTCACAGTGAAGTTGACGTATTTGAAAAGTTAATTAAAATTAAGAACACAGATAGGATTGATGATACTAAGAATGTTGGAAAATTACTTTCAAAGCAACATAGGAATTACTTTAAAAGTAAACCAAGGAATTCAGAAAATGTTAACTTAGCCTACAGATTGAAATAACATGATTGCAGAAATATAATCTCTTTCTTCTCATTTATTTATTTTCGTAAAATATTTACATTTATACACATAATGCTATAAAATGACTATTATTACTTCATATTTATATTATAAATATATACAGGGTGGTTGGTAACTGGTGGTACAAGCGAAAAGGGGATGATTCTACGCGAAAAAAGAAGTCGAAAATATAGAATAAAAATTTTTCGTTCGAGGCTTTGTTTTCGAGAAAATCGACTTTGAATTTTCGCTCGGTACGCGTGCACTTTATCGCGTCTCGTTATAACGGATTTCACTGTAGATCGTTGTCTCGATGGAAAAATTAAAAAAAAATATTTTTATTCCATATTTTCGACTTCTTTTTTCGCGTAGAATCACCCCCTTTCCGCTTGTACCGCCAGTTACCAACCACCCTGTATATAATAAGTATATAATAAGTTATACTATATTGCGCAACTACAGTGTACGAAATGTACCATGTACATGCCGGGTAACATTGAAAGTAAATAAAAAAAAGTCTAGAAGCCTGCTAAATTTAAGATCTCACTGAACTTTTTAAAAACGTATCAAAATAAATGATTTTTCCTTATTACATTATTTTATTATACAAATGCTTGTAAAATTTGATTGAAAAATATTATGTAGAAAAATTGTTTGCGTTTGTACATGTACAAGATGTAATACCTTTTTTATATAGATAGTCCTTTTATAGGATGTACAAACAGTTTTGTGAATGATTATATGTCCACAGTTTCCTAAACAAAATCAATTGGGCATGAAACAATTAGTAAAATTTATAGTTTGATAGCATGAAAATTTTAAATATAGAAAGATTGTATATTATAGAAATGAATTTTTTATGTCTGCACAGGGTGACCTGTTGGGTCAAAGTTGGTTCGATATCCTGCATCCAAAAGATGTTGCCAAGGTAAAGGAGCAGTTGTCCTCTTCGGATCTTAGTCCACGCGAACGATTAATAGATGCCAAAAGTACGTACCAATGTAACACGATTTGTCTGTGTCCACGTGTTAACACGCGTTGACTGTTAAATAATCTCTTGACTTTATTTTAAGATCCTTCGTATTTATATGTAGTAAAAATTACTTATTATAACTTGTATCATATATTTGAAAAGTATTTTCTCACGTAGAATTTGGATAATTTAATCGAGAGAAATTTACAATAGTGCTATAAATTAATAACACATATCTTCTTAACCTGCCAGTATTTAAAAATACAAAGTTTCTTAAGATAATAGTGTGCCGTTTAGTAATGTTAAAAGGTAAAAATTATTAGGTAGAATAATCCAAGAGATGCTGTTAGTATCTTTATTGTAAGAGCAATTTAATAATACCTTGCTTGATGCGTTTATAATTTTATGATAGGTTTAACAGCTTAATCATACACTTCTTTCAAACGCTCCTTCTGGTTTAATGTTTCCAATAAATTGGTAGATCACGACTTCTAACACGCTTGCTATTATTTATAACGATCCATTGTTGCAATTCTCCATAAACAAAAGTACAAAAGTTGAAATGATCTTATTATTATCAGTAATATCTCTCTTAAATTTTATTAAGCTTTTGCCGAGCTTTGATCGAAGTAGCAACTGCCTGAAATGCGTTTTTAAATCTTCTATTTATAACGTTTACAATCTGCAATCGATGATCAACACCACTTATTCTGCTAAAGAACAATTACCAATTCGACGAACTCAATTTACACATTTTTATCGTGGTCATTAAATTCATGAAAAAGAAGCTGAAAGTGTACAAAATCTATTTCAAACAATTCATTGTTGAAAAACCAAAATATTTAAAAGAATATCATGGAGCTCAGCAATAAATGGCAAAAATACATTATTCGATAAAATGTTAATTTTAGGAAAATATCATTGATATGAGCTGCTTAAAAGTCTGCTGATCCGTTCGATAAATTATAGAATACAGGAAACTAACGACGTAACAAACATTATCTTTTGAAATAGAATCTTAGTTGCCAATGTTTCTGAAAATATGCAAAACTGGAGAAGATAAACGCACATATAAAAATATAGTATTATATTGGCATTAGCATTTATTGCACCATCCGTACATTTCAATGTTTTCGGATAATACATCAAATACAAAAATATATAAAATACGTAGAAGATAGGACAAATTTATTCAAACTTCACTGCTTTGTTAGCGTTTGTAAAAATGCAAATTTACATAAATATTTTCGGTCTATTAATTCGTACATTCATGTTATACATAACAATTAGTATATTTTTAATATTCATATACTTGTCGGGTTATGATTAGAATTTTGGGCGCGTAACAACTCTTCACATGAATTAGCCATTGTTTCACAAAGCCGAGATTATATTTACACGTATATACAAGACTACAAAGCTTAGCAAATAATAAGTCTAATGAATAATAAGTTTAACAAATAATAAGTCCACTGAATAATAAGTTTGACGAATAATAAAGTTAGTGAATGATAAATTGTACGAATAATAAGTTTAACAAATAATAAGTCTAATGAATAATAAGTTTAACGAATAGTACGTTTAATGAATAGTATGATTTACGAATAATAAGTTTAATGAACGCTATTAACAATGTTTTGGGTTCAAACGAATCCACGGTCAACAGGATAACTCTTCACTAAGCGTAAACTAATCTTAGGCACAGAAATACGACTGTTGAAAATGCTCGATGTGTCACTCTCCAAGGCACTCGCACGAATGCCAGCCTCGTGGAGATTTTTCTCGCTGTACGATTGCATTTGTTTTCTATACTCGTTTGGAAGCATCGAGGAGGTTCCAAACGCCCGTTGCTAGGCAGCCTCTGCCTGGAATTTGATACGCACTCATTGGAAGCATCGAGAAAGTTCCAAACGCCGTTGCTAGGCAGTTTCTGCCTGGAGTTTGATTATTAATACAATGTATGTCCCATTGTATCGGCACCTTCGAGGCAACATCACACGTGGCTAGGCCCGCTCCCGAGGCCGCATGCCGCCACAACCACATTTTTCGGAAAACCCATACAACCACTCCAGACCTCCGTTAGGCAAAACGTCTATCCCGTGACCAATTGTCACCTCGGGCCCAATCTCGCTATCACAAATCTCGAACAATTACAGCTATGATAAAATCTAGGCTAGAGTACTAGAGGATGTTCCCAAAATTTCCAAGGAAAGGCCTCGGCTTTCCTTTCATCTCCGACATACTCATATGATTAATATAGTAGATTTCTTTTTATTAGAACGAAATCTTAATTAGTATCCATAAATGAACTCCTGATGATTAGATCAAATTATTTGAACGTAAACTCCTATCATAAACGAAAGATCATACGTAATGGTGAGAATCAATGAACTACTATTATCTACACTGCTTATGCCCCGATTAATTCAGATAAATGAAGTTCTTCTATAGTAAAATTGACAAATGTACAAAAAGTCTAATTGGTCAATTTGGTCTGTATGAGACTCACATTGCTTACAGGTTTTCCTTAAATCGCTACAAAACTTCCGATCAACTCAATATATTACTCAGAAACATTTTAGAGAAATAAGAAGCTTCCGATCAACTCGATATATTACTCAGAAACATTTCAGAGAAACAAGAAGCACGTTAAAGGCGAGAAGGTAATGCTCCTTCAAAAATATCACAATTCTGACGAAATGACTTTTATCAGTCAGCTACATGCGTCGACTTTCCCTTCACGAATCCATTAATTATGACACCTTTCGACATTCCGTCGGTCGGTTCCAGGACCGTTAAGTACTTGTTGCTCGTCAATGCGAGTTACATTCTGATAAATGTCAGTCGTTCGGCAGCATCTGCCTGTCGATAAACATCTTCGAATTAGCGCCGCGAGATAAGCGGCTTACGAAAGAAACTCGTTTAAAGGAGAGAAAAGCGGTACTGCTTATACGCGGCCAGGATCTCGAGGATGTTACGTGCTGGTACGATTTACGCGCGGAGGACTTCGAGACGAGGTCTCACGGTCGTTAATCATCGATGCTTGTTGCAAAGGAATTAATAAACCGAGGACCGAGCTAGAAAATGGTCGGCATCGCGCGTTCGCTGACACTTTTGATGGCTAATTGATCAAATGTCGAAGCGTCATTATAACGGTAACACCGTAAGAATGCCGGTAATTGCAAGATCTGTATGCAAATGACACGCGAGTATCTGCCATCCATTGCGTTTCGAATAAAAATTCGAATAAAGTAATTGGTCGAAATTATGTATATACATGTGTGTACGTATGACTTGGTTTTGCAATATTCTTGCTTATAGTAACTTGGCTTTATTATTGAAGAATAAAATAACGTAAGAAATTTATACAAAGCCGAATACTGAAAATTCTAAGTTTGTAACATTTTAATTTATGAGAAAATTCTGTAATCGTATTTATTAAATTCCTTCATAATAAACATAAGATAACAAAAATGGAATTCATGAGATCAAACATAGTAAATCAAATTAACGATAAGATCAAATTTCTTCTTCTTTCGATTTCGGTCCATGAACTGCGTAAATTCTCAAAAATTCCCTACACCCTCATCAAATTCCTCGTATTCATAGTCAATCGTTAGTCCATTCATCGCATCTTATACATATGCAATTGTCATTTATATATTTCTTGTTATATGTATAAATACTATATATTTCCCCTCATGTTTCTCGTAACAGTATGTGTAGGTAAGCAAAAGTGATTTTCATTGTTATTTCGCTTAGATTCTCTTGCTTTAATTTTTCTATTCATCAACTTTTGTCTTTTACTGTTATTGCTAGAGAATTATACAGTAATTTATGAACAATGCAGTTCTAAAGAAAATCTTTTACATGCCCTTTTTGCCCTGTATAATTGTGTCGCAGAGTATGCGAACATAATCTCCTGCTTACAACTAAATACCAAGACGGAAATGAGCGGTATCAACTTTTTCAATATAATATAAATAGAGAGCGATAATATACACTTTTCGCCAAAAAGATAGTCCAGGTGTACTATCTTTAATTTCTCAATGACGCGTGTAAAGTTTTTCGTCTGTAACATACAATATCAAAATATTATGAGCTCAGGATACGCGGCTTACTGGAAATAAGTCACAATGTCGTAGATGTTTGTATACAACAACGAAAAACTGTTCCATACTGTAGTATCGTAAACTATTATAATTACTTTATTTACAATAAATGGATTAAACGGATATTGATTAAACAGTAAACGATGGTTATTTAACATGAACTAATCACGACAACATATTATAATTAAGACAACCAGATAATTAATTAGTAACTCTCGTCACCACGGATTCAACTCTCTCTCAAAAACGCTAGCAACACTATCTCGACAACGTCATTCGCACTCTCTGACTTCTCAACTCGTACTGCTGTTAATTCGTTTATGTCCCTTAGCAACCCCTTATCTTTTGTCTTAGCCTCATATCTTTTGTCCCATCACGCACATGCTCAGCAACCGCTTGTTTATAATTCGCGCGACACTCTCCAGGCCCCTCGTCAACGATACTACAATACTAAGGTCGAAATGATAGCACACTCTGTAAATGTGTTTAGAAATTGCTCAGTAGTTCGTAATCTCTCAGCGAGTAAAGATTACAGTACAATATTACATAAATTTGTAACTATGGGACGCGGAACAAGATTAAGCGAGTCTGAAAAAAAGCAAATTCGTGAGCTAAAACAGCAACAGTTATCAGTAGCAAAAATATCGAAAGTGATAAGAAGAAGTCGTAAAGTAATACACAATTTCTTAAAAAATGTTAAAGATTATGGCAAAAAGAAAAGTACTGGTCGGCCGTCATCGTTATCCGATCGTGATAAGCAAGCAATTTTGCGTGTAGCTTCCAACTCACAGTTAACAGCGAAGCAAATAATGGAGAAATCTAGTGTTAGTGCCAGTGTTTCAAGTGTTCGTCGAGTTCTACTATCCTGCAAAAATATTGAGAGGCTAAAATTGAAAAAGAAACCCTCGTTAACAACGAAACACAAAGTAGAACGTTTACGCTTTGCAAAAGAAAGAGTGCATTGGAAAAAGAAATGGAGTAAGGTACTGTTTTCAGACGAAAAAAGATTAAACTTGGATGGTCCTGATGGACTGTAATATTATTTTCATGACATAAGAAAAGAGACAATGTCAGCAATTCGACGACAAATAGGAGGAGGCAGCGTGATGGTTTGGACCGGCATCGGTTACTTCGGCAAGACAAGTATCAAGTTTATCGATGGGAGAATGAATAGTGTCCGATACATAAATTTAATCAAAGAACAATTAAATAATCATGCACAACGCATTTCTGGACCTGATTACATCTTTCAACGAGATAATGCATCTGTACACACATCAAGATTGGTACAATCATATTTTAATGAAAATAATATATCTATTTTGCCGTGGCCTGCACGCTCCACAGACCTTAATATTATTGAAAATTGATGGGCAGAACTTGTTCACGGCGTTATACGCGAATGGAAAGCAGTATCAACACGTACAAGAATTAAAAAAATGCAATTGTACGCGAATGGGATACGTTAAGTCAAAATTATATCCAGAAACTATATAAATCGATACCAAATCCTACAATAGAAGTAATAGAAAATAAAGGGGGATGTACCCATTATTAAACAAGTATATATGTTTGATAAGTAATTATTGTTAGTTACAATTTATGTTGATTATTATTTTCTTATTGTACATGTGCTATCACTTCGTTCTTAAAATAAAACGATTCTTTTTTGTTACACACTAAACCTCATAATATTTATAATTATTTTCTACGAACCGCATATTCTGAGCTCATAATGTTTTGATATTATATGTTACAAACGAAAAACTTTACACGCGTCATTGAGAAATTAAAGATAGCACACCTGGGCTATCTTTTTCACGAAGAGTTTAACTTACCTATTGATTGATATAATATCTACAGTTCGGGAACCATAGAAAATAAGATCAGTACATTCGAAAACGCAAAAAACTTGATAATTTACTACAGTTTACGTACGTTTACTACAATTACGTGTTTTGTAATTTTCTATTGGCAATACTTCGATATGCTGCAAAGTAATTGCAAAATGATCGCTAGTTGTTTTGAATTAGTCATGAAGATGAGCATGACATGCAGTTCCAATTTATCAATTAAAACTTCATAAATGTAAGAAAATGGTATAGTACTAGTAGATTTGGTAACGCTATGATTGTTATAATAACGTTTGATGCTCCGTTAATCTATGTTTACGCAACCACTATTCGTCACTAACTAACTTCCTTACAACGGTTCTTTTTTAAATACGCCGATAACACTCCATGACAATGTTGATGTCACGTAAACTTAACGCTTAGATGATAAAAACAAGAAGGTTGAACCGTAACACAACTATTAACTTTCTTTTTATCAAACTTTGTTATGAATTCAGTAATCACAATTGAACATACACTGAATTGACACGTATAAATCACAGTTCACTCCAACAACTTTATATAGAACCTAGTTACACTGATGCGTATGTGTAAATTAAGTACGCGACTGGTCTAAGGGTAGAAACTCGGTAAAAAGATTTTGACTATTTTAAAGATAGAGAATAAGTAAAGTTTAGTGACGATGTTGTGGCGGAGGGAAACTAGTGATGGGTGTGTCTAAGGACACGAAATGAGCTGATTCGTTAAGGACAATTTTGGCTAGGAAAGTGAGTTGATTGGGTAATAAGAAGTTTGGTGTACTAGGAAGGGTCTTAGTCGCCCTCGAGAGAAAGTTGCTAACAGAAGATACCGAACGTGAGAAAAACCAAGTTTCCCGTATCTTCCCGTGGTAAACAACAAATGTGAAGGACACTTGAAATAAAAGATCCTTGTTTGGTCTGAAGGACCTTAACCCCTTAACCTACGATTTACGTTTGAGAATGTTGGGCCGAAAACGTAAACAAGCTATTATATATTATATTATACATTATATTCGGTCCGATCATCTACTACGGGCTATGCCCATAATATTTACGTTTGCCCCAATCATCGTACTACGGGCTATGCCCATAGTTGTATGCCCAGATTTATGGTGAGTCCCTGAGACTATTGAGAGTACCCAGTAAGGTGTGGCCTGGTCTCTGATGTGGATTGATGTCACACTGACAACACACACCCGATATCTCCCAGGCAATCCGTCTACGATACAACACTACATTCTTATATGAATTTTCATTAAAAAAATTCAAATGTGTATTTTATACGTAAATTATTTTCCAAGCTTGGAAAAGATTAAAAATTGGATGAAGATGGAGTATTTAGTAAATAATAGTATAAGTAAATATCTCAATGATTCTAAATATCACAAAAAGCAGGCTAAATTGTAGTAACTTTCATTGTGTGAGAAAAAAGTTAATTAACAATAGATTTCTTTATAAGACAATTACGTTGTCTATTCCGCTTTTTTGTTATAATTACATAATGCATTGATAATTAGGCAATGTTTATTAATACTATCTGTTCGTTTGCCGAATAAGAGTTTAAAGTAGAATATGACTCTCGCAATCTCATTAAAAATGGATAAAGATAGTTAACCTTATTCAGCACAATGTTGTTTAGACATTTAAAGATGAGACTTCCTTCGTCTGTTCCAATTAATTATTTTGATACTGTCCAGCAAATTTTTCTCGATTAATATATTTTCGATTCTGATAATCTTCATTTCAATATATTCACCCACGAATATTTTCATACACGAAAATTCATATTCAGTTCACAAAAATTTGTTATTCAACCTAATAATGAAATGTTAGAAAATACCGAGTCTCGTCGGTTTTTAACAAAAGTGAAGTATATAAATTTATAATAACGTACAATCATATGAAACTTCTGGTTTAACAGCGAATGCATAAATATTGTACATAAAATAACGATATAAAATTCTAGAAGGCATGTAAAAGAAGTGTCTGTTCGTCATAACATTTATTGTGTGCGTCGTAACATTTGTTTATGTTTGTGACAATAATTTTATATAATGGAGCTTAGGTATAGGTAATAATAGAGAGTTAAATAATTAATTTGAAATTTTAGAACTTTTCGTAGTCTCTATATTCTATGTAAGCTTTTGCCTGTTGTTTAGATTAAAGATCATTTAGTCTGGTGATTATGTAAATTATTCAAATAGATTATTTCAACGAATGTGTAAGGGTAATTATTGAAACTAATCAAATATAATGTACATAATTATTACCATGTACATTACACACATTTTAGAGGAAAAGTAAACATAAATAGTAAAGTAGAGGAAACATAAATGTCGAAAGTATTTGCTCGTCAACTAGTCGAATTATTGTACTTATTTTGTAAATATAGGAAGAACAATGTTCTTTAAAAGCCTTTGATTATAATTGTAAATTGTAAAATAAATGTCGAAAGTATTTGCTCATCAACTAGTCGAATTATTGTACTTATTTTGTAAATATAGGAAGAACAATGTTCTTTAAAAGTCTTTGATTATAATTGTAAATTGTAAAATAAATGTCGAAAGTATTTGCTCATCAACTAGTCGAATTATTGTACTTATTTTGTAAATATAGGAAGAACAATGTTCTTTAAAAGTCTTAGATTATAATTGTAAATTCAAATGTAGCTAATGTTAAAAAATCAGAACTAGAACTTTCAACACAGTTTACTTAATTCGCTGTTTTCTCTTCTGTTATCCTCTCTGTTATAATTTACATTTATAATGAACTAGAATCGCGAATCATGCTTGTACGTTAGATTAGACAAGACGAGGCAAACTATTTTTTTTTTTAACTATTTTTACAATATTTTCATGTCGCAATCAAACTTATTAACTAGAAGTACCTACTTGGTATAGTTTTATAAAATTCAAAGTAAAAAAATTTTAAAGTAACCAGTTGCGTATTAAAAATTTTCAAATTGTCTCGTGAACGAAAGAAAATAAATAAATTGTTTTCAAATTGTAGAACAACATTCTTAAGAAAGGCAATTAGCTGGTTGGAGTATAACACCGTTACGGTTTAACAAGAGATTAATTTCATAACTATGATGCATGCGATGTATAATATTATGGAAAGCGACGAATACGACTTGACTAAGGAAAAGATTGTATACAACGCGTTAACTACATAATACTCAAGCACGAGCGTCAACAATATAGACATTTAGACAGTCATGATACTTTTATGACTGTGAATTCCAGACTATATTATATGTTATTGCGTATTGTATCGGCAAACGCTTTTCTGCTTCTGTATGGATATTATCAACTTTATAAAAGTTTTCATTTAAATATGTATAGAGGTTTATGTGTAGAGGATGGTTGGTCGGTGAGGTTTAATGACGAGATAGTTCGTTGTTGAAACCGTCGAGTATATTTCAAATAATTAAATAAATTAATATACAGACAATATTCGCTGAGACGCTCGTACTAACGGATTCGCTAAGACAGTGTATAAGTCGCAAAATAAGATCGCTAATGACTCGTTAATTAGATCGCTGATAATTCGTTGATAACTGAACTCTTTTCGGTTGCGTCCGTTTATTTATACTGGTCGGGGCAAAGCCGGAAAATTCAAATTCGCCTTCGTTCGACGGTTGCACGTAGCGGCGACGTTGTTTTGCCCGAAGTTTATTATTACATTATGTGTATCCTAACGATATTGATACTGCGAGGCAAAACAACAACATGATTTGCATTGTCCTCCAGCTCGTATACCGCCACATATGTATACCTGTATGTGATAGATGGACATTTATTTAATAATAAATTTTAATATCAGAATTTTTAATCAAATTCGAATCAAACTCAAGAATGAAGTTACAATATAGTATAAATTTAAAAAGTTTAGAAATTTTACAAGTGTTCTAATAATAAAAAGAAATATCTCTATATAAAACTAGATACGTCATTTAAAAAGCAATGTATATGTATTTTTTGAAAAAAATTATTATTTGAAACATAGCAATGGTGTGCCAGTATAATGTCTTCGCATCATGTCATTCATCACATGTCATTTTTGTAATTTATAGGAAAATTATGTAGAACATAGCAATAGAACATAGTAATGAAAAGAATTAAAGTTTAAATAATAATAAATAATAATTAACACGCGCATTAAAACAAAACATATTAATACAAAACTAAAGTTATATTCGCAAAATTTTACATGATGAGCGTTGTAAGCTTAAAATTTGGAAACACTATAGACAACCCCCCTAACACCAGCCCTAACCCAACCCACCTAAGCCACATCTTTCGGCCTTTCAGGTGTCGATTAATATGCATTTACCTATCGACTTAATATTTGCTTATATGAATCATGTCTTCGAATTTTACATTTCTTCCTTTTGTCAAGGCCGATTTAGCTACAAGTATGCGACACGCATCATGCACACGTAACATTTCCCCTCGGGAAATTATGCGAAGAACTTGATATTTGCACGCGTCAATACTATCGCGAATAGAAAAAGGAAACGAAAACAGCTTTATATTTTTGAAAACGGATTTTATCATTCTCTGTAACACAGTCATCGAAATTTTGATATGACTATATTCAAAAATATAATGTTTCACAGAATTTAAATAAAAT
This sequence comes from Bombus huntii, assembly GCF_024542735.1. Classification (NCBI taxonomy): domain Eukaryota; kingdom Metazoa; phylum Arthropoda; class Insecta; order Hymenoptera; family Apidae; genus Bombus; species Bombus huntii. The sequence continues at coordinate 25,031,583 of NC_066238.1, forward strand.
ACTAACAGATACGTGTTCGTTATCGCATCTTCGTTTGAATAGAATTAATTTTTCCTTTATACAGTCTTCTTTAATTTCTTTTATACGTTTTGCTCATAAAAACAGGTATATGTTTTCCTTCGTGAAATTGATTAAACTGAAGAAAATGTGGAAATCTGTTTTTGAGTAACTTGAAAACACGAATGCAATAAAATTATTTGGAAAGATAAAATCATTACCTGAAAAAATTTTAATTGAGCGAGACACGAAGTAAATACCTAAATCGCTAATTTTAACTCTTTGGCAGGATGATAAAATAACGAGGAATTCAGAATGAACGATATAGAAAATAATTATTTCTTTGCTAGTCAAAATTTCTAGCATTTCTAAGATCAGATACGATAAGCACGCATCTTCAGTTTCTTATAGAAAATAAATATTAGTATTCGCGTCATGCGTAATGGCATTTGAAATGTGAAATTGTATAATACTATGTTTCACGATTGCCTTTTTCTATCTTTCTCAAACTATTTTCTAAACTTGCCTTTTGAACAAAGTACAATATTAGACAAATGAATTAGCATTAAAGAATAATATATTCAAGTTTGTTTAACATTGTTTTAGCGATGTTACCGGTGAAAACTGATGTGCCTCAGGGTGTATCAAGATTATGTCCTGGTGCACGAAGATCTTTTTTCTGTAGAATGAAACGAAAAGTCGAAGGGGTTCGTTGCAGTGAATTACAAGTGAAAGAGGAGACTGATACTGCTGGCGGATGTCATCGACGAAAAAAGCAACAAAATGTCGGTAAGTATTTATGCATTATAAGGCGTTGTAAAATAATTAGATTACAATTACTAAATGTATATTCTTTTTTGCAATTAATCAGAAATATATCGGGGGACTTGTGCAAAATTTACTTTGTCCTTCATCAAAGTAAAATGATAATTATACGAGCCAACTTATTTCTTACACTTCAATCCAATTTTATACTACATTGTATATTTACTTTATTTTATTTTTATTTATAAACATGGTAAGATATGTTTCTATTTACATGTACATATATTTATACACTGAAAATTGATAACTCTGGAAGTAAAAGATACGACCACAACAATTTTGAAAAATCTATTCGTACAGAATTGTGTACATATACTTCTAGTAATTTTAACAAGAGGATATTTTATTCTTTTACATAAAAAAGAATGAAATATAAATAAAATCATAACTGTTAAAGATATGTATTGCTGTGAAAGAATGTTAAAAACATATCAGTGAAATATGTACAGTATCGCTAGTCCTTTGTCATCAGTCCTCAAGATCTTACGACTTGAATATTTGCCGCGTGATTTATCAAAGGCGAGAAGTAGACACTACTTCAAAGACGGGTAAAAGAGTCGCTTTACATACCTTCTCCTTTCATTCTTTTTCACTGCTTTATATTTTTAGCCATATACAAATATGTATTCTACTTTTCAAGATTAAGAAATTATGAATTATGTAAAATAAATTAGAAGTATAATAAGTGTAATAGCCAGGAAAACAGAAAGAATGCTGTTTCTTTAGTTTCTTTGGTTAAAGAAACAGCATTTATATGAAAATACCTTATGTTCTCTTTGAGGATTCTTTCTGTTTTCCTGGCTATTACACTTATTATACTTCTAATTCATTTTACATAATTCTTAATTTCTTTAGTTAAATAGTTATTTAAGTTCTTCTATTCCTTTAACTAAAATATTTATAAATACATATCATTCGTGTTCTTTATACAATTTTTCAAGAAATGTATTTCATTATACAATCTATAGTGAATACAAATTTTCCATATATCCCATAATCCCACATACGAGATCATAAACTCTATATATTCTGTAATAAAAATTGTTTCTTTCTGTCAGTTATAGCACAGTAGAAGTAAGATTATATACTTGTAACTAAGTGAATTGATGATAATTTTAGATATTTAAGAATTTCTATCATATTATTACTGTTTGCAAGGCGGATCTTCTGTTTTTCGTATTCTGGTTTAACACTAATTAAAAATGATACAAGCATCCATATTATTATGATTAATACTAAAAATAGAAGTTTTGTCTTAGAATTTAACAGTTGTTGCGATATCTCTTGTCAAGTTTTCGTTTTACATAATACCTTAATTTACTACTCATGATTAGTTGACCGTGCACATCTATTTTCATTTTTAAAACAGGTTTTTTAATTGTCGAGTGACTTTACTTTTGAAATACATCTACAATTAAAATTAAAAAGGCTGACTTCATTAAATATCATAAACTAGTTTTGCTGTAAACAATTAGATGCCATTAACCATTTGCATACAAACAACTAAAATTCAAGTCTGTCAAAGTAATTATTTATAACTATAGCTAATTCTCTGTTATGCCGTAAAAATGATAACAAAGGTATGTTTTAGACTATAAATTGAAAAAAGAGATCGTAAAATTACAATAAATAAATAGTTATAATGAATGAGGAAGCTATTTGAATAAATACAATCGTAGGAAGATTGACTAAAGAATGTCGTCGTTTTAATGATTCAAATAAACTATCGCGCTATCACTATCCACTCTCCGCGACTTCTGTTTCTTTGAATTTGAGGTGTAAGTGTTGTCCGTGTTGATTGTAACTGCTGGCTGTAGATATCGCTGCTGGAGTACAGCAATTTTTCTTCTAATTTATATGCGTGGAAGAAAAATAGGATACGGGCGCCAGGATTCGAACCTGAGTCCCGAACGTTCGTGTTTTTTTTTAAATGATGTTTATTACACCAAGATACATTTTAATACATTTGGGTATTCACAATAAACTATGAATTTTGGTAAGATGTGTTAGGCAAAGGTACCGATACGCGTAGCCATGCTATGTTATGTGTCGGCGTTTTACATTTTTTGTATTTTAATATAATCTTTGGATTTAAGCCGCTGGGGAGCGGAGCTTTTATGTGATTTTGTTTTTAGTTGATTTTTTCTGTCCTGAAAACTTGGTCGCAAAACAGGACGCTTCGGTAGTCTACTTTTTGGGTGCTGTGTAACTTTGTGGAGGGGTGGAATGAGAGGGTGGAGGGGGAGGGGATGTTAAATAGGTTTATTTACATAATTTACAATATTTACAATGTTTACACCTGTGTTATACGGTGGCAGAATTGAGTTCTGTCGGTTTAATGGTTTTCTCTCTTATTTTATTATGGATTCGATATCCACCAATATTTTTTTGTGTTTTTTCTGTGCTTGTCTTTAGTGTCTTTCAGAGGAAGGGCCATGTTGTATCTCCACCTAGTGTCTACTGTCTGTCCATTTAAGTTTTCTTCGTAGAGTATAGTTTTGATCCCTATTTTTCTTTTTATGTGATAGGTTATTGGGATATTATTTTGATCTTGGAAGTAGTTTTTTTCGTCTAGGTATAGGAAAGCTTCTGGGGGGATGAAGCCTGTTGTCAGTGTGTTTTTGTAATATGCGTCGTTTGGAAATAAGCCACTGAAGATTAAGCTGTTTTCTTTTATCCTTGCAGCTTACGCGAAGTGGTTTCTTATTAGTTTTAAGATGTGACAGTCTATGCGGTGAACGTTGGCTAGATCGTAGATTCTTTTGTTTTTTTACCTATTTTTTGAATCCGCTGTGTTCGCATCTCTAAGTACTCAAGCAAGCTCTGATGCATTTTCTTTCGAATATGCGAATTTTTTCCATTTGGGAGGCTGACATGTGCTGATTAGTGCTTGGTAGCATAGTATTTTTACTTTGCTGTTGAGATGTTTGGAGTAGAATAGTTTTTTTTGTTTTCCAGAATGCTTTATTGGCCTTAGAAAGTTGAATTTCGGTGTACTGCTTGTAGTTTAATTTGTAGTCTATATTTACTCCTAGGTATTTTACGCAGTTTTTGTGTGGTATGAGTGCCCCTTTGTTTGTTTTTTCTCTTAGTTGGAATTTTTTGCAGTATTCTCTTTCTATTAGGCCGATTTCACTTGACTTGGGTCTAAACAGTATGGTTTCGCATTTGTTTGTGTTGATTTTTAGTTTCCATGTGTGGTAGTAATCGTTAATTTTCTCAAAAAGTTTTTGGAGTTCCGTTTTTATTGTTTTGGTTTTGCGGCCTGCTACGTAGATGATTAGGTCATCTGCGAAGGCTATAGAGCGTTTATGGCTGGATGTATTGAGATTAAAAAAGTTTAGTAAGTCACTATTGTAAATACTGAAAAGTAACGGAGAATTTACTGTACCTTGTTGTAGGCCGTTTTTATGGAGAATTTTTTGCTTGATGTGTGTGGACCTTCGGTCATTACGAATGTTCTGCTTGTGATCATGTCCCAGACTATTTTAATTAGGTATTTAGGGAAGTTTTTCTTGATCAATTTGTATATGAGACCTGGGATCCAGACTGTATCGAAAGCTTTTTCGAGATCTATTAAGCAGGCGGTTACTCGTTGTTTTGCGTTTAACGCCCAGCAGATGTCCGACGTAAGTTTGTTTATTGCGTGAACTGTGGGGTGTTTGTGTCGGAAGCCAAATTGATTTTCTGGGATTACGTCATTTTTTGTGCAGAAGAAGGTTAGGGGGTTGTTTATGATTATTTCAAATACTTTGCTTATGTTGGGGAGGAGACTTATGGGTCGTAGGTTTGCGGGTGATGAGCCGTCTTTATCTTTTTTTGTAATAGCTATCAATTTGGCTTTTTCCCATTTTCTGGGGAAATATGAGTTGTTTAGTGCATTGTTGAAGAGTACTGTGTAGTACCATTATATTTTGTTCGGTAGGCGCTTGAGTAAAATGATTGGGATGCCGTCGAAGCCGGAGGATTTTTTGTTGTTTAGTTTGGAGAAGATTTTGTTTAGTTGATTGTAATTTGTGAAGTAGTTTATTTCTGGTTCTGGTTGTTTGAGGTTGTCTGCGGTGTTTTTGTTTGAGAATGTGCAGACTGTTTTGTTTGCGCTAACCACTGTGCTACCGTCGTCCGGTGCTAGTTAGTGTCGAGTGACGGTATTTGTTGTCAAGTGCCACCACAGTACCCCCTTACCAGTGATAACGTTTCTTCTTTGCGTGATAAAGCGTCAGCCGATTATTGTCAAGCCCGTGTAGATGTTGCGCGTTGTCTTCGATGTGGCGGTGGATACCTGTCGTACGGTGCGGAGCGTTCCGCGTACGGTCGTAGGCCTCTGTTCCTCTTTTCTAGTATGACGTGTGCAATGGCTACATAACTCCTGGCTTGGTCATCGTCTCGTATCCTGTCACCTGCTTGCGTGGGTCTACGAGCAAACCGTAATGGCTCAGAAAATCAACACCGATGATAGGCGTTTGCACATCGGCCACTACAAAACGCCATTTGAGAGCTTGGCGTAGCGATAAATTGAGGGAAACTGTAACGGTACCGTATGTCGCGATCCGCGTTCCGTTGACCGCGAACAGTTCGTAGTCGGTTTTGTTCGTATGTCCGCAGATCTTACTGCGCGGATAAACACAAGTGTCAGCACTGGTGTCCACTAAATACGAGATTTTCGTTCGTATGTCTTTTGACGAGAATGCGGCGTGTCTTTAAGCCGTCGGCGTTCGGCGCGTTTACGGACGGCTGGTCGCATTTCCCTGTTTCCACTTACACGGGGATCGACACCTTCTCGCACGTTCGCGGAATACTTCGTGATAATAACACAGGCCGGAATCATGCGTCCTTTCTCGCGACCTGGAACGGCTCCGACTTCTTGATCGCCAGTGTCGACGCGGACGGTGGTTAATGTTCATCGCACTCACCTCGGCCCTTAATTAGTTTATCTGGTCGTTAAACGTATTAAAAAAAAAAGCGCGAACCAGGGAGCTTCAGCGGGTTCCACGTGCGCCGGGTGGTCCGCTATCGTTGCTACCTGCGAAATACCTCCTTTGAACTCCTCCGCGATGAGGGCATTTGATCGCTTCAGTTTGTGTATGTCAGAATCGTCGACAGCGGCGAGTATGCGCCTGATGCGGACGAGGACCGATTTCTCCACAACGATTGGACTCATCTGGTGTGTGGAGGGGCTGGTGGCGAGGTTCCTCAGTTGATGGTAAAATTGGGACGGTTTTCTATCGCCCATTTCCTCACTTCCACCAACTTTTTTTACCCCATCGCTATCATCCGAGTCCGTAAGAATGCGAAATCAGTTCATTTTTTAATTTCGTATACCGTCCGTATTGGCTGGCGGGTCCGTCATAACGCTCCTCTAACCTGCTGGAGGAGCTGACCCCGGTCGAGGCTAGTTGCGTTTCCAACAATGCAAACCATGTTGGAGGGTTGCAGCGGAAGCATTGTAACCGCGACCACTACCCCCGCCGTAGCCTTAACATCGTCTTTCGTAGTCACCATCCATGCTGGTTGTTGTTTTCCATCACGTCGGGGTCACCACCAGTTTGAGGTGTAAGTGTTGTCCGTGTTGATTGTAACTGCTGGCTGTAGAGATGTCGCTGCTGGCGCACTGCTCTATTTTTCTTCTAATTTAGATGCGTGGAAGAAAAATCGGACATGGGCGTCGGGATTCGAACCTGGGTCCCGAACGTTGGTAACCTAAGGCGCTAACCACTGCGCTACCGTCGCCCGGTGCTAATTAGCGTCAAGTGGCGGTATTTGTTGTCGAGTACCGCCACAAATTTATACATAACGTTCAGCTTCTCCCAGCTTGTGTTTTTCATATGTTCTGTGGGTATAAGTAAGAAAAGAATATAACTTATATAAATAAGACAAATATTCAGAAATTATAACAAAAATAAAAAGGACAATATTTCATAGTATGAGGCATCTATTGCGAATTTATTATTAATATACATGCTGAATTAGTACGAAACAATTGATTATTGATTTACTAAAACAAAACAAATTACAATTAATACAAGCTTTATAGAGTAATAAGTTCGACTTTTTACTGTTGTCAACTTTATGAACGTGAACGTTAAACATTTTGAAAGGGGGTGTTAATAACTGCTGATTACATTAATTATATTGCATGGTAATAGTAATTATTCCTCTCGTATTCGGTATTCTTTTTGTAACCTTTTAATAAAGCTTCAAACGACCTATGTTTATATAATATATTTTCCTCCTTCATAACCACAGATCATATGTTTAATCAAATAAAGTAAAAAATATCTTGTATATGCCGTTCATCCTTCATTCTTCATAGGAATAATATGCAACTAAGTTTTCAATCTCAAGAAAAGAATTATATATTAATAAGAATAAATTTTCTATCAATCTCATGAATCTTTATAAATATTACGAGAATTCAATCTCTTAAGGAAAATGAATTGTCAATTTTACATAACTTTATGTCAGTTTGTTCTATTAGTCCTTTGAAAATCGTTTTTCGCTAATCATTAAAATTAGAAACACATGAAACACATCTCTTTGAATGTTTTTGTGCAAAGAACTATCTGCTAAAATTGAGAATTAATTTTACCAGAAACAAAAATATCTACCATTTAGTTAGTTAATAAATTATGAGGATGCAATGCTGCGTGTACGTAACACTAAATATCAAAGGAAGATACAGTTGAAAATCGTACAAACTAATAATATTGTATACCGTATATAATAATTCCAATAAATGAATCCTGTCGCATATTTTTACAGATTGGAAATATTGTGTAATACAATGTACTGGATATCTGAAGTCCTGGGCGCCTGCAAAAATCGACCTCGAAGAACACGAAGGTGACGGAGATGGAGAAGCTTGTAATCTGTCGTGTTTAGTAGCAGTTGGTCGGTTACAGTCAACGTTACCTACATCTTTGCCTAAAAAGCCACGTTTGAGACCGATAAAGTTTGTCTCGCGACACGCGATGGATGGCAAATTCCTCTTCGTCGACCAGAGGTAAATGATAATAAATATTTCAACGATAATTCTTATATGTGTACTTCAGAACACTTAAAGTATAACACTTAATTTCTTGGAAAATAATTGATGTACTTTTTATCCAATTTTTATCCAATTTTTATATATATTGTATTTAAATTTTGTTTCTTTTCTCTGGTTTTAATGCTGTTTCAACATCGAAAATCGTTAGCAACACTGTTTAAAATTATAATTTTTAGTACTGTTTTGTTTCGGATAGAAATTGACCGAGACTTATTAAATTTTCGTCTGCATTTAAATATACTGTTCATATTGCTTGACAAATTCACTCGTTAACTGCTCTTCTCGCAGCGTTGTACATTTTACACTCCAACATGTAATTGGTATATTGCATTTTTATTTTCAATATTGAATTTATCAACCAACTTATTTCACATTTATACGTCATATGTATGAGCATTCCAACCTATATATCGCTTCTAAATACGACTTATAAAATATTATTTGCCTATAATATGAATATTGTTTGGGCTTTACGCTATAAACATGATTTGATAAATATAACTATTACATAATTAACTTTTCTGTTCATTGATAGTATTAAAAACGCAATTTTCTTCGCATATTACTCAAAGATATCAATAATTCAACAAAAAGAAGATTTATATTCCTTTTAAATTTGTACGTATTCTAAAATCACACTTACAAATAGAAAGAATTCGAAAATATGTAACAAATATTGTTTCATATTTATCTAAATTGATTGCTTCACACTAATTTCAAGTTTCTTTCGTCAATGTACTTTCTTAATTAAAACTTTACGATAAGATTTTATAAACTTATATGTACAGGGTGTATGAAAAGTGTAAAAGCTATCGTGGCGTAATTCTGTACACCAGGATGGTTGGAGATTTGTAAAATGAAATTTGTAAGGATTATTAAAACTTTAACATCTTTTTCCGAGAAAAGAAGTCATCTGCGACTCATGATTTCTTCGAGACTTTTGCTCTTCGCGATGAGTAGAATACACTGCATTAAAAAAATGTTGACCTTGAAAATCATGCTCAAGATTAATTTGGCATCAGACTCTTTTTTACAAATCTCCACCGATCCAGAGGTGTAGAATTAAGCGAATGGTGATTTTTAAACTTACTTTTTATACACTCTGTTACACATACGTACATATACCAGGTTTATTAACAATAACATCTAGACTGCGGATTTGTATACGATAGTTGAAAATTGTAAGATACAAAAATGCATACAATCTACATAATATATAAAAATATTATACAGGGTGGTTGGTAACTGGTGGTACAAGCGGAAAGAGGGTGATTCTACGCGAGAAAAGAAGTCAAAAATATAGAATAAAAATTTTTTTTTAATTTTTCCATCGAGACAACGATCTACAGTGAGATCCGTTATAACGAGACGTGATAAAGTGCACGCGTACCGAGCGAAAATTCAAAGTCGATTTTCTCGAAAACAAAGCCCCAAACGAAAAATTTTTATTCTATATTTTCGACTTCTTTTTTCGCGTAGAATCACCCCCTTCCGCTTGTATCACCAGTTACCAACCACTCTGTATATAAAATATCTAGTGTAACACTTATTATAAGATTTAATTAGTAAGATACTTATATACCTAGATTCAACTTAAAAAATTATATTCATCAAAATATGAATTTGCATAGGTATCCACAGTCTAATACTAACAATATAATAAGATTCCATTTATCAGAACCCCATTTAATAGAACTCCATTTACTGGTACAAAATTTTAATTACCAAGTTAAATTAATTCCTGCAGATTGAATTCGCTTATTTGAATGGGAAAATCAGTAAATTATGTATCTAATACGTTTCTGTACGTAATTACAATGGCTGTAAGCATTGGCACATCATTGTATTTATTATAACATCTACATACTGATTAATTTAGTCCAAATGCATTAAATTTCTCATCACGTAGTAGTATCTATGACTACAAAAATTTATTGCTTAGTAGAACTTATAGAAAATAGAAAAACGTTTCTTGGAGAATAAGGGTGTTTGCTCTCCTATGGGTTCAGATAAATAGAGTTATACTATATTGCAATAATGATAATGATTTAAAGTTTAAACGACCCTAATGATAAATAAGAAACGTTCGCAGGGCTACTTTAGTGTTAGGTTTCCTACCACAAGAGCTACTTGGTACGAGTATGTACGAATATTATCATCACGATGATATCCCTCATCTAGCGGAATCTCATAAAGCTGCTCTTCAAGCATCCGAGTGCGCCACCACGCAAGTAAGTCACCACATTCATGTAACTCTTTCCTATCTGAGTCTTTTGCAATGATAATGATCGCTATTTGAAATTTTAATTTCCGTTACGTTATCGATGCAGTCGTTATTCCCCGTTACATGCATTCCCAATTGCTACAACTGGATATTTACTCTTCCATCTGCTAATAAATTTTAAATAAAACACTTAAAGCCAATTGTAGGCGACGTTTGATAAAGCTAATAATTAGACTGAGAATTTCTATGCATTTCCGTGAAATTTAGACATCCAAAAATATGTGTTGAATGAAGCAAATCTCTACTTAGGCTTCCATTTTTTTATTTGGGTTTCATAAAAATATAGATTCTTATAAAACTTTACGGTTCACTAATTATGCATCTAATATATATATTGGGCCAGAATAAGGCATATAATCGCAAAAATTGAAATGAAACAAACATTTAGTAAAAATAAATATTAAATATAAAATGTTTCTTGCATAGTCAAGATTCTATTAATTCTTGTTAATCATATAGAAAAATGATCATAAAATGTTTTAGACGATATACTACAACAAATTATATTTTGAAACAATATCTCCATATATTAGTAAACTATTATACAGGGAGGTTGGTAACTGGTGGTACAAGCTGAAAGGAGGTGATTCTACACGAAAGAGGAAGTCAAAAATATAGAATAAAAATTTTTTTTTAATTTTTCCATCGAGACAACGATCTACAGTGAGATCCGTTATAACGAAACGTGATAAAGTGCACGCGTACCGAGCGAAAATTCAAAGTCGATTTTCTCGAAAACAAAGCCCCAAACGAAAAATTTTTATTCTATATTTTCGACTTCTTTTTTCACGTAGAATCACCCCCTTTCCGCTTGTACCACCAGTTACCAACCACCCTGTATATTTCTTTTTCAAAAATGATTGACTTTAAGGTTTGAATCTATCTCGAAAACAAAAAATTCTCTGTTGCCAACAATTCAGTTTTCGTAATAACATTTACCACTGACAAAGAACACTATTTAATTGGTGATTTCTTTTTTACATGATTCCAACGAATACACTTAATAACAATTAGTTTAAGATTCCATCATCGTTTGAATAGCGTTTATTGTGCGAGTTTCAAAATACATTTTCTCTTTCCTAATCATTATTTCAAATTTAGAATAAATACAATATTTGATAAAATTAAATAAAGAATCATTATCAACAATATCCAAAATAATCCTCAAACGCTATCATGGATGAAGTTACAGCTCATGTGAATTTTATTTTAATATTATCGTCTTATAACAATATTAAATATAACAAATATTAATATTATTTGTAACTGCTGCAAACAATAATGTTTCTTCTCTTTATCCATACAGTATTGAATAATAATAAAAGATTTAATTCTTCTTGTATAACTTTATTAATCGTTCACTTTAAAAAAGATTTTCTACAGTAAACTTCCATCCGAGGTAGCTTTTAAAGATTAATTGTCGCATCTATGTCTAAGGAGAATGAGAGTTTTGCAACAAGAACGATATTTCTGTTTAGATATACAGATTTAGGACCAAAGGTGCGAGTTTCGTGAAGCTTCAATCCGAATGGAAATCTTTCAGAAATCCATGGACCAAAGATATTGAGTACCTAATAGCAAAAAACTCTGTTACTTCGTAAGTTTTGATAGTATTGGTCTTTTATCATAATGTAATAATTCTATAACATTCGGATAAAACATTGAAATTAATGAAAATAAACGTATCTAGCTGTGACTCGCGATCGATCACAAACAGTGGAAACAGATCTGAGGATTCCAGTGTTCAAGGCAATTACGACTACTTTACACAAAGTAAGTAAAATATACATAGACACATGTATATTTGATATAATTTTACGTATATGTTTAATAAACATTTAATTCTCGATTTACACGATATATCAATTGCATGATTTCAGTCGGATATTGCTGAAAAAATATGAAAAGATTAATCGGTTCAATGCAGTATTTTAGAATATATTCTCATTGATAAATACGTATATGTACATTGTGTCATCTTTCTCTAATAAAAGATGAAGAAGATCATCAAAGAAAGAAACAAGCTTTAAAAACAGTTTCATGTATAAGAATTATATGTAATATATAAATAAATCGTTCACTTTACGCTGAACAATAAAATACAAAAACCTTGAAACCTATCCTTCCATGTAAATACTAATTTCGATTTACATATGAAAATAATTTATAGTGTAAATCGACGAAATACTTCACTTTTAATTCTAAATTCAATTCATAGTTCATAGCAATTACAGAGTTTCTAACTGTTTATCCTTTGATACAAAAATATTTGAACATTTACTGTAGAAAATTTATATGAATAAATTATTTGCGTTATATAAATTATATAAATATAATAAAAAAGATATATAAAATAACAAGGCACAATTATCATAATTACATTAACAAAATTTGGAACCAGTTTGAGAATATGTATATGAAAGTTACAAGATACCTATTGTTAATATGCACTTGGTAAAAAGAACATAGCATTAATAGTTACTTTAAACACATAATTAATGGCAAAAGTGGTTCTATTAGATATTAAAACCGTTTAAATAATTTTGTAACCTTTGGGAAGTGTATGTTTGCAAGAAATATCTTGTAACTTCCACGTATATTTTCATATTTGTTTTGTACTCCACTAATGTGGACATAATAGTCGTATCAGGTTGTATGCTATACAAACTCTTAGACAATGTTCCTATGAATGTTCAAATACTTTCGAAAACCGTTATATCTAAATTGGGGATATTTATGCATCTTTTTATGAACAGAAATGAAGAAATGGAACCTATACAAAGAATTATTTTATCTATTAATTGAATAACAAGTACTAGATTTTGAATATTTCATATATTATTCCATATAATGTAAAGTAATGAAGTGTATGTTTGCGCTTTTAAATATCCCATAAATGCGTGAACATCCGCAGTCTATTCATAACGAATGGATTCAACTGCATTTACTAGTACAAAGTAAAAAATATTCGTCGAAGCTCTTATTGTTGTAATTTTTGTAATTTCACTAACTGTTAGTACGTTATTGTTCTGTTATTGTTTCTGCTATTTTATAGTCTTAATATTTCAAAAAATAATTTTAGGTAACGGCGGATTAGAGAGATTGATCTCGAGTCACGTAGAGGTAAGTAAAATCGGAAGGCAAATAGCTGAAGAAGTTTTGGATCTTCAAAGACGCGGTGAGGATTCTTCTTCCGGTAGCAGTCCCGGACCAGGACCGGAGCCTGCTTTGTTAAGCACCGAGGTAGTTATAGCCACAGAAATTGCACCCTCGATTTCTTTGTCATTTAGAAAATGATTATTAACAGAAAACCAGCGTATAGTAAAAGCAATATATATGTACATAATGTATGTAACATACATTATTTAATATTCTATCTCTCTATCTTTGCTTATTCTATCTTTGCAGTCATTTTGTTATCCGCAATCATACCTTAAATGACAAAGTTATCATCGATATCTGCCAGAGTATATAGCCGTATTGAATTTTGTTTACTACAATCTTAAAAGAACGAAAATGAATTTAATTAGAACCTATTTGATATGAAATAGTAATATTAGGAGTATGAATTGGTCTCGAGGGGTTTTTTTGACTAAAAGGTTTATTATTTATTTAAAGAAAATCAATGGAGTTACATTAATCAAAATATTTTCCTCCGTTTTCTACAACTTTTGCCCATCTTGCAACTAATGGATACTGCGATGATAGAACGGTTTAGTTTTCGGATTGATCTATTCATTTACGAATTTTACACTTCTTCGAGATTTGAGAAGTGTGTACTTTCTAGTACGTGCTGCAATGACTGGAAAAGATGGTAGTCCGATGGATCCAGGTCTAGAGGATATGCGAGTTGTCGAAGGACTTCCCATTCGAGCTGCAACAACGTTTGTTTCACTGTTATTGCAACATGTGGCCGTGCATTGTCACGCAACAGAATGACTTTGCGTCGTTTATTTGATATTTGTGGACATTCTTGGCTTAAAGTACGCTCAAGTTATACAGTTATTGTCGATAACGATCCTCAGTAACTGCTTCGCTCAGTTTCATAGCTCGTAGTCCACACCTTCTTGGTCTCACCAAATAAAGAGTATTACCTTTCGACTGAGAAATTTATAAATTCCCCTTTGCTGCTTTTAAAATTCGATTGTTTACGCGTCTGTTACTTCTAACATACTAGACATCAAACATAAATATCAACACTTTGCCACATTGTAATTTGATGCACTCGCTGAAACCTACAACTAAAGCACATTCTTGTTAGTGCCCAAAACTAATTCACACTCCTAATATAATACTAATATTTTATATAATATGTACAATAATAGAAGCGTAAATCAAATCGATTTAATAAAGTAATTAAATGAGAATATTCTAAAATAATACACTTTCATTTATAGAACATTTCCTTGTATACCTTAGACATAAGCGAAATATCGACTGTATTCGGAGTTGCAATAGAAATAATGTTCAAATATACTGTGCAGTGTGCTATATTTCTATCTAGATCTCAAGGATATTTAATAATATTTTTATTTTGATCTATAGAACTTACATTTTTACACGGGAAAGAATTTTTATAAATCGAGTAATTCTATTTTGAATACATATACATATAACAGCTAAGCGATAATATCATCTGTGTAAGAACAGCTAAATTAAAATAAATTTAATTTAATACGTTTCAACATTAATTGTCCATTTTGTAATATTTTAATAAACAATATTTGATGATGATGTTTTCTACAATATTTTCTTTTCGTTACAAGACACAGATCACTACCACCGCATCGCCAGAGAGAGTGCAAGACATGACGCAGTCAACCAGAGGCAGCAACAACAGCAGCAATAATCCTACGCCAACATACAACCACATAGCAAACAACTTGCAGCTGAACAGCATCGCGAACGACCAAGGTCATAGCTATTACTGTCTCTAAGGAGTCGTTTTCTTGGTGTGTAGTGTAATTGCCGGATTTACCAAAAAAAAAAAAGATCAGGTCGCTCAGAGAAAAGATCAAAAATTTGATCGATCGTCCTCAAACGCGAAACAATGGTTTTCTCTGAGCGAAATTGGGTGAGGGGCGTTCGTTCTGATACCTCAAGAATTTTCATATTGAACGTAGTATTTAATAGAAATTTTTAATCCTTAATTTCTTTCAAAATGAATTAGTTTTATTGCGAATACTTTACTTCGTTATACATCTCACCACTAAGGGCTATTTTGTATTTTAAAACAATTTCGATAAAAGAAAACAAGAATGGTAAAACGATGTTAGCATTAGTGATCTTCCAAAGGTTCGAACATACAGCAATCGAACCTTCAGTATAGTACTCATATTTTTAGCATAGCGTTATAATTTCAATAGTAGCGTGCACAGCAACACCGCGCGAACTATTTTGAATGATCGTGGCGTATAACATAATATCCACCTCGTTTTAGGAGCGTCACCAGACGAAGATATGATGGACATGATCGGTGGTACGACGATTAACGAATCACCGAACCCAGTGCCATCTGATGGCAACGACGAAGCAGCAATGGCCGTGATAATGAGCCTCCTAGAGGCGGACGCAGGTTTAGGTGGTCCCGTGGACTTTTCTGGTTTACCCTGGCCGCTTCCATAGTACATACGTTTTAATTGAGTCGTATTTCCAAGTGTCCAATGAAGATACCTTACGCCAACTGTTTTACAGAAACTAGAAGTGTGTGTACATATGATATCAAGTGAGGATCAAGATGACGTTCTTTCGTTTCGTTGTTTTATTTTCATCGTGCTTGAGTACTTGATCAAACTTCACCAGCTGTGTCCATGTTTCAACCATCCGGAAACTAGTGCACGAACATCACTACAAATCTTTTTTGATCGATGTTTTGAAACAATTAAAATAGATATTCTTGGTGCTGAGATGGTGCTGTTTAGAAAACGCGTCAAATCGTTGTACGTTTTAGTTTTATAGACATATCATTTCTGTGATCAAAAAAATGGAATATCGAACGTACAGAACGATTATAATCTACTACTAAGTTGAAATGAATGTCTACGTTCATTTTGAAAACGAGTAAACAGAGACTGATCCAGAATTTCTTTAGCTATGGTCGTCAAACGATTATGAAGCATTGTAAACAAGGATAATTCAGAATAATTCGTACATAGAGTTATAGCCATCTGAGAATCAAATCAATATTTTTTTATCACTTAAATAGATCATTAAATGGCTTTTTTCGTAATTTTATAATTAAACGTTTGCTGTTTTTGTACAAGATTAAATACGATTTAAATATTGTAAGAATGTTATTTTTATCTCAATATTTTAGTTCAATTTATTGTTAATTAACTAGTTGTTTAGAGATGTCAATTTCGAATTTTTCGCTCAGGAGCTTCGCGCGATTATATTAGGTCTCCTACCTCAATTTGTATTTCATCCTAATCCACTGATTTATTTCCGTCTATTCTTCATCTCCATCAAAAGTAATACCCAGGATCATTCGGTGGCTCTTATCCTCTAAACTTCATCGAAACTATGATAGATAGAGGGGAACATTTATTAATCATTTATTAAGAATATTATTTAAGCAGTTTATAAAGGACCAATCTATGACTTTAACATCACGGTAGTTTAATTCTTTTAAAATTATACTTCCTATAATAATATTTTCAATTTATTATTACGAAATAATTAAATTAATTTCTATACAAACGTAAAAATCTTTTCTTGTTGCATAAGTATCAGAAGTATATACAAAAAATACATAACTTTATTAAAAAGAAGAATAAGAGTGACTGAATCTACAATAAAATCATCGCACATAGGATAGTCTTTCCTTCAAACGACGCATCTTGTATTTAATGAATTGTTTTACATAGTTTCGAAGACATTTAGAAGACAATAGACAGTGATATCGTACATCGATTATTGCTTCAAGAATCAATTACATAGATATTTATATGTATATAATATATTCATTGTACACTGTCCGTTTCGTAAGGCGAGCAGTTAAGTTAATACTGTACATACATACATGTATCTGAAATCTTTTTCACAGTAATCAGTATAAATGTTTTATCGTGCCACTGCATACAGATCAACGGAGCATCTTTCAATTATTGAACGCATCGGATGAAATTTAGATAGTTCCGGCGAACACCAGGGAACGAACGCTGGCAGGCGTTAAGGTCCAAGTTCCTGTTCGTTGTTTTAGCGACAAATTAACGTTGCGTGTATATATGTATTCTCACAGAACGCGTGATATATGACGCAAAGCGTACCTAATTAAATTATAAGAAACCGCAGAATGATAACGAACGTTCCAGCAGCTACAAGCAGTGCACGTTGCAACGTGAACACACAATCTCTTCACATGTCATATGTTGTCTTAAGAGGGCATACAACAATGATACGAATCAGGTATATAGGGATTAGAACCTCGTCAGCGTATACTGTGATGAATTATTTTGAATATACACAATATGAAATTATTTTGAATATAAAATACTCGATATCTTATGACAATACTAAAATTTTCTGGCTGGAATTTCTGAAAATTTTCTCCAACTATTTGCAAGCATTACAAGATTAAAACAAAATTCAATATTTGATTTATTATAATAAGCGAAGTTTTATTTTTAAAGATAACTAATTATTTTTTATCCTTACACAGTGATGAAAAATGAATTTCTGAAAACTATAAAAATACAGTTAAGAAACATTTTTGAATATCACATTCTGTAATGCTCTTGAATGTATTTCGACCGTTCATTATTCCATATTACAATTTTATTATAAAAGTAGATGTTAAAATCTTCCTTTGAACAGATCTCATTCCTATGAGCTTCTTTTTCAATTATATTTTTCTTTCAGAACTTGATTGTGAACTTGATTTGCATTTTTTATAAACATTTCGACGTAAATTTTTCACGTAAATATTGGCCATACCGTTTCTTATATTTTTGTGCAAAAACCAGGAAGATAAGAATATTCTTATGCCGAAAGATGAAACTGATGAAATTATTTCACGATGCAGCTAGGTGAACCGATCGAATAAAAACAATAATTTACGTATGTTATATAAGAATAATGTACATAAAGCGTGTATATGTAAATAAATATATATCATCAAACAATATAGTATAAATGGTACTTTAAAAATAAATGTTAATATGTAAGGACAAAATATTTGATCACACCATTAAGCGTAGGAAAATGCTTGAAAGTTGTAATTGTTTTTATATAAAATTTTTCATTGTAAATTTTCCGAAATAAACAGATTACTGCTTTTACAAAAATTCCTTGATATAAGTGAGGAATAAAAAAAAGTTTCAAACAATCAAATTACCAGTACCTTCTTTTATATGTTTAAATGACTCATTTAAAAAATAAGGTATGGGCATTGCATAAAAGTGTCTAATTTATATGTATTTCTATCATCATATGACATAACGTACAAGGAAAATGCTAAAACACAACTTGCATTGAACTCCATACGTATGAAGATACTAATAATTTTATTAGTTATTTATTTCGCGAAAACTTTCTGTTTTATAATAAATTTATTATCCTAATTTTTTATATATTTTATGAAGGAAAAGAGCATCATACGTGTATAAATTACATTAATATTTTCTAAAAACAAAGTTGTGGTTATATTTTTTTATAAGCTGGTGATTACTTTGAGATTAAAATTCAATTCCCTGATATCTTTCAAAATTTAGTACGCAACAAGAATTAAAATTTGCAACAATTGTGATGTAAAATAATAAATCTGTATGTACTAATAAACATATTTTTATATTTCTTAATATTCACTGTTACAATATTCACTCTTGCACATTCTCTTAAACCTATAAGGTATATACTACAAAAATCTATTCACGTATTTATTTAAAGTAGTTTTGTAAATTTTACATTCTTATGGTTTACAATTTTATCATCATATCATTTACAAATTACATTTGTACTCCAATTTTCCAAAATATGATATATGGCAAAATAATAATATATTTATTGAGCCATAAAGTCTTATTGCAACATGATACATTATAAATAAATGAAATTTACTCATATAAAATTCATGGAATAAAAAAATAATCTATCAGTAACATGTACAAAATATGTTCAATATGGTCACTGCTAGCATAGCAAAATAAAATTCATATATATACATATATATTCTTGTAAATATGTCATATTGTATGTTTGTTATAACCTTTTTTATGTACGTATATGTGACTTTAAGTATGTCTTTCTTAAAAAAAGAAAGATAAAATGAAATTATGTGTTACAGTTTAATTTTTAGTAATTGTATATGTATTTTCTTATCTTCCTAACTATCTGAAAACCTCTCGGTTTTAATTTTAACATTCCTAAAGTCAAACTCAGACTCATTACCTGATTCAAATTCCCTAGATTTATTTAGTTGTTTATGTAATGATCGCTTACTATGTTTTTTCTTTTTTTCGGTATTTTGAAGATTAGCATCATTGTTGTCAATATCCGATCCATCAATTACTACAAATTTCTCCGTTTTTACTTTTCCACTGTGTATCTCTTTATCTACTTCTTTCTTTTTCGAACGTTTTATGTTACTTCTATTATTATCATCACTCAAGTTGACACTATGTTTTTTCCTAGGTGAACTAGTCGTTGCTTTTACATCTTGTTCTGAATAGACGTCTTCATGTATATCATCATCATTATTCAAATTTTCCACTTTAATTGCAGTTTCTTCAAATCCATATTCTATTTTAATTACGTCTTCAGATTCAGGTTCTACTTTGATTGTGCTTGTATCTATAATAACATTCTTCGAATGTTTTTTCCGTTTCTTTTTAATAGCATTATTTTTATCTTCTTCTACATCATAAGTAGAACTAAATGTGTTTAAGTCAGGATCCTTTTCTGACATTTTATTTATTTCTACATAATCTTCGTCTTGGGTGTTTTCAGATTCACTAATAATTTTCTCTTTCTTAATTTTTATATTTTGAAACACAACTTCAGAATCTAAAATATTAGATCTTTTTATTGAGACTTGGTCACTTTCAGAGGTTTCCAACTTTAAAGAATTTCTATGTTTCTTAAATTGCTTCTTTGGGGAATCTTGTGCATCATCGCTTACTTCATGTGTGTATTTATCATTCGGTTCTTCCATTTTTATTTTCTTTGAATTTCTTTTATTTATACTCCTTGAACTTACTATGCATTTATCTGCATTCAAATCAGCTAAGGAAGTATCACTATCATCTAAACTCTTTCTTTTCATAGATTTTCTCTCTAGCTTGGGCTTATTTTCAGGTATAATTTCAATATCACTTCCAATCACTACATTATGTTCGACCTTAATTTTCATGATATCATCCTTAGATTCTAAAATAGATTTATTTGATATTTTGCTAGGTAAATGTTGTGCAGGCTCTTCATCATTATCTTCATTTATCCAACTTTGAGAATGTTGAACTCTGGATCTTTTCTTAACTTTACTTTTTAAATTAATAGATTCTAATTCTTCATTTTCCATTAATTTACTATTTAAGGAAAGATTATTCGTATAGTGATCATGTACAGTTTCTACCTTGATCGATTTAGGTTTAGATTCATTTAATTCTTTAAACTCTTTATCATGTTTCTTATCTTTCTTCTTCTTTTCACTGTATGTGATTGATTCTTCATGTTTTAATTTCTTTTCTGATTTTTTCCATTGGACAGTTTCTTTCTTTACTTCTGCTACATCTTCATCAGTGGTATTTTCAGAATCAGTTGCAAAAAATGTATGATTTTTAGTATGCTTAACATTTTTTTCCAAAACCTGATTATTATTTTGAATAGTATTCTCAGAAGATAATCTTTTGTTACTAATGCTTTTTAGCATTAATCTACAACCACGTAAATAATCACTGAAATAAGAAAGTTTTGAATGTATAAAAACAAATGAAAAGAATTTAAAGCCTAAACAAAATAAAATTTAGATATACTTACTCTGCATTTAAGACACCACGAATAAAAGGTAATTTACTATTAAAATCAAGAAGTGTTATTACAAATCTTGCTTCTTGCCCAATTTCAAGATTATCACCTGGCCAATTTTCTTCGTCATCTGGTTTTGGAATTGATACATTAAATGCCTTATGTACGAGAATCCCAATGTGATCTAGCCCCTTTTTATTCACTATTCCTACAAACCCTATGTTCATTAATAACAACTAGACAATTTAAGAACTATGCTATGATAAAATAGTTTTACCTTTCAATGTACATCCAACTTCTGGTCTAAATATATAGAAGTCTGCTTCAGTATCAACATGAATAAAACATGTATCATAAAATATTTCTCCCAAAGGTGTTAATAATTTAGGGTTTTTATAAGCCAATAAAAATCCTTTCAAGCTGTAATAAATATAATTTTGAAAAAAATATTTCTAGCATCAGAATATAAACATAACCAAAAAATATATTTGCTTTTTATATTTAATTTAAATAGATACTGTTGAATAAAAATTTGTATAAAGAATGTATCTTATTACAATTAATGAAAATTATATACATACTCAGGATCGTAGGAATTCAAATTCGAACTTAAAATTTCATTTAACGCGGTATTTAAGTTCGTTAAGTGAAATGGATGTAAACCAATATGTTTCTTAAATTTCTCAAAATAAACGCAAGAATCTTCATCTTCTATAAGGCCCGTAAGTTCCAAAACGGACCATGTAATTCCGGTATACGCTTTAAATTTCATATTAACTGATTAATATAATAAATATATTAATCTTAGTCTCCCGCGCAAAATCACATGCATTAATGCAAAAAACGTAATGAGGTTAAACCAGTGTTTTGCCGGTTCTATAGATTATTGACAATATTCACATTTCCCAAGACACGATCTTGCCTAAAATTTTTATTTAAATATGGAATAAAATTTAATATTTGATTATTCAGAGCATAAAATTGTAGTATAATTATTTTCTTAGGAAAGTAAAAACATCTTTTTTATAAAAGAAAATACAAATTTAGTATTACATTATGATATCCATAATTCATATTAATTTCAAAATTATTGTCTCATAAAATGCTGAAGAAAACTTGAAATTAGAATATTGATTATCTATATTAAGAAACTACGAGAATTATTTTCTTTACAATATATTGATGTATGATACTTATATCAGCTTATACATGCTATACTTATAATATACTGATATGTAATGCAATTTAATTTGACTATATCCATAGAAAATTAGAAATTTCTAAAATATAAATTTTCTTAAAATAGATTAGCCAAATAATTCTATATATTTATATATATCTAATTTTCGCTTAAATATTGCTAACAAGCAATAAATATTTTTTGAAATTATATTTTTAATTTATTTGGCAAAATAACAACTTATCTTCCTCAAATGAATTACTTATTTTAGCCTATAAAATTTGGTACGATTAATAGTTTATGAGAGTTAAAATAATATCAGATAGTATTAATCTGACTTTATAATATAATATATAGATGGCTTTTTCCCACAAAAAAATTTAATTTGTCAGATACTTCTATAGATGGCATCCTTTGACAACTTGTGTTTATCGCAAAATTCGTCTTAATACCTGGAAAATGGTAATTATGAAAAATGCTTAAATATCATCAATCAAAATGTAAGAACGAATGATTTTCAGTGTTGACATTGTTTTAATATCAATCTATTTAATAAATATATTTTCGTGCAGATTTTAAAAGTTTAATATATATAAATATGCATAATAAAAGTGATGGTTTCTCATTTGGTTTTGCTACTGCCAGTGGTAATTCAATCCATGTGTCTGAGAGAGCTTTATCAAAAGCAAGAGAATTTTTTAATAATGAGTTTAAAGAAAATGACAATTCTGGACAAAAATTCAAAGCTGAAAATGAAATTAATACATTTAATGCGCAAATACCAGATGTTGGATTTCAAACTGCAAGTGGTAAATGCATTAATGTGACCAATGAAGCACTATCAAAAGCAAGAGAACTTTTTAATAATGAGCTTAAAGAAAGTGACAACTCTGAACAAAAATTCAAAGCTGAAAATGAAATTAATACATTTAATGCGCAAATACCAGATGTTGGATTTCAAACTGCAAGTGGTAAATGCATTAATGTGACCAATGAAGCACTATCAAAAGCAAGAGAACTTTTTAATAATGAGCTTAAAGAAAGTGACAACTCTGAACAAAAATTCAAAGCTGAAAATGAAATTAATACATTTAATGCGCAAATACCAGATGTTGGATTTCAAACTGCAAGTGGTCAACGCATTAATGTGACCAGTGAAGCACTATCAAAAGCAAAAGAACTTTTTAATAATGAGTTTAAAGAAAATGACAATTCTGGACAAAAATTCAAAGCTGAAAATGAAATTAATACATTTAATGCACGAATACCAGATGTTGGATTTCAAACTGCAAGTGGTCAACGCATTAATGTGACCAATGAAGCACTATCAAAAGCAAGAGAACTTTTTAATAATGAGCTTAAAGAAAGTGACAACTCTGAACAAAAATTCAAAGCTGAAAATGAAATTAATACATTTAATGCACGAATACCAGATGTTGGATTTCAAACTGCAAGTGGTCAACGCATTAATGTGACCAGTGAAGCACTATCAAAAGCAAAAGAACTTTTTAATAATGAGCTTAAAGAAAGTGACAACTCTGAACAAAAATTCAAAGCTGAAAATGGAATTAATACATTTAATGCGCAAATACCAGATGTTGGATTTCAAACTGCAAGTGGTCAACGCATTAATGTGACCAGTGAAGCACTATCAAAAGCAAAAGCAATGTTTCAAGAAGAAATCTCCAAAGATTTTGAAACTATTCTTGCATTACCTAAACCATTGCAGAAGCGAAAAATTAAAGATGTAGATGACAGTGTATCTTTGATCAACAAAGCAAAATCTAGTCAGTTTAAAAAGTTACGATTTAGTAATGAGTTTCAAGTCTTAAAATCTACTCATAGAAACTCATTGAATAATGAAGAAAAAGGAAATCAAAACACATCTTCAGTATCTATGCAAGTAACTTTAAATTGTGATGTTGAACTTAAATTAAAAGATAATATTATGATTAATATTACTGAAACAAGCAAGAAAAGTGATGAAATAATAGATAACTATGTAATTTCACATGAAATAGCTAGTGCAGTTGCACTTTTAGCTGATGAAAAGGATTTAGATTTCACGGAGCAACAAATATCTCCTAAGGAAATTAAAGAAAATGATGAAACTGTAAGTGTTCCATCTAGCCCAGTAATAGGAGGACAATTTATTCGTAAAAAGCGAAGGAGTACAGGTAGAAGAGAAACTACAAATACCTCAAAAAATAAAGTAGATAAGTTGGCATGTTTATGTAATAAAGCAGATAAATTTATAGATAATGTAGAAAAGTTAAATGATGATTATGCAAGTCTGAACCAATATATAAATAAAAAAGATAATTGTTTAACAGAGAAGCAAGATTTAACAGATAAACAGGATCAGTATGACTCTGCAGTCGTTAATGATTTTGGTGACTCTCAATTAATGATAGACTTTATAAATCAATCTGTAACTGTATTAGAGAAACGTTTAGAAGCTGCTTTAGAACAAGTAAGCTTCAATATAATATGTCTTATTGTTACTATTAATGTTATTATTAAAAGAAATTTTAAAAAACGATATCTTAATTTATACTTGTAGGAAAAACAAATTAGTATGAAGCAAAAAAGTAAGCCTAAACCAACAATCAGTAAATTATATTTTCACAGAAAGAGTAATACCAATAATCGTATATCATGGAAAGAAATTAGTAAGGGAGAAAAACCTATTCTATGTACAGATGAAGAGGTAAGGTTTAAGAAAAAAGATATAATTTTTTATTAAACAATTAAATTTTAATTATTGATCTTTATTTATTAGCTTGTTAACAGAAAATTACCACCTGAAATTTTGGATCTAAGAGCTGATAATGCGACAATGTATAAATTTCATTGTGCAGATTTTTATGGGTGAGACATATTTTGGTCAAAAATGACTTTTTGTACATTAGATACTGGATTACAAATTTGGTCTACACTGTTTAGGCAAAATATTGTGCAAAATAATATTGATGGTATAAAATTGGAAGATGGAGCTTGTTTAATTTTGGATGAAAATGGTTATGTAGGAATAACAGAAATTAAAAGATCTTTTTTAGCAAGTCCAGGTGTAGATCCTAACTTACTTCCCATTGGTTGGGTAGAAAATCATTACAAATGGATTGTATGGAAATTAGCATCAATGGATAGAATAAAACTAGGTTATATCATTCTACCAAGGTAGAACTTTGAATTATTTTTATAATTTGAACATGTTAAAAAATATAAATTACTATAAAAAAAGAGTTGCTTTTTAGAGCTCTAACTCCTGCCAGGGTAATGATGGAATTGAAATATCGTTATGACAGGGAAATTGATAGATCTCAAAGATCGGCTTTAAGAAAAATATTAGAGAAAGATGATGTTGCAACCAAGAGAATGGTTTTATGTGTATCTTCTATTAATAAAGTAATTTTTTTTTAATGCAGATGAATCTTTTTTTTTTATTGAGAATCAATATTCAGGTTTTTCTTTCTTTTTGTATATAGTGTGATGATTCTGATATCGAAAACAAAAATCAATTAAAATTATCATCCCAAAAATTGATATTAACAGATGGATGGTATAGTATTCAAGCTTCAATTGATCAGGCAATGATGAAACATATAATATCTGGCAAAATAAAAGAGGGAACAAAATTATTAACATATGGATCTGAATTATTAAATTGTGATCAAGGATGCTCACCTTTGGAAGTAAATATAGTTTCAAAAGTTTCTTTAAATTTTAGTGAAGAATATTTAATACATTAAAAATTGTTATCTCTTAGATTGCAGAGAATGTATGTTTAAAATTACATACAAATTCAACAAGAAGAGCAAGATGGGATATGAAGTTAGGGTATACAGTACCATCGGGACCAATGTGCACTAAATTAAAGACCATTTATCCAAATGGTGGCTTAATTGGGAAAATTAAAGTTATAGTTGCGAGGGTATATCCAATGTTATATCATGAGAAAACTTCAACAGGAGAATCTAGTAAGATATGCATGCGTGCTTTTAATATTTTCAGCTCTTTCTAATCATTTTAAACCATTTCATTTCCTGATTCTAGTTTTTCGAAATGCTAGATGCGAAGAAAAAGCTAGCATTATCTATGAAAAGGAATGTCGGTCAATGATAGAAGCATTTTATGCTAAAGCAGAGAAATATTTTCATACTGGAAAATGCAAAAGTAATTTAAATACAGACAGTATCGATTTAGCAGCAGTTGAATGGAATGAAGATTGCGACAGATTATTTAAAGAGGTATTAACTAATACAACAATATACAATAATTGTTTTCTGTGTTATAACTGTTTGCAAATTTATATTTTTGTCATAGGAATTTCGTTCGGAACAAGAGCTAAAGCAATTAAAGAATGATTGTCTCATGAAACAGGAGAAATTTAGACAAAAATTAGAGTCTCGATTACAAGAAAACTTACCTCTACCGCGACAGGTTACACCTCTTTTAAAAATTCGCGTAATTGAGGAAGAAACAAATGCTATTCTTTCAGTTTGGTCTCCCAGCGAAGAAGTTATAGATATTTTAAAAGAAGGAAATTGTATATCACTTTGTAATGTTATGCCCTGGGCAAAAAGGTATTAATTTCTATATTATATTTCTCTACTATTTTTTATTACTAATCAAGTGTAGCATAATAATATTTATTGTAATAGAGGTAATGAGTTGCTATTAACTGCAAATCGAAATACATCATTTATCCAAGTAAACATTTCTGATAATAGTTTTCGTCTGAGAACATATACAGCATTATGTGAAATAAGTAAGCCAACCTTCACTCCAGCTTATGGAGAATTTGATACAGTAGGAATTATTGCTTCTATTGGAAACGAACCCTATGTAAGTTATTGTAAATATATATGTAAAATTGAAGATTTACAATGATAATTTTTTCTATTTATTTGTTAGGGTATGAAAAATTTTCAAGCTGTGTATTTAGCATATCCACATGCAGATTCTGTGTCTTCATATTTATCAATACTCTTTTGGCATGGGATATCTTCTTTTGGGTATGCAGAAATTTTGACTGTAGGATCTCTTGTTGCCTGTGGCAATTTAGAATGGCGTCGAGCTACATCATGGAATATACCAGTGGCATATTGCACAGAACGAAGTATTTTTACGCATAATCCTCGAGACAGTCACCTTCAGGAACCTTTAGAAAATTTAAAACGTTTGATAACGGTAAATGTTTTGAATATATTGGAAGATATTGGTGTGATAAATTTAATAACTTTATAATCTTGTTACTAAATCATATTTTTAAATCATATTTTCAAAGGATATTAGTACGTATATAGATACCTGTGTGGTAGAAATTTCGGAGAAAGTACAAAAGAAATCAATGATGAGAAATAATTTCAACAGAGATGTATCAAATGAAAATATTAATGCTAACAAGCAATTTAATGATCATGTATATCAGGAATTCCAAGGAAGGAGTTTAATAAATAATCAACTAGCAAAATCTGTTGCCATACAAAAACGGCTTGAAAAATTACAATCTTATGGTGAGCCATCTAGTCTATCCCCAATT
The DNA here is from genome assembly GCF_024542735.1 of Bombus huntii. NCBI lineage: Eukaryota > Metazoa > Arthropoda > Insecta > Hymenoptera > Apidae > Bombus > Bombus huntii. The sequence continues at coordinate 25,059,424 of NC_066238.1, forward strand.
ACACTTAATAACAGCTCCAAGCGAGTATCATTGGAGTTTCAATCTCCCATACAATCAAGAAGTGGAAAATGTACAAAAGTTCACACAGCATTACATGCAAGACTTACACAAAACCCTACATGACAGTGCATATTTTACAAGTTCTTTTATCTAAGTATGTATTAGTTGTTTATAGTATACTTGTATAATATATTGTTAAGATCCTTTATTATACAGGTTAAATACTTTAATATTTATTAAATATATAGTAACGATTCTGATCTTATTTCCTAAAATTTATTTGATATTCTTTATAATAAAATAAAAATATTAAAATTAACAGAACAAAGTACAAATTTTGTGATCAAAAATGTAAACAAATCTATATTACTAATTACACTCCTTGTCAAAAACATAACCCAGGTGTGCTGTCTTTAATTTCCCAATGATACGTGTAGTTTTTGGTCTGTAACATACAATATCAAAATATTATGAGCTCAGGATACGCGACTTGCTGGAAATAAGTCACAATGTCGTAGATGTTTGTATACAACAAAGAAAAATTGTTCCATACTGTAGTATCGTAAACTATTATAATTATTTTATTTACAATAAATGGATTAAACAGATATTGATTAAACAGTAAACTACGGTTATTTAACATGAACTAATCACGACAACATATTATAATTAAGACAACCAGATAATTAATTAGTAACTCTCGTCACCACGGATTCAACTCTCTCTCAAAAACGCTAGCAACACTATCTCAACAACGTCATTCGCACTCTCTGACTTCTCAACTCGTACTGCTGTTAATTCGTTTATGTCCCTTAGCAACCCCTTATCTTTTGTCTTAGCCTCATATCTTTTGTCCCATCACGCACATGCTCAGCAACCGCTTGTTTATAATTCGCGCGACACTCTCCAGGCCCCTCGTCAACGATACTACAATACTAAGGTCGAAATGATAGCACACTCTGTAAATGTGTTTAGAAATTGCTCAGTAGTTCGTAATCTATCAGCGAGTAAAGATTACAGTACAATATTACATAAATTTGTAACTATGGGACGCGGAAAAAGATTAAGCGAGTCTGAAAAAAAGCAAATTCTTGAACTAAAACAGCAACGGTTATCAGTAGCGAAAATATCGGAAGTAATAAGAAGAAGTCGTAGAGTAATACACAATTTCTTAAAAAACGTTGAAGATTATGGCAAAAAGAAAAGTACTGGTCGGCCGTCATCGCTATCCGATCGTGATAAGCGAGCAATTTTGCGTGTAGCTTCCAACTCGCAGTTAACAACGAAGCAAATAATGGAGAAATCTAATGTTAGTGCCAGTGTTTCAAGTGTTCGTCGAGTTCTACTATCCTGCAAAAATATTGAGAGGCTAAAATTGAAAAAGAAACCTTCGTTAACAACGAAACACAAAGTAGAACGTTTACGCTTTGCAAAAGAAAGAGTGCATTGGAAAAAGAAATGGAGAAAGGTACTGTTTTCAGACGAAAAAAGATTAAACTTGGATGGTCCTGATGGACTGTAATATTATTTTCATGACATAAGAAAAGAGACAATGTCAGCAATTCGACGACAAATAGGAGGAGGCAGCGTGATGGTTTGGACCGGCATCGGTTACTTCGGCAAGACAAGTATCAAGTTTATCGATGGGAGAATGAATAGTGTCCGATACATAAATTTAATCAAAGAACAGCTAAATAATCATGCAGAACGCATTTCTGGACCTGATTACATCTTTCAACGAGATAATGCATCTGTACACACATCAAGATTGGTACAATCATATTTTAATGAAAATAATATATCTATTTTGCCGTGGCCTGCACGCTCCACGGACCTTAATATTATTGAAAATTGCTGGGCAGAACTTGTTCACGGCGTATACGCGAATGGAAAGCAGTATCAACACGTACAAGAATTAAAAAATGCAATTGTACGCGAATGGGATACGTTAAGTCAAAATTATATTCAGAAACTATATAAATCGATACCAAATCCTACAATAGAAGTAATAGAAAATAAAGGGGGATGTACCCATTATTAAAAAAGTATATATGTTTGATAAGTAATTATTGTTAGTTACGATTTATGTTGATTATTATTTTCTTATTGTACATGTGCTATCACTTCGTTCTTAAAATAAAACGATTCTTTTTTGTTACACACTAAACCTCATAATATTTATAATTATCTTCAACGAACCGCATATCCTGAGCTCATAATGTTTTGATATTATACATTACGGACGAAAAACTTTACACGCGTCATTAAGAAATTAAAGATAGCACACCTGGGCTATCTCTTTGACGAGGAGTGTATATCATTAATGTTAATACTATTGAATATTAATAACTGTACTGTTACTGGTCTGATAATTTTATGAGATATGTGAATTTATTATGTTTTTATGCGAATAAAAGTATAGGGTTAACCACTTGGAACCCGCGCTCACGAGAACATATGAAAATGGCAGAAGTGTAACATGTATGTTTACTATTAGCAACTATTACGATTTCGAGCAGGCTTGCAATTTTATGTTCACGTCGCTTAATAATATTCCACTTGTCGCTTAGATGGCACGAGCTGTCCTAATTTAGAGATGAAAGTTCGCGGGAGGAGACAACCACTTTAAAATGCTGAAGCATTAAACTGCTGAGTGCGCGAGATAAAGGTTAGAACTTTTATCGAAAAAAATAAGAATGAAATGGATTTGGAGATTGCTGTGTATTTTGTTGGTATCGAAGCCAAAGTGATTCTGAGGATTCTCTCCATTTCTTCGTTATAGTTCCTGATTTAGCAAAATATGAAATTCGGTGAGAGTTCATGAGGACCAATCCCTTCTCCAGGTTCCCTAGTTCGTGGCATGATCCAAGGGAAAGTAGTGTAGAAGTGCATATGTGTGCACTGTGTGTGACACGACTCTAAATTGTCACTGTCGAAAAGGGCTTTGTCAAAAGATTCTTTTTTCTTCGCATACCTCGCTTAAGGTTTATACACGTTGAGGAACTACATCAATACATCACGGTTGTCCCCTTTTATTGTTTCTAGCTGTTTTTATTTATGGATTTTTCTCTACTCAAGTGACCATCTAATCTAGTTGAGTATTTCACCAAGGATGTCTTTATTACTGTCAGGTCAAAAGTTAAAAGCGATTCTTACGCTCTTCAAATGTTTAGGTAACGCACGCTATCGCGACGGTGGAAATAATTAAGATGACAATCTATCTTTGGGTGTCATCACAAAAAAAAGTCAGGCAATCTCGCTCAAGTCAAAAAGAACCGACGAGTCAGGCTACTTTTACCCGTATGTCATAGATATCGGTTCAATCCCACCTGAATGTTGATGTTGTCCGATAATTTCGGAGCGATTCTCTCTCTTTCCCTTTCCCTTCGCCTGCTGTCGTAAATGTGTACCCATACACGCCTAGAATTTGTTCACGAACCATCCTCACTTGCACTTGAAACTTGCACTTACACATGAAACCGGTTATTTGAAACAATTTCCGGTGTTACCTATGATTCGTACCGACGATGACACAATTATTAATACATAAATCGTCGAAGCAAGAAGAGTACAGTTTTTATACTTTTTATTTCATTGTTGTAAGATAGTTTCAGTTGGATTATTGAGATTTTTACGAATAAAATGATACCGACTATAACTATATCTGAATCAATTTCTATTCTTTGATGTTGTTGCGTACAGTGAGCTGTTCGTTGTTGAGCAAGTCGTAGGTGATACTTCAAACGACGAATTAATCTTGTGCGAGTAGTTTTAGTTAAATTAGACAGTATTAGATTAATGGACTGATAGTTTGTACAATTCTCGGCGTTCTTTGTAGTATTTTTGGAAATTAGCTCCGTCAAGTAACGGTCAGCTACCTCGAGGAGCTATATATCATTATCCCCTTCTTCTTTGTTTACCTGGTATGTCGCGTATGGATATAACTATATACATATACATTTTATAAATTATACAATTAAAATAAATAATTTAGTCTGATTAGCGAGAATAGGGAAGCATGTTTCCTTATTCGCGTACGAATATTCGTTTAAGCATACTAGTTCTTTTCATTTCCATGATTCTTTTTCGAGGTGGTGTCGATACTCATTGTCGAAATTTTGTAGCTGTTGTCCGCTACTCCTCTTGTTTGCCCTTTCGTCTTTTGGCCTGTTCTTTCATTACCTTCTATCCCTATATGTGCTGATATCCATATCAAGCAAATTTTTTTTCTGTTATATCTGTCTGTTCTTTTTCCTTGTTTGCCCTTTTCTGGGTCGTTTCATTTTTTCCTTCTCTGTTTCTATCAGTTGCTCGGCGATCTTATCGATGCAGATGTTTTCCTCCTTCTTTGTTGTTCTTGTTCTTGTTCCTCTCAACCTGTGTGCTATGATATTTAATGTGTTTCATGAATCGGTTAGGATTGCGACTTGTTTATCTTTGTTTCGGCTTCTGCCCCTTTTTAATTCTTCGTGAACTGTTATCGTCACTGTAGTGAAGATGGTTGTCCTATTGTGAATGCTGATTCCCCTTTCTTTCTATTCTCTTCCTTCGTTTCTGATAATTCCAATCCCATTAGTATATGCATTTCGCTTCTTCGACCTACTAGTGTAATACTTTATTGTCCATATTGGATCCATCTTTATCTTTACAATTAAGTCCTTAATCAAACTGTCATTTTTTATATTTGTCGGGTTTGCCGGGTTGGCCTTAGTCTTTGGGGCGCGTTGCGTATCTTCATTAGGACAAGACATCGTAGTTGTTCAATGGAGATTATATTTACAATTCTATGTACAAGCATTGATTTAATAGGGTTTAACAATTAATCGTGGTAATTAGACACTCTTAATGTAAAGAGAATGTTCTTAGGTTCAACAACGAATCCACGGTCAACCGGGGAATCTCTTTGTTCAAAAGAATATATTTTGAAACACAAAGTGACGTTAGCTGTGGCGCTTGGTATCATTCTGACTGACAGACAAGACGATGCGTGTAAACTCTCCAAGGTGATCACAAGAATAAAAGACTGATGCGATCGCATTTGTCAATTGCATATTGACCGGGGATATCGACAAAATTCCAGGCGCCGTTACTAGGCAGACCCGCGTAGAGTCGACATTGCCCCTGCCCGGGGCTTGTTTGTTAATACAGCGTGTGTCCCTCAATATTGGTACTTTTACTGTTAAGTAAAAACGTTTATCCCGTGACCGTGGCTACGTTCGGCGATTAGTTGTGTCACCTCGAGCCCAAGGCCACTGTCACAAATCTCGGGCAAACATAATCAGATCGTATCACAACAACTACTTCCAAGTTCTATTATTTAGATACAGCTATAATAAATAGTTTAGACCAAAGTATCGGGGATCTTCCCAAAATTCCAAAAGGAAGGCCCGATGTCCCTATATCTCCAACATATTTATCCCCTTTTTGTATGCTGCTCCTAAAACGTTTATGCTTATAAAGAATTCTTTTGATTGTTTCTGTGTTTTCTTTCATGGTTGCTATTTTTTTCTGTTCGATATTTATTATAATATACTCTAATAATTATATTCTATATAATCACATTTCTTGTGTGCTTCTCCATGTCTTTGTTATTGCATCCATGTTCTGGTATTCCTTTCCTTCTTCCTCATATTTTATCAATTCCTCTGTTAGTTTTATTATTTCATTGTTTGGATTGATTTTTTTTTGTAATACTTTTTTTTTGTCCTACTTTCAGTCAGTTTCTATGTTCATTATATTTGTCGGGGTTGTGATTCTATAACCTATGACTGCTCTTAGACCTGCATGATGTACTTTGTTTGCTTGTACTTCTATTCTCTCGGCGGACGTGGTACGAGAATTAGATCCCATATTCTAAAACTGATCTGACTATTGTTTTGTATTTTCTTGCCCATTGATTTCTATTGTAGTTTTGTAGATCGACCTTTTGTTTCTCTTTTTTTGTTGTGAATTTTAATATTTTGGTTTTCTCTGCCGCTGTCTGTAAATCTATTTTTCTCAAGTTGAACGCAAATCTGTAAGGCTTCCTTTTCTCATTGTGGTGCGCTGCTTGTAGTATATATGATGTTCTTGGTTACTTGGTTACTTTCTATTTCTTTGGTAATATCCGTCGGTAAATGTTATTCGGTATAGAACTGAAAATAGTTCTTTGGGCTAGTCCTTTTCTCTATATTCTTCCCACTGGTGTTACGGTGGATCAAACTCCCTTTTGCAATCTATAGCTTCGTTTGATACTCAGTGGTTAAAATATTTCTGTATTTTCATTAGGTATCCCTTCCTTTCTAGCATCTTTATAATTGGTCTGGTGATTAACATTATAATAGATTTCTTCCTTTTTATTGAATTATTTTGATGTCTGTGGTTAGCATGACCAGATTGTCCATTGTGCCTGTTTTTCTTCTAAAACCGTTTTTTTTTCCTTTTTTTCCCCGAAAAAAAAGATAACTGGCTGGTGTGCCGGGACGATGAATCTAAAAAGACGTTTATAGGAGCAAAAGATCGCCGCGGCATCTCTCTTATGCAATTCAAAAGAAAACACAGCGTTGGCGTCGTACATGGATGTATCGGACGTCGCCATCGGCGCAATTTTAGAGCAATATAATAAAGATATGTGAGAACCATTAGGCTTTTTGCAAGAAAGTTAGAAAAGACACAGACGAGATATAGCGTATACGATAGAGAGCTTCAGGCATTTTGTGGGAGGCAAAGAACTGTTTCTACAAACGAGCCATAAGCCGTTTATGTACGTATTTCAGAAAAAAGCTGACAAAGCCGGCCCATCACAAACGAGACAGTTGCATCAGTCAATTTACTAAAATTTACTAAGTAGTGTACGTAGACAGTGAATATGTGAATACACTAAATAGTGTGGCTAATGTATTGTTCAGGATCAAAATGTTTCTCATTATCTCTACAGATGAGTTAATGAAAGCTCAAGCACAAGACAAAAAACTGGCGAAAATTACTATAGAAAAATCCAGCACGTTAAACTTTCAAAAACTATTTTTAAACAGTTAAGAATTGCTGTACAAAGACATAAAAAATTATATCAGACCTTATGTGCCAAAGAAACTAAGAGAAAGAATTTTTTATCATGCACACACCCTATCGCATTCTGGTGGAGGACAACTAGGAAGTTGACAAGAAAAAGCATTAATTAAGCCAAAAAAACAAGATTCATCGCTACAATAAGCCAGCTCTAGAAAATATACATATTCCACAGTAAGGTCGACTCGAGCATATACATCTGGACATCACAGTAAATCTAACAGAAACCTAAATGTATAGGGTGGTTGGTAACTGGTGGTACAAGCGGAAAGGGGATGATTCTACGTGAAAAAAGAAGTTGAAAATATAGAATAAAAATTTTTCGTTTGAGGCTTTATTTTCGAGAAAATCGACTTTGAATTTTCGCTCGGTACGCGTGCACTTTATCGCGTCTCGTTATAACGGATCTCACTGTAGATCGTTGTCTCGATGGAAAAATTAAAAAAAAAAAATGTTTATTCTATATTTTCGACTTCTTTTTTCGCGTAGAATCACCCCCTTTCCGCCTGTACCACCAGTTACCAACCACCATGTATAATACGTTAATGATATTCATTTCTAATTGAGTTACAAGTTATAAAGTTATAACACTGCTGCAGCTTCGCATATACATATATGTACGTTGCGCACGAAGACTTTAGGTTTGGCCAACTCCTGTTTATATACAGACGATAAGTGGTCGGCTGTCGGTAATCAATACTGACGTATACGTTATCATACACGCACATTTGTAAGCAGAAATACAATATAGTTGTACCGACAATTTTTCGAATATCTTAAAAACTAAGCGAGTCGATCCCTTATATATAGGAAAGAAATTGTTTGAAATGTTGAATTTTACAATACATCCGAACATTATCGAAATTTAATGTTTCTATAGTTTCATTAGCAAGGGCTACAAATACTGTTTAACTGCAATAAACAGATTCTCCAGGTGGTCGGAAGCAATGGCATTCATGAACATCTCTGTAGACAGCATAGCTCTATGCGGAATGGGTATTAGGATTCGAAGTCTCAGCAACAATCACTACCGATCAAGGAACACAATTTAATCATAAAAAGCGTTGTCAAAACTGATAGGCAGACAAGACAATAGCAAGATGGCATAAGTTGTTGAAGTCAGTTATCATATGCTACGAAACCAAGAATTATGCAGAAATATTCCCAACAATGCTGCTGAGACTTCGAGCCAACGTAAAGGAGGATCTGAAGGCATCCGTTACAGAAATGGTCTATGGTACAAAACTGAAACTATCTGGAGAATTTCTTATCGGCGAAGAAATAGAAACAAATCGAAGAATCGAATCGAGAAACGAAGATAAAACCAAGTCCAATTAGACATCATAGCAATAAAAAAATATTCCTCATCAAGGATCTACATACTTGCTCACATGTATTTCTTCGAGTCGACGCTACGAAAAAGCCTTCTGAGGCACCTTATGAAGGGCGGTTCGAAATTATAGAACGGATAAATAACTATGTTTTTAAAATTAAATACTACGGAACACTAACAAACATATTCGTAGATATGTTAAATAAAGGAAAATAAAAAATCTGACATCGAAGTAAGATATGCGAGTTGAAGTTCGAACAACTCACTCGGAAGAGAGTGATGTAAAGACAAACATCTACATGTCCTTATGCGACATGACGCCCATTTCACATCATATTTGTAATTCGGTTAAATTAGTTTAGTTAACCACTAGATTAATTACTTTTGTATTACATAATTTATAAGTCTAGTTTTTAAAAAATAGAATGATTATTCTCAAATTAAGACTTGTAGAGCGCGAACGCAAAAAGGAAAAAACGAATAAAACACAAGATCGGACTGGTCGTCTATTTCTGGAGGATTTGTTACCATTTTCAACATGTGGCCATGTTACCATTTTCCAAGTTCTTACGAGCGCGGGTTCTCATTTAAATGAGTAAAAACAACCGATATAAATGAAGAACGAAATTTAAACTGACTGATTGTGCTAGATTCCAATAGAACAGAATGGATCATACATCATTCAATAAAATACTATAAAACAAAGAATGTTGTGCATCTATTATTTCCCTATAAAACGAAAAAATCTTTCGGGACAACCTAATACATGCGGATGGAAAATTGTATCGTTTGTCATTATTGTAATTGTATTGTTTGTCATTACTACCTAATTACAAAATCCGCAATCACTTAGTTGCCAACCCAATACATTGACCAGTTATTGACAGAAGGTAACCGGATAAGGGGAGAAAGTGGCGCAGGAGACAGATAAATACCTTTAAATTATTTATTATTGCATCAAATTAATAGTTCAAATTTCTTAGTAATATTTGTTGACATCTTACGAGGGTAAGATAAGATAATCAAAGAATTACTTTTGCATAAACTTTCCTAAGACTTCAGCTTTACATTAACTATTACAGGTCGCACAAATTGACAGCCGAAATTTGTCAACATAATTTCTCAATATCCTATTTTCGGCAGCCCATGTAAACTTTCTTACAAATTGTGCTGTTTCTCTCTTGCGTTATATTTTTCTCAATCGCCGCGCAAGTATGCATCTTTTTCTCGGAAGGACCACGATCATATATGTAAACAGGTCTCGGCTTTCATATACCGAAACCTAGTGAAAACCGTTCGAAAATTGACTCGTAAAAAATTAACACGGAAGATAAGAAAATTCTCGTTCTGCACATGTTTGACATGAATGTGTCAGACAGAGAGATATATTCTACTCATCTCTATCTCTCTCGCAAGAATACGAACTTTGTTGTCTTCCATGTTGATTTCTCATGGCTAGCGAATCTCGGAAGATGTTTATATGATCGTAGGAAGGAGAAACTCCGTCTACTAAGAAATACGTGACCCATTGAATCATTGGATTAAGAACACAAAGGAAGGGGATCCTAAACAAAGAAGAAAGGGCAGGAACCGAAGATCAAAAACAGAAAAGTGAGTTCTCAATTCAATTCAATTTTTTACTTCTAAGCGTTTATTTCTTTCTGCCGTAATCGAAACGTACAAGTTGGAATAAACGATCGTTTAGAAACGCCGAAGTCTTTTTGAATTTTCGCGCAATTCTGCGAGCAGGGTGGTTCAGCGTTTCATGGGCACCAACCCACGTACCTTTTTCCTGAAAAAATCCTCAAAAAGAACACAACAAAATAATGTTCAGATTATATAAAACATAAATATACCGTAAGTATTTTTTGACATGTATTTTAAAAAATTAAAATACGTATCTTTCTCCATTTATATTTTCAATTTTTGTCATAAATTATATACAACTCTTCAAATTGTTATTTTTGCTATCCTGCATTCACTACACAGTTTCACCAACTATTCTACAGTATATTTAAACGGTCTTGTAGAGGTTATATACCGTAAAAGAAATAATTATTACTGTTATGTTTTACCTTGCAGTTTTAGGGATAAGACGAGTGGGTTGGTGCTAGTCGTGAAGCGCTGGTCGCTTTGCTCGCCGAAATGCGCGAGAATTGAAAACAGTCAATACAGTAAGAGTCTTTCTAGCTTTCTCCATTGTAAAGTCGAATTCCCTTTTGTTTAATTAGAACCTGTATTTATAACATTTTGGAGACAGCTTCGCAATCAGCGATGAGCATGGCAGAACACGAGGCTTTTATGACCTTGGCTACCTGTACGTTCAGGTGAGAAGCACATGGGTCTTGTAATAATCCTCGCAATGGAACGGCTACACACATTATAACTTGCATCATTTACGATTTTACGTTATACTGTACTACTTATATGTAACATACATTATTGTTTATATACTAATATATTATTATTTATATTTAGATTTATTATTTATATATAACAGTTTACAAAAGTTCATAGATGCACCGTGTTACAATAGTTTATAAGCAAGATATATATATCATAAGCTGTAGAAAGTCTATAATCTGAAGGAAAACAATAAACATACACATATAAGCGATATATCTTATACATGATTATATAAGTTAATTTAAGTTTCACCCTCGGTCCATACGGGATATTTCTAACTAAATACATTCGTCGGAGCAAACTTCACGCAGTTATGTCAAAAGCGAGTTCATGCAATAGCGTAATATTACAAATTAGTTTTATTTTCGATTTTATACATTAGAATATTATTATACATTTTACAGTAATTACTTATGTAATCCTAAACACGATATCAACACGATACAATGTCTTTCATACTAAATTTATAGAAAAATGTATCATTTCATTTATTGACCAATAGTGAATATGCTATTTAGAACTAGAATATATGTTATACGGAAGTAAATAAGATATACCTAAACTGTGCGACGAATCATAAATTTTAATCCATCAGATGTTACCTCATGGTGAAGTTGTGTTTTTTTAATTATTCAAAGAAAATAATAAATCATTCATAATATGATGGCGGTAGAATGCTTCAAATTAAAGGTTTAAACCAAAGATCTTCTTTTAAGGAAATAATCAATAAAATTACCGTGGTCAGTGTAGGTTTCGTGTAATAAGTACGACGAAAAGATTTCCAGATAAATGATTAAAAGTAACTTCAGTTGATTAAAGACCCGTTTTAAGAAGCATGAAATGCATAAAAGGAAACTTAAACGCAACACGTATGTTTTGTAATAACATTCTATTCATTCTACCTAAATGTTTACATATAAACATAATTTGTAAATTACTTTTATTTTTAAATTTCTATGTTATATATAATTTATTGTGAAAGAATTTCAAACATTATTTTCTATAGATTACTACAAAATATAAGAACTTCTGAAATTTTACCAAGAGTGAATAATTCTCGAGATAATCAAAATAAATCAAGTGATTATTTTCAATTACCAAGTTTACAAAAGAAGAAAACTTGGAAAGATGTTGATGACAATGTATCAACTTGGGATAAAAATAGTACTGCAACAGATATATCCTGTTCTTCAGAAATTGAAAATATTGCAACGAAGAAAGCTATGGAACAGTGGGAAGCTATCGAAAGTACATTGTATGAAGATGGTAATCAAGTAACTCAAACATCTGTTTTGGAAGAATGTATACAATGGAGAATGCAAATACCTCATTTAAGAATAGTTGGGAAGAATCCGTTTCTTTCATCTAAAAGTAACTATCAAGATTTGAACGTAAATTATAGTCAGATAAAGAATAATTTTGATTCTAATAATGAGGAGGTATTTCCAGAACATAGTACTTCATTAAAGGTACCGAATATTTTACATGTTATTAAAATAACCTAATAGACTTAAAAATAACAATACTTGTCATTAAAAATTCCTTTGTCCTTAGAAAGAAAATTATTTAGTAAAAAAATTCAATCTTTGAAAAGACTATATACATATATTATTTGTAGAAAAGGAAAAATTCATCTAAGCAAAGATTACAGAAAACATCGCAAGATGAGATATTTGATATGCTTTATGAATATGTAATATCCAAGCTGTTTCCAAATAAAGGAAATGAAATTGATTCATTATATGATGATTTCAATGATGTTTTACAAATACATACAGCTACTATTCACAGTAATAAAAGTTCTGCAAAAAGTATAAAGGTAAATTGTTTTGAGGAAACAATATCTCTCGAAAGTAGATTTTCAAATAGTAATAGTAAAGGAAGAGAAGATTATACCTTACCTATGAGAAAAGAAAGTGGTCAAACATATACACAAGAAATTCAGAAGTACGTATAGACTTTATTGTAGAATAATGAAACAAAAACATAAATGCAGAATGTTAATTATTTATCAACTTATAGAAAACATGATAATCCTATGAATAATGACAAAATAAGAAATCAGAAGGATGAATCTACTATGGAAGATAAGCTTTTAAGGCCACACACTAGTAGAAATAAACTTGGAACTGTTTTTAATGAAAAGGTTGTAGTTAGTCCTGTGCCTTATGTTTTATCAACCAGAGAAAGCTTTTCTACCGTAAAAACTACTCCAATCAAGTTTATGGCACAGTCTCTAGAAGTTTCTTCCTTTCAAGGCATGTCATACTTTTTTTTAATATTATGTATTACATATGGAATGTTAAAAATATTTTTAGCATTATGTGTGAATATTATTTTGTATTAGGCTCAAGTAAAAATATTAATTATTTTAAAAATTCGGGAAAAAATTCAAGTTCAGCTAAAATTTCTGCTTGGCATGCTCCTGTTTCTCCTGCTGTGTGGCCAAAAAATATAAAGCTTGCTCCACTCGACACGACACGATTTTCGAGTAGCAAAAATAGGTATGATGAAAGCATTAAACTTCTTTTTATCTATGAAGAATATCTTTCATATTATTTTTATAATTTTAGATCTTTAACATCATCATCGGTACCAGTATCACGTAACAGGAAACCTTTAAGTCCTATTTTTCGATCTACTCCACCAGTACAAACTATTCATAATAATAATCACGAAGGTTTAGAAATTCAAGGAAAACATATAATTCCTGGACAATCTCCTAAGTTAAGTGCGCCTACTACAAGTTCGGAGAATGCTGGGAGTAGCAAAAACAGAAAAAAGAAGCCAATCAAAAACAAAACTGCAATGAATTACAACTAATTATGTTAGTTACAAAAATTGATCTCATAAAATTATTTTTATCTCTATTAATTAAAATTGTGTTTCATTGTTTTACACAAATAATAATCCGGTAAAATGCGGCTGACGTAACTGAAGGAATGTTACTTACCATTTATACATTTAAAGCAGACATTCGTGATTGCGTTTGTGATATAAAAATCATGTACGATAAAAATTCTATTTATTTTTTATTGACAATTGAGCTAAAATTGATGATTTAAAAGTTCAGATAACATTTATAATCTAAGTGATGTAAAAAGTAACATTTTATATGATATATAAATATATCGTTATTGTTATATAATAATAAGAAATCTTATTGTATTACAGTATTAAAATGTGCTCTAATTGTAAGAAGTGTTTGCACCATAAACAAAAAGAATATTTAAACACTGTATTAAAAATGATGCGAGTTAGTGTTCCAATTTTAAAAATGTATATTTTAAATACTCCTGTTGTTTCAGAAGCGAACATATTGTTGTAACTATCTCTACCTCACTCAGTTCTATGTGTTATTTGATTGATGCACACGCTTAAGTGCGCAGGTGAATATATTTTTGTAATGCACATATCTGTATTGGACGTGCTTATTGTAAATATATAATAATTAATATGTTTAAATGTATTTACATTTCATACACATGTCATATGTAACACAAATTTTAAGCTCAATAATACTTCATATTTTTAATTTCATCATTTAAAAATAACTTTATCTTCAAAAATAATAATATTGTTTTTAAACTTTATTTTAGTTCATTGTCCATGTTATTTCATTTGGTTATAAAGTTTATATTTTGATTAATTTGATATTCATATAAAGTATTAACATAAATTTTGATAAACCGTATACTTCCGTTATATGAAATTTATATATTATATTCAACATTAGTTTTATATCATATTTAATTTGAGAAGTATGTGCGCTGGAAAAAAATTCGGATAAAATGCAAACTGCGCATGTGTGAAGTACAGCGCGGGGACAGCAAAAGCTTTCTCTGAAAGGACTTATGCTTTCAGTTGTGCGTGGTCTCCGAAAGAGGTTGGATGTAATGCATAGCGTATTGAAATTGATAATCATATAGCGCGTTGTTTATTATATATTAAATGTTTTTAAATTCCTTTCTATTTATTCACGAGTGTTTTTTACATTGTATACTATAACAAATTAATAAATTTATTGTTTATCATATGGTGTCGCACATGAAGGATTTTAACGTCTCTTCGGAACCTGGCGGCATGTCTACATACGTTAGAAGTACTGGCACTCATCTGTCAACGTTGACAAGGATCTTGGGCGTGTGTACTGCGATTGGTAAGTCAATTACTATTCTTCAAAATTTAATTTAGAACGATTTTAAAATTTTACCTATGTCAACGTTGGTTGTATGTATCTTTTCTTTTTTAAATATTTTGTAACTAAAAATGCCATAATATATGGCATAGAACATTATTCTATACCACTCTTTTATACAATTAATAGTTTACATTTTTCATTTATTTTATTTATTACTATATAATAGTATAACTAATAAAATACACTTAATAAACTATATTTTATTATATCATATTCAAAGTAGAATTTCAATAATTTTGACGTACGAGTATTTTGTATTATAACATAATTACATTTTAATAAAATTTAAATATTTTTCAGTTTATTGAACATACATAAAAAATAATTTCTTTTGTTAATGTAAAAAGATTTTTGCTATTTCTCCAGTGAATATTAACTGTTCATATAAAAGGGTTGCTAAAAAAAAAAGTAAATCGTTCAGAAGGCATGACATGAAAAGGATTTTATTCAAATGTGATATATTGAATTCTAATGCAATGTTTATTATACAATACATTTAAAAATTATTTTCTTCCATTATATTTTAGCGTATATTTATGTATATTGAATGTATTTATGGAAATGCGTCAAAACTCTATTCCTCGGAAATTAAATGTTCAGTTTGTGAAATAAAGTTTTTGAAGTGCTTCGTTCCTAAAAAGTATAGCTTATTGCCTAGGCACTCGATATTGAATCGAACTTGTTATATTTCGTAAAAGACATTAAACTTATGTCTTTTCTAATAGCTACCTTAAATATGCTACACAGATTAGACACTCGATTATTAATTATAGTGCTAAGAGGTTATAATCTAGCTTCTGTTTACAATTTTTAAGTATTTAATTTCTGTTAGTGTAAATTGCTGATTTTATATAGACGAACATAAAGCTTGATTCCTTACTTTGCATTGATAATTTAGAAAATAAAAATAAATTTCAAATTTCCATCGTTAGTAACTCTAAACTTTTATTGTTTCATGGAGATTCTGATATGCGCAGAAATATGCGTATTAAACACTAACGATTTAACCATGTTTAGATCCTTTTCCTTAAAATTAGTTTTATGTACATTTAAATTTGTATTTTGGGGAATAATCTGAATGTATGTATCTCATTTATAAAAGAAGCAAAATATAGCTCAAATTTATGTATTTACTATGTACACCATCATCTATTAAAAAATGTAATTCATCTTGGTAGTATTTATATATACATATATACACATATTAAGATATTTACATTGCATATACTATAGTAAAAACTATATAGAATTAACCAGATTCATTGGAACCGAGATAGTTCGACTAAAGATAGTTCTCACCGAATAATCGAGATCTGGAATAAACGAAATAAAAATTTATGAGTTTAGAAGTCACATTGACAACTTCATAGATTAAAGACCGGGAAAAGGTGATGATGTTGTAAACTTTATTCTTTAAATTTATTTTGCAAGTCTACTATTATTTATGTCATTTTCTTGTTATAAATGAACTCATGAAACCAAGTAATTTAATTTGTTGAAAATTGAACATTAATTCTATACTTATGTAATGAAATTAAAAAATTCATCAGCCTTTTGAGATATTCAACTTATTACTATCTCGTGCTCATTCTGCATCTGTCGAATTTGTCGCACAAACAAAGTAAATAGTGATTATATATTTTTTATTTTCCTATATATTTTACTTTATTATAAAATTCGTAGTTGATCTAAATCTTAGCATATAGCGCATCTTATATTTAGCTTGCATTAAGCTTTTAAAATTAGATATAAAGTTTAAAAATTAAAATTTAAAATTCAAAATTCAAAATTAAAATTAAAATTCATATTAAAATTACTTTCTACTCTACATTTTGATATTCTTGAAATATAAATATGAAATATAGTGTGACATGCTCGAAATATAAATCTTAACGTTTTTTATAAAAATTCTAACGAAAATCTCCAAAGTGTCAATGGAACACGATCTGATACCTAGGTATATTATGGTATGTCACGTTATAAAGAGTTTTCGTGTATTCTTAAAAGATTAAAACATTTTCAGTTTTGCGTAAAGATAATTTTATGAAATTTTTAAACCGAAACTTTACGAAGACATGAACTAACATCATCATCACACACACACACACACACAAATACGATATGGTACACCACATTTTTATGTCAATTACATTTTAAAATGAATAAAGAATAAGCTGAAAGATAATAATTCAGGATGCACACATTTTTTCGTTGTTTTATAATCCTTATTTTAAGATTGCAGAATGTGTAATTGTTAAAACAACTATAAACGGTGATCATTTTAAATGAAAAACAAAACAAGATAAATTCATACTGTAAGGAGATTGTACATTTTTATACGCCCTTCCTTATTTATAATATTACGAACAGTAAGAAAACGTCACAACTAACATGAAGTCAAGCGATTTCATAAAATATATCGTCGGATCGTAAAACTTAAAATGTTTGGATTTCAGAGCTGGAAAATAAATTTTTAAAACTGATCATGAATTTATATCGAAAATACTTTTTATTTAAATAATACTGCTTAAAATAAAAATTATTGTAGGAATTAATTATAATAAGTTGCTACATAAGATCAAGGTAACAAAAATTTATATTAAGAGAAAACGAAAAAGTTGTTAAGGGTTAAATTATTTATAATCATCGTTGTATGTGTCATAACTTAACGTTAAAATATTTATTTCTTATTATTTGTAACAAATGACAAATAAGTAAGGACGACGAAAAAAAGGAAATAAAAAGCAACAATGATTTGGATAATTTTGGCGAATAAATTAAGTGCTTTTAAGATTTTCTACGTTCCTGGTATCACATACAAAAAATACATATCTACCTTCAAATTTTTATAAGCAATGGATATTAATAATTGTCTTATATATAATGATATTTAAGATGTGAAATTTATAGTATACTATATTTAAAAGTTTTGTCCTATTCTTCCTTTGACTATACTGCAAAAGGCTTAATATATGATAGGAATATGTTCTTCGAATACATACAGGGTGGTTGGTAACTGGTGGTACAAGCGGAAAGGGGGTGATTCTACGCGAAAAACGAAGTCGAAAATATAGAATACAAATTTTTCGTTTGAGGCTTTGTTTTCGAGAAAATCGACTTTGAATTTTCGCTCGGTACGCGTGCACTTTATCACGTCTCGTTATAACGAATCTCACTGTAGATCGTTGTCTCGACGGAAAAATTAAAAAAAAAATTTTTTATTCTATATTTTCGACTTCTTTTTTCGCGTAGAATTACCCCCTTTCAACTTGTACCACCAGTTACCAACCATCCTGTATAATTTTGTAAAGATAATATCTATGCTCTCTTGCGCGTTTAAATTTTTCTCACGTGATCCTTGAAGTTTTAATCTTTGAACTGTTTTCTTTCTATTGTGTATATAGAATAAAGCTACAGAAGCAAACCTATGAAAGCTGCAAAATCACTCTAACAGTAAGAAATTTTTCTGAGTATAACAGCAATCTTAATTGTGTATCAAAGTACAAAAAAAATGGGGGAAGTTACCAGCAATGCAGGTATAGGAGCATTTAATCGAAACCGTCCAGTTCGCTGACTTAGCGCGAACGAGCTCGAAGCAATTCCCGTCTATTAATATTTAGTGCGCCTAAAGGGGCTCGCGCGATAGACGAGCTCGAATCTCCCGACGTTATAAAAACGAGAAGCGGAGAAGAAGGGCATCGAGGACGTCCGCGTTTCGTTCACCGAAATGTTTCGAAATGTTGCTGGAATGTTCGTTCTTCCGTGATGTTCCCCAGTGTTTGCAGAACTTTAAGGCAATCGAGTTTTTCCAAGCATTTTCACCGGGTCTGCATGTATCATTTCATTGGAGCGCGTCGATCGGGAAGAAGAAAAATCGCGTGGATTAACGTCGCGTATTTTTCGCTTACGGTTTTCACGTTCTCGCTGCGGAAAAATATTTTCTCTAACGTTGTGTCGCTGAAACGGCCAAATGGAAAATGATCTCGTTGCAAAATATTTCTTTTTGCTACCACCGATCCCTGTTATTTGATACCATAGCCATGACGATTCTCGATGGCATATTCGTACTTTTTTGAAATATCGTAGGCAGATGAATTACCAGTGATACCACCAAGATAGAAATATCGCAAGAATGAAATGGTAGTAACGTTTTCCACGTGTTTCTTGCAAATCTTGTTCAATTACTGTTTGCCTATTGAGACTTTCGTGCTTGAAATTTCATTTTTCTCTGTGTTTGCGACAAACTCTCTCGACGATCATGTATATTTACCTTTCCTTTCCACTTTTTCTTTCTCTAGTATTATTTTCACGTCGTTTACGTGGAACTTGTAAATAAAGTACCATATGTTTCTGTTATTAATTGGATTGAACTACACAATTTTGCGAAAATACTCGAACATTTGCAGATATCTTTTATGAATATATTAGGTGTGTTATACGAAACATTTTGAAATTTTATTACAACTGTTAATAGTATTGAAATTGTACTATTATATTATATAGATAAAGTCTGGAATAAATCTAAAAATGTATATAGAAATTACAAAATACATATTTAGTACGAATATTTATCATGTGTAGGGTGTCTGCAAGATCGTGGCACAATCGATCGGATGGTGATTCTACATGCAAAAATAAAAATGTCGAAAAAGAAAAAATGCAATTTGTTCATTTAAGGCTTCTTTTTCGAAGAAAAGAGTTTGAAAGCCCCTCAGGTATTCGTGGATTAAATGCAAATTTTGAGGTATGAAACTCGTGTTTCTGCTCGTGTTTATATTATTAAAATATGGACGATGTCACGACCTACTTCCGGTTGTTGTTGTTACCTTATGTCAGCGATGTCGTGTGTTGTACTATTAATCTTTTTCGTTTTGCCGGATCTAACATTCCCCTCCCCATTCGCCGACATTTTGTTATGGGGTCTTATCAAGTCTAAAGTGTACTCCAAGCATACTAACAGACTTAAAAGTAAACGTTATTTTAGCATTAAAAGATTTAAAAGTGAAGTGAAGAAAACAAAAAGCGTGCAACAATTTAGTTTAACGGGCAGAGCTGCATGCAGTAATACGGTCAACATTTTAAACACTTGTTACACTAATAAAATGATTCTCAAATTCTCAAAAAGCACTAATCTTATCCTTATCTATGATACCATTGAAATTAAATGCAAAATAAAGGAAAGTAATAGTACAGATCGATATGGAAATAACAGCAATAACAGAAAGCAGACCGTAGCTGATGATTCATTTTTTTTTTTTTTTTTTTTTTTGGAAACGAAGCCTTATATAGTAAATATTATTCTTTCTTCTCGATTTATTTTTGCATGTAGAATCATCATTCAACCGGTTGTATCACGATTCTGTATTTCGCAGAGATCACAAAATTAATGTTAATTATCCGTTATATTAATTAATGGACTTAACACTTACTAGCACTTATTATATGCTTAAGGTAGCTGTCCATGGCGGTATGCTAATTTTTTTATTAAATATGTACATATGTATTATACAATAAATATTTTGTAATTTCTATATATGTACATTTTCAAATTAATCTAAAATCTCATCAATATAATCATGATAGTTACGTTTCATTGCAATGCTAATGAAATTTCAAAACGTTTTATATAGGAGATACATACAATATGGACATAAAAGGTTTTTATGATACTTTTACCATAAAAAAGTAAAGTACTTTTACCATATCAGTATTATATTGTCTGTTAATAAAATGATGGATTTACGTAAAAATTTGAAATAGAAAGATGTTATTTCGTTATAGCATTGTTTTCATTTTTCTAGATATGTCGGAGTATTTGAAGTTCTTCGTGTTCTGTAAATAAAGTTATGTTATACAAACTGTTGCGAACAAATATCTCAAATTGTGAATGAAGAAAAACATGTACCGTATAAAAAAAGTAGTACAATTTCAATCCTCAGAGACGTTTTAAAATGGAGGGTTTAGAGAGGATAATTTAAATAAGGAGAGTAAAGTTAACATTTTATTATAAACGATTTGCAGTATGACTTGTGTTAAAAAATGGTTTGATTCTTCCTCTTGAGAACATAGACTTAAGTTAAATTCAAATCCAAATTAAAGAAAAAGAAGTGAAGAAATTTGTGTTTTTATTATATAGTTTAATAAAATGAATTTAAGATTAACAAACTCTATAACAAAAATATATAGATTGAATAAGAAAACGTTTAGTAGAATCAGTAATTTTATATCATGTAAAAATCTCTGTTGTGAAGTATTTAGATTGAATTATTTATAATCATCAATTTCCATTTTAACAGGTGCATATTGATTGATACTATCAAAAAGAGTCTTTTTAAAAATTCACCTTTTATCAGAGAGAGAGAAAGCCAATTCTGAAATTGACTAAATTACCTAAGCTCGAGTTTATTGTATGATTCTATGAAATTTTTTCGACCTTTGTAACACATGTCAACCAAAACCATTGATTGACTTACTTGTTCAACTCTGATATAAATCGCATAGCGACTCATACATATCCATTTAAAAAACCAACAAATATTATACATATATTTTCAAAATAAGATCTATAGAATAGGAAATACATAGTAAATGTTTTTAAAGTTGTTTTGATGCTTTGTATCATTTTTGTAAAATAATATATTACGTGTGATAGAAAAAAGTGTTGATAAGTATACTAGTTTAACATTTTACAATATTGAAGCTCAAATATCTTCTAAATTAATTACTTTTTTTGTCGTAAATAGCTTATTGATTACTTATAACAAATTTTGGGATGCATCTATTAATATATAAAAAAAATGTATAATTCTGTTAAAAAGAAAAGTTATTTCTCATATAATTTTTACGTCCTATATATTATCCTTGGATGTTACATACAGGGTGGTTGATAACTGGTGGTACAAGCGGAAAGGGGGTGATTCTACGCGAAAAAAGAAGTCGAAAGTATAGAATAAAAATTTTTTTTTTTATTTTTTCCATCGAGACAACGATCTACAGTGAGATCCGTTATAACGAGACGTGATAAAGTGTACGCGTACCGAGCGAAAATTCAAAGTCCATTTTCTCGAAAACAAAGCCTCGAACGAAAAATTTGTATTCTATCACCCCCTTCCCGCTTGTATCACCAGTTACCAACCACCCTGTATATTCTTAAGTCTTTACGTCATTCTTTGATTTTTATGCATATATCAGATTAAAACCATTGAAATATAAAGATTTTTAATGAGAATTAAAAAAGTGAAACACGTAAAAATGTGCATATAATAATAAGTACTGTTTATCTACGGAATGTCGAGTAATTCGCATATTTACCTGCTTTGAAACACAAGATGGGGAAATATAATTACAATTACAATTATAATCATAATTTGATTCTTTTACTCTTATTTAATTAGGTAATGTTTAAGTGATAGGTCAATTTTTAGATTTATTTGTTCTTGTTTTCGAACATAAGTACTTTGAGAAAAGAAAATATGTATATAAGAAGATATTTATCATTATTTTGATTTTATTATTATTTCTAAAGTATAATATTTAATCTACGCATTAGTAATTACAATGAATCGAAAGATATTGGTTACAATAGAATAATTTGGTATTTATTCTCTGATAAAAAAGCAGTTTTGTGAGAGATGCTGCTGAATAATTTTCTATTAAATTCATTTATTTATTCATTTATTTATTTTCATTTATTCTAAAACCCTACTTTTTATTTTTTTACATATTTCCCACATCTGTTATACAATACTAAGATAATATTAAGATAGCAAGATAGTATTTATTTCACCATGTTCAATACATTTATGAATCAGAAAAAAACCAGCACTATAGGGGAAATATCTAAAGTTTTAGTCGCATATACGAAAACGTTTCTTAAAAATATCTTCATTCGATCCAATAACATAAACAGCTTAAAATTATTGTACTGTACATTGTTGTATAACCAATAACTGCTATCTAATATTCTATCTCCTATAATAATTTATCTTTCAACGTACGTCTTAAGGGATCACTTCCAAGAACGAACACAGAGAGAGCAGCTCGTTGCAAATGTGCCCGTAATTCACGGTGTACCCGAAACGAGCTGCTATATCGTTTCGTATAGCCATTGTCGAAAGAGGAGCATGGTAGACGACGCGAAATCTCCAGAGGAAACTATGGCTGGCCTTGTGTAGTTCCTCTTTAATTCATAGACGTGAAACGGTAAATAGTTGAAGACAGAAGTTTTGTAGCGACCCGTTGTACCGTAATGCTCACGACCTATTATCAGTGGATGAATGGAGACTGGGTGAGCTTTTTCCAGGATGTGTCGTCGTGACGCGCGTCGTTGCACGACACCCGGCATCGACAATGTTAAGGAACGCTGAATCACCGTTTCCATCAAGCCACCGGTATTAATTACCCATGACAATCGCGATTTAGTCAGTCTTAATTGATAATAGCTAATGCCGGGTAAATGGAATCGCCGGCACGAGCAATTAAGTCGACCAATCGTGTGAGAACCAATTGCGGCTCCGTTAGCACGCTCGCGTATCGTTTCTGCATATGGATGATCCAAGTATTCTATCTAAGTACATACATATACAGGGTGGTTGGTAACTGGTGGTACAAGCGGAAAGGGGGTGATTCTACGCGAAAAAAGAAGTAGAAAATATAGAATAAAAATTTTTTTTTTAATTTTTCCATCGAGACAACGATCTAGAGTGAGATCCGTTATAACGAGACGTGATAAAGTGCACGCGTACCGAGCGAAAATTCAAAGTCGATTTTCTCGAAAACAAAGCCTCAAACGAAAAATTTTTATTCTATATTTTCGACTTCTTTTTTCGCGTAGAATCACCCCCTTTCCGCTTGTACCACCAGTTACCAACCACCCTACCCTGTATGTATATCTACTATGAATATACTCGCATTAATGTTTGTTACGTTGGACATTCAGTTAGATAAAATTGATCCTTATTTCTCAAGATCAGGCGAAGATGCTTTATTACACTTATTGTTTTCCTGCTTATTGTTTCTACACCTTTGTAAACACAGTGTTAACAAAGAGAGAGTTAGAGTTTAAGAACACTGGGTTTAGTTGAGAACATTTGGTGGGAACAATATAATGGTTGCAAACAGCACTGCTTGGTATTGTGGGATCTAAGGCTGTACACGCTATTCTGATACTAGGACTATGTCTTATATAAGTATGTATTCTGAAAGTCTTGCTACTAAAAAGGGATTAACAGGCGAGGAATCTGGGTTTTATCAAATTCTTTTCAGGTCTATTGTTGTATAGTTCTTAATTAAGAAGTTAGACAATCATGTGTTATACATATACTCGATATAAACAATTTGAATTTTTATCCTGATGATGATGAGTAGATCTGGTTTCAGATATTTTCCATGCTATTCAGAACAAGATAGAAACAAGATAATAAATAAATACAATAGGATTATCACAGCAGCCGAAATGACCAATTCATAATTTTTCATTGAAATTATTATCTTTTTTCCTATAACAAAGAGAACTACTTACTTAGTTTGAAATAACTAATATTAGGAAGCTGCCAAGAAAGCACAAAATAAACTGCAGCGAATGACTTATGTTTAAGTGCAATTTGTTCTTGAATATTCATAAACACAGGAATTATCACGAGAAAAAATATTTCTTCGAAAACAACGCTCCTTTATAATTAATGTAGACATCTGAACTAGATCTCTAATTTATAATTCACTGGGGAATTTCTCGAGGGAGCATAATGAAAGTTTCTTGTGCGAGTAGATCAGTAATAAGAGATAACTGATAAATTCTTGTAATTACATTATATGTATATATTTCAGTAAATATATATTTTTTATTTTTATCGAAATTATTGATAGATTGCTGTTTGGAAAAATTAAATGTACGAAAATAAATCGAATGCAATATGTGAATATATCCAAAATATTCAAAGTAGAGTACTCGTTATAAAATGTAGATGGTGAAAGAAATTTTTATTTAAGTCTAACTTTCTTATTTTTACAGTCCAGTATCCGTAATTCAGTTATTAAGTACCAAGGTAATTTTATATTTATCATAAAAATACACGTTTTGTAGATATGAGAAAATTTCAATTGCTGTCAATGCGAATATAGTAATTTTGAAATAAAAGTTTTAAATATTTTAAAGTTATAAACGAGAATATAAGATACGAGGTATATTTTTCTTATTTCTTTTAAGAAATTTTCGAATTTTCCTTTTGAGATGTAAGACAAATTTTGTTTGATCAATTATTAATAATAGTAGGTAATATTTATCTTCTGAGGCTTTTTGTAGAAAAATAAATACATTTCTCGCTCAATTAGCCAATAACTTTTAAAAGAACGATGTAAAAGAAGTACTGCATCAATGAAATTTAATTGGACTAGTACTAGTGTTGTGCGTATACTTAAATTTTATCTGTTATATATTCTTACAGTACATAGATTATTTAGTACATAATTGAAATTGATATTTATATTTTTGCATAAACAAGTACCATTTAACAAAACTTCATTGATACTTGTCCATCCATTCTCGTTTCCTACTGTATATAAAAATTTATTTTTCCTCTACAATACCAGTATGAGATTCATTTAAATATCGAAGATTGCTTTTTGCCATAGGGCCAAAGAACAAAAATTAATAACATGATTGAAAGGTCTAAAGATATATTTTTTAATATTTGGTTAACTTTATAACATTGAACTTTAATTAAAAGATCTTTCGCGCTTCTGTGCTAACGTCTTGACTTTTAATTTTAATTTCACAATTTCAATCCTGATCTATGATCTTCCTTTGTTTGACCTTTTTTTACTCCAGGAGTTTCACCATATCTTTAAACCAGCGTCATACACATACTAGACTCATATCATGCATTTACTAGCTCTGAAAATTCCACGTACGTTCCTAAACCACTGAAACACAAACAACCCCTTGATGTCCCCTGTGGCATTTTAGTCACTTATCATTTATAGCTAGAAGACGAAAAGCCCATCGACCTTTAAAGTAGAAATGGTTCAAGTCACATCAAGACACAAGACATATGTGCCAAATATCAAGAATTCGCCAATAGTTGGCAAAATATTTGTATGTACTGCACACATATAACCAAACCTTTCCTTTAATTATTTATTTATTATTTTTGTTTGTTAAGCTTCGGAACGACACTGGTCCACGAACATTTCTTGTTTTCTGTATTACAAAGAATTAATATAATTATATCAAATACAATATTACGATCTGTATACAGTAACGCTCTAAAATTTCTTTAATTATGATTAAGAAAGCAAGAGATAAATTTCAAACGTTTACAATTAGCAACGTAATCATTTATAAGCACTATGAACTAATTAGAAATAGATTAAGATTAACAACATTTGATTACATTTTGATTAACAACCGAGAAACTTATCTTATAATCAAATAAGAAAGGAATGCATAATGAGTTATAAAATACATGGCTTCATCGATAATATTTTTATTTAATCAATATTACACAAATCTATATAATTATCAGTGAACCGGCCACTTATTATTAATCACGTACAGATTACAAATATTACTTCTAAATTTTGTACTACTATTTCCACTATACTTACTTTATTTTTATATGAATTTTTAAAAATTATATAAAACATTATATTAAGATTCTATACAATAAGAAATTCGATTTTCTTCGAACGATATTATCAGAGATTGTGCTAGAAATGTCGTAAAATTTAAAAATTATTATTTTATATTTCGTAATATTTATTTTATATTAGCTATCATATTTAGGCAATTTTGGGAATAGCGGAGATCTTACCGATTTTAATGACTTTGAAATATTCTAAACAACTTTTTCCTATACATGTAACTGCTGCTCGGCCTTAGTTTCCAAAATATTCACAAAAATTCTGAATTAAATTTAGGTTATAATTACACTTTTATATATCCTAATCTAAACTTAACCCATTTATAAAAAAATAACTGTTTTTAAAATTGTACAAATAAAGAAGAAAAATCGCTGGTTACAAGTTGAGGCGGAGTAGCATGCGCCCGCCATCAGGCAACCGGTGACGCTGACGTGAAATAATTTTCGATGAATCGTCTGATATATGAAATGTTGCAGTTTATCTAATCTTCAATTGTTGACAAATGTTACAAGTATACCTACCGATAATAAAAAGTTGTAAGAATAAAAATCCAGTGCAGAATAAAAATTTATAAAATACAGTATTATATTAAGTAATACATATAGTAGTTTTGAATATATTAGTGCAAAATTACTATACAGGATGGTTGGTAACTGGTGGTACAAGCGGAAAGGGGGTGGTTCTATGCGAAAAAAGAAGTCGAAAATATAGAATAGACATTTTTTTTTTTAATTTTTCCATCGAGACAACGATCTACAGTGAGATCCGTTATAACGAGACGTGATAAAGTGCACGCGTACCGAGCGAAAATTCAAAGTCGATTTTCTCGAAAACAAAGCCTCAAACGAAAAATTTTTATTCTATATTTTCGACTTCTTTTTTCGCGTAGAATCACCCCCTTTCCGCTTGTACCACCAGTTACCAACCACTCTCTATAACTTGGGAACTATAGTTGAGTGGTGCGACGCAGCGGTTGTATGTACAGGAAAAAGTTGTTCAGAATGTTGACTTTGTCAACACATTTCGCGGTCGTACATAATTACCAATTGAGCTTTTATCGTAGAATTTTGTTTCATGTTTAGCTTATTATTTTATATACATATGTAAAATGAAAATGACATATAAATCGGAATTCTAAACGAATAAATGTTTTTAAAATCATAACAAAACCTATTTAATTTTAAAAGCCGATTGCTTTTTTGTTTTCTTAAACAGTTGCATCTGATATCGCAAAAAGCTGCATCGGAAAATATCTCTCATAAACGATATGAGAAGAAGATTAATAATACGTCGCGTAATTAAAAATTCATACTAAATTTATGGTTTTGTACCGGTGAATAGACACCGACAGAGTAATTGTTAATTAAATAAGGATCGTAAACTTTTGTTGTGTTGAATAATTAAATGGGCATGTTTCGTAAGATGTTACATGTATATAATTGTCCATAAACATAATTTTCCTGTATATAATTGGACAATGTAAGAGTCTTTGTTAATAAACGCTCTTAAAAAGAAACAAACAACGACAGACCGAATAAACACTCGTTGCAGTTAAACACAAACATGTTAAAACTTAAGTGAACATATGGATAATTCAATCTCATTCTATTGGTAACTCCGCTTTTCTGAAATATACTACTTTTTATATACATTGTTGACACAAAATTGGACAATTTAGGTATGTAAATAATACGATGTAGGAAAATGTTTGTCCTAATTATCACAGATGTATTCTACACCTCAGAATCGATGGAGATCTGCGAAAAAAGGTAAATTGACAAACCTTAAAATTCAAGGTCATGCATTTATTATGGCATCGTATTCTATTCATCGTGAAAATCAAAAATTTCAAAAAGACCATGGGTCGCAATTCGATCATTCTCTTGGAAAAAAAATGTTTAAAGTCCATTAGCTTTTAGACTCACTTTATTTGTAACGTGCTTACATTCTGCAGTCAGATGCGGGGAAAATAGCATTTATTGTCGCGCGCAATTACTCCAGATCCACCATTATCGTATATCCCATCCATTTTTTTACTTTGTATCTTTACTTTGTATCTTTATAGCTTTGTATATAGTATAGTATAGTATAGTATAGATAGTCCCTATACTTTTATTGTACATTCCGACCAAGTTTCTCTGTAAGTTTACTCATTGATTTTAGACGAATGTTAAGTAGTCTAATTTTATCGTTTAACGATGATACTTTTATTTTAGTACATACCACAACTTTGGAATGAATTTTTCTAGATATTTCAAAATTGGCGATTTTTCTAAAGATATCGCTCTTTTAGCCACCCGACTACATAATAGTAAAAAATGACGTAGTACTAACATGATAAATAAGTGTGATAAATTTTTGCGCAATTAATTATGATATAGATCACCTTGACAGGAAATTTAATTGAAATTGAAACCGAATATGTAATTTAATAAGTACGCGTTGTGAAAAATATTTCCGGAAAAAAATGATCTACTGTGTCGAGGGTACGAGTCACAGAATGGAGCATGAAAAGAAATTTTTATACAAAATCTTTTGAATGTGTAAGAAGAATGGCTGATAGAATTTCATTTTGACGATAGAAAGCGTCGACGGTTCTCATTAAAAACTTGGCAGTGCTGGATTCGGTACAATATCATTTGAAAAGTAGTTTCCAACCGTGCTTTTTTCGTCGCTCCTAATTAAACCACTGTTCTGCTTTAATCTTTGTGAATTATGGGCTGAAATTAAATTTGTTGGACGTAATCTAAGGCGGCATGTGACGATAAATGGAATGGAAGCGACGAGGAAAAGTAGAAAAGATGCTGTTTAAATGAAAAATAGTTTGTACAAATATTTCAACTGCATAAATATAAGGAACAGCCGCTTCGATATGATAAATAATTTAAATGAAATTAATAATAAAATAATTTTACGATTATCATTTCCAAAATATTCAGTGTAAGAAAATATTGTATTTTAAGCTTGAAATAGTAATAAGGAACAATAAGAAAGTAGCCATTTTTTTATTACATTTCCAAAAGAAAATAAAAACCATTAGTGATTTTTTCTATAAAGAATAATCGTAAATTATTTAGACATGTAAGTATAAATTATGTAGTTAATAATAAGAAGTTATATATATCTATATCCACATTTTTTAAATCATATTTACGTATTATTCGCTATAATACTACGTTTTATTAATATACCTTTTTATTGGTATTGATTGATTCATTCGTAGTAGAATTACAGTCGATGATTTCATTTTTCGTACCGAGTAAAATAAGATTCTGATTAGATTTATAGATTGTTATATTTGGTCTTTTACTCTGTGAAATATTTGAATATTTCAACATTTCTGAACAATTTCTGGACGGGCTATTTTAAAATAAATTGCAAGTTCTTCTAACAGATTTATAGAATGATTAATTATAGGAATTTTATCGTATTGGCTTGAATTACAACATTCATAATCTATACTAATATTATAAAGAGAGAAGGTCTGTAGTTATGTGCGTGTGTATCCGAGATAATCCCAGAAGCTATTTAGCCGATTTGGATAATATTTTTACCACTGGAAAGTGTATTTCCTCCGGATGGACATAGGCTATATTTTATTACGCTTACTCCTCAGGGAACAGAGCAATGAGCATAAATGGCCAAGTCGGATTAACAGCTTTCCACTACACGGTTACGCTTTGTTGGATCGACAGTCGACAGTCGATAGTCACTTCCCATAAATATTTCACGAATATTATTTACTATATTGAATTCTGTCATAAATGACAGTGGATTGAGAATCGCGAAATTAAATTCTTATCAGTTCTGTCCAATTCCACGCAGAAGAAGTTATGGGCTACACCTAGTTCGTACATAAAATTATTACTTCTCTAGGGACAGTTTGTAAAAATATTGTCTTACTGTTCGTATATTATCTGAATAGATAGTTATTAAGTTTTAAACAAATTTCTTCATTAATAATTGGTAATCAAAATTTTATATTTAATACCAATATGCAAAGGATATAAATACATGTATGAATGGAAGTAAATTTAACATTTCATGATTGTAATAAAATTCTTTCATATGTATCTATTATACAGGGTGGTTGATAACTGCTGGTACAAGCGGAAGGGGGGTGAAATATAGAATAAAAATTTTTTTTTTAATTTTTCCATCGAACATCCTCTAGTACTCTAGCCTAGATTTTATCATAGCTGTAATTGTTCGAGATTTGTGATAGCGAGATTGGGTTCGAGGTGACAATTGGTCACGGGATGGGCGTTTTGTCTAACGGAGGTCTGGAGTGGTTGTATGGGTTTTCCGAGAAATGTGATTGTGGCGGCATGCGGCCTCGGGAGCGGGCCTAGCCACGTGTGATGTTGCCTCGGAGGTGCCGATACAATGGGACATACATTATATTAATAATCAAACTCCAGGCAGAAACTGCCTAGCAACGGCGTTTGGAACTTTCTCGATGCTTCCAACGAGTGCGTATCAAATTCCAGGCAGAGGCTGCCTAGCAACGGGCGTTTGGAAGCTCCTCGATGCTTCCAAACGAGTATAGAAAGCAAAAGGCAATCGTACAGCGAGAAAAATCTCCACGAGGCTGGCATTCGTGCGAGTGCCTTGGAGAGTGACACATCGAGTACTTTCAACAGTCGTATTTCTGTGCCTAAGATTAGTTTACGCTTAGTGAAGAGTTATCCCGTTGACCGTGAAATCGTTTGAACCCAAAAACATTGTTAATAGCGTTCATTAAACTTATTATTCGTAAATCATATTATTCATTAAACTTACTATTCGTTAAACTTATTATTCATTAGAGTTATTGTTTGTTAAACTTATTATTCGTACAATTTATTATTCACTAACTTTATTATTCGTCAAACTTATTATTCATTGGACTTATTATTTGTTAAACTTATTATTCGTACAATTTATTATCCACTAACCTTATTATTCATTAGAGTTATTATTTGTTAAGCTTTGTAGTAGTCTTGTAAATACGTGTAACTATAATCTCGGCTTTGCAAAACAATGGGTAATCCAGGTGAAGAGTTGTTCCTCGCCCAAAATGCTAATCATAACCCGACAGCAAAAGTGGGATCAGGTCCGTGTATAACCACGGAACAACTCATGAGAATCGTGGACCGATTAACTCAGCCGAGGGAGCAAAGACCGAGTACGGAACCTGTACAGCTAGTGTTACCACGTTTTAACCCCGAAATCGCGGGCGCCGACCCAGCTGTGTGGTGCGCGACTGTTAGTGTGATTATGGAAAAAAGGCCTCTGCAAGACGACGAGTTATATCTCACTATAAGTCGTGCTCTAGAGGGTACAGCAGCACACTGGCTTACGCAAGTTCCGGTCAGTGGTCTTACTTGGACAAAGTTTACGGAACATTTTCTTGCGCGTTATGGTGGCATGGAAACGGCAACCTCATTGCTAACGAGGATGTTCAACGAACAACCACTGAAGGACGAAACCACGGGGGCTTTCGGTAATCGTCTTCGTTCTCTTCTGTCGGCGAAATGGGGAGATCCAACCTACGCCGAACTAATCAACGCCATCGTCCTCCTACGACTGATTTCGCATGACCAGCGTGTCGAACGGATAGCAGTTATGAACGATATCCAAACCCAGGATCAATTCCATAAGGAAATGAGAGCTCTCTCTTACGCGAGAAAGAGACTGGTACCTTCGTCAAATAATTCACCGGCGGAACCTGAAGCTAAACGAAGCAGGCCATCAGTTTCTCGGATTAAGTGCTACCGCTGTGGTGCTCACGGAGTGTCACCTGAAAACACAAACCCAAAGGAAAACTGACCAGCCGCATCGTCGAAGGTAACTTGCTTCAAATGCCATGGGGAGGGAGGGACATATTGCGCCTAATTGTCGCCTTGGAAAGTTA
Source organism: Bombus huntii (assembly GCF_024542735.1). Taxonomy (NCBI): domain Eukaryota; kingdom Metazoa; phylum Arthropoda; class Insecta; order Hymenoptera; family Apidae; genus Bombus; species Bombus huntii. Next base: position 25,091,947 of record NC_066238.1, read on the forward strand.
CACATCGAGCGTCCCAGCAAATCGTATTTTGTGCTTAAAAGTATTCTACGATTAGTAAAGAGTTATCCCGTTGACCGTGGATTCGTTATCGAACTCAAGAACATTGTCGATTGCATCTTGCGTGTTTAAACAGCACGGTTGTTCGCTAAACTTTGTAAAAGTCATTTTTGCACCTGTAAATATAATCTCTGTTGAGCAAAACGATGGCTAATTCAAATGAAGAATTGTTACGCGCCCTAAATTCTAACGATAATCCGACATATATATATATTTTTTTTCAATGTAATATAACATCATAAAGTGTACATTTATTTATTATAACAATTTTTAGTGAATAACTGGAAATGATTAAGCACATGGACTTGTTACGTTATGAACGAAGAGTTTTATTGTAAACTGTGAAATTTTTGCAATAGTACTGCGGAATGTTACTAATAATGTTTTTAACCATAGAATGCTATGTTATATTTTTCTGTGTTTGTGGAATAGTTAGGGAATGATCTATTTTACACTAATTACTTATTGCTCTTGTTTCATTGATCGACGTTATATTTCCTTAGAAAAAATGATAAAAAAAGGCGTAAAAAACATGATAAACAAAATGTAATAAAAGATACAATAGAAATATATTTCATAAAATACAAACAAATAATTCCTTTATCTTTTACAATATTCATACCAAAACGCTTTTTATAGCTCTAATCAACTAGAAATATGAAGTATATTTTCAATATTTTACTTTAATATTAGTCTTATTTAAAATTACACGAAATCTTGTCTATTACTAGCAGATTTTGGGCCAAATTGTACGAAATTTTATTTTGCTTTCCAGAATCTGTGGAATATGATAAAACAAATTTGTTATTATTTGATATGCCATACTCGAACGTATATACATATATTTAACTGCGATAGCAGCTAGTCGTTTAGCAAGTAACATTGGTAATTGTCCATGAAAATGTCCCTCGGAAGGCCATTAAATATAAATATCTGGATTTTTACGAAGGTATGAATATCGGCGTTTCATTACTTTGTTAAACGAAGGATGGGGTACTGGGGTAGCCACGAGCAGCCGTCCTCATGTGGACAACCGCAGCTATCGGTTTTCACATACCAATGCAGCTACGTGTATAGTGTATATACAGATGTATATGATACAGCGATTCCCTGATATGTACTCATCTACAGATATCTATGAGATTTTTTTGAGCAATTTCTGTTTTTTTTAGATGCCCATATAAAAAAGCGTATAATAGAAAAAATATAAAAAATTATAAAAGAAAAAGAATATATAAAAATTTCTATGCTGTTAAATGTATCGTCCAATATTCGGTGTACATGTGCAAATTTCTTAAATTTTTTACTCTACCTGGTATTGCTTTATTTGTCTTTCCTCTACGTATATACACGAAAACTAATAAAATACATTAAAATCGTTGGAATAGCTGCTAACAAAATTTTATATATTTGTAAATATTCCGTTGATTAAAGTAACGAATATTTTTTTTTATGTCTATTTTATACAATTTTCGCTTCCTTTGTATTAATTCTTATAACTTTCTTGTTTATTTATTGCTTTCCAATTACTCTACAAAAGCTTCTATGAATTCCTTTCATTTGAGCAATACTTCTTTATTTTCCAATTCAATTGATCCCATAATTAATCCCATTAGATTAACTGTGAGGGTCATATCAATTTAGGGAGTTCTCTGCTCTTACGTAGTATACCAAAAAATCGAAGGATCGCTATGCTTCTCTCATCTCATACATTTCTCATATATCTTGACCGAAAAATTGTCGATATTTGAACTGTTATAACCTTGTGTACAAAGACATACCAACAATCTATCTGTTCTCATTTTAAAGGGTGAAGATCTTTACCCCCATCGCTATTATAAAACACATGCTAGACAGACATATACTGCAAACTCACTGAACACACATACTAGATACATACTAAACACACATATCACACACGAGGTACAAGTGCGACCATGAAACCTCGTGCTGTAGCGTGGGTTATGCCAATGCCAGCGGCACACTTTTTATTTAAAGAGCGATAAAACAGCGAAAAAGGATCGTACATCAACTTTTTAGACGTCGTCGTAAAGAGGTGACTTCCCTTCATTTTAAAACGAGTCCCAAAAAAGTTATTTTCGACTTTGTAGAGTAGCTTGAATCTGTAAAAGTTTGGTAAAAAACGGCAATTTCAGTTTCCCACTCTATTTTGCAACGAAAAAGGATCTTTAAAAAAGTTTAATTATTTTGAAGAAAAATTAGGCTGTGAAAGCGAAGGCCCCACACTTTAAAGTGAGATTGTTGTACGATTTTCTTTTTTATCAGCTCGCATATTGACAATTTCTCGGTCAAAATTTCGCGATCCTTTAATTTTGCGACGTAGTGTGCTATAAACGTGTATGAAAATATTTATAAAAACTTAGACAATCTGCTGATATGGGAGTACTTTTAGGGAAGACTCACGCTTATAATCTACAGGAGCTTAAAATACAAGACTTCGATGGCTTTTAAATCTCTAGAATCGACAAGCTTTTCCACACAAAATAATGAAAATAGATAATTGTTAGAAACACTATATAGAATTATGTGAAAATTATCTTCACCAAAAATATGTTGTTTTGAAGGGAAAATGAATATTTTGTTTAACTATGTTATATGTATTTTGTGTTATTTTCAAAATAATCGTGTTTTTCTACCACTAAAAAAATTTTTTCAAGGTTCAGAAAAATATAAAAATATCGTTTCTCGACTAAATTTTGTGCTAAATAAAAATAAATAGTGTGATAAAAATTAAAAAATCGTAACACAATTAAAATTTTGTTTAAAAAGAGGGATATTTCTGATATCTACCAATCTAATAGCAAACCATTTATCTTTGATAACTGCAAGTATTCGCAACCCGAAAGTGAATAATGAAAACTGAGCTCTAAATTACTACCCTTGGCCATTACTACCGTATTTTCATAGAAAAAGTATTCAAGAAAGAACCTTCGAAACATTCGTTATACTTCTTTACACTTCACAGGTTTAAGCAAACGCTGTTTAAACATCCATAAACAAATGCACCAGTTCTCATGAAATTCTCGTTAGATTAGCCTCGCCTTTTTCTTTCCTCTCCCTTCGCAGCTGGCTTCGTAGTAAGATTTAATTAACTAGCGAATTAGTGTTGACTGCGTAATTTTCGAAACACATTGTTTATAAGAGAGTGAAAGCCACCCGTTTAAGCTTGATTAGAATCCTGGCATGTACCTGTCTTGCTTAGCGTTCTATATATTATGCATTCATTCTCCCACTGAAATTTCAATTGTATTTTGTCTGTGTTCAACATAGATTTATAGAAGGTTTGTGTGTTTTTGGTTACCGATTCATCAGCATTGGCGTAACTATTGTGTAATCTATGGATTCAAATTTGCAATTATTACGCAATTGCTAATCGCTTCTTTTGTTATCTACGGGATGCGAGGAAAGTAAGTGCCATGAATAGCACAGCGTCATTTTACATTTCTGAATCGTTGGAGATTTGTTAAAAAAACGTTGCGACAATATTGACGTTGACCTTGATATTCAAGTTCAAATTGGTTTTTTTACATGATATTCTTACTCATCACGAGGTACGAATTTGTTAAAGGAACCATTCTTTCGATGTTATTCTACTCTTGTTAGAGGAGTTTTTCTCGTACAGTAAGTATTATAATTTTGTAATAATATGAAATCACGAAGTTAGTTGCTTCAATAATTACCTATTTCCTCATTAATATCATTAATATTTCGTTATTTACTTTCTATCTGACTGCGAAATATAGACATAGTGTAAATAATGTAAAAGTAGCTAATGGAACTTTAACGTCGCCTTTGGGGAATTGTAACCTGTTCCTTTGACAAAGGTCCTCGTGGTGAGTAGAATACGATGCAAATAAAAAAATTTAACCTAAACCAAGGTCAATTTTGTGGCAACATTTTTAAACAAATCTGCATCGAACAATCATTTTGTGGTGATTGTAATGCTTAATATTATGTATTGTATGTATTGTTTTCGATGGAAGGAAGTTGAATTTTACCTTAGAATTATAATGTGCGATGTTATTTGGTTGTAAATTGGTTGCCAGTTTTGTTAGATCATTAATGCAATGAAAGATACATGAAAGATTTACGTACTTCTAGTTGAAAATTTATCGCAATTGTTTACGACTTCGAAACTATAATTAAGAAGCTTTTTAAAAAAAAGGCTTATGGGTGTATGATAAGTATACTATAAATAAGTGACGACTCTATTCAGTCAAATAGTTGAATGTTACGGAAATTTTATTAACGAAGTTCTTTAAGAGCCATTGTAATTATTAAAATTGGTATTTTCTAAACACAGTAAAACCAATGAAATTTTAAGAGAGATTTATTTTATCTATTAAATATCGTAACGAGTACCATACTTTGGGTATTTTATATATTTTATTTTTCATATACATATGTTTTTTTTGTATTTTTATGAGTATTCTATGTATTTCTCCACTTTAAAATTTCGCATCAATACATAAATATTCGTAGTCCAATGACTATTAATTTAAATGTAGCTAATATTAAGAAACCAATACTGAAATTTCCCATGCAATTTACGCAATTCTGCATTTTGTTTTCAATCGTTTTTCAAAAGAAAACTTACTTGCTGTACGATAACTAATCGTTTTTTTAGTGCATACAAGTCCATTTCGATGAAATGAAATTGAATTTTATTTTCCAACTCTGCGATGTGTACAGTATTACGACGATATTAAGTTATTTGGATTAAGATAAAAATATAGATAAGATACAACAAATTTTTAAATTGAGGTAGCTTAAAGTTTACCAAATTGCAGTACAAATATTGTCATCAACATGTATGCTTGTAATAAGAAAATAATTTCGTTTCTCATTAACTTTATTGCCTTGGATAAGGAAGTATCTGGCCTTTTCATAAACAGCGTTGACTTCACATAGCGTCAACGAGATTCCTCCTATATTGTTTTCTACATCACACAGAAAATAACCTTTAACCGGAAGATTGCGTGGTGAAAAATATTTTGTATAATGATGTGCCCACAATCGACTTTTAAATTTTTATTTTTAACATTAAAATTTTTTAACTCTTTGAAAAATTGTAATCCGACTCACGTCAGTTTCTGCTATGATATCAAATGTGTTCTTGTATTTACATATATTATATTTTTATATTATGTTTTCGACGTATCATTCGACTGATCGTTGCGATACAACAAAATTCCTTTTCGATTCATTAGTATTGATCATTTTCATTTTAATACTACTGTTAATCTTTGCAATTATTAGTCGTACGTTTTATTTGATTTTACCTTTGAAATCAAAAATAAAAAAATAAAATAAAAGGTGACACATATAGAATAACATAATATCGAATTCATCTATGCAGAAAATAGCTTGATAGGAGTTTTTCTTCATTTTCAAATATATTAATACTGACATTAAATTAATTATAAGTAATCCATTCTAAATTTAACCCCTTAACCTACAAATACGGGCATAGCCCGTAGTACAATGATCGGTCCAAATATATACAGGGTGGTTGGTAACTGGTGGTACAAGCAGAAAGGGGGTGATTTTACGCGAAAAAAGAAGTCGAAAATATAGAATAGAAATTTTTCGTTTGGGGCTTCGTTTTCGAGAAAATCGACTTTAAATTTTCGCTCGGTACGCGTGCGGTACGTTATAACGGATCTCACTGTAGATCGTTGTCTCAATGGAAAAATTAAAAAAAAAAATTAAAAAAAAATGTTTATTCTATATTTTCGACCTCTTTTTTCATGTAGAAAACCCCCTTTCCGTTTATACCACCAGTTACCAACCACCCTGTATATCCTAATTGGCATACTCTTTACCAATGTTTGTCCAAATATTTCTTCAGTTTGGCTGCGCTCTTCCCAACATTGATTCAAATTTGAAGCACGGTTGTTAAAATCAGTTGTGGACTTTTTTAAGAAATCTTACAGATGTCTAAGGAGTTTAAATTGAGAGATTGAAAAGGTCATTTATCAGGTTCAAATCATAATATTGTCTTATTCGAATTTGACAGTGGGTTTAACATATCTCCATGTATAAACATTTTTCGTTCGAGGCTTTGTTCTCGAGAAAATCGACTTTGAATTTTCGCTCGGTACGCGTGCACTTTATCACGTCTCGTTATAACGGATCTCACTGTAGATCGTTGTCTCGATTGACGTTCTTTTTTATTCTATAAATTTTTATTCTATATTTTCGACTTCTTTTTTCGCGTAGAATCACCCCCTTTCCACTTGTACCACCAGTTACCAACCACCCTATATATAATAGCTTGTTTACGTTTTCGGCCCAAAATTCTCAAACGTAAGTCGTAGGTTAAGGGGTTAAGCACTTTCTAACCATTTTGGGATTTTCAAGGACCAATGTTGACATTTATTAAATATAGTATAAATTGCTAAAACAAATAACATCGCGAATTAATAACAATGTAATGATTTGCCCTGCTTTGGACGAAAGTGCAATGATATATAAAAGTTGTAAGAAATGGTATCGGAGAAAACAACTTTCTATCATGTGCATAAACTGGAATTAGTCCAAAAACAAAACCGATAAATAAATGGTAAATTTATAGAAAGAGGGCACTGAATTCATTTCTAAATCTTACAATACAAAATACATAACTTCAATTTTAAAAGTATTGATGTACAATATCATGACTCCCCACGCTATCAACAAGTTAAATTTTAGTTCGCATACGTTTAGTTAATTCATTTTGAAAACTATTCATTTTGTGCGTTAATATGAAAATTCTGTTCCACAAAACGTGTTATCCTCTTTACTTTGCTAAATCGATACGACATTTACACGAACCTTACACGTCATCTGGCGTCTATTAAACAAAAATTTCAGTTTCTGGTCAGTTGAATGGAATATCATGGTGCGATACAACGCCATGCAGGGCAACGTGACGTCAAAACTGCAAGTCCGTAACAAAATATCCAATTTATCCTTGTTACCAAGTTACAGCAATTGAAAGTTTATCCCCTCGGGTGCAAGTAGATTGGTCGACGCTGACACTATCCATTTTCTCTCATTTCTGCTTTCGCTCCGGTTGTCCTCCTCGTTTTCAGTTTAAAACCATCGTTCCGTATGAGCCTCGTTACGCTTCCGTCCGATTTAATGGTAATTTCTCCAGACATAAGTGACTTCTTTGGTTTTGTTATGCTTCGAAATTGTTCCCATTAACCAAGTGAACCGGATTTCAATTATATTCTCCAAAATTTTCTGGAATAAAGTGAACTCGATAAATTTCCTTTGAATCGATATTTGCTTTTTAGGTAAAATCTCTTTTCTTCCATGTCAGTTACATATGTTCTATGTCAATTACATATGTTTGGGAAACATATTGAAAAATTTATATTTTGACGAACAAAATATTATTTTTATGAAATTGGTTCAAGTTGCGGGAAAATAATGCTATTAAATATTAAAATTTTTTAAATTTAAGAAAATTTTTTAAAAATTAACTATAACCTTTTCTTTTACGTATATTTTTTAAATGATATTGGTTATTTTTAATATTAAATTTTTTTTAGAGATCAATTATCGTTTCACAATCACATGTATTGAGAAGAAAAAAATGTCACACGAGAGACTTTGAATATTTCCTTTTAACACATGCAGGTACCGATTTATTACAATATAATATTGCATTCCTAAAATGCAGTAAATAACAATAGAAAGCAGAAGGATTACATAGATAACAATATTTTTTTACGAAAGAGACCACATGTACGTGCAATACCTTTTTTTATTGAAAATTTTAGACGAAAATACTGTAGGTAACATTGTAAGGAAAGTTATGTTTAATAATAAAGATTATGTACTTACTTGTAAACACATTACTGTATATATTCACAAGGATTTAAAAGTATAACATATGTATACCAAATCCTGTACATAAATAGGAATCTCGCATATTATTTTTTATACATGCATTAAAATTTATTTTATTTTTATATTGGATTTCTTATAAATACTAAAAAATCAAAATTATTATTCCCGACAAAACTTCATGCAGATTACTAATTTTAAATTATGTGCATTGTTTTATTAAAATTGTTAATATATTAGCACTTCCTATACTATCTGCTCTCTTTATCGTAGATATGACGTATTAAATTAATTAGTATTTCTTAAAATCTTTTAACGACTTTTTTCCTCTTGTTGAAATAAGCATAACAACTGTCCTAATATTTTTCAGCAGAAGTGTACATTATTTTTGGAACTTGTCATTTTTAATTAATAAGAAGCCTAATATTAATTATATGAAATTTATACATCTTTAAAAAGAACAAGATAATATATCAAATGTATCAATTTAGATAAATGTAAATTTATTATCTTATCTACTATGTCAATATTTAGATACGATACACGTAAATATACAGGGCGGTTGGTAACTGGTGGTACAAGCGGAAAGGGGGTGATTCTACGCGAAAAAAGAAGTCGAAAATATAGAATAAAAATTTTTCGTTTCAGGCTTTGTTTTCGAGAAAATCGACTTTGAATTTTCGCTCGGTACGCGTGCACTTTATCACGTCTCGTTATAACGGATCTCACTGTAGATCGTTGTCTCGATGGAAAAATCAAAAGAAAAAAAAATTTTTTAAAAATTAAAAAAAAAATTTTTGTTCTATATTTTCGACTTCTTTTTTCGCGTAGAATCACCCCCTTTCCACTTGTACCACCAGTTACCAACCACCCTGTATATAAAATACAGCGTATATAACAATAGCAACCTTTAAATTAATATCATTACGTTATATTTATATATAAACATGGAATTATAGAGATTTATAAACAAATGTAACAAAAATAGAAAGAAAGATGAAAGTACAATATACGGAATAAAAGATTGTATTATTCACCAGGTCACAGATTTGTTGAACTTTATAATCCGAAAACAAATCACATACGTAAAAAAAGCTCGAATGTGTTGTAATGAAATTTTTTATGTATCCGGTGATGTTTCGTTCAGTGGAAACGCTCCGCGTCTTCATTTCTGCGCGGATAAACCGACGTACTTGTCTGAGCCATATGCATGGTAATTACTGAAAGGAGGTCAAATCATAGGTTTTACTACTGCCGAAGAGTTTCATTCTCGCAGAAATCGTGTTTCCGCGCGCGTGCAATATTGCGTTCTGGAAAGCCGTGCGCTTCGTATCTGTAGTTATTAAAAATTTCTCAACCTTTTTTTGTTGAAAACAACGAGTAGACGGGATGGGGTTACATTGTACGGAGAAAAATCAGAAAATAAACGCCAAGCTTTTAGCTTGGCAAAAAGAAGTTATACTATTTCAAAACGATGATTTTGAGATTAACTATGCTTGTTCTGTATGGGCATCCAATACGATAATGTTAATTGGTTTAAAAGTGTTGCAATCAGAATTAATGTTAAATTATGTAGAAGTATTAGAACAAAATTCAAGGACTTAGTAGATTTGTAAGACTTGATAGGTAGATTAGATAAAGTAGCTGTTTTGTGATTATTAATATTAATTTCATGCACAATTTATATCAGTTTTAGTAAAAATGAAACCTTATCGACCTGTGGTAACAATTATATTTCAATCATCATCAATCTTGTGCGAGCATTTCAAACCTTAACAAACCAAACAGTTTTCGGAAAGAACAGTCTCATCCGTCAGTCTTTCAATCGTCAACATGTCCAAACTCTTGTGGAGTCAATATCGTTTAAGTCGATCGGCCGATCAGCGATATCGAAGCGATCGGCTGTCAGTCTCAGTTCAGCATTTCATTTCCAATCGAATTCAATTCGCAGCAGTCGGAGAGTATAATATGGTTTAAACTTAACCAACCATAACGATCAGTTCGTATTGTCTCAGCATTTGGAGACAACAATCATTCTCTCATTAGTCGGAGAGGATTATTAATTAGTAAACATTGTCTCAGCAGTCACAGACGACTGAGAATTTTCTCACCGTTCGGAGAAGGTCACCTCTTAACGCCGATGAGTTCGTCAATTCATCCACTACTCTCTACTCTCTACTCTCCGCTCTCTCCGCTCTCTCCGCTCTCTCCGCTCTCACCGCTCTCTCCGCTCTCACCGCTCTCTCCGCTCTCACCGCTCTCTCCGCTCTCTCCGCTCTCTCCGCTCTCTCCGCTCTCACCGCTCTCACCGCTCTCACCGCTCTCTCCGCTCTCTCCGCTCTCTCCGCTCTCTCCGCTCTCTCCGCTCTCTCCGCTCTCTCCGCTCTCACCGCTCTCTCCGCTCTCTCCGCTCTCTCCGCTCTCTCCGCTCTCTCCGCTCTCTCCGCTCTCTCCGCTCTCTCCGCTCTCACCGCTCTCTCCGCTCTCTCCGCTCTCTCCGCTCTCTCCGCTCTCTCCGCTCTCTCCGCTCTCTCCGCTCTCTCCGCTCTCACCGCTCTCTCCGCTCTCTCCGCTCTCTCCGCTCTCTCCGCTCTCTCCGCTCTCACCGCTCTCACCGCTCTCTCCGCTCTCTCCGCTCTCTCCGCTCTCTCCGCTCTCTCCGCTCTCTCCGCTCTCTCCGCTCTCTCCGCTCTCTCCGCTCTCTCCGCTCTCTCCGCTCTCTCCGCTCTCACCGCTCTCTCCGCTCTCTCCGCTCTCTCCGCTCTCTCCGCTCTCTCCGCTCTCACCGCTCTGTCCGCTCTCTCCGCTCTCACCGCTCTCTCCGCTCTCACCGCTCTCTCCGCTCTCACCGCTCTCTCCGCTCTCTCCGCTCTCTAGTGAAGATGTTATCCAAGGTTAATTTAGCGACTAGCGAGTACAGTAGTGCAGTGCCATCGTCGTCAGGCGCTCACATACACAACACTCACTTTTACTACGTTTCTCACCCTCGGCTTTGAAACACTTTTTATCTTATCAAGAAATATTATTTACACAAATAATTTCCGTACAGTAATTGAAATTAGACTAATTTAGAAGTGATGTTCGTAAAATTAATATTTAAGACAAATCTCTATGTAAGTTCTATTTTTCTAGACGTATTTATAAATAGGTATGTAAATTCACTTAAACATCTATAGTTTACTAAATAATTAAACCCTTAACCTACGATTTACGTTCGAGAATTTTGGGCCGAAAACGTAAACAAGCTATTATATACAGGATGGTTGGTAACTGGTGGTACAAGCGGAAAGGGGGCGATTCTACGCGAAAAAAGAAGTCGAAAATATAGAATACAAATTTTTCGTTTGAGGCTTTGTTTTCGAGAAAATCGACTTTGAATTTTCTCTCGGTACGCGTGCGGTACGTTATAACGGATCTCACAAAAAAATTAAAAAAAAATTTTTTATTCTATATTTTCACCCCCCTTCCGCTTGTACTACCAGTTACCAACCACCCTGTATATTATATTTGGCCCGATCATCGTACTACGGGCTATGCCCGTAGTTGTAGGTTGAGGGGTTCTGAAAGCGTCAAAGAATGGAATCGATCAGTTTAAGTTGTATAATGGTTCAAATTCTTCTCACAGAAATATATGTATACGCTGTTTTATTTATTGTTGTCTTTCACTGCTTTTCTCTGTGAAGATAACAAGAATTCAGGTAGAATATCGTAGAAATTACGACGATAGTCTCCATTGTGTGTTTTGTTTGGAGAATTAAGCCGTAGTTCAATGAGATAAAGAGGACTCGACCGTGAGACACCCAGCGACAATTTGTCCGGTGTAAACAGAAAGTCAGTTGCTTCCTGTTCCCAACTTGTTCGAGCCAGAATGAAACAAGTTTCGTGAACTCGCGTTTTATGTTGCGGTTTAATTAGTTGTACAACACGGTTCGCGTTAAACGGATTATGGCTAGGCCAATTTCGTACGGAGATTGTAATATTTTCTTCGATGATTTATTTTAATGATTTGTTTTAAATCTGTTGCCTTTCGATATATGCTTTTTCGCATTCCGTGATTAAACGATTTACTGACCCGTTACTGACTTGTGCTTAATTTTGTTGGGTTTGTACACGGTATCGCAACGATATTCATCAAAGCATTTTAAATAACAAAGCGATATGTCGAGCAATAATATAACTTTAATGCATGTGAAACTTATTAAATCGCTATTGTATTAAATATATTAAAATCATGCGAAATTTATATCGCTTGTAAAACAACGATACAACTTGTAAAATGGATCAATTTGAATAAATATAAATTTATCGTTTTATTGATTATGGGAATATCTAGATACCATTAATTTACGTAACTGTTTGCATTTTTTCAAAAGAGTATCAAAGATTGTTAATTGAATACAAGATGTATTTAATCCGGCATTTACGTTATGAATAAATTTTAATCCTTTTATGCAAAAGTTCCAATATACCTACGTGCATATATGTATTTTTATATTCTTTAAATTATACCTATAATGATCACTTATGAACAAAATTTCCCAGATAGGTATTCCAATAATTCCCAATAAACAAACGATTTTCCAATAATTTCAAATATGGAAATTATAATAACTTTAAACGTATATTTTACGACTAATATGCATCAACGTGCAACGTGCATTGTTTCATAGGCATTTAAGAAAAATTCCGATATTTATTTAAGGAAAATTAAATCACGAACGTAAAAAAATCTTTAGAATATTGTTATTAGAAAAAAGAAAGTTACTAAAGTTAGTTTAGTAGAATGTAAAGTAACGAAGTAAATCATTTACGAAAATTATTAGATGATATAGGCAATTCTAAACAATATTTATTCATCCCATATTCATCCATTTTTCACCGTATATTTGTTTACATATTCTGCAAAATATAATACCGATTATGAGAGGTAAACAAACTTATTACACAACCCAATATGTAAATATGTCGATAATACATATAACGAAAAGTGTAGCTAAGTGTATTCCTACAAGCCTGAAAAATAGAAACAATATTTTCATGAAAATACATTGATATTTTTGTGTATTCCAATAGAATTTTATAGAAAATCTAGGGGTGATGTAAGGTATTGTTAAAATGCATGAGATTGTGGATTAAATTAATTCGAGATGGATAGCAAAGGGCATCGATTGGAGAAATCAATATACAGAGATGGGTCACCGAAGCTTTGTGTAAATAGGGGAAAAAGGGGTAATTTCCCGTTAAAGTTAATCTTTTCGAAATCATCGTGAGAGAAACCATGTGAAGCTTATTGTAAAGCAGTTCGAATAGATATTAAAGTTCTGAAAATATGGTTTCTGTATTGCAAGAAAATTGGATGTATTGCATTACTTGATAAAATATCAGAAATTAATGAAGAGAAGGATGTAACAATTTTTCTTAATAGATTTGGGATCTTATGACAGATTGGATTTAAGATATTTCTTCTTTAAAATTCTCCATTTTTATCAAAATTCAATTATGCAATAGTAATTATATATTTTACATTTAAGATAATATATATAATTACAAAAATATATTGAATATATAAATATATAAATATATTATCTAAAAAATGATCTTATATATAATTACAAAAATATATTAATTATTGAATATATAAATATAAGATCATTTTTTTTCATTTTATTATAAGTTTGTATCATTATAGAATTTCTATGTATTTACATTGTACATTGTAGCAACCTAATTATTTTTTTTAACTTCGCTTACATTTATACACGTAGTTTCTCGACATTATTCAGTTGCCTTTTATTCTTAATTTGTGTCATTAGTATGTGTAGTGTGGTAGCATGAAAAAGGATTACAATTTTTAGTGGCTTTGGTTTGCAGGATTTATGTTTACTGAGCCACAGTTTTATCACAAAGAAAAAATTTGCCTGTATAATTCTCCTCGAAAAAATATGTAGTATTTTAACACTATAAACGTATCTTCATTTGCATAGACATTGCTACGATGATATTTGTGTCATCATTATTATAAACGTTTTGTGGACAAATTATTTGATACATATTAATTATAATTATGACAATTAAATATAAAATATTTATTCAACAATAAAAAGCGTATGTACGTACATGTGGAGAAAGATTCATATTTCCGGATATGAATATTTATAGAAATTGAATAATTTTTACAGCTGTAAAGAGACTTTTATAGCCTTAATTATTGCCTTTGTAAAGTTGCAATAAAAATTAATAAAACAGTAGAACAAATAGTGCAAGCTTTACATTTATAGCATATTCAAAAAGAACAAATAGCAATATAAATATATGTCGGGTTTACATTAGAATCAGGGTTAGGGGCGTGAAACGAATCTTCGTTTGGATTACACGTGTCGCTATGCAATAGAGAAGACTTCGACTAATGCAAATACGATTATCATAGAACTGGACAAGTGGTAATTAGATACTCGAGAAACTAATGACAATGATCCTAGGTTCAATAACAAACCCGCGGTCGACGGGATGATAGATGAACGTGCTCACAAAATCTAAGTCGAACGCGTAATATTCGTATGGTGTTACTCTTTTCGTCGATGAGATCACAAGAAGGAGTCAATTTCCGACCCGGTGACGCCACACAGGAAAACTATAATGGGGTGTGTCTAAGGACACGAGATCATCGGATTCGTCGAGGATAGCCTTCGTTCAGAAAGTAAGGAAAATTGGCGTTCCTGCTAATTGGTCAATCTCCATATCGGTGGTTGGAAAAAGATGCTACCCGCCCTAGGGGAAAGTTGCTAATAGGAGACATCGTACGTTGAAAATAGGTCTTCTCCATTTTCTCGTAGTTGGGACAAAAACTGTTTGTTTGAAGGACTTTAGTTAGCTAAATCTTAAGATTTATAACGGGCCCTCAGGCTAGCTGAACATGTACCGCGGAGACGCATCGACATCCGGCAATCATCTTACTCGAAGAATAGGGTCTGCGTGTGGCGAGCTACGGGACAGAAACCGTTGGAATGTTTACTGTCGCGTGCCGTCACAAATATTTCTTTTAAGGAGAGCTATAGAATTACTCCATGTCTTTGTTAGACAAAGCGTTCATCCCGTGACCGCGGCTACGTTCGGCGACTCGCTGTCGCCTCGAGCCCAAGCTCATTATCACAAATCACGAACAATTACAATGACCAATTAGCAGCAACGCCAATCTCCCTTACTTTCCGAACGAAGGCTTTTCTCGACGAATCCGATGATCTCGCGTCCTTAAACACACCCCGTGATAGTTTTCCTCTGCGGCATCATCGGAACGGGAAAGGCATTCTCTCTCGCGATTTCATCAACGAAAAGAGTAACACCTTACGACCGGTGAATATTACGCGTCCGACTTAGATTTTGTGAGTATGTTCATCTATCATCCCGTCGACCGCGGGTTTGTTATTGAACCTAGGATCATTGTCATTAGTTTCTCGAGTATCTAATTACCACGGTCACTTATCCAGTTCTATGATAATCGTATTTGCACTAGTCAATGTCTTCTCTATTGCATAACGACAACGTGTAATCTAAACGAAAATTCGTTTCACTCCCCTAACCCTAATTCTAATGTAAACCCGACATGTATATATTCATTTATTTATCTATTGAATTGAATTAAACATCCAAATGCACAATTACAAATGAAAGAATGGATCTACATTCAAATGTTTGTATAAACTTTCACGATCTTTTTAACGTTATTTAGTATATAATAAATATCGCACATTTTAAAATGTATTTTACGAGTAGTAAATTATATTCTGAAATTTACTTTCACTGTCGTGGCTCTGGCTCAATATTTCAAAAATCGATACTTTATGATCTATTCACTCTTTTTCCTATACATATATCGTTCTGAATTGACTTTCTTGAGGAAATACACTTATTGGAAAATGTTTCGGAAAATGATATAACGACAACGATATCGAAGTTTCTCTTCCTTGTTACTTTTGACATTGTTTATTTTTTGTTCATTTTTCTTTAATCCTCGCTTTATGTACAAAGAATTTTAATCTTCATGCCCACTTTTTCTGTTAAAGTATCAAATAATAGTATTCGATGAAGTTAGTTCCTTCACAATATGATTAGAATAATTGTTATTGATAAACGATGGGTTAAAAATTTTAGATAAACTATAGTATCCGGACTGCAAAATTTTTAATCTGAATGTGTCTTTCCGGAGTATTGTAAATCGCTGAAGCCGAAAATAGGTGTTATTTTTCACGGAAATGAGCGGTTTTAAAAATAATTCAGTCTTATGAGCATTTGGCCGACAAAGGTCTCAACTGTAGAAATCCGCATAAAACCGTGATCATACAGAGTGATAAGCAGTAACCGGCAAAACAAGTGATGGCACGGTCACTACCAATGTTCCAAATGCCAGTTTTATCACATACTGCTTACCGTCCTGTGTTACGTCACGGCGTGGCGGTCGGAAAATAAAAAATAACTCTAACCGAATCCAATGCATACAGAATAAAGCATACAGCAGGTTTTAAAAGTACCAGATTTTAAAAAACATATCATCAAAATCCATGAGAATGTCACACATCAGCAGATTGACCAAAAATTTGTACACCTCATTTTCGTAAAAAACGATCTTCATCTTTCAATTTCAAAATTGAACGGGGGTTTCAAAAATCCCTAAAAAGTGTCATTCTAGTTGAATATTTTGCAATCCCGATACAATACTAGAAGCAAAATTTGTTTATTGTATACGGTATGTAAATATAATATAAAAGTAGTGAAATATTTATAATGTAGACGTAACTGTACGTGAAATATATGAACCTTTTAATAACATGGTCCTCTGAAAACACAGTTTCCATACAAAGCGGAATGAATTAACTGTGTTGTAGAAAGGGTAACTACGCTAAAGACATAATAAATCACGTGAAAATTATTTGATAAATATCCAATATCCTTTATGTCATAATGAGCGGTTTTTGAAAATATTTAAATAAAGACATATTTTTAAATATCACTAAAAGACTATAATCATGAAAAAAAGACATGGTAAATTTACTACATTTGATGAGTAAAGAGAAGTTTAATAAAAATGTGTATATAAAAAAATATATATATATACAGCGTGGTTGGTAACTGGTGGTACAAGCGGAAAGCGAAAAAAGAAGTCGAAAATATAGAATAAAAATTAAAAAAAAATTTTTTTTTTTAATTTTTCCATCGAGACAACGATCTACAGTGAGATCAGTTATAACGAGACGTGATAAAGTGCACGCGTACCGAGCGACAATTCAAAGTCGATTTTCTCGAAAACAAAGCCTCAAACGAAAAATTTTTATTCTATATTTTCGACTTCTTTTTTCGCGTAGAATCACCCCCTTTCCGCTTGTACCACCAGTTACTAACCACCCTGTATATATAAAATACGCGATACATTTTATACAGTTTTAGAAAAAACCAAAGGTGTAACTAATGATATGATAAATATTTTTAAAATGTACAAAAGATATTTGACGGAAATCTATATTTCATTGTAAAATCAAATGAAAGAGTAATTTTGATAGTACACAGATTAATTGGTAATGTATCGAATTTTAAAATTGCACCTCTTGAAAAAAAAAGGAGATAAACACACATGTTGTTTTTTTTTCGATCGTCAAGTGAATAAATCCATAGACTTTCTTATTTACTATAAACAATCCTCCTTTGTGTTACAAATCATACTATTTATGATGCAAATAACCCGATAATAAACCGATGATTGAAATAATTAAAGCAACACATACATTTTAATTTTCGATACAAATGGGAGATCGAAAACAAGAAACTAGCATCAATATATCGATAACCAATTTCCTTGTCTTTTTGCATCAATGAAATATCCTGAAAAACGTATTCGATCAGTGAGGACACCACAGCGATGCCCGTCATAGTGCACCACAGCATAGCTTGTTCAGGTTTGGATGTGTCACGGTTTTAAGTAGCTCGTAGAAATTACACGAGGACGAAATGAGATAGTAATTACACGGGCTACGATAATTTATCGGCTGTACCAGACCGCATTTGGTATTCGTATCAAAGCGTAAACCGCGGCTAATTTGGGTACGTTCAATGTGATTACGTTACCGGGAATCAGAGGCTGATACAAATTATATCTTGCAACTGTGCTCTAGGACCTAACACGACTGTTCAATGTGTTTGACAATTGATAATGCATCGATAAGAGAAAGCAGTTTGTTTCCGCACACGATAACAATGTGGAGCAGAGACGAGCTTTTATCCATTGGTTTAACTGCGATGGTTATAAATGTTCAGGGTTATTGCCAACATTTTCTCCTCTTTGTTCTCTTTTTGTTAGTTAATCACGAGATCATGACAGAATGGCTGTCATGACATGTTTATACAAGAGAAATTCCCTTTGTTTAATTTAAGAGACCACTTCGTGAAAAGTAAGATTTTCGTACGTTCCATTAATCGAAGCTGGACGCTGCTTTTGAAAAGGTATTTTTTAAAGTAAAGTGATTGAAAGAATGTAACTTTCCTTTTGATGCAGTTAATATTAAAGCAGGATAGATAATTAGTCCATCTTGATGTAAAGCTGTAAAGCAAGAAGACTTGTTATTAGTTATTATTAATAGACGAGGACTTTTTCGGTTTTATACAATTTTTCTCTCTTCCGGTTTTGAAATTCTTACATATTTTAGTCATGTTTAACGCGAAAGTTAAAATAAATGAGAGTTTTAATGAAACGAAATGGATTTGAAATAACACTTATAGTTGCAGCTACTCGTAACTAATTTTTATTTATGTAGGAAAATGTTTCAATAGTTTTATAATAGTCAAGTTTTTAGTTATTCTTCTTGCTTATATTGATTATAAGATGGAAAAGGACGACATGTATGTTATTAAATATAGGTTTGGGGTTGATATTTAATAGATTCACACAGATTGAATTTTACTTTCTATATTTCACCATCTCGTACAAAATGTCTGAACATACCGAATGCACTCAGATAATTAACACGTGGTCGACTCCTAAAACAAAAGAGCGTCGTTAGGAGTCGTACCAACTTAGCTTGTAGGAACTAACAATCATACCAACTTAACGTTCCTCAACAATGTATGTATTTACTAAAAAGTTTTGAAAAGGAAGCTAACGTTTAAAATTTTAATGGACTCTCTTTTTCTCTGTGTCTCCTTTCTGTTTCTCTTATTAAAAGCTGTAATTGATGTATTGATGAAGAAAACATTCGTATAAATTATACTTTATTGAAGAATATTTGAATTTGATAAAAAATATGTTGTGCAATCTATTAAAAATTAATTCTCTTGATTAGTACGGAAATCATATGGAATATTTATAGATATTAAATAATTCATAAAGCGTAATATAATGGATGAAATATGAAACAATTCATATAAAATAATAAAGATTGCATCTCACACGTTGGAATATAAATTATTTAAATATTGAAAATTTTACATATCTATTAAAGATAAATAATATAGCTCTGCAATAACGATCGTTTATTTTACGTTACACTATCTCGAGTACAAATTTATAAGATACAAAATTTGATATTTTTATTGTTATTTCTTGCACATTTTTATTATATTTGTTTTATATTTCTCATATTATTAATTCTGATTGAATATAATTAAATGTAAGATTGATCTTTTTGATATATTAGTTATAGCAAGATACAACAGTTAAAAATGTCTGTTCTTCAGAATTGTATAGTCTTGTATTTCTATTTATTAGTAATTTATATTCCTATATATTTACACATTTTTACTTTCTAACAGCATTTTATATTATTTATCATCTTTCTTTTGTGCTTTCCATATTTTCAAGCATAAATAAATTATAATTACAGGTATAAATATTACCTCGTTGATATATTTTATATCATTAAATAAATTTGTATAAATAATAGTTAATTAATTCGGACAAGTTCTCGAATATTGGGTTATATTAGAATAAAACATTTGAAATCTGTTTCTTTAGATTGTTATTTTTTACACTATTTGCTACACTTTTCTGTTAAACATGTTTCGTATTTTTTATATTGTATATATAATATAATATTTAATAAATTAACATTTACAATATTATAATGCTAATTAAATATAAAGATTGCATTCTTTCTCGTGGTATATTTTATAGATATCGTTGAATATCAATTAGTTTCGGCTATGCTAGGGAATAACAACTAGACCAAAAGATTAGAGTACGGTTTTTGATGGGCCCGCGACAACAGGATCATGATGTCCTATCGTGCGACAAGCTTCTCGCAAAGACTGGAGTATGAAGTTCCGTTTATCTAACGTCGTATAGTATAAAGTGATAGCTTGAAACCCTCGATTGTGCACTTGACATGGAAACAGTAACACTTTGCGGTACTATCACTGAATCTGTAATATCGCTACGAATTTTGCTTTAGAATTGTAGCTCGATAGACAGGAACAAGCGTAGGGACATGTAGATTTATTGTGGTTTCTCTGTCTCTTCGATCCGACATAAAGGCTTTAACCTCGATTTACGGTGGATAGTTCGTTTTGTCGAGTTGCAGAATAATTTCGTTATATCCATTTTGGAACTATAATGTTTCCTCTGAATAGAAAAATATGTGTTCCAAATTCCAAGGTTGCCAAATTTTTCCAAGGTTGCCAGATTTTTCCAAGATTGCCAGAAGTTTTCTGTAACATTATGTTGCAATATATGAAATGTTGGTTTGAATGCGTTACATTTACTCAGACTATAAGGAATATATCGTTTATCTAGATCTAGAGTATACAGAGTTTATACAGAATGTCTCACATAACTAGGACAAGCTACAACTTCGAAACGATGAAAGATAAAAAGATTTTATTAGACAAAATTAAATAGTTTCAAATAATACACAGTTTGGTGTATACATATGTATATCCGTTTTGGGAGTGATGGCATTTTAAAGATTTTAAAGTGATCTCATTTATACATAAATTTATGCACTTTTTTATTCTGTCGATAAAAGTACTAGGCTACTTGGATCTGAAAATGCCTAGTTTAAAAGATATTTGAATTTTGATTTCATCATTCGAATGTATAAAAGGAAACATAAACGTAGTATGTTTTTCCTTGTCTCTGATATGGTAAGTTTCTTAAGATCAAAGTTAAAATTGATTAGTTTACACTAATGACACTAATTAAAAAAGTATCAACAATTTAAAAGATAATATTAAAAAATCATTAATTCCAAGTAAAAATACTAATTCTCCTAATAATTTTACTAGCTACCAAAAATACTTAATAAACAAAAAGAAATCTTTGACAAAACTTCGCAAAATGTAAAAAAGAAACAAAAAACGTAGCAGAATAAAATATTCAGAAGCAACGTCAAACAACCTGGAAAGCTGCCATAACCTCGAGTTCTGCCTTTGCGAAAGTGGAATCGATGCATAGAGAATATCGAATAAATTGTGTGGAACATGTTTCACGCATGTTGTCTTTTTATTTTTTATCTTTTTTCGGAGAAAGTTTTAGAAGAGTTGATCCGATACGCGACAGTTGCAAGCGGCACGTTGTTGGACAAGGAGTTTTTTCTGGACGAAGGAGGTCTTAAGAACAGTTCTAAACATGGAACGAGCAGTGGGAAGTAGTTGCAAAAACAGCGCAAGAAAAGTCAACCAATTCTATGGAGAGCTATTTGCTGTAGCAAATCCTGCAAAACCTTTTGCCAGCAAGCTTGACGAAGACGATTTAGTAGTCTCTACGAGTATACAACGTGAAAACGAACGATTCCAGTGTATAAGAAAAGGAAAAGGCTTTTAGAGGTTTCTGCTGTTTTCTCTAATTTATAAGTAGCAGTTTTTTTCGCTACGCTATTTATTAGAGGCGCACTATTGTTCAAAAATACTTGGACATTCCATTGTCATTGATAAAATGTACATTGACTCATGAAAGTATTTGACCTTTAAAATTAACTTTTAAAGTTAATTAAGGATATTTAACATAGATCATTTTTATGTTCGCTTCGTATTATATTGTATTATATTATGTTACATAAAACATTTAAAAATACCATTATCAAGTAGAATGAGCTAAATTAGCAAATATAATTCCAAGTATAATGAGGCACGATTCGATGATTATACCGATAACATTTGAAACTAATCTGAAAATACATATAAAAATTCCAAGGGGTTTGTTATAAACATATATTTGGTAAAGAATGAATACACAGTATTATTACTTTATTATTAAGCGTGAAAGACACTTGAACTTTTATTTATTTATTTATTATATTATATTATATTATTATATTAACTTTTATTTATTCATAAAAGCTATCGCATGAAAGACAAAGAAAACGAATATAAACATATGTATAAATAATGTCATACTATATCATATTATTTTATACGAAAGGGTTAAGCATATAATTACAACAATTTTTGTGTTCATCATCATTATACTCAATTATACATGTGTATTTATGCAAATGTTATATAAATGTCATACAAATTTTGTATAAATACATGAAAATTCGCAGCCTAATCGACACGATTAAATTGATTTTTACAATAAAATATGCAATAATAAAATTATCTACAAATTATAAAAATCAACTTATATTCCTAATTGCCCGTTGTGATTCTGGCAATTTTGTTTAGCTATTTCGCTACTTGATAAACCTTTTAAGCTTACCTAATTTCTCAATTATAAATCTTTTCTGTGCGTATTACATGCGTGTGTGTCTGTCATCGATGACTGCGCTGTAACTTCTTATCCGTCGAATTAACTGTTAATTGATGTAGGTTTGGGGTTGATAATTAATCGATTCACACAGATTTGATTTTTCTGTCCATATTTCTCCGCCTCGTACAACACGTCTTAACACACAGGATACACTGACCATAGTCAATTAACACGTGGTCAACTTCTAAGACAAAAGAGCGTGGTTAGAAGTCGTACCAACTTAGCTTGTAGTAACTAGCGATCATGCCAACTTAACTTTTCTCAACATTAACCTTGGACAACTGATTCACAAAGGACAGCAGTGATTAAAAACGCGACGAACGATCAACAACATCAAGGGTTGTACTTTTCCGAATGATAAGAAGTGTTTGAATTGTCTGCGACTGCTGAGACGAGATTTACGAATGGATACGACGGATGATTGTGCGATACGGTACGACTACGACGTGATGTACGACTGAACGTTATGAATGGTTAGCGATACACGCCTCTGCAAACGCGTGTCGACGTTGCTTGCAATTGAATGACTTACACGAGACTCTTCACTGATCGTTCACTAACTAAAGCGATACTTCGTTCTACGAATACTTGGAGATGACGAGTCAAGAAATCCAGATGGGACTGCTCTTTCCAAATGCTTAGAGATTAAAGCGGTTCTTCACTGCATGTCTGGTGGAGAGTATTGTACCGTAAAAGGGAGGTTGTGTGAAATTATTCTCTCTGAGAGAATAACCTACTCCTTCTCCATGTCTGATGTTGAAGATGTTAACGATTCAAAACTAGGAACGAGATTCAACTAATCGTTTCGAATGATTGATCGAGACTGAATCTATGATTGATAAACACACATGATTGACAAAATACACACGCTGAGTAATTTTCATCGAATGCAAAAAAATACCCAATCAGCCGTTCGCTGCACTCCCATGCGCTCGAAGCGCGCATGGGAAAACTCTTGGCGGGAAGTGCGTGAACGATACCTGGGACTGCCTGAAGCTTCGATGTTAATTAGGAAAGGATACTACTTATCATGTAAAATCATGTAAAATATTTTTATCCTTGCTAGCTTCACACCAGAGAAAAGAGGAGTAATGAAGGAATTAATAAAAGTTAGATAATTCTAAAATTATTTAATCTTATAATAGCATTAAAAATAAATAACAGGATGTTAGAAAATCAAAGATCTAGTAAATTGCAAACAGTTGATTTTTAAGAACATAGATTTCTTATTCATACTTTCCGGAATAATTATATTATTTTACTAATATATTATTTTCTCTCATTTTTAAAAATTACTTTCTATAAAATGTATACAAATTTAATTAAAATACATATATTTCCTAAACATCATTGGTCTGAAAAGAAAACTCATATTTAGAGGTCACAATCGATACTGCAAAATTTATAACATTTGTTTCTATAACCCTTAAGTGGATACCATAGCAATTAATAAGTTAAAATGCTTATTTATAAATTTCAATTTTTTGAATTCTGTTACGATTAACGTCACGAAACTGGCAATGATCGGTACACCATACATTTTCCTCATTTCTGAATTATGAAAGCGATAAAACATTTTTGATTCTATGACTTAAATTTAAAGCATTTCAGTCAGACGGATATAGCTGTGTCATGCAATTTAAATTTAAAATTGTATCCTACAGAATGTGGTATATGTGGTGAATAACTCCTTTCAGTTTCCCTCGAAACTATGACCGTTTTCCTATCGTGATGTTTTCTATCGGAAATGAATTGCACGATTCGTGGAATTTTAAAAAAAGGAAAACGAAATAGGGAGGTGAAAAAAAGGTAGCGGAGAAAACGTTCAATTTTATTCCGACAATAGAATCAGCACGCATTCACATCAGTCGCGACTAGCGTGCGCCTCGAAAGGGGGTTACATGTGGAATCGAGTTTTTACATCAACCTGTAATTTGCATTTTTGCTTTTCCGTTTTTAATCGCGGAAACATGATCCCAAGCATAGAAATACTATTGACAGGAGGTTGAAAAAATGATCACCATAATGATGATTAGACCATGTTCTCAGTCCATCTGTTTTCCACCTGTTTCTTTATTATCATTAACGAATCGTGATCGTGTTACCGTGAAATTGCGATATTTCTCTTCTCCGAATTTATTTTCAGCGCTCGCTTTTTTGTTTTACTTGTTACAGAGATATATGCCGGCGCAAGGTAAATTTAATATTTCATTTTAAGCGGTTAGTCGTTGAAGTTTACATAGATTTATTGAATGTTGGGTATTAACGTTATTAAAAGCAGTTAAAAATGTGCAATAGTTACAAGCTCATTTACATTTATCAATAAAAAACGATAAAAAATGATAAAAAAATATATTATATATATAATAATAGGTAAATTGAAAATCATTTTTATAAAATTGTATATACGTCGGAGATGAAAGGACATCGGGGCCTTTCTTTTGGAATTTTGGGAAGATCCCCAATACTTTAGTCTAGACTATTTTATTATAGCTGTGCTTAAATGATAAAACTTAGAAACAGTTGTTATGATTCAACCCTATTATGTTTGCCCGAGATTTGCGACGGTGGGCTTGGACTCGAGGTGACACAACTGGTCGCTGAACGTAGCCACGGTCACGGAATAAACGTTTTTACCTAACAGAGACGTGCCAATACTGTGGGTCACACGTTGTATTAACAATCAAACCCCGGGCAGAAGCAATGTCAGCTCTACGCGGGTCTGCCTAGCAACGACGGCTGGAATTTTGTTGATACCCCCGGCCAATATGCAACGAAGAAACGCGATCGTAAGGAGAGGAAAATTTCCATCAGTCTTTTATTCCTGCGATCACCTTGGGGAGTTTTCACATCGCCTTTACGTGCAGTATGATACCGAGCGTCACAGCAAACGTTACTTTGTGCTTCAAAATATATTCTACGTTTAACAAAGAGTTACCCCGTTGACCATGGATTAGTTATTGAACCTAAGAACATTGTCACTAACATCTCGAGTGTTTAATCACCACGGTTATTTGTCAAACTTTGTAAAAATCAATATTTATACCAGTAAATATAATCTCTACAACAACGATGGCTAGTCCGAATGAAGATTCGTTACACGCCCCTAAACCTAACGCTTTGGAATTTCGGACAATCCCGCAACATTGTAATCTAGATTTTATCATAGCTGTAACATTGTAATCTAGATTTTATCATAGCTGTAATTAAGCAATTGTTGTCATTCAATCTGATTGTAATTGTTCGAGATTTGTGATAGCGAGATTGGGCTCGAGGTGACAACTGGTCGCGGAACGTAGCCACGGTCACGGGATGGACGTTCTGCCTGACGGAGGTGTGGAGTGGTTGTATCGTTCTTCCTAGGAATGTGTTTGTGGCGGCATACGGCCTCAAGAACGGGCCTAGCCACATGGGATTGTACCTCGGAGGTGTCAATATAATGGGACACACGTTGTATTAATAATCAAACTCCAGGCAGAAACTGCTTAGCAACGGCGATTGGAACTTTCTCGATGCTTCCAACGAGTATATAACAAACAAATGCAATCGTACAGCGAGGAAAATTTCCATCAATTTATTATTCGTGCGATCGCCTTGGAGAGTGACACATCGAGCAGTTTATACCGAGCGTCTCAGCAATCGTATTTTGTGCCTAAAATTATTCTACGCATAGTAAAGAGTTATCCCGTTGATCGAAGATTCGTTTGAACCCAAGAACATTGTTAATAGCGTTCATTAAACTCATTATTCGTTAAACTTATTATTTGTAAAACATATTATTCGTTAATCGTATTATTCGTTAAACTTATTATTCGTTATACTTTGTAAAAGTCTTGTATATACGTGTACATATAATCTCTGCTTCGTAAAACGATGGCTAATCCAAACGAAGAATTGTTACGCGCCCTAAATTCTAATGTCAACCCGACATATATATGTAAAATATACATATAAGTTATATATGTAATATATATATGTAAATTCTATAGAATCCAAACTATCCGTCAACCGACATTTTTACTTTTGTTTTATTTTATCGCCAGTCATTTGTTGAATAGAATAGATGACGAGAGAGGAATGGTAATTTAGGACTTAGAAAATCGATTCTCGATTTTCCAGGTAAAATTTGTACTAGATTTGTTATTAACTGTTATTATATTTAATTTAATTATTCCGAAAATAAACTCAATTTTCCAGAATCGATCGTCTGATTTACGCTAAGCATTTACGTTATTACAAATCGATTTTCTCTGCGTCATGCCATTGAAGGTTATCCTCCGTATCATCATCAGCGAAAACTCAAAACGCGAAAGAATAGAATGAGTAGAATCTATAAGAAAACCAGAAGATCAAGTGAGTTATGTTTTTCCGCTGGAATATCAACCAAGAAGTTATCATCCTCGATTATTCAGTTCATCGATTGTTAAGAACGCCTCGAATAGTCTAACCAAGGTAGGTCAATACAAAGATATCACACTCACTATGGATGATGAGACTGCTGCGTCGTAGATCGATACGGACTTGAATTTTGTATTTCAAAATACTTAGAAGAATCAGAAATCGTCTCCAAAATGAAGGCAAAGACTGAAAGTAAGTCTAGTTTTCACATCGAAAGACTTTTGGAAATTCTTCAAAAACGAGATAGTCATGAAAGAGAAGGGACGAACTTCACTTTAAAGCAATTTGATGGACTTCATTTCTCAAAGTTTTCAGCCATAAAGGTTGATCTTCATCACGATACGCCTATAATTTCAAATATATTTCGGGGGCTCGTTCGTTGATTATGCTATGAAAAAAGAACGCTTACTATTGGAAGTAGGGAGGAAGACTATTGAAAACACAAGAATTAATTTGATTGTTATCGGATTACCTATTCACATTCAAGATGGAATCGATAAAGAAATGATACACTCGACAGATGATTAGACCAGAATTTTGGGACAGTATGAAGGTACTTATCACAAAAAAAAAAATTCAGTAACGCAGTTCACATGAAAGGAAAAGAACTGCAGGAGATGAGGGTACGTCCTGACAGACATTCAAATCCATCATTCAGGAAACAACCTTGCGGTATTTGCGAATCACTGAATTTTCCTGGCCGATTCCATCTGACAGTACTGTGCAGATACATAAACAAGAATGCTCAGAAGAATTTCAAACAGGTAAATTCACTTGAAAAACTCGCATCCGAAAACGAGAAGTCAATAAGACTGAATGAGAATGATAAAAGCTAAAAGGCCCGGAGAAGTATGAACTACCGATAAAACTCCGAGTTAGAATCAATGATCAGAAAGATGTTGAAGGTGTTTATGACACTGGAGCCAACGCAAGTTTTATTAATCAAAAGATTATTGACTAAATAAAAGCAGATCTAACCGAACGTAAGAGTGTTTTCAAAACTATCAGTGGCAACGACTGCACGAGGAGAAACTTCGAATGAAGATAAATAAAATAGAAGAAATAATGGATGTTTTGTGGTACGCAACGATAATTTCACATACGACCTTATCCTAGGGTTGGATGCCATAAAAAAGTTCAAATTAATACAAGATGAGCATTTGAGAATTGCTCAAATAGTTTAAAGAAATTGTTATAAAAAAGTAGATCACAAAGAAGAAGAAATAGTAGAAGAAGAAATAAAAGAAGAAGAAGAAATAATATTCGGGAAGAAAGAAGAAAGAAAGAATGATCAGACGAGAAGAGAGATAAACGTCACTGAGTACATGGAGAATGACCAATTTGTTGGCAACCTTGAACATTTAAACAGTCCAGAGAAAAACGAAGTGCTTCATCTTATAGAGAAATACAGAGAGGTATTCGCCAAACACAAATTTGATGCGGGAACTGTGAAATTCCAAGAGGCTTCTGTCAAATTAATCGAAAATAAAAATGTATAAAAAAAACCATACAGGTGTTCGATTCCGGATCAGGAAGAAATAGAATTCCAAATTACAAAATTATAGGAACACAATCTCATAGAGGAATCGAGTTCACCGTTTGCAGTGCCTGTAGCATTAGCTTTCAAAAGAAAATCGAATCGACGGAATAGACTCTGTATCGATTTCCGTGAGGTAAACAAAATTGTGGTTCCTGAATCACAACCGTTTCCAAGAATAGAAGATATTATAGTTAAAGCAGGAAATTGCCATTTCTTTTCAACGTTTGATACTAATTCAGCGTTCTGGTCAATTCTAATAAAAAGAGAGGACCGGGAGAAGACAGCTTTCATAACACAAAGTGGTCATTGGCAATGGACATGCTTACCTTTCGGATTAAAAATTTCTCCCGTTATTTTTCAACGAATGCTTGCAAATATTCTTAGAAGGAACGGACTGAAAGAATTTTGCATAAACTACAGCGGTGACATCTTAGTATTTTTCTGAAACATTTGACCAACATATCAGGTATATAGAGCTGTGCATGAGGGCTATTAACCCCTTAACCTACAACTACGGGCATAGCCCGTAGTACGATGATCGGGCTAAATATAATATACAGGGTGGTTGGTAACTGGTGGTACAAGCGGAAAGGGGATGATTCTACGCGAAAAAAGAAGTTGAAAATATAGAATAAAAATTTTTCGTTTGAGGCTTTGTTTTTGAGAAAATCGACTTTGAATTTTCGCTCGATACGCGTGCACTTTATCACGTCTTGTTATAACGGATCTCACTGTAGATCGTTGTCTCGATTGACGTTCTTTTTTATTCTATAAATTTTTATTCTATATTTTTTGTTCTATATTTTCGACTTCTTTTTTCGCGTAGAATCACCCCCTTTCCGCTTGTACCACCAGTTACCAACCACCCTGTATATAATAGCTTGTTTACGTTTTCGGCCCAAAATTCTCGAACGTAAATCGTAGGTTAAGGGGTTAAGCACTTTCTAACCATTTTGGGATTTTCAAGGACCAATGTTAACATTTATTAAATATAGTATAAATTGCTAAAACAAATAACATCGCGAATTAATATAGAATAAAAATAATAATAAATAAATAAAATAAATATAGAATAAAATTTTTTTTTTAAATTTGTTTAAAAATTTACAGCGAGATCCATTGTAACGAGACGTGATAAAGTGCACGCGTACCGAGCGAAAATTCAAAGTCGATTTTCTCGAAACCAAAGCCTCAAACGAAAAATTTTTGTTCTATATTTTCGACTTCTTTTTTCGCGTAGAATCACCCCCTTTCCGCTTGCACCACCAGTTACCAACCACCCTGTATAATATAATATATAATAGCTCGTTTACGTTTTCGGCCCAAAATTCTCGAACGTAAATTGTAGGTTAAGGGGTTAAGAAAGAGGGTTTTCGCTTGAAACTGTCCAAATGCAATTTTGCACAAAGTTCAATGAAATATCTTGGCCACATCATCGAAAAAGAGGGAAAAGATAACCTCAGAACAATACGCGAATTTGAACGTCCAAAGAACAAAAGAAATGCAAGACAATTATTAGGAAAAATTAATTTCTATTATAGGTACATAGAAAATGCTTTCAAACTCTTGGAACCACTTCATAACTTATTGAGGAAAGATGTGGAGTTCATTTGGACTGAGGAATGTGAGATGGCATTCCAAAAGATTAAGAAATATCTCTGTTCAAGTCCGATTCTATCAATATATGATCAAAATAAGGAAATATTCATTTATACAGATGCAAGTGGGAACGATTTAGGAGCTGTTTTGAAGCAACCCCGAGACAACAAAATGTTACACCCTGTTGCTTACTTCTCAAGAAAATTGAAACCAACAGAATCGTAGAAGAAAGCGATCCATCTTGAATGTCTTGCTATTAAAAAAGCGTATTGGTAACATTGGTTAATCGGCAGAAACTTCACCGTTCTGTCAGATCATAAACCTTTAGAATCAATGAGAGTTAAAACGAGGATCGATGAAACTTTGGGAGACCTAATGCACTATCTGTCACAATACGATTTCAAGATCATTTATTCTCCTGGAAGAGATAATATTGAAGCAGATTCACTTTTTAGGAAGCCTGTTTTAGAATGTTACGAAAATGGAGAGGATGTTCCCAAAGTGGCAAATCTCATTACAATGCAGGAAGTAATTCAGGATCAGGAAGAAAAGAGGAATGGTATTGAAAATACCAGAAACATCACAAAAATATCGGAAATTTTCTTCAAAAATATTACAGGACGACAACGTATATTCATCTCATGGGATTTTGATAAACACATCGTTAAAACAATTCATGATTTCTTCGGCCACATTGGAAATAATCATATTTTGAACACAATTCGACCTTTCTACTATTTCAAAAATATGGATCGGATAATTGACAAGTTTTGCAAACTTGTCAATTATTTATGTCTAAACTGAGACCGGCTGCGAAATCTTTCGAAATAATGTCATTCGACGCGGTCGAAGGTTTCTCTAATAACAGTTCATCCAAGAAATACATGCATATTCTCACTGATCATTTTTCAAAAGCTGTTTTCAAGTCCACATCAAAAACGCAATGCCCAGACGATATCACCAAACTCATAAATTCAAGGGAAGAAACTGATTCCATAAAAGTTATTCTCGCAGACCTATATCCGGTAACGACAACCAAAGAAGTCCAAGATTACGTAGGAGAAAAGGACATTCAATTAATTTTCACCTCAACAGACTATCCATCTTCAAATGGGTGAATGAACGAGTAAATGAAACCTTGGTTAACCGGATTCGATGTAAAATTAACTCAAATAAAAAAAGAAACTGGGCAAAAGTCGCAGATGACTGTGTGGATGAGTATAATAACACCAGACAGTGTCACTGGATTCTCACCTAATCATTTGATACATGGGCAAGTTATTGAGATTCTCTAAAGGAATAATTGAAAATAGGATTAACTTAGAAAAAGACAGAGAAAAAGCATTTCGAAAAGAAGATGTGAATTCAAAGTTGGTGATGTGGTCTTTGTTCGTAGTGAGAAGAAATTGAATAGAAATAAGTTGGATAAAATTTTTGAAAATTCTTTCAAAATTCTGAGAATGATCTCAAATTCAATATATGAAGTGGACGACGGTAATCGTAAGTTTGGCGAGAATCCTTTCCATTCGAGTAAACTAGTTCCTCATGGAGATGACAATTAACGGTGGAATTGTCAACACAAGGAGGAAAGGTGTAAATTCTATAGAGTTTAAACTACCCGCCAAATATGTTTAAGAATGTTCGTGGTTTTTGCAAGAAAGCTATCATAATTGAAGAAAAGCTTGTTTTCGATTAGATTCTTCGGACACGGGTCCTATTCGTTTTTTATATTTAGGTACGTTAATTGCACGATTTGTACTAGTCAGGCACACTGATCCAGAAACAGCAGTCACATTACTACAAGAGCACATCACAAAAATAGAAAAATAGCTGCAAGATAAACAAATAAAAGCAAGCCCCAGTAAATGCAACCATATTACATTTGCAATAAGAAAACGGAAACCACCAAATATCTAATTGAATGACACGCATATAATACAAACAAAGCAAGTTAAGTAGGATTCTACTTAGACACACAACTTACATGGAAACAACATACTAAATCGATTATAGACAAAATACGGATAACAAGAAGACAGATGTACTGGCTAACTAGTCGAAACTCTAAACTCGGCATAGAAAATAAATTAAAAATATACAAAACGATAATAAAACCAATTTGGACGTACGAAATACCGCTATGGGGGACAGAAGTAATGAGCTACATAAATAAACTAGAGTCACTATAATCGAAGATACTGCGAACAATAGTCAACGCCCCATGGTATGTCAGAAACGAGGATATACGCAAAGACTTAAAAATACCAATGGTCGAAGAAGAAATCGGCAGGTACGCAGAAGAACACAAGGAAAGAACGGCAACACATCCAAACTAACTGACTGCTGAAGCGAGCAAAACTCTCACAGAAAGAAGACTAAAAAGAAAACACCCCACTGACCTCACTAAAGAAATAAAATAGTCAAACTCGAAGATGGTATCCCGCCGGGGGTAGCTATCCACATGTTATTTAGCAATTTTTTTTTTATTTACAAGTACTTTACAATCAATTCTCGCATTGAGAATTTTTAGTAAGTTTCTCTGACGTGACGGTGGCAGTGACATGGCTAATTATTTATAATAAATTAATACACTTATTAACTCATTATAAGTAAGTATAATTTATAAATAATAATATTATAAATACGTAAATATTACTTGTTAGAAATATCTAGCTGAATCTAGTGCTTAGGTCTAACGGATAGTGTTTTCTTAGCCTGCGGATCTGGTCCGACGTATTAAGTAATTTAGTAATTAGGGGGATTTAGCAATTAAGTTAGAAAAATTTACCAAATGTCCAGCTGGACAAATTGTACAAATTAAATAATAAAAAAAAATTACACGATTTCTATGGTATTTCTTTATTGCACTGCACGAGCATTGTTCATATACTCTGTTTTATACATTGATGTCTTAGTCTATAATTTAAACTAATTTGTTTTGTAGGCTAATTAACATTAACAATAATTACAATTAATCAGTCTTTAAATGTTGGAAACATCTGGTAAAGTAGTTTGTGTGGACGAGAACGAGTGAACGATAAAATTATATATTCAATCAATATTTTATTAGGTTGATAATTCTTCTATTTCGTATAATAATATCAATTTATTGTTATTAATTATTATTTTAATATTAACAATTATTAATTTAATATTAATGATAATAACTAATTTGTTATTATTTTACGCAAGCGTCACCGGCCATCTCGCGCTGGCCGGATTGGATAGATTGGAAATCCAATATATTGATGATATTCATTTTTAATTGAATTATAACAGACATTTCTTACAGTGTTGCATATGCAAGCAGTTGTACACGGGGCTTTAAACTGGGCCAACCCTCCTGTACACTAGATGTCTCACCAACTTTGATATTTTCGTTACTTCAAACGATACGCGAAAATGTTTCGAATGAGAGTTATAGGATTTAAAAGAATATATAATATGGTAATAGCGATTTCTGCGTAGAAAAGATACGAAAGTCACTTTTGTTTCTTTAAATGGATTTATGTATTTTTTAATACATTAGTCGATCCATCTCGGCATTATTTACAAAAAAGTATTAACCTATTTATAGTAAACTATTAATAAACTATTAATTAAGCAGATATTTTAACTTTAAGTTGTCCTCTTCCTCGTCTTTAATACGTTAAATGTAATAAAGTAAAGGCGAAACATCTGTTAAATTAATAATTTTTCGACATAAACATATTAATACTTTTTTGTTGGAGAATATCAAAATGAATCGACTAATGTATTGAGAAACATATGATTCCATTTAAAAAACGAAAATAGCCTTTCAATCTCTTCTATGTATTCACAAACAAGAAACTGTTATTACCATATTATATATTCTTTTAAATTCTATAACTTTTATTCGAAATAGTATTATTTGAAATAATGAAGATATTTCAGGTGGACGAAATTGATGAAATAGCCTGTATATTCTATTGTAGAAACAAAGGATAGATACTATGGGCAAAGGTTAGTAGGTTACTAATCAGATTGTTCTGATTTATAATCTGATTGAAAATAGCTTCGAACTTATCCGGAAATTGATTAAGTGTATATTGGTTTGTGTTATTTTTGATTTAAGTTTTCATCTTGCTTCGATGTAAGTTTTGCAGCTCGAGCATTGCTTACGTTCTCTTATTTTTTGGGCGCGAAATGCGTTTTTCTTACTGATGTTTATTTAACCCAAGATACAATTTTAAATACATTTTGGTATTCACAATAAACTGTGAATTTTGGTAATGATGTGTTAGGCAAAGGTACCGATACGCGACGGTACGACGTAGTCATACTATATTATGTGTCGGCGCTTTACATTTTTTGTGTTTAATACAATTTTTGGGTTTAAGCCGCTGGGGAGCGGAGCTTTTATATGATTTTGTTTTTTTTTTATTTTTTCTGTCCTGAAAACTTGGTCGCAAAGCAGGACGCTTCGGTAGTCTGCTTTTTGGATGCTGTGTAACTTTGGGGAGGGGTGGGATGAGAGGGAGAGGGAGGGGGCGGGGGAGGGGGGGGCGAAATGCGCATTCTTTGTTAACTGATTTGTTTCTGTGGCGGCACTCAACAGCAGATACCACCACTCGACGCTAACTAGTGTCGAACGACGGTAGCGCAGTGGTTAGCGCCTTAAGTTACGAACGTTTGGGACCCGGGTTCGAATCCCGGTGCCTGTAGTCCGATTTTTCTTCCATGACACATAAATGAGAAGAAAGCAGCAGAGCTTATAGCGACGTCTACGTGTTCAGCCAGGAAGTTACAAGTATCGCGAACAAACAACTACACCTCAGATACATCTTGCGCACACTGGTGTCACATATCTTAAAGACATCATACAACAATATATTACGTGTATTATATAAAATATTTTGAAATTTCATTAGCACGGAAATGAAACGGAAGACTATTAATACGTTAGTAACTATAAATACGTTAGTAAAATTTAGTCGTCTCTCGTTAGAGCATGATAACACTTGATTAATAGCAGTGGTTAGCGCCTTAGGTTACGAACGTTCGGAACCCGGGTTCGAATCCCGGCACCCGTAGTCCGGTTTTTCTTCCATGGCACATAAATGAGAAGAAAGCAGCAGTAGCTATAGCGATGTCTACATCTTCAGCCAGCAACTACAAGTATCACGGACAACAACGTATACCTCACTTACGTTTTGCAATTCTCCATATATACTGCAATGTTTGTTATTCACTGGATAAAAGGACCATCACAGAGAATGCACTTGACAAGCAAATCCTTACTTTTTGCTTATTCCTTAATGGAATGCTGTTTTGCACTCCTGATGCAATAATATCTTCTGTACAGTATGTTTTTGCTCCTTTTACTACTTTTGTTCTTATTACATGCTCAACTTGATATAATTATTGTTTTCATTTGGTTTCTGGTCCATAAAAAATAGTGGTAAAGGTCCTTCTGTTTTCCAGCTGCATATATTTGATACGGCTACATTTGTAAGTTTGTCTTTTGTTTTCTAATTTTTGTTTTATGTCGCTTGTAAGGATAGTACGATGTAT
Source organism: Bombus huntii (assembly GCF_024542735.1). NCBI lineage: Eukaryota > Metazoa > Arthropoda > Insecta > Hymenoptera > Apidae > Bombus > Bombus huntii. The sequence goes on from NC_066238.1 coordinate 25,127,664, forward strand.
TTCAATGGATTTTATTTAGTTTACTTTTCCATTTCCCTGCTTGTCTGGATGGAATTTTGTGAACGAAATTTCAACTTCCCAACCGGCTAGGAAGTTGAAATTTGGAACACAATCTCATTTCCCATGATAATCCAATATAATTTCAAAAAATTGACAATTTCTTTTTATTGGAAATAATTGTCTAGCTAGTTGAAATGAAATCTGAAAAAATCTTTTTATTCCACAATGAGATATTCAACATATATTATTAGATGATAGCTAAAGACTAAAAAGTAAAAAAATGGAATATTAAATTAATAAATTAAATAATAAGATTAAAAGAGAATAGTTTTTGTTTAAGAATGTATCAAAAAGAAGAAAATAATTTTCCTAATAGTGTATCATTAATTTGCTTTTAATTGAATCTAGTAATAATATATAGTAATAATAATATAATGCATATATCACTCAATTGGTGAAATCATATTACTGAAAATAAAAAACTGGCTGGTTCATACTAGTTTAGTTTCAAAGTTTTCGGAATTTTAACTTTCAAACATTCCCTATTTGATTCGATAAATCTCAGATTCACGATTAGAGTTAAATATAATAGTTAGAAAATTGTTTCCTTCGCCTTTATTAAACATTTGTTCAAAAATATTCTCCCAAGAGAACAGAAGAGGTTTTAGATATGCAATTAAAGATGCAATAGAACCTATTGTATCTCGAACTTAGTACAATGAATCCACCAGGTTCTTACTTTTAGCGACGTGAGTTCAAAAATTGAGTGACACCCTATTAGGTATATGATTATCGCGTGTGCTCAACATATACATGTGGTAACTTTAATGGGTCTTAGAGTCAGGACAAGTAATGATGTTTTATTTGGAGTTAAGTTTAGTTTAACAAGCAATACTCAATACAAAAAAACTGATTACAATATCGTCGTACGTCTTATTATCATACTCGGCTCTCAACTTCCCGATTCATACTCTCCGGCTTCTCCACTGACACTCTGCCGCTTCTCAACTGACACACTGCGACTTCTCAACTGACACACTGCCACTTCTCAACTCACACTCTGTGTCTTTTCAACTGACACACTGCCGCTTCTCAACTGACTTCTCCACCGACACTGTCGCTTCTCAACTCACATTCTGGATGTTCTAGCATCCCTTTGTCTTTTCTTAGTCTTCTTCGAGACTTTTGCTCTTCGCGATGAGTAGAATACACTGCAGTAAAAAAATGTTGACCTTGAAAATCATGCTCAAGATTAATTTGGCATCGTGTTTGTTAGTTTATATCCTTTGTGAGACCGTAAGAGTGCAGCATAAATCGTCCGTGTATACGCATAGTTACACACAACTTAGAAAACGAAAAGGAGAATAAGAAAGGAGAGAGCATATCTATCTTACCTGCCGGAATGTAGCACAATAGTGAAAGAATTACATCGGTGATGGCAATCTCTTCCAATACTATTACTACTCTTACCACAACTACTACATCCATAGCTCTATATCATAGCTGGTGATATTCAAATCGAGTGTCTCTCATAACGCCAACAAACATGAATTACATGTACAATATACAACTAAACGTAGGTAATATAACACGGCAATATCAATACAGCAACAGATAGAAAAATAAAAAGAGGAACGAAAGTGTGCAACTGCAATAAATACATTTTTTAAAGATTGCTTTTATTTAAAAATATAATAAAAAGAAGAAGATAATTTTTCTAATCGAGTATCGTTAACCCCTTAACCTACAATTTACGTTCGAGAATTTTGGGCTGAAAACGTAAACAAGCTATTATACAGGGTGGTTGGTAACTGGCGGTACAAGTGGAAAGGGGGTGATTCTACGCAAAAAAAGAAGTCGAAAATATAGAGTAAAAATTTTTTGTTTGAGGCTTTGTTTTCGAGAAAATCGACTTTGAATTTTCGCTCGGTACGCGTGCACTTTATCACGTCTCGTTATGGCGGATCTCACTGTAGATCGTTGTCTCGATGGAAAAATTAAAAAAAAAATTTTTATTCTATATTTTCGACTTCTTTTTTCGCATAGAATCACCCCCTTTCCGCTTGTACCACTAGTTACCAACCACCCTGTATATAGCAGTGTTGTATAACTTTTATAACAATATCATATCAGAATATCATAATGTTCAACACGTCAAAACGTTTACGACATTAAGGTCAGATATCTTCCCCGAAAAATAGTAATATTAATAATAGTAATATCCTTCAAATAATCAAGCATTTTTCAAAAATACGTAACTGAGTCCCTACTTGAATATTAAAAATTTCTCTCAAATTGTCATATTTTTCTCAACGATGTAATTACTGTGAACACTTCATTATTAAATCATAGTACGAAACCGCGACATCTTTCCTTGATATTCGGTTCACTGAACACAAGGTAGCTTGCAACCTACGTATGTATATACAACGTGTTACAGCTTGCTAGAGTTTAAATGACTGGAGCTTTACAGTCGTTGCTGAAGTGAAATAAATCCTTCCTGGAACTTGCGTTGTTCGAAATAAGAGAAAATTTGTATTTTTACGCGTGCTCGTAGCTGCTAACGTTAGTGAAGCAAAGAGTCATCGAGGATTATGTTCATCACGCATTCGGATGTCGTAATGTACCGTGGTGTCGCATATTGCTGCAGGAATGAGCAGTTTCCCACTATGACAGTGCAACGTACGTATTTCATGGTTTATACGTCGTACATTATTCCGCTGCATTATCCCCATTTTTCATTGTACAACGTACACTCGATCTACTTTAGCTGGGGTAATCGGGATTCTATTAAGCCTTGATTTATGCCACCGTTATAGATCCATGACCGCGGTCCAGACAAATGTTATTACTAAATGGACTTTCAATAGAGTAGTGTACAACTACGTTTCGGTGTATTCGTTTTTCAATTTGGTATAAAGTCTTTGTTTGACACAGGCAGAATTGAAATTTTTTCGTCCTCGTGTTTGTCATCCATGAATGTTGAAAATCCAATTTAAGGTAGACGATTTGTGTATTGAGTAAATTAAATTTCAGTAGAGTCTCAATTATTCGTACAATTATTAATCAAATCTTCTAATATTCAGGCGATCTAGTATACGAATGTTCTAAATTATTTGACATTATAAATTCGATGCATAAACTTATGCGGACATTCTGAATATTATTACAACCAAATTCCGTTTATATAAATTTGTTGCAGGATAACTAGTTTATACAGGGTGGTTGGTAACTAGTGGTACAAGCGGAAAGGGGGTGATTCTATGCGAAAAAAGAAGTCAAAAATATAGAATAAAAATTTTTTTTTTAATTTTTCCATCGAGACAACGATCTACAGTGAGATCCGTCATAACGAGACGCGATAAAGTGCACGCGTACCGAGCGAAAATTCAAAGTCGATTTTCTCGAAAACAAAGCCTCAAACAAAAAATTTTTACTCTATATTTTCGACTTCTTTTTTCGCGTAGAGCCAACCCCTTTCCGCTTGTACCACTAGTTACCAACCACCCTGTATAATTAAGTCATACGATAGGAACACCTCCTACCGATTCTTCCTATTAGTTGCAATCTTTTATTTGTACAATAGAAGGTAATATTTGTATAAGTGGATTTATCCGACAAGAGCCCGTTTAATCGAACAATAATTAAAATTTTGTTCGATTAAATGGAGTTCACAGAAAGGATTGTTTGCACCTAAATATGATTTTTTATTAGCAACAACACACAAATTTAAAGCTCTTCACACTTTTCTTCTAAATAATAAATAATAATAATTCTATACGAATACTGGGATATTTGAAACAATTTTGTAAATATTTGTATCGAAGGGTATTTTACAGAAAAAAAAGGAATTTCTTAGAACAGTTATTATATCAATCAGAGCTAAATTTCTTAGATTTTTTTTGGAACATTACTCTTATTTTTACATCTTAAGCGCTATTCCAGCCTTTTCAAACAGCACAAATCATCTATCGTGCTCTAACTAAACAATTAGACGGAACAATAAAAAATGCGTAAAAATTGTAATTAATTACTTGAGTCGCATTAACTACTGCAATTGGTTATTAGTCATTCAGTTGGAATTACAAATTGAGTTTTATAATTTTTAAGAATAATTTATTTAAAAAATTTTGGATGCACAAGTTTTTATTAATAATAATATAAATAACGATAACATAAATTAAAGTAATTCAAATTTTAAATTTAGTATAAAATTGGTATCGTATGCATTAATGCGTATAATAATGTTACGAACTGACGAAATGAAATAAACGACACACTCTAGAAGTTAGTGGAGGAACTTTCACTTAAAAGCATTCATATTACCAAAGGGACGTTTTAATGTTTCAAAGTACAAATACACTACAATAGAATTCCATTTATCGCAATAAAATTTTAGTTAGTGCTCGATTAAATAAACTTCGACTAGTGAATTTATTCATCTGAATGTGAATTCCTATTACTTGTATTCGAACGAAAAATCATCGACAGTGAACTTCTATTGTACGAATTTCAGTTATATAAATTGTTCGTCTCTGGGGAGATGTATGCGCCCGTAGATAAATGGAACTCAACTGTAGTTCTATGCAATTTAATATTTCTAAAAGTTTGTGTGATTTGGCAGCAATAAAGCTATGGAACGAATCAATTAAAAATATACACCAGTATTTTTGGCTAGCACCAGTTACATTATTTCCTTTAAAATATAAAATAATCAGCAAAAGTTCCTCTACCTAAAACTGTCTGTCTTTCTATTAATATTTACGTATATTTCTTTATTAATTTAATTTGATAATATCATAAAGCGCTAAAATTAACGAAAACTGATATAAAAAGCGTAGCGTTAACGAAAGCGTAGAATTAACGAAAACTGATATAAAATGCTCATAAAATATTTATTGAACTTATCAATTCATAATTTTTTAATTTCTACAATTCCCACAACACTTTTTATCATTTTTATACATCACTAGCTACGAACAATAGCGCTAACAAAGTTTGTTAAATTTGATGTATTTTTTATCAACAATGTTTCATGAATTCGATTTTTCAAAAGTAGAAGCTCATGAGAAAAGATTTATTCGTCGTTGTTAATCCAATCGTCAAAATATCATCAATTTCTTACAAAAACTTCGAGCCCGAAATTTTTTAATTACCATAATTTTTTTAACATTTTTAGAAAATAACGATGTTTAAATACTGTCTTTATTGGTTAGCTGCTACCATGATAAATATATCCGGTAAAGTTCATTAAAGTCTGTGAATAGCCTTTCTATCTTGAAAAATATTCTCGTATTTTTAATTTTTTCAAAAATAGAGATTCATCGAGAAAAAAATTTGTTCTACCTTTTCGACCTGTTTTTTCGAGAGAAATTGCTTCTCTCTTTTCCCCCATTGTATCACGAATAACCAAACATTCCATAGTGGCCACATACAAAATACTACAGTGTTTTTCTATTGAAAATGATGTCTGAAGTACAACGCGAACAATTTGGATAGTGGAGGATTATATTGGATAGGACACACGATTATAAGAGTTATAGAAGAAAAAAAGTATAAAAGACAATATAACAGTCTAATACAGCAAATAAGCTAGATAAGTATAAGCAGTTGTATATAGTTATAGAAGAGCTAGTGTAAGAGATATATAAGTGACGTAATGAAATTATGTAAGAGATGTAAATCGAAAGTCGTCCAAAGCTGAAAGGTATAGACTAAGTATAAATAAATAATAAATAAATGTGGGATGGTGTGACGTCAGGGAAGGACGTGGCGTGAGGGGTAATTGCTTATAAACGTTGTCAAGATATGTTAATGTTGTCAAGGAGTGTTGTGAACGTTACCAAGGTATGTTGAGGGAAAAAATGAGCATGGAAAATGCTGTCAGAGTTGAATTTATCGTGGTCGTGTAAAGTTCGTTGTGTTGTTGTGACGTAGAATTAGTGAGAAACGAATACGCGAAACGCTGTATTATATTCGATTTCGTGTGAGTGCCACGATATTGTATTTGTCATACTGTTTTCTATTAACTTATAATATAACATTCCTACATAAATTACAAATTTTAATATTTCTACACACACGTTTTCTCGAATGAAAAATATCAAATAACTGTGTTCGTATTTAAAAAATCTCATTGCGCACCGTTTGGTGCAAACACAGGAATTTGCCCAATTCTTGAACTGTGTATTATCTGAGTGCATATTCGTGTTGTAAGAGCGCCGTGTTACACGGGAGATACCCTTATTTTATTTAAATGATTCTCAAGTCTGGGTGTAATAATAATACTATGATAATATAATAATTGTAGAATATAAACAGAATAAACGTATGAATTAAAGAAAAATATATTTTAGATAATCCCGTAAGAATTTTGTAGATACAATTTAATTTAGAAATAGCGTGTGAATTCTGAATTTGAAAAGCTATTCTGGAATCATGATCGTGAATAATGAATTAATATATTAATTTAATACTTTGTTGCATAATTGAAATGTCAGAAAGGGGACAGTAGTAATTAAACTGCGAATATTTAAGTATTTATGGAAAATGAGAGAGATTTAGATTCTATAAGACATAAAGATAAATATATAAAATATTCAAATCAAATGGTTAATACTCCACTAAAATGAACTAGAAATAAATGTGGGATAGTGTGACGTCAGGGAAGGACGTGGCGTGAGGGGTAATTGTTTATTAGTGTTGTCAAAATATGTTGATGTTGTCAAGGAGTGTTGTGAGCGTTACCAAGGTATGTTGAGGGAAAAAATGAGCATGGAAAATGCTGTCAGAGTTGAATTTATCGTGGTCGTGTAAAGTTCGTTGTGTTGTTGTGACGTAGAATTAGTGAGAAACGAATACGCGAAACGCGGTATTATATTCGATTTCGTGTGAGTGCTACGATACTGTATTTATCATACTGTTTTCTATTTACTTATAATATAACATTCCTACATAAATACAGCAAATAAGCACAGTAATAAACGATGAAGTAATACTATAATACTACGTAGATTTATTGGTTAATTTTGGGGCGCTTTTTTTATAAATCTTCTTCAAACCAATGGTGTAGAACAACACTATGATGGTCGCGACATATAATTTCCTCGCATCCTGTACAGTTGTAACTACGCACAGAATAAAAACTATTCAAGGTAAAGATATAAATATCTAGAGTAGAACTGGGAAGTTAAAAAGCATGGAAAATGAAAGCGTATTAGGCAACAGGAAAATTTACATAGAGCAATGATGACGAAAGGCATAAACTTTCTGGGAAAAAGTCACAATCGACGAAACAGTAAGTAAGAATGTGAAGTTTAGACGGATGCGGATTTATTTGCCTAAATGGAAGAAATAAATCGAACACGGATGGATATTGTACCCGCATAGAGTCAACAGACACGAATCTAGTAGATTTACAAAATGTGGATGATTATTTATCTGGAAGTAATGAATATAGGCACATCGGATCAACTGTTCATAAATATAAAGGTAATGATAATCGATAAAGAAGAAAGAAATGAAACAGGAAGATGGAAAATAATCAGAATAAACCATTTAAGATTAAGAAATTTCAAGAACAAGGAAGGTAAAGGAAATTACACAGAAATATTATAAAATATGTATAAACACGACTTGAAACGAAGGTGTAAATGAAATGCTACACATCTTAATCAAAGCAATAGAAGATACAGGAAAAGAGTTGGGTTTGATCGATGAGATACAAGCAGACAGAAAATGTCATTATAGAGGAAAACTGTAGTTCACAGAAGAATGCAAAACGCTGAAGAATTCAGTTAGGAAGGTAAGTAGAAATTGGATCTAAAAATAAGGAGAAAGCAACAAAAAAATAGTAAAAGGCAATGGAAGAATCCTCAAAGATACTAGCTAATGCAAAAAGCAGTTACGAATTCTGAAAGAAGTAAAAAAATTCCTAGGACCAAGAAGAACGAAATCAGTGATAAATAAGGAGCAAGTCGGAGGATTCTATAAATCAATGTACCCACCTAGAATAATAGGCGCGACAGATTTTATAGTAGATACTCGATTTTGGATGCAGAAATCAAGTGGAGGTAGGCGAAGAAAATCCTGCAGAAACTGAAATTGTACAAATCACCAGGACCGTATCTGACTGATATCCAAACTATCTGATAAGGCTGGAAACAGATAGGACGAAACTGGAATATTAAGTAATACAAAGAGCATTGAAATGCTACACAAAAATACGCAAAATTTGCCTTTTTTTAACTTTATTATAAAATGAAAATTTAATATATAATATGAATAATTGCTTTAAACGTATAATAAATGTTGAATATGATTCCACTGAATAAAGTTTATTAATATAATGAATAATCGATTGTATAAATATTTGTATCATTTTTGTGAGGTATACGTATACTCGTATTAAATATCTCGTAATTTTTATACATATTTTCAAATTTGTTTCAGGCTTTATTAAAATGTGTTAGCAAAATGTTAGAGCCTTCGTTTTCGAGAATATCGAGTTTAGAAATTTACCAAGTATACATGAGTTTGTCTAATTTTGTTATTTTGAGCTATAGAATTTCCTTGATTTCACTTGTACTACAAATTTAGGACTATGGCACATACAGTCTGTGTAAGAAGTATTCGTACAGTACATGACCATAATAATATTATTGTAGAACATCGTTTAGCGATAAAATTCTAATAAATATAAAATGTATACATATTCTTACAGGTCTCCAAAATAATTTGCAAAAGAAAAGAATGCGATACTCATTCCCATTGTGAAAACATTAATAAATATCCAGCAAATGGTAAAATTATATGCATAATAAGTATTCGTACAGTTGTCACTTCATAGAATAAAATGCGCATAAATATTTTAAAAAATAAGGAAAAGATGAATTTGGGACAATTGTAACCTGATGCAAAGTAACAATACAAAGCATAACGTTACTAATACGCGTGCGTCAATCTTGTATAATGTCCGCAAACACTTGAAACACTCCTCCACAAGAAAAATATTTCAGGTAGAGCCCCCATCAATTTGATAAATTCAATCTCACGACGGCTTCAAGTCATAAAATCTAATAATTAAGTCTCTTAGATACTAGATAAATGTTATTAGTATTTTCCATTAGATTGTAACTGTATGGATACTAATTAGGCATATATTTTTGCCATTTTTTTAACACGTTGACTGCCGTATTCGGGTGTCAGCAAAGTTTCTGGTCGAGCCACGTAACCCATATTCGGGTGTCGCTTATTTAACTACTTGCGAAGGATCGTCGTAGGTATTTGAAAAGATATTCCATAATAATAAAACTATTGAATTGTTATAAAAGTAATACGAAAATGGTTTATTAAAAAAATTATTTAGAATGTAAAACTTTAAAGCATTCTATACATAGCTGAGGTTGGTCGGGACAATTTGGACAATAAGTTGTTGTTTTCTTCAAATTCCTTTGTGCCTTTGTTCGGTCCATTTCACGTCTTTTATTTGCATAACATAGTTTGCATGCGCGTCTAATGCTTCTTCCGGAATCGTTTTTCCGAACGACGATATTATGCCGACTCCGTCGAAGACAAGGATTTCTTGTATTTTCAGACAACCCTAATAATTTTGCAACTAATAATTGTCTAAATATTCTAATATTTATATTTTTTCTTGTTGCAATTTTGTAAACCGTCGAAGCGTTTACAACAGAAATTCCCAGAAAGAATCGAATGCCAAGTTTTCTGTATCATTTGATTCCTTTTCTAATTGTGGTGGCATAAGAAACCATTTGGTCGGAATAATCTATACCACACTTTCCTTCGTTATATTCGACAACAGCTAGTGGTTTTAATGTTGCGAACAAACGAAACGAAAGATCATTCTTGAGACCACCGCTTGAGCGATTCGCATTACTAAAATATCGATGGGAGCAGCTAGCAGAGAACGCTTGGTACTGTTGCACGCGTGGCCTGACGGACATTTCTTTGAAAACACGCGTGGCAGTCAAAGTGTTAAACATTTGTTAATTTTTTCACAAAAAATGTAGATATCCTTTCTTGTATGAAAATTATTCCGCAGACTTACAAGAAGATGTACATATTTTTTACTTGTTAAAATTTTGTTAACAAATGATGTTGTACAATATTTTTGTTGAACTTAATTACTGTACGAGTACTTTCTACATTGAATGTATATACAAGAATAATTTCACGAACATCATAGTGTTTGGGTATCAATAAGAGTCGCTGTAAATCGAGTGGAGAAATGGTAAAGTTACAAATCGCAGAAATGTTCATTTCTGTAGATCAAGAGGACACTTTATTTTAAAATTATGGAAGAATAATACGGAAATTGTTTGCATTGTGGTTGATAGTATCGAGAGTGAGTAAGTTGACAATTTCAACACAAGCAATGAAGTTACGACTGCCTTCAGTACGTAGGAACTAGGGTTTAACTACACACATAAACCGTAGTTTGAGAAATGTTGTCGGTTGGAAGTTCGGTATCTAGTTTCCCTCTTTTACAGCTGTTAGAACTGTTAAACTGTCTTGATGTTTTGATACTCGCCGTGGTTCTTTTGTATAATCTATTATACATTACGTTACGTGACGAGTATTAATAATCGTCGATTTTTCCAGCTTTGTAATAAATTAAGTATTAGATTATTTCACTTAAATAGTAGATATTTATGCAAATCCATATATTTCTTGATACGATTAAAAAAATTAAAGAATTTAAGCAGAAATCTGTTTCAGCGACAAAATATTATAACAAGTAGTTTACTTCAGATATTTTACATGTTTTTGTGTGTTATGTGAATTCTGTGCATTTTTGTATATTTAAGTCTCGCATAAATGTACAAAAATTCGTAGACAATTAATTAGAAATAAAGGCTTAATTTAGAATACAGTATAATCATAGAAGATTAATAATAATCTTAGAAATGTAAAAAATTTATTTTACTTAAATTAATTAATTAATTAATTAATTAAATTAATTATTTAAATTAGCACGTGCAGCTATTTGTATGTAAAAAATTGAATAATACATGATAAAATCGGAGACTATTGTTGAGTAAGCAATATTAATCTTTTGTATTACCATGGCGGCGCGACGGTACAGTGATGTTAATAATGTGAAAAAATACAAGTTTTATTATTTTAAAAATGCAAGAAGACATTCTAAATTTTTAACCTTTCTAAAGAATATTTATATCTTTTCCTTTTCAATATCTAACTCATGCTTTTAAAAAAATCCTGTAAAAATGTGTTGGTCCATTCTATAGAAATTTGTGGAATCGCAAAGGATTAAAGCTATTCCAACAACATATTTTACACTTACGGTATTAATTACTTTTTATGTCATATGTGAACATCAACAGAGTATTTAAAGCGGCGAATTATATTCGTAACCTGAATTCAAATATCTGTCTTTTCGAAACAAATTTCTACAAGCAATGAAGATACAAGTATTTTAGCTATTTCATTCTGTATACGTTTATATCCAGATTATTTCACAGTTAGCTAATTCACTCTGTATCGTATGTGTTTATAAGCTAAGAGAAAGACTTCTGTTTAACACATAGATCTTGACATTCGTAGGGGTAAGAGTTTAAAGACCAAGGGTTAACGATTAAGAATTTTAGAATTCAAAATTAAAGATTTACGGATTAAGGGTTAAACTTCCTAGCCGAAATATTCATTAAAAAGAAATTAATATACTTATATACAGTTCATCTTCAAACTTACGCATTCTATAATTGAATCTGGAAAGCATAAAATCGTTCCAATGTATAGGGAAATAAATGACGTAAAGAAAGGAAACTTTGAGCTCTCTGAAATTAATTAATTTATAACGTTGCCAGAGAACAATGTAGTTATCCATTAGATATCAAAAAATTGGCGGATGTTCTTCTAATTATCTTTCTTTTTCTTCTATTTTTCATTCATACTATTCTATTGGATATTATAATTTTATTTTATATCATATACAGGGTGTTACAGTTAGTTACATACAACTTAGAAAACGAAAAGGAGAATAAGAAAGGAGAGAGCATATTTATCTTACCTGCCGGAATGTAGCACAATAGTGAAAGAATTACATCGGTGATGGCAATCTCTTCCAATACTATTACTACTCTTACCACAACTACTACATCCACAACTCTATATCATAGCTGGTGATATTCAAATCGAGTGTCTCTCATAACGCCAACAAACATGAATTACATGTACAATATACAACTAAACGTGGGTAATATAACACGGCATTATCAATACAGCAACAGATAGAAAAATAAAAAGAGGAACGAAAGTGTGCAACTGCAATAAATACATTTTTTAAAGATTGCTTTTATTTAAAAATATAATAAAAAGAAGAAGATAATTTTTCTAATCGGGTATCGTTAACCCCTTAACCTACGATTTACGTTCGAGAATTTTGAGCCGAAAACGTAAACAAGCTATTATACAGGGTGGTTGGTAACTGGCGGTACAAGCGGAAGGGGGGTGATTCTACGCAAAAAAAGAAGTCGAAAATATAAAATAAAAATTTTTCGTTTGAGGCTTTGTTTTCGAGAAAATCGACTTTGAATTTTCGCTCGGTACGCGTGCACTTTATCACGTCTCGTTATAACGGATTTCACTGTAGATCGTTGTGTCGATGGAAAAATTAAAAAAAAATTTTTATTCTATATTTTCGACTTCTTTTTTCGCGTAAAATCACGGCCTTTCCGCTTGTACCATCAGTTACCAACCACCCTGTATATTTCATGGAAGAATATTACCTGAGTATCGGAAACATATGCAATATATATAAATAATTTGTTAAAAAGACGGGAGGTCTTTTAGCTTTTAATTTCTTGTCTTAAAAATGATTTTTTTTATGAATATTTATTTTTAATAATTTCAAGATACTGCATTCTACAAATGTTCTTATTTACGTCATGTTACAATAATAAAAATTGTTTTAATTAGCTTTATATATATCTGGAATACATTATACATATCTGAGCAATAAATCTTAAAGAATACTTTAATTTGCTTAGTAACGAAAAAAAATGAAAAATTTTCGAAGCAAATCTTGTGTATTCAATCTTTATCAAGGTAACATTTTTCCAAATTTATTCCATCGCAAATTTTTGGCATACCTTCAGCAAATTTATGAAATTCTTCGACAGCTATTTGCTATTAATTATGTTACGTTGTTTTAATTATATCTCAATTTTCACATTCATAATTTCTCGCTTTCATGATATTCATTATATAATGCATGTAAAATGTAATAATTACAATTATATTAAATTGTTGAACATATATTTGAATATCTCGGAAGAACGTATCAAACTTTCTATAAATTTTTCGAAAGACTATAAAAATTACATCTTTTTGAAATTTTAAAAAAAAATTTGTCGTCAAATAATTTTTGAATAATGATTATATATGTATGGAAACCAATGCAGATAAGAATCTTAAAACAGTTCCTAAAATCTACAGAATTACAAATCATAGAGGAAATCTATGATTTTTCAGATTTAGATTAGATAGCAAGCGAATTTCCGCAACACTGTGAATAAAAACTAAATGGAGTGTGTATTTTAACGTTTCAATAACGTTTACTACACTTACAGTTGTTTCTATATTTTCAACTTTTGTAATTCGTTTTGTTTTCTCACGGGTTTCGGATGTCCTCCATGAAATTTAACAGAGAAAAACTAGACTGGAAACGTAAATATCTAAACGGAAATATAAATATTTATATTGGAAATGAAATATATGAATACATGTACACACCAGATGTACGTAGAGTAATTTGAATGTAAACGGTATTTTTGTTTTTAATAGCCGTTTCTTAATTTCATCGCATAATAAAAAAGATATTTAAGCCCAATAACTGGAATACCTCTGCAAATTTAACGGTGCTACAAAATCACTTGTCATTAAAATATCGAGCAAAAAGTGAAATTTTTTTAATAAACACAAATTCCGTTTCAGTTAGAGAATCAAGAAATAAAAACAGTGTTTTCATTTTTGTAGAATAGTAAATGGCTTTTCACACAGATTAAACCAAGCAAATATCAAAATTAAACGAAATGAAATATAATTTGAGAAAAATAAATAAATTTAATTTAAAAAAAAATAAATAAATTTAATTTGAATAATTTGAAATTAAGCTATTGAGGACCGATATTATGTCAATGCATATATTCCATCTGCAATTTTTTACATTAATATGCAGTATCAAATTCGGTTTTTTAACATTGTTGCTATAACTATTTATAACATTGCGATAAATTATTATTTCGTTTCCTAATAGGTCGAGTGAGACTGAAATATGTTAAAAATGGGTTAAATGAAGGAGATAATGTTAAAGAAAATTTAACGAATAACAGCTACAAATTATCAAATGTTTCAGTGTTTATTTTTATATTATTATTTAAATAACTTTTTCCAAAAAATTGGAATCATAATACTGTATTTTCCAATAAAAATATCTCCAATTCTTTTTATTATTTTGAATAATTATGTATACACCATTAAAATTTAGATTATCAATCAATATTTAGCGTACCATCTGTGTCATAGTCCGTATATTTGCAGTTGTATTAGATCATAATAAACGTTCAGTTTATTCCGGCAGGAGAACAGATGAAAGCAACTCGTCCGATGAATATGTTTAATATTGCCTTGCTCGTTTTATTGCACAGTACGTTTTAATATTTAAATTGAAAATTAAACGGGAATGTTATGGCGAATGTTCTGAGAGCAACGATATTATCATTGTTCTACGAAAAATTGCACGGTATCCATCAGGTAACTATACTAATTAAGATATGCAGATTTTATATACAGCATGTATCAAATAGGTTGAAATAAATTAAAAATTTGGATGCAGTTTTTACGTACACAAGAAAATTTTTGTAAACATACGTAGGTAACTAAGTATTAACTGAATTTAGGGTTAATATTTGAAACGTTCTCCATGAGATCGAATGTATACGTAGATGCGTTTTGCTGAAAATTGTTAAATTGGTTCATAATGTATTCACTATTACACTTGTGTGATATATTTATACATATAACATAAACTCACAATTATAATGACAATAAAAATATATTAAACTAAATTATATCAATAAAGATTCGTATATTTAGGAAAACATTCATATTATATTTAGAGAGAATCTCGATATCAGAAATTCAGCAAAATTGGATTCGAGTCCTCCTTTTCATCGTAATTATTAAACTGGCAATTTATTTATATAATATCACCAATAAACTATTTTTAACGCTAGAATTATCGATCTATAACGCATACCTTAATATTCTATCTCTAAATAAATGGTGAAAATAAGCATATACAGTTAACTCTTCTAAGAGACGGTTAATACATTCCGCGTTGTATCGAAATCGTGTTAAGCGAAACTAAAACGTTGTTCGAGTTTATTAATCCGTGTTATATGGAACCGTGTCGAAAAATTTCCACTGTATTATGTCAAAACCGTGTCGAAATTTTTGCACCGTGTTATGTCAAAAGCGTGTCGCAATTTTTGCACCGTGTTATGTCACAACCGTGTCGCAATTTTTCCACCGTGTTATATCGAAATCGTGTTTTCAGAGAACCGTATCATAAGAGGATTGAATGTACAATTATATTTTTGTCTAAATAAAAGACAACATTTATTTTATCAAAATCACTTTCATATTTTCGGTAATTATAAAAGCACAATAAAATTTGAAATCCGTTATTTTGGCGAGTTTAGTAGTTCTATAGTGCTGAGAATAAAGTCTACCTCGGTCGTGATTAGCCTCTGAAGCCTTTGTATTTTTATTGTCTATGCCCGTCGTAGTTTCGATAACCGAATACATCTTAAACGCAAGTTTTTTCAAAGAGTAATTTGGCTGATTGTAACAGCCCGATCGATCGCGCTCTGACCGGTTGAAGTACCGCAACTCTTACCTAGTTACATCAAAGCCTCACGCTCCTCCAGCTATCTTTCACACGTTTCCTGCTAAGGATCCTCCACGTTTGGAACGTACGGAAGAGCAGTGAGTGACACCTTGCGAGCGAATACGCTGATTGGTCATTTTCGTGCGTTCGGTAAAAACCAATCAATGTGCATATTTCAGGACCTAAGTTTCGTGTCTTGCTAAACGCACGGTCTAATCCAACATGGCATCGGTAGTCTCGCTCAAACTTCATTCAGAGAGTCAGCCGCATCGTTAGAAACGATTAGTCCAATCTCGTCCGTAACTTCAAATCATCAACACCTTCTTCACCAGACGTGGAAAGAGCAATCCCATATTCATTTCGTGACTCATCAGCATATCCTAGCGCTCGTAAAAGCAGAATCGTTCCATCAGTCGTAACGATCAGTTGACAATTCTGTGTGAGATTTTCAACTGTAAACTGTATCTCCAAGCATTCGTGGAGTATCGTGAAGTATCGGCTTAGTCGGTGAACGATCAGTGAACAGTTTCGTTCATCTTTTAATTCCAAGCTGCATCAACACGCGTTCGCGGACGAGTGTATCGTTAACCATTTACAACGTTCAGTCGTATATCGCGTCGAAGCAGTCGCATCATATCGCGTAATTAATTAAAATGGATTATTTTATTGAATTTATTTTAACTCTTCCATAATTTTCGATATGTGCATCCAGTTTCTATGTCTTATATAGAAATATATGTATGCATGTAGGTTACTATTACTAAAGATATTGCACTCTATTACTGAACATGCGCGATTTTATCTATATCCATGGAAGCAAAGCGTTGCATTGAAATTAAAATTATGCAAATATATGCATTAATGTGCACATAATGTCGAGACATTGCATTTTGGGAATATGATCAGTCTCATTCGTATATTGTGTTTAGACAGTATGGACGTAATGTATGCAAATAGTACCGGTCCAGTTGTATTGTCTTAACGCTGAATTTTCCAATGTTTTACACTGTCGAAATTTTCATGCGTTTTTTATCTTCTCCTTCTCTCTTTATTTCTCTGAACCTATCTTTAAAAGTACTTAAATCGAAGTAAAAATATTCTACTCTGTGTAGTTTAACCTCTTTTGTCCTTTTGGTTGTTTCGTGTCATTTACAACACGGTTGTATTTTGCAAAATATTAAATAATTGCTATCTGTGCGTACGATCTTCCGTTTCAATCTTTGTGTGTTAAATATTTTCTTAAAGTATTAAGAATCTTTTTTCTTCACTAAAGCAAAATGTGTTGGGCGTAGCTATATTTCACAAGTTACCTTAATTTTAATACAAAAATAATACAGAATTCTTAACGCATTGTTTGGATAAAAATTTCTTATAAAACGCGCGCATGCGTCACCATAACTGATACGGAAAGAAAAGGAAGAGAAGTGAAGGTAGCGAACTTAAAAAGAAGAAAGGAATTAAAAAGAAGGAACAAAAGAAAATTAATGTCTCTCTGTGCCAATTCATTATATGCGGCGAATTCAAACGTGTTCTCTAACAAAATGGAAACAGAAATTCAAGAATTGTAATAGAATTAAGAACATAGGCTTTTGTCTGAACTTTTATGTCAAAACATGTTATGTTTTGTTATTAAGAACATTGAACGTGTTATTTGGAACTTTTTGTATTGTGAAACATTAGACGAAGAATTTTTTCTTTTAATAATTTCAGCTGTATGTAGATATGTAGCTATTATCGATATTGATAAAAGGTGAAAGTACTGTGAAAATTAAATCTTATTATAGAATATTATATTTTTCTAAAAGAAGAAAGTTTCTGAAATTTATCGCTGCGATTTCAGTTAATCTAACCTTAATCTAGAATTTAAAATAAGATTCAATGTTTTTAAAGAAAGGAATTATTAATCTGAAAACACACGTTGGTAGATAAGATTTAAAAATTAAATGTGTATGTATAGATCTAATGTGACAAATTCTAAATCTGTTTAATATTATCTGATGTTTATAATTGAGATTTGTAGTGAATATATCTTTATCGGAAAATAAAATAAAAAGTTTATTGTATATTATTATATAATAAAAATTTGTTTCAGTTTCTTCTGAATTAAAGTGCTATTAGGATAAGTTGTCGTTGTGAGAACTGTTATTACGGGTGTTAACAATTTGTTGATAATTTTATTCAGGATGTCACTGTGAAGTTGAAAGTAAACGTTTGCACAGAGATACTGGTGCTTCCTTTGGTGAAATATTCAATAAGCGTTAACTATGTTTCCTTATTCGTTGAAATGATCTACAGGGAAATGCATTTATTTCACGACTGTACCTGCAACGGTGCTTGTCACGATAATTGTTTAGTTAAAGCTAGTTGAAACCACAGAATTGTTCCGGCAACACGTATCTGATATGATTCGTAATTTAAACGAACAATTATTTAGAAAGTACATTTATACGATATATGAAATTTGTTTACAAATATGATAAATGCAACACAGTTCTGTTCGTCTCTCTTTGAAATTTATGGTTTAATATTTATTAGCTCTGATACATATCATCAACCTAAAAAACATTAGAAGTGAAATGTCAATATTATGGAGGAAATAAAAATTTCAAGGTATTAATGCTGATTAAAATAAATAAAACATTATTAGATGAAATTAACAGTGAAATGTTCAATAAATGTTTGTAAATAAGTTTGTTGAAAGAACTGATTATTTTCTGCTGCAAGAATGCAACTAAGCAGTAAATGATGCAGTTCCGTAATATATATTAATTGTAATTATTTAATAAATCTACTATGCAATACCATAACAAAATATTCTATAATGATTTGATTGAGATTTGGTTGGACCTTGACTGAAAAGAACATCATAAATAAATTTTTTAATGAAAAATTAATTGGTTTTCCATTTTTCAATAATGTTATATATTTCGTTCTTTTATTATTTCTAAAATAAACAACTATTTTAAAAAATATTTTACATATGTTTAATAATATTCTAATAATTACTTTTTATCTGTAAAAATTTATTTATAATATTTTACAATACGCAGTATCATTTTATTTCTTGAATTTCTCTCTGCAAAACGATACCTTAGGAGTGCCCGCAAAAATAAAATTTGCAAATTACGCTCTTTAAATCCATCGCGTATCCTCATTAAAATAAAATTTGACAGTGTTTCCAATCTTATTTTCAATTTTATTTTATATTATTATGAAGAAGAACGTTTTTTCGGAGGAAAATAATATCTTCTACTATATTTCTTTTTGTTACTAGAGAGGGATATAACTAAATGACAAAAAGAACTTTATTAATTATCTTTACTAATATTCAACAGATACTTATACACACCTGAAATTCTGATATTTTTTTATTTCTACATAATTAATTGTTTATTATCATATCATCCATTATAATAAATCACTCTGCGACTAAGTCACTCACTGAAATGATAAATGAAGTTTTAGAATTTTTGAAAAAGATCTGTTTATTTTAAAAATTCTAACAATTACACTGTTTGCTTAAAAGTTGTTAAATTAGCTTCTAGAAAAGAAGAATTAATATTAAAATGTGATCCAGCAGCAAAAAATTTTACAGTAATTTTGTTTCTCACAATAGTAAAAAATTTTGATATACGTAATGTTAATTACCAGACGGCGGATGTTTACGTAAATTCATTATTTCTATAAATATGATCAAAAAATGGAACTTAAACTATAATAAATAGTAATAATGTAAATACACTTAACTCTCTTATAACACAGTTTCGATATAATACGGTGAAAAAATTGCGACAGTGCTTGTGTAACTATATTCTTATAACAATATATTATTAAATGTAGCGATATTCTTATAACACGCTTTTCATAGAACACGTGAGGAATTAACCGTATCATAGGAGAATTGCCTGCATAAGTAAATAACAATAAATAATAATAAGTAATAATAATGTATAATAAACAATAATATAAACAGTAACAATAGCCAAGGAAGCATTACGGTAATAACAGAAGAACATATGACTTACAAGCAAAGTTAGGCAATGACAAAATTTTCTTTTCCGCGAAATATGTCAAGAACTGTGAAAGATATCTAAAAAAAAGTTTCAACAAAAGCTGCACCGTTTCATTGTGTCTACTTAACTCCGTAAACAAAATTTCTGGACGTCCATGATTTTCGAGTTATCCCCAACAGCATATTTTCAAAAAATCTTTTTTAATTTGAATATACAGGGTGGTTGGTAACTGGTGGTGCAAGCGGAAAGGGGGTAATTCTACGCGAAAAAAGAAGTCGAAAATATAGAATAAAAATTTTTCGTTTGAGGCTTTGTTTTCGAGAAAATCGATTTTGAATTTTCGCTCGGTACGCGTGCACTTTATCACGTCTCGTTATAACGGATCTCACTGTAGATCGTTGTCTCGATGGAAAAATTAAAAAAAAGAAAATTTTTATTCTACATTTTCGACTTCTTTTTTAGCGTAGAATCACCTCCTTTCCGCTTGTACCACCAGTTACCAACCATCCTGTATATATATGAATAATAAAGAATATATAAGCATAGGTACTATTGCTTTATCGTTGTTTTTGTTTGCTAGTTACATAACTCTTCAATATGTAAAAGTATACAAAACAAGAATGCCAACGCTTATATATTTATTTTACTAATTAAAACTGTTGCATTAATACAATTAAATTTAATATTAATAAGTATCATGTAAATGTACTTAAAATAAATGTAAATTATTCAAGTATTGCGTCCTGAAACCAGTTTGTGGTGAAAGAAACTGCTAAAACGGACATCAAATTCGATAGTAATTGATGTATTTAATTAAAAAAAATATTTAATACGTAAGTCATTGACAAATATGAAAAGGAAATATTTAGGGATACTTCAATATGTATATTAAAAAAGATGCTTTGAAGAAATGATGATAGGAATAACTCGAAAATCATGGATATTTCAGAAATTTTTCCTACGGAGTTTAGTAGACATAATGCAATGATGTAACTTTTGTTGAAACACTTTTTTAGGTATCTTTCATCGTTCTTGGGGTATTTCACAAATAAAAAAATCTTGAATTTTCTTGAAACGGTGATTCCATCCCCTGAAACCGAATTATGGCAAGAAAACAAACTAGAACTATATTGCGGATGACATACTTCACTTGTACCCAAAGTTTAAGAATTTTTCGAATTTTCGGGTTGTTTAATCTTCCTTCTTAGTGAAATAGACCCCGTCATATCGTCTTTAAAACCACAAGAATGTGAATGAAGATATGTAAATTTAAAAGATAATAATAAGAATTTTCATGTCATTCCCTAAGTATTGGAATGAATACTTTGTTTAGGGGATTTTGTAGATTCGTACATATTATATACATTTTTTATCATTTAGTACAATTAAATTTTTTATAAATGCATAAATATCCACTGTTTACTAATTATAGTCGTAAAAGAAAATCATGAAAAGAAAAATCTCTATCAATTCGTTTTCGTCAGCTTTTATTCGGGGAACTTTCAGTTTTTCCTTTAATAGTTGGCAATTCTGAAAACTTCTGGTTTCCTCCTAATAAGCAGTTTGTTCTATCGAGTGAAATATATCAAGATTCTGGATGTGCTTGGGTGAAACTAATTTAGGAGGAGTAGTGAAAACTTTACTTTGTACTCGTATATGTAGAATAACCAATACAAGACGATAAACAATTCTGGAAATAAGGTTATGTGGTGTTATAAAGATAAATTACGAGTTTGAAACTACAGTAATTTTTCTGCGAAATAAAAAGTACAAGAGAAGCCAAGGTAGGAATCATACATCATTTTTTAACTTTAATATTGAAAAATGGATTGCTGTGAATGCGTAGTAATGATACAGTTTATGTGATGATAGAAACTAATTATTTCTTTAGCTATTTATTTGACGAAAAGTGATCGGAATGTTTAATCGTGGCTATTTCGTGTTTTGCCTCTATTTATTCTGCTTATGAGCTTATGTGTTTGTTTGATAAATAACGGTTTCAAATGAATAAATAAAATTGACATTCGTATGCATGACTGGATACGTAAAACGTCAGTATATATCTTCTGTGCAGATAGAATATTCCATTTCTAGGGGATATTCAAGATGATCTTTAGAAATTTTTAAAAAATATCCAAGTTTATTAAAGTTCATTCAAATTTATGAGATCTTTATAAACTATTACATATTATTATAATACAAATGATTATAAGAAAATATTTGTCACAAAAAATGTGTAATTTATATAAGTCGGATCAGAAATTTACAGTAATCTTTAATCGTGATTTTTCGGGTACAAATCATAAAATATTATAACATTTACTGGTCACTAGACCGATGACAACACTTTCACACTAATGATTTTTTAGTATCTCTAACCCTGACATCTACCTAATAGCATTATTCCAAGGATCGAGTGACATTAAAATTTCCAATTCGATATGAAATAACAATAACTTTTTTTACTATTACCTTTCCTGTTTCAAGAAAACATTATAAAATGAAGTGTATTTACTGAAACCTGTATTGCATACATTTTTGCATAAATAGGAAATTTGTATGTTCGTAGAACTAGGAACGTGTTCTAGTTAAACAGGAACATTTATTTTTCCTTGAAAAAATTAAAGTTGAGTGTTCTTAGTAATATTGGAACGAACATTAATGAATGTAATTTGGAAAATACAATATATTACTGCTAGAACTAATCTTGAAAGTTCAAGTTCAGAGTTCAAACTCTGAGGATACACGTATGTAATTAATTGTTTTATGTTTCATCCAATTTTCCTCTTACTGTTAGTGAAATGCGTTGTATTCATAAAAATCACAACTTGCTTTTTCTTTTTTATACTCCCTTTTTTATGCTTCCAATTTTCTAAATGATGTTAATTAAAAATTATTCTAATTTCCATATTTTATACTAGAATACCTGTTAAAAGTTATATAATCAACATAATTATTATTGGATCTTAGAAATTCCAGATTTTAATTGAAATTATACTTAGAAGAGTATCTATTAAAAATTCTTATTTATAATGTTTATCCGCCATTTATGTATCTTAGAAACCCCCAATTTTAATTAACATTATACTTAACTTGAAAAACTATAAAAAGTTATATTAAAATATTTATCGACATAATTGTTTGTAGATATTGAAAACTTCTGATTTTAATTAGAGAACAACGAATGTCTTCCTATTTCTGAATAGTACCGGTGCATCATATCCCTATAAGAACTTCTGTTATCCTACTTTGATGAAACTTGCGATTGCAAACTGAATCCCTGAATTATACCCACATTTACTTCTATTGATGCGTGTATACGTCTTTGTATGAAAGCTTCATGCAAAGCATATGCAAAATTCACGAAACTTTTTAGAAAAATCTTCACCAACTTCCCCGCGTCTTTATCTGTCTTTTAAAGTCTACGAGAATGTTTCGAAGGAACGTTAGATTATGTATATGTACATAGTTTCCGGAAGTAAAAGTATTGGCGAAGTTGTGCTCTACAAATCATGGCTATAACTTTTGAACTTTGCACTCTCTCAAATATCCTAATTCTACGAGGCTTAAGAAATCTCAACAAGATTTTAAATCACGATAAAATCGGCACAAATTCTCAATTTTATTCTAATGGATCAATTTTTATTTATTTTTTTGCCAATTTATCTTGAAGAAAACTTATCTAATAATGATTTATAATTGAAGAAGTCATAATAAATACGACGTTGATCTACGTTTGTCCTTTTCCAGGAAAACAAAAGAATCGTTAATATGTTCAATACACTTTTAATTTTTTCCAAAAATTATTTATCCAGTGCATTTTGAATTGTTTATAATTTTTACGATTTTACAGTTATACAATTTTACAATTTTTACAGCTTTACAACTTTTCTAAAAACAAAACATTCATCATAGAACAATTGCCATGAATATATCTATAAGTTATATTGCTAAAGAACCGTATCACATTAATTTAAAACATTGTGGATCTCATAGCAGCAGTTATTTTCTTCAGAAACGATCAACTTTCATTCGAACTTCAGTTCGAACATGTCTTGACATAAATGTAGAAATTAACGTCGTTTTGCGCTTGTCCTTCTCACACGCCAATCTAAGACAGTCTTCCGTCTTTTTGTTAGCGCGCGGTCACATTCCGACTCAATACGTACATTTCTTTTTTTTTGTTTATTAAAATTTACAATCAATTTTCGCATTGAGAATTTTCAGTAATTTTTTCTAGCGTGGCGTAGTGACATGGCTAATTATTTATAATAAGTTAATACTTATTATAGATAAGTATAATTTATAAGTAAGTATTATAAATAAGTAAATATTACTTAATTTAGATAACTAATTGAATCTAGCGTTTAGGTCTAGCGGGTAGTGTCTCAGCCTGCGGATCTGGTCCGACGTATCAAGTAGTCCAGTAATTAGGGTGTTTCGATGCTTATTGACTCTTTTGCTATATCTGTCGCTAAAGACATCAAGGCAGGGGTTCCGCAAGGAAGCGTCCTAGGACCAATTCTATACACACTATACACGGCCAACATACCAACAACTAACAATAGCAAAATACTGACATTCGCGGATGACACAGCTGTACTAGTCAGGCACACTAACCCTGCAACAGCAGTTACATTACTACAAGAACATATCACAAAAATAGAAAAGTGGCTACAAGCAAAACAAATTAAAGCAAACCCCGATAAATGCAAACACATTACATTCACACTACGAAAACAGAAACCACCAAACATTATACTAAACGGCACACACATAATACAAACAAGGCAAGTCAAATACCTAGGACTCCACATAGATACACGATTCACATGGAAACAGCATATTAAATCAATAATAGACAAAATACAGATAGCAAGGAGACAAATGTACTGGCTAACAAGTCAAAAATCCAAACTAAGTATAGGAAACAAACTAAAAATATATAAAATGATCATAAAACCAATCTGGACATACGGAATACCACTATGGGGAACAGCAGCAATGAGCCATATAACCAAAAGAGGCAATGCAATCTAAAATACTCAAAACAATAGTAAACGCGCCATGGTACGTTAGAAACGAGGACATTCGGAAAGACCTGGGAATACCAACGGTCAAGGAGGAGATTAACAGATGTGCAAGAAGGTACAGAGACAGAATATCAACGCACCCAAACCGGCTGGCAGCGGAAACGGTCGGCACATCAAACATAAAAAGAAGATTAAAAAGGAAACACCCAACAGATCTCACAAAGGACATAAACTAACAAACAAATACTCATCTCACTAAAAAAATAAATCAATCAAATTCGAAGATGGCATCTCACTGGGGGTAGCTATCCACATGTTATATTATTATACCACTAAGCTATAATATTTTACCAAATGTCCTACTGGACAAATTGTAAAATGTAAATAAATAAATAAAAATAAAAATAAAAAAAAAAACTTGACTTTCCTGAAGCATCTTCGTTCTCGAAGACTGCGTATCGCTTCACCTTAAGGTTCTCCGCAATTATTCACACGAACTACTTTATACCGATCATTACGCTTAACTCTACTTACCTTACATGGTCCTCAATATTTCTGCTTCAACTTGAACTTCAGCCCAAACTGTGTTCGTTTAATAAACACTAAATCCATTGTACGTTTTCTTATTCTCTTTCTGTATTCTTAACACGTTGACTGGCACGACACCCGTATTCGGGTGTCAGCAAAGTTTCTGGTCGGGCCGCGTAACCCATATTCGGGTGTCGCTTATTTGACTACTTGGGGAGGATCGTCGTAGGTATTTGAAAAGTTATTCCATAATAATAAAACTGTTGAATTGTTATAAAAGTAATACGAAAATGGTTTATTAAAAAATTATTTAGAATGTTAAACTTTAAAGCATTCTATAGATAGCTGAGGTTAATCGGGACAATTTGGACAATAAGTTGTTGTTTTCTTTAAATTCTTTTACAAGTTACGTTCTTTTTAGGGCTTAAGTGTACATAACGCCTGGTTCTATACTCGTTGGAAGGTGTCTTTTCAATTCATTACTGAATCGATATACTTTAGATAGAATAATAAATTCAATCTACAAAAGTACTAGAGAAACTGTGATCGTTACAAAATTATAAACAAATTTATAAGAGTTGAAACATACACGTAGAAATTAATAGAAACCTGTAATAAATAAAACAAAGAGGTAGTACGTTCTGTTTTCTCTTTTCTACCAACGTAAAATTTGTGCATTTGCATTCAAATACTTAGTAGCAACGAAAACAGATTCATTGCTTTAGATCGAAAAATCTATTAGCAAAAATCAACAACCTTCCATCGTGCAAAATATAAAAATTCTTACGTCTTGAGAATGATTTACATCTTGAGGTTGTTTTTACTAAGCGCAGACGTAAAATACATTTGGTATTTTATCTAAAACTGTACTCTTGCTGTAAGCAAAAGTTCTTTAATCCAAATGGCATTCCATTGTAACGAAAGTGTCCCTGAGGTGCTGAAAACGCAGTGTATTTTTTTTTAATTTAAATCCATGGATATTTGATGGAATCCTGAGGATAAGTCTAACGCGGAAAAGAATTTCGCATTCCTTAATTGACTCAGTGCCTTCTATGTCAGGTAAAGGGTAGGCGTCTTGGTCTGTCAGCTCGTTAAATTTCCTGAAATCTATAACTATTCTCCATTTTTGTTTCCCTGAAGCGTCTATTTTTTGGGGGACTACCCAAACTGGTGAATTGTAAGGTGAATCCGATTCTTCGATAATATTTTTGTCTAACATTTCTTTTATTTGCTTTTCGATTTCGACTTGGTGACATTCTGGGGGTCTATAAGATTCGGTGTTAATAATTTTATCTTGTTTCATTGTAATTACGTGTTTCGTCGAGTTCGTGCAAGGTAAAAGGTCTGCCTCTAACTTGAACACATCTATATAGTGAATTAGTATTTTTTCTATAGGTTCTGTAAATTCGCGTTCGATGATTTGTCCTCAAAATGGCTTTGAATTTTGCAATTTGGTCTAAATCCTTATTGTTTTCAATATAATCGGAAATTTCGTGATTTTCCTCAACAGTGTTGAAGAAACATACTCTCGTTGGTTGTCCTACCAAGTAGATCGTTTAAACTCTCTTTTCTCCTGGTTGAATTACTATGGGTTTCTGAAAGTGCAGACTGTTATTGTCTAATTTCAATGTTTCATTTGATACTACGTATTCGTATTTTTTTAGACATGGCAGACCTAATAAAGCGTCTTCAGTTAATAGAAAATTCTTAGACACTATGAAAAATTTATGGCTTTTACCAAATATTCTAAGTAGAACGTATTTGTTGGTTTTGTATTTACTCCGTCTCATATAAAATGTTTACGGTTCGTTCGTACTATAAACAATCGATGTCACCCCATTTTCTTTGATTAGATTGATGTCGGATCCTGTACCGACTAAGTGCGTTATTGGTCCGTCATTGCTTTCGAACTGTACGGTAAGCGATCCTGTGGTCCCGTTGACCCTTGGTATTCCTCGTTCAAATAACTGTTCCTGAGGATTCATACTCTCTTCGTCCGTCGTTATAGGGTAATTTCTCGGAGGCGGTGAGTATCTTTGGCTGGCTAGTGGAAAATTTCGCTGTTGGGTACAAGCGTAGGCTAAATGTCCCGTTTCATTATATTTGAAACATTTGGGCAGTGATCGTTCCATTATCGCTCTTCTTTCCGTAGGTGGATTTATTGGTTTTGGTCGTGCGGTGTTGCCGAGCGTGATATTTCTTCTTGCATTGAGTGTTCCTTGAAATTGGGCGTTGGCTCTCGCAATTGGTTGATTCATTCCTCTTCCTCTTACTGTGTTTTTGTTGCGTTTGATTTCCCCTATAAGTAACTCTGCTTTGAAAGCTATATCTTGTGCTTCTTGGAGATTCTTTGGTCTTATAGCCGATGTGCGTATTTCTATTTCGGGTTTCAAATTTAGGATAAAGGTTCTGGTGGCTCGTTCAGTTTCAAGATCTATAGCAACTTCTCGACGTATTGGACCGCGAATTTCGTGTTGGAGTGCGTATATCAGTTCGTTGAGGTTGTGTCGGAACCTCTTCGCATAATTGTGTACCGATTCGTTAAAGTTTTGTCGCGTACGTTGCAGTTTATCACGAGCTCCATTAGATATAGGAATGAAGTCTTTTGCATTGTACATAGGATTGTTATAATTTACTGCTTCTTCTTCACTGTCCACATTGTCCGTTTCGTTAGGTTCTATTTCGGTCCTTTTAAGAACAGGTGGTCGCTTTTTCTGAATAGTGCTGGTACTAGCGTCTTCAGTTTCAAGCTCTGGTTGTGTAAAATGTTCAGGGAAAGTTCTTTCCCCGGATGGTTGAGGTGGTGCCTGAGGTAATGGACGAGATTCTCGAAGGACTGATTGATGTTCAGCGGTGTAGGTCATTTCATCTATAGGTATTAGGGAACTGGCCTCTGATACATCTCTTGTTTGTGTTTTTGCTAGAACTTCATTCATACGTAGTGTAAGCGTTTCAATTTGTTAACTGAATAATTCATTTTATTTCTGCATTGCATCAAGTATAGCCTTAACTGTTGGGTCTATTCCGCTATTAGTTGAAGCGGAGTTAACAGTCCCGATTTTATTTTCTTGTGGCGTTGCCATTATTATACTAATTGTCTGTGCTATTTGTACTTGCCCGTAGAAAAGGTTCCGTTGCGGTGTTCCTTTGTCGAAATGTCAAAAGTGTCTGCTCTGTTGCAGTGGTCTGCTGATCCTCAATCTTCAAAGTTGACCGTAGCCCGAAATGCGTAATTTCGTTTATTTGAAGCTGATGGATCCTGGCATAATCGCCAAAATGTCACGCAAACTCGAGGGTTGGATGATAAAATAAAATAGCTGAGTCG
Source organism: Bombus huntii (assembly GCF_024542735.1). Taxonomy (NCBI): domain Eukaryota; kingdom Metazoa; phylum Arthropoda; class Insecta; order Hymenoptera; family Apidae; genus Bombus; species Bombus huntii. The sequence goes on from NC_066238.1 coordinate 25,156,497, forward strand.
TAACACAACTATTAATTTTGTTTTAATTAAACTTTATTACGAATTCAGCAATCACAATGGAATACACACTGAATTAACATAAATCACAATTCACTCCAACCACGTTATGTAAAACCTAATTACACTGATACGTTAAGTACGCAACTGTTATAAGGGTAGAGATCGGTAAAGATATGTTCACTATTCTAAGGATACAGAATAAGTGAAGTCTTACTGACGATACTGTGTGAGGAAAGCTAGGGGTGGGTGTGTTTAAGGACACGGGACTATCGGATTTGTTGATGACAATTTTGATTAGGGAAGTGGGGGCAACCGTTTCCGATTGGATAAAAAGAAGGTTCGTGGACCAGGAAAGGTTTTAGCCGCCCTCGAGAGAAAGTTGCTAACGGAAGATACGGAACGTGAAGAAAATCAACTTTCCGTGTTAACACGTAGTAAACAATAAACGTAAAAGGAAATCTAAGACAAGAGATACTCGCTTGGTCTGAAGGACCTTAACTATGAAAATTCCAAGACCCCTGGTGGGTACTTAAGACTATTGAGGGTACGCGCCAAGGATGTGCAGACATCTGGGCGCCATCCTGCCCGCGGTCTGTGGCCCCTGGTCTCTGATGTGAATTGACGTTACATACGCGTGGCCTGACGGAGATTTCTTTGAAAACACGCGTGGCAGTGAACGTGTTAATAGATTTTACTTCGCCATTACTCTCAGTTTGTTACGACTCTCCTGAAATTCTTGGTTCTCAATGAGCTTGATGATTCGAAAACAACTTCGGACAGCATCATACCTATACCATGTTGGTAAGTACTATCGAGCCATTGTTGTACCAAATCAACATGCCTATAGCATTGTCCAGGACTATTTACAGGTAACGTTGTAAGCGCTGGTATTAACGTTGTTATAGTTCGCTGCACTTGACCATTTCCTCTTGGCAATCTCGCCGTGATGAGTATATGCTCAATTCCTCCGTTGTTAGAATAGTTTTGGAAATCAATAACAGTGAACGCACATCCTTTGCCAGAAATAATGTGCTCGAGCTTTCCGGAAACCATTTGTTGTCCGATCAGCTTATTAACCGCCTCCTTCGCATTGATCGTCCAGGTGATATAATCAAACAAACTTACAAAAAGTAACTACTACTACAAAAATATGGCGATACGCTTCTCACCTTCTTATTAGGAACAATACACGCAATACGACAGGTAATAAAATTCTTCAGTTACTATTCTAACCGTGGAATATAGTACTCTGCTTTACGATACCTTCTTTCATTTTTCAATTCCGAAATGCCCATTTCACATGCACCACGTATTATTTCCATCTGCAAGCAATTCGGTACGATTATCAAGTTTCGATTATTGCTTCATTACAATGTCGTTTTCCACGAAATAAAATTTGTACGGCTCCTTCTGAAGTATAGTTCTAATGGCATGTTATCCTTTAATGACCTCTTATCCTCTAATTGTTCCCTTTTTATCATTGTTTATAACTGATTCGCTATAGCTAATGCTAGATATCTACAAAGTGCATGTTCGTGTTAAGTCGTGATCCGTTCCGATGTCCTATGCTATATTCATATTCTTCAAGTATTAATGTCTAACGCGCTGGCCCTGCACGTAGTCTCTTAACTGCGTTAATTATTACCAAATTTTCTAATTCATAAGAATGATATTTCTTCTCGATGTCAGTCATCTTTTTACTATATTTGGATTGGATGAAACCTATCCTCTGCCTCGTCTTTCGTAAAATTAACTTTAATTTTGTAAACGCTTCCCTTTGGCTGTCATCCTATACAAATATATATCGATATAAATTTATTTTTTTGTAAATGAAAGTACATATTTTTATTATAGCCATTTTATTATACATTTCGAAATACATATCGTGTATTATGATTATGTTTGAACAATAATTTGACAAATATCATTGTGCAAAATTGGCGACAAATGTCAAATTATATTAGTATTTTTTATAACATTTTATATATATATTTTTTTTATAATGACTCGTTTATAACATATGATACCGTGAAACGAAAAGGATTGAATTAATTAAACCAAATCGATATTTGTATATCGACGTAATTACGACTCGAATCTTAGGACAGTGTAATTATGATATGTACCAAATTTCTCTAATTAAATTTCTGTAACTGAATTATGTCCAAACAAGGTTAATGAAATTCATTTAAATTTAAGAATCTTATTTCACTATGAAAATATCTGGTGACGCGTTAATTTTCGTATAAAATACCTACTCAATAATATATTAAATTATCATTACTAATGAAAGGTCCAGAAACTAGAATTTATATTAATGCTAATTAATTACCTATTTTTCATTTACCTTTTCTACGTTGATAACACGAATGATAAAATTTAATTCTGATAACACAAATAATAAAATTGAAAGGTATCTTCAATTAGCTACATTAGTAACATAAAATTCAACTTCGATATTATAAACAATATAATCTTGTGAAAGCAATCTATAACTTTTCACAGTAATAATAGAAATATGTAATAAAATTCAACTTTGATAACATATATAACAATATTTTTTTTTCATTTAATTGTTTACATTCACAATTTGTCCGATTTGGACATTTGGTAAAATTTTTTGGTTTTTTGATTATCATGTGGGTGGCTACCCCCAGCGGGGTACCATCTTCGTGTTTGTTAGGTTATATCCTTTGTGAGATCTGTTGGGTGTATATATAACAATATGAAAAAAATTCCCAACTTTCCGAAAATTTCATCATCAGCCTTAAGACAAAAATACTTACACTAGGCCACCCTTTGTAATTTTCACCTTAAGTATCGTTTCCTCACCGATCAGTAGGTTTTTTTTTTTATTTATTTATTTACTTTTTACAATTTGTCCAATAGGACATCTGGTAAAATGTTATAGCTTAGTGGTATAGTATTATAACATGTGGATGGCTACCCCCAGTGGGATACCATCTTCGAATTTGATTGATTTATTTCTTTAATTATCTCAGATAGTACGTGTTTGTTAGGTTATGTCCTTTGTGAGATCTGTTGGGTGTTTCCTTTTTAATCTTCTTTTTATGTTTGATGTGCCGACCGTTTCCGCTGCCAGCCTGATCAGTAGGTGGCATAAAATGCAACGAGATTGATTGTACGAAAAGCCACTCAAGTGTGTTAAGCTTCATGCATAAGAAGCATCCCAAAGGTTGTATAATTATTATTTACCAATATTTGTCGGAGATAGATGTTGAGATATGTATAATTTTTTGTGCTGGACTGGGTTAAATATGTAGTAGAGATACGTATATGTGGGTATCAGTGTGTGGAGGTATGTGTTTGCGCGGCGTCTCGAAAACAGATGAATGTAAACTATTCAGTTGGTTTAACACGTTGACCGCCACGTTGGTTTAACACGTTGACCCGTATTCGGGTGTCAGTAAAGTTTCTGGTCAGGCCACGCAACCCATATTCGGGTGTCGCTTATTTGACTACTTGCGAAGGATCGTCGTAGCTATTTGAAAAGATATTCCATAATAATAAATTGTTAATTAACAATTAATTGTAATAATAGTTGAATTGTTATAAAAGTAATACGAAAATGGTTTATTAAAAAATTATTTAGAATGTAAAACTTTAAAGCATTCTATACATAACTGAGGTTGGTCGGGACAATTTGGACAATAAGTTGTTGTTTTCTTCAAATTCCTTTGTGCCTTTGTTCGGTCCATTCGACGTCTTTTATTTGCATAACATAGTTTGCATGCGCGTCTAATGCTTCTTCCGGAATCGTTTTTCCGAACGGCGATATTATGCCGACTCCGTCGAAGACAAGGACTTTTTGTATTTTCAGACAACCCTAATAATTTTGCAACTAATAATTGTCTAAATATTCTAATATTTATATTTTTCCTTGTTGCAATTTTGTAAACCGTCGAAGCGTTTACAACAGAAATTCCCAGAAAGAATCGAATGCCAAGTTTTCTGTACCATTTGATTCCTTTTCTAATTGTGGTGGCATAAGAAACCATTTGGTCGGAATAATCTATACCACACTTTCCTTCGTTATATTCAACAACAGCTAATGGTTTTAATGTTGCGGACAAACGAAACGAAAGATCATTCTCGAGACCACCGCTTGAGCGATTCGCATTACTAAAATATCGATGGGAGTGTGACATCAATCTCATCTCAACCATGAGATAGCCACCCCGAGCTTTGGACTCCTTTGGACACATCACCACCTTATCATCATAACCTACACTGAAGCTATGACACACCTTAGTCCACATCACACATAAAGGCTCCGATCCCTGACCTCCGACGCATCATCGGCTACACAGAAGCTATGACACACCTTAGTCCACATCATAGATAAGACATCGACCCCCTACCTTCGGACACTTCTCCACACCATAACCTACACCTAGTCCCTCAACATCCTAAAACCAAAACGTATATAAACCGAGACTTCACCTAGATCGGGCAGTTTTTGTTCTTCTTCTAGTTGCTGTACTCATACAACCCCTTTTCTCCGTTTCGGCATTATTTTGTAAGTTTATTTTTCTTTTTATTATTTATTTATTTACATCTTACAATTTGTCCAGTAGGATATTTGGTAAAATATTATAGCTTGGTTTTTTTTATTTATTTATTTACATTTTACAATTTGTCCAGTAGGACATTTGTTAAAATATTATAGCTTAGTGATATAGCAATATAGCATGTAGATGGCTACCCCCAGTGGGATACCATCTTCGAATTATTTTGTAAGTGTTAACATTTACAATAAAGTTTTGTAAAGGAAAATTAGTAGTTGGGTTACGACTCAGCCTTCTTACTACAATCCAAGTACTAACTTTACGTGACAGGAGCACCTAACAGAGAACGCTTGTGTCAACGTGTCAACAGTCGGGTATAGAAGAAAGTGCTGAGACGTGTGCAAGTGTGTATCGATGAATATATAAGAAATCGTCCATAAAATAAATATATAACTATTCTAATATTAATTCCAAGTGTAAATTTAGTGTTCCTTTAGTGTAAATTTCGGCTTCAAAGATCCACAATTCTCGACAATAGAAATGTCTAGTAGATGTTTCCTCTTTGCATTAACTTTCGGCATAAAAGTAATTATCCTGTAGCTTGAGTTACCACAAAAGATCTTACGAGGGCCTTAGGATATTGTCGTTTGAATAGGCTTTACCTGTGATGAAGACAAGTCTACGGAGGAGTCTCGTTAAAACATTTCAAAAGACACGGTGGCTAGGTTTTGGCGAAACGCGAGAGTAATCGTTCTTTTAAATTTTACCGGTCCAGACTTAACCTGACCTAGATACACGTCTAGCAGGGTATACAAATCTCTCTTCCTGTGATCTTGCTTCAGGCGGCGTAAAAGTAAAAAGCCTGCACGTTTTCTTCTCTCTTTCCTTTTAACATCAAGAATTTCCCTTGGAGCTCTTAGTATTTATATTAATGATCTCGGTATCGTCTAAGGTTGATCGCGTTTTCTTCAGTGGTTTCGCATCGGTATCACCACGGCATGATCGTTTCAAGTGACCGGAATAATTATGCATAAGCTTCAAAGTGTTTGGCCGGAATCGGGTCGAGTTTATCCGTTCGAATGCATTCCATAACAAAACGTCGATGAATCTTGCAAATATTGAAACTGCCAATTAGGTCCATCCCAATTATGATGAAATTGTGTTATGTTAAATTATGGTAATCGTGGTGAAGCGTGCTGTTTGAAACGTGTAATTAACGAATGGGAAGCTACTACTAGCTTTGTGTTACGAAAATTATGTAATATCACAAAGGTTTTTAACCCTTATAAGATAGATCGTTTCCTTGAAAATAGTTTCTGCTTGAAATGATTGTTTTATTGTACTAAATATTTATATTGACATGATAAATTTTAATATGTTCAGAGCAAGTTGTATCTTTTGTATTTGGAGGTACGCTGAAAGCTGAATAAGTTTAATCTTCTTTACTTTTTTCTATAAATACTCAATTCAATGAAATTCTTATTTTCTTTTAACACTGACAACAAATTAATTGGTAGATAAAATAAAATAAATCGCGCATGCGATTCTAACATTAAAAATTGTAAATGTTATGGAATTGCGTCATGATACAGTGATGAACAAAAGTATTATATATTTTTTTTCGTTTTATTTATTAAAATTTACAATCAATTTTCGCATTGAGAATTTTCAGTAATTTTTTCTGGCGTGGTGCAGTGACATGGCTAAATATTTATAATAAGTTAATACTTATTATAGATAAGTATAATTTTTAAGTAAATGTTGTAAATAAGTAAATATTACTTAATTTAAATATCTAATTTAATCTAGTGTTTAGGTCTAGCGGGTAGTGTCTCTTCAGCCTGCGGATCTGGTCCGACGTATCAAGTAGTCCAGTAATTAGGGGGTTTCGGTGTTTGTTGACTCTTTTGCTATATCTGTCGCTATATTTTGCTATTTCCTCTTTGACTGTGAGTATCTTGAGGTCGCGATGTATTGTTTCGTTGGTAACATACCAAGGTGCATCTATTAAGGATCTTAGCGTTTTCGATTGCAAGCGTTGTAGTATTTCAATGTTGGAGTTACTTGCTGTTCCCCATAGTTGGTTTCCGTAGATCCAGACAGGTTTTATTACTGTCTTATAGAGGGTAATTTTATTCTGTGTGCTTAGTTTGGAGCGTCGGCCAGTGAGCCAATAGAATTTTTTGAGTTTGTCCTTGAGTTGCTTTGTTTTGTCTGTGATGTGATTTTTCCAAGTTAATCTCCTGTCCAGGGTCATGCCCAGGTATTTGACTGTGTCCTTGCTAGGAATTGTTGTATTGTTGATGGTGACCTAGCGGCAGGTTTGTTTTCGGAGCGTGAAGATTACATGTGTGGATTTTTTTTCATTAATTATTGAAGCTCCATTTATGAAATCAAAAGTATTATATATAATTATTGTTTATTTATTTTATATTTTGTTTATTATTGTATAATTATACAGAATAATAATAAAAAATAATAATATTGTATAAATTTGTAAAAAAAATTTTATTGCACTGCTGCTTAATTATGTAATAAATTATCAGATACTTAACCTTCATGTTCGAAAGTTATCTTGCATTAAAAAATTCAATAAAGAATTGCATGATTTATAGATTTATGATCTTGCAGGAAAAATTTGATTTGTGTCAATATCTTTGTTCATTGTTGTATAGCTGAAAGATGAAAAAGCATGAAAAAGCATGAAAAAGTCCTGGTATTTCTGTTGTCGCACGTTCGCGGGGAGACACGATCTCGAAGAAGCGCGCCAACGGGAACCGTAAATTCCCGTTACGATTTGCTAATCGACGCCGCGAATCGTTCGATCCCTTATTTTTTGGGGGATAATAAGGGTAGTTATATGAAAGATAACGCTGCTGCTAACAGGTTATTATATATTTTCACAAACCAACAACTTCGGTGTAACACAAAATGAATATTTGCTATGAGATGACTACGAATGAGTGCGACCTGAGTCTCTAGTCGGATTATCGCGTATACTGATGGATTTGTCGACTCACTGTATTCGAATTGTTGACCGCTTGACGAGATGCTTGATTGAGACTGATCTTCGGGTGTAAACCCGGTCGAAGGATGTTGACTGTTCGAAGGATGTAAAATCAGTGATGTTCGGAGACGATGCCGTGGCAGAAGAAAGCTAAGGATGGGTGTGTCTAGCGCACGGGACTATCGGATTTGTTGGTGACGATTTTGGCTAAGAGAGTGAGGGAAACGAAGTTTGGTTAAACGAAGGGTCTTAACCGCCCTCGAGAGAAAGTGGTTAGTGGGAGGAAAGTTGCATCATACGTGAGAAAAACTAACTTTCCCTTGTCAAGCCGTAGTAGACAAAGGTCTTTAGAAATGTTTCGGAAATGGTTTGAAGGACCTCGACTAGGAAATTCCTGAGATTTATGGAAGGTACTTGAGACTATTGAGGGTACGCAGTGAGTATCCGAAGACACCTGGTTGCCATCTTGCCAGCGGTGTGTGGCCTGGGCTAGGTAGAGTGTTACGCGACGTAACAATTTCCTAAAAACTATCCTAGGATAATATCATTGAATTTAATCATTGAAAAAGATTAAATTAATAAAATATTTGAATTAATTGAGTTAATCCAAACTTTATTTTTACATTTTCTACTATTAATATTCATTTAATTTAAGTATAATAATACGTTTGTGAAAACATTTTAAGAGAAAATTGAAACGATAAAGATTTTGCATTTGAAAATATATTCAACTATTTATATCGATTTTATGTCAACAATGGGTTACGCTAGTCAGTTTTTCTTCGTACGACTTTATGTTGCATTTACAAGGGTTCGCGCTTTGCCATTGTTCTCCTCCTCCTGCATTTCATGTTCATTTTTTCTCTGCTCCGAAAGCGACAAAAAACTTGGGCAACAAGCTCGTTCATAGTGACAATTTAATTTCGCTAATTAACTGGGCACTTTGTTTGCAAACAAGAACAATTGTATACAGAACTTGTAAGTATAACTTTTAACTTAGAAATAATAACTAGACTATGGATATTTATGCAAATGCAAATTTCCACAAACAGACTGCTAAGGAAATAAAATATAAATAAATTTATACCGTATCTTTTAAGTGTAATAACATACCATCGCCCAAAGATATGTGGATACTTGTTTATCTTGGATAGAATATAATGTAGTTACAAAATCACAAATAGACAGACTCAAGAGATTAAAACTATCCTAAAATATTATGACACAACAAAATCTATTTTTAAACTTGTTAATTTATTTATTCTGTGAATATTAAGCGTGGAAGGATTTTGTTGTTTTAGTAGTTTAATATCTTCAACTTGTTTGGTTGTGTAGTTAAGTATAAAGAAAGTAGAAAGGGTTCTTCCAAATTATTAGAGAGACTGTGATTAATTGTACGTATTCATATAATTATGAACGGCAGTAACATGGAATGCTCGCATCGAAAATAATACTACCCAAATTATCTTTTTATTTTTAAAAAGTGTTTTAAAATTCTTTAAGATTATACTTGTAACAATAGTATTACTTGCAACTGAGTAAAAAAATTGAGTTGTCTTATCGACACTATATCTCTTATTAGTAAATTTCTTAAAAATTAAAAATTCTTTGCACCTTTTGAGTGATTTTATTTATATTTACCCTTGTACATTTTCGTATGATGTTTGTACAATGTGTAACAACTTGCAGACTAATAGCAACAGTTTTCCAAATTTAGTCATTTATTATAAATAATTTAATAAATCGTATTTTATTTCTGAGAAAAACAGGCATGTTTTACTATATTGGAATAACAGTTGTTGTCAGTTCTTGTGAAACTTGATGGAATCTTTTCTAACATCAGGAGCTAATAGAAGAACGCTTGGTATGTAAAAAATTTTAAACAATGTATGTAGGTATATATATGTCGTATCATCGTCATAATACGGGTCCGGGTCCGCTATCGGAGTAAGGGTTTGGGGTATGTAATGAACCTTCACTGGAACTATCCATCTTCTTACACGGTTGAAGTGACGTTTATTGACACAAATAAGGATATTACAGAGTTGACAAGGAATCGCGCTGATTAGGCACTAATGACACTGGTCTAAGACTCGATAACGAACTCGCGGTCAACGGGATAGTTGGTTTAATTTTTCGTCAAAGTCTAAGTTGGAATTTATATCAAACGTGGAGTAATCACAGACAGTAAGGCGTTAGTTAACTCGTCAACGAACTCGTACACGAGAGAGAGTGTCTCTCCGTCACGGTGACGCTGTTGTGACATCAATCACTTCTCAACTTACATCAGAGATAAGACATCGACCCCCGACTTTCGGACGCCAAGGCTGCGACGCACCTTAGTCCCCAACAGAGATAGGATATCGACCCCCGACTTTCGGACGCCAAGGCTGCGACGCACCTTAGTCCCCAGCAGAGATAGGATATCGACCCCCGACTTTCGGACGCCAAGGGGCTGCGATGCACCTTAGTCCCCGTCAGAGATAGGATCTCGACCCCGACCTTCGGACTCCTTTGGAACCCACACCGAAGCCCTCAACATCTTCAAGCCAGGGCGTATATAAGCCGAGACTTCACCCAGCTCGGGCAGTTTTTGTTCTAGTTGCTGTTCTTGTACAACACCCTTTTTACGGTTCAGCGTTATTCTATTATTGTAAGTGCCAAAATTGTAATAAAGTTCGATAAAAGAAAATTAATAGTTGGGTTACGACTCAGCTTTCTTTTCTCTTACAATCCAAGTATCAATTTTACGTGACACTGTCGAGGAAAACTATGATGGGGTGTGTCTGAGGGCACGAAATCATCGAATTCGGGAAGTGAGGGAAATTGACGTTGCTGTTAATTGGTAAATTTCCATGTTGGTGGTTAGAGAAGGATGCTAGCCGCCGTTGAGGGAAAGTTGCTAGCGGGAAGCGTCGTTCGTGAGAAAAATAGATTTTTCCTATCTTCCCATAGTTGGGACAAAGACTGCTTGTCCGTTTGAAAGGCCTTAGTTAACAAAATCCTAAGGCTTATAGCCGGTCCTCAGGCTAGCTGAACTTGTACTGTAAAGATGCATCGACATCTGGTAATCGTCTTGCCCGAAGAATAGGGTCTGCGTGTGACGAGCCACGAAACAGGAACCGTTGGAATGTTTACTGTCGAATGCCGCGACAAATATTTTTTTTAATGAAAGCTATACTATTACTTCATACCTTTGTTAGACAAAACGTTCATCCCGTGACGTTCGACGACTGATTGTCGCCTCGAGCATAAGCTCATTACCAGAAATCTCTAACAAATACAATTGGATAGAATGACGACAATTGTTTAATTATGGCTATGGTAGACTTTAGAGTACAATTTTACGGATTTTCCCGAAGTTCCCTTTGGAACTTTTTATTACAGCTGTACTTAAGTAATAAAACTGAGAAATAGTTGTTTATGATTTAATTCGAGTGTGGGTGCCCGAGATTTATGACAGTGGGCTTGGGCGCGAAGTGACATAACGGGTCGCTGAACGCAGCCACGGTCACGAAAGGGACGTGTACCGGACAGAGGCATGAAGTAATTAAATAGCTCTCCTTAAAAACAAAGATTGATCCTAGGGATACAGAGAGGTACGGAGAGGTGTATATAAGGGCAGTTCCACTTTTTTTTTTTTTTTTTTTTTACAATTTTACAATTTGTCCAGTAGGACATTTGGTAAAATATTATAGCGGTGTGCTAATATAACATGTGCGTGGCTACCCCCAGCGGGGTACCATCATCGTGAAGGGCAGTTCCACTTGGACCGAGGTTCAGTTCATTTAGATAAGTTTTACTTGTACGTTGAGTCACACCAGAATCGTGTATGACATCGCATTCGTCATACCGTTGACTGTGAATTCGTTATCGAAGCTAAATTCATTGTCATCGACATCTCGATCATCCAATCGCCGTTATTATTTGTCACTCTCTGTAATAATCACATTTGCATCAGTAAATATCATCTATAGTACATCACAACGATGGTCAATTCACGTGAAGATTCATTATATGTCCCTAACTCCAATGGACCCGATATATACAGGGTGGTTGGCAACTGGTGGTACAAGCGGAAAGGGGGTGATTCTACGCGAAAAAAGAAGTCGAAAATATAGAATAAAAATTTTTCGTTTGAGGCTTTGTTTTCGAGAAAATCGACTTTAAATTTCCGCTCGGTACACGTGCGGTACGTTATAACGGACCTCACTGTAGATCGTTGTCTCGATGGAAAAATTTAAAAAAAAGAAAAAAAAATTTTTTATTCTATATTTTCGACTTCTTTTTTCGCGTAGAATCACCCCCCTTTCCGCTTGTACTACCAGTTACCAACCACCGTGTATATTATAGTAGAAAAGGATAATCCATTTTATAAAGAAAAAATTATTATTTGAATATAAATGTATGCAAAAGTAAACAAAGAAGGTTTAGATAAAGTGTAGAGGTAAATTTATTGTAAATAAAATCTATTATTTGAATACAAATGTATGCAAAAGTAAACAAAGAAGGTTTAGGTAAGATGTACATGTAAATTTATTGTACATAAAATTTATTATTTGGATACAAACGTATGCAAAAGTAAACAAAGGAGGTTTAGATAAAGTGTAGAGGTAAATTTATTGTAAATAAAATCTATTATTTGAATACAAACGTATGCAAAAGTAAACAAAGAAGGTTTAGGTAAAATATACATGTAAATTTATTGTACATAAAATTTATTATTTGAATACAAACGTATGCAAAAGTAAAGAAAGAAGGTTTAGATAAAATGTAGATGTAAATTTATTATAAATAAAATCTAACGATCTCCAATTCGTTTTGTTTATAAGAACTAATAATACATAAATTATGTAGGAAACATAAGGTATGAATAACTTTAATAAAAAAATTGATATTAAATTGATATTTCCACAGATTTGATCTAATATTACAAGTATTTTTTTAAATTATTTAGAGACAGGAAGAATATATGACATATTAACAAAAAGATAAACTTAAAACCTTTGCGCTGTTATTCCAATTAGAGTTTAAAATAACAAGAAACCTCTGGTATAAAATTGTGATGTTAATTGTCTCTTTCATTTTTCTTTTCTAAAATAGCTATTCGAGAGGATTTTTTCCCCGACATATTATAAATAGAAACGTTAAATGTTTGTCGCGAGAAATGGTGGAAGAAATTACATTCTCGACAGCGCTTCATTATGCGCATCACGTCACTGAACTTGTTTTAAAAGTACTTCTCATTCTCCGAAATAAAAATATAGTATTTTTATGTAAAAATGTTTTTATATGCTCTTCTGTATAATATTCTTTAAAAAGTATTTATTTAATGTTTTGTCTTACGAATAATTACACACATGAATTATGTTTCAACACATTCACAAACAAACATAATTAAGAAATCAACTTTATAGTTATGCATATTCACCTCTTTAGCTTTATTTTTATAAATTATATGTCATAATTATAATTAAGTAGTTTAGATGCCAGTATTGTAGTAGTGAATTCTTTTGAATGTTGATTTTAACATTTAATTATTTGCGAATATGTTTTATAATGATGTTATATTTAGTATGTTAATGATTTATATTTGCTGATAATTATTATAATTTGAATGTGGCTTACACATCTCATAAATACTTTATATTCAATGAGTTTGTATCATAAAATTAAACGCGAATCATGTTTTCAATTTCCTGCAATTACAATTTACCAATCTATAAATTCTTTTTTTTTATTTTATTTTTACTATTTTTCGTAAGTAACTCATTTATATTACAATTCGCTTATCTGATCATTTTCCCCGCGCTGTTAGTACAACAATATTAAAGCCAGATTTGCACTAGCATATTGAAACGCATTAAGGGATACGGATAGCAGAAACGCGATCCATTGTTATTCGACGTTGCATCACGATATTAGTTCGGTGTAAATGGTGAACGAATCCATCAAGATTCACGTCTACTGCTTCGATATGGACGAAGATCTATCAAAAAAGTAAATGTTCGCGAAATGCTATGGTAACGTGAAAAATATTCGTGAAGCGATAGAGAAGTAAAGATGAAAATAGATTGACATACGATAAAGAAGAAAAACAGAGAGGAAAAATTTAAAAATTGATATGAAAAAATGCATAAACTGTTGAAATGAATCTTTTTCTTTTTTTTATTTATTAAAATTTACAATCAATTCTCGCATTGAAAATTTTCAGTAATTTTTCTGGCGTCGCGCAGTGAAATGGCTAATTATTTATAATAAGTTAATACTTATTATAGTTAAGTATAATTTTTAAGTAAATGTTGTAAATAAGTAAATATTACTTAATATAAATAACTAATCTGGTCCGACGTATCAAGTAGTCCAGTGATTAGGGGGTTTCGGTGTTTGTTGACACTTTTGCTATATCTGTCGCTATATTTTGCTATTTCCTCTTTGACTGTGAGTATCTTGAGGTCGCGATGTATTGTTTCGTTGATAACATACCAAGGTGTATCTATTAAGGATCTTAGCGTTTTCGATTGCAAGCGTTGTAGTATTTCAATGTTGGAGTTACTTGCTGTTCCCCATAGTTGGATTCCGTAGATCCAGACAGGTTTTATTACTGTCTTATAGAGGGTAATTTTATTCAGTGTGCTTAGGTTGGAGCGTCGGCCAATGAGCCAATACGAATGGTTAACGACACACTCGTCCACGAACGCGTGTCAAACGTAGGTTGCAATTGAAAAACCGGCGCGACTGTTCACTGATCGTTCACTGGCCAAGCCGATATTTGACTTTACGAATGCCTGGAGATACTGTTCACAGTTGAAGATCTCGCGCAGGATCGTCAACTGATCATTTCGACTGATGGGACGATTTTATCTCGACGAACGATTGGAGACATTGACGAATCGAGGAATGTGATTGAAAAGACGGTCAACTGATCGTTACGACTGATGGAACCATTCTGTCTCCACTAACGTTTGGAGATGTTGGTGAGTCGAGAGATACAGATGAGACTGCTCTCTCCGAATGCTGAGAGATTGAAGTGTTTCTTTCCTCCTCGTCTGGTGGAGAAGGTGTTACCGTAGATGGGAGAGTATGTGAAATTGTTCTCTCTGAAGTCTCTCTCTAAATTATTCTCATTACACGTCGGGACTGAACTAATCGTTTCGAATGATCATTAGACGAGGCTAATTCTGTGACTGATGTTCACAGTTCGACCAAGTCTCCAGCAAAGTCCGAAACGGAAACTCGAAATACACGCGCTGATTGGTTTTCAAGGAACGCAAGAAGATGGCCAATTAGCATATTGGCTTACAAGATGTCACTCACTACCCTTCCGTGCGTTTGAAGCGCGGAGCACCTTTAGCGGAAAGCGTGTGAGCGATACCTAAAGGAGCGTGAGGCGTCGATGTTATTAGATGAGGGTCGCAGTACTTCTTCTGGGTGGCCCTCGACCGATCGAAGCGTTACAATCTAAGTACCCTTCAGAAATAACCGCGTTTATGACGCACTCAGCTATTGAAACTCCGATGGACACAGAAAACTTAAAAATACTGTTAAGAATATTGAAAGGAATCGTTTTAGCTGCTAAAGTCCCGTCCTCTAAAATAGATTCTTCAGTAGGAAAGTGAGCGTCATAAATAAATCACGAAAATTACCACGTTTCTGTTCCTCCAGACGGGAGAATGCATGTCCATTAGTAAGTAGACTGCGATATTTTTGCGACAGCAACTTGCATGAATGCGTAAACCTGTCTGCAGATATTGTTGCAACTCACTCTCTGCAATAATTCGTGATAGTGATCTCTGAGCTTTCTTCTCAATAAATGCCGGAGGTGACTATATTCAGAGTACAAACTGTTGCAACAAAGTTTAGTTCTGTTATTTCTGTCGATCAAAATGTTCGCTTGACAGGTTGTCGATGTCTTGCTACGTATACAGTAATTGCAAAAAAGAAAAAAAAAAAGAAAGAAAGTGGGGTGAGAAGTTAGATATTGAAAAATTGTGAGCTCGATGTTTATGAAACCTTATTATCCGAATTGAGAATTGTAAATCCTATAGTACTCAATAATTTCTTACGTATGAGTACAGATTATTTTGAGTATCTTTTGCAACTTGTAGAATATCTGATAACGAAAAGTAATGCAAAAATGTATCGTGCTCTTTCGGTAGGAGAACGATTGTATGTAACACTGAAACTTTTGGCAACAGGTATGTATAAAATAATTAAAAATTAAGTGAAACATATACAGGGTGGTTGGTAACTGTTGGTACAAGCGGAAAGGGGGTGATTCTACGCGAAAAAAATAAGTCGAAAATATAGAATAAAAATTTTTCGTTTGAGGCTTTGTTTTCGAGAAAATCGACTTTGAATTTTCGCTCGGTACGCGTCTCGATGGAAAAATTAAAAAAAAAAATAAAAAAAAATTGTTACTCTATATGTCGGAGATGAAGGGACACCGGAGCCTTTCCCCTGGAATCTCGGGAAAATCCGTAAAATTGCAATTAAAGTTTACAGTTGTAATTAAACAATTTGCCGTCATTCTACCCAATTGTACTTGTTTGCGATTTGTGATAATAAACTTGGGCTCAAGGCGACCATCCGTTGCCGAACGGATAAACGGGACGGGTGCTTCGTCTAACAAAGGTGTGGAGTGATAGTATGACCCTCGTTAAAAGAAATACCTATAGAGGTATTTGACAGTAAAACACTCCAACGGTTCTTTCGGACAATGAATACCAGATGTTGAGGCACTTACACAGCACAAGTCCAGTTAGCCCGAGGACCCGCTATAAAACCTGGGTTTTTCCGGTAATTAAGATTTTTCAAAGGGACAGGCAGTCTTTGTCCCAAATTGACCAATTGACAGCAACGTCAATTTCCCTTACTTTCGGAACGAGGGCTATACTCGACGAATCCGATGATCTCGTGTCCTTGGACACACCCCATCATAGTTTTCCTCTGTGGCATCATTGGGACGAAAAGTCATTCTTTCTTGCGATCTCATCGACGAAGAGAGTAGCGCCCTACGATCTGTGAGTATTACACGTTTGAGTTGTTGATTGTCGCGTCGGTAGTGTTCATTCTCGTGTTAGCAGACCGTACCTTTGTTATACCACAACGATGGCCAATTCCAATGAAGATTTATCAAACGCCCACAATCCTATTCCTGACTCTTCTCTGACATCAGGAGTGGGATTAAGACAGCTTCGAGAGATGCAAGGGCAGATCAATGCCATGTGCGAGCTAATTCTGACGCTAGCGCAAAGGCGGAGTACGGAATCTACAAATGTAATGTTACCACGTTTTAATCCTGAATTCGCGGGCGCCGATCCAACCACGTGGTGCGCAGTTACCGATCTGATGATACGGGACCGCCCATTACAAGACACTGCGTTATTTTCTGCTCTAAATCTTGCCCTAGAGGGTTCTGCAGCACACTGGCTTTCACAAATAACGGGCAGTGGAAAGCTTACCTGGCCAACGTTTAAGGAACTATTCCTTTCACGTTTTGGTGGAAAAGAGACAACAGCCTCAGCGTTAATAAGGATATCCAGACAACAACGGTCAGAGACCGAATCCCCAGGAGCTTATGGTAGTCGCGTCCGTTCCATGCTGCAGACGACGTTGGAAGATCTAACGACGCCCGAATTAATCAATGCCTTCGCCCTTTATATGTTGAGCTCCCAAGATCAACGTTTTCGACGACTAACACTCGCGAATAATGTCAAGACGGAGGACCAATTCCATGACGTAATGAAACTTCTTCCTGACGACGGACAGCCAACACCTTCGCCAGGAAATTTATCGACTGGCCCCGAAGGTAAAAGAAGCAGGTCATCGGACTACTGGGCCAAGTGTTACTGTTGTGGCAACATGGGACACAAAGCAATTGGGTGCCGCAAGAGGGCCAGATTGGAGCCAGAGAGGAACACACGAAAACCAGGAGAAACCCGAGGGGTCACAGCATCGAGTTACAAGTGCAAGGAAGAGGGGCATATCGCCCCTAATTGCCCATTGTCGCGGCAGGAAGGCCATGCTCTCAAGAAGAAACGACGGGTGTTGATGCCTGCCTGGTGGAAGCTCCAACCGGCGAATTGAGCCACCTGGGTGAGTCGTTCCCGTTCTGTTTCGATTCTGGAGCCGAATGTTTGCTAATTAAAAAATCCGCCGTCGCGAAATTCGCGGGCAAAAGAACGATGGGTGTAGTAGTAATGTGAGGAATAGGAAATACTTGTGTTAAAAGTACATCTCAGATTTTGTCCACTGTATGTATTAACGGTTTCACATTGGAGATAACTTTTCACGTTCTTGCTAATAGCTACTTAAAATACGATATCATGATAGGTCGTGAAATTTTAAGCCAAGGTTTTGACGTAGATATTACACGGAATAGCCTCGATATTTGTAAGACAAAAGTGGTTAGTGTCTGTAGTAAAATCGCGGGAGATGAGGTCAACGTTAACGAGGTTAACACTGATGTAATTGGTACCGATAAAGATCGATTAATTTCAGTTCTTGAAAAATTTAAAGATTCGTTCATTACGGGTTTTCCGCGTACTCGCGTAAGTACGGGCCAGTTAGAAATACGGCTAATTGATCCTAATGTCCCGTACAAAGAAGTTTTTATAGACTCAGCGAAGAAGAGCGCAGAATAGTACGTGATAGAATAGACGAATTAATTAGAGCAAAAATTATAAGGCCTAGCAATTCACCGTTCGCGAGCCCTATGCTACTCGTGAAGAAGAAGGACGGCTCAGATAGATTGTGTGTAGATTTCCGAGCGTTAAATAAGAATACGGTCGCGGATCGGTATCCCCTATTCCTTATTGCTGATCAAATCGCAAGATTGCAAAACTCGAGATACTTCATTAGCCTAGACATGGCCGGCGGGTTTCACCAGATTCCCATTCACCCTAATTCGACTGAGTATACAGCGTTCGTTATCCCCGATGGTCAATACTAATACACAACGATGCCGTTTGGGTTGAAGAATGCACCATCTGTTTTCCAGAGAGCCATTCTCAAGGCCTTAGGCGACCTCGCTTATTCGTATGTCGTTGTTTATTTGGACGATGTACTAATTATTGCCGATTCCGTAGACCAAGCGTTGGAAAGGTTGCACATTGTATTAAATACCCTCGTAAACGCCGGATTTTCTTTCAATTTCGCTAAATGTTCTTTCCTGAAGACGTCGGTACTTTATTTGGGGTATGTAATTCATAACAGAGAAGTCCGTCCAAATTTGGGTAAAATACAAGCCCTGAATTCTTTACCCGCACCGTCATACAGCTTAGGCAGTTCATAGGGTTGGCCTCTTACTTCCGAAAATTTATTCCTAAATTTTCACAAGTAATGAAAGCCCTGTATGCACTTACTTCAAGTAGCACGAGTATAACTTGGACGGATAGGCATGAAAAAATAAGGCAAAAGGTAATTTCCGTCTTGACCGACGCGCCGGTGTTAATGATATTGGACCCCAATTACCCGATAGAACTACATACTGACGCTAGTTCGGAAGGGTATGGAGCTATTCTAATGCATAAGGTTGAAGGTAAAAATAGAGTAGTGGAATATTACAGTAAAAGGATTAGCCCCACGGAATCCAGATATCATTCCTATGAACTAGAAACGTTAGCGGTTGTAAACGTCGTCAAACATTTCCGTCATTATTTACATGGAAGAGAATTTCTCGTGGTCACCGATTGCAATTCCTCGAAGGCATCCAGTAATAAGGTACATTTGAATGATAGGGTTTACAGGTGGTGGGCTTACCTGCAAACTTTTACCTTCGACATTATGTATCGGGAAGGCAAGCGAATGGCCCACGTTGATTTCTTTTCGCGGAACCCCGTAAACTTGGATCACCGTAAGATCGATAAAATTGTAGAAAAAGAAATCAATCTGGCCGAAATCTCCGAGGACTGGCTATTAGCGGAACAACGTCGTGATCCCCAAATCGTAGAAATCGTCAATAAAATGCAGAAAGATGAGCTTGCGGACGATATCGCGAACACCTATGAGTTACGATCCGGCACTCTGTACCGTAAAATACAAACTCTCTGCCTGCCTATTGTCCCAAAGGGTTTTTGGTGGTCAGTGATTAACCATGTACACCAGTCAATTATGCACTTGGGATGGGATAAAACGCTTGAGAAACTATACGAGCATTACTGGTTCGAAGGAATGGCGAAATATGTTCGCAAATTCGTAGAGAACTGTCATGCCTGTCGAGTTTCGAAGGCCAGTTCAGGCAAGATACAAGCGGAACTGCATCCCATACCCAAGACTAGCATACCTTGGCATACAGTGCACATGGATATCACGGGCAAGTTGAGCGGGAAGAGTGACTCGAAAGAGTACGTCATTGTTTTAGTCGACGCTTTTTCCAAATTCGTAGACCTGCACCATACCCGTAAACTAGATTCTTGTAACACCATCAAAGCACTTAAGTCCTATATTTTTATTCAGGAGTCCCTGCCGGGTAATAGCGGACCAGGGAAGATGCTTCACGGGCAAAGAATTTCAAAGTTTTTGCCAGGATAGAAACATTAAACTTCACTTAATAGTAACCGGTGCTAGTAGGACCAACGAACAGGTGGAGCGTATCATGGGTACGCTCAAAAACATGTTCATCACGATAGAAACGACTGGGCGGTCTCGGCAAGACGCGACTGGGGAAATCCAATTAGCTTTGAATTGTACTACCAATCGCGTAACTAAGTCGAGCCCATTGGAACTGCTAATCGGTAAAGTAACAAGACCCTACGGGTTGTCCCTACTCGATAATACCGACGAAAGAGGAGTGGAGGGGTGGAGGGGTGGATCTGAAGAAAGAAATCAGACTAAGTTAGACCCAAAATTTAAGGGCCCTTTTGTAATAAAAGAAATTTTACAAGGGGATAGGTACGTGTTGAAAACAGTGGGTGGTAAACGATCTTATAAATATAGTCATGATAGGTTGCGAAAAATGCCGAATAGTCGTATTCCTGCTGAATTGGACGTCTGTAGCGATGGCGAGAACAGTGACCATGGCGATATGAGTACCCCGATCTCGGAGGATCACAAGCACGATGACGATAACATCTAGCAGAGTAATGTAAGAAAGCTCAATGTGACCGTGTGATGGATTTCATATGTGTTTGGAGCGATAATGTAAGGAAGCTCAATATGACCGTGTGATGGATTTCACATGTGTTCGGAGCGATAATGTAAGGAAGCTCAATGTGACCGTGTGATGGATTTCGGAGCGATAATGTAGGAAAGCTCAATGTGACCGTGTGATGGATTTCACAAGTGTTCGGAGCGATAATGTAAGAAAGGTCAGGAAGGCCGTGCAATGGGTCAAATGTACCATTGAGTGGAGGTCGTGCAATGGGTTCAAATGTATCATTGGATGATAATGCTAGAAAGCCCGTCGGATCGTGTGTTGGATTCACATGCTCCTGGAGCGACAATGTAATAAAACTCTGGGTGGTCGTGCGATCCAGAAAAACGAGATTCACTTGGGTGCGAAATCGAGAATGGTCCATCATGTCATTGCGACCAGATTAACAACCTGCAGGATACAACTAGCATTTTGAATACCAATCATGACGTCATTAATTTGCTTCTCTTATTCCTTTTGTTACCAAATCCCTGAACAAAATTTGCTGTTAAACCGGACCCTTGATTTAGTTAAGTTGTAAATAATGTTATATGTACCGAATCTAATGTTGGATAAACTCAATATTTTAGTTACACACGGGGACGTGTGATAGCCAGGATGGCCGTGTCGGAGCTGAAGGGACACCGAAGCCTTCCCCCTGGAACCTCGGGAAAATCCGTAAAATTGTAATTAAAGTTTACAGTTGTAATTAAACAATTTGCCGTCATTCTACCCAATTGTACTTGTTTGCGATTTGTGATAATAAATTTTCGGACAATGAATACCAGATGTTGAGGCACTTACACAGCACAAGTTTAGTTAGCCTGAGGACCCGCTATAAAACCTGGGTTTTTTGGTAATTAAGATTTTTCAAACGGACAGGCAGTCTTTGTCCCAAATTGACCAATTGACAGCGACGTCAATTTCCCTTACTTTCGGAACGAGGGCTATACTCGACGAGTCCGATAATCTCGTGTCCTTAGACACACCCCATCATAGTTTTCCTCTGTGGCATCATTGGGACGAAAAGTCATTCTTTCTTGCGATCTCATCGACGAAGAGAGTAGCGCCCTACGATCTGTGAGTATTACACGTTTGAGTTGTTGATTGTCGCGTCGGTAGTGTTCATTCTCGTGTTAGCAGACCGTACCTTTGTTATACCACAACGATGGCCAATTCCAATGAAGATTTATCAAACGCCCACAATCCTATTCCTGACTCTTCTCCGACATATATTTTCGACTTCTTTTTTCGCGTAGAATCACCCCCTTTCCGCTGCCATTGCCGTATTTTTTAATATTTCTCCGTGAAAATTTTATACAATATTCTTCGAATGTCATACTTTAATGTACTATTAGTTTTAATAAAGATATTTGAACTGTGTCGTCACAAATAATTCACAAAAATATGCCTTATTTTGTACGAATTAACCTCAGCCCCCCCCCCCCTTAAAAATTTAACGAATATAAGTAAAGACACGTGTCGACTATAAAAGTCAGAATTTCTGAATGTTTCATCATCAGGTTAAAAGTAAAAGTCGCTTATTCGAAGTAGAATTTAAGACAAGTGTTTTTGTACTTAATTGTAATGATAAATGTTTAATCGATATATCGTTTTAATTGTATCTGTTGAGTTTTTTTAAGTTTTATCTGTGATTTCTAATGAATATCGGCCACTGTCTCAGATGTGTTCACAACTTTACACACGTCACGAGAATCGCTCTGGCAAAAAATGTCGCGAATTATCTACTTGTTAGTGGACATGCGCCTTGAAAGTTAAAATTTTCGAACTTGCTCCCAAGTGGACACATAATTTGAGAGTATTCTCGAGGGTAACTATGTGAGGAAACTCTAAAATCGATATGTCCTTTTATAAAAGGAACTGACAGGATACACCAAGGAAAGAAATAACATTTTTAGTTCCATTGTTGAGAAACAAAATTTACCGGTCTAAAGGATTTGGCGATTTTGTTAAAAGGAGTCTTGGGACGACTAATCAGAACGTCATTGTAATCAAAAATTTTTTCTTAATAAATAATTTGTAAGTCAATTCCAATGCTACATACATTTTTGATAAATTTTAATCATTCATTAAATGTGAGAATAAATTAATTACAAATTGCTAACTAGTTGTTGAAGAAACAGAAGATTAGAATCAACTATGCCTCTTGCCATATTTCTAGCTATGATTTAATACATAATTCTGGTGTTAGTGAATATTTTGTCATAAATTTTGTATAAATAAATTAACAATAAACATTATCCAGTTATTTAGTTTGAAAGCGAAGTAATTATAAATTCTTTAAAGTAATTGTGAAAGGAATATAATCTTTTTTAACAACCTAATAAATAAATTATTCGTTATATATCTTTGGTAATAAATTGCATTCAATTATAAAATTTGGAAAGAAACTAATTACGATTCTACACCCACTATAGAGAGAATAAAAATATTTCCAAATTTCATTGACACAAATGTTTATCAAAATTCATGATATCTTTCTCTATTGCATAATATTTCCTCAACAATTATTTTATTGAACTAATAATTAGTTGATTTTCACATGTTGGCTATAAAAAGTTTGAAATCTAAATACAACAAGAGTTATGATAATTGAAACGACCAAAAACTGAAAGTTATCGACATTAATAACGAATGCATGTTTTAGTGATTAAAAATATTTTACTTTTTGAGGACAGAAGTATGTTTTGTTTATAAATACAGAAAATATAATGTCGTAGAATACTTCACAAAATAAATTCTTAAAATACATATATATGAATAATACAACATAATATAACGAAGAATATACTAATAATATTGTGAAGTATATTATGAAAATATTAATAAACTAGAAAAGTGACGACTTCAGTAATTACAGATACTTTTGAAAAACTGATAATTCGGTGGTATTGATCGAATGCTAAATAATTCTGATAGCCAAGAACGCGTCAGTACTATTGTGAGTCATCCAATAAAATGCATTCGTGACAACTAATTCCAACTATTGTTCTTCGAATTCATTGAGCTCTATCCCTACGGTACAGTTAAAATTCTTGTCGAAATTTTTCAAGTTCGGACCGAAACCGATTACTTTCGATTGAATTCTACCGTGGGAATCTATGTCAGTATTTCTTTCTTTTCTATATCATTGTTACATAAGAATGAATATGTATTAAGAGAAAAAAGTGCTATTAAAAACAACCATTAATCTGTTAACTGCTGAGTCATTTCTTAACAAAAAAACTATAATCATGGAATTAAAAGGTGCATGTACACTCAACTTTCGTTTGACTGTTTTTAGTTCTTGAAAATATATACAGGCTCATGGAAGTATTCGATCACATATAGACATCTTTTATGAATACATCATATGTTACACGAAACATTTTCAAATTCCATTAGCACTGTTACGAGACTCGATTACCATGATTGTGCATATATATTGATAAAGTTTATAACAGATCTGAAAATGAGATATTTAATCTTTCAAGATTTAATCTTAACCCCTTAACCTACAATCACGGGCATAGCCCGTAGCACGATGATCGGGCCAAATATAATATATTATATAATATACAGGGTGGTTGGGGTTAGGTAACTGGTGGTACAAGCGGAAAGGGGATGATTCTACGCGAAAAAAGAAGTCGAAAATATAGAATAAAAAATTTTTTTTAATTCTTTTTTTTTTTTAATTTTTCCATGGAGACAACGATCTACAGTGAGATCCGTTATAACGAGACGCGATAAAGTGCACGCGTACCGAGCGAAAATTCAAAGTCGATTTTCTCGAAAATAAAGCCTCAAACGAAAAATTTTTATTCTATATTTTCGATTTCTTTTTTCGCGTAGAATCGCCCCCTTTCTGCTTGTACCACCAGTTACCAACCACCCTGTATAATAGCTTGTTTACGTTTTCAGCCCAAAATTCTCGAACGTAAATCGTAGGTTAAAGGTGTTAAGTAAGTATTCATCATATTAAGTAATCACAAACACTGAATTATTCGTTATATTAATTATCCTCAATATTCAACAGAATAATGGCTATTCATGCTTTATATTAGTCTTTTATATATATGTTTGCAATAAATATTTATAATATAATGTAATCATACACTCATCGTATACATCTTCAGATTGGTTTAAAATTTTATCAATATTATTATGAATTAAGTAATATTTACTTATTTATAATACTTACGTACAAATTATACTTATCTATAATAAGTAATAACTTATTATAAATAATTAGCCATGTTACTGGGCCACGCCAGAAAAACTACTGAAAATTCTCAACGCGAGAATTGATTATAATTTTAATAAATATTAACAAAAAAAAATATTATTATGATAATCATGTCCCATTAGAGTACTGACATTTCAAGATGTCTTATATTAGATGTATGGAAGAGTTTCAGTCTTTTTTTCAATCTTCCTTTACTTATGCATGATATATGCATTGCAAATTAATGTTCGAAATATTTTCCCCTATTTTGCACGACTTCCTGCCACTAACCTGTCCAATTTCGGTTTCGGTCACGAAAAACTGATACTGAACATTATTATACTTCTACAACATTTTGAAAGTGCTGTCTAGCTAATGAGTGCTGCAGTTCTACGACTTGAATAAGTGACAATTTGTCGGTGCTAAATCTGGAGAATATGCCGCGTACAGAAGAACTTCTTGGTTAAAGTTAAGGATATTCGAGCCACATGCTGCCTATCGCTATCGCCGCTGCTCAGTGTGCTCACTGTTGTTTTGTGAAGTTATTGTCACCGATCGATCATGAAGTTGATCTTGAATATATGAGGTAATAATTCTTATTAAAACTTCTTGTACTTTCCTAATGACTTTTTAGGTCTACTTATTCCTTTTTAACTAAGTGTTCTAATATTTATGAACGGGGGTGTAAAATAATATACCCTATTTTAAAACTTATTTTGAAAATTTTTTGTTAATTGGGGAAGACAACTTAAGCTATCATTTGAGTGATCAATCTTTCAAACATAATAATTTCTTTATTTGCAAGCTCTCTATCTTTTTATATATATTTTCATCCAAGTTGTCTTCCCCAATTAACAGGTTAATAACACAAAGGAAAAATATTTGTAGAATTGTAATACTTGATTACATACATATATACCATTAATTTATAACAAACAGAAGTACACAAAAAGAAGAGAAGATATTGAATGAGAAAGCATTAGCAGGAGGAAGGAAAAAAGTTATGTGGAAGGAAAGCGAAAAGTTTGTCTTTCATGAATAATTCAGCATCATTAAGAGTTCACATACGAGGACAAAGGATAAATAGAAAAGTTGTTCGACGTTGAATTTTTCCATGCTTGGCAGTGTCTGGACCGGTTTGTCCTTTTCTTCCTTCTTGTTCAAGTAATATCCTGCCATCGTTGTTTCCAGTCCCATGCGTGATGTCGACGATGTTTTCATCTTCAGTAAGCTCCCCGTAGCTCTATAGCTTTTCCCATAACGTTAGATAGACGATAGGATGGGATCCAATAAAACGTATCAGGCTAATGTTTGATTAAATTCTATCATAGGACATGACGGAAATCAATCGATTTAGACAAAAGAAAAATGTTAAAGCGGTATATGTCGATGAATGTATTTGGAGTTTCTCAAAATTCGATACATTCACTTAAAATTAGTTTGTGTTATATAGAATATAATGATGCTAATATATATCATCCGCGAAATTTTAGTGCATCCGTATTTGTGCATTCTATACAAATACATTCTATATTTGTATTTTAGAATTCTATTATACGTATATAAATATTTTATATGTTAAAATCGTTTTATATAGTAAATTGTACGGCCAGGAACAAAATTTATCAAGCTCTCTTTTTACAGAGATACTTGTCATTACAAAATTGTTTATAGAAAAAAACATATCTCGCCATTTTTTACAATCAAATATAAAATAATTTCATTTTCTTTTCTAATTCCTTTTTATATAGCTAGTATGATATTTATTGATATACTTCGCATAAAGAAGCAAGATTATATTTTTATAAAAGTGCTACATGTATGCACAGATGTTTTTATGTTTATCTTTTAAATTATTATATACTGAAATACTTCCTAAGACGATGGAAAACAGCTCAAATTCTATTGCTACAAAAACCTGAAAAAGACTCACATCAAGCCACATCATATAGATTAATTTCACTTCTAGCAACCATATGCAAAATTCTAGAAAAAATCCAAAAAAGAAACCTAGCCACCAATTTGGCTTCCGAAACAAACACGCTAAAACTGAATAAGTGCACAGTTTTGGCAGGCCGCGAGAATAAAATGTATTGTATAGCAGTATTTCTTGACATCGAAAAAAACTTTCTATAAAGTCTAGCATCATGATTTATTACGTAAAACATTATACAAAAACAGAAGCTAACTTCCTGCTACTACCTATTCAAATCGTACTTATCCAACAGAAGCTTCGTGATAAAAATTCAAGGGGAAATCTCTGATATCTTCAAGGCAAAAGCAGGGGTTCCTCAACGCAGTTTTGCTAAAACCAACTCTATATACCTGTAGAGGTTTATGTGTAGAGGGTGATTGGACGGCGAGGTTTAATGGACGAGATTGCTCGTTGTTGAAACCGTCGAATATATTTAAAGTGATAAATTAGTATACAGATAATGTTCGCAAAGACGTTCGTACTAACCGACTTACTAAGACAGTGTATAAGTCGTAAAATAGGATCGCTAATGACTCACTAATTAGGTCGCTGATAATTCGTTGATAACTGGTTGATAACTGATCGACGACTGACTGTAACTCATATGTACTGTGTCGCTCGCGATCGCGTCCGTTTATTTATAGTGGTCGGGGGAGAGTCGAAAAATTCAAATTCGTCTTCATTCGACGGTTGCATATAGCGGCGACATTATTTTGCCCGGAGTTTATTTGTTCTTACATTACTTGTAACCTAACACTCTTGATACTCCGAGGCAAAACAACAACATGATTTGAATTGTCCTCTGACTCATGTGCCGCTACATACCATCTATATTGCAGATATGCCTACTATTTTCAAAACATTTAACATTTGCTTATGATACGGTCATGTGGCGGCACTCGACAACAAAATACCGTCACACTAACTTGTACCGAACGACGGTAGCGCAGTGGTTAGCGCCTTTGGTTACGAACGTTCGGGACCCAGGATCGAATCCCGGCGCTTGTAGTCCGATTTTTCTTCCATGGCACATAAATGAGAAGAAAGCAAGCAGTAGCTTATAGCGACGTTCTACATCTTCAGTCAGCAGCCACAAGTATCACGGACAACAGCTCTACACCTCAGATACATCTTGCGCACACAGATGTCACATATCTTAAAGACATCATACAAACATACAACAATATATTACGTTGTATTATATAAAATATTTTGAAATTTCATTAGCACGGAAATGAAACGGGAGACTATTGTAAATACGTTAGTAAAATTTAGTCGTCTCTCGTTAGAGCATGATAACACTTGACTAATAACAGTGGTGTTAGCGCCTTAGATTACGAATGTTCGGAACCCGGGTTCGAATCCCGGATTTTTCCGCCATGGCACATAAATGAGAAGAAAGCAGCAGTAGCTATAGCGACGTCTACATCTTCAGCCAGCAGCTACAAGTATCACGGACAACAACTATACCTCAGCCATTTTAGCAATCCACGAAAACGCAATAAGAGCATCAAAAATATTTCAAGAAACACCTGGATAAGACATATGAGAGTATTTTAAAAAGAAAGTGTTAGAAAAGAGAGAATATTTTAATAGTATTTTAGAAAATAGAAGATAAAAGATACCAAAATCGGAAGTAGTAAAATATCTCGGAATATACCTAGACAAGAGGCTGACATAGAAACGCCGTATACAAGAAAAAGATAGAGTAAATAAAAACAAGAAGAATACACATGTATTAGACAGAACGACATTCGCAGCTAAATTCAGAATTGGAAACAAGTTATTAATATACAAAGTTATCATAAAACCCATCTGGGCCTAACTGGCAACTAACTATGCGGAATAGCAGGTGATAATTATAAAAACACAATTGACGTACTCGATAATATTTCGCGCAATTATGAAACTTCGTGATATGTTCGTAATGATGATCTCAGAAAAAATCTAAGTATTAAAGCAGTCAAAGAAGAAATAGAACGCTTTGCAGACAAATATAAGGAAAGACTATCGACTAGAAAATCATTGAAACAGCCTGACTACCAACCTGAACTCATTGAACTGGCCAACAATTATTTAACATTACTACAGCAAACTCAAACAAACAGACGAAACAGATACTGTTCAATGGGACTCTATTTACTCCTACTACACTATCGATCGAAACGATAGGAAAATTTATCCAATGTTTATACAAACAAACTGTAAGTTTATCTACTACTTTATTCGATATTGAGTTTGGTATAGTATATATTGTAAGATATTTTTTACTTTTTATTATTATACATACCATTACACTGCAGGTATTTAGGCGGATTGATATTTTTATGAATATTGTTACAGGAGTGAAATTTGTATAGAAATTTGTTTTATCTAATAAATACTATAACGAATACTTTGGATATATAATATTCCATATATTAGATTGTGTGTATTCTGTGCATTTTTATGTCTTTAAATATTCTACTAATAAGTATATGTACTTAGTGCCTGTACTTATCGTCTATGTAATAATATTAAGGAAATAAATTTGAAAATTTTGGGTAATAGGTATATAATCATTCACCATTTACTTAGAAAAAGAAAGTATAATTCTAAAACTCCAACATCTTCTTAACATCTTACAAAAGTAACTTAATGTTATAATAAAGATAGAAATTGGAGTTAAAAGAGAAAAGAAAATTTTTATTATACACATTTTCACCTTTTTATCATTTTGTATTTACACAAAAAATAATTTCAAATACTATAAAAAAGTAAGTAGTGCAATTAAGTGACGAAATCAGAACATTTAAATTATATTGTGATAGATATTACTACAATGTGGGAAAAGCTTGAAATTTCATACTGAAATCCTATACTGTATGAAATAGTTATTAAAATAAGTGATGCAATAAATTTGATTAACGACAGCGTGAACGTGTCATCCAAATGCTCAGTAGTTACTTTGTGGAAAACTTCCTCGTTCGTAAGCTTGAAATAGTAGTCGTCAACATTTTGCCACAGATAGATGCCCTCGTTCTATTCGTCCGGTTACACTATGGTCCAGTCGACGCTAGGCGCCGTGACAAGTGGCAACCAGCGAGCTACACGGTTCGAGGTTATCCTTCTATGTTTGTTCTACATCGTAGTAATTAATTTTCCGTCTGAAGAATTCCTTTTTATTCTTCTCTTATTATCTAGACATTTTTCAGATTAACGCCGTTACTAATTCCTTTGTGAAATGATACGAACAAATTACGAACAAGTTTACATAAAATAAATCAATTATCGCTTTTTTGTAATTAACTTGATAAGTTTCATATATTCCTAAGAGAAGTTTGCAACTTTTATATGAATATATATGTATTTATGACATATAAATAAAGACTTTCAATTAAACTATATGATCTTTCATGAATAGAATGAAGTTTTATTCTATTTTAAATCTATAAAAAATCTAGAAAAAAGCTGTCTGATACCTGTTTCTTTTGTAATATTTTATGTTAATTATAGAATATTACTAATACTATACATTTTAATATATATGCAAGACTTTTACATACAATATTATTTGTGAATATTATGGATGATGGAAAAAATAAATCTACAGAATTATTATCAAAAAGATAGCTTAAGTAATTTAATCTATATACATATATATAAATACATATAAATATAATACATAAAAATATATAAATATTTATAAACGTATATACATATTGTTTTACATTATAATTTACTATAAAGTAATAAAGTTAATATTTTATTAGTTAGTTTATATATTTGAGTTAATTTCTTATAAAATTTTTTATTAAGATGTTTCAGATTTATTGTGTCTAAATGGATTTTGAAATTATTAATTACGTTATGTATTTGCATAGTATTATATTCCAGAAATAATTCATGAAAACTATACATATATATGTATCTACTCTTCAGAAATAAGATCTCATTATATAGGCTAACCAAGTCTATTATTCTAAAGCATTCTCTGTACAACTATTTAAAAGCATTAACCGCATTGTTTAAAAATTCCAATCTTTCAACAAACAGAAAGTGCTTGTTTAACTTCAAAACCTTTCAGCAATTTGGTTTACTAACCGTTTTCTATTGTTCAGCATTCCTCCGTTCTATAAACCAGAGTTTCAATATTGTTTCGAATCGATCTTCTCATTGCACCGAATAGTCGTGTTAAATTTTGTAGAAAACCATTCGTATGAGACTCTGTGAATACGCGTAGCAACAATTAAGTGTAAAAATGTTAGCGGGAATTAACGTTTCATTATTTGCACACTTCCGTATTTCCACAGTATGATGAGTGAATGTTTTCATATATTTCGTGGAAACAATGAAATCGGAAAATGATGTCAGTTTTAATTGAATTAAAAGCGTACGAGAGTGTCGGTGAAATAATGATCTAATAACATTGAAAGCTCTTGTTATTTTATAATATATGCTCATGCGAGCACAAGAGCCGTGAACTTCTGATCAGCGGAACGAAGATAGAAGTGTATTTTCATACTTTCTGTACTGTTGGAATTTTTATTTAGACCAGTTCTGAAAAGGTGAAAAGAGGTTAGGTTGTAAAACGATTTCTCACACAAATAGAGCTATAAGTAAATACATCAAAGTTGTTCTTAGAATATAAAGTTTAATACAATACTGCAGTTTAACGATACAGAAGATGTAACAAAATAATTTAAGGACACGAAACTTTCAATATCAATGAAGAAGCTTCGTGAAGAGGGACATTACAGATTATGTATATCTTATATATAATTTACGTATATGTAAATCTTATACGTACAATGATGTAAATTCTATGATGTACAAAATATAAATATATATCTTATATCTAACTTCTCTACGTAATCACAACAGCAAATCTGACCAAACAAACATAAAATACGCATTTCTATATAAAACTGCTGAAATCAATTAAAGATAAACAAAATCAAAGACCTTGTTCGCAGTATTGTGAATTAATTTATTCAAGTAAACATTAAAACAGTCACTACATCAGAATGTATTATAACCTATAAACTATTAATTGAAAAGCTTTCTCAAAGGATTGTATATACGTATATGTTGGAACCCGAACTGACTAACGTAGTATATGCCATGCCTAAACCGAACAGCGGCAAGCGAACTAGAGGAGAGTGTGTGATCAACGTACAACGAAGAACGTGCAGTTATCTTGCCTCGTGTACAATGTTATTTCTATTTACTAAATATATTTATACCTTTTTTTTACACCTTTATGGTTGATTAATTAATTCCATCATTATATTAAATACATATATGAGTATCAAATGCAGTTTTTAATCAAATAATTGAATTGTTATGAAATTTTCATGTTCTTTGTAGATTTAGAAAAACAGGGTTCCATTCTATAATTCCATTATAATTATCAATAAAAATGTAGCTAGTATTAAAAATGTACAACAGAAATTTCCGATGGATCAATTCATCATTTTGTTTTACGAATCTTTCTCTGAGATAGCTCTTCAGCTGTAAATATTAGAGAAGTTTAATTTTAGATATAAAAAAGTTATGTGCACGTTTGATTCTGAGAGAAACGGTATCAAATTGCATACACATCGCTGTTTATGACCAATTCATTTTATTAGGGTGACGATATTCATAGGACTCCTAGTTCTCTTGTCTTAATTTAGAAATCAGTATGTATTGAACAGATAGTACCAAATTAAGCAGTTGCAAAACACAAGAATATGTCTATACTCGATCAATGATGTTATATGAATTTAAGAAAGACGTAAATACAATTATTGGTATGAAAAACATTTACTATACTTATATTTTTGTACTTGAGGTTGATATTATATTATGCTTGACGTTTCGAAGTAATTCTTAACATGACGTCTTAAAAAAAAAAATAAAAGACTATTTATAGGAGTATATCCCTCCTATCGATTTTTTCCACAAAATGATCTGAGAAGTTAAAGAGTATAAAAAAACAAGTTCGTAATGTAATGGATTTATTACTGAAAATTCTCAACGCGAGAATTGATTGTAATTTTAATAAATAAATAAAAAAAAAATGTAATGGATTACAATTTTGTCTTTCAACGCTTTCAAATGAGATTGACAATTAATATAAATATCGTCAATTTCTTTTTATTCTCCCGATTATATTGTTATTTATTAATTATCATAGATTAATAATTATAGATTAATTATTATTGTTTCGAATGTTTGTCATAATTGTTTAATAAAGTACTTACGAATTTATATTTATAACATCTTTTTCTTATTGTTACTTATAAAATATTAATGTCGTATAATAATACACGTACATATATGAGAAGTATGCGGTTTCCTATGAAAATTTTCGTACTTTTTATGAAAAGTCAATTTTTATCAAAATTAAGTGCTGTAAAATTTCATTGTAAGATTAATATATATATATACCATGTCAAAATAACGAAAGCTTTGTTCTTTTATTTATATGAAATAATGTTTATATTTGCATAAGCAATTATTTTTTATTTGTATGTTAAGAAATAATTATCTTATTGTACTTCATTATTATACAATTTATTTAAATAAAAATAACCTTGTTATAAGATGTACAAGGACTTTTAATCAGTTTGATAAGTAAATATAAATACATACAATTACTGATACAATACATCACATAACAATTTTAAATAACTTATAGAAAATTTGAATGGTTTCAACGCTAGACGTATGGATACACCATAGTAAAGTGATTTAATTTTATTTACAAGACTGATACATCTTTTTTAAATCGTTTCTTCTGCTATTGTTTGTGATGTGTTCTATGATACCTTATTTGAATTTGTGACCCACTTTCTTAATGCTTGGGATGTGCCACTGAAAAGCTAGTAACTTGAATTAATTTCACGAGGGAAAACTTTTAAAAACTCGTTTCCATGTACAAAAGGCGAGGAGGTTTAACTCGTGCACTCATCTCTCATATAATACGTGCTAACACCCGTGTATTCTCTCTTTCTCTATTTTACGGGTTCTTTCATTTAATTGAGGCAAACTAGGTAAATATTTTCAGGGCATATTTTGTTACATCCACCTAGAACCTCAGATAGCCATGCGCTCTTCTTTCTCGCACTAATCTTAAGCATTGGGTATATGCATGATTTAATTTTGACCTACTTCTAGAAATTTAGGTTCTTACAATAAAAATTTGTGCAAAATTTCCAGCTTCGTAATACACTTCTACTAAATTATCTATTTCAACAAGTTCTCTACAATATTCATTACACCAATTATTTCATTCTTTTCGATATTGGCATTGTATTTATTGGACTAAACGGTACTACGTGCGAGCATTTTACTTTGTAAACGATGTTTAGAACATAAATCGTTTTAAAGAGTGCTGTTAGTGTTTAGAATATTGGCAAATAGAGTAGAATAAACTTTAACTAAATAACTTGAACTCAATAGACTTTAAATAAAGTTTACCATACATACTAATTGTCAATAATAATTTTCACGTATGAAAGGATTACGTATAAAGGAAATAAATGTAACATAGAAAAAAGTAAGATTGCGTGATGTGTGAATTGTGTTAAATAATGTTTGTACAGGTAAATTCGATGAATATGTCAGGAATTTGTTACTCGCCTGAAACATCAAATTCCAAAATTATTGACAGTATATCTATATCTTACATATACAGGGTGGTTGGTAACTGGTGGAACAAGCGGAAAGGGGGTGATTCTACGCGAAAAAAGAAGTCGAAAATATAGAATAAAATTTTTTTTTTTAATTTTTCCATCGAGACAACGATCTACAGTGAGATCCGTTATAACGAGACGCGATAAAGTGCACGCGTATCGAGCGAAAATTCAAAGTCGATTTTCTCGAAAACAAAGCCTCGAACGAAAAATTTGTATTCTATATTTTCGACTTCTTTTTTCGCGTAGAATTACCCCCTTTCCGCTTGTTACCGCTCCAGTTACCAACCACGCTGTATGTGTGATTGGTCTCAGTTGTTTCATAAATTATGTTGCTCTTAAAATTTATACTTGCTGTTAAGAATAGGAAACGTTAAACCGTTCTACCTTTAGAAATGTTCAGTACCTTTAAAAAATTGTTGCATGCAGTTATATTTAACAAGTGAAATCAAAAGTTAATATATGTGTTTTCATTCATACAAATTTTAAAAACCATACTTCCATTCTATCTTCTATTTTTCAAACGCCATTTCCTTATAATTAGTTGTTTCCACTCACTTTTTTGTCCCATCTATCGACTTAATTAACAAAGACGTTTAGTTAGAATGATCAAAATAAGATAACCTTCTATCAATAATATCGTTTTAAATTATAAAATATTGCAACTTTCTGTCCATAAATAATTAACGATAATTTAAACAACTTTCAAAAACGCTTCCTCTGGATTTTTATCAAATTACCACGCTGATTACGCCAGTGTATAAAAGGAGTAATTTGTGGCTAAACAAGTTCGAGAGAAGAGAAAGAAAAATATTTCAATTTGAAAAATGCGAATTAAGTTGGACAAGTAATTTTCATGTATATCACGTTCCTCGGAAAATATTTCCACTTCAGAGTGGATTTGTTTGTTCCTGGCGTGTGTAATATTGTAATGTTTTATCAGAGTATGAAGTACAATTATAGAGTTAATTATGTGACGATTTTTATAAGAAAATGAGATGAATGTAACATTAAAGGCATGTTTAACGCGTTTAGTACCGAATATTTTTTTAGCTCGTGAGAAAGAGGTTGACTTTAATTATATATTAACAATAGAAACATATTTCCCGAAGAGTTTTTGTAAAAAGGAAATAATGCACTAAAATTCGAGAGACCAATTTTATCGAAAACACATTTATTGTTTAATGAATTAATAATATATGTATACAATGTGCATGAACACTTAAACACCTTTTTTTACTTTTAATGATACCGCAGCATCTTTAAAGCATATAACACGTATGAATAATTGGAAAGGTAGAGTATTGTTGGAGAAAGAGATTTTGCACGCTCATTTTTTCTTAAATCTTCCAAGGTCACTACCATTTTTTGAAAGTGGAGTAACTATTCTTTTCTATCGTATTTTTTAATGTTGAAATACATTGAAATACAGTCGAGAAACAAAAATAAGTGAATAGGTAGTGAAAACAAATGGCCTTGAATATTTAATAAGTAACCTAATAGCCATAATTATATTTATACAACTTTAACAATCAATATTGTTTAAATAATTTAATCCCTTAACCTACGATTTACGTTCGAGAATGCCCGTAATATTTACGTTTGGTCCGATCATCTACTACGGGCTATACCCTTAATATTATATTTACGTTTGGCCCGATCATCGTACTACGAGCTATGTCCGTAGGTTAAGGGGCTATGTCCGTAGGTTAAGGGGTTAAAGCTATGTACAACTTTTGACCAGTAATACAACCAAAAGAGTATTCGTTATGTCAATAAAGGATCATACCTGTTAACAACAGCAAGGAATGCTTATTTAGTTGCTGTAATAAAAGTGAAGTAAAGTATAAAATGTACAGGGTGGTTGGTAACTGGTGGTACAAGCGGAAAGGGGGTGATTTTCCCCAAAAAAAGAAGTCGAAAATATAGAATAAACATTTTTTTTTTTTTAATTTTTCCATCGAGACAACGATCTACAGTGAGATCCGTTATAACGAGACGCGATAAAGTGCACGCGTACCGAGCGAAAATTCAAAGTCGATTTT
Organism: Bombus huntii; assembly: GCF_024542735.1. NCBI lineage: Eukaryota > Metazoa > Arthropoda > Insecta > Hymenoptera > Apidae > Bombus > Bombus huntii. Next base: position 25,193,074 of record NC_066238.1, read on the forward strand.
CTCGAAAACAAAGCCTCAAACGAAAAATTTTTATTCTACATTTTCGACTTCTTTTTTCGCGTAGAATCATCCCCTTTCCGCTTATACCACCAGTTACCAACCACCCTGTATATCATTCTAATAGCTGTATGTAATACACTGTGTTTGATAAATAAATATATACTATAATAAAACAAAAGAAAAAGGGAGTAAAAACAATAAAGAATTAAAAACCTCGCTTGACAATAGACATAAAATCCCAATTTTGTAGCCAGGAAGGTCACAATTTCGATTCCCACGAGAAGTCTCCTCACCTTTTGTCTGTTTCTATGTACAAACATTCAATGTACATGTACAAAAGTTCAACAGAATTAAGTAATAATGAATCTAATTTTGCGAAATATATACAGGGTGGTTGGTAACTGGTGGTACAAGCGGAACGGGGGTGATTCTACGCGAAAAAAGAAGTCGAAAATATAGAATAAAAATTTTTCGTTTGAGGCTTTATTTTCGAGAAAATCGACTTTGAATTTTCGCTCGGTACGCGTGCACTTTATCGCGTCTCGTTATAACGGATCTCACTGTAGATCGTTGTCTCGATGGAAAAATTAAAAAAAAAAAAGAATTAAAAAAAATTTTTTATTCTATATTTTCGACTTCTTTTTTCGCGTAGAATCATCCCCTTTCCGCTTGTACCACCAGTTATCAACCACCCTGTATAATAATAACGTTTGTATACCATCTTAATCTTTCACGGTGAATTACATTATTCGCGTCATGTCTGTTTCCATGATTACCTTGATATGATGTTAAATTGATATTTTATTCAAGGTCCCACACAAGTAGCTAAAGCCTGTTAAAGCTTCAAACCAATAGAAACTAGAAAAAGTTTTCGTGACGTAAAATTAAATAATGCATATGCCTGTTGTAGAACTGAAGAAGCTTAAAAAGCTTCAAAGCCACTTTTATTTTTTTCAGTTGTCCTCTATGTTCAATTCCCCGAAAAAAAATTTTTCCGCGTCTCCCTCCCTTTTATTTTTTTAATAGATATAATAACATGGTCACGTTTTAAATAATAAAAACTTATTACAAAAAAAAAAAAATGAAAACTACAATTAACAGAATAATAACAAGGTTTCGCTATACCATATACGTGCGTTACGATATGAAGCATTATTTATTTGTAGCTATTATTGTATGAAAATTAGTATTTTATTTAAAAATGTTGACGCCTCCTCCGGCAATAGTCCGCGTCTCCCAGGTTGAAAACCGCTGTACTAATCGATGCGACTTTTTATTCTCTTCTCTAATATTTTCCCTTTTCTGAATCATAAACCTCTTTCATAATAGCCAAATAACCTGCGACTTGCGTCCTTACTATGCAAGCTGATTAAAATTGATTTTCATCAATCAATTAAAAAATCCATTTAACGTGTAATCTCAAGAGATAAATCCCATAGGAAGTACTTCACTACCTGCTTCGGAATCAGGAAATAAATATTAGTTTAAATGATGTTTTAACATTAATTTTGTCAAATTTAGTATATGAAATGCCAGAAAACGAAATGCATAATCTAGTGTTTTGTGTTGCTCTGACATTTTGTAGGGAATCTTGTTACATGTTCGTTATTTGTTAACTAATTGTGAATTAATAATATATTTTTTAATTAGATTATTAATTTAATTTAATATTTGGTGAATCTCTTGCTGTAATCGTAGCAAGATGCTGTTAGATGTTCGAACTTGAAGATCAAGGTGTTTTGATTGATTTGAAGTGCAGCCATTAAGTGGAAGCGTTTAATACGCGATTGGTCGGTATAAGAGTTGATGCGTGACTAAGTAATTGCAGGGTATTTGAAGATCGACGAACTAGTCAACTGGAATATGAGACGATTGATATAACCCCATTAGATACCATAAGTTAGGATTTGAAGTGAACGAGGCAATTGCTAATTTTACTTAATTAATTACGAACATATCCTACCCAAAGGGAACTAACTGTATAATATTAAATAAAGGAAAAGTCTTTTCGTGTTTTTTAGAAAATGCTTTTAGAAATAATTGATTAAAAAGTTTATTAAACCTTTCTTGAGATGATATTGAAACACCTCAAAATTCAAGAAACTTGCAAAATCTAAAATCGATATTATTGCCTACTAATATTATTTGAACGATTCAAAGTTGAATTTACATAAAATAATTTGAGAAGATATTTTACAAAATAACTCGATGCTTTTCATTCATATAAAGTTATATAATTCCATGATATATTTTAAATTTTAAATTTATGCTTTTATAATTATAAATGGAATTTTAAATATATACTTGGGCAAATTTTATTTAAAATAATGGATTATTTCAACTTTACTTTTAATTTAGCTATGACATAGCGAAAGGAACTTTATTTGGTGTCAAAATTAAATAAATAATTAAATAATAATCTTCAACAGAATCTTCTATTTTAAATCTCTTTCAAATAAAATAACGAACATTAAATATTATTTCAAAACAACATCTAGCCAAATAAGGTAGGTGATATATTATTTAAATTATTATTTTTCAAATATAGGTGACACCCATAAAAGGGCAGTTAGGTTCCGAAAGAATGCCATGTTATGCGAATCCCTGTTATGCGAAACAAAGAATTAATGCAAAAATGGGGGTTAGGTTCCATCAGTTAACAAAAGTATATTATATTTTCATAACTATAAGGAATATTTTACTAAAAAAATTAGCAATTAATTTAAAGTATTGCGTATTAACGTGATGTATGTTAGTTGTAAAAGAGGCCATTGACTTTTTATCTGAAACGCTCTCAGTTATTATTTCGATACAGTGAACAAATCTTCAGAGTGCAAATGGTTAATACTCCACTAAAATTTTTTTTTTTTATTTAATATTTCACATTCACAATTTGTCCAATTTGGACATTTGGTAGAATTTTTTAGCTGTTTGATTATCATGTGGGTGGCTACCCCCAATGGGGTACCATCTTTGTGTTTGTTAGGATATATCCTTTATGAGATCTGCTGGGTGTTTCCTTTTTAGTCTTCTTTCTATGCTTGACTCCACTAAAATGAACTAGAAATAAATGTGGGATAGTGTGACGTCAGGGAAGGACGTGGCGTGAGGGGTAATTGTTTATTAGTGTTGTCAAAATATGTTGATGTTGTCAAGGAGTGTTGTGAGAGTTACCAAGGTATGTTGAGGGAAAAAATGAGCATGGAAAATGCTGTCAGAGTTGAATTTATCGTGGTCGTGTAAAGTTCGTTGTGTTGTTGTGACGTAGAATTAGTGAGAAACGAATACGCGAAATGCGGTATTATATTCGATTTCGTGTGAGTGCTACGATATTGTATTTATCATACTGTTTTCTATTAACTTATAATATAACATTCCTACATAAATTACAAATTTTAATATTTCTACACACACGTTTTCTCGAATGAAAAATATCAAATAACTGTGTTCGTATTTAAAAAATCTCATTGCGCACCGTTTGGTGCAAACACAGGAATTTGCCCAATTCTTGAACTGTGTATTATCTGAGTGCATATTCGTGTTGTAAGAGCACCGTGTTACACGGGAGATACCTTTATTTTATTTAAATGATTCTCATGTCTGGGTGTAATAATAATACTATGATAACATAGTAATTGTAGAATATAAACAGAATAAACGTATGAATTAAAGAAAAATATATTTTAGATAATCCCGTAAGAATTTTGTAGATACAATTTAATTTAGAAATAGCGTGTGAATTCTGAATTTGAAAAGCTATTCTGGAATCATGATCGTGAATAATGAATTAATATATTAATTTAATACTTTGTTGCATAAATGAAATGTCAGAAAGGGGACAGTAGTAATTAAACTGCGAATATTTAACTGTTTATGGAAAATTTAAACGTGGAGAGATTTAGATTCTATAAGACATAAATAAAATATATATAATATATAAAAAAATATATAAATATTCAAATATATAAAATATTGAAATTAAAGTAATGATACTATGAAATAATACTATTTCCCTCTCTGCATTTGTTATTTATAATAAATACATTTATAATAAACATATATGATTCTGGCACCCTATAAATTTAATTTAGAAGATCATATGAATATTTACTTGCATTGTTATTATATACTGTTTAAAACACAATTTAAATTTTAAATGGATAATCCTCGAGTTCGGTTCTTAATTCTACAGTATTTAATTTTAATTCCTATTGTATATTTTTCTCGATAAATGTCACGTTATCGTAAATTAAAATGAAATGCTCTAGAATTAAATAATCCGATGATGAGAACTGGAGATTAAGTATACTGTGAAGGAAAATGAACAAGCAACTTTTTGCAAATAACATTCTATTCTCATCTTTCAAGATGCGAGAAAGCTATAAAGACAAAGCACTATACATTTCCCGGAACATCATTTTATTATTCGTTAAAAATTCCCTGTCTTGCTATCGCTTCAAATAAACGACTATACATTCCGTGTCTTAGCAATCTCCTAAGGAGTAAACAAGCATAAGTCGGACATATTACGCAAGACTATAGCAAAGGAGAGCAATGCGTTTGCTTTTATCCATAAACAAAAATGAGTGTTATGCATATGGACAGAAGTAAGTTTTCCAGGTTTGAAGAGCCAGTTAGAAGAGCTTTCGTAATTCGTGTAAAAAGTCCGTATGGGCTCTTGCGAATACAGTGCACTACCAGTATCAAAGGCTGCACTTGCTTGGGAGAATTCGTACACAGGTGCACTCCTGCCATATTTCCATACCTTTTAATCACAGTTTGAGAAATTACATTGCTTCTTTAATTTTATTTCACTTTTATATAATAAACGCATATGTAAAACGGCTCACAAAGGAATACTTATAGAAACATTTAACGAATACGTTCTATGTATTGTATAAAGCATTTTGAAATTTCATTAGTCTTATAACGACATCTAACTATCTGGATTATATTCGTATTCGAAATCAATCAGAAAATATATATAGAAAGTACAGGATATTCATTGCAAACATATAAATATTTAGAAAAGGATAGTATACAGCATGAATAGACATCTTATAATTTAAGAAGAAGAAATTAAGATTTAAGTCTTAAATATATAATAAAAGTTAAAGATGATTCTATTAAATATTCAGGTTTATTGATATAATGGATTATTGGCTGCTTAAATACATTTTTGATACTGATATACATATATACTTGCATTAAATATCCCATAGTTCCTATGTATATTTTCAGATTTATATCAAATTTTATCATTTGATAGCTGAATTTCATTTAAGTGCTAATAAATTTTCAAAATGTTTCATACAAGTCACATAGGTTTCCATAAATATGAAAATATTTATGGAAAATCTATATACTTCTTGTCATAATTTATGAAACGGAATCTATATATATTCCATATTTATAAAAAAACTCCTTAATGAGGTTTAATTCAAGGTTTAATTAATTCAAAGGGTTTACAAATTCATCTTTACAAATTTTTCTATACATTCTAAATCCTTAATTTTCATAAACATATTATTTTGGCCGACGGATCGTTTCCTTGATAATCTGGATCAATTATTGTCATGTTCTCTATTAGTACAGTTTAATAATTAGAGGTATCGTTTACTATGATTCTTATAGTCACTAGTCTACATATAAATCTGAAGTACTTATTGAAAAAGCAATAATAGTTTTTACTATTTATTATATAAATTAATACATATAATTACTATTTAAATATCACTGTTTACATTGGTACCTAGTCTTTCAATCAGCTTAGAAGTAACCTTTCCTAATCTAACTTCTAATTCAAAGAAAGAATCGACGTGTCGCGTAACAAAATAGTTCTATTAAATTGGCAATTATGAATACTAATTTTACTGCTGCATACTAGCTTCTGAAAACACGTTAGTTGTCATAATATTCTATCATAGCTGCATAGTTATGATAATTATAAAAAATAAGTCATTACAGTTCGATTTAAGTAAATTATTTATTTTACAAATTTTTAATTAAAAAGTCGGTATATCCAGATTAAATTCTGCTTAAAATTTAATTGAATTTAAAAAAAGTTAAAAATTATGCTAGAGAAATATATGAAAACGAGTATAGAATGATCTCTTTGTGAAAGCGCGTCTTCCGCGTCGGTACAATGTTTAACTGTTTGAGATCAGTGACCTTCGTTAACGAGGACACGCGAAGGCTCGTCTCGTTGCTAAGAAAGGCCCTCCGCAAGGGTGTGGTAAAAATTCGGGAAAATTCCTTGAAGGCAGTGATGCGCACGGTCAATGAATCAGCCGCACATGACCTATTGTAATAGAAACAGTAAGTAGGTCAGAAGCTGCCACGGGTGGGTCAAATTTCTCTTAAAACTAGTTATTTTTTATATCTACTTTATTAGCGCCGTACTAATTATTATTTATTGAAGGAAATAAAAGTTACATCGTCAACAACAATTTATATACATAATATTTCTATTGTTATTACATAAGCGATCTAGAAGTATTTTGCAAAACTGATATAAAAGAACATTAGTATTCATCAAGCATGTTTCAAGCGGTTTCTTATTGAAACGCATAACCAAACCCATTTGAGTTAATTTAAATTCGTTTGAAAGTAAGTTTCAGTTCGAGTTAAAGCAGATTATTTTAATTTCATAATTTCAAAGTACAACAGTAGTGAAGAAAGGAAAATAGAGACTGAAAAGAACAGCAGTTTCGCGTTGAGCGTAGCTTCTGCTTGAAAAACTTTACAGAAGAACTTTCCAGTTTCATTGTCATTGTTTCGCAAGTGGATTAAAGTTTGTTTTTCTTATATCATCGTGTGTTTGTTGTAAAACGAATCTGTTGAAACATCTTGCGAGGTCTTTGCACAACTTTCACATAAATCACGCCAAAATATCCTAATAATAATACAATCAAATATAAAAGTTGCGTTAATTATCATCACATTTGATCATTTATTTTGTATTAATAGCAATAATTCTTCATTAATACCTTTGCTTTGGAAAAATTATAGTAGTATTTATTTTACTGCTAATAAATTCTTATAGATAAATTATATATACGTTGTTTTTTATATTTTACTGAAAAATTTTCTCATTTTGTATATTTTTCAATCCTTGTTGTTACCATGGATGTCTGAAAATTTATTAATTGCATTTCCTCCATAGAATATATTTATCCAATTTATTTATCAATTAGTACATTTAATAATGTATATTAATCATTAGAGTATATTTTTTTAATTTATTTACTATTTACAATAATTATTCAACAAGAATAGTTTGGAAATTAAATTAAAAAAAAAAAAACGGTGGTACATGACAACATACTCCAATATCTAGTTCATAAAGTAAGGATCTCCTACTCAGTGGTGGGTACAGTTTATTTTTATTTAAATTCTTTATTAGATCAACTCTGTGGAAACTGAACAAGGGATATTGTCAAAATATAGGATTTAGATCCTGCTTTCCGAAATTACAACTGCATTTTGCACTACTTATAATTGCAGCACGTGAAGGAGACGCAGAAAGGTTGTAATGATCTGACTTCTGATACACCTGATACACCGATTGATAATAACGACAAACTCTTGTAAGAGATCTTTACTTCCGAACTATGATTTATTATCGTCTTTAAAATAATATTGAACGTATTCTTTACTCCTTTTTCTGCCCTTCCTTCCCTTTTATTTGTGTTTTTATTTATTCCTTCGTATTTAAATTACATTCGTACTTGAACGATTCACGAAAATCAGTAAATGGAATACAACTACAGTTATCCGTTTGCTCTGTAGTTGCTATTTTAACCAGAGTACCGTCTTCTTCGTTATCGCTTAATCGACCTATATGTGATGGAATCCAGTAAAATTCTAAATTACTATTGTATTATTTGCGGTCTTTTGTCATAGTTCTGTTAATTCTTATAATTCTTATAATTAAAGAGGACCTTGACCAGGAAACTATTGCACAAAAATATAGCACGATCCCTGGTAAGAGGCAGTTTTGATTCTGTTAATAAAATGTTCCTTTTCGTTAAAAATATTTTTCTGCAATCAATACGTGTACGTAAACTTCACAGTATTCAAGGCCTTTATACACTTTTTTTATACATGATACAAATGAGGTATAAAAGCCATTGTATAAACAAAATTTATACCTAAAAGTCGAGTGGAGTTGATAGATTTAATGAAGTGCTCCTCGATTTTGATTTCACCTCGAGCCCAAGCTCATTATCACAAATCTCGAACAGATACAATCGGATTGAATGACGACAATTGCTTAATGACGGCTGTGGTAGAATCTAGATTAAAGTGTTAAGGGATTTTCCCAAAATTCCAAAGGGAAGGCTCCTTTCATCTCCGACATACGTATACAGGGTGGTTGATAACTGGTGGTACAAGCGGAAAGGGGGAGATTCTACCCGAAAAAAAGTCGAAAATATAGAATAGAATTTTTTTTTTTTTTAATTTTTCCATCGAGACAACAATCTACAGTGAGATCTGTTATAACGAGATGCGATAAAGTGCACGCGTACCGAGCGAAAATTCAAAGTCGATTTTCTCGAAAACAAAGCCTCAAACGAAAAATTGTTATCCTATATTTTCGACTTCTTTTTTCGCGTAGAATCACCCCCTTTCCGCTTGTACCACCAATTAACAACCACCCTGTATATGAAGATATTAGTTATAATATATTATACGTTAGACGAATATATTTGTCAAAATGAAAAAATGTAACCATTGATAATTATGTAAAAGGTTAGTGGTATAAAGGATAATTGTATCAAAGTGTTTATAATTGATAAAGGTATAATTAGGCAATTACCAATTATGTAAATAATTAATTTTCATAATACAATTTGCTAATTAGATAATTACATAATAAAGTTTGTTCGTAATACAATTCGAAGAGCAATTCATTTGTTTAATTATATTATTCGATGCTTACCATATCACAGAGCAGTAATCCATGCCATGTTCTTGCTTTGCATTTTTATGAATGTTTCTAGGTGATTTTGCAGTAGCTTGACTTCTTTTTATGTGTAAAAATTGTTTTTCAAGAGATAGAGCTTTTGGAGCATCCTCGGTCAATCTTTCGAAGTTAAAGCAGAACCTCTCATTTACATGAACCCTGCTTATTTTCATCTAAGTGAAATTCTGATTATGTTCTACGAAACACCTGCATCAGCAGTTTTTTCTTTGACATAATCAATAATATTTATTTATTTATGTATTCTTACTTTACAGTATTTCATTTTATTACATGTTTTCTTGCAGTATCTCTTAGTTGTAGAAAAAGATATCAAAATTAAATATGTACTATATAGATCTATCTATCATTTCCTTTTCATATGGTGGCTTTGTTAGACCTAAACACTAGATTTAATTAGATATTTATATAAAGTAATATTTACTTATTTACAACACTTACTTATAAATTATACTTATCTATAATAAGTATTAACTTATTATAAATATTTAGCCATGTCACTGCGCCACGCCAGAAAAAATTACTGGAAATTCTCAATGCGAGAATTGATTGTAAATACTAATTAATAAATAAATAAATAAAAAAAAAATATGATGGCTTTTCTATCATCTTATGAATTTTCAGGGGTTTAGCTTTACAACAGTTACTTTTATTGATTTAATTCTGTAGCTGTTAATAATAAGATTTATAAAAATGTATTTGATAATTAAAGTGATTAAATGAACTATTAAATTAATAATACAAGAATGAGATAAACTGTGTATAAACGGATACACATTTCTTCTATTATATGGGAATACGTGATATTCTGTTGAAAGATATAAAGCTCACTCATATTTCACTCTATCAACCATCGTTGATTAAGATTTAGGATATTGGGCAGGAAATCAACAGATTCAATTACTAGATTGAAAAACTTGATTTCCTGATTTATCTGATACTCGCTTCAATTAAATGAAATCGATCGATTAAGGAATTTAAGATACCGAGATATCTGCTACGTCATCTATATTAATACTATATTACTTATTTAATTACATCCTTATAAAAAACTACAAGAATCATGTTTGATATTTTTACTTTGAAATGACGTTTCTTCGCCGAAAATATTTCATAGTTCTATCAACATTATTATTTACATTATATAATTATTCTTATTATTATATAAAAATTATTACGGTACAGTCAAAGAGTCGCTTCTAAGAATCCTATACCCTATGAATAACATTATCCTAAAACTTGTAATAAGTGCGTTTCATATAAGTTTCATCTTGCCTTACTAAAATCCAGCGAAATGTTACTTTGGTGATTTTGGTGTAGGATGTGTAGGGTGCCAGAGTAATACTAGGTGGTGTTCAACAGTATATTTATTAACAATCGTTACTTTTCGACTCTTTCGTACAGTTCTCAATTCCTACTGACCATTCTCCCTTCTCGGTTACAACTCAACTGTTTTCTTGATCCGATTCGTTTCTTTTTGTCGCCCCTCAATATCCCCACTACGCACGCGTTCGTTAGGCGTTATTGCCGCGTACGCTTTCTTGCAAATATACGGGAGAAGGCCCGTGAAGATATCGATGACTCATTAGGCCTGTCGGTACTTATGCTTCGATGATACTTGTACCGACGAAACGTTGGAAAGTTTCGTTGTTGAGTGCCGCTACATTACTAAAAGACAGAAGATATCGCCAAGAAATGCAGTATCGCCAAGAAACCCCGTCGATACTAATCTTTTTATCGCCTTCAATTTAAAATCTTACGATTCGCACTCTTCTGCCTAGAAATCCCTGTATTATAAATTAAATTAAACGTAAAGCAAATGAAATATCATTTTCCCGACAATTTACCTGGAATTTTAAAATTATCTCTCTGTAAAACATCAAAAATATGATTTATTCTATTTTTCTTCTGTGGTTTCCAAATGTTAATGGTTGAACCTGTAAAAATCTACGTCAATTTACCAGAAATTGGTTCTTTAACAGATGCGGTCTCTTTTCATAGTTGAACAGCATTGTAAGCAATGAAGAAACAAATTCGCCATGATCAGTGATTTGAGTCAACGAAAACACAAAAGGGAATTGAAAGAGTGCAGATAAAATCCCCCAAAAAGAAGAGAAAGCAAAACCCTAGAGCGGTCCAATTAAATTAATTGCTATGTCAATTACAAGCCCTTGTCTCACCAAAGTCGTCATCAGCTCGTATCTCGTGCTACGTCGTGCATGTATTTTATCTTTTTCCTGCTCCGCCTTTTTTTACTTTTTCCTTTTTGTGCGAAGAGTTATTTGTACGTAGCTAAATTGCTGTGAAATGTCACGATGATTAAATTGTGATCGCAAGTTGCTTTCACCGTCCCCGTTACAATTCATTTTTGCTACTTTTACTTTCCTTCCTTTTAAATCATTGTTGATTCTTCTAACGTATACATATAGAGTTAAAGACTTGGAAACCCGGTGTCATTTGAAGGCATATAAATGAAAAGTATTTCTATTTGACGAAGATGCGGAAGGAATAAAGTATCTAATAAAATTCAATAAAAATATTTATTCAAATATTTTGTTAGTCAACAACATATGTATGTATATATATGAAGTTAAAGCGGTGTTTGGTGACGTGATGTCATTCGAAAGTATGCAAGTTGAAAATAATTATCTCGAGAAAATAAAGAAGAAACAGATCAATGAATAAAATTTGATAAAAGCTTAAGAAATAAAATTTTAGAAAAAATTGGAATAATAATTTTAAGAGAAAAAGAACATTTTTGATATTCGTTCATTGCAAAAACTGCGTTACAGATTTATGAGTATAGTTGGACATATATGGAAAAGTTTTTGAGCAAGTTCTTAAATTTTGCATAAGTTCTACATAAACCTGTTCCATAGATTATGTAACTATAGAATAGAAACGTTACACTTGTGCAGACAGCAGCCTGTATATTTATTATTTGATATATATTATTTCCAATTCTCACAATTATACATATACATTTTTAAAGCTTTAATGATTGTTAAAAAATATACGATTCAACGTTAAAATATTACTTAAAATTACAATTATAAGTATTAAACATAGATATGTAAGTATCGTAATAGCTATGCTTTAAATTAAATCAAATTTATGATTTTAGACAGTGAACCTTATATTTATAAATATTAAATATCTTGTAAGCAATAGAATTTCTAATAGGAGTTAGAACGACAATATTATAAAGATGTAATAAGAAAATTAATAAATTTTTATAATTACTAATTCCTGATGCTCGTACTTTTGTAATTTCCATTAAAAGAAATATAATGTCAAAATAATTCAGCAGGGAAGCTAACCTGTTAAAGTATATGTGATATTTAATATAAAAAATGTAAAAATAAATTTGTATTACTAATAATTTGTTTAATACTTGATATAGACCTAAATAAAAATGAAAAACAGAATTCATTGCGTTGAAATTAAGATTGAGTAAATTCGAATAAATAAATTGGATTTATTATCATTGATATTGATACAATATAATTTAAATACATTTAATATCAACACGTATAAAACGACTACCAAATCATATTAAATGCTCTATTAAAATAAATATATATTGGATATAAATATTATACTGGAATCGATGTATACTTGTCACGAAACTTTTGGGTTTTACTGATTGACTATGTTGTATATTTCTATGATCGCAGATACGATTTTCAGAGCTTACAATACTAACAAAAACCAGGATTCTGTAGCGGCACATGAGTCAGAGGACAATACAAATTTTGCCTCGGAATATCAAGACCGTTAAGTTACAAGTAATGTAAGAACAAACAAACTCCGGGCAAAACAATGTCACCGCTACATGCAACCATCGAATGAAGACGAATTTGAATTTTCCGACTCTCCCCCGACCAGTATAAATAAACGGACGCGTTCGCGAGCGACACAGTACATATGAGTTACAGTCAGTCGTCGATCAGTTATCAACCAGTTATCAACGAATTATCAGCGACCTAATTAACGAGTCATTAGCGATCCTATTTTACGACTTATACACTGTCTTAGCGAATCGGTTAGTACGAGCGTCTTTGCGAACGCTATCTCTATACTAATTTATCATTTTAAATACAGGGTGGTTGGTAACTGGTGGTACAAGCGGAAAGGGGGTGATTCTACGCGAAAAAAGAAGTCGAAAATATAGAATAAAAACTTTTCGTTTGAGGCTTTGTTTTCGAGAAAATCGACTTTGAATTTTCGCTCGGTGCGCGTGCACTTTATCGCGTCTCGTTATAACGGATCTCACTGTAGATCGTTGTCTCGATGGAAAAATTTCTAAAAAAAGAAAAAATTTTTACTCTATACTTTTGACTTCTTCTTTCGCGTAGAATCACCCCCTTTCCGCTTGCACCCCCGGTTACCAACCACCCTGTATATTCGACGGTTTCAACAACGAGCAATCCCGTCCATTCAATCTCACCGACCAACCATCCTCTACACATAAACCTCTACAATTCATTTGTAATAAAATTACATTACTTCATTCGTGTAATGTATTGTCATTACCACCTAATGGCAAAATCGGCAATCACTTAGTTGCCAAGCCAATAAATATTTTGCATATTAATTTTATAAATCAGCGAGACTTACTCATTAACTGCGCGATACATACATCTGAAACCATTTGAAAAATTTTACAGCATGATATATACGTCGTTGAATGAGATGTTCGAAATGAACGTTGGGAATAGTAATTTGAAATAATGAATCGTCATTCATTAACATTTGTTTATGCGATATAAATGAAGTACATCTCCAATATAAATGAACAATTTTACACGACTAAAATTATTTCTGTCTATAGATCTGAATCAGACTTTCTCGTTATGCATTATTGGCTGTAGTATCATATACATATGATAATTCGATTTTTAATTTCTTTTTGAGAGATTTTTCAAATATATATTTTAATTTAATATAGAATATTCAATATAACATATATAAATGTATATGTACACTTTTTGTAGGTATATTTCATATACATATATTTAATTATTTAGTATTCAAATAATATATTAAAAGTTGATACTTCAATAGTAGCAAGATATTTTTTGTATAACGCTGTAGTTAGGGTATTAGGTTCCCAAGAAATATCTATTATACGAACCCGTGTTAAGTACACGTAACAAAGAATTGATAAAAGAAATAAGGTTAAGATTCACGAATTAACAAAAGTATATTATTTTCTTCTCATAATTAAGAGAAATATGTTTATTAAAACAATCAATAATTAAATAAAAGCGTTACATATTAGTGTTACCACGCATGAGGTAATGTGAAACTAACATGTAATACTTTTGTTTAACTATACAGAAGCGGGCATGGCATTGAATGATTTTCAAATCCCACCTTGTGGGAATCGTTTAACCCTCTCCCCCATATTGTTTTCGTGTCGCATGTGATGTTATCGATTGAGTATAGTGCTGGTAGTATTGATTTGAATTAAAACTAATGTCTTGTGTAAAATTATAAATAAAATATAGAACAAAATATTCTATAATCAAAAATCATAATACAGAATTTTATTTCTTTATAATATTGTAGAAAATACTACATGCTATCAAAATAATAAATTACTCTATTGTAATAATTGAATGATTCGTTTAATTAATTTCAAATAAAATTGTAATTTCATATGTCTGAAACATAAAATTGTGAACTTTTTAATGTTTCCTATCTTCGTCTTTATATCCTCAAATCAATTATTAATTACGTATGATCAGATATACGTAGTCTGACTTATAAACTCCCAATCAAGACCTCCAAACAGAGACCAACGAAAACAGCAAAAGATCATCAACATCTAACTTTTGTAAATAAATAAATACATGGATCAAATATTCGATCTCCACAAATATACCAAAACTAAGGCTCAAAACAAACAACGCGATTTAAAACTAAAACTTAATAATAACATTTAAAACTAACGACCTAATTTGAAACTGAAACTTCAAAGTGAAGCTTAAAACTAAGATTTAAAATTAGGCATTAGAACTTGGACTTAAAACCAAGGCTTGAAACTTAGATTTAAAATTAAGGCTTAAAACTAAAGTTTAAAAATAACAATAAAACGTGAAACGTAGAATAAGTCCCTCATTGTCCCTCGCCGTCTAATGATGAGCCATAAAATTAGCTGTATCTAAATCTTACCTCTCTAACCTACTTGAATTAAAGTACATTAGATCGTAGCCCTACTGGCAACATTTTATATCAAAGACTTTATCTTGGAGCGAAATTTAAAAAATTAAAGCTGTAAACACTTTGTTAAATCAATTGTCCTATTTAATAATGTATTATTTAAAATTAGGAATAATTTATTATTTAAAAGGATTAGATAATGGAGCTTTTAACTTTTTGCTTTAAATTAAATTGCTTTAAATAAAAAATGTACGTTTGCAGAAAAAGCGCGTACAATGAACTTAGCCTAGATATATTTAACTTAAAATTAATTAAAACCAAAACATACACATCCGTCACTGTCCTTGCAATATTCCACGACATCCCACGACGGATCCTAATAATTTAGTAAGGTGTATCTATCTTATGATTGATTAAAGCTAAGAGGCATGCATCCCACGTTGGCTGTCTATGCTGAGAGTTAAAGCTACAATAAAATATTAAATAACATCAGGTAACATATGTCTCCCACAGAACGATTATATGGATTTTTACAAATTTAAAAGTAAGCATTACATACATCCATCTCCCACAGAATTATCACACAGATTATTACAAAGATCATTGAAACTAATTAATTAATACTAAGATGTAGCTATTCCACTGTATGTGTACACATGCGTGAAGTGTAATTTAATTGTCACGAATTGATGGTATTTTTTTAAGTTAATAGTAGGATTCTTTTCAATTAACTATAACGTTGTTACACATTAATAATAATTAATGCAAATGCATAATAACAAATTGTTATACATTAATGGTGTAATTTTTATAAATTAAGAGTAGAATTGTTCTGAATTAATGGCATAAGTATTATAAATTAATGAATTCAATGTTATAAATTAACGACTTCTGTGGTATAAATTAATAACGTAAATATGCAAACTAATGGTTTAAATGTCATAAATTAATAATTATTAATATGTAAGTAATTATGTATATAAATAAATTAAATAATAAATTAAATTTATATAAATTATGTATATAAATAAATTATATGTAATAAATTATTAATATGTAAGTAAACGTTTTTTTTCGATCTTCACGGTGCGGAAGTGAAGCAAAAATGGGCCCGCGTGCGAGCAGATGAGCATTATACGTAGTTAGATTAGACATACCGTTGACAACGTCCCGGAAGGTTGTTCGTCAAGTGCGACTGACAACGCGCGATGTTTCTCGATCTCATGAAAAGTGATATTTCTATCATAACACAATCAAATTGTGTATTTTTAATTTGTATTGTAAACTGGTACCATTACCAATTTGTTGCAATAATGATTTTTATAATTTTCATATCTTTTACAAGCTAAAACTAAATTTACATTTTCATGGTGCTAGTTTTTTACTTCGGATTGTGTCAATCTATTAAGTACTACAACAAAAATATTTTACTTTATGACAGAAATAATTGTGCTATAATATGCTATTAAAATAATAAATACTATAAAGTTGACCAGTGATGAAGAATGTTCACCCATCCCAAGGGGAGAAGAATTTACATATATAATATTTCAATTTATAATAATTACAAATTTTTCGAAATTTTCTTACTATATGTCGGAGATGTAGGGACATCGGATCTTTCTTTTGGAATTTTGGGAAGATCCCCGATACTTTGGTCTAAACTATTTATTATAGCTGTATCTAAATAATAGAACTTGGAAGTAGTTGTTGTGATACGATCTGATTATGTTTGCCCGAGATTTGTGACAGTGGGCTTGGGCTCGAGGTGACACAACTAATCGCTGAACGTAGCCACGGTCACGGGATGAACGTTTTTACTTAACAGTAAAAGTACCAATATTGAGGGACACACGCTGTATTAACAAACAAGCCCCGGGCAGGGGCAATGTCGACTCTACGCGGGTCTGCCTAGTAACGGCGCCTGGAATTTTGTTGATATCCCTGGTCAATATGTAATTGACAAATGTGATTACATCAGTCTTTTATTCTTGTAATCACCTTGGAGAGTTTACACATATCGTCTTGTCTGTTAGTCAGAATGATACCGAGCGTCACAGCTAACGTCACTTTGTGTTTCAAAATATATTCTATTGAACAAAGAGTTTTCCCCGTTGACCGTGGATTCGTTGTTGAACCTAACAACATTGTCTTTACATTAGGAGTGTCTAATTACCACGATTAATTGTTAAACCCTGTTAAATCAACACTTGTACATATAATTGTAAATATAATCTCCATTGAACAACTACGATGGCTTGTCCTAATGAAGATACGCAACGCGACCCAAAGACTAACGCCAACCCGACAAACCCGACATATATTTGTGATTTTTACGATCCATCATAATATTTTATAACAAGTTCTAAATTTTCTTAAGTTGAGTGTATGCATACACCATTGTTCAATAATTAATTATTAAATATATAAAGCTAATATGTTTTCACACATACCTCACATAACTCTGTTTTACTTTTTAATATTGGATTACGTCACAGTATTGTTTCAGTTCAACTATTCATTTAATTACTCACTTTATTTTATTTAATAATGTCTGTAATTTCTATTTAATATGCATGTAGAATCTCGTTAATTTGAAAATCCTGCCACAAATGCTTACTGTGTAAGTAATCTGTCGTTCATATAATAGTATTTCACGCTCAGATAAATGAATTCAATGAAGTTTATTTAATCGAGCATTAACTAAAGTTCTGTTTGAATAAAGGGAGCGCCTTCAAACGGATCGGATAATCAAAGGCTAAGGATATCCCTACTGTTTGACATAATTACAATCGTCGCGACACAACCTTGTAAATTATAGAGGGCGTGAAATGCACTGTAATATTTTTCGGTATTTCAGAACATGAGACACGGAATTCCATTTAATGTCACGTCTATCCTGTTCTTAGTCAATAGTATTACAAAGTGTTTTCTTTTTCGTTGTTACGTCCTATTACCCTCTACATAAACCAGAATCCATCCCTTGGTCGAGACACGCACCAGTTGTACAAATATAATTAGTTGGACCGCAATAATCCTAAGGAACTGTCATAAAATTAAGCATTTTTACTTTACCGTCAAGGCCCTTAATGGCTATAAAACATCGTTCAAGTCGAGAAGTCCCTTAGTGTTATTATTCAATCCAGTAAAAAATAAAAAAAGTTTTCCCCATGTTCAAACAGCATACATTTCAACTTGTTAGTCATCTCTTCACCTTATATTCTTCGAGGGAAAGTTGTTGCAATAAAGTGTATATTTAACCTGTTAATTCAGTATTATAATCATTTCAACCACCCCTATTATCTTAATCGAAATAGGGGATCGGCTGATTCGTGGCATCGATCATCGTACCGTAACGAGAATTTACGACTCTCGCTGGTGCGCTCTACCGCGACCGCGTCTCTCCGCCAACGGTCGAACATTCGTCTCTGCTAAATATCATTAAACGAGGTTGTTTTCTTTTCAGCAAAGTATCCTCATCTACTAAGCTTTGTCAATTTATGGAGGATTTCATACCTTAACCCCTTCCCGTACTTTATCGAGTCAGACTCGCGATGAAGATTTTGGCTCAAACATAAATATCGCCAATCTGACTCGCGACCAGATACTTGGGCCAAACGTAAACATAACAAGGCGAGCTCGCGGACTGTTTTTTTGCCCGTTACGATCGTCACTGAATATTAGTTCCTGTCAGTGCCTCATGACAGTTAGTCACGATTCTTATCGCTGCTGTTACGAAGCAGTTCAATTATTAAAATTTAAAAAGCCCCTTCAAAATGGAAGATACAAAAGTGTTAAATGAAGACAGTGATAACGAATCCTCTGATAGTGACGTGATTATGCCAGTCGCAAAGCGTATAAGGCGTATGATTATACATGAGAGTAGCGAAGAGGAAAGTACGACACGACAATCATGGATTTGGCAAAAAGTAAAAAACATACCAATAGCTTGGAAGTATTCTGAACATCATGGAACAAAAGCGTCTGTCTTAAATAATGTAAACGACGATCCAAGAATACCAGTCCCATTCTTTATTACATTTGATAACAAGTTTTGTGAAGTATTGCGACTGTTTACGAGCATCAGTCTGGTCTGTTTAGCGCGCGTCGATGTTTACCGCTTGGGCCCGAGTTTCGTCGAACTAAATGGCACGGGAAGCGGTTAATTTCATTACGACCTTATGCCTTAAGTATTGTGACATCAATCGATACCGCTATATTTTCGCCATTTAACGAAATAATTGAAATGTTATACTGTCTCTTATGGTTTAACGATAAAATGAATGCGAAATGGATATAAGCAAATGAAAATTTGTTCTCGAAATCGGTGACGAGAGCATGGAGAGACTCATCAATCTGATGATCGAGCATTGGGCGAATAGGCACTAACGGCGGAGAAAGAGTTTTGACATTTCTTAATTTATTTCAGAATTTCTTACTTTACTCTATTAATATTTATTATTATTATTTCTTATTTGTTTATTATTAGTGTATTAATATGCTATTAATATATTACTTTATTTTTGAATCATTAGTTAGTATCAGTGATAGTGTCAGTGTTCTAACGCTATGTCTATATAGAAGAAATGAGCCGGAGGGAAACAAATATAGTGCACGAATACTTTAATTATGATTCAAGATATGATTATTACTATTAATTATTAATAATTATTAATAATAATTATAATATTATAATAATATTATAATAATAATTATAATATAATATATTATTAACAATTATTAATAATAATTTATTATTATTCTATGAGTTATATTTGCATACTTTTAGAAAAAGCACGACATTAATTTATTGTCACATTTATCTTTGAACTATCCTATTGAATTTATATCAGTCATGTTTGGCAATCAAAAGCGAAAAATAGAGCAACCACTAGGTTCTAATAATAGGAATAAACGCATTCAGCAAGGCGTGTAGAACGAATGCGTAAATCTAATGACAATTCATCGGCGGCCTTTCAGTTCAATTAATGATACCGCTTTTCATAATATTATCAATATAGTTTCGTCATGTTCAAATTCAAATTTAAATATTTCTTCAAAAGAAGTATGTAATGCTGTTATTACGACAGCAAACTTGTATCATAATCGACTTAGGGAGAAACTCAATAGCAAATTATTGGCATGACGCTGCGATCTGTATCAATCGTTCATTTTTAAGTATAAATGTACAATACATGGAAGGAATAAAACTTGTTTTAAAAACTCTAGCAGGAAAAAGAAATTTACAACAGATATACTGCTTTAAATATAAAATAAATTTTCAAAAATGTCCTTATTTATAGAATATTTACGCATCAGATGTGTTATAACTGATAACGGCTCGAACATGATTAAGCTCGTAAAACTTATAGATTTACTTAGAATATTTTAATAGCAAACACGATAGATGATACGATGATAGTAATTTATTACATATTGACGTAATAATATAATTTTCACCATCAGGTGACAAACAAGTCACTTTATATTTTGAAGATAAAAACGAAAATACTAAAAAATTGAAATGTCAAGTTAGATTTATTCGTTGTGCAGTTCATACAATCCAGTTAACTGTCTCAGATGTTTTGAAAGAGGAAAAAGCTGCAGCTATAATAAATGAGGACAGAGGAGTGTGCAAACAGTTAGAAGCAACAAGAGTAAAAAGCGTATTAAATGCAAAAGAGAAAGCCAATAATAGATTGTCCTACACGCTGGCACTGAACATTGGATATGTTGGAACATCTTTTAGAATTAAAAAAATGCTGCCATGAATCAAATAAAGACCAACATTTACATCCACTGACATGGTTATAAGCTGACGATTTAGCGTGTTCTCTAATCCCAGCACGTATTCCAACAAAAAATATACTACTAAAGTTAAAATAACTTGTGATTAGAGACTTTTATCGAACGTGATCATAATGTAAATTGGAATTTGCCAGGACCAAATATCGTTGGCATGTGGCCTTGTTGAAGCGATGATAAGTCGAGAAAAGAATCTCTTTAATAATGATGTCTTCTTAAGAGAGACTTTTCATTTCACGTAGTATTAACGCAAGCACAAATAATATAATGTAATAACCATTTAATACATACTTGGTAATACAAAGAAAAATATTAAAAGAACATCAAATGTCGCGTAGTAACCATGCACCGAATATTTTAACTGTATGTGAAAATAAATATGAGGTAGTCGATGTCGAAGAAATGTCAAGGGAATTAAATAAGAAAAAACACGCTGATAATATTCCTCTACACAGCTTACACGTTATGAGCATGATGGGAAAATTTGTAGAATGTTTGGATTCGAAAGAAAATATTTTAAAATTTTGACACAAAAACAAAAATAATATGCCAGAATTGTACGAATTAGCTAAGATAGCTTTTCCAGTACTTCAATGTGAGTTAGTATCAAGAGATTATTCTCTTCTTTGAGATATACTTATTTACAGAATAATTTAACCCCTTAACCTACGATTTATTTTCGAGAATTTTGGACCGATTTACGTTTGGTCCGACCATCTACGGGCTATGCCCGTATTATTTACGTTTGGCCCGATCATCGTACTACGGGCTATGCCCGTAGTTGTAGGTTAAGGGGTTAACTAGTGATGTTTCGACGATATTTTAGTACTTCGAGCTGATATCAAAGAGGTAAATTTATAGATTAAAATTATTAAAATATCTTAATTACTTAATAATTTATTTCAATTAAAAATGTAAAGACAAAAATTCATCACCAACTGTGTTTCTCGTGTACTCTACACTTTCTTTTAAATTGGTATCTAAGTTGTTTTACTTAATACAATTGAGGATATATTTAAGAAAACTGTGACTAACATGTAGCCCTAAGAATACAGTAATCGATCTTAAAAAAAGAGAATTTAAAGAAAGAGAAAAACCTTTTCCAACATTTTTACAGTGATCAGACAAAAGTTTGATTTTTTAATAAAAAGTTATCTCGCGAATTGATTGTTATGATCAATCAGTGCACAGCTAATCATTACAATTTTGCTGCGTCTCTCGCTCGAGTTCGCATAGTTAACGATCCGAAATGTTCATGCACATATAGCTATCAAGATATTGACCATATTGTATGGCAATATCCCTTGCTTGGCATCCGAAGAATGAAATTGGTTTTACAACTTCTGGAACTGAAGTTATAAGTACGCTGAATATGACTGTTCTACTTGCCAAATCAAATGTACCTATGTGTCTGGTCGTTTCTCAAAGACTGTATTATCAAAACGTAAGTCTACATATGTACATCAAACATTCCATAATTGCACAAAAAGATCCTCTGCATAATTGAAGAGTCGTCAACCCCGCTGCAGAGGGGAGATTCCACTGACGCACCAAAAAGTTCGACGACCCGCTGCGATCGAACAGCGTAACACGATCCAATGACAGATATCGCTGAGGCAATGAATCTAGGTACTAATCCAAAACTAAAAGTCTTTTATTTTGCCTCTTTTCAAATGAATCTTTTATTATCGTATTTGCGAGATCTACCTAATTAAAATGAGACTAAACATGATATAATTTGGATTATATTTACTTATTGATATTTATTTAATTATCGTTTATTAAGTAAGCAAATATGCTTCAAATTAAATCGTGTTTGGTGTTATTTTAATCAGGAAAATGTAAGAAACGTATTGGTAAAAGTTTTATTCATCACAAATGAAAAATAAAAAATTTTGATTTTTGAAGTAAAAGGTCTTAGCTTGTTGCGACCCTCTAATGTTTGCTGAACGCTTTGACTCTCAGTCGCTAGATTTTTCACTTGCGTTGTCCTTTTCTACATCGAGCATATCTAAGATCGCAATTTCGAGTAATAGAATTATTACATAGATATATTATTGCAGCAATAGAAGTGTTGCATGTTTGCAATATTTGGATCCCGATATTTAAATTATCATATATTAAATTATAATTATCGAACATTTCCTGTGTATACATTTGCAATGTATAGCGAATAAATCCACACAAAATCTGAAAGCTTAAATATAAACAAAAAATTAAGGGTATCTTAAAATACCGTAAGAATGTAATTAAAAATACTTTATAAATTAGAAACGATGAAATACGAAACCAAAGTAATTATCGATAAAAGTATATACTAAAATGTATACTAATATGCAGTTATTTTTGTATAAATATACGGGGTGGTTGGTAACTGGTGGTACAAGCGGAAAGGGGGTGATTCTACGCGAAAGAAGAAGTCGAAAGTATAGAATAAAAATTTTTTCTTTTTTTTAATTTTTCCATCGAGACAACGATCTACAGTGAGATCCGTTATAACGTATCGCACGTGCACCGAGCGAAAATTCAAAGTCGATTTTCTCGAAAACAAAGCCTCAAACGAAAAATTTGTATTCTATATTTTCGACATCTTTTTTCGCGTAGAATCCTGTATACCAACCACCCTGTATAACCAGTATCTTTATATAATAGGTTTAACTCTATAAGATCTATAAAAGTATTATCGGAAAATTTTTACCCACCATATAACAAAAAAAAAAAGAAAAAAAGATTTATTTCTGTTCTCGGTAATATATTGGTTTTGGTACTTAACGTATTTCGATACGGTATCGATTTCGGTATAGTTTTGTCAATGTATATGTAGTCTTGTGATATGAAAGCTGAAAGCTATGTCAGGTTCTGTTCCGCGTCTCTACTTCCATTTTTGTATATTTATATTTAGAGAATATCTGAGCGATCGTTAATTGTTAGTTACGACATAAATTATAATAAGGCGGCTCTGTCTTTGTAACTAGTTCTTCGTGGATTATTTTGATGGGTCCAGTCCTTAGGCGAGACACTATGATCCTTTTCTTAATCGGTAGATTTAAGGATTGCGGCATCTCTCGCTGTAACGTCGGCCTTTTCATTATCTGGTATTCTTTGGTAAGCAGGGATCCAAATGATGCTTACATTGCTATTTGAAAAATCGGAATGGAACTGCTATATGTTGATGTTCATTTACTTACATACGTGTTCATTAGAACTTTGTTTGTGCTCTTGGAGTCTATATAAATGAAAAAGTTTGTAATGTTGTTGATGGTGGCATGTTTGCAGAGTACCCCATCAATGATGATCAACTGATTAGTCTAGTTTTGGGTGAAGAAGAGATAGTTGCTATTGAGCTGTGGGAATCAGTTTCTGTATTCCGCTATATCTTTTGTATTTTTAGGATGTTCGGCAAGGTTGGTGATTGGGAAATTTTACAATCCAAGGGACTTTTTTTGTTTGTCTTCGTTCGATGATAGGAAACATTACGATATTTAGTAATATAGTATCGTGAAAAAAAGGGCCTAATTGGAGATCGATCGAGTCATGAAAACAGTGTCGTTTGCCCTTCAATTGTTAGTTTACATGGAAGGAAACCTATGTGACTAAGGTCACCTAGTTCTCGCAGAGCATGGGCGTGGTGAGATTTAAGAAAAAAGAAAAGAACGCTAGAGAAGAAGGACGATTTTGGGTTCAAAGAGCGTTGACCGAGAGGTCAGAGTATGCGAATCGAGAAATGAGTGTGAATCGAGAGTTAGAGTTAGTCGAGAAGTCGAGGAGTAGAGTTGTTAGCGTTGTTGAAAGATAGAGTTGTTAGCGTTGTTGAGTTGCGAGAGTTGTTTGCGATAAAGTACGATTTTTGTATTTAGTTCCAGTTAAACAACCATCGTTTTCTGTCTAATTAATATCTGTACAGTCAATTTATTGTAAATCAATTGTAAATAGTCGGGGAAAAAAATTTCCCCGATACTACAGTAATTGTAAGATTTTGGAGAGTCTGACATAGAAGAGAGAAGGTAGTTTGATGGGTTTGTTATTGTAGAGTTATCTGTGTCTGTTGGAAAAGATATAAATATAAACAGGATTGTTTGGGGTGGTGGAGATTTTTAGTATTTAAGATTTAGCAGGTACGGTATACACCTGTCACCTGGCTAATTTTAGTGCTACATGACGGTTGAATCATAGCTGAGTTCGAAACGAATTAATACTCTATATATGTACGTTTCTAAAGGAAATCTCTGGTTAGCATCTCATTTATTATTGGCAAACATTTTGATGGCATTTAACTTTTTAATGCAGAAATCTTTTATGTATTTTAGATAAGGTATTCAAATCAATTTTTGATCAAAGATGAGGTCAAGTAATATGATGGTATCTACAAATTTAATTTCAGTGTCTCTCAGGAGTAGTTCAAACAGAGGCTAATCATTTGTTGTTTTTTTTTCAATGAATAAGATACTTTGGGCTTTTTTTAAGCGAGAAGATTTCTGGTGGCTGTTGACAGAAGTTTATTCATGGAACTTCAATTTGTTCTGCCGCGTGTCATAATGAGGTCGTCAGAGAATATGTGAGCTGTAACTGGTGGCTGTAGATTATACAGGGTGGTTGTTAATTGGTGGTACAAGCGGAAAGGGGGTGATTCTACGCGAAAAAAGAAGAAAACATAGAAAATATAGAATAAAAATTTTTCGTTTGAGGCTTTATTTTCGAAAAAATCGACTTTGAATTTTCGCTCGGTATGCGTGCACTTTATCACGTCTCGTTATAACGGATCTCACTGTAGATTTAAAAAAAAAATAAAAAAAAAATTGAAAAGAAATTTTTATTCTATATTTTCGACTTCTTTTTTCGCGTAGAATCCCCCCTTCCCGCTTGTACCACCAGTTACGAACCACCCTGTATATGATTAACTCCGATTAGAAATAAAGTGACGCTTATGATTGGCATTTTGTATTCTACAATTTTTATCTAATTTAAATGAACCTGTTTGTTAAAAAACTGGTTATAAAAGCCAGCATATTACTGTCAATCTTTAGCTTGAGGGATATGCTTACTATTTTTGGCTTTCAAAATCATGTCAAATGTTTCTTCGAGATCTAGATAGATATCGCAGTTAGATATTTATCTTTTTGGAAAGCGTCACGCGTGCAAGTTTCCATGTTTATTAATACGTCTATAACGGGACGATGTTGTCGGAAACCATATTGGGTTGGATTTAGTACGTTATTGGATTCAAGGTACCAACGAAAACTGCTATTTAAGATTTTCTCTAGTAGTTTTCACATAGTGTCGGTTAGCACAATCGAGTAATAGTTACTTGAATTATGTTAGTTTTGATTTATTTTATGTATTTATTTTTTTATTTATTTTATTTATTTATTTTTTATTTATTTTATTTATTTTATGTTCGACTTAAGGATTGGAATTACTATAGCTTTTCGCTAGTTATCGGGGATGGCACGGTGGATCCAAATACAATTATAGATTTTCAGAAGGCATTTTATTCCAGATTCTTGGAGCATTTTTAATAATATTAGGTTGTCCGAAAAGTGTCTTTCTTTTCCAGACCCGCTTTTTACAACGATGCATTTTCATACAAACATGAAACCTAATCTGTCGAAGGTTGTGATCTTTATTTTGATAGAACAAAATGGATCATACGTAATTCGATAAAATAATATAAAACAGAAAATGTTGTGTATCCATTATTTCCTTATAAAACGAAAGAAACTTATCGGACGACCTAATAGATTATGGATATGAGTCAGGAGCGGAGTTTTTTCTTAATAAGAAAGTGGAGTTAATTTGATTGTTTGATAGTGTATATATTATTATTTTGTATATTATTGCAAATGTAGTGTGGGGTTGATTTTGTTTTTGTCTGAGAATTTCACAGTGTCTTTCTTCTAGGTTTTGTAAATAGCCTCATTCGCCGAAAATGATAGGCTGCAGTTACTACCATTAGAGTTTTGTTCGAATTTTTATGCCATAACGTCGACGATCGTGCATTCTGTTACATTTTGTACACAGCGATTTTACATTCTTCGTTCCATCGAGGAACGATTCCTTTCCTATCCATTTTATGCGTGGTAGTCTCGAAGGTTTTATATGTTGTTGATTTTATAACTGATTGGAATTTATTTATTGCTCTGTTAACCCGGGTTGGATCAATTTCGAAGTTTATTCCTTTCTCTGCGAGTTGATGAGTAATGTTTGCTGGATAAATTGACCAATTTGTTTTTCTGGTGTTCATTACCGGCGGTTTGACGGTGTGGATTTGCTGGCGTGAAAGTTGACTTATTGTTAGCGTCTTTTGTTTTTGATGGGTTTTCCGATATATGATGTCATCAAAGGTTAGTAGAAAGGAGTCAGGTATTCTTTTGTCATTATCAGAATCTATGAATACTTGCCTTCTAAAGCATGGACTCACTCTGGATCGGTTGTTCCTGCTTTCAAAGAAGATATTTCTAAACATAAGCTGACATTATTTTTTTTAACACGTTGACCGCGACGACACTCGTATTCGGGTCTCAGCAAACTTTCTGGTCAGGCCACGTAACCCATATTCGGGTGTCGCTTATTTGACTACTTGCGAAGGATCGTCGTAGGTATTTGAAAAGATATTCCATAACAATAAATTATTAATCAACAATTAATTGTAATAATAGTTGAATTGTTATAAAATAAAAATACGAAAATGGTTTATTAAAAAAATTATTTAGAATGTAAAGATTTAAAGCATTCTATACATAATTTAATGTAAATTATTATATTTAATTATTAATTGTTAATTATTAATTGTAATAATAGTCGAACTGTTATAAAATAAAAATACGAAAATGGTTTATTAAAAAAATTATTTAGAATGTAAAACTTTAAAGCATTCTATACATAGCTGAGGTTGGTCGGGACAATGTGGACAATAAGTTGTCGTTTTCTTCAAATTCTTTTGTGCCTTTGTTCGGTCCATTCGACGTCTTTTATTTGTATAACATAGTTTGCATGCGCGTCTAATGCTTCTTCCGGAATCGTTTTTCCGAACGGCGATATTATGCCGACTCCGTCGAAGACAAGGATTTTTTGTATTTTCAGACAACCCTAATAATTTTTCAACTAATAATTGTCTAAATATCCTAATATTTATATTTTTTCTTGCTGCAATTTTGTAAACCGTCAAAGCGTTTACAACAGAAATTGCCAGAAAGAATCGAATGCCAAGTTTTCTGTACCATTTAATTCCTTTTCTAATTGTGGTGGCATAAGAAACCATTTGGTCGGAATAATCTATACCACACTTTCCTTCGTTATATTCAACAACAGCTAATGGTTTTAACGCTGCGAACAAACGAAACGAAAGATCATTCTTGAGACCACCACTTGAGCGATTCGCATTACTAAAATATCGATGGGAGAACGCTTGGTACTGCTGTACGCGTGGCCTAACGGAGATTTCTTTGAAAACACGAGTGGCAGTCAACGTGTTAAAGGTGTTTTCAATTCCCATGTTTACTACGAGTGAAGAGACATTGGAGAGAATTATTTTTTAGGTCGGCGTTAGCATAGGTTACATTTATACATTTATTATTTACGATGTTTGATTTGTGTAATATAGTTGGTTGTGCGTCTGTTTCTTTTTTCTTTAGGTATGCGCACACTCGGTTCTTTGATATATATTTTGAAACGTATTTCATAGCTTTAAGGCTATTTATTTTTCCTATTACATATACATAATCTTGGATGCTTACTTCGTCGACTGCGTAGATAATGTAATATCGGGAATAAAATATTATTTATTGATGATGATTTATTTACAATAAATGGATTGTACAGATGTTGATTAAACAGAAGAACGATGGTTGTTTAACGTGAATAAATCACAATAACGTGCTTTAATCCTTAGAGTGCTGAATACTCGCGGCCTATGCGGTCCGTACGGACGGCGCGCGGCCAACGCTGACCATCGCTGTGGACGGAGTACTTTTTCGCTAGACTGAACTCCGTTGATTGACTATTCAAAGCGCAAATCGTAATAAGTTATAGTAATTCTTTTGCACGAGATTAAATGATTCAAGAGTGTTATTTTTTAGTATTAATTATTTATTATATACATTGAAATTTACAATAAACTAGAATTTGGGTAATGAACTAGAAAACAATAAACTAGAAAACTAAATTTAGTAAATATAACACGAGTTAATAATTCAGTTGCGTGTGAAAAATTTCAAAACAATTATCGATATATAATCTGACATCGCATTTTCTGCATTCGTATCGCGTGTCGCTCCTTCTCTTGTTTTTCACACAAACAACACATTTTCTTCTTAATAATTGTGTTGTGCCGGCACGATTAGGGTATTTCGATGGAAAATGCCTATCAATTAAACGAAATGGTAAATCCTCAGACTTTCTCTTTCCTCCTCCTAACATGCTTCTACCTTGGAAATATTTTCGTAAAATGTCTCTTATCAACGCTAAATGAAATTCACTAAATTTTTGTTTCGAAGCAGTAGATTTTTAATATAAAATATATGCATTATATATAAGGAATGCATTTATATTTATCTCACACAAACGTAATAGTATTACTTCTGCGCAGGTGTTCGGAAAAATTGACAAACGCATATATGCGTCCTTAGTCCATGCCGGACACTTACAGAAAACGCATATGTGTGTCCTTAGTCCACACCGATAGCTTTCGCCAAACGCATATATGCGTCCATAGCACTCTAAGGGTTAATTTAGACAACTCAATATTTAATTTGCAACTCTCGTCACAACGGACCCAACGCTCTCTCTTACGCGGACCACACTCTCTCGACAACGCTAGCAACACTCTATCTCGACAACGCAACTCGCACTCTCTGACTTCTCGATTCACACTCTCTGATTTTTCCACTGACACTGACTGTTCTAGCATCCCTTTGTCTTTTCTTAGGCCCACCACGCACGTGTTCCGCAAACACTTGTGGTCAGGGTCACGGAGGCCTTTTCTATGAAACTATTCAATCGAAGGACCGATGACACGAGGATTGATGGACACGACGACGCCTCCGCACTCGCGACATTGTTTATGGTTTACCCGATATCTCTTAGGCCTTTTTGTCCACGATACTACAATAATTATGGCTTGCTCCTTGACTGCTGAAGAAGCAAGTTTTATAGCGTATGAGTAAGATGTTACAGAGTTGGAATTGTTTTGCTCACTTTCCGTTAGATTTGAAGACGTGAAATCCTTGTGCTCAGAAGTCTCGGTTGGTACGTGTTGATTAATCCGGTATGTTCATTGCTGTGCTAGATACAGTGTCTAGATGTGCGAAATCGGCGCTGTTGTCACTAAAACTTACGCCTACGCTAACTTTATATGAGTGGGTATAACAGCGAAATGAAAAGATGTTCCGCGGGATGACTGCCAAGGGAGGTACTGCTCTTTATCACTCATCGTCGCGCGATGCTACGTTGTTTTCTACATGCGACACTTTCGAGCAATACGCATGCTTAACTGTACAATTGTGTTGTCTGTCAAAAATAATCAATCAGGTGCATATTCTTTCCAGACTAAACGCATGGGACGTCCGTACGGTACGACGCGACGGCTAAACCGCCTTTCTATTTTAAACTGTTCTTCCTATCTTATTTTTCATTCTTTACATAGAATATTAAAAACTTGATTAAAATCTATTAATTTTATCACGTAGACTGGAGTTCTATCAAAATTCTAATCATGAATTTTTAACAATTTATTTATAACAATTTCTTCATTGGATACCTAATATTTTAATGATGTAATAATTATTCTTTTGATACAAGTAAAATTTCATTCAACTAATGAAGTTTATTTTCAACTAATGTTTTCACAAATTCAAAGATGTGATACGCATTTTACTTTACAAACCAAGCATGATAAATTTCAAATGATGTAAAATTCTATATATGACTTTCATATTATAAATTTCAGCGCATTTATTTATGTATTTATAAAATATAAATTTTAAGGATATCGTGTCTGTGTTATGTTGAATATGAAACTAACTATTGCAGTTTCATCAATTATTCATGGGAATTATAATAATAGAAATAATAACGTTATTAAAATTAGAAATTATATGTCGAATTCTAAAATACACTTAGATGCAACAATAACATTTAAATCGTCGATCATAAACCATTGTATTTTATATAACCTTATTCAGTGCAATTTTTAGCTATTGTTACTGGTTTATCGTGCAATGAACGTCCTGTATAGTTTTTGCTTTTATGCGTTATAATTTTTATGTCACTGTGAAACGCTTTATTAGAAGGGAAACGTGGGATATCTCAAGAAGTTCAGAAGTTCGCTTGAAATATTACATCGGAGATGTCTGATCGTAAACTGACTAGCACCACTGTATACCCATATACGATATAAACGGATCGGTTTATGGATACTTGAGCCGAAGACCATTTTCTTAAAAGGATCATTACACGAAGCAATCGAACGATCTAAGGCTATCGTTGCGTTATAGGAGATATCTACATATGAAATGAAAGCATAAAGTCGAATAAATGAAACAAGTAGAAGTACAATTTCATTTCATTTTAGAGAAAGTTGTTACGTATACGCGTATATTTATATTAGTGAATTAGAGAGAGGGGGGAGAGGGGGAGGGGGAGGGAGAGAGAGAGGGAGGGAGTGAGAGAGGGGGGAGAGGGAGGGAGGGAGGGAGAGGGAGGGAGGGAGGGAGAGGGGGGAGAGGGAGAGAGAGAGAAGGTGAGAGGATGACAGAGAGAGAGAGAGAAAGAGAGAACGATCGGTTAGTAGAAAATTTAAGGAAATAAATTATTACATTTTTGTTATAAGATTTCTCTTTCTGTTTGATATTAATATTTATAAAATAGTTAAAGAAATAATTAATAAATCAACTTAAAATAAATCTTTTCGTATAAAAAGCAAAGTTATTTAAATCGGTATCTGGAGAATGCAATGTGTACGATTAGAATTATTTAAGATATTATTCCAGAAAATAATTATTTAAATACAATAAGTGTATTTAATATAATAAATATTATTTCATTGAATAGCCCAATAATGAAATAATTCAAAGAAATGTGATTTATTTATTCAAGTGAATCGACGTTTAATTATTTTAAAATAACATTTAATGGATACGCTGACTAATAATCGAAAACAAAATTGTTTGCAATTTTGGAGATCGACCACAGCTAAATAAAATTATCATGGGAGTAATTTATAATATTCTAATTCTACTCCAATAATGTTTTCTTCTTTGCAATTATTCGCACAATATATATATACATGTCGGAGATGAGGGGACATCGGTGCCTTTCTTTTAGAATTTTTGGGAAGATCCCCAATACTTTAATCTAGACTATTTATTATAGCTGTGCTTAAATGATAAAACTTAGAAACAGTTGTTATGATTCAACCCTATTATGTTTGCCCGAGATTTGCGACGGTGGGCTTGGACTCGAGGTGACACAACTGGTCGCTGAACGTAGCCACGGTCACGGAATAAACGTTTTTACCTAACAGAGACGTGCCAATACTGTGGGACACACGTTGTATTAACAATCAAACCCCGGGCAGAAGCAATGTCAGCTCTACGCGGGTCTGCCTAGCAACGACGGCTGGAATTTTGTTGGTACCCCTGGCCAATATGCAACAAACAAACGCGATCGTAAGGAGAGGAAAATTTCCATCAGTCTTTTATTCTTGCGATCACCTTGGAGAGTCTGCACATCGTCTTTACGTGCAGTATTATACCGAGCGTCACAGCAAACGTTACTTTGTGCTTCAAAATATATTCTACGTTTAACAAAGAGTTAGCCCGTTGACCGTGGATTCGTTATTGAACCTAAGAACATTGTCACTAACATCTCGAGTGTTTAATCACCACGGTTATTTGTCAAACTTTGTAAAAATCAATATTTGTACCAGTAAATATAATCTCTGTTGTACAACAACGATGGCTGGTCCAAATGAATGTATACAGTTCCTTAGAAAGCTTTAGTTGTATCTACCTTGCCAAGCAATTTAAGAAATCTTTATTTCTTCATTTTTACTCCTGCTGTTAGCTAAGGCCAACCATTGTGGTCAAGAAACTGCTACAGTTTAGATGTAGGTACTTTGACCAACTAGCTCCACCAACACTTGATGTTCTTGAATTGTCACCTCTTTAAGTACCAATTGCACCCAGCGCAATTTTAAACTTAATGAAGTTCAATAAACATTGGACAAATTGTTAATTCTTTTACCGAAAATAATTCTCCGATTGACGATGCGAAAGGAAATGAATTGTTGTATTGATAGGAAATAATTTATCGAAAGTTTTATAAACAAATTAAAAACAATAATTATTGACATTAATCAAATCTCTTATTTTTACTGGTGAAACGTATTACTTTGTTCAATGGAAAAATACAATGAAAATTGTTATCGATATAGTTTCCATCGTTTTAAATCATTCGCAGAAATAATAAAAACAATGAAAATTTTATTTTTTATATATAGAGATTGTCGTATCAGTTCCACCATAACTCTGTGTTTTATACTCTTAAAAAGCATGTATTTCTCAGTTTCACATTAGCAAATAAACCAACGAGTCGAACATACCGCATTTATTTATTGAACTTTTCCGTATTTTTTTCTTTTTCCAATAATTAGTTTGCAGTAATTTGTGTTTTTCGTAAAAAAAGGCTCCAGGTGCTGCTTACATACGCAGATTTATCATACCAGTAACGTTCAGTATGCACGAGACGAACACGAATTTAGGTGTACCATTACCACGATTATGAAGTGCAATCTAACATCATTAATCGAGATTGGGGACACGGTAATGAAGACGATTTATTCGTTTGATTTTTCCTCGAACTAACGATCGATTTATTAAAGTGGGATTCTCTGAGCACGTTGAATTTCTCCCTGTACGAACGTGCAGAGATTAAAAAACATTAGATGCTAATAAGATGCTTAACATATACAATCATTTATTATACTGCAAAGCTTATCCAGATTTATGTTTTTACGAAAGGATATAAAGAAATGAAACTTGCACAGATATTTGTTTAACTCTCAAAATATTGTAACGAGCACATTTATTTTAGATATTTTGCATATTTTCACATATTACGCATATTCTCCTCATTTTCGTAGATTTAAACCTTTCATAAATGCGTAAATATCTGTAGTGCATTTGTAATTAACGAGATGAGAATTACAATAATGTAAGTCCAAATTTTAAGATTTTAATTAATCATGTTTTTGAGTTACTAAAGGCATTATCCATTCAGTTTCTAGTTAACTTTTAGTCTCAACAAAATTGTAACTTTAAATTATATTTTCTATTATTTTAAAAAATGCGGTGATCTTTTCGTGATAAATAATAAAAACAAATAGCAAAACTAGTAATAAATTTTTTTAATGTATTTTTTTTATCATAAAGAACTTTTTATAATAACGACTTGTAAAATAAAAATATATAATTTACAAAAATTATACATATCTTTGTAATCTAATCTTACAATTGAATGCTTCACTCTTGTCCAGTCGAGGCATTTAGCTTACAGCAGGTCATAGAGACTAAATTCTTTTTTCTAAGAATATTATATTTATAATACCTGTTTTAAAGTCGTATATCTCAAAAATTAAAAGAGGCCGTAAAATTCACAGTGTGTGTTAGTTAGGAATGTACCAAATGTACCCTTTACAATATATTGTTGCTTTGATTTGATACTGGTACAACTCAAACAATTTCAAAGTTGCTTTTATCAAGTTACGAGATCTATATAATATTTCTATTTTTATCACGTAAAACGGTATATTTATAATTGCATCAGTATGTCGTTAGAGGAGAAAATTATTACTTGTGGCGTTATCAATCTGACCTTAATTTTACAACACCACTGGTTCATCTTCAGTTATTTTGTGACGCTACAAGTAAGTTATCCGTTTTAGTGCCCGGGGTTTTTAAGAATCCGTGTCTGATTGTGTCATACAGCGCGATAGCACTTTGTTCATTTTTTGTGAGAAATGTCGATCGATGCGATCGCGCTGTTCTTTTTTTCGTATATGCAGGTGGTTTACGATTATTTGAAAAAAAAGTAATTACGAGAGGAGACTCTGATACGACCCGCAACGAGCTACATTCGGAAACCGAGCGCGTTACGAATTGATGATCGTTACCAAACATCGTGACACAATTCACCACAGTACGCGAACAGCACGATCGCGCTACGTGGCGCTAAAAAAAGGTTATACTACTTTCCTGGATAGTAGCGTATGTTATGTTAAGTCAGCCTTATAACGTCATTGAAATAACTTACGAAGATGTCTTTGTAAATTTTAAAACGTCTCTCCTCTAAAGTTTACATTTTTGAGTTGTAAATTATCGAAGCATAGCAGTGACATGTCAAAAAGAAATAGTCTGTGCTGTAGAAATTTTCATCAACTTTTATCTAATTTTAAAATAATATACAACTTACTATATATACCTATATTGAGTTTTATCGTGTATAAAATGAACTATAAGCACTGTTTATTTACGCAGATATATTTATATAAATATAATATATTCAAATAATAAATAAAGGAATTCGAATTTGATAAGATAAAAGTAAAACAGTACAGGATTATTTATTCAGAAATATTAGAAATTAGGATTTCCAATAATTTCTATCCTAGATGATAAGTTTATTGATAGATGGATCTATTTACAGTGGAAGTTCGAGAATTATAACTTAAAACGTAAACAAGCTATTATACAGGGTGATTGGTAACTGGTGGTGCAAGCGGAAAGGGGGTGACTCTACGCGAAAAAAGAAGTCGAAAATATAGAATAAAAATTTTTTTTTTAATTTTTCCATCAAGACAACGATTTACAGTGAGATCCATTATAACGAGACGTGATAAAGTGCACGTGTACCGAGCGAAAATTCAAAGTCGATTTTCTCGAAAACAAAGCCTCAAACGAAAAATTTTTATTCTATATTTTCGACTTCTTTTTTCGCGTAGAATCACCCCCTTTCCGCTTGTACCACCAGTTACTAACCACCCTGTATATTCGTACTACGATCATCGTTGTAGGTTAAGGGTTTAAACAGGAAACGATGGTTATTTAACGTGAACTAAATACAGTAATGTGCTATAACTAAGACAACTAAATGCATAATTCACAACTTACAACTAATAGTTTACAACTTATAACAACTCTGCAACTCTCTCTCGACTCAACTCTCGACTCCTCACAACTTGAATCTCAACTCGCAACTCCACATAACTCGACTCTTAGTTAACGATTCCTCACAATTCGACTCTCAGTTAACGACTGATGATTAATCGTTTTTCTCCCTTCATCCCTTTGTCTTTTCTCACACCCCTACCACGTACGTATTCCATCACCCTCCGCGACTATGGCCATGTCACGTAAACTTGAGGGCTGGATGATAAAATAAAATAGCTGAGTCGTAACACAACTATCAATTTTGCTTTTATTAAACTTTATTATAAATTCAGCAATCACAATGGAATACACACTGAATTAACACACATAAATCACAATTCACTCCAACAACATTATGTAAAACCTAATTACACTGATACGTTAAGTACGCGAACTGATTTAAGTACTGGTAAGTACTGGTTTAAGAATAGAAACCGGTAAAGATATGTTGACTATTCTAAAGATAGAGATTGAATGAGTTTTAGTGACGATACTGTGTCTGAGAAAAGCTAGGGGTGAGTGTGTCTGAGGACACGGGACCATCGACTTTGTTGATGACAATTTTGATTAGGAAAGTGAGAGCAGTAGACACCGCTTCCGATTTGATAATAAGAAGGTTGGTGGACCAGGAAAGGTTCTAGCCGCCCTCGAGAGAAAGTTGCTAACGGAAGATACCAAACGTGAGGAAAACTAACTTTCCCCTGTCAAACAATAAATGTAAAGGAAACCTGAAACAAAAGATACTTGTTTGATCTGAAGGATCTTAACTATGAAAATACCAAGACCCATTGACTATAAGACTATTGAGAATACGCGCCAAGGATGTGCAGACGTACGTCTGGCTGTCATCTTGCCCGCGGTGTATGGCCTGGTCTCTGATGTGGATTGATGTTAGAGCCACGTACGTCTTCTCCCGCGTAACTATTCGATTGAAAGACGGACGACACATTGATGAGCCGCTTGGCCCATTGAAGTTTCCCGACTCTTTCGGTCTGTCGACATTTAGAATTTCTCGCAACATTGTTTATTGTTCACCGGATATTTCTTAGACAATCTGTCAACAATACTACAATATTCTGACAAAGATCGATATTTATTTTATATTAAATTTCCACGAATTCGATATATTTATATCTAGTTTCGAAATAATTTCGAGGAATATAATTTGGATAAAAATAGATTTATTGTGGTGTTATAAAGATAAACACGGTATTAGATATTTTTTATCTATTTCTCGCAAGTAATTTGTTTTTAAATATTTAGTTGTTAGTTCTGTATCATTTTGGGAATGAAAAGCGTGGATTAATATTTAAATTGTAAATAATTATTTATTTCTGTATATTGTTCTTATACATATATTTATGTAGATATTAATACATTGTGTAGATAATATTCATATGGATAAAGTTAACTTAAATAATGTTAATTGAATAATGTTATACATTTTAATAGTGAATCGTTTAAAAGTAGAAAAACCACGTTATTATCGTTCTGATAATTTTAATTACGTCTTAAATTCTTTGTCCTTTTGATGAATTTGCATTGAATAAGTAATATCGCTTCAATATTTTTTCTTTTTAATATATAATAAAATGTTACTCTGTGTCAAAGAAATGAAAGAAAACCTCTAAAGAGCAGGAAGAACTTTCGCACTTCTCTATTTACCATGAAAGGTATGCCAGTAAGTTATAAAGCAGTAAAAGGTGTCCCGTTACTTATTAACAGTACTTTCAAAGGAAACACCTTTTAATACATCTAAATGATTCACATTATACAACTGAATTCTATCTTATGTACTTGACACAAAAATTATTCAAATTATACCAATTATACAAATTTCTTAAGAAAGTTCTATCTTACAAGTGCAATAAAAATATATATTTGAAAAATGTAATTATCGCTAAACATTTATAAGTTATAAACAGAAGGAAGAATATTAATATATATTAAAAAATCAACGATTTAAAAAATGTTTCTAGCACGTTAGGCTTGAAGCTTTGTTTAACTCTGCTGCATTCTTTTCAGGGCTGGATAAAATATTATTTCAAATAGCAGATATTAAATAGTCTATTTTACTTTTTATCATACAATTAATTTTGAAAATAAAATATTTTATTTTTTGGAGAACGTTTCTAAAATAATATTTAAACACATCTATTATTTTATTTGAAGGATTCTAAAATTATTAGAATTTAATTTTGAAATATTTTTTCGGAATTTGAAGTGGCCGTCCGCTTATGACTCGGGCCGCGCCTCTGCCTCTTTTGAGAAAGTCCGAATTTCCCACGTTATAAACCTTACAATGCGGACCTCATTAAGAGGCTAATACTAAGTCTAAAGTAAACATTTGGTATCAATCAGCAATACCAGAGGATATGCGCCCACGAGAGTACACAAATACAAGATTTGAAGTAATAGATTCCCATCCCATAAAACCCATTACCTCCACCTTGAGCATTAATCTCGTTCGCGATATCAACCGATCAGTTGCAACCTGACTGATCGCCACTTAGTTGAGAATTGGCAACAATAATATATCTATTATACCTATTATACTATATATTATCTTTATTCATAATGAACAAATATTCTGAAGATATTAATATGTATCGAATATATTTTTTAATACAGATAATTTTTTAATCTCGTACTATTTAATTTCTTTTGCTTTCTGGAAAAAAGCAGTTATAGTATTGCAATATTTAAGCGATAATTATTCATGGGTGCAAAGTATTCGTTATTTTTTGCGTATAAATATTATTTCCTTGATTTATTTCCATTGTTAAGAAATAATCCAAATGCCCATTCAATAGCTTACCGAAAAAAAATAGTTTATTTGTCGATGGATACTATGTTATTTGAATTGTAAAATAACTATTATTTAATATAGTAACTGCTTAAAACATTCTTTCTTTAAACTGCACTCAACTCTGATTCTTCTGGTCATTTTGAACCCAATTGTATTTTTCTCACGTTAAAATATACCTCAGGATTGAGTAAAATATGAAAAAATTACTATTGTAAAATAACTATTATCTAATATTGTAACTGCTTAAAACATTCTTTCTTTAAACTGCACTCAACTCTGATTCTTTTAGTCATTTCGAACCCAACTGTATTTTTCTCACGTTAAATTTCTCGCCTCAGGATTGAGTAAGATATGAAAAAATTACTATTTCTCTGCATAATTTTTCGTTTTAATGTGATAGTTAACAATTTCCTGAAATATGACAAATCTCTTTGTTTGTTAAAATAAGAACGGAATTAAAATAAATTCGAGAATCTGCAGGATTTAGCAAAATTTTCAGCAATCGAAGGCTATGGATAATTTATCATACATCGGAACAATTTACACTGCGTTTTATCAAGTGTGCAATTAAATATCGCGAACAAACTAAATTGTGTACGCACACAATGCAATCAAAGACGTTTAATCCATTGAACTGTTATCAACGTATTTTTTCAATCGAATTCTCGTCCCCATTTTTCTATGAAATGAAATTAAAAGAAGTTGAAAGAACA
Source organism: Bombus huntii (assembly GCF_024542735.1). NCBI lineage: Eukaryota > Metazoa > Arthropoda > Insecta > Hymenoptera > Apidae > Bombus > Bombus huntii. The sequence continues at coordinate 25,232,758 of NC_066238.1, forward strand.
AAGCGTTACGTGGAAACGATTTGATTTCGTCGTTGAAATTATTTTATACAAAATCAAATTCTTTGTGCCGACGCTGAAGGACAGTCGACTGTGTATGTGTACGTCAATAGCAACGAAACATCGTTTCTACCGAAACTTTGGGAACCATTGTTGCGAACGAGGCGAATGAAGACAAATTGCGGTCACGATTTGAGAACAGTCATATGGAGTTAGGATTGCTTTAAAGTTCTTCATGAACTTTGGGAGCAATCGACTCTGGATCAGAATCATTTGACCCGATTGTATTCGGCATTCTCGTCAGACATTTTGCTCCTTTTTCTTCTGCCGACTTCTGAGGAAAGTCGGTTCGAAATTTTGTTCGGTCACGTCTCGTCTTTCTCGTTTCCCTTTTCATCGATCGTCCAAACTCCGTACGAACTACTTGCTTTTGATATGCTCCTTTTTCTTGCACAATTAATCCTCGGACCGTGTAGAGAAGAAGAAAAATTGTTGGTAGGAGGATTGGAATATAAAGTAATTGCATTATGCGTCATAAAATGTTCACTAATCAATATTTTAAGAAAGATAGTATTATATAAATAATTATCCTGATCAATTAAATAATTCCTCTTTGAATTCTCCATTGGTCCTTCCAATTCTTTTTAAATATCCTTTATATCTACTGTTCGACTGTTCGCGGATAGACGCGTTCGCGATAGATCGCGTCAACGAGAGTCGAGAATTCTCATTACGATTCGATAATCGACACCACGAGTTGGTCGATCGCCTATTTCGTTTAGAATAATAGAGGCGGTTGACTAATTATAACACTGAAGTAACAGGTTATAATATACAGGGTGATTGGTAACTAGTGGTACAAGCGGAAAGAGGGTGATTCTAGTCATTGGCTTCTTTTTGGTAACTTCCTTATAAAATAGATATGAATTTAATACTATGCGGCCAATGATGTGAAACGTAACTTTTTTCCAATATTTTCCCGTGCGGTGTTCATTAAGATAGAAGTATAACATGTTGTCCGATTCGTCAACTCCCCCCATATAACGATTATAACAGTTAACGATGCATGATTTTACTCTACTTCTTTCGTTTCTATTTCGTTTTTTAGTTACAATGGTATTGCCATTCGAAGCATGCGTCGAAATTAATTTGAATACTCTATTCGCGTGTTCAATTATTGTCATACATTTTACGCATGGGTCCTACTTTTTATAGCTTGGTGGGAAACATTCTTTATTATCGACTAAGTGAAAACATTGATAGATAAGCTGGAATCTGTTTCGCGAAAACATTTTTCAAAACCAGGGTATGCTCCTTGAATTTTAGGCTCAATAAAAAAATGTTGATCGCCTCGTTATCTCCATTTCCAATAAAGTTGATATAAACATCTTTATTTCGGGCAAAGTAACTGATTTCCATAGTTTCATTCGAGATCCTTAGGTGATTTCATGTGATTTTATTAGTTGTTCGACGTACTTATTCGTTTCGCGGACCATTAACCCCTTAACCTACGATTTACGTTCGAGAATTTTGGGCTGAAAACGTAAACAAGCTATTTTATATTATATTATACAATTATATAATATATTATATTATATCATATAAGCGGAAAGGGGGTGATTCTACGCGAAAAAAGAAGTAGAAAATATAGAATAAAAATTTTTCGTTTGAGACTTTGTTTTCGAGAAAATCGACTTTGAATTTTCGCTCGGCACGCGTGCACTTTATCACGTTTCGTTATAACGGATCTGTAGATCGTTGTCTCGATGGAAAAATTAAAAAAAAAATTTTTTATTCTATATTTTCGATTTCTTTTTTCGCGTAGAATCACCCCCTTTCCGCTTGTATCACCAGTTATCAAACACCCTGTATATAGCGCTAGGGGCAATGCCCCCCCCCCTCTCGCCAAATTAAACAGACGGAGAATTTTAGGACTGACTCGAACAAGAGGACGCGGGAAACAGGGCGCAACAGAAGATAATTCATAAGAGGTTCCTGTCATACGCGTAGGATGGTCATCGTGGAGTTTTAGTCGGTAGGAGTGTCCATGAGGATTTTTCCACGTACAAAAAAAAATAGTTATAATATTTAATTTATTCCAACAACTTTGTAAATATAAATATTTACGCGACATGCGTATAGACGTATTATCAGAGTCGTGTAAATAGTAAGTTACAACTGATCTAAGGAGATAAACCAGAGAAGTTCGGTGACGATGTTGTCGCTGGGTGTTGGTCGCCCCACCACCGGTCGCTTGCAGGTAGAAATGACCGACGAACATGAGAAAACGCCGACCTTCACATTTTCACCTGATGAAACAATAACCATAAGGCACCTCTCGATTTGAATACATTTTATAACAATTAATGGCCCTAACGGTTTCCATCTAGTTTCCTTCTCTGTATACAGTACGTTTTGTTTATTTTGGATTGTTTAATATCTTGATAATTTTACTGACCAATAACATTAATAATAGATACAAATGTTCTCGTGCGAGGACAAAATTTGATGGTTTAGAATGACGAGCGTTATAATTTATGATCTTTCCTTCTAGTTCCTTACAAATATCGAAAATATGTAAAATAGCGGTATCTGTAAAGGAACTATTGTAGACAAATTAGTGTACTACATATTGCATTAGGTTCAATGGATGCTTGGATAAATGAATAAAAATTTTATTTTTTTTAGAACATATTGTAATAAGAGTAGGGATTAATATTCATTATTAGTAGTAATATTCATTATTGCTTGTTATATCTATATTTATCAATTTATTTACGTTAAACTAGAAGTATTTCCAAAGAGTATTGATAAATTTCATTTTGTCTAATTATATAGACTGATCAATATAAATATAAGTATTGTATGCAAATCAAAATACAGTTGCTTTGTTTGAAGTTTTGAAGTATTCAAACAATTGCGATAAGTAAAGTATACGTAAATATGATTATAGATAAGCGTATAGTTTTATTTGAAATGACAAAAAACTTTTTCCAAAAGAAATGGAAAATTTGGTTCAAGTAAACTTGCCATATCTCGACATTCTGAGTCAAGAGAAAAAGATGGTAGCGAAGAGAGTGAAAAATTGATTGACTCTCTTTCTTTCTTATTGGGAATTGGAAAGATTGTATTCGAAAGATTATTATTTGAAAGAGCATTCTACCGAACGTAGCAGAGCAAAATTTATGGAACACTTACTAGCCCGGTTGGTGGCTTACTTATAGGTTTTGTTGCGTGTACAGTTTGACGTTATAGAACTTTCGATGTCTCATTTCTCTTAAAACTACATAAAACACTTCATATTAAAGTTTTCGACCTGTATCACATAAATTTCATGGGTAACATAGAACAGATTAAACAAGTCGATGCATCGTTGTTGCCGTTGCTTTTCGAAGGTTGATAGTTAAAAAGAGATTTATGTTAAGTTAGAAATAACTGCCAACACATTGCACGATAGTGCAACTAAAATCGCCAGTATCAGTGGATGAAATCAAAGACGATATTTACTTAAAGAATTTATTATTATTATTTTTGTTGTTATTGTTATTTGTAGAAAATCTTTAGAAAGGAAATCAAACTTAATTAACCTTTCATTATTGCATTCAACGTAAAATTATGTTTTAATTGTACTTTCTAAGTATGTTGTTCGATAACGTATTAATGTGTTAATGTATTTAAAATGAATACAAAGCACTGGGGTCGAGTTTGGAAGTGCGATTTAAAACAATTTATTTAATCAATTTTAATCCATACGAAATAAACAAAGTTTTACGAGCGATGCATTAAGTTAATAATAATTGGATCACTTTTTGAGTAAACGAATGCTACAACAATTATTTTTTATGAGACAATTAAAATGAAAGCAATTACTTTTGAATGTCAGTTATTAAAATCACTTACTTTTAAATTACATTTATGTTATTAATCTGTAGTTATATATTTATATTTTCGGTCGTTGACTGTCCGCATTTAATACAGAACTGAATTGTACGTTAACGCTTTCTTAAAAATTATTTTGCGCGCATCAACGATTAGAAATTGTGCAAAACTCAAAGAAACTCACTGCACGAATCAAAGACATAAGCAAAATTTGTGTGGCTTAAAAGAAATGGTTTCTTTATCATAATACCGTAAATACTTCTTCATCTTTATAAAATCGTAATTTCTAAATAGAACAAGAAATAGTGACGAGAAAATATTAAACATATTCTCGGAATTAACTTGGAAAAATCACATCACAGACAAAACGAAGCAACTCAAGGACAAACTCAAAACATTCTATTGGTTCACTGGCCGACGCTCCAACCTAAGCACGCAGAATAAAATTACCCTCTATAAGACCGTAATAAAACCTGTCTGGTCTGGAACAGCAAGTAATTCCAACATTGAAATACTTCAACGCTTCCAATCGAAAACGCTAAGATCCATTATAAATGCACCCTGGTATGTCACCAACGAACTAATCATCGCGACCTCAAGATACCCACAGTCAAAGAGGAAATAGCAAAATATAGCGACAGATATAGCAAAAGAGTCAACAAACATCGAAACCCCCTAATTACCGGACTACTTGATACGTCGGACCAGATCCGCAGGCTGAAGAGACACTACCCGTTTGACCTAAACTATGATTTAATTAGTTATTTATATTAAGTAATATTTACTTATTTACAACTTACTCAAAAATTATACTTATCTATAATAAGTATTAACTTATTATAAATATTTAGCCATGTCACTGCGCCACGCCAGAAAAAATTACTGAAAATTCTCAATGCGAGAATCGATTGTAAATATTTATAAATAAATAAAAAAAAATATTCTCGGAATCCCCTTACATAATTGCAATATCAAGAAGCAAAGTTCGAAAATATAAATTAACCGAGAAAAATATTATAAATGAAATACTTAGTAGTTTAATTATGAATTATCGAAGTATAGAACGAATAAATACTCAAGTCCGCTGTTTTCTTTTTTTAATTATTCTCGATCCAATCGTATTTTTCCATCCCTGACAAATTTCAGACAAAATGGAATAATTCATTATTGATCTTTCGTTCCAATTTTTTGTTAGAAACCTTCTTCAAGCATTAAACGTCTTTTTGTTTCTTAAAACCAAAGCGTGATTCGGACATAAAAATTCGAGGACCGTAGCGGGGCTAAGAAGGCAAGATTTTTAGTAGGAGCGAATGATGTCATCAATATCTCATAAAGCGGATCGAATAATGTCTGGAATAAAACATATCTGGATTCGACGAAATATTGTCGCGATGTTTTACGTTGAAGGCGCTTGAATGCACATTCAACTCCATTCGACGGGGTAGTTTTAATTTTATTGTCGACACGTTATTTGACGCCACGCTGTTGTCAGTAATGGCGTCTAAGTGCATTGCCAAGAAAATGTCGACAGAAAAGCGGGAACATGAAAGAGCACGATATTCAAGTACCAAAGGGGATAATGTCACGAGTAATGCTGTTATAATGAAGGTGTCTCCACTTGAAATCTTTCTGGTAATTTCATTTGAGAAATATCATCCGATATGTGTTAAACGATTCTCACGTTATGTACAATAATTGTTGCAGAAATAACTGTGAGGTTAAAAACATCGAAAAACAACAAATTGTAGAGATAATAAAAAAAAAATAGTTTAAAATAATCGTAACGAATGTAATTAATAGTAAGTAAATAAATAAGTAGTTAATAGTAAGTAAAAAAAACAAACAAACGACAATGTTAGAAATGGACTAATGTTGTATTAACTTAAAAAATAAAATAAACAAACGACAATGTTAGGAATGGACGAATGTTGTATTAACTTAACTGTATAGTTTAGAACATAATTCATTTACCCAAAGACATACAATCTCTTTTCGAATTGTTTACACATATTTAATATAAATGAATTCTTCATCTTTTTTATGAACTATACCAGATTATAAAGTCCAATTCTAAAAAAAAGGCAAAATGTAAGTTATAAGACATTATAATGCAACAAGACAATTAAAGTTAGGCGAATTTTTGTTATTGGGAACGAAAATTGTTTTACAATATGATTTTTACTTTTTAATGAATAAAAGATGAGACCGATAAATTATAGTCGAATGAGTTACAATCACGATCATGATTTTGTACTAAACCACATTTTTTATAACTTCCACATCATTTTTCAGATAAATGACTATTTCATTTGTCTCTTACAATGCCATTGTTTAAAAGAATCTTTCGCTTCCAATGAGTACTAAAATTTAACCATTTTCAAAACAAAGAGAAAGTTCTTTCGTTTTAATTTACACTTTATTTTTGGGATTTTTTTTTGATTGAAATCGTTGAAGGATTTCTATGTTGGAGTTACTCGCTGTTCCCCACAGTTGGATCCCATAGGTCCAAACAGGTTTTAGTATGACTTTATATAACATTATTTTGCTCTGAGTGCTTAAGTTGGAGCGACGGCCAATGAGCCAGTAAAATTTTTTAAGTTTAGCCTTGAGTTGCTTCGATTTGTCTATGATGTATAGTTATCTTGATCTTGATCGCACGCAATTTTAAGCGCATTCAAGTATACAATTTGGATTCAATTGAACAAATCGAATTTATTGATTATTAACTTCTTTGTTTAAGAATTAATGATTCACTTATCATCTTCAACTTCTTAATATCGCTACATTAATTAATTAATTAAATTGATTTAAATCAGTTTAAAATACAACAATTTATGTAATAAGACGAAATTTTATCGCGGACTTTTTTGGACAGATGGAAAACGTTTGCAACTTTTATGTACATTTTTAAATTCATTCCAAATTTTACTGACATAATCATGATAATTGTCTCTCATGACAGCGTTAATGAAATTGCAGTAAGTTTTATGTAACATACATAATCATACATACAGGGTGGTTGGTAACTGGTGGTACAAGCGAAAAGGGGGTGACTCTACGCGAAAAAAGAAGTCGAAAATATAGAATAAAAATTTTTCGTTTAAGGCTTTGTTTTCGAGAAAATCGACTTTGAAAATTTATCAAGTATATTTGAACATGGCTACTTACCGACTGAACATGAGTAAACGATCAATAGGATGTTATTGTACAAGCGAAAGTAAATAAAAAATATAAAATAAAATTTTTCCGCTTAAGGCTTTATTTTCAAAAAAACAGAGTTCGAACATGTTTAGTTTAAGAATCGATCTAGTACTTACATGCGTATGATAAATTTTCAAATTTATTGTTTTGGAAACAAAGTTGAGAAAAGATTTTATTCTGTATTTTCGACTTATTGAAAAGATTGAGAAGATAAAACAATTTTATTCCATATCTTGTTCTTATTTTTTCATAAGCAATCACCTCGTACTCGCTTGTACATGTTATTCGGCCACACCCTATATATAAACTCTTGTGGCTGGCTGTAAATTTATACAACAGGTTATTTTTAATCAAGATGCTCTCACAAACAATTTTCCAATGTGCTCTACGTTCTAATTTACAAAAGTTACTAGTGTACAAAACATTCTGTTTATTTCTGTATATATCTACCCTACCTTGTATAGCTCACGTGAATAAAAAACACAACTTTTCCTTAATAAACTTTCCCTTCTGTCCAGTTTCTTTAACCTCTCGTTTTATTCTTTTACCGAGAAACACATCCGTCGTGTTTACTATTTGATTGTTCCAATTCACCTTCGACTCTTTCTGCCGTTCTTATCTTCTTTCCTCTGGAGTAGAATCGACTACGTTCAGTCGTTAACTTGCCAGAGTTTCACCGGATACTGACATCACAGAACAAATCGAATCGGCACGTTGGAAAACTGGGAAAATTCAATTTCTATCATCGAAAACGCGACGCTGCGTTTGACGCGTACAGCTTCACGAGCGGCTGCCTCTTAAACCGTCAAGACGAAGTGGTTTTTGCATCGCCCTATCGTGGCGACCGACCCACGCCACGACCTCCATCCAACCCCTTTTATCGGCTCGTTTATCGTGATACATCTTTCGCTCGAGATTCAAGACAAGCGATACCGGCAATTTTTGGCTCCGGCCAATAACATTCGATCGTGTTCCTCCCAACAAAAGAAAAAAAGAAGGGGAAAGGTCTTTGAACTGATACGATAAACAGGGTGGTTATAAAATCATGTTCTTGGAAAGATTACTGTTTGACCTTACGTGGCAGGATGCTATTGGTTGGCTGAGATGTTGACACTTCTGCAATCGATAATTTATTGGCAATTGTCGGATTGAAAATTGTTGCGCATCGGTGGAAAATTTCAAGATGCGAAGATACGCAAAATGTTTGAAGCTCGGATGTTAGATCTGAAATATTTTAACATTTGAATTTTAATAACTGGAAATTATTTTATAATTGAAATATTTCAGATTTGACATTTTACGTTTTAAACATTCTGTGGACTTTTGCGCTTCTCAATTTCTCGCAAATGCGGGAGGAATTAATTTATTTATTTATATTTGAAATGATGAAACGGTACGGAATAGGTAATGATTTTTATATTTTGTGTTTTATATTATGTGATGACATAGATCTAAGATAGATAAATAAGACAAAAAGTAAATATAAGGAATGTAGAATATTCGAAAAGGTGGCAAACATTATATTTTGCATATAAACATCGTCAATAGACTACGATTTTTATGCAAATTCATACTTTTGAGTATATAATGGAAAAAGTAGAGCCTCGATAAAAAATTGTTTCACCTATTAATTATTATAGAAGGTATTACACTTTGAATATTATATACAGGGTGGTTAGTAACTGGTGGTACAAGCGGAAAGGGGGTGATTCTACGCGAAAAAAGAAGAAAATATAGAAAATATAGAATAAAAATTTTTCGTTTGAGGCTTTATTTTCGAAAAAATCGACTTTGAATTTTCGCTCGGTATGCGTGCACTTTATCACGTCTCGTTATAACGGATCTCACTGTAGATCGTTGTCTCGATGGAAAAATTAAAAAAAAAAAAAATTAAAAAAAAATTTTTATTCGATATTTTCACCCCCTTTCCGCTTGTATCACCAGTTACCAACCACCCTGTATGTATTTTTTTCATATTATATACATTCTGTGCAATTTTGCACTTTTAAATTTCCTATAAATGCATAAGAATTCGCAGTCTAATTCATGGATCAATAATTATAAATTTGGAAAAGATGCTTATAATTTATTGCCACTATGGTATGTATTATATACATGTATATACCAGAATAATTATAAAAGTTTAGTTTATTTATCTAGTTGCATCAGCTTATTAGCCATTAGCAAATACATATTGTTACAATATGAATTCTAAAGATACATTACGCAACTTATATTAACTATTGTTACTAATTGAACTCAATATGGACAACAGCATAAGTGATTGTACAGAGTTGAGAAGAAATAGAATACACATTGTGCTTTGATCTTAGCTTCAAAACTATTTAATAATATGCCCACGATTATATATGTCGGGTTATCGTTAGAATTTAGGGCGCGTAACAATTCTTCATTTGAATTAGCCATCGTTTGTTTAACAGAGATTATATTTACAGATACAAAAATGACTTTTACACAGTTTAACGAACAACCGTGATGTTTAAACACGCAAGATGCAATTGACAATGTTCTTAGGTTCGATAACGAATCCACGGTCAACGGGATTACTCTTTAGTAAGCGCAGAATACTTTTAAGCACAAAATACGATTTGCTGGGACGCTCGGTATAAACTGCTCGATGTGTAACTTTCCAAGGCGATCGCACGAATAACAGACTGATGAAAATTTTCCTCCCTTTACAATTGCGTTCGTTTGTTAAATACTCGTTAGAAGCATCGAGAAAGTTCCAATCGCCGTTGCTAGGCAGTTTCTGCTTAGAGTTTGGTTATTAATACAACGTGTGCCCCATTATATTGGCACCTCCGAGGTAAAATCACACGTGGCTAGGCCCGTTCTTGAGACCGTATGCCACCACAACCACATTTCCAGGGAGAACCACACAACTACTCCATACCTCCGTCAGGTAAAACGTCCATCCCGTGACCGTTGCTACGTTCGACGACCAGTTGTGTCACCTCGAGCCCAATCTCGCTATCACAAATCTCGAACAATTACAATCAGATTGAATGACAACAATTGCTTAATTACGACTATGATAGAATCTAGGCTAAAGTATTAGAGGATTTTCCCAAAATTTCAAAAGAAAGGCTCCGGTTTCCTTTCATCTCCGACATACATACGCGACGCGTGATCAAAAAATATGTGAAAGCAGACTTTATTGGATATTGGTGCAAGAAATTAATCCTCTTCAAAATATTCCCCTGGTTGTATCGAAAGCAGACTTTATTAGATATTGGTGCAAGAAATTAATCCTCTTCAAAATATTCCCCTTTTTAATGTATACATTTACGGGAACTGTTCTCCCATGAGTGATAATTTTTTAACGAATCTTTCTAAATGCTCTTTAGACGCTTTATCGTATTCCCTTTGATCGCTTCAATGTCGCCAGATTTCGCATACTGCTTATTCCGAACGGAGTTTTAGCAAAACATAGTTTTCCTCTAATTGAACATTACCATCCTATTTATCTGTATGGCTATCTATGACTTTTGACTTTTCCTACAATTGAACATGTCACTGAGAGGACAGAAGACAATCAATCGAGGTATTTTTCACTACGCTTCGTAGGTATCAATTTAACAATTTTTTGATCGTACAGGCAGACTAATAATTGTAGGCAATTGTAGATTGTATTTATCTTTTAAACCAAATTATATATTACACGATACGTCCCCAAATATTTTTATTTTTTTGAAATAAGTTGTAATATATACTTGTTGTTGTTCAAACATTCCTTAAATACTTTCAAACAGTCTTTCCTTTGATTTAATATCGTTAGTAACAGGACATTCTTGTAAGATGTATTTAGCGGATAACACTAATTACAGCTTCTATAGCAAGGCTAACTAGACTTAAATATTAACTGCTGGTGGGTTAATTCAGCGTGACTAATTCTCTTCTTGATATGGAGAAAGCTGGTTTAATTGAGTGTATGTATATTATTTCTTATTTCTTGTAGTTTTGTCTCAATAGATAATTTCCATTCAAAATTCCATTTTATTTAAGATTTTTTTTAGGTATGTTGAACATCTTCTACTAATGTTGCTATTTCCTTGACATCTACATTTACAGTCATTTCAATTTTAAATCATCTTTGTGATACTCACTAAAATAAGATAAAGGTAGGGTTAGGTATTAAATACATTATCAAGGTATTATAGTATATATAGGTTTCTTCACAAAGTGTTGTATACGGTTTTTGTAAAGTTCATACTGCAAATTACTAATTAATGAGTTATAAAAATATTGGAAACTATCTATTAGGTTGCCCGGAAAGTGTCTTTCTTTCGCAAATGTGTTTTTTACAACAATGCATCTTCGTACAAACATGAAATCAAGTCTGTGAAATGTCGCGGTGTTCATCTCAACAGAACAAAATGGATCGTACGTAATTCGACAAAATAATGTAAAACAAAAAACGTTGTGCGTCCATTATTTCCTCATAAAACGAAAGAAACTTTTCGGACAACCTAATAATATTAAATATCATATCGTAGATAATATTCGATGTATTAGTACTATACTTTACATACAGTACACTTTGCATACATGAATGTTCATTTTCTTTTCTTTTCTTTTCTTTTCTTTTTTCTACCTGAGGAAATCCTCATGAACAACCCTCGTCCCTCGGGGAGGCGGGCCCCTCTCCCCGAGCCCCCTCCACGCTTGAAGTCCGCCGACTTGATCTTGATCTTGATCTAACGCAATCTTAAAGGCATTCGAGTGCACAACTTGCACGGCGGGCTGCAGTGGTCGCGCATCGCACCCCACCCACGGGTCGTTGTGCAAGACCACCTGGCTACATACATAAATGTCCTATGCTTCGTACATATCTGTTGAAGTGGTCACCACTTATAAGAAAACTCTACATCTGGTCTTTTTAGTTTTCTCAAACACTGAAGCCATCGACAGCGCGTAGACAAAAGACTGCGACGAAGTCAGACCATAAACAGTAGACAGGTGACGTTGGCTTCGGGGTGTTCAGTTATTGGGTAACACAGCTAGCGTGCGGATCTGGACCAGCTCAAATTGTATTCTTACTTATAATTACACTTCTATTTAAATATATTTTCTGCCTTACAATTTATCCACGTGTTTTCTCTGTTTACACATCGAATAACCTCAACAATATCAATGTACATAAACCAACTGCTTATAACCACTTGTTATTGAAAAAAAGGAAAAGAGAATTGATCATTAGCACAATTTATAAATAGCCGAAATTTCCTACATCTTTTTGTAATATTATAAAATGATGTGATTTTATATGATCATACAAGCACACGTAATTTTACGTTAGCGGTTACGAATGTATTAATTTGTAAATGCATTTGTTTCAAAGGAACGTTTCCACTCTAGGCAACTATTGTAGTACTTGATTCCATCGTACAATAAATACAGAATTAGATTTACGGCCAAGTTGTATAATGGATGTTAGAAAGGGTGCTATAAAATTTATTTTGGTTTCGGTTAAACGGTTTCATAGTACGCTTGGGTAAAATATGTGCTTATCGGGTAAATGTTTGAACCTTGTTAGATGTAAAATATTTTAGTAATAATTCCTAGAAAGTTAATTTGTCATAAATTATTAAAATGTATGAGATATGAAGCTTTTATTTCCTGTATCTGATATCATACATAAATATACAATGGTAGAATCGAAATATATTTGAAGCATTTGAATAAATTTGTGGAAATAATCTCTAGAAAAATCACTAAAACAAATTGTCCTTAATTTATAAATAAATAATAAATATTTCATAAACTGAATTTTGACTAAAAATTTTCCTCTAATTATACCATCGAATTATGTCTATATTTATACAGTTATAAAGCATTTTGAGAAGAATAAAATTCATCGAACCAAAGTTAACACAAATAATATAATTAAATTTCTGAACTGTGTATCAAAACAGTAACATATTACATGATTCAAATGGTTGGTCTGTCCACAGGTGTTAAGATTGACAGTGTGAATTGAGAGCATCGAAAGGAATGTGATATTAACAATAAAATCTTCAACTTGGGAGGATACATAATTTTCACCTTTATGATATACATATTACTATGGGTATACCCGAAAATGGAAATCTATAATAATCTCGTTTATCTCGTTTTGGAAAAAAATGAAGTGTATTCAAAACCAGTAAAGTCAACGGGCCTTCCAAACAATGAAACGGTTCCACGAAATGCGATGTCAATTCTGTTATTCTATATTAACTTAAGAAAGTAACTCGTATGGTCTTATTATCCTACTGCAATAATAATAAAGAATAAAATTATTCCATATGCATTAATCTAACTCTTCCTAGACGATATTCTTTTTAGTTCGTGAGAAAGAAATTTTTTTTTAATTATTCGTGGTGAAAATATATTTTTTTAATGATTTTGTAAATCATGTGTTACGTATTAAAATTAAAGACTAATTTTATTAAAAACTAATATTCGAAGAAACTTCTGAAGATACAATACTGCGAGTAGGAATCATTGAGTTTGAAAGGTTTCATTAAATTGCATTTTGTCAAAAAAAATGTCCGAATACTCACGAGTGATGGTGTACGCATATACTTTCCAAGAAAAGAAGCATCGACCGCTATCCAGAGTCAGTACTTAATTATTCTTGCAAGTGGCGTAGCATCTTAATTATCACGCGCTTTCAGCCCTTTTAAGGGATACCTTTGGTAGAAGTGCCGTACCCGGCTAATTGCATTGCCAAAGAGCACTAAAGGGGGTGTGACAGCGTTGCTTTAATTGAAACTGCACCTTGGAACTATGTGGTCTTTGTCGAATAAGGTACTTAGTGCCGACTAAACATACATTGTGGTCGTGATCGATATGACGAAAAAGATAGGATTTCTCCCATTGAGAGACGAGTAAAGGGAGAAAGAATATAGGAATGAACGGATAGAACTCGTTCCATGGATACGAATGAAAAGAGAAAAGCAATTGGATGGAACGAAGTTGGAAGACACAAGCAAAGGAAACCGGAGCACCACGCTGTGGCAATCTGTCTTCATTCTTGCGACAGAAAAAGGAATTAAAGGTAAAAAAGGGAATATCGAGCACCATTCGACCGAGAGGCGTTCGCAGTAGAAAGAGGGGAGCCTGTCTTTTCGTGTCGTTTCCGGTTCCTTCTCCTATCTCTGCTTCCGTTTTGTTCGCGCCCACCAACTTTCCCCCACACTTTTCCAAGCCATTTCGATGCTTTTACTTGTGAAAACTTAATTCTCTCTGCCAGGGTTTTGTGATTCCGTTCTTCTTTGTAAACAGTCCGGCTGTTTCTGCAAGGAATAAGCATCTTCCAGAAGAATCACTCGAGAACTCTGTCCCATCCTTACAACAGCAGTTTTACTTAATCGTTCGTTTCACACACGTAGATAAATTGGCTCCTTTGGTTGCCATCTAAAGTTTATTCAATAATACAATAAAGATAATATGAATTATGACTCGTAATTTACGAGATAGTGTATAAATTGAATTTAACCGTTTTAGTGCCAGGGGTTTTTAAGAATCCGTGTCGGATTGTGCCATGCTGCACGAGAATTCATTTATTTGCGAGAAATGCCGATCGACGCGATCGTGCTTCATTTCATCAGTCATATCAGAAACGTTATACTAAACACTCAAAAGCTTGCGAAATATTCGTACTTTACGTTCTGATTGCGAGATAACATTCTATAATACAGGATTTAGTAATTTATACATTAGTTTTTTTAAATTAATTCGATTATTTATTTTCGTGTATCCCTTACAGGGCAATGGATACGAAAAAGAAAAGAACAAAGTCAAGTTGGAGACCTAATTCAACTTCTGAATCTGATTTCAAACTTCAAAAAGAAGGAGAATAGACATTTTTGATATATCTAGTAACGAAGATAGTATTCCATCCAATTTTATCTATTCTGCTACATCTGCAAGTACTTCTATTAATGATATAGGTGAACAAGAGAATTTATTTTCCTTTACTGAAAGCAATGGGCCACAGTTATCTCTATCTAACGAATCTAAACCTATCGATTATTTTAATTTGATCATCGATTCATTCCTGCTAACATTAACCCCTTGACCTACGATTACGGGCACAGCCCGTAATACGATGATCGGGCCAAACGTAAATATTACGGGCATAGCTCGTAGTAGATGATCGGATCAAACGTAAATGTTACGGGCATAGCCCGTAGTACGATGATCGGGCTAAATATAATATACAGGGTGGTTGGTAACTGGTGGTACAAGCGGAAAGGGGGTGATTCTACGCGAAAAAAGAAATCGAAAATATAGAATAAAAAATTTTTTTTTTAATTTTTCCATCGAGACAACGATCTACAGATCCGTTATAACGAGACGTGATAAAGTGCACGGGTGCCGAGCGAATATCAAAGTCGATTTTCTCGAAAACAAAGCCTCAAACGAAAAATTTTTATTCTATATTTTCGACTTCTTTTTTCGCGTAGAATCACCCCCTTTCCGCTTATATGATATAATATAATATATTATATAATTGTATAATATAATATAAAATGGCTTGTTTACGTTTTCAGCCCAAAATTCTCGAACGTAAATCGTAGGTTAAGGGGTTAATGGTCCGCGAAACGAATAAGTACGTCGAACAATTAATAAAATCACATGAAATCACCTAAGGATCTCGAATGAAACTATGGAAATCAGTTACTTTGCCCGAAATAAAGATGTTTATATCAGCTTTATTGGAAATGGAGATAACGAGGCGACCAACATTTTCTTATTGAGACAAAAATTGAAGGAGCATACCCTGGTTTTGAAAAATGTTTTCGCGAAACAGATTCCAGCTTATCTATCAATGTTTTCACTTAGTCGATAATAAAGAATGTTTCCCACCAAGCTATAAAAAGTAGGACCCATGCGTAAAATGTATGACAATAGTTGAACGCGCGAATAGAGTATTCAAATTAATTTCGACGCATGCTTCGAATGGCAATACCATTGTAACTAAAAAACGAAATAGAAACGAAAGAAGTAGAGTAAAATCATGCATCGTTAACTGTTATAATCGTTATATGGGGGGAGTTGACGAATCGGACAACATGTTATACTTCTATCTTAATGAACACCGCACGGGAAAATATTGGAAAAAAGTTACGTTTCACATCATTGGCCGCATAGTATTAAATTCATACCTATTTTATACGGAAGTTACCAAAAAGAAGCCAATGACTCGATTGGAATTTACATCAAGTATTATATCTGAAATAGAGCATGAATGGATACAAATCAAAAAACAACATATTGTAATATCGTGGAAAATAAAGACATAAATTTTTCCCCGATTACTTACAATTTATTAATATTGAATCAAATGTACAAATATAAATTGGACAGAGAACGATGTTTCTCTCTCTCTCTCTACTCTCTACTCTCTCTACTCTCTCTACTCTCTCTACTCTCTCTACTCTCTCTACTCTCTCTACTCTCTCTACTCTCTCTACTCTCTCTACTCTCTCTACTCTCTCTACTCTCTCTACTCTCTCTACTCTCTCTACTCTCTCTACTCTCTCTACTCTCTCTACTCTCTCTACTCTCTCTACTCTCTCTACTCTCTCTAGTCTCTCTACTCTCTCTACTCTCTCTACTCTCTCTACTCTCTCTACTCTCTCTACTCTCTCTACTCTCTGTACTCTCTCTACTCTCTCTACTCTCTCTACTCTCTCTACTCTCTCTACTCTCTCTACTCTCTCTACTCTCTCTACTCTCTCTACTCTCTCTACTCTCTCTACTCTCTCTACTCTCTACTCTCTACTCTTCGGTGTCTCGATCAACTCTGACTCTCGCAACACACTCACTTTTCGACTCGCATACTCCGACCTCTCGGTCATCCCTCCTTGAAGCACGAAACCGTCCTTCTGCTCTAACGTTGTTTGTTGTTTTTCTCATATCTCTGTAAGAACTAGGTGACTTTAGTCACATAGGCGCTCTTAAATTTAAACAAACCACAGAAGAATGACGTACACGGCTTTTTCTAATTTCAACCGATTTCTAATTGAAATTACTTTACGATATTACATTCGACCTTTCCTGACAATCACATCTGCCCTCAGATGTGTTCATCATCGCTGCTCGCACTTACATCACTATGTATCGGTCATTTCGCAGGACTTTTACTTTTAATTAAGGAACTTCGGATGCAGCTTTAGCCCAGGACCGCCCTGCGTCCTCTCGATCGCCACTAGATCTCCCGTCCTGTATGCTGTCGCCTTCTTGCGTCTCTTGTTATACGTCCACTTGTCTCGGGCTTGGATCTCCTCGATCCGTCTCTTTGCGTCTGCACGCAACTGATCTCGTTCCTCTTGGAACACCGCAGCCTGTTCGTCCTCGATGCTACTGCTCCTCTTTCGCTCTTCCTCCATCTTCCTCTGCGTTGTTTGTTTACCCGTTTCACTGTTGTCAGGGGCTTTGATCGTCGTGGCAGCATCGTGACATTTTCGTAGGCTCGGTTCGTACGTGGAAGACGTTAACAACTTACCATCTTCCGAGACTATGATCTCTCCTTTTTCGAAGGAATTCAAATTACTTTACGATATTACAATATGGTAGGTGATGATCGAATTTAATTTGTGTGCAGTGCAAAAAAGGGCTTCATCCATTATGTCTTCATAAACATATCTGTTTTAAAAATAACGAATGTCATGATCCTGTAAAACCATCACTATAATTTTAATGTCTTTATCTGTTTATACTTTTGTGTTTTGATTTAATATATATTGTTTATTTTTTTCATTTATCATCCTAAAAGCATAAAAAGATAGAAAGCAACAAGGGCAATGGGTGAACTAAATAAAAGACCTACTTCTAAACATGACAAGGAACATTAGTAATCTAGTTTTATATTTATTATAAATAAAATATTATATTATGTTTTTTTTTAAATTTTCAAAAACCTTGGCAACATATTTTATACTATGCAGAGGTATATGTAACTAAAAGTAAATTCAATAAAAACAGCTTATTTATGCAGGTGGTTTACGATTATTTGAAAAAAAAGTTATTAAGAGAGGAGAATCTGATACGACTACATTCATAGTCATAAAAATCTGCAGTCTAATTATAATATTATAAGAACGAAAGAAATTCCATTCAGATTTCATTTGTTTAACACTATATATAAAAATATGAATTTACATAAATATCCTCCATTCAATAATAATTTGTAATATTTTGAGCGCATTATAGCTTAAAGACATACGCGATCGCGAAATTCAAGAGAATTGCTGTATCCATCGAAATTAAATCCTTTCCTCTCCTTTCGAAACCACGAATATCCGTCGTTCCTGCTTAACTTCTGCATGTTTCTCGAAACGAATTCGTGGATGCACCGCAAATCTAGAAGTTCTTGGAGCTAACATACGCTCCGTAGACGCGTTGGTCCCTGATAATCCGCGGATCGACAGCTGAGCAAGGTAGCGTACACGCGAACACAGATTCTGGATTAGAATGGCGATAGCATCAAATGAATAACCGATAGCGCGTTAATATTAAATTGTTTTCCACGTCGAACATAAACTTGCAACGAACAGCAGAAATTTCTCTGTTTGCCACCTTGTCGTACTCTGTCTTTTCACACTTTCTCGCCTTGCAAATTTATGGCGCTGCACGATTTTTCTTCCATAACGTACCATCAATTTGTTTTTCAAGCATTCACGAACTTCTTCGAGAGAACTTGTTTCCAACAAGTCTTTTTAAGCAAAGTAAAGTTCCAGTTGGAGATAAAAGTAGCTCTAGATGAAAATCTCTGAGAGATTGCAATAGTTTCGAGGCATGTTCGTCTACAATAATTTTTGCAATTAAAATCTTTTTCGGAATCGAAGATGAAACGATTGGATATTGGTCGATGAAACTTATACAAATATAAACGAAGTAAATGGAGATACACGATAAGTCAATAAGAATCAGGGTAAGTCAGGGTAAGTCAATAAGTAAAAGACGATCAGCTTCTTCCTGATCTAACGCTTCCAATTCGTTTCGCACCGCGATTATTTTCATCCAATTCTCGTCGAACGATTTGCTGCAAGATATTAGCTAGTTCTTACTTACCTGTCCGGACTCTTCATATTCGTCGAGTTGACGCTTCGCGAGTGTCAATCGGCCGATTAAGGCGCTTCGTCTCCGCCGCAATGTGCTGATCTGTTCAGCGTGGGCCATGTTTTAGTTTAATAACTTGAACGATCTTATCTTGAAGAACTGGACGTTGGTCCGGGAATCGGTTGCTACTCGTTACTGTACGGCGTGCTGTCGCGTATATGCTTAGAGAAAGAGGAGTTCATTTCCGGGGACTGCTCGTTTGGTTAGGTGATTAAGTCGATGAAATGTTGATTTCACGTGACACTGTAATGTTTGGACATGTCCAAATTGGACAAATTGTGAATGTGAAATTTTAAATAAAAAAAAAAAAAAAACTATATGGACATTGGTAAGTGCACTTTTCAATGGCACGTGATCCGGCTCGGGGGACCATGTACTTTCGATCTATCGCGGAGAGACGCGATCGCGAGGAAGCACGACAAGGGGAGTCGTAAATTCCCGTTACGATTATAAGAATCGACACCACGAACAGATCGATCCTCTTGTTTCTTGTGGGATAATAGGAGTGATTGAGGTGATATAACACTGCGATTAACAGGATTATAAAATTTATATTTCCAATAACTTATTACACGAACCAGTTACAACAGTTAAGCAGTATGATATAAGTGTCGTAGACGATACTTTAATGTATGAAACTCCGATAGATGAACACTGAATGTTCTTTCGTAGTAGAGCAAGGTCCTTACTGTTGAATATAAGAAGAAGGTGACTTTCTTGATGTAACAGAAGCAATAGTTGAATAGACTGATATTCAACTCTCATCAATTACGGAGGAAAGCTCGGTGTGTGTGTGGTTTTTTGAACGAAGAAAGCGGATTCGGTGCTCACACTTTTCGTTAGTAAGGTGAGGGTAACGATCTGCGATGTTCATTGTTTCTAGTCAATGTTAATTAGCGATGAGAGGGGAAGGAAACCTTCTACCAATGTTGCTAGTTGGTGTCATTGTTTAAGAGAAAAATCGGAGTTTCCGTTAGATAAATATCAGCTTTTTTCGTTAGGTCACTACCCCACTTTCTTCGTAATTTTTAAGAGCGCATAATAAACCTAAAGACTTTTCTAAAAACCAGACATAAACCGAAAACATTTCTAGAATTAGAAAATCCTTCAGGACAAACAGATTAACTGCAAAACATGTATTGAAACAATGAAGTTAAAAAGTTAAAGTTTCATGGTGGATCCTTAGGTTTATTGAGGGTCGGAATGACGGTACGTGGACCGTTGGCTGTCAAACAACGAGGGATGTGCAGATGTCTTACGTGACAACATGAATTATATTGCATTCGAAAAGACTCATCGAATGGATGCAGACTGATTTCTTTTATATCTTATATTTTCTGATTCTTGAAGTGAGGACCTTCGACCTCAAAATCGAACATTATATTGTACCAGCTGCAGTACTGCAGAAGATATGTTACAGCGTATTTTGAGATTCAAGATTAACTGAAGATCAACTTATTACAAATCGTTGAATTCGTCCATGACGTAACATTAAAACAAAATATATTCACTTTGAGACATGTCATGGTCATGTTAATATCTTAGAAGATATTAGATGTGGAAGAACCAAGTTGTGTCCATCAGATGAGTTCCTTCAAATGCGATATAATTTATGCAAAACTTTTTTTGATACAACCATAGATAACAAGTTTTTTTAATTAATGACTTTTATTGACTCTTATATGTGATAGATTATTTATTTCAGTCACTTATTTAAGTCACTTGTTTCAATGTCTTAAAATTCAATCTTAATGTCAAATCTTTGCTGAATAATCAAACTTGTTGTATATTAGTAACACCATTAGTCTTTAATATAATAACAAACCAATGAGAAAATATCGTGAGTTTTATGTACAACAGAAGAAAGCTTTATGACCGAGAGGAAATTTAAATAATTCTATGGGAGGGTTATTTGAATCAATGAAGAGGTATTACATAAAGACTAATAAAATAGAGAACAAAATAACTTTTAGAAATAAAATAATATAACGCTACTGAATTATGATAATTACAATTGAATCAAGTTAAGATCGAACAAACTTATTTTCGTTTGATGAGTACCAATAGACATACATATATTCTAATAACATAATATAATTTACATTGTCTTATATCCTCGAAATGTATGACTGTCGGGCTGCCAATGTATATGATTACCATCCTAGTAATGACGAGTCAAATAATATTTTTCAAATGTACATTATTTAAAGAGTGCTTATAACCAAATTAGGCAAATTACTTTGCTCTACTCAAATATCTTTGTAAGTGAAATAATCATACTTTACCCTACAGTTACTATACTATAGTATATTGACTTCATTGAGCAATATTAAAACAAGTTTTGGAGAATTAAAAGTTTATGGATATGTTGTATTTATAGTAAAATATATAAAGACCATAGGCAAAACTACGATAAGCAACTTTAAACTCACTTTTACTTGGCCGTAATATTAAATATATATTTTTGCATCCTGTTGAAATTCATTATTCATTTGATTGTTTACAAAATTTCAAAAATGTATGATCTGTTTTTAAGAAACATATATTAATGAACCTAACAAATTGTTCAAGATCGAAAAATTAACAAAAATGCACTTGCCATATTCTTCATGTACGCCCTTTATATGT
Organism: Bombus huntii; assembly: GCF_024542735.1. Lineage (NCBI taxonomy): Eukaryota > Metazoa > Arthropoda > Insecta > Hymenoptera > Apidae > Bombus > Bombus huntii. The sequence goes on from NC_066238.1 coordinate 25,254,598, forward strand.
AATATGACATGTTTACCATATACGTTATGTAACTACATAATATAATACTACATAAATGACATTACTATATCATATACCTAATATATGTGTAATATTTATATATATATAGATACCTTAGTGTTTTATTCTAATAGTTTAATAGTTTAGTTTTAGTAGTTCTTACATAAGTGACATAACAAAGAATGGATAAAAGCGTGACTTTAATTCTACTGGATGAATTTTTTATAAACGCTGAAGGGAAGAAAATATAACTGTCACTGTACATGTCGTAAAATTAATTGTTAAATACATACATAAAACTAAATAATTTCACGATTTTATAAAATTATTTTTTAACTGATAAATTTGAAATAAATATGAATTATTTCTTTAATGCAAAAGTGGTATTTTTATTTTTTGCCTATTTCTTTTAGCACCACATCTCAAAATCGTAATCGTCATTCTGTTTTGTGCAGAAGTGGTGTAAGTATATAGCTTTATTAATTTCTCAGCGGGTAGGAGTATAAGTGAGAATTGTCCACCCGATTCTTGCAGTTTTACTTTATTCCTTATCACCCAGTAATCAACATCTTTGACTTACACCACTTTCGCATTGAATATCTCGGATACTAAAGCTAATTGTGATTTATTGCAATTTATTTTATAAAGTACAAAATATTTTCTAATTCTATGTCTCGTATAAAATATATTATTACATTTTCCAAATGTAGTTTAGAGGTTTCAAAATGTTCTTTTGACAGATGATTGTTTCTACTTACAAGATTTTATGATATTTTGCAAGTTAATACGAAAACACCTGTAGATTATTATAATAAATACTTACGTAAGCAAATTGAAGTTCAACAAGAAACGAAATATTAAAATATTTTTGACGTATCGAAAGCCATCATACGAATATGTAACTTAAAAAAAATTACACGTAGGATTTATAAAGAATATATAGAAATCTATATTTATACATTATCAATATCCATTACATACTTCTAAAATTTTTAAAGCAGAGATTTTAATAATAATTTATTAAATTACGTAATAATAACAACAATTTAAGAAAATAAATGTAAAATTGTTCAGCATGTGGCCAAATACAGAATTTTACACGAACATCACTAATTAACATATTGCATATGTCGGAGATGAAAGGAAAGCCGAAGCCTTTCCTTGGAAATTTTGGGAACATCCTCTAGTACTTTAGTCTAGATTTTATTATAGCTGTAATTGTTTAAAATTTGTGATAGCGAGATTGGGTTCGAGGTGACAATTGGTCGCCGAACGTAGCCACGGTCACGGCCACATAAGCGTTTTGCCTAACGGAGGTCTGGAGTGGTTGTATGGGTTTTTCGAGAAGTGTGATTGTGGCGACATGCGGCCTCTTGAGCGGGCCTAGCCACGTGTAAGGTTATCTCGGAGGTGCTGAGACAATGGGACATACATTGTATCAATAACCAAACTCCAGGCAGAAACTGCCTAGCAACGGTGTTCGGAACTTCTCGATGCTTCTAACGAGTGCGTATCGAATTGCAGACGAGGCTGGCATTCTTGCGATTGCCTTGGAGAGTGACACATCGAACGTTTCTCGTCAATCGTATTTTGCGCCTAAGATCATTTTTTTTACACTTAGTAAAGAGTTATCTCGTTGGCCGTGGATTCGTTTGAACCCAACAAAAACGTTGTTAATAGTGTACATAAATTCATTATTCGTAAATCATATTATTCATTGACTTCATTGTTCATCAAATTTATCATTCAATAGACTTAATTATTTGTTAAGCTTAGTGATAGTCTTGTATATACGTGTACATATAATCTCGGCTTTGTGAAACGATGGCTAGTCCACGCGAAGAGTTGTCACGCACCCAAAATTCCGATCTTAACCCGACACATATTTAATGAAAATTAAATCAAATATCTTAAATCTTGAATCTATGCATGGATAAGAAAGATGAAAGAATTTTTAAGGAGTTTCTACGTGTGGAAAGACTTTCGATCAAATGATAATGGCCGTTTACTTAAACATCTTTAAGGACATGATTACACGAAAAGCAGCTTGCGGGGAAGTATCAGCGCTGATGGTTATTCATGTGTCATGGGCAGAACCCTTAGAAATGTCTATTGGACGAGCATGGCAAAGGATCGATGACCGGATCTCAGTAACCTCTTTGGTGAAAGCATTCGACTGGTCTGATAATAGAAGGGCGCCGTCGGTGACCTATAGCACTTAAATCAGACGTATTTTCTCAGAAGGAACAGGAAACTCAAAAAGACGAAGTCAGCAAATTCGGTGTTTTACAGGTTTCGTATTGATTTCTTTTATTTAATCGAAAATCGGGTATAAATAACAAAATGGCTAATTTATTACATGAAAAATACGTTTATTTTTTGAAAATACATCACTATAATATGCTATAAATACAAAATAATTAGTTCTTATAATTATAGATTTTTTAATTATTTATACTTAAAAAATTTAACTAAGGAAGTTTTATAGATAATTTATTGACAATATAATTTTAAATATAATGCTTCTTAATTAATATTAATATTAAGTTTTATAATACGCTTCTCGAAACATATATAGTACATGCATCTTACCTACACGAAATTATAAGCTAAGATACATAATTTATGGAAATGGTTCATTTCTAATGAAAGTGATTAACAGGCGTTGACTTCATTTTGAGGTTACGATATAACCTCATTTATTCCTATCCTGAATGTCTCAATGTAATTCACGGAAAACAGTGCAGATTATAAATTACATATATAAATTAAAAGTTGTAAAAACGTATAAACAATACGTAATATACAAAAATATAATATGTAATGAGTACCTTACAATATTTTACAACATAGATTGTATTATACATACGTAATATCTATAGATACATAAAGTATCTAAACAAAATAGAATACATTAAATATGCTAACGTGTTATATTTTATAGCAATTACTACAAATATTGCGTATGTATATTTGTATATGTATTAATACATAAAATACCTAAACCTAAATGGACTTTAATATATACAGTATTTCCCCATTTATAGTCCATTTCAGTTGTATATGTCGGAGATGAAAGAACACCGGAGCCTTTGGAATTTTGGATAATCCCGCAACATTGTAACCTAGAGTCTACTATAGCTGTAATTGAACAATTGTAGTTATTCAATCCGATTGTAATTGTTCGAGAGTTGTGATAGTGAGCTTGGGCTCGAGGCGACAGTCAGTCGCCGAACGTAGCCGCGGTCACGGGATGAACGCTTTGTCTAACAAAGGTATGGAGTAATCCTATAGCTCTCCTTAAAAGAAATATTCGTGGCGACACGCGACAGTAAATATTCCAACGGTTTCTGTCCCGTGGCTCGCCACACGCAGACCCTATTCTTCGAGTAAGATGATTGCCAGATGTCGATGCGTCTCCGCAGTACATGTTCAGCTAGCTCGAGGGCCCGTTATAAATCTTAAGATTTAGTTAACTAAAGTCCTTCAAACAGACAAACGGTCTTTGTCCCAACTACGGGAAGATAAGGAGACCTATTTTTCAACGAGCGGCGTCTCCCACTAGCAACTTTCCCTCGAGGGCGGCTAGCATCTTTTTCTAACCACCGATATGGAGATTGACCAATTAGCAGCAACGCCAATTTCCCTTACTTTCTGAACGAAGGCTTTTCTCGACGAATCCGATGATCTCGTGTCCTTAGACACACTTCATTATAGTTTTCCTCTGTGGCATCATCGGGACGGGAAAGGCATTCTCGCTCGCGATCTCATTGATGAAAGGAGTAACCCAAACGAAGATTCGTTTCACGCCCCTAACCCTAATTCTAATGTAAACCCGACATATATATACAGCTAAGAATATGGAAATTCTCAAAACGCCTACAGCATACAAACTTGGGAAAACATACTCCACAAACAGTGGGAAAAGATCGTTAGCTAAAAGCGTTAGCTTGTGATAAAAGATCGAAGGATGTACGGCTTACATGTATCGAATGCTTGGGATAGCTAGTCACATGAATATGGATGAAGCAGCAAAAATGCGGTACATCGTAGAAAGAATAAGAGACAAAGAAGTCAATAAAGCAATACTATGTGGGGCAAAATCAATGAAAGAACTTAAGGAAAATCTAATCATCTATGAGGAACAAAAATCTCGCATAACAGAGTCATCTGTGAGACAGGTCAGACCTGAGGACAACAGGAACATGTGAGTGCCGATTGTCCAAACAAATCGAGAGGTCCTAAATGTTTTAAATGTAGAGAATTCGGACACATTTCAACAAACTGTGCGAATATACTAAAGGTTACGACACGTGTGACAGGTGGCGGAATGAAAATAAAAGAGGGGTCAAGCAAATAAAGATTATGGACATGAATGTAGTGGCAAAGATAGACACAGGAAGTGATCTTAATTTAGTAAGAATGAGTATGTATTTGCATTTAGGAGCACCTCAACTTGGGAAAAGAATTATTAAATTCGATAGTATAGGAGCCGTGAACGTACATACCATGAGACGATTCAAAACGGAAATAATGATTGACGGTTTAAAGGCAACGCTAGACTTTGACGTAGTTCCCGATAACTTCTTGGGACACGATGTACTATTAGGTTTTGAATTATCTGATCAAATGGAAGTAAGAGTGAAACATAAACAAGTAAAGTTTAAACAAATTAAAAAAGAACTACGTGAGAACCAGTGTGTTGCCGAAAATAGTGAATGGAATGAAATGTTAAATATAGACGTATGTAGTAAACAAAACGATCGAGATCTGGCCGAGTTGGACCATATTGAAGATAAAAAAACCGGAGACGATATTAAAAATTTAATTAGTGAATATACAGTGACGAAGACAAAGGACACAGGTGTACGTATGAAAATCATAATTGAGGATGATGCACCAGTATACCAAAACCCACGGAGATTGTCAGCAGAACGAAGAAAACAGGAAACGTTAAAGGAGAAACAACAGGAAATCGAGATTCTCCGGAAAGAACGAGATTTAAGACGTGAACGAATTACGAAATCCGCAAATCAAGCAGATCAGGCAGAACAGTCGCTTATTTCAGTAGTAAAGGAATATGAGCAGTATCGCGAGAAAATGCAAGAAACCTTTACTGACGCGGAGGTTGCATTTTCAAAATTACTCGAAGAGAAAAATGCACTTACTTTACAATTGGAGGAAGAGAAGAGGAAGTGTGAAGATCTCATGTTTCGTTTCGAGGAAGAATCTGTTAACAAGGATGATATTCAGAAAGAAAGAAGTGAGCAATGTGTGATAAATACTGTAAACGAAAATAAGATCAAAGATATCGAAAAGCTGTTGCTGGAAGAAAGAGAACGTGTCGGTCAGCTAGAACGTGTTAGCATAAAATCATTCGAAACAGAAGAAGAAATGACACGTCTTCGCAATGAAGTCTCAAATGCTACTGCTCAAGAAACGCAGCAAATCGAAAACTTACAGAGTCGCAATAAAAATTGGGAGGAAAGTAGAAATAATCTTGAGAATGAGGTGCAAGAGAAAAGAATAATTATGGAGCCATATATAAATCAAAAAACTGAATTGCAATCAAAATTGAAAGAAAATCAACAAGAAAGAGCGATTCATAAAGAATCAGAGAAAAGTTTGCGGACAGAAATAGAACGTGCGATTTGGAGAAAAAGAATACGTTGATAGAAGATATGGAAAAGCAATTTGAACACAGTACAAATAGTTGAAAAAAGCTGTAGAAACGATAGAAAATATTAAAAGAAAGATGTATGTTTGCGAGTGGCGCATTGGGCACTTTTAATTGAACAATTTGATTATAAAATCAAGCATAGACCAGGTACGACGATGCGTCATGTGGACGCGCTTAGTCGGAATACAGTGGAAGTGTTATTAGTACAGGAGGGCCGAAGCGATTTGATTGATCGAGTTCAAAAAGCTTAAGAAGAAGATGACGAACATGAAGACAACGAAGGATACTCGTCATCCATTGAGGTTGATAGTCGATGCAGAATAGCAAGAAATCAGAAGCGCAAATGTAATTAGTATTATTGGGCACATCTGAGGGCAGATGTGTTTGTCAGTATGGCCGAAGTTGTGGCGTCAGAGAAGGACGTGGCTGATTGTTTATAAACGTTGTCGAGATATATTAATGTTGTCAAGGAGTGTCAAGGAGTGTCAAGGAGTGAAATCACACATCTACCGACGACACGTAAAGCCTGGTGTTATCCAGGACCAGCTAGAAGAGTTCGACGACGATGAACACGCCCGCCGATTCGGTGCACTACGCGAATATCACGCCCTGGTCGCACGATTACCGAATCTCATCGAAAGTGAGCGACCATCACCCCCCTCGACAACCATAAATGCCAGATCATTCGCAATCTCGGTCCGATGGCAATACAAGTGGCAGAACCACATCTACTCACATTCGACGGAGCCATCGAAAATTGGAATATTTTCTACGACGTCTCTGTAACAATGGATCGCAATGACTAATTAACACCTCTACAAAAGCTACAGTATCTCCGGTCCACTGTAATGGGAAGAGTCGCGTACTGCATTCAATCGTTGAACACTACTGACGCTAATTACACCAACGCAATCGCCATTCTGAAGGAGAAGTTCGATTGTTCACAACCTAACCTCAATCTACGCCACTGGAATGCGATTCAAAACTATCTGAAACTGACCAAGGAATCATCGAAAGCCCTGGAGTGTTTGATCGACACGATCAAGCAGTATCTACGCGCGTTAAGGAACTTAGGAGCGCCAACCGTTCAGACACCGTTCTTGTGAACATCATACATTCCAAGCTAAGCACAGACATCATTCAACATTGAAAACTCTTGGCGTCTTCTGGAACGCCATCGACAATTCCATCCTCTACTCAATCAAGGCTACACCCGCCATCTCCCTACTCACGAAACGAGTGATCAGCTCCGAAGTCGCCAAAATTACGACTCGCAGGGATTGTTCGCGCCGCTGATCGAGCAAAGAAGCTGCCACAACGGGTTTCGTAATGGAAGATCGATTGGGACGAATATCTCCCATTAGACATACATTCAAAGTGAAACAGATATTATCCCCAGTTACCACTACGGAATAAGACCACGTTCCAACGCAGGACAATAATCTAGTCCACAAAAGAGATTTAATTACACCGCTTCGGCGATCTCAACTATAGGACGTATGAAGCCCAGCATTTGCCTCCGCAACATCAAACCTCACGGCCAACGTCTGGAAGCAAATCCTCACAGTTAAGTCGGAAGTAACACAGCTCAAATTCAGACCACACCACAGCTGAAGCTAAACGGAAGACTGCTTCTCGCGCCCCTGACCGATACTATACATCAAGCTTTACCAGACGAGATATATCGGACCTTTTATGGAACTGATTCAGCTATCGTCCTCGATTCGATTAACACATCACCCCATACGTTGAAAACCTCTGCCGCTAACCGTGTGGCCGAAATCCAAACAAAGGCCCATAGTACCGATTGGCGTCACGTTTCAACAAGCGATAATCCTACAGATCTTATCTCCCGGAGGCAATCGCCGGAAGAATATCTATGCCTGACCATTTGACAATATGGACCAGAATGGTTACACCAACCTGGAGGATGCTCCCCAACGTGAAGCCCAGCACGATTGGTAGAAATACCGGAGCAGAAAAAGGCGATTTGTCTAACTACGAAACCCACCCATCACAGTTTGCTAGAGAGATATTTGTCCTAGTCCAAACTGATGAGAATCACTCGCTGCCTTCGATGGAGAAAAAAGCAGAACCGAGCGGGGCACGTCGAACAACGAATAATATAATTACTGTGCACAAGAAGCTTATAAAACTACTCCAAATCAGTCATTTCCCCGAAGAAACCCGCATTGCGAAGTGATCAAAGTAGGGCGGCAATGGGGAGGCTTCTGCGACTCAATCAATTTCTCGATAAGGAAGGGATATTGCAAGTTGATGGCCGACTGAGCCATTCGCCGATGCTCTTCTCTCAAAAACATTCGATCATACTGCCAGAATCATCCGTCACGGCTGCTAGTACGAATCTGGGGCATAACGAACAAAGTTATCTCCAAGATCATCCTGGAAATTTCTACGGCCGAGAAGACAATGACGAGGACAACCGATGACTTGAATAAATTCCGAATCACCGAAAATATTTTCATCCGACCCATTCCACAACGACCTACTCTAGTGACTGCTCAAATCAACGTTTCAACACTTAAGGTTATCTCCCAAAAGGAAGATCTCCCCTCTGTAAAGAACATCGCTGAGTGACCGAACGGGGAGATCTGCCTTATTAAATTTTGCAACGCGTTTTATTTTTTTTCTATTATTATCAATTATTGTTACTTGGAATTGAGCCACTGCGTTTATGAAGTTCAGTATATAATAAAATAAATCAATCTAGTGGTGCTAAAATTAATTAAAAAGTTACACTATCAGTTATGACTAAACAAAGTTATAATCGAACGATACCAGATTGTAAAAAAATATTTTTAATTTCATGTTCAAGTCGTGTTATTTACCTTTAGTCATCTTTAATGTTTGTAATTTTACCTATATTTTGTATACTTTTAATATATTATTAATATATACTTGTCGGAGATGAAAGGAAAGCCGAAGCCTTTCCTTGGAAATTTTGGGAACATCCTCTAGTACCTTAGCCTAGATTTTATTATAGTTGTAATTGCTTAAGATTTGTAATAAGCGAGATTGGGTTCGAGGTGACAATCGGTCGCTGAACGTAGCCACGGTCACGGGATGGATGTTTTATCTAACGGAGGTCTGGAGTGGTTGTATGTGTTTTCCGAGAAATGTGGTTGTGGCGGCATGCGGCCTCGAGAGCGGGCCGAGCCATGTGTGATGTTGCCTCGGAGGTGCCGATGCAATGGGACATACATTGTATTAGTAATCAAAACTCCAGGCAGAAACTGCCTAGCAACGGCGTTTGGAACTTTCTCGATGCTTCCAACGAGTGTGCCTAGCAACGGCGTTTGGAACCTTCTCGATGCTTCCAAACGGGTATAGAAAACAAAATGCAATCGTACAGGGAGAAAAATCTCCACGAGGCTGGCATTCTTGCGATTGCCTTGGAGAGTGATACATCGAGCATTTTCGACGATCGCATTTGCGTCTAAGTTAGTTTCGCTTAGTAAGGAGTTATCCCGGTGACCGTGGATTCGTTTGAACTCAAACATTGCTAATAGTATTATTTAATTTAATTATTCGTAGATCGTATTATTCATTAGGCTTAGTGTTTGTTAGACTTATTATTAGTCGTACTTATTATTTGTTAAGCTTAGTGATAGACCTGTATATACGTGTAAATAAAATCTCGGCTTTGTGAAACGATGGCTAGTCCACATGAAGAGTCGTCGCGCGCCCAAAATTCGAATCGTGATCCGACATACTTATATATATATTATTATTATTATTATATTATAATTATAATTTTAATTATAATATATATATAATTATATAATATAATATATATAATATAAATATAATTATATATATATTATAATTAAAATTATAATTATAATATATAATTAATTAATAATATACAGGGTGGTTGGTAACTGATGGTACAAGCGGAAAGGTGGTGATCCTACACGAAAAAAGAAATCAAAAATACAAAATACAAATTTAAAAAAAAATTTTTTTTTAATTTTTTTTTCTTTTGATTTTTCCATCGAGACAACGATCTACAGTGAGATCCGTTATAACAAGACGTGATAAAGTGCACGCGTACCGAACGAAAATTCAAAGTCGATTAGTCGTTTCCAACCCCCCCGTTTAATTATATACTATAATTATATATATTATAATATATAATTTTGATATAACTTTTAATACATTTAATATATATTTGATACTTTTGATTTGATATTTTGTTTACCTGAAGTTAGTTGAGTGTGTGTGTGCAACGCCAACAGGTGCTGGAATTAGTTGGGTCTTCAGTGGCATCACCCGTTTGAGCTTCGATGCAAAACGCTCATTGAAATTTAAACAGCTGCAGTTCGGATGCCGTTCTTGAATGTTAAGACTGCCTTGCTCCATTTGTTAGTCAACTTCTTCAGGTACTCCCGAAGCCAGCGGCTCCAGAAGTGTTGCTTGAGTGTGTTCAGGACTTGGATGGTGGGTAGCTCGTTGCAGATGATGCGTCCGAGATAGCGCTGATTCGGTGATTCGGTCTTGATTGGAGTCGTCGGTTGTCGTCGTCATCGTCTACTCAGCCGTAGAGGGACCCAGGATTAGCTTGAAGATAACTTTGTTCGTTATGCCCCAGATTCGTACTAGCAGCTGTGACGGATGATTCCGGCAGGATGATAGGATGTTTTTGGGAGAAGATCATTGGCGAATGGCTCAGTCGGCCATCAACTTGCAATATCCCTTCCTTATCGAGAAACTGATTGAGTCACAGAAGCCTCCCCATTGCCGCCCTACTTTGATCACTCGCAATACGGGTTTCTTCGGGGAAATGACTGATTTGGAGTAGTTTTATAAGCTTCTTGTGCACAGTAATTATATCATTCATGGTTAGACGTGCCCCGCTCGGTTCTGCTTTTTTCTCCATCGAAGGCAGCGAGCGATGATTCTCATCAGTTTGGACTAGGAGAATTATCTCTCTAGCAAACTGTGATGGGTGGGTCTCGTGGTTAGACAAATCGCCTTTTTCTGCTCCGGTATTTCTACCAATCGTGCTGGGCTTCACGTTGGGGAGCATCCTTCAGGTTGGTGTAACCATTCTAGTCCATATTGTCAAATGGTCAGGCATAGATATTCTTCCGGCGATTGACTCCGGGAGATAAGATCTGTAGGATTATCGCTTGTGGAAACGTGACGCCAATCGGTACTATGGGCCTTCGTTTGGATTTCGGCCACGCGGTTAGCGGCAGAGGTTTTCAACGTATGGAGTGATGTGTTAATCCAATCGAGGACGATAGCTGAATCAGTTCAATAAAAGGTCCGAGAAATCTCGTCTGGTAAAGCTTGATGTATAGTATCGGTCAGGGGCGCGAGAAGCAGTCTTCCGTTTAGCTTCAGCCGTAGTATGGTCTGTATCTGAGCTGTGCCACCTCTGACTTAGCTGTGAGAATTTGCTTCTAGACGTTGGACGTAACGGTTGATATTGCGGATGCAAACACAGGCCTCATACATACTCTCGTTGACATCGTCGAAGCCGTGTAATTAGATCTCTTTTGCGGACTCGATTATTATCCTGCGTTGGAACGTGGTCTTGTTCCGTAGTGATAACTGGGAATCTGTTTCACTCTGAATGTATGTTTAATGGGAGATATTCGTCCCAATCGATCTTCCATTACGAAACCCGTTGTGGCAGCTTCTTTGCTCGATCAGCGGCGCGAACAATCCCTGCGAGTCGTAATTTTGGCGACTTCGGAGCTGATCACTCGTTTCGTGAGTAGGGAGATGGCGGGTGTAGCCTTGATTGAGTAGAGGATGGAATTGTCGATGGCGTTCCAGAAGACGCCAAGAGTTTTCAATGTTGAATGATGTCTGTGCTTAGCTTGGAATGTATGATGTCCACAAGAACGGTGTCTGAACGGTTGGCGCTCCTAAGTTCCTTAACGCGCGTTGATCGTGTCGACCAAACACTCCAGGGCTTTCGATGATTCCTTGGTCAGTTTCAGATAGTTTTGAATCGCATTCCAGTGGCGTAGATTGAGGTTAGGTTGTGAACAATCGAACTTCTCCTTCAGAATGGCGATTGCGTTGGTGTAATTAGCGTCAATAGTGTTCAACGATTGAATGCAGTACGCGACTCTTCCCATTACAGTGGACCGGAGATACTGTAGCTTTTGTAGAGGTGTTAATTAGTCATTGCGATCCATTGTTACAGAGACGTCGTAGAAAATATTCCAATTTTCGATGGCTCCGTCGAATGTGGGTAGATGTGGTTCTGCCACTTTTATTGCCATCGGCCTGAGATTGCGAATAATCTGGCATTTATGGGTGTCGAGGTGGGTGACGGTCGCTCACTTTCGATGAGATTCGGTAATCGTGCGACCAGGGCGTAATATTCGCGTAGTGCACCAAATCGGCGGGCGCGTTCATCGTCGTCGAACTCTTCTAGCTGGTCCTGGATAACCTTAAACAGGGTTCAGGTGTCGTCGATAGGTGTGCGATTTCACTTTAAAAGAGCCTCTTCATGCTGACCGAACTTCACTGACTTGACACTTTAAACACAACTGTTTATTCACAACACTGTTTAAAGACTAGGAGTCTCTGTGGCGATGCGTTGAGTGCGTGTATGTTTCCTCGGAGACTCGAGTAAAAGTGTGTTCTGACCGAAGAGTTGATGACTAGTGGAGTTCGACGATGATGACGTTGAGAGGGAAAACTATCGATGGGTGTGTCTACAGTCCGAGACGAGCGGATTGGTTGATGGCAATTTTCGTTAAGAAAGTGAGGGTAACCTCTATCCCTGCCAATTGGTTGAAGAAATGCGGTGGGGGGTGAAGGAAGGGTACTGACCGCCTCCGACCGAAGGTCGCACTTTGGCCGAAAATAGCCTTGGAGTGCCGTACAAGGGAAAACCCGCTTGTCCCGTAATATACCTTAAAGAACGATAAACTTTAGGAGCCTGGAACCTGAAGGATGCAATAGACTCAGTCGCAAGAATAATAGTCGTACCACTCCTGTTTATATTGTAATAAAATGAAATTATTTGTAATATGTTTTAGACACTGATAAATTATCTAATATAATGATGAAATCATTTTTCTCGTGACAACTTCTACATTTCTTACTATACTTTTATTTAGATTATTTATAAAATAAAAACCGTCAGATGGATAACATTTTAAATTATAATATCATATAGTAAATCTTTCCTGATCTCTACTTTGCGATAAAATAATTACGGTTAATAAAAAATATTATTTTTAATAATTACTTTTATTATATAAAAATATAACTTTCCCTAAAAATTTAAAGATCATAAAATAAAATATGGCTAATGATGTTTATCGCAATAAAGTAATGGATAATTCAAATTCCATTTGAAAACATTGTAAAAAATGAAATTAGATTAGATTAAATTGTATGAAATGTGTATGATCTTGATTTGATATCTTGATTAAACCATCGTAGGAAAAAATAATATACGGAACAAAAAATAATATACTGCAACACTTACCACGTTAAAGATAAAGAAAATTAGAATTTCGTCCTTCAAAGGAATTAAACACGCATTTTTCCGGGTCTTTGATCAAAATAGTGAAAGAAAAAGATCTGACAGAAATGGTAAAAAACTTTTGGCGGAAATAATATAAAGCAGGAGTAAGAGAGATGAAATTTTCAGCAAATATTTCCCCCGCGATGACAAAAATATCACCGACTGCGCTTTCACGATGGCATTAAAAACTACCAGCACGTTGGTTATGTTTTGCTTTTATTAAAACATCGTGTTCCGCCTTTTGAATAATGTATCGCATTGTAGCGTACGGTTACTGGATACCTGTATATGTACTTTTAATGTCGTGTCCCTTCAAATCCCCATTAATCATCCCCTTTAGGATATTCTTGGCTTAGCTAATCAACGATTATATCGGTTCGTACCTCGTTATGTGAACTTTCAAGACGATACTGCTGTCATAAGTGTGATCCTCGATGATCGAACCAGCAAACGTGTGCTGTCTTTTTTGGATATTTATTTTTTTATATAATAACGAAGGAAGTTTCGTGACTATACAGAGTGTTCAGTAAAGAACGTTCTATGAGCAAACTAATAAACGATGTTGGGCATTGATCAATTACCATTTTTAATTCTGTTGCCATCCAGGAATATTTTATGTTTCAATATAGCTTTCATTTCAACGTAAAAGAAGAACGTAAAGTGAAGAACGTAAAAGCGTTAATTTCATCAAATTATTAATACCTACGATTAATTTCCGGTATTCTTAAAATTATTATAATTACATTGCAAATCTCTATACATTTCCAAAATATTAAAGGGCGAAAAACTCCACAAAATGCATATGGCATTAAATAACATACAAAATCCAAAAAATATAAACCAAAAGTAAAGTGCCATTATAATGTTTAGTAGATGAAAAAAAATTTCTATTTAAATTCTATTTGTTTAGTTATGCTCATAAAAATATAAAAATACATAAACATCCGCAGATTAGATATGATATTATGAATCAACAAGATTGATCCTTGTCTCGAAACTCGCGTGACTATTGACAGTTTCAAAATTTACTTCTATCAAAGTTGGATATCAATATCCAAGGAACGATGTCAGGTCTAGAACTCGTGGCTTGATTTATCTGTAAAATTTGACAAATTCAGAAATGAGATGTCTAAACATATTGTTAAATTAATTGCAGAAGTATTTATTTAAAGAGTTTGCTGATCTTTAGTACAGTAAAATTGCATATACCTACAAATCTTTGTATAATGTAAAAATTTACGAGGAAAAATCTTCAACCCGGAAATTCAGAAAATTATGAAATTTTGAGGATATGTAGAATATATATGTATAGGTATATATAATGCTATTTTCTTTGCTGCTCAAGGTCACTCAAGGGGGGTAAAATAGAATCGTGACTGAATATTATTTTCTGTCCATTGAAATTTGAGATTGTTAATGGCATATCAGAATTCCATTAAGATTAATTGAAGAACCTCTTGAATCGTGCATAACACTTCTTCGTATATGTTGGTGTTATCAAGTTACAATGTTTCAGACAATTTTCTTCTAATACCTCTTTGTGGAATTAATTACATGATACAATTTCATATACAGAGTGGTTGGTAACTGGTGGTACAAGCGGAAACGGGGTGATTCTACGCGAAAAAAGAAGTCGAAAATATAGAATAAAAATTTTTCGTTCGAGGCTTTGTTTTCGAGAAAATTGACTTTGAATTTTCGCTCGGTACGCGTGCACTTTATCGCGTCTCGTTATAACGGATCTTACTGTAGATCGTTGTCTCGATGGAAAAATGTAAAAAAAAAAATTAAAAGAAAAATGTTCATTCTATATTTTCGACTTCTTTTTTCGCGTAGAATCACCCCCTTTCCGCTTGTACCACCAGTTACCAACCACCCTGTATAGTGATCAATATTCACATATATACACGTGAAATAAAAAATAAAAAAACCGAAAGAAATAACAAGAAATATTGTCGAAGTTCATATACGAAGGATTAATTAAGATATCGTTTTGTGGAGTAATGTGTAATAATACAAATTTACAGCCAAATGAAAAATTATATTTATAACATTGAATAGCGCTTTTAACTTTCCGCTTTCGTTGCTAAAATGATAGTATCCTTGCAAGACAGTTCTAAGCATTATTAAACATATTAGGAGGGTATTCCATCGCTTTTCTCAATAGGCATACTCAATCCGCTCTTCAAAACATTGTAGGTAATTACCCTAAGGTAATTGCCTACAGGTAACTGTCCTCAGGTAATAACGTGACTGACGTGCCTGGGTAATTTGCAAGAAATTATACAAAGAAAATGAAAGGAAAAGTTGGCGAAGAATACCATAAATTTGTATAGAAAGTGTGTGGTTCATGCAAGATAGCGTTCGACCATAAGAGTAAGTTAGAAAAAATTTACGAAATGTCCAGCTGGACAAATTGTAAAACACAAATTAAAAATAAAAAAAAATCCTCAAGAATACTTAATGCGTATGTGATTTTGAACACCAGTGTACAGCTATGAATGCGTGAAATTTGTATAAACATTGTTTATATGTACTATCATATATTATTTATTTATGAAGGCAAAGGATCAGAAGAAACATTAATCCTTTCTATTCGAAAATTTCATGAAGTTTTCGATGTGTTGTTATGAATTTTAATGAATAGATAGGTATAATGTTTAATCTACGATTTTTCTTCAAAACATCGCGCAGGATGATTTACGCCTTCGAATATAATCTTCTTCTCTACAACTTGTACTAGGTAAGCCGTTGCCTATGTATCGTTCAATTGTAGGATTCCTGTGCACTCAGCTGCTCAGTCTGACTTTCGTCCGTGTAAGAACGTTCAAAATCTTGCATTTTCAGGAGTCGTAATTGCACGACGTCCGAACTAGTCGGGTGAAGCCTTAATTTATGGCACCTTTAATCCTTAATTTATGGCATGTGACAATAGGTCGAAAGACAGGCGGTCTTCATTGTCTTGCACTTATTATGCCGCAGGTAATACCTTCATTCAAACCGATCGTCATTTTTCGAAGTTAGTAAGAATATTTTGCAGAAAAGAAGGAAAATAATGAGAAATGAAACAAAAGAAGCAATAAATGGTAAAAGAAATATTATGTTAAATTTATATGACCAAGGAAAATCTTTTTCTTTTATTCTTTTTATTTATTTATTTAAATTTTACAATTTGTCCAGTAGGACATAAAGAAAAATCTTGTCCGCAAAAAATTATTAACAGAAGTCATTTTGCCGTAAAAAGTGTAATTAAACAATTATTATTAACAGAAGCTCTTTTACCGTAGAAAAAAATGATTAAACAATTTTTTTGCGAAAAAGATTTAACAAATGCCACACGAAACGGATGTCTTCCGAGAGCTTATAGAAGAGAAAAAAGTCCTCGGAAATATCTGGAACAGTGCAAAAATAAATCTAACACGGAAATAGACCCCAGTTCCAATAGTTCGAAGAACGCTCAAAATCTGCTGGATATAAATCAAGAGTTGCAAAACGAAAATCATGCAGTAAAAAAATTAATAAAAAAAGTCATTGAAGTTTGTTATTAATTATGTACAAGAAAAGCATTCTGGAAAAGATACTGCTTTCAGACGAAAGCAAATCGAATATTTTTTAATGTGGTGGATAGGTTTTAATTTGGTGAAAATCGAATACTGAATTAGATAAAAAAACTATATCCAAACCGTCAAATACGGATGAGGTGGGGTGATGGTATGGAGGTGTATGTGCTCTTCTCGTGTAGGAAAGCTTATTTTTATCGAAAATACCACGGACAAATATAATTAGTTAAATATCTGGAAGCAGAAGTTTGGAAAAAGGCGGAAAAATAAAATTTATATTAAGATTATTATTTTCAACAGGATAATGATTCCACACACATAACCTATATTATTAAACAATTTCTAAAAATCATTTTTAGTACACCGTATATGTTAATGACTTAAATTCTATTCAGCATTTTTGGTTTGAATTAGGAAGAAGGATTAAGACACATCATATTAATAAGTAAGATCTGAAGAAAGTACTCCTTGAGGAATTTTTTTTTTATTATTTATTTATTTACATTTTACAATTTGTCCAGTAGGACATTTGGTAAAATATTATAGCTTTGTGGTATAGTAATATAATATTTTTTTATTTATTTATTTATTTAAATTTTACAATTTGTCCAGTAGGACATTTGGTAAAATATTATAGCTTTGTGGTATAGTAATATAACATGTGGGTGGCGTCCCCCAGCGGGGTACCACCTTCGTGTTTGTTAGGTTATATCCTTTGTGAGATCTGTTGGGTGTTTCCTTTTTAGTTTTTTTTCTATGCTTGATGTGAATGGTATAAAATAGATCAAAAAGTCATAAAAAAAAATGAGTACATTCAATGTCAAATCATCTGAAAATTGACATAAAGAAGTAGGATTACATACTAAATATTAAATCAAATGTTATAATAAATTTATATAACAAAATCGCAAGTGTGCCGATACTTCTGTTTCGCTGAACACTGACCTTTGTGTGTGTTCTACCTTTCTTCTGTGTTATAATTATTTTTTGAATTTGTAATTATATGGTATACCATGGTAAACTTTAGAATCGCCAGTTATATTTTACAAAAAGATTAAATAGAGAATCACATTCTTTACAGATTTATGAAGAAATTTATACGAAGATCCGGATTGTGTCAATATCTTTATTTGGTACCGTACACAAGCTCGTAAAAGTGTTCGCTGAACCGCAGCAGTTTCAGTAATGGCACGCTACGTAAAGTTTATGTGACTGTAGGATATAAATATATTATAAACAAAGTCAGTTTTATATATATATGTATATACGTATAGAATTAATGA
This sequence comes from Bombus huntii, assembly GCF_024542735.1. NCBI lineage: Eukaryota > Metazoa > Arthropoda > Insecta > Hymenoptera > Apidae > Bombus > Bombus huntii. The sequence goes on from NC_066238.1 coordinate 25,272,643, forward strand.
AATTTTAATATCATTTTCCAAGAGAATGTTTAATATACGACCCATAGTTCCTCGAAACAAATGTCGAAAAAATTTGTATATGAAAATGTATTATTAAAATAGATATTAACAGAAGTAAAATAGATATTAATACAATTAAATATATATTGATATCACTTATCTTCATTGACTATGAAATCATATTTGTTTATTTACTCATGTGTTACGATTTAAAATTCCCGCGAAAAAATACGCGGCAAAATATAATAGATAATGTATACGTATACAAAAATGTACAACTAGGATTAAATTTGAAGAACAGCAATATATAACAATTAAAATATTTGTAAAACAAATTGCAATTATGGATTCTGAATTTCCCGATCCTGATGAAGAATTTGATTTAGTTCACGAAGATGAATATGAAGTTTTAAAAGAAATTGAAGGTATACAAATTATAACCTTGCTGTCATAACTTCTTATAAATTTATGTAAATGATCTAAGAATTTGTGTATGAGAAATAGGAAACTTTGTTTAATAGGATATTCTATCCTATTATTTAATAAATTTTTTGTTTATTAATGTAAAAAAAGTTAATTAAAGTCACAAAATAAATGTAATTACAAATTTAAATTACTTTTAGAGCTTGAAAAAAAAAAAGGAGAACAGCCTCAAGAAGTTCAGAATTTGCAGGAGAAGCGGAGAGAAGATGAATTGAATACTGTTATATCAAATCTATATAAGGAATTAAATACTCCTACATCTAGTAAAAACAATGAATTATGTATTCCTGGTAGTAGTAAAGTTATTGAAAGCAATGACAATTTTGGTACAGATATTACAAAAAAGAGAAATTATAATGAACTTTTTGGCGATATCTCTGATATATTAGATGTAAATGATTTCGGTATGTATCTTCATATAGCTTAAAACATTCATATATATGATAAATCATTGTATTTGAATTATAGCTAATATTCAGGAACCAAAAGAAAAGAAACCACGATGGAATGAACCTCAAGAAATTATTAAAGTGGTAACAGATGCTAAGGTTAAGTTTAATGAATGTGACAGTGGAGTTTCTTTTAACAGAAAAGATGTTGAAAAGTATGTTAAAAGAAAATACGCTAACTTTTATACTTGAAAGTAGTAAAAGATTCATATTATTTGCTTCATAATTTTATTTAGCAAGAGAGAGTCAATATCATTGAGAGTTCCCCGTTGGAATTTTATTGCTCTGACTAGGCCACATGATGCACAACGTATTTATATAAGAGTAAAAAATAATGAGCAAAATAAAATTAAAAAAAGTGCGGATTCGATTTCTAACTTATTGTCAGTACCATATAGTCAACTTAAAACTGCAGCTGAAGAAATTGTAAGTGACTTGAAGATATATATTATCTCTTCTTTCAACATATATTGCAATAACTTTAATGACATGCATATTGTAAGAATTTCAAGTCTTTTTGTAGATATTACAGAATGTTAAGCGTGCCAGTTGTGAAATTCCCTACCTTGCTGCTACAAAATCTGCTAAAGATGATGAACTATGGGTTGATAAATATAGACCTAGATCTTACATGGAATTACTTTCAGATGAAAGTGTAAACAGACACTTATTACATTGGATAAAACTCTGGGATAAAATAGTATTTAATCGAAATTATGTTAATAACAAGAAGAAAAAAGTAAATTCTACATTTAAAAATAGAAAATTTATGGATGAAAAAGCTTTTCAGGAAGTAGATAGTAAAGGTTTCCCAATTCAGAGAATTGTGCTACTTAGCGGACCACCTGGATTAGGAAAAACTACGTTAGCCCATTTAGCAGCCAAACATGCTGGCTATAATGTAGTAGAAATTAATGCAAGTGATGAAAGAAGTCCAGATGCATTTAGGTAATTTACAATTAAAATTAATATCCAACTGAAATCGCAAATTTGTATAGATATGTATTGTTAAATATAGACAAGTCCTTCTTGCATCAACACAAATGAAAGCAGTAATGGGAAACGATCCAAAGCCAAATTGTTTAGTTTTAGATGAAATTGATGGTGCACCAGCTGCATCAATCGATCTTCTTCTTAAGTTCGTACAAGGTAAATTAGTTTCAAAAGGAAAGAAAGATAAGACTAAAACTGCTAAACAATCAAATTCTTGTCACCGTCCTGTAATATGTATCTGTAATGAACCATATACCCCTTCCTTAAGGTAAATTTCTAATACAACTTATTTATATGATTCATATACTCCTATGCACGAATATTAATTTTATTTTATATTTATTATAGAGCTCTTAGAGCAGTTGCCCTCATTATACCAGTACCAGAAGTAAGTGCTACAAAAGTAGCAGACAGGTTAATGGAAATATCACAAAAAGAAAATTTAAAAGTAAATCCTGATGCACTTTTAGGATTAGTAAAAGTATCTGGTTGCGATATTAGATCATGTCTAGGAGCATTACAATATATGGGTGGTATTAGTTTAGGCGACAATTTATCTTTTGCATTAAAAGATAGTAGAAAAGGATTGTTCGACTCGTGGAAACAAATATTAAAAATACCCATGAATAGAAGCGGTATACTGCCTCTTTCAGAAAGAGTTCAACTTGTACTAAAAACTGTGCAAAATGGTAAATTATTTTTATAGTAATATTATTAATACAAATTTTTAAGATATTAATAACATTTATTTTTTGCTTTAGGAGAAACAGAAAAATTAGCTCAAGGCGTATTCCATAATTATCCAGAAACTTGTAATGATAATTTTAGTTATATAGCATTATGTTTACAATGGTTTCAACTTTTTGATGAAATTTTATCACTTATTGCAAATCTTCAAACTTGGTCTGTTATGCCTTATATAAATTATACATTCGTTGCCTGGCATTTATACTTTGCAACCGCAGGAAATGTTAAATTATCCTATCCTTCCATTGCATATGAAGTAAGAATTACATATATTGTATATATAATTATCATACATATACACATATGATATGATCTAGACTCATAAATTTAATTTAAAAATTCAATTTTCCTAGATGAGTCAGAAACATGCAAGGAACGTTGGTATTCTAACTGCTGTTCAACGAAGTAGTGGTCGTAACAGTGTAATTTTAACAATCGACATTGCTCCTTTTCTTCCGGATTTATTATCTCCGCAATTACGAACAGTTTCTGGACATCTACACTCAGACAAAGAGAAGGATGATCTTAATCGATTAGTGAATATTTTAATTGACATTGGCCTCACATTCATTCAAGAAAAGAATCTTGATGAAAGTTATGACTACAAACTAGATCCGTAAGTTAGAAAAGTATAGTCTAGATTCGTATGTAAAATGTACAAATTAATTATATTTTTTCAGTAATATATTTGAAATAGGCATTTTTCCGGATTGTAAGTATCATCGAACACTCACATATACAGTGAAACAAATAATTGTTCAAGAGTTAGAAGCTGAACGATTACGACGAGCTGAAAATGCAATAAAAAATACAAGATCTATTCAAAGTAAAAATGAAGGAATTACAAATCATAATGTTATAACCAATTCAACATCAAATCCTGTCGCCAAGATATGCAATAATGCAGCTAGCAAAACTAATGTTATAGAACAATCTAAAAATCTTCAAACAAAAACAACAGAAACAGTAATAACTTTCTACGTTTCTTTTAATGTTATTTAATTCCTCTTCAACATAAATATTACAAAAATAATGATAATTACAGAAATATAAGGATTTCTTTGGAAGAATTATTACAATCGATCAAGATAAACACAACAAATTGGATAAAGAATCAATGAATTCGTTAAATCGTTTAACAAGGAATGGTGTATGGTATAAATACAAAGAAGGTTTTAGCAATGCAGTTCGCCGAAAAGTTAAAATGAGGAATCTTCTTTAAATTATTAAATTTAATTTTTTGTTATTTTTATTATTATCATCATTATTCTATGTTATAAAATGTGTGCTTTTATTTGATTTCAGAGCTTAATATGTATTTTTCCAACCTCCTCATATATGTGAAAGCATTGCTTGTTATAACAAATATACCGTAGACTACTAAAAAACTTCAACTATATTTTTGGACCTAACAGATTCCACTTTTAGCTCCTTTATATTAAAATATTTCCTCTTAGAGATACAGCGATATAAAAATAAAAAAATAAGCAAGAATGTATTTATCATTTACTTTTCTTGACTCTTCACATATATTTTAAAAAGTGTACATACGTGACCCCGATTTTTAATTCGAAAATATTCTAATTTGTATATTTTAGTCCATTGTCAATTAACTTCTAACTAACTTTGGTTGTTGATTATTATAATGAACACCTTGTGTAAAATTCTAATCCTATATAACTTTGACTTAGAAATTATTGATTTCATCTAAACAAACAGATACGAATGATTTAGTTAACTCATTCTTCAATACTTAGATTCAATACTTAGATTAGTATGGTCCTCGAAAAACGGAACGCTGGGTGCGCTTTTACGTCCGTACACGCGAAAATCCATCACTGCAGCGTTGACGAAGAACCTCTCAAACAAACGCCCCAATTTGAGATAGACATTTTTGAACAGTGTATCGATGAAGTATTCTTTATGTGATGTATTCTTTATGTGAAATTTATGATATTTCATTGATATATCCGGTACATCGTTGTTGCAACACTTTTTGATCGGTGAACAATTTATGAATAAAACGTCTTGTCACGATTGATGTTGCTTTTGTGATATCTATGCTACGTGCTTCTCGTTTAACCCAACCGAAATTGTAGTATCAAATCGATTTTTCATCCGACTTTATTTCATATTCTGTACAAGTTTTCTTCAAACCCAAATAGTTTCATTAAAGTTTATTTCTTGTGTTTGATGGAAAGAAGAAACCAGATATTACTTATTTCAACTTTCAGTAGATTATTTGTGTTTTCTTTTTGTTCCTGTAGCGGCACGCTAATAAATTCAAATCTTATTGTTGTTTTCCCTCGGAGCATCAATATCGTAGGACACACACATATTGTATTAATAACCAAACTCAGAGCAAAATAATGTCGTCGTTACTTTCAACCGACAAATGCAGTCGAGTTCAAACTTTCCGACTGTCCCCCGACCAATATAAATAAACGAGCGAATTGACGAGCGGGAGAGTTCAGTAATATCGACGCATCAAAGTATATACGAAGTTTCTCGACACACGCGCGTATTTATTCCGATTAATTATATACCAGGACTTGTGCTTTGTATCAAGGCATTACTTTAATAAAGTGCTCACAACTTAGACTATAATAGGGATATTTGAACTACCTCATCCTCTACATTGGTGACCCCGACGTGATCAAATGTCTAAGAACAATTTATCGCACCCGTAACCAATCCGCGTGCCTCCGATGAAGCCGCAGAAGGTATCGTTTTGGTTCACGGTATTTGAGAAACAGCTTGAGGCGGTGGGAATCGAGCGAGATTCCGACAAAGTCGCCACCCTGTTTGGGTGTCTCGAATCAGAGTATCTGGAGCGACTCGAGGATGTTGATTTGGACTCCACGGTCGACAGTCAGTACGACCGGCTAAAGGAAGAACTGATACGGAGTCTAGCTGAATCCGACAGCGAGCGGGTTAAAAGACTGGTAGAAAAAAAGGTGATGGGCGACCGTAAGCCGTCCCAATTCTACCACGACCTGAAGAAGCTGGCCAGTCCCTTAGCGTCGGATCAGTTCATCCTCACGTTATGGAAGAATCGTCTACCAGACCGCATACGACGGGTGTTGGAGGTTATGGACGACATCAGCACGGATAAAATAATCCAGGTCACGGATAGAGTAGAGGAGGCCTGTTCAGGAAGCGATCAGCGGGAGGCGAGAGTAGCATCCGTGAGCAAACGCGAGGCACAGGACGACGTAGCGCCCAGTTTCAGGAAGGAAATGCGTAAGGAAAGGCGTGAGGAAATGAGCGAGGAACTGCGCCAGGAATTGCGGCAGATTAATGCGAGGATCAACGCGCTCAGTATTAGCGTCCGTCGACGAATGCGTTCGCGTTCGCATTCCCCCGGGAGGCATCGTCGGCGTTCTACCTCCCGAAACGGTCTATGTTATTATCACGACTTGTACCGCGAGCAGGCGCGAAAGTGTAGATCTCCGTGTCAATGAAAGTCGGGAAAACTGGACCTCTATCGCTACGATGAACACGAAACGACGACGACGCGCCACCGTAGCGCGAGTATCCATCGCCACATCGAAGTCTTCGCGCCACATCTACTCGGATTTGGCAATAAACACTACTGATGCTTTACCACACAAGGAAGAAACGTTATTAACGTTAAGGGGGTACTGTGGCGACTCGACATAAACAACCAACGGACGACGGTAGCGCAGTGGTTAGCGCATTAGGTTACGAACGTTCGGAACGCGGGATCGAATTCCAGCGACCGAAGTCCGATTTTTATTCCACGATTCTAAATAGGAAGAAAATATAGCAGTACCCCCAGCAGCGACATCTACAGCCACCAGCCACAATCATCACGGACACGACTTATACACCTCATTTCTATCTTAATGAAAAAAACCATTAGTTTCCACAATAATCTAAATTTTATTTATTATTAATTAATCTCATATCCATAATAGAAAAATATGTAATATTCGTATATCGTCTATGCATTTGCTAACGAAAATTAAAAAATTTTCAAAATGTTTTCTCTGTGAAACCATTAAATATATTTGATGTACGCTATATACTCCGTTGATAAATATTCGGGCACTTACGTATTTTTGGATTTTGCATAATCATCTTACGAATTTAATTTCTTTTATGAACCTACTATGTTACCGTACAATCTTTTACGTTTTACACAAAAATTAATTCTTCTGGATCGGTCATTCCTAGCAATCCGTCATCTACATATAGTATCAGTATGAGTTCCTTACCATTCTTATCTCGGATGTACAAGCAAGACTCAACATCGCTTGTTTGAAATCTCAGTTTCACGAGCAATTCTGCAAAGCGCTTGTTTTTGAGACCTATACAAACTTTTACTGAGTAGGCTAACCCTATTGGTACTGTTGCTATAACGTTCTGGTTGTTCCATGCATATGGTCTTGTCGAATTTTGAATATAGGAATACCATTGACACATTGAATATCAAATATATCTGTTTACTATGCTCAGAACATATTGTGCTCATCTTTACAATTGGGCTAAACGTTTGGCTGTAGTCTATGTTTTGACACTAATTGAATCCTTTAATGATTAACCTTGCCTTGTATTTGTTGATCGTGTCATCGGGCTTTCTTTTCACGCGAATAGTTCATTTGCACGGTACCGCATCACATTTCTTGATAGATCCATTAACTTTCACATCTGATTTTTTTGTAGGGAGAACATTTCGACATTCACGGTTTCCCTCTATTTAGCGCTTTCTTTGCTGTTCATAGCAGCTTTAAACGTTTCTGGATTCTATCTAGACAAATTATATCGCTAACATAACATGATCGTCTAGATATCATGGTTTCTTCAGTGTCGAGCAATCTGTAAGGACTCTTCTTGTTAATGAATGCTGCTCATCTTCTTTGGTTTCGTATTCGTCGTCGCTGATCGTCTCTTCCTTTATTTTTGTTCGGTTTTATGGTTTCGGAATTGTTCAAGCATAGCGTGATCTCTCGTGTCTAACTCTTTTTCTCCACAGGGCGTTGTTGTCCTTATTTATAACCTTATAAGTAGTAGATGTTATACATTACACAAAACAGATCAGTATTTCGGGAAGTTTTCTATTCCGAGATAACCTACGCTATCGTCGAGATTGTCATTTCGGACCACTTTGCCTTGTGCGCGAGGATTTTCGCTGTTCATGTTCAGGTTGTTGTTTACACTTGACGATATCGGTGTACTGGCTCGCGCAGGCTCAGGAGTTATTATTGGTACACTAACGCCATTCATCTTCAAACTGTGTTTGTACGGAACTGAGACGAGATGTCATCGATTTCGTCGAACCTTGCCACCACTTTCTGTTCCAATGAAGTATGAATTACTATCATCCTGATCTATAATTTTGGTGTACATTCACATGTCTATCATCCAAATCTTATCGCTTCTTTTTAATACAGAAAGTTTCTTCACGTGTAGGTTATTGTACATTTTCTCCTGTTTATTTTTTCTCGCATTTTATTTAAAAGCAACTCTGTCGTATTCTATAAGGGGACCTAGGTTTTTTTTTTTTTTTTAAATAAGGATATGAGACCGAATCTTTCTTGAATATGTTAATTCTGCGGGCGAATAACCATTTTTTAACGAATAATAATACTGTTCTGTAGCTTAAGAGACCTATATTAACACTTAGCCAACTGAATAGTGAGATCTTTCCTCTGTAAAGTACATTACATTGCTGCGCGACTGAGCGGGAAGATCTCCCTTTTTGACTTTTGCAACGCGTTTTTTTCTGTTTTTGTTATTATCAGTTATTGTTTACCTGGAATTGTTCCTAATTAATTGCGTCACTTTTTCTGCTTTTATAAAGTACAGTATATAATAAAATACACCAATCTAGTGGTGTTAAAATTAATTAAAAAGTTACACTATCAGTTATGACTCAATAAAGTTATAATCGAACGATACCACATTGTAAAAAAATATTTTTAATTTCATGTTCAAGTCATGTTATTTACCTTTAGTCATCTTTAATGTTTGTAATTTTACCTATATTTTGTATACTTTTAATATATACTTTTAATTTGATGTTTTGTATAAATAACATGTGAAATCGTTAAATAAAATCATTACCGCAAAATATAATTGACCATATAAATAATTTTTAAACTTCCTTATTTTTTAAGCAGTGAATATTAGTCCTCGATACTTGGAAAAATGCACGGTCGAAAGCGTATAGGTTGACTTGTCCGAGCGTCGTGGAAACGTATAGCTCGCAGTGGCGCGCGCGGTTGGCTAAATGATAATATCATCGCATTTTGTTGTAGTACTTTTAGCAATTTTCATATTGGCACCATTGTTCTGTAAGAGCCTTGGCGAACTTGTTACATACAAGGTTGAAGTCATTCGCAAACCGACGGAATCTGAACGAAAACTGTGTGTGGTATTCACTTCTTACAATTTCGTGAATGCCGAATCTAACGAATGCTTTTTTACAATTTTCTATTATCAGCAAATTTCAAAGAATCTGAAGTAATAGTCTGTTATGATCAAAAACCAGTGGTCTTTATGGCATAGGTCTAACCCTATCTTTTGCCAAGGAAGCTCGGGAAAGTCTTCTTTTCTTCACTCCACTATTTTTTTTTTTTTATTTAATTTGTACTTTACAATTTGTCCAGCTGGACATTCGATAAATTTTTCTAGCTTTATTGCTAATTAATATGTGGATGGCTACTCTCAGTGGGATACCATCCTCGAGTTTTTCTATTTTATTTTTTTAGGGTGTTTTCTGTTTAGTCTTTTTTTTATGAGAGTTCTTTTCTTGTATTTACCATATTTGCATACCTGCCGATCTCTCCTTTGACCATTGGTATTGAAACGCGTTGGCAACCGTTACCTAACCGTAGTTACTACTAATTCCCATAGATCGAATACAATATCATTACAATGCAATATCCTTGTCCCGAGTCGGAGAATCATCTATTTTCCAGAAGGCAATCGCGTTCAATCCGGATGATCGGCTTTGTATCCGGTGTCGGGAGTCTGACAGTCTTAACGATGAAAAAGTTACTCAATGGTGGTCGGTTCTGGGTCTGCATTGATTTTCCTTTGTCATCACATCGAATACCATCTACTTGTTATCATTTTTCTTATAACCGATGTATTCTTCCCAGTAATCTATTTTTCTGTTACCTCGAATAGACGAACCGATAAGATACTTAGGAATAATTGAGATGTTAAATCATTGGGAATCAATACAGCGTTATGCAACATTTTATTTCTGATGTTTTGCGAGTTATTTACAGGACTTAAGGCGTTCTGTTGCATGCTATCGGTACATTTTGTTATCCTGGTTCTCTTTAAATCAGATGATATATACATCGCTTCAGCATTCTGAAGATGCTTACTTGTTTGTAGATGTTGCTAATTTCCGATAAATTTGTCAACCAATTTTATCAGAAATTTGCACATTCTCTACTATCGCGCAAAGAAAATAGGAGTTAAGGTAAGATTTAATTTGCATATCTAATTTGGAATAATCTCTTCCCGAGAGAGAGAGAGAGAGAGAGAGAGAGAGAGAGAGAGACGGCCGTCAAATATTTTATATATATTATTATACTTGCAATGACGTAACTATGAATTTGCAAATTTTGAAATAAAAGTTTCTAAAACTCAGACATATCTAATTTTTATACTTTTATAAACTTCATAATAATTCCGAACATCCTTGGCCACTAGATGACAGTAACATCTGAGGTGTAGTTGTGTTGTCCGTGATACTTGTAGCTGCTGACTGAAGATGTCGCTGCTGGGGTACTGCTATTTTTCTTCTAATTTAGAAAAATTTTAAATTTAAATTTAAATAAAAAAAATTTCTTTTAATTTTTCCATCGAGACAACGATCTACAGTGAGATCCGTTATAACGAGACGTGATAAAGTTCACGCGTAACGAGCGAAAATTCAAAGTCGATTTTCTCGAAAACACAGCCTCAAACGAAAAATTTTTATTCTTTATCTTCGACTTCTTTTTTCGCGTAGAATCACCCCCTTTCCACTTGTACCACCAGTTACCAACCTCCCTGTATAGAAATATACGAAATGTTGAGAATAAAGAGATCCTTATTTTCCAAATTCTTCATTATAAATCGTTTTATTACATTTACACTGTGAAAACATTAAGAAAACAAATCATAGTAATTGTACGCGTCCGAAAGCTCACGGTTGTGAATGGAATGACGGAGGAAAGGAGTTGCAAGCCAGACGGTTGATTACATAGTGAACTATTGAATGCGTGACTATTAAAGAACTGTCCTTTCTGAATATCATACACAATATCGGCTTTATATCGTGTCCGGCGGTCAAACAACGACCCTTGAACTTCGTAAGACGGAGATGAAATGTACTCTAATATTGACTTTGTATAAGTGACTCTGTCGTGCCTGGCGGTTGGACCACGATCGTTGATCTTTGTAAGATGCAAATGGATCATAATCTACGACTAACTATATGTAACTGACTGTCGTGTCCGGCGGCCAGACCACGACTTTTAGTTTACGTCAGATGGAAGACAACAGCTCTTGAGAATTGATTTCACGCATCTGCCCGGTTGTTGATCGCTTACGATGAGGGTGAAGGATAGAAGTTTGCTTCTTTTACCGAGTGGTTCGTTGGCCCTTCAAGAGTTCTAGACTCCTCCTAGGGTTCACTCAGCAGTGTCATAGAACATTACCTTTTCAATTATCTTGAACAGTAATAACTTACACATCTTCACTCAATCTAGTAGCAATATTCATTTAAAAATAGGTAATAATATTTATTTAACAATTGAAAAGAAGTCATGCAGCTGCCAATTGCTGACAAATGCTTTAAAACTCAAGGAAATCGAATCGAGATCGAATTAATATCTTCCCATGCGTTTCGTGTAATTCTTCAGACTGTTTATGCGTTTATTGTCATTGTCAGAACTGACGAAGAGGGTTTAGTTAGTACGTAATGAGAAGAATAATGGCGTCGAGTCGATGAACTCAATTTCAGAATGAAAAACGCTACCAACGAAAGAGAGATTAAGCTCGTCCTTTTTTTCTTTTCTTTTTCCCTTTTTTTCTCTCTTTCTCTCTTTTTCTTCGATTCTCTATCGGAATCGAGTAATTCGGTCGAGAATAACACGGACATATCGAGCGCAATTGGAAATTAATTAATTACTTAACATCAGCGGACCCTTGAAACAATTTGTTCTTGTGCAAAATTTCCTTTGTTACGAGACACGGAAGAAGATACAGAGGAAACTTTACGTGTTTGCATTTTAAATGAATTTAACTTAGTATCTTGTTTCCTGAAGCGAAAGGATCTTGTAAAGGATAGTATTCTCTTTCATTCGACGAAAATTCTTTAAATTATGGTGAAAACTTTATGTTTTGAATCGTCATGTAAAATTATCATTTAGAATTTTTATTTAGATGTTACTATTAAGAATTATAATTAAATCTTTATTTAAATGTTCCTATTTAGAATTATTATTAGAAGTTTTATCTAAATATTACTATAAAAAATGTACAGATACTGTTTTCTGCATTGAGTAAGAAATACTTATGCTATTTTCTTTTTATTCTATAATTAATATCTTTTTGAATTTGAGATTGTTAGAATTTAATCTTGGGATTAAGATTAATAATCTGTGGAAGACACAATGTTTGTGTTGAAGTAATATAATGTGATATTTATTAAACAATTATTACAAGAATTATAAATGTGCGTTCTGGAATGTAGACAGTTGGCTAGTTATTCACAGACTAACTGGCTTAGTGACCCATGGTCTTTGAAAAGGTTTTGAACCCCACTCTCTATGCAGTAATGAGTGTAACCTGTGTGGATGCCTGTGTGGTGTCACACGTGCCACAGAACCTTCTAGTAGCTTCTCGATGTGCCCAATGTTCCTTCCATATCCTTACGCTTCTTCCGGCGAATTATCGAAAGAGCATGCACGTGCTAGCCGCCGTGGTATATCTCACGAACGCACGCTAGTGGGGATGGCGCTGGGCACCGAAGGGAAGGATTCGTACGATCAATCACATCTGCATGCGATTGATATCGTTGTATTCCAACAGAGATAATAATGTAAGCGTAGATATAATTAATTTATTTAGTAAATTGTTAGATCACGTAGATAGAATATATTAATAGCTTCGTTAAATAAATTTTAGCACTCCCACGTCCTGTGGCACCAATATGATATCAAGTGCAGAACAACTATTAGTGTCCGGTGAAACTATGTTGGTGTCACGCGCAAGATATCTAAAGTTTACGAACTTGAAATTTTTTATCAGAAAACGTCGGTTACTGGTTAAGGTTACTAGTAAATTTATGCGAGCATCAAAGCGTTAATGTCACGTCCACTACGTATATAATCGATAAAAATAGTATGGAGATTAGATATTGTAAAAAATTATGTTTCAGTGGAGAAGGAATTCGGAATTTAGTTCGAAACTCTATCTATTTATTCTTAGGATAATGTAAGTAAATGTGTTTCATGATGCTTTGGTAATCACATGTTCATGGGTCAGATTTTTTTTTAATTTATTTATTTATTAAAATTATAATCAATTCTCGCGTTGAGAATGAGTTAGATTTAAAAATTAAATGTGTATGTGTTTAAATTCCAGCAATAAGTTCGTTTAATATCATTTATTTATTTGGTTTGTATGAGTGACAATGATCGCGTGAATATGATAAAAAAAAGAATATGAAAAGTAATGAATAGAGTGCTGTGACTATTCAAAAGATGAAACCAATAAGAATTTGCATAGTAATGGTTTATGAATATTGTAATTTTATAAAAATTAACATTTTACTTTTCATAGTTAGTATCTTTGCTATAATAATAAAAGCTTTTAATAAGAAAAAATTTCTATTCAGGTTTTAAGTAAGAATAAAGGAATATGGACATTTTGTATACATATTAATATCTTCTTTTCTGATGTATTAGGAATATTTATAATGAAAGACATAAATATTATGTTAATAATTAATTCAAACTTATGCAATATGACTGATTTAACTCGAAGCACTGAAATACTCCGAAATGAATGAAATGTTTCAGACATAAAGTTTAGGTATGATATCGAGAGTGGCATACTATACCCTTGTCTATTTGACCTTGCAACGACATTGAAATGGTCCTGTGAAGGTCATATTAACATTTTTAAATATGAACCTGCTTTTTTATAACATATGCTTGCAGCTGATATTGAGACGTTTGCAAAACACTACACACTATAGCTCGTGCAACAAGTGTCATAGTATTTCTGAAAATGAGTATTTTATACCTGGTAGTTTATTATTTCTTTCTAGATTTTATATTGATCCTATTTTTTTTCCCATCTTTCATATCCAATTGGCTGCATGAAAAGACATATGTACAAACATTATATTGTATATCAGATACATAAAAATACATGGGAAGGTACAGAAAAAGTTATTCGTATTCAAATAGAGACACAAATGCCCGGAAACTCTCCTACTTGTCTTTCAATATCGTACTAAGTTTTATCACCGCAGCAGAATATTTCAATATTCTTTATACAATGACAAAATCAAGATAATAAAATGGTTAACCAATAGTTCAGATTCGATTTTTTAGCAGTTTTATAGATGAGGTGGACAATGGGAAAAATTTTCTTAAATGTTGCAAAGTAAAAATGAACTTTGAGAAACAACAAATACTTTCTTCCCAACAACATTTTATTTATTCACTTTTTCACTATTTTCTCCTTGATAATACAGGAAAGTTTAAATCTTTAAAAATTTTCTTCATATCAGATCGATTTAAATTTTCTATGTATTTTATATTTATAGTATTTTACATTTGAGAAACTTTAATATCTTTATTTAACTTCATATCAATACGTTTGATCGACAACTTATTTTCGAAAGTAATATAATTATGTCATATCCAACAGAATGCGTTTTCATTTTGCCTGATTCTTTCCTCCGTAATACGATAGATTGGTAGAGAAATTGCTACACAGATAGAACAACACTCGAGTAACGACTTCGAGTGTCAGTTTTCCACTATCTTCTTAGACCATTGCCCGTATCGACCCTATAAAGTCGTAGAATTAATTCAAAAGTAATCTGTACGCGGTCGAACTCGAACGAGATGTATCGAGACGAGTTGGTTCTAGCCGGAGCTAATTGCTCGTACCAAGACAGACTATTCGGGAAGTTTTAACTCTTTCGCTACTACGGGCGACTACAGTCGCTTTCCGTAAAATGTCACTGACATACTACGGGCGACTACAGTCGCTCTGCATAAGATGCCACTGACGTATTACGGGCGACTATAGTCGCGCTGCGTAAGATGCCGCCTATTGTACATACGACGAGTATTGTACATCCTCAAGTCTTTTATTAACAATAAAATGGTGTAACAAGAGGGCAGTGTATATATTGTTCTCTTTCCACAATGAAGAATTGGTTGACACGAAACATCATCATCGCACACAAAAAATTATTAAAAAAACCGAAGTGTGTTGTCGATTATAATCGATTTATGGGAACTGTGGAGCGAATCGCGATGCCAGTGCCAGATTTGCGATGTTGGCCTATGTGTAACACCATATTTTGAAAAATACCACACGCAATACTATTATTAAAAGCTACTAGTATCATACAATTATATTATATTACATCATATTATCATATTTTGTAATGTTATTTGTTTCCAAATTGTGATTAACCCTTTCGCTTCGGGTGCCGCTTATAGGCGCCGCCAGCTAGATGACCTGTGGGTAACGGGTGCCGCTTATAGGCGGCAACCACGCGACGATCGGCACCCCAGATATCAGGCATACACCAGTGCCATCTGTAGTCAATAATATACTTTTTCGTTACCGGCAGAGCATTTTCTGTTGATTTTATTGATATATTGGATTAATCGCTTCTTAAAAGTTACTCATTGTTGAAACAACATCAAAACATTCCACGCAATATATTTCATATATCCAAACGATCGTATCGAAACGTTTCATGCTAAAAAATCTATTAATCCACTGACAGTGAAACAAAGATTGTTTTATTATTGTTTTATTCAGCACAGTTGTTATTTAAGACTTAGGAAAACATTTATACAGCAATCACGCCACTGTGCACATTTGTGGCGCGCGCCTCCGTACAGGGAGAGCACTTAGGCGGACTGGACTGCCGAAGCGAAAGGGTTAAAAGTGAGTGTGTTAAAAAGCTATAAATACTCTGTTTTGCGGAAAGTTTTTTTTCTTCGAAAAACACCATCAGAGGAGCGGTTTGCAGTGAGGCGTAAACGCGGCCGCTGAGATCTTTCTCGCCTACCGTGCACTGTTTTGCCGCCGCGGATCGTTCAGCGAGAGTGCCGCGGCGAAGAAGCTGCCCGTAGCGGAAGGGTTAAAGTTCAAATCGTTCAGCGTCGAATCAGTCGGTCGACCATCGATCGACGAACGATTTAATATCGTTTGAACGTAACCACGAGAGCGGTAAATTATTTTCCGCGACGGAGTGCAGTCGCGTAGATGCACCCATGACGAGCGAATTCAATTCACATTTGAAAGAGACTCGTAGAGGTTTTCCACAATCTTAACATAACTTTTCTATTTATTCTATTTAGAATAAAGTCGTCGTTTATTTCTCCACGATACTTAAGCTCCATTGCACATATGAATTTACTTCAATATTCATAGCCTATTTACAAAGGAAGCACTTATAAAGATGAATTTATTTATTTCATAAAAAATAGAAAGCAATAGAACCAAACGAAATACTAATAAATTGAACAGTTTTTAATTCAAAATCACTTTATTATTCGTGAAAATAATCTGTTGGATTTGTAGGATTTTTACTACAATTAGTTTATTAATAATAAGTGGATTAAATAGATGTTGATTAAACAGGAGACGATGGTTGTTTAACGTAAACTGATCACAATAACGTATTATAATTTAGACAGTTACAATTAATTTGCAACTCTCGTCACTACTCTCTCGACAACACTAGCAATATTATCTCGACAATGCAATTCGCACTCTCTGACTTCTCGATTCACACTCTTTGACCTCTCAACTAACTCTCTGACTATTAATTCGTCTTTCTCCCTTAGCATTCCTTTGTCTTTATTCTTAGCCCCACCACGCACGTGTTTCTCAACCGCTCGTGGCCAGGGTCACGCAAGCCTTTTCCGCGAAACTATTCGATTGAAGGACCGACGATACATTGTTGGGCCTGTCGACAGTTCGGCTTTCTCGCGACATTGTTTATAGTTCGTCCGATATCTCTTAGGCCTTTCGTCCACGATACTACAGATATACGTTAATTTCTTAAAAACTGATAAATCAAGTTTTAAGTTTTGTAAAAATGAAAGGTAACATTATTAAGACAAGCAATACTTTAATATTTTGAACATTTTTTTGACAATGAAAAAGCATCCGTTTAACTTCGGAATCAAATATAGGAATAATTTTGGTAATATGGAACTGATAGACAAAGTACTGAGTCTTAAAACTGCTGTCCTTTAGAAAATAAGAAATTTGACCTATCATGTGTTCTTTTTCTATAATCTTCTTATGTATAGTTGGTACATATTGATAAAAATAATAGTAAATATTAATTAATATATATAATAATAATATTATATAATTAATAATTAATAATAATATTATATATTAATATTAATATTAATATATATTAATAATTGAAAGTAGATAGAAATATGTGTTTTTTAGCCACATTTTGAAAGTTTCGAAATTTTATATGACGATTCAGATATTCGCTATAAATAAGCATAAAATTGGTGAGTGGTATAAAAGGAGTGATATATTCCTTGTTTTAGTTTAGATAGAGCAGGATATCGGATTCTAGTTATTTCAAAGATACAAAGTTAACAGTAACGTTCGTAAATTATAACTTTGAAAATATAGCAAATACATCGGTCTTCTTATAGAATTGTATGAAATATCCGAGATACTTATAGACGGTAGCGTATGCCACAAAAATTATGAGATTTGAACACATTCCTCTAGTCTAAAGTCTAGGTATACTCGTGTGACGAATGAATTCGATTCAGAATTCAAAGAATTACCTCGTAGAGGTATTCCGCTGACGCCATTTCTCCACGATGAATAGTGTAAGTACTTATATACGTAGAATGGAGAGCTCGTGTTTTCATCCATGTCGACTCGTAAATTAGCCGATGCACTTCCACTAGCGCCATTATTTTGCTCGAATGGCCCGCGATTCTTGTACGCACACCTAGATGTGTTTGTACACTGGTAGTCTCCTTTCTGCTTTTAGCGTGAGCTACTTTCTGGTTGACCCGTTTTTCTGCAAAGCTGCAGCTGAAAAACGCGAATTTAATTGACGAGACAAAGCGGCCAAGAAACGGAAGTAACGTAAGACAAATTTGAGGTACAACTTATTAAGGAAGGCAATGTAGAAGAGGTTTGAAAAGGAAGTGGTTTCTATATTCAGTCAAGTCAAATTAATAGTTAATTAACTGTAGCCGATTGTTAGCAACAGTAACGGATATTGTTATATTGCTACATTATTTTATCAATCAAAGGCCATAGGTGAAAAACATGACAACTCGCATTTCCCGTTTTCCTATAAGACTGTAATTTTTAAATTCTTATTTTTATCTCTTTCTACCGTTCCTCCTTCATTTCGTCATTAAATATTGCCACTCTTAATCCATATTATATGATATACAATATCATGTATTCATTATTTATACTCATATTTCTATTTATTTTATACGTTTACCATTATATTCTTCTATTTTATATTTCATTCACAATTTTATAGGTATAATATACATATACATTTACAATACACATTTTACAATATACATTTTATATTTTACCATGTTGCCTCATCTTCAAACACATAATATTCTTCTTCAAATAAGTATAGAATTCCTTTTTCCCTTTCGTTAATCACTGTATAATTTCAGTTGATCACAGAAGTATACACAATATGTTAGATCTACACTATATTGTGTATAAAATTATATGTAAATCATTAACATAGAAAATAATTTCAAATTTATTTTTAACAAATACTTATTATTCTACAATATTTATCTATTTCTTTATTTTATTTATTAATTTATACTACATTATTTACTGTTACAATTTATTTATGTATTCTTATATATTTTATTCTGATAGAATCGACGATAATAGAAAAAATAATGTTTAAGAATAAACTAGAATTTGCATTGAAAAATTATATGATAGAAACACATTATTAAATATTCAAGTAATTGAATACTTTTAATCGAGTGTATCTGATATAAAATCATCATTATCCATCTCGAACTTCTAATCAATTTGACTCAACCCGATTTGGAATTCTGCATCGTTTCTTTTTGTTAAAAGCTTTTTTACACCTCTACGAGAAAGATGTTTAATTTTACCGGATGAAATTGTTGAATTTTTAATCTTTGTCATACACTCGATTCAGCACATATATTCTGATCGTTCGAAGTTGGCAGTCGAAAATTTTGAAATTCACAATTGATGATATACTTGTATGCTAAAGGTACGGACAGAATGCAAAATTTTTCCGCCGGTCAACGTGGCTTTTAAAGCGGAAATCTCATTTCAGTGTCACGATCACGTGCACCGTATAAAGAATTCATACCGAAAACTACTTTGCATCCTACTTTCCGGATGGTTACGTAGATTACGTTCGACGATAGGTGTATTTTATTTTTCAATTTAAAATATATGTATATAAATATATTTATACATATGTATATGAGGTGAATAATGTGTATGCTTGTTTGATAAAGAAACGAGTGCATGAATTCGTAATAGCAAAATATATTGAAATAAGTATAAGTACAGAGGTAGTGTATGCTGATTTGAATCGTCGCTCTATCAGTGGCTACAATACCAAAAACAATATACGGAGCACGTTCATACGTTTATATAGACAGACGTTACCACAAAAAGTTAACCTTCTTGTGTAACTCTAGCTGAAGATTACAAGAAACGACAATAACAATCTATTCAAATTTTTTTTGTTTTTGGACCTTGTAACCGAAAACAAGGTTAGTATTGAACGGCATAATAATATGGATCTCTTTCAGTTTTGAATTTTTTTCGGTTCAACGCTGGAACTTTTTCTACGGCCCTGGGCTGCTGTGTATGTAATATCTAATTTCAATGTTTTAGTATTTAATTTCAATATTCGGTTAATTTGAAATGACATTAATTAAAGTAAAGAAAGTTTGTAGCTCTACTCTTTCAACTAAACTGTTTCTCCGAGAAAAACATTTTTTTGACAAAAACTATGGGCTATTGTTAAAAGTGGATTTTTAACAAATTTTAACAAAATTTTTAACAAATTCAAAAATGTATATGGAAGATGCAATACATTTACTGCCAACGGAAACTTTCTAAAATATTGATGATATTAAGCAAAAATAGCAGTAATTATTTTATTTATTATATGACAAAATTACTACACTATTATTACGTAATAAAAATGACATTCTGTGCACACCAATTTTATGTGTTTTAGTATACTATGTTCTAATAGTAAATATCAATTTAAAGTAGCACACTTTCAAAATTTTCTTTATAGAACAAATGAAAAATTAATTCTAAATGAATTGGCAATCTTACCTAACCATTAGATATGCTTAAGTTAGAAAAATTTATCAAATGTCCAGCTGGACAAATTGTAAAGTATAAATTAAATAATAAAAAAAAAAAATTAGATATGATGGTGAACCTATTGAGGCTATACTAATTACTGAACACAGTATAGTATTCGAATAAGCCAACTTCGTTATAGTTTACTTAGATTTTCCTTTGGAGGACTAATAAAATTTATCTTAAATTAATATATGACATATTAAATGTTGCATCAACTATTTTATCTAAATCAACTATTTAAATGAAATTAGTAAATACAAAAATGCACTAAAAGAAGAAAACGGATTCGCAGATTTTCAACGAACGTAATGTTTAAATTTACATTATTTTATTTTGAATATGTCATAAATAAGACTTCAGTAGAGTTATATATGTCGGAGATGAAAGGAAAACCGGAGCCTTCCCTTTGCAATTTTGAGGAAGCCTTCTAATGCTTTAGCCTAGATTTTATCATAACTGTAATTAAGCAATTGTCATTTGTAATTGTTTGATATTTGTGAAAGCGAAAGTGGGTTCGAGGTGACAACTGGTCGCCGAACGTAGCCACGGTCACGGGATAAACGTTTTGCCTGACGAAGGTGTGGATCGGTTGCATTGTTCTCCCTAGAAATCACATAGAATTGCATTTTAGAGATGTTGATATAATGGGACACACGTTGTATTAGGAATCAATCTCCAGACAGAAACTGCCTAGTAACAGCGTTTGGATCTTTCTCGATGTTTCCAAAGAGTATACAACAAACTTTTGACAGAAATTGCCTAGCAACAACGATTGGAACCTTCTCGATGTCTCCAGCGAGCATATAACAAACAAATACAGTCGTATAGCAAAAAAAAGATTTTCATCAGATATTCATTCGTGTGATCGCCTTGGAAAGTGATACATCGAGCAATTTACCGAGTGTCTCAGCAATCGTATTTTTGTGTTTAAAATTATTCTACGCTTAGTAAAGAGTTATCCCGTTGACCGTGGATTCGTTTGAACACCGGAACATTATTAATAGCGTTAATTAAATTCATTATTCGTAAAACCTATCGATCGTTAATCTCATTATTCGTTAAATTTATTATTCGTAAGACATATTATTCGTACCTCTTATTGTTCGTTAAACTTATTATTCTTTAATCTAATTATTAGTTAAACTTATCGTTTGTTAATCTTATCATTTATTAAACTCATTAATCATAATATTTTGTAAAATCTTGTTTATTCGCGTAAATATATTCTCTGCTTTGTAAAACAATGGCTAATTCAAACGAAGAATCATTACGCGCCTTAAATCCTAATGATAACCCGACATATAAAAAGCTTTTCAAATGTTATGCATATTTTTAGCTCATTTCTAATAATAATGGAATAAAATTCATGTAACAATATTTGTAGTTTAAAGTAATTAGGATGTTTTATTAAAATTTGTGTACTCTCCTCGTTAAAATATTATTAAAGTATTTATTTATTTATCTATCTATTTATTTATTTAACAGGCATAGGCCCTTTGGTATCGAATATATAAATATAATGGCGGCACAAGGCCGTAAAAAAAGTTCCAGTCTTGAAGTCCGAGGCCAGAACGTCGTAAAAAAGAAAACCTTGGAACTTACGGAAGAGCGTTTCGTGTCGGAGACACAAGAAATCACGAAACTGATAGATCGCCGGTGATCTGTTCGCGTCGCAGTTCGAACGTTTCACGAATAAGGTGAAAAAATTGAATTTCGTATAAGATGATGGAAATTTTATTATATAAATTCGACAGAGTGACGGTTCAAAGTGTTACAAGAAAATGTGTTGAGCGCTAATTTAGGAGGGTTTCTATATTGATGTTTTAATCCCTTTGGAAAGGTTATCGTCGGATGTATATCAGAGGCGGTTATTCGGTTACTGTTTTGTTATTATTTCGATAACTGTGGCATGCAGGATGTTTCGTCTACTTGATTACTGTTTTTGAGCGGGTAGCTTTCTTAAGCGTGTGACAAGCGCAAGGGTCTTCGGCAAGAGAAAATACTGTTCCCCTACCCCAGAGGCCACCCTATAAAAGGGAGAAACTAAGAAAGCTCGCGACGGTGAGTGCGGGCAACAGCTCGAGCGTTAGTAACATTAATGAACACACTGTAAAATTAATATACCAAGTATTCCTTTGGCTCCTTTTACGTCTTACGCCTCAAATTGGTGACTCTGGCGTGATCTCAAGCGAAGGAGGTGGACGTATTAGTGTCATATAGACGTCGTTTCCACGAATCACGAGTGTTCAAGATGGCAAATGCCGGGGAAGAGCTCGAAAGTGCGACGAACGCCATCGACATTGTGAAAGCAGTGAGCAAACTCTGGATACCGCCATTTTCGCCGAAAAACGTCACGGGGTGGTTTATCGTGTTAGAAGTGCAGTTCAGGAGTGCGCGCATCGCGAGTGACGAAATGAAATATAACATCGTCATCGGGAACCTACAGGAACGATACATGAAACTAGTCAAGAACATAGTGCTCAACCCGCCGGCGACGAGATGATACGAACTGTTGAAGAACGAACTTATTAAAAGACTGGCTCATTTGAACAAGGAAACGCAACGCAGAAAACCGGCTCCGCCAATACGCGCTAGTGACATTAATAAAGACAGTGTTGACCAAGTACTACCTTCGCACCCTTCGCGTCTTACGCCTCAGGTTGGTGACCCCAACACGATTCTTGACGCTGCGAAAAAGTGGAAGTTATTCGAGAAAGAACAAATGGGAGATCGGACGCCGTCGCAGTTTTATGAGGCATTTAAGAGCCTGGCCTTCCTCTCGACTCCGGACGACTTCCTCCTGGCGGCGTGGAAAATCCGTCTTCCGATGTACATGAGCAAATCCTGGCCGTCGGGAACGAAACGGACCCAAACTTCGTGATCAAGATCGCAGACCGGATACACGAGATAACAGCAGAGGCAAGCGGTACTAAGACTGTGACGGGATACGAGATGGGCTAAACCAATTGTAAGCGGAAAGTAGACACTCAGCATCGATAGCCGACGCCCTCCAAAAAGACGTTGGAAACGCCGCCGACCGCGTTCCAGAGAAAAGATGCAGCACCTGGGCCTATGTTGCTACCACGAAACCTTCCAAAGTTGCGCAACAAGGTGCCGTCCCCCATGTAGTTGAAAACAAGGAATTGAACCCGACCTATGCGTGTACTTGAGCAACAGATAACGCGGTGTCGCGAACGGAAACGAGTACGAACCTGTATTTTCGACAAGCCTTCAAGTGGCATTTTGTAGTGGCAAACGTTAACACGCGAATTTCGAAAGTTTGACTTTAAGCACACAGATTGGTCTGTGATTAAAGATAGTGTTTCTATCAGCGTTCAGGCGAGTTATCAGTTTATATATAGGGTGATTTTTCGAATCGTGTTTTAATTACAAGAAAAGGAACGAGTCCAAAGCTCTTTGTGTGGATATTGAATTGTAGTTAGTGGAAAACGGATTAAGCGATCTGAAACATATTTCCTGAGATCAACTAAGCGGATAAAAATAAACGCATAGGACATCGAATTTAATTTGTGCAAACGAAGCTGTCAAAAAGAAAAACGCGATAACAGAGCCACTTAAATGGAGGATTATAATCGCCCAAAATACAAACATACGCATTAGGATGTAATGTCAACATTTTTCTCCTTTTCACATAATATTTATCATCGAAGAGAACATTAAATAGAGGGGTAAGTATACAAATCTAATAATGCAAATAACATCAGACGACTTACTTTAACGTATAATTGTTCAATGCCATTTTCCTCACTGTCAATGCGTTAGCTATTAAAGATGTTCGAACCGCTATTAATACTCCTCCATCTCTCTTTCTTTGCTTTAATGTTTCTATCAAGTCCATAAATGTTATGTGAAAATATGAATCTCGAACGCCTAGGGCAGCTACCTGTCCTTCGTCATTTTCGGCTGTAGAACGAGAAGGCGTCAACGCTTGAGGATTGCCATAAATGGCGTGTGAGCCAGCAGGCTTCGATGTTTTACGAGTATTTTTTCTACAGTCATTGACATGGACAAACGTCGAAATAAAACGCCGCGAGTTTGGCATTTTCGAATTTACAGAACGTGCTGTAATCGCGACTGCCTTAAGTTCACTTCTTAGTATTTTCTTATAGAGTCGCAGATATTCCCTATAAAGCAGTTCTCTTTGTCAGTGAGAA
Source organism: Bombus huntii (assembly GCF_024542735.1). Taxonomy (NCBI): domain Eukaryota; kingdom Metazoa; phylum Arthropoda; class Insecta; order Hymenoptera; family Apidae; genus Bombus; species Bombus huntii. Next base: position 25,297,133 of record NC_066238.1, read on the forward strand.
TAACATTGCAAAGATCAGCAGTATTGGAAATAGCGTGATGCATTAATAACAAACTTCGTTCTCAGTCGCTAACAATGGGTCTAAGGGAAGTATGACCGAGGGACGGATTATGGTTTCTGGTAGGTCCCGGGACGTAACAACATAGAACAATTGTTTAGCAACGCGAAGAAACAATATTTCAACATTATATGTATCGCAAAATAAAAAAATTAATTGTGGCGCCACGGGCAATTCCTGTAAAACTTGCGTGTTTTTCAACGTGTTAATAGTTGCAGACGTATGATTATATTCCTTTATACCTGTAATGAGGCTAAATATATTAATTGTCAGTGATTGTAAAGAAACAACATTTTTTTATATTTTTAGTATGGTAAAATTCCGAGCTTATCGATTTATATAGAATAGGAGTTCACCAATTCTCTCTGCTATGATTTTCCTTTCATATAGTACAGTTCATTTTCAGATAATCGAATTCAATCGACAGGAATTCAATGAGTCGAATAGTAACCAAATTCCGTTCCAATAAGTGCAGTCTTAGTCAAAATTCTCAATGCGAGAATTGATTGTAAAGTACTTGTAAATAAAAAAAAAATAACTGCTGTAACAACGAATAACGTTTCAATAAAAGATGTAAAACATAAAAACAAATTTATTAAATATATTATCACTATAAATATAAGTCATATATATAGCGTGTTTGCTTTCATATATTATTTGTTATTGTTACGTAGAGCAATAATTTCATTATATTAATATTAATGATTATTATGATGTTATAATAATATTAATGATCTTTAATTGTTACGCCACGAAGCTTACCACAGGCTGTATTTTCTAACCGTCGCTCGCGGTCCTACAACGTCGCAGGCAGACCGTCTTATCTGCCCGCCGGATCATATACAATGTATCGACGAGAGTGTAACGTCAATTCATATCAGAGACCAGGCCATACACCACGGACAGGATGGCACCCAGATACCTGCATATCCCTGGCGCGCACCCTCAATAGTCTTAAGTGCCTACCAGGGGCACTTGGCATTTTTATAGTTAAGGTCGTTCGGACCAAGCGAGTATTTCCTGTCGTAAATTCCGTCCCTTGTCCTTAGATACCCCCACCCCTAGCTTTCCTCAGACACAGTATCGTCAGTAAGACTTCACTTATTCTGTATCCTTAGAATAGTCAACATATCTATGTCGGTCTCTACTCTTATAAGTCGCGTACTTAATGTATCGTTGTAACTAAGTCTGACATAACGTGGTTGGAGTGAATTGTGATTTATGTTAATTCAGTGCGTGTTACATTGTGATTGCTGAATTCATAATAAAGGTTGATTAAAACCAAGTTAATAGTTGTGTTACGACTCAACTATATTTTATTTTCACCAACCAACCCAAAAATTACGTGACAAGAGCATAGTTGTCGCCAAGCAGCGAGCTCTAGAAACGTCGATTTTTGACCGTTACGTTTTTCACACAAGAAGAGGCATACGTGATCATAGGCGCGAGCAGTGGCGTGACCCGAGCATAGTGGGGGTCGTCTTCAAAATGAGACAAAGGAATAATCGAAGGGCGATCAGTTCCTTCTGAAGAGTCTAACGTGACACTTCGACAAATCTGACGAGCAAACGAATTTATCTAGAGATATCGCAAAGTCGAGTCAAATTTCTGTAACATATTCATCATATTATTGTAAAATATATTATTCTATGTTAACCTGTTAATACAGTGTTACATTCATTAAACCACCTCTGTTATCTTAACCGAAACAGGGGAACGACTATTTCGCGACGTCGATTAACATAATCGTAGCGAGAATTTACGCCTCTCGCTGACGCGTTTTCCTAGCGACCGCGTCTCTCCGCGAACGGTCGTAACATTAATCATTAATGATATCAATTATTATACTAATAACGTATTAATTATTAAAACTTAAATGAGTAGTAATTTTGTAATATTTTATATGTAGGTCATAGAATGCTTTTGAAGCATGTTTATTATTTATGTTTATGTTTGTCTTAATTACAGAATCTTGTAACTCTGCGCTTTAGTCCGTGAAACTGTCAATCGCGAGTGTCCACTAATAATATAAATAATTCACTAAGTTTTAAGATGAATCTTTTCAACAAATAATTAAAATAAATAATCGAAGAATTAATTAAAATTGCATTTGTCGCATTCGACACTTTTCTTCGTTATTTAACCGTAATTTCAATTACTCTTCGAGTCAAAATCAGAAGGCACACGTTCTTCTGACATTTAGTGTGTTATGTAGTATTAATTGTGTTAATGTATTGAGGACGAAAAAGTTATTCCGAGAGTGTCAATCGATAGCTGTGTAAGTCGTACACGTACTTGACGATTACGGTTTATTTACATATGCCGTTCATCCCTAGGGTGTATAAGTTAAATTCCTCGCCGAAACTTAATAAAACTTTCGAAACCGTTTCGAAGTCCTTGTATTGAACTTCTAAATTAGCTTTTCACCAGCTTTTGAAATTTAATTTTCACCAGATGTAACTGAAATCCTACTTGTTTATTATTTCCCTTGGTATACCTAACATTTGAAAACTAAGAATATCAAAAATACACAATGAAACGTTTCAAATTGATATCAAATATGCGCATATTGTATTACACGTATCGTATATGATATTTTACCATTTGTATTAGTTTAAAGCAAATATAACTCACAAAGCTTGCACTGTTAGTTTTTTTATTGACAATCTCTTGCGTATCCTTTTCAATTGTAAGTATTGTTTTTTCTGTAAAGAAATATTTTTTAATGTTTAATAAATACAATATAAATAGTATTTTTATGTTTGCAACCGTTATAAAGCTTGAGGAAGAATATTTTTGAAAAATTTGAATAAAATTCATGGATCGATGCGAACAATAATTATATTAAGAAATTAAAATATCCAGATTAAAAATAGTCTTTTGGCATTTTTCATCAATATAAAATTAAACTTTCTTTATCACAGTAATTCCAAAATGTTTGCTTTATAAAATATATCAAATTTAATATTTTATACATTTGTTGTGATTACTATTATAAAATTACTGTCGAAAACATTAAACCTCTATGGATGCAAAATAGTTAATAATTACAAAAACCAATCGTAAATCAACTGTTGCGAATTAATTCATTAAACATATAGATAAGTTAATGTCATTATGCATATAATTAGTCAACAAAATGGAATAATAATATCTTAAATTCTTGTAATAAAACTGGCGTAGAATAATAGTTTCCGTGAAATTAAAATCCAAAATTTCCACTGGAAAAGGTAAAATAAGATACTTTACAAATGCTTAACTCTGATTCAAACGAGTTTTCGTTCGATTACTCCCTTTTAATAAATACAATTTTAGATACGCCTTTTTAAAGATCATGTTTTACATATATATAATATGATTCATATAACTGTTTCTACTCTATAAATTATTGAATATACATAAAGTACGTAAATAAAACAAAGAAAAGAAATTCTTTTTATACAAGAAGAGTCATCTATTGGGATTAGATCCTTCTAACGTTACATTTCTTCTTTACACGTCCGTTAATTTTAGTTTTCGTTCGTTTGCATTTACCAAAAGATCAACAAGCCAATTGTATGCATATTTGTACAAGATAATAGAACCTTTTTTAATTTAATTACGTGTGCCGTCCGGTGATCTTCAACTTTTCACCTATCCTGTTCAACAAAGCATAAGATACAGATATATTGTATGCAAATTGAATAAATAGAAAAGGTAATACGTTTCATATTACGCATAAAAATAATAATACTATAAAACACGATAACGGTAATATTAATATCGATATCCTGTAAATCAGAAAGAATGTTTGAATAAAATACTTATATTATATTAGAAATGTTACATATATCGCAATTTTTGTTTCGAAAAAGTAACGGCATGGTTTAAAAACGTTTATTTTGAAATATGCCTACATGTCGAAATAGTCGAAAAGAAGCTATGTATTTTATTTTTTTAGGTTAGATTTCGTTATGGGACACTACTTTGTCTAAACTTACATAATCTAACAAAACCGAAATACAATGGTTTTGGTTGCTAAAATCATTTAAAAGTTATGCTTTGTTAAATTTTGATACTTTTAGCTTATTGTGTATGGCTTATTCTGTCTTATGCATTTGAGATAGACTGTTAAAGCGTTAATCTTTGTTGACACTTTGTTGAACGTTATCGCTATAAGTATGTACTAGTTTGGCTACATATCTATTTTTCTGGCCGCGCCGAAAGATCTCGCCCAGAATGACATTTGTTAAATCGATTCATATATTGATCATAAATTTTGAATCAATGGATTCCCATAATCAAAACTGTTGCATTTCGTCTTTATTCGTCGAATAATGAGAAGATAATAATGTGAGAAGATGCAAAAATATTTTTTAAACGAAGTGATGCCCGAAACGATGTTTAACTGCTTTTTTTTTGTAATAGAGTAAAAAGATAATGTATCAATGTTGAATCAAGGTCATATAATGTAATAATGTATCAATATCAAACACTTACAAGTTACGAATATAACAGTTGCCAGAAAAAAAGGTATAAAGAGAAGAATACAAGTGAGGTGGTGTTTTGGTGTAAGGTGCCAAAGAAATACTCGGCGGTGTTCAACAATATATTTATTTAACCCCTTAATCTACGATTTACGTTCGAGAATTTTGGGCCGAAAACGTAAACAAGCTCGCGCAGCCTTCGAGCCATTCGCACGACTTGTGTCGTACGTACTATGGGCTAAACCCGTAATATTTACGTTTGTTGTAGGTTAAGGGGTTAACAATCAACAATCCTCGCCTTCAACTGCTTTCGTACAATCCTCGATTACTACTGACTTTCTCGCTTCTCGACTATGCTTCGCTGTTAAAACTCGACACTCCTCACTTCGCTGTTCAAACTCGAATATCTCTTTTATTAGTTTCTTTTGTTGCCCCATGATGTCTCCACTACGCACGCGTTCGTTAGGTATCAGCGACCGTTGCTACGTACGCTTTCTTCCAAATATTCGACGGAAGGACCGTAGAGATATCGATGGCACATTAGGCATGTTGACCTTACGCTTCGGTGATGAGCTTTGTATCGCGAAGTTTTCTCGTCGAGTGCCGCTACACAAGACACTTACAAATCGATACCTGCAACAATGTTGGTAAATGTATGAAATAACATCATGTATTAAGAATAAATAAATGTTTAGAAGTAAACAGTCGCCGTCTTAAACACTTAATAAAATGAATTTTGGCTATACTTTACTTTAGGGGACATAAAATCATTGACTTTTTTCTATCATAATAATTTTCGACGCAGAGAATCCAAAAATGCAAGTCTTAATTTCAGAAATCCAGCGGTTCAGAAGTTATGCGTATGTAAATATGATCCAATAAGTCCAATTCGTCACACAAAATACGTTACACAATTTGTCGCGATATGTCAAATGTTTTTAGCAATATGTATTTTGCACATGTTTGGATTTCTGTCCTAACGTACCTAATAACTCGATTGTCTTACAGCTTGCAGATAACAGTTTTTTCAGTTCTTTCAGTGTGTTCGAAGTGTCCATTTGTGTTTTTCATATACGTATATACATAGTTGCGTTCTTTCGGTTCATTTTCTTTCTTACCGCTCCCTTTTTTAGTCGTTCTTCCTCTGTTGTGTTGTGTTTCTTAATATTTACTTTTTCATTATCTTAAGTAGAATTTAAGTGATTTACCAATTTCAAAGGAAGGGCTAGTTACCTGGCCACGCGAACATGGACTTTTGTGGACCAGCTAAGGTTTTTTTTTATTATTTAATTTGTACTTTACAATTTGTTCAGCTGGACATTTCGTAAATTTTTCTAACTCAATTGCTAAATAACATGTGGATGGTTACCCCCAACGGGATACCATCTTCGAGTTTGACTATTTTATTTCCTTAGCGAGGTTAGTACTCTACGAGAGTTTTACTCGCTTCAGCAGTCAGCTGGTTTGGCTGTGTTGCCGTTCTTTCCTTGTATTTTCTGCGTACCTGCTGATTTCTTCTTTGACCGTTGGTATTTTTAAGTCTTTGTGTATATCCTCGTTTCTGACATACCGTTGACTACTGTTCTCAGTATCTTCGATTATAGCGACTCTAGACCAGCTAAGATTGCGCGATTTATCGCAAACCGTTGAAATTGTACTATACGCCAGAGTACGGAGTTGACTGTTTTAGCTGTAACATCGACCAGGGAAAATGTAGGCAGCTTGCGATAACAATTGATTCCTTTTTTGACGAAATTCGATTGCCTTTGGATAAAGCAATCCAAGTTTTGGGCTAATTTTCGTAATTTCAACAATTAAAGAAAAAATTGTACTTATCTATAATAAGTATTAACTTATTATAAATAATCAGCCATGTCACTGCGCCACGCCAGAAAAATTGCTGAAAATTCTCAACGCGAGAATTGATTATAATTTTAATAAATAAAATAAATAAATAAATAAATTAAAGAAAATATTTAATTTTTTAAGATTGACACATTGCTTTGCGAGGGATTCCTCGTGAGAAGATACTGTACATGAGCTGTGCGACTATATATTGCAAAAACCTTCTGCTTTCTTATTTACAATAACTGCCGTGGTTGCGTAGCAACGTGATTTCACTATTGTTGGGATAAGTCCGGGATAACGAACCATTTGTTATGCATCCAGGTAGGATAATCAAAATTAGCTCATGTAACAGTTCGATATTCATATATATTTTTGTATTATTTTTCCATCTGAATGTTATTACTTTTACATTATTTAAGATTGACGGAGCAAAGTTTGGAAAATCGAAATGTAACTATAACAAAAGGGTCAAAGGCCACTGAGTGTTAGGCATAGCCGATACCGAAATTAACGATTGCAGAATAATTGTAGTTGAGAACATTGCCCTCTGTTATAAAAGAACATATTGTCAGCATCATGAAGAATATATTCGTTTTGTAGGATAATTTGTTCGATTCGTCTCGAATCTGGTATAGTTAAAAGTTATTTATCCTCCGAAAAACCGTAAAACAGATTGAAAAAGAGAGGAATTCTACTAAATGTTTTATTTTATTAGTCGCATAACATTAGTGTCACAGATGAAATCCGACTAAACAAAGTGATAAGATAGCGAAATTCCAAGCGCCTAGCATGAGTGACCATCGGGATAATATCCGGTCACTCTATCCGTTCTCAGAAATATATGATCGAAGCCTTTTCTCACTCCCACGAATAAAAGAATTTAAATACTCGCCCTAAAATCATCCAAGTCAGTCTTGAACAGTCACGCCTAGAGCTCGGAAGTGTATTGTAAACCAGAAAAAAAATAAAGTCTCTTCTTTTCCTTAAATTTCTTTTTATTTTACGTGACATTAGCCTCGTGCAAGGTACAGATCAGTACTACAAAAGAAAACAATAGATGTTCGTTAACCCCTTAACCTACGATTTGCGTTCGAGAATTTTGGGCCGAAAACGTAAACAAGCTATTATATATTATATTTGGCCCTATCATCGTACTACGGGCTATGCCTGTAGTTGTAGGTTAAGTTATATACTTACACATACAGATGACATCACTTACGAACATTACCGAAATACGAAATGACTTCCTCTAACACGTTAAGATTTTTTTCTTTTTTTTTTTTTATTTATTTATTAAAATTACAATCAATTCTCGCGTTGAGAATTTTCAGTAATGTTTCTGGCGTGGCGCAGTGACATGGCTGATTATTTATAATAAGTTAATACTTATTATGGATAAGTATAATTTATAAGTAAGTATTATAAATAAGTAAATATTACTTAATTTAGATAACTAATTGAATCTAGCGTTTAGGTCTAGCGGGTAGTGTCTCTTCAGCCTGCGAATCTAGTCCGTCGTATCAAGTAGTCCAGTGATTAGGGGGTTTCGATGTTTGTTGACTCTTTTGCTATATCTGTTGCTATATTTTGCTATTTCCTCTTTGACTGTGGGTATCTTGAGGTCGCGGTTTCGTTGGTAACATACCAAGGTGCATCAATTAGGGGTCTTAGCGAACACGTTAAGATGAACGATATTCCACGGGCTTTCTTGAATCATATCACGTTCATAACAAAAATATAACATATATAACAATGAATAATGGTCAACAACAACAGATACGCTGGACAGTTCTTATACCTTTATTTACTTTAAGAATATTTATACCAACAGAAACATCACGTTGTCCACAATTTTAATAAGTTAGCAACAACTTATCTTGCAAAACGTCACATGTGATTCATACTCGACTAAAAAATGCATTAAAGCAACAAAATTAATTTTCATAACCTCAGGGCGTTATTAATCACGTAAGCAAACGACGTACTTACACGAGTATGTCCTTACACAACCCTTTAGCCTAGCCTTTTCGATAAAGAGCGTCTTGAAATGCATAGTAGTTTGCTGAAATTTCGAGACATCTCAAAAGCAGCCACTATCCACAGTCATAAGATCCATCGCGTTAAACCGATTACTTAGATTTGTTCCATACACGCTCGCATTGTGCATATCCCTTTATGATTATTCGAGGTGAAATTTATAGTCACAAACGGTCTCCCTTTATGCAATCAGTTGTTGAAAGGATCGTGTCACTTTTCCATCTAAGGAAACGTTTCGATCATAAATTTTATGAATTTTATTAAATCGAATTACGAATTTATTAAAACGTATAAATTAATGGCAAATTATTAGGTAGAAGTAGTATTTACTATATACCTTCTTACGCAGTGAGAAATACAGAATTTAAATTATTTATTAAAAAACTTAACAATAGAAGGAAGTAAAACGTGAGAATTTTCGTAAGTAATTTTATGATACCTGCTTTCGCATCATATGTACTTATTTTTCTATGATCATGTTGATTACCTACCCATCTATTTTTAAATCACTAGTTTAAATGATATTAATAGTCCTTATGTCAATTTAGAGCAATATTCTTTATTTGACTCTCAGTTTTATAATTGGATAACCTGAAGATATACAACATTTTAAACAAATAAGATAATTTTGCTATATTTTCAAAAGGCACCGGTAGCTGATTTTTTTATATTTACAAGTACTTTACGATCAATTCTCGCATTGAGAATTTTGAGTAAGTTTCTCTGGCATGGCGCAGTGACATGGCTAATTATTTATAATAAGTTAATACACTTATTAACTCATTATAAGTAAGTATCATTTATAAATAATAATATTATAAATACGTAAATATTACTTGTTAGAAATATCTAGCTGAATCTAGTGCTTAGGTCTAACGGATAGTGTTTTCCTGGTCTGCGGATCTAGTCCGACGTATTAAGTATAATAATTTAGTAATTAGGGGGTTTTGATATTTAACTCCCGGTAGCTGATGCAGACAAAATTTGATGGATATCATGGAATGAGATAGTAGATCTAAAACATAAAATCTTAGCTTTGGAAAATCATACGTTTGAAAGATGCAAATCCCTATATTATATGTATAATAGTTCTTTACTATTGAAAGACTTATTATTCAGCGATAAGTATAACAATATGAGTATGAATGAACTATATGACTGAGGGATAAATACATGTGTTAGGCTCAATGCATAAAAAAATACAACTGGCTACTTTCGGTGTTGGTTTGGATTAGTTAAGTCACAGCTGTAAACTCTGTTATTAGATTTTTTTTTTATTTAGTTGTTTACATTCACAATTTGTCCGATTTGGACATTTAGTAGAATTTTTTGGCTGACTGTTATTAGATGAACGCGAATTTCATGTCATGATATTTTTTAATACCTCTGATTTTTTTCATTCTCTAACGTTTTCGATCTTTAAGGCTAGTTTACTTTAAGATAGAATCGGCCATAGATATATTTACATGTACAGTGTCAAACAAAAGTATTGATACATTCCGGATTTTCATATAAAATCTATGAATCACCCCCTTTCCGCTTGTACCACCAGTTACCAACCACCCTGTATAAGGGCAGTTCCACTTGGACTAAGGTTCAGTTCATTTAGATATGTTCTACTTGTACGTTGAGTAACACCAGAATCGTGTATGGCATCGCATTCGTCATACCGTTGACCGTGGATTCGTTATCGAACCTAAATTCATTGTCATCGACATTTCGACCATCCAATCGCCGTTATTACTTGTCACACTCCGTAATAATCCCATTTGTATCAGTACATATCATCTATAGTACATCACAACGATGGCCAATTGAAGATGAATTGAAGATGACCAATGAATGAAGATTCATTATATGCCCCTAACTCCAATGATAACCCGACATATATATATACATATACATATATATATACATATACATATATATATACATATATATATATATGTCGGGTTATCATTAGGATTTAAGGCGCGTAATGATTCTTCGTTTGAATTAGCCATTGTTTTACAAAACAGAGAATATATTTACGCGAATAAACAAGATTTTACAAAATATTATGAATAATGAGTTTAATAAATGATAAGATTAACAAACGATAAGTTTAATTAATAATTAGATTAAAGAATAATAAGTTTAACGAACAATAAGAGGAACGAATAATATATCTTACGAATAATAAATTTAACGAATAATGAGATTAACGATCGATAGGTTTTACGAATAATGAATTTAATTAACGCTATTAACAATGTTCCGGGGTTCAAACGAATCCACGGTCAACGGGATAACTCTTTACTAAGCGTAGAATAATTTTAAACACAAAAATACGATTGCTGAGACACTCGGTAAATTGCTCGATGTATCACTTTCCAAGGCGATCACACGAATGAATATCTGATGAAAATCTTTTTTTTTGCTATACGACTGCATTTGTTTGTTATATGCTCGCTGGAGACATCGAGAAGGTTCCAATCGTCGTTGCTAGGCAATTTCTGTCAAAAGTTTGTTGTATACTCTTTAGAAACATCGAGAAAGATCCAAACGCCGTTACTAGGTAGTTTCTGTCTGGAGATTGATTCCTAATACAACGTGTGTCCCATTATATCGACATCTCTAAAGTACAATTCTATGTGATTTCTAGGGAGAACAATACAACCGATCCACACCTTCGTCAGGCAAAACGTTTATCCCGTGACCGTGGCTACGTTCGGCGACCAGTTGTCACCTCGAACCCACTTTCGCTTTCACAAATATCAAACAATTACAAATGACAATTGCTTAATTACAGTTATGATAAAATCTAGGCTAAAGCATTAGAAGGCTTCCTCAAAATTGCAAAGGGAAGGCTCCGGTTTTCCTTTCATCTCCGTCACGACCATTCTGACTATCACACGTCCTCGTGTGCAGCTAAAATACAAAGTTTTTTTAACATTAGACTCGGTGTAACTGATATTATTTACCATTCGATTAGATGTTCCAAATAAGTCAAGGGTCCAGTTCAACAACAAAGCTCTGTTCGAGGATTTGGCAAGCAAGGAAATGAAAGAGAACTCAAATTAGTGTTATAGTTTGTAATCAAAGTGCCAGTTGCACTCCGTAAGTCATCAGTCAGACCGCAATGACACGACAGATCATTTTCGATTCCGCACAAAGATCTTAGTTTGTTGGATCATATTACCACGTTGGGTGCATTACGAAAGGCGCAAGACACCACACTGGGCGTATTACAGAAGGCGCAGCACACCAGTGAGCGTATTACAGAAGGCGCAGGGCACCAGTGAACGTATTACAGAAGGCGCAGGGCACCAGTGAGCGTATTACAGAAGGCGCAAGACACTACACTGGGTGTATTACAGAAGGCGCAAGCACTACACTGGGAGTATTACAGAAGGCGCAGGCACTACACTGGGTGTATTACTATGACCACAATGCGGAGCTAATGATTCCCCGAGGTCAATGTGCTCGCATAGTTATTATCACTGTCGCTGTCATCACCGCAGACGTCCAACTCAGCAGGAATGCAACCATCTGGCATCTTTCTCAACTTGTCGTGTCTATCCTTATATGACCGTTTGCCATCTAGAGTTTTTAAGGTATACCTATCCCTCTCTAAAACTTCCGTTATCACGAATGGACCCTTGAATTTCGGATCTAGCTTCGTTTGGTTTCTCTCCTCGTTCTTACGTAACACAAAGTCACCGAGATTAAACCTAACTATCTTCGCTTTCGTTTTGTCAAACCTGTCTTTATCATAACTGGCGCAAGTCTCTATGTTCTGTATCGCCTGTTGCCTTACATTGGAGATGTCTACTTCCTTTTCCTCAATATTATCAGGCAACGATAAGCCGTAGGGCCTTGCTGCCTTCCCAATTAATAATTCCAGAGGACTTGATTTGGTTACACGATTGGTGGTGCAATTCAAAGCTAGTTGTATCTCGCCAATCGCGTCTTGCCAAGATCGCCCGGTCGTTTCCACCGTCGTAAGCATATTTTTCAGCGTACTCATAATACACTCTACCTGTCCATTGGCCCTACTCGCACCGGTTGCTATTAAGTGGACTCTGATGTGTCTATTCTGGCAGAAATTTTGGAAATCTTTACCCGTAAAACAAGTTCCTTGGTCCGCTATTACCCGGCAGGGATTGCCGAATAAAAATATAGCGGACTTAAGTGCTGTAATGGTGTTAAAGGAATCTAATTTACGGGTATGATACAGGTATACAAATTTCGTAAAAGCGTCGACCAAAACAATGATATACTCCTTCGAGTCACTCTTACCGCTTAACTTGCCTGTTATATCCATGTGTACCGTATGCCAGGGTATGCTGGTCTTAGGTATGGGATGTAGTTCAGCTTGTACTTTACCTGAACTAGCCTTCGAAACTCGACAAGCATGACAGTTTTCAACGAATTTGCGAACATATTTCGCCATTCCTTCGAACCAGTAATACTCGTATAGTTTCCCAATCGTTTTATCTCAACTTAAGTGCATAATGGATTGATGCACGTGATTAATGACGGACCACCTGAAACCCCTTGGGACAATGGGCAAGCAAAGAGTTCTGCCTTTTCTCTGTATTTTACGGTGGAGTGTACCGGACCGTAATTCGCAATGTCTTCCGCGAGCTCTTCGTTTTGCAATTTACGGACGATCTCAGAGATTTATGGGTCGCGACGTTGTTCTGCTAGCAACCAATCGTCGGAGATTTCGGATAGATTGATTTCTTTCTCTACAATTTTGTTGATCGTACGATGATCCAGATCTACGGGGTTTCTCGAAGAGAAATCTACATGGGCCATTCGTTTGCCTTCCCGATACATAATGTCAAAGGTAAAAGTTTGTAGGTAAGCCCACCATCTGTAAACCCTGTCATTTAAATGTACCTTGTTACTGGATGCCTTCAGAGAATTACAATCAGTGACAACAAGAAATTCCCGACCGTGCAAATAGTGACGGAAATGCTTGATGGCGTTTACAACTGCCAGCGTTTCTAACTCATAGCAATGGTATCTGGATTCCGCAGGGCTAGTCCGCTTGCTGTAATACTCGACTACTCTATTTTTACCTTCGACCTTATGCATTAAGATAGCCCCAAATCCTTCTGAACTAGCATCCGTATGTAGTTCTATTGGATAATTGGGGTCAAATATCATTAGCACCGGCTCATTGGTCAGAATAGAAATTACTTTTTGCCTGATTTTTTCGTGTTTATCCGTCCAATTTATGTTCTTGCTACCGGAAGTGAGTGCATACAAAGATTTCATTACCTGTGAGAATTTAGGAACAAATTTTCGAAAGTAAGAAGCTAGACCAATGAATTGCCGGAGCTGTGTGACGGTCGTCGGTGCGGGTAAGGAGCTCAAGGCTTGTACTTTACCTGGGTTTGGACGGACTTCTCCGTTATGAATCACGTAACCCAGATAAAGTACTGACGTCTTCAAGAAGGAGCATTTAGAAAAGTTAAAAGAGAATCCGGCGTTTACGAGGGTATCTAGCACGGTGTTTAATCTTTCTAACGCCTGATCTATCGTATCGGCGATAATTAAGACGTCATCTAAATAAACAACAACGTATGAATAAGCAAGGTCACCTAAGGCATTGAGAATGGCCCTCTGAAAAACAGATGATGCATTCTTCAATCCAAACGGCATCGTCATGTATTCGTATTGACCATCGGGAGTAACGAACGCGGTATATTCAGTCGAATTCGGGTGGATAAGGATTTGGTGGAACCCGCTGGCCATGTCCAGGCTTATAAAGTATTTTGCCCTTTTCAGTCTCGCGATCTGGTCAGCTATGAGGGGAAGGGGGTACCGATCCGCGACGGTGTTTTTATTTAACGCTCGGAAGTCTACACATAATCTATCCGAGCCGTCCTTCTTTTTTACAAGTAACATAGGGCTTGCGAATGGTGAACTACTCGGCTTTATGATTTTTGCTCGGATCAGTTCGCCTATCCTCTTTCGGACTATTCTTTGCTCCTCCTCGCTGAGTCTATAAGGACTTCGTTGCACGGTGACGTCGGGATCAATTAAACGAATTTCTAATTGGCCCGTATTTACACGAGTCCGCGGGAAACCCGTAATAAATGACTCTTTGAATTTTTCGAGAACAGAAATCAATCGATTTTTATCGTTACCAACTACATCAGTGTCGACCTCGTTAATGTTGACCGCATCTTCCGCGACTCTGCTACAAGCGTTAACCATTTTTGTCTTACAAATATCGACACTGTTTCGTGTAACATTCACGTCGAAACCTTGGTTCAAAATTTCACGACCAATCATGATATCGTATTTTAAGTAGTTATCATCAGCAAGGACATGAAAAGTTATCTCCAATGTAAAACCGTTAATACATACAGTGGACAAATCTGAGATGTACTGTTAACACAAGTATTCCCTATACCTCGCATTACTACTACATCAGTCGTTCGTTTGCCAGAAAATTTCGAGGCTACAGATTCTTTGATTAATGAGCATTCGGCTCCGGAATCGGAATAAAATGGGAACGACTCACCCAGATGACTTAAACTACCAGGTAGAGACTCCATCACGCAGGAGTCGACTCGACATTCGTTCTTGAGGCCGGGTTTTCTGTTCTGCAGTAGCGGACAATCAGGTGCGATACTACCCTCCGCACGACACTTGAAGCAAACCACCTTGGACGATGTGGCTGGGCGGTTTCTTTCCTGGTGTCGTGTATCCTTCCGCTGTTCGCTACGCATCGTCTTGCGGCACTCCGTTATTTTGTGTCCGTGAGTACCACAATAATGGCACTTCACCCGGTGATCCGATAACTTGCGTCGTTTGGCTTCAGGTTCCTCCGATGAATTTCCTAACGAAGATGTCGGCTGATCATTGTAAGGAAGAACTCTCATTTCATCATAAAATTGGTCCTCCGTCTTGATATTATTTGCGAGCGTTAGTCGTCGAAAGCGTTGATCTTGTGAGCTTAGCATATAAAGGGCTAAGGCATTGATTACTTCGGGCATCGTTAGATCTTGCAACTTCATCTGCAACATGGAACGGAGGCGACTACCGTAAGCTCCTGGGGTTTCGGTCTCCGACGGTCGTTCTCTGGATATCCTTATTAATGCCGAGCCGGCTGTCTCTCTGCCACCAAAACGCGAAAGGAATTGTTCCTTAAACGTTGGTCAGGAAAGCTTTCCACGGCGCACTATTTGTGAAAGCCAATGCGCAGCAGACCCCTTTAGGGCGCGATTTAGAGCAGAAAGTAACGCACTATCTTGTATCGGGTAGTCTTTCAAAATCACATCTGTATATGAGCACCACGCGGATGGATCAGCGCCCGTGCCTTCAGGGTCAAAACGTGGTAACGTTACATCCTTAGGTTCCGTACTCGGTCTTTGCTCCCTTGGCTGAGTTCCAAGGTGACACATAGGCTTGATCCCACTTCTGATGTCGGGTTATCATTAGGATTTAAGGCGCGTAATGATTCTTCGTTTGAATTAACCATTGTTTTACAAAACAGAGAATATATTTACGCGAATAAACAAGATTTTACAAAATATTATGATTGCTGAGACACTCGGTAAATTGCTCGATGTATCACTTTCCAAGGCGATCACACGAATGAATATCTGATGAAAATCTTTTTTTTGCTATACGACTGCATTTGTTCGTTATATGCTCGCTGGAGACATCGAGAAGGTTCCAATCGTCGTTGCTAGTCAGTTTCTGTCAAAAGTTTGTTGTATACTCTTTGGAAACATCGAGAAAGATCAAAACGCCGTTGCTAGGCAGTTTCTGTCTGGAGTTTGATTCCTAATACAACGTGTCCCATTATATCGACATCTCCAAAGTACAATTCTATGTGATTTCTAGGGAGAACAATACAACCGATCCACACCTTCGTCAGGCAAAACGTTTATCTCGTGACCGTGGCTACGTTCGGCGACCAGTTGTCACCTCGAACCCACTTTCGCTTTCACAAGTATCAAACAATTACAAATGACAATTGCTTAATTACAGTTATGATAAAATCTAGGCTAAAACATTAGAAGGCTTCCTCAAAATTGCAAAGGGAAGGCTCCGGTTTTCCTTTCATCTCCGACATATATATATTTTTCTTCATTATAACTATTTTTAAAATTCATGATTCCTGGTATACTTAAACTTTAAAGTCGACGATTAGATTTTACAAAACCTTTAAGTAGAGAATCACATTCTTTATAGATTTTCAAAGAATTCTGTCCGAACTCCCAGGCTGTGCCAATATTTTTGTTTAGCAATGTATATGAAACAAAAGTCAGCAAAGGAATACTATATGACGAGTGATGTGGTCAGTTCAATCAGTTTATGTTTTCATGATCGGGAAAAATTAAAAGGGAAGCGCTTAACTCATTGGCAGAAATCATTTGGTTAATCCAAATAGTCTATCCAGGGTCGGGGGTATTAAGCTAGTGCTATTACTCATTGCCAGAAAGGGGAAGAGAGAGGTAGGTAATCTCAGATTCCGTTAATTTAGGGTGAATAATTTCGTCCAAAATGCCAAAAGGAGTACTTGATAGCGCTTAGCAAAGATCTACGTCATCATACACTACTGTACACAATTAAAGGATCACTAAATTTTTACCAAAAAATTGGTGATTTTTAAACTGCTGTAATTTGGTGAAAAAAATCTTACAATAGTCTACCATGGGATTATTTACAGCCCCTACATTTACATTTCTGAATTGAATTTTTTCAAAGATCCTTTTATGTCGTAGAACCGAATGGGAAACTGATGATGTATTTCTTTTTCTTCTCGTTTTCTTTTTTTTATTTTTTGAAATTGGTGAGAATTGTGTATCTTTGAGGCCGAAATAATGTTATAGGAACACTAAATTTATACTGAGGATTAATATTAAAACAATGATATACTTATTTCATGGACGATTCCTTATATATTCATCGATACACACTTGCACGCGTCTCAGCACTTTCTTCTATACCCGACTGTAAACCGACCCTTCGACGGACCTTAACCGACTGAAGAGTTTACATTCATCTGTTTTCGAGACGCTTCGGACACACATACTTCCACACACTGATATTCACATACAAGTATCTCTACTACGCATTTAACCTAGTCCAGCATAGAAAATTATACATATCTCAACATACCTCTTTAATTTTTTGTGCTGCATATTCATTTCCTTTTATAAGTCAATCGAACTATTCTTAAAAATAATCTAAAATTTTCAAATTTGTTCCTCCCTAGAGCCTTCGTTAAAATATCATTATTTTCTGAATCTATTTTTATAATTTCAATCTCTTTATTTTCGTAACTTTCGTTCACAAAATGGAAGTGAACTTCAATGTACTTAGAATTTTTTGTTAAGTTTCCAAATTTTGATATCGCAATCGCTCCAAAATTATCTTCGTAAATTTTTATTGGTGTCTCGATCGTTATTTTAAAATCTTTCAACAATTTTCTTACAAATTTAATTTCGCTTACAGCTTCCGATAAAGCTACATACTCGGCGGCTGTTGATGATTTTGTCACGCTACTTTGCTTTCTCGATTTCCAGTAAATTGCGTTTCTGAAAAATCTTATGATAAATCCCATAGTGGATTTTCTATCTACTTTATCTCCAGCCCAATCAGCATCAACAAAACAATCAATAACTTCAGCATTCAAATTTCTTTTATAAGTTAATTTTAATTTCCTAGTTAAATATAAGTATTTCAAAATTCTCAATGCATATTTATAGTGTGTCTCGTTGTAACTGTTTTGAAATCGACTTAAATAATTTACACTATAGCTAACATCTAATCTTGTTCCAGAACTAATATATAATAAAGCTCCTATGAGATTTCTATATCTTATATCGTCTGAAGCTGATTGTGCGGGTTCTAAACTTAAGTTTTGTTCCATTGGTGTAAAATATAGTTTACTATTTCCTATATTATATTGCCTTGCTAATGACTCTATATAACTACTCTGATCTAATTTCATCTCACACTTCTTATTATCGTACTCAATGTTTATTCCTAAGTAAGTCTTTACTTCACGTAAGTTCTTCATCGCAAATTGGTTTGACAATTTGTTTTAATCCCATCGATTTTTCTTTTGTTTTTTCCACATATTAATAAGTCGTCTACGAATAGAATTAAATATATAACATCATCGCTCTCATACTTCATATACAGACAATAATCACTCTTACTTCTTTGAAATCCTAATTTTTTCATATACTCGTCGAAACATTCATACCAAGCTCTTGATAGTTCCGTTTAGGAATGCTGTTTCTACATCCCTTTGCATATTTCCATGAAAGGCTGTCATCTCCACTTAAAGCTTCTTCATAGGTTTGAGGACTGTCTGCGCTAACTACATTCACATAAATGAAATATGAGCTCGCTTGGTCATATCTTTGAGGTTTCTTTCTTTCCCGTTCTGACCTTTTCAAATTATTTTCTGTGTTCTCAAGTTTACTTTATGTACTTATGATACTGTCCAAAATATTAAATTTACTGAAGATAGAAGCCACACTCAAAATGATATGGAAGATGTAGTAGAAGATTCACAAGAATTACCTAATAAAAATACAAAAACTATTTTACAGAATAAAAAGAATTCATTAGAAGGAGAAAAAGAAGTAGGGGAAAAGAAGAAAATGTACAGACAGGAATTATTTCAAAAAATGTATCAGATGATAAATGTGATTTGCTTTATGAAAAAAAAAAAAAAAAAAAAAAATTATCCACAAACTACATTAGGAATTTATCTATTTTAGTGAGGAGAAAGAGAAAGGATAGAGGAGTTGATCAATAGACTGTGGATTTTGAAGCGTTTATGAAAATATTACAATTTTAATAAAATATTCAATGTAAAGTCTTTGTTATAATATTCAGATAGATAGATGAAAACAAACAAACAAACAAACACACACACACACGTCAAAAGAGTTCAATCTTTTGGAATACAAATTGAAGAACTAACAATAAAATTAGAAGAAATGACATAAGTCACAAATATGAAGTTGACCTGCTGGAACAAGAAAAAAAAGGGCCCAACTTAATTCATGTGTTAGTAATTCAATGGAGAAACGTGATAAGCTGGAGCTAAAGATGCAAAAGAGACAAAATGTAGTTCTTGAACCACAAGGACAAATAATCTGCCCTTCAATGTGAACTAGACGAACTAAAGGGTGAATATGAAAAAGTTGTTGAAAATGTTTCGGAAAAAGTGGGCGATTTTGGATATAAATATGAAGAAGAAACTAATAAATTGAAACTGGATTTTGAAAAAGAAGAAAAACGGTCCTTGTCAATGAAAATGAATTTGAAATATTGCGTAGGGTAGAAATTGAAGGTAAAGTAAAAGATATGAACGAACAAAATAATTTTCTTAGAAAAGAATTCTAAAACGTTCAAAAACTTTCCAAAGATGTTAATAATCATTTACTCGAGGCGAACCGAGAATTAGAAGATTCACATAGAAAACACACTCTTATTTGAAAATTGAAAAAAAAGGAAAAAAAAAAATCATCAGGAAGAATTAGGTGATATAATAAAACTTCATGATGAAGAAAAATATAAACTGATACAGCATTGGTGTTCTGTAGAATGTCAAACTGCCATAAAGGGTTACATTGATGGAAAAATGCAGTAAATATTTAAATAACAATCCATGACTTCTTAATTAATTGTAACAATCTTGATGTTTTACTATGGAACAACTAGATGAAGTGCACAGTGACATTAATAAAGTAGAATCATCGATAAAAGTAGATGTATCTTCTTCATTAATATCAGAATCAACGACTGATATTATAAGGAATGTGCATGATATTCCAGAAAATCAAAAAAAAAAAATAAGTCACAGGAATGTACAGATAATACAATTCAAGATGGTTTAGTGGTAAATAAATGTGATGTAACAGATTTAAATAAAAACAAAAAAAATTTTTAAAGTAAGGAAAGTAGTGAGACAGAGAGCATAAAGAACGCTGTGATTAATGAAGTAGAACAAGAAATAATAAATAAGGACCCACAAATTGATGATCAATGTAAAAAAAAAAAAGATGAGAAATTTCAAGAAGAGCAAGCAGAGAATACAACTGAAATTGGAGATCATTCAAGATATGCAGGTGACACATCTTTAGATAAAGAAAGAACGAACGATGTTGAAATATTTAATACAAATGAGGGTGAACAAAACATTGAGAAACACAACGTTTGTACAGTGTTAAATATAGATACAGTTAGTGTTACTAATGCTCAGTGTCAAGCATTAATTAAAACACTTGGTGAAACTTTTGATGATAAAGCCCAAACATTGCATGTCACGGATACAGATAGACACAGATTTGTCTAAACTAGTTGATAGTAGTTCAGAAGTAATGGTACTGACTGTAGAAACTATTATATTAATGATATGAATGAAAGTACAGAAGAAAATATTGTTTTAACTGTACATGAAAAGGATGCTGTTGTAAATTCCAATGAAGAAAAAAAAATGTTTCTGCAGAACAAAAAGGAACGAAGAACACTGAAATTGCAAATGAAGAATTTAATTTGATAGATTATGCATGAGAATGTGATGGACCAATTATAGAAGTAATTTCAACAGAAATTGTGGCTCAAGAAGTTTCTGAAAATTGTAGCCAGAAATACAATTATGACGTATTAAATCATATAAAGACAAGAAACGATTCTATAACTCCTATTACCTCAGGAGTAATTACTGATCTAGAAACTGCAGATGACATTGATATTAAAGAAAAGAATAACAAGAAACAACAAATGGAAATGGCAAGATTGATCTTTTGACAGTTCACATAAAATTAATGTAGAAAAGAAAATTATTCATAATAAAATTGTCGTACTTATACATGTTGCTAATACAGAAGGAAGGAATAAATCTATAAGTGAAGCAGATAAAGTGCGCATAACTAACAAAAGAAGTGCAATTCAGGATATCTTTGATGATTAGGGTGTTGAAAATGCAGAAGATGATAGTCAGTCGGTATCCAAAGCTCCAGATACTGTGCAAATTGAATTGTAAAGTTTACTAAATAACACAAAAACACGAACTATAGAGGAAAGCACAGTTGTACTGATTGAAGAAGAAATTACGTGCATGGAAAAAGAACCAGTTGTAGATGCTGAAAAGGCTTTAGAAGTTGCTAAACAAAACAAAGAAATGCAAGTATCAAAGGAACAACTGGATAACAATCAAACTATAAAAAAACAACAAGATAGTATAAAACCATTGCTCAAAGACCACTAACTCATTCTATATCACAGGCTGTTAGAAAGTCTACAAAAGATTCAACATGTGATACTGCAGCATTTCGTCAAACTTCGCAAATTATCCCTATTAATCGTAGTCGAAATTTAACCAGCCAACAACCTTCACAGGTTGAAATAGCAAAAGCATATACCACGACGAAGAAGAACAAGTACAAGTCGAGCCAGTCAGAGTCCAATTCCATCGCTTCATACTGAGGAAACACTAAGATTTTGGAGGACCAAAATCAATCTAAAGAGGGGGGTATGTGACATCAATCACATCTCAACCTACATCAGTGATAAGACATCGACCGCCGACCTTCGGACACTTTTGGACACATCACCACCTTATCATCATAGCATACACCAAGGCTGTGACGCACCTTAGTCCACATCAGAGATAGGATATGGACCCCCGACCTTCGGACACTTTTCCACATCATAACCTACACCTAGCCCCTCAACATCCTAAAACCAAAACGTATATAAACCGAGACTTCACCCAGCTCGGGCAGTTCTTGTTCCTCTTCTAGTTGCTGTACTCATACAACCCCTATTCTCCGGTTCGGTGTTATTTTGTAAGTGTTAACATTTATAATAAAGTTTTATAAAGGAAAATAAGTAGTTGGGTTACGACTCAGCCTTCTTACTACCACCCAAGTACCAACTTTACGTGACATTGGCCAAATCCTCGTTCTCTTTGGCCGAAACCTCATCCGCCGCGACCCCTATACTGCTGCGGCTGATACGCACCTCCTTGCCGTTGCGCTCCTCCGTTGTTTCCGCCATTGTTTCCATCTCTGCACGTGTTTGTGCAATTTCTTGCCATGTGGCTGTACTTTCCACAGCCATAGCACTTTATGTCCTTTTTTTCAACTGTGAATGCATTTGATCTTGTCCTATTACTTTCCTTCTTGCTACGCGTTTCCCACATTGTGATTTTATTTTTTAGGAATTCACATGTTTGATCACTTTCTTTCACTGAGTCGATTAAGTCCCCAATATAGCTCAATGATTCTGGTAGTGCTTTCAGCATGTAGTCAAGTTTTTCACGTTCACTTACGTTTGCACCAGCACTCTTTAATTCATTTATTGTTTTTTCAAATTCCGTGAAAAATGAATTTGATTCTTCAAAGTCGTTCCGTCTCATCATGTCTAGTCTGCTTATTATACAAGTTTGCAATGCTGTTGATTTCTTCATATACATCTCATCAAATTTCTGCATTATTTTTAAAGCAGTGTCCTGATCACCAACAAATTCTAATTGCTCATTAGTTATACTGCTATAGATGTAGTTCATCGCCCATTGATTCTTTTCATCCCACTTATCTTGCTCTTCCTTGTCCATTTTCTCTCGTGTAGCCGGTTCATAACATTTTTTACATTTTAAATACATTAATATTCTCTTCTTCCACATTTTGTAATCACGTCCATCGAATATTTGAACCTTAATTTCGTCGTCCCTTAGCATCTTGATTCGTTTTTTTATTTTCACCCTCTTTTTCCTTTTTCAAAAATAATCCTCTTTATTATTCAGATTGCTTTTATTTGTTCTGCCAACAACCCTTCTATCTCTTAGAAGTTATTTCCAATTTTTTATCTTTTCTAGATCGACTTTTATACATTCACTCCCGGTTACACGTGGTTCCTTAACATTGAATCTCAGCAACCACGATTTTTGCTACCATGTTGAGAATTGTGGATCTTTGAGGCCGAAATAATGTTATAGGAACACTAAATTTATACTGAGGATTAATATTAAAACAATGATATATTTATTTCATGGACGATTCCTTATATATTTATAGATACACATTTGCACGCGTCTCGGCATTTTCTTCTATACCCGACTGTAAACCGACTCTTCGACGACCCTTAACCGACCCTTCGACGGATCTTAACCGACTGAAGAGTTTACATTCATCTGTTTTCGAGACGCTTCGGACACACATGCTTCCACACACTGATATTCACATACAAGTATCTCTATTACGCATTTAACCTAGTCCAGCACAGAAAATTATACATATCTCAACAGAAATTTACAAATTCGAACGATTCTATGAAGTTTAAAAAATTTATTTCGAGATTCGTTTTTTACAACAAACTCTAAAAAGTTGATGTATGATGTTAAAACGAATTTGCAGGCAAATTTTGTATACTTCATAGAATCGTTCGAATTTGTTGAAAAAGAAAAACGCATTTTCAGTTTTCTATCCCATTTTATGATATAAAAGAATCTGTGAAAAAATTTAATTTAGTTTGAAAATAAGCCTAGATAGACTGTTGTACGATATTTTTTACGAAGTTACAACAATTCAAAAATCGACAACCTTTCGATCAAA
Source organism: Bombus huntii (assembly GCF_024542735.1). Classification (NCBI taxonomy): domain Eukaryota; kingdom Metazoa; phylum Arthropoda; class Insecta; order Hymenoptera; family Apidae; genus Bombus; species Bombus huntii. Next base: position 25,321,134 of record NC_066238.1, read on the forward strand.
ATTTACTGATTAACTTTTAATTTTGTAGAGTAGAGCGTATAGGGATCTATATCTTCCGAACACATAATTTCCTGAAAGTAAGATTTTATAGTTCGGGTCTATCTTGTCCAATATCATCTACCAAAATCACAAAAATCAAAATTGCATATGAAGAAATGAGACAAAATCGCCATGAAATTCAGTCTACAATAAATTCACATCGATATCATTTAACTTCGAAACGCATCCATAAGTAATACATAGCTTTACATTTTATATTTTCGTTACACCTCTTTACAAATTCTACCAAATGTCCAAATCGGACAAATTGTGAATGTAAAAACTAAATAAAAAAAAAAAAAAAGAAACCTCTTTATTAAAGCATTTATGGACTTTTTACTACTGACATTTTAATTTTTTTGTTACTTATAGAATGCACTGGTAAAATTTGTAAATATTAGCTTTTAAAAATCCCTTTTATTGTAATGATTGTTATATATATTTATTTACTATATGCAACTACAATGATCATAAAAAAATAAGATTATTGCAGATTCTTTTATTCGTAATTTTCTGCTTGAATTATATACATCCCCCTAAAGATAAGCAGAAAAGTGTCCAACCATTTTTAAACTATAGCTTATATGTAAATGTACATACATACATATCGTCATCCCAGCGTAACAATATGTTCGCAACTGCGAACAAGTGATTTTTTGCATGACGAAGAAAACCAATTTCAGTCGGTAAAATTTATATATTAGATTGAGGTGTAAAGTGTTGTCCGTGATAATTGTAGCCTACTAGCTGTAGATGTATTTTTTCTTATTTAGATGTCGTGGAAGAAAAATCGGTCTACGGGCGCCGGGATTTGAAACCCGGGTTCCGAATGTTCGTAACCTAAGACGCTAACCACTGCGCTGCCGTTGTCCGGTACTAGTTGGTGTCGTCCGGTGGTATTTGCTATCGAGTGCCACCGCAAGATAATGAAGAAAATGTTTTACAATGTCGAGATAAGCAACTCTATATTCTGTAGTTATTTTTATCGAATATACAGGGTGGTTGGTAACTGGTGGTATAAGCGGAAAAGGGGTGATTCTACGCGAAAAAAAAGTCGAAAATATAGAATAAAAATTTTTCGTTTGAGGCTTTGGTTTCGAGAAAATCGACTTTGAATTTTCACTCGGTACGCGTGCACTTTATCACGTCTCGTTTTAACGGATCTCACTGTAGATCGTTGTCTCGATGGAAAAATTAAAAAAAAAATTTTTTTATTTAAATTTAAATTTAAAATTTTTCTAAATTAGAAGAAAAATAGCAGTACCCCAGCAGCGACATCTTCAGTCAGCAGCTACAAGTATCACGGACAACACAACTACACCTCAGATGTTACTGTCATCTAGTGGCCAAGGATGTTCGGAATTATTATGAAGCTTATGAAAGTATAAAAATTAGATATGTCTGAGTTTTAGAAACTTTTATTTCAAAATTTGCAAATTCATAGTTACGTCATTGCACTGGAATGGCGAATGTTCAAATATATGTAGATAAAGATCTTGGACGAGGGTCAGTGTTACGTAAAATTGATACTTGGAATGTAAGAGAAAAGAAAGCTGAGTCGTAACCCAACTATTAATTTTCTTTTATCGAACTTTATTATAAATTTTAGCACTTACAATAATAGAATAATACTGAACCGGAGAAAGGGGTTGTACAAGAACAGCGACTAGAACAAGAACTACCCGAGCTGGAGGAAGTCTCGGCTTGTATACGTTTTGGTTTGAGGGTGTTGAGGGGCTCGGTGTAGGTTATGATGTGGAAAAGTGCCCGAAGGTCGGGGTCGATGTCGATGGATCTATGATGTAGGTTGAGATGTAATTGATGTCACATCAGCTTCCTGTTGTAAATGTTTAATAAATCGTTACGAACAATTCGCATTCTTATGCAATTTTGTTTTTTTAATGAATATTTAAGAGGTCGTTACGCAAAGTAATGTAAGCATTAGACATGCTAATATAACATCAGGATTGCTTACCGTGGTTGGTTTTTTACCTCAAAGAATGCTTACTGAAGCAAATTGTCCCTTCTTCCTTTTTTTTTTTGTTTCGTTCTTTAATTAAGAAAATTATTGTTTATGATGATATATCGTAGAAGGAATTGAAAAATGAAGAAACACAATCGTAACTTGTCGTACAAAATACATTGGAAAATATTTATAAACATTGAAATAAATTAATAAGTAGATAGTACATAATAAAAGATAATTGAAATATTTTTATTGTTTTCATAAAATGAAATGTTGTAGAACAATATTATAATTAGAAATAATAAATACGATTTGATCATGATTTTCGGCAAGTTATTTATTATCTTAAGAAATATTGTAAAATATTTCTATTTATATTTTGATATCAGAAGATGAATGCTGATTTGCTCTAGAAGCATTTTGAAATTATGTGCACAATGTAAAGATTTACGTATGAATTGTTAGAATTTAATGTTGGAATTAAGATTAATAATCTGTGGAAGACACAATGTTTGTGTTGAAACAATATAGTGTGATATTTACTAAACAATTATTACAGAGAATATAAGTGAGTGTTGTGGAATGTAGACAGTTGGCTAGTTATTCTCAGAGAGATTTAAAGTTTATTGAGTCCAAGAATACAGTTTTAGGTACATATTCACAATAAACGGTGAATTTTTGTAATGGTATATTGGGCAAAGGTACCGATATGCGGCGGTACGACGTAGCCATGCTGTATTATGTGTCGGCGCTTTACATTTTTCGTTGTATAATACAATTTTTGGGTTTAAGCCGCTGGGGAGCGGAGCTTTTTTATGTATTTTTTTTTTATTTTTTTCTGTCCTGAAAACTTGGTCGCAAAACAGGACGCTTCGAGTTATTCTCAGACTGACTGGCTTGCTTAGTGACCCATGGTCTTTGAAAAAGTTTTGAACCCCACTCTCTATGCAGTAATGAGTGTGACCTGTGTGGATGCCTGTGTGGCATCACACGTGCCACAGAACCTTCTAGTAGCTTCTCGATGTGCCCAATGTTCCTTCCATATCCTTACGCTTCTTCCGGCGAATTCTCGAAAGAGCATGCACGTGCTAGCCGCCACGATACATCTCACGAACGCACGCTAGTGGGGATATCGCTGAGCAACGAACGAAAGAATCCGTTCGATCAATCACCTCATCTGTATGCGATTAATATCATTGTATTCCAACATGAATAATAATGCGAATTAACAATAAATAAAAATTACATATGCAAATGGATAAAATATTCTAAGATCGTTTATGTAACAAAATAGAAATAAAATATAACTAAGTCTGTAAAGATAACATGGTACTTATGTAATATTTATAAATTTATATAACATAATGTATGTATATTTTATTTTTCTTGTGTTAAACGTATGTATATTTTATTTTTCTTGTGTGATTAGCTTAAATAATTCTGTTCTTAGTGGCCCGATCGATAATTTTTTATCTGATATAACATGGTTCAAAGAGTGCTTCAAGATGATATGATAATTTTATTTGCTATTTTGATTTTATTATATAATAATTTTGTACACCTATCTCTTGATGGATATTGAGACGAATTCTGTAATTAGCATAACAAGTTTGGCAGAGGTGTGTTTGGAGCTAGGCAGAAAGAGAGTTTGCGTTTCATCCCGGGACTACCGGTGGACTCGTCAGTAAGACTATGTCCGGTAGTCCCTGCCTTAGACGTAGAGGGGTCTCGCTAGGTGCGGCATTTGTATCGTGCGCCCGTTTATTCGACCGCTAGCGAGATAGACAGACTCGTCGTCGTAATAGCCCTTTGGTGTTGGCGGTACCAACCACCCGCGGATCGCCCGGGAGGTGTTGCGCCGCGTTGATGCCTCGACCTGTCGGCGTCCTGTTGGTACCGATCCGCCACACAAGTATCTTTTTTATCTGAAGCACAAAAACTTTTAATACATTTTTGAATCATGTTATAGCAGACAACAAATTTTTCGGTCGGCCCACCAAGAACGAAATCTAAGCTGATTACGTTTCATGGTTTAACCTTTATATTTAACAATGTTCCAAAGGACATATAAATAATAAATTGTATAAAATGAAGTATTAAAAGAAACTTATTATGTTAAACATTTTCAACATATACTTAATCTTTTGTTTTTTATGACAATCGGCAAAGTTTTATTTAAGGATAAATATTAAGACTCGCTGTATAAATCGTTTAGTAAAAATTTTACAAGATTTAGAATGCATTTAGTGTAGAAAACATAATTCTGGGAAATTGTAACTCATTTAGCGGACGAAACGTAAGTTTAAAGGTTTAAATTATGCCAGAAAATGTTATTGCTTTGATGATATCTTTAGAACTACCGAAAGTACCTGAAACATTCTTGAACAAAAGCTACGTAATTTTTTTTTCTTTTTATTTGGTAGACTATTTACAATCAATTCTCATTGAGAATTATAAGTAAATTATTTTGGCGTGGTACTGTAACTTGGATTATAAGAGTTTACAGTATGTTTGATTCTAGTTGAATCTAATGCTTCATATTAAAGCGTAAAGAGTATTATCTTTTTAGTCTGCGGATCTGATCCGTCGTATCAAGTAATTGGGTAAATAATGGGTTTTGGTGGTTGTTATCTCTTATATTATATCTGTTTCTGAACTTGGATATTTCTTCTTTAACTGTGGGTATCTTAAGGTCGCGATGTATTAATTCGTTGGTAACATACCAAGGTCCATCTATTAAGGATCTTAGAAATTTTGATTGGAATCGTTGGAGAATTTCTATGTTGGAATTATTCGCTGTTCTCCATAGTTGGATTCCGTAGGTTCAAACAGGTTTTAATATGGCTTTCTATATCGTTATTTTACTCTGCATGTTTAAGTTGGAGCGTCTGCCAATGAGTCAGTAGAATTTTTTTAGTTTTGATTTCGGTTGTTTAGTTTTATCTACGATGTGTCATTCTTCTGTTCAGAATCATGGCCAGATATCTGACTGTATCTTTGTTTGGAATTGGAATATTATTTATTGTCACCTGTGGGCAGAATTATTTTCGCAGCGTGAAAGTTACATGACTGGATTTATTTTCATTTATCTTGAAGTGCCATTTGTGGAATCACTTTTCCATAGAGTCGAGACCTCGCTGGAGAGTTGAGGAGGCAATTATGGGGTCTGAGTGGGATGCTAATAAAGCGTTATCATCAGCAAATGTCGCTGTGGTTATCTCTGTTAAGGTTGATAAATCGGCAGTGTAGATGGTGAACAGCAGAGGTCCGAGGACACTGTGTTGGGGTATGCCAGCTTCTATCGGGAATGTTGCGGTTATAGCGTCTAAGTATCTAATCATGAACAGCCTATTGGTTAGATATGATTTTAAGATGGAGTAGTAGGTGTGTGGTAGGATTTTCTTTAGTTTGAACAAAGGTTCTTCATGCCACACTCGAAGGCCTGTTGAATGTCCAGGAATACCGCAGAGCAATATTTTTTCTTTTCTAAACCTTGGCTGATTTTATGAGTTAGACGATGAATTTGCTCTATCGTAGAATGTTGCTTCCGAAAACCGAATTGATGATCTGGCATTGCTTTCAAATCCTCTAAGAGTGGAAGGAGTCATTAGCATCTTTAGCATATTAGTCGTTAGCATCTTTTCAAATAGTTTGGATAAAGTACGTAGAAGACTAATTGGGCGATAAGAGCTGGTTTCGTGTATTGGTTTTCCAGGTTTAGGAATTAGAGTAATTAATAATATTTTCCAGGATTTAGGATAGTATTCAAGGCGAAGAATAGCATTAAAAATAGAGGTAATGAAAGGCAATCCCTTTTATGGGAAGCTCCTCGATAGCTTTGTTACTTACCCGATCATGTCTCGATGCTTTCCTAGGATTTGGACGACGGATTAACTCTATAACTTCCAGAAATGAGAAAGGTTCAATAGGAGGAGACATCTGGAAGGGAGAGTACAAGTATTCCATTATTTCGCCGGCAATAGTGGAGGAATACGGTTTGAAGACATTAGTTAGGTGACTTGCAAACAAGTTGGCCTTTTGTATAGGGCTACGCGCCCATCCACTTTGCGGACAGCGAATTGGAGGGATTATTTGCGGAGGACGAGTGAGTTTTCTGAATGCCTTCCATAGTGAGTAGTCGGTGTCAGCTGTGGGAGACAGATTAGCAAAATATTTTTAAAAACAGTCATTTTTGTAATTTTTAAAGATTTTGGTTGGTTTTCTTGTTGCGTTATTTAGCTTACGCTTGTCTTCAGGTGTTCTATGACTTTGCCATACTCTTCTAAGTCTGCGTTTTTCTGCGATTTTTATTATTATGTAATGTGGGTATTCCTGTTTATTGATAAAACACTTAGTGGGGGTGGAAGAACGGATCGCGTTTATTATGCTGGGGTTTAAATATTTCGTGGCTGCTTCTATATCTTCGTTTGTCTTTAGGGATATTGAGGCTGATGTTGAATGATCGAATACTTCCCTAAAGAGCTGCCAGTTTGTGAGTTGGTTATGAATAAAGCCATTAAGTTGATTTTCGATAATTGTTGAGTTAATTGTTGCTATGACGGGTGAATGATCTGAAGAGAGTTCCACAGATGAGTTGATTTGGATATATCTTGGCAAGATGATTTTAGTTATAAAAAAAATCTAATAAGTCGGGTAGTTTGTTAGTGTCAATGGGCCAGTAAGTGTGTTCGTTTGTACTGAGGTAGTTAAAAGTCTATTGGGATTTATGCATTTCAAAAGACTTTTGCCCTCTTACTGTGATAAGTCTGATGCCCATTGCGTATGTTTAGCGTTATAGTCTCTTCCAGCTATGAATTTATTGCCCAGGGTCTTCGAGGAATTTATCGAAGTCTTCCTTGGAAATAGAATGTCTAGGAAGATAATATACTGCTGATGTGATGATTGGACCATGCCAATCTTCTATTGCTACGTTTGTAGCTTGTAGGTAGTCCTTCTGGAATGATGGAAGCTCATAGTGTCTTATATTGGTCTTGATGATAATTCCGGTGCTGCCGTGGGCCTTTCCACTGGTATGTTGGTGTAGCGGAAGATGTAGTGGAGTTAGGTGAAAAGAGAAGTTTGCACTACCGGTGAACTCGTCAGTAAGGCTATGCCCGGTAGTCCCTGCCTTAGACGTAAAGGGAGTCTAGCTAGGTGCGGTATTTGTATCAATCGCTCGTATATTCGACCGCTAGCGAGTTAGACAGACTCGTTGTCGTCGTAGCCCTCTGGTGTTGGCAGTTGGTACCCGCGGATCGCCCGGGAGGTGTTGCGCCGCGTTGATGCCTCGACCTGTCGGTGTCCTATTGATACCGATCCGCCACATTGGGTATGATCAAAGTTATAATCATTTATTTTCAGGTAATTTTTATCGGTGAAGTGAGTTTCAGATATAAACATTACATTAATTTCTTGTTGTTTTAGGAAGAGTTCTAGTTCGTATTTATGCTGAGCTAGACCATTAGCATTCCAAAGAGCTACGCGTATTGGTTTTATTTTACGTCGGAGCGTGTTAATTTGTCCACGATGATTGTAGGCAATGATAGCAGGTCATTAATTTGCTCTGTTTGTTTCACGATTAATTTTTCAAGCCTATTGAAGTTATCCGTGTTTTGTGAACTGGGAGCACTAATTTGTGATTGATCACTATAAATTTTCGGTCTGCTTTGATTTCCTTGAACTACCTGTGCATAAGAGATTGAAGGAGTAGTGAATTTTTGTGGATTAAATGCTTGGTTGATTAGGTCCTTATCTCTGGGTTTGGGGTACTTGTTTTTATACAAAGTCTTGTAGGCTGTGCAACCTTTAGAGTTCGCAGGATGCTCTCCTTAACAGAGGATACACTTCGCAGGAGATTCTGAAGATTTAGTGCACTGATCTGTAGAATGAATACCTGCACGTTTACCTTTGGCGCCTTTTACATTGAACTATCTCTCTTTTTATAAAAGGAGGTCCAATTTTTACTACAGCATTTATTAAACGATTGATATTTTAGGCTTCTTTGTTATTTGGCTTTTGTTTGTTTTGTTTTAAGAATAAGGATAACGGGGTTTTTGTGACTCTATGCCTTATATTGCTAATGTTGATTACTTCATGGCTATGATTTAAGAGTTCAAGTTTTAGTTCATCTAAAGTTTGCGTTTAGGGTTTTTAGTAACTTTGTTAGTTTTCTATAGGAGTCTGGATCGGCTAGCAGGATTATAACCTGATTATTTTTAATATGTATAATTACTTAATTTAATTAAGTGGACTTTATCATTGTTTGAATGTCGATAACATCCTCAATGAAGATCGGTGAGGGAGGAGGATCTTTTTGTGTGTGTTGATTTGTTGATGTTTCAACTACGTCCATAGGATCGTCTGTAGATTCTAATATTGCAAATCTGTTGTAAGTGATAACGTGGTTTGTTGACGGTTTGTTCTGACTAGTGTTTACATTTTTTTTTCACTGAATCAAGCTTACGTTTTTTGATGTTGTTTGTATGGTTTGAAAGATGGGATATATTATCCTTTTGCCACGTAGGACGTAGAACGGTACGATTGTAGTTTTGTTCATGAGAGCCTAATTCTATCAAATGTCAAAATTGGACAAATTGTGAATGTAAAGAATTAAATAAAAAAAAAGAAAATGAGAGCCTGATCTAATTACTTGGGCCAGCTTTGAGCTAGTTAATTCTATCGGGCTAGTTAATATTAGTATAATTAATAATATTATAATTAAAAAATAATAAATATTAATAAGATACAATAATTGGGTTTTAAATATAATTTTTTAATAATACTTATTTTATTATTTTTAGAATAATTAAAATTTAAATTTTTAAGAATTATTTTAGTTTGATTTATTGAAATAATTATAGTTATTAATATAAGAATATTTAATAATAATAAGTTAAAGTAATTATTTTTTTTTGATATTTTATTGATTAACCAAATAAAGTAAGAAAATAAAAATAATTAATAGAATAAATAAATTTAATGAAATTATTTGTTTTAATATTAAAATATTTATTGTTATAAAGATAATATAAAATATTAAATATATTAATTGTTTTAATGGTGAAATAAAAATACTTAAGTAGAAATAATTTATAATTAATATTAAATTAATATTAAGATTTATGCATATAAAATAATTTAAAATTAGAAGAGTTTTCATTTCTATATATATATGTCGGATTAAGATTGGAATTTTGGGCGCGTAACAACTCTTCGCGTGGATTAGCCATCGTTTCACAAAGCCGAGATTATATTTACACGTATATACAAGACTATCACAAAACTTAACAAATAATAAGCCTAATGAACAATAAGTTTGATGAACAATGAAGTTAGTGAATAATAAATTGTACGAATAATTAAGTTTAACAGATAATAAGACTAATGAATAATAAGTTTAACGAATAGTAAGTTTAATGAATAATATGATTTACGAACAATAAATTTAATGAACACTATTAACAATGTTTTTGGGTTCAGACGAATCCACGGTCAACGGGATAACTCTTTACTAAGCGTAAACTAATCTTAGGCGCAAAATACGATTGTTGAAAATGCTCGATGTGTCACTCTCCAAGGCAATCGCACGAATGCCAGCCTCGTGGAGATTTTTCTTGCTGTACGATTGCATTTTGTTTTCTATACTCGTTTGGAAGCATCGAGAAGGTTCTAAACGCCTGTTGGTAGGCAGCCTCTGTCTGAAGTTTGATACGCACTCGTTGGAAGTGTCACGTAAAATAACAAAATAAAAAAGGAATTTGAGGTAAAAAATAAAAAAAAGAAAACTTTATTGTTTTTCTAACATAAATACACTTTACAATCTACTTCCGAACTCTAGGCGTGACTTTCTAAGACTGACTCTTATGATTTTATTTTCGATCGGATCCGATTACTTTCTTTTGTCATCCCTCAACATCCCCACCGTCCATGCATTTACTAGGCGTCCGCGATCGTTGCCACGTGCTCTTTCTTCTAGAACCTTCGGTGGAAGGACCGTTGGGATGTTGATGGTTCATTAGGCATTTCAGCGATATACATTGTCGCCGAGTGCCGCCACATCTTTATCTCTATCGTCAGTCCGTCGTATTTGAAGTATGCCGGTCGTGACAGAAGCATCGAAAAAGTTCCAAACGCCGTTGCTAGGCAGTTTCTGCCTGGAGTTTGATTATTAATACAATGTATGTCCCATTGTATCGGCACCTCCGAGGGTTTTCCGAGAAATGTGGTTGTGGCGGCATGCGGCCTCGGAAGCGGGCCTAGCCATGTGTGATGTTGCCTCGGAGGTTTTTTTTTTTATTTATTTGTTGAAATTACAATCAATTCTCACGTTGAGAATTTTCAGTAATTTTTCTGGCGTGGCGCAGTGACATGGCTGTTTATTTACAATAAGTTAATACTTATTATAGATAGGTATAATTTATAAGTATTATAAGTAAGTGCATATGCTTAATTTGGATAACTAAATGAATCTAGCGTTTAGGTCTAGCGGGTAGTGCCTCTTCAGCCTGCGAATCTGGTCCGTCGTATGAAGTAGTCTAGTGATTAGGGGGTTTCGGTGTTTGTTGACTCTTTTGCTATATCTGTCGCTATATTTTGCTATTTCCTCTTTGACTGTGGGTATCTTGAGGTCGCGGTGTATTATTTCATTGGTTACATACCAAGGTGCATCAATTAGGGATCTTAGCGTTTTCGATTGGAAGCGTTGGAGTGTTTCAATGTTGGAGTTACTTGCTGTTCCCCATAGTTGGATCCGTAATAACAAATATTTAACAATTTTTTAATCTTTCTATCGCGAACGTTAGCGGCACGATTTGTATTAGATTATTTAAGTTGTTCCCCTTTAACCTTTCAGCTTTTACCGAGAGAAATCCTCATTGTCATAATATTTTAACTAAGCACATTGCGTAATATAGAGGATATTGAAAATAAATGTTACTATATAACAATTGAAAACCGAAGGACAAACAAATGATACGCTATTTAAAAAATAATGAAAACGCTTTACCGCATCCTCCTTAAAATTTGTTCTACCTTAGATTTTTATTTAGAAAATGAGCCATGTTTCAATAAAATAATAGTACAACCTTCCGTAACAATCATCCGCTCTATTATTCCTACATATATCGTGTATATATACAAGGTGGTTGGTAACTGGTGGTACAAGCGGAAAGGGGGTGATTTTACGCGAAAAAAGAAGTCGAAAATATAGAATAAAAATTTTTCGTTTGAGGGTTTGTTTTTGAGAAAATCGACTTTAAATTTTCGCTCGGTACGCGTGCACTTCATCACGTCTCGTTATAACGGATCTCACTGTAGATCGTTATCTCGATGGAAAAATTAAAAAAAAATTAAAAAGAAATTTTTATTCTATATTTTCGACTTCTTTTTTCGCGTAGAATCACCCCCTTTCCGCGTGTACCCCCAGTTACCAACCACCCTGTATATAGATACATTGCATGTTATGAAATTTATATAAATGTTTCGATCATAATGTAATTTATAAGCCAAGGAAAGTAATTAAGGAGCTCAGGGAGAAAGTAGTACAAGTGACAAAATCTTTAATCTAAAGGAACTGTGTATGAAATTGCGTTCTAATGTAAAAATTAACTAAATGTTATAATTATAGCTGTCTAAAAAACCTATGCTTCTCAATATTATACAAAACTGTAAAATGCGAAACCATAACGACTATGTAAGTGATTGTGAGAATTCATAATAAAATTTTCTAGATATGTATGTATTTTTGAAAAAAATATTCAACAATGTGGACTTCGATAAACAAAAATTTATAATAACCAGTTTCCATCTTTTAAAGAAAGAGGATAAAGCGATTAAAATATTATCGTAAATATAAACTGTTCCATAAAGTTTTGACCAATTCGCGAATGGACTCGCTTTTTTAATCTGTAATTAATCTTATACGGATAATACGCGATAAATCGTTTTTGCCGTAACACGTTCCGCTCACATGGGGTTGTTTTATTATCTTGTCCCCGTGGTGTTTTGCATTTCCATAAAACGTATCCCATTTCGCCTGCTATAGCCTGTGGAAATGTGAAAAAACTCTCGTTCGATAAATGTATCATCGAATATCCAATTAAGACAAAATTCATTACTGAGATAGTGGAATTCTCAACCATTCCTGTTGATCCGTAATATTTTTCTGTTTCAGTTGTGTGCGGCGTCGGGGTGGATGTGGCGTACCGTCAGCACGTCATGGGGTTTTACGTTACGTGAGGATAATTCAACATGCGTATACCGTAATTCAACTCAATTATCAGATTTCGAGGACCAAGTATCGAGAAAGAGAGAGAAAGAGACAGAAAGATTTCTTATTCAATTTGTTTCATTATTTACAACATTCTTTATTATGGTGAAAAATTTACGATTAATATAAATTCTTTTCATAATCGAAAAATATGAAATTTAATGGAAAAGATCAATTAACCTTTGCCTTACGAAGTTCCAATAGTGCAAGCCATAAGCAACAACATAGTCGCTCACACGTCGAGTCATTTCACGGTTTGGCTAAGCGCTCGAAGTTGTGCAAATCGCACATATCTTTTGATATACAGGGTGGTTGGTAATTGGTGGTACAAGCGGAAAGAGGGTGATTCTACGCGAAAAAAGAAGTCGAAAATATAGAATGAAAATTTTTTTTTTAATTTTTTTCTTTTTTTTAATTTTTCCATCGAGACAACGATCTACAGTTATAACGAGACGTGATAAAGTGCACGCGTACCGAGCGAAAATTCAAAGTCGATTTTCTCGAAAACAAAGCCTCGAACGAAAAATTTTTGTTCTATATTTTCGACTTCTTTTTTCGCGTAGAATCACCCCTTTTCCGCTTGTACCGCCAGTTACCAACCATTCTGTATAAATGCATGTGTAAGGTACAACTAATTTTATTTTGCAAGATGTTTGATAGATAGTTACTAGCAATTGATCATTGAACAAAAAGATTTATTATCTTGAAGTGAATAATAAATCAATAACATCAACGTACCATGTCTCTCACACGATACTGTAGGTTAAGGGGTTAAGTGTTTCAACAATGTTTGAATAAATTTGTATAAAAGTGAAAAGCTAATATTTATTTCAGTAAAATAATTTACACAATTAATTTCTCATTTGTTTAGTATATTTATGTTACGATAGAATAAGGCAGTAGCAAAGATAAAAATGATTGATGAAATGATGATGATTTTTATTAGAAAATGATTCTAAAATTATGTTTTGTGATACTGTTTTGAATAAAACTACATTTTCTACTTGTAATACAATTAAATATGTTTTAGTGATATTGCATTCAGTATTATAAGTTTTATTTTGAATACAAATAAATTTTAATAGAAATATTTAAATACAGATTACAGCAGTTGCATTTTAATGTTTGCATTTTAACGTTGCAATTTTGTATTTGATCGTTTGAATTTTGAGTAACGACTAAAGATTAGTAATAATTTAGATAGAATTTTAACAGGAAATAATAATGGCTTTGTTATCAAAGAAATTGCTCTTATTAGTTGTTCTCAAATTTAGAGCCAGAAAAGCCATTGTGCATATTCCGTACAAATTATATAGACGAACAATTTTTATATGAACTGAAATTTGAGAAAAACTTGGATATTAATTTTCTGGAAGAAGTTTTATTTATTTATTTACATTTTACAATTTGTCCAGTAGGACATTTGGTAAAATCTGGAAGAAGTGTCTCTCGAAAGAAAGCTGAAAAAGGATAAAAAATAATAAAGGTCTAAGAAAAAAAAGTAAGAGAAAACCAGTCTTCTTTAGTCTTTTGACATCATAATTTTTACTTTCATTATTTTTAAAAGAAATCCTTATTTACTATTTATGAATTATTCCATATCCAGTTATACATATATTATAACTTATGTTGAGAATTTAAATTAAAACTCACAATAATGATTTGATACATACAAATTTTTAATTTATTTGAGGTGAATAACGTGTAGGGTTGTTTGATAAAGAAACTACTGGATGAATTTGTAATAACAAGATATATTGAAACAAGTATGTATATGTATAGAGATAATGTATGCCGATTTTGATCATCGCATTACTACTAAAAGTTAACCTTCTCGTGTAACTCTAGCTGAACATTACAAGAAACAGCAATAACAATCTAAAGTTGTAACCCAAAACAATGTTAGTATTCAACGATTCATTCGATTTAAATTTTTTATGTATTTTATACTTATAGCATTTTACATTTGAGAAACTTTAATATCTTTATTTAACTTCATATCAATGCGTTTGATCGACAACTTATTTTCGAAAGTAATATAATTATTTCATATCCAACAGAATGCGTTTTCATTTCGCCTGATTCTTTCCTCCGTAATACGATAGATTGGTAGAGAAATTGGTACACAGATAGAACAACACTCGAGTAACGACTTCGAGTGTCAGTTTTCCACTATCTTCTTAGACCATTGCCCGTATCGACCCTATAAAGTCGTAGAATTAATTCAAAAGTAATCTGTACGCGGTCGAACTCGAACGAGATGTATCGAGACGAGTTGGTTCTAGCCGGAGCTAATTGCTCGTACCAAGACAGACTATTCGGGAAGTTTTAACCCTTTCGCTACTACGGGCGACTACAGTCGCTCTGCATAAGATGCCACTGACGTATTACGGGCGACTATAGTCGCGCTGCGTAAGATGCCGCCTATTGTACATACGACGAGTATTGTACATCCTCAAGTCTTTTATTAACAATAAAATGGTGTAACAAGAGGGCAGTGTATATATTGTTCTCTTTCCACAATGAAGAATTGATTGACACGAAACATCATCATCACACACAAAAAATTATTAAAAAAACCGAAGTGTGTTGTCGATTATAATCGATTGATGGGAACTGTGGAGCGAATCGCGATGCCAGTGCCAGATTTGCGATGTTGGCCTATGTGTAACACCATATTTCGAAAAAACCACACGCAATGCTATTATTAAAAGCTACTAGTATCATACAATTATATTATATTATATCATGTTATCATATTCTGTAATGTTATTTGTTTCCAAATTTTAATTAAACGTGAGTGTGTTAAGAAGTTATAAATACTCTGTTTTGAAGAAAGCTTTTTTCTTCGAAAACATCGTCAGAGAGCAGTAAACGTGGCCGCTGAGATCTTTCTCGCGCACCGTGCACTGTTTTGGCGCGGCGGTTCGTTCAGCGGGGAATGCCGCGACGGAGATGCCGCTCGTAGTAAAAGGGATATTAGTGAAATTGCAGGTTATAAAATCTGGCTTGTAGAATTTTGTTGCGAAATGTTTTTACAATTTTACAAACTTCAAGTTAAATCACTAATATTACTCTTTACAAATGTCTATAGCAAACCGATAGGGGGAGTATTGAAGATTTTAAGATCACTTTTGTAGCAATTCCAACAGTCAAAGAGGAAATCGCTAGATATGCAAAAAAGTATAAAGAAAGACTTGTAATACACCCAAACCAGCTGGTTGTTGAAACGAATAAAACCGTAATAGAAAGAAGACTGAAGAAGAATAGAAATAAAATAAGCAAGAACACAATAGAAATAAAATAAAAAACTTGGAAGATGGTGTTACGTTTTGTTTGGCTCGTTTTGGTTGTGTTGTCGTTAATTTTTGAATTCAGATTAAATTGTAGCGTTGTCTGTCGTTTAATGCGATTGGCAATTAAACTCCACGTTTCGGTTAACCTGCTACGCGCAGGAGTACTGGCACCGGAGAGGATCAAAGTTGGTGAAAATAAATGTTCGCTTAATCTTATTATATTATTAGACAAATATTCTTCACAAAAAAATGTTTAGTCGTATTCTAATTGGATATTGACAGAATTGTCGTTGAAATTTCGAATACTCGAAGTTACAATCGTTCGCAATACGTTTTCACTCTTATTAATTACAAGATTTTAATTTGATAGATTTTCAATAATTTACAAATTGACAAATACAAACACGTCGATTAACAAGACTGACAAGAACTGGGAACTAATGAAACAAAGAACTAAAAGCTAAAGAACTAAAGGACTAAAGAACTTAAGAACTGAGAGCAAAAACTAAGAGCTAGAGGAACTAAGAGCTGAAAAGCTAAGGAACTAAAGAATTAAAAGGCAAAGGAACTGAGAAATTAAGAGCTAAAGGAATTGAAAATTAATCACTATGAACAAAGAAATTACTTGCCAAGAATTGGGGAACTGATCTCCAAGAACCAAGAAATTAATCACCAAGAACTGAGGAACTAATCACACAAAACTGAGGAATTAACTACTCTGAACTAAGGAATTATTTCTCTCTCTTCTATGTCGCTACGCTTATTTATATTTAGGTCTACCGTGGAGGGGTCGTCATGTGACGGGTTATTCCGCGGGGGTTGTGAGGCTCGAATTTGGTTTCTATACAAATTGTTAAAATTTATTTAAATTTCAAATTGGAACGCTCACTCGCGCTATTGGTAGTTTTAGTCTACGTTACGGCGCGTGCGCAGCGCGGGACGTGACAATGGAACCCCGCTGGGGGTAACCATCCACATGTTATATTATTATACCAGTAAGCTATAATATTGTACCAAATGTCCTACTGGACAAATTGTAAAATTTAAATAAATAAATAAAAAAAAAAAACTTTTGTAGCAGCGCATGAATCAACGGAAGATTCGAATCGGGAGTGACTTACATTGTTGCGTCAACGTTGTTTTGGTTTGCTAGGTTCAAAAGTAAACGAATTCGGAACAAAATATTATCGCTATTATTTGTAATCGTCAACCGGAGTTACATTCGAACATTTTATAATACCTACCGGTCGATACAAACAGACGAACGTGCTCTCTAGGAAAATCAGCATAGCGAATCAGTATAGCGAGCCAGTATAGCGAGCCAGTATAGCGAGCCAGTATAGCGAGTCAGTATAGCGAATCATTATAGCGAGTCGGTATAGCGAGTCAGTATAGCGAATCTTTATAGCGAGTCATGCAGTCGAATAGCGAGCGAGAGTTGAACAGTAGCATTGAGCGACCGACGATAACGACCGGCAAACATTATCTCTGTACTTGTATTAAAAGTGATTTTAATATACGTTGACTATTACAATCTTATCACTCGTCGCTTTAAGAAACAAACACGTATAGTAATCCACCTCGCTTTTATACAGACCTATACATTTTGTATACGCCCATTGATCCGTCCTTTTATTTTTTATAAAAACAATATTAAAACATGTAAGTCGGAGACTAACTAATTTAGAAAATATTTTTGCTTCATATAAATGATAAAATATTTTTGAATATTCCAAGTAGAGCTTTTTACAATTACAAAATCCATCTATAATAGCTTATTATCAACTCAGTTGAAACCGTAGGTTGAATTTTATAATCGTTAGAAATGATCGGTTTATTTCAAAAATTTTTGCAGTGTTTGATTAAAATGTTTTCAATTATCCATTGTAGAGGATAATATCGCGAATTTCGTGTAGCTGACTTACCAGAGAACCTAAAAACCTACAAAATTACTTTGTCACAAAATTACTTATATTTACATATCAATACAATTATTATTAATGTATTTCTAAAAAGAATTACAAAACTTAAAGCACTTAACTCACAAAAATTTTGGCATAGAATTACATCAGAAATTGCAAACCTCTAATTTTTTCAGCTCCGATAAGATACCAGAACATTATTGATGCCTACGTAGGGCTTACAAGATATCAATATAATGTTATGCCTATTATTTCTATAATATCATTTATATAAAACAGGTATATGTAATATTTGTAATATTGCACTTTATATTTTTATTTTATTTCATAATCAAAATCAAAAAAATTCGTAAAGTTAATGTTTCCACGTATGCTGACTTTTCTAACTGATTGCGTGTACATATGTAATTAATTAACAATATATAATAATACTATATAATAATAATAACAACATATAATAATACTAGCACTGAAATCTTGTAACCTGTAACTTATAAAATGCCGAGAATATTAATTCGATTGGGCAAGAGAATGCTAATAATTCTACAATCCTATAATTTCATTTTCGGCAAATTTACGATGCTTACGATCAAAGAAAGTAAAAAGTAAGAGAAAGAGGAACGCGATAGAACTCCAACTTTATAAAGTTCGAGATTCTTTCGTTAAACGCTAAACCTTGACACTAGAAAAAATTAAGACCAAAAAGGCAATCTAGCTAGAATATTTTTAATTTTTTTTGGAACGCAGCCGGCCAGTCGTGAATCGAATCCACAAAAAATCTAATTTCGATGCTGGGATTAAATTAGCGACAAGCGGAAGCTTTCGCCAACGGAAACCGCTCGAATGAGGTTATCGGCGACGATTACCGAAATTTCCCGATATCCCGTACAGACTGGCGTTTTTCCGCTCGCGTCACCGTGACATCGATCGTAAAGAGCATCTTCCATAGTCGTGGGTCAGCATGCGGAAAAACACGCACGCAGATCACTGAAGCGCGCCGCGAAGCTTATTTTCCAGAGAGAAATGGCCTGTGTCTGTAGTTTACCGTTCTACCGGCATTATTTTTACGGTGAAACGTATCGTACACGTGCACAGAGAATATCATGCGAGGGAAGAAATTGAGAAAAATGTTTTACATTTTCAACGTTATTGCATTACTTTCGGACCAGGAAATCGGTGCTCCTCGTGTAACGTAGTTGAATACCTCTATAGGAATTTGGAACTTGATGCTTCCTTTCTGACGATCACAGCTTTCGTTCGACGATCATATTTTGCCATGTAATATTAAATAGGATCGTTCGTGGATCTTCCTTTTGAATTACAGTTTGGTTTTAGTTACAGAATATTTTATTCGCCAAAATTAGATGCAAACTACATAGCACATTCACATTCACATTCACATTCACATTTTTTCTTAGGGCGGCAGTTTTAGAGTCCAGTACGTTTTCAATTAATTTTATGTTACCAAAATTGTAATTTTATTAGATTTCGGAGGAAAACATGTATTGTCCCAATCTATTTATAATTTGAAGAATCTTATTCGTAGTAATATTAAAATATTGAAAATTATACTATATTGAAGATGTTAAAATATTATTTATTTTAACAATTATATCTTTGGCATACACCGAGTAAGTTTTTCTCATTTTTAACTATTTTGTATTTAAATATTCATTCTTAATCATACAATGACATTAAAATAAAGAAATTAGAAAATCTGTATTTATCATGTACTTTCACATTATAAATTTTGTATATTAAAGTTTATTAACGAAAGATTAATAGGTACTTTTTTCAATTATTATTAACAATTATAATTATAGTTTCATATCAATCAATTTGTAAGAAATGCTTTATAATACAAATATAATTTATATTTTATTTCCTTTATGAATTTTAACAAATCTTGTATCCCTTTAAGTTGTCTTTAAGAGAAAACTTTAGTTTACATCTATGATGGAATATTTAAATTAAATTATAATTTGAGCAGCTTCACATTAACAATAAATAGTCTGTTATCATATAGAGACTGGGTATTTTTCTAATAATTTCTTCAACTTACAATTCCTGGAAAAATATTTTGTAATTGTGTCAGTATATAAACAACAAGAAACTAAAATATTCCATCAACTCAATTCTAGATATATCAAGCAAATGAAATGTGCAATTCATCTTGTTTTGAATAGACACATGATCTGTCTTATCTTAGCAAGATGATGCTTATCGAAAAGTTAGAGAGAGTAAACAAGATTCGCGCGAATCAGCTCTTCTTGATAAAGATAATGTTGTTATTTCTATACTCGGAGGTAGGATCACAATAGTTATTATTTTATTGAATGGATAAATCTATCACACCGTTGTGAGCCAGAGAAACCTTTATTGCACGCGCTTACAAATACTAGGGATAAAAACAAAAAAGCATCTCAAGCCTATCGATTAAATCTATCGATTGTAACTAGGATTATCTTCTAGTTACTATTTCTTATAACTAACGCATCTGCATATAGATGGCGAGCAGAAACTCACGTTGTCATTTTCAACAGATAATCTGTTAACGTCAGATATTTTTATTTATTTCATAAAATAAATCTTCGGAAATTACAGTTTCTATATTGCGAAAATACGTAAGTTTAATCTTATTTGGAATGAAAGTTTCGCGAAGGAGATAAAAACGTATCGCTGCAAAAGTGACGTAGCTCGAACGAGGTTATTTGAAAATTCTTTAAGAGTTTTTAGAATTCGCTGCAAGAAAAATTCTTTAGGGTTCTGTAAGGTTATAAACGGAAAATAGAAATTTTGAAAATAGATTCTGTTAAAATAAAATTTGTTTTATGAGCATTATTTTATTATTATTTTTAAATTCAATAAGCAAAACAATATGTCGTTACGTGAAAAACAATTCTCAACTCTTTACGCATGTATTGTTTAATTCTGTCACTTTCTTTTTATTACTGATTTACTGATTTTTATTACTAATTCTGTATGCTTTGGTACAATTCACATACTGTTACTACAAATCAATCAAAGTGTCCACATACAGCACCATCGTTTCAAAAAATCTAATAAACATGACAGGAAGCTACTACTGTAAAAATATAAGTGTTATCACTTGATAACTTCGATAAAAAATTGGCATTTTAAAGCTTTCTTAACTTTTTAAAAATAGATTTTCCACTGAAAAAATCTGGGAAAATTCTCAGATGTGTAATACTGGCTATAGTATTTCAGATGTTTTGCATAATTCTTTATAGGATATAACAACAGAAATCGAGCATTAACTGTAAATTATGTTTAGGCCGACAACTACCCTGATAATAGGGGGCTAAAACTTTGACAAAATGGTTTTTCTAGAAAACTCTTTCCATTGATGTATCACATGTTTAATTTGATTTAGGGGCGCCTTTATCATGTTTATTCGGTGATAGCCTTTAAAGATATTCGAACATGATTTTATATTTTTGGTATTTCTTTGAAATCGCCATTAATATGATAAGCTTCTTTCACGAATATGATGTAATTAGTCGAAATTTGCATGTTGCAAATCCGAACACAAATGTTGGATATTTATTGGAGCAAGAGAGAATATGTGAAATTCGTATGGTCAATTCTTAGTTTTGTTAGTGATACTTAACGTTTTCTATACATCAAGCGATAAAGCTAGACCAACAGGGCTATTTCTAATTGTTAATACCATAATTCACGTTATCATGTTGTTGTACAATTCATACATTGTTACTACAAACACACTGAAGTGTTCAGATACTTACGAAATATGAATACACTCACATTTAACTTAACTATTTGCTGTCATGTTATTTAACGAACAAATCAAAAACTCAAAGAAACGCTATCAATGAGTATGCGGTAAACAATCAATGTCGGAAAATACATCGAGGTAATCGAATCCAACGAGTCAAATCGAATCAAACGAACAAAGTTCGTTATTCTTTATTGAACGAATCTCATGAACTTATTACTAAATATGCCTACAGCGGGATTTAGCGTGGGGAAAAGTCAATACAGAATCACAATTCTAAGTGTACTTACCGTAGTGCGTTTGACAAATTACAAATTCGCAGATATGCCTCGTCGTTGCAGATTGCATTCCGTTAGTCTCTATGGAAATGCGTGTTTTCCATGCATATTGAGCACTGAAATATGATCGAATGGGTATGTTGCAAATTAAGAGCTGCACGCACGTTGAGTAAGAATTGAAAAAAATTTGATTTTACGACCGTCGTGGTCGTATTATGATTTCCTGAATTCTCGTTAGATTTCTCTTTCTCTTTTCCTTTTCCCCTTTTGTTTGCCCTTTCAAAGTTGTTTGATTAAATTGCATATTTAAATTGTATATTTTTAGAATAATGTGTGAACATATCGTTTTGATATAATCAATATAAGATTATACTGGATCCACTAACGAGTTTCTAACGAACCCTTTAAGACTGAACACGTCAAATACTATAGCTTATACATAAAAATTGTAGATATGGAAAAAGTGTATGCGCATTAATATTTTACTTTATCTTCTTAATGAATTTCATTAGATCCACGTAACTGTATTATTTTCCTTTCTTATTATCAAATTTGAAAGTAATTGATCTATTTATAATAATTTTTAATTTCTAGTTTTTGAATCAAATGGCATTTCAAAATACGTACAAAATATTTGCATAAATCATGCTTTTAAGCATTAATTTATATACCGGAACACTTGGAATTTTTAGAATATTTGGAATGTTCAGAATTTATTTCAATAAGTGTATTTAGCCTTTTTATTTACATCCCTACATTATATTCTTGAACATTTCCAGAATGATTTTTATATTTGCAGAAATAATGCATTTAAGAGTTAACCTAGATATTGAAATTTTACCATAATATGAAAATTTAGCCTTCTTTATTTTCTTACAGTATGTTCGTTGGTTTTTCTGAATAAAGACTGCGTGCTGTTGTAAGGAAAACTGGAAATATCAATTATAACGTAAAAGTATTTGAACAAATTAAAATAAACTTCCGCTTTCCATACCAATGCTTTTTATTAGGCTATTTTTTTTTAACTCGAACAACCGTCCTCGAATTAAACTCAAGTTTTAAATAACGTTTATTTCATTCCCTTCCTCTAATTAAATATTCTCAGAAAGCACCTTTTGACAAACTAAATTATTTAAATGTTCACTTTTACTATATTCTTATATACAGAAGGAAAGGAAAATAAACGTAAGCTACTTCAAATTAAAACAAACAAATATTTTCTCTTAATTCTAGAAAACGCTTTCGTCATAATACAAGCTCAATTTTCATACTAGCAGATCTTGGACGAAACACTCACTTTCTTTTTCTCTCGTTGTGTCTAAAGTATAGATCTGTTAGGTGAGCCTTACTGAAGAGCCCATACTACAAGCTCAATTTTTTTCTTGTTGTATCTTTTATAAAATATTCTTTGCTATCAATGTACTTTTTTCGTTTTAAATTTTTGTAAAATTTTACCATACGAATTGAACTTTGATTTTCTTCTATCCATAGCCGACTTTCATACCGAAGAAATTAAATTTGTGTTTCCAACATATTTTTAACATGTTTCTAATAAATATAAGTCGATCAATTAATTATACCCTTAATTATACATTTTTAATTTTATGCGACATTTGCCCGTATTAAAATTTTGAGTAACATTTGTGTAGGAATGTTTATTATAAATTAACAGAAAAGAACAGTATGATAAACACAATATTGTAACACTCTCGCAAAATTGAATATAATATCGCACTTCACGAATTCGCTTAACACTATTTCTACGTCTCAACAACACGATGAACTTCTCTCGACCACGATTAATTCAATTCTGACCATTACCATTACTGTAACAAACCCTGGCAACGGTCATAACACTCCTTGACAACATAACATATCTTAACAACGTTTATAAACAATCAGCCACGTCTTTCGCTAACGTCACACCATCCCACATTTGTAACGATTTATTATGGTTTACATGTAACATATGAAAATTCTATTTATAATAAAACTTAATATGTATATCAACTTCTTTCTATTAACTTTTTATTAACTAAATTATGGTTTCCATAGCTGAATAGTACTGAACAACAATTATGTATTTTAGAAACCTTAATGTATCATAATAATATATGTATAGCTGTTGGCAAACAAATAATCACATATTTATATGATACTTGTATTCATTCGTATTCACACATGCAATGAAGGGCAAACTTATAACAACTTTGGAATAATAACTTTCAAATCAAGCCTCTGGTATTTTCGATGTTGGTTGATAAATAATTTTGTACATAAACGTCGATATCTTTGACACAAAGTGTAGTCTTTGAGATTATTTGGTATTTTGTTTACTGTGTTTACTGTGTATTAATCTAACACTAATTAAATCAATGTAACTTCGAAAATTCTGTAAATTGTAGTAATAAAATTAAAATTCAAATTTCTTTCAAAAACCAGTGTGGTGTTTGGTGGAGAATTAAACTTGAGCGAAGGCTCGTACAGACACGACCAATAGTCGAGTGACTACTCGGCACTCGACTGTTAAATGGTTTAGTGCGTAGAAAATGTCTGAATAGTATAGTTAAGCTTTTAAACTCTCTCTCGAGATTTTTTTTTTTAATATTTATTAAAATTACAATCAATTCTCGCGTTGAGAATTTTCAGTAATTTTTTTGGCGTGGCGCATTATGGCTAATTATTTATAATAAGTTGATACTTATTATAAATAAGTATAATTTATACGTAAGTATTGTAAATAAGTAAATGTTACTTAATTTAAATAACTAACTCTCGACAGATTTTTCTTACATCTTATACCGAGACACGTATTTATCCTGAGATGCTCCTTATTTTATTATGTATTGCAAAATATATAACTGTATATACATAATTATACGAGAAAATCTCCAGCGCCCGTATAATAATATTAATTTTCATGAGAATATATTGAATCGCGTTTCATCCTATATGGGTACACAATATTAATAATTCCCTTCGAGGTCGCAACTGATCGCAGTTAAAATTGGCATTTTTTAAAACTATAATATTTAGCGATTAAAGGAGTGCAAATCATTTTTCAATCAATTTCAGACATTTTTGGAAATGAATCAAAAACAAAATTTTTGGTAATTATTTAGAAAGCTGCTACTGAATTTCAATGATTTTCAAATGTATTGTAGAATTCAATATTTTGAATAATTTTTTTGTTGGTTTTTTAAAACCAAAAACTTTTTTGGTTTTCGAAATATTTGCAAAAAGGAGTCGGCACCACATAGCGAATTCTGCTTACACATACTACGTATGTAGCTGTGACGCAGTCATAAGCATAGCATAGCATAGCATCCATCAGCTGTGAATCTTTTTATGTTTGTACTATACTTTACAAACCTCAATCATCCCCAACTGCACGTGCGGGATTACAGGCAAAATTTCAAAAATCTGTTCTGATAACAACATGATTTTCGTAGTCGAGTAATTCAATTCTTTGATATCATGGTTGAAATCACATGAAAATTAGTCCAAACCTAAGCCAAATCATTAACACTTTTAATACATAGTTGTGCATGGGGTTATAATGCCCGTAAGGATCCATGGAATACTCCACCGAACCTTCGTTTATACATATACATCTGGAAATTTTTTCTAGCTTAATACTATAAATGTAGGAATGTTTATTATAAATTAACAAAAAAGACAGTATGATAAACACAATATTGTAACACTCTCACAAAATTGAATATAATATCGCATTTCACAAATTCGCTTAACACTATTTCTATGTCACAGCAACACGATGAACTTCTCCCGATCACGATTAATTCAACTCTGACAGCATTACCACGCTCATTTTTCCCTTAACAAACCTTGGTAACGCTCACAACATTCCTTGACAACATTAAAATATCTTAACAACGTTTACAAACAATCAGCCACGTCTTTCGCTAACGTCACACCATCCCACATAAATATATGTCGGAAATGAAAGGAAAACCGGAGCCTTCCCTTTGCAATTTTGAGGAAGCCTTCTAATGCTTTAGCCTAGATTTTATCATAACTGTAATTAAGCAATTGTCATTTGTAATTGTTTGATATTTGTGAAAGCGAAAGTGGCTTCGAGGTGACAACTGGTCGCCGAACGTAGCCACGGTCACGGGATAAACGTTTTGCCTGACGAAGGTGTGGATCGGTTGTATTGTTCTCCCTAGAAATCACATAGAATTGTACTTTGGAGATGTCGATATAATGGGACACGTTGTATTAGGAATCAAACTCCAGACAGAAACTGCCTAGCAACGGCGTTTTTTATCTTTCTCGATGCTTCCAAAGAGTATACAACAAACTTTTGACAGAAATTGCCTAGCAACGACGATTGGAACCTTCTCGATGCCTCCAGCGAGCATATAACAAACAAATGCAGTCGTATAGCGAAAAAGATTTTCATCAGATATTCATTCGTGTGATCGCCTTGGAAAGTGATACATCGAGCAATTTACCGAGTGTCTCAGCAATCGTATTTTTGTGCTTAAAATTATTCTACGCTTAGTAAAGAGTTATCCCGTTGACCGTGGATTCGTTTGAACCCCGGAACATTGTTAATAGCGTTAATTAAATTCATTATTCGTAAAACCTATTAATCGTTAATCTCATTATTCGTTAAATTTATTATTCGTAAAACATATTATTCGTTCCTCTTATTGTTCGTTAAACTTATTATTCTTTAATCTAATTATTAGTTAAACTTATCGTTTGTTAATCTTATCATTTATTAAACTCATTATTCATAATATTTTATAAAATCTTGTATATTCGCGTAAATATAATCTCTGTTTCGTAAAACAATGGCTAATTCAAACGAAGAATCGTTACGCGCCTTAAATTCTAATGATAACCCGACATATATAAACGTGCTCTCTATCATAGCTTCTGCTATTGTATTGTAACACTATAAGAGTGATATATTTACACCTTTATTTATTTCAATATATTTTTCTATTACAAATTCATCCACTCGTTCTTCTATCAGTCAATCTCAACAATTTTTAAAGAATCCTATATTTTATTTGCTACCTAATGGTTTTATACATTTTTCAAGAAATATCCACAAGTCTTGCGAAAACGTCTAATTTATCATGAATATCGTCACGTTGTTATTTTTCTTTTATCTTTGGTTGTATAACTCTATGAAACGAGTTTGAAATTTACGAGGAAAGATCGACTAGTCTGATTAACGCAGTTGCAAGCAATAAATCGCGTTTGGGGACGTTACATTTAATGTATGATACTGCTGTGATTGTTCGAACGGTGACGATCTTCGACCTTATGGCAATGCGATTGTGTTCATACGTTATTCGATGTGTTAACCTCAATTTTGAAAGAAAAATATATTGAAATTCATGTAACATATTTGAAAGATTTAAAGATTAAATTAAGTAGAATGTAACCATAAAATAGACTTCTAGTGCAAAGCTCGTATTGTATCAAAAGAAAACGTAGAGAGTAATAAAATGATTTAAAGAATTTTAGGGCAAATGGAAAAGTAACAATGCAAAACTACAATTTTAGAAATATGATAAAATATAATTCAATCTTTTATTTACATAGACGCAACGTAATCTATATAAAAAATAATATTGAAATTTTCTCGTATCATTTATCTTTTGACGGCTGAGTAGCTGATTTTCTTTTATTTTACAAAAATTCTATCAATTAAGTATTGATAAATAATTCCACCAGTTAAGTTTTATCTTATCGTATTCCCCTAATTTATTTCCAACCGATTTTCACTTACGCTATATGTTCGATCATTTGCACTTTCGTTAAGGAAATTATAATGGTGGAAAAAGTATAATTTATAAAAATGTTCTAATAGTAAAAGGTTAAAATATTACAATGCAAATTTAATTAAAATTTGAAGTTATTGAATTATGAAGTAATCTCACTCTCGTTTATTGTATAATGAAGGTATGAGTGGGTAATTAAATAAAAAAGAAAAATTATTCAGTTAAGAATATCCAATTTGTACCTGTATGATTTATGGCAGGGATTATGTTTTCTTACTAAGGAAATAAATGCGTAGGTAGAACGGAAGATAGTGTTGCTTTTAATCTGCTACTGAATCTAAATCTTCTTCTTGATACTAATTTATTGCAAAGAATATAGCAAGTAAGTAATTGTGAAAAAAACAAGTTCATAGTAATTTTAGATCTAACATGAAATTATTCATTAATTTTCGTTATGATTTAAAAACAAATGATTAATAATAATATTTCCCTTCCTTTAATGTTATAAAAGTTAATTGCAGGATTTTTTGCAAGGCTGAAATGCACGAAAATTTTAATGTTGAAATTAATTCCTCTAAACAAAGTTATACATATACATTTTGGGGAAGAAGTGAAAATACAAATAAAAGAACAAGGCAAATACGTTTTTCATCAAGACAAATCTATTTAGAAAAAGGACATTTTTATTAAAACGAAATTTTTAGTGAATACTTTAGTAATAAAGGTGTTTATTAAATATAGAAAGGAAAATTTTATACTCTTACGAACAAACTTATTATTATGTTCAAAAAGTCAAAATATCTTGAATTATGTATTTTTTATAAACTCGAGTTTATTATGATATTTTTTTTTATAAAATCGAGTGACTTCTCTTCTTTTTTCAGACATATTGCACCGGAAGTTACTGCTCATTCTGAATTATGAACTGTTAGGATTATTTATGCACACATGATTAGTTTTTATAGTCAATATATATGTCGGGTTAACATTAGAATTTAAGATGCGTAACGATTCTTCGTTTGAATTAGCCATCGTTTTACGAAACAGACATTATATTTACACGAATATACAAGATTTTATAAAATATTATGAATATTGAGTTTAATGAATGATAAGATTAACAAACGATAAGTTTAACTAATGATTAGATTAAAGAATAATAAGTTTAACGAATAATAAGAGTAACGAATAATATGCTTTACGAATAATAAAATTAACGAATAATGAATTTAATTAACGCTATTAACAATGATCCTGGGTTCAAAGGAATCCACGGTCAACGGGATAACTCTTTTCTATGCGTAGAATAACTTTAAACACAAAAATACGATTGCTGAGACACTCGGTAAATTGCTCGATGTATCACTTTCCAAGGCGATCACACGAATGAATATCTGATGAAAATCTTTTTCGCTATACGACTGCATTTGTTTGTTATATGCTCGCTGGAGGCATCGAGAAGGTTCCAATCGTCGTTGCTAGGCAGTTTCTGTCAAAAGTTTGTTGTATACTCTTTGGAAGCATCGAGAAAGATAAAAAACGCCGTTGCTAGGCAGTTTCTGTCTGGAGTTTGATTCCTAATACAACGTGTCCCATTATATCGACATCTCCAAAGTACAATTCTATGTGATTTCTAGGGAGAACAATACAACCGATCCACACCTTCGTCAGGCAAAACGTTTATCCCGTGACCGTGGCTACGTTCGGCGACTAGTTGTCACCTCGAAGCTACTTTCGCTTTCACAAATATCAAACAATTACAAATGACAATTGCTTAATTACAGCTATGATAAATCTAGGCTAAAGCATTAGAAGACTTTCCCAAAATAGCAAAGGGAAGGCTCCGGTTTTTCTTTCATCTCCGATATATATTTTCGATACTTCAGATACTATTTTGTACATACAGCACGTGTTACAGCATTGACACGAAGAAAAGTTGCTTCAAACTTTTATTGAAAATCGAAGCTTTGTAAGTACAAAAAAAACATACCAGCGAAAAAGATATTCAATTTCTGGAAATTGTCCAAAGTTCTCAATTTTATTGGAAATCCCAAGTTTATATTAGAAAAGTAAATTTCAGGTTTTGAAATTCTGTTCAATGATTTGGATGAAAATCGCGATTTTATACAAGGGCAATAGAATAGTAGAAGAAATAATCGATTTTAAATTGGAATATGATTGCAACAAAATAAATTCCAGGAATTGATGAAAGCTTTGAATTTGTAATTTTGATCGAAATCGTGATTTTGTATCAAGAAAATAAAATAGCAGAAGAAATATTTGATTTCAAGGTATTCCAAGAATTTTTTTTTTATTATTTAATTTGTACTTTACAATTTGTCCAGCTGGACATTTGGTAAATTACAAAAATTTAAAGCAACTTCCCTACGCACATTTACTTAATTTATATAACGTACATTTCCTTGCCACTGTTCAAATTAATTCTGTTTCATTTATTAAATGTGCTTTATTACTATTTCCTATTAAATCACTCAAAATAATTAAAAATTAGCAAAAGAAAGAAAAACAGATGGAAGATAGTAATTTAGGAAATTGTATTGCATATTTTTAGACTAAATTCAGAATTATATAAATAACATTTACGTCACCTAATTTGCATTGCAATATCGAATAATGAAAACATTGTACAAGAAAAGTAAAAAAAGTTATAAAGTAAGTTGCATTAGCAATTTTAATGCAGAAACTCTGTAAACAAGAAAGATAACAAATACAGGGTGGATAACAAATACTGGTGATACAAGCGGAAAGGGGTGATTCTACGCGAAAAAAGAAGTCGAAAATATAGAATAAAAATTTTTCTTTTGAGGCTTCGTTTTCGATAAAATCGACTTTGAATTTTCGCTCGGTACGTGTACACTTTATTACCGTCTCGTTATAACGTAGATCGTTGTCTCGATGGAAAAATTAAAAAAAAAATTAAAAAAAATGTTTATTGTATATTTTCGATTTCTTTTTTCGCGTAGAATCACCCCCTTTCCGCTTGTACCACCACCCTGTATATTAATAAACATTCCCATTATAGGTATAAGAAGAGAAATCTTCTTAATCCCTTAACCTACAATTACGGGCATAGCCCGTAGTACGATGATCGGGCCAAACGTAAATATTACGGCCATTCTCGAACGTAAATCGTAGCTTAAGGGGTTAAGCCACAATAATAACAGAATAAGTAATGTGAACTGTCCTGCACAATTAAATTAATATTATCAGTGAAATTTTACAAATTGCAAATTATTTGCCACTTATTGATATTAATACATCATCTTGTATAGTAACTTTTTAAACAGATCACGGTTTCAAAAATGATAATGTTGATCTAGTAATGTTTAGTAATGTTTATGCATTTATAGAAAATTTAAAGATACAAAACCACGCAGAACGTATTAAATATACAAAAGTATATGAAATGTCCAAAGTATAATATAAGTATACTTTATAATATATGGTAAACGAAACAAATTTCTATTTAGATTCTATTTCTTTATTTATATTTATAGAGATATGAATTTGCAAAAACATTCACCGTCCACTGATAACCTGTTATAATGATTAATGCGAGTATAAATAACCAACTAAAAAAAAGAAAGAAAATAATCTGTCATATGTTTATTAAAACATGTAAATAAGAATACACATAAAGTAAAAATAATAATAAAACGCGTTAAGTTGAACATTAACGTGGAAAGTTACTGTGCACACTATGACAGGAAGCAAATATTCCAATATAAGGCAGGCATGAAACCCAATAGTACAAGTAATGAATGGACATATTGATTCATTTGTTGGTGGGTTCTCATTTGGATAGCAATAATACGTTACACGATACAACTGGTGGACAGCACTTGCAGTGCATTCGGTTGCGGTATGATCAGCCACTTGGTAGTACGAAATATACATGTATATTATCGTACATGTGTATTCGACGCAACGGTCCAGTGCATATTTCTCGTATTAGCTTTATCCACGCATGGCCATGCACTACAAGTAACATTAGTGCATCTTGTCTTCCGCAAAATTACTATAATACGCGCGAAATGTCTGAGTTTCACTGCGAATTTCTACCATGTAGTGTAAAATTAAGCATGTACCGTATGAAATCGTGGAAAATGCATGAAATCGAGACAAAAAGATGAATAAATGAATGTCAGATTTTATCTCGATTAAATTGTTAAAGCGATTATTAGAACTCGTTTTTTATTCCTATTCGAGCATATTGTTTATTGCTTATCATTTAATTACTTATAAATTTTGCATTTAATATTTATATTGTAAAATATTTTATTGACCGTTTAACATTCATCATTTATAAATTTTATATTATAAAATGATATTATAAAATATTTTCTTACCGTTTATAAAGTTATTACATTTTTAAAGGGCGATTAAAAAATTGTATATTTATAATTGTATAAAAATAATTGATACAAAGTAGCAATAATGAATTGTTTTATTACTTATATTTACATAATAATATAGTTTTATATAAATTCCAGTTATGTATAAATCCCAATATGTTATTGTTATCAAAAGTTACTGTAGAATTCCATAAACTGAAATACTATCTATTCGAGTATATTATTTTAAAACTTACATTCAGAGTTTTATTTTATTATTTTCCTAGCCACAATATGTACTTTGAATAAAGATAAGTAATTTCTATTCAAGAAAACGTTTAAGTATCTGATAATAAAAATAAATTCAGTTATAACAAAGGTATTACGTACAGATATTAATGCATCCCCGCAAACTAGTGTTTAAGATGATATTAATCTGAAGAATACATTTCATACACGGTACTTTATATGCAGCAAATTCTTAAAATAAAGATATAGTATGATAGATATAAAAATACAATAACAACGATATGAATTCCTAATTTTCTAAATTTCTCAGATTTATATTTCGACATTTACAAATTTTTAATTCTATCATTTTTTTCAATTTGAGACTACCTCAAAGTGCAACTTAATGAAATCGATTCTCTTTGAAGCGTAAGGATGATTTGGAAAAAAAGACAGGATAAGCGCACAGCTTGTGGAAGAATTGCGTATTTGTTTGTTGAAATTCCATTACAGATTGATGGTAGAACTAATGGTTGAAGTTAGGCAAATTGCTGAGGGTGGACACTCGAATTTCTTGATTTAGTATTTGAGAGAGGGAGAGAGAGAGAGGGAGAGAGAGAGAGGGAGAGAGAGGGGGAGGGGGGAGAGAGGGAGAGAGGGGGGAGAGGGAGAGGGAGAGAGAGAGAAAGAGAGAGGGAGAGAGAGGGAGAGAGAGAGGGAGAGGGAGAGAGCAAGAGAGAAAGAGACGGAGAGAGAGAGGCGGAGAGAGAGGCGGAGAGAGAGGCGGAGAGAGAGGCGGAGAGAGAGGCGGAGAGAGAGACGGAGTGACAGAGAGAGAGACAGAGAGAGAGAGAGAGACGAGGAGAGAGAGACGGAGAGACGGAGAGACGGAGAGAGAGAGAGTGAGAAGGTGAGAGGGAGGGAGGGAGCGCGGTAGGGCGGGAGGAAGGGAGAGAGAGAGAGAGAGACTGGTCACATATCAAGCAGCGATAAGCCTTGAGGTGACTGGGCGCAACATCAGCGTATTCGACTAACAGTTTGCAGGCGATAAGATAATAAAGCGCGCCGAGTTTAAAGAAATGAAATAGTATGCTATATTTACAAAAATTCCGCGTCGTTGAGTTTTCCTTAGTTAGAAACGATCATCGATTATTTAAACTATCACTAAAGATTCGATGGCTTTATAGTAGTGTTGTTGCGCTGCAACATAATTCTTCGATCTTAATAGATTTCTTTATAGATAGAACAGAACAGAAATCCTTGAATATCGAATCATAGATTTTTCAAAGCGTGAGTTGCGAGCTAATTTTAGGTAGAATTAAATATTAAAATATAGGATTAGTTTATATGTCCATTAGATGAGTTTTTCCGGTCGGAAACCGTCGGATAAATAACTGAAAGTCGAGTTAGAAATCACATGAAAATTACTATTTCTCTATACTTTCTCTTAGCTCACATATCTATATCAAATCAATTCTCGACGATAATCACGCTTCGCGTAATTTTCGAGCGAGTTGTTAAAAATCACGACTTTCGAAAGTGGTCTCGGTCTATAAAAATTTGAAAAGATTTATACAACACTTTTTAAAATCATGTCCAAATATTTACGAATCTTGACCTGAAAATTTTCCGCTCTTCAAAAATTTATAATCAATTTTCTCACATCGAAATTCATTAACATTTATAACATCCCTGTAAATCTAGTTGGGAAACAGAATTTTTAACGTTCCAATATCTCGCAGTATGGTTTATCCCTTTCACAGCGAAATTTTCCATCAATCAACAGAATTTCACTCGGCTTCACTCCCAAAGGTGTGAATAGAGAAATCGCGTGATGCAACACGATGCTCTTTTTTGCAAAATTCCTGGTGCAGAACTTGTACGGGCATCTGTTGTGTATCTGTTTGAAAATGAACAACAATGAAAGACGTAAAACATCGCGACGTAGTTTTATGTTCGCGAGTATGGTCGTACAACGACGACAAAGAGTCACGAGACTGCGAATAATTCGTGGACTAGACTTATTTGCGGTATAAAATAAGCGCCGTTCCGCGAGGAGGGATACAAACGACGATAAAGCAGAATTTACAGGGAAATAGCTGTCGAACAGCGGTTTTTCACGCTAGAGAAGATTTAAACGATCTTGTTGTAACGTTCTTCGGCGGTCACGTCCTGACAGGCGTATTTCTATCAGTCATTGTGAGAGAAGAGTAGCAAACTGATTCCGGATCGTTTCAGCTTCGAATTATAGGCTTGGATTATTGGAAGTTTGCTTTGCTTCGAATTATTTTGTACTTCTTGCGATCAAACGTGTTGTTTATGTTCGAGAATTTTGGGCCGAAAATGTAAACAAGCTATTATACAGGGTGGTTGGTTATTGGTGATACAAGCGGAAAGGGGGTGATTCTATGCGAAAAAAGAAGTCGAAAATATAGAATAAAATTTTTTTTAAATTTTTTTTTTAAATTTTTCCATCGAGACAACGATGTATAGTGAGATCCGTTATAACGAGACGTGATAAAGTGCACGCGTACCGAGCGAAAGTTCAAAGTCGATTTTCTCGAAAACAAAGCCTCAAACGAAAATATTACAAACTATGCTGTTGTATGAAACTTGTATTGTTCTTAGTCGAAAATGTTTGTGAAATGTCAACAAAGACTTTTGGCATCGATGACGCAGTTTAGTGATAACTATCAGCTCGGGCCATCTATAGGCAAATTCCGGTCCCATACTTACAGACATGATATATTATATGTTGGGTTTGTCGGGTTGGCGTTAGTCTTTGGGGCGCGTTGCGTATCTTCATTAGGACAAGCCATCGTAGTTGTTCAATGGAGATTATATTTACAATTGTATGTACAAGTGTTGGTTTAACAGGGTTTAATAATTAATCGTGGTAATTAGACACTCTTAATGTAAAGACAATGTACTTAGATTCAACAACGATTCCACGGTCAACGGGGAAAACTCTTTGTTCAATAGAATATATTTTGAAACACAAAGTGACGTTAGCTGTGACGCTCGGTATCTTTCTGACTGACTGATAAGACGATGTGTGTAAACTCTCCAAGGTGATCACAAGAATAAAAGACTGATGTAATCACATTTGTCAATTACA
Source organism: Bombus huntii (assembly GCF_024542735.1). NCBI lineage: Eukaryota > Metazoa > Arthropoda > Insecta > Hymenoptera > Apidae > Bombus > Bombus huntii. The sequence goes on from NC_066238.1 coordinate 25,356,125, forward strand.
TATTGACCAGGGATATCGACAAAATTCCAGGCGCCGTTACTAGGCAGACCCGCGTAGAGTCGACATTGCCCCTGCTCGGGGCTTGTTTGTTAATACAGCGTATGTCCCTCAATATTGGTACTTTTACTGTTAAGTAAAAACGTTCATCCCGTGACCGTGGCTACGTTCGGCGATTAGTTGTGTCACCTCGACCCCAAGCCCACTGTCACAAATCTCGGGCAAACATAATCAGATCGTATCGCAACAACTACTTCGAAGTTCTATTATTTAAATACAGCTATAATAAATAGTTTAGACCAAAGTATCGGGGATCTTTCCAAAATTCCAAAAGAAAGGCCTGACGTCCCTATATCTCCGACATATATATTATATTTGGACCGATCATGTACTATGGACTATGCCCGTACTATTTACGTTCCGGTCGACTATCTACTACGGGCTATGCCCGTAATATTTACGTTTGGTCCGATAATTAAGGGGTTAATCACGTTGAAGATAAATTTGTGTGTATCGTGTTAATTAGAAAGGCTAGATGGTTGGGCAAAGTTTGGACAAGTATGTACAATAGTTCACGAAAGTACTGAACACTTGTATTTGGTATGAATGTTATAAATACTATACGTGTATTCTACAAAACATTTTAAACGAATGTATGTGGACGTTACAAATTATTTATTGCAAGCATACATTTTGCTGATTATCAAAAAATTTAAATTGTATGTAATTCTTTGTATTAGTAAGCCTCAATAATTTTACTAAGAATATCTTTAACACTAATTGAATATTTAAGGTCATGTAGGTCAATATTCCAACGTTGTTATATTAACTTTCTATCAAGTTTACATTTACAATATGTGTCTTGTAACTTTTATACATACTTCCGAATTAATTTTAAATTTTATCAACATAATCACGATAATCCTACCTTGTCGCAGTGCTAATGAAATTTCAAAATGTTTCGTATAATATAGATACTATATACATGCATAAAACTTGTTTATATATTCGAATACTTTCGTGCTGGGTATAGCTCGTTGGAAAAATGTAGAAGATTAACGATTTGCAAACTAAATAACACAAATGTAGCATAAAACGTTTGTATCCAAATTCGATTAGAAACTTAAAGAAACGTAGGGACATTTGTAGAAAAAGGAAAATGTTTCATTTCAATGAAATTAAACTATTATAAATTAACACAAGCGATATACAAAATAGTCACGTATAGTACATAAAATACATGCAATTTTTTCTTTTCGCATCTTTGCAATCACATGAACACGTTCTCTTCAATTTACTTGATTATTATTTCCATACAAATGGAATTAAATTAGTAAATAAATATACAAATATTTATTAAAAAATTATAACCAGTGACGATTTTGAGCAACTAAAGGGTCAGTCTTGTGAATTAGCATATTATTTGTATGACACAATAATAAAGATTGACTTTAAGACGATTTTTCGAACGAACTTTGCAATGTACAATTTATTATTAATATTTATTAATTTATTATTAATTTATTATTAATTTATTATTAATATATCATAAATATTGTTGAAACGCCCAAAATCTACGATTAAAAGCATACGTACCTTAGGATTAATTTTTAAGAAACCAAGGTTAAATAATTATGAGGATGAAATAGGGTATTTTTCAAAATTAGGAGTCAAATCCGGTAATTTTTCCATATTAAAGTAGTAGTTACTTTAAAGATTACAGTTTTCTACAAAGAATAAAATTATATTCGCAATGAAAAATGAATTTAAAATTAAAACTGAAACTCGCAAAAATATTTTTCCTTCTGCTCGTTAAATGGAAATTTTTGTGGTTCTATTTCAGAGTAGCATCTGGTTTGATATTCTTCCTGGAGATTACCTGGGCCATCACGCTCTTCGTACAGATCTGCGTCAGGTATACATATTTAACTTTATAAAGCATGCCTCTATATTCTATTACCATTAAAATAAAAAATAATATATAATGATTAATATATTGGATAATATTATACTTATATTTGGGTATATTTAAAAATACATATATATGAAAAATGTACTGTTGTATAGGGCATGTATTTTAAAATACATTGAAAAATTTCAACTTTCAAATTTCAAATAGAAATTAATATTATTTAATTATGTGTGTGTGAAAAATGGGATTTAAAAAATTTTAAACGCCTCACATACCTAATTATATATTTTTATCAAATTTTTGTCATATTATTTCTATTTTATAATGTTAATGTTATTGTTACTGTTGACTGCGGATATTTATGTAAATTTATATTCATTTGAATTCGATAAAATAAATGAAATCTAAGCAGAGGTTTGTTTCATACACTAAATATTATAACGTGTACTATGCTTTGCATATTTTATATATTTTTGCATATATTCGCAGCTTTAAATTCCTCAAAATAAAATTAAATAAATATCCGCAGTTTATTCATTATATTTTATTTTATTTTATCCAATTTTTTCAATTTCAAATATTTTCCAATTTCCAACATACCTACAACAATTCGAACATGATCAATTTTTTCACACTTCTTTATGAGAATTCTATAGTTTCTTTCAAATAAATCACGTGTTATCCCGACCCACCTATTTCTTTTCACTCTTGTGTTCTCTCATTGTCTATTGAGAATACTTCAGTCGAATCTCATTGATTTTCTAATACCATTCGAGATATTCCAATAAACGCAAAAACATCGACGAAATCGAGCAACTATCTGCAAACGAGAATACGAAGATACGAAGAAAAAGTACTTTCTACTAGGCAGAGAGCAAGAGAGAGAGACGAGAAGCAGACTGTTAATTACCAGGTCGGAACTTTGTCCCAATTTTCTCGACGTTCGATCGCGAATTCGCTCGATGTGTAAAGACTGGCCGAAGAATTCGAAGGGCGAACGAGGAAGATATGCAAGAACGCGTTAGAGGGGTTGAGGATTGTGAAGTCACTAGAGGTTTAGTCTCATCAAGGCCGAGGGACTACAGCGAAAAAGCAGTTTCTAAAGGAAGAAGTGATTTTATTGGCGAACCAACTTCCGGCAATCTATCTCGTCTCGACACTACTCCTTTCGGGAGTTTATATCTTTGTCGATTAAAAGGGAACGGTGGTTCGAATGTCGGTCTTCAAGGTCTTCTTACTACGACCAATGGAAATGAGATGCTTTATGCCGCGTACGCGGACAATTTTTCTTTCTCTTCTTTATTTGTCCGCCGATGGCATCCCTTGAATGACGATTCAAAGGGTGGTTCGTTTCTCCCGGGTTGAATAATTGTGTGTAATTATTCTGAGATATTATTTTATTATGAGTGTCGATTCTTATGTATTCATAGGAAATTTAAAGGTGCAAGAAGTCACACAAAATCCATATAGTACGTAAAAATATATAAGTTATTCAAAGCAGAGTATCCCTTAGAATATTTAATGGACGAAAGAATGTTTTCACTAGTTTGTTCTGAATTACATACATAAAACTGTAAATTCGCAGTTTTGTTAATTATATTTGTAAAAATATGGAATTACATAATACTACGAGATTCGTATTTTGGAGAAATACCTAAACTTATTTGTAGGATGGAATTCTACAAGGCTTTGCATAATAATTTGTCAAGTTTTAATAAAATAAATTAGAGAAACTTATAGAGAATTTGTTATCTAGAAAGTAGAAAATTTAATAATTTAGGAAGTAGAAAAATTCGAAAAGATTTCGGATTTTAAACGTAATATCGTGTTGTAAATATATTGCGATGAAAATACCATACGTCTCTTTATCATTTAAAATTAATATGCACTTTAAACAAAGTTGAAAAAAACTGTAAATACAGTGAATAGTAAGACTAATAAAATAATATCAAGTTTTTCGTAATACAAAAGGTAAAAAACTTTCTTATACGAAAAATATTGCTGTTTAATAATGGTTATTGTATATAGGGATCAAAAATGATTTATACATATACTTCTTTATCAATTAGAATTAAGATTTAAAATGGAGTTAAAAACAGTTGCCCAATATATAGGTAATAGCATAAACATAACAGGACCGTGATGACGATTAACAATTAATTGCATAAATAATTTTACATGATATTGTAATTAAATAATTCGAATTATATTATTTAATATAGACAATTTAAAATGATTTTAAATAATAACAATTATATTAAAATTACATTTGTATATCTTTCTAAGAAAAAATCAGTCTAAAATAAAAACTGAATAGGGTGTACATATTGTATAGATACATATCTTTGAAACATATATACGGGGTGGTTGCTAACTAGTGGTACAAGCGGAAACGGGTTGATTCTACGCGAAAAAAGAAGTCGAAAATATAAAATAAAAATTTTTCGATTGAGGCTTTGTTTTCGAGAAAATCGACTTTGAATTTTCGCTCGGTACGCGTGCACTTTATCACGTCTCGTTATAACGGATCTCACTGTAGATCGTTGTCTTTTTTCGCGTAGAATCACCCCCTTTCCGCTTGTGCCACCAGTTACCAACCACCCTGTATAGTAAGATTAAACAATAAATATGTTAGTACATATATATAGTTTAGCATACAAAAAATTTTAACGTTCTGTTATTATCATTTTTATGGATTTCCTTTTAATTTACGAGGGATGTTTCAATTAACACATTCAATACGGCACATAAAATAGGGAAGAGCCCCTAGTGGCGGAAGTCCATTTTTCTTCTATCCATTTATCCAGACGTCATCTGCAAGAAAATAAGGAATCGCGATAACGCGTATTTACGTCTTCGGTTTTGATTTCCAGTACTTTCATTACTCGTTACATACAGTAATGTATCTAAATTCAAGTTTTTGTGATGTATACTGAATATGTATATTGAAATATATTTAAATACGATATGAACTATTTTAAATTTTTAAGTATGACAATTACAACTTTGTACTTTATCAAATATACGAAGTTTTTACTATTTCTACTGCTATTTAACTCATCCTTATGTTAGATTATTTAGTAATTATTTATTAATTAGATCTAATTCTTAATTTTTATTTTTAAAAATATGTTGTTAGCATACTAAAAGAAAATATAAAGGAGGAAATTTGTGTTTTCAAAAAGTATATACGACGGGAATCTTTAAATGAATTAATTTTTGTTAATTAAGTATAATTAAAATTCGAGTTCAATAAATCTATACGTTTCATGTATACAACTTTTTTAAAAAATCCACATGTATAATATTTTTTACAATATTTTAAATATATACTTATAGATAAAGAATTATAGTGTAAATATTTACCTGAAACATTGTCAATATAGAAAAAGACCGTCCGAGTTAGAGCAAATTAACAATCGAAAAGCGGTTATCTTGCATATTATTAGTACAAAATTATGTAATTTTTCATTACCTACAAGTTTGCTTTCTGAATTTATTGAATTTTCTACAAAATATTAGAATTTAACTTTGCATCATATCCGAACAGCAATGTGTTAATATCACAAAGGAAAATATCATTTTCAATTGCACCATAAATTAGAATCTATAAAACAATACCCAAACGAAACTTATAAAATGATACTGGAAGAACTTTCTCAAGAATTTCATATAAACCATATATTACATGAAAGCTTATATTCCTCTAAAACAGTACAACTAAAAAATAAATTTAAATTTCCATATAATATACATCATATAAATTTTCATATAAATAAATTTATTCTCTATTATATTTTTATATTTAACATTTTTACTCAAATAAATACACTTATTCTATATTAAATTTAATCGCAAACAACATTTATATCAGCACAGTTTATTGCTTCCATAAATCTAATTTGCAAAGACATAATTCTTGTCAAAAATGACACGTAGTTCTATAACGCCGTCTACATATTTTGTTTCAGAAATGACGAGTCTCTTTGCTCGTGCTACTGGTCGGCAGTGGTGGCGATAACGAGGGGTTGGCGAAGAGCATTGTTTTACCTACCACTATCCTGTATTTTGGCATGGAAACCGCACAGTCTTCGGTTGTCCTATGTCGCGGGTAACTGGACAAACTAAATGTTTAAATATTTTCCGTATACATTTCATTGCAGTTGAAATCTTTGAATTGTCTAAAACGATTCACATTATTGTAATGATTGATATTTCGCACGTTTCCCTGTTATGTTTTCCACTTTCTAGTCATTAATGTCATGGGTCATATTAATTTTTAATCAGTTTCGGGTAACGTATTGATGAGATTTGAACATTGCTTTATTAAAGGAAATTAGATTACCCGGAAATCATACTGTGTTGTCGAAATGTTTGTTTTTTTGTTTTCTACAAGAACAGTTAACTATAATTAAAATGAAGTTTGAGCTATTGGCAAATAATTTTCAATTTTTGTATTTTATTCTACAGGGTGGTTGATAACTGGTGGTACAAGCGGAAAGGGGGTGATTCTACGCGAAAAAAGAAGTCGAAAATATAGAATAACAATTTTTCGTTTGAGGCTTTGTTTTCGAGAAAATCGACTTTGAATTTTCGCTCGGTACGCGTGCACTTTATCACGTCTCGTTATAACGGATCTCACTGTAGATCGTTGTCTCGATGGCAAATTTAAAAAAAAAGAAAAAAAAATTTTTATTCTATATTTTCGTCTTCTTTTTTCGCGTAGAATCACCCCCTTTCTGCTTGTACCACCAGTTACCAACCACCCCGTAGAATAAAACACACAGAAATTGAAAATTGCGAGTGATTTTGTAATTATGAAACACAGTGTATCATAGTGGTTAATGAGACTGTAAACAATCGATTAAAAAATAAGAAAAAATAACTTTTAAATTACTCTTATCAGCAACATAGCAACGTTCTGTGTCCTGGTAAGAGTAAAGGTATTCAACGAGATGTTGAAAAGAACCTGGCAAGAATTTAATGCAAAGTAACAACGTCGAAAGCAGATGAAAAAAATATTTCTCGTTATTTTCCTTTTGTTGTTATATCCGCAGCCGGACTTTTGGCAGTGCTATCCTTGCTGCATATTGCGTCCAGTGCTTTGGTGGGCCGTGGTTCCTGCCAGATGAGTAATGCCATGGATTCGGTTGGCGAAAGTCTTCTAAGTACTAGGCCCGAAAATTATGATCGCTTCGAAGAAGTTCTGGTAAGTGAATGAGGTAAACACGTAAGTTCCTGCCCTTTGCATTAGGAGATTGAAATTGAAAATCCTGGCGTCACTATCGTGGAAATGTAATTTAATATCATTACAAATATTACTACAGACGTGGCTAATTCTTTCATTGTTCTAGTAATGCCATCCTACACATCATTTGAATCAAACATTTATTCTAAACTGAAGACACGAAGTATTCAAAAATACGAAATTCTTAAGTAATATCAATGAAAATAACAATATATATAACAATATAATAAACAATGGTGAAGACTGTATAAGAATAAAAAGTTAAGAAAAATTAAGAAATTATAAGTATATTAACTATATTATAAATATATTATTTCAAAAATGGAACAGATTTTTGAAACTTTTTAGCATTTAACGCGAAGAAAATGTAATGTAATGTTAATTTAATGTGCAATTTAATGTGATTGATCTTTTGTTGTTATTTACTGTTAAGGTGTTTACTTCTGTTTTTACTATTAGAAAACAATTTCAATATCGCTGTTACTACACAGATATTTTATTAGATACAAAGTTTTATACACCATTCCTATTCTGTTGATAAAATTTTAATAACATGAAGATAGGAAAAGAGAAAACAAATGGCCACATTCCAAGAGATTAGAAAAAGACATAAAAGGACTTTAACTTAACTTTAACTTAAATGTATCATTGTCTCGTTCGGATAACCAATTCAATGAGCCTTCATTCAGGCATTGTTTAGGTTAACAAGATGGCGTTTCAGATAGATATCTTTTAATTTTTTAATATTTACAATATATCGTGGCTTATATTAAAGGTGTATTCTTTAACAATAATGGTCGGATTTTCTGCACCGAAAGTGTTTTCTAAGAAACTTTGAAATTGGTCGTAATTTAATATGAAACCGTTATCAATTTTATTACTCAATTTTATCTGTTAGGCTTAAACATATCATCCATTTTTTCTAAAACTATTTAATAATTGATTACGTTTGGGTTTCTTGTTACTTTTGACATAATAATGTTCTCTGCTTTTTATAATAGTATTATTCTTAATCAGAGGATACCGATTTTCCATTATTGGAATTGTCAACAGAGATTTTAGAAGATATGAATAAAATTCTTTTGCTCCGATTTTCTACTCGTAGATTCTAAAAACTTACTGCCGTGGTAGATCTGACGCTCCTATTGTCGATAATATCATTATTGCTGTTATTGTTAATGACAGAGTTGAAAGCTGTGACATTGCCGCTTGAAGCAGTAAGATTATCGCTAGCTGATTAATTTTGAGATCTTTTTTTCATTCTTAGACTGTAAACATTTTTACATATTCTGAAACTGTAAACGTAGATTTTCTCGTGTTCGACGCATTTTTCAGTAGGTAATTCTTGTTAAAAAAATCCCCCAAAATTTATATAACATCTTCAGATATCCTAAATTAAGGTTATCATAAAACTTTTGCAAAATACTTTATTCAAATACATCTTATTGTAAAGGATACAAAGTAAAACATGTGAAGTGCATTGGTATGGATAAAAAATTATAATTTTTAAATGAATTAATATAAACTAAAAATCTATCGGTAAATTAATATGTTTAAGGATCATGCTTTCATAAGAAAGAAGTATGTCGCATTTATTCATTCAAATTAAATGCTTGGATTTGCGGCTTACAGAACCGTAAATTTTAAAGGTACCCTAAATAAAAAATGTTTAATGTTCAAATAGAAATGTTTGATTATAAACTGTTGTTATTTCTATACTCAGAGGTAGGATCACAATAGTTATTATTTTATTGAATGGATAAATCCATCACACCGTTGTGAGCGAAAAAAACCTTTATTGCACGCGCTTACGAAAACTAGGGATAAAAACAAAAAAGCATCTTAAGCCTATCGATTAAATCTATCGATTGTAACTAGGATTATCTTCTACTATTTCTTACTACTATTTCTTACAACTAACGCATCTGCATATGGATGGCGAGCACGAACTCACGTTGTCATTTTCAACATAAACGTTGATGCAAAAAATATAAATAATAATTGTAATAATCTATAGGTAAATTTAATCACAACATAAATTTGTCAACGAAACTATTTACCTACATGAAATGTATAGGTAAAGTGTAAACGTTGGTATTCTGCATCCTCTGTAGGTTTCACTTCACATGTTTGACGATAAACTGATGCATATATCTATTCTTGTAAACATAGGTTTTCATACCCAATAACCTTTTTAGACAAAAAAAGATGGAAAGACGTTTTCTACCTGCTATCTTGTGAGAAACTTAGCGATGAAATACCTATCTTTACAGTTTAAGGATTAATAATACATTGTTTTACTACATCGTCTTCTTCTTGCATAGAAAATGGCAACTTTTTCCGTAGATATGAATATACGGTGCTGTGTATTATCGTGCTTAATTAAAAAAAATTCTAGGATTTTTTATGTTTCTTGGATATATAATTTGGAATTAGATATGTAATTGTCTCCTAAAATTTAAGATGTGATTGATGCTGAGTTCTTGGATAGTTGCTCTTAGAAAGGTAAGCTTAGAGGTAATTTTGATATTCCTTTTCGCGAAAAATTTTGGATTTTGATGGCCATATGTACATTCGATGCTTTAGGTTAATAGTGAAAAATTTATCAATCTGAATCAAATTGATCAAATAGTGCGATAAAACGTATCAAATATTTAGAAATTGCAAGTCACTTTTCGCAATATGCCACTAATATAAATACGTAGAGACGCACAGAGATGTTAAACGAAAATATGTCCAGATTATCATTATTTTGTTAATCAATTTATTGAGAAAAGAATAATGGTTAGAAAACAGCATGAATTGATCTTTTTCATTATCAGTTTATTAAACAACTTATTCACTGAAGAATGCTAGAGAAACTTAAATTTTAAATAAACTTAATTTTCTAGTCACTATATTAGCATTAATTTCCTTACTATAATTTTAGTAGCTTCACGTAATAATATCTATTTTTTATTTTACATTTTTACAAAAATTTGTTATTACTTTTATTTTATTTTACTTTACTTCATTTTATCTTTATTCTCATAGACTGCGCAATGAATTCCATATAGAATATAAAAAAAGGAAGTTACAAACAAGTGTTTAATATGTATACGTTTTACTAATGAGTTGTCTCCAATATAATTAACTCTTGAAGGTTATAATATAAAATTCAACAGTTGTTTTTCCAATTGTACGTTAGTAATATTAAAATTGCAATCCAAGTATCACTTAAATTCGTAAATTGTATTTCTTGCATATGTTAAAATTTAATATAAATTACATAAATAGGATTTTTTACTATTCCCATAAAACACTAGTTACTGACACTAATCTAAACATTAATTAGGTATAGGTAAATCTGAAAGCGTTGAATTAATTTATATATCTAGTAAAATATGTTAGAAGTACAACACTAAATATCAAAAATGGAAGTTTATATTTGTAGTTTGGTGCAAGAAGTGCCAATTTATAAAGTTGAGATTAGCACTTAAATATGTTAAAAAATTAATGTACGGATAATCTCTGTTATTTCACTTTTTCTTTCTAATACAACAGAAGAGAATTAAGACTTCTGCTATTTATGTTTTTATGTTCATTTTGGCATTTTTTGTGGAAGATTTATTTTATGAAAGATTTTGACATTAGCGTATACAAATGTTATTACAGTCATTTCTAGATAAGATTTGAAATTGTCGTTTTTTATATATAATATACAATTGTTTATAAACTCAATACCGCAATTAGCTCATCTCTGCAAAAATATGACATAGACGCTTCTTGCATCAAGCCACAGGTATAAAAAATATTTATAAATAAATTCAATAGAAATTTCTCTAACTGAATCTTATTTTGAAGATATTTTATTACATTTTAATAATTGTATCATTTCTCTCGAATGTCATTGCGTAGTGAGACACCTCTAATAATTATTATTTTAAAAAATCAAGCACTTTCAGTAACAGAATAAAGAAAAAAAGTAAAAATTAAATTACCAACAAATTTTTATAACAATTTGAATAATTGTAATATTAGAACAAAATCTAAAGGTACAGTACTGGACAAAATTATGACACTTTACATAAATATTTGTATACTGGACCTATTTACACATAAGACAAACAAAGCAATAACGTTACTAGCCTTAAGTATAACTCACAGATTATCTAGCACGTTTGTTGTCCATATAATGACTGTTCGGAATCTCACGGCTCAATAAGGGTATTTTTATGTTACGTATTATCTGCACAATGGACATACAAAATTTCCTCATATGATATACAAAAGTTAGGGAAAGAGATGTATGTAAATTGGAACTGACTTTGGTTGGACAAAATTATAAGGTACTTGACTAATTTTCCATCCTTATTTCTGTAACGGCATTCGACACCAAGTAGTGTCGGACGACGACAGCGCAGTGGTTAGCGCCTTAGGTTACGAACGTTCGGGACTCGGGTTCAAAAATCTCGGCAAAAATGAGAAGAAAAACAGCACAGTACCCTCAGCAGCGACGACATCTTCTACACTCGCAGCAGAACCTATCCCTGCTACTACTCCAGCAGTGGCGTACTATCATCACAACTAACCACTACAAACATGTACCCCTCATTTCTATCAGTAATTATTCGATTGCGAGTAGATACAGAAACGGAAATCTATAATTTATTCATGATATTTAATGCAATTATTTAAAAGAAAAAAATTTAATGGGTCGAAGAAAATTTTCTAAAAAGTGAAGTTAACTAAATCGTTTTGTTACAGACAGAAAAGTATAGCAGAGTTTCGAAATTGTTAAATATGTGTGGTGTGCAGTATATGTACATAGTATTAAAAACTTGAGAAAATTAGATTACGAGAGAGAAAAGGGTATAATAAAATTGTGAAATTATTAAATATGTTGTGCCCGGATTAAGGTTGGAATTTTGGGCGTTCGATGAACCTTTACTCAAATTTACCATCGCGGATATAGAAGCTACAAGTAATAGCGGCGATAGGATGGTCGAGATGCCGATGACAACGAATTCAGGTTCGACAACGAATCCACGGACCACGGGATTAAGTTAGAAAAATTACCAAATGTCCAGCTGGACAAATTGTAAAGTACAAATTAAATAATAAAAAAAAAAAAAAAATTCTAAAGAAAGGTCCCGATGTCCTTTCATCTGCGACATGTATATTGTATTAAAAACGCCAGGAGCTTATAGGAAAACTAAAAGGAATGAGAGACCTCCTGTTACACCCGAACGCTATAAACGAGCAGTTCTGCGTGTTACTTCGAATTTTAAAAGGAATGCGAAATAAATCGTCGTATTCTATAAGAAAGCGAATATATTAAACGCAAAAATTTAAATATTCCACTGGATGAAAAAATGGAAAAGTGCCATTTTTTACGATGAAAAAATATTCAAGTTGGACGGCCTTGTTGGATGGAGTTTACTATTTCCATGATCTCAACACGTTGAATACGGATAACTCCACGGTGGTGTGATTGCTTTTAGAGGCAAATAATGCTACGTTTGCATTATCAACGTTCAGCGTGTTGAGAGAAAAAGAAACGTAGACTCTGAACGTATAGAAAGCGATAAGCGATAGGCGGTAAGCGATAAAATTGAAATTTGGAGCATTTGACATTAGTGGCTGTGTCATTATTTGTTTTCTGCTTATGGCTTATCATTTACCGCTCTCTATGTTCAAGGCTGAAGTTTCCATAAAATTTTTTTTTCATTTATTTATTAAAATTACAATCAATTCTCGAGTTGAGAATTTTCAGTAATTTTTCTGGCGTGGCGCAGTGACATGGCTGATTATTTATAATAAGTTAATACTTATTATAGATAAGTATAATTTATAAGTAAGTATTATAAATAAGTGAATATTACTTAATTTCCATCAAATAGGCGACGGCAATTTTGAAGAAACAGAAATAAGTTTCTTACAATGTCACATGAAAAGCGACAAACAAAAAAGCGCTGAGTGACTTGTAATTTTATTCAGCAAACGTCAGTTCAGATTTACAATATTTCTTTCGCTAACTTTTTTGTTGCATACAAGCATAATAAATAATATTCAATATATGTATAAAATGTACATTTTCCTCCTTTAAATATAAGATATCTTGTAATTTTGTTCAGTGCTGTGTATGATGAATAAAGACGATACTGTTAATTATAATTTCAAGTATGGTTTCAAATGAAATAAAATTAATATTTATATTAATGAGGTGCAAAAGTGTTGTCCGTGATAATTGTAGCTGCTGGTTGCAGATGTCGCTGCTAGGGTACTGCTGATTTTCTTCCGTTTTTGATGCGTAGAAGAAAAAAAAAACCCGGTCGCCGGGATTTAAACCGGGGTTCCGGACGTTCGTAACCTAAGGCGCTAACCACTACGCTGCCGTCGTCCAATTTAGTGGTGGTATTTGCTGTTGAGTGCCGCCACATTAACATTCTCTATTTCTTTTAGTCTTCTCATTTGCCTAAATTATACAAGCATGTTGACGTCAGTATATTTGTGCATATTCAATAAATCCTTTTCATTATTCCAATTGATATAAAATTCAAACATAGTCTAACAAAAAGTCTCTAAACATTTTACTTTGCTATGCAATTAATTATCATTTTGCAACATAAAGTATATATAAAATAACGCAAGTTTTTACGTACTTAAAACATCTTACGAATGTAGACAATTTTTTTTAACTTCAGTTCTTCATACGTAAACATATTTTGTAAAGGTAATGTTTGCTCGTGTACACCATATTTTACCGAGGCACCTATTGACTCTGTAACGTGTAACTACACAAGTTGCTCTATTGCTATATACTATACCACTAAGTTACTATTTCATTTATTTATTTGCGTTACATGAAGTAAAATATTTTTACTTTTCTAAAAAAAAGATATTTAAATATCTGAACTTGAAGAATAGAACAAAAGATGGAGTAGTTTAAGTAATAAAATGTTCAGTCTTTTTCAATCAATAAATATATATCTCTGAATACAAATTAACGATGAATTTAATAGTTTCAGCGATTTTATTATAACGATTATGCTTTGTAACTTTGGAGTCACAACGGCGTACAACGGTTACGCTGGTATCCCTTCGCATCCCGGCTTTCTGCAGTTTCCCCTCTTATCCGAAAAGATTGGCCAATGCGCTATTTCATCCATTCGCACGTTTTTCGATGGAATTGTTGCACTTAGTCCTCTTTATTTTTTTTGTTCTATTTGTTTATCTATCAAAGTTGAACTAGGACGCCCTCTTTTCCTACTGATTCCTTTTTCGTTCTTGATATAAATCGAAGTCGAAATCGAGTCGAATCGCACAATAAAAAATCCTTATAGCCCCATTTCTTTGGTCCTCTGGGCACGCATTGTTTTAAGCAGCACTTTCCTTTAAATGGTATTATTTCTTTGTCTACGTAAGGATGTTCACCAATCGGGATGCGATTAAAATTTTTAACTAAATTGTTGACAATAGCTTTTATTTTTTGTAATTCGTCTATGTTCTCTGAATCGTTTCTGTTAGCCTCGAAATTGCTACTAAGATTTATTCTAGAGTTGTTTTCGACTTCCAAAATCATATAGCATCTTGGCCAATTATTTTATCTAAGATACAAGCGTAATTTTTTATTGACGTCTTCAACAGAATCGATTATAATAGTTTGTTTTTTGCTAGGAAATATAACATTTCTGGTAGTGGATGCATGTAATTGAATCGGTTTCTGTCCTAAGAAGCTTAATCTGTCTACGAGTACTTGATTATTTTCAGCAGTATCGTGGACCCTATATTCAAGAGTTTCACGATGGTAGTTTTCTAAATTGTTCATTGCCAGCAGATTAACAGGGACGTTAAATTCACATTCTGAACGTATGCACTTGGTATAACTACTTAGAACTAGAAGAAAAAACGTAAATACATATCATACAAGAAAAGAACGACAACACATCCAAACCAGCTGGCTGCTGAAGCGAGCAAAACTCTCATAGAAAGAAAACTAAAAACTGACCTCACTAAAGAAATAAAATAGTCAAACTCGAAGATGGTATCCCGCTGGGGGTAGCCATCCACATGTTATTTTTTTTTTTATTTATTTGTTGAAATTACAATCAATTCTCGAGTTGAGAATTTTCAGTAATTTTTCTGGCGTGGCGCAGTGACATGGCTGTTTATTTATAATAAGTTAATGCTTATTATAGATAAGTATAATTTATAAGTATTATAAGTAAGTGCATATGCTTAATTTGGATAACTAAATGAATCTAGCGTTTAGGTCTAGCGGGTAGTGCCCCTTCAGCCTGCGAATCTGGTCCGTCGTATCAAGTAGTCCAGTGATTAGGGGGTTTCGGTGTTTGTTGACTCTTTTGCTATATCTGTCGCTATATTTTGCTATTTCCTCTTTGACTGTGGGTATCTTGAGGTCGCGATGGATGGTTTCGTTGGTAACATACCAAGGTGCGTCTATTAAGGATCTTAGCGTTTTCGATTGGAAGCGTTGGAGTATTTCAATGTTGGAGTTACTTGCTGTTCCCCATAGTTGGATTCCGTAGGTCCAGACAGGTTTTATTACGGTCTTGTAGAGGGTAATTTTATTCTGTATGTTTAGTTTGGAGCGTCGTCCCGTGAGCCAATAGAATTTTTTTAGTTTGTCCTTTAGTTGCTTCCTTTTATCTGAGATGTGTTTTTTCCACGTTAGTCTCCTGTCCAGGGTCATGCCCAGGTATCGGACTGAGTCCCTGCTAGGAACTGTTGCATTGTTGATGGTGACCTGGGGGCAGGTTTGTTTTCGGAGCGTGAAGGTTACGTGTGAGGATTTCTTTTCGTTAATTTTGAAGCCCCATTTATGAAACCACTTTTCCATGGAGTCGAGACTTTGTTGGAGAGTGGATGAGGCTATTACCGGGTCTGCGTGGGTAGCTAATAGCGCTGTGTCGTCTGCAAATGTTGCTATTGTTATCTCGTTTGATATAGGTAGATCGGCAGTGTAGATGGAGTACAGTAGGGGTCCGAGGACACTACCTTGGGGTATGCCGGATTCTATTGGGAATGTTGCGGAAGTGGCGTCTAGGCATTTAACCATGAATTGTCTATTGGTTAGGTAGGATTTTAGGATGGAGTAGTAGGGGTGAGGTAGGATCTTTTTAAGCTTGTATAGTAGCCCTTCATGCCATACTTTGTCGAATGCCTGTTGGATGTCTAGGAAAACCGCTGAGCAATATTTTTTCTTTTCGAGTGTTTGGCTGATCGTATGAGTTATGCGGTGGATTTGCTCTACTGTTGAATGTTGTTTTCGGAAGCCGAATTGGTGATCTGGGAGTGTTTTCAAGTCCTCTAGGAGTGGAAGGAGTCGATTCGTGAGCATCTTCTCGAATAGTTTAGACAGGGTAGGTAAAAGACTGATTGGGCGATAGGAGCTAGTTTTATATATCGGTTTATCGGGTTTAGGGATGAGGGTAGTCAGTGAGATTTTCAGGCCTTAAGATAGTGTTCAAGGCGAAGGACAGCATTAAAAATCGATGTGATGAGTGCAATCCCTTTTAAGGGAAGTTCCTTGATTGCTTTATTGCCTATTAGGTCGTGCCCTGCTGCTTTCTTGGGATTTAGGCGACTGATTAATTCTATAGTCTCTGCAGAAGTGAAGGGTACAATAGGGGGGGGGGACATTTGGAAGGGGGTGTGCAGGTATTCAGTAACGTCCGCGGCAGCTTTGAATACTTTAGACAAGTATTTAGCAAACAGGTCGGCTTTTTCTATAGGGCTACGCGCCCATCCATCTTGCGGACGGCATTTCAGTTGCTTGAACGCGATTTCAGCCCAAGTTTGTGAAACTGAAAGTGACAAACACTTATGTAACATGGTTTTTCATACATAACTCAACAGAGTCTTCATAGATTATGCTTTATTATTTTGGAAAAAAATGAATTTCAAAACAAATATTTTTGTAAATGATTACTATTGTAAATCCTTTCACGATTATTGTAGCTGTACAAATAAGATCATACAGCAATGCGTAACGGTGAGTGAAAAAGAGTATTCCTCTAGTCCTCACTTGCCGTCTCGCTCACTGTCTTTTCGTAAATGTAAGGTATTTATCATTCAGTTAATCTCCTAATGTTTTATTTATCCTACATAATATCAATTCGTTTCCCCAACTACAAAGAAAAGATCGTTTTCTAAAAGCAAGTATATGGTGCAAGGTGACGGAAGTGTTGGACGACGGCTTGTCGGGACCAACTGGCCGAGTGGGAGATAGCGACGGGGAAATATGACACGAACGTCAACCCTCGTGGGCGAGCGAATCGGACGAGAACAGTGAACCGGAACAAAGGACATGTCAGATTGCAACGGTATCTTAGTCGTTGATGACGAACAGAGGGAATGCTGCTGATTTTGGCGTTTCGCAAGCAACACCAAAATTTTGGGTTTTTCCGCGTCGTACAAAGGCTGCTGGTGTCTTTACGAAAACATAATATACAGGAAGAAAAGCGAGAGGTCTGCGTGTTTGAAAAGTTTGTAAAAATAGGAAGAGTGGAACTTTTTGAACGAAGTTTACGGGCGAAAAGTGATGTTCGAGGGCGGATAAACAAGTTACAAGTAACGTTGAAAAATTCGACCAAAGATCCACGCAGTAAAACAGAAATACGTGAAATTGAAGGTTGCTCGAGGTTTATTGTTTTCTTTTTGCGTAGCTCCGACTTCCTACGAGTCGATATATACTGTTGAAGTAGAATAGAGAAAAGGAACATTCCTGCAAAATCGGCCTTTAATCGATCAGAGTTCCTTTCGATAAGTGTGAGCACTGCGTTAAGCGTTCGTTCGGATGTTAATTAAAAGAAAACTGTTAACAGTCTGTCGTACTCTGAGGTATAATATGACATTTTTGTTTATATGTCACTAATAGATGTTTTTAAATGATTAATTGTAATCGGTTGTAGTTTGTGTGAAAAGCGATGTAAAAAGAGGTTCGCTGTATGTAGATGCGCGCTAAAAAAAAAAGTTATGGATAAGAAATACAATCATAAATTTGAGAGCTTTTACTTAATAAAATAAATATATATGGTTTTATAAAGATTAAAAGAACTTATATATGATAGAGAAGATTATAGAATTAAAACATTTCTTTAACAAAACTATACATCTTTCACTTATATATGAATGTAATTAAATTTTGTTAAAATAATTTTTATTCGTGAAATTTTATATTTCAAATTTCATTAAATGTTGGTACTTTATTATGCGAAAATTTTTAATTTATTACCGTTTAAAATATAGTAACGAAAAATGCAATCTCAAATTCATGATGAATAATAATATAAGTGATTAATAGAGTATGTGATACATTTCGTTAGTAAACGGCACATTTAGTTTTATGCGTGTCATACTAATTTATAAACATGTAATTGTAGAAATAATAATAGCTTATAGAGCCTAAAGTAGACGTTTGTATTTAAATAGCTTCGAAAAAACACTGTAATTGTTTGTTACAACTTACTATTTATGCAACACGTTGTTACATTTGTTAACAATTGTATGAGTGAGTGTTCATTTATATTTTTACTTGCTCGAATGGAGACAGAAATAAACCCACCTATATCATCATACTTAGTACAACATACGATTATTCAAATGACTATTACGTAAAAATAAAAATTTCTAATACTCAGTATTATATAACATTTATACCACGTATTTATTGATACCACAATTAGGGATGTGCGAGTACCCAAAATTACAAGGTCGGGTCGAATCGTGTCGAAAATTTCTTTCGGCTGCCGGTCAGAATTCCGAAAGTTTGTCAACGCATAAACATATTTGGGTACTATTATTTCAGAACCCGATTTTCGATTCACAACATAATCTTTTTGTAAGGGTGTGCAAGATACCGAAAATGTTGGGAATCCAATGTTCGGGACAGATCGGAAAAAGATCGGGTCGGATAGAACAGGTCCCGAAAATACTTTAGAATCGGAAATCTCAAACAAGATTTCGAGATTGATTTTGTTTCATACGGCTATAGTTTCGACTACAAATAATTCTTATGTGTCATTTTATGCCTTAAAAAGAAGATTAAAAAGGAAACACCCAACAAATCTCACAAAGGATATAACCTAACAAACACGATGATGGTACCCCGCTGGGGGTAGCCACCCACATGTTATATTAGTATACCGCTATAATATTTTACCAAATGTCCTACTGGACAAATTGTAAAATGTAAATAAATAAATAAAAAAAAAATTTTATGCCTTAAAGTCGAAAGGAAGGAAAGTTATTTAGTGAAAGAAGTTTGAAAAATATAGGTTCTAATTAAAAAATTCGAAGTTAACCTCAAGAAGATTTTTCAGTATCATTGCCAGGTTAATTACAATGACAACGGAATCTGTCCTCCTCAATATGCTATAACTTTCGGTTGAAACATTCTTTTTACATTTCTCATATCTCCCGATATATTTTCTTGGAGAGATTAAAATAGGACACCCCGTATATGTGTTGCTTGAATTTAATGAAGATATATGTATTTATTCATTACAAATGGTTTTGTATGCAATAATACATGTTGAGTATATCACATTACTAATTCGTACAATGTATGATTCCATAAGGTACAAATCAATGATAAAATTTCCATACAAGCAGTTGATACTAATTATAAATTCAATATTATTTAATGCACTTACTAAATTATTGTACATGATGATAAAAAGTCGCGAAAACGTAATTACTAAAATCATTTCACACTACTTCTCTGTTATAATAACTTTCATTTCATTCATAACAAGAAAATTCAGATTTATTTATTATCATTATTTCATTCCGAATACATAAAGAATATAATACAGTAATGATAGTCACTTTGTTCAATAAACATATTAGTAGTTATATAAAATAATAAATTAATTTCATTTTTCTTCTTCTATAAATACAATATTCTTAAAATATTCTTAAGCTTTTTTAGATATTTACCATGATCGAGATAATCTTTTGTTAAAAATATTCCATCAGAATCAATATACAGTTGTCTGTTATGAAATATATATTAAAAGGCAATTGAAAATAATCTCAATTTATTAAGTTTCATATTTAGCAAAACTAGTAATCTACATTTGTACTGTTTGTAAAAAACATATGAAATCATAATAATGAACTTAATTTAAAAAGTAAATATGTGTTTGCATACTTATAAATATTTACTTATAAATATTAAAAAAATGCAGAAAGACTTATACTAAAACACTAAGTCATTTGTATTACTGGAAAGTATTTCATTCATTGCATTTTGTATTACAAAATTTAATATGTTATGTTAATATTTTCATGTAGTATACTCTATATAGCAACTAGCATTTGAATTTCAATTACAATGATCCAATAAACGATCTAAGGAAAAAAATGACCTATTATCCTTTATATATAAATTTTAAAATAATTTTAATCATTAATGATATGTATTATTTACATATCAAAGAAAAAGAATCAGAAGCACCTCTATAACTTTTTTCTCTTACAAATATTATATAAGATTGTTAGTCTTAATTATCAGATATCTATTAATCATAGGAAACATGAAATATACATAACTTAGATACGTATATACATAATTGAAAATGGTAAAATATAATCAAAGTGCTTCTTTTTTATCATTTTTATCATGTTGCTAAGAATCATGATGTTTCCAGCTCATCAATTCATCTAACAGTCGTACTAATAAAGGATTTCCACCTAGACATTGAATCTTTTTCCTTACTTCTTTGTCCATATCTTCCAATACGGTTCTTGTGTAGGCGAAAGATCCAAACTTTTCTAGCAAGCTAACACAATATCGTTTTACCTCGTTATCCTTAGTGCGCTGTCTAAGAATATCTTTATTAAGAATGATTAAGGAATAATAATATTCAAATATATTTTAAAAATAACATCTATGAGTCAAGGATACTTAATATTTGTCTGTCCTCTGGGTGAGTCCGTAAAGCATGTATAATGGGAAAACTAAATTTTCCTTCTGAGAGATCTTCGCAATAACTTTTATTAAGGGCATACTATAAAATTTATTAATATATATCACAATATCAATTTATTCATTAGATCTAGAAACTTACCTCTTTTACACACAGGTTACAGTAATCATCTCGAATTTGGAAGTAAAGTCCTAACATACTAACTAAAGATACGTAATCTTCTTTAGAGTCAGAAAATAATTGCATTAATCTTATAGCCATATTAAAAAGCCCACCAGTTTCTATAGGAAAAAAATGAAAAAATATGTTATTGAAATCACATGAATTAATTAACATAAATTACGTAAAACTTACTTCTGATTATCATTTGTTTATACGCTGTTTCAGAGGGACATATATAATTATCTCTCCAATACAGTTCCATACCCTGACCTCTATGAAGTTCTAATAACTGCTGCAAATATACTTGCATACCCTAATATCAATTTTAATATTATTAAAATAATTTTATTAATATTAAAATCTACAACAAAGATAGGAGAATTTTTATACAGCATGTTTACCTCAGGATGATTTAAAGCAATTACTTTTTCTAAAGCGATAAATAAACCATAATTTGAAGCATTTATTGTACTTGCTACACCATAAATATTATGAGCTACAGGAATGCCCCTTCTTAAAACTGAATTATCTTGAATGTCATCAATTCTGGAAATATTAATAAATAAATATTTTGTAAATACTACAATAATCTTTTCCTTCCATTTTTAATGTAATCACGAATAAGAAAAAAATATCGAAAAAAATGGGAAGATGTTGGTTGATATTTTATATTTTCAAAATATATGTGATTCGTAAACTTACAGGAGACTGGAGGTATGAAGTAGCTGTATAATATCTTCGACAGCGTGGAATTTATCTTGCGGTATTTTTAACCAGTAATTGAAAGCTTGTATTAATTTGGCCCTGATTTGTTTCCCAGGAATTTGGAGAATATAAGTAACTGGTAGCAATAATATCTACAAAAGATTACACTTGCTTTGAAGTATTAAAACACGATTATACGCAATATGATAGTATACGAGATTCATTCTTGTCATTTTGACACATTTCTTAACCTCATTTGTCCATGATTCATAACGAAACATAATCTAACCTCATCTTCCTCCTTGTCACCGGAATGCGAATAAGGTGTCTTTTTATTTTCCTCCATAATATATTCCAGCACTTCGAGTTAGATCGTGACTATTTTACTAAATGCAATCAGTTAAGACTAACGCACACGAGAAAATCAATTGTACTGACGAACTGTCGAGCTTTCGCGTGCATAAAAGCCGATACCCCAATACTGACTGTACGCTTCGTCGTCTGCTACGCGATCACGTGTGGTGTTTGTGTACAGGACCCAGGAGTGACGTTACGTAAGTACTTGTGTATTTCATACGCATTTCAGACCTAAAAATACGTTTATTAATATTATAATTTAGTTATGAATTAAAAACTTGTTTTAGCATTTTAAAATAGTAGTATATGTAGTTCGTATAATTATTATGTACTACTTATGATATATCTGCAAAAAGTATTCGCACACCATTGCATCTACTAATAAATGTAAACTAAGCAAATCGTTACTATATTTTTTTCTCAAGGACGTTCATTTAATTCCGACAGATTATTCGTGAAAGTAATCGAAATTTCTAATTTAAAATTCTAAATCTAAAATTCTGCATACATTGTAGACGATTTTAATTTCGTCAATTATTCCAACTTTAAATAGAAAATAATATTCAATAATTGAAACGTATATCTTGCATTTTTACTTTACAAAAATTTGCAACATGTGTTATTGAATATCAGGAAGATCATTTTTGTGAAGAAAAAATATATACTTTGCCTGATTTCTCTTCTGTGCGTATAGTAAACACTAAGAATGTGACGAAATTAATGAAGTAAACTGTATACATATGGACTTTTTAACGTATATGCTCGAGTTGCAATTACGATTTGATTTAGACTCTCGTAAATAGTGGAAGATACAATTAATCAATTTGATATTTCTTTGCATCGTGATCGGAGACACATTTTACCTTACATTTCGACCGGTTATTCTTATCATTTCATTAAACTGTCTTCCTTATGTAAATTTGTCAAAAGATAAGTGTTCATATATAATAAACATCTATCAATTATTTCCACTTCATATGATTTTTCATTTATACAATATGAATTCACATACAGATAAGTAGATTCAATCGATAAAAGCTCATTTAATCGGATATTAAATAAAATTACATTCAAATAAGTAGAGTTTTCTAGATCGAATATCACTATTTCATTTTATTCATCTATCTGTCTTATCTTGTAAAAAATATTATACTTGCTAGTTGCAGAATTTACGACGAAGTATAAGTTATTATCATATTTGAACGGCCTTTTACGTGTTGGAAATATTCTTATGCCCAATAGGAACTATCCCTTGCTAGGAAATTTACATATATACCACAGCCTTTTGTATTAAAATTAACATTGATTAAATTTTACTACACAAAACTATATTGTTTATTTTATATACACTATTATATTATATTTTATATATATAAAATAACTATTATATTTTATATATATAAAATAATGTAATAATATTTATACAAGGAAAACCGAAACCTTTCCTTGGAAATTTTGGGAACATCCTCTAATACTCTAGCCTAGATTTTATCATAGCTGTAATTAAGCAATTGTTGTCATTCAATCTGATATTCTCAACGCGAGAATTTATTGTAATTTCAACAAATAAATAAAAAAAAAAAAATTCAATCTGATTGTAATTGTTCAAGATTTGTGAAAGCGAGATTGGGCTTGAGGTGACGTCACAGGATGGACGTTTTGCCTAAAGAAAGTCAGGAATGGTTGCATGGTTTTCCCGATAAATGTGGTTGTGGTGGAATACGGCCTTGGGAGCAAGCCTAGCCACGTGTGATTTTGCCACGGAGGTGCCAATATAATGGGACACAAACTCCAAGTAGAAACTGCCTAGCAACGGCGTTTGAAACTTTCTCGATGCTTTCAAACGATTATAGAAAACAAATGCCATCGTACAACGAGGAAAATTTCCACAAGGCTGGTATTTGTGCGATTGCCTTGGAGAGTGTCACATCGAGCATTTCGACAATCGTATTTTGCGCCTAAAATTAGTCTACGCTTAGCAAAGAGTTATCCCGTTGAATGTGGATTCGTTTGAACCCAAGAACATTATTAATAGCGTTCATTAAACTTATTATTCGTTAAACTTATTATTCGTAAAACATACTATTCATTAAACTTACTATTCCTTAAACTTATTAATCATTAGACTTATTATTTGTTAAACTTATTATTCGTTAAACTCTAATATTCGTTAAACTTTGTAGTAGTCTTGTATATACGTGTAAACATAATCTTGGCTTTGTGAAACAGTGGCTGATTCAAGTGAAGAGTTGTTACGCATCCAAAATTGTAACCATAACCCGACATATATATTATTACCGGAAACCCGAGATTTATATTTTTGTTTTACAAATTATTTACGTAAACATATTCCAAATTACAAAAAAACATTTTTACACAAATTTTAACTTCTTAATATTTCCAAACAAACATGTATTTCTTTAAGTCTATTTTTTGTATTTCCAACAAATACAAGAAATTCAATGAATATTTTTCGTATAAAATAAAAACAAGAAAGATATTATCTACAGAATTCTCATTTGAAGCTTGTTAAGCACAGATATTCTTCGCCTTTCACTACATATGTTACGTTCAAATTACATATGTTACATTCTCAATAAACAAGGAATTTCAATTGAGAAGTGACAAAAGTGTTAACGCGACGGCACGACGTAGTCACAATATTTACTGTAGGATTTGTATATCTTTTGCATTACAATAATTGATTGCATTTAAACTACTCATAAGCAGCACTTTTTTTCTTCTTTTGTCCTGAAAATGTGCTGATAACATTGTACATAATTGGTAGCTTATTTTTTGTACTTGTGAGGTTGAGAAAAGAGCGGTGAAGAAGCAAAGTGGAGGGGGAAGAAGCAAAGTGGAGGGGGAAGAAGCAAAGTGGAGGGGAAGAAGCAAAGTGGAGGGGAAGAAGCAAAGTGGAGGGGAAGAAGCAAAGTGGAGGGGAAGAAGCAAAGTGGAGGGGGAAGAAGCAGCGGGTTGGGACACTTCATAAAGATTTATTGCGTGTGATGACCGCTGGGAAAAACTCGCGAAATTCCCCTACAGACACTTACAGATCGTTCCCTACCTCTGAGAGCCGGCAAGGTAAGAATAGTTACCTGCAAAAGAAGCTTTATTAAACTTATTAAATTGACCATCAACCTTTATTTTACTTGTCAGCCTATTTATTTTACTGGTAAGTACTCTGTCAACTTATTATTCTAATGGCAAGTAATCTTTGCTGTTACATTCTTTCGAGAATTGATTGTAATTTCAACAAATAAAAAAAAAAAAAAAAAAATTCTTTCGAGTCCAGAGTCTTGAACAAACCTGCTCTTGTAATTATGTTAAAAAGTGTCACGATTCAAGCCATCAAAAGCTTATTGTCGTTTCTGCATAAAAAAGTGTTGTAAAATCACAAAAAATTATTGAAAAGTAAATTTTTAATACAGAGAAAATGAGTACATAAATATTTCTTTCATTATTGATATAATTTAACATCAAATTAAGGTACAAATGTAATTTTTCTCACATATTTTCTATTCAATAAATGTGTTTAAAAACACTTATCTGTTTTTATTGCTTTAAATGTACTTAAATGTGCGTTCAAGGAGATGCTGCAAATATCTAATTATTTTCAGTGTTATAATGTAAAGAAAAGCATTCAGAGAAGGGTACCCAAAATCATTTTTTTAAAACTATGTCATTTTTTATTGGAGTATTAAATCTGAAGTTTGTGCAGTATCGATTTTGTGGGCTTTTCATAAATATCGCGATTTTATAAACGGAATAGAGTTTCAACTTTGGATATTTCAGAACACAATTGTGACAGATATTCCAAATAACTCCTTAATCATGGTAGTCACGGTTTGCATTGTTTGCGCGTTAAGAATGACCTAATCACCATAACTGACCTTTCACCGTTCAATTCTCAACTGTCTTTTACCCTGAGTGTACTTATGATGTTGACAGAGATACGTGTGGCATTGTCTCTGATCACGGTAATATTATTTTTTGTTCTGAATGAACGCGTGTACAGTAACCGCGTGTGCAAACAATGACCTGATTGGAATGCATATCTGTAAGCCACGGCACTTTCATTTGCCACAATTCATTGGCTACATCAAAAAACAAATTGCAGTACTGAGTGATTTATTTTTATAAAAAATAACTATACAATAACTTACAAAAGATCTTACTTAATACATATGTACAATTTGCACCAATATATATCGCTGTTGCAACGTAATAATGACGTAATTGCAAATTTATAAATTTTAAGGTAAGTACATTACTAGTCTCAGATATATCAGGATCTAATCTCTCTTCAGTATGAAAGTTTCATAATTTTCCGAATGTTCTGGTCCACTGATGCTAGGTAAGGCTATGAGTGCAGTAGCAACAATTTATCCCGCAACAGTTTTATCGATCTCGCTCGCGTCAATCAAAAGTTCAATTTCTCCTTAATAACGAAATAGTCGCGATATTAAATGCGCGCACGTCCAAATAAACGAACGGTCCTTTCCTTAAGTGACGTTGAGTGTTACAGAAATATTCGTTATTTCTGTCGCACTCTGTGGTAATATTGACGTAAGTGTTAGTTGCATCGCAGACATTTATTCTGACCAAAATAATATATTTATTTAAAAGTAATTATAGGATGCCAACAATATTGTTTATCAACATAATAAAATATTTCCTTTGTTGTTTAATTATAAGCTTTAATAAATGAAATTAGTGTTTCCCGTCTCCTGAAAAATCACTGTTTTGCAATTGCATCACTGTTAAACTTGAACGACGATATATAAAAAGTTCTCATTATTTGAGTAATTGTTTCTTAACTAGTACATAACGTTTTCTCTGCATTCAATTATTGAATTTCATATCGTTTCTTTTCATATAATTTCTAGAATATAGTATGCTTATTTGTGCGTAAAGTTTAATGCAAATATAAATTAAAAATTTATTTGAACTCTGACTAGTTCACGACGTTCGTTTCTCTTCGGAATCCATACTTGTAATTCGTTCAACGTGTGAAACGTTCAGAAGTTTCGTTTGTTATATTATATACAACTTGACATAATTCAGGTAATTTCTTGATTAACTTAATTTCAGTGTTAACTGGTTTTGAAATACCTATATTGGTAATGAATTTATGTACAATTATTGGATTTCATTAACCAGTCATGATAACAAAATGGATTTATAAATTGTTTTGCGTATTTACAGACTGAAAGACTTGAAAAACTACATAATCGGGTCATTTATAATTACAAACCTAATTATAATATTGAACATTCATACAAATCAGTCATGTTTGACGAAATAACGCAGATATCAATTTTTTAAGAACCAAATTTTAGTATTCTGTACTTGATTCAATAAAATCTTTCGAACTGAATAATATTTATTAGCTGTACTTTAAAGCTGCACACGATTTTTATTATTTGAGAATAATTGACCAATGTCAATGGTACACACTGTACTTAATATACTATTATGAGTACATCATTTACAATTTCTCCCCGCTGAGATTGAGCACATTATAATACGAATGATCCGGGAACCTATCTAATTCGATGTAATCAGTTTCGTCGAGTAAAAGGCCTTCTGCTAAACTGACGAGTTCCCCAAAGGATGGCCTACATGCTGGATCTTTGTCCCAGCAATAATACATAATGTTATAAAGCTCTCTCTTGCAGTGTTCTGGCCTGTCTAGCCTGTAGCCCTCTTTGATTCTCCTCATTACCTACAAGAAAAGATTATATATCAGTATATCTTAATTAAATACCTATCCTAATCAAATAGCTAGTAGAAGTATTGTATACAAATATTTGAAAAGTTCTTATAGAAAACACTGCAATTGCCAAGAAACAAGTTTTTCAGGAGGAAAAAAATCCTTAAGCATTAATGTAATCCAAATTCATAAAACAGAAAAATATATCTGTAGAAAATCCTGTATGTGCCACCTATTAGCTGTAAAGAAATCTCAATATTCTATTCATTTAGATAGACGCTATAGACAAAAGCCAAGAAACAATTAATTTATTGACAGTTATATTTTTCTCTATAGAGACGACATTGTGACGCCATCTTTCAGCATTGCTAGTAACTATTTAGAACAGGAGATTGTAGTTAAATTCCATACTACAGTGTTTTTATTAGTATTGTTACAATTAGTACATTTTCCAATAAAAGTATTTCAATTTTAGTATTTTCTTACTACAGTACAATGTTTTCTACAAGCACTCTTCATTTAAGCACGATAGAAGCTCTATTATCAAAATATCGACTATCAGGATACCGATTAAAGAAAAATTTTGGGGGTAGTCCTTTCAAAAATTGAAAAATAAGAATGGAAACTAAAATTAGTAAATTCTTATATAAATTTTATATTTTTCTTTCAGAAATTGTTATATTTTTATCGTAATTTTGTTTTATATTTATGTCTTTGTTTCTTCTTATTATTAATATTAACAAGTCAGTTGAAAATTAGTATTATATTTTCATGTGAAAACAAATGAATTTATATGAAATTTATTTGAAAAATTCAATTACTCCAATAACGTGTTATGATTATATTGAAATATTGTAATATGCTAATTAAATACACTTTGATGATTATCTAATAAAACTAAGATAGAATAAAGATAAAGCGTTTCCTAAAGTGAATACTGTGTGGGATGTTTAGTACGTAAAATATTTTTAATGCTAATATTACAATTAACTTTATATTTACTTTACAGGTGAAGTATTTCCTTATAAAGGAATAATATAAAGGAATTATACAGGGTGGTTGGTAACTGGTGGTGGAAGTCGAAAATATAGAATAAAAATTTTTTTTTTTTTAATTTTTCCATCGAGACAACGATCTACAGTGAGATTCGTTATAACGAGACGTGATAAAGTGCACGCGTACCGAGCGAAAATTCAAAGTCGATTTTCTCGAAAACAAAGCCTCAAACGAAAAATTGTTATTCTATATTTTCGACTTCTTTTTTCGCGTAGAATCACCCCCTTTCCGCTTGTACCACCAGTTACCAACCCCCCTGTATAATTCTAAAATCAATATTTTGGACATTTTTTTCATTGAAATTGGTTTAATCAAAATTGTCTTGATGGACTTAAGACAAATAATTGTTGATCTTTTTCTCTCCAGTATAATACAATATTATATGTATTTACAGTGTACAGGATGAGTCATAAACGCATGCCCATACTTCAGGAGGTGAACCTACACACAGATGAAGTAATTAACATATGTCGTGTCACATGCTCAGAAGCAATAATAGGGCAGATAAAACATCCTGCATGACATAGCCATCGAAACAATAATCAGATAGTAACAGAATAACCACGTCTGATATACACCCGACGATAACCCTTGCAGAGGGATCAAACCTTAGTATAAGAACCCTTCTAAATCAGCACTCAACACCCTTTTTGTTATAACACCCTGAACCGTCGCTCTGTTGGATTCGTACAATAAATTTTACTACCATATCTAAAGTTCAAATTTTTTAACTTAGTGAAACGTTCAAACTACGACGCGAGAGGATCACCGGTGATCTGTTAATTTCGTGATTTCTGTGTCTCCTACGTGACAATCGCATACACCTTAGTTCTCGAGTTGTAGGCAGCTATTACAGCAAATGTTCGAAGAGTACGTCTCGTGCCACAACATATGCCACTATACATCTTAACATTAAGAATTCCCTATTCCATACTCGCTCGAAAATACCAAGAATTCTTCAAATAGTCTTAAATCTATTTTGTATCCGTCTTCGCGGATCATTGTTCACCTGCGTTGAATACACAATACGTTCGAAATGGCTTCAGAAACAAAAGCTTAATGGATTTAGGTCATGACGGCCATCCACCTCAGCCTATCCATCACTTCGCGAGGAAGCTGAATATTCTTACGGTAAAAGCGAAATAAGAGGAAAGCTCGCAAACATTTTCTTTAATTATTTATACCTAACTCGAAAAATATGGTGGGTAAGGCATGCGTTCATATGACGTTTTCTGCTTATCCTAGTGCGTACATTCATTCCTTAAAATATGGGCATGCATTTAACTCATCCTCTACATAATATTTTAGAACTAAATATGCATAAAAATACATGTATCGTACATTTTTTTTCACACGATTGAAACAAACGATATTTTTTCTAAACTTTTACTACAAAATGTAGACCCATTTTGGCATCATTCTCGCAATACAGAATTTAGACTTTTTTTCTCACAAAAAAAATATATAATTTATATTAGTTCCATTCGACCTATTGATAGTATATTTTATTGTAACAATTTACATGTGTCTTAATCCTCATTGAAATGAAGTATCTGTTAGGTAAATGATACATTTACACTGTACATGGGAGTGTGCATGTAAGCGTCAGAGGACGTCCAGGTCTTACTTGAGACAAAAGACTGTTGTTAGATGTTAGAAGCTTCTAGAATAGTCTGTTTGACAACAAGCGTGCGTGTAAGAAGATTATCGAGGTCTTCAGAGTGTAATATATATATATATATATATATATCGATGTTGTGTGCTAATAAAGTTATTAATTTATTATACCTTAACAGTATCAAATATTTATGCGAGTGTTTTCATCAAAAGTAAATCCACTCCTTCGATGTAATCACACCGAGCGGATTAATTGAAAAATATTTGATCTTATTGTTTAGAAATCTTTAGTTGAAAGAAAATCTTTCGAATTTTAATTCTGAAATAGCGTACCTCTGCGGCGGCTAAGCCGGGATAAGGCGTAGAACCCAGCGTTACAATTTCCCATATTAATACACCGAAACTCCATATATCCGATTTCACGGAAAAGATGTTATCGTAGAGACTCTCCGGAGCCATCCATCTGATGGGCAGCCGACCTTCGGACTTCCTTTCGTATATTTGATTAGCAGCCACATCCCTGGCAAATCCGAAGTCTGCGACTTTGCACGCATGATTCTCGTCTATCAATATATTTCTCGCGGCTAGATCTCTATGTATAATTCCTTTCGAAGCCAAATATTCCATACCTTTGGCTATCTATAATATGTAAATAGTACTTGAATATAACATTCATTAATGTTTGCCTCTGAAATGTAGTTATTGTAATTATACAAATGACCTGAGAGATCATATATTTAGTTGATTCTATTTTTTATTAAGCTATTAAGTATATACAGGGTGGTTGGTAAAACTGGCGGTACAAGCGGAAAGGGGGTGATTCTACGCGAAAAAAGAAGTCGAAAATATAGAATAAAATTTTTTTTTTAATTTTTCCATCGAGACAACGATCTACAGTGAGATCCGTTTTAACGAGTCGTGATAAAGTGCACGCGTACCGAGCGAAAATTCAAAGTCGATTTTCTCGAAAACAAAGCCTCAAACGAAAAATTTTTATTCTATATTTTCGACTTCTTTTTTTGCGTAGAATCACACCCTTTCCGCTTGTACCACCAGTTACCAACTACCCTGTATAAAACCGTTGACAAATATCTACTTTTAATAATGGATTCAGCTAACCAATTATGTTTTGTTTTGTTCTTGCACTATTAAATATAATAATATTCTCTTTCATAGAAGTTATGATAGAAATAATGTTTTTCTCTTGCTATTAGATGTATTAGTAATTGAAAAAATATATATTAGTGTTTTACTTGTATTAATCGTACTGTAACTAAAGTGAACAAACTGAGTTACAGCGTGGAATAATACAAATAGAAAATAACATATACATTTTTTAATATAATAATTATTTAAATATAATAATTTCAAATGTAATAATTATAATAATTAAATATAATACTCAGGGTGCATATTCTTTACCGGAAATGTTAGTTACACTACGGATTCGCTTTAAGATTCGAGATTTGGGAAAATTTGCGCATAAAATGATATTTGCATAACACGGTTTGAGAATTGAGGAAATCCCTGTACAGAACGGCACGCAATGAAAATTCTTAAGTGCAAGCACATCTTAAATTTGCATACGGAATTTTTGAATATTGAAATTTCAAATTTGCTTTTAGTTCGCGGAATATTAACGTTTTGCACCTCAGGGTTTCTTCGCTGTAGAGTAACAGCAACTAAAGGCTTCTCTAATAAAAAATCGATAAAATTTTTTGAAACCGATATAAGTAGAAACCATATATAAATTAACAAAGCTCAGAAGATGAAGACATTTTACCAGGAAAAGAAGGCTCTCGTTTGATAATGTTTAACAGTGATGAAGAAGAAACTGTTGCCTATGTAATATTGACATGTGATGCTTTTAATTAATTATTGATAGTTTTAATAAGCATATTTCTTTTAGTTACAAGAAGAAAGTAGTATATTTTTGTTAATTTTTTGAACACCTTATTTTTCAAAAGTTAACTGTCGTATTATACGAATGATCGTATTCTTAGAACTTAATAATGAGTTACGTATATGTAAATTTTAACCAATTGGCACGTATTACGTAGTAAGCTTTGTATGATAGATATATAAAATTTAATTTATGTATTTTAATAAGCATAGATGTTATAATTATTATTCATTTAAATAATATTTTTTATTTTTTAAAAGTATGATCAATTACTGGCTCATTTTTTACTACGTAACCAACTCTACATTTTCTTTTCTTTTCTAGTTTCTGATTTTCTATTCCATATCTCATAACATTTAGACGATTTAAAAAGCTAAAAAGTGATATGTAGTATCAGGATGTTTATGGAAAAATCTTTTTACGTATATATGAATAGTATTCAATAATATAAATTATTAAATTACCAATAATATATTATGTATATTTATTGTTACTCTTTTAATTTCCAAATCATTTTATTTTCAGTTTCTAAATACTGTAGCTACGTAACCAAATCAACATATTAGTTGACCAAAATTCAAGAACGGAAAGAAATTAATAAGCATATAACGCCATTAACGATATTTTCATTTTTATAGCTAGCATTTAAAATGATTATGTTCCTCTTATGTAGAAAAATCAAGTTTTATTGTGTCTTTATCAAATTTTTTGTACAAAATAATTCATAAAATTGGTATTTAAAGATGCATGTTATTAAAAAGTTGTCGTTTGAAGAAAAAATTATTATACACGATATTCACGATGTTCACGATATTCAGGACTAGTGCCTTTTTTTCAAATAGTAAATATTTACTAAAGGTGAAATGTGGAGAAGTTCTAATGTTTTCTATAGCAAATATGATAGCATAGGTGAACTTTTTATTCTTCCAATATTTTTTGAGAAACGAAAGTGGCCTTCAGTGTTTTAAATGGAATACTATCTACATGTTTTTTATATTTTATGAAAGAAACTGTCAAGATAAATTCAACCGTGTGGTATTAAGATCAGACAAATTTAGAAGCGAAATAATTAAATCGAACATTTCGTAATGTTATATTTATTAATATGCTGCACTCTTTGTTTATTGCAATATTGTTTCTCTGTTCGGAAACTTTCATTTCTATTTCACCCATATCGTTTATAAACAGTTTGGCAGTTTCTCCGTGTGTAGAACTTATTTATGTAATTAATAATTATATAAGGAATTTCATCCGTTAAAAAATGATTCGAGAAACGTACTCGACTTGTTCCTAGTAACAGTCCTCCCGTAATCCAAATTTATAATAAACGCATTTATAATACATATTTTCAAGTCTAGTTCTTACAGAAGGAAGATCTAGACCATTTAAAGCGCTTGTGGCCATAAAATACTCTCTTCCGTCTTTTCTATTAAAAGTTTCTTCATCATCACCTTCATTTTTTGTATCAGTATCATCGTCAGAATGTTTACTTTGTATATCTACGTCATTGAAAGCATCATCGTATTCATTTTGAATCTATATTTGAGTATCGCTTACATTCGTTAAAATTAAAACAGTTTCAGTTAAACCTTCCGATATTTCGAATATCACTTAGTTCCCAGATGATACAAACAATTGATATGATCGAATCAAATATATGCCAAACGCGACAATAATCCAATTAGTGCTCAAAATACAAAACAGTATGAGTAAATACAAAGTACAAAAGAAAATACAAATTATTTTATCTCCTAAAGCGTGAATTATAGAATTTCCTAACAGCCAGAGGAACAACAATTGAAACAATTGCAAGTCATGAATGACGCAACACGGATAAAATGTGACTTGATAAAATATTATACCTGGTAAACAAATCCAGTTAAGTCCCTGGACGTCAATCCGGGTCCACCATGATTTCTTTCTTCTCTAGATGCTCTTAGAAAGCTCTGTAGCTTTCCACCGCTTACGTATTCTAAAATCACGAACATCGGTTCGCGCTCTGTACAGCAACCTAACAATCTGACTACGTTGGGATGGGGATCCAAATTTTTCATGACTCGTAACTCTTGTGCAAGATCTAGCCGCTCTCTTTCAGTGGCATTTTCTTTCAACGTCTTCACCGCCACGATAGTTGCTCCTGATTTCCCATCAATATCTAAGGCCTCGCATTTCCACACTTGACCAAAGCAACCTTCGCCAAGGATATTAAAGACCTGTTGAACAAGATTTGAAAAATAAGGAATTTAGTTATTCCTTAGACGAAAATTGTAATATGTAAAAATGTTGTTTCGGAGATTAACTCTCAGACTGTAGATATTTATGCATTTATTGCATTTCAAGTCGTTAATAAAACCTATACAAAATTTATTAGTTTCAAAATTGTCACAGTGATTAGACGTTAATTATTATTATAGATCCCATTTCTTTAGCTGTTTCATAACAAAAAGTGGATTTGTTGCAGTCTGTTAATCGCGTAGTTTATATTTTATACATGCACGTAATTATTAGAAAATGTATTAAGATCAAAATGTATGAAAATAACTTTATATATCAGGAACATCGAAAATATAAAATACAATATATGTATTTGGGGCATCTTATGAAAAAATTAAATTTAAATGATTTTATTGTATATCTTAAATTGTAATTTGTGGAAAAATGTAAATTTGTAATCAAATAATTACCATATTTGTTTCGAAGCGAATTGTTTCTAAATTGTTATAATTACCAACCTTTAAACGATGCCGTGGAAATTCCCATTTGTCTTCTTGTTTGTTCTGTGCACTTTGATTCTCTTTTTCCCAGGGTTCATACCGATTGTTATGCGCTTTTGGCCCTCGCCATCTTTTTAAGACAAGCGATGGATCGTCTGATATATTTGAGACACTGACTGAAGCTTGTTCTTTCTACATAAACAAATATAAGAAAATTATTGTTTCGGAAAGTTCTAAAAAAATTCTATTCAATTGCTTCACTTCTTTTACAATAAATTGATCATGCATACTAAAATTTGTAAGTGTTAATGAATAAATTATTTTTTAATTATTGAAAAAGGAATTGTTAAAAGATGTATATTAAAGATAACTATATTAAATTAAAAAAATATTTGAGAGATCTATAAAATGTTATATTAAAGATTTATATTATGAAAAGTGTTTTCAATGTTTAATTATGTCATTATTTCATGCATGACCCTTTTCATAGTATTAAGATAGAACTCTGTGTAACTTTATGCTGCAATGAATAATAATATTTTACAATGCCGATAGTGTAAAATATTATTACAATAATAATACAAAACTAAGAATTTTTATAAAATTTATTTATTGTATATACTACAATTGTTTGTCAAAACGTACAATAAAAGTTATTTGAAAAAAGCATAAAAAATACTGTAGTAAAAATATAACAAAAGGATATTTGAAATAAATATAACAATTTCAGCTAAAAATCGTTAAATCTTTCTCACACTATTGCGTTTGAACGAAGCAATGCATTTATCAACTTCATTATAGATTAACTCGATTTTTGGAATTTTTATTAATGTTCAGAAGCAGACCACGAAACTCATACGATTGACAAATTTTAAGGTTTTTAAAGATCTAATATAGGATTCCTTGTTTCAACTTAGTGTGAAACATTTTCTTAAAACATTAAAAAATTGTATTAAAAAATTGTTAAAATGAGAGTAACATTCAGGAGCTACGTAAAAATTCGAGAATTGCAATAAGATAAAATTATATATTTTACTATACATCGTGAGCCTGATTTCGTGATACAAGTGAAATTTAAGGAGATTCTATGGCTCGATATAAACTAGAATCAAGAATAACAGAACTACGTTAACGCTCCGTTTTGAAGAGAATGAAGCTCGAACATGTTTTGTCAAGAATTATCTCGAATACACGTATGTTTGTATATACAGGTGGATGGTAACTGGTAGTACAAGCGGAAAAGGGGGTGATTCTACGCGAAAAAAGAAGTCAAAAATATAGAATAAACATTTTTCATTCGAGGCTTTGTTTTCGAGAAAATCGACTTTGAATTTACGCTCGGTACATGTGCACTTTATTACGTCTCGTTATAACGGATCTCACTGTAGATCGTTGTCTCGATGGAAAAATTAAAAAAAAAAAAAAATGTTTATTCTATATTTTGATTATATTTACCAAAATGATATTTGACCTTATGGTAATACATATCCAAGAAATGCCGTTGCTATAGATAGAAATAAAATTGAAACTCCAATTGATCAAACTTGAAATAATTTAAATGAATAATAAAATATGTTACGTGCAATATGTAAATATATAATAAAAAAATAAAATGATGCTCCATTTATATGAATTAATCGAATGAATCATCCTGAATTTATATCTTTTATAATATTTGAAATTCTATTAAATGCAATATTGATATTTGGACAATAGTGTATTGATTGAAAAATAATCCTGAAATAATTTGAATTATTAAAAATATTCCAAGTACTGATCCAAAATTTCATAAATAATTAATATTGATTGGTGTTGGTAAATTAATAAATGGTACCACCAGTTACCAACCATCCTGTATACTTTCTCAAAAGCGAACAGTTCAACCTAATTTTCATTTTTGTTTTATTTTGAGCCTCACAATCTTTCTAACTTGGCTGGTACTAGGAATTTAGGCTCACGGTGTGTTTCCAACGATTTCATCTACAGAACGTGTTTCCATACCGTGTCTTCTTTGGATTTCCGATTCCTGCAAAATTTGTTTCTCAGGGACCACGCACCCATACCGAGGCCCACGACGAGCACGCAGACCGCCGTGACTGGTACCAACGTCATCGCTATATCTTGGGAAGGCGGTGCCTCGGCAGGTGCAATTTTCGAGCTAAGAGGTGGCCCCTCGACCTCGTTCTCCTCCATGGGCTGTTGCGGAACACCGGTGGTGCCAGGACCGGGATCAACCTCGGACTGCTTCGCGTCTTCAGGCTGTAACTTCGTCGTTTTCGGAATACTGGGTGGCACAGCCACTGGTGACGGCGGTATCCCCAATTTACGGAATAATCCCTGTCCAGGAACTACTCCTGGTAACAATGGCGGCCGTCTTCTGCCAGCAGAACCTACAGGGCTCCTGCCGAGGAAAAATTGGAATAGAGTCGAGCCATGTCGGTCACCGAAACGTTTTCCAGTCGATTCAAACATATTGTTAACGAACTGGAGCATGAATAATGGAACGGGCTACTGGTAGTTCTCTGAAAGGTCATACGCCGTTCCTCGTGATTTATCGACGAAACTTTCTAGCAAGTTGGTTGATACTTGTAGATTCGTCCAAGTCTGTGGCTTCTCCGCTCGATCGACCACGGGACAGTTTAAGGAAAATTGTGGTGTTGGTTTGGAAGCACGATACAGATTGGTAATTCGAGGATTTGCAGCAATGAGAAAGTAGCTCTGATATTTGAAGACTTGCAATAATTAGGTTGCGTGATGTTGCAGAAAAACTGTATTTAATTAAATCATGAAATTGTGGGTCTTATGAGAAAGATTTTCATAGAACCGAAGAATTTTCATTCGATGATAAGTTGAAATATAGATAATTCTTTATAATATTGATAACAGTTTAGCTTGTAATTATGAAGTGTATTATTATCACCTTAATTTTTCAATTGATAAATGTTCGATTGCAATCTAGTGAAACAAGACTACAATCGATGATGAAAGCCGCAAATGAAGAACAATTTTTAAATTCAAGTTTATCTTTCTATTTGATTTTGAAATACTGTGCTGCGTTCTCAAACATTTAAAAGTATCAGTAACTTCTAAACTATGTATACAGATTAATATTAATTAAACTAAAGCAACTTAACAACTTAGATTAATATTATTCGTTTCTTAAAACACGTTGTGGGCAGTTATTTAAAAGTTATTTAAAAGACTGTTCAAATGACATATCTTCGAATCCATCAGATTATTTTTTTCTTCGATTATTTCACTTTAAAATAATTGTTTTTAATCATTTCATAACGTAATAGTCAGAAGATCAATAAAGATGTGCATCTGATCTGCATCTAAATTGTATTTATTAAAAGGAAAAGAATTGTGTAGGTTTTATATTCAAAAATGCAAAATTATATTTCTAGGAATATTAGTTGACTATATTAAATTTTGGAAAATGGATTGAATTACTGGAAAATGGAGCTGATCCTCATTGCAACAATTACTTTAACCGAGGAAATTATAACGCAGGAACTCTGCACAATTTGAAATATTTTAAGATATTATGTTCTACTATAGTTTTTGTTTCCACTTATAATACGTTTTTACAAATTTAAAGAATGATTTTCTTTAATTTACAGCTGTGATTTTAAAAAAGAACAACTAATTTAAATTCATACGATATATACAGGGTGGTTGGTAACTGGTGGTACAAGCGGAAAGGGGGTGATTCTACGCGAAAAAAGAAGTCGAAAATATAAAATAAAAATTTCTCGTTCGAGGCTTTGTTTTCGAGAAAATCGACTTTGAATTTTCGCTCGGTACGCGTGCACTTTATCACGTCTCGTTATAACGGATTTCACTTGTAGATCGTTGTCTCGATGGAAAAATTAAAAAAAAAAAATTTTATTCTATATTTTCGATTTCTTTTTTCGCGTAGAATCACCCCCTTTCCGCTTGTACCACCAGTTACCAACCACCCTGTATATGTAAGAGTTAGGTACTGATGTTGATTACTAAAACCTATAGCCTGTGTGAAAATTTCATATTTTAAATTACGAGTATAATTTACGAAATAAAGACAATTGTATTTTATAATCTTAACCATTCTCATTTTTCATCATACACAAATACGTTTAGCAACATCAATAAATGTTTTTCTATCTTTGTAACTTGCTATCTAACAGTAGACATCTATAAAATTTTATGTATTTCCGACTTGCTATGTTATATAATTATTCATTTCAATAAATTATTGAAATTTTGTACACTTAGAAATCGATATTTTCTAATAACTGGTCATAGCTTTCTCGTCAAATTATTCAAAGTAGACTTAGTCACATAGCTATAAATTTTCATTAGAATTCTATATTCTCAAGCCGGTATGTTCAATATTACAGTACAACATAAAAAGCAAACGCATTACTGGCATCATCGAATAGTGTTAGTCAGAATAAGACGACAAACATCTAGTACGAGAATAGGCTCCCGTAACTGCCAATATAAATATCTTAAAACTCCTCCAAAGAACTGTGAGAAAACTTTAGAAAATCGTCATGAACGTTTCTTAACGTTCATAAGAACGTTTCATAAGAAATATATTATCCTCAGTATTAATAAAAATGCAATTCTGTTCATAAAGGATAAAATTATGTAGCAATTAAAGATAATTGCAACTTTGTTTGGACACCATATCTAGCTATTTCTGAGAAGAAGTAGACAGGCCAAGAAAAAGAAGCGATTACTGTTTCATTAACACTGAATTCTACGACAAATTCCATTAACTGGCTTTGAATACATTACAAAAATAACGTGATGTTTTCTCGAATAATGAATGTAAAGATTCTGTAATACTGCATACGATACAAATTAATGAAGGATTTCTCAACAGAAATATAATTACTGCTAATATTCAATCCAGTACAAATAGCGTAACATAAATTCAAAATAGGTTTACACTCTAAAATTGATCTTTCAATTTGTAATGTGTGTACTTGACAAATAATCGTGATGGATCTACAGCGGCAACAATATAAATAGGAACATTTTATTTTCGTAACTCATGTAAAATTCTCAGTTAATCTGTTTTAGGTTTGAAGGATGTCTGGATCAGTGGCTGAAAATATATGAAAAAATGATATACAGAACGATCGAAACTATGAAAATCATAAAAATATTTCCTTTTTAAAGTGAATGCATTTGAAGGTTTATATTACTGCCAGGTATCGCTTTTCTTTAAAAATATTTCTGGATATTGCCCAAAATATCGACAGAGATGATCGTTATATGAATTCTTTGTAAAAAAAGACGCTGAAAATGGCCTAAAAATAGAAATCTTAAAGTAGAACAACCGTTTGAACTGCTGCAAATATATCGAGATTCAATCTACATTCAAAATTAACGAGAACAAAAATCTCAACGATCATAAACAAATATTAAAAATATTCTCCTTTCTGAGAGACTCAAAATTCTAAAATAAAATCTAACTCCCTACAACATACTCGTCCCAAAGTATCGTCAATAATAATAAATTTTGTGTAATTCATGCAACTTTGAAGATTATTTTTAAAGAAGAAAAAAAAAAAAGAGAAAAAATTCCAAGAATAAAAAATCAAACAGCAAAGTTTTCAAACGATAGAAGGATTCGTTTGTTATATCACTTCTGCGGATAGAAGCGACGTTCTGAGTGAGTGATCGTGAGTGACATCGAAGATCGGAATCGGTTCATCAATCGATGCGCAAACAATTTTGTCCTCGACGAAGAACCTACCTGGTCCAGTCGGGTTCCTTGGGACCCGAAGTGTTCTTGATAGTGACGTAGACTTCGGTCTTTGTCGTGAGCTGACCGTCGGAGACGGTCACGTAAAGGAACAGGTTCTGCCCTCCCTGGAAAGAAGAAACAAGAAACGTCGTTCAATCCCTCAATGTCGACCATACGCAGCTTGTGTTACGTTCTCATCGTCTCGGACAGGGAAAAAAGCTGACCGTGCGTACTTTGCCCTCGTCTAACGACGAGATCTTGACCACTTAAATGCACCACCATGACATTGCGTGGTACCATACCATGACTTCTGATTAGGCGATGATTATAAAAAATACGATCACAATAAAACTTTATTCATCTAAACTTCATTTATAGAAACAAAATTTTA
Organism: Bombus huntii; assembly: GCF_024542735.1. Classification (NCBI taxonomy): domain Eukaryota; kingdom Metazoa; phylum Arthropoda; class Insecta; order Hymenoptera; family Apidae; genus Bombus; species Bombus huntii. The sequence goes on from NC_066238.1 coordinate 25,397,583, forward strand.
GTATCTAGTCATCTGAACTTTTGTCAATTGAATTCATTTATCTGAACGCCAACTCCTATTATTATCGTATTATTTATTATTCTATTTTATTCGATTCCACATAAAGAAATAAGTCGGAAATATAGACATTTTTTCATAGAACACTTTGTTTTTTAAAAAATTCTATTTGAAAGTTTATCAAGCACGCATGTATCAGATACATGTAATCTTAACTAAACATGTGCAACTTCTAATTTCTTTATAATAAAGCCTTAAACGAAAAAATTGTTTTCTATTTTCACGTGTAAAATAACTTGCTGCTGTTTACTTAGGCGACTCAATCGATAATTAGCCGTGGTGATAAATATTGAATAAATTTCCAAATTTGGATTTGTTGGAAAAAATTGTATTCGACTTATTTTTGTGCGTAGAACCCCTTGCCGATTTTGTCATAATTTTTAGGACACTCTGTATGAACGAAAAATCACTAGTAAAGAGGAAAATCAATGAGCACCTATTAGATAAACTCTAGTTGCATTAGGAAAATTGATTAATAAAGAATATAAATTTATAAAATAGACAAAAATAGTAATATAATAAAAATACAAAAATATAAACATGATAGTCAAATAAATTATTGATTTGTATAATTAGTCTCTGTTTTATCTCTCTTCCTCTGCTTAACACCACATAGATCTTAAAAAAGGTTAGTGATTTCAAACTTTTTATTGGAAATTAAATATTGTATTTATTATTATATATCTTTTTAATTTTAGTCTGGCATCTGTGTAGTTTGTTTCATAGCTAGCTGTAAATATTTCAAAAATAATACCGGCGGATATTTCTTATTCATTTTTTGAAGTTACGCTGAAGTTAAGTTCTTTATAGCTTTTAGACGATTTTCAATTTCAAGAAATAAAAAGATGTCGCGACAGCTGAAATCTGGGGAATAAGATTAGGGCATCACTACGATTTTTTTTGTAGTTAAAAGTCTATTGATTTTTAGGAATTATGCTGTTTAAAATATATATGATTTAAATACAATACAATATACTTTTGGATTTTTCCTGGTTAAATATTCTTATTGACGTAAAATAAATTTTATCCGTGTATACTGGCTATAATACATATATTACTAAGGACTCACGAAACATTAATTTTTCATCATTTGAGACTTTCTTTCATTTAATTCCAAATTTCTAAAAATTTGCAAAAAATCACCAAACACGGAATATATTAATTTTTTATTATCCAAACAGGTATAAAATTTGTTACAGAAACGGTACGTGCCAACATCTTCTACTTTTATATTTAAGCATTAATTAGATTATTTTTATCAATCAAATAGATTAATTAAATATTATTTGAAAAAATATTAAGAAATATTAATATTGTTTCATTCGTTATATTTCACCGACATTTAAAGCCGGTTAAGTCAGTTAAAGTCGAAAGCAAAAAGCGTTTTACAAACAAAATTACATTTTATCTACAAAATTACTGTATTTGTTATTCACGGGCAATGTTATTCTTTACCGAATTAAATCGCCAAATTTTCAATGACAACAAGAAAACACTATTTACGAATAATGATGTAAAATTTTATCCAATAATTAAACAATATTTACTTAGGATGAAATGGGCTGTTCATATATAAGAAAGCAGAGTAAAAGGGCCTAAAAATGGTAGTGTGTTTACAAACACGAAAATTATTAAGATGGATTAAAAGTGACACTCACTTTGCCTTTGAGCGTTTCATTAACGTAGATAATGCCGGTGCTATTGTCGATGAAGAAAGGAAGCGGCGGTTGCGGACTGTCATTTCCGTTGTAGTTGTGTCCAAGAGGTTCCAAGCCATAAGTTAGCTGATCTTGTTCGTTGTCTTCCGCACGGGCTCTAGTCACCACACTTCCTACTGGTTCTGTATCCAGAAGCACCAAATTTCGATCTATCCACATTACAGGAGGTGTGTTGTCGCTGAACTGACTTTCTACAATGCAAATTACCATAATTGCAAGGTGAGTGTTGTTCGTTTCTACCTATCGAACAATATCAGGATGGAATTGCATTAACACGTTTGAAACAGATAATATAGCATATTTGTATGTATGTCATACGATATCTCGCCGATGACATGCGATAACACATGTACCTCATGATGAATATTTTTAGTCAATTGTCAAACACCGGTCAGAAGAACAATGGTTGTAAAGATAAGATAGGTTTATGTTTCGAAGAGACTTTCAAGAACTATTATAAAGATTATTTATGATCTATATTACTTCAAACAATTTTTTTTATTTTGCTATATGTATAAATATATCTTTATATTATAGTAAAATTTGTATATCGTGTGTGTTTGTTTGTTCTGACTTACAAGTGTAAATAATGTTTATACCTATTATATACATTTTATATAATTTTCTCATTTTTGAAATAATTAAATTAATAAAATAATAACCTTTTGGGTGTTTATCTTTTAGAAATTTTCACTAAAACGTTATGTTACTCATACTACCTATATATAGTATGTCACATAGTCATCCGATATTAAAATTATTACGAACGCCCACTGACATACCGTGTATGTCATGATGTATTTTTAAATAAGAATTGTCTAAAATGTGATTTTTTTTTATTCCTACATTGATTAGTTTCGCCAATTTTTTACTATACATGCAAAAAAAGTTTTCGGTCATTGTAAAGAATTTAAGATGTTAAGATGAAATCCGTTAAATTAATTAAAGTATTGATTACGTATTTGTTACGAATTAATTGCTTGTAAGGGCAATGAAGCTCTTTTTTTATGGTTTTATAATAATCATATGAAAGCACTACTAAATGATACGATATGATACGAGAGCGCTATAGTGAACACAATGATGTACAAATACTTTTTGTAGCCGCTGTATTTTACATATTCTCTATTTTTAGTATATACGTCGGGTTAACATTAGAATTTAGGGCGCGTAACGATTCTTCGTTTGAATTAGCCATCGTTTTGCGGAGCAGAGATTATATTTACACGAATATACAAAACTTTTACAAAGTGTAATGAATATTGAGTTTAACGAATAATAAGTTTGACGAATAATAAGTTTAACGAATAATATGTTTTACAAATAATAAGTTTAACGAATAATAAGATTAAGGAATAATATGTTTTACAAATAATAAGTTTAACGAATAATAAGATTAAGGAATAATATGTTTTACGAATAATAAGTTTAACGAATAAATAGTTTGACGAATGATAAGTTTAACGACTAATAAGATTAACGAATAATATGTTTTTACGAATAATAAGTTTAATGAACGCTATTAATAATGTTCTTGGGTTCCAACGAATCCACGGCCAACGGGATAACTCTTTACTATGCGTATAATAATTTACGGCACAAAATACGATTGCTGAGACGCTCGGTATAAACTGCCCGATGTGTCACTCTCCAAGGCGATCGCACGAATAATAAACTGATGGAAATCTTCCTCGCTGTACGATTGCATTTGTTTGTTATACAGGGTGGTTGGTAATTGGTGGTACAAGCGGAAAGGGGGTGATTCTACGCGAAAAAAGAAGTCGAAAATATAGAATAAAATTTTTTTCTAATTTTTTTTTTTTTAATTTTTCCATCGAAACAACGATCTACAGTGAGATCCGTTGTAACGAGACGTGATAAAGTGCACGCGTACCGAGCGAAAATTCAAAGTCGATTTTCTCGAAAACAAAGCCTCAAACGAAAAATTGTTATTCTATATTTTTGACTTCTTTTTTCACGTAGAACCACCCCATTTCCGCTTGTACCACCATTTACCAACCACCCTGTATATATCGTATGAATTTAAATTAGTTGTTCTTTTTTAAAATCACAGCTGTAAATTAAAGAAAATCATTCTTTAAATTTGTACCAACGTATTATAAGTAGAAACAAAAACTATAGTAGAACATAGTATCTTAAAATATCAAGATGCAGTATTTCACTTACTAGTAATACATAAAGTGATATTAGTTAGGTTGTTAATTTATTTTTATGTTTGATCATTGATTATTGATTGAATGTAGTTATTAAAATCAAAATAAAACTGCATTAAGGTAGAATTCGTTGAATGAAATATTGATTACGTGTTAGATTGGTTGGAAAATTTAATGGTTAAGTTGTTGATTATTAAAGATAATTATATTTGATGTATATGAATTTGATTAATTTATATTGTACACATGTTTATAATATGATTACCTGAAAATAGGTTAACTTCGAAGTTAAAAGAGTTGAAAGTAGAAAACAAATGTATGTACACGGCGACAAAAATGACTTGTCACCAGCATCGTAACGTTATTCTCCAGATGGGTGAAGATCTACGGAAAAAAGTAACCGCGAAGGATATAGCCGAATAAGCATGATAAAATTGTCTCCAAAGCAATTTGATCTGGGTGCATATCATTCAATAGACCTCTCGAAGAAAACGCTTTCCGGAAAGTGTCAAGCTGCTATCCTTACAGTAACGGTAGTTATAGGGCAAAACACAATTTACAGTTTAAACTCCATTTCTTTTGCTCTACTTAATGAAAAATTATTAAAAAAGTCAGAGATGTTGTACACAGTGGCGTACATGTCTATAAATGTTTCCAAAATTTGTAGTTGAAAAATCGATTTTCTAGAGGTTCGGAAAATTGTATTTGTCTATATTATTGCCTTAGTTTTTGCTGTGACTATATTAATGTTTTTATAGTTTTAGTAGCTTAGATTATTAAATTATTCTCTTCAGATTTCTTAGAGAAGTGCATCAGAGTCAAAAACTCGTAAACCGATTTTTCCTAATTTTCCGTACATAACAGAGTGGCATATTCTCATAGTCGAGATACTTTATATATTAAACAGCCATTATACTTTACACAGTGTTTGTTACACTAGTTTATGCACAGTGTATACACATGTACACAGTTCCAAATATTTTCGAATGTATTAAATGATATAAAATTTTAACCATTTTTCTAATATCGACAAAAGCGTTCAATGTGCATTTATACATATCAGATATATGATATGTATCTTTTATTTTCGTAACTCTTATAGCGGTTTGGATGCACAATCCATTTCCCATCCAGAGGAATTTTTTATGTATGTACATCTTTCCTTCGAACTCGATTAGTTCGTACAGAACGAAATGGCTTTCCACTTGAGCTCTAATTAACTTCAGATTTACTGAACGATAATGAGAGAGAGCCGCGGGTGGTTTGAGAGATCGACCTTGATATGCATTCCTTCCTGGATTTCGAGTCCATATTGTCAAGTAGAGTGTAACCTTTCATTTTGCTGCAAGAGCCTGAAGTCTCGAGATTTTTCGTGCTTTTTCAACAGATATAACGATTCTAGTGATTGAAATATTCTCTCGAATTATCAGCTATAATACTCGTATTTTATGACAACTGGCCTTTTTAAAGGTTTTATGCTGTTATATCGCAGTAGGTCGTTTTTAAAATAAATTGCTAGCAAAAGCTAATTGGCGAATGTTGTTTTCAAAAGCTACTCACGTTTTACCTTCGTTCTCTCTTTCTTCCTTTTCTTCTTTTTTCGTGATTGGTACCTTTCACTTTGTTTCACGCGTTTACAGAAAATTCAGTGCAACTGCATGTACTGATTTAAAATATTTACACATATAAATATTAAACAAATATTTTTAAATATTTATTATTTATTTATTTTCATTTATTTATATACTATTATATATTATTATTACGTTATTATTTCTATTATTACATATATTATTTATATATCATTACTTTACATATTAGGTTGTCCGGAAAGTGTCTTTCTTTCGCAAACGTTTTTTTACAACAATGCACCTTCATACAAACGTGAAACCAAGTCTGTGAATTGCCGCGGTGTTTATCTCAACAGAACAAAATGGATCGTACGTAATTCGACAAAAACGAAAGAAACTTTCCGGGCAACTTAATACTATTATTTATTTCCATTTCTAAAATTATTCAAAATGAGAATAATTTACATTCATGTTTACATGTATTTAAATATATAAGTAAGAACATTCATAATTATAGTTTTCATAATAAACCATTCAATTCACTGTTGTGATAACATTCTTTATCTCTTTTATTTCTTTTTGTAAATACAATCTATTTCTTATTATCTATATGTATTTTATTGTTATAGCATTTCTTCATCTCAACTTCAGTATCAAATTTTTCTAGGAAATAAAGAACATCTTTGTTAAAAAATCAAAAACAAATTCCCCAAATTTGACATGATAATTTATATCAGAAAAACATAGTATGGAAAATTATGTTCGTATGAATAGAAGGAAAAGCTAAGATTTGTATGTTTCACTGCAAAATAAAAATATTTATTTCAGAATGTGTTCAGAATGTGCATCGTTAACCTCAATTTTGGAGGTGGCAAATGTATGATTTCTCTATATTTTTAAATACTTCTGTAGTAATTGATGTACATCTGTGTATGTTTTCTGATGTTGTGAGTGTATCATTATAGATTTTATTTTTTTAAGTATCAAGTAGCGTAAGTCCGACAATCGCGCTGGCCAACAAATTCTTGCATACGTCATATTCAACGATCGGCGAACATTCTGTTTATAAACATTAAGGACAATTATACGATGCATTGTTCCAATGAAATTGAGATTTCAACAAATCTTTCATGATTTCAGGATTTTCAAACATTTCATGATTTTCTCGTTGAAAGTCACGCGAAGGTCAACATATTGCACATCGTCCAATTTGTTTTTTTTATGAGTTATAAGACTGTTGTAACGAAAATATGTAGTCTCATTTAAAGGTACTTCGATGATCTTGAAATTTCGAAAAAGTAACCTTGAGAAAAATTTTTTTGCCTATCACTTTTGTCCCTTCGAATCGAATATTCTCTTCCTCTGATATCTCTTCCCATCGTAAAAAATAAGTGAGACATTTAAGATGGTCAAGTTAAATGAAATAACCTGTATATAGAAAAATTTCTAATAATAAATTACATAAAAACAGTTGCTCTACTCTTTGTTGCAAATGAATGAGAGTGCAATCAGATATGTAAACGAATCTCATTTTGCAGCTGAGAGGTAAAATTAATAAACTATGATATAATTAAACAGAAAAAAATAAAAACTGTCGCTTATTTATAAATTAAGTATATAGATTCAGTTACATATATTTTGAAATTGTAATACCATAAGTTGCAAGATTATTGCTTGCATCAATTAAACAATTATGTGACAAATATACATAAATATAGTGGTTCTTATTTAGAAAGAAATTACATAATACTCGTAATATGTTTCTTAATTACGAGACATTTTTTCGTAAATAGGATATTATAAAAGATTTGTTGCCAAAAAAATATTACAGACTTCGAAAAGCGCTAAAAAGTATGAAATAATTTTTATTTCATTTGTATTTTATCTACGCACATATGCAACAACGGTTAGACTACGCATTTAGTTACAAAACAGCATACTAAATAAATTGAAACTACACATTTATATATATATGTCGGAGATGTAGGGACATCGGGCCTTTCTTTTGGAATTTTGGGAAGATCCCCGATACTTTGGTCTAAACTATTTATTGTAGCTGTAATTAAATAATAGAACTTAGAAGTAGTAGTTGTGATACGATCTGATTATGTTTGCCCGAGATTTGCGACAGTGGGCTTGGGGTCAAGGTGACACAACTGGTCGCCAAACGTAGCCACGGTCACGGGATGAACGTTTTTATTTAACAGTAGAAGTACCAATATTGAAGGACACACGCTGTATTAACAAACAAGCCCCGGGCAGGAGCAATGACGGCTCTACGCGGGTCTGCCTAATAACGGCGCCTGGAATTTTGTCGATAACCCTGGTCAATATGCAATTGACAAATGCGATCGTATCAGTCTTTTATTCTTGTGATCACCTTGGAGAGTTTACACACATCGTCTTATCAGTCAGTCAGAAAGATACCGAGCGTCACAGCTAACGTCACTTTGTTTTTCAAAATATATTCTATTGAAGAAAGAGTTTTCCCCGTTGACCGTGGATTCGTTGTTGAATCTAAGTACATTGTCTTTACATTAAGAGTGTCTAATTACCACGATTAATTATTAAACCCTGTTAAACCAACACTTGTACATACAATTGTAAATATAATCTCCATTGAACAACTACGATGGCTTGTCCTAATGAAGATACGCAACGCGCCCCAAAGACTAACGCTAACCCGACATACCCGACATGTATATTATTCAAATTTCAACAAATGTACTTTAATTGCTTAACCCCTTAACCTACGATTTACGTTTGAGAATGCCCGTAATATTTATGTTTGACCCGATCATCGTACTACGGGCTATGCCCGTAGTTGTAGGTTAAGGAGTTAAATTATTATTATTATAATAAATAAATAATATTATTATAATACAAAATCACCAAGAACGTGTTTTAATAGTGGCCAAATTGAAAAACGTGGTTTGTATCCGTACGGATACAAATTACGCTCAATGTATTAATAGTGTACAGGATAATGCTATTACACATACAATAAGCTTGTTACTATTAATTTGAGATGCAATCATTACAATGACTAATGTTATACAATTAGAAATGGAATTGGACCATATATTAGTAATATTTTTAATTTTTCGCCGCCTCTCAAGAAGATTGCAATATAGTTAGTATGCTGTTTAGTAACTAAATGAGCAATCTAACCGTTGTTGCATATGTGCGTAGATAAAATACAAATAAAAGTAGAAATTATTTCATACGCTTTAGCGCTTTTCAAAGTCAGTAATATTTTTTTGGCAAAAAATCTTTTATTTCACATTTTCTAATAAAGCGATCAATATTACAGGACCAACGTAATATCGTTTTCATCGTCATTAGTAAGACGATAATTTATTTCTATCTATTTATTATTTATTCCAATTTTTAGTTCTCATTAATGAATAAATAATTGTATGGATTGCCCAGCCCCATATACGAATAAGCAGTAAACCTATACTGTGCCATCAATATTATACTTTGAACAGTGATGAGAATATATATAACTTATGTCGCAACGAAAGTAGAGTTATGCCCAAAAACGAATCCGCAGAACAATGTTTTCTGCGACGAAAACACGAGTTGAAGTCTATATTGAGAATCATCTCGATATCAGCTCAGCAACTGCAGAACGCTCATTGAGCGCACATAAATGAAATTGGTAAAGAACAAATTCCTTGCAATAACGCTAGTTAACGATGAGCAAATTGGAGAAATTTTGCAAATCGATTGATCGACTACCTAGAAGATGTAAATGGTTTCATTCTGAGAACTCAAACGAATCCTGAGTAATTAATGAACATACATAAAGATTGCATTTCTACAACGGTATAAATATAGAAAAATAGCTTATAAATATAAAAGAATGTTGTAACTAGACAGTGGAAGAACATACACTGTGAAATACAAAAGGAATCATTTTTATTGGTCAAACCATTCCAAAGAAATCGATGAACACACAGGAAATCGATTCACAAAATTATTAGTTTAAAAAAAAAAAAAAAACATAATTTACAATGATCAAATCGAAAAATTTTTTCTAGTACAACCAACGGGAGAACGCGTCCAACAAGATGCGAGAAGAATCATTCCGATTAGTCATACATACATAAAAAAAAGAGAAAAATGAAAAAAGTTCTGGAGTCGGTATAGAAATAACGTAATTTTAAGAAGACCTAATCGACTTGTAGCACTTAATTCAAAATAAATTGCTCCGTTGATACCAACTTAATTTGTTTGATTTTTTACAAGGCATATACTTTAATGAATTTTATATATATCTCCTTTCATTTATATTAGTATTCGCTTATATTTAAATTAGCTATATTTGTATGATTCTTATCTTATTTTATTGTTAATAATAATTGATAATAATAATTCTATAAAAAATATAACAATGATAAAAATTTAAAATAATTAAGAATGAAAAAAGAAGTCTATTAATGTAAAAAGTAATTAAGGAAATTTTACAATTGCTACTTTTTTTAAACTACGACACTTTTCCAAGAGTGTAAAAGCTCAACTTGATTTTAATAAGATCAGTTGCTGAGCTGTAAATAATAATCAATTAAAAAATATCTACTATACAGTATGCCTGTTAAGTATATACGCGCTATTACTTCCCCAAATGTTAAAAAAGTAAATAAATTTATATAAAATATATTTTTGGATCTTTAGTAGCAAAAAACATAACTAATCTCACTTATTTGAAATAACATATTTCAATTTCTCTGTAATTTCAAAAGATACGAAAATTGTTAAGAGTAACAAGAAAATGCAGTGATTCATTCTGTCTAACAAGATGATCAAAGCACAACATACAGAACAGTCGCATAACTCGGCATTACTTCATCGAATGTGTGTATAAATTTAAATCAATCCCTCACTCTTTGAACAACATACGATCTATTATCCCGGGTCAGGGCTCTCTCTTGGTTCAGAGCTGTCAATTGAAATCTCGAATCGCAAATAAGAGTAGCAATATACCGATACTCCGTGCAACGGGATCTTATGCTACCGAGAATCCTAGCACGATGAATGATCATTCGTTATATCGTAGCATCATGGTATCGAACGAAGGACGCTCGACCTCTTACACCAAAGGTTTAACAAATAACGTAATTTATGTGTTCGACGTTGTAAAATTAGCAGCAGTTTATTAGGAATTAAAAGAATCACAACTTTTATTCGATTAAGAGCAGCACGATGTTTGACTGCCAGAACTAAATTACGGATTTCTGTAAATTTGTGGGAAACTTAAAGGTCCATAAATATATATGCAAATACATATACAGGGTGGTTGTGTCACGACCCGCGCTGCGCACGCGCCGTAACGTAGATTAAAACTACCAATAGCGCGAGTGAGCGTTCCAATTTGAAATTTAAATAAATTTTAACAATTTGTATAGAAACCAAATTTGAGCCTCACAACCCCCACGGAATAACCCGTCATATGACGACCCCTCCACGGTAGACCTAAATATAAATAAGCGTAGCGACATAGAAGAAGAGAGATAATTCCTTAGTTCAGAGTAGTTAATTCCTCAGTTTTGTGTGATTAGTTCCTCAGTTCTTGGTGATTAATTCCTTGGTTCTTGGCGATCAGTTCCCCAATTCTTGGCAAGTAATTTCTTTGTTCATAGCGATTAATTCTCAATTCCTTTAGCTCTTAATTTCTCAGTTCCTTTGCCTTTCAATTCTTTAGTTCCTTAGCTTTTCAGCTCTTAGTTCCTCTAGCTCTTAGTTTTTGCTCTCAGTTCTTAAGTTCTTTAGTCCTTTAGTTCTTTAGTTCTTTGTTTCATTAGTTCCCAGTTCTTGTCAGTCTTGTTGATCGACGTGTTTGCATTTGTCAATTTGTAAATTATTGAAAATCTATCAAATTAAAATCTTGTAATTAATAAGAGTGAAAACGTATTGCGAACGATTGTAACTTCGAGTATTTGAAATTTCAACGACAATTCTGTCAATATCCAATTAGAATACAAATAAACATTTATTGTGAAGAATATTTGTCTAATAATATAATAGGATTAAGCGAACATTTATTTTCACCAACTTTAATCCTCTCCGGTGCCAGTACTCCTGCGCGTAGCAGGTTAGCCGAAACGTGGAGTTTAATTGCCAATCGCATTAAACGACAGACAACGCTACAATTTAATCTGAATTCAAAAATTAACGACAACACAACCAAAACGAGCCAAACAAAACGTAACAGTTGGTAACTGGTGGTACAAGCGCAAAGGAGGTGATTCTACGCGAAAAAAGAAGTCGAAAATATAGAATACAAATTTTTTTTAATTTAAAAAAATTTTTTTTTTCTTTTAATTTTTCCATCGAGACAACGATCTACAGTGAGATCCGTTATAACGAGACGTGATAAAGTGCACGCGTACCGAGCGAAAATTCAAAATCGATTTTCTCGAAAACAAAGCCTCAAACGACAAATTTTTATTCTATATTTTCGATTTCCTTTTTCGCGTAGAATCACCCCCCTTCCCGCTTGTACCACCAGTTACCAGCCAACCTGTATACAAGATATATCAGCTGAATGTCTTATTTAACGTTGCACAAAAAGATTTTTCATTAAGCATTTTTAGGCACAAATACCTCGTATAGAGAATAAAAGAAACTCTGATTTGTATATAAAAAGCTTCTTGTCACTATTACGCATATATTATTTGCGCGTATGCGTGTGTTTGATATCCATGACACTGTACTTATGACACCGCCGAATTAACTTTGGGCAATTGATCGATTGAGGAAGAGTAGTGGCTGAATACACGATGATTAATCATTGATACCAAGGATTGTACTTCTCGGAACGACGAGAATGTTTCGAGAATGATTGCTACGAATGATTATACGATACGATACGACTGCTGCGACGCGATGTACGAATGATCGCCACGAATGGTTAACGACACGCTACTGCGCGAATGTTTGTTGATGCTGTTTGCAATTGAAAGACCTGCACGAAATTGTTCACAATTGTTCACTAACTAAAACGATACTTGACTCTATGAATGATTACAGAAATCATTCACAGACGCCGTGACTAATTACTAATTACGAAAGATACACACTGACTGACTGCTGTCCGATGCGTTTGTTTATAGATATTAGATATTTAACCTTTTTAACTTCTTTAATTCATCACTCTTCCCATTGTAGTGCAGTAGCAGGACTTTTACTGTGCATTTTATCTACAATAATATTTAAATTCAATATTTATACTGCATTAATCCAAGATTCTTATATCATTTCCTACATAAATTTATCCGAAGTATAAGAGAAGTCAGCTTCTTTCAACTTCTTATAAGTTAAAGTTTCATAAGTCTTAGGTTTTAATATATTCTAATTTTTTCATTTATAATTAAAATTTACGATCTATTGTACATGAAGAATTTTAACTAAATTGTTAAATATGCTATGGATACTATAGTGCACAATACTGGAAATATCATAAATTAAAAGTAATATTTCATTAGTCAAGTTTAATTAAACACAAATTAAAAATTGAGTCCTATATCAACGATTTTTGTTGCATTAAAGATTTATGCAACGACATTGAGATTATCTTATCCAGAAGTTTGACATTACTTCCAACGCTGTATTCGTAGATTATGAAAGGGAGTAAAATAAAAGATTACATACATAGGTTATTATTTTTTATCTTTACTAAATTTATTAACAGATTTTTCTAGTATACCATTCTATAACAAATTGGTCAGCTCTTGGCCCTAATGTTAGCAATTTATTAAGATTCAAATACAATGTAGCTTATATAAAATTAGAGGAGGTTCAACTCATCATTTTTCTGACCCCCAATATGCTTAGAAATAAGGACCTTTAAATGTAAGTTTTACCTACTTTCTCAAAAACTATTTGTTTCTCTTACTCTCTTTCTTATTTTTAGAGATATTTGTCCTTTCAGTAAATAATTATAAAATTTTCCAATCGAAATTATTTTAATGCAATGTGAAACCGATAACAGTAGTTTACCTCCATAATATTTATAACTTTTAGCTAGATAAAATTAAATATAAGATTCGAAAATTAATGCTTTTGTATCGTGAATTGAATTATCGAACCCACCACTTTACACCAACAGAAAATATTTAAATGAAAATAATTACCAATTGAGATAAGTACGTTCTTACGTGCTACGTTAGTCACTTCCGACTTATTAAAAGTCAAAAGACGTGTCGCTACGTTATCAGTCGCGAAAGTGTTAGGTTGCTACCAGAACAGAATATTTCGTATGTTCGTCACAATAGAAAGTTGTGACAATTTATTTACAATCGTACGAGTACACAATCAGATCAGATACCGTGATATTAAATATACAAACATGATAAAAATAGAAAGTGTATCTCTCATGTTCATGCATCGCGAGACAGTTTATTATCACAAAAATAGCCAGCTTTTTGTAAGCTGATTTTATTTTCGTTTCGTTGATTTTTCTCGAACTTCTATTTCTGTAGACTTTTGGATCGTATTTCATTTGACATGTTTCACGTTACATTTGTTTCATCATTTTTCTTTGATTTGTGTTTACATAGAATTTTTAAAGTAATTTTATTTAAAAATTCATTACTTTTTGTTTCGTATTCTTTTATATTGCCATATATCTGTGTATTTCTTCGATGTTTGGTTTGTGCTTCTTGTTTGTGATATATTATATATCCTAATAATTCAGAGATTTAATTACAATTTTCAAAAGAATTCACCTACAAAAAATCTAACATTAGATTTACGTGAATGGTTATACAAATCTGTATGATATGAATATAGTGCTTTGTAACGCTTCAACTGTTTGTATATTAAATATTTAACGAAAATAAGTGATTTTATGTGTGTTCCTAATTTACCTCCGGAGAGAGCACAAATATAGGCGCACACACACATAAATACATACACACGTAAGTACATATACATAAACATCACCTGTGTAGTTAGTAAATAGAAAGTAACGATACGTAATAGTGGAACATCTCAACCAGTGAATACTTTCTTGAAGAATAACCGTGAGTAGGACAGAGATGTCCAAACGGAAAATCCACAAAACTATCTCTTGAAAATAGCAAAAATAAATATATCTTACAAGAAATTAATCACACTATAAACGACATCGAAATGTAACGAACAGAGAAATATCCATAATATCTGGAGCATCCGAGAAAAGGACTAAGAAAAGGAAAATGACTAATAAAGAACGAGTTCTAAACTTCCTACCTACGAAATCTACACAAACACCAGTATCCAAAAAATAGCTAATAGATTCCAATATGCTGGTCATCAATGGATACGATGCTTTGCAAGACGCATGTCTAAACACTGGCGAAACCAGTTCACCCTCAACTAACGAACCAACCACATTTCCTTCTTCGATATTCATCCTTGTCGATGTCATTTACCCATTAATCGAAGTTTTAAACAAATACATCGAAAATATATATGTCGGAGATGTAGGGACAACGGGCCACTCTTTTGGAATTTTGGAAAGATCCCCGATACTTTGGTCTAAACTATTCATTACAGCTGTACTTAAATAATAGAACTTAGAAGTAGTAGTTGTGATATGGTCTGATTATATTTGCCCAAGATTTGTGACAGTGGGCTTGGGCTCGAGGTGACACAACTGGTCGCCGAACGTAGCCACGGTCACGGGATGAACGTTTTTACCCAACAGAAGAAGTACCAATATTGAGGGGCACACGCTGTATTAACAAACAAGCCCCGAGCAGGGGCAATGTCGACTCTACGCGGGTCTGCCTAGTAACGGCGCCTGGAATTTTGTCGATAACCCTGGTCAATATGTAATTGACAAATGTGATCGCATCAGTCTTTTAGTCTTGTGATCACCTTGGAGAGTTTGCACACATCGTCTTGTCAGTCAGTCAGAAAGATACCGAGCGTCACAGCTAACGTCACTTTGTGTTTCAAAATATATTCTATTGAACAAAGAGTTTTCCCGTTGACCGTGGATTCGTTATTGAACCTAAGAACATTGTCTTTTACATCAAGAGTGTCTAATTACCACGTTTAATTGTCAAACTCTGTTAAATCAACACTTGTACATATAATTGTAAATATAATCTTCATTGATCAACGATGATGGCTTGTCCTAATGAAGATATGCTACGCGCCCCTAAGACTAACACCAACCCGACCAACCCAGCATATACAGGGTGGTTGGTAACTGGTGATACAAGCGTAAAGGGGGGGGGGGGATTCTACGCGAAAAAGTAGTCGAAAATATAGAATACAAATTTTTGGTCTGAGGCTTTGTTTTCGAAAAAATCGACTTTGAATTTGTGCTCGATACGCGTGCACTTTATCACGTCTCGTTATAATGGATCACACTGTAGATTTTAAAAAAAATTTAATAAAAAAATTAAAAAAAATTTTTATTCTATATTTTCGACTTCTTTTTTCGCGTAGAATCACCCCCTTTCCGCTTGTACCACCAGTTACCAACCACCCTATATAATAGTTTGTTTACGTTTTCGGCCCAAAATTCTCGAACCTAAATCGTAGGTTAAGGGGTTAAAATCACTAACCAAGAGACAGAAATCTAAATGTCATCTATGAACATTTCTGGCACCGGAAGAAGGAAGAAGATACGAGGCAGCGATTAAAGCTTTGCACTACATCATCTCTATTCATCAAATCAAGCGTGAACTGCAGTTCTATGGATATACAGTATTACACGTGAGTAATATAATCAGCAAAAGAACTACCCAGGCCTCTTCGATGTTTTCGATAGAACTTCAATCAGCTAAAAATAACACGGGAATCTTCAATATTCCGAGGTTGGTTCACACAATAATACAAATTGAACTACTATGTCATACAAGCAATTATTGAAATAAAGGATATAAACGCATAAAATGTGCAAAACAACAGCTTTATAAAAACTGTGTAAACAGATTAGATAAACTTACTTACAGTAATTGCAAAGAAGCTCATCCGACTAATTGTAGAGACTATAAACTAAGGGAAGAACTAATCGCGGAGATAACCAGGCAAAGGCCCAAAACGTGGCCTCAAAAAGAAACAAATAATTCATATATCCCGAATAGAAAGGCGACAAACAGCAGCCACACAATAAATTATCCACTTATAAGTTTTAACAAATTATATATGGACATTACTAAAATTCAAAGGTTGAACAAAACGAAGATATGAATAACAATTTCAATGCATTGGCTGAGAAATTGTTCAACAAAATATCCTTATTTGTGGAACAAACAATGTGTCGTGGAACTCCTAATAGAACCAGGCTAGTAACCAGTAATAGACAAATTTAAACTGATAACATGGAACTGCAACGCTCTCCAAATAAAAATTGATGAACTCAAGGCTTCCCTCACTCCACGACATTCTTATATGCACGCTATAAAAACCATACGAAACGGATAGATCTTTTTACACAGCACATGGATATCAAAATACAATTCCTGCTGCAACTCGTAGAATACGTGGAGACATCACCATTCAAAAAACAGTATTGTATTTCGTACCTCATCCTCGAGACCACTCGGTAGTGCTCCACTTCGAGCTGAATTAATGCCACAGGTTTACAGTAAAAAAAAGGATGCGTCTGAAACAGCGCTTCTCAGCGCTGCACCTCTGCTTGTCTCATTCTTCCATTTTGTATGAATGAAGCCACATAGAATTTGTAGACAAAATAAAGATTATTTTAATAGAAGGAAACGTTGCTTTCTTTCGAGCGAAGAAGAAAAGCAGAGCTGGTTGAAGAATCTGCTATATCGGTTGCAGAAGAATCTGAAGAAAATGAAGAAACAAGAACATCGAGATAGGAAAAAGCGTAAACTTATTTACGTTTTTTCCTTTCAATTTGCTTTTTATTGTGCTCGGGATGTATAGGAATCGAATCGTACAAATAGAGTGGTACTCTTAACTGTTTCTTGTGTTAGGTTGTTCGAAAAGTTTCTTTCGTTTCATAAGGTGATAATAGACAAGCAACAATTTCTGTTTTATATTATTTCATTGAATTAGGTATGATTCATTTCGTTCTATTTTTATTGTTATATTCGTGCATAATTCAATAAACTAATATAAAACAAAAAACATTGTGCGTTTATTATTTCCTTATAAAACGAAAGAAACTTTTTGGACAACCTAATACAAGCAGGTGATCATTTAATCGTCCCATTCGCTCTTTTTCCGACAGTCAGAAGTTCGGAGATTAGACTTACGAACAAAGAATTTCGAACTGTACAAAATAAATAAATAAATAAATAAAATTGCTATACAAGAACAAGGATTAGATTCGAGTTCAAAAGAGTTTTGAACTGTTTATTAAAAATAAGCACACTCACAACCTGTCCGAAAACATTTTGCAGGTTATTCGTCGAGTTCCTTCTCACGGGCAGTCAGCGACGATGTTTCTCTTTTATCAAATGTGCCCATGGCAACGTGCGTTCGAATGAAATTTCGAAAAAAGGAGAATTGCGATTTCGTTCGAGATAAAGATTCTAACTTTAACAAAAATTTTGAAACCTATACGAAATCAACCATTGTTAATGTTGCCATCTTATGAAAATGAAAGGATTTGCGCTGCCCAAACACTTCTACATTATCTTAACAGGACAAAGGACGTATGTAAGAACGAAGCCGCGCTCTTTACCTCATCTAAAGAACCAGTGCGTAAATCAGCGAGTACTCAAACGTTCAGTAGATTAATGAAAAATGTTTTATGTAGCAGGCGAATAAGTACGGAACATTTTTCGGTTTATAACACACGACATGCGTCGACATTCGCGGCAAAACTATGGACCGCGAATTGTATAAACGCGATAAGACCAACTACAGAATGAACCAAACGAAAACTCGTCCTTAACAAACCAGCTCTTTTCGTGTCCTTAGACCCAGCCATCGCAAGTTTTCCTCTTCACAGAAAGTCAGTCGTTATACATTTATAAGCTTACGTCGTGTACTCTACACTGTAATCTTGTCTACCAATCGAAACCTAACAATACTCTATCACTTTATACCTCCCTAATCAACAAGTTGTTTGAATAAACTGTAATTTATTTATATACCTGTTAATTCAGTGTATACTCAATCGAACCACCCCTATCATCCTAACAGAAATAAGGGGATCGATCAGTTCGTGGCGTCGATTATCTAATCGTAACGGGAATTTACGACTCTCGTTGACGCGCTATCCAAAATTGGCCACATTAAGAACAGCAAAGACTTAATCAACACACTCAGTGCTGGGAAAGCATCAGGAATAGAGATAATAACTGGCAAGCTCTTACGATAGCTACCGGACATCTAACTACCAGGCAGAGTAATTAAATACCTAATCAACTTATAGAGCGCTATGTTAAGACTCAGTTATTTGTCTACAGCATGGAAATGTGTAAGAACCATGTTGATACCAGAACCAAGGAAACCATCAATTACATCGATGAACTATCGACCTTTCTCTTCTCCCAGCCATGTCCAAAATCCTGGAAAAAATAATCTACTCAAAATATGCGATATTCGCTTAATCCTAAAAACGATTATTAAGTTTAGAAACCTTTTAATACAAACTTGCCAAGTGAACATCACAAAAAAAATTTTCACCGAGAACTTTTAACGTTTAAATATAATTATTACAATAATTAAAAAATAAATGTATTTCTTAACGATTTAGGTGAGCCATTATGTTGATTTCGAAATTTGTAAATTAAATTAGTCTAATTTACTATTTCCATATATCAATTGCTATTATGATAAAAACGATGCAATATTTTATGTAATATATTTTCAGAAAGAAAATCAGAAAGAAAAATTTTATTATATAAAAATGCAATTGTTAAATAATATCGTAAAGTTTTATACAGGGTGGTTGGTAACTAGTGGTACAAGCGGAAAGGGGGTGATTCTACGTGAAAAAAGAAGTAGAAAATTTAGAATAAAAAATTTTTTTATTTTTTTTCATTTTTTTAAAAATCTACAGTGAGATCCGTTATAACGAGACGTGATAAAGTGCACGCGTACCGAGCGAAAATTCAAAGTCGATTTTCTCGAAAACAAAGCCTCAAACGAAAAATTTTTATTCTATATTTTCGACTTCTTTTACCACCACCAGTTCACGACCACCAGTTACCAACCACCCTGTATAAGAAATATTCTCGTAATTCTTGTAATTCATATTGTTTAATAAATATCGTTATTAGATAGAATGTGATTTTAGAACCTTTTAGAATTAAAATTAAATCATCGATAATCGACACATTTATTTAAAAGTTGGTCAAATTACAAATTTATTATAGAAATATGTATAGTATAGAAATATGAAATCAATATGTACAGAAAACTGAGAGACTCGGTGAAGCAAAATTATCTGTTATATGTTTCAGCATTCAATTTAGACTCAAAGCAATTGATTTTGGTCTTTCAGAACTTATTGAAAAGGCTATGTCACCGTTTATTCGATTACTGAATATACATATATCATAAACTAATTACACAAAATGCTACTTTTATATGTAGTTCTTAAAATGGTAAGATATTTCTCACTGACAAAACATCGATAAAACTAAAATCGTATATTATTATTATGTTTCTTATGAGGACTTTCTAATTAATTTAAGGTAGATAATGACTAATAATGTGGAAATGGGACATTTTTCTATGAGAAAATTATAGACAATTTTAGTTGAAACGAAATCTGCTAAAATATAATTATAATTATTGTACACATATGCATTTTAAAATTTTATGTGCTTTTAATAATTTCAAATTATATATTACTTAATAACGCTGTTTTCAAAGGAAAATTTGGTAAGAAAAACTATGTTTTGTCCTAAAACAAGCTAGGTATTATATTCTCACTTCATATCCGCTTGATTAGTTTATTTACTTCCAATTTGCTTAAAATTATGTTTCTGGAACACGCGTTATTATTTATTTATTTATCATATATTTGTTTCTTCATAATTCCTATTTATCAATTCATTATTCTTGGATCAACAATTATTATTCCTACATTTGCATGCACAGCACGGAATTATGGATATATTAATAAACAGAATTGTATTTGCAAAGCATATTTTATCTTTAAAGAATGTACTGCAATACGTACGTAACATAATACGTAATTTCATCTCAATTAACAATATTAATAAACTTCACAGTTTAAACTACAGGACTTTAATTTTTATCTTTCGCGAATATTCTTCAACATTTTTGTCTGAAATAATGCTTCTTTCCATTGAATGTGGAAACAACAAAATTAAGCAATACAGTTCCGTTAGGTCATTAACAAGCCGTGATCTCAGTAATTATTCGTTAATATTACGGCACACTGTTCGCCATTCCAAAGGCTCGGCATTTGTTCTGCGTACGCATACCAATGAGCTTTCGTATGAATAAGAGAAAGTCCTTGTTATTAGCCCGTTCCTTACAGTGGATAATTTCGCAACTTCGATGTAGTTTTAATCAATTACACCTTAAAGTAGAGATATATTCATTCTTGCTAGATTCCTGCAATGTACCCTATCAACCTAACTATTTATACATGTGTATATGTACGTGTACATATACATCAGTTACACTTTTACAAAGATGATACAAAAAATGCAATAAAATAAATTTTCCTTGTTTGCATAAACGAAAACTGAGTAACTTTGGAGTACTTTATTTGAATTTGACTTAGAATAGAATATTAATGTACATAATATACATATGACGTACATAATATACGTAATATATACGTAATTAACCAAATAAATTTTTCATT
Organism: Bombus huntii; assembly: GCF_024542735.1. Lineage (NCBI taxonomy): Eukaryota > Metazoa > Arthropoda > Insecta > Hymenoptera > Apidae > Bombus > Bombus huntii. The sequence goes on from NC_066238.1 coordinate 25,418,872, forward strand.
GAGAAATATGGAAAGTGACGTAAACGCTTTATCTTTGATTCCAATTCAAAGCATCGTTCGCCTTTATCGATCTTACATAATATACATAATATACATTTGTTAATATAAAGATACGGTGAAACAGCGAGTTTTCCTGATTAGCAAAAAGACAACTTTAAAGAATTTTGGATCATTTTATTCAAGTTTATTTTATTATAAAATATTAGTATATAGGCGTTTATTAGTATAGAAATATACCAAAAAGCAAACCTTTTGGTTTTATACAAAAGAAGTTTGAAGAATCTCTGACTATTTTATTAGAGTTTCGTTTAGATTGGAATATTAATGTAAAAAAAACAAGTTTTGTTACTCGTATATTTATGTACTCGTATGCAAAAATATATATATGTATCGGAGATGAAAGAACACCGGAGCCTTTGGAATTTTGGATAATCCCGCAACATTGCAACCTAGAGTCTACTATAGCTGTAATTGAACAATTGTAGTTATTCAACCCGATTGTAATTATTCGAGAATTGTGATAATGAGCTTGGGCTCGAGGCGACAGTCAGTCGCCGAACGTAGCCGCGGTCACGGGATGAACGCTTTGCCTAACAAAGGTATGGAGTAATTCTATAGCTCTCCTTAAAAGAAATATTTGTGGCGACACGCGACAGTAAACATTCCAACGGTTTCTGTCCCGTGGCTCGCCACGTGCAGACCCTATTCTTCGAGTAAGATGATTGCCAGATGTCGATGCGTCTCCGCAGTACATGTTCGGCTAGCCCGAGGGCCCGTTATAAATCTTAAGGTTTAGTTAACTAAAGTCCTTCAAACAGACAAACGGTCTTTGTTCCAACTACGGGAAGATAGGGGAGACATATTTTTCAACGAGCGGCGTCTCCCACTAACAACTTTCCCTCGAGGGCGACTAGCATCCTTTTCTAACCACCGATATGGAGATTGACCAATTAGCAGCAACGTCAATTTCCCTTACTTTCTGAACGAAGGCTTTTCTCGACGAATCCGATGATCTCGTATCCTTAGACACACCCCGTTATAGTTTTCCTGTGTGGCATCATCGGGACGGGAAAGGCATTCTCGCTCGCGATCTCATCGATCAAAGAGTAACGCTTTCGCGATCAGTGATTATTCTCAGACTTAGACTTTGTGAGTACGTTCTGTTGTCATCCCGTTGGCCGCGGATTCGTTATTTAGCCCGAGAGCATCGTCACTAGTGTCGCGAGTGCCGAACCGCCGTGATCAATTGTTAAGACTGTAATAATTCTATCATTGTAATAAACTACGCCTGTGTGTACCGTATCAATGGCTAATCCTCAAGAAGATTCATTTGACGCCCACAACCCCATTTCCAGTGATGATCCGACATCAGAAGTGGGATCAGAACGGTTGCGAACGCTGGAAGGGCAGGTCGCTGACATGAACAACCTAATTCATACGCTAATGCAACGACCAAATACGGGAATCACCAAATTACCACATTTTAACCCAGAAGTCGCAGGCGTCGACCCAGCCGCGTGGTGCGCGGCTGTTAGTAGGGCCCTACAGAACAACCCCCTGCGAGATGACGCACTACACTCTGCCTTAAGTGACTCTCTACAGGGTTCTGCAGCACATTGGCTGGCGCGAACGACGGGAAACGGAGAAGTTACTTGGCCTAAAATTAAGGAACGATTCCTTACACAGTTCGGTGGCCGAGAGACGACGTCCTCATCGTTAATCAAGGTATCCAGGGAACCGCGGGGAGCGGGCGAATCCACGGGGGCGTTTGCTGGCCGTGTCCGTTCCCTCCTGCAGACGCGGTGGCAACATTCTACGCTAGACGAAATACTTAACGCTGTCACTCTCTACATATTAATTCCACACGACCAACGTCTTAAACGATTGGCCCTCACGAGCGATATCAGAACGGAGGACCAATTCCTGAGCGAAATGCGACCCTTCTGTTACGAAGAAGAGTCGACATTTTCGCCGAGATATGCACCGGCGGAACCCGAAGCTAAGCGACGCAAGTTATCGGGCCACCAGACGAGGTGTCATTACTGTGGTACTCTCGGACACAGAATAAAGGACTGCCGCAAGAGGATGCAGAATGAACAGCAGAGGGATGCACGACGCCAGGAAGGAAACCGACCGGCTGCACCGTCCAAGGCGGTTTGCTACAGGTGTAATGCGGAAGGCTATATCGCACCTAACTGCCCGGCGCGACGGGACGGTAGACCAGGCCCCAAGGATGAGCGTAAAGTCAACTCCTGCGTGGTGGAGTCCCCAGCCGGTAGTTTAAGTCATCTGGGTGAGTCGTTCCCATTTTACTTCGATTCCGGAACCGAGTGCTCATTAATTAGAGAATCTGTCGCTCCGAAATTCTCCGGTAGGAGAACGACAGATATAGTAGTTATGCGAGGAATAGGAAACACCTGCGTTAAGAGTACATCCCAGATCTTATCTACGGTACGCATTAACTGTTTTACATTGGAGATAACCTTCCACGTTCTGGCCGATAGTCACCTGCATTATGATATCATGATTGGCCGCGAGATCTTAAGCCAGGGTTTTGATGTAACTATTACACGGAATAGCGTCGATATTTGTAAAACGAAGACTATTAATGCCTGTAGTAAAACCCCCGAGGACGAGATCAATATCAATGCGGTTGACACTGACGTGGTTGGTAATGATAAAAGTCGGTTAATTTCTGTCCTCGAGAAATTCAAAGATTCATTCATTACGGGCTTCCCACGTACTCGCGTAAGCACGGGCTAGTTGGAAATACGGTTAATCGATCCTAATGTTACCGTGCAAAGAAGTCCCTACCGACTTAGCGAAGAAGAGCGTAGGATAGTGCGTGAGAGAATAGACGAGTTAATTAGAGCAAAAATCGTGAGGCCGAGCAACTCACCGTTCGCAAGCCCTATCTTACTTGTAAAGAAGAAAGACGGCTCAGATAGACTATGCGTAGATTTTCGGGCATTAAATAAAAATACTGTCGCGGACCGGTATCCCCTACCCCTCATCGCGGATCAAATCGCGAGATTGCAGAAGGCGAGATACTTCATTAGCCTGGACATGGCCAGTGGATTCCACCAAATTCCCATTCATTCTAATTCGACGGAATATACGGCGTTCGTTACACCCGACGGGCAATACGAGTACGTGACTATGCCGTTCGGATTGAAAAATGCACCATCCGTTTTCCAGAGGGCCATTCTCAACGCCTTAGGCGACCTCGCGTATTCGTTCGTTGTTGTTTACTTGGACGACGTCCTAATTATTGCCGACTCAGTAGACCAAGCTCTAGAAAGGTTGAGCACCGTATTAGATACCCTCGTGAAAGCCGGATTCTCCTTTAACTTTTCGAAATGCTCCTTTTTAAAGACATCGGTACTCTACTTGGGATACGTAATTCGTAACGGAGAAGTCCGTCCAAACCCGGGTAAAATACAAGCCTTGAGTTCTCTACCTGCACCGTCGACCGTCACACAACTTAGGCAATTCATAGGTTTCGCCTCTTATTTCCGAAGCTTCATTCCCAAATTTTCACAAGTAATGAAACCCCTGTACGCACTTACCTCGAGTAACAAGAATATACCTTGGACGGATAGGCACGAACAGATAAGACAAAAGGTAATTTCCGTTCTGACTGACGCGCCGGTGCTAATGATATTTGATCCCAATTATCCCATAGAACTACATACGGACGCTAGCTCGGAAGGATATGGAGTCATTTTAATGCACAGGGTCGAAGGTAAAAGTCGAGTAGTGGAGTATTACAGCAAAAGGACTAGCCCTGCGGAATCTAGGTATCATTCCTACGAATTGGAAACGTTAGCAGTTGTAAACGCCGTCAAGCACTTCCGTCATTATTTACACGGACGAGAATTTCTCGTTGTCACCGATTGCAACTCCCTGAAAGCATCCAGTAGTAAGGTACACTTGAACGACAGGGTTTACAGATGGTGGGCTTACCTGCAAACTTTTACCTTTGACATTAGGTACCGGGAAGGTAAACGGATGGCCCACGTAGATTTCTTTTCGCGAAATCCCGTAGACTTGGATCGCAGTACGTTCAGCAAAATCGTAGAGAAAGAAATTAACCTAACCGAAATCTCCGACGATTGGCTACTAGCGGAACAACGTCGCGACCCACAAATTTCCGAGATCGTCGATAAATTACAGAACGAAGGGCTCGCGGAAGACGTCGCGAATACGTATGAGTTACGGTCCGGCACCCTTCATCGTAAAATACAGAGAAAAGGTAGAACTCTCTGCCTGCCCATCGTTCCGAGAGGGTTTAGGTGGTCTGTTATTAACCATGTGCACCAGTCCATTATGCACTTAGGTTGGGATAAAACGCTTGAGAAACTGTACGAGTATTACTGGTTCGAAGGAATGGCGAAGTATGTTCGCAAATTCGTAGAGAACTGTCATGCTTGTCGAGTTTCAAAGGCAAGTTCGGGTAGAGTACAAGCCGAATTACACCCCATACCTAAGACCAGTATACCTTGGCATACGGTTCATATGGACATACTAAGCGGTAAAAACGATTCGAAGGAATACGTCATTGTGTTGGCCGACGCCTTCACCAAGTTCGTATACTTGCACCATACCCGTAAGTTAGACTCCATTAACACCATTAAAGCGCTTAAGTCCGCTATATTTTTGTTCGGCAGTCCCTGCCGGATAATAGCGGATCAGGGAAGATGTTTTACGGGCAAAGAATTTCGAGACTTTTGTCAAGATAAACACATTAAACTCCATTTAATTGCGACCGGAGCTAGTAGGGCCAACGGGCAGGTAGAGCGTATTATGAGTACGCTAAAAAACATGTTCACAACAATAGAAACCACCGGGCGGTCCTGGCAAGACGCGATCGGGGAAATACAACTGGCCTTAAATTGTACCACCAACCGCGTGACTAAGTCAAGCCCGTTGGAACTACTGATCGGTAAAACAGCGAGACCCTACGGCTTATCCCTACCAGACAGTATCGAAGAAAGAGAGGTAAATATCTCCCATGTAAGACAGCAGGCGATAAAGAATATAGAAGCAAGCGCCAAATACGATAAGGATAGGTTCGACAAAAACAAAGCTAAAATAGTTAGGTTCAACCTTGGCGATTTCGTGTTACGTAAAAACGAGGAAAGAAACCAGACGAAGTTAGATCCGAAATTCAGGGGTCCATTCGTAATAGCCGAGATTTTGGAAGGAGATAGATATACCCTAAAAACCTTAGACGGCAAACGATCATATAAGGACAGACACGACAGACTGAGAAAAATGCCAGAAGGTTGCGTCCCTGCTGAGTTAGACGTCTGCGGTGATGACAACGGCGGTGATAATAACGATGCAAGTACACTGACCTCAGAGGATCATTAACACTGCGTTGTGGTCATAGTAATACACCGAGTGGTTTTATGTGCTTTTGTTGTAACCCGTTGAGTGGGTTGATGTGTTTTTGTTGTAACCCGTTGAGTGGGTTGATGTGCTTTTGTTGTAACCCGTTGAGTGGGTTGATGTGTTTTTGTTGTAACCCGTTGAGTGGGTTGATGTGTTTTTGTTGTAACCCGTTGAGTGGGTTGATATGCTTTTTGTTGTAACCCGTTGAGTGGGCTTACGTGCTTTTGTTGTAACCCGTTGAGTGGGCTTACGTGCTTTCTGGGTGTAATGCACCCAACGTGGCAATATGATCCAACAAACTGAGGTTCACCGGTGTACGAAATCGAAAATGATCTGTTGTGTCATTACGGTTTGACTGGCGACTCACAGAACGCACCTAACACTTTGAATACAAATTATAACATTACAAATTCCTATTCTCTTTTATTTTTCTGTTGTCAAACCTCCGAACGAAACTTTGTTATTGCACTGGACCCTTGACTTACTTGGACATTTAGTTAAATCGCAAATAATGTCAGTTGTATCGGATCTAATGTAAGAAATACGATATTTTAGTTACACACGAGGACGTGTGATAGTCAGGATGGCCGTGTCGGAGATGAAAGAACACCGGAGCCTTTGGAATTTTGGATAATCCCGCAACATTGCAACCTAGAGTCTACTATAGCTGTAATTGAACAATTGTAGTTATTCAACCCGATTGTAATTATTCGAGAATTGTGATAATGAGCTTGGGCTCGAGGCGACAGTCAGTCGCCGAACGTAGCCGCGGTCACGGGATGAACGCTTTGCCTAACAAAGGTATGGAGTAATTCTATAGCTCTCCTTAAAAGAAATATTTGTGGCGACACGCGACAGTAAACATTCCAACGGTTTCTGTCCCGTGGCTCGCCACGTGCAGACCCTATTCTTCGAGTAAGATGATTGCCAGATGTCGATGCGTCTCCGCAGTACATGTTCGGCTAGCCCGAGGGCCCGTTATAAATCTTAAGGTTTAGTTAACTAAAGTCCTTCAAACAGACAAACAGTCTTTGTCCCAACTACGGGAAGATAGGGGAGACATATTTTTCAACGAGCGGCGTCTCCCACTAGCAACTTTCCCTCGAGGGCGACTAGCATCCTTTTCTAACCACCGATATGGAGATTGACCAATTAGCAGCAACGTCAATTTCCCTTACTTTCTGAACGAAGGCTTTTCTCGACGAATCCGATGATCTCGTATCCTTAGACACACCCCGTTATAGTTTTCCTGTGTGGCATCATCGGGACGGGAAAGGCATTCTCGCTCGCGATCTCATCGATCAAAGAGTAACGCTTTCGCGATCAGTGATTATTCTCAGACTTAGACTTTGTGAGTACGTTCTGTTGTCATCCCGTTGGCCGCGGATTCGTTATTTAGCCCGAGAGCATCGTCACTAGTGTCGCGAGTGCCGAACCGCCGTGATCAATTGTTAAGACTGTAATAATTCTATCATTGTAATAAACTACGCCTGTGTGTACCGTATCAATGGCTAATCCTCGAGAAGATTCATTTGACGCCCACAACCCCATTTCCAGTGATGATCCGACATATGTTATGATAAAACGAGATTTTTTACTTGACAAAACACAAATTTAAAAAGAAATGATTTAGAGTACTAGAATGTTAATATAAATATAAGTCTTATTAGTATAAAATTGTTTTTATCTCCTGCAGGATATTTTCATTACAGATATAGTAATTTTCATAATAGCATAAAGTGAAATTAAATATCGCATATTTAAAATACCAATAGAAAATTGTTGCTATATGCATAATTATCTTAAATGAGAAAATAAAAGTTAATTAAAAGTAAAAATGATAATTACGAAATAAATCTTAAAATAATCAGCTTAGTTATCGAATCATTTAAATGTATTACAACGCAGTATCTTTCTATGAAAACAAGTCTCTTTAATTTAATAAATATGTTCTTAAATATTCTATTTCTTAATCGGTTTATCTACCACGTTCTCACCTACATCAAAGCAAATTCACTTAATTCGCAACTTCTTTAATTATGTTATTTCTCCAATCACACTTCATCTATAATGCAAGCTTGTTAGCAAACGAAGAAATCTCTAAAGAAATCATACATTAAAAAAGAAGAGACTAACATTGATAATTAGTTAAATTTAATTAAATGATTAAACTAACAATAATCATCGATATGTTGTTATCATCAAGTATGAAATTACGCAGATATTGTTTACGTTGCGAAAAGAAATCTGTTTGACGACTAAAACATTCTCATCTATAGAATGTTCAACGTTCTTCCGGTCAAACTTCGTCAATATGTTTTACAAGCAAAAATAAGACTAAAATATCATATAGCAAAAGAGAGAAATAGTAACTGTATCTATCAGAGCACACCTAACCGATTTCAACGACCTTGAAATATGTCGTCAAGATCAATATTCTCAACAACTTTTATCTATATAACTTTTATCTACCGCTGCTTAGTCTTATTTTCAAAGATTTTTGCAAAAAACTTCAACCAAATTTAGATTAGGAAACTCTATATTTTCGACTTCCTTTTTCGCGTAGAATCACCCCCTTTCTGCTTGTACCACCAGTTACCAACCACCCTGTATATATGTATTTAGTTATAAATCTGAACGTAATAAATCTGAAACACGTCGAAATGTCAAGGTGCTGGTGCAAACCATTCGCTATTTCTGACGCGTTAAACATATGGTAACCGATAATTACGCATGAAACTAATGACTTAAATCAAAATTAATTTCAATGCATTCATTAAATTCTGTAAAGGCTTTATACCACTGAAAACCACAAGAGAAAACCACGATAAGAAAATTTTTGTTAATTTTTTTATCTCAGTGTTTATGACTAAATTAAAATATTATAGTATTAAGACTTTGCCATCTGCATAAATTTACTAATAACTTTAATGAGTAAGCGGCGCTTTTTGATAAAAAATTTCAAGTGCGTAAACTTTGCATACAGAGTCGACTACGGGTGATGTCAATGTGCTGTCTCAGGACACTAATATTTTGCCTGCACTTGACCATACATTGGTGCCACCGGACGTGATAGTGTTAATAATCATATATATTTTAATTTTAATCATACAATAAATATTAAGTATTAAATATTATTATGTTAAACATTTTTAATTTATAATTTGAAAGCTCAACGCTTTCTAAAGAGAATAAACTTTTTCTCATTATATACGTGTTTATAGTAAGAAGTCTATCACATAAATTCAGTTACATCATTATAAACAACTAATATTCTCTCTAAAATACATCTCTGATAAAAACAAGTAGTTTAAGTTCTTAATCAGTTTTTTCTTCACAGCACTTCAAAACCAACAAAATAACTATTTTTCTATTCTATACAGTAAAACATATTTATAAATTGCATATAATTCCTAAACCATCAAGGGAAGAACCTTACTGTTTTGCTACAAAATTTCAAATGTATCTTTAATATTATATTTCAGTATTTAATCAACTTTTTCTCTTATACCTTCTAAGATATTGAAAACTAATAAACTATTAATCGTGGACGAATGTTTTCCTCCGGTGTATCGTGTTTTATTATTTCAAATTCAAATTCAAATATCTTATTGCCTTTTAGCGTGTCTTTAGCACTCTAATCGTGACAACCGATAAAATGCACGTTTAACACGACATTTTTCTTGCATTTCTTATTCTGAATGACAATATTATTATATTATATTATACATACTAAAGCGCAGAAGGTGATATCCTTGAAAGGAAATTTCGATTCTAAGTCAAAACATTCTTGAATTACGATTCTTTCGTTTTTTAGTGTTAAATCAGTGAAAACGAAATCAAATAAAAATGCTCACACCATCGGTATTTATACATCGCGACTTCAAGATACCCACAGTTAAAGAGGAAATAGCAAAATATAGCGACAGATATAGCAAAAGAATCAACAAACATCGAAACCTCCTAATTACTGGACTACTTGATACCTCGGACCAGATTCGCAGGCTGAAGAGACACTACCCGTTAGACCTAAACACTAGATTTAATTAGATATTTTTATTAAGTAATATTTACTTATTTATAACACTTACTTATAAATTATACTTATCTATAATAAGTATTAACTTATTATAAATAATTAGCCATGTCACTACGCCACGCCAGAAAATATTACTGAAAATTCTCAATGCGAGAATTCATTGTAAATATTAATAAATAAAAAAAAGACATCGGTATTTCTCTAACAGCGTCACTGGAGCTGGTACAAAGAGTACAATAAATTTAAAAAGCTTCCTTAGGAATCTAATTTTGGTGTTTATAAATTGATAAAAATTCGTTAAGAAGGAAGAAAAATATCTAATGGATCAGCTACCTTTATACAGTAGCACATTTAAAAGCATAAATGTTTCTTGCCCGTGTGTGTGCTCCGTGGTAAAAGACTTATTGAAAGTTCCAATGGCATTACGTTCTCCCCCGTACGCACTAATGGTCAGCATTATTCACAAGAATACCACGTAACTGTATTCTCACGGTGCAGTGACTTCAATACCGCTATAACACGGTGCCGCTTGGTGCGGTGCAGTGCGGTGCGGCGCGGTGCTCGAAATAAAGAAGCGCCGCGTGCACTGGTGTCGCGACTCGGCATTGTAATGCAACGACCGCAATAACAGAAGCTGCAGAGCGTAGTTTATGTTTATTGCTCATTTGTCCGGGCGCCGTCCGACCTATAAAATTTATCGGCACAGCGTGTCGTTGCGTCACATGATGTTAGCAGCTATTTTAAGGATGATCACAGTAGACACAAATTTGTGTGAATTTTTATTTACGCGACGATGCGCCAACAACAAATGAATTCTTACAGACAGCCATACGCCCGAATCATTCTTTAAAAACAAAAATCGTTATACATATGTTGGGTGACTCGAACAATTCATATGAATTGTAGATGAATAAGGAAGCTACATATTTCAATATGCTTATTTGTTTATCCAGTAATATATTCGCATCTTCTTCTATAATTTTTCTATGTAACTTAATTAATTTTTCTCTATAATCTTCTTGCTAATTCTCATATAGTACAATATATGTATATACTGTGCGTTATTTTATATTTATATTTTGCCTTTCACGACGTTCTTGATCTTTAAGATTGAACTTTCCACTTCCAAACTTAGCAAGTAACAAGTAACAATTACATTAACAAATAAAAAATAATTTCTAAGCAATTCTATTAAATAATCTGTTCTTTTTCAAGAGAAGGAAATTATTATACATATATAGAAAAAATAGCCTATCTCTTTTTATATCTTTAAAATATTGAACTAATGAAACTTTTTCATTATAGAACACGCAAAGATCAATTTGTAAATTATATATGATGTATATCTGAATTTGATATGCGTTCATTAATTTTCATCTGCTTCGGCATATCCAAATATCATCTATAAAACATCGTCCTATCGCATTCTTCGATTTATTATTATTCAAATTAAGGATATAATAGAATGTTTCCAGTATATGTACTACATATCCGAAAATCATTGAATAATATACAGGTGATGCAATAAATACGTTTACAATTATAATAATAGAATGTTCCTATCGACATTCTATACTCATAAATATAATTTCTGTAATTAAAACATTTAGTCTGTCATTTAATTTTATCAAACTAGAAATTATATGTAACATTGATTAATAAAAAATTAATGTACAAAATATTGAATAAAACTTTGACAATATTCGACTCTCATTATACTCTCAATTCATTTATATTATTTCAATTATATAACAAACTAATGAGTGCAATAGAATAAAGTGGAAAAGAGAGGAGATAGACATATAAGAAGAGAAATAGACATGAGAGATGTAAACCCGAAAGTTCGTCCAAAGTCGAAAGGCACGAACTAAGCAATAATAAATAAAATAAAAATATAACAAACTAATAACAATTTTTATTTAAATATAAAATAAAATATTAATTTTATTGACAAAGTTCAACGATATAATTTTTATCAATATGAAGTTTATTATAAAAGGAAACTTTTATTCATGATTTAAATATTAAAAGACAATTCTAAAACTTCCTAATATTAGTAGAATTAATCTATATACTTCGATCTATCGCTTCAATGTATACTTAAATATTGGAAATGAACTAAAAATATAAATAAGCTAGTATAAAAAAATAGATATGTAAATATATAATGTATATTCTCATGCGCTACAATTATCCACCTTTTAGGACTAACGATCGCCAGTAGGTAATACCGTTTCTTAAACCGTCGACCATGAATTAATGCTCAGTAAACGTCGATGTTGTTACGAAGCCTGCTAATTGAATCATTAGATACACGTATCATTATCTTACTCTTCTATCTTATCTCCTCTATCTTTCCATCACGAAAGAAAAAGAAAAAGATAGGGGAAATTTCGCATATTTTCACGTTGGATTCCGCCATGCAATTTACTAAAGTGATTCCTTGCCGATAACTGGAAAATCAATCACTTGTAAGACGTTATAGGCGCTATTGAATTATAGGATTTATAGGTTAGGATAATCAGAAGTCAGCCGTACCGATCATTCTTTGCTATAAATTAAACTTCTTGCTTTGAAACAAAAAGGTGTTGGTTCTTGATTTTGATTTTGATGTTTGAGAACGGAGGATTCTGTTCGCTTTATACGGCGACTGATAGATTTTGTATATAATTTCACCATTTTGTTTTATCACATATTACACTAGTCGAAATAGTTACAGAATTCTGTTAATTTATTTTATTCATTAGCTTAAAGTTAATTTTTATCACAGTATTATGGCTGATGCAATAAAATCGTTCATACTAGTACTAACAATCTTTTAATTGTTGCTTCTAATTATACTATGATTAAAAGTTTGTCTTATACTTCATAGAAAATAACTATATTATTTAAAAATAATTATACGAACAAATACTATGTGTTTTTAAAAATTGAATTCAATAATTGCGTATTTATTAGTATATCTTATTATAAAAATCTTTGAACATGTGTGTGTGTAATATATATAATGTTCAAAGATTTCCTTTTAATTATCGTCAATTATCCTTTGCTATGGTCTTTATTTTAAAAAAAGCTATCACCTTTTTCAATGTCCGTTGTATTCATGAAAAAATTAATGCAGACACATAACTCGTACTTTATATTTCGATGACATTAATTTTTGCTTAAATTATATCACTCTATGATATGTTCAAATATATTTTAAACATCTGTAATTTTATAGTTATACAATAGCTTTTTAATTATATATTAATCATATATGTGGCAAAAATTCCAACGATGAAACAGATCAATATATCACATTATATACATTAGTATCTCTCAAATATACAATTTCATGTGTATCACACAATAAAGATGATATATATTATGGAATTTTTCTATTAACTTAAAAGATCAAGGTAGGTCAGTTTCATTGAAACTTGAATTGAAGTCAGATAATCGATAGTTTTAGATCGATAGTTAATATAAACAACAGTTTATTTACATTAATCATACGCTAAAAATATATTATATTGCAGGTTTTAAATTGCGATAAATACTCATTTATTTTTTAATAAAAGTCTTGTACAAATGTACAGCAATGTAATAATGAAAAATACTGTTTTTGGAGTAATGAGCGCAATTAGATTGTGGATTTTTGCGCGAATTCACAAGGGATGGACTGTAAGAATAAATTTGTTTCATTCTGTAAGTATCGTAATAAGAAATTCATTTTAGATATCTTATACGTATTAACTTATTGTAAATAAACAGCCATGTCACTGCGCCACGCCAGAAAAATTACTGAAAATTCTCAACGCGAGAATTGATTGTAATTTCAACAAATAAATAAAAAAAAAAAAAAAAAAAGAAAAAGATATCTTATACAGGGTGGTGGGTAACCGGTGGTACAAGCGGAAAGGGGGTGATTCTACGCGAAAAAAGAAGTCGAAAATATAGAATAAAAATTTTTTTTTTTAATTTTTCCATCGAGACAACGATCTACAGTGAGATCCGTTATAACGTACCGCGCGCGTACCGAGCGAAAATTCAAAATCGATTTTCTCGAAAACAAAGCCTCAAACGAAAAATTTTTGTTCTATATTTTCGACTTCTTTTTTCGCCTAGAATCACCCCCTTTCCGCTTGTACCACCAGTTACCAATCACCCTGTATATTTTTGCATACCATGTATACTCTGCGCGTTTCTGCACACTTAAATTTCTCATAAATGTATAAAAATCCGTAATTTAATCATAACAGACTGCACGTCGTCTATAAAGAACATTTATGTCCAGAATATTCAACACTCGTGGTGTTAATATTGCCGTTTTATAGATTCTATAGTAAAATTAATCCATATAATACACATAATTCATTAACAATTAACAACTTCATCTTTTTTTCTTCACCTCCACGTAATAGTTACAATCTTCCATTAACAAAAGAAAGAAAAAGACAAAAAAGGGAGACAAAATGCGAAAAACAGGAAGGCATAAAAAAAAGAAAACTTGATCGAGCATAAAGGTTGATTGGACAGCATGGCGGCGTCTGGTCAACGAACAGGCCGAACAAGACGGAGAAAGTGGGACGATGAAAGTGCGACCAAACGGGTGGACTGACATTGTCTGTGTGTATGAACGATGTGGCCGGCGTGGAATCATGGCTTTTTCACTGGTATTAGAAATGCAGGGTCTACTTGTTCGCTTGTCTATTCTCTCGAGTCAGGTGTCGTGTACGAATCGAGATCATTAGCGAAACTGTCAATCGATCCGTTCCACTTATTTAATTGCGGACCAAGAAAATGTTCTAGCGGCGTTTCCTGAAACTGGACATTTGTTTCCTTCCTGGCACACTTTCATTTGTGTTGATGAATTTAATAGAAACTGAGGTTAACATAGGTGATATTTTTCTGTTTTATATATACGATAGTATACAAAAGTTTTCAGACAGATTTCTCTTTGCATTTATTCCAAAACTGTTATCTAAAAGAATATCTAAAAGAATCGCCAATATTAAGTACCTATATCGATATTAATATTAAAGGTGTGCCAAGTGAAAGCATATATTAATAACATTAATGTACTTATTTATTACTTAGTTATGTAAATTTCAAATCCACAAAAAATTTATTTCGATTTTTAGTCTCTAATTCTGATTTCCAATACATTCATTAAATTATTTTTGTTATTATTCGTTAATTAATTATTACTTATTGTCATAAATAAATGAGTAGTCCAAGTTTTTATTTATGAAGACACAGATATCATTTCATCTCGAAATGTTATGTTGTACGTTTCATGCGAGAAAAGATAGTACTTGACGTCACCTACTCCATAAATGATACACCATTAGATAAATGAGAAACAACAACTGATTTAGGGATTACTTTTTCCTCATTGTCATTTACCAGCCATATTAGCCATACAAAAAGCAACGCCTTAAAATCACTGGGTCTCATTACTAGGCACGCCACAGATTTTAAAAACCCTCTCACCTTTAAACTACTTTACTCGTCTCTAATTGTATCATACGCATTTCAAATATGGAATCCGAATTCAATCGAATTACATCAAATCGCTTGAAAATATGCAACGCAGATTTCTAACAAATGACGCCTCCAAGATTAATAAATCGATACCCAAAAATTTCCATAATATAAAAATATTCTTATCGCTTTGAATATGTTCTTGAATAACGGAGAACCATAGCGAACCCGGTATTCCCATGAGATGATTCCCATTAGAAGGAGGCAACTTTTTCATGTCGCTCCATACCGAACTAACTTCAATAATCCCGATTGTATTAATAGATCGTTTCACGGATCTGCAACCTCCTTCCAGACACCCATAATATATCAGATGAAATTGTAAAAATGGTTACTTATATTTAGTGTTTATTCTTCTTTATATCAGCTCTTACACTCGCGTATCCGATACCAAAGACCTTATGCCCGTTAAATAAATAAATAAATAAAATTTTCAAATTGATAAAAACAAATAGATGTTGTTTAGAAACAAATGAAAAGACGATACACAATATTAAATTATCTACAAGTCTTTTGTCTTTTATCTACAGGTATCTTCATAAGTATATTGCTAAATAATTTCTACATAATATCTAATTATTTATTGAATTTCTTCATTGAAAATATAGTTGAAACATACTTATCTGTTGCAGCAATTACGGTTGCAGGTCTTAAAAGTGAGTCATAGAGAATGGTTAGATCGGTAAATAAGTAATGTGAGACGCAACAGGATCTGAAAGTGAGCTATTCGGTTTCCATCTTTCGCTCGGACACTGCAAAACTATACCGGCGATGGTTTCTCATTTCTGCATAAAATTTCACCACAAGCCATCGAAAGATTTTTAGAACACGATCGCAAAATGAATCACGAATTCAGCAAAATGAATATAGAAATCCTACACACTTTTACTGTATTGATGAGAAATTCCAACAAGTATATTATAAATAATTAGCAATAAGAGACCATACAATACTGCAGAATTTTAATATATTATATACAGATAATTCAGAAAAAATTGAATACCTACACAAAATTTTAATATATTGTATCTACATGTTATAAAAAATTATGTTTAATGAATTATACATCATATTGACATTGTTTAGTATTGTTAATTTAATCCAATATTAATATAATAATCTAAATATCCTACTAGCATATTTCTTAGTCAACTCGAAGCTAAAAATTATTCAATGGTGTGGACTAATTGTAGCCTTCACAGATATAAGTATTAAATATGGCTTAGCATCTAATATTCACATAATAGAAATGCAACTGAATAAATTAAACCTAAAAACAAAGGATTCTTGGATAATAAATTATTAAACTTAGGACATCGGTAAGCTAATAGATACATGTAAACACACGAATTAATTTGTCTTTTCAAGAATTGGGTTCACCAAATAAAAATTAGAATTCAAAGTATTACTTAATACTATAATAACAAAAATTAAATTCTTTTCCAAAATTTATAATGCTCAATTTATAATTACAAATGAATATAATTTATTTATAATGATTTGTGTGATATTAAACAATCAATAAAGAAACTGTCTATTCTTATAAAATAAAAAACGCTATGCAATAATACAATAAAATAATTTGAAATCCTTAACGAAATCTAGGTATTAGACTATAACATTTATCATGCGGAATTGGAATATAACATTTTTATCTTGCTTTTATACATTATTTTACATTATGTATCTTTGTATCCTGTTAAAAGCCATAGTAAAGCCATATTTGAAAAGGGCATAGAGAATTCTGTTTACATCACAAAATAAATGCCCGGGGAGGAAGATGCTTCGCTCAAAACGAAAGGAACCATAATTTTTAATATCGTTTCATTATCTATGACTGTCTCACAACGTATAATAATTTTATCGTATCGTTTGAATTTGTGCTATGACGGAAAGAAGAAGGCAGAGAAACTGTTAATTAGAGGCTGGTGTTTCGAAACGATCGATTTCGTGGGATCGACCAAGGTCGTAACGTCAATAAGGAACGTGTTACCTTCCGGAAGTGGATACATTGGAGGCTTATGGGGAATCGAAAGAGGCCGTGCAAGCCTTTTTTCTCTGCTTTTTACCTTTTGCTCATTTAACGACTACAGGGAACTGAATCGGAGAACTTTCACTTCGGTGAGGTCATCGTCGGTCCTTAAATATTCCTTAGCATGACGCTTCACTTTCATGCACGGCGACACGCACGAAAAATTCATTTAGAGACGAATTATACGAATTCTTTTATTTAATGTGCAAATGTTTGGCGAAAGAAATATTTTTTTTTAACATATTTTTTTCCTCCTCATAAATAATTGCGATAGTTTATGTTTTTCCTTCACTTGCTCCAAGTTGTTTTACAATCGCGAAAGAGAAAGTACAGATCAAACTGTTATAAATTTTATGTCAAATAAATCTAGAATAAGCGACATTTGTGGTTGACAGTTTTAAAATGTATGTGCAAATATTTGTACTAAATTAATTGTCAGGGAGATAAAAAATTATTATTTCAGCAGGAATATTAACAGTGTTAATTTTTATGAATAAAATACATGTAAAACATGAATTTTGCAATTCAGGAATATATAATATTTTTCGCTACTTTTAGAATACTGATAATAGCTCATTCCTAGAATCATGAAATTGAATATCCTAACTTTTAAATTGTTTCGCTTTTCATATTTCATTTCAAAACGGTATAGAGGTATGTACGTTTAAAAGAATTATATTCTCATTATGTATTCTGTGAAACAATATGAAACGCCTAATCATCATCGTTTCCTTAAATTAAATTGGATTTAGACTAGTACGTTCTTCTCTCTCTCCTACTTTTTCAAAGACTTCAAGCTGTATACAATGGTAATTTTTACTTCAATAAATTATTCAATTAACATTTATGCATTTTGTATTATTATAATTAAATAACTTTGTGAACGTAATATGTCAAATAATAAATGAGATTTGTGTCCCATTTAAAGCAACTGAAATAAGAAAAGGCTTGTGAAATTTTAACTTGTTCGCACTCATAAAACCGCGAAACATATATTTATGCCAGAATATAATGTTACAAGGCACATATAGTTACTTCAAGACCCGTTCAAGGCAATCTGATGAAAAGATTTCAAGGTTTTATACTACCGATCACCGAAGGTATTGCTTCTTAATTCTCTTTTTCGGTTAAAACATCTCCATGAAAATAAACATTCCTTTCTCACATAATTTCTGGATTACTTAAATTCATATTAATTTCATACTCGAACTAAAATATTTACTATGCAGTATATTTGTTTTTACATGATTTTTGTAACATATTTGTTTTTCTATAGTTTTTAAAATATATTTATCGCTATAACTTTACAAATCGAATACTTTCTTGCTTATAGTGTGCACGAAAAAAATGAATGAGAAGTTGCTGGAATAACTGAACGGTCTAGGAGTGGAGAGGCAACTAGAGGAGGGGGATAGAGATGTTGAAGGCGAGACGAAATGCCAAAGTGCGCAATAGACGAGGATATACGAGAGGGAAATTGCCAAGAAGAGGAAGTAAGAAGACAAACACAGGAAAGGGCGAGGGAAAGGCAATCGAACAAGGAGAACGGCTCAAATATTCGAACAGCATAATGGCTCTTTTGTTTGGATATTTTATAGATTGTTAGAGTATTATTAGACTTATACTGTGTATTATATTCGAAAACATTGAAATGTACGGATAGTGCAACAAATAGCTTACTATAATACTTTCTCGCTTATATTTGAATCAAATTAATTTAAATCAAATTATATTACAAAACAATATGCCTTATAATTATTAACATTTAATTGAATAATAAAGTAAGATTAGGTATTAGGTTCATTGTAAACTTAATTTTGTAGCATAATTAATAATTTGTATAAATTAATTTATTTTTAAGTTTTAATTAATACGTTGCGTTACGAATTGATTTTACTTATATGCAAAGGCAATACAAAGGCATAAGTCTTGACTCAGAATGTACTGACAAGGAATGAGGCGTCGATCAATAGACTCGGTTGATAATAGTCAGCCTTATGGTCAGACGTCGCGACTGATTCGCGAATATTTAACTCTAAAAGTACGTATTCATTTGATAGAAAAATTATTACGAATTGACATTTGTATCTGAGAATAACTGTCTATAACTGTGATTCAACTATTACAGAGTGTCCGTTTTGTAATTTACTCTCAAGTGGATACAAAGTAATATCACTATTAAAGATCTACGTCTGACATACGAAACAGTTCCGAATCTTGAGAGTAGCTATTCAGGAATAACAGACAATAGTTTTAGTTTTATGATATTGCTGCGAAGAACATTGTTATTTTTTAAAAGTCTACTAAACATATCCGGATATTAATAAATGATTAAATGATATTAATAATTCTTTTGTAAGATCAGCAAAGAGAATTTCGAAATGAAGATGACTTTTTTAAATGTGGCATTACATATATCTTCTTATCCAAAATATATTAAGTCCCTTAAAATAGGCATTAATAAATTAAAGATTTTTAAATTTCTAACTTATACCTAATTTCATCTGAAAGTTTTTATACGTTAAACGTTTGTATTATTTTAAAACTTTTTGAAAATACGGTAAATACGAAGCCATTTTATATTGATATGTAAGTATAAGTGATTATATAACAATGATGTATATAAACTTTTGTAACTAATTGTGTTTGTAAAGTATACATCTATATACAGGGTTGTTGGTAACTGGTGGTACAAGCGCAAAGGGGGTGATTCTACGCGAAAAAAGAAATCGACAGTAGAGAATAAAAATTTTTTTTTATTTTTCCATCGAGACAACGATCTACAGTGAGATCCTTTATAACGAGACGTGATAAAATGCATGCATACCGAGCGAAAATTCAAAATCGATTTTCTCGAAAACAAAGCCTCGAACGAAAAATTTTTATTCTATATTTTCGACTTCTTTTTTCGCGTAGAATCGCCCCCTTCCCGCTTGTACCATCAGTTACCAACAACCCTGTATATAATCAACAGACTGCGGATTTTATGTAAATTTATATTTTTATGAAGACAATTAAAAACATTGGACTCGTGCGAAAATTTGTTTCACTTACTAAATATTATAATGATTATTATACTTTATACACTTTTATTTTATTTTATACATTTTTTGAATATTATATACCTACATTCTGCATTTAAGATGCATTTTTGCATAACATCTATGCATAAACTTCCACAGTCTAAGAATTAATTATTTACGTTATGATTCATCTAAATTGTATCATATGTGTTAATAATGTTTTATTTAATATGTAAATGCGTTATATAGAAATCAATTATGTGCTACACGAAGCTTCATGGAAACTGTATAAAACAAGCCTGAATTATTGCACGCACAACGAAGTATGCATCTTTCTCAGAGACATGAATGCTGACACAAGAATGAACCTTTTTAGTGAATTGTTATACAGTATACGTGTAACAGGTTTTCATTTCAGACGAAGATAGTTATTATATGATTATAATTTTCACATACATAAACAAAAATTTGTTTTTAATATTACCTAAATACTATTCTGATACTATTAATTTGTTAATAATTTTTAATCATTTAAAAATGCTATACTCACTATAATCAAGAGAAAACCGCTACCTAATTAAATTATAATTTTGTAACGTTCATATCTTAGTATAATTTTTTTTTAGTAATAACATAACGCATAAAATGTTAAATTGTTTAGTGTTTAATTTTCATTTCACAATAATGCGTTACATTATCTACTACTAGTTTTATTCTACCTTTTATCTACAATTATATGAATAATACAAATTCTTTAGTTTCAAAAAAGGCACATTAATTACAGATTAAAATGATATGGAAAATTGTATGATAAATATATCTTCCATTTCTCATGGGATACAATTTCTAATTATATAAATATAATTAGTGAAGTATCGATGATTTGCTAACATAAAAAGTATCACCTGAAAAAGCAAAGGATAATGGAACATTTTTTGTTTCATTTAATAATTGATGTTGAATTTTTACATAAACGAAAATGAAGTGTTTTCTATGATAAATCTAATATGTGAACTTTAATGTAACAGAAAACTGAAACTTTTCGCTATTTTCTTCAGAAATATGTCTTCATGTTTCATAACTAATAACAATGATTTTAACATTCTAATACAACGAACAATTAAAAAATATATGCGTAGAAGTGTATTCATTAAAATTCCTCTCAAACATCAATTAGATTCGCAGAAATACCGCTACTTTTTATATATGTAAGTAAGTAAGATAAGTAAGTAAATATATGCTACTAACTGTTCTTTTATTCTTCACAAATCGTCTTATCTCAAGAATAACATAAAAGTTGATCATCATACATAATTAATAATAACTTTGTAAATTATTTCGGTAAAAAAAAAGATCTTCTAAAAAGTACAAAAAGTTCATGAAACCATTATTTTTAGTCAAAAAATGTATTGAAAAATAGGCTTTCATAATTAAACAAATATATTTTCGTCATCTTTAGGTGTTACATTTTAAGGAATATCTATTATAGAAGTATTATTTATGTTGATTGAAGTGGAAAAATTTACAAATAATATAGCTAAATATTATTTATGATGATTAGATATATCATTTAACGACAATACTGGAGGAAAAATAAACATTTGAGTGCTTCACAAAAGAACTGTTTGTTCATATTTATACACATTTTGGACTTCTCCTTTTATAACAGAGCAGAAATTTTTCCAATTTCGTTCGTGTTTACGATATTTAAAATTATTGGAGCATTTACTGTACTATTATTATTGTGACGTTGATTATTGCGATATTTAGACAATATTATTATCAACAATATATTCAATCGTTATAATTATAATCAACAATCATTATAAGTATAATTTAAATATACTAACTATTTGTTTCATTTGGATCTCGCGGCCAAGAAATAAACCTGAATTACATGTATAATACAGTATACCTACTTGATGTATCCAATGAACTCACACTTACTCATCTCTCAGTCTCTGATCCTCACGCATCCATTTACATCTAAACTTATTGCCATTTAAATCTACATCTGTAACTAACGATCACGAAAGAATCTATTATTGGCACGGCATTATCACTACAATTTCCTTTTGACATCGTTGTTATTTCCTCTCTCTCACTTCTTCCTCTCTTAATTGAGCTACTCTTCTTAAGCAATCTATCATGGCCTTCGCGTTTCGTATTTCATTCAGTGCCAGCTCAGTTATTTCTATGTAAATGCAATGTTCCAGCAGATGTTTTAGTATGCCTATGTTCAATTCACATACGCCGCGTAGCCTATCTTTCTCTTCTCTTCATAAATTGCTATCTTCCTCTCGGTTTCCGCATTTCGCTCTGGCTAATAAATTTTGGCTTGCTCTTTCTCCCCTTCCTTTCAAGTAGTTCAGCTTGTCTACATATTCTATGTATAATTAGATGTATATACATACATGTATTTTTATATATTGCAATTCTTTCATAAAAGGATAAGGACTTTAGAGTGACGGAGTAAAAGATTATTTAATCCATTTGCAAATAGATAATGTAACAAAGCTTGTAACATTAATTAAGTATATGTTTCACATAAAAAGAACGATCGTTGATATTTTTTAAAGAAAGTCAAAGAAATGTATTATACGATTTAATAGAATAGTGTATTATTTTCTTATTGATCATATTGATGTTCGTTACATTATATTTTGAGCGCGATCTCCCCGATTTCAATGATCTTGAAATACGTTGTCAAGGTCATCATAATGAACAACTTTTTCCTATACATGTTACTGCCGCTCGGTTTTAGTTTCCGAAATGTAGGCAAAAATATTTTTGACGCTGTATATTCAACAATATGTAGCATTTGGGTTAGATTTAAATTAAATTCAAATTAATTTTAAGTTATATTTGTCAACATTTACCATTATCGATGCTATGCTACTGGTGGTACAAGCGGAAAGGGGCTGATTCTATGTGAAAAAAGAAGTCGAAAACATAGAATAAAAATTAAAAAAAAATTTTTTTTTTTAATTTTTCCATCGAGACAACGATCTACAGTGAGATCCGTTATAACGTACCGTACGCG
This sequence comes from Bombus huntii, assembly GCF_024542735.1. NCBI lineage: Eukaryota > Metazoa > Arthropoda > Insecta > Hymenoptera > Apidae > Bombus > Bombus huntii. Next base: position 25,441,935 of record NC_066238.1, read on the forward strand.
TACCGAGCGAAAATTCAAAGTCGATTTTCTCGAAAACAAAGCATCAAACGAAAAATTTTTATTCTATGTTTTCGACTTCTTTTTTCGCGTAGAATCATCCCGTTTCCGCTGGTACCACCTGTTACCAAACACCCTGTATAACTGGAAATATTTATGCCAATATATTAAAAAACGCAGTTATTCGATTGTGAAAATTATGTCGTCGGTAAATCTCAATAAACAGTTTCAACGAAAACTTCGTTCACAACAGCATATGCGAAACTGTAAGAAATGCCTTCGAAAATTTTACTTCATCATCGCACGCGTTGCTTGTTCACTCCACTCGCTCGTAAAAATCCAGTCCAACCTGATACCAACCTCACCAGTGAGCGGAGCATGTAAGCAAGGAATTTTGAAGAAAATACTGTTTTGGTCAAAAATCGGACCACCTTTGCTCGTATGCGAAATTGATAATCTACTGATAATGCTACTACGTAGATTTTTATGTTAGGTAGGATGTTAAAATAAAATTTTCGAAGACGTTTCTTACAGCCTTGTATAAGCAATTGTTAAGGAGGTTTTCGGTGAAGCTGTTTGTCTAAATTCGTAAAACATAATACAAAGAAGAAGAGTTCGATAGTTGATAGATGTAAATAGATCGCTAAGTGGTTAACAAAACGATCAACGTGTCAGCTACGCTTGTACTGTGTCACAGATTTACACATATGGGCAGAATTTACTGTAATGGTACCGACGGTTTTTCCCCGTCATCTCGAGAACTAAGACCGAGTGGTAGTTACACGTATAAGAAAAGGTTGTTCAGAATGATGACCTTGACAACATATTTCAAGGTCACCGAAATCGGTGAGGTCGCTCCTGTTCCAAATAATTACCGTTACATTTATCCAGAAGACAGAAACTGTATATAACAGTACAAATAAAATATTGGCACAGAATAGCTTTAAGGAAAGTTTGTGTATCCTACGCAACTTATTTAATTTTCCTGAAAAATATAGTTTCTAACGTTATAAATGTTGTATCCTAATTTTATCGTTCCCAAAACGATCTTAAAATCAATATTCGTATCGGTTTTGCAATAATTGAAATGTTATATTTTCTTTGAAATAGTCCGCACATATTATTTACTTTTATTCTATATCTACTCAACGATAATAAATTATGGTACGATATACTTGAACTTTAAATTTGAAAACTATATCCTACAAAGAATCGTATGTTTTACAAATTTATATCGTATTTTAGAAGAAAATTTGGTTTATGTCAGTATGTTCTTCGTTCCTCAATGTATAGTAATACTCAACAATTTTCATAAACATTAAGTGATGAAAATCTGCTCGAAAACGTAATGAGGTTCTTCAAGCATAACGTGTATTTCGACCAGGCCTTCTGCAGGCAAGCGATTATCGGTGAAGGTTGGATGCGAGTTCTTGTTTGGTGTCTGGCGACCCGATTATGTGGCCGGCTGTTTTAAACGTTAATTCATCTGGCGAGTAGCCGAGTCGTCCGCCGCTTTATTTTGTCATACGGCTTCGTTGAACATTTTTTCGCTTGAATTCCTTACGTTGAAAAAAGCCATCACGGCCGTGCTTGCTCGTCTTCATTCGCGAAGGAAAACCGTTGCAACAAGTAGCAGAAAAAGTGTGGAAAAATCGTTCCCGGAACACATTCCTGGATTACCGATTAAAGTACGAGTTTGCGGGTTACCAGTCATGCGTTCTTTTGGTTTAGCAAACGGGTACTCGTTTATCCACGATACACAACCGATGATTCTTTTATTAAGAAATCTCTAAGAAGTTTTTCAAATACTTGAGATTTTCTTGGTACAATAGAAGACAAAAGACTTTTAAGGTATAGTTTAGTGTGTTAAACATATATTGACGTAAAAGAAAAATCTCTGAAGTCTGATAGAAATTGTCTTTTTCTTTACCTTTCTCCTTATCTTTTCAATTTTTCAAAGCTTAAAAATTTTAATGACTTATAAGCTTTTGAATGTAAGAATGTGTGATGTGTAACAGTGGAATTTTGCAAAGAAGTGAAAATTCTATATCTTTATAATTATATATAGAAATATATATAATTATTTATACAAATTTCTAGGAATATTCCTCTTCTTATAATAAAATAATGAAGAAAACTTTTTCTAAATGAATCTGTGCAGAATAAAGGATTATTTTCTACTATGTATTTTAAAAAATATGGCTGTGATAATATTTAACATCCTTAGAGTACATTATAAACTTTTAAGAATATACAATAGGTACTTATAGTATCACGTAATGCACGTTTAAAGCAATCCTATTTCTTACATGCATTTAGCTGCAAAAATGATCATTTTGGATCATTGGATTATAATACGTAAATAAAACTTATTAATATATTGTTACTCTTTCTGTGATACATCGATACGATCATAAGAATTAAAATTGAAAGTGATAATTAAACTACAAAATTATTTATACAAAATAATATTTTATTCAAACAGAATAAGAATATCTATACATACTTAGTCATACAGATATATTACAAATTTAATCGAAACTGCGATTCTATTCAGATCGTATCTTAAATAAGTTATTAACTAAACAATAAATGTATTTATTTTCGATAAAACCGATCTCTATTTAGTGCGTTATATGTCCTTTACGGACAAACTAAAAAAACTCTATTGGCTCACGGGCCGACGCTCCAAACTAAATTTACAGAATAAAATTACCCTCTACAAGACCGTAATAAAACCTGTCTGGACCTACGGAATCCAACTATGGGGAACAGCAAGTAACTCCAACATCGAAATACTCCAACGCTTTCAATCGAAAACGTTAAGATCCCTAATTGACGCACCTTGGTATGTAACCAATGAAACAATACACCACGACCTCAAGATACCCACCGTCAAAGAGGAAATAGCAAAATATAGCGACAGATACAGCAAAAGAATCAACAAACACCGAAACCCCCTAATCACTGGACTACTCGATACGACGGACCAGATTCGCAGGCTGAAGAGGCACTACCCGCTAGACCTAAACGTTAGATTCATTTAATTATCCAAATCAAGCATATGCACTTACCTATAATACTCACAGATTATAAATTATATCTATCTATAATAAGTATTAACTTATTGTAAATAAACAGCCATGTCACTGCGCCACGCCAGAAAAATTACTGAAAATTCTCAACGCGAGAATTGATTGTAATTTCAACAAATAAATAAAAAAAAAAAATATGTCCTTTACAGAAAGCAATTCTGCAATGTGTTTCTACTATGAATAACTGATAAAAAAACAAATTCAGTTCTGGAAAGATTAACATTCATTCTTACTTTCCTATACTCTAACACGACATTTTTCACAGAACAATTCACAAAAAAATGAATTCCAATTATCTTTTTGTCGAACAAAGAGAATCTTAAGCAACATGAACAAGTAGAAGAAACGAAAACAGGAAAGAAATCGGGAGACAGAAAAATGCCCGAAGCTGTAAGAAACACGTCTAAACAGGAAACACGTGCAGTTCAAAGCAACAATGGAAAAAGGTAGGCAAGCGTGCGAAGTAAACGATGAGAAAGAACGCACGCCTGTACGTAGCAAGCGAAATAAACTTCCCTAATGCGTTCTTTTAACGAAGAGCACCGTTGCCATACGACATAAAATCGCGTCAAGAATATCCTACACTGCAAAGACATACAGTGACTCACGAGACTATACGAGTATAGAAAAGCTTTATACAGGGTGGTTGGTAACTGGTGGTACAAGCGGAAAGGGGGTGATTCTACGCGAAAAAAGAAGTCGAAAATATAGAATAACAATTTTTCGTTCGAGGCTTTGTTTGCGAGAATATCGACTTTGAATTTTCGCTCGGTACGCGTGCACTTTATCACGTCTCGTTACAACGGATCTCACTGTAGATCGTTGTCTCGATGGAAAAATTAAAAAAAAAAATTAAAAAAAGGATCTTTTATTCTATATTTTCGACTTCTTTTTTACCAATCACCCTGTATAATATATTATGGGTATGTATTAAAATATTTTGAAATTTTGTTAACACTATAATGAGGCACAACTGGCACGATTATATTAATAAAATTTGAAACTAATATGAAAATGTAGAACAACAGTATGTTTATTGCAAACATATAATTAGTAAACGATTAGTAGGTATGAAGCATCAGTAGGCATTAGTAGGTATGACATCTTAAACATAATAAATAAATGTTAATAAATGTCAAAGACGGTCTTATAGAATATTGAGTTACTTACACTAAGTATCCTGTTTCTTTTAATATATACATTTTCAGATTTGTTTCACACTTTATTAATATAATCTCAAAAAATATTGTATAACATATAACATATTCATAAAAAATTTCTGCAGGTGTTTAAATACTTCCACTTCCATATCAAAGTATCTTAACACGTGTGATAAACTTATATAAGAAATCAATTGGTTCATTGCTCCATTAAGAATCAAGGAGTAACTTAACGTGTAAAAATTACGTAAATATTATTTCAAAGCATAAATAAAAGAAGTTCTCATTTTTCTACAAATATTCCATGTTGAGATAAATTACAAAAGCTTGTTACATAAATCGGAAGTAGAAGAAGAATTTCTATATTCAATTTAAAAATCCGTTCTCTTTGTATTTCGTATCTTTACTATAACTTGTTAATAAAACTTTAAATGATCTACATTTGTATAACATTTTTGCTTGGTTATAGGACAAAACTTGACTGTTATATGTTGGGACACCCTTTATTCGTCTATCTATTAACGCAAACTCGGAACGTGTAAATTGGATAGCTGCACGTTTATCCAACGATCTCTACATTTGTGACATCAATCGCATCTCAACCTACATCAAAGATAAGACATCAACCCCGAGCTTCGGACTCCTTTGGACACATCACCACCTTATCCTTAATCCACATCATAACCTACACCGAGCCCCTTAACATCCTCAAACCAAAACGTATATAAACCGAGACTTCACCCAGCTCGGGCAGTTCTTGTTCTAGTCGCTGTTCTTGTACAACCCCCTTTTTACGGTTCAGTTATTGCAAGTCAGTCCGATACCTGGGCATGACCCTGGACAGGAGACTAACGTGGAAGAAACACATCTCAGGTAAAACGAAGCAACTAAAGGACAAACTAAAAAAACTCTATTGGCTCACGGGCCGACGCTCCAAACTAAACATACAGAATAAAATTACCCTCTACAAGACCGTAATAAAACCTGTCTGGACCTACGGAATCCAACTATGGGGAACAGTAAGTAACTCCAACATTAAAATACTCCAACACTTCCAATCGGAAACGCTAAGATCCCTAATTGACGCACCTTGGTATGTAACCAATGAAACAATACACCGCGACCTCAAGATACCCACCGTCAAAGAGGAAATAGCAAAATATAGCGACAGATATAGCAAAAGAATCAACAAACACCGAAACCCCCTAATCACTGGACTACTCGATACGACGGACCAGATTCGCAGGCTGAAGAGGCACCACCCGCTAGACCTAAACGTTAGATTCATTTAATTATCCAAATTAAGCATATGCACTTACTTATAATACTTATAAATTATACCTATCTATAATAAGTATTAACTTATTGTAAATAAACAGCCATGTCACTGCGCCACGCCAGAAAAATTACTGAAAATTCTCAACGCGAGAATTGATTGTAATTTCAACAAAGAAATAAAAAAAAAAAGTTATTGCAAGTGCTAAAATTATAATAAAGTTCGATGAGAGAAAATTAATAGTTGGGTTACGACTCAGCTTTCTTTTCTCTTACAACCCAAGTATCAATTTTACGTGACACATTCTTCGACTACCTCGAGTCGTGCATCTTGGCAATCATGTCGCAACTGTTATCGGTTATCGACTAAGTAGCTGTTCTTTCTTTTACGGGCAGAAGTACATACATAGTCTGTACCTTCAACCTCAGTCTCACCAAAGAGTGGGTTAAAAGAATTCTAGGTGCAAGTCTCTTTCACAAGTTGCGACAACGACTTTCTATTTAACTCTATTCGGAAACGTTGGGTTTCGTTTTAGATAACGAGATTGATGTTTGGAGAATTTCAATGCTAACATTGAGCTTCAAGCTTCTTTTTCTTTAACTAATAAACGAGAAAAGAAATTATTCCTTAAAAATTTTCGGCGTATTTGTAGCATTAGTATATAAATTGTATCAAAATGTATAAATTAATAAGTAAATATGTAAAAGCAATATTTACTATTTTATTACCTAGTTAACAGACTATAAACCTATATTATCTATTAGGAGAAAATATTTAATAATAATAATCAATATATTTCTTTCTCCACGATAACTTTGATCTACTCACTGATTTTAAATATGTATCAGTTTAGAAAAACATTTTTTATCTAATTCATAGTTTGGAAATTAAACAATCAATGAAATTCTAATAGCGAGGTAGTTCCATAATCTTTGATAAACATGTACATCGATTTTATTATTGCATATTAGTTTTTAAAAGACAATTTGATCATCATAATGTTTAATTATAACTACAATGTTCGTAAAAAACAATGTTCTTACGGTTTCATTGTTTTTATGGTATATTGTTATTCTTTTTCATCTATAATCGTGTGGCAAAATTACATCTTATCAAAGTTAAACAAATATCTTTTTAAACGGTTTTGTACAGTATGCAGATAATTGTGACAGTATGAACGTAAATACTGCAATATATTCCAATAAAATTCTAATAAAGTGAAGTAAAATTCAATAGGAAGGCTTGATGGAACAATTCTTTTCCTACAAATAAAATAAGTAGACGATTACTTATGTATGTAATGTACGTAATATACTTATACATAATTGTACATTTGTCTAAACGATATTGGTATGAATTACCAAACTCTTTCGACTAATAATATGATCTACTTCTAAAATTCAATCTAAAATCTAATTTTATTTATAGCTTCTTCAAATGCAAAATTATTTTATACGTATCTTTCATTTACTGAGTCTCTTAATTAGTAATGAAATATCTATTTTATAATAGAAATATGTCAAACTGAATATTACTAATAATAATATCATATTAGCAATACGAAACTAAGTTAAGCCATATTTGTGGTCTTTTTTTACAATTAATAGACACTTGTTGCAAGACATAAATATACTTGCAAAAAAGACTGCAATTTTTTCACTTGTTAAGAAACATTTTAACACATTATAAGTTGATAAAATTTTTATAAATCATGATAAAATTAAACAAAAAGCTGTATCTTTTTCGTTAGTATTTGTAAATAAACATTTGTAAATAAACAGAATGTTCATCGGTATATATTTCTTAGAAATATCAATTATTCGTATTACAGGAAACTAAAAAGATATTCACAGATGTAGGATGAACTTGAAATTACCGTTCATTATACCAAAAATAATTTCGTGAGAATTCCACTCCCTTGATACTTCACTTTTATAATTACGGATCAGAGCACAAATTCTTAATTTATACAACTTTGACACGTTTCTCCTTTCATTGTATGGATGCCGTTGCTCTATTGTATAGTCGAACCAACCACCGTTACTTTTTACAGTAATGAACATTATTATAAGCATTCTTTTAATGTGTTTTTATACCATGTCACAAATAAATATTCGTCTATCCATCTTTTCCTATTTTCCAATTTGATATTGTTTATATTTCAAATTTTATTTATCTATTTCCTATGATTACACCTGTACTAATTTTTAAAATTCATTAGTTGTATAACTGTTGTTTACTTTATTTCATATAAGCACATAAACCATCAAAACATAACTTAACATGCCATTAAACGATAATCCATCTATTGAATTCTACAGCTTCGTGTTAATTACGATTATTTGTTCGTGTTTAAAAGTATAGCAATCAAATAAGTAGCTTTTTATAAATCGTAATACAGCAATACAACCATCATTAAATATACACTAAAGATTATTCAACGAATTTGAAACATTCAACTAGAGTGAACTTACACATAACTAAAACACTATACATAACTGTACATTAAACTAAATTTAACTCATAGTAGCTTACGAAAGTCCTCGAACGCTTATAGATACGATAACATTTTTATGGATGTAATAATGTGTATTATGTGCGTTATATGAAACTGTTTAAAATTACATTAATACTATAATGAGACATAACTATCATGATTATAGGGGAAGAAAGAAAAATGGGAAAACAAAAGAAAAAGCCGATAAAACAAATTTTTCTTTAAATATGCATGTCTCTAATAATCACAAACAATTCATTTTCCAATCTTCGCGCTTAAAGTTAACGCCCTAAGAAAAAAGATTGCGTTAAAAAGACTTCCTTTTTAAAAATCCATGTCTATAACAGTCAATAAAAAAATTCACGCCCAAAATTAATGTTCAAAGAAAGGTAGAGGAAGATCGAGAGCGAATGAAAGAAACAAAGCGACAAAACAAACTGTGAGTAGGATAAATTGGATAAATGTTTTAAGCAACTTTCACCTGTACCCTTCACCAGTCTAAATCACTCGTGCAGACTCGTTCATAAGAGAATCCAACATTGCTAACCAACACTCGCCGTCGTGTCGTGGCTGGAAAATCCGTATTTAAATCTGTAAATCATAGGCTTGGATTCCATGACGTGACGGGTTTGCGCATTCAAATTAATCTGCTTCACGCGTTGCCAATCTCCTTTCTGTCTTATTTAACCGTACCGCAACGCGATCGACACGCTTGATGGCGATTTTTGCGATCACGTTTTTATTTGTAATATCGATGTCAAAGAGAAAGGAATCGTTCGGAGGCTGAATAACAGGCAGAATCTTGTGTCGAAGACGGCAACTTAATGCTATACGAAAGGAATGTCGCGTAGGTGCAACGTGTATACCTGGCTAAATACCTTGGAGACTAGATACAATGTTGCATGCAGTTAGAGTATTACAAATTCTATCGACACGAAGAATCTTATCTTTCGATATTGGATCTTTCATGAATAAATAATTTTTAATAGATTTAATGCTTTGCTGCAAAATTTATTATATAAAGCAATGCGTATCTGGATAAACAATCTACAGACCGAATATAATGCAGAAAGCAATTGGCATATTGCAAGTTCTATCGATATGAGAAATTTTATCTTTCAATATGATAAGTCTTTCATACCTAGATACTGAAATCTTAATAAAGTTTATACCTTTCTGCAAAATTTATTATACAAGGCAAATGTAGAAAAACTCAATGTCAATATAAAATTTTCTAAATTTACTTTATAAACTTACGTTATAATCTTACTGTAAAATTTATCATATAAAACAAATTTAATAAAATTCAGTATCTGTATAAAATTGTTTATATTAAATATAGATTCTATCAAACTTTGTTTATTTAATTACGAATTAACTAAATGATAAATATATTTATTTTCGGTAGAATCTTACTCTATGTTTTCTATGTATATTCTATATTATTATCAATTTATATTATTGCTAGCATTATGTCTTCTTTACAAAACTACCCGAAAAAGTAAATTTGGTTCAATATTTAGATATGTATTAACTCTTTAGTATTTGAGAAGGATTCTACATTTCATTCCAATTGGTTCACATTCTCGATAAACTACTTTCGAAACCTGTTCATGATTTATATGAATTTGTATATTTTCGTAACGAATAACATATCTGTAATGGAATATTTCTAATATATTCATTTATGGTATAAGAAATATATTTTGTGCTAAAACTAAGGAGAATCAAATAAAATAGGATGTAGAATCTACTTCGACATATGACTAGAAAGGAAAATATGAAATGTGGTTTCTAGTGTAAGAGAAAACGTAGTCGTTTTTCTCTTTGGAATAGAACAGTTTTAAAAAATATTTTAAAGTCTTAAAATTTACTTTACTTTTAGAATTTTAGTCCTCGTACTCAAACGGCAGGATGACATAAAATTTATGTTCAAGAATTTAAGGTTTAAGAAAGAAAAAGTATCCAAAATTTTTAAATATTTCGATAATTAAAAAAGAAGCTTATCTTCCAGGAATCACTATTATACAATAATATAGATTTGTTTCTAGTGTTGAAACTTCATCCCTTTTTACTATTATTATTATTATTATTTTTATTACGAAGAGTTACATTTTTATAAGATAAAATACAAAAAGATCCGGAGAATCACTAAGCAATTTCACGCGTACACGCCCACAAACTTTCGAAAATTTTCTCGAAAATCAAGACACGAAAGAAAACTTATGTATTTCACAACTTTCGTTTAGCGTTGGAGCAAGAAAGGAAAGAAACTAAACAGAATAAAAAGAAATGAAGAAGAATAGCAAACAAATATAATCATATATCGTGAATATAACTTTCGATAGGACTGAAAGATAGCATTTACATTATCAATCTAATATAGCAATGATAAAACAGATAAATATTTTAAAGGATAACGCTTGAAACAAAATATTTGTTAATTAATAAAATTGAACTATTTATATAAAAAATAAGAAAAGAACTAAACATTTGGTTCAAAATTAATCACAGAAGTTCCAACTTTATCTATAGTTAAATATATATAGCGTAAAATCATTTTGACTAAATTCAACGAAGCCAATAATACTTGCTTCATCTTTTTACGAGACATCATCATAAACATCAACGATAAGTTTGTCACAGTTATCATCATAAGATGACAACTCATATTTATTATTTCACAACGTACCAATATTCTGTGACACACATTATAATATGCTGTTTCAGGCCACAATATTCCTCGGAACAACAGTTGAGAATTTCTATTATAAGTTGAAAGCTGTAACGAATTTATTGCCAATGGACACATGGCAGCATCCTGTAGAATATGCTTTAAGCATACATATTATCCTGTTTACTATACTTGCCTTAAAAATAGCATAGTATATAACATAGTAACATTTGTAAATGTATTTAATAAATAAAAACAATATTGTCCTGTGTAATATGTGTGTGAAATTTTCTGTAGCTAGCTAGTCCAATAAAGAATTTAATTCTCTTGTCAAGTGAATTAAATTAATTCTGTTTTTAAATAATTATTTATATACTAATCTTTTTATACTCTTACAACAGTTTATGTATAATATAAATATTAATTTTTTATATTTACTTGTGACGTATATTCATCTTCATTTGTTATTTAAATATTATGTTATTATTGCATTTTAACAATGAAATAGTGCCAAATTAATTCATCTACATATATATCATTTGTTCGTTGAATTTATTCCTCCACATTCTGATTTCGCGCTGGTTTGAAGCGTGCATTGGATGAAGTCTTTCGACGCTTTCTCCGGGATATATTAGAAAGTACAGACTACAAGAGCGTAGCTAAAAAACCACAAATACGATTAAATACCGTAGATTATTGGCACATAAAATAGTTTGCGAAACTTCGAATGATCAATGATGCTTCGCTTTAATGTCACTAAAATACCTAAGCATTCTCGATTTGCTTTGCATATTTAATAACAAATGAATACAATCATTATAATTATGCAAAATGATCTATACTGTTAAAAACCTACCAACTACTGAAGCAAATGTTTTTATTAGAGTATTATGATGATTTTTTGAAATAGTTTCCATAAGATTTATTTTTTGATTATCGACCAAATAATCGAACTTAAGTTAAGCTTCATTAACCTTAAATGTTTATCTATTGCAATTCTCAAATTGTATTTGAATCGCGTTATTGTCTTCATAAACAAAAAGAAGTTTAATATTTTAATAAAAGCTTTGGCGAAAACTTGAAATGAAAACTTATACGCATCAATAACGATCATTTCATGTTTTCCTTAAATTTAAGGAATTTGTTAACGATAGAAAAATACGATTGGGTTGAAAATAACTTAAAGAGAGTAACAGAATTAAAGGTGCAAAAATATGTAAAATATCCAATATAAGATAATTCGTTATAATGTTTAATAGATGAAACAAATCTCTAGAAATATGTATATGAAAATACATAAAATATCTAAAGTATATCCATTCACAGTCTACTAATCACAACGCAACTCCTATACTATTTAAAATATATCATCGCGATGAATTACGTAAAATGAGTAGAAGTTATTACTTACCAACTCCATTCCACAGGCATAGCGCCGCAATAACGATGGTCAATCTGACAAACATCGCGCTACATTGGTCTACGATACGTGAAATGTCAACGGGACCGCATTCAACTCGCCGATACATGGTTCGATATGCTCGAACCGAGCCACGGTAAACCGAAACACTTTGATAGTTAGTTCCCTCGATGACATTTATCAAATGGTTGCACGACCAATTGCGTCTATACAAACACGCATTTGTCATTTATACAAACGCATTTGTTGTTATTCTTTTTTGCGATGACTTGTCGATTTCTTCATACCTGATGCCGATCACTAGGTACGATGTGGAACATTTGCAAATCCGCGCAATACGCATTCCTCGATTATTTACAACAAACGTTTCCTTCTTTGAAAATCTCGAAACAATTTTTACACATGATTTCTTTTATGTTTTATGAACTTTTCACTTGTAACCGCAATACACACACGTTTCTGTGATGAAATTTATGTTACAAATTCGAATCTTTTTAGTTTAATTAATGTAAAGTATTAAAATTTTTTATTTTATTAGTCACATAAGTTGAAAACACCAGCTCAAAAGTTTCACCCAAGTTAGAATCGCCGCGTTAGGTATCTGTCGACCGGTCGGAGCACGCAAAGTAGCCATCGACTTTCTCTCGAGTCGGATAATTAACCGGCACAGGTTTTTAGAACGACTACAGCAAAACACCAATTACGAATGCACTGAATGCAATTGGCAAATCGTCACTGACGTGAATTTCGAAAAACGCTTGGAATCTATCGACCTCGATCGGTGCCGTAATAGGCATCAACGTCGTCTCCAAGCTCATCACGATTCTCGTTCACCTTAACGCGGACAACATTATACTCCTGTCAATCGGTTTCTCGATCACTTTATACTGATTTTAAATTTAAGAAAAGAATTGACAGTTTACTGGTTGGATCATTGACCCAAATTTGGGGAACCGATCTTGCGCATCTTTGAAATGAAATTGTTCGCGTTTAGAGCCTTTCGACTCCGCAATGATGCCGCTCGCGGATCAAACTGACTCTACCTGCGGCGCGACGCGATCTGTTCACGAGTGCCGCGGCAGCCATGCCGATCAAACTGTAAGAACGCATGCCATTGGCGTAGTATCTTGAGAATCGTGTAGTGCATTTTTCCCTCGATAGTTGTTTAGTCAAACAGTTCGATTAATTATAGCTTAGGGAACTATTGTTATCATAAATATTTTAGGGAATATTTAATTTTAATTTCCTATTTATATATAATAATTAAAGTAACTTGAAAAGTAAGACCGTTCATATAACTTAATAAAATAATGTAGTATGCAAATTTAACTTACAAAATAACAAACGTAAAATATCTATATAAATCAAAATTGATCCATTCTTTGTATTCGAAAGGTTAAGATTTATTATTCATTTTATCCCTATTATCCTAGGTTATTTTTAAGTTTGGATAATCTTTAATTAAAAATTACTGCTTTAGAAATATTTTGTAAAATTTAAAATTTATTTCAAATGAAATTAGAAGTTTAATAAGTTAGCTTTCTAAGTTGTGAAAATAAATTTTTAGTAGATTGAAATGACAGATAAAATGGTTTATTTGAAACAGTATTAATATTTCTGAAGTATTTAATAAATACTTAAAAAATTTATGACCTATTTCAAACAGACAATTGAATTGAATGATTAATTTATTGAAGAAAACATATTTTTTATTTGTAATGTAAAAAATGTGATTTAAAATTATTAATAAGTTTAATAATTAAATCAATTATTCTATATATACACGTATACTGTAATATACGTATAATGTATATAATATATATATGTATGTATATATATATAAGTTGATAGATAAAGATTTTATTATTTATATATTTTTATATTTATAATTTTACGATTCTTTATATATTTCATTTTAATAAATATGTTCCTATATTTATAATGAGAGTTCCTAACCAATTTAAACGACGTATTAAAGTATTATTTCTAACTAAAAAAAAAGATTTAATTTTTATATACTTTATTTATGCGGTATTTATAAAGTGGAAAATTCTATCGATTTCATGAGAAAAATTACAACGAAGTAAATTAAATTTAATTATTACTAAAATTATTAATAAATTTGTCTCTTTTTCCTAAACAGTAATGAAAATTTAAACAATATCTATTGCTTTATATATAGTCTAAAAATTTGTAGATATATAAATGTATAATAGATTCAAAGAAGAAAAATAAAATTTATTCAATTCTACTACAAAAATTGTTTAGCTGTGGCCACACCGTAGTTCTGTTTTTAACATATCTTATTAGCACTCACTGCTTTTCACTTCAACTCGAAATTCATTGAAAGACGAGCGATTCACAGAAAGAAAGACAGTCAGTAATTCCTGGAAGTCACCTACCCAGGTAGTTACAGATATAACGCACCAACCAATCACAATTAAATGGGTACTGTTGTATGGGTACTGTTATTGTTGTATGTGTTTACTTTTATTACTTATTTTTTCTTAATATTTTACAATATATTTTAAGAGCTTCACAATTTTTTGTTTAGTCTCATATAACTTAAAATAACATATTTCTATCATATAGAAAAATAGGGTAATATATACGAATGTTAAATATTATATTAAATGGCGTTAACGTTTAAAATGTTGCATAAGTTGTTCACATGCTATATTTTCTGTCACGGATAAACACTGCTTTAATTAAGATTCCGTCCTGCACATGGTAATATAAACTTCTGGTTCAGGGCACTTCTATACTGAAAGCATTGACGAAACCGTCTGTTTTTTGAATCGAAGAAGATCAGATGGAGAGGAAAGAAAGGTGTCGTCCTACGCATGCATGATACGTACATATTACATAGATACTATAAATGTCTCAAAGACGATCATGTAAGCAGGTCTCGACACTCATGTACTAAAACCTAGAGAAAACCGACCGAAAATTCAATCGTGACTAGTTGCGAAAGATCAACATGGAAAGCAAGAAAGTTCTCGTTCTGCGCATGCGTGATATGCTATAAGTGTCAGATAGAGACACTCTTTATTTGCCTCGCAAGAACGAGAACTTTATTGTCTTCAATGTTGGTTTTTTAGGACTTAATTTTCGGACGATTTTCCCTAGTGGGTGTTGAGACCTGTTTATCCGATCGTACATACGATCATTCATCAGTTCTCACCTATGGTCAATGTCGCATAACGAGATCTTTTCTTGCTCTCCATCATGATTTCTTTGGCTCAATAGACAGACTAGTTTCCCCTAGCGAGAATCCAGATTTGTTTATATGGCCATAGTCCTGCAGTCTATATTCAACAGGCAGCAATTAAATTAATCAAAGAAGATAGAACGACTTTTATATGTAGTAAGCCATGTAGTAAATGGATACCTATATTGTATGTGTAATCAGGAGTCGATTAAACAAAATATTCTAGAAATATATAAATGTCATGTATTTTTTACATTTTTCGAAAAGCACTTCTTTTTCTTCAAAATAAAGTTTTGTTAATATACAATTATATAATATATTATTATATAAATATATTTAAACTGATTTAAAAATTAATTTTAACTGTAAATATAAATATTGTTTTATATGCAAGAATATATAACTTTTAAAAAATAGCTGTAAATCTCACAGTCTTAAAGTAAATATAAAAGTAAAATAATTTTCATTCCTACAATGAAGAAATGTTACCTGAGAAATATACAATACTATAAATCAGCAAGATCCTATAGCTGTACTTTTATAAAGAAACTAAAACATATATTAAGCCAAGCAAAATTGGAATTGTGCATTGAAAAATCATAATATATAAAAGATAACATGTAGTTTGTCATTATATGTGCTCCTTTACAGTGAGAAATTACTATTTAAAGTTTTAAATACTAAGTACTATTTAAATACATTGTAGGAAGTTTTTTACTAATACACCATTTTCTCTTTTTTATCAGTAATATATGTCTATTACGATTGCTATAAATTCTTATTAAGCAAAAAGACTTATATTTTCTATACACTATACAGTATATTAGTTACGTTAATTCCCAATTGTACTATCAATGTGAACACAGCAATTATGTTCTTAATTCTGTAAAAAATATGATTTTATTTTGTTATACATTTTGAACGATATAAACATAACCTTCTTCAGGCGTTAAAGTCTCAAAATTAATTGGTAACTTTGAGATTTTGTAATGTAATGGATGTTTCTAAAAACCAGCAGAGATACAAACATTACACATGCCTGTGTTTTTCAGTAATGGGACAAAGAAGATTTAGAGTTTCGGTAATTTATAATGCTATTTTTATTATGCTACTATTATTTATTTGGTTACCTACTATGTATATATAGCGTTTCATTGTAAATCACTTTATTAGCATTTTTTTTATTTCTTTATGATATACATACGCAGTATTGAGAGATATAAATTTATACATACGGTAAAACTGATATTTATATGTAATTTAACAATTATTGGATAATTTACTAATCATCACTTTGAGATGGGTGTTCTTATTGCTTCTCCGGAAGCAGGAGATGCATCAATTAACATTATACCGCAAATGAAGAAACATTCTGCTATTTCTGGAGAACCTGCTACAAGTTTCGTTTCCACAATACCAGAAAGAAATGCTACTAATCAAACTGCTCTAATGGGTGTATCGAATTATAATTCCACTAATAGTATGAATAAAGATGCATACAGACACACAGTTTTAATGGAAAATAATGTTTTTGATAAGATGTGCAATTCCACAATTAATGATACCTGCCAATTCCCCTATTATAGGTTACACCTGTTATTATATTTTGTTTATATTTAACTATTTACTTTAATTATTAGGTACATATATAACTAATGCCTATAAATATATATGTATATAATATAAATATATATATATTTATTTATTTATTTATAGGAGCAATAGAAGTGACAGCAAATGCTCTGATGCAGTTTTAGTAAAAGATGTAGGTGTATCATGTATGCTTTTAAAGCAGAATACGTTTGAAATACAACTTCCTCAAACAAAAACTCTGATTAAGCATCTTAAGAAAGAATACAATGATTTAACTGACATTGCAAATAGAATAACTACATATACAAAAGATATATTAAGTCATTTACCAAAGAAAAATCAAAGAAAGCATCAGCTTCTTAAAAATTTGGTATGTAATTTGTAAATACTTTGTTATATAATTTATAATTCTTATATACACTTAATAAAAGTAATATACACAAAATATACATAAAACTCTTATATAAGCAATAATGTGTGTATATAACTATTTTTGTATTAGATTTTTTTTTAATATAACGTAACTGTCTTAACTTGTGAATGTTTAATTCATATAAAATACAGAAAAATAATTTATATATGTCATTATATTTTATAGGCTGCTTCAAAACATGCAATAGCATCTCAGTATGTAGATAGTAAAGGTAATCTCTGTTTAAAATTGAGACTTTTTAGTAATGCTGAAACCCAGTGTATGACTGAGCAAGTTGTTAAGGATTTTGACAATACATTATTCAAAAGCAAATATATTACGAAGGAATTGCACAGTAAAAATTGTAATTGTTACAATTATTTTGTAACAAATTTAAACAAAAATAAAAGTTTTATGCATATGTATGTAGCAAAAACACGAATCTTGGATAAAGGTCATCCAACACTTGAAGAGAGAAATATGAAATCAAAATATGAACATGACACGTCCATTCAGCGAAGGAATGTGGAAACAAACACTCCAAATTCAACATCAACTAGTATTTCTTCAATTTGTAATCATTTAATGATGAGAAAGAAAAAAACATCAAAAGAATTGTTAACCCCCAAATTAAAAAAACGTGATGACATACATAAACATGGCATAGTCGAAAGATTCAGTGATGATAAACACTACACAAATCAGTTAAAGTTAAAAAACCATAGTCCAGTTACATTTACTAATTGGAAAGAAATTTCAAAATCGAAACAATCCAAACATAAAACATTGTCTATCTTTCCTTATGAATCACAACAAATGGTTTGTTCAATAATATAATTTTGGAAACGAAACCTGTAACGTGATTATAATTTATAATTATCACTTTCTAATTACAGGCTAACGCGAAAAACAAAATTAAACAAGGAGAATTTATTAACTATAACACAGTTAACAATATATCGAATACAAAGTTTCATACAGTTAATATCCGAATTGTAAAAAAAAGTAAAAAAAATGTATAACTTTTCTATTTTTCATATCTCGATATATTCCTATATAATAAATATTTTTATACTATTTTAAATTTGTTCTACTTCCTCTAATTTTAGTACTTTTAGTTAATTTTTATTTATTTTTACATTTAGTAAATATTATTCTTTAATATTTTTTGCGTAGTTATTATCTGTTTTTGTATATGTATACACTATGCATATAAATATAGATATTTTGCAAAGCGATAGTTTGGTGGATGTAATAGTGCAAAATGTATTTAAATCTTATCAAGTAAAAAAAACATACGAGTATTTATAGTATGTAATGTATAGAAAAATGTACGTTATCAGAACGGAAAAACTGTAATTTAAGTACAGACATTTTTGAAGAAACTGAAACATTTGATACAGCAAGATAGGTTATGTTTTTGCACGTTAAAACGCATTATGATTTATGCTTCAACAATTTTCTAACGATATTCTAATCTTTTCCATTACTCTATTAATAAAAACAAACAGCATGATTTCTGATGAATATAAACAACACAATACATGGAATAACATAAAAATAAATAATGATATTTACATGGTTTCTGTTACACAAAAAGATGACATAATTAAAGTTTTCCTAACTAATCTTATTGAAATATGGATTGATACATTGACAAAAGAAATTATTTTGGATAGATGTCGGGTAATTATATATCTATGCAATATGTACTTTATAACATTATATTACATTCTGAGTAATTTTAATGTATTATTTATTATGAAACAAGATGAATTAAATTCCATTTAATTGTTTCTTCTAGAAGTTAAATCGACTTTTAAATATTGAAGCTCTTGATTATAATGATATTATATTAAATATTTTGAACGATATGTCAAAATATATTATCAATGCAACTGTGGAACATATCGAGTTGCAAGTTCAAGTAGAACGTTGTTTAATGAAATTTGAACTAAATTTAACAAAAGGAACATCAGAAGATTTTTGGGATTTTGTAACTAAACCTCTATGTATATCATCGATGGAAATTATTCATCAGCACAAATTTCTTTTAGATTTAATGAGAAGGAAAGATGAAGAAATTGCTGAATATAAAGCAGAAGGCGCAAAATTAATAAGAAGTATGTTTCTTTTGACATATTATGTTAAAAATATAATTTTAATATAAGATTTCATGCTTTGTTAACTGATACAGAGAATATTGAAACAAAACCTTTTAAAGAGGAACAGTTCGAAATAACTATTTCTAATCCAAGTATTATTGATTGCACAAATGCATTCCAAACCATGGTGAATTTTTATAATAAACTTAATTTATACAAACGTAGTACAATTCCTAGAGAATCTACAAGGTATTACTGAGTAAAACATTATTTCTTTATAGAAAATTTAAAAAGTTGCAACAAAAGTTTATCTAACTTCTGATATATTACAGCAGTAGCAGCATTAATGATGCTGATGACATGCACAAAATGGAGCAGAATATTATTAGTTCTGTTCAGAATGATGATAACAGTATGTGTAAACATGATGATACTTTTATACACAAGAGCACAGAATGTATACATTCTGAAAATAAACAGCAAGACAAAGATACAACTAGCAAGAAAATAACTAAGAATAAAACAGGAACCACAAATATGGTACATAGGCCTAAAAAGTTAAACAAAGGTTTGAATGATTTTATATTGTGAAGTATAATATCTAAAATATAAGAAAATATTTTAAATACATATAATATTCAGAGGAAAGGCTAATTAATAAAGATTGTTATTTAGAATACTTTTCCCCTCCTACATTTATTAGCTTAAACAATAATTAAAACAAAATTAGAAAAGATTAATTATAGTAAAAATCTTGATATATATATGTGTGTATAATAAATATATACAAAATGGAGTACCTATAATAGATTAATTTGTTCAAAACCAACGACGTACCATGTACGTCCTAAAATTCTGGGCTATTTGCACAATACGACCAGTGATGCATCATATACACTTTATAATGAAATTAATCATTAAGTATTTAAAACGCTATTAAAGAGAGGTAACATCATGTCGAAAGGACAACCAGGAACATAGAGATTTATAGACACAATGAAAATGCCCTTCCACTAAAAGATAAATGAAAGAAGTAAGAAATCATCATAGGAAATAATGATAATGATGACGATGATAATATGCAAGACAGCAATGTAAATTACAATAAAATTGATAGTGAAAGTAGCAGAATGACATTAGGACAAGATAATGGAGGTGATGAAAACTTTCGTCTGAATATTATTGATAATATTTGTTTGAAAATTACTAGAAAAATATATGTCTTATTTCACTAGAACCTGAACATCTACCTGAAATGTTACCCAGACGAGAAAATAAAAAGATAAAACGGAAAAGGTGTCGACAATGCACTGTCAATGGTTTACGGAAAGAAACTAATTACTACTGTTCTGGCTGTAGAGATAATCCTGGTTTGTGTTTAGGCAAATGTTTTAAGGAATATCATAAACTTACATGATATTTAACATTAATTTATAGGTTTTAACTCTACTTATTACTTTTACCTACTTTTGCACAAAACAATGACAATAATTTTGTCATTTAACATACAGTTTTCTAACCTTTGCTATCTTTTAATATCAAAAACTTCCAAATGATATTATTTTTCATTTTAATTATATTTACTTACAAAAGTATATTGACTGACGAATATGATACATCATTGGTTCTTTGCATCAATCATTTGTTGAGTAGTAACAGATTTTAAAGCAGTAAACTATGTTTTATCTTCTTTTTTTATTTTTACTTAAAATTTTTTTTCTTCCTCTCATTTTATTAACACAACAAATTTCTGATATACAAAATTTATATTATAAAAAGATATATGTATGTATAGAACCTGATTTCAAATGAAGTAATGATAATTAATTTTATTTGTATATATAAATTATTTATAAAAATCTAAAATATAATTAAATAACATTTAATTAATATATATAGAATTTTAAGCCTTTTCTCTGGATATTACTTCAATTGTATATTTATATATCTATAAATTTGTTATTTTGATGTAAAATTGTACATATTGGAATATGAAATATGAATTTGTTACTTCAGAATAAGAAGTATGAATTGCATATATGATTTACAAAAATAACTATTTTATTAAAAAAATAATATATAATAATAAATATAATAATTATTTATGTAAAATTTATACGAAAAAGAATATATACATATAGAAATATAAATTATTTATTATCTATATTGCCTGTGTCTTTTTGTTTACTATTTATTTGTTATACTAAAAACGATAATCTACTTTTAATAAAATTATATTATGTATATCGTGAGAAGCTATGTATTATGAATAATGAAATATAATTAAAATGATTAAAAAAAATAACCACCGGGCTCGTCCGGGATTTGAACCCGGGACCTCTCGCACCCTAAGCGAGAATCATACCCCTAGACCAACGAGCCATGTTGTATATTGTGCTCATTGGTAGAAATATCTTCGTAATGGCGACTCCACTGCCAAGTATTGTCATTCTTATTGTTTAATGATAATTTCTCATCATATAGTACTTTACGTGCAAGATGGCGGAACGGAGTCAACAAGATTTTAATAGGAGTGCATTGACAGTACGACGTGGGCGGGTAATTAACGTATATTATTATTAACAGACAATTGATGTGTTCTTTTAGTGAACTTTGTTCTATATACAAACTCTTACACGTCGTTTCAATTATCTAGGCTTGGTATACGGGACAACGAGCAGAAAAGATACCCGGAGGATTAGTGGGTGTCGTTGGTAATGATTGTACGAGTTTAGATTTGTCATATAATGAACTAACCTCTATCAGCTCTGTTAAACACTTCTGCAGACTACAGGAATTGATACTCGACAATAATAAATTGCGGGACTTAAAGACGTTACCTTGTATACCAAGTTTGACCACACTCAGTATAAATAATAACAAGGTTTGTTTTATTTGTTTTTGCTACTTTTTGTGTTAGAGACAATATTTTGTTATATTAAAGTTGTCACTTATGGTATAAACACGAGTTACTTGACGATTGTATGTTGTGAGAATTATAGATTTAATGATTTTTCAGTGATTTTTTAAATATAATATTCTATTTTAGTTTTTTAGTCAGGCCAGTCAGTTATTTATATGCATGGCGTTCTATGTTATCTTGTAAGTATGTACTTACATACATACTTAAGTACATAGTTAGCAAAAGTATCTACGCAATTTTGATGAATGGTAAATAATAAACGTTAATTAATGTTCTTTAAATCTCATAGAATTGCTGAAAGAAAAACTGTTATCCGTTATAAAAAAATGCTTATTATCAACAAGACTTAAAATATTGAATATAGAAAGATGTTGGAGAGTAATTAATGTAAAAACTACTTTTTTCAAATTTTAAAGTATTGACACCATATTATATCATGTACTTAATAATCTTAATTATGTTATTCTATTTTCGAGCATTTTCGTTTACAATAAATTACGTATAAAATGTTTTATGTATAATTTGTGATACATTTGTCTATCGACAAATTTCTTATTTATTTCACTAAAATTTTATTTCGAAACATTCATCAAATACATTTCAATAGATTTTAGCATAATGTTGTGACGTGCTCGTTATCATGTATGACAACAAATTTATCTTTCAGCGCGTTCAAATGTTAATAAATTTCTATTTATAGTAATATTATGTGTGGACAATTCGATGCTTAATTACAGGATGAACTTCTTTTTGATATTATCTTACTTTTCATTTCCAGTGTGAATTATATTTTTTTTTTTACAAAAAGATAACAGTTCTGAATGAAACCTGAAAATTTATTTTGCCTAATTTATTAAATACTTTGAAGTTTTATTGATATGTATTGAAAATATTTCTACGGAAATTACAGGAAAAGTTCAAAATATATAGTGCTTGAAAGAAATGCTTATTTTTCTAATAAAACGCAATATGATTTATGTACTTTAACAAATCAATTAATTATTTATTTGAATATGTGCTAATATTCAAGTAAATTGTATTTACTTATGTATTGAGTAACGGTTCGGAACAAATTTCCGAATGTATGCAGATTCCTAACAATATCTCGTCCGTTTTCCGAAAATATGCAAAAGATAAAGGTAACATAAAATGTTTGCGTTCATTGTTGAATTAACTGTACTCACTTCGATCAGGAAACTCTTAAAGGAATAGCTTGTGACTGATTCACCCTGATTAAAATTCCGGACGTGTATCGATGATATTACTTTTGGTATCTTATGTCATCGAGAATGTTTAGTTCGATGACACTTATGCCATTCACCTTGTTGTGAATAAGTTGCGGTGATGTAATCAGGACGCATATTAACATATTTTCGTCAGCAACAGTAGTATTTTATATAAAGTAGCCAATTAATTAAAAACATTTACTATTCGTATTTAGCATTTATTTTGTACTTAGAGTCGGACATATTTATTTATCCGTTATTATTTCAAAATAGCGAGTTTAAATCTGTTTAGTTAATTATATTTAGTTAATTACATGTTTATTGATTGTTCATTATTGTACATATGTATATATATACAAAATATTACTTCATAAAATATAAAATTATAATCACTACCTGGTCAGCAAACTTATGTGTATAAAATAAAAAATTATTATACTGAAAGTAAAATCAACGTGGAAAGGTCTCTGGTCGCAAAATGCAGCACATTTTGTACTGTGCATGCGTATCACGCACAGAATGCGCTGTGCTTCATTAAATAGTTGCAAAACGGCTGATACTATCGCGTATATGGAGTTACAGTACTTCCGTCACTTGACAAAACATCGTGAACCACTTCACCCACACGAAACGTATGCTGGCCGTGTTACGTCGGCCGATTTCTGTACGAAAATTAGATGCATGTTTTTATTTCCCAGCCCACTGATAAGACATTGCAATATTACGTAGTTTATAACACTCCGAAAAAGTTAAGTTACAAGAAGGTATGTAAGGAGGCAACAGAACAAAATTCGAAAAATCGGTGCAATAGTTTCTGAGCCTACTCAGCACAGACAAATAAACGTTGCGCTGTTTCTTTATTAGGATAGTATAGATAAATAGATATAAATAAAAGAGCTACAAATTAATTTGATAACTATACTATCCTGTTACAGCTATAAATAATGCCAGTTGTGAATTTTCAGTATTATGTATTTATTGTGTGATATATTTCGCCACTGTGCTACTACACGATACAGTCGTATCATAAGCAATAATCTGTGAGAACTGAAAATATATAGTATTGCCAAGTATAATATTTGAAGAAACTATGACTTTATATATATACATATAAAACTAATATATAAAAAATATATATTATATTTATTATTATATATATTATTATTATATTATATATATTACATAATTATGTATAATGTATACAAAATTCTATGAAACAAAATTCCGTATTTTAAATTACAAATTGCAATATATCGTGCTATGTTTTAAATAACAAAATTTTCAATATTTATATTTTTAATTTTGATGTTGAAATATTTAACATTTAGACGTTTAACAATTCCTTTTTGAATATTATTTGCAAATTTACTTAATTGCTCTTTATAAAATATTATACTAATTTCAATGTTTATTTAAAATCATATAAATTGAATTTTGTGAATTTTAATTTAACGAATAATAAATAAGTATTCTTGAAATAATAACAATAAGTTTAGCTTTTATAAAATAAACTGAAGTCTTAATTTATAAAATTATGACATATATATTAATAAAATGTACTTATATGTTTTGTAGGATTTAATTAATTTTATACTACATGGTACCTCATTTAAATATAAATTAAATATTAAATTAGATAGTATGTAATTCTACATGAATATTGACAATTTTTTACTAAACTAATTATATGATTTATTTCGATCGTCGTTAAACGTTAAATTAAATATTGCTAAACCTATTTGTGCGTATTGTCCGCATTTCATTCATGCAACTTGCATTCCATCTAAGATATTATTAAAATATAAATGTTATCTGTAATATTGTTTATTTGAATATCTATATTCTGATATCTATAAGACATATATTAATCAAATATTTTACGTTTCTGTACAACCTTTTAATTATATGTACTTATCTTTTGTATCCAATTTATTTGAGTACTGAAACTTCACATTCCTATCATCATACGATTTGGTTTGATTATTGTGAAAAATTTTGTAGATAACAGACATAGACCACGCGTTGAGAAGGATACAGGAATGTTGTCCAAATGTGGTGTATGTAAGCCTGCTTGGCAATCCAGGATGTCCCGATCAGTTGACTAACCCAACGTCAACCGACGACGAGGATTATAATCGTTACAGGCTGTACGCGATATACGTATTACCTTCGACTCTTCGCTTTCTTGATTCACGTCCCGTAACGCGACATGAACGAAACGATGCCGAAAGACGAGGTAAATTCTCAAGGACTGTGAAATTAGCCCCAGAATTGTCACCGAAATTCTTTCCGAATGCGATGGAAGAGTTAGACGATATCTTCTTCAATGTTCATTATACGCCTTTGCCAAGGTCACTTCGCGATCCTCTTGATCACAAAGGTACGATTTTTATATGGTATATTTTATTATTTTTTAAGCATTTCCTTCTGTAAGAGAATTATTCCAATGAAGTTCAATATGCAATGATATTTCATGAAGAAATGATTCACTCAAGAAAGAAATGGAGTAAAATATTTATTATATAAAAACTAACAATGCGTAGAACTGATTTAATCTTAACACTAGAGATAAATGTATTTATCCTGTTAAATCTCAAGTAAGTGTTTGAACGTACTTCTATTATTAGTAAATGTGTTATGAAAATGCTGATTAGGAAATCAAGTCTAAAGTGTATATAATGTATGTGCGTAAAATTGTATAAACAAAATTATATTTAGAGTATTTTATAAGTAAAATATTTACTTTATCTATCATTTATACTTCAATTTTAATTTTTATTTCAATTTCAGTTTTAATTCTTCGATAAAACATTATCTTTTAAATACCTAGTTTCTTTTACGAAATGTTAGATGCAGTATCATTATTCAGTTTCAGTCTATTTACGTTATCTAAGAGTAAATTAAAATATTTCTGCAAACTTGTTTCAACAAGAATATTTTTGTTTCAGGAGCATTTGGAAAGTGTAAATACCGTTACTCAGGAAAAAATTCGGAAGGAAATCGGTTTATTTCAAATAACGATCTTTGAATTCCCATTTAGTAAGTCAAACTAACTTTTGAATGTAAGTTATGATAATTTTTTTCCAATTAATGATAAAAACAGCGATCAGGCTCATAGAGACGTACTGAATGAAATGATGCACAATTTTTTTATCTTCTCGATATTTTTTCTTCTTTATTACCAAAAAAACTCATCTACGTGCCTGAAATCGCGTTCGTACGCATTTATCTGCTAGATGTTAATTTTTTATATAAATAAATAAATATATATATATATATACACATCGAATAAAATATAAATTCACCATGAGTAAACATACAAAATTTTATTATCATGTACACTGGTATAAATAAATGTCCAAATTAGTATCTCTGTTCCTTTTCAATTGATCGAACGATTCGATCCGAGTGTTACGTGACACAGTCTCGAACGGAAACAGAAAACGTGCACGTGTCATGAATTCCAACACTTCGGTTCTTTCTTCCTGCTCATTGACTTTATTATCATAATTTAATATTATTGGTCCTTAAACGTACACAACATAGTCTTGCAACAATACTTTCTATGCGCAACAAATCGGGTTTTTTTTCTGACAAACAGCGAACAAATACAGCTCATCCAGTTGACACCCTCGTTTTTATAGGCATATTGACGAATTTTCATACTCGGTTCCTTGACACGTGTTTAGGAGAGAACTTACGTCGAAGGCAGTTTAAAATAGTCTCAATTGTTAACCCTGTATTTAGGAAGAACCTTACGGATAGGTACTTAAACGATCCATGTTACGCTCTATAATTGCCTATATGCAATAAACCGGAAACTCGGCATTGTAATAATTAATTAAGTACGATTACGTCAGCCTTTCGGTTCATTCCGGATGCAATTAGTATTAAAAGGAAGTATACGCGTACCAGTGTTTCTTACATGTTTCGTATTATCATAAGCGTTCTCTATTGGCATACGCTTCTTTTTTTTGAAACACTGATTTTTTTTTATTCTATTTAAGATTTTCATCTGTTGCCGAACAACTGATCAAAAGCCCCATGGCTTATTGTATATTGTGTAATCGTACGTGACTGTATAAATATAACATTTATATGATTACATATATTTCTATAGAATGGGAACCGGTCATATTTAATTCCTTAAATACACCGTTCCATCGGTCTGGCAATGCTCAGCGTGAGAAATCGTTTCAAGTATTGTACACACTGGAAGCATCTTTCTCTCCAAGAAAGGAAAGTGTCTACAATGCAAGCCACGTTCCAAACGCTAAAACTTTTTATTCTTCAATTAATGTCAAGTAAAATATATTTTATAAAATATATATATCGTTTGTGTTTTTTCTTTTCGTTCGCTGAAGGATAGAATTATTAAAATTTCATTCTATTGCTGCGATCGACGAGCCATTTTCCAAGAATGTGCACGTTTGGAACGAGGCCTTACTTACTCAAGTTTTACTTCCTACTTTCGATAATATGCTTGGCCACGAAGGATACTCATGTATGATAAATATTCAATAGTCATCACGCCTCGCGATTGGACGGATGGCCGCGATTAAAAAATTTTATTCCGCTATCATCAAAAAAGTTCTTATTCGAAGAGAAGAACGAGACACGCCTTTTCACAATATTGCACGAATTTTGCACGTCGATATATCGATGTGGACCACCTCACTAGAATTTGTTTTACTCTGTAAGAATGGATATTACAAAAACAAAATGGGAGATTAAAAAGTGACAGGTGATAACGAAGAAAGGTAATGAAAGCGACTAAACAAAAAAGGAAACGAAAGTAACGAAAACGTACAAGAAGGATACAGTGGTACAAAGAAAAATTACTCGAAGAAAATTGTATAAAGTATGATCTTTCATATCTACAGCAATCTAAACAAAAGAGAAACATAGTTCGAAACAATACCTACAAAGTAACATATCAAAAGCAAACGAAAACTGCGAAGTGAAATTCTAATTATCGCGCAGCTACGAACATTTACAAATTAGATTGGAGTAGTGGTAAGTACTAATTTTAGAACCAAGATTAGATTACTTGGAACTTGTTCGCATATGTCCAGAGCTAGTACCTCTTGACGGCCACATGTGGTATTGTGTCCCGCAGAATTTAGAGTCTAAATTATAGACTGTGCCCTGTGAAGAGAATGCAACGCGTCCGCATTGGCCTTAAAGGCACTGATTATTTTTTCTTTTTCTTTTTTTTTTTTCGAAAGTTGTTTTGAAACTAATCGATGTGTAGTGTGCTTGCACTACCACGTATATACATGATACGTATATATTTAAGTTCAACTAGGCCGAAGCGTTTCGAGCTTCCTTGAGATGGAGACCCATAAGGTCCGCGAACGAACATGTCACTTAAGTACAAAAGAAATCACTAAGAGGGCACGACATGCTTAGGAGTTGCTGTTTTTCCCGTGATTATGCAAGTTTGGCCTCAAGGTCACGGCTCCCTCGACCCAGAAGTTAGGCCTTTCAAGCATGCTCTGCCAAAGCGACAGCTCTCGACCGGTTGCATCCATCCAGTCAACTGGTTTTCCGTAGTGTTTTCCTGGAAAGATTAATTTCTTTTATATATCAATTTCTTAATTAATTTCTTTAACTACCTCTATAACTATTCAAATTGAAAAATTTATATGTATAATCATGCAGTGTTATATTCTCATTAATGAAGAATAAGATATATTTTAAATATTGTTGGTTCTCACAAGTACGTGGAATCGATTTATTTAATAAATACTTTTTATTTAACTACGATTTATTTAATAGTGTAAAGTCCTGATAATCTAATACTGCAAATTCTTTATATGATCCCTTATAAAATTTGTATAAGAAGTCTGTATAAAAATCATAAGAGAAATGTTGTGGTATTCTGTGTGCCTTTATAATATCTTAAAATATAGTATTAGTAATAGTATATGTATATTGTATAATATGTATAATATGTATTAATAATCAATTTTGGAGTATTAGATACGAACATGAGATATTATATTTGTCTTATATCAATGATTATTATGTATTAACTAAACAGCGAACTAACTAGCTTTAGTATACATGTACATAGATTATAAAACATGTTAAAAATTGAAATGTGTTCAGAATGCAAATTGTGTGTTTCGTTTATAAAAAAAAGTCATAGTGTTGAAAATTACATTTTAAATAGAAAAAAGAGATGGAAGATTAATATGCTTCTCATAGCATGACATAATGTACATATGAGTCATAATATATGAATCATAATAATTTATGATCGTTTTCATTATGCTATAGAACGATATATAAAGTAAAAATCTTCAGTAGAATCAGAAGTATATGGGGTGATATGTATAACATCATAAATTACTTAAAAATTGTTACATGAAAATATCTTTTCAATCAAAATTGCATGTTATGAATATAATTTTTAATATAGATTATCTTGAAGTTTTATAAATGAAATGTTTATTATTCCATTATATTCTCGAAAAAGGGGTGAATAACTAATTATTATATTATACGGTTCAAAAAACACTAATTTTCAAGATAGTCTCCAAATAATTTCTAATAAATTATATAATAAGTTTCTTAAATACTAAAATTATAGTAAAACGTAAAGTATAAGAGTACTTTGAGCTGTGGTGATATGTACCTGTGCCAAGGTTGAATCGAACTCCGCCTAGAAATTCGTTGCTAGCAATACGATCATGGTCCCAGACTGTCAATTCCAGTCCACGTTCCGCTAGTTCTTGTAAACTAACATCTTTATAAATGAAAGTATGACCCCATACTGGTGAACCACCAGATCTGCGAACTACTCCAGTCTTTTGTTTCCCTGAACGTCCCTTGTCAGGCAATAAATAACTGAAAGTATTTATAATAATAATGAACATGTAGCTTTTTCTGCCTTAAATACGTTACACGATTTTTTGTAAAGATAGGCGAATTTACTGATTTTTGGCCAACATAATATCATTATCTATTAATTTTGATTAATTTATATCAATTTTTACTGCTAGGTGATGACTATCAAAACTTAGGAGAATTATTGACGTATATAAACAAAATTAATTGTGGACTGTAATTCATAATTGTCATTTATTTTATTAAAAAATATTAATTTGTTTCGTTCTTTTGATACATTTTTTAATGATATATATATATTCATTATCATTAGAGGTCTGAAGCTATTTTTTTTGTGTACTTTTCGAAATATTGGAAATATTTACTTACTGTTAATGACGTTTGTAATATAGAAATAAAAAGTTTATATGTATAAACCATAGAAAGAAAATTTAATGTAGGAATAAATATATTTAAGAGCTTGAAATTGTAGGTTATAAAAATCAAGATACTATATATACCTTCTAGTTTATAGAAATATATCTAGTTTAGTGAAATATATAGTTGAAGTTCTTTTTAGTTCTTTACTATCCTTTTTCAAAATTAGATGAAATTAAGTGTTTAAATGAAATTAGAAGTAAACTGTACATTGATATTTCGCTAATAATTATGGTATACCTTTTACAAAACGGATCACATGTTCCTGAATTCTTTGCTCTGGTTTGTAAATTTCTTGCTTCCTTTACAAGCACGTGTAATGCACCGCGACTCCAATTCTTCTTCGATTTAGAAGCACTACGATCTGTTCCTATTTCTCGATCTCGTTCTAGTTGTGTAGGGTCTGGTGGTACGAACTTTAGACCGACGATTACCTCACCTTTGTATGCAACAGGGTCGTCGAATGGTTCTGTCTAAAATTTATAATTACAATGAGTATTGAATACATAATTATTGAGAAACATATTTTTATTGTTTAAAATCATTCGAATCGTATCAAGAAATTTTGACAGGAAGAACGATGCAATTCTTTTGTGTAATACTTCTATATGTATTGTTTTGTAGGGGATGTTTCGCTTATTTTATCGATAGAAAAAAATGTACCAAGACAAAATTAATTGACTCGGAACGATGTCTGATTCGTGATTTTCGTTTCTAAGCTCTCAAGTTTATCAACATATTTTATACGGGATTAGATATTCTGATATATTTCGATCGACGTGTCTGTTTACTCTCAATAAAAAAGTATTAAGACTCTTGTGTTTAAGAACGATCGGTATAAAAGATATTTTAGCTTTAATTTTGTAAAACTTATCGTATGAAAGACAAGGGAAACATAAACACAGGAATAATGCTCTGTATGTTTTATTGTCTCTCGTACGATAAGTAATGATTATGGAGTAATTAAAGATCAAGACGATAATAAAATAAAGCAAACAATATGTTTTAAGTAGATTTTAATAATAGTAATACTTCAAGTATTCTCAAATTTTAAGAATAATTCTTCTTATTTTAAGGCACGAATAATTAAAAAGAAGTGAATGACTAATTAAAGTAAATATGCAAAGTTTAATACTAATTATTCGATAAAAAAATTATATGCTGCAATACTATATAGTGATAAAAATTGGAGATTTCTAGCAAAGATTCTAGTTCTTGCACATGCAAATACATCATAAAATTGTGTAGTTAGAAGTTAGTTTGCAAGAATATCACGTATTTCCATAGAAATGCTTTCTTCCTTCATGCTATTATTCGAATTTGAATTTTCTGCATGTAAACGAATAGCCGAATACGAATAATTTGCCAGGTAGTATAATAACTCGTGCAATATTGCATTCTTACCGCGAAGTGTGTCAATTAGCTTTATTAACGCAAATAAAAACAAATAAAAAGAGGCTCTAATTACATACTGGAGAATAATTGAGTCAGTACGAAGACTTACTTTCCCCGGCCCATTCTCGCCGCGCTTTTATATCTAGAATGATCTGTATTGTGTAAAATTGTGCGCATTGTGTAAAATTACTGAAAAAGAGATACAATGCGAATCAAAAAATTCGACTAATTAATAAATCTTAAATCGAAGACGAGTTTTGTTTCTATTAGTGGAATAAAAACTGCAATAGTAGTTCAAGATAGAACTACGAAAACGAAATTAAAGTAGGCTAAGATTATCAACAAATTTTGGGAAATTGGGAAATATTATCTTTATTCAGTTACTTACTAGAAATAAAAAATTTTTTCAAGAAATATGCAATTAGTAAATATTTATTAATTATTATTAAAATTGATTTTTCTATCTACTATGAGATATAGAGGAGAAGCATCAATAGTTAATGTTTTTAATTTACAATAGATATTAGATGATTTAAGCTAAATGCATTTCACGATAATTAATAGTCAGATATTTTATTTGTTTCTTTTTTCATCTCCCCTATCCCTAAAGTCTAAACATGTCGATATTTAATAATAATAGATTTCTCGTTAGTCGCCTTGTATCTCTTCCAGCAATAATAAAACATTTCGTACATTTATGCTTGGTAACGTACTTGTGCTAGACAAGCTGTCGTACACTTACTCGTTCCTGAAGCGGATACCATTTCGGTGTGGGATCGTCGAAGATCTTGTTCTCCAGGGGCATTCGAACCTCGCCAAGGAAATCGTTGCGTCCAAACATGTCTGAATGCCAAACTGTCAGCCACAAGGTTCTGGTTTCTAGGCCGCTCAGACTCATATGGAACTGAAATGTCGTGGTGACGAACCATCCAAGCTCTAACTTTCATGCAGGAACAACGGAGCAACAGGCAAAACATTTGTGCTCAAGACTGGTCTCAAATGATAAAGCTTACCTTCAATGTTTCGTTAAACTCGGGATTCAACGTGTGTTTCTTCACCTTAGTTTTCCGTTTGCCGCTCTTTGACTTGTCCGGCAATAGGTATACTTTCACGTATCTGTTGAAGTGGATCGTATCAAAGAAGAATGTAATTTTATAGGAAATTGTTGGTTTTCGATGTACATAAAGTGTATATTAGGATCGTTTGTATTTAAATTATTATGTTCGTTGAAAGATAATTTTTATAGCAATAGAGATATAAATTTAATAAAATTTTGGAAATATGTTTCTAGAATATTTACATTGCTTTTCTTTTAAATTGATCGTCTAGAGACGCATTAATCACTATAATAAATTATAGGTCATGTTTTATAATTTGTGTTTGATTGAAATTTTTTAATTTCCTTTGTATAGAAGAAACTGCTTTTGCTTTTACAACATACATTATTGTGACTATACTCTACATATTACAGTATAAAATATGTTATGAATTTATGGTCCTTTGAAATAATAAAAATATTAAAAAATATGTAGGTGATATTTATAGGTGGCATTTAGACATCAAGGCAGTGAAATGTGTATAATGGTATAAAATGGATGACATGTGTATAGATATTTTTAATGCGAAATTAAATTGTTTATAATTTGACAAGTATATCTGAATCTAAAACATAATTTAGTAGAGAAATTTTCTTCGTTATTTTGGTATCTAGAATTACTCTTTATAAATATCACCCAAACATTTTTAACACTCTGTATAATAACACTACATATTTCAAGTTATTACAATTTAATTATGAATCTTGCTTTCTCTTAATTTTTGAAAAATATGCTTTTGTAATTATTGTTTTTTCACCGATACTAAAGTAGTCAGGAATATTTGTAAAAAGGACGCAAAGAATTATAAATAAATTTGAAATATCGATCCTATCATACAGTTTCTTCTAAACATTCCAACTTCTTACGATATTCTTATATTTTTCTTATGATATTTTGTTACCAAGGAATACGATTAAAGAAATTTCTAATTTTTATGATAAATTTGTAAAAATTTCAATCTATTGTGCATATAGTATATTGTAGAGTAGTTTTCGTTGTCTGATATATATTACGTCTGTAAGAAAAGAAATGTACTAACGTGTTGAAAACTCCTACAATTTGGCAATAACTATTCATAAGTAAGAGGATAATTAGTTTTTTAATTATATATATTATATAGTGATTAATTATATTGGGCGAGACACGTAATCGATAGTATTAATCTGACAAATGATTTTTCTTTCATGAGTCATGCGTTACTTACGGATCGGATCGTTTGCGTTTTACGTCAACAGGAGCTAGATTTTTGCATTTTGTTACGTGCACCTCGAATGTTAGGTGCTTATAATCGTATTGCAAAGCGAATTCGACTTCTCCTGTGACGACAACCGAGCGACAGCACCGTCCTTCACCAGCACCGCTATAAACCGACGCCATAGAATCTGAACGTGCCTGAAAAATGTATATTAAGTATTTATATAGATTCATATTCCAACAACGCAAGATAATTTGTAATCGATAAATATACGAAAAGGAATTGCGGATAACAGTGAATTGGAAGTTTTCTTCTTTCTAACAACTCTTTTTCCTTTAACAGCCTCTCTCAGAGAGGTTTTCATCTTTAAGAAATTCAAATTTGGAAATCGTTGCAGTATGGTTTCTTGACAGATGATAATTTTTATTTATGCTTACGTGCATCTATATTAAGAAGGTATTTCTTCTATACATGTTATTTTATAATATTAAAGACAAATTTCAAATCTTTCAAACCAATTACTTTTAGTTGTAGATCTTTTCTTTTCTTTTCTTTTATAGATATTTTGCAATGTACAATTAAAGGAAACAAAGAGTTTTATCAAACTATTTGGACAAATTAATCAGTGAAAAACATTTTTACGTCACAATAGAATCACACGTAATATGATATAAGCACGTAGAATGACGCCTTAGTTATAAATATGCAGAACCAGGAAAATTTGATATTTCAGATATCCCAGGAAATTTTTCAAACAAAAATAAAATCAGTTTAAATAAAACAAAATTTTATTTTTAAATATTTTTGTCGTACTTGTAATCAAATATAAGATATGCTCGCCTCTAATTCAACATTTAATATTCCAGTAACACATTAGATTTGAAGCTGTTTTAAATTTGCTACTTACTCCAAGACTCGACAAAGATGCACGGGTTGCAAGGTGTCCAGAATGTAGTCCGGAATCCATGTCATCTACATCGATCACTGTGTGACTAGAGCCTGATCGTGATCCTGCACCGATGATTGGAGTACTACATGCTTCTGACAAGCTACTTCCATCATCTGTAACATAAAGTATACGAATAATATAATTAGACACGTCATTGATTAATAAGCCAACCGGTCTTCATCTTTCTAAAGAGTTTTTCGTTTTCGTTTCAAATTTCGCGTGTATTTGAACGATATTTATGTTTCCATTCGATAGAGGAATGCAAGAATACAAGAAAAATATAAAATTCACGAAATATAAGTGTTTCTATAAAAATCACAATAATTTGTTTCGCTACTTTTAGAAAATAATATATTTGTTGTTTGTATCTTATCTTATACAAAAGAATCTACAATTTACTACAAAATAATTTCTTCGCAGAGATTTAAACTACTTTAATAAAAATAAGAAATTGTGTATCTCTGTTAAAAGTACAAAGTTTAATGATTGTAACATTTTACATATTTAAAAATGTACACCTTTAAGCCGAGAACAAGAAATGAATGTAATAAAAAACTAAGCAAATTATTAGAAAATTATAACACGATGAAACTGACTTATTCCATCCTCAGAACTGTTATCGCAGCTTTTCTGCTGATCTGCTTTTCGTATTCGACACTTGGGAAACAACTCAGAATACGAAGATAAATTCCTGCGTTCGTCCGATTTTCTAATCGTATGTTTTGAAAATATTTCTGCGAAGGAAGATTCACTGTCGCTTTCAAACTCCTTCCTCTCGTCAGAATCATTCTTTTTATTAGTTTTAGAAAGTATCGTTAAACTGCGTTTTATGCCAAACGAAGGACTGCTCGAAGAACTCATAGAATTAATTGTTAATGCACTTTCCTCCAATCCTCTCGGTCTGTAATTACTTTGCTGTATTAATGCGCGATTATCATCGACGTTTGCTGGAATTTCATTCTTTGTCAATGAATCATCCGATGCCATTCGTTTCATCTCCATCTGATCCTTTTTTCTTTCCAAATCTTCATTTTGTAAAATCTTCTCATTTGATAATTCTTCTTCGATGTGATTTCTACATTTAGGATAACATGATGCACCACAACAGTCAAAGAATAAATTGGAAGTGATACGTCGCGCTAGATTCCTCACTGTCCAGGACCGATTTGACACGTTGAAAGTGGTATAACCAGTAGCCTTTGTCATTTTCACGCGCGATTTTCTCGTTCTGCGCCCTTCACACACGTTGGAAACTTCTCCACGAGCAACCCGTTGCTTGCAACACTTTCTTTTGCTTGGAGAATCTGCCGGAAGTTCGCTCGTTTCACTTCGATAACTTCCAACGGAGGAGATCCTTTGCCACGAGGCAGTGTTTCATGAAAACCTGCCTCGTACGTTTCGATCGTTCTTCCTATTTTCTCGACAATTCTAATGAAATGTAATATCGTTAGCCGGTGAACAATTAGAGATGTGCATTAGGGTCGTTTTCGGTGTCGAGCTTCGTTAAATGCCACTCGTATTCGTTTTCGTTCATTGCGATAGTTATGTGCAAGTAATTTCGTGTAATTTCTCGCGCAATTTCGCGATCAACCCTTGGGCAATATACGCGAAATGGTGGAACGAAATGCAAACAGAAGCGAAACATTCTCGATACTAACGAGTTCGTTTATGTCCATGGTCGTTTCTGATAATGTAGCGAGGGGAACGAGCACTACGATAAAACTGATTTTTACTTCCTGTTTTCCGTACTGAATGTGTAGTGGCTTTCACGTTCAAGGTTCTGCCTCCATGGAATTACGATAAGGGACAAAATTAAAATACGTTTGAAAATTTCCTACGAAAGACACGATTGCTCAGATCGTTGAATTCTATTGTTATACAAAAGTTTGGAGTACAGTTTCTACGGCAAGTACGATGGGGTTAATGATAATTAGATAAGTGTGGGTAAGTTCAAAATACAAAAGTGGACAGTATAAAACAATTTTCTACCAAAATTTCATTTTCTATATTATATTTATAAATCTAATGATTCTGATATATTAATTATTATTCTGTGATGTAGAATAATTGTATTGATTTAATTATTAATATACTGCGGACATCTATACATTTACCGGAAATTTATAGATGCAACAATATACAGAATACAATATAGGTAACATGCGAAAATATATAAAATATCTAAAGAAATGTTTTTGTTATAATATTTAGCGAATAAAGTAAATCTCTACGCAGGCTCCATTTTTTAGTTATGTTCGTAAATATTTAGATTTATCTTTAGAGTTTATGTAAGTGTCAATGATTAATATAAAATTTTACTTGAATGAGATATAGAATGAAACTTATACTTATTCGAATTGAAACTAGATATGTTATAATAAAAGTTTACGATCAACAGACTCATTTATAGGATTTTTTCGTATCATATTCGCATTTCAGGTGCAATGTCTACGAGCGACTACAAGAAATGTGTGCCAAGGTGAATGCTGCTAGGTAAGAAAAAGCCTTTGTAACTCGTACATTTTATACTTCAGATTTTAGCATATTAAAATTTCCATGTATTGTATACCACATTATTAAACATATGTTATACAATTTTCGAAATTATTATCCTTATACCTACTTATTTCCTTTTGAAAAATAAAATTAAGTGAAAACATGATACGACGATAAATGGATTTTATTAATATTTGATTTGCAGTTTCTTTACGATTCCTTTATATTAGTTCGAAAAGTGAAGTGTAAATTTTCAATATATATATATTAAGTTGATAAAAAATAAATGGCTAATCTAAATATATTGGAATTCATTGAGCAAGTTAGATGATAATTATAGATTGTTTTTAGTTATTTTTATGTCACAAGGAAGATTAGACTTTGCAGAATAGTTTAGCACATCTTTGTATATTCTTAGTATTTCGTACAACTTATTTCCAATAATATATGTAAAACAGTTGAGTTGAAATATATATCTTTTATGACTCATGATACTTTTAAATAGTTCGATAATGTTTTAAACAGCAATTTCTACTGTATAATTAAATTTATTATTACTTAATTAATTCACGGGACACTGGAATTATTTTTAAAAATGAAGTAAGCGTATAAGCTATTGAGAAATGAAAGTAGATATAATTTTTTATTTGTAGAATGGCTAAAAAAATAAAATGCATATGTATTATATTCAAAAGTATATTAGATATATATAAGATATATATAAGATTATAGTCATTGAGTGATCATGGTACGTGACAATTTATTTCACAATCTAGTAATTTAGAAGTCTCATCGATTAAAGCTTTACTTTCTTCTATTCTTAAGAAGTACAGTAGCTTGTTCTTTTTATCGGTGCACTATATTCTAATTTTACATAATAATATATTTTAATATTACATTTTAGGCTTCTGATTCTATCAATTCCTCGACATCGACTAAACATTTTCATGCGTTAATGATAGTGATTATATTTGTATTTCAAATAATCGATACATATGAAATCATGACATTTAATTCGATACACTTTGTTGCGTGCTGTCCTAATAATAGAAACAATCCAATATTTGTATTAGCACCAGTTAAAAGTGTTGAACTACAAAATGAAACGCAAAGAAGATATGAAAAAAGAATACGAAGACGATCGTCTCGTTTAAAGTTTCACACCGAGTTGCCCTATTTTCGTGTGTACACAGCAGTGAAAACACGTTAAGTAAGTACAGTATAGTCAGTGGAATCAATATAACGTTTCCACTCCCATGATTCACTCGAAAAAGTATCTGGAAAGGTAACTTGTGTTATTCGAGTGAACCTTTGACATCTGTACAATTATGTGTGAGCATACACCCACGCGATCGGTAAACACCGTTCCCGATACGCGATGCACATGAGCCACCTAAGTATCACAAGTATGCATAGATAGATGAAAGCCTAGCCTAGAGTTCTCCTAGACACTGCAATATCATTTTCAAACTGCCATCGATATAGTGCGATAAGTTTGTAAGAGAAACGTTATGATATCATTTTGGAATGTTGTCACTTGTTTCATGCTTTTACACGGACTTATATATACAGGGTGGTTGGTAACTGGTGGTACAAGCGGAAAGGGGGTGATTCTACGTGAAAAAAGAAGTCGAAAATATAGAATAACAATTTTTCGTTTGAGGCTTTGTTTTCGAGAAAATCAACTTTGAATTTTCGCTCGGTACGCGTGCACTTTATCACGTCTCGTTATAACGGATCTCACTCTAGATCGTTGTCTCGATGGAAAAATTAAAAAAAAAAAATTTTTATTCTATATTTTCGACTTCTTTTTTCGCGTAGAATCACCCCCTTTCCGCTTGTAACATCAGTTACCAACCACCCTGTATATATATTTATATGTATATATCTATCTATCTATCTATCTATCTATATGTATGGAATTAAATTTTGTGGCAGACTATGGAGGAACTTGAAGTATTTAAACTCATTAGTAGGAGATGATGACAGGGTTGCTTGACGGGTGATTGACGGTGCGATAAAATAACGAAGAATTTAAAATGAACGATTTGGAAAATAAGTTGTAAGCTACAGGCTACTTTTCCGTAATTCTACAATTTTACGTCAAATAAGATAATTTGACAATTTGTCATTTGTGAAATTTTCTTGTAAAAGTTTGTATCATTAACATAATTTGTATTATAATTAAAATATATATTATTATTGATATAACTAATAGTAATTTATAACTAGTGACTTGTGAAATTTCATTAATAATATTAATTAAATCGTGTAGGTAGATTCTGATACCAGAATGGTATAAAGAATGATATATTCTTTCGACATTTCACAGAAAATAATTGCGTTAGATGTAATGATATTTAAAATCTGACATTTATAGTACTATATTTTTAAATATGCAATTGATTTGAAATATGTGATATTAAATTTTCCGGTTTTAAATTTATAATACTGTATTTGGAAGGATTAAAATATAAATTGAAAATGATAAATCAATATCTCTTATACGTAAAATACAAATGTTTCTAAAATTTAAGACGTTCTCTAGATGTTTATTTTTATGATACGATATTGTGTATTCTATATTTTAATTTCTTTTAATAATAGAGTACATTATTTGATTAAATATAGGAGTACCAAATAAGAAAAATCCACCGAGATAGGCAGGCAATAGGCGACTATTATTATCATTATTATTATTATCATCATTATTATATTATTTGATTAATAATTATATTATTAAATATATTATTTGCGAAGAATGAAACTTCACATCAAAAGAATTACAAAGATTTATATTCTAGGATTAATGGATTTTTTTTTTAAATACCAGTAAACTATACGTGATTATTGGCAACAATGATGAAATGTCTACATTTCTTAATTTCAGACTTCTCATGTTAATAAGGTATGACGTTATTAAGTTCCTTTAGTTCGTCACACTTTCTTTATTCCATGCTTAATAACCAAGATTAATTGCAACAAAGTACTAGTATGTTCATGAACTTCGTCATAATGAGTTGATCGTGCTCAAATTAATATCAAGAACATGGACATTGTAACACATGATAATATTACTTTACTAAAGCACCTATTAGATAAATAACATTTGTAATTTATGCCGTATATTTGTTTTAATAAATTCTTAATCATTTTTTCAATTTTAATTATAAACTTTCTTTAAAGATTAAGAATTATCTATAATTATATCAGCGTATGTGTGCGTGTATATGTCTGTATGTAATATGAACTGATACACATGTATGTAAAGGAATTGATACACATCTTGATGATACACTGAAGTTATTCAATATACTCACTTGGAATTAACACTAATGACCTTTTTTTAGAGATATTTTTCTTTCTTCTTTATATACACACTCATGCTAATTTTAAACATAACCATTAACACGATACATATAATAAATATGAATATATAAATTTAATAAAATATAAAATACGTAATAATAAGAAATCTGGTATAAAATTTTCAAAACGTGTTACAATTTATAGCTTTTTTTGCAATACACATGATTGTAAGGATAAGCATCAACTTCTTCATTTTACTATTACAATATCCATTTATATCTATTTTAATAATGAGAAAAGGATATATATGTAAGGAATATTAAATATGAATATGAATATATAAAAAAGTAGTGGTAAACATTTAGACATAATTACATAAGGTTTTAGACAAAAATATATTTGAGATGTATATATAAACAAAAAAATAATTTCAATCAGATTGTCAAAAGCATGCAGTTGCATCTACAACACGGAGATGGAAATACAATTAACATTAAAGAGAAATGATACATTCCTCTAATACAGGAATAAAATGCAGCGCTAATTATTAACAGAAAATAATCTTCAACATATTAAATTGTTTAAAACATGTTATTGAACAAAAAGATATAGGAAATATTAAAAAAATATTAAAACTTCTATAGAAAGTTGCCATTTTACATTTTTTAACGTCTTTTTTTCGACATTTCTTTTAATATTTAAACAACGGTTTCTTTTACGTCAAAAGCTTTTTACTCTCTGACATTTATATACTATACTTCAATGTACTGCAAAACATTTTTGTTCTATTATCTATATTTATTTCAGATATAGAATATAGAAGTCAAAGTTATGCTAGTATTCGAATTTTTTTCGAGACCGACTGCATGTACGAATAACGGCATATTTTCACTTCAAGTATGCTTTTTCGTGATTATTATCTTTTGGCCAATTCAAGTCACGCTTCGATAGAGTAATCCGATAACTATAATGCAACAGCATTTGTTTGTAAGATAGAATTCTATTCCTTTATTTAATTAATCCACATTATTTTACATAGCTTTGCCTGTTAACTAACGCGCCAATTGATCTAATTAGTGGTAGAAGTACAAAGTCGACTTTTAAATGAAGGAAATGCACACCGAATAGAAGCCACGTGTGGTTTTAATTTACTTCTACGCTTTTAATCGAATTCCACAGTTTCTGCTAGCTTTGCGAAAAATCTATTTACTTTGGTGTTCAATTCGTTTAAACCGTGGCAGCCTAAATTTTCGCGGTTATTCAACATATATCAATTGCATATATACATATATACATGTATTAAATATTTTGTAAGTAGCTTCTACATATGCACATTTTCAGATCTGTTTCAAATTTCACCAATACTATAATCGACTTTCATCACATTATTAGTTATTTCTAAGTTATTTTTAACAGTTATTTCTAACAGGTCGAAATAAATATTAGACTAGGATAATCGAGGTATTCTGCTTGGAGGAGCGTTAGAGTTAAAAATCGATTTACCTATATCCAGTACGTTTTGAATATTTCTCATACACAGAAAGATTGTTAATATCAAATACCAGTACTTGAAAGTTGTTAACGTTGAATATCTTGACGTGAATATCAAATACCAAGATTCTCAGATTGCTGATATCGAATATTGCGACTAAGAATTTTAAATTACAAGCATCAGTACATAATTACACATATGGATATAATATATAAGCAAACTGTATCTTTGTGGATTGAAGATATACCCCTAATTTATATTTCTCCGATCTTCTATTTGTAATGACAAATATTTTATTTATTTGTCTAAATATCTGTGTTACACGATTATATGATATTCTTATATATTATAGAACATTGCTAATAGTTTTTAGAATTTTGTGATGTGAAGATGAGCTCGAAAATTAATGGAACTTTAACATATTTTTCCAACAGACCGGTTGAGGTGTGACGTATGATTCCTTTGAAACTTTTCATCTTCATGATAAGTACAATGCGATATAATAACAAAATTTGATCTTGAACTTCAAGGTCAAAGTCAATTTCTAGCTTCTTTTTTATAGATCCTCGTCGATGTAGAGGTGGCAGATCATTTTCGAACACTCTGTACATTTTTAGATTTGTTTTAAACTTTATAAGTTTCTAATCAAATTTCAAAATGTTTTGAATAACACACGTAACGTATTCATAGAAGATTTCTACAAATATACTTTTGTGGGCAACTGTATGTAGGTATTCGTATATTCGGTTTATTCTGGCTTGTAGAAACTTAAATCATTATAATTTTCTGTCATTTGTTACCTAACAATGCAATTATATCAATATAAGAGATATTAATAATTAAGGATTGAGTGACATTTTTCAGATATTATTTAATAATTATTCAGATATCATTGGAAATTATTAAAACTATCGAATATGAGTACCAGCTTAAGTGTAATTTAATTTTATTTTTACATATTAGATATAAATTTATAATCCCACATATGAATATTCAAAGATTAGATATTTCATTGCTAATTTTATTATGCTTGGAAAGTAATGTTTAAAACAAAATGTTTAAGCTTATTGTGGTTATGTCGTCGATATTGCGTCTTTAACAACATTGAATAGAAATAGAGGACAATGTTAATTACTGTATGATGTATTATTAATTTTAATTTATTTATATATTTAATTGCTGACTAGGAATATTTTTCCTCAATGTATGTAAATGACTGATTATATGCAAATTTGTATGAGATATAGTTTCAGGGGTACGATACATATGTGAATGCATTATGATTTACATATACAGGGTGGTTGGTAACTGGTGGTACAAGCGGAAAGAGGGTGATTCTACGCGAAAAAAGAAGTCGAAAATGTAGAATAAAAATTTTTCGTTTGAGGCTTTGTTTTCGAGAAAATCGACTTTGAATTTTCGCTCGGTACGCGCGCACTTTATCACGTCTCGTTATAACGGATCTCACTGTAGATCGTCGTCCCGATGGAAAAATTAAAAAAAAAATTAAAAAAAAAATTAAAAAAAAATTTTCATTGTATATTTTCGACTTCTTTTTTCTCGTAGAATCACCCCCTTTCCGCTTGTACCACTAGTTACCAACCACCCTGTATATGTATATAAAGATATCTAAATAGAAATTTGTTTTATCATTACAGGTTCCAAAGTGTTTTGCATTTTGAATATTTTCCACAATACATGTTCATGCGCATTACATACTTTTTGAATATTACAAAGTTATTTCTCGTAGAGTCCCT
The DNA here is from genome assembly GCF_024542735.1 of Bombus huntii. NCBI lineage: Eukaryota > Metazoa > Arthropoda > Insecta > Hymenoptera > Apidae > Bombus > Bombus huntii. The sequence goes on from NC_066238.1 coordinate 25,486,486, forward strand.
GAATACTTCTATAGCTCCCATATATTTCATATCTATCAATGATAAAATATCAATAACTTCACATTGATATTTTCAACAAATTACAATATTTATCGATACTCATTGAAGAATATTATTAGAGACATTGGCATAAATTATAAACTTTTTTCGATATGCTTAATGCTATCTTGGACAAAAAGTTAATTATAATTTTAAAACCATGATATGTAATATTATCACACGACACTGGATCCTACATACGCAACAAAAGAATACTTTCAGTTTACAAAGTAATTCTGATATGTAAAAGACACTGATGTACAATGAGTAATATCGAAAAGACTATTGTTTGACAAGACTATTGCACGTTGTTACTTAAATAATATAATAAAATGAGAATTATTTTTCAGGCAGACATTCCTATAGTATATTTTCTATATATTCCGTGTTTTAGTTTATACAGTATTTCTTCATACTGTACTTGCATAAACATTCGTGGTTTATTTACTATATTCTAAAAAGTTCTGCTAAAGACGATTATATTCTGTTTCTTTTATTTCATTTTGGATGATTTCATTTTAAATTAAAATTTTTCTTGCAAGCTTTATATCTTTTATTATTATGCAATCAAAAAATGATAATATTATTTTCATAATAACGTTATATATGTCATAACAATGTTATCCATATTAGCAAGAAGATCTCGTATTGTAATAAAAGGTTTCTTCAATCATTTCTCTTTATAGATTGTTTCCATATACAATGACTGTGAAAGTCTTTGATCACTTCCATAGAAAACTTCTATTCATATAGAATGTGTTAAATAAAACATTTTGAACATTGCTGTTACTAAGTAAGTATATATTTACTAAAAAATTAATATACAGCATGCATATGCATGTAATAAGTTAAGGACTCACTTAACACTGTTTAAATACTTTTGTGATTTCTGCGAAATATACCCTGTGCATCGCGCTGCTTAGGCTGACCTACTTTCGTTCGTGTAAGGAGGTTTGCTCGTACACAGGGGTATTTCGCCTTATTTTTAATTCACAATAACTAAACAACAAAGCTGACAACGCAATTTTTGTATTCTTGATTTTCATCTTATTTTAGCTTCAAGAATCACCCCTTAAGTATTTTGACACCTGTAAACGAACACCCTGCATGTATACTTGCACTAAATATTTTGTAATTTGTATGAATACTTTCGGATTTATTAGAAACTTTGTCAATATAGTCACGATAGTTGAGTTTCATAACAGTCCCAATAAAATTTCTAAGTATTTCATACAACATAATTGTATATAATTTATTGCAATATGACGATTGTAAGTGACATGCGAAATATATTTACAAGAGATATCTACAAACATTCGAATATTCAGTCAAAACTATATCTAACGATTCTCGAATCAACAATCTTTTTAAAATTAATTACAATTCTTGAACAGATGGTATCTACTGGCCCATATATTTCATTCAAATGCTATATAATATTGTATCATAGTAGGACATAGAATTTTGCAGCTGCAGAAGATCAACACTGAATTATTTACTCTTGAAAATTTTTAACCATAACAATTTGCCGCTACTGAAGCAGTCGAAGTTCGAGGTAATAAATATCCAATAAAATGCAATTTAGTTGTTCTGTAACATGTTAGAAAATATTTCCATTAAACGCAATGACGTTAAATCGCAGTGCAATTTGAATCTGACGTAGCATCTGTTCCGTCATAATGTGCACACTAGAGTTTAACCGAAGAAAAAACCGAGGGAAAAAGATTAGGTGTTCGGCTCGTCAGTCGAATACCGTTTTCTTGATCAGCAAAAAGGTGACACGCATTTCAAAAGTCGTTGGCAGCGGCATACCGGCTCTGTCCATTGACTTTCCAACTAACGTTACAGAAAATGCACGTGCCTATGTTGAAAGGTAGGTGTATTCGAAGATAAATTAGGCTTTAACGCATTATTGTTATTAATTGTACGCTGTTGCTTTTTATTTCTCGCGCACCTATATAATTAAAAGCAAAAGGTGCTATAATCACTATCAAATACTTTTTATTCCCATGATTATAACGGAAATCAATTGCATTTCTAGTGCAAAGTTAATGCTCCTTTTCTTCAGTCCTACTTTTAGAAAAGATTTTGAAGTTCGTCTTTAACATTTTCAATTTTATTCATGCATATTTTTTTCATTTCGTTCCATTTCAATCTTTATCTCATCTTTTACTGAAAAATGTATTTTAAGCTTTGAATTAAAGTACCGTTGCCAAGACTTCGTGTAAATAGAATTATGTCTATTCACAATAATTTATTATTGCACATGTTAGTAACATTAAAGCTTCAAAAGTGATTGTTATATTGGTATTTTACTACTAGTCTTAAAAATTTGAAATTCAATAATTTATCATACTTATTAGAACTGTATCCGTACTTAATATATGTGAAGTATAGTTGAATACAAGTAAAAAGAACATTTCATTTATACACTTTATTAAAATAATTCCGTTGCAACCAATTGCAATCATTACGTTTTTATAACTTCAGAGTAGTTTACTATGTGTAACACTTTAAGTAAAATATTTTGGTTTTTACAGTTTGAAAATTATGTTTAATATGAAATAATACTTAACAGTAACGTTAATGAAATTGAATAAAAATCGAATTTTCTGAAATGAGATAAAGCTAACACGAGATTAGAAACGATAAAATAAAGCTTATAAAAGAGTTTTAAAATAAAACATCTAATAGATCGAAGTGTCCATGTTACAAAACACGAGCAACACAGTTTCTTTACGGGAAATATATTCGAAATTGAGTAACGGAAACACGTACATCTTAGTTTCCTACATCGAACGAAATCCTAAATACATAGTTCTATCGCATGGAAGCTTAACAAGTTAACGTGTAAAGAGAATATCGCGAGGAGCGTGAGTTGCGAATCTATAGACGGAGGGGCGATATCGACGATCACCACTATCCTCCAAGAGTAATGAAATATAAAAATATTATATTTTTTATAATTTTTAAGAATTTTAAAAAATTTGTTAGATATATAATTAATGTGAATTTAATTACTTAGGCTATATAGAATCGAAGATATTGAAATACATAATAGAGATATTAAAATAGAAATTATAAGTAAAGTTTAAATTTTGTAAAGGAAGATTCAAATATGTACTTGTACTAATGTATAATATATACTTTTATGCATTTCGCTCTCGCCTTGTCTCCCAAGAAAGGCTTCTCGAGTCGCCACTGCGAGAAAGCGGTTTCGGAGCAACATGCTACACTTGCGTACAATGCACGAATCGTGCCATGAAATGTATACAGCATTATTATTGGCGTAGAAACGACGGTATAAGTCTTGTTACCTAATAGCAATCGAGACATTCTAATAATAGATACATTAGTTTATGTAAATTCAAATTTGTATAAAAATAAAGGAAAAATAAAAGTAAAACATTCGTTTCACTCTTTAAACATTGTAACGTGTGCCTGTCCTGCACATTACTGCAGATTTGAATTTTTCGATCAAATAAATGTTTAGGTAAACATTCATGTGGAATAGTGTGACATCAGGGAAGGACGTGACGTGAGGGGTAATTGTTTATTAGCGTTTTCAAGATATGTTGACGTTGTTAAAGAGTGTTGCGAGCGTTACCAAGGTATGTTTGGGGAAAAGTGAGCATGGAAAACATTTTAACGAGAGTTGAGAGACTCAGAGTTGAATTTATCGTTGTCGTGTGAAGATCGTTGTGTTCTTGTGTCGTAGAAATAGCGGGTAACGAATACGTGAAATGGGGTTTTATATTCGATTTCGTGTGAGTGCAAACGATATTGTATTAATCATACTGTTATCTACAAACTAATAATATAACATTCCTACATTCACAGTTCATACAATTTTGTAAACTTTGAAAGTTTTAGAGCTCATATGTTTTTAATTTTATTGGTGGTACAAAAAATAGTTTGATTAATAACGATGCAAACGATAATAAATAAAAGTTTTTGTCATATAGCTTTATTCGATTTGGTAAATTTTCAATATTATACAAAATATAGTTTCTACATTTCACAAGCATTGTTCTCTGATATCCTACTTCTAAAGTCTGAATGTTTTCAAACTTCTGCAATCCTCTAGGATTTCCACCACTGTCAAATCTATTTGCTTTTCAATTCAATCTCAATCTATGACTAATCTCCATACAGTCTACAATCTATATGGTATACAATACTCCATATGTCTAAACTTGCCAGGAAACAAACAATTCGTATAACTGGAGTTTACAAATAGGGATTCACTGATTCTCTACACTAGCCTGGTTTCTTGTACAAATAATAGGATTTCATGTGTATATAAGTGAATTACTAATAAATGAAATACTATTATATTTAAAATTCATTGCAAAGAATATTTCCAATTTTTATTATTATCTTCATTCTCATTTAAACGATAAAATGTCACGTTCAGATGTATAAATTTTTGAATTTTGAAGAAATTTATTTAATTAAAATTTCGTTTTATCAAATGGATTTGGAATTGTACTCTATTTAGAATTCATTAAAAAGATGTTTTAAATATCTTTTACTGTCTGTACGCTCACTTAAATAATAAGATTCTATGTCCAGATAAGTGGAGGAATTTATAATTTTTGTATAATATCTCATTTTAATACATAGAATTTTACTACATTTACAATCTACTGAAAAATCATTTCAATTTTTCCTATTCTCTGTACTCTGTAATCAACGAAGAATTTCTAATGATTTTACTGGTAATTATAGCTTGCGTACAATCGGCTTAGCTTTGTTGCGACACGTGCTAAAATTTAATATCGGCTAGACCGGTTGCAATGTACGTTTGTTCTCCGTGACACTAAGATATTCCTCGAATTTTTCTCTCAGTTCACGCGTGTACTCGTAAACGAGGAACGTGCTTAAAGTATACTACGTGCGGAAAATATACGGTGAGTTGTTGGAACGCACGGAATTATGCCAAGCACGCCTGACATAGGCAGTTGGAAGGATCGACATAAAGTTCTCCAGATCGCAACGCCACGACTGTATACGGCAAGCTGAAATGCAGATACTAGCTCAAAGCTAGCGATTATTGCCTTTTAAGTGTTCAAAGTTGGAAACCTTTTTAATGTGTTTGTTTTCAAAAAATAAGTAACAGTTTCTCCTTTTCCTCCTCTCTCTTTCTCTCTCTCTCTCTCTCTCTTTCTCTCTGTGGGTGTTTACACATATAAAATATTTCAAAATATGCAAATAAAATATATGAACTCATAATTATTGGAACAAGTAAATTTACATCTATTGCACGCTTATTAGATATAATTTATTCTATTTGATATTAAACACAAAAGATAATTTTTATGGAAAGAAATCAGCCTTCAACCAGAAAGTTCCATAATTATGAAATTAAAAGTTAATAATCTGGTTTAGTCGTAATAGAGATTACTATACATATAAAAGATAAGTTAATTCGTTTTTTGTTATTAAGAAGTTACATTAAGCCTTAAAAATCAGAATGGGGTCCTCAAAATTAACACATTATGAAATGTATGCAATAAAAAAATTACTTCGAATCACTTTATCTTCCATCTTACAATGAAACAAATTTTCTGGTTATTAATTAATTCTTGCTTAATAAGAAACGATTTGAAAAATTCAAATTAAAAATTATCGTTAAAAAACTTTTTAATAGGAATACATTTTTCCCACAAAGAAGACTCATCCAGTGACTTAATGACTAACAAATCATTATAGTAGTTGATGCGACTATAAGGAATCAATTAAAAGATGGAAAAGAATGTAAAATATGAAAATATAATATACCATACTAGTGCAAGTCTTTGTTATATAGAATGTAATAAAATTAATTTGTAATTCGATATATGTTCATAGTTTGGAATTATTTAATTATAATGCATTAAAAAACATTTTAGCATTTCTTAACTTTTCAATTAAATGTTAGCAATTTCGGTACGTTCTAACTTTTTAACAATTCAAAAATGTAAAACACATCTAAATATGATGAATTTCAAACTTTCTAAATTACTTGATGCAACTATCCTTTTGCTTAACATATTTTAGCGACTTCTAACTCTTAGTATTACATTAACTACTTTCAATTTTACATAAACATTATTAGATTGGCTAGGATGAATGATCAAACTACTGATGACACGTATACTATGCAATGAGCAATATTATATGAATTTAAAATTGATTTGAAATCCTTGAAGGTTACAGGAATTGTAAACTGGCTTCTTGTTATGCGTTACAAACTGCAAGCGTTAACTTGATAAATTCAAGGAAAATGACTTTTACCGCATAAATCAAGATGCAAGCGCTTCGAGTGAAGAAATTAGAAATAAAACGAAATTACATTTCAAATTAAATCATGAAATGAATAATACAATTATCTTGCTGAAACTGTATACGTATATCTAGAAGAACATGATATTGTTTGTAAGTTTCGCAATTTCTAAAATAACAAAAAATTGAAATAAAATATTTTTTAATTACGAACACATCTCTTTAAGCGTTTTTTATTACTTCTCTTGAGTTTTAATAACTTTTAAAATAAATTCCTATATTTTATACAAAACTTATAAAAATCTAACATTACTCAACATAGCGTTCTTTAATGCTTCCATATAGAAGCTATAGTATTATACTGCCATATACAGGGTGGTTGGTAACTGGTGGTACAAGCGAAAAGGGGGTGATTCTACGCGAAAAAAGAAGTCGAAAATATAGAATAAAAAATTTTTTTTTAATTTTTCCATCGAGACAACGATCTACAGTGAGATCCGTTATAAAGAGACGTGATAAAGTGCACGCGTACCGAGCGAAAATTCAAAGTCGATTTTCTCGAAAACAAAGTCTCAAACGAAAAATTGTTATTCTATATTTTCGACTTCTTTTTTCACATAGAATCACCCCCTTTCCGCTTGTACCACCAGTTACCAACCACCCTGTATATAGCACTATAATATACAAGAGATTGTATGTATAGCACCTACCACGCAACTTCAAAACGAGCATACATATATTTATGTGCAATTTTACAAGCTTAATACTACGAATAAGACATTAATAATCAAGCACATTCTTATTTTAAAATTCTTCGTATTAATTTTAATTGTATATTTAATTGGAGGTAAATAAAACAGATGCTTTCTTTTATCATTAATTTGATTCAGTAAAATACAGAATTCTTAAAATTGGCAAAACATATCCCGGTATTAATGCTATACAGATTTTTTAAATTTAAAAAAATTGTGGCAATAAAAAATTATTGAATTTATAATATAAATTGTACGGCACGTTACATATAATCTTGTTATAAAGATTTTGCTTAATCATAGCAGATAATCATTTATATCAGTTTGACATCATTGAACGAAATGTTACAAGCTCTTATGGTAAGTAACGTTCGGCTCTTTGAGCGAAACATCTACAAAGTCCACAAAAGAGAAAGCATCACCAAAACTACGAAACAAGGGGCAAGGGTTGCATAATTCGCGGAGAAACGGTCCGGACATAGGTCAAATACGCGCCATGTTCTTATATACGCGCCTTATACCATGACTCGTAATTTTATATGACGATTCTCACATTCTTATTACATAGTACAATATTAATACATATTAATACATACAGCGACAAAATGTTTGGAAACTTTGAAACATTTTTCACATGATAATAAAGCATAAACTAATAGAGATATTAGTTTTACGAATTAATAATTTACTTGACTATTTATTTTTCACTATTTGTTTATTCTTCACTTGATAATAAAGCATAAACTAATGGAGATATTAGTTTTACGAATTAATAATTTATTTGGTTATTTTAGAATAAAACTTCCAAATATATACTTTTCCTTGATATTATAGATTCTTAGAATCTCCTACTTCGGATGAACCTTTTAAAATAATCAGACGATCATGTATTCGAAGCTTTTTGCGGTAATTTCACCTAAATGCGTTATGTAGTACAAATATCTTTTCTTCTCTCTATGGAATAGTCTATCATACAATCACTCTTGCAGTGATAAATTTGAAGGCCTTTCGGTTGTAATGACTCACGAAAGAGTATTTAAACATTTCATCATTTATCATTTTCATCAATCGTAAACTTATTATTTTCATTTATTGTATTTACCACGTACCACTTAAGATAAACTTTATCTAGTATTTAAGTGTATCTGTAAAATTCATACTTTGCTTTGTAACGAAGAATGTACAATGTATGTACAATATACTTAAGATCGCCTTAATAAAAAAACGTGAAAATAAAAATAATTGCTTGGCTGATCTGTTTTACACAACCCACCTTCAAGAACCATATTATTTCCAAACTTCCTGCCGACAGTGTAGATTGTATATACATGCGCATGTGTTTAATCCATTTAGTGTGTTCTACAAAGGAAGATAAGGAAAGAGTTGTACGAGCTAAAACGTCCTCCGGTTCTTATTGTTGTGTTTAACGTGTAAGTGAAATTGCATTGTTCGCCGCCATGGTGCCGACAAATTAGTAGAGCAGAAGAACGATCGCGCTTGGTACCGGGAAGTGATGTTACAGAAACTTAATTTCTACTTAACCGTTGTATTTAATTGCTTCGCGGCGAACTTGATCATATTAACTGAGCAGGGAACGTACAAAGATATTCATTGTTCTTTTCTGGTTAAACTATTGCACGACGCGGATAATACGGCAACATTTTAATCATTACCGTTTTCGGCGAATAATGGTAATTACAGCGATGAAGACGCACTTCTAGAGGCACCAGAAAGCGTTCATTTTGAAAGTGCTTTCCGAAACGAAACAAAGAAATGAAACAGTTATACATGAGAGGTATCTAAATAAAGATGTATCAATTAAAGATTAGATAACGAGAAGGTGAACGAACTTGTCGGATCTTTAAAGTGAATGAACTTTTCTTGTTAATGATAAATCCTTGGGAGAGTGTAAAGAAAATTAAGTGATTGATGCGAAGAATAGAATAGCTTAAGTTAAAATGTTTACGCTCGTTCACGGAAAAATAATTTGAACGCTTGTAGAAATATTTTATGAATATAGCAGAAGTATATCAAACGTATGTGTATTTGTATACAAATAAGTTAGAGAACAATTGAAAAAGGAATTCAGAATGAATTTATTTTTCAATAAAATTTGAATGGAAATAATAAAGAGTTAACTTGGAATTAAGATTCGGGAGAGAAAGAGAAAGAGACAGTGAGAGAGAGAGGGAGAGGGAGAGAGAGAGAGAGAGAGAGAGACGGAAAGGGAGAGGGAGAGAGACGCAGAGAGAGAGAGACGGAGAGAGGAAGAGGGAGAGAGAGACGGAGAGAGGGAGAGGGAGAGAGAGGGGGGGAGAGACGGAGAGAGAGAGAGGGAGAGAGAGGGGGGAGAGACGGAGAGAGAGAGAGGGAGAGAGAGAGAGAAGGAGAAAGAGAAGGAGAGAGAGAGGGAGAGAGAAGGAGAGAGAGAAGGAGAGAGAGAAGGAGAGAGGGAGAGAGAGAGACGGAGTGAGGGAGAGAGAGAGAGAGGGAGAGAGAGTGAGAGAGGGGGGGAGAGGAGAGAGAGACGGAGTGAGGGAGAGGGAGGGAGAGAGAGAGAGAGAATAGTGTTTTTTAATTATACAAGATTATTTGTTATGTAGATGAAAATGATGTTCTATTATTTTGTAATTTTGTAAATTTTGGATTCTATATTATGTATCCGGTTAGTTGAGTGAAATATCACCAAAACTTCTAAACAAATTTTCCATACATAAATATTGTAACACGTAACATAGTTTGCGTCTTGTTTTTATTTGTAGAATATCAGCTGATCCATGAAGTGTAATCAGCTTCGATTATTCTGTTAAAAAGTTCGTTGTGAAAAGATTATAAGTTTATTTATAAAATGCTGAAGGCGATGTTGGAAACTCCGGGAAGAAAAGTTGACAAGAAAATCACGATAGCCATGTTAATGTTACCTTTGAACATATTATACCAGACGAAAAAATTATCGATTGGCCTATTAGCAACAGATTAATCGAAGCTGATCACGTTTCATAATTCACTTATACTTATTAGTTTAACTTTAACCACTGAAACTTAGGATATTTTTACAAGAGTACTTGTAATGATTTAGTTTGATTATTTTTGCTGATCATATTCATCTTTTGGACGATTCACTGAAATCGAATTCATCTTTTACTTCTATAAAAATGAAAGGAAAAAAAAAATTAACGAATTAAAAATCTAAAGTAAGATTAGGATAAGGATATTTCATTATTCTGTTAACTACATTGTTTAATGTATTCAAGTCGAAAAAAATTCTTTGTTTTTATACCTCAATATTTTAACCATAGAATTATGAACGTTTAATATTGTTCATTACGCGCTTCATTAAATTTTATATGAATGCACAGCGTCGAGTTGTAGGACTTAAATTTTTAGAATAATTACTTGTGCTTTTTCTATGATAAAATAACGCCGTGTGAAGCGAATTAATCAATGCTAGAAAAAAATAATTATCTTTTTGAAGAATAATGTACACTTATGCTCGAAAATATTTATTTACAAGAATGTTCAATAAATCTTCTGAAGTTGTATTTGAATTTATAGAAAAACTAAACATATAAATATATATGTCTCATATGTATATCTCGCATTTACAATTGACAATTACTAAATAATAGCCGATTTATGTTGATAAAAGTGTATAATGTTTGGAGGGATTTGGCCTTTTAATTATTAAATACATAAATATTATTGTATTCGTCTTATTCAAACCTTTTTATCAATATCTTAAAAAATAATATTTTGACAAATATATTTGTTAAATCTTTTTATATAAAATTATATCGAAGATTAAATAAATATTTTATCTTTACAATTATCTTTATTAATATTCTTTGGTTTGAGAGTATTGGAAAATATGCAAAAGTAAATTAATTAAATATTACTGTTTTTATAAATACATATTATGCGATTGAATCTTATACAATAGAAGAAAAAAAATTATATTGTATTATCAATAAAAAGGGAACAAAGAAGACAGGGAGAAATGAAAACAGAATTAGAACGTATTTTGATAGATGTGTTCGCTTCAAACTAAGTTAGTACAGACAGAAAATCGACATACGAGCATCAGTTTGTTATGATGAAAGCAAACATCAACTAATTGTGTGACTTTGACCACAACCGCTCGCTTAAATAAAATGAATTTTCAGGTGTTACACGATTGTGCACGAAACACAGATTCGATATTCAACTTGAATTTAACTTAATTCAAAACCGATTTCAATTTTAAATCATCTGTAAAACAAGTTTCATTCTGTAATAGGGAATACTACTTTCTGCTAGAGAAGTATGGTTATGGATAAATTATTATTTAGTTCTGCAAGTATAGTCGAGAGTTATGTCGCAGTCTTTATGGCCATATTTATACTTTAATTTATTTAGATTATTAATTTAATTTATTTATTTAATATAACTAAACTGAGGAGATTTACTTAATATTAAAATACTATGGTTCTCTAGTAATTCTTATTGTCTAAAATTGCATAGTAAATTCTTGGCTTTGAAATAAATTTTGTACTTTTATCATACAGTCTCAAAAGTATCTAATTTGTATTTAAATACTACATTTCTTAATTTATATTGTAATTTACGTAATTGGACAATGTACATGTACTATGTTTTCGGTATTAAATATAAATTAGTCTTTATATACTGAATGTGACAATAGCATTAGTCAATAGGTTTTATATGCGTAAATTTTAATATATGTAATATTAGGTATTTAACGAAACAAGTATTCGTTAAACAAATATATTACAATTTGACTTATCCTAAACATATTAGTAACTAAATAAACATATATTTTTTCTAAAGAAATTTCCTTGTATCTCATTTTTAATATGGTATAGTGTTGTTATACTGAATTCGTAAATAAATAAATAAATAAATAAATATATAATATATTATATTTATTTCATATATATATATATATATATTTATTTATTTATTTACCATTGAATTTCTTCGTCACATAAGAAACGTTATCCCCGAATTCAATATAACGACACTATACGATACTAAAAGTGAGACACAAGGAAATTTCATTAGAAAAAATGAAAAACAACTAAAGACGTAAAGTATATATGTAATTTCAGTTACATGTACATTCAGTTTATGTATACATTGTATACATTCGTGGTGTAAACATAGTCCTGATTGAAAAGTGTCGCTTATTAGACTTACTTGCGAAAAAGAAGAAAGAACGCAAAATAATATTCCTGTGTTTGTTCTCCTTGTCTATCACGGGTAAGTCAAACAAAATAGTTAAGATGCTTTATACACTACTTGTTTTTGGGCACAAGTACCGTATTACCTTCTTGTAGAGGATAGAAAAGCGCATTGACTATTGTATACAGAAATATGTAGTTCTATGTAAAAAAATGTCAATATCGATGTCCTTGAAAAATAGAGAAGGTATGACCTGGAAAGGAAAAATGACGAATCATGATATTTATCGTTCTGAACCATCCAGCATTTTCCTGGCACAATTTTTTGTATTTAAACTAGCTAAAATATTAAGAAATCTGAGATGATAGAAACGCTCTATACATTAGAAAAGAACAGCAGGGTTAAGAGTCAGTTAAGAGCGTTAAATTGTCGGTTTAAAAAAAAGAGAAAATAGTTATGAAAATATACATAATAGCGTGCTTAGCTAATATCTTTGATCCATTTTCATGATATTATAATAATTGATATCGAACAGCGTATCGTATATTGAAACTTCATTCAGGAGATCGGTGAGTTGCAGAAGAGGCTCGGCTAGAAAGAGTTATACATGAATAATACATATCCATAGATATCCAGATAATAGAAATGAATGATTACGATGTAAATAACCAACGTAAACGTAAGTGGATAGATAATGGTATAAACTCGTAACAAGGCAAACCTAAGGTAAGTAGGATAAAGGCAGAAACTTCAGAAGGTTGACGAACTTCTTTTGTGGAAAAAAGTATAATGAGTATCATTCCGAGGTAGAGCACGCGATCTTACTGTTTACGTAGCTTCAGAATGGATAACAAACAGCTTATATAAGCTGTGCAGGATTGTTCTGTACTAGAGTTTACGTATATTCGATTGAAGAATGAATACATTCTGAGAACTATGAAATCCATCTATTTCTTCAGGTATAAATGCTAAGGTATAATCTATCTATCCTTTCTTATCATAAGTGTTAAACATAGATATTCATATCTCAATCAATACATAAAAATGTTTTGAGCATGTTGAATAATAATATTCAATATTGAATAATATTGAAGAGATACCGTACAAAATTTTAATCAAACACTACAACCACGATCTTTTTTTTTAACAAGCTAGTTCTTCTTAAAAATTACAAAACTCATGTAAGAAAATATTTCTCGCAATGACTCTGTCCGAAGATTTATGTTTTTTCGCAGATATTCCACATACAAAAGCATAGAACAATGGACAAAGGATGACAGGAGAGTCTGCATCATGGACGAGATTACAAGACCCTTGTATTTTACAGTAGGATTAATTATTTCCGACAAGGTAAACACATCTGTACGTAAATGATTTATAGTCGGGGATTAACCGAGTGTATTAGTAAAGTGATTTTTGTATCTCTTACATGCAGCCTATAATTTCTGCCGAGTCCCTAACAATCTAGTATATAATTGATGTAAACAACTAATTACAATAATTATTGAGAAGCAACATTGAGGAAAAAAATTTGTTATATAAGTGATTTATTATTTAAGTGATACAAGGAAGCTAACTGATTTTTGCTAAGTTGGTATAAACTGATGTGTAACATGATTGAAAATCAAATGAACGAGTTTAATTTTGTTACAATCAACATTAAAAATACTTGTTTTGCAAGGCAATTGTTACTACTCGAAGCCGTTTTCTATAAGAAGGTGATCCCCTTTTTCAAAGCACATGTCAAAATCTTCTACGATAAAAACTAGATACAATAAATCGATATTGAGTAACTAGTTGTGAGATATAAGATATAAGATATAAGATATCAGGGTATTATCGTGTTATTTTTGTAGTGAAATACAAGTATTATTAACGATTGAAGAACGAATTGATTCCGTAAGTGGAACAGCGTAGGTGAAATAATTCTGTTACTTTCTTGCAAAGCACAGAAGAACGAGTATTGTTGGAAGAAGAAACGGTCGAGAAAGGTTACTGTCTTCACGGGAAATGATTTGCTTCAGAAAATGGAATGTCTGGCAATCGTTCTCATACTCTAAGTAATTGCACAAAATTAATTTCCACTTTTCCTTGACTAGTCGCTCTTGTAAAAAGGAATTCGTGCTTTCGTTTGCTGATTGTTACAGTTACTGTAATTCATGGATGTTTGTCTACTCTTTTTAACTTATAGCTTAGATTTCGCAACGTTCCTACTCGCGTGTACCAGTTCTTTTAAAAGTATTTCCTGTGTTGCATAACATGATTTCCCATGTCGATTAAGATAAATTCGTAAAAAAGTATAGCGGCACATGAGCGTAAAAAAGTTCAAGTGGAAACGGAAAATTGGAATCTGGGAGAGACCCATATTATTGTACCTTTGAATACTAACGATTGTTTTGGTTTACAAGGTCTGTGTGAAATGAACTATGGACAGATTGTTATTGCCGTTTCTTGTAATCTTCAGCCAGAGTTACATAAGAAGGTTAACTTTTTGTGGCAACGTTCGTCGATATAAATGTATGAACGTGCTCCCTAAGACGGAGTATCGTTATTCTTTCTTCGATCGGCATAGAGCATTGAGCGAGCGACGATTACAACCGGCATACACTACCTCTTGTAATTATACTGATTTTGATACATCGGACTATTACGAATTCATCCACTCGTTTCTTTATCAAATAAACCTACACGTTTAACCCCTTAACCTACGATTTACGTTCGAGAATTTTGCGCCGAAAACGTAAACAAACTATTATACAGGGTGGTTGGTAACTGGTGGTACAAGCGGAAAGGGGGTGATTCTACGCGAAAACAGAAGTCGAAAATATAGAATAAAAATTTAAGAATTAAAAAAATTAAAAAAATAACGTCAATCGAGACAACGATCTACAGTGAGATCCGTTATAACGAGACGTGATAAAGTGCACGCGTACCGAGCGAAAATTCAAAGTCGATTTTCTCGAAAACAAAGCCTCAAGCAAAAAATTTCTACTCTATATTTTCGACTTCTTTTTTCGCGTAGAATCACCCCCTTTCCGCTTGTACCACCAGTTACCAACCACCCTGTATATTATATTTGGCCCGATCATCGTATTACGGGCTATGCCCGCAGTTGTAGGTTAAGGGAATAATTCACCTCAAAGGTAGTCCAGATGGAGCTGAATTGCTGATAACAATGAGACAGTTTAAATCATTATTTCATGTTTATCCTAACTAAAAACAAACGTACATTAGTTTTCAGTTTTCTACTTTATTTTTGCTTGCTTGGTTTATAGAAAAGAACATTTAATTAATTTTTTTTAATTTAATTAATTTTTTCCCTCTATATGTAACAGAGTCCACATTCTAAAATATGGTTACAAGAAATCGGGTTACAAGAATATCGTGTTATAAGAAGGTTTCCCAAGCTTAGGTTAAATTTTATTAATTCGTGCTACATGGAAACCGCTTTATAAGAATATCGGATTATAAGAGGGCGGTCTTAATTTTTACACCGTATTATATCGAAATCGTGTTTTCACGCCAGTACAGTGTCGTAAGAGGATTAAGTATATATCTTTCCTCTTATATTTAAGTCTATTTACTTTCATACTAGATAAAACTCTATAAATATACCTCCATACCTATTTTATATTTATGTGTGTTTTTATCTTATTTTAATATTATCGTATTTCTTCTTAGGCAATTTAAGAAAGTTTTAATTGTTTATTTTATTGCATTTTAGTTAGATATTCCCCATAGTTTACAATTCACATTCAGCACGTCTTTAAAGTATACATAAAGAATACTTTCACATGGTAAAAAACGCTTGAAACAGCTGTTTTATTAGTTTTCATCCGTGCATGCCTTTTAATCGTGGTAAAGATTGTTATACTTTTATATATTTCATATATGTATCGATAACAGAAAAATTAAAGTCGCACGAATGCTGTCTTGGATGAAATTCAATCCATAAAACAAAATATATGTATATATTTAATATCAGAAATTAATATGTTAATTATATATACGTACATGTAATTTAAAAAATTATTTCAGAGATTCACTACTGCCAGTTATTTAACTATTAACTATCACTAAGTGAGGATTAACAGCTACAGAAAAATAGATATAATAACCACAAGAAACATATCCATTACAAAGATTTCATTTTTAAGACCACGCTCTAATTAATTAAGCAGTTACAAATTAGAGTGGTCGTCTCGGTTATTGATCCGCGCGAGCCACGAATGCAATGGGGAGTGGCAGTGAAAATAATTTCATCAGCCTATAGAATGAAGAATGTCTGCCGTTTCTTTTCATATCACTGCTAGAATTATTTTCTAAATATCTTTAACTCTGTTACGCACTTTGAGTTCATTTTGATCAAATCCTATTCCTCTATTAAAAATCTCTTAAAGTTAAGGATAAAATGAACTTTATCGTTATTGATGTATGTAATTCCTCATTACAATTTTTTTCTCAAAATGTTGAAAGTCAAGTATTGAAATAAAAGATAAATATCAGGATAATTTTATCTTTCTTGCTAAGTTGATGGGAAAAAAATTTTATTCGATAAAATTCACCAAAATAAAATTGGGATATTATGAGGTGACAAAATTGATTTTTAATATCTAATCTGCAATAACAAAAGTGTGGTATTCGTAACTTGTCGAAGGTTGTGGAACTCTATCTTGTTTTTTGGAAAGCTCCTTATCTTCAGATTGTTCAACTTGCTGAATTACAAGTTACACGAAAGGGATTCTTCTTCTAATGACGCAAAGATCATCGAAATTATTCCAAACAGTAAATAAACACAATTTAATTAAAAATTAATTATAAATAGTAATTTCATTGCGAAGAAACTGATCATTCTTTTAAACAAATTTCACAAATCATCAAAACTTTCGTGATCATTCATCAAATTGAACGGATGAGATAAGTTCCATTATCATTATATCCAACTTATAATTTATTAACTTCATAAAAAGATAGTAAGTAAGTAGATATACATGATTCTTAGTCGTTCTTAAAAGTTATCATCAAAAGAAATCACACAAATACCGTCATATTCAATGTTATATGGTTTTTCAGGACAGAAAAAAAAATAAAAAAAAAAAGCTCCGCTCCCCAGAGGCTTAAACCCAAAAACCACACCATACAACAAAAAAATGTAAAGCGCCGACACATAATACAGCGTGGCTACGTCGTACCGCCGCGTATCGGTACCTTTGCCTAACATACCATTACAAAAATTCATGTTTATTTTGAATAATGCACTTAAACTCTGTATTTTCTGGCCAAATAAACTCCTTTCTAAAAAAAAAAAAAAAAAATATTCAATATTATAAAACAGTAAAAACATTATTGTCAGCAGTAGTTATAAACTATTACGAAACGATAACATTAAAACAAAATACGTATCGGAAATACTGAAGGTATGAGAGCCTTTAAAATTCATCCTACTATTATCAGAAATCTACCAAAGTGCCTAAATACTTATGGATAGTAAGATATTGATATGAGTAGCATATTCCCGTCACACGATTTCGATAGAGATTTTGTACGTGACACGAATCTAGACCACCCGAGTTTGATCGTGGAATGGTCCCACGAACCACCGATTTGCGTGATCCAAGCTGAATTGAAAACGACGGAAACGCAGCTTGCAGCAGTGATTTTATCCGTTCTACGTTCTCCCTTCCCGTTAATGTCAGAACTTGTATCATAGTTCGGTTTTCCGTTATCGCGCGACCAGAATGCAAATGCGTGTGCAGCGAAACATCAATCGTAACATATGATAGTATGACGGCCACAGGCGTGTTATTAGAAGCACGCTTTTATATCGTGATGTTACTGTGATGTTTTGTTTTATAGATCTACCTAAAAAATGAAAGGATTTACATTTGTAAATATAATACGAAATGGAAACGAAGTATCGAGGCACTTGGACATGTATAATGTGATTAGATAGATCACAAAGTGTATACTGAAAAGTCTTATATTTTCTGTGAAAACACTAGATATTCTTATTAAACTCGATAATATATAAAAGGACTTAATAATATATATATTTATTTTAAAATAATTTCTTCAATGTAATAATTTTTCTTTTGTCGAACGTAACGTACATAGCAATAATGAGGCAGCTTTTAGCATACTACTAACTACATAATAAAATTTGGAAATATTTTGATTTCATAAAAATGGCTTTTTCGCCTTTTACAGAGCATAGAATTTTTATGACTAACTGTAGCTAATAGAAATAAAATTTAAGATATATGAACATATGTGTGCATTTAAAATATCTTTTGTATAGAGAAATGAATTATTTGATATCTAATGTCATCAACGTAATGTGTCCAATAAATCTTGTTGAATGTTATATATTTTTGTTTGGAAAAATGAAGTTCTACACCATTACGCTGAAATTAATTTACAATTACAAGTAATTACAAGAATTTCTGTTTTTTCCAAAATTGTTATCTCATAGGTTAAAATTGATATTATTCGTCGTTAATAAATACTATCTAAAATTTGGAATTGAAGAAATTCAATAATTTAAGTATACATACTATTCAGTGCTAGAACATATGACATGCTCAAAGATTCTTATAACCAACAGAATATATTACAACAATAGAATAAAATACAAAACATTGCCAAAACAGTAGCATAAAATAAAAAAAAATTGGAAGCGTTAGTGATACTTTTAATTTTAAGCGAGACGATAATCTCGAACAAAAGTAAAAGTTTGAAAATTCTCCGTATAATTTATAACCAAAAAGCAAATAAACTTAATATAATTTAAATAAAATACACTTTTCGATTCTGGATACACTACGTTCAATTAAAAACTCCCACTATCAACGACAGATACACTTTGAAGTGCTGGAATAGGAATCTATCTCTGTCCAAGAGAAACATTTAATATTTAAAATGATACATAAAACTCACTTGCGTGACACTAATTAAATTTTTAATATTTTGTCATAAATACCAAAATTGAATTTTTTTCAAACAGTAACCTTTTATGTTCCTCCATAATGAACATTAAATATTAAACTAGTAATAGTAAACCGAAAATAAGTGCTTTTATTTCACCACACATTCTTAAAATTTTCTGAACTCTTAAACGGTTAAACCTGACAATAGAATATGCTAATAACGCTAAATGGAACGACGTTGACTAGAAAGTGGCATGAAAAATGGATTTTAGCATATTACCGTCTAAGCGACGTATAATCGCACGTACGAAAGAAAAAAGTGACAGACCAGAGAAATCCGACAGTACGCATACGCGGGACACAACGTTGCACCAGATTATCGATTATTCTACCTTGGCTAGAACGAGAAGCAGAATGTTAAAGAATGAAAAAGAAGGGAAACCTCGTAATAAAACGGTTACACCTGTTACACTCCAGTAAATACTTTAAAATGTTCATTTACAAATCGCGTTCTACTTGCAT
This sequence comes from Bombus huntii, assembly GCF_024542735.1. Taxonomy (NCBI): domain Eukaryota; kingdom Metazoa; phylum Arthropoda; class Insecta; order Hymenoptera; family Apidae; genus Bombus; species Bombus huntii. The sequence goes on from NC_066238.1 coordinate 25,506,173, forward strand.
CTATGTATATTTATGATCTTTGAAACCGAGCGTCACTGATAAATTTCATGAAAATAACTTTCACATCAGATCTTCTATCGTCGATTTTTGATACCACGAATTTTTTCTGCTAAGGTCGATAATAATGTCAGTAATCGGTATTATTTTTTGCAGTAAAAATTATAATTCTACATATTTTTAAATTAACGAAAAATAAATTAATGGAAATAATGAAATAAATTAATTAATTAATGAAAATTCTAGAAATTGTTAAAGTTTTTAATTCTGTGAAGAAATAAACTGCAAAGAATAATTTTATGAATATTCGAGTGGAAAATTTTTCTAAACTGTTGTTACCGAGTTGATTTTACATATTTTTAAATGAAACGAGAAATGAAACGTAGAAATCGTTTCTATTGTTACATTTTACAAAAGAGTAAATTGCAAGAAACAATTTTGTACATATACATGATGGAAAATTTCTTGGAACCAACAACTTTCGTAATTTCACTCTGGTTTAAATTTCACAAGTAATCGCGTTGATCAAACGAGGAAACAAATAAGAGAGTGTTGATTATTCAGCGAAATCGCGTGTAGTTGAGTAATTGAAACAAAATCAACAGGTATACATACATAATATGTGTCAAATGTATATGGTAAACAGAAAACCACGCTATATGTAACTGTTCTTTGGATAAACTTTGGAAGCACACGCTTTAGAAAAGTATTGTTACTTTATTCATAGAAATTTATATCTGCATAAAAAGAAATAAAGAACAAAAAAGAAAAAGATCGAAACAGAAATTATAAGGAATAATCTATTTTGGATATTTTATTTATTTTTACATATTATACCTATGATTTTTATGCATTTTTACACCATTAAATTTCGTATAAATACATAAAAATTGTTTATAGAATTGTGTATGAAATCCAATTTCATATAAATTCTTATTATTAACTTATAACATATTAACATATTATGTTATCTGATTTAAAAATTATCTCAATTAAATCTCAACAAAGGGTACATGACACGCTGTATTTAATTTTCAACTCTCGTTAACAACTTTTAACAATTAACAACTAGCGATAAAACTTCATAAAAATTTACAAGTAAAACGTGTTTCGAATTTGTAAAACATTGGAATTGAAAAAAATCCCTAATACATCCAAATAAATTTTCGGCTATAAACCATAAGAAAAATGCTATTACACGATACATTTTGCTTTTCGCTTAGCAAGATATTATGGAGCCAAAAAATACTCTGATAAAAATCATTCTGGTTAGAGTATACTTATCGGCTTATCTTTCGTTCGCGAGTACCCTGTAAATGAATTTTCACTTTAACAGGCAGTCTAGTTTCAACGAAATCGTTTCAGTTCGATACAATTGCTTTCCCACTATAGTGTACATATACCAACATCGATTTCGTACACAGATTTTTATAGTGTTTCTTCTGCTTACGGCTCCTACTAATTACTTAAACGATCGCATATTCATTATCCTAAACCTTTTTAGTTTGTACCCGTGTATTCATTGGTTCATTTACTTTTTCAGTTACCCACCGTTCAGTCTTCTATTAAACTATTCGGTTTCTAGTAGAAATAACAATATTAAATTTAACAATTTTTATCTAATATGTATTTCAATTAATGATTTTGTTGTTATGTTTCGACTATTTCAGGGTTAAGTTTCTTTTTTCGCAAAACGAATTTTTTCTTTATCAATTATTAACAATAGAAACACTTGTTTTCTTGTCTTTACAAAGGAAACGCAATTCACTAAAATTTAAGATCGTATTTTCTGAAAATAAATATTTGATTGTTGCATGTTGTTGTTGTCTGCCTTTTGGCTCGTATAAGCTCAATGTTATAATAAGTATAACATTGCTATATAATTTGATGATAAATCGCGTTTGTAGAACTTATAGAAAGTGAGAATGATATATTTTCGTTAGTCTTTTAATGGTTAGATGAAATTAGGTATGTACAGTCAAAAGTGTTTTATGACAAATCTGACACCAACGGATTTTCGTCTGTTTCGAACACTACAAAATAGTTCGGACGAAAAGAATGAAATAATTTTGAGGTCGTAAAAATGAAATAAATCCTTCTTCTAATGAGAAATGCAAAAGAGTTTGTATGAAAAAGATAGATTTTGCAAATGTGATAGTGATAGACACAGATTATGCAGCAATCCAATACATAAAATCGTTTAATTAGTTAATAATTTGTTAATGTACAATAATTGTCATCTGTATTTTAATCGTAAATCGTGAAGACACATAAAACAGTGACTTACCAGGTGTGAGAGACATAGCCTGTTGCCTCCTCGATCTCGAATTGTCTCGTTTTCCAGCGGAAGACTGAGAGCCCGAAACTTGAAGTCCTGGAGCACTAACCGCACGTTTTGGTCCGCCGATAGCGCCAGAAACGTTGCTGTTTCTAGCAAATCCTGGTGGACGATATCTGGCAGATTTTACACCAGAATGCTGCGGTAGGAAATGATAGACGCTATGTGCTTTGTGCATCGTCGACGAAGACGTAGTTGACGTCGTCGTTAACCCGGCTGGTGCTGTGGAAGCTGGTAAACGCGGTAGAGAATTGGTTGCCGCTGTTATGGCGGATTGCATTCCGCGTGGAAGAGTCGTTGCCCGAGATTCACCCGTATATTCTAGTTCATCTTCGGTGTCCTCGTCACCTGTGGATGTCTCTGTTGATGTATTATTTTGGATTTTAATATGGTTAAGATTTTTAATTGGAAAGTGTTTGAATGAAAATAAAAAATGTATATAAAAGATGAAAGGTGTAAATTGTAGAAGTTGTGATTTGTGAATTGATTACACAATAAGAGCCAATTAACCCTGGAACGGTACAATGTTCTTCTTTAATTGAATTTCACACTTTTTGAACACTAATACTTCATTTATACGAACTTGTCGGCAAACGAATAATTTACGTAACTGAAGGTCATGTAATAGCAATCCACTGACTCGTCGAACAAAAGTGGATTCAACGAAGAAGAAAAAATTTCTTTAATAATTTGATAAAACACTATCGAGTATGTAATTTATGGTTATGAATATAGGAATCTTTACTTAAAATTAAAAGATATTTAATTAGATATATATATACTATATACTATATACTATATATATAGAAAATTGAAATCGAAACTACTGTCTTATAAAGCTTGTCTTACTTTTTAGACAAGATTCAAAATTTTACTGTGTCAAACATCCTCTTTACAATGTTATTCTCCCGTTTGTACTAAACCAAAGTGACTCAATATAATATATTAACCTTCTAAAATATAATCTTCTTTCAAGTTTTATTTATTTACCAAAGATAAGCAGGTGTAAGTGAATAGGCGTATTTACTATCCAAGTCCGGTACACAATCACAAATAGCAAGAGATTTAGTTAGTATATATACAACTGAAAAAGTAATTCCAAACTTTTGTGTGATGTTACTAATTTGAAATTAGCTGTAAATATCCGAAATTACTGCAGACATAGCTATAACATTTAATTGTAATTGATAATAATTCTTTATTTAGATAGGTTCTTGATTAAAATTTTCTGAAGAAACAAAGGAACTTGGGTTTGAATACGCAATGATTTTAAATTGTTGGTCAGTCGCATATGATCAAAAATTGAATATAATCGGTAATAGACTTATCATATTTTTCCCGTGTGGTCTTTATATAATAATGTTAATTCATTAATTGTCTTAATATACTTATATATATATATATATATATATATATATATATATATATATATATTAATTCAATTAATTAATATATAATACTGATTGATGTATTTTTTGTAAAATGATATAAAAAATTTACCAGATTCTCCTCTGGTATTGGCATCAGGAACGGAAGACCTTCTCCTGTTACTCCAGATCCTCTCCTCCACGGATCCTCCGCATCCACTGGCAGCACCTCCACTTCCACCACCAATGGATCCACAACTTCTAACTCTATCCAACTGTTCCCTCGAGAAACTTTTCGGATTGAACAACAGATCTCCGGCACTGCGGCGCTTAGCAGCCATGGCCAAGGCGTTAGCACTAACACTAGCACCGACACTATCTCCGGAACACGCCAGGAGACTCAATTTCGTCCTAGAATCCGCCGCCATTAACGCAGATTCGAAGCTTCCGCGCCAAGAGAATCTTTCGTAATCACTAGCTTCACGTTCTTCGCCCTCTTGTCCAGTTGAAGCTGCTGGATGACTGTTAATTAGCAATAGAGGATCGTGAGACTTCGATCTAGGTAATTGCAAGTGCGTCGACGAAGGAGCATTAGTTGAATCTGATGTAGAATCATCATCTTCTGTAGTTGACGCTGAAGACGGTGTACGATGATGTTGCGTGTAGCGTCTCCAGCTCGAATGATGTTGAACAGCTGGTCCACCTTCAGAAACCTCATGCATTAAAGCAACCAATCGACTACCGATATGGTGCATCACCTTAGCAATTAACGGTGGACTACTATGTGGTGTCGAATTGGCGTCGGAGCTTGCACTATCACCGGCCATTTTCGTGAAACTCTGAACCAGTTTCTGATACACAAATGCGGTATCTTTGCCTAGGCAGGGAGGCTGCACTCCAGTCGGTTCGGTTTTATCTTCCCTCTCCTTATCCAGCATATTATCACCAGACGTGGTATCGAATTTACTGATAATCTGCTGGCAGCTTTGAGAGATCTGTTCCTGCAGTGCTGATCGACGGCCGCCCGCTGCGCCTTCCAAATCGGAGCTAGTATAATCCGAACTGTCGTACGAATCAGACCACGTGTCCTCAGAACTCAAGTATTCAACGATCTCTCGTACTTGTTCGTCTCGAATTCCAGGCACGGTTTTCATCAACCTAGTCAGTTCGTTCTCGAAGTACACCAATTGTGGCGGTTTCGTACGATTTTGAGAACATAGTCTGGCTTTTGCGGAGTAACCAGGTAACCTAGGACTTGGGGCGGGTGAAGCCCCACTTGAGTTTGCGCTGGAGGTGTTCTGATTCTGTCCGTTCGAATTTGCAACCATCGTTTTGAAGAACTGCCTCATTTTTGACATCATTAAGTTTGTTTCCTCGTCGCTGGACCAATTGTTGAAGCTATCCTTCCTCGATAAAGAAGCGTTTGGCAAGTGAGGCAGTGTTGTATGGTTTAGGTGATGATCTACTTTAGCTGCGTTTCCTTTTTCAACTTCGGAGACACCTTCTATGAAGGTTTGACTCGTATCTTGAGCATTCTCACCGATCTCGTTATTAGAACGATCTTTCCCAGTTTCTTGACTGAGTTCCGTACCGGATTGGCCATCGTCAGGTAGTTTCTGGTGTTGTAACAGATCATCGCAGCTTCCTACAAATCCAGAGTCTCGCGATTGTTGTTTCGATCTTTGATTGTAGCTCAGAGACTCTCCCGAACTCATTTGTATATTTCTATTTGAATCGATCAGCGACGCCGATGTTAACGAAGCATTAACAGCAGTCAATGGAGAGGAAGAGGAAGACAGGATACACTCTGGTTGAGGAGTTTTTGCTCTCTCCGAATCTTCCGAATTGATTGCTTCTGCCTCGTTCTCCATCACTACTTCTCCCACCAAAATCATTTCTCTATTCGGTTCTGGCGTTTTGTTTCTGTCATCTGGAACACGTGGACTCTGCGTTCCTAAATTTCTAGGCTTCTTTTTCTTTCGTTTCACGGTATCAAACTGTCCATCGGTTCCAAAGGCTGCAGTTTGACCATCATCCGCTCCATCAGTTTCAGTGGAAGAACCTTCTGATTGGGTTTCTTGTGCATCCTGATTTAAACTCAGATCTTGAAGAGAATTCTGCGAACTCAAGTTCTGTGAACTTTGAGTAAGAGCCAATAAATTGTCCAAAGAGGAGCTGTGCGATCTACCGGTTCCTCTGGCGCGAACCAGTTTCTTTCTTCTCTGCGCTTCGGGACTTGGTCTTCCTTCTGAATCACTGCCTACTGAACCATCTGAGTCACGTCTATCCTGATCAAATCCCAGAAACTCTGATAGAAAGTATTTTTCGAGTCTCGAAGAATTCAAAAATCCTTCTCCAGAATTTGATTTCTCTTGATTCTGTCCATTCCCTGGAGTTTCGTCCTGTCCCAGGGATTCCAAACCTTCGGAATAGATCGACGAAGTCTCCGAAAGACTGTCAACTTCGCGGGAACCCATGCTCGAATTATTACCATCTCCTCCGAGGCCAAAAAAGAAATATTTTTCCAATTCAGAAGCAGATGGAGGTCTTTGTTTCTTGGATGGACTACCTGCAGCCATGCTGGGCTCTGCTTCGCTTTCCTCGCAAGATTCTTCGACGATCGTGTGCAAAGTGAAGTCGATAGCCTGTCTATGGTAACCACGAAGTTCCTCTTCACGATCTCCAAGGTTATTCGCTTCATCCTCGGAGCTTTCTTCGGTGGCTGTCGTAGCACCAGGTTCGTCTTCATCGTGCGAAACTTCTTCTACCCACGAATCATCGTCTGCCAGACCTTCCTCGAGGATCACGACCGCACCGCTGGCGGAATTGTCATCGCAGGACTGCGATGACACACGTGTCCGTATTCCGTCGCGCTGTTCGCCACCCAAACGCTCCTTCGTATCTTCATTTTCCTGTCGACCGCCGATTTTCGTCGCGTTTTTCACCGACACGTCGTCGCTTTCACTAGCACTCCCGACACTCAATCCGCTGTCCACTTCCGCTTCCGAATGATTCGCAGTTACACTAGCCAACCGTTTCACCATCAAGGGTTTCCTCGGACCCTGACCATTCTTACGATGCGGTTGTTCAGACACTGCTTCCAGCGCCAGCTGGAAATACCCAGCTAGACCCTGGCTAGCCGTATGCACTTCATCCGGCTGTAACAAGGTCGTTGTGTCCGAGGTGATCACACTCACTGGCTGATACGAGGCTTCCTGAGTGATCATCACAAGGCTTCTATATTTGTTGCTATTATTGTTGCTGAGATTGTTGTTTTGTATCGTTGGAGGAAATTGTTGACTGATTGAATCCTTCGTCGACGCGGCAGGAGGGAATCCATTCTCCTTTCGAGTAGACGGGCGTCGCTCGACTGAGCGAAACCGTGTCGATCCCCCTTCTATCCCCTCCGCGATTCCAGCGGCGCCACCACCATCGATACTACTACTACATTCACCACCTCTACCGCGAACTTCCACTTCTCCTACCACCTGGCTGGAAGCAGGACTCTCGCCTCTCACCAAACCACCGCTGTCATGCGCACTTTCCGCTTTACCTGCGCTGTCAGTGCTACTCTTGAACATCTCTTGGATCTTGTTGGTTATCATGTCGCCCACGTCAGAGCCCGCTGATTTCAACTCGATTCCATCGTCGTGATTCAGGTCGTTGTCTTCCACCACACCATCTTTGGACTCCAATACCGTCGATTTTCTTGATTTATGTGCAACGGATTGATCATCCTCCGTTGCAATTGTCATCGAATCACTTTCCGTGCAAAAGCTTGCGAGACCTTTGTCGTTCGTATAATCCGACGATTGCTCAACGGTTGTTGCCTCGCGTTGTGCGTTCCATTTCGCTCTGTCCGATGCGGTAACGTCAGGCTCCTCGCAATGATTGTCCTTGACTGTTTTCACGGTGTCGTTGCTTCGTAGATTCTGCTGCCACGGTGCTCTTTCCTCGTTTTTTTTATTCAATCTTGACAGCAGCTCGTTGTTCGTTGCTGAAAAGGAGAACTCGTTGTTCTCAAAAGACGAAGACGCGTTGATGGTCGTGACTTCGTACTCGTGCAGTTCGTCGCTGCTCACCTCGCTGCTTGTTGTATTTGTCTCGTTGCTAGTAAAACTTTCCGACCCTGATGAAACGTTCGTAGTGTTTAAATTCGAATTCAAATCGGCTGGTGCGTCATGCTTCTGATTATCATTGTTGTGATCTACATTCTCCACGGTCATTATATCTGATAAAGTGTTATCGATTTCACGATAATCGCTATTACTTATTTCATTGCAATCAGTACCATTCTCGGCTCCGGGAATTATCAACGGTGTCAAAGCGTGAAATTTCGGGTTCTCTTCGGTATTCTCGACAGACGAACCAGTATCGTTTACCATTTCCTGTCCAGACATTTCTAATGAGTCTGGAATTATATTTAAATCCCAGGTGTCCGTCGATGACAGCTGCGTTTGATTATCTGAATCCGTATTTTCGGTATTAGACGGTATTTGGTCGATTAACATGGATTCGTCAATTCCTGGACTATCCTTTTCTATTTTACCAAACATCTTCTCCTTCGTAATTATTTTTTCTTTTTCTGCAATATTTTCAGTGGTATTGTTGAAAATAGCGGGCTCGATCCTATCAGGATCCAAGGTTTTTATAGACTTTAACTCTATCTGATTTTCTGAACAATCATTGTCGCTTGCAATGTACATTTCTTCAGGCATCTCACGCTGTAATAACGATAGAGATATTCGTTTATCATTACTCATTTCCAAAGTGTGCCTCTTTCCACGAGACTTTCTTTTCTCATTAATGTTGTCCACTCCCTCAAACTTATCATTAGCTTCTGAACTATCATTTTCGCAAATCGACCTTTTCTCTTTCTCTAAATCTTGCTTGTTATTATTTCCTTTATCATTATCATTATTCGTGTCTTCGTAATTCGCATCCTCGCTAAAAAACCGCACATACTGCAAAACCACGGGTTCCTGATCAGGAAGAGCCTTGACCCTCTTCAAGGTGATACCATCCTCAGTAGCAGAATCTGAATCTTCATCCTCGTCTTCGTTATCCTCTATATCGTTATCGCTTGTAAGGGAATCATCGTTAACAACGAAGACTCTCGAGAACCTATGAGAAGAGGAATCTTCTTCCAAATCGCTGCTATCCGCTGAAGATCGACCAGAAGAGCTACCAGAATCATCGTGCTGGAACATTCTTTGTCCCCTTCTGCTCTCGAAGGACACGCTCACGGAATCTAGACAATCCATTTCCTCGCTTTTCTTTGTCTCGTTCGTCTCGTCGTTACTTTCTTGTTCTTCTCCGGCCTTCGATTCGTTTAATTTGCCACATCCATTCGTGGAAGATTGCTCTGCGGTTTTCGATTCATTGCAAACGTCCAACACAGCTTCCTCTATAGATTTTGTCGTACTGCTTACTGCAGCGTCGTCGTTTTTATCTTGGTTGACATGCAAGCTGCTCACTCGTTGACGAAGTTCTTCTGTCGATGGAATGGACGAAGCTTCAATGGTGGAGCCGTATAATGGCGGTGCTAGAATTTGATCAGGTCTAAAAGTACAAGTTGTCGGATCGAAGACACCAGTTAGTCGTGGATCGAGCCTGGTTCCGTGTAGAGGCTGGTTGAATCGTGGATGCCAAGCGAACCAGGGTGTAGCTGGGTCGCCTCTCAACCTCAGTGTTCCTGGTTCCGCGTGAGCATCGTTGTTACGGCTTATCATGGAGGAGGCAGCTGCTGCGAAGTCGCTCGTCCACAGAGATGCTGGAACTGGTACCGGATATGGCACCGGCACGGGGATTGGTACTGGAACTGGTAACACGTTCGCGCTTCGAGAACCTCCACAGGCCTGTGCAAAAGAATAATGAAAAATATAAGATTTTATATATATTTAGATTCGTTTATTTATTTATCATTCTTCTACGCATTGCTTATATAGGTATACATATGTATGTATACCTATCGGCTATAAATATCGATTACATTTATTGAAAAATTTCAATTAATTTTATTTTGAATTCTATTTTACATGATAAAACATGTATGATTCAAATGAAGTAACAATTTATTATAAAATAACTAAAAGATGAAAGCAACGAATAACACTCAATTTATATGAAATATTAATACATGTTTCAATATTTATAGTCAGCAGTGTTTATATTCATTAATATTCGAATAATACTTCTTTACAGATTATTTCATTTGTACTATAAAAGATAGGTAAGAGTTCCTTACTATTGTAATACATACGACACTTTATAAGAACAATCAATACTGTTTTGATTGTATTACTGGTTATAAGTTGTATGTATCTTAAATTGAAATTATTAGAAAAAAAATATGCATTGTCTATTAGAGACGTTCGAATAATTAAGCGATAATATATTTCAAAAATATATTTTCTTTTTATTGAAATTGCAAAATTGTTCACACTTTATATGAGTCGTTATGGCAATATTTTTGCAAAATTTCCGAATATTTAATGTATATTCCGCATGCGATAGCGAGTTCCTATCTCACGTCTATCATGAAACTACGAATTGGAAGAGCACTGGTAGTCATAAAATTGCGTTTAAATAGACACTGGTTGCTTTTACAGATTATTGTCAGATGTCGATAAGAGATAAGAATAGACAAGAAAGTGCAAGGGAATTACATGAAATGATATCGAGCTACTTAAATTTATCTTTATTTTAAAATACAAACACGGAATGAAAGTTACGCAATTAAATTTTTTATAATATACAGCATAATTCGTAATCACATATTTTGCTTCACGTGATAAACAAAATTATTATTGGAAAGATTTGTGGAGAAGTTGAGTCGATCTTAGGACTGATTCAGAAGTAGTTAAATCTCCACAAATCTTTGTTTCGTTGTGAAATTCGAGGTTAACCGAAGGTTACCTTATTATAGATCGAATTCGTCTTTTTAGTGACTACAACATAGTAGTAAAAAATATGAAATATCATTTAAAAAATTCGAGATTGAGAAATTAAAAAAAATTACAATATATTCTTCTCATCAGTCCTCTCGAATACAACAAATGTCATTTGCAACATTTCCTTATAAAGTCATAGATAACGAGTCATTTCAAGTGGTAATTTTTACTGACTCGTCATGTATATATTTTTGGTTTCTATTTTATTATAAATTTCTCACATCATTCACGTTGTAAGTATGTGTATATCTTGTAACCAAGCTATGGATGTTTATGCAGATTGATGTTTTTATGAGTATAACTGAGGAAAGCTAAGCAAAATGCAACGTAAACAAGGATTTATTTCTTCTGTCAGATATTATAACGAGTACTATATTTTTGGTATATTTTATATTTTTGCATGTTGATGCATCATATGCATTTTTGTATTTTTACATTCTTCATAAATGTATAAACATGTGCAGCCTGTTTATAAGGAATATGTGAGACGAGTGATATAACATTTATAATAAGATAATTAGAAAATAAAATTAGCGAAACTTATTCTGTAAAACATGAAATAAAGTAAAATTAGAGTTTTCCGATAAAAACAACGAGTAGGTGACCACCAGTATATCTATATAGATATACAGTCCTCCCATACATCTCACGATATTTTCCTAGTTTATACTTTATCCCTCTCTGACTCAATCTTCGATAAAAAATCTCACATGTAATCGAAAAACTCTTATCTCCCCACCTGAATTCGACTTTTACAAAACGATCTACCTGACAAGCAGTGGAACCACGTCCAGGACAACAGCTCCAGTCCTGGCTGGTGCTAGTTTCTGCGCCCACGTTGCTCGTGCCGATAGTGACAGGTACACCGGCTGGCAGAGGCAAGGATCCGCTCTCAAAGTAATCCCAATCGCAGTCCTCCAAAGATTGCGTGTGGCTGCCAGCACGTGGCAGCCCGTTCAAAAACGAGGAACTCGAGCAACTGCTGTCAGCGTCGTCCTCTTCACGACCAGAAGACGAATCCGAACTGATGAATACCAATCGTCTGTAGTCGACCAATGGCTGATCCTGTGGCTGACTTCCGGTTGGGCTGTGCTGTCTTCCGTCACGCCCGATCACGTGTAGCGTTTGGAAGCTCTGAAGTTCCTCCGCGCAGCAGGTCCTCGCGTGCGATCGTCCCCTTCGTCGAGAACCTTTTGAAAATACACGATGGTTTGCGTATCATTAGTTTACTCGTTGTTCGATAAGTTCCAGATCAAAGAAAAAAGTGCTCCGATATCGTGACTTATCACTGGTATTAGCAATAATTATCGCTATTGATTGAAATGTTATCGCGTAGTGCACACCGTTATAGATCAACCGGTTGCAAAGAATAGAGCTATTGAATACCTGGAATAGAAATCTATGAAAATTTGTCTTTTTAATTGGGACCTTTAAGCAGAATATCGCTATCCTTTCGATAGGAAGAAAGTAAACGAGCATTTTCTGTAAATGGTGGATACAAGTATTTACATGTGTGTGATTATTTCATAGACAAGTGGAAATAAAGATTCATAGGAGAAATATGTAGTGTCTTTGAAAATATATAATATTCGATGCAAAGTATTTTTAATTATTCCGCAAGCAGTTTGTTTTTCCTTTAGTTTGAATTAAATTTTTGCTTTTACTTTCTTTTAAATTAAAACTTGATTTAACATTTTATGCAGTTTGAATTCGCATATCGTGATTTATCACGAATCTTCTTTAAGATTATCCATTAACATACTTAATGAATTAAATTAAAAGTATGTTTTTGAACAGAATATTAATCGTTTTTATCGTACTTACTTTTTCAGAACTCACATGCAAATTTGTCATTTTTTGAAATAATAATGCGTTAACACATAAATTTATTTAAAACATTGCTAAAATTGTGTGCACGTATAAATATAATTATTTTATGTTGATTAAACTTTGAATACTTTTGAATACTTTGAATACTTTTTTACACATTTTATTACGGGACAATGTTACGATTGAATAAATACTTCTATACTTCCAGAAAAAATGTATATCCTATTTATGTACTTAATAAATCGAATTAATATAGCGAAAGACATCTTTGTAAAAGACTTATTTGTAATCTACTTGTGACTAGGACATCGATTGCTTAGTGGAAATAATTAATTTATTAAAATCGAGTTAGTCCATTTGATTGTTTTACCATAAGGTGTATCGACAAGTGAGGGTCCTAAATAGATATTTCATGAAGGTAACGAACGAATTACTCTTAGCCGCTAATGAGCCGCAGGCGGTATGGTAGCATGACTCAGAGGTTGTGCTATTGGCAATTATATATGTGACGAAATAAACAATGATTAAAACGAAAGGTTCAGCCATTTATTGGAAATCATATTACTTTCCCCTCATTACTATATTGTTTATAGCATAATAGTATATAGTATAACGTAAGTTTTTAATGAAGGAAAGGTAAAATGATTTCGAGTAGATGGGTGAACCTTCTTTTTAATCTCTATTCGTTTCGTCACATGTGTAATAGCCAATAGCACAACCTCTGAATCATATTCTCATGTTTACAACACGATCGTTGACTAGTATTTATTTTTTACTTGACGCATGATTTTTCCATAACAAACGAATTGTACGAAAACAATTCTGGTACGTTCAAAATATGTGAATTGAAATATGGTTTGTAAGATCGATGAATTTGTTCCTTTATGCTCTGAAAGGATATCAAACAAAAGATATAAGGTACTATGAAAAAAAAAAAAAAATAATCTTGAAAGGTATAACGACGTTGATAAAACGAATTAGTCTATAATACGTGTGCCACAGAACCAAACAATTTATCCCTGTACCGTTTTTTCACATTATTAATCATTATCGAGATATAGCTTTGTAACAGATACTCTGAGATAAGAAACTCTGTATACAGGGTGGTTGGTAACTGGTGGTACAAGCGGAAAGGGGGTGATTCTACACCAAAAAAAAGTCCAAAATATAGAATAAAAATTTTTTTTTTTAATTTTTCCATCGAGACAACGATCTACAGTGAGATCCGTTATAACGAGACGTGATAAAGTGCACGCGTACCGAGCGGAAATTCAAAGTCGATTTTCTCGAAAACGAAGCCTCAAACGAAAAATTGTTATTCTATATTTTCGACTTCTTTTTTCGCGTAGAATCATCCCCTTTCCGTTTGTATCACCAGTTACCAACCACCCTGTATATTCTACTTTTAATTATACTAGAAATATAATTATTTGCTGTTTATTAAAAATTATTTTCATTATTATAAACATATTGTATTTTTTGCTTATTAAATGTTTCTTTTAGCAAAACAGACTAAATACTTTACAGTATAATCTTAATTTTTGTTCTCAATGTTCCCTTATAATTTGCTCCTTGATGCTTAACTAATACATAGTAAAGTGTAACATGGGTTGTAGCTCAGGAACAAGAAGTGATCGGCTTTTCGGAAAAGTTCCTGTATTCCTCCAGATCGAGAAGTTGGACTCGTATTGTTACATATTTCTAAAGTACCGTTTGGATATATCAAATTTGTGTAAATTCTAGAGGACACGCTGTTTATTACTCTCCTAATATTTTAAAATTCCCAGTCAAAAATATTCTTTCTTTGCGATTGCGCTACAAGTTTACCGACGAAGACCTCATACTGTTTTGTGTGTTCCGAACGGAACAATAATAAATATAATATGTTTGATACACAATTATTCCAACTACATATCGCGTTTATTAGGTGTCACTTAATATAGTGAATTGCAAAAATACTAAAACATGATAGGAGACTGAATGAAATAAATTCGTTTAACCGAATACGTTTTCTTGTTCCCTTTCACTGAAGATAGCTCCTTCTCGATTCTGTCGTTTATGCTCATGGAATAATGTTTATAAAAATCACAATACCAATTAAAGATCTATGTTTATCTGGTTGTAAAAGTTATTTTCATTGAGATAATTATCTTGCTCCATACCAAGGAAAGCAAGTTATTAACGAATGAACCGAAGAAGAACTAAAATATAGGATCTGTTTCCTTGAATTATAAAATAGATTCACTTCATGTCCAAAAATTTAAATCAAACGTTATAACTGCAAATTTTTTTTAAACACATCGATCTGTTCTAAGAGCGATAAAACTATAATTATAAAACCTATAATTATAAAACCTATAATTATAAAACCTATAATAATTATAAACAGTTACCTAATTTAAAAGAAATTTTAGAAACTAATCTCTTTCTCCGAGTTTTAATAAAAAAATAAATTTCCTTTTAATACAAAATAACAAGAACTAAAAACTAGTTGCACTTACATCAAGATAGACAAATTTCTAAGTTTTTAACATTGTATCTCAGAGAATGAAATCTCGTAATTTTCCAGAAACTCACTAAATCCATATTTGTTTAAATTTCTTAGACCACGATCCTCTATATCGATCGTCGCGATTGCAACTTCGCACAATCCACGTAACACTAGGATAGACATAACCGGTGCATGTATGTGTTTTTATTTTATTTCTTGATTTCTCACAATAGATAAAGACGACACCGTGGAGGTGGTGATTGACGCGACGAGAGACAACAAGAAGAACTGAACATTGTTGTACACTGCTGACACATTCAGTGTCCGCTTTTTACGCACTGATGAATTACCTGGTCAATGGCACGAATTAATATTTGTCCACGTGCATATGATTCTCCACGTCCTGTGACCATGTTCAGATTCCAACATGAATGCTTGCGTTCAGATCCGCGTACATGAGACACCAGAACATGGAAACAATTACGAGGAAATAAAGGAACAATAAGGAGCAAAGAAGAAAGGAAGAGGCAAGCGTCGTAAATGAATTATGAATGGATATGGATGTGAGAATGAAAAGCAGATCATTCGAACCTCTAATGGTAGTTAACAACGAAGAAAAACGCATTGGACTTGCTGACACTGGTTGAGAAACTCGCGAGTACGACATTTCTCATTGGTGGAAATGTAAATGACCGTCTAAGGTATTCCTGCGAATCGTGTGCTAAATTTAGCGCTACATCTTGTTGCTATATCGTTGGCAATTTATGAATGATCGAAAATATGTAATTTTAGTTGTTTTAATAATGGACGAAGTAAAAGATATCTTGGAATGAATCTTTATATGATTTGAACGAAGACTTATTATTTTGAATTTCGGAGTGATGGACGAATTAATAGAAAAATGTAAGCAAAATGCAATTAGAAGGCGCTCGGTAAGACTGATATTTTTTCTCATCGGTAGCAATAATACACTGAAAATAGCCTACTTTTGTGGAATAAAGAATAACTTGCTATGTTACCTCTCCCCACGTGCGTTTATATGTTACAATTAATTCCCTCTATCTCCGCATTCCATCTTTTTCCGCTCCGAATTTTGCTAGGTCGTTAAAAATCTTCCAAGATAGAACGCGTTACACTAAAATTGTCGACAATTCTCCGTCGTATTCATTATTTGCTTAATCTCATGCACCGTGATCATACGAATTCTAAATAGTATCGCATAAGATTACATGTATACTAATTGAGTCTTTTTTACTGCTTCAACTCGGTGAATGTTATCCTACCACTGAGAACATTACCTTAACCCTCGATGATATATTGCTGCATAGTAGGTAAACCACAAGAGTTTAATCGCAGTAAAAGAAAATGTAGAAAATTGCTATTGCCCCCGCGTAACGCGATTTGGAAAATAACAATGAGAGTGAAATGGTTAAGGAAATAAAGCGAAAGAAATATTTGAACATGCAAATATGAACGGATTCGTATAACGCGGGATATAATTATCTTTGACTTTACAGATTACACAGGACCCCACTATACTTAATTTTAATGTGAGTTTTATATTCTGTGTTTTACGCGACGAAAATTATGTAAATGAAATTTATTGCGCAGAGTATAAAATACGAATTAGAATTATTCTAAAAGATATATAATGATATACCTAATTATATCATTATTGTATTAACCTTACTACGATCTTTGAATTATCCTCTGTGTACTGCTCTCATTTGAATATATAGAAAGATTTTTAAAGGCAATCTTTATGCTTAAAATTGAAAAGAAAAATCACACACATCAGTTTTGATCTTTTTATAGTTTTCGTAAACTAAAGTAATTTATTAAGAATAGAGAAACAATATTGGATAAAAAAATAATCCAAACAACGCCATAGGATGAAGTTACAAAAATTAAATATTACACTAGTCCAATATATTATCCTATTTGAAATCGAAATTAAAAATATCTCAAAATTTCCTAAACCAAACTTAAATGTAACCCGAGCTATCGAGACTATCAAGGGCGCGATAATATCAGTTAACAATTAAGAACGTTCAAGGACTCGCAATTTTTAATTTGACGCATCCAAAACGGAAAGTAAGTAGTCCTGAACAAAAGAAGCTTTAAAGAAACGCGACGCTATAAAAATCCTTTCGTTCGAGGCTATCAAATTTAAGTCCACGTAAATCCAATCTATACACGGTGTCGAAAAATTACAAAAAATCTTCAAGAGTCGCCAAACTAACAGTAAATATTAATCACGTATTACATGTAAGTACCGATGCTGGTCGTACCAGGCAAGATCGTGTGGAATCACGAGTATTACTCTGTTTACAATTCCCTGGGCGTTAATTCTCGTTGTCAGGGGCTTCTTCGGCCGCTGGTTTCCCTTGCAACGATCGGTGGTGATCCGGCGTTGCGCACCTGTGTCACACACTAATCAAGTTCACGAACTTTTGTCACAGAACTGTTTGGAAAGTTCGCGAGGACCGATGGCAACGTACCACGATAGAAACCATTACGGACTCTCGGGTTTTCGTCATCGTTTCGAGGCAAACGATACACTGTCAAAGAAAGCACTAGCGATTCGCGTGGGCTACCGCCGCTAAACTGAGAGCGTTTGTACCGTGAGCCGTGAGGCACACCTGAATCCCACAGCATCGGTCACTACCTTACTACGGCACCGAACAATCTCTATAGTGGCGTCGTTATAGTGTATATTATATGTACACCGGGTGGTGCGTAGCGAATGTAGCTGGAACAACATTCGCTCGACCGTGGCATCCGCGTCCGTGAAGAGCGACGATAATAATGCCCCACAGTTGACAGCCGCGATTAATACGCCGCTGCTTTTATCTCATTTACCTTGACCAACACCGAATAACTAACTAAACCGAGGAAAAGAAAAAAAAAGCAGCTTTAGAGTTGGAGTTTAGTTTGAGCAATCGCGATTGATATCGATGGTATATGATTGACTAGTATTTTTTGACTGTCTCATTGCAAGAGCTTGTAAAAATGTACGAGAAGGAATAAAATTAGGGGATAATGAATTCAATTGCGTCTTCTTAACTTTGATTTCTTATGTAATGGATAATTTAGTACTCAGTCTGAGAATATTTATATATACATTTATGGTAAAATGTAACTTAAAAATGAAAAAAAAACGATTTTAATTTACTACTCAAAAATGCACACAATACGTATAATAGTACAAATATATGAAACGTCGAAAGTAAAGTACTTGTTATAATATTTAGTAACATTTATCTTTCCTTTCTTTAATTATGTTTTCTCAAAAATATGAAATTATATAATATCTGCAGTCCAGTAATATTTTACGTTTTTACTTTTGTTAGAAAAATAGAAATCAATAATTGTTCTGATTAGATTGCTTAGTATTGCATTAGTATTGCATTGGCGTAATGATATAGCACTAGAATATATAGAATATATAGATATATTTAAATATAGCTATACAGATGTATTTTTAAGTTATGCAGCGTCGTAGAAGGTTAATTATATCGCGTCGTTCATTTAATTGAAATCAAGATTATAAATTATCAATCTTGTTTAAAAGGTAAAAAAGTTTTGACAGTAATTCCAATTCCAATTTTTTATGTAATATTTGATTCAGGTGTAAATATGCATATTTAATTAAGTCTTCTTCAATTTTGGGCAAAAGATGGAATAAGACAACCATATTTCGCAATAGTAAGTCCGCTTGCAATATCTCTAATTTTGATATCCTGTACAATATTTAAAATGTAAATTAATACAGCGACGTTATATTTAATTTAGTAGAAAAACAGTTTAAATATTACACGTCGCATTTTAATTTTTGGCTCAATATCAATTATTGGAAACAATAATGAAAATAACCTTGGCGTTATATAGAAAACAAAATAAAATATTTATTATAGACTACTTAAACGATAACAAATAATTTTGCAAGTGTCATTTTCAATTTTACTTCCTTATTTATCTTTACAATATATTTAAATTCTTATTTATTTTATACAGAACGGTATATTTATATTACAGTTTATATTATAGCACGGTTAGATAAAGAAGTACATAAATCCATCTGTAACAATTCGAGAATGTTTAAGACACTGTATAAAAATTTTAGTTTCACTTGTTATCTTTTTCTTTGCCATACGAATAAACACAATAAAAATCTTCCCAATGTAACTTTCAAAATCAAGCAAAATCCTTGAAATTTTGATTTAAATATACTTGCACAGAATAAAAATGTGCAACATGCAATTACAATGCACATGAAATGGAAAGAAAAAGGTAGAAGTTCACGAATTCCTCCAATCTTACATCTCTGCAAAGAAAATCTCAAAAGAAGATCAAATTCCTCGAAATAATAAATTAAACGCAAAATATAATTACAAAAGTTACGAAGCAAAAAGAAATAAAAAAAGAGACGTAAAAACCTACTAGGAGCGTAGAAGACAAAAATTCTACAAAGGACAGTTTCCGAGATCTTCTGTCTACGCAAAGAAAATCTCTAGAAATTCAAATTTAAGCAGAAAATAAGAACGTATAGCGTATAATTATAATACGTAGAAAATAAAGAGAAAGAATGTAAGAATTTATGAAATATGCAGAAAGCAAACAAAAATGTTAGCAACGACGGCGACTCTACGATGAGTTCGTGACACCTTGTATAAGCGTCGCAGGTGAGCGGACTATAGTGCGATACAGAGAACGTTGTTATACTATTATTTCTATGCTGTTTCCCTCAGCCCCGCTTCGCTTCGTCTCACCTGCTCGCTCGCTTGCTTCTCCCGCGCTCAAAAGCCAGCTCTCCACGTTTCTACGTGTACGTACACACGTATATATATATATTACAAAACAAAAATTTGCGTCTGCCGCACGAAAGGAAACAATCGAGACACCGGGTTTCCTCCTATTCCTTGTAACCGACAGAAGCATTATCCGATGGTGCTGTTAATTAATTAAAAGCGGATTATAAGTGGGCGTATTGTTCTCACGTTTTCAGGCAAAGTCTGTTTTCAGACGAACGTGTTCTATGATAATATTATATTATCAGAATTTTCCTAATTATACGAGTTCCCTTCGATGAAATCGTGGTAAACCGTTTTATAGTCAATGCCGTCGTCTGAACCCTGATGAGACGCTGTTGTGATTTTTCGGAGAATGATGAGAAAGAAGTGCAAGGAATTATAGATACGATAATTGTACGTACAATTATACATAATTATATATATCATTATATAAAATAATTAAACGTAATAATGATATATAATATTAAAATAATAGTTATATTTATAACGGAGAAGTAAGGGTAATGTACATAGGATAATAAAGTAATGGATAATAAATTAATTTTATAGTGTTTTATGTGATGCCATTTTGGTACGGTCCAAGAAGAACTATTGAAATACGAAAATTTATTAGAATATATTAAAATGCAAGCATAATAAATCATTTTATAATCGATATGTACATTATTTATTGCTATATATTATAAATAAATCTTACGTACTACTCAGGATTTCATTGAAACACGGAAAAAGAAATTATAGCGAACTTTTTGATATAATATAACATATATTATATGTATATATTAATATTGCCTGATTTAGCAAATCTTATTCTTTTATGGGAAAAGTACAACTACAGCTTTGTTGACGTCGAATGGATAATGCAGGCATAGAATGATAGTAGTATTACGTATTTCAGATAATTGGACAATACGTATCTTGTATTCTTACGTAAGATATTTCAAAGAAACAGTCAGATATGAATATAGAAAACATGATCAATAAATGTATTGAAATAAATACCATACAAACATTCTATGGTTTAATGAAGTTAACCTTGTGTTTTGGTACTAGTTTAGAGAAGCTATTGTAACAACGAAATATAGAGAATCATAATGAATGCCTTGAAATATATTAGATGCAATATGCACAATAAACCATCCTATGATGTGGATTATATCTCATATTATTTTATATAATAATATTATCATATATTTCAAAGAAATGACAAAAGAAAAAATATGGGAGAAATCTGCGATGAATGATACGATAAAATAAGTTCATACGAATCGAATAAATGAACTTACGTTTAATGACATTATTTTATCTGTGATACCGCTTTGTCATGTTTTCAGGAAAATTCCGTAACAAAGAGGTAGAAAGAGTCGCAACGTACATCTCAAAATATACCTAGTTGTTACAGTGCAAATAGACACAATAACAGTATGCGATTCTACAGCTAAAGGCACTATTTCTTATTTTCACATGAAATTTTCTACAGAGCCAATTGAAAGAAAGAAATCGAAGAAATCAGAGCCAATGACTCGGAATAAATTATAATGAGGCGAAGAAAGAAACGAGGGACGCAATGACACTTTAACTCGTGATATAATCGCTGATCTACTTTTTCTCAATGAAACTGCATAAAATCCTAGAGTCCCAGATTCGTTTCTATTTAGTTTCTTTTTCTCTTTTCGTTTCAAAGAACATCCATTTAAATCGAAAAGAAGATTCCTCTGCGTGATTTTCAAGAAATTCTGTACATTGAACACGCGACTACCTTCGTGGCTAGGCTAGCCTATCCACAGAAAATAGAGAAAAACAGCGATCCCGGCGTAGAAGAGCAAGAAATACATGGACACGAAGACCGTGATTAATAGTTGGCATATTCTTCTCACATCCATGTTTGCAGGATGTTCGTCCCTCCAGATAGGATGGATATCTCACACCGTGAAACGCGTGATTTGCATTCAACTCGGCCGTTTGTTCGTGCTTATATCATGCGAACTCGGGGACGAAAAGCATAGGAACAACGGGACGTGGATTTTGTTTCGAGTACGTTGAATTTTTCTCCATTATCGATCGAAAATTGTAATTAACAGTTAAACTTAAAAATGTTTCTATATGTCTTTTCAGCGTGCGCGTTTGTTATTTTAAACTCTCGTACAGATATAACAATTCTATTTTAAAAAAAGAGAGAATTAAACATATTTAATATAATTTTATTTCATTCACACAATTAAACCTCAAATTTTCAAATATCTTACGTATTTCGTTTCAGGCAATTTTAATTTCAGAAATCATATTTTATTAAAAAAGACGATATTCTTTTGTTATTGAAATTAAATAAATTTCAATTTAACATCGAAAGATTCTATTGCTCGCTGGACAATTTAGTAAGTGGTCGTTTCGAGCGAGTATCTGTTATTTCAGATCGCGTGTTTATATATGTTACGTATCTTTTGCACGTTCACTGACAGGGACGGCGAGTAACATTTTTCTTATCAACAATTTCGTGTTTGAACTCTGATACGGAAACGATACCGCACTGGCTACGCTGATAATACTGTCCTGGCGTTCGCGGGTTTCAGAGAGAACTCCGACTGGTTTCATACGGGCTAGTATGCCAATGGTTTCGATAATCGATAGGCTTATTGAAATACAAAACCGTGGTGATGTTGCTGGCAGACACGTCGGTAATGTGTGTTTTTAGTTATGTGGAATGGGTATACGGAAAAGATATTTCAAAGTTTGTATACATTTGAATGAATGAAATAAACTTGAAATTAAACTCTAAATTCTTCCCCAAGGTAGCATTCTTATATCTGTACAATATTTTAAAATAATGAACGTACATATTGGGAAGTTTGAAATTTAATTGTTCAGTAAACGAAATTTTTCAAATTTTTTAACAATATAATTTTTATATTTACATAATGAAGGGACGTGGTTATTTAAAACTTGGACTGTTAAGCGTTTTATACACGAAACAACATTTATTCGCGACATAAAGCTCAGATTAAAAAGGAGAAAAAATTTATTAAATTGTTTTAGGGTAGAATTGTTTATGATCTTATATCTGTATAGGAATACTGAGCAATAGATACACATATAAAGTATTAACAACCTTGTAGTTAATGCGACGTTAAATTGCAAGTAAACAAAACTTTTTAAAAGCTATTAGAACTATCACTTCAAAGGCAGATAATATTAAAAAATTAGAATTAAATTTCCAACATAATTTATTCAATTCTTTATTTTCTCTTATGAGATCCTTTTACAGAAGGCTACTTAATTTTCTTTTTTAGTCAAATTTCTTGTTCATAGAGGAGACTCTATTAAAGTCTAAAATGAGCAAAGATAGATTGTAAGTCAATGCAATTGTATAAAGCCGTTAGGAGAATTGACGCGTGTTACTCCACATGGGTCGTAAAGCACAGTTTCGAAGCCACCGAGAGATAATGTTTCTACTTTCGTTAAAATTCCTATCTAAGTATTACACCGATATCTTTCACATGATCGTAATTCGTTAGAAGTATGTTATAATATCACGGATTAGGACATACATTCACAAACATAATCAGTTCTATTTCGACTTACATATTAATGCCGTTGATTCAAGTACAATGTTGGAACAAAAGGATCAAAGTTTCATTTACATTCATGTTGATCCTGCATGTATCATACTTCTTGTATGCTGCATAATAATACATACATCGTCGTCCATAAATATTTGAATAATTCGATCGACTCGTAGTACTAATATCTGAATTCGATAAAATTATGTAAATTCACGATGCATTAATAATTAAAAATAACACTTATTTCTGTATGAAATTAGTACATTATAAAAAATTACCTATTAAGAGAACTAATGTATTTGTGTATTATTAAAGATCATGCTAAAGGTACTTACATATTATAGGAATATTATTTTCTATTACTATAGTTTATATGTATACATTTTGAATTTTAAATTTACTGTATATACAGGGTGGTTGGTAACTGGTGGTACAAGCGGAAAAGGGGGTGATTCTACGCGAAAAAAGAAGTGGAAGATATAGAATAACAATTTTTCGTTTGAGGCTTTGTTTTCGAGAAAATCGACTTTGAATTTCCGCTCGGTACGCGTGCACTTTATCGCGTCTCGTTATAACGGATCTCACTGTAGATCGTTGTCTCGATGGAAAAATTAAAAAAAAAATTTTTATTCTATATTTTCGACTTCTTTTTTCGCATAGAATCACCCCCTTTCCGCTTGTACCACCACTTACCAACCACCCAGTATATTATAAAATTTTACGATATACTATATAATTTACTAAACATTGTTTTTATGGTAGTTTAAAATAGTATTATAAATTGTGATAGGATTTATAGTGAAAACAATTAAATTTGTTATAGATATTGATTTTTACACTTTATCTAATTTTGCGGTATAATATAGAACACATCTTTACTATACCGTACCGTGAATAATTATAAACTCAACCCTATTTTTAGATTTTTCATAATATTAAAACAAAAATTGACAAAATCGTTTATACAATTACATATAATATAAAACAAAATTGAAGATACAACAAACAAAAATTTTCTTCTTTTGGAGTCTAGGAAAAATTAAATTTTCTCTCACAATTGCGTTTCTGACTGTGAACAAGTATAAACTCAATGTTAACGTTGTTACGTTTTCGTCTAACATTTAGCGGATTTTCCTTTATTTTTTATTTCTTCTGTTAATTTGTTAGATATACTGTGCATTATCTTATTTAAAGTTTCATTTTGAGTATCCGGCCACACGGATTTTATTTTTTTTTAATGATGTTTTCCATAGGTGGCTTCCCCTGATCGTAAACTTTTGCTGCTAAAATTCTCCACAGGTTCTCGGTCGAATTGAGTCTCGATGCTAGCCACGGTAATAATGAAATTTCCAAAATCTTGAAACCACATTTTTCTAGCGGTAACTGTATGAATAAGAGCATTATCTCGCTGAAGAATGCCTTTTTGGTTTCAATCTCTGTTATGACGGGCAATAATCCGTCATGTAATATCTCCTGATTTCCTATAGCATCCAATTTGAGGTGTTTGAGTCTATAATTATTCACAGCACTGTATATTTACTATTTGTTGTAGAAAGTTTGGCAATTATTTGTATAATAACTATTAAAAATAAATTTAATCGAATCATAACATTTCATTGTGCGGTATACTAACTACAATGGTTATGAAGAATAAACTCATTGTGATATTCTGACTTAATAGACTACAGATTTTTATGAAAATCTATGTTTTTATGGACACGGCTAAAGAAATAGAAGATTTATTTTACTTATTAACCTACTAACTTGTTAACCGTGACGTCCATTAATCAGATTTATTGATAAAAGTAAAAACAAATCAACTTCAGTTAAGTCAGTTTTAGACATTGCAAATGTAAATGCGATGTAATATGATACAACGTATTTGTAGCAAAATTAAAACTACGCGTGAAAAGATAGGTATCTTTAAATAGGTACATAAATTACTACTCGAATGACGAGTTAAATCGTTTCTCTTGATTGACAGATTAAAATTCTAATGAATACCCTATTCTTCATATCTTATACGCTTTTGTATATTAAATATATTTTTATATCTTCAAATTTTGTATAAATGTATAAAAATCCACAGACTACTAGTTGAAGGTTATATGAAGAAACAAAAAAAAAAAAAGAAAAAATATGATATCGATAATATACAATTAATTAACAGTGTTCTGCACTTTAAAGTTCTATAAAACTGAGAAAATGCTACTTATAATATTTTACCCTGTGGTCTTCGATTAGAATACATCTTTGAATGTTAACGTACAGGGTATTTAAAAATATATGTTATGGCTCTGGCAGATGATTCTATACCCTCGGATCAATTTCAAAGCCAAATTTTGTTATTACATCGTATAGTTCTCGTCACGAGGAACAAAAGTCTCAAAGCAAGCATGAATTTCAAATCGTCATATTACGTTTGAAGGTGTAGAATCATCTGTCAAAGACATGACGTAATTTTTGAACACCCTGTATGTAAAAGACTCGAATAGGGGGGAAACAGGCACGAAAGCGAAATGTTACTTGCTGCTACGATAGTTAGTATGAACTGCGACTATTAGTTATGGTTATGCCTTTTAAGAAGCTATAGAATACAAATATGAACAAATCGCTACCGATTTCGCGTTCAAGTACCGATAGCGTTTCTCTGTGTCGTTCTTCTGGTTTATAGCATCCCTTAACAGTCTGTTATGATTGATGAAATTGAAGAAAATTCGGCAAATTATACGTCCTATGTAATATCGATTTATACAGGGTGGTGGGTAACTGGTGGTACAAGCGGAAAGGGGGTGATTCTACGCGAAAAAGAAGTCGAAAATATAGAATAAAAATTTTTTTTTTAATTTTTCCATCAAGACAATGATATACAGTGAGATCCGTTATAACAAGACGTGATAAAGTGCACGCGTACCCAGCGAAAATTCAAAGTCGATTTTCTCGAAAACAAAGCTTCAAACGAAAAATTTTTATTGTATATTTTCGACTTCCTTTTTCGCGTAGAATCACCCCCTTCCCGCTTGTACCACCAGTTACCAACCACCCTGTATACCCGATTGTTCGCTAAAAGATTATTGTTGACAATCGCGAGAAAATAGTCTGCTGTTTAGATTCAAAGTGCAATTCTTTTCAATTATAGAGACATGAATTGTTTCGCGCATTGTTTGCGTTGCAAAGATTTCATCGTTGTTTCTTCTTCTTCATCGTTACGTATTCTTTCGTTTGTTTCTTTGTTAGTGAATTTTGCTTACTGCACAACAAGAAACATGATGTTGTGCTCGAAATCATTGACTACTGGTAGAATTTATTGTTATAACACGACAATCGAAAGAAAATAATTGGTAACTCATTAGAATTGAATGTAAGTTCTATTTTTATAATAAATGTATTTAAAATTCTACATATTATTTGGAGACTATCTACGAAAATATTTCTTAATAAAATAATGGTTTATTAGAATATCAAATCAATTGACTTGTATAATTTATTTTAATATAAATGGATTTAAATTGAGGAAATTATTATCAATATAAAACACTGAGTTAACCATGAGAAGCTATATTAAAATTAAAAATTAATTTTATTAAATTTTCATTTTGTTCTGCATACACTTGTCTAAAATATTTCAATATATCTTATCGCAAAACAAAGTAAAACATATATGTATATTCTGGAGAATGCTACAGAATGAATCTGTATCTTTATTTTATTAATTTCATTCCATTAACGACTAGTATTTTATTAATATATTTATCAACTATTAATTGTTTATATATAATTATTTATTCAATATGTGATATTCAAATATTTTAGTAATATGTAATAATACTTTTCAATTATTATGTATAAACTTCACTTGATATTCGTAATTATCTATGTTTTAAGTTGTCTGGAATATATTACAAAAATAAGTGAAGATGCAAAAAATATATTACATATTTGCACAAATAATCATATGTAGAATGTATTTGCTGTTATGCGTGCACAACGGGATTAAAAATTAGGTTAGTATAATACAGGTAATGAAAATAAATAAAAGATCATGTTTACATACCTTGAGCGTCAAACTGTCGCCTTCTACGAAGCATGCTTCTTCCTTGAGATGAAATGGGACCTGTTCTCCCATGATTATCGTCGTGAGGATCATCTTCACCTGCACTTGTTGCGCTATCACGTTGCACTACTTCATCACTTCCGATCGTCGACGGAACCGCACTACTTCCGTTTCCACCGAAAAACTTCACTTTCCTAGCCAGTTCCACGTATCCATGAAGACCAGTTTCACTTAATCTAATCGGGAAGAAGAAACAAAATAAAAGTATTACAGAAAATCTAAAAAATATATTAAGATAATTAATATATTAATTATCGAAATAAGTAATACTTATTTAATGTTATTTTTAACGAGTGTTTTATATTAATATTAATAATATTATTACTAATTCAATAAATATAAAACTATGTGTTATGACTTACAAAGTAATTCGATTAGTCGAAGCACAATATCAGGTTTTGTTGGAAATGAAAATTATAAAAATAATTTTTTCACTGTTTGATAAGTTGTCTTATAACACGATTTTCACAGATATTCTTGATACACTTTTCTTTCAAATGAAATCTTAACAATAAAGATACTAATTTTTCAACTGTAGATACATGTAACATTATCTCTATCTAAATACGATATGGAAATAGTTTAATATTAAAATAATAGTAATTTAATGTTAAAATAGAAAATTTGAGAAACTCAAGTATGTATTGAGAAAAGCAATAAATTTGTATCAACATTGCTTTTACCTTTTTACACAAAATAATGAAAAGTTGCATGTCTCTCAAATATCAACAACTTTATAAAGCGAAATTCTACGGTTCAGCTTTCTTTTATTCAAAGCAAAGACAAAAGATTCAAAGAAAATGTGCTAGACTTAAAAATCTGGCACTTCAGACGTAGAACTACGTTTCACCGCAATTATTGAAATTCTTTTCACTGGTTCGATTTCTAATTCATGTATAAGAGTGGAAATTTCCGCCACTACTTGCTAATGATCGATTATTCCGGTAGTAAATAGTTGATTATTCGAAGTGCGTGTTAGATACGGTAAATTAAGTGGTAAATTAAATTTCGCGACTTGAAGCGTCGCGTGATTCAATTTACACACACCTGACACTCTCGCTACCGCTGCTCTCGTATCTAGTGCTATTAGATTCCCTTCTGGTCCTTGTAATCGCATCTCGTATTCTTTGGGAAGCGGAGCACGAGTCACCCGTTTTCCGTGGAAGTGCAGGAGTTGGTTCGCTCTCACTCTCCCTTGGGCTGTATCTCGACGATCTAGTGCTCAGTGGACTTGCTTCCGGAGATAAGTGCTGTAAGGAATTCAGTATTTGTTTGTATTTCTACTATATTGTAGTATAACAAATAATAGAAAAGTCTATAAAAGAAATAATATGGCTATGTACAAATCGGAATACTTTTTATTTAAGTAATGTATTAGTAATCTAAGTAGTGTCGCATTTAATATCCTCAAAGATAGAGAATTTTAATTATTATTCAAACGATTTAAGTATTTTTTAGTAGTTTAAATAATTGTAAATAAAACAGTCATGTTATATGGCAGAGGAAGAAATTCTGATAAGAAATATATTTTTTAAGCAGAATCTATATCCATAGAATGTTAGGCCAGAATGAAAAATTGTGTTAGAATTGGAAAGAGTTATTTAGAAATTACATACAATTTTCTTGTTTTTACATCTGTCCTATCTGAACTTTTTTTTATATTTTCTAAAGACGTTAACGTTTGTGAATGATCCTTAACTTTACGAAACAATTTTTAATACATAAAATATTGGACATACTGTTGTAGAATTAAAATTATTTAAATGTTATAAAAATAATGAACGCTGTTTGCTTTATTTATTTGCGTGACTTAAGCATTTTACAAACCACTCTGTTTGAAAATAACGATGGCCACGTTTTCTTGACTATAACTTGATTGCTATGTAGACATTGAATTTAATGGTCGTACTCATAGGTACGGAAGACAATGGTAATTCCATATATAGGTATTATATAATGAAGAGTACAGGAAAAAGTTGTTTTGTATAATATTCAATAATAATATATTATAGTATTTAATAATAAAATGTTATATAATAAAATATTATTGAATACTATCAACTCCGAAACTTCTCAGGTGCGTGTTCAATTACAAAAATAAATTTCTATTTGCTTTCGCTATGATTATAAACTAGGCCACGTGATTCAGATAGTGATCCATTAAATCATACTTATACTTATCCGTTAAATGTTGTACACGAAATAATGTTCGACATATAGATAAGTTTTATCTCTCACTTTATATATTGTTTTCCTCCGATTATTATGAGAATCGTTATTCATGCATCGACACCTATACTCTTAAAATGAGTACATTAAAATCAACGACAAAATACATAAAATATAGTTAACTTACACTGGAGCAACGTTTATTTGGAGTATCGTCCGTATCATCAGGATTGGAAAACTCCTCCTTTGAAAACTTCCGACGTACCTATATCGAATACAGTTGCAAAGTAAAATTAGATCGATACTCAACTTAATATGTATTAATACTTGAAAGTATTAGCCTCATAAAAATCTAATTAACTTTCGAATTATACAATAAATTGAAGCTCAATCAAATCTTCAAACTACCAAATCCTTCGTAACACAGCCACCAGATACTAACCACTTGAAAATCGTCGGATTTCCTCCCACATGCAGAATCTTTCCTGTCATACGTTCCAAACGCGGTAACATCGGCCTCGGAATTTTCGATCAGGCTTTCAGCGATCTCCTTCATAGAGTCCGTGTTCTTATCGTTCTCCAATGCTTCTGCCTCCTCGACTATCAAGTTTTCCTCTTTGTTCGCCTCCTTTTCTCCTTTCTTCACGCCTTCTTGTTCTTCCAACAGCTTCTCGTCGGTGACGACCACGTCGAGCATCGTCTGTTCGTTGGCCGCCGCCTCGGCTTTCACTCTCTCATGCTGGTTCACGCGTGGCCCTTCCTCGTCATTTCTCGACGACTTGCCATAGAGACTTTCCTTACTGTCCTCTCTGTCCGGTGCCCTCGTCCTGCCTTGTTCGTGTACCGTCGACTTCGATTTCGACGTGGTCGAGACGCCCACGCGTTCCTCCGTCCTCTCCTGCTTCTCCTCTTTCCCGGCTTGCTTTCCTTTTGCAGCAACAGCCGCGTTATTCGCATTTGAATTCGCGCTCTCCCTACCCACGTCTTCGCGGCTGTTGTCCCGCCGGAATAGCCGAATGCCGTACTTAGAGTCCTCCTTCCCTGTCGATTGGTTGAAGAACGATGCTCGGGTTTCTTCTTTCCACTCTTTTCGGTTAGACTTGAATACGCAGCGGATATCGTCCTTGCTATCTTGGCGCTTTAGTCGGTCTTCCTTGTTTTTTGGAGATAACAGTTTGGGGATCAGGCTAGGTAAGCTTATGTCCTCGCGACTTCGACGCAAGTCGTCGGTACTACCTCGGTATCTGGAAGAAATTCAAATGCTGTTTAATAAGATGCATAACGTAATATAATAATATAATCTATCGTAACATCTATGTGTAACATCTACAATGATGTATAGATATCTATAACATGGATGTGTTACTTTCAAGTAAGGTAGAGCCCCTCTTATTTCGGTTCAATTTCTTCCTTTGAGAAATCAATTCTTGAGATAGCATTCTCAATATCGCGCATTAATTGTGGGAATATAAACATTTCTGTTCAAGCTATTTTATTATCATTTTATTTTCAAGACATGTTTCCTACTGATCTAAGTTCACTTCTTAAATCGATCATTATTGAGTGTCAGTATTTCATATCCGATGTTTCCCTAATTTGTTTTCATATATTGTTTATAAACACGTAAATATTGTAAGTAGAATAATCGCTAAAAAGTATATGACATCACTATAATTCCAAAACGATGGGATGCAAACTAAGCAGGTGTCAATAACTCGCACGATTACACATTTTCACGTTTCCTTTGAACGTTAACAATCTTAACTTTGCAATTTTTGTTTTAGTCGAAACGATTTCTCGAACAGTTTTACTTGCATTGAAACTAAACAGAACGTGAATTATCAGACGAATCGCATAAATAATACCTAGGTCATCATTGAAAATCACTGAAAATCGGGGTACTTTTGAAGAATATTTCGATGATTCCTATGGGTGTGTAACGAAATTTGTTTGTTCTAAACGATTCCTATATAATCCTATATAATCGAAACCTTGATTGAATCCGTGATTGAATAAATACCTTTGAGGGATGAGAGAACGTTTGGATGATTCTTGGGGGCTTCTAATGTCTTCGAATTCCTTGCAGCTTCTTTTAAATATTGGGATATTCGATTTTCTATCTCCATGTTTAATTGGAGATTTTATCTCTGGTGAAATAAACTTCGACAATATTCTCGGTGGTTTTATCAATGAAATTCTTGGTATATTTTGCTCTTGGCTACCTGTCGTCTCGTCTGGCTCTTCGATCTTTGTTCTATTGCAGCTGGTGGTTGCAGCGGATCGGTCGTTTTTCTTCGTTTTTATAGCATTCGACGATAGCACTTCCTCTTCCTGTTTATTAAACAGCTTTTCTATTCGTTTCGCATTCGTTCGTTCGTTAGTTTCGACTCGTGACGTCAATTTTTCGAGAGAAATCGATTCGTTTTTTGTTATCGCATCTTTGGATGGGTCGTCTTTCGTGGAACTATTACTTTCATCGAACTGTTCATTCGCATCCTTGGCAACTGCTTCCTTTTCATCAGAATTCCACGTTTCTCTGTCAACGGACTTTACGATTTCATTCTTGTTAATGATTTCCCGATATTCTTGATGACGAGACGGCAAACTTCGATATATACGCAATTCTGGCGATTTCCTTGCTGCGGACCAGCGTGTGGGTGGACCTATACACAGAACGTATGAATAATTTATTGGATTTTTTTGATAAGAAAATAAAATTTTCGATACGTCAAATATCGATAAAAATACTTGCATTGAAAATGAATTCAAATTTTTAGATTTATTATAGTAATCAGTTGGTCTGCTAAATGTACGACAATTTACAACGAGGAGCAAAACTTGATGCAACATCTTTGAAACAGTAACATTTTTAAACTTGGACCAAACGATATAGATCTTTTTGAAAAGTTACGGAGATTAGTTTACTAAATGACGTATAAAAAAAATTTTCGGAAAACTGCAATTGACCGAAATCGCGAAGAAAGAAATTAACTTTCGCTTTCTTCAACTTTATTATCGAAGCATGTAGAAAAATTTAAACAACACATTTTATAGATTTATATCAGTTATATATATACTGAAAATTTTATTGAGATCGGTTGATGTAAAAACAAGCGAGAGGCATCGAAAGATGTAGATTTTGGGCCGAAAGACGCGAAAACTGGGATTTTCGCCATTTTATAGTTCATAGCGACGTTAACCAATTTTGATGAAATCTTCAGCACGTATATAATTAACATAAATCTCCAAAATGTGATCGTTAACGTAAATCTTCGAACTGCTCAAATTATCATTACAGGTTTGGATAAAAAAAAAAGTTGAAAAAGTGACCTTTCCTTTTTTTCCAACCAATGGCAATTTCTTCCCATTTTTTTATATATCACCTGGTAAATTAATCCTTCTAAATTCTTAAGAAAAAAAAATCCAAGTCGTTTCATCCAATTTTGAAAAAGTTATTCAGTTTCAAATGATGTTGCATCGGTTTTGCTCCTCGCGTATATATATGTGTGTATGTATGAATTATGATATATTTTACGCTATTCCTAACAATTTTACTATATCTAATGTAGTTAGTATTGGATCTAATGAACAGAAATATTGGAGTAAAAAGTTTATAGAAAAGAAATTTATAATCCTTAAGATCTTTTCAATTATTTCTTGGCTGTAAGATAATGACAAAATTTATATATAGGGTGGTTGGTAACTGGTGGTACAAGCGGAAAGGGGGTGATTCTGCGCGAAAAAAGAAGTCGAAAATATGGAATAAAAATTTTTTTTTATTTTTTTTTTAATTTTTCCATCAAGACAACGATCTACAGTGAGATCCGTTATAACGAGACGTGATAAAGTGCACGCGTACCGAACGAAAATTCAAAGTCGATTTTCTCGAAAACAAAGCCTCAAACGAAAAATTGTTATTCCATATTTTCCACTTCTTTTTTCGCGTAGAATCACCCCCTTTCCGCTTGTATCGCCAGTTACCAACCACCCTGTATATCTATTTAATATTTCTATTGCATAAGATATAGTAGAAATTGAAAGGCTCTAATGAAAAAATATAATAGAATGGTAAAATATTAAGTTGTCCGAAAAGTGTCTTTCTTTTACACACACGTCTTTTACAACGATGCATCTTTATACAAACATAAAACTTGACCTATCGAATGTTGTGATTTTTATTTTGATAGAACAAAATGCACCATACGTAATTCGATAAAATAATATAAAACGAAAAATGTTGTGCATCCATTGTTTCCTCATAAAATGAAAGAAACTTTTCGGACGACCTAATATTTTGGTTCCAATTAATTCTTTATGAACTTATGAATTTTTGTTATTACGGATTTCTGTCGGAAATTGGAAAACAATCAGAAATTTGAATAAGCTCTTTTTTGAATAATAAATTTAGTAATACAATAAATTGTTGCAGTCTGTATTTCCATTATAAACATTTATTATAAATGTTGAATTATATTCAGTGAATATATTTCCCACATGCTTCTAAAATAGCGTTTTCAAATATATATGATTTTATTTTTCACGTTTGTCTTATGTTTTCCAAAAACGACATTCTTCCTTCCTTTTTTATTTCTTAGATGAAATTTAAGTCCTCTTTTTGGAAAACTAAATTGATTAGACATTGCATTAATTCAATGAAATGATTTGCTGCTATATGTTTGTATACAAATCCATATGTAACTACTGTTGCATAACTACTATTTATTCATTTATGGCATTTAATGTGAAAATAAGAAGATAATACTATATATACTGTAGTACATTGTATATATAATACACTATATAATATATAGTATATAGTATACACTATAGAGTATATAGTATATAGAAGATATATTATATTTGATATTTCACATCGATATGTTAATTATTTATATGGAATATGCTATTACGTTCAAGTATGTATTTAATTCATATAAATTTATACAATAATATTATTATGATTCTAACATCGCAATAAAATGTCGAACATGACATTAGAACTATAGATATAACATATATAGAATAAAAAAATAATATTCAACAAACCGTTGATTGTCCAAGCTCGTCGGATGCTGCTTTTCAATAATTCCACAGGTGACGCTGCTTTTCCATTTACAGATTTACATACTGAATTTACATAAGTCCATTTCTCAGTAACAACGTGTAATTCCCTAAAGAAACAAAAGTACTAGTTCAATTTTTGCATAAGAAAGGTGAAAGCAAAAATACCTAATTTTTTAGTAGAAAAAAGGCAGCAACACTAACAAGATGAAATACTTTTCAATTACCATATCAAGCCATTCCATAAGAAACGTTATTTCTTACTTGTCTTAAATTTTGAATCCAAAATTAGGTCGTATGTAAGGAAAACAGTACAATCAGTAATTAGAAAAATTACAAATACGTATATATATATATATATATATATATATATATATATATATATATATATATATATAGAAATAATCAATACTAATGAATCGTGACGAAAATGCTCAGAAAATAGCGATGTTCAGATGAAGAGCAGAAATATTAAATAATATAAAAGAACATAATTTGAAATCTGTATGTTAATCTCTCTAATCTTTAAATTTTTAATTACTTCGCGCTCCGCAAGAGCTTTTCCAAGAAATAGAAAATTCAACAGAATGCGGAATTTGAAGACGATAATCAAATGAGAGTGACCTATCAATTGTCAAAAGTTTAACAATTTTTCAGGGTGATTAAACTGCCAAAAAATTGATACATATATTCAGAAAACAATTGGCAATGAATATCCATTAATACATACGATAAACTCGATTTTTCAAAGATTTAAAGTTACACGTATAATGTATATAATACGACATTACTTACAAAATGATCTAATGTCTTTCATACCTCATAGTTAATCAATACGTATAAAAATTTACAAAATGACCATAATAACTAGTACTCTTAATAATTATACGATCAACTACAAAGCCAAATGCTTAATTGAAGCCTGTCGCTCACTTGAAGAATATTGCAATAGTTTGTTAACTTTATTTTTATAAATCTATATTTAATACACTAGAATTTTATATAGATTGCATTTTATTAATTTTACGATATAGACATACAAAAATTTACAGCGATTAACAGAACTCATCAAAATTTATTTTTATGGTGGCTTAAGAGATTAATATAATTTTTGACAAAATCTACATTTAATATAATATTTTGTACGATATTAAATCTTGGCAAATTTGCCGTATACAAAAAAATATTGCATTATAATAGAGTATTTTAAACCTTACTTTTAATATACATTAAAACTGCATTACTTTCAAACGATTTTAAATCGTGTCACTTATTTTATAAAAAAGAAGATAAGCAATCTTATAAAACAGAAAAGCACAAAGAATCAAGGAAACGTCGGAAGGAATCTTAGTAGAGTCGCGAACAACGTAAGCTATGCAAAAAGGAAACGGTGTAACAATGGAAGAATTACTCACGCGATCTTATAGCAAATGTTACAGATCCATTCGACGTCTTTGTTATCGGCAGGGCTCCTGACCTCGATACGGCACTGTCTGCAAACTCTGTGCCTGCAGCGTGTGCACAGAGCACCGGTGTTGTAAAATCTACCAAACGGTGCACCGCATCTGGTGCATTTACGTCCTTGGTACGATAGTTCACCCGACGCCTTCAGTAGTCCCCTCCTTCGGAGGTATTGCAGATCAGCCTTCAGTCTTCTGTAAAACGTACAGTTCCTTTGCATTACCCTCCCGATTGCACCTTACTGTCGGCTTACGATAACATCGTACTTGCATTAATCACAGTGGTGTGCAAAAGTTTCC
Organism: Bombus huntii; assembly: GCF_024542735.1. Lineage (NCBI taxonomy): Eukaryota > Metazoa > Arthropoda > Insecta > Hymenoptera > Apidae > Bombus > Bombus huntii. The sequence continues at coordinate 25,542,627 of NC_066238.1, forward strand.
AGTCAGATAGATTTTTCACTTCCTATTCCAAAGATGATATCTAAGAATTTTAAATAATATTGACTATAAGAACATGGTAAGTAATAGTAGCAATAGTAAGTAATAGTTATATAATATTAATTAAAATTCTTAAGAACATCATCTTTGGAATATGAAACGAAAAAACTTTTCAGAAACTCTTGAATACTATTGCAGATCTTACTATGAATAAGAATACAAGGAAAATGTAGATACCATGTTCCTCGAATTAGTGTAACATTTTTATTCTAAGATAGCACAATGATAGCTCCATTAATAAACGACCAATTGTCATTGGTTGAAACAGATATAACTGATACTTTATTTTATATTTTATATAAAACCATACATATGCGGATTATTTTTGCAATAGTATAAATGTAGTAGAATATATGTATATGTATATGTAAGACACTTTTAGATAAAGTAATTAAGCGTTATCAATACGTTCCATTGACTAAAATCAAGTAGAAAAATATCTTGTTACATCTCACTAAATGTCTTATAGCACATGTTCATTATTCGACTTAGTTTCTTTTCAAGATTACAATTATCAACTTCTAAATATTAAACATAAATGATTATAATCGAAACAAATAAGTTGCAAAACAAAACATTTGAAAGCTGTCTTTTTGAGGACTAGTTCTAGAATAAAATAAGTTATAATTCTAGGATAGGGTAGATTTGCTTGAATATCAATGAATTAGGAAATCTAAATATGCAAAAACATACAAACTACGCATGATATACAAAAATATTTTGAAGGTGAAGCGATCCATTTTGATTTTGATTCTATAACTTTATACATACATAACTTTATATATAAACTAACCTAACTTTATACATAAAAATATAACTATGCGTAAGCAACCGCAGCTTATTCGTAAATATTCTATTCGAAATGGTGATGACAGTTTCCCAAACCCTGATTTATAAGGTACTACACCTGATTTTGTGACAAGAGTTTGGAAAATTGGAACTAACGATATTAATAGTTTATCAGATATTAACATTAACTTTTTCCGGTTAACTACGCTCAACTCGACATTTTTTACATATACAGGGTGGTTGGTAACTGGTGGTACAAGCGGAAAGGGGATGATTCTACGCGAAAAAAGAAAATATAGAATAAAAATTTTTTTTTTAATTTTTCCATCGAGACAACGATCTACAGTGAGATCCGTTATAACGAGACGTAATAAAGTGCACGCGTACCGAGCGAAAATTCAAAGTCGATTTTCTCGAAAACAAAGCCTCAAACGAAAAATTTTTATTCTATATTTTCGACTTCTTTTTTCGCGTAGAATCACTCCCTTTCCGCTTGTACCACCAGTTACCAACCACCCTGTATTTGTTATGTTTCTTGTTTACAGAGTTTCTGTATTAAAATTGCTAATGCAACTTACTTTATAACTTTTTTTACTTTTCTTGTACAATGTTTTCATTGTTCGATATTGCAATGTAAATTAGGTGACGTAAATGTTATTTATATGATTCTGAATTTAGTCTAAAAATATGCAATACAGTTTCCTAAATTACTATCTTTCATCTGTTCTTCTTTCTTTTGCTAATTTTTAATTATTTTAAGTGATTTAATAGGAAATAGTAATAAAGCACATTTAATAAATGAAACAGAATTAATATGAACAGTGGCAAGGAAATGTACGTTATATAAATTAAATAAATGTGCGTAGGGAAGTTGCTTTAAATTTTTGGAATTTACCAAATGTCCAGCTGGACAAATTGTAAAGTACAAATTAAATAATAAAAAAAAATTCTTGGAATACCTTGAAATCGAATATTTCTTCTGCTATTTTATTTTCTTAATACAAAATCACGATTTCGATCAAAATTACAAATTCAAAGTTTTCATCAATTCCTGGAATTTATTTTGTTACAATCATATTCCAATTTAAAATCGATTATTTCTTCTACTATTCTATTGCCCTGGTATAAAATCGCGATTTTCATCCAAATCTTTGAACAGAATTTCAAAACCTGAAATTTACTTTTCTAATATAAACTTGGGATTTCCAATAAAATTGAGAACTTTGGACAATTTCCAGAAATTGAATACCTGTTTCGCTGGTATGTTTTTTTAGTACTTACAAAGCTTCGATTTTCAATAAAAATTTGAAGCTACTTCTCTTCGTGTCAATGCTGTAACACGCGCTGTATGTACAAAATAGTATCTGAAGTATCGAAAATATATATTGACTTTTTGGTGCCATGCCTTCATTTATCGCAAAAATGTTAACGTAGACAAGCACAAAAGAACAGAGCACATTTAAATTCTAAACAATTTTTTAAAATAGATTGATTATTGCTTATAAATTACCTGGAATTAAATGTCAACTACTGGTTGGACCATAAAAAGTTGAAGTTACCTGCAGTTTTATCTTACGGGATAAGAATACAATTAGTTTCAGTTCTTCAAGCTCTACCATTATATGAATGCTTATCAAAAAATCAAAATAATCGTACCGGGTCCTTGGATATTTATAGTCCTCGGGACTGCGGATATTTGAGTAAATTTATATTTTTAAAAAAGCAAATAAAGAAATAGAACTTAATCAGAAATTTGTTTTACATATTAAACATTATAATAGGTGCCAAGTTTTGCATTCTTTGTATTTTTGCATGTTTAAGTTTTCTACAAATGCATAAAAACTCGTTGCCTAATCGTTACATTAACTCGAAGATTATTGTATCAATTTCTTGTTATTACACAACGACAATTAATTGAAGGAGGTTTTGCGCCTTTTCGACCATACATACCAATTTCACAACATTTCTAAAGCTTGCTACTTGCTTTTCAGGAGAATGATCTTCTAAATTAATCATATTGCAACTGATCCCAATATAAAATAAAGAAAAAAGGTATTTTGCGAAAGCTATTATTTATTATTCGTCGAACATGTTAGGAGAAATTAACAAACTACGAATCTTCGTGCATTTATAAAAAGTTCAAAGATGCAGAAATGTAAATACAAAATTCACATAGGAAACAAAAGCACATAAAATATCCAAAGTATAACTCAATAATATTTAGAGCAAATGAAACAAGTCTCTGTTTAGATTTCATCCCCTCAACTTTAAAGTTTATAAAAATACATAATCTACTATTTAGCGAGTCTTTAACGTTTATTATGCACTATTGACTGGTCGATGTGAGATCGTTGCATTAGTTTTATTGATCGATGAAAACGAACAAGTTATGACTAGTGACATGCACACACCACAGTATCACGACTATGCCCCGTTAATGCTACAGTACTCACGCAATGAACGCAACAGACGCACGTGATGTATTCCTGTGGAAATCAATGACTGTTCTATCCTGCCGAAACACGCGTCACCACGTTTGGTATCTCAGTTAACACCAGAAAGCGATCTTCGCTTGTGACATTAGGCAAAGGAGAAGTGTGTAAAGTACAGCACGTGTTGAATATATCGAAAAATTGCATTGGTATCTTATTTAATTAACGCACGTATTACATAACGTTTAATTATAACACATTTATGTTTATTGTTAATTGAAAACATGTTGAAATGGAGTTGCTATATGTATAAGAAATTGTGAGAGATAAGCACTTATATTCTCTCGTTCCTTAAATGCACGATTTTCTAAATATTAAAAACCTTTTGAAATTGCCAATTATTTCATTGTTTCTTATTTCTTAATTACTTATTAATGCGTACATACAATATTATACATTTTAAATATGAAAATACCACATAATATAATATTAATATATTAAATATGAAAACAAATCGAAACCTAATTATTATGAACATATAATAAATTGGTACTTTTGATAGTATACTATAATTTTCAATGTACTTTAACGTAATAACATTTTGAATGTCAAAAAAATAACACCTACTATATATAGAATAATATAGAATAAAATACTAAGACATTGCAATTTATAGAAAGATTATTAGACGACTCTATATATTGGAAGATATAGTAAATTGATCAAATATTACAAATATTACTTGTTTAAATTTACCTTAAGATTTAAGATTATTTATAGCTATTAGTCTCTTAATGGTCTTCTTAGGTTTTACTATAAATAAAATTATGGAAATACGTCATTTGTTTTCTTTGTGAGAGACTAAATCATATATTAAATCATGTATCATAAATAATGAATTAAAAAAATTTACAAAATGTGCGGAGTTGGTCAATTTAGCTTCTAACAGCATTTCATTTATATAATATCACAAAATTGGTTATCTCTCTCATCATTGGATCAAATCGGACTACATAAAAATGCGCTCGCCTACTTCAGAAGTGTAATCATAACATAAATTGTAGTAGTTTTTTGCGAATATTTCGGAAACTAAGGCCAAAGGGCGGTAACACGTATAGAAAAAAGTTGTTAAGAATGTTGACTTTGATAACATATTTCAAGGTCATTAAAATCGACGAAGCGTACCCTTTTCTATATAATTATCCCATTTTTCCACAAATTCCAGTATATTTCGCACACAAATTAATTAAAAATTTTACACAATCTATCGATCACAATCTAATCCACGAAATATCTCATGTCCTCGAATATTATGCAGAATATTATGCAGATAAATAAAACGACAGCTTCTCTGACTTTTGGTCCGAGGACAGTAACTCTTGGGCGATCGCGCAGTTGCCGTATCGCTTGTATCTAGCTTCTTTTGTTGTAAAAAAAGAATTGACACACCACGCAAGAAAGATTGCTACATCTTTCTGGTTGGTGCCAATGTTGCGTTAGTGTACCTCGTAGGTGTTCCACCAAGTGACATATATCTGGTTTTCATTCTCGTCGCATAGTGATAAAGCATATTAACATAACATACTATGTATACGATGCAATGGACACGACCAAATAACAGTGAACGATATTTTCTTTGACTTTTAGACAATTCGATCAAGTACTCGAATATCTTCCTCCTGTTTCTCTCTATCTCTTTTTTTTCTCTTTTTTCTGGAATTGTGTTTGTGCGTGTAATATAGGATCAAGATACGATAAGAATAAACATCTACGTATTAGATATATATAAGCTCATGAAAGTATTCGAACATTTGTAGATGCCTTTTATGAATATAATATGTGTGCTATACAAAACACTTTAAAATTTCATTAGCACCATTATGAGACTTGACTATTATAATTAGATTCGTAACGTTTAAAACACGAAATATTATATATATACAGATATATTTGCACTAAATATCTTGTAATTTATATATATATATAATAATTTAATAATTTATAATTTATATATACATATATATATGAATTACAAGATATTTAGTTTAAATAATAATTTAATAATTTATGATTTATATATATATAAATTACAAGATATTTAGTGCAAATATATCTGTATTTCACAGTGATCACAAAAGTATTTAAACAGTCAACTATCCATTATATTGAAAACCTCAATACATATTCAGTTGGACCAAATTTAACATCTATTATATGCTATAGATGGTTATTCTGGCTGTATAACACTTTTATTAAATATATGTTTAAAATTTTATATGTTTAATATGTTTAAATTTTACTGTGCTAATGTAATTTAAAAATGTTTTATATAACTTTATGATATAAAAGTTTCCTATCGTGTGTTTCCATGTTCAAAATACTAAAGTAATTGAGATGTTCGCATTAACTGATATTCATTGATTTTTAAGTATTACATTATTTATATTATTAAATATAGTATTCATTTAAAAGATTTAAAATTTTTTGACTCTATCTAAAATGCAGTATTTTTTATATTTGTATTTAATTAATATTTTGGTCTATAAATATTATTTATGCTTGTTTGTACGTCCAGAGACAGGGATGTTGCACTTTGCGTTATAAATTATAAAACAGATATATAGTAAAATTTATACGTGATGCGCACAAAATATTCGTGCAGAAATTATCATCGTACTTTATTTTTAGGAAATTGTGAAACATTAACTTGTTACTGTACGTGAAAATGGAAAATTCTATTTTATTATTCTTTTATTTTCCTTTTTGTTCGAAAATACAGTATGTACGGTTTATTAAATACTTATTTTAATAAGTAAGCTTTTGGATATGTACATATCCAAGCAAAAATGTATCTGTATTCCTTATTTTTAACTTTTTTCCCTAATTCTTATTCCTTGTTCAAACCTGCTTAATAGCAATAGAAAATATAAGTTAACAATATTAGCAATTTATATTAATTATAATTAACATAATCGATGAGAATATATTTTTCCACATTGCTTTTACTACCTGTAATAAAAATTTGGCCAATTTATTATCCCCATTATAGAAAACATGATTAAATTACTTATATAATTCATAATTCATTTGTTTACGTTATTAATTCCATTTAATGTATAATAGCACAAATATTTAAAAAATAGAAAATCTTACATTTATATAATTTTATATGTAATTCAAATTTCTAATTCATCACAATTCCTAAGATAATTTACCAAATAGTATTTAACAAAATTATAGTATTTAAACATAAATTAGCTTCATAACGTAAACGTAGCTTCCTTCTAGTTCTTTTCGTTGCTTTTTTTTATTTCCATATATATACGTATATATACATATACCGTTAGCCTACATACCTTTAACCTCTATCCATGAAGGACAGAATTTCCGATGCAAACATTTACTCTTATATGATTAGAATACAGTAAGCAAATTTCTAGAATGCGTTAATTTATTGCCTTATATAATCCTGACATAATTTTCGCTACATTTAACACAAGCGAAACAATGAATCGAACAATCTTTACATTTGAGGCGTTTAACTATCAAATATTTTCATATTTTATCAAATTCGTTAGATATATTATTTAATGGAATATCTGGCAAAAAATTCATTTATAACATATTTACAGATATACATCAAATGATTGCAAATAGATATTTTTATATAGTCGTTACTTTTGATTACATATCTATAAAAATGTCTCTAAAACAATTTATAAAAGGTCCTAGTACTTAACGAATAATATTAACTTTGAAAATTAAGTTCATTCATACAATAATGTTTATGTCCTGAATAGTATGGATTAAAAAGCTGCAACAGAATAGATTTATTAAGAATTATTTATAAAAGTAATTATCTAAAAATAGTTACTTACAAATTACTTATATTAGATAGATATATCTATAAATAAACATATTTCCAATTCCAATATATATATAAATATACCTTTTCCACTTTAACTAAATTTCTAATATATTGCAATATATTTTCTTCTAATTTAACTAAACTAAATAGCCAGTTAATGTGCTTCTTTAACTAATTTAATTTCATTGAAATCACATACTTATTTGAGTACATTTATAAAACCAAATTTATAACTGAGAATTACTATAAAGTTTCGAATGATTTAGGTTAAGTTTAACTCAGCATTTGTTGAAACCAGTAAACGTGTAAAATAGAAGAGTGGACACAGTTGTCACATCCGATCAGCAAAAGACGAAAGTAGTAGTAGAAGCAAATCCATAAAGAATCATTGCGCGCCAATCCCACGCATCCGCCTTAAGGGCATTAAAAGCTGTGCAGATTTATGTATTAATTTAAAAATTTTGTCTCCAATGGTCTTGATAAATGCCGTGTTTAAAATCACATAAATTATTAAACTAAATATATGTAGTATTAATAATTTATCACTTTGACAATAATCATTCAAACGGAGTTTTTCATTGTAAGTATTCCTCTTGTTAAATTTATTTTATTTATTATTAAGATTACGTTATATATTGTATATACATTTTCCCTAAAAAATCGGAGATATCGGAACATGACTTGTGAATAATGTCATTTTAATAATATTCATTCAAACGAAGCTTTCTGTAACATTTATTTTATTTATTACTGCAAAACTATGTCTTTTAATCTATATAAAATAGAAATATTAGAATAATAATAGAAATATTAGAATTATAGACAATCTTGTTGTCTTAACAAAATTCATTTAAATGATCATTTTATTATGAATACTCATTTTGTAAAATTTATTTCATTTACTACTAAAGCTATATTCTTTTAAAAGATATAGTACATAATAAAATAGAATTCTATTATGGAAATAAAAAAGAAATCTGAAAGAAAGAATTGAGCTTCATGAAAGAACTAACAATTTTCAGGAAATATACGTGATTACAATTGCAGTGTGAAAGCTACTTTGAATCGTCAATTTGCATACAAAATTGAAGAGTTTCGATGAGGCGGAATTCTAACTAAGAATTAACGTCTTTCACGGAGAACAACCTGGAAACAGTGTGTACGATGAAGCTGGTTGAACAGCTTCATCTTCGAGGATAGATTGCTCCAAGATAAAGTTGCGGTTACTATCCTCCTGCTCAAGAAGTAATTAGTGTGATACTATAACGTGACCAGAATGTACCGATTTCGTACTTAACTATTGCATCAATAGAATATTCTTTTTGAGTAAATTAAAGCTTATCGCAATTAATTCTGTCAAAAATGAAAGTAATAAATGACGGATAATTGGATTTCATTTATCGCCAAACAAATCTAAATTTCATCGATATACATTTTTAAGTAAAGTTAATTCTTAGATAGAAGAACATTTTAACTTATCTTTTATTAAAGAGTAAATACTAGTACCAAAGAAGTATTCATAAATGCCAGGATTATCACAGATTCATCATTTTGATATATTAGTCTTTCATAATCGAAGAACATTCGAGACTTAATCAAACAACATCCATTCATTCAAACGGAACTTTAAAACAGCTGTAACTTCCACTAAACGTAACTCGTCGTATTATGCGTCACATTATCAACTTACTAATCCGACAAGCGTATTATTCCTCCTTTGAAATCAGCGACATGGAAATGGTCACGACACTGCACAACTTGACCAGTTTTCCAACAAAACTACATAAATTCCATATAAAATCGTCCAAATAAACGGCAATTACATTGAAACAAAGGTGATCGACGATGTGTAAACGGTTGACGAATCGTGTTCTTTCCCCCAGTAAGATCGGCTTTCACCGATCTCCGTCGTGCCAAAAACACGCGAAAGAACCGAGACTGCTCGATACACCTACGCGTCCCTCTAGTTCCGAGAGAGCGAGATTCAATCGGTCGAAGACACGAAGACTACGTTGACCGCATCCGGTTGAGCGAAACACAGCCGCTAGACTGGGGATCGGCGTCGACTCACCGATGTTCGTTCGCACAATAAAACGAGCCAACCGCGGTGCAAGTTGGTGTCACTTTCTGCCACCATTACTGAGCCGATATTAAGGGCGCACTGGTGTATCCAGAGAGGAGCGTGTGGCATTGGTCGCGCGGCCGCTAGTGGCCGTCCGTCCACTTCCGTTTCGGTTTCGAAGATCGAGGATTACGCTGCGGCAGTAGCTAGCTTCACGCCAGATCTACGAGTTCCCGAAAAACTCGAGACCCGGTGTAGCACATAAGAGCCAGTGACAGTAAACTGGGAGACATTGCACAGCCAGGTACGTAGTGCTTACTTACCTGAACCGCGCAGCCGCTTTAGGTCTTGGTGAACCAAGCGGAGAAGCAACCGGCGAAGCGACCAATCGGCGCTCCTTATCGCTGACGCGGCGTGCAAGCGACACGATGTAGGTGTGTATGTGCACCGATATACATACACACGGGCAAAGGTATCGGCGTGTCGTATCGGTTGTGTTCAGCTATCCGCACACGGCGGGATTGCGGCTTTTGCCGCGCGATTCGATCGAGGGAACACCGCGATCTTCAGCTCCTCGCGAGCGTAGAGAGATCGCGGTTTCTTCGGTACGCTTCGTTTTACTTCGGTTACCCTCGGTTCGCTTTTGCCTCATACTAGCGGGGGCGTGACTCCACGTAAGTACATTAGACGACGATGACAGTAGGACTCTGTCTATCGATGTTAACGATTGCGGGTTCTATCTGACTTGTTCGGCTAGCTTTTTCTCCGCGTGGAATACTTGTCGATTTTTTTAAATCGAAGGACACAGGTGAATCGCATGATAAGTTACATTTCTCATCCTTTATAAAAGAGCAATTTTAAAGTTCAATTTATTGCAAACCAATTCTACATCAAAATCGTCTACATTTAATTTTCCAATTAAAAATGTGTCTTTGTCAACCCCTTGCACACTTAAAATATATCAATAATATTATTTACGTAAACTATTATTAAACTTAAAATTTATCGCTTAATTTTAAAAGTTTATATTTTCGAATTTTCCAGGTTATTTCCTTCTTCAGCTATATATTTAATGTTCAAATACTTCGTTTTAACTATCAAGGGACATAATAGTGAGAAAATCAAGAAAAACGGACTAAACATATTTCTCAGCCTTGTGATCTGGAAATGCTTTGATTAAAGAATATGCGTCTATGATTCCTTTGTCAATTTTATTTTATCTTTTCGTTTTGTGCTTTCTAAACGTTATTTTGATCTTGTTTTGTGTTTTTAGATGGTATTGATTCGTTGTCAAATAGCGGACTGCAATAAAGTTTTATAACGTTCATACTATCATAATAATGTTATATAAAGTTTCCCAGTAATCATATTAGAATCGACGAAAGAATAATTCTATGTAAAAAAAAAGTAAATCGAAAATATAGGATGACCTTTTTTTCACATAATGCTTGGTTTTAAAAAAAATCGAATTTGAAAATTTGTCGATTACCGGGCTAATTTGTAATTACATGTTCAAACCTTATTTTGTCCAAAATGAAACCTTTGCCAAAAGTTTTATTCTATATTTCCGATTTTGTTTTATCACGTAAAATTATTCCCTTTTTTAATCTACTCTGAGATTTTGTTATTTTTCCTGCCATCTTTGTTTGGTAATAATTATTATTAAGATAGAAACATAATTGCATATATATAATTATTTATTTTTGTCATATTGCTTCAATTCTAAATTAATTATGTATAGTATATTTAACAGTTTCAGTGTTAAAAGGTAAGAAGCACGAAGAATTTCAAATATTTCGACATACTTCAATGAAAAATGAAAAACTGCTAGATAGGATCTTTAAATTAAATACGGTCCTATAAATCATGCGGTTTTTCTGAAAGTTGATTTAAAAACGGGATTTTATAAAAGAGGGACAAAAAACTTGGTAGAAAAATGACAAACAGTTATAGAAAATGGGGGACGATAAACATAATTCAGAAACAACAGATAGTTTTTCAGATTACTTGATTTATGAAACGTCTTAATGCTTTCTAATAAATTCTTTTTAATAATGATATGAAATTGATGGAAATTTCGAATCCCGTTAGAAAAGTGGTTGGTGAAAGTATGCTGCCTACAGCACTTTGATAATCGTGCATTATTGGTGACAATTATTTTGCAAAAGGCAGACTACTAAATGTTTTATCTTCTTTCTTTCTGTACTTTGAACTGAATTCAAGTTTCGTGATTCATTACCTTTACGCAACCTTTTTTCCTCGTTGCGTTCATAGTGAATCACATCACCGATAATTTTTCTACAGTCGATACCTTATGCAGAACCATCGCATAGTTTGTGGTTTCGCTATAGAGCACGAACTATGGCCATAAATAGAATGTTACATGGCCATATGGAGCTCAAAATATTTAAGCCCTTAACCTACAATTACGGGCATAGCCCGTAGTATATGATCGAGCTAAACGTAAATATTACGGGCATAGCCCGTAGTAGATGATCGGACCAAACGTAAATTCTCGAACGTAAATCGTAGGTTAAGGGGTTAATATTTCAAATTTGCTATTAAATCATTTTTAAAAATAATTTTTAATCTTATTTCTTGCATTTATATGATATTACATTGTCTTTTATTGTATTATGTTAATGAAACTTGTTTTATTATGTTAATACTGTTGTTTATGTTGTTTATTATGTTAATAATGTTGTTTATTATAATAATAATAAAAATTGGTTTTATTAAGGTTTTATTTGTATTAACACTAAACCTACCACAATCATTCATTTCAAGCTTTTGTACAGCTTTCACATATTTAAACATTATCACATCAAACTATACAGCTTTTTTTAAAATATGTGTCGGAGAAGCGTCAGGAAAGGGGTTGTGGGCGTTTGATAGATCTTCATTGGAATTGGCCATCGCTGTGTTATAACGACGGTACGGCCTGGTAACACGAGTACTACTACCGATACTACCGATTCGACAATCAACCGCGGTGGTTGGGCACTTGCGATACTAGTGACGTTGGTCTTAGGTTTGATAACGAATCCACGGTCAACGGGATGATAGATATACTTGCTCACACAATCTGACTCAAACGTGTAATACTCACAGATCGTAAGGCGCTACTCTCTTCGTCGATGAGATCGCAAGAAAGGATCAATTTTCGTCCCGATGATGCCACCGAAGAAAACTATGATGGGGTATGTCTAAGGACACGAGATCATCGGATTTGTCGAGTACTCGGATTGTGCTGTGTACGTGCCTCAGCATCTGGTATTCATTGTACAAAGGAACCGTTGGAACGTTTTACTGTACCTCTATGGGTATTTCTTTTAATGAGGGTCATACTATCGTTCCATACCTTTGTTAGACGAAGCGTCCGTCCCGTTGACCGCGGCTACATTCGGCGGCTAATGGTCGCCTTGAGCTCAAGTTTATTATCACAAATCGCAAACAAGTACAATTGGGCAGAATGACGGCAAATTGTTTAATTACAACTGTAAACTTTAATTACAATTTTACGGATTTTCCCGAAGTTCCAAAGGAAAGGCCCCGGTGTCCTTTCATCTCCGACATATGCATACAATGTAGTTTTCAGTATTTATTTCTCGTTTTCTTTTTTTCTTTTTCAAGAAATATATTTAGCCTGTCCTACCTAGCTCCACCGGTCTATTTGACTGCTCGAGATAATATGGTATTCAGTCTTGTAAACAATCAGTATAAAAGAAAGGCTATCTGAATATGGCATGGCCAACTCAAAAGAAATGATCAAATGGCAATAAAATGCAGTGTCAATTCGAAATCTTGTAGGTGGTTCCTTCAAATGTTTTTCAATATTCTGGACCGAGCAGGAACAGATGCCTGGGTTTTACATAAAGAAATAACTGGAAAAAAAATGTCAAGGCAGAAATTTTTATTAAGAAAACTTGGCGCTGCGTATCAAGAATTGCGGGGAAAAGGAAATGTGCCAAAGACATAAACAAATACAAGTTCGGATTCACGTATACGAAAAACTTGTTAAGTAAAATATTCTAAGGGTTATAAAACTACCAAAATCTGTTTGGGATGCAAAAAATATGTGTGCAGCAAATGTATATTCGAGAATAAAATAATTTGTAAAAAATACAGTAAAGCCGAATAAGCTTTATATTATTTATATATTTAGGAAAATGTGTATGTACGTGTATATAAGGTGTATTTGAACGAAAGAAACTATACAGGGTGGTTGGTAACTGGTGGTACAAGCGGAAAGGGGGTGATTTTACGTGAAAAAAGAAGTCGAAAATATAGAATAAAAATTTTTTTTTAATTTTTCCATCGAGACAACGATCTACAGTGAGATCCGTTATAACATACCGCACGGGTACCGAGCGAAAATTCAAAGTCGATTTTCTCGAAAACAAAGCCTCAAACGAAAAATTTTTATTCTATATTTTCGACTTCTTTTTTCGCGTAGAATCACTCCCTTTCCGCTTGTACCACCAGTTACCAACCACCCTGTATAACTACCATTCATTTTTTATCCTCTTTTTCGGCTTATAATTGAAATTATATACAAGTAAATTTGTATCGTCGAATTATGAAAGTTGTTCATATACTAATTCATTCAGCAACAAATTAACTATCTACGTTTAATTATGAAAACAATAGTCCTTTTTTAAGGACCGGTCATTTTGATCAAGCATGGTCGAAATAGATATGCATACAAGAAATTTCGGTAGATTTAGTGTTAACTTTTGTTATAAAATCTTTTATAAATCGAAGTAAAACTTTTTCTCTATTATTCGATTATCTTCCCCTTCTCTTTTCGTCAATCACGTACGCTGCATTGTTGCAATTAACGCACATATGCTGTCAGATACGTGCAGATTTATATCTGCAATGACATAGCTTTGCATCGTCGCAATAGTTCTCAGTAATATATCAATTCTACCTTATACCTATATATATGAACATTGTAACGGCAGCCACATTAATCACGACAATTAAAAGAATAACTTTCTTAACATGTGTAACTGCGTCAGGTGCTAATCTGTGATCGAGATCACGTAATTGTATTCACTCGTATTTGTATCTCGATAATTTATATCAAAGAGCGTAAAGCTTCGGTTTCTCTGATTTTTAAATTAATTACAAGGTAAGTTACATTGAATAATTATATAACGGGATCGTGTTTTGGAATAATGATTAGAACTAGCGCAGGTTTCATCAAATTTTTATTTCATATACAGAGGCTAACATATAAGTAAGAAAAATCCTTATACCAAATGCAATTTCATTTAATTTATAATTATTACACGAAATAAAAGTCCGAATGCTGTTCTATATTTGTAATACTTCGGAGTATACGAAATGAATTTTTAAATTTTGTATTATGGACCCAAAAAATGGAAATAAAATTTTCTATTTACGATTGAGCATTTTATACATTTAACTATTTATACATTCTGTATAAGGTATTGAGGAAGAAGGAACTAACATTTAAAAAATTTACAGTATGCACCAAAAGGAATACAAAAATATCTCATTGATATTTTAAATTATTACTACTCTTGATGAAAAATTCAGTCTTGTATCTACTGATAAGAATAATCGTTGAACTTTATTGATAAATAACTTAACCGCGGTACAACAACGCACAAAAAATGTGTAATATATTCAGAAATATACATATGATTTATAATTTATGGATATAAATATTCCATTAAAATACAAAGGGGACAAATCAAATATTTTGTGTGGGAAGGGTAATATACTTTAGCGTATTACTATAATTTCTTGTTAGTAGTAGCGACATTTGCTCTGCGAAGATATACGAATGGTAGTAACGGGAGTAAGCTAACGTCTTCAGGAAATATATTTATTGCTTTTAGCGAGGGTAATAATCAAAATACACCTCTAAGTAGTGTCGCTGTGAAGAAACAAAACCCTGTTAATGTGATGGTAAAAGTTCTTATTAGCGATATTTCAACTGGTAGGTCAACCGATTTGAAGCACGAGTTGCTACATTCATTCAAGTTTATTAATATGCAAACACACGAAGATACTAATACCAATGATTCTCATTTAGATAGCGTTCTATTGCACAAGTACACCTCTAATCGCGATAATACCGTTTACAGATACCACCAGGAAGAGTGGCCCTGTCGCGATTTCCCATAAATGGCGTACCTTCAGGAGGAAACGAGTATCCGGTTATCCGTTCTAGTATACGAAGATAACCTGTTACGTCAACTTTAGTAAATGCAGTTCCTCCGTTATGTGTATCTTCGGGTCTAAAATGTTCACTTCTTATATAGGTATACGGTAGAAAATATATACAACACGACAAAATCTAAGTGAATGTATTGCAAAATTCAATGATCAAACTTATTGCAAATAGAGAGAAACCTAAGACATTTCCAAGTTATTGTTGCAATTCCATCTTACTATAGTTCGAATTCAATTTTTATATAATAGAATATTCTGTATATAAATACGATGTTTCTATAGTTATAAAAGAAGTTAACAAAAATAAGATATAATTAACCACTTTAATACTTGGACACTACAGTATTTTCATGTTTGTTAATTTATCTGCGCAAATTAAGATATTTATTCAGTTGCTTCGTATTATGTTTAGAGATTATTTATTACAGGTGACAGAAATGTAATCAGTTTCTTCGTAATTGTAATTTATTATTATAATATATAATATATAATAATGTATAATAAATTATAACTGAAATGATAATCAATTTTCACGTTACAGAAATGCTCGGACAGATTAAAAAAATTAATTTTTCGTGTATATAGCTTTTTTAACTATGCTAAATTAAACTAAAATTCATAGTATTCTGTTGCGTAATCTTTCTACTTAATAACGATCCTTAAACAATGAAGCATACTTGAAATGATTTATATTAAATATCCAAATGTAGTAAAACTTCATTTTTCTTTTAATTTCCAATTTCTTTTTAAAAATGTATTAATATTTTACGAACTATGTGTTTCAACTCATCCCCTGACATAACGTGAGAAAGTATAAGACAAAAAACTTAAAATTACGATGATACTTGCTATCGTTTCTCTTCTCTTCTCCTCAGTGATTTATCCTTTTCCGACAATTTCTGAATACATAGTCTCCTAATATGATTTCAAACATTTCAAATTTTATTCCTTGTTATATTAACACATACATATAAGAATTGAAATGTTGTGGGTAGTTTTGCAGTTATGAGATGCACTGTATCACATCCTAATTGGCGCATTGTTCTGTTACAAGCGACAAATAATTGCCAGTAAAAATATACTACTGGATAGTGATATTCGATTTGATATTCTTCACGACTGCAATTAAAATAGTTTTCTCTGATATTAATAAATTGCATTTAAAATTCAATGTTTTCTCATGCTTTCACGACGCGGTTTCATATCAAACGGCTTTTAATCGATCACAAGATTCCTTGCAGCGCTTTGGAAAAATATAGATATACCGATCGATGACAAGTTTTTTAGCATATTAGTGCAGAAAGTGGAGCGGAAACGCGGAGAAGCGTATCTATGTTTAAAACTATACCGACGACTGCACTCTATCATCCAGACTTCACGCAAGAGAGGACAATAGCTTCCCCTAGACGTTAATATAATTAATTATTAGACACATAATAAAATACATCATACAGTGTCCTTTATTATTCCATCGATTTTTTATCCCCACTTCGCTGTTTATAAAACGCGAAAGCGTACAGTACAGATCAGAATCAGTACAGATATTCTTTTGTACTGTATCTGATACTTCTGTCTCATATGTAAATGGAAATCAGTCCATTACACGGGTAATTTCACTTGCACTTTATAACCGCCACATTGAATCAGAATCCCGCCCCGACATACAAAAGAAAATCGAATTACTACACGAATAATTCTCCTTGCTACCAGTGTTATGCAATTTACAACTACGGAGACCTACAAAAGTATTTGAATATTTATTACAAAGAACTTTTATATATACCTACATATTGTATTAATTATGCATATCAAACGAAATTTTATTAACACTTAATGAGATATTGTTGACATGATTATATTGGTAAAATTTGAAACCAATCTGAAAATTTATATATGTATATAGGAGTTACAATACAGGGTGGTTGGTAACTGGTGGTACAAGCGGAAAGGGGGTGATTCTACGCGAAAAAAGAAGTCGAAAATATAGAATAAAAGATTTTTTTAATTTTTTTTTTAATTTTTCCATCGAGACAACGATTTACAGTGAGATCCGTTATAACGAGACGTGATAAAGTGTACGCGTACCGAGCGAAAATTCAAAGTCGATTTTCTCGAAAACAAAGCCTCAAACGAAAAATTTTTATTCTATATTTCCGACTTCTTTTTTCGCGTAGAATCGCCCTCTTTCCGCTTGTACCACCAGTTACCAACCACCCTGTATATTTACTGCAACATATATTTAATAAAAGATTAGTATACAGCATGAATAGTTTGGCTGATGCAAAAACAAGTGACAGGCATCGAAGGATGTAAGAACCAACTGATTTATTATATATAGTTACAGGCCGAAAGTCGTGAAAAACTGCAATTGTCATCATCTTTAACCGTTTATAACTCATAGCAACGTTAACCCATTTCGATGACATTTTCAGCATGTATATAACCGACATAAATCTATAAAATGAATTTTTTTAATTTTAATTAGAAACTTAGATAAAAAATTATAAAAAGTGATCATATCTATCCTCGCGATTCCAACCAATTGCAACTTTTTCCATCTTTTTTATACGTTATCCAGTAAACTCATCCTTTTATCTTCTCAAAAAGGTTCACATCGTTCGGCCCAATCTTTAAAAAGTTATTTTGTCTTAAAAATAATACTTGGAATACTTCGAATATTTTCGTGAGCCCCTGTATTTTCTCTAAATATCTTGTAGCTTTGTTGTATATCTTTAGATTTGTCTAAAACTCATTACAGTACCAATGAAATTTCAAATGTTTCAAATAATACAGAATATGTATACCTATTTACGAAATGTTTCTACGAGTGTTTAAATACTTTTGCGAGCTATTGTATACATATTGCGTATTCTAAACGATTATGATTGATTAACATATACCGACAATTTGTCACTACGTTTGAATAAAAAATCAAACATAACGAGCCTAAATTATATGTATAAGAGTGTTAATAAAGTTTATAAAAAAGAAGTTGGTTTTAAGGATCGATAAATAGACGACTAAAAATAGTAACAGTCTACGATATTCGCATGGAGAGAGCAAAAAGTGGCACATATACATATGTAACTCGCTTTTTATCATTATCTCAATAAATCTATAATATATATACCACGGCTCACAAGAATTGCAATCATCGTATGCACTGTAGGTACGTACGGACGCCGGAAGTCCCGTTAGTCAACCTTAAGGTTTAAGGTTCGTTTCTCCGAGTACTGCCTCGTGCTTGCACATGTAAACTGTTTCATAGATAATTGTCGAATTAGCTGATAAAATTCTGTCGCCATAATTGCCGTAAATTCTGTCGATTAGAGAGTTACGACCACGTTAAGAAATTTAAGAACTATCCCATTAAATTAGGTCGAAATGTTGTTAGACTACTCATTATTGCTCCTTTTATCGTCAAGGATTATCGGTATTTATGTATAGATAATTTTCAGTGAAAGTTGTATAAAACTCGAACTGGTTCCGATAATGTCTTCTAATATTAACTTGATAAGTCACAGGGAAATTCCTAACGAAAGCTCCTGTTAAGCAAAGTTCTTTTAAGAATTAACAAATATTATCGAAATTAACAATTTCACGAAGTCCTGTTAGTAACGAGATATTCGATATTATTGTGAATTACATTGATCTTGCTGCAAACTTTGATTGCGTTTGAGTGACATTTAATATTTAATAAAATCAATATTGATTATTTCATTTTTTCTTCAAATTTAAGAAATTTGTTAATGGTAGAAAAACTTGATTCGATCGAGAATGACACAAAGGACGATAGAGGATTTAAATCAAATCCGAGAAAATCGTTTCTTAATCTGTTAAAGGACATTCCTTAAACAGAAACTTCTATAACTAAAATATTAAAAATTAACGAGAACAAATCAGTTTTAATTCGCTGTTTTTGAATAGAAAATCATTAAATAAAAATATTATTGCGTTTAAGAAATTAACAACCCGAATAACGAGTTACCTCGACCTCTCCGGATAACAAATTAAAGTCGTAGAGACAACAGTTTATGTCTTCAAGTGACTATCCGCTAAGATTGCAAGAATATCAATTAAAAATATATTTACCGACAATTTTTAAAGCAATTTTATATAGCTAGAAACTTGGACCGACATGTCGGACACGATATATACATACATATGTACATATAAATATCGTGAGTTCCTTATAGCTTCGTGTGAAAGCGCCATTCCATTCGACTCCGTCTATATGCTACAACATACAGAAAGACGAGACTCTTGTTCGCATGGGGGGTCACAGCTAGCCCTGAGGGAGCAGTCATTGACATTGAGAGAGAGG
This sequence comes from Bombus huntii, assembly GCF_024542735.1. Lineage (NCBI taxonomy): Eukaryota > Metazoa > Arthropoda > Insecta > Hymenoptera > Apidae > Bombus > Bombus huntii. Next base: position 25,562,369 of record NC_066238.1, read on the forward strand.
GAGGGAGAGAGACCGTCGAGAAACGTGACTAATATTGTGGCTACCTCTGTATAGAAGCTTTTCGTATTTTCTATTCACCGATAGCCACCTGTAGAATCGCTGATCACGAGGTCGATTTAAATTGAAAGATAATTTTCTTTTGTACGATATATGATAAATTTGTTCCTTTCATGTTCATATCATAACTCAAATTTTTGCAGTTCATTATAGACTAGAGATTTGAGTTTATATAACGTTTATGAAATAAAGTACTTTTGCTCGTGAAAAGTAAGATGGAATAGAAAGGTACGACTAAAGCATGCGAATCGTTATGGTAGTAACTGCAACATCAGGTAAATTATACGGTAGAGTAACACTAAAAGGTACACGCACATTATCTCAGCATTTGTTTAATTAGCGTCAAATAGGTTTAACTGGTAAAAAATGCACAATTACACCGTCTTTGGAATTTTACGCAATATCCTAAAGAACATAATAGATACATTCGTTGTAAAAAAGTTGTGGACATCATGGTTTCATTATCATACTGCGGATTGTTGACGACAAAAGAAAGGGAACTAAAAAAATATTTCACAGATCTTTTGTTGATGAAAATTTTTAATTGTAATTCATCGACAGTTATGTATTTAACGTATTTCGAATGTTGGAACGGAGCCACGATTTGCTATGGTTTAATTTACTTGGTTGGTGTAGAAATTCTGGATAGTACTAAAACAGGTTTCTTGCGAACGTCTTACTCTCGACTCAGTATTCGACAGTCGCTCTGCTGGCTCGTATTCGTCGAGGTTTATTGCCTCGAGCAGCGAAGAAAGTATAACGCAAATCCCTCTGATAAACCTTAAATGATCATGAGTTATAAAAATAAGCAAGTAAGATTCTACCGTGCGATTCGTCCACGATACACGTTCATCCAGGTCTCTATTTCATAATAGGATCCGATTATTCACGTAACAGTAATGAAAAATACGTGTGCGTGCACGATGTATAAATTTTACACGAAAATCCAATCTAATCCGTCAAACTGCGCACAGAAACACCTGACTAAATCACATTCCAATACGACAATTCAACACCCTACCGACTACACGACCGATCAAATCAAACGATTCCTTGTTTAAGAGGATCACTTTTAAGAAAGCATTACCGATTACACAAGTCATGCAACAATGTAACTAAAAGCTGAACAAAAACATTTCTGTCGGACTCCTAGAACAATTATTCGTTGATGATCTACCGATCACGTAAATTGCAATCCTCGGACAACGATTGATCGAAGATCGTAGTTTTTTACATAAAAGCAGCGGGCTGACAAAACGAATTGTAAATGGTAAACCATGCGATGGGAGAACACTGTTGAACATTACCCTCGTTCCTCTTCGGCAGTCGGCGGTCCCTGTTGCGCGATGCGAAACACGTCCGTCGTCGACATGATGCTCCGCTGGCCAGCACACTATTAACACACGATCACGGGTCACATATCGACGCCACTTTCCTCCAATTATCCAACGTCGAGGATATTTTCCTTGATTCGAATCCACGTAGCGATGCCGCGCACTCGGCGCGATCCACGTGTGAACGCGCGCTAGTCGTGCAAGCTGAGTACGTGTCCAGGTTGGCTGGCGCCCGTCAAGGCTAACACTGGTGCCGTGGTGTGCTGTGAGAATGGTGCGTGCAAAAGACGATGTATGCAAGCCGGTAGCGCAACAGGTTGCGAGTCCACACAGATTTTCCACGATCCACGACCGGCTGGATCCGCCGTAGCTATCGATCGTTCACAGCGACCCAAAAGCAGTGAAGAGCAACGCACGACAGCGACCAACTCACTGCAGTCTCGTGTAGTGTCGCGGCGAAGCGGTCACGCCGCACCTCTACTTCTGTTGCCGTTCTGTTCTCTTCCTTCTACCTGCGCGCAGCCACGCACACCATCATTTTTCTTTTAGTTGTGTGTACCATAGACGCTCGTTTGTCCACAGACGAAACGCGTTCCTTCTATCTGCGCGCACGTACACGCCACCGTATCATAGTCGGTGCTTTCGTAGAGATGCTATTAATCTCTATACATTGCTATCTTTCGGCTGTTTGTGTATTTTCATACATGCGAGTTTCTCCTCTATTGCTTCGCCGCGCCGTGATTGTCTATTTAGGTACACGAACATTTATCTCTCGTTACGTTTCTGTGTGTGAACAGGTTCCATGCGATTGTATATATATGAATATGCCGCGTGACGTGGTCACGCTTGTGCTGCACGATGAACACACGTGTCTTTTGCGTACGCACGCGTCTCAGGTAGATGGTATTTCTTTCATTTGCATACTGTCGTAAGCGTATATTATCGACATTAGTGTTTACGTATTCGTACCTGTCTGCATATTGCTTTCTTTGGCTTAGAAAAAAACACGCAAAGGAACTTTTTCTTTTCACTATGTCACCGATGCAGACTTGATCCTTTGCTTGCTATGATTATGTTAGTGTGTTTCTTTCAGACATACATATACACACTGACATTTTTCGGTACAGGTCCCTTGCGATTGTGTCCGTCCAGATGCATTTCCGTTTACCTGTTGTTAAGGACACACACCGGTGTCTGGTTTCCATCTGTGTAACAGTTCACGTCTACAAGTAGAAACATTACGTTCCATTCGTGAAGCGATCGCACAAACACGAAGGATCTCGCTATATGCGCAGAAATAACATTTCTTTAAACTGTGTGTGAGAAAGGCACTATAAGAACGGTTTCCTCTTGCCGTGCATCGGTTCTTATACGTCGATATTTATCTTGGCCGGTTCGTGTATAAATGTATATGAATACGTTTCCATTACCCGTGCACACATACGGTAAAAACTTGCTTATTATATACGTATACATGAGTACCATTATATATGTACATGTTAGTACGCAACTCAGCTATTCGAATACGGAGTTCTTTCGGAGCAATCGCGTTACGATCTTCACCATATGAACTGAACTTGGAAGATCTTGTATTATTCTGTGCAACATTAATAATGTATGTATTTTATACGGTCTCGAAAGAGAAAAACATATAATATATTTGTTTATACGATGAAGGTATTATTTGTGTAATTTCTATTACCATAATTGTTAATATAATCTCTCTTTACGGCAGTTGTGCCTTTTACTTTTGCCTGTTCTGAATATTCTTCTACATTGTTTAATACTATTTTATTTATAAATACATTTATGAATTTTACTATCCTTTACATTTTTTCCAAAATATTTGAAAGTTTATTGTAAATTATATTGTACTATATAATGTATATTATTATTAATAAATGGCGTTTTTAGTAAATACTATGAATATAATAAATCTATAATTGAATATTAATTTTTTGTGTATTCTTTAAATTAAAATCTTTATCGAAGGAGAATTTGCCGATTTCATGATTTTTGAAGATATTCAATTCGTAACAATTTTATTTTTTTTTCGGTTCTGATTTCATTCACTTATATTATCATATTGTGAATCATTCTTCTTCCAACTGGAATTTCACTCTCTGGGTCCTCAATCGCAAATCGATTTATTGCAATTACCAGTATAGGAGAAACCGATTTCCTACGGATCGAACTGAAAATTTGAAAGGACGAATTGTTACCTGTTGCGCATGGTGCTTGGTACGTATATACATATGCCTCGCGCATGCGCAGTTTGCAAATGCAAAGCTAAATATTAATATTCTTGCTGTATCATACATTTTTACAAATTCTAAACAAATTAATATAATCTATTCATAATATTGGCAATCAGTTGTATCGTTAAATCAATGATATAATACAAGTAGAATATTTGTATAAAATTTAAATATTCTATTTGTACTATAATCTTTTTGAAAGAGTACAATATTTGAATAATTATAGTAAATACTTAAATAGAAAACGCAAATATTTGAAGAAAGTATAGATCGTCGAGCAGCGTATTTTCTATTCAGAACTTCTTGTTCAGTTCATTTAAGCTATTTTCAATAACTAAACGGTATTAACGAATTGACTTTATATTTTTTGCTGTCGATAATAGTTCGAAAGATATATATTTTTCAAGACAAGGATTTGTAGATTTTCTTTTTACTAAAGTACAAATAATAACTTTTTTAGTTTTAATAATAGCGTCGCATATAAAAATGTATTATTTATAGCAAAAATATATTATTATAAAATTACATTTTTCAATTACTGTAAAAGTAATAAAAATATGCTTAGAATATTTCTAATTATTGTAATTTATGTAAGATGAAGTATAACTTACAAAAGAAAATATTAATACTGTTATAAGTTATATTTTAAAATTAAATAAATAGAATATGTTTCGATATGTGTATAATTTCGGTCAATACATTTCTATATGTGACTCACGTACACACTCCGAATGGAAGTGTACAGTCACGTAAAATGCATTTCATCGTCATTGCTAGCGCAGCAGCTTTGAAAGACATTATGACGACAAAGTGTTTAGCAAGTACAGATAAAAATAAACATTGCACATAAAAATTGCATTATATCACACTCCTATATTTATTTATAAAAGAAATAAAAGTGCTAATTTTAGTCAGTGTGATCATGCAAAGAGTAAAAGAGACGAGACGATGAATAATTATTAGCACGTTTGATACTATTAACAGAAGTTTAATAAAATTAAAGGATATTGTGTTAAGGTTAATTACAATAGGGATGGTTGTGTTCTGTGTTTTGTTTTTGCAGTTTCTTATTCTCGAAAATTTTTAGTAAACATACTAGTAAATATCTATAAATATGAGTAATTTATTTCTTGTAATATTCTTATTGAGTTATGATGTAAACCTAAAAAAGCCTGATGAGGAAGTTGTGAAATATAAAATATGATTATATATAAAAATTGTAGAGTCTTCATTCTTCTTTCTTCCAGTAATTACGAATGTAGAGTGCATAAAAATTTGGTACATTCACGTGAACGAATAAATAGAACACGACTTGTTCGATTTTTCTACAACGTTACACTTTACACCTTTAATTTCATATTTGCATATCACATTATTCAGGATATATTTATCCAAATTAATTTCAGCAAAAAGTTTTCGTAGATATTTCATATTGAATCAATTCAGTCACATAAATGTTATCATGTTTTTCATACACCCTGAGTGGAGTTATTAAATTATGAATACTCGATGTGTATCATATTTACATTTTATATCCCATGGACGTCATAATATACAAGATGAATACATTAATAACAAATGGTCGAACTAAATAAAGAACAATACAAATTATTATCATTGACGACTTGTAATCTACTACTTGTATAAAATGAATTTTTTATAGCATTAAATAATACTATAATATATCCGTTGTAACATTTTCACAAATGAATGAAAAGTTGAAATCAATTTTAAGAAAAAAAAGTTAATTTTTCAAACAATTCCGCCTAATACAGAATATGTGGTCATATAATATCATTTGTTGTGAAATAATAAAATTTTTGTACATATAAATAAAAGCCACGAATAGATTTTTTTCTACCATCCAGTATCGTATATATATTATAAATAAACGAGGCATTCTCCGAGTGTGTATTGTTTAATCCATTATTTGGTATTACTGAATGATAGTAAAATGATTATTAATATTGCGTTGATATATATATATATATATATATATATATATATATATATATATATATAAATAATGATATTAATAAAATAATGATATTATATATTATATAATATATAATATTAATAAAAATATTATATATATATATATATATATAAATCGGAATTAATAAAGTTTATGGCATCATAGAAAAATTCATATTACAAAAACAAAATAGAAAAAAATTGGAAATAAATGTTATTTCACGTTGTGATCAGCTATTCAGCTTAATATCTTTGATAAAAATTTCATCTTACGATTTTATCTTTTACACACAAACACTTTCTCGCCGTTTATTCTTATCGGCACTTGTACAACATTGACTTTCATATATTAGTAAAACTATTTAAAGTGACTTGCAATGAGAAACTTATGCTTTAGAAATTTGTCTTCTTACAATAATCTTACAAATTACAGTTGGACCAAGTGTACGTCGCGATATAACATCCATTATGCGAGTGTCTATTGAAAACCGAAAATTATAACTACATGGCCCGTTAAACTATTTCGATGGCAATGAACGTAAAATATTGTCGTATCACTTACTTAGAGTGTTTTGTTAAACTAAAAGGAATGTAATATGTTACATTTTTTGATTTCCAAAGGAAACATACGCTAAATTATTTTATATATGGTTTTGCTCGTAGCACATTTAAAATCAGCGATTAACAAATTCTAGATGTTAATATGACTACTGTAATGTCACTCAAGGTGCAAAATATGATTGTTAGTGCAGCGGCAAACTATTTACCAAAATTGAAAAAGAAAGTGAATAAAGAAACAAAGGTATATAAAAGCGTCACAATTTCATCCGCATTATGTATGAAATACAGATGAAATATTTTGCCTTAGTATAATGTAACAATTATATTATACATTGTTAGATAAATATACTTTGTGCACACATGACACCAATACATAATGTCGAATTTTTATAACAATATGTAAGCAGAGGTTGTATTCTGCAGAAGAACATTCATACTTTACCTTTATCTTTATATTTTGTATTTCAAATCATCTTGTAGCTTTAAAACAGCAATATTTTTTTAATTGTCAATTATTGGTATGATATATGCAAACTTTCCACAGTAATTTATAAAAGTATATGAAAAAGTAAGAAATATTAATCTAAATTTCATTTAACACATTGTATAACTTAAATGTTGTCTTTTTTTTAAAGCATTGTGTCATGTGATTGTATATTTCAGATAAAAATATGAGGTACGTGTATATTATAAAATTGACATTTGTTATCCAACAATACAAATGTAATGTATGTATAGTACAAATGGAAATTGTCTTACATTTCATACAATAATTTCATTAGATCAAGCTTTTATTTAAAGTCGAACTTGTTCGGGCCATGTAAATATATCACAACTATGTACGTTCATACATACATGTAGATTCAACAAACACACAAATTATTTGTGAACGATACATACACTAATCATTCTCACACTTTGCTGCTCAATGTACTCATCACTCTGTTTACAATTCATTCTCTACTTTGACACCTGATTTTAATTTTTTTAACTAATTTTAAATAACAAATTCTTAATTAAGAAAGGAATTTTAAATGAGAACAATTCCAATTAGTTCTAATAAAATCAATAATTTGTCACATAGTGAAAACATGCTATTTAAACTACATTTTTTGCAAGAAATATGAAATGCTGATCAAATAAAAGAATCTATGCCAGGTGTCAGGAACAGTTACTTAATTATCGTGATTCAGCTTTCGTTTTAGGAGGCCTGAAAGCTTTCAATTTTTTTGCTTTCTTTTGTTTTGTGGCACTAGCACCAGACTGAAAAGCTTTCCAACTATCAACTCTTGATTGTCGAGATTCTTCAAAATTTTTTTGCCACTCACGTTCTAACGCAGCTTGTGCTTCTGCAGATAGTTCTTCTTCCCGTTTCCTTTTACGTTGTTCCGCATCTCGAGTAGCTAATTCCCTTCTACAGAAAAAAAATCACAAACTTTTATTTACAGATAATAGAATCAATTTCATAAACTATATTATTATTATTATTCAAATTAACCTTCTTCTCTCCATGTCAGCAAAAAGTTTCATTGTCATAACCCAAACTGCATGTCTATAACCTTCTTCTGTTTCCTCTTCAAGTATATTTGCACTTTCTGTTTTTCCTTCTTTTTTCAGTTTTTTCTTCTTTTCTACAATCTAGCAAATTTTTCGACATTTATAAATATATTGCACATATATTCTTATAAATGAGAAGGATTTATTTGTTTATTATTCATACCATATGATCCGTTCTAGCTTTTGCTTCTTCTATAACATCCATGCATTTAGCTCTAGTTTCTTCGTTTTCCAATGTTTTCCATGCTTTGTTAACAACTGTAATGAAAGAAACAATTTTGAAAATTTATCAGTTCTTAAAGTGAAAATTAATACATACTTTCAAATGCTTGTTGTGCACGTTCTGCGTCATCTTGGTTTTTATCAGGATGCACAAGAATTGACATCTACATAATAAAAATAATTTAATAACGTATATTTTAAAATTTACACATTATATTAAAGACGAGAAAGATGTTAACTTACACGTCGATATTTCTTTTTTATTTCATCTATAGATGTGGATGGATCAATTTGTAATACTTCAAAAGGGTTTAAATTAAAATACGATGAGCCAGGTCGAAGTAGTCTGTCAATTTGTTGTTTGGGAGTTAATACCGAATCTCTTTTTTCTATTTCTTTCACCTGAAGAAAAATAAAATTTTGTACAATGCAAAACAACTATTTGTTTAGGGCACGAATACAGTTGTATAGGTTAGGCTTATTTATAACTCAAAAGTTTACTGAGAAAGCAATTTACTTTATGATGTTTTAAGAAATGTTAGGTATCACTTATCAAATAACGGAAAACTAATGGTAAATTGTACTTTAAATTCGATTTATTATTATTGTTTAATGCATACATAGTAACGTTTGTTAACCCTTAAAACAAGGTACAAGTGTTTACAGTTATATAACCAAGAATTGTATCAAAAACTGACTTCTACACAGATAAGTGTTCTAATGATATGATGTCATTCGAGATTTACATACTTCGGAATAAAATTCATTGAATTCGTCCTCCTTCTTGGTTGGACTATCACTGGATATATTCGAGTTGGTAGCAGCCATCTTGATTGTTACTAACTTCCATGCTATTAGTGGTGCCGCCTGTGAAAAATTGATATGTATTTCGGAAGGACTAATCTGCGATCCGCTTATTTAGAGAAACTGATACAATATGACTTATGTATTATTGCATTCATATGCACTAATCTTATCGCTAAAGTTCTTTCAATGCATAACAGAACTTATTAATAAATTAAATTATTAAAATCAAGTAAAAAATATTTTATACTTATACAATATAAAAGTTTAATAAATTTACATGTATATATTATAATTAGGTTACCGAATACTTTAGATATTTTACATTTAATTTTCTCATAAGTGCAGAAAAATCCACATTCCAATTGTTCCGGTGATTATGAAAGTGGATAAGTCAAATATCTAAAAAAATTGGATTTATCACTTATTTTACGTTGCATAGTACTTTTCAAAGTAGTAGAAATTTAACCATACTATATATTATATTGAAACAGCTGGATTGAGTTGGATGTTGTGACATTAAACAGAACTCAATTTATGCGCCAGACGCAAAACTTTAAATATCTCGAAATGAGACATAGGACACTTGCTTAATCACCGATTCAGTTATATATAATATGGGAAATGTCCCAAAAGTTTCTTTTGTTTTATAAGGAAATAATACCAGTACAACATTTTTTGCTTTATATTATATTATTAAATTACGTATGATCATAATAATAAAAATAGAACAAAATGGGTCATACAAAATATGGACAAAACAAAAAATGTTGTGCATCTATTATTTCTTTATAAAACGAAAGAAACTTCTGGGACAACCTAATAACAGAGAATGAAATTTCAAAAAATGGATTCAGAAAATCGAGTAAATAAGTCATTTAAAATTTTATAGTATTTTATTAACAAAGCTTAACAACCAATAAACAAGTGAAGTTTTATAGCGGTAACAAAGATGTATTACAGGGAAATTAAAATCGTACATTCGATATGTACTGTAGCATAAAATTCTGTTCAAATCAATGGACTAAGATCGTTTTTAAAACTACTTGTACACGTAACTACTCGCTATTTTCCACCAGGAAACACAGAACGCATAAATAGGAAGATGTAAACACTAGTACAACACTATAACATCTAGCATACATTACATTTTAACTAATCTAGCATGATGTCTATTAGTTAGTCGTGTACTAGTGAACACCAGTTCATACATAAAAGCATTTTCTTTAAATGTTATCTATAAGGGCCAGTCCGTTTAAGGAACGCTATTACAAACACACAATTTCCTTGTAACATTTTACTTGCTTATTAACATACGTCACATTCATCGGATATCTAGTTACATGAATTGCAAACTAATAGTTTTACTTACACACATCAACATTATGCGATTCGTCGGCTATTCTCGTTTTTTCTAACTCTACCTTTTTTCAAGAATCTTAACGTCCTTTACAGTATTAAAAGTTTTTTTTTTTTGGAAAAGTAATATATATATATATTAATGTATATATTTAAATGTATATAAATATATATACATTTGTATTAAATGCCATTAATAACTATAATTTTTATTAATAAATATATATATATATATACGTATATCAATATATTAGAAATAATATATCAAAATTTGACACGCAAAGATTTAATGCAAAATTGTGTTTAAATGAAAAGATTTTTGACTATTTTTTTATAATAGTTTGTATTCTGTACATTAAAGTTTAACAACGATTAGCAGCATTATAATTTGACGTTAAGATTCTGTTTTTTTTAACGAAGCGGTTATTAAAACATCAAAAACTTTAGTTCTCAACACGAAACAGTCAGGACATCGACGTTTTTCTTTAACGAGAAGTAGTATATATATAGTTTGCATTAAACGCATCATTTATGCATATATTGATAATGAACGTTGATTTCCTTAATTCTTTAAACATAATTTGTGTACAGTCAGATATTTCATGTTCATATATTATGATCAGACATAAAGAATTTTAATAGAAATAAAAGCCAGTGTTAAATAAGAACAGACGCGTGTGTGTATAAATTCATCAAGTACATGACATAATTTACAATTGATCAACGTGAGCATTGTACTCTAACTGTACTTCAATAAATTACCATACACATAATAATGGAACTGATAAAAATCTAAACGATATCATACATGATTATGGTATAGCTATACACTATGCATTCCTAAATAATTCCACTTTGCAATTCTACCGTAACGAACATACAAACATCACAACAGCTTATCTCCCTTTTTCATGTTACCACAAGTGATTATATGTATATTATAAATTCTACACGGACTAGCGATTAATGGTATCAATGATCGAAGTTCGAGAAACATTTGTGAATTGCTTGCGACGTTGAAACGTACGCGCTTAATAAACTTCACATATTGATCTGAAAATCTATATTTCGTTAACTATTGACTGCGAAGATTGCACGATATAAATCATAACAGACGACCTATGTGTATAATCTTATATGTATAATGTGTTCTCTCAGTCGATCTAGCCTGGTGATTGAGTTATTAATTTACGTGTAGTCTGTTCATTAAATCGCACATTTTACAATGAAGTACACAATGCTGGCTGTACTAATAATACCTTGACATCTCTTGCTCTACGCTAGTATGTATTCTAATAGTGCGTAAAACGAATTATTTTGTTTAGGGCAACTTATCATAGTTATAATATAATTGTGAGTAAAAATACGAAAACCTATGATCACGTACTAATGATTATGAAATTATAAAATACTATATCTTCAAATTCTTTACGACTCCTTTTTGTTTTTTGAGATGGACTGTGACTCCACAATTTCGTTCAGAATACGAAAGTATTTAAAGACATTCACACAATCGGATCTAAAACGTGCGAAATAATTCAATTCGCGGCATCGTACATTATATCAGAAAATATCACGAAGATATTAGAATTCTTTTATAGGGACATACGATGATCGTTCAATATTGAACCTTCAGCAACGAATCGTTTGCTTGTAAACGTTTGCATCGTTTCACAGCTTGTACGCTAAACGAATAGTCTCAGTGAAGGTCCTCCTCAAGATTTTCTCTAACTTCCTTATGAAGTTCCTGTCAAAATATATATATTTATATTTATTTTTTTTATCCGTAAAAATTTACGTCTATGTAACTTATCGATATGCACCCAGAAGCTTATCGTAATAAAGCGAATATGTATACATATTCTCTATCTACTTACAGAAATACATCGTTTAGATGCGTACATGAAACGTGTGTCATAGAGCGTACGATTACTGGTTATAGACATACAGATTGGTCGAATTTTCATTGATAGATTCCATAAACATACACTTATCAAGAACGCGAGATAAAGTTTCGAAAATTGAATTCTTACTCAAAGCCATAAATTTCATTTGCCATTCGATTATTGTACACTTATGTATATTGAATCAGTGGATAATGGTCCTTTGATTTCGTAATTGATCTTCATGTACCTTATTGATCTTAAACTTGCCGATGTTATTTTTGGAATAAACTTAGTATTTTTACAATATGACATGTGCTGAACATTTTCAATCATTATGTGCCGATTTGTATAAAAACATGTACATACATAGATTGATGCAAATCTAGTTTCTTTTAGATCGTACAAATTTTATTACTTTACGGCCATATTGCTATTAGAGTAGGAGGGATAAAGATTAAAAAGGTGCTCCTTTGTATATTTATCGTGTTTTATACGTATAGAAATATCGTATCTTTAAAGGTTTAAAGACCTCTCTTAATAGCATTCCATGAGAAACCAAAGCACCATTGAATGTTATATATTTCTATAGGACATTAACACGGTTATTACGTCTACCATGTACACACTCTTAAACACATTAGGTAGATCTCTCGTATCAGACATCCGTATGTGTATGTTCATAGTAATTATACTTATATCATTGATAGTTTTTTTCGCTGGAGTGAGTCCCGGTTTTCGCACACTTCAATAACTTATTTTCAATATCTTTTCCAATAAATAACGAATTTTACTAAATATCTTCATTACTGAAAATAGTTTTAATTACTGAAATTAAAATAGATTTTATTTTATATAGGGTAGTTGGTAACTGGTGGTGCAAACGGAAAGGGGGTGATTCTACGCGAAAAAAGAAGTCGAAAATATAGAATAACAATTTTTCGTTTGAGGCTTTGTTTTCGAGAAAATCGACTTTGAATTTTCGCTTGGTACGCGTGCACTTTATCACGTCTCGTTATAACGGATCTCACTGTAGATCGTTGTCTCGATGGAAAAATTAAAAAAAAGAAAAAAAATAAAAAAAAAATTTTCATTCTATATTTTCGACTTCTTTTTTCGCTTAGAATCACTCCCCTTCCGCTTGTACTACCAGTTACCAACCACCCTGTATACAACAAATAATTTAATTTATATGCATTATGCATAGGTAAAAGTTTCTGTTTTATATAGTCATAAAAAATTTTTACGCACAATTAACGATCAGTCCAGCAAAATAAAACTACGTCAACATTATTACGTACAATACACTATATAAAAATTTTACAGTAACACTCGCAAATATATATGTATACGCCATTGCATAACGTCATATTCGCACTTACGCACACGTATAAACTTTCAAAATCTATTTGGCACTCTCCTAGTTTCATTAAAACAGCGAGCGCACTTGCTATATTCATCAATTCAAAGACATTGCATCGAGTATAGCTTTACTCCTTCGCTACATGTAGTTCCGCTTTATACTATACCTTAAGTTCTCCTTAATATTATGCGATCATTGGTCTAAGAAGGTATTTTGTTTTACATAAAAGATATGAATTATGTCGCGATTATATTATCTCAAGGTAATCGTAGATGCATCTGAATATACATAGAGTAATTATAAATATAATTTAACCAGTCAACGTTTCAGAAACAAAGTTTAATAATGAACTTGTATAGACTATGTAACGTGTACATTTCGTGGTGATTCTTCAGTTAACTTTGGTCTTTATATTAACGTCAAGAATATAATATAGTCAATTAACATTGCATAAATAATGTTCGCGATTTTTTCTAAATTTTGATCTTTAAGTATTCAGGTTCTTTTTTGATTTATAGCGCAAGTAAATATTTGATTATGTGCTAATGTATTTGCAAGAATAACTAAATAATTTAAAGAAAGGGTTAAGTATATATGCTAGATAACGAAATTAGGAAATATTAATGGAAAATAAATTGGAAATTATTAAGCTGCAGCGTAGTTTTTTGTGTCGAAATTTCTTCAAATATTGTACGTTTCTTTATACATATACATAGATCATAGAAGAAGACAAATATCTACGACAAAAGCGCTATTCTAGAAACTCAATAGCTACAGTATGTATGTATTCCTCTTTTACGTAGATTTGCTGAATGCAGACAAATAAATTTCAATCCGTCTTCTTTATAATTTTATACGATATAATCTTGCGCATGATTGATATTTGATATAATTTTTGAAATTTCCATTTCCAATATACCTTAATATTAATATTTGTATAAATTTCATTCGAAGCTTCTCAAGTTTGATTCATTGCAAAATTTCTTGTGCATTTCGGCGAAAAAAAAGTATATTACAATGCAAAATTATCATGAAATTTGTAAAAATTAAAGTACTGTTCGTGTAAGCTCATTATTTAGGGTCGCTTAAATTTTATTTTGTACGTGTTACTTTTGATATCAATAAACTGAAGGCGATCGGTGTGATAGAAAAGAACACCGTTCGAAAAATATTTTATTCCCTGCAAAATTTGATTCGCATAAGTATCGTAAGTTTCATTTTGTTTTCAGATATGAATCAATTTGAAGAGGAATGTGCATTACGAGATCATAAATTACCTTTTCGATATTAATCATCAAGTATGTCATTTGACCGCTTAATCATCATTTTAGTTTCTGTATATGCCTGTACCCAGCATTTCTCTGAACTGATCCGTTATTTTCTTTGTTTGTAACAGGCTTTTGATTGGGATATAAGAATCATTTTAAACATACAAGGGAAGGGATTATGGGTCACTAGGCATCGACATACATTGAAAAGGATCCACGTTTTGATAATAGATCGTCTTGTCGTCTCAATGTCTGTCGTGCATTACATATACGTGCATTTTGATTTCGAGCTGTCAGCCATTGGTTTTTTTCTTACACATTACTTACGTAGTAGATGATTCGTATTTTTGTTTCTTTTACGACTAGATTTTAACGATTTAAACGCTCAGTATAGATTTTTCCAAGGCTGTTATGTGTTCCACTTGAAATGTAAATCAATATCACAATAATGTGTATTAAAATAAATATTCCATTCCGGGAAGTACTTATTTTAAATATTATGCAAACTATGATTATTTATATATATGAAATATTGCAGATGTTCGTCGGAGAGTTTTGATAAATTTAAGTAATTGAAATTTTGATATCAAATTATGATATATTCCGCGAATTTTTCTCGTAAACGGACGTTTACAGAAATTCGTTTGATTATCTAGTTTATAATTTATACATTTAAATCGTAAGTCCGCCATAATTCATTATTAGATTTTTAAATATTAAGATAACGTAGTAAAACTTTTTATAGTTTATATATTCGTATTATATTAGTTTTTGCTATCATTTCATGCACCGTTGCTTATTCTAATAGCGTGATAGATGAATCGATTAATTATATTCCACAATCAATTTAAGCTTTCATAAGCTTTCATGAAGCAAGCGAATGAAAAATAAATAACGTCATAGAATTTATGGTATTTTATTAACTATGTACGCCGAAACTTCTCAGTTTTTCATGTCTATTCATTTTTTTCAATTTATTAAAATTTATTTTTTAATTAAAAATTGAAAAATTTGGTGGAAAGTTAATCTTTTCAGCCGAGTTAATTCATATAACGTTTGTGTCAAGTTATGTTAATACACGAACTCGAATATTTTTCATGAATTATAGCGAATACGATATTTTATTGATTTAACAGTTTTTATAAAAACTATAGTGCATCATATAATTATGTTAGTAGATAAACATATCTTGCTTACATACATACATATGTACTTCGCTACCAAAGGAATATAAGATGAATCGACGTTACGTAGAACAATGGATAATTTTATAATTCCTGAAGATGTAGAGGTTGACTAAAGTGAAATATTTTATTTCAATTTGTTGTAAAAGTACGCACGTGTGTCTGTTTATATCATGTAGGTGCTTTTATATTTATATTGTATATATGTAAATGTGATAATGATGAGATATGTTTATTACGTCAAATTTCTTAAAGAATACATCCTCTTCTTTCTACGTTATTATACAATAACGTAAATGTGTATGATCTATGGTTAGCACTGTTTCACCCAAGATATACAAAGCAGTCATTGCGTTTTAATTGAAGTCGAATGTGAATACAGCACATACATCGTGTAGTTTTTCAACTGATGATGAAAAGAAGTTCGTACAGGATATTATAAGTGAACTGCTTTCTGCACGAAGTAAAGATATTGATAGCAATTTTTCCACTTTCACTAGACGGAAAAATTATGTTTTTATATCAAGTATATGTTTCAAGATAAATAAATTTTAACTCTGTTAGGCATTTTTCTTTTAGGAGTTTAAGAAATATTTTATGTGTATAATGTTACATATCTAAACAATTGATAAATAAAGCATAGATACAACAAAATACAAGGGTATAGAATCATTTGTTTCATAAAATAGAAAAGATTATTCCTGCAGAATTTAAAATTTTACGAAAGTAAAAGACGAGAAGAAATTTGAGAACCATGATAGAAGTGAAAGACAAATCCTTCGTATTGAACTTTTAATGACTTATTCTTTTTCAAATGACTTCCAGTATGAGATTTAAAAAATCGCTATTTAAGTGTTGAATATGCACGAATAAAGCGAAATCAAGTTTGTTAATATCTATCGAGGATACAAAATTACTTGATAAATTAGTGCAAATTAATATCTCGCACTATGATATATCCTCCTATAGTACCGCTAATAATTTTATGGTTGGTACGATATTAAACTTCAATAAACTCTATAGAAAAAATTATAACATAAAATAATGGATACAATAAATTTTTCTCTGTGCAACATCACCATCAACATCATCCTGTGTTACATCGGTTGCGGTTACACCATCGCGTACGACAACGATTATTAATGAGTTAATGATGTTATACCTAAATATCTAGTTCCCACCGTAGTCGAAGCAAAATGTTTCTGTATTACGAAAAAGAGTGTCATCATTCGCAAAGCGATATTTGACGCAGAATAAATATATTCCTCTTACTAAATTGCTACCGTTTGTCCTGTTCGTAGGTAAAGAGAGGTCTCCTTTGTTCAACAAACTCTTATTAAGTTGACAATGCTTAATGACGGCATCGAGTAGCAGAAAGCAGAGTGTTGCATTTTACACTTAATCACTTAAATCATTTTTTTATTTTGATAAGCACATGCACGCGCATACGATATAATTTGCATACAAAGATACACAACACTCGACAACATCTTATAAATCTAACATTTCTCAGGATTTTCTCCATTATGAAGTGCCTTAACAGAAATTTTACACCACGTTTACACAACGTTTACGTATGAAACGTACTGGTGTAATTTTTGTATTTTGTGTTTCAACGTGCAAGCGGCTATTCCGATCGTAATCAGAAACTAAGATGATCAATTTTATTTCTTCCCTATGTTGGAATTAGTTGTTCTTGTAGTACTTGGCGCTCCTGTCGAAATATATCTTTATTTCTTTCTATATTTTGATGAATTTTCACATTAAAGAATCCTTTTGATAATTATCTTATTTTTCAGATCGAAAAGACGAAATTTTAGAATCACAACAAGCAAATAATTTTACATAATTTCATTTTTCATGAATTATCCTCTTCTCTCTTGAAATACTAATAAGTTATTTTATAATTCTAAAAATTCTTTATTCAATAAAAATGCAACAAAAATTAATTTCTGCATTTGTATTGTTATTTATTGTCGCCAAGTAGCAGATCTCTCGTGATACCATAAAATACCACGAAAAATACTATACTAAAAGCATCATTCCAACATACGGAGAATCTTCAAAGGAATGTTCGTTTAATTATATATTTTTTTATAAAATCTATCTTCTGTTCCTTTTCCCCTCACAACTCAATGTCATATTTCCTTACTTTGCATTCACGCATATTTTCTTCGGGCATTCAATTAACAAACATGATTCCAATTAGCGTACACACAAGGTGATGTATAGTTTCTTGTAAATATGTACCGGCTGAATATCATCAGACGA
Organism: Bombus huntii; assembly: GCF_024542735.1. Lineage (NCBI taxonomy): Eukaryota > Metazoa > Arthropoda > Insecta > Hymenoptera > Apidae > Bombus > Bombus huntii. The sequence continues at coordinate 25,580,464 of NC_066238.1, forward strand.
AACGTGCTATAAACACAGATATGTAGATCTTTATAGAGACCGTAAGTGTGAAATAAAACAGAATTTGCGGTAATTAGCCACCATGAATGGAGAAGTGAAAGTCTTGCTCAGGCTTGTTTCTGGTACACCCCCTTCACCAACGTTCACGCTAAGATCCTTTTTACAAGGTCATACGTGGCGAGCGGTGGAGGGGGTCTGGCCGCTATGCTTGGTCCACCTCGTGACAAACTTCCATATAGTCTGGATTATGCATTATATCCTTTATCATGTCCTTTAAGATCGGATAACGGGGAAAGATTGGATACACTTTTGAGCTATTGTATTCCTCCTGTGGGAGACAGAGCATTAGTATTATTAACATAAGGTAGGTCATGGTCTATGACAAAATAGTGAGTAATTGTAAATTGGTAAATGAAAAAATTAAAGAATTCATGACAAAAACAATTTCTGTACACGTTTATTTTTCTCCATGACAGCGAAAGATTGCTCTAGCATTTTTAATTTCTGTTCAATACAATTTAATTTTTTAAACAAAATATTCATAATTATACAGGGTGGTTGGTAACTGGTGGTACAAGCGGAAAGGGGGTGATTTTACGCGAAAAAAGAAGTCGAAAATATGGAATGAAAAACTTTTTTTAATTTTCTTTTTTTTTTTAATTCTTTCATCGAGACAACGATCAAACAGTGAGATCCGTTAAAACGTACCGCACGCGTACCGAGCGAAAATTCACAGTCGATTTTCTCGAAAACAAAGCCTCAAACGAAAAATTGTTATTCTATATTTTCGACTTCTTTTTTCGCGTAGAATCACCTCCTTTCCGCTTGTACCACCAGTTACCAACCACCCTGTATAATAATATGTACAATATACACAATTCCTGAGTGAGTGCATTTATAATCATATCGCAGAAAAACTATACCTATTTAATTATAACCATAAAGACCTCGTGACGAAGGTTTTTATAGAACTGGTTAATTTTCATTTGATAGTTAAAGTATAGATTATTTTTTATAACATTAATTCCACCCTGTTGTGAGTTTGCGTTATTATCTAAGAAGTAAACAAATTTTACAAGTATTGTTTTTATTATCAACCCTCTTAATTGTATTGGATCTGTCATTTGCTTGGTAAGGAAAAGTTCGATAATTTCAATTTGGAAAGAATTAATGAACATCGTGATTATATTTTTATATCTAGAATAACTATTAGATTATTATCAATGTTATCACATTGAATATTTTATTTTATATTATAAAGTGAAAAGGCAGATAAAGAGGCCCTTTACCACTATGTGATAACTAAATTTATATAAGAAATTTATATAAGAAACCTTTCATATGGTTCATAATATTATAATATTGTGGATGTTTATGCATTAGAATCAGTGTAAATATATTAAAAATTGAACAAGGATAGGTACATGAGGTTGCTAATGACCGTGGAAAGCAACATTAAAACGAGAAAAACAAAAAGTAGAGAAAAACAAAAGTCATGAGTTAGAGGTCAATTCAAATCATGTTTCCTTGCGTCATGACGTCATGGGAGGGCCCTTTACAGCCTCAGTTCGATGGACCGTACAAGGTCATCAAACGCCTCAAAAAAAATTACATTATTAGAATAAACGATCGCGACGTAACGGTTTCCATAGATCGTTTAAAACCGGCGTTCGGCGTCCCAGATGATAGTGAAGAAAAGACCGCCGAACCTCGGGACATACTTATTCCGGTGAAGCAAGAGAATGCGCGCGAGGAAAACAGCGTAGACAACGGTAGAACATCGGAAGAAAACACTAGAAATAGGTATGTTACGATGTATGGACGTAGAGTTCGTTTTCCCGACCGATTCCAGGCAGGTCTCGATTAGGCGTCTTAATATGTCGGATAGGCGTAAAAATTGTAAAATAGCGACGACAAACTCGACGAAGAGAAACTCCGTAGATACTCTAAAAAAATTTTTTTAACGTAAACGTTATCACTGGAAGGGGGGTAATGTAGCCGCACGCGAGTAGGACAAATTCAAATCCTGTTGTTGTTTTGTTTCGGAGTATCATTACCGTTAGATCATAGGTATTGCAAGAAGTAATGAACTCTGAGCAAAATAATGTCGCCGCTACTTTCAACCGTCAAACGCAGTCGAGTTCAAACTTTTCGACTGTCCCCCGACCAGTATAAAAAAACAAATGAAATGACGAGCAAAGAAGTTCAGCAATCACAGTATAAGCATACAGACGCATCAGACGTATATACGGAGTTTCTTGAGACTGCGCGTTTTTATTTTCGCGAAAGTTATTGTATCTGGACTTGTGCTTAGTGTGTCAATTAATTTTATAGACAATATATTTATTTTAAATAAATTGCTCACAAACAGTAACCTGTATTTCGTGATGTCTGATAAGATCAATCCTCTACATATCGTCTGGATTCGGGGCCAGTTGATGTATTACTTGTCGAAGATGCCGGCCTCTTCGTGAGATCGAGATCTCTCATTTCTCTTAGCAATTGGTCCTTGGTCTTGATATCCTTTTCAAGTGCTATTTGTTTAATGCGCTGATCTCGTGCGCTCAAGTGACAAAGAATGATAGCGATGATTACTTCTTCCTTAGTTACATTTTGCCACTTCGCCTCCAGGAGGGAGCGGAGACGAATTAAGTAAGCTGCCATGTTTTCGCCCTTCTGTGGTTTTTCTCTGGATATACTCATTAATGTCGAGGTTGCTGTTTCTTTACCACCAAAACGCGTAGTAAAAAGTTCCATAAACATCGGCCAGGTAAGCGCTTTGCCATTCACAATCTGCGTAAACCAATACGCTGCAGAACCTTTTAGAGCATTTTTTAAAGCAGAAATTAGCGCGCTGTCTTGTAGAGGGTTGTCCTTCATAAGCTGATTAGCAGCTGCGCACCATGCGGCTGGATCAGCGCCCGCGATTTCGGGGTCAAAATGTGGTAGCATTAGATTTATAGATTTCGCACTCTGTATCCACGCCAGCGTGTGAATAAAATCGCGCACCATAATCATATGCTCTTGCAATGTTATAACCGGCACTGGTCCCTCTTCTGATGTCGGGTTGGCGTTGGGATTAGAGCTATGGGCGCTTGATGAATCTTCACTGGAACTAGCCATCGTTGTGTTACAATGAAGATAGAGTTTATTAACACAAGTATGGACACAACCGATTTGACAACTAACTGCTAAGTTAGACAGTCTAAGTTGGACTATATGTTAAGACGTGAAATATTCACGGATCGCAAAGACGTCACTTAACTCGTTGATGAGAGCGTACGCGAAAGAGTGTCCCTCCGTCACGGTGACGCTGAAAAGGAAAACTACGATGAGGTGTGTGCAAGGGCACGAAATCGTCGGACTGGTGGAGAAAAATCTTCGTTCGGAAAGTGAGGGAAGTTGTCATTGCTGCTAATTGGTCAATTTCCATTGTGGTGGTTAGAGGAGGGTGCTAGCTGCCCTTGAGTGGAAGTTGCTAGTGGGAAGCGTCGTTTGTGAGAAAAATAGATTTTCCCTACCTTTCCGTAGTCAGAACAAAGACTATTTGTTTGTTTGAAAGACCTTCTGTCAAGTGCCGTTACAACTATTTCTTCTTAATTCTTACTTTCTCTTTAAGGAGAGCCTATTTACCCTATACCTTTATTAGACTTTATTAGCCTATACCTTTGTTAGACAAAGCGTTCATCCCTTCGGTGACTGGTTGTCGCCGCGACTCTGGGCTCATTATCATTAATCTCGAACAAACACAACCGGATTGTATGACGCGAAAAAAGAAGTCGAAAATATAGAATGAAAATTTTTTTTTAATCTTTTTTTTTTTTTTAATTTTTCCATCGAGACAACGATTTACAGAGATCCGTTATAACGAGACGTGATAAAGTGCACGCGAATAAGAGATGAGTAAGGCAGATTAGATTAAGTTAGGATGAGTAATTTCGCCTAAAACATGGAACGGAAGATCTGTTAAATATAATATATATATAGGGGCTTATATCTTCCAAACGTATGATTTCCCGAAGTTTAAATTTCATATTTCAGATACAGCCAAAAAATTCTACCAAATGTCCAAATCGGGCAAATCGTGAATGTGAACAACTAAATAAAAAAAAAAAATATTTCAGATCTATTGCCCCGTTCAACGATGCTCACCAAATTTCATCTCGGTCGGTCAGCGGTACCTTTAGGAATAATATTCTTTTTTGTATATTCTATACTTTTCAAGAATAAAGTAGTTCATAATTTGAAAAAAGATATTTTGAGAGATACAAACGGAAGGAAAATATGATGAAAATAGCAGATATAATAATGAAATTCATAGCTTCAAATCTTCTTTGAGTTACACTGTTAAAGGATTAAGTAATAGTCGAATTGATTTTGACTAGATAGTCATGATTAAATATAAATAATTGTGATTAAATAAATTGTCATGTGAGAGAACATTTTATAATTTGCTAAATTTAGTACAAATAGATTTAGCACAATAGATTTATTCTACAGTAAAATACAGTGAATTATTGAAATAAATTATATAGTTCTTAGAAATCAATTACAAATGATAATTTACAAATCTATATGTACATATATACATCTATATATTCTTTTAAAAATACTATGTATATAATATTTTACAGCAACTTACTTGATGTTCCTTCATCCTTTACATCCTGAACGATTCTCCGGACACTCTGTGTGAATTTGCCCATGAGATTCGTGCCTGCTAAAAAATATTAACAAACAATTACTTAGAGAAGTATAAATAAAGATGTTAGAAAATTTATCGATGCTGTATGTATAACATTGTGCTTTAGTAAGTTATTAATTAATAGAACAATAAATGTATTTATTATCAGTGAAACTGATCTCAGTGCATTGTGACTTCTTTATAATATTTATGAATATGAGTACCATTAATGAGTGATGAAGGAAGAATTTCTTTTATAGAATAAAAGAGATTTGATCTTGGAAGGATTAAAAGAAAGATGAGGTATATCTATTAATTATTAATTTATTAATTATTAATTTTTAAATATCAACCTATATGGTTGTTACATTCATTTTGATTCTATATATTAGAGTTGGTTTTTATATCAGTGTTAGCATTAGAAAGACAAATGGTTTATTTTTTGCTTATTGCGCTATTTGCATATTGCATATTCAGAAGGTAAACGTTTTCGTCAGAAGCAAAGATGTGTGTCGATGTATGTTTATGTTGGATGCCATAAAATGCGATAGGACAAGAGAGTGAATAAAGCTTCTTAGTTATACAATAGAGAAGGATCGCCAAGGTGGACCCTTAAAGGCATTTAAAGCTCTCCCGGCAGGTAATCTATTGTCTGTAGGACAATATTTAAGGGGGGGCTAAGGTTAATTAGTACACAAATAAGGCATGTTTTTGTGAATTATTTATGACGACACAGTTAAAATCTCTTTATTAAAACCAATAGTGCATTAAAGTATGGCATTCGAAGAATATTGTATAAAATTTTCACGGAGAAATATTACAAAATACGGCAATGGCAGCAATTATTCGGACGTGACAGAAATTCCTCGGGGTAACTTTCGACCGGTCAGATCGCTAGAATTAGCTACCTTAACAATCGGAAGTATCCGTGTTTGCGACACGTTCGACTATTGAGAACACAATGGAAATGGAAAATTAGAGGCATTGTTAACATTACTAGAACCGTCCTAAGTGCTAATATCTCGACTCAGAGATAATATCTAGTTTCTGAAAGCTGGTGTCATAAATCATAATTGTCTTCATAAATTTTCTATTTTCTATAGTTTATTTGATTGATTTATTTAATGTTGCTTAATTGTATACTGTTAAAATGAATGAAGCTATGGATTATATGGAAAATAAATAAAGTTTGTAAATAAAAGAGTCCTGAAGGATACAGTTTATCCCTACATTTTATACCACCCGTTTAACGTATTTGCGTAGTTAATCTGTGCTTGCATTTACGAGCATTAGGACAATATAATTTGGGTTCGTGAATTTGGCTGCATGCCAATATGGAGGGTAGCGTAATGTCGACGTAAACTCATGCCATAAATCCGAACAATAATCTTCTTCAACGAATGGTCATGGGAATTTATCCGTTATATGATTACTTTTATTCAACGAGACATTAGCAATTTGCAATGTTTAATAAATTTTACCATTTTTTATTAACGTAGATTATTATATAAAAATTGAGTTTAGAAAAATGAAAATATTTCAAGTAATTGAGTTAAGTTTCAAGTAATTGAGTATGAAAAATATATTTGAATTAGAATAATTTAATACTTTTTTCTACAATAGATATAAATGAAGTACATATTATGCTTATACTAGATACACGATAAAAAGTATAATTTATGTATTTCTAAATATCCTTGTTTGAAATGTTGTCCGTCGCAATAAACTTGTTGCAATATTTTTTTCTAATAATATTTTAATATATTTCACAAATAGTAATTAAAATGCACAATATTGTATGTAAAATACGTATAAATTATTTTACATTGTTCGTTGTATATGATTTCCAACATTCTGCTTCCAATCTAAATGTAAACAAATTTACTAGAGAGGATTAGCATTGGAGTAACTAATATAACGAAGCATGTCTAAAAAAATAAAAAATATATTCATTTAAATACATATAAAACAGTAGCAAAGGAATATATTATAGAAATACAAAAAAATGTAATTAAACATATGTCGGAGATGAAAGAACACCGGAGCCTTTGGAATTTTGGATAATCCCGCAATCAATTGTAATCTAGAGTCTACCATAGCTGTAATTAAACAATTGTAGTTATTCAATTCGATTGTAGTTGTTCGAGACTTGTGATAGTGAGCTTGACCCTATTCTTCGAGTAAGATGATTGCCAGATGTCGATGCGTTTCCGCAGTACATGTGCAGCTTTCCCTCGAGAGCGGCTAGCATCTTTTTCTAATCACCGATATGGAGATTGACCAATTGGCAGCAACGTCAATTTCCCTCACCTTCCGAACGAAGGCTTTCCTCCACGAATCCGAGGATCTCGTGTCCTTAGACACACCCCATATAGTTTTCCTCTGTGGCATCATCGGCACGGAAAGTCGCTCCCTCTTGCGATCTCATCCACGAAAAGAGTAACGCCTTACGATCACTAAATATTAAGCGTTTTATTAACAAAGAGTGAGACTTAGATTTTGTGAGCACGTACATCTATCATCCCGCTGACCGCGGATTCGTTATCGAACCTAAGGCCATTGTCACTAGTGTAGCGAGCGCCTAATCGCCGTGGTTGATTGTCAAGTCTGTGGTATCCATACTTGTGTTAATAAACCGTACCTTTGTTATACCATAACGATGGCTAATTTCAATAAAGATTCATCGAACACCCACAACCCTATCCACAACGCTACACCGACACATGCATTAGGTTGTCCGAAAAGTTTCTTTCGTTTGATAAAGTGATCATAGATGAACAACAATTTCTGTTTTATATTATTTTATAAAGCAAGGGAATACTGCAAAGAAGATGGAGAAAAAAGATGCAGACTATGTAGAAGGAAAGAAGAAGACCTGAGACATGTAATAGAAGAATGCGAAATAACGGGAGGAACAAAGGACATAGGAAAAACGGTAAATGAGATTAGAGAAGGTTTAACAGAACTGAAAGCAATAATAGAGAAGAGAAGGGCATACGACAGGAAGGAAGCACAGCAAGAAGGCTAAAGCCCAAAGTTGCAATAGTTTTTAGTCATTAGTTGTTAATTTGTAGTTTCTCGTTTTAGTTTTTAGAGATAGAATAATTAAGGGAGTGCAATAGAATAGAGTGGACAAGAAGGGAGGTAGACATATAAGAAGAGAAATGGACATAAGAGATGTAAAACCGAAAGTTCGTCCAAAGCCGAAAGGCACGGACTAAGCAATAATAAATAAAAATATTATTTTATTGAATTAGGTATGATCCATTTCGTTCTATTCCTATTATTATGTTCGTGCACAATTCAATAAACTAATATAAAACAAAAAACATTGTGCGACTATTATTCCCTTATAAAACGAAAGCATAAAACGTAATAAAATATGCATGGTATTCCATTCCCACCATATTTAATATTTATCCTTAAGTAAAGATAAAAGTTCATTAAATATGCAAAAAGAAGAAGAAGAAAAAAAATGAGGACCTAAGAGTTTCTCTTTATGTCCTCTATTTGTCGAGCAAGCAGGGTGCAGCGTCAAAGATAGAAGCATCACGTAGAGGTCCCGCTGTGAAATTCAATATCCATATCCAAACTCTGGAAGGTGCAACAGGGGACCAATTCTGGATGACAGCCCTCACGATTTCGCGATGGGACAGCATAACGCCAATTCACCGATGCCATGTTCTTGCTTCAAAATGTCTACTCGTTTCTGCGTAGCCTCTCTTCGAAATAATCTGCTCGCAAAAACCAAAGCTAAACAAGCGACGGATTAGACGCTAGTCGAAACGTGTCAACGAGTGACATTTGATTTTATCTTAATGCGCCTGTTTAGGACATAAAATGTGGAAAAAATGGAAAAAAATTATTTTTTTTTAAGGGGGGTAAGGTTAATTCATACAAAAAAAGGCATGTTTTTGTGAATTATTTGTGACGACACAGTTAAAAATCTCTTTATTAAAACCAATAGTACATTAAAGTATGACATTCGAAGAATATTGTATAAAATTTTCACGGAAAAATATTAAAAAATACGGCAATGGCAGCAATTATTAGGACGTGTATCGGAAAAAGGTATAATTGCCGTGCCCCTCATAACTTGGTGCTGGATCATCCGAAATCAAAAAAACAAAGTTCATTCGTTAGGTAATAGTTTTCTCCAGGTAACGCTAGGAGAGTTTTTCGAAATTTCAATTTTTCACTTTTTTGGAACACTTTGAAGGGAAAATTAGCCGCAAATTTTCGCAAAATCGGCTAACTCAGTATTCCAAAAAAGTGAAAAATTGAAATTTTGAAAAACCCTCCTAGCGTTACCCGGGCAAAACTGTTACCTACCTGATTTTTTTATTTCAGATGATCCAGCACCAAGTTATGAGCAATTCTACTTTTTTTAATATTGTTTGGAATATACATATATGTTTCGTGGCATAGGTTATGTTTCGCTAGATTTTATTGATGTGTTAACTAGTTTTAATATTGTATATTTTAATATTTAATTAATAATGTAAAACACACATATATATATATTTTCACGACGTAATCTTCCAATGGGATAAACAATGCATTTTTAAATTTTTTTTATTTATTTATTAGAATATTGATCTCATACATACATATATAACTTGTAATGTGATAATAAAAATTTTTTATTAGAATGTTAACTATGTATAATTACTTGGTTTGTTAACAGGTTTATTTAGTTATTTTATTTATCCATTTATTTTTTGTTATTTAATAAAATATAACATGTATTCTTGTCCCTTTTCCTAATTATTTCCTTGTTGTTATTTTATTTCGGATTCATCAGGTGAGTTCGCAGTTCACTCAGTTTATTAATTGTTTTATAATTTCTCCTTTTCTTGTTGATTAATTAAAATGTGTCTTCCATTTATTCTCTTTTGCTATTATGTGGTATATAATTATTTTAACTTCTAGATTTTACCTGTTCCTTCGATTTACTAGTTGGTTTTATTTAATAGTTTGTTTTGCATTTGCGTATTCCATCTTCGTTAATTAATTGTAGTATATTTTCCTGTCGTCGGATATAATTGTTCTTGTTCCAGATTGATTCGCACCTCGCTCGGGTTGTTAGTTGGTATAGGTTATGTTATATTTTTCATATTTATTACTTCGTTAGAGTATTTATTTCTATTTTATCATTTACCCTCGTATGTTAGTTTTCTATATATAACTACGTTTAATTAGTCTTTTATCAAGGAATTTCCATTTTCGTTATACCGTGCGTTTGTTTTGGAGTGTTCGAACTGTCACTCGCGTTGTTTGTATATTGCAATTTTCTATTTTTCGTTACGGCACGCGCGGAGCGCGGGACGTGACACCAGACTGGGAATTCAATCCAATAGTTACCAAAAAACGAAGGTACAAAGATTTGTTTTCCTACAGCCAAGAAGGTGCTTACAAAGGCACTTCCAGACTGGGAATTCAATCTAATAGTTACCAAAAAACGAAGGTACAAAGATTTGTTTTCCTACAGCCAAGAAGGTGCTTACAGAGGCACTTCCAGACTGGGAATTCAATCTGTTTTCCTACAGCCAAGAAGGTGCTTACAGAGGCACTTCCAGCCTGGGAATTCAATCTAGTAGTTACCAAAAGACACGACAGACGAACAATACCTATCACACACTAACACTCCTAGCTTAAAGAAAATAATAATAATAATAATAATAAAAAAAATCTTCGAAATAGTCCTTAGACTATTTCTGGTGGCAGCAACTACCGTATTAATCAGAAATCTAAATTAATATTTCATACGCAATCATATCATTTCAATATTTCCCTTCCGATTAAATTCAACTCAAACGGAAAATAAATTTAATAAACTTTAAATTTAAAATTTGATCGATTTAAACAAATAAATACGTAACAGAGATTAATTTTTGGTGGCAGCGGTGGGATATGCTCCACAGAGGATTAAAATTGTCACGCTTGTCAATAAAATATATATTTAAGAAATAATGACGACTAAATTGGAATCGTTGGACGAAGAAATGGTTTTGACATTGTCGGAAAAACTTAAAACATGGGATGCGCTCCACGGAGGATTAAAGTTGGTTTAGACGGTGGGATAGGTTCCACGGAGGATTAAAGTTGTTACGATTATCGATAAAATATATACCTAAGAAATAATGGCGACTAAATTAGAATCATTGGACAAAGACATGATCTTGATGTTATCGGAAAAACTTAAAGCATGGGATGCGAATTTTCGCGACATGAGTACAAAAATGAATAAATTACAAGACGATGTGCGTTCACTGAAAACAAAAAAAGAAATCAAGACACCCGTATCATCGCCGATAATTTCCCAAGCGACAATACCGACAGAAGTTAATCCCCAACCAATTAAGTTAAAAGATGCAATAGAGACAGTACCGGTGTTCGACGGACATCGACCCTCGGTATTTCGATTTTTAAGAGCATGCGAGCGCGCACGAAACATGGTTCCTAGGCATCAAGAATCTCAGTTAGTAAAATTATTAACGAATAAGCTTCGCGGACACGCGTTTCTCGCCGTAGAAGACACAGAAGTAATAAGTTTAAACGATTTCGGGAATAAATTAAAAGATATGTTCGGTCCGGGAAAAACGGTTAACGAATATAAAGGGGAATTAGCTACAGTATTTCAACGACCGGGAGAAGATATTTTGGACTACATAGATCGCGTCAAAGATCTCAGACTGGCGATAATGAACGGGGAAAGATACGAGTACGGCACCGTATTTCAAGATAGGATAGATCGAGACACGAGGGAAGCTTTCGTTAAGGGGCTCCCAAACGAGGTGTATTTACGAGTAAAGATAGCAGGATACCAATCCTTGGACTGGACGATGCGTACCGCCAAGCCGTGAAAGCAACACGAGAATTAAAACAAGCGAACAATAGAATTCGATACCAACATCCGACACCTTCGAATAATTATAACCGAAACAACGCTCATCCACCATACAATAATATCTACATCGGAAACAACCGCCAGGACTGGAGATTTGTACCGCCGTCGTGGAAACATCTAAACAACTCGGGAATAGAAGAAGATGTCAGGAAAGAAGCAAGAGCAATAACCTGGGAAGAAATATGCATAAATAAATACCTCGATAGAGATCTAAATCAAAAGAGAGATGCTGATCATTTCAACCAATCAACTTTTCAATGCAAACACCATTCCGTTGCTGTGATAAGGGATAATGTCACGTTAAACAATGAAGCAGAAACTAGGAAATTGAACGACGAGACGATAGGCAACGCTTATCCACTGCCTAATATCACGGAGATATTGGACCCGCTGGGAAGTGCGAAGTGCCTCTCCACGTTCGACTTGGCAAAGATACAAAAGCAAGACTCCACGAATTTCGTGAATGACTCAACCATAATAGGAAAAGAGATAGCGAATGTATCTCACTCAAAAACTTCTATAAAACCATCAGAAGGTAACTTTATCGAACTCAAAGCCAAATCATTAAATTGCAAGGAAGATCACACTATGGAGAATAAATATATAGCTATCCCTAAATCCAAAACAGAATCTATAAGCAAAAAGGTTTGTAATAAAAATTCAAAGAATAATTCTAAATCTACCGAAAATATTCCTAAACGTTCCATACAAATAAATAATAATTTAATTATAATAAGCACTTCCAGTGAAACTATTCATCCTGAAAAGGTAGAGAAAAATCAAGGTGTTGTGAATAAAGTAAATAAAGAAGAAAAAAGGGTAATTAAGGAAAAGGATTCTAAACATTTTCAAGCTGAAGAAACGCAAGTTCAACGAGCTCGAAGAAATCAAAAGGGAGAAAAGAGGGAATCGCCAGTCATTGGATTATAATTGGATTAAAAATACTTCATTGGTTACTACATCTAGTATTTGACGTAGGTAACATAGTAGGTAGTGCTAATCTTATGATTCCCCCAGGAAAATATAGATGGTATCACACTATACTATATACAAAATATTTTTGGGTTAATATGGCTGCGGCATTTTCAAAAATTTGTATTTTGAATGCTATTGGCAAGCAATTGGATAATTGGATCGGTGTCAGTAAATTTGCGTCTTGGCGCAAAATGAAAACTAAAATGAAGAAAAGGAAGGAAGTAGTAATTGGATACATGGAAGTCCTGAAGCCAATATTACAAAGTTTAGTAGCTTGTAAAGGAAACGATATATAAACCCAAACGATTCCCCAAATACTCCAACTGCACGAATAGTCTCCCCAGATTTTAAAACTAAAACAAATTTACTTTTAGACTCCGGATCAGAAATCAATATCATCAAGAAACCTGCCTTACCCGATTCAGCAATCATCAACGAGCAAGAATCAATTGAAGTTCGAGGAATTACGGCAACGAGCCTGGTCACCCTAGGGCAGACAATAATACAGGTTGCGGGCCATTCAGTTACTTTTCATGTAGTTGATGAATCATTGCTGATCGATCAAGACGGAATCTTAGGATCCGAATTTTTGCAAGATGCAAAGCTCGTCTGCATTACGAGCAAAAATATTAAATGGGAAGTATTTACATCCCGTTCGATACAATAATTGTGCCGAAACGAAGTTCGGTACCATGTACAATAAATATTGCAAATCCGGAGGCAAACGAGGGATTTATTCCCAAAATCGAACCGATTAAGGGAGTCTATTTCGGAAACGCGGTTGTGAGAAACCATAAGGGACGGGGTTATCTAAAAGTAATTAATACCACATTGAGGGATTACGAATTTACCATACCTACAATGGTAATTAAAGAATTTATAATTCCCACTTCGCTCTCTCAAACTACGTGCAACAATATTTCAGTATCTAAAGAAACAAGGTTCGACAAAATAACGGAATTGTTGCGACTGGAACATTTAAACATAAAAGAAAGAAGAAACGTTGAAGCACCGATACAGAAAAATCAAGACAGATTTCATCTTCCAAGCGAGACGCTGGAGGGTACAGATATATTGAAAAACGCACCAGCACGTTCCAACGATTGATGAATTCGATATTATTAGGATTACAAGGAATATCAATCACACCGACCAGTACAGTAAACCAAATACCAACAGCCACTACATCCACTCCGACCGAGTTCAGGGATGCGATCAGTCAAATTTCCGAAGGAAATTTGAACCCCAAGAGGGAGGGTGTCACGTCCCGCGCTACGCACGTGCCGTAACGAAAAAACGGAAAACCGCAATATACAAATAACGCGAGCGACAATTCGAATATTAAAAACAAACGAACGATACAACGAAATGGTAATTTTTAATAAAAGATTAATTAAGTGTTGTCATATATAGAGAATTAGTATACGAGGGCAAATAAGAGATAATAAAGTTAAAATAGGTACTCTAACGAAATAGTAAATATAGAGTACAACATAACCTATAATTTCATAATTCGACTAAGGATAAACTATGAAGAACCAATTAACCAAAAGTGACTCGCAAATTAATTAATAAATCACGACATAATACTATATTCAATCAAGATAACCTACAATTTGACAATTTAATCAAATCTCGTAATAACTTCATGAATAATTCAAAGGAAAGGAAAAAGGAATGGAACGATAGGAATACACACCTTTATAACAAACAGGAAATATCAAGCAATTTAATATACAGCAAATATGGACATACAAAACCACAATAAACAAAATATATCTTATATACAACTAGATATAAAATATATAAAACACCTAGGCATATTAACACACTTCAATAAACCAGGTACTATTGTCAGAATCCACACACGAAACGTCAAGATTAAAGTAAAAGGGATTCCACGAACAATACACTCGAACAAGTTAAAACTAACAGAATCGAAACAGACCACAAGAACGATTTCAAGAGACAACGTAGTACGGTAGTATATGGAACAACACTGCTTGTCGAATACTGCAGATAGTGGTAACCTAAAAGGAAAAAGGAAAATTACTATGCGTGCTCTAACTATTACTTAAATATAAAATGTGTAATTCAATAAAATAATTACAAAACAGAGGAAGTGGAAAATACCTCGTGAACAATTACTCATCGTAGAAGGAAGTGTATATGCGAAGACAGGTTATTTGTCCATATCCGTAGAACACAAGGTATGACAGCTAACTGAAACAAATGGAAGAATTAACTTCAATTGTTTCAATACAAAACATAATATTACTAAATGTCTATAACAATATTGTGCCTAAGGAAGTGTGACAGTGCTTATCGAATCATGCAGATAGTAGAAACGTAAAAGAAAAAGGAAAATTATTATGTGTGTGTTCTAACCATCATTTAAATACGCAACATGTTAATTCAATAAAATAATTAAAAGCAGTGAAAGTTAAAAGCACGTAGTGCACAATTAATCATCGTAGAAGTAAAAAGTACATGCAGGAATTTCGCAGAAACAAGTTGTGGACCCACTCCGTAGAACATAGTATACGACTGTCAGCAGAAACGAATAAATAAACTAACCTCAATTGCCTTAATATATATGGAAGAAAATAATACTATTAAAAATTTACAATTATATTTCAATTAAACTAAACGAAGCACAACAATCAATAATTGATGCTCGACAACAAACTTACAGTTCGCTAATGGAAAATAAAACCGAAAAAATCAAGAAAGTTAGTGACATTATAATGAAATAACTCAGCGTTGACATAGCGGTCTTTAATAAGAAGAAATAAAATTAATTAATAAGCGCAGGAAGAGTTAAGAAATAACTAGGATAGGTTAAGTCAGTGACAACGATAATTTACTATTCACATTGAAGAAATTTATACAAGGGTCAACACAGTTATGAGAAACCAACTACCAAATTGGAGTAAACGTGTACGAAGAATCGAAGTTGATATTACTGGAATGATCAAGAAGACGTGAGAAAATTGGAAAGTCAAAAATTAGTGACATAACAAACGATTCAACACCGACCGAATGGTCTTAGCAAACAAGAAAAGGTACTTTATAAGTTAACGAGATTTGTATGCAACCAATCATCGTAGAAGAAAGTGTGCATGCAGGAACTCCACGAGAATTGGCTACGGATCCAACTTTGCAAAACATAATATACGACGGTATGAAGATATCGAAAGTAATAAATACCGACGTAACCAATCATAACCTAAAAAGGAGAAGAATGTTGTAAACCATATTGGAATAGAAATTGATAATAATAAGAAGCTCGTTACTCACATCGGAAGATATACATTAAAACCGACGCAGTTACAAGAAGCCTACTACCAAACTTAAGTGAATACTTACGGAATACTGAACCAGATACTACTGAAACAGTCAAGGCAGCAACAAGAAACTGGAAAACCAAGGAAATATTCTGACATTATAACAAAACAATTCGATGTTAGCGAAGCGGTCTTAGCAAACAAGATAGTGGACGGACTATTTTACTATACAGATATTTACAAAATACAGTGTTTTATATATATTTATATATATACTTACAATTCTAGGATAAGTAAAAGTAGTCTTGACAAGTGTTAGACATGTAACGAAGAATCAGAAGATACCAAACGCATACCATGTAACCGTTCCAAGTAAAGGACACAGCGATGAAGGATTAGAATTGTAGAACCTATAAACAATAAAGATTTTAACTAGCAATGTATAAGATTAGCTCCTAAATTCTATGTAAAGGCGGCAAATTACACGCACAAGGTAACGACAACTTCATAACAAAGAAACAGAAAATAGCCAATAATATAGGAATAGGTTATGAATTAATCAAAACTGATTAACTGAGTATCAACGACAAACGCGATTAAGATAAAAAATTATTATATTGTACTAAGTTAATATAGCATAATTGTATTAAGTCTAGCGTAGAGAAATAAGGTTATTTTACGCAGTAGAACTGGTAATAACAAACTATGCACATATTACTATCAAATTAATTAAGCGAACACTCTACAAAAATAAACCACTCGTAACACAACAATAAAACAGTGCTATTGATAAATTATAAAATTTAACAATAACACGAGCCACATGCTATTATATTAAAATAACACACTATGCACATATTAGTATTAAATTAATTAAGCGAACACTCTATAAAAATAAACCACTCGAAACACAACAATAAAATAGTGCTATTGATAAATTATAAAAATTAACAATAACACAATCCACATGTTATTATATTAAAGTAACACATAGTATATATACACATTATAATGATTACACAAACAATACTATTGTCATTTAAAAATTCTAACTGCGCTAAAATAAAGGAAAATAAGCGACGGACGAATAATTGTTTCAGTATTAAACAAATTAAGGACGCGTCACTACACTTTTACTAGAGACACTCACGAGCGGCCATCTTGGACTGTTATGATAGCTCTTACACGTGCGCATCGGCATACATGCAATAATTACGCACATTAAATAAATGCAAAATAATATTATTCCCACTGCAATTATACGTCAACTATTAAAATAAAGTCATAAATAATTAACGGATAAATAATAGATTTCACATTAATAAAATGTTACTATATACTACGAACATTCACAGGCGGCCATTTTGGATAATCAACACGTGCATATAGTAACCTTTATGCGTTACAAAATAAATCATATTTTAAATAAATGATTATAAAAATGAAAGATCGTAACAAAGAAAGAACAAATAATGATCAATACAACGTAACGCAAGAATACTGGAAATTGATAGAAACCAGCCGTGAGAAACAAACCATGAAATAATATATTAAGCTTACTATTATAAAAAAAAAAATGATATTTTATTGAAAGAAACAGGAAATAACGCATAAGAAGACTCGGCAAATACTAAGTTGCCACGCGCCTTGAACGATTCACTGGCAAAAGCAAAGAAGTTACCAGATACATCGCAGATGCAACTTCAGCAAGGACAAGTTGGCACGCGCCTGCCACGTTCCACTGGCATCAGTAAGGAAGTTCTGGGAAACATCGCAGACGCAACATTAGCAAAATACGAGCTACTACGATACCTACATTTTATCACGCACCTTGCATGTCCCTAATACTCAACGAAATACGAGAAATTAAGAAGACGAAACTTCAGCAGCATTTATGTGTCTCTAGGATACGAGAAATTAGGAATAGCGTAAATAAGATAATCAAGAAGACAAAACTTCAGTACAATCCGCGAAAGTAGACAGTTACAAAATTCCTAATTTGTCACGTAGCAATGCTGTGACTCCCATAGAGATGATCCATCACGTGACAATTAGGATATTATAAATAAGCGGGAATAACATAGAGTAGAAGAGTCCTTATTTAAAATTCAGACCATTCATCGCTTCTTGCTGAGGTGACTTTTATCTTTTCGATTCTTTCTTGTTTTTGTCATCTGATATGATCAAGGTGAAATGAACATCACTCTCTGTGTGCGACTTGTACGATTTCGCAAGCCTTGCCCAAAGACGGGCGATATTTGCCAACGATGGGAGGAGGATTGCGAAAATCGATAAGTGTTTTCGATAATTGAAAACACCGTTAACACAGGTTTAACACAGCGAATAATCAGTTAGATTTAACAATTTAGAAAATATAAGTCGTTCTTGGCAACTAGTGGAGTCGTAAGCGAAAAATGATTATTTTAATTGGCAACTGGGTTCACTGTGGATAATCAGTGTGGCTTCGTAGGCCTCGTCCAAGGATAAGCAATCTGCTAACGATGGGAAGAGGATAACGAAAACCATAGATGTTCTCTGCGTTGAAAACACCGTAATCACTGGTTGATACAGCGAAAAATTATAAACGAAATTAGATCGAAAGTTGATAAAGTTGTTTTATTACAGACAATTTATTAAATCTTGGCCAAGAACGCTTATTTCAATTTTGTAACTATATTCTCTCTGTGAACAATCCGTGTGGCCTCGTAGGCCTCGCCCAAGGATGAGCAATCTGCTAACGATGGGAGAAGGAAAACGAAAACCATAGATGTTTCCAGTGTTTGGAAAACACCGTAATCACAGATTGATACAGAGAATAATTATCGTAAATTCAAGACGTTCGGATAAAATCTATATGAATTGTGTACTTGATAGTTTTATCTATCAACAATAGCTGCCGACGGGTACTTTTGTTCGGAGACAATTTTTGTTCGACTGCAAGTTAAAAGAGAAGAGGATATACAATTTCAAATTTCCTACCTTAATTAGATGTGAAGTCGATCAGTGATGAGTACAGCTTGGTGATGAGTCGAATTTTGACAATTAACTTTGATTCCGCAGATGAAGTGACGATACGAATGTTTAATTCGAATGATGGTGAACGTTCGGAAATTTTTAAAACCAAACACTATCGATACTCAGGTTCGACGGACCGAGTCGCAACGCGAACACTTTGATTTTCGAATAGTTATTCGACGCTTGGATTTTTCGAACTTAATTAGCTTTACACAATTTTAACGGACAGAATGATAACGTGCACGGCTAGTACTAACTTTATACTCGATTTTGACTGAGAGTCGACGTAGACGTACCGACTTTCGGATGAACAAAGAACGCCGTTCTGGTTACTACCCGTTATTTGTATTTTCTTAATTGTCACGTGATAGATTATCGTAATATCTTTGCCTGACAAATTAGGAATATTATAACTGCTTACTTTCGTGGATTGTGCTGAAATTTCGTCTTCTTGGTTGTCTCATATTTTTGGGACACGTGGAGTCTGCTGAAGTATCGTCTTCTTGATTGTCTTATGTTTCGTTTGGTGTTAGTGACATGCGGTGTGCGTGATAAAATGTAGATACCGTAGTAGCTCATATTTTGTTGATGTTGCGTCTGAGGTCCTTCCCTACTGATGCCAGTGGAACGCGCGTGGCAGCTTGTCTTTGCTGAGGTTGCATTTGTGATGTGTCTAGTAATTTCTTTGCTGGTGTGAATGGAACGTACAAGGCACGTGGCAACTTAGTGTTTTGCCGAGTCTTTGCACGTGTGGGACGCTGTACTATCTTCCCCAAAAGACCATTAAAAATAACACGTCACTTCATAAGGGATGGTGTGAAGTGGCAATTCGTAACAGTTGTTAATTGTTTGGCGAGTTCGTTTTACTTGGCGAGTTTAATTTGCTTAGTGAGTTTTTAGGTTAGTTAGGTTAGGTCAGGGTGGTACTTGCCTGGACATACTCTCATGGTGTTTAGATAGGTTTCGTGAGATGTATCCGAATGCTCCGTGTGTGACTTCTGAGTTTATTTAATAACAGTGCTTTATATGCCTACGTGTATTTTGAACAGATGTTGTTTTATTAGAGTGATTTTATTTATATGTAATTTTTTTTATAAGGTGTATTTTATTTGTTATTTTCCTCCCTTGCATTGGAGCGTTGTGAGTAGTGTCGACTCTGGATGGTGGTTTGTGCTTCTTGATTGTTACTTTGGTAAATTATAGTTACGTAGATTTTGATTTTTATTTCCATTGCCTCCGCTGTTTAGTTTGATTTACTGTTGTAGGTTTCGGTGATTTTGGTATTAGCGTTGGATAATGGATTGGAGGCATCGTCGTCAGAGATTCCCACGCGGACTGTCCTAGTGTGTATCCTATTTGTTTTCTTGTATTTAATTTAATTTTTTCCTTTTTGGTTTATCTTTATTCGCTGCATATGGTGTTTCAGTGCAAGAAGAAGAAGAAGTGTTGTCAAGAATCCGTGAGTGGCCCCAGAAGACGCAGTCATCGTGTGTGAGCAGGAACGAAGAGTCGAGTTTACTGAGGGTGGCGTGTAACATTTGTGTTGTGTTTTCTTGTGTACAATATGTATTTATATATGTCGGGTTTACATTAGAATTAGGATTAGGGGCGTGAAACGAATCTTCGTTTGGGTTACACGTTGTCATCATGCAATAGAGAAGACATTGACTAGTGCAAATACGATTATTATAGAACCGGACAAGTAACCGTGGTAGTTAGGTACTCGAGAAACTAATGACAATGATCCTAAGTTCAATAACGAATCCGCGGCCGACGGGATGATAGATGAACGTACTCACAAAATTTAAGTCGGACGCGTAATATTCACTGGTCGTAAAGGGTTACTCCTTTCATCGATGAGATCGCGAGCGAGGATGCCTTTCCCGTCCCGATGATGCCACAGAGGAAAACTATAATGGGGTGTGTCTAAGGACACGAGATCATCGGATTCGTCGAGAAAAGCCTTCGTTCAGAAAGTAAGGGAAATTGGCGTTCCTGCTAATTGGTCAATCTCCATATCGGTTGTTAGAAAAGGATGCTAGCCGCCCTCGAGGGAAAGTTGCTAGTGGGAGACGCCGCTCGTTGAAAAATATGTCTCCCCTATCTTCCCGTAGTTGGGACAAAGACTGTTTGTCTGTTTGAAGGACTTTAGTTAACTAAACCTTAAGATTTATAACGGGCCCTCGGGCTAGCCGAACATGTACTGCGGAGACGCATCGACATCTGGCAATCATCTTACTCGAAGAATAGGGTCTGCACGTGGCGAGCCACGGGACAGAAACCGTTGGAATGTTTACTGTCGCGTGTCGCCACAAATATTTCTTTTAAGGAGAGCTATAGAATTACTTCATACCTCTGTCAGGCAAAGCGTTCATCCCGTGACCGCGGCTACGTTCGGCGACTGACTGTCGCCTCGAACCCAAGCTCATTATCACAATTCTCGAATAATTACAATCGGGTTGAATAACTACAATTGTTCAATTACAGCTATAGTAGACTCTAGGTTACAATGTTGCGGGATTATCCAAAATTCCAAAGCTCCGGTGTTCTTTCATCTCCGACATATATATATATATTATAATATATATATATTATATATATATTATATATATTATATATATTATATATATATTATATATATATATGTCGGATCACGATTCGAATTTTGGGCGCGCGACGACTCTTCATGTGGACTAGCCATCGTTTCACAAAGCCGAGATTTTATTTACACGTATATACAGGTCTATCACTAAGCTTAACAAATAATAAGTACAACTAATAATAAGTCTAACAAACACTAAGCCTAATGAATAATACGATCTACGAATAATTAAATTAAATAATACTATTAGCAATGTTTGAGTTCAAACGAATCCACGGTCACCGGGATAACTCCTTAGTAAGCGAAACTAACTTAGACGCAAATGCGATCGTCGAAAATGCTCGATGTATCACTCTCCAAGGCAATCGCAAGAATGCCAGCCTCGTGGAGATTTTTCTCCCTGTACGATTGCATTTTGTTTTCTATACCCGTTTGGAAGCATCGAGAAGGTTCCAAACGCCGTTGCTAGGCACATTCGTTGGAAGCATAGAGAAAGTTCCAAACGCCGTTGCTAGGCAGTTTCTGCCTGGAGTTTTGATTACTAATACAATGTATGTCCCATTGCATCGGCACCTCCGAGGCAACATCACACATGGCTCGGCCCGCTCTCGAGGCCGCATGCCGCCACAACCACATTTCTCGGAAAACACATACAACCACTCCAGACCTCCGTTAGATAAAACATCCATCCCGTGACCGTGGCTACGTTCAGCGACCGATTGTCACCTCGAACCCAATCTCGCTTATTACAAATCTTAAGCAATTACAACTATAATAAAATCTAGGCTAAGGTACTAGAGGATGTTCCCAAAATTTCCAAGGAAAGGCTTCGGCTTTCCTTTCATCTCCGACATATATATATATATTTAAGCAATTGTCATTTGTAATTGTTTGATATTTGTGAAAGCGAAAGTGGGTTCGAGGTGACAACTGGTCGCCGAACGTAGCCACGGTCACGGGATAAATGTTTTGCCTGACGAAGGTGTGGATCGGTTGTATTGTTCTCCCTAGAAATCACATAGAATTGTACTTTAGAGATGTCGACATAATGGGACACACGTTGTATTAGGAATCAATCTCCAGACAGAAACTGCCTAGCAACGGCGTTTGGATCTTTCTCGATGTTTCCAAAGAGTATACAACAAACTTTTGACAGAAATTGTCTAGCAACAACGATTGGAACCTTCTCGATGCCTCCAGCGAGCATATAACAAACAAATGCAGTCGTATAGCGAAAAAGATTTTCATCAGATATTCATTCGTGTGATCGCCTTGGAAAGTGATACATCGAGCAATTTACCGAGTGTCTCAGCAATCGTATTTTTGTGTTTAAAATTATTCTACGCATAGTAAAGAGTTATCCCGTTGACCGTGGATTCGTTTGAACCCCGGAACATTGTTAATAGCGTTAATTAAATTCATTATTCGTAAAACCTATCAATCGTTAGTCTCATTATTCGCTAAATTTATTATTCGTAAGACATATTATTCGTTCCTCTTATTGTTCGTTAAACTTATTATTCTTTAATCTAATTATTAGTTAAACTTATCGTTTGTTAATCTTATCATTTATTAAACTCATTATTCATAATATTTTGTAAAATCTTGTTTATTCGCGTAAATATATTCTCTGTTTCGTAAAACAATGGCTAATTCAAACGAAGAATCATTACGCACCTTAAATCCTAATGATAACCCGACATCAGAAGTGGGATCAAGCCTATGTGTCACCTTGGAACAACTCATGAAAATCGTGGACCGGATAACTCAGCCTAAGAAGCAAAGACCGAGACTACTCGATACAAGACAGAACAATTCCTTTCGCGTTGTGGTGGCAAAGAGACAGCCGCCTCGGCGTTAATAAGGATATTCAGAGAACGACCGTCGGAGACCGAATCCCCAGGAGCCTACGCCGACATCTTCGCCAGGAAATTCACCGACGGAACCCGAAGCCAAACGATGCAAGCTATCGGGCCACCAGGATGCATAGCGAACAGCAGAAGGATACACGACGCCAGGAAAAAAACCGACCAGCCACATCGTCCAAGATGGTTTGCTTCAAGTGTCGTGCGGAGGGTAGTATCGCACCTGATTGTCCGCTACTGCAGAACAGAAAACCCGGCCTCAAGAACGAACGTCGAGTCGACTCCTGCGTGATGGAGTCTCTACCTGGTAGTTTAAGTCATCTGGGTGAGTCGTTCCCATTTTATTTAGATTCCGGAGCCGAATGCTCATTAATCAAAGAATCTGTAGCCTCGAAATTTTCTGGCAAACGAACGACTGATGTAGTAGTAATGCGAGGCATAGGGAATACTTGTGTTAACAGTACATCTCAGATCTTGTCCACTGTATGTATTGTGGCGGATCGGTATCAATAGGACGCAGATAGGTCGAGGCATCAACGCGGCGCAACACCTCCCGGGCGATCCGCTGGTACCAACCGCCAACACTAGAGGGCTACGACGACAACGAGTCTGTCTAACTCGCTAGCGGTCGAATATACGAGCGATTGATACAAATACCGCACCTAGCGAGACTCCCTCTACGTCTAAGGCAGGGACTACCGGGCATAGCCTTACTGACGAGTCCACCGGTAGTCCCGGGACGAAACGCACAACTCTCTTTCCATCCGCCACATTGGTGACCACCGACAACGAACACGCACCTTTGGAGAAGGAGTCAGGAAAGGAGCCAACCACCGACGACGAACACGCCAAGCAGGTGACCGGATACGAGACGACGACCAAGCCAGGAAGTGATGTAGCCATTGCAATAGTTCATGGGCATCACCTCCAGCAACACGTCAGAGAAAGAGACAACCATCTCGTCCCCACGACGATCAGCCTTCCATCATCGATGACGAGCCATTTCCTCTAACTTGTATCGCGCTATATAGCTTTGGGGTCACGCTATAGCGCTAGGGGGAGGCTGTGTGGCGGATCGGTATCAATGGGACGCAGACAGGTCGAGGCATCAACGCGGCGCAACACCTCCCGGGCGATCCGCTGGTACCAACCGCCAACACTAGAGGGCTACGACGACAACGAGTCTGTCTAACTCGCTAGCGGTCGAATATACGAGCGATTGATACAAATACCGCACCTAGCGAGACTCCCTCTACGTCTAAGGCAGGGACTACCGGGCATAGCCTTACTGACGAGTCCACCGGTAGTCCCGGGACGAAACGCACAACTCTCTTTTCATCCGCCACAGTATTAACGGTTTTACATTGGAGATAACTTTTCATGCCCTTGCTGATAACTACTTAAAATACGATATCATGATTGGTCGTGAAATTTTGAGCCAAGGTTTTGACGTGAATGTTACACGAAACAGTGTCGATATTTGTAAGACAAAAATGGTTAACGCTTGTAGCAGAGTCGCGGAAGATGCGGTCAACATTAACGAGATCGACACTGATGTAGTTGGTAACGATAAAGATCGATTGATTTCTGTTTTCGAAAAATTCAAAGAGTCATTTATTACGGGTTTCCCGCGGACTCGTGTAAATACGGGCCAATTAGAAATTCGTTTAATTGATCCCGACGTCACCGTGCAACGAAGTCCTTATAGACTCAGCGAGGAGGAGCAAAGAATAGTCCGAAAGAGGATAGGCGAACTGATCCGAGCAAAAATCATAAAGCCGAGTAGTTCACCATTCGCAAGCCCTATGTTACTTGTAAAAAAGAAGGACGGCTCGGATAGATTATGTGTAGACTTCCGAGCGTTAAATAAAAACACCGTCGCGGATCGGTACCCCCTTCCCCTCATAACTGACCAGATCGCGAGACTGAATAGGGCGAAATACTTTATAAGCCTGGACATGGTCAGCGGATTCCACCAAATCCCTATCCACCCGAATTCGACTGAATATACCGCGTTCGTTACTCCCGATGGTCAATACGAATACATGACGATGCCGTTTGGATTGAAGAATGCACCATCTGTTTTTCAGAGGGCCATTCTCAATGCCTTAGGTGACCTTGCTTATTCATACGTTGTCGTTTATTTGGATGACGTCTTAATTATCGCCGATACGATAAATCAGGGGTTAGAAAGATTAAACACCGTCCTAGATACCCTCGTAAACGCCGGATTCTCTTTTAACTTTTCTAAATGCTCCTTCTTGAAGACGTCAGTACTTTATCTGGGTTATGTGATTCATAACGGAGAAGTCCGTCCAAACCCAGGTAAAGTACAAGCCTTGAGCTCCTTACCCGCACCGACGACCGTCACACAGCTCCGGCAATTCATTGGTCTAGCTTCTTACTTTCGAAAATTTGTTCCTAAATTCTCACAGGTAATGAAATCTTTGTATGCACTCACTTCCGGTAGCAAGAACATAAATTGGACGGATAAACACGAAAAAATCAGGCAAAAAGTAATTTCTATTCTGACCAATGAGCCGGTGCTAATGATATTTGACCCCAATTATCCAATAGAACTACATACGGATGCTAGTTCAGAAGGATTTGGGGCTATCTTAATACATAAGGTCGAAGGTAAAAATAGAGTAGTCGAGTATTACAGCAAGCGGACTAGCCCTGCGGAATCTAGATACCATTCCTATGAGTTAGAAACGCTGGCAGTTGTAAACGCCATCAAGCATTTCCGTCACTATCTGCACGGTCGGGAATTTCTTGTTGTCACTGATTGTAATTCTCTGAAGGCATCCAGTAACAAGGTACATTTAAATGACAGGGTTTACAGATGGTGGGCTTACCTACAAACTTTTACCTTTGACATTATGTATCGGGAAGGCAAACGAATGGCCCATGTAGATTTCTCTTCGAGAAACCCCGTAGATCTGGATCATCGTACGATCAACAAAATTGTAGAGAAAGAAATCAATCTATCCGAAATCTCCGACGATTGGTTGCTAGCAGAACAACGTCGCGACCCACAAATCTCTGAGATCGTCCGTAAATTGCAAAACGAAGAGCTCGCGGAAGACATTGCGAATACGTACGAATTACGGTCCGGTACACTCCATCGTAAAATACAGAGAAAAGGCAGAACTCTTTGCTTGCCCATTGTCCCAAGGGGTTTCAGGTGGTCCGTCATTAACCATGTGCATCAGTCCATTATGCACTTAGGTTGGGATAAAACGCTTGAGAAACTATACGAGTATTACTGGTTCGAAGGAATGGCGAAATATGTTCGCAAATTCGTTGAAAACTGTCATGCTTGTCGAGTTTCGAAGGCTAGTTCAGGTAAAGTACAAGCTGAACTACATCCCATACCTAAGACCAGCATACCCTGGGATACGGTACACATGGATATAATGGGCAAATTAAGCGGTAAGAGCGGTAACTTTTACAAAATTTGTATACCTGTATCATACCCGTAAATTAGATTCCTTTAACACCATTACAGCACTTAAGTCCGCTATATTTTTATTCGGCAATCCCTGCCGAATTATTCTTCTGCAATAATGTACCTGTTTCTTTTTAATGATAAATCCACTTACGTACTGATAATTTATCGTCGTCAGTGAAATATGAAAGTGATTTCTTGACGTCTCGTATTGTAAACGTGTTTGTTTGCGCTACTGTTTCCATCTTATATTTCTTTTCTTCGTGTCTTTTTTTATACTATTTTTTCCTCATACTCTCTCTCTCTGATTCAGATTCTTTTTCTTCCGATTCCTCTATTTCCTTCTCCATGTGTCGTCTGTCTTCCTCGTACCTTTGCTTTCTTTCTACTGGTGCTTAAGGGGGGGCGGGTGAGGTATTAAATTTTTGTTTTGCATTTTCTTTTATTTTTTTAATTGAATGCATAATATCTTAAGAATATTGTGTCAAAATTTCCAGTCGATTGGAGCAAAATTGACACATGTCGGATTTTATTACCTACCCGACCCGAGCGCCCTATTGTTACCTGGCAGACGTCTTTCTCTCTATATAATACCTGTAGTATCGTGGACGAAAGGCCTAAGAAATATCGGGCGAACTATGAACAACGTCGCGAGAGCCGAGGCGCCGTCGGGCCCATCAATGTGTCATCGGTCTTTTCAAGTGCATAGTTTCGTGGAAAAGACCTACGTGACCCTGTCCACGAGCGTCTGCAGAACACGTGTGCGGTGGGCCTAGGAAAAAGACAACAGAATGCGACAACGGCCAGAGTGTGAGTCGAGAAACAGAGTGCGAGTCGAAGAGCCGAGTGCGAGTTGAGCGGAGACGGAGGTTGCGAGTGGCGTTGCCGAGAGAGTGTGGATTGCGCTGTTTTCTGTACGTTTGGCGTGAATAGTTCAGGTTGAACAACAATCGTCTTTTTCTGTCTGATTAACATCTCTATTGTCCACTCTTTGTAAACATATTATATCACGATATTACATACCTAATTTTACCCCCCAGATCTATTTATAGAAATTTCGACTTAAGTACAAACCTCCTTATACCTGTACTGTATATTTTGCCAGTGTACAGTATAAAATTTACTGTAGGAGTATTCTATCGAGCAGACGTACAGGTGCGTCTTGGCTCCGTTTTCATTAAGTTTTGTGTTAAATTATATTACTTATTACTTGTATAAATTATATTAAATATTACTAAAATGCCTAAAAAAAATTAGAAGATCTGATAGACAAACAACTGGTTCGAGATTATATCGACCTAGAAAAATTGTACCTCCGCATAAACGTAAAAACGAAGGCATTTCAACAAGTAGCGCGTCAGCTAAAAAAATAAAAGTGACCGTTGAAGATCAAGTTACGAAGGATCTTGAAGACCATTATAGGTGAAGTGTGTGAAATGTGATGGAAAAGTAAATTTTCATTCGACTAAGAAAGAAGGCCTTGGATTTAACATCAAAGTGTCGTGCGAATGCTGTAAACAGATTACAAATGTTCCGTCTAGTGCAAGAATAAACTCTGGTACTTTCGATGTTAATTATCGGTTTGTTTTCGTGATGAGGATATTAGGCCTTGGATTAGTTGGCTGTGAAAAGTTCTGCGGCTTGATGGATTTGTCTAGTAGGTTTTTATCAAAACCGACGTACAATGATTACGTGAAAGAAATGTGCTCGACTGTAAGAGAAGTAGCGAATCGATTTTTTTAATCTGCTATAAAAGAAGAAAAAGCAGCAACAGCCGAAGAGCTATCATGGATGATAGCAACATCCTTTATGGACCTGGCATTGATGATTCAGTGTGAGGTAAGCCGATAAAATTCGCTTATGAACGTTTTATACCAGACTTTTTAGTGTTCAAAACTTTAAAGCGTTTTCCCCACAACTCACGTTTTCAAAGTCGGCGCCCCTCATAACTTTATAACTACTGCACCGATCCTTTCGAAATTTTGAACACTATTTCTGTACATAATTTACGAGATAACGTTGGAGAGGTTTTCAAATTTGTTAATTATTTGTATTTTACAATAACAAAATAGCCGCAAATTTTCGCACAAAATCGCGTTTTTCCCTTCAAAGTGTTCCAAAAAAGTGAAAAATTGAAATTTCGAAAAACCCTCCTAGCGTTACTTGGGCGAAACTGTTACCTAACGAATGAACTTTAACTTTTTGATTTCAGATGATCCAGCACCAAGTTATGAGGGGCACGGCAATTATACTTTTTTCCGAGACACCTCCGAATAATTGCTGTCATTGCCGTATTTTTTAATATTTCTCCGTGAAAATTTTACGGGAAAATCTAACGGGAACGAGTGCATTCAGTGCGGCCAGGGCGTTGGCAGTCACACCCGATCTGGACTTCATTGTCAGCACCTTACAGATGCTTGACACCTTTGACGCGGTTATATTCAATTCTTACATCAATGATTTAGAAATTAATAATCTGTTTAATCTGAATGCTTCCTGCATTATTGGTATCAGATACAAAAAAACATATACAGCACTTTTGACTTTTTATAGGAAATAAATATTGATTATTTGTCATATATCACGGTTACAGGACTTGATACCTATGATAACCTGAATAGTGATAGTGTTTAAATTGATAGTGTATTCAAGGAACTACTCTTGATGTTTAACGAACAACAATTTATTAACAAACATAACATATAACATAACAATTAACATGTGATCAACAAATAATCTCCATCCTGGAATTAACTATCGCTGTGGTATAAGGAAGATAGGGTTTATTCCGCTACCAACCTTCCGAGATTTCGGTAAAATTGGTTTGTTTTTTTGTAACATTTTTTATCCTACGATGATCCAATTCTACGGGGTTCCGCGAAAAGAAGTCTACGTGGGCCATTTTTTTGCCTTCTCGAAACATAATGTCAAAGGTAAAAGTTTGTAGGTAAGCCCACCACCTGTGAACCTTTTCAATTAAATATACTCTACTAATGCTTTCCTTCAGGGAACTACAATCAGTGACGACAAGAAATTGTCGTCCACGTAGATAGTGCCGAAAATGTTTGACGGCGTTTACAACCGCCAACGTCTCTAATTCATACGAGGAATACATAGATTCCTCAGGGCTAGTTCTTTTACTGCAATATTCTATCACTCTATTTGTACCTTTAACTTTGTGCATCAAAATGGCCCCATATCCCTTCGAACTAGCGTCAGTATGTAGTTCGATCGGGTATTTGGGATCGAGTGTTATTAACGCCGACGCGCCAGTCAGGACGGAAATTACTTTTTGCCATATTTTTTCATGCTTTTCCGTCCAAGTTATGTTTTTATTATTCGAAATAAGGTCATACAGGGGTTTCATTATCCGTTTATATTTAGGGATGAAATCTTGAAAGTAAGAGACTAAAACTATGAACTGCTTCAGCTGTGCGACGGTCGTTGGCGCGGGTAAAAAACTCAAGGCTTGTGTTTTACCCAGGCTGGGACGAACTTCTCCGTTACCAATTACATATCCGCAATAGTGTAACGACGTCTTTAGAAAAGAGCATTTAAAAAAACTAAAAGAAAATCCGGCTTTTACGAGGATACTTAATACGGTGTCCAATCTTTCTAAAGCTTGATCTATCGAGTCGGCAATGATTAAGACTTCATCAAAGTAAACAACAACGTATGAATAAGCGAGGTCGCCTAAGGCATTGAGGATGGCCCTCTGAAAAACGGACGATGCATTTTTCAATCCAAATGGCATCATCATGTACTCATATTGTCCGTCGAGCGTAACGAACGCTGTATACTGCATCGAATTAGGATGAATGGGAATTTGGTGAGACCCTCCGGCCATATCTAGGGTAATAAAGTATCTCGCCTTCTGCAGCCTCGCGATCTGATCCGCTTCAAGAGGGAGATGGTACTGATCCGCGACCGTATTTCTATTTAGTTCTCGAAAATCTACACACAATCTATCTGAGCCGTCCACTTTCGTCACGAATAACATAGGGCTCGCGAATGGTGAACTACTAGGCCTTATAATTTTAGCTTCAATTAGTTCGTTTATCCTTTCACGCACAATTCTCCACCCTTCCTCGCTAAGATTATAAGGGTTTCTTTGGACGGTAATGTTAGAATCTATTAAACTTATTTCTAACTCCCCCGTACTTATGCGAATACGCGAGGACCCCGCAATGGACGAATCTTTCAATTTTTTGAGAATAGAAATTAATCGATCTTTATCATTACCGATTACATCTGTGTCGACCTCGTTAATATCGATCTCGTCGTCCGCGGTTTTGCTACAGTCATTAATTGTCTTTGACTTATAAATAACGAGGCTGTTTCGCGTAATATTTACGTCAACACCTTGACTTAAAATTTCACGACCAATGATGATATCGTATCTTAAGTAGGTATCAAGAAGTACATGAAAAGTTATCTCTAATTCAAAACCGTTAATACATACAGTGGACAATATCTGAGATGTACTTTCAACACAAGTATTTCCTATTCCTCGCATTGCTACTATATTAGTAGCTTTTTTGCCAGATAATTTCGGGGCTACAGACTCTTTAATTAATGAGCATTCGGCTCCACAATCGAAATGGAATGAGAACGACTCACTCAGGTAACTTAATTTACCAGTAGGAAACTCCACCATTCAGGTGTCGGCTCGATGTTCGTTATTGGAATCATAGTTTTTTTCCCCCAGTAACGGACAATTAAGCGAGATATGATCTACCCTACGACACTTGAAGCACAACATCCTGGCCGATGTAGCTGGTTCGCTTCTTTCTAGACGCCGCCATTTCCATTTCCATTTCTCGGTCTTTACCCTCCCACAGTAAAAGCACTTATTCCGCGAGTCAGGTAGCCTGTATCGTTTGGCTTCGGGACCAATTGATGTATTATTTAGACATTCGTCCTCGGTCTCGATATCCTTTTCAAGTGCTATTTGTTCAATGGGCTGATCTTGTGCGCTCACTTGACAATGAATCTTAGCGTTGAGTAATTCTTCTTTAGATAAATTTTCACACTTCGCCTGCACGTGGGAGCGGAGAGGAGCGATGTAAGCTGCCATGTTTTCGTCCTTCTGTGGTTTTTCTCTGGATATACTCATTACCGCCGAGGTTGCTGTTTCTTTACCACCAAAACGCGTAGTAAAAAGTTCCATAAACGTCGGCCAGGTAAGCTCTTCGCCATTCACTATCTGCGTAAACCAATGCGCTGCAGAACCTTTTAGAGCATTTTTTAAAGCAGAAATTAGCGCGCTGTCTTGTAGAGGGTTGTCCTTCATAAGCTGATTAGCAGCTGCGCACCATGCGGCTGGATCAGCGCCCGCGATTTCGGGGTCAAAATGTGGTAGCATTAGATTTATAGATTTCGCACTCTGTATCCACGCCAGCGTGTGAATAAAATCGCGCACCATAATCATATGCTCTTGCAATGTTATAACCGGCACTGGTCCCTCTTCTGATGTCGGGTTGGCGTTGGGATTAGAGCTATGGGCGCTTGATGAATCTTCACTGGAACTAGCCATCGTTGTGTTACAATGAAGATAGAGTTTATTAACACAAGTATGGACACAACCGATTTGACAACTAACTGCTAAGTTAGACAGTCTAAGTTGGACTATATGTTAAGACGTGAAATATTCACGGATCGCAAAGACGTCACTTAACTCGTTGATGAGAGCGTACGCGAAAGAGTGTCCCTCCGTCACGGTGACGCTGAAAAGGAAAACTACGATGAGGTGTGTGCAAGGGCACGAAATCGTCGGACTGGTGGAGAAAAATCTTCGTTCGGAAAGTGAGGGAAGTTGTCATTGCTGCTAATTGGTCAATTTCCATTGTGGTGGTTAGAGGAGGGTGCTAGCTGCCCTTGAGTGGAAGTTGCTAGTGGGAAGCGTCGTTTGTGAGAAAAATAGATTTTCCCTACCTTTCCGTAGTCAGAACAAAGACTATTTGTTTGTTTGAAAGACCTTCTGTCAAGTGCCGTTACAACTATTTCTTCTTAATTCTTACTTTCTCTTTAAGGAGAGCCTATTTACCCTATACCTTTATTAGACTTTATTAGCCTATACCTTTGTTAGACAAAGCGTTCATCCCTTCGGTGACTGGTTGTCGCCGCGACTCTGGGCTCATTATCATTAATCTCGAACAAACACAACCGGATTGTATGACGCGAAAAAAGAAGTCGAAAATATAGAATGAAAATTTTTTTTTAATCTTTTTTTTTTTTTAATTTTTCCATCGAGACAACGATTTACAGAGATCCGTTATAACGAGACGTGATAAAGTGCACGCGAATAAGAGATGAGTAAGGCAGATTAGATTAAGTTAGGATGAGTAATTTCGCCTAAAACATGGAACGGAAGATCTGTTAAATATAATATATGTCGGAGATGAAAGAACATCGGAGCCTTTGGAATTTTGGATAACCCCGCAACATTGTAACCTAGAGTCTACTATAGCTGTAATTGAACAATTGTAGTTATTCAACCCGATTGTAATTATTCGAGAATTGTGGTAATGAGCTTGGGCTCGAGGCGACAGTCAGTCGCCGAACGTAGCCGCGGTCACGGGATGAACGCTTTGCCTGACAGAGGTATGAAGTAATTCTATAGTTCTCCTTAAAAGAAATATTTGTGGCGACACGCGACAGTAAACATTCCAACGGTTTCTGTCCCGTGGCTCGCCACGTGCAGACCCTATTCTTCGAGTAAGATGATTGCCAGATGTCGATGCGTCTCCGCAGTACATGTTCGGCTAGCCCGAGGGCCCGTTATAAATCTTAAGGTTTAGTTAACTAAAGTCCTTCAAACAGACAAACAGTCTTTGTCCCAACTACGGGAAGATAGGGGAGACATATTTTTCAACGAGCGGCGTCTCCCACTAGCAACTTTCACTCGAGGGCGGCTAGCATCCTTTTCTAACCACCGATATGGAGATTAACCAATTAGCAGCAACACTTTCTGAACGAAGGCTTTTCTCGACGAATCCGATGATCTCGTATCCTTAGACACACCCCGTTATAGTTTTCCTGTGTGGCATCATCGGGACGGGAAAGGCATTCTCGCTCGCGATCTCATCGATCCAAGAGTAACGCCTTCGCGATCAGTGATCATTCTCAGACTTAGACTTTGTGACTACGTTCTGTTGTCATCCCGTTGACCGCGGATTCGTTATTGAGCCCGAGAGCATCGTCACTAGTGTCGCGAGTGCCGAACCGCCGTGATCAATTGTTAAGACTGTAATAATTCTATCATTGTAATAAACTACGCCTGTGTGTACCGTATCAATGGCTAATCCTCGAGAAGATTCATTTGACGCCCACAACCCCATTCCCAGTGCCGACCCGACATCAGAAGTGGGATCAGAACGGTTGCTAACGCTGGAAGGGCAGGTCGCTGTCATGAACAACCTAATTCATACGTTAATGCAACGAACGGATACGGGAATCACCAAATTACCACATTTTAACCCAGAAGTCGCGGGCGCCGACCCAGCCGCGTGGTGCGCGGCTGTTAGTAGGACCCTAGAGAACAACCCCCTGCGAGAAGACGCGCTACGCTCTGCCTTAAGTGACTCTCTACAGGGTTCTGCAGCGCATTGGCTGGCGCGAACGGTGGGAAACGGAGAAGTTACCTGGCCTGGAATTAAGGAACGATTCCTTACACAGTTCGGTGGCCGAGAGACGACGTCCTCATCGTTAATCAAGGTATCCAGGGAACCGCGGGAAGCGGGCGAATCCACGGGGGCGTTTGCCGGCCGTGTCCGTTCCCTCCTACAGACGCGGTGGCAACATTCTACGCTAGACGAAATACTTAACGCTGTCACTCTCTACATATTAATTCCACACGACCAACGCCTTAAACGATTGGCCCTCACGAGCGATATCAGAACGGAGGACCAATTCCTGAGCGAAATGCGACCCGTCTGTTACGAAGAAGAGTCGACATTTTCGCCGAGATATGCATCGGCGGAACCCGAAGCTAAGCGACGCAAGTTATCGGGCCACCAGACGAAGTGTCACTACTGTGGTACTCTCGGACACAGAATAAAGGACTGCCGCAAGAGGATGCAGAACGAACAGCAAAGGGATGCACGACGCCAGGAAGGAAACCGACCGGCCGCACCGTCCAAGGCGGTTTGCTACAGGTGTAATGCGGGAGGCCACATCGCACCTAACTGCCCGGCGCGACGGGACGGTAGACCAGGCCCCAAGGATGAGCGTAAAGTCAACTCCTGCGTGGTGGAGTCCCCAGCCGGTAGTTTAAGTCATCTGGGTGAGTCGTTCCCATTTTACTTCGATTCCGGAGCCGAGTGCTCATTAATTAGAGAATCTGTCGCTCCGAAATTCTCCGGTAGGAGAACGACAGATATAGTAGTTATGCGAGGAATAGGAAACACCTGCGTGAAGAGTACATCCCAGATCTTATCTACGGTACGCATTAACTGTTTTACATTGGAGATAACCTTCCACGTTCTGGCCGATAGTCACCTGCATTATGATATCATGATTGGCCGCGAGATCTTAAGCCAGGGTTTTGATGTAACTATTACACGGAATAGCGTCGATATTTGTAAAACGAAGACTATTAATGCCTGTAGTAAAACCCCCGAGGACGAGATCAATATCAATGCGGTTGACACTGACGTGGTTGGTAATGATAAAAGTCGGTTAATTTCTGTCCTCGAGAAATTCAAAGATTCATTCATTACGGGCTTCCCACGTACTCGCGTAAGCACGGGCCAGTTGGAAATACGGTTAATCGATCCTAATGTTACCGTGCAAAGAAGTCCCTACCGACTTAGCGAAGAAGAGCGTAGGATAGTGCGTAAGAGAATAGACGAGTTAATTAGAGCAAAAATCGTGAGGCCGAGCAACTCACCGTTCGCGAGCCCTATCTTACTTGTAAAGAAGAAAGACGGCTCAGATAGACTGTGCGTAGATTTTCGGGCATTAAATAAAAATACGGTCGCGGACCGGTATCCCCTACCCCTCATCGCAGATCAAATCGCGAGATTGCAGAAGGCGAGATACTTCATTAGCCTGGATATGGCCAGCGGATTCCACCAAATTCCCATTCATCCTAATTCGACGGAATATACGGCGTTCGTTACACCCGACGGGTAATACGAGTACGTGACTATGCCGTTCGGATTGAAAAATGCACCATCCGTTTTCCAGAGGGCCATTCTCAACGCCTTAGGCGACCTCGCGTATTCGTTCGTTGTTGTTTACTTAGACGACGTCCTAATTATTGCCGACTCAGTAGACCAAGCTCTAGAAAGGGTGAGCACCGTATTAGATACCCTCGTGAAAGCAGGATTCTCCTTTAACTTTTCGAAATGCTCCTTTTTAAAGACATCGGTACTCTACTTGGGATACGTAATTCGTAACGGAGAAGTCCGCCCAAACCCGGGTAAAATACAAGCCTTGAGTTCTCTACCTGCACCGTCGACCGTCACACAACTTAGGCAATTCATAGGTTTGGCCTCTTATTTCCGAAGCTTTATTCCCAAATTTTCACAAGTAATGAAACCCCTGTACGCACTTACCTCGAGTAACAAGAATATACCTTGGACGGATAGGCACGAACAGATAAGACAAAAGGTAATTTCCGTTCTGACTGACGCGCCGGTGCTAATGATATTTGATCCCAATTACCCCATAGAATTACATACGGACGCTAGCTCGGAAGGATATGGAGCCATCCTAATGCACAGGGTCGAAGGGAAAAGTCGAGTAGTGGAGTATTACAGCAAAAGGACTAGCCCTGCGGAATCTAGGTATCATTCCTACGAATTGGAAACGTTAGCAGTTGTAAACGCCGTCAAGCACTTCCGTCATTATTTACACGGACGAGAATTCCTCGTTGTCACCGATTGCAACTCCCTTAATGCATCCAGTAGTAAGGTACACTTGAACGACAGGGTTTACAGATGGTGGGCTTACCTGCAAACTTTTACCTTTGACATTAGGTACCGGGAAGGTAAACGGATGGCCCACGTAGATTTCTTTTCGCGAAATCCCGTAGACTTGGATCGCAGTACGTTCAGCAAAATCGTAGAGAAAGAAATTAACCTAACCGAAATCTCCGACGATTGGCTACTGGCGGAACAACGTCGCGACCCACAAATTTCCGAGATCGTCGACAAATTACAGAACGAAGGGCTCGCGGAAGACGTCGCGAATACGTATGAGTTACGGTCCGGCACCCTTCATCGTAAAATACAGAGAAAAGGTAGAACTCTCTGCCTGCCCATCGTTCCGAGAGGGTTTAGGTGGTCTGTTATTAACCATGTGCACCAGTCCATTATGCACTTAGGTTGGGATAAAACGCTTGAGAAACTGTACGAGTATTACTGGTTCGAAGGAATGGCGAAGTATGTTCGCAAATTCGTAGAGAACTGTCATGCTTGTCGAGTTTCAAAGGCAAGTTCGGGTAGAGTACAAGCCGAACTACACCCCATACCTAAGACCAGTATACCTTGGCATACGGTTCATATGGACATAACGGGCAAACTAAGCGGTAAAAACGATTCGAAGGAATACGTCATTGTGTTGGTCGACGCCTTCACCAAGTTCGTATACTTGCACCATACCCGTAAGTTAGACTCCATTAACACCATTAAAGCGCTTAAGTCCGCTATATTTTTGTTCGGCAGTCCCTGCCGGATAATAGCGGATCAGGGAAGATGTTTTACGGGCAAAGAATTTCGAGACTTTTGTCAAGATAAACACATTAAACTCCATTTAATTGCGACCGGAGCTAGTAGGGCCAACGGGCAGGTAGAGCGTATTATGAGTACGCTAAAAAACATGTTCACAACAATAGAAACCACCGGGCGGTCCTGGCAAGACGCGATCGGGGAAATACAACTGGCCTTAAATTGTACCACCAACCGCTTGACTAAGTCAAGCCCGTTGGAACTACTGATCGGTAAAACAGCGAGACCCTACGGCTTATCCCTACCCGACAGTATCGAAGAAAGAGAGGTAAATATCTCCCATGTAAGACAGCAGGCGATAAAGAATATAGAAGCAAGCGCCAAATACGATAAGGATAGGTTCGACAAAAACAAAGCTAAAATAGTTAGGTTCAACCTTGGCGATTTCGTGTTACGTAAAAACGAGGAAAGAAACCAGACGAAGTTAGATCCGAAATTCAGGGGTCCATTCGTAATAGCCGAGATTTTGGAAGGAGATAGATATACCCTAAAAACCTTAGACGGCAAACGATCATATAAGGACAGACACGACAGACTGAGAAAAATGCCAGAAGGTTGCGTCCCTGCTGAATTAGACGTCTGCGGTGATGACAACGGCGGTGATAATAACGATGCAAGTACACTGACCTCAGAGGATCATTAACACTGCGTTGTGGTCATAGTAGTACACCGAGTGGTTTTATGTGTTTTTGTTGTAACCCGTTGAGAGGGTTGATGTGTTTTTGTTGTAACCCGTTGAGAGGGTTGATGTGTTTTTGTTGTAACCCGTTGAGAGGGTTGATGTGTTTTTGTTGTAACCCGTTGAGAGGGTTGATGTGTTTTTGTTGTAACCCGTTGAGTGGGTTGATGTACTTTTTGTTGTAACCCGTTGAGTGGGGTTACGTGCTTTTGTTGTAACCCGTTGAGTGGGCTTACGTGCTTTCTGGGTGTAATGCACCCAACGTGGCAATATGATCCAACAAACTGAGGTTCACCGGTGTACGAAATCGAAAATGATCTGTTGTGTCATTACGGTCTGACTGGCGACTCACAGAACGCACCTAACACTTTGAATACAAATTATAACATTACAAATTCCTATTCTCTTTTATTTTTCCGTTGTCAAACCTCCGAACGAAACTTTGTTATTGCACTGGACCCTTGACTTACTTGGACATTTAGCTAAATCGCAAATAATGTCAGTTGTATCGAATCTAATGTAAGAAATACGATATTTTAGTTACACACGAGGACGTGTGATAGTCAGGATGGCCGTGTCGGAGATGAAAGAACACCGGAGCCTTTGGAATTTTGGATAACCCCGCAACATTGTAACCTAGAGTCTACTATAGCTGTAATTGAACAATTGTAGTTATTCAACCCGATTGTAATTATTCGAGAATTGTGATAATGAGCTTGGGCTCGAGGCGACAGTCAGTCGCCGAACGTAGCCGCGGTCACGGGATGAACGCTTTGCCTGACAGAGGTATGAAGTAATTCTATAGCTCTCCTTAAAAGAAATATTTGTGGCGACACGCGACAGTAAACATTCCAACGGTTTCTGTCCCGTGGCTCGCCACGTGCAGACCCTATTCTTCGAGTAAGATGATTGCCAGATGTCGATGCGTCTCCGCAGTACATGTTCGGCTAGCCCGAGGGCCCGTTATAAATCTTAAGGTTTAGTTAACTAAAGTCCTTCAAACAGACAAACAGTCTTTGTCCCAACTACGGGAAGATAGGGGAGACATATTTTTCAACGAGCGGCGTCTCCCACTAGCAACTTTCCCTCGAGGGCGGCTAGCATCCTTTTCTAACCACCGATATGGAGATTAACCAATTAGCAGCAACACTTTCTGAACGAAGGCTTTTCTCGACGAATCCGATGATCTCGTATCCTTAGACACACCCCGTTATAGTTTTCCTGTGTGGCATCATCGGGACGGGAAAGGCATTCTCGCTCGCGATCTCATCGATCCAAGAGTAACGCCTTCGCGATCAGTGATCATTCTCAGACTTAGACTTTGTGACTACGTTCTGTTGTCATCCCGTTGACCGCGGATTCGTTATTGAGCCCGAGAGCATCGTCACTAGTGTCGCGAGTGCCGAACCGCCGTGATCAATTGTTAAGACTGTAATAATTCTATCATTGTAATAAACTACGCCTGTGTGTACCGTATCAATGGCTAATCCTCGAGAAGATTCATTTGACGCCCACAACCCCATTCCCAGTGCCGACCCGACATATATATATAGGGGCTTATATCTTCCAAACGCATGATTTCCCGAAGTTTAAATTTCATATTTCAGATACAGCCAAAAAATTCTACCAAATGTTCAAATCGGGCAAATTGTGAATGTGAACAACTAAATAAAAAAAAAAAAAAAATATTTCATATCTATTGCCTCGTCCAACGATGCTCACCAAATTTCATCTCGGTCGGTCAGCGGTACCTTTAGGAATAATATTCTTTTTTGTATATTCTATACTTTTCAAGAATAAAGTAGTTCATAATTTGAAAAAAGATATTTTGAGAGATACAAACGTAAGGAAAATATGAAGAAAATAGCAGATATAATAATGAAATTCATAGCTTTAAATCTTCTTTGAGTTACACTGTTAAAGGATTAAGTAATAGTCGAATTGATTTTGACTAGATAGTCATGATTAAATATAAATAATTGTGATTAAATAAATTGTCATGTGAGAGAACATTTTATAATTTGCTAAATTTAGTACAAATAGATTTAGCACAATAGATTTATTCTACAGTAAAATACAGTGAATTATTGAAATAAATTATATAGTTCTTAGAAATCAATTACAAATGATAATTTACAAATCTATATGTACATATATACATCTATATATTCTTTTAAAAATACTATGTATATAATGTTTTACAGCAACTTACTTGATGTTCCTTCATCCTTTACATCCTGAACGATTCTCCGGACACTCTGTGTGAATTTGCCCATGAGATTCGTGCCTGCTAAAAAATATTAACAAACAATTACTTAGAGAAGTATAAATAAAGATGTTAGAAAATTTATCGATGCTGTATGTATAACATTGTGCTTTAGTAAGTTATTAATTAATAGAACAATAAATGTATTTATTATCAGTGAAACTGATCTCAGTGCATTGTGACTTCTTTATAATATTTATGAATATGAGTACCATTAATGAGTGATGAAGGAAGAATTTCTTTTATAGAATAAAAGAGATTTGATCTTGGAAGGATTAAAAGAAAGATGAGGTATATCTATTAATTATTAATTTATTAATTATTAATTTTTAAATATCAACCTATATGGTTGTTACATTCATTTTGATTCTATATATTAGAGTTGGTTTTTATATCAGTGTTAGCATTAGAAAGACAAATGGTTTATTTTTTGCTTATTGCGCTATTTGCATATTGCATATTCAGAAGGTAAACGTTTTCGTCAGAAGCAAAGATGTGTGTCGATGTATGTTTATGTTGGATGCCATAAAATGCGATAGGACAAGAGAGTGAATAAAGCTTCTTAGTTATACAATAGAGAAGGATCGCCAAGGTGGACCCTTAAAGGCATTTAAAGCTCTCCCGGCAGGTAATCTATTGTCTGTAGGACAATATTTAAGGGGGGGCTAAGGTTAATTAGTACACAAATAAGGCATGTTTTTGTGAATTATTTATGACGACACAGTTAAAATCTCTTTATTAAAACCAATAGTGCATTAAAGTATGGCATTCGAAGAATATTGTATAAAATTTTCACGGAGAAATATTACAAAATACGGCAATGGCAGCAATTATTCGGACGTGACAGAAATTCCTCGGGGTAACTTTCGACCGGTCAGATCGCTAGAATTAGCTACCTTAACAATCGGAAGTATCCGTGTTTGCGACACGTTCGACTATTGAGAACACAATGGAAATGGAAAATTAGAGGCATTGTTAACATTACTAGAACCGTCCTAAGTGCTAATATCTCGACTCAGAGATAATATCTAGTTTCTGAAAGCTGGTGTCATAAATCATAATTGTCTTCATAAATTTTCTATTTTCTATAGTTTATTTGATTGATTTATTTAATGTTGCTTAATTGTATACTGTTAAAATGAATGAAGCTATGGATTATATGGAAAATAAATAAAGTTTGTAAATAAAAGAGTCCTGAAGGATACAGTTTATCCCTACATTTTATACCACCCGTTTAACGTATTTGCGTAGTTAATCTGTGCTTGCATTTACGAGCATTAGGACAATATAATTTGGGTTCGTGAATTTGGCTGCATGCCAATATGGAGGGTAGCGTAATGTCGACGTAAACTCATGCCATAAATCCGAACAATAATCTTCTTCAACGAATGGTCATGGGAATTTATCCGTTATATGATTACTTTTATTCAACGAGACATTAGCAATTTGCAATGTTTAATAAATTTTACCATTTTTTATTAACGTAGATTATTATATAAAAATTGAGTTTAGAAAAATGAAAATATTTCAAGTAATTGAGTTAAGTTTCAAGTAATTGAGTATGAAAAATATATTTGAATTAGAATAATTTAATACTTTTTTCTACAATAGATATAAATGAAGTACATATTATGCTTATACTAGATACACGATAAAAAGTATAATTTATGTATTTCTAAATATCCTTGTTTGAAATGTTGTCCGTCGCAATAAACTTGTTGCAATATTTTTTTCTAATAATATTTTAATATATTTCACAAATAGTAATTAAAATGCACAATATTGTATGTAAAATACGTATAAATTATTTTACATTGTTCGTTGTATATGATTTCCAACATTCTGCTTCCAATCTAAATGTAAACAAATTTACTAGAGAGGATTAGCATTGGAGTAACTAATATAACGAAGCATGTCTAAAAAAATAAAAAATATATTCATTTAAATACATATAAAACAGTAGCAAAGGAATATATTATAGAAATACAAAAAAATGTAATTAAACATATGTCGGAGATGAAAGAACACCGGAGCCTTTGGAATTTTGGATAATCCCGCAATCAATTGTAATCTAGAGTCTACCATAGCTGTAATTAAACAATTGTAGTTATTCAATTCGATTGTAGTTGTTCGAGACTTGTGATAGTGAGCTTGACCCTATTCTTCGAGTAAGATGATTGCCAGATGTCGATGCGTTTCCGCAGTACATGTGCAGCTTTCCCTCGAGAGCGGCTAGCATCTTTTTCTAATCACCGATATGGAGATTGACCAATTGGCAGCAACGTCAATTTCCCTCACCTTCCGAACGAAGGCTTTCCTCCACGAATCCGAGGATCTCGTGTCCTTAGACACACCCCATATAGTTTTCCTCTGTGGCATCATCGGCACGGAAAGTCGCTCCCTCTTGCGATCTCATCCACGAAAAGAGTAACGCCTTACGATCACTAAATATTAAGCGTTTTATTAACAAAGAGTGAGACTTAGATTTTGTGAGCACGTACATCTATCATCCCGCTGACCGCGGATTCGTTATCGAACCTAAGGCCATTGTCACTAGTGTAGCGAGCGCCTAATCGCCGTGGTTGATTGTCAAGTCTGTGGTATCCATACTTGTGTTAATAAACCGTACCTTTGTTATACCATAACGATGGCTAATTTCAATAAAGATTCATCG
Source organism: Bombus huntii (assembly GCF_024542735.1). Lineage (NCBI taxonomy): Eukaryota > Metazoa > Arthropoda > Insecta > Hymenoptera > Apidae > Bombus > Bombus huntii. Next base: position 25,623,605 of record NC_066238.1, read on the forward strand.
AACACCCACAACCCTATCCACAACGCTACACCGACACATGCATTAGGTTGTCCGAAAAGTTTCTTTCGTTTGATAAAGTGATCATAGATGAACAACAATTTCTGTTTTATATTATTTTATAAAGCAAGGGAATACTGCAAAGAAGATGGAGAAAAAAGATGCAGACTATGTAGAAGGAAAGAAGAAGACCTGAGACATGTAATAGAAGAATGCGAAATAACGGGAGGAACAAAGGACATAGGAAAAACGGTAAATGAGATTAGAGAAGGTTTAACAGAACTGAAAGCAATAATAGAGAAGAGAAGGGCATACGACAGGAAGGAAGCACAGCAAGAAGGCTAAAGCCCAAAGTTGCAATAGTTTTTAGTCATTAGTTGTTAATTTGTAGTTTCTCGTTTTAGTTTTTAGAGATAGAATAATTAAGGGAGTGCAATAGAATAGAGTGGACAAGAAGGGAGGTAGACATATAAGAAGAGAAATGGACATAAGAGATGTAAAACCGAAAGTTCGTCCAAAGCCGAAAGGCACGGACTAAGCAATAATAAATAAAAATATTATTTTATTGAATTAGGTATGATCCATTTCGTTCTATTCCTATTATTATGTTCGTGCACAATTCAATAAACTAATATAAAACAAAAAACATTGTGCGACTATTATTCCCTTATAAAACGAAAGCATAAAACGTAATAAAATATGCATGGTATTCCATTCCCACCATATTTAATATTTATCCTTAAGTAAAGATAAAAGTTCATTAAATATGCAAAAAGAAGAAGAAGAAAAAAAATGAGGACCTAAGAGTTTCTCTTTATGTCCTCTATTTGTCGAGCAAGCAGGGTGCAGCGTCAAAGATAGAAGCATCACGTAGAGGTCCCGCTGTGAAATTCAATATCCATATCCAAACTCTGGAAGGTGCAACAGGGGACCAATTCTGGATGACAGCCCTCACGATTTCGCGATGGGACAGCATAACGCCAATTCACCGATGCCATGTTCTTGCTTCAAAATGTCTACTCGTTTCTGCGTAGCCTCTCTTCGAAATAATCTGCTCGCAAAAACCAAAGCTAAACAAGCGACGGATTAGACGCTAGTCGAAACGTGTCAACGAGTGACATTTGATTTTATCTTAATGCGCCTGTTTAGGACATAAAATGTGGAAAAAATGGAAAAAAATTATTTTTTTTTAAGGGGGGTAAGGTTAATTCATACAAAAAAAGGCATGTTTTTGTGAATTATTTGTGACGACACAGTTAAAAATCTCTTTATTAAAACCAATAGTACATTAAAGTATGACATTCGAAGAATATTGTATAAAATTTTCACGGAAAAATATTAAAAAATACGGCAATGGCAGCAATTATTAGGACGTGTATCGGAAAAAGGTATAATTGCCGTGCCCCTCATAACTTGGTGCTGGATCATCCGAAATCAAAAAAACAAAGTTCATTCGTTAGGTAATAGTTTTCTACAGGTAACGCTAGGAGAGTTTTTCGAAATTTCAATTTTTCACTTTTTTGGAACACTTTGAATGGAAAATTAGCCGCAAATTTTCGCAAAATCGGCTAACTCAAAGTGCTCCAAAAAAGTGAAAAATTGAAATTTCGAAAAACCCTCCTAGCGTTACTTGGGCGAAACTGTTACCTACCTGATTTTTTTACTTCAGATGATCCAGCTCCAAGTTATGAGCAACTCTACTTTTTCCGAGACACGTCCTTATAATTGCTGCCATTGCCGTATTTTTTAATATTTCTCCGTGAAAATTTTATACAATATTATTCGAATGTCATAAGTTAATGCACCATTGGTTTTAATAAAGAGATTTTAACTGTGTCGTCACAAATAATTCATAAAAACATGCCCTATTTTGTACGAATTAACCTTACCCCCCCCCCCCCCCCATAAAGAGAAAGTAAGAATTAAGAAGAAAGAGTTGTAGCGGCGCTTGACAGTAAAGACTCCAACGATTTCTGTCTATAATACATGTTTAGCTAGCCCAAACAAATCTTAAGATTTAATTAACTGGTCTTTCAAACAAACAAATAGTCTTTGTTCTGACTACGGGGAGGTAGGGGAAATCTATTTTTCTCACAAACGACGCTTCCCACTAGCAACTTTCACTCAAGAGCGGCTAGCACCCTCCTCTAACCACCACAATGGAAATTGACCAATTAGCAGCAATGACAACTTCCCTCACTTTCCGAACGACGATTTTTCTCCACCAATCCGACGATTTCGTGCCCTTGGACACACCCCATCGTAGTTTTCCTTTTCAGGGTCACCGTGACGGAGGGACACTCTCTCTCGTACGCTCTCATCAACGAGTTAAGTGACGTCTTTGCGATCCGTGAATATTTCACGTCTTAACATATAGTCCAACTTAGACTGTCTAACTTAGCAGTTAGTTGTCAAATCGGTTGTGTCCATACTTGTGTTAATAAACTCTATCTTCATTGTAACACAACGATGGCTAGTTCCAGTGGAGATTCATCAAGCGCCCATAGCTCTAATCCCAACGCCAACCCGACATCAGAAGAGGGACCAGTGCCGGTTATAACATTGCAAGAGCATATGATTATGGTGCGCGATTTTATTCACACGCTGGCGTGGATACAGAGTGCGAAATCTATAAATCTAATGCTACCACATTTTGACCCCGAAATCGCGGGCGCTGATCCAGCCGCATGGTGCGCAGCTGCTAATCAGCTTATGAAGGACAACCCTCTACAAGACAGCGCGCCAATTTCTGCTTTAAAAAATGCTCTAAAAGGTTCTGCAGCGCATTGGTTTACGCAGATAGTGAATGGCGAAGAGCTTACCTGGCCGACGTTTATGGAACTTTTTACTACGCGTTTTGGTGGTAAAGAAACAGCAACCTCGGCGGTAATGAGTATATCCAGAGAAAAACCACAGAAGGACGAAAACATGGCAGCTTACATCGCTCCTCTCCGCTCCCACGTGCAGGCGAAGTGTGAAAATTTAACTAAAGAAGAAATACTTAACGCTATGATTCATTGTCAAGTGAGCGCACAAGATCAGCCCACTGAACGAATAGCACTTGAAAAGGATATCGAGACCGAGGACGAATTTCTAAATAATACATCAATTGGTCCCGAAGCCAAATGATACAGGCTACCTGACTCGCGGAATAAGTGCTTTTACTGTGAGAGAGTAAAGACCGAGAAATGGAAATGGAAATGGCGGCGTCTAGAAAGAAGCGAACCAGCTACATCGGTCAGGATGTTGTGCTTCAAGTGTCATAGGGTAGATCATATCTCGCTTAATTGTCCGTTACTGGGGGAAAAAAACTATGATTCCAATAACGAACATCGAGCCGACACCTGAATGGTGGAGTTTCCTACTGGTAAATTAAGTCACCTGGGTGAGTCGTTCTCATTCCATTTCGATTCTGGAGCCGAATGCTCATTAATTAAAGAGTCTGTAGCCCCGAAATTTTCTGGCAAAAAAGCTACTAATATACTAGTAATGCGAGGAATAGGAAATACTTGTGTTGAAAGTACATCTCAGATATTGTCCACTGTATGTATTAACGGTTTTGAATTAGAGAAAACTTTTCATGTACTTCTTGATACCTACTTAAGATACGATATCATCATTGGTCGTGAAATTTTAAGTCAAGGTGTTGACGTAAATATTACGCGAAACAGCCTCGTTATTTATAAGTCAAAGACAATTAATGACTGTAGCAAAACCGCGGACGACGAGATCGATATTAACGAGGTCGACACAGATGTAATCGGTAATGATAAAGATCGATTAATTTCTATTCTCAAAAAATTGAAAGATTCGTCCATTGCGGGGTCCTCGCGTATTCGCATAAGTACGGGGGAGTTAGAAATAAGTTTAATAGATTCTAACATTACCGTCCAAAGAAACCCTTATAATCTTAGCGAGGAAGGGTGGAGAATTGTGCGTGAAAGGATAAACGAAATAATTGAAGCTAAAATTATAAGGCCTAGTAGTTCACCATTCGCGAGCCCTATGTTATTCGTGACGAAAGTGGACGGCTCAGATAGATTGTGTGTAGATTTTCGAGAACTAAATAGAAATACGGTCGCGGATCAGTACCATCTCCCTCTTGAAGCGGATCAGATCGCGAGGCTGCAGAAGGCGAGATACTTTATTACCCTAGATATGGCCGGAGGGTCTCACCAAATTCCCATTCATCCTAATTCGATGCAGTATACAGCGTTCGTTACGCTCGACGGACAATATGAGTACATGATGATGCCATTTGGATTGAAAAATGCATCGTCCGTTTTTCAGAGGGCCATCCTCAATGCCTTAGGCGACCTCGCTTATTCATACGTTGTTGTTTACTTTGATGAAGTCTTAATCATTGCCGACTCGATAGATCAAGCTTTAGAAAGATTGGACACCGTATTAAGTATCCTCGTAAAAGCCGGATTTTCTTTTAGTTTTTTTAAATGCTCTTTTCTAAAGACGTCGTTACACTATTGCGGATATGTAATTGGTAACGGAGAAGTTCGTCCCAGCCTGGGTAAAACACAAGCCTTGAGTTTTTTACCCGCGCCAACGACCGTCGCACAGCTGAAGCAGTTCATAGTTTTAGTCTCTTACTTTCAAGATTTCATCCCTAAATATAAACGGATAATGAAACCCCTGTATGACCTTATTTCGAATAATAAAAACATAACTTGGACGGAAAAGCATGAAAAAATATGGCAAAAAGTAATTTCCGTCCTGACTGGCGCGTCGGCGTTAATAACACTCGATCCCAAATACCCGATCGAACTACATACTGACGCTAGTTCGAAGGGATATGGGGCCATTTTGATGCACAAAGTTAAAGGTACAAATAGAGTGATAGAATATTGCAGTAAAAGAACTAGCCCTGAGGAATCTATGTATTCCTCGTATGAATTAGAGACGTTGGCGGTTGTAAACGCCGTCAAACATTTTCGGCACTATCTACGTGGACGACAATTTCTTGTCGTCACTGATTGTAGTTCCCTGAAGGAAAGCATTAGTAGAGTATATTTAATTGAAAAGGTTCACAGGTGGTGGGCTTACCTACAAACTTTTACCTTTGACATTATGTTTCGAGAAGGCAAAAAAATGGCCCACGTAGACTTCTTTTCGCGGAACCCCGTAGAATTGGATCATCGTAGGATAAAAAATGTTACAAAAAAACAAACCAATTTTACCGAAATCTCGGAAGGTTGGTAGCGGAATAAACCCTATCTTCCTTATACCACAGCGATAGTTAATTCCAGGATGGAGATTATTTGTTGATCACATGTTAATTGTTATGTTATATGTTATGTTTGTTAATAAATTGTTGTTCGTTAAACATCAAGAGTAGTTCCTTGAATACACTATCAATTTAAACACTATCACTATTCAGGTTATCATAGGTATCAAGTCTTGTAACCGTGATATATGACAAATAATCAATATTTATTTCCTATAAAAAGTCAAAAGTGCTGTATATGTTTTTTTGTATCTGATACCAATAATGCAGGAAGCATTCAGATTAAACAGATTATTAATTTCTAAATCATTGATGTAAGAATTGAATATAACCGCGTCAAAGGTGTCAAGCATCTGTAAGGTGCTGACAATGAAGTCCAGATCGGGTGTGACTGCCAACGCCCTGGCCGCACTGAATGCACTCGTTCCCGTTAGATTTTCCCGTAAAATTTTCACGGAGAAATATTAAAAAATACGGCAATGACAGCAATTATTCGGACGTGTCTCGGAAAAAAGTATAATTGCCGTGCCCCTCATAACTTGGTGCTGGATCATCTGAAATCAAAAAGTTAAAGTTCATTCGTTAGGTAACAGTTTCGCCCAAGTAACGCTAGGAGGGTTTTTCGAAATTTCAATTTTTCACTTTTTTGGAGCACTTTGAAGGGAAAATTAGCCGCAAATTTTCGCAAAATCGGCTAACTCAAAGTGTTCCAAAAAAGTGAAAAATTGAAATTTCGAAAAACCCTCCTAGCGTTACCTGGGCGAAACTGTTACCTACCTGATTTTTTTACTTCAGATGATCCAGCACCAAGTTATGAGCAATTCTACTTTTTTCCGAGACACGTCCGAATAATTGCTGCCATTGCCGTATTTTTTAATATTTCTCCGTGAAAATTTTATACAATATTCTTCGAATATCATACGTTAATGTACCATTGGTTTTAATAAAGAGATTTTAACTGTGTCGTCACAAATAATTCACAAAGACATGCCTTATTTTGTACGAATTAACCTTACCCTCCCGCCCCCCTCCCCCCTTAATTCTTTTGTCCTAAGCCTCTCCAGATTTTCGCCTTCATCTCGATCACGCTTTGTTTTTGGTATGATCCCCGAACCTCGCTTCTCCGTGGACCTTTCACCATTTGCTGACTCTTTGAGATTTGGTTGTCCAGCATTACACGCTCGATTTAGCCTGGCAACCAATACTGACCTTGCACCAGATATTGGTAGATTCATGTGCGCAAGCTTGTTTCTTAATTCTTCCAGCGTTAGATTTTCCTCACTTGAAAATTGTTCCCCTTTACAATTTGCCATCTTAGTCTTTTCAATAATGTCCTTTGAATACACACGATATTATTATCAACGGCTAACGATATTGTCTTTTATCCCACCGCTCACCGATAAAAAACAATAAAAAATTTTAGAATAATAGAATAATAGAAATAATAAAAGAATAATAGAAATAGAACAAAATGGATCATACAAAATATGGACAAAACAAAAAATGTTGTGCATCTATTATTTCTTTATAAAACGAAAGAAACTTCTGGGACAACCTAATAACAGAGAATGAAATTTCAGAAAATGGATTCAGAAAATCGAGTAAATAAGTCATTTAAAATTTTATAGTATTTTATTAACAAAGCTTAACAACCAATAAACAAGTGAAGTTTTATAGCGGTAACAAAGATGTATTACAGGGAAATTAAAATCGTACATTCGATATGTACTGTAGCATAAAATTCTGTTCAAATCAATGGACTAAGATCGTTTTTAAAACTACTTGTACACGTAACTACTCGCTATTTTCCACCAGGAAACACAGAACGCATAAATAGGAAGATGTAAACACTAGTACAACACTATAACATCTAGCATACATTACATTTTAACTAATCTAGCATGATGTCTATTAGTTAGTCGTGTACTAGTGAACACCAGTTCATACATAAAAGCATTTTCTTTAAATGTTATCTATAAGGGCCAGTCCGTTTAAGGAACGCTATTACAAACACACAATTTCCTTGTAACATTTTACTTGCTTATTAACATACGTCACATTCATCGGATATCTAGTTACATGAATTGCAAACTAATAGTTTTACTTACACACATCAACATTATGCGATTCGTCGGCTATTCTCGTTTTTTCTAACTCTACCTTTTTTCAAGAATCTTAACGTCCTTTACAGTATTAAAAGTTTTTTTTTTTTGGAAAAGTAATATATATATATATTAATGTATATATTTAAATGTATATAAATATATATACATTTGTATTAAATGCCATTAATAACTATAATTTTTATTAATAAATATATATATATATACGTATATCAATATATTAGAAATAATATATCAAAATTTGACACGCAAAGATTTAATGCAAAATTGTGTTTAAATGAAAAGATTTTTGACTATTTTTTTATAATAGTTTGTATTCTGTACATTAAAGTTTAACAACGATTAGCAGCATTATAATTTGACGTTAAGATTCTGTTTTTTTTAACGAAGCGGTTATTAAAACATCAAAAACTTTAGTTCTCAACACGAAACAGTCAGGACATCGACGTTTTTCTTTAACGAGAAGTAGTATATATATAGTTTGCATTAAACGCATCATTTATGCATATATTGATAATGAACGTTGATTTCCTTAATTCTTTAAACATAATTTGTGTACAGTCAGATATTTCATGTTCATATATTATGATCAGACATAAAGAATTTTAATAGAAATAAAAGCCAGTGTTAAATAAGAACAGACGCGTGTGTGTATAAATTCATCAAGTACATGACATAATTTACAATTGATCAACGTGAGCATTGTACTCTAACTGTACTTCAATAAATTACCATACACATAATAATGGAACTGATAAAAATCTAAACGATATCATACATGATTATGGTATAGCTATACACTATGCATTCCTAAATAATTCCACTTTGCAATTCTACCGTAACGAACATACAAACATCACAACAGCTTATCTCCCTTTTTCATGTTACCACAAGTGATTATATGTATATTATAAATTCTACACGGACTAGCGATTAATGGTATCAATGATCGAAGTTCGAGAAACATTTGTGAATTGCTTGCGACGTTGAAACGTACGCGCTTAATAAACTTCACATATTGATCTGAAAATCTATATTTCGTTAACTATTGACTGCGAAGATTGCACGATATAAATCATAACAGACGACCTATGTGTATAATCTTATATGTATAATGTGTTCTCTCAGTCGATCTAGCCTGGTGATTGAGTTATTAATTTACGTGTAGTCTGTTCATTAAATCGCACATTTTACAATGAAGTACACAATGCTGGCTGTACTAATAATACCTTGACATCTCTTGCTCTACGCTAGTATGTATTCTAATAGTGCGTAAAACGAATTATTTTGTTTAGGGCAACTTATCATAGTTATAATATAATTGTGAGTAAAAATACGAAAACCTATGATCACGTACTAATGATTATGAAATTATAAAATACTATATCTTCAAATTCTTTACGACTCCTTTTTGTTTTTTGAGATGGACTGTGACTCCACAATTTCGTTCAGAATACGAAAGTATTTAAAGACATTCACACAATCGGATCTAAAACGTGCGAAATAATTCAATTCGCGGCATCGTACATTATATCAGAAAATATCACGAAGATATTAGAATTCTTTTATAGGGACATACGATGATCGTTCAATATTGAACCTTCAGCAACGAATCGTTTGCTTGTAAACGTTTGCATCGTTTCACAGCTTGTACGCTAAACGAATAGTCTCAGTGAAGGTCCTCCTCAAGATTTTCTCTAACTTCCTTATGAAGTTCCTGTCAAAATATATATATTTATATTTATTTTTTTTATCCGTAAAAATTTACGTCTATGTAACTTATCGATATGCACCCAGAAGCTTATCGTAATAAAGCGAATATGTATACATATTCTCTATCTACTTACAGAAATACATCGTTTAGATGCGTACATGAAACGTGTGTCATAGAGCGTACGATTACTGGTTATAGACATACAGATTGGTCGAATTTTCATTGATAGATTCCATAAACATACACTTATCAAGAACGCGAGATAAAGTTTCGAAAATTGAATTCTTACTCAAAGCCATAAATTTCATTTGCCATTCGATTATTGTACACTTATGTATATTGAATCAGTGGATAATGGTCCTTTGATTTCGTAATTGATCTTCATGTACCTTATTGATCTTAAACTTGCCGATGTTATTTTTGGAATAAACTTAGTATTTTTACAATATGACATGTGCTGAACATTTTCAATCATTATGTGCCGATTTGTATAAAAACATGTACATACATAGATTGATGCAAATCTAGTTTCTTTTAGATCGTACAAATTTTATTACTTTACGGCCATATTGCTATTAGAGTAGGAGGGATAAAGATTAAAAAGGTGCTCCTTTGTATATTTATCGTGTTTTATACGTATAGAAATATCGTATCTTTAAAGGTTTAAAGACCTCTCTTAATAGCATTCCATGAGAAACCAAAGCACCATTGAATGTTATATATTTCTATAGGACATTAACACGGTTATTACGTCTACCATGTACACACTCTTAAACACATTAGGTAGATCTCTCGTATCAGACATCCGTATGTGTATGTTCATAGTAATTATACTTATATCATTGATAGTTTTTTTCGCTGGAGTGAGTCCCGGTTTTCGCACACTTCAATAACTTATTTTCAATATCTTTTCCAATAAATAACGAATTTTACTAAATATCTTCATTACTGAAAATAGTTTTAATTACTGAAATTAAAATAGATTTTATTTTATATAGGGTAGTTGGTAACTGGTGGTGCAAACGGAAAGGGGGTGATTCTACGCGAAAAAAGAAGTCGAAAATATAGAATAACAATTTTTCGTTTGAGGCTTTGTTTTCGAGAAAATCGACTTTGAATTTTCGCTTGGTACGCGTGCACTTTATCACGTCTCGTTATAACGGATCTCACTGTAGATCGTTGTCTCGATGGAAAAATTAAAAAAAAGAAAAAAATAAAAAAAAAAATTTTCATTCTATATTTTCGACTTCTTTTTTCGCTTAGAATCACTCCCCTTCCGCTTGTACTACCAGTTACCAACCACCCTGTATACAACAAATAATTTAATTTATATGCATTATGCATAGGTAAAAGTTTCTGTTTTATATAGTCATAAAAAATTTTTACGCACAATTAACGATCAGTCCAGCAAAATAAAACTACGTCAACATTATTACGTACAATACACTATATAAAAATTTTACAGTAACACTCGCAAATATATATGTATACGCCATTGCATAACGTCATATTCGCACTTACGCACACGTATAAACTTTCAAAATCTATTTGGCACTCTCCTAGTTTCATTAAAACAGCGAGCGCACTTGCTATATTCATCAATTCAAAGACATTGCATCGAGTATAGCTTTACTCCTTCGCTACATGTAGTTCCGCTTTATACTATACCTTAAGTTCTCCTTAATATTATGCGATCATTGGTCTAAGAAGGTATTTTGTTTTACATAAAAGATATGAATTATGTCGCGATTATATTATCTCAAGGTAATCGTAGATGCATCTGAATATACATAGAGTAATTATAAATATAATTTAACCAGTCAACGTTTCAGAAACAAAGTTTAATAATGAACTTGTATAGACTATGTAACGTGTACATTTCGTGGTGATTCTTCAGTTAACTTTGGTCTTTATATTAACGTCAAGAATATAATATAGTCAATTAACATTGCATAAATAATGTTCGCGATTTTTTCTAAATTTTGATCTTTAAGTATTCAGGTTCTTTTTTGATTTATAGCGCAAGTAAATATTTGATTATGTGCTAATGTATTTGCAAGAATAACTAAATAATTTAAAGAAAGGGTTAAGTATATATGCTAGATAACGAAATTAGGAAATATTAATGGAAAATAAATTGGAAATTATTAAGCTGCAGCGTAGTTTTTTGTGTCGAAATTTCTTCAAATATTGTACGTTTCTTTATACATATACATAGATCATAGAAGAAGACAAATATCTACGACAAAAGCGCTATTCTAGAAACTCAATAGCTACAGTATGTATGTATTCCTCTTTTACGTAGATTTGCTGAATGCAGACAAATAAATTTCAATCCGTCTTCTTTATAATTTTATACGATATAATCTTGCGCATGATTGATATTTGATATAATTTTTGAAATTTCCATTTCCAATATACCTTAATATTAATATTTGTATAAATTTCATTCGAAGCTTCTCAAGTTTGATTCATTGCAAAATTTCTTGTGCATTTCGGCGAAAAAAAAGTATATTACAATGCAAAATTATCATGAAATTTGTAAAAATTAAAGTACTGTTCGTGTAAGCTCATTATTTAGGGTCGCTTAAATTTTATTTTGTACGTGTTACTTTTGATATCAATAAACTGAAGGCGATCGGTGTGATAGAAAAGAACACCGTTCGAAAAATATTTTATTCCCTGCAAAATTTGATTCGCATAAGTATCGTAAGTTTCATTTTGTTTTCAGATATGAATCAATTTGAAGAGGAATGTGCATTACGAGATCATAAATTACCTTTTCGATATTAATCATCAAGTATGTCATTTGACCGCTTAATCATCATTTTAGTTTCTGTATATGCCTGTACCCAGCATTTCTCTGAACTGATCCGTTATTTTCTTTGTTTGTAACAGGCTTTTGATTGGGATATAAGAATCATTTTAAACATACAAGGGAAGGGATTATGGGTCACTAGGCATCGACATACATTGAAAAGGATCCACGTTTTGATAATAGATCGTCTTGTCGTCTCAATGTCTGTCGTGCATTACATATACGTGCATTTTGATTTCGAGCTGTCAGCCATTGGTTTTTTTCTTACACATTACTTACGTAGTAGATGATTCGTATTTTTGTTTCTTTTACGACTAGATTTTAACGATTTAAACGCTCAGTATAGATTTTTCCAAGGCTGTTATGTGTTCCACTTGAAATGTAAATCAATATCACAATAATGTGTATTAAAATAAATGTAATATCGTGATATAATGTGTTTACAAAGAGTGGACAATAGAGATGTTAATCAGACAGAAAAAGACGATTGTTGTTCAACCTGAACTATTCACGCCAAACGTACAGAAAACAGCGCAATCCACACTCTCTCGGCAACGCCACTCGCAACCTCTGTCTCCGCTCAGCTCGCACTCGGCTCCTCGACTCGCACTCTGCTTTTCGACTAACTCTCTGGTCGTTGCCGCATTCTGTTGTCTTTTTCCTAGGCCCACCGCACACGTGTTCTGCAGGCGCTCGTGGCCAGGGTCACGTAGGTCTTTTCCACGAAACTATGCACTTGAAAAGACCGATGACACATTGATGGGCCCGACGACGCCTCGGCTCTCGCGACATTGTTCATAGTTCGCCCGATATTTCTTAGGCCTTTCGTCCACGATACTACATAAATATTCCATTCCGAGAAGTACTTATTTTAAATATTATGCAAACTATGATTATTTATATATATGAAATATTGCAGATGTTCGTCGGAGAGTTTTGATAAATTTAAGTAATTGAAATTTTGATATCAAATTATGATATATTCCGCGAATTTTTCTCGTAAACGGACGTTTACAGAAATTCGTTTGATTATCTAGTTTATAATTTATACATTTAAATCGTAAGTCCGCCATAATTCATTATTAGATTTTTAAATATTAAGATAACGTAGTAAAACTTTTTATAGTTTATATATTCGTATTATATTAGTTTTTGCTATCATTTCATGCACCGTTGCTTATTCTAATAGCGTGATAGATGAATCGATTAATTATATTCCACAATCAATTTAAGCTTTCATAAGCTTTCATGAAGCAAGCGAATGAAAAATAAATAACGTCATAGAATTTATGGTATTTTATTAACTATGTACGCCGAAACTTCTCAGTTTTTCATGTCTATTCATTTTTTTCAATTTATTAAAATTTATTTTTTAATTAAAAATTGAAAAATTTGGTGGAAAGTTAATCTTTTCAGCCGAGTTAATTCATATAACGTTTGTGTCAAGTTATGTTAATACACGAACTCGAATATTTTTCATGAATTATAGCGAATACGATATTTTATTGATTTAACAGTTTTTATAAAAACTATAGTGCATCATATAATTATGTTAGTAGATAAACATATCTTGCTTACATACATACATATGTACTTCGCTACCAAAGGAATATAAGATGAATCGACGTTACGTAGAACAATGGATAATTTTATAATTCCTGAAGATGTAGAGGTTGACTAAAGTGAAATATTTTATTTCAATTTGTTGTAAAAGTACGCACGTGTGTCTGTTTATATCATGTAGGTGCTTTTATATTTATATTGTATATATGTAAATGTGATAATGATGAGATATGTTTATTACGTCAAATTTCTTAAAGAATACATCCTCTTCTTTCTACGTTATTATACAATAACGTAAATGTGTATGATCTATGGTTAGCACTGTTTCACCCAAGATATACAAAGCAGTCATTGCGTTTTAATTGAAGTCGAATGTGAATACAGCACATACATCGTGTAGTTTTTCAACTGATGATGAAAAGAAGTTCGTACAGGATATTATAAGTGAACTGCTTTCTGCACGAAGTAAAGATATTGATAGCAATTTTTCCACTTTCACTAGACGGAAAAATTATGTTTTTATATCAAGTATATGTTTCAAGATAAATAAATTTTAACTCTGTTAGGCATTTTTCTTTTAGGAGTTTAAGAAATATTTTATGTGTATAATGTTACATATCTAAACAATTGATAAATAAAGCATAGATACAACAAAATACAAGGGTATAGAATCATTTGTTTCATAAAATAGAAAAGATTATTCCTGCAGAATTTAAAATTTTACGAAAGTAAAAGACGAGAAGAAATTTGAGAACCATGATAGAAGTGAAAGACAAATCCTTCGTATTGAACTTTTAATGACTTATTCTTTTTCAAATGACTTCCAGTATGAGATTTAAAAAATCGCTATTTAAGTGTTGAATATGCACGAATAAAGCGAAATCAAGTTTGTTAATATCTATCGAGGATACAAAATTACTTGATAAATTAGTGCAAATTAATATCTCGCACTATGATATATCCTCCTATAGTACCGCTAATAATTTTATGGTTGGTACGATATTAAACTTCAATAAACTCTATAGAAAAAATTATAACATAAAATAATGGATACAATAAATTTTTCTCTGTGCAACATCACCATCAACATCATCCTGTGTTACATCGGTTGCGGTTACACCATCGCGTACGACAACGATTATTAATGAGTTAATGATGTTATACCTAAATATCTAGTTCCCACCGTAGTCGAAGCAAAATGTTTCTGTATTACGAAAAAGAGTGTCATCATTCGCAAAGCGATATTTGACGCAGAATAAATATATTCCTCTTACTAAATTGCTACCGTTTGTCCTGTTCGTAGGTAAAGAGAGGTCTCCTTTGTTCAACAAACTCTTATTAAGTTGACAATGCTTAATGACGGCATCGAGTAGCAGAAAGCAGAGTGTTGCATTTTACACTTAATCACTTAAATCATTTTTTTATTTTGATAAGCACATGCACGCGCATACGATATAATTTGCATACAAAGATACACAACACTCGACAACATCTTATAAATCTAACATTTCTCAGGATTTTCTCCATTATGAAGTGCCTTAACAGAAATTTTACACCACGTTTACACAACGTTTACGTATGAAACGTACTGGTGTAATTTTTGTATTTTGTGTTTCAACGTGCAAGCGGCTATTCCGATCGTAATCAGAAACTAAGATGATCAATTTTATTTCTTCCCTATGTTGGAATTAGTTGTTCTTGTAGTACTTGGCGCTCCTGTCGAAATATATCTTTATTTCTTTCTATATTTTGATGAATTTTCACATTAAAGAATCCTTTTGATAATTATCTTATTTTTCAGATCGAAAAGACGAAATTTTAGAATCACAACAAGCAAATAATTTTACATAATTTCATTTTTCATGAATTATCCTCTTCTCTCTTGAAATACTAATAAGTTATTTTATAATTCTAAAAATTCTTTATTCAATAAAAATGCAACAAAAATTAATTTCTGCATTTGTATTGTTATTTATTGTCGCCAAGTAGCAGATCTCTCGTGATACCATAAAATACCACGAAAAATACTATACTAAAAGCATCATTCCAACATACGGAGAATCTTCAAAGGAATGTTCGTTTAATTATATATTTTTTTATAAAATCTATCTTCTGTTCCTTTTCCCCTCACAACTCAATGTCATATTTCCTTACTTTGCATTCACGCATATTTTCTTCGGGCATTCAATTAACAAACATGATTCCAATTAGCGTACACACAAGGTGATGTATAGTTTCTTGTAAATATGTACCGGCTGAATATCATCAGACGAAACGTGCTATAAACACAGATATGTAGATCTTTATAGAGACCGTAAGTGTGAAATAAAACAGAATTTGCGGTAATTAGCCACCATGAATGGAGAAGTGAAAGTCTTGCTCAGGCTTGTTTCTGGTACACCCCCTTCACCAACGTTCACGCTAAGATCCTTTTTACAAGGTCATACGTGGCGAGCGGTGGAGGGGGTCTGGCCGCTATGCTTGGTCCACCTCGTGACAAACTTCCATATAGTCTGGATTATGCATTATATCCTTTATCATGTCCTTTAAGATCGGATAACGGGGAAAGATTGGATACACTTTTGAGCTATTGTATTCCTCCTGTGGGAGACAGAGCATTAGTATTATTAACATAAGGTAGGTCATGGTCTATGACAAAATAGTGAGTAATTGTAAATTGGTAAATGAAAAAATTAAAGAATTCATGACAAAAACAATTTCTGTACACGTTTATTTTTCTCCATGACAGCGAAAGATTGCTCTAGCATTTTTAATTTCTGTTCAATACAATTTAATTTTTTAAACAAAATATTCATAATTATACAGGGTGGTTGGTAACTGGTGGTACAAGCGGAAAGGGGGTGATTTTACGCGAAAAAAGAAGTCGAAAATATGGAATGAAAAACTTTTTTTAATTTTTTTTTTTTTTTTAATTCTTTCATCGAGACAACGATCAAACAGTGAGATCCGTTAAAACGTACCGCACGCGTACCGAGCGAAAATTCACAGTCGATTTTCTCGAAAACAAAGCCTCAAACGAAAAATTGTTATTCTATATTTTCGACTTCTTTTTTCGCGTAGAATCACCTCCTTTCCGCTTGTACCACCAGTTACCAACCACCCTGTATAATAATATGTACAATATACACAATTCCTGAGTGAGTGCATTTATAATCATATCGCAGAAAAACTATACCTATTTAATTATAACCATAAAGACCTCGTGACGAAGGTTTTTATAGAACTGGTTAATTTTCATTTGATAGTTAAAGTATAGATTATTTTTTATAACATTAATTCCACCCTGTTGTGAGTTTGCGTTATTATCTAAGAAGTAAACAAATTTTACAAGTATTGTTTTTATTATCAACCCTCTTAATTGTATTGGATCTGTCATTTGCTTGGTAAGGAAAAGTTCGATAATTTCAATTTGGAAAGAATTAATGAACATCGTGATTATATTTTTATATCTAGAATAACTATTAGATTATTATCAATGTTATCACATTGAATATTTTATTTTATATTATAAAGTGAAAAGGCAGATAAAGAGGCCCTTTACCACTATGTGATAACTAAATTTATATAAGAAATTTATATAAGAAACCTTTCATATGGTTCATAATATTATAATATTGTGGATGTTTATGCATTAGAATCAGTGTAAATATATTAAAAATTGAACAAGGATAGGTATATGAGGTTGCTAATGACCGTGGAAAGCAACATTAAAACGAGAAAAACAAAAAGTAGAGAAAAACAAAAGTCATGAGTTAGAGGTCAATTCAAATCATGTTTCCTTGCGTCATGACGTCATGGGAGGGCCCTTTACAGCCTCAGTTCGATGGACCGTACAAGGTCATCAAACGCCTCAAAAAAAATTACATTATTAGAATAAACGATCGCGACGTAACGGTTTCCATAGATCGTTTAAAACCGGCGTTCGGCGTCCCAGATGATAGTGAAGAAAAGACCGCCGAACCTCGGGACATACTTATTCCGGTGAAGCAAGAGAATGCGCGCGAGGAAAACAGCGTAGACAACGGTAGAACATCGGAAGAAAACACTAGAAATAGGTATGTTACGATGTATGGACGTAGAGTTCGTTTTCCCGACCGATTCCAGGCAGGTCTCGATTAGGCGTCTTAATATGTCGGATAGGCGTAAAAATTGTAAAATAGCGACGACAAACTCGACGAAGAGAAACTCCGTAGATACTCTAAAAAAATTTTTTTAACGTAAACGTTATCACTGGAAGGGGGGTAATGTAGCCGCACGCGAGTAGGACAAATTCAAATCCTGTTGTTGTTTTGTTTCGGAGTATCATTACCGTTAGATCATAGGTATTGCAAGAAGTAATGAACTCTGAGCAAAATAATGTCGCCGCTACTTTCAACCGTCAAACGCAGTCGAGTTCAAACTTTTCGACTGTCCCCCGACCAGTATAAAAAAACAAATGAAATGACGAGCAAAGAAGTTCAGCAATCACAGTATAAGCATACAGACGCATCAGACGTATATACGGAGTTTCTTGAGACTGCGCGTTTTTATTTTCGCGAAAGTTATTGTATCTGGACTTGTGCTTAGTGTGTCAATTAATTTTATAGACAATATATTTATTTTAAATAAATTGCTCACAAACAGTAACCTGTATTTCGTGATGTCTGATAAGATCAATCCTCTACATATCGTCTGGCTTCGGGGCCAGTTGATGTATTACTTGTCGAAGATGCCGGCCTCTTCGTGAGATCGAGATCTCTCATTTCTCTTAGCAATTGGTCCTTGGTCTTGATATCCTTTTCAAGTGCTATTTGTTTAATGCGCTGATCTCGTGCGCTCAAGTGACAAAGAATGATAGCGATGATTACTTCTTCCTTAGTTACATTTTGCCACTTCGCCTCCAGGAGGGAGCGGAGACGAATTAAGTAAGCTGCCATGTTTTCGCCCTTCTGTGGTTTTTCTCTGGATATACTCATTAATGTCGAGGTTGCTGTTTCTTTACCACCAAAACGCGTAGTAAAAAGTTCCATAAACATCGGCCAGGTAAGCGCTTTGCCATTCACAATCTGCGTAAACCAATACGCTGCAGAACCTTTTAGAGCATTTTTTAAAGCAGAAATTAGCGCGCTGTCTTGTAGAGGGTTGTCCTTCATAAGCTGATTAGCAGCTGCGCACCATGCGGCTGGATCAGCGCCCGCGATTTCGGGGTCAAAATGTGGTAGCATTAGATTTATAGATTTCGCACTCTGTATCCACGCCAGCGTGTGAATAAAATCGCGCACCATAATCATATGCTCTTGCAATGTTATAACCGGCACTGGTCCCTCTTCTGATGTCGGGTTGGCGTTGGGATTAGAGCTATGGGCGCTTGATGAATCTCCACTGGAACTAGCCATCGTTGTGTTACAATGAAGATAGAGTTTATTAACACAAGTATGGACACAACCGATTTGACAACTAACTGCTAAGTTAGACAGTCTAAGTTGGACTATATGTTAAGACGTGAAATATTCACGGATCGCAAAGACGTCACTTAACTCGTTGATGAGAGCGTACGAGAGAGAGTGTCCCTCCGTCACGGTGACCCTGAAAAGGAAAACTACGATGGGGTGTGTCCAAGGGCACGAAATCGTCGGATTGGTGGAGAAAAATCGTCGTTCGGAAAGTGAGGGAAGTTGTCATTGCTGCTAATTGGTCAATTTCCATTGTGGTGGTTAGAGGAGGGTGCTAGCCGCTCTTGAGTGAAAGTTGCTAGTGGGAAGCGTCGTTTGTGAGAAAAATAGATTTCCCCTACCTCCCCGTAGTCAGAACAAAGACTATTTGTTTGTTTGAAAGACCAGTTAATTAAATCTTAAGATTTGTTTGGGCTAGCTAAACATGTATTATAGACAGAAATCGTTGGAGTCTTTACTGTCAAGCGCCGCTACAACTCTTTCTTCTTAATTCTTACTTTCTCTTTATGGGGGGGGGGGGGGGTAAGGTTAATTCGTACAAAATAGGGCATGTTTTTATGAATTATTTGTGACGACACAGTTAAAATCTCTTTATTAAAACCAATGGTGCATTAACTTATGACATTCGAATAATATTGTATAAAATTTTCACGGAGAAATATTAAAAAATACGGCAATGGCAGCAATTATAAGGACGTGTCTCGGAAAAAGTAGAGTTGCTCATAACTTGGAGCTGGATCATCTGAAGTAAAAAAATCAGGTAGGTAACAGTTTCGCCCAAGTAACGCTAGGAGGGTTTTTCGAAATTTCAATTTTTCACTTTTTTGGAGCACTTTGAGTTAGCCGATTTTGCGAAAATTTGCGGCTAATTTTCCATTCAAAGTGTTCCAAAAAAGTGAAAAATTGAAATTTCGAAAAACTCTCCTAGCGTTACCTGGAGAAAACTATTACCTAACGAATGAACTTTGTTTTTTTGATTTCGGATGATCCAGCACCAAGTTATGAGGGGCACGGCAATTATACCTTTTTCCGATACACGTCCTAATAATTGCTGCCATTGCCGTATTTTTTAATATTTTTCCGTGAAAATTTTATACAATATTCTTCGAATGTCATACTTTAATGTACTATTGGTTTTAATAAAGAGATTTTTAACTGTGTCGTCACAAATAATTCACAAAAACATGCCTTTTTTTGTATGAATTAACCTTACCCCCCTTAAAAAAAAATAATTTTTTTCCATTTTTTCCACATTTTATGTCCTAAACAGGCGCATTAAGATAAAATCAAATGTCACTCGTTGACACGTTTCGACTAGCGTCTAATCCGTCGCTTGTTTAGCTTTGGTTTTTGCGAGCAGATTATTTCGAAGAGAGGCTACGCAGAAACGAGTAGACATTTTGAAGCAAGAACATGGCATCGGTGAATTGGCGTTATGCTGTCCCATCGCGAAATCGTGAGGGCTGTCATCCAGAATTGGTCCCCTGTTGCACCTTCCAGAGTTTGGATATGGATATTGAATTTCACAGCGGGACCTCTACGTGATGCTTCTATCTTTGACGCTGCACCCTGCTTGCTCGACAAATAGAGGACATAAAGAGAAACTCTTAGGTCCTCATTTTTTTTCTTCTTCTTCTTTTTGCATATTTAATGAACTTTTATCTTTACTTAAGGATAAATATTAAATATGGTGGGAATGGAATACCATGCATATTTTATTACGTTTTATGCTTTCGTTTTATAAGGGAATAATAGTCGCACAATGTTTTTTGTTTTATATTAGTTTATTGAATTGTGCACGAACATAATAATAGGAATAGAACGAAATGGATCATACCTAATTCAATAAAATAATATTTTTATTTATTATTGCTTAGTCCGTGCCTTTCGGCTTTGGACGAACTTTCGGTTTTACATCTCTTATGTCCATTTCTCTTCTTATATGTCTACCTCCCTTCTTGTCCACTCTATTCTATTGCACTCCCTTAATTATTCTATCTCTAAAAACTAAAACGAGAAACTACAAATTAACAACTAATGACTAAAAACTATTGCAACTTTGGGCTTTAGCCTTCTTGCTGTGCTTCCTTCCTGTCGTATGCCCTTCTCTTCTCTATTATTGCTTTCAGTTCTGTTAAACCTTCTCTAATCTCATTTACCGTTTTTCCTATGTCCTTTGTTCCTCCCGTTATTTCGCATTCTTCTATTACATGTCTCAGGTCTTCTTCTTTCCTTCTACATAGTCTGCATCTTTTTTCTCCATCTTCTTTGCAGTATTCCCTTGCTTTATAAAATAATATAAAACAGAAATTGTTGTTCATCTATGATCACTTTATCAAACGAAAGAAACTTTTCGGACAACCTAATGCATGTGTCGGTGTAGCGTTGTGGATAGGGTTGTGGGTGTTCGATGAATCTTTATTGAAATTAGCCATCGTTATGGTATAACAAAGGTACGGTTTATTAACACAAGTATGGATACCACAGACTTGACAATCAACCACGGCGATTAGGCGCTCGCTACACTAGTGACAATGGCCTTAGGTTCGATAACGAATCCGCGGTCAGCGGGATGATAGATGTACGTGCTCACAAAATCTAAGTCTCACTCTTTGTTAATAAAACGCTTAATATTTAGTGATCGTAAGGCGTTACTCTTTTCGTGGATGAGATCGCAAGAGGGAGCGACTTTCCGTGCCGATGATGCCACAGAGGAAAACTATATGGGGTGTGTCTAAGGACACGAGATCCTCGGATTCGTGGAGGAAAGCCTTCGTTCGGAAGGTGAGGGAAATTGACGTTGCTGCCAATTGGTCAATCTCCATATCGGTGATTAGAAAAAGATGCTAGCCGCTCTCGAGGGAAAGCTGCACATGTACTGCGGAAACGCATCGACATCTGGCAATCATCTTACTCGAAGAATAGGGTCAAGCTCACTATCACAAGTCTCGAACAACTACAATCGAATTGAATAACTACAATTGTTTAATTACAGCTATGGTAGACTCTAGATTACAATTGATTGCGGGATTATCCAAAATTCCAAAGGCTCCGGTGTTCTTTCATCTCCGACATATGTTTAATTACATTTTTTTGTATTTCTATAATATATTCCTTTGCTACTGTTTTATATGTATTTAAATGAATATATTTTTTATTTTTTTAGACATGCTTCGTTATATTAGTTACTCCAATGCTAATCCTCTCTAGTAAATTTGTTTACATTTAGATTGGAAGCAGAATGTTGGAAATCATATACAACGAACAATGTAAAATAATTTATACGTATTTTACATACAATATTGTGCATTTTAATTACTATTTGTGAAATATATTAAAATATTATTAGAAAAAAATATTGCAACAAGTTTATTGCGACGGACAACATTTCAAACAAGGATATTTAGAAATACATAAATTATACTTTTTATCGTGTATCTAGTATAAGCATAATATGTACTTCATTTATATCTATTGTAGAAAAAAGTATTAAATTATTCTAATTCAAATATATTTTTCATACTCAATTACTTGAAACTTAACTCAATTACTTGAAATATTTTCATTTTTCTAAACTCAATTTTTATATAATAATCTACGTTAATAAAAAATGGTAAAATTTATTAAACATTGCAAATTGCTAATGTCTCGTTGAATAAAAGTAATCATATAACGGATAAATTCCCATGACCATTCGTTGAAGAAGATTATTGTTCGGATTTATGGCATGAGTTTACGTCGACATTACGCTACCCTCCATATTGGCATGCAGCCAAATTCACGAACCCAAATTATATTGTCCTAATGCTCGTAAATGCAAGCACAGATTAACTACGCAAATACGTTAAACGGGTGGTATAAAATGTAGGGATAAACTGTATCCTTCAGGACTCTTTTATTTACAAACTTTATTTATTTTCCATATAATCCATAGCTTCATTCATTTTAACAGTATACAATTAAGCAACATTAAATAAATCAATCAAATAAACTATAGAAAATAGAAAATTTATGAAGACAATTATGATTTATGACACCAGCTTTCAGAAACTAGATATTATCTCTGAGTCGAGATATTAGCACTTAGGACGGTTCTAGTAATGTTAACAATGCCTCTAATTTTCCATTTCCATTGTGTTCTCAATAGTCGAACGTGTCGCAAACACGGATACTTCCGATTGTTAAGGTAGCTAATTCTAGCGATCTGACCGGTCGAAAGTTACCCCGAGGAATTTCTGTCACGTCCGAATAATTGCTGCCATTGCCGTATTTTGTAATATTTCTCCGTGAAAATTTTATACAATATTCTTCGAATGCCATACTTTAATGCACTATTGGTTTTAATAAAGAGATTTTAACTGTGTCGTCATAAATAATTCACAAAAACATGCCTTATTTGTGTACTAATTAACCTTAGCCCCCCCTTAAATATTGTCCTACAGACAATAGATTACCTGCCGGGAGAGCTTTAAATGCCTTTAAGGGTCTACCTTGGCGATCCTTCTCTATTGTATAACTAAGAAGCTTTATTCACTCTCTTGTCCTATCGCATTTTATGGCATCCAACATAAACATACATCGACACACATCTTTGCTTCTGACGAAAACGTTTACCTTCTGAATATGCAATATGCAAATAGCGCAATAAGCAAAAAATAAACCATTTGTCTTTCTAATGCTAACACTGATATAAAAACCAACTCTAATATATAGAATCAAAATGAATGTAACAACCATATAGGTTGATATTTAAAAATTAATAATTAATAAATTAATAATTAATAGATATACCTCATCTTTCTTTTAATCCTTCCAAGATCAAATCTCTTTTATTCTATAAAAGAAATTCTTCCTTCATCACTCATTAATGGTACTCATATTCATAAATATTATAAAGAAGTCACAATGCACTGAGATCAGTTTCACTGATAATAAATACATTTATTGTTCTATTAATTAATAACTTACTAAAGCACAATGTTATACATACAGCATCGATAAATTTTCTAACATCTTTATTTATACTTCTCTAAGTAATTGTTTGTTAATATTTTTTAGCAGGCACGAATCTCATGGGCAAATTCACACAGAGTGTCCGGAGAATCGTTCAGGATGTAAAGGATGAAGGAACATCAAGTAAGTTGCTGTAAAACATTATATACATAGTATTTTTAAAAGAATATATAGATGTATATATGTACATATAGATTTGTAAATTATCATTTGTAATTGATTTCTAAGAACTATATAATTTATTTCAATAATTCACTGTATTTTACTGTAGAATAAATCTATTGTGCTAAATCTATTTGTACTAAATTTAGCAAATTATAAAATGTTCTCTCACATGACAATTTATTTAATCACAATTATTTATATTTAATCATGACTATCTAGTCAAAATCAATTCGACTATTACTTAATCCTTTAACAGTGTAACTCAAAGAAGATTTAAAGCTATGAATTTCATTATTATATCTGCTATTTTCTTCATATTTTCCTTACGTTTGTATCTCTCAAAATATCTTTTTTCAAATTATGAACTACTTTATTCTTGAAAAGTATAGAATATACAAAAAAGAATATTATTCCTAAAGGTACCGCTGACCGACCGAGATGAAATTTGGTGAGCATCGTTGGACGAGGCAATAGATATGAAATATTTTTTTTTTTTTTTTATTTAGTTGTTCACATTCACAATTTGCCCGATTTGAACATTTGGTAGAATTTTTTGGCTGTATCTGAAATATGAAATTTAAACTTCGGGAAATCATGCGTTTGGAAGATATAAGCCCCTATATATATATGTCGGGTCGGCACTGGGAATGGGGTTGTGGGCGTCAAATGAATCTTCTCGAGGATTAGCCATTGATACGGTACACACAGGCGTAGTTTATTACAATGATAGAATTATTACAGTCTTAACAATTGATCACGGCGGTTCGGCACTCGCGACACTAGTGACGATGCTCTCGGGCTCAATAACGAATCCGCGGTCAACGGGATGACAACAGAACGTAGTCACAAAGTCTAAGTCTGAGAATGATCACTGATCGCGAAGGCGTTACTCTTGGATCGATGAGATCGCGAGCGAGAATGCCTTTCCCGTCCCGATGATGCCACACAGGAAAACTATAACGGGGTGTGTCTAAGGATACGAGATCATCGGATTCGTCGAGAAAAGCCTTCGTTCAGAAAGTGTTGCTGCTAATTGGTTAATCTCCATATCGGTGGTTAGAAAAGGATGCTAGCCGCCCTCGAGGGAAAGTTGCTAGTGGGAGACGCCGCTCGTTGAAAAATATGTCTCCCCTATCTTCCCGTAGTTGGGACAAAGACTGTTTGTCTGTTTGAAGGACTTTAGTTAACTAAACCTTAAGATTTATAACGGGCCCTCGGGCTAGCCGAACATGTACTGCGGAGACGCATCGACATCTGGCAATCATCTTACTCGAAGAATAGGGTCTGCACGTGGCGAGCCACGGGACAGAAACCGTTGGAATGTTTACTGTCGCGTGTCGCCACAAATATTTCTTTTAAGGAGAGCTATAGAATTACTTCATACCTCTGTCAGGCAAAGCGTTCATCCCGTGACCGCGGCTACGTTCGGCGACTGACTGTCGCCTCGAGCCCAAGCTCATTATCACAATTCTCGAATAATTACAATCGGGTTGAATAACTACAATTGTTCAATTACAGCTATAGTAGACTCTAGGTTACAATGTTGCGGGGTTATCCAAAATTCCAAAGGCTCCGGTGTTCTTTCATCTCCGACACGGCCATCCTGACTATCACACGTCCTCGTGTGTAACTAAAATATCGTATTTCTTACATTAGATTCGATACAACTGACATTATTTGCGATTTAGCTAAATGTCCAAGTAAGTCAAGGGTCCAGTGCAATAACAAAGTTTCGTTCGGAGGTTTGACAACGGAAAAATAAAAGAGAATAGGAATTTGTAATGTTATAATTTGTATTCAAAGTGTTAGGTGCGTTCTGTGAGTCGCCAGTCAGACCGTAATGACACAACAGATCATTTTCGATTTCGTACACCGGTGAACCTCAGTTTGTTGGATCATATTGCCACGTTGGGTGCATTACACCCAGAAAGCACGTAAGCCCACTCAACGGGTTACAACAAAAGCACGTAACCCCACTCAACGGGTTACAACAAAAAGTACATCAACCCACTCAACGAGTTACAACAAAAACACATCAACCCTCTCAACGGGTTACAACAAAAACACATCAACCCTCTCAACGGGTTACAACAAAAACACATCAACCCTCTCAACGGGTTACAACAAAAACACATCAACCCTCTCAACGGGTTACAACAAAAACACATCAACCCTCTCAACGGGTTACAACAAAAACACATCAACCCTCTCAACGGGTTACAACAAAAACACATCAACCCTCTCAACGGGTTACAACAAAAACACATCAACCCTCTCAACGGGTTACAACAAAAGCACATAAAACCACTCGGTGTACTACTATGACCACAACGCAGTGTTAATGATCCTCTGAGGTCAGTGTACTTGCATCGTTATTATCACCGCCGTTGTCATCACCGCAGACGTCTAATTCAGCAGGGACGCAACCTTCTGGCATTTTTCTCAGTCTGTCGTGTCTGTCCTTATATGATCGTTTGCCGTCTAAGGTTTTTAGGGTATATCTATCTCCTTCCAAAATCTCGGCTATTACGAATGGACCCCTGAATTTCGGATCTAACTTCGTCTGGTTTCTTTCCTCGTTTTTACGTAACACGAAATCGCCAAGGTTGAACCTAACTATTTTAGCTTTGTTTTTGTCGAACCTATCCTTATCGTATTTGGCGCTTGCTTCTATATTCTTTATCGCCTGCTGTCTTACATGGGAGATATTTACCTCTCTTTCTTCGATACTGTCGGGTAGGGATAAGCCGTAGGGTCTCGCTGTTTTACCGATCAGTAGTTCCAACGGGCTTGACTTAGTCAAGCGGTTGGTGGTACAATTTAAGGCCAGTTGTATTTCCCCGATCGCGTCTTGCCAGGACCGCCCGGTGGTTTCTATTGTTGTGAACATGTTTTTTAGCGTACTCATAATACGCTCTACCTGCCCGTTGGCCCTACTAGCTCCGGTCGCAATTAAATGGAGTTTAATGTGTTTATCTTGACAAAAGTCTCGAAATTCTTTGCCCGTAAAACATCTTCCCTGATCCGCTATTATCCGGCAGGGACTGCCGAACAAAAATATAGCGGACTTAAGCGCTTTAATGGTGTTAATGGAGTCTAACTTACGGGTATGGTGCAAGTATACGAACTTGGTGAAGGCGTCGACCAACACAATGACGTATTCCTTCGAATCGTTTTTACCGCTTAGTTTGCCCGTTATGTCCATATGAACCGTATGCCAAGGTATACTGGTCTTAGGTATGGGGTGTAGTTCGGCTTGTACTCTACCCGAACTTGCCTTTGAAACTCGACAAGCATGACAGTTCTCTACGAATTTGCGAACATACTTCGCCATTCCTTCGAACCAGTAATACTCGTACAGTTTCTCAAGCGTTTTATCCCAACCTAAGTGCATAATGGACTGGTGCACATGGTTAATAACAGACCACCTAAACCCTCTCGGAACGATGGGCAGGCAGAGAGTTCTACCTTTTCTCTGTATTTTACGATGAAGGGTGCCGGACCGTAACTCATACGTATTCGCGACGTCTTCCGCGAGCCCTTCGTTCTGTAATTTGTCGACGATCTCGGAAATTTGTGGGTCGCGACGTTGTTCCGCCAGTAGCCAATCGTCGGAGATTTCGGTTAGGTTAATTTCTTTCTCTACGATTTTGCTGAACGTACTGCGATCCAAGTCTACGGGATTTCGCGAAAAGAAATCTACGTGGGCCATCCGTTTACCTTCCCGGTACCTAATGTCAAAGGTAAAAGTTTGCAGGTAAGCCCACCATCTGTAAACCCTGTCGTTCAAGTGTACCTTACTACTGGATGCATTAAGGGAGTTGCAATCGGTGACAACGAGGAATTCTCGTCCGTGTAAATAATGACGGAAGTGCTTGACGGCGTTTACAACTGCTAACGTTTCCAATTCGTAGGAATGATACCTAGATTCCGCAGGGCTAGTCCTTTTGCTGTAATACTCCACTACTCGACTTTTCCCTTCGACCCTGTGCATTAGGATGGCTCCATATCCTTCCGAGCTAGCGTCCGTATGTAATTCTATGGGGTAATTGGGATCAAATATCATTAGCACCGGCGCGTCAGTCAGAACGGAAATTACCTTTTGTCTTATCTGTTCGTGCCTATCCGTCCAAGGTATATTCTTGTTACTCGAGGTAAGTGCGTACAGGGGTTTCATTACTTGTGAAAATTTGGGAATAAAGCTTCGGAAATAAGAGGCCAAACCTATGAATTGCCTAAGTTGTGTGACGGTCGACGGTGCAGGTAGAGAACTCAAGGCTTGTATTTTACCCGGGTTTGGGCGGACTTCTCCGTTACGAATTACGTATCCCAAGTAGAGTACCGATGTCTTTAAAAAGGAGCATTTCGAAAAGTTAAAGGAGAATCCTGCTTTCACGAGGGTATCTAATACGGTGCTCACCCTTTCTAGAGCTTGGTCTACTGAGTCGGCAATAATTAGGACGTCGTCTAAGTAAACAACAACGAACGAATACGCGAGGTCGCCTAAGGCGTTGAGAATGGCCCTCTGGAAAACGGATGGTGCATTTTTCAATCCGAACGGCATAGTCACGTACTCGTATTACCCGTCGGGTGTAACGAACGCCGTATATTCCGTCGAATTAGGATGAATGGGAATTTGGTGGAATCCGCTGGCCATATCCAGGCTAATGAAGTATCTCGCCTTCTGCAATCTCGCGATTTGATCTGCGATGAGGGGTAGGGGATACCGGTCCGCGACCGTATTTTTATTTAATGCCCGAAAATCTACGCACAGTCTATCTGAGCCGTCTTTCTTCTTTACAAGTAAGATAGGGCTCGCGAACGGTGAGTTGCTCGGCCTCACGATTTTTGCTCTAATTAACTCGTCTATTCTCTTACGCACTATCCTACGCTCTTCTTCGCTAAGTCGGTAGGGACTTCTTTGCACGGTAACATTAGGATCGATTAACCGTATTTCCAACTGGCCCGTGCTTACGCGAGTACGTGGGAAGCCCGTAATGAATGAATCTTTGAATTTCTCGAGGACAGAAATTAACCGACTTTTATCATTACCAACCACGTCAGTGTCAACCGCATTGATATTGATCTCGTCCTCGGGGGTTTTACTACAGGCATTAATAGTCTTCGTTTTACAAATATCGACGCTATTCCGTGTAATAGTTACATCAAAACCCTGGCTTAAGATCTCGCGGCCAATCATGATATCATAATGCAGGTGACTATCGGCCAGAACGTGGAAGGTTATCTCCAATGTAAAACAGTTAATGCGTACCGTAGATAAGATCTGGGATGTACTCTTCACGCAGGTGTTTCCTATTCCTCGCATAACTACTATATCTGTCGTTCTCCTACCGGAGAATTTCGGAGCGACAGATTCTCTAATTAATGAGCACTCGGCTCCGGAATCGAAGTAAAATGGGAACGACTCACCCAGATGACTTAAACTACCGGCTGGGGACTCCACCACGCAGGAGTTGACTTTACGCTCATCCTTGGGGCCTGGTCTACCGTCCCGTCGCGCCGGGCAGTTAGGTGCGATGTGGCCTCCCGCATTACACCTGTAGCAAACCGCCTTGGACGGTGCGGCCGGTCGGTTTCCTTCCTGGCGTCGTGCATCCCTTTGCTGTTCGTTCTGCATCCTCTTGCGGCAGTCCTTTATTCTGTGTCCGAGAGTACCACAGTAGTGACACTTCGTCTGGTGGCCCGATAACTTGCGTCGCTTAGCTTCGGGTTCCGCCGATGCATATCTCGGCGAAAATGTCGACTCTTCTTCGTAACAGAAGGGTCGCATTTCGCTCAGGAATTGGTCCTCCGTTCTGATATCGCTCGTGAGGGCCAATCGTTTAAGGCGTTGGTCGTGTGGAATTAATATGTAGAGAGTGACAGCGTTAAGTATTTCGTCTAGCGTAGAATGTTGCCACCGCGTCTGTAGGAGGGAACGGACACGGCCGGCAAACGCCCCCGTGGATTCGCCCGCTTCCCGCGGTTCCCTGGATACCTTGATTAACGATGAGGACGTCGTCTCTCGGCCACCGAACTGTGTAAGGAATCGTTCCTTAATTCCAGGCCAGGTAACTTCTCCGTTTCCCACCGTTCGCGCCAGCCAATGCGCTGCAGAACCCTGTAGAGAGTCACTTAAGGCAGAGCGTAGCGCGTCTTCTCGCAGGGGGTTGTTCTCTAGGGTCCTACTAACAGCCGCGCACCACGCGGCTGGGTCGGCGCCCGCGACTTCTGGGTTAAAATGTGGTAATTTGGTGATTCCCGTATCCGTTCGTTGCATTAACGTATGAATTAGGTTGTTCATGACAGCGACCTGCCCTTCCAGCGTTAGCAACCGTTCTGATCCCACTTCTGATGTCGGGTCGGCACTGGGAATGGGGTTGTGGGCGTCAAATGAATCTTCTCGAGGATTAGCCATTGATACGGTACACACAGGCGTAGTTTATTACAATGATAGAATTATTACAGTCTTAACAATTGATCACGGCGGTTCGGCACTCGCGACACTAGTGACGATGCTCTCGGGCTCAATAACGAATCCGCGGTCAACGGGATGACAACAGAACGTAGTCACAAAGTCTAAGTCTGAGAATGATCACTGATCGCGAAGGCGTTACTCTTGGATCGATGAGATCGCGAGCGAGAATGCCTTTCCCGTCCCGATGATGCCACACAGGAAAACTATAACGGGGTGTGTCTAAGGATACGAGATCATCGGATTCGTCGAGAAAAGCCTTCGTTCAGAAAGTGTTGCTGCTAATTGGTTAATCTCCATATCGGTGGTTAGAAAAGGATGCTAGCCGCCCTCGAGTGAAAGTTGCTAGTGGGAGACGCCGCTCGTTGAAAAATATGTCTCCCCTATCTTCCCGTAGTTGGGACAAAGACTGTTTGTCTGTTTGAAGGACTTTAGTTAACTAAACCTTAAGATTTATAACGGGCCCTCGGGCTAGCCGAACATGTACTGCGGAGACGCATCGACATCTGGCAATCATCTTACTCGAAGAATAGGGTCTGCACGTGGCGAGCCACGGGACAGAAACCGTTGGAATGTTTACTGTCGCGTGTCGCCACAAATATTTCTTTTAAGGAGAACTATAGAATTACTTCATACCTCTGTCAGGCAAAGCGTTCATCCCGTGACCGCGGCTACGTTCGGCGACTGACTGTCGCCTCGAGCCCAAGCTCATTACCACAATTCTCGAATAATTACAATCGGGTTGAATAACTACAATTGTTCAATTACAGCTATAGTAGACTCTAGGTTACAATGTTGCGGGGTTATCCAAAATTCCAAAGGCTCCGATGTTCTTTCATCTCCGACATATATTATATTTAACAGATCTTCCGTTCGATGTTTTAGGCGAAATTACTCATTCTAACTTAATCTAATCTGCCTTACTCATCTCTTATTCGCGTGCACTTTATCACGTCTCGTTATAACGGATCTCTGTAAATCGTTGTCTCGATGGAAAAATTAAAAAAAAAAAAGATTAAAAAAAAATTTTCATTCTATATTTTCGACTTCTTTTTTCGCGTCACACAATCCGGTTGTGTTTGTTCGAGATTAATGATAATGAGCCCAGAGTCGAGGCGACAACCAGTCACCGAAGGGATGAACGCTTTGTCTAACAAAGGTATAGGCTAATAAAGTCTAATAAAGGTATAGGGTAAATAGGCTCTCCTTAAAGAGAAAGTAAGAATTAAGAAGAAATAGTTGTAACGGCACTTGACAGAAGGTCTTTCAAACAAACAAATAGTCTTTGTTCTGACTACGGAAAGGTAGGGAAAATCTATTTTTCTCACAAACGACGCTTCCCACTAGCAACTTCCACTCAAGGGCAGCTAGCACCCTCCTCTAACCACCACAATGGAAATTGACCAATTAGCAGCAATGACAACTTCCCTCACTTTCCGAACGAAGATTTTTCTCCACCAGTCCGACGATTTCGTGCCCTTGCACACACCTCATCGTAGTTTTCCTTTTCAGCGTCACCGTGACGGAGGGACACTCTTTCGCGTACGCTCTCATCAACGAGTTAAGTGACGTCTTTGCGATCCGTGAATATTTCACGTCTTAACATATAGTCCAACTTAGACTGTCTAACTTAGCAGTTAGTTGTCAAATCGGTTGTGTCCATACTTGTGTTAATAAACTCTATCTTCATTGTAACACAACGATGGCTAGTTCCAGTGAAGATTCATCAAGCGCCCATAGCTCTAATCCCAACGCCAACCCGACATCAGAAGAGGGACCAGTGCCGGTTATAACATTGCAAGAGCATATGATTATGGTGCGCGATTTTATTCACACGCTGGCGTGGATACAGAGTGCGAAATCTATAAATCTAATGCTACCACATTTTGACCCCGAAATCGCGGGCGCTGATCCAGCCGCATGGTGCGCAGCTGCTAATCAGCTTATGAAGGACAACCCTCTACAAGACAGCGCGCTAATTTCTGCTTTAAAAAATGCTCTAAAAGGTTCTGCAGCGCATTGGTTTACGCAGATAGTGAATGGCGAAGAGCTTACCTGGCCGACGTTTATGGAACTTTTTACTACGCGTTTTGGTGGTAAAGAAACAGCAACCTCGGCGGTAATGAGTATATCCAGAGAAAAACCACAGAAGGACGAAAACATGGCAGCTTACATCGCTCCTCTCCGCTCCCACGTGCAGGCGAAGTGTGAAAATTTATCTAAAGAAGAATTACTCAACGCTAAGATTCATTGTCAAGTGAGCGCACAAGATCAGCCCATTGAACAAATAGCACTTGAAAAGGATATCGAGACCGAGGACGAATGTCTAAATAATACATCAATTGGTCCCGAAGCCAAACGATACAGGCTACCTGACTCGCGGAATAAGTGCTTTTACTGTGGGAGGGTAAAGACCGAGAAATGGAAATGGAAATGGCGGCGTCTAGAAAGAAGCGAACCAGCTACATCGGCCAGGATGTTGTGCTTCAAGTGTCGTAGGGTAGATCATATCTCGCTTAATTGTCCGTTACTGGGGGAAAAAAACTATGATTCCAATAACGAACATCGAGCCGACACCTGAATGGTGGAGTTTCCTACTGGTAAATTAAGTTACCTGAGTGAGTCGTTCTCATTCCATTTCGATTGTGGAGCCGAATGCTCATTAATTAAAGAGTCTGTAGCCCCGAAATTATCTGGCAAAAAAGCTACTAATATAGTAGCAATGCGAGGAATAGGAAATACTTGTGTTGAAAGTACATCTCAGATATTGTCCACTGTATGTATTAACGGTTTTGAATTAGAGATAACTTTTCATGTACTTCTTGATACCTACTTAAGATACGATATCATCATTGGTCGTGAAATTTTAAGTCAAGGTGTTGACGTAAATATTACGCGAAACAGCCTCGTTATTTATAAGTCAAAGACAATTAATGACTGTAGCAAAACCGCGGACGACGAGATCGATATTAACGAGGTCGACACAGATGTAATCGGTAATGATAAAGATCGATTAATTTCTATTCTCAAAAAATTGAAAGATTCGTCCATTGCGGGGTCCTCGCGTATTCGCATA
Source organism: Bombus huntii (assembly GCF_024542735.1). Classification (NCBI taxonomy): domain Eukaryota; kingdom Metazoa; phylum Arthropoda; class Insecta; order Hymenoptera; family Apidae; genus Bombus; species Bombus huntii. Next base: position 25,657,241 of record NC_066238.1, read on the forward strand.
AGTACGGGGGAGTTAGAAATAAGTTTAATAGATTCTAACATTACCGTCCAAAGAAACCCTTATAATCTTAGCGAGGAAGGGTGGAGAATTGTGCGTGAAAGGATAAACGAACTAATTGAAGCTAAAATTATAAGGCCTAGTAGTTCACCATTCGCGAGCCCTATGTTATTCGTGACGAAAGTGGACGGCTCAGATAGATTGTGTGTAGATTTTCGAGAACTAAATAGAAATACGGTCGCGGATCAGTACCATCTCCCTCTTGAAGCGGATCAGATCGCGAGGCTGCAGAAGGCGAGATACTTTATTACCCTAGATATGGCCGGAGGGTCTCACCAAATTCCCATTCATCCTAATTCGATGCAGTATACAGCGTTCGTTACGCTCGACGGACAATATGAGTACATGATGATGCCATTTGGATTGAAAAATGCATCGTCCGTTTTTCAGAGGGCCATCCTCAATGCCTTAGGCGACCTCGCTTATTCATACGTTGTTGTTTACTTTGATGAAGTCTTAATCATTGCCGACTCGATAGATCAAGCTTTAGAAAGATTGGACACCGTATTAAGTATCCTCGTAAAAGCCGGATTTTCTTTTAGTTTTTTTAAATGCTCTTTTCTAAAGACGTCGTTACACTATTGCGGATATGTAATTGGTAACGGAGAAGTTCGTCCCAGCCTGGGTAAAACACAAGCCTTGAGTTTTTTACCCGCGCCAACGACCGTCGCACAGCTGAAGCAGTTCATAGTTTTAGTCTCTTACTTTCAAGATTTCATCCCTAAATATAAACGGATAATGAAACCCCTGTATGACCTTATTTCGAATAATAAAAACATAACTTGGACGGAAAAGCATGAAAAAATATGGCAAAAAGTAATTTCCGTCCTGACTGGCGCGTCGGCGTTAATAACACTCGATCCCAAATACCCGATCGAACTACATACTGACGCTAGTTCGAAGGGATATGGGGCCATTTTGATGCACAAAGTTAAAGGTACAAATAGAGTGATAGAATATTGCAGTAAAAGAACTAGCCCTGAGGAATCTATGTATTCCTCGTATGAATTAGAGACGTTGGCGGTTGTAAACGCCGTCAAACATTTTCGGCACTATCTACGTGGACGACAATTTCTTGTCGTCACTGATTGTAGTTCCCTGAAGGAAAGCATTAGTAGAGTATATTTAATTGAAAAGGTTCACAGGTGGTGGGCTTACCTACAAACTTTTACCTTTGACATTATGTTTCGAGAAGGCAAAAAAATGGCCCACGTAGACTTCTTTTCGCGGAACCCCGTAGAATTGGATCATCGTAGGATAAAAAATGTTACAAAAAAACAAACCAATTTTACCGAAATCTCGGAAGGTTGGTAGCGGAATAAACCCTATCTTCCTTATACCACAGCGATAGTTAATTCCAGGATGGAGATTATTTGTTGATCACATGTTAATTGTTATGTTATATGTTATGTTTGTTAATAAATTGTTGTTCGTTAAACATCAAGAGTAGTTCCTTGAATACACTATCAATTTAAACACTATCACTATTCAGGTTATCATAGGTATCAAGTCCTGTAACCGTGATATATGACAAATAATCAATATTTATTTCCTATAAAAAGTCAAAAGTGCTGTATATGTTTTTTTGTATCTGATACCAATAATGCAGGAAGCATTCAGATTAAACAGATTATTAATTTCTAAATCATTGATGTAAGAATTGAATATAACCGCGTCAAAGGTGTCAAGCATCTGTAAGGTGCTGACAATGAAGTCCAGATCGGGTGTGACTGCCAACGCCCTGGCCGCACTGAATGCACTCGTTCCCGTTAGATTTTCCCGTAAAATTTTCACGGAGAAATATTAAAAAATACGGCAATGACAGCAATTATTCGGAGGTGTCTCGGAAAAAAGTATAATTGCCATGCCCCTCATAACTTGGTGCTGGATCATCTGAAATCAAAAAGTTAAAGTTCATTCGTTAGGTAACAGTTTCGCCCAAGTAACGCTAGGAGGGTTTTTCGAAATTTCAATTTTTCACTTTTTTGGAACACTTTGAAGGGAAAAACGCGATTTTGTGCGAAAATTTGCGGCTATTTTGTTATTGTAAAATACAAATAATTAACAAATTTGAAAACCTCTCCAACGTTATCTCGTAAATTATGTACAGAAATAGTGTTCAAAATTTCGAAAGGATCGGTGCAGTAGTTATAAAGTTATGAGGGGCGCCGACTTTGAAAACGTGAGTTGTGGGGAAAACGCTTTAAAGTTTTGAACACTAAAAAGTCTGGTATAAAACGTTCATAAGCGAATTTTATCGGCTTACCTCACACTGAATCATCAATGCCAGGTCCATAAAGGATGTTGCTATCATCCATGATAGCTCTTCGGCTGTTGCTGCTTTTTCTTCTTTTATAGCAGATTAAAAAAATCGATTCGCTACTTCTCTTACAGTCGAGCACATTTCTTTCACGTAATCATTGTACGTCGGTTTTGATAAAAACCTACTAGACAAATCCATCAAGCCGCAGAACTTTTCACAGCCAACTAATCCAAGGCCTAATATCCTCATCACGAAAACAAACCGATAATTAACATCGAAAGTACCAGAGTTTATTCTTGCACTAGACGGAACATTTGTAATCTGTTTACAGCATTCGCACGACACTTTGATGTTAAATCCAAGGCCTTCTTTCTTAGTCGAATGAAAATTTACTTTTCCATCACATTTCACACACTTCACCTATAATGGTCTTCAAGATCCTTCGTAACTTGATCTTCAACGGTCACTTTTATTTTTTTAGCTGACGCGCTACTTGTTGAAATGCCTTCGTTTTTACGTTTATGCGGAGGTACAATTTTTCTAGGTCGATATAATCTCGAACCAGTTGTTTGTCTATCAGATCTTCTAATTTTTTTTAGGCATTTTAGTAATATTTAATATAATTTATACAAGTAATAAGTAATATAATTTAACACAAAACTTAATGAAAACGGAGCCAAGACGCACCTGTACGTCTGCTCGATAGAATACTCCTACAGTAAATTTTATACTGTACACTGGCAAAATATACAGTACAGGTATAAGGAGGTTTGTACTTAAGTCGAAATTTCTATAAATAGATCTGGGGGGTAAAATTAGGTATGTAATATCGTGATATAATATGTTTACAAAGAGTGGACAATAGAGATGTTAATCAGACAGAAAAAGACGATTGTTGTTCAACCTGAACTATTCACGCCAAACGTACAGAAAACAGCGCAATCCACACTCTCTCGGCAACGCCACTCGCAACCTCCGTCTCCGCTCAACTCGCACTCGGCTCTTCGACTCGCACTCTGTTTCTCGACTCACACTCTGGCCGTTGTCGCATTCTGTTGTCTTTTTCCTAGGCCCACCGCACACGTGTTCTGCAGACGCTCGTGGACAGGGTCACGTAGGTCTTTTCCACGAAACTATGCACTTGAAAAGACCGATGACACATTGATGGGCCCGACGGCGCCTCGGCTCTCGCGACGTTGTTCATAGTTCGCCCGATATTTCTTAGGCCTTTCGTCCACGATACTACAGGTATTATATAGAGAGAAAGACGTCTGCCAGGTAACAATAGGGCGCTCGGGTCGGGTAGGTAATAAAATCCGACATGTGTCAATTTTGCTCCAATCGACTGGAAATTTTGACACAATATTCTTAAGATATTATGCATTCAATTAAAAAAATAAAAGAAAATGCAAAACAAAAATTTAATACCTCACCCGCCCCCCCTTAAGCACCAGTAGAAAGAAAGCAAAGGTACGAGGAAGACAGACGACACATGGAGAAGGAAATAGAGGAATCGGAAGAAAAAGAATCTGAATCAGAGAGAGAGAGTATGAGGAAAAAATAGTATAAAAAAAGACACGAAGAAAAGAAATATAAGATGGAAACAGTAGCGCAAACAAACACGTTTACAATACGAGACGTCAAGAAATCACTTTCATATTTCACTGACGACGATAAATTATCAGTACGTAAGTGGATTTATCATTAAAAAGAAACAGGTACATTATTGCAGAAGAATAATTCGGCAGGGATTGCCGAATAAAAATATAGCGGACTTAAGTGCTGTAATGGTGTTAAAGGAATCTAATTTACGGGTATGATACAGGTATACAAATTTTGTAAAAGTTACCGCTCTTACCGCTTAATTTGCCCATTATATCCATGTGTACCGTATCCCAGGGTATGCTGGTCTTAGGTATGGGATGTAGTTCAGCTTGTACTTTACCTGAACTAGCCTTCGAAACTCGACAAGCATGACAGTTTTCAACGAATTTGCGAACATATTTCGCCATTCCTTCGAACCAGTAATACTCGTATAGTTTCTCAAGCGTTTTATCCCAACCTAAGTGCATAATGGACTGATGCACATGGTTAATGACGGACCACCTGAAACCCCTTGGGACAATGGGCAAGCAAAGAGTTCTGCCTTTTCTCTGTATTTTACGATGGAGTGTACCGGACCGTAATTCGTACGTATTCGCAATGTCTTCCGCGAGCTCTTCGTTTTGCAATTTACGGACGATCTCAGAGATTTGTGGGTCGCGACGTTGTTCTGCTAGCAACCAATCGTCGGAGATTTCGGATAGATTGATTTCTTTCTCTACAATTTTGTTGATCGTACGATGATCCAGATCTACGGGGTTTCTCGAAGAGAAATCTACATGGGCCATTCGTTTGCCTTCCCGATACATAATGTCAAAGGTAAAAGTTTGTAGGTAAGCCCACCATCTGTAAACCCTGTCATTTAAATGTACCTTGTTACTGGATGCCTTCAGAGAATTACAATCAGTGACAACAAGAAATTCCCGACCGTGCAGATAGTGACGGAAATGCTTGATGGCGTTTACAACTGCCAGCGTTTCTAACTCATAGGAATGGTATCTAGATTCCGCAGGGCTAGTCCGCTTGCTGTAATACTCGACTACTCTATTTTTACCTTCGACCTTATGTATTAAGATAGCCCCAAATCCTTCTGAACTAGCATCCGTATGTAGTTCTATTGGATAATTGGGGTCAAATATCATTAGCACCGGCTCATTGGTCAGAATAGAAATTACTTTTTGCCTGATTTTTTCGTGTTTATCCGTCCAATTTATGTTCTTGCTACCGGAAGTGAGTGCATACAAAGATTTCATTACCTGTGAGAATTTAGGAACAAATTTTCGAAAGTAAGAAGCTAGACCAATGAATTGCCGGAGCTGTGTGACGGTCGTCGGTGCGGGTAAGGAGCTCAAGGCTTGTACTTTACCTGGGTTTGGACGGACTTCTCCGTTATGAATCACATAACCCAGATAAAGTACTGACGTCTTCAAGAAGGAGCATTTAGAAAAGTTAAAAGAGAATCCGGCGTTTACGAGGGTATCTAGGACGGTGTTTAATCTTTCTAACCCCTGATTTATCGTATCGGCGATAATTAAGACGTCATCCAAATAAACGACAACGTATGAATAAGCAAGGTCACCTAAGGCATTGAGAATGGCCCTCTGAAAAACAGATGGTGCATTCTTCAATCCAAACGGCATCGTCATGTATTCGTATTGACCATCGGGAGTAACGAACGCGGTATATTCAGTCGAATTCGGGTGGATAGGGATTTGGTGGAATCCGCTGACCATGTCCAGGCTTATAAAGTATTTCGCCCTATTCAGTCTCGCGATCTGGTCAGTTATGAGGGGAAGGGGGTACCGATCCGCGACGGTGTTTTTATTTAACGCTCGGAAGTCTACACATAATCTATCCGAGCCGTCCTTCTTTTTTACAAGTAACATAGGGCTTGCGAATGGTGAACTACTCGGCTTTATGATTTTTGCTCGGATCAGTTCGCCTATCCTCTTTCGGACTATTCTTTGCTCCTCCTCGCTGAGTCTATAAGGACTTCGTTGCACGGTGACGTCGGGATCAATTAAACGAATTTCTAATTGGCCCGTATTTACACGAGTCCGCGGGAAACCCGTAATAAATGACTCTTTGAATTTTTCGAAAACAGAAATCAATCGATCTTTATCGTTACCAACTACATCAGTGTCGATCTCGTTAATGTTGACCGCATCTTCCGCGACTCTGCTACAAGCGTTAACCATTTTTGTCTTACAAATATCGACACTGTTTCGTGTAACATTCACGTCAAAACCTTGGCTCAAAATTTCACGACCAATCATGATATCGTATTTTAAGTAGTTATCAGCAAGGGCATGAAAAGTTATCTCCAATGTAAAACCGTTAATACTGTGGCGGATGAAAAGAGAGTTGTGCGTTTCGTCCCGGGACTACCGGTGGACTCGTCAGTAAGGCTATGCCCGGTAGTCCCTGCCTTAGACGTAGAGGGAGTCTCGCTAGGTGCGGTATTTGTATCAATCGCTCGTATATTCGACCGCTAGCGAGTTAGACAGACTCGTTGTCGTCGTAGCCCTCTAGTGTTGGCGGTTGGTACCAGCGGATCGCCCGGGAGGTGTTGCGCCGCGTTGATGCCTCGACCTGTCTGCGTCCCATTGATACCGATCCGCCACACAGCCTCCCCCTAGCGCTATAGCGTGACCCCAAAGCTATATAGCGCGATACAAGTTAGAGGAAATGGCTCGTCATCGATGATGGAAGGCTGATCGTCGTGGGGACGAGATGGTTGTCTCTTTCTCTGACGTGTTGCTGGAGGTGATGCCCATGAACTATTGCAATGGCTACATCACTTCCTGGCTTGGTCGTCGTCTCGTATCCGGTCACCTGCTTGGCGTGTTCGTCGTCGGTGGTTGGCTCCTTTCCTGACTCCTTCTCCAAAGGTGCGTGTTCGTTGTCGGTGGTCACCAATGTGGCGGATGGAAAGAGAGTTGTGCGTTTCGTCCCGGGACTACCGGTGGACTCGTCAGTAAGGCTATGCCCGGTAGTCCCTGCCTTAGACGTAGAGGGAGTCTCGCTAGGTGCGGTATTTGTATCAATCGCTCGTATATTCGACCGCTAGCGAGTTAGACAGACTCGTTGTCGTCGTAGCCCTCTAGTGTTGGCGGTTGGTACCAGCGGATCGCCCGGGAGGTGTTGCGCCGCGTTGATGCCTCGACCTATCTGCGTCCTATTGATACCGATCCGCCACAATACATACAGTGGACAAGATCTGAGATGTACTGTTAACACAAGTATTCCCTATGCCTCGCATTACTACTACATCAGTCGTTCGTTTGCCAGAAAATTTCGAGGCTACAGATTCTTTGATTAATGAGCATTCGGCTCCGGAATCTAAATAAAATGGGAACGACTCACCCAGATGACTTAAACTACCAGGTAGAGACTCCATCACGCAGGAGTCGACTCGACGTTCGTTCTTGAGGCCGGGTTTTCTGTTCTGCAGTAGCGGACAATCAGGTGCGATACTACCCTCCGCACGACACTTGAAGCAAACCATCTTGGACGATGTGGCTGGTCGGTTTTTTTCCTGGCGTCGTGTATCCTTCTGCTGTTCGCTATGCATCCTGGTGGCCCGATAGCTTGCATCGTTTGGCTTCGGGTTCCGTCGGTGAATTTCCTGGCGAAGATGTCGGCGTAGGCTCCTGGGGATTCGGTCTCCGACGGTCGTTCTCTGAATATCCTTATTAACGCCGAGGCGGCTGTCTCTTTGCCACCACAACGCGAAAGGAATTGTTCTGTCTTGTATCGAGTAGTCTCGGTCTTTGCTTCTTAGGCTGAGTTATCCGGTCCACGATTTTCATGAGTTGTTCCAAGGTGACACATAGGCTTGATCCCACTTCTGATGTCGGGTTATCATTAGGATTTAAGGTGCGTAATGATTCTTCGTTTGAATTAGCCATTGTTTTACGAAACAGAGAATATATTTACGCGAATAAACAAGATTTTACAAAATATTATGAATAATGAGTTTAATAAATGATAAGATTAACAAACGATAAGTTTAACTAATAATTAGATTAAAGAATAATAAGTTTAACGAACAATAAGAGGAACGAATAATATGTCTTACGAATAATAAATTTAGCGAATAATGAGACTAACGATTGATAGGTTTTACGAATAATGAATTTAATTAACGCTATTAACAATGTTCCGGGGTTCAAACGAATCCACGGTCAACGGGATAACTCTTTACTATGCGTAGAATAATTTTAAACACAAAAATACGATTGCTGAGACACTCGGTAAATTGCTCGATGTATCACTTTCCAAGGCGATCACACGAATGAATATCTGATGAAAATCTTTTTCGCTATACGACTGCATTTGTTTGTTATATGCTCGCTGGAGGCATCGAGAAGGTTCCAATCGTTGTTGCTAGACAATTTCTGTCAAAAGTTTGTTGTATACTCTTTGGAAACATCGAGAAAGATCCAAACGCCGTTGCTAGGCAGTTTCTGTCTGGAGATTGATTCCTAATACAACGTGTGTCCCATTATGTCGACATCTCTAAAGTACAATTCTATGTGATTTCTAGGGAGAACAATACAACCGATCCACACCTTCGTCAGGCAAAACATTTATCCCGTGACCGTGGCTACGTTCGGCGACCAGTTGTCACCTCGAACCCACTTTCGCTTTCACAAATATCAAACAATTACAAATGACAATTGCTTAAATATATATATATATGTCGGAGATGAAAGGAAAGCCGAAGCCTTTCCTTGGAAATTTTGGGAACATCCTCTAGTACCTTAGCCTAGATTTTATTATAGTTGTAATTGCTTAAGATTTGTAATAAGCGAGATTGGGTTCGAGGTGACAATCGGTCGCTGAACGTAGCCACGGTCACGGGATGGATGTTTTATCTAACGGAGGTCTGGAGTGGTTGTATGTGTTTTCCGAGAAATGTGGTTGTGGCGGCATGCGGCCTCGAGAGCGGGCCGAGCCATGTGTGATGTTGCCTCGGAGGTGCCGATGCAATGGGACATACATTGTATTAGTAATCAAAACTCCAGGCAGAAACTGCCTAGCAACGGCGTTTGGAACTTTCTCTATGCTTCCAACGAATGTGCCTAGCAACGGCGTTTGGAACCTTCTCGATGCTTCCAAACGGGTATAGAAAACAAAATGCAATCGTACAGGGAGAAAAATCTCCACGAGGCTGGCATTCTTGCGATTGCCTTGGAGAGTGATACATCGAGCATTTTCGACGATCGCATTTGCGTCTAAGTTAGTTTCGCTTACTAAGGAGTTATCCCGGTGACCGTGGATTCGTTTGAACTCAAACATTGCTAATAGTATTATTTAATTTAATTATTCGTAGATCGTATTATTCATTAGGCTTAGTGTTTGTTAGACTTATTATTAGTTGTACTTATTATTTGTTAAGCTTAGTGATAGACCTGTATATACGTGTAAATAAAATCTCGGCTTTGTGAAACGATGGCTAGTCCACATGAAGAGTCGTCGCGCGCCCAAAATTCGAATCGTGATCCGACATATATATATATAATATATATATAATATATATAATATATATAATATATATATAATATATATATATTATAATATATATATATATGTCGGAGATGAAAGAACACCGGAGCTTTGGAATTTTGGATAATCCCGCAACATTGTAACCTAGAGTCTACTATAGCTGTAATTGAACAATTGTAGTTATTCAACCCGATTGTAATTATTCGAGAATTGTGATAATGAGCTTGGGTTCGAGGCGACAGTCAGTCGCCGAACGTAGCCGCGGTCACGGGATGAACGCTTTGCCTGACAGAGGTATGAAGTAATTCTATAGCTCTCCTTAAAAGAAATATTTGTGGCGACACGCGACAGTAAACATTCCAACGGTTTCTGTCCCGTGGCTCGCCACGTGCAGACCCTATTCTTCGAGTAAGATGATTGCCAGATGTCGATGCGTCTCCGCAGTACATGTTCGGCTAGCCCGAGGGCCCGTTATAAATCTTAAGGTTTAGTTAACTAAAGTCCTTCAAACAGACAAACAGTCTTTGTCCCAACTACGGGAAGATAGGGGAGACATATTTTTCAACGAGCGGCGTCTCCCACTAGCAACTTTCCCTCGAGGGCGGCTAGCATCCTTTTCTAACAACCGATATGGAGATTGACCAATTAGCAGGAACGCCAATTTCCCTTACTTTCTGAACGAAGGCTTTTCTCGACGAATCCGATGATCTCGTGTCCTTAGACACACCCCATTATAGTTTTCCTCTGTGGCATCATCGGGACGGGAAAGGCATCCTCGCTCGCGATCTCATCGATGAAAGGAGTAACCCTTTACGACCAGTGAATATTACGCGTCCGACTTAAATTTTGTGAGTACGTTCATCTATCATCCCGTCGGCCGCGGATTCGTTATTGAACTTAGGATCATTGTCATTAGTTTCTCGAGTACCTAACTACCACGGTTACTTGTCCGGTTCTATAATAATCGTATTTGCACTAGTCAATGTCTTCTCTATTGCATGATGACAACGTGTAACCCAAACGAAGATTCGTTTCACGCCCCTAATCCTAATTCTAATGTAAACCCGACATATATAAATACATATTGTACACAAGAAAACACAACACAAATGTTACACGCCACCCTCAGTAAACTCGACTCTTCGTTCCTGCTCACACACGATGACTGCGTCTTCTGGGGCCACTCACGGATTCTTGACAACACTTCTTCTTCTTCTTGCACTGAAACACCATATGCAGCGAATAAAGATAAACCAAAAAGGAAAAAATTAAATTAAATACAAGAAAACAAATAGGATACACACTAGGACAGTCCGCGTGGGAATCTCTGACGACGATGCCTCCAATCCATTATCCAACGCTAATACCAAAATCACCGAAACCTACAACAGTAAATCAAACTAAACAGCGGAGGCAATGGAAATAAAAATCAAAATCTACGTAACTATAATTTACCAAAGTAACAATCAAGAAGCACAAACCACCATCCAGAGTCGACACTACTCACAACGCTCCAATGCAAGGGAGGAAAATAACAAATAAAATACACCTTATAAAAAAAATTACATATAAATAAAATCACTCTAATAAAACAACATCTGTTCAAAATACACGTAGGCATATAAAGCACTGTTATTAAATAAACTCAGAAGTCACACACGGAGCATTCGGATACATCTCACGAAACCTATCTAAACACCATGAGAGTATGTCCAGGCAAGTACCACCCTGACCTAACCTAACTAACCTAAAAACTCACTAAGCAAATTAAACTCGCCAAGTAAAACGAACTCGCCAAACAATTAACAACTGTTACGAATTGCCACTTCACACCATCCCTTATGAAGTGACGTGTTATTTTTAATGGTCTTTTGGGGAAGATAGTACAGCGTCCCACACGTGCAAAGACTCGGCAAAACACTAAGTTGCCACGTGCCTTGTACGTTCCATTCACACCAGCAAAGAAATTACTAGACACATCACAAATGCAACCTCAGCAAAGACAAGCTGCCACGCGCGTTCCACTGGCATCAGTAGGGAAGGACCTCAGACGCAACATCAACAAAATATGAGCTACTACGGTATCTACATTTTATCACGCACACCGCATGTCACTAACACCAAACGAAACATAAGACAATCAAGAAGACGATACTTCAGCAGACTCCACGTGTCCCAAAAATATGAGACAACCAAGAAGACGAAATTTCAGCACAATCCACGAAAGTAAGCAGTTATAATATTCCTAATTTGTCAGGCAAAGATATTACGATAATCTATCACGTGACAATTAAGAAAATACAAATAACGGGTAGTAACCAGAACGGCGTTCTTTGTTCATCCGAAAGTCGGTACGTCTACGTCGACTCTCAGTCAAAATCGAGTATAAAGTTAGTACTAGCCGTGCACGTTATCATTCTGTCCGTTAAAATTGTGTAAAGCTAATTAAGTTCGAAAAATCCAAGCGTCGAATAACTATTCGAAAATCAAAGTGTTCGCGTTGCGACTCGGTCCGTCGAACCTGAGTATCGATAGTGTTTGGTTTTAAAAATTTCCGAACGTTCACCATCATTCGAATTAAACATTCGTATCGTCACTTCATCTGCGGAATCAAAGTTAATTGTCAAAATTCGACTCATCACCAAGCTGTACTCATCACTGATCGACTTCACATCTAATTAAGGTAGGAAATTTGAAATTGTATATCCTCTTCTCTTTTAACTTGCAGTCGAACAAAAATTGTCTCCGAACAAAAGTACCCGTCGGCAGCTATTGTTGATAGATAAAACTATCAAGTACACAATTCATATAGATTTTATCCGAACGTCTTGAATTTACGATAATTATTCTCTGTATCAATCTGTGATTACGGTGTTTTCCAAACACTGGAAACATCTATGGTTTTCGTTTTCCTTCTCCCATCGTTAGCAGATTGCTCATCCTTGGGCGAGGCCTACGAGGCCACACGGATTGTTCACAGAGAGAATATAGTTACAAAATTGAAATAAGCGTTCTTGGCCAAGATTTAATAAATTGTCTGTAATAAAACAACTTTATCAACTTTCGATCTAATTTCGTTTATAATTTTTCGCTGTATCAACCAGTGATTACGGTGTTTTCAACGCAGAGAACATCTATGGTTTTCGTTATCCTCTTCCCATCGTTAGCAGATTGCTTATCCTTGGACGAGGCCTACGAAGCCACACTGATTATCCACAGTGAACCCAGTTGCCAATTAAAATAATCATTTTTCGCTTACGACTCCACTAGTTGCCAAGAACGACTTATATTTTCTAAATTGTTAAATCTAACTGATTATTCGCTGTGTTAAACCTGTGTTAACGGTGTTTTCAATTATCGAAAACACTTATCGATTTTCGCAATCCTCCTCCCATCGTTGGCAAATATCGCCCGTCTTTGGGCAAGGCTTGCGAAATCGTACAAGTCGCACACAGAGAGTGATGTTCATTTCACCTTGATCATATCAGATGACAAAAACAAGAAAGAATCGAAAAGATAAAAGTCACCTCAGCAAGAAGCGATGAATGGTCTGAATTTTAAATAAGGACTCTTCTACTCTATGTTATTCCCGCTTATTTATAATATCCTAATTGTCACGTGATGGATCATCTCTATGGGAGTCACAGCATTGCTACGTGACAAATTAGGAATTTTGTAACTGTCTACTTTCGCGGATTGTACTGAAGTTTTGTCTTCTTGATTATCTTATTTACGCTATTCCTAATTTCTCGTATCCTAGAGACACATAAATGCTGCTGAAGTTTCGTCTTCTTAATTTCTCGTATTTCGTTGAGTATTAGGGACATGCAAGGTGCGTGATAAAATGTAGGTATCGTAGTAGCTCGTATTTTGCTAATGTTGCGTCTGCGATGTTTCCCAGAACTTCCTTACTGATGCCAGTGGAACGTGGCAGGCGCGTGCCAACTTGTCCTTGCTGAAGTTGCATCTGCGATGTATCTGGTAACTTCTTTGCTTTTGCCAGTGAATCGTTCAAGGCGCGTGGCAACTTAGTATTTGCCGAGTCTTCTTATGCGTTATTTCCTGTTTCTTTCAATAAAATATCATTTTTTTTTTTATAATAGTAAGCTTAATATATTATTTCATGGTTTGTTTCTCACGGCTGGTTTCTATCAATTTCCAGTATTCTTGCGTTACGTTGTATTGATCATTATTTGTTCTTTCTTTGTTACGATCTTTCATTTTTATAATCATTTATTTAAAATATGATTTATTTTGTAACGCATAAAGGTTACTATATGCACGTGTTGATTATCCAAAATGGCCGCCTGTGAATGTTCGTAGTATATAGTAACATTTTATTAATGTGAAATCTATTATTTATCCGTTAATTATTTATGACTTTATTTTAATAGTTGACGTATAATTGCAGTGGGAATAATATTATTTTGCATTTATTTAATGTGCGTAATTATTGCATGTATGCCGATGCGCACGTGTAAGAGCTATCATAACAGTCCAAGATGGCCGCTCGTGAGTGTCTCTAGTAAAAGTGTAGTGACGCGTCCTTAATTTGTTTAATACTGAAACAATTATTCGTCCGTCGCTTATTTTCCTTTATTTTAGCGCAGTTAGAATTTTTAAATGACAATAGTATTGTTTGTGTAATCATTATAATGTGTATATATACTATGTGTTACTTTAATATAATAACATGTGGATTGTGTTATTGTTAATTTTTATAATTTATCAATAGCACTATTTTATTGTTGTGTTTCGAGTGGTTTATTTTTATAGAGTGTTCGCTTAATTAATTTAGTACTAATATGTGCATAGTGTGTTATTTTAATATAATAGCATGTGGCTCGTGTTATTGTTAAATTTTATAATTTATCAATAGCACTGTTTTATTGTTGTGTTACGAGTGGTTTATTTTTGTAGAGTGTTCGCTTAATTAATTTGATAGTAATATGTGCATAGTTTGTTATTACCAGTTCTACTGCGTAAAATAACCTTATTTCTCTACGCTAGACTTAATACAATTATGCTATATTAACTTAGTACAATATAATAATTTTTTATCTTAATCGCGTTTGTCGTTGATACTCAGTTAATCAGTTTTGATTAATTCATAACCTATTCCTATATTATTGGCTATTTTCTGTTTCTTTGTTATGAAGTTGTCGTTACCTTGTGCGTGTAATTTGCCGCCTTTACATAGAATTTAGGAGCTAATCTTATACATTGCTAGTTAAAATCTTTATTGTTTATAGGTTCTACAATTCTAATCCTTCATCGCTGTGTCCTTTACTTGGAACGGTTACATGGTATGCGTTTGGTATCTTCTGATTCTTCGTTACATGTCTAACACTTGTCAAGACTACTTTTACTTATCCTAGAATTGTAAGTATATATATAAATATATATAAAACACTGTATTTTGTAAATATCTGTATAGTAAAATAGTCCGTCCACTATCTTGTTTGCTAAGACCGCTTCGCTAACATCGAATTGTTTTGTTATAATGTCAGAATATTTCCTTGGTTTTCCAGTTTCTTGTTGCTGCCTTGACTGTTTCAGTAGTATCTGGTTCAGTATTCCGTAAGTATTCACTTAAGTTTGGTAGTAGGCTTCTTGTAACTGCGTCGGTTTTAATGTATATCTTCCGATGTGAGTAACGAGCTTCTTATTATTATCAATTTCTATTCCAATATGGTTTACAACATTCTTCTCCTTTTTAGGTTATGATTGGTTACGTCGGTATTTATTACTTTCGATATCTTCATACCGTCGTATATTATGTTTTGCAAAGTTGGATCCGTAGCCAATTCTCGTGGAGTTCCTGCATGCACACTTTCTTCTACGATGATTGGTTGCATACAAATCTCGTTAACTTATAAAGTACCTTTTCTTGTTTGCTAAGACCATTCGGTCGGTGTTGAATCGTTTGTTATGTCACTAATTTTTGACTTTCCAATTTTCTCACGTCTTCTTGATCATTCCAGTAATATCAACTTCGATTCTTCGTACACGTTTACTCCAATTTGGTAGTTGGTTTCTCATAACTGTGTTGACCCTTGTATAAATTTCTTCAATGTGAATAGTAAATTATCGTTGTCACTGACTTAACCTATCCTAGTTATTTCTTAACTCTTCCTGCGCTTATTAATTAATTTTATTTCTTCTTATTAAAGACCGCTATGTCAACGCTGAGTTATTTCATTATAATGTCACTAACTTTCTTGATTTTTTCGGTTTTATTTTCCATTAGCGAACTGTAAGTTTGTTGTCGAGCATCAATTATTGATTGTTGTGCTTCGTTTAGTTTAATTGAAATATAATTGTAAATTTTTAATAGTATTATTTTCTTCCATATATATTAAGGCAATTGAGGTTAGTTTATTTATTCGTTTCTGCTGACAGTCGTATACTATGTTCTACGGAGTGGGTCCACAACTTGTTTCTGCGAAATTCCTGCATGTACTTTTTACTTCTACGATGATTAATTGTGCACTACGTGCTTTTAACTTTCACTGCTTTTAATTATTTTATTGAATTAACATGTTGCGTATTTAAATGATGGTTAGAACACACACATAATAATTTTCCTTTTTCTTTTACGTTTCTACTATCTGCATGATTCGATAAGCACTGTCACACTTCCTTAGGCACAATATTGTTATAGACATTTAGTAATATTATGTTTTGTATTGAAACAATTGAAGTTAATTCTTCCATTTGTTTCAGTTAGCTGTCATACCTTGTGTTCTACGGATATGGACAAATAACCTGTCTTCGCATATACACTTCCTTCTACGATGAGTAATTGTTCACGAGGTATTTTCCACTTCCTCTGTTTTGTAATTATTTTATTGAATTACACATTTTATATTTAAGTAATAGTTAGAGCACGCATAGTAATTTTCCTTTTTCCTTTTAGGTTACCACTATCTGCAGTATTCGACAAGCAGTGTTGTTCCATATACTACCGTACTACGTTGTCTCTTGAAATCGTTCTTGTGGTCTGTTTCGATTCTGTTAGTTTTAACTTGTTCGAGTGTATTGTTCGTGGAATCCCTTTTACTTTAATCTTGACGTTTCGTGTGTGGATTCTGACAATAGTACCTGGTTTATTGAAGTGTGTTAATATGCCTAGGTGTTTTATATATTTTATATCTAGTTGTATATAAGATATATTTTGTTTATTGTGGTTTTGTATGTCCATATTTGCTGTATATTAAATTGCTTGATATTTCCTGTTTGTTATAAAGGTGTGTATTCCTATCGTTCCATTCCTTTTTCCTTTCCTTTGAATTATTCATGAAGTTATTACGAGATTTGATTAAATTGTCAAATTGTAGGTTATCTTGATTGAATATAGTATTATGTCGTGATTTATTAATTAATTTGCGAGTCACTTTTGGTTAATTGGTTCTTCATAGTTTATCCTTAGTCGAATTATGAAATTATAGGTTATGTTGTACTCTATATTTACTATTTCGTTAGAGTACCTATTTTAACTTTATTATCTCTTATTTGCCCTCGTATACTAATTCTCTATATATGACAACACTTAATTAATCTTTTATTAAAAATTACCATTTCGTTGTATCGTTCGTTTGTTTTTAATATTCGAATTGTCGCTCGCGTTATTTGTATATTGCGGTTTTCCGTTTTTTCGTTACGGCACGTGCGTAGCGCGGGACGTGACACCCTCCCTCTTGGGGTTCAAATTTCCTTCGGAAATTTGACTGATCGCATCCCTGAACTCGGTCGGAGTGGATGTAGTGGCTGTTGGTATTTGGTTTACTGTACTGGTCGGTGTGATTGATATTCCTTGTAATCCTAATAATATCGAATTCATCAATCGTTGGAACGTGCTGGTGCGTTTTTCAATATATCTGTACCCTCCAGCGTCTCGCTTGGAAGATGAAATCTGTCTTGATTTTTCTGTATCGGTGCTTCAACGTTTCTTCTTTCTTTTATGTTTAAATGTTCCAGTCGCAACAATTCCGTTATTTTGTCGAACCTTGTTTCTTTAGATACTGAAATATTGTTGCACGTAGTTTGAGAGAGCGAAGTGGGAATTATAAATTCTTTAATTACCATTGTAGGTATGGTAAATTCGTAATCCCTCAATGTGGTATTAATTACTTTTAGATAACCCCGTCCCTTATGGTTTCTCACAACCGCGTTTCCGAAATAGACTCCCTTAATCGGTTCGATTTTGGGAATAAATCCCTCGTTTGCCTCCGGATTTGCAATATTTATTGTACATGGTACCGAACTTCGTTTCGGCACAATTATTGTATCGAACGGGATGTAAATACTTCCCATTTAATATTTTTGCTCGTAATGCAGACGAGCTTTGCATCTTGCAAAAATTCGGATCCTAAGATTCCGTCTTGATCGATCAGCAATGATTCATCAACTACATGAAAAGTAACTGAATGGCCCGCAACCTGTATTATTGTCTGCCCTAGGGTGACCAGGCTCGTTGCCGTAATTCCTCGAACTTCAATTGATTCTTGCTCGTTGATGATTGCTGAATCGGGTAAGGCAGGTTTCTTGATGATATTGATTTCTGATCCGGAGTCTAAAAGTAAATTTGTTTTAGTTTTAAAATCTGGGGAGACTATTCGTGCAGTTGGAGTATTTGGGGAATCGTTTGGGTTTATATATCGTTTCCTTTACAAGCTACTAAACTTTGTAATATTGGCTTCAGGACTTCCATGTATCCAATTACTACTTCCTTCCTTTTCTTCATTTTAGTTTTCATTTTGCGCCAAGACGCAAATTTACTGACACCGATCCAATTATCCAATTGCTTGCCAATAGCATTCAAAATACAAATTTTTGAAAATGCCGCAGCCATATTAACCCAAAAATATTTTGTATATAGTATAGTGTGATACCATCTATATTTTCCTGGGGGAATCATAAGATTAGCACTACCTACTATGTTACCTACGTCAAATACTAGATGTAGTAACCAATGAAGTATTTTTAATCCAATTATAATCCAATGACTGGCGATTCCCTCTTTTCTCCCTTTTGATTTCTTCGAGCTCGTTGAACTTGCGTTTCTTCAGCTTGAAAATGTTTAGAATCCTTTTCCTTAATTACCCTTTTTTCTTCTTTATTTACTTTATTCACAACACCTTGATTTTTCTCTACCTTTTCAGGATGAATAGTTTCACTGGAAGTGCTTATTATAATTAAATTATTATTTATTTGTATGGAACGTTTAGGAATATTTTCGGTAGATTTAGAATTATTCTTTGAATTTTTATTACAAACCTTTTTGCTTATAGATTCTGTTTTGGATTTAGGGATAGCTATATATTTATTCTCCATAGTGTGATCTTCCTTGCAATTTAATGATTTGGCTTTGAGTTCGATAAAGTTACCTTCTGATGGTTTTATAGAAGTTTTTGAGTGAGATACATTCGCTATCTCTTTTCCTATTATGGTTGAGTCATTCACGAAATTCATGGAGTCTTGCTTTTGTATCTTTGCCAAGTCGAACGTGGAGAGGCACTTCGCACTTCCCAGCGGGTCCAATATCTCCGTGATATTAGGCAGTGGATAAGCGTTGCCTATCGTCTCGTCGTTCAATTTCCTAGTTTCTGCTTCATTGTTTAACGTGACATTATCCCTTATCACAGCAACGGAATGGTGTTTGCATTGAAAAGTTGATTGGTTGAAATGATCAGCATCTCTCTTTTGATTTAGATCTCTATCGAGGTATTTATTTATGCATATTTCTTCCCAGGTTATTGCTCTTGCTTCTTTCCTGACATCTTCTTCTATTCCCGAGTTGTTTAGATGTTTCCACGACGGCGGTACAAATCTCCAGTCCTGGCGGTTGTTTCCGATGTAGATATTATTGTATGGTGGATGAGCGTTGTTTCGGTTATAATTATTCGAAGGTGTCGGATGTTGGTATCGAATTCTATTGTTCGCTTGTTTTAATTCTCGTGTTGCTTTCACGGCTTGGCGGTACGCATCGTCCAGTCCAAGGATTGGTATCCTGCTATCTTTACTCGTAAATACACCTCGTTTGGGAGCCCCTTAACGAAAGCTTCCCTCGTGTCTCGATCTATCCTATCTTGAAATACGGTGCCGTACTCGTATCTTTCCCCGTTCATTATCGCCAGTCTGAGATCTTTGACGCGATCTATGTAGTCCAAAATATCTTCTCCCGGTCGTTGAAATACTGTAGCTAATTCCCCTTTATATTCGTTAACCGTTTTTCCCGGACCGAACATATCTTTTAATTTATTCCCGAAATCGTTTAAACTTATTACTTCTGTGTCTTCTACGGCGAGAAACGCGTGTCCGCGAAGCTTATTCGTTAATAATTTTACTAACTGAGATTCTTGATGCCTAGGAACCATGTTTCGTGCGCGCTCGCATGCTCTTAAAAATCGAAATACCGAGGGTCGATGTCCGTCGAACACCGGTACTGTCTCTATTGCATCTTTTAACTTAATTGGTTGGGGATTAACTTCTGTCGGTATTGTCGCTTGGGAAATTATCGGCGATGATACGGGTGTCTTGATTTCTTTTTTTGTTTTCAGTGAACGCACATCGTCTTGTAATTTATTCATTTTTGTACTCATGTCGCGAAAATTCGCATCCCATGCTTTAAGTTTTTCCGATAACATCAAGATCATGTCTTTGTCCAATGATTCTAATTTAGTCGCCATTATTTCTTAGGTATATATTTTATCGATAATCGTAACAACTTTAATCCTCCGTGGAACCTATCCCACCGTCTAAACCAACTTTAATCCTCCGTGGAGCGCATCCCATGTTTTAAGTTTTTCCGACAATGTCAAAACCATTTCTTCGTCCAACGATTCCAATTTAGTCGTCATTATTTCTTAAATATATATTTTATTGACAAGCGTGACAATTTTAATCCTCTGTGGAGCATATCCCACCGCTGCCACCAAAAATTAATCTCTGTTACGTATTTATTTGTTTAAATCGATCAAATTTTAAATTTAAAGTTTATTAAATTTATTTTCCGTTTGAGTTGAATTTAATCGGAAGGGAAATATTGAAATGATATGATTGCGTATGAAATATTAATTTAGATTTCTGATTAATACGGTAGTTGCTGCCACCAGAAATAGTCTAAGGACTATTTCGAAGATTTTTTTTATTATTATTATTATTATTATTTTCTTTAAGCTAGGAGTGTTAGTGTGTGATAGGTATTGTTCGTCTGTCGTGTCTTTTGGTAACTACTAGATTGAATTCCCAGGCTGGAAGTGCCTCTGTAAGCACCTTCTTGGCTGTAGGAAAACAGATTGAATTCCCAGTCTGGAAGTGCCTCTGTAAGCACCTTCTTGGCTGTAGGAAAACAAATCTTTGTACCTTCGTTTTTTGGTAACTATTAGATTGAATTCCCAGTCTGGAAGTGCCTTTGTAAGCACCTTCTTGGCTGTAGGAAAACAAATCTTTGTACCTTCGTTTTTTGGTAACTATTGGATTGAATTCCCAGTCTGGTGTCACGTCCCGCGCTCCGCGCGTGTCGTAACGAAAAATAGAAAATTGCAATATACAAACAACGCGAGTGACAGTTCGAACACTCCAAAACAAACGCACGGTATA
Source organism: Bombus huntii (assembly GCF_024542735.1). NCBI lineage: Eukaryota > Metazoa > Arthropoda > Insecta > Hymenoptera > Apidae > Bombus > Bombus huntii. The sequence goes on from NC_066238.1 coordinate 25,678,278, forward strand.
ACGAAAATGGAAATTCCTTGATAAAAGACTAATTAAACGTAGTTATATATAGAAAACTAACATACGAGGGTAAATGATAAAATAGAAATAAATACTCTAACGAAGTAATAAATATGAAAAATATAACATAACCTATACCAACTAACAACCCGAGCGAGGTGCGAATCAATCTGGAACAAGAACAATTATATCCGACGACAGGAAAATATACTACAATTAATTAACGAAGATGGAATACGCAAATGCAAAACAAACTATTAAATAAAACCAACTAGTAAATCGAAGGAACAGGTAAAATCTAGAAGTTAAAATAATTATATACCACATAATAGCAAAAGAGAATAAATGGAAGACACATTTTAATTAATCAACAAGAAAAGGAGAAATTATAAAACAATTAATAAACTGAGTGAACTGCGAACTCACCTGATGAATCCGAAATAAAATAACAACAAGGAAATAATTAGGAAAAGGGACAAGAATACATGTTATATTTTATTAAATAACAAAAAATAAATGGATAAATAAAATAACTAAATAAACCTGTTAACAAACCAAGTAATTATACATAGTTAACATTCTAATAAAAAATTTTTATTATCACATTACAAGTTATATATGTATGTATGAGATCAATATTCTAATAAATAAATAAAAAAAATTTAAAAATGCATTGTTTATCCCATTGGAAGATTACGTCGTGAAAATATATATATATGTGTGTTTTACATTATTAATTAAATATTAAAATATACAATATTAAAACTAGTTAACACATCAATAAAATCTAGCGAAACATAACCTATGCCACGAAACATATATGTATATTCCAAACAATATTAAAAAAAGTAGAATTGCTCATAACTTGGTGCTGGATCATCTGAAATAAAAAAATCAGGTAGGTAACAGTTTTGCCCGGGTAACGCTAGGAGGGTTTTTCAAAATTTCAATTTTTCACTTTTTTGGAATACTGAGTTAGCCGATTTTGCGAAAATTTGCGGCTAATTTTCCCTTCAAAGTGTTCCAAAAAAGTGAAAAATTGAAATTTCGAAAAACTCTCCTAGCGTTACCTGGAGAAAACTATTACCTAACGAATGAACTTTGTTTTTTTGATTTCGGATGATCCAGCACCAAGTTATGAGGGGCACGGCAATTATACCTTTTTCCGATACACGTCCTAATAATTGCTGCCATTGCCGTATTTTTTAATATTTTTCCGTGAAAATTTTATACAATATTCTTCGAATGTCATACTTTAATGTACTATTGGTTTTAATAAAGAGATTTTTAACTGTGTCGTCACAAATAATTCACAAAAACATGCCTTTTTTTGTATGAATTAACCTTACCCCCCTTAAAAAAAAATAATTTTTTTCCATTTTTTCCACATTTTATGTCCTAAACAGGCGCATTAAGATAAAATCAAATGTCACTCGTTGACACGTTTCGACTAGCGTCTAATCCGTCGCTTGTTTAGCTTTGGTTTTTGCGAGCAGATTATTTCGAAGAGAGGCTACGCAGAAACGAGTAGACATTTTGAAGCAAGAACATGGCATCGGTGAATTGGCGTTATGCTGTCCCATCGCGAAATCGTGAGGGCTGTCATCCAGAATTGGTCCCCTGTTGCACCTTCCAGAGTTTGGATATGGATATTGAATTTCACAGCGGGACCTCTACGTGATGCTTCTATCTTTGACGCTGCACCCTGCTTGCTCGACAAATAGAGGACATAAAGAGAAACTCTTAGGTCCTCATTTTTTTTCTTCTTCTTCTTTTTGCATATTTAATGAACTTTTATCTTTACTTAAGGATAAATATTAAATATGGTGGGAATGGAATACCATGCATATTTTATTACGTTTTATGCTTTCGTTTTATAAGGGAATAATAGTCGCACAATGTTTTTTGTTTTATATTAGTTTATTGAATTGTGCACGAACATAATAATAGGAATAGAACGAAATGGATCATACCTAATTCAATAAAATAATATTTTTATTTATTATTGCTTAGTCCGTGCCTTTCGGCTTTGGACGAACTTTCGGTTTTACATCTCTTATGTCCATTTCTCTTCTTATATGTCTACCTCCCTTCTTGTCCACTCTATTCTATTGCACTCCCTTAATTATTCTATCTCTAAAAACTAAAACGAGAAACTACAAATTAACAACTAATGACTAAAAACTATTGCAACTTTGGGCTTTAGCCTTCTTGCTGTGCTTCCTTCCTGTCGTATGCCCTTCTCTTCTCTATTATTGCTTTCAGTTCTGTTAAACCTTCTCTAATCTCATTTACCGTTTTTCCTATGTCCTTTGTTCCTCCCGTTATTTCGCATTCTTCTATTACATGTCTCAGGTCTTCTTCTTTCCTTCTACATAGTCTGCATCTTTTTTCTCCATCTTCTTTGCAGTATTCCCTTGCTTTATAAAATAATATAAAACAGAAATTGTTGTTCATCTATGATCACTTTATCAAACGAAAGAAACTTTTCGGACAACCTAATGCATGTGTCGGTGTAGCGTTGTGGATAGGGTTGTGGGTGTTCGATGAATCTTTATTGAAATTAGCCATCGTTATGGTATAACAAAGGTACGGTTTATTAACACAAGTATGGATACCACAGACTTGACAATCAACCACGGCGATTAGGCGCTCGCTACACTAGTGACAATGGCCTTAGGTTCGATAACGAATCCGCGGTCAGCGGGATGATAGATGTACGTGCTCACAAAATCTAAGTCTCACTCTTTGTTAATAAAACGCTTAATATTTAGTGATCGTAAGGCGTTACTCTTTTCGTGGATGAGATCGCAAGAGGGAGCGACTTTCCGTGCCGATGATGCCACAGAGGAAAACTATATGGGGTGTGTCTAAGGACACGAGATCCTCGGATTCGTGGAGGAAAGCCTTCGTTCGGAAGGTGAGGGAAATTGACGTTGCTGCCAATTGGTCAATCTCCATATCGGTGATTAGAAAAAGATGCTAGCCGCTCTCGAGGGAAAGCTGCACATGTACTGCGGAAACGCATCGACATCTGGCAATCATCTTACTCGAAGAATAGGGTCAAGCTCACTATCACAAGTCTCGAACAACTACAATCGAATTGAATAACTACAATTGTTTAATTACAGCTATGGTAGACTCTAGATTACAATTGATTGCGGGATTATCCAAAATTCCAAAGGCTCCGGTGTTCTTTCATCTCCGACATATGTTTAATTACATTTTTTTGTATTTCTATAATATATTCCTTTGCTACTGTTTTATATGTATTTAAATGAATATATTTTTTATTTTTTTAGACATGCTTCGTTATATTAGTTACTCCAATGCTAATCCTCTCTAGTAAATTTGTTTACATTTAGATTGGAAGCAGAATGTTGGAAATCATATACAACGAACAATGTAAAATAATTTATACGTATTTTACATACAATATTGTGCATTTTAATTACTATTTGTGAAATATATTAAAATATTATTAGAAAAAAATATTGCAACAAGTTTATTGCGACGGACAACATTTCAAACAAGGATATTTAGAAATACATAAATTATACTTTTTATCGTGTATCTAGTATAAGCATAATATGTACTTCATTTATATCTATTGTAGAAAAAAGTATTAAATTATTCTAATTCAAATATATTTTTCATACTCAATTACTTGAAACTTAACTCAATTACTTGAAATATTTTCATTTTTCTAAACTCAATTTTTATATAATAATCTACGTTAATAAAAAATGGTAAAATTTATTAAACATTGCAAATTGCTAATGTCTCGTTGAATAAAAGTAATCATATAACGGATAAATTCCCATGACCATTCGTTGAAGAAGATTATTGTTCGGATTTATGGCATGAGTTTACGTCGACATTACGCTACCCTCCATATTGGCATGCAGCCAAATTCACGAACCCAAATTATATTGTCCTAATGCTCGTAAATGCAAGCACAGATTAACTACGCAAATACGTTAAACGGGTGGTATAAAATGTAGGGATAAACTGTATCCTTCAGGACTCTTTTATTTACAAACTTTATTTATTTTCCATATAATCCATAGCTTCATTCATTTTAACAGTATACAATTAAGCAACATTAAATAAATCAATCAAATAAACTATAGAAAATAGAAAATTTATGAAGACAATTATGATTTATGACACCAGCTTTCAGAAACTAGATATTATCTCTGAGTCGAGATATTAGCACTTAGGACGGTTCTAGTAATGTTAACAATGCCTCTAATTTTCCATTTCCATTGTGTTCTCAATAGTCGAACGTGTCGCAAACACGGATACTTCCGATTGTTAAGGTAGCTAATTCTAGCGATCTGACCGGTCGAAAGTTACCCCGAGGAATTTCTGTCACGTCCGAATAATTGCTGCCATTGCCGTATTTTGTAATATTTCTCCGTGAAAATTTTATACAATATTCTTCGAATGCCATACTTTAATGCACTATTGGTTTTAATAAAGAGATTTTAACTGTGTCGTCATAAATAATTCACAAAAACATGCCTTATTTGTGTACTAATTAACCTTAGCCCCCCCTTAAATATTGTCCTACAGACAATAGATTACCTGCCGGGAGAGCTTTAAATGCCTTTAAGGGTCCACCTTGGCGATCCTTCTCTATTGTATAACTAAGAAGCTTTATTCACTCTCTTGTCCTATCGCATTTTATGGCATCCAACATAAACATACATCGACACACATTTTTGCTTCTGACGAAAACGTTTACCTTCTGAATATGCAATATGCAAATAGCGCAATAAGCAAAAAATAAACCATTTGTCTTTCTAATGCTAACACTGATATAAAAACCAACTCTAATATATAGAATCAAAATGAATGTAACAACCATATAGGTTGATATTTAAAAATTAATAATTAATAAATTAATAATTAATAGATATACCTCATCTTTCTTTTAATCCTTCCAAGATCAAATTTCTTTTATTCTATAAAAGAAATTCTTCCTTCATCACTCATTAATGGTACTCATATTCATAAATATTATAAAGAAGTCACAATGCACTGAGATCAGTTTCACTGATAATAAATACATTTATTGTTCTATTAATTAATAACTTACTAAAGCACAATGTTATACATACAGCATCGATAAATTTTCTAACATCTTTATTTATACTTCTCTAAGTAATTGTTTGTTAATATTTTTTAGCAGGCACGAATCTCATGGGCAAATTCACACAGAGTGTCCGGAGAATCGTTCAGGATGTAAAGGATGAAGGAACATCAAGTAAGTTGCTGTAAAACATTATATACATAGTATTTTTAAAAGAATATATAGATGTATATATGTACATATAGATTTGTAAATTATCATTTGTAATTGATTTCTAAGAACTATATAATTTATTTCAATAATTCACTGTATTTTACTGTAGAATAAATCTATTGTGCTAAATCTATTTGTACTAAATTTAGCAAATTATAAAATGTTCTCTCACATGACAATTTATTTAATCACAATTATTTATATTTAATCATGACTATCTAGTCAAAATCAATTCGACTATTACTTAATCCTTTAACAGTGTAACTCAAAGAAGATTTAAAGCTATGAATTTCATTATTATATCTGCTATTTTCATCATATTTTCCTTCCGTTTGTATCTCTCAAAATATCTTTTTTCAAATTATGAACTACTTTATTCTTGAAAAGTATAGAATATACAAAAAAGAATATTATTCCTAAAGGTACCGCTGACCGACCGAGATGAAATTTGGTGAGCATCGTTGAACGAGGCAATAGATCTGAAATATTTTTTTTTTTTATTTAGTTGTTCACATTCACGATTTGCCCGATTTGGACATTTGGTAGAATTTTTTGGCTGTATCTGAAATATGAAATTTAAACTTCGGGAAATCATGCGTTTGGAAGATATAAGCCCCTATATATATATGTCGGGTCGGCACTGGGAATGGGGTTGTGGGCGTCAAATGAATCTTCTCGAGGATTAGCCATTGATACGGTACACACAGGCGTAGTTTATTACAATGATAGAATTATTACAGTCTTAACAATTGATCACGGCGGTTCGGCACTCGCGACACTAGTGACGATGCTCTCGGGCTCAATAACGAATCCGCGGTCAACGGGATGACAACAGAACGTAGTCACAAAGTCTAAGTCTGAGAATGATCACTGATCGCGAAGGCGTTACTCTTGGATCGATGAGATCGCGAGCGAGAATGCCTTTCCCGTCCCGATGATGCCACACAGGAAAACTATAACGGGGTGTGTCTAAGGATACGAGATCATCGGATTCGTCGAGAAAAGCCTTCGTTCAGAAAGTGTTGCTGCTAATTGGTTAATCTCCATATCGGTGGTTAGAAAAGGATGCTAGCCGCCCTCGAGGGAAAGTTGCTAGTGGGAGACGCCGCTCGTTGAAAAATATGTCTCCCCTATCTTCCCGTAGTTGGGACAAAGACTGTTTGTCTGTTTGAAGGACTTTAGTTAACTAAACCTTAAGATTTATAACGGGCCCTCGGGCTAGCCGAACATGTACTGCGGAGACGCATCGACATCTGGCAATCATCTTACTCGAAGAATAGGGTCTGCACGTGGCGAGCCACGGGACAGAAACCGTTGGAATGTTTACTGTCGCGTGTCGCCACAAATATTTCTTTTAAGGAGAGCTATAGAATTACTTCATACCTCTGTCAGGCAAAGCGTTCATCCCGTGACCGCGGCTACGTTCGGCGACTGACTGTCGCCTCGAGCCCAAGCTCATTATCACAATTCTCGAATAATTACAATCGGGTTGAATAACTACAATTGTTCAATTACAGCTATAGTAGACTCTAGGTTACAATGTTGCGGGGTTATCCAAAATTCCAAAGGCTCCGGTGTTCTTTCATCTCCGACATATATTATATTTAACAGATCTTCCGTTCGATGTTTTAGGCGAAATTACTCATCCTAACTTAATCTAATCTGCCTTACTCATCTCTTATTCGCGTGCACTTTATCACGTCTCGTTATAACGGATCTCTGTAAATCGTTGTCTCGATGGAAAAATTAAAAAAAAAAAAAGATTAAAAAAAAATTTTCATTCTATATTTTCGACTTCTTTTTTCGCGTCATACAATCCGGTTGTGTTTGTTCGAGATTAATGATAATGAGCCCAGAGTCGAGGCGACAACCAGTCACCGAAGGGATGAACGCTTTGTCTAACAAAGGTATAGGCTAATAAAGTCTAATAACGGTATAGGGTAAATAGGCTCTCCTTAAAGAGAAAGTAAGAATTAAGAAGAAATAGTTGTAACGGCACTTGACAGAAGGTCTTTCAAACAAACAAATAGTCTTTGTTCTGACTACGGAAAGGTAGGGAAAATCTATTTTTCTCACAAACGACGCTTCCCACTAGCAACTTTCACTCAAGAGCGGCTAGCACCCTCCTCTAACCACCACAATGGAAATTGACCAATTAGCAGCAATGACAACTTCCCTCACTTTCCGAACGACGATTTTTCTCCACCAATCCGACGATTTCGTGCCCTTGGACACACCCCATCGTAGTTTTCCTTTTCAGGGTCACCGTGACGGAGGGACACTCTCTCTCGTACGCTCTCATCAACGAGTTAAGTGACGTCTTTGCGATCCGTGAATATTTCACGTCTTAACATATAGTCCAACTTAGACTGTCTAACTTAGCAGTTAGTTGTCAAATCGGTTGTGTCCATACTTGTGTTAATAAACTCTATCTTCATTGTAACACAACGATGGCTAGTTCCAGTGGAGATTCATCAAGCGCCCATAGCTCTAATCCCAACGCCAACCCGACATCAGAAGAGGGACCAGTGCCGGTTATAACATTGCAAGAGCATATGATTATGGTGCGCGATTTTATTCACACGCTGGCGTGGATACAGAGTGCGAAATCTATAAATCTAATGCTACCACATTTTGACCCCGAAATCGCGGGCGCTGATCCAGCCGCATGGTGCGCAGCTGCTAATCAGCTTATGAAGGACAACCCTCTACAAGACAGCGCGCCAATTTCTGCTTTAAAAAATGCTCTAAAAGGTTCTGCAGCGCATTGGTTTACGCAGATAGTGAATGGCGAAGAGCTTACCTGGCCGACGTTTATGGAACTTTTTACTACGCGTTTTGGTGGTAAAGAAACAGCAACCTCGGCGGTAATGAGTATATCCAGAGAAAAACCACAGAAGGACGAAAACATGGCAGCTTACATCGCTCCTCTCCGCTCCCACGTGCAGGCGAAGTGTGAAAATTTAACTAAAGAAGAAATACTTAACGCTATGATTCATTGTCAAGTGAGCGCACAAGATCAGCCCACTGAACGAATAGCACTTGAAAAGGATATCGAGACCGAGGACGAATTTCTAAATAATACATCAATTGGTCCCGAAGCCAAATGATACAGGCTACCTGACTCGCGGAATAAGTGCTTTTACTGTGAGAGAGTAAAGACCGAGAAATGGAAATGGAAATGGCGGCGTCTAGAAAGAAGCGAACCAGCTACATCGGTCAGGATGTTGTGCTTCAAGTGTCGTAGGGTAGATCATATCTCGCTTAATTGTCCGTTACTGGGGGAAAAAAACTATGATTCCAATAACGAACATCGAGCCGACACCTGAATGGTGGAGTTTCCTACTGGTAAATTAAGTCACCTGGGTGAGTCGTTCTCATTCCATTTCGATTCTGGAGCCGAATGCTCATTAATTAAAGAGTCTGTAGCCCCGAAATTTTCTGGCAAAAAAGCTACTAATATACTAGTAATGCGAGGAATAGGAAATACTTGTGTTGAAAGTACATCTCAGATATTGTCCACTGTATGTATTAACGGTTTTGAATTAGAGAAAACTTTTCATGTACTTCTTGATACCTACTTAAGATACGATATCATCATTGGTCGTGAAATTTTAAGTCAAGGTGTTGACGTAAATATTACGCGAAACAGCCTCGTTATTTATAAGTCAAAGACAATTAATGACTGTAGCAAAACCGCGGACGACGAGATCGATATTAACGAGGTCGACACAGATGTAATCGGTAATGATAAAGATCGATTAATTTCTATTCTCAAAAAATTGAAAGATTCGTCCATTGCGGGGTCCTCGCGTATTCGCATAAGTACGGGGGAGTTAGAAATAAGTTTAATAGATTCTAACATTACCGTCCAAAGAAACCCTTATAATCTTAGCGAGGAAGGGTGGAGAATTGTGCGTGAAAGGATAAACGAAATAATTGAAGCTAAAATTATAAGGCCTAGTAGTTCACCATTCGCGAGCCCTATGTTATTCGTGACGAAAGTGGACGGCTCAGATAGATTGTGTGTAGATTTTCGAGAACTAAATAGAAATACGGTCGCGGATCAGTACCATCTCCCTCTTGAAGCGGATCAGATCGCGAGGCTGCAGAAGGCGAGATACTTTATTACCCTAGATATGGCCGGAGGGTCTCACCAAATTCCCATTCATCCTAATTCGATGCAGTATACAGCGTTCGTTACGCTCGACGGACAATATGAGTACATGATGATGCCATTTGGATTGAAAAATGCATCGTCCGTTTTTCAGAGGGCCATCCTCAATGCCTTAGGCGACCTCGCTTATTCATACGTTGTTGTTTACTTTGATGAAGTCTTAATCATTGCCGACTCGATAGATCAAGCTTTAGAAAGATTGGACACCGTATTAAGTATCCTCGTAAAAGCCGGATTTTCTTTTAGTTTTTTTAAATGCTCTTTTCTAAAGACGTCGTTACACTATTGCGGATATGTAATTGGTAACGGAGAAGTTCGTCCCAGCCTGGGTAAAACACAAGCCTTGAGTTTTTTACCCGCGCCAACGACCGTCGCACAGCTGAAGCAGTTCATAGTTTTAGTCTCTTACTTTCAAGATTTCATCCCTAAATATAAACGGATAATGAAACCCCTGTATGACCTTATTTCGAATAATAAAAACATAACTTGGACGGAAAAGCATGAAAAAATATGGCAAAAAGTAATTTCCGTCCTGACTGGCGCGTCGGCGTTAATAACACTCGATCCCAAATACCCGATCGAACTACATACTGACGCTAGTTCGAAGGGATATGGGGCCATTTTGATGCACAAAGTTAAAGGTACAAATAGAGTGATAGAATATTGCAGTAAAAGAACTAGCCCTGAGGAATCTATGTATTCCTCGTATGAATTAGAGACGTTGGCGGTTGTAAACGCCGTCAAACATTTTCGGCACTATCTACGTGGACGACAATTTCTTGTCGTCACTGATTGTAGTTCCCTGAAGGAAAGCATTAGTAGAGTATATTTAATTGAAAAGGTTCACAGGTGGTGGGCTTACCTACAAACTTTTACCTTTGACATTATGTTTCGAGAAGGCAAAAAAATGGCCCACGTAGACTTCTTTTCGCGGAACCCCGTAGAATTGGATCATCGTAGGATAAAAAATGTTACAAAAAAACAAACCAATTTTACCGAAATCTCGGAAGGTTGGTAGCGGAATAAACCCTATCTTCCTTATACCACAGCGATAGTTAATTCCAGGATGGAGATTATTTGTTGATCACATGTTAATTGTTATGTTATATGTTATGTTTGTTAATAAATTGTTGTTCGTTAAACATCAAGAGTAGTTCCTTGAATACACTATCAATTTAAACACTATCACTATTCAGGTTATCATAGGTATCAAGTCCTGTAACCGTGATATATGACAAATAATCAATATTTATTTCCTATAAAAAGTCAAAAGTGCTGTATATGTTTTTTTGTATCTGATACCAATAATGCAGGAAGCATTCAGATTAAACAGATTATTAATTTCTAAATCATTGATGTAAGAATTGAATATAACCGCGTCAAAGGTGTCAAGCATCTGTAAGGTGCTGACAATGAAGTCCAGATCGGGTGTGACTGCCAACGCCCTGGCCGCACTGAATGCACTCGTTCCCGTTAGATTTTCCCGTAAAATTTTCACGGAGAAATATTAAAAAATACGGCAATGACAGCAATTATTCGGACGTGTCTCGGAAAAAAGTATAATTGCCGTGCCCCTCATAACTTGGTGCTGGATCATCTGAAATCAAAAAGTTAAAGTTCATTCGTTAGGTAACAGTTTCGCCCAAGTAACGCTAGGAGGGTTTTTCGAAATTTCAATTTTTCACTTTTTTGGAGCACTTTGAAGGGAAAATTAGCCGCAAATTTTCGCAAAATCGGCTAACTCAAAGTGTTCCAAAAAAGTGAAAAATTGAAATTTCGAAAAACCCTCCTAGCGTTACCTGGGCGAAACTGTTACCTACCTGATTTTTTTACTTCAGATGATCCAGCACCAAGTTATGAGCAATTCTACTTTTTTCCGAGACACGTCCGAATAATTGCTGCCATTGCCGTATTTTTTAATATTTCTCCGTGAAAATTTTATACAATATTCTTCGAATATCATACGTTAATGTACCATTGGTTTTAATAAAGAGATTTTAACTGTGTCGTCACAAATAATTCACAAAGACATGCCTTATTTTGTACGAATTAACCTTACCCTCCCGCCCCCCTCCCCCCTTAATTCTTTTGTCCTAAGCCTCTCCAGATTTTCGCCTTCATCTCGATCACGCTTTGTTTTTGGTATGATCCCCGAACCTCGCTTCTCCGTGGACCTTTCACCATTTGCTGACTCTTTGAGATTTGGTTGTCCAGCATTACACGCTCGATTTAGCCTGGCAACCAATACTGACCTTGCACCAGATATTGGTAGATTCATGTGCGCAAGCTTGTTTCTTAATTCTTCCAGCGTTAGATTTTCCTCACTTGAAAATTGTTCCCCTTTACAATTTGCCATCTTAGTCTTTTCAATAATGTCCTTTGAATACACACGATATTATTATCAACGGCTAACGATATTGTCTTTTATCCCACCGCTCACCGATAAAAAACAATAAAAAATTTTAGAATAATAGAATAATAGAAATAATAAAAGAATAATAGAAATAGAACAAAATGGATCATACAAAATATGGACAAAACAAAAAATGTTGTGCATCTATTATTTCTTTATAAAACGAAAGAAACTTCTGGGACAACCTAATAACAGAGAATGAAATTTCAGAAAATGGATTCAGAAAATCGAGTAAATAAGTCATTTAAAATTTTATAGTATTTTATTAACAAAGCTTAACAACCAATAAACAAGTGAAGTTTTATAGCGGTAACAAAGATGTATTACAGGGAAATTAAAATCGTACATTCGATATGTACTGTAGCATAAAATTCTGTTCAAATCAATGGACTAAGATCGTTTTTAAAACTACTTGTACACGTAACTACTCGCTATTTTCCACCAGGAAACACAGAACGCATAAATAGGAAGATGTAAACACTAGTACAACACTATAACATCTAGCATACATTACATTTTAACTAATCTAGCATGATGTCTATTAGTTAGTCGTGTACTAGTGAACACCAGTTCATACATAAAAGCATTTTCTTTAAATGTTATCTATAAGGGCCAGTCCGTTTAAGGAACGCTATTACAAACACACAATTTCCTTGTAACATTTTACTTGCTTATTAACATACGTCACATTCATCGGATATCTAGTTACATGAATTGCAAACTAATAGTTTTACTTACACACATCAACATTATGCGATTCGTCGGCTATTCTCGTTTTTTCTAACTCTACCTTTTTTCAAGAATCTTAACGTCCTTTACAGTATTAAAAGTTTTTTTTTTTTGGAAAAGTAATATATATATATATATTAATGTATATATTTAAATGTATATAAATATATATACATTTGTATTAAATGCCATTAATAACTATAATTTTTATTAATAAATATATATATATATACGTATATCAATATATTAGAAATAATATATCAAAATTTGACACGCAAAGATTTAATGCAAAATTGTGTTTAAATGAAAAGATTTTTGACTATTTTTTTATAATAGTTTGTATTCTGTACATTAAAGTTTAACAACGATTAGCAGCATTATAATTTGACGTTAAGATTCTGTTTTTTTTAACGAAGCGGTTATTAAAACATCAAAAACTTTAGTTCTCAACACGAAACAGTCAGGACATCGACGTTTTTCTTTAACGAGAAGTAGTATATATATAGTTTGCATTAAACGCATCATTTATGCATATATTGATAATGAACGTTGATTTCCTTAATTCTTTAAACATAATTTGTGTACAGTCAGATATTTCATGTTCATATATTATGATCAGACATAAAGAATTTTAATAGAAATAAAAGCCAGTGTTAAATAAGAACAGACGCGTGTGTGTATAAATTCATCAAGTACATGACATAATTTACAATTGATCAACGTGAGCATTGTACTCTAACTGTACTTCAATAAATTACCATACACATAATAATGGAACTGATAAAAATCTAAACGATATCATACATGATTATGGTATAGCTATACACTATGCATTCCTAAATAATTCCACTTTGCAATTCTACCGTAACGAACATACAAACATCACAACAGCTTATCTCCCTTTTTCATGTTACCACAAGTGATTATATGTATATTATAAATTCTACACGGACTAGCGATTAATGGTATCAATGATCGAAGTTCGAGAAACATTTGTGAATTGCTTGCGACGTTGAAACGTACGCGCTTAATAAACTTCACATATTGATCTGAAAATCTATATTTCGTTAACTATTGACTGCGAAGATTGCACGATATAAATCATAACAGACGACCTATGTGTATAATCTTATATGTATAATGTGTTCTCTCAGTCGATCTAGCCTGGTGATTGAGTTATTAATTTACGTGTAGACTGTTCATTAAATCGCACATTTTACAATGAAGTACACAATGCTGGCTGTACTAATAATACCTTGACATCTCTTGCTCTACGCTAGTATGTATTCTAATAGTGCGTAAAACGAATTATTTTGTTTAGGGCAACTTATCATAGTTATAATATAATTGTGAGTAAAAATACGAAAACCTATGATCACGTACTAATGATTATGAAATTATAAAATACTATATCTTCAAATTCTTTACGACTCCTTTTTGTTTTTTGAGATGGACTGTGACTCCACAATTTCGTTCAGAATACGAAAGTATTTAAAGACATTCACACAATCGGATCTAAAACGTGCGAAATAATTCAATTCGCGGCATCGTACATTATATCAGAAAATATCACGAAGATATTAGAATTCTTTTATAGGGACATACGATGATCGTTCAATATTGAACCTTCAGCAACGAATCGTTTGCTTGTAAACGTTTGCATCGTTTCACAACTTGTACGCTAAACGAATAGTCTCAGTGAAGGTCCTCCTCAAGATTTTCGCTAACTTCCTTATGAAGGTCCTGTCAAAATATATATATTTATATTTATTTTTTTTATCCGTAAAAATTTACGTCTATGTAACTTATCGATATGCACCCAGAAGCTTATCGTAATAAAGCGAATATGTATACATATTCTCTATCCACTTACAGAAATACATCGTTTAGATGCGTACATGAAACGTGTGTCATAGAGCGTACGATTACTGGTTATAGACATACAGATTGGTCGAATTTTCATTGATAGATTCCATAAACATACACTTATCAAGAACGCGAGATAAAGTTTCGAAAATTGAATTCTTACTCAAAGCCATAAATTTCATTTGCCATTCGATTATTGTACACTTATGTATATTGAATCAGTGGATAATGGTCCTTTGATATCGTAATTGATCTTCATGTACCTTATTGATCTTAAACTTGCCGATGTTATTTTTGGAATAAACTTAGTATTTTTACAATATGACATGTGCTGAACATTTTCAATCATTATGTGCCGATTTGTATAAAAACATGTACATACATAGATTGATGCAAATCTAGTTTCTTTTAGATCGTACAAATTTTATTACTTTACGGCCATATTGCTATTAGAGTAGGAGGGATAAAGATTAAAAAGGTGCTCCTTTGTATATTTATCGTGTTTTATACGTATAGAAATATCGTATCTTTAAAGGTTTAAAGACCTCTCTTAATAGCATTCCATGAGAAACCAAAGCACCATTGAATGTTATATATTTCTATAGGACATTAACACGGTTATTACGTCTACCATGTACACACTCTTAAACACATTAGGTAGATCTCTCGTATCAGACATCCGTATGTGTATGTTCATAATAATTATACTTATATCATTGATAGTTTTTTTCGCTGGAGTGAGTCCCGGTTTTCGCACACTTCAATAACTTATTTTCAATATCTTTTCCAATAAATAACGAATTTTACTAAATATCTTCATTACTGAAAATAGTTTTAATTACTGAAATTAAAATAGATTTTATTTTATATAGGGTAGTTGGTAACTGGTGGTGCAAACGGAAAGGGGGTGATTCTACGCGAAAAAAGAAGTCGAAAATATAGAATAACAATTTTTCGTTTGAGGCTTTGTTTTCGAGAAAATCGACTTTGAATTTTCGCTTGGTACGCGTGCACTTTATCACGTCTCGTTATAACGGATCTCACTGTAGATCGTTGTCTCGATGGAAAAATTAAAAAAAAGAAAAAAATAAAAAAAAAATTTTCATTCTATATTTTCGACTTCTTTTTTCGCTTAGAATCACTCCCCTTCCGCTTGTACTACCAGTTACCAACCACCCTGTATACAACAAATAATTTAATTTATATGCATTATGCATAGGTAAAAGTTTCTGTTTTATATAGTCATAAAAAATTTTTACGCACAATTAACGATCAGTCCAGCAAAATAAAACTACGTCAACATTATTACGTACAATACACTATATAAAAATTTTACAGTAACACTCGCAAATATATATGTATACGCCATTGCATAACGTCATATTCGCACTTACGCACACGTATAAACTTTCAAAATCTATTTGGCACTCTCCTAGTTTCATTAAAACAGCGAGCGCACTTGCTATATTCATCAATTCAAAGACATTGCATCGAGTATAGCTTTACTCCTTCGCTACATGTAGTTCCGCTTTATACTATACCTTAAGTTCTCCTTAATATTATGCGATCATTGGTCTAAGAAGGTATTTTGTTTTACATAAAAGATATGAATTATGTCGCGATTATATTATCTCAAGGTAATCGTAGATGCATCTGAATATACATAGAGTAATTATAAATATAATTTAACCAGTCAACGTTTCAGAAACAAAGTTTAATAATGAACTTGTATAGACTATGTAACGTGTACATTTCGTGGTGATTCTTCAGTTAACTTTGGTCTTTATATTAACGTCAAGAATATAATATAGTCAATTAACATTGCATAAATAATGTTCGCGATTTTTTCTAAATTTTGATCTTTAAGTATTCAGGTTCTTTTTTGATTTATAGCGCAAGTAAATATTTGATTATGTGCTAATGTATTTGCAAGAATAACTAAATAATTTAAAGAAAGGGTTAAGTATATATGCTAGATAACGAAATTAGGAAATATTAATGGAAAATAAATTGGAAATTATTAAGCTGCAGCGTAGTTTTTTGTGTCGAAATTTCTTCAAATATTGTACGTTTCTTTATACATATACATAGATCATAGAAGAAGACAAATATCTACGACAAAAGCGCTATTCTAGAAACTCAATAGCTACAGTATGTATGTATTCCTCTTTTACGTAGATTTGCTGAATGCAGACAAATAAATTTCAATCCGTCTTCTTTATAATTTTATACGATATAATCTTGCGCATGATTGATATTTGATATAATTTTTGAAATTTCCATTTCCAATATACCTTAATATTAATATTTGTATAAATTTCATTCGAAGCTTCTCAAGTTTGATTCATTGCAAAATTTCTTGTGCATTTCGGCGAAAAAAAAGTATATTACAATGCAAAATTATCATGAAATTTGTAAAAATTAAAGTACTGTTCGTGTAAGCTCATTATTTAGGGTCGCTTAAATTTTATTTTGTACGTGTTACTTTTGATATCAATAAACTGAAGGCGATCGGTGTGATAGAAAAGAACACCGTTCGAAAAATATTTTATTCCCTGCAAAATTTGATTCGCATAAGTATCGTAAGTTTCATTTTGTTTTCAGATATGAATCAATTTGAAGAGGAATGTGCATTACGAGATCATAAATTACCTTTTCGATATTAATCATCAAGTATGTCATTTGACCGCTTAATCATCATTTTAGTTTCTGTATATGCCTGTACCCAGCATTTCTCTGAACTGATCCGTTATTTTCTTTGTTTGTAACAGGCTTTTGATTGGGATATAAGAATCATTTTAAACATACAAGGGAAGGGATTATGGGTCACTAGGCATCGACATACATTGAAAAGGATCCACGTTTTGATAATAGATCGTCTTGTCGTCTCAATGTCTGTCGTGCATTACATATACGTGCATTTTGATTTCGAGCTGTCAGCCATTGGTTTTTTTCTTACACATTACTTACGTAGTAGATGATTCGTATTTTTGTTTCTTTTACGACTAGATTTTAACGATTTAAACGCTCAGTATAGATTTTTCCAAGGCTGTTATGTGTTCCACTTGAAATGTAAATCAATATCACAATAATGTGTATTAAAATAAATGTAATATCGTGATATAATGTGTTTACAAAGAGTGGACAATAGAGATGTTAATCAGACAGAAAAAGACGATTGTTGTTCAACCTGAACTATTCACGCCAAACGTACAGAAAACAGCGCAATCCACACTCTCTCGGCAACGCCACTCGCAACCTCTGTCTCCGCTCAGCTCGCACTCGGCTCCTCGACTCGCACTCTGCTTTTCGACTAACTCTCTGGTCGTTGCCGCATTCTGTTGTCTTTTTCCTAGGCCCACCGCACACGTGTTCTGCAGGCGCTCGTGGCCAGGGTCACGTAGGTCTTTTCCACGAAACTATGCACTTGAAAAGACCGATGACACATTGATGGGCCCGACGACGCCTCGGCTCTCGCGACATTGTTCATAGTTCGCCCGATATTTCTTAGGCCTTTCGTCCACGATACTACATAAATATTCCATTCCGAGAAGTACTTATTTTAAATATTATGCAAACTATGATTATTTATATATATGAAATATTGCAGATGTTCGTCGGAGAGTTTTGATAAATTTAAGTAATTGAAATTTTGATATCAAATTATGATATATTCCGCGAATTTTTCTCGTAAACGGACGTTTACAGAAATTCGTTTGATTATCTAGTTTATAATTTATACATTTAAATCGTAAGTCCGCCATAATTCATTATTAGATTTTTAAATATTAAGATAACGTAGTAAAACTTTTTATAGTTTATATATTCGTATTATATTAGTTTTTGCTATCATTTCATGCACCGTTGCTTATTCTAATAGCGTGATAGATGAATCGATTAATTATATTCCACAATCAATTTAAGCTTTCATAAGCTTTCATGAAGCAAGCGAATGAAAAATAAATAACGTCATAGAATTTATGGTATTTTATTAACTATGTACGCCGAAACTTCTCAGTTTTTCATGTCTATTCATTTTTTTCAATTTATTAAAATTTATTTTTTAATTAAAAATTGAAAAATTTGGTGGAAAGTTAATCTTTTCAGCCGAGTTAATTCATATAACGTTTGTGTCAAGTTATGTTAATACACGAACTCGAATATTTTTCATGAATTATAGCGAATACGATATTTTATTGATTTAACAGTTTTTATAAAAACTATAGTGCATCATATAATTATGTTAGTAGATAAACATATCTTGCTTACATACATACATATGTACTTCGCTACCAAAGGAATATAAGATGAATCGACGTTACGTAGAACAATGGATAATTTTATAATTCCTGAAGATGTAGAGGTTGACTAAAGTGAAATATTTTATTTCAATTTGTTGTAAAAGTACGCACGTGTGTCTGTTTATATCATGTAGGTGCTTTTATATTTATATTGTATATATGTAAATGTGATAATGATGAGATATGTTTATTACGTCAAATTTCTTAAAGAATACATCCTCTTCTTTCTACGTTATTATACAATAACGTAAATGTGTATGATCTATGGTTAGCACTGTTTCACCCAAGATATACAAAGCAGTCATTGCGTTTTAATTGAAGTCGAATGTGAATACAGCACATACATCGTGTAGTTTTTCAACTGATGATGAAAAGAAGTTCGTACAGGATATTATAAGTGAACTGCTTTCTGCACGAAGTAAAGATATTGATAGCAATTTTTCCACTTTCACTAGACGGAAAAATTATGTTTTTATATCAAGTATATGTTTCAAGATAAATAAATTTTAACTCTGTTAGGCATTTTTCTTTTAGGAGTTTAAGAAATATTTTATGTGTATAATGTTACATATCTAAACAATTGATAAATAAAGCATAGATACAACAAAATACAAGGGTATAGAATCATTTGTTTCATAAAATAGAAAAGATTATTCCTGCAGAATTTAAAATTTTACGAAAGTAAAAGACGAGAAGAAATTTGAGAACCATGATAGAAGTGAAAGACAAATCCTTCGTATTGAACTTTTAATGACTTATTCTTTTTCAAATGACTTCCAGTATGAGATTTAAAAAATCGCTATTTAAGTGTTGAATATGCACGAATAAAGCGAAATCAAGTTTGTTAATATCTATCGAGGATACAAAATTACTTGATAAATTAGTGCAAATTAATATCTCGCACTATGATATATCCTCCTATAGTACCGCTAATAATTTTATGGTTGGTACGATATTAAACTTCAATAAACTCTATAGAAAAAATTATAACATAAAATAATGGATACAATAAATTTTTCTCTGTGCAACATCACCATCAACATCATCCTGTGTTACATCGGTTGCGGTTACACCATCGCGTACGACAACGATTATTAATGAGTTAATGATGTTATACCTAAATATCTAGTTCCCACCGTAGTCGAAGCAAAATGTTTCTGTATTACGAAAAAGAGTGTCATCATTCGCAAAGCGATATTTGACGCAGAATAAATATATTCCTCTTACTAAATTGCTACCGTTTGTCCTGTTCGTAGGTAAAGAGAGGTCTCCTTTATTCAACAAACTCTTATTAAGTTGACAATGCTTAATGACGGCATCGAGTAGCAGAAAGCAGAGTGTTGCATTTTACACTTAATCACTTAAATCATTTTTTTATTTTGATAAGCACATGCACGCGCATACGATATAATTTGCATACAAAGATACACAACACTCGACAACATCTTATAAATCTAACATTTCTCAGGATTTTCTCCATTATGAAGTGCCTTAACAGAAATTTTACACCACGTTTACACAACGTTTACGTATGAAACGTACTGGTGTAATTTTTGTATTTTGTGTTTCAACGTGCAAGCGGCTATTCCGATCGTAATCAGAAACTAAGATGATCAATTTTATTTCTTCCCTATGTTGGAATTAGTTGTTCTTGTAGTACTTGGCGCTCCTGTCGAAATATATCTTTATTTCTTTCTATATTTTGATGAATTTTCACATTAAAGAATCCTTTTGATAATTATCTTATTTTTCAGATCGAAAAGACGAAATTTTAGAATCACAACAAGCAAATAATTTTACATAATTTCGTTTTTCATGAATTATCCTCTTCTCTCTTGAAATACTAATAAGTTATTTTATAATTCTAAAAATTCTTTATTCAATAAAAATGCAACAAAAATTAATTTCTGCATTTGTATTGTTATTTATTGTCGCCAAGTAGCAGATCTCTCGTGATACCATAAAATACCACGAAAAATACTATACTAAAAGCATCATTCCAACATACGGAGAATCTTCAAAGGAATGTTCGTTTAATTATATATTTTTTTATAAAATCTATCTTCTGTTCCTTTTCCCCTCACAACTCAATGTCATATTTCCTTACTTTGCATTCACGCATATTTTCTTCGGGCATTCAATTAACAAACATGATTCCAATTAGCGTACACACAAGGTGATGTATAGTTTCTTGTAAATATGTACCGGCTGAATATCATCAGACGAAACGTGCTATAAACACAGATATGTAGATCTTTATAGAGACCGTAAGTGTGAAATAAAACAGAATTTGCGGTAATTAGCCACCATGAATGGAGAAGTGAAAGTCTTGCTCAGGCTTGTTTCTGGTACACCCCCTTCACCAACGTTCACGCTAAGATCCTTTTTACAAGGTCATACGTGGCGAGCGGTGGAGGGGGTCTGGCCGCTATGCTTGGTCCACCTCGTGACAAACTTCCATATAGTCTGGATTATGCATTATATCCTTTATCATGTCCTTTAAGATCGGATAACGGGGAAAGATTGGATACACTTTTGAGCTATTGTATTCCTCCTGTGGGAGACAGAGCATTAGTATTATTAACATAAGGTAGGTCATGGTCTATGACAAAATAGTGAGTAATTGTAAATTGGTAAATGAAAAAATTAAAGAATTCATGACAAAAACAATTTCTGTACACGTTTATTTTTCTCCATGACAGCGAAAGATTGCTCTAGCATTTTTAATTTCTGTTCAATACAATTTAATTTTTTAAACAAAATATTCATAATTATACAGGGTGGTTGGTAACTGGTGGTACAAGCGGAAAGGGGGTGATTTTACGCGAAAAAAGAAGTCGAAAATATGGAATGAAAAACTTTTTTTAATTTTTTTTTTTTTTTTAATTCTTTCATCGAGACAACGATCAAACAGTGAGATCCGTTAAAACGTACCGCACGCGTACCGAGCGAAAATTCACAGTCGATTTTCTCGAAAACAAAGCCTCAAACGAAAAATTGTTATTCTATATTTTCGACTTCTTTTTTCGCGTAGAATCACCTCCTTTCCGCTTGTACCACCAGTTACCAACCACCCTGTATAATAATATGTACAATATACACAATTCCTGAGTGAGTGCATTTATAATCATATCGCAGAAAAACTATACCTATTTAATTATAACCATAAAGACCTCGTGACGAAGGTTTTTATAGAACTGGTTAATTTTCATTTGATAGTTAAAGTATAGATTATTTTTTATAACATTAATTCCACCCTGTTGTGAGTTTGCGTTATTATCTAAGAAGTAAACAAATTTTACAAGTATTGTTTTTATTATCAACCCTCTTAATTGTATTGGATCTGTCATTTGCTTGGTAAGGAAAAGTTCGATAATTTCAATTTGGAAAGAATTAATGAACATCGTGATTATATTTTTATATCTAGAATAACTATTAGATTATTATCAATGTTATCACATTGAATATTTTATTTTATATTATAAAGTGAAAAGGCAGATAAAGAGGCCCTTTACCACTATGTGATAACTAAATTTATATAAGAAATTTATATAAGAAACCTTTCATATGGTGCATAATATTATAATATTGTGGATGTTTATGCATTAGAATCAGTGTAAATATATTAAAAATTGAACAAGGATAGGTACATGAGGTTGCTAATGACCGTGGAAAGCAACATTAAAACGAGAAAAACAAAAAGTAGAGAAAAACAAAAGTCATGAGTTAGAGGTCAATTCAAATCATGTTGTTGTTTTGCCTCGGAGTATCAAGATCGTTAGAATATACGTAATATAAGAAGAAATAAACTCCGAGCAAAACAATGTCGCCGCTACGTGCAACCGTCGAACGAAGACGAATGTGAATTTTCGGACTCTCCCCCGAGCAGTATAAACAAGCGAACGCGATCGCAAGGAAATGAGTTACAGTCAGCTGTCGATCAGTTATCAACCAGTTATCAACGAATTATCCGCGATCTAATTAACGAGTCATGAGCGATCCTATTTTACGACTTATACACTGTCTTAGCGAATCGGTTAGTACGAGCGTCTTTGTGAATATTGTCTGTATACTAATCTATCATTTTAAATATATTCGACGGTTTCAGCAACGAGTAATCTCGTCCATTAAACCCCACCTCTACAGACGTTTAATTGTATTTGTAAATTATGATATACTTGGATATAAATATACAATTTTTTTATTCTAAAAAGTACGTTCCACATTTTTCTATTTTTCTAGAAGCTTTAGACTAATAAGATGTAGATTAGAATTTGTTTCAAGCAATACGTTACGGAACTGTCTGTCTAAGAAAAGCAACGCGAAAAAATCTTGATCAATCAGTGCCGGGAACTATTATTTCTTTACGAACTTTGTCAGGTTTGAAGTGAGCATTGTGGATAATGATAAATCTATGTGGGCAGCGCAGCGCTAAGTTATTCCTACTTTATTCACCTCGGTCGTACCACTTCTTCTTAAACGAAGTATCGGTATTGTGGGTACGTCATATAAAAATCTCTGACCGGCATTTTTGTATTTATAAGACAACGTGAAGAAACGTTTTTGACTTTGAACAATAGCTCCGTTGACGCAAATAAATTTTCATAATTTTACGAACAGTCATTTCTTTTCTCTGTTGAATAACTTCTTTTATAGTTACTCTGTTTGGATAATGAAGGACGAAGAAATAAAGTGGGATTTACGTATAAGATATGTATATATGTGTATTTGCATGCTAAAAACATAAGGAAGGTTCTCAAGCGAGCATGTTTTCGAACATGTTTTTCAGGAATTATTTACCAACTTATTCAGTTTCGATACATATAAAAGAAAGAAAAAAAGTCATGTGAAGCAAAGAATAATTTGGTTTACTTAGTTTATAAATACCTTTAAGTCTCGAATGAGATTTCTCAGTCCCGTGTACTTTTTCAATAATCTGTACAGGTCGTTAGTCATTTGAGTGTTCTCTGCTTCAATTTGAGCTGTTGTCATACCTATACATACAAATAAATATGATATATATGATATATATATATATATATATATATATATATATATATATATATATATATATATATATACATATATACAGAGGAATAAATCGATAGAGAACAAATGTAAAACCTATTACGTTCAATGAAAAACGTATATAACGTATATGCTATTTGATGCAATGCGTAATTGACTTAATCAGTAATTTATTTTAAAGTCATATCGGGCTTTATCTTTTTATGACACGTTTAATATTTTCTATAAGAAGTTGAACCTCAATGTTTTACACATTATATGACATTTCATTCCAGTTATATTTATTTTCTTTCTATTCGCTTTATTCTACAGAATCGACTATAAGATAGATAATTTTTAACACTAAAATTGTCTTAACAATTCATGTTAAATTAATTAACAATTAAAATGACCAATTTGCAATTTTTCATAGTAATTTTTGTAGTACTATATGTATGTATGTTTATGCATTCACAACTGGGGAACTCGTGTGATTTTTTGTAAAATATATAAATAAAAACTTGCATTTTCTTGAATTGTACATAAATTTTTACACACCTTCCATTTTGATCTCTTTGGTGCAAGTTTTGCATTGTAGACGTCGGTAATAGTAGCGTTAATGGCTTTGAAAAGTATGTCGTAATTAACCATAATTTGTAATAGATGTATTTATATTATATAGATAGTAAGAAAAAGCAATATATGTATAGTTACATACGTATAGATCTTAGGTAAGAACAGCGAAGAACTTAATTGTTTTAAAACTGTTATTCATCTATTATACTTTATTAAAATTTTATTTTAAAAACATATATTTAACAACAAAACTAAGTTAGTAAATTATTTTACTATTACCAAATGATCATGTTTGTCTTCAAATTGTAGTGTCAATTCTGATGAAATGGATGTTTGAAATGGTTTCAAGGGGGACACAATTTGACGTGATTAGTTTTTGTAAAAATATGCGTAGTGGACATATGTAGGTCAAGTTTGTTTTTTTAGATGAAATCATATATTTTTCATTACGTTAGCCGATCCAGCTCGTAATTTTGCGTAAAAAAAATAAATCTATCATAACATAGGACTATTAATTTAGCAGATAGTTTAATTTCAATTCGAATTCAATTCATAACTGGAATCACTGCAATAACTTCTCAGATATATTTTATTTATTTTTATTTTTATTTTCGTAATATTCTCTAATAATCGCTACAACTTATTTTCGTGACATTTTTATTGAACTATGTTATGATATATTCAACGATATCATTGAAATCATATACATTCCGTAATTCTTTCGTGATCAGTTATCTCTTTAAAATATTTATAAATCTTTCATATAAGCATTTCGTATGATATTATATATAGATAGTAACATTATAATATAATATTATAAATTAACAATATTATTTTTATTATTAACACGTTGACCGCCACGACACCCGTATTCGGGTGTCGCTTATTTGACTACTTGCGAAGGATCGCCGTAGATATTTGAAAAGATATTCCATAATAATAAATGGTTCATTAATAATTAATTGTAATAATAGTTGAATTGTTATAAAATAAAAATACGAAAATGGTTTATTAAAAAAATTATTTAGAATGTAAAACTTTAAAGCATTCTATACACAGCTGAGGTTGGTCGGGACAATTTGGACAATAAGTTATTGTTTTCTTCAAATTCTTTTGTGCCTTTGTTCGATCCATTCGACGTCTTTTATTTGCATAACATAATTTGCATGCGCGTCTAATGCTTCTTCCGGAGTCATTCTTCCGAAAGGCGATATTATGCTGACTCCGTCGAAGACAAGGATATTTTGTATTTTCAGACAACCCTAATAATTTTGCAACTAATAATTGTCTAAATATTCTAATATTTATATTTTTTCTTGTTGCAATTTTGTAAACCGTCGAAGCGTTTACAACAGAAATTCCCAGAAAGAATCGAATGCCAAGTTTTCTGTACCATTTGATTCCTTTTCTAATTGTGGTGGCATAAGAAACCATTTGGTCGGAATAATCTATACCACACTTTCCTTCGTTATATTCAACAACAGCTAGTGGTTTGAATGTTGCGAACAAATGAAACGAAAGATCATTCTTGAGACTACCACTTGAGCAATTCGCATTATTAAAATATCGATGGGAGCACCTAGCAGGGAACGCAGGGATCGCTGGTACCGACGGAGATTTCTTTGAAAACACGCGTGGCAGTCAACGTGTTAAAATAGATACATTCTCGAAAAGCAAACATATGTATGTTTAGCAATTGTTCTCTAATCTATTGATTTTCAACTTTATATTTAAACACCTTATACATTGGAACAATCCATATTTGGAAAAGTGATCTTCTGTAATAGAATTTCAACTCACTTTCGAGTCTTTCAATGCGTTCTCTTTTGGTATCAGCTTCCTCGGCCAGACGGGCCGAAGTTTTCACACCCTCCCCGCTTTTGTGGGTCTTTTCCATAATGGAACATGCGCGTAGAACAAAGGCAGGCACTGTTTCCTGTTTTTCCTGTTTAGGTATATCCACCAGTGTCCAGTATTGAGTCTCCAACTTGATGACGTCCTAGAAAGATAAAGTCATAGATGCCCTTGTATATTTACAAATATAGATCATTTGACATATTTTTGCGCCAACTTGTTTACTGTGACATTTAAGCATTAACTAGTTAGATAGAAACATATTAGATTTTTTATTTTAAATAAATATTTTAATATCTTAATCTGAATTAACTCCACTAATTTCATTATTACGATATTTAGTAATTAATTAGTAAAATAAAAACATATTGAATTTTCTGTTTTTGAAAAATATTATATCTTGGTTTAAAAACATTTTAATATTTTAAACTCAGTCAAAACTATTTATACATTAATACAAATATTTCTACATCAACCTCTTTATTTTGACGTTTAAAGATTAATTAACCATATATAAATGTATTGCAGAAATTTTGTTTTTGAAGCATATTATACCTTAAATTTAAAAAAATGTTCCAATATTTTCAGTTTGGTGGATCTCCTACTCAACATTTTTTAATAAGAAACTTTTCCATAAAATTAAAAGTTAGTAACCAAAAAATAATTTCAATTCGATGGATTTTACTTACATAAATAGAAATATATATAATATAAAATACATAATCGACAAGAGAAGCCGGGAAGTCTTTGTAAAAGATTGTAAAGAGCAAATAAAATAAGTATGGAACACGTCCAAAAAATATCTAGAAACAAAAAGGATAGGACGAACTAAAGATTCTTAAAGAGGAAAGGGTGAGGGTGATAAAGGAAAAGAAGGAGGAAAAACAAGAAAAAGTGGAAAGAGGATGGAAAAGCAAATTCATGAGCGATTCCTGGGGGACGAAAGAAAGAAAGAAAAGGGAGAAGCAAAGGAATGAGAAACGGGTAAGGGAAACACAGGAGGATAAAGAAAGAAAAGTGGTAGGAAATGAAGAAACACTAAACAAAGACATAGAAGAGGAAGAAGCACGGAAATCTCTGAAATTGACGAAAAAGAATAAAGCAGCAGAACAAGATGAACTTAAAGTTGAATTTTTAGGAAACCTACTCAACAAATGGATGCCAAAATTGAGAGGACTTCTTAATGAAATAGCTAGCGAAAAACTGAGGAGAGATAAGGATTTTTCCAATAATATACATATCAAGTAAGGGACGAGGAAGTAGCTTCCAATTACAGAGGAGTCATCCTCCCGATCGTTGAATATGAGTTAATGACGATTTTAAGTTATCAACAAAGATTTTGGGAGGGAGAATCGGAAGATGACAAGATACTAAAGGAAAGTCAGGCAATCTTTTGATAAAAGAGAAGTATGCTAGATCATACATTTGTCTTAAATGGCCTAATCGATAACAAATTTAAAAAAAAGGCAGAAAACTATATATTGCATTTAAAGATTTTAAGGTCTTCGATTTATCTGAGATAGGGAACTGATATTCAAAATGAATGGAAGTAATCAATAGGTATAAATACTTGGGGCATTGGTTATCAACGGGTAACACGTTGCATTTAAGCATTTAAGGATCACCGTATCGCAGCGAAAGTCTGAAAAACCGCGAATACAGTAGGGAGCTTGGCGAGAAGAACAGAAATTGGAGGCTTGAAAAGAAAGTTGTACTTAATAGATACACCAGTACAGGATTCATGTAAGGAGTGGAAGTACGCAGTTGGAAGAGAAGGAAGAAGAGGAAATAGAAAGGGCACAGAGAAGATGCCTGAAAATAATTCCAGGATCAAATACCAACATTCCAGAATACATATGGAGAATGGAGTCTGACGTTAGGAGAATTAAGGTATAAGTATGTAAAAGGGCAGCGAGTTATATCCTCGAGATATTACAGATAGGAGCAGGCAGATGAGCCACAATTCATCAAATTGCAGACCTCCGCAGAATTGAAAATGAAGCGCCATCAGTATAGAAAAGAGAAGTAATTGATGTAATGGAAGAAGTAGAAACTGAAACAACATAGGAGATGACAAGAAAGCAGGAAAGATTTGAAGAAGAAAAAAGAGAGCTTAAAAGAGGGTTAAAAATAAAGGAACAGGGAAGGATGATTGGAGCAAACCTGACGAGTCAAGCTATTGTGATTGGTGCAAGATAGGAATGGAAATTGAAGAATATCTGGAGGACAAAATGGTGGAAGAGAAACATAAGGAGCGGTAGCCGAGAATAAAATGTGACAATGTGGAAAGAGCAGGGAAAAAGGCGTTTAGGGAAAAAAAATGTAAGGTATACAGAGAATATGGAGCACATACACAGTTGCTTGGGAAT
Organism: Bombus huntii; assembly: GCF_024542735.1. Lineage (NCBI taxonomy): Eukaryota > Metazoa > Arthropoda > Insecta > Hymenoptera > Apidae > Bombus > Bombus huntii. The sequence goes on from NC_066238.1 coordinate 25,706,881, forward strand.
CTTAAAGAATTTCTATTAAACTACATAATACTTCTAATAGATAGATAGTACAAAATGCATAATGTCGTATTGAAAAACAAAGTTTCTTGAAAAAATAATCTTTTCTTGAAAATTTATCTACTAAATTCAAGAATTTTGGTTTAATTAAAGAAACATAATATAACTTACATTTACATAGTTTTAATAAAATATCAAAAAATATCATTTGTTTATCTACTGCAAATTGTACTTTTGTTGACATATTGATAGAAAGGAATATTTCTTTGGAAAGTGTAGATAAACACTTTCATTATTATAGTATTGCGTAAATTCTGAGAAAAGAAATACAAGGAAAAGAGTTCAGAATGAATTAGTGTCCAAAGTAATTGGCTGTTACAGAATATCCCGTCGTTTCATCTACGTATATTGACACGTTGCATGAAACGAATAAAAGCAAAGAAAACCATAGCTTCTATTCGGTTCGGAAAGGTTCGGAAAAGTTCGGAAAGAAAGCTATATATATATGTATTGATTCAGACCAACTATTTTATTAGGATTCTTTCCTAATTTCAAACATAGAAATCCTTCGAATGATTCATGTCTTTTTTATCTATAAGAATATTTGTTAAAAGATTTATCGTTTCAAGTATTAGTTAGTTATCTAAATTCAGTAATATTTACTTATTTATAATACTTACTTATAAATTATACTTATCTATAATAAGTATTAACTTATTATAAATAATCAGCCATGTCACTGCGCCACGCCAGAAAAATTACTGAAAATTCTCAACACGAGAATTGATTGTAATTTTAATAAATAAAATAAATAAAAAAAAGTATTATTTGTATTTAAAAATTATTTATCGATGATGTTTTGATGATATTGTCTGTATATACATTTGTAATTGTAGGTATCAAATTATTAGGGCCGAAAGTGAATTTACATAATTAGTTGTTTAATAATTAGTACTGATGACGAATTGATTTTTAAAATATTAATTTTATTGTTGGAAATTGAACCTGAAGTTTGTATCTACGATCTTAAGCAAAGTGAACTTTACACCTTTCAACTCACTTAACATATACCAGTGTTATTAGCATTCGATTGTAACGTCACTAGACAAAAAGATGTACGGAAGAGAATACGGTCAGTGGATTTCACTGGACAATTGTAGACAAAGATGTGCAACTGTGTTAGGAACGAAATTGCTTTTTGTTCGCTATATTTTCACGTACCTATATTCGTATACTATTCATATTAACGGAACCACGAAAATAATTTATTATCTCTCATAAATGTCTGGATGGCATTCGTGGTATGTACCTGTTATGAAACTAAAGATAATCCTATTAAAATGTAATGCAATCTAGATTACTAGACTTTAATAATACACTGGAAAAGTTTACTTACATTTTCTTTCATAGAAATCCTGTTTAGTCTAGTATTAATGAATAAAATCAATATTATCTAATATATGCCATTTAATAAAATTAATATTTTTTATTTAAATATTAACACTACAACGATTCACTTCATGTCAAAAATTGATAAAATATGGTTTTTATAATATAAATGAATATAGAAGTATCGTTAATGTTAATTATACTGATATTTGAAATCTATTAAGTAATGTTTCACGTTGAAGAGTATGTTATAAATTACGTAGAATTCATGAATACGTTAGATAACTTTGAATACTAATTTATTAATCTTTAAGAATACAATATTATAATTACCTTAATCATTAGTTTTAACAGGTTGTAACGTTGAAATACGTTACGAACTTGCTTGCTATCAGTATATTTGCACATGAGTTCAACAAGGGCACGTTTAGCGATCTCGTAGCTTCCGTCGAGGCGTATCCTTACGATTCTTAATCTTTCGTTTGTTTCAATCACCTCTTCTTTAGTTTGTCCACCTACATTAACAAATATAACAGAATATTTTTGTACATTACGTACATTCTATATATTCTTAAATCTTCAAGTTTCCTATAAATGCATAAACATCCACAGTTTACTAATAAGTAAGTATAAGTACCAGAAGTAATTCTACCAGTGTGAATGAGGTTCCTTAATTTTAAAATGTTTTAGTAGGCTAGTTTAATTTAACATAATTTTGCAGATATTTTTTAATGTATTCTTATTATGTAAAATATAGGATGCAAAATAAGATCAGGTTCTAAAAATTATATAACCTAATCCAAACTACTGAGTATTTCTTATAAATCGATTATGAATGTTTATGCAAATTCATATTCTTATAAATATAATTAAATAAGTGGAGTCTAACTAGAAATCTGTATCGTTTATTAGATATTATTACGGTATTGTATTTCAAATATCTTTCCATATATAAACACTCGCAGTCTATTTATCACTTATGATTCAATGACACCTTTTTTGAGGTTATACATTCCAATATATGCATGTTTTATCGAAGGAATAAGCAAGACATTAAGCCTTGCACTTTTTGAACTGTTGTCAAATATTCTTTTTCATTAATTATTAATAATAAAAACATCTTACTCTGATTTTTTGAGAAGCCATAATCATCATCAGAACTACAATCAGCATTCTTAAGAACAATATTTATCATTTTGTGAGTTAATAATTTGCCCAAGTGCTATTTTAAATTTGGAAATTAATAATATTCTATAATTTTGTAATGAATAATAATTCTAAAAGTGATGATTAAACAAATATGAATATATGTTTCATTTTCGCTAAATATGACTAGTTTACAAAAGTGTAAACTATTAATTTTAATATTTATTAAACAATGTATGTATGACATACATATATCTATGAGGACATACATACAATAAATAAAGCTTAAATATACAATAACACTAGTACTAGTTTAATTAAATTTCATTGATATTTACTTCCACACCTGTCCATTTATTTTTGGCCATGACTCTATATATTTGATTAATTAAAAATGTAGTAAGGGGAAATCTTATAACCTTTACTATTTCTAATTAACAATATTTTTTTATCATATATACAATTTTTCAATTATTACTATTCATAATTTCACCTTCATACACATTAGATCTTTTGACAAAAATCTATACGTTTAATGAATTACAAATGTAGTAAAGGAGATCTAAACAAATTTTACTATTTTTAATTAACAATATCTTATTGGTATACATAGATATATCTGATTTTGTTTTCTTAGAAAATATTATTCTATCACATACGTATTCTAGAAAAGTAAACAAATCGTAGGTTTGACTTTAATGAAGTTGTTCCGTAAAAAACAATATAAATAGCACTTCCGACGCGTCGTTATACCAACTGTGGACGTAAAAGTTTCTACTTTAATTCATTCTATTCATGATCTAATAACCGACCATTTGGCACATGGCCAATACCTTATATCTAGCAGTTGGTATGAACATCTTTATCTCAATTCTCCGGCATTACTATACCGCAAACAAGTACAAGTTTTAAGAAATCGACATTTAAGATCGTGTAACTTTCCCTCGGAGTTTAAATTGTCTGGATATTAAAATTATTTGTTACTGCTGGAAGGTTACTTATTTTTGGAAAATGTTAAGGCATTACGCAGAATTAAATTTCAATTAATTTCAGAGATACGTAACGAACCATCGTATCGATACGAGATACGTATCGATATAGTGCGTATAAATGGAAATTTTCGTATAATAACGTAAGAACATCAAGAAAAGAAAAGTTAAAAGTAGTACATGTATTTAAAATTAATGTGAAATAATATATATGTCGGAGATGAAAGGACATCGAAGCTTCCCCTTTGGAACTTTGGGACAATCCCCTAACACCGTAATCTAGATTCTATCATAGGCGTAATTAAACAATTGTCGTCTTTCGATCCGATTGTATTTGTTCGAGATTTGTGATAGTGAACTTGGGCTCGAGGCGACAGCCAGTCGCCGAACGTAGCCGCGGTCACGGGATGAACGCTTTGTCTAACAAAGGTACGGAGTAATTCTATAGCTCTCCTTAAAAGAAATATTTGTAGCGGCACGCGACAGTAAACATTCCAACGGTTTCTGTCCCGTGGCTCGCCACACGCAGATCCTATTCTTCGGGTATGATGTGTTGAGGTTATTCGGTGTGTAAACAGAGAAAACACGTGGATAAATTGTAAGGTAGAAAAATATATTTAAATAGAAGTGAATAAGTAAAATACAATTTGAGCTGGTCCAGATCCGCACGCTAGCTGTGTTACCTAATAACTGAAAAACCCCGAAGCCAACGTCGCCTGTCTACTGTTTATGGCCTGACTTCGTCGCAGTCTTTTGTCTACGCGCTGTCGATGGCTTCAGTGCTTGAGAAAACTAAAAAGGACCAGATGTAGAGTTTTCTTAGAAGTGGTAACCACTTCAACATGATGGTTACCAGATGCCGACGCGTCTCTACAGTACGTGATCAGCTAGCCCGAGGGCCCTTATAAATATTAAGATTTAGTTATCTAAAGTCCTTCGAACAGACAAACAGTCTTTGTCCCAACTACGGGAAGATAGGGGAGACATATTTTTCAACGAACGGCGTCTCCCACTAGCAACTTTCCCTCGAGGGCGGCTAGCATCTTTTTCTAACCATCGATATGGAGATTGACCAATTAGCAGCAACGCCAATTTCCCTCGCCTAGCCTCGAACGAAGGCTATCCTCGACGAATCCGATGATCTCGTGTCATTAGACACATCCCATCATAGTTTTCCTCCGCAGCATCATCGCGACGGAAAGTCATTCTCTCGTGAGGTCGTATTAGTGAGTTACTTAGTGTCTGTACGCTCGGTGGATATTCCACGTTTTAACAAAGAGCCCGACTTAGATATTGTGAGCATGTTCATCTATCATCCCGTTGACCGCGGATTCGTTATTGAACCTAGGATCATTGTCATTAGTTTCTCGAGCATCTAATTACCACGGTTACTTGTCCAATTTTATAATAATCGTATTTGCACTAGTCAATGTCTTCTCTATTGCATAACGACAACGTGTAATCCGAACGAAGATTCGTTTCACGCTCCTAACTCTAATTCTAATGTAAACCCGACATATACATAGAACGGTAATACACAATAACTGCCTTAATCCTTTGACAATGCAGTAAAATGACAAGGAGTTCAGGAATAATGTAAGAATGATCGGTACTCTACGTTTGTTCTTCTCGCACGCCAATCGAAGACTGTCTTCCGTTTTTTTGTTGACATTCGCACTCACGTACATACATACACACACTCACACCCATTCAGGAATCAATCATCGGTCGCATCTCAGCATCGATATCGGTACCTCAAAGATACTTTATATTTTTGCCGTAGTTATATTCCATTCTTAAACTCGGTATTTTCTAACACATTTTCGTCCTCGAATGCTACGCATCGCTGTCACTATTTCAATTAAACGATTTCATATGATCTTCGGCCGTGGTGATTACCGAAAGTCCTTCACAATCACTCACATGAACTATCTCATACAGATCACTACGTTTAACTCTATTTATCCTATATGTCTTAAACATTTCTGTTTCAATTTGAGCTTCGGTCCAAACTGTATTCGTTCGGTAAACACTAGGTCACTTCTTTTGTATTTCCTCACTATCAAACATTTCCGATTGTACGTTTTCTTATTGTCTTCCTGCATTTTTAATAGATTTTGCTTTGCCATTACTCTCAGTTTGTCACGATTTTCCTGAAACTCTTGGATCGTCTCTTGCTCAATGTGCGTAATAATTTCCTGATCTCGTTTTTATCGCATCCGCGTACAGAAGATAACCTCGGAGAACTCCGTCATACCTATACCGCGTTAGTAAATACTATTGCCACATCGTTGGATCTCAGTTCTGCCCGAGCAGCCGAGCTAAACGGGCGTGTAAAACAGTGCTTCAGAGAAAGTGCGGCAAGTGGGGAAGAGAAATTTAAGAACGGTTACGCCTATAGCCAAACGGTGGAAACCCGTGTCTTCTATTAAGAAGACTAGCAAACCTACCATGGAGAATATTGTACCAATAAAAATTATTAACAAACAAGATCAATACTACATATACAAAACAACAGATACATCAAAAACAAGTCAACCAACAAACCAAGGACAGGACTGCTCAGCCATAATTGAAGTTGACATGGAAATCAATAAAGTAACAACTCAACAGGACGAAAGCTGGAAGGTAGCCAGCTATAACAAAAAAAGAAAGATAACAGGTAATCTAGATACGGAAAAGCAGCGATGGCTGCAAGAATTACCGCTAAGAAACTCCTTCAGCTCGCTAACAGAAGAATTAGACGACGACCCAACAAGCAATACCACAACTCAACCAACACACATTACAAAACCTTCACCAATATTTGTTGAGGCGCAAATAATAGATCCGCTTATTGATCAACTTAACAATATTGTTGGAAAGGATAATTACACAATAAAACAAACAAAATTAGAACAGGTAAAAATCCAAACAAACACACCAGAAAATTATAGGAAAGTTATAAAAGAATTAAGGGGAAAAAATGCTATATACCACACGTACCAGCTCAAAACGGAAAGGAGCTACAAAGTAGTTAGAAGAGGACTGCATCCAAAAATTAACACAAAAAAACTAAGTGTCGAATTAGCAAATATTGGCCACCAAACAAGAACTATAAACAATATTACAAGGTACGATACGAAGCAACCACTACCGCTATTCTTAATAGAATTAGAACCTAAAAATAACAACAAGGAAATTTTCGATATTAAAAAAATTTTAAACACATTAATTACAGTCGAGCCATCCAAGCACAAAAAAGACATACCACAATGCATGAGGTGTCAACAATATGGACACACTAAAAATTACTGCAACAGGAACTCGGTCAAATTGTGTGTCAAATGCGCAGGGAAGCACCTTACAGTGAACTGCTCACACACGGGAAAAATAAATGATGTAAAATGTTACAATTGCGGTGGAAATCACCCAGCTAGTTACAAAGGCTGTTTAGTAAGAAAACAACTTCAAGGTAAACTTTTTCCGCCGCTTCGTAACAGGATATACACTAACTCTCACACACATTAGGATAGCACAGTAACTGAAACATCAACAAACATACAGCATGTAATGAACACCAACCATAATAATACCAATAACTTTGGTAGTCGAAGCTACGCGCAAGTAGCCAAATAGTCAACACCCTTAGATAATCAAATCCAGAACAATAACATCGACGACGCTACAGAAATCAAAGAACTGATAAAGCTATCCATTAAAAACACGGAAATGTTAGCAAAAATGATAAGTGAACAAAACGCAATCTTTAAACAGCAAACGCAACAAATCACACTCATGCTACAGCTACTCATAAACACGCTAAGCAAAAAATAAAAATGGACACGCTTAAAATAGCAGCCGGGAACTCTAACAGCCTACAACAAAGGGCCTTAGAAACTAAAACATTCCTGTACAACAATAATATCGATATACTACTTGTTTCAGAAACACACTTCACTATAAAAAACTATTTAAAAATACCGTACAACACCATATATGATACCGAGCATCCCTCAGGAAAAGCACACGGAGGGACCGCAGTAATAATAAGAAACGATATTAAACATCATTTATACAGTCAAGTTTGTAAGGAATATATCCAAGCAACCACCGTTACAGTACAAACTAGCAGCAACTATTTACAGTTATCAGCAATATATGTACCACCGCGACACAAAATTACATCGCAAATGTGGGAAGAGTACTTTCAACATTTAGGTGACAAGTATATTGCAGCGGGAGACTATAATTGGAAACACACACTATGGGGATCAAGAATCACTACACCTCGAGGTAGAACCTTGGAAAAATACATTAGAAACAATAACCTCAATATATTATCCACAGGAAGACCGACATACTGGCCGACAGACCTGAGCAAAATACCTGACCTACTTGATTTTGCAGTTACAAAGGGACTAAATGCAAATAAACTATATATAGCACCCAGTCTTGAGCTTAGCTCCGATCATACACCCATAATTATTACATACAGAAACAAACCAATACTTTATAACAATTCAGAGACACTATGCAATAATACCACCAAATTGCAAACATTTAAAGAAATAATTGAGAACAAAATCAATTGTAACATCCCATTGAAAACACCTGAACACACCGAACAAGCAGTAACAACACTTACTGAAACTATCCAAGAAGCAGCATGGGCAACCACTATACCTGAACCAACCAATAGACAAACAAAAATAATTCCGCCAGACATCCTCGAAATAATTAGAGAAAAAAGAAAAGCAAAAGCAAAATGGCAAAGACATAGATCAAAAGAAAATAAAAAACACCTAAATAAACTTGGAAAGGAAATTAAAAACAAAATAAAAGAACACAATAACAATGAGTTCATAAAATTCATAGAGTCACTATCTGCGCACGAGAACTCCAACTACTCCCTATGGAAAGCCACAAAGAAAATAAAGAAGCCAATAAAACTAGTCCCAGCAATCAGAAAAGCAGATAACACATGGGTAAGAAGCAACGAAGAACAAGCTGAAGAATTTTCCAACCATCTAAGCAACATATTTACACCACATATAATCAATAATAGCAACCACAATTGTCATACCGATGAGGATGCGTTAACCACTAGTACCTCAACTGACAAACACTATATCATACATAAAACAACAGCACAAGAAATTAGAAACATAATCGAGAAAACAAAAAATAATAAAGCACCAGGGATAGACCTAATCAATGGTAAAATTTTAAAAAATTCAAAGCGATCCAAAAGCGATACGACTAATCACAATAATTTACAACGCAATATTAAGAATCCAATACTATCCTAAACTATGGAAACTAGCACAGATCATAATGTTACCTAAACCAGGCAAAGACCCACACCAAACAACATCTTATAGACCAATATCACTACTTTCCGTGTTTTCCAAAATACTAGAAAAAATAATTTACGCCCGCTTAAAACCAATAATAGAGAAGGAAAAATTAATACCAGATCACCAATTTGGATTCATAAACAAACACTCCACGATAGAGCAAATGCACAAACTTACAAATGAAATAATTCTAGCATTAGAAAACAAACAATACTGCACAGCCCTCTTTATGGACATCGAGAAAGCATTTGACAAAATAAACCACGAAAGTCTACTTCAATTAATCGAAAAACAATTTCCGGAGCAGATATACCATTTAATTAAATCCTACTTAAGCAGCAGAACCTTCGTAGTAAAAATTAAAGACACATACTCTGAAGTTAAAGACATCAAGGCAGGGGTTCCGCAAGGTAGCGTCTTAGGACCAATTCTATACACACTTTACACGGCCAACATACCAACAACTTCTAATAGCAAGATACTGACATTCGCGGACGACACAGCGGTACTAGTCAGGCACACTGACCCTGCAACAGCAGTCACATCACTACAAGAACATATCACAAAAATAGAAAAGTGGCTTCAAGTTAAACAAATTAACCCCAATTAAGCAGGTAAGGTATTAAATTTTTGTTTTGCATTTTTTTTATTTTTTTAATTGAATGCATAATATTTTAAGAATATTGTGTCAAAATTTCCAGTCGATTGGAGCAAAATTGACACATGTCGGATTTTATTACCTACCCGACCCGAGCGCCCTATTGTTACCTGGCAGACGTCTTTCTCTCTATATAATACCTAATTTTACCCCCCAGATCTATTTATAGAAATTTCGACTTAAGTACAAACCTCCTTAGAGTATGTATGTATGTATGTATGATGTAGAGTATGAAATTTAGTGTAGGAGTATTCTATCGAGCAGACGTACAGGTGCGTTTTGGCTCCGTTTTCATTAAGTTTTGTGTTAAATTATTACTAAAATGCCTAAAAAAAATTAGAAGATCTGATAGACAAACAACTGGTTCGAGATTATATCGACCTAGAAAAATTGTACCTCCTGGCATTGATGATTCAATGTGAGGTAAGATTTCCGTGAGATTGGTTTGTTTTTTTGTAACATTTTTTATCCTACGATGATCCAATTCTACGGGGTTTCGCGAAAAGAAGTCTACGTGGGCCATTTTTTTGCCTTCTCGAAACACAATGTCAAAGGTAAAAGTTTGCAGGTAAGCCCACCACCTGTGAACCTTTTCAATTAAATATACTCTACTAATGCTTTCCTTCAAGGAACTACAATCAGTGACGACAAGAAATTGTCGTCCACGTAGATAGTGCCGAAAATGTTTGACGGCGTTTACAACCGCCAACGTCTCTAATTCATACGAGGAATACATAGATTCCTCAGGACTAGTTCTTTTACTGTAATATTCTATCACTCTATTTGTACCTTTAACTTTGTGCATCAAAATGGCCCCATATCCCTTCGAACTAGCGTCAGTATGTAGTTCGATCGGGTATTTGGGATCGAATGTTATTAACACCGACGCGCCAGTCAGGACGGAAATTACTTTTTGCCATATTTTTTCATGCTTTTCCCTCCAAGTTATGTTTTTATTATTCGAAATAAGGTCATACAGGGGTTTCATTATCCGTTTATATTTAGGGATGAAATCTTGAAAGTAAGAAACTAAACCTATGAACTGCTTAAGCTGTGCGACGGTCGTTGGTGCGGGTAAAAAACTCAAGGCTTGTGTTTTACCCAGGCTGGGACGAACTTCTCCGTTACCAATTACATATCCGCAATAGTGTAACGACGTCTTTAGAAAAGAGCATTTACAAAAACTAAAAGAAAATCCGGCTTTTACGAGGATACTTAATACGGTGTCCAATCTTTCTAAAGCTTGATCTATCGAGTCGGCAATGATTAAGACCTCATGAAAGTAAACAACAACGTATGAATAATCGAGGTCGCCTAAGGCATTGAGGATGGCCCTCTGAAAAATGGACGATGCATTTTTCAATCCAAACGGCATCATCATGTACTCATATTGTCCGTCGAGCGTAACGAACGCTGTATACTGCATCGAATTAGGATGAATGGGAATTTGGTGAAACCCTCCGGCCATATCTAGGGTAATAAAGTATCTCGCCTTTTGCAGCCTCGCGATCTGATCCGCTTCAAGAGGGAGATGGTACTGATCCGCGACCGTATTTCTATTTAGCTCTCGAAAATCTACACACAATCTATCTGAGCCGTCCTCTTTCGTCACGAATAACATAGGGCTCGCGAATGGTGAACTACTAGGCCTTATAATTTTAGCTTCAATTAGTTCGTTTATCCTTTCACGCACTATTCTCCGCCCTTCCTCGCTAAGATTATAAGGGTTTCTTTGGACGGTAATGTTAGAATCTATTAAACTTATTTCTAACTCTCCCGTACTTATGCGAGTACGTGGGGACCCCGCAATGGATGAATCTTTGAATTTTTTGAGAATAGAAATTAATCGATCTTTATCGTTACCGATTACATCTGTGTCGACCTCGTTAATATCGATCTCGTCTTCCGCGGTTTTGCTACAGTCATTGTCTTTGACTAATTGTCTTTGATTTATAAATAACGAGGCTGTTTCGCGTAATATTTACGTCAACACCTTGACTTAAAATTTAACGACCAATGATGATATCGTATCTTAAGTAGGTATCAAGAAGGACATGAAAAGTTATCTCTAATGCAAAACCGTTAGTACATACAGTGGACAATATCTGAGATGTACTTTCAACACAAGTATTTCCTATTCCTCGCATTGCTACTATATTAGTAGCTTTTTTGCCAGAAAATTTCGGGGCTACAGACTCTTTAATTAATGAGCATTCGGCTCCAGAATCGAAATGGAATGAGAACGACTCACCCAGGTGACTTAATTTACCAGTAGGAAACTCCATCACGCTCGAGTCGGCTCGATGTTCGTTATTGGAATCATAGCTTTTTCCCGCAGTAACGGACAATTAAGCGAGATATGACCTACCCTACGACACTTGAAGCACAACACCCTGGCCGATGTTGCTGGTTCGCTTCTTTCTAGGCGTCGCCATTTCCATTTCCATTTCTCGGTCTTTACCCTCCCACAGTAAAGGCACCTATTCCGCGAGTCAGGTAGCCTATATCATTTGGCTTCGGGACCAATTGATGTATTATTTAGAAATTCGTCCTCGGTCTCGATATCCTTTTCAAGTGCTATTCGTTCAGTGGGCTGATCTTGTGCGCTCACTTGACAATGAATCATAGCGTTAAGTATTTCTTCTTTAGTTAAATTTTCACACTTCGCCTGCACGAGGGAGCGAAGACGAGCGATGTGAGCTGCCATGTTTTCGTCCTTCTGAGGTTTTTCTCTGGATATTCTCATTAGCGCCTAGGTTGCTGTTTCTTTACCACCAAAACGCGTAGTAAAAAGTTCCATAAACGTCGGCCAGGTATGCTCTTCGCCATTCACTATCTGCGTAAACCAATACGCTGCAGAACCCTTCAGAGCATTTTTTAAAGCAGAAATTAACGCGCTGTCTTGTAGAGGGTTGTCCTTCATAAACTGATTAACAGCTGCGCACCATGCGGCTGGATCGGCGCCCGTGATTTCGGGGTGAAAACGTGGTAGCACTAGATTTATAAGTTCCGCACTCGGTTTCCGAGTTAAATGGCGCGTGATTATCATATGCTCTCGCATTGTTATAACCGGCACTGGTCTCTCTTCTGATGTCGGGTTGGCGTTGGGATTAGAGCTATGGGCGCTTGATGAATCTTCACTGGAACTAGCCATCGTTGTGTTACAATGAAGATAGAGTTTATTAACACAAGTATGGACACAACCGATTTGACAACTAACTGCTAAGTTAGACAGTCTAAGTTGGACTATATGTTAAGACGTGAAATATTCACGGATCGCAAAGACGTCACTTAACTCGTTGATGAGAGCGTACGCGAAAGAGTGTCCCTCCGTCACGGTGACGCTGAAGAGGAAAACTACGATGGGGTGTGTGCAAGGGCACGAAATCGTCGGACTGGTGGAGAAAAATCTTCGTTCGGAAAGTGAGGGAAGTTGTCATTGCTGCTAATTGGTCAATTTCCATTGTGGTGGTTAGAGGAGGGTGCTAGCTGCCCTTGAGTGGAAGTTGCTAGTGGGAAGCGTCGTTTGTGAGAAAAATAGATTTTCCCTACCTTTCCGTAGTCAGAACAAAGACTATTTGTTTGTTTGAAAGACCTTCTGTCAAGTGCCGTTACAACTATTTCTTCTTAATTCTTACTTTTTCTTTAAGGAGAGCCTATTTACCCTATACCTTTATTAGACTTTATTAGCCTATACCTTTGTTAGACAAAGCGTTCATCCCTTCGGTGACTGGTTGTCGCCGCGACTCTGGGCTCATTATCATTAATCTCGAACAAACACAACCGGATTGTATGACGCGAAAAAAGAAGTCGAAAATATAGAAAGAAAATTTTTTTTTAATCTTTTTTTTTTTTTAATTTTTCCATCGAGACAACGATTTACAGAGATCCGTTATAACGAGACGTGATAAAGTGCACGCGAATAAGAGATGAGTAAGGCAGATTAGATTAAGTTAGGATGAGTAATTTCGCCTAAAACATCGAACGGAAGATCTGTTAAATATAATATATATATAGGGGCTTATATCTTCCAAACGTATGATTTCCCGAAGTTTAAATTTCATATTTCAGATACAGCCAAAAAATTCTACCAAATGTCCAAATCGGGCAAATCGTGAATGTGAACAACTAAATAAAAAAAAAAAAATATTTCAGATCTATTGCCTCGTTCAACGATGCTCACCAAATTTCATCTCGGTCGGTCAGCGGTACCTTTAGGAATAATATTCTTTTTTGTATATTCTATACTTTTCAAGAATAAAGTAGTTCATAATTTGAAAAAAGATATTTTGAGAGATACAAACGGAAGGAAAATATGATGAAAATAGCAGATATAATAATGAAATTCATAGCTTTAAATCTTCTTTGAGTTACACTGTTAAAGGATTAAGTAATAGTCGAATTGATTTTGACTAGATAGTCATGATTAAATATAAATAATTGTGATTAAATAAATTGTCATGTGAGAGAACATTTTATAATTTGCTAAATTTAGTACAAATAGATTTAGCACAATAGATTTATTCTACAGTAAAATACAGTGAATTATTGAAATAAATTATATAGTTCTTAGAAATCAATTACAAATGATAATTTACAAATCTATATGTACATATATACATCTATATATTCTTTTAAAAATACTATGTATATAATATTTTACAGCAACTTACTTGATGTTCCTTCATCCTTTACATCCTGAACGATTCTCCGGACACTCTGTGTGAATTTGCCCATGAGATTCGTGCCTGCTAAAAAATATTAACAAACAATTACTTAGAGAAGTATAAATAAAGATGTTAGAAAATTTATCGATGCTGTATGTATAACATTGTGCTTTAGTAAGTTATTAATTAATAGAACAATAAATGTATTTATTATCAGTGAAACTGATCTCAGTGCATTGTGACTTCTTTATAATATTTATGAATATGAGTACCATTAATGAGTGATGAAGGAAGAATTTCTTTTATAGAATAAAAGAGATTTGATCTTGGAAGGATTAAAAGAAAGATGAGGTATATCTATTAATTATTAATTTATTAATTATTAATTTTTAAATATCAACCTATATGGTTGTTACATTCATTTTGATTCTATATATTAGAGTTGGTTTTTATATCAGTGTTAGCATTAGAAAGACAAATGGTTTATTTTTTGCTTATTGCGCTATTTGCATATTGCATATTCAGAAGGTAAACGTTTTCGTCAGAAGCAAAAATGTGTGTCGATGTATGTTTATGTTGGATGCCATAAAATGCGATAGGACAAGAGAGTGAATAAAGCTTCTTAGTTATACAATAGAGAAGGATCGCCAAGGTGGACCCTTAAAGGCAATTAAAGCTCTCCCGGCAGGTAATCTATTGTCTGTAGGACAATATTTAAGGGGGGGCTAAGGTTAATTAGTACACAAATAAGGCATGTTTTTGTGAATTATTTATGACGACACAGTTAAAATCTCTTTATTAAAACCAATAGTACATTAAAGTATGGCATTCGAAGAATATTGTATAAAATTTTCACGGAGAAATATTACAAAATACGGCAATGGCAGCAATTATTCGGACGTGTCTCGGAAAAAAGGTAGAATTGCGGTGACCCTGATAACTTGGTGCTGGATCATCTGAAATCAAAAAGTTAAAGTTCATTCGTTAGGTAACAGTTTGCCCCAGGTAACGGTGCGAGGATTTTTCGAAATTTCAATTTTTCACTTTTTTGGAACACTTTGAAGGGAAAAACGCGATTTTGTGCGAAAATTTGCGGCTATTTTGTTATTGTAAAATACAAATAATTAACAAATTTGAAAACCTCTCCAACGTTATCTCGTAAATTATGTACAGAAATAGTGTTCAAAATTTCGAAAGGATCGGTGCAGTAGTTATAAAGTTATGAGGGGCGCCGACTTTGAAAACGTGAGTTGTGGGGAAAACGCTTTAAAGTTTTGAACACTAAAAAGTCTGGTATAAAACGTTCATAAGCGAATTTTATCGGCTTACCTCACACTGAATCATCAATGCCAGGTCCATAAAGGATGTTGCTATCATCCATGATAGCTCTTCGGCTGTTGCTGCTTTTTCTTCTTTTATAGCAGATTAAAAAAATCGATTCGCTACTTCTCTTACAGTCGAGCACATTTCTTTCACGTAATCATTGTACGTCGGTTTTGATAAAAACCTACTAGACAAATCCATCAAGCCGCAGAACTTTTCACAGCCAACTAATCCAAGGCCTAATATCCTCATCACGAAAACAAACCGATAATTAACATCGAAAGTACCAGAGTTTATTCTTGCACTAGACGGAACATTTGTAATCTGTTTACAGCATTCGCACGACACTTTGATGTTAAATCCAAGGCCTTCTTTCTTAGTCGAATGAAAATTTACTTTTCCATCACATTTCACACACTTCACCTATAATGGTCTTCAAGATCCTTCGTAACTTGATCTTCAACGGTCACTTTTATTTTTTTAGCTGACGCGCTACTTGTTGAAATGCCTTCGTTTTTACGTTTATGCGGAGGTACAATTTTTCTAGGTCGATATAATCTCGAACCAGTTGTATGTCTATCAGATCTTCTAATTTTTTTTAGGCATTTTAGTAATAATTTAACACAAAACTTAATGAAAATGGAATATTTACTCCGGCACTAAATTTTATACTCTACACTGACAAAATATACAGTACAGGTATAAGGAGGTTTGTACTTAAGTCGTTAAATACTATAAGTAGATCTGGGGGGGTAAGATTAGGTATTATATAGAGAGAAGAACGTCTGCCGGGTAGCAATAGCACGCTCGGGTCGGGTAGGTAATAAAATCCGACATGTATACAAATACTCGTAACTTCGTCAATTTTACTCCAATCGATTTGAAATTTTGACACAATATTCTTAAGATATTATGCATTCAATTAAAAAAATAAAAAAAATGCAAAAAAAAATTTTAAACCTTACCCCCCCCCCCCCCATAATTAAAAGCTTTTTCTTGAAGTTCATCTATTTTATTTTTATCTTAAATATATGTGAAAATTAAGTTTTTGCAAAAATAAAAATGGAATAATGATAACCAACATGGAGGAAATAGAAGGCTGTAATAAGATCATAGGATGTATACTGCTGATTATTATAGGTACTAGAACACCTAGTTATATTTATTCAAAACTCTAGCAAATTTTACTTCATTTACTATTTTACAGATTTAACATTGTTATGGAAGTAACAGATTTAGAATATAATAATTGGGAAATAAAAATAACGAAAAATATTCTACCCATGCTAAACATTAATAGATATTCGAATACGCAATTTGAAATGATATATTTTATAAGATACAAAAGTTAATACACATATTCCAACGTACAAATTCATTTACAATCTATTCAAATTCTATGTTATATGCCTCAAACACAGCATAGAATCAAAAATTATGTTAGATTTCTTTAAAAAATTCTCTAATCAAAAATTTATTGAAATTGAAGAAATTTGTCTTTTTAAATATAAGCATAAATCAACAAACAAATATATTTTTTCATATTTTTAATATAATTTTCACCATTCATTTCTTTAAAGAAGAAATTTTTGTTTTTGCCAATTGTGTTGTGATATTGATAAATATTATGTATATTTTATTCGTTTCTTTGGTTATTCATTTTTTGGGTTACGTGCCAAATACTCATTTAATTGCTTGCAAATAAAACACGTTTATGTTAATTATTTACGTTGAATTTATTTGAAAAGTTCTTCCTTCTTTTTTTCGTCAGATAATTTGAATCTTTATAGAGAGAAGTGCATTGTACATTCTTCATCTTATAGGACATTAACACGGTTATTACGTCTACCATGTACACACTCTTAAACACATTAGGTAGATCTCTCGTATCAGACATCCGTATGTGTATGTTCATAGTAATTATACTTATATCATTGATAGTTTTTTTCGCTGGAGTGAGTCCCGGTTTTCGCACACTTCAATAACTTATTTTCAATATCTTTTCCAATAAATAACGAATTTTACTAAATATCTTCATTACTGAAAATAGTTTTAATTACTGAAATTAAAATAGATTTTATTTTATATAGGGTAGTTGGTAGTTGGTGGTGCAAACGGAAAGGGGGTGATTCTACGCGAAAAAAGAAGTCGAAAATATAGAATAACAATTTTTCGTTTGAGGCTTTGTTTTCGAGAAAATCGACTTTGAATTTTCGCTTGGTACGCGTGCACTTTATCACGTCTCGTTATAACGGATCTCACTGTAGATCGTTGTCTCGATGGAAAAATTAAAAAAAAGAAAAAAATAAAAAAAAAATTTTCATTCTATATTTTCGACTTCTTTTTTCGCTTAGAATCACTCCCCTTCCGCTTGTACTACCAGTTACCAACCACCCTGTATACAACAAATAATTTAATTTATATGCATTATGCATAGGTAAAAGTTTCTGTTTTATATAGTCATAAAAAATTTTTACGCACAATTAACGATCAGTCCAGCAAAATAAAACTACGTCAACATTATTACGTACAATACACTATATAAAAATTTTACAGTAACACTCGCAAATATATATGTATACGCCATTGCATAACGTCATATTCGCACTTACGCACACGTATAAACTTTCAAAATCTATTTGGCACTCTCCTAGTTTCATTAAAACAGCGAGCGCACTTGCTATATTCATCAATTCAAAGACATTGCATCGAGTATAGCTTTACTCCTTCGCTACATGTAGTTCCGCTTTATACTATACCTTAAGTTCTCCTTAATATTATGCGATCATTGGTCTAAGAAGGTATTTTGTTTTACATAAAAGATATGAATTATGTCGCGATTATATTATCTCAAGGTAATCGTAGATGCATCTGAATATACATAGAGTAATTATAAATATAATTTAACCAGTCAACGTTTCAGAAACAAAGTTTAATAATGAACTTGTATAGACTATGTAACGTGTACATTTCGTGGTGATTCTTCAGTTAACTTTGGTCTTTATATTAACGTCAAGAATATAATATAGTCAATTAACATTGCATAAATAATGTTCGCGATTTTTTCTAAATTTTGATCTTTAAGTATTCAGGTTCTTTTTTGATTTATAGCGCAAGTAAATATTTGATTATGTGCTAATGTATTTGCAAGAATAACTAAATAATTTAAAGAAAGGGTTAAGTATATATGCTAGATAACGAAATTAGGAAATATTAATGGAAAATAAATTGGAAATTATTAAGCTGCAGCGTAGTTTTTTGTGTCGAAATTTCTTCAAATATTGTACGTTTCTTTATACATATACATAGATCATAGAAGAAGACAAATATCTACGACAAAAGCGCTATTCTAGAAACTCAATAGCTACAGTATGTATGTATTCCTCTTTTACGTAGATTTGCTGAATGCAGACAAATAAATTTCAATCCGTCTTCTTTATAATTTTATACGATATAATCTTGCGCATGATTGATATTTGATATAATTTTTGAAATTTCCATTTCCAATATACCTTAATATTAATATTTGTATAAATTTCATTCGAAGCTTCTCAAGTTTGATTCATTGCAAAATTTCTTGTGCATTTCGGCGAAAAAAAAGTATATTACAATGCAAAATTATCATGAAATTTGTAAAAATTAAAGTACTGTTCGTGTAAGCTCATTATTTAGGGTCGCTTAAATTTTATTTTGTACGTGTTACTTTTGATATCAATAAACTGAAGGCGATCGGTGTGATAGAAAAGAACACCGTTCGAAAAATATTTTATTCCCTGCAAAATTTGATTCGCATAAGTATCGTAAGTTTCATTTTGTTTTCAGATATGAATCAATTTGAAGAGGAATGTGCATTACGAGATCATAAATTACCTTTTTGATATTAATCATCAAGTATGTCATTTGACCGCTTAATCATCATTTTAGTTTCTGTATATGCCTGTACCCAGCATTTCTCTGAACTGATCCGTTATTTTCTTTGTTTGTAACAGGCTTTTGATTGGGATATAAGAATCATTTTAAACATACAAGGGAAGGGATTATGGGTCACTAGGCATCGACATACATTGAAAAGGATCCACGTTTTGATAATAGATCGTCTTGTCGTCTCAATGTCTGTCGTGCATTACATATACGTGCATTTTGATTTCGAGCTGTCAGCCATTGGTTTTTTTCTTACACATTACTTACGTAGTAGATGATTCGTATTTTTGTTTCTTTTACGACTAGATTTTAACGATTTAAACGCTCAGTATAGATTTTTCCAAGGCTGTTATGTGTTCCACTTGAAATGTAAATCAATATCACAATAATGTGTATTAAAATAAATGTAATATCGTGATATAATGTGTTTACAAAGAGTGGACAATAGAGATGTTAATCAGACAGAAAAAGACGATTGTTGTTCAACCTGAACTATTCACGCCAAACGTACAGAAAACAGCGCAATCCACACTCTCTCGGCAACGCCACTCGCAACCTCTGTCTCCGCTCAGCTCGCACTCGGCTCCTCGACTCGCACTCTGCTTTTCGACTAACTCTCTGGTCGTTGCCGCATTCTGTTGTCTTTTTCCTAGGCCCACCGCACACGTGTTCTGCAGGCGCTCGTGGCCAGGGTCACGTAGGTCTTTTCCACGAAACTATGCACTTGAAAAGACCGATGACACATTGATGGGCCCGACGACGCCTCGGCTCTCGCGACATTGTTCATAGTTCGCCCGATATTTCTTAGGCCTTTCGTCCACGATACTACATAAATATTCCATTCCGAGAAGTACTTATTTTAAATATTATGCAAACTATGATTATTTATATATATGAAATATTGCAGATGTTTGTCGGAGAGTTTTGATAAATTTAAGTAATTGAAATTTTGATATCAAATTATGATATATTCCGCGAATTTTTCTCGTAAACGGACGTTTACAGAAATTCGTTTGATTATCTAGTTTATAATTTATACATTTAAATCGTAAGTCCGCCATAATTCATTATTAGATTTTTAAATATTAAGATAACGTAGTAAAACTTTTTATAGTTTATATATTCGTATTATATTAGTTTTTGCTATCATTTCATGCACCGTTGCTTATTCTAATAGCGTGATAGATGAATCGATTAATTATATTCCACAATCAATTTAAGCTTTCATAAGCTTTCATGAAGCAAGCGAATGAAAAATAAATAACGTCATAGAATTTATGGTATTTTATTAACTATGTACGCCGAAACTTCTCAGTTTTTCATGTCTATTCATTTTTTTCAATTTATTAAAATTTATTTTTTAATTAAAAATTGAAAAATTTGGTGGAAAGTTAATCTTTTCAGCCGAGTTAATTCATATAACGTTTGTGTCAAGTTATGTTAATACACGAACTCGAATATTTTTCATGAATTATAGCGAATACGATATTTTATTGATTTAACAGTTTTTATAAAAACTATAGTGCATCATATAATTATGTTAGTAGATAAACATATCTTGCTTACATACATACATATGTACTTCGCTACCAAAGGAATATAAGATGAATCGACGTTACGTAGAACAATGGATAATTTTATAATTCCTGAAGATGTAGAGGTTGACTAAAGTGAAATATTTTATTTCAATTTGTTGTAAAAGTACGCACGTGTGTCTGTTTATATCATGTAGGTGCTTTTATATTTATATTGTATATATGTAAATGTGATAATGATGAGATATGTTTATTACGTCAAATTTCTTAAAGAATACATCCTCTTCTTTCTACGTTATTATACAATAACGTAAATGTGTATGATCTATGGTTAGCACTGTTTCACCCAAGATATACAAAGCAGTCATTGCGTTTTAATTGAAGTCGAATGTGAATACAGCACATACATCGTGTAGTTTTTCAACTGATGATGAAAAGAAGTTCGTACAGGATATTATAAGTGAACTGCTTTCTGCACGAAGTAAAGATATTGATAGCAATTTTTCCACTTTCACTAGACGGAAAAATTATGTTTTTATATCAAGTATATGTTTCAAGATAAATAAATTTTAACTCTGTTAGGCATTTTTCTTTTAGGAGTTTAAGAAATATTTTATGTGTATAATGTTACATATCTAAACAATTGATAAATAAAGCATAGATACAACAAAATACAAGGGTATAGAATCATTTGTTTCATAAAATAGAAAAGATTATTCCTGCAGAATTTAAAATTTTACGAAAGTAAAAGACGAGAAGAAATTTGAGAACCATGATAGAAGTGAAAGACAAATCCTTCGTATTGAACTTTTAATGACTTATTCTTTTTCAAATGACTTCCAGTATGAGATTTAAAAAATCGCTATTTAAGTGTTGAATATGCACGAATAAAGCGAAATCAAGTTTGTTAATATCTATCGAGGATACAAAATTACTTGATAAATTAGTGCAAATTAATATCTCGCACTATGATATATCCTCCTATAGTACCGCTAATAATTTTATGGTTGGTACGATATTAAACTTCAATAAACTCTATAGAAAAAATTATAACATAAAATAATGGATACAATAAATTTTTCTCTGTGCAACATCACCATCAACATCATCCTGTGTTACATCGGTTGCGGTTACACCATCGCGTACGACAACGATTATTAATGAGTTAATGATGTTATACCTAAATATCTAGTTCCCACCGTAGTCGAAGCAAAATGTTTCTGTATTACGAAAAAGAGTGTCATCATTCGCAAAGCGATATTTGACGCAGAATAAATATATTCCTCTTACTAAATTGCTACCGTTTGTCCTGTTCGTAGGTAAAGAGAGGTCTCCTTTGTTCAACAAACTCTTATTAAGTTGACAATGCTTAATGACGGCATCGAGTAGCAGAAAGCAGAGTGTTGCATTTTACACTTAATCACTTAAATCATTTTTTTATTTTGATAAGCACATGCACGCGCATACGATATAATTTGCATACAAAGATACACAACACTCGACAACATCTTATAAATCTAACATTTCTCAGGATTTTCTCCATTATGAAGTGCCTTAACAGAAATTTTACACCACGTTTACACAACGTTTACGTATGAAACGTACTGGTGTAATTTTTGTATTTTGTGTTTCAACGTGCAAGCGGCTATTCCGATCGTAATCAGAAACTAAGATGATCAATTTTATTTCTTCCCTATGTTGGAATTAGTTGTTCTTGTAGTACTTGGCGCTCCTGTCGAAATATATCTTTATTTCTTTCTATATTTTGATGAATTTTCACATTAAAGAATCCTTTTGATAATTATCTTATTTTTCAGATCGAAAAGACGAAATTTTAGAATCACAACAAGCAAATAATTTTACATAATTTCATTTTTCATGAATTATCCTCTTCTCTCTTGAAATACTAATAAGTTATTTTATAATTCTAAAAATTCTTTATTCAATAAAAATGCAACAAAAATTAATTTCTGCATTTGTATTGTTATTTATTGTCGCCAAGTAGCAGATCTCTCGTGATACCATAAAATACCACGAAAAATACTATACTAAAAGCATCATTCCAACATACGGAGAATCTTCAAAGGAATGTTCGTTTAATTATATATTTTTTTATAAAATCTATCTTCTGTTCCTTTTCCCCTCACAACTCAATGTCATATTTCCTTACTTTGCATTCACGCATATTTTCTTCGGGCATTCAATTAACAAACATGATTCCAATTAGCGTACACACAAGGTGATGTATAGTTTCTTGTAAATATGTACCGGCTGAATATCATCAGACGAAACGTGCTATAAACACAGATATGTAGATCTTTATAGAGACCGTAAGTGTGAAATAAAACAGAATTTGCGGTAATTAGCCACCATGAATGGAGAAGTGAAAGTCTTGCTCAGGCTTGTTTCTGGTACACCCCCTTCACCAACGTTCACGCTAAGATCCTTTTTACAAGGTCATACGTGGCGAGCGGTGGAGGGGGTCTGGCCGCTATGCTTGGTCCACCTCGTGACAAACTTCCATATAGTCTGGATTATGCATTATATCCTTTATCATGTCCTTTAAGATCGGATAACGGGGAAAGATTGGATACACTTTTGAGCTATTGTATTCCTCCTGTGGGAGACAGAGCATTAGTATTATTAACATAAGGTAGGTCATGGTCTATGACAAAATAGTGAGTAATTGTAAATTGGTAAATGAAAAAATTAAAGAATTCATGACAAAAACAATTTCTGTACACGTTTATTTTTCTCCATGACAGCGAAAGATTGCTCTAGCATTTTTAATTTCTGTTCAATACAATTTAATTTTTTAAACAAAATATTCATAATTATACAGGGTGGTTGGTAACTGGTGGTACAAGCGGAAAGGGGGTGATTTTACGCGAAAAAAGAAGTCGAAAATATGGAATGAAAAACTTTTTTTAATTTTTTTTTTTTTTTTAATTCTTTCATCGAGACAACGATCAAACAGTGAGATCCGTTAAAACGTACCGCACGCGTACCGAGCGAAAATTCACAGTCGATTTTCTCGAAAACAAAGCCTCAAACGAAAAATTGTTATTCTATATTTTCGACTTCTTTTTTCGCGTAGAATCACCTCCTTTCCGCTTGTACCACCAGTTACCAACCACCCTGTATAATAATATGTACAATATACACAATTCCTGAGTGAGTGCATTTATAATCATATCGCAGAAAAACTATACCTATTTAATTATAACCATAAAGACCTCGTGACGAAGGTTTTTATAGAACTGGTTAATTTTCATTTGATAGTTAAAGTATAGATTATTTTTTATAACATTAATTCCACCCTGTTGTGAGTTTGCGTTATTATCTAAGAAGTAAACAAATTTTACAAGTATTGTTTTTATTATCAACCCTCTTAATTGTATTGGATCTGTCATTTGCTTGGTAAGGAAAAGTTCGATAATTTCAATTTGGAAAGAATTAATGAACATCGTGATTATATTTTTATATCTAGAATAACTATTAGATTATTATCAATGTTATCACATTGAATATTTTATTTTATATTATAAAGTGAAAAGGCAGATAAAGAGGCCCTTTACCACTATGTGATAACTAAATTTATATAAGAAATTTATATAAGAAACCTTTCATATGGTTCATAATATTATAATATTGTGGATGTTTATGCATTAGAATCAGTGTAAATATATTAAAAATTGAACAAGGATAGGTACATGAGGTTGCTAATGACCGTGGAAAGCAACATTAAAACGAGAAAAACAAAAAGTAGAGAAAAACAAAAGTCATGAGTTAGAGGTCAATTCAAATCATGTTTCCTTGCGTCATGACGTCATGGGAGGGCCCTTTACAGCCTCAGTTCGATGGACCGTACAAGGTCATCAAACGCCTCAAAAAAAATTACATTATTAGAATAAACGATCGCGACGTAACGGTTTCCATAGATCGTTTAAAACCGGCGTTCGGCGTCCCAGATGATAGTGAAGAAAAGACCGCCGAACCTCGGGACATACTTATTCCGGTGAAGCAAGAGAATGCGCGCGAGGAAAACAGCGTAGACAACGGTAGAACATCGGAAGAAAACACTAGAAATAGGTATGTTACGATGTATGGACGTAGAGTTCGTTTTCCCGACCGATTCCAGGCAGGTCTCGATTAGGCGTCTTAATATGTCGGATAGGCGTAAAAATTGTAAAATAGCGACGACAAACTCGACGAAGAGAAACTCCGTAGATACTCTAAAAAAATTTTTTTAACGTAAACGTTATCACTGGAAGGGGGGTAATGTAGCCGCACGCGAGTAGGACAAATTCAAATCCTGTTGTTGTTTTGTTTCGGAGTATCATTACCGTTAGATCATAGGTATTGCAAGAAGTAATGAACTCTGAGCAAAATAATGTCGCCGCTACTTTCAACCGTCAAACGCAGTCGAGTTCAAACTTTTCGACTGTCCCCCGACCAGTATAAAAAAACAAATGAAATGACGAGCAAAGAAGTTCAGCAATCACAGTATAAGCATACAGACGCATCAGACGTATATACGGAGTTTCTTGAGACTGCGCGTTTTTATTTTCGCGAAAGTTATTGTATCTGGACTTGTGCTTAGTGTGTCAATTAATTTTATAGACAATATATTTATTTTAAATAAATTGCTCACAAACAGTAACCTGTATTTCGTGATGTCTGATAAGATCAATCCTCTACATATCGTCTGGCTTCGGGGCCAGTTGATGTATTACTTGTCGAAGATGCCGGCCTCTTCGTGAGATCGAGATCTCTCATTTCTCTTAGCAATTGGTCCTTGGTCTTGATATCCTTTTCAAGTGCTATTTGTTTAATGCGCTGATCTCGTGCGCTCAAGTGACAAAGAATGATAGCGATGATTACTTCTTCCTTAGTTACATTTTGCCACTTCGCCTCCAGGAGGGAGCGGAGACGAATT
The DNA here is from genome assembly GCF_024542735.1 of Bombus huntii. NCBI lineage: Eukaryota > Metazoa > Arthropoda > Insecta > Hymenoptera > Apidae > Bombus > Bombus huntii. The sequence goes on from NC_066238.1 coordinate 25,732,784, forward strand.
AAGTAAGCTGCCATGTTTTCGCCCTTCTGTGGTTTTTCTCTGGATATACTCATTAATGTCGAGGTTGCTGTTTCTTTACCACCAAAACGCGTAGTAAAAAGTTCCATAAACATCGGCCAGGTAAGCGCTTTGCCATTCACAATCTGCGTAAACCAATACGCTGCAGAACCTTTTAGAGCATTTTTTAAAGCAGAAATTAGCGCGCTGTCTTGTAGAGGGTTGTCCTTCATAAGCTGATTAGCAGCTGCGCACCATGCGGCTGGATCAGCGCCCGCGATTTCGGGGTCAAAATGTGGTAGCATTAGATTTATAGATTTCGCACTCTGTATCCACGCCAGCGTGTGAATAAAATCGCGCACCATAATCATATGCTCTTGCAATGTTATAACCGGCACTGGTCCCTCTTCTGATGTCGGGTTGGCGTTGGGATTAGAGCTATGGGCGCTTGATGAATCTCCACTGGAACTAGCCATCGTTGTGTTACAATGAAGATAGAGTTTATTAACACAAGTATGGACACAACCGATTTGACAACTAACTGCTAAGTTAGACAGTCTAAGTTGGACTATATGTTAAGACGTGAAATATTCACGGATCGCAAAGACGTCACTTAACTCGTTGATGAGAGCGTACGAGAGAGAGTGTCCCTGCGTCACGGTGACCCTGAAAAGGAAAACTACGATGGGGTGTGTCCAAGGGCACGAAATCGTCGGATTGGTGGAGAAAAATCGTCGTTCGGAAAGTGAGGGAAGTTGTCATTGCTGCTAATTGGTCAATTTCCATTGTGGTGGTTAGAGGAGGGTGCTAGCCGCTCTTGAGTGAAAGTTGCTAGTGGGAAGCGTCGTTTGTGAGAAAAATAGATTTCCCCTACCTCCCCGTAGTCAGAACAAAGACTATTTGTTTGTTTGAAAGACCAGTTAATTAAATCTTAAGATTTGTTTGGGCTAGCTAAACATGTATTATAGACAGAAATCGTTGGAGTCTTTACTGTCAAGCGCCGCTACAACTCTTTCTTCTTAATTCTTACTTTCTCTTTATGGGGGGGGGGGGTAAGGTTAATTCGTACAAAATAGGGCATGTTTTTATGAATTATTTGTGACGACACAGTTAAAATCTCTTTATTAAAACCAATGGTGCATTAACTTATGACATTCGAATAATATTGTATAAAATTTTCACGGAGAAATATTAAAAAATACGGCAATGGCAGCAATTATAAGGACGTGTCTCGGAAAAAAGTAGAATTGCTCATAACTTGGTGCTGGATCATCTGAAGTAAAGAAATCAGGTAGGTAACAGTTTCGCCCAGGTAACGCTAGGAGGGTTTTTCGAAATTTCAATTTTTCACTTTTTTGGAACACTTTGAGTTAGCCGATTTTGCGAAAATTTGCGGCTAATTTTCCCTTCAAAGTGCTCCAAAAAAGTGAAAAATTGAAATTTCGAAAAACCCTCCTAGCGTTACTTGGGCGAAACTGTTACCTAACGAATGAACTTTAACTTTTTGATTTCAGATGATCCAGCACCAAGTTATGAGGGGCACGGCAATTATACTTTTTTCCGAGACACGTCCGAATAATTGCTGTCATTGCCGTATTTTTTAATATTTCTCCGTGAAAATTTTACGGGAAAATCTAACGGGAACGAGTGCATTCAGTGCGGCCAGGGCGTTGGCAGTCACACCCGATCTGGACTTCATTGTCAGCACCTTACAGATGCTTGACACCTTTGACGCGGTTATATTCAATTCTTACATCAATGATTTAGAAATTAATAATCTGTTTAATCTGAATGCTTCCTGCATTATTGGTATCAGATACAAAAAAACATATACAGCACTTTTGACTTTTTATAGGAAATAAATATTGATTATTTGTCATATATCACGGTTACAAGACTTGATACCTATGATAACCTGAATAGTGATAGTGTTTAAATTGATAGTGTATTCAAGGAACTACTCTTGATGTTTAACGAACAACAATTTATTAACAAACATAACATATAACATAACAATTAACATGTGATCAACAAATAATCTCCATCCTGGAATTAACTATCGCTGTGGTATAAGGAAGATAGGGTTTATTCCGCTACCAACCTTCCGAGATTTCGGTAAAATTGGTTTGTTTTTTTGTAACATTTTTTATCCTACGATGATCCAATTCTACGGGGTTCCGCGAAAAGAAGTCTACGTGGGCCATTTTTTTGCCTTCTCGAAACATAATGACAAAGGTAAAAGTTTGTAGGTAAGCCCACCACCTGTGAACCTTTTCAATTAAATATACTCTACTAATGCTTTCCTTCAGGGAACTACAATCAGTGACGACAAGAAATTGTCGTCCACGTAGATAGTGCCGAAAATGTTTGACGGCGTTTACAACCGCCAACGTCTCTAATTCATACGAGGAATACATAGATTCCTCAGGGCTAGTTCTTTTACTGCAATATTCTATCACTCTATTTGTACCTTTAACTTTGTGCATCAAAATGGCCCCATATCCCTTCGAACTAGCGTCAGTATGTAGTTCGATCGGGTATTTGGGATCGAATGTTATTAACGCCGACGCGCCAGTCAGGACGGAAATTACTTTTTGCCATATTTTTTCATGCTTTTCCGTCCAAGTTATGTTTTTATTATTCGAAATAAGGTCATACAGGGGTTTCATTATCCGTTTATATTTAGGGATGAAATCTTGAAAGTAAGAGACTAAAACTATGAACTGCTTCAGCTGTGCGACGGTCGTTGGCGCGGGTAAAAAATTCAAGGCTTGTGTTTTACCCAGGCTGGGACGAACTTCTCCGTTACCAATTACATATCCGCAATAGTGTAACGACGTCTTTAGAAAAGAGCATTTAAAAAAACTAAAAGAAAATCCGGCTTTTACGAGGATACTTAATACGGTGTCCAATCTTTCTAAAGCTTGATCTATCGAGTCGGCAATGATTAAGACTTCATCAAAGTAAACAACAACGTATGAATAAGCGAGGTCGCCTAAGGCATTGAGGATGGCCCTCTGAAAAACGGACGATGCATTTTTCAATCCAAACGGCATCATCATGTACTCATATTGTCCGTCGAGCGTAACGAACGCTGTATACTGCATCGAATTAGGATGAATGGGAATTTGGTGAGACCCTCCGGCCATATCTAGGGTAATAAAGTATCTCGCCTTCTGCAGCCTCGCGATCTGATCCGCTTCAAGAGGGAGATGGTACTGATCCGCGACCGTATTTCTATTTAGTTCTCGAAAATCTACACACAATCTATCTGAGCCGTCCACTTTCGTCACGAATAACATAGGGCTCGCGAATGGTGAACTACTAGGCCTTATAATTTTAGCTTCAATTAGTTCGTTTATCCTTTCACGCACAATTCTCCACCCTTCCTCGCTAAGATTATAAGGGTTTCTTTGGACGGTAATGTTAGAATCTATTAAACTTATTTCTAACTCCTCCGTACTTATGCGAATACGCGAGGACCTCGCAATGGACGAATCTTTCAATTTTTTGAGAATAGAAATTAATCGATCTTTATCATTACCGATTACATCTGTGTCGACCTCGTTAATATCGATCTCGTCGTCCGCGGTTTTGCTACAGTCATTAATTGTCTTTGACTTATAAATAACGAGGCTGTTTCGCGTAATATTTACGTCAACACCTTGACTTAAAATTTCACGACCAATGATGATATCGTATCTTAAGTAGGTATCAAGAAGTACATGAAAAGTTTTCTCTAATTCAAAACCGTTAATACATACAGTGGACAATATCTGAGATGTACTTTCAACACAAGTATTTCCTATTCCTCGCATTACTAGTATATTAGTAGCTTTTTTGCCAGAAAATTTCGGGGCTACAGACTCTTTAATTAATGAGCATTCGGCTCCAGAATCGAAATGGAATGAGAACGACTCACCCAGGTGACTTAATTTACCAGTAGGAAACTCCACCATTCAGGTGTCGGCTCGATGTTCGTTATTGGAATCATAGTTTTTTTCCCCCAGTAACGGACAATTAAGCGAGATATGATCTACCCTACGACACTTGAAGCACAACATCCTGACCGATGTAGCTGGTTCGCTTCTTTCTAGACGCCGCCATTTCCATTTCCATTTCTCGGTCTTTACTCTCTCACAGTAAAAGCACTTATTCCGCGAGTCAGGTAGCCTGTATCATTTGGCTTCGGGACCAATTGATGTATTATTTAGAAATTCGTCCTCGGTCTCGATATCTTTTCAAGTGCTATTCGTTCAGTGGGCTGATCTTGTGCGCTCACTTGACAATGAATCATAGCGTTAAGTATTTCTTCTTTAGTTAAATTTTCACACTTCGCCTGCACGTGGGAGCGGAGAGGAGCGATGTAAGCTGCCATGTTTTCGTCCTTCTGTGGTTTTTCTCTGGATATACTCATTACCGCCGAGGTTGCTGTTTCTTTACCACCAAAACGCGTAGTAAAAAGTTCCATAAACGTCGGCCAGGTAAGCTCTTCGCCATTCACTATCTGCGTAAACCAATGCGCTGCAGAACCTTTTAGAGCATTTTTTAAAGCAGAAATTGGCGCGCTGTCTTGTAGAGGGTTGTCCTTCATAAGCTGATTAGCAGCTGCGCACCATGCGGCTGGATCAGCGCCCGCGATTTCGGGGTCAAAATGTGGTAGCATTAGATTTATAGATTTCGCACTCTGTATCCACGCCAGCGTGTGAATAAAATCGCGCACCATAATCATATGCTCTTGCAATGTTATAACCGGCACTGGTCCCTCTTCTGATGTCGGGTTGGCGTTGGGATTAGAGCTATGGGCGCTTGATGAATCTCCACTGGAACTAGCCATCGTTGTGTTACAATGAAGATAGAGTTTATTAACACAAGTATGGACACAACCGATTTGACAACTAACTGCTAAGTTAGACAGTCTAAGTTGGACTATATGTTAAGACGTGAAATATTCACGGATCGCAAAGACGTCACTTAACTCGTTGATGAGAGCGTACGAGAGAGAGTGTCCCTCCGTCACGGTGACCCTGAAAAGGAAAACTACGATGGGGTGTGTCCAAGGGCACGAAATCGTCGGATTGGTGGAGAAAAATCGTCGTTCGGAAAGTGAGGGAAGTTGTCATTGCTGCTAATTGGTCAATTTCCATTGTGGTGGTTAGAGGAGGGTGCTAGCCGCTCTTGAGTGAAAGTTGCTAGTGGGAAGCGTCGTTTGTGAGAAAAATAGATTTCCCCTACCTCCCCGTAGTCAGAACAAAGACTATTTGTTTGTTTGAAAGACCAGTTAATTAAATCTTAAGATTTGTTTGGGCTAGCTAAACATGTATTATAGACAGAAATCGTTGGAGTCTTTACTGTCAAGCGCCGCTACAACTCTTTCTTCTTAATTCTTACTTTCTCTTTATGGGGGGGGGGGGGGGTAAGGTTAATTCGTACAAAATAGGGCATGTTTTTATGAATTATTTGTGACGACACAGTTAAAATCTCTTTATTAAAACCAATGGTGCATTAACTTATGACATTCGAATAATATTGTATAAAATTTTCACGGAGAAATATTAAAAAATACGGCAATGGCAGCAATTATAAGGACGTGTCTCGGAAAAAGTAGAGTTGCTCATAACTTGGAGCTGGATCATCTGAAGTAAAAAGATCAGGTAGGTAACAGTTTCGCCCAAGTAACGCTAGGAGGGTTTTTCGAAATTTCAATTTTTCACTTTTTTGGAGCACTTTGAGTTAGCCGATTTTGCGAAAATTTGCGGCTAATTTTCCATTCAAAGTGTTCCAAAAAAGTGAAAAATTGAAATTTCGAAAAACTCTCCTAGCGTTACCTGGAGAAAACTATTACCTAACGAATGAACTTTGCTTTTTGATTTCGGATGATCCAGCACCAAGTTATGAGGGGCACGGCAATTATACCTTTTTCCGATACACGTCCTAATAATTGCTGCCATTGCCGTATTTTTTAATATTTTTCCGTGAAAATTTTATACAATATTCTTCGAATGTCATACTTTAATGTACTATTGGTTTTAATAAAGAGAATTTTAACTGTGTCGTCACAAATAATTCACAAAAACATGCCTTTTTTTGTATGAATTAACCTTACCCCCCTTAAAAAAAAATAATTTTTTTCCATTTTTTCCACATTTTATGTCCTAAACAGGCGCATTAAGATAAAATCAAATGTCACTCGTTGACACGTTTCGACTAGCGTCTAATCCGTCGCTTGTTTAGCTTTGGTTTTTGCGAGCAGATTATTTCGAAGAGAGGCTACGCAGAAACGAGTAGACATTTTGAAGCAAGAACATGGCATCGGTGAATTGGCGTTATGCTGTCCCATCGCGAAATCGTGAGGGCTGTCATCCAGAATTGGTCCTCTGTTGCACCTTCCAGAGTTTGGATATGGATATTGAATTTCACAGCGGAACCTCTACGTGATGCTTCTATCTTTGACGCTGCACCCTGCTTGCTCGACAAATAGAGGACACAAAGAGAAACTCTTAGGTCCTCATTTTTTTTCTTCTTCTTCTTTTTGCATATTTAATGAACTTTTATCTTTACTTAAGGATAAATATTAAATATGGTGGGAATGGAATACCATGCATATTTTATTACGTTTTATGCTTTCGTTTTATCAGGGAATAATAGTCGCACAATGTTTTTTGTTTTATATTAGTTTATTGAATTGTGCACGAACATAATAATAGGAATAGAACGAAATGGATCATACCTAATTCAATAAAATAATATTTTTATTTATTATTGCTTAGTCCGTGCCTTTCGGCTTTGGACGAACTTTCGGTTTTACATCTCTTATGTCCATTTCTCTTCTTATATGTCTACCTCCCTTCTTGTCCACTCTATTCTATTGCACTCCCTTAATTATTCTATCTCTAAAAACTAAAACGAGAAACTACAAATTAACAACTAATGACTAAAAACTATTGCAACTTTGGGCTTTAGCCTTCTTGCTGTGCTTCCTTCCTGTCGTATGCCCTTCTCTTCTCTATTATTGCTTTCAGTTCTGTTAAACCTTCTCTAATCTCATTTACCGTTTTTCCTATGTCCTTTGTTCCTCCCGTTATTTCGCATTCTTCTATTACATGTCTCAGGTCTTCTTCTTTCCTTCTACATAGTCTGCATCTTTTTTCTCCATCTTCTTTGCAGTATTCCCTTGCTTTATAAAATAATATAAAACAGAAATTGTTGTTCATCTATGATCACTTTATCAAACGAAAGAAACTTTTCGGACAACCTAATGCATGTGTCGGTGTAGCGTTGTGGATAGGGTTGTGGGTGTTCGATGAATCTTTATTGAAATTAGCCATCGTTATGGTATAACAAAGGTACGGTTTATTAACACAAGTATGGATACCACAGACTTGACAATCAACCACGGCGATTAGGCGCTCGCTACACTAGTGACAATGGCCTTAGGTTCGATAACGAATCCGCGGTCAGCGGGATGATAGATGTACGTGCTCACAAAATCTAAGTCTCACTCTTTGTTAATAAAACGCTTAATATTTAGTGATCGTAAGGCGTTACTCTTTTCGTGGATGAGATCGCAAGAGGGAGCGACTTTCCGTGCCGATGATGCCACAGAGGAAAACTATATGGGGTGTGTCTAAGGACACGAGATCCTCGGATTCGTGGAGGAAAGCCTTCGTTCGGAAGGTGAGGGAAATTGACGTTGCTGCCAATTGGTCAATCTCCATATCGGTGATTAGAAAAAGATGCTAGCCGCTCTCGAGGGAAAGCTGCACATGTACTGCGGAAACGCATCGACATCTGGCAATCATCTTACTCGAAGAATAGGGTCAAGCTCACTATCACAAGTCTCGAACAACTACAATCGAATTGAATAACTACAATTGTTTAATTACAGCTATGGTAGACTCTAGATTACAATTGATTGCGGGATTATCCAAAATTCCAAAGGCTCCGGTGTTCTTTCATCTCCGACATATGTTTAATTACATTTTTTTGTATTTCTATAATATATTCCTTTGCTACTGTTTTATATGTATTTAAATGAATATATTTTTTATTTTTTTAGACATGCTTCGTTATATTAGTTACTCCAATGCTAATCCTCTCTAGTAAATTTGTTTACATTTAGATTGGAAGCAGAATGTTGGAAATCATATACAACGAACAATGTAAAATAATTTATACGTATTTTACATACAATATTGTGCATTTTAATTACTATTTGTGAAATATATTAAAATATTATTAGAAAAAAATATTGCAACAAGTTTATTGCGACGGACAACATTTCAAACAAGGATATTTAGAAATACATAAATTATACTTTTTATCGTGTATCTAGTATAAGCATAATATGTACTTCATTTATATCTATTGTAGAAAAAAGTATTAAATTATTCTAATTCAAATATATTTTTCATACTCAATTACTTGAAACTTAACTCAATTACTTGAAATATTTTCATTTTTCTAAACTCAATTTTTATATAATAATCTACGTTAATAAAAAATGGTAAAATTTATTAAACATTGCAAATTGCTAATGTCTCGTTGAATAAAAGTAATCATATAACGGATAAATTCCCATGACCATTCGTTGAAGAAGATTATTGTTCGGATTTATGGCATGAGTTTACGTCGACATTACGCTACCCTCCATATTGGCATGCAGCCAAATTCACGAACCCAAATTATATTGTCCTAATGCTCGTAAATGCAAGCACAGATTAACTACGCAAATACGTTAAACGGGTGGTATAAAATGTAGGGATAAACTGTATCCTTCAGGACTCTTTTATTTACAAACTTTATTTATTTTCCATATAATCCATAGCTTCATTCATTTTAACAGTATACAATTAAGCAACATTAAATAAATCAATCAAATAAACTATAGAAAATAGAAAATTTATGAAGACAATTATGATTTATGACACCAGCTTTCAGAAACTAGATATTATCTCTGAGTCGAGATATTAGCACTTAGGACGGTTCTAGTAATGTTAACAATGCCTCTAATTTTCCATTTCCATTGTGTTCTCAATAGTCGAACGTGTCGCAAACACGGATACTTCCGATTGTTAAGGTAGCTAATTCTAGCGATCTGACCGGTCGAAAGTTACCCCGAGGAATTTCTGTCACGTCCGAATAATTGCTGCCATTGCCGTATTTTGTAATATTTCTCCGTGAAAATTTTATACAATATTCTTCGAATGCCATACTTTAATGCACTATTGGTTTTAATAAAGAGATTTTAACTGTGTCGTCATAAATAATTCACAAAAACATGCCTTATTTGTGTACTAATTAACCTTAGCCCCCCCTTAAATATTGTCCTACAGACAATAGATTACCTGCCGGGAGAGCTTTAAATGCCTTTAAGGGTCCACCTTGGCGATCCTTCTCTATTGTATAACTAAGAAGCTTTATTCACTCTCTTGTCCTATCGCATTTTATGGCATCCAACATAAACATACATCGACACACATTTTTGCTTCTGACGAAAACGTTTACCTTCTGAATATGCAATATGCAAATAGCGCAATAAGCAAAAAATAAACCATTTGTCTTTCTAATGCTAACACTGATATAAAAACCAACTCTAATATATAGAATCAAAATGAATGTAACAACCATATAGGTTGATATTTAAAAATTAATAATTAATAAATTAATAATTAATAGATATACCTCATCTTTCTTTTAATCCTTCCAAGATCAAATCTCTTTTATTCTATAAAAGAAATTCTTCCTTCATCACTCATTAATGGTACTCATATTCATAAATATTATAAAGAAGTCACAATGCACTGAGATCAGTTTCACTGATAATAAATACATTTATTGTTCTATTAATTAATAACTTACTAAAGCACAATGTTATACATACAGCATCGATAAATTTTCTAACATCTTTATTTATACTTCTCTAAGTAATTGTTTGTTAATATTTTTTAGCAGGCACGAATCTCATGGGCAAATTCACACAGAGTGTCCGGAGAATCGTTCAGGATGTAAAGGATGAAGGAACATCAAGTAAGTTGCTGTAAAACATTATATACATAGTATTTTTAAAAGAATATATAGATGTATATATGTACATATAGATTTGTAAATTATCATTTGTAATTGATTTCTAAGAACTATATAATTTATTTCAATAATTCACTGTATTTTACTGTAGAATAAATCTATTGTGCTAAATCTATTTGTACTAAATTTAGCAAATTATAAAATGTTCTCTCACATGACAATTTATTTAATCACAATTATTTATATTTAATCATGACTATCTAGTCAAAATCAATTCGACTATTACTTAATCCTTTAACAGTGTAACTCAAAGAAGATTTAAAGCTATGAATTTCATTATTATATCTGCTATTTTCATCATATTTTCCTTCCGTTTGTATCTCTCAAAATATCTTTTTTCAAATTATGAACTACTTTATTCTTGAAAAGTATAGAATATACAAAAAAGAATATTATTCCTAAAGGTACCGCTGACCGACCGAGATGAAATTTGGTGAGCATCGTTGAACGAGGCAATAGATCTGAAATATTTTTTTTTTTTATTTAGTTGTTCACATTCACGATTTGTCCGATTTGGACATTTGGTAGAATTTTTTGGCTGTATCTGAAATATGAAATTTAAACTTCGGGAAATCATGCGTTTGGAAGATATAAGCCCCTATATATATATGTCGGGTCGGCACTGGGAATGGGGTTGTGGGCGTCAAATGAATCTTCTCGAGGATTAGCCATTGATACGGTACACACAGGCGTAGTTTATTACAATGATAGAATTATTACAGTCTTAACAATTGATCACGGCGGTTCGGCACTCGCGACACTAGTGACGATGCTCTCGGGCTCAATAACGAATCCGCGGTCAACGGGATGACAACAGAACGTAGTCACAAAGTCTAAGTCTGAGAATGATCACTGATCGCGAAGGCGTTACTCTTGGATCGATGAGATCGCGAGCGAGAATGCCTTTCCCGTCCCGATGATGCCACACAGGAAAACTATAACGGGGTGTGTCTAAGGATACGAGATCATCGGATTCGTCGAGAAAAGCCTTCGTTCAGAAAGTGTTGCTGCTAATTGGTTAATCTCCATATCGGTGGTTAGAAAAGGATGCTAGCCGCCCTCGAGGGAAAGTTGCTAGTGGGAGACGCCGCTCGTTGAAAAATATGTCTCCCCTATCTTCCCGTAGTTGGGACAAAGACTGTTTGTCTGTTTGAAGGACTTTAGTTAACTAAACCTTAAGATTTATAACGGGCCCTCGGGCTAGCCGAACATGTACTGCGGAGACGCATCGACATCTGGCAATCATCTTACTCGAAGAATAGGGTCTGCACGTGGCGAGCCACGGGACAGAAACCGTTGGAATGTTTACTGTCGCGTGTCGCCACAAATATTTCTTTTAAGGAGAGCTATAGAATTACTTCATACCTCTGTCAGGCAAAGCGTTCATCCCGTGACCGCGGCTACGTTCGGCGACTGACTGTCGCCTCGAGCCCAAGCTCATTATCACAATTCTCGAATAATTACAATCGGGTTGAATAACTACAATTGTTCAATTACAGCTATAGTAGACTCTAGGTTACAATGTTGCGGGGTTATCCAAAATTCCAAAGGCTCCGGTGTTCTTTCATCTCCGACATATATTATATTTAACAGATCTTCCGTTCGATGTTTTAGGCGAAATTACTCATCCTAACTTAATCTAATCTGCCTTACTCATCTCTTATTCGCGTGCACTTTATCACGTCTCGTTATAACGGATCTCTGTAAATCGTTGTCTCGATGGAAAAATTAAAAAAAAAAAAAGATTAAAAAAAAATTTTCATTCTATATTTTCGACTTCTTTTTTCGCGTCATACAATCCGGTTGTGTTTGTTCGAGATTAATGATAATGAGCCCAGAGTCGAGGCGACAACCAGTCACCGAAGGGATGAACGCTTTGTCTAACAAAGGTATAGGCTAATAAAGTCTAATAACGGTATAGGGTAAATAGGCTCTCCTTAAAGAGAAAGTAAGAATTAAGAAGAAATAGTTGTAACGGCACTTGACAGAAGGTCTTTCAAACAAACAAATAGTCTTTGTTCTGACTACGGAAAGGTAGGGAAAATCTATTTTTCTCACAAACGACGCTTCCCACTAGCAACTTTCACTCAAGAGCGGCTAGCACCCTCCTCTAACCACCACAATGGAAATTGACCAATTAGCAGCAATGACAACTTCCCTCACTTTCCGAACGACGATTTTTCTCCACCAATCCGACGATTTCGTGCCCTTGGACACACCCCATCGTAGTTTTCCTTTTCAGGGTCACCGTGACGGAGGGACACTCTCTCTCGTACGCTCTCATCAACGAGTTAAGTGACGTCTTTGCGATCCGTGAATATTTCACGTCTTAACATATAGTCCAACTTAGACTGTCTAACTTAGCAGTTAGTTGTCAAATCGGTTGTGTCCATACTTGTGTTAATAAACTCTATCTTCATTGTAACACAACGATGGCTAGTTCCAGTGGAGATTCATCAAGCGCCCATAGCTCTAATCCCAACGCCAACCCGACATCAGAAGAGGGACCAGTGCCGGTTATAACATTGCAAGAGCATATGATTATGGTGTGCGATTTTATTCACACGCTGGCGTGGATACAGAGTGCGAAATCTATAAATCTAATGCTACCACATTTTGACCCCGAAATCGCGGGCGCTGATCCAGCCGCATGGTGCGCAGCTGCTAATCAGCTTATGAAGGACAACCCTCTACAAGACAGCGCGCTAATTTCTGCTTTAAAAAATGCTCTAAAAGGTTCTGCAGCGCATTGGTTTACGCAGATAGTGAATGGCGAAGAGCTTACCTGGCCGACGTTTATGGAACTTTTTACTACGCGTTTTGGTGGTAAAGAAACAGCAACCTAGGCGCTAATGACAATATCCAGAGAAAAACCACAGAAGGACGAAAACATGGCAGCTTACATCGCTCCTCTCCGCTCCCACGTGCAGGCGAAGTGTGAAAATTTATCTAAAGAAGAATTACTCAACGCTAAGATTCATTGTCAAGTGAGCGCACAAGATCAGCCCATTGAACAAATAGCACTTGAAAAGGATATCGAGACCGAGGACGAATGTCTAAATAATACATCAATTGGTCCCGAAGCCAAACGATGCAGGCTACCTGACTCGCGGAATAAGTGCTTTTACTGTGGGAGAGTAAAGACCGAGAAATGGAAATGGAAATGGCGGCGTCTAGAAAGAAGCGAACCAGCTACATCGGCCAGGATGTTGTGCTTCAAGTGTCGTAGGGTAGATCATATCTCGCTTAATTGTCCGTTACTGGGGGAAAAAAACTATGATTCCAATAACGAACATCGAGCCGACACCTGAATGGTGGAGTTTCCTACTGGTAAATTAAGTTACCTGAGTGAGTCGTTCTCATTCCATTTCGATTGTAGAGCCGAATGCTCATTAATTAAAGAGTCTGTAGCCCCGAAATTATCTGGCAAAAAAGCTACTAATATAGTAGCAATGCGAGGAATAGGAAATACTTGTGTTGAAAGTACATCTCAGATATTGTCCACTGTATGTATTAACGGTTTTGAATTAGAGATAACTTTTCATGTACTTCTTGATACCTACTTAAGATACGATATCATCATTGGTCGTGAAATTTTAAGTCAAGGTGTTGACGTAAATATTACGCGAAACAGCCTCGTTATTTATAAGTCAAAGACAATTAATGACTGTAGCAAAACCGCGGACGACGAGATCGATATTAACGAGGTCGACACAGATGTAATCGGTAATGATAAAGATCGATTAATTTCTATTCTCAAAAAATTGAAAGATTCGTCCATTGCGAGGTCCTCGCGTATTCGCATAAGTACGGAGGAGTTAGAAATAAGTTTAATAGATTCTAACATTACCGTCCAAAGAAACCCTTATAATCTTAGCGAGGAAGGGTGGAGAATTGTGCGTGAAAGGATAAACGAACTAATTGAAGCTAAAATTATAAGGCCTAGTAGTTCACCATTCGCGAGCCCTATGTTATTCGTGACGAAAGTGGACGGCTCAGATAGATTGTGTGTAGATTTTCGAGAACTAAATAGAAATACGGTCGCGGATCAGTACCATCTCCCTCTTGAAGCGGATCAGATCGCGAGGCTGCAGAAGGCGAGATACTTTATTACCCTAGATATGGCCGGAGGGTCTCACCAAATTCCCATTCATCCTAATTCGATGCAGTATACAGCGTTCGTTACGCTCGACGGACAATATGAGTACATGATGATGCCGTTTGGATTGAAAAATGCATCGTCCGTTTTTCAGAGGGCCATCCTCAATGCCTTAGGCGACCTCGCTTATTCATACGTTGTTGTTTACTTTGATGAAGTCTTAATCATTGCCGACTCGATAGATCAAGCTTTAGAAAGATTGGACACCGTATTAAGTATCCTCGTAAAAGCCGGATTTTCTTTTAGTTTTTTTAAATGCTCTTTTCTAAAGACGTCGTTACACTATTGCGGATATGTAATTGGTAACGGAGAAGTTCGTCCCAGCCTGGGTAAAACACAAGCCTTGAATTTTTTACCCGCGCCAACGACCGTCGCACAGCTGAAGCAGTTCATAGTTTTAGTCTCTTACTTTCAAGATTTCATCCCTAAATATAAACGGATAATGAAACCCCTGTATGACCTTATTTCGAATAATAAAAACATAACTTGGACGGAAAAGCATGAAAAAATATGGCAAAAAGTAATTTCCGTCCTGACTGGCGCGTCGGCGTTAATAACATTCGATCCCAAATACCCGATCGAACTACATACTGACGCTAGTTCGAAGGGATATGGGGCCATTTTGATGCACAAAGTTAAAGGTACAAATAGAGTGATAGAATATTGCAGTAAAAGAACTAGCCCTGAGGAATCTATGTATTCCTCGTATGAATTAGAGACGTTGGCGGTTGTAAACGCCGTCAAACATTTTCGGCACTATCTACGTGGACGACAATTTCTTGTCGTCACTGATTGTAGTTCCCTGAAGGAAAGCATTAGTAGAGTATATTTAATTGAAAAGGTTCACAGGTGGTGGGCTTACCTACAAACTTTTACCTTTGACATTATGTTTCGAGAAGGCAAAAAAATGGCCCACGTAGACTTCTTTTCGCGGAACCCCGTAGAATTGGATCATCGTAGGATAAAAAATGTTACAAAAAAACAAACCAATTTTACCGAAATCTCGGAAGGTTGGTAGCGGAATAAACCCTATCTTCCTTATACCACAGCGATAGTTAATTCCAGGATGGAGATTATTTGTTGATCACATGTTAATTGTTATGTTATATGTTATGTTTGTTAATAAATTGTTGTTCGTTAAACATCAAGAGTAGTTCCTTGAATACACTATCAATTTAAACACTATCACTATTCAGGTTATCATAGGTATCAAGTCTTGTAACCGTGATATATGACAAATAATCAATATTTATTTCCTATAAAAAGTCAAAAGTGCTGTATATGTTTTTTTGTATCTGATACCAATAATGCAGGAAGCATTCAGATTAAACAGATTATTAATTTCTAAATCATTGATGTAAGAATTGAATATAACCGCGTCAAAGGTGTCAAGCATCTGTAAGGTGCTGACAATGAAGTCCAGATCGGGTGTGACTGCCAACGCCCTGGCCGCACTGAATGCACTCGTTCCCGTTAGATTTTCCCGTAAAATTTTCACGGAGAAATATTAAAAAATACGGCAATGACAGCAATTATTCGGACGTGTCTCGGAAAAAAGTATAATTGCCGTGCCCCTCATAACTTGGTGCTGGATCATCTGAAATCAAAAAGTTAAAGTTCATTCGTTAGGTAACAGTTTCGCCCAAGTAACGCTAGGAGGGTTTTTCGAAATTTCAATTTTTCACTTTTTTGGAACACTTTGAAGGGAAAAACGCGATTTTGTGCGAAAATTTGCGGCTATTTTGTTATTGTAAAATACAAATAATTAACAAATTTGAAAACCTCTCCAACGTTATCTCGTAAATTATGTACAGAAATAGTGTTCAAAATTTCGAAAGGATCGGTGCAGTAGTTATAAAGTTATGAGGGGCGCCGACTTTGAAAACGTGAGTTGTGGGGAAAACGCTTTAAAGTTTTGAACACTAAAAAGTCTGGTATAAAACGTTCATAAGCGAATTTTATCGGCTTACCTCACACTGAATCATCAATGCCAGGTCCATAAAGGATGTTGCTATCATCCATGATAGCTCTTCGGCTGTTGCTGCTTTTTCTTCTTTTATAGCAGATTAAAAAAATCGATTCGCTACTTCTCTTACAGTCGAGCACATTTCTTTCACGTAATCATTGTACGTCGGTTTTGATAAAAACCTACTAGACAAATCCATCAAGCCGCAGAACTTTTCACAGCCAACTAATCCAAGGCCTAATATCCTCATCACGAAAACAAACCGATAATTAACATCGAAAGTACCAGAGTTTATTCTTGCACTAGACGGAACATTTGTAATCTGTTTACAGCATTCGCACGACACTTTGATGTTAAATCCAAGGCCTTCTTTCTTAGTCGAATGAAAATTTACTTTTCCATCACATTTCACACACTTCACCTATAATGGTCTTCAAGATCCTTCGTAACTTGATCTTCAACGGTCACTTTTATTTTTTTAGCTGACGCGCTACTTGTTGAAATGCCTTCGTTTTTACGTTTATGCGGAGGTACAATTTTTCTAGGTCGATATAATCTCGAATCAGTTGTATGTCTATCAGATCTTCTAATTTTTTTTAGGCATTTTAGTAATATTTAATATAATTTATACAAGTAATAAGTAATATAATTTAACACAAAACTTAATGAAAACGGAGCCAAGACGCACCTGTACGTCTGCTCGATAGAATACTCCTACAGTAAATTTTATACTGTACACTGGCAAAATATACAGTACAGGTATAAGGAGGTTTGTACTTAAGTCGAAATTTCTATAAATAGATCTGGGGGGTAAAATTAGGTATGTAATATCGTGATATAATATGTTTACAAAGAGTGGACAATAGAGATGTTAATCAGACAGAAAAAGACGATTGTTGTTCAACCTGAACTATTCACGCCAAACGTACAGAAAACAGCGCAATCCACACTCTCTCGGCAACGCCACTCGCAACCTCCGTCTCCGCTCAACTCGCACTCGGCTCTTCGACTCGCACTCTGTTTCTCGACTCACACTCTGGCCGTTGTCGCATTCTGTTGTCTTTTTCCTAGGCCCACCGCACACGTGTTCTGCAGACGCTCGTGGACAGGGTCACGTAGGTCTTTTCCACGAAACTATGCACTTGAAAAGACCGATGACACATTGATGGGCCCGACGGCGCCTCGGCTCTCGCGACGTTGTTCATAGTTCGCCCGATATTTCTTAGGCCTTTCGTCCACGATACTACAGGTATTATATAGAGAGAAAGACGTCTGCCAGGTAACAATAGGGCGCTCGGGTCGGGTAGGTAATAAAATCCGACATGTGTCAATTTTGCTCCAATCGACTGGAAATTTTGACACAATATTCTTAAGATATTATGCATTCAATTAAAAAAATAAAAGAAAATGCAAAACAAAAATTTAATACCTCACCCGCCCCCCCTTAAGCACCAGTAGAAAGAAAGCAAAGGTACGAGGAAGACAGACGACACATGGAGAAGGAAATAGAGGAATCGGAAGAAAAAGAATCTGAATCAGAGAGAGAGAGTATGAGGAAAAAATAGTATAAAAAAAGACACGAAGAAAAGAAATATAAGATGGAAACAGTAGCGCAAACAAACACGTTTACAATACGAGACGTCAAGAAATCACTTTCATATTTCACTGATGACGATAAATTATCAGTACGTAAGTGGATTTATCATTAAAAAGAAACAGGTACATTATTGCAGAAGAATAATTCGGCAGGGATTGCCGAATAAAAATATAGCGGACTTAAGTGCTGTAATGGTGTTAAAGGAATCTAATTTACGGGTATGATACAGGTATACAAATTTTGTAAAAGTTACCGCTCTTACCGCTTAATTTGCCCATTATATCCATGTGTACCGTATCCCAGGGTATGCTGGTCTTAGGTATGGGATGTAGTTCAGCTTGTACTTTACCTGAACTAGCCTTCGAAACTCGACAAGCATGACAGTTTTCAACGAATTTGCGAACATATTTCGCCATTCCTTCGAACCAGTAATACTCGTATAGTTTCTCAAGCGTTTTATCCCAACCTAAGTGCATAATGGACTGATGCACATGGTTAATGACGGACCACCTGAAACCCCTTGGGACAATGGGCAAGCAAAGAGTTCTGCCTTTTCTCTGTATTTTACGATGGAGTGTACCGGACCGTAATTCGTACGTATTCGCAATGTCTTCCGCGAGCTCTTCGTTTTGCAATTTACGGACGATCTCAGAGATTTGTGGGTCGCGACGTTGTTCTGCTAGCAACCAATCGTCGGAGATTTCGGATAGATTGATTTCTTTCTCTACAATTTTGTTGATCGTACGATGATCCAGATCTACGGGGTTTCTCGAAGAGAAATCTACATGGGCCATTCGTTTGCCTTCCCGATACATAATGTCAAAGGTAAAAGTTTGTAGGTAAGCCCACCATCTGTAAACCCTGTCATTTAAATGTACCTTGTTACTGGATGCCTTCAGAGAATTACAATCAGTGACAACAAGAAATTCCCGACCGTGCAGATAGTGACGGAAATGCTTGATGGCGTTTACAACTGCCAGCGTTTCTAACTCATAGGAATGGTATCTAGATTCCGCAGGGCTAGTCCGCTTGCTGTAATACTCGACTACTCTATTTTTACCTTCGACCTTATGTATTAAGATAGCCCCAAATCCTTCTGAACTAGCATCCGTATGTAGTTCTATTGGATAATTGGGGTCAAATATCATTAGCACCGGCTCATTGGTCAGAATAGAAATTACTTTTTGCCTGATTTTTTCGTGTTTATCCGTCCAATTTATGTTCTTGCTACCGGAAGTGAGTGCATACAAAGATTTCATTACCTGTGAGAATTTAGGAACAAATTTTCGAAAGTAAGAAGCTAGACCAATGAATTGCCGGAGCTGTGTGACGGTCGTCGGTGCGGGTAAGGAGCTCAAGGCTTGTACTTTACCTGGGTTTGGACGGACTTCTCCGTTATGAATCACATAACCCAGATAAAGTACTGACGTCTTCAAGAAGGAGCATTTAGAAAAGTTAAAAGAGAATCCGGCGTTTACGAGGGTATCTAGGACGGTGTTTAATCTTTCTAACCCCTGATTTATCGTATCGGCGATAATTAAGACGTCATCCAAATAAACGACAACGTATGAATAAGCAAGGTCACCTAAGGCATTGAGAATGGCCCTCTGAAAAACAGATGGTGCATTCTTCAATCCAAACGGCATCGTCATGTATTCGTATTGACCATCGGGAGTAACGAACGCGGTATATTCAGTCGAATTCGGGTGGATAGGGATTTGGTGGAATCCGCTGACCATGTCCAGGCTTATAAAGTATTTCGCCCTTTTCAGTCTCGCGATCTGGTCAGCTATGAGGGGAAGGGGGTACCGATCCGCGACGGTGTTTTTATTTAACGCTCGGAAGTCTACACATAATCTATCCGAGCCGTCCTTCTTTTTTACAAGTAACATAGGGCTTGCGAATGGTGAACTACTCGGCTTTATGATTTTTGCTCGGATCAGTTCGCCTATCCTCTTTCGGACTATTCTTTGCTCCTCCTCGCTGAGTCTATAAGGACTTCGTTGCACGGTGACGTCGGGATCAATTAAACGAATTTCTAATTGGCCCGTATTTACACGAGTCCGCGGGAAACCCGTAATAAATGACTCTTTGAATTTTTCGAAAACAGAAATCAATCGATCTTTATCGTTACCAACTACATCAGTGTCGATCTCGTTAATGTTGACCGCATCTTCCGCGACTCTGCTACAAGCGTTAACCATTTTTGTCTTACAAATATCGACACTGTTTCGTGTAACATTCACGTCAAAACCTTGGCTCAAAATTTCACGACCAATCATGATATCGTATTTTAAGTAGTTATCAGCAAGGGCATGAAAAGTTATCTCCAATGTAAAACCGTTAATACTGTGGCGGATGAAAAGAGAGTTGTGCGTTTCGTCCCGGGACTACCGGTGGACTCGTCAGTAAGGCTATGCCCGGTAGTCCCTGCCTTAGACGTAGAGGGAGTCTCGCTAGGTGCGGTATTTGTATCAATCGCTCGTATATTCGACCGCTAGCGAGTTAGACAGACTCGTTGTCGTCGTAGCCCTCTAGTGTTGGCGGTTGGTACCAGCGGATCGCCCGGGAGGTGTCGCGCCGCGTTGATGCCTCGACCTGTCTGCGTCCCATTGATACCGATCCGCCACACAGCCTCCCCCTAGCGCTACAGCGTGACCCCAAAGCTATATAGCGCGATACAAGTTAGAGGAAATGGCTCGTCATCGATGATGGAAGGCTGATCGTCGTGGGGACGAGATGGTTGTCTCTTTCTCTGACGTGTTGCTGGAGGTGATGCCCATGAACTATTGCAATGGCTACATCCATCACTTCCTGCCTTGGTCGTCGTCTCGTATCCGGTCACCTGCTTGGCGTGTTCGTCGTCGGTGGTTGGCTCCTTTCCTGACTCCTTCTCCAAAGGTGCGTGTTCGTTGTCGGTGGTCACCAATGTGGCGGATGGAAAGAGAGTTGTGCGTTTCGTCCCGGGACTACCGGTGGACTCGTCAGTAAGGCTATGCCCGGTAGTCCCTGCCTTAGACGTAGAGGGAGTCTCGCTAGGTGCGGTATTTGTATCAATCGCTCGTATATTCGACCGCTAGCGAGTTAGACAGACTCGTTGTCGTCGTAGCCCTCTAGTGTTGGCGGTTGGTACCAGCGGATCGCCCGGGAGGTGTTGCGCCGCGTTGATGCCTCGACCTATCTGCGTCCTATTGATACCGATCCGCCACAATACATACAGTGGACAAGATCTGAGATGTACTGTTAACACAAGTATTCCCTATGCCTCGCATTACTACTACATCAGTCGTTCGTTTGCCAGAAAATTTCGAGGCTACAGATTCTTTGATTAATGAGCATTCGGCTCCGGAATCTAAATAAAATGGGAACGACTCACCCAGATGACTTAAACTACCAGGTAGAGACTCCATCACGCAGGAGTCGACTCGACGTTCGTTCTTGAGGCCGGGTTTTCTGTTCTGCAGTAGCGGACAATCAGGTGCGATACTACCCTCCGCACGACACTTGAAGCAAACCATCTTGGACGATGTGGCTGGTCGGTTTTTTTCCTGGCGTCGTGTATCCTTCTGCTGTTCGCTATGCATCCTGGTGGCCCGATAGCTTGCATCGTTTGGCTTCGGGTTCCGTCGGTGAATTTCCTGGCGAAGATGTCGGCGTAGGCTCCTGGGGATTCGGTCTCCGACGGTCGTTCTCTGAATATCCTTATTAACGCCGAGGCGGCTGTCTCTTTGCCACCACAACGCGAAAGGAATTGTTCTGTCTTGTATCGAGTAGTCTCGGTCTTTGCTTCTTAGGCTGAGTTATCCGGTCCACGATTTTCATGAGTTGTTCCAAGGTGACACATAGGCTTGATCCCACTTCTGATGTCGGGTTATCATTAGGATTTAAGGTGCGTAATGATTCTTCGTTTGAATTAGCCATTGTTTTACGAAACAGAGAATATATTTACGCGAATAAACAAGATTTTACAAAATATTATGAATAATGAGTTTAATAAATGATAAGATTAACAAACGATAAGTTTAACTAATAATTAGATTAAAGAATAATAAGTTTAACGAACAATAAGAGGAACGAATAATATGTCTTACGAATAATAAATTTAGCGAATAATGAGACTAACGATTGATAGGTTTTACGAATAATGAATTTAATTAACGCTATTAACAATGTTCCGGGGTTCAAACGAATCCACGGTCAACGGGATAACTCTTTACTATGCGTAGAATAATTTTAAACACAAAAATACGATTGCTGAGACACTCGGTAAATTGCTCGATGTATCACTTTCCAAGGCGATCACACGAATGAATATCTGATGAAAATCTTTTTCGCTATACGACTGCATTTGTTTGTTATATGCTCGCTGGAGGCATCGAGAAGGTTCCAATCGTTGTTGCTAGACAATTTCTGTCAAAAGTTTGTTGTATACTCTTTGGAAACATCGAGAAAGATCCAAACGCCGTTGCTAGGCAGTTTCTGTCTGGAGATTGATTCCTAATACAACGTGTGTCCCATTATGTCGACATCTCTAAAGTACAATTCTATGTGATTTCTAGGGAGAACAATACAACCGATCCACACCTTCGTCAGGCAAAACATTTATCCCGTGACCGTGGCTACGTTCGGCGACCAGTTGTCACCTCGAACCCACTTTCGCTTTCACAAATATCAAACAATTACAAATGACAATTGCTTAAATATATATATATATGTCGGAGATGAAAGGAAAGCCGAAGCCTTTCCTTGGAAATTTTGGGAACATCCTCTAGTACCTTAGCCTAGATTTTATTATAGTTGTAATTGCTTAAGATTTGTAATAAGCGAGATTGGGTTCGAGGTGACAATCGGTCGCTGAACGTAGCCACGGTCACGGGATGGATGTTTTATCTAACGGAGGTCTGGAGTGGTTGTATGTGTTTTCCGAGAAATGTGGTTGTGGCGGCATGCGGCCTCGAGAGCGGGCCGAGCCATGTGTGATGTTGCCTCGGAGGTGCCGATGCAATGGGACATACATTGTATTAGTAATCAAAACTCCAGGCAGAAACTGCCTAGCAACGGCGTTTGGAACTTTCTCTATGCTTCCAACGAATGTGCCTAGCAACGGCGTTTGGAACCTTCTCGATGCTTCCAAACGGGTATAGAAAACAAAATGCAATCGTACAGGGAGAAAAATCTCCACGAGGCTGGCATTCTTGCGATTGCCTTGGAGAGTGATACATCGAGCATTTTCGACGATCGCATTTGCGTCTAAGTTAGTTTCGCTTACTAAGGAGTTATCCCGGTGACCGTGGATTCGTTTGAACTCAAACATTGCTAATAGTATTATTTAATTTAATTATTCGTAGATCGTATTATTCATTAGGCTTAGTGTTTGTTAGACTTATTATTAGTTGTACTTATTATTTGTTAAGCTTAGTGATAGACCTGTATATACGTGTAAATAAAATCTCGGCTTTGTGAAACGATGGCTAGTCCACATGAAGAGTCGTCGCGCGCCCAAAATTCGAATCGTGATCCGACATATATATATATAATATATATATAATATATATAATATATATAATATATATATAATATATATATATTATAATATATATATATATGTCGGAGATGAAAGAACACCGGAGCTTTGGAATTTTGGATAATCCCGCAACATTGTAACCTAGAGTCTACTATAGCTGTAATTGAACAATTGTAGTTATTCAACCCGATTGTAATTATTCGAGAATTGTGATAATGAGCTTGGGTTCGAGGCGACAGTCAGTCGCCGAACGTAGCCGCGGTCACGGGATGAACGCTTTGCCTGACAGAGGTATGAAGTAATTCTATAGCTCTCCTTAAAAGAAATATTTGTGGCGACACGCGACAGTAAACATTCCAACGGTTTCTGTCCCGTGGCTCGCCACGTGCAGACCCTATTCTTCGAGTAAGATGATTGCCAGATGTCGATGCGTCTCCGCAGTACATGTTCGGCTAGCCCGAGGGCCCGTTATAAATCTTAAGGTTTAGTTAACTAAAGTCCTTCAAACAGACAAACAGTCTTTGTCCCAACTACGGGAAGATAGGGGAGACATATTTTTCAACGAGCGGCGTCTCCCACTAGCAACTTTCCCTCGAGGGCGGCTAGCATCCTTTTCTAACAACCGATATGGAGATTGACCAATTAGCAGGAACGCCAATTTCCCTTACTTTCTGAACGAAGGCTTTTCTCGACGAATCCGATGATCTCGTGTCCTTAGACACACCCCATTATAGTTTTCCTCTGTGGCATCATCGGGACGGGAAAGGCATCCTCGCTCGCGATCTCATCGATGAAAGGAGTAACCCTTTACGACCAGTGAATATTACGCGTCCGACTTAAATTTTGTGAGTACGTTCATCTATCATCCCGTCGGCCGCGGATTCGTTATTGAACTTAGGATCATTGTCATTAGTTTCTCGAGTACCTAACTACCACGGTTACTTGTCCGGTTCTATAATAATCGTATTTGCACTAGTCAATGTCTTCTCTATTGCATGATGACAACGTGTAACCCAAACGAAGATTCGTTTCACGCCCCTAATCCTAATTCTAATGTAAACCCGACATATATAAATACATATTGTACACAAGAAAACACAACACAAATGTTACACGCCACCCTCAGTAAACTCGACTCTTCGTTCCTGCTCACACACGATGACTGCGTCTTCTGGGGCCACTCACGGATTCTTGACAACACTTCTTCTTCTTCTTGCACTGAAACACCATATGCAGCGAATAAAGATAAACCAAAAAGGAAAAAATTAAATTAAATACAAGAAAACAAATAGGATACACACTAGGACAGTCCGCGTGGGAATCTCTGACGACGATGCCTCCAATCCATTATCCAACGCTAATACCAAAATCACCGAAACCTACAACAGTAAATCAAACTAAACAGCGGAGGCAATGGAAATAAAAATCAAAATCTACGTAACTATAATTTACCAAAGTAACAATCAAGAAGCACAAACCACCATCCAGAGTCGACACTACTCACAACGCTCCAATGCAAGGGAGGAAAATAACAAATAAAATACACCTTATAAAAAAAATTACATATAAATAAAATCACTCTAATAAAACAACATCTGTTCAAAATACACGTAGGCATATAAAGCACTGTTATTAAATAAACTCAGAAGTCACACACGGAGCATTCGGATACATCTCACGAAACCTATCTAAACACCATGAGAGTATGTCCAGGCAAGTACCACCCTGACCTAACCTAACTAACCTAAAAACTCACTAAGCAAATTAAACTCGCCAAGTAAAACGAACTCGCCAAACAATTAACAACTGTTACGAATTGCCACTTCACACCATCCCTTATGAAGTGACGTGTTATTTTTAATGGTCTTTTGGGGAAGATAGTACAGCGTCCCACACGTGCAAAGACTCGGCAAAACACTAAGTTGCCACGTGCCTTGTACGTTCCATTCACACCAGCAAAGAAATTACTAGACACATCACAAATGCAACCTCAGCAAAGACAAGCTGCCACGCGCGTTCCACTGGCATCAGTAGGGAAGGACCTCAGACGCAACATCAACAAAATATGAGCTACTACGGTATCTACATTTTATCACGCACACCGCATGTCACTAACACCAAACGAAACATAAGACAATCAAGAAGACGATACTTCAGCAGACTCCACGTGTCCCAAAAATATGAGACAACCAAGAAGACGAAATTTCAGCACAATCCACGAAAGTAAGCAGTTATAATATTCCTAATTTGTCAGGCAAAGATATTACGATAATCTATCACGTGACAATTAAGAAAATACAAATAACGGGTAGTAACCAGAACGGCGTTCTTTGTTCATCCGAAAGTCGGTACGTCTACGTCGACTCTCAGTCAAAATCGAGTATAAAGTTAGTACTAGCCGTGCACGTTATCATTCTGTCCGTTAAAATTGTGTAAAGCTAATTAAGTTCGAAAAATCCAAGCGTCGAATAACTATTCGAAAATCAAAGTGTTCGCGTTGCGACTCGGTCCGTCGAACCTGAGTATCGATAGTGTTTGGTTTTAAAAATTTCCGAACGTTCACCATCATTCGAATTAAACATTCGTATCGTCACTTCATCTGCGGAATCAAAGTTAATTGTCAAAATTCGACTCATCACCAAGCTGTACTCATCACTGATCGACTTCACATCTAATTAAGGTAGGAAATTTGAAATTGTATATCCTCTTCTCTTTTAACTTGCAGTCGAACAAAAATTGTCTCCGAACAAAAGTACCCGTCGGCAGCTATTGTTGATAGATAAAACTATCAAGTACACAATTCATATAGATTTTATCCGAACGTCTTGAATTTACGATAATTATTCTCTGTATCAATCTGTGATTACGGTGTTTTCCAAACACTGGAAACATCTATGGTTTTCGTTTTCCTTCTCCCATCGTTAGCAGATTGCTCATCCTTGGGCGAGGCCTACGAGGCCACACGGATTGTTCACAGAGAGAATATAGTTACAAAATTGAAATAAGCGTTCTTGGCCAAGATTTAATAAATTGTCTGTAATAAAACAACTTTATCAACTTTCGATCTAATTTCGTTTATAATTTTTCGCTGTATCAACCAGTGATTACGGTGTTTTCAACGCAGAGAACATCTATGGTTTTCGTTATCCTCTTCCCATCGTTAGCAGATTGCTTATCCTTGGACGAGGCCTACGAAGCCACACTGATTATCCACAGTGAACCCAGTTGCCAATTAAAATAATCATTTTTCGCTTACGACTCCACTAGTTGCCAAGAACGACTTATATTTTCTAAATTGTTAAATCTAACTGATTATTCGCTGTGTTAAACCTGTGTTAACGGTGTTTTCAATTATCGAAAACACTTATCGATTTTCGCAATCCTCCTCCCATCGTTGGCAAATATCGCCCGTCTTTGGGCAAGGCTTGCGAAATCGTACAAGTCGCACACAGAGAGTGATGTTCATTTCACCTTGATCATATCAGATGACAAAAACAAGAAAGAATCGAAAAGATAAAAGTCACCTCAGCAAGAAGCGATGAATGGTCTGAATTTTAAATAAGGACTCTTCTACTCTATGTTATTCCCGCTTATTTATAATATCCTAATTGTCACGTGATGGATCATCTCTATGGGAGTCACAGCATTGCTACGTGACAAATTAGGAATTTTGTAACTGTCTACTTTCGCGGATTGTACTGAAGTTTTGTCTTCTTGATTATCTTATTTACGCTATTCCTAATTTCTCGTATCCTAGAGACACATAAATGCTGCTGAAGTTTCGTCTTCTTAATTTCTCGTATTTCGTTGAGTATTAGGGACATGCAAGGTGCGTGATAAAATGTAGGTATCGTAGTAGCTCGTATTTTGCTAATGTTGCGTCTGCGATGTTTCCCAGAACTTCCTTACTGATGCCAGTGGAACGTGGCAGGCGCGTGCCAACTTGTCCTTGCTGAAGTTGCATCTGCGATGTATCTGGTAACTTCTTTGCTTTTGCCAGTGAATCGTTCAAGGCGCGTGGCAACTTAGTATTTGCCGAGTCTTCTTATGCGTTATTTCCTGTTTCTTTCAATAAAATATCATTTTTTTTTTTATAATAGTAAGCTTAATATATTATTTCATGGTTTGTTCCTCACGGCTGGTTTCTATCAATTTCCAGTATTCTTGCGTTACGTTGTATTGATCATTATTTGTTCTTTCTTTGTTACGATCTTTCATTTTTATAATCATTTATTTAAAATATGATTTATTTTGTAACGCATAAAGGTTACTATATGCACGTGTTGATTATCCAAAATGGCCGCCTGTGAATGTTCGTAGTATATAGTAACATTTTATTAATGTGAAATCTATTATTTATCCGTTAATTATTTATGACTTTATTTTAATAGTTGACGTATAATTGCAGTGGGAATAATATTATTTTGCATTTATTTAATGTGCGTAATTATTGCATGTATGCCGATGCGCACGTGTAAGAGCTATCATAACAGTCCAAGATGGCCGCTCGTGAGTGTCTCTAGTAAAAGTGTAGTGACGCGTCCTTAATTTGTTTAATACTGAAACAATTATTCGTCCGTCGCTTATTTTCCTTTATTTTAGCGCAGTTAGAATTTTTAAATGACAATAGTATTGTTTGTGTAATCATTATAATGTGTATATATACTATGTGTTACTTTAATATAATAACATGTGGATTGTGTTATTGTTAATTTTTATAATTTATCAATAGCACTATTTTATTGTTGTGTTTCGAGTGGTTTATTTTTATAGAGTGTTCGCTTAATTAATTTAGTACTAATATGTGCATAGTGTGTTATTTTAATATAATAGCATGTGGCTCGTGTTATTGTTAAATTTTATAATTTATCAATAGCACTGTTTTATTGTTGTGTTACGAGTGGTTTATTTTTGTAGAGTGTTCGCTTAATTAATTTGATAGTAATATGTGCATAGTTTGTTATTACCAGTTCTACTGCGTAAAATAACCTTATTTCTCTACGCTAGACTTAATACAATTATGCTATATTAACTTAGTACAATATAATAATTTTTTATCTTAATCGCGTTTGTCGTTGATACTCAGTTAATCAGTTTTGATTAATTCATAACCTATTCCTATATTATTGGCTATTTTCTGTTTCTTTGTTATGAAGTTGTCGTTACCTTGTGCGTGTAATTTGCCGCCTTTACATAGAATTTAGGAGCTAATCTTATACATTGCTAGTTAAAATCTTTATTGTTTATAGGTTCTACAATTCTAATCCTTCATCGCTGTGTCCTTTACTTGGAACGGTTACATGGTATGCGTTTGGTATCTTCTGATTCTTCGTTACATGTCTAACACTTGTCAAGACTACTTTTACTTATCCTAGAATTGTAAGTATATATATAAATATATATAAAACACTGTATTTTGTAAATATCTGTATAGTAAAATAGTCCGTCCACTATCTTGTTTGCTAAGACCGCTTCGCTAACATCGAATTGTTTTGTTATAATGTCAGAATATTTCCTTGGTTTTCCAGTTTCTTGTTGCTGCCTTGACTGTTTCAGTAGTATCTGGTTCAGTATTCCGTAAGTATTCACTTAAGTTTGGTAGTAGGCTTCTTGTAACTGCGTCGGTTTTAATGTATATCTTCCGATGTGAGTAACGAGCTTCTTATTATTATCAATTTCTATTCCAATATGGTTTACAACATTCTTCTCCTTTTTAGGTTATGATTGGTTACGTCGGTATTTATTACTTTCGATATCTTCATACCGTCGTATATTATGTTTTGCAAAGTTGGATCCGTAGCCAATTCTCGTGGAGTTCCTGCATGCACACTTTCTTCTACGATGATTGGTTGCATACAAATCTCGTTAACTTATAAAGTACCTTTTCTTGTTTGCTAAGACCATTCGGTCGGTGTTGAATCGTTTGTTATGTCACTAATTTTTGACTTTCCAATTTTCTCACGTCTTCTTGATCATTCCAGTAATATCAACTTCGATTCTTCGTACACGTTTACTCCAATTTGGTAGTTGGTTTCTCATAACTGTGTTGACCCTTGTATAAATTTCTTCAATGTGAATAGTAAATTATCGTTGTCACTGACTTAACCTATCCTAGTTATTTCTTAACTCTTCCTGCGCTTATTAATTAATTTTATTTCTTCTTATTAAAGACCGCTATGTCAACGCTGAGTTATTTCATTATAATGTCACTAACTTTCTTGATTTTTTCGGTTTTATTTTCCATTAGCGAACTGTAAGTTTGTTGTCGAGCATCAATTATTGATTGTTGTGCTTCGTTTAGTTTAATTGAAATATAATTGTAAATTTTTAATAGTATTATTTTCTTCCATATATATTAAGGCAATTGAGGTTAGTTTATTTATTCGTTTCTGCTGACAGTCGTATACTATGTTCTACGGAGTGGGTCCACAACTTGTTTCTGCGAAATTCCTGCATGTACTTTTTACTTCTACGATGATTAATTGTGCACTACGTGCTTTTAACTTTCACTGCTTTTAATTATTTTATTGAATTAACATGTTGCGTATTTAAATGATGGTTAGAACACACACATAATAATTTTCCTTTTTCTTTTACGTTTCTACTATCTGCATGATTCGATAAGCACTGTCACACTTCCTTAGGCACAATATTGTTATAGACATTTAGTAATATTATGTTTTGTATTGAAACAATTGAAGTTAATTCTTCCATTTGTTTCAGTTAGCTGTCATACCTTGTGTTCTACGGATATGGACAAATAACCTGTCTTCGCATATACACTTCCTTCTACGATGAGTAATTGTTCACGAGGTATTTTCCACTTCCTCTGTTTTGTAATTATTTTATTGAATTACACATTTTATATTTAAGTAATAGTTAGAGCACGCATAGTAATTTTCCTTTTTCCTTTTAGGTTACCACTATCTGCAGTATTCGACAAGCAGTGTTGTTCCATATACTACCGTACTACGTTGTCTCTTGAAATCGTTCTTGTGGTCTGTTTCGATTCTGTTAGTTTTAACTTGTTCGAGTGTATTGTTCGTGGAATCCCTTTTACTTTAATCTTGACGTTTCGTGTGTGGATTCTGACAATAGTACCTGGTTTATTGAAGTGTGTTAATATGCCTAGGTGTTTTATATATTTTATATCTAGTTGTATATAAGATATATTTTGTTTATTGTGGTTTTGTATGTCCATATTTGCTGTATATTAAATTGCTTGATATTTCCTGTTTGTTATAAAGGTGTGTATTCCTATCGTTCCATTCCTTTTTCCTTTCCTTTGAATTATTCATGAAGTTATTACGAGATTTGATTAAATTGTCAAATTGTAGGTTATCTTGATTGAATATAGTATTATGTCGTGATTTATTAATTAATTTGCGAGTCACTTTTGGTTAATTGGTTCTTCATAGTTTATCCTTAGTCGAATTATGAAATTATAGGTTATGTTGTACTCTATATTTACTATTTCGTTAGAGTACCTATTTTAACTTTATTATCTCTTATTTGCCCTCGTATACTAATTCTCTATATATGACAACACTTAATTAATCTTTTATTAAAAATTACCATTTCGTTGTATCGTTCGTTTGTTTTTAATATTCGAATTGTCGCTCGCGTTATTTGTATATTGCGGTTTTCCGTTTTTTCGTTACGGCACGTGCGTAGCGCGGGACGTGACACCCTCCCTCTTGGGGTTCAAATTTCCTTCGGAAATTTGACTGATCGCATCCCTGAACTCGGTCGGAGTGGATGTAGTGGCTGTTGGTATTTGGTTTACTGTACTGGTCGGTGTGATTGATATTCCTTGTAATCCTAATAATATCGAATTCATCAATCGTTGGAACGTGCTGGTGCGTTTTTCAATATATCTGTACCCTCCAGCGTCTCGCTTGGAAGATGAAATCTGTCTTGATTTTTCTGTATCGGTGCTTCAACGTTTCTTCTTTCTTTTATGTTTAAATGTTCCAGTCGCAACAATTCCGTTATTTTGTCGAACCTTGTTTCTTTAGATACTGAAATATTGTTGCACGTAGTTTGAGAGAGCGAAGTGGGAATTATAAATTCTTTAATTACCATTGTAGGTATGGTAAATTCGTAATCCCTCAATGTGGTATTAATTACTTTTAGATAACCCCGTCCCTTATGGTTTCTCACAACCGCGTTTCCGAAATAGACTCCCTTAATCGGTTCGATTTTGGGAATAAATCCCTCGTTTGCCTCCGGATTTGCAATATTTATTGTACATGGTACCGAACTTCGTTTCGGCACAATTATTGTATCGAACGGGATGTAAATACTTCCCATTTAATATTTTTGCTCGTAATGCAGACGAGCTTTGCATCTTGCAAAAATTCGGATCCTAAGATTCCGTCTTGATCGATCAGCAATGATTCATCAACTACATGAAAAGTAACTGAATGGCCCGCAACCTGTATTATTGTCTGCCCTAGGGTGACCAGGCTCGTTGCCGTAATTCCTCGAACTTCAATTGATTCTTGCTCGTTGATGATTGCTGAATCGGGTAAGGCAGGTTTCTTGATGATATTGATTTCTGATCCGGAGTCTAAAAGTAAATTTGTTTTAGTTTTAAAATCTGGGGAGACTATTCGTGCAGTTGGAGTATTTGGGGAATCGTTTGGGTTTATATATCGTTTCCTTTACAAGCTACTAAACTTTGTAATATTGGCTTCAGGACTTCCATGTATCCAATTACTACTTCCTTCCTTTTCTTCATTTTAGTTTTCATTTTGCGCCAAGACGCAAATTTACTGACACCGATCCAATTATCCAATTGCTTGCCAATAGCATTCAAAATACAAATTTTTGAAAATGCCGCAGCCATATTAACCCAAAAATATTTTGTATATAGTATAGTGTGATACCATCTATATTTTCCTGGGGGAATCATAAGATTAGCACTACCTACTATGTTACCTACGTCAAATACTAGATGTAGTAACCAATGAAGTATTTTTAATCCAATTATAATCCAATGACTGGCGATTCCCTCTTTTCTCCCTTTTGATTTCTTCGAGCTCGTTGAACTTGCGTTTCTTCAGCTTGAAAATGTTTAGAATCCTTTTCCTTAATTACCCTTTTTTCTTCTTTATTTACTTTATTCACAACACCTTGATTTTTCTCTACCTTTTCAGGATGAATAGTTTCACTGGAAGTGCTTATTATAATTAAATTATTATTTATTTGTATGGAACGTTTAGGAATATTTTCGGTAGATTTAGAATTATTCTTTGAATTTTTATTACAAACCTTTTTGCTTATAGATTCTGTTTTGGATTTAGGGATAGCTATATATTTATTCTCCATAGTGTGATCTTCCTTGCAATTTAATGATTTGGCTTTGAGTTCGATAAAGTTACCTTCTGATGGTTTTATAGAAGTTTTTGAGTGAGATACATTCGCTATCTCTTTTCCTATTATGGTTGAGTCATTCACGAAATTCATGGAGTCTTGCTTTTGTATCTTTGCCAAGTCGAACGTGGAGAGGCACTTCGCACTTCCCAGCGGGTCCAATATCTCCGTGATATTAGGCAGTGGATAAGCGTTGCCTATCGTCTCGTCGTTCAATTTCCTAGTTTCTGCTTCATTGTTTAACGTGACATTATCCCTTATCACAGCAACGGAATGGTGTTTGCATTGAAAAGTTGATTGGTTGAAATGATCAGCATCTCTCTTTTGATTTAGATCTCTATCGAGGTATTTATTTATGCATATTTCTTCCCAGGTTATTGCTCTTGCTTCTTTCCTGACATCTTCTTCTATTCCCGAGTTGTTTAGATGTTTCCACGACGGCGGTACAAATCTCCAGTCCTGGCGGTTGTTTCCGATGTAGATATTATTGTATGGTGGATGAGCGTTGTTTCGGTTATAATTATTCGAAGGTGTCGGATGTTGGTATCGAATTCTATTGTTCGCTTGTTTTAATTCTCGTGTTGCTTTCACGGCTTGGCGGTACGCATCGTCCAGTCCAAGGATTGGTATCCTGCTATCTTTACTCGTAAATACACCTCGTTTGGGAGCCCCTTAACGAAAGCTTCCCTCGTGTCTCGATCTATCCTATCTTGAAATACGGTGCCGTACTCGTATCTTTCCCCGTTCATTATCGCCAGTCTGAGATCTTTGACGCGATCTATGTAGTCCAAAATATCTTCTCCCGGTCGTTGAAATACTGTAGCTAATTCCCCTTTATATTCGTTAACCGTTTTTCCCGGACCGAACATATCTTTTAATTTATTCCCGAAATCGTTTAAACTTATTACTTCTGTGTCTTCTACGGCGAGAAACGCGTGTCCGCGAAGCTTATTCGTTAATAATTTTACTAACTGAGATTCTTGATGCCTAGGAACCATGTTTCGTGCGCGCTCGCATGCTCTTAAAAATCGAAATACCGAGGGTCGATGTCCGTCGAACACCGGTACTGTCTCTATTGCATCTTTTAACTTAATTGGTTGGGGATTAACTTCTGTCGGTATTGTCGCTTGGGAAATTATCGGCGATGATACGGGTGTCTTGATTTCTTTTTTTGTTTTCAGTGAACGCACATCGTCTTGTAATTTATTCATTTTTGTACTCATGTCGCGAAAATTCGCATCCCATGCTTTAAGTTTTTCCGATAACATCAAGATCATGTCTTTGTCCAATGATTCTAATTTAGTCGCCATTATTTCTTAGGTATATATTTTATCGATAATCGTAACAACTTTAATCCTCCGTGGAACCTATCCCACCGTCTAAACCAACTTTAATCCTCCGTGGAGCGCATCCCATGTTTTAAGTTTTTCCGACAATGTCAAAACCATTTCTTCGTCCAACGATTCCAATTTAGTCGTCATTATTTCTTAAATATATATTTTATTGACAAGCGTGACAATTTTAATCCTCTGTGGAGCATATCCCACCGCTGCCACCAAAAATTAATCTCTGTTACGTATTTATTTGTTTAAATCGATCAAATTTTAAATTTAAAGTTTATTAAATTTATTTTCCGTTTGAGTTGAATTTAATCGGAAGGGAAATATTGAAATGATATGATTGCGTATGAAATATTAATTTAGATTTCTGATTAATACGGTAGTTGCTGCCACCAGAAATAGTCTAAGGACTATTTCGAAGATTTTTTTTATTATTATTATTATTATTATTTTCTTTAAGCTAGGAGTGTTAGTGTGTGATAGGTATTGTTCGTCTGTCGTGTCTTTTGGTAACTACTAGATTGAATTCCCAGGCTGGAAGTGCCTCTGTAAGCACCTTCTTGGCTGTAGGAAAACAGATTGAATTCCCAGTCTGGAAGTGCCTCTGTAAGCACCTTCTTGGCTGTAGGAAAACAAATCTTTGTACCTTCGTTTTTTGGTAACTATTAGATTGAATTCCCAGTCTGGAAGTGCCTTTGTAAGCACCTTCTTGGCTGTAGGAAAACAAATCTTTGTACCTTCGTTTTTTGGTAACTATTGGATTGAATTCCCAGTCTGGTGTCACGTCCCGCGCTCCGCGCGTGTCGTAACGAAAAATAGAAAATTGCAATATACAAACAACGCGAGTGACAGTTCGAACACTCCAAAACAAACGCACGGTATAACGAAAATGGAAATTCCTTGATAAAAGACTAATTAAACGTAGTTATATATAGAAAACTAACATACGAGGGTAAATGATAAAATAGAAATAAATACTCTAACGAAGTAATAAATATGAAAAATATAACATAACCTATACCAACTAACAACCCGAGCGAGGTGCGAATCAATCTGGAACAAGAACAATTATATCCGACGACAGGAAAATATACTACAATTAATTAACGAAGATGGAATACGCAAATGCAAAACAAACTATTAAATAAAACCAACTAGTAAATCGAAGGAACAGGTAAAATCTAGAAGTTAAAATAATTATATACCACATAATAGCAAAAGAGAATAAATGGAAGACACATTTTAATTAATCAACAAGAAAAGGAGAAATTATAAAACAATTAATAAACTGAGTGAACTGCGAACTCACCTGATGAATCCGAAATAAAATAACAACAAGGAAATAATTAGGAAAAGGGACAAGAATACATGTTATATTTTATTAAATAACAAAAAATAAATGGATAAATAAAATAACTAAATAAACCTGTTAACAAACCAAGTAATTATACATAGTTAACATTCTAATAAAAAATTTTTATTATCACATTACAAGTTATATATGTATGTATGAGATCAATATTCTAATAAATAAATAAAAAAAATTTAAAAATGCATTGTTTATCCCATTGGAAGATTACGTCGTGAAAATATATATATATGTGTGTTTTACATTATTAATTAAATATTAAAATATACAATATTAAAACTAGTTAACACATCAATAAAATCTAGCGAAACATAACCTATGCCACGAAACATATATGTATATTCCAAACAATATTAAAAAAAGTAGAATTGCTCATAACTTGGTGCTGGATCATCTGAAATAAAAAAATCAGGTAGGTAACAGTTTTGCCCGGGTAACGCTAGGAGGGTTTTTCAAAATTTCAATTTTTCACTTTTTTGGAATACTGAGTTAGCCGATTTTGCGAAAATTTGCGGCTAATTTTCCCTTCAAAGTGTTCCAAAAAAGTGAAAAATTGAAATTTCGAAAAACTCTCCTAGCGTTACCTGGAGAAAACTATTACCTAACGAATGAACTTTGTTTTTTTGATTTCGGATGATCCAGCACCAAGTTATGAGGGGCACGGCAATTATACCTTTTTCCGATACACGTCCTAATAATTGCTGCCATTGCCGTATTTTTTAATATTTTTCCGTGAAAATTTTATACAATATTCTTCGAATGTCATACTTTAATGTACTATTGGTTTTAATAAAGAGATTTTTAACTGTGTCGTCACAAATAATTCACAAAAACATGCCTTTTTTTGTATGAATTAACCTTACCCCCCTTAAAAAAAAATAATTTTTTTCCATTTTTTCCACATTTTATGTCCTAAACAGGCGCATTAAGATAAAATCAAATGTCACTCGTTGACACGTTTCGACTAGCGTCTAATCCGTCGCTTGTTTAGCTTTGGTTTTTGCGAGCAGATTATTTCGAAGAGAGGCTACGCAGAAACGAGTAGACATTTTGAAGCAAGAACATGGCATCGGTGAATTGGCGTTATGCTGTCCCATCGCGAAATCGTGAGGGCTGTCATCCAGAATTGGTCCCCTGTTGCACCTTCCAGAGTTTGGATATGGATATTGAATTTCACAGCGGGACCTCTACGTGATGCTTCTATCTTTGACGCTGCACCCTGCTTGCTCGACAAATAGAGGACATAAAGAGAAACTCTTAGGTCCTCATTTTTTTTCTTCTTCTTCTTTTTGCATATTTAATGAACTTTTATCTTTACTTAAGGATAAATATTAAATATGGTGGGAATGGAATACCATGCATATTTTATTACGTTTTATGCTTTCGTTTTATAAGGGAATAATAGTCGCACAATGTTTTTTGTTTTATATTAGTTTATTGAATTGTGCACGAACATAATAATAGGAATAGAACGAAATGGATCATACCTAATTCAATAAAATAATATTTTTATTTATTATTGCTTAGTCCGTGCCTTTCGGCTTTGGACGAACTTTCGGTTTTACATCTCTTATGTCCATTTCTCTTCTTATATGTCTACCTCCCTTCTTGTCCACTCTATTCTATTGCACTCCCTTAATTATTCTATCTCTAAAAACTAAAACGAGAAACTACAAATTAACAACTAATGACTAAAAACTATTGCAACTTTGGGCTTTAGCCTTCTTGCTGTGCTTCCTTCCTGTCGTATGCCCTTCTCTTCTCTATTATTGCTTTCAGTTCTGTTAAACCTTCTCTAATCTCATTTACCGTTTTTCCTATGTCCTTTGTTCCTCCCGTTATTTCGCATTCTTCTATTACATGTCTCAGGTCTTCTTCTTTCCTTCTACATAGTCTGCATCTTTTTTCTCCATCTTCTTTGCAGTATTCCCTTGCTTTATAAAATAATATAAAACAGAAATTGTTGTTCATCTATGATCACCTTATCAAACGAAAGAAACTTTTCGGACAACCTAATGCATGTGTCGGTGTAGCGTTGTGGATAGGGTTGTGGGTGTTCGATGAATCTTTATTGAAATTAGCCATCGTTATGGTATAACAAAGGTACGGTTTATTAACACAAGTATGGATACCACAGACTTGACAATCAACCACGGCGATTAGGCGCTCGCTACACTAGTGACAATGGCCTTAGGTTCGATAACGAATCCGCGGTCAGCGGGATGATAGATGTACGTGCTCACAAAATCTAAGTCTCACTCTTTGTTAATAAAACGCTTAATATTTAGTGATCGTAAGGCGTTACTCTTTTCGTGGATGAGATCGCAAGAGGGAGCGACTTTCCGTGCCGATGATGCCACAGAGGAAAACTATATGGGGTGTGTCTAAGGACACGAGATCCTCGGATTCGTGGAGGAAAGCCTTCGTTCGGAAGGTGAGGGAAATTGACGTTGCTGCCAATTGGTCAATCTCCATATCGGTGATTAGAAAAAGATGCTAGCCGCTCTCGAGGGAAAGCTGCACATGTACTGCGGAAACGCATCGACATCTGGCAATCATCTTACTCGAAGAATAGGGTCAAGCTCACTATCACAAGTCTCGAACAACTACAATCGAATTGAATAACTACAATTGTTTAATTACAGCTATGGTAGACTCTAGATTACAATTGATTGCGGGATTATCCAAAATTCCAAAGGCTCCGGTGTTCTTTCATCTCCGACATATGTTTAATTACATTTTTTTGTATTTCTATAATATATTCCTTTGCTACTGTTTTATATGTATTTAAATGAATATATTTTTTATTTTTTTAGACATGCTTCGTTATATTAGTTACTCCAATGCTAATCCTCTCTAGTAAATTTGTTTACATTTAGATTGGAAGCAGAATGTTGGAAATCATATACAACGAACAATGTAAAATAATTTATACGTATTTTACATACAATATTGTGCATTTTAATTACTATTTGTGAAATATATTAAAATATTATTAGAAAAAAATATTGCAACAAGTTTATTGCGACGGACAACATTTCAAACAAGGATATTTAGAAATACATAAATTATACTTTTTATCGTGTATCTAGTATAAGCATAATATGTACTTCATTTATATCTATTGTAGAAAAAAGTATTAAATTATTCTAATTCAAATATATTTTTCATACTCAATTACTTGAAACTTAACTCAATTACTTGAAATATTTTCATTTTTCTAAACTCAATTTTTATATAATAATCTACGTTAATAAAAAATGGTAAAATTTATTAAACATTGCAAATTGCTAATGTCTCGTTGAATAAAAGTAATCATATAACGGATAAATTCCCATGACCATTCGTTGAAGAAGATTATTGTTCGGATTTATGGCATGAGTTTACGTCGACATTACGCTACCCTCCATATTGGCATGCAGCCAAATTCACGAACCCAAATTATATTGTCCTAATGCTCGTAAATGCAAGCACAGATTAACTACGCAAATACGTTAAACGGGTGGTATAAAATGTAGGGATAAACTGTATCCTTCAGGACTCTTTTATTTACAAACTTTATTTATTTTCCATATAATCCATAGCTTCATTCATTTTAACAGTATACAATTAAGCAACATTAAATAAATCAATCAAATAAACTATAGAAAATAGAAAATTTATGAAGACAATTATGATTTATGACACCAGCTTTCAGAAACTAGATATTATCTCTGAGTCGAGATATTAGCACTTAGGACGGTTCTAGTAATGTTAACAATGCCTCTAATTTTCCATTTCCATTGTGTTCTCAATAGTCGAACGTGTCGCAAACACGGATACTTCCGATTGTTAAGGTAGCTAATTCTAGCGATCTGACCGGTCGAAAGTTACCCCGAGGAATTTCTGTCACGTCCGAATAATTGCTACCATTGCCGTATTTTGTAATATTTCTCCGTGAAAATTTTATACAATATTCTTCGAATGCCATACTTTAATGCACTATTGGTTTTAATAAAGAGATTTTAACTGTGTCGTCATAAATAATTCACAAAAACATGCCTTATTTGTGTACTAATTAACCTTAGCCCCCCTTAAATATTGTCCTACAGACAATAGATTACCTGCCGGGAGAGCTTTAAATGCCTTTAAGGGTCCACCTTGGCGATCCTTCTCTATTGTATAACTAAGAAGCTTTATTCACTCTCTTGTCCTATCGCATTTTATGGCATCCAACATAAACATACATCGACACACATTTTTGCTTCTGACGAAAACGTTTACCTTCTGAATATGCAATATGCAAATAGCGCAATAAGCAAAAAATAAACCATTTGTCTTTCTAATGCTAACACTGATATAAAAACCAACTCTAATATATAGAATCAAAATGAATGTAACAACCATATAGGTTGATATTTAAAAATTAATAATTAATAAATTAATAATTAATAGATATACCTCATCTTTCTTTTAATCCTTCCAAGATCAAATCTCTTTTATTCTATAAAAGAAATTCTTCCTTCATCACTCATTAATGGTACTCATATTCATAAATATTATAAAGAAGTCACAATGCACTGAGATCAGTTTCACTGATAATAAATACATTTATTGTTCTATTAATTAATAACTTACTAAAGCACAATGTTATACATACAGCATCGATAAATTTTCTAACATCTTTATTTATACTTCTCTAAGTAATTGTTTGTTAATATTTTTTAGCAGGCACGAATCTCATGGGCAAATTCACACAGAGTGTCCGGAGAATCGTTCAGGATGTAAAGGATGAAGGAACATCAAGTAAGTTGCTGTAAAATATTATATACATAGTATTTTTAAAAGAATATATAGATGTATATATGTACATATAGATTTGTAAATTATCATTTGTAATTGATTTCTAAGAACTATATAATTTATTTCAATAATTCACTGTATTTTACTGTAGAATAAATCTATTGTGCTAAATCTATTTGTACTAAATTTAGCAAATTATAAAATGTTCTCTCACATGACAATTTATTTAATCACAATTATTTATATTTAATCATGACTATCTAGTCAAAATCAATTCGACTATTACTTAATCCTTTAACAGTGTAACTCAAAGAAGATTTAAAGCTATGAATTTCATTATTATATCTGCTATTTTCATCATATTTTCCTTCCGTTTGTATCTCTCAAAATATCTTTTTTCAAATTATGAACTACTTTATTCTTGAAAAGTATAGAATATACAAAAAAGAATATTATTCCTAAAGGTACCGCTGACCGACCGAGATGAAATTTGGTGAGCATCGTTGAACGAGGCAATAGATCTGAAATATTTTTTTTTTTTTATTTAGTTGTTCACATTCACGATTTGCCCGATTTGGACATTTGGTAGAATTTTTTGGCTGTATCTGAAATATGAAATTTAAACTTCGGGAAATCATACGTTTGGAAGATATAAGCCCCTATATATATATTATATTTAACAGATCTTCCGTTCCATGTTTTAGGCGAAATTACTCATCCTAACTTAATCTAATCTGCCTTACTCATCTCTTATTCGCGTGCACTTTA
The DNA here is from genome assembly GCF_024542735.1 of Bombus huntii. Classification (NCBI taxonomy): domain Eukaryota; kingdom Metazoa; phylum Arthropoda; class Insecta; order Hymenoptera; family Apidae; genus Bombus; species Bombus huntii. The sequence continues at coordinate 25,773,750 of NC_066238.1, forward strand.
TCACGTCTCGTTATAACGGATCTCTGTAAATCGTTGTCTCGATGGAAAAATTAAAAAAAAAAAAAGATTAAAAAAAAATTTTCATTCTATATTTTCGACTTCTTTTTTCGCGTCATACAATCCGGTTGTGTTTGTTCGAGATTAATGATAATGAGCCCAGAGTCGCGGCGACAACCAGTCACCGAAGGGATGAACGCTTTGTCTAACAAAGGTATAGGCTAATAAAGTCTAATAAAGGTATAGGGTAAATAGGCTCTCCTTAAAGAGAAAGTAAGAATTAAGAAGAAATAGTTGTAACGGCACTTGACAGAAGGTCTTTCAAACAAACAAATAGTCTTTGTTCTGACTACGGAAAGGTAGGGAAAATCTATTTTTCTCACAAACGACGCTTCCCACTAGCAACTTCCACTCAAGGGCAGCTAGCACCCTCCTCTAACCACCACAATGGAAATTGACCAATTAGCAGCAATGACAACTTCCCTCACTTTCCGAACGAAGATTTTTCTCCACCAGTCCGACGATTTCGTGCCCTTGCACACACCTCATCGTAGTTTTCCTTTTCAGCGTCACCGTGACGGAGGGACACTCTTTCGCGTACGCTCTCATCAACGAGTTAAGTGACGTCTTTGCGATCCGTGAATATTTCACGTCTTAACATATAGTCCAACTTAGACTGTCTAACTTAGCAGTTAGTTGTCAAATCGGTTGTGTCCATACTTGTGTTAATAAACTCTATCTTCATTGTAACACAACGATGGCTAGTTCCAGTGAAGATTCATCAAGCGCCCATAGCTCTAATCCCAACGCCAACCCGACATCAGAAGAGGGACCAGTGCCGGTTATAACATTGCAAGAGCATATGATTATGGTGCGCGATTTTATTCACACGCTGGCGTGGATACAGAGTGCGAAATCTATAAATCTAATGCTACCACATTTTGACCCCGAAATCGCGGGCGCTGATCCAGCCGCATGGTGCGCAGCTGCTAATCAGCTTATGAAGGACAACCCTCTACAAGACAGCGCGCTAATTTCTGCTTTAAAAAATGCTCTAAAAGGTTCTGCAGCGCATTGGTTTACGCAGATAGTGAATGGCGAAGAGCTTACCTGGCCGACGTTTATGGAACTTTTTACTACGCGTTTTGGTGGTAAAGAAACAGCAACCTCGGCGGTAATGAGTATGTGGCGGATCGGTATCAACAGGACGCCGACAGGTCGAGGCATCAACACGGCGCAACACCTCCCGGGCGATCCGCGGGTACCAACCGCCAACACTAGAGGGCTACGACGACATCGAGTCTGTCTGTCTAACTCGCTAGCGGTCGAATATACGAGCGATTGATATAAATACCGCACCTAGCGATACTCCCTCTACGTCTAAGGCAGGGACTACCAGGCATAGCCTTACTGACGAGACCACCGGTAGTCCCGGGACGAAACGCACTCTCTCTCTCTCTTTCCATCCGTCACATTGGTGACCACCGACAACGAACACGCACCTTTGGAGAAGGAGTCAGGAAAGGAGCCAACCACCGACAACGAACACGCACCTTTGGAGAAGGAGTCAGGAAAGGAGCCAACCACCGACGACGAACACGCCAAGCAGGTGACCGGATACGAGACGACGACCAGGCCAGGAGGTGATGTAGCCATTGCAATAGTTCATGGGCATCACCTCCAGCAGCACGTCAGAGGAGGAGACAACCACCTCATCCCCACGACGATCAACCTTCCATCATCGACGACGAGCCATTCCCTCTAACTTGTATCGCGCTATATAGCTTTGGGGTCACGCTATAGCGCTAGGGGGAGGCTGTGTGGCGGATCGGTATCAACAGGACGCCGACAGGTCGAGGCATCAACGCGGCGCAACACCTCCCGGGCGATCCGCGGGTACCAACCGCCAACACTAGAGGGCTACGACGACAACGAGTCTGTCTAACTCGCTAGCGGTCGAATATACGAGCGATTGATATAAATACCGCACCTAGCGAGACTCCCTCTACGTCTAAGGCAGGGACTACCGGGCATAGCCTTACTTGACGAGTCCACCGGTAGTCCCGGGACGAAGCGCACTCTCTCTCTCTTTCCATCCGTCACAAGTATATCCAGAGAAAAACCATAGAAGGACGAAAACATGGCAGCTTACATCGCTCCTCTCCGCTCCCACGTGCAGGCGAAGTGTGAAAATTTATCTAAAGAAGAATTACTCAACGCTAAGATTCATTGTCAAGTGAGCGCACAAGATCAGCCCATTGAACAAATAGCACTTGAAAAGGATATCGAGACCGAGGACGAATTTCTAAATAATACATCAATTGGTCCCGAAGCCAAACGATACAGGCTACCTGACTCGCGGAATAAGTGCTTTTACTGTGGGAGAGTAAAGACCGAGAAATGGAAATGGAAATGGCGGCGTCTAGAAAGAAGCGAACCAGCTACATCGGCCAGGATGTTGTGCTTCAAGTGTCGTAGGGTAGATCATATCTCGCTTAATTGTCCGTTACTGGGGGAAAAAAACTATGATTCCAATAACGAATATCGAGCCGACACCTGAATGGTGGAGTTTCCTACTGGTAAATTAAGTCACCTGGGTGAGTCGTTCTCATTCCATTTCGATTCTGGAGCCGAATGCTCATTAATTAAAGAGTCTGTAGCCCCGAAATTTTCTGGCAAAAAAGCTACTAATATAGTAGCAATGCGAGGAATAGGAAATACTTGTGTTGAAAGTACATCTCAGATATTGTCCACTGTATGTATTAACGGTTTTGAATTAGAGAAAACTTTTCATGTACTTCTTGATACCTACTTAAGATACGATATCATCATTGGTCGTGAAATTTTAAGTCAAGGTGTTGACGTAAATATTACGCGAAACAGCCTCGTTATTTATAAGTCAAAGACAATTAATGACTGTAGCAAAACCGCGGACGACGAGATCGATATTAACGAGGTCGACACAGATGTAATCGGTAATGATAAAGATCGATTAATTTCTATTCTCAAAAAATTGAAAGATTCGTCCATTGCGGGGTCCTCGCGTATTCGCATAAGTACGGGGGAGTTAGAAATAAGTTTAATAGATTCTAACATTACCGTCCAAAGAAACCCTTATAATCTTAGCGAGGAAGGGTGGAGAATTGTGCGTGAAAGGATAAACGAACTAATTGAAGCTAAAATTATAAGGCCTAGTAGTTCACCATTCGCGAGCCCTATGTTATTCGTGACGAAAGAGGACGGCTCAGATAGATTGTGTGTAGATTTTCGAGAACTAAATAGAAATACGGTCGCGGATCAGTACCATCTCCCTCTTGAAGCGGATCAGATCGCGAGGCTGCAGAAGGCGAGATACTTTATTACCCTAGATATGGCCGGAGGGTCTCACCAAATTCCCATTCATCCTAATTCGATGCAGTATACAGCGTTCGTTACGCTCGACGGACAATATGAGTACATGATGATGCCGTTTGGATTGAAAAATGCATCGTCCGTTTTTCAGAGGGCCATCCTCAATGCCTTAGGCTACCTCGCTTATTCATACGTTGTTGTTTACTTTGATGAAGTCTTAATCATTGCCGACTCGATAGATCAAGCTTTAGAAAGATTGGACACCGTATTAAGTATCCTCGTAAAAGCCGGATTTTCTTTTAGTTTTTTTAAATGCTCTTTTCTAAAGACGTCGTTACACTATTGCGGATATGTAATTGGTAACGGAGAAGTTCGCCCCAGCCTGGGTAAAACACAAGCCTTGAGTTTTTTACCCGCGCCAACGACCGTCGCACAGCTGAAGCAGTTCATAGTTTTAGTCTCTTACTTTCAAGATTTCATCCCTAAATATAAACGGATAATGAAACCCCTGTATGACCTTATTTCGAATAATAAAAACATAACTTGGACGGAAAAGCATGAAAAAATATGGCAAAAAGTAATTTCCGTCCTGACTGGCGCGTCGGCGTTAAGAACATTCGATCCCAAATACCCGATCGAACTACATACTGACGCTAGTTCGAAGGGATATGGGGCCATTTTGATGCACAAAGTTAAAGGTACAAATAGAGTGATAGAATATTGCAGTAAAAGAACTAGCCCTGAGGAATCTATGTATTCCTCGTATGAATTAGAGACGTTGGCGGTTGTAAACGCCGTCAAACATTTTCGGCACTATCTACGTGGACGACAATTTCTTGTCGTCACTGATTGTAGTTCCCTGAAGGAAAGCATTAGTAGAGTATATTTAATTGAAAAGGTTCACAGGTGGTGGGCTTACCTACAAACTTTTACCTTTGACATTATGTTTCGAGAAGGCAAAAAAATGGCCCACGTAGACTTCTTTTCGCGGAACCCCGTAGAATTGGATCATCGTAGGATAAAAAATGTTACAAAAAAACAAACCAATTTTACCGAAATCTCGGAAGGTTGGTAGCGGAATAAACCCTATCTTCCTTATACCACAGCGATAGTTAATTCCAGGATGGAGATTATTTGTTGATCACATGTTAATTGTTATGTTATATGTTATGTTTGTTAATAAATTGTTGTTCGTTAAACATCAAGAGTAGTTCCTTGAATACACTATCAATTTAAACACTATCACTATTCAGGTTATCATAGGTATCAAGTCTTGTAACCTTGATATATGACAAATAATCAATATTTATTTCCTATAAAAAGTCAAAAGTGCTGTATATGTTTTTTTGTATCTGATACCAATAATGCAGGAAGCATTCAGATTAAACAGATTATTCATTTCTAAATCATTGATGTAAGAATTGAATATAACCGCGTCAAAGGTGTCAAGCATCTGTAAGGTGCTGACAATGAAGTCCAGATCGGGTGTGACTGCCAACGCCCTGGCCGCACTGAATGCACTCGTTCCCGTTAGATTTTCCCGTAAAATTTTCACGGAGAAATATTAAAAAATACGGCAATGACAGCAATTATTCGGACGTGTCTCGGAAAAAAGTATAATTGCCGTGCCCCTCATAACTTGGTGCTGGATCATCTGAAATCAAAAAGTTAAAGTTCATTCGTTAGGTAACAGTTTCGCCCAAGTAACGCTAGGAGGGTTTTTCGAAATTTCAATTTTTCACTTTTTTGGAGCACTTTGAAGGGAAAATTAGCCGCAAATTTTCGCAAAATCGGCTAACTCAAAGTGTTCCAAAAAAGTGAAAAATTGAAATTTCGAAAAACCCTCCTAGCGTTACCTGGGCGAAACTGTTACCTACCTGATTTTTTTACTTCAGATGATCCAGCACCAAGTTATGAGCAATTCTACTTTTTTCCGAGACACGTCCGAATAATTGCTGCCATTGCCGTATTTTTTAATATTTCTCCGTGAAAATTTTATACAATATTCTTCGAATATCATACGTTAATGTACCATTGGTTTTAATAAAGAGATTTTAACTGTGTCGTCACAAATAATTCACAAAGACATGCCGTATTTTGTACGAATTAACCTTACCCTCCCGCCCCCCTCCCCCCTTAATTCTTTTGTCCTAAGCCTCTCCAGATTTTCGCCTTCATCTCGATCACGCTTTGTTTTTGGTATGATCCCCGAACCTCGCTTCTCCGTGGACCTTTCACCATTTGCTGACTCTTTGAGATTTGGTTGTCCAGCATTACACGCTCGATTTAGCCTGGCAACCAATACTGACCTTGCACCAGATATTGGTAGATTCATGTGCGCAAGCTTGTTTCTTAATTCTTCCAGCGTTAGATTTTCCTCACTTGAAAATTGTTCCCCTTTACAATTTGCCATCTTAGTCTTTTCAATAATGTCCTTTGAATACACACGATATTATTATCAACGGCTAACGATATTGTCTTTTATCCCACCGCTCACCGATAAAAAACAATAAAAAATTTTAGAATAATAGAATAATAGAAATAATAAAAGAATAATAGAAATAGAACAAAATGGATCATACAAAATATGGACAAAACAAAAAATGTTGTGCATCTATTATTTCTTTATAAAACGAAAGAAACTTCTGGGACAACCTAATAACAGAGAATGAAATTTCAGAAAATGGATTCAGAAAATCGAGTAAATAAGTCATTTAAAATTTTATAGTATTTTATTAACAAAGCTTAACAACCAATAAACAAGTGAAGTTTTATAGCGGTAACAAAGATGTATTACAGGGAAATTAAAATCGTACATTCGATATGTACTGTAGCATAAAATTCTGTTCAAATCAATGGACTAAGATCGTTTTTAAAACTACTTGTACACGTAACTACTCGCTATTTTCCACCAGGAAACACAGAACGCATAAATAGGAAGATGTAAACACTAGTACAACACTATAACATCTAGCATACATTACATTTTAACTAATCTAGCATGATGTCTATTAGTTAGTCGTGTACTAGTGAACACCAGTTCATACATAAAAGCATTTTCTTTAAATGTTATCTATAAGGGCCAGTCCGTTTAAGGAACGCTATTACAAACACACAATTTCCTTGTAACATTTTACTTGCTTATTAACATACGTCACATTCATCGGATATCTAGTTACATGAATTGCAAACTAATAGTTTTACTTACACACATCAACATTATGCGATTCGTCGGCTATTCTCGTTTTTTCTAACTCTACCTTTTTTCAAGAATCTTAACGTCCTTTACAGTATTAAAAGTTTTTTTTTTTTGGAAAAGTAATATATATATATATTAATGTATATATTTAAATGTATATAAATATATATACATTTGTATTAAATGCCATTAATAACTATAATTTTTATTAATAAATATATATATATATACGTATATCAATATATTAGAAATAATATATCAAAATTTGACACGCAAAGATTTAATGCAAAATTGTGTTTAAATGAAAAGATTTTTGACTATTTTTTTATAATAGTTTGTATTCTGTACATTAAAGTTTAACAACGATTAGCAGCATTATAATTTGACGTTAAGATTCTATTTTTTTTAACGAAGCGGTTATTAAAACATCAAAAACTTTAGTTCTCAACACGAAACAGTCAGGACATCGACGTTTTTCTTTAACGAGAAGTAGTATATATATAGTTTGCATTAAACGCATCATTTATGCATATATTGATAATGAACGTTGATTTCCTTAATTCTTTAAACATAATTTGTGTACAGTCAGATATTTCATGTTCATATATTATGATCAGACATAAAGAATTTTAATAGAAATAAAAGCCAGTGTTAAATAAGAACAGACGCGTGTGTGTATAAATTCATCAAGTACATGACATAATTTACAATTGATCAACGTGAGCATTGTACTCTAACTGTACTTCAATAAATTACCATACACATAATAATGGAACTGATAAAAATCTAAACGATATCATACATGATTATGGTATAGCTATACACTATGCATTCCTAAATAATTCCACTTTGCAATTCTACCGTAACGAACATACAAACATCACAACAGCTTATCTCCCTTTTTCATGTTACCACAAGTGATTATATGTATATTATAAATTCTACACGGACTAGCGATTAATGGTATCAATGATCGAAGTTCGAGAAACATTTGTGAATTGCTTGCGACGTTGAAACGTACGCGCTTAATAAACTTCACATATTGATCTGAAAATCTATATTTCGTTAACTATTGACTGCGAAGATTGCACGATATAAATCATAACAGACGACCTATGTGTATAATCTTATATGTATAATGTGTTCTCTCAGTCGATCTAGCCTGGTGATTGAGTTATTAATTTACGTGTAGTCTGTTCATTAAATCGCACATTTTACAATGAAGTACACAATGCTGGCTGTACTAATAATACCTTGACATCTCTTGCTCTACGCTAGTATGTATTCTAATAGTGCGTAAAACGAATTATTTTGTTTAGGGCAACTTATCATAGTTATAATATAATTGTGAGTAAAAATACGAAAACCTATGATCACGTACTAATGATTATGAAATTATAAAATACTAGATCTTCAAATTCTTTACGACTCCTTTTTGTTTTTTGAGATGGACTGTGACTCCACAATTTCGTTCAGAATACGAAAGTATTTAAAGACATTCACACAATCGGATCTAAAACGTGCGAAATAATTCAATTCGCGGCATCGTACATTATATCAGAAAATATCACGAAGATATTAGAATTCTTTTATAGGGACATACGATGATCGTTCAATATTGAACCTTCAGCAACGAATCGTTTGCTTGTAAACGTTTGCATCGTTTCACAGCTTGTACGCTAAACGAATAGTCTCAGTGAAGGTCCTCCTCAAGATTTTCGCTAACTTCCTTATGAAGTTCCTGTCAAAATATATATATTTATATTTATTTTTTTTATCCGTAAAAATTTACGTCTATGTAACTTATCGATATGCACCCAGAAGCTTATCGTAATAAAGCGAATATGTATACATATTCTCTATCCACTTACAGAAATACATCGTTTAGATGCGTACATGAAACGTGTGTCATAGAGCGTACGATTACTGGTTATAGACATACAGATTGGTCGAATTTTCATTGATAGATTCCATAAACATACACTTATCAAGAACGCGAGATAAAGTTTCGAAAATTGAATTCTTACTCAAAGCCATAAATTTCATTTGCCATTCGATTATTGTACACTTATGTATATTGAATCAGTGGATAATGGTCCTTTGATTTCGTAATTGATCTTCATGTACCTTATTGATCTTAAACTTGCCGATGTTATTTTTGGAATAAACTTAGTATTTTTACAATATGACATGTGCTGAACATTTTCAATCATTATGTGCCGATTTGTATAAAAACATGTACATACATAGATTGATGCAAATCTAGTTTCTTTTAGATCGTACAAATTTTATTACTTTACGGCCATATTGCTATTAGAGTAGGAGGGATAAAGATTAAAAAGGTGCTCCTTTGTATATTTATCGTGTTTTATACGTATAGAAATATCGTATCTTTAAAGGTTTAAAGACCTCTCTTAATAGCATTCCATGAGAAACCAAAGCACCATTGAATGTTATATATTTCTATAGGACATTAACACGGTTATTACGTCTACCATGTACACACTCTTAAACACATTAGGTAGATCTCTCGTATCAGACATCCGTATGTGTATGTTCATAGTAATTATACTTATATCATTGATAGTTTTTTTCGCTGGAGTGAGTCCCGGTTTTCGCACACTTCAATAACTTATTTTCAATATCTTTTCCAATAAATAACGAATTTTACTAAATATCTTCATTACTGAAAATAGTTTTAATTACTGAAATTAAAATAGATTTTATTTTATATAGGGTAGTTGGTAACTGGTGGTGCAAACGGAAAGGGGGTGATTCTACGCGAAAAAAGAAGTCGAAAATATAGAATAACAATTTTTCGTTTGAGGCTTTGTTTTCGAGAAAATCGACTTTGAATTTTCGCTTGGTACGCGTGCACTTTATCACGTCTCGTTATAACGGATCTCACTGTAGATCGTTGTCTCGATGGAAAAATTAAAAAAAAGAAAAAAAATAAAAAAAAAATTTTCATTCTATATTTTCGACTTCTTTTTTCGCTTAGAATCACTCCCTTTCCGCTTGTACTACCAGTTACCAACCACCCTGTATACAACAAATAATTTAATTTATATGCATTATGCATAGGTAAAAGTTTCTGTTTTATATAGTCATAAAAAATTTTTACGCACAATTAACGATCAGTCCAGCAAAATAAAACTACGTCAACATTATTACGTACAATACACTATATAAAAATTTTACAGTAACACTCGCAAATATATATGTATACGCCATTGCATAACGTCATATTCGCACTTACGCACACGTATAAACTTTCAAAATCTATTTGGCACTCTCCTAGTTTCATTAAAACAGCGAGCGCACTTGCTATATTCATCAATTCAAAGACATTGCATCGAGTATAGCTTTACTCCTTCGCTACATGTAGTTCCGCTTTATACTATACCTTAAGTTCTCCTTAATATTATGCGATCATTGGTCTAAGAAGGTATTTTGTTTTACATAAAAGATATGAATTATGTCGCGATTATATTATCTCAAGGTAATCGTAGATGCATCTGAATATACATAGAGTAATTATAAATATAATTTAACCAGTCAACGTTTCAGAAACAAAGTTTAATAATGAACTTGTATAGACTATGTAACGTGTACATTTCGTGGTGATTCTTCAGTTAACTTTGGTCTTTATATTAACGTCAAGAATATAATATAGTCAATTAACATTGCATAAATAATGTTCGCGATTTTTTCTAAATTTTGATCTTTAAGTATTCAGGTTCTTTTTTGATTTATAGCGCAAGTAAATATTTGATTATGTGCTAATGTATTTGCAAGAATAACTAAATAATTTAAAGAAAGGGTTAAGTATATATGCTAGATAACGAAATTAGGAAATATTAATGGAAAATAAATTGGAAATTATTAAGCTGCAGCGTAGTTTTTTGTGTCGAAATTTCTTCAAATATTGTACGTTTCTTTATACATATACATAGATCATAGAAGAAGACAAATATCTACGACAAAAGCGCTATTCTAGAAACTCAATAGCTACAGTATGTATGTATTCCTCTTTTACGTAGATTTGCTGAATGCAGACAAATAAATTTCAATCCGTCTTCTTTATAATTTTATACGATATAATCTTGCGCATGATTGATATTTGATATAATTTTTGAAATTTCCATTTCCAATATACCTTAATATTAATATTTGTATAAATTTCATTCGAAGCTTCTCAAGTTTGATTCATTGCAAAATTTCTTGTGCATTTCGGCGAAAAAAAAGTATATTACAATGCAAAATTATCATGAAATTTGTAAAAATTAAAGTACTGTTCGTGTAAGCTCATTATTTAGGGTCGCTTAAATTTTATTTTGTACGTGTTACTTTTGATATCAATAAACTGAAGGCGATCGGTGTGATAGAAAAGAACACCGTTCGAAAAATATTTTATTCCCTGCAAAATTTGATTCGCATAAGTATCGTAAGTTTCATTTTGTTTTCAGATATGAATCAATTTGAAGAGGAATGTGCATTACGAGATCATAAATTACCTTTTCGATATTAATCATCAAGTATGTCATTTGACCGCTTAATCATCATTTTAGTTTCTGTATATGCCTGTACCCAGCATTTCTCTGAACTGATCCGTTATTTTCTTTGTTTGTAACAGGCTTTTGATTGGGATATAAGAATCATTTTAAACATACAAGGGAAGGGATTATGGGTCACTAGGCATCGACATACATTGAAAAGGATCCACGTTTTGATAATAGATCGTCTTGTCGTCTCAATGTCTGTCGTGCATTACATATACGTGCATTTTGATTTCGAGCTGTCAGCCATTGGTTTTTTTCTTACACATTACTTACGTAGTAGATGATTCGTATTTTTGTTTCTTTTACGACTAGATTTTAACGATTTAAACGCTCAGTATAGATTTTTCCAAGGCTGTTATGTGTTCCACTTGAAATGTAAATCAATATCACAATAATGTGTATTAAAATAAATATTCCATTCCGGGAAGTACTTATTTTAAATATTATGCAAACTATGATTATTTATATATATGAAATATTGCAGATGTTCGTCGGAGAGTTTTGATAAATTTAAGTAATTGAAATTTTGATATCAAATTATGATATATTCCGCGAATTTTTCTCGTAAACGGACGTTTACAGAAATTCGTTTGATTATCTAGTTTATAATTTATACATTTAAATCGTAAGTCCGCCATAATTCATTATTAGATTTTTAAATATTAAGATAACGTAGTAAAACTTTTTATAGTTTATATATTCGTATTATATTAGTTTTTGCTATCATTTCATGCACCGTTGCTTATTCTAATAGCGTGATAGATGAATCGATTAATTATATTCCACAATCAATTTAAGCTTTCATAAGCTTTCATGAAGCAAGCGAATGAAAAATAAATAACGTCATAGAATTTATGGTATTTTATTAACTATGTACGCCGAAACTTCTCAGTTTTTCATGTCTATTCATTTTTTTCAATTTATTAAAATTTATTTTTTAATTAAAAATTGAAAAATTTGGTGGAAAGTTAATCTTTTCAGCCGAGTTAATTCATATAACGTTTGTGTCAAGTTATGTTAATACACGAACTCGAATATTTTTCATGAATTATAGCGAATACGATATTTTATTGATTTAACAGTTTTTATAAAAACTATAGTGCATCATATAATTATGTTAGTAGATAAACATATCTTGCTTACATACATACATATGTACTTCGCTACCAAAGGAATATAAGATGAATCGACGTTACGTAGAACAATGGATAATTTTATAATTCCTGAAGATGTAGAGGTTGACTAAAGTGAAATATTTTATTTCAATTTGTTGTAAAAGTACGCACGTGTGTCTGTTTATATCATGTAGGTGCTTTTATATTTATATTGTATATATGTAAATGTGATAATGATGAGATATGTTTATTACGTCAAATTTCTTAAAGAATACATCCTCTTCTTTCTACGTTATTATACAATAACGTAAATGTGTATGATCTATGGTTAGCACTGTTTCACCCAAGATATACAAAGCAGTCATTGCGTTTTAATTGAAGTCGAATGTGAATACAGCACATACATCGTGTAGTTTTTCAACTGATGATGAAAAGAAGTTCGTACAGGATATTATAAGTGAACTGCTTTCTGCACGAAGTAAAGATATTGATAGCAATTTTTCCACTTTCACTAGACGGAAAAATTATGTTTTTATATCAAGTATATGTTTCAAGATAAATAAATTTTAACTCTGTTAGGCATTTTTCTTTTAGGAGTTTAAGAAATATTTTATGTGTATAATGTTACATATCTAAACAATTGATAAATAAAGCATAGATACAACAAAATACAAGGGTATAGAATCATTTGTTTCATAAAATAGAAAAGATTATTCCTGCAGAATTTAAAATTTTACGAAAGTAAAAGACGAGAAGAAATTTGAGAACCATGATAGAAGTGAAAGACAAATCCTTCGTATTGAACTTTTAATGACTTATTCTTTTTCAAATGACTTCCAGTATGAGATTTAAAAAATCGCTATTTAAGTGTTGAATATGCACGAATAAAGCGAAATCAAGTTTGTTAATATCTATCGAGGATACAAAATTACTTGATAAATTAGTGCAAATTAATATCTCGCACTATGATATATCCTCCTATAGTACCGCTAATAATTTTATGGTTGGTACGATATTAAACTTCAATAAACTCTATAGAAAAAATTATAACATAAAATAATGGATACAATAAATTTTTCTCTGTGCAACATCACCATCAACATCATCCTGTGTTACATCGGTTGCGGTTACACCATCGCGTACGACAACGATTATTAATGAGTTAATGATGTTATACCTAAATATCTAGTTCCCACCGTAGTCGAAGCAAAATGTTTCTGTATTACGAAAAAGAGTGTCATCATTCGCAAAGCGATATTTGACGCAGAATAAATATATTCCTCTTACTAAATTGCTACCGTTTGTCCTGTTCGTAGGTAAAGAGAGGTCTCCTTTGTTCAACAAACTCTTATTAAGTTGACAATGCTTAATGACGGCATCGAGTAGCAGAAAGCAGAGTGTTGCATTTTACACTTAATCACTTAAATCATTTTTTTATTTTGATAAGCACATGCACGCGCATACGATATAATTTGCATACAAAGATACACAACACTCGACAACATCTTATAAATCTAACATTTCTCAGGATTTTCTCCATTATGAAGTGCCTTAACAGAAATTTTACACCACGTTTACACAACGTTTACGTATGAAACGTACTGGTGTAATTTTTGTATTTTGTGTTTCAACGTGCAAGCGGCTATTCCGATCGTAATCAGAAACTAAGATGATCAATTTTATTTCTTCCCTATGTTGGAATTAGTTGTTCTTGTAGTACTTGGCGCTCCTGTCGAAATATATCTTTATTTCTTTCTATATTTTGATGAATTTTCACATTAAAGAATCCTTTTGATAATTATCTTATTTTTCAGATCGAAAAGACGAAATTTTAGAATCACAACAAGCAAATAATTTTACATAATTTCGTTTTTCATGAATTATCCTCTTCTCTCTTGAAATACTAATAAGTTATTTTATAATTCTAAAAATTCTTTATTCAATAAAAATGCAACAAAAATTAATTTCTGCATTTGTATTGTTATTTATTGTCGCCAAGTAGCAGATCTCTCGTGATACCATAAAATACCACGAAAAATACTATACTAAAAGCATCATTCCAACATACGGAGAATCTTCAAAGGAATGTTCGTTTAATTATATATTTTTTTATAAAATCTATCTTCTGTTCCTTTTCCCCTCACAACTCAATGTCATATTTCCTTACTTTGCATTCACGCATATTTTCTTCGGGCATTCAATTAACAAACATGATTCCAATTAGCGTACACACAAGGTGATGTATAGTTTCTTGTAAATATGTACCGGCTGAATATCATCAGACGAAACGTGCTATAAACACAGATATGTAGATCTTTATAGAGACCGTAAGTGTGAAATAAAACAGAATTTGCGGTAATTAGCCACCATGAATGGAGAAGTGAAAGTCTTGCTCAGGCTTGTTTCTGGTACACCCCCTTCACCAACGTTCACGCTAAGATCCTTTTTACAAGGTCATACGTGGCGAGCGGTGGAGGGGGTCTGGCCGCTATGCTTGGTCCACCTCGTGACAAACTTCCATATAGTCTGGATTATGCATTATATCCTTTATCATGTCCTTTAAGATCGGATAACGGGGAAAGATTGGATACACTTTTGAGCTATTGTATTCCTCCTGTGGGAGACAGAGCATTAGTATTATTAACATAAGGTAGGTCATGGTCTATGACAAAATAGTGAGTAATTGTAAATTGGTAAATGAAAAAATTAAAGAATTCATGACAAAAACAATTTCTGTACACGTTTATTTTTCTCCATGACAGCGAAAGATTGCTCTAGCATTTTTAATTTCTGTTCAATACAATTTAATTTTTTAAACAAAATATTCATAATTATACAGGGTGGTTGGTAACTGGTGGTACAAGCGGAAAGGGGGTGATTTTACGCGAAAAAAGAAGTCGAAAATATGGAATGAAAAACTTTTTTTAATTTTTTTTTTTTTTTTAATTCTTTCATCGAGACAACGATCAAACAGTGAGATCCGTTAAAACGTACCGCACGCGTACCGAGCGAAAATTCACAGTCGATTTTCTCGAAAACAAAGCCTCAAACGAAAAATTGTTATTCTATATTTTCGACTTCTTTTTTCGCGTAGAATCACCTCCTTTCCGCTTGTACCACCAGTTACCAACCACCCTGTATAATAATATGTACAATATACACAATTCCTGAGTGAGTGCATTTATAATCATATCGCAGAAAAACTATACCTATTTAATTATAACCATAAAGACCTCGTGACGAAGGTTTTTATAGAACTGGTTAATTTTCATTTGATAGTTAAAGTATAGATTATTTTTTATAACATTAATTCCACCCTGTTGTGAGTTTGCGTTATTATCTAAGAAGTAAACAAATTTTACAAGTATTGTTTTTATTATCAACCCTCTTAATTGTATTGGATCTGTCATTTGCTTGGTAAGGAAAAGTTCGATAATTTCAATTTGGAAAGAATTAATGAACATCGTGATTATATTTTTATATCTAGAATAACTATTAGATTATTATCAATGTTATCACATTGAATATTTTATTTTATATTATAAAGTGAAAAGGCAGATAAAGAGGCCCTTTACCACTATGTGATAACTAAATTTATATAAGAAATTTATATAAGAAACCTTTCATATGGTGCATAATATTATAATATTGTGGATGTTTATGCATTAGAATCAGTGTAAATATATTAAAAATTGAACAAGGATAGGTACATGAGGTTGCTAATGACCGTGGAAAGCAACATTAAAACGAGAAAAACAAAAAGTAGAGAAAAACAAAAGTCATGAGTTAGAGGTCAATTCAAATCATGTTGTTGTTTTGCCTCGGAGTATCAAGATCGTTAGAATACACGTAATATAAGAAGAAATAAACTCCGAGCAAAACAATGTCGCCGCTACGTGCAACCGTCGAACGAAGACGAATGTGAATTTTCGGACTCTCCCCCGAGCAGTATAAACAAGCGAACGCGATCGCAAGGAAATGAGTTACAGTCAGCTGTCGATCAGTTATCAACCAGTTATCAACGAATTATCCGCGATCTAATTAACGAGTCATGAGCGATCCTATTTTACGACTTATACACTGTCTTAGCGAATCGGTTAGTACGAGCGTCTTTGTGAATATTGTCTGTATACTAATCTATCATTTTAAATATATTCGACGGTTTCAGCAACGAGTAATCTCGTCCATTAAACCCCACCTCTACAGACGTTTAATTGTATTTGTAAATTATGATATACTTGGATATAAATATACAATTTTTTTATTCTAAAAAGTACGTTCCACATTTTTCTATTTTTCTAGAAGCTTTAGACTAATAAGATGTAGATTAGAATTTGTTTCAAGCAATACGTTACGGAACTGTCTGTCTAAGAAAAGCAACGCGAAAAAATCTTGATCAATCAGTGCCGGGAACTATTATTTCTTTACGAACTTTGTCAGGTTTGAAGTGAGCATTGTGGATAATGATAAATCTATGTGGGCCGCGCAGCGCTAAGTTATTCCTACTTTATTCATCTCGGTCGTACCACTTCTTCTTAAACGAAGTATCGGTATTGTGGGTACGTCATATAAAAATCTCTGACCGGCATTTTTGTATTTATAAGACAACGTGAAGAAACGTTTTTGACTTTGAACAATAGCTCCGTTGACGCAAATAAATTTTCATAATTTTACGAACAGTCATTTCTTTTCTCTGTTGAATAACTTCTTTTATAGTTACTCTGTTTGGATAATGAAGGACGAAGAAATAAAGTGGGATTTACGTATAAGATATGTATATATGTGTATTTGCATGCTAAAAACATAAGGAAGGTTCTCAAGCGAGCATGTTTTCGAACATGTTTTTCAGGAATTATTTACCAACTTATTCAGTTTCGATACATGTAAAAGAAAGAAAAAAAGTCATGTGAAGCAAAGAATAATTTGGTTTACTTAGTTTATAAATACCTTTAAGTCTCGAATGAGATTTCTCAGTCCCGTGTACTTTTTCAATAATCTGTACAGGTCGTTAGTCATTTGAGTGTTCTCTGCTTCAATTTGAGCTGTTGTCATACCTATACATACAAATAAATATGATATATATGATATATATATATATATATATATATATATATATATATATATACATATATACAGAGGAATAAATCGATAGAGAACAAATGTAAAACCTATTACGTTCAATGAAAAACGTATATAACGTATATGCTATTTGATGCAATGCGTAATTGACTTAATCAGTAATTTATTTTAAAGTCATATCGGGCTTTATCTTTTTATGACACGTTTAATATTTTCTATAAGAAGTTGAACCTCAATGTTTTACACATTATATGACATTTCATTCCAGTTATATTTATTTTCTTTCTATTCGCTTTATTCTACAGAATCGACTATAAGATAGATAATTTTTAACACTAAAATTGTCTTAACAATTCATGTTAAATTAATTAACAATTAAAATGACCAATTTGCAATTTTTCATAGTAATTTTTGTAGCACTATATGTATGTATGTTTATGCATTCACAACTGGGGAACTCGTGTGATTTTTTGTAAAATATATAAATAAAAACTTGCATTTTCTTGAATTGTACATAAATTTTTACACACCTTCCATTTTGATCTCTTTGGTGCAAGTTTTGCATTGTAGACGTCGGTAATAGTAGCGTTAATGGCTTTGAAAAGTATGTCGTAATTAACCATAATTTGTAATAGATGTATTTATATTATATAGATAGTAAGAAAAAGCAATATATGTATAGTTACATACGTATAGATCTTAGGTAAGAACAGCGAAGAACTTAATTGTTTTAAAACTGTTATTCATCTATTATACTTTATTAAAATTTTATTTTAAAAACATATATTTAACAACAAAACTAAGTTAGTAAATTATTTTACTATTACCAAATGATCATGTTTGTCTTCAAATTGTAGTGTCAATTCTGATGAAATGGATGTTTGAAATGGTTTCAAGGGGGACACAATTTGACGTGATTAGTTTTTGTAAAAATATGCGTAGTGGACATATGTAGGTCAAGTTTGTTTTTTTAGATGAAATCATATATTTTTCATTACGTTAGCCGATCCAGCTCGTAATTTTGCGTAAAAAAAATAAATCTATCATAACATAGGACTATTAATTTAGCAGATAGTTTAATTTCAATTCGAATTCAATTCATAACTGGAATCACTGCAATAACTTCTCAGATATATTTTATTTATTTTTATTTTTATTTTCGTAATATTCTCTAATAATCGCTACAACTTATTTTCGTGACATTTTTATTGAACTATGTTATGATATATTCAACGATATCATTGAAATCATATACATTCCGTAATTCTTTCGTGATCAGTTATCTCTTTAAAATATTTATAAATCTTTCATATAAGCATTTCGTATGATATTATATATAGATAGTAACATTATAATATAATATTATAAATTAACAATATTATTTTTATTATTAACACGTTGACCGCCACGACACCCGTATTCGGGTGTCGCTTATTTGACTACTTGCGAAGGATCGCCGTAGATATTTGAAAAGATATTCCATAATAATAAATGGTTCATTAATAATTAATTGTAATAATAGTTGAATTGTTATAAAATAAAAATACGAAAATGGTTTATTAAAAAAATTATTTAGAATGTAAAACTTTAAAGCATTCTATACACAGCTGAGGTTGGTCGGGACAATTTGGACAATAAGTTATTGTTTTCTTCAAATTCTTTTGTGCCTTTGTTCGATCCATTCGACGTCTTTTATTTGCATAACATAATTTGCATGCGCGTCTAATGCTTCTTCCGGAGTCATTCTTCCGAAAGGCGATATTATGCTGACTCCGTCGAAGACAAGGATATTTTGTATTTTCAGACAACCCTAATAATTTTGCAACTAATAATTGTCTAAATATTCTAATATTTATATTTTTTCTTGTTGCAATTTTGTAAACCGTCGAAGCGTTTACAACAGAAATTCCCAGAAAGAATCGAATGCCAAGTTTTCTGTACCATTTGATTCCTTTTCTAATTGTGGTGGCATAAGAAACCATTTGGTCGGAATAATCTATACCACACTTTCCTTCGTTATATTCAACAACAGCTAGTGGTTTGAATGTTGCGAACAAATGAAACGAAAGATCATTCTTGAGACTACCACTTGAGCAATTCGCATTATTAAAATATCGATGGGAGCACCTAGCAGGGAACGCAGGGATCGCTGGTACCGACGGAGATTTCTTTGAAAACACGCGTGGCAGTCAACGTGTTAAAATAGATACATTCTCGAAAAGCAAACATATGTATGTTTAGCAATTGTTCTCTAATCTATTGATTTTCAACTTTATATTTAAACACCTTATACATTGGAACAATCCATATTTGGAAAAGTGATCTTCTGTAATAGAATTTCAACTCACTTTCGAGTCTTTCAATGCGTTCTCTTTTGGTATCAGCTTCCTCGGCCAGACGGGCCGAAGTTTTCACACCCTCCCCGCTTTTGTGGGTCTTTTCCATAATGGAACATGCGCGTAGAACAAAGGCAGGCACTGTTTCCTGTTTTTCCTGTTTAGGTATATCCACCAGTGTCCAGTATTGAGTCTCCAACTTGATGACGTCCTAGAAAGATAAAGTCATAGATGCCCTTGTATATTTACAAATATAGATCATTTGACATATTTTTGCGCCAACTTGTTTACTGTGACATTTAAGCATTAACTAGTTAGATAGAAACATATTAGATTTTTTATTTTAAATAAATATTTTAATATCTTAATCTGAATTAACTCCACTAATTTCATTATTACGATATTTAGTAATTAATTAGTAAAATAAAAACATATTGAATTTTCTGTTTTTGAAAAATATTATATCTTGGTTTAAAAACATTTTAATATTTTAAACTCAGTCAAAACTATTTATACATTAATACAAATATTTCTACATCAACCTCTTTATTTTGACGTTTAAAGATTAATTAACCATATATAAATGTATTGCAGAAATTTTGTTTTTGAAGCATATTATACCTTAAATTTAAAAAAATGTTCCAATATTTTCAGTTTGGTGGATCTCCTACTCAACATTTTTTAATAAGAAACTTTTCCATAAAATTAAAAGTTAGTAACCAAAAAATAATTTCAATTCGATGGATTTTACTTACATAAATAGAAATATATATAATATAAAATACATAATCGACAAGAGAAGCCGGGAAGTCTTTGTAAAAGATTGTAAAGAGCAAATAAAATAAGTATGGAACACGTCCAAAAAATATCTAGAAACAAAAAGGATAGGACGAACTAAAGATTCTTAAAGAGGAAAGGGTGAGGGTGATAAAGGAAAAGAAGGAGGAAAAACAAGAAAAAGTGGAAAGAGGATGGAAAAGCAAATTCATGAGCGATTCCTGGGGGACGAAAGAAAGAAAGAAAAGGGAGAAGCAAAGGAATGAGAAACGGGTAAGGGAAACACAGGAGGATAAAGAAAGAAAAGTGGTAGGAAATGAAGAAACACTAAACAAAGACATAGAAGAGGAAGAAGCACGGAAATCTCTGAAATTGACGAAAAAGAATAAAGCAGCAGAACAAGATGAACTTAAAGTTGAATTTTTAGGAAACCTACTCAACAAATGGATGCCAAAATTGAGAGGACTTCTTAATGAAATAGCTAGCGAAAAACTGAGGAGAGATAAGGATTTTTCCAATAATATACATATCAAGTAAGGGACGAGGAAGTAGCTTCCAATTACAGAGGAGTCATCCTCCCGATCGTTGAATATGAGTTAATGACGATTTTAAGTTATCAACAAAGATTTTGGGAGGGAGAATCGGAAGATGACAAGATACTAAAGGAAAGTCAGGCAATCTTTTGATAAAAGAGAAGTATGCTAGATCATACATTTGTCTTAAATGGCCTAATCGATAACAAATTTAAAAAAAAGGCAGAAAACTATATATTGCATTTAAAGATTTTAAGGTCTTCGATTTATCTGAGATAGGGAACTGATATTCAAAATGAATGGAAGTAATCAATAGGTATAAATACTTGGGGCATTGGTTATCAACGGGTAACACGTTGCATTTAAGCATTTAAGGATCACCGTATCGCAGCGAAAGTCTGAAAAACCGCGAATACAGTAGGGAGCTTGGCGAGAAGAACAGAAATTGGAGGCTTGAAAAGAAAGTTGTACTTAATAGATACACCAGTACAGGATTCATGTAAGGAGTGGAAGTACGCAGTTGGAAGAGAAGGAAGAAGAGGAAATAGAAAGGGCACAGAGAAGATGCCTGAAAATAATTCCAGGATCAAATACCAACATTCCAGAATACATATGGAGAATGGAGTCTGACGTTAGGAGAATTAAGGTATAAGTATGTAAAAGGGCAGCGAGTTATATCCTCGAGATATTACAGATAGGAGCAGGCAGATGAGCCACAATTCATCAAATTGCAGACCTCCGCAGAATTGAAAATGAAGCGCCATCAGTATAGAAAAGAGAAGTAATTGATGTAATGGAAGAAGTAGAAACTGAAACAACATAGGAGATGACAAGAAAGCAGGAAAGATTTGAAGAAGAAAAAAGAGAGCTTAAAAGAGGGTTAAAAATAAAGGAACAGGGAAGGATGATTGGAGCAAACCTGACGAGTCAAGCTATTGTGATTGGTGCAAGATAGGAATGGAAATTGAAGAATATCTGGAGGACAAAATGGTGGAAGAGAAACATAAGGAGCGGTAGCCGAGAATAAAATGTGACAATGTGGAAAGAGCAGGGAAAAAGGCGTTTAGGGAAAAAAAATGTAAGGTATACAGAGAATATGGAGCACATACACAGTTGCTTGGGAATCTTAAAGAATTTCTATTAAACTACATAATACTTCTAATAGATAGATAGTACAAAATGCATAATGTCGTATTGAAAAACAAAGTTTCTTGAAAAAATAATCTTTTCTTGAAAATTTATCTACTAAATTCAAGAATTTTGGTTTAATTAAAGAAACATAATATAACTTACATTTATATAGTTTTAATAAAATATCAAAAAATATCATTTGTTTATCTACTGCAAATTGTACTTTTGTTGACATATTGATAGAAAGGAATATTTCTTTGGAAAGTGTAGATAAACACTTTCATTATTATAGTATTGCGTAAATTCTGAGAAAAGAAATACAAGGAAAAGAGTTCAGAATGAATTAGTGTCCAAAGTAATTGGCTGTTACAGAATATCCCGTCGTTTCATCTACGTATATTGACACGTTGCATGAAACGAATAAAAGCAAAGAAAACCATAGCTTCTATTCGGTTCGGAAAGGTTCGGAAAAGTTCGGAAAGAAAGCTATATATATATGTATTGATTCAGACCAACTATTTTATTAGGATTCTTTCCTAATTTCAAACATAGAAATCCTTCGAATGATTCATGTCTTTTTTATCTATAAGAATATTTGTTAAAAGATTTATCGTTTCAAGTATTAGTTAGTTATCTAAATTCAGTAATATTTACTTATTTATAATACTTACTTATAAATTATACTTATCTATAATAAGTATTAACTTATTATAAATAATCAGCCATGTCACTGCGCCACGCCAGAAAAATTACTGAAAATTCTCAACACGAGAATTGATTGTAATTTTAATAAATAAAATAAATAAAAAAAAGTATTATTTGTATTTAAAAATTATTTATCGATGATGTTTTGATGATATTGTCTGTATATACATTTGTAATTGTAGGTATCAAATTATTAGGGCCGAAAGTGAATTTACATAATTAGTTGTTTAATAATTAGTACTGATGACGAATTGATTTTTAAAATATTAATTTTATTGTTGGAAATTGAACCTGAAGCGAACCTATCTACGATCTTAAGCAAAGTGAACTTTACACCTTTCAACTCACTTAACATATACCAGTGTTATTAGCATTCGATTGTAACGTCACTAGACAAAAAGATGTACGGAAGAGAATACGGTCAGTGGATTTCACTGGACAATTGTAGACAAAGATGTGCAACTGTGTTAGGAACGAAATTGCTTTTTGTTCGCTATATTTTCACGTACCTATATTCGTATACTATTCATATTAACGGAACCACGAAAATAATTTATTATCTCTCATAAATGTCTGGATGGCATTCGTGGTATGTACCTGTTATGAAACTAAAGATAATCCTATTAAAATGTAATGCAATCTAGATTACTAGACTTTAATAATACACTGGAAAAGTTTACTTACATTTTCTTTCATAGAAATCCTGTTTAGTCTAGTATTAATGAATAAAATCAATATTATCTAATATATGCCATTTAATAAAATTAATATTTTTTATTTAAATATTAACACTACAACGATTCACTTCATGTCAAAAATTGATAAAATATGGTTTTTATAATATAAATGAATATAGAAGTATCGTTAATGTTAATTATACTGATATTTGAAATCTATTAAGTAATGTTTCACGTTGAAGAGTATGTTATAAATTACGTAGAATTCATGAATACGTTAGATAACTTTGAATACTAATTTATTAATCTTTAAGAATACAATATTATAATTACCTTAATCATTAGTTTTAACAGGTTGTAACGTTGAAATACGTTACGAACTTGCTTGCTATCAGTATATTTGCACATGAGTTCAACAAGGGCACGTTTAGCGATCTCGTAGCTTCCGTCGAGGCGTATCCTTACGATTCTTAATCTTTCGTTTGTTTCAATCACCTCTTCTTTAGTTTGTCCACCTACATTAACAAATATAACAGAATATTTTTGTACATTACGTACATTCTATATATTCTTAAATCTTCAAGTTTCCTATAAATGCATAAACATCCACAGTTTACTAATAAGTAAGTATAAGTACCAGAAGTAATTCTACCAGTGTGAATGAGGTTCCTTAATTTTAAAATGTTTTAGTAGGCTAGTTTAATTTAACATAATTTTGCAGATATTTTTTAATGTATTCTTATTATGTAAAATATAGGATGCAAAATAAGATCAGGTTCTAAAAATTATATAACCTAATCCAAACTACTGAGTATTTCTTATAAATCGATTATGAATGTTTATGCAAATTCATATTCTTATAAATATAATTAAATAAGTGGAGTCTAACTAGAAATCTGTATCGTTTATTAGATATTATTACGGTATTGTATTTCAAATATCTTTCCATATATAAACACTCGCAGTCTATTTATCACTTATGATTCAATGACACCTTTTTTGAGGTTATACATTCCAATATATGCATGTTTTATCGAAGGAATAAGCAAGACATTAAGCCTTGCACTTTTTGAACTGTTGTCAAATATTCTTTTTCATTAATTATTAATAATAAAAACATCTTACTCTGATTTTTTGAGAAGCCATAATCATCATCAGAACTACAATCAGCATTCTTAAGAACAATATTTATCATTTTGTGAGTTAATAATTTGCCCAAGTGCTATTTTAAATTTGGAAATTAATAATATTCTATAATTTTGTAATGAATAATAATTCTAAAAGTGATGATTAAACAAATATGAATATATGTTTCATTTTCGCTAAATATGACTAGTTTACAAAAGTGTAAACTATTAATTTTAATATTTATTAAACAATGTATGTATGACATACATATATCTATGAGGACATACATACAATAAATAAAGCTTAAATATACAATAACACTAGTACTAGTTTAATTAAATTTCATTGATATTTACTTCCACACCTGTCCATTTATTTTTGGCCATGACTCTATATATTTGATTAATTAAAAATGTAGTAAGGGGAAATCTTATAACCTTTACTATTTCTAATTAACAATATTTTTTTATCATATATACAATTTTTCAATTATTACTATTCATAATTTCACCTTCATACACATTAGATCTTTTGACAAAAATCTATACGTTTAATGAATTACAAATGTAGTAAAGGAGATCTAAACAAATTTTACTATTTTTAATTAACAATATCTTATTGGTATACATAGATATATCTGATTTTGTTTTCTTAGAAAATATTATTCTATCACATACGTATTCTAGAAAAGTAAACAAATCGTAGGTTTGACTTTAATGAAGTTGTTCCGTAAAAAACAATATAAATAGCACTTCCGACGCGTCGTTATACCAACTGTGGACGTAAAAGTTTCTACTTTAATTCATTCTATTCATGATCTAATAACCGACCATTTGGCACATGGCCAATACCTTATATCTAGCAGTTGGTATGAACATCTTTATCTCAATTCTCCGGCATTACTATACCGCAAACAAGTACAAGTTTTAGGAAATCGACATTTAAGATCGTGTAACTTTCCCTCGGAGTTTAAATTGTCTGGATATTAAAATTATTTGTTACTGCTGGAAGGTTACTTATTTTTGGAAAATGTTAAGGCATTACGCAGAATTAAATTTCAATTAATTTCAGAGATACGTAACGAACCATCGTATCGATACGAGATACGTATCGATATAGTGCGTATAAATGGAAATTTTCGTATAATAACGTAAGAACATCAAGAAAAGAAAAGTTAAAAGTAGTACATGTATTTAAAATTAATGTGAAATAATATATATGTCGGAGATGAAAGGACATCGAAGCTTCCCCTTTGGAACTTTGGGACAATCCCCTAACACCGTAATCTAGATTCTATCATAGGCGTAATTAAACAATTGTCGTCTTTCGATCCGATTGTATTTGTTCGAGATTTGTGATAGTGAACTTGGGCTCGAGGCGACAGCCAGTCGCCGAACGTAGCCGCGGTCACGGGATGAACGCTTTGTCTAACAAAGGTACGGAGTAATTCTATAGCTCTCCTTAAAAGAAATATTTGTAGCGGCACGCGACAGTAAACATTCCAACGGTTTCTGTCCCGTGGCTCGCCACACGCAGATCCTATTCTTCGGGTATGATGTGTTGAGGTTATTCGGTGTGTAAACAGAGAAAACACGTGGATAAATTGTAAGGTAGAAAAATATATTTAAATAGAAGTGAATAAGTAAAATACAATTTGAGCTGGTCCAGATCCGCACGCTAGCTGTGTTACCTAATAACTGAAAAACCCCGAAGCCAACGTCGCCTGTCTACTGTTTATGGCCTGACATCGTCGCAGTCTTTTGTCTACGCGCTGTCGATGGCTTCAGTGCTTGAGAAAACTAAAAAGGACCAGATGTAGAGTTTTCTTAGAAGTGGTAACCACTTCAACATGATGGTTACCAGATGCCGACGCGTCTCTACAGTACGTGATCAGCTAGCCCGAGGGCCCTTATAAATATTAAGATTTAGTTATCTAAAGTCCTTCGAACAGACAAACAGTCTTTGTCCCAACTACGGGAAGATAGGGGAGACATATTTTTCAACGAACGGCGTCTCCCACTAGCAACTTTCCCTCGAGGGCGGCTAGCATCTTTTTCTAACCATCGATATGGAGATTGACCAATTAGCAGCAACGCCAATTTCCCTCGCCTAGCCTCGAACGAAGGCTATCCTCGACGAATCCGATGATCTCGTGTCATTAGACACATCCCATCATAGTTTTCCTCCGCAGCATCATCGCGACGGAAAGTCATTCTCTCGTGAGGTCGTATTAGTGAGTTACTTAGTGTCTGTACGCTCGGTGGATATTCCACGTTTTAACAAAGAGCCCGACTTAGATATTGTGAGCATGTTCATCTATCATCCCGTTGACCGCGGATTCGTTATTGAACCTAGGATCATTGTCATTAGTTTCTCGAGCATCTAATTACCACGGTTACTTGTCCAATTTTATAATAATCGTATTTGCACTAGTCAATGTCTTCTCTATTGCATAACGACAACGTGTAATCCGAACGAAGATTCGTTTCACGCTCCTAACTCTAATTCTAATGTAAACCCGACATATACATAGAACGGTAATACACAATAACTGCCTTAATCCTTTGACAATGCAGTAAAATGACAAGGAGTTCAGGAATAATGTAAGAATGATCGGTACTCTACGTTTGTTCTTCTCGCACGCCAATCGAAGACTGTCTTCCGTTTTTTTGTTGACATTCGCACTCACGTACATACATACACACACTCACACCCATTCAGGAATCAATCATCGGTCGCATCTCAGCATCGATATCGGTACCTCAAAGATACTTTATATTTTTGCCGTAGTTATATTCCATTCTTAAACTCGGTATTTTCTAACACATTTTCGTCCTCGAATGCTACGCATCGCTGTCACTATTTCAATTAAACGATTTCATATGATCTTCGGCCGTGGTGATTACCGAAAGTCCTTCACAATCACTCACATGAACTATCTCATACAGATCACTACGTTTAACTCTATTTATCCTATATGTCTTAAACATTTCTGTTTCAATTTGAGCTTCGGTCCAAACTGTATTCGTTCGGTAAACACTAGGTCACTTCTTTTGTATTTCCTCACTATCAAACATTTCCGATTGTACGTTTTCTTATTGTCTTCCTGCATTTTTAATAGATTTTGCTTTGCCATTACTCTCAGTTTGTCACGATTTTCCTGAAACTCTTGGATCGTCTCTTGCTCAATGTGCGTAATAATTTCCTGATCTCGTTTTTATCGCATCCGCGTACAGAAGATAACCTCGGAGAACTCCGTCATACCTATACCGCGTTAGTAAATACTATTGCCACATCGTTGGATCTCAGTTCTGCCCGAGCAGCCGAGCTAAACGGGCGTGTAAAACAGTGCTTCAGAGAAAGTGCGGCAAGTGGGGAAGAGAAATTTAAGAACGGTTACGCCTATAGCCAAACGGTGGAAACCCGTGTCTTCTATTAAGAAGACTAGCAAACCTACCATGGAGAATATTGTACCAATAAAAATTATTAACAAACAAGATCAATACTACATATACAAAACAACAGATACATCAAAAACAAGTCAACCAACAAACCAAGGACAGGACTGCTCAGCCATAATTGAAGTTGACATGGAAATCAATAAAGTAACAACTCAACAGGACGAAAGCTGGAAGGTAGCCAGCTATAACAAAAAAAGAAAGATAACAGGTAATCTAGATACGGAAAAGCAGCGATGGCTGCAAGAATTACCGCTAAGAAACTCCTTCAGCTCGCTAACAGAAGAATTAGACGACGACCCAACAAGCAATACCACAACTCAACCAACACACATTACAAAACCTTCACCAATATTTGTTGAGGCGCAAATAATAGATCCGCTTATTGATCAACTTAACAATATTGTTGGAAAGGATAATTACACAATAAAACAAACAAAATTAGAACAGGTAAAAATCCAAACAAACACACCAGAAAATTATAGGAAAGTTATAAAAGAATTAAGGGGAAAAAATGCTATATACCACACGTACCAGCTCAAAACGGAAAGGAGCTACAAAGTAGTTAGAAGAGGACTGCATCCAAAAATTAACACAAAAAAACTAAGTGACGAATTAGCAAATATTGGCCACCAAACAAGAACTATAAACAATATTACAAGGTACGATACGAAGCAACCACTACCGCTATTCTTAATAGAATTAGAACCTAAAAATAACAACAAGGAAATTTTCGATATTAAAAAAATTTTAAACACATTAATTACAGTCGAGCCATCCAAGCACAAAAAAGACATACCACAATGCATGAGGTGTCAACAATATGGACACACTAAAAATTACTGCAACAGGAACTCGGTCAAATTGTGTGTCAAATGCGCAGGGAAGCACCTTACAGTGAACTGCTCACACACGGGAAAAATAAATGATGTAAAATGTTACAATTGCGGTGGAAATCACCCAGCTAGTTACAAAGGCTGTTTAGTAAGAAAACAACTTCAAGGTAAACTTTTTCCGCCGCTTCGTAACAGGATATACACTAACTCTCACACACATTAGGATAGCACAGTAACTGAAACATCAACAAACATACAGCATGTAATGAACACCAACCATAATAATACCAATAACTTTGGTAGTCGAAGCTACGCGCAAGTAGCCAAATAGTCAACACCCTTAGATAATCAAATCCAGAACAATAACATCGACGACGCTACAGAAATCAAAGAACTGATAAAGCTATCCATTAAAAACACGGAAATGTTAGCAAAAATGATAAGTGAACAAAACGCAATCCTTAAACAGCAAACGCAACAAATCACACTCATGCTACAGCTACTCATAAACACGCTAAGCAAAAAATAAAAATGGACACGCTTAAAATAGCAGCCGGGAACTCTAACAGCCTACAACAAAGGGCCTTAGAAACTAAAACATTCCTGTACAACAATAATATCGATATACTACTTGTTTCAGAAACACACTTCACTATAAAAAACTATTTAAAAATACCGTACAACACCATATATGATACCGAGCATCCCTCAGGAAAAGCACACGGAGGGACCGCAGTAATAATAAGAAACGATATTAAACATCATTTATACAGTCAAGTTTGTAAGGAATATATCCAAGCAACCACCGTTACAGTACAAACTAGCAGCAACTATTTACAGTTATCAGCAATATATGTACCACCGCGATACAAAATTACATCGCAAATGTGGGAAGAGTACTTTCAACATTTAGGTGACAAGTATATTGCAGCGGGAGACTATAATTGGAAACACACACTATGGGGATCAAGAATCACTACACCTCGAGGTAGAACCTTGGAAAAATACATTAGAAACAATAACCTCAATATATTATCCACAGGAAGACCGACATACTGGCCGACAGACCTGAGCAAAATACCTGACCTACTTGATTTTGCAGTTACAAAGGGACTAAATGCAAATAAACTATATATAGCACCCAGTCTTGAGCTTAGCTCCGATCATACACCCATAATTATTACATACAGAAACAAACCAATACTTTATAACAATTCAGAGACACTATGCAATAATACCACCAAATTGCAAACATTTAAAGAAATAATTGAGAACAAAATCAATTGTAACATCCCATTGAAAACACCTGAACACACCGAACAAGCAGTAACAACACTTACTGAAACTATCCAAGAAGCAGCATGGGCAACCACTATACCTGAACCAACCAATAGACAAACAAAAATAATTCCGCCAGACATCCTCGAAATAATTAGAGAAAAAAGAAAAGCAAAAGCAAAATGGCAAAAACATAGATCAAAAGAAAATAAAAAACACCTAAATAAACTTGGAAAGGAAATTAAAAACAAAATAAAAGAACACAATAACAATGAGTTCACAAAATTCATAGAGTCACTATCTGCGCACGAGAACTCCAACTACTCCCTATGGAAAGCCACAAAGAAAATAAAGAAGCCAATAAAACTAGTCCCAGCAATCAGAAAAGCAGATAACACATGGGTAAGAAGCAACGAAGAACAAGCTGAAGAATTTTCCAACCATCTAAGCAACATATTTACACCACATATAATCAATAATAGCAACCACAATTGTCATACCGATGAGGATGCGTTAACCACTAGTACCTCAACTGACAAACACTATATCATACATAAAACAACAGCACAAGAAATTAGAAACATAATCGAGAAAACAAAAAATAATAAAGCACCAGGGATAGACCTAATCAATGGTAAAATTTTAAAAAATTCAAAGCGATCCAAAAGCGATACGACTAATCACAATAATTTACAACGCAATATTAAGAATCCAATACTATCCTAAACTATGGAAACTAGCACAGATCATAATGTTACCTAAACCAGGCAAAGACCCACACCAAACAACATCTTATAGACCAATATCACTACTTTCCGTGTTTTCCAAAATACTAGAAAAAATAATTTACGCCCGCTTAAAACCAATAATAGAGAAGGAAAAAATTAATACCAGATCACCAATTTGGATTCATAAACAAACACTCCACGATAGAGCAAATGCACAAACTTACAAATGAAATAATTCTAGCATTAGAAAACAAACAATACTGCACAGCCCTCTTTATGGACATCGAGAAAGCATTTGACAAAATAAACCACGAAAGTCTACTTCAATTAATCGAAAAACAATTTCCGGAGCAGATATACCATTTAATTAAATCCTACTTAAGCAGCAGAACCTTCGTAGTAAAAATTAAAGACACATACTCTGAAGTTAAAGACATCAAGGCAGGGGTTCCGCAAGGTAGCGTCTTAGGACCAATTCTATACACACTTTACACGGCCAACATACCAACAACTTCTAATAGCAAGATACTGACATTCGCGGACGACACAGCGGTACTAGTCAGGCACACTGACCCTGCAACAGCAGTCACATCACTACAAGAACATATCACAAAAATAGAAAAGTGGCTTCAAGTTAAACAAATTAACCCCAATTAAGCAGGTAAGGTATTAAATTTTTGTTTTGCATTTTTTTTATTTTTTTAATTGAATGCATAATATTTTAAGAATATTGTGTCAAAATTTCCAGTCGATTGGAGCAAAATTGACACATGTCGGATTTTATTACCTACCCGACCCGAGCGCCCTATTGTTACCTGACAGACGTCTTTCTCTCTATATAATACCTAATTTTACCCCCCCAGATCTATTTATAGAAATTTCGACTTAAGTACAAACCTCCTTAGAGTATGTATGTATGTATGTATGATGTAGAGTATGAAATTTAGTGTAGGAGTATTCTATCGAGCAGACGTACAGGTGCGTTTTGGCTCCGTTTTCATTAAGTTTTGTGTTAAATTATTACTAAAATGCCTAAAAAAAATTAGAAGATCTGATAGACAAACAACTGGTTCGAGATTGTACCTCCTGGCATTGATGATTCAGTGTGAGGTAAGATTTCCGTGAGATTGGTTTGTTTTTTTGTAACATTTTTTATCCTACGATGATCCAATTCTACGGGGTTTCGCGAAAAGAAGTCTACGTGGGCCATTTTTTTGCCTTCTCGAAACACAATGTCAAAGGTAAAAGTTTGCAGGTAAGCCCACCACCTGTGAACCTTTTCAATTAAATATACTCTACTAATGCTTTCCTTCAAGGAACTACAATCAGTGACGACAAGAAATTGTCGTCCACGTAGATAGTGCCGAAAATGTTTGACGGCGTTTACAACCGCCAACGTCTCTAATTCATACGAGGAATACATAGATTCCTCAGGACTAGTTCTTTTACTGTAATATTCTATCACTCTATTTGTACCTTTAACTTTGTGCATCAAAATGGCCCCATATCCCTTCGAACTAGCGTCAGTATGTAGTTCGATCGGGTATTTGGGATCGAATGTTATTAACACCGACGCGCCAGTCAGGACGGAAATTACTTTTTGCCATATTTTTTCATGCTTTTCCGTCCAAGTTATGTTTTTATTATTCGAAATAAGGTCATACAGGGGTTTCATTATCCGTTTATATTTAGGGATGAAATCTTGAAAGTAAGAGACTAAAACTATGAACTGCTTCAGCTGTGCGACGGTCGTTGGCGCGGGTAAAAAACTCAAGGCTTGTGTTTTACCCAGGCTGGGACGAACTTCTCCGTTACCAATTACATATCCGCAATAGTGTAACGACGTCTTTAGAAAAGAGCATTTAAAAAAACTAAAAGAAAATCCGGCTTTTACGAGGATACTTAATACGGTGTCCAATCTTTCTAAAGCTTGATCTATCGAGTCGGCAATGATTAAGACTTCATCAAAGTAAACAACAACGTATGAATAAGCGAGGTAGCCTAAGGCATTGAGGATGGCCCTCTGAAAAACGGACGATGCATTTTTCAATCCAAACGGCATCATCATGTACTCATATTGTCCGTCGAGCGTAACGAACGCTGTATACTGCATCGAATTAGGATGAATGGGAATTTGGTGAGACCCTCCGGCCATATCTAGGGTAATAAAGTATCTCGCCTTCTGCAGCCTCGCGATCTGATCCGCTTCAAGAGGGAGATGGTACTGATCCGCGACCGTATTTCTATTTAGTTCTCGAAAATCTACACACAATCTATCTGAGCCGTCCTCTTTCGTCACGAATAACATAGGGCTCGCGAATGGTGAACTACTAGGCCTTATAATTTTAGCTTCAATTAGTTCGTTTATCCTTTCACGCACAATTCTCCACCCTTCCTCGCTAAGATTATAAGGGTTTCTTTGGACGGTAATGTTAGAATCTATTAAACTTATTTCTAACTCCCCCGTACTTATGCGACTACGCGAGGACCCCGCAATGGACGAATCTTTCAATTTTTTGAGAATAGAAATTAATCGATCTTTATCATTACCGATTACATCTGTGTCGACCTCGTTAATATCGATCTCGTCGTCCGCGGTTTTGCTACAGTCATTAATTGTCTTTGACTTATAAATAACGAGGCTGTTTCGCGTAATATTTACGTCAACACCTTGACTTAAAATTTCACGACCAATGATGATATCGTATCTTAAGTAGGTATCAAGAAGTACATGAAAAGTTTTCTCTAATTCAAAACCGTTAATACATACAGTGGACAATATCTGAGATGTACTTTCAACACAAGTATTTCCTATTCCTCGCATTGCTACTATATTAGTAGCTTTTTTGCCAGAAAATTTCGGGGCTACAGACTCTTTAATTAATGAGCATTCGGCTCCAGAATCGAAATGGAATGAGAACGACTCACCCAGGTGACTTAATTTACCAGTAGGAAACTCCATCACGCTCGAGTCGGCTCGATGTTCGTTATTGGAATCATAGCTTTTTCCCGCAGTAACGGACAATTAAGCGAGATATGACCTACCCTACGACACTTGAAGCACAACACCCTGGCCGATGTTGCTGGTTCGCTTCTTTCTAGGCGTCGCCATTTCCATTTCCATTTCTCGGTCTTTACCCTCCCACAGTAAAGGCACCTATTCCGCGAGTCAGGTAGCCTATATCATTTGGCTTCGGGACCAATTGATGTATTATTTAGAAATTCGTCCTCGGTCTCGATATCCTTTTCAAGTGCTATTCGTTCAGTGGGCTGATCTTGTGCGCTCACTTGACAATGAATCATAGCGTTAAGTATTTCTTCTTTAGTTAAATTTTCACACTTCGCCTGCACGAGGGAGCGAAGACGAGCGATGTAAGCTGCCATGTTTTCGTCCTTCTGTGGTTTTTCTCTGGATATTGTCATTAGCGCCTAGGTTGCTGTTTCTTTACCACCAAAACGCGTAGTAAAAAGTTCCATAAACGTCGGCCAGGTATGCTCTTCGCCATTCACTATCTGCGTAAACCAATACGCTGCAGAACCCTTTAGAGCATTTTTTAAAGCAGAAATTAACGCGCTGTCTTGTAGAGGGTTGTCCTTCATAAACTGATTAACAGCTGCGCACCATGCGGCTGGATCGGCGCCCGTGATTTCGGGGTGAAAACGTGGTAGCACTAGATTTATAAGTTCCGCACTCGGTTTCCGAGTTAAATGGCGCGTGATTATCATATGCTCTCGCATTGTTATAACCGGCACTGGTCTCTCTTCTGATGTCGGGTTGGCGTTGGGATTAGAGCTATGGGCGCTTGATGAATCTTCACTGGAACTAGCCATCGTTGTGTTACAATGAAGATAGAGTTTATTAACACAAGTATGGACACAACCGATTTGACAACTAACTGCTAAGTTAGACAGTCTAAGTTGGACTATATGTTAAGACGTGAAATATTCACGGATCGCAAAGACGTCACTTAACTCGTTGATGAGAGCGTACGCGAAAGAGTGTCCCTCCGTCACTGTGACACTGAAGAGGAAAACTACGATGGGGTGTGTGCAAGGGCACGAAATCGTCGGATTGGTGGAGAAAAATCTTCGTTCGGAAAGTGAGGGAAGTTGTCATTGCTGCTAATTGGTCAATTTCCATTGTGGTGGTTAGAGGAGGGTGCTAGCTGCCCTTGAGTGAAAGTTGCTAGTGGGAAGCGTCGTTTGTGAGAAAAATAGATTTTCCCTACCTTCCCGTAGTCAGAACAAAGACTATTTGTTTGTTTGAAAGACCTTCTGTCAAGTGCCGTTACAACTATTTCTTCTTAATTCTTACTTTCTCTTTAAGGAGAGCCTATTTACCCTATACCTTTATTAGACTTTATTAGCCTATACCTTTGTTAGACAAAGCGTTCATCCCTTCGGTGACTGGTTGTCGCCGCGACTCTGGGCTCATTATCATTAATCTCGAACAAACACAACCGGATTGTATGACGCGAAAAAAGAATTCGAAAATATAGAATGAAAATTTTTTTTTAATCTTTTTTTTTTTTAATTTTTCCATCGAGACAACGATCTACAGTGAGATCCGTTATAACGAGACGTGATAAAGTGCACGCGAATAAGAGATGAGTAAGGCAGATTAGATTAAGTTAGGATGAGTAATTTCGCCTAAAACATCGAACGGAAGATCTGTTAAATATAATATATATATAGGGGCTTATATCTTCCAAACGTATGATTTCCCGAAGTTTAAATTTCATATTTCAGATACAGCCAAAAAATTCTACCAAATGTCCAAATCGGGCAAATTGTGAATGTGAACAACTAAATAAAAAAAAAAAAAAAATATTTCATATCTATTGCCTCGTCCAACGATGCTCACCAAATTTCATCTCGGTCGGTCAGCGGTACCTTTAGGAATAATATTCTTTTTTGTATATTCTATACTTTTCAAGAATAAAGTAGTTCATAATTTGAAAAAAGATATTTTGAGAGATACAAACGGAAGGAAAATATGATGAAAATAGCAGATATAATAATGAAATTCATAGCTTTAAATCTTCTTTGAGTTACACTGTTAAAGGATTAAGTAATAGTCGAATTGATTTTGACTAGATAGTCATGATTAAATATAAATAATTGTGATTAAATAAATTGTCATGTGAGAGAACATTTTATAATTTGCTAAATTTAGTACAAATAGATTTAGCACAATAGATTTATTCTACAGTAAAATACAGTGAATTATTGAAATAAATTATATAGTTCTTAGAAATCAATTACAAATGATAATTTACAAATCTATATGTACATATATACATCTATATATTCTTTTAAAAATACTATGTATATAATATTTTACAGCAACTTACTTGATGTTCCTTCATCCTTTACATCCTGAACGATTCTCCGGACACTCTGTGTGAATTTGCCCATGAGATTCGTGCCTGCTAAAAAATATTAACAAACAATTACTTAGAGAAGTATAAATAAAGATGTTAGAAAATTTATCGATGCTGTATGTATAACATTGTGCTTTAGTAAGTTATTAATTAATAGAACAATAAATGTATTTATTATCAGTGAAACTGATCTCAGTGCATTGTGACTTCTTTATAATATTTATGAATATGAGTACCATTAATGAGTGATGAAGGAAGAATTTCTTTTATAGAATAAAAGAGATTTGATCTTGGAAGGATTAAAAGAAAGATGAGGTATATCTATTAATTATTAATTTATTAATTATTAATTTTTAAATATCAACCTATATGGTTGTTACATTCATTTTGATTCTATATATTAGAGTTGGTTTTTATATCAGTGTTAGCATTAGAAAGACAAATGGTTTATTTTTTGCTTATTGCGCTATTTGCATATTGCATATTCAGAAGGTAAACGTTTTCGTCAGAAGCAAAAATGTGTGTCGATGTATGTTTATGTTGGATGCCATAAAATGCGATAGGACAAGAGAGTGAATAAAGCTTCTTAGTTATACAATAGAGAAGGATCGCCAAGGTGGACCCTTAAAGGCAATTAAAGCTCTCCCGGCAGGTAATCTATTGTCTGTAGGACAATATTTAAGGGGGGGCTAAGGTTAATTAGTACACAAATAAGGCATGTTTTTGTGAATTATTTATGACGACACAGTTAAAATCTCTTTATTAAAACCAATAGTACATTAAAGTATGGCATTCGAAGAATATTGTATAAAATTTTCACGGAGAAATATTACAAAATACGGCAATGGCAGCAATTATTCGGACGTGTCTCGGAAAAAAGGTAGAATTGCGGTGACCCTGATAACTTGGTGCTGGATCATCTGAAATCAAAAAGTTAAAGTTCATTCGTTAGGTAACAGTTTGCCCCAGGTAACGGTGCGAGGATTTTTCGAAATTTCAATTTTTCACTTTTTTGGAACACTTTGAAGGGAAAAACGCGATTTTGTGCGAAAATTTGCGGCTATTTTGTTATTGTAAAATACAAATAATTAACAAATTTGAAAACCTCTCCAACGTTATCTCGTAAATTATGTACAGAAATAGTGTTCAAAATTTCGAAAGGATCGGTGCAGTAGTTATAAAGTTATGAGGGGCGCCGACTTTGAAAACGTGAGTTGTGGGGAAAACGCTTTAAAGTTTTGAACACTAAAAAGTCTGGTATAAAACGTTCATAAGCGAATTTTATCGGCTTACCTCACACTGAATCATCAATGCCAGGTCCATAAAGGATGTTGCTATCATCCATGATAGCTCTTCGGCTGTTGCTGCTTTTTCTTCTTTTATAGCAGATTAAAAAAATCGATTCGCTACTTCTCTTACAGTCGAGCACATTTCTTTCACGTAATCATTGTACGTCGGTTTTGATAAAAACCTACTAGACAAATCCATCAAGCCGCAGAACTTTTCACAGCCAACTAATCCAAGGCCTAATATCCTCATCACGAAAACAAACCGATAATTAACATCGAAAGTACCAGAGTTTATTCTTGCACTAGACGGAACATTTGTAATCTGTTTACAGCATTCGCACGACACTTTGATGTTAAATCCAAGGCCTTCTTTCTTAGTCGAATGAAAATTTACTTTTCCATCACATTTCACACACTTCACCTATAATGGTCTTCAAGATCCTTCGTAACTTGATCTTCAACGGTCACTTTTATTTTTTTAGCTGACGCGCTACTTGTTGAAATGCCTTCGTTTTTACGTTTATGCGGAGGTACAATTTTTCTAGGTCGATATAATCTCGAACCAGTTGTATGTCTATCAGATCTTCTAATTTTTTTTAGGCATTTTAGTAATAATTTAACACAAAACTTAATGAAAATGGAATATTTACTCCGGCACTAAATTTTATACTCTACACTGACAAAATATACAGTACAGGTATAAGGAGGTTTGTACTTAAGTCGTTAAATACTATAAGTAGATCTGGGGGGTAAGATTAGGTATTATATAGAGAGAAGAACGTCTGCCGGGTAGCAATAGCACGCTCGGGTCGGGTAGGTAATAAAATCCGACATGTATACAAATACTCGTAACTTCGTCAATTTTACTCCAATCGATTTGAAATTTTGACACAATATTCTTAAGATATTATGCATTCAATTAAAAAAATAAAAAAAATGCAAAAAAAAATTTTAAACCTTACCCCCCCCCCATAATTAAAAGCTTTTTCTTGAAGTTCATCTATTTTATTTTTATCTTAAATATATGTGAAAATTAAGTTTTTGCAAAAATAAAAATGGAATAATGATAACCAACATGGAGGAAATAGAAGGCTGTAATAAGATCATAGGATGTATACTGCTGATTATTATAGGTACTAGAACACCTAGTTATATTTATTCAAAACTCTAGCAAATTTTACTTCATTTACTATTTTACAGATTTAACAGTGTTATGGAAGTAACAGATTTAGAATATTATAATTGGGAAATAAAAATAACGAAAAATATTCTACCCATGCTAAACATTAATAGATATTCGAATACGCAATTTGAAATGATATATTTTATAAGATACAAAAGTTAATACACATATTCCAACGTACAAATTCATTTACAATCTATTCAAATTCTATGTTATATGCCTCAAACACAGCATAGAATCAAAAATTATGTTAGATTTCTTTAAAAAATTCTCTAATCAAAAATTTATTGAAATTGAAGAAATTTGTCTTTTTAAATATAAGCATAAATCAACAAACAAATATATTTTTTCATACTTTTAATATAATTTTCACCATTCATTTCTTTAAAGAAGAAATTTTTGTTTTTGCCAATTGTGTTGTGATATTGATAAATATTATGTATATTTTATTCGTTTCTTTGGTTATTCATTTTTTGGGTTACGTGCCAAATACTCATTTAATTGCTTGCAAATAAAACACGTTTATGTTAATTATTTACGTTGAATTTATTTGAAAAGTTCTTCCTTCTTTTTTTCGTCAGATAATTTGAATCTTTATAGAGAGAAGTGCATTGTACATTCTCATTACAAAAAAAATTGCAATTTTTTATTTGATTTCGGGGTGTGTGTAAGAAATTTGTATAAACATTTATTATGTGTGCTTTATTTATTAATTATTTATGGGGGCAAAGGATTTAGAGGAAACATCAATCCTCTCTACTGGAAAATTCCATGAGGCGGTTTTCGATATGCTGTTGTGGATTTTAATGACTAGGCAGATATAATGTTTAATCTACGATTTTTCTTACAAAAAACGTCACGCAGAATGGTTTATATCTTCAAATGTCATAATCTTTTCTACAACTTGTACGAGGTAAGCTACTGTCCATGTATCATTCAATTTGAAAATTCCTGTACATCCCGCTGCTTAGGTTAACCAACTTTCGCTCGTGTAAGGAGGTTTTCTTGCGCACAAGGATATTTCAGCTAATTTTTAATCATCAATAACTAAAAAACAAAGCCAAAAACGCAATCTTTTAATTCCTGAGTTTGGTCTTATTTCAGCTTCAGAAATCAAGCCCTAAATTTTCTGACACTTGTAGCCGAATACCATGTATATGTCGGAGATGAAAGGACAATCGGGACCTTTCTTTAGAATGTTCGGAAAAACCCAATACTCCAATCCAGATGATTACGACAACGACACTTAAGCAATAAACGAAGGAATAGTTATGCGGGCACTTAAGGTTTATGACGATGGGTTTGGGCTCGAGGTGAGATAATGAGTCACCGAACGTACCCACGGTGACGGGAGGGACGTGTAATAACGGAAGTAGGAAATAGTTGTACAGTTCTCCTCAAAAACAGACATTGACCCAAGGAGTAGGAAAAGGACTATATAAGGGCAGTTTCATTTGGATTACGGGTTAGGTACTTAGTTAGTTAGTTAGTTAGTCGAGGGGGGGGGGGGGGCGAATTGCAGATTGAGTTATCGAGAGAGTTATCCGAATCGTGTATTACGTTGACACTCGTCATCTCGTGGACCGTGGATTCGTTATCGAACCTGAATTCGTTGTCATCATCTATTCAACTAATGACAATGATCCTAGGTTCAATAACGAATCCGCGGCCGACGGGATGATAGATGAACGTACTCACAAAATCTAAGTCAGATGCGTAATATTCACTGATCGTAAAGGGTTACTCCTTTCATCGATGAGATCGCGAGTGAGAATGACTTTCCCGTCCCGATGATGCCACAGAGGAAAACTATATTGGGGTGTGTCTAAGGACACGAGATCATCGGATTCGTCGAGGATATCCTTCGTTCAGAAGGTGAGGAAATTTGCGTTGCTGCTAATTGGTCAATCTCCATACCGGTGGTTAGAAAAAGATGCTAGCCGCCCTCGAGGGAAAGTTGCTAGTGGGAGACGCCGCTCGTTGAAAAATAGGTCTCCCCTATTTTCCCGTAGTTGGGACAAAGACTGTTTGTCTGTTTGGAGGACTTTAGTTGACTAAATCTTAAGATTTATAACGGGCCCTCGAGCTGGCCGAACATGTACTGCGGAGACGCATCGACATCTGGCAATCATCTTACTCGAAGAATAGGGTCTGCGTGTGGCGAGCCACGGGACAGAAACCGTTGGAATGTTTACTGTCGCGTGTCGCCACGAATATTTCTTTTAAGGAGAGCTATAGAATTACTCCATACCTTTGTTAGACAAAGCGTTCATCCCGTGACCGCGGCTACGTTCGGCGACTGACTGTCGCCTCGAGCCCAAGCTCATTATCACAACTCTTGAACAATTACAATCGGATTGAATAACTACAATTGTTCAATTACAGCTATAGTAGACTCTAGGTTACAATGTTGCGGGATTATCCAAAATTCCAAAGGCTCCGGTGTTCTTTCATCTCCCACATATGAAATATTTTAAAATTCCATCAGCTATAAGATTCAATTATCGTGAAATAAAATAAAATAAAATTACATGAACCTACCAGATTTTTAATACAAATACATATAATATTTCTTAAAGATCACAAAAATATTTAGACAGTCACCTATTCATTATGTTAATAAGTCTCAATATTCAGTAACGACATTTAACACTTATATGCTTATTATATTCGAGCTTCATATCAATTTTTTATTCAATATATGGATATCGTTTTTACAGTTGTTAAGACCGTTCGAGAGGCGTAAATTCCGTCTACGATTCGGTTAATCGACGCTGCGAAATAGTCGTTCCCCTGTTTCGGTTAAGATAACAGAGGTGGTTGAATGAATATGACACAGTATAGTAAGTTATATATCACCGTTTATTCTAACAACTTATAACGAAGACAGTTACGCTGGTGCGTATGTACGAGATGTATGTACGCGTGTGTATACCCGGTCAAAGGATGTTGACTGTTCGAAGGATGTAAAATCAGTGCTGTCCGGAGACGATGCTGTGGCGGAGGAAAGCTAAGGATGGGTGTGTCTAGCGCACGGGGCCATCGGATTTGTTGGTGACGATTTTAGTTAAGAGAGTGAGGGAAATAGGCTTCGTTGTTAATTGGTTAAACGAAGGGTCTTAACCGCCATCGAGAGAAAGTGGTTAGTGGGAGGAAAGTTGCATCATACGTGAGAAAAACTTCCCTTGTCAAGCCGTAGTAGACAATAGTCTTTAGAAAATGCTTCGGAAACAGACGTTTGTTTGGTTTGAAGGATCTCGACTAGGAAATTCCTGAGATTTATGGAAGGTACTTGAGACTATTGAAGGTACGCAGTGAGTATCCGAAGACATCTGGTTGCCATCTTGCCCGCGGTGTGTGGCCTGGGCTAGGTAGAGTATTACGCGACGTAACAACAGTCAAAGATATTTATTTAAAATATTTCTTTTTATTCTGTACAGTTGACTTATAGTGTTGAGTGGACTACATTGTGTTCTGCATTGCCAGAACATTTTGGGTTAAGAATTATTTTATTAAATACACAAAATTGTATAGAAGGATATGTGCAGAATTTATCGAGTTCAAATAGTTAATGTTCTTTAATAATATAGGTATATCCTTATCAATAGGGATACATAATGTGTAGTAATAAAACTTTTCAACGACACGTTGGTGCTGGTCTGGGGCACGGCATGGGGTAGAACCGTCCGCCTGGCGGAGTTGGCGGTGGCCTGCGTGGTCGCCGAGATCAAGGGATTGGGACTGAGTGTGTCCCCTGAGAAGTCCGAGGCAATGTGGTTTTGCCGCAAGGCCGATCACGAGACACCTCCAGCGGGTTATCGCCTGAGGTTAGGACATTTGCTGCCTCGGCTGGGCGGGCCCGACGTCGGAGTGCGCCGGCTGTACGCCGGCGTGGTGCGATCGAAGCTCCTCTACGGAGCTCCGATCTGGACAG
The DNA here is from genome assembly GCF_024542735.1 of Bombus huntii. NCBI lineage: Eukaryota > Metazoa > Arthropoda > Insecta > Hymenoptera > Apidae > Bombus > Bombus huntii. The sequence continues at coordinate 25,816,430 of NC_066238.1, forward strand.
AGGGCCTGATGACCAACCGTTGCAGTCTCCTAGCGATCAGAAGCTGCACAGGACGGTGGCCATCAGAGTAGTGAGGGGCTTCCGCACCATTTCGGCGGCGACAGCGGCGGTGCTCGCCGGGTTTCCCCCGTTCCACTCCACACTCGGGGTGTGTCGGGCGGGGTGGCTCGGCGGGCGCCGACGTCAGGGTTCGGGCTCGGCGGGCTTTGCTCGACAGATGGCGCGCCAGCCTCGACACGAGAGCGGGTGCACCGGGGATAAGGGTCCTCGGGGCCGTCCTTCCAAACTGGGACGTTTGGTTGGACGACGGCGGACCTCCCCTGACCTACAGGGCGACGCAGGGTGACACGGCTGTTTCGGTGAGTATCTGCACCGAATCGGGAAGGAGGCGACCGCACGCTGCCACCACTGCGATGCGAACGTGGATTCAGCGCAGCACACGCTGGAATACTGCCCAGCGCCACGACCTGATCGCGAAAATCGGATGGGACCTCTCGCCGCCGACGATCCTCGAGGCATTGTTGGTAAGTGAGAGAAGGAGGAGGGCCGTGACCTCCTTCTGTGAGCAAGTTATGCTTCGAAAAGAGACCGCGGAGAGGTGAGGGTGCGGTACTCTCACCCTGAGAGGATTGACCGGCGAGGGCACGGCAGAGGCCATGGACGCGCTTCAGTGAGGCGCGCTAGGTCCGCCGCACCCCCCGGTGGGGTGCAATCTTAGGCGCTGGCAGCTCAGCGCCCCGGGGCCGCAATGCAGCCCGGTAGGGGAACCGGTTCCCGGGCCCCTTTCGATCGCAGCCGGGACGGTCATTGTGGAGGTTTTAGTCGGTTGGAGTCCGGCACTACTACGCTGCTTTTCCCCAGAAGCGACCTGGTGTCCGTGCGGATTTCCTCCACGTTAATAAAAAAAAAATAATAAAACTTTTGATAAATAGTAGTGTGAAAATTATTATTCTGGATTCTAATTCTAACATATTTTAGTTTTCGTTAGATATAATGCAACTTGTATATTATTATATCAAAATAACCGAATATTATATTATAAAATAATTGAAGAGATCATTGTATCTTTTCTCGTATTAAAATTTTGATAACCAAAAATCGATATGTTTATATCGATATATTGTAAAGTATGTATACTTTCATTATTTTATTTTCATTCCAAACCTTCTAAAAAACAAAACATTTCTTCGTGGAAAGCAAAGCAAATATCTATATTTCTCCTATAATGTACTATTCTTCAGTCTTATTACTATTTTAAGCAACAAACGCTTCTTTCCCTTGAGATAAAAATATTTTCTGTCAAATCTTATCACTTCCATTATATATTATACATTCCAATGATAATAAGTACGTATAATTCACTAGGAAAGGCTGGTAAAAGACACTCACTGGAAATACTAAAGTGGTTAAAGTGGTATTAAAATGAGCAGAGTCTTTACTTCTAAAGAACTTCTTATAACGGTTTCATCAACCTCCATTCAGTTTGGTCTCTTTTGCTTCTTAATAAAAAGAGAAGATATTCTCCTATATAAAGTATGCTTTCAAAGCTTTTTAGGCTATTTGTGTAATCTATTAACTTCTTAAAGAGGATGTTTTCAGAATATATAGAAAGTCATATTTTAACTAAAACATTTAGTTATAATTAAACCGTGTACTGAATTATTTACTATTATTAAGTTACTGATTTTATTTCTTCGTAATATAAAGAATATTTAATTTACAAAGAAAAAATTTTGCAATTTATACGAATCAATTCTTGATATTATAATTGTTATATAACAAATTTTGATCTTTTATTCCTATAAATTAAAGAATTAAACAACAATTATTAATCGGTGTCACCAATTTCAAACAATTTTTATTTATAATCTTCCCCTTTTATTAAGGCTTATAGTCAGATTGTCTATCAAGGCCATGAGTGACTTGATGACACAATTATATTTATTTATGTTGTAGTGTAAATAGATTGGAAAAATGTTCTACCTGTATGATTTTATATGATACATATTATAATACATAGGAAAAATCCGAACATTATTATAAACTTATGTACATGTACATATATGTTTAATATTTCTATTTTTATAGCAGGACACACATTTCAATTTCTTTGAGGAATGCAATTAGATTGTCAATATTTTCGCGTAAGTTCATGGTGTCGTCGTTTTTGATTAAAATTTTTTACTAATTTCTTTTAAGTGACCGCAATCAAAGAGAATATGTTTCATTGTGAGAGTTTGGTTGTATAGAGAGTACATTTAGATATAAGCCTTTTTGAAAGTAAATATGTAACACTCTGGTGTGGTCAATTATTACACGTGTAATATCCACTTGATATCGTCTGTTCAGTAAATTGGTGTTCGGTTAATAGCTTCCTATATTGTTTAGTGGTAATTTCGTTGATACTAAAAGAGTTGATCTTTAAGTACAGTTATTCGTTACACTTCTATTGATTTCTTTTCTGTAATCGTAAGGTGGTGGCATTTCAGACTTATTCTGAGTATTATTTATAATCTTATTCTAGCTGTTTCAGCTTAAGTTAACATTACTTTACTTTTAGTGAAGAAATTGACTAGAAAACCTCTTATTTCCCTTTTTTTCCTAAGGAATTCAAATATTTGGAAACCGTTTTCATTTTTTTCTTGTTATCTAATTGTTACGTTAACGTCGATATATTCAATATATGTATGTATAAAGTAATAAATATATTAGATATGAATATCGAACATTTTTTTCTTGCTATAATTATGAAATTATAGTTATACTGTTCGCTTCACATTCATTAAAAATTAATCATAAATTTTGGTTTAATTACATAAATGCATGTCGGAGATGAGAGGACACCGGAGACCTTCCCTCTGGAACTTCGGAGCATCCGTAGAATTGTAATTAAAGTTTACAGCTGTAATTAAGCGATTTGCTATCATTGTACTTGTTTGCGATTTGTGATAATAAACTTGGGCTCGGGGCGACAGTCAGTCGCCGAACGTAGCCGCGGTCACGGGATGAACGCTTTGTCTAACAAAGGCACGGAATAATTCTATAGCTCTCCTAAAGAAGGAAATAGTTGTAACACTCGACAGTAAACATTCCAACGGTCTCTGTCCCGTAGCTCGCCACACGCAGACCCTATTCTTCGAGTAAGATGATTGCCAGATGTCGATGCGTTTCCGCAGTACATGTTCAGCTAGCCTGAGGGCCCGTTATAAATCTTAAGATTTAGCTAACTAAAGTCCTTCAAACAAACAAACAGTCTTTGTCCCAACTACGAGAAGATAGAGGAGACCCATTTTTCAACGAACGACGTCTCCCACTAGAAACTTTCTCTCGAGGGCGGCTAACATCTTTTTCTAACCACCGATATAGAAATTGACCAATTAGCAGCAACGCCAATTTCCCTTACTTTCTGAACGAAGGTTGTCCTCGACGAATCCGATGATCTCGCATCCTTAGACACACCTCACATAGTTTTCCTCGGTGGCATCATCGGGGCGGAGATGCATTCCTTTATGCGATCTCATCGACGAGGAGTAACGCCTTACGGTTCGTGAGTGTTACACGCTTGAGTTAGTGTATCGCGCAAGTAGATCTATCATTCCGTTGGCCGCGGATTCGTTATTGAACCTAAGATCAATATCACTAGTATCGCGAGAGTCCAACCGCCACGGTTGATGGTCAAGCCTGTACTATCCATACTTGTGTTAGCAAACCGTACCTTTGTTATACCGCGACGATGGACAGTTCCAATGAAGATTTATCAAACGCCCACAACCCTATACCAGTCACCTCTCCGACGTGCATAAATTATGTAATGAATATCACCATGTCTGATCATACACGGAACTACTTGAGTTAAATCACGATTAGCAGAGCTAATTTATTTTATAAAAGTAATCGATGTTTTTAGGGTAAACATTTTTTATTAAAAAGTTTACTAAACAGTTATTATAAAAAAATCTTACACAAAATACGTCATTTTCTAGACATTATCTATATTTAATAGAGTTCAGAATAATCGCAACTTTTTTGTTTAGGTAACTCAGGTAACTCGGATCTAACCCAGACCTAAAATGGAATGCGTGAACAAGTTGAAAAGTGATATAGTAATAAGAAAAAGGAAGAAAATGCTGCAGAAGACACCTTGTGTCTTTATTCCATAATACATGCACATTCGCATAGGAAAAGTGTAATTATGTAATTAGTTAATTAATTAGTTAGTGTAAGTAATTATGTAAATGTAATACCGATCAATGAGTGACATCAGTATGCATGCATGATTACACCAGTACAGAAGTTGCCTCTAGGTAGCATTCTCTTTCCATTTTTTTAGGTGAGGCGGAGCCGGTCTCTCGCCACGTTTTTATTTTTTGATATTACTGTATCAAAATACAAAATTTTAGTAGAAACTTTCTTTTATAAGAACATTTAAATAAACGGCGACCTCCAACTGCAACCTGCCAAACATTACTCAGGATGATGATCTTGACAATATATTAAAAAATGACCGAAATCGGAAGTGGCCCTCATTTTGTGATTATTTACCAAAAATTTTAAGAGTTTTAAACTATTAAAACTTATATATATATATGTCGGAGAAGGGTCAGGAATAAGGTTGTGGACGTTTGATGAATCTTCATTGGAATCGGCCATCGTCGTGTTATAACGAAGGTACGGTCTGTTAATACGAGTATAGATGCTACCGACTCGACAATCAACCGCGGCGGTTGGACACTCGCGATACTAGTGATGTTGGCCTTAGCTTCAATAACGAATCCGCGGTCAACGGGATGATAGATGTACGTGCCCACAAAAATTTAAGTCGGACTCTTTGCGAAAACGTGGAATGTCCACCGAGCGTACAGCCTCTATGTAACTCGCTAATACGACCTCACGAGAGAATGCCTCTCCGTCGCGATGATGCTGCAGAGGAAAACTATGATGGGGTGTGTCTGAGGACACGAGATCATCGGATTCGTCGAGGATACCCTTCGTTCAGAAGGTGAGAGAATTTTGCGTTGCTGCTAATTGGTCAATCTCCATATCGGTGGTTAGAAAAAGATGCTAGCCGCCTTCGAGGGAAAGTTGCTAGTCGTTCGTTGAAAAATAGGTCTCTCCTATCTTCCCGTAGCTGGGACAAAGACTGTTTGTTTGAAGGACTTTAGTCAACTAAATTCTAAGATTTATGATAGGCCCTCAGGCTAGCTGAACATGTACTCCGGAGACGCATCGACATCTGGCAATCATCTTACTCGAAGAATAGGGTCTGCGTGTGGCGAGCCACGGGACAGAAACCGTTGGAATGTTTACTGTCGCGTGCCGCCACAAATATTTCTTTTAAGGGGAGCTATAGAATTACTCCATACCTTTGTTAGACAAAGCGTTCATCCCGTGACCGCGGCTACGTTCGGCGACTGGCTGTCGCCTCGAGCCCAAGCTCATTATCACAACTCGAGAACAATTACAATCGGATTGAATAACTACAATTCTCTAATTACAGCTATAGTAGACTCTAGATTACAATGTTGCGGGATTATCCAAAATTCCAAAGGCTCCGGTGTTCTTTCATCTCCGACATATATTTACTTGTTCGCTATGGAGTGCCGAAGCGTGCAGACGTGTCTCTAGTGCCCAGTGTAGTCCGAAAAAGACACGTCGCCCAACCGTCGAAAGTGAAAACAGCCAAGTGTTTCCTACCCTTTAGGGAGAAGAAAATTCCACGCACCAAACCCCAACCCGAATACTAGCCTCATAGCCTCACGACTAGTTATTCATTTTGAATTAACTAGCTCGATGATGGCCCAGCAATCGCGACCAGGCTCTCCGGAGCAGACTCGCAACTACCCCGCGCTACCTCCCCCGTGACAGAAGTGTAGCAGAACTCTCCGCACCAACGACGCTAATATTACAAAGAAACGGAAAATAGAAACATCAAAACCATACACGATCGACACCCGGAATGAACAATCAACGATACAAATAAACACCCACAACAGGTTCGCCGTACTGCAATCCACTAACGACGCCATGGAAATCGCAGACCCGCCGCCAAACCAACAATCACAGAGAATCCCCCTTCCCCCACCAATATTTGTGGATGACGTCATCGACATACAGACAATGATCAAGTCCTTAGAGAGAGATATCTCCAAGGAGGACTACAACTTAAAGATAAATAACAATAAAATAAAAATACTGCCGAGGAACCCAGAAGCTTACAGAAAAATCACCAAGATACTTAGGACCCTGAACGCCAACTTCCACACCTACCAACTAAAACAGGAAAGGCCTTTCCGGGTGGTCCTACGAAACATCCACCACTCAGCAGACATAGACGAACTCAAATACGAACTCTCAAAACTCGGCCACGAAGTCATCAACGTAAATAATATAAGGCATAGAGTCTCGAAAGACCCGTCATCCTTATTTTTCATATACATAAAACAAAAGCCTAACAATAAGGAAATTTACAATATCAGTCGCCTAATGAACGCAATAGTAAAATTCGAACCACCGCTTGTGAAAAAGAAATAGTGCAATGCAAAAGGTGCCAAAGGTACGGTCACACGCAGAAATACTGCAACCATACTTTCCGCTGCGTTAAATGTGCAGGCACTCACTCCACTGACCAGTGCGCTAAATCACCGGAAACCCCAGCGAAATGCATCCACTGTCAAGGTAACCATCCTGCCAACTATAAAGGCTGCTCAGCCTATAAAACTCTATACACAAATAGGTACCCTAAACTCAGAGCAAAAGAGGTATCCAACCAAACAACGAGCCCGCCGAAATTCACGATTACCCCAATCCCCTCAACCAACCAAACACCCTGTCCTACCAAATTCATCACCACCTCAACCTCCTATGCCCAAGCAGTACAAGGCATCCAAAATAACCCGAATAGCCAAAGGGATCTTTCCCAAAATAGTGTCCCCAACCCACCTAACACAGACAACTTCTCTAGGCTTGAAAAGCTAATAGAGAAACAATCAGAGCAAATAAATAATTTGCTATCGCTACTAACACTCATCGTGGATAAATTAATACGACCCGACGCAAAATAAAACCAAGGCGCATAGCTCTTTGGAACGCCAACGGTCTAGCGCAACACAAACTTGAACTAGAACTCTTCCTAAAACACCAGCAAATCGACGTAATGCTCGTATCGGAAACCCACTTCATCGACAAAAACTACCTGAAAATAAATAGTTACAAATTCTACCATAGCCAACACCCCAGCGGAAAGGCCCACGGTGGCACCGGAATCATAATCAAAACAAGTATTAAGCACTACGAACTTCCATCATTCCAGAAAGACTACCTCCAAGCAACAAACGTAGCAATAGAAGACTGTCATGGCACAATCACCACTTCAGCAGTATACTGCCCTCCCAGGCACTCCATCGCCAAAGAAGACTTTGATAACTTCCTGGACACCCTGGGCAATAGATTCATAGCTGGGGGAGACTATAACGCCAAGCACACCCAATGGGGCAGCAGACTGGTTACAGCAAGAGGCAAAAACCTCTTAAACAGCATAATAAACAACAACCTCAACTACCTCATCACATACGAACCCACATACTGGCCCACTGACACCAACAAAATACCCGACCTTCTCGACTTCTTCGTAACTAAAAATATCTCATCAAGACACGTCCAAATCAACTCCTCGGCTGATCTCTCCTCTGATCATTCCCCCGTGATAGCAACAGTCAGTTCAACAATCATCGAGAATACACCTAATGGCTTCATTCACAACCAACATGCCAACTGGCAGCTCTTTGGAGAAGTCTTTACACACTCAACTTCAGCCTTAACTCCACTAAAAACTAAGGAAGAAATCGAAGCAGCCACGGAATACTTAAACACGAGCATAATAAACGCCATCCTCCTCTCCACACCAACAAAGACGTCTATCAGCAAACAAGAATATCCCCAATACATACTAAAAAAATAGCAGAAAAACGTAGACTAAGAAGAGTATGGCAGACCCATGGAACACCGGATGACAAACGGAAACTAAATAACGCAACTAAAAAGCTATCCAAAACCATAAAAAATTATAAAAACGACTGTTTCCAAAAATACCTCGCCAGCTTATCCTCCACAGCCGACTCCAACTACTCACTGTGGAAGGCCTCCAGGAAACTCACACGCCACCCACAAATAATCCCACCTATCCGCCGTCCGCAAGGTGGATGGGCGCGAAGCCCTATAGAAAAAGCCGACCTGTTTGCAAAATACTTGTCTAAAGTATTCAAACCCCATTCCCCCAAAGCTGCCGCGGACGTTACTGAATACCTGCACACCCCCTTCCAAATGTCCCCTCCTATCGAACCCTTCTCCTCTGCAGAGACTATAGAAACAATCAGTCGCCTAAACCCCAAGAAAGCAGCAGGACACGACTTAATAGGCAATAGAGCAATCAAGGAACTTCCCACAAAAGGGATAGCACTCATCACATCGATTTTTAATGCTATCCTTCGCCTGGAACACTATCCTAAGGCCTGGAAAATCTCACTGTTTACCCTCATCCCTAAACCCGGTAAACCGATATACGAAACCAGCTCCTATCGCCCAATCAGTCTTTTACCTACCCTATCTAAACTATTCGAGAAGATGCTCACGAATCGACTCCTCCCACTCCTAGAGAACTTGAAAATACTCCCAGATCACCAATTCGGCTTCCGAAAACAACATTCAGCAGTAGAGTAAATCCATCGCATAACCCATACGATCAGCCAAACCCTCGAAAAGAAAAAATATTGCTCAACGGTTTTCCTAGACATTCAACAGGCATTCGACAAAGTATTTCATGAAGGGCTACTTTACAAGCTTAAAAAGATCTTGCCCCACCCCTACTACTCTATCCTAAAATCCTACCTAACCAATAGACAATTCATGGTTAAATGCCTAGACGCCACTTCCGCAACATTCCCAATAGAAGCCGGCATACCCCAAGGTAGTGTCCTCGGACCCCTACTGTACTCCATCTACACTGCCTACCTACCTATATCAAACGATATAACAATAGCGACATTTGCAGACGACACAGCGCTATTAGCTGCCCACGCAGACCCGGTAATAGCCTCATCCACTCTCCAGCGAAGTCTCGACTCCATGGAAAAGTGGTTTCATAAATGGGGCTTCAAAATTAACGAAAAAGAATCCTCACATGTAACCTTCACGCTCCGAAAACAAACCTGCCCCCAGGTCATCATCAACAATACAACAATTCCTAGCAAGGACTCAGTCAGATACCTAGGCATGACCCTGGACAGGAGACTAACGTGGAAGAAACACATCTCAGATAAAACGAAGCAACTAAAGGACAAACTAAAAAAATTCTATTGGCTCACGGGACGACGCTCCAAACTAAACATACAGAATAAAATTACCTTCTACAAGACCGTAATAAAACCTGTCTGGACCTACGGAATCCAACTATGGGGAACAGCAAGTAACTCCAACATTAAAATACTCCAACGCTTCCAATTGAAAACGCTAAGATCCTTAATAGACGCACCTTGGTATGTTACCAACGAAACAATACATCGCGACCTCAAGATACTCACAGTCAAAGGGGAAATAGCAAAATATAGCGACAGATATAGCAAAAGAGTCAACAAACACCGAAACCCCCTAATCACTGGGCTACTTGATACGGCGGACCAGATTCGCAGGCTGAAGGGGCACTACTCGCTAGACCTAAACGCTAGATTCAATTAGTTATCTAAATTAAGTAATATTCACTTATTTATAATACTTACTTATAAATTATACTTATCTATAATAAGTATTAACTTATTATAAATAATCAGCCATCTCACTGCGCCACGCCAGAAAAATTACTCATTCACGCCAGAAAATTCTCAACGTGAGAATTGATTGTAATTTTAACAAATAAATAAAAAAAAACAAAATATTATTCATGTGACAGAGTTTCATTTATAATGGAAGTGTTACTATAGTGGTATAAATTAAAACATCATTTTTTCAATATCTCATTTTAATGAATTATAACGAATAACTATTAATTATCATTAATAATTATTGCATAATATAATTTTAAATGCTTATTATATACAATTATACAAACATATATATAATATATAGTGTGTATTAATACATATGTCTATAATATATGTAGAAATGTTTATTATAAATTAACAGAAAAGATAGTATGATAAACACAATATTGTAACACTCTCACAAAATTGAATATAATATCGCACTTCACGAATTCGCTTAACACTATTTCTACGTCACAGCAACACGATGAACTTCTCTCGATCACGATTAATTCAACTCTGACAGTATTACCATTACTGTAACAAACCTTGGTAACGCTCACAACACTCCTTGACAACATTAACATACCTTAACAACGTTTATAAACAATCAGCCACGTCTTTCGCTAACGTCATACCATCCCACATATATAATATTAACGTAGAATATATAACACAATATATTATACATGATATAATTAATATATGTATAATGCTATAATAATTATAATATATTATTACTTAGTTTTATTTTATTATGTTTATATCTATTAAAAATTGCTAAATCAGATTTTCAAATAAACAAATTGTGTTCTATTTCACATATTATAGTGCTTTAGTCCAATTGTTTTAGAAACTTTCCTTATTATATACTTTCCCTTATTAACAAAAGTGCAAGAAGGCACGGAGAAAGAATAGCAACGCACCCAAACCGGCTGGCAGCGGAAACGGTCGATACATCAAGCATAAAAAGAAGATTAAAAAGGAAACACCCAACAGATCTCACAAAGGACATAACATAACAAACACGTTTTACCTGAGATGATTAAAGAAACAAATCAATCAAATTCGAAGATGGTATCCCACTGGGGGTAGCCATCCACATGTTATAATACTATATCACTAAGCTATGATATTTTACCAAATGTCCTACTGGACAAATTGTAAAATTTAAATAAATAAATAAAAAAAGAATACTTTCCCTTATTTCGAAATTGTCACTATTAAATTATTATATGCAAGATAATTACATATAAACGTTTTCTTGAATGTACATATTTTCTTATGACATGAAGAATTTCAACATGTCATGGTCTCTTTAATTTTTTATTCTCCAAATGAGAACGCTTCTTTAAACGCAAAGTAAAGGCAGCAATGACGATGAAACGATCGCAGACAGGACAACGTACAAAACATGGAAATGCAACTGCTCAATAGACGTCACGGAACATTTACAATTGAAAGAGGCAAGGTTCTGACGAATACTACAATTTCATCTTCGAAGGAAACTTTCTTCGTAATATTCTCGCTACGAGGAACTACAGTCTGTCATGTTGTTCCGCGTTTCGCGTAAAAAGGTACAAGCGTCGAAGACAGGCACAGTGCTGTTATTAACATTATGTAAATATGAAGTCTTCTATTGCTGTTAGTGATTCATTAAAGAGTGATACGTTTTATATTAATTATATCACAGTTTTATGCACTTATTGGTGAAAAATATCAATCGTTAAATGTATTTTTACTCGCTCTCTTATTATTTGAGGTGGTAGGTGCGTAAGGAACTACTCTTGGTGTTTTTAACGAACAATAGTTTTATTAGAACTAATCAACAATCAGAGTTAACAATTAACAACTAACAATTACACTTAACAGACAACAGGTAACAACTAACAAATAACGATAGACACCGCGAGATCATTCGACGCGTTGCTATGCAAATAGTACCGAGAAGTTACACATTTAATGGCGCAAGACAGACTGACTCTGCTTTTGTTTCGGATCGCGCAGATTCTTCCCTTCGTAGCCCATCGATATCCTCCACTAGCGTGCATTCATTAGATGTGCCGCCAGTGCTGGCACGTGTATGCTCTTCCGAGAATTCGGCGGAAAGAGTGTGAAGATATCGATGGTACATTGGGCACGTCGGTGTTGCGCTTTGGCGGCGTCGCGCTTTGCATCCGGAGCCGTTGAAAAGTTCCGTGGCCCGTGCCGCCACAGTACCCCCTTACCAGTGATAACGCTATATAAATGAAAAATATATAAATGTTACAGGCAAGGGTGCACGTTCGCCGGCTCCTAACGCCTATCCGAGACCCGCCTGAAACCAATCAGGAAATCGAACTCTCCTGCCCGCGCGTGTGGTGTGATGAACTCTTGAGTCCCCTTCGCTTTGTTCGTTTCGGGCACCGGGCGGTATTGTTACATTGCGCTTTTCCGTGCTATGGTGTTCAATATTATCGTTAAATAGAAATGCGGGTTTCAATCGGTCTATGGACACTATTACGTTTTTATTATTTATTTTAATAGTGAAGGTCTTTTTTCCTCGCTCTATAACCTGATACGGCCCGTCGTAGGGTGGTTGTAAGGGGTCTCCGATGGCGTCGCGACGCAGGAATACATAAGGCGATGTTTCGAGGTCGCGGAACACGAAGGTTCTCTTTTCGCCGTGTCGCGTAATTGGATGAGGCCTGATTTTTCCTATTCGGTCTTTTAGGCGACTTGCGAATTCCGAATTGGCCTGTTGTTTAGTCGGTATAAAAAATTCTGCCGGCAATCGTATGCCGGTGCCATAAACCATTTCGGCTGCCGTCGCGTTTAGGTCCTCTTTAATAGCTGTTCGTATGCCTAATAGAACTATCGGCAAGATATCCACCCAGTTGCTCGTATCGTGGCATTTGATTGCTGCTTTTAGTTGTCGGTGCAGGCGCTCTACCATCCCGTTGGACGCGGGGTGATAGGCTGTCGTGCGCAAATGTCTGATGCCGAGCAACCGGCATAGTTCGTTAAATAGGTTCGACTCGAACTGGCGTCCTTGATCGGTCGTTATTTTTAAAGGCACGCCGAAACGGGATATCCACGTGGAAAGGAGAGCCGAAGCGACGGTTGCCGCCTCCATGTCGGCGATGGGAATGGCTTCGGGCCAACGCGAAAAACGGTCGATACACGTTAGACAATATCGGTAGCCTTTTGAATATGGCATCACGATAATGTCTATGTGTAAGTGTTCGAAACGGTCCGCTAATTCTCCGAATGTTCCGACGGGTGAGGATACGTGCCTGGTGACTTTACATTGTTGACACGGGATACATTGTCGTGTCCAATTTCGGGAGTCCTTATTTATGGACGGCCAGACGAAACGCGTCGTCACCAGGTTTTGAGTGGCACGTATCCCTGGATGGGAAAGTCCATGGAGCGAATTAAATACGTCGCGCCGCAAGGATTTCGGTACGTACGGTCGTACAAAGTCACCCGATACGTCGCAATATATTTCTACGTCGTGATCGGGGAAACGTATTTTCTTTAACCGTAGCGCGGATGTACCGGAGTTGACGATGTTGCTTAGTTCTTTGTCGGCTTCTTGCGCGGCGGCGAGAGCTCGATGGTCCACAGACTTTCCTATCGCTTCGATGCGTGACAGAGCGTCGGCAACATTATTGTCTAACCCCTTGATATATCTTATGTCGGTAGTGAATTGTCCGATGTAATCTAGTTGCCGGAATTGTCGCGGCGAACACTTATCAGGATCTTGGTTGAACGCATATGTAAGAGGTTTATGATCGGTGTAAATTGTAAAATTTCTCCCTTCAATGGCGTGTCGAAATCGCTTTACCGCAGTGTACATAGCGAGTAATTCGCGTTCGTACGCGCTGCACTTTCGCTGCGCGGAGTTCAACGGTTTGGTAAGGAAACCTAACGGCTGCCAAGAGTCGTTGACGCGTTGCTGGAGGACCGCTCCTATTGCATAGTCGGATGCGTCTACTGCGAGGCTAACAGGTGCGCCAGGTATCGGATGCGCTAACATCGTGGCGTTAGCGAGGGCGCGTTTCGACTCGCGGAAGCTGGCTTCGGATTGCTCTGTCCATTTGATGGGCGCGTTGCCCTTTTTTCCTCCTTTTAATAGGTCGTTTAGGGGTTGAAAAATTTTTGCGGCCCCCGGTATGAAACGTCGGTAGAAATTAATCATACCGAGGAACCTGCGTAGTGATTTAACGGTCCCGGGGAGCGGTACTTCTACAATAGCGTCAACGCGTTCGGCTAGCGGCTTTATCCCGTCGGCGTTTACGGTGTGTCCCAAGAATGTGATTTCGTTCACACCGAATTCGCACTTTACTGGGTTGATGACTACGCCATACTCGTTTAAGCGTTCAAACAAAATCCGAAGGTGTTCGCGATGTTGTTCTTCGGTTTCGGATGCGATTAAGAAATCGTCTATGTAAGCGAACACGAAGTCCAGACCACGGGTAATTTCGTCAACGAATCTTTGACACGTTTGCGCGGCGTTTCGAAGCCCAAACACCATGTTGGTTGCTTCGAAAAGTCCGAAAGGTGTCGTGATCGCGGTTTTCTTAACGTCTTCTGGCGCGATCGGGATTTGGTGGTAAGCGCGGACAAGGTCGATTTTTGAGTAGACACGCTTACCGTACAGATGTTGCGCGAAATCTTCGATATGTGGTGGGGAGTACCTGTCGGGTATGGTGCGAGCGTTCAACGCACGATAGTCGCCGCATGGTCGTAGACTTTCGTCCTTCTTTGGGACGACATGCAGGGGTGATGCCCATGGATTCTTCGATGGCCGCATCACTCCTTGCTCGATCATTGTTGCGAAATCCGCCTTGACTTGCTTGAGACGATCCGGTGCGAGACGTCGAGGTTTACTGTAGACGGGTGGCTCGGGTGTGGTTTCAATATGGTGTACCACACTGTGTCGGATTTTCTCTCGTCCGAAGGCCGGTGGACGAGTTAGATCCGGAAACTCCGCCAAAAGTCGATGGTAGACCGATTCGCCGATTACGGTTTTGATGGATATTTCTTCCGTCGTGGCAGCATATCCCCTTGATGATAATTGGGTTGTCGTGTCGAGGAGTCGTTTGTTTCGCGGGTCCACGAGCAACCCATAATGGCTTAAAAAATCTACGCCTATGATAGGCGTTTGAACGTCAGCAATTACGAAGTTCCACTTGAAGGCTCGTCTTAGGGACAGGTTAAGGCCAATCGCAGTGGTACCATACGTTGCGATGCGCGTCCCGTTGGCCGCGAATAGTTCGTACGCGTTTTTCTTGACGTGCCTATGGATTTTACTGCGGGGGTATACGCTGATGTCGGCGCCGGTGTCTACAAGGAAAGAGATCTTCGTTCCCTTGTCCGTAACGAAGATGCGGCGGGAACTCAGGCCGTCGTCGCCTGCCGCGTCTACGGACGGCTGGTCTCGTTTCCCGACTTCCACGTGCATGGGAAACGACAGCTCCTCGCGCGTTCTCCGAACTTTGCATGATAGAAACACAGACCGTCTTGCCGTGGCCGATCTCGCGAGCGCGAACGTCGGTGGTATCGCGAACGCGAGCGTGATCGTGATCGTGGTCGACGATGATTAATCATGCTCAACGCGTTCATCTGTGCCTGCAACTGTGATATTTGCTCGCTCAACACGTTGATTGCGGCTGCCATTGGTTCGTATACTCCAGCGTTTTGCGCTGGTGGGTCCATTACTGCCGTTACCCGGGCGGTGCGCCGAAAATCCTCCGAGAATTCTTCAGCGATTAGGTCCGCCTGCCGCAATAACCTTTCTGGGTCCGAATCGTCGACTGCCGCGAGGATACGCCTGATGCGGGCGGGTAATCGGTTCCTCCACAGCGTGAGGGTAAAATCATCGGGCGTGGAGGGGCTGGAGAGTTTTTTTAAGTGTTGGTAAAACTGGGATGGCTTTCTATCTCCCATCTCCTCGCTTTCCACCAACTTCTTTATCCGGGTCGCGTCCGTATCGGATAATTTGCGAATGAGCGCATGTTTTAATTTCTCGTAGCGTCCGATGTCTGGAGGGTTCGTCATTAGGTCTTCGACGTCCTGGAGCTGTTGATCGTTGAGGCATTTTGCCAGCGTCACGTACTTAATGGTGTCTTCCGTAATTCGCGCTGCCTCGAATTGTCTCTCCAGAAGGGCAAACCATGCCGCCGTGTTCGTGGGCAGCAGTGGAGACATGCTGATCACCTGGCTGGCTATGGTTCCCTGTGTATTACTTTCCATCGTCGCGGTGCACTCAAAATCGGTGGTTAAAAACGATAGCACTATCACGGTCACCTCTTTCACTAGATGTCACGTTAAATCACGTCGGTAGTCACCAGTTTGAGGTGGTATGGTGATAGGTGCATAAGGAACTACTCTTGGTGTTTTTAACGAACAATAGTTTTATTAGAACTAATCAACAATCAGAGTTAACAATTAACAACTAACAATTACACTTAACAGACAACAGGTAACAACTAACAAATAACGATAGACACCGCGAGATCATTCGACGCGTTGCTATGCAAATAGTACCGAGAAGTTACACATTTAATGGCGCAAGACAGACTGACTCTGCTTTTGTTTCGGATCGCGCAGATTCTTCCCTTCGTAGCCCATCGATATCCCCCACTAGCGTGCATTCATTAGATGTGCCGCCAGTGCTGGCACGTGTATGCTCTTCCGAGAATTCGGCGGAAAGAGTGTGAAGATATCGATGGTACATTGGGCACGTCGGTGTTGCGCTTTGGCGGCGTCGCGCTTTGCATCCGGAGCCGTTGAAAAGTTCCGTGGCCCGTGCCGCCACATATTTAATGTAAGTGGATCTTATTTATTGGCACTTGATAAAAACTGTTTTTACATGAGAATGGAGAAGAAAATCTTAAGAAATTTCGATATTTATTAATCTAAAATAGGATAAAATAAATATATAATTGATATCAATAAAGTAATGTAATAGGATAAGAGATAACGAAACAAATGATTTTATAATAATTAGTTGTGAACATTCATATATAGCTATTGATTTCTTTTATTCTTCACTACTTTGATTCTTTTCTTCATTTATGGTATTTTATATACATAGCAACATAAAGTAATATTGAATGTACTCATTAACATATTTTTAGATGAAACTAAGATTTTAATTTCTCATGGCAAAATTAATCAGGAATTAAAAACTCCTTAATGCCATTAATGTCAAGAAGATTGGTTATACATCTATAGAAAAGTTACAAAATATTACTGTAGGTAATAATTTACCCCTTTTCGTGATTTCAGGTAGGTATAACATGTGGTATGTATATTCTCTTTATTTCCATTTTTTTAGTCTTTCCATAACAATTCTAGCTACAAAAAATTTCTGAAAATTCACAAAATTTACAAGTCGAGCATGTCTCTTTGTCGAGATTTAAAACAGTATTTTATAGAATAAAATGGCACTACATGCATCAGTGTGCAAAAGTGTTCAGCCACATACGATTGCGATCATATTGAAGCAATAAATGTTTTTAAAAAATGTTTCCACATAGCGTTGTGTACAATACAAATGACTTTTTGGGTAGTTCTTCTGTAGTTCTTTCTGTCTACCCGGTTTTCATGAATTTTTTAGAAATATTTCAATAAAAACAGTCTTAATTGAAATTCCCTAGAACATCTATAAAATGATTTGGAATAAGCCATAAACGAATGAAAGTGAAAACTATATGTAAATAAATTATTTGAAATAGCAATCTAAGAATAATAGATATCATAAAATGATTGTAAAAATATTAAGCGAAATAGTTATGGTTATTTATAACTATATTTATAGTTATTATAATAACATAGAAATAATTTTCTTATTGTTTGTTTTATACAATTTTTTTTTTTAAATTGTCATCTGTTTTTAAAATTAAGGTTTGCACACAAGGAGTCTTTTTTTTTGTTCTACTACATAAATCAAATTAAAATACTATCTTTTAGTCATTAAGTAACATAAAAATTAAAAAATCAAACGAATATTGTTAAATAATCTGCATTTATTTACAAGAGAATTCTGTATAATAAAAATACGGTACATGGAATTGCACGAGTCAAGTGTGAATGTGTCCCAATGGACATTTTAAAAAATAAAATACATACTACTGCCAGTGTCTACCGCTTTCTCTGTCCGCGAGACTCTGTCCGCGGTGAGCAAACGCTATTTCCAGACATTGTGGAGCTTTGAAAATCAGTAAACTGTGCTTTTTATCGGAAGCAGCAGCGTGAGTCGAGTGGTTTGAATACGATCAACTTGCTCGGCCCTGGTTGCACAGATCAAACGTATTGACCGCAATTCTGTGGTTTTCATACGATCCGTGTAAGTGGCAGACCAGTCGGGCACCGACAGCTATGCGCTTCGTGGATCTAATTACCGCATCTGCACAGATCTACGGAAACCGTTCGACCACGTAGCCCCTAATTATTTTGTGGAGAAATTTCGCGCGACTTCACTGCGAGAACGTCGTCTATGTTTGTGAAACGTTTCAAGTATTATTAGGAAATTGTTAAAATGTTTAAGAACTATTATCTTGTTTGAAACATTACATAAATATATATAGAGGTACTAAACTCTTAGATAAATACAGAATTCATATATTCAATATTATGAGAAAAAATTTCACGTTTATGTATAACAAAACATAAAATAATGTGAATAATTATTTTCCTAACAACCTAAATTAGTTGTACACCACGTTCTGTTTAATATCAAAAGGTGTCTTTATTTGATAAAAATAATTTAAAAGTGAGAAAAATTGATAGCTAGAAATGTCGTTAGGGGGTGAAGGAAAGAAAGAATAGGAATGTTTGATTTCACCAAATTTAAAAAAAGAAAATTTAATCTTTATATGCTTGAAAACAAAGGGGAAGACATAATATATGTATTTAAGGATCGTATACAGTCATATTTACTGTAAATCTTTTTTCTACCTTTACACAGAATATGTAGCAAAATTCGACAAGATAAGACATTAATCGACGAAACAGCATGAATGTCGTAAAAATCTTGAAATCCTTAAATCCACTTGTATGTTTCAATCAAACAATACTCTTACTTGTTCTGCAGGCTACTGATACGCCAGCTAGATAAGCATATGCATCATTAGCTACTATCGATTCGTTGAAATAATTCTTTCGTAAACCGTCCCACGTTTGAGAAATGCTTTTGGCAATCAAAAGCAGTTTGACTCTTTAAAGAAGAGATTTTCACTTCCACTGTTTCTTCTTCAAAGCATCATCAATTACAATCTAAAATAAGATAATGTAAATGTAATAAAATAATGTAATGTAATGTAATGTAATGTAATAAAATAATGTAATATACATATATGTCGGAGAGGGAAGGACAGCGGGACTTTCCGTCGGGAATGCTGGGAAAAACCTTCCATCACCATAGTCAAGATTTTAATGTTTAAGCCATAAAAATAAAGAAAACAACTTTTAATGTTACGACGATGGGTTCAGGTTTAAGGTGACATAACGAGTCACCAGACGTAGCCACGGTCACGGGAGGGCCGCGTACCTGACAGAGGTACGGAATGATTTTATGACTCTCCTTAAAAACAAGGATTGACCCGAGAAGCGGGGACAGGAGTATATAAGGGTAGGTTCATCTGGATTCAGGGAGTTTTTAGTTAGTGAGTCGTTGAGCGAATTGCCGAGTAAGTCACGCTGATACTGGTCATTCCGTGGACCGTGGATTCGTTATCGAACTTGGATTCGTTGTCACCATCATCTCGGACATCCTATTGCCGTTACTCATAGCCTCTTGTAGTGCCCACATTCGCACTGATAAACACTAACCACATCCGCGATGGTAAAGTAAGTAAAGGTTCATAGAACGCCCCAAAGTGCCAACCTGAGTCCGACATATATCTGTCAGAGAAGCGTCAGTAATGGAGTTGTGGGCATTTGCTAGATCTCCATTGGAATGGTCATCGCTGTGTTATAACGCCGGTACGGCCAGCTACTACGAGTATGAACGCCACCGCTTCGACAATCCACAGCGGCGATTAGGCACTCGCGACACTAGTGATAATGGTCTTAGGCTCGATAACAAATCCACGGTCAACAGGAGGATAGATATACTTGCTCTAACTCAAACGTGTACTAATCGCAAGGCGCTATTCCCTTCCTCGATGAGGTCTCAATCGAGAATGCCTCTTCGTCCCAACGACGCCACCGAGATAAACTCTGATGGGGTGTCTAAGTACCCAAGATCCTTGGATCGACGTCGCTGTCGATTGGTCAATTTGGGACAGAAGCTGCCTGTCCGTTTGCAAAACGTCTTAATTGCCGAAAAACCCAGGTTTTATAGCGGGTCCTCGGGCTACCGGGACTTGTGCTGTGTACGTGCCTCAACCTCAGGTATTAATTGTCCTAAGGAACCGTTAGCATGTTTTACTTTCCGGTACCTCTATGGGTAGTTCCTTTAATGAGGGTCATAACACCGCTCCGCACCTTTGTTAGACGGAGCGCCCGTCCCGTTGACCGCGGCTACGTTGGGCGACAGGCTGTCGCCCCGAGCCAAAGCTCACCGTCACTAATCCCGGACGGTTACCATCGGCTTGGATAACTGCGATTGTTTCATTACGGCTATAGTAGACTCTAGATTACAATGTTAGGAGGTTATTCTGAAGTTCCAGAGGGGCCCCGGCGTCCTTTCGTTTCCGACATATATAAATCGTATATAGATGAAGAGGACCTCGTTCGCTGTGGAGTGCCGAAGCGTGCAGACGTGTCTCTAGTGCCCAGCGTAGTTCGAAAACAACACGTGTCGCCCAACCGTCGAAAGAGAACACAGCTAAGTGTCCCTTACCCTTTAGGGAGAAGAAAATCCCACGCACCTAACCCCAACCCGAATACTAGCCTCACAGCCTCACGACTAGTTGTTCATTCCGAATTAACTAGCTCGATGATGGCCCAGCAACCGCGACCAGGCTCTCCGGAGCAGACTCGCAGCTACCCCGTGCTACCCCCCCCCCCCCCGTGGCAGAAGTGTAGCAGAACTCTCCGCACTAACGACGCTAACACTACAAAGAAAAGGAAAATAGAAACAGCAACGCAAATAAACACACACAACAGCTTCGCCGTATTGGAATCCTCAAACGACGCCATGGAAATCGTAGAACCGCCACCAAATCAACACTCACAGAGAATCCCCGCTCCCCCACCAATATTTGTGGACGACGTCATTGACATACAGACAATGACCAAGTCCCTAGAGAGAGATACCAGCAAGGAGGAACATAACCTTAAGATAAGCAACAACAAGGTGAAAATACTACCGACGAACCCAGAAGCTTACAGAAAACTCACCAAGACACTCAGGACCCTGAACGCCAACTTCCACACCTACCAACTCAAACAGGAAAGGCCTTTCCGGATGGTCCTACGAAACATACACCACTCAGCAGACATAGACGAACTAAAATACGAACTCTCAAAACTCGGCCACGAAGTCATCAACGTAAGTAATATAAGGCATAGAGTCTCGAAAGACCCGTTATCCTTATTCTTCCTAGACATTAAACAAAAGCCGAACAATAAGGAAATCTACAACATCAGTCGCCTAATGAACGCGATAGTAAAGATCGAACCACCGCTCGTGAAAAAAGAAATAGTGCAGTGCAAAAGGTGCCAAAGGTACGGTCATACGCAGAAATACTGCAACCATACTTTCAGCTGCGTTAAATGCGCAGGCACTCACTCCACTGACCAGTGCGCCAAATCACCGGAAACCCCAGCGAAATGCATCCACTGCCAAGGGGACCACCCTGCCAACTACAAAGGCTGCCCAGCATATAAAACACTATACACGAACAGGTACCCTAAGCTCAGAGCAAAAGAGGTATCCAA
Source organism: Bombus huntii (assembly GCF_024542735.1). NCBI lineage: Eukaryota > Metazoa > Arthropoda > Insecta > Hymenoptera > Apidae > Bombus > Bombus huntii. The sequence goes on from NC_066238.1 coordinate 25,838,098, forward strand.
CCAAACACCCAGCCCGCCGAAATTCACGACTACCCCACACCCCCTCAACCAATCAAACACCCAGTCTTACCAAATTCATCTCCACCTCAACCTCCTATGCCCAAGCAGTACAAGGCATCCAAAATAACCCGAACAGCCAATGGAACCTTCCCCAAAACAGTGTCCCCAACCCACCTAACACAGACAACTCCTCAAGGCTTGAAAAGCTAATAGAGAAACAATCGGAGCAAATAAATAATTTGCTATCGCTACTAACACTCATCGTGGAAAAATTAGCACGCCCCGGCTCAAAATAAAACCAAGGCGCATAGCTCTCTGGAACGCCAACGGTCTAGCGCAACACAAACGCGAACTAGAACTCTTCCTAAATCACCAGCAAATCGACGTAATGCTCGTATCGGAAACCCACTTCACCGACAAGAGCTACCTGAAAATAAATGGTTACAAATTCTACCATACCCAACACCCCAACGGAAAGGCCCACGGTGGCACCGGAATAATAATCAAAGCAAGTATTAAGCACTACGAACTTCCATCATTCCAGAAAGACTACCTCCAAGCAACAAACGTAGCAATAGAAGACTGTCATGGCTCAATCACCACCTCAGCAGTATACTGCCCTCTCAGACACTCCATCGCCAAAGAAGACTTTGATAACTTCCTGGACACCCTGGGCAATAGATTCATAGTTGGAGGAGACTATAACGCCAAGCACATCCAATGGGGCAGCAGACTGGTTACAGCAAGAGGCAAAAACCTCTTAAACAGCATAATAAACAACAACCTCAACTACCTCACCACATACGAACCCACATACTGGCCCACTGACACCAACAAAATACCCGACCTTCTCGACTTCTTCGTAACTAAAAATATCTCATCAAGACACGTCCAGATCAACTCCTCGGCTGATCTCTCCTCTGATCATTCTCCCGTGATAGCAACAGTCAGTTCAACAATCATCGAGAATACACCTAATGGCTCCATTCACAACCAACACACCAACTGGCAGCTCTTCCGAGAAGTCTTTACACACTCAACCTCAGCCTTCACCTCACTAAAAACAAAGGAAGATATCGAAGCAGCCACGGAATACTTAAACACGAGCATAATAAACGCAATCCGCCTCTCCACACCGACAAAGCCATCTAACAGCAAACAAGAATATCCCCAATACATACTAAAAAAAATAGCAGAAAAACGTAGACTAAGAAGAGTATGGCAGACCCATCGAACACCGGAGGACAAACGGAAACTAAATAACGCAACTAAAAAGCTATCCAGAACCATAAAAAATTATAAAAACGACTGTTTCCAAAAATACCTCGCCAGCTTATCCTCCACAGCCGACTCCAACTACTCACTGTGGAAGGCCTCCAGGAAACTCACACGCCACCCACAAATAATCCCACCTATCCGCCGTCCGCAAGGTGGATGGGCGCGAAGCCCTATAGAAAAAGCCGACCTGTTTGCAAAACACTTGTCAAAAGTATTCAAACCCCATTCCCCCCAAGCCGCTGCGGACGTTACTGAATACCTGCACACCCCCTTCCAAATGTCCCCTCCTATCGAACCCTTCTCCTCTGCAGAGACTATAGAAACAATCAGTCGCCTAAACCCCAAAAAAGCAGCAGGACACGACCTAATAGGCAATAGAGCAATCAAGGAACTTCTCACAAAAGGGATAGCACTCATCACATCGATTTTTAATGCTATTCTTCGCCTTGAACACTATCCTAAGGCCTGGAAAATCTCACTGTTTACCCTCATCCCTAAACCCGGTAAACCGATATACGAAACCAGCTCCTATCGCCCAATCAGTCTTTTACCTACCCTATCTAAACTATTCGAGAAGATGCTCACGAACCGACTCCTTCCAATCCTAGAGAACTTGAAAACACTCCCAGATCACCAATTCGGCTTCCGAGAACATCATTCTACAGTAGAGCAAATCCACTGCTTAACTCATACGATCAGCCAAACACTCGAAAAGAAAAAATATTGCTCAGCGGTTTTCCTAGACATCCAACAGGCATTCGATAAAGTATGGCATGAAGGGCTACTATACAAACTTAAAAAGTTCCTACCCCACCCCTACTACTCCATCCTAAAATCTTACCTAACCAATAGACAATTCATGGTTAAATGCCTAGACGCCACTTCCGCAACATTCCCAATAGAAGCCTGCATACCCCAAGGTAGTGTCCTCGGACCCCTACTGTACTCCATCTACACTGCCTACCTACCTATATCAAACGATATAACAATAGCGACATTTGCAGACGACACAGCGCTATTAGCTGCCCACGCAGACCCGGTAATAGCCTCATCCACTCTCCAGCGAAGTCTCGACTCCATGGAAAAGTGGTTTCACAAATGGGGCTTCAAAGTCAACGAAAAGAAATCCTCACATGTAACCTTCACGCTCCGTAAACAAACCTGCCCCCAGGTCACCATCAACAATGCAACAGTTCCTAGCAGGGACACAGTCCGATACCTGGGCATGACCCTGGACAGGAGACTAACGTGGAAGACACACATCTCAGATAAAAGGAAGCAACTAAAGGACAAACTAAAAAAACTCTATTGGCTCACGGGCCGACGCTCCAAACTAAATATATAGAATAAAATTACCCTCTACAAGACCGTAATAAAACCTGTCTGGACCTACGGAATCCAACTATGGGGAACAGCAAGTAACTCCAACATTGAAATACTCCAACGCTTTCAATCGAAAACGCTAAGATCCCTAATTGACGCACCTTGGTATGTAACCAATGAAACAATACACCGCGACCTCAAGATACCCACCGTCAAAGAGGAAATAGCAAAATATAGCGACAGATATAGCAAAAGAATCAACAAACACCGAAACCCCCTAATCACTGGACTACTCGATACGACGGACCAGATTCGCAGGCTGAAGAGGCACTACCCGCTAGACCTAAACGTTAGATTCATTTAATTATCCAAATTAAGCATATGCACTTACTTAGAATACTTATAAATTATACCTATCTATAATAAGTATTAACTTATTGTAAATAAACAGCCATGTCACTGCGCCACGCCAGAAAAATTACTGAAAATTCTCAACGCGAGAATTGATTGTAATTTCAACAATTAAATAAAAAAAAAGAAAAAAAAGATGAAGAGGACGACGATTTAATTATTAACTTATTCAGTTGAACATGGAATAAACAATTATCCAAAAATAACGTAAAATTAAAATTAATTTGATAAGTAACTACTACCAGTAGAATCATGTAACAAACATTAACATGAATAAACCTGTGTAAGAATAAAATTCTGAACGGTTTCCAATCACATTTACTAATTCATTATTTTGTGCATATAATGGTATCAGAAAGTGATAAAATTCTTATAAAATTGTGAAAAAAGTTTTCATCGAATAAGAACCATTATTTAGATACTTTTCAGAAATTTTAATTTAATATAGATATTAACGAAGCGATGTGGATTATTTTTCATAACTATTAGTACTAAATTAGATCATGTTGATATCTTCATTAGTCACAATTTATAAATCTTTTGGAATTCATAAGTTCTTATGATTACCGCATAATTTTTAATGTAACAATAATTTCTTTTTTTTTTTTTGTAACTGAAACTGCATAATAATAATTTTTGCCTATGGAATAGAGAACGATTATTAACTTACTGATGAGAGAGAAATTTTGTTACGTCTCGTCCGTGATATGAGAACTGATCTTATCGTGAAATTTATACCAGTTAGAATCTAATCCCAGAGATCACCTGTTACAGGAAACTGAGTGTTACCATACATTAGTCGTATTATAAAATCATATTATGTAAAATCCTCTTTTTAGATCCTTAAATTAATTCTAAAATCTTCCCAAAAATTTATTGAGTCAAAAAACATCAAACATAGACACATTTTTGAAGATATTGTCTCTTTAACATAAAACAGTACTTAACTACTATTCCAATATTATAATATTATAATCTATAATTCCTATTTTATATTACAGAATACCATATGTAACAGATTTCAAAACTTCGATATCCTTTCTACATATTTAAAATTAACTCTGTCACTTTTCCTGCCAGAATAAAGTAGCCATTACAGTAAATCTTTTTTAATACTACACATAATACATAATATAAAAAGCAAAAAAAGCTTTTATCCATATACTTTGTTAAGAATCATTCAAATGTTCAAAGATGTATCGATATAAATCTATAAAATTGCTATAAAAAATTATCAATTGGACGTATATAGTGCTAAAGTTTTAACCTTAAATCTACCGTTAATTAAAGAATAAAATTTGTGTTAAGGGGGGGGGGGATAAGGTTTAAAAATTTTTTTTGCACTTTTTTTTATTTTTTTAATTGAATGCATAATATCGTAAGAATATTGTGTCAACATTTCAAGTCGATTGGAGCAAAATTGGTGAAGTTACGAGTATTTTTATACATGCCGGATTTTATTACCTACCCGACCCGAGCGTGCTATTGTTATCTGGCAGACGTTCTTCTCTCTATATAATACCTAATCTTACCCCCCAGATCAACTTATAGTACTTAACGACTTAAGTACAAACCTCCTTTACCTGTACTGTATATTTTGTCAGTGTAGAGTATAAAATTTAGTGCCGGAGTAAATATTCCATTTTCATTAAGATTTGTGTGAAATTATTACTAAAATGCCTAAAAAAAATTAAAAGATCTGATAGACAAACAACTGGTTCGAGATTATATCGACCTAGAAAAATTGTACCTCCGCATAAACGTAAAAACGAAGGCATTTCAACAAGTAGCGCGTCAGCTAAAAAAGTAAAAGTGACCGTTGAAGATCAAGTTACGAAGGATCTTGAAGAACATTATAGGATAATTGATTTTTTATTAGTCTTTTCAACAATTGCTACGCTAGTGAAGTGTGTGAAATGTGATGGAAAAGTAAATTTTCATTCGACTAAGAAAAAAGGCCTTGGATTTAACATCAAAGTGTCGTGCGAATGCTGTAAACAGATTACAAATGTTCCGTCTAGTGCAAGAATAAACTCTGGTACTTTCGATGTTAATTATCGGTTTGTTTTCGTGATGAGGATATTAGGCCTTGGATTAGTTGGCTGTGAAAAGTTCTGCAGCTTGATGGATTTGTCTAGTAGGTTTTTATCAAAACCGACGTACAATGATTACGTGAAAGAAATGTGCTCGACTGTAAGAGAAGTAGCGAATCGATTTTTTTAATTTGCTATAAAAGAAGAAAAAGCAGCAACAGCCGAAGAGCTATCATGGATGATAGCAACATCCTTTATGGACGTGGCATTGATGATTCAGTGTGAGGTAAGCCGATAAAATTCGCTTATGAACGTTTTATACCAGATTTTTTAGTGTTCAAAACTTTAAAGCGTTTTCCCCACAACTCACGTTTTCAAAGTCGGCGCCCCTCATAACTTTATAACTACTGCACGGATCCTTTCGAAATTTTGAACACTATTTCTGTACATAATTTACGAGATAACGTTGGAGAGGTTTTCAAATTTGTTAATTATTTGTATTAAGCTCTCGGCCCTCGGGCCCTTGGGCTAGCTGAACATGTACTGCGGAGACGCATCGACATCTGGCAATCATCTTACTCGAAGAATAGGGTCTGCGTGTGGCGAGCTACGGGACAGAGACCGTTGGAATGTTTACTGTCGAGTGTTACAACTATTTCCTTTTTAAGGAGAGCTATAGAATTATTCCATGTCTTTGTTAGATAAAGCGTTCATCCCGTGACCGCGGCTACGTTCGGCGACTGACTGTCGCCTCGAGCCCAAGCTCATTATCACAACTCTCGAACAATTACAATCGGATTGAATAACTACAATTGTTCAATTACAGCTATAGTAGACTCTAGGTTACAATGTTGCGGGATTATCCAAAATTCCAAAGGCTCCGGTGTTCTTTCATCTCCGACACGGCCATCCTGACTATCACACGTCCTCGTGTGTAACTAAAATATCGTGTTTTCTTACATTAGATTCGATACAACTGACATTATTTACGATTTAACTAAATGTCCAAGTAAGTCAAGGATCCAGTGCAATAACAAAGTTTCGTTCGTAGGTTTGACAACAGAAAAATAAAAGAGAATAAGAATTTGTAATGTTATAATTTGTATTTAAAGTGTTAAGTGCGTTCTGTGAGTCGTCAGTCAGACCGTAATGACACAACAGATCATTTTCGATTTCGTACACTGATGAATCTCAGTTTGTTGGATCATATTGCCACGTTGGGTGCATTACAGAAAGCGCAGAACGCCACACTGGGCGTGTAACAGAAAGCGCAGAACACCCCTGAGCGTATTACAGAAAGCGCAGAACACCCCTGAGCGTATTACAGAAAGCGCAGAAAACCACTGAACGGGTTACAACAGAAAGTGCAGAAAACCACTAAACGGGTTCCAACAGAAAGCGCAGAAAACCACTAAACGGGTTCCAACAGAAAGCGCAGAAAACCACTGTACGGGTTACAACAGAAAGCGCAGAAAACCACTAAACGGGTTACAATAGAAAGCGCAGAACGCCACTGGGTGTATTACTATGACCACAACGCAGTGTTAATGATCCTCTGATGTCAGTGTACTTGCATCGTTATTATCACCGCCGTTGTCATCACCGCAGACGTCTAACCCAGCAGGGACGCAACTTTCTAGCATTTTTCTCAGTCTGTCATGTCTGTCCTTATATGATTGTTTGCCGTCTAAGGTTTTTAAAGTATATCTATCTCCTTCCAAAATCTCTGCTATCTCGAATGGACCCCTGAATTTCGGATCTAACTTCGTCTGGTTTCTTTCCTCGTTTTTGCATAATACAAAATCACCAAGGTTAAACCTAACCACCTTAGCTTTAGTTTTGTCAACTGCACCTTTATCGTACCTAGCACTAATTTCTATATCCTCTATTGCCCGCTGTCTTATATCAGAGATATCTACTTCTCTTTCTTCGATATTATCAGGTATCAACGAGTCGTAAGGTCTTTGCTGTTCCACCAATTAATAGTTCCAATGGGCTCGATTTAGTCACGCGGTTGGTGGTGCAATTCGAAGCCAGCTGTATTTTGCCAATCGCGTCTAGCCACGATCGCCCGGTCGTTTCTATGATTGTGAACATAATTTTCAACGTACCCATAATACGCTCTACCTGACCGTTGGCCCTACTCGCACCGGTTGAGATTAAGTGGAGTTTTAGTGTTTACCTTGCCAGAAATCTTGGAATTCTTTACCCGTTAGGACACCTCTCTTGATCCGCTATTATCCGGCAAGGACTGCCGAATAAAAATATAGTACTTAAGTGCTTTAACGGTATTAAGGAAATCTACTTTACGAGTATGATGCAGATATGCGAATTTAGTGAAGACGTCGACCAAAACAATGACATATTCTTTCGAACCACTTTTACCGCTTAGTTTGCCCGTTATGTCCACGTGAACTGTATGCCAAGGTATGCTGGTCTTAGGTCTTAGGTAGGATGTAATTCAGCTCGTATTTTACCTGAACTGGCCTTCGAAACTTGACAAGCGTGACAGTTCTCTACGAATTCGCGAACATACTCCGCCATTCCTTCGAACCAGTAACACTCGCACAGTTTCTCAAGCGTTTTATCCCAACCTAAGTGCATAATTGACTGTTGCACATGGTTAATAACGGGCCACCTAAGCCCTCTTGGAACGATGGGCAAGCAGAGAGTTCTACCTTTTCTCTGTATTTTATGATGGAGGGTGCCGGACCGTAACTCATACGTATTCGCGACGTCTCCTGAGGATTTCCATAGTAAACGCTTTGATGGTTTACAAAATTGTAGCAAGGAAGAACATAAATATTAGAATATTTAGACAAGTATGAGCTGCACAATTATTAGGGTTGTCCGAAAGTATAAGAATCCCCATTTTCGACAGGGTCAGCATAGTATCGCCGTCCCGAAAATGACTTCCGGAAGAAACATTAAACGCGCACGCACTTATGTTATGCAAATAAAGGACATCGAATGGGTCGAACAAAGGCATAAAAGAATTCGAAGAAAACAACAACTTATTATCCAAATTGTTCATCGAGGGTAATCAATGCTGTATACTTCCTAGAATTAGGATGAATAGGGATTTGGAGAAACCCACCGGCCATGTCCAGAATAATAAAATATCTCGCTTTTGCAATCTCGCGACTTGATCTGCAGTGAGAGGTAAAGGATACCGATCCGCGACCGTATATTTATTTAGTTCTCGAAAATCTACCTATCATCTATCTGAACCATTGTTCGTCTTCACGAATAACACAGGGCACGCGGACGGTGAATTATTAGGCTTTATGATTTTTGGCTGTAATTAAGTCGCTTGTTCTATCACGTACTATTCTGCGCTCGCGAAGTCTATTAGGACTCCTTGTACGGCGATGTTAGGATCAATTAATTGTACTTCTAACTGGCCTGTATTTTTTATACGAGTACGTAGGGAACCCGTAACGGATGAATCTCTGAATTTTCGAAAAGAAAGATTAATCGACTTTTATCACTACCACGTACCTCATTGTCAACTTCATTAACATCGATCTCGTTTTCAGCGGTTTTATTACAGGCATTAATTATTTTTGTTTTACACATAGCGAGGCTATTTTGTGTAATATTACGTCAAAATCTTGGCTTAAAGTTTAACGAGCAATCGCGATATCGTATTGTTAAATAACTATTAGCGAGAACATGAAAAGTTTATCTCTAACCACCGACACCTGCAATGGACAAGATTGAGCGATACGTTTAGTACCAATATTTCTTACTCCTCGCATTACTACTATATCAATCGTTCTTTTGCCAGAGATTCTCAAGACTACGGATTCTTTAATTAGCGAACACTCGGCTCCGAAATCGGGGTAAAATGGAAACGACTCACCCGGATGGCTTGATCTACCAGTTGGTGCCTCCACTACGTAAAAGTCGATTCGACACTCGGTATTGAAATTATATTCAGGGCACTGCTTTGTAAAGGATTTTCCTCCATAATCAGATTGGTAGCTGCGCACCATGCAGCGGAGTCGAAAAATTGTTAGGTTCCACACTCGATTTTTCTCTAGCGACGGAATTAACTCGCGCACGATGATCGTAAGCTTTTGCACTGTTATAACCGGCACTGATCCCACTTCTGATGTCGGGTTTACATTAGAATTAGGGTTAGGGGCGTGAAACGAATCTTCGTTTGCGTTACACGTTGTCGTTATGCAATAGAGAAGACATTGACTAATGCAAATACGATCATTATAGAACCGGACAAGTAACCGTGGTAGTTAGGTACTCGAGAAACTAACGACAATGATCCTAGGTTCAGTAACGAATCCGCGGTCGATGGGATGATAGATGAACGTGCTCACAAAATCTAAGTCGGACGCGTAATATTCACTAGTCGTAAAGGGTTACTCTTTTCATCGATGAGATCGCGAGCGAGAATGACTTTCCCTTCCCGATGATGCCACAGAGGAAAACTATATTGGGGTGTGTCTAAGGACACGAGATCATCGGATTCGTCGAGAAAAGCCTTCGTTCAGAGAGTAAGGGAAATTGGCGTTGCTGCTAATTGGTCAATCTCCATATCGGTGGTTAGAAAAAGATGCTAGCCGTCCTCGAGGGAAAGTTGCTAGTGGGAGACGCCGCTCATTGAAAAATAGGTCTCCCCTATTTTCCCGTAGTTGGGACAAAGACTGTCTGTCTGTTTAAAGGACTTTAGTTGACTAAATCTTGAGATTTATAACGGGCCCTCGGGCTAGCTGAACATGTACTGCGGAGACGCATCGACATCTGGCAATCATCTTACTCGAAGAATAGGGTCTGCGTGTGGCGAGCTACGGGACAGAGACCGTTGGAATGTTTACTGTCGAGTGTTACAACTATTTCCTTTTTAAGGAGAGCTATAGAATTATTCCATGCCCTTGTTAGACAAAGCGTTCATCCCGTGACCGCGGCTACGTTCGGCGACTGACTGTCGCCTCGAGCCCAAGCTCATTATCACAACTCTCGAACAATTACAACCGGATTGAATAACTACAATTGTTCAATTACAGCTATAGTAGACTCTAGATTACAATATTGCGGGATTATCCAAAATTCCAAAGGCTCCGGTGTTCTTTCATTTCCGACGTATATAATATCGTTTGCACTCACACTCTCGGAAAAAAGGTAGAATTGCCGTGCCCCTCATAACTTGGTGTTGGACCATCCGAAATCAAAAAATCAAAGTTCATTCGTCAGGTAACAGCTTTCCCCAGGTAACGCTAGGAGGGTTTTTCGAAATTTCAATGTTTCACTTTTTTAGAACACTTTGAAGAGAAAATTAGCCGCAAATTTTCGGAAAATCAGCTAATTCAAAGTGTTCCAAAAAAAGTGAAAAATTGAAATTTCGAAAAACCCTAACGAATGAACTTTGATTTTTTGATTTCGGATGATCCAGCACCAAGTTATGAGGGGCACGGTAATTATACTTTTTTCCGAGACACGTCCGAATAATTGCTGCCATTGCCGTATTTTTTAATATTTCTCCGTGAAAATTTTATACAATATTCTTCGAATGTCATACTTTTAACTGTGAGATTTTAACTGTGTCGTCACAAAAAATTCTCAAAAAATGCCTCTTTTTGTACGAATTAACCTTACCCCCCTCCCCCCCCCCCCCCCCCTCCTTAAAGAAATGAAAGAAAATGAAAGAAAAAAATCCGTGATGCAAAAGACAAAACAGATCATTATTCATATATCGTATTAAACATCAATCAAATCCCAAAGATGTGTCGTTGAAAATTTATAAAATTATTTTATTTTGTGGACAATTATGAATTGACAGTCATTTTCACTTCTCAGGTAGTTTTATTGTTAATTAAGCGCTACATTATTTTTTTGTCAATTCGTTCTCTTCCATATATATCCAACTTCACCACGAATTGCACGGAAAGTCTCACAGGCCACGTTATAGTTCTTCCATGGTACGGTTTCAACCATTACATTTCCATGCACATACATATGTACACATATACATACATGTGGAAAGAATGCTCACGTGGCGCGTATGTTCACACGGTAAAAAGAATGCGACACGGAGAAACGACGAAAAAAGAGAATGAAAACCTAGCGGCGATCCAGCCGATAGAAACCTTTCAGCGTTTTCATGGAAAGTTTCCATTCGAAAAAGGCGTGCTGACGCGTCATTCACTATGTGTGTAAGTACATATTTCTTGTCACAAAAAGGAACAGTTTTGTTGGGACAGTTAAGTAAGCACATTGCTGGAACTCGCAATTATTTGCATCAACGTAAATCTTTCTTTCTATGTTGAACGATGCTTTCAATGGGGTCCGCTTATAACGGAGATTGATGCGTGTGTCACGAATCGGATGCAACGATATTTGTTATGTCAAAGTGCTGGCTACTCCACCAGTTATAGGAAATTTATGTAACTGTCAAGTGTGTCCAGGCATATCGGATAGTTATAGAAACTTTGATAAATTTTATAACTTAAATTTATAGTTGTTATTGATTTTCGATTTAATTAACTTTATGTTCAAGGTAAATTAAGTATTATTTATTTGTTAGATTAGATAATGATTTAACAAGTAATTGGCAGATTATCTACTTGACAATCAAAACAGTTAAAAGATTCGAAGACCATGTTGTGTGATGTTATGATGTAACACGACCATCAACTTTGCTTTTACTAAATTTTATTATGAATTCAGCAATCACAATGGAATACACTTACAATCACACACGTAGAATCTAGATTAAAGTGTTAAGGGATTTTCCCAAAATTCCAAAAGGAAGGCTCCTGTGTCCTTTCATCTCCGACATTTGCAAACCGATTCGTATTTAGCTCACACAAGTGTACAAGGGTCGCCTACTGAAAGTTGCAAAATCGGAAAACTTTAATCTTTTTTAAAATGCATGTCAGGAAAAATACATTTGTTTTCTATTATATTCGCTATACAATTTGTATAAAATTTCTAGCAAAACATATTTAAGTTATAGATCTATTAGAACAGTAAAAATACCATATATCTTTTAGAGAAAATAAACTGAATCAGAGCAGCAAACTCGGAAATGCAAACGATTATTATGATTATTATGCCGGTATTGCTGCCGCGGAATGCAAATTATAATTGCACTTGCGTTCCAAATTGAAGATCGTTCAAATCTTATTTGCATACCGTTGAAGTTTAATCGAGCTGATTCGGTACGATAAACATTCATATATTTTACTTCACAAACATACTCACGCGAGGCCCATTGAAGAGAATTACCGTTGAATCAACTTTGCACATAGAACTGGCAAATATTTGAGTTTCCTGTGACTAGAGTGCAGAGAATATCGGACATGCCACTTTAACACCACACGACAACGATAAAAACTAATAATGCTATCGGAAGTTAAACAAGTTTTTAAATGATTTGTATTTAACGAGTGTCGTCTATGTCGAAATGAAATCTGCCTTTAGTCCGTGAAATTGTTTTAAGGGTGTTAGACGTATAGCGAGAAGATAAAATATCGCAAAACTACCATGATAAGGAAAAATATTACAATATAAAAACGATCTTGTAATACAAATAATATTGAAAAAGGTATTGTATTTAGAGTAGTGTATTTAATTTATACCAAATTATGTGCATAATTCATGAAATCATAAGCCCACAGTAGGGGTAGAAAACAAGCAATTAGAAAACAAGCAATGTATTTATTATCTACGTTAGTCCATTACCTTATTATTTATATAACAAAAGGTATTTATACATTTTATTTTTTTGTATATCTTATATATCCATATCTTTTTATCTTTTCCTGTTATTTTATATATTCTACAAATAAATTTCTATACAACAAAACAATTTATGTTTTGAATCAACAGATAAAAAAGTTACACATCTTAATATTTGAAGTAAAAAAAATGAAAGTTATTTACTTTAATAACCTATTTCAATGTCCACGAAAAAGTTAATTCTAGATATAGTCATAAATGAAACTAGTAGCATATCAAAAGTAAAAGTTGCCAGAGTTAAAGCAGTCGACAAAAAGAATGACGGTACAATCATATTATAATTACTTATGTACTTGGAATTTTCATTTTGCCAAATATAATATTACTTCAATAACTTATATTGTTTCAATAAGTCGATTTCGGACATTAAAAGTATTTTTATATATTTCATCATTTTTAGTATCTTAGTGTTCCTTTAAGTAGTTTATCAGATGAATTGAATAATTAAAATATTTTCAAAAGTTTAATGTTTTGAACCTTTATGATACCGCAATTAATTATAAAGATATTTTTATGGTTATCAAATATCGCAATCTTATAATAATATTGCTAGTTACTAACATATTGCATTGAAAATATAATCATATAATTTTTTAAAAATTTGATGACAGAATGTTATCTTTATATATTTGGAATTTAATATTGGTAAATTTCGAATAATTTGATTGACCACTGAACATACGAGAGTCAGTGCAACTCTAACGCTATTAAATATGAATAGTACAATTAGAGACCATAAATTGCATTGTGCAATATATGAAGTTCGGAATGACTTTACAGAACGTCATAAATCTATTTTCCATTGTGTTGATTTGTACACGTATTCCGGATGTAAACTTAGATATTAGCTTTATTTATGTTTGGAGAACTTTCTCTAGGTAATATTTCCAATAAACACGTCATCTTTACAAAAACGACTTGATACAAAAGTGACGGATTATTTATTGCAACAAATTATCAAATTATCTGTGAAGAAACGATGGTATCGTTGAATAATTATGAATAAATGATGGTATTATTGAAATCACTATGAGATTGAAAAAAATAGAAATAAATCGTCAAATTCTATAGAGAATTCAATGTTACGTTATTCGAAAATATTGGAAGAAATTATTTTTACTTTAATTGAATGGGACTATTTTTGTTTTAATTAAAGATTAGGTAAGCACCAAAAAAAAAAAAGAAAAATATGTAGAACTTCGTATTTGTTGCCATTAATTGTTTGCATTTAATTATAATATATTAGAAAAGCATTAAATTATAATATATTAAAAGCATTTAAATATTTTAGATGTTACGATTATATTTTTTATTATTTTTATTATTTTATTTTATTATTTTATATTATATTCTATGTAAATAGGTTAAATGTAAATAGATAGCGGTGTTAAAGGATAATTATTAACAAAATTATTATTAAGACAACATTATCATTAAATTTAATAGATTTATTAAGTAATCAGGGAGATGTGTTTACTTGAAATGGGTGTTTCGCCTTTGTGAATGCTTATAGCATCTAATTACATTATATTTCTACAGCAATATAGACAAATTTGGTGATACACTTCTACAAAGATTAAAGGACAGTAATACAAATTGTAAGAAATTGCTAGACACATACTTTTCTCCAAAACTTTCTTTTCCGTTCAATCCTAATATTTATAAAATACTGAGCTACAAAATACGAAATTATCAAATACAATTCCGTTCGAGTTTACGATATTTAAAATTATTGAAATATTTAGCATACTATTTACTATATTATCAACTGATTCAATATTTGGAGATATTGTTCACGAGTAATTATTAGATAGTTTAAAGAATATAAAAACAACAATTAACATCGTTAATTGAATAAATGTTATGTAACTACTTAAAGAAATGCGAACGAACTTATTACATAGCCTAGTATTTCGAAGTAAATGATTTTTCCTTGTATGAAAACATATTTATTTTATTGTTCAAATAGTGTGCATCGTGATCAGTTTAAATAATCAAGATTCTACTATATTTTCGTCAAAGTATGTATAAAGCATATAGCATCGTTAAAAACACCTAATAATAATTTTATCATCAAATAGAATATGTTTGTTCACCTCATTCAACTTTTAATCTTTGTTAAATTTCATGTTACAAATATAGCAGCAAAAAATGTATCCGTTGAATTGCAAATACTCATGCGAATAATATGTGTTAATCCATGAATGTATGAATTTTTTATTTATTCAAAGAATAATATTGCCTCGGGCTCAACTCTAAAATGTACGAATTGCACCGCAAAATAATAAACTGTATGTCAGTGGCGCGACATTAAACAGTATACAAATAGTACACAGGTTGATAATTTCAGTTGGGAGATTTTGGTTCAGTGATTTCAAATAAAAATGTCGGTAGAAGCAAAGTGCAAGCTACTGCATATTCGCTAAACTACGTGAAACCAGTATCGTAAATATTTTTTACGGCAATTACGCTTCCGCTCTAGTTTCTATGTTATGCTTCAATTTATATATTAAACATTCAATGTACAGTGGCTCACGAAAGTATTCAAACGCTTACATATGCAAACTTGAATGGCCGAAATAATGTACATTAAAGTAATTTGCTTAGACAAGCAAATGTCAATAGGAAGATGGAAGTCTTAAGATTATGTCAGTAAAATTTGAAAAGGATTCAACAACGTAGGTAGGAGTTAGGATACATTTATTAGAAACACGCATTGTGACTTACAAAAGTATTTGAACGCTACATATATTATTAAATTATTTAATATTAATATTTTATTGGACCACCTTTAGTAGCAATAGTGTGTCTCAATCGACGTTGCATACTGTAAACCAATGATTTTGTAAAACTACACTCAACGAAGTTCTGTATTTCTATAATTTTATCTTTCGATACTTGCTTTGAGATTATCTGAAATTTATTTAATCTTTTTCCGATTTCAGTCCATAAATTTGCGGTGGAGTAATTAACATGTGTGGCGTGTTATATACGATCCATTCTTTCACAATTCTAGCAGTATGCTTAGGATCATTATCATGTTGGAAGTGGAAATCTTCCAATAATCCCAATTTACGGGCACTTTCTTTAAGGTTATTTTTTAAAATATTTAAATACCTATATTTATCAAGTATTCCATCAATAAATATCAAATTTCCGGTGCCATTGGCAGCTAAGCACCCCCACGCCATAACACCTCCGTGTTTCACTGTTTGATGTAAATGTCGAATTTCCAATTCCGTATTTGGTTTTCTTCACACATAATTTTGACCATTTGAGCCAAAAATGTTAAACTTTGGCTCGTCCGAAAAGATGACTTTTTCTAAAAAGAATTATCTTTATTAATATAGGTTTTTGCAAAAGTCAATCTTTTTTTATGATTTATCGCATTAATATATGGCTTCTTTCGCGGTACTCTGCCATGAAAATCATTGTTTCGTAAGATTCGTCGACATAATTCCGGATGAACTTCTTTATGAAACATATCAGCTATCATACTTGCGAGTTAAGGAGGGGATGTACTAGGATTTTTTTTTAATTCGCGAACGATAACTTTCTCCTCTCTTCCAGTCAATTTCTTTGGTCCTGACCGACCTGATCAAGCTTTGTTTGCAAGTGTTCCCTCATTCTTTGACTTTTTTATGATATAATTGTAATATCGTAGAATGGCTTTGATTGGAGATCGGCTGAAATTAGAAAACACCGTGTACGCCGTCTTTTTGTGGTTTGTTTACATCCAAGAGTGCCTAGTAACAGTGACGCGAGAAAAGATAAGCAGCGTCAAAACAGAAGTACGGTTTCATATTTCAAGGAGTGGCAATCGAGAGGCCAGATAATGTGAGCGAAAAGTGTGTGTGTGTGTGTGTGTGTGTGTGTGTGTGTGTGTGTGTGTGTGTGTGTGTGTGTGTGTGTGTGTGTGTGTGTGTGCAGGACCGAGCAGGAAGGCATTGGCGAAGATCAGAGTTGATCGAGACGTCGAAGCACAGAGTCGTTAGAATTGAGTTGCGAGTGTTGTCGAGTGTTAGAGTTGCTAGTGAGAGAGAGAGAGAGAGAGAGTTACCAAATAGTTGTCAAGTTATTTGTTGTAAATACGAGCATTGCATTTAGTTTTCCTGTTAAATAAATATCGTTCTCTATCCAATTTATATTTGTATATTCAATTTAATATTAATAAATTGTAAGTAATCGGAAAAAAATTTCTATCCTTATTTTCCGATATTACATAATGTATTGTGGACTTACTTCTGTTCACAATTCCGGTAATCTCGTTATATGATTTGCCGTCCTCATGTAATCGGAATATTATTTCTCTTCCACACTTTTGTTTCAGACCTTTTGGTATTTATTTTAAATACTATTGTGCGCACTTTTACGGTACTGTTAGTGAATCGATATCCTAACATTAAGTTTACGTACCAATATTTTCATTTAGCAATGACATTTACATTTGGTGCAAAGGAAGATGAAAAACTATTTTATTACAGCGTTCGAATACTTTTGTATGACACTTATTATGAATGTTTCTAATAAATTCTAATAAACTCCTGTCTATATTATTGAATCGTTTTCAAATTTTACGGATGTAGTCTTGAGACTTTTCCGTCACTATAGATACCAAATTATTTTAACAAATTAGTGTAGTACACCTCATTCTATTAATTGAAATTTGTAGGTGTAAGCGTTCGAATACTTTCGTGAGCCATTGTATATATGCAAACAGTTTTCAATAAGCCGTCGAGCCAATCGGTCATCTGCTTACAACGCTCGAGAACTGCAGTTGCTAACTCACTTTGAAATCTGTGTGTACAGAAACTGTTATTACAGGTGGATATCCGTGTGTCTTAACACATGGAAATCCAGCCAGTAACGACAACAAATACAACTAAGAATTCTAAAGCTAGGTAATTCCTTTATCACGCAATTAAATGCAAACACAGCATCAAACAATATCAAAATGAATGCAGAAAAGTGTCCAACGTGCTCTAAGTAAATAAAGAAAAGAAAAATCTATCCAGGTAAGGATCTAACACCTGTCACAATAGACATAAATTCTGAAATATGGTCACAGGATATACCAATAAGTAACACATCAATTTGAACCGCCAAGATTAAAACGTGATATTCTACAATGTCACACTAAGCACTACTATAACACACTGTAACAACTTGTGTCAAATGTGCAGGAAATCATTTAACAACGTCGTATATCGAACAAAGGAAAGTAGAAAACGTAAAATGTCGGAATTTTCAAGGAAATCACCTCATAAGTCACAACGGATCCATAGTTCGGAAATACTACAACAAATACTATTCCCCACCCTTAGAAAAAGAAACGAACTTCTACCAGCTTAACAAATATAAATCAGACCGCTATAAGAATTCACGCTACCCCCAACTATTTCAATCAAATTCAGCTGCCAAGCGAATGTAATTGAAAAAAGCTATGCATAGGTAACGGCTAGATATAATTCCACTCTCTATCCGTTGCGAGACCACAATACTATTGCTCCCATAACTAATCTTACGCGACTTCTGATAGAAATCAATTAAAAACACAGAACTAGTTACCAACAAGTTATCAATACAAACTTCACTACTATAACAACAATCTCAACAAATTATCACCATGATCGAACTACTAACAAAACTTGTCAATAACAACATCAGATAATGAGCAATACACTCAACATAGTGGTTTGGAACAACAACACGTTGCAACAAAGAATACAAGAACTATTCATTCACACACATGAAATTGACATACTAATTTCAGAAACGCATTTCATCAACAAAAATTACGTAAAAATTCTGCACTATAGCATATACCATAACACCTATCTGGAAGAGCACATGAAGGAACAGCTGTTATAAAAAATAACATTAGTCATCACTTTACACAGAACCACTTTACGAATATATCTACAGGCAACAACGACAACAATAGAAACAACAAAACAAGCAATCCAATTATCAACCGTATACTCTTCCCCAAAGCACAAACTTAGTACAGGACAATACCAGAAATTCTTCGAAACTGTAGGTAACAAATTTCTATTAGCGGAAGCTTATAATGCTAAGCGTCGATAAAAGAACTTCATCTAGAGTTAAAACTCTGACACCATTATCAACCGGTGAACCCACGTATTGGTCAACAGCACACGAAGAAGCAACAGACTTATTAAACTTCGCTTTAATCAGAGGATTGAATAAAAGTCAAATTAAGCTATCATCCAGCCCTGACCTGAACTCAGACCACTCACCTGTAATGATAGACAACTTCCAAATCTTTGCTCTAAAATACGATATTGTCACGCTGTAGATCATATAACACAAATTATTCAAGAAGCAGATTAGATATCTACTAATATAGCTGAAAATAAAACAAATGGACTCTCTTATCCAAACTATATTTTGAAGAAAATAAAACGGAAAAGGAAATTAAAAACACGAAAGAACGCGTAACAAACATTAACTAAACAAAGCCACCAAATAATTAAAGAAAATCATACGCGACCACAGCCACAAAGAATTTAATAAATTCCTCGCGTCTTTGATATCTAATTAAGATACGAATTATTCGTTCTCGAAAGCGACAAAAAGATTCAAAAGACCGATAATCCCGACACAAACAATAAGAAAACCAGATGGATTTTGGGCTAAAACTTCATTTGAACAGGCAATGGTATTTACGGAACACTTGCATCAAGCTTTCCAACCTACAACATGAAGACGAAATAACAGATAATCCGGTGGAAAGCATAGACTGTAACTACAGAGTACGAAACGTTACGAAAAAAGAAGTTAAACAACTTATCAAATCAATCAAAACTAATAAAACTTCAGGATATGATTTAATAAGTGCAAAAATAATCAAAGAACTTCCAGATAAAACAGTAAGAATAATAACAATAATATTCAACGCTGTATTCAGATTGAAATATTTCCCAAGCATGTGAAAAATGGCTCAAATCATCTTGTTACCAAAACCAAAAAGAAGTGTGCGTGAGCCTTCTTCACAGATCTTCATATCTCTAATATCAACATTATTCAAAAATCTTGAAAAAGTAGTTCTGGTCAGATTAAAGGAAATAATCGTAAAAAAAAAAAAAACAACTAATCCCAAGTCAACAGTTTGGTTTTACCGAAAATCATGCTACCATAGAACAAATCCATGGAATACTAGAGGAAAATAATAACTATCCTCGAGAACAAACAATATTGCTCAACTTTATTCCTAGATATTGAAAAAGCGTTTGACAAAGTTTGGTATGAAGGGCTTTTACAAGTCACAAAGAAACTTCTCCACGATGCACTATACAAACTTCTCAAATCCTACCTCACCAATAAAACATTCTATGTTAAAGTAAAGCATTCACACTCTAACATAAAATTCATCAATGCTGAAGTATCTCAAGGAAGTGTACTGGAACTCACATCAAACGGAGAGTACACGAAAACCCACAAGAAATGACGAATATCCTGCAGAAACATATACAGCTACTGGAAAGATGACTGGCTGCACGAAAAATAAAAGTAAACAAAGACAAATGTAACCACATAACTTTCACCCTCTGTAAAGACAAGGTACTAAGGATTACACTACATGACTCCACGAACTCCATGACACGATTCCACAAAGAGAAGTACTCAAATATTCGTGACTGCATCTAGACATAAAACTTACTTGGGAGTAATACATCTGCAAACAAATTGAGTAAATCGGAGCCAAAAGAGGAGACATCAATTGGCTAATGAGTCGTCAGTTAAAGCTAAGTTCTGAAAACAAACTTCTAATTTACAAAACCATAATCAAACCCATTTGAACCTATGGTATACAGTTATGGGGAACAGCGGCCAAAAGTCACATCTTAAAAATGGAAGCGACGCAGTTAATAATCCTTCGTACAATAGTTAATGAACCGTAGTACGTTAAAAACGAAGAATTACGCAATGACCTACAAATCCCCTCTGTGTGTGATGCCAAGGGAATGTCTGAGAGATATAAAACAAGGATAACAAATCATCCAAGCCCACTTGCCAGTATTCTGTATGAAAACAACGTCAACAGAAGACCCAGATACAAATACAAACATAAAAGCAAAAGATACATTCACATTCATGTACGTACAACATATGAAGGTGATACTTAAAGAAGTAGTATCTAAGCGATACCCATCTAATATTATACTAACTTGCCAAATGTCCGTTGAACAGGTTGCAAGGAATTTAGGGGTTTAATAAAAAAGAAAAAGAAAAATGCAAACGTATCAACTTATAACTAATTTTATATGATAAATAACTTACATATTTATATGAGAAATAGAATTTTTAAGTTCAATTAGTTACAATTTCAATAGAATATGGATATAGATGTAGTATACAAATGAATAATTTTAACTAATTCGACAACATTTTTTGCCATCTATTTTCTTCCTAAATCTGTAAAGTGTTTAAACGATAAATTATATAGGTGATAAAATGAGCAGAAATGCGTCCTTTATCTCTATTGCAAATCTTCACTTCCAGTACTTACATTTCATTACCATTATATTACCATTCCAATTTCTTAATTTCACTGTTATCGTATATGCAATTATATATAGACTGCGAATCTTTATGCAAATTTAAATTTTTGCAGATACAGATAAAAAATTACAAATTGAATGAAAGAATGTTTCATGTAGGAATATTTATTATAAATTAACAGAAAAGACAGTATGATGAACACAATATTGTAACACTCTCACAAAATTGAATATAATATCGCACTTCACGAATTCGCTTAACACTATTTCTACGTCATAGCAACACGATGAACTTCTCTCGACTACGATTAATTCAACTCCGACAGCATTACCATTACTGTAACAAACCCTGGCAACGGTCACAACACTCCTTGACAACATTAACATATCTTAACAACGTTTATAAACAATCAGCCACGTCTTTCGCTAACGTCACACCATCCCACATTTATTACCTAAATGTAATAGTACCTACTTCATTTTTGATATTTCATATGTACACTTTTGTACTTGTGCACATCCGTATGCAACATAATCGTTTAAAGTTGATTAAAATATTATGCTAACCAAAGAAACAGAACATCAAACACAGAATAAGAAAATTGGAAAAAATTGCAAAAATTTCCAGGAATTGTTTAGCGCTAAAATTTACCCAATGATTAAAATTTAGAAGTAAGTAAAAATGAAATTATAAATATATACCCTTTTAACCTTCAATAAATTTTCGTCGAATCTCGGTAAATGTGCAAATGAGTAATTCACCAGAAGGATTATGGTTACACACGAACCGCGTAGACCCATTAGGATTATGATTATGGTTACGTTTACATCTTCCGTCCATCTGAACAGATACTCTAGTTCCATTGTTTGACCTTCGCCAAGAGGTCTGTGCATAGGTTAGGTTGCCTCTACAATTGTGGAATATCACTCTGGCTTCATTGTTGTGTTTCAAGAGAAGCATCCGTTATATTGTTACTAATCATTCTGAACATTGTCATTTGTCATGTCGCATCTACGGTATCTCATGAAAGTATTTGGGCACTTTTTGAAACACAAGAAAATTTTATGACATTTTATTAGTATTATAATTAGATTTTACTAAGGCACAGAAGTATTTATCATGGAAAATTTGTTATGAATGTACTATGTGTGTTGTACAAATTTTATTAGCACTGCAATGAGACTCAACTATCGTAATTAGATTGGTTTTGAAACCGATCTAAAGATGTTTTAAATGATGTTGAACAAAACATTTGCTGTAGATATGCATTTAATAAAAGATTAGTATACAGTTATATAGCTCGAATAGTTGTCTCAAACATATACATGTCAGAGATGAGGGGATATCGCGGCCTTTCTTTTGAAATTTTTGGGAAGATCCCCAATACTTTAGTCTAGACTATTTATTATAGCTTTATTTACTTAAATGATAAAACTTAGAAATAGTTGTTATGATTCAATCCTATTATGTTTGCCCGAGATTTGTGACGGTGGGCTTGGGCTCGAGGTGACACAACTGGTGGCCGAACGTAGCTACGGTCACGGGATGAACGTTTTTACCTAACAGAGAAGTGTCAATATTGTGGGACACACGTTGTATTAACAATCAAACCCCGGGCAGGAGCAATGCCAGCTCTACGCGGGTCTGCCTAGCAACGACGGAT
This sequence comes from Bombus huntii, assembly GCF_024542735.1. NCBI lineage: Eukaryota > Metazoa > Arthropoda > Insecta > Hymenoptera > Apidae > Bombus > Bombus huntii. The sequence continues at coordinate 25,861,093 of NC_066238.1, forward strand.
GGAATTTTGTTGGTATTCCCGGCCAATATGCAACGAACAAACGCGATCGTAAGGAGAGGAAAATTTCCATCAGTCTTTTATTCTTGCGATCACTTTAGAGAGTTTGCACATCGTCTTTACGTGCAGTATTATACCGAGCGTCACAGCAAACGTTACTTTGTGCTTCAAAATATAATCTACGTTTAACAAAGAGTTACCCCGTTGACTGTGGATTCGTTATTGAACCTAAGAACATTGTCACTAACATCTCGAGTATTTAATCACCACGGTTATTTGTCAAACTTTGTAAAAATCAATATTTATACCAGTAAATATAATCTCTATTATTCAACAACGATGGCTAGTCCGAATGAAGATTCGTTACACGTCCACAAACCTAACGCTAACCCGATATACATATATAATTGTTGTATATACATGTTGTTATGTTTCACACATTTGGATTTGCCGCGTGGTATATAAATGACGATAGACGGTATCGATAGGTGGTATCGATAGATGGTATCATAGGTAGCATAAATCGGTAGTGAGTGATAAATCGAATGGAGTGAGAGTAGACTGACAGTTGGCTAGAGAGCGAGCGAGAGGATAAAAGAATATAAAGGGAGATGTATGGTTGCGAGTAAAATGAGTTGAGAAAAATTAAAAACAGATCTTATACAAAGCTGTAAAGAGTGGATAGTAAAATAAAGCAAGTATGTATTACATTTATCATAGTGGAAGACCTTTTCATAAGCACATAAAAATGCTAAAAGTGGTTCTACCAAATACTGAAGGTTATTAACGCAATGGATAACTGATTGTATTCATACAAAATACTATTTTTATCTCTGCGGAGCTTATGTTTACACTGAATATGATGTAATTTTTATATATATTTCGAAATCGATTTCAAATTTTAGAAATATCCATTATGATAGTCATGTTGCTTGACTACAACGCTAATAAAACTTTAAAATGTTTCATGTAATACATGTGGTATATTTATAACATGCATAATTTATACGCGTAATAACTTCAAAAATGTGTAATTACGGAGATATTCTTCAAACAATTTTTTAATATATACAGGGTGTTCGGCTGGAGGCGTCAGAAAATTTAATGACAGATTCTTAAAGCCGAAATAAGACGGAAATGAAGAATAAAAAAAATTGCGTTCTTGGCTTTGTTTTTTAGTTATTGACAATTAAAAATTAATCGAAATATCCCTGTGCGCAAGCAAGCAAATCTGCTTACACGAACGAAAGATACATGGGCAGTAGGTTACCTCGTTCAAGTCGTAGAGAAGATTATGACATTTGGAGACGTAAGCTATTTTGTGCGACGTTTTGTAAGAAAAATCGTAGGCAGATTAAACATTGTACCTGCCTAGTCATTAAAATCCATAACAGCATATCGAAAACTGCCTCATGGAATTTCTGAGTGGAGAGGATTAATGTTTCTTCTAATCCTTTACTGCCATGAATAATTAATAAATAATAGTACATATAGACAATGTTTATACAAATTTCATGCTCACACCGCGATCGTCCCGTCCACGGATGCCTACAGGAAAATCACATATGCATCGCGAGTGCTCAAACTGTTTCCAGAAAAATCGCACCAAAAATAGCAATCGTTTTATGTTACAGTAAATATTCAATATAGTCTCTGTTTTCTGGTAAACAAAGTACACAATGAGCACGATACACACAACTCGCATTGTACACACTATATGCATTACACATTCAAATCAGTGGCGTTGAAATTAAATAAAAAAGATTAAAATTCTAAAAACTAAAAATGAGAAAGCTCAAAAAGATCTAAAGTGGAATAATTTAAACTTATATTAAATTTACAATTAACTCTACAGTGCACTCCGCTGTTTAGGCTGACCTACTTTCGTTCGTGTAAGGAGGTTTGCTCACGCACAGGGATACTTTAGCTAGTCTTTAATTGTCAATAATAAAAAAACAAAGCCAAAATCGCAATTTTTTTATTCTTGATTTTCGTTTTATTTCGGCTTGAAAAATCAGCCATTCAATTTTCTGACGCCTATAGTAATTAAGGTTTTAAGGATGTAATGTTTTATTGGCATTTGCTGTATATATGAACTGTATATGCTGGATATATTTGCAGAAAAACTGCATTTATTATAATATAAAGCAATTGGTATTTTCGTTACGACTTTTTGTCGTACAGCCGGATACTCGCGATGTGTATATGATTTTTCTATGTATCGTTCAATTTGAGGCTCGTTGTGTACTCCGTTGCTCGAGCTGCTCTACTTTCGTTCGCGTAAGGAGGTTTGCTCACACACAGGAATTTATCGGCCGAGTTTTAACTGTCTATAACGAAAAAACAAAACCGAAAACGCCATTTTTTTATTTTTAATATCTATCTTATTTCAGATTTAAGATCCCTCTTAAAGTTTTGTTGAACACCCTATATCATTCATCTGCAATTATTTTCTTACTCAAAAGTAAAATTATTACTCAAAAGAATTTACTAATCCATTACAGATAAACCAGGGAAATAATAAGTCAAAATTTCGGAAATAATACATTATTTAAAAGTCTAAATGATATACATCACTTACATATTATTTTGTCAAAGTATAAAAAATATATCAAAAAGCAAATGCTTTACAAACCAGGGATACAAAAAAGATTTCCATTATTCAAAAAAGAAGTAGTTTGTATTGTTACTTCAATTCGTTCAAACTTCATACGATTTTAGAGTCAAAATTTTGTCAAAGTATAAAAAATATATCAAAAAGCAAATGCTTTATAAACCAGGGATACAAAAAAGATTTCCATTATTCAAAAAAGAAGTAGTTTGTATTGTTACTTCAATTCGTTCAAACTTTATACAATTTTAGAGTCAAAATGAAAGAAAAAATAATAATGGAGCAAATCTTAAGGCAATCTTTAAAATTTTTTTCATAGTTACATTATTCAAAATAAGTAGGAGTTCACTATTATAATTTTAGGTCTTTATGTTTTGTTGCATTAATCAAGTAAACTAAAGTAAAAGGATACTATAAGCTTGATAGACCGACATGTTATCCATATGATATTGTAATAAAAACCTAAACCATTAAAAAAATATATGTGTATATACAAGTGTAAATAATAGATCTAAAAATGGTAATCACTCGGAAAACAATTCCTTAACTTTTCTGACTGAGATAAAATGGCAAATCAACTATTATATTAACACAACATTGCGCCTTAGTCGATGCGATGTAAAAACAAACAACAGTTAGCCTAATCAAACAAAATAAATATGATTCACTCTATTAGAAGGAGTAGATATGTATAAATAAGAACGAAAAGATAGAGAAGAAGGAAGCGGGACTAAAGAGAAGCAGGAAGAACATCAACATGATCAGAAATCGAGATGGTTATCAGTAAACCCAAAGAGAAAAAAGTAGCAGGAGAGGATGGATTGGAAGATGAAGCCTGGATGTTCGCAATAGAAAAAGATCAAAGAGAAATTAAAGGAAATTATTAATCAGATATGGAAAGGAGAAGGGTGGCCCGAAAGTTGGAAGGAAGGAATAATGTACATGAATTGAAACAAAAACTGATAAGTTCTACTCTATTCTTTACGGACTTGAAAGCTGCATTTGACAAGGAAAACAGGAAAAAAATGTAAAAATCATAAGAAGTAAAGGAATAGACTCAATACTAGTGAAGTTAATCGAGGAAATCTATAAGGAAACCAAAAATGGAGGACAAGTATGAAATTCAAAGACAGAAGTATTCTGGAGAAGAAAAGGTTGACAAGGTTGCCCTTTAAGCCTGCTACATTTTGTAATATTTATAATGGAAATAGATAACTACTGTGAAAGAAGATAATGAGGAGATATTATTGTAAGAAGGAAGAAAATATTTACTCTGATGGAACATCATAATATTTAGCAAACGAAAAGTCTATAGTAGGAAATAGAACAAGAAATTGAAGAAGTGATAGAGTTCAAATATAATACTTAGAATATACGTTCAAGAAGAACAACAGAGATAAAGCCCGCATGAGAGACGTGTGTAGAAAAGATGGCACCAATAACAGATCTGGGGGATCGAAGAAAGAAAATTTGGCGATAACTTCGACAAAAGAATGTTAGTGCTTTTGATGCAATAATCAAAAGTATCATGATATAGGTACGGAGTGAAGGTCGAGGAGCAAGAAAATAAAAGAGGTGGAACTAGTGCAATTAGAAAGATATATTAAATAGACACTAGGGTTAAACAGGTGGAACTCAGACTTTTTAATAAGAGAGTAAACGAAAGTAAGAGAGGTATGTGTAGAAGCAGGAGAAAGAGTTCTAAAATATATAGAAAAAATAGATAGGTTGCAAAGTAGGCATGAACAGGTGGGAAGCTGAAACAAGAAATGACACAGGAAAAAATATAACAAAGTAAAGGAGTAAGTATAAAGAGAAAGAATTGGAAAACAGCAGAAGAATGGGAAAAGACAAGAAAGTATGTAGAATCTGTGGAAAGGAAATAGAAATTAGGGAGCACGTAATGACTATATGTATCACAAGGACAGACAAACCAATAGAAAGAGCAAAGAAGAAAGAAGGAATAACAATAGAATGGACAAGGAAAGTAATAGAAAAGAGAATGTGGAGAACTGTTAAAGATAAAACATAGTGATAACGGAATTCAGTGATCAAAGACTTTTTCTAATATTATATTCACTTCTATATATTGTGAATGTATATATACATTTTATATGTGCATTTCTGTTTGTTGTAAGGATATGTAAATTATATTAGTTATAACCCGAAATTGTATCATTATTTTCAATGAAAAGAAAATAAATGTGGTTCACAAAAACATTCTATTCGAGTAAAAAGGAATAATTTTTGCTTTGAAAAGTTTTAATGTAGCTAAGAGTAAGTTTCGATCCCATCAAGTTATTCGTCCATCGAGAAACATTTATATTTAAACTTTCTGTCGTTATCCGCTGTGTTTCTAATTGCATTGTATTTATGTTGTCTACGTAGATACCATAGAGGTTCGCTGGGTTACGAAATTTTTTCGGAACCGTGCACTCTGTTCCAAATCCCAGAGTTTCTGGCAAGTTTCGTGGCAACGAAGGGGGAACATAAGTGATTTAGAAACTCTAGAAGAACCAATTTGTTCTAGTTGTCACGATGACGTATGCAAATCCAATCTCTCAAAGAACTATGTAAGTAAAATGTGACGTAAACATTTATTCTGGATTACAAAAATGATCAAAACATTGATATTATATCGTAAAAGTCATATATATCCTTCGTATCGTATCGATGACAAATAGGTCGGTGCCCATTGCAAACCTATAGTAAAAATAGATTGCACATTGCGTTACTATTTGTCTATAACCGGATTACGTAAATGTTAAGTGATGTATAATTCATCGTCAGTGACAGATAGTTCTGTGAACGAGAAATGGACGTTGTATCGAACACGTCCCGTAAAGTTCAAGGTATTTTAATATGTACAATACGAATTAAATAGATTGAATCATTTTGTGTTTAGAACTGAAGAGCATGATTATTATGTTTTTGAGTATTAAAGTAGATTATGTATGATTTTAATTTGTACTTATATATATTATCTTGGTTTATATTAGATTGTCCCAAAAGTTTCTTTCGCTTCATAAGGAAATAACAGATGCACAACATCTTTTGTTTTATATTATTTTATTGAATTATGCATGATCCATTTTGTTCTATTACTACAAAATGCACGTTATTACGTATCTTCGACGAACGCTTCAATATACATAGAATTCTAATTCCAACATTTCTGCGTAAATTTTGTTTCTTGGTACGAGCTGTCAGGCATTCACCTATTCAAGGTTTACTAAAACTGTATCCCTCCGCTGTAGCACTGATCTATAACTTGTACGATTCTTTTCCTTATATCCCTTAGGAACCTACCTCACATTAAGAACTTCTTATTTTCGCATTATTTATAATGAGATAAAATGCTAATTGTAGGATTTAATTGTTTAATAAAAACTTCAGTAAATACTGTGAAAATTGTTTTAAAAAATTGTAAAAGGTTGTCGAAACAAGTTTTGTAATAAATAATTTTGTGAAAATATAATAGAATATTGATTATTCGATTGTCTTATTAAATAAAGTATTCAATAATTAATACGTTGCATACTATTGCAACATATCATTCGTATTATTATGTGCAATAAAAATAAAATATTTGATATCAGAAATCATATATATTAGAGACGTGTTGCATATATAGAGTACCCAAGATAATTTAATCACTTGAAATATATCGCTTGTTCTTGATAATATCAAAGGATTAACTTGTTAAGAACAAGTTAAATGGTTTTAAGGGAAAAATTGATTTCACGTTATTAATATTTTTCGTAGATGAACGTGTATACAACATTTTGTTATTATTTAAGACTACCCATGTTTTTTTTTAATAGGATCATATGTCTTTTAATACAATAGTTGATCCAACTATACATCCTCTACGAAAAAGTATCAACATATTTATGTTGAAAAACTATTACTTTAGCAGATATCTTAACTTTGATTTGTCAAATTTAACGTATGAAAGACAAAGACAACGTAAACATAAGAATACCACTTCACGTCTTTCCTTGTCTTTTATACGTTAAATTTGACAAATTAAAATTAAGATATCTGCCGAACTAATAGTTTTTCGACATAAACAGGTTAACGTTTCTTTGTAAAAAATGTCCAACTGGATCGAATAATGTATTAAATAATATATGATACCATTAAAAAAGACATCGGTAAACTTCATATGTGATCTGCGGGTTCACAAAGAATTAATCACGTTAAATTATGTTCCCCTCGAAGCGATTCAACTTTTTCCTGAAACAGTCTTTAATACTATCGAAAACAAGGGAGATATTCGAGGTAATAAAGTTAGGTGGGACACTCTGTAGATACTCCCAAAAAAATATAAAATATAAATAAATCTTCTACATATTTCTGAAGCTTCGAGTATTGCGTTATTTATAACATTTTTAAAGCTTTAAACAAAATTTTAATCCTTTTTATATGAAAACTTAACTCAAAACTGCTTTTATCGGTATTCTTATACATCGCTTCTGCTTTTCACTGTTTCTATGCCCCTCTTCCTTATAAATCCTTTTATGCTCCTTTTTTCCTCTTTTTTAAATAAAAAACCTTATTACATTTAAGAATGATTTTCTCAAATTATCAAAGAAAAAAATGTATCTACTTTGTCTTCATAACACCTACTTACACTATTAAACAGTAAAAATTATATAATACTTTTTTAAAGAGGAAATATTCAACTTGATTTCTTATTGAAGAACAAATATTTTGGCAGCTTTTAAACTACAATTTGGTTTTGTTACCAATTAAGTAATAATTAGGCTGCGGATGTTTATGCAAACTTATATTTTTATAAAGACATTACACAAATGAGTGAAATAATTATAATGAATACGCTGCTTTGATTATGTTATATATTTTTGCATTTTACATACATTCTGTGCATGTTTGCATCTTCTATAAATGTTATTCATAACTTTTTTTTGCTAAGTTATTGAGAGTACCTAAAAAAAACGCAGAGATAGAGATAAAAATTTTGCATAGTAAGCTTTATAAATATTATCAGAATCGACAACGGTTTAATTCTCGACGTAACATTTTCTCACTGTAATTTATAAATCTAAAACGCTACCATATTAAATCTAAATCTGGGATTCCTATAAGAAATTTAATAGTTGTCTTCTACGATAAACTTAATTATACTGAATATTCCCCTGATTTCCCAGATATATTTTTCTTACTTCACAATCACACGTTCATAAATCGACCTTGATGACTAACATTAAACAACATCGCGCTTAATTAATCAATGAATTCATTGTGGTTCTTACATGACATGTTAAAAATTGCAAAAATGTGAGAAAGGAATTTTCCAGCCGTGATGGCATTTATAGTACAGCTGGAGGTAGTATCTTATGTTCACGTGAGCGGCAATTACTGCGAAATTGTTAAAAACGATCGCTAATTTTCTCAGCAGCCTGCGCGATTTATGCTCGCGGTTCGCCACGTTTTAGAACAGCTTGCTTTAACAGCTTGCTTTTATCATGAAAATGCATTTTCAGCAGATAAACGAGTCACGATTTTTTTTACTGCAGATCCGTTCCTCGTCCATGACAAGTAGAACATTCTTTCATCTATCACAGGCAGATTGAGTATCCAGTTGCGTGTTTATGCAACGTAAGATCAACGCGAAGGAAAAGTTTATCGTTGCCAGTTCCTTTTTTTATCAGATATTTCTTTTTTTATTAGATACATTATTGGAACGGCAACATGTTTCTTTTCTTTAGAATATGAAGCAGTAATTTCACGGTTCATAATTTAATTATATTGCTGTTGCAGATTTTGGTTACATATGTACAATGTTCAACCAATGTCATTTTTTTATTAACCATGGTTATATAACCATGTTAATATCATTGATTGATCATAGTTAATTTGTTTCATTTCGAAAGTATTAAATAGTCACCGTGTAACGTAAAAATTAAACAACTTTTAAGAAGGAGCTGATAATTCGATAATTATCGATATATCTCATCCACCTCATTCTTGAATATGTTGTCCAGAACATAATTCTGGACAACCTTTCCCTATACATATAACCGCCGTTTGGCTTTAGTTTTTGAGATATTCTCAAAAGCCGTCGGTACTACTACAGTCAATTTTGCCTATAACTGTGTGTCCGTAGCAGCGTATGCGTCAGTATTGATTGTCGGCCGCCTAACGGCGGTCGAATAAAATAACGCCTAACCTATTTCTTATCTTTTCATTATATAATAGTTTATATAGATTTGAGTTAAGTGTCATTTTATCCGGCCACTTTACACTCCATATTAACTCTCGATTGTACTTTCTTTTACCAGTTTTCACCTCCACTATTTACGCGATATGACCTTCACCTCCAATCTGTTTTTCTTCCATATATTTTTCGTCCTGATATATCATACAAATTTCTCAACAATTGTCGTGCCCGTCAGATACTGTGTTTGGAGATACTGATTGGTCCGTCAGTTTTGTCTCTATCGCGGTTTGTTTATAATCGAGGTCATTGGTAAATTATATATAGAGAATGAAACACATTCCATTATTCTTTTGGACAATAACATAATGGTTAGGTGTTACACGTTTGCGTCGCTCGCATCAGTGTTCGAGCGATAAATCTACAAGAGTATATTTCTCATAAACTGTATTACTTCTTATAACCTCGGAAAAACAAATTGATATTATAATTACTGTAGTATTGTTATATATAGGATTATGTTATCAAATTGAGTTAGGATCGGGTTAGATTTCAGTAGTTTTCCCTTGTTGGACTCCTCTACTCGTATGTTTTCTAAGAATTTAGCATACTTCCTAGTTAATGTTAGCTTAAATACTATAGTGTAGTCAAGTTTATTACTAAAATAATGGGTAATTATGTAGAAAAGGGGCCGTCTCACCGATTTCTATGATCTTGAAATATGTTGTCAGAGATGCTATTATTAGTAATTCTTTCCTATACATCATTCCACCACCATTCGGATTTACATTCTAAGTTATATGCAAAAGTACATATGTTAGGTAGAATGTATCTTATTTCTCGTGTTTGGAATAGATTTGCTTTAAATTGAATTAGATTTAGGTTAGGTTTAGATCAGCTTTAGTTCAAGTTAGGCTTACATTTTCAATTATCAACATAACCTAAACTGAACTCGGTACATTAAACTGAAATCTAGTTAATTACTTAATGCAGTAATTAAGTGGTCAAATAATTCACATGTTAAGATGGAGGATGACTCCATACGTCGAATGGTACTGTAATCTTAATCTACATTTAACTGAGGTTTTTTGCTAATATCTCGTAAACTAAAGCCGAGCGATGGCAACATGTGTACAAAAACGTTTTAAATAAAATCGTATAAGAAAAAATTAGATTTTTTCAAATCAAATCAAAATAGTGTAAAAATATTATATTATGTACATAGAATTGTAAGTACCTTAGTTAAACCGTATTGGCAAATGATTAGTATAAATATGATTCATTTTTACGAACTGTAAGAAAATTCGAACAACTGGACCGCTGGACGACTATATTTATGCTATTCATGTTTCCAATTTTAATTTGTAAAAATATAATTTAATGAAAACTGGAATAAAATGCAAATGTTATTGGAAAAGGTGCGTATGAAAAAGGCGCGCCGGCTTGAACATGTTAAAGTTCAATGCTCTCAGCATTGATAATATAATATTTGCTCCCGTCACTTTTTCACGACCATACCGATTATATCGATTACGATCGAAACCGTGCAGGGTTATATCATGGCTCCGTAATGAAGCATGAAGACGATCCTCCAGTTGTCTGTGTGGGCGTGTATCAAATATCCTGTTAATGGCGATCTAGACAGGAAGAAGAAGAATTGACAACGCGTAATACCTGTGATTTGCGATTAAAAAAATGTGTTGAGTTCATTGACCGAATAGAATATTATAGTAGAACATCGGTATAGCAGAAAAAGATGAAAAGTATCAAGAATAAAGAAATGAAATTTTTTATTATAACATCCTAAGTCAAAGAACTAAAATCGTAAGGAGTAAATGTATGGGAAGTGAAGATTTCTAGTAGTTTTGTTAGTTATGTAGATTTTTACAAATATTGATTTAATTTAGTATAAAAATTATCGATAAAGTCACTTAATTTATCTTTTATCACTAATTGCACTTCTTTTTTTTTAATTGATTCTGTTTCTGGAATAAGATAGCAAAATTCATTCATTCCATTAATTAACCATGACGTGTGTCGATTCAAAGTATATATATTTATATATATATTTATTAACAAAGTAAAATTCCAAGAATGTAACATATATATATGTTATATTATATTATATTATGTTATATATATGCCATATTTTTGGAATTTTACTTTATTAATAAAATAAGGAAACTCAGGTCCCAAACTGAAACTTGAACTTGTCATATCCTTCATCTCTCACGAGTTGAACTTATTATGAGTTGAACTCATCCACCTCTCTATTACCATGCACACCTGCTTGTATATTTTGCATTCTCACGTATCACTTCCTACACACTTTGTACTTCTCATCCGTATTCGCGCACACTTTCTTACTCGTGCCTTTCATGCCGCGCTAAGTTTTAATATTTTGCTATATAATTTTCAATTCAATCTAATTCATTTATTGGTATAAACATTTGTAAATTATTGTTTCTATGAATTATAAACTTTAAAGTTTCATTTTCTATTTTCTTAAGGGGCTACTCCGATTTGGAGGGATCAAAAAATTGATCTTTTTACTGTATTTTTTAAAAGTATAACATCTTGAAAATGTTTCCCCAAAATTGGCGAAACAGTAGAAAAATTAACTATCCTCTGATTTCGATGATTTTTGGATATTTTGTAGAAATCGATATTTTGAATAACTTTATATAATGTAGACTCTTGCAGTCTTGCGCGTGTACATTTATTGGGCGCGCGCCCAACCCTAGTTTATAAACAGAAGATAAAGCGGCCGGCAACTAACATTGATGCATACGCTGCCACAAGCCTATATCTATAAGCATAAAACATTGTAATTGGCAATTTTTTGTGAATATCTTGAAAACTAAGCGAATTCACCTGTTATGTATTTATATAGAAAAGATTCGAAATGTCGAGTTTTACAATATTGTAATATCGTAGAATAGATTTGAATTAGAAATCGGTTGAAAATAGAAAAAACCGTGTACGTCGTGTTTCTGTGGTTCGTTTACATTTAAGAGTGCCTACGTGACTAAAGGCACGTAGTTAGTAGTTCTTACATAGGTATGAGGGAAACAATAGACAACGTTAGAAGAAGGACGGTTTCGCTATCGAAGGCGAATCGAAAAGTGTGCGTGTTGCGAGAATGAGAGCTAATTGACTCGTCGAAGAGTAGAGTCGTTAGAGTTTTCGAGTCGTTGAAGAGTAGAGTCGTGAGAATTGATAGAGTTGTTAGAGAGAGAGAGTGTGTGTGTTAGATTCGTTGTGACGAGAGTGGTCAAATAACTGTAAAGTTATTTGATATAGATACGAGTATTGCATTTAGTTTCCGTTAAATATCGTTCTCTGTCCAATTTATATTTGTATATTCAATTTAATATTAATAAATTGTAAGTAATCGAAAAAAAAAATTTCTATCCTTATTTTTCGATTTTACAAGTGGGGGCCCCTCCGGGATCGAATAGGACAGAAAACGACACCTTTTGGCGGAGCTATTTGTGCGGGAGTAGAAAAAGAATAGAATAAAATGGCGAACGTTGAAGACCTCGAGAAGCTGAGGACGAAAGAGCTGAGAGCGCGTCTCGCTAGTTTGGGGTTGAAGGTAACAGGAAGAAAATCCGAATTACGCGCGCGGATACAGGCGGTCCTAGAAGGAGACGATGTATCGTCGGAAGAAGAGAGCTCCGACGAAAGTAAAGGCGAGGACGACAAACAAGGCGCGCGAGAATACAGGAGAGGCACGCGAGCGGTGTATCAGGACCGCGATAAGTATCACCAGAAGGTATGCATCGGTTCGATGTTGAGTCTTAAAGACGTGGAAGACTCATTAGAGAAATTCAGCGGGGATGATCTGCTGAGTGTAAATCAGTGGGTGAAAGACTTCGAGGAAATGGCAGAAGTGTGTGGTTGATCAGACGCCCACATGGTGACCTATGCTAAGAAATTACTCGCAGGCTCCGCTCAGGCCTTCGTACGACAAGAGCGATGCGCGAAGTCCTGGGCAAAGCTAAAGAGAGCGTTGAGGAATGAATTTGAAAATGTAGCAAGTGCCCAGCAACATGAGGATGATCTTGAGCAACTGGTTGGATTTAAGAAGCAATTGGAGAAGAAATTAGCTGATGCTTACGAAGAGGTCGAGGAACAACGTCAGGTTGTTGGACAATGGAAACGACACGTGCAAAGTCTGAATGGCGAGATGCATGTTGATGCGTTGAGTCGAAATCCGCTACCTGAAGTCATGCTGATAAACGAGGACGAGCGAGGGATTGTTGCACGAATAAGGAACGCGCAGCTGAAAGAGGACGACCTGCGGCAGATCCGAGAAAACATGGAACAACATGAGGCCGACGGGTACATCGTAAAGAACGGCATTTTATACCGAGAAATAAGGGATACACCGCTATTGGTCGTGCCAAAGTCAATGCAAGCTCAGGTGATTCGACGAGCTCACGAACGCGGTCACTTTGGCATCACCAAAACAGAAGCGTTGTTAAGGAGGGATTATTGGTTCAGAGGAATGCGCGAAAAAGTAGAAAAGGTAGTGCAGAGTTGCATCGACTGTATCCTTGCAGAGAGAAAGCAGGGAAAACAGGAGGGGTTACTAAATACCATCGACAAGGGGGAATTACCGCTCGACACCTACCACGTCGATCACCTTGGGCCATTACCTTCTACAAAAAAAAGTTACCGACATATCTTTGTGGTGGTGGACGCGTTCACAAAGTTTGTATGGTTGTATCCCACCAAGTCGACGGGTTCTGCCGAGGTCATTAGTCGCTTGAGGAAGCAGTCTGTGAATTTTGGGAACCCGAGGAGAATCATTTCCGATCGCGGAACAGCATTTACGGCCGGCGCCTTCGAAGACTACTGCAGAGAGGAAGGCATACAGCACGTTCGGACTACAACTGGGATCCCGCGGGCGAACGGACAAGTGGAAAGAGTGAACCGGACGCTTATCCCACTGCTGACGAAGCTATCTGCACCAACGCCGGACAAGTGGTTCAAACACCTGGAGACAGCGCAGAGGTATTTAAATGCAGCTCCCAATGTAAGTACGAACGCTGCCCCGTTCCAGTTGTTGTTCGGAACACGAATGAGGCTGCGGGACGACCCACAGATCAGTCAGCTAATCGAGGACGAACAGGCCGCGGTGTTCCAAGAGGAACGAGATCAGCTGCGTGCAGCCGCAAAGAGACGGATTGAGGAGATCCAAATCCGAAACAAGCGGGCGTATAACAGGAGACGCAAGAAGGCGACAGCGTACAGGACGGGAGATCTAGTGGCAATCGAGAGGATGCAGAAGGGTCCCGGGCTAAAGCTGCATCCAAAGTTTCTTGGACCGTATCGGGTGATAAAAGTCCTGCGAAATGACCGATACATAGTGCAGCGAGAGGGGGAGCACGAAGGGCCACGTACAACTTCCACGGCAGCCGATCACATGAAGTGGTGGAATGCCGACGATAGTGATGTAAGTGCGAGCAGCGATGATGAGCACATCTGAGGGCAGATGTGATTGTCAGGAAAGGCCGAGTGTAATATCGTAGAATAGATTTGAATTAGAAATCGGTTGAAAATAGAAAAAACCGTGTACGTCGTGTTTCTGTGGTTCGTTTACATTTAAGAGTGCCTACGTGACTAAAGGCACGTAGTTAGTAGTTCTTACATAGGTATGAGGGAAACAATAGACAACGTTAGAAGAAGGACGGTTTCGCTATCGAAGGCGAATCGAAAAGTGTGCGTGTTGCGAGAATGAGAGCTAATTGACTCGTCGAAGAGTAGAGTCGTTAGAGTTTTCGAGTCGTTGAAGAGTAGAGTCGTGAGAATTGATAGAGTTGTTAGAGAGAGAGAGTGTGTGTGTTAGATTCGTTGTGACGAGAGTGGTCAAATAACTGTAAAGTTATTTGATATAGATACGAGTATTGCATTTAGTTTCCGTTAAATATCGTTCTCTGTCCAATTTATATTTGTATATTCAATTTAATATTAATAAATTGTAAGTAATCGAAAAAAAAAATTTCTATCCTTATTTTTCGATTTTACAATATATTCCAAGATCATTAAAATTGCAGAGTAGTTAACGTTTCTATAGTTTCACCTCAAAATTTAATTTTTAAATTCATGGAAATCACAAAATAATGACAATTCTAGGAGTACGATACACCATTCCGGACTAAATACGATTTATACGGTGCATTGCTACGATATGCGGTGTCAAGTTACCAAACATAGTAGGTTTTTAATCTAGTTCCAAACTGACAAACAATTGTCTGCAGACAGGTGTTGTAGCCAATCGGCATCTGTTTTTCATGGAAAAACCGCAGACGACGCAAACAAAATTCAAGTCTAAACACAGTTCGTGGATAAAATCCACGTCCACACTGACAGACAATTGTCAGCAGATATGCGTCGTCCGGGGAAATCCTCGTAAAATACGCGCCCGCGGACAAGTAATTTGCTTTTTCATTGGAATGGAAAACAGAAGACGACGTCTGTGAGCAAATGGAATGTGTTTTTTACCCCGTTTGGGATGTAACGATCCCGCTGTGCGATGGTAAGATTTATGACACGGTATTTGCTATTGAGGCAAGAAAAGGCGAAAGTAGAAAATTTAAAAATGTTGTCGAAGTCACTGTAAAGTACCATCTCTCGGTGGATATGTCGTACAAAATTATTCGGAAATCGCACAAAGGGCAACTTCATTTTTCTTAATCGAACTATACATTTTTTAATACATTGGTCAATATGTCACGACATTTTTTAAATAAAAAGTTATTAACCTATGTATTTATGTCGATAAACTATTAATTAGAGAGAGATGAAAATTGAAGAAAAAATTTTTGTAAGGGTTGAAAAACATAGACAGAATCATTACATTCTGAGTTTCTGTTAAATATTAACAACCATATATACGTATAGTATTTCATAGCACAAGACTTTGTCGTCATCATAATATTAATTGTTTATATTTAGATAACCGACTGCAAAAATGGATGTATGTATTTATTGCTTAAATATCAGGATTTAAAAAGTTGAAAGTACTTTTCTTCGTATTTTAGAGGGTCCGTTCGTTTGATGATGATTATATTTCTACGAAGATAGATTTCAACAATCTGTATGTTCATCTCCAACACATCCTCAACTCATCGACACTACTAGTATATTAGGGTTCTTGGTACACTCCTAATGGACAAATGACATTGCCTGAAGATAGTCTACATACATCTTTTGGCGGCTGTCGGCGAACAATATCTGTTAGTATAGACGAGGCACTAGAATGCATGGGGAGATGTACTTTATCTCGTGTGCATGCATGTATAAGGTAATAAGAACGCATGTGTGATGTTTTACACAGTGTAAATGATCATAAGAGAAAAAGTCAGTTAATTTTGAGTTACACATGCCGAAACAGGACACAAAATTTGGACGCAATTTTTTCCAAACCATGCTTCTCAAATTGACTGCCATGATATCTCAATAACGAATCGATAAATGTTTTTCAAATTTTACAGACATATCAAATAGATGTCTCCTTATGTGAACTAGAATTATGTTAATGTCGACAATGACTTCTTTCTTTTCGCCTGTAGAAGTTACAAATTTAATGAACTTCTGCAGTATATAGCTGTCATTTTGTTAAAGAAATTTTATTTTGCTCCATTCTAGTTTACAGGATAATCGCTTTCACATGGATCAGGACCATCTTCGATTTTTTGTCAGATGTATACAACAACTAAATCATCACAGCCATTAAAAGTGATATACAAAAAATATATAATAATCTATGTATAATATGATAAAATAAATATATAATAATAATAATTTCATTAAAATTACACGGTATTATCTTGAAACACAAACAAATACATGAATACATAAACATATATATGAAATTTCAAAACCCCTGATCTACAAAATAATAATTTCTTTTTTTTTTCGTCGAGAAAACCTTCATAAAGGCTAAAACTTCCACGGTGGCCGTACTTGGCGCATGGCGGAAGGGGCCCTGGAACCGCTCATAAGCATGACATCACGAGCCCCCTCCGTGGATCTACAAAATGACCTAAAAGGTTTTTATCCTATAAATTCTCTAAAATCGAGAGCTCTGAATGGAGATACCCTGTTGAGTATTCTTATAAAATTTGTCAATGAAACTAAATATTTGCGTCGCTAGATGTATTTTTTAACGTTTATCTTCTTCGATAATTGTACAAAGCATATATCTCGTGATTCGTAGTTATATTCGAGTGTAGTATCGTAACTACTATAATTAGTTTATTAATGATAAGTAGATTGAACAGATGTTAATTGAACAGAAAACAATGTTTGTTAAAGATGAACTAATCACAGCAGACGTATAATGATTAACACAACTAAGTAATTAATCGACGACTCTCATCAACGCAATCTGCACACTCTGACATCTCAACTCGTACTGCTGTTAATTCGTTTATTGTTCCCTAGCAGACCCTAGTCTTTTGTCTTAGCCTCATTACGTACATGCTTAGCAACCGCTTGTTTATAATCCGCACAACACCTCCCAGCCCTCTCATCCATGATACTACACTAGTTTTATAAATGTTTATTAATTTTACATTATGTTTACATTTTTGTTTACAGTTTACATGAGTCAAAATTACCTGATTTCAAGCAATTTGAAATCACTGTATTAGTATAACGTGAAATATCCTTTCAAATTTCTATGTTCATCCTGATTAATCAAATTGTTTGACTTTTGGTCACTGCAATTCAAGTAGATACTTTCTGAATATCTTTATCTTACTTTATCTTACTTTATCTTACTTTATCTTACTAGAGATTTTCTGACAGGCTAAGCCATTTCAAGGGAATTTGTTTCAATGTATTTAAATGGAACCGTTTCCATTGGCAAGCTAAACTGGTCCAACTATTTGAAAAATTGATTCCGTACAAGTACATGGGACGGTTTCTACTGAAGCCAAGTTCAAGTCTTTTGAAGACCCAGTTAGCTGGGATTAGCACGGAATTGCTATGAGCAATTTTTCAGAGACCTCACAAGGGTCCATCAAGCGGTCTTTCCTCCTCCATATACCTAGTTCATGTCACTATCTGCTGTTCATCATATTACTGTTTCTGCTTGTTAATTATCAGTTTATAAGCTTGTTACGATTGCAAGCAAAATTTATTCGGATGATGAATAAAAAGAAGCATAAACAATAAATACACAACTAACATATCATATTGATAAATAATATCATAATGATGAAAATGTACACGTGTTTGGTTATCAATATTTGATAGAAATGTAAAATTTAATGATTTTATTTATGTTTTTAATATATCTAAAACATTTTTTGTTTTTTGACTATTATTCGAGCATCTAAAAAATAGTTTGTTTTTATTTAATCACTAAATATTTTAATCTGCAAAAAAGTAAATTTAATAAATATACAAATAAGTAACAGGTAGCAGATTCTAATTGTATATACTAAATAATTTATATAATTGTGATCCATGATTCATAAGTTAGAAAGCTCCAGATCAAGTTGTTGTTTCTATTACAATGGGCCATTTGCTGCGATTGTAATGACTCTGGCGGTCCGTGCGTATCACGCATCAGACCCTCAGGACCCTTTCTCAAGGATGAGGCAGTTTTTGCCTGCTCTTACAAACCAAAAGGAACACACCTCCCGATCAGTTGCTTATTGTGAAATATCTTTTTTGAAACAGATATATAGTGGATAAGTATAGTGATGTAGTAAAGGATTTGTGTTGAGAACTGTGGCAATTTAGCGTAACACAGCTTAGACTGACTTAGCTTGGTTTGGCTTAATCTCAGTTGATTTCTAGTCTTACGATAGCCTTCAAATCTAAAATAAATTATTCTGGTATGTATAGTAATATTTTATAATATTTAATATGTCATCCCTTAAAGATTCTGGCACTTAACATTACCTTTGAGAAATTAATAAGATTTTTCGCGTGAAATTAAATTCTTTCCTATGAAAAACATCAAGTTTTCATTTCTTGGCACTTATACATTTACTCGATGAATTTGCCAAATATACATCTACACATATTGTAAATATGATAAAAAAATTAAATCGTTTACCATTTCAATACTTTAATAATTTTTCAAAAACCTTTAGCAGTTTAAACACATATACACAGTTATAAATATAAATCTGAAACACCAAAGTGTAAGAAAACAAGGTTTCAAACGCTCTAGCGATCGCCCAGATTTCGCCATTCCCGGTTCTAGGGAGAAGATAGCGAAGACACTTGAGGTTGTCATAAATTATACCATCCTGTTTGCTACGTCACAGGTTAGCGGGGTTAGGTTGGGGTTAGGTTGATTTCACGGCTGCGACGCCTAATATATTCGAGTATTCTTTGTAAAATAGCCAAATCGGGCGAGCGGAATCGACTATTCTACGCGTTTTCTACCATCCTAAGTAAATATGCATATATATGTGGGATGGTGTGTCGTCAGGGAAAGACGTGGCTGACTGTTTATAAACGTTGTCAAGATATGTTAATATTGTCAAGGAGTGTTGTGAGCGTTACCAAGGTTTGTTAAGGGAAAAATGAGCGTGGTAAATGCTGTCAGAGTTGAATTAATCGTGGTCGAGAGAAGTTCATCGTGTTGCTGTGACGTAGAATTAGTGAGAAGCGAATTCGTGAAACGCGATATTATATTCGATTTTGTGAGAGTGCAACGATATTGTGTTTATCATACTGTTTTTTCTGTTAATTTATAATATAACATTTCTACATATAGATACTAGATTATATTCCCACGAAATTCGTTTACAAAAGAGAAATATAAAGGAAACTTAATTTCCACGAAACGATTTGTGCAAAGATCTTCTCTTGTGTAAAATTTTCCCTTCTTTTCTTTTCTCCAGCTGTCCATTAGACAAGTACGAAGTTCTTTTTTCTCATTCTCGACTCTCTTGTTCGCTTATTCCCTCTACGTGGACCCGACACAGTCTGGTCGGTCACGTAATTAAAATCGGATTTATTGTAATTAAAATTGGAGTAGATGGCTAAGAGCTGATATTGTACATTTGCGACATCTTCCTACCGCGCCCCGTGTTACTTTGATAAGAAAGTTGAAAAGTAGTCATAAGGGGAGAAGAAATAGAAACAGTTGTATGAAAAGCAGGTCGAGTAGCGTTACTGATACATTTGATTTATTCACGATAGTACTAAGAACGAGCGACTTTGGCTTTCTCGTTCATTGCCCAAATTTAAATTGTCTGCTTTTAACACTCATTGATACATAACATGTTTTCTTTTTAAGGAAAGTTAATTGTTGGTCAATCCTTATCTCTTTCTTTTTATGCTAATATTTATGTATATATTTATATATATATTTTTATTTATGTATAATATTTGCATAGTCGTGAGTAGGTCTTTTCAGAGAACAATTCTCTTCTATTTCAACTCTATCTAACAATAAGTTTCTATCATAAAGATATAAATCGTAGATCAATAGATATGAGTGATTGATGAGTGATGAGGCCACGAAATTTCTTCTTATTCTGAATAAGAGGTGTGATTCAAGCAAATGTTATTCAATTTGATATGAGTTACCTAAATAATAAAAAATATATGCCAAAATTAACTGAAACTTAACCCAAAATATTGTTATGTTATACAATTAACCCATATTAATTATTTAATTTAGAAAACGAGAAACATTCATATTTTCGTTCATTTTATTGAGAAACTCCGTGAGTAATCCATTCCGGAACGGAATTCTAATACGCTTAGTTTCCTAGGTCACTTACTCGCTAAATATTCGGAAAGTGTTCTTTATTTTCTACATTCGAAATGGACAAATTTCAATTAATATAATATATCTAATTCAAGTCATTTAATATATTAAATTCTAAGTCATTTGTATCAATTCATGTTATATTTACGATCGAATAGACAAATTACTCAAATGAAAAAAGTCTCTCGGACGTATAATTTCTATGTACATAGAAATTATATGGTTTATACATACATTGAGCCTGATTATTGAAATGGTGATCCTATAACGATAAGCAGCGCCTCCTAGAGAATCTGATTTGTGAATTCACTCGACTCATACGTTGTTGAGAAATTGTAATTACAGTTGCAGTCATTCGGAAAGGATAAATTGGTGTGGAATTAGCAGTTATGAGTTTACTTTGATGGGCCAGTCTGCACGTCAAATCAGTGCGTGTAATTCTTGTCCTTCCGTGTATCTGATACATGTTCATCGATCAATTAATACTGAAGGAGAATTCTGAATGTTCGTGACAGGAAACGATACTAATCAATATTAGTATGTTTGAAGATAGATTGTATTTAATACAATGATGTTTGCAGGAATTTAATTGATTAATTAGTTTTGCATGTCACAGTAGAGTGGAATAACTTTAATTCTGAGCTCTGTTTGAATAAAAGTAATGATTTTTATTATTTTTCCGCTGCATAACATAATATAATTTTCCGCTAATATTGAACGAAATTGATAATCTTTTAGTTAAAATTAACAGCTTTCGTTACATTTTACTACAATTTAGTTCCTTTAGCATCGAAGATTAAATAAATATTTAGATTGCGAGAAAAGTCTTCCTTTCATTAATTATTAAAAATGGAAACATATCTTTTCGTGACATTTTTATAAAGAAATTTTTTTAGATTAGAGCTATTCTATTGAAAACGAATACGTTTATCATTTAACTAATTAATAATTGAATAATGTACATTATCTCTAACTTGTTATGTACCTATGTGCAATATGTATAGGATAATGATATTACTTATTAATATGAAAATAATAATTACACTTCTAATGAAAAATGTAGATGTTGGTCTACAATATTCTTAAAATCATTTTAAAGGTATACGAATCTACGGGTCTAAGCCCGGCTTTTCAGCTAAGGCCCGAATTTTCAGACATTTATTATTAGTTAGCAAATATATTTATAAGTAAATATCCACATTTTATTTATAATTTATTTATTGACAATTCATAAAATATATTTGATATTTGAAATGTCAGCCATCAAATTATTTTCGTATTTCTTTCTTTTTTCTTTATAGGTTTCTTCCAAAACGGAGCTAATTTCATAATATTATAAATGTATAAAATGTATATAAAATGTTTAGCATTCTGTTGTCACTTTTAAAAAGAAAAATATCCATGTTAATACATATATTCCTTTATTTTCATATAATATTTCATACTTTTATGTAATCATCTAGAATTTGCAATCTAATTAAATTTTGGCACATACATACTACTCAACCACCTCGTGAATTTTACCGATAGGTAACTTGCCTACAAGGTTGCTTTTGATGATGCAATTTCATCATACACGGCAAATCTATAAATTTCATTCTTATTATTATGCTCCATATATATAATTGGGAAAATATTAAAAATAATGCAAAGTATATTTGACGTAAATGACATATTAGGTACCTGGAATCCCTGATAATCATTGACAAACTTCAACAGGTAAATTCGTTAATTTTTATTGGTGCATAATGTAACAGAAGACATTAGTACATTAAGACATTTATACATACAGTATATATGTATGTCGGAGATGAAAGGAAAGCCGAAGCCTTTCCTTGGAAATCTTGGGAACATCCTCTAGTACCTTAGCCTAGATTTTATTATAGTTGTAATTGCTTAAGATTTGTAATAAGCGAGATTGGGTTCGAGGTGACAATCGGTCGCTGAACGTAGCCACGGTCACGGGATGGATGTTTTATCTAACGGAGGTCTGGAGTGGTTGTATGTGTTTTCCGAGAAATGTGGTTGTGGCGGCATGCGGCCTCGAGAGCGGGCCTAGCCACGTGTGATGTTGCCTCGGAGGTGCCGATGCAATGGGACATACATTGTATTAGTAATCAAAACTCCAGGCAGAAACTGCCTAGCAACGGCGTTTGGAACTTTCTCGATGCTTCCAACGAGTGTGCCTAGCAACGGCGTTTGGAACCTTCTCGATGCTTCCAAACGGGTATAGAAAACGAAATGCAATCGTACAGGGAGAAAAATCTCCATGAGGCTGGCATTCTTGCGATTGCCTTGGAGAGTGATACATCGAGCATTTTCGACGATCGCATTTGCGTCTAAGTTAGTTTCGCTTAGTAAGGAGTTATCCCGGTGACCGTGGATTCGTTTGAACTCAAACATTGCTAATAGTATTATTTAATTTAATTATTCGTAGATCGTATTATTTATTAGGCTTAGTGTTTGTTAGACTTATTATTAGTTGTACTTATTATTTGTTAAGCTTAGTGATAGACCTGTATATACATGTAAATAAAATCTCGGCTTTGTGAAACGATGGCTAGTCCACATGAAGAGTCGTCGCGCGCCCAAAATTCGAATCGTGATCCGACATGTATATTAATAATAGAGTAATATTGATTATAATAAGAAAAATTAACTAAGTAAAATTCTACAATTGCTTTTTATTAATCTTTTTTAATCTTTTTTTAATATTTACGTGACTTTTATTTGAATTAGTAGTTTTTATTGATTACAAATTAATTCATTTATTTTGGAGTTCGTAAAATAATATTTGTTAAATTGAATCAAGGTATTTGACGTAATTTTCACATAATTTGGTTATTATGTTTAAACATTTTTTAAAAATATTGCAAGAAGTAAGGAATTTGACGAATAATATAAAATACAAATTCTAATAAAATTTTTTGTTTTTTGATATTTGTACACGCCTTGTTAGTAAATTTATTTTTCAATACAAAGTTGGAAAATATTGCTCCGACCACACTATTTATAGTTTCTAAACTACATCTGTACTACCATCTGTATTTTGTGAAGCGATATTTCTAATATAACAAAAATTATTCTAATAACACGTATACTTCACTTTAATTCACCTATACAATTACAATATATACATATAGTTTATATGGAGAAATGGATTAATATATAGCAAGAAAAATTACTAAATAATTCTACATGTTTTATGTAATTTCATTCTCTATTCAACAATATACAATTATAACAGAAAACATATCTTTGCATCTCTTAGTTCGTAACTTATTCCAGAAAAAAAAATGATTTCAATATAATTCAGATTGAAGATATAATTTCAAGTAAGTATATTTAGATATTCTGAAAAATGTAATCTATTTTTCAATCTCGAAAGTAGTTTTCATCCTATAGAATTAGATGAAAATAGTGCCAAATATTCTTTCAATAACTATTTCATATTCATTGAATGGGAGTGGTACATTTAGATGATATCCTTCCAATTATTTTAATTTTTATAGTATTGGCCGTTATAATTTTTAGTTTATATAAAATTAATTAAAATGATTATAAATTTCGTATATTTCTAACAAGTACTACCAGAACTAATGATTATTTCCAAATAATTAGAAGCATTTTTTGTTTCCGATTCCTTTTGACGAAGTACAAAGGCAAGATCAGATAACTTTAAAATTATCCCTTAGTTCCATAATTCACGTCCATTCGTTCTCACTTCGCATTCCTGTAAATTCATGATACGCCGTTCATTATTGAGTGAAACAGGATTTCAAGCATTCCGTGTTCTAATTAAAATTTGGAGTACCAAGGAAAGACATGAACTCGCGGCATTTCTTGACTAAGATTTGAACCCAGAACTTTTACTTATCAGATCTTCACACTACGAATTAAACTATCTAGACTTCCTTCCTTCCCAACTTTTCTATTTCAGATTGTTGCCTAGCTAAGATTTCTACTCGTAAATAACAAAATTATAACTTTTGTCTATGGAAAGATTATTAATCTGAACTAAGTTAAGAATCTTTAGATTTATTATAATTATAGGCTGAAAGTCGCGAATAACTGTGATTTTTACAATTCTTTTAACTAATTTTTTTAATTGACTTCGACAAAATTTTTAGCATGTACATAATTGACATAAATCTACAAAACATATTGTATCAATTTTCTTCATAGGTTCAAGTTAAAAAATCGTAAAAAGCGATCTCCACTATTTTCTTCGCGATTCCGACTAGTTGCAATTTTTCAAAATGTTTGTTTACGCGTCACCTAATACACTAAATCGTATAACTTATATAAAAGACTCAAGACATGTTTGGTCCAATATTAAAAGAGTTATTGTGTAATAAAAAGCGTCGCAATGTTAATGTGAAGTGCTCCATATACAAGTACTATTTAAGGTAGTAATTATATATGTAATAATATTAATAGATTTTGGATATCTGTGTTGGAGGAAGGGATATACACAAGATTTTATTCTGTATTTTAATTCAACCGTTTTATGACATACATATAGTGTTAGAGCACCGTTATGAATTTCAAAACCCTAAATTTAAATTCGCTTGTTAACATCACATCCAGGAAAAAATTTAAATTTTCATATCGGCATAATGGATGTTTAATAAAATGTTAACAACTGTTAAAACACAGCATATGCTTATTTCAAGGTTTCCTTTCTTTGATCCAAGAACATTGAGTATATTTTTGTAGAGTACAAGAATCTACAATAATGCATTATAACTTGTAACGCAATATAACGTTGCAACACGAAAATGTTAAGGTCGTTTAAGAATAGTAATAAAAAATTGCAAAGAGATACATAATATTATTTTTATTCTAGATCAGTGAAATATTTACGAATTCAAAAATAATTTTGTATGCCAATTATGATACCAAAAAGCTAAAATTTATTATTTCGAAGAATAATTATAACAGTAGTGGATTGGTTTATGCATTCAAATTCTAACCTAGAATGCTACTATATTAGATGTGATGAAGAGAAAAAACAATGAGCTAATATAATATCATGATTAATTTACAATATACAATTTGAATAAAATCATTGTATACGCTAAGAATATTAATACTGTGTTAATTATTTTTGCGATTAAATTTTACGATTAGAGTGTTAATATAGTTACCTTTACAATGAAATTGTAACCACCTTTGCAATTATACTGCCACTTGATCAATGACTAGGTCCTTCTTTTTACCATTAAACTAATATTATTAAATATTACTAATGAAATCTTATAAATTATAAAGTAGAAGTTATCAATGCTAAATTCAATGTATCCATTAATAGTAACAAGTTTGTAAACAAAATGGAAAATTATGATCGAGCTACTTTTCAAAAGATTTTTCCAAATTGCGTACACATTAACGGAAATAAACTTCTTTAATGAGAGTTTGCAAAATAGATAAATTAGAAATAAATGATTATTTCATAAAATATTCCATATTTTACACTTCACTTCTACGTTTCTCATTTTCTTTTTTTTAAATCTTATGTTATCTATATCTATGTATAAGGTAATAAGGTATAAGGTAAGGTAAGGTATCTAATCTTATCTATATCTATGTATAAGGTAAACGAATAATAATTGCGAATTATGTCACATGTGATTACTATTATATTAAATGGCCAAGATTATGAAGAGTATGGATGACAATTACACGTCATTATTTGAAGCCCTCAAACTGACAATAAAGTAAAACTTTAATGGGAAAATCTTTAACCACGTGTCTCTAACCATTAAAATATATTGTTATGTACATTTATGAAGATTTTAAAATTCATAACAAAGCCTAAATAAATACGAATATTATTTTTTAAATTAAATATCTCAAATGCCACACAAATTTTATTTCAGCTATATATACAAGCATTTACAAAACTTGCATAAGCAAAGTACATGAATTTTTTGGTAGTGTCTTAAATTTTCAGATTAGAATTTTGTAAAACTTGGTAAATAGATGAACGAGCTGGAATACATATTATTTAATATCGTTTCCTGTACTCAACCCATTTTTGGAAGAAACATTTGCAACACTAAGTATTTTATTTAACTCTTCCAAAATCAAGTTTCTTACGAGTTTAAGAAAAATGTTGTTTTTTATAATATTACTAATAACAGAAACTATAGTTTCTTAAGTAATTTTTTTTAAAAAGACATAATGCACTAAAATATGAGAAAAACTAATTTTATTAAAAACAAATACATCTATCATTTAAACAATCAATAACTTTTTAAAGTATAATGTTACGTATACGTAACATCGAATGTGAAAAGATAAAATTGTAGGTTTCTGTGAAAAAGTTCACATTTTTAATCCGATTGTAGTAACGTTTCAACTTTCTTGGACTATTATAATTTACAGCCAAAGGATACATTTCTCCGATATAAAATTCTATTTTCGCATTCTATTTTCGCTTATACTCGAATTGTAATTATGGTGTACGTTTCAATGGACGCCACGCGAAATGATCGATACACGGTCGAGCGAAATCGCATTCAACTGCGGATCACGCCGATGCAATGTCAACCACAATTGCCAGCGTAAATCGACCTTGCACCTTAAAGACTCCGGCTCTCGGCGTATGTCATCGAGTCACTGTGTTCGATCATTCTCGTTCTTTTTCATTTTTTCTTCGCTGCGTATTTACATGGTGCACCCTTGAACCGAAACCTCATGATTGCATCGGACAAGCGACGGGAAGTTTGCATGCTACAGCATGTTAGCTAATCAGTGTCCAGACTTCTGTTTCATTCAATTGAAATTGTAGGGAGTTTTACTTTATTTTTACTATTTATAATTTTTTTCCTTTTTTCAAATTATTCTTTTTACGAAAGTATTATTTATTGGTGATATTACTTAAAATGTATGAGAACATTTCATAGCTTTCTGCGTGTTTAAGAAGAGACACTGTTCACAGTAGAGAAAAGTTGAATAATCAATTATAATCATTGTCATATTAATTTTTCACACTTGTTGATAGTAGTATAATAAACATCTTGATCACTTAATATTTATGTCATAATTTCCAAGGATGTTATTGAACACATATAGTTTACGTTTTATTACCTGTTACAGCAATAAGTTTAAAAGCAATTATGACACTACAGGTTAAGAAATCTAATTTTTCTATACGTCTTACTATTAGACGTTTCTAGATACTAGCAATAAGTAGTTCAAGATATTCTTTTGCACTTATATCTTTAGCAGGATAGTAATAAATTTTTGTAATGAAATATCCATTATTTAATTTATCATAATAGACTCGTCGCTTAAACGATTAAAATGAAATTTGAAAATATATATAATAGTATTTTTAAACAATATTACATTTCACAAATGTTGTCAGATTTATCTAAAGCCTAATGAAGAAATCGAGTGATTTTTATACACGTAAATTAAATTCTCATTATTAATTAAACTTTTATGCTGATTTAGATGATTAAGATGAACAACGAATAGTGAGTTTACAGGTACAATATAAGTATTTTTATAAATCACGAAACAATAATAAAAGAAAATCTTCTGGCACAATCATAAATACATAATAAAAGAATGTTTAAAAGTCGAACGATTAGACATTTACTTTTAAAATAATATCCTATGTTAATAAAAATTATAAAATTATAAAATTATGTAAAAATAAAATAAAATAATAAAAAATGTTACAAACAAAACGTTCGGAACCTACTAACAACCAATTAACCTATTAATAAAACAGGGTAATGTAACTTCGTTAAAATTTTACAAATATCTGTTGAATTCTTTATGATTTAGTATACTCTTAAATGTTTTGTAGATTCTGTCATCTGGCTTACTTAATACATATTGCAATACGACAGTCGTTCATATTCCCAACAATTCCTAAGTGCATTTAAATAATTTACTGTCTATCATGTGATTGCATTCATCAATGCGTATCTTTTACTTCTCCGCGGTTATGTCCTTGTCCATATTGATCTAAGAAACCCTATTAATCATTGTTATTGTACCATTAAACGTTTCTCAGAATTCAATGCAAAGTTTGTGTTTTTTCATTTCTGACTAGTAATCTCCGCATCTTTTCGTCAATTTATTATTGAAATTAAGATAAAATTAAAATCTTGTATAAACAGAGAATAGGAAAAAGAAAAAAGTTTTCTATTTGTCTTGGATGCTCTAGACTTGTCTCCTTTCTTCCTTTTTCCGTCTTCTTTTATACTCTCGTAAAAACCTTTTCCTACTGTTTACAGCCGTTCTCTTTCTCTAGTTTTCTCTTTTTCTGTCATGCATTCTGACTATTCTGTTCACTTTTCTATCTTTTCCGTGCTCTGTTTTTACATCAATTCCAGATAAGCTTTCTCATATACAGACGTAGAAGCTACGTACATATGTAAGTGCTTAATATTCGTCTGATATATTATAATTCATTGTTGTGCTGAAACGCGTGGGGAATTTCCATATGACACAATTCACCTGGCTGCCGCGGAGCTAGGAATGCCATCCAATAAACGTCAAATAAACCTAATTAAGAAAATTTACATCCTCATTTATAGGTATTGGAACACTTATGAAAAATGAGATACGTTATCGGACATAAATCATGAGATACGTGCTAATTTTTAACATAAGCTTTTATTAAGCTATCTATAACAACATAAATATATAGAATATATAAAATATATAGAAATATATTATATCTATATATTTATTAAGATATCTTTTATAATATTTAATAGGTGATACTTAATAACATCATTTTCTAATTATGATGTATTTACTTATGTCTATCTTAAATGTGCTAACTGTAAGTATCTCGTGTCTTATGAATGGTGGTGTAAATTTTAAAAAATATTAGGAAATCGCTAAATGAAGAATTGTTATTTCTTTTGGAACCATGAATTATAAAATATTTTATATATTCGATATTAACCGATACTTGTAATCGTTATTGATAAAGATCTCTTTATATATGTATAATAAAATTAAATCTTTATTTTCATCTAGATTTTCCACGTTTCTGTATTGTTGCTTTATATATATATATGAGTATATATGAATATGTAATAATATATAATAAAAGTAATAATTTAAAAAAGATCGTGTTATATATTATATACATATATACAATACAATATAAGGCTTTTTTAAATTATTAAAACACTGCCCGCAGCCTATAATTAACTTTTTATTGTGAACCAAATATGCTTAGTTAGAACCCTGATATTTGCCGTAAGTACTACTTTCGTGCTATATTATATATATAATTGTTCAAATAACATACATCTCATAAATATAAAATAATATTTATATATAGCATATCATATTTTTACAATCATTAAAACAGCATTACATGTATAGAAATATACGTAATGCCACTTCAAGGACTGTAAAAATATTATGTGTTGGGTTTTTGGGAATTTTGAATTGTTTGACTGCTTCTATCTTTTTCGGGTTTGGTTTTATTCCTTCGTGTGTGATAATGTGTCCAAGGTATTCTAACGCCGGTTGAGTTTTTGGGAATTTTGAATTCTTTAACTGCTTCTATCTATAACTATTATTTTTTATTTATGAAATGTATGTTATTTGAACAATTTTATATCTACGATAAGATATATAACAATAAAAAGTAAGAATTTTTACTGTGTATTATCAAGTCTTCTGTTATCGTTATTATTTGTTCTAGTATTATGTTCACGTATGTGGTGCTCGCAATTTCATAAGTCAGATCCAGATCTAATTCATCATAAATCTTTCTAGTGTGGTTTAGATTAGTATAGTAGATTGGAATATAATTATTAGATATTAATTCTTATTTTAATAGATATTAATCATTATTTTTCTATAACTCATACAAATTACTCTCACAGATCTTTGTTGAATGTTTTGAATCGTTATCTTGTGTGAATTTCAAATTTGGAAAAATAATAAATTTCAATTGTTTCCCTGATGTCCATTATATCATATTTTATATGGAAAAATCACACAGAAGCCACATTACACTGATCGATGTTAATCGTTTTGTTCCTGAAAAATTAAACAAATCATGTATTTTACTTTTAAAATAAAAAAAAAAAATAAAAGTAATCAGTTTAGCTCGTTAGTGTACTATACATAAAATTATACAAATTATGGTTTTACATTATATTATCACATATCATAACAAATCATTTATTAAAGGATTTATACAATGCTACATAGAAAAGAATATGATCCTGAAATCAAATACTTGTATTGTCAACTTCATTAACATTAAATAGTCATTAATACGCTAAATAAAAAAGATTTGTTACGAAAATAAGAAAAACTACCATTTATGTCCATCACTGGCATTTAATTGTCTAAAATAGCACGGTGATATAAAATTGAAGAAAGAAAAAGTGTGTTGATATTTGAAAGAAAAATGTATAAAATATTCAAAGCATAGCAGTCGTTATATTATTAAATATTATAACAGGCAAAATTTCTACTTAAATTTCATTCTTTTTATTATTTTCATAAAAAC
This sequence comes from Bombus huntii, assembly GCF_024542735.1. Taxonomy (NCBI): domain Eukaryota; kingdom Metazoa; phylum Arthropoda; class Insecta; order Hymenoptera; family Apidae; genus Bombus; species Bombus huntii. Next base: position 25,892,150 of record NC_066238.1, read on the forward strand.
ATGAATTTGCATAAATATTCGCAGTGTGGCCATTAATATAAAAATTAATGTCGTATCATAGCCGATAACAACAAATCTCGTTTAAACGGAACGCCTAAATCATACTATGTTGAATGTACGCGAGTGCGTAGATAATTTTGCTTTAAATGAAAATGAAAGAAAAATAGCTAACATATCGCGTATACGACATCACTAACAGTTCATGCGATTACAAGATTATCAATTCTTCGTATTCGATGCTGCACTGCGACCAACAAATTAATCCGATTGCAGCGAATTGTCGTTCAACCGCTTTTCAATTCGTAGCTATGGATGAAGTATTAATAACGATGGGCCTCTACGATCAGCCGCTGCCGAGTAATGCGTGTTCGATCACTTATTTGAATCACCATCAACGTGACTATTAACCGTTTTAAAATAATTATCGATGTCATCTGAAAATAATTACTGCATTCGTTCACGTTGATTTAAGTCAGGGAATGAGCAATTCCTACATAATTGAAACATAGAATTTGCTTCGGAATTAGTGATTGTCACGTCAATATCTTCGTTTAGTAATCTTTTTAATTCGCGGAATTTTTAGCAGATTATGTTGTTAAAGTTTAGAATCTATTCTAATATTTGTGGAATTTTGAATTACGTGAATTACGTAAGTAGTTTGTTTGGAATTTTGGTTACCTTTCTGATATACGAAATTGATGATAAAATACGTTATTGTAGCATAATTTTATTTCATTCTACTGACACAGTTAACTACTGTGAAAATATTGTTAACATGTAGTGGTATTCTATACCATAGATATGTGTATACATAAAAACAAAGTATATTGAAAACTTACTGGTTGTTAATTACGATGCATGTAATCATCTTTATTCAATTTTCTAAAGCATACTTATTAAACACTGAACAAGTTTTACTCCAATCGTTTCCTTCAGTTCCATATATTACGTATATTCCATTTCCTCTCATATCTTCCTATATTTTTATGCAACCTTTTCTACAGATTTCCATCGATCAGGGGTGTAAAACAATGCTACGGGATGGTGACAAATACCTTTTTTACTCTCTATACAAGAAATGTTTCAGTTTTAAGACAATTCTGTTTAAAGATAATCAATTTAGTCATGTTTTCCAATTAAATCATTGTACATGAGCATTTTTAAATTACATGTTATACCTTTATCCTACATTCCTACATTAAGTATTTATAATTTGCACCTCTTGCACAATAATTTCTTAGCTATTATTAGTGAATTGATGTAACAAGTAGTAGGCCATAAACATTTCTTATATAATTTCATGTTTAGAGAAGAATAACCATATAGTGCGAAATTTGCAAAATTTATTTACAAAACTTCACTTGTTTTGTACATATAGAGAGTGGTTGGTAACTGGTGATACAAGCGGAAAGGGGTGATTCTACGTGAAAAAAGAAGTCGAAAATATAGAATAAACAAATTTTTTTTTTAATTTTTTCATCGAGACAACGATCTACAGTGAAATCCGTTATAACGTACCGCACGCGTACAGAGCGAAAATTCAAAGTCAATTTTCTCAAAAAAAAAGCCTCAAACGAAAAATTTTTATTGTATATTTTCGACTTCTTTTTTCGCGTAGAATCACCCCCTTTCCGCTTGTACCACCAGTTACCAACCACCCTGTATATAGTCTAAGGAATAATCTAAGCTGATCACGTTTTGTGTTTCATCTTATATATGTATATATTTATAACAAGAACAAGTTTGATGATTACATATATAGATTGTTAGTGGGCTGATTGGAAGATATTTTTTAATATTTCCTCGATTCAGATAGGAAAAAGATATTTGTTATGATTTTTGGCGAATTCGTTTCAATATCCAGTAAGAGATAAGTGTATAAAAACTATAGACTTATCCATAAAAATGTGATCTTGAAATCTAATGATCCTAAAGCTTTCTTTGAACCATGTTCTATCCTAAAAATGTTTCTATTGGCCCACTAACAACAAAATAATTCAAGCTGATCACGTTTGGTGGTTCACTCTGTTTAAGAGAATTTATTACTATTGACAGCTTAAAATTTGTAACTTATAAAATTTCACTAATACGAGTGATACTACTGATTCAATTGTGTAAGAATGCTCTAATTATTACCTTTATTATATATGGCAAGGTATACTTTGTTTATAATGTGATATTATCTTTGTTATATAATTTTTATTAGTATTATGTTACCCTTTTCACTTATTTTTGTTTATTTGTTCTTTTATGCGAACTAGTGATTATTTTCTGGTAGTATTAAGACTAGGCAATTGATTTAACAAATAATGTAACACTTACATATGTACATTTGTCTCTCATAGCACTTATATGTATATGTATAACCTATATTACGTCTCTCTCTCTCTATACCGTACAACGTTGGTAAATAAAGTTTCTTTACATCTCTAAGAAAAGGTTTATATCTCGAGAAAACTCTCCAGTCGAGGTGACTTTTATACACTCAAAGTCATTGTCCCACCCTTTACTACGATATAATAACTTCATTTTCCAATTTCAAACTATATATGTAGTTTAAATTTTCTTTTAATCTTACCATTACTATAATTATCTTCACATTCCCCGATTTAAATATTCAACAGAGTCAAATATTAAAACGAAATCTAGTGTACAACAAAAAGAGTACGAAGATAGCGAACATTTAAAGCTGTTTCTGCATGTAGTTGCGTAAAAACCGAAAGAGAGGAAAACGCTGGTGATCGTTTAAACGAATTCATTGTACCAGTCGAATTTACCGCCAACCACGATGTAATAAGCATAAATAAAGCTGGATTTGTAAAAGAGCGACTCATAAAGCACGGTAAGCGAGAAAAGTGCACAAAGCGAACTTATGTACATGTTCTGCACGGTCGCAGGCGTGAAACTGCTATTTGAGTCAAGTGTTTGATTAACGAGCTCGCTTTACGCGCGCGACGCGTGCATTTAATCAGGTTATGTAAATTATTGCAGAAGTATTTGACCGTATCGGTATCGCCGAAAGAAAAAGAATTTGTTTTATCGTTCGCTGCATATGGTGAAAATGTGAAGATCTAGCCGAATGCACTTTCGAGATGTTTCAAGATAAATGCTTTCGTTTTTTGATCCTTCTGAAACATGTAGTGGATTCTTTTGTTATTAATTAGATTAAATTTTTCAGTGAAATAGAGTAAATTCTTATTCATTTCTATTTTACAAAACTCAAATATTTTAATTCACGGATTTGAAAGGAAAATAAAAGTCCGTTTATAAAATGTATCGAAGAATATCGTGCTCCATTTAGAATACATAGCGCATTATTTTGCTAAGTAACTTATGTCCTTTGAAGAGATTTATTAGTTTTCAACTTTATAAAGTTCTGATGTTTTAGCTTAAATACTTAGAAGGAAAGTAAAATTTATAGAATGTAATCAAACATACAGCATGAGTCTCGTAAATGAAGACTTCGAATAACTCGTAAATTATATGTTGTACAATAAAATGTTTTAAACAAAACTCGCATGGTTTTCGATATGCAGTATTGCAAATAATTTGTTTTTACTTCGTTTTACTTTCGTAAATGGTATACCCATTCTTAAATTCAGATACAGCATTGTTGCGATTTCTCGACTAAAGAGCAACCGGTCAGGTCAAACCGATCGGTCGTTATCGTGTACGATATCGAATGAATTAACGCTCAAGGTGGAGGAGGTTTAATAGATCGAGTGTTAGAGTAATCTAGCACTGTATTTGCACTTGTTGTATAAAAGTAAAGTTTAATGTTATGAACACGGCGATGGTAAGATCTTGTTGAGAGTGAAGTATCTCACCCGTACGGTACGATGTCTGATGATAAACTGAACTCTTAAGTTGCTGATTCTCCCTACTAATCGTTGGGTTTCATCTGTCTCTCGTGCCTTTCCGGTTGGGATTTTCCCGGGGTCTTTTACCTAACCTCAGAGTCATTAGGTTCACAGCTCGGGGAGGACACGTAATTCGGAATTTCCTAAAGAAGGAAATAGGCCTGTCCATGCTATAAACGGACGGCCACTCGAAATTCCGAAAGCATCAAATTTTACGTAAAAAGATATTATATAAGATAGTGACTAAAATTAATAAGTACTAATTAATGAGATTATTCTCCAATATTACAAGAATATTCTCAAATTAATCATTTTAAAAAATATGTTGTATTGGGCAACAGAATATCTTTATTTACTTCGTGAAATCGACCACCAACATCGGTGCAATCTGCACGTAGTCGCTAGATCATTGCAACGCACTTTATTAATAGATCGTTAACAGGTCAAACATACTTCACTTTTCTGTCTGAAGCATTACTAAAAAATATGCTGTCTTTAATATGTTCGAAAATATGACATCAGAATGATGGCTGTAGTACACATTAAGCTTGGTGATTTAGTAACTAATTATATCGCACGAAACTTTCAAATTTTATAGCCCAATAGTGCATATTTTTTTAAATGGTTAATTTGAGAATATTTCAGTAATTATTAATTCTAGACCCCGTCACGTATAATACCTTTTTTACGTATAATTTGACGCTTTATTCGAATACGAGAAGAAATTTTAGGTACTTCATCAAAAAAAAGGGGGGGCTGAAAATAAAACAAAACTTCTTTTATTCGAATTAATATCTTTGTATTATGTGTGTTATTTTTGACATCATTTGTTATCCAATGCCAATATTTTTGTTAACTATATGCTAGAATTTTTGCAACATTTGCACTAATAAATCAAAATATAGCATTCCGTAGATAATATTATAATTAATAATACATTCAAACTAATAATAAATATTAAATTTGTCTAATAAAGTTGCGTTTATTATATTGTTGATCTAAGTAGTTGATCTAAGTAAAGTTGATCTTGGCTTACTTCATTAACAGGAAGATGTTAATTCCACGTGTTACCAAGTGAATTTAAGGTTATTGTTGCTTAATCAAAGTTCCTTATTCATTGATTTCTAATTTTTAACACGTTTTACTCTACATCATACTTCTGTTATTCTGTACATTATTATAATGTCTTAAATACTAATGCAAAGTGATTAACGTATAATAATCTTTTATTGTTCTTGAATAAGATAACATAAGAATATTATACGTATAGTATGATAATATCATTTACAAATCATAAATTATGTTAAAAATTTTCAATAATATAATTAAATTTCGCACAATGAATAGCAAGAAAAATATTGTTCTCCTTTCCTATCATACTATATTCTTAATTATTTTAACATTTCTGCTAGTAAGATTTCACAAATACCTTCTCGTTTCTTTGCTAAAAATAAAATTTCAAGGATTGGCTGTTAGCCGGTCAGTGTCATGTAGTAGATCACTGAACTGCTTTGCTATCAACTACAATATCATGCTGAAAAAATGCATTCAGTGGGTTTCGTCGAGTACAATACATTTTATCTAAAATTAGCGAATAAAAGGTTATTTCAAATATTTCTCCTAATACCTATTTATGCTTTTCCTTATTCTTTATGATATTACAGTCTCTGCAAATTTTACATTGTATTTGTTTATGAATCATTCAAACTTTTATTCAAATTTTTATTCTGACTTATGAGTAATAGCTATGTAATTATGCATATCTCTTATACTTATTTATTTTATTTAATATAATACCTACAATTTTTAATAGATGTATATATTGAGCATTCAACTAATTGAGTTTTAGGTTCATATGTATTCTATAAATATGACGATAAATATGCATTAAAGTTTAGATAAAATTAGGTGCAGTTAATGCGACGTTAAAATCTATATAAAAGAACAAAGAAGAAAAGAAAATGAATGAACAGTCGCACCCGAGCTGTCGGAATGCTAATATTGATATGTGTTCTGTTAACAAACTTTTAAACATGTGTGCTAAATCGCAGCAACATAGTGGTAATGGTATTGGTGTTTGTGCCGTGTTATGTTAGTGCTGACATGACGGCCAATCCCATTCCCACATATTCGATATTATATAGCAACATGCTGTCTACAAAGATACAGCAACTAACAATAACTGAAATGTTTTAGTACCGGATTCTGGCTTCCTCAAACACCACGAAAAGAATCTCAGAATGTACTAATCTCACGGAATCAATAAAATCCTATGCGAGCATTGTAAAATTTAAATCCATTCCTGCCAAAGACCAAACTATTGTTCTTAAATCGATGGACGGTTTCAACATTAAGAAATATCCGAGGTCCCAAGACAATCAGATTTATATCCAGAATTTCAAACGTCAGAATCTGTATCTACCTGGATAAAAAGAAATCGTTACATTTTTAACCACTAAATAAAAAACAATAACAATAAACGATATTGAAATTGAAATAAGACCAATACAGTCAGAACAATGTGGTATTCTGTCCAACGTCTACCTTAAAATTTCTAATGTTGGAAATATATTTAAAAAGAACAACATTCGACTCTGTTCGCGAATAACCCTTTTGAAAGCAGGAATGTCTGATCTTGAGTATTTGTACATCCTAAACTCGAGACGATATTAAAAAGATTATTAAAGGCTTGTTCGTAATATATATTCCTAGAAGACACACCCTATTGAATTTTCATCACAATAAATAAATTAAATTGTTTCTTAAAATCACACTGATTAAGTTAGCTGGGACTGGGATTCATGACCAAAGATTTGCGAGTTGATTTTTCCCAGTCGATTTCCGACTGGCATTTCGATTCATTCGTAGATATACAATGCTTATTTCAGTGCGGTGCGATGGTTCGGAATTCACCTAAAATTGATTCCACAAAAGCTCATTGTACCAAAAACAGTCGCTAATAATTTCGGCAGTTGACGCGACTCAAAATGATTAACAACGAAGGAACGAACGAACGAAGGAATGAACGAACGAAGGAACGAACGAACGAAGGAACGAAAAAACGAAGGAACGAACGAACGAACGAACGAAGGAACGAAAGAACGAACGAAAGAACGAAGGAACGAACGAAGGAACGAACGAAGGAACGAACGAAGGAACGAACGAAGGAACGAACGAACGAAGGAACGAAGGAACGAACGAACGAAGGAACGAAAAAACGAAGGAACGAACGAACGAAGGAACGAAAGAACGAACGAAAGAACGAAGGAACGAACGAAGGAACGAACGAAGGAACGAACGAAGGAACGAACGAACGAAGGAACGAACGAACGAAGGAACGAACGAACGAAGGAACGAACGAACGAAGGAACGAACGAACGAAGGAACGAAAGAACGAAGGAACAAACGAACGAAGGAACGAACGAACGAAGGAACGAACGAACGAAATTGTTTCTTATACAGGAGGCGTCATGAGAAACGAACGATTTTTAAATAAACATTCCTTCGTTAATTTTTAGCGTAAAATTAATTTATTGTTACGAAATGATACGTTATTACATGCCATTTTAGAATAGAACTCTAATTTTAAACATTAAGCTTTAAATTTTAGAAGAACAGCCATTGAGGCCCTGCCTGTATAAACGGTGGTCCCACCTTGTTGAAATCATTTTGTTTGTTAATCCTTCACCTCTGCAGTTCTGGTTTCATGAAATTGTTGGTCATATTGATTGAGCCGAGTTTACGGTCGTGGCGATTCCGTTTTTCTAAAAAAAAGTACGAGCCAATGTTGCCAAATCCACCAATAGCACACCAAAACCGTCACTTTTGGGTGGTACAACGGTGTTTCATTCACTTCATATGGATTTTGTGGAGCCCACTACCGGAAGTTCTGTTTATTTATTGAATGTAAAATCTACTTCATCACTCATCATGATGGTCGCGTCCTCGCGTTCTTCGATAACTTCGAGCATTAGCTCGGCGGAGACTCAATGTTACTGATAATCCTTTTCCTATTTGCTCATTACTCAATTCAGCTGCATGTCGCCGAGCAGAACAAGTTGGACTCCTTATGACGACTTCTTCCACTCTTTTCACGTTCTTCAATGTCCTTGCAGTTGCTACAGGACCAGGTGGTTTCTTTTTCATTACTGTTCCTCTTGTTCGAAAAAATGTGACCCACTTTGAGATGGTATTGCGATTTGCGAATGTCCCCATAACGACCAATATTGAAACGGCAACGAGAGTCGCTGAGTTTCAATAACCGACTCGCCACTTTTTGCGAAACTATCGTATACAAATCTCGATGCTTTAATGTCCATAGCGACATGATAACAAATGAAATAGCATGACCTGACGCGTTATATGCCCTGCCCCACTCAAGCCCCTACCCCCACTACCTGCTTCGTAATATTCATTTGAAAATCGTCCGTTTCCCGCGACGCACCCTGTACAAATAACAGGGACATGTCTTGGAATAATATCCCTATAGCTAGACTGCGGATTTTTATGCATCTGTAATAAATTTAAAGGTGCAAAATTTCACAGGTCACATATAGTACACAAAAATATACAAGATATTGAATGTGGAATATTTTCTATAATTCTTAGTGGACGAAATAACTTTCTATGTAGATCCCATTTCTTTAATTTTGTTCCCATGAATATCAAATTGTATAAACATCTGCAATTGACTTATAGCAACGAAAACATAACAACGCCTAACCAAGTGCCAGCATTGTTAATAAAAAATCAAACGTCATCGTTAATATATAAAGAAAAGAGAAACACTGTCGACCCATTAGATACAATTGATTTGCCAACTACTAGAGCTAAAACAAAAAGACCACTTTGTTACTTGGAAGCCATATTTACAGACCATATATCAACAAATTTATTCATAACTATAATAAAAAAAAAACATCCGCCACCAAACGCAAACAAGAAAAATTAACCCCTGAACCATCAAAAGCCTCAATTTAGATATTGCTGACTCTGCAAAGAATCAAAAGTGTAGACACAAACTTAAGGCCAAATCCTTAAAACTCAATAGCAAATATAGGAACTACAATAAAATTTAAGCAGATGCCTTAAAATAAAACTTTCCTATTCAGACGTCTATTGTCTAAGTCAAAGAGTACACAATCCACGATGCTCAAAAACTTATCTAAAAGAACGACCTTCAAGATCGCGCTATCTACACAAACTTCATGAGTGTAATTCAGAGATTGCCAAATTCAGTCAAAAGAAACAAAAATGATATCATCAAAAATATATTTACAATTTATTCCTAGCTCGTTAATATGAACAAAAATATACCATTATCTGGGTATTCTCTCATCAAGGAACTATCGGCAATGAAAAAGCAGACACTAACTCTAAAGAAACAATTCTTTCCTCCAAATGGAGCAGAGGTCCCTATCGCTTATTAGGGATTCGTAAACTATGCAGAATTCAATATCGGAGAAGAATGTAAGCGGTTGTGGATCGCATCTAACAGAGTAAGAATCCATAGAACAGTCAAGGATTTTTACCAACAAATCCTGAACTGCAACGTGAACAAGAAAGAGAAAATACTGTCTGTTCTGAGGACACAGGACAGACTAGAATCACGCATAAACACTTACTCAAAAGCGGAACTATCCTGTTACAGCTGTCATACCCCATTCATCTCCGTAACAGTATAGTATCTCCTACACGAATAAGGAAGGTTTGAACTGCAAAGGTGTCAACACGAGATTAATCCGGACAGTGCTATGATCATCCACAAACATACAAAAAATACCACTGAATCCCTGACCGACTCAAATCTATACTATAAAATATGAACGCCAAACACACAAGATCCAGTCGCTAATGGCATGGCTGTTGTGTTGATGCGATGTTAAATCTTTATATAAAATGAAAATCTCAGAATGAGTTTAATTACAGTTCATAGATACTGTTTCATTCTACGCTATGAGGATAGTTTTACCTTTCATAGACTAAGTCGATGATAAATTTCTGAAATAGTCGTTATATATAACGTAATATGATATATTACGTATTGCTTAAACAGATCTCCAGATTCGTAATTCCATTCTACACATGTAATACAAAAGAGATTAATAACTATAACCAATAAAATAGAAAGAACATTTTACGTATTAGATGTATTTAGCTTCAAAATGCAACATAAAATCATATGTTTCAATCTTATTTGAATTATTATTACATTTTTATAGTCGTCATCTAAGAATAATTTTTAAATTTATATTAGTTCACAATCTTGTATATTCTATCGCAATATGTTCTAATACGGTTTAATAAATTAATATTGCTATGCATTTTAATAAGTAATAGTGGAATTTAATATGTCGAGCCAAATGACGATGAAACATATTTCTAGATATTACAACAAATAACGATACGATTTAATAATCTAAATCTTAAAATACATATAGTGGAAAGTATTTAAAATAAATGTGTGTAAAAACACATAAATTGTCAACTATTTAGTATATAAACTACATCCATAATAATTAAGATAATGGAAAATACGAAAAGCAATAATTAACAAGCTCATTTATTCATCGTCTGTTGCGAGCAATTCGTGACAATAAAGCATACTAGAGCGTACTTGTAAGGAATGAATCAATAGAAGCTGAGACAACTACATCGAACTGATATTTCATATTTATACCGGTGAATTTTGTGCTGAAAGTTGTACCGTATAGTTTGACGGCACTGAGATAGCTAGAACCGAGATTTGTTAAACAAACTTTCCCACGCAAGATGACGCATGGGAGGAAACAGACGAGCAGCAACGAACTTTTTTATGTCGGAAAGGAGATAACCACTGTAACGTGCAAATGTCTGCACTGGAACAATCTAGATACGCGAGTCGTACCGCCATTCATAAAAGAGACGCTTCAAATCCTCCAAATAGAAAAATGGTAACTTATATATAACTTTTTAATCTTTCTCAGATTGATATTGGATTTTCATAAATTTATTTATATAAAAAATTTGATATTTTGAAATAATTTTTATAAAGTTGATGTTCAATCATAAGTCTTATAGATACACAAACAAATTTTAACCCTTCGAAGCTGTAACAAAATAACAAAGAATTCAGCATTAACGATTTAGAAAATAACTATCTTTTTGTCCAAGATTTCCTGCCCTTTTAATATATCAGCATGTTTAAGCATTTGTTGAAAATATAATAGTAAATGGTGCATTGTTATTTATATAAGTCACCTAACACCTTGTACGATCGATTATAGATTTTCAAGATATAAATAGAAGTACTACGTATTAATACTGCATATTATTGTTTATATAAAATTGGTAAATTCCACAAATTTTTAGTGTCAGATGTTATATCTCTTTTTCTTTATACAATAAACATTTCAATAAATTTGATCAATGTTAGTATTCTTACTCTATTAGATCAAACCATACGATATAATACTAAATGTAATTTTATAGAATATAGTTTACTAAAAATATGCATACTTTGTATTTACGTTATTCTCGCGTGGATACACGTGTTGCATAAAACATTTCAATATAAATGTTATCTCATTATTTTATTTGCGTTTTCATTTCATCGTTGTATCCTTAAATCATTTTCATTCACAATATTAACCTTCATAAATGTATTTCCATATTGCATATAATTTCCGCACTTCGATTGATATTTCCAACTGTTTTATAATTTAATGATAAAAATTGGCTTGACGTTTCAGATTTCTTGCTCAGTATGTTTATTATGTTTATGCATCTCGTTGAATGCAAGTTTACATTTCACTCGTGTTGTGCCGTCATTCACGACGAGTATCGTGAAACATAAACACCACTATACATACTGATATACGAGTTTTACGTTTTATTTTTAGTCAGATCGTTTTAAGCTTATCTCTGCTTGAAAGTGTTAACGTTGTTCAATTATATATTCACGAAGCAGCTGAAAACTTTAATGGTCTTCATAGAACTGACGTAATTAAACGTTTATACATACATACTTTGTACTTAAATGCAAAGTTTACCCCAATCGTGTTTTATACTTTTTCAAATTACTCTTATAATTCTTTCATTCCTCTAAATCTTACCAATTCGCAAATATCACGGCTATATCAAATTTTCGATTACTTCACATTAAAGTTCTACAAAAAAAGGTCAACTTTTCCTTAAACTACTTTTTAATTTTTATAAAGCGTTAGGAGTAAGGAATGTGAAAATTAAAAATTTTTATGCAATTAATTTAATTTTTAAATCATAAAATTAATATTTTAATAGGAAATTTTTGTTTGAGAGTGTATAGGTAATTTTAATTTATGATTAATCTGTATTAGGAAATATATATAATAGATATAATATATATAATTAAATTATTTTTATTTGTAAATATTACAACTATGAACATGTTTGAATTTAAGCAATATTTTTCAAACGCTATGAAACTTAAGCAGTAATTTGATCTCAACCATTAATAATCTACTATAATGATCAATGTGATTATAAACAATTAATTAACAACGAAAAAATACATAAAGCAACAAAATAAAGAAATATTTATTGTTACATAAAACAATAAAATAAAGTTAATTAAAAGAAGCATTTGATTTAATTAATGTCTGTGGATCGTCAAATATTGCGATGTTTTTGGAATTTTAATAAGTGATTATTGTAAAAGTGGTTATCGATTTCAATGGCTCTGCTTATTAACTTGTTACGAATTACCTTTTGGAGTTACGTGTCGCAGCTATCGTATATCTGAGAACATCTATACGCGATATGTATAACGAGTTAAACTCGACTTCAAACTTTGATAATTACGCACATATAGGAAATATTACACTATCGTAATATTTCAACGTAATATTTTGCGATGTATCATTACATTCATTGCTATGTGATTATAAAGACATCATTAAAAACGATAAACAGGAACTATTATGAAATAAATATTTATACGCATAATATTATAATATTTTTGTAATAGAATTTCTAATATTTTGTGCAACAAAATGTATTAATTACTACATAAGTTTTTATTCTGTTTTCGTAATTTTTCTTACGTGTATGGAAACATTGTGAGTTTGATTAATATTTATTCCTTAGATACATTATAAAAAATGCTCATTTTTCAACTATGTATACTATAATATAAATAATATATTGATGCAGAAATATTAACTTTACAATATTTTCTAAAACTACATGACTTAACAATTAATGCATATTTTTTAATTCGGACTATTCTAAAATTTTATTAACTTTTTTCAGTATCAAGCATAGTGAACATCTTATAATTATAAACGGATTATTACAAAAATTCAAAATCTTACAATTAAAGAAAGAAGGAGAACATTTTTATGTTTTTAATTTCTAAACGGTTATTTTTAATTCAATAATTATAATCCCAATATAACCACAGCAGTTAATATTTATTATAATACTTTAAAAACTGTCACTTCATCATTTTATATCTTTTTAAACACACCTATTTTTAAGCGTATCCATTTTTCCCATTCAACCAACATTAATTATGACTGATAGGTAGTAATCACTTCAAATTTTTTATTTGATCAATTGGTTGTTTAATTCTTATTATTATACGAAATCGTCAAAATAAAATTATTGTTCAATTACTGAAGTCGTCAGTCGACAATTATTAACTTGTAATTTTGAAATTTCATTAAAATTCAATTTGATGTTTAAGTACTATTTATACTATTATATTATTATATTATTATTTATATTTTATTTATATGTATATTTTTATATATTTATATATTATTATATATTATTTATACTAGTTATACTATTTAAGTATTATGTTAAATACCATACTTATATGATATGTACTGTATGTACACAACCCATGTCTCACTTCATGTTTACATGTAACACTAGAGTAATAAAAATGCACCGATCATAATTCAGTTGTTAAGCCTGTTCGTTTCTTATTTATTTGAAAATATTTGAAATGTTAGGGATAATTATGTATTCTTAAATACTAGTTGTGCGAAAGAATTAACAATTAAATGCCTATTTTAATTATCAGTTGGGATCATATATTGTTAATAGCGATTGATAATGAAATACTTCGAGTGCAATCTTCCAACAACGCTGAACATAATATTCTGTGAGTATTCTATAAAATGTATTAATCCTATTATGACCTTCGAATTTGTGTCTCCCAAAAAAATAAAAAACATCACTAGTTTTGAACGTGACTCAAAGACAATAGGATTAATATCTTACAACGAAATTATGCTTTAACTTTAACCAATCTAAATAAAATTATCAACACCAATATAATATTCCACCAAACATGAAACAACAAATCGAAAGAAAATATACCAAAATGTACCGACTCAAAGACAAAGATATTCATCAACAGACGATAGAAACAGCTGCGAGGTCTTTGACTCTAATTCTAGTAACGATTCCTATGTCGAAACTGACCTATCTCTCGCTCAAACAATATTATTCTAAATCATCTTGTACCAAGCCGATCTCGCAAGATTTTGGATTAAATTAATGTTAAAGGAGAGTATCAAAGGCGAAAGACGACTCTTCTCGCGGGAGCTGATGATCTCGCGCTTTCGAGCGAATGTATGACACAGTGTGTAGAATGTTGCTCGCACACGGACCTGGCGGGGGAATCAGCTAGCTGGCAGGGGAATAATAACGAGCCGGACGACACGGAGCGAAGTCAGAGAGCGGACGAGGCTTTATAAATCTCGAGGATGTTCGCCGGTGCCGAACCAGTGACACCTCGACTGCGATCGATCGTACTGGTACTGCCGATTCGACGAATTCGCACGATATCCACGTGCTCGTCGCGAACCGATTCGCGAGTGTTCAGTTTCGTCAACATACGGCAGACAAAGTTTTCCAAGAAGCTTAATACATGTTATAGAGTGCTAGAAAAAAGAAATATATAAACCAAGAACGTGCAACGTGCAAGAGAAAATCTTGTGGATACAACTAGTTTCGATCAGAAGAGTATCAGCAAGGATCGATCTATCTCGAGAAGCTACTTCGTCGTAAACGTAAGTGATCGATTTTGTAGAATATCTTCTTAGAATAAGGAATATTTGATTTTACTTAGAACTTTGCGTGTCGTTTAGATGATTTAAAAAAAAACTTGATTAATGAATGGAGGGCATACGGGAAAAATATGATATATCCCTTTTTGTTAACTTTTTAACTTGTATATCACTTGTGACGACTATGAAAGAGTATTTTAAATAAGAGATACTTGGAAAAGTGAGTAACTTGATAGATTCGAAGATATGAATCATTGAAAATAGATAACGATAATTTTCAATACGAAAGTAGATAACGATAATTTTCAATGCGAAAATAGATAACCATAATTTTCCATACGAAAATAGATAACGAAAGATTTCTATGATTTTTTTAATATGACTGAAATCTATTAGGGCATAGAATCTCGTTATAAAAATATGTATATTCTATCTTAAAAACTATGATTAGTATTTTTTCAAACTTGAATGTATAAGTGTCTATACTATTATATTGTTGCGTTTGTTATTGAATGGAAAATGTGGTTTGAAAAGCTTAATGAAATAGCATTTAAGAAAAGAATCGTTTTACCTACTAAATATTATAGTGTATAATGGTATAGTTCTATATTTCACGATATTTCTTTTACTTTATAAATATCCGCAGTTTATTAATAAATGTTAGTATCGGAGACTGTTTTGTCAGATCATGTTTAATATCTTCTTTCATTAGTTTCATAGTGAATTAAATGTTTTTACTGAAATGTTGGATGTATTATGTAAATTTGTAGAATGAATATCCAGTCATTTTATACGTACTTTCAAACAATCAATATGTTCTATTTAGAATGTACTACATAATGAATTCATATTAAATTACAAAGATATAATAGTTTTAAATGGTCATGGAGAGTGTTTTATTTAGAATTCGACACATAATGAGGTAATATGAAATTAAGAAATAATAACTCTTAATGAAATATATAAATAAAATTTACTTATATTTTATTTATCTTCCATTTATGTTTTAGTATACTTCGCACTGATTAGAGTTTATACTTAAAATATTATAGATTCTTAAGAAGTATTGATTGTACTATGAAATTTTGCGCGTAGAATATTTTACAAACATACTAGAGATATCAAGTCATTGAGTATCAAAGTCTTAAGCTTAGAGCTAAGAGTACCGATATAAGTTAGAAATAAACAGAAATAATCAATTGTATCTAATGTACGGTTACGTACATTTCATAGTGTGTATATGATATTTCGTTTACAAAAAAAAAAAAAAAGAATAATGCCAGGAAATCACATAATTCGTGAAAGATGATGCAACATTCGCGAGATAGTCAGTAGATATATCAGTAAGTATTTACTTAGGTTGTTTGTAGTTTCATTAATGGTTCCATTCATCTATCGTTTTATTGAATAGAAATGATAGTATACTATCGTGTATTTATCGATAAGTTGAGAACATTTCATAGATATAAATACTTCTTTCATTTATTTTTGTTCGATATCATTTTACACAGATTAATATTAGATTAATTAAATAATCCGCAATTATTATATTTACCAATAAGTATAATTATTCGCAAGTTTTTGAACTCTAAAGGAAAATAGATATTTTCCTGCGTTTTATTTCAAATCATTATCTATTGTTCTTAAGTGATTGTCTTTGAAATATGACGAAAATATACACAAGAGGAATACATATCAGGGACATAGAGTTAAGTTACACAGTTGAAAGATAATTTACTAGAGTGATTATATTTGAAAATATTTAATAAGTCTATCATACATTCTTTGTATATATCAAGATAATTATATTAAAATTATAAATATAGACTAATGAATAATAGTTGTAATTGTAATTTGGAAATCTTCTTTTTATGTTATTTTGTATTCTGGTAAAAAATTCTCTTTCTAAATTATTTCATTAAAACGTGCTATTTTCACACATATGTACATATACAAAATCCTTATCTTTAAAATAGTACAATCCTATTTTGTTGAAAATTTTCTTCAAAACAATTTTAAAAGGAGTTAATGAAATCTGTTAGTAACTCTATTATGTCATTCATTACTTCTGCAATCTTACTTAAGTGATAAAAAAATTAACCGCTGAATATAAAATATTCATTAATGTCAGTATCATCCATATGTAAATGAGATCTTTTCCGGTTAGTTAGTGTCTATAGCTTCCATAATTTCTATAACTTTAAAATAGTAGTTTCAAAGTTTTCAAGGAAACATAAATGATTTATTTATATATAACTACTCTTCGTTTCTAAGTTCTTGATTATAGAGTTAATGATACTTGGAAAAACTATATTAATTGCTTGTGTCATTTTGAGAAATTTGTGTTATGTAGGTATCGTGAAATTCAAGACTTAAATTGCTTGGTATTTCAAATATTATTTCAGTATGTCATCGGCGAAATAAATTTAAAAAAGTAATAACAATACAGGCATGGACATTTTCCCTAGTTATATACTGTTTTATTTTTTCAAATTTATTTTTAAACTTTTTCAAAGAACGCCTTCATAATAGAATAGTGCATAGATTATTTTGTATGAATTAAGACGATATATAACTCGCAAAAGTATTGAAAAGGAATGTTATTGATAATTTTCGTGACTTCATCTATTACAACATATTTAAATGAATATAAACAATTTTGTTTTTTAAAAAGAAATATACGTGGGATTGTAGTGTATCGTCTTGTAGTTACTGTACGGGAACGTAACTTTCTTTTAAGCTAAGCTACAAAGAAAGATACATAAAAACAGAGCTAACTCCTAAATTAATTGACAATAGCAATTTTTTGTATGAATTTTGTAGTATATTGTTTCAATTCATATAAAAAAGTTTATACAAAATCAATTAAGTAATATTCGTTATTAATTACTTAAATAATTCAAGAAATTCTTGATCTAAATTATATAACATATTTTCAATTTATTACGAAATATGGAATGATTACAATTAATTTGAGGAAGTTGGGTCAATCTAAAAGGAAACATATAATTAAATATCAGTTGTTCGACTGCTGTTAAGAATCATTAATGGCATTTCAGTTTAACGACATACTGCTTAATTATTACCTCTTTTTGTGTCAGAAGAGCGATATGAGTCACCTAATTAGAACGCATCATATTTTTTGTTAGGTAAAAGAATTATACCAGACTTTACTCTGTCGTCATTATAATCAGAATAATTATGATATATTTGCGAAGTGTACTTGTATAGTTTTCTCAGTGAAATGACTTTTTTTTTAAATTAAAATTTCTTATATTTTGCGTGTGGAAAATAACATAATAAAATAATAAACGTGGAGTTCAATTTTTCTAATATTTTAGAAAAACATTTATATTTATTTTATAATTTATATGTAAAATATAAGAATATAAATTATAATTCACATTCAAAATATTAAAAAAATTAAAGAAAAAAAGTTAGACATGTGTAAATAACATTTGACATAGTAAAATATGCAACAATATACATTCTTATCAATAAGTCACAGAAATTCCCGTTTAATTAAAATTAGCAGGTCTCGCTAATTGGAAATCTTAAACTGTAATTAAATCTTTAGAATATGGTATAATTTAATTTTTCTAACAATAGACCTGGTTAATCAGAATCAATTTCATTTGGTAATTGCAATACTCATTTATGCTTATTTTAGGTGTATTAACTGTAAATAAATGTACTATGACTTATACTCCTCATGTGTCACTAATAAAGTATACAAGAAAAATGACTCGTACTTGTATTACGTGATCGCAATGCTTATACATCTCAAATACAATACGTGTTTCGTTAATATACAGCAGTATATGAAACAGGAAAGAAAGAATATCCTTAAATAAAACATGGTTTCATTGTAAAGAAAAATATCTGAGTCTGCATGTGTAATATGTAATTAAGTTTTCCTTCTATAATATTTTTGTATTTTTAAACAAGTTAAGTAGACAATTTGGGCAGCTAAAAGCTAAATTAAAATAAACGCGAATTAATTCTCTGTGTACTCGATTTTATTAAAAGTACATAATGAAATTATTTTACTAATCATGTACACTAATTTAAACGTAAATTAAAAATCATAAAATTTTGGAAATTATAATAGATTTCAGAATGCAAAAATAAATCTTTTTGAAAATTATTTGTTAGTAATAATATAGGTAATGATGATTCGACCAACCATAAATATATTAAATAATAAAAGTATCCCAAATATATATACAGCGTAATACAAAAATTCACAAAATACAGGACAGAAATAAATTTTCTTTAAATCGAAAATTTTCTCTCAGGAATTCTCTAAAAATATTTATTCAACTTTTAAGTCCTTGATTTATTTCGTTTCTATTTCGTAAATTGAAAAAAAGGTACTTGATTTAAGAGAGAAAGCAAATGATACTTGCCAATTTCGGAAACACCTAGAATTCTTGGTGTGGTACATTTTAACGAAGAATACCATTTCACCACAAACATTCTTTCGGATCATGCTGAAAGCGTTGGAATTGCAGAGAACGAGCTTCGAGAGAGGATTTTAATCGGAGGTGACTGATTGCTGGCAGCTGCTGTTAATCAACATTTTATTCCTACCGATTAGGTTTCCCATTATTTTAGGGTGCAACAGTGAAATGACCTCTCAAATATCTTGAATTTGTCTTGGAGTTTTATTCAAAACATATTGAATTTTATTTAATCTGTATTATTATAATATAATTCATTTAATTCTCTTGTATTCGATTTTGTCTGGTTGAGATTAATGTGAAAAAGTTTTGCGATTTACATATATGTGGGATTTTCCGACATATATTGATGTATATATACAGGATCCGGTAGAATAACATGTAAAAATGAGCGTGACGTGATCCCTTGTGGAAAAGTAAGAAAAATATATAGAAAAAATATTTTCATTCTCGGTTTAGTTTTTGAAAAAACCAAGTTTGAAAATTTATCAAGTATACTTGAACATGACTAATTCTCTGATTGAACAGGATTAAATAATCGATGTTGGAATTCTTTCAAGAAGCTTTGTTTTCGAGAAAAATAAATTAAAAAATTTTGTTATATGCATGTACTAGAATGATTCTTAATTAAACACGTATAAACTATTTTCTTGAAAATAAAGCCTTAAACGGAAAAATTTTATTGTACATTTTCGATTTATTTTCACGTATAGAATTGTCTCGTATCGATTACTTACATTTGTCCAGTTTGGAATTAGCCATGTTCAACTATACTTGATAAGTTCTCAACCTCGACTTTCTCGAAAGCTAAGCCAAGAATGAAGAAATTTCATTCTATATGTTTTTCTTATTTTTCCACAAGGAATTATATCATGCCCCTTTTTACATGTTATTCGGCTAGATCCTGTATATGTATATATATGACCATTCAAAATCAACATGCTGCTGACATTAACGTTACCCGATGTGCACCACGAGGTCACATGAAGATGTTTCTCATAATGCTACTACTGAATGGAGCATCTGCTTCTTTATTATTCTCCGACGCAATAAATGACTCAAAATAAGAAGATTTTTCTCTCCTCCCTCCCCCCCCCCCCCACTGTCAAATCAATTTGCTAATTTATTATATGAGGGAGATCTCTCCATCCTATTCACGTAAGATATTGTGGTTGCATTGTAAATTTTCAGTAGCACCCATTGGCAAGATTCTAGAGCTAACTGCACTGCTAGCAGTTCTTTATAGTTTACGTGATATCTTCTCTGTTTCTCGTTTCAAAAGTCGGAGATGTTATTGGAACCATCTGTTGCTCTCCAACTCGTGCTTCACACGTCCCCATAAATTTCCCTTTTACAGTCAGCTGTTCTGATACCCTTCTGTGCTACTGGCAACCTACTAACCCATCAAGCTAGGTCAGATAGAATACCTCTACAGGAATCTTTTTCTTATGGTCGAAGTTATTTGCTCTTAATGCTGGAATATTTTCCTTCTCTAGAAATCCGACGTATCATTAAACTATTATTTGTGCAAATTCTTAGGTTGACCGCGTCTTTTTAACCAAGAATAATCCTAAGTCGGTTTTAAATTTTTTCTATTTGCCTCCAGGTAGTTCGATACTGGTAATTAGATCTAAAAATTTACACCTATTGGTCGAAATTATACTACTTTTTCTTTCATTAATCAGGAAGTCTAAGGACTGCAGTAATTCTGTCGTCCTTGCGATATTCGTTTTACACGCCTCGTAATTGTCTAAGTAGACAATTAAACAGATTTTAGTACTTTTATAAAAATAGATGGACTTAACTTTAGACCAAAGGGTAGGCATGTGAATGGGGAAAATTTTCCTAGTCATTCGAATTTGAAATATCTCCGGCTCTTCTTATATATTGCAATTGTATAGTAGGCATTCTCCAGATCCATCATACGCATGTAACAACCCAGGATAATTACCTTTTCTAACAGTCGTATACCCTCCATTTCAAAATGATCGGCTCGGATGAAGTTATTTAATTTCTTTAGATTTAGAATAAAAAGAAACAAACCATCTGGCTTTTGGTGTAGGAAGTAGCTGGGTAAGAACTGATGTTTTGCTCGCTCTGCATAGTTCTATTACTCCTTTCATTAAAAGCGAATTAATAATTTGTTGAAATGTTTCGTGGTCTAACTGACCTAGTGTACCTCGGAATATCTTTTTCTGGATAACCTCTATGTCAAACCTTACCTTATATCCCTAAACACAATTTAAAACAGTTATATGACATTATTTCCTGCCAATGGTTTACCAGCTTTTGTACTTGTTGTTATTTCTATACTCAGAGGTAGGATCACAATAGTTATTATTTTATTGAATGGATAAATCTATTACACCGTTGTGAGCCAAAAAAACCTTTATTGCACGCGCTTACAAAAACTAGGGATAAAAACAAAAAAGCATCTTAAGCCAATCGATTAAATCTATCGATTGCAAGTAGGATTATCTTCTAGTTACTATTTCTTCTAACTAACGCATCTGCATATGGATGGCGAGCACGAATTCACGTTGTCATTTTCAACAGTATTTATATTTAATTTTGCATCCGTCCTGATTTCTTTCGTTGCAGCTCTGGTATGGGGACATTTGATTTGTCAACTGAGTTTGATATTTGTTTCTGAATAACAATCTTGGTCTTGATTGAGATCGATGACGTGGGTCGTCCTGTGAGGGGTTCGCTTGATTGGGGAACAGTCTCCCTCACCGCAGCCTCATTGAATTTAAATCTTGTCTTGATGTCAGAGGTATCAGAAGCTTATTAGTGCTCGACTTCTTTATAGAGTTAGGCATTGTCTTTTTCTATCGATGCTTTCTGCTTCCCTTATTTTGTCTGGTAGATTTTTTCTGAATAGAATTTACCTACTCCTGCTGTAATTAATGTGATTCTGGACTTCGTCTGCCTATAAATTATGCCGGCGACTAACTTTCAGCACCGCTTAAGTTCCCAATAAGAAACATTGTGTATGCTTCCTCTCTTTTCGATTAAGGCAGACATGGCTCAGTCAATAGTAGTCATGACTGATGCTGTAATTGTTGTCTCTTGTTCAACTTCAAGGAGATCAATGGGTTAACTTTCAACACTTCTAACCTCGCCAGACGTGGGTATTTCTCCGATAGAACCTCTTACTGGATTCCGTTTTGGCACCAGTATTTCCATCTATTGTGGATAGGGGCTGCCGTTTTTTATTAAATGTATTTGAGGCTAAAGGGCTTTTTCTTAGAATTTCTTCGAGCTCAGTGCCCAACGGTTCTTCTTTCGCGGTGTACCCATTGACTTTTTCGTTGTTTTGTACATTTTCCTTGTCATCTATAACACAGATATTCTTTTGTTTTAGACCTCAACATACGTCATGCGAGCGTATACTGTTTTGTATTATTATATCTTATGTGGTAATCTATCTCTTAACGAAGAGGGCAGAGAAACCTCAAATTCTCTCTAGCCTATACAGGTACGTAGGATACCATTCTTTCTTCTTCTTTTTTGTACTCTTTTTGTGTACATACCAAATGTCACGCGAGTGCCTGTGTGGTCGTCAATGCAGACAGGGGAGCTCTGTACTGTTCTGTACGCAGGTCATGCGAGCGTTCGTGTAGAATTCTCCTTAAGAGGGAGGAGGTGGGCACTCAACGCTGCTCGAGAATCTGAACACGTCGTCCGGTCTTTTCCTTTTTTCGATGAATGCTATAAAGAATGTTCAGAATTTCGTAATTCTTTCTTTGAGATTTTTTATTCGCACTATGTCGATTTTCCCTTCTTCAGCCTCGCTGCCCTCTACATCGTAATCTTCAGCTGATTTGCTATCGTTAGTGGCGTCATGATCTGTATCCGACCTGTTACTTCGCTATTTGATCTGTCGAATATCCATCTATTCCTGCCACTTTTTTAACTTTTTCCACAGGATCTCTACCTCCACACTTTTTGTTTTCTGTTTAGCCGTAACTAAAAAGCTTTCGCATACAGGAAGGGAAACAGGAATATCGTATTGACTCCAAGCACAACGAAAGAATATAAAACAGATGCGTAACATCTACTCAAGCCATATCAAATATATATACAGGGTGGTTGGTAACTGGTGGTAAAAAAGAAATCGAAAATATAGAATAAAAATTTTTCGTTTGAGGCTTTGTTTTCGAAAAAATCGACTTTGAATTTTCGCTCGGTACGCGTGTACTTTATCACGTCTCGTTATAACGGGTCTCACTGTAGATCGTTGTCTCGATGGAAAAATTAAAAAAAAATTTTTATTCTATATTTTCGACTTCTTTTTTCGCGTAGAATCACCCCCTTTCCGCTTGTATCACCAGTTACCAACCACCCTGTATATGTACTACGATGGTAACTTAACTGGCTAACTTATTCATGCGTTGCTAATATTGGACCGGACAGTTAAGATTGTCGTTAAGATCGTTTGACTCTTGATTTTCGACTAACCATTTGTTCTGATTTGGAGATATATTTATGGTGTTGGTGAAGGTTTTTGTAATTTTGGCATTGATCGTAACAATATCATTCTTTATATTGAGTGAATGCAAATTGCACAAAGGATCCGTTTGGCCACAATATGCGTGAAGTGTGGAGTTCGTAAATGTAGGAACATTTGCTTTGTTGGACAGTATTCCTATACGCCACGGCATCTTTGTTCACCACATTAAAATTTGTAAAAGATATTGGATTTGGAAAGTTTGTAGCATTTTAACATTTAATGTATTAGAAAAATTCGAAAGGAGTTATTTACTGGAAATTCTTGTTAAAGTCTTCTGTGCAATTACGAAACGTTCAATTTGAAGAAAATACTGCTCGTAGTTGGTTATCGAGCTTCACATGTCGACGAAGAGGAGACACATAATGTTCGTCTAAACTATTTCATCCATCTATTTCATTGAACATATTTCATTGGACATGATTCCATTATCACTTAATCTGATTCTTACCAATGTTTTTTAATGACAACAAATTGAACACCTGAAAAATCTCCAAAATACTTAAAAGAATTAATTATTTTATAAAACGAAGCATTAATAGAAAAAGTGTTAATGAAGTAACTCAGAAATAACAAAAATGCACTGAAGAGGGAGATACATAAAAATTATTCAACAGTTCTATAAAAGTAATGCCTTTAGATTTCTTTTAAATCCAGCTATAAATTTTCCAAACATCCCAATATCATCTTCACTTCATTTATTGAATTACAAACCAATTTTCACACATATTCCACACGTGAGCCAGCAGTCTCCCTTGAACCTCCCCAGCGAGGCCACTTCTGGCGTTGCATCACGTTTATTAAAAATACGATACGCGAATCATACTCAACAATACCTTTGTAAGAAAGTACCTTTTCCTTCTTTCCTTCCCCAAAACCAATTTTTCAATCAATACATTCATGATCGGTCTCCAAACTCGTTAAAATTTCAATCTCATTCGTTTACGAATAACAGAATTCAAGTAAGGCTGATTCGAAATCGAATTCCGCTGCAGACACATGCCCGATTTAACGGAAGCTTCGAAGGTGTATTTTGCATAAAATTGTACATAGTGTATAGTATAATGGCATATTTGGTATAACAGATATGGCAAGGTAGTAAATTGAAGTATTAATTAGCGATATCGATTAGTGTAACTGCTATATCCATTTCACAAAAGCACCTTGAACTTTAAACAACAAAAGTTATTAGTGAATTAATATATCGAAGTATGTTATAATATATGCATTTTTTAAAAAGTAGCGAATTGTGTATGTGTGTATAGAATCTTCTTCTCAAACTGTACGGTACATAACTTTTTAAATATGGTACAAAGGAAGGAAAGATTCTAAATTAATGCTATACGATTCTTGCTACAAGTCCTTCAATTGATCACTACAATGATACAGCATTTAAGGTTATATACATACAGCAGCTCACGAAAATATTCGAACAATTGTGAAAACATTTTATATATATTATTATATGTATTATGTTATACAGAAAATTTTGGAATGTCATTAGCATTGTAATGAAGCTCATAATTATCATGACTTTATTAGTGAAATTTGAAATAAACATGAAATTATGTGTACAAATTTGTATAATGTATACTATATATATTGTTTAAATATTTTTGTCGCCTCTGCAAGATTCATACTTGTATTAAATATCTTAAGATATTTATATAAACAATAGAAATTATAAAATATTTAATACCAGTATAAATTTTGTTAACAGTCAATTATCCATTTTATTCTAAGTCTCAATATTCAATGGGATCGTTTCTAAACCTTATTATATGTTTAAGATGGCTATCATGCTATGTACTAATTTTTTATTAAATATATATTTACAGTAAATATCTCGTAACTTCGACATATATTTCCAAATTGGTTTCAAAGTTTATCAATATAGCCATGGCAGTCGTGCCTATTGTACTTACTGCTAACTACAGCAGTAGTTAACTACAATTGCTAACTACACTTGTAGTGCTAACTACAATTGCTAACTACACTTTTCATAACATTTAACATAATAAACATAATATATTCATAAGAGACTTATAAAAATGTTCGGATCTATTGTATGTCTCAAATTATTATTTTGATTTTTGAAATATATAAATTTTAATAATGCGCCAATTTTATGACCTCAATATGTCTTTTCCACCAATCTGTTGTAATTCGCTATACATGCAGTTAAACTATGAAGAACAGATTGCGTTGTAGGCGAACGGTTGCCACGAGTCTCATGGCGTCTGTTCGTTCCCAAAAGATTTGCAGCATGCAGGATAGGATTACGAGTGGAGAAAGCCCGGCACGAACGTGGCTGCCGTCGCATCGATCGTGGCAAATTGGATTGCCGCTAAAACGCTGGGGCTATCTTACGGTTTACGGGATATAGTGTTTAGTGCCACTGAGAGCGGTACAAAGTTCGGTAACGAGAGTGAATTTTGACGTTCCAACGGTCCGGCGTGCATCTTCTCCGTCAGCGGAGGGAACTTAATTATTAGCCACGGAATATGGCACCGGTCGTTTATCGTGATTAACGAAAGTCATCGTGGCCTAACGAGACCACGGGAGACCTTGAATCACGTGTGCGTGAGTCAGTTGTGCTTACTGAACCGAATCAATTGTGAGTACCATTATGATATATAATTTGTGGTAGAAATATAGCGAAATTGTGAAGTATGCAAGGTGTTACATAATTAATTCTTTCCGGCATGGTCGGAATATTATTCGAAATAAAAAATGGTATGCGAGCAGTTTCAAGAAGTTGGAATCAAACTTGAGGAGTATGCAGTACTCACCAAAACAAATAAATATGTCTTGATAAATATGGATGCAGATATCACTAGTTTCGGAGTTATAGGAGACGTTTTCATAAGAAAGGTATTGCATGTATACTTAATACCTTTGTTTACAAAATATGTACGATGATTTCTATTAATTTTAGAACATACTTCGACATGTTTGTTCATAGAACTATCATCTATAAAAATAAATTGAGGAATAAATTTACATGTACGCGAACGCCAAAATACTACATAAAATGATAAAACCTGATTAAACTGATATTTTGTGTTCATCATTCAGAAAATAGTATTTGAGACGATACAAGAATAAGTGGAATACATAATTACTCTGCTTGCTCGCTCACCGTAACTTGATTCGCTACAATTTTATTTGTAGATATAAAACTTTCGACCAATATATTTACGTGATTATTCTTATTGTTCTTGGATCTATCAGAAGTAGTCAACTATTATAGATCCACGCTGTTACCAAATGCTTCTTTAAAAACGACAGAACAGTGCATATGTTTTTCAAAATGACTACTTTATATCTTTATATGTATACGTAAATAACCGTCTTCCATTGACTTCATATACTAATCATTAGTATCAACAAACTCATTGGTATGTTAACAGCAGCTTTATTGACGTTGTTTATTTATTATCTATTTGCTAATAACTGACCTATGTGTATCAAAATTTTTATTTATGGACTTCTTTGACTTCATATAATATATTATCTTGCGTGAGAGCTTAACTAATTAATTAATTAGCAAGCACTTCGGTCCATCACATCTCAATAATGAAGCTGAGCTAATTTAGTGTTTATATAACATTTTATCTTCAAAATAATCACTCAAATTTGCAAAGTTTGTTAGCATCGTTCTAGAATATCCTCGTAGAATAGTAGATATGTGGTATAGAATGGAGGAACCGATTGATCACCCAGGGTCGCGTGTAACATTGAGGATTAATTCTTACGAAAGTTCACCCTAGAGCACAAACTATGCTAGAGTACAAACTATTCAATATTCCTCCAGTATAAAAATTTGTTTCTAAAATTTATAACTTTTTTCAGAGTCGTATATATTTGTGACAATATACAATATTGCACATTTTCTATTTAATAATTGGTTAATTTTACAATTACTTTTTTCCGCAACGTTAGCAGTTTAAATCTTTTCATAGTGACATTTTTGTTTTTCTTGAAGATATTATACAAGAGAGTGGAATTTGATTGAACAGCGAGTACACTTAATATAGATTTAAAATTATTATTTTTGCTAGTAGTATAAATGATTAATTGTTCTATATTATCATATGATCAATTTTATAGAATTAATTTTATGTTTACACTGCACGAGTATAATTTAGAATTTCAAAAATACTTTATTGTAATATTGGTAATACTATATACACTATAATTAATGCAATTATTTTTTGGTAACATTTCATGACAGCAAGATTACGATCGAACTACAGGATGGATGAGTACATAAATCGGTTGAGCATTTAATTTTTATGCGCATTCAATAGGTAGCAAGGCCGTATAATGTCAGGCGACTATTCGCCTTATAAATGATCATTAAAATCGTCGTGACACGGATCGGAATTTATATCACCGGAACACTAATGCAATTAATCAATTCATTATACATACCGATCAAGCTTTGAGCAATTGATATCGCATATTACAATTCATAAAACATGACTCTGATAAAAATTCACATAGATAATCAATTCTACCAAATGTCTAAATCGGACAAATTGTGAATGTAAACAACTAAATAAAAAAAAGCATAGATAATTATGTTCTTAGTGCTATTAAATTCATTCATTACATTCATCTATCATCACTGCGAAAAAGAAAAAATTTCTTTGGCAAAGACATAATTGACTAATAATTAAAGTAAATTGTGTGAAATTCGTTTAACGTATTCATTGTTATGTATTCATCAAATGTTATGTATTATTTTATCGATACGCACAGAAGCATAGATGTGATCAAACAAAACCATAAATACTATGTGTAAATAATAAATTTTCTACTAATAATTGGATCAATTCTGTCTCATGCAGTTATTTCACGTTTATTACTTTCTAACAAATTACCATTCAATCAATTTATTATATATGAACGATTTTATTTTTTATGTAAATTTAGTTATTATAGAAGTAAAAATCCATTTCAGTCTGCTTTTCTTTTTGTCGTTATCAGCTTAAATATTCCAAGTCCGTGACAATACTAATCTAACTTTTATTGAACGCGTTACGTCTAGAGGTGGCGTGAACTGTTACTTGTGAATCACGAGTGATTCGATCATGTTCGTTCCCAATTACTGTGATTTTTCACAGTAATTTCTGATTTTACTTAATCGCTTCTGATTGGAGGGCGTAACTTTTCTGCACACATCACATAATCTGTATATTTTACATTAATAATGTCAAAGGAATATTACGAATTTGAAATCGGGGGATAAGAATTAATATTTTACTCTTTAAGATGCTGACATAAGATAAAGAAAAGAAAATTGAATTATTTTTCATTTGCAGCATCGAATAAATTTACGTTATATGAAGAAAACGTTATATCCAAGTATTTTATGTGAGCTATATTGAAGTATTCTATAAGGAATAATTTAATCGAGATTGAGAATTACAATCATAATAGGCAAATTTACTAAAGATAAACAAAACACAATCGCGGTTGTGAATGAAGTTGATCGCGACTGTGACTATGACTTTGCGATCACTGTGATAAATCACTGCTAATTATTTTTTGCAATTGTGCCATTCTATCCTCAAAACATTTTCGCACAGAGTAAAACAGGAAGGAATAGTTATTTATATGCGTGATTTTTCGTTATAATTTTCTTCAAAAAATTTTCTTAAAATATTGAAGGTTTCGTGTATAGAAATAGGAACAGAATTCAGGCGTAAAACTCAAAGAAGATTCGTAGCAAGTTCGTTATTATGCATTTCTACCCAAATAATATCTATGGAAATTCTGCAAAACAAACATTTGATAGAATGTTTTGAAATATTTCTACAGCTAGAAACAAAAAATTTATTTGACTTCGTAATTCTCGGATACAAAGTCAATGACGTAAAATGCGGTGTTGTTAGAAGTTATTTCGACCAACAGAATGTAATTAATTGGCCAAAAATGTTCGTGCAGGTAGGTAGCTGTTGTAACATCAATCCACATCAGAGACCAGACCACACACCACGGGCGAGATGGTAGCCAGATGTCTACGCATCCTTAGCGCGTAGCCTCAATAGTCTTAATAGTCATCATAGATCTTGGCATTTTTCATAGATAAGGTCCTTCAGACAAAACAAGTATCTTTTATTTTAAATGCCCCTTTTACATTTATTGTTTACTACGAGTTGACACAGGAAAATTAGTTCTTCTCGCGTTCGGTATCTTCCGTTAGCAACTTTCTCTCGAGGGCTGTTAAAACCCTTCCTGGTCCACGAACCTTCTTATTATCACTTTCCTAACCAACAAATCCGATGGTCTCGTGTCTTTAGACACACCCACCCCTAGCTTCCCTCAGATACAGTGTCGTCACTAAAACTCACTTATTCTCGATCATTAGAATAGTCAACATATTTTTACCGGTTTCTATCCTTAGACCAGTCGCGTGCTGATTGATCAGTGCATACTCAATTGTGAATATTAAGTGAAAAATAAACTTTCATCAAAAACAAAGTTAATAATTGTGTTACGGCTCAGCTATCTTATTTTCATCATATAACCCTCAAGTTTACGCGATACTGTCATGAGAATTGCGAGTTGTCGGAAAGGACAGATTTTCTACTGTCACTACATACGTTTTTCGAACAAAATTTTGGAAAATTTATTGTAACCACTTCTCTATTAAATACTATTTTCATCATTCGCGTATAAACATATACATATTAACCTGCTTTGTGCAGATAGACACTTAACGCACGTATTGTAAAAATGATAGTTTAAAATATTAAATTTTTAACAATACCATTGTTTTTAAGTGAACGATCATTGAAGGGCATAGCACACCATTGCGTTGAAAAGCTTACGAGTAGAAGAGTCCGACAAAGATGGTCATGGCTACCGCAAATGTCCCATTCAGAAAATATAGATAATTTCGCCACTAATATTCAAGAGAGGTTATGTCGCGCACAGGTGAAGGATACATTTGTGTGACAATTGTCGATCGTAAATACTACAATGCTTCATGGTGTTAAATATCGTCGGTTTTCGTAACGATTGGCGTTATTATAATATTCGTGTCGTATTGTTAAGAACCAGACGTAAGTACGTTACCAGATTGAGTTAGATTGAGGTTAAATTTCGGCTGCTGTGCCACATCGCGCAGTTCCGCTACCGAACGGCAGCCTACACCTGCATCATACCGGCTGTACACATTTCCACCTATATTTCTTAAATGAGACGATTACGGTAGTCGTGATCATTCTTATTGGACTTCTCTATTTATAAGCTTTCCAACGGTGTACCATACTCACCAGTGGTCGTTGGCCTAAACACTGTACTGTTTAAAATCTACTGAATATATTACATTTTTTTTTGAAAAAAACATAGTTGGCGATCAATTGTATATTATGAATCCGGCCACATGCCTTTTGAAACACATATGTGCAAAGGGACTGTGTCAAGAACTGTGGCAGTTTAGCGCCGCACAGCTGGCCTGGCTGAGCTTGGATTGGCTTAGCCTTATTGGGTCTTCGTTTTCGTCTTTTGTTTATTCCTGCGATGTTCTGCTTTCTTATCTCGAGTTCATAAAGAACTCGACACGAGGCAGGAAGTGCGTGTATGTGTATAAAAATTCTCTTCAGTAATTTACAATCCCTTGTATGATTCTATTAAATTTACTTATAATATTTAAGAATGAAAAATTTTAATGTCATTATTAAATGGCTACATATTATGTATGTATATGTAACATAAACAGAATCAGTCACGTAAGCTTATATAGTATAGTATAGCAGTTATAAACTGTTTTCATCGAATCAGTTAGGGGTATTAGTTGCTTTTTCTTTCTTTAAATTAAATAGATCGATTACTAAACAGTTTTAATCAATTTGAGACAAGTTTCTCCTAACACAAACATAAAAATACACAACTCGTTTCTTTAAATAGAATGATAATAATCTTTTATTTTATTAACCTATAGTATTATAGTAACCTTATTTTATTTTGTGGAATATGCGTTATTGTCGAACGTCGAACTAGTAATATTTATTAGAAAAATTGCTTTTATTTTGGAGAAGTTAGCAAGAATTATTTTATTGAGTATTCAAAATGTGGTACAATGTTGAATATGTGGTATGATAACATTTCTGTTTTTAAAAATTTTCTAATTGATATTTGACTTTTTCAATCGAATTCAAAAGGTCTAATTTCTTCAACCATAAAAACTCATCATTTAGACTTACATTACATTCATACCAAATGCGAAATATGTTCTTTCTGATCAATATGTGTGAAAGGCTTTTATAAAATGTTTAAATACATAAGGAAAAAATGTTCACAATTTAGTAAAATGATTTTTAATGCGAGATACATACTTATATGTATTTGTGAAAGATTTTTAATAAATGGTTAGGTTACAAGATTTAATAAAACGATTCTTAACACAGAATTTTTAATATTTATACCTTATTCTGTCAGACCAAGAAGAAACACAATGTTACTTAATGTATAAAAGGAAACCAGTGATTATGACTTTAACAATTAAATACTCGATTTTATGTCACGATTCACGATGCTTATCAATCTTCTCTGAGGATTTCCTCGGAACAGACATGATTCTTACTAATCTTCTAGTTGATATGCGTGACTATCCGGTATTATGCGACGTCTCGTTTACCGAGCAAGTTGTGCCGTACGAGGTCATTACATGAATCGATGATTCGGCCAACGTAAGACCATAAATTTTGCTGGATAATATTGATTCCTGCCGCGTAATATGTAGCTGACATGCGTGCATACGCTTGCCACACTATTTCTACGAGCATCGTAGACGAATGCGTAAACGTTACTGTGTACATCGAAATGTCTGAAATGTAGTACGATGTATAATATACATCCCGCGAAAAATCAATCAGTTTTTTATCACTACACTTGTCTACACGTGGTAATCACGAACAATGAACCGAAACGCGGAATCATGCAGCGAATGGTCGGCAAATACAAATTTTCCAGCCGATTTGTATTATCGACGATGATTTCCGTAATAGGGATGAAATCCAACGATTGTAAGAATTACGAAGGGGATGATAAAACAAATTTTTCAAACGCAGATGGAAGATAATGATCTTTCGGGTGTATTTGTTTAATTATGTCCTCCATTGTGTTTGTAAAAAACCTATGTCAATCGTATAATAATCAGAAATTGTGTAAATGTTTAATAAATTTAGTCAAGAATTCAGTCACATGTTCTAAGATACGTACGTTGACTCATAAAAGTATTTTAACATTTATAGAAAGTTTTGAGAAAAATTTTGAGCCGTTATCGCGTTTTCCTCTTCAGACAAAATATTTTTCTTCTTTGACATTTTTGTCTATCATAAAAAATAAACCAGATATTTAAAATGCTCAAGTTTGGTAGGACATACTGTATATTCTTCTCTCTAGAAATTACAATTGTTTAGAATTAGAACATGTACAATTACATATTTTCTTATCCTTTCTTAATTTCCACAGAACTAATAATGAAAGTTATAAAATTTTAATGAAACAATATAGATGATAATAGAGGCGATTAAGGAGTAGAAAAAATTGTATACAACTTATCAACTCCTTGTATACATGACGAGTCGATCACATAAAATATTCAAATGCTGCTATAATTTTAATTTTTAAACATCATATTTTAGACAAATATATGACCAGTAGACTGCGGTTCTTTGTACATTTATGGAAAATTTAAAGATGCAGAAACTTGCACGTAATATAAGAGAATACTGAACGCTCAAACGAACTTACCTTAAGTGAAATTCGATCGCAATTATATGAAGATACCTCGTTCGAAGAGATTATAATTACCAATGTAGTACTCCTTCCGTCCGCCAGATATTACAACGTTCAAAGTAAACGAAAGTGAATATCGCATCACTTGATCGTTCTCGTCTTGTGGGTTTCTCATATTTAGGAAAGTAGATAATTAAAATCGTTCAACAAAAGAAGGTTGGACCCATTTGGAATATCAAATTATATTCATATGATTTTTACGGTGAGATTGTAATTTCTTCGAATGAGGTTTTTTTATGTAACTCCGATTGAACTTGACTTAAGATAAGTTCATTTGATCATTCAATTATATTTTATCCGCCTTATTCTCGAGATTACCAATGTAGTTACTTAGAGAAGCAGCAATTTTTAAGGCCAATTTTGCTATTAATAATTCTTTAAAATTTATGTGAAAATTTCTTTGTATAGTATCCCAGAAGGCGTATATTTGATCTACACTGTTTATAGACGCCCAGTCTACATTTGACGTATCCGTATAAGTTACATTACAAAATTTGCAATTTTAATGGTATTAATCTTTACCGGTAATTTGTGTATCCATCCAACATTGAATCAGGGATATTCATCCTCGTATTATAATCATACAAACTGAATAATAGCGTTAATACTTTTTCTCTTTCTAACGATCTTGCTTATAGCAACTCTACTGCTGGATATGCTGCAATTAGTTTCCTTATTAAATGTGTAATGTCTTTTATCACGTAAGATTTTTTCAAAGTAAATAACTTTACAAGTCTTTCCAACTTTTGTTTTTTATCCATAGGTGACTCAACTATGTTGTACAAAATCCAAAATAAATCCAAGAAATTTATATCTAGCCGATGGGATTAAACTAATCTTTCATATATTGGTCAGAGACCCTAAAGATCTTAACAATTTCATAGTGTGTTTCCAACACTATTTTTACAACTGAAATAATTTATACCTATACACGCTGTCATGTAAATAAACTACCGAAGTCAGGCTATTCGTTCTCAAATAATTGACAACTGCCTTTAACAATTTTGTGAAAACAAATAGACTCACATTTAGCCAAAATGCAAACGAATAAATTGAAAAATTTATCCAAAAATTCAAATCTCAAATATCTATAACTTTTTTCGTGAAGGGGAAATAGATGTAACATGCATCCTCCAAAACAATCGTGTACATAAAACAACCAGGAACACTCTTAAACTCTATTACATAGCAGCTCATTAAATTTTTTCGACAGCCATTGTACTATACAGAACACTATACAGTACACATTTTATAAATATATAGCAATATACACAGCACACTATGCAACAACTTACTTTACAAAGTAAAGCCATGAAAGTAAAAGAATCGTTTTATGTACTTTACATGGATTTAATATTAGATTAGATAGTTATGAAATATTGAACAAATGTATATTCTAAAACAATATCTCACGAGTTACGTATTGTTCCTTTCATTTTGGTCTTATTCATTCTTCTATAGGTTGTTTTCTGCAATGCTTGGTTTCCGTTGTTATTTGCTATACTTATATCAAAAGAGTTAACAAACATCGAAACCCCCTAGTTACTAAATTACTTGGTACATCGGACCAGATCCGCAGGCTAAGAAAACACTATCCGTTCGACCTAAGCACTAGATTCAGCTGGATATTTCTAACAAGTAATATTTACGTACTTATAATATTATTATTTATAAATTATACTTATAATGAGTTAATAAGTTTATTAACTTATTATAAATAATTAGCCATGTCACTGCGCCACGCCAAGGAAACTTACTCAAAATTCTCAATGCGATAATTGATTGTAAAGTACTTGTAAATAAAAAAAAAAACAATTTGCTATACTATTTATTTACTGATCTATGTATCAGACTTTTCCGATCTATGTATTAGGTTGTCCGAAAAGTTTCTTTCGTTTTATAAGGAAATAATAGACGCACAATGTTTTTTGTTTTATATTAATTTATAATAATAGAAATATAACGAAATGGATCATGTTCAATAAAATAATATAAAAGAGAAATTGTTGTTCATCTATTATCACCTTATGAAACGGAAGAAACTTTTCATCAAATCAATTAGAATACGAAGATTCTTATGGTGAGATATTTCAGTAATAGTTTCTTGAGAAATAGAATTTTAATGTTTTCTTACCTTATGCATGTAAGCATGTACATTTTTTATACTTCATGAAACTTGGTTTTGCTAGAGCTGTGCCAGCAAAGTAAAAGTTAAAATTAATTCAAGTATTTTTCTCCGTATTAGTCAGTACGAACAGCAGATGATAATTATTTTAAGAAGTTACATAAATCAAATAGGGTAATATTTTGAATTGAATAATTATTCAATTCAATTATATATCTTATTTTGAATTTGATCGAAGTAAGCACTGTTTAATTTATTATTCGATCGATTAATTGCCACGATAATAAACGGGTATATTCTTGCGTAAATTGTTCATGGATACGTGTTATGTGGTAGCGTCGTGCATACGTGTAGAACACGACTTATGCGTCGCGTCTTGTCGTCTGGGATAGTGGATTCCTATCGGTACTATTGTCTGTCGTGTATATTTGTAATTATGTGTATATATGTAATTGTTCATGCGAAAACTGGAGAAACGGCAGTCTACAAACGCGATAACGGCGACTGCAACACATGCCATTGATGTTCTGTAAACAAATTTTTCGGTAGTTATAGACACGTTTATCGGTTGTGGAATAATAGAACCGAGATTCGCGTTTCCTCCTCTTCCGTTCTTCATCGAACGTTACTATTCTTCCTACTTTCAGGTGATCGCTTGATAAGTTCATTTGATTGACTTCGTAGGCAACATGTATGCGAGCATGTGACTGATAAATGTGGAATTCCGAAGGAGTTATAGGTTATTTCTCATTATTGTTTATGAATTGACGAGGTTGTTGCATCAAGGAGACTCCTCCACTTCCCAGTAATTTTTGTAAACTAATGAACACCAATTCAAAATTAAACAAAATTGAATCACTCTTTCAAACTGCTATGAATTTATAGTTAATTAGTGTTTGTTGTAATAGATTTTTGCATTTTTGAATATGAAACTTGTATTTTTTTTTTTCTTTTTGTTCTTTCAATAAATACAATTTAAGTATTGCAGTTGTCTCGTTATTGCTTCAAACCTTTCACTTTCGTTGCAGTTATACAGTCTAGAGATACTAATAGTAACTCATGAACTATTGCTACTGTTAGTATTATTACATTACATTAATATTAGTATCTTTATTCGATTAACACAATTTTTACGGTTAAGATAAATGCTCAAGTGTGGAATAATTGATGTCACATATGTGAAATTTTTTAGAATTTGTTAATTTTACATGCAACGTGCGTATTCCTTATTTCAGTCTTACTTAATTTAATTTATACTAAAATTACAAGTGGTTTTCATAACTGTCAATTTTCTTCCTTTTTCTTTTGAATAACACCTACGTTTTTATCTGTTTATTTCGATTTTTGATACACATATACAAATGTGTTTGCAATACACATTTATAACTTCAATATTCTGTAGCTAAGAACATATAACTAGAATTAAGGGTTTGACTGATAGCTAGATGTTATAAACGTAAAAGAAAAAAGTACTTAAAAACCACGAACACTTAAAAATTGAAATAGTTATGGAATAGATAGAAGAACCTGATTACTTAAACAGATTAAATCCTATTAGGTATATCTCTATAATTATATTTCAAACATATTTAGCTGTCACTTTTAAAATACTTCAGTTTGACATGTATTAAACTGTTTAATAATGTAGTATCTGCTCACATTAAAGTTTACTCTATTTTGAAATATCAAATCATTCATTACAAAAATTCTTTGTACAGTAGTTATTATATTAGTTATTACATACGTTGTTACATTAGTTATACATACATATTACAGTATATAACACTTAAAGTGTTTTCTTTTTCGCAGTGCTGACTTAAAGTGTCAGCAGTTATAGAATAAAAAAGCATGTATACGTGTCAAAATCAAATTGAACTTCGATCTGACCTCGTTCTGTAAGGATTGCGGCTCAAGGAAAGGCACTATGTGTAACGATCACTTATTTTTCTTGACTTGAAGTATATGTGCCACTGTAAACCAAAGAAGCCAGTGATATCATTGGAGTCTCACTTCTCGATGCTGTAATGCTTTGTTCATGCTATGAACATCATAAAACGATACGACGTTCTTTGATGTCACTAAAAGTATGTAATGTCAACAACATAAAACCCGGTAACAAGGTTGCGACCCTGATCAACGATCTTGAAATATTTTCATCAAGGTTATGATGACCTAAGCTTGTTTACATGTAATAGGACGAAGAACTATCACTACTACGTATTTAGCATGTACCGCATTATGTACATATATTTTCACATTGTATATGATAATTATATTACTACCAGGTAGTTATATATTATTGTACATAGTTTATCACAAATGTTTTCAATACTAAAATTTTTTAACGCTACCAATGACTATATTTATTCAAATAAAACATAATTTTAATTAATTATGTTGCGATCCTCGTAGTTTTATATTTCAATCTTACTGTCGTTTTAACAAATAGAAGGAAATTGTAACGGTTTAAGAAGATATTTAACATAAGATGTAAATGAGGATATCAGTAAGAAATTTTTCATATTTTATTCAAACTTAAACTAACCCTTAAAAATACAATTAAGTTGAAAATGACTTAAACAACGCAATAGGAATAATAGTATATCTATTTATCAATGTATGAAATAAAAAAAGCTATTTTACGTATTAGTATAGGAAGATTTGAAGAAATATTTACTACATCATTAACATTACATTTGTATATTAACATTTCGTTATATTTTTTTCATCTCTGAAACAGATTTTCGTCATCATAGACATAGAACACACTAATTCTACTGTAAAATACATGTCCTTTAACAAAAAAACATTTGTATAGGATGTATGAAGGCTGTTGTGACTGATTGTGAGATTATTAACGATTTGCGGCAAAGGAATAAATTAAATATTGGAGACATAGAAAATATCGATAGATATTTTCTAATAAATTTTATTGAGATCAATAATACTCATTGATAATATTAGAATTAATAATCTGGTTTAATAATTTAAATAACTTAAACGTCAGAACTTTTTGAAAATTGAAACTTTAATCTGTAGAATTAATCTGTTTATATAATAGTTCTTTAAATATTTTAGCAGTTGAGCATTCAACAAAAGGTACGTCAAGTTCTATTAAGTTTTACAAAACTATTTTGGTTACTAGTGGATAAATATAATTTTTTCATAGAATCAGTTGTGTTTCTCGAATATTTAATCTTAACATAAACCTTAAACGTTTACATAATATGTAATATGTATGTTTGAAGAGCGGTATTTTTTGTCCTCATATTATATTTACAATAGTTATATAGTTGTACATCGATACAAAGTTTCTTTTACTGATTGAATAACTGAAGGCCGAGTTTTTTAATCCACTTCTTTAATCCCTATTTCTACTCTGTTATATGTAAAACTTTACCTATGTACATAATCTACCATATAGTTTTGATACATTTGAAAATGAATTAAAAATATTCCCTTGGTGCTTAATTATTACAATTAATTATGCTATCAATAAATTGATTAAACAATCTGTCAATTGTAAGTATTTATTTAAAACAAATTTATTAATTTATCTGGTTATAGATACGAAAACAATATCAACAATTTTTAAGAATAAATACACAATATGAAGAACTAAATATAATTAAAAAATAAGATGAAATATATGCTACTTTAATTTGTAATAATATCATAAACTTCACTATTGTTCTAATATTATTCATTATAGTTAAAAATAGAATTAAATTGTACGATGTTTAAAATTCTAATGATACATTTTCTCGATTACATTCACGTTTTTCACTTTGTACGCTGTAAACGCTGTACGAATCAACATATAACACAAAGAATCAATTATGCAATGCGGGGGATATTAAAATGATGTTTGAAACATGCTACATAAAATCTTGTCAACATGTTCATTGACAGACCTCTGAATGGGCACAGTTATTGTCACTCCTGTTTACTAACAAGATCGAATTAATTAACAACTGGTCAACGTATGTCCGTATTAAATTTCATTCTCCTCCATTGTATGACACGAAGTTACATTCAATTGTATTCACGGAAATTAACACGGAACGTAATATGAGTAACAGCAGACATGTAATTCGAATATTTGATTGGAAAACCATTTCGAAGGAACTGATTAAAAGATAGAAAATACAATCGACTGCAATTCTTTAAGGAATTAAAAATTCCTATTGCAATCAATAATGTTTCAATAATGTTTCAATAGTGTTTCACAATTTCGTGAGTTTTTTTTCAATAGCTTGAAACGGCTAAAAATTATAATGTGAAAATAAAATAAAGTAAGAAATATTTCATGCGATAATGTACCAATTGAAAAAGAATTTGTAGATGTCTAGTAGATGTACGTAGAGTATCTATATAAAAAATAATGTTAACCATGTAAGGTATTAATCGTGTTGCTGTCCTCGAGTTTTTATGTCTTTAATCTCACTCTTGTTTTAACAAGCAAAATCCCTTTATATTCGAAAAAATCTTTAATATTAATTAAAA
The DNA here is from genome assembly GCF_024542735.1 of Bombus huntii. NCBI lineage: Eukaryota > Metazoa > Arthropoda > Insecta > Hymenoptera > Apidae > Bombus > Bombus huntii. Next base: position 25,932,475 of record NC_066238.1, read on the forward strand.
CAAAAAAATACACACATCAATAATAACTTTTTTATTTGTTCTTCAAACTTCAAAAATTTGTTAATAGAAAAATACGTGCTGATCTCAAATGATCCAAAGAACGCAGCAGGTTTAAAAGAGACGATATGAAATAGAAATACATAGCACTCAAGCAACTATGGCAACGGAAATTTAAATTGCATTTCTTTCATTTTTTTATAATATAATTTTTAGTTCATTCAATAGTTGTTTTTTCATGCTCTTTAATCAATATTTTTATTGTACACTATCTTTTATAAAACGCATTTAAATTGCATTTAATAATATTGCATATAATTTATATTTCTATTTTTACATTTTAGGTAATTGATGGTATTTCAAATGTACATATTACTTTGATATATACTCATGCTTTGACATATAATTCAATGCTCAATACTTAACAACCGAAGTGCTTCGATTCATTCAATACATTTATTGATTATAGTCAAGCCGTCTTATTTATTCAAGTACAAAATTTTCTTTAACAATAAAAGATTATATAAACCTGAAGTTTGAAAACACAATTTAGAAAAATCCATTATCGAAAAAGAACAATTTTTCAAAAGTGACCATAAACCTGCTTGATTTTTAAATAATTAGCAGAAATGAGAAAAAAACAATTTATATTTTAACTGATAAAAAGTTCATTTTACATAAGTACAATTCTTACAATTATTCATTACACATTTCAGTTCAATTACACAATTCAATTACACATTTCACAATGAATTTTCCTATGGTAACATTATCAGTATAGTTGTAAATTCCTAGGTCGCCATAATTCGGCTTAAACAATTATTATAATTCGTCAAAATTTATAACTCCCATTTTCAACTTCGTGTTCGGATTATTTTTAATTCGCTCCTAGTCATTAAAACCGACTCAAGTATTCCAAATTACCCGGAAAATTAGAGAACGAAATTTTGTCTCTCATGGTATTGCACGAAATTGCTTGTAGCCGGTCGTAACAACAAGGCGTACGAAACGTGACGGGTCGAGATAAACGCGGGAATAATTCGAAAGGGCAAGGGTCGCTCGTGCTCGTGCCTTGCTCTCGCGCGGTCCCTTGATTCCGCACGTGCAGATTAATGTCCACGGGTAGGCTTATCGACAATCTCGCGTCCGTTCGAATGGATGCTCGAATTTATCCGGAGGGGAACGCGTGAGTGTCATTCTGTAAAATAGACAATAAATTTCGGACACGCTTCAAGCACCGTGGACCAATTTCTCCTCCACCTATACCTTTTTACTATATTTTTTTAGGACTACATATGTATATACGTATATTCATTCGTAGTTAGCTTGGAAAAAATTGAACTGGAAGCACCTGCTCGTGCTGTGGAATTGCGAATTTAAAGCTTCGTTCAGATTAGCCAAGTTACCCGAATTCAAGTAATTTAGTACTTTTTTAATAGCGTGAATCTTTATGAAGAAATTATTTTGTACTAACATACATACGTATATTGTACATTTTTCGTTGTGAGAATAATAATGTAGATACATTATTTTCTTAAATTGTACATATAGGTTAGATTACATGATAATGGTGGCAATATACTCAGTTTTGGGCAGTTATTCAATTTACTTGACTTGCAATTGCTTCCACGTTCTTTCATTCTCATGAGTAGAGTGGTTGTCTTTGTGTTGCTTGAACGTAAGTAGTTCCAAACAACTTTACAACTGTGAGCCCTTTATGTATTTTCAAATCTCAAGCATTTCTTGATTTAGAAAAAACTACTAACAATAAGTAATTAGGTAATGTAATTTTATTACATATTTCGTCTTTGCTGATATTGAATTTCCAAACCAAATCGACTTTATTTGAATTTTACGTTTAGTTATACACAATCAACTATCTTATAACACGGTTAATTCGTTTCGCGTTGTATCGAAACCGTGTTATAAGAATATTGTGTTATAGGAAGGTCGTGCAAGTTTATTAAGTTGTGCTATATGGAAACCATGTTATAAGAATATCGTATTACAGGAGGACCGTTGCAATTTTTGCACTGCGCTATGTCGAAACTGTGTTTTCAGGGGACTGTATTATAAGAAACTTGTGCGTGCTTTATGCTTTATAATTATAATTAATATTCATAAATACTATTAAATACTATTAAATAATCATTTCGTTAATTCAGGTATCTGTTTTCTATGGGTTGTTCACTTGAAGCCAGATTATTTGAAATCAAACAAATTCAAATCAATCAAATCAAATCAAATTCGGTTTGTACAAATACAAATTTCAAGTTAAGTAAACCTGACTAATATAAATATGGTACAAATATAAATTAAAGCAAGTTTCTTTATTTGAAGTGAACTAATCTAATTCGTTAATAGAAGCGAGTACAGAAACTTGAAAAAATATGTCAAATCAAATAATAAGTTCACAAAATTGTATTCAGTTGTTTAAATTCTGGTTTAAACAGTTTAGAAGGATTACATTCGTTCTCGTAAGTCACGCGACTTTACTTCAGATCATTTACATAAATATATTCAATCATGTAGCTTAAATTCGCTTTAATAAACATTTACATGTCATTTTATTTGCCTTGAAATACTCCTTCAGGTTTCAAGTGAAAATAAATTTGTCTCAAATGTTCCTTAATTTGCAAAAAACAACAATTGCTAAATAATATGAATTTTTACATTACAAAATACGTTATAAAACACAACAAAACATTACAAAATGTTATCTCTCTGTGTATCATTTTCTTCAACGCTATCTTAATCTTTTTATTTATTTTCCATTAAATCCATCTGAAGTTATGTTATTGGAATTCAAACGCCTTCAAGTCAACAGTCTTTCTGGGTTAAATCTACGAGGCGAGATTTTTCTCGTGGTCTAAACAAAGTTACCAGTGGGAATACGATGGTTATCGGAAACAGGTATTTACAGCGACGAGAGAGTGCTCGTTTATCGATTGCTCTATCGGTTTGCGCGCTTTCCAATGGATGTTCGAGCAGAGACACGAGAAATATACATGCATATACTATTTCATACTATCTCTTTTTTTTGGAAGGGAGGTTGTGTTTTAGTAGAGACATGGAAGGAAATAGGAGATAAATGGCGGAAAAAGGGTTAGTGTGTATCACTTTTGAATTCAGCGACAGTAAATTTTATGCATGTAAGAGCTTGGTTTTTACATGCTTCAATTGTAAGAGTACCTGTAGTTTCCCATTTTCTTCATAATATGTATATAAGATTATAGACTTCCTTTTACTAATAATAAGGAAAATTGGATTATCTGTTTGTAAGATTTTCTTGCGTTATAAAATTTTAATATCAATTCTCATTCGCGTTTCTGTGATTTCTTTATATTCATGGCTTAAACGATGAAAAATAAATTTTTTCATATATTTATAGTCGCCACAATAAAAAAATCAACTTTTTTATATTTAGATATATTTTTAATGTATTCTACAATAAAAACACAATTTCTTCATATACAGGGTGGTTGGTAACTGGTGGTACAAGCGGAAAGGGGGTGATTCTACGCGAAAAAGAAGACGAAAATATAGAATAAAAATTTTTCGTTTGAGGCTTTGTTTTCGAGAAAATCGACTTTGAATTTTCGCTCGGTACGCGTGCGGTACGTTATAACGGATCTCACTGTAGATCATTGTCTCGATAGAAAAATTAAAGAAAAAAAAAATTAAAAAACAAATTTTTATTCTATATTTTTGACTTCTTTTTCCGCGTAGAATCACACCCTTTCTGCTTGTACCACCAGTTACCAACCACCCTGTATAAGGACAGTTCCACTTGGACTGCAAGTGACTTCATTGAGATAAGTTTTACTTGTACGTTGAGTCATACGTGTATCACATCGCATTCGTCATCCCGTTGACCGTGGATTCGTTATCGAACCTGAATTCATTGTCATCAACATCTCGATCATCCGATCGCCGCTATAACTTGTAGCCTCTTGTAATAACCACATTTGTACCAATAAATATCAGCTATAACCGCGATAGCAAATTCGAGTGAAGGTTCGTCAAACGCCCAAAATTCCAACCTTAACCCGACATACTTACATAGTCATATACATACGTAGATATGTATGTAGGAATGTTTATTATAAATTAACAGAAAAGATAGCATGATAAACACAATATTGTAACACTCTCACAAAATCGAATATAATATCGCGTTTCGCGTATTCGTTTCTCACTAATTCTACATCACAACAACACAACGAACTTCGATCACGATAAATTCAACTGTGACAGCATTTTCCACGCTTATCTTTCCCTTAACAAACCTTGGTAACGCTCACAACACTCCTTGACAACATTAACATATCTTAACAACGTTTATAAACAATCAGCCACGTCTTTCACTAACGTCACACCATCCCACATGTATAGTTTCAAAATGTCGGATTCTCATTTATTATAAGTTTTGCAGTAAAGTTCTAGAATAAGATATCAACTTTTTCGTACTTTTAGTTCCTACTGCTCGATAATTATGGGGAAACTAATTGAACAATACTTTAACATCAATTAAGTGTTACAATTATTATATTTGCAAATTATTATTATATTTAAAAACACTATTTATTCCTAAAAGGATTCGAATACTTTTATGATCCTCCAATAATCTACGTTTGTATAATAAATATATGTCGGAGAAGAGTCAGGAATAGAGTTGTGGGCGTTTGATAGACCTCCCTTGGAGTTGGCCATCGTTGTGTTATAACGAAGATACGGCCTGGTACTACGAGTATGAACACTACCGATTCGACAATCAACAGCGGTGGTTGGGCACTTGCGATGCTAGTGACGTTGGTCTTAGGTTCGATAACGAATCCACGGCCACCGGGATGATAGATATACTTGCTCTAACAGATCGTAAGGCGCTACTCTCTTCGTCGATGAGATCGCAAGAAAGAATGACTTTTCGTCCCAATGATGCCACAGAGGAAAACTATGATGAGGTGTGTCTAAGGACACGAGATCACCGGATTCGTCGAGTATAGCCCTCGTTCCGAAAGTAAGGGAAATTGACGTCGCTGTCAATTGGTCAATTTGGGACAAAGACTGCCTGTCCGTTTGAAAAATCTTAATTACCAAAAAAACCCAGGTTTTATAGCGGGTCCTCAGGCTAACAGAACTTGTGCTGTGTAAGTGCCTCAGCATCTGGTATTCATATAAATACTATAAATATCATATATGTGTATATGTAGGTTGTTGAATTATTTTAGAGTTTTGTAGACATAATCTTGATGTTCCCTTCTTATTATAGATATCATATTATTTTAAACAGTTAGATTTTATTTATTTGTGATTAAAACAAATTAAAAGGATACATTTTTAAAACATAAATCATGTGTAAATATATTTTATCTGCCAAAAGTGAAAAGGGTTCAAATATTTTCGTAACCCGCTATGTATGTATATCGATAGTAACAATTAAAACGAAAAAATGTTATATCCGACAGTAAATTTATGTATAAGAGTATGTATTAAATAATGTCATAAATAGTAAAATAAATTGTAGCCTTTGAAAGAATTATTTAAAAATGTTGAAATATTTATTGGAATTTTAATCCAGCGTCTACTTTACGGTTAGTGTTAAATACATATAGGAGATGAAAGGACACCACAGCCTCCCCTTTGGAAATTTGGGAAAATCCCTTAACACCTGTGGAGGGAGGTAGTTCAAATATCAATATTATAGTCTAAGTGTCGTGAGCACTTTATTTCTAATGCTTTGGTACAAAGCACAAGTCCTGGTATATAATTAATCGGAATAAATACGCGCGTGTGTCGAGAAACTTCGTATACACATTGATGCGTCGATATGCTTACTCTTCGATTGCTAGACTCTCTCGCTCGTCAATTCGCTCGTTTATTTATATCGGTCGGGGGACAGTCGGAAAGTTTGAACTCGACTGCGTTTGACGGTTGAAAGTAACGGCGACATTGTTTTGCTCGGAGTTTGATTATTAATACAATATGTGTGTGTCCTACGATATTGATGCTCCGAGGCAAAACAACAATAAGATTTGAATTTATTAGCGTGCCGCTACATACCGTAATCTAGATTCTACCATAGGCGTAATTAAACAATTGTCGTCATTCAATCCGATTGCCGAACGTAGCCGCGGTCAAGGGATGAACGTTTTGTCTAACAAAGGTATGAAGTAATAGTATAGCTCTCCTTAAAAGAAATATTCGTGGCGACACGCGACAGTAAACATTCCAACGGTTTCTGTCCCGTGGCTCGCCACACGCAGACCCTATTCTTCGAGTAAGATGATTACCAGATGTCGACGCATCTCCACGTTACATGTTCAGCTAGCCCGAGGACCCGTTATAAATCTTAGGATTCAACTACCTAAAGTCCTTCAAACAGACAAACAGTCTTTGTTTCAACTAGGGGAAAGTAGGGGAGACCTATTTTTCAACGAGCGGCGTCTCCCACTAGCAACTTTCCCTCGAGGGCGGCTAGCATCTTTTTCTAACCACCGATATGGAGATTGACCAATTAGCAGCAACGCTAATTTCCCTTACTTTCTGAACGAAGGCTTTTCTCGACGAATCCGATGATCTCGTGTCCTCAGACACACCCCATCATAGTTTTCCTCTACAGCGTCACCGTGACGGACACTCACTCTCTCGTACGAGCTCATCAACTAGTTACATAGCGCTTTCTTACGATCAGTGAATTTCTCACGTTCTAACATAGAGTCCAACTTAGACTTTGACGAAACAATAAATTCGCTATCCCGTTAACCGCGGATTCGTTATCGAACCCGAGGCTATTGTCATTAGTGTCGCGAGTGCCCAGTCGCCGCCGTTAATTGTGAATTCTGTAGCTTCCATACTTGTGTTAATAAACTGTACCTTTGTTATACCACAACGATGGCTAATTTCAATGAAGATTCACCAAACACCCACAACCCTACCCACAACGCCAACCCGACATCAGAAATGGGATCAGTGGTGAACCTAACAGTGGAAGGACTCATAACCCCCGTGCAACAGATAATCAAGCTGCTAGTGCCACAACCGAGTGTGGAACCCGGAAACATAGTGCTACCATGCTTTAACCCAGCAATCGCCGATCCAACCGCATGGTGCGCAGCTGTTAACCTGCTTATGAAGGATAATCCTCTACAAGACAGCGCGCTAGTTTCTGCTTTAAAAAATGCTCTAGAGGGTTCTGCAGCGCATTGGTTTACACAGATAGTGAATGGCGAAGAGCTTACCTGGCCGATGTTTAAGGAACTTTTTTTTACGCGTTTTGGTGGTAAAGATACAGCAACCTCGACACTAATGAGTATACTCAGGGAACCACAACAGGAGGACGAAAACATGGCGGCTTACGCCAATCGTCTCCACTGGCTTCTGGAGACGAAGTGGCAAAATACCACTATGGCTGAAATAATCAACGCTACCATTCTTTGTCAATTGAGCCCACGAGATCAGCGCATCGAACAGATAGCAGTTGGGAAGGATATCAAGACCAAGGATCAGTTTCTACATGAAATGAAAGCTGTCGCTCTCGCGAGGAGGCCGGCATCTTCAAGTGACACATTAATGGGTCCCGAAGGCAAACGACACAAGCCATCTGTCGGCCGGTATAGGTGCTTTTACTGTGGTATCCCCGGACATAAAATAGCGCAATGCCGCAAGAGGATAAATTTGGAGAGACAGACGAATATACGATCACCTACATCGTCCAGGGCGTTTTATTTCAAGTCCCACGAGGAGGCTTAGGTATCCTTTCATCTCCGACATAGAGATATATAAATATATATTTATATATATGTATAGTGCAAAAACGATGTTTATAAAAAATGAAAGAGTAATGGCTAATATCGTCAGTATCGTATAACGAAAATCGAAGAAATGAAATAAGATTAATTAAATTTATATTCAACAGATCAAACATTAAGGGTTCGCTAATTTATTATAAAAATGCAGGATGTATTTCGTTAGTTCTTGGTTGTATATCTTTTATTAATAAATTTTGTTATTTAATGATTTAGTGATGAGTCTGAAGAATTTTAATATGTATGTTATTTTTTGTAAAATGAATATTTATGAAACTGAATATTTATGTCAAATTTCGGTTGTTACACGTGCAGATTAATTATAAATATTAATTTATCGCAAGTAACAGTTCCTATTGTGTAGAGTAGGACAATGTACTAATTAAACCAACAGTACCGAAATACTAATAAATCTATTACTTTTAAGGAGATCTACTAAACAAGTATAAAGGATGTTTGCTGTTTAAAGAAAAATAATAAAAAAGCTCGGTGAATACAAACTTTAGATATAAAACTGTCAGACTTATAAAAAAATAACCTCATAGTAGGTTATTGCTATATTTTTGTAATATCTATAGCTTCTTTATACGTAAATTTTACTTTTTAATTTAATCTTAATTTTTCGCAGACAAAATTTTTATTCGATTAAAAAGTATCCATGACCATCTCTTTCCTTTTATAAAACTCTTATTTACAGAAAATTTCTCTCGAATTAAAAAATATCCATAACTACGTTTTTTTGTTTATACAAAGTACATCAATCAAGTATTAACTTTTTAATCTATTTATCGTTACTATTTATCGTACTAGAATGTAAATCAGAGAAGTAAAATTATTTGTTTTGCTTTTCATTATCCAGTTTGCACATTGCAATGTAAATATCGCTCCTATCTGTGTATTTTACATTTCAACACCAATAAAACTCACATTTACATTCTTTCCTTAAAAAATACCAGTTTCAAGGAGCTAGTAAGCACTGAATATCAAGCAACCAATTGAATATTCTAATATTTGCTTTGAAATGCAACTATGAAAATTATTCTTTCCTTTTAATATTATTATTCCCATAGTATTCGTATGACTGCATATTCAGAATTATAAAGTAGCATATAATCCTCATCTGATACTGATTATTGAACTATAAATAAATTTTATTCCATTTGTAAATATTCTTTACGCATTCCTACATTTCAAAATATTTATATGAAATACTTACTTGTCACGTGACACGTAAAAGAATGACAGATAACTATTTATGATTATCAACAAGATTTTTGCAAGCTTAACGAATGGCGAATAGGAGCATAAAATATTTTAATCTATATTATGACTCGATAGCAAATGTTTATGCAAATTCAAATTTTTATGAACAAATACTTAAATGGAACCTATGAAAAGGAGGATATGTTATATTTAAGAATAAAATGGCGGTCCCTATTTATCGAAAATTTTACATAATAAACTTAAAAGACATAAATGCATAAACATCTGTAGTCTAATTCTAATATTATTATTATTATTGCTTAGTCCGTGCCTTTCGGTTTTGGACAAATTTTCGGTTTTACATCTCTTATGTCTATTTCTCTTCTTATATGTCTACCTTCCCTCTTACCCACTCTATTTTATTGCACTCCCTTAATTATTCTATCTCTAAAAACTAAAACTAGAAACTACAAATTAGCAACTAATGTCTAAAAACTATTGCAACTTTGGTCTTTAGCCTCCTTGCAGTACATCTTTCCTGTCGTTTTCCCTTCTCTTCTCTATTATTGCTTTCAGTTTTGTTAAACCTTCTCCAGTCTCATTTAGCGTTTTTCCTATGTCCTTTGGTCCTCCCCTTATTTCACATTCTTCTATTACATGTCTCAGGTCTTCTTCTTTCCTTCTACATAGTCTGCATCTTTTCTCCCCCTCTTTTTTCCAGTATTCCCTTTCTTTGATCTCGATTCCGCATCTGAATCTTGCCAGTATTCTTCTGTCCTTCCACTTTATCTTCTCTTCTAAGTACTTTGGTAATTTTTCTTTGGTTATGTTTCTGTAGTGTATAGTATACTTGGATTCCCTTATCCTTTTCCCCCTCTCTTCTGCTTCTCTCTTCTTTCTTCTATAATTTGGTCTGCTGTCATCCTTTCTTGCTCCTCTCCTGCTTCTATCTACGTCCCTCCCTTTCTCACCTCTTCTAGTCTCTTCTTTCTCTTTCATGCTCTTTTCCCTTCATGACCATTTCCCCAGTCTCTCTCTCTTTCCTTTATACACTTCTTTAGTAATTTCTTTTTTAATTCTAGGGCTTTCTCTTCGTACCTTGCTGCTCTTTTTAATGCTTTTTCTTTTATTTGTATTATCTTGCATTCTTCTATCAGTATATAATTTGGTGTTGTCATATCTGAGCCTAATATCTATTTCGCATATTAATTCTAATAAAATATGATTAGATATATATGTTTTGGATACGAGCGAAGTTCGCAAAGTATACAAAGTCGGTTTTGCCTGGGTATTACACACCGTTGCTTGGCAAAGTTCGAAGAAATAGTTGAGTGGCGTAACACTGTGTAGATTCCCGTAGATCAGCCGCAAATTTTTATATGCCTAATTCAATATCGATATTTCGTTTCAAAAGGAATGGTATTCAAAAACAGAAACAACTTAGCGCAGCGCTATCCACATGGATTTATCAGTATCCACAGTATCCACTTAAAACTTGGCAAAGTTCACGAAGAAATAATAGTTCGCAACACTGTCCACGTATCCACGCAGTGATGGGAAATATCAATTTTGCTTACAATATAGCGAACCATGTTCGTTACTCAATAATTTCTTCGGACTTCGCCAAGTAACAATGTGTAATGCCCGAGCAAAGTCGACTTTATGTAGTCTCCGACAACGCTCACAATATATTCATATACAGGGTGGTTGGTAACTGGTGGTACACGCGGAAAGGAGGTGATTCTACGCGAAAAAAGAAGTCGATAATATAAAACAAAAATTTATAGAATAAAAAAAAAAACGTCAATCGAGACAACGATCTACAGTGAGATACGTTATAACGAGACGTGATAAAGTACACGCGTACCGAGCGAAAGTTCAAAGTCGATTTTCTCGAAAACAAAGCCTCAAACGAAAAATTTTTATTCTATATTTTCGACTTCTTTTTTCGCGTAGAATCACTCCCTTTCCGCTTGTACCACCAGTTACCAACCACCCTGTATATGGATGCGAGTCACGAATCAGTCGTTATTTTAATATTTGAACTGGTTCTGATTTCTAATAATCTAGGAAAACAATATTTTAAATGAATGTTTATTAGTAATAAGTGAAAGATCCATATATCTGTGTAAATAAAACTTTTTAAAGTGTCTCTGTTTTCAAGGAATAATGTTTACCTTGCATAGATTTTCTAAATGATAATGAAATATGTACAGTAGCGGACAAAAGTTTAAGACGATGATTTGTAAACCGGATTACAAACATCTTATACGCATATTGTTCTTCTACTCGGTTTATCTCTTTGGAATAACATAGCTGTATGTTTGACCTTCGTAACCTCAGACCGTCAGTTGTCAAATACAAACAATGTAAGAGTTACAACAGTTAGTTACCGCTTAGCACTTGTAAACGGTGGACATTAGTTTAAGATGATCTGTGTAAGACGTGCGTATGAGTACAGTTTTTGAACATTTTGATTCTGGAATGTCAAAATTATTGTTTAGTGTACCGAAAGGGAACTAATCGTAAGGCTGTGAAAGCAAAGTAAAACCTTCACCGAAATAGCAAATATAGTGAACGGGTCAGAAACGACTTGTGAGCAAGCTTGGTATAAATTTTTAGAGGCAGGCATGTATTGCGATCAACTGAAAACAACGCCGAAAGTGAATCGCCGGATTCATCGATTGAGCGAAAAGGATCGCTTTCGTAGTGCAAATAATATTGCTGCGGACATAAACTATAATAACGATACACAAATTAGTGCTAGAACTGTTAGGAGAAGATAGGAAGACTTTAACTTAAGAGGGTGAAAACTTCAAAAGAAACCACTGCTGATTTCTAGGAATCGAAAAAGACGACTTGCATTTGCTAAGCTTATAAGCATTGGACAAGTGAAGATTGGAAAAAGGTATTGTTTTCAGACGAATCGAAATTCAATCGCGTCTCTTCTGACGGTATACGGCATGTAGACATCGAATTGGCGAAAGTTTGAAAACACAGTGCGTTTTAAACTCTTAAACATGATGGTGGGAACGTTATGGTGTGTGCGTGTGTTTCTCGAGGCAGTCCTGGTCCGATATGTCGTATCAATGGAATTATAAACTGTTTTCAATACATAGACATACTCAAGAACACAATGTTGCCTTTTGCACGCAACAACATGAGTGGTGATATTATTTTTAAAAATAATAATGATGCGAAGCACACGACTCGGGTGAAACAGTTCTTTGAAGAAGAAAATATTACCGCGCTGCCGTGACCGTCGCAATCACCAGACATTAATTCAATACGAGAATTTGTGAAGCATCATAAAAAAGACAGTACAAGGTTATAAACCGAAAAATTTAAATGAATTTTACTCTACAATTGAAACTTGGAGTAATATTATGGTAGAGCTTTCTTTTTTTATTTATTGATATTTACAATCAATTCTCGCATTGAGAATTTTCAGTAATTTTTCCTGGCGTGGCGCAGTGACATGGCTAAATATTTATATTAAGTTAATACTTATTATAGATAAGTATAATTTTTAAGTAAACGTTGTAAGTAAGTAAATATTACTTAATATAAATAACTAATTAAATCTAGTGTTTAGGCCTAGCGGGTAGATTACGGTACATCAATGTAAAAAATTAATAGATTCTATTAACCAAGAAAATGTACCGAAGTGATAAGAAATAACGGATATTGGACAAAATATTGAATTTAAATAAAAATTGTGTATATTTTCTTACCAAAAATTAATATTTTTTGTGTAGTTAAACTTTTGACCGACGAAATATTATACAGATTTCGTTCCTTTTTTATAACTTAGCTAAGCAAAATATCAAAATGAAATCTTTTTTGTAAGTGTACAAACAAATGTCTAATTAATTAATACCAAAAGTAGAACACTGTATTTATATTTTTTTATGGAAAGTAAATTATTTATTTCTTCCATTTCGTCTTAAACTTTTGTCCGCTACTGTACATATATTTATATGGTATTATTTTATTTGCAATATATTTGCTAAGATCGTCCGAGTTATCGCGTCCTTCCTCCTATTCCCTACACAGGCAGCGCGGCGTGCGCTGACTGATAGAATAGTTTTTCCGTCTTCGTAGAGGAGCACGTGTGATCTGTGCAACGACGCAAATATCGAAAAACGTGATCTACTTTTCTCGATAGCGTTTTCCCTAGCCGTACGTAAATTCACATGTTGGTAGACATAAAAATATTTATACTGCATTGTATTTATAATATGTATGATTGTTAATGTAATAATGAACTTTAATAAATGTGTACATGCCAAAAGTATACCATAGGTACATGCCATATATTTTTGTAACTTTGGAAGTATTAATTGTTTGACCAATCTTTATTTGAACTTATTATTCCACTTGACGGACGTCGTTTACATTTGAAGTTCCAAAAGTTATATACACTATACATATTATATTTTCATACAACGATTTAAGAAGAAATATTTGTATATTTATATGAACGATTATATTCTGTATAACTGGGGCAAAGTAGAAAATAAAATTTCAGTGGCTATCTTTCTGTAACATTTGCTTTTAAGGCGTGAATTTTCGTACGATAATATATCTCGCTTTTGAAACAATTTCTCGAGAACTGCGTTCCGATTTCTCGAACGTGCAAACTCACCGTGTGTCGAGAAAATATCTGTTATGCATTCCGCAAAAGATAAGAATTTGAACGCTCTTTTTAGTTTGAATACAAATTTCGTTACGGTGCACGTATCGTTGGAAAGTTTGAATAAATACATGAGAACGCCTTTCTACAATTCATATAAAAATATCAATATTTCTTTCACGCTAAAAATACTGGTGCGTGGGAAAGATACCGAAAATACCGATATATTGTACCATTTCTCTCAATATCTGTGAATTTGTTTTACTTTTATTACAATTTTCGGCGATGGTTTACTTTTATCTTCGTTATTGTTAAATAAATCTCACAAAGCTTTGCAGTATTAAATAGAAGTATCTCTATTCTTTTTTTTTTGCTATAATTATTAAAAATTGATTTATAATATATAGTTAATGGACACATTCCAATGCAAGCCTCACAATATTACTATATTTAGTTCATTAAGTGTATATAAAGGATTATTTATTTAACTATTGGAATTTTTCACATGTACGTCGTTTTATTTAATCTATGCGTTTTTATACGGATAATTCATTGGCGTATGTCATAACAACATATAACTTTATTAAGATCAAATATATTAATGTTAAGATTACTAAAAATAAGCTACACCTAAACGAGTCGCTCAATAAATAGACATCAAAATTAAATTACTTTGGTTATATTGGTGGATAGTGGTGAATAGTGAGTAAAGATTATCTATATATATAACGGTCACATTAGCGGACAGAATCCAGAGCTCTAAATTGTACTGAACAGAACTGCTTCGTACTTAAAATCAATATTTTCCTAAACTCCTGGATTTTAATCACACAATTCACGAATCTCGCCAACATTCGAAGTTACTTATTGTATTTATGATGGAAATAAATTATACATAAAAGTAATATTTTATGCCTTACGCAAGAGATTCCACGAATTTTGTGGATATTTAAGTACATGTATTAAATCCTATTAACATTAAAATAATATATTTTCTTCTTTGTAAGAAACATACATAAATATCGAGTTAGCAATTTTAAAAATGCATTACGTTTACCACCTTATTCAAAAACACGTTGAAAGTATCGATTTTAAGGAACCATTTGTGTTATTCAGATAGGAATAAAGTACAGTTATGCCATTACTTGTTCCTGTATTCGGAACACATCAGAAAGTTTGCATTATTGATGATACGATTAGGTAGACCTGTCATGTTGTATTGTAAAAATGATCGTGCGTTTGAAATATTCGATATCGCCAGAGAATTTCGAATATCTTCAAAACGTAGTTTCTGTTTGGCGGAGCGTTGAAAATATTTTTCGCGGATGAGTAGCGTAAAATGTGGCACGTTGCGTGTTCAATATTTATTTTCTCTAGAAACATCCACTGAATTGAAAGTGGAAACCAGAGGATCACAGATTGGAAGCACTAAAATTCTACATTGCAATGTAGTTTTTGAAAAGTCGATGTAGGTACATATTTCCTGACATCGATAATTTATTGGAATTTTTGCGGCTACATAGATGAAAATAAAATATTTCTTCTTTTATTTGTAAAAAGTTTGAATATGTAGTGTATAATTCTTCCTCTTCTCTTATGATCGTAGAGTTCTATTGTACTAAAATTTCTGTATAATATGTATATACTCAAAGGGATTTTAGATTTTTGACTGGTTAAGTACTTTAATGACATGCAAAAAAATTGAAAGAAAAAATACAAATCATTTATATTGATTGTATAATTAAATTTCATTTTACTGTGAACGTTTTACTATTTTGAACAGAATACTTTTGTGAAATCTGCAAGAGCTTTCAATTGTTTTTAATTTTAAAATAAACGAAGTGAGTAAAAATTCAAAAATAAAAGAATGTACTATGACATTCGAAATTGAGTTTATATTTATTAAATTCCTGAAATACAAATGTTGAAAAAATAAAAGTACTACTTCGTAGGAAAAGGATATTTGATAAATTCTCCATACTAAGCGTAACAAATATTGACTGGGAAATGTAGCAGTTTATTCTAATTATTTAATCCTTGCAAAATAAAATAAAAAATTCTTTTTAAAGAAATTTTCACGAAAATAATTAATTTTATATTAAACCTAAATTTCTTGTTAACAATTTCATCTAAAATTATAAACTAACGTTTGTCTTTAAATTTTTACGCAGTAACTTTTTGAACATAAAGATTAAGTAAAATCTCCTTGAAATATTATTCGAACATTTTGAAAAATTTATTTAACTTATATCAATTTTATTAATGTATAAGATACTTCATCCAATTTTTCACACTTAAAATTTGTGTTACACTTAATATTTCCTATAATTGTCTTCTACAAAAGTTTAGTAATGAGGATCGGGGTCTGATAGTAATACTTTTGTTCTGTCAAAAAAGGTTAATAAGATAAAGCAGGTCAGCTTTATTTCTTAAATACGAAGTGCTTTTACTTTTATTTATGCTACTAGATACTTCAATTGACTTCAAATATAAATTTATAAATAACCACTTTTGTGTACTTGTCTTCTGTCTTTTCTTAATATAAATTTTAAATAAAGTACACAAATTTGTTTAATTTATATTCTATCATACCAATGTTAAGTAGTGCACATGTACAATGTATTCTTAGAAATTATGTAATGATATTGTTTTGATTAAGAAATTACAAAATAAATCCCACTCCAATCACGAACAAAATTCGAATGGAAATATTATTTATTTGTATTATTATTGTTAGTCTAATTGTAATGGTTATTCAAAAAGAATCTTGGGAAAGTAATGTGCTAAAGAAGGCATGATGAAGAAAGCATGATTTCTCGGTCGATTTTAATCAGAGCAATTACCGAACAACCAATGACAACAAACTCTTTTTTCCATGATGTCGCTAAACAGCTCGTTCCTCGATACAACTTCATCGAATTAAGGCCATTGCAAAATTTCGGCTGGATCAAAGTTAATTCCCTTAATAATATTCGACGGCCCAGCTGTGTTCTTATTTGTCCTCAGTTGCTCGGTTCTTTTTAAAACCTTCCCATTCGATAGCTGTTGCTTCGTCAAGCACAGGTTTACTTGGTTAAGTGAAAAAACCTTGGTCTGTGACACACCAAAAATAGAAGCACGCAGAATAAAACAGAATAAGACGAAAATTGAAATCGATGTCTCTGTAAAACTTAGTTGGAGCTCGTTGTTTGTTCAACTACTAGTTCAAATCTGGTGAAACGAAAAGAAAAAGGTTTTGTTGATTTAAGTCACGTTTAAATAGAACAAAAAATCTTAGAAAGTATTCGCTCTCATAAATAAATAACGTGTACATTATAGTAATATATACCTATTATTCACACGTTTATACGTATATTGGTTTATAAATATGTCTACGTTGGTGCAGTTCAGCTGGAATGCCTCAGCTCTAAACGCTTAAAGATTGTAGAACACGCCTCTGCTGAATGTTATGCCGCATTCTAAATACAATCTTGAAAGATTCAAGAGAGGATATTACTTAATAAGTTTGAAATCCACATTTTTCAGACGCCCAACTGAATTTTTACTACGCTTTTACTACGTTCAACTGTTTGTTTCAAGAATTTTTTAACTGCTTTATTCGTAACTCAACTGTTCTCTTGCAAAATAATGTTAAATTTCATTATTTACAATGTGTTTAGGTGTGGTATATTTATATATACAGGGTGTCTGCAAAGGTCAGAGTAAAACATATTACGTGTTAACGAAGTTAGATAGGTAAAAAAAATTCATATAAATTTATGTTCCATACTTTATTGAAATGCATTATTGAAAAGTTATAAGCAAACTGCGGATTTTCATGCATTTATAGGAAATTTGAAAAATACATACAATATGAAAACATATGTAAAATATACAAAGTGTAATGCTTTTTATAATAATCAGTAGGTAATCTCTGTCCCTGTACCCAAGATGCACTTCTGTAACGGGAATATTTGAAAGAGTTCAACAAATGGACTCTTCATTCTTGCGAAACGAAGGAATTTCGAACATTTATTATAACTGCTAAAATAATTAATAAACATTTCGAACTTTCTATCTGACTGCGGAATGTAAACATATTGCATATTTAGTATACGTACTCAGGGTATGCATATATGTATGTTGTATGTAAATACAAAATGAATTAATATTTATGCGAGAAGAATTAAATTATATTATATAACATTTTGACGATTTTATTACGGGTTCACTCCATTAAAGTTTAAGTTTAAAAGTAATAAGTGTTCTATGATTTATCGGTGATAGGGTGTGAATCATAATTTTATAATCTAAGGGTGTATTTATTCCATTTACTTAGTAGGTAAATAAATAAAGACGAAATGTTTAGCTATTCTTCTTCAGAATAGAGATGTAACATACTCCCATTCCAAACCTTAATAATGCAAAGTGTATTCACATCTTTCCGCCTTCTTCATATCTCTTCACCTAACGATGAAGATCTGGCATCGTTGTAAAATATCTGCACCTATGTTGTGACTTCTAAATGGCTAAAGCTTAAAGGCTGGAACGTGCCTCTATCTAAATACAATCTCGAAAGGTTCAAGATAAGAGGAACAACGGTGGTATTCGATCGACACCCAAGTTGACGTCAGATATTATGGAACATCGATTCATACGTGCCACATCCTCGTGTCTAGTTATCTAATCGCTTGGATTGCTTACGAGAAGCAACCAAATGGTGATCGATCTCGATGCAAGAAATCGATAATCTGAATTTTCGCTTGGAACAGATCGTGTTGCGGAACTGCAATTAACATAGTACACGATTTCAGCGACTGTGTCAGCCGCTCGCTCCGCGGTTATTAACATGGTTATCATTTCCTGAATGGATATCAATCACCCTAATGGAAATTCACGCGTAGCCATCGTTGCACGCAATCAGATCAGTTTATCCAAGTCGCTCGAAGAAGTTGGCCAGCTGTGGTTTCGTGCCGGAGATAGTTGCAAGAGTTTCTATGAAACTCGTCTGATATGATGAAGGGTGATGCGCCGTTCGAGAACCATGCCCTGCTAAATTTTCCAACAATTTAATCTTACCGGGCAGAAGGGAATCGCTCTGATATTGTTCGAGGCCTGCAAGTTTCTTGACGTGTTGACAAATACTGTGAGAGAGATGATAGGTTTAGTGATGAATTTCAGATGAAGACTTTGATGCTTGAAATATCGTTTTGTTTGGTTGTTGCGGTTTGATTCTGATATCTGTCAGTAGTCGATCTAACTGTTGGAGATTTGCTTTACCGAAGACTTTTCACCAATACTAAGATTGACTAGTGTGGTAGTAATGACATATGTTCTCTATGATTTGTATGAAGTAAGCTGCTGCCTACGTATCGTTCGATTTGAGGATCCCTGTGTACCCCGCTGCTTAAGTTGACCTAGCTTCGTTCGTGTAAGGAAGTCTGCTCGCGCGCAAGGATATTTCGGCTAATTTTTAATTGTCAATAATTAAAAAACGAAGCCAAAAATGCAATTTTTTAATACGTGATTTTCATCTTATTTTAGCTTTAAAAGTCACCCCTTAAAATTTTTTACACCTGTAACCGAACATCTTGTATATTAGGATACTTATGGAAACCAACATAAAAAGGAAAGTTATTAGAAGTCTATTTATTTTGTTTGCAGTATTGAAAAATTAGGAATCTATATATTCCATACTATAATAAAAATATTATCAGCTGTAAATAAAACAAGCTTTTCCTCATCTGCATTTTTCTCTTTCCATCATTGATAGATTTTAAGTAATCTTGACATTTTTAATATTAGATATTTCGTTATATATATGTAGCATCGGGGAAAAGGGCCTAAGAAACATTGAGTTAACCATGAACAATGTCGCGAGAACCGAGGCACCGTCGGGTCCATCAATGTGTCGTCGGTCTTTTCAAGTGCATAGTTTTATAGAAAAGGCCTACGTGGCCCTAGCAAAGAGCGTCTGCGGAACACGCGTGTGGTGGGCCTAGGAAAAGACAAAGGGTTGCTAGAACGGCCAGAATACGAGTTGAGAGGGCGCAGTGTGTCAGTTGAGAATGGGGAGTGTGAGTTGAGAAGTCGCGGAGTGTGAATCGAGAAGTCAGAGAGTGTATGTGGAGGAGCCGGAGAGTATAATAATAAGACGTACGACGAGATTGTAATCAGTCCTTTTGATTGTATTGAGTATCGCTTATTAAACTACACTAAACTCTAAATAAAACATTATTACTTGTCCTTACTCTAAGATCCATATAAGTTACCACATGTAGTATATTTCGTTGGTTGTGTTCATTTTATAAATGACTTTATGAGCAAATTTTCAATAATTTCCTCTAAACTTCCTATCTAATTTATTTAAAACTTTCTAATTGAAATTTGAAGCAAGAAATGGTGGACGTCGATATAATATAAATGTCAAGTAATTGTTCTAATAGGTATGAACGAATGTTAAAATTTTATAATTCTCATTACCAATACCAGTTATCTACAGCCAAAAAATGTTTTTATCGTTGGTTATAGTTATTCGAAACCATAAACAAATTTCCGTCATTGATACTGTGTAGTTACAAGCAACCAAAAAAGATTTTAATCGTATATAATGGGTAATCCTAATCAAAATCATTTTACTAAAATATTATTTCTTAAGATACAATTTTTTTAATTTGGTCATAATAATTATGGTCTCTGTGAGACTTCGATTCAATTAGATAAAAGTGGGAGAAATTCTTCCGTGTAATCTTCGATTGGTCAGACCGTCATATCTTGCTAATGATCTTTCAGAAATAACTGTGCAGCGGCACACGGGTCAGGACAATTCAAATCCTGTTGTTGTTTTGCCTCGGAGTATTAAGACCGTTAGGTTACAAGTATGTAAGAACTGTTGAGGTTATTCGATGTGTAAACAGAGAAAACACGTGGATAAATTGTAAGGCAGAAAATATATTTAAATAGAAGTGTAATTATAAGTAAGAATACAATTTTAGCTGGTCCAGATCCGCACGCTAGCTGTGTTACCCAATAACTGAAAACCCCGAAGCCAACGTCGCCTGTCTACCGTTTATGGTCTGACTTTGTCGCGGTCTTTTGTCTACGCGCTGTCGATGGCTTCAGTGCTTGAGAAAACTAAAAAGGCCAGATGTGGAGTTTTCTTATAAGTGGTGACCACTTCAACAAGAACAAATAAACTCCGGGCAAAATAATGTCGCCGCTACATACAACCGTCAAACGTAGACGAATTCAAATTTTCCGGTTTTCCCCCGACCACTATAAATACTGGACGGACGCGATCGCGAGCG
Organism: Bombus huntii; assembly: GCF_024542735.1. Taxonomy (NCBI): domain Eukaryota; kingdom Metazoa; phylum Arthropoda; class Insecta; order Hymenoptera; family Apidae; genus Bombus; species Bombus huntii. Next base: position 25,953,405 of record NC_066238.1, read on the forward strand.
AAGGAGTTTTCGAACAGTATCGAAGAGCGTCAACGAGTATAAACGAGTACCGAAGTAATCCACAGAGTTTCTCCGAGTATTTATCGAGTATTTATTCCGCAACTTATATTTGTACCAACGACTCACAATTCGTCTGTAAATAATTTATTTATTTATTTATTCAAAATATATTTGACGGACTGCGACAACAATATTTTGCTCTCGTTATTTCCCTCAACCTAACAACGACTAATTCTCCACAACTACTTTACGCTTTGTGCTCGTTTAATGAAAACACGATAGAAAATTAAAAACATTGATACAGTTACTGATAACAATCATTTTAAGTGCTGAAGATCCGACTCAAAAATAGCTTCTTGTCTGTGAAAACATGCGTCGTAAAGTCACTTATGTAAATACTCGCATTTTTTGTTTCTTCAAACGGAACAATATGGGATATTATATAAAAAAGGAGAGCTTGATAATAACTTCATGAAAAAATGTCAAACAGTACCTATATTTTTAATAAATGTTGTATAACAAATTATCAACTAAATAATCAATTAAAAAATAAATATGTGGATATTACTATAGTATAGCTTCTTTCTCCAATAAGCTTCTTTCATCCTATTTATTTCTACGTTAACGAATATTTAAATGAGAGTGAATTTCTGAGATCTAAAATGTTAAAATACAATGTAATTAAACTATGAAATATTCGAAAATTATGGATAGATTTAATGGAATTTTGGATGATTAAATGGACGATTTAATAGAACTAGGATGTAATGCAGAACATAATTTGACTTATAGATGAATTAAAGCATATAAGGGAGCAATATAAACGTTATAATTAATTTGTTCCTTTAATACACAATAATTTGAAAATATATGATATAAATTGAGATTCAGAGGGGTAATGTTGTGTTTAATCAGCGTTAATGTATAGTTTGCAAATAGTATTTGTAGGATTAGGAAATATATGTATAATATTAAACAAATTAAAATTTTTCACCGCTATAATTTGATACTTTCTAGCATATGTTCATATAGTTCTGCTTATTGTATGAATTTATATTTATGTTTAATCTGATTGAATTTATATAAAGAAGGAAATATTAAGTCTTATGAGAAGTTAAGTATTTTTCCTGAATTATGAAGGTACAAAATTAGTCAACATAGAGTTAAGTTAATAAAATTAAATGAAATTATATTTCTAATGATTTAAATCCTTTTTTACTTATATGAAATATACTGAAATGTAATATATGTATTTATAAATCTTAAATATTTTGTGAAATTTGATTGTAATCTATCTTGATATTAATATCCAGGAAAAATAAAGACTTTTATTTACAAATCATTTAAGTCCTGTATTTAATATCAAACAAATAATCTTATAGTAAAAGAAGAAAAGATATTCAATTAAGATTACTTTCAAATTATCATTAAATTTTGAAAGAAGAAAGTAAAGTAACATGTTATTTAGTAATATACATAAAATATTTAACCTTTCTTAAATAAAAAAATAGAAAAACTTTATTCTTGCACTTTATTCCATATATTAATAGAGTTTAACACAAACTCTCTTTATGTATATTATAATTACTATATATCAACGTCACTGTTGTTACTTATCTAAATATAGCTGAAACATCCACACGACGAATATAACGAGATTTTCTATGTTAAATTTATATTTTTTCTCAATAAGAAAAGGCGGTTTATTGAAAAATGTGATATTCTTCCATTCAGAAGGAAATTGTTTTACCTTGATGTTATGAATGAATCATGAATAAACTGCAACGGAGTTTATTAATCAATCAAGCTTATGCGTTCCCCATTACCATTCGACGAATTATTTCATTTCCATACGTGGATTTTTCCTTGCGATTTGTTAATATAAAGAAATACATATAAACTCGTTTCACCCGTCAGCAAGCCGCAGTGACGTTTTAATTATACGAAACAGGACCGCGGTATGCGGATGGCAGTATGTAACACGTTTCATTAAATTTGCAATGCAATTAAAATAGACTTTCATTGGATCCATGACTCTCTAGTTAAAATCGTAGCAATTTTCGTGTAACTCGTAATTCGTTCATTAATTACTTCTATTAAACTTGCATTTCTCTCGATCATTTTAATATAATTATCGTATTATATATAGTCAGTCCATAAAAAGAAAGGGAGGTACAGCAACACATAAGAAGGGTAGTCAGAGAAAGAAGGGAGAAGGGCGAATATGTAAAGATAGGATACAAGAAATTAAAAATAGAAAACAAATGGTACAGGTGGAACGAAAATGAAGAGAGGCTGGAGAAAGAAAGAAAGAGAGGGGAAGAAAAATTTAAAAAGGGGAAAAGGGGGCTACAAAGGGGATGAAAATGTGCTTCTGGAATGTAGCGGGGCTAATAAATAAGGACAAGGAGGTGTGGGAATATCTGAAGACATTCGACGTAATCGATCTCACGGAAACATAGTTAGAGGAAGGTAAATGGGAAAAATTAAAATATAGACTACCCAAAGAATTCAACTGGAAATGCAGGGCAGCAATGAGAAGAGAAGAAGCAAGGAAGAAAGGAAGAGCAAAGGGGGGAACAATAACGGGTATAAATAAAGAACTAAGAGGAATAGAATATAAAGAAATAAGTGATAATATAGTTGAAAGAAAAATAATATACAATGACAAGACGTATAGGATAATGGTGGTTTATAATCAAGATACAAAAGGGACATGGAAAAAAATAGAGGAAAGAGTAGACTGAAGAGAAGAGGAAGTGATGATTATCGGCGGAGACTGGAACGCAAGAACGAAAGAAGAGGGAGGGCCGATAAACGAGGACCTAGGGAAAGAAAAAAACAGACGATCAAAAGACAATAAACATGGAAGGAAGAACACTGCTAAAATATCTGGAAGAGAGAGGAAGGAGAGGAGTGAACCTGTATTGGGGAGAGAGGAAACTCAGTAATAGACTATGTGATTGGCAATCAGAAGGCGACAGAAGAAATAATTGACATGAAAGTAGGAAAAAGAACAGAGTCGGACTACATGCCGTTAGGAATAGAGATAGGAGGGCCGGAATTACAAAAAAATGAGGAAAAGAAAGAAGAAGAGAAGGAGAAAAGAGAATGGACAAACGCAAGTGTGGGAAAATACTTGGAGGAATGTAAAGACCGGACCTGCAATGGAAGAACAGTAGAGGAAATGTGGACAGAAATCAAAAAGAAGATGCAGAAGAAGAAAGAAAGCAATGCCAAAGAAGAAAGTGAAGATAAGGAAATGGGGTGTGGGAGAGAAAGTGTGGTACGATAAGGAGTGGACAGAGGTGCTGTTTGGAGCAGAGGTATGGGCCTGGAACATGGAAGAAAGATTAGATAGAATATAAAGAAGATATGTGAAATGGATCTTAGGTTTAAATATGACAACACCGAATTATATATTGATAGAAGAATGGAAGCTAACAGAAATCAAAGAAAAAGCATTAAGAAGAACAGCAAGGTACGAAGAGAAAGCCCTAGAGTCAAAAAAGGAATTAGTAAAGGAGTGCATAAAGGAAAGGTAGAGAAACTGTGAAAATGGACAAGAAGGGAAAAGAGCAAGAAAGAGAAAGAAGGGACTAAAAGAGGTGAGAAATGGAGGGACACAGATGGAAGCAAGAGAAGAGCAAGGAAGGGTGACAGTAGACCAAATTATAGAAGAAAGAAGAAAGAGAGAAGGAGAAAAGGATAAGGGAATCCAAGTATAATATACATTATCAAAATACTTAGAAGGGAGGATGAAGTGGAAGGATAGAAAAATATTAGCAAGATTCAGACGTGGAAATGAGACCAAAACAAGGGAACACTGGAAAAAAGAGGGGAAAGTAAAGATGCAGACTATGTAGAAGGAAAGAAGAAGACCTGAGACATGTAATAGAAGAATGCGAAGTAACGAGAGGACCAAAGGACACAAAAAAAATACTAAACGAGACTGAAGAAGGACTAACAGAACTAAAAACAATAATGGAGAGGAGAAGGGCAATACAAGACGGGGAGGAAAGACAATAAGGAAGCACAGCAGAAGGCAAAAGCCCAAAAGTGCCATAGTTTTAGAGACAGAATAATTAAGGGAGTGCAATATAATAAAATGGATAAGAGGGGAGGTAGATATATAAGAAGCGAAATATGTAAACGAGATGTAAAAACCGAAAGCTCGTCCAAAGCCGAAAGGCACGGACTAAGCAATAATAAATAAATGAATAATATACAGTCAGTCACAAAAGTCTACGTATACTTATCCAAATTTCGTGTACCTGACTTATCACAATGAACTAGGAATGCTCTTTGTTACAAAATCAATGATACTGACATATTAATACATACTGTCTGTAAATTTACTCGTTGTTAGTATATTAATATCTTCTTAGGAAGAATTAAGAAACGAGAAATATTTAGCTTATAAAAGTCTTGAAGTACGAAATAACAACATCAATTATAAAATCTTTAATCTCGTCGCTTTTAAGATGATTGTAGACCGTTATTAATACAATATTAAATTTACTTTCTCTTATGATCTCATGTAGTTATAATAGGTGTTTGTAGAGTTTTATAATATTCGATTTTATATTTTTTTGTTTTTTTTTTTTAATAAATTGTATTATTTGGTTAAATATGTATCTAATCGTAAGCACAATCAATACAAAATTTAATGAAAAAAAATTTCTGAAGTTAATATCATAGCTATAATATCTCAAATTTGAAAGATTTATTTAGATTTTTGTGGCTGACTGGATATGTATATAATATAATGTAAAAATTTGATATCAGTGTAGGTCAAGTTGGCATAAATAGAGATATTCTTTAATCTATTGAAGTTTGATATCTTTATGAAATTTTTATTGTCGTACATGTGGTTGTCCTTGTACAAAGTTACGTATAAAATAATATTTAATAACTTGAATTTGTGTCAGTGACTTCTATCATTCCATTCAACAAATTGCTTCACTTAAAGATATGGAAGTGACTTTCTCTTGATCTTAGAACCGCATCGATTTTTGACAATACCAACAATACACCAATATATCAACAATATTTTCTGCTCAAACTTGAGATATTTTTTAACATTGCAAAAATATGTTACAATTTTCAATTACAAATTTAATACATTGATTTACATATCATGTTTTTTCAAATTTTCTTATCAAATAAGAAACCATCAATTTGATTGCTTAAGGTAATTTTTATATGTCGAAGACTATTTTTATACTACTTCAATAAAGCTTCGGTTGCTTTGGTACCACAATTTTCTGTTAATGAATTATTTTGTTATAACGACGCTTCAATTTTCAAAATAGAGATAAATATATCTTTCTCAGTGATAAATAATTGTTAAAACTTGTATCACTGAAAATGATCTTGTTAAAAAATGTTTGCATTTAAAACTTTCGATCTCTTTTTTTATTTTTTTATTTTGTATATAAATTTCGTTTAACGCCTTTTTTGGAAATATTTTTATCTAAAATAAAAATTGGATCATTAAATATGAAAAATGTTTTGATATACAATTATTCAATTAACCTTTGTTTTCGATTGCCGCCGTATGTATCGATGAAAATGGTTTTAATTCAGAAGTTCCCATTTACAATAAATAATTCAAACAATATTCTTATGTTCACTTTGTTTGTTTCTTTGTTCCGTTCACTGTATGTATAAATATGATTGTCATAGAAAATTTCGTCTTATACATTTTAGAGAAAATGGTTCGGTAATAAAATTGTATTACAGAGTTTGCAAAATATTTCAATTTACCAAATTCAGTCAAACTTTATATATCTTGTTCTTGTTTATTTATGTACGCGTTTCAGAGACAAATATTTTAAGCCACGTTTTACTTAGAATAAAATAATTCATAAACATTCAATCCCAACATTCAACCCTTCTACGTTATGGCGATTTATCATGAAATCAAGCCTGGTGTTCGAAGACTCTGTATAAATACATATAATAATTTAAATATCCACATTCATGAGTTACAACGACTTACTTGTGGCGAATTCATTCACGTCATGAATTTATCCTAAGTTTTCGCAATTAAGATCGAATCTCATTGTAATTTATGCTCTTTAAATCTGTACAAAAGTAATGAATTTGAATAGGTACACGTTTTCTCGTGTACGATATATATCGGAACACTGTAACGACTGAATTAATCGGTCACTCTGAAGCGTGCTTGTCCGTATAATTCGATTATTTTCCTCGTTCTCGGCTGTCTGGTTTTAGCAAATGCCCCAAAATTCGTCCTAGTATCGATCAGAATTCCTCGCGTTACGTAATTCCGGATAATTAACTGGTATCGAACGAACGAGATTGTACTGACTCCGATATTTGTCCACTACCGCTTTCCTAGAGAATGAACAGATTTTAGTGCATTAAATCTTGCAAATGTAGTTACGTATTGTGTCTAGTTTATTATGTATGTTAATACTTTACTTTATTATTACTTATATTTTGTTAAATATGTTAGTAAAGTAATTAATTACTACAGTAGAATATTATTAAATTTTTCTTCTATGAAGTCACAATTTTAATGTACTAAAATCTGTATATGCTTTGTTATTGTTTACGTTAGATATTTTGATTTCGCTCATAAGCGAAATTATATTTTGGCGCTACCTACACATTAGTATATATGTTTATTCTTAATTATGGACATTGAGGTCCAATTAATAAAATTAATGGAAAATTATGGCATTATTAAAATTAGGTAATTCTCCTTTTGTATCAATCTGTATAAGTTGCTTCATAGGATAATTTCTATTATTAAATCAAATTGCGTTGCATGTATTTGTGTATACTATACAGGATATTCTATAGGCCTTTACCGCTAAATGGTGCCAATATAGGTTCATGAATATTTTGTTAAAATGTTATATCATAAATATGAAATAATAATAGATTGCTTTTTATCTGATATAGCGCAGAAATGATTTGTGATATTTTCCTTGACTTCATTTGAAATTATTGGTCATTCTTACGAATAGAAAAATGAAATAGATAAAAAATTGTATCTATCATATCAGAAATTTCTTTTTTTCTTCAATCGTCTATAGCTATAGTATCTGCTTGCAAAAGCTGTTGGCAATGCATACAAATTAAAAGCTACGATTATAAATTATTATATAATTTGGAACATTTTAGGTAATCTAGTAATTCTTGTACTGATCAACTAGTTTTTAAATTGCCCCTAATTGGATGATGAAATTCGATGATATTGTGTATATCTGTCTATTATATACATAGAGTAGTACATGTGGAGAGAATATTTCTTGCACTGCAGCAGGATGAGATATTTTACTATTATTAATGTAGCGTTGAACGATTAAAAGGTAGAAAATTTCTTTTACTTTAATAAATGCATTATGAATACTGTACATTAATCTCTAACACGTATTCATTTTTATTCGACAACTTTTTCTAAAGTTCTTAATAAATAAATATCTGATAATGTAATATTTGGTGATTTAGGAAAAAGTCGGTGCTCTTGGCCCTGTTCATTAATGCTTAATAGTGTTCCTTTAACTATTGCATCGAATGAAAAGCCAATAACGTTAATTCGTATTTTTAAATCTTTAACATAATATTTGTTAATGCGGTAACTCTATAGAAGCTTTTACCATGTTGCGCAAAATTTACTTCTACTATAACACGTTTTGTTAGGAAGTCCTACATTATCTCTGGATATGCAGTTACGTATAACACAGAGTATTGTGATATACTTAAAGCTATAAAATTCTTTCATGTTTAGTAACTTCACCTTGAATTATGATATTATATTGAATTATCACTTTAAATATTACATTCAAGGTAAAGTTACTAAACATGAAAGAATTTTATAGCTTTAAGTATATCACAATACTCTGTGTTATACGTAACTGCATATCCAGAGATAATGTAAGATTTCCTAACAAAACCTGTTATAGTCGAAGTAAACTTTGGCCAGTATGATAAAAAATTCTTTCTGATGTAAGCTTACCATACTGAAATATCTAAATTAAAATTTAAATACGATCTACTAAATCTTAAAAATTTTTGTTCATAGAGCATGAAAATTCTGTCATTGTACGATAGAAAAATTTAATAAATAAATCAACATTATATTGAACTCAAAACATCATATTATTATCTACTAATCGTAGAAATTTTAATCCTTTGCGGTCGGATGTCGCCACTTGATAGTACGATTAGAAAAATATGTCGATTACAAGGGGTTAATCCTTAATTACAAATATCTGTATTATAGACATTGCCATAAATGAATAGTTTTTCCGATTATTTGACTATCTTATTTATGTATCAAGTTATTGTGTTATAAATCTTAATATACTATTTTGTTCAGGGAAATATATTTGTTTGTCAAATTTTTTTACAATTAAAATATTTAATAATAGAACTATTATAGCCTAATTATTCAAATTCTCTACTACATTTTGATAATAAAATAATAATTTAAACTTCTCTAAGAAACATGATTTACAGTAACATTTATCATTACTCTAGCATTTATGAACGAATTGTTTAGGTTGAAGTATATTACTTTGCGTATCGCTTAATAGTATTTTCAGATGATTACAAAAATGTTACATTATAAGAACGAAACGTATAAATTCAGAAAGAAGTAGTTTTGTAATAAAGGAATCCGTATAAATACTTTTTGCAACAACTGTATCCATCTACTTAAGAATTAAAGTAACGTTTTACAGTTTGCCAAAATTATTTAGACAAAAATAAATGCCGAAAACAATTCTCAATTGCTTTACATTATGATACGTAGTTTATTTCAAATTATCGATGCCATCGTTATTACCACATATGACACAATAATGAAGTGAAGCTATTTTTGAATGTAGCATTCTCATATAGTGTCTTATCAAAGTACATTCTCATTAATTCTCGTCAAAGAACATTCTGGAAAAGGTAGTTGAAATGATCCGATGTGATCGCTAGAGTTTTCAGAAATCCGTGTCTCTCGTTCCAAATATCGTAAAAACTTTTACATGAACCAGGAGTTTCCGAAAGATAAATTTGATTGTAACAGTTCAATAATCGAAAAGTAGAACCTGAAGTACATTTCGTAACGGTGCATAATTTCGTCGATTGCATATTGGTACCTATCCTTTTCGGAGAAAGGCATGTTAAGGGCGACACCGGTTAGATACGCTGATTGGTAATTGGAATTGTTAAGTATCAGCCAATCAACCCGTATCCAACGTAGAATCATCACAAGGACGTACTGGAATTTTAGAACATAGCGGAGCAATCGACGAGCCATCTCATGGCACGATGTTAATTAATATCTTGTTGTACGTTTGTATTTATTTAATAGACAGATGATGATCATAAGAACAATCACAGGAGAATTTATTATGCGTACATCTCCATTTTCATTCGCCAGTTGGCCAATTTATTTTTGTGTCAATGTTGCACAAGTGATCGATCTACCAATCCATTGGCATTCAAACATCATTACCACGTGCTTTGAATTTCGATGGCGCACACGATGCGTATGCACGAGCCAGACAATACGTTGGCATTAAAAAGTGCAAGTGCACGACGTGTTACCGTTGTCTACGACTTAGATCGCTTAGAAACGCTTTACCTTACAAGCAATTGCTTCTGAATCGCCTTTTATTGACACGTAACCAGTGCAGCTATTACGGCAACACAGCGTAAGGACTGAACACTTTTTTTTCATGCTGAATATTTTCATACGCAAATTTAATCGTTCATTCATTCACTTTGTAATTGAGATATATTAACGTTCAAAGATTTAAGATTACTTGTTTGAAAAATAATGGATTAGAGAATGGGAGACGTGATCATAATTAAATTGTTTGACAAATTGTTACGTACAAAAAGATACAAATAGATCATTGAAAGTTTATATGATAGATTTGAATTAATAAATTAATATATTAATCAGATAATGGAATCCCTTACACTGTCTATTTTAAAAAGGAATAGTAGGGATAAAGAGTGAAGGAGAAGTATTATGAAGCAAATAGTATTATATGATTATATTACCGATGATACTTTAAGAAGAATAATATCACTAATGATAGTAAATGACGAAATATGTTATACACGTAATATTATAGTAATATCTTTTTAATTAGGTACTTATGTCTCATATTCTATCTGCTACTAAGTTGTACTAATTGTTTAACATAATATGGTATACTGTATTGAATTGCTTTCTGTTTGTACGTTAAAGCATCTGAATTTTAATTTCTTTAATTTCAGTACTTTGTCCTTTAGTTTTATTACTATTTTATAGTTTTAAAGTGTTTTAAAGTCTAACAATTAGTATACTACGTCTCTCCTATGTTATTATATGTACACCATAATATCAATTTTATATGAAAGTAACGATAAAAATATACCGTGCAGTTGAAATAAATGTATTAGTTATATAGATTGCTATTTACGTGATATTTCTTTCATATGTGCTGTGTACTAGATACAATTTGCGCAACAAATAGAGTGACGAGATATCTAGTATAATTTCTACAGTATGGAAAGAAACTTTGCAACAAAGCACAGTTGTTAGATTTCTATCAAAGTCTCTGATTAGAAACAGTGTTCGCGTCACGTTTGTTTACAAGTCCTTCAAGGTTGAGTGAATTCATTAAACGAGTTCAAGAAATAGAGTCAATATTACGATTAAAAAAATTTTTTTATTGCTAATCTAATGATATATATATATATATATATATATATATATATATATATATATATATATCATTCAGTAACATATTTAGATAATAAGATAGTCGATACTAAGATAATAACAGGGAAGTTCAACTGTAATTAACTTTAATTCGTATTATGGGGTATATTAGGTAAAATCTAGCATTATATATAGTATCATCTATATATAATACAATTATAATGATATAACTTATTAACTGTAGTAATCTATAATATATTTAAATACATTCGCATTGCGATATATAAGATCAAATGCAATCACTAAGTTATACTTCAAAAGAACTAATTACAAAATAGAGTATATAATTTTTTATCGAATATTTCTTCACATATTTTTATATTAAGTTAATATATTAATCTCAATTTTATCTTCTATTAATTTTTTATTGAATTGTATTGGATATTGAACAAGACTTGTATAAGCTAAAATTTTAAGTTAGAAATATTAATTTTACTCCTATATCTTCATTTATTTAATTCAATAATATTCACTAGATAACTATTATTTTATTAATATTCCCTTCACTATTTATGAATGTTCACATATTCTTACGGCTAGGTATGTGTTTACTTATTATGGATCGCATTCTTGTGTTTCTTTTGTTTACATATTCCTTATGTTCATTGCTTCTATACAATTTCACTTATTAAAAAGAAGTAGTTTTTGTAACTTAATTCAACAAAAATATTTATAAACAGTAAATATACCAGTGCAAGTACATAGGTGCATTAACAATTAGTAAATCATGAAACTATAATAATTTACTTCCTAATAATTAACTAGATAAATTTTAATTAGACTGAATTAACTAGATAAACTAAATTACCTGAGGATAAGATATCGAAAATGAGGTAACAAGCACCTAAATATCAGAAACAAAAAGACATCGCGAACCACCGTTGAACCAGTTTCCACGAGTGTGACAAATACTCATTCCCCTTTTGAAAGAAGAAAAGAACACGATCGAGGTCTTTTTCAAGAAACGTTGTTTGATTGACCCACACTACAAATGAACTTCTCAGAAAATCGAGAATTCTCGATGCGTGTTTACACGCGCATTTACGAGCTAACAGCCCACTGTTACCAAAGGGACTGATGTCCTTGCAACGGTGTCATTGCATAATATGCCCTAGTCTAGAGTAACGCATTGGCAGCGAGAGACAGAGAATCCAGATATGAGAGGAATAGCAGACCATGCAAAGTATATGTAGTGTTCTGGCACATCATGCTAATGTTCTATTTTGCATACGCTACTCGTGCAGTTTCAGCCAGGGTTAATGCCGCGCCACTCATTTTATGTCAGTCGAGATAGCACATGACGAAGATTTGCTTTCGTAAGTCGTTCAACTAGAGAGGTTACACGATGTTACCGGGCAGATAGAGGAAAATAATTATTTTAGATTTATGGACTTTAAAGGTTCAATGGCGAGTTTCTGTGAAGAAGAGAGAATAGCACGAGGGGTGAATATTTTTTTACATACATAAGTTAATGGATAGTTTCAGTTAAATCATTGTTAAGGTATTATTAACTGGGCAATTATGTAAAAAGCCGATGCGTTCTCGATTTCCATGATTTTTAAATATGTTGTAAAAATCGACACCTTTGACAAATTTTCCTGACACACTTACTGCCGCATTCTCTTAATTTTCAAAATATTGGTAAAATACTGCCGGTATCACTATAATAAATTCTGCCCATATGTGTCTATCTATGATATAGCCACAAGCATAGCCGATACGTTTGTCGCCTCGCTTAATCTCCGTTTACATGAGCTATAAACAAAAGATAAAAATTAGGTTTGGGTTAAGCCGGCGGTCGGTAATCAATACTGATGCATGCGTTGTCGTAAATGTACAATTATAGACAAAATTCACTGTAGTGACACCAACATTTTTTTACGAATATCTCGAAAACTGAGAGAGTGTGGCGGTAACATGTATAGAGAAAAGTTGTTAAAACTGTTGATTTTTATAATATATTAAAAAATCATCGAAATCGAGAACACATCGGCTTTCTAAATAATTACCGGAATTTCTTGTTATCGATTTATTGCTTTTAACTGTTAGAAATTTATTTTTATTAATAGTTTAGAGTTTTATACGAAATTAAGTGCCCACAGTATCAATACATCCATTTAATATCCAATGAAATTTCATTTTTAAATTTCTTAAAAATATTTCGATTTATATTTAAAAAAACCTTTTACTTAGTTTAAAATTTGCATAACGAAATAGAAGTAAGTAATTTAGAATTCTTTCAGAACTTTATAAAACTTCAAGTATTACAAAAATGTGATGTATATAAAATGGATCTAAGAAAATTGTGGTAATAGTAAAATATATATTTCACAGGCTATTAACATTTTATTTTTTCGACTACTAAGAACTATGAAAGTTTTATTTACCTCTAATAGTCAATAAATTCATTACACGAATAAAACTTAATATATTAATCTTTATGCATATAAAGAATATTTATGTTATTCTTAACTAGACCATATATAGTAATACAGTTTACAATTACATTTTTCTTTTCATTGCGAACATTATTACGATGCATCGAACTAATAATTGCATAGTCTCCGAATATTAAAGTTATTCTCTTTACCATCATTACCATTTCAACAACCACATTTCGTAAGAATCTAATTAATTAATTCTCATTAACAACAACTTGACAACTTGATAATCCGAAACTCTCTAACACCAGATTCAATGTTGATAAAACCTTCACTGACATCAAATGGTACCGATAGTCAATTTTTTCTCGTAACCGGATCTAGCTTTAACGTAGTCCAATCATCGAGCAGCCGGCAAATTAGTCAGAACTCGAATCGGGCTCATCTGAAAATTAGAATTCTAGGTTGAAGCGCGAAGATTTACCGCGGCAGTCAGCCAATTTAAGTGGAAATTCGAACGGACAGACGAATGACCGGGCGAAACTGGTCTCAAAGGGAATTGCCAGAGAGGCAAATTAGTCGAGCAGGAAGCAAGCCTCCTTGTAGACGTCTTGTTAAGATCAGCCTCACTTTCTCATACCCTTCTCTTTTTCACTGAGGGAGCTGTGATGAAAAGTATAATTAATAGCCTGTTGAACGTGACAACCTTGTGATAATAATTTTGTGCGAAACGATCATTCTCGCTTATAAAAGCATATAAATCGAGAACTTCTCTTTTTCATTTTCATCTATTTCTTCATCCAAGTGTTCGACAGATGTCGTTTTATCGGGGCAAATTAAAAATGAAAATTACGATCGTGTCATTTCAATTACGTTGTGTATTTCTGTCATTAAATTAATAGATATTAATTGATTATAGGTACTGATTGAGACGTTTGATAACCGATGAACTCTTTGATTTTGAACAATAGTAAATCGAATAAGTAATACATACTACAATTATATAAGTTAATTTTATTGCAAAAATTCAAGAGGAAGGGATTCAATATAATACATAAATTTGATAATGATCGACAAATATCGAAAATATAGAATTTGTAAATATCAGAAGTTCGCATAAAGGATAATATATGTATTTCTTTGGAAAATCTTGTATTTATTTGGAAAATAAGAATTGATTAACAATAAGTTATTTATAAATTAATTAATAGCAAATTCAAACTGTTTAAATCTTCAATAAACGACTGTCGTACAGAATAAAAAATAATTAAGTAGTCAAGGAATTAATTAATTTTTCGTTAAAATATTCCACAAAATTTGAAGATTTGAATACATATTTCAAAAATTCGGAAAGTTAAAATTTAGAATTGAAAAGTTAGAAATTGAACATGAAATTGTGCAAGTGATATTATGTTAAAAAATAATAAAAAATGAATATAGTAGTCAATCTTTAACAATATTTCGTTCTACAGTGATTTTTACAGAGTGATTCTACAGAGTGATTTTTTTTATAGTAGAACACTACAGTAGTATTGAACACTCAAAGATTACATATGTTTATCTTTTGTGTACATACTTAAAAAATAAATTTTCTATTTCTAGTAAATGTATTCGATAGCCATTAATTGATTTTTTAATATTTAACTCACGTAATTTGATACAGAGTTGATAGTGTTGATTGAAAATTGAATTATGTTATGAAAAATTGACACAAATAATAATGTAACATAAAGGTTGGTTGGCATAGGTTGACTTAAGTGATCAAGATTGATACTTTCCTGTAAACGTCGTCCTTACACATTTGTGTCAGTAGAGCAAACTAGTTAATTTCAGTTATTTTAGATTGAATGATTTATTACATACAAGCAACGGCGAATTTAACCGACAGGATAGTGTTTTAAATTTAACATACTCATTCAAGGTATTTATGATTATATATGACATTTTAATTAATTTATGATCTATATGAAATGTATAATCTAAGTTTCTAATTGCATATGTATAAGTAACTTTAATTATAATTGTTTTATGGAGTTTTTCACGTGTATTGAATGTTTATATAATTATTTAAGTAACTCAATTAAATTTTATTGCTTTACGAAATTAGTAAAATCCATAGACAGATTTGTCGGGAAGAAGATAAGGGATGTTTGATGTATCAGATATAACAATTTCTTAATTGCATTACTCTTGATTATCAAAGATAATTGTAGCCTTGTTGACAATCTTACAATACAATACAATCTTAACATCGATACCTAGTATATGTATTATAAATGCCGTTATCACGGATACCGTTTTACGTTTTATGACTATTTCCCACCAGGTTTTTAGATTTTTTCGAAACGTTCTTTGGATTCTTTCGAAATAGAAAGAACTAAGATTGTCCTTCACATTTTTAATCAAGAATGTGCTATGTATAATATAATATAGATTTCATAGATTCATACCTTTTAAATTTTAGTGTATCGCCTCTTTTTTATAAAATCACTTCAAAAATATATTTCTATTTTTAACGATTAATAAAAAAGAATTTTTCCCATAATCCAAAACAACGTCGGTATTGGAAAAATTTTTGGACACTATATATTCGGTTCATTTATATAGAAAATATTTCAGCTTTAGTAACTAACTCAAGTACTATAAAAGAACGACGACGTTCTATTCCAAGAAAGGTCCTCCCCTCGTTTTCCGTCGTTCCTTTTTCTTCACCCGTTTGATTGCCACGTTATAGTGTTTTGCTACCATCGTTCAGCCGCAAACTCGATTTCCAGGCGTTGTTCGTTCGAACAGCAGATTGAATTTCGATGGCATCTCGGCGTGACAAGTGCGAAATATTGTTATTTCACATACCATATGTTGTTCCTTCTGCACGTTATCGAACGCTCTCATAGAACTATGTAATAACTATAGCCCAACGTTTTTATCCTCAACTCTCACTTTCATGTCTTTTTATATTTTTAAGCATGTCTTAATAGTATCTGTAATCCCTGGGTTCTCTTGCACAGCAATTTATCGATCAATAATATTAATGAATCGACACGTTGGAAGTTATATATGTAGAGTGTAATATCGGAAAATAAAGATATAAATTTTTGCCGATTGCTTACAATTTATTAATATTAAATTGAATATACAAATATAAATTGGACAGAAACGATGTTTGTTTAACTGAAACTAAATGTGATACTCGTATCTATATCAAATAACTTTACAGTTATTTGGCCACTCTCGTCACAACGAATCTAACACTCTTTCTCTCTCTCTCTCTCTCTAACAACTCGATCAATTCTCTCGACTCTACTCTTCGGTGTCTCGATTAACTCTAACGACTCCACTCTTCGACGACTCGATTAGCTCTGACTCTCGCAACACACACACTTTTCGACTCGCACTCTCTGACCTTTCGGTCGTCCTACCTTGAAACACGAAACCGTCCTTCTGATCTAACGTTGTCTATTGTTTTTCTCATACCTATGTAAGAACTTGGTGATTTTAGTCACATAGGCGCTCTTAAATGTAAACGAACCACAGAAGGACGACGTACACGGTTTTTTCTATTTTCAACCGATCTTTAGTTCAAACTACTTTACGATATTACAAGAGACAGGCTTCCCTTTTATAATTTTGCAATTTTATGTCGTATGAAATAATCAGGTAATTTATAATTTGCAAAATTTCATTCACTATTAACAGATTTGTTACTATTATACAAGAAAATTTATTAGTATCTACTAATAACTCACAATATATAATTTATGAAATGTCACTAATAATATTAATTATGCAAAAAAACTCAAGTCATCGAATTACATAATACCATACAAAACATCCAATATTCTTCATTCTTGTTGTAAAATTTAAAAGCGAAATACAATTCTAACAATAAAGTTTATTCAACATTGAGGTGTTATATACTTATATCCCCGTTTATAAGTATTAAAACACTTAAGAAAACCTAAATAAATCCGGGAAATGATTAAGAAATTATTTAAACCTTTAAGTATGATTATTTCATTTGAAACATTAAACTATGAAAAACTCGTATATTGAATGTCATAATAATAATCTCATCAATGTAGTATAACAAAATTAATTTTCTTCTTGTCTATGTATATGTGTCCTGTATGATTTTGATCGATTTTGACCTGCATGTTATCATGGTATTTGTTATTATTTGACTTCATGCATGTTATAGATGATTTTCTTCGATATGGTATGCTAATAAATTAAATAATGCTATATATACCTGGTTATTCTTACACATTTTGAATAATATTTTGGATATAATGATAATTGAAGGCATTGCTGCAATAAGAAGGCGACTTCACTTTCTAGTAATTTGGATAAACCAAAGAAGACCAACTCAAAGTCAATTAAAAATAATAAACTTTTACATTCTTTAAATATAAATCTTTTAAATATATCTTTCTTCCTCTTCCAATAAAAACGATTTAGGTACAGAAATAAATTTAATGCCTTTACATTGCAGTTATGCAATCCATGACAAAACTGTAAGATATGTAACAATATAATAAGAAATTGTATTTCACTAAAGTTAGTGTGTTCTTTGTATGGTATATTACTCTGTTTAGTTCCATGTCATGTTCTTATAGCTACGACAAAATTATGATATGACAGCTTCCTTCAAACAGGCAAAGTGATCAGTGCGCGTTTCGATGTCAAATATATATTATTAAGCGTATAATATTAAAAGTAATAATTATCGTGTTATATTTTTGTTTATATAAAATGTCCCATGGAAGAAAGCTAAACGAAATTGAAATTAATTTAACTAATAATGTAAAAAATAAAAATTATTCGACTGCAAAGATTTCTGAAATATTAAGAAGAAGTCGGTGTGTAGTGTATAATTATTTAGAGTATAGTGCAAATTACATTAAGAAACATTACGATAATCGGCCAAGAGCGACAAATTCACCAGAAAGCCGTGTAACCTCATAGCACGTCCAATTGCAAAACAAATAGCAGCTGAAGCTAGTGTTAGAATAATTTAAAGAATAATAAATGTTTACAAACATCCAAAAGGACGTAAGATGTTATAAAAGCAGCAAATAAACAGTCGTTATGAAGGAGGAGGGTTAAAATTTGCTAAGGAATGGACCGTATAAAGGGTTATTTTTTAATTAAAAAATGTCTTATTTTCGATGAGGCAGAAAGGAGCAGATGTTTAAGAAAAGGATAAATCATACTATAAAGCCAAAAGTAGATGGTAGGTGATCGTAACATAATTTGCGCGGTAATCGGGTATCTCAGAAAAACAGACATGAAGATTTCTCAATTAAAATGAATAGTAAAACATACGTAAACATTGTTAATGAACAACTATTAAAATACGCAGATAGCATAGCTAAACAAAACTTTAGTTTTCGACATGACAACTCAAGTATGTATATAACGAACGCAATGAAAGCTTATTTTGCAAGTCAAAAAATAAGTAGGTGTTTTGTCATGGACCGTAAAGTTCCGGGAACTAGACATTATTGACAATTCTTTGGGGATATTAACTAGACAAGTAACATATTCTGTAGGACAGAGATTCAACAGTATAGATTAAAAATATGCTTGGAAAAGTACAATAGTTTGTATTTGTACCAGTAGTGTAAAACAGTTTGTTCCTGTACAAAATAAGAGTGAGAATGCCCAGTATCAATAAAGGTTAGAAGTAACGTTTATAAATTCACCTCTTTTTTTGAAAAATACCTGCAATGGATGTTTTCATATATAGATACATATACAGGTAGGTAACTTGTGGTACAAGCGGAAAGGGGGTGATTCTACGCGACAAAAGAAGTCGAAAATATAGAATAAAAAATTTTTTTTTTTAATTTTTCCATCGAGACAACGACTTACAGTGAGATCCGTTATAACGTACCGCACACGTACCGAGCGAAAATTCAAAGTCGATTTTCTCGAAAACAAAGCCTCAAATGAAAAATTTTTATTCTATATTTTCGACTTCTTTTTTCGCGTAGAATCACCCCCTTTCCGCTTTTACCACTAGTTACCAACCACCCTGTATATGTATAATACTTATTTTCATGAGTGCTGAAACCGTAAATGACAACTCTTCGTGGAAGAAATCTTCTTGAAGCAAACAATAAGCCTTTGTATACAGGAAGGAAAATTTCTTTCTTACAACACAGGTGTGCATGATTTTGTAATCCAGCGTTTTATAGTTTCGTCACGGAATGTAAGTAAATTTTAAATTGAAGTATTTTCTTACTTTTTTGGATCTTAAAATATCGATCTTAACATTTCTAAAACGGAGCATGGATATAATATCGAAAAACATTAATAACTGTTATTTTCACTTTTTAGTTAAAAGTGAAAAACGTAAACTGGCCGAGACACAAAATAAGTAAATAATAGATTTAGAATCATTGAATTTTAATCTCTACATTTAATAGATATTAAAGCTATGTCCTTATTGTTTCAAACTTCCCAACTTGTCAGTTGTGTGGCCTAATATGCATACAGGGTGACGTGATGATCGTAGTACAACCGGGCGGGGGTGATTCTACGTGAAAAAAATGAGAAAAAAAATGTGGTATAACATTTTTTCATCTGAAGTTTCTTGTTCCAGAAATCCGACTTTAAAGAATCTACAAATATATCTTAACTTGGCTAATTCCGGACTGAACAAGAGTAAATAATTAACAGGGGTTAAATTACATTTGAAAATAAGTAAAAAATGTAGAATAAAATTTTGTCATAAGATGCTCCATTTTTTAACAAAATAAATTTGAGAATGTATCATGCCCATATACTAGATCAGTTCGTAATTAAAGATGTTTAAAATTTATTTTCTTGAAAATGAAACCTTAAATAAAAAAATTTTGTTTTACATTTTTTATTTGTTTTCACATGTGTTATAACTTTCTATATATAGTCGCTACTTAGTGAAGTTAAAATATTTTTTACAAATTTTCACTCAATTTTCTCAAAAATGAGTGGTCATATGAAAGAATTTCCTTGTATATTTTCGCCATATTTTTTCACGTAGAATCACCTCTTGCCTGATCATACTACTATTATCGCCCCACCCTGTATACGTACATGTATATGGTATAATATTGTAGCGATACAAGTGAAATTTTACATATAGTACTAATTCGATGACCAAGAGCTACAGTTTGTAGTTTGCATGTTTCTTCATGCGTTATTATGCATTTGTTCACAGCGAATAGAATTTTATTAGAATATAAATTTATAAGCGACAAGAAAAAACTGAAACATCTAATGAAATACTTTTTTTCTTTCTGTCTTTAACTTGTCAAGTTTTTCATCCTCGTTATTACGTTTTTTGCATCGAGCATATAATAACAAATCGTTCCTCTTGTTTCCTTTGAGCTGAATATAAATTGCGCCGCAACTTTAACGTTGTTCTTCCAACGTTAGAAAAAGTTAAAGGCGACCAAGTGTATGACGACGTGTTTTTTTCATCATACGCCATACGCCATGCACGCGTTTGCTTTTGCAACTTCTTTTTGCTTTTTTTGCTGCAAGTGACGCGCTTTATCGCGTGATTGTTTTTCCTCCATTTTTCTCGATTTTTCGTTACACGTTATCGAACGAATTCTTTGAAATATCCGCCAGGCTTGTCTCGGTTTTACGGTAGTAGTTGTTCATTAGAACGAAGATTAAGAGCTTAATGAGAAGATTTTTTCTGCAAAATTTTTTAAATTTTTCTAAACTTTTGGTGTTCTATTATTTTAACGAGAGGTAATACTATTATTATTGAAATATTTTATTTGGTTTAATAAAGAAAACCGAGTTCACATGGTTCATATAAGTTTTTCCCTTTTATTTTTTTAAATATTAATTCTTTAAGCATTCTCTAAATTTTGTTCTTATGCTTGCTTTTTTGCTTTTGTATTTGGTAATGGCTTTATATGATTATATTTTAATGAATATTTAAATTATGACAATTCTGATTTAATTATACCCTCATTTTTGAAATACATTTCGCATGTATCTGAATTTTATTAGAATTCCTCACGTTGAACTATTTATCTGATTGAATTAACTTGGAATGTAGTTAGCTATAATATGCATATAACACAATTAAGTTCTTACTTTGACTTTCTAGATGAAATAGGTGAGACATGAAATTGAAAGCTTTATGAATTTTTAGATATATCATAGATTATATTTTTATTAATTAGCTATTCGATGAGAAAATCTAATCTAAACTGACTATTTCCTCTTATTATTCATTATTATGTTGATAGTCATTTATATCTGCTAATATAAATTTACTAAATTAAATATCTCTGATCTCGTTTAGAAGTAGTTTCAAAAGTCTCTCTCCGTTTCAAAAGGAAGAAAGTATCTTATTAGTCCTTATAAGGCAAAAGTACTCATCAGAACCTTTTATGAGATTAAAGGGAGCTGTATTTTGTAGAATAAAGTATTGTGTCTTTCTCCTTTAAAAAATAATTACATTACACCTTGCTATTTACTATTTCATTTGTCAAGTTAGAAGAATTAACTTTATTATTTTTCAGTAACTGTCGTTTATAATTTTAGAATTAGCTCATCTTGTTAAATCTCTATCTCAACATTAATAAAATGCATTTTAAATAAAAATCCTATAACATTGAATCTAAAACATATAATACTATATCATCGTACAGAAATTAAACTGCACAGCTATTTAAATAAAGCTGTCTACTGTATCGCCTTCTAGCCATTAATCTCAACCGATGTGTTATACAACAACAATGTTCCACAGTCATTAAAAAGTAATCATAAAAATACGCATGTTCTTATCTCTCTGAAATCGACACGTGTCGAAGATTTGCCATAAATCAATTTTACCAATGAGGTCAGTCTTTCTCATTTATTTTTATACAAAACTTAGTGGGTTTGTAAAGAAGATATAATAAAATAAAAAATTTCAGACCAGGTTTGCTAAAAATACATACATTTGTCATTTAATTAATCGATAACTTGCTAAAGTATATACAGGGTGGTTGATAACTGGTGGTACAAGCGGAAAGGTGGTGATTCTACGTGAAAAAAGAAGTCGAAAATATAGAATACAAATTTTTCGTTTGAGGCTTTGTTTTCGAGAAAATCGACTTTGAATTTTCGCTCGGTACGTGTGCACTTTATCACGTCTCGTTGTCTCGATGGAAAAATTAAAAAAAAAAAAAAATTTTTATTCGATATTTTCGACTTCTTTTTTCGCGTAGAATCACCCCCTTTCTGCTTGTACCGCCAGTTACCAACCACCCTGTATAATGTTGCGTATACGCAGCATTAACTATGACAGGTAAGACAAATTAAGACAGGAAATATGAAGCAACACTTCTTTTTTCAATTTTGGAAGGTACTACAGTGATTGATGAAAATATTCTGAACACTTACCATAGAAATTTTTCACGTGTATATTGTGTATGTTATAGAACAATTTGGAAAATTTCATTAACAACGTAATGAGACAGGATTATCATGATTGATAAAATTTAAAGCTAATCTGAAAACATATATAGAGATCACAAGATGTTTGTTGCAAACATATATTTTGTAAAAAATTATTATACAGCGTTAATAATAGGTAATAGATAAATAATAAATAAGGTCTCACTGAATTCGTAGGTTTATTAACGTAATGGATAATTAAACGTTTAAACAATTTCACGATTTCTGCGAAATATACATTTGTACTGAATATCTTTATTCTACATTTTCAGATTTATTTCAAATTTTACCGATATGTTCACGATAGTCGAATGTTATAAGATTGCCAATGAAATTTCAAAATGTTACGTATGAAAGGTATTTATTTATATTTCGAATACTTTCATGAACGTGTGTATAATACACGTATATTCTTAAAATAAAATGTTCCGTGTCAATAATCTTCTACTCTTATTGAAATTTGTTCTTCTAAACACATTTCTGTTGATTTCTTTGTAACATTAAATTAATAAAAATAAATATTTTTCATTTCTCCCTCTCCTTTTACGATTGATGTATGTACAATATATTTATCTTTTTGTTCAGAACAGCACATTCATATCAATCACACTGTACTCATTATCTCGCTCTGATATTATTGAAAATGAACGCGTAGTCAAGCTATCACAAAATTTAATTCAATTTGCATAAAATCAATTCATCTCATATTTCTGACCAAACTTATTTCTAATTAAAAAATAACAAAACTAATCCATCTACTCCTTGAACTTTTTTCTTCCTTATTCTCCACTCTTTATTTTTTCTGTCTTTCGTCTGTTTTGGCCAAATACCTTGGATTTTCTCCAAGTGTTCTTTTCTTGCCTTCGTTATCGCGATTTCCATTTTTTATTATTTTACTTACGACTGATCGCGTGATGACTCTCGATTCGATCAAACGAGATCGTAATATCTGTCGATTCCCTCTCGCTCCACTGACAATCCCGACGTGAAAAAGTAATTCCTAGCCGATTTATAACCGCTTATTTTTTTTTTGGTTACAATTTCACACAATTTCATTAGTTCAAGCTAAGGGTAAATAGCGGCTAGCAAATTGACAATGGAAAGCTTCAGTTCCTAACATGATCTACTGCGGCTTTCGAGCTAAATATAGTTCAGGGAAGTTGAAATAATTGGGTGCTTTACATTGACGAATAGAAAAAATAGAAAATTAATTATTTTAATCTACATTTAGTGTGATAAATTTTAGTGATAAAAGATAATTGGGAATATTCTAGTTTCAAAGCCGGAAACTAGATCCAATGGTTAATGATTTTCGATAAGCTGAAATAATTCAGAGTTTTGTAGTAATAAATTCCTCAAAGAGAAAGATAATAATTATATATGTATATTGTTAGAGGCGCAGGATTGATTGGAAATAATTAATGAAAAACACATTTAACACACATGGTAATAGCATCTAATAGATAGTATTTATAATAATCGTAATGAAAAAAGAGAGTACGATATATCCATCCGATAGATAAACAGATGTGAATATATCAACGAAGTAAAAATAGCATTGTGAAAATGAAATCACAAGGTGGAATGAGAAGTGAGCAGCAGGTTCAAACTCCACAATACATATTATACACATATCTAAGAATGTTTAATGTTAATTTTATATTTGTATTGTTACATTACATTGTGAGTCAAATTATCAAAATTTTTTGAAAAACAAATTTAAAGAACTTATAGAATAGTAAATCATTCCAAATTTTTGAATTCTTTTCTGGGAACTATTATGTAGCCGTGTAGTATAATGTGACCGTACGAAATGACTAGCAGTGAATGACTAGTACACTAGCAGTGTACAAATACCTATGCACATTTATATACTTGCGAACATAAAAGATGGAATCTAAATAAAGATTTGTTACACTTGTATTTTACTCTGCATATTGTGTGTGTTCTACGTGTTGTTGCAGTTTTAAGGTTTCCCTAATGTTTCGTTTCATTTCATTTTGATACAATTTCACGATACATATGATAATTATTTTGCGATTTATCTGAATATTAAAATAAATAAAATTTAAAATATTTTTTGTATAGATTCGTTTGAATGTTTATAATTCTATCCCGTTTGCTTTGATTTAGATATATTTCAATATTTGGATTTGGATAAAACTATATCTTTTATCTTGTTTCACAACCGCATATATGAGAAACAAATACGCAATTTAATATTTTGAAGAATTGCTTATATTGGGATACGTGGATTAATGAATATTTTATGCTTTCTATTGTTTTATAGATATTCTTCTAATTTTAAAAACTTGGATGTTTAAAAATTTTATTATAGTATTGTTGTTTAAGAAATATACGCGTATTAATTGTTATAAATTTAAGTTTGAAGAAATTTAAGCCTCGATATTCTCTATCTGTATTGAACACAATTATTGTTCTAAATATAAAATATTTCTTCCATAGATATGATGAATGTGAAATTAATAATAAATTATATTACTTTAAAAAGATAAAATAACTTCTTAAATCTAAAAGTGTGCTTGTTCCTTATTATGGCAAGTATGTACTTTTCTTATAGAATATATTTCACAATATAAACTCAATAAACATTCATAGAAATTAATGATCACGCTTCCTAACAAAATATCGGAAATATTTGATCCTATAAAATAAAATAAAGTTCTTCTGATGTTGTCGGTTTGCTAGAGCAGTGACATAAGTAAGGAAATGAAGTTTTTCAAGAAATCAATGGTTGAAATAGAAAATTATTAATATCTCAACCATTTAACAATGTAATAAACTTTTCTTCTATATTCTAGGTTAAAGAGTTTAGGTTTTGAGTCTGTAATAAAATCTTGTTTATGTGGAAATAAAAATATTAGAAGCTTGTCTTAAGAGAGATCTTAAATTGTAACATTGTTCTTGAAAAGAAGTATAATTTTATTTAATCGTACTTTTTGCTTGTTGTTAGTACATGGCTCATATGTGAAGATAATTTCTGTAGATATCTTAAAATTAATGATTTTTATGCTATATCAATTCTCCAGCAAACAAATGATATTTTATTAATCTAATCGTAAATATATATACATCACATAAAATAACAAATTACTCACATAATTCAAATATAATTTTCAAATATTATAACACGAATATTCTCAAGAAATGGTCATAACATTGTTGCTTCATGAGTACCACAAAAATCTTTTCAATTAGAATATGCATTTTGCTTGACTGTGTGTTAAAGGACGTCGTGTTTCAATTGAGATTTATTTTAATTACATGCAAATTGCACGCAGTTTGTACACAAGGAAACTTACATTTTCCACCGTGAATTTTCCGATCTTCTCTGTGAATTCTAATCTTTTTTATTCTCGCCTACTTGTCCGTAATGTGCAACGATTGCAGGCGACATTACGTCGCATCGATACATACGATCGAATCGCGAATGCAATCTCTGACGAGGATAGACAACACCCGCGACTGGTACAACTTACTGGTGCTGTAAATCATCGCATTATTGAAAAGGATATGGAACCCGAGTAATTTCTTAGTAACAAATGGAACACGTCAACCTCGATTTCGATGATATATTGCATTCATAGACGACCAAGAACGCGAGAAACACGAGAATCCAATGGCTTATGGCAAGTTTAATAATTTTGATAACCTTACGCTTTTACGTTTTGTTTAATATTCTCGGCCCGCGTTTGTTTCACAATTCTTTGAGTAACATGATTTGGACATTTTATAAATATAATTTAATTTATTACTAAAATTACTGATATAATAAGAATAAAGCTTATGAAATGAAAGCTTATAAAGCAGTACACAATGCAGGAAAGAAATATGGCTTTATACATATACTTAAAAAGATTAAAAGTTTTTATCTAAAATGTTATTAAAATTTATTTATTAATAAATAAATGAATAAATAAATATTTGTTAATATTTATGAAAATTCTGTTTCATTAAAGGAATATCATTAAAACATGGCACTGTGAATCTATACAATTTCTATGAGATATTATGTATGACTTCTTTTGATTACTTTGACAGTTCTAATGTTAAAATATTGGTGGCCGATAATAAATATCAAGTTCCTAAGGTAGGAATCTGTGTAACATTTTACAATTAAGACAAGAATAAGATTTTGAAGTTTTCTTTCAAATACCATGTCTTATATCAGTAACTGGTATTAACTGAAATTAATGTGGAAAAATCTCTTTCCCTCTTAATCATTCATAATCTAATTGTCATAAGTTGTTGTCACAATGAAATATTCTTACATATGTTTTCACATCGCATCCTATTTTGTAATAAGATTCTTTTATCGTCCATAATTTTTATGTCAGTATATTTTTATATACAATTATCTTGTAATTAATAGTATACGATATGTATACCTGGTGAAATCGAGCTCTATAAATATGTTCCGTACCAGACGCTTTTAAATATCTATCTTCTGGAGGAAGTCATTTTTTAACTGGTTCAGAACGGACATACATATCATACATGTTTAATAATTCGAATATTTTGCGGACGGAAACATTAACATTTTTCAGTGATTAAGGCATCGTGTAAAGTAGGATTTCAGATATTATAGATATATTTTGATACACGTACATATATACAAGAGTACATCGTTATTTATTTCCATGACTTGTGACTTTTAAATTTGGGACTACCTTATAGTAATCTAATAAAATTTAAAAACTTCTTTTGTTCATCACGTTACTAAGAAAGGATAAAAATTGTGTTGAAAATTTCGAAAGAGAGCAATTTAAACAACTAAATTCTAGATGCTATAAAATTGTAAAATAAATAAAATATAAATTAAATTAAATTCAATTATTTATTATCTGTAAATTAATTAAATATTAAGAATGTCAATGCTTATATACATATATGATGTGAATCAGTTTTAATTTTTTAAAGTGTAAAATATTTATTCAAATAATAGATAGTTTATAGAAATTCGTTGCAAACCAAAGATCCGAAAAAGTTCCCATTATTCTGATTTAAATAAAGAATAGTTTATCGCCGCGGTATAAACCTCCAGTTTTTCGAACTTCATGAAATTGTAAGATCTAAATGGAAGAAGTATGGAATGGAAGAAATGGAATAGTAATGAGAAAAATATTAAGTAAATGCTTAGGATCCCCTTTCATAATAATAAATATAATATTAAAAAAGGAACAGAATTCGATAATATAAATTGATGGTAAAAGATTGTAAATAAATCATTACATTAAACTATTATTGTTAGCGAATTAATAAACATTTTCCCTTGTCAAGTAGCATTGCATTAGTAATTATTGTCATTTTGTTGTCGCTAAAATATGTTTGATATTTGATCGGAAGATTGAAGATCAATCTGATCCGTTTGTCAATTTTCGAATCAGTGACTGTCAGAAAGTCAGATTGCGAGACACTTCGACGAAGAAACAACAAAACATTATTATTACCTGTCACGCGAAACTTTGCATAATTTAGTTCATCGATTAAGTACATTGTTTGCGTGCGTGAAGTCCGTGCAGGATGTTAAAACGGTGAAAGATAATCAAAAACAATACATATATACATAACCGCGATTGGAGCTAAAAAGATAACCGATGTTACTGAATGTCTTTCATTTAGAAATATTTATTGATGTTATGAATGCTATATCGATGATGTATTGTTTCTATTGATGCTAATTTTGGTTATCTGTATTTTTGTCACTACCACAAACGAATAGTTTCACAGGTTATTTAGTAGTTTCATTTATTACATCATTACGTTATAACATTTTACAATTGCAAATACTCAAATGCTATAACTTTTAAAATTTTCTGTCAGAATATTCTAATGAAATTAAAGTCCATACTTTCCTTAGAAACAAGTGATCAATAATTAAATATTAAATATGTCAATATTTAAAAAGCATCAAATATTTCACAAACATTTCAATGATTATTTGATATAATAATAGTAAGGCTAGCCAATTTAAAAACAAGAGAAGTGATTAATGAATGAACTTCAGTATACGAAATAAGCGATAACGATGCGTTGTTACGGGATAAATGTAACAAATGAAATATGTTATAATATAACATGTAACAAACAAATGTAATAATTAAAGTGTTAATAAATCAGGAATATTTATGTCTAATAGTAGTCAGAAGCTATCATAATATTTCTACGACTTTAATTTCAACGAGCATTAAACGACGACTTCAAAGTGTAATGAACTTAATTTTTTGCCACAGTCAATTTTATATTGACAGAAATGGTGAACATTTTGAAATGGAGTTAGATGTAGTTGTAGAAGTATTATACCTTCTGACTGTGTTACTAGATGTAAATATTTCTGATTTGTTCCTACTTTGTGCCGTAGTAACACATGTTCGTTACCGCCCATTTCGTACATGTTTTTTGTTCTTTATTATAATTCTTTAATACTGCTTCCAATGATACATGTTTATATGACATTTTTTTCTTATCCTGACTTATAAAATATACTGACAACGTATGGTCGGAAAAATTGAGACATCGTGTATATAAATCTGCTATTGGGTAATCATAGATACCTACAATATTTGTATCGTTATAATGGGCATGATATTCACAATGGATATCGATGAACTTCTTGAAACATTCCGTCCCATCCGACTTCGATGCTTTTTGAATATGTCATAAAGCTCCTTAATATTTTGAACAACTTTTTCCCATCCATCCATTTGTAACGGGCTGTGATCGCCCTTAGTTTCCAAAATATTCGCTAACAATTACCAATACCAATGCAGTGTATTTCTGTTTATAGTTGCACGTGTCAGGCAACGTATGCGTCAGTATTAGTTGCGGTTGCTTGACTCCTGTTTATAAACGAGGGTCGGGTGCACTTAACGTGCACAATTGAACATACGAGGCTGCACGAAATGTTTGTTATAATTTATAACTCAATTAAAAGAGAATAACATCAATATATTCAGTATAGGTGTAGGTTAGATTTTTCAAACTGGTCACCGCGAGGTTTTATTTCGTAAAATGATATCTATTGTTCACTCGCCTATTATATTTTAGTAATTAATTTGTTGTTACTTCACGCAACCGCGACGGCCACCGCGAAGCGGCCAGATCGAAAGATCTAGTCAGAACCTAAACTCAATATATTGATTATACAGGGTGGTTGGTAGCTGGTGGTACAAGCGGAAAGGGGGTGATTCTACGCGAAAAAAGAAGTCGAAAATATACAATAAAATTTTTTTTTTTTTTAATTTTTCCATCGAGACAACGAGACGTGATAAAGTACACACGTACCGAGCGAAAATTCAAAGTCGATTTTCTCGAAAACAAAACCTCAAACGAAAAATTTTTATTCTATATTTTCGACTTTTTTTTCCGCGTAGAATCACTCCCTTTCCGTTTGTACCACCAGTTACCAAACACCCTGTATATTTATATATGATATATTTTTAATTGAATATATTATAATATATTACATAATAATATAATAATTATATATTATAATAGACATTTTTTGTCATGTTCAGTTATGTGCGGGGGCTTTAAGCTCACCCCACACTCGTTTATGAATCGACCGGTAACTAGGAACCAAACTGATACATATGCTGCCACAGACGCAAAATTATAAGTAGAAATACAGTGCAGCAGCACTGACAGATTTTAGCGAATGTCTTGGAAACTGAGACCAATCACCGATTACATTTATAGGAAGAAATTGTTCAAAGTGTTGATTTCTATAGCATCATCAAATTCTACAAAATCATCGAAATGGCAGAGGAAGGAACATTTCTACAAGTTCACCTAGAAGTCAATTACAATCTATGTTGTTTTGTATTATAAATTAATTGAAAAAGGTTTATGTCCTTTAGGATGTTTTACTATTTCCTTGTTATTTAGGGTTGACTTAATGTTATTTGAGATATTATGTCGTCTTCTTTTGTTTTGGTAACTTTAGCAATCAATTAGTATATATTCTTCAGTGATTCTTTATTCTGTTCGTCTTAGTTGAAACCAGATTTATCTATAATTACGTTTAATCAAATATTTTTAAAATTTCCTTCTGAATAATTACTATCTGAATAATTTTTGTATATTTATTATTATTCTCGTATCTTAAATTGTAAATCAGTAATATTGACAAAAAAGGACCCAGCTCCAATGATCCTAACCTTGACCTTGATACATATTGTCAAGGACCACTCTCCTAACCAACTTCCAGAAGATTTTAGCTGTCGCTCCCTAGCGTTCATCTCTCAGCTTTTATTTTAAAGAAAAATATATTTACAACGTACGCGTTGTTCGCCCGCACCACTCGCTCATAAAAATTTACTCTACTATCCAATCTAGTATCAATTTCATATGCAAGCGAAAGGAGTCCCATTTTTTAAGGAAAAATATCTTTTTTTAAAGTTCCTCACTCGCTCGCTCCACTCACGTATAGGATTGATATTAGGTTGGATTAGATTTTTACGAGCGAGTGGAACGAGCGAGCAACGCTGTGGTGCTTCTTTACCATACATACATACCTACCATGTATTGTTTTTTATAGATCTTTTTTGTTAATAACTTCTTGAGGAATAAGGAGCGACGACTAAAACCTTCTGGAGATTACTGAGTAGAGTGTTCTTGACAATATGTGTCAAGGTTAAAGTAATTGGAGCTGGGTCCCCTTTTGTCAATATTTACCATGAAGTGGAACATTTATATCATATGTATGTCCATTTTATCTGAAAACACGTAAATAACTCGAAAACTATTGATGAAACAAAAAAATGGTTCAACCAAATGTTGTACGATTTTGAGAGAGACACTTCATACCGATATTTATTTTACCCTGTAATGACCTTATAAAGCCTTGTAAAGCTATGAACATCATAATCTTAAAATTGTAACATCTATCTAGACCATATCTCTTCGAGCGAGCAACTTGCGCGATTCTCCTACTTGCTCCTATTTCACAACATAAACTCAGATTCCTATTCATAGAATCTTTCCTTTACGCTCATTTTGCTTCAATAATGGTATGAAAGAGCAATGATAACATATAAATTGGAACAAAAAAGCTTTTACTGCGGTCGCACATGTGTAAACTTTGTCACCCGACTGAAGAATCCTCTTGTCACTTGCCATCAAAACAAACAAAATCGCGATTATGTACGTACACGTCCCTAAATGAAACCTCTGACATTTGCCGCAGCTCAATATTTAGTAAATGTTGAAGTTTGATAATTAATTTCGGTACCAGCACGAAATAAATATTGATTTCATAATATTTCTGACTTACATACATATACCGACATTGGTTGGTAAATTTTGTGAGTTTTTCGAAAGGACCTAACATTTTCCCTATTCCGTACTCAGGCTTCTGCAGCAACATAACATATTATATATTTCAATAATTGATGTGCATTTTCATCTTTTTAATATGTGTATATTTTATATTATATACATCTTATATATTTCTTTGATCTCAATTGATTTTTACATTAGTATATTTATTGTATGTAAATATACGAATGCAAGATCATAAGAATAAATTGAACGTAGAGAATATATACTTTTAATCAAAAAATTGTTTTATACGTAATACATATCACACTAAGCTGTATACTATATGTGTATATCTTTTATTAAATCAATTTAGTTCCTACACTATTTAATAGCCAAGAGGTAACATATCATATTAGGTTTTCTATTTATCGTAAAATTAATTTTCATTGTATTAAAGTAATTTGTTAACAGCCTTTCATTTATGAGTCATTATAGGCTAAGACTTTAATCTGAAGATCTTAATTTCAATTTCCTAAAAAATTGAAAATAACGTTCCTTCAAATATGCAAAAGTTTCATATTAGAGGCCAATATTATAGAATTACGATATTATGGAAGCTAAAATTGTACTGTGTAATATACTTCGCACTCTGGAATTCCAGCACGCGTATAACGAGGTAGAAAAAATGTAATAAAACTGATTGACTAGCGGGAAGACGAAGATCAATGGAAGGTGTTGTATGCGCCAGGAAATTTTACAACGGTATTAGAGCGGCAAATTTAATTAAAACTTTTAATTGAAAAAATTCATACCAAATGTTTGACTAATCAGTGGTACAAAGTGACTGAAATGACAAAATTTTTCTTGCTACGGCATCATAGTTATGTTAAAAAGATGATAAAAGTATACGAACACTTTTTATTTAATAGAAAAAATGCTGTATTGAAAACGCAAAATGTAAATCTTTCTTGATATGCATTACGCTTAAGATATAATTTTATCCGATTTTTATTTAAGTTAATTTTATTTAATTTTATAAAGTTCATACTAGTGTAGTAATAGGCGTGTACGTAGTGAATTATTTACAAATACTAATTTAGGAATAAATATTAGCTGCTCATAAAATACTGGAATAAATTCATCGACGACAATAAATCTTATTTTCAATTGCAATGAATTAAACAACGTGAACGAAGTATTTGAAACTTTCGTGTTATAAATTCTAAAATCTCTTTCTTGTAAAGATCACTAGGATTTATTATCATAGAACTAATTTAATTCATAAATAAATTAATTTTAAAATTAATCACTTTACTTGAAAAATTTGTACGATCAAAAATAGATACATAAAATAGATGAAGTAGAATTAATATATATATATATATTAAATTAATCCCCATATCAACATTAACTGTAATCTATATGATTCAAATAGATGTATAATTTACCAAATGTCTAGCTGGACAAATTGTAAAGTATAAATTAAATAATAAAAAAAGAAAAAAAATAGATGTACTAGCATATGATATATTAATAAATATTGTGGAAATAACTCATTAAAGTTACGTTATAAAACGTTTATCCGAATACGTTTAAGTTCTAATTTTTGGTTTTGCGCAAAATTTCCAACTACCAAGTCGTTCTCCAAATTAAGTTATTAAACTGCGATAGCTCGAGCTTATGGTAATGCCGTACTTTCATTTCATGTCATTTAGTAACGAAGTACATGTATTACGAGCACAACGTGAATATAAATCACACAACGAAAAAAAGAGGGAAAATTGAATGAATTACGTTTTTCTTGAAAGATTAATGCGCCATTTATTTGGCTTTATAAAACATTGTATATTGAACTTATATTGAAGCTTAGGATGAAAATATATATAAATAGGATTTCGGGATAAATAGAACAAATAGGATATACAAGGTGGTTGGTAACTAGTGGTACAAGCGGAAAGGGGGTGATTCTACGCGAAAAAAGAAGTCGAAAATATAGAATAAAAATTTTTCGTTTGAGACTTTTTTTCGAGAAAATCGACTTTGAATTTTCGCTCAGTACGCGTGCGGTACGTTATAACGGATCTCACTGTAGATCGTTGTCTCGATGGAAAAATTAAAAAAAAAATTAAAAAAAATGTTTATTCCATATTTTCCACTTCTTTTTTCGCGTAGAATCACCTCCTTTCCGCTTGTACCACCAGTTACCAACCACCCTGTATATAAATAGGATTTTTCTACCTGTTGTGTCTAACTCACCATCAATTATTTTATCTTAAACTTTATTGGAATTGGTAAAGTTTTCTTCCGCTGTATTTATTCCAATGAATATTTGCAGATATCTATATGTAATGAATTTTTTTTTTTATTTAGTTATTTACATTCACAATTTGTCCGATTTGGACATTTGGTAGAATTATATGTAATGAATGAATGAATATTTTGCTAGATTTATTATATACAGAAGATACAGAATTAATGTAAGTTTTTATGTATATCATATGGTAAATAAATGACTTTCTGTAAACTACATATATATATTCTTTTTCTATTAATATTTGATGTAAATAGCATTAGTATGGTTACTAGCGACATCATCGGGAGGGTGATGCGGAGTAGTTTTTACACTAGGAATTCCGATTCTGTTGCCTACTTGACAGGAGTTGATAGATCTGTTGACTGTCAAGGTATATACAGATGCAAACTTTGGAGATTCAGCTAAAATAACTGCTTTTTTACTTCATTGTGTGTTACTTATTATTACCCATGCGTAAGTTGGTACTGGGTTAGACTTTTCAAGAATCTCTGTATTTTCGGTGTTGTATTCTGGCCTTTCCTTGAATTTGGGAGCCACATGTTGTGTCGTGTCAAGCCGTTACGTAGTCAAGGTCGTTTTTACAACTATTGCTTAAGAACAGACGCCTTTGACTTGGATATATGTGGTACAACTCCTGGTCGAGATAAAAACCAGAGGCACTTACAACAACGTCAGCCTTTTAACGCCTTCTATAATATTTTTTCCCACTCTAGGGAATTCCACAAACTCTTTCTTCCTCTCCCTTTATATATATATATATGTCGGGTTAACTTTAGGTTTATGGGCGTGTAACGAATCTTCATTCGGACTAGCCATCGTTGTTGCACAATAGAGATTATATTTACTGATATAAATATTGATTTTTACAAAGTTTGACAAATAACCATGGTGGTTAAACACTCGAGAGTTAGTGGCAATGTTCTTAGGTTCAATAACAAATCCACGGTCAACAGGGTAACTCTTTGTTAAACATAGAATATATTTTGAAGCACAAAGCAACGTTTGCTGTGACGCTCGGTATAATAATGCACGTAAAGACGATGTACAAATTCTCCAAGCTGATCGCAAGAATAAAAGATTGATGGAAATTTTCCTTTCCTTACGATCGCGTTTGTTCGTTGCATATTGGCCGGGGATACCAATAAAATTCCAGCCGCCGTTGCTAGGCAGACCCGCGTAGAGCTGACATTGCTCCTGCCCGGGGTTTGATTGTTAATACAACGTGTGTCCCACAATATTGACACTTCTCTGTTAGGTAAAAACGTTCATCCCGTGACCGTGGCTACGTTCGGCGACCAGTTGCGTCACCTCGAGCCCAAGCCCACCGTCACAAATCTCATATCATAACAACTATCGAATCATAACAACTATTTCAAAATTTTATCATTTAAGTAGAGCTATAATAAATAGTCTAGACTAAAGTATTGTGGACCTTCCCAAAAATTCCAAAAGAAAGGCCCCGATGTCCCCTCATCTCCGACATATATATCTTGGATCCAACATTGTTTATTTTTTAATTTGTGCTTTACAATTTGTCCAGCGGGACATTTGGTAAATTTTTCTAACCTTATTGCTAAATAGCATGTGGATGGCTACCTCCAGCGGGTTACCATTTTCGAATTTGCCTATTTTATTTCTTTAGCAAGGTCAGTGGGATGTTTACTTTTTAATCTTTTTTTTTATACGGGTTTTGCTCATTTCAGCAGCCAGCTGGCTTGGATGTGTTGCCATGTTTTTTTTTTTTTTTTGTATCTTTTTACGTATCTGCCGATTTCTTCTTTGACCATTGGTATTTGTAGGTCTTTGCGTATATCCTCGTTTCTGACATACTATGGAGCGTTGACTATTGTTCTGAGTATTTTCGATTGTAGTGACTTTAGTTAGATTCAACATTGGTGACGTTAGTTCCAAAACTTCTGTGCTCAGAAATATGTGTCTACCATCTTCGCTCCTGGCTTGGATTTATTTACTGCAGCAGTGGATCATACCCTGCCTCCGCAGGTGGCATGACCGCGCTGCTACTAACCCTGACGTTAAGATTTACTAAAAAGTATTAAAAATCACTCGTGTATGTGAGTAGTTAGTAGCACAGTATCGCTCTATATCGTACGGCACTTACGATTAGCAATGTAAATATGTCTGGACAGCTCAGCAGCTCGATGTGAATTGTCTTATATTTATTTCAATAACAATTGAAGGTCTATTTCAATGGATAGTTATGTAATTCACTGAAATGTCAGTGAGACCCAATAAAAATTATGTTGCTAGTATTTGCGTTTGATAGCAAATAATAATCGAGTAAACAAGTAATTAATGTTTTCCAGACATGTTCCAGACTATTTAATAATAAACGAACATTTTGCAAAGAAACAAAACGATTACAAAAGCTTTATTTATTGCCATAATGATATTTGTACATTGTTTATTCAACAATCTTTATTTCAAAGTTGGTACTGTATTTAAATGGACAGCGTACAGGAATTTTAGAAGTAATTAATGTAAAAATAATTTGTGTGTGACATGTATTAAATCCGTTGAATATTTTCTAATTCAAAATATAATTTTAATCAACTGTTTAGATTACAATATTAGTAATATTAAACTTCGTCAAGAGGTCTGAAAAATTTCACGTGAAATCTTGCATTCAATTGTCATAAAAATATAAAATTAAGAAATTGAGGCAGAAATTTCATTTATTAAGCGAATACACTAAAAACAAATACTAATTATTTCGTACAACGAAGTAATTGTTAATTATTGTAATACGTATAAGGATGTTATATCTTAACTGAATATGTGATTGTTATAATTGTACAATACATTAAAAATAAAATTATTTGTATTTATATGAATTAAACGAAAGTATTAACTATTTAAAGACTCAATCGTATCTAAAGTAACGCATTATTTCATATCTATTAGAATGTGTGTATTACGCACACTTATGTTATTATTAATTTTATAATATATTCAGCACATAAATTACGAAATTAGCTCGTCTAGTTCGCGACTAAACTTTTGTGGACATATTTCTATGACAAGTTACAAATGATAAAAGACGTCGAATAAATCAGGGCGTCCCCTAAATGATATTCGCGATCTCTCTTCGCCGTTGTAGCTCGCGAACTAACCCAATTCATTCAGTACTAGAAAAATATTCTCGGTGATAGGTTATGTGTAGATTTCAAGGTAAGTCACGAAATATATATTCGGAAATTTTTTAAAAATACTTTTGTTATTGTATTTTCGTATTATAACTTTGTAAGCAAAAATATCGTGCCAAATTTAGTTTCAATACGTTATTATTTGATTTAAAATAATGTTATATGTACTTTTTTTATGTTTTCAAGAATATTTTTTGAGCCAATCGTTCTTTTTTAAGTTATGTCAATTTGCATATTGCATATAATAGCTGATATTTGGTTTTGCCCCATTATTTATGCGGAAATTTATATAAATTATTC
Source organism: Bombus huntii (assembly GCF_024542735.1). NCBI lineage: Eukaryota > Metazoa > Arthropoda > Insecta > Hymenoptera > Apidae > Bombus > Bombus huntii. The sequence goes on from NC_066238.1 coordinate 25,991,043, forward strand.
ATTTGGCGGTGACAAATCTAGGGAGCTGGTTTCCGACACAACGAATTCTAAATTTAAAGAAATAATGTCAGATTTTATTTCAGCAGTCACTTATATCTTAAATAAATTCGATAGTCAGCTGATAGTAGACATTGCAATGATAGTAGTTAAAATAATTCTGTTTCGATCAAAATAAACGAGGCAAGACTATTGCGTTGAAAGATATAATGGATACTCCTGTAATAGAAACCAAAAAAGTATTTAGAAGGAAGAAGCACTTAGAAATTTTAATGCCAACAAAATCCATCCAATAAAAATTATAAAAGAGAAGGAAGAAAAAGAAATATGTAATAAATCAAGCTAAAAAGAGAGAAAATAAACCAATAGGGTAGAAACCAAAGACTAACAGAAAGAAGGTTGTGAAAAATTTGAAGGATATAGAGAAAAACAATGAAAAAAGAGGAATATTTCTGCATATTTTGCAATGAATGAAATATATTTCCCCTCCAAGGGAGGATTGAATAATATGCATCCCATATTTAAAATAGACATATAAAGACTGCACTGGCGCCAGTTCTACAAATATTAGTGATATTTATGATAATAAGTGAACCTCATTTTTAATTACTTCGTATTGTCCGTAATTACCCAAATAACCGACTGCAATTATTCGAAAGGCTTTCGACGATTATGGACAGTAACGTCTCTGTTATCGTGTAAAAGTTCTATGTTTTTATGATAATTTCTATAATTTGTTATTTTACCTTGTTTGTAGAAGATCCAAAGAGAAATATTTAAACACTAAAAAGTGATCATTACCTGTAATTTGGTTTTTATTTAAATTTTATTTTCAATGTTCGTGTTTCTCTCGTCTTCCACTACTAATATTGTAGAGAGGGGAGATCCGTGCCTATGTATGTATATGTGTGTTCAAGATAATCTCAGAAACTATTCAACCAATTTGGATAATTCTTTCACCGTTATAAAATACATTTCCTTCAGATGGATGCAGGTTATATTTTACTACGGTTACTCTTCAACCTGAGGACCTCAAGAAATTGAACAATGAGAATAAATGCGACCTAATTCGAATTAACACAACTTGATTTCCAATCCATGCACGGTTACTACTACAGTACAAATGCTATTGATTTCTATTGCAAATGATTGTGAGTGGTTGTGAATGAGTGATTTTAGCATCGTGAAGCTAAATTCATGTGAGTTCTCCCGTGTTACGATGACGATGTCGCGAGTTCCAGCTACTATTCACACTCAACGTCTTTTTACTATGATAAACAAGCGTGGCAGTTGCTGAGCGAATGGTATTAATCTGATAAGAAAACCTGCTATTGCGCATGTCGACGCACAAAGATAAAAAAATAGTAATGTGGAAAACTCACTTTGCTAGTGACAAGAATAATTTTTAATAATACGTTTATTTGCACATTTTACAATATTGTAATTAATACTATGAATATAAAAAATGTAATTGTGCACCAATAATAGAATTTTGTAATACTTCATATTTTTTTAAATTTAAATTTAATAATAGATCAACAAATTATCGAAAAAAAGTTTTTAGTACAACTTGCATGTTGTAACATTTGAAATATCTAAGAATAGAAATAACAAGTTGATTGTAATACTATAAATCGAACATTGTGGCATAAACACTGGAACATAATTCAAATTATTCTGTTGTTAAAATCAATGGATGTATTGAAAGCAAGTGTCCTTGGTGTATTTTCAGTTGTAAACATTTTTCACTGAACATTAAACAAGCGATATTTCTAGTTAAACTACTATACAAAGCCTGGTCTAGTGTCACGTAGTGTTATAAAAAGGTCAGGATATTCATCATTCATAAAGGCAATAAATGTACAATTTATGTGATTTATTCAGCAGTTTTTCCTTTACTGCAATGCTCAAACAACAGAGATAATTGCACCAGTAATTAAGACGAAAAGGAAGCATACATATATGCTTTAGAATAAAAGATGAAGGAAAGTTGTATGAAGGTCAAGGTTGAAAAAGAAAAAGTATGAACAAGAATCAGTTGATCACAAAGGACACAACCTAACAAACACGAAAATGGTATCCCGCTGGGGGTAGCCATTCACATGATAATCAAACAGCTAAAAAATTCTACCAAATATCCAAATTGGACAAATTGTGAATGTAAAGAATTAAATAATAAAAAAAAAAGAATCAGTTGCATGGAGTCACTTTATTTTACTCTCTATAATAAATTATATTCATTTAACTTTCTTTCCTTCATTGCTTATATACTTATTATTATATTGCCAAAAATAGTCAGAGAGACACTTCTCATGTCATTTTGGTTTTATACCCACCTTTTGTGCTTGTATTCTTTTTTTAATTGTCATAAAGGTTATAAATGTATCTTTATTTAATCTACTAAGCCTTATAGGATCTCGTCGCTTTTGTTCAGTTAATTAGTACAATTGGGCCGTTCATAATATCAATATTATAACTGATTTCAGTAGTGTATTATACTATAACATTACTTATTAAATCATTAATTACGTTATTAATGATACGAATTGATGAACGATCTGAATGAGTTGAATTTATCATTACTTACAATATATAATTTAAAATGATTACTATTCATGATCATTAAAGCTATTACTGTCCATGGTAGTTGTATGTTATATTTAGAATTATGAAATGGAATGTAACTTTTGTCAAATATTAATTATAGAAATTCAGAGAAGTCTTATTTCACAAATTTTCTATACCTACATATGAGCGATTTTCAGTGTTAAAATATTCGTATTGCACATTTATACTTGTCATTATAATAACAGATGTTTGTAATTTTTAAATAATTTGATGAAATGTAAAGTTGTTCGCTGTTAGATAATAAGTATTAGTCCCAAGTTAAAGTTGTTATTATACAAACTGCTCGTAGTATACTGTACCAGAATTTTTCTCGAAAAATGGCAAGCATTCGATAAAAGTGAAAAAGGGGAAATTTTCAATGTTTTTTATGGGGAACATGACAGCGTACGCAAATTTTTTATTTTTACAATGTTTCTTGAGATATGAAGACGACATTCATGTTTTCTAAATAGAATACTTCTTGTATGTTATGAAAGCAGCTGTCCAGACGAATTTAAACATGTACATTATGACCACCAAAGTCAGACGAGGTCAGATATGAAATAAAAAAATTGAATATTTTATAATATCGCACTTAATAGTAAGTTACATTGCTAAAGTTGCGTATCGTATTCAATTATGCTAAAATAGCTACGAGTTAAAGGCATAACATGGAACATAAACAGTTATCATTTTCTATAAACCTCTTGAGGTTTCAAATGTTCAACAAAGAAATAAATAAATAATTATATTTGAAGTATTTTATTTAAATATTTAAATCTATATCATTTCAATTATGTAAAATATTGATGTGAAATAACAATTTAATATAGCAAATATATTATATTTATTAAACTATTACAAAACTAATAATGAAGGAAATATCTTTATGTTTTATTGTAAATAAACAATTATTTTATACTTTCAGTGCGTTGTATATAAGAATTCAATATAATATTAGCAATTATGAAAATTTAATTATAGGTATAAAAAGCAAATGAATTACAATTATAGTTGCGTATGTATAGCGAATCACAAAATTATTCGCACAATTTTTATTTAATCGAAGAATGAATTATGTAAAGAAAACAAATGAATAATAAAACCATTCCGTTAGTATCAATTCCATCGAATATAGAGGAAGTTCGCAATAAGCCAATAGCTTGAACTATGGATTTCTGTTCCTGGATGGTACATAACCATCCCAATATGCATACACGCAGCCGGTTCGTGTACCGTGCGTGACACAGCAAAATGAGATCGGCTAGTAATTGTTGACAGTGACTTCGGAACCTATTTACATTTATGGCTACTCTATACCCCGTTATTCTAACGTTATAGAGGTTCATAGACAGACGAGTGTTGCCTTCGAATAATAGGAAACAAACAAGTTCACTGATGTTTCGTGATGTCAGTTTCCACCGTCTATTTCGTACAATTACCCTCTCTTTACTCTTTATATTTTTTCATTGTCTATGTTTTCTTGCATTTTCCTTTTTTTCTACATAGAGGGGATAAGTTTTTGAACTATGATTTCTTGAATGGGCTCAGTGAAAATGTTAGGTCATAACGGATGAAATCTCTGTTCGGACGGTTCAGACATTTTGTATCAAGATATATAATATCTCTTTACAATTGTATAATGAATACGAACGAAATTCCATTTATTTTTTTTTTTTTTATGAGTTTTTGTAACCAAAACCACATAATAATTAATAGAACGTTAATATGTTTTAACTTCGTACTATTCACCGTTAAGCTTCTACATTTTTCCTCTAGTGATATTATGCATGTGAATTGTATTATACGTAATTTTGATGCTATTATTATCGTTACAACTGCATACATGAATTTATTGATATATAATATGCGTACAGTAGCATATAAATCAAAGCAAATACGTTGTACAATTCTATGTAAAATATGAAACATAATGCACAATTCATATTTTAGAAAGCAATAAAAATATTTTATTAAACAAGATACACCCAAACACATATTTAGCTCTCATTTATTATATATTACACAATTAACAACAAGAGATTTCAATAGAATATTCAGAATAAATTTAGTTCTGCAAAATTAATGAATTAATTGATGTTTTATAAATAATTAAAAGCTCATTTATCTATAAAAAGTAGATACGTACAAATATACCCAAGATAAATTTACAATATTCAATGTACTTCCTAAAAATTTTGATAGTAATAAATTCATTAACTGGAAACAAAGTAATTCAACATAATATTTTGTATAATCTTAATATTGAAAATATTAATTGATTTATGGACCGTTTACAGATAACTACAAACTCAATAAATATTATAAAATTTATTTGGAAATTAATATAAAATTAATTCCAATTGCAATATAATTTTAATATTGAAAACTAATCGTATAACTTAATCGAATAACCTATTTTTTATAAAGAATTGCTAACTGAATCAACATTTAAAAATAAGAAAATATATTAAAATGAAGTTTTATTATACCATGTTGTATGTACTTTGTGTTTTTCTTTACTTCGAGCTCGCACGATTACTTGGCATAGAAACTCTTTTTGTTTAAAGCTAATTACTGTTAGGGAGCTAATTTCAGAAGTCGTGCGGTGTCTCATCGTAAATTTATTTAAAATTTTCTACGTCGTTATTTAAGACATTTAAGGCTGAAAGAATACAGCGTCTCTGGCGTTGTTATTAACGGAGCTCGTTAGAACCGCGTTGAAATTAGTTCGATAATTTTTGTTGAAAATGTCTCAAAATTGATGTGGGTTTCATATCTTTTCGCAAGTACAAAATTGTGTTTCTACGTTGAAAGAGGTCATATTAGTTAAATGTTCTTTTGATAAAAGAAACTCGCGAAATTCGTATTTACGTCAAAGTAGTTTCTAATACATTCGCTACGTGTATAATTAGCGTATATCAATTTAGGTATGAAACATAAATTAAAAATCATGAATTTTTTAATAAGTTTCTATAATAAGTCATGTAAGATATATAATGAATTTTATATATTTTTTCACGTAAACTTATTCCATAAGTACTATCTGCGTAATTTGTAATCATTTTGATTTTCTATCCAGTAAATGCTTCAATGTTTGTGTCAATAGTTATTCGATTAGCTTCGGTTTAATCGAAATCTAAGGGATGCAGTTTCTTAAAATATTAGCAGACCGTTTTCGAGTGATACTTCGCTGATCATGAACAAAAGATTACGCCCTCCTACAAAAAAATAAGGTGTGTCGTTCCATTCACTAACTTACCAACGGCTAATTACTTTAACTGCTAATTATTTTAATGCACGATATGGCTTCCTGCTCTCGACAACTCGGTGCAGTAAATTAGAATGCAACTGACTCGTTCCTACACTCATTCTATTACGAATGTTCAAATAAAGTACTGAGGCCATGCGAAAAACAACTACATCGTGAAATATTATATAATATAATTAAATAATATAATTAAATAATAATATATACTTAAATATATTTAACTAATATAATTATAATTATTAGTGTCTGTTATGGTCGTGGATGTTAGATAAGATAAATGTTCATGTAATCCACTACTTGACATCATTTGCAGAGTTATTGCCATTTTATAGATTTAGATTCACTTATTTTGCTTTATAAGCGTAAAAGCCATTATTTTCACACATGGAAGTGATGATCAATGCCTTATTATCAGTAGCGTGCTAGTTAATCTTTGATAATTCAAATTAATACAGTATACGACCTTAAAAAAGTTAAATAAAATTTCGAATCAAAAATTATTTCATTTTAGCTAACTGAGTAAAGTTTATAGTAAAGATGCAGAAACTGCATTATTTTAGAAATGATTTATAGAGATAGAAATCATAAGTAGAGATTTAGTAGAAAGACTTAAATAACTTAATGTAAATATTAAAATATTAAAATATTATATAAATATTGAATTATATAATTCATTATATATATTTATATAATTTTCATTGTTATTGTTTTTTATTCTCTACTATTATAATTTTTACTGTATTGAAAGAGAATTATAACGTACATTGAATAATGTATATTGAACATATGTATATCTGTATTTTGGATAATCGGTCCTATATATATAAAATATATCTATATTTCATGAATTAATAATTAATGATATGTAAAATGTACATAGATAAAAATTTTTATGAAAGACAAAGTATAATATTGAAATATATTTGACGTATATCAATTAATTCATAATGAATTATACCGAATTATCGATGATTGGTTTAAAATATAGTACGTTACCAATATACGAGCATATACACGACTATGTCCACGAAATACAAGAGTGTAACACGTTGCGTTTCTGTAAATAATCGAATATAGCGAAAATCCTATACTATACTATACTATTGATACTATACTATACTATTGATAATAACGTAAGCTGCAATCAAGTGCGTGGTTCCTGACGAATAATCGCAGATTCCAATACCCTTGCGCTCCGTCATACTTATCAATTAGCCCACACCAAGAAGGAATTTCCTAGAGGCGGCAGTTGCTCGAACGTGCCGATCACGACGAAAGGTCAAGGTCATAAAACCTTTAGCTTTGTCCATACGGTCCGCTGGTTGCTACGGAGATGCCTTGTCAAATTCGTATAAGTAAGCATACAAATTAACCAAAAGGTAATCGACTTTGAGGAATCTTCTCTCCATAACTTAAAACTTAACTCTTAAAGTATTTTTTACTCTGGCCAATCGCTTCCTTATGTGGTCAGCTATCCAAATAAAAAACACTAGAGCTCTTTGCTTCGATGCGAATAAAATCACACACGTTCCACACTCGCCAGTTAAAACTCGCGTAATCTCATCTTGTACTACTCGTATATACTTGTAAATAAACTCCCCACCAGTAAAAAAAAAACCTCTTTACAAGAGCAATATTACTTTGTACTACCGACGACTTTCAACAATGGATAAGAATTTTCTTCTATAGCGGTACTGAAGTTGGTCAAAGTTGCATGTGATCAATAAACTTTTTGAAGTCATTCAAAAATGACTTTTATTACTTTTATGAATTTTTCATGATTTTAGCAATCTACTTTTTGTTTTGAACAAATTATATTTTTTTCTGAATGCGAACTTATACTAAATGTATTGAATATTATAATAAACTAATAATATAGAAATATACTTAACTCTAAGCAGGTACATAGATAAAAGAAGATGCATTAACAAGATTATACAACTGATTTACGATATTCAAATTCAACAAGAATTTATTGCCTATGTGTCCATCACTTTCACACGGTCTAAAAATCCAATGGTAATGCCCTCGTGAAATACTAATATATTATCTGCAATTCCCAATTAATTTTCATTTGGTGGATAATCACGCCAATAATGACGATACCGGCTGAACAATTCGTAAATAAATTCATTCATCACGTAATAAACTACTCAGTTATAAACATAAATCTTTACTAATAGCAATGAGCGACGTTCAAACGTACTTGATCTCAGATAAGGTTATACAGTGACCATGAACTTATTCGGATACTAGTTCCTTGTCTAATTCATTCTAATTGATCAAGCTCTATGAAGTCGTTTAAATACAGTCTAACTCTTATAACTCCCTATAAAACTACATTAGATTATATTGGAGATTATGAATATATATCCATACTAATAAATATTAAGACACTTGTGGAAAATGATATGAAATCTTATTTGAAATTGTAGATTAAATAATGTAAAATGTTACATAATATTTCACCAATTGTGTATAATGTTAACATATTAGTACATTACAGTATGTTGTAGACATACATATTAGCCAACCACCCACCAGAATACAGGCGGCTAAAAAAAACAAAGTCCACGAATCTTTTTTTTTAACACTCTGTTCAACCTTATCATTCCCCTCCCTTACCCCGCTTGCACAAAAGTCCACAGATTCAATATAAAATAATTAATTGATTACAATAGGTCTATTCCTGAAGGACTATTAATAGGTAGTACCTTCTCGCACGTTATCCTGACGTATCAAATTTACTAAATGATCTATAGGTTAGTTGTAAATTAAAAATTATCTAATAAAAAAATCGTTGTATAATAAAAGTAAGAAAATCGTTATTAAAGTTTCTATATAATATAAAATTATGGAAATATTTTCTATTTTTGTCGCGTTTCTCGATCATTGTGTTAGCTGATTTTTGCATTTACATTAATTTATATTTATTTATACTATTAATTTTCGTATTTCATATCATAGTATAGTAGGCCAAGAAAATATTGAACACTTATAGAAACTTTTTACAAACATGTATTGATGAAACATTCAAAAATTTTGTTAGCATTATTCTAATGACAATCGATTATGATTACATCATTAAAGTTTGAAACGAACCTGAAAATGTATATAGAAGCTACAAGATATTTAAAACAAGTAGGTATTATTTTGCAAAGGTTATGAAAGTATTTAAATAGTCAATTATTCATTAAAATAATAAGCCGCAATATTCAGTAGGATCACTTTTGACACTTATCATATGCTTAAGATGGTTGTCCATGCCGTAATGTTTATAGTAAATATATTGCAATTATATACAACTATGATGATCATAAAGAACAAAATTATTGCAATTTGATTTATTTGCAACGTTGTAATTAAAATATATTTTGTACAAAATAAGTAAATGTCTGAATACTTCTGAGCGGTGATGTAAATTGACCAATTCCACTAATCACTGGACTGTGAGAAGAGTGAAGGTAAGAACGCCTTTCTCAAACAGTCGTTGAAGTTTTGATGAACAACGCCAGATCCTCGAGGAGCTCGTTCTATCATGAAGATAGAAAGCGTTGTCAGTGATTTCATAAAATTACAATGACGCTTAATTCGAGAAGTTCCGAGGAAACAAAGCAAATCTACAGCGGATTACCGGTCGTCGACAGGTCACAATGAATAGTGAACACCACTAGTAACAAATAATTAATCACTCGAATTTGTATTTAGATGCAGGGAGGCAAAATAAAATTTGCGGGAAATTGTCGAGCCAACCGCTTTTTATTTAAGGTCGACCCCCAATGAGCATGACGGACGTGGTGTAATTGCAAATACATAGAAGCAGTTATTCTTTTTCGTTACTATTGTTTGTCTCTACTTTGAATTTGGCGAACACACACAAAAAAAGAAAAAAGAAAAAAAAAGAAATCGATGATATTATTAATGATGATCGCCCTAAATAGAATTTTCTAAAAATGTTTCCCGTGAATAAAGTCAATTACTTTAGCTAGGATCTTTTTTTTATCGTCCGCACTAGATGTCATTTTTTGACATCAAAATTGATGTCAACTTTTGAAATTGACATTTAACGTATATCGAGTAATTGAAAAATACTATAATACACTCGATTTGAACTTTTATGTAACGTCTGGAAAATTTGTCCGATATCGAATATCTTTTGCAAATATTCCTTGATTCATTGGTTATAAATATATGCACTAATTATAACACAATCCAGATGGAACCGCAGTGTCTCAGTTGGCAGGGACTCGAATTCGTGACCAAAGGATCCATAGTTCAAATCCTTATTCCCGGTTGATTTTTGCCACTTGACTTCTGCCACTTGATTCGTTCATAGTTGTACTGCGCTTGATCCAGCGAGATTCTGATGGTTCAGAATCCACCTCAAACTGCACGTCTCTTATATTTAACCATTCACAAAAATTCATTGTTATTTATTCTAAGTACTAAAACACTAGAGTACTAGAGATTGTTTCTAGCCACCAATAAACCCACTAGTCGATGCGACGTTAAATAAAAAAAATTAAATATAATATAATTGATATCATCTCTGCTATCTTAATTTTATAAAATACTGTGAAAAATTCAATTTAAATTCATCTTTTACAGATCTTTCACATACCTAATAGTTTCGTATAATCAATTACTTGATTATTAACTGTAGTTTTAGAAATTACATTACAACAGGAAAATAAAATGCGTTAATACTACACTGTCGTATTAGCTGTTCGGATGGAAATTCCGATTTACGAATTTCCATACGACGTTCCTGGAATTCCCATTAGAAGGAACGTCGCGCGAATCGAACGCCTTATCTACCATTATCATGAGAAATACCTCTCGAATCTAGATCTGCTGTCTACTCGTGTCTCGAATATCCTGCCGGTCGTTTTCTTTTACTTTCATTCACACGCACGAACGAGGCTGACGAATCACATTTACGAACGCCTGTGACGTTCATGCAATTTTCCCATATATGTCTATAAGTTAAAACGTGAATTATGTGTTTCCTCTACTAAGATAGTTTCCCTACTATGATTTTAAATTTCTTAGAATAAATTGATTTCTATTTCCCAAAAACAGTAAATATCCTGATAAATATGATGAAGAATTATTGTGTTAGGAGAAATGAGAAATTTTTTGTTTCTTAATTATTTTAAACTTATTAAGGAAATTGTACTTGGATTTTTTTATTAAGTTCACAAGAAAAAATCTCATAAAGAATTATATCGTTTAACGTTAACTCTTATGTAAAATATTGTAAATATTGTAAATTATGTAAAATATTGTATTATGTAAACATTGTAGGTTTACTATTTCTCGATATACATACATGAGGTCTTAAGTGTCAATTGCACAAATTCATATCAAAAAATTACATCTTTTAGAAACACGATACGTGCGACAACGCTTCGATATTTGATACATAAAGTAAAGACCTCTTTTTATTGGAAAATTATGCAAGACTAAAATTAGTTAAGACTATTTAACTATTGGATATGTTTATTTTATTAAGTATAATAGTATAGTAATGTCAGTTATCTTTAACTGAAAATTATTACAAATTAAATTAGTTCTATTAATATTGCAATACATAAATAAAGTCGGACCATTTGATTTTGTGGTTTCTTTGAATTTGAAGCATTACTACTAACAGAATGGTAATGTACTTAGCGAACAAATGAGAAATTTTTATTACAACACCGACCAAAGTTAGTTCTGGCTTTTTTAGTATTTTGATTTGAATAAACAAATGAATATAATGATTCTGTATAACATATTTCGGAATCATATTGCTTATTCCATTGTTTTCGCTGTTCTGTTCTGTTATGACACGTGTACGTTGACATCCCGAGTGTTAAAAATTACTTTCTAGAGCTGATATTTTGTTTCTCAAGTAAATAAATGATTTTTTTTCTGCTATATATACTATATATAATATACTATATTATATATTATCTATTAAGTGTAGTGACCAGCCCTAGCTTTGTGATTTTCTTTGTATATTATGTACGTAACAATTTAAAATATTCAACTGTCAACAATAACGATCAATCCGCTGTCGATCAGTACAGACGACATCTTTTTTATCTGTAAATTCAATCTGTTGGCAACTACAATTAAATTAAAATATTTTTATTTAATCTTCCGTCTACCTTCCCGGTAGAAAAACGACTGAAATTTCAAAGTAGAAAAAAGCAAGAGACAGAGAATGACATGAATGCAACTTCGAAGCTACTCCTCGAAAACAAAATAATCCAGAGACAATCCACTGGAGCTTTCAATGTTACAAAAATGTCGAATGTGAAAACTGGACACGAGATATCAATTATTTTACTTGTGGTATATGTAAAAATAAAATTTAAATAGAAATGTGTATCCAGTATCTAAATGTGTTTTTTAATATTATTAATCATTTAGACTGAAAAACTTACTAATTAAATAATTGGTCAATACCGGACGACAATTTTTGGCTTCCTATAAATTACAACGTTTCTGGTCTTGCAAATGATCGATTCTTGTTATTGAATTTCACAAAATGAACTTCTCTTCTTTTATTAAGTTCCATTTGTACTATAAACCGACTTTTTAAATTTTGATTTTTAGTTATTCTTGTCTAAGATATAACAAAAATACTTAGAGCGGTCAGTACTGCATGGATCTCCCCTATAAATATTGTTTCATTATTATGGTGAGAACCTATGCTGAAAACTTTACTGGTTATTTTAACCATAATCTTACAAAAGAATTTATTTATTTCTTTTTCAACAAGACATTTTAAAAAATTTGTATCTAAGTAATAAATTTTGTCATTTCATGAAATAGATAATTCTAATGCGCAAAAAATACCAAGATCACATTATGCTCTGTTAAAAATATATGAGGAGGTAATAACGATAGCATAAACGTTATTTGTATTGACAGAGACAATTCTAAGTTATGGGAATTGACATCAAGTATACTATAAAATTCGGTAAAAGTGAATCGTAGGGCTTCTGCATCGTAGGACTTTACAAATAACACAAAATAGGAAAGTGATGAAAAAAAAGGAAAGATTTTTCTTCTCATTTCTCATACAAGAAGAAAGAATCTATTTTTACATGCATACCGTATGGGATGTGTATTTATAATATCTGTTTCTTTTTTTTAATTGTAGGAGATAATTTTTTTTTAATTATTTATTAAAATTACAATCAATTCTCGCGTTGAGAATTTTCAGTAATTTTTCTGGCGTGGCGCAGTGAAATGGCCGATTATTTATAATAGGTTAATACTTATTATAGATAAGTATAATTTATAAGTAAGTATTATAAATAAGTGAATATTACTTAATTTAGATAACTAATTGAATCTAGCGTTTAGGTCTAGCGGATAGTGCCTCTTCAGCCTGCGAATCTGGTCCGTCGTATCAAGTAGTCCAGTGATTAGGGGGTTTCGGTGTTTGTTGACTCTTTCGCTATATCTGTCGCTATATTTTGCTATTTCCTCTTTGACTGTGGGTATCTTGAGGTCGCGATGTATTGTTTCGTTGGTAACATACCAAGGTGCATCTATTAAGGATCTTAGCGTTTTCGATGTAGGAGATAATTAAGAAATGTTTTGTCACATTTGTAAACATTAAAAATTAGGAATTAAAATTAGTAAAATTTTTCGAAGAAAGTATACAGCGATATTGTTTTTAAAATCAAGAGCTAAAATGTATAATATACTACAACTATCTTTATTTCATTGATGAAAATGAAATTCCTGACAAGATTTCTTGCGACCCTAGAGGTATTCATAAATATTAATATGCATATCGAAAGAAAGGATAGCTGATGGGATCCGCTGTCTAAGAAAAAGAATATTGTATCTGTTACAAGATATGAAAATACTACCGACTGAAAGAAAATAGGTAACTGTGATTAACGATATGATAATTAGAATTAGATAATCGATAATTAGAAATTAAAGTTTAACAAGTTCAGTAAGTTCGTTACTGTCTTAAGCGTTAAGAACTGTTAGTGGTTTATTATTTATTACAGTAACATACAATTACATATACCTGGCTATTTTTCTTTATAAATATGAAAATGGCCAAACTTCCATGAAATGCAAAGGATATCTCATTTTTACAAAATTAAAATCAACAAAATTATACAATTTTAGAAAATGTGTTAAAGTTTAAATGATTTCCCCTTGACTAAACATTTTTTTGAAAATCACAGCAATCTACTACAATTATTATATAAAAATAAATTGATTCAGACAATTTCTTCTTTGATTAAAAATATTCGTTTTAAAAAATATCGTACTTATTCATACGTTTATTACGAAATTTATTCATATTATTATATTTATTCATATTATTATTTATTATATTCATTATCAATAACGCAATACAATAGTTATAAAAAATGTATTGATTCAGATAATCTTTTCTTTAATTAAAAATTTTCATCCTAATTTGCATCATCTATTTCAAAACGATATTTATTATACTTGCTCGCTTCCCTAAAACTTATAATTATGTTTGAATTAATTTTATATCATGCATTTACAATCGGTATTCTTCCCAATATTCCTACAACATTCTATAGACAATTTCAATCTGATTTCCCTTTTTGCTTCCATTGCAGAACAAAAATCAAATTCAATTGAAATTCTCTTTACTGAATTTCTACTAAAACTTGTTACCGCTACAATAAACCTCCAAATGTTCACATAAATCTTTTTCGATATCTGTATATATCTTTTTCTATATCGATTCTCTTTTGACGATTTGCAATAAATTCCAGCATGACAATTCGCAAACTGTCGTTCAAAAAACGATCGTGTGACCCCATAAATAGCAATGCGGTCATTCGAGCAAGCCGTGCTAAAGGAGCACGTAGAGTAAGAACAGTCTCGTGACGATTGTTTCGAAGCTAAACGGAACTTCTACCACCATTGCAAAGATCTTTGCAAGTGCAGCGTGCTTTTCGTCCTCGTAAACATTGCGGCAAGGAGCTTTCGACCGAGGTAATAAAACGATTTCGCTGCTTTTGACTGCAAAACTCCGGGAGCAGTTCAACTCCGTTGAGTCGTAAAACGTGCCCCATCACTGTAACGAGATTTTCTCTCTGCCTCTTCTCTCCTTCGAATGAGTCGTCATCTTCCACAGAAAGATCGCAGAAAGTCCATCGAATATTAAACGATCGTCGCGCAATTTCCGTTACACTTCGTCACCAGTATTTCTTGTTATCTGCTCGGAAGAAATTCACAGCGTGCGATCGAATTTTTCTAAATCTGGTTTCGCTTACTGTTACTTGTGGGAGGGATGCTTGGGTCGGAAAGAGGCTGGTTCGACATGTTTGAGATGTATAAGCTTTGTGGAATTAAGGAGGAAGTCTGTTATATGTGAATCCTTTGATGGATTCTCTGATTTTAGTTTTTGAGAAAATCGAATTTGAAAATTTGTCAACATGGCTAATTATATTTCAACATGGCAAATTCCAGATTGGATAGAACTAAATAATTGATAAGAGATGACTCTACATATAGAAACAAACTTTTACTCATAATAGTCTTTAAGAGTTAAAATATTATATACCTTACTAAAGTAATTTTAAAATAATAATTTGATATATTTTTTTGAACAATTACTTAATTCTAATATTTTATATTTATGCATAATGGTTATCATGCGGAACTCATATGTCTATTTTCTTTATTCCTTTTGTGTATGCCAAATCACAAATATCATCGAATCTATCTTAAAATTTTATTTCCGGTCATTTTTTTCAACTTTCCTCTTGGTTTATTTTCCATAAAAAAATTAGTCTTGAATTAAATAAATCAATATTGAATTACAATGTTTAAAATTTGTCAAATACATTTTGTACTAAATTAATTACATTGATATGCTAAATCTGTACAGGGTAATAAAAAGAGAGTCTGATACTTAAAGGACTTGTAGCACTCACCGAGGAAAGCAAAAAATGTCTAATCAACATAAATTCTAAAACAATACTTTCGATGTAAAATTAACTTCTACTATCTTTTAAACGAAATTTAAAGCTTACCTACCCATGTGTTCTTATGTATATTTGAATTTTCAAAAAACATTTCACCAATGTAATATTACAATGTGCATAAAAGAACGAACTATATGTATATAACATTGAAATTGAAATTTTCCAAAAATCAATGTTTTCAAAAGTTACATTGTAAACATTAAATAATTTAATACCAGCGTGTTTGGGATTTTACGTCAAGAAACTACTTTCCTAATAGAAATCGAGGAAGATTAAAGAATGTAATGATTGAATATAAATTTTTTTCAGATTAACGTATGAAGTTTTTAAATACCTTAGCAGAACTAACTATTTAAAAAGTCTTGTAACTCTTAAATTTAAATAAATAAAAATTTGAATATCTTAAAACAATAAATGTATAAAGTTTCATAATTCTGAATTCAGGCTTGCTAACACTTTTCTATTCAAACGTTATTTTTTTAGAGCCAAAAAATCCTTGTTTAAATATCTATAAATGTATAAAAATTATATCTATTTCCATAAACGTTTTAAGAATTTATCCAATGTTTTTTAATGTCACGATGAATATGGATTAAGAATTATTTAAGTTATCATCGATCGATTAAGAATTGTTCGAGCAATGTTTGCTGACAATTTATGTTTAAAAAATCACGGTTATGTATCCCAGAAAATAAAAATGACACAATTCAATAATTGAAACCACTCCATCCTATCCTCGGACTACCAGTCGTTCAGTAGATCGACTATTCGCGCAAATTTAATTAACACGCGCGCAGAAGAGGTCAGCGCGGAGACGGACGCGGATTAAGGTCAATTTTAAAGAAATTGCGAATCATCTCTCGGATTCAACGTCGCATCATCCCGTCACCTTAAGCAGCATCGTTTACCTACTCGCCAGCGATTAATACCCCAGGGGTTATCCGTTTAGTCGGAAATAGGCTTTTCTCAGCCCTCTTACATCTATGTAGTATATACACACAAACCGGCTCGTTCTAATTATTTTGCTCGCTCGCTCGCGACTAACGTGATAACGTCGCCAGACACTCGCACCTCTGACGCCTGCCACGTCCTGATACTAATGCATTAATTTATAATCATCCTATAATTTGCGGCTGCATCGTCCTAGCCACGCGTGACCTCCATTCTAAGCGCGCTACTGATCTCCGTGCATTTCAATTTCCACCTTGAATCGCATAACACTGTCCTCATTGCAGCAATGTTATGTACACTTTCGTTCATAAGTATTATGGCACCCTTTGGTTACATATCTTTTATGTATATATTATGTGTATAATACAAAACATTTTGAAATTTTATTAACATTGTTATGAGACTCGACTATCACGATGATATTCGTCAAGTTTGAAACGAATCGAAAAATGTACATATATAGAAATCACAAAATAGATTTAATGTAAATATATGTACTTGTGTATATGACAAGGAAAGATAGCGTAGTATTTTTCTGTTTTTGTTTCCCTTGTCTTTCATACGATAAGTTTTACGATATTAAAGCTAAAATATCTTTTAAACTAATCACTTTTAGACCGAGTACCTTAATACCCTTTTGTGGGAAACATAAAACACGTTCAGATATGTACAGTAATATGACCTTGAAATGATCTTAGATTCTGACAATTAAAGTTTTACGTGAAATTTATATCTACCGAGATTGCAGAATGAGGGTAATGACTAATTCATTATGAATGTTACATCGACACATTAACAAATTGAAAATGATCAGGATTTTAGGCTCTTAAGGATCATTAGGATTGTGATAGTAAATATATTTATTGATATTGACAGGTTCCCCCTTATCGCTTTCTGGCCAAAACCTGCAATCTCGATAGATATAAATTTCACGTAAAACTTAAATTTTCAAAGTCCAAAATAATTTCAAGGTCATATCATTGTTTATATTTGAACGTATTTTATAATCAATTACTCGATGCAATAAAAAATATATATAATCGTACGCAAAAAAACCAATGACTTTGAGAATTTCGGAAGAAAGTAACCTTAGAAAAAAATATTCTTGCCGAATATTGGTCCTTTGATACCGTTCACATTACGTTTAAGGTATTTTCTGCATCATTACCATTCGAAGAGATATTTAGGTGGCATTATTTAAGTGGTCTACCCTGTATATACGGGTCAGGGTTTTATTATAAACATTACTTAATACACATTTTTATTATATTGTAATGTATGAATCATTTATTTTAAGATTTTATAGTGATCTTAATACTAGTAACTAATAATTAATCTTAAGTTATCTTAAGATTTATAGTATTTTTATATAAGTTTCAAACTAGATAACAGTTCTTAAATAATTTTCTAATTATTCTTGGGGATAACTTCACTTTCTGTACGTGTTTTAATACTTACAAAGGAGAGGGTGTATATGTATATATGTGTATGTACTTTGAAACCGAAATCCTCGGATGTGAGAGAGAGGATGTGAGATTGCATTAGGCGCGGTTTCGTCGCACGTCAACTCTTCCACCTATACTGGTTGCGGGCTTTCGGTCAACGCCTGTTCGCATTATTGCGTTAGGTACTCTGCGGTGTTGTTTTAACGGGCAATGTTTTGTGAAGAAAAGGGAGAGTTTAATTTACTGTCCTCGAAAGGTGTCTCCGGATGGTTGAAGATATAAGAAACAGCACAACACAAGGCATATTTATTTCTGTACGCTGTTTATGCTCCTTTTGTAATGTGGGTATAATTAGCATTTTTCTTATTAAGGCTGACCATTTTGAAATCTGTGATTTGATCAAAATGAAATAATTTTTAACAGTAAGAGTTTCCTCGATTAAACCGACATTTCAAGATTCAGGCTAAATTCAGGGTCAGAATAGTAAGTCGTTAAACTCTTCTTAACATCAACTACAACAATATGAAAATAAAATACGTAGTGTCGTTTAAAAAAGTCAAGGTGATCTTGAGTTCTTATTAAAAACACAAGTTTTTGAAATTTTCTTATATTGGAATTTGTACCTGAAAACCTGTGGTGCAGTACATCCGATATAACTTACGGCAGTATTTGCTTCTTTATATTATATTTTTCATCATCTACTAAACGATAATAAGTTTTTAATTAATACATTATGCAGTTTACTGCTTTTGTATTTCACAAACATTATACAAAAGGAAAAAAATAAAACTGTTTGTAATTTTATGAACTAAAATAAAATCATCACCGAATTTAAATTATAAAAAATTACAGCACCACTATTATCACACACAAGTACTTTTAAATATACTTGCTAATTTTCAATATAATTCAATATTCATAATTAAACTTCTCAATTTATTTGCTTATTTTAAGTTTTAATAACATCTAAAAACGTATTCTTATATTTTTCAATCTAAAGTATAAGGTTCTAAAAAAAAAAAAAAATTCATTGCTTCCCTTCACAACACTCTGATCTCGACAAATATTTCATTCTTATTAAAACTATGTATATTTGTATAATAAAAATTTAATACGTACTAAATTGCTGTCCCAGTGCAGTTTACTTCCCTTACTTTCATTTCTTCAAACAAAGAAAATTTCTTTTGCCTTCCTAGGCGGCTGGCAGCAGTGTAATTTTTTAGTTTCCCGATATAACATTTTGCTCTCCCTATATCGTGTACCATTTACCAGATAACAGAAAATTAATAGAATGCTCCGAATAATGTTTCATGAAGATCCAATCAAATTTCATTAGATACTTTTAAAATCCGTTTATATGTCCCTTCGTGTATTACAATCTCGCTACTTTCACTGCTGATATTTTATCTAAATTTAAGGGTCCATTTTCACGAAAGCCTCACACTATAATGAAATAATGATGCATACATCGTATTTCGAGATAAAATTTAGCTTCATTCGAAATTTTCCATTGCCTATTTCTAGAGTTGATGAACTTGTTTCGTATTATTTAATCATATACTATTTATATATTTCGTTAGATTGATGATTATTGACAATTTTATATTTAATATATTCAATATTTTTACTTCATTATTTTCAAAGTATATATTTTCAGTGTATTTTTATATATAGAATATACATTTTTATATGTACAAGTATAATTAAATTCCGCATATGTTTATGCAAATTTACAGTTTTATGAATATAACTAAAGAAGTACAATCCAAATAGGAAATTTCCCTCTAAATTTCACTCTAAAAGTATTACAATGAGTACTTTGTTTGGATATTTTGTACATTTTTGTATATTTAAGTTTTCTATCAAGACACAGGTGTCCACAATATATTTTTAATATTTGAATATCTTTGACACTTATCTTTACTACAAAACTTAATATATTAATATACGCCTGTCTGTATATTTACGAATAGCTACTTAACGTTTCGGATTGGTTGAGTTCATATTAATGCAAACAGTTGTATGATGCTATATCATATAAAGTGAAATTAAACAACATTATGCTATAATTTTTTATGAAAATAAAAATTCAGATGAATAATTTTGATTAATTTTAATATTTTTATATTTAATGTCTTTATATTTCTCCACTTGTACACTTTTATAAGTAAAATGATAATGATGAAATCTATTTTAATTCATAAGACATTCTTGTGAAAATCTTAAAATATTCATAATCTTATTAAACTAAGTGCTTAGCAAGAAGTAACTCAGACTATCTTAATATTGTAAGATACACTATCACAAATATGTTACTATTAGGTTATACCTTAATATTAATTTCTCTTATACAAAAGATACTGTAAAAAATTTATTCGAGCACTATACGTATAAAAAATTTTGAGATCAAACTAATTTGTCCTAAAAATCATAAAAGTAAATTATAATTCTAACTGATAATGAGCTTTTATACGCGATTGTGATTCTAGATAGCGGGTTTAAATTTGTACACAGTAAAGTTTTTATAAATACGGCTAAAGAATCATAGGGATTTGTTTCATCGACTAAATTCCATTAAATGTTATAATGAATGGTTCACGTTGGATATTTTATATATGTATTTTTTATATTTGATATATATTTTCATATATTGCATATTATGTCCATTCCGTACATTTCTGACGTTTAAAATTCACATAAATACATAAAAATTTGTAGTCTCCATTAAAGTAGTTGATGCTACTGTAAATGATCAATTTGGATAAACTTTGGAACTATCACATTCACTAACAATTTATCTTAATATTTCTGATTAATTCTTTTTTACCACACCGCGGCAGTTTAATGGAGAAATGACGTACGATTGAGTTAATTTTCTTGGCGTTGGTTTGTTTGTCTATTCCATCAGTGAATTCGTAAAAAGGGACGTCGAACAATAAAATCCTTTATTTGCTCGTTACGAAACTCGTCGACAATTACGTTATCAAATGAATGAAACCATTACTCTCCATATGAAGTACCTCCTTACTATATGGTGAATTAGCTTATGCAGATCATCCGTCATTAATAAGTAATCTCTCTTAGTTCGGCTACAAACTAGTCTACCAATTAGCGACGTTGCTACCGTTCACGTTAATTAGGTGACACTTTTTAGCTCGCCCTCGACCGTCGTCAACCTTCAATTAGTTTCAACACTAATCGCCCAGTTAGCAAGTACATCCTGCTTGACTGTAGTGCCAGTCCAAACCAGTAACCTTCGATAGCGTTATTTCTTTTTAATTATTTATTTCATGCAAACGAATTTGATTTTATAGTACTATATTATGTTGTCATTTCTCAAGTAAAACTTCAACTTCACGTACTATCTTTCACTTTCAATTGAAGTCATAGTGTGTGTGTTCTAAATTTTGGGAAAGATTGGTTTGTTTTAAAAATTTTAGTATTTCTAATATTTCAATAAAAGTTCTTCTTCGAGTTATCTTTTATGGAGAAGAAACTAGCATTAAAGTCGTATGTCTATGAACATCACAATATACTTATGTACGTGATCAAATAAAAATCGATTTATTACGAAAGTATAATCGTTACCTCAATCGTTGCTCCTTCACTGCAATAATAATTAAACTTAATTCTGTAAATCTTCTTGTAAGTAGTTATGAGTAATCGAATTAGGTCGTTGTGGAAAACACTGCCTATATATAATCATATTCCACCGATTAGGAAACGATTCGCATTTTCAGAAGGTTCTAACTCGATTATGAATCGGGATATCATGAGCAGATTCACACATACGGTCATCTTATGCTTCGAATTCGGGCTAATGCTTCATACACGTTTCTCTTTTTCTCGTGAAACTTGTAATTATATAAAATACTACAAGTCTTCCTATACAATTCTTTTATTGTTAATAATTACTTATTACTTATTCAAATAGCGTGGGGTATTTGTAAATGTTTAAAGAGTGATCATTTATCTAATAATGATATTTATCTAAAAAATATTTACGTAGTATCTTTTTTGGACATGTTTATGATCTTCAGATTTAACGTTCACTTTTCAAACTTTAGTATTTATATTGTTAAACATCATGTTATCGCAAAATTAAATACTACATATCTTCACTGGAACTTACTTCAACGGACAACATTGAATTTTAACTTTGATTTTAAATTTAAAACTTTAATTTTAATTTCTAGACTACTTCATTACTAGTTTTTCATCCTCAATTAAAAGAATTAAAAGATACTGTTTCTAGTTTAATAATATTGTTCAACATTAATATTTAATTTTGCAATCTTCAATAGGCGATTCTTGTTAACTTTTGTCAGTACTCAATGTTGGTGGATGCCTCGTCTGCCATTGGATATAACGAAACCGCCAAACACGAGCAGCCATTAACTAGCCGTTAACTATTGCCGCCGCCACGTGTTTTGCCAAACCTTTTCGCTTTTTCGCAAAATTGATTTTTTTCGGAAACTGTGAGGTCTAAGAAAAAACGGTTTGCAGATTCATGTATAGCTCACAAAAGTCTACAAGAATCACCTAATGAAGATTGCAAAATTGGGAAAAAATAAAAATTTGTTGAACAGTATAATAATACAGCTACATGTATATCAGATCACTTTTAATTCTATAAAACACGAAACGCAAGAACGTTACTTGAACGAACTTGAATAATGACTTAAAATATAATTTACCTTTGGCAAGAAACTACAACGAATCCTAACACCTGTTACAAAGGCAATACAAAAAACTAACGAATGTGAATCATTATGAGAGGAAATAGTTAACTTCGATAATTTGCGGAAGTAATATGCGATTTCAAACGAACAGTAGTACATCAATTAATATGTCATCTTCTCATATGATCGTACGACGATATCTCTTCGTTCAATTAACGTGTAATTACAGTGGAACGTTGATTATCCAGATACCGATTAGGACGCCGTGTCGCGTTCAGCCGCTGACTCCCGATTATCCAGAAACTCTTGAACGTAGAATATATGTATGTATAAGTTGTTATATACGAATTATCGAACAGACAGCATATCGCCATCAATTTGCCTGTTCAAGCTACTCTCCTATTTTCCACAGTCCAAGTCCACATACATAAATTCTTTTGTGTAAAAATTGTTCAATTAAGATATACTGATTCTTAACCCCTTGGCCTACACGCTATGTTCGGGCACACGTCGTGCCATTCATCTGTTCAGTCGTGTGCCCGAACTGGCGCAAAATATATACTTCTTGTGATTTGTATATTTAGGGACTACAAAAAGAATTGTGAAATAATAAACAACGTTTGAGGACAAATAGTATTTTCAAAACGTCTAGGGCGTAATCATGATCAATTGATCAGTTAAGAAAAACAATCATCATTGCTTTTACCGAATAGAGGATCTATATTCTGTTCCTAATTTTATCGTGTAAAACAGCATATTTATGATTCCATTCGTTTTGTTTCAGAGGGCAGTTATATTAACATGGCCTGTACCTACTTAGTATTTTCAAAAATATAAATTTTACTGAGCCTTTCCTATAAAATTTACATTTTTACGTTGTGTCATTATCAATGCCAAACAGCGATATATGAATCCTATTTTTTATAACCTCTTATGAAATGTCGTATAAAATTTATCATTTCAAAGTGGATAATGAATCACTAGCAATTTGTAAATTACCACGAGTCTGACTCGTGGTTTTCGCTTATGGCACAAATCCCTTACCACGAGTCTCGCTCGTAGTTATAGGCCAAGGGGTTGATAAATTTCATTGTGACAATATGTCTCAAAGTATATACGGAAATTACAAAAATTACAATACATTTTAATCTACAAAGAAAGAGACAAGAAAATAATTTATTTTCAAGTTTTTCACTGTAAAAGATTAAATTTATTTTATTGCGAAAGGGAATTATACGAAGCATAATTAACCATACATAAAAATCTTGTAAAACATAATCAAAATCATTAGAGTATGCGTAAAATATATCTGTAAATAAAAAATTCTGTAAACTTTAAATACAATATTTGGCAAATGAAATTTCGGCTATTACATTGAGAATGGCGACGATTTCACCGATTTCAATGACCTTGAAATATATCGTCAATATTATGTACACCTGTTTCCCATATATATATAGTAGCCGTTCGGCTTTAATTTTCAAATTATGAAGCAATTTATGTTTAATGTTACCCATATATATTATTTAACATTTTATTTTATAAATCTTTTTCCATAAATAAGTTATCAATGGCGATAGATATAATTGTTACACTCTTGAGCAATTTAAGATTAGAATAAAATGCCACATCTCGTATATTAATCGATTCATCGAAAATTGTTTCAGGCTAACATTGCCAAGCGCTTAATGGTGACCTGTTATTACTCTGGCTCAACCTACAAGCTATTGATTTTTCTTATATTTATGCAATATTAAAAATAGTTATCTCTCTCGTGAATGAGTTAAGTTTAGGTTTGAATATATAAAAATGCGGCTGTCTACACCAGAATGAAATGTAATCGTAACTTGAATTTAATTGAAGTTTTTTGCGAATATTTTGCAAAGACCAAGCGACGGTTATATGTATAGAAAGAAGTTGTTCGAATGCTGATATTGATAACATATTTCAGGATTATTGAAATCGGCGAAGTCGCCACTCTTCCTAATAATTATCGACATTTCATAAGAAGTTATAAAAAATAGGATTTATATATCGCTCATAAATCATAAATAAATCATCAATCATAAATTTACATTTTTGGAAATACTAAGTAGGTACAGGCTCTATTAATATAATTGCCCTCTGAAACAAAATGAATGGAATCATAAATATGCTGTTTTACACGATAAAATTAGGAACATAATATAGATCCTCCATTCGGTAAAAGCAAATTTGAAATATTTTGAGTTGTGCCACTATTAATACCAAGCAGCGATATGTATCATTAATCTTTCAAAAATGATTTACTATGGCTAGAAGGAAAATTGTACGAAGTTGAAATATTACTGAGCCAAACTAAGAAAAGATGTGTTTAAATTCTTCTAAAAAAATTAGATAACAGAATATAAATGTATTAAAATAGGATGTAACAAAATTCACATGTACATAAAGTTACAAGGAATTAACAATCTCGATAAAGAATGAAAAGCGATAAACTTCTAGCCACATGATATTTTATATTTTTTTTGTACATTGATTATCAAATACTTTCACACAGAAGCCGAAGCTGATATCGTTTGCGAATATTCAATGCAAGATCAAAATCACCCCGCGTCGAAAAAATGTTTCTGTGTTCGAATGACTCTCGATAGCTCGACTATTTGTCATAAACAGTAACAAAAACGCCGTGTTCGTGATAAAATAAAACGAAAGAAAAACTCGTTCCCCGTTGGTGCCATCTTGTATATTCTGGCAACAGGATTCGTGCGAAACAACATTTCAACATTTCAGTACGTTATCTCTGAAAAGTCAGGCGGAGACGGATTCGATCGATAAGAGCGCATGACAGAACGATATAGTTTATCGTGCCGTTTTTTATTATCAGACCCGTGAGTATTATTATTCCAATGCTCGTTGACTATGAGATTTATATGCGTATCCCGTAGGTCACGAACCAATTCGATCATATATTATGAAAATACACAGGGAGGACTTTGAATTCTTCGCATTCTAGGAAACGTAAAATACTGCCCTGTTCTTTTTTTTCTTTGTTTTTTAAGACAAACCACCTACACAGAAGCATTATAAAGTAGAATATGTTTCTTCTGGTACTTTAATACAGACTTAGTATGAGATGTTTTTGTATAGTTCAATTATGAATGAACAAGGCATACAAATTTAGAAATGTAAAATATGAAATAGTTAAAGTTACTAATCTCACTACATCTTTTAAATCGTTTAGATCCCATTGCGTTTTTTTGTTTTATTATTGTTTATTAAATTTTTTTATTAACAATTTTTATTTTGGAAAAGCTATGAAAAAGTTCTTGTTATGTGCCGTTTTTCATTCTAAATGTACGCTAGAAGTTTCCTTAAGTATTCAAAATGTATTTGGTTATTACATTTAATGAGAGTGAGATTGGAACAAATTAAAATAATATAAAACAAGACTGCGGATTTTTATGTAAATTTATGTTTTTCTGAGCATAATTAAAGAAATATAACTTAAACTGTGATTTGTGTCGCTTACTAAATATTATAACGACCTACGTATTATAATTTGTATATATTATACACATATATTGTATATATTTATAATGTGCATATTACGTACATTCTGTACAACTGAAATTTTTTAATTTTCCATAATTTTCTAATTTTTTAATTGTTTAGTCAGTTATTTAGCGTAAATAGATGTTTTATAAAAATTCAGGATTGTGAAATATGAAATGGGAAAAGTTATTAATAAAGTTAAGAGTAAACTATGGATTTTTATGTAAATGCATATTTTTGTAAACGTAACTAAGGAAATAGAACCTAAATTGAGATTTCTTTCAACTGCTAAATACTATAACGATTACTGTAACCTGTATACATCCTATGAAGCCTACAGGAGAAGAATTTGAAATATATATAAGTTACGTTTTGAAATAAACAATTTTATTTGCACATTTAAACTAAAACAGTAATTTAGAAATAAGCAAGGCACATTAAACTTTTAAAACTTTTCTTTATCCTCCTAAACATTCCAAAAGTATCGATTGTTTTAAAATCAGAAATATGGTTGATTCTTTTGCAAAAGATCGTGTATTTTTCAACTATTCTTAAATTTCCTACTTTCTTAAATTTGACATATTATTCTCCTTTTTAGCTGCTGAATCACGTTAAAATCAGAAAAATCGTAAAAATGGACTTGTTCCATTTTGTTCTGTAATACATTTTTATACATATACATATTTTTGCATATTGCAATTAGTATATAAACATTGGCAATCCAATTATAATATATAAACTATATATATATATATATAACAATAGCCATATATTATTATTTATCTGGAAAAAGAGGAAAATGCAATAATTGTTAAGATGTTTGAACACTGACTAGATTCGGAAAATGATTGGTAATGGGTATCAATTTTTTTAAGATTGCCATAGAACTATATTTTTGTCATCTTTGCAATAAGGAAAAATTAAAATATATTCTGTAGATAATCTAAAGATACACATACTTACTACGGAATTTTAAGATCTGAATTTCAAGAAATGTTAAAATCAGAGAGCTTTATACCTAACGTGACTCCTGAGAGCATATCATATGAAAATAAGGTAATATTTTATCAGATACTCTTGATATTTGTTGCTACCTTACTGTAAAGAGAATTTAATTTTATAGGTCGATAGTTTACTAATGATGATGTATGTAGATGTAGATGATGTATAAAATATGCCTTTTTGATATTTATATGTAGATTCTATATTGTTACGATTAATTTTACATAATATTGAAACATTTCTTAATAAATATTAACTCTTGAAAGCTTTATTCAAAGTTAAACAATTTTTTAGTATAAATATAGGTTATATTTATGAAGATATGTACTGTTTTATATAACAAATTTAATTGAAAATACTTCTTAAATAGCTAATTTCGTAATTTATATAAAATGTTTGGCATAATATTTCGAATTATATGACATTAAAAATTATTACCATATTTTCACCGAGTTAAGTTTTAAAGAAATGTAGAGGTTTATGTGTAGAAGATGGTTGGTTTAATGGACGAGATTGCTCGTTGTTGAAACCATCGAATATATTTAAAATGATAAATTAGTATACAGATAATGTTCACAAAGACGCTCTTACTAACCGATTCGCTAAGACAGTGTATAAGTCGTAAAATAGAATCGCTAATGACTCGTTAATTAGATCGCGGATATTATTTGTACTGCTCAAGGGAGAGTCGGAAAATTCAAATTTGTCTTTGTACGACGGTTGCACGTAGCGGCGACATTGTACATACGGTCGTACGACTTCGCTCGTCGTTTTCGTGTGCGGTTGTGAAAGTTCGACATCTGCGGATTTGTCGTTTCGATGCGGGGTAAAGCGTCGGCCGCTCGTTGTCAAACCCGTCCAGATGTTGCGCGACATCTTCAATATGTGGCGGTGGATACCTGTCGGTATGATGCAGGCGTTCAACACACGGTCGCCACGGTGTCGTAGGCCTCCGTTCTTCTTTGGTATGACATGCAGAGGTGATGCCCATGGACTATTCACTGGCCACATCACTCCTTACTCGGTCATCGCCTCAAATCTCGCCTTTAACTGCTCGCGTCGAGCGGAGGCGAAGCGTCGAAGTTCGTTGAAGACGGAGTAGTTTTCGATATGAAGTACCGCACTGTCGTATTTTGTTGCTACAGAACGAGTGGACGAGTCGCGTCCGAAAATTCGACGAGAAGTCGGTGATACGTCGATTCACTGGCGATTGCTTTGCTCGATACAGCCTCTGTCGTGTCCGTGTGTCGTGTTGTCGATAGGTTGCTGGTCTTGTCGCTGTGGCGTCGATTTCGAGGATCGACCAGTAACCCGTTGTGGCTTAAGAAGTCCACGCCGATGAAAGGCGTGCTAACGTCCGCCACCGTGAAACGCCGTTTCGTGTTCGTCGTGGTGGTAGGTCCCCTTTCTGATTCCAGGTGCCTGGGGAACGGCACTTCTTCGCGCGGCCCTGGAACGTTGCGTGCAAGTAACAGAGACCGGGCTGTTGCGATTCGGGTGTTTCCGGATTCCGGGTGCCTTCCGTGGATGTTGTCGGCCACCTTAATCGGCGTTTCCGTTATCCTCAGCGCAGTTAGTACATGTTGAGTATTCGCTAGGAGGATAGAATTGAGGCGGCGTTCTATCGCCCATTTCTTCGTTCTCGAACTCCTAGTGCAGTCTTGAACCGTTTGAGTCTGCGAATTCTGTATGAAGTTGTTTGTTACTACTCGTCATTATGAATATTCACTTTTCGCACGTCAGTGTCACCAATGTAGAGATTGTTTAGTCATGTTCAACTCACGTCGGGGTTACCAATTTGTAGAGGTTTATGTGTAGAGGGCGGTTGGTCGGTGAGGTTTAACACGTTGACTGCCACGCGTGTTTTCAAAGAAATCTCCGTCAGGCCACGCGTACAGCAGTACTAAGCGTTCTCTGCTAGATGCTCCTATCGATATTTTAGTAATGCGAATCGCTCAAGTGGTGGTCTCAAGAATGATCTTTCGTTTCGTTTGTTCGCAACATTAAAACCACTAGCTGTTGTTGAATATAACGAAGGAAAGTGTGGTATAGGTTATTCCGACCAAATGGTTTCTTATGCCACCACAATTAGAAAAGGAATCAAATGATACAGAAAACTTGACATTCGATTCTTTCTGGAAACTTCTGTTATAAACGCTTTGACGGTTTACAAAATTACAACAAGAAAAAATATAGATATTAGAATATTTAGACAATTATTAGTTGCAAAATTATTAAGATTGTCTGAAAATACAAAATATCCTTGTCTTCGACGGAGTCAGCATAATATCGCCGTTCGGAAAAACGATTCCGGAAGAAGCATTAGACGCGCATGCAAACTATGTTATGCAAATAAAAGACGTCGAATGGACCGAACAAAGGCACGAAAGAATTTGAAGAAAACAACAACTTATTGTCCAAATTGTCCTGACCTACCTCAGCTGTGTATAGAATACTTTAGTTTTACATTCTAAATAATTTTTTTAATAAACCATTTTCGTATTTTTATTTTATAACAATTCAACTATTATTACAATTAATTATTAATTAACAATTTATTATTGTGGAATATTTTTTCAAATACCTACGACGATCCTTCGCACGTAGTCAAATAAGCGACACCCGAATATTTGTTACGTGGCCTCACCAGAAACTTTGCTGATACCCGAATACGGGTGACGTGGCAGTCAACGTGTTAATGGACGAGGTTGCTCGTTGTTGAAACCGTCGAATATATTCAAATGATGAATTAATATACAGATAATGCTCGCAAAGACGCTCGTACTAACCGATTCATTGAGACAGTGTATAAGTCATAAAATAGGATCGCTATTGTCTCGTTAATTAGATCGCTGATAATTCGTTGATAACTGGTTGATAACTGATCGACAACTGACTGTAACTCATTTCCTTGAGATCGCGTCCGCTTATTTATACTGCTCGGGGTAGAGTCGGAAAATTCAAATTCGTCTTTGTTCTACGGTTGCACGTAACGGCGACATTGTTTTGATCGGAGTTTATTTATTCTTACATTACGTGTATCCTAACGATCTTGATACTCCGAGGCAAAACAACATGATTTGAATTGACTATTGAATTGAATTGAATATTGTATATATTCGAAGAATTATACTAAAATAACATATATTTGTATGATATCATTCTAAAATTTCGATTTTTATATAAATTAAGTATTCAATGAGGTCATTATGAAAAATTCTTTTTTCTATTCTCACGTGCAGCCTATTTCCCAATATATTTATTTTCCATTCTTTGTTCAGCTTGCATGTGAAAACTTTTTATATATACATATCTTTTAATTATAGTGAAATTTCGATTATCGAAACATCGATTAAGGGACCACTGATTATTCGAAAAATTAGAAATATGTAGTGCCTTGTAACAAAAATTAGGAAACGAGAATAGAAGCTGAAAGATAGATATTTTCATCCGAAACCTTTTACTCCTGCTTAATATTAGATAATATTTATAAAATATTACGAAATAGATATTTCCTCATATGAAAACAAAGTTATTTGATTGTAAGGAAAAAATTGTTTTTCGAACAGCGTGTATTATAATTAATTCCAATAACTCCTTGGGGCATAGGATTTTAAAACAAAAAAGACTAATTGTACAGAAATTTTATTTAATATAGATAATTTATTTAATATAGATAATAAATCAACACGAAGTCGGTGGGATATATTAAAAGCCGCTGTGCATATATAAATACTAAAAAGGCGAGTTACTTTTTATCTCACTATGTTCCAAAAAGATAACTAACCTTCTACTATATTTTCCAATACTTATACCAACGAACTCTTAGAATTTGAGACTCCCACAAAAGTCAACATTTTTATATCACAAAAGATTTTCAATTGATCACATACCTTCATATTTCAAACGCAAAAGTGTTACGTTTACATAATTTGATTAACTGCAAATCTCACTCAATAAATACAAAGCTAGCTACTTGTTTCAATCATCCAATACAGAATTCAATCATCCAATTGACATTTGCTCAATAATCGCTGATCCCTTTCCATCGTCGCTTACGGACATGCGTATAAATCAGTATTGGAATTAATCACGATCCATAGTCGATTTTTATAACACGACCTTATAACAAGCACGAATTTATCAATTTTCTGCTTTGGGTTTCGATCTGAAAAGATACAGTGAGTAAACAAATTATTATGAACACGAAGGATGAAGATATTACATATTTTGTTCAGTAATATTATGATTTCGATAATAGTGAGATGTACAAAATATATTCTTCTTCATGTATGTAATGTACGTACGTACATATATCAGACTTTGTATACGCTTTCTTTATAACGATGCTTTATTCTTAACTGTTCCCTTTTCACTAGTTTGTAAACTGGAAAAGTGAGTTTAAGCTTTATGAAATTTAATATTATTGTGTGGAGTTAGGATTTAAAAAAAAATGAATATCTGTTGCTTACTACGTAAAATTTTCATATTATCATGAATTTGTATTTTTTATGCCAATAAGATATTTTCTTTTTTAAATGAAGTTAGAACAGTTAATAATCAGAGTGACGATAAGTATTAGGAACCCTGAATAGTGTAATAACATCAATAACGAGTAAACCTAAATAATTATTAGGATCTTTAAGCGTCATTATTCGGTTTGAAATCTGATCATATTCGATAATTTAATAATATTCTTAAAAATTTGCTATAATAACATCATTTTTCTCATCCCATTGGTGCACTCATTGCCATACGTTTTCATGCACGTCGAATATGATTTTACAATTCAATTCTATACTTTATCATATAGAATTGCTGATACATATAACACACATGGTATATTCAGAAGAAGTTTCATTATAGAGTATCACCCTTTGCCTTTCCTCGTTTTGCATACGATAACTTCTACAAAATTAAAGATAAAACGCCATTTAAACTAAACACTTTCCTCCACTTCATCTCAATACTTTTTTACTATTCACAGAAATATTCATCTCTATTAAAAGAATTAATGCAATTCTGAAACAAACTGGACTTGTAAAAAAGATATGACTCTGTAAATGTATTACTCTTGAAATCATTTGTTGCATCGAGCGATCTGTATATTCTTTGAAAATTGTAAAGATTTTAAATACAATTGTCATATGTTATTAAAAATGTAATAATATGTTTTATAATAAAAAGAGGTCTCATTTAGAGTGTATCTTGAATTTTATTTGTAATTAGACTTCAAATAAGTAGTAATTTTGAAGTATTCGTAATAATATGATTGCCCATTATCGTTTATCCTCAATCGTAATATTCCATCTCGTTGCCACGAGGCACGCTAAAAGCAAGATGGAACACAATTGAGGAGAAAGCGACGGGAGAAAAAGGTTTCGGAGATAGCGAATAATAAAGATAGAAAGAAAAGAGAAAAAGCTTCTGGGTGGCTATGATTAAACCGAATCGTCTTTTATGTTTAAAAGTAACTTTAATTTCTTCGACCGCGACAATTTGTACAATTTAAATTTGCGTTCGTAGTTGCTCTGCCATCTTCCTTTTCACTTCTCTCAACTAGTATTTTCAATTATACATAACATTGCGACATGCTGAGGCAACCAATTAGCTTCACAAAGATTTCTTAATCTTTGAAGTTATGGTGATCACCTGTTTTAATTATCTTCGTCCTAAGTGTTGTGGCTGCGCTCTTTTCTTTCTGCATCAATCATCCTAATCTCAATAGTTCGTTTGTGGCCGAAAATGAACTGGTATCGAATAGTGTTATAGTTGTGCTGTATAATATTTGTAACGAGATTGTGTTCCGCTTCAATTTTTGGAGAAAGGGTATCTTCTTTTGTAATATACAATTTCCTCATCGCAAGGAAAATTAGTTGAAATGAAATATATTTGGAAAGTAATTTTGGTTTCAATTGCTGTAGAATCTATGCGATGATTCAGAAGCGCAATGTTTAGTTAACTTACCTACGAATGTAAAAATTTGTAAAGAATAGTTTTAAAAATCTAAAAGTCTTAATTTTCTATATACGTAATTGTATTAACCCATTAAAATAATATTAGTATTTAGGATAATGTTATTAAGATGTTTAATAATATTATCTTAAAAATTTTGATTTTAGGGGCAACTTCCTGTAATTTTCAATAAAAGAAATGAAATGGGATACACCAATAATTGCTTTACATCTAACCAATATCAATGAAGAAATTTCATCTATTACATTAATTCAAAATTCTCTGAACTACTTATGTATAAACATGCATCGACGTGTATATTGCTGTTGCTCTAGGCACTCATTCGCAAGGAACTTCCTTTTCTATATATAATTATACGCTTATATTTCAAGTGGCTCTCTTCCAGCTGATAATCTTGCCGTGTCAGCCGCGTATTTCAATTCCATGTTGCATTTCTCCCAGCAAAAATTAAAACCTCTTAACTTCTGTACCGTTAAGGTGGAAGATAATTACGAGTGGGACACCAAAAGGAAAAGGAAAAATCGAGATGTCGCGCAACTTGGTGTAGCGGTAATCCAAGATATGTAAATTATTTACATTACTTTTATTAAAAATATATATTAATCTATCTTCAAAGAACAAATCCATACGTTGCATAACAAATTGTCATAGTAAACTCATTTATAACTCATAACATCTTGTTTTCCTACTGAATTGTGCGTATTATTTGTGATGAATGAGTATTTTATGTTATTCATTTATAACTTTTTTATTTATTTTAAACTTTCTAGAGAATTTTTGACTTTTTTTATCTAATTATTGATATGATATGGAACATACAAAGAAACAAATTATGTACATAAAATTTGTGGAATGTTCTTAATTACGCTATTAGTTACCTATGTGTCTATTTATAATATTTTGTGTCATATTCACTTTATTTATTGACTTCTATCTTTATTAAACTTTATATCCAGACTTTATTGAAATACTACTATTTAAATTTGTTATTGGTATTACTTGTTATCATTGTGTTACATTATCTTTTACTGTTAAAATGATTATTTCGAATTTAATCGTAATTAAGTCATGAATATTCAGATTTTACAAAATTACGAACGGTTATTTGTTATAATCATTATATCTGTAAAATTGCAAAAACATTTTTATGAAAACTAATAAATAATAAAAAATAAGCAAATATACAAATATGAAATATTAATTATAACGCAGATTATAAAATTACAGCGAATTTTACTTTATCTTTTACTCAATTTTAGTTTAGTAACTTTCTTTATGGAAAATGTATTACAATATCATTATAGAAGACAGGAATATTATAAAATTATGTTTGTTTATGCCTCAATACCTGTCCAATATTTTATCTTTTGCGTCTTATTTTTTGGTTCATTAACTGTTAATGTGAAGGGACTTGGAGCTTTACTGGAATTTGGATGCTTTATTTCCGATTGTGCGTGTTGATAATGTAATCCTAGCCTGCAAGAAGCGACCAATGAAGGAATTATGTTGTCTAAACTTTCTTTTCAAGTTACAAAAATTCTGCCGACAGTGATTAATTGCTCTTGAGTAGACATCCGGAAGAGTGCGTCTAATAAGGTAGCACATTATGAGCTCATGATTGAAAAATTTAAAAAAGATTCCAGTCATGCTTTTATTGAAAGTGATGCGATTAAACATATAATCTATAATAAAACACGTTAAATTTAGCATCATTTGAAATAATTAGAAAAGAGAAATTATATTTTAATTAGATCTGATTTTTAATGATCTTCTTATGATTTTTTAAATATCACTAAAACTCATTTAACAACCATTATATGTTAGTTATTGCAATCATATCTTTATAATACAAGTTTATGATAAAATTCTTCATTTTCATTAAATTTGCAAATTTCTTATAAAGATTAGAATTAAATATTAAAATTTTATATAGATTCGTATATAAAACCTTATCTAGCATAGCTTTAAAGTACACAACAAAATAGAGTGAAGTAAATAATGGAATACTTTTATTCTTGACTACCATGTCTCAAAATAGTAATTATATTATACATATTCGCAATACATTAAATGGACGTGATACAAAATAACGGAAATATGTACCAAATATTTATTCTTTCATTACATAACAGAATCTAAACGATGTTTAAATATTAACTTAAACGATGTCCTCACAAATGGTAATTGATAATCATTATGAAGAGTACAACGCGGCATGCGGCATGTCGAACATAAAAGTTCATATCTCCATAATAGATGGTGTGAAAGATGCAAGTCTATAGTGTTCAAAAATGCTTCACCATTAGTTACAGAAATATATGTTGTAAAATTATAGGTTGCCATTTAAAAATTTTAACATGATTGTCACTGACTCCAAACTATCGCAGGGTCAAATAGACGAGAGTATGGATATGTCCCCCTTGATATAAAATTTTTGTTTGGAACATTTTTTCGTATCATTCATACTTTTCGGGATATATACATATAAATAGACTTTTCTAAATTTATAGATGAAAGTCTTTTAGATAAATTTTTTTTTCAGAATAATATACATTTAAAGTTCGTATAAAATAAGTATTAAATTCGTTTAATTGTTCAAACATTTTTCATCTCTTTGTTTAAGACCACACCATCAATTTAGTCGGTATAAATTTAGACTATATTTCATGGAAGACTCATTTCCGCCCTCCTGTCGAATTTCTCACCGCAGTTCCATTTCATCATCATCTTACACAATTCTGATGAATAATAACACAAAGGAAAATTATCTTCTACACTCGAGGAACTTTGTTTCTAATCAATCTCACGTCGCCGTCAAGATCCCTTTGCTGCTACAAAATACTTTCTGCTCTAAATCTCTTGGTTTTCAGCTTCGCTCATCAAAACAGTACTGCTTGGTTAACTGGCCGTAAGATTTATGGCGAAAAGTTTTTTAAAGCAACACATCTGCTTCCCTAAATTTATTACGCTTAAGTTATAAGCAACGATTATTGGAAGAATGATTGCAAGGTCATAGCAGTGTTGAGCTTTAACAGGGAGGTATATTAAAAAATATGCTTATAAATACATAATTTCATGTAAACAAACAGTTTCCCCGCCATGAGAGAAAAAATAGAAAGGTGTCTCCAACTCTAAGCCATTTTAAAAGTTTGATTGAAATATTATTGCAAGAGTAAACTTCCTATATTTAAGAAACAATCTTTCAAAATGTAAGTCTTGGGCTTAAATCTAGGGTCTAAATTGAAGTCTAATATTTTGAATTAAATGAGGCATTTTTTCATTCCGAAAAAAGTTAGCTTCATTGATTTAACTTAAAGAAAATATATGATTACCTAAAGATACAATTGTAAAAATTGTTATTTTTAAACAAAAAGCGTTAAAAGGGAAATCGGTGATTGTTACAAAAAACAAAAAAGAAAAAACAGAAGAAAAATATTATTACTAGACTGCGGATATTTATACTTTACGTGTTTATGAACACAAATAAAGAAGTAGACTTGGTATAAAGATTTGTTCTATTTATATGTATACAAATATTTCTATTACCTATAACAAGTACTATATTTTGAATATTTTATATATTTTGCATCTTCAAATTTTTTATAAATGTATATGCATACATGTTATCATACTTTAACAAAATACTGAACTGTGTAATGTAGTTTTACTTTCATGTATCTTGTATATAAGTCATATATCAAGCGTAATATAAATAGAAATAAAATATAAAGTATAAGATATATGAATGTTTAAATTTAAAAATGTTACTACACATTCCTTACAAAAAATGTGCAATGGATAGCATATAATCGGGTCCAATCCGCGAGATTGACGATGTGTTAAATAACTGCATTCATAACTACGTTTAAATAACGTCTCCGTGTATTGTTCAATCATTTTTGTCCTTGACAGAACAATGGATAAATGTTTTTAGATTTCAAGACGGGATCTTTGTCCTTTTCTTGCTCTTGTATTCTGGCATTCTAGTCATTTCTCCTTCTCTTTTTTACTTTCCTCTCGTCAGTATTATCTCTGTGTAATGAATATACACATACAATCACTGTTTAGCTAAGCCACAGGGAACAAACTCTGGGGATTCCCCTTTTAATAACCTTAAATAAACAAAACTCGCAGTGGTTTGCGATAAACTAATTCCACGTGTCTCATTTATTCCAAGATATATACATAGAACCATCCATTGGTAAACAGAATTTTGTTTGATTACGTGGAATAAAATTTATGAATTGATAATCGTTATAAATAGATTGTTTCCTATTCGGCGTAGTAATATACTGTATTAACAAATAGATTGCAGATGTTTACATACTTATAGGACATTTAAATATGCAAATATATATGCGCGAAAATGCGTGTTAGTACAATATATGCAAAATAAAATGCTTGTTATAATATTTAGAGGATAAAATAATTTTCTGTAAGGATTTGATTTCATGAATTATTCTCTAAAGATATGAATTTGTACAAACATTCCCAGTATACTAATAGAACAAAATGAGATGATTTAAAAATACAAACATGTGTAGAAGACTAAATATAAATGTTCCAATAAGACATAGTCGATGGAAACGATATAGTGAGGCTAAAAATTAAGCTGCGGCTTCGATGGATGTATTTTGAGAACTTGCTTTCAAAATTGTAATTTATATAAAATTTTGTAAACACGTTCTTCTTCCTACTCTACTGTACTGTTACTACTTTTTTCTACTGTATTTTTATACAATATATTTAATACTACAATATATTTCTATTATAAACGATAACTGTCTGAGAAAAATTTGAGGTTAGCTTTTTTTAAAATTAAGCATATTAGTTGTACATATATTAATGCATTTTACAGCTTGGAATTAAATATAAATTAATCTTAAAACACATTTATGACACATATGTGATGATGGTAAAGAACGTATTAAGTATAAAAAAGGAAAAACAATATTGAATTGATATTCGCTTGAATAAAATATCAAATCCCTACACTGCCAAACTATGAAGGGAAGCGGCAATCGGAACAAAGTGTGAAACATGTTTTTTTAGATCTCTAAGTAATTTGGAACATTTTACGTTTTTATTTAATGTAAAGTTTCAGTAAAGTATAATATTCTGTTAAAAAATCGTACTTATTACCCTTAGACAAAGTGTGCAAGACAAATAAAAACAAAGAAGGAAAGCAGTAACAGTATTGTAATAATTGGTTTGTTGGGCATTACATATCTCTGAAATTACCATCTCAAAAATATAAACTTTATCGTCTAACCGATGTTATGACTATACATATCTCTTCCATTGGCTATATGTATATTCTTAGGCATCCACCAGGTTGGCGAAAACTCTACCAACAAAATTCCCCTTAGTAAAATAATCGATCTTTGTGACCTGCCACGCAGTATGTATTGCACTAAGGAAAACATTCTATGGCATTCTTAAGAGTTAATCACTATGCTTTTTGGGATGAATAGTATATAAGTATATAGTATATATACTATACCATATACTATACCATAGTATATAAGAAGAAATAGAACGATCTGTGAGAATCCTCAATTAGGATGTTGTTTACTATAATAATAAAAATTAGTAATCTCTATTATTTTAAAGAACATCATTTAGCGGTCGAGTTTTCGCTTCATGTAAAAGACGATACATGACCTATCTGTGATTCTTCGGGTTTTAATCGTGTTTCCAATAGAAATGTTTACGAATCAGAACACAACGTACTATTAAAAATACGATCAAAACCGGAACTATAAATATGTCATCTAATAAACGTCGTGAAAGTTTAAAATCTAAAATGGTATTTACAGTTAATTGTTAATAGATTTTATAAAGGAGGATGTATGTTTTGTAATAAAAAGATTAAAACTATTTGATAACATTTATAATTTCATGCACTCAATCTTTAACTGCATTTTGTTTTTATAAGTGAAATTATCTAGTAGTTGATCTCCTACGGCTATCATTTAATCAAAAATTATTCTATTATATATATATATATATATATATATATATTAGTATATATATATATATATATATATATACTAATAAACTTTTGTACTTTTGAATATGAAATATATGCCTTTTTTCCTCTTTCAATAAATACAATTTAAGTATTGGAGCTGCCTCCTTATTATTGTTTGCAATGCACACTCTTCAATCATCTATAAACTATATAAGGCATCTCGTAACGGATAAAAAAGGATATACTAATTCGAATAGTTAAGTACTAGTCGATATTGGTCTCCATAGTATCGCATAACATTTTCGCAGTCAGACATCGGTTTTAAAGTAGTTGCGTCGTACCGTCGTAGAAGGCATTCCTGTCGTCGATGACAAAACGTCTCCACAATTACTTGAAATTGCCAGTGACCCCAGAGCGGGCTTCGCGAATCTGACGTCACTATCCGGAAGTATAGCATTGTATACGCGCGATTTCGCGTGAGGGTCGCCACGTCGCTAGCCAACAGGCAGTCGGGCCAGCGTTAAGTTTAGCCACTTCGACCTGGCAGCGACAGTATGTCAAGATCACTTGATCCCTCTGCGCCTTCACCTCGAACGCGTCGAGAGCCAATTGTTGCTTCTCTTTCCACCGGCCAGTAGGAGAAATTTAGCCCCCGAGCGTACAAAGCGGAGAATTTCAACTAAAGCAACCCGAGGATAGAAGCGACAAGAGGAGAACCCTACCCAAGAGAAGAGGTACCGCGGAGCGCACGGCTTCTTCGAGAGGCAATCGAGTGTTCCGAAATCGATAGCTGGCATTCGTGTGCACCGACGAATGTGATCTCGTTACCCGGTATGAAACCGATCGAAACACAAATCATAAGAAAGGTCATGGTGTCTGGTATACGCACGGTCATTGTCATTCCTGGCATGAAGTTCGTGAAATTGCCGAAATTAAGTGGTGGTTGAATCTGTGAAACAGATTCTTTGGTACGAGAGGGGTAACAAGTTTCTTGTTTGTTTATGTTGTGAGGGAAGAACTTTTTGGATTTTTGCTAATCGTTGATTTCGAGAAGTGATTAATGGAAAAGAATGTACAAATACATGTAATGTGTTTGATGGTTTAATATGTTCGAGTAATGCGTCATAGTAAATGATTAGAGTGCGGATATTTATACATTTATGGAAAATTGGAATATGCTAAATTTTACATAATGAGATAATGTATAAAAATATATAAAATATCTAAAGTAAAGTGCTCGTTGTAATATTTGGTAAGTAAAATAAATTTCTGCTTGAGCTCGATTTTGTAATTGTACTTTTAAAAATATTAATTTGCACAAACACTTGCAGTCTATAAATGATATTTTATATAATTAATAATAAAAAGTGTTAAATAGCACTTTATAAATGATATTCTAAGTTATATCAGAATAAATCGGTAATGAATAAAATGTTTCATATTATTTTCAACTAATTTATTTT
Organism: Bombus huntii; assembly: GCF_024542735.1. NCBI lineage: Eukaryota > Metazoa > Arthropoda > Insecta > Hymenoptera > Apidae > Bombus > Bombus huntii. The sequence continues at coordinate 26,031,940 of NC_066238.1, forward strand.
AGCTATTACCAGCTCATGATTATTCATTCATTATAAATAACCCAGGGAAAGTCTCGGACGCAAATATATAATTTTTTTAATTATAGATAAAATTTTAAAATTTCCCGATAAAATAGACATTCAGTATATTATACATTTATTCAAAATTTTTTATTCTGATAGAAACGAGCAGAGCTTGTTGCAATTTTCGAAACGTTTCTATTAAATTTTTATGAATTTCCAAACTCATTCGGTCTTATTTCATTTTTAAAATAATAATTGTAATTATTATATAATATTAGTACATTATTAATTAAATTATACAATAATTATTAATATTAGATTAAAAATAAAATTTATCATGCTCAATTAGAAGCTTTAAATTTTTTGCACATAATAATAACTGATATTATTTAAAATAATTTTATAAATTTTATAAATCTAAATAGATTAATTTTATGTTAGATAAATGAAATAATAAAATTATGGAATAAATATCAACATTATTTATCACATCTTATGTCCACGAAAGTACAATAGTAACATAATTTTTATAATTACTTATACGCTCTGTTTACCCATTTTGTATGTTATACATATATGTTTTCACTATATATTGTTGGTTCAAAAATTTAAACATATTTATTAGTAAAGATAGATGAAACAACAACTCCAAACTTATTATAAACATTACGCCAGATATCGTAAATAATATGTCAATATTTCTAAAATCTTTAATAATCTAATATTTCAATAATCATAGTAATTATATCACATTTCAATAAAATATATATTTATCTTAGATTAAACATAATATTCTAATATTCACAAAATAAGTTTATTTTAATTTATTATTATTAATTTTGCTTTTAGTGAGTTATACACACACGCGCACGCCTGCACGTATATTTTATATGCATGTAATATTATCTCGGTTTAAGTTTATACATCGTAACTTACAACGTTTATACCTAAAAGAACAGTCTCTCGCACTGCAACGAATATCCTCTATTTTCGCTCGGAAGGTTGTTCGCCCGTTTAATAACTAATCACAACGGCCACAGAATAGCCAATTAACTTTTAATTACCACTACAATCGAGTGTTATAGGACGTGCAAACGCGATAATCGATCCCTTTGCGAGCTTTATAAAACTCACCTACCTCCAACATGTTAATCAATCTCTTCAAGCATAAAAATCAATATACTTGTAGATAAATCTTTCTACAAACCCATTACCTAATTTATTATCCTTTCATTCATGTCATAATCTAACTCGTATCTAAATAAAGAAAGAGAAAAGAAACAATAGAAAACAAAGAAGAAAAAAGATGTGTGGAAAATATATATCATTTTGCGTCCGATCAAAATTCAGTGACGCTGTCGTATGATACCGCAGTCATTAAACCGATCAAGCCTGAGGTTCTTCAGAAATAGCCGAAATGCTCCTTTGACGTGACACGAATACCTAATAAAAATTTTCATCGGATGCAAAGTGCTCAACTGCTCACACGTTTCGTTCGCGCGGATACAGAATTCTCGAAGCGGAAGAGAACTGAGCGTAATACGGTCTCCAGAAGACAGAAACGTTTAAACCGTTCCCTTCTCGCGAACCGGGAAATCGTAGTAAAAATACGAGAATGTCCTCGTTTCCAATTCGGTACACCGCGTTTGTTAGAGCGATAGCGAACCATATGAATCGAACTATCTCATGTGTCTCTAGTGCAAAACTGAGTAAGATTTTATTTCGATAACAGATAACGAATAAAAATAAGGAACGAAATTTTATTCGCAGTAATGAATAAATATCTGATCGAATAAAAGACCATATATGACAAATTTATCTAAATAGATATTCGAATAACTTACACATTCGTATTAGAATTTGTTCAAATAAAAATTTTAATATACCATATCACAAGTTTTGTTGTTCAATCGTCGTTCTGTCTTTTCAAATATTAAAATAGAAAGTTTATTGCTCTCTGATTAATGAATGGTAAGGTATGATAAGTGCATAGGTAGTAGAAGTCAATCAAAAAATTAGTACTAATATTGTACACTTAAATTCTATTTATTATATATCTTTATAGTATATAGGTTATTTAGTATCTAAATAATTAACATCAACAATTTCATTGATACCTATTTTCATTACGTGTCCACTTATTTTTGTCTCCGATTATTATGTACTGAATGTATCCATATACAGATACTCGTAAAAACGAACAGCAATACAAAGAAAACAAATATGTTATAAATATATTATTCTTCGTATATCACTATTCGAATAAATAATAGTGAATTGTGTGGATAAATAGTTGTTACAATGTCTGTTACAAATGATAAGTTTTTATTACGAAAAATAATTATCTTAGGTAAATAATTGATCGAAATAATACGTATAATACACAAGTCTGCTCTACTCTCTCTGGAGAGAACAAGAACGAAAGAGTAAAAAAGAAAGAGATAGAGGAAGAGGACGTCGATCGTTTTGCAAGTATTTGAATAAAAAAAGAAATATAACGAAGAACATATTCGTTTGATTGTAGGAGGATGCAGCCAGGAGTGACGGTGGTTCTGGCCACGGTCTGGCTGGCGGTGTACGTGAATGTGGTGGGGACAGTTAGCCACTATCCCTCCCGCCTTACCCTCGATCAATACACCCCTTTGCCCCCGCAGTACCAGCAACACCAAGTTTATCGAAGAGTCGAGGGCCAACCGAACTGGAAGGATCAGAATCCTGGCGAGAATCAGTCGTTCGACCTTTCGATCGGCCCGCGAAGGTTGATCTCGGCAAACACCACTAATGGTACGTCTGGCATTCGTTACATCAGCAATTTAATTCTGTCACTGTCTGGGCTTTTTCCCTCCCTCTTCGCTCCCTGCATGGCAGAAACAGAGCAGTGACCTTGACGCCAGGGGAATATGTCATTCTGGTTAACATGCTCGTTTCTGATATAACGGCCCCTGAGAATCAAACGTCAGGGACGCATAATGAAGTTCTCTTACGGTATGATTCAGATAAGCGCGATGCAAGTTAATCAGAACCGCGATTACTTGACACCGTTCAACGCTGGAATAAAAGTCGAGCCTCTTTGCCGCAACATTATGTTGCGCGTCGTCTAATTTATTTCGATAATTTCGATTGTAATTGGGTATTACTAAAATCGTTGTCTCGTGGATATGGATTTTATAGAAACGTCGTTTTCTTTTTATTTCTTTTTTTTTTTTTCTCTTACTACCACAGTTGGGGAATATCTGTAGATTGAACAAGTAATTACCTTAGGACTTTAATGTTTTGCAATTTTATATTTTTAGGAATGTATTCGCAATAAAAAAATATTATAATTACTAAGCATTATAATTACACTACAAATATCTATGTAAATTCATATCTTTTGGATACACCTAAGGAAATGAAACCTATAAATATTTAGGTATGTTTTCATCTTTTAAATATGAGCAGCAATCAATCTTAGATATTTTCTATAGTTTTGTATATTATTGCATTATATATATTTTTGTACATATTAAATTTCCCATAATTGTATAAACACCAGTAATCTGACTAATAATGATTTATATTCATTATTACGTATTTTTATAAATTATGCGCATTGCATGCATTTTTGTACTTTTAAATTCCTTGTGCATGCATAAACATTTACAGCGTCATTATTTTGATTTAATTTTTAAATGTGCGCGTTTGGATATTTTTATGTATGATATTTGTATAACAAGAGGCGAGTGACGAGCTATTCATTTCTTTACTTCGACAAAAAGCTTTCGTATAAACGTCATTCATTTGGAAAAAAATATAATTTTCTTAAAATATTCATTGTAAATTAATTATTCGTTCTTCAGGATCACAAAAATTTTGTTAGATCTGGTAAAACGAAGTCATGTATGAAGACTTCAGTATTAAGTTTACAGTTTTAATTCATTTCTGATATTTTTTGCAGTTTTGTTATTATTGTAACACCGTGGTAAACCATTTGGGAAAATCCCGATGAACTACAGTTCAGATAAAAAAGTGAAAGTGCTGACGGGCCGGAAAGGATGGGAAATCGTAGACAAGCCTCAAAATTATAGTGACTTTAGTTGTTTAATTGTATTACATTACTACATAATCGTTTTCCTGTTTCAATCACTGCAAATACATCAAATAAATAAAAGTCACTATATCATTAAGCATGTAACGATGTAAACGAAGCAATTTCAATCAGTTATTCGCTGAACATTTCCATGGATAAGTCTAACATCAAGTTTCATTAGTATTTTAAATTCATAATAATATACAAAATTAACCCCTTAACCTACAACTACGGGTATAGCCCGTAGTACGATGATCGGGTCAAACGTAAATATTACGGGCATGGCCCGTAGTAGATGATCGGACCAAATGTAAACATTACGGGCATAGTCCGTAGTACGATGATCGGGCCAAATATAATATATAATATAATATATAATAGCTAGTTTACGTCCTCGGGCCAAAATTCTCGAACGTAAATCGTTAATTTATTTTATTAAACGTGCATTGGAGGCTATATAGCGTAATGAATTAGGTGACTTTTATTTATAAAACTAAAATTTGGACTGAAAATTCTGAAAAAGACTCGTACAACTAGCTTTTCTATAATTTTCTTCCATTTCTAATAAGGTAAAAATTTATTAAAAATATGAATTTTAATGAAAAACGTTCTTATAAATGTCACTGATTTGGAGAGAATTGTAACATTTTTACGATACAGTAATACTTTACGATTAAACAAAATTTTTCAAGATAATAGTTTAAAAAATGTTTTGTAATTTCTTATGGAACAGAATCACTTATTAACACTTCAATATTAAGCCAAAATTTATTTTTAAAAATATTATAAACTTTTACATCCGTTAATCTTGTACTAAATCTAGCGATTAATATTTATTATTGAATCAAATTTTTTATTTCTGAGTTCTTTTTTTATTTTTACTACTACTAATGTTATTATTACGCTATTATAAAATTTAACAGCTTGTAATAAAACAATCAACAATTATTTTTAAAAATACATCTGCAATGAAATATTTATGGTAAACATTGCGTTAAGCTTTCGCTAACCATAAAATACTTTTATTTCATTGATAATCTTGAAACGTGCGCGCAAATTTCATTTATTTTGGAAGTACGTTTACCAACTCTGAATCAATTTTAATCAGAACAGTTTAAAACGTGAATATCCATAGTTATTCTAAACCAACAGTGAAGACAGTGAATGTAAAATCTTGAAATGACATATCACCTAGATTTTCCACAGAGTAATTTAACTTCGAGGCAGGTGTACAGCCGAGTATCTCTTTACTACACGTTCGATTTGAAATCTAATTATCACATCATTTACAAATAATAATGCAAAGTTGTTATTTAGTACATTATAATTTCAATCTAACGTTATTTAATCCCTGAAACAACTACTATAAAACATTAATCTACATGACTTGAAATATTTTTTAGAATATTACTTTTTATTCTTATTGTGATTAATTAGGTCACTTGACTTAATCTAAAATGATTTGAAACACTCATCTGAATTCATTATTGACTTTAACTTAAAATGTACTTTCAAATTTTAAGCAAGGTTGACATGTTCCACCTAATTAATGGGGAAATTTAATGAAATATTTGGTTTTTTAAAATTATTATTTACATTACATTTTAAAATTTCTTAAAATATAGTTATAATTACTATTATTATGAACATACTGTATATTAAATACGAATTTTACACCAAATGACTTTTAATTTTTTAAATTTGTTATATATTTCTTCTTATACATTATATGCATAGAGGGTGAGTGAAAATAGCAGTGGCAAAAAGATGAATTTTACTATAGAGAGCTTTATTTTCGAGAAAATCGATATTGCAAATTTGTCGAGTATATTTGAATATGACTAATTTCGGACTGAACAGGAATAAATAAAATAATTAACAGGATGTTATTCTACGTGGAAAGGGAAGTAAACAATGTACAATATAATTTTTTCATAAGATACTTTGTCTTCGCGGAAATTAAATTTGAAAATTTATTACACGCGCAAAATGCCAATTTTTAACTGGCATGTTCAAACTCTATTTTCTCGAAAATGAAGCCTTGGACGGAACAAATTTATTCCACATTTTTACTTATTTTTGCATGTAGAATAACCCGTCAATTGTTTCATATTCAATCGATAATTAGCCAAGTTCAAGTATACTTGTCAAAATTCCAAACTCCATTTTCTAGAAAACTGAATTTCGAACGATGCATTTTTTTCTTTTGCTTTGACTTATTTTTTTCATATATAATCACATCTTATCGGATTTTACTACTATTATCACTCTATCTTGTATAGTGTACAAAGTAATGAGAATAAGGTTTAAAACTTTAAAGGTAGATAGTATTTTCCAAATAGAAGAAACAGGACGTAGTAAACATGTATCTAAAAATTAACATATTCAAAACTATAAATAATTTGTTTTTCAATTAATTGTCTTCTCGTACTTTTTAATCAACACGGACAAATTAAGACAGAAAATATAGAGTAACACTTATTCCTTTGAATCTGAAGAGTATCACTTGACCTCAAATTTTTGATCCCTTTGTCTTATCACTGTGTATAAAAATAAAATACTTAAGCATTGACATTTATACACAATTTTTTATTACTAAAATATAGTAGGACTCCAATACTCTCATTTATTATAATGTTCAAGTTGTGCTTATACTTATAGAAGAATATGAGACTTTATTTTTCTAAATAGACTTCTATTTGTTTCTTTATATATTTTTTCTTGAAAAGTCTTAAGTTGCTGTCATATATCACGTTACTTGTCTTTTCTCTTTTACGGTTACATTTAATTTACAAAATGAGATTCTTACATTTACAAAACGCAAGCTATATTAAGTAGCTTAATAGACCTGTTATGTCAAAATTTAAGGATGCCAAGACTTCCCCACTAACCTGATCATAAGCCAGACCATCCGCGACTAAACGTAACCTCATTTCACAATAACCCTCGTTTACTCATACATCAACATTCCAGGCTCCCAGAGACAATCCCACGGGACCGAGTATCTCAAAAATGACTTGCTGCTCCGCCGATCAAAGAATAGTTCCGGTGACAATTTTTCACCTTTAGTCGAAGACAAGCAGCAGCGTAATTTTGCCGGTCAAGAGTTCACGGATGAAAAAGTTGATAGTAGAGACTCAAAAGATCTCGAATCAGCGCCGCGTGAGCTGTCTCCTCCGTCCGAATTGGAGGACCCTTTTGTAGCCGACGACACGTTCCAAGATCAAGGACCAGGCTCCGTAGAAATATACAAATTGGACGTATTCCGGGTGAAGCCTCTGTTGAGCCCCACGCCTGTCACGAGATTCCCATCGAAAGGGAAAAGCAAAGCACCTAAAAAGACTAGCTACGTGAATTGGAAGTCTAAAACGCCCGAATACAAAGCTACTAGTTTGAATATACTTCACAAACAGTCCAACTCGTTCGATGACTTTAGTACAGAAATTCCAGCAAATACGGACCCATTTAGTATAGGAGGAGTGCCAGAGTTACAGGTGGGTTGTGAGGGATTGGAGGCACCTGATCACAGCAGAGAAAAAAGATCGATAGACTCCCCCGGTAAAGATAAGAATCCAAAGGAGGTGGATCCGTGGACGGATGTAACTCCGATATCCTTGAACCTGGACTATGAGCTGTCTGGCGAGGAAGATTATGAAGAGATGGACGAGCTGCTGAAGCTAAAGAAATTGGAGACTACCACGAAGAGGATCAAGCAGAGTAGAGGCGACATGGACGCGACTATTCATTCGGATTTTCACAAGGACAAAGGACGCACCGAGAAATTACCTGTTCGCGGAGACTTGGGCAAGTCTAACGTGAGCAATGAATCGACCATCTTGTCGGATGACCAAAAAAATCGAAAGACGGAAGAAAAAAAGGTGACTGCCGAGGTTTCGCATTTTAATAAAGGAAAGCGAGACGACTACCGTGTGACGAGGTCCATCGTTGACGAGACATTGAGAAATAATCATCGTCGTAAGATATTGTGGTTCGAAGATTCTGACGCTGGACAGTTGGATAACAAAAACGGGAAACGTACTAAACGTCTTTGGGGTTTCGGAGAGGACGAAGGGGTAGCGACTAGCGATGAGTTGCAGACAGTGAATCAGCGACGAAAAATGAATTATGCGGAAAGAAGAAGAGAAGAGGAGAGGAGGAAACAGGAAGAAGAACGAAGAAGAAGAGCAGAGGAATGGAGAAGACAGCAGGAAGCGCAGAAACGAAATTATATCAAGAATCAAACAAATACTGACATAGAAAATATCAGGAACGAATACGAGAAAGTGTTGGAGCAGAGAGAGAGAGAAGAAGAAGAAAGGAGGTGGCGATTGCAACAGTCAAACAGGTGGCATCTGGAGGAAGAACAAAGACGACGTTTACAGGAAGAAGAGTCAAGAAGAAATCGATTGCAAGAGCAACGTCGAATGCAAGAACTAGAAACTCGTAGAAGATACGACGAGTCTCCGACACAAACTCCTACTTACGAGGAGGAAAGAGAAAGAGTACGGCAAGCAGAAGAAATAAGAAGACGAGAAGAAAATCGTTTAAGAGAAGAAGAACGTCAACGAAGGTTACAGGAAGAAGAATTACGTAGGAGAGAGCAGAATAGGTGGGTGGAAGAGATAAAGCGAAGACAGCAGCAAGAACAGGATAGAAAAAGCTTAGAAGAAAGGAGAAGAGAGTGGACGTTGAAACGCAAACAAGAGGAAGAAGAACAGAGAAGAAGACATCAGCAAGGCAGAAACGAACCGTCTAATTTGTTGTACTCTCCGCGAAATAGTCCGAACGCAAATAAACTATACGATCCAGAAACAGAAAGACGAATGAGAGAACAACAGGAAAAAGAACATCAGCAGAAATTAGATGGGTATATTCAACGTAATCGACCGATTAACTTAAACAAATCAATAGATCGACAAAGAGAAGAAGCGGATAGATGGAAGCAGGAGAAGGAGCGACGAAGACTCGAAGAAGAACGTAAGTTACAGGATTACATTCGAAGAAATCAACCAGTGCGTATTCCGGAAGAGAGCGAATCATCTGATAAAAGCTGGATGGAGTATAGAAGGAAATTAGAAGAAGCTAGACAATATAATCGGCCGAGATATCCAGGTCCAGAGACCGGTAGAAGAAATCATGGTCCATCAGCACCGACAAATATCGATCCACGAGCTTACGATGATGCGAGAAGAAAAACGATCAAAGAGGAAGAAATCCGCGAGCGACAGAGACAGCAACAAGAGCAGCTGAGGAGAGAAGCTTTGAGGCGAGAAGCAGAGGTTAGAAGGATACAATCGAGAAAATACGAGGAGGAACGAAGGAGGAAAGAAGCAACGATGTTAGAAGCGGAGAGAAATACGAAAGAGCTGCAGGAAGCGGAGATCAGAAGAAATCAAGCTGAAAGGACGAGACCAAGCCATGCGGCTCGTAGGCGATTCGACGGGCATAGAAGTAGACACGATGCGAGTCTTATTCCAGCCAATTTACTTTTGAATGACTCCAGGAGAGCTATGGAAAGACAAAGACAGGAGCAAGAGAAAAGGCAACTGGAAGCTGAAAGGCGAAGGTAAGAGAATATCAAGTAATGAAATGAACGAAGGGAAAGATAGTCAGAAATTTAGCGATTAGATATTAGATTATAATATGACGAATTGGTAAATTGTATTAATTCAACAGGTTTATTTATTAAAGCATCCAACCTCTTTCATAAGAATTATTTTATTAAGTATGATCACATTAGTGAATTTAGTATGCAATAATATTATTAGAAATATTTTTGATATCGGTGAACTTTTGTGATTTTTGTTTTTGATCTTGATTAAAATCTTTAACTATTATGTTATAATCATTCCGTGCGGAAAAATAACTAAGATAATCAAGTAAAACTTTGAGAAACAATTTTAAATATTGATACTAGAAATATGACAATAAATAGAATTAATAAGTATGTGAAATAAATTCAAGTCAAAATTACACAACATTAGAAAAAAATAGAAATATGGAATAACATATTTAGATATAGATAAATTCGCAAAAATTAAAAATTCTCTTTTGAATTTTTATTATAGATATAGAATTTATATTATATATGTAGAGTTAAGGGTTCATATATATAAAATCTCTTTTAGAATTTTTAAAAATTTAAAATAAATTATTTTGTAGCTTTAATCTTTCGTGATATTCGCACATAGTGCGAAAAATAAGATACGTTCTAATTTATTGTCTTTATAAACATCACATTCTGAGTTACTAAACTCTATCAAGAATATTTTGTGACGCAATAGATTTTTTTAAGCGATAAATACCCAAGACAGAACTCGCAGGTTGCGTCACATTGGTCCTCTTGCTAATATTTATGACACCACGGCCACCCTATAGCCTTTAAAACTAAAGTTTCAAAATGTTTTCGCCGTCATATATCATTCTTCCTGCTAAAATAGTTGTCTTTCTATCACTTTTATTGTAGCTTTAGCAATGTAACCAAGTCCACATCTACGATTTTTAATATAACAGTCATTGTCTTTGTTACTATGTATACATTTTATATTTATAATTACAACATACATAATATTTATATCAAATAATTTTTGGTGCAAATATTTCCTTCGTAATAACTAATCTAGCTTTTACGGAGATCCTAATTTATCTAAATTTAATTCATAATAAATTCTAGATAAAACTTATTTTTAGACAAAACTACTAATATAAATATAGTAAGAAAATATACAGACATTTTACGTCTTTAGCTCAATTCCTCTTAAAATTAATCAATAACATTTTCATATACACACTATGCTATATTAATATTTTAATGTAATTTAAATTACAAGTCGATTTACCATTCTTTTTAAAATCTAAATGTTTTAAATCGATGTTCTTTCCAGTTATAATTTATGATGAAGCATATCCACGCCCTTTAAAATACGCACGAAAAAACTTATTACTCGATTTAATATATTTACATTGCATTCATAAGTTAATCATAGTTGAAAATGAAATATTCAATAACAATTTACAAAATTACCAGTGTGGACGATAAAACAATTTTCTAATTTCTAATGCAAAATAGAACACAATAATATCTACACCTCAACAATCGTCCTATTATCCATTATGGTAACGACCTAACACGACACGCAGTAGTATTTGCTATTTGCTTAGAACTCTTGCAAACAATCTCGCGTGTGTAAAGTGGTCCATAACAGATCAGGAAAATACATTGTATATGCAAATTCTGAATTCTTTAGTCATTAAATGGGTTGAATTGAGTTGTGCACATTAAGAAATGCAAAGAATGTGTACATTCTCCTTTTTTCAATTTAACTCCTTTGTATATAGATACTAAGAAATATTATAACATTACCAGTGTAAAAACATCTATTACATCTGTTTTTTCTTGTTTTCTTGTATTTTACTAATTAGTATATTAATGTTATTAATTATATTAGATATTATCGATTATAGTAATATTATATTTTATTAATTTCAATAATTAAATCAAACACTTTTTTTATATACTTGCATACAGTAACATTGCTTACATAAATGGCTATATAAAGCATTTGCACATATCCGTATTTTCCAATGAAACATTTTTCCATTGTGTTCTACATTTTTATACTACATATAACATCATCATTCGAAAGTATTATTGATACGAAATTTAATATACTCGGATCTAATTAATTCATATAAATCATATAAACGCTATAAAAATACATATATCCACTGGACTGTAATAATTGTCTAATAATGTTATAACGTTAGTATCATCGTTCCTGAAAGAACTAATGTCTCGACATATGTTAATTTATCGGATTTCGATTGTGCTTTTTAATAGTACGTTGCGCTTTGTTCCGGCATTTCTTGAACATCTCGGTTCATTTTTTCAAGACAGATCTGAATGAAAGTTTCAAAACACGATCGAAACTTGAGAAGCCACAAATATTTCACTTGATAAATATTGCAAAAGTCTGAAACCTAAAATTAATGTCTTACTAATAGCAGAGGAAACCATTGTATATTAAATGTAATTAGTTTAAAATAACTTGACAACATAACTTAGTTACTGAAATATAGTTCGATGGTAGTCAGTCAACTAATAGAATACAGTGATCGGATCCCGGTCTGTACGCTATTTAGAATTTACAATTAACGGCAGATGAACACGCGATGTCACATCATACGGAATTTTAAAATGGCTGTTTAATTGCGAAAGGATCATAATTTTAATCATTTTCTACTACATCTTCCATTCCTTATTGCTTTAAATTTCTATATCATTAAGGATTCTTTATTAGAATGTTTCTATTTATCTGTAAAAATTATTTAAATAAAAGTAACGATTTATATATTATTGAAATAAAAGTAATTTGGATAGATAATGATCTATTTAACAAACATCTCATATCAAACATCTGAATCTCAAGCAAACGAAGTTCATTGGCATGAAATCCTGACTTTTTTCGACTTAAATAACCATTTAAATGTATTAACTGAATCGTTCCTTAATCAGAGTTATATTGTTCCTTTAATTATGAAATTAAAAAGTAATAAAGGCAAATTAATTTGGCTGGTGGTTTTAGTCTTTACGAATGTAAGAATGATGTAATTTATTTCCAATAGAAATTAAACCGCATATACAGGGTGATTGGTAACTGGTGGTACAAGCGGAAAGGAGTGATTCTACGCAAAAAAATAAGTTGAAAATATAGAATAAAAATTTTTCGTTTGAGGCTTTGTTTTCAAGAAAATTGACTTTGAATTTTCGCTCGGTACGCGTGCACATTATCACGTCTCGTTATAACGGATCTCACTGTAGATCGTTGTCTCGATGGAAAAATTAAAAAAAAAAAAAATTAAAAAAATTTTTATTCTATATTTTCGACTTCTTTTTTCGCCTAGAATCACCTCCTTTCCGCTTGTACCACCAGTTACCAACCACCCTGTATAGAGATAAGGAATCTCTAAATAAAAAAATTAATATGGCCAAGAGATTTGCAATTCGAATGACTTTATCTTCTCCAGTTAACAGTTTAAATCACTGTGCGTCGTTGCAATTTCGCACGAACGATACTGTACAATTCAATAACTTTATATTTCTAGCGATAAAACACACGAATATCTTCTTTACTGCAAACTTAAAGAAAACGTAAAATGTGCAATAAAATTGCAACAACGCGACGTGGCATCACTTATATGCTTCGAGATTGGTTTTGAAAGATAGCAGCTTGAAAAGATGACACAATTTCGCGGCAGTTATTGCGTCTCGTAAGATTCATTACGTGTCGTCGTGGCTGCGACTACCGACAAGATAAATATTCAACGAGAATACTGTCTCAAAATTTCGTCCGTGCGAAACATGCTAGTAGGCTGTGAGTTAACGCGCTGCAAGTCGAGCGACGTTAATGAAACAAACAGGCCGGTCGCACCGTGCACAATGAGCTTCCTCTTTCGGTCTATGTTGATAATATAACGTGTCTCTTTATCCTACACAGAGCAAAGGAAGCAAGGGAGAAGGAGGAACGCGACAGGGTCATGAAAGAGCATCGGAGACGGCAGGAAGAGGCCAGGCTGAACGCGTTGCCTGTGAGCGCAAGCATAATAGTCCAACCCGTGGTACCTAACGTGTTATCGAGAACGGGTTTCGATATCGACATGGTGAGCCTTCTATTTCTACAAATGTGTTCCAATTCAAACGTTCCAGCGCGCGATTGTTCCAAGCTTTCGAATTAAACCGTTCCGATCCTCGACTTTCAATAATTGTTCTGCATTATCCTGCCGCGCTCGTACATGTTTGATATATGTCCATAAAGACGAATTTAGACATTACATGCTTTGGATGTGTATCGCGGACGATCCATTTCATTTTCATGTACATTTTATCCGAAATAACTAATGAAAAAAGCCGATTTCTACTTTTGATGAACTATAACAGATAAAATGATAGTTAAAGAAATAATAGTAACAAATAAGGAGATAACATATTGTTTTGCTAACTAATTAATTTTACTAGGAAACATTAAAATATTTTCTCTGTAGACAATTAGCGATATTTTGAAAATTAGTAAAATATGGAACGGTTGCCAAATGTCGTGTTAATTTAATGAGAATACGGGTTTCATGCGAATTTTTCTAATAGATATTAGGAAATAAATTTTAATGCATGAAACTCACTAGCTTTATATATTTTAAATATTTAAGTATTGTTAGGTAATACTAAAGCGACAAATTGAAGATTTATTTCAAATCCAAAATTTTATTTATGTAGGCTGTTATAAAACACACGAGGGACGTAACATTTGTCTATTTTAAGCATCAAAATAATGAAAAAATTTACAAAAATATTATTTAAGGCCAATTTTTAAGTTAGAAGCAGCCGATATCCTATTGTCATTTGTTTTGGTTCGTGGATCTTACAGTGAGATATATAAAATATTATCGAGATAGAGGGAGGTTCGTCAGTTGTTTTATTAACTAGTATTTTATTAACTAGTTTTTAGTAAAAACCTTGAAAAATAAACCTCAGACAAAATGTCTATATATGAACTTCTTTCAGCGTTTTAATATCTAGAATCGTCCCACTAGATATCCTCTACATATTTTGTTAACCTGTACAGGTTAATTTTATAATTAAATATTATGAATTTGTAGAGTAATTTTCTAAATTGTAAACTATACATGAATGTTTTGTCTAAGAATAAATTTAACATTGACAAGAATGATGTCATTGAATGTTGTATTAACAAATTTATTGATATATTATGTTATATTTGAATCAAGATTGATATTAATTTCTTACACAATTATAAAATGAGAATGTAATGGAAATGGAATCTTAGCAATGTTTTATTTAATATTTTATCCATTACGTATGAATATAATTTTTAATTTAATAAAATTGAGTGAAAGATCAAATTTCTTAATTATAGAAATTATATTTATGAGTACTTGAGAATATTAATAGAAATGTTCTGTTATATTTGAAGGATGTGGGCGATTAGAACAGATTTATATCAAAAACATCTTGTTCTATGGTTTTGGGACTAACATCTAGTTCGTATCATTTTATTGAACATGTAAAAAACATTAACAGTAGTTAATTATGCAGACTGATATTTATTAAGCTAAAACTACTTATTAATTATAAAACATCATGTATTTATCACTTATTTTCATCTATTTAGTTTAACTATTTCATATTAAACTGCGTATATTTTTAATTCATCAAATAGCGAAATTAGAAAATCATTATTATGTTTTTCACATGTAACTTTCATTTTTAATGGAATTAACGAATATATATCAAATGATAAACTGTTGCTTTTAAAGGAGAATTTCTGCGAATTCACGCGCAAATAATTTCCAGGTATAATCATGTCCATAAAAGTTTAATTCAAAATCCAGTTTTCATAACTTCACAAAAATTCTATAACATGTCGTTTTCGGAGAAATGAAACCGAAACGGTACATTTCTGTTATATCTAATATCTGCATATCTAATATCTACATATGTAGGCTTTCGAAACGAGCATCATTATCGTTGATATCGATTGGTAATGGGAGCTTGATATCGTTAAACGTGGAGTAATTCCGCATCCAATATGGCCTCCATGCAAGTACTAATTTATAGTAGAATATTTGTATTCTCCCAATTACTATAACGGGAGCAATTAATTATGTGATAATTATAAATTAAACACTAAAGCTATTCATTATCAATAAAGAATTGAAAGAATATTACATTGCACGGATATAAAGTTTTGCTTGTAACGTATACAGGGTGGTTGGTAACTGGTGGTACAAGCGGAAAGGGGATGATTCTACGCGAAAAAAGAAGTCGAAAATATAGAATAAAAATTTTTCGTTTGAGGCTTTGTTTTCAAGAAAATCGACTTTGAATTTTCGTTCGGTACGCGTGCGATTGTCTCGATGGAAAAATTAAAAAAAAAAAAAAATAACAAAAAATTTTTATTCTATATTTTCGACTTCTTTTTTCGCGTAGAATCACCTCCTTTCCGCTTGTACCACCAGTTACCAACCACCCTGTATAATGTAATGTATGTAATGTATAACATATATGTATAATTAAGATTTCGCTCGGAAGATGAATGGGCATTTTCTTTCTAAGTACATAAATTCTCTTAATAGAAATGGTTTATTAGATTGGTGAATAAAAATGGTAGTATTTTCAAAATGGAATTATCTCCGATCTCGATAATCTTTTAGTATCTTGTCAAGGTCATCACCCTGAGCAGTGTTCTAAAGACTTTAATTGGTGTTTGCCTTTTATTGAAAAAGTTATTTTCGAAAAACGTTTATTATATACTTTTTAGTATGTACTTTTATTATATTATAAAATTATATACTTTTTAGTATATACTTTTATTATATTACAAAATTATATACTTTTTGGTATATAATTTTTAGTATATACTTTTTAGTATATAATTTTTCGGGCACCATTTGCATTTGGTAAAGTGTATAGTAAATCGAATGCTCTTATCTATCTTTCTTACTGAAACCTGTGCTATTGATGTTTCTTATGACCCCAACAAAATTGACTTCTTATGACATTTGAACAGAAAAGCTGACTCATAGTCAATACTGAAAGATCATTGTACTCGAACGTTGTATTTAATTTCGTTATTATAAAATGATGTCTATTATGAAGTAAAATCGTGGACAAAAAACTTTTCTCTGTATTCCCATCCAGAAAAAGATCTAAGCTAACCCAAATCTAAATTTAATGTATAAGGGACAGATCCGTCCCACGCCCACGTATTTGATTATACTATACATACTGTACTATACATATACTATATATACTCCGCGTTAAAACCTTCACAACACAATTCAGGGTGGTGATTTTGACAACATATTAAGGAAGTATCGAAATCGTGAGTAACTCCGTTTTATGTAAATATTTGTCGAAATGGTTAACATAGATGATATAGATGATGAAGAAATACAATATTGTATTTCTAATTCCTATATTAAAATTGCTCGTTATATCCTTCAAAATTACTTGTTTTATTTAATGTACAGTGGGGTTAAAATTATATAAAACTATAATGATTTATAAGAGCAATATGTTAGAAACATTATTTTTATCTACCACATTTCCATAAAAAATTTAATGGATTAATTAATATGTTCAGAAGATTAATTTCCATGGTCAATTATATAGTTGAAAATAAACACATTCACGTAACTAATTGCATAATATTTCTATTTTAATTATATTTTTAATTACCGATTAGTAAATTAAGAAACAATCCCCTGATATAAACGCGCCAAAGTCTTAACAACGAGTAAGTATCAATGAGTAATCATGAATCAAAATATTACTTTCGTAATCTATAGTTCTATTCTCCTTAAAGCTAATTTTATCCATATATTCTATTTTGATTACATCGATATTAAATAGAATAATGCGGAACATTTTTCAATAGAAATAGTTCGGCTTATAAAATAAGAAAATATATGAATCTACCTGACAAAAGCAGTATAGCAGCGTAGCTATTACAACTCAAACTAAAAAAATATAAGAAATTAAAATATAATATAAGAATTCATATCTTAGTTTAAATGATTTCGGCTATGAATAATCGTTATAAATAGTCATTTATTTTTTGCTTACCTGTAATAACCTATATTGATGATAGAAATTATTTTTAGATGCGAATAATCATTATCGATAATGAAACTTCTTTTTATTTATTGGTAAACAGTGTTGGTGACAGAAATTACTTTTACTGATAACCATTATCTGTGGTGAATGTTTTTTGGTTATCACTAATTATTATCCACAACGAAAGTCTTTTTTGTTCCTACCAAACATCCTCGATTTTTATTAAAATTCAAGATTTAAATTCGATATAATTCAAATTAAAACATTATTGATGGTCAGAGTACGGATTTTTATGCAAATTTATATTTTTATGGACACAATTAAAGAAATAAGACTTAAATAGAGTTTCTACTATAAATTATAACGAGTACTCTACTTGACTAAGTACGTAATATATTTGTGCATATTTTTTTATACATCTTTTCATGCTACGAAAGAATATTTTATTTACATTCAAATTTCCACTTTTATGAATACGGATAAATAAATATAATCTATACAAAGATTTGTTTTTCCTACAATAACGATAATATAATAACGAGTACTATATTTTGAAAATTTTATATATTTTTTATATACTATATGCATTCTGTGCATTTTTGTCCCTTTAAATTTTTGATGAATGTATAAAAATCCGCAGTCTGATAAGTAATATATTCAGTATATAAATCTACTTGAGATTTCTATTTCTTCACAGCGACTTAATCCGTATCAAGAAGGAGTGAAAGTGCCAAACTTTCCAGCGCCACCAACTCGACAGCCACCTGCACAAAGTCCTTCACCCTGTATTTGGGCGGTCGTTCAATGCTGTCCATCGAAAACCAATCGTCTAGTTACCTGTTTCGAATCCATGGGTTGTCCGGGTATTAACTGGGACCCTAACCCATGCAAAGGTTCCATTATACAAGCCGCTAAGGAGCAGGTGGCGAAATTTTACGCTCAGCTCGAGGAAGAGGATTTTTATTAATGGAAACACATGGAATATGGAATGTACCAAGTTCCAAGGTTTTATGGATCATCCAAATATCTTTTGAGCATCGATTACAAGAAATTGTCTCTAGTTTTTTAAGAAACTGAAGGGAATTACTGTGAGTGGATCGAATAATTAATAACAACTTTATATGCAGGATTAATTATGTAAAAAGATCCTATTGATGGGAATTTCGAATACATAATAAATCTTAATAGTTGGTAAATAATAGGTATATTGATAATTATAGATATTTTATCTTTAATTGATAATAGATACATTTCCTTTCATTTTAGTTCTTTTATAATGCCATTGGCTTAGGAAGTTTATGATAAATTCAATACGTAGAATATTTTTTATAAAATAAAGTTTGTTCTTCCTAGCTTAAATTTACGGTTATACCTGCAAATGAAACTAGTGGATGAACAAATCTTTTGGAAATAAGTTTGAGTTGAACATTTAGATGACTATTACTGTTAGAAAATTTGAGAATTTTTAGAACTGAATCTACAGAATATTCTATTATAATTAATTGCAATTATAATTATAGTAAAACAAAATATCGTCGATTATACCGAACTGTTTTTCAAATTTTGAATGATATAAAACTTCCTCGAAATCTGTTGACATGAAAATTTAATTTTACAAAGGTACCTTTATAAAAAAGCAAATTATTTTATTTCATTTGACCAAATTGGCAATTTCATATTTCTTAAGTTTGTCAAATATGTTAACGTGTTCAATGTACATTAATATATGTACTGATGTGTATTAACATATACACTACTATACACTTCTATCAAATATATGAATATATACAAAAATTTATGTTTATAATTATATTGGAATATTCAACTTTTTCGATCCACTCAATTATTCAATATGAAATAACTCGTAGCACATTGCAAGAAGAGCCTGTTCTTCGTTGTTCTCGTATTCTTAGATCGTAAATCCTACCTATAGTTATATTATAGATTCGATATTTTTCTATCCGCTTCTTTAGATCGTCGTTAACGATGCATGATAGCCTTTTTAAATATAACAAAGCGAACAAATGCGCCAAGAGTTTCGAAACCGTGCACTGTGTTCTTGTGAAATCGATGGATCAGAAATTTTGCGATGGTTGCAATCACTTCAAATATATTTTCTGAGTATTGCAATTGTTCCAAGTTAAGTTTAATAACAAAAAATAGTGTAATATTGTATTAGGTACAAATGATTCTTTGCAAAAGCTCCAAACGTAAAATATAAAAGCACAGAGAGAAATAAGGATGTCCCAGGTTTCTAAACGAAACAAATCTGTATAATATATTCTATAACGGAAACTAAGTAAAAAGTTTTATAGAATCTATAGCTCATAAATATTTATTAAAAAGTTATAACTGAAATACAAAGTAATAACCAATTTTTCTTTAATTGTTTAAATCTGGTAATTAAACGAACGTTATTCTTGCTATCAACCTAACCTAAAATCAGTAGATCTGATTACATATATAATTCTACTTACATAGAATTTAAAAACATATTTTCTATGGCAAAAATTAATAATTAGTAGAATTAATTCAGAAACTAATGTATAGAATTCATAATGCATTGACTGAAATTGAGAGAAAATTAGAAAAAATTGTCAATGTAAAAAATTTTGTTTTTGCATTTTTATTTAAAAATAGTGAAATAAAAGTGAAAATATCAAGTAAATGAATATCATTAATCTGTTTCTCTTCTTTATCAAACAAGCAGTCAGTCGATTGTTATTTTATATTTCATTCATAGTTTTTTAATGAAGCTTTCATGAACATCTATGTTTATATGACATTTTTCTCTTCTCATTACTTCGTTTTGCGGAGAAAACTTGAAGCATCTATATAGAGTTTCAAACGCCACTTAGAAATTTTTCTCGCAATTAAAAATTAAAAACAAAATCTTTAGCGATTTTTAATTATAGGACATAGCGTTGGAGTATTTGCTGGGAATACTTGCCAGGTCTAACGAAAGCTATGAAACGTTTCGTAACCCATTAAAGATCAAAAAATTAAATAATATTACAACACAACATTACTAGTAACCAGATGTGCATATAAAGTAAATTTTTGTGCTATCAAGAGAATTACACAAAGAATATATTAAAGTAATAGATATAATATATTACAGAAACCCATTACTCAAATCGGAGGTAGAAAAAGGATTTTTATAATTGAGATAAATATTCCTTTATCATAGTGATACAAAATATATCCATTTCGCTTTTCATAAAATTGTAGAATCTATATGGAAGGAGAAATATTCGGTTCGAAAAATTTGCAGCGTTTTTATTATGAAATTCTATCAAATAATAAAATATTCCAAAAAATACTGCCCTTAGTTAGATACTAAAGAGAATTAGGGACAAACATAAAAAATTCGTTAATAAAACAGGTTTCCTTTTTCAGTAAGACAATATTAAACTTTATAAATCCAAGCTGAAACGAATTATATAATATATTTTATAATTATATAATCTATATCTGTATGAATATAATATACTCTCATTATTATTTATCATGGTTTTCACAAAACTTAATAATAATACTATAAATACATTAATCTTGTTGCATTTTGTAAAATTACATTTTATAAGATTATTTATTTATTAAAATAGTGATGAAAAATATATTAAGGGAATCCTTGGAATTTTCTTTCAGAGCTACAATGTCTTTTGATAATTTTGATAATTTGGTAACATAAACTGAAGAGAATGTCAAATAAAACATTGCAGTAATGCAACATTGATCTTTAATGGGTTAATGAAAATACCTCGTTCAGCGAATTAACGTTTTATGCGAAATAAGCAATACTGGGACCATTAAATCGTTTCCAGACTCGCCACAGAAGGATCAAACGAAACAGGAATCGCTATGCTTTACAGAACGCGATACAATTTCGAGAGGGAGCCAATATTCAACAGAGAGTAACTGATCGTTTCGAATTGGACAATCGCCAATTTCAGTGCCGAGTCGGTTAGCATGTAAAAATATAGATATAAAGAAAGTATGAGAGGTAGAGTGAATGTATGAATGAGAGAAAAAAGAGAGAGAAAAGAGAGAGGAAAGAGAGAGGGAAAGAGGGAAGAAAAATGCGACATCTGTTCGCATAGTAGACGCACGCGCAATTAAGCATGTTCGCTTCTCGTTTAACGAATGTAAAGTTATTAACTGTTAAGTCCTTTGCTTTTTTCCTCTTGTACGTAGTCGTCGAGCTATATTATCGCAGCTTTCTCACATGTGATATAATAGATAGGCTCTTAATTTGCTATAGCATAGTAACATATTTATCTGTATAATATAACCGAACATGCACGAGTATTATAGCGAATCAAAACGAAAGCTCTTTCGAAACGAATGGAAATACTGAAAGGTATATGAAGAGTAAAGAGAATAATAAGGTTTGGAAAACTATTTGTTTAATAGTCTTCCAATATACATATAATGCATTTTGTGACAAATGAGATTAGAGAATTATATAGATTCATTATTCGACTATGAATATCTATGCAAATTCAAATTCTTATGAAAACAATGAAAAAGATTAAATTTAAGCAGATATTTGTTTTGGCAACTCAATATAATAGTGATTATCATATATTATTATATATTATTGGTTACACATCCGGTGTCCAGTAATTATAAGTGAGACGTCGCACTGAAGAAGTGACGTACTCTTGTTATTTCAAAGGTAAAAGAAAAACATGATACACAATGAATTATTATCTTTATAAGTTTAGTCTTGTTTATTTGTTTATATTAATCGAATGGGAGCAAAATTGTTTATATTCTCTTTTTCTTTGAAAAGTTTCTGTTATAAATTTTATGCATAACTATATTCTTCTAAAATATGCAGTACCTCGATTAAAGTATGAATTTTAGCTTTATCTATATTTACTTTATCTACATTTCCTCAGTAGTGAACTTCAAAGGTTCAGAAGGTCTCACGCGTAAGGAGTGAACGGAAAATAAAGTATTTAAAAATTAATGCAATTGCTGGCTATAGTATCGAATAACATATTTTAATAACACTATAAATTGACATTTTTATTTTGTTCCAATACTCTGCAGTGTTTAACTACAAGAACAAATTTAAATATTTTAAAATGATTATTTTTACTTATTTTTGTTATTTCTATTGTAGGTAAATTTTATATGCATAGCTAAATTCATCGTTCCTCTTGTTCCTTCACTTACGAAGTGAAAGTACAGAAAAAGGATAATTTTATTTTCATATGAGAAAAGATTATCTATTTTGAGCTATTTTATACATATTAATACCAGACAAACACAGACGAGATAAAAACATTGGAATAAAAATGTAATAATTTCCTTCACTTCCTATCCTTTTTTTCTATTCTTTTTTACAAGAAACTATCTTCTAATTTTTCATTAATCAATGTTCCAATAATCGAGGTTCTACTGTATTAATAATCGATTATTCTCAACAATTTTCCTTGTTTTTTCCTCACTCTTCATATGTGTGTATATGTACAGTATGCACTTGTTCGCCCAAAGGAAATACAATATAATAGATTTTGCTAATGTATTACGTGACAATAGCGTCAGGAAACTTTAGTTGATTGCAACTGTAGATGTTTAAGCGAATATTAATATTTCTTGTTTTGATTAATATTTTAGAGCGCTAGCAACGATAAGATCGATATTTTTCTACGTAATAATACGTGCTTGAACTGGTGAGAAGATTATAGAGATTCTTAGCTCGCTGTAACATATTTAACATTTAACTTTATAATATAATTCTTTATAAATATGAATGTCTAACTCAATTTAATGTAATTTCTTATTTTTACGCCTTACACCAATTCACAGGATGATTCATGTTACAGGATTTCGTATTTAAATATATATAAATATTTTTTAATGCATCCCTCAAATGGTATTCTGGGATAGTATTGGTTTGTCAGGAAAGTTCGTTCCGATTTTTAAGGAAAATTCAAACGCAGCATGCTCAAATTTCGATACACATTTATTGAATTATATAGGTGCCATTTTGTTTTAACAACCTTTCTTCATCTTTCACGCAACTTACATATTCCATCCTTCCAAATCCTCTCAGGTTTTTCGGCAAAAAACTTTTCGATATGATTTTTTATGTCTACCAAAGAGTTAAAGCTTTTGCTATTAAGGGAATTTTGTAATGATCTCAATAGGTGAAAATATGGGGCTACATATCTGATGAATATCGTGGATGGGGTAGCACATTCCAACCAAGCTCCAACAGTTTTTGTCGAGTAGTCAAAAACATATGAGGCCGCGCATTGTCCTGATGAAACACGACGTTTTCCGATTCGCTAGTTCTGGACGTTTCTGTTCAATTACTGTCTTAAAATCGACTAATTACAAGCAATACTTTTCCGAATTTATCGTCTGGTTGTCTGGTAGAAGTTCATAATACAGAGATCCTTTTCAGTCCCATCAAACACAAGGCAAGACTTTCTGCGAACGAAGACCGGCTTTTGGGATGGTTCAAGGTGATTCATTCCGCTTTTCTCAAGATCTTCCCCGCTCAACATTATTATAAATAATCTATTTTTCATCCCCCCTCGCTACTTGCTTAAAAAATGGTGTTTTCTCGTTGCGTTTATAGAGCGAACCGCAAATGGAATCGTGATCCATCAGATTTTATTCCGATAAATCGTGGAGAACGCATACATCAAAACGGTTTATATAGCCAAGCTTCACAAAATGTTCGTGGATGGTGCATTTTCATATTTCATTTCTGCTAATTCACGTGCCGTATAGCGTGGGTTATTCTCGATGAGTACCTTGATCCGATTGTTCGGGATTTGGAGTGGTTGTCAGTTTATGACTCGGACAGCACATCTGCCTTTTTTGGAAAAATCCGAATTCTAAGTGCTTGATGGGTCCGCTATAAAGTGAGTATCGAGTATCAATCAGCAATACCAGAGGAGATGCGCCCACGAGGGTACACAGTTACAAGATTGGAAGGAATAGATTCCCACCACACAGAAACCATGGTGAGAAGGACATCCCCTGCATTAAGAGTTAGCATATAAGGACCAGGCGCTTCAAGGGACCAGTCTTCTTCAACCAGTCTTCAACCAGTCTTACTCTTATCAGACAGTCTTACTCTTCGTGTTATATTAAACAGTGCAAATAAATCAACTAAACATAACAGTACTCTGTACCTTTAATGTACCTCCACTTTGAGCGTTAATAGCGTTCATGGTTTGCGATATCAACCGACCACTTGCAACCTGACTGATTGTCACTTAGTTAAGAATTCGCAACTCCGATCTTCATCAGTAGTGGAGGGCTTACCCGAGCGTTGTTGACCTTCAAGATTACCAGCTTTAAACGTAGCAAACCCGCACAGTCCTTTCAGCTATACCATCGTCACCATAAACCGCGTATATCTTGTTTGCTGCTTGTATGGTATTTCTGCCTGTCTAGCAAAAGAAAAGCACCAAGTGCCTATAGTGCACTTTGTTTCCTTTCATATTTAAGAGCACATAAAACTAACAAGAATTAATGTATCCTAACTTTTTTCTAAAGGTGTTTGAAATATTACCTTTTAGAGTATATACACCTTTACATTTACATTACATACATTTTACATACATATTACATTTCAGAATATATGACTTGTTTTAACGCCACCTACCGAAAATCGGCACGAACTTTCCGGACAACGGGTGATTCGCAAAACTCTAAACATTATTCGTTGTCTAAAGTTAATTAAATTTACTCGTGATGCTTTGTGTTACTTAATTTTTTATCAGAACTTTCTTTATATTCTATATCTCATGTGTTAAAATAATACTAGAAGAAGTATTAATTAATGCAATTAATAATTTTCTATGAAGATATATTAAATTATTTATGTAAAAATTATTGATTTTGAAGATCTTATTTTCAGTATTACAACTTGCTTAAGTATAAAGTACTCAATTGTAGACATTTATTACCCTACTATAAAATTATTAATTATTATTAAGATACATCGTTAAGATACAACATTAATCTTTTTATTTATAGTGCTCTGAAGATAGATAGAAGTTCCGTAACTTCAGTAATGAGGTAAAAAATTTTGTGTTGTTCCAACATGAAAATGCTTCTGCTTATTAATTATCATCGTGTGGAGTTTGAATTTGAACTACATATGTATATAAAACGAAAAGTTGTCAGTTATTGAACTAAACTAGCCTTATTGAATTTCCACTGTAATCACTGAATCCGATAAGTATTACTAGTATTACTAGTAGTATTACTAGATAGTATTACTAGATAGTATTACTAGATTATATTTCAGGAATATTTATAAAAGGAATTTATTCTGATCTGAATAATTTATAGTAGATGAATTTTTAGACATTTGAACACATTTAAAAAAAGGCATTAAAAAGCGTTAAAAAGGATTGGTAGAACGGGTCAAATAATTCTCTATATGCAAATTAATGAATATAATTATGAGTATACACATTTTACTACAGTGAACATTTTCGGAGTTTGCTTGTTACGTCACGAGGCCGTGTCTCTAACCGTCGCTCATGGTACTACAATGTCGCAGACAGATCGTCTTATATGACCGGCGAAATATATACGATCTAGCGACAAGCGTATAGTTCTCATCAAGCAGCGAGTTCTAGAAACGTCGATTCGCCTTCGGTCCGTTATTTCATCTACACAAAGAAGCTGGCATACGTGTCATAGGCGCGAACGGTGACGTGACCCGAGCGTAGTGGGGGTCGTTTCCCAGAGATGACAAAGAAAAAATCGAAGGGCAATCAGTATCATTTGAGGATTCAAACGGAATGCATCGAGAGGTTCAGATGATTAAAATTAATGTCGCTTAGTCTAACGAATATATCAAGAGATATCATAAAGTCGAGTCGAATTGTTATAAGAAACCCATTGTATCATCAGTACATAAATTGTGACGTGTTCATTATATAATCTTAAATATTGTTAAATATACAAGTTTTATATTAGCCCTGTTAATTCAGTGTTAAACTCATTGAACTACCTCTGTTATCTTAATCGAAACAGGGGAACGACTAATTCGCGGCGTCGATTATTAGATTCGTAGGGAAAATTTACACCTCTCGTTGACGCGTTTTCCTCGCGACCGCGTCTCTCCGCGAACGGTCGTAACACAGGAGATGCAGGTTTTCATTTAAAAATGTTAACATTACCTTCACAAGATGTTTCGAAGGCTTCCATTGATATCATACAATTTTTCTTTGAAACATCTTTTCGCTATCATTCATATTTTTTGAGATATTTGAGCGTTGCGAGGTAAACTGAATTCACTATAGATGCAGTATGCACTTCGTATAGAATATATTCTTCCGTTTTCCTATGGAGAGGAAAAATAGCTTTTTAAAAATCAACTATTCTTCTGCTTAGTAGAAAACACGAAAATGGTCCTAGATAGGTGCTCAGTGTGTAAGTTCTTAAATCATCTCTTTTCGAGTGAGTAGAATAATCTCGCACCTCACCGGACATAAAATTGGCATTGCCTGTTGAAAAGCAACGTGACCAGCAACTCAAAGAGAAGAATTTGTTTCCTTTGACCCACCCAATACGTTCTAAAATCGTCGTGAGTGAGACCGTTGTACTGGATAACTGATAACTCGATTTCTGTTCAATTTGTCATGTCACTTCCTACTTTAGTAGATTTGTTACATCCTGATTACAATCCTTCTAAATCAAATTCAAATGTATTGAGGATTTTAATTATGTATTTGTTAACAGAATCAATTGACTTTCTCGCTTTAATCCTAATACAATATTAAATAATAAATGGCATAATTATTATAGTACAATGTAATATTATACAAGAGCTATCATGACATTAAGAAAGTAAAATATTTAGAGATTTTATTAGTAAAATAGAAATTCTACAATTATGTAAACATTGAAAATTAATCAGGAATTATAATTGTATGAAAATAGATCATTTAAATCCATAAATTTTCCTTCTAACATAATATAAAAAATTTGATACTTGTCACAAACCTTACGATATATAACAAAGAAAATTTTTAGCAGTATTACTATCAACATAGGTGTAAATATTCATATAAGTTTTGTATTCTTTGAGTTTTAATGTATTGAACATTTCGAATTGTTTTCTTCCGTTAAATGAAACTTATTTATCTAGAAATATTTAAAAATATTAGTTTAATTTTGTAGCAATTATTCCATTAAGATTTACAGTTTTCTTTTATACAAATTTTCATTATCTATGAAATTTTAGTAAATTTTATTTTTAATTTTTAAAGTTTATTTTACTTAAACTGGCTGGATTTTCTAATGCTCGTATACTCATTTCACAAGTGGTAGTTATTTCTTTGCTTATAAAGTATTCGAGTCCATACACAAATACGTAACTTACAATTATTACTTGAGTAAAAAATATTAATCAAAAAATCACTCAATATATACTAATGGATGAACATATTATTATACATATTATATATTATATGTCATATATGTACTAAAACCTGCCACTTTAAAGCAAGTACCTATTATTATATATTATACAGGGCGAATTACTTAAGAGTTTAAGCTGAAATATTTTGGATACTATTGATTATATCGGAAAATGTTTCATATAAAAGTTGAGTGGAAAGACGTAAAGTACTACTTTTATATTTGTTTTCCTTGTCTTTCATATGATAAATTTTACAAACTGAAAGTTAAAATATCTATGAAATCAATAACTTTTCGACATAGGTAGATTAATGATTTTTTATAGAGAATCTCGAGCTATGTACATCGATTAATATACTAAATGACTACTATGACAAAGTTAACTTCCACATGATCTTTACGTGCTCATATACATAAAAACTAATAACATCAGTACATATCCTATTTGAAGTCAACTAAATTTTATTTGAAACATTTTAATATGCGGATGCCACCAAATTTTAATTTTGTCCCACTATAATTTCGTTCACAACAAAAAAAGACCATATATGGTCAGATATCACATTAAGGCACCGTGTCCAGTTAACAATAGTATAAATTTTATTTCCATAACTTGCAACATTTGGTAAATAATATGTTTTAAATGAAAAAAGGTCTGATTTTAACATTACTTTAATATTCGGATTCAGAGATGCAGCAACTTTCATGATACTTTGTACTGGAGAATTCGCTATCTTTGTTTACAAACATGCTAGTCGGTATGTAAATACTATATCAAGCCTCGTAGCATCAGCGCTTCGATATTCGTAAAATTCTCATTTTATAATGGCATGCAAAATTAATACCAGTTTTAATATACACCAACTCATAATTTTTTATAATGCTAATGGAAAAATCGTATAGACAAGAAGAAGGTGCAGCCTCAAACCATAAACAGAACACTGAAAAAAGGTGGTTACTGTTAGAAAATAGATGTGTGTACATCTGTATTGTACGAGCGAGGAATGAAAGAGAAGAAGACAAAAGGAAAACGCCATGAGACGAGCGTATCGCGTATGTGTCGAATGAATGAATGAATATGCAATAAAACAAATTCATTCCTGTTTGAGATGTATAAGAGAATAGAGCGGTGTATATTAATACTTCAAGTTATTCTGTTACATATAAGATAGTTATTCTGCTATATAAATTTTATATTTAATAAAACATTATATTATAACTTTAACAGTTACAACAGAAGAGTTGCTCGGAGAAAATCATTTGTAAACAAAGCAAATAGAAAGGAAAGATTAAATCATACACGAGAGTTTGTTCTAAAGGAAGATACATGGTGGAATGACGTAATTTTTAGTGGTGAAAGTAAATTTAAAGTTTTTGGTTCAGATGGGCGAAGAATATGGCGAAAGGAGAATGAAGAATTTGAATTTAAAAATATGAAACCCACTGTAAAACACGATGATGGAAACATGCTTATGTGGGGCTGTATTTCTACATTTCGAACGGGCGAATTAGTTTTTATTGATAGCATTATGTACAAGAATAAATATTTAAACATTTTAAAAAATAATTTACGCAAAAGTGCAATGAAAATGGGCATTGTTAATACTTTTAAGTATTGCTAAGACAACGATCCTAAACATAAGGTCCATATTGTACAGGAATATTTATTGTATAACAGTCCAAAATTATTATACCCTGCACCTCAGTCACCGGATATGTAACTGATTGAAAACCTATGGGAACTAGAACGACGAATTAGAAAAAAAAAACAATAACGTCAAAAGAAGTTCTGAAACAGCGATCAAAGGAAAAATAGAATAATATTAACACCGAATACCTGAAAAAAATCATTTGTAATATGCCCCATGTTTGAAGAAAGTTATTATTCAAGATCGCTATAAGATATTAAATGATTTGTAATATATAAAAGTTAAAAAGATATTACTTATATTTTAAAGTGACCGAATTAAAGTAACGTTAAAATTAGACTTTGTTTCATTTAATATGTATTATTTAACAAGTTTTGGATTTTATGTAAATAAAATGTATACTATTGATAACCAGACACAGTGCCTAAATATTATACCGAACCATTTACGTTTTTTTCATTATGAACAAAATTATAGTGCAACAAAATAAAAATGTGTCTGAATATTAAAGTTACTCACTGTAATTAATAGCATGGAAAATATTTCAGTTTAAAACTCATGTACATATTAATATTAGTATATACTATTAATGATTACTTTAATTTTCCTCGGGGTATTTTATTATTATTAATTTAACTTATTAATTTATTTAATCATAAAAAAATAATTTAATTGTAAGAAGCTATATGATACGATGTAGAGCATATGATAAGTTATATAAAAATAGCGCTTTAAACCCTTTACATTAATTCACATATGTAGATAAAACGAATGGAGAATATTTTAGAATAAACCTATCTTTATAACTATAAATATAAACAAGGAAGCAACACTTGCTAAACTATAATTAACTGTGTAAGTTAAATGTCAATTATATAAATGGAATGTAATTCTTAAAAACATTTGTAACATGCAGAAGATGTAATTTCTCAATTTCTTTCTTATATTTACTGTTGAGCAGTTATTTCATATATTTTTAATTGTTGAGATATCAAACTTACTCACTGAATAAATTGATTAAATATAGTAAAGTCCTAAAATACATATCAAAACTACATATAACATGTTTTAGCTTTGATTTACTCCTTATTTAAAGAATCAGTGCAACTATTTGGTTTTGTAAAATAGAATTTATTTATATGCCTTTCATCTACTATATAATTTCTGTAGGAAATGGTATAATGTTAGTAGCTTTGGTAACGGTATGATTGTTACAATATCGTTTGATGCTCCGTTAACCTATGTTTACGCAGTCACTATTCGTCACTCACTAATTTCGTTACAACGGTTCTTTTTTAAATACGCTGACAACACTCCATGATAACGTTGACAATACACACCCAATATCTCCCAGGCAATTCGTCCACGATACTACACTATACCACATTCCTACATTCGGCCATTTTGACAAATGCATTTGACCTCGGATGTACTCATCATCACTGATTTCGCTCGCGCCCTAGTCTTTCTATGGCTGCTTCGGGTGACAGTCGCGTCACGGGATCCTCTTGATCCTCTTCTTGGTCCTTACGCACTCGATGGATCAAACCGCTTCGGCCTTCCTGTATTAACAACGCTTCTTGGAATGTTAGGGATCCTGGTAGCGATCTGTATATCGACGAGTCTGCCTCCTTCTTGTACCAAATAACTAGATGCAGTTTGTCTCCAGGGGCTATGCGGTTCCGCGTCGCATGGTAACAGAGCAGTTCCATCTGCCACTGACTCCGCATTTATCATTGTTACACTTCATATGATCAGCCGCCGTGGAGGTCGTTTGCGGCTCCTCGTGTTCGCCTTCTCGCTGCACCATGTAACGGTCATTCCCTAAAACTTTCACCACGCGGTACGGCCCAAGGAATTTCGAGTGAAGCTTTGGCCCTCTTGGTCGCCACTAGATGCCCCGTCTTGTATGTTGTCGCCTTCTTGCGTCTCTTGTTAAACACACATCTATTTTCAGCCTGAATCTACCCGATTCTTCTCTTTGCTTCTATGATCTCGCTCCTTAGAACTCTTGTTCTCGTCATCCTTCATCAGGGTATCAACCATCTTACACTTGGAAGGGGTTTGCTGTTGCACGACATTTATAGAATCGCAGACATCAACCGTTTTTCCTTGTTTCAGCGTCGACAATTCTGAGTCGCTTCGATTGCGCACAAGAATATCGCCCCACGCGTTTCCTAGCTCTTCATCACGCAGTCTACGTCTACAAACTTGAATGATCTTGTCGATTCGAAACTGCTTCGATTTGGCTGCTACTTCATTTGCATCCATCTTCGAAATCACGCTCGAAGATATTAAGGAACCTTTCGACGTTGCATCGTCGCATTTTTCTGACGTACTCGTGCTAGGTCTTGTTTGTTCGATTGTACAATTCGCATGACACTCTGTAAATTCTACGAAAACCTCATCGCAACCGTCCGTGTCGTCTCCATCCGACAGTCTATTACAATCTTTGTTCTCTACTGTACGAATAGAAACGTTTCCTTCCTTTATGTTTACTTCGACAGTATTCAGGAAGTCTGCGCTAATAATAAATTAATGTTGCATCAAGGTATCTGAAACTACATGTACCGTTATAACGTCTATCAAAATATTCGTCGAAAATTCTCCGAGTGTACAATTTTTTTTGGACCCGATACTGCGAAATTTAACAATTTTCTGATTTAATTTGAGTGCTCCAATTTTCACATACTGAT
Source organism: Bombus huntii (assembly GCF_024542735.1). NCBI lineage: Eukaryota > Metazoa > Arthropoda > Insecta > Hymenoptera > Apidae > Bombus > Bombus huntii. Next base: position 26,064,403 of record NC_066238.1, read on the forward strand.
GCACTCACATTAAAGTTAATTCGCTACCGGTGTCTATTAGCGCAGGCAATTCGAAATCTCCGATCTTAACGTCTTTACCACGCTTCGTCTGTAACAATCGCCACGCACTACAGACCTCTTTAGGGGACTCACTCAGGTTGTTACACTTCTCTACGATGTGTCCGTACCCCCTACATTTAAAACACTTAGGGCCTTTCGAGTTGTTCGGACAATCTGCACTGACATGTTCTTTATCACCGCAATTATAACATCTTTTATCCTTCACTACATTTCAAGATTGACTGTGCTCCTTGTTGTTTTCGGTTTTGACCGGCTTCGCAGTCGACTTTGTTTTGCGACACTTTTGTTCTTCGTAGTGTAGGAAGTGTAGTTGGAGCTAGGTGAAAAGAGAATTCGCGTTTCGTCCCGGGACTACCGGTAGACTCGTCAGTAAGGCTATGCCCGGTAGTCCCTGCCTTAGACGTAGAGGGAGTATCGCTAGGTGCGGTATTTGTATCGTGCGCCCGTATATTCGATCCCTAGCGAGACAGGCAGACTCGTTGTCGTCGTAGTAGCCCTCTGGTGTTGACGGTTGGTATCCGCGGATCGCCCGGGAAGTGTTACGACCGCGTTGATGCCTCGACCTGTCGGCGTCTTGTTGATATCGATCCGCCACAGTAGATAACTAATCTTAGCCCTTTTCTACCTTTGCTTCCACTTCCATATCCACATGACTAGCTATTTCGAACATGCGGTGCATATAAGCCAAGCATGCTTCATCGCTTCTTCTTTTCGTTTTCTCAATTCTCTTGTGTACTTGCAAACTATTAATTTTTTTTTAGAATTCTTTAATTGGTCCTCGCTTCAACTCATGCTAAGTCCTAGCATTGCATTCGATACTCGCAAGTATCCTTGTTGATCCTCTCAACAGTTTTCGCGCATTGCCTTTTATGCTTCTGACTACATGCACATGTTTGCAATTTCTTCGAACGATTCGAATCATCCATCGACATTTTCACTTTTGTTACCACTGAATGTTTCTAATGCGTCCTCGCGTGGTTCTAATGTTGAACCAACCTGTGCTTTAAGACAGTATTTGTCACAATCATGGCGCACACCTCGTGTGCTTCTCCTGCGTTCTCTTACGTCTTCTTCAACGTCTTCAACCTCACTTTCGTCCTCACTCTCTTCTTCCAACGACGTATTGTTTTCATCCATGGCCGCCTGCAGCCGTGCACGTAGTTCAGTTTTTTCCCCGTCGTTTCTAGCCCCAAACTAGCGAGGCGCGCTCTCAACTCTTTCGCCTTCAGCTTCTCGAGATTTTCGTTTTTGACTCGATCGCTCTTAGCTCTCTGCGCGGTTTCTAAGCCTCGCTGGTCCGTCGACCCTTCACCGCTTGTTGATCCCTTAGGATTCGATTGTTCAGCACTACACGCTCGATTCAGCCTGGGAACCAACACTGACCTCGCACCAGATATTGGTAAATTCATCTTTCAGAGCTTACTTCTTACTTCTTCCAACGTCAGATTTTCTTCACTAGACAATTGTCCGTCTTCAACATTTGCCATTTTCATTTTTTCAACACCATTCTTCAAACGATACACTACTCTAATTTCAACGGTCAACGATATCGCCTGTTATCACACCGCGCACCGGAAAATTTAATACTAACACGATCTGATCCCGGCGAAGCCCCCAATTTGTAAGAAATGGTATAGTGCTAGTAGGTAGTAGTAACGGTATGATGATTACAATATCGTTTGATGCTCCGCCAACCTATGTTTCTATTCGTCACTATTCGTCACTCACTAATTTCGTTACAACGGTTCTTTTTTAAATACGCTGACAATACTTCATGACAACACTCCATGACAACGTTGACAACACAAACCCGACATCTCCCAGGCAACCCGTCCACGATATTACACTATATTACATTCCTACATTTGAATAGCCATTACACATTAACTCCGCTGCGATCTTCGAGGTTTCATGTCCCAAACTCACTCTTGTTATAAATGTTTTAAGAAAAATTTTGGCATATCTAATCTTGAGGTGAAAACACGCGTTTATCAACAATGGTACTTTTATACTTTTCTCAAACATAAAATAAAAAATGGGAATTTTCAGTCTGGTAAAAAATTAAGTCTTAATATAAAGAACATATCAGAATGAAGTATCTTCTTTCTACAATATTAATTTTGCTAATAATTGAAGCCTAAAACTATTTGAAGAATATGTTAAAAACCTACATATTTAAGATTTGGAAATGGAAAATACCGCAAAAATTCCAAACTATAGCGTTCTATATATGACAAAGTATCTCAATATAGTAATATCCAATCTCTTTACCTGAGCTTCGCCGTATCCGCTTGATAAACTATTGTCTGCAGTTGGGTATCTCGTTTCATTCAGCACGTTGCGTTTCTGACATACTAATTGCGGAGCAATACTCCGCGACGATAACCCCACAGTTCATAAATGTATCCCTCCGTGGCATAATTACCGAATTTGCACAGAAACTACGGTACATCGAGCGACGGTGTCGTTTTCATGAAATTACCAAAACTAGTCAAGTTTGTGGAGTTTGGTCAACAGCGCACAGTTGTCTATTAAAATGTATTTTATGGTCAAAATTTAATTTTTCAACTTTGATATTTGAAAAAAAATGTTGTTGATTTCCAAAGCTTTGAGTTTCAAAATCCTCATATACTTCTCTTTTCAGATCATTCTATAATCCCATGAAATATTACGAAGATAATATATAATAATTCTGTGTTTGCTGATTTTTAATTTTGATATCATTTGATAGTTAAAAAGAATAAAAAGACAAAAACCTTTTAGAGCTTCTTGAAAATAGGTGATGGTAGGTTTCGAAAGTTCTTGAAGGACGAATAATATTATGTTAATTATACATAATTAATACTTGTTTATATATAACTAATGTTTTTAACATTTTTTGAATGATAGAGAGTGTAACAAAAATATATATTTAGTTCCACAACCAAATACGAGTGATATGTAATTTATTTGACAACATATTGAATTTCAAATTTGCTTTTGTGTGAAAGACGGATTGTTAACACGAGCATGCATATTTCAAATGCAACGTTCTGTATGAATTTTAACAAATAGTTTGCATAGCCTATACAGTATAGTAGGTTATACAGTTTCAAGAGCGACTTTCAATTAGAGGTAGACTGCTGCGAGTGAGATGTTTTCATTGTGTGAATCTTACTTATTGTTGGTATTAACTTTTATAAAGTAGATGTTGATGCATGCATAATGTCGATTTATGTTGTTATAAACCAGGACTTTGAGCAGCGCGAAAGCCCGGCGATGGTAATTTTGTGGAATACGATTGCGGTGTGTTGATCAGTATGCGGATGAATATGGTGCGAAATCAGTGAACCGCAGGAAGTTGAAACGCATAAACGAACACGATGCAAAATTAAGGAGTCACTGGGAAAGACGGTATAGACGAATTCAATATGAAGTCGAGGAGCTGCTGGGAGGTTGGAAAACAGCACAGACGAACCCGATCTATAGTTGGGTAGCTGTTAGAAGCTTGGGGAAAATACAGGCGGGACCTTTTGCGAAATCAGGGACCTGCGGAATGTGAACGAACCTGATGCAAAATTAGGCAGTCGCAGGAAGAGTTTAGTTTGCATGGACGAACACGACGCGAGACCAGAGACTCGCTGCAGAGATTTCCTTTGGATTAAGATGTGCGAACGAACCCGATGTAATGTAAAATGAAATGAAATATTTTAAAATGAAAAAATCAATGTATGTAAAAATCCCATATTTGTTTCTCGAGAGCAATCTTGTTTGCACTTCGCAAAGTGGAAACTTTGCGCCAACATTTCATAGTCATTGTAGTTTACTTTTTTAGGATAGACCTGAAACTGAAAGTTACAGATCTCATTGTCTGCATTTATGCTGAATCATGTTTCGTGTTGGTTGATTAAATTAATGACTTAACTCGGAAGATCTAGCCGGAAGTCGTTTAATTCAGTTGAGCAATCAAATTAAAAAGTTAAACCATCTAAACACACAACATACAAATATAAAACTCACCATGAAAGTCAAACGAAACGGAAAGCTACATTTCCTTGATTTCCTCATTTACAACAACACACTAGGACCACCAAAATAAGTGAAATCCTGCGCAATCCCGAAAACAAGAAACTCCCTCTTCACGCCCCAGACATTTAAAAGATAGAAGGAATCGGAAGAATGGTCAAAGAATGAAGGAACGTCAGACCAAAATTCGCTTGAAACATTTCAGTCAATCTATCCTGGCAGAACGCCATATCAAGATAGATCACTCCATATACTTCGAGAAAACAATGATCATTCGAATAGTCGCAAAGCAATCGAAATTTTGAGACATTGGAGTAATCTGAACAGAAGCAGTGGGTATTACATCAACAATTTGGTAGCCTATCCTCCTGCCTTTTTAATTCGATTGGCCAATCAAATTAAACGACTTCCCGTTAGATCTTATGGGTTGAGCATGCAGTTCAAACGTCCAAGTTGAGCTATCAGTTTGATCAGCCAATCGTAACATCGCTCAGTATAAGTGGGCAATTAGTCTCAAACCCTCAGTTCGATGTCTACCCTGAGGAAGTAGACTGCAATGTCTACGAAACGTTCGCGCAAAGTGCAAGTGCAAAATGCAAACACAATTGTCCCAAAAACTACTATAATGCTATCTGACCATCGTGAAAGTTTGAAGTCTAAAAGTATGTAAAAATGCTTTTAATTTCAGCTATGCAGTTTGTTTCTTTTTTTTTATGAACGATAATTGTGTTTTATTAATAAAGTTCAGTAGTTGAATTATATCACAGAAACTAAATTTATATTGGAAAAAGATCGATAGAAAAATATGTCTAATTTTGGTTACAAAATATCTTTTCGCAAATCATTATGCAAAATTATGGCGCAATTTAAAAAAAGCGTTCCTCATCGGTTCACCACGGGAAACTTATGCAACTTCAGGCAGTCTGGAACGAAAGAAAAAATGTCCTGTCAAAGTATAATGCGTTTTATCAATCACCGTGAAATGACAGAAGTTTCTTCGTATTCTCATTTCTTCACGCTCGGAAACAAAAAAAGAGCTCAAGCGTTCGCAACAGTAACTAAAATCGCCACGTCCGACTGACTTCCGGTATTTGCATCTCTCTGACGTCCCTTTGCTCGCTGTCTTCCTCCGTAAAGGTATCAGTCGATAACGAGGACATTCATGGACGAAGGACTCGAGAGCGTTTCCTGTCCAATCAACCACATTGTTCTTACTACCGAAAATGCTTTCTACGCTATCACTTTCTCTTTATGATGACAATTAAAGAAAATAACCCGGTGATGATTCAGCTGTCCATTTTTTACGATTTGTTTTCTGTAATCGGATTCGTTAGGTCATTTGATTTTTATATGTAATAATTCGTTAAAGATCAGATGCAGTGATCAATGGTTCATTATTTTGATGAGTATTATCATCAGTGATATTTAATTGTAAAGAAGATTGATTTGTGTCAAATGCGGTGATCTGTTGTTAGTGATAGACGGCCGATAAATTATATTATAATGTCATGCAGTTTCAGTATTTTTAGAACTGAAACGTTTTATTAGTGTTAACGATTAAAACTTATCTCAATGTGTCTTACACATTAACAGTTTTACTATTGTAGTAACATTACTTAATTTATTTATTCTCTAATAATATATTAAAAGTGATGAAACTATGAAATTGTATGCATTTATGGAGAATTTGAAGATAAACAAATATACAGAATGCACATTATCTACAAAGATATATAAAATATTTTTTAAGTATACTCTCTATACTATCGCTAGTATATAGAACAATTTTTTATTTAGACCGCATCTATTTATTATATTCATAAAAATACGAATTTGCATAAATATCCGCAGTCTAGTTAATGGTTAAGTTAATGACTTAATTTACTAAAATGAACTTCGATAAAATGATTAACGTCTGAGGTTTTGAATTATGTTAAATAGTTGGTTTTAATTTTGTGAAGAACTATCAGCGTAACCATCTCATTTACATGAAGAAGGAGCATACTTTATAAAAAATTGGTTGAATACAAATTTTGAGACTGAAAAAAGCCTCCAAGTAATCGAAGTTCTATAATGAATATAAGATCTTATTTACAGTAATATTTTGTTTTCAAATACACCTACTGTTTTGTCCGGTGACTCTGCGTAGCCCGGAATCTATCCCTCGGTCGAGGCGACCACTCGCTCCGTCAAGATAATTAGTTGGACCGTAATAATCATAAGAAATTGTCGAAAACTAAGCATTTCGATTTGACCGTTAAGTGGTATATAGAACACCTTCGAGTCAAGATGTTCCTTATGCTTATTGCTCCATCAGGTAAAAAGTGGGGAAATGTGGGTTTACCCATGTTTCCCGGGATTTTCACCCGTAAGCAACCGATGGTGGGGCGACCAACACCCAGCAAAAGTTTTTCTCTGCAACAGCATCGTCACCGAACTTTACTGGATCTACGACTACAGATCAATCAACATCTCTGCACTGGGTTCACTACCTTAACTCAGGCAACATATATTCATTAACTTTTGATAACTCATATAATTAACATATATATATACGCAACGAGCATAAGCATCTTATCTACAATTGTTGTTGGAATAAAGAGCACAATATAACCTGTTACCTCAGCGTTATAAGTAATTCAACTACCTCTATTATCTTAAAGGAAATAGGAGATCGATCAGTTTCGTGGTATCGATTGTAAAATCGTAACGAGAATTTACGACTCCCGTTGACGCGTTTCCTTGAGATCGCGTCCCTCCGCGAATGGTCGACAAATCACCTATTTTTGGAATTTCGCATTAAAAATATCTACTTATCTAAACGTTATTCTTTCGTACTCGTAATCGTACCACTACAAAGTTTACATCATTTACTTCTTTTCAAAAATATTTACATACGAAAATAATTGTACAAATAATTTAAACTTCATAATACCGAAATATTCTCTTATAATTCATGAAAGTGTAGCATACAAAATTACGAATATACTTTTAATATGCTTCGTATGCTTCGGATCATTATCAGTTTGAAAAATAAAATCACCACTCATGTTGTTGCGTGCAAAAGGCAACATTGTGTCCTTGAGTATGTCTATGTATTGAAAACAGTTTATAATTCCGTTGATACGACATATCGGACCAGAACTGCCTCGAGAAAAACACGCACACACCATAACGTTCCCACCACCATGTTTAAGAGTTTAAAACGCACTGTGTTTTCAAACTTTCGCCAATTCGATGTCTACATGCCGTATACCGTCAGAAGAGACACGATTGAATTTCGATTCGTCCGAAAACAATACCTTTTGCCAATCTTCACTTGTCCAATGCTTATAAGCTTAGCAAATGCAAGTCGTCTTTTTCGATTCCTAGAAATCAGCAGTGATTTCTTTTGGAGTTCTCACCCTCTTAAGTTAGTCTTCTAATCTTCTAACAGTTCTAGCACTAATTTGTGTATCGTTTTTGTAGTTTATCTCCGCAGCAATATTATTTGCACTACGAAAACGATCTTTTTCGCTCAATCGATGAATCCGGCGATTCATTTTCGGCGTTGTTTTCCGTGGTCTTCCGTTTTTCAGTTGATCGCGATACATGCCTGCCTCTAAAAATTTATATCAAGCTTGCTTGTAAGTCGTTTCTGACCTGTTCACTATATTTGCTATTTCGGTGATGGTTTTACTTTGCTTTCACAGCCTTACGATTAGTTCCCTTTCGTTTTCAAGTAAATTCTTTGATTCACCCATAGTCTGTTCCTATCTAAATAAATTTTAGCAATAAAAGGTACACCACACAATGATTTTGACATTCCAGAATCAAAATGTTCAAAAACTGTACTCATACGCATGTTTTACACAGATCGTCTTAAACTAATGTCCACCGTTTACAAGTGCTAAGCGGTAACTAACTGTTGTAACTCCTATATTGTTTGTATTTGACAACTTACGGTCTGAGGTTACGAAGGTCAAACATACAGCTATGTTATTCCAAAGAGACAAACCGAGTAGAAGAACAATATGCGTATAAGATGTTTGTAATCCGGTTTACAAATCATCGTCTTAAACTTTTGTCCGCTTTTATACATATTTTCTCGAAACATTTTTTACATTTTATAACAATGAAAAATTAAATAACCAACAATCAAAGCTAGATGTAGATAAAAAATTTAGTTTCATAATTGCATTAAATTGTAATTTGCGTTCATACAATAACTTTAATTATACTATAAAAGGAACTCTTTTGTCTGTTTATTTTTAATCGCTTTATTGATATTCAATATAATATTATAAGGAATCAGTGTTCCAGTTGTTTATCATTACTAATTACAAGAATGCCAAGATAAAATCAAGTTCGCCAATATGTTGTAAAACCAAAGATATCTAATTTCCTATATGTTCCAATCGCAATTATATTGGGTATTGAACAAAAATTTACAGTAACGTGTGTATACGAGTATTGCATAATACCATACAGTCACAGGCAACGTGACTGATGCATTTATATTTAGTTTAACTCTTTAGTAGATATGGATTTATAACAAGCCAAGATAAACGAACCTCTCACCGACCTGATTAACCAGCTGTTGCGCTGCTTCGTAGGTACATTACATCGATTGCAACCAATGTCAATCGCATATAATATTATTAAAGCTACAATATTATGAAGACCACAAGGAGAAAATGATAAGTTCATTCGTATTGATTTTCTGATTTTTATATGTCTTGAATAAAAGAAAATATTTTATTACAGTATAGTTAAATATAGGAATAATCTGGTAGATTTGAAAATATATATAAACATGACAATGAAATAAAAGATTTTATTCCAAAGAAATATTACCGATTTCGAAAAACGCTAGGAAGTATAAAACAATTTCTATTTTATTTGTATTTTATTTAGATACATATGCAACAACAGTTAGATTACCCATTTACTTGCTAAATAGCATACTAAATACTACATATTACAATCTTCTCGAAAGCCGCGCAAAATGCCGTAAAATGCCTCTAACATAGTAAAAAATTTCAACTCGTTTATTGTTTTATTATTCAAATCTCAACAAATTTATGTCAAATTGCATTAAATTGCAAGAAGATCGGGTGAAAGAAATACATGTTAATTTAATTATGTAAAAGTCCATCAGACATTCCAGTTTGACTTTTTATTATTACTTTTTACTATATAACTTTTTATTATAGGCGTGATAGGATGTGATTAAATTCATCCCTTGGAGAATTTAATACAATTAACAGTAGTTGGGTAGTAACGTTCTCTCGAATTTTTTGCGAATAACTCAATAAGGCATCGACAAAAGATAGGTGGGTCTAGACGTATCATCTGTTTAGGATCTCCAAAGATTTATCTTTCCTCGTCTACCTCGATATACATATGTCGGAATAGCACTGCGAGTAGGGTTATGGGCGTCGAATGAATCTTCGCGGGGATTAGCCATGGATGCGGTACAACACAGATGTAGTTTATTACGATAATGTGGTCGTTACAAGCTGGGCGGTTACTCACGGCGATTAGGCACGCGCGAAGCTAGTGACAATGGCTTCAGATTCGTTAACGAATCCACGGACCACGGGAGGACAAGTATCAACGTAATACTCGATTCGGGTAACTTCTCGATAACTCAATCAGCAATTCGTCCAACGACTAACTAACAAACTAACTAACTCGTAATCCAAAAGAAACTGCCCTTATATACTCCTGTCTCCACTTCTCGGGTCAATGTTTGTTTTTAAGGAGAGCCATATAATCATTTCATACTTCTGTCAGGTACACGCCCCTCCCGTGGCCGTGCCTACGTCTAGTGACCCGCTATGTCACTTCGAGCCTAAGCCCATCGTCATAAATTCGGATTAGAACATTAAAACTATTTCTTATTTTTGTTACTTAAGTGTAGCTATAGTAAAAGTCTGGACTAGGGTATTGGGGTTCTTCCCAACATTCCAAAAGGGAAGTTCCGATGTCCTTTCATCTCCGACATATATCTTCATTAGTAGTAGTTTATAAGGAATCATAAAACATTTTCATGTCTCTGAAAATCACATTTCTTAATATCTCAAAATTAGTCTTTCATATTTTAACAAATTTAATTATTTATTTCTTCAAATGATTTAGTAAGTAAAAACAAAGAAATAATAAATATACTTAGGACATATACGCAAAAGACTAAGTGAATTTTATAAAACTTGTATGTGGTGTGAATCAAATAAATTAATTTATTCAAAGAAGATATTCTTTCAGATAAAAATAAGAAATGCTGTTTATTATACATTCTAATATAAATTTTTATATAAATACAACGAGATTTATGTTTAGGTATATAGCAATGTTTCTCCTCTTTTTTCTTCTGCGTTTTACGTCGCATTGACTGCGAGATTATTAGCGAGGATGTTATGTCTAGATAGGTTATATTTTATAGTATATACAATTGTACCTCTATAATGCGGTACTCCTATAACATTTTTTTTATTTAATTTTTTACATTCACAATTTGTCCAGTTTGGACATTTGGTAGAATTTTTTAGCTGTTGGATTATCATGTGGGTGGCTACCCCCAGTGGGATACGTGTTTGTTAGGTTGTGTCCTTTGTGAGGTTTGCTGGTCCTATAACATGAACTAAAAATTGCGCCATTGTCCCCGTATAACGCGATTAAGAAGTTGCTGGAAATGACTCATTTCTGATATGAAAATATGTGCACCTTTGTATTGAATCGAAGCACAGTTTTGCATTAACTCTTGTGCGATAAGGAGGGGTTGTTTACAGTGTGTATTGTGAAACGCATATTGTTTTGTTATATTAAAAAAAGACTACATATTTATTTAGTTACAGCTTTTTGCGCTCTTGTATTCATATAACGCGGAATTCGTATTACACGGAACTGCATTTGTTTTTTTAAGGTAGCTTATTGTATTCCGTCCGTGACCCTGTGACATTAGAACTGTATCCGCCTATTTGTTATATTTCTGTCTTTGTTTTTCTGTTCCTTTACATTCATACATATAATATGTGATCCGTTGTTAATGTTTGGTATTGGCATATGTTGTAACGAGGAGATCTAATTTTTTCATTAGGTAGTCGGACGTTAATTTAGTGTGCCCAGTCCTCAACTGGGAAATCACAGTCCTTTCTTTTCTATTCATATTCCTACATGGTACGTATTGATTGAAATGCTGAATCATATTGCAAATTTTTGTTCTTTTGATTGTGTTCTAAGCTTTATTTCATTCTTCATTTATGATCATTTTTATATAATTCATACAATCTTGACATGCAAGTGGGATCGTTGATTCAGTTTGTGAGAGGGATAATAACTTCTTTGGCTGCGGCATCGACTTTTTGTTCGGCCTGAATTTCAGATAATATTTATATCCACGTTGTTGTTGAGAGATAGTTCTGTATTGGTCTTTTATATGTACGTTGTAATTTCATGCTTTTTGCTACTTGCGGTTATTTAGGCTTTGATTATACTCATGGAGTTCAAGTAGATGGCACGATTTTGTAGGTTTCTAGTGAGTGCAAGTTTCAGTGCTTCCAATATGATATACGCTTCAGCGGTGAATATCAGTGTCAATTTAGGGAGAATTTGTTACTTTATCATTTATAATAACGGCATATCGTACTCGTGAATCTGATTTCAACGCGTTGGTGTACAGTTAGTTTTAGTGAGCATTGTTAATATTTAATTCTAGGGATCTGATATTGTATTTTGTTCTGTTTTTTGACCTCTGGGGAAATCAGCAAAGTTGATGTCTGGTAGTACAGGGATGTTAATAGTACGGGGAGTTATTTTTGTTTGATTTCGTTCAATGGTTGGGCGCGTTCCCATTATGGGTAGTTGCGGAATATTGTTAAGTTTAATATGAAATGGGAATTGTAATTCGAATTTCTGTTTTACAGTTTTCTATATTTATCTATTTGAGAAAATATAACTGATGATGGTATTATTTGAGATAGAGACGATTTTCAGAGCATATTTTCGCTTAAGAACTTTCTTCTTGATTTTAAGACCAGTTGCATTAGTTTCGCACAAAATGTCGCTTACTGGGCACGCGCAGTACGCATCTGTGGCTATCCTTTGTCCCGTGTTGCGTATTAGCTCTATTATTTGTATCATATGTAGGTTAGTTGAATTGTATATGGTCGAGCTGTAGTCGACGTTTGATCTTATTAATGCTCTGTATGTTTTTAGAAGAATTTTCTGGTTAGTCTCAGTTGTTGTTAGTTTGTATTTAAATAATATTCAATTTCTTCACGCAGGATTCTTTCACGTACTTCATATGTTGAATGCAGGCAAGTTTACCGTCTAGTATGAGTCCACGTATAGTGATGTTAACGAATTTTTATTTAGTTTCCCCTATGAATAGTTTTTGCTAAGTCTGGTACTTTGTTCTTTTTGTGAATAGGATTATCGAGTTGAACCTACTAACTCAATTAAATTTTGGGACGTAGCATCTTTCTTTGCCCGGTTAAATGCGTGTGGCTTTTGTAAGACGATTGTGTGTTCTATATCACATCATAGCGTGGCTCGTTATCTATCCTTTTTGGTTTTGAAAGCACCAAAGGCTACATCTACCGTCATCTTAATAATTGTTTCGGATTCATTTATTATTTCTTCGGTGTGAATTGGGACCATTTCGTAGTCTGTCCTTTTTTTCAAGCGAAAAAGTTATATATATTTGTTATGTATATCATTTATATTTCGTGACATATCCTACCTTTTTATTGGATAAGCCAGCGTTATCATTATTGGTCTTACATTCACTAAAAAGCTCTAGTAAATCACACAATATTGCATTGGTTGACATACAATTAACAAGGTTTTTTACTTCGAGTATTAATGTCATATAACATTTTAAAATACAGATGTAAATATCTATATGTTCTACAATAAGAGTTTTACAATCTATGATCACAACATTTATTCAAACAAATAACTCAGTATGAATTTATTTTACATTATTGTCGTTATATTCTTCGGATAATACAAAAATATCATGCAATTTAATATTAACTATGCTCATAGAAATTTTTTAATGTTTATATACTAAAATTTTCCTTATAAAATAAGATAGTTTGAGACTAAATACCTACAGTAACTTCCAAAACTGTTGCAACATGCTTTGGAATTAAATGTTTTTAAAATTGAACCAAATGATTTGGGTTTCTGCGAAAAGTTAGTTAGTTTGAGTAAGACAAATTTTTTTTTTTTAAGTTGCAATTGCTCGCAACCATGAAGAAAAAAGTAAAGGTCGCTTTATTTAACTTTTTCATCTATGCTTCTAACGAAATCTTAAACGACACATTTTGAAGATTTACATCAATTACAGAATAAGTGCCGAAAATTTAATGGATATCGGTCAATGTCACTATCAGTTACAAACAGTTGGGAATGGGAACTGTCCTGTTTTTGCGACCAGGTTTTCAGGACAGAGATAGGAAGAAAAAAACAATATCGTATATAAGCACCGCTCTACAGCGACTTAAATCTAAGTTATATATTTATAACACTAAAAAATGTAATTCCGACACACAAAACACTGTATGGCTATGTCGTATTGTCACGTATCGGTACTTTTGCCTAAACCACCCCACAATCGAAGTCTATTGTTTATTGTGAGCAACATACAAATGTAATACTCAGCTACTGGTCAATAAACGTTATAAAAAAAAAACAGTTGGGAATGGCGCAAAATCTACGTCATTCGGTGCTTGTTGCTTGTTTCCGCATAAACCGATGTTTTATCAAGAATATTATTGTAGCTTTATATACATATATTTTATATTAAATCTGGTAACATATCAATAAGTATACTCTTATTTAAGAATTTTAGAACTTAAATTTTTATGATAGGTACATACAAAATTCTTCTAATTAAAGTATAAATATTTTTTAATAAAAACATAATATTTTAAAATATAAATAAAATATAAATAAAACATAAATATAAATTTAAAAATATAGTATATTATCTTTTAATAAAAAATACAATACTCGGCTTGACAAAGCGAAGATAAATTAACAGTAAAAACAAAAAAATACTTACCAGCATTATAAAATGATAATATTAAGATAAACAGAACAAACTGAATTGCTACTTCAAGCGTACCAAAGTTGTATCAAGGGTCAAAGTTTGAAAACTTAAAACCAAATTTTCTTATGAACCGAATATAATTTTCTATTTAAAATTATGTAAAATAAGTTATAATTTATTAACTTATATGAAGTTTAAGACACTAAACTGTAAATTATTAACTTTTTTATTGATAATTAAATTAAATTATTCACAAGGATTAAAAATTCGCTATTTTTATTCTTTATTAAATGCTGCATGCACTTCTCAAAAACTTATAGATAAAATATATATATGTAACAAAATATTCCTATATGAAAAGGTTTCATTATTAAAACAAGAAATAAGCGAACTACAAATTTACAAAAACTGTACTTCGCTATTATATGGACCAACGACACTCATAGAATGTCTATCGAGCGTAAGCCGTGTCCTCGTTGGATTAAGATTTTTTCTTGTCTTGCTCTAAAACGCTGAAGGATAAGTCCAGGATAAGTATCTGGCATTTACATTCGCGACAAAATCACGAACAAAAGAAAAGGTTCTTAAGTGCTAATTATCACATTTTTCTTCCTTTCATTACTGATTAGTCCAACACGTATACTTCTACATAAAAACATATTTGAAAAATAACATCGAATAAAGAATAAATATTTAATCGCTTTGTTAGACTACATGTGATTTTAAAATATCTTTCATCTCTTTCTATTATTAATAGTAAAACTTATTATATACCTATGAATGTATATGAGTATACATATTCATGTAATATAATATGAAATACATGATTTCATATGTGTTCGCATAACGTATTTCAAATATGCGCAAATTAAAAAAACATTGGTGATTATCTCCAACTTTAGCAAGTAGTCATGTGCTTTTATAATTGTTCTAACTGGAAAATTAAAATGTACTATAACTAGAAGAAATTCAATTAATAGTATTATTCCAATTTACATAAAATGTTCATAATTTGTAATAAATTAAGTTTTTTGTCTATTCATATAAGTTAGAACTTATTGCAATTATCTACAGATGTAATGAAAAGGTATGTTTTGGTAGAAACTGAACAAATTAATCTTCTTTCATTGTAGGTGTAGGAAGAAATAGAGATAAACTTTTATTGAATTAACCAAAGTGAATCTAATAATAAGACGTGTTAGTTAAGAGAGAATATTTTCTTTTAGCATCACTTACAGTGGTATAATAGTACTTAAGATAAATGAACAAATAAAGTTATTTCTTGGAAACAGTAATTAGAATTTAAGAAACTGCTCTTCAATTACAGATTAAATATGTAGTGGCACATGAGCTAGAGGACAATTCAAATCATGTTGTTGTTTTGCCTCGGAGTATCAATATCGTTAGGATACACATAATGTAATAATAGATAAACTCCGGGCAAAACAATGTCACCGCTAGGTGCAACCGTCAAGCAAACTCGATTTCAAAATTTTTGGCTCTCCCCCGACCAATATAAATAGACGGACGCGATCGTAAGGATTTCAGTATCTACGAGTATCTATCAATTATCAACGAGTTATTAGCGATCTTATTTCGCGACTTATACACTGTCTTGGCGAATCTGTTAGTACGAGCGTATTTGCGAATATTATCCGTACTAATTTATTTATCATTTTAAATATACTTGACGATTTCAACGACGAGCAATCTCGTCTAATAAATCTCACGATCAACCACCCTACACAAGTCCTCTACAAATATTTCTAACTATCTTTTACCCTGTATAAAGATTGTTTTGACTTCCAATTAAATCAAATATTTCTTTCTTTCAAATATACCGCCTAATTTTTAAAGCGTTCTCACAATTAGTTGATAAATGATTGATATTTTTGTATCTAATTAGTCTCGAGTAGAAGAAACATTCTTTGTTTCATAATTCATAAAGTTCGAACAAGTTAAGATCTAAAAATTTCCGATTGAGATTACAAAATAGAAAAAGAAAATATATAAATATATTTTATTAGAATTGTGTTTCGAAAATGTTTTTATTGTGGAAATGCTAAAAAATAATAATATTAATGCCAGAATTAAATTCAAAATTATATTTTTTTCCGCCAACTTCTGGTGGTGACTCCTTGTTCTCACGTGAAACTTATGACGCATAACGAAATCGAATCTGAAAAGCACATCCAGATTTCGGAGCTCGAAAAGTCCGGGAGCCCTATACGACGCTCTCCTGTTCATCCTTGTGTACACGTAATGCAGGATCGGCTTTACTCGCGACGCGGCTGCCGCGAGAAATCGGACCACTTGCTGTAAATAGAGACAGGCAAACAAACGAAACAGAACGGCGAGTGGCAGGAAACGACGCGACATATGAGGAGTGACTGCAAATATGCAAGCGACCCTTTCGTCTGTTCCTCAACGATGCAATTTGCTCGACGTATATACATACAGCCCAGATAAGTCGGTGGTGAGGTATTAACCATACAAAAAATAAATAAAATAAATAAAGCATACTGGCGTTAGCTTTCCTTCGAGGTATACAACTTTTTGAACGGTTTCTCCTGGTGCGAGGATTTATTCTTGCTGCAGCAGAAGGGTGTTATCATCTAATTTCAAAGCTTTATTGGAGCGTTCGAATTGGTATTGATCTAAACCGGGTAAGCCTAATATGCTATCTTCTTTAATAGGGAAATTATTGTCTACTAATGAAAAGTCTATCTTTTTGTTGAATACATTCAACTTGACTTTGAAGTTAGATTCGTATTTGGAATGTCCCATGGAGAATTTCTTTGTGTCTGGTATTATTGTCCTTCCTGGATAGCATCCTCGTTTAAGCAAGTTGATTCCTGCTCCAGTGCCAACGAGAAGTCGCAATCCTGGTCGTCCTGGTAATTGTAGTAGTATTGTGGGTAATCGTTCCTGAATATGATCTATTCCTAGAGGAGCTTTTCTTTGAGGCGGTATTTGAAAATTTTGGCATTGATTGAGAAGGTGTCCCAATTGATTGCATTTAGAACATTTCGTTTGTGTCCTTTCGCTTAATGGTTGGTTCCCAAACTTTGTAAAATTGTTCGTTCTTGGTTGAACGTTTCGTCTGCGTGGAGTTTCATTATACCTATTATTAATGTAATAGCGAGGCGGTCACTTACTGGATGAGACGTCTGGTTACGATAAAATGGTGGGGCGGTTGTTTGTCGTGTCATCTTCTAAGTTCTATTATTTAAGTACAGCTATAATGAATAGTTTAGACCAAAGTATTGGGGATCTTCGATGTCCCTACATCTCCGACATATTTATTTACATTCCGCATTCAGATAGAACGTAAATAACATGATATTAATGAGGAAACAGGAAAGTATACCTTAGCGCGATAGATAGGCAATCCTAAATAGAATGAAGCATCTAACTTTATAACTTCAACTTATGCTAAATTACGTACTGTATAATGAAAAGGGTAAAATTCGATGTCATTAGTTTTTACGAATGGCCGCGTAAAATATATGCGAAGGTCAACTAACATTTTTAAAAAATAAAATTACATTTCTTTATACATTGATCCATACATCTCGTTATATCATCGAATTGTACTCTTTTCGTTATACGATACGTAATTTAGCATAAGTTGAAGTTATGAAATTGGATACATTTTATATTATATATAATATGTTTTAAATGGCTACTCATGTTGTCCACTAATTTTTTACTAAATATATATCTGCAGCAAATATCTTGTAATTTCTGTATACATTTTCAGATTGGTTTCAAAATTTACATGGATACAAAATTTTTTTATGCAAAGTATTCAAATACTTCGTGAGCCACTGTGCGCATTTATATACGTATGTACATAGGTATATGAAGTGATTCCAAAATCGTGTTACATTCAGGAAGGAGATGATTTTTTATGTAACGGAACAAAATCCTGACAATGGCTGGTTCTTTTGGTTCAGTCCTTAAGATTCATGAAACATATACTTGAAACATATATGATCTCAAATTTATAGCTAATAGTGTATACATATAAGTTACATCTAAAGTTCAGGTTATCAGAAACCTAAATTGACAGGAATTCTTAAATTCATACATTTAAAATCATAATATGTATGTGAAAATATGTACTTATGTCTTCTTATATTCTCAACTTACATAATTTACTTAATCAATTCAGCCCATCTTATATTCTAAAACTTTAATAAAGCTCACTTTATCTTTTGTGTGGAGATTCAAAATATTCACAGTTATCGGTCAACTGATATACCTCCAGTATTTTGTTCTATATAGCAAGAATACTGAAATAATTTAATTTTCTTATTTTATCTTTTCCATTACATTGCACTAAGTATAATTTTGAACGATTTTAGAAAAGTTATTTGAAATCAGGGTATAATTCCATGTTAAAGCCAATTGTTTGTGTAGTTTAAAAAAAACTTCTCGATCAATTTGATCTTCGAATACTGAAATGATAGAATGTTTTTCTACTAAATTCTACCAAGCATTGGAGAATATGTTAATTAAACAATTTGTATAAGTAAATAGCTGGGTTATCCGAACATTGATTAAAAAAATACTGTAAGAAAAGTTTTTCTACCTTGTTCTGAATACAAATTTCGAGTTAGTAATAACAATACAACTAAGAACTACTACGTTCACTACTAATTAATAACAGTATATAATAGTAACAATGCACAGGCTACAGAAAGCATTTCTGCATCACTGTATTTATTATAGAATTTATATATTGATTAATTACTTTCAACTATATCACATTTTGTGTCATTTAGTAATATTTTCATGACTACAAAAAATTGATACTGTGAGATTGAGATGTAAGATTGAGATGTTGCTAAAAGAACATTTCGTTAGAAAATAAGGAAAATAAGGAATACAAAATACTTTCCGTAACTACTGTATATAATACAATATTGTTAATAATATGTTCCGCCGAAGAAATAAAAACGTAAGGATTTTTGTGGATCATATATAACGCTCATTTTAGCAATCAAGAGGCTATTTTAGAGAACGAGGCTTTACATCAATTGACAATCCTGTGTTATATCTCCAACTATAAGCAGTATCTCCAAGCATTCGTGAAATATCCTTTTAATCAGTGAACAATTAGTGAATAATCTCGTGCGGGTCTTTCAATTGCAAGCAGCATTGACGCGCGTTTGCGGAGAAGTATATTGTTAACCGTTCGTAATAATCATTTGTATCGCGTCGCTGCAATCGTATCGTATCGTATATTCCTTTGTAACAATTATTCATAAATCTCGTCTCACAAGTCGGAGACAATTCGAAAACTTTCTCATCGTTTGAATAAGTACAATCTTTGGTGTTGTTGATTGTTCATCGCGCATTCAACCACAACTCCCTCTCAAGGATCAGTTACCCAAGGTTAATTCAGTGGGTAACAAGCATAACGCAGTGTCATCGATATTGGACGCATGCACGCGCACGTGTACACTATATAATATATAAGTATAATATTTGTAAAAGTAGTAGCAACCCTATTAGAGCATAATCGTTTAAGTAACAACTTACATTAAAATAGAAGCAATTTAATACATACATATTTGCATAATGGGAAATTACTCGATGCTGCGTGAATATAAACAAAAATAAGACATTCAATTTCTGGTTTCTAGAAGTGCCTAAAAATTTTGTTTTGTTTGCAATTAAATATCTCCATTCCGATAAAGTTTTCAGAAATAATTCAGCTAAACCAACTTTCATAAAACATTAAAAATGTAAAATGTATGCTATACAATTTTCCAATCATGTACATTTTTCACGTAAACGGCGTCTCTCTAAAGCGATCTTTTGAAACTGTCACCTAATACACGTAAGAAATAAATCATTTTTCAGCTTGAAATTCAAATGGGTCATCAATGTTCTATGGAAGACAATTCGCGATGAGAATGTATAAATAAATACGTACATGTACAAACATGTGCATTTGTAGGTCCTATATATTTACACGAACTCGCTTTGCATTCATTAGTAGAGATAACATCGCATTGGAACTGCAACAAATGTTTCTGACATATCGAAAGTAAAACTTTTGCAATGATTCCAAACTGTGGTACTGATTTCTCTTCTATTTACTACCAGTTACTTGTCTTTAGAACTGAAATCTGTTGCTAGCTCATATTGTGCAATTTATAATGCACATACGATGAATAACGAATGCTTTGTCCTCTATCATCGTATTGAATTTGTTTCTACACTTGTCTACCATTGAATAATCCTATTTAATTTAAACTGTTCCATATTTAACAAAAGATGCAATTTTTTAAAAGTAATTTACAGAAGAATTATATAATTATATAATATAATTATAAAATTTATTTTTAGTTTTATATAATAATTACAAAATAGAATTGTATAATATATCATATGATTTATTAAGAAATTATTTTGATACATTGTATTTCCTCAGTTATAAAGCACAGTTAAAGTGAATTGTACATTCATTCTTTTCTTAAATTGTCAGGTTATAGTTTCTAAAAAATGAATAGATGAAGTTAGAAACCGCTACTCTAGATTTTGAAAATAAGAAGTACAAATTACATGAAAATACAAAAATATATGATTGATTTTATTATATGCTACAGAGCACTAGAAATAACACTTTTCTAAATTACACATAAGGAGATGAAACATTGAGATCGATAACATTGGTAAAAAGAATTATACAATTTTAAAAGGTGATTTTAAATACGCATCATAGAAATTGGAATTGTAGAAGAAATGACACTAATACCGAAAAATGTGCAGTTATTAAATGTGCAACCAGAGGGGCCTAAGCTCAGGCGGGGACTTTCCCCCCGCCGAGCAGGCGGCCTGAGACGTTCTGGAGGAAGCTAGACGAGAGGTGTGGGAGCGGTGACGCTCCGACCTACTCGCGGAAAACCAGGTCCATGGCCATCAGGCCGTTAGATCGGTCTTGCCAAACTGGGAGGCTTGGAAAGACCGTGGAGGGCTTCCGCTGTCCTTCCGGATGACGCAGGTGCTCGCAGGACATGGAGTATTTGGGGAATACCTGCAGAAAATCGGAAGAGAGGTGACGAACACCTGTCATCATTGTGGTGAGGGCGAAGACACGGCTCAGCACATGTTGGAATTTTATCCGGCGTGAGAGACCTCACGTCGTGTTCTACGGCTAGCGATTGGCGATAGATTAGACCCCTCGTCAGTTGTGAAAGCGATGCTGAGGGGGCAACAAGAGTTCCTCGCAGTTCGCTCATATCGCGAAGGCGTAATGCTCGTAAAGGAATGAACAGAGCGGGAGAGGGCGAGAACATTCCACCATTTGCAGGGTTCCGCGCCTAGGTGGTCATGGGGGCCGGCACGTCGAGAAGGATCTCCTCAGACTCGCACGACGGCCCAGGGGATGGCGTTGAGGGGGATGGTCCTTCCCAATGCCCGAACTAACCTAGGAACGACTCCCTCAGACAGGAGAAGATGCAGGAGTGCTGTGGCAGTAATTCGAAAGAGGTCCCGAGGCATCCCAGCTGAGCGTCAGGCGGTCTTCCGTGGGGTTTTAGTCAGTAAAGTTCGACACTACCCCACTGCTTCTCAGAAGAGCGGGGGGGGGGGGTCTCACGAGGATTTCCCCACGTATAAAAAGAAAAGTTATTAAATGTGCAGTGTGTGTTGTGTTAAATATATAATTAAACAGTGAAAAATAATATAATTTTGATCATGTTATGTTAAAATAATATAAGTGAAATGGCTACAGCCAGTTAAAAATAATACTATTATGCACTTTTGTATTCAACGTTAAACCATAATTCTCCTTCTATTAAAGAATATTTTATTTCTCTGAATTTTATTACTAAAACATTCATAAAAGTAACAGTTCCCAAAGTGGAAGAATTATTTCTTTTGGAAAAAGTGGAAGAAGAATTTCTTTCCTATACTTGATATTATCCATAAACTTATGTATCTACATGCGGAATATTTACTATAGCGCTTTAAAGATCAAAATAGATTCTTCGAACACTACTCATATCTAGCAGGAAAAAATCTTATTTGGAAACAAAATTTTGCAAACATCAGCAATGTTTGCAAAAAGATAAAATATAATAAATAGTGTTTCTTTCGAAACCTTTATACAGTAAAATTTAAATTTAATAAATGGATTACTTACTTTCAGTGTACTGTCACTGAAAAATTTAAGACTGGCTAGTTTTATCACAACATATCATTCTGTTTTAAATCTTAAGTAATTTAAAATTCCAAAGAATATTAATTCTCGAGATTAATGTTCTTATATGTAGTTCTCTTACAATAGAAATAGAAATAGAACAATATTTTAAAGTTTGAATGACTTTGAAGTAACAAATCGTAAAGTTTAATTCATTTGAATAATTCATAAAAGGCTTATGTTAAATAACGTACAATATTAGAAATATCTGTATCCTCATTTTGTGTATTTCATATACGTTTCTAATGTAAATATGTTACTTAGTGTATATTTTGTACGAACTTTATTGTTATATCTATCTATTAAAAGAATGTATGTAAAAATAATTATTTACAATTTATAATCACTTAAATATTCTACTATAAAATAGTAAAATTAAAGTATCATCTTCATTGAAAATATACTATCAAATTTTGTACTGGTTAAATCATTATACAGGACGCAAAAGATTATTACACAGAAGTCAAACTATATGTTTTAGTATAACAATATATCTATTATTTATGTAAGAGAACTAATAGAAGCAGTCTCAAGCATTTCGGTGTCGATTCATTTTCACGCAGTAAGTACAACCTTAAGTTAATGATATTTGTCACTGTCAAACTTATTTCGCATTTATATAACTTTTCGCTCTATTTCGTGTAATTATTTATATTCGTGCATATATTTCATTAATGATGCACTTTCGAGTATTATTTGGTTAATACTACTTTACTTGAAAGTTTTAATACACGTTATTTATTAAAGAGGTTGATTCTGGAAACTGAGTTCAATCGTAGATATATTCTAAATAAGGATAAAACGTACATATTAATTTGTGTCATTCTGTATTTTCGTACAATGTATTAATTTATGAAAGTTTTACTCTGTATATCTATGTTTCTCATTTCTACTTAAAATAGAACTACAGTTCGTGTAAACTATCAAAATTATTCTAACAATTACAGTGAAATATTACTAGGAAACGCAATGGGGTGACTTTATGATACAGCCAAACATCATAGATCTTTAGTTCATTCGTGATTTAGTACTTCTAGTGAAATTAGAGATCAGTTATTATTCCGTTTAAGTTTATCAAATATTATAAAATCATGCCTCGAAAGATCTCGATACTTCAAAGTGCCAATTGTTTGATCTGATAGCATCGATCACACTACTGTCAAATCTCCATTCACTAGTGACCAACTTTTACAACTCCCGCGCTAAGGACATATTGCATTACTGAAAAAGGTAACTGAGGATTGGTTGCCTTTAGGAATAAATCTCATAGTCATTCTTCAATTAATGTCATTAATGGTAGTAGTCGACTATCACTCATAGTTAGTCGCTACTCTGTCATATTTTAGATTCCATAGTTTAGCACAAAAGTAAAGCATGGTAATTCTAGCCTCCAATACGTAGTGGTTGTTCGAACAGATTTTATTAATCATGAATGATCATCAAGGACCATTCAAGGGATAAAAGAAATGTATCAAAATATGCTATTAATAAAGAATAATGAAATTTGTATAAATGAGTTCAATTTAGTTTAGATGACGATAAAGACGATAATAGTTTAACCCTTTGCGGTCGTATGTTTGCTCTCAGTCACTAAAGCAAACAATTATTTTGATTGCATATTACAGCAAGTCGACCGCTTCAGAGATACATTGATTCTTAATAAGACTATATAAGTTTCGTTAAGCGTAATTAAAAATTTTCGTCTTTTAGAATATCTGACAAATAATACTCTGAAATGACAAAAAGAAAATTTGCGGAAAACGTGAAATTGAAAGTAGTGACAATGAATTTTATTTTGATTTGTTTTGAAAATACTTTTGGCAGTGATTCTGAGTGATACAGTTCATATAGAGATGAGTGACGCAATTAGAATTTTGGAGTAATCGTGAAATAGAAGAAAATAATGAAAACCAGGAAGACAATCGTTTTCAAATAAAGAGGGAAGGATTAATAGCAAACTGTATATTACGCCACTATAAAGATATTAAGAGCAAAGATTGTTGGTACGTTTCAACCGAAAAATTAAGGGAGGAAGACACTAAACTAATTATTTCTGCAATATGTGTTCTCAAAAATCATGACTTCACATTGGACAAAATTATGAAAGGTATACGATGGAACAGTATAAAATATAATTTTTGTATAAAATATAATTTTTATATAAAATAAAACTATATTATAATGTTACGTATAGTTAAAGTTTAAAAAATAATTAATTCTGTTTATTATTTATAATCTCCCATTATACCCATTTCCACGTATTACTGTTCGTTCAATGAAAATTAATATTACCATCAGTATGTCACTTTTGTATAAAATTAATACGATTGCAAAGGTTAATTATTCTTTTGCGTATAACTCGGAAACCAAAACTGAGTATCCATTATATACAGGGTGGTTGGTAACTGGTGGTACAAGCGGAAAGAGGGTGATTCTACGCGAAAAAAGAAGTCGAAAATATAGAATAAACAAATTTTTTTTTTAATTTTTTCATCGAGACAACGATCTACAGTGAAATCCGTTATAACGTACCGCACGCGTACAGAGCGAAAATTCAAAGTCAATTTTCTCAAAAAAAAAGCCTCAAACGAAAAATTTTTATTGTATATTTTCGACTTCTTTTTTCGCGTAGAATCACCCCCTTTCCGCTTGTACCACCAGTTACCAACCACCCCGTATATAGGAAAAAATTATCCAAAATGATGATCTTGATAATATATTTCAAGGGTATCGAAATCGGTGAAAAGGTACTTATTCGCCTGTATATCTAAAGTGTTTTCGTAAAATTTATTACGATAAAGATAATCGTGATAGATATCGAGGTTCTGTATAAGGCTAGATATTAAAAATATGGTATTGAAATGGCAGGCACAATCATTAAAGTACGAAAATTGCACTCCGTTATCACTTAAATAACATTAAACAAATACTCACCATCGCTACGCTGCGCGATACCCCTCTTGTCTCCTTTACCCATATTTTCTTCTCCCTCTAACCCCTAAGGTGAGAACCGCTTTCTTCGTCTCCCGTCTGAAATTCAATTATAAAGTGAGTGCATTTGATTACTACGTGTTTTACCTGTACCCACACGATACAAGCCACGCTATGTTCTTGACACACAAGAGCCTTAGCAAACCAGTGTGACATACGTATGTTTTATCATTTCCTTATTTTGTGTATGTACTTTCGCACAAACTGGCCCTGGTTCAATTTGTCTCAGAATGCCAGAACGAAGTGTGGGAGGGCGTTGAGAATTGGTCTCCACAAAGATATAGTCAGTAAAAGAAATTTTAGGATTTACGGAACTATCATTCGTTAAATAATACATTAAAATTATGCATTGAGAAGATGTATAAAGATTTATTTATGAAGAATCTTTCAATCTTTATGTTATGCTATGGCTAAAAAGAAGTACTTTAGTACGGCATAGTTAAAAGTAGGAATAATCTGTAATATCTGGATATAATTTTTATATAAGTAGATAAATATATATATATTCATGGAGTTATAAAATAAAAATTAGTTATATAGCTAGTGTTATGACAGCCAAAAAATAGTAACGGCACTCGACAGCAAACTTTCCAACGGTTTCTGTCCCGTGGCTCGCTACACAAAGATCCTATCCTTCGGACAAGATGATTGCCAGATGTCGATGCATTCTTCCAAAATATTGTCAGCTAACCTAAGGACCCGCTATAAATCCTAGGATTTATTTAGCTATACCTACCACCCACTACGGGAAGATACTGGAAATCTGCTTTCCCCACGTACGACGCTTCCTGCTAGCAACTTTTTTTCAGGGGTGGTTAGCATCCTTTTCCTACCAATGACTCAAAATTTAGCCAATTAACAGCGACGTCCATTTCCCTCACTTTCCGAACCAACGCCTTCCTCAACGAATCCGATGACCACGTATCCTTAGACACACCCCATGATAGTTGGTTCCTATGCAGCATCATCGGATGGAAAGAGAGTCACGAGACGCCGGTCCGAATTGATAGTTCATAGTTGGCAGCAATCACTGATCCGAGTCGCTCGACATCTCAGGCAATGATCGTCCGAACTCATAGCGCATATCGAATCGTATCTGAGTTCGAATTTGTAATCGCGAACCGAAATTAATAACCGCGAGTTTTACGCCAAGTGTACTCATCGAATATAGATGTTAATAAATATTTATTGTTAAGCAAATTCGAGTGTTCCTTCAATACCTATCACACATTCACCTCAAAATATTGAATTAAATGAAAGAAAAATATGATTTTAATAATATGTTTTATCAAATGGTTGACAGTAATTTTAAAAGTATTCTGCTATAAAACACGAAAGATATAATTTATTGCTTTTCCTTGTTGTCTTCATAAATAATATTTTCAAATAGAGTCCACAAACTGAATGTTGTATGAATTCTATGAATTGAATCTCTAAAAATTTCCAATTATGAAAATATTCTAGACACCTTTTTTTTAATTTTTTACGATTCATTAAAGTTTAACAATTCTGTAATTCTCGCAGCAAAATGAGCGTGCAGCAAACTTCATCAATAAAGTAAACGAAAAGTCAAGAATGGAGATAGAACTTCTTTAGTTCCGGAAGACTAAAAAAGAACTTTGTTTGGAGATGTATCTCTGCTTAAAATGATTTTTCATTTATCTTGCATGCAAAAACAAATAATTATTTAATTATAGTTTATTAACTTTTTACTACCCATCATTATACATGCATATATTTTGTTATTTAATTGTATTTTATTGTTGTGGAAGAAAAAATTAATTTTATGTTCTAGGATTTCATTCATTTAAACTAAAACTATGATATGAAAAGTTTTGTGCAAGCTTTTGAGAAAAGTAGACTACCCTACATTTACAATATATATGAAATATCTACTTTTGAAAACACAAATGTAGCAGTCGAGCATTTTTATTAGTTTTATCATTTTTAGAGACACAGGGTCGCGCCAATAAAACACACTTTTTAATGCTTCTTACTCAATTTTGGATCAGGAATTGAACACGTAGAATACTTTTTTGTGTTAAATCTTTAAAGAACATGCATAAAATTTAAGAATTTAAGACTCATTTAAAAGTTTTAACTGAGTGGAGATTATGCATACAGTATACAATTTATTTTTTGAATGTATATTACCGAACGAAACCAAAAGAAAGTTTTCCAGAAAAACGCGGTCAAATCTCGCTTAAAAATACCGCGAGAAAATACAACGCTGTATGTTCATATTTGTTTGTATTTAGCTATATACTCCTATCTTTCGAAATATTCTCGTATGTTCATGACTTACTTTCCATTTTTATCTTTAATTCATTTATATTTCGAATTCATGAGTAACACTTTGAAAATGTAATATAACAAATATGTATTTAGAATGAATTATTCAGAAAATAATAATTTCTTTGCCGTCATAAAAAGAAGATTTTTTGCATTTCTAATATCAAATACAAAAAATACATTTATAACATAAGTTTTATTTTGTGAGCTCTTTTAACAAAAACTCTTCAGCTCTTATAAAACAATATCAAGTATCAAACAAGTTAATTGGCTTTATGGGGCTCATATGAAACGTAAATTGACGGAAATCGCGGGAAAATCGTGAACGATACGTGGAATTTGGCGCGAAAATTGGCTAGGCTTGCACATTTTTTCGAGGAACTCATCAGTACGATTGGAAATCGATATTCGTCATAGCGCTTACGTGCATGTCATTGTCAGTCATCGACGCCGGAAATTGTTAACGACTACAGACTCGTAAGATGGAAACTCAAAAGTACCAAAAGATGTTGATCGATCTAATCGTGTCATCACTGCTTGAAGTGCTACGCTGCGAATGTAGAATGAAGAAGAATGAAAGAAGAAATTGAAAAATAACAGATTTTAGATTTTTTGTCTGCGCAATTATTTATTTATCTTCGTCATATCATTTTGATCATAATGCTTTATGTTTATATGATTCCTTTCAACATTAGTAACAGTATTTTTATTTTTCCATGTTGATCGTAGTTTTATGATCGAGTGCGTCACAAATGCAATTATTTCTGAAGGGTAATTTAGCAGCTTGTAATAGTCCGATCGGGCGAGGGCCAACGGAAGCAGTTATCACGATCCTTATGTAATTAATATCGAAGCCTCACGCTCCTTCAGGTATCGCTTAGGCGCTTTCCGCCAAGGACCTCTCGCTGTTCGAGCGCACGGGTTCACCATTTATCTTGCGTTCGGTGACAACCAATTGGCGTGCATACTTCTGGACTTCCATTTCGAATCTTGTTGGAAGCGCTTCCGATTCCAATATGACGCCCAATAGTCATTTGAGACGTTCAACCATGAACACCAATTATAGAATCAGTCTCGTTCAATCATTCGAAGACTATTCGAAAATTCAATTAGCTGAATCTCGTCCGTACCTTTGAATCGTTAACATCTTCTTTACTATTAAGTTAGAAAAATTTACCAAATGTCCAGCTGGATAAATTGTAAAGTATAAATTAAATAAAAAAAAAATATCTTCTCTACTAGATGTGGAGTAAAGAACTGTTTTAATCTCTCAGCATTCGGACAGAATAGACCCATCCGCATTTCCCGACTCGTCAACATCTTCAAACATTCATGGAGAAAGAATCGGTCCATCGTAATAATCAGCTGACAATCCAGTGCGAGATCTTGAACTATAAACTCCAAGCATTCGTGGAGTGAAATATCATTTTAGTTAATGACCGCTCAGTGAACAGTCTCGTGCAAGTCTTTCAATTTGCAAGCCGCATTTGCACATCACAAGGCGGCTCTCGACATTTGCGTAAAATAATAACAAATTAACTATAAAAATGGTAGACGAATGAATAATTGATATTGTTTTATGAAAACAATAATTGTTCTTATTTTACGGTAGCGTTGCCGGCCAATTCACGGCGATCGGATTGAAAGAACCATTCCAAACCCAGAATTCAATACATTGATGATATTCTAATTTAATTGAATTATAAGTTGTAACAGACTCTTACAATTTCGCATATGCACGTTATACACGGGGTGTCTTTAAACTTGCCCGACCCTCGTTTATAAATAAAAGATAAACGGCCGGCAACCAATACGGACGCATATGCTACTACAAACGCACAACTATAGGTAACAATACGGTACCGGTAGCTCTCTGCAAATATCTTTATACAGGAGGAAGTTGTTAAAAATATCGATTTTTACAAGGTACCCAAAAATCATTGAAATAGGAGGGTAGGCAGCGTTTCTACGTTTCACCAATAATTGAAAGCAGTTCTAAAGTGAAGGGAAAGCAAACAAGTAAGTTATTTATCTTTTAAAATGTGATTAAATGAGGAGAGTCTTGTTGCTTATTTTACTGTATAATTAATTTTTCTCTTTTCAGGATAGAACTTTATATTACGAAGGTAAGATAGAAATTATCTATACCGTCGTTTTAGAACTTATTTTGAGCAATTTTCAGAAGAGACATAACATCATATTGCGCTCTATAATCGCCCAACTTTTCAATACACTTTGTCCATCTGCTAAAGAGTTTTCGTATTCCCTTATTAAAAATTATTCACATTTTGTTCGACCGTTTGCAGAGAGACGCGTTCGCAGTAGATCGCGCCAACAAGAGTCGTAAATTGTCGTTACGATTTGGTAATCGACGCCACGAGTCAGTCGATCCCCTATTTCGATTAAGACAAGAGGGGTGATTAATTGATTATAACACTGAATTAACAATACACCTTTTATTCCAACAACTTCTTCTCATAGAATACAAGTTTTAGAGATAATAGTTAAGATGTCGACTGATAGCTAATAAGTTAAGGTATTGACTGAACGGAGTACGCAACATACAGTGACGAGCAAAAGTGTAAACACACTCCACTGATTTTATGTAAAAGGCGATACTACGACTAATTTTTCAAATGATCGGTAAAAATTAGGTAACAGTAACTACAAGCTACGTCTGATTAACGAAATGTAATAGTTCATTGTCATTAACATTAATAATGTACATAATATCTTATAATAATTGTATTTTAAAAAAATGTTTTGTTTTGCACGTTTCACTTTTATTTACGATGCCTCCGTTATTCTACAAACAACGAGTTTAAAGAAATTATTAATGTATCAAGCAATCAAATACGATGACGAAACACAATACTGCAAGCTATAACTTTAGTTTAAAATCAATTCAAACTCGGTAGTGGATGTTCAGGGAAACATAAACCGTAAAAGGACAGAGACCAATACCGTTTTCAAGTTCTCTCGATTTTTTTGAATAGTGTACTCTACGAACGAACTTGTATTGGTTCACTTTGATACTGATCGTTATAATATCTCTATCGTTTGCACTAACTATAGATAATGCTTTGGATATTCTATTTTTCTAGCGACTTCGAAAAAGAAGGAAGTATCCCATTTCGATGAATATAGTATATATGTAGGAATATTTATTATAAATTAACAGAAAAGACAGTATGATAAACACAATATTGTAACACTCTTACAAAATTGAATATAATATCGCACTTCACGAATTCGCTTAACACTATTTCTACGTCACAGCAACACGATGAACTTCTCTCGATCACGATTAATTCAACTCTCACAGCATTACCATTACTGTAACAAACCTTGGTAACGCTCACAACACTCCTTGACAACATTAACATATCTTAACAACGTTTATAAACAATCAGCCACGTCTTTCGCTAACGTCACACCATCCCACATATATGTACACATGTACACATATTTCTTTTTCTAACGTATGTTTACCAATTTTTGTGTAACGACTTGATCAATCGAAATGATTCCTTTTGCATTTTGTAGGATATGTTCTCTCGCTGGTCCTGTTAAATAATTTTTTCGCTGTGTTCACTATGAACCTTCTTTTTTGCAAAAATCCAATTTTTATGTATATTCATAATTCATATTAATCTGAATCGGATTAAGCTGTCGGAATGAGATTTTTTCCATCTTTAGGGATATTTCAACGAGTAGTTCCGTTTCCACAATTTTTCCAATTTATTCATTGTTAACTATTGCTATTACAAAGAATTTGTTGCTCACCAATTTCATTTACGTGTGTTCAGTGACTGTTCTACAAGTTGTACTGATATCGAGTAAATTCTTTTTACATCGTGTAGGGTATATTCTCCCATTGGTCAATTAATAGATCAATAACAAGGTCATTTCACCGTGTCTGATTTTTTCTTCACAAACTAGTCGCTGGAAGCGGTGGGATTGGGCACTTTCTTTACAAAATTGTAACTGGTAGAGTACTTCGTCTGTTTCTTTTGTTAGTAATTCCTCGTTTCAAATATAATTGCGCTGTGTCTTTACACATTAGTCATAGGAAGTAGACCTCGGCTGTTTCTTGCGAAAAAAGTCTTCGTAATCTTTGCATTTTTGTAAGTACGCTTTCATCATGCTGTTTAGTAACAATTTTGTTTAGTCCTGAATCAGATATAGCTAGGCTATCTATACATTTCACACAACTAAGAACGTCGTACTATGCAAAAATTCTCTTTGACAAGATTAATTACAGTTCTATTTAACGTAGCCCCTTGTACTTCACGTATGGTTTCTGTCCAGTTTAGGATAACCGGTAACAATCTTCGCTCAATATTTCCATTACCTTTCGTTACCTGAGATGTTGCTACTATTGAGAATAAAACCATATAAATTTCTTTACGATTGCCATTGTGCCGTTTATCAGTTAACGTTATTGAATGCAACAGTCCTCCACAATTACTCTTTCTTCGTGTATTGCATTCAAAGCAGCTGTCTAGGAGAGTGCTGCTTTAATAATTTGCTGTGCATAAGCAAATTACTCGACGGTTACGTTTCTCAATATACATTTCAACTCATGTTACCACCGCAGCAAACATTGTTCTGCGGATTCATTTTTGAGTATACGTATACTTCCACTGCAAAATGGTATATGACACAATATTAAGTTATAGAAATATTTTTCTCTATGACTGTATAAATTATATTTTTATTTATTCCTTATTTGTGCTTTTTATTTATACTTTATATTCTTTCGAAGTTGATAATATTTTCTTTGCAGAAAATCTTTATTATTTCTAAGTTGTATCGTAATTGTTTTCCAATATTAGGTACTATTTAGTAAGTCCTTCACGATTATATTCACGTAAGAAATAAAATTTAACCTTTTTAAATTGTAAGTAGTTAATTTCGTAGCCTTATGTTTATAATTTTATGTAAAAAATTAAACTTATTTGTTATAAAATAAATGTATACCTTATAGGAGTAGAGGAATTGTACAGTATAATTTAACATAAATCAGTTAGACATCTTATTGAGATAATTGTTAAATAAGATATAAATGTTTTTATAATAAAGTTTTATAATAAATATACTATGTATTGAAAAAATAATTTCTTTATGGAGATTCAAATAGCGTTAGTATTTTTGGTAATTTTATTTTTACTAATATTTTTTAAGCTTGATATTTTACAAATTCTCCCTCATTTAATTGGAAAAAGGGCATCTTCAAGAAAACATTGTCTTTCTTAAATTTTCAAATTTTGATTATTCATTTTAAGTAATTGTTCCATTATGAAAGACAGTTCACTTGAACTATCTTCGAACGTGCAACTTAATGCTATCAACTCTCCTTGAAGCGTAAGGACCATTCAGAAAAAAACTAGGATAAGTCACGTATTTGTAGAAGAAATGCATGTTTATTTGTTGTAATTCTATTACAGGCTGATGGTAGAAGAAATGGTTGAAGCTAGGCAAGTTGAGGGGGGAGGGGCGGGGGGGGGGGGGGGCATTCGAATTTCCTGACTTGGCATTTTGTAGAGAGAATACTTATTCTCTCAATTACTTAATTGGTGAATGTGCGTTTCGAAGAAGAATAAAGTCCAACCTCTATTACGTATCGATCACGTCAGGTAGCGAGAGATCCTGAGGCGACAGCGTGCGGTGTTTGAGTATCCGATGATCAGTTCGCAGACAATAAAATAAGAAAGCGCACTGAGTTTAAGGAAAGGAAAAAAGTGTATGCTGATTCTAAAAACTTCCGCATCATTGGATTTTCTTTGATTATAGGTAGTCAAATCGTAAACTATTTCCAATTCGATGGCTTTATAATCGTATTGTTGCGCTGCAACATGTCGTTCACTTGACCAGACGTGGTCAATACATGCAATGTCGATAAAATCGATGCTATACGAAATTGTTTTATGTATAAAAGGTTTTTAGAATTACAATATGTACAATGGTTTGAACGTTATGTACAGGATTATATTGACATTAGTGCGGTTATGTTACATCTGATTCAAGCGGTAGCAGATAGCTGTATATTGATGCTTCGCTTGTGCGCTCTGCTGGATATCTTGACGGTGTTCGTAAGATGTTGTCTGTACTTGGATGTATGTTGGCGCTTCGTCCCAGCGGCCAGAGTATAGGTGAAACATTGTTTTCTCGGAGGATCACCAATGAACCCTACTTAATTGTGATGAGAGTATTGACGTGCCATTTCGTACGGATTGCAAAACTACTAAGGCATTTTTTGTGCCAACGAGTCCAAAAATGTTGACGCATTTGCTGGGCGTGTTGCCATATTAACGAACGAATGAGAAGTGTTGTAACGTCTACTACTTCAGGCATACTAGCGATTAAGTCACCAATTAAAAAATATCGAGGTGTGAGTCAGATTGGTCGCATCAGACGATAACGCAGTGAAGAGTCGCAAGTTGAGTATCGCTTGATAATACAGGATTCGTATGATAATACTGTTTTTCCTATCACACGTATTTAATATTTTTTCATGGACTTCACCGCTGCCCCCCATTAGTCATAGAAATGCGATGCGCGAGAAAGGCTGAAAATCAAATGAAATGCGATGTGAGCATGATCGACATGTACGCAGAGAAACGTGTAATCGCGATATTTATGACTCGAATTTGGCGGTCGGTTCCTACGAACGTTTCTGCGTTGTTCGAATATAAGTTAGTGGCCCCGTCACGCCCCGAAAAATCTTTTTAACACTGCTAAGAAGGTTTTGGTTGTTAAGGCGCTTACTAAGTTGGTGGTCTTTGAAGTTCAGCATGCAAATATAACTGCGAAAACCTTTATACGCTTTATGTTGCGCCTGATTTGCTGTTTAATAAATAACGAACTGTCATAGTCGATGTCAATCGCTAGAAACAGGTAATTCAACTACACACGATATTTTGGAATGTCGCTCATTTGATATATTGATATATTTGGTTTCGCACGGTGACATACAACGCATGTGTGGATACAAATTTTTACCGTTTGTATTGCATTGATCGACTAGTAATGTGGTCGCACGGCGTTTAAGATTGTCCGAATACCTGCTTGAATCTCGAATGATTAGTGTTGTGAGATGGTGTTTAGCAGACAACAAGATTGGATGTTTGTTATCGTAAGTGACCATTAAGTTTGTTATTCTATCGCCGACCCGTAAAAGTCCCCGTTCATCGATGAACAGGCTGAGAGCGATTAGTGTCTCTTGATAGGATATCATCTTTGCTGCAAGTTTGTGCAATTCAGTGACAAATGTTACTCTTTATACCGATCGAAGGATTACTTCTATCGTGTAAAGAGCTATTAAGGTGTTAGTGGATCGGTTCGTTTCTCATTGGGTCTTGCGTTGTGACAAAACGGGAGATAGTATGCGATAGTGTTTCGAATCTACTTACAGACAAGAAACGCTTCAGAAACTCGACGGTATCAGTAATTTGTGCGATAAAGCTCAATACGAATAGATGTTCGGGTACTTCGACTTCGACAGGTAATCATATCGGCACTGGTCATGCATTTTTCCCTCGTATAATTATCACGAACCACAATACTACAGCGGGTTAACAATTAAACTATGCAGTTCTGTGCCTCATAGATAGACAGCGATAGACAGCGTGAAGGATTATCAGAAGATAATACGTCGCGCCATGGGATTTTGCGAGTTAACCGTTGAATTTCACTAACAACAAAAGTTTTTATAGTACGAGGTAAAATGTTTATTCAATGAAGCATCATCATTGAATTCGTCCAAAAGGTACTCGCGTCAATGTCGAGCTTGACCGCCGCGAGAGGAACTGATGCAACATCGTTAGCAACACCGCAGCGCACAGTCCTAAGTGTGAAAACGGTTAAGTCTTAAGACGAGCGACGCGTGATTTGAAACATATTAAACGTATTACGTGATTACCTGCGGAACTAACGACATGCAGATACAAGCACGCGCCATATGGGGTGAATTTCAATTCTTGTTGATCTGTCCACGAGGATGCGATGTGGGACGGAGATCGGTTCAATGGCAATTAATTGCAATTCAAATAATTTCCATACGGTGTATGGTACGATTGGAATTGATTCGGCCCAATCGATTTTCAATTGCCAGAGTTGTTGCATAAAGAGCTTGGTCTTTGCTATGAAGGGATCTAGAAGTCTCAGCGAATCAAACAGTTACGCAATTCGTGTTGAAATGATCCGTTTCGTTAATTGCTTGAACGATTTGTTACATATGACGCGTAATCGAGCGATTCCAATACAGTCCAAGAATCTTTGTTGCCCCGTCTAACGTGATAGGTATGTGTGTGTCTTCGCATGGAATGATAATCGACGATACTACGTATGAATCATTGTCGCAATTCGAGACCGCTTCTCTGGATGAGTTCGGTGAGTTGCTCGCGTAAATCGCAAGCTTCTTTGAAGTTGTCTACACAAAAATCTGATTTGTATACTGCCACGGTTTTAGGATACCATGTTCCTTCGGCGTCATCGAGCTGATGAACCGATTTAATAGCTAAGTATATGGCGGTCGCGGTTCTGTGCGTGACTGTATTTACAAAGCACGTGGAAATTGAATTTTGGGTCTCTCGCGCCACGATATTTTGTGGTATTTTCGGTCTTCATGCATAAGTTTTATTTGCAGGTACATTTTCACGATTTTGGCGATCAAAACGAGGTTATATTTGCGAAAACGTGTGGTTATCGCAAAGAGATTGGATCGTGGTAATAACCATGAACATTTAGCGATATTGTTAAGGTATAATAAATTAATAACTTTATTAGCACACAACATCGATACATATATATTACACTCTGAAGACCTCGATAACCTTCTTACACGCACGTTTGTTGTCAAACAGACTATTCTAGAAGCTTCTTTTTTTTTTTTATTTATTTGTTGAAATTACAATCAATTCTCGCGTTGAGAATTTTCAGTAATTTTTCTGGCGTGGCGCAGTGACATGGCTGTTTATTTACAATAAGTTAATACTTATTATAGATAGGTATAATTTATAAGTAAGTATTTATATTATAGTAAGTGTATATGCTTAATTTGGATAATTAAATGAATCTAACGTTTAGATCTAGCGGGTAGTGCTTAGGGGGTTTCGGTGTTTGTTGATTCTTTTGCTGTATCTGTCGCTATATTTTGCTATTTCCTCTTTGACGGTGGGTATCTTGAGGTCGCGGTGTATTGTTTCATTGGTTACATACCAAGGTGCGTCAATTAGGGATCTTAGCGTTTTCGATTGAAAGCGTTGGAGTATTTCAATGTTGGAGTTACTTGCTGTTCCCCATAGTTGGATTCCGTAGGTCCAGACAGGTTTTATTACGGTCTTGTAGAGGGTAATTTTATTCTGTAAATTTAGTTTGGAGCGTCGGCCCGTGAGCCAATAGAGTTTTTTTAGTTTGTCCTTTAGTTGTTTCCTTTTATCTGAGATGTGTGTCTTCCACGTTAGTCTCCTGTCCAGGGTCATGCCCAGGTATCGGACTGTGTCCCTGCTAGGAACTGTTGCATTGTTGATGGTGACCTGGGGGCAGGTTTGTTTTCGGAGCGTGAAGGTTACATGTGAGGATTTCTTTTCGTTGACTTTGAAGCCCCATTTGTGAAACCACTTTTCCATGGAGTCGAGACTTCGCTGGAGAGTGGATGAGGCTATTACCGGGTCTGCGTGGGAAGCTAATAGCGCTGTGTCGTCTGCAAATGTCGCTATTGTTATATCGTTTGATATAGGTAGGTCGGCAGTGTAGATGGAGTACAGTAGGGGTCCGAGGACACTACCTTGGGGTATGCCGGCTTCTATTGGGAATGTTGCGGAAGTGGCGTCTAGGTATTTAACCATGAATTGTCTATTGGTTAGGTAAGATTTTAGGATGGAGTAGTAGGGGTGGGGTAGGATCTTTTTAAGTTTGTATAGTAGCCCTTCATGCCATACTTTATCGAATGCCTGTTGGATGTCTAGGAAAACCGCTGAGCAATATTTTTTCTTTTCGAGTGTTTGGCTGATCGTATGAGTTAAGCGGTGGATTTGCTCTACTGTAGAATGATGTTTTCGGAAGCCGAATTGGTGATCTGGGAGTGTTTTCAAGTTCTCTAGGATTGGAAGGAGTCGGTTCGTGAGCATCTTCTCGAATAGTTTGGACAGGGTAGGTAAAAGACTGATTGGGCGATAGGAGCAGGTTTCGTGTATCGGTTTACCGGGTTTAGGGATGAGGGTAATCAATGAGATTTTCCAAGCCTTAGGATAGTGTTCCAGGCGAAGGATAGCATTAAAAATCGATGTGATGAGTGCTATCCCTTTTGTGGGAAGTTCCTTGATTGCTCTATTGCCTATTAGGTCGTGTCCTGCTGCTTTCTTGGGGTTTAGGCGACTGATTGTTTCTATAGTCTCAGCAGAGGAGAAGGGTTCGATAGGAGGGGACTGTTAAGGAAATTCGAGGATTTGGGAATACAAATTATTTACTATATTTCCCACACAACAGTTATACATCTATATTACTCTCTGAAGAACGTCTTGCACGCACGCTGGTCGCCAACCGACTATCCTAGATTCTTCTAACATCTGGCAACAGTCTTTTGTCTCCACTAAGACCTTGACGCCCTCTAACCCTTACACACACACTCTCATGTACAGTGTAAATGTATCACTTCCCTAACAGGGACATTTGGAAGGGGGTGTGCAGGTATTCAGTAACGTCCGCGGCGGCTTGGGGGGAATGGGGTTTGAATACTTTTGACAAGTGTTTTGCAAACAGGTCGGCTTTTTCTATAGGGCTTCGCGCCCATCCACCTTGCGGACGGCGGATAGGTGGGATTATTTGTGGGGGGCGTGTGAGTTTCCTGGAGGCCTTCCATAGTGAGTAGTTGGCATCGGCTGTGGGGGATAAGCTGGCGAGGTATTTATGGAAACAGTCGTTTTTATAGTTTCTTAAGGTTCTGGATAGCTTTCTAGTTGCGTTGTTAAGTTTGCGTTTGTCCTCCGGTGTTCTATGGGTCTGACATACTCTTCTTAGTCTACGTTTTTCTGCTATTTTTTTTAGTATGTATTGGGGATATTCTTGTTTGCTGTTAGATGGCTTTGTCGGTGTGGAGAGGCGGATTGCGTTTATTATGCTCGTGTTTAAGTATTCCGTGGCTGCTTCGATATCTTCCTTTGTTTTTAGTGGGGTGAAGGCTGAGGTTGAGTGTGTAAAGACTTCTCTGAAGAGCTGCCAGTTGGTGTGTTGGTTGTGAATGGAGCCATTAGGTGTATTCTCGATGATTGTTGAACTGACTGTTGCTATCACGGGAGAATGATCAGAGGAGAGATCAGCCGAGGAGTTGATCTGGACGTGTCTTGATGGGATATTTTTAGTTATGAAGAAGTCGAGAAGGTCGGGTATTTTGTTGGTGTCAGTGGGCCAGTATGTGGGTTCGTATGTGATGAGGTAGTTGAGGTTGTTGTTTATTATGCTGTTTAAGAGGTTTTTGCCTCTTGCTGTAACCAGTCTGCTGCCCCATTGGATGTGCTTGGCGTTATAGTCTCCTCCAACTATGAATCTGTTGCCCAGGGTGTCCAGGAAGTTATCAAAGTCTTCTTTGGCGATGGAGTGTCTGGGAGGGCAGTATACTGCTGAGGTGGTGATTGAGCCATGACTGTCTTCTATTGCTACGTTTGTTGCTTGGAGGTAGTCTTTCTGGAATGATGGGAGTTCGTAGTGCTTAATACTTGCTTTGATTATTATTCCGGTGCCACCGTGGGCCTTTCCGCTGGGGTGTTGGGTATGGTAGAATTTGTAACCATTTATTTTCAGGTAGCTCTTGTCGGTGACACTTCACTGGTTTCCGATACGAGCATTACGTCGATTTGCTGGTGATTTAGGAAGAGTTCTAGTTCGCGTTTGTGTTGCGCTAGACCGTTGGCGTTCCAGAGTGCTATGCGCCTTGGTTTTATTTTGAGTCGGGGCGTGCTAATTTTTCCACGATGAGTGTTAGTAGCGATAGCAAGTGATTTATTTGCTCCGATTGTTTCTCTATTAGCTTTTCAAGCCTTGAGGAGTTGTCTGCGTTTGGTGGGTTGGGGACACTGTTTTGGGGAAGGTTCCTTTGACTGTTCGGGTTATTTTGGATGCCTTGTACTGCTTGGGCATAGGAGGTTGAGGTGGAGATGAATTTGGTAGGACTGGGTGTTTGGTTGGTTGAGGGGGTTGGGGTAGTCGTGAATTTCGGCGGGCTGGGTATTTGGTTGGATACCTCTTTTGCTCTGAGCTTAGGGTACCTGTTCGTGTATAGTGTTTTATATGCTGGGCAGCCTTTGTAGTTGGCAGGGTGGTCCCCTTGGCAGTGGATGCATTTCGCTGGGGTTTCCGGTGATTTGGCGCACTGGTCAGTGGAGTGAGAGCCTGCGCATTTAACGCAGCGGAAAGTATGGTTACAGTATTTCTGCGTATGACCGTTTGGCACCTTTTGCACTGCACTATTTCTTTTTTCACGAGCGGTGGTTCGATCTTTACTATCGCGTTCATTAGGCGACTGATGTTGTAGATTTCCTTATTGTTCGGTTTTTGTTTAATGTCTAGGAAGAATAAGGATAACGGGTCTTTCGAGACTCTATGCCTTATATTACTTACGTTGATGACTTCGTGGCCGAGTTTTGAGAGTTCGTATTTTAGTTCGTCTATGTCTGCTGAGTGGTGTATGTTTCGTAGGACCACCCGGAAAGGCCTTTCCTGTTTGAGTTGGTAGGTGTGGAAGTTGGCGTTCAGGGTCCTGAGTGTCTTGGTGAGTTTTCTGTAAGCTTCTGGGTTCGTCGGTAGTATTTTCACCTTGTTGTTGCTTATCTTAAGGTTATATTCCTCCTTGCTGGTATCTCTCTCTAGGGACTTGATCATTGTCTGTCATGTCAATGACGTCGTCCACAAATAT
Source organism: Bombus huntii (assembly GCF_024542735.1). Taxonomy (NCBI): domain Eukaryota; kingdom Metazoa; phylum Arthropoda; class Insecta; order Hymenoptera; family Apidae; genus Bombus; species Bombus huntii. Next base: position 26,104,924 of record NC_066238.1, read on the forward strand.
TGGTGGGGGAGGGGGGATTCTCTGTGAGTGTTGGTTTGGTGGCGGTTCTACGATTTCCATGGCGTCGTTTGAGGATTCCAATACGGCGAACCTGTTGTGTGTGTTTATTTGCGTTGCTGTTTCTATTTTCCTTTTCTTTGTAGTGTTAGCGTCGTTAGTGCGGAGAGTTCTGCTACACTTCTGCCACGGGGGAGGGGGGGGGGGGGTAGCACGGGGTAGCTGCGAGTCTGCTCCGGAGAGCCTGGTCGCGGTTGCTGGGCCATCATCGAGCTAGTTAATTCGGAATGAACAACTAGTCGTGAGGCTGTGAGGCTAGTATTCGGGTTGGGGTTAGGTGCGTGGGATTTTCTTCTCCCTAGAGGGTAAGGGACACTTAGTTGCGTTCTCTTTCGACGGTTGGGCGACACGTGTTGTTTTCGAACTACGCTGGGCACTAGAGACACGTCTGCACGCTTCAGCACTCCACAGCGAACTGTAGAAGCTTCTAACATCTAACAACAGTCTTTTGTCTCAACTAAAACCTGGACGTCCTCTGACGCTTACACACACACTCCCATGTACAGTGTAAATGTATCATCTACCTAACAGATATTCCAGAGTTTCTTTTGAAGGATGCGTCAAAGACTAGTCGAATTTTCATGGTTAAATTATTAACTTTACCCACCACGTGATGCGGAAGATAATATCCTTTGAACAGCGAGTCGCGATCGACCTTCATCTGTTTTAGCTGTTCGTATTTGCGCATAAATGTTATATAATGTTGCTATTTACTCGGATTTTTGTTTAACGAGTTCTTTAAGGTTCGAAAACGTTTTATCGCGAGCGCGTGTGAGTTTCTTAACTTAGCGACGTTTACGTGTACTTGCAGTTTAATAATGTAGTATCGTAACTACTATAATTAGTTTATTAATGATAAGTAGATTAAACAGGTGTTGAACAGAAAATAATGTTTGTTAAACATGAACTAATCGCAGCAAACGTATAATAATTAACACAACTAAGTAATTAATCGACGACTCTCATCAACGCAATCCGCATTCTCTGACATCTCAACTCGTACTGCTGTTAATTCGTTTATTGTCCCCTAGCAACTCCTTGTCTTTTTTCTTAGCCTCACTACCTACATGCTCAGCAACCGCTTGTTTATAATCCGCACAACACCCCCAGGCTCCTTATTCATGATACTACAATAACACAAGGTGGTTGGTAACTGGTGGTACAAGCGGAAAGGGGAAAATTCTACGCGAAAAAAGAAGTCGAAAATATATGTCGGAGATGAAAGAACACCGGAGCCTTTGGAATTTTGGATAATCCCGCAACATTGTAACCTAGAGTCTACTATAGCTGTAATTGAACAATTGTAGTTATTCAATCCGATTGTAATTGTTCGAGAGTTGTGATAATGAGCTTGGGCTCGAGACGCCGAACGTCGCCGCGGTCACGGGATGAACGCTTTGTCTAACAAAGGTATGGAGTAATTCTATAGCTCTCCTTAAAAGAAATATTCGTGGCGACACACGACAGTAAACATTCCAACGGTTTCTGTCCTGTGGCTCGCCACACGCAGACCCTATTCTTCGAGTAAGATGATTGCCAGATGTCGATGCGTTTCCGCAGTATATGTTCGGCTAGCTCGAGGGCCCGTTATAAATCTTAAGATTTAGTCAACTAAAGTCCTTCAAACAGACAAACAGTCTTTGTCCCAACTACGGGAAAATAGGGGAGACTTATTTGTCAACGAGCGGCGTCTCCCACTAGCAACTTTCCCTCGAGGGCGGCTAGCATCTTTTTCTAACCACCGATATGGAGATTGACCAATTAGCAGCAACGCCAATTTCCCTTACTTTCTGAACGAAGGCTTTTCTCGACGAATCCGATGATCTCGTATCCTTAGACACACCCCATTATAGTTTTCCTCTGTGGCATCATCGGGACGGGAAAGGCATTCTCGCTCGCGATCTCATTGATGAAAGGAGTAACCCTTTACGACCAGTGAACATTACGCGTCCGACTTAGATTTTGTGAGTACGTTCATCTATCATCCCGTCGACCGCGGATTCGTTATTGAACCTAGGATCATTGTCATTAGTTTCTCGAGTACCTAACTACCACGGTTACTTGTCCGGTTCTATAATAATCGTATTTGCACTAGTCAATGTCTTCTCTATTGCATAACGACAACGTGTAACCCAAACGAAGATTCGTTTCACGCCCCTAACCCTAATTCTAATGTAAACCCGACATATACAATAAACATTTTTTCTCTAATTTTTCTATCGAGACAACGATCTACAGTGAGATCCGTTATAACGTACCGCACGCGTACCGAGCGAAAATTCAAAGTCGATTTTCTCGAAGACAAAGCCTCAAACGAAAAATTTTTATTCTATATTTTCGACTTTTTTTCCGCGTAGAATCACTCCCTTTCCGTTTGTACCACCAGCTACCAACCACCCTGTATATCAACAAAAAGATTTAGAGATAGAAATTACTAATTTTTTGCTTACCAGGTATATTATATCTCCATAAACTTTCTTGTTATTATTATTTCAGTTACATAATATAAAATATTTGGAAAGTTGATAATAGTACAAAGCTTTAAATTGCGAAGTCAAAATTTAAGATAGGTTCCTAAGAACACCATTCTTTTTAATTATTCAATTTGTGATCTAATTTTATTATTGTGTATAATGATATAACTTGACATTACTTATTTATATCGCCGTAATGTGTCATTATTAATCTTATTATTCTTGTAGTACCAAAGCATTTTTAGTTTATTAATTAGGAAAGTTAGAGAGTTTTCCAGCGCAATATTTCAAAAACTTATTTGAAGATCAGTTATTCCTATAGTACATGTTACTTCAGTAGCAAACTAGAATGATCCAAATTCCAGAACTTCTGAAGTGCAAGGTGAAACTTGTGTTTTTCTAATACTACGGGAGCAACATAAATATGGAAATTAAAAAGTTCAAGGAAATTTAAAAATTCCCCATTTACTATTGATAGCAGTTATTTCTTTAAAAATTGTAGTGAAAAATGAAAAGATATGACATGAGTCACATATTTTGGAGCTGATGAAACCAATGAAGGTCGCTAATTTTTATATCATAGATAAACCGCGTTATTCATTGCTATATGTATTTTTTTGTTCTATCACCCTGTCAAAATAGATTAAGTAACTTATTCATCCTACCACTCCAAATCTTTTGTGATTTTTACATGTGTGTGTATGATATATTTGCAGTCCTTAAATTATTTAATAATGTCTCATTAAAAGAATTCTTCTAATATTGAAAAAATATATATATTCCAATATTAGTAGTACGATAAATGAATTAAAAAATTATTAATAAAATGAGATATTGAATAAATATGATTTATGTAACGTTTCATTAAGTCTCTAACGATTTTTGAAACAATAATCTTTGAATAGTTAATAGTGTGTACTGTGCAATTTTATTCTGTACATTAGATTTATTTCGAGTTAAACTCATGATTTTCATCAAGTAAGACATCAGTTCTTGGAAGCAATCAGCCTCCAACCACAAATTTTAAATTAGTCTCATGGAAAACATTCAGATCTTTATCAGTCAAATGTTTATGATCTATTCTTACTTCAAGCAGTTAGATTTCAATCAGACTAGTGAAAAATTAGATTCCGCTCAAAGAGTTTCCAAGACTTAAGAGATGAAAAATCATTGTTAGAAGTCTCAAAATGTGAACTGAACTATTATGATATGGTATTTTACTTAAAATAAGTTAATATTGGTCCTAATTATTAGCGAAAGGTATCTAAACTGAAAAATCTGATTTCATACTATTAGTACCATCTTTATAAAATATTTGTAATCCTATTGAATTTCAATAGATCATAATTTTATGATCTAATAAATTACTAGCCGCATAATTTCATGAAGAGTTTATATCCTGTTGAGGTTGTGATCGAATGATCTGAAATGGATATTGAAGCGGATATTTACGAAGAATTTGTAGTACTATTAAAAATGTAGTCGAATAAAGTAGCGTACAGTGACTGACCAAAAAAACTTCGACTTTCGCTATGAAAGTATTTTAAATTCTGAGACATAAAACATGTGTATTTCATAAAAATCACAAATGTATTTGATACAGCATTTGTGAATAGAATTGTTTTAAACATGTAATTAATGCTAAACACATATGTATAACACGCAAAATATATTGAAATTTATTAATATAATGGATAATTGACTTGAACTAATGTCTTATAATTTAATATATGTATATACTAAATTCATATATACATACAAATTCAAGTTCATACATACATATATGTATAATTATCAAACTTGAATTATGCTGTATAACTTAATCCTTTCGCTACGACAAGACCACGACGGGCGACTGTAGTTGCCTGTCATGAAACACCGTTTATATGTATACATACTACGGGCAACTACGGTCTCTCGCCACGAGTAGCGTCTGAATTCGCTGGATGATACAGATACAGATCGATTTATATTATTCGTATAGACTCGGAACCTATCCGTTCAGCACCAATCGGACAAATATTTTTTAATGCATTTTCGCGAAGAATACTTTTTCGAACATAGAACGCATCGGTACTGGCGTCGAAACGTATTGGTGCTGACTTTGTGTATATGTTTCGATTCAGTTTGGGCAGAATCGTGACAGTAATGGAACACTAATGTTGGATTCTGAAAAACTTACTGAACTTGTTAGAAATACTTCTTTATATGATCAGTAAAATAAAACATATAGTGATAATGAGAAAAAAGCAGTATGGATTGAAAATGTGAAGAAACTAGGACAATCTGGTAAGGCGGGACAGCCAGCTACGCTCGTTATTAAGCCCAAAATTGAAGACGACGCGTCGCGAGTTCGAATCCTCGGCATGGTGGCGTATCAAAAATGGACGGAAAAACCGAAATTTCTCTTAAAAGTAATATACTACAGGCAAGCGGCCAGCCCCTCCCTTGCGTATGTTGTGGGTATACTTTCTGGGAGTGCTCAGTTAAAGGTGCTTGTTGTTAAGCACACACGGGCTCGCCGACGATCAACTCGCGCACTTGGTCTACCGTGTCCCGTCCGTGAAGGTTTTAGCCGGTAAGAATCCGGCACTACCTTCTGCCCGCCTGCACAAGGGTGGTAAGGTGTCTATGAAGATTTCCTCCACGTAAAAAAAAAAAAAATTTGGGGCGTCTCCCCTGTTCGAGTTCCATGCCCTAGCGCTCCGACAGGTAACGCTACCTCAGCAGAGACAGTGGCGTGCAAAGTTGTAAATATGCCCGGTTTTCCATTCCGATAACGACTTCGGACCAGTCGTCATTTTGCTGTACCCAAACATGAAGGTGAAGGTATGACTACTATTTTTTCCAATTTTGTATATTGTTTTCTTATTTTAATATTTTTTTATAGACTTCTCTCTTCCCAAAGTGATTCGAAATAACCACGATAAAACCGATAAAATAAAATGTGTACACGTTTGATATGTTGTCTTCCTGAGTACTGGCATTGTTTACGGAGGATGTAGCGAAAGGATTCATAATTATCGTGTTCCATTACAATGCCAATGAAATTTCAAAATATTTTGTATATCAAAAAAGGTTTTTACATTAAATATTCAAATGCTTCCGTGAGTTACTGTATATTCACAAAAAATTTATAATCTTGTTGAAGTTGGTCTAGTAAACTATAAGTAGCAGATATTTTCTAAAGGATTTCTAGTTCTTATCAAAATTGTGGCCATACAGGTTGTTAACAACATATACTAATAAAGAATTTATCAACCTGTTATAATTGTAGTTAAATGAACTCAGCAACAGATAACTGGATAGTCGAAATTGTAAACAAAATATCAAAAGTAATTATTTTCAATAGAAATAAAATAACCCATCAATTTAGCAAATAATATTATATATGTATTTTTCAAGCGTTATCGTGTTTAAATATCTGCCATTTTTATAGATTTAGAGGAGGAATAACAAACGATGAAAAATATATCAAACTAGTTAAATTTATTTATTTGCAGTTTATACTTTCATCTTTCATAGCTGCAATCTACGTGGCACTTACAATCATAGCTCTATTTTTTTATATCCTTTAACATTAAAGTAAATTATTCTATCACTCATAATTTTTTTTCTTTATTACTAATGAAATATTTTATTCAATTTAAAAATATAATTTTCTTGACATTTATATCGTTTACTATATAAATTCACCATTTAGCTAAGAATATTATAAATACAAGTTCATTTAATATTACGTATACTTTTTCTACTTACTTTTCCTCTATCTATACTCATTCTTTCTATTGTATAATGTCTATATACAGAGGCTCACAAAAATATTTGCTGCATATTATACAAAGCATTTCGAAATTTCATTAGCATTGTAATGAGGCACGATTGTGACGAGACAGTGTATCGCGAGCATATTGGTAAAATTTGCAATCGATCTGAAAATGTATATAGAAGGTACAAGACATTTATTGCAAACATATTTATTAAAAAATTAATTACTTAATAAAAGTTAATATATATATAAATAACTATATTTTACATAGAAATTTTTATATATAATAATATATATAAGTGTTCAAGATGGTCATACTGAATATTAGTTAATTATTAATTAATGGATTATTGGTTGCTTAAATACTTACAATAAGTATAAGTATGACGGATTCACGGGAAAAAAAGGAGAATGTCAATTTTAATGAATTTTGAGTTTAGCATTTTCTGGTATGCTCCTGTATGTGCCCTTTATCATTGGTTATGTCGTATTGCAAATTAAAGTCTTACAGCAGCTATAGAAAATTGAGGTGTATAATAAGGAAATGATTTTCATTTTGTAGTTTAACATGTTATATATTACTTAAAATTATAAGTAAAAGTTAAAGATGATGCCTAATAAAATGAAAAATAAAATTATGTTTTATTTTGATATAAATTTCCGTTTTCTGAGAAATGCCAAATCTTAACATTTCTCCTTTCCCTCGTGAACCCTTCATATATTTATGCTAAATATCTTCTAACTTCTATATAGCTGCATGTACAGATTTGTTCCTAACTTTACCCATATAATTATAATTGCTATGTCCCTTTGCATAAAACACATAACATATTCATCAAAAATTTCTACAAGCATTCAAATTTGTCTAAAGATGAAGAAAGTGAAGGACGATTTTTTAAATTGAAAAGAATGTTAAAACTTCACCCATTTGTAAAGAGGTATCTAAAGTGAGCAGAAGTCTCTTTATCCAGATATTCTTACTAGATATTCAGTAACATCTTCAGATATAACCCTTGCGAATTTGCGTACACGTCAGCACGTCGCGCCACATCGTCTCCGCGGGGACATATGAGAAAAATGAAATTCATCGCTTCTCGAGATTTCGCGAGATTCGTACGTCTTCGCGCAAACTTTTCACGCACGACACGTATTTTCTTCGAGGACGAACTTCAGTACTATTCATATCACGTTCGGCCACGCTTAAGAAATGTTGTTAAAGAGACGGTACAACATATGTTACTTCTCATCATAATATTCGCATCAGTCCGTGTTTGTTTCCTGACCACTCCTAGATGTAAAGCGTTGACCGAAATCTATTCTAATCTTGCTGAAATTGAAAATTGTTATACATGTACAATGTCATTTTGTTTCGATAGTACATTCGCTTTTTCAGTATTTACCATTTTGTATCAGTTTAAAGCAATTCGAAAGTATAAAATCTTAACGAATTTAATTTCCATATATGTTAAGTCCCTATATATGATACCACGAAAAACAATATTTCCAAGTGAATTCCAAACACTTGTTTGTTTATAACCTTCTTTTAAATTTTTTATAATAGCCTCTTTTTGTGCAACATTTCCCAATGTATCCTCTTTTTTCGGATCTTGGCCTTCCTTTAGTAATTTTGATGTTCAAAGAAATTGCAAATCAACTGGTTTTAGTCATTTAAATTAATATAATAAGTTGAAAAATTAATGTTGGTCTTAAAAGAATATTTAGTTGTATATACATATGTATTTGCATTTGGAGTCTTGGAAGAATTATTAGATACATTATACAGACAATCATTAAAGTACTGTAAAAAGTCATATTTGTACCATGTTTATTTAGTTTGATCCAGTTATAAAACACACTTTTAATTAAAACTTTCATGAAAGGTATATGTCAATGCATATAAAATATTGTTTTTTTAGTGTTCGTGAAACTAGTTAGTTATTATCGTGTTCGAAACTTTGTTCGATATTCAATTGTTACACAGGATAGACCATGTAACGTGATTACTTTAGACTATTCTATTATAGTAGCCCAATCAAAATTTGTTGTATACTACGTGGTTTTAAGAGTCTTCAATTTTATTTTGTATATTAGATCTTCTTATAAAGCGACTGTACTCTTTTGAGTTTTTTTAATATCATGAGATCCCTTATAGCCTCCTTACCAAAAGAGTATCAGTGCCTTCTATACTCCATCCTTTATACAGATTCTTCAGACAAAGTCTCTATTTTTTGCAATGCAATGTCAGGTCGTTTACTATCAAGTAAACTATCTACTAGTAAACTATGTCACGCATCTTTTAAATAGTTATATCATTGATACCTCATAGCTCGACTGTTCGAATCACTGGCTATCGACTTTTGAACATTCACTCAAGCACCTTGCCAAGGTCTTTACAGAGTCCTTAGTTTAGTTATAAATTATGGTAAGATTAAATAACGGCAGATCAGGTTAAATAACCTGTCATAATATTAAGAAAATACGTTGTCACTAATATATATAAACCTATAATTTTTTATGTCCATCTTTTAACATATCGCTACCATACAGTAGATTCGAGCAAAACGTACATTACGGACCAAATTTCTTGTACTTCTTTTGTACTTTTATTGTAGATACTTAATAATACGATATACTTTTATTACAAAGTGGTTGAGTACTAATGATTTCTACAGGTTGGTACAACCTTAAAAAAGTAATAATATATTATTTATAATAGTTAACTCCGTTCTTATACCAAGCTTGCCAGTTAAATATATTTATTTGTTTCACAACTTAAAATTAAATGGAATTTTATTCACCTTAAAGAAACCATACGTATGTAATAGTTATTGAGATAACTTTCGCAAGCATAATATAACACATTTTTGCTCCATCTAAACTAAAGGAACAATTTAAAAACAGCGTCCTTTAACTGCTAGATAAGACGCGGTTCGAAACATTACTTATCGTATTTAATACATTAACCATATCATAAACCTGATCTGCATTCATTTATTCTAAATGATCACCATGAAATGAATATAATAATTAGATGGTCGTAAAGATGAACGAACCATAGATGAATACTGCTGTCTAATTTTTCAACATTATAAACTTTTCTTGGTTCATTTAGCGACATTCACTATCACCTGAAAAATTCAGACTTACATCGAATTTCATGCACGTATGAAAGTGTTTCTCGCCGACCACACTCAGAATATCAAATTTTCGCGAATAAAATATCGCTTCAGCGAGTAACCGGCAAGAAGTTGAGGCTTTTTCCTACACATATTACGTTCGTTTCTGGCGGAGAATGATGAAAGAGAAAAAAAAGAACCAATTCAACTGCGCCAACTGTACAAAGTGCAACATCTAAATCAGAACACCTCAATATCTCCATTTTTTTTATAACTTTACAAAAAACTCCTGAAGGCAAAGTTTTACTACTTTAAGTTACATTATTTTATTGTTACATTATTTTTAAGACTAAACTTAGGATATAAAACTTTAGAATAAACTTTTTCTCAAGATCGTCTTGTTGTGAAATTTCAATGTCATCGGTATTTTTAAAAATAAAATTTTGTATTTTTTATGTATTAATTAATGCGTCTTCTTATACTCTCTACAAAATTTTAAGATTATATTTGTAAACAACATAATATTTTTTCGAAGTTGTTTAGATATTATAGATGAATTCCTTCTTTGGAAACTACAACAAAGATTCAGTGAAATATGTATCATTAAAATCAGTGATTTACACTTGAGTATACTCTTTTTTTTATTTGGAAATTTGAAGTAGCATCGACATCTTAATATATTAGCAACTATATACTTGCTAGTTAGTTATTTTGAAACATAGTTGAGTTTATTATTTTAATATAGTTTCTCAGATATATGTAACATGTATATCGTTGATGAATGAAACTATTGCTATTGAATCTTTTTTGCCCCCGAGAGCTTCTTCGTGTGAGATTTAAAGGTGAGCAGTCTCGGAGAACACGGTTGCTTGTGATGTAATATCGTAGAATAGATTTGAATTAGAGATCGGTTGAAAATAGAAAAAACCGTGTACGTCGTCCTTCTGTGGTTCGTTTACATTTAAGAGCGCCTATGTGACTAAAGTCACCTAGTTCTTACAGAGATATGAGAAAAACAAGAAACAACGTTAGAGCAGAAGGACGGTTTCGTGTTTCAAGGGCGGACGACCGAGAGAGTCGAAAAGCGAGTGTGTTGCGAGAGTCAGAGCGAATTGAGTCGTTGAAGAGTAGAGTCGTTAGAGGTTTCGAGTTGTCGAAGAGTAGAGTCGTTAGAGGTTTCGAGTCGTCGAAGAGTAGAGTCGTGAGAATTGATAGAGTTGTTAGAGAGAGAGTGTGTGTGTTAGATTCGTTGTGACGAGAGTGATCAAATAACTGTAAAGTTATTTGATATAGATACGAGTATTGCATTTAGTTTCCGTTAAATATCGTTCTCTGTCCAATTTATATTTGTATATTCAATTTAATATTAATAAATTGTAAGTAATCGAAAAAAAAAATTTCTATCCTTATTTTTCGATATTACAGTGATATTCATGTTAAATTCGTTACACTTATTCTTCGACATCAAATGGCCACCAATAGCCAATTCTTAAGCGAGTAAGGACTGTTTGATTTCGTCTGTTTAATTGAGCTGATAGAACGTTTTCATAAATGTTGCTCCTTACCGTGAAAATCTTTCAAGATGTATGAACTTTCCAATAATCATTCCACTTTCTAATTATTTTGTTAATCAAGAAACTTCTGAAGTCTCTGTATAAAGTTAAGATACTTTGAAAGGGTATGGTTGAAGCATTTTTAGCTATTTTATCTGCGGTTTTGTTACCTATAAGGCCCATATGGTATGGGATCCAACTTAGTGTGACTTTTTTGTTATTTTTCCAGAGGAAATCTGTTATGAATTTTTTATATTATTGATTCACTGATTATTTGATCTTTCATGCTTTCAGTTACACTTTTAGAGTCTACGAGTATAATATTTAATTTAAGTTTAATATTAAAGTTTAATATTTGTTCGCATCAGCAATTTCAATTTCAATTTTAATAATTTGGTGAGTGGATCTTACTGCATACACCTCGTAGAAAAAATTGAACGTGTATCATCCAAACTGTATTTAAAAATTTTATCTTGATATACAACAGCACACCCATTGCCTTTGTCAAAACGGGAACTGTTAGTATATATCGAATTTATTAAGAATACTGATTTGTGATATAGTGGATCAGTAGACGATCCAGTACAATTGTTGAAGAATTTGATCATATTACGAAGATCCAGCAAGTATAGCGGGTCTTCTGCAGATTTATTACATTCGGATATTTAGACGTTAAATCTTTGAGGCATTTATTCACTTGCACATAGAACGGTTTTAGAGCACTTGACCTTGATGCAAAAAGACCCTTATATCTAGTTAATCAGGCGTTATCGTAAATAGGAGTATCGAAGAAATCCAGCATTTGACTGCTGCATCACTTTACAGAATGTTAGGTCCCATGAACTTCTCTCGGTTTGAGATAATAACGGAAGAGGGTGAAGCCAAAATAAGTAAGGCGTATGTTAGTTTGGTGAACTCTCGTATAATTATTCTTGAATTCTACAGCATCGTGTCGATGCTTGTACTTAGTATAGATTTGCGATGAATAAATGCCTATTTCTATGCTCCTTTCATATCTTTAAACTAAGCTAGGTACGCACCAATTAGTAACGGTTCCGGAAAAATGATTTGAAGTGAAAACAGTCAAGTAAGTATACGGGATGAAGGGAAGGGTCACAGCGTCGTTCATATCGCTTAAACTTAATTTGTAACTTCCTGCGTCGGTGCAAAGAATAATTGAATATATTCGTTAAATCTCAATATCTTGAAAACAGAAAGAAGACATGTGGAAATTAGAAAAAATGTTAAAAATGCACATGGGACTGGAGAGGGAAGTGATAAACACTTGAAAGTGTTGTAAGCAGTTCCTTTTCAATTGACAACGAAATTGTCTGTATTGCGATTCTTATTCGGATTCAACAAAGTGACGATTCATAAGCAATCAAATGTTGATCGGCCGCCTCACAGCGCAAAATTTCAGAGAGTTTTGTACGACACACATAATATATTCATAAAAGTTTTATGTAACAAGTATTTGAACACTTTTGTGAGTTCATCTACATATCAGACATTGTAGACACTTGTACGGCTGTAATAAATATTTGTAATAAATAAATAGGAAACCTAAATTAATTAAACAACTGCAGAGATTGACCTTTTTCTCATCATTATTTGGTATTTTAGTGCGCAACCTCACTATACTATACGTATACTATAAATAATTATGTTACTTACAATACTATAACGACAGTACAATCTTAGTTATTCGTTTTTTAAAAACTGTAGCTTAATAGCATAAGAAAATTATGTACAGATTCTAACCGTACTCGTAATTTGTTTGACACTGTGTAATGTACACTGTATTGCATAGTAATCTCTATGTGGAGATTCCAATTCCTTCAATAAAAAAATAAAGGGATGATATTTTTAAAAGTTGAAATACTTAATTAGATTCAAATCTTTAAAATTCTGAGTTACATCACTATAATATTCAATCCACTGCTTAGATGAAATGCCGCAGCCTTTATGTTGCTTTTACCGATCATCGTTCGACGATATGTGCACACCTCGTCAAACTCGTCGATAAAAGCGGTCCGAAAGCTTTTTTCGCACGTTCCTCTATCGATTGCCTGCTCGCTAGACATTGTTGAGGGCTCAGTAAACACTAAACTGCGGTTAATTCAGGTGCTTCATCGCGCTGATCGTTGACACGATTTTTTTACCAGTTATTCTGGGTTTCAATATACGTCCTGCACTTCTGTGTGCCTGTTGTGTCGTCGATGCCAGTTGAAAACGAGCCGCGGGCGCCTCTTCGGCTAGATGGATGGCTATTGGGTGTTTTCTTTTTACTTCTCTTTTTGTTGCTTTTTCTCCACAGAAATTTTCGATGGGCAAGTGCGTAGTTTCATGTGGGCAAAAATTGATCGATTGGCGGTGCGATGATACGAGTAACGTCGAACATTTAATTTTCCTCTTCACGGATAGAGTTGTCTTTTTTAATTTAAATATTTTTCTTTTAGTGATTAAACTATTACGCAAAATAGCCTAAGCCTAGACAATTCTTTTACAGCAAAAATCAGAAATTTCAAGTAATGAGTGTTATTTTACATTGTAGCAGATAAATACTAATGATAAAGAATACATATAAAATTTATTTGTGTTTAATAGAATTTTTCAAAATATTAATAATTAAAATTTTACTAGTTTTATGCATTCGAACTATTTTAATTTCTTTTTGTCGCTCATGTTGGATATATAATTTGAAATTATTAATATCCAATTGTAAATATCTAATTATAAGCGATTTAAAGTTAAATATTTTGTTATATGACTCGGAATTATAAATAGAATTATTTTACTTTTTAGTCTAATTCAACATTCATAATTCCTTTTCTGTAATACGTGGTAAACAAAGAATATAATATGTTTAATTTTACTATATCTTGTGCTTATTAGATATTATTAGAAATAAATACTTGCAAAGAATGTAACTATATGCTTCCATATTTATTATTAATAATACGCATATAACATAAATATACACATACTACACATACAGATACACAAATATACATAAATATAATAAACATAAAATATACATAGAAGAAAAAATATCTACAGGAGGAAACATAATTATGAAATTATCTATAAGAAGCTTTGAGTATATTATCGCATGACTAGTAAAATAAATTTATCCTGAAACTACTGAGAATTCGTAATTTCAACGAAAACCAGTAACATAATTTTTATCGTAAAATAGTCCGGTAAGTTATTCACTCCAAAAGACTAAGCCCTGTCATTTTATATCATTACATTTATTGTCATTTATTATCAGATAATTTGTAGGTATAATAAGAAAATGCATAATGAAGAAACGTAAAAAGACTTTGCAAAAGCACTGATCTCGACAGTATAGAAGTATTTAAAACAAATGCTAAATATTAAAGCAATTTTATTTTTATCTTTGGTTGTAAGTTTTATAAAATTGGAAAGTTAAATGAAATATCAAGATTGAAGGAAATGTCCTGTGTATGATAATATTATTGATATTATGTAATACACTTATTGATTATTTAGCTTTACATAGTACTTTGTCATTAGTTTTTAATTGCTTTTTGTTAAATAATGTTTTACATTAAAGTTAGCTAAAGTAATATTATTAATTAATTCCAGTATCTTTCATTAATTAAATAATTCCATTACTTTAATTAGATTATTCATTAAATATTATCGAATGTCAACAGCATATTAAAAACTGGCTTTAAATTCAAATGATAAGTTATTAAATTGAGTACTTAATACATTTCTAAAATCAATAAACTAATTTAACTCTTATTTATATTTCATTAAATCAAGGTTATACCTTAGTTATGAATCTATAAATATAAATCGGAACATCTGGAACAAAATTTGAATTCTTTAACAAAACCCAAATACAAACGAAAAAACTTTACTTACATGCATACATTACTTATCAGGAGAAAGGACAAACTCCAAATCACATTTTCTTTTTTTCCATCACCACACCTAACCATCAAATCTCTTCAAATATTTTCTCATAATCAACCCCAAAACGCATTATCGAAAATATTCTTTCCGTCAGCCATTTCCTTCATGGTGCACAACATATTCTCGCGTCTTGCGTGCATGCGAATGAGGTACAATTTAAATCCATTTTATCACCGTTAAGTTGATCGAGTTCTCCGACGTAACCAATACTCTGTATGTGAACGAACCCGCTCCTCTGAAACGAGGAAATTATTGGATTCGTTCGGAAATTGTGAAATTCTCGATGGTGACGACCTAACCAGATCAACGGTCGGCATTCTCACGTTCCACACGTTTATGTGCCTTTCTCAATAGGGCGGCACGCGCGTACACACACGAAAATTTCTAGCTGGATCGAGAAGGATTTTTTCCCAGTCAGTCCCGTGATTGCATTCGTGTTCCAAACTCTCTTTAACGAGGCGATCTATACCAAGAGCCCTTTGCGCTCGTTCCACCCGGGCTTTACCTAGCTGACGCAGCCCTAGCGAAGAAGCCGATTGGGAAAGCTTTTTTCACGGCACGGTGTGACGGACGCATCGCGGTGCCTGGAAAAGCCTTAATGAGCAGTGGACGTCCATTATCTAATGGTTGGAATTGGTCGGTTTTCAGTTTTCGAACATCCGCATACACACGCAGTGCTCCTTGCGGAATAAATTGAAGATATCGAAAACAGAATTGTTTCCAACAAATATTTATCTAAAATTGTTATCCGATTAAATTCATTTTAATCCAATATTTTATCTGTATAATAGTTATTTATTATTTGTAAAAAAATTAATTCATTTTATTATTTGACGTCTAAAAGAGTATCTTAATATAATGATTTTAGAAATAGATGATAAATTCACGGAATTATGTGAAAAAATCAAGAGTGTAACTCTTATGTACTCCAATAATGGATATTTTTCGAAATATTTAAAGGAAGTAGCAAAAATTAATTTTCTGAAAAAAATGATTTTTATAGTATGTAATGTAGAATAATTTAGAAAGTTGCTTTTCTGTAATTTTTTAAATTTATTTTTTAAAGTTGTGGGCTGGCAGAGATTTGTAAAAAAAAGTTCGTGCAAGATTTACCTTGAACATGATTTTCAAGGCTAACATATTTTTTATTGCAATTTATTCTACTCACCACGAGGAGCAAAGGTCTCAAAGGAACTATGGATCGCAATTGACTCCTCCTCCCGAAAAAAGAATGTTAAAGTTTTACTAATTCTTAAACTGGCTCCATTAACAATGTGTTTACATTTTATAGTCAGGTGCAAGAAAAGTAGCTCTATTGATACAGGTTAATAAACTTATCATTATGTGATACATTCCTCCCTTTCTTTATTCCTTTCTTCATTGCATTTTTTTTCCTTTTTTCCTCGCTATTTAAACTTACTTCAGTCAATAAAAATCATTCAATTCGATGTTTTATTTATGCAACGGATGTCCAACTTTAATCAATGTAGGCACATAGTTTATGCCATTTGGTTGCAATTTCTGTTGGTTGAGTATGTTACTGCATTCATTATATGGTCCGAAAAGCATAATTGTAAATTAAGTAGTATCCAATAACAAAAGTTTCGTGGAGTGACAATATAGCTATTTGGAGTACATGAACGCGGCGAATTTTAGAAATTTATAAGTTTCCTCTCGTATTCGCTGCGCTGTCGACGACCTATTCTATTAGGTTGTCCGAAAAGTGTTTTTCTTTTACAACAATGCATCTTTACACAAACATGAAACCTAATCTATCGAACGTTGTGATCTTTATTTTGATAGAACAAAATGGATCATACGTAATTCGATAAAATAGTATAAAAATGTTGTGCATCCATTAAACGAAAGAAACTTTTCGGACGACCTAATATGTAAGCTCATTAAGAAACATGCACGAGCAAGGACGACAATTAATCTGTTTTTCTTTAGAAATGCTGAGTCTTGTCTAATGTTTGATATGGATTTAAATGTCGCAGTATTAATTCTTGATCACCAAATTGTTAACTTAGTTGAAAATCATTTTTATACACCTAAGAGTCTTCTATTATTACTGTATTCTAATATATCTATAAGTTCGTGCTATTTCATCAATTATTTATTTTATTAAATATGTTATTTCTTTTATTAAAAATAAATATAAATATATAGATATAGACATATTGTAAATAAAGCTCGTTTAAGAATTATTAAAAGTTTATTATTCTTTTTCCGAGAGAAGGGTTATTTACCATCCTGGTTTCTTTAAGATTTTCGTTCTTCGTGATGAGTTAAATACGTTGTAATAAACAGATTTAACCTTGAATTTTAATGTCAAGGTTGGTTTTGCACAAAATTTTGTTTACAAATATCCACCAATCTGAAGATGTAGAATCCATACAATCCTCTTTACACTTACCTTCTTTACATCCTGTACATTATATAGAAATTGCAAAATATTTACTGCAAACATATATTTTTTTGAGAATTAGTATACACCATGAATAGTCATTTTAAACATATAATAAATATTAGAAATAATCAATGCGGAAATGATAACAAGTGCAAGATTTGGGCAATCCGACAATTTGAGAGTTGCATTAATGCAAGCAGGCAGGTTGTCGAACATCTTTTATTTATTGTCGAATGATTTTCTATTAGGGTCGTTCTGTAAATTGTAAATCGTCTAAACATTCTCTACACTCTCGAAAATAGCAACGTACAACATGCAATTTACAGAAATACTCCTTAAAGTTCTCCAGCTATAAAAAAATTACTACTGCAATATTATAGCCTCTTCTGTATCATACAACTTCTATAGACAAATATTTTCCATATCTTTAAAAGAAACGAATACTCAAGGTGATTAAAGTTATTGCCTCATCGTGTATATAAATATATTTTATATACTTCTTCCAAATTGTTGTACAGAAAAGAGTGCTTAATAGTTGTTACTTGTTCCTTTTTGAGAAATTTCATTTTGCGAAACAACAACAAATCATAAAATATTCAATTGTTTACATTTGCATCTTAAAACGGTAGTACAGAAGTAATTGAACTTTTCCTAGAAAACAAGGTTTTTTCGTTTAACAAAATACAAAGCTTTCTTTTCTCCTTTATTATTGAAGTAATTTTCATTCATCAGTAACAACGTTACTAATTCCCTTAGAAGCTCGATCGAATGAATTCAAAGTAGAGTCATGTTTTTTCAAGAAGTTGCGCTCTATTCTTGGAATACTCGGAAATTAATGTAAATTGTAGAGTTTCGCGTATAAAAAGGGGAACGGTATTACGTTTCGTATGGCGAAGCGTAAAGATAAATTATGAGTTTTTCAAAAGATCGAATAAAAATTCTACACACAGAAGAATATTCTTCCAACAGAAGAATATCGAAGACGTTTTAGAAGGACACAAATGAATATTTGTTGAAAAGAATATCATAAAAATCTCATTTCGCAAACAAATTTTGAAGAAATGATTCTAGAAATTTTTTATAGTAAAATGTATTAAATTACTTTAAGATAAAAGTTTTCATCAAAAAAATTAGTAGATATTTATCGGTAGACTACGGATTTTTATGCATTTATGGGACATTATAATATGCAAAAATGAACAGATTACACATAATATTAAAAAGTATATAAAATACTTGATATACTCGTTATAATATTTAGAGAGTTAAATTTTTTATTTAGATTCTATTTTTTCTAGTTATATTAATAAAAATACGAATTTGCATGAACATTTGCAATTTATTTGTCACTAATATGAAGATGGAATTGTTGTTTTCCTAATCAAAATCTGCTGATTATCTCTTCATAAAAGAGACATTCAAAAACTTGTTTGTCGATGGGAAAGTGTTGTATCTGATGTATCTGTTCTACATTCTGTTAATTTCTTCTGGCATTAATTATACAAAGTAAATCTATTTCACAGTTCGAACTGTTTTTAAGAATTGATAGAATAGTATTGTGACACGAGAATAAAATGTATTTTCAAGCTACAATAAATGTAATCCATATTTTCGTAGAATAAACAAGGCGGTATTTAAATCATCTCTTGTCATATAAAATAGCAAATACAGAAGATAGTGCTGTGTCCGGATATTAATGTGAATAACTCTATATGTTTATTTCCTTCATAAATTTACCATGTAATAGATTTCATTGTGTGTGCACATTGTCGTGCTGCATCTTTCTATCTTCTTACCTCTTTTTATACAGTTACATTAGGTTTTACATACAGTTCTTACAGTTTACCATTCCCAGATATATGATATTTTAGACACTAACTGTACAGAAAATTTACATTTAGAAATTACACTTTTTAAGAAAAAAGTATACACGAGAACGCGCTTTAATATCTGGTTCATAAAGTAAAAGCTTCATGTTCGGTAACGAGTACAGTTTATATTTTCTTTAATCCTTTATTGGATCAGCTCTATAGGAATTAAACAAGAGATATTGCCAGATTATAGTTTAAATCCTACTTTCCGAAGTTGCAACTGCATTTTATATCACTTATAATTCGAACGTGCGAATGAAACGCAAAAAGATTGTAATGATCTGATTTACGTCAATTAATTGTGACGCCAAACTCTCGTGAGAGTTTATTTGCGAACCATGGTTTATTATCGTCTTCGAAATAATCTTGGATTTATTCTTTGCCTGTTATATACCCCTGAGTTTTTATACACTTCTTCGTACTCAAATTACATTCGTACTTAAATGATTCACGAAAATCAGTAAATGAAATACAAATATAGTTATCAATTTGTTCTATAGTTGTTGTTTTAACCAGGACATCGGTTTTTTCGTTGCTTGATATTCCCATGTGATGGAATTCAGAAAAATCCTAAACTATCGTACATTATTTGCGGATTTTTGCGTAAATTCGTTATATTTTCTCTTAATTTCGAGAATACGAAACTTAGTTGCTATATTTGTATTTGGGGTTAGGTTGGGTCTAGATTTATGGAGACAAAACAAAGTACTAAGAGAATGAATATAAATTTTAATATTATGATCTGCATTAATGCTTGGAATAGGATGACCTGTAGAGGCAAATGACAGATGCCACTTGTATATATTACATTAAATTGGATTTATTAAATTAATCTCAGATTACTTTATTCTTGTAAAATGATAAATGCAGAAATGACTTCAAACAATAGTTAGAAAATAAAAGATTGTTTGTTTATAAAAAAGAACTCTGGAATCAAATACGGTGAATATGTTCTCGAACGGATCTTTTCTATCAGAAAAGAGAAATAATAATAGTCTTTTATGCATACTTCTAAAAATGAGGACATAGTATATCCGGTAATCTAGCGAATAGCGAAAAAAGAAGAATGGCTTTCCAGTTTGCTGTCCCTGGAGCACGATATTCAATGCCTTCTCATTTTTCTCAATAGCTAATATCGTATCCCGCATACGTTATATATCGAACACTTATTACATTACAGAAATTCATAGATAAAAATTTTACGACATGAATTATGGCTTGGAAAATTGCACAATTTTTCATTTAATACACTGTTACTGTGGCATGGAACAAAAAATCACAAGTAGCTGTTATCGTTTTAATGAAAATTAATAACTAATCTTCAGTCATTTGAATTGATTTTCTGTCCTTTCTCCCAAATATATCTATTTTGTTAATTTCGAAACAAATAGGAAGTAATTTGTAAAAGTTTTCATGGATTATTCAATAATTATCAGCTGTATGTAAATACCATAATATTAATAAAAATGGTAAAGTGTATTTTTGGCATGTTAAAAGTCATAATGTCTTTTTGATTGATTTGATAGCATAATTAAAAAAATAATAGTTTACATATGTATTTAAAGAATTTGATTTCTTAAAGATAGAACCTTTCTAATTTAGAAAAAATTAGTTTGATATATCACACATGTATAGTGACTGGTATTGTTAATGTTATAAGATCTCTTATCTAATGTTTCCTTTTTAGATGTTTAACTTTTTATTCATCACCTTCATTACTTTGGTGTGGAACTATTAGAGACAGAGATCTATCATTCTTATACCGACTTCGAAAAAGGAGGAATGTGTCTCAATTTGATGCGTATATTCTTCTTTTTTATTTCTCATTCTTCTCATCATTCTTTTTGTATCTATCATGCATATACAGTTATAACATTTTTTGTATTTGTTTTTTGCACACTATCTTTCTTTGCAAAAATCTAATTTTAATGTATGTTCGTCGATTGCTCTCGATTGGATTAAGCTATCGGGATCAAACCTTTAACATCATGTAGAAATAGTAAATTTTTTCGATTCCTCCGTATAGGAAGAGTAGTTCATCCGTTCCCGTACATAGATTTGTCGCTCAAAGCTGATTTGATTCGTGTTTTCTTATTACTAACTCCTCGTGTCAAGTATACCTGGGTTGTGTCTTTACACATTGGTCGTAGGAAGTAGATCTCAGTTGTTTCTTCGCGAAAGAAGTCTTTGTATTACTGCAAGTGTTGTATCGTCATGCAGTTTATTGAGAATTTTGTTTGGTACTAAGTCGGATATGGTTGTGCGGTAAATTTGAACCTTTACAAAATTATCTTCGCTAGGATCAATTAAGGCCCTATTTAGTATAGTCCCTTATAATTAATGTATATAGTTACTTAATAATATTTCAGCTTAGGATGAGCTGTAACATTGTTCGCTTAACGTCTCCACTACCTGCTGTGTTACACAATGTCTCCACACTTGAAGTATTGCTGTTACTGGAGATTTCGGAATGTAGCTATCGATATCTTTGAATCTGATTCCAATAGATTCATCATTAAATTTTAGAAGTACTGAATGCGTCAATTTTCCCTCTTTCAGCTGATCTCTTTTAAGTACTGACCGTGTAAATTTCTCTATGATTCCCATAGAATCATTTATCAAACCATCAGAAATTAATATGTTTCATTACAACATAACTGGCGATCAACTGAGAAGTATCCGGTTTGAACCCTGAAGGTACCGGCACCTCTGCAACTTGATTTATTCGGAATTGTATGTCCTCATTACAGCGAAGTCTCTGGTAGTTCGCAGTGTACCTTAAACTGTAGGTCACACATGCCCTTCAATCGTACTAAAAGTAATTGTTGCTTACTCTCGGAGTATGTACTAGGACATTAGATTAGTAGTGTCTTGGTGCTATCCTAGAGTACTAGAACCCGTGTAACGCTAGTACCACAATGATATATCGGGTATAGTGTATAACCTTATAGCCACTAATGACCTCGTAGTTGATGCGATTATAAAATAAGTAATGCACAAAAAAAAAAAAAATAAATTGTGAACGCCCCGCTAACGTTATTGAATGCAACAGTCCTTCACAATTACTCCTTCTTTATGTACTTAATTCAAAACTACTTCAATAATTAGCTGTACATAAGCGAATTTTTCGACGGTTTGCTGTTGTTTGTTGTTGTGACGGTTGTTTCTCAATATAGGCTTCAATTCGCCGCAGCAAACATTGTCCTTTAGATTCGTTTTCAAGCATAAGTCTACTTCCAGTGTACTTCACTGTAGATCGTTGTCTCGATGAAAAAATTAAAAAAAAAAATTAAAAAGAAAATTTTTATTCTATATTTTCGACTTCTTTTTTCGCGTAGAATCACTCCCTTTCCTCTTGTACCACCAGTCACCAACCACCCTGTATAATTAAGATAACATGTACGCTATTACTACATTGTCCGCAATTTGTATCAGTACGGATATAAGCAAGAGTTTTCAATTTGGCCATTACTAAGACATGCTCTTGGTGCCTGTATTACAATACATCATAATTTAATGCAGTTAGGTATAAATTTGTTGAAATTTGAATAATATACATAAATATAAACGAGTTTAAATATTATAGTGCGGTGCTCAAGTATTGTTATACCAGAAGCACTTTACGACATTTTGCGCCGCCTTCAAAAAGATTGTGATACATTTAATATGCTGTTTAGTAAGTAAATATGTAATCTTTGCTGCATATGTGTCTACGTAAAATACAAATAAAATAGAAATTATTGCTTATAATAATTGCTGAAAATATATATATTTTGAAGTCGATAATATTTTTTTGGCAAGAAATCTTCTACAATTGATATAATATCTGTGAGGTTTACACAGTAAATTTTTTTCCTTGGATCACAAAATTTATGCAATGATCTGTAAAATATCGAGAATTAGAATAGGAATTTCAATAAATATTTTGCATTTTCGAATACTGCTCCGAAGTAAGTTATACAAAATGCATAAAAATAGCCGATAAATTACACCAACAACTGAATTACAAGAATCCAAACAACCAATGTCATACTCGTATTTCAAGCTTTTCTTTCAATTCTTGCGCGGTGTACAGTCTAAGCATTAATGCCCTATTGTTGCCCATATATCACCGGATTTTTCCTCCGAAAAAAATGATTTATCTCCGACAATGTATAAGTCTCGTTCAAACTCGAATAAACCAGGCAAGAACGCGCGAACTATAGCAACCTTAGAGCGCCTTGCTACAAAAATTTCTGCATAATATCAAGAGAGAACAGGATAACAATCTCCCTGCCGTAACTTACGGTCTTTATTCACGTTTCAAGCAAATTACGTTGGACGAGAATTCATAAATTCACTGCTCTCCTAGATCGCGTCTGGTTACGTAGTTATTTGCGCTATACATATATGTATTCTTGTCCCACCTACGGTCTGTCTTGAATTTTTAAAAAATCCTCATAAGAAACTTTGCGACGCGTGTCCCGTCTGAAATGAATCTATGTAGTGCCCTTGCAAAAACAATGTCGAAGTAAAACGGTGAAATCCGTACTATAGGTAGTCAAAGATTTTCGGGATAAAAATACCTAGGTGATATTCTGCAAGGTGCTTTTGTAGAAATGGAATCATTTTTTCGATGATACACTATCAATCAAAAGTATCCGAACATCTATACACTCATTTTTGACAAGATATAACCTAATTATAGAACTGCGGATGAAAATTATGTGTTTATACCATTATTTTATTATTATGATATGGTAAAAGATTATTTAAAAGATTATTAAATATGCAGTAAAATATTAATATTTACAAAAAATTAACATAATATAACTTTTTGTTGTTATTTCTATACTCAGAGGTAGGATCAGAATAGTTATTATTTTATTGAATAGATAAATCTATCACACCATTCTGAGACAAAAAAGACCTTTATTGCACGCGCTTACAAAAACTAGGGATAAAAACAAAAAAGCATCTTAGGCCTATCGATTAAATCTATCGATTGTAACTAGGATTATCTTCCAGTTACTATTTCTTATAACTAACGCATCTGCATATGGATGGCGAGCACGAACTCACGTTGTCATTTTCAACACTTTTCAACGAGATTTGTAACAAAATATTCTCCAAAAGTACTTTAGCGCTAAATTATTAGGTTGGCCAATAAGTTCGTGTGGCAATATTCAATTTTGCGGGAAAGATGGGGATTTTTATAAACATGTGATTTTGACACTGCTCGAAAAATTCGAGAAGATTATAAATCAAAATGGACAATACAATATCAAATAAAAATATTTCCTTTTATTAAAAAAATCGCTTTTTGTTTACATGTGAAAAACTGCATGACCGTTTTGACCGACTAATACATATCTGTTCTCCCAGACAATATAGATCAGATAAAAAAAATCCTTCTAAGCCCATGAAAAGATTATCGTTAGTTCGAACAGTAGTATTTAAGAAATTTGAATAAAAACTACATTCACAATTTTAATTTACTGTTGACTAATGCTTAAACAAATAATTAAAATTGATTATTAGCCGAGTATATAGCAAGATGATAAATATTAGTTTTAGCCATTTTTTCACTACTTTATACATTTTTTTGTTGCTATAAGTCGACTAAGGTACCCGGCTGGTTATGAGCGCCAGTGTAGCTTTGTAATGGACTGTTCAGAATATTTAGAATGTCTCCGATCAGACGATTTTATTTAATATATTTATATATGATATATTTGATGATATTTGAAAGAAAGATCTTATAGAATATTTTTCTTATACAATTTTCACGATAAAAAATTGAATACTTTTAAGTTGAAAGTTACTTCAAGGAATCATTGTTTAATGGTATATTAGTTCTATACATACGGATATAGTAAATTTGAAATGAAATATCTTCTAAATATCTTCTAAATGCCATTAGCAACTTCCTGAACTATCCAATGTTTTTGGTGAGAATTTGTAAAGAATGAAGGTAATACAATTGACAAGATTATATCAAGTTATGGTAGTATTGAAGTACTCGAATAATTTCTTTCTTCACTTGTCTTGGTTGTTGTCTCTCGGTGTTGTTGTCTTTTCTTAATCTTTGTATGATAAATTTTATTATTTTTATAACTCTCCTACTTGTAGTAAAACCATTATGATTAACGAGATCGTAGCAATTTATATTACTATTGATTATTTGTTTTTTACTTTCATTGATGTTTATTTTGATTTCTGTTATTCCTATCGTTGATATGATAATTCTAATATTCGGAAATAGTGCTATAATTAAAACAATTTTAGTGTTATTGCTCAACACTTTAACTGCCACGTTGGTCACATATGACCGGCCACGGTTTCTCCTGTGACGCCACCGTGATCATTAATGACCGGAGCGTTTGAGTTTCTTACAATTGTAAAAATTGAATGAAAATTCAGTTGGGGCATTTTGAATATAACCGATAAATAGAATATACTTTGAAATAAGAAGTGTCCCATTGAACAATTAAACATTTTTATTAGAACATTAATAAATAAAAAATCAGAACAAATCTTGCATCTAACGGTGCACTGTGTTAAAACACTGTGGCGTCCTGAGCGAAACGTGATTTCGACGTGGCAGTCAAAGTGTTAAAAATGAATGAATTATGATCAGATAAAATAAATTAAAGCATATATACTTTGACAACATATTAAAGAACTACTGAAATCAGAGGTGGTTCCTTTATTTTGGATTTTTCCTAAATGAAAAGAGACTGAAAATATAAAAGCAAATTTTTAAGATGCTCCAAATAACTTATTAATATAGAGAACTGTTTTCATCACATCAGTCAGTAAAAATATGAATATTATAATATACAGGGTGGTTG
Organism: Bombus huntii; assembly: GCF_024542735.1. NCBI lineage: Eukaryota > Metazoa > Arthropoda > Insecta > Hymenoptera > Apidae > Bombus > Bombus huntii. The sequence goes on from NC_066238.1 coordinate 26,130,955, forward strand.
GTAACTGGTGGTACAAGCGGAAAGGGGGTGATTCTATGCAAAAAAATAAGTCGAAAATATAGAATAAAAATTTTTCGTTTGAGGCTTTGTTTTCGAGAAAATCGACTTTGAATTTTCGCTCGGTACGCGTGCACTTTATCACGTCTCGTTATAACGGATCTCACTGTAGATCGTTGTCTCGATGGAAAAAATAAAAAAAAAAATTTTTATTCTATATTTTCGATTTCTTTTTTCGCGTAGAATCACCCCCTTTCCGCTTGTGTCACCAGTTACCAACCACCCTGTATATAGTGAATTATAAATAAATTCACACGTAATAGTACTAAGAAAGTTGATGATTAGACGGCTTTTATGAAATTTTTACAAGTATAGGGTATACTGCATTTTAAAATTTGTTTAACGCAATCAATTGACTAAAATTATTTTGAAATAATAATATGACTTCATGGAAAACTATAATTAAATGAATCAGTTTGAAATAATAATATAACATTCTAAAAGTAATGTTATGGAAATCCCACTGTGCACAAGTAGAGAAAGACTGAAATAAAGCAAATAGTTCCAGAATTATAAAACAACAATCTACGAAGCACCCATTCGGAGAAAGCTAATTATTTCACCAAAGTTAATATAAATAACTAAATTTATGTTATACTATTTTATAAATAATTATCATAACTTTAATTATAATTTGTAATATTCTGAGTTTCATAATGAATATGTATTATAATACTTTACTGATTAATTAATAAATAATTTCATAAACGGTGCTAACTTGTTAATTTTTTAAACAGAAGCGCAAAAATAATGATTCTCTGACAATTACAAACTTTATTTATGTTAATGACATTTTTATTGTACGTTGTTACATAAATTTTATTTAAATATATCAGTTAATATTTCCTTCCATATTTTAAAGGAAAATATTCCAGTACTTTATAAAATTTATCCAAGGAAAAATTATTTAAAGTATTCATTACTACAATTAACACACTAAGCGCTTATAAAAACTAAGTAAAGAGAACTGTAATTCAAAGATGAAAATAGATGTATCCGTCTAACCAGAAAACAGGTAGTCTACCTCACAGAAAGATCCGATTTCGCACTTAATAAACGTGTCATATCAAAGAATTATATTTTCTAAGATGAATGTTTATTAAACATACATATATAGTAACGTCACTAAAATTAACATCCATATCGAAATTTAATAAACTAAATTTTTCAAATTTATTCATAATGTTAATTTTAAATACTAGAAATTAATTTTTATAAAAATTTTTAAATTATTTACGAAAAATTACATTAATAAAAAGTATTTGAAATATATATATAGTTTTAGGAATATCATTTCATCTTTATCTGGTGAAATTGAAAATCCAATTTGCTAAATTGATAAATTGAAATGAGCTGGATAAGAGCAGTTATCGAACTTGTAATTTTAATTGCAGGATTTCTACATTATCCAGTCTAGAACTAATTCAGTCAATTTTCATCTTACTATGAGATTACCTGCAATTCTTGGATCAATGTCCACGAGGAATTTAATGACGAACAGAGTAAGTCAAAGAGAGATCAAAGTTACTATCGATTCGATTCCCTTAATAAGTCCTAACCCTTTTATTAAATGCGATAAACACTATAAAATTTTCCATAACATACATTCTCCGACATTATCTTCAAATATTATTTCAATCATGGATCTAAATATTTCGAAAGGAGTACTGATGGTACAATATATATGAGTAAGAACGTGAAGAAAAATTTTCTAAAATAGACTTGCCCATAAACTCCATTTGTATAAAATCATTTTCGTAGAATTCTTTCACGAAATCCATTTTCTAAACAAGCATGTTGTTTCTTTTTTAATAGATACAGATTCATATATATTCATCATTGTTAAATCACATCAGGGTAAGCATTTTGATACAAAAACGATAAACAATTTCAACACAGGTATTTTTGCAAACTTCGGTTTACAAAATTCGCGTTCTAAATCGAATGCAAGCATATTTTGTAAATAATTACGAACTTCTAATAGATCTGTTCATTACTGTTAAGTCTTATCGATATGAGGCAACGAATATTTTGATATAAACGTAATAGGCAATTTCATTTTATAAAATTCGATCTATCAAGCTTACTTTCTAAATAAAATACAAAGATGTTGTTCCACTTTAAAATAATTATAGCCTTCACAAGATTCATTTATCAGCCTGGAATGTTACTAATAGCACCAAAACATCTCGATATAAACGAATTCAACTTACAAAATTTAATTTCTAAATAAAATACAAGCATGTTATCATGTTTTTCAATAATTATAGACTTCTTATAGATTCGTTGACCATTGTTAAATCTTACAAGTAATGACAAAAGTTTCGATATAAAGGCAAATTCTACCACACTATCAATTAATCGGTGGATTCTTGAAAAAACACAGTTCAATCAAAATTTGTCACCAATCGGTGACAATGATTGGCGCGTGCTGTATAGAAAAGCGGCGTGAAAAAGGACGAAGGAGTCGATGTGAACAACTTATTGCTTACCTCTATCCTGTGGAACCATTGGTCACGGGCGTGCCATTGGAATGCTTAACTTCCCACACACCACGTCTATTTCGCGCAGGTAACAGCCGTATATGGCAAGTTGGTTAAACGGAAAGCGATATCACACCCCGGAGGAGCTGGACTCGTTTCGGAATTTTAAGGATTGAACTGACAACCACCGGTCCCTCAACTATCCGTTCATGCCGTGTATTATACCTCGTCAGCCGTTCATTATGCCGTATTGTTCTGATCGAACAGAATCGGATTTCTCCTCGAATAGACTGCCCTATCAAATGTACATATTTGTTGCCATCTTAGATATTGTGTCCCGTAGAATGTCCAGACGTGAACGCGTTTCGGGACCGGCACCGACTAAACTCCTGCTGACTAGCAACCCGTGAGGACAATCGTGCCCCTGGCTCCTGCGCTTAATATTTCTCGATCAGAGACGCCAGTCGTTCGCTCTAAGAAACTACAGTTTTACCGATTGTAGATATGTGAGAAAGTGTGAAAGACAAATCACAGTGGAATCTGTGCAAAAATGAAAGTAGATACAAAAGTATCGATTGTTGTAGAGATAGAATTCTGCATTATCGACAGACAGATTTCTATTTTAGCCGAAGTCGATGTGACAGAGAATGATAAATAATGTTTTCTTCTGTACCGATGCATACTTTAAATATTTATTATCAGATCATTACTACTTCCTACATCTCATTCACCTGTTGGAATTATAAGTGACTGTAGTAACTTCGGAAAGCATCGTCGAAATTATATTAGTCTGGCAATCCTCGTTTAATTTCCATACAATTGGTATAATTTCAAAAAACATTCTTATATATGTATGATACATATGCATATAAGTACCGATTTATTAAACTTCTTAGAATCAGTATTAAGAATCTCATGTACTTCGGAAAATAATAAATTTACAATGTAAGAACTTTATGTAAAAGTTAATGTAATGTCACATAACTTTTTATAAGGAGATTTTATATGGAGATTTAGTAAATAAAAAGCTAAGTATTTTTTTAAATTTTTATAATTGTAAGCTGCAATTTTATTATTGCCATCGGGTTTCAAAAGTGATTTACATTTTTTGTTGTAATATTCTAATATATGTTGCTGCAACGATTATAAAAAGTAAAATATATATAGCAGTTTGATTTATCCGTAATTTTTTGCTTTAAACTATATTTTGTCAGGAATAAGTAAGTATCTGAATACTTTTGAACAGTGATATATATATGATTTTATATAACATCAATATATTATATGTATTATATGTATTCAAAATATATTATATGTATTATATTGAGTGTAAGAATCCTATGAAATCGGACATTGTTTGTCGGAAACGTTCAAGTTCAGAATATTTAGTATTCAAAGAATTAATAAATTTTTTATTATTCTTTAAATAATAATTTATTAGCTCTACAATAAAGATCAAGATTTTAGTTTCGTATCACTACTGACACACACATATGTTGCTCCGATTCAATTATTTAAGTAACATTGTCCGACGACTATATTGTCTAAAATTTTTTTATTAAAAATTACACTTTTTTTGTTGCCTTCTGTCTAGAAACAGTACCCATTTGTTTTAATTGTACATTTCATTCAAAATAATCTTCTTTTATTTCAGTCACATGTAAACCACACTAATGTTTGTATTGTCAAACGCACACCGAATGTTTCGAATCAGCTTGTTTATATTTATATTATTTAATTTTCAACAAATTTACATGTAATTGCATTAAATTGCAATATATTGTAACATGAAGTCACTAAAAACATGTTTTAATAGTGGCCAAATTGAAAGTGCCGCTTGTATTCGTGCAGATATAAATTACGCTGAATGTATTAATAGTGTACAGATTAATGGAATTAAATATACAATGTACATTTATATACAGCACTAACTTAAGATACAATCGCTACTATTACCGATGTTATATAATTACAAATAAAATAGACTATATATTAGTAGTATTTTTAATTTTCTGCCGCCTTCGAGAAGGTAATCTAATCGATGTTCTATATGCATGTGTCTAAATAAAATACGAATAAAATAGAAATTATTTGATACTTTTTAGCGCTTTCCGAAGTCGTTAATATTTTTTTGGCAAAAGATCTTTTATTTCATATTTTTTAGTGAAACTGTTCAAAAATATCGATGGGTACATTCCGATATCTTCAGCAATGGCAACCTTTTTTAGCGACGGAAGGTTATGAAGACATTGAACGAAGAATGTCGCTAATTATCGTAAGCTGGGCAGTAACCGTATATAAATTATAACACTATACATCACTATACACTATACATCATATACTAAATAGAGCTGTAATTGACCTTAGCAGAAGAACAAATTTTGCAAAGGCACAAATTTATGTTGCTCTTAGGTGTGTGAGAAATTTATACGGCCTAGCTATATTTGATGTAGAACCGCACGAAATTTCCAATAAACCGCATGACGAGAGAACAACTTGCAGAAATGCAAAGATTAAGATTTCTTTCGCAAAGAAACAGCTGAAGTCTACAACCAATGTGTAACGAAACGACCTAAATATGCTTAAAACTACACGGGTCAAACGTTCTTCGAGCGACGAGCCTACGTATAAAAACGGACGATGTAGACTTCCAGAAGCAATTTTGTAAAGAAACTGCCGAATTTCATCGCTACCAGCGATGAATTTGTAGAGAAGACACAGATATAATGAAATGAAATCGATGAATTTGCAATAACAACAGTTAAGAATGAGGAAACGAGAAAAATTTTGCGAACGGGACTGATTGGTGGACTACTCCTAGAAGATGCAGAATGTTTCATCCTGATAGCTCAACCCAATCCTGAGTAGTCGATGAAAAAGCATAAAAATTGGACTTGTGCAAAAAAGATATGGTAACAGAACCAGTGGGAGAACATGTTCTACGAGATGCAAAAGGAATCACATCGATTAGTCAAGTTATTTCGAAGAAATCGGTGAACATACACACACACACACACACACAAAATACGTGTCCAATTGAGATACCTTTCTTCTTTTCCGAATTTGGTATAAAAACCGTTTCTCAATCGAAGAATTATATTTGTATACATAAATACATACATATACATAAAACGGGAAAATTTCTGATTTCCGCGTGAACTAATCGACAAAAAAAGTAGTAAACGAAGAAGAGAAGAAGAGAGCACGGAAAGAAAAGAAAACAGGAAGAGAGAAATGAAAAGAAGGATCAAGCTACTGACGAGAAGTTTTCTGTATTCAGTGATTCGACGGTATTTTAAGGGTGGGGATGCGTGGCGGCGGCAATTTCAATGTAATTAGTCCAGCGTGAGCTGATTTAATAGATCTTTAATTACAGTTTCACGGTGCAAAATATTTACGTAATAACGAGCCACCAGTTATAACTGTAGCAAGAACAATATTTGTTGATTTTCGTACGAGTACGGGTCGTCTGTTAAATTGGACAGTCGTAAGAGGAGTAGACGAGAGCACACACAGAGAAACGAAACCCTCGTCCTGGTACAATTCATAATTCATAGCTTGTTATAGCTTGCGAACGAACGAAGTATCCGGCTAGGAAAGAGTTTCGGGCGCCAGATACCCCTCAGACCCTTATGCATATTGATATTCTTTCTCCGCAGAAGACAAGGCTAGATACGCTTTTTGAGTTAGTTAAACGTCTTCTTCTGAAATAATATTTGCGTGCCAGCTCTTCGTTTACTATCATTACGCACTTTACAGGTGTTTAGAACCAGTCCAAAAATAAAATGCTTACATGTTTGTCTCAATACATCTCTGATTTCCTTCCCACGCTTAAAATATTTTTTTAACTTCATTCACCTGACTTCCGCCTTCGTAATCATTCGCGAGTTTCGCCTGCTGTTTCCAAGTTTGAATTACTGTCGACGATGAGAAATGGATAATAGACGACTAATTTGTATCCTGATGATCTTTAGAAGGATTTTTCTTGTTTAAATGTTGAATTGAATTAAACCATTCCAGTATTGCTTATTTGCAAGCTGTTAATAACACATATCGCAGATTATACAAATGTGATAAACTTTTAATAGGTGTGTCTACTATGCTCAAGAGTCTGTGAACGCTTGCTTATTCTTTTAGAATATAATTTTGTTACAATCTCATGAATAAAAAGACCAACACGATTGCATTCTATAAATTCTATAATATATCGTTAAAATTGTTTCTCAAAGTTAATACGTGGAATAGAAATAATCAAATGTTGTGAAACAATTTTATTATTTAAGAATTGCATCATTCTCAGCTCGTTTAGTTGTCAAACTCTATGTAAGTTAGAAAAGGTTCTTGGTACTCTCCAGTCTATATTGATAAAGAAATTATTGTGATTGATTTCAGCGATCGTATTTAGGAGAGATAACATACCGACGAATTATAATTCCAATTTTATCTAATTTTAATATACTATTGCTAAAGATTTAAATAAATAATTTGAAGTTTATATGATATACAGGGTGTATTTTCTAAAATTAACCACCATTTTCCTGGCATTTCCGATTTCTGGTATAACCTCTTAAAGAAATATTGTGAACAAATGTTAGTTGTCATATTTGGATATTATAAACGTGCAAAAAAAAAAAATACTTTTTTTTAAACAAAAAATCAAGGTTGTCTTGACTTTCTTAAATAGCATTATATGTATTTGGACTTCACAGCATTATAATTGACGTCAAAACAAATTTAACGGTCTACAATTTAGGGGCAAAATTAAAAATTACCAGCTACATACTATCACGTATATAACCGCATATATACGAGTATAAAATAATAACGGGGCCATTCTACAAGATTAATTCGTGATTAAAGATCAGTAGACATGTTAATTTATGTATGTCCAAAACATATTTTAATATTAAAATTAGCAATTCATTTATTTTTGTCATTATTTAATTCCTGCACATCCTTCATTTGTTTTTTTTTGTTATTTTATTCCCTTATAAATTATGAATAAAAAATTATGCATTTCTATCGCCTTTAGAGTAGTTATGCTGAGTACGGTAATAAGATTTTTTGGTTGTTGTATATTTATTTAAAACTATAGTTAGTAATTAATTATAATATACTATGCTTCAATATAATGTATTACTAAAGTATTATAATAAATTATAATTATTCAATATAACCACTGTATAATTTTATCTTTTATGTCTAAATTATAAGTTTAAAATCTTGATTATTATGCATAAATGACATCAAATATTTAAATTAATTTATTTATTACTAAATTAATGATTCAAATACTAGTGATTACAGATGACTATGAAATTTTCTTCTTAAAGATGAGATGTAAGACCAATTACATATGAAGTATGATAATCATGAAGACTGATATTTAGATATACATATAATACATTTTCCTTGAAATTAAATTTCTAATTAAATGTGAATCACCTGTGCTTTTTATTCCTATTTAATCAATAATGTTACCATCTTCAAAACATACATTTTTAAAATCACTTAGTTGAAACAAACGAAAATGAAATAGAATTAACCGTTCTTTATTACTGAAAATTAAATTTTCTGAATATGTTACATTATAGAATATCAATCATGCTCAGAATTAAGTGAAGAATTTTAAAAGTCTCTCTATATAAATGAAACATGGACATATAGGATTCAAATTTTCGAAGCAAAACATTCTGCTGTTTAAAAGAAAAAGGTAACCGATAGCTTGTTTATTATGACTTTTATAAATTTTCCTTTATTAAACGTTACATTTTTTAAAAATGAGAATTCATTAAAATTTTGCTTATTCGTTTTCTCTTTCAAATTGTACGAAATTCTAATTAATGCGTACAGTGCAATGTTAAAAATAAATTTTCAATCTCTATACTCTATGTGTAATCTACCATTTTACAATACATTTGTGATTTAAATAATGAATCTAATTAAAATAATTTCTGAGAAAGGGGACAGCTTTTAACTTTGTAGTTTGTTACAGTGAAATTTTTCATCATGCGAGAAGTTAACTGATTGATGCATTTCATACTTCGTCAATTTAGACAGTTCAACACTTTAAACATTAAATCTTATCTTCGTTAATAAAACCCGACATAATATTATCTGCTTATTATAACAATCCTAGAATTCTATTGCATGGAAACTATTATTTCTACTTTTAAGCACATATTTATTTCGATTGAAACGTTTTATATACAGTATACATCTGAAATCCAAGTCGATATATCCTTTTATAACAGTTATACACCCCCGTTTCTAAGTATTAGGTGCTAGGGTATCCAAAAGCTTTCGTATACAACGTAATAATTTAGGCAGACTATTTGAGAAACGATTTAAAGTGATTGGAATTTTATATTTATGTAAGATAATAATCTAAAACAGAAATAAATTATAAAAAAGGTATATATTTATGAAAATTTACTTATTCGTAAAAATTACAGAAAATTAATGAGCTAATAGCGTGTTAGCTTATATAATTTCTTGATCTAAACTTTATTTCAAAAATTCGGACTGAATTAAATAAAACATTGTGGAAAATGACAACGTGAGTTCGTGCTCGCCATCCATATGCAGATGCGTTAGTTGTAAGAAATAATAACTAGAGGATAATCCTAGTTACAATCGATAGATTTAATCGATAGGCTTAAGATGCTTTTTTGTTTTTATTCCTAGTTTTTTGTAAGCGCGTGCAATAAAGGTTTTTTTGCTCAGAACGGTGTGATAGATTTATCCATTCAATAAAATAATAACTATTGTGATCCTATATAACAACAGACATGAAATAACAACAAAAATTTCAAGAAATCTGACTACAATCTAAATCCAACTTACGAAATCATTTAATTCAATAGGAAAATTAAGAATATAAATACCAACACTATTTGAAGCAATCAGTAAGAGATACATTTCATGTACACAAATCAATTACATAATTCATTTTTTTATATTAACTATATTGTTTTTAAATGTTTGAATACATATGAACAGGGAGCTATGTGCATATAATATCGACTTCGATATAGAATGCAATTAAATACTATAAAATTTTGTACAAAAGAGATATTTATAATGGTGTATACAGGTATATACACGAAGCCCTATGATTCAATTGAATGAACAGATTTTGTACAAAGATTATTTACTAACGTTTAGCATAGTAAATTAAAAATCTGATCAAGAGCGAACGTGTTAAGCTCAATTTACCTCTCAGCAGTATTTATCAAAAATATCTAACATTCAACAAAATGACAAACGTCCCCTGTACTCGAAACGTCACTGAACAGATTAAAAAAGCAAGCCATTGGAAGCTGCAAAAAGAGGAAACGATACATAACAATTAAATCTTCCTCAAAGAGAATCGTTCAGTGCGCGGTATCGCCAGTTATCACGGATATCAATGGTTAATACAGTTTCCACGTTCAATAGCCTGAACAAGGTAGCCAGGGGCATGGAACGGAAATTGCGATAGAAAGAACGACGAAGAGAAACAGAGCAGCAGCGAAAAACGAGAAAAACCGAACCGCGAGACGGTGGCCCTTAATTGTTTTGCGACTGAAGGGGATGGCAGATTAGAATAAAGCTCGCTACAACGATACTCAAGAAGGCCAAACGCAATCTCGAGTTGCTTGGTCCGGCTCGGTGGAACGAAGGAGGGTTTCTAAGGGCTGAAAAGGGATTGGTAAAGCGTGGAACAAGACAGAGGCCGAGGTAACACGGGGATGGAGACCTTTCTGAATACTCCGAACCCGACACGGAGAATGAAAAAACTCAGATGGAGTTGCTGTGTCTTGGTTGAGAAAGCAACGAGAATTTAATTAAGAATCTGTCCATGGACGAGATAACCATATTGTCGTGGCACACGTACGTCGCTATTAATCCGCGAATCATAACACTATTTTACACGTCTAATTAAATCGAAGAAAATCTTGCAGTTCTTGGATTAGAGACTTTTTCTCGTCGTAAAGCCACGTTAATTGTGTTTGTTTCATGACATCATAAGGTGGTCTGTATTTCGTCAAACTCTTGTTGTTAATAGATATTATGTAAATAAATGCAGAGAGAATTAAATTATGTTAATGAAAAGCAGGAGTATCATTAATTTAATAGATGGAAACTAATATTGTAACATTGTTTCTATTAATCCCTTGCACCTCTCCTTTTTTTCTAGATAAAAAAAATGTCGATTTACGTTCTACATATGTATAGTGGCAAACATATAGCAAAATGCTTATAACACATTCAATTTAATCAGGTTGAATTTGAGAATCATTTTAAAATTGTCTATGACAAATATTTTAGTCGAATAATTGATTTATTATGACATCTTTAGTTATTGCATAAGTAAAAAGGTAACCTTCTTAACAATCATTATATGTACTTGTCATTTCAAACATAGCTAATATTGAGAAGTTAAAACGAGAGCTTCCGATGCAATTTACTCAAGTTATCATTTTGTTTTATAGCTTCTTTTTCCAGTAAACTTTTCAATTATTACACGGAATACAAATATGGAAGCTGTTCTATTGTATATTTATAGTGATTCAAACTACAAGGAATGTATTTTTAGGTGTTATGTTATAAATTTTAGTGTATATTATGAAAAAAGATAGAAATAAAACTTTTTATACTACAATTAATTCAATTTACAAGTAACTGTTTCCATATTTATACGCTTGCCACTGTAGTGTATTAATACACTTGTATCTGTAAAGAAAGCCGATATTAAAACAAATTTAGCACTGGAATTTAAGAATTAAGCTATGTGCATATATTTAAATGTATGATATGATGGTTTTGAAGAAAAGAAATTAGGATTTGCGGTCATAAGTGCTAATAAAAATAAGGTAACATCGAAAAAGGGGACAGTAATAAAATTTAATGCTAAAAATGCCAATAAATTCATTATAAAGAGAAAAATTCATTTTGAAAGAACAGAGAGTCGTAATTTTTTTTATATCGACGAAGATAAGATAAAGCGAGAAGGAACGAGATATGTCGCAAATTGATTTTTACCTATCTAATATTTTGAACGAGATGTCGTCAAGAAGTCGTTTATTTAACGAAGTTTGACATTTATTTCATATTTCGAATGAGATATTGTGGTATCAAGTCGCCACTTTTGATTTTCATTATTGTATATACTCCCTGCTTCAGGTAAAGTTGCAATATACGTATAAAGAAGCTTAATAAAACATTTTACTATAGTAAATACACCAATAGTGTAGATTATTTCTAATCTTAGATAAATTTTTACTCGTATCAACATTCAGCAAGTACAATATACAATAAAAACAACATCCTACGCATTTTACTAATACTATAATATATAGGTATTTGATTCTTTACGATATGTTACCTGTTTACACCAAAAGAGAAATATTTTTCTTGAATTAAGCGAAGACATCGTTCCTGGTTTATTGACGGGACATTTTACATCGGAAAAATTTTTATTATCTAGAAAAGAAATCTCGTAAAAAATTATAATTTCGCTTAAGATTTCGATGTTTTTCTGTAGAAATGATTTTCACGATTACAAAACAACATCGAACAAAACATTATGAGATTTGTACTATGAATTGTGTTATAGTTTGTATTATAAAAATAAAGAAATAATTATGTCGGTATTGTAACGTAGCACCATTTTTAAAGTACAATTTTAGTAGTATTTCAAGTAAAAGAAAAATTACATAAAAAGATTTTGTTAGAAGTACAGACTGCTTTTTCCGTGTATTATTAATGTAGATATAGGCGTAATATCCTGTCAGTATTGTTAAATGATTAAATGCAGAGCAAACGAAAGATCTTATCCAAATCATCAAATAAACGACTTCGAATTGTGATGTTTCCTTTAAACACTCAGAGAAGATAAAAACTCAAAAAGTCATGTCTGCGACTGCGAAGGGATTAATATCTTTTTTCATTCTATTAAAAAAGTTTACGAATGTTATCGATTTTTTGGCATCGTTCAGAGAAACTCTTCTCGTTATAGAATGTTATCGTACTGTACAATGCTTTACGATTTCAAATATTTTATTTGGAAACTGATAATTTCGTTAATATTTCGAATTTCGAAATTCAAGTGATAAGTATTAAACTAGTAATAGAGACTTTCAATTAAAAGTGTGCAATAAGATATAGAATGAAAGCAGAGATTTTAATAACGGATCGTAAGTTACTTAATATCGTAAGTTACGTAAAAAGGAATGAAATATGGAAACTGTGTTTTATCGATATTCAATTTTTTTACTATTGAACTAGAACTGTTTCTGATTCATACAAAAGGTTAATTCATACTGTGATATACGAAAGATGTATAGTCATCATAATTACAAACAATTCATACTCTGCTGATTTAAATTTAATTAAGTATTGATGCTATAAAAAAGTGTATATATATTTATATACTCATTCTTTTATTTCGAAATAAATATAATATTTTAATTTCAAATGCATATAATTAAAATTGGCACACAGTATGTATGCACTAACCTTTAGAAAGTATGATGAGTATAAAATTTGTTGGGTTAAAATAAAATGGGTTAGTTAAGAAAGCAAAAAAAAAAATCTAGCTGTATTAATCATTTGTGCATGGAAACGAAACATGAATTTAATTAACATAAGTCGTGATTAATTTTCAATTTGTATGCGTTACATGTGTTAAATCCGTTTATTAGCATATTTTCCATGTCCACGTCTGCAATGCACGAGCATACTGTGAGAATGTACAACAGTGAAATATTCTTTGGACGAAAATAGCGTCGACTTAAAGATACATAATTCTAAAGTATTTTGATACAATTATATGTACATATCATGCATTTAGAAAATAGATAGTACAACGTGAAAAATCAATATATCAAACCAAAAATATTCATACTCTCATTATTATGCAAAAATTATAATATATTAAAAGAAATTTATTCAGATGGTCGTACTATGTAAAAAAAATAGAAGAACCTTATTGTTTTTATTTTTTCACAAATTTGCTACTTACGGAAAAAATTGAAAATCAGTAGTATGGACATCTAGTATATACATATATCAATCTAACTTGACTGAAAATATTTCGAAAAACGATTTGAAGCAAATTATGCTTGCAAATTTTTGACAATACGTGTTTTATAAAACCAATTAATATAATATGTATGTAATAATTTTATTGTTACTACCATCAAAGAGTACTATGCAAAAGAATCTGTGATGAATTTTTCTTATGGTAGCGAGAAATGAAAAAAGAGAAGTACATTTGCACTTAAGAGTTCCATTTTAAGTCTTCCTTCCTGTCTCTCCACCCTACGAAACCTCTTACCTTCCTTTCGTTTGATACCACAATGCACTATTCTTTCCCCCTTGACAATGATTAACGATTTTCCAACTAAATATACGCGCGTAGAAGGGAGCTACTGCTGCTATCTATTTCCTGCTTCATCTCACTATCTTTTTGAACAAAATTCACACATTCGTGAGGATCTCGAAAATTGTAATAGTTGACCTGATGACATTCAAGATAATTATTAATTAATATTAATATATTATTTACATTATTTGTACTTTCCAACTTTATCGTATGATTGTACAAACTGATTCGCTGCCGTGTCTTCGTCGGTACATCCACGTGCACTCCAATGGAAATGCACGTGGCAATGCGGTATCGGTCATCAAACACCTTTGCTGATCCGATACCGAACGTCCTAGCTACAAAGTATGCTCTCAGATCTACAGCCGACCATATCGCTACTGCTTTATACTAATTACTAATTACATATTTAATTATTTAATAAAATTTAATTACATGTATTATTATTGAACTACATTCTTCATAAAAGCGTAAGTTGAAAGACCAGTTTAAACTTAACACTTAGCCAATCTTCCCTCTGTGAAGTACATCGTTGCGTGATCGAAGGGGAGATCTTCCTTTTTGACTTTTGCGTTTTCTTTTTTTTTATATTATCAGTTATGTGAGCAGTTTACCTGGAATTGTTTCCAATTAATTGCGCCACTTTTTCTGCTTTTATGAAGTACAGTATATAAAATACATTGATCTAGTGGTGTTAAAGTTAATTAAAAAGTTATACTATCAGTTATGACTAAATAAAGTTATAATCGAGCGATACCACATTGTAAAAAAATATTAAAATGCATTAAGAATTTTTAATTTCTCGTTTAAGTCGTGTTATTTATCTTTAGCTATCTTTAATGTTTATAACTTTACCTATATTTTTTTATACTTTTAATATATACTTTTAATTTGATGTTTTGTATAAACAATATGTGAAATCGTTAAATAAAATCATTACTGCAAAATATAATTGACCACTTGAATAATTTTTAGACTTCTTTGTTCTTTAAGTAGTGTATATTAGTCCTCGATACTTGGAAAAATGCGCGGTGGACAGCGTATAGGTTGGCTTGTCCGAGCGCAGTGGAAACGCGCACGCGATTGGCTAAGCGTTAACACTTAGTATGGTTAGAAAACTGCAGCATTTAGCTTTCTTTAATATTCATTAATCTTCGTTCATTTCTCATTGTCCCAACTTATATCACTTTGTTGCTTTATTACTTTATCCTATACCCTTTGTATCAAATGGATACAATACTGGAAAACCAACAGTCCTTTATTAAAAATGAAAATGAACTTCCTATAAATTTAAATATATGATCGATCTCATTTTTCATACCGCTCTATATTTATCCAAACATGTTAAATTGACATAAAGAATAAATAGAAGTTAATGCAACGAATCAAATCATATTATCTGGAAATTAAACATTATCTCCTTAGACATTTATTTTTCATCTGTACAAGCATGGTACAAGCAGATGTGACAAGAATATTCGAGACGTTTCTAAGAACATATTTCCAAAAAATTTTCGTATTGGTTGCCCACTCTCAAATTGGAATGATGTTAAAGAATTTTAGACATTTAATTTTTATTTCTAATATTCTTAGTTCTTATTATTAACAACAAAAATCTTCATCTTCTGTATGTGCTTTAAGATATCTACACTTTATCTACCTTATATGATTCAGCAATACTGTATCATCAGTAAATCGGGGAAGTCATAGATAATTATCACTGCTAAATCTAGTTCAAACGATGTCTGTTTAGTACCCAGTTGGTTCCCGATCGTCGAAATCAGGCACAATAAAGAGAGAAGTGAGAATAAAGTTTTCGAGCAAATCGGCGATTCGGAAAGTTTTAAGATCGTTCCGAATATTACCAGAAACGCAAAGATCTTTAAAGATTTTGAAAGTCGCGAGAAATCTTCAAAGTTTTGAACATAACTCCGGCGTATCCTGCTTTCCAAGAAATAGAAATCTTATGCTTGTCTACACTCGATACCGAGCGTACGTGTCATTTTTATTTTTCCTCTTATCTCCCGTGATTTCCTTTTTGGTTTCTTTATTTTCTAAATATAGAATAACGAGTAGCACAATTTATAATTTAATACTTAATCTAATTCAATATAGTTTAATAAGCTTTTTAGGGAAAACCCTAAAATATTCGATGATATCTTAATTTCATAACTTTTGTAAAAATCTTGTATTTTTTTTATTTTATATTCTAAAATTTATTTTAATTTGTTCAAAGATTTATTGTTATATATTTATTACGAGTGAAATATGAATAGGTATTACGGCAATGTATTTATGTCATTAACGTTAATAGTTATCCTTTTCAATTTTCTGCATTAATTGTAGCTTATGATAGAAAACGATACAATAAGTAATCAATAACAGTAATTAGTAATAAGTCTAATTAGAACTGCAATTTTCATTAGAGTATTTTATGTGTTCAAGATTTAATTAGAAAGATGAAAACTATCTTTAAAAACAATAATCATAATTAATATATTTTTTATTCAAAACCAATTCACATGATCGAATATTCACATGGTACAATTATAATATATTTCCGATGAAGCTTTAACAAAATATTTGAAGAATGTTGTTTATAGAATTTAAATTTTCTTTTGCGTTCCAACACTTAAGATATAAATATTACCAAGTATACAGGGTGTCTGAACTGAAGGAGGCCACCTAAATGTTTCCTTTATTTTTCATGCTATGAAAAATGTTTATGGCACAATTTGAATGGTTTCAATACAGGAATATGTACCCTGGACGGGTGATACCACTATAATGGTTGCCTGCCTCATTATTTGCGGGTAGTTGTTCAAGTATTTATTTATTTATTATTTATTCTGCTATAAGATGTAATAGAAAAAAATACACGTTTCTTAGATAAAAAAGACCAATGACCTGGAAAAAATTAAAAAAAGATGACCTAACAAAAGAAATTTATCTTCCAGCATATTCCTCTGTTGAAACCATTAAAATTGTGCCACAAATATTTTTCATGTCATGAAAAACAAAGGAGATATTTAGATCGTCTCCTTCAACTGAGGCATCCTGTATACTGAATTTTACGCCAAAGTTATAAGTATATTTATAATATAAACCTTCTGATGCATATGTACGTATTATCCTAGATATTGTTCAATTTTCATGAAGGATATAGGTAATTAATATATACAGAATATAATATGTAGATAATATATAATTAATCTATCCAATATACTATAAAAATAGTCATATATTATATATATTAAGGTCTATATGTATCCACATAAACATGAAATGATTTTCAAATTGTAACGTAGTAGTGAAGAATTTATTTTTTGCAAGTTGATACAACTGAAAAGCATCTGAAGAATTCAAGTCCTGTCGGCATAAATTGCTGTTTCATAGTTGATAAATGGCACAGTCATTAATCACAAATTTTATAAGATAAAATTTTACAATATTACGCGATTTTCTAATTAAAATTTCTATATTTTATCAAGAGATAGTCTTCTGTTTCTACTGTTCAATTTTATTGTAAATCACAATTATTGGGTTGGCAAGTACCATTACCACCTAATGATAAAATCCGCAATCAGTTACCAACGCAATATCTGAGAAATGGCATATTTTTTATGTTATTGAATGAAAAATTATTCTCAATCACTAAACTCTTCTAATCTGTTATAAACTATGAAGAAACAACTAACTCGAGTTAATAAATATCTAAAAATTTATTCATGAATAGTCAGGTAACGGTAATTCTATATCAAAGGCGAGGAATTTATATAAAAATGAAAAATTGTTATAAAACATTATTAAAATTTCATTCATTAAAATTCATTGTTACAGATATTAATTTAAAAGAATTAATTAATAATAACTCAATTATCAGCTGGTATTATA
The DNA here is from genome assembly GCF_024542735.1 of Bombus huntii. Taxonomy (NCBI): domain Eukaryota; kingdom Metazoa; phylum Arthropoda; class Insecta; order Hymenoptera; family Apidae; genus Bombus; species Bombus huntii. The sequence continues at coordinate 26,148,760 of NC_066238.1, forward strand.
TCAGTATTAAGTTATTGTATCTTATAAATTTTGTATCTTATAAATTATTGTATCTTATAAATTGTATCTTATAAATCTTTTAAAATTCGAAGATTCTTACCTTTTTAATTGTTATTGTTAAAAAAAACGAATTTTATTGAGAATTGTTAAAGAAGCAACCTCAAGTTTACACATAAATGGTAAGATGGAATCTGTTAAATTACTGCGATTTTTAATTTGGAACGCACCCTCCATGAAATATTCTGCGTATTAATAATAATTAACTAATGTAGCTCAACTATTCTCCAGATTAAATAATAATTCTAATGCACAATAATACTTTAGAAAAATTTCTTTAATCACTTATAAATTCCTGAATCTTTCTGCAAGGTCCTATGAATTCTTGAATACTGCCTATGTGACAAACAGAGCATCATATTATTATAGAAACAGGTTAATATTAGAATTACCAAACGAATCGTATTCTTTTCTTTTACGATTACTGCAAACATGCAAGTGCTTTTGATGAAATTAATATTGACTTTTGTTGAGTAAAAACATAATTATATATAACTATTTATTTTCATCGTATCGTTCTAACTATAATTATCTGTATATAGTAGAATATTTAGATATATGTACAATGTATATGTGACTCGTTATAAAATGTAACGAACAACTGATCAGTCTCGAGCGTGTTGATTATATGGAGACGAAATTATACGTATTGCAGGTCAGCAGTTCTACTGTTAGAAAACCTTGTCTTAAATTATATCAAGAATGTGGCAAAAGGAATCGGGAGTGAAAAGATACATTAACAACAACAATAACGATATTTCTATACAACCCGTTTATTATAAGCTTGAATCATATATTAAATAGTATTCGTGTTAAATATATAACTCAAGTTTCAAGTATGTGTCTACATATCTTATATAGCTTCTTTCAAATGTTTGTGCTTACTCGCGCATAATCTGCAAACAAAAAAAGAAGAAGGAAGGAAACGACGAAGAAGATAGAAAAGAAACAAAAAAAAGAAAAGAAAAATAATAATGCTATAGGGCTACAAGGAATTACAATCACTGATCGTACGACTTGTTGCGGTAACATTGCTTTGTAAAACAAGGGGCATTCTCGCGTGAATGAAAGGAAACGGACACCGTCGCTATGAGAAAGCCACGTTCCTAACGATTATCTCTCTCATTCTCATTCACACATATTCTTGTTCTCTCTTCTTTTTACACACTCACGCTTTGTGCATCGCTAATGAGTTTTATTAACAGAAATTATCGTGATTCGATTGACATATACGTAACGTTAAGCGCAGAATCGACTGACGTCGCTTTCGCGATCTTTATCGTGATCACACGCACGATATTCGTCTACATCCATAATTGCAGCGGGTCAAACGAACCGGGATGTTTCGAAAAGTCGCTCATGAAGAGAATTATCGGATTTTCCTATTCTTTCTTCATAAGACGTATAGTCTGCCCTTCTTAGTTAAAATGTCTATCTACCATTACAATACACCTGAGAAAGCTAAAGTTTTATATCTTTTTGTTCTTTTCGCCTTTGTTTTTTTTTTCATTCAATTTAAAATACTTAGTTATTATTCCGCGACAGTTTGCAGAATATACATATATTTTTACTAAAGAGGCAAAAAATATATTGATCTTCAAATATTTTAACATATGGCACATGCATTTCAAAATCGACACAACTCGAACAAGTTTGGAAGTTTACAAAAAAATTATTAACCAAACACATAATGTTTAAGGAAACATTATGCAAAAAGACAAGAAGGACAGCAGACAATGGTTAAATATTATTTCTGCAATTTTCCACTCCTTGTCCGCGACATCTCTCGTTCATGATTTTGATGGTTTTCTAGAGCAAGACTGAATTATTTTAAGTTGCAATACTTTGTAATACATGTGCGATATAGTAAAAGACGAATAAATGCTAGACAGAACATTTTAACTAAATGTACTGATCGCATTTTTAAGATTATCTTCGCTAACCCCGACGATGAAATCGGTCGGTTAATCAAATTGCGCTAAGAGGACAAATGCACGTTATGTATTTTCGTGGTGTAGAAAAGAAAGAACATTTCGGGTTGCAAATTACATCGTGTGCTAGAAACAAGAGAAAATTTGTTGACGATTTTAAGCGTAAATTATTTTTCAGTTGGATCTATTTTATCGTTTCGAAATATTTTTCGTTTGGTTTTGCTCTTATACTTTCTCTCTTGTTTTCTCTCACTCCCATTCGGTTCTCTCTTTCTCTTCTATACGTTGCTATCCATCGCGCTATTAACATTGACTACATAATATAATATTTCAATATACCTCTAGATAGTAACATATTTATCTAAGATATTTCACTAAGCAAACGCTTCGCTTACGTGTGCCGAATCGCGGTGGAGGAAAGTACATACTTGGGTTCGTCTCTTTAAGGGTCGTTCCACAAGCGTCGTCGCGGTTTGCGTCATCGATGGTCATTCTCGGCCTCGAATCGCATGGAACGATTGCATCTTGCGTAAGGACTACGATCGATCAGTTCAACTCAATATTCGAAAGCTTAAAAATGTTACTAGAGATGAGCCTTTTGCATGTCAAACTGATCAACTTTCCCACAACTTCACTTTTTATGAAATTCACAACTTCATTGCCGAGATAAATAATTACATAGTATCCAATATCTTAAAAAATAAAAAATATTTTATTTTCATCAATATATTTATCTGGCGAAACATATATCGAAGTAATGTTTTAAAAATAATGTTTATAGTCGGGATTTTTCTATGCATTTCATCCATAGAGTTGATCAGCATGAGTCAAATGATGAAACAAACGTTTCTTTATTGCAGAGTAATATCTAAACCTTTGTGGTATGAAATACGTATTACGGATATTTATAAAGATATGGATATCTTTAAATTCATTTCTCACTTGTTTGTTAAGTCACTCAGTGAATTTAAACTGTTTTCAATATACTATATTCGAATTTATATAATTTATATAAAGATGTAATATAACTACGAAAAGCATATAAAAAAGCATATAATTACAGTTGTGGAAACTTACCCCTGATATTTATTGCTTGAAAATAAAATTGTATAATAAAAGATTGTGAATGATAGAGTTCAATGAACAACCATCAGTATAAATATTTTAGATATCTCTAAATGTTTATAAATGTGTAAGAATGTTTGAAATTACATAAATGTTTTGCTGCTATTTTATACGACTTTAGTCTAATATTAAGTTGTGCTTTTTAGGAACATATTTTTACTCTTGATATTTTCAGTAAGTCTTTCAAACCATTTATTAGTTATGTAATATAATAATTCAACATATTTTTTTACATATGGCAGTTAAATATTAAAGGAGGATGTAACATTAATATGAAAAGAAATGAAGTTATAAAGACAAGGAAGGAATAAAAGATAATGATATATATATCGCAGATAAAACACATGCAACAAATTGCATAAATATCTGTAAATAACATTGTAAATTGAACATTTACAACACACATACCACAAAGATTTAACCGGAAATTAAGCACTACATTTTTTTTCAATTGCGAAGTTATAACGAAGCTTGAATTACATCTTGACAAAATTAAATTAGAATATTTTTGTTAGAATTGCCGACATGTTAATGTTGTGTTTGATAGTCCTGCATTGCAATGACGCGATATTCAATCCAACGAATCAAAATTCTACATTCAGTGGACGGATATACGAGCTAGAATTTCGTGTAGTTTTCGTCTAATTTTTGCGTGCGGAGTTTACAGCGTTCGGAAACATTTCTTTCAATAGGAACGCTTTTTTCGTGGTTTGTAGTTCAGACTTCATCGCCGAAGAAAACTTCTCGACCGAGCATAAAGCGCAACGTTTGCGATATTGGTATTCTACGAACGAACACGTTTATCCTGTGAAATCTGTACAGGTAGAATCATCTTAACATTGGAATCTAGAATGTCTTGCACATTATCTATGCATAACTAGTGTGGAAATATTTTCTATAATAAATTTTATTTTTAAATCGGTCGTGACATTCTTCTTTAATGCTATAGCAATTCTTTAATGCTATTACGCAGTACGATATCTTACTTGTGGACATTCCTAACGTGTATGAACTTAATACAGAAGCATCATTTTATTTTACAATAATGCGGTTGTGTACTTGAAATTATCAATAATGAGATTTGATATTTAAAAATGTTAATCAAAAAATCTAAATTCAATAGAAATCGGTTGTTTGTAATTTCAGAACATCAAAACTTCATTTTTGATATAAAGTACAGTAGAAATTCGACTGAAATTGGACATTTCAAAATCCTACAAGTATATTCTTGGTAAAATTCTTAAAAAACATCTACAATACAATCGTAACAATATTTTATGTTTAGTTGAAAAATACAACTTTCTTGTATATAGTTTTAAAGAATCTAAAATATATTTGAAAATTATTAGTCTGAAAGTGTTAATTTCCAATTTCAAAATATAAAACCAAGTTTACTGTTTGTAAGGTGATATACGAAATGCTATTAGACGAAATGAGAAAAATAATTTAGGGGTATTTGGCGGTAGGTTATAATGAACTTTATTACAACTTTACGAACATTCTGGATCCCAATGTCAAACTGCTTTCACTGATGTTCTCCATTTCTTTCACGAGGCTCATTGTATACGCCACTGTAACCGAAACGTGCGTTCCTCCCATTAAACAGTAACTGTTTCTCAGTCACACGTATCGTTTTCTCGATAAGATTAGCTCCTCCCGTAATTACTTTATGAACACTTACGATTAGCTTCGTACATATTTACGCCAGTAGGTGAAGCTCGTTTTTCGCTGTTCTCCCTCAGAAGAAGGAAACCGGTGCCATCGGTGACTCTCGAGTATAGTAACACCGAAACGTCGACTGACTCTTCCATTTTGTACATACGTATTGCACTTAGTAAATGGCAGTTTCTATATATATTACATATTACACATAATATATAATCGAATGAAGAATCCTTGGACACGTCGCCTATTGATGTTAATCACGTAATTTAAGTAATAATTAAATAGCTTATTTTCAATCACGAAATTCATGTTCGTTGACCGTTCCTTTAGATTTTTATATTTTTGTCTGCATAAACAAATCTTGTAGAAAATAATCTCAGATTCGAATTTCTAACAATATCAATCAATGGGTAGAAGTTACGGTAAGGTTCTGTATTTACATCGAAAAAAAGTGAGACGTTATTGGTAATACAAGAAAGAAGTCATTCGACTTCAATAACCTGCAATATTCAAAATGTAAAATTGTTATATAATATCCATTCTATAACAATATGTACAACAAAATAAAAAGTTTATCGATTGGTTTTTGTACTAATGATGCAATCATAATTAATTCAAGTAAACTGAAGACACTTTTATCGGTTGATGTTCGTTGCTAATGTATGGTTTAAAATCAATTTGTATTTTTTTGCCGCAATATAACAAAAATTATTCGTATGAAACAAACTATTTAATATTATAATTTTTATTCATTATATTCCAGATATATGGTTACAAATAATTTAATTTCAGTTACTAACTTAAAGAACATCAAATTTTCTAATTATTGAAAAATAATAAATATTCCATGTACGACGATTGTTTACTATATTATAACCAACTCATAATCATCTAAAAAATAAAACATTTTTGAACTACCTGATTGCTTAAAATTGGTTAATGAAATTCTGAGTAAAAATAAAAAATAACTAATAGACAAACACGGATTTTATTCTTTTTAACTATAACATCCAATCCAATTGCTTTATAATGAATAAATCTGAACTTAAAATGATATAAGCATGGTTACGAGCATAAACTCAAAGTAGCAAAAATTATTGATCAGTCGTCGTTAGTGGTTTACCTCGTTTGTCACCCAGCCCCATAGCAAACGTGTTTTTCAGTCGAACGGAGTCTGCTATTGGTTTTATACATACACGCAAAGGTTACCCTAGACTTAATCATATTTGTTGATAAAATTGACTTTCTTCTTCACTACAGTACTCGAGATACCCTTAACATGTAGCCACCATGTACTTTACAGACTTTGAAAGCTATTTAATAGCGATCTTCGACGTTTCGAAGATCTGCTCTTGTATCGTTTGATCGTCGGACGATTAAAGTCTACTAAATTCACCTAAGCTCTTCAGTAGTAAAAGACACTGATCTCGACTCACGCACTTCTTTTTAACCAGCCTACAAGATTATCGCAATCCTCGAGGAACATCGTACAGGACCCTTTAATTCGTCGGGCTGATACTGTCAAAAAATGCATACATTTCGGATGACAGTGATGGAAATGTATCTTAAACAAGTAACGTTGATACGATCGATAGGAATCCCCTTACGAATTATACGATTAAGGTTATTCGATCAAGCATGCTCGATTTTCGAAGTACTCGTACATCTTCGTATCGTTTACACTGATTTCTAGGAAAATTTGTTTAATATTTTACTAAAGCATAAAATGCCCGTCTGTGAAGAACAGCGCCGGTGTATGATACTGTCAGTCCCGTTTATTTAAATAGCACATCGATTTAACAATTACAGTTTTGCAGACAAAAGAAAATACAAAACAAAAAAGAAATAGAAAAGATGAAAGAAACGAAAAGGAAACGTTCACCTATCGAAAAGCACCAACGTGTTATCCATTCTGTTCCTCTATTGTAAGATGACGCGACAAATTTAAAAGAAGCCACGCAGAATAAGCTTTCGTCGTCGTGTCAATTTCGATTCCTAACCATCTGACTAAAAACTTTATCCTTCTTTTAGACATATCTACTTGTAGCATTTTACTTAACGTTAATTGTACCTATATCTTATACATAACCTATGTACTTATCTCTTTGCCTATATATTTATATATATATAGGCAAAGGTTATATATATATATATATAATTATACACGTAATTATATATATATTTTCCTTTTGTATACTATACATAACATTAGCAAACGTACAATATTCTATAGAATATGTTCAATATATTTTTATCCTTGTATAATATCATATACATGTATGATGTGTTCTATATATATATAACATTATATATATAATTACTGTTATATATATAAATATCATACATATATATCGCAACATAGAATTCGTAGCGATATCCGCGCACAGTTTCTCTTAAATATTTTAGTTACATATACAATAATATTGTGTGTCCTTCGTTTTCTCATATTCATGTATCATTGTATATTTATATTTACTTATTTTTATATAATATACTTATATCTATATTTATTTATATATGTATAATATGCGCCTTCGTGCACATGAGGTTACTTCTATAGGGAAAGAGATCGTGTACGTACGGCGAAACGTCGGCAAAGACGTCTTGTCCATTCGTCGCTCATTTTATTATCTTAGCTGTCCGTCATTTTTCCCTTTTTTCCTTTCGGTTCTTACTTATTTGGAGCCACGCAAACGAATTACGAGTAATTTTGCATGTCATCGTGATGAGACAAATAAACAAGAAATAAAAGAAAAACCGCAAAAAAGTAGAAAATGTGCAAGTGAATTTTTCGTTTACTCTGTTAAACTGGCCCAACGTGGCATATTATTCGCCGTTCGCGGATTCTACCGTTCGTCGCGGATTCGCAAAAATAAACTGGCGAACGGGAATCACGATCCAACGGCGCGTATATATTATATATATACGAACTATACATATACACGAACACAAAAGAAAAGTAACGAAATCTCGTGGATTTGTCCATAGCGCCGATTTGTCTACCGTGGGACGATTATGTGTAATGTCTATGCGTATTACGGGCTATCGAGAGATCCGAGACGGAAGTCGAACGCCTTTGTGAGTTGCCGCTAGTTCGCAGCATGCGTGTGTAGCGTCGAACGGAGGAGCACGCGACGATCTTCGTGCCACGTGACATGAGTTGCAGGTTGCAGGCGCAGGTTCTCCTGGTCGTGCACACGCACTCGCGCGGAAGTCACGAGGAAGGAAACAAGAAGGATCTGGAGAAGCTGATCGGAATACTCCAGCGATCGAGAGAAGTCGACGGGATGTTGCTTGTTCACCGATAGCTCGAATGGTGAAAAATTCCGGAAATCGTGCCGATTCGCGCGAAATAATTTATCGTAGGCCAAGCTCTTCATTTTGATGCATACTTTTTGAAATAAAAAGACAGACTTCCAGAATATAAATGATCTTTCTCTCTCTTTCTTAGAAGATACGTATACATATGTGTCATGGAATTCGTGCTGGAATATTTTATTTGATATAAGTTTATCCTGAATAACAAATTTTGAGGTCACATTATACAGAAGCATTCACATTATACAAAAACATTGTGAGGCGAAGAGATTTTGAGCAAGTGAAGCAATTCTATTTTCAAAAGAAGTTAAAAAGAAAATAATGATTTCAGATGCATTGATTAAATTCTAGAAATTGTCAGCTAGCAATAGTTTTAATTGCGAAATGTTTCTTTAGATTTAGTTTGTCTCAATCAATGATCAATTTTTGAATAAATTAGAGTGTGCTCGCAAATATAGAATTTAAAGTTTCAAACCGTAGATCTATGCTGATTCAATCTTCAAGCATAAGAAGAATTCCATCGACTCAACTTCCGGTTACATTTTCCTCGCTGAAATGTAATACAATCGTTTTCCACCTATGCTACATCCTCCAATGACGTCATGATTACGTTTCTCATCACCACAAAACATTAAACTCTAACTATCGCATGGAAAATGTAACAGAAAACAGGAAAACCTTGCGTATTTTTTTAATGAGAGGGTCATAAGAACGATTAAAAGTATTTTATCGTTATTCAAACGCTAGAACGAAGAAATATCTCGGATCTAGGATTGCGAATCGGCAAAATCTCATGCTATTTGATGTTTGGAGTCTCGAATTTCTTGCTATGTTTCATTTCCACCTAATCGTTGCATGAAATAGTGGCAACGAAACGACATTGCCTGCTCCCCGATGTTGATCGCATTTACGGCGTTCTTTTCGCACCACAGTTGCACAGGCGTAAATCGGCATCTTTGAAGTACGTTTGTTGGTATGGTACATATCTTGGTTGTGGTCCGGTATAATTATTTCTACATCTTATCACAAGTACTCGTCGATCCTCCAGCTCGTCCTCGACACATGGGATTTCTGTAACAAAAGAAAATGATGATGCGTTAATTTTTTTTTATTATGTACATTCTTATGTACAGTGGCGCACTAAAGCAATTAAACATTTATAGAAACATTTTATGAATATACTACGCGTATTATACAAAATATTTCGAAACTTCATAGTTATTGAAATATGTAAGACTATTATGATTATATTGATAAAATTTGAAACATATTTGAAAATGTACATAACGTAGGATATTTATTGTACTTGCATTTTATAGAGTTACAAAAGTATTTAGGCAATCAATTATCCATTACATTAATAATCCTCAATATTCAGTGCAGGTAAAATATTTGGTTTACAATTATTATCTAAAATAATTTTATTTAACCAATGTGTCTATATTCAAATAATTTTATCTGATGAATACGCGAACATTATAGTTTTTATCGTCTATTATAGTAATCATATTGAAAGAGACCTGGTATTCTGTGAAATAATATCTAGAATGACTTCATTTGTGTAATTTCCGCTTATGATTGTACTAATTATACTTAATCATATTATAAATAGGTTCTCAATTATAGAGGGGAAAATAAATAAATATGTATCTATAATATACATTACAGTATTGTCACAGTAAATATGATATACAGATAACAAGACGTTCAGATAAGGAGTATACAAATAATAGAGGTTCTACAGTAATTGTTATATAATATTATAAATATGGACTACAAGATTAGAGAATTCGATATAATAGTTATTATAGAACACCACTTACTGAAACGGAATTTTAGTTAGTATCTGATTAAATGAATTCCTGCCGACTACATCCATTTATTTGAACGTGAGTTCCTATTATATAAATGAAAATAGTACAGAGAATCAATAACTATTATATGAATTGCTAGTTCCGCAATAGTTTCAATTAAATGGAGTCATATTCTAATAATGATTTCGAAGATAATAATTTATTACGTGAAATATAGGATAGATAAATATTGAGCCAAAGCAGGAAAAAAAATGTTATGACTCACTTTGGTATCATTAAATAACAACAATTATTACAATAGTACAGTTATTTATTTTAGAATCAGTCAAAGTAACTAAATTAATTGAGACCGTCTCACAAATACTACGGGAATTTTGGATTGGTAAAATGTAATTCGATAAAATTAGTTAAATAATCTTTAATAACAGTGGGTACATTCTGTTTATAATTATTTCTAAATATTTTGACACTTGTACGTGACAGTTTCTTTCGTATCTAATCTAACCTTATATGTGTGAAAGCAATATGTTTCTAACATGTTTATTGCGAATTATCAACTGAATAGCAACCGGTCACGTCCAACCGATCGGTTGATATCGCGAACCTTGAATGAATTAACGCTCAAGGTGGAGGAGGTTTAATATATAGAGTGCTAGGGTAGTTTGGCACTTTATTTGCACTTGTTGTATACAAGCAGAGTTGGATGTTTTGATCACGATCGTCGTAAGATCTTGTTGAGACTGAAGAAGATGTAATTTTTCTCAATATGTTATGTTATGTAATTGTTCTCATTATGTTTGTCCCAATATGTTATTGATACTTCCCCCAACCGCTGAGTCTCCGTCGTACATCGTCCTTTCCGTCCCTGACTTTTCACAGGTTCACCTGTACTCTCGGGGGTGCATATCCTTCAGTATTACCAGGGTTTTTTTTAAACCCTGCGTCATCAGGTTAATCGCTCGGGAAGGCAGGCAATTCGGAGTTTCCCAAAAAACAGAGGTGTTGCCCGAGTCATAAACGGACGGCTACTCCAAATCCCGAACAATGTTTTATGTGTAAAAATGTACACGCATGTACTCAAATGCAAAAGTATATAAAATATCAAAAGTAAGAGACATATTATTACATTTAGAAAATAAAACATTCTCTTATTTGAATTACGATCCTTTACTTATTTGAAAAATCATGAATTTGTATATATAATTGTAGTATGATCATGATTATTGATAAAAATCAAATTAATTTATATTAACGGTAATTTTATATAAAAGTAAAAATTCATAATTCTTGTCATTTTCTCTTGAAGTGTATACTTTTAAAATGTTTTATTTTATGAAAATAATGGATTTCTTATTTCTAGTGTAATAATTTTCCTATTTCTCTTATTTCTTTCATTTGATATCGAGAGTTTAGCTAATGATAAACTTTAAAAAGTTATTCGTCAGCAAATTTATTTTTACTTCTCTTAAATCGCCGAAATACTCGTATTTGAAGTAGATCTATAATTAGACAACTTCAAATCGATTAAGAGTACCACTTGAATAAATATACATAGTTTGTCAACTTTTGGCGCGAAATTATCAAAGAAATCTAAACTCGGACGATTTTAGAAAAATAAATGCTGCAATGATGATAAATACGTTAAAAATAGGTACTCCATTTTAAAATAAACTCGATTTACAACTGTAAACGGTAACAAGCATATCTCATGGAAAACTTCTTGGTCGTTTATTTCAACCAATACAAGGATATCGATTAGGGAGTACAAAGTAAGATAAACAGCAAAATATACAGGGTGCATCACTTAACTCGAGTACCTTACATATTTCACTTATTATTAATGATAAGAAAAAATGTTAGACGAAGGCATTATTTGATTTAGAAGGACAAATATGATATTAATCATAAAATTTTTCTCAATATCAAATTTGTCCAGATTACAAAGTCATTAATGTCTTTCTAAATGGGGCTATATATGTTTATTATCATGGCGTCATAGCTGAGATTAAGACCAATCCAAAAACCTATAATATCATGGCATTCATATGAGCACGAAAAATTCAGAGATGTTCGACAATAGCTAATAGGTATCAGCGAATAATACCATGATTATGATAGAGAAATTAATGAAAAAAAACTCATTTCAACAAGTGTGCAAAATGGTGACCATCTAATTCAATATATTTCTGTGAAAGATTAACATACGATCTTTGGCCATTCCTATAAATTACTGACGAATATTAGCACACGCACTTCTAATGTTGTGGAAATATCATGATAAACTGTTTCGTCAACTATATTCCACGGAGAGAAGTGTAGGTGCGTGAGATCAAACAAACACGCAGGATATCGGAGTTGTATAAAGGCCGATCTAACGTCGAGGAAACTTTTCTTCTATTGAACATCATTTTGAACTTTGTTGAAGTAAATTTTTCTTTACTGATCTCTCTATTACAGTTATTTTATTATTTGCAGCTATTATCAAACATTTCTAAATTTTTTGCATTTATGGTCACGTGAATGTCATGGTATTATAGGTCACTGAATTAGTCTTACCTCTTACCTCAACTAAGACATCGACGAATTTGAAGTATCGAAAAATATGACCTTGAGAATAATTTCATGATTGCCAACATATATGCTCCTCGAAATCAAGTAATGTTTTTCCTCGTTTATCCTCGTTTTTCCTTGTTCGACATTTTTTTGTATTATCAATGATAAATGAGGTATTTAACATGTTTAAGCAAGCAATTACGATTATTACAATATAAAAAGCTGTTATTCGATAATAATGCTATATCGGCCATATATTTATATGAACTCTTTTTCTTATTTCGGTACGCTAAATTCGTCCCAGTTATACCTGTGGCGGATCGGTATCAACAGGACGCTGACAGGTCGAGGCATCAACGCGGCGCAACACCTCCCGGGCGATCCGCTGGTACCAACCGCCAACACTAGAGGGCTACGACGACAACGAGTCTATCTGTCTAACTCGCTAGCGGTCGAATATACGAGCGATTGATACAAATACCGCACCTAGCGAGACTCCCTCTACGTCTAAGGCAGGGACTACCGGCATAGCCTTACTGACGAGTCCACCGGTAGTCCCGGGACGAAACGCACTCTCTCTCTTTTCATCCGCCACATTGGTGACCCCGACGTGAGTGAAAGTTAAAGAGGTGACTGTGATAGTGATACTGAGACTCTCTAAATGCCGCGAAACTGCTGTACGATGGAAAATACCGACGGGATTGCGAACAGTGCACGAGTTTACCAAATAATTAATATGCCTCTGCTGCAGCCCTCGGAGGTCACGGCGTGGTTTACGCTTCTGGAAATACAGTTCGAGGACATGGATCTTACGGACAACAAGCGAAAGTTCGTGACCCTCGCCAGGTGCCTCGGCGGTCGGTACATGTCGCATATCGAGGACGTGAGGAGGAGGATACCAGAGGCGAACAATACGATAAGTTAAAAAACACGATCATTCGAGAGTTGGCTGATACAGCCAGCACGAAGTCACGCAAACTGCTGACTTTCGAAGAGATGGGCGATCAAAAGCCGTCTCAATTCCATCAATACCTGAGAAGACTAGCCGGTCCCTCCATGCCGGACGAATTCCTCCTCACACTCTGGAGGGAGCGACTCCCGGAATATATAGACACCGCCCTGGCCGCGGTGGACGAAACGGACGTAGAAAAGTTGACGCGAGCAGCCGATCGAATTTACGAGACACACTCGTTGAGAAGACAGAGGGTCGCCGTTATCGAGACAGAGAGAACGGGAGGCGAACGGCGAGATCGCCCCTCAGAATCGGCAGACAGACTCGTTGTCGTCGTAGCCCTCTAGTGTTGGCGGTTGGTACCAGCGGATCGCCCGGGAGGTGTTGCGCCGCGTTGATGCCTCGACCTGTCAGCGTCCTGTTGATACCGATCCGCCACATACCTATCCCTTATATTTAAGGAAACATCCCATATGAACATAGATTTTTTCAAATATTTTTACGACAGAATGTATAATTTGCCTTTTCTTCCATGAAAATTAACTGAAGAAGCAATTATTAACATATGTATTTTTCCTTTCCTTTAGAATTGTACATATATTTTCTATTTTCTTAACAACATGTAGAATGATTTTTTTACTGTAAATAATGTGTAGGAAGCTATTCTGTATCACAAGTCAGAGAAAACTCAGATTGCTATCAACATAGAGTTTAGTCGCTCCTGAGACTTTTCCATATTTTGTTGAGGTTTATGCTTTAATAAATGCTTTCTTGAAATTTTTGAGAAATTGAGCACTCATTATAACAAGACATATTTAGTTTCTGCTAATTAAAAGAATGGATCACGAAAAAGCTGTCTATTATATCTCAATTATTTTATTCATCGAATTATTTGATTCTTTGCTTGTTGTTACGTAAAAGGAAATTCAGAAAAATTGTTCACACTTCTGTATGTTAAGTTGTATTAAGCGATATCTTTGTTGTTACTTTCAAATTTGTTCAAAATTGCAAAAAATGCAATTTGAGAAAAGTTGAAAGAAAAATGGAGAGGAAAAATTTCAAAATATTTTATTTCTATGACTATGAGGTAAGTGTCGATATTAATCCAAAGTCTAAGAAAAAGTTTTGTTCCGTCGTTAATAATAAGCTACAGATCAACGTATGCTCCAACAAAATTCGTATTCTGAACTTGCTTATTCTTGACACCAGAAACTGACATTCTTGCTGAAATCCATTTTGCTAAGAGCAAAATCTTTCTTTTCTGGATATATCGATCTTTTTTAATCACAAAGTAATGCTGACACGAAAAATGGTATCGCAAATTGATTCAGAAGGAGAAGTGGAAACTATATACTATCGAAATGGTAGAAAATTGTTCTAATACGAATAAAAATAAAAACTTGATAGGGAACACTTGAATTATACATTTAAATAAACATGTAGAAGTTGATTTCATAGATTAGATTCAATAACTTGTTAGTAAGATAAATAGAAAAATAACATGTAATTAATAAAGCTCTTTAAAATATATCTTCGTGAAAATACACTATCGCATAAAACTCTGGGCATTTATCATATCTTTTTCAAAATCTAAGTAAATTTAAATAATTGTAGAATTCACATCTTATATGACAAGGAAAGTAGCTGATGTATAACATGGTAATGTATTAAAAATTTTACTTATACATCATTTAGAATTCATAATTTATATCGAATATTAAAGTTTCGCTAAAAATGGGAAATACTTTAAAACGCAAGTACATATTGTAGGAGAAAGAGGAACTGTTTAAATACTTCTATAAATGAATTTATAATTTTTAATAACCCAATGAACATGGTCTTTTTATATAAAATACTTTTACATTGAACTGAATTTATACAAATTACTTTCTAAGTAAATACAATTATCAGCAAAAGTTTTTCAAATTATGAACCCGATTATACGAATAAAGCAAAAATTCTCCAAAATTGTTTAACAACTAGTGCATAAAATACAAACACATTAACTGTTCACCGCACGTATATATGTAGATCTAATCAAACAAACAATGCATATACGAGAGAATCGTGCAGGACTGACTGGCATACAGTACTTCTGACTTTTTTCACTAAATATTAGCACCTCTATTTGAATAAACAAATGAATATGACGATTCTGTGTAACATGTTTCGAAGTCATATCGTTTATTCCATTGTTTTCGCTGTTCTGACACGTTAAATGTATAGTTTGATATTTCGAGTTATTTAAAAGTTATTTTCTAGAACTGATATTTTGTTTCACAGGTAAGTAAAAGATTCTAATCTATTAAGTATAATTATCAGATCCAGTTTGCAATTTTCTTTGTATATTATATACATTATGATCTAAAAATGTTTTCAAATGTTTGTCGGCCAGTATCGACCATCCAACTGCCATCAAGTATAGACTAAATATTTTTTATCTGTAAGTTCAATCTATTGGTAACTGAAATTAAATTAAAAGATGTTCATTTAATCTTCTACCTTTTCCCACAGAAAAATCTCCGAAATTCCAAAACAGAAAGAAGGAAAATGGACAGAAGAAGGCATGAATGCGGCTTTGAAGCTACTTCTCGAAAATAAGATGATCCAGAAACAAACCGTTGAGGCTTTCAATGTTTCAAAAACGATGAATGTGATGGCTGGACACACATTCGAATGTATAGATTAAGAAAATATTAATTATTTTACTTGTGATATATGTAAAAATAAAATTTGAATAAAGATGTATATCCTAAGCTGTAAATGTTTCTTTTTTAACATTATTAATCATTTAGGTCGAAAAATCTACTACTTAAAATTAAAATGTCAATCTTTATTATTTAATTTCACAAAATTAATTGCCATTAATTTACATAATTAAATAATTAAATTACATAATTCCACATAATTAAGTTGCATTTGTACTACAAACTCATTTTTAAAATTTTGATATTCACCGACCAGTCCAAGACGTAACAGAAAAACTTACAGCGCTCGGTACTGCACGATTCTCCCCTAGTACTTAAAAGAAAATTAAAATCCCTTAAACACTCCACATGATCTTCAAACATATTCATTTTCTCAAATGCTCTTATAGCATTTCGCAATGTAGCCCTCTGTCAAAGACGTCTACTTCTACCTATTCCTTACCAAATCTAATGGATCATCCGATTCGCTCGCGTATTGCATGTTACAGCCGACGACAAAAGAACGATGGAAAAGTTGTCGAAATAGATGCAGCGTGTACGATCGACGAGCAGCTTCGTTTAGCGAGAAGCTGATGGACTGACGATGGAAGCAGGGTGGGAAGAACGAGCAGCAGTAGCAGCAGCAAGCAGAAGCCAGGAAAGGGAGACGAGACCCCGCTCGCGTTGCTGTCGTCGTCGTCGTCGACGTCCTAGCCGTGATTTACATGCAGCCCGGAGGCCGTTGTCGCGGTGGCTTTTACCGTTCTCTCCAGCTCTCTGCTCTTCCAGCTTTTAGTCGCCGGCTCCGTTCCTATGTGTGCATCGAACAGTTGTACGTACACGCAAGCAGGCTCTCTGGACACCTCCGCGAATCGTTGAATCCAGGAATTGGGTTTCGCGTTGGCGCGTCATTATGTTGTTTATGAGCACGGGAACGTGGCGAGACAGCGAAGAAAAAGTGTCCACGGACGCACCGGGCAATATTTACCGGTCAAGCGACACAGCACCAAACCCGCGTTTCAGGATTTTTCCAACAGGACGAGTTTTATACGGCCGGCTGATCCACTTTGCTTTCGAACCACGACCAATCGCCGCGCCGCTTTGGCAGGCTACCAATGAAGAACTCGTCATGTGTGTGTTTCAGTTGTTGGAACCTAACTTACGATTTTTCCTCCTTTCGTTTACCTTCCTTCCTTTCTTTTTGAAATTTTACTTTTCCATCACCTTTTATCTTCGCCATTCTTTACGGTTTCATCTTCACGGTGTCTCTTCGTCGAACGTTTTGGTATTCGTTTCCTTTTTTTTTCTTTTGTTTTATTCGAATAGACACGAAGGAGTACAAGAAGACCCTATAAAAACCCCATAACGCGAGATGTACACAATCTCATAAAAATATTTGAACGCTTCTAGACACTTTTTATGAATGTATCATGTGCATTATGTGAAACCATTTTGAAATTACATTAACACATTAGCACACGATTATCATAATTGCATTGATAAAGTTTTAAAAAGGTTTGAAAATTTATATAGAAATTACAAGATATATTGTACAAGTACACATTGCCCAGAAGTTACAAAAGTATTTGAACAGTCGATTATCCATTACGTTAATAAACATATTTAACATTTATTGTATGTTTAAAATGGCTATTCATGGTACATACTAATTTTTTATTAAATATATGTCTACAATAAATATCTTGTAATTTCTATATATATTTTCGAATTAGTTTCAAATTTTACCAGTGATAGTCGTGTCTCATCGTAGTGCTAATGAAGTTGCAAAATGTTTTATAAAATACAGGGTGCGTTATGGGAAACAGACGATTTTCAAATGAACGTTACGAAGCAGACAGTAGGGGTAGATGCTTGAGTAGGAGGGTATTTAACGCGTTAGGCAATATCACTTCATTTGTTATCATGTCGCTGTGGACATTAGAGCATGAATGTTTGTATACGGTAGTTTCGTAAAAAGCGATAAGTCGGTTATTGAAACTCTTTCGTCGGCGTTTCAATATTGGGCGTCATGGGAACATTTCAAGTCACAATATCATCTCAAGGTGGGTAACATCTTTTCGAACAAGAGGAACAGTAATGAAAAGGAAACCACCTGGACTTGTCGCAAACTGCAAGAACTCTGGAGAACGTGGGAAGAGTGAGAGAAGCCATCATACGGAGTCCAACTTGTTCTGCTCGGCGACATGCTGCTGAATTAGGAATGAGCGAAAGCACAGTAAGGCGAATGCTACACAAAGATATGGGACTCCATCCTTACAAAACGATGGTCGTTTAGAAGTTAAACGAAGGGGATTTTGACAACGTTCAGTTTCCGCCGAGCTAATGCTCGAAAAATTATTGAAGAACATGAGGACGCAACCATCATGATGAGTGATGAAGCACATTTCACATTCAGTAAAGAAACAGAATTTCCAATACTGGGCTCCACAAAATCCTTGTGAAACACCGTTGCATAACCCGAAGGTGGCGGTTAGATGTGCTATTGGTAAATTTGATATCATTGGCCCGTACTTTTTTGAGGAAAATGGAATCACCGCGACTGTAAACTCAGTTTGATACATCAATATGATCAACAATTTCTTGAAATCGGAACTATGGAGAGGAAGGATTAACAGACAATATGTGTAGTTTCACAAGATGGGACCACCGCTCATAATCAGGTTCCTTGGTCTCCTCGGTCACCTGATTTTTCAGTGTGTAACTTTTTTCTGTGAGATTACCTCAAGTCACGCGTATACGAAGGAAAACCACAAACATTAGGAGAACTGAAAGACGCCATTTGCCAGCAACTAGGGATGATAAACGAAGAACTGTTGGGGAAGTAGCAGCGAACATCCCGGAGCGAATATAAAGTTGCATTCACTAAAATAGTCACCACTTAAGTGATATAATTTTTCATACATAAATTCATCGTCTTTTTCCTCTGCAATCTTCATTTCCTTAAAAAGCATTTCATCTCCACTGTTATTTCTCAAATAGTGCCACACAAGGGCAGTAGGAATTTTTTTATCTCGTTATACAAGTATCCTATTGTAGGTGCAGGTATAGTAGGTCGTTCTCGTGACTGGGCTAACGAGAGCATGCGAGTTTTCATGAAGAAGCACAACACGATGAAAACGACGAGATACGCGCCGAGTGGTCTTGAAACTTGCGCAGCAGGTGAAAGGTAAAGGACTGGATTGCGTGGTGAGAAGCATTACAAACGATTACTCCTGTTTCTGCTGTTAACTCCCATGCATGCGGCATAATGCGTTATTAAACAGCTGTTTCGGGGAGTCTAATGGGAAGCTCGCACAAATTGCTCGTTTGAATCGCGGATGCCTTTTGGTTATTCGTCTCTTGTCGTTCTTTTACGGAATAAATTGTATGGGCGTTGTAAACGGGTTTTTATTGTCGATATTAACGTGTCTAGTTGAATGACTTATGTTGTATTTAACATGATTTATTCCCCGAGAAAAGCTTATTGTAGTATTTGTTTGAGTTTGAATTCAAAAAATTGAATTGATATATTTTACTTCTTCATATTCAATATTGCATACATGCAATTTATTAGTTAATAAGTCTTAAACGATAAATATATTTGTATATGATAAATTGGTTTTCAATTTTGATATATTATTTCTTCTTTACAAAACTACCCGAAATGTTTCTATTATTAATAATTAATAAAAAATAATTTTTATATACGAAAAATTACACAAAAAGGCACTAGTTAATCAATTTTTGTGTAGTAACTTACATTTGCGTAATTTTAGTATCATAAAACGGTCGAGAACTATTTCATTCGCGTATTACTTTGTTCAGCAAGCTTCAATCTATTAAATGCTTTTCTGTGATAAAAAGATCTTAAATGTGTGTAATTTATGTTAAGTAATAACTATAATTATGTTGGCTCCTTTTTGGTGTATGTAAAGTATTACATATAGTATAATATAACTTGTTAAATTTATTTTCAACTTTGTTTATTATTTACATATTCTTAAGTTCTGTTATAGATTGCTTAAATTCGTGCTTTTATTACATTTTGTACACATAACTTCCTTTTCTATTTTAAATGTTAAATGTTCAAATGTTTATTATTTTTAAGAAACTCTATTTTACATACTTGATTCACCAAAGAGCAAGACCAGTTTTCATTTGTCGAATGATAAAACCCATTTTATTAAATAGTATATATTATAAATTATTCATTCAACAAGTATACAATTAATTTTTAAACAAAAAATTTTAAACCATACAGTATACAATCGCGTTAAATTAACCTATTAAAATTATTATTCCCGGTAACAATATTATTCAATAAATCTCATTCGATTCTTTTTATAAAACTTCACACAATGTCATATAGTATTTTTGTATTTCAATAATATACTAATTATACTGCACTACATTGAATATACAATTACAACAATGCTAAAAAATAACAAAGACAGTAACAGAAAATACAGTTCTTTTACTATCTCACAACGTTAATTTCACTAAATACAGATATGTCTCGTAATTTGCATTGAATGAGTGAAAACTCAGTTAAAAGTTATTCTTGTATCATCACACTCAAGTTCCAAATCTTGGAGCACGTGCAGAAATCGTACGAACTAGCAACAACCCATCTACATAAATTTCATATATCATGGATTTATCATTAGTATAACTCTTCCAAAGCCGTTGACATCCCCTTGGTCCTACTTCGTAATTTTATGCTCGCGTTCCTTCCCCAGGCGCAAGCCAGTTTTATTCCCATCGCAGACTTTGAGTAGCGTCATTCAGGGTATTTGGGCGAAGAAACGAGAAACGACGGAGAAAACCAGAGGATAAATAGAAACAAAGAGCAGAAAGTGAAAGGAATGGGTCACGACTTCGTTGAGATTTTGTGTCGAACCACTTTTCTGCTTGTTGAATTTGAGTCATTTGCCGACAATATAATTATGACCTTTAACTATCAAAGAGAATGACGGGGACAATTGTTGGATGTAGATTGAGCGTCTTAACGGTAATGAATGAATTGCTAGGATTTAAGATTACTAAATTTACGTGCATGAACATTATTTTTCTACTTCCAATGGTATTAACGTTGGGGTTATAGTATGTATTACTCTCAATTTTATATTTTGTTCATATCAATTTCCTAAATTCCAATTTTCTCATAGTCCAATCTTTCAATTTCTAATTCTCCCTTAATTCAGATCCTAATTTTTCTCACTTAAATTTACAATTAGTATTCGATTTTTACGTTCTGAATTTTCCTATCATTCAATCATTCAATTCTTAGTTTTTCCAAAACACAACTTTCCAATCCTACAATTTTCAATTTACCTAAATCTTGAGTTTCTAATTTTTTCATTTTTTACAATCCATTTCGAAAATAAGTCATTGTAAATTTCATTTCTCACGCAATTTCATCTATATAAACTATATGTAAAAATAGTGCATTAATTTTTTTACATTTTTATAATCAATTTGTGTGATCAATATATTACTAATTGAACGAATTACTCTTGAAGTTATTCCTAGAAAAGATCTAAAAACCATGAATATTGTTCGGATTATCACAGTGATTTTAAGCTTATAAAACATGCTCGTAAAATAAAACATACAGACATTCGGTCTGTCCTTTCTATTTTACATTCAATTAAATGTATACACGTGGAGTTATAATTTATGCTTGAAATTGTTGTAATTGAATAGAAGGAAGATAAAGTATACGTGATATCGTTTATAAAATGTTCGTGATAATTAATTCGTTAATTGCTTATGGTATAATATTATCTCTTAAATTTACTTGATTTACTTAGGTAGTTTTCATTTAATATGTTGCATTTGCTATGACATGTATTTAAATTACTCATGAAAATGCAATATGAACTTTACTTTTAAAAAATTTATTTTTGTTTTTATGGTTCAATGTTGATTAAGCATTATTTACTCCCCCCCCCCCCCCCAGAGACTACTGCCAACTCTGCTAGTTTCAAATGATTGCATTTTTAACATAATAAATATTTTATTCTTATCATAGTTTGAACAGTTTCATCTACAATTGACAATTGCTGAATATGTATTTTCGACTATCTATCAAAGAGTCCTATAAATCTGAATAAAAAGAATAACTATCTAAACTAGTTATTCATCTCGATTAAAAACAGAAACTTCAAAGTCGACGAACCTACACAAGATTCAACAGAACGTATCGAGAGGATGCACGGACAAATATATTTCACGCTTAGAAATTCGATACAGATGAATTTAGATAGCAAAAGAGAAAAGAAGAAAATGGGGGTGGTAACTCTGTTAGCACTTCGCACAGCTAGTCATTCATACATACATACACAAAAGCTTGCGGCACTCTTCGCTCGGGGAATGAAAGATCGGACGTCGATGGTAAAACGTGCTTGCCTGGACTTGCTAATGGATTCCGCACTCTGATTTCACCTTCTTTTCTTTTTTCCCTTTTTTATCTTCTTCCTTTTTTATTTCGTGGTTCCTCTTAAATTCATGTACTTTCCATGCCTTTGTTCAGGTGCGCATACTTGGCGTTCTCGTGGAAAGCTATATACATAATTGAAGGACCTCTAGCGAACCCTTTAACTTCCAACCTTTGCTACACCGCACCGAGAAAACCCGCTTATTGTGTATTTTATAACCGAACGTATTCGACCCTATTAAATTTGCGAACAATTAAGCGGCCGTTTGAAAAAGGAATCGATATTTCCCCTTTAGTCGTTCTGTTCTACGAAAAAAGAGAAGAAACGCGGAAATAAATTTAACACTATCCTTCGTTTATCATTTATAATATACAAAAATATCTCTGTAGAGTCCCTTTGATATTGAAGGTGCATTTTTGTATAGGATACATCATTCAAAAGAAATTATTGTTACTTTGTAATTGGTCAAAGAGCACATTTGAAATATTTTGGTATCGATGACGAATAATTGGTTCGGTACTGAGATTACTTTTTAGCTGTATCGCTTGTTTTTGAAGCGATTTGGATAATTTAGTGGAAATAAAAATATTGTAATTTTACTGTTTATAATGCCTCGTGTAATTGGTATTAACTGCATTTTTAAAAAGAATGCCATGAAAAAGTATGGTATGATATAGAATGAATCCATCGGATTCAACTTGATATATTTTTATGCGTGAAAAAAGATTCTAAATAAAGATAAAGATTCTAATAAATCTGCTTTCTCTTAAAAATAGGATTCTAAATTTGATGCAATTTTTTACACGCTTAATTCTTTGCATTCTGAAAATTGTTGATGCGACCTAACACATTTCTACAGTGAAGTTATTTAAAACTGAAAATTTTCTTTATTTAATCATATATATGTACAGTAACCTTATTGTCTTTTAAATTTTTTATTAGTGGAAGTAGTGCAAAAAAATATTTGTTTGTTATTAGTATCAATGAACAGTATTAGTAAAGTACGAAGTGTTGAAACAAATCATTAATTTAAAAGTTTTAAGTTTACTAAGATTACGAGATATTGAAACTATAATAAATATTTGAATGATCCTTCGTTGAACCCAAGACACTTTTCCATCCTTTCCTTTTCATTATTAAGTATAAGGATTGTATCCTTTTTTTGAAATATTTTATAACAATATTTTGTAACAAAACACGTTGTTGAATATTTTGATATTTAGGAAACAAAGCTTCTGTTATTCTGCTATTAATTTCCAAGACTAATTATTAGCTTAGTGAGTAGTATTATAATATTAATATTAGAATAGAATCGAATAATCATTAAACATTAAGATCATCATTAAACACGATACTTTAAAACAATAAAAAATACAAATATTTATGTAACATAAAATAAGTCAATTGTGATTTAAATAAATTTAAAATCAATCGTAACTTCAAATAAATTTTCATAAATACGTCCATAAACTAGCTGCCATTCCGATAATATCTAAGTTGTTAACTCCTTTTATGATGTAATTCGCGTGCAGAATATTGGTCATCTTCGAACAATATATTTTTATCCATTCTTTCGATTAAGTAAGAAAGGCAATTCCATCCAACAACCTTCTTGTAATATCTCAAAGCAATTAACTGTCTTTGTATTTAGTAGTTAAACGATACGGAAGTATCGTTATTACGTTAATACCTTGGCTCCGCTGCTAATGCAATTTCCAGGTGGCAATTAGTCATTGATACCCTCTTTTTGGAACATTTATCGGATGATTTCTACGACTAATCTTCTTAAATACTGTCATTTAACTGGCATGCTTTATAATTGACAGTTTGCAGTTACAATGAACAAATTATAGGTATATATAGTTCGGGTTGCCATATCATATTTCGCGACAGTGCTTTTTAATCGTCCGGATTTCCGCGCCAGGTCGTAATAAACCTTATAATTTTTCTTTAATTTATATCAATTCAACATCAATTCGGAATGAGTTTTGCATCATTTGCAAATAAGTTCGTATTATTAGAGATTTGTAATAATAGCATCAGTGTTTCAGTAAATTACTAGGAAATTATCCCTTTTTCAAAGAAATAAGAAAGCTTTATAAAGTTCCTAATAATTATGATTACAAATAAATATTCAGGACATTGCAAATAATCTTCGTTACTGTTGATTCAGAAATACATAATATTAAGAATGAAATTTAAATATTTACTGTGTGCGTTGACTCAAATATTTAACTTACTCTTGTATTTCACAATGTGTAATTTAAATTACAATTTTATATTTGTAGTTTGTTTTATTTTACAATTTCTTATTATAACAAAATTAATTTTGCTGGTTCTATTACTTACTTTTTCATAAAGCCATAGCAAAATTTCAAATGCTATAACTAATTAACTTTAATTAAAAATTTCAAACTTTGAAACCATTTTCATCCCTTTTAAATATTTCTAACTATTACCATATCGTTTCATTTTTAATTATATCAAATGATGTAACTAGTTATTTGCTCCTTCTTTTTATAACTGTTTTTAATTATTTATATATATGTATTTACTTTTATTCCCATACTAATACTACAAAAATTTTCGCTTACAATACAAACAATCTTACTTATATCAAGTTATATCAAATATTACTAACATGCGGTTAGAAAAACTAAACGAATCAAAATAAGCAATGTACACTATTGAGAAAGCTAATCACATGTCATTCGATCTTCGTTAACCTACTAACCCATATCAATTAGATATTTCTTATCTATTTCTTAAATTTCTAACTCTAGTTCCGTATCTTAAACATTTATTTAGTATTCACGTCACTAAACTAGTACTAGGTCATTCTATAAGTAATACGATTTTTCTAAGAACTGAAAAAAAAGAATTACATCGATAAAAAGTGCTATTATTCCTTTGATAGGATATTGAAGTTATAGAAATTATTTAATGTGAGTTATTTACTATGCCTTCAAATCTAAGTATTATTGAATTATGTTACTGCCAGTAATTAGACTATTTAAAATCAACGTTAAAAGAAACATTCAATTCCGATGGTAGTTTTGATGGAACATCTAATATTCTCGTTCGCAAAATATATTTATAAAATTAGGTAAATGAGAAACGAGTAATTTTGCGAATGATTAAAAGGCATAGAATTCAAACATTTCTTCAAAATTAAAGGACTTTTAAATGATGACAATAAAAATGTAGAACTAGAATTATAACAATAAAAGAAATATTACATCAATCCATAATTGCACTTTTGTGTGTTTTTTAAAAACATGTGATTAAAAAAAGTCATTTTACGCAGATGAAATTAAAAAATCTACCATTAAAATAACAAAAAGCTATACCTCTTTTTTGTTCTATCACAGTAACAAAAAGTATTTATGAGCTTATGAATTCATTTGATACGTTATCTTTTCTGTCTTAATTTCCTATGAACAATTGTATGCATCAAACAAAATCAATTCATTTAGCAACATCTGAAGAAATGTTATTTCTTATACGCATTCAAAAAAGCCATCTTTTTTAGCATAAATATGTATTATGATTTTGAACTTTAATACTGAAATATTTGATAAATTAAATATTTATTAAGCATAGAATAGAGAATACGAGTACAAATGGTCACGTAGATCTGTTTGTAAATTATAGTGAATGAGTCTTAAAAACTTATATACAGTAGTTCACATAACCATTTGGACACTTATTGTAGAAATTTTCTATATATTCTATGTGTTATATAAAACATTTTGAAATTTCATTAGCATTACGATGAGATACATCGTGACTGTATTGTTAAAATTTGAAATCAATCTGGACATATAACATACTATATATGTATATTGGAAGTTACTTGAATTCATATAATAATATAATATATTATTACATATTAGATATAAGCTCGAAAACCTTCCAACCTCCACATCATCCGAGTAATGTTACGAATTTCGGCTCGCAAAACGTGATATGATGCCTCCGATAGTGATAAGCCGGTTGATTTCTCGATAAGCAACATTTAATCTCCGTAAGTAAAATACAATAGAGTATTTGGCCACGACGCGACGCAACGAGTTTCATACACAGTCTCCGTACAATATCGCGCGTAGTCCAGTGTTCCGTTGGAGGTTCCAGCATCGAGTTATTAAGCTGGCACCAGCGGCCATGTCCAATACTGGAAAAGTGGTAGAATTTAATTTAAAAAATAGGTTTGTCGGTGGCACCATCGCATAGAGCGCACAGTTTTTTATATTTTTAATTTCCAGCGGAGAACGTCGTTTCTATCTGTCACTGACATACCCTCCTCATCCCTGTTTTGAAATGAACGAAAAAAAGAGAGATAGTGGGAGAGGGGGGAGAGAGAAAGGGCATCAGAGCTATTCTGTCGATGTATGATCTGGCCACTGATATATGGCGGTAACGTGAGCAAAAATGCGAGGCCGATTGAATTACATTGAGTTACGTGTCGTTACGCAACGTACCTATGGGCAGAGAGAAGCCTCGGCAAATTTATAGTACGACCTTTTGGTTACGTTTGATTTTGAAAAATCGTCGCCGTTCGAAATTACGATCCCACCCACGCCCCGCGCGTTTTGGCACGTGCGCGTCGACCATATTTATTTGCCCCACGTGTTCTCTCGGGGAACCACTTGCTGTCTCTCTCTTTCTTTCTTATTCTCTTTTTCCATCGTTCGGATCATATAATCTCTCTCTCTCTCTTTCTTTGTCGAACATCGACGCGGTGTTCCCGATTTTCGGATGCCCCCGCTTTCCGGCAAAATATGCGGCCCGTGGAAACGACGCTTTATAATATCATGGCTGACACTTATCGTTATGCATTCTTAAGTGATAAATCTCGAACGAGCCGCGGAAATGTTCGAAATTTCGGAGCGAACGCGCGGTCGTCGCGACGCGGATCTTCGATGGTTGCAACTCGGCCACGCGCTGATCTGTATCTGCTCGTGAACGTGTACGTCTCGTGCATTTTCATTTCATTAAAAATACTGATATGTAATTGTAGCTTCAGTAAGACAAGAAATAGATATCTGTAAAATATTTTTGGATATATATATATTCATTCTAATTGTAACCGTCTATATAACTTTAATCCTGACAAAGATAAGAACAAATTTATTATGCTATAATATCATTTAATATATGTATTCTTCATTAAGACATATCTAATAATAAGTTGGTATATGTACTTTCGAAGTAAAACATAATTGTGTGTGTAATAACCCGCACAGATCATGTAAACTTTTAGACAAATAAAGAAAACATATACACACTTTCACAAATATTACGACTTATGAAAAAGAAGATGAATGTAAATAATCATCAAGATATCATTAAAACCATTAAGAAATCATTAATTATTTTATGCATCATTTATGAATAGTTCTATCAGATGGAATATCTCTTTCATAAGAATCACACATATCATTTAATTCTTTTCGAGAAAAGAAAAGCGTTTAATATAGAAAATGCATTCTATCGTTAGTTTACAGATAATACAATTTTTCAATATTTAAGAAAATCAAAAGGTCGTAATAAAAAAATATCTAGGACGCATGAAAGGATAATTTTTTTCAATATATAAAACATATATAAAAAATCGACAGAAACTTTCTAGATAACTTAGAATTTCTTAATACAAATATATTTTTGGATACATTATTTCTTGTACATTCTTTTTCGCTACAAAAGACTGAGAAACAGAAAATAGCGGAAATAGTAGGGCGAAAATTATATAAATTATGTCTCCTGAACTACAATACTAATGATTCGATATGTAAACTAACGATAAGTAAGTTCTTTGGTAATAAAAACGTCTTTGATAATAAAACTTTTGTTACTTTAATGTTATTAATAAGTGTTTAATAATATTGAAGTCTATATACATATTATTCTTCTTGCTATAAAAATTTCATTGATGATTCGTTTAATGCTGAAATGATATCTTTTTATTACTATAATAATATTATGAAAAATCAGTTAAAATTTACTATACATCATTAAGTTATATCCATATCTTCATATTAGACATTTTTTCTTACTACATCGATAATAATATTGTGATGTACCATTTCATTAAATTACATTAGGAAAAACAAATTTGCATCAAAATATGATTTGAATGATCAACAGTTATTAAAATCACATGTTCGCGAAAAAAATTCGTCCTACAATTCGAAGGCTGGGACTAGTTTTCCCAAACGTTATCTTCTACAGAGCAAAAATTTGTCTCCAGCTGCTAAGAAATGCTACTGCCATCTCATTATACAATCATCTCCGTGCTTATCTATGGGAAAAATTTTCTTTAGTCCGTATTCTTATGCTGATTCTTCCGTATCTTATATTTGAGAAAAAATATACGCTTAGTTTAATCAAGATTTTTCTCGTTATCTTTTATTTTGCATCTATATTTCTATCAAAATCTAACAAAGCATTGTAATTTCATATTTCATACATATCTAATTATTTTTGCTTTTTTTATTCTTGTCGGAGTTAGATACATATTGAAGGAGTATTTTATTTCCATAATTATTATGCATTATGTGTGAAACAGACTTGAAAGATTTGTAGATTATTAATTGCTAACAATTAAAACACATATTGAACATTAATATCCTCGGTAGGAACCTATTAACCCCCAGTAATAGAAAGAATAATTTGGCAACACTAGATACGTCTATTCTTAGAAATATACAAACGATTAGAGGTTCTAGAGAGAGAATAGCTCTGATTGTGATTGACATGCGTAACGCGATGAAGGAATGCATTAGACAAAGAATAGTTCTGTATATAAGCCTACATCATTTGTAGAAAATTTTAATAGTTAAAATAATCTGCCACATCATAAAGATAGTTTCTAATCTTTTCTTTCTAAACATTTCTTTTCTTTTACTACTTCTTCGACTCTTAATTCCATTGAATTGGTCAAGTATCTTTTGCTTCGATTTATGATATCAATGATTATACAAATTTGAAAATGCAGGCATTATATTTGGGTGTACTGGAAAACATGTACAAAAAGTTCTTTTAGTTTATTCCACTAAGAACTAAAGTGAAAAAACGTAAATTATGTATTATCAAATATTGTTTTCTCGGTTTATAAAAACCTTAATAGAACAATAAACGTTTTACGAGAGCTCACTGCATAAACCAGAGATACAAAACAGTGATGATTTATGACTTAAAAAAATATTGTTTATCATAATGCTATAAATTACTCTTCAATTTATACAACCTTTACAAGGCTATAATAGCTAGGTAAGAAAATAGTAACGAAAAACAATATTGAACAAGTCTTACAAATTTCTTTCCAGAAGCACAATATTAAAAGGCAAAATTTAGTAAGATAAATTGCTTACAAAAAATTCCGAATTAAATATTGCATTAACACAACATTGACCTTCAATGAATTAAACAAGTACTCCATTGACTAAACTTCTTCCCTTGGACATTACCA
Organism: Bombus huntii; assembly: GCF_024542735.1. Classification (NCBI taxonomy): domain Eukaryota; kingdom Metazoa; phylum Arthropoda; class Insecta; order Hymenoptera; family Apidae; genus Bombus; species Bombus huntii. The sequence goes on from NC_066238.1 coordinate 26,178,773, forward strand.
GGAACAAGCGAGGAGAATTTTCCACCTAGATATCCTCGACCAGTAATGCAATTACCAAGCGATAAGAACATAAACTGCTCACCACCCAAAGTGGATTAAAAGGAAAGCGCTCGCTCGCGGGAGAGAGAGAGAGAGAAAGGGAGGATAAGAAACAACCATCGTCACCAAACGCCACTGTCCCGATCGTTTCAACCATATACACCTTCACCACGTACCTCTTAAACACATCGATTAATTCCCGCAGCCATACGAGTCACGCGAAAGCGAGCCGAAAAACCGGGATCGGTTGTTCAAGTAACTGTTACCCAGGGACTACCCTCTGAACTTACATATCGCACTATCCGCAAGTGCAAGGACAGTCAACGCCGAAGAAGAAAGGAGTGCGATATCCCGACAATTGAAGATAGAAGGACGTGTGTGCGCGCCGACAAGGAAAGGGAAGAGGGAAAAGAAAGACGTGGAGGGTTAGTCGGTCTCTCTAGCTCAGATATGTGGATGCAGGATAGAAATATGTAAGTGTACATGTGCGCGTACTGCTGCTGGGTGAATAGGTAGGACGATATCTATGGGAGGGGTTGGCCACGTGGCGCCGCGGCGCGCCGTTCCGGCGCCGACGTCCCGCACACCCCGTGAGTTCAGTTTCACTTCAACCCCCAAGCGGCCCAACCAGACGACGGCCGGCTCTCTCGCCTCCAGGATTCGGCCTCGCTGCGAGACTAGGCTGCGTTTTGCGCCGATTGTATCGACCTTATTTCTTCCATATTGCCCTCCTTACTACAAATGTTCTATCTACCATTTTTCAAGATATCACTTATTTGCTGCAACAATAGCATACAGTGGCTTATGATATGAAAGTATTTGACCTGTTACCATAGATAAATTTTATGTTATTGGGCGTATTATGTAAAACAGCTTGAAATTTCATTCGCACTTGGAATGAGGCACAACTGCATGAATCTATACGTTGGTAAAATTTGAAACCAATTTGAAAATGACTTAATTATAAAATATACATGAATAGCCATTTTAAGCATATAATAAGTGTTAAAGGTGGTCCCACTGAATATTGGGGCTTATTAATATAATTGACAATTGATTGTTTAAATCTTTTTATTTTAGTTCTGTGCGAAATTTTCTTCAAACATAATAAATGTCTTTATTTGTTAAATCAAAAATTGGACTGGAATATAAAAATTCGAACACCGCAACAAGGTATACTGGCAAGTTGAAAATCATAGTGGTGTAAGTGATGATTTTAAGAACTTGGATGTAATCACGTATTTCAACCCCTAAAAGTACCATCCCTATATTTTCATAATTAATTGACTTATAACTTTATTCTCTGCCTCGATACGTTTTCATGTCTTGAAAAGATATACAGTAGAACTCCGTTTATATGAACTTGTCGAAGGCAAATAGTTTATATACTCAATAGGAAACCATTCATCCTCCTCATCTATTACTTTTCATTCATATTGCAGAAGTTTACATTCAGATAAACAAATTCAACAATCAGAAGTTAATATAATCGTACACTACATAAACTTTCGTCCAAATAACTGGAGTTCATGTAAACGGAGGTGTATTGCAACGAACCTTTTATAACAATAATCGTGGAATACAATTATGCGAAAAATAACAGTGGAATGACTTACAACACTATTCTCAGCTCTTCAACCAAAGATGATAGTATAGTCGTTGTGTTAACTACTCTAGCCCGACCTTCGACCTATGTGACCAGGATTCCGCGATACATTCGCTTTCTCGTCTGTCAGCGATTCGACGGACGATGGAGTTACGTCGAACGCCAGAGATCGTGACATTCGCCTATTTCTTTCTCTCCTTCTCTCTCCTTTTCTTTCTTCTTCCGAAACTTTATGGAAGATTCTTTGAGGGATGGTATAATCGGTATTGGTATCGTAACTAGTTGGATGATACGATGAGATAGATGTTTCGCAATGAGACTTGCTCGGCCGAGAGAATGATTTCTTTGGATGTTAATGGGAGATTAGGATTGATGAAATCAAGGTAGTATATCAAGAGCCAGACATGAGTCACGTGTGTTGTTTTTCATATAAGAGAAATTTTAAAACTCAATATCTTGTCAACTTTGTCAATCACATATCACCAAAATTGTCTTTTTATTGAACTTGGTTGTGAAGTACTTTTGAAAAATATTTACGTCAAAAATATTGGTTTCAACTCTCTTGAAAATATTGATTTTAAACATATTGGTTATCTATCATATTTTAGATATTATATATATCGTTTCATAAAATTTTTCCAAAATTTCATGGGTTTGTCATCTATTGCTACAAAACTTTCAATCAAATAGATTATTTCTCTTTTTAAGTAATTTTATATTAAAGTTATATGAAAGTTCCCTTAGTTGCATTCATGAAAACATAAATATCCATAAATATCCACAGTTAGTTATAATATTCTAAATTTAAAGAATGTATGTAGACTTTTGTAACTGACTGTCATTTCACATTTAATACCTGGGCATCGGTCACTATAATTATCCGTTACTTCACAAAAATACACTTCCAAAATATACTATCTAGATGACAATGATTCGATTCGAGGACAACAACGATTCGATTCATCCGCGGATGCGAAGGAACCAAGTTCTATGCAGTATGGCTTAACAAGGAAGACGGTACGGTTTCGAAGTGGACGAAACCGGCGACGGATCGGGCAGGTCGTGGAGTGGCCATCGAAGTGGTAGGTCGGGCTGAACGTCGACTGAAGCCACGAGTTTTCGTGGTCCGCCATCTTTATGGTTACGTCAGCATGTTTCAGTTGCCGGATCTGAAAGTTTTCGCCCGGCGACAAGATATTTCAAGTGGTCGCTCAGTCGCTATCGTCCCACGCTGAAATATTGGACGGCTCTTTCTTGCAGCCGCATATTCTTCTACCACCACCTCTGTTTCCCTCCTACCATCGCATCTCCTCCACCTCTTCATCGGCAGCCTCTCTACATCCAGCACTAGCTGGAATAGCAGTGGAGCCAGCAGCATACCCTCCTAAGAACACCACCCACCGTCTTCGTCATCCACCGTCTCGGGCAACCTTCTTTTTCCTCTTCCACTTTCTTCTGCTTCTTTTCTTCTTTCCCCTCCTATCGTGCCGGGTTCGGGCGCCTTACAGTAAGAACTTCAGAACTTATGAGTCGCGTATTAAGCACACCAAGCCGGCCCATCGTTAACTACCCATGAATGAGTTACGCCCGGTCGACGCTAATTCTCAAATTGTCCAAAAAGAATGGCAAAGTGTCTATTAATCCGCGCAGCTTCGTGCTGAAATCGGAGGACAGTGGAGTGAGGAGTATGGAAGAGCTATGAGGGCCTTTTCCGGTTGGTGAGGATGAGCGGGAATGGGACAGCCGCGAGAGGAATAGGCGTTTCCGGTGAAAAATAACGAATTCGACGGAGAATCCTGCTTTCTGGAAATCTGGACGCCCAATGCTTTATTTCGATCATTCTTTTCCATGGTTTTCTCTGCTTAACTCCTATAATTGAGACTTTATGAGAAAGTGTCATGCTACGTACTTTACCATCCTTCTACTAATTAAATTATTATGGAAGATTTTAGCTTCTTGTCTTCAATTCCTTTGATGTATTCGTCGCATGTTTGATACATTTTTTAAAATGAAACCATATATAAATTATATACATTATGCTTTAGTAATTAATAGTATGATATATAAAAGAGAAACTCCATCTTATTTACTTCGTCCATACAGATTGTATAATGATTTTATTTGAAATTTCCTTGACTAAAGAATGTTCTAGTTTAGTATGTTTCTCCCATTCTATATCAGTTTTAACATTAAACAGAATACATTAAAGAAATGTTGCTCAAATATAATAAATATGTAAAGAAAAGCATTTATGTGACTCCAAGAGATTTCGTTTTCCATATCTTCTTTCGTACGAAAATAGAATAATTATCAAATTGGAGATTCTTTTAATATAGGTATTATTCATACGTCTGATACCTTCTTCCAACGAGAAATTATATTTAAATTATACATCTTGAATTCTTAATAACCATCAGTGGTACTATTGCAGTATTATAAGTACTGTTATATAATATGCATATGTTATGAGTGTAATATGGATAAGGAAAAAAACTATAATGTGTGTGTGTATGTGTGTGTACAAAAGAAATTCCATCTGAATTATTTCGTTTATGTATGTTGTATAATGATTTAATTTGAATACCTCTGATAAAATTATTTTGCAGTCTAATAGTTATTTCATCCTGTGCTTTTGGTTTCAATTTTAAGAAGAATGTAGTAGAACATCAAGAAAAACGGTATTCATGAGATTCTAAAAAGTTTGTATCACTTTTTACGTTTCTATTCATGTTGAAGTAGAGTAATTAATAAATTACGTCATTATAACATAATTCGTTATCGTTTCAATTGATAAACTTTAATCACGTACCATTTCACCATTCTTTGACATGGAAAATTAAATACGTCACAAAACTTACAATCTCCATGTCGCGGAGAATATATTTAAAATTCACAGTTCTATATATAACGCAGAATGCCAAAAACATTACTGTATCCAACCCCATAGTGACCCATGAAAGTATTCAGACACTTGTAGAAACCTTCTATGAATATATTGTGTATGTTATACGAAACATTTTGTAATTTCATTAATACTATAACTGTCTTGCGATGATGCTGTTGCAATGTTATTGTTTGTAATCATTGCAAATATAATTTTTGTATTCTTTATCTAATATTGAAAAATAATAGGACATTTAGTTCTATTTGTTCAACTTCATGTTTTTTTTATTCAACAATGATGTACTGTGTGTATGCATTAAAATTCTACCCGTGATAGCCCTTAAAGATTAAAACAGCTATAATTTTGGAGAAAATTTTCATTAAACCTTTTTAAAAAGTTCTAAGTCGTACTAAGATTTTGCTTCAACCTCCTATAACTATTATTATAGAATGGAATTTCGATCGCTTATGAGAAAAAGCAATTACAATTTAATTTAATGCATTCTTGTAGTTTTTGTAATAGGAACAAAGTAATAAAATAATTGTTCTGTATCGTATATGTATATGTTTTATTTTGGTTTCTAACTTCATCGGTATAATCATGATAGTCGTGATAATGAAATTTCAACATGTTTTATATAGCGCATACAATGCATAGCGTGGCCGACGTAACTCTTCCACTCTTAATTACTGCCTTATTTGTCACCATACAAACAAATGTTTTGAGAGAAAGTTATTGTATTTCAAGGGAAAAACTAGATTATGAGAATAAAAATCATCAGAATGAGATTTTAATAATAGTAGCACTTAACACTATTGCACACAGCACTGTTTGGGAATTTCGAATAGAGATAGGAGCCGAAACTAAAAAGAATTCCTTTCCGACGTTTCGTTAGCATTGTAGCTAAGTTTTTCAAGGTTAAAGGTAACGTTACTATTAAAATATATATATAAAATATGATCTCGAGATGGTCTTCTCTCTCATAGCCTAATTTCTCCTTCGAAATGCAATAACTTTCCCTCAAAATAGTTGTATCGTGACAAATAAAGGAGTAATTAAGGGTGACAGAGCCAAGTTGGACATCCTGTATGCATAAAATTTTCCTATATAAGTGATCAAACGCTTTCCTGAATTACTGCATATTTAAAAATTAGGATATTAAACTTTCAAAACAGACGTCGACACAATTTAGTTAAGCAGGTTGCTAATTATGAGTAATAAATCGCCAGTCTCCTAATAGAGGGGGCTGATCATGGATTTGTTGGAAAATGAAAGAAGAGATACGATCAAACATTCATGAAGAGGAAGAAGGAGAAGGTAACGTCTCGAAAGAGCGCATAGGCTCGCCATTTGGCTACGGTGAACCAGTAGTGGCGCGACGACATTGGAGGACTAAAACTGTCAGCCTTGACAAATCTACGAGCGTCGCCCTGATAAATTCAATTAAATAATTATACCTCTTCTCGCAGCTTTTCCTTTGCCAGGAGCGCGCTCGCACGACACCAGAGCTACGTTCCTCTTGAGCCAAGCCGAGAGTCTTCGAGACGTCGGAGGGAACACGAGAGAAGCCATTTCTGAAGTTTATAGCCGTTCCTGGATCAACCGGGGCGGATGGGTAAGAAACGCGAAGGGCGGTTCGTCTTAATATAAAGCGAGTTGGTAAGTTTGGTGCAGCCAGCAGAGGCTAACTTATAATGCGATTTGTTTAATCGGCGCCAACTACTTTGTTCCGCCCAGCATTTTCCATCGTCCTTTCAAGAAGAACGAGCAGCTACGGCCTTTCTTCTTCTCGCTTCCTTCTTGCCAGAGACTCCTTCGACTTCTCCTCCCTTTCCCTTTTCGCCTCCCTCGTACACTGGCAATCCCCTGCCGCTACTGTATGCCGCTTCTCTTGAAACGATCCCGAGTATCGAACGGCACCCCCTTCGGCTATCCTTTCTTCGACGGAGTCAAGGGTCGAATGCCACTTGGGCTACGTACACCTAAGTGTGAGCAACCTCCCCCACTTTTCTGATGTATCGAAAGCCACGCTTGCGACTCTGCTACAAGGTTACTTGTTTCGAATCGCGGATGTGGATTTTTATGGTATATAGCAGGGATTGTAAATTTTAGTTAAGTTGATACGACAGTGGTGAATGATAGTTCAGGAATTTCTCTGCATAGGCTTGTTTTGGGATTCTTTGGAAAATATGTGGAAAAATATGTTTTGTGATTGTGATCTTTCTACGTCCACATTACTTAAATGTAACAAATATTTTTTTTACAGTTTTTCTATGTATTACAAATTAATACAAACATTGTAGTAGTTAGAAATGTGGAATATAGAAATGGAATAAAATTTATCTATAGTTCATTAGAATATACGTACATATGTTCTATTTCACAATTCCAAATATGTCACCATATGCCACTCCAGAGGATAAGAGAACTAAATAGTTTGAACTTAAGAAATTGGAAAAATATTCAAGCTAATATCATAACTTGCTGTAACAAAAAAAAAACTTAATTCTTTCAAAACTGAATTTTTTCTAGCCTGTAATAAAAATTATTTCGTATTTATTATTGTTAGTAAAAAGACATTTTTTAGATACTTTTGTAACGAAGGCATAATACACTAAAATTTGAGACCATGTTTGCCGGAAATAAATATATTTACGTCTAGTTAATTAACAATTTATTAAAGTAAAATGTTGGGTATAAGCAACATTATGCATCAAAGAGTTAAAATTACAAATGTGGACATAAACTTCTTTTCTCAACATAAATTTCTTCTTAATTTCTTATCTTAAAATATAAATTTCTAAAATCTAAGGTATCTTCTTATATACTATAATGTACTCGAAATAACGAGCATTAAGTATATACTTAAGTAACCAGAAAATACCCATTCACGCAATTACCCATGATACAATATTGGAATCTAACGAAATTATTACTTCTCTGTTATAACATGGACGATTGTTATAATGGATACTATTGGAGTAGTTTTAGTGCCAGTATTTAATATTCTAAATGTACAATAAATATAAACTGGTATCAACAAGTACTTACATATAATAAATATAACAAGAGAACCAATACCAACTGAGAGTATGCAACATAAGTACATTATGAATAATTTTCAGTGATATTACATTCGTACAAAGAATGTGATTTGATGAATGATTAAATGAACGAAAATCATGCGAATATATTCAACGTTAAATGAAACCTGTTTAATTATAGTACCAAATAACATTTATCATACACTGCATATGAAGTTCGGTATCAATTAACAATAAATTACATTATTGTATAATCGCATCGGAATTTTCTACCTCGATTCTGTTAATTCGTAACTAAATATGAAATCCTTCACGGTGATTAAGCTTCTAACGTTCGCATGTATATTTATGACCCGTTTACAAATCAAGCTAGCCTCGTAGGTTGGTGGAATCATCCCTCCTTCTCTTCTTCCACATAGATCTACTCTTAGTCACTCCGCGTTCATCAGTCATTCTCCGACAAAGTTACACAGCTCCTATGTTGTGGTAAAGAAGAGGATTCCTCGAATGTATCGTTCGCGAAAAGAGGAATCTTTTGTGTATGAGTTGTAATCGATGCTATTGAGATTATACTAGAATATCTTCGAAAATATTAAATATATACTTATAGGTATCTATATCATCGCCTATAATTACTTAAACGACACTAATAGGTAATAAATATCTCTTTAATAATTTAAATTTAAGACATATATAATTCCTAGAACTAATAATATAACCAAAGTAATGTTGATTGTAAATAGTTTTATATGTTAACAATAGCAAAAAGCCGTTTAATAGGAATGGAATAAAGTATAAAATTGTGTTGTCCGAATAATTATGTGAGCAACGCTGTACATATACAATATATTATATATATATATATTACATGTAAAGAATAATTTATAGAACAAGAAATGAGAAAATATTCCAAATGCTTTACAGTTAGGATAACTGAACTGTAAATGTATTGGGTTGACAACTAAGTGTGTTCATAGAAATAGTTTAAAAAATCGGGATAATTTTTTTCGCATCTTGTAGCCCATGCTCTTCCGCTGATCCAGATATAAAACCTTTTTACTTTTGCTTTTTGTAAACTGCTTTGTTTTTTTAAAAATCCAATTTTTATATTTGGTCATCAATTAGTTAGGATATGATTGAGATATCGGAATAAAATCGTTTGCATCGTATAAGGGTAGTCCGCCAATCGCCCCGGCTTGTAAAATTCCTCCAATTTGATCATTGTTAACTATCGTTATTGCAAATTTGTGGTTTACCAATTTCATTTACGTGCATTCAATGATTGCTCTGCAATTGTTGGACTGACATCGAGATAATTCCAGTCTGGTAATATAGCCGCAATAATAATAATAAATAATAGCAATACGCGTAACATTATAAAGCCTTCGACTCTTCAGAAATAGTTTAAGAAAACGACAACTGTTTATAACCAAGGATAACCCAACGACGCGCAATATTGTGGAATTCGCATACTTTTTTCCTTTCCTTAAACTGTGAGTGCTTTATTATCTCATTGCCTGCGAACCGTTAATCGGTAATTAATACTCGAACGTCGCATGCGGTCATCCAATAACCTGTTGTTATCCTAGTGCGACCGATATGTAGAGATTTCTCCTTTTTTGAAACATGCACTCACGAATTACTTTTTCTCTTCACCGTTTCCAACTCAAGAAAATGCCAAATCAGGAAATTCGAACGTCTACCCTCAGCAATTTGCCTAACTTCAACCATTGTTCCTATCATCAGTCTGTAGTAGAACTTCATCAAGTAAACACGCATTTTTTTAACCAAGTATACGTATCTATTCTGATTTTGTCCGAAATGTCCTTAAGATTTAAAGAGACTTGATACCATTAAGTTGCACTCGAGGTAGTCGGGTAAAAGTTCGCGTGAACGATTTCTCACATTGCAACAGGCTTCAACTCGTGTTTGCGCCGTAGGAAACATTGTTCTGTGGATTTGTTTGCGAGTATAAGTATTAAGAATAAATAGATGGAAATAAATTACCCTCTTATTAATAAAAATGAAAACCATTATATATTGATCCTGTAGTATTGATCGCTTTGCTAAAAAATGTGAAATAGAAAATTTTCTTGCCAAAAAAATATTACCGACATCGAAATACTTTCTATTTATACCTTTTTATAATACCGAAGTAATTTCTATTTTATGTGTATCTTATTTAGACAAATATGCTACAACGGTTAAGATCATTAATTCACTTATTAAATAGCATATTAAATATATTGCAACTATATCGAAGGCGGCACAAAATTAAAAATGCTGCTAATATTATAACCATTTTTCATTGTATAACATCAATAATTGCAATGATTGTATTTTAAGTTAGTGATAATCTTATTACATATACAGGGTGCTTGGTAACTGGTAGTACAAGCGGAAAGGGGGTGATTCTACGCGAAAAAAGAAGTCGAAAATATAGAATAAAAATGTTTCGTTTGAGACTTTGTTTTCGAGAAAATCGACTTTGAATTTTCGCTCGGTACGTGTGCACTTTATCGCGTCTCGTTATAACAGATCTCACTGTAGATCGTTGTCTCGATGGAAAAATTAAAAAAAAAAATTTTTATTCCATATTTTCGATTTCTTTTTTCGCGTAGAATCGCCCCCTTTCCGCTTGTACCACCAGTTACCAATCACTCTGTATACATATAAATACTAAAATTTTGATATAATCCATCATCTTTATTGGAAACTATTAAAGTAAAAGGTATTTAATTCTTGTTTCCATATTTAAAAAATAATTCACTTCCATGGAACTTTTACATCACTATATCTAAATTTTGTGATATTTATATTTAGAAATTCCTTATATTCCATATGTCGCCTCATTCATTTGTGAAACATCGTTTGTAAATAATAGGGGAATCATCGTAAGATGAAGGAATAAGGATTAAAAGCGTAGCAAAGAAAGAAAATCTGAAAAAAATGAGTACCATGAAAAAGAAACCCTGCGGTTGTCACGCTGCCAAGCCAACTGAAACATTTATCATTCACAAATACCATGAATCAAGAATCATTCCTTAACGACCGTTTGTAAAAAACTAAGGCGTAAGGTTACTTCGGGAAAATCGGGAATCTTTAATTCGTTTCTATCTTTACTTTGCATTCCCATGGAATATAATATCAATTTAGGATATATTTTCTTTAATCAGCCATTAACTGGTTTTGTTAAAAATACCATGCTCTAACAGGAATGGTTTAAATGAATCGTGGCGGATACAAGAAAGCAAAAGACATGAGCAGAAAAAAGAGAAAATGATGTAACTAGAAAATGTGCCAGGTCGAGACACAAACAAACAGGGATAGATCGTTGTTGCCATGACAGTCTTTTCAGGCGAGGGAGAGCGAATACATCGTTGCTGCTGTGGCTATTGATTCCAAAGATTCCTCGCCCTTTCATTTCCGACAATTACGCAACGATCTTGCTAATTTCGAGCTTCACGAAGCCTGACGCATTCACCGAAATGCGATAGTTCTCTTTCTCGCTTTTTTTCTCTCTTTCTAATTACCTCCAAGAGACAGTAGTTCATTGTTCTGTTGGAACGACTGAAATCTTACAAGTGCATTTTACATTTAGAAAAGAATGTAGTAATTCTATCGAAATTTTTCTTCGAATATTGTAAATCATAGATTTATAACAAAGTCAGTAGGAAGGTTATACATATTAGATATTTAGATTATGCAATATTCATTTTCTACACACATCGATTTGTTAAATAATTTAATTGAATTATTATTTCAAGACGATATACGCTTATCCATGAGACAATTATTAATATCGGAAATAATTTCTAACCAAAGGCTTTTCAGGACCAACTTTTTCTAAGCTATTGAAAAAATGTTATTCTATCATTTCATTTTATCAATTATTAAGAATAAGTAGACATATTTTTATAGAAAAAAAACATAATGTACTAACATTTAACAAATCAGATTTAGCAATAACAAATACATTTATTGTTTAATTAACGAATGACTTGTTTGACTATGAGTTAACTGTTATTGTCTACAAAGGATATCTAGCGTGTAAGGTCAGCGAAAAGTTAACAGATATTTGTAAAAACATTTTATATTACATATACATTTATGTACGAACATAGATATTAATTATACTATACGTATATTAGAAATCACGTAGAATCTATCAAAAACTATTTCGAGCCACATAACCTTTGAATTCATAAATCTTTTTATAATTTCTAATCTTTTTTGCACAAATATGAACTTACAATTTATGTACTTCATGATATCTAAATCCACCTTATGAAGATTAAACCATCTCAATCGAATTTAATGGGAAATAGATAGCACTACAAGCGATATCAAAATGTTGAGAGATAGTTGAATATTCTTAGGGAGAATAATGTGAAAGTTACTCGATCTGACGAGTAACTGACTACGCTTTAAGGACCTATGAGCTTGAATACCGTTTGAAAAGCTTTAAAAGTGAGTGAGTGGGTAAACAACCCCGGCGTTTGTTTACCCTTCTGAGAACGTGGACGAGAGCAGGTTGCTCAATGCCGGAACATCCGTTGATACTTTCGTCTCCCATGACCTATCCCATTTCATTCTCTTCTCGATCTCTCCAGTATTCTCTTCAAAACTCTCCCACTTGCGCTACGTCACTGGAATCCGTCGTATTCTTTAGTTCATGCAATTATACAGACAAATCATCGACTAACAGCGTTCGTTATTCGGTTAAATATTTCCGGATATGAAAATTAATCAAATATGAGAAAGCGAGTAACATGTTTGTCTTTTACGTTTTCTGAAACTAATTTTGTTGTTGTAAGAAGTGATTGATTATTGTTTTATTATTATTTTTCGATTATTGACAATTTAAACTTTTATGTATCTATTTTCTTTTTTTATTATATACAGTATCTAGCCATCAAACTACGACCACTTACAATTTGAAGTATTTTTCAAGCAAAGTTAATAATTTCTGTTTCTTTCCATTGCTTTCATTGCAGCTCATATACATGGTGACCCATTTGAAGTGATACACGAAATTATATTCTAAACTATTCGTTAATATAAAAAAATGTTTCAATACAAATTTACCTTATTTCAAGGAGAATATCTCATGATGGTCGCAAAACTTATCTAAATGGACGTGCTTTAGAAATTTCAAAGTGATCTTTGTTTTCTTAAGCGAAACCATACGTCTTTTTATACACCATTCGATGCACTTTTTAATTCTCCACAAAAAGCTACTATGGTATTTGGGTCGAAAAACAATTAGTTTAGAAGATACTTTAACTTTAACGTTGTAAAACTTATCGTATAAAGGACAAAACAGGACAAGGAAAGACAACGCAGTACTTTCATATGAGAAATTTTACAACATTTAAAGTTAAATCATTTCTCAACCCAAGTACCTTAATACTTTTCTGTATAGAATGTACACAATTAAAAAGTGCACACAATTAGTGTTGCGTGCGAAACGCTCAACTTGAATAGCAGGAACTATCCTGACGAGGATATACAATGGCTGTCTGGTCATAAGTGCAGCATCACGAATCACACTAAGATAAGTTCCTTTATTAACAATTCTTGACATTCTATTAACACTCCGGACACAATAATCATCGCGACAGGTGGTAGAGCTATAGTACAATAGTCAAAATTTGGAGGCGATGGAGCGATAAAATCATTAGCGATTGACAAAGGCGATAAGCGTGTGTTCCTCGTTCGACATCTTGCGAGAGGAGAAGAAAAAGAAAAGAGAGAAGAACAAAAGAAGATCGTCAGAAGGCTCCTCTAACAATCACAATGATCAACAGCGGCTATGTCGCGACATTCGCTCAGCGCCGTAACTAGTCGCTACGCAACCGCGACTACGATCCACGCTATTCGAGCACGACAAGTTGGATTTTGGTTCGACTTCTTAACAAATAATATATAAAAATATATATAGTTCCATTTAAAAAACCAAAGGACACTTTGAAATTTCGAAGGCACGTTCACCTAAGTAAGATTTATGATTATCACAAGATTATCACAAGATTCTATCTATCATCTTATCTATCATTTTATCAGAACAACAGTACAACAAGTTAAAGTACCAAAGTTGCGTTATTTGATATTATTTATTTCTATTTCGACGAAAATTGGAAATTAGATGATAGAATATTTTGCTTATCGAATTTCAGATATTAAATGCACATCAAAGAATTGTCGTTCTAGGTATTACGATAGTTCAATTGAATTTTATCAAATTTATTCATTTTATCATTACTGATACAGTTATGTCACACGCAACCACGTGCAATCTTAACGTATTTGAAATTTTCACTTCCTTAATATTATGATAATTAATCTAATTATCTTACTTAAAGATTATTTTACTATTTTATCTGGAAAAATCCATATCAAAATTAAATCAAATATAAGTATTATAAAAAAGTAAACAAGGAAAAATTATGATATAAAAATTACTCTTGCTTCTATGACGTTCTGATAATTTTCATTTATTGCGGACTCTGACATAAAAGTCAACTCAAATTTTTTCTTCAAATCTTTACCTTAAATCATATACCTAAGATGGAATTTGAATCGTTCGTAAATACATTTGAATTACAAAATTATACCTATAGCCTTGAATATGGTATCCAAATACCATTCATTCGAATTTCAAAACAGTAAAGTATCTGTCTCACGATATTTAACCTTTTCGCATCTATGGGCGAGATATGTATCTCACAGCGCGATATCGTTTATGCAATGCTTTGGACGCTATATCTCGCTTCTGTTTTTATTATGAGACGAGATATCTTTTTCAAAGACTCTGGTACAAAATTAATTTCCCGAACGTCTCAACAGCAAAAGAGTTAACAATATAGGATATAATAAGTTAAGTTAAGTTAAGCATACAAGATAGTTAATAATATAGAAATGTAAAAGTTATACTTCTGTTCTACTTTTCTTCTAAATACATATATATATGAAGTAACATTCAGTACCAAATGTGAAGAAGTAAATATACGAAATATTTCGTCCAAAATGTTATGCGTGTTATATCTTATCAGCAGATACCTACTACTTTTTTAAGATAATGAATAACGCTAGTAATAATAACATAAATAACGCAAGAAATATTATATACGTCTGACTTATAAGTATCTCACTAATTAATTTTATTCTAATTTGGAGGGCTGTACTTCAAAATAACTGCATGGTTAATAAGAATGGAGCAATAGCCCTTTGTACATACTGGGAATTTTTTACCAAACTGAAGAATTTAGTTCCATTTATTAACAAACTGCGAATTTTTATGTATATATGGGAAATTTATATATGTTAGGATGTGCGTAATACGTAAAAATATATCCAGTATTCAAAATATAGTACTCGGTATAATATTTGATAGGTGAAACAAGTTTCTGTTTAAATTCCATTTCTGTAATCACATTCATAAAACTTTAAATTTGCATAAATATCCGCACTCTACCTACTACATTTTAAAATCAACAGGGCATATTATCCAGTAATAGCTTGCCCATAGATGTAAAGAGTTTAATTAAGCAGTGCGGCCCGAAAGAGACTCGAGTAAGCCGTTCGAGATAGTGCTATAAATTTCGCATGTGAAATACAATTGCTAATATTTATTTATAATTAAAAGTTTAAAGTATGTATTTCTTAGATCTAATACCAAAAATGCGGAAAACCTCGAACATAAAGTAATAATTATTTTCATTCTGAATTCTTTGTTATTTTATTACACTGTTAAAGAGTTAACAATGAAGATTCTAATTCCCGAAGCAACTTATGCCCACAACTAACCTAATTTTCTAATTTACTTATTTTCGCGGTTAAAAAGCAACAACTCTTATCATTTACTGTCTATTTTGAATATGTATATATGTATCGCGTACAGACAAATTTGAGAAGCAGACTAATCAGTTTGGAAACAATCGCAGTAATAATTAGTCTCTGAGTAGAAAACACACTTATTAACGAATCGTTCCGTCTACGTGCAGTTGCGCAGGAATCTGGCGAGAGAGCGACGACGACGGCGACAACATCGCGCAAGACGGCGTCGTTAAGGGGACAAGAGGAAGTGTCGCTTAGGTGGCTACCAAGCCAATGTAATTATTTCAAGGCCACTGAATACGCGATCGAGCAAACCCCTCGCATCGGATCATACTGCTCCAGTGATCTTGAGGCGTCACTAATCTCCGATCCTTTCTAGGAAGACACATAGAACCGCCTCGTACGCGTTCCCCGTCGATAATCGTTCATGCAAGCACTGGTAGCGACAAGGGTGCGCATCGTCGAGAGGCAGAGTAATACCGATTTGCCTGGGGAGAGAGTAGCAGAGACACGAGACGAGGCAACAGAATGCGATTCGCGTCGGAATGAGGAAGTGCGCTTTCACGCACCGGTTTCGAGGAATTAACCACCCGAAGATCGCCTGGTCGCGTGATCGTCGCGATCGATTGATAAGCTCGCCTAACGGATCACCCGCACCGACAAGCTATCGATAAGGACAGAAGAGATAAATTTCTTTAGCTGCCTGAGCTTCCTGTTCGCTCTACTCGCTCTCTTTTACGTTTCGCTGCACCTGATACGACGTGATAAAGATCGGACGAAAATTACGCTACGCTACGGTTGGTCTTGAGCGTTTTAACCCTCTATAATACTGTTATATTTCTTTCTAATTTTATTCTCTTTGCAGATCGTTGTATGCAGCCAAAATAACTATTTAACACTTTCTCATGAGGATCACTCAAGCATATTTATATGCTTGTTTATATATATATCAGTGCTTTATATAAAATCTTGAAAACAACAAATATATTTTTCTTTCCATATACGTACACCTCCGTCCATAAGTATTACATAAGATTGTTTATAGAAAATGAGATAAATCTAAGAAAATATTACGGATTTATTAAAATCTTTATGATTATTAAATCATTTGAAACCGTGGGCTATAAGGAATCTATGTATGTATATGTATATTCTACGTTATAATAGGGATCTCATAAATAATTAAAATATTTTTTGACTATATTTTTTTCATGAACTCTGTTCCACTTAATTTTGTCGTTTGTATTATCAGATATTTCGTTGAATTTGTTGTTCTTCGGTCCTATTTATTTTATAAATGTTTCCATGAAACACACCCAAATTTTTGCAAACTTCACTAAATTTCTTACCTACAGAATTTATTTAAAAACCTCCCAAAATATAAGCTTTATGTTTCAACATATATTTAATTACTAATTAACTACTATTAATATATATTTAATAATATTATTTAATTTACTATTCTTCTGGAATTCTTGCAAATGATTTTCCTTAATTTTTATTGTGTATCGTAGAGAATTGTCTTGTATGAGCACATCACTTCAATCGATTTATCGTTCCTTTACTAAACTACTAATTTACTAATCTAAGTCAATTATCATGTTTTGTATAAAATTAGAAGATATCCTAATATTTATGAACGCGAATGTACCTGTTATTTTAACAGATTACTTCGCCATTAACGATTTGATTTTGTTAACGTACAAATATATGTATGAATCACACTTTCTTCCTGTTTTTCAATTTTGATTATTATAAATAAGGGTTTGAAATATGCATAAAATACTAATTGAAATTGTAAGATTAAAGAATACTAATTTTTTAAGTGCTTTACTATGTTATCGAAACAAAAATATATATTATCAAATACTGCAATTTTCGTGAAATATAATAATGAAATGTTATTACATTAATTGTGATTGTATGAAGAATATGAATATTTTAAAGAATCTTAACTATTATTTTTAACGATTATTGTAATATATAACTTCGCTAAATCGTCGAGCACAGTATCAACTTCTAAAATACGTTAAATACGTCTACGTGTAGTTACAAATTACAAACCCTAGTATGCTTGGTTGAATTTCCGCGAGACAGTAATTAAAGGGCAAAATTTCTATCTCGCTGTCTTGCTAAGAGATAATTACACGACTGACCTATTTTTCAGTCGTCATCGTTTAATGTTTCGATATAGCGTTTCTTTCGATTATCAAGATAATTTATTCTCCGTAACCTTTTACTCATATAATAATTTCAGGAAATTAAAGAATAGCTTTAATAATATCTTTATACAATCTATACATATATGTATATCATGCTTTTAATTTATTATTGTACTAGAATTATCAGAGACATATCTTACCTTTAAGATTAATATTTTATTTTGAACACGTATAATAGAATTTTTGTTAGGAGAAATTGTTTTTATGAAATTATGTATGCGTAAGTAGGGAAATTACATAATGGAACTTTCCAATTACATAAAATTTTATGCAATAATAATTTAATATAGCAAATGAAAATATTTTAGTGAACTATTCCAAAATTAGTAATGAAGAGAGAGATATTTTCGTCTTGCATTGTAGACGTACAATGGAGGAGCTTTTTGAAAAAGAGCGTATGGATCTATAATAAATATTTATATAGGTCCCGAGTGCATTTGCTAGTTAAATAGTTGGATTATTATGAAGTTTCCATGTCTCTTGCAAATACAATTACTACTTTTTCAAAGCCATTATAATTATCGAATCAAATATATCTAATATTAAAAAATTGGAATTAAAACTTATTATAAACAATTTATTCAATTCGCTATTTTATCTTGTGGATTCCGTTTACAGAAGACTGCTCAATTGTATATTTTCCATAAATAATATTCCGGTATTCAATATATGTAATACTAGTTAAAAATAATAATTAAAATTGTGTACTATTTCCTCACTTCTAGATATTTTAATATCAATCCTATCTCTTTCGTAATAAACACAACTATATATACCTATTTTGAGATAGATAAACTGAAATGAAACGCCACATTTAACATTGTAAATTGCAACAGGAAAATGCTACGTCAAACACTAAGATATATTTGCATCAACTCATAGACGTAAACTATTATACAACCTGTAAAAAGATTCGATCGAACGAGTTACATTTTCAAAAAAAAAGAAAGGAAAACGAAAGGAGAAAGAGCGAAAAACGGAAAAATGTCGGAGGACATAAAAACGCTCCCGCCGGTGAAACAGTAAATCCATCTGTAACCATCGAGACCGAACTACGGGTAGGATCATCCATTAACCTTTGTTGCTACGACCCGTCAAAGTCCTCGAACGTGAGATTTTACACAGGGATGACTGTTCCGGGGACCATTTTAGCGGCCCGGTCGAGTGAGGAATGGCAAGATACGGTTCCCGTCATTGATGCGTGCCAATCACGGAAACCGGCTGCAGCACGGTCGTCAGCGGTGAAATTACGACGTCGAAAAAAAATACGCATGTATACATACGCACATACACAATACACGCGTACAGAAGGGGGAGGACGGGGATGGAAACTGTCAGGGGTTACCACCGCGACAGTCGCATCAAACAAATGACCCTCCTCAATTTGGCACATTCAGTGTATAGCTTGTTGCATTTCCATTCATTCCGCGATACCTCATCACAACATCAGGTTATATACTCCTTTTCTTTTATTCTCTATCCCTACTCTCTTAGACGATTCTCTTACTTTTACTGATATTGTTTCTTTTCACTTGCTTTGTTGTATAATCCAAGTTTTCTTTTCTTATATTATTTCTTCATGTTCTCTTTCTCATTTTTTTTCCTTCTAACTGCGTTTGAATCCTATAGCTATGTAAATACATATGTACATATACAGGGTGGTTGGTAACTGGTGGTACAAGCGGAAAGGGGGTGATTCTACGTGAAAAAAGAAGTCGAAAATATAGAATAAAAATTTTTCGTTTGAGACTTTGTTGTCGACAAAATCGACTTTGAATTTTCGCTCGGTACGCGTGCGGTACGTTACAACGGATCTCACTGCAGATCGTTGTCTCGATGGAAAAAGTAAAAAAAAAAACATTAAAAAAAAATTGTTATTCTATATTTTCGACTTCTTTTTTCGCGTAGAATCATGCCCTTTCCGCTTGTACCACCAGTTACCAACCACCCTGTATATGTAGGAATGTTATATTATTAGCTTGTAGGTAACAGTATGATTAATACAATATCGTTTGCACTCACACGTAATCGAATATAAAACCCCGTTTCTCGTATCCGTTACTCACTACTTCTACGACACAACGACACAACGATCTTCACACGACAATGATAAATTCAGCTCTGACTCTCTCAGCTCTCGTTACAATGTTTTCCATGCTCACTTTTTTCCAAACATACCTTGGTAACGCTTACAACACTGTTTGACAACGTCAACATATCTTGACAACGCTAATAAACAAATACCCCTCACGCCACGTCCTTCCCTGATGTCACACTACCCTACATATATATATATATTTAGTAATTTATACTATTAGTAAATGGGCAAATTACAGGTTATAGAATAGTGATTTCTTTTTTTTATCTTATCATTTTTCATTCAAATTCGCTTTATTACTAAAACTTTATGTGTTTTATAAAATTATTTTTTAATACTGGTAACTTGTAATCAGTTGATTTATAAAATTTTTACTAGTAATATTAGTTTACTTGTGTAAGATGATCCAGATCTCAATTACTTTTCCTTTCCTTTCTTTCTTTTTCTGTTACCCAGACGAAGATCACAAGGAAAAATACTCCGTTATGTTTCCTTTAAGTATAATTAAATAATTACATAATAAGAATTATGTTTTACAAAAGAGCAATTTTAGGATTCAATATATTGTTAATCAGTCACATATTACTAAACTTATCTTTTAGTTTGATTTTTAGATTAAATATCTAAAGTAGTAAAGTAAAGATTAAGTATCTATTTCTGTCACTCCTCTAAACTCAATAGTTTAAGACTGTTGATTATTGTAATATTAGATATGATTTAGATTTTGACACTTATTATTGAATTTTAGAAGTCTTATGTTTTTGAACTTAAAAAGTTGTTCCATTTTCTTACATATGCATATTAAAATTCTTTTTATTTTAATTTAATTTAATTTAAGCAATAAATGGTATCAAAATCAGGAAGTTAATATTTTCATGATTTCCTTCTTTATTTCTCTTACCAATTTTTATATTCTTCACCTCTTTTTCTATATCCAAGGTATACATATACTACTAAAATCCATCTTTCTCTGCACCATTAATTATTTTTCTCGCCTGTGACCTTCTCACTACATCTTCCACTATATTCCATTTTATCTTTTTATTTTTTTCAAACACTCACTTTATCCTTCTATCTCGTAATTTTTCTGATTTCTAACTCCCATGCACACACGAGCACATACAAATGCAATAATATTCTCATTCTTTAACCACCTACACATTTATTCGCAAGGTTTACGCTCACGCGGGTATTCGTCACGTTGATTATGCGCACACACGCGACACGGAACATGCTTTTCATCCGTTTTCCACAAACCCCCGGTGGACTCGTTACTAACCTATGTACGAGAACGCTTTTCCCACTTATTACGTCTGTCCGCTCATTTATGCTCATTGTACGTACAAACGCACAGGGGACACGCATTTCACCCCACGTATTCTACCACATCGTTTGTTTATATCTTTCATTCACGACACACGAGGAAACATTTACTCTCCGCGGTTCGCCTGTATCGCGTACAAGCGTGCCAATATTATCTCTTCCTTTCTCTGACGTTTTATTTGTCGGCGAATTTATTATTTACATGTTCGTATGAATATTCATATTCGTTCGTTTTATTCTTCCGTTCATATTTATTTACGTCGCATCAGTTGTATTTACACGATTATTAATGACGATTGCTATAGAGAAAAGTGATCCATGAAATATTTACAATGTGTCAAAGAATCTTTTAAAGATTATAATATTCGTGACGATTTATTGTAGCTTAAATTACCTATAATTTTACAGAATTCTTTATTCTCGAATTTTTTCTTTAATCTGCATCAAATGTATTATGTACGTCTTTATAAATGACGTCTTTTTCTAAAATTATCCTCTAAAATAACACATAAAACTTATTAAGAAACATTGAAATTATTAAATATTTACTTATCATATATACTTTTATGTTAGTTATAGTATACTTTTATTTACTATTTATTGTTATGAATGCTCTAAACAGTTTATTATTTAATAAATTAGGTATACGCATTTGATTTTCGCTATAAAACAAATGTCTCTACAGGGTGACCCATAGGTCACTTTCCCATTTAGAAATTTCATAATTTTTTTTCTATTATATATTTAAAAATTTTGTTTTCAAATTGTTAAAATTTGCTCTTTGGAAATTTATAATGAATAAATTCACAACGGAGCAACGAGTAATAATAATTGAATAATTGAATCGCTTAATTTCACGAGCTTCCAATTTCAACTGGTCTTCCTGGTCTACGATTGATTTTTTGCTGTGGAGATATTTGAAGGATCAAATGTATATTAATAAGCTCCGAACAATACAACGGATAAAGAACAATATCGAGGAAGAAATTGAAGCTTTGAAGCTGGAAATATTAACAGTTGTGATGTATAACGTAGTGGAAAGAGCTTACGCTTGTGAAGCGGAAAACGAGGGTCACTCATGCGGCATTATTGTCCGTTTCTGAATTAAAAAAATTTCCATTTCATGTATTTTATAGTAAAAAATATTATTAACAAATATTATTATTATTAAAAAAGTTATACAAAGTTAAACGGGAAAGTGATCTGTGGGCCACCCTGTATATAGGTACATATACTTTTATTGAATATCTACCTTAAGCTGAATCTTTTAAATTATCATTATTTCATTATTTTAACATACAATACGAATCATATATTTATAATGATTCTTTTTATTACTGCTATAAAATGAATCTCTATTACACTAAGTAATGTTTAGTACTAAATAGATATTGTGATAAGTTATCGCTAGATGTAGAATGATATGAATGATTGTTTAATGATTATATATGTATCTCAAGATATTCTACATCTATTACCTAAGAGTTAATTTTATATTTTACAGCTATTACAAAATATAGCAGGAATCATTGTAGTCGTTCGACAAACTCGTTTGAAAATGTAACAGACTTACAATGTTTTAATCAAATTAGTGATAAATCGAACGTACATTAGCAGAAGTATCAACATTGTTTCAATTTTGAAAAATTTTGAATTTGCCATTTTTATTACTTCTACGATATGACATGGCATATACATAACGTATACTATACATTCATTCACATTTTATTATTAATACCTACATACAGCACTAAATACCATCAAATCATGAATATTTTTGACGCAAAACTTATTAAGAAAAGATTTAAATTATTTGTAGCTGCGTAAATACCATAATCTAATAAATAAAAAACATGCAAGAAGGGAAATAAATAAAATAAAGTGCACTTTATCACCTTTGAATTTACATATATTATTTTACTTAAACAATATACATACCACCTTAACTTGTTCGATTATAAGTAACCACATTCCATTTCCTAAATCCTTTGTTGTTATTTCTATACTGAGAGGTAGGATCACAATAATTGTTATTTTATTGAATGGATAAATCTATCACACCGTTCTGAGCTGAAAAAAAACCTTTATTGTACGCGCTTACAAAAACTAAGGATAAAAAGCAAAAAGGCATCTTAAGCCTATCGATTAAATCTATCGATTGTAACTAGGATTATCCTCTAGTTACTATTTCGTATAACTAACGCATCTGCATATGGGTAGCGAGCACGAACTCACGTTGTCATTTTCAACATCCTTCAATATATTATCATGTAACAACGCATATGGATATATGTATATTGTTTAATATAGCTGACACATAATGAGAATGCAGTACCAGCATAAATGAATAGATGTAATATCTATTCATTTTTTATTTTACTATATTTTACTATATTTGTTTTACTATATTTGACTATTTTTATTTTACTATATTTGCATGTTGTAGTGTGTAATGTTTCAGCGTTATTCGTAGAAATTACTTTCCTTTATATTTTGGGTAGATATTATTATGTTAAAAAGCTTTAGAAATTATACCATACGCATAAATAACAAGCTCTAATCAGTTTCTCATATTTTCTATAACTAATTTGTGTCTTCATATATTCCATATGCATATGTATATCATAATAATTTAGCAACAAGTTTCTGTTGGCGAATAAAAGAAAGTAAAAAATAAAAAAAATAAATAAATAAATGCAAAAAGAACGATATAATCCCTAAAATTATTCTTTTAACACGTAAATCGTAGATTCCAAAATGTGTTTTTTAAAAGTTAACCCATCATGAAAAGATACATAACATAATTCGAACACGTCTCCAAACTACATCTCAAATTATACGAAGGTGATATTTTCTGTATGCTACCGAAATGTGTACTTTCCAGTATTACACCATGATTATATATTGCTAGTCCGCAGGAGCAACAGGAACATCCGGCCGCGACAAGGCTTTGTGTGTTGGCGTTCACGGGAATTGAGAGAGTGGAATGTATGTAGGTACAGGCTCGCGCATCGAAAACACCGAGGTGAAGTGAGCTGCTCGTCGACACCGGCGGTATATACACTTATTTAACGCGTAAACACTCAGGGGGGTTGCCAGAGGAGCAACAAGTGCCCACCGGTGTACCCAGCAGCTCTCGGTTTGCACCACACGGATACAGTCCCGTCCCACACTCACACCTGACCGTCAAGATGAACGTGCGTTGATACTTTATATGGGTCCGAGGTCCCTCAATAGAATAGGGGAAAGAAGACGGATCGGAAAAGTAGTTAGAATAATAAGAAATTTTCGGATTCGAAGATAATAGAGGTAATCGAGGATAAGTATAGACGAGATAATGATAATTACTATTGTAATAGCAGAAGTTATTTTATATGAAATATAATAGCTCACGAAGATATTGGAACACTTGTAGAAATCTTTTATGAATACATCATTTATGTTATACGAAATATTTTAAAATTTTATTAACACTACTATAAGACACGACTATCATTATTATATTAATAAAGTTTAATACAAATTCGAAAAAAATATATGGAAATTACAAGATATTTAGTATAAGTATATATTGTGTAACTAGGGGTAAAAAAAGACTTAAACATTCAATTATCCATTATATTAGTAAACATCGATAATTAATAAGAGCATATTTTCCATACTTGTTTATATGTTTAAGATGGTTATTTATACTGCATACTACGCTTTTACTAAATATATGTATGTGTTTGTAGTGTATATATTATATATCTTATCTTCTATATATTTTTTCAGACTGATTTGAAAATTTATCATTATAACCATGATACTTGTCTCATTACAGTTTTAACGAAATTTGAAAATGTTTTTGTATAACATATGCTATATACGGAAATTTTCTACTTTTCGAAATTAAGATCTTGGATGTGCCGAACGTAGAAAAAGACAACGCAAATTAAAGAGCATGAAGGATTGAAAATCGAAGCGTTTGGCAAACATTAAAGCTATAAATTGAAACCTCTAACTAAAAGATCAAAATTTTTTATTTTTGATTTATAATCAGTGAAATCTTTCCGACGTGTTTGTTACATTGTTCTGATTAAAATAAGACCACAGACGATATAATTTGAAGAATATTTGTTTACTTAATAAATGATAATTAAATAAGTGATAATAAATATCAATAAGTAAATATAATCCAAAGTATTTCGTGGTTGGTTTCATTTTAATCAAAAAGATCTTACAAATACGTTAGTAAAGGTTTAATTTAAAACAAGGTCAAAAATAAAAAAGTTTCACTTTTGTATCAGTACCTACATAATCGCCTCAACGATGCGTCGTCCCCGCTGATTTGACGGAACCCTCCCCGCACTTCTTTTTTTGGCAATTATCGGATGTTTTTTATAAATAAAAGTTGGAAAATGCTTGAAAAAATTTTGAACAAACTAGATTTTTTATAGTATGACATTTTTTCTAAATTAAGTATGATCGTTTTACTTAATTTTCATTTATGGAAATGATATTTTATAAACAAAAGTGCGATATATAAATGACATCGGATATAGTGAAATAGAAGAATAGAAATTTACAGAAGTAGGTGATGCTGCAATAAGTTAAAAATATCTTATTACGTAATATAGTGACTTTATTTATTTGATAGATGAATTTATCTACAATGATTGAAACAGGAAACTATGCTATTTCTTAATGCAGTATTGTAGTACAACTACAAATCTAAATTTGTACAACTACTCAAATTCTGAGTGACAACTCACAACTAACAATTCACAACAACTCGACAACTAACAACTCGCAACTCTCTCGCAATTCAATTGCCTTTCTCCGCCAAAACTCTTTATCACAGTTTTCGTACTCCCACCACACGTACGTGTTCCGCAGCCGTCCATGACCAATGATGGTCACGTACGCCTTTTCCAAGTAACTATTTTTCTGAAGGTCCGCGGACATACTAATGGGCCAGATGGCCCATTGGAATTTCCCGACCCCCCTGGTCTGTCAGCACTTCCACTTTTTATCTGCACTGTATTTCATCGGGTTTTTCTTAATCTTCCCATGATATTGCAGTAATAGAAGCGACAATTTTTAACAATCCTGTAAATTTAATGAAATTGTATGGTTTCGAAAAAGAATATATTTTCATGTCTTTTATTAAAGTAAATTTACAATAATTTTGAAACTCGATCAGAATAATCAAAAGCAGCAGTACTAAACTGAAATCTTTTGGAATAACTTATTAAAAAGCATAATTATATACTATTAAACATAAATATCTATTAAGGAAAGATCTATCATGTATTTATACCGATGATCTTATTAAAAATGTATTATTTCCAATTATTATTAATTTTTCCGAGAATATATTTTATTACAATAACGTCGGGTTTCATTATCAACTTTGAAATTCACGAAAAATTAATTTTTTATTTTTATTATTCTGCGAGAAAGGGAAACAAATTCCGCAAAAAAAGATCAATAATTCCAACAAAAGATAATGGTACGTATCATCCAGTTTCGTGACAGGTGGTTCGGTATATAAATCTAACAACAAGGTACCGTCCGTTACTAATTATACACAATTAAACTAATCTTGTCTTAGCCTTTTCCTCTATTCGTTTTCTCAGTATACGGGAGGTGGAGCGCAAAAACGCGTCGCGCAAGCTTGCGTGCTGTTAAACGCGGATCGCTGTTCAGAGCAGAGATGCCGTTAAATGCAGTTGAATCGCCATGAAAGGATTCTCTTCCTGGTCTTGGCAAAAAGCCGCGTTTTAAGGCTGCTAACCGGACAAGTGGACACGCAAGGACCGACTATACACTGGACCATGCCAGCAGAGTACTTTTGCGGAGCAGAGATACGAGATTCTAGTGGACAGAAGACGATTCAGAACTTCCCTTTCTACGGCGTTTATACGGAAAGAAAGCATCCACCACAGTTTGGAACTTGTGATACATATGAACTTGCATTCTATTCTGCACGGGTAATTCTTCTGATATCATCGTTGCTTTTTTATTATGCTTTCATCTTGTTGACAAATAGCAAGAAACTGTTGCAGCGGAAATTGATTAAGAAAATTTATGGAGGATTTGGAGATAAAATTTATGTTAGTAGTTTTGGAGAAATATCAGATAAAGATGTTGCTGTCATTTATACTTATGATTTGATATAATTGGATATAATTCGATTTTGGATATAACATTATAAAGTACTTAATTATATTTTACTACTAAGAAAAGTTTCTTTTTATAAACAATTATGAATAAAAATATTTTAGTTTCCATACACATTACACAAGTTATTAGCAAATATAAATCAATAATTGTTTCTATTACTTTTCAGGCTTTATCCAATAGAGTGGTGCAAGAAATTTTTGTTTTCTCAATTTCTCAATTTCTTAATATTAAATTAAAACGAGTTGTTACTGAAGGAATAATAAGTTTGATCAAACAGCTAATTTTTATCAAGTCACAGTATTATAATTTTGCCGTGGATTCAGCTACTATCGTGTATCTAAATATTAAAATATTCATTAAAACGTTCTTAAATCTGCATATTTTCGAAGATCACTCAGGCTCGATAATTTTAATTCTAGAGAGAAAAATTTGAGAATTGATTTAGTATAAAGAAACTTGAAGTTTAATTACTTCTAGAATACATTGTTGAACTTATGCTCGAATAAAATGAATAATGTAGCGTTTCTAACAATTAATATTAAATTTTATTGCATATTTGGTGAAGCTGCAAGAAGGCTATTTAATATAAATCTTTGTCAAATAATAAAATGCTAAATTCGGTCAAGTAATACTTCTAATTGGACATTAAGTAATATAATTAACGAGAAACATCCAAAAATTTACGATAAAAAAATTTATTTTCATCTTTTAAGAAAACGATCTTAGATTGAAAAATATCGAAACTCTGCTGGAACATACTGTTTCATTATATTTGCATGATTCGACGAATATTTACTTTGTACAAAATACTTTCAGCCGAATACAACCAAGTTTACCTATGAGTACTAATTTATGTATATATTAGATGGTAGACTAATGCATAGCAAGAATGTACCGGACATTTTACAAAATTATGAAATTTGTTAAACTTACCAATAAACAATATAAAGCAATAATTGTCTTAACATATATTAATTACGAATTTGTCGAAAATTTCTACAAACTTTCTAAATAATGCAATATTTCATGGAAGTATTTCATTCTGTTGAGCTGACTGTTGAAATGAGTCTGATATTTGTGACTCTTGTAAAGAGTTTGTCTTCTAATTTTTTTTTTATTAGGTTTACTTAGGATGCACGATGATTAGATAGTATCAAAAACGTTAATTTCCAATTAACGGCAATCTAAGTGCTGCGAACTCCTTTCTACGTACTCTTAGAGCTTCCTTTACTGATAAGGGAATATATGTTAACTGCTCCAAAGCAAGAATCAAAAGAGTTATGGAACTTTCTAATATGATCTATTTAAAACATGGATCGTAGAACTCTTTTTAGAAAACTGCTCACATCATAAGTTCCGATGAGAACAGATAAAGAAAAGTTCTTGAAAATAAAATTTTTGTTTTGAAAAGAACTCGTAAAATGTAAAAATAAACATTTTTCTACAACTGAAATAAATATTTCACTCATCAATATTAAAAGAATTCTCAATTATTGTAACAAATAATGAATACTATTCAATGAATAGTACTACTACGATATTAAATAATTATTATAGTTAAATTGATATTATGAATATGTTATTTATTTGCAATATTTACATAGATATTTCACAGTCCAAAGCTTGTTTGTTTCTCTTTGAAATAAACTGCTGGGATGATGAGGATGTTACTGAATACATATGTGATATTTATATATTGTATATATTATCTATATATTGTATTATGAAATTGCCATGTATTTCAATTTATTTAAATTATAAAAAGATGATATCCAGGTATTATTCTTGACGTTCTCTTTTCTGTTCAATAGTTCTTATGAAAAATTATTTATGTTACTATTCTCATGTTTTTTATTCAAGAAACATACGAATAGTATGATATTATATCCTTAAGTGAAAGTAGTACTTAATAATTTGATACTTCTATTTATCTTATGGTACCTTTCTTAATACATGAATTCTAATATAACTTGTCTCCATGGAACTTTTATTACACAGATTGTGAAATATCTGTTTCACGAGAACACTTTTCAAAGAAGTTCTTAAGGATAACATTTCTTTCCATAAAAATCGTACAGAAACAGATATTTTCTTAAACGAAACATAAGTTCGAACAGAATTAAAAAAAAATGAAAGATAATTGTTTAATTCTATTCCCGTTCTAAAGAGTGGCAAGTACCGTTACAAATCGGTTTCAAACTACATTTTGGAAATACGAAGTTTATAATACTCCAATATGTTTATTTCGGTTTTTATAATACTCGTACATATTTACGCATTCCATATTTGAGAGATGAATTTAAAAGGTAAAAATGCATTCAATGTATATAAAATGCAAAAATATACAAAATATCCAAAGTATAGTATTTGTTATAATATTACTTGGGCGAAACAAATCTCTATTTGCGTTTCATTTCCTCAGATGTTTTTATAAAATTTGCATAAACATCTGAAATTCACTAATGGCAGTCGTCTCTAACATTTTACAATCTGCATAATCATATTATAAGCCTTGCCAACTTTAAATAGAGAGTTTACGTGTTACTTTATGTGTTTCGAAACGGAACAGTACCAATAATTAGATGAACGCAGCGCGAACGCCTTTTAATAGATAGTAGAAGGGACAAGAGATTTATCATTCATATAATCCAAAGAATCGATTTCTAAACGGACATCGTTTAAATATTTACGGAGACTTAAAGTTCCGCTCAACTGTTTCTTTTGATAAGAGTGAAACTTTCGGAATATTTACGATTACGGCAATTTCGTACTTATGTAAAAGCTGTTTGAGTTATCGCGTTTCCATTAAAAACTGAAATTGCGAAGCCTGGCCGGTCGTTCTAAAAGCGGTACAGTTTCTTTTTATTCCCGAAGCTAAGAACTGGAATGAAATTCGTTTGAACGAAGTTTAAATTACCCCTTTAGTCCATCCGATCCTCGACCGCGGCAGTCCTACCTTCACACTAATTGACTTAATTTCTGCACTGATTACGAAGGTTATTTGCAGCTGCTTTAAACGTTGTAGAATTGGATCTGTATCTTTTCGAACGATTCATCCGCGGCCCCATGAAATACCAAATATCTTTGATAGAATTACTTTCATGCCGATACCAGTTTCTCGTCGTTCGTTGCCTTCTATTTTAAAAGGTATTAATGCGAATTAATTCTGTCAGAGGCAAGATTGCAGTTTTATTCGCAACTCCATGGCCAGATAAATGAATCTATATTAGAATGTAGTTCTGAATCTTTTCTTCAAAATTGTATTAATTGTATTTTGAAACAACCAAAAACATCTTACAATATAATTGGTGAAACGAAGGATAATGGAAGAATAAATTTTGCATTGATTAGATAGTCGATTGACAAATATGGTTGTCTGATGCGCACTTTAATTAAACCTTAAGTAATTTTGACGTTTTAGTCCATGTCTCTGTTTCGCTATAATTTACATTTAATATCATATTTTATTAAGATGTTTATGGGCATTGACTTGCTAAAATGTAATTTAATTATAAGATTACAGATAGGTAGATTCTAAACGATTTTATAAAAACTGTAGTACAGATTATTATAATACAATTTTTTTTATTTTTTTAAGAATTTATTTTTAAAAGTTAATATTCGAGATGAGCAAGAAATAAATGCCCAAACTTTGATACCGTATTCCATTGTTCCTAATGCTAGAAAAAGATCATATATACATAGATCCAAAAACTCTTCCTCCTCGATATAGAGACACACTTTGTTTACATCGAAACTTTGCTAGAATAGCTGTCAGGTGTGCAATTTCAAACACTGTCATCATTTCTTCTGCTAGAAGTAAATATGTTAGAGCAAGATATGTTAACATTGAAGGCAGCGTGTTTCATAGTATATCAGTATGTATCTGAACGTTTCGTAGTGAAAACAGTGCTATCAGAATGATATATCCTAATTTCGAGTAAGCAGATATTCACTTTACGTATGGGCGAGCTAATCGGAATGCCAGAAAAGCTCAAAATCTTAGAAAATCTAGACATTCCTTACTTATTCCAATTAACCGAGGACGAGACAAACGTGTTCGAACAACTGAAGTTGAAAATCAGGTACTTGGACGCGTCGAAAAAATCCAAAACTAAGCACAAGACAGATAACATTGGATATGCAAAACGTTTCTCGTGAAAATATACGACAAATTTTATGAGAAAATCTGTTGGATCCGCGTAATATGCAGCAAGTATAAGAATTTCTGCCACTGGAGTATCAATCACGAATAATCTTTCGTCAATGCTACGTGTAATAGTACATTAGTTTAGGATATTTCGAAATATTTGTATATAGTCTTCATGGATGAGGCAAAATTTATGCAAGGCGCTATTGTCAATTTTCATAACAAACATCTATGGATGAATAAAAATCCACGTATCATTCATCAATCTAGAGAGCAATAAGTAAAGTATGGGCTGATTATTGAAGACTTCTTTATTGCAGCACCTTTTCTTTTGTTTATATTTAATGGTAGAAATTACACACAATTTCTGTAAAATGATTTTTCTACGGTATTAGATGACACACTGTGTGCAATACGCAGTCAAATGTGTTTTATACAGAACGGAGCTTTGGAGTTTTATTTGTGGTGACTTCTTAAAAGTTAAAAGTGTTTATGATCATAACTCTATCGATAGTCTGGAAATACTCAAAAACGGGATTATTGCTGTATGTGAAGAAATTCGGAATACATCAGAAATTTTTGAACATTTTCGACAACCTTCGAAACTTCGATGCGGAATATGCATTGTTGTAGAAGGAAATCATTTTCAGCAATTAAATAAGTTCTAAACATTTCTACAAATACTCCATTACAATCGAAGCGTCTATATCGCAGAAAAAAGAATTTCTCGGACCTCTGTTTATATGATCCTTTTTCATCGTTAGGTAGATACCAAAGTTTGGCCACCTATTTTATTGTCACCTTGTGAATACAAGATGAACAACATAACTTGATCACTTGAATACTTCAATTGTTTTTGATGATAGGAAAAAATATCGGAGGAAAAAATGTTTGGTCGGAATGTTATGATATTCGATATTACGAAGAATAAAAGATTTTTCTCAAGATTATCGATGTTTTTTTAAAGTGGAAGTACATGTAATTGTTGTACCATTATGTTTGATGAAAATTAAGAGTATTTTCATTCTTTCTTACTGTAGTGGTTCATGATTACAAGTGCGTTCTTGAAATCTCGTAATAATATTGAATTATGTCTTTTACAACTATAATACTATGTAATAGCGGATATGAAACGTTTCAATGTTCATAAACAATATGCAAAAGATTATACCACTTTAATCATAAAGTAACGTCGTGTTTATGTGCGAGTATTTTAGTACATGTGTTTCGCTCTTATTCCCTAAAAAATCTCTAAATTTTTTGTACTCAAGCTCACATGAAGATCATGGTACATATTATAAATCATTGGTTTGGTCTTGACGTTAGCTATCCCGCCATGATGATAAAATTACGCACTCTCATTTAAAAAAAAACATTTCCCGTTATTTGGTGAAGTTAGTAAAGTATTTTATACGATTTCTATTCACTTATCAATATCTATGTTAATAGATATAATTTATCGACATGATAATCGCTTATAAATATCGCTATGTTAATCGATGATGTTTATCTGTCTAAGTGTTTAGAAGAATCTTCTTTATCTGCTTTCTAATTTAGGAACTAATAAATTTAGGGATTAAAAGATTCTCAAACAATAGGCATTTTTATAAAGTTTAATAATGGTAAACATTAATTTTACATATCTGTATATTAGCGTTTAAAAATCAATTTTACCAGCTGATAACATTCTATTTTAAAAATCATAAACAATGATCATTGTAGATCCTTTTATTCGTAACTCTATAATTAAACTACATTGATTCTTCATATGAAAGAAAGCTAACAAACATCCCAGACAAAATAGTCTTCTACAATATCTCCAACATTTTATCTACCCGTCAATTAATCATTGATTCATTAATGGTCAACATATTTTCAATCAGTTTACATAATTAATAAATTGTGTTTTTTAATAGTATGATTATTCAAATAGAAATAGAAAGAAATTCCGTTTATTTGTCACTATTTCTTTCAGTTTAAAGAATTTGAGATATTTATAACACTGTGATAAATTATTTTCGTTTTAAATCGTGGACGACCTTTTTATCTTCTAATGTCTGTAATTTATATAACTTCTATAAAGTCTATAGTATTTTAATACATTTTCTAGATCTTAATAAAATAATATACCTACATATTACTTTATTTACATCGTTCAATAACGCTGTATTTACGCAACATTCATCTAATTTCTATTGCTCGATCCTTAATGGGTTAAACGGCGTTACTAGTGAATCTTTCGTTGAACGGGGGGAACAAATCGGTGGCAAGAGGCAACGAATCATTTTAATCTCTGACGATAGAATCTCTCGTGAGGAAGTTTAAATTACGTTCGAAGGAGAGCAGCGTGCAGCTCGTCATTCAACCCCCGCGGCCATCATTGCCTTCTTTAACTTTCACAGAAAGGAAGACTTGGTCTGGGCTGGTAGAACCGGCAGTCAGCCGAGTATCTCTGGAACTTAACTTTCTTCCTGATTGACGTTCGGTTATTGTCGCATTTGCATAACTCACCCCAGCGTCGCGGGTCAGGTTCCTTTCGCGTCTTCTCTTCTGTCGCCGCGTCTCGAGGATGCTAACCAAGAGACAAGGACGTGAGCGCAAGACGGCAGGCTGAGCCAGACGAAGTCAGTAGAAAAGGTCGAGGGAACAAGCAACCGGTGAAGAGAGGAGGGAAAAGGGAAAGACGTCGTCGAAAGAACGGGAGAAGAATGCGGGAACGGCCGCGTGTCAAATCGAATTTGCCTCATTTGCCCTGAGCGGCGACTCTGCCGGCACGAGAATCTATTAGAATAATTTTTATGAATCTAATTTTAAATTCCAGCGAACGAAGTTACTTTACTGTCACGCTGTCAGCGGCTCTTTATTAAGTGGTCCTTCTTGCACAGCCGGTCCACGCAGCCGGAACTCGCAACCCATCGGAAACGAATAATTTAAATAATTTCTCCCATCTAATTTCCCACCGCGTGGTCAATGCCGCGCGGGGAAACGAGATTTCGCCGATTACTACTCGGATACGCTCGATTGTATTATTCAAAATACTAGCGATCCGCGCGAACTCGGCCACGCGCAACTGAATCACGCCGCATCGGTTAACTAACTCCCCTCGACCAGTTGTATTCGATTAAAGACCACCGACAATTATCATCTGCTTTTCGCTTGTCACCAAGATGTCCTAACGATTTGACTTACGTTTCGCGTTTTCGTCATAATGTAAAGGAATGTATTTTGAAATTGTTTTGCAACCAAGTTTGATGCTATCGATGATCTTTGCTTTAACCTTCTGTAATGGAACGTTACTAGAAAGTTCGTATACATATATAATACATATATAATATACATATGTAATATGTAATATATATTATTATATGTATGCCATATGCAGGATGCCTCGGTACAGGTAGTACATACAACTGGGAATGAGTTCCTGATGAAAAATAAAGTAAAGTGGTAAAGTGTGGCAAGTGTAGTCGTGCACGGAGAATGTTCAAACTTAATTTACTCGGAAACGAAGCCGCAAATAAGAAGTTGCTATTCTATATTTCCGATTTATTTTTTCATAAAGAATCCACCAATGCCCGGTTGTACTACCTATACCGACACACTTTATACTATATAGTTCTATTGGGTTGTTCTATTACCACCTAATGACAAAATCCGCAATCACTTAGTTGCTAACCCAATATATAGTACGTATACTATATAGTACTCATGTATCTATATTTTTTAATTCTCCTTTTATCTATTCATCACTGCATTTATAGCGTATATTATACTATTATATTGATACTTAACAATCTATTTATAATAATTATTACTTCATAATAGACTACGGATATTTATACAAATTCATAATGTATATATAATATATATAATTTTATGATATATATATATATATATATAGAGTAAGTTCTAGATCGTGATTTTGTTCATCTATTAAATATTATAAATAATATTATACTTTGAAAGTTTCATATATATTTCCGTATGAATTTTTGTACTTCCATATTGATGCATAAAAACTCGCAGTCTACTTATATGCAAATGAAACTCTATATATTTATGTTTCAATGTTTATAAGGTAAATAGATGAAGTCTTATCTGTATTCCACACACATTTCTGTATAGTACAGAAACTATGCCTGGCTTAATGTTGCAACATCATGCGTCGTATTGCGCAAAATTATTAATCCCTTGCTGTTCATCACATCCTTCGTACTCCATTCCTTCAAGAAGGTATTCATAATGTACCTATACTTTTACATTTTCTAATTAAATTCTGATATAACTGGATTAAATATCTTCAAGTAGTAATATTTTTAAAAAACCGTATGTTTTGTCCATTAAGTGTGAAAGAAATGTGAAATGAAATACAGTCTCGTTCCTACATGAGGTATAACAACAAAGAGTTTGGTGTATAATAAGGCATGGTTTACAATGATCAAATTTTTTCCTGAATTATGATAACAACTGTATTAGTAACTTTAATTTGCTATATATAACTTGCTATGTGCTTTCATTTTCCATTTATTTGCAAACATTAATGTAGGTGTATAACTTCAGTTAATAAATCTTCAATGTATTTTTAATACAAGAATATTATTTATTTTTAAATTATATTCTATTAAATAAGAACTTATCGATTTAAAATAAATAACAATGATACTGAATCAATTATTTGCATTAAATATCTCTAACATATATACATACACTCTTGTGCTTCAAAACATTAGTTTATTCTTAATTGAACACTTTCGTTATACCTCACGATTTCATTCAAATTTTTTATTCCATCGTTACTTAGAAAGTTAAGAATTTTTAAATGATTTCAAATAGTATCAGTACAATATAATATTGTAATTGTATAATATCATAAGATATTTATTTGTAATTTAAACAATATTAGGATTAATTCCTTGTATTAACATATTTAATACTAATCATGTAAAAATTATATGTTATAATAGTATAATTATATGGTTTAGTAGTATTATGTGTATAGTATACATAGTCTCACACTTTACTGTTTATGTAAAGTTAAGTCGTTTTTATATAAAATTTTTGTATATCAGTGCAAAATTACATTTAAATTAATTGCTTTAATTAAAACAGTGCACAGTATCAGTACAACAGAAAGCAACTTTACGTAATCGACATTAGAGTGAAAAAGACGTATTTTTATGCGATCGGTATGAAATCAATTTCGATCAATCGAAAAACGAACTCCTACTGTTCTTACAAAGAAAACTAGAAAGCGAACTTTAGTAGGACACTATCACAATTCCCAAAATTTCGTTCTATCGCTTTTTCTATCTGCACATTATGAGTATCTATACGTTATTAACTCTTTGACAATACAACGTAAGAGAAATTCAAGTAAGCTGTCAAATATAGTATTATAAATTTCATACGTGAAATGTCATTATAGCGTAATTTACTGCCTATAAAAAGTCGAAACTGCACATTTTTTGCATCTGATACCAGAAATGCAAAAAATTTTAAGGATAAATAAATAATTATTTTCTAAATTCATCTTGTTTTTTCTTATTTTATTACATTGTTAGAGGATTAATTTGATCACTAAATTTTTCAAAAATAAAAAGATAAAGAATGCCAGAAAGAGAATACCAAATATCTCGAGTCGTAGTCGAGTTTTACAACAATCACCAAGAAGCACCTGTGACAAGTGTAGAAACCCATCCAGAGACCCCATTTTCCTCATTCCGCAAGATTTTCGACGATTCTCGAGGAGCAACGGGCCGTGACGTCGAAGGCTCCGCTCCTCGGAGCACCAATTACGATTACCGAACGACCGTCACTTGCCATTATCGGATAGTTAACCCGGTAAATGGGGGAAAGAATGCTCCTCCTCGAGATGATGATGGCGATGATTTGATTCGCTAGCCTCGAGGAAGCAAGAAAAAATCGCGATAAGGCGCGGGCAGCCAGCGAAGCATGGAATTCCACCAGGCAGATGGAGTATCTCGACGCGGCCTATATTCGTGGTTTATTTTAGAACCACACTGAGTCAATCTCGGCTATGCACGCGCAAGCGTCCATCCGATACACCGAGGAACGCGTACACCGATTACAATTCGCTGGACATCATAGGTGCACGCGCCGTAAGCGATCCGCGAACTATCACGTACAACTTTCTCGTCCGTACTGATACCGAGCGAAAAATCAAAAGGGCCATTAGCATGTTATAGTACATCTTGTAACCATATTACAGGCATTTATGCATTTATAAGATATTTAAAGGGTCGACAATGTGTATGATGCACATACAGTATGTCATATAATAGGTGGTATAATCGAGTAGGAGTTGATTCCACATGAAAAAATAAAACGAAAATATAGAATAAAACTTTTTCATATATGTTTCTTTCCGAAAAGATATGTTCAAACCTAGTTTTTTTGAAAATGAAGCTCTAAGCAGAAAAATTTTATTTTACACTTTTTACTTATTTTCGCACGTAGAATGACTTCCTGCTGATTTAGTATTTTAGACAAGTTTAAGTATTCGTGACAAATTTTCAAATTGGGTTTTCTCGGGAACGAAGTGTCATGTGAACAAATTTATTGCATATTTCCGATTTATTTTTTCACACAGGATTACCCTCTGCTGGCTTTTACTACCACTCACATGACACCCAATAATACGTAAAAATATTGTATATAAAATATTTAGTAGGTGAAACGAATCTCCGTTCAGATTCGATTTTTTTAATTGTGCTCATATAAATACGAATGTATGCAAATTGTTCGACAGTTTGCGGTAGATCGCGCCAATGAGAGTCGTAAATTCTTGTTACGATTAGATCATCGATGTTACGAATTGGTCGATCCCTTACTTCGATTAGGATAATAGAGGTAGTTGACTGATTGTAACACTGAAGTAACAGGTTGTAATATATACTTTATTTCAACAGCTTTGTAGATATAAATAGTTACGCGTGCGTGTAGGTGCGTGTAGACGTATTCGCAGAGACGTGTGAATAGTAAGTTAAAACTGATGACTGATCAATGAACGAAAAACCAGTCAAGACATTAACTGGTCAACGGATGAAAAACCAGTAAGAGACTTTTTTGACTGATCTAAGGATGATGAACCAGTGAAGTTCAACGACGACGCTGTCGCAGAGGAAAATTATTGGGGGGGGGGGGCACTACCGGTCGCTAACCGGTGGAAATGACTGTTAAACATGGGAAAAACTTGACCTTCCTATTTTTTACCTGATTGAACAATAACCATAAGGAACGTCTCGATTTGAAAATCTTTTATAACAATTAAGGGGCTTGAGAGTAAAATAAAAATCCTTAGTTTTATGACAGTTCCTTAGGATTATTGCGGTCTGCAATTAAAACTGAATTATATACAACTGATTTATTTAAAAATGAATATTCAAATGAAAAAAGTCGTCTCGTATTTTATTTGTATGTAATTGAAACAAAAATAAATTTGCACAAATTTTCTCTATTACCTATTTTTTAATATAAATTTTCTATTACCCATTTTCCAAATAATATTTTTAATAGTTAGAATGCTTAGACAGTTTAAAAATTTGCTGTGAGAATGACTAAATATTTGTCGCTATCA
Organism: Bombus huntii; assembly: GCF_024542735.1. Classification (NCBI taxonomy): domain Eukaryota; kingdom Metazoa; phylum Arthropoda; class Insecta; order Hymenoptera; family Apidae; genus Bombus; species Bombus huntii. The sequence goes on from NC_066238.1 coordinate 26,217,743, forward strand.
ATGTCATCGTGGTTGTAACATTAATACATTAAACGCGAGAAACAAATTATCTTGTCATGTTAGCATGTCCTCAACAGGTCCGTAACTAATTAATTTACTACATGAATTTGGCAACTGTAATTACATCTGAAAATATCAAAACTTACTTATTTTCATTAAATTCATAACAAGTTGTATAAATTAATGAGACATTACTATAACGCTATTAATACACGTTACGTGATCAATGTCATATTGTTAATCGAAAATTGCAGCCGATAGTTGGATTTGATTCTTGTAACACAAATATATTCATTATTATCTGTTTCAATTTCATCTACGACAAGTTTTGTTACAAGTTAATAATATATTTTATTGTAAAAAATGTTGTATATAAACCGTATATGATTTTGAAAAAATATAGAATTCTAATTAATTGTTCAGCATTTATTCATACACAAATTAGACAATATAATAGATATACGATTTACAATGTATATCAAGGAAAACAGATTACTCGATAAATTAGTATAATATCGATAGTCTTATTTCGCACATAATACATGCTCTCGCGCGACATTAAATACTGGCTAAACAAAAATTGTAAGAAAATGTACATGAAACATAATTTTATATCAGTAGAGTATAAAATATATCTATAATTTAAAAAGTTGAGAGAAAGATGCATAGTGTATAATGTAATATAACCAGAGAATTACTTATCCAAACGACTTTAGTATTTTGATAAATGATGAATGCTTAAATGATAAACATTTTATTCTGAATATTGGAAAAAATATGCTCGCTGTATAACCATGACTACAACCACGACCAAATCGGCAGCTTTGCCGGTCCGCTTCGCGATGAGGCTGTAGGGCAACTGGAAAATAAAAGATAATCTAGACCTAATCCAATACTCCCGACCCAAATTCAGCCAAAGTAAGCCATACAGTTTAAGAGTAGTAAATTTTAGAAAAGGTGTCGTCAAAATCCACGAGAACGTTGCACATCAACAGGTTGATCGAAATTTTTTAGGGTTTATTTTCGTCAAAAACGACCCTAATTTTCGGTTTCAGTGATTTTAAAAATCTTTAGAAAGTGTCATTGTAGTCGAATATTTTGCGGCACAGATAATATAGTAGAGTCAAATTTCTATTGTTAATTTTGACACGTAAAATAAACTTTATATAAATTCTGCCATAATTTCTAAAATCCAAACTATACATTTATTTAGTGTGTCCTCCAAGCACATACAGTTTTTCAGTTTTACGAGTAAGAGGAAAATTGAAATATCATGTAAATCTATGCATATTCTATTAAAATTAGCCCTCATATAACTAATAATACTGTACGCCCTAAAATAACTTTTAGGAAAATTGCTATTGTTATAAATTATCTCCCATAAAGATTTATTGGTTAATAGAATTCTATCGTAAGTGGAATTATATACCAATTTAGAAATTATGATTAGCCTACATTTTTCCAAACTTAAATATATCTAAGAATGTAGTGTAGTATCGTGGACGGATTGCCTGGAAGATATCGGGTGTGTGTTGTCAACGTTGTCATGGAGTGTTGTTAGCGTATTTTAAAAAGAACTGTTGTAACGAAGTTAGTTAGTGACGAATAGTGATTGCGTAAACACAGATTAACGGGGCATCAAACGATATTGTAACAATTATACCGTTAACAAACCTACTAACACTATACGATTTTCCTACATATATTATAATCTCAACTATAATATTATTTCGTTCATGGTTTAATCAAATCCGTTTTGAAAAAATTAATATATTTACTATTATAATACAATGATAATAGTACAGTTATAAAACTGTATTTATAATAGATAATTACAGTCAAATGATATATTGTAATATCGGGGGAAAACCCTGAGTAATTAAGAAGGTCTGTTTGACCATGGGACATACGCGTGCCGGGTATATAGTATAATATCGAGAAAAACCCTGTGTAAGCAAGAGGGTCTACTTGACCATGGGACATGTGCGAGCCAGGTATATCGGATACAGGGATATAGGGTATAAAAGGTAGCCGTTAGTGAGTTGATGGGTTCTTTAGTGTTGCCGGCATTGTGGAGCTATTTAGTGTTGCCAGCGTGGCCGGGGAGTGTTGCCGGCGTTGTCGGGCGCTTTAGTGCTGTCAGCGTTGTCGAAGAGTGTCGTCAGCATTGTCAAGGAGTGTCGTCAGCGTTGTGAAGGAGTGTGGTCGGCGTGAAAGAGAGCTGTTATGACGAGAGGAGTTAGTGACGAATGATGACTGCGTGCATATAGGCTGACGAAGCATCATACTTGATTTTGTGTTGTGAATGATATTGAAATAAATCATACCGTTGCTAAAACTACTGGCACACTATATCTTATTTTCCTATAATATTATATAATATAATAATAAATATATCATAATAATTATAGTAATATTTATTACAATTATAATAAAAATATAAAATGTAAAAATCTTCTCTAGTAACGTATTTATTTTCATTTTGAAGTAGTTTCTCACCTCGGTTAACATAAACCACAGATCTACATACTATTGAATTTATTACACAAGGGAAATATTTACTTAATACGTATATTTTGCATTAAAATTATTTATCATTTTTGTTTTGTACTACCTTAATATAGGATTAAAGTTTTATAATTTTTTGCTTATACTTATGACAATTTTACACTATTTTTACCCATACATCATAGGGTTAAGTTTATATGGAACAAAGTTTACATGGAAACTGGAGGAACATTCCACATCCATTTGAAAATTAAAGTTGACTGCAATGTAAGAATTTAACAATATAATTAAAAGAAAGAGATTCTTAATCGCGGATTTTAATAATATGAAAACATATAAGATTTTCGTTTGTAAGCAATATAGTTTTCTGATTGGAGCTGAACGTTACTTTGTACCTATGTTTAACGAAATTGCGAAACATATAAAAATTTAATTGAATTGCTCAGTATGAGCCTCTGAAAGACTCGTTTTACAATTTAGTTAAACGATTTAGTTTAGTTTAGTTTATCATTCAATATCATTTAAATTGCTTACGACTATACCAATTTACGTCTTCGTTATATCATTATACCGCTTATTATACAACCCAATCTATTTATAACAATGATTACTTCCTATTTCAACTATCAAACGGGGAGCTATAACTATCAGTCAAAAATTTTAAACATTTTCATTATGGAAGAAAATTTGAATTTAAGTCAACAGAACAGTTTCTCCAAGAATCCTGTACGCGTTATATTATTTAGAGTTTAGAAAGTGTCATTGGCGATATGCGCGCTAATCGCGGCTCACAAACAGATATGTATCACGCGCAGACCGCTGTATGATTTATCCTAACATGTACATTATAGTGCGTATATTGCGTTCAATAAAGACATTGGCTTTTAATTAGCTATTATTTCTGTTATTATTCGAGCATATTTTGCTATTCTTCTTATATAGTGTATAGTGGCTCAGATATTAAAAATTAAATATTATTATTAATCTCTTAGGTACGATACGTCACTATAGTGACTTTCGCGGATGTCATCTTATATTACGACGCACCACTATAGTGGCTTTCGCGGATGTCATCTTATATTACGATTCGCCACTGTAATGGCTTTCGCGGATGCCATCTTATATTACGACTCGCCACTATAGTGGCTCACTCTACTGACTCATTCGCTCACGGTTTGAGCTAAATCATCTTCATCATTCATTTTTATTCTTCATTCATTTGTCTTGCTTCACGCTTTTTTGCCCTCACAACGTTTTATAACAGTGTTAATAATATACAGAGAGAATATATAGTCTTTATTTTTGGTACGCCATTGTCAGGTATCAATTGTTGCTTTTCGTTTAAATAAATATACCATTATTAGATGCTCTTTTTAATATGCCAATCCGTATCCTTATAATTTTTTAGAACCTTCGACCTCAAAATGTCGCTTCAAAATAGAAAACGAGGAACAATTTGAAAACACTATTGCGCTATGAGTGTGAAAATTGTGATCTGGGTCTATGTGTCGTACTATGCTTTAAAATATGCCACACTCAATTGTGTTATTAATTATTAAAGTTAAAGTATATGCATCATATCTTTAAGAAAAATTATAATTTAATTATCAAAAACTTTATTCCAATGTGCTTGCATAGAGAACATTATTGCAGTGCTGTATCGTTTATACATAAGTCGCGTCAAACTCTGCCGTACAGAGAAATAGTCCCGCACAAAATTCAACCGTACCTAATGAAATCCAAGAACTCTTAGATACTCTAGAAAAAAATATATTTATCTACGTTCAAGATTAGCTACGTTTCTGCGCATACTTTACGCTGAGATTAGAAATTCTAATCATGCTATTGGCAAATTTAGTAAATGCGTGGCTTAGATTTTAGTCCTCAGATGGTAGGATGGCAAACTACTGAAAGTAGGTTCTTCGATCTTTTTGTTCATTTATTCAAATCAGCTGATTTATTTAATTACTAATACTCAGTAGCTTTTAAATAAGCTATTTTAAGATTTTTTAAACTGAGGAAGTGTTCTTTCAGAGCTATTCTATACAACAGTCCTTTCTGTTGTTGAGAGGCTTAAACAGCTGTTAATGTATTTACTAAGTTCTATATTAATCGAAGAGCTTGGAAGATTGAGTAATGCAATCGCTGTGTTCTAAATAACTTTTTTAAAATTGTACTAAATGACTTGAATTTTTTAAAGAAGTTAGACGAATTAGTTTACTGGATGACATGTAAAAAATTGTTTGAGGAGTTTGGAACTAGTCGGAATCGTAAAGAAAATAGTTAAAATCTTTTTACAACTCTTTAATCATAATCGATTAATCCTCTAATGAAAATTTAAATAGTACGTTTTATAAATTTATGTCAGTTATATTCACGCCGAAGATTTCAACAAAATCAGTTAACATTTACTATGAGCTACAAACGGTTAAAAGTTTTCCGCGATATTTGGCCTATAACTGTAATAAATCTACGGTTTTTCGATAGCTGTCGCTTGTTTCTATATCAACTAATTTCAACAGAATTTTCAGCGCGTCATAAATCTTCAAAATGTGTTATTTAAATTTTCATTACAAGCCCAGATAAAAAGTTGTAAAAAATGGCCTTTACTTTTCTCTTTGCGACTCCGATTAGTTGCAAGTTTTTCAAAAAATGTTTACGTGTCATTTAGTAAACCAATTCTCCTAATTTCTCAAAAATTCTCAAATGGTTTGGTCCAGCTTTAACCCTTTCGCTTCGGCAGTCCAGTCCGCCGAAGTACTGTCACTGAAATACGCACAGTGAGCGCGATTGCTGTATATACGTTTTCCTAAGTCTTAAATAACAATAATTCTTGTAAAAACCGTATATGAAATACCGTTTCACTGTCAATGGATTTAATAGATTTTTTAGCATGAAACAGTATACGACCGTTTGGATGTTTTAAATACACTGCGTGAAACGTTTGATGTTGTTTCAACAATGAGTAACTTGAAGAAGTGATTAATCCAATATGTCAAAATCAACAGAAAATGTTCTGCCAATAACGAAAAGCTATATTATTGACTACAGCTATATTATTGACAAGCACTTGTATATGCATCATTTGGATGCCGGATATGTGGGGTGCCGTATTCAGGAGTCGTCGCGTGGTCGCCGCCTATATGCGGCGCTCGGAGCGAAAGGGTTAAAGAAGTTATTCTGTTTTAGAAGGTGCCTGAATATATATTAATACCTGCTACTATATCTTACTTTTATTTTTTCTAAGAGAAAATTCCATTGCATAAATTTTTATAACTGCTTAAATGATTACATGACTCTTATTATACTGATTAATTTAAAAGCATTAAAATTTGAAACAAATTTAAAAACACTGGTTTTTTACGTTTCCATTTAAAGATTGGTAATTATATGGATACTCGATCTACTCTCAGCAGTTTAATTTTTTGCCACTAGTTGGTGTATCGAAATTCTCGATTTCCCAATACAACGCTCGTGCACATATCTAACAAATACGAATTCACTATCAACTAATTATAAGTCACTTGCGATAAACGAATTTTCCATCGCGTGATCGTAATTGCATCGACGATCTAAGTATAAACTGTACGCTAAACGTGATTTTTCCTTTTGTTCATGATCTGTGAAAATTTCTAGAATGTCGATTCATTTTGAATAATGGAAACGTCCTTTGGATGAATATGTAAGGTTGCGACAAAATTTCTGCAAAACCATGCGTTAAAAATTTTTAGATCATACTTAGATACACATTATTGTTCTTAGTTTTATGTATTTTCTATAACTTCATAGCTCTAACTCCTAAACATTTGAAGTACATTAAAATTAAATGCTTGTTTCTTGCTTTATAGCGTTTCTAATTTTGTAGTCTGTTCGAGGTTCCGACATGCCGGATCGATGAGTTTTATCTTTTACGTTTTATCTTATGAAACATAATCACGGTCATGATGTAGCAGAAGCAAAAGGAAGAAAAACGCCTCGAAAACTCCTGTAATTCGTTTTTCTGTACCTTCCGTGTTAAATAGACCGTGGTAGTTCAGCGTCGCGCACCACGGACGACCACTACTTTTTCACGTTACCTTACAGATTTTATTTCAGAAGTTTCCCTCCGTCGTGTCGCGACGTTAATTTACCCAACAACGCGAAAACGATACTCAGCTGTTCACCCCTTTAACTGCCACAACCAAGCTTTCAAAACTAATTCTGCGTGCGTTGTTACAATATACATAATACACTGTAAAAGTAATTTCTCATGTTCCCCCTTATTCTTTATTCTTTTTATCAATTAAATAAATAATATTGTTAATTTTATATAATATGATGTATGCATTGCTTTTATTTATTGTTTTATTTTTTATCAATTGAGCTATATTACATTATTATTTTTTAGAATAATTACAAACTTTGGAATGTATAACGTATATTATAATTTTAGAACATATTTAATACCCTAATTGCCATTTAATAATTTTTTAAAACTTCATTTATTACTTGTACTTATTTATAAATAGATGTATTTGCTAGTGTTATTAGGAAATGATTTTCAATAATTCTTTAAACCGAATCATAGATCTGTTACGTTATTTGAACTTATGATTTATTCAGAAAAATGAGAAGTGATAGATTGAGAATACTAAGTGATCTGTCTGTTAACTGAAATTACACTGGAATTTAAAATTAATCTGCTGTAAAAATTAACGAAGTCCAGAAATAATAAATAAGCAAAGAAGTGAGATCTAAAAATACATATTTACAAATAATTCATTCGGTTTCGGTGGATGCGGTGAAATGTATACATAATTAATCAACATTCTCGAAGATTCGATGATCGTTTTCGCAATTTCGATACTTTAAGTTATTTGTAGCGTAAATTGACTTTCTTACAACTTCTTTGAAATTTCCATAATACGTTATTTAGCATATTACCTATAAATGATTTAATTTTCAGAGTTTAGCCTTACCGAAATGGAAATATTCATCTTCAAACTTGAGTGTTGTAACACGTAATCTCTCTATAGTAAGCCACTGTAAAAATGACTTTTTATTAAATATAGAAAAGCCGTTCTAACAAAGTTGTTAAAAAATAATATGTTATATAAAATGGCTAGAAGAATCCTTTTTTAAAGAAAGATATAGTCCTCGCATCACCGCTTTCGAATAAAAATAGTGTGACATAAATAATACCAGTAATTCCGCTGTTCTCACCATTTTTGAATTGTTTGTTAGTATGCGCGCGTATATTGTACAGATAGCCAAGAAATATCTTCCTAGAAGAAGAATCTCAGACATAGAGATGAAGAACATGACTTTCGAGTCCTAGTCTGTTTTACTTTTGAGGGATATTGTCGCGCTACAAAATCACACAATAAATTAGATAAAACTGGGCAGATTATTAGATAAGCAGTATCGATAAAATTCGTATCCTTCGATAAAGCAATAAGACAAAAATCTGATCTCGCGGTACACATCTTCTCCCGATTGGCTGATCACGGGAGGACATTGAGTAGATATCGTGCACAGTGACCTGGTCTACGCACTTTGATTATGTAACACGACCACTCTATCATCTTCGTCAGTCAAGGCGAACTTCGCAGATGCGTAAGTCAATTTTCATACGTATTAAAGCGAGTACAAACTATTTGACTAGAGATGATAGATTGATCGTTAACACGTTTTTCACATACGTCTTGGGGTCAAGTCGCATTTACTCTTAAGATATGTGACACGTAAAAAATAGAACTCGTGAAGTTTTAAACAGAGATTTTCCAATAATTCATGGTTAAATTTAAATTATGTGATTAAACTTTCGAGGCTTAGATATCATAATAATGAAATTTTAAATAATATAGTATATGTAATAAATAATATAGATATTATATATTGTATATATAATATATATAAATAACATAATAAATATATAATTTTAACTAACGTGGTTGGAATAATAATTAAACTTCGTTTTTCTTTTACAGCATATAAAATGTTTGATTGATTCCTGTATGAAATAAACATATTGTACAAGTTGATAGGAAACCTTATGCAAAAGTACATCAGAATTATAGAAAAGACTTAAAATAGAAAAATTTTTGAGGGAGTCAATTTAAGTTTGAGTTATACTGACTTGAATATGCATGTATTTATATATTATATAATTCATTTAGAAAAGACAAAATATGATTCTTTACATAAACTAGTAGTGTAAGAAGAGAAAATGAAATTTGTTTACTTAAAGCATAGTTTTAGGCAAGATCGATTTCGATTACTCGCTGCGTACATAATTAATTTACGTACGTAGCTATTATAAAATATACAGGTTGTCAAGTAACACTATGATAATTATTGTTTTTATATACATTTTTCGATTATTGCAATGTACGTGATCAGGTTCACAAAAATACAAGCAAGCAAGTCTTATCTTATGTAGTGAACGTTCAAAGTCAATCTTCTTAGAAATGAACCTTGAATGAAAAAATATTATTGCATATTTTTTACTTATTTTTGTACGATATGTTTGATTGTATTCTGTACTGATAATACTCCGAAATTACTTATTTAACTTACTTACTTATGTTATCTTACTTATTTATGTTTATGGCTCAGTTTTTTATACTTACTTAAATTGAAAATCACGAAATTTGGAAAAAGTTTTTGTAATAATAGATAAACAAAGTATATGTATAAATGCACATAATATGGAAATAGATTTTTGATGAAAATGAGTTGTTAACAGGTATCATAAATAATGGAAATTTGATAAACAGTGGAAGTGTTAAACGTGCTTTGTGCATACATGAGTTTCAGCAGTGCTTGAAAACACGTTATAAGTAATAGTGAGACGTATTCGAAACGTTCGAAAATAGTACGAGAGAGATGTATTAATGTTGATTTCAAGCTATATTGTTATCTCAGGATTAGTATTTTGATGTTTTGTAACGAAATAGTTTGTATAAGTGCTATTCAAACTCTGTTATTTGGAATTTATTGAGATCTCATTTTAAATTTAGCAAACCCTTTTTGGATAGAATTCTCATACGATATTCGTGCAACTGTTTTAAAAACTGATATTAATTACTTTTTCTGTTATTTCACTTTTTATGTACATATATGCAAATAATATAAATTACTCTGTACAAAACGGTATTTGTAAAATGATTAGAATACATGATAGAGTTACTAATATTAAATAATTCAATATTTCTTGAACAAACGAATGGAGCATGAAAATTATTATGTTCCAAGATACATACGATGGAGAACAGGGTTTTTATTACCTTCTGTACAAAGTCCACTCAAGAAATGGAACAGGTATTACGATGTAATTTATATTTCGACATACGAAACGAATCTTCTCGACCATTATTATCTCATATACCATATATATCTCCTATTGCTATCTGGAATCATTTCTAAAGCCTTTTTATAATAGTAAGACTTGACTGACGCTAAAGTTATGCTCATATGTATAATTAGATTTGAAAAGACTTACGAACATTTATGTAAATAAATACTTATATGTAATATTTAGTATTTATAATATTAGTATGAGAGAATTCCGGTGCATTATTAATATTAAATTTAGAACATTAATGTTAATAGCAATTAATATCATGATAAGTATTGGTAAATAGTCAACTAAAACCTGAATATAAATAATACCTTCTGTATCATAGAAAAAGAATATTTTTTACTTTTCTATTTTTATTTTTCAGTTTTGTGTTCGTTACTATGGTTAATATGGCTGTTAAATTTTGAAAAAATATTTCTTTTAAACAAAAACGCTGTAGGAGAAAGATTTTTGACGTCCCACAAAGACATTTCTTTAATATCATTTTGTTTTTCTTATACATATCGACGTGATGATATTTTTTCTGATGTATGTCACGGCACATGATGTTTACATTACGTGTTGTTTACATTGCTCGTGGTTACTTTTAGTTCGTAATTTAGAGTTAGTTGGCCGATAACGAGTACTGAGTACAAACGTGTATTTCGCAACTTGTATTTCTAAAATGTTGGATCATATATATTTATTATCTCTTTCCAGAATATTGAGAGATCACAGAACATTTCAGAATTATTGTGGAATGGAATACAAGAGAATGCAGAAAAATGCAATTAATTCCAAATGAAAAATGGTGAGTAAAATATAAGAAAAAGATGATTTATGTCGATACAAGAATAAGATTGGGTTAAATTTAGGAAAAAGGAATAAGTATCTTAACTCCTGAATCGACAAAAATCCTTCTTTTAAACCTTCATTTATCTACAAAGATTCTACGTTCAGCATTTCAGCCGAATCAGAGCACGGACGATTACGGAAGTTTCGCCGTTAATATGTACAAAAATAATCTTACTCTATATTGCAATAGATAATATAAAAAATTTAATATTAAAAATCAATTTAAAAGAACTTGAAATGCGTATGTTCAAATTATTTATAATCTAGTTAACTTATATATTTTGTCAATATAGTTATGAGATTCGAAGATATCTTGCAACCTGATTTGGAATATTATATTCCATCAATACTTGTAATCTAGTGTACACAGAGCTTTTAAGGCTTTGATCATACAGACAGCGACGAACGGCAAGAGCGGGCAAACAAGTGACGACACAGCGGCAGAAAATAAATAAAACTCATGGAATTACATGAAATAAGCCATACAGCAATTGAGCAGCAACGCAGTGATGCGGTGACAGCTCTGCCGCTCGCAGCTCTCTGTATGATCAAGGTCTGAGGCATAAGTATAAAATATTGTTATGAGACATGATCATTTTATGAGTATGTACTTTTAGTGAAGTCGATCACTATTACTACTAAATGACAAAATCATTCGGAAATAAGTTCAATGATAAACGATTCGATCATTTAATCAAAAATCAAAATCTTTTTATTGCTTGTTTCTCTGTTAGAAGTGGTACACGTAGATAACGTTGATGTATTTTTCACGTAATTCTCAATTTCCAGAATGAGTTGAAGAATGATTTGTTATTTGCACAGCATCTTTTTTCTATTTTATAATGATTATGCTATTACTTATAATATCTCTATACAGTATATGATATCGATATAAAGGTTTTAGAAGTATGCGCCCGAAAATTAAAAATATTGTAATTACCGAAGATTAATAATAATTATATCGAAAATTAATACCGAAAATTAAAAATAAATTTTACCTAGATTTTTGATATTAAAGCATTAACAGAATTTCTTTTCACGAGTACCCACAATTTTGAGAACTTAATTTAATATAAGTGAAATCTGATTTCATAAGCTACTATTTTTTTCGAAACTTAATTTAATTATTTACCGATTCAAAACTTTGTTTATTTTTATGAATTTTATTATTCTCTCTGCGTATCAAATGTACGAGTGCGTTTATATCTTATAACTGGATTCTATGGAATTCTCCGAAAGCAATGTTCATGTAGAAATAAAACAACCTCGAACATTTCCACCTAAATATACCACATAGCTATATCTATACTCAATCGTAGTGAAGTAATTGTAGATTGAAAAGGTTAGTATTTTTACAAGGAAAATATTAACTAGATTCATTTGCAGTAAATGCTTGAATCATCTGTAGATGTATATTTCTTTAATAGAACCACATTTCTGACCTTTTATACCTATACGTTGAACTACACAAGATTTGAAAAATTAACACATCAGGTATTATTCTTGAACGTATTTCCATACAAGAATATATAAGATCTGCCTGGAAATATTTCTTTTAATTATCTTTCCTTATCTTCAATAATAAATGAAATAGAATTTAAATGTTCAATTTAAGTGGGACGCCCTACGTGTGTAGATAGCTTCGTATTTTTAGTAGTAGTTCTTATAATGAATTATTTAAAAGATATTCAAAAGGTTATTTAAAAAATTTGCAATGTAACTTTTTAAATATAAAATTTAAATAATTCCCTGCATTATTTATTACTTATCGATATACACATTTATACATATATTTATATGTATAATATAATATTTGTACATTAAAATATATATAGGTTTCAAGGTATGGTATGTTAGTCAATATTGCGATTTGCAATTGTGAAAATATTGAAGCGAATGGGATGCCATTGTACATATGTGTCGAATTAAAGTTTCACATTTAGAGGGTCAAATTTAAAAGTACAACTGTTTCGTATTTCCTCTTTTTAATTATACAGTGTTGTAGCTTCGCTCAGTGTAGCATTAAATTCGAGTAGACGCGAGATACATCATCAATGCTCGTATTACTATTATTGAACAGAGTACTTTACTAGTAAACAAAATTCTACATTTTTACGCGAAAAAAAGGAGATGGTACCATTTGTACTACCTCAGCTTGATATTTTATATTTACTACTTCATTAAAATGTATCAATAACTTATACAATTACTATATAACTAAACTTATAAAATAAGATTGTGTCATTTTCTTATCGCCTTAGTTTGGTACATTATATTTATTTATTTTGTATAAATGTAATAGGGAAGGAGCAGACGATATTAACTTACGTAATTACTTCATAACCATAATACTTAGCAACTTAATTTATATCGTTAAAGACACGCTTCAAATTATTCGTTACATTTAATATAAGATTATTCGATAGGTTTATATATAAGGAAATACTTAATTAATTCTAAAGCATCACTTATCGTGTTGACAAGAAGCTTCCCAACAAGATGTTACTCGTTTTACCAAAACAGTTTTCATTAAATTTAGGAACATTATGTAATCTTAAGAGTGGGTAATAAAAATAACTTTTATTTTTAAAACGACGAAGAATATTATAATAGAACATTTCAGAAGTATTTTCGACATGTATTCAATATCGGCCTTATTTAACGTGCCATGTTTGTATAATTTTCACTTTCACGTTTCCTAATTTAGTTACGACAATTTTATCAGAAGTTCATAGTCCGGAATAGGATTCCGGAATTCGACATGCAATAATCGCGGTTTTTCTAATATCGATATAGACTTCAGAGACTCACAAAAATACCGAGTCCCACAGACTGAAAATCTCTTCCTCTGTCATCTTTCGACCTCGGCGTTCAAGTACACTTTACAGTCTAAAAATATATAATACCTACAACGTAAAAAATCATATTTCTACGCCAGAATTGGGCGTAATAATTTGAATATAAGATAACGAATTGTTGTTTGCAAGCAATCAATGCCATCCAAAACAGTTCTTCACTCAAACAACAAGTCCAAGTATAGGACAAATCTATGGAGTATTAGCATACGACTTATTTGTGAGTAATCATTGAGAACCAGTAAATGTTGTAAAACCAGTAATTGTAATCAAGATTTTGAGCTACATTGTTATGTTTTGTTAATAACAGTGATCAATAACCATTAACGTTCGAATTTTGTGATAGTAAGATTTCTTTAATTTGGAAGTAATTGTGACGAAGATTTTCAATATCACATATCTATTTCGATATCGCTATAGTACTACATTTTATTAGTAGTTTTATTAATATTCTGATAGTAGTTGTAATTTTGGTTTTGGATGTAAATAGTCTTCGGAAGTAAAAGAACTTATATGTGTGATCTTAAAATAAGTATTAGGCATAATTACATAATATTTACGTAGGTAAACTTAATTTCTACTCTGATGGTTACATAAAGCGGAAGAGAGTGATAAATTATTTATAATAGAGTTGATGATGTATTCGAATATATTTAGAAAATATGTATATTTTATACACATATATATAGATTTTGCAGAGATTATATAAGTATTTAAGAAGTTAATTATATAACTATTATACTAGTAATTTCCCACATTCAGTAAGACCATGTTTAGCATTTATATGTTTAAAGTGATTATTCATGCTGCACCTACACTTGTTTTTTATTTTTTAAATATGTTTTCAACAAATATCTTGTATCTCCTATATACATTTTTAAGTTGGTTTTACATTTCACCAATATACATGACAGTCATGTCTCATTACCGCGCTAATGAAATCTTGAAACGTTTTCTATAACATACACGAAACGTTTTTTAAGTGTTCAAACACTTTTGTGTCAGCTAGTAAAGTAAGATATAAAGCTTAAAGTTCTTTTACAAAAACACATGGAATGTCATTGAATACTCAAATTACTATTTCCTTTATTCCATAATCTCACAACATTTCAATATCATCTGCAAGAAGCAATGACGATTAGTTCGATTCGTCGATCAATCATCTCAATAACGTCCAATCTGATTTGACGAGGCATTTAAATACCGTGACGAACATCTATGGAAGTTCACTTTTGCATGCGTTTCTGTTCCCTGAATGTGTTCTCGGTCTTGGTTCCCTCGATTCGAAAAGTAGGCCAATGTGTATCGGGTAGCATGGCAAGAGGCACGAAACGTGGTCGACGATATTTCGTATCACCCTTCTTACACGCATCTCGGCGCCACGTCACTCCTATATATTCGGTGACCGGTCGTATCCGCACGAAAACGAGAACTTTCCCGACGACTATCGGCGCGTACGACTCGCATCGCCGACGATGACATACTTTATCTTCGACGGGGGTCGAATCGTGGGATCGTGGCACGAATTTATTGCAACCGTCCCGTCGATTTCACGAAGGACGGATTAATTGGTTCTCAGTTCCTTCCACGAAAGGATATCGCATTTTCCCTCCTTGTTCCGGAAACTGCTCCTCTGTATTTTGAAAGCTATTTATATATTTCAGTCGGTAGTTTAATGAGGAACTCGATTAATTTTCGGCAAGAAAAATTGATTTTATTGCAAGGTTCTTAACCCTATATAGTTAGAATTTTCTTTGCTGTTTAAGAAGGAAAATTGTAACTTTTTTAGGTAGGTTTTAACGTCACGTCGCATCAACTCCACGTACGTATATGGTTAATAATGACGATAATGAAAACTGAAAATACTGTGGAATTAGGTATTATTATATATATAACATCGTGTTTTTTTTCAGAAAGGAAACTGCTTTTGATTCTCATTTAGAATTTCTCTAATCTGGAATATAGGATAAAATTCTTTATAATTACAGTATTTCAAAAGGATTTGTTTCATGATGAAAATGATTATAATTAATTACAGTTTCTTGTTCTGATATGAAAAGTATGAAATAGTAACTGTAAACAAATTATTTGTCATCCCCTTAATGATTAGCAGAATACCGCGGTATGATAACAGGTAAATAAAAGAAGCTTTCAAAAATATAAATATGTGGAATACATTTAAGTTTAATGACGTTTAATGACATTGAATAATGTTCTGTTGTAGTATTATAATTTTTTAATTTTATTATAATATAGAAATTAATCAAAAAAACTATATTAAAGTTAAAGTGAAATCAGACCAGAGCGCAAACTTGTATTTCAGCTATACTATCAAGACGTTATCCTTATAATGATTTAATATTTGGAATGTCTTGATAAAAATGTTTGGTAGAGCACGTTAAGGAAGCGAATAAAAGCTTATATGTAATATTCTTTCTTCAAATAAGTGTTCTGCTATGTTACTATTAAGATAATGAATCTTCTTTAAATGAAGATATTAACTTAAGTATATAAACAAAGTACATTTTGGTACATAAAGTTATAAGAGCTGGGATAATCTCGTCATTAACTGATGTGGTAATAAGTATAAGTCAAAGTATTTGAACTCGCAGGATTTTCTTCATCATTTGATTACCACGTGTCATTAAATAATACTAAATTACTGAATAATTACGGAATGGCATACTATTACATTATTATCCATTTTACTTTATTGAACTTTGAAATGTATATACTTATTATCACTTAATGTACACAAATTATTAATTACGTTTAAACAATATTATTTACTGTTCTATGCGATTTACCAACCAGTACCCAAAAATTTAATAACAAGTTTGTATGAAACCTAACAAATATGGTTATTATTCCTCATTAATGACGCCGGTGGCTGATCACGACGAAATTTGGTGTATATCATTGAATGGGATAATAGACATAAAATATAAAATTTTAGTTTCGGGAAATCATGCGTTCCGGAGATACATATACGAAGGTCTCTATATATAATAGACCTTCGGTACTATTAGGTAGTGTTTGCGACAGTGTTTTCAACTGGCTTCCGACGGCCCTAATTTATCTAACCCAAACCAATACACATATATCCCAATTTAAACAGTCGTTTTCTTCCAGCATTTAGCATTTTTGAGCTTAATATACATACACTTACATATATTTATCTGTCAGCCATATACATCATTCATACGCATATTGTTATACTAATTGCTGAACATTGTGTCCAATAATAGTGAGAAATTTATTGTGCTATATATAATGTTTCCAAAATTATGGTGTAATCGGCCAAATGGTGATTCTACATGAAACATAAGTCGAAAAAGACGAATAACATTTTTTCAATTAAGGCTCCGTTTTCGAAAAAATTAAGTTTGAAAATCCGTCAGGTAACCGTGTATTAACTACAAGTTTCAAGGTATGAAACTTCTGTTTTTGCTCGTGTTTGTATTATAAAACGATTTGCGTCCTGTTATTACTGTTATCTACGTATTCGTCTATACGGTACCTACTATATATATCATTTTACGGACATATAAATGAGTTTCGAAACTCATATGTTGTCGAAAAGTGTCAACACTGTAGGAAGAAGGATAATTTCTTACCTAATGATCAATATGCGACTAATATACCACTGTTTCATTTCGAAGAATGCATTCGCATACAGCAATCTAATTATAAGAGTAATATAATATAAAGCATAGCTGGCGTTTCTTTCAATAATAACAATCGACGCAATATGGGGGTGCAATTTCTACTGGAATCGCGGTTAAAATTGCCGCTTGTTTCGGGGTAATAAGTTTAGCGGGGTCGTTCCAGCGGCAATATTTTAAAGAGGCGATCGTGCATCAGAGTATAGCGGTCTCCAACCGCGGCTAATAATATTATTCGCTGCTGATTATTGCAATTATAACTGTGCTTGCTTTATTTTCGCAATACGCTATTCATGTAACTCAGTCGGCGTCCGTAGCGCATGTATACCAATGCGTACAATACAAATTCTGACTGCCTAAGTATAGCGAACGCCAGCGTAAATATAGTTAGGCGCTAGCCGATTAATGTTACTCCGCGATCCGCTAAATAGTACTGATCGTAAACAACGTGACTAATGAAAGTTTAATGGCCTCCTTTCGCGCGACGACGCGACATCGAGATTACTTGTTAGTCGATTATTCGTGATTTTATATGAATCGAATCGGTGCTACTGAAATTATTGTCGATCTTAATGGGAGAAATATGGTCAAAGTGGAGTTGTACTGGAAAGTCTTAGAACACACATAGTAACATTTTATACAGATATAGAGACTGATGAGAGTGGACGAAATATTTAAACAATATATTCAATACGTTACATATAATTGTTATATGTATTACTGAAGAATTATATTTATTTAACTCGTAAAGTTGTGGACTTCATGATAAATATTTTTATAGAACCCGTTAATTTACATTGAACAATAAGTCATCATATAGATTGTTTTTTATAATATTACACATGAATAATGATCGTTTAAGGATTTGGGTGAGATGTACTCAAATATCCTAAATTGAAGAAACATGGGAAAGTGTATGCTCGTAGATTTTTAGTCAAATTTTGACGCTTTTTCCAAGAACATTCGAAAACAGATAATAATATTAAATTAATCTATCATAATATCATTGGGGGAACTATCATAATACCATTAGGTTGTAACATATAACATGTTAAGTTTTGTTTTAATTTTGAACAAAAACTTATGGTTGATAGTAATATTTAATAATTTAATATGAGACATAGTAATGACATAAATACATGATTCAACTATAAGAAATTGTTCAATTTTACTGCTCATATGTACGTATTTTATAGAAGAATTCTGATAATAAATCATCAAGATACTTATATAAGATAAGAAAGAAAATAATGTAACACGTATTTATTACCAAAACTTTTTTCGCAGTGTGCGATATAGGAAATTATATAAGACAAATCCAGTACAAAATACGAGTAGACATAAGGCGCTACAATATTAAAGGACTACTAAAAAATACCGAAACCTTCCACAAATCCGAGTGAAACTTCAATTTCCTGTGAGGAAGATCGATTATATTGGTAATTCAGTTGTATACACGCATTAATGATAAAACTTTGAGTCGTTCAACGAGTATCATGGTCCCCTCCGTGAATAGAACCATATCGAACCGAAGGACAACATCGTATTAGTCGCATGATAGAAGTCGCATGAATTAAAGGAAGGGTGACGCTGATAGAAAGAAAGGAAGGGAGAGAGAAGAAGAAAAACATAGGACGCGTGAACACGTGTAGGTTTAGACGTAAACGAAAAGGCGTGAACGCGGATTGGATAATGAGAATAAACGCCTCCTTAAACACGGCCTGCCGTGACAACTATTAGACACTCAATCTTGAATAATTCATTGAAAACGCACGCTCGATTAAGCAACTCCACAAGCCCGGTTGCCCCTCGCAAGAACGAGCGTTGTCGCCCTCCGATTCTCCATTATTTCCCTCCGTGTTGGAGACGTCGCGACGATACTTGAGATACTTTACGCAGACGAACCGTTAAAGGCTTGATTTCCTACGTGTGTCCGACGCGTGAATCTACGTCAAACGCAGTCTTACTCCGCATTTGTACTTTGTACCATCACAATGGAGAATCATGCGTTTCTTTTGGCCACATGTCGGGTAATTCGGGTATAAGGTTGCGTCTGACGCGACAGGCGCGTTAGACACACACAGAAGATCTCACCTTTAGTCTCGCGACGATAGCCTTTAATTTTTGGGCAAAAAAGAAAATTTATTTAAAACTGCAGTTTTCCTTATAGTCTAAATAAGATTCAGACCTGAGAGAATTAACGATAAATATTGCCTATTACTAATAGTAAACATTTGTATTAGTAATATTCTATTTTGTAACTATCTTTTTTTCAGACAATTTATATTGTTGAATTTCTTTTTCTAATATCTTGATTATGAAAAAAAATTTCAAGGATATCTCTAATATTTTTTCATTACTATTTCTTAAATCATTTAGGTCCTACAATTTTTTAAAGTTCCAGGTGATAGATAATTGTGCCACTATAACAAACAATTTTATTTTAAATCATGGAAAGTACTTTTGCGCTTCTGAATCGTGTAATGAATTTCCATAAGGTATTTATTATTGTAATATATTTTTCATATGTAATATAAACTTGATTGAATTTTTTTATAAATAATTGTACTCAATTTTCTATTTTTTCTTGACAACATAATATAGTATTTGAGAATGTCTTTTATTATTATATGGTTCAATAATGTGTGATTCAAATTAAATAAAAGTAATAGCCACACACAAAGTAAAATATCCTGATATTATACAAACACTTGGAAAACTTTCAATTTCATGTACAAAATATAAACATTAACTCTCGATCGTTATTGCTGAAACAGATACATTTTATAACTTTATTCCTTTCAGTTTGCAAAAAAATTAGAAAGTTTCAATTTACAAAATACAAAGGGATGCAAGTTGAAATCGTGTTACAGAATGAAAACAGATCTCTGCAGCTATCTTCACGTGTACAATGTTAGTGGAAGTTGAATATCACCACCAATCTATGTACATTAAATATATAATGTTTTTCAAACTTCAACTTAAATTATTAAAACATTTAATAATTTCAATTGAATGCAGAGTTCGCACAAATACAATATAAGAAAGTTATGTTATACATCAAATTAGATCGACTAATCGAATAACGAAATTCTATAATTTACTCTCAAGAAATCATATCCACGATATTATAATGAACTAATTCATATCATCCTGAATCCTTCATATCTTACTCTAACATAATGGTTATTTTGTATTACAGGTTTTTCGTGTATTTATATTTACAATCACCATTGAGTTTGTCTTAATAAGGAAATCAATGAAAAAGATCGTCGTCTAAAGCAAGGAATTTCAAAAAGAATTACCATGTTCTTACCAAAACCTTAATAAAATAAAGAAAAACAAAATGTTTCTTTACATGCAGAGTTTTATCTTGACGATTTTTTTTTTATTTATTCTTGTACTGTTTTTCTACCATTTTTTCCATACCATGTTCTTCCTGGTTGTTTCTTTTTTTATATATATCATATTTCATCCCCTTTCTTCCTTTTTAGTCTGCCTCTTATTTTAATACACGTACATATATCCTTTTTCTTGTATTTACGAACTTCTATCAGTGCCTGTTCTACACAATATGCATTTGTCAATATATTCATCGCCTCAATTTCTCCTTTCAATTCTTTTTTCACCCTTTATTTCTTTCTTAATTCATATTTTTTTCTCCTTTCCCCTTTATTATTTATCCACCGATTTTTATCACTATTCATACTACTACGTTCACATCTTCCATTTCCCTTTTTATGCCCTCCTTTCTTATGCTCTTTTTACTCTCTTTACCATTGCCTTGAATATTTACCGTGAATAAAATACAAAAATATTTGTACTGTGTAAATATATGTATTAAGACACTTACTTTTCCTCTATTAAGTATTTGAAACATCAAGCGAGGTTTGCTTTAACTGTAGAAGTTTCTATAATATTTGTATAGATAAACAGCACATAATTACAATAGATTATAGTATTTGTATAGACAAAAAGCATTATCGATAGTTTGAAATTTTTTGGTTGCAGTTCTTTAAAAAGTTATATGCAATATGCTGAACGCACCAATATACACAGTATTTTTTTAGATGATTGTGATTACTATGTTTAGAAAGAAATGAAGTTTACTTCTACTCATTACATTTGTTAAGAAACGATAATAAGTTTTTCTTACAATATATTATATTACGACAATATGAGACACATATAATGTGACGAAAATTACAAATTGATAATAGATAGAATCCAGATATTTATGCAAATTCATATTTCTATGAATATAATTAAAAAAGGAGACCTACAATAGGTGGAAAATTGTGTTACCTACCAGCTACTATAAGAAGCGCTATTATATTTTGAATATTTTATATACTCAAATACAAATATATACAAATACTCAATGTTTATTAATAATTTCCAAATTACATTTGGAAATGTAAACAGTAAAAAGCATCCAATTTATCCTAATTATCAACAAATGCTCTAATGTTTGTGACTGGCGGCATGGATATGTAAGTATTAAATTGTTCAGATAGTTCACAATGTTTTTAATGACTGATATAAATATTTCGTTGTGTATTTCTTGAGATTAAATGAAGATTATTACAAATTTCTCAAGAGGAATGGAAATTGTACTTATTTTCAATCGGTGTCAACGCCTAGTTGTACAGTAAGTATAGAAACTAAACAAAAGCACCCGAAATAATAAAAAACGTGATTATACTAGATTTAATGTATCGACAAAAAAATCTGTTCTTCTTTAACTGCGCAACTTATTATCATATATTGTGCAACTCGCTATCATTTATTCTGATCATTCTAGAACTTTTTAATATGAAACAATTTGAAACTTCAATGGTCTTCAAAAACTACTTGACGAAATTCATTTTCAGAAAATTTCAAGAATTTGAAAAAAGACATAAAGATGTATGATTGTTATTAAAATACATTGTACTTAAATTTTTCTTAAATTTTCTTATAAACTTTCCGAATAATTGCGAATATCACACAAAACAGTAAAAGGGAGAAGAAGATCATCTTTTTAGAAATGTTATCAGTTAACGCATCAAAATATTAGTATTATTTACGAAATTATCACAGTGATTATTACATTCTGTATTCCCTCTCCAAAACTTATAAGAATACCTACCTAGTACTGTCATACCAACTAACCAAAAAGGAAAAAGAAAAAGGGAAGTAGAAAAGGCAACATGGTAAAGGATTAAAAAAGGGAGTAATAAATGGATCGCATTGTTCATGAATCCGGCCGAAATAATTACGTTACCTGCGACCCAGATTGCAAAGACGGACGTTGTAAAAAAAAAAGAAATTAATAAAAACAAGTAAACAAGACTTCTATTTTCCCGTTCTCAATCAGCGAACATCCTATAAAAGAAATGCGATTGTTGCGTGTTCCCCTCTTCCCCAATCGCGGAAACGTACGGGTTACATAAATGCACATACTCGGTCGTTTGTACAATCTCTGCGCCTCTCTTCCGTCTCGATTTAATCGAGGCTTTTTTCCACCAGGTCAGGCGGATCACGACATTTTCTGTCGACAAGAATGCGTGCTTGCCGGCATTCCTTATTGGCATTACGGAGGAATCGTCGAGGTCGCCTGGTTCGAGTACCACTCCCACAGGGGACATAGGGGAACAGGTACAGAAGGTAGTGTTAGAAGGTGCGGAGAAACGAGTATTGAGAGGGAGCCTACCTTGGCGGACATTTCTAGCGACGAAAGAGGTACTGGTCGGTTATCTAGACGCGAAAAGAGGAACGTGATCGACTGATCGATACAGACTGTATCGCGTTGTAGCTCGTCCAGAAGTGGGTTAACAGTCCTTTACCGTATATATGGGACACGGGCACATGACCAAACGTTGCGCAGAAGTAAATCAAAAGTTTTTTCTCCCTGGGGCTGTAACGTAGTTCTATCGTTACTACCGGTTTGCTTGAGTTATCGTCCTCTTGCTGTTACATTCACCGGTTCTTCAGGATCGCCATTGCCTCATGGGTTGCAACCCTTTAATCCATTTCACTTAATACCTCCTGCCATCAGCTCAATGTTTGAGAACCGAATTATATAAGAATGAAACAATTTCCGTTTGTTATATTATTATTGCACTATTTTATATATTATGTTATATATTATTACATTATTTGTTCAGAAAGCACACTAATTAATTCTATAAATTAAAAGACAGAAAAAGATAATGACGTTGCAAATACTTTTTTTTTAATTTATCTTAGAATTTGCTATTATTTATATCATCTTGAAATAAATGAACTTATGGAAGTAAGTGATACTTATATTGTTTTTTTAGAGGCGCATATATATTTCAATATTTTGATGATGATGCGAAAGAGTAGTTACAAGAGAAATTCATCCTTTTTGACTTTAACTAAAAAAATTGATAACTTGTACAGTGAAATGTGATATAAACTAATTGAAATGATTACGATAGCTGTTGGTTGACTGCTTGAGTTGTTGTTATCACATAATTGTCACATTTGATGTGTAATTTATTGTGGAATTTATCAGGTGAGAATATTTCTGAAAAAAAAGAAAATTTCTGAATGCAAAGGATTTAGAAGACTTACGTGGCGTTGAGGAAATCGTGTCCTCATAACTGGTATTCCAACATAAGGGGTTAACCATTTTTCAGTCATCGAATATGACAAATTCCAAATCATTTTAGTTTTAACTGGGAAAAAGACATTCAATGTTTTAATGCATTGCATACTAACTTAATTTTTATCACAGGTGAAATTTCATGTTATGCGAATTTTACCTTAATATCATTGTCCTGTAATAATACCATTGCAATGTTGCTAATCTTTTTGTTTTTAGCTTAATATTAAATATAATGATAATAAAAATTACATTTATTTGACTTTACTGCTTTCTAAAATAAAAAGAAATTAGTAGAATTGAATTTTTCTCCTGATATAATTAACATGATTTCCTCTGGTGATAGCCTGTAAGGATTAATTTGGTATCTGCTGTCTCAGAATTACTTATTTGAAAAGCAGAAAATCATCAATGTGTATATTTCATTAACAAGATTATGACATAAAATTATTACATATCATTTTTAATTCAGACTTAGCGAGTTCATTGTAAATATTCTTTACTTATATTACTTAATAGAGTATTATGAATTATGTGATAAACTATGATTCAGATAAATCATGAATGTGTTTAGTATGTAATACATTAAAAGAACTTTAGAATACAATTGAAATGAGAAATCATGCATTTAAGAAATTTTCTACCTAAGGGATGCAATAGAGTTAAGTTGTGGTTCACTTGTCATGCATTCTTTAAGGGGTATATCAACTGAGGGGTTTTTTATCGAAGCCGATCGAAGATTCCTTCGACGGGAAACAATGTTTTTATACGGCGTAGAACGCGTACGATAAATAGATAATTGCGAAGATCTAATTGCAACCAGGAAGATACTTTATTAAAGGAGGTACATATTTTTTAGGGAAGAGTAATTCCGGTATGGCATTTAAATGTTCTTTTGAAATATGATGATAATAATATGAATTGTAAATGATAAAACTACTATTTAGAAGAAGCTGTAAGATTTTCTTAAATTATTTTTTCTTAAATTATTGTACATTAAATTATATTATCAAAAAGTTGTTCAAAATTCTTGAAGTAAAATAACTATGTTAACATACGTATATTTCCTAATTCCTCCGTCTTATATAAGAAATTCAAAATTGCACTGAAAAATACCAGAAATGATGAAATGTAAATGATAAAACTACATCGAGAAACATGTAACTATTCGAAAAAATCGAGTTATTGTTTTTCGTTTGAGGCTTTGTTTTCGAGAAAATGGACTTTGAATTTTCGCTCGGTACGCGTGCGGTACGTTATAACGGATCTCACTGTAGATCGTTGTCTCGATGGAAAAATTAAAAAAAAAAAATTAAAAAAAGAATTTTTATTCTATACTTTCGACTTCTTTTTTCGCGTAGAATCACCCCCTTTCCACTTGTACCACCAGTTACCAACCACCCTGTATAATCAGTTAACTATTTTCTATTGAAATATCGCAGCAATGTAAAGATTAAATAATCAGTCATAGCATATATAATTTTTAAAGGCTGAAATAATTAACAATATTTACTTAAAATTCAACGCCTATGGTGAACTAATAGCAAATTAATAAAAAATTAAAATTAATAAACGGTTTCATTTATATTATGAAAAATTGCTTAATATGGTTTGAACTAAAATATGTAATTATATATATTTCTCGATGTTTTCATTCCACAGAAATTTTATAGTATATAGTTCGATCATCTACCAGAAAGATTAAGGTTAATAACAGAATACTCTGCTTATATAACGAGGCAATACAAAAGTACAGATTATATAAAGGAAGAAATCAGTACGATGGAAACTAAGAATATGTAGAATCAATCGATTACATTTAAATTAACTTAAAGACTTTTGCCGAATGTTCAAAATTAGATGCATCAGATGTTCTATTAAATCAATAATCACAATCAGATCTATTGTATCGTAAAGGCATTTAGCGGTTTCATACAAATCCTCATTTCATTATTAGAAATTATAGGCAAATCTTGCCTCACAAATCATTTACAATAAATCATGCTTTTGATAGTATAGTAAGTGTGTAAATGAATATAATGTGAAATGCCTATTCAAAAATATATTGTTTTTTGTTTTATTGTTATGCCTTTATATTTTCTTTTATATTTGAAACATCATTATGTTGAAGAAGAAATTTTCGTTACTGTTAATGACTGTTCTTACGGCCAGTAATTCCCCGTATGTAGACCCAATATGAATGAGAAGAAAAAGAAAAAGGGAAGAAGAATCATGAATGAAAGGTTGCAATGTTGCAACGATACGCTGGAAGATCTCGTAACACGGGGTGCGAATGAGAATTCAATTAATTCCAATAGGGCATATATAATTAACCAAAATTTAGACTGGAATTCTTTGATGAACTAAAAACATCACAAAACGAAAAAGCATGTAAAGAAAGTGTCAGATGAGGATTTATCGACATGAATCCGAAGAGTAGCAAGTAATCGTTGTTCAACAGCTTGGAACAAGGAAAGAACGATCGGTTTTTAGCGATCGAGAGGCTGCAGAGAAAATTGCACACAGTGATTGGTCATTAGAAGAAGCTGAAAGTTTCGGTGAACGATCGAACGATGTAGCGTTATTTCGAAATCACGCGGTACATGAGTCTAATTGAACGACTTCCTGCGGCGTCGCGTTAACGGTTAACAGATTTCGGATCCTGACGTGACTCGCGACCGACAATCCGAAACGAAGCGTCGACCAATTTTCCTCGCGTTGGAAAGTTCGAAGTGGGAGCAAAAAGAGCATGCTCGGTGAAAAAGAGCAAGACGAAAGGACAGAGCAGGAGTGTGGAGCCAGTTGGAATGAGATATGTAAAGACAAAGATAGATATCGAAAAAAGAGAAACATCGAGAGCGGAGACGAGACGGAGACACAGTGGAAAGAACGGGAAAACAGAGAGAGAGAGGGAGAGAGGGGGCGGAGAGAGAGAGAGGGAGAGAGAACAGGAGAGAAATGGAGTCGCTAGGTCGAAGTGGCGCGTAGGTAAAGGACGCGGGGCAGAGAGACGCAGAGGAAGGAGGTTGTCTAACAAGGATAGGTGGTGAGGGAAGAAGTCCCCCGGAGCTCTCCTCCACCAACTTTATAATTCTTGCGACGCTTTTGGGGAATGAGATTGTCGGCGTAGGAGTAGGGGTACAAAGGGGAGGTTTAAGGTAGTCTGCTGGCGCCAGTGACGTCTGCCGAATAGCTGCTGACTTCCAGACTCCTGCAGTTTCGGCTAAGTGGTTCCCTTTTGCCCCACTTGAACGTCTGTACACCTTCGACCCGCCTCCCCTTGTACCTATCCACTGTGAAGAATCACCGATTTTTATCGATTCATAACAACACTGCTTCAATTCACGTTTGTGCACTGTACTAGTGCACCGATAATATTGTAAGGAATGAAATTTGCTTTGAAGCATGGACCGACTAGAAATAATACACTAAATACTAGACTAGAACTAATAAACCGACCGACTAGAAATAATAAAAAATATACACTAATTCATCAAAATATTTGATGATAGAACATTTTTGTGGTCATATTGTACGTGTTAAATATAACACTTTGAAATTTCACTACAATGAGACACGACGATCACGATTATATTTCTAAAATATGAAACCAATCTGGAAATGTATATAGGAATTATAAAATATTTACTGCAAACGTATATTTAGAAAAAAATTAGTGTAATATTTTTTTATATATCTTAATAGCTAAATAATTAATAAGCTGAGGATAGTGAACTCCTTTAATAACAGGAACGCTCGATAATATTTAATGCTTATACATATGCATGCCAGTTTCTTTATTCCTGAAATATGAAATTAGGATTCACTATAAATACAATGATTTAGTTTAGATATAATTGTGCAAAATTAAAGATTGAGAGTACGAAAAAAGCAGTGTTTTCGTACAATAGATAAAAAAGTATCTTATTATTATTGCTAGTTTGAATAAAAACTGTTGTTTCCTTATAGTATAATGTGTATAATATTTCCATCTTTAATGCTACAAAAGCCTGAAAAAGATCTACAATGTGAAAAAGACACATTCGCTCCTCCACCAATTTGACTCCTATCAATCATATCTAAAATTCTAGAAAAAATCATCCACAAAAGACTGAAAACAATTGCAGCAGAAAAGAAATTTATTACTCATGCTACAACTCAACAAGTGCTCGGAGTTAATAATATCTTGGCAGGTGTGGAGAATAAAATGTACTGTATAGCAGTATTCCTTGATATCGAAAAACCTTCTATACGATCTGACATCAAGATTTACTATACAAAATAGCAACGAACTTCCCACTGTCCTATTACTGCCTACTCAAATCGTACTTAACCAATAGAACCTTTATAGTAAAAATCCAAAACGGAAGTGGTAGCAGGGATTCTTCAAGGCAGAGTGCTAAGACCAATTCTGTATATACCATATATACGCAGATATGTCTACTATCCATGAAACTAGTCTCTCAATATTTTCTGACGACACGTCCATCTTAGCACTCTGCGAAAGTGCAACAACAGCATCAAAAATACTTGAAGACACACTGGATAAGATACAAGAATATTTTAAAAAATGGAAGATAAAAGTTAAGAAGGAAAAACCTAACCATATCACGTTCATATTGAAAAAGCAGATACCCTTCGGCTACGCTAAACGATAAGAATATACCATAATCGAAAGTAGTAAAATATCTCGGAATATACATACCTACACAAGAGACTGACATGTAAACAGTACATGCAAAAGAAGATAGAGCAAATGAAAACAACAAGAGAACACGTGTATTGGCTAAGAGACACTCGCAGCTAAATTCTAAAAACAAACTATTAATATCAAAGTTGTCATAAAACCCATCGAGGACTTCGAACAACAGTTGATAGCCACATTAAAAAAGTAGAATCACTGCAGTCGATAATACTTTGTACATCTATGAATGCCTCGTAGTATGTTCGTAACGATGACCTCGGAAAAGACCTAGGTACTAAAACAGTCAAAGAAGAAATAGAATGCTTTGTAAACAAATTTAAAGCTCGACTGGAAAATCATTTAAATAGCCTATCTAGTAACCTGTACACATTAAATTTAGACTACGGAAAGCATAACATCCAAATGACCTGTCCATTACACAGTAATTTAATATTGCTAGCAACAGACTCAAACCCAGACACTGTCCAATGAGGCAATCACACGATCCTACATCATATATCCTACAGCTTAAAACATTTCGCGTTAATTTTTGAGAAAAGTGAAACATGACAAATCATTTAAATCATTCCTCAATTTCACCCAGCAAAATAATTTCACTCCTCACCGTCTAAAATGTTCTCAATACAATCGCCAGCATGTATCAGAAAATAATCAGAACGGTTGTATAGACATTGATTTTCCTAACTTCAAATTTTATCCTACACACGAAGCGATAAATGAAATGGTGCTGTATGAAAAATTTTTACGATATTAACAAGGGTCGCAAGAAATGAAACTGTGCCCTTTTGCCAACAAGGTCTTTCCGTTCCGCTTTGTCAGTGTACTTCGCAGTTTGTACTCTAAGAGTTAATTTGCCTGTGATTGCCGAAGAAAAGAAAAGATTACGGGATCCAGTGGGTCAGGCGAGCCCCGCGAATTTAATCTGTAACCAGAGAGAGGATAAATTTGTCGGTACGACAAGCTAAGCTGCGAATAGTTATGAAGTTGAGTCAAACGCAGGAAAACAAAAACGAACAATGCAAAAAGAACATCGATCCGGAACTAACGGAAAACGGCATTCGCGTTTCATACACCGAACAAACTGTAGGAATGCCGGAGGCGCTAATATGCCAGGGCGTAACAGAGGGGGGGTAGTGTGTTTTTTCGCCACGTCCACTGCTGAAAAATATTTTGCTGAAAGCTAATATCTATCCGGTCCGATATTCATCCGTGTAAATACTATCCACGTTCGTAGAGGCAACAAAGTAGCCTCTTCTGGTTTGCCGAATCTGCCGTAGAGTTCAGAAAAATGAACGCGATTCCGCATGCGTCTATGTATCACCATATTTTTCCAGACAGAACACGGCAGTGATAAAACATGTGTTACAATCGGCATGATAACGCAGTTTCGGCTATTCAACTTCCTATTTCCCTTTTTTCTTCTTTGTTTTATTTTTCCTTCTTTAGACAGTGCAACTTTCGTTTGACGAATCACATTTACTTAGAAAAATACAACGAAATGTATACAAGCGTGTGAAAATAAGCTCGAACACTTATATACACCTCTTATGAATATACTATATTACATGTGCTATATGAAACATTTTTAAATTTTATTAGCACGGCTGCGGGGTTTGGCTATCGTAATTAGATTGGTAAAGTTTGAAATAATTCTGAGAAAATATACAGGAATTTCAAGATATCTAGTGCAGGTATACATTTCGCAAAGATCACAAAAGTATTTAATCAGGCAACTATTTATTACATTAATAATTTCCAATATTATTATTC
Organism: Bombus huntii; assembly: GCF_024542735.1. Classification (NCBI taxonomy): domain Eukaryota; kingdom Metazoa; phylum Arthropoda; class Insecta; order Hymenoptera; family Apidae; genus Bombus; species Bombus huntii. The sequence goes on from NC_066238.1 coordinate 26,248,035, forward strand.
ATAATTTCAAGTGAAACCACATTTACACTTATTATTTACACTCCTCAATACAGTCCTCCTATAACTTGATATTTTTATAACACGGTTTTGATACAACACGGAATGAATTAACCCTGTTATAGAAGGATTGACTATATATGTTTGCACTAAATATCTTATAATTTCAGGTTTGCTTTTGTCACAGTTTGGTTTAACACGACAATGTCATCATGACAGTCGTATCACATTATAGCGCTATTGAAATTTCAAAACGTTTTATGTAACATCTCCAATATGGAGGTGGAGGCTTTTTATGGTAAATGTTCAGAAACTTTTGCGGGCTAGTGTCTGTGATTTATACGGACTACTAGAAATTGCCAACTTAAGTTATACTTACTTTGATAAGTCAAATGAGAATGTTTTTATGAGAAAGATTCTGATAAGTTTAATTTTTGAATATTATAATATTTCACAGAAAGAAACCGTTTGTATTTGTATAACAATAATACGGTACTTGACCTTTTTGTATGCAACTATGTTTATTTCTAAGATGGATTTTAGATATCTTCATTGGTCTAGAATTTGCAAATGTGTTTTTTGATGTATTGTACAATGACTACAGAAGTGAATTGCAAATATGGGGTATGCAGGACGATTATGATTGTGAAGAGAAATAGACGAATAAATGTGTTTTAAACTGTAATGTTAATAACATTTGTTAATGTAATGTTAATGTTAATAACTTTCCTTTGATCTGGGTTACAAGATAAAGAAAGGGATTTATTTTTAACCAGGATTAACATTTGAAATATATTTTTCTGTTTTACAAAAATATCGAATGAATTAATCTGATCATATATATAAGTTATGCTGTGAATTCTATGTGTATTCAATGTGTATTATAATGCATTTACTAATATAATATTATTTAATAATAATTTGACATTCGCATCTACTTTTTTAGTATTAATATACATAATATAAATATTATATTTCTAACTTCTTACTTTATTTTCTTATTTCGCTTTTTGTTATATTATTTTTTTATTTTGCAACGTATTTCTATTTTATTTTCTGGTACTGGAAATTATATATTAAAAGACACAATGTTAATTTATTTGGTTAATTTTTAGAATTGCAAATTAATGTTCAAGGAATCACTCTCCTTTCCTAAAGACATTGCAAATTCGACCACTAAAATAATGTATGCATTAAACAAATATGAATTCGCATCTGTTGCTATAACCGAAGAAATTGCATTCCATTATGAAAGCACAAACTGCGTCTAGAAATTGCTAAACTTTTAAATTAAAACCATAAGTTAATGCGTTATTTTAAGAACGCCTAATACATTAATGCAATATGCATTAATATCGTTGAGTCAAATAGCACTTGTGGCCAAGTTTCAATGAATTCCTAAAAAAGCTGAACACTCAGAACTGCCTACGACTTTTCATCACTGAAACGAAACTTTTAGCAAATTGCTTTTCCTGTTCTGTTACTTCAGAAGGATGGTAATATGATAAACGAAATTTTGGTTTCTAAATCACGGTAAATCAATTACCTAACGGTTGTAAAATTTTATTTAACAATAAACAATACTCTTTCCTTTCACTTTCTTTCTCTTTCTTATACAGTAGAACTCCATTTATCTGAATTTGTCCAAACAATTCATATAATTGGAATTCATATAATAAAAGCTCACTAATTATCCCCACTACCTACAATTTTTCGTTCATATAACAAGAGTTCAGGTTCAGAGAAACGAATGCATCCAGCAAAAATTCTGTAAATCGGCCATTAACTAAAATTTTGTTTAGATAAATTGAATTCTATTGTATTATATATCACTTTATATCGATATATGTATTTTCTTGACAAAATTTAATTATGAACTATATTAAATGAGTAAAAGTATTCAATGGTTTTACATATAATCATTCACTTTACTCGTAATTACTTTTATCCTTAAAACATAATTAGCTTGAAAAATAGTTAAATAAAATCATTTTCATGAGGACAAAATAAACAATCCAAATATATGTAGAATAAGATTGAAATAGCTCCAAGATCTGAAATTTTATAAGTATTAACTTTTTCATACTAATGCTATGTTATGTGTAACATGTCATTGGATATGAAATAGTAGATAAATCATAGAAAAGCCGTATTCGTTCGAATCAAATATAACGAACGATATCCTAAGATGCATTTGCTTTTATTTGAAGACAAAGCAACAAATAAAATCATACCAGATTTTCAATTTATTTTCATGCAGTGAATTAAACTGTATTGTATTCAAAGCTTAATCATTTTTTGAATGCAATCATTTCAGCACGATAATTCAAATCTTAAATTATTCTCTTTAATCAAAATCTACTGAAACGTATGCGACAGGAAAAATAATTTGTTTATTTTAGTTCTTTCGTTATTTGTCTTCAATCGAATGATTTTTTATTCCAATATTATATCTGAATAAATATATTCAGAATTAACTGCGCAAATAATTTTTGAAATATACGAAACGAGAGCGTATAATACGGATCACGAGAGCGAATACTGCGAAAGCTGTAACACGTTCAATTAGAATAATGGCACTTTTGTAATATTATATGCGACGTTTAAAATTCGTGTGTAAAAGTATTACGTATTATTAGGTAAAAAAGTATATTGATACAACTTAGTTTTGGTATAAATCGAATTCACTTCCAATATGTTAACTTTAGGATACAAAATAGTCAAATAACCTATCGATATTATAATTTAATACTCAAAATAATTAATCCTTAATTTTGTGAAACAAGTTTCTTTACTTAATATAGATATTAAAATATTTAAAAATTAACCTTATAATATTTTTATTAAATGTAGATTTTATTTAGTGTATATTTTATATAGTGTACAGGATCAATGCTAATGCTTTATTATTCTTTGTTATTATTTTGTGTTCACACTTGAATGAGTACTACATCTTTTTCAGTTTTCTATCATTATCCTTCGTAATATTATTTCACACCTACATTCATAATTTAACATGTCCACGCGGTCTACAAATTGCGAAAGACACATTTTCTTAATTTTAGTCACCTATAGTGACTTATTTATGGATAAACTGATAAGAAAGACGAAAAATAAACTAGCGATTATATGGGAAACAATGGAAACAGGCAGTTCTTCCTGACATACAAGATATGGCCGAAGGTTATGCAGAAGCGGGCACGAGGTGATTTCTTAGGAAAAAAAACTAAGAAAAAAATATAGAATAAAATTTTTCCGTCTGAAATTTGGTTTTTGAGAAAATCAAGTTTGAAAATTTGTTAAGTATGCTTATACTTGGCTAACTAGCGGCTAGGTATGAGTAAACAATTAATAAGATGTTATTGTAGATAAGGAAATAAATAAAAAATGTAGAATAAAATTTTTCCGTTTAAGGCTTCATTTTCATGAAAATAGAGTTTGAATATGTTTTGTTAAGAATCAGCCTATTACATGCGTATGGTAAATTGTCAAATTTATTTGTCGGAAACAAATCTTATGAAAACATTTTATTCTACATTTGCCATCTATTCTCACACGTAAAATAACCTTCGGTCGATTACTTAGTCCTATCCAGTCCGCCCAATTAGCCATGTTCAAGTACTTGATAGACTTTTAAACTTGACTTTCACAAAAATCAATCTTCGAACGAAAAAATTTGATTTTATATCTTTTACATATTTTTTTTATAAGAAATCATTTAGTGTCCCCTTGAGATAACTTTCAGCCGCACCTTTCATGTACAGAATATATACATACATAAAGTCACTTAGACTCATATTCTTCCACTGTTTAAAATACTATAACTTTTGTAAGATTGGACCAAACGACTTCAGTTCTTTTAAGAAGTTAGATAGATTAGTTTATCGGATCATGTATGAAAAAAAAGTTGAGAAAATTAAAATTGCAATCGGTCGGAATCGCAAACAAAATAATAAAGACTGTCTTTTTACAAAGTCTGTATCTGTCTGCGATTAAATTTTCATAAATTCAAACAATACGTTTTGTGGATTTATGTCAATTATATACTTATATGATGAAAATCTCATCGAAATCGGTTAACGTTGTTATGAACTAGAGTATTAAAAATGCTGAAAATTACAGTTTTTCACGACTTTCGGTTTATAACTGTAATAAATTTAAATTCTTACATATTTCGATAGCTGTCGCTTGTTTCTGTATCAACCGATTTCAATGAAATTTTCAGTATGTATACAACTAATATTAGTCTACACAACGTATTGTTTAAATTTTCAGGTTCCAATAAAAAAGTTGTAAAATGTAATTTTTTTACTATTATTTTTATTATTATCTTTACTATGTTCTTTACGATTCCGACTAATTATAGTTTTTTCACTATTATTCTTACACATGGCCTAGTAAACTAATCCTTTTAACTTCTCAAAGAAGCTCGAACCGTTTGGTCCAATTTTTAAAAAAGTTATTCTGTTTTAAACAATGGCCAAATATGAGTGCAAGTAACGCTATATCAATAGACAGAATGTCATATTTGAATCTTCCAAAGCAGATATCTCGAAAAATATGAGAAATATAATAAATCGTTTCAAACGATAGTTGTAGCATATTGAGCGGCACAGATTGTACTGTCACGTATTTGACCTTGTGATGACACCAAAATCTTTCATAGAGTAACTTTGAATTTTTAAATTGGAACCTATATTTTTAAGTATAATACATCATCTTACGGTTGACGTCGTATATTTTTAAAACTCTACCTAAATACAAATTTGAAATACCGCCGGCATTAGGGCAACAATATATACATTGCAAAATGATTACGCGTTCGGACCTTGTACATCATATTGGCTCTAAAGAGAGCAGATTTTGCTTGTATGTGTGTGTTTCACTCCACTGATATGGTTTCTATTGTAATAGTTATTTGAATTCTCGGCCATTGAGATCATCTCGATCACATTCTCATTAATGCGCAAGTTTATCCGTTTTCATTTGGTAGATTGTTTTATATGGGGCTATTTAAAGAATCATATTTATCAGGTTGAGCCAACAACACTTGAAGATATGAGACGTAGGATTGTTTATACGTATCAAAATCTATCAGCTACAACACTGAACAGAGTAGAAAAATCCTCCCGAAAACGGATAAACTTATACGTTAAGGCAGATAGCCGAGGAGATGTCCTTACCTCCAACAAATTCAGGGGAAATAGTTTCTATATTCTTCACTCAGTTTTATACTTTATGGATAAATTCAACGTGTTCTTCATTTGTTCTAAATCGGATACTAAATGACCACGAATCAGAGAATACTTCTTTCAGGATGTAATGTAATAACGTTCGGTTATATAAGAAAAAAAACTACTAAAAGTAGGTATACAGTATATTCATATAAATATTTTCATCTTATCCATAATAAAAGTACTTATATATAATACCAATAAAAAAAATTAGATTCTTTTTTACCATACTTCCCCATTTTAATATAAATTTTTTTCTAGACTCTCCCCTTTCAGTGAACATCAAAAGGATTAAAAATGACATACAACACGATATAAGTGATAAAGTTCACAATTTAAAATCTTTTAAAAAATATGTAATGGCACTTCTTTCCGCCACTAATAGCCATGTTGTTTATGCAAAGTTAATCTTTGAATAAGGAGAAAAAGTAATCTTTTAGGATAGCCAGTAGAAAAAGAAGGCAGGTCATGTTCTGCTTCTTTAACACAGGCAAAGTCTGCACGGCAAAGTATTGTTCCTAAACAAAAGGATGGCGAGAACATTACTTTCGTATCCATTAACGCGACAAGCAGACACAGAATGCTATAATTACACCGCACACTTGTGCATGTCGGAGATTAAAAGGCGGCAAATGTATCGACCGAATAAAAAATTGTGTTAACGCATAGCGACGAGTAACAAGAAACGATTTCATCAAGAAATCATGTTATACCTTTCTTCTCTCTAATCAGTAAGAGAAAAGGATGGTTATGCAGAAAAATGAGTTTTTAATCCTCCTATTTTACGTGTCAACGAACAATACTGGCGCGTTTTCGAGCCTCTATGCGCGACGAAATCACGGTGGGTTACAAAAACAAAATCGCAACAAATTCCGAAGCGCAATCAGCGTACGTGTTCCGAGTAAAAAGCGGCAGAGTCGATCGTAACATAAGCCCCCAATGTGTCATGATTTTCGGAATTATACGAACGCTCGTTTAAAACCAGCCCGATTAACGCGAATCAACTTATTAGTGCTCGATATTCGCAAATCAGAATTACAATTCGTTGTCTCTTTTTCACCTTTTTTTTCATTTCGGCATTCTCGATGAACCTAGCTGACTGGAGCCCAGAGTACAAATCGTTCGCGAAAATCAGTCGTATTTTTCGCACCCCGTGTGTTTAACCAGCTTTCCTCAGATATCACGCTCTTTATCTTGAATCACTGATTAATCGCCAACGATTGAGCGAATTGTATGGATAGAACGAATAGAATGAATCCTAAGTTTTGGGAACTTCTATGGTATTTCTCAAAGTATCCTGTTCTTTTATAAAGCATTCTCGCTTCTTATTAAAAGCAGAGTATCCAGTGATAATTAAATTGGCTTGATAGGAAGACATGAAGAATGAACTCAATGTGTCTAATATTATGAAGATGAGTAATTTATAAGTTATATTTGTTTTATTTAACAAGAGAAGACACACATTTTATTTTCATATGATTCATATATCTCTTACACAGCGTTTTTGATTTGGAACAACATATTATTTAGTAAAATTTAAGCGAGACGAAAAAGTAAGTTAGATATTTACTAGCTTAAATAAAACTAATGTTGGATTTATACAAAGTTTTAAGATTAAAGTTCCTAAATTCCGATATCTACATTATTTAGTAATCGTTTTTGCAACTAATTAATAATATGTCTATAGAAGAATACTAGAAATTATGTATTATCATTTTTTAGGAAGATAAATGATACATTTATTGAAAAAATAGAAACGTTCATTATAATCAAATAATAGGGACTTTCCTCTTTATTGTCTCTCCTATGGGGTTACAGGACTTCCCTTTACATCTAATACACGCTTTAATACAACTCCATATAAAAGAATTACGCCTTACAAGTATCTTTACATCATACATCATACAAAATCACGGAGGTGTTTGTACACTTTTAGAAACTTTTGATGTATATATTATACAAAACACTTTGAAATTTCACTAGTAGTATAATGACACGACTATGATGATTATATTGGTAAAATCACAGGCAAAGACTATCAAAGTATGTATTTGAACTAGTCAATTACTCACTACATCAATAAGCCATAATATTTAGTAAGACTACTTTTATCAGTTATTGTATGTTTAATGCTACTATTCGTAGTGGATATACAATAACTTTTTATTAAATGTATGTTTGCAGTAAATGTCTTATAACTTGTACGTACATTCTCGAATCGGTTTCAAATACTACTACAATGACAATAATTGTATCTCATTTCAGTCCTAACGAAATTTCAAAAAGTTTCGCATAATGGGCATAATGCATCTATAAAAAGTTCTGTGGTAAGCATTCAAATACTTTCATGCGCCATGTATATTCAATGTGACATAATGAAAGAGGTGAACATCTTTCTGAACTACATTTTGTTATATTAGCAAGCACTTATGTATTTGAATGTATGGGGTAAAGCTCTCTTAACTGCTTCAGAATCATGGACAAGATATCTCGCGACACAATATCGTTCGTACGTACGAGGGCACAGACGAGTTATTCCGCGACACAATATCGTTTGTATGTACGATGCCACGGATGAGTTATCCCGCGACACAATATCATTCGTACTACGCCACGGATGAGATATCCCGTGACTCTGTCTTTCTGTAATTACAACTCTCCTCCTAATAAACTAACACACGAGATATCTCGTCCGTAACGTAGTACGAACGATATTGTGTCGCGAGATGATTCGTTCGTGGCACAGTATGAACAATATCGTGTCATGAAATATCTCGTCCGTGGTTGTGAAGCCGTAGAAGGTGTTGCTAACTATAAAAATCACGTAGAAAATTGTTTCTACATATTCCTTGATGTTTTTCAATCACGTAAAAAAGTTTCTTCGATTCAAAATGTATCGTGAAATTTTTTTTTGCGAACAGCAAAGCATCGTCTAACAGAAAAAGTTAAACGGTTTGTTTACACATTTTTTCCATGCACGTGTACAAATGTTTTCGACATAATTCGACGGCGAGCGAAATGTAATTGTTATCGAGCCCAAGTCAATACCGATTTTGGACAAAACACAGGTGGATACGCGGTGCTATATAAATGTGGTGGCACGTACGAAACATCGTATAAAAAGGGTGAGCGCGTCGGCCGCAGAGAGGACAAGGTACGAGGAAGCGATTTATTAAATACTGTACCAGTGAGCATTGTTATGGCACGGTTGTGCAAATATTATTTTACCTATACGGCGATCAACCGTTGCTCGCTACATGTTGTTATTGAACCGACTTCGAGCTACACACATTAGCGAAGATTTCGGTCGATAGAAAGAAAAAAGGAAAGAAATACATGAACATGCAAACATATGATTGGGTAATTTAGTATTTTCCTATTGAAAGATCTCTATGTACGAAGAAATTGCGGGAAACGAAGGAACATCTAAGCACATGGACGTATGTACAGTAATGTACACTTTTTCACAAGTATTAGCACACCCACTAGTTTTATACAAAATGTGATAATTAATTCAGATTATCAAGGAAGAAATTAATGAATCAGAATTTGGGTGCAGTTGTTATTCAGAACACATATGCAGATCGTAAAAATTAGTTAAAACTATGTGTAAGAGTTATAATAATATGTATATGTTGGCTACTATAGCCATTATTATTTGAAAAAAATTCGAGATTAGATAAGAAACTAAGATAAGAAAAATTTATTTGGCATTTGAATTTGCATTGTGCAATCATTTTTGTGATAACAATAAATATTATAAGAATATAAATATCAAAATTGATCAAAACAATGATTGAAAAATATGGCAGATATATAGAACGAAAGAATTAATTTTATTACACCAAAAAAATTTATTAAAATACTATTATAATGTATCATCTTATTATTTTGAACGAGATATGTAAGAATTATTAAAGGTTATGACGATTTCTCAATAACTTTCCAAGTTTCCTTAAGTTTTTATAAGTGTTATAATAAGTTTTGTGAATGAGATTGATTAGAAAGTCAGTTTAAAATGCAAATTTTCCTAAACCTATATAAACTGAGCGTTTATGGATAGTACTTTACTAATTGATGATACATTGCAATTTCAATTATCAAGATATTTATTAATAAAATGATCATTAATAGAGAATTTGATAATGGTTTCTTATATTTGGAAAACGAGAATAGAAATTAAAAGAAAAAAAGAAGTAAAAAAACAGAATCTTTATCAAAAAATTTCCTGTTCCCGTTTAATATTGATATTTAGAAAATAATCTAACATAAATGAATATAAATATGTATCTCATATGAAAACGAATGATGCTCTATTCCATACAGCTCGGATAATCAAGTGAGAAGTTGTAGCTTGTGAGTTTCTGTTGCACAAACAATTTTTGCAATTTTGCCTACAATAGGCATACTTTATTAAATTCATTCTTATTTATTTGTTATGTTATCTTAGATATAAGTATGAACTTGTTACTGTTATGCAACAGAATTTCTTAGCATCACTGACCTGCAAAATTACGCTCTTAATTAGAGAATTTAGAGAATTAAAATGTAAGTTACAGAAAGTATACTATCTATTGTAATAAAATTTGTTGTTGAGAATTTCGTCGGTATCACATGCGTGATACAAAAATGATTTTAAAAATTTCATTTAAAAATTAATGGAAAATAGTCATTGTCCTCCATACAGTCCTAATATTGTACCGTCCAATTATCATTTGATCAAATTACAAAATTAAAAAAAAACAGTTTAGGGAAAAAACACAATATTAGCTCTGAGAATTAAGTATATAAGTAATGGAAAAATATTTTAATAAACAAAAACGGAAAATTGTATAGCCTCAGATTAAATCAATGTTTCGACATATAGTCTCAAATGATAAAGGATATTACACTGAATATTAGTAAATTTAATAAACTTATAAAATTAATAAATTTTCATTAAAAGAGTCGTTTCTTTTTCTTCGAAAATCTCACACAAAGCTTTCCACCTAACTAACCTAATAGATAACATATCCTTTCAGACAAATAGGACAGAGAAACTGATTAGAGATAATTTCTTCATTGATAGTCTTTTAATGATTACATGTTACTGTCTAGCTTCGTTCCTCTCCAGGAAGCTAAAACAGATTATTCTATAATGATTTTCTAATATCATGTCTTCAATAGTTCTCTTGAGGCTAAAATTTCGATTGAAAGTTAGTAATGAATGGAACTTCTGTCTCTGACCTTTTTCTGAACCTGTCATATGATAAAGTTGTCATAAAATTATATTGTGATCTGATTTATCATTATTTATATGATTTATCATATTATTTTAATTATAGTTATTGCCTTATAACGTATATGTCACATAATCTAATCGATGTTCAACTCCACTGCATTTTTGTTAGAGCAAATATGATTTATAGTGTAAAATATAGTATTATAAGTGAAATAAATATTACAGTTATTATTCATAAAAATATGTTATAGTATACAAATGAGACATTTCTGCTTTTTATTGAGATTGTTCATCCTTAAATATTGATTTTTCTGTCTGACATGAATTCATGAATTTGAATTATCAACAATAAGATAACTTTGAGTACAGATTTTTATAATCGATGTTTATTGTATCAGTTACACTAAACAAGTATTATTCATTATAAAAACGATGAAAACAGGAAGGAAATATTTATTCTACAAACTATAATCATCAATACAAAATAATTTATTTCTATAGATGCCTTTAATTTATAGAAAATAAAATTTGACAATATTTTACAAAAATTAGTTTGTATTTCTCGCGCTTTAAACGTTAAAATCAAATATGCTTTAATCGTTTGCAAAGAATTCAATACACAGGTAGGTTATTATTTTTACAAATATTAGGTATAAACGTGGTAAATATTTATAACGAGACTACAAACAAACATACATCCCCACATGCATTTTACTTTTTGAAAACAAAGACAAACATCGCAAAAATTGAATTTACGCGTACACATTGCTATTTTTATAATTCTTACATATTTCTGGTGTATAGTTTGTTAATATAATTAAAATATATGTATTTATAAAAATATATGTATAAATAAACGCTTACTTGTATCAATTGGTATTCAAATTAATAATATATCTTTCAATTAATCAAACAATCTTTAGTATGTGATACTTGAAATTAATTTGATATACAAAATTACATTTTCAAATGTCTTGGGGAACATTTTTGTTATTTTACTGCATTTTGTTTCTTTATTAAATCACTATTTAACTGATAAGCCTATAAAATTGCATTTCTTATCTAAACAACAGATTTCAAGATTGAGCAAGGATAGGGAAAAAGACAAAAGTAAAAGTCATTAACGCAGTAACTAATCAAACTATTTAGCATGTACATATTTTTAATGATCTCAAGTAATTTACATTATTGTACGATATACTTGGTTTTTTCCTTTCCCCTTCATCTTCCAATTATTTTTATACGTTTTCATGCATAAAAATTTATGCAAAGTAGTCATATAACTCCATTAAATTTCTCTATGTGACCAACAAAATATTGTTTGCATATGAAGATTGATAAAAAATACTATGAAAGAATTGTGTTCTCTCTTAAAAAATACTTTTAATTAATTTTTAACAATACTATTCAAACTATTAACCATTAAAACAGCCCTTAGATTTAGATTTCGGACTTGCACGTTATTTCATTTGCGTTTCATCTTCACGCCTCTAAATAATTTCTTGATGCGTAGTCACGTCATTTTATGACTATTGATAAGAATAAGTGGCGATAGGCCCATAACAATAAAAAAATGTATATCTTTATTAGTCTATTAACCGGGCACAATGTCTTAGACATAATAATTTCTTTATTTCGAAGTCCGCCATTTTTTTACATGCTAAAAATAAGAGGTTACAAATTTTCATTCCTGCTGAAAATAATTTATATCGCATTGAAATTCGCAAGGATTTAAATTAACATACACAACTGAAATTTGTCTTTATTCACTTTTAAAGACTAAAGATTTTATTTAAATCTAGATCTCACTTTAACAGAAAGCGGGACTTTTGGCATGTTAATAAAATCTTTAACATAAAATTGAAACGAGAAATGCATATTAATAGTTAATCCTTATTTTCTTTAACCTTACATTTTTTAACAATAGAAAAGTATGATTCGAAAATAATCCAAAAAACGTAGAGGCGTTAAGATCCCACTAACAAGTTAAAAATGAAAGTATTATGAAAGAAATAGCTAGTGTTTATCTCATACGCGGTACGGGTGTCATTTGTGGTAGATATTCTAAAAAATCTACTTTTTTAAAATGTTTTTAATAGAAAATTCCTAGTAATTTTTTACCATTCCTCATGTTCGACGTATCACAGAACTGATCTGTATAATTCTTTGAAATAAATGATACTTGACTCACCGATGAACTGTCCCTCGGGCTGTCCGTGGAAATTCTCTTGTCCGTCTAGTAATGACGATGACAAGGACGACGGAGGTGTCGAGGGCAGTGGGGTCCACTGCTAGTGAACCCAAGAGGGAGAAGCAGCAGGAGTCGCCGCGTTGGTGCTCACGTAAACTCCTGCGGGCGCGTTTCCAGCCGTCGTGCCAACCACGTTGTTTTGGGACACGGTACCGTTCTGACCAACGTTACTGTCGCTCACTTGGATCGCAGCCGTGCCCATCACACCTTGCTGGAAGTTAAAGTCTAACGTCCCGTCCATTGACAATTCGTGTTTGATCACCTGAAATCGTTCAATGTTCAACATTAGTATAAACCAATAATTATAAGTTTCGTATAATTCACTTTTCATTATCCCTTAGTATAATTGTAATCAATTGAAACATTTCTTTAAAATGACGAATGTCTTTTTATTTGTCCGTAACAAGAAATATTCATTGATTTGGTCAGCTTTGACGCATCGAGTAGATGGAATAATGAACTGATATGAAGATATTTTGCGGAAAACTTGATCAGATAGAGTTGAAAATATACTGTTTCGTGCAGAAGCGATTATGTTTTAACACGATTGAGATCTTAAATATACAGCACGAAATGTTCACAATAGCTGAAAACATGATAATTAGGTACTAAGAGAAGACGATTTGACGTTTTAATGAAAGTATAAAGATGTAAGAATTAAATTCGAAAATATATTTATAATATATTAATGAATAGGCACAATATACATTATTTTTCTAAAAATATAGGTCGTATTACTATTTTAATTATCCTGTGAAATGTGTTATGTTTATATAAATATAATTAAAAATTCATAATTAAATTGCTGCTTGGTAATAAAAAAATACAATCAACAGAGTAAACATACAACCAACAATTAACAAAATAATAAATGTACGAAAATAAAATTCTTTGTCACATTAATTATCTTATTTCACAACAACTGTGTATAAGATACTTCAAAAATTAAAACAGAGACTAAATATGAAATTACATTAGTCTGCGTAATTAATTTTAAATTTATTTGCATAATATTATTTTCTGGAAGCTATCACGCTTTCTTGTTAATCAAATAAGATTATTAAGTATTAAGTAAATATTATTGGAAAATTTAAAATGAATTAAAGTTAAACATTCACAAATTATAGAAGATCATGTAAGTATCAATTAAAGAAATACAAAGAAAAAATACTTTAAAATTTAAATATTTTAATAAAACTGTAAAGTTTCCAATACTTAACTATTTTCTTGTGAATAATTTTACAAATATTACATTGATCACTAATGGTACTTGCTTTTTATCACTTACAATCGTATAAATTGCCAGGGTTATTAACAATTACTTTTTGACTTGTTTTTTATTAAAATAATATGTATTCTCATATGTATTCTCGTATTTGTAAGAGGCTCGTTTTAAGGTTCCTGGCAAGACGTTGTTTTTGAGACAATCGCTCTAAGGTGCTCGCTCTAAGGAGCACGTTTACAAATATGACTTGTTGTTGTAAACAAAGTTGTGTTAAAAAACGTTGGCTGAGCGAATTTCCTAATAGAAGATTATTAATTTGAAAATATTTCAGTAATTATTAACTTCAAGTTCCAGTTTGTGTAATATTTTTTACGCAAAATTTGACGATTTATCCGAATTTGAGAAAAAATATTAAACATTCTATTTAAAAAACTGAGGGTGACCCTAATATCTCGTTAAAAAAGAAAGGTAACAAAAAATATATTAGGGCACTGTATGACCTCCTAAATACTATACAACTTCTGTTTGAAATATGTTTTCGTACAACGAATAAATTAGGGGTTATATATTTCGTCATGTTAGGAGACTCGCCCTCTATATATATTCTGTTTCATTGTTGATCGAAAAGTTTGGTTCTACGAAAATAATCTTAGTCAAAACTATTTCTCATCACAATAACTTTATCAAGAATACCTTGTTAAGCGAGTAAGGCTATTTTCGCAATCTTTAGAGTAAAGTACTTATTATAGGATCATCATTGTTTCTTCAAACAATAAATCATATACCGACATGATTTCGTACGATAACAGCATTGAAGAAGATATTTTCAAGAAGATTGATATCTTTAAGTATCTATTGATTACTTCTTTCATCTATTTAATGAAAAATATCCAATTGAAATAAGGGCGCATCATTCACTATAGCAACCCAATTTAGATATATTCAGCTCAGAAACAATGTTAATTATAAAGTCCACAACTTTATGATTTAATTGGATATCTATAATTCTTGTACGGTATAGTTTCAAACAATACCCACAGCAATTGTATAATATCATGGGCATATTCTTAAATAATATTGAAATCTATTGAACAGAGTTAAAGATACAGTAGTCAAAATAAAATATTTCTTTGCCTTCGTGGAAAAAGACAAAATTGACATAGCTCATGTTTTATATGAAATCATCAATTTATATGAACATACATCCTCTAATACTAGTGAACAGACTACGGATGTTTATGCAAATTTATATTTTTATGAATTTAAATAAAGAAACGGAACTTAAGCAGGGATTTATAATACTTACTAAACATAATAAATGTCATATTCTGAATATTTTATGTATTTTTACAGATTATACGCATTCTGTGTATCTCTGAAATTTCTCATAAACGCATAAACATCCGCGATCTAATAATAAGCAGAATATACAATAAAACACACCTCTTCCACATTACAATCGAATCCACCGTGTAACGATTCGATATTAATGTTCAAATCGTCAAGGAGCGTCGAATTATTGAGGGCTCCCATCAATTGTCCCATCATTGTGCTCGGAGTTGAACCACATGGTGTGGGTGTTTGCGGTGGACTGGATCCCGTTGCTCCTGTTTGCGATTGTTGTTGTTGCTGCTGTTGTTGTTGCTGTTGTTGCTGTTGGCACTGTTGCGTCTGCATCATGTACTGAAGAGTTTGTTGCTGATTGCTTCCTAATGCCGTGGGACTTGGTTCACTCTGCTGATATGACGGCGACATTCCAGCCACTGGACTCAAGTTCTGATATTTTTCGAGGAAAAAGAATATAATCGTTGAAAATAGAATTATTTAACAACTAGAGAGTGTGAAGTTCTTTGTTTTTATATAATGGCAAACTTTGTAAAATTAGTTTTAAATGAAAGATACCAAATGTATCTGAATAACACATTTGAAAATAATAGTATTGATGTATGTTTATAAAATCTAATTTCAATAGGTTAGAATAATCTGTTACTTAAATTTTTTTATATGGGTTTCAACGTCACACTAACTGCACTTATGAAGTTATTACTGACGACAATGTGAGCGAAGACAGATTTACTAGTTAGATCTTGCTTAAGGTATGTCTTTCGGAGAGTAGAAAAAGCCTGGAACTTACATTTGAAACCATGTTTTGTTTGCTACGTTATTGAATCATTTAATTACATCAATGTATTAGATTATCTATTTCTGTATAGGAGTAAATATTGCAAAATTGATTTTAATTAAAGGTAAGGATTGAATAATTAGTGTAAAATCAGCATTGATACATGCTTATAAAATTGAATTGTAACAGATAAGACTAATTTATATATCGCTTAAAGACTTTATTTCTAATATTCTTTAATTGTAGATATTCAATTTGTATCATTTTGTTACAAAGCAAACAATACATTGTGTTAAATAGTTAGGAGATTTAATGTATTCAATGTATTAATGTTCTCGTTCTTGTTGTAGAATTGGAAATCAAAATTAAAGTAATGAGATTACTTCTCAGAAATAGATTGGAAATATTTCCAGATTGAAATCAACTTTACGAAAAAATCTCCCGTCATCTAAGTGGGACAAAAATATATTAAGTTTTCATTAAAAGAAATTTTAAATTTTTTCTGTAGTTTCATGTTCAAAGAGTTAAAGTATTCAAACGCTATATTAATATATTCTTAAATATTATTATACATAAAAATAGTAATAATTATTAACTATTATATAATAATAATGTGTAGTTTACATAAAAGATATAAAGATTTAGAAAATGACGTATTAAAATTTCCCACTCTAAACATTGGATAAATAAATCAAGTACCTTCGAAAATATCAAATTGGTCATCAAACAAAAACTACGAAAAGTAGAGAAAAATCCACGTTTATTGCCTTTGTTAGGTATGCCATTTGCGACGAACGATATGCATCTCAAAACAATCAACGAAAAAACCTTTAAATCAGCATTATTCAGTCTTTCCTCCTTTCACGGATTACGGGAGTCGGGTTAAAGGCTTTGCTACACTTTGTTCTTCCCCTGTGGCTGAATGTTATTTGCAGCTTGCCATTTCAGACTTCTTTGTTCACTCACCATTTGACAGGCACACGGTTGCAGACCGTGAAGCGGGCATCTTTGCTGATTTCCTGATTGAGGAGTTGGCTGCAGAGCGAAAGAGGACGATCCTGTCGACAGGCTATTACTTCTCTGATATTGGGTCTCGTAGTAGGAAGGTGGCGGTCCGGTCTGTTGCTGGTGGCTGGACGGTGATGTTTGGTATATTTGGTAGGATTCCAGTTTCATCGTTTCCGCGAGGCTACCGGCTATAGTTGTGTTCAATGAAAAGAACATGTGTTAATTGTATGTCTATTACATGCTTTTATACGTGCGTTTCATGCTGTGCTATACCATCAGAGCTTTGGTTCCAAGCGGTATTGGAATGTTATGTCAATCAAAATAGAAGTCTCGAGTTTTGGTAATTTTTGGCTATCTGAAAATGTTTTTCCATGGCTTGAAAACGATATAACTCCTATTTTCTCAACAGTTCATTCTTCGTCGTTTAATAGATTTATGATTGAGAATTTGTTAAGTTTCTATTGTAAATATTTATGGTTCTAATAAGATATTTTTTCTTTTTACTATTACCATCTATTATCTATACTTCTGTTCATAAATATTAAAACATTTAGGCTTTCTTGCACAATAATTTATCAACGAATATTAGTAATTTATTATATAATATTAGTAATTTAGCAACGTCTAAATTATACAGTATCTACAAAGAGTATTTATACATCGCTGTATTTATTGTAATACTCACATAATAATTAATTAGATTCAAATATAATAAATTTAGCGATATTTTCACATAAATACAAATGTAATATTGTGGAAATGAAATATATGTACATAGAAATTGGTAAAAAAAATCGCTTCGTTAAAAAATAAATGTATGCACAAATACTTCTCGTAATCATTGTAAGTTATATTATGTTTACGTCGAACAGGCGATGATGATAATTAGATGATTTGCAATTTGTAAAATTCAGTTGTAAACTTCTATTTGATATATTATTACTAACATTGTTGTTGTTATACAAGAATGTTCGATTTGTATTATGTAAAATTTTCCTAATAATATTAGCTCAATTGTGCAAGGGGACACTGGCAGTCTCATGCAAGACGTGATAATTCTTTCCGATTATTAGGGAAATAATTAAACTGTTAGAATTTTATATTTGCACAAGATAACGGTTTGTACAAAAATACGTGGAAAATATTGTGCGAACCATTTGCAAGAATTTATATAATTGCTGAGAATTTTCTTGATATATCGAACAGCTTAAGGTTGCAAACGCGATTTCGTTATTTTCTGATGATTTGTCAAATCCACCTTATTTTCTTCTAATAATGTTCTAGTATTTATAAGGGAAAGTATACACACTTCCGTTTTATTTATATCTGCGAATATATTTGTGTAAATTTATACTTACAATAATTTACATGATTTCAAAAGTTGATCGACATTGCTTCAATAATTCTAATTTAAGATATACACAATTATAATCAATATAAATTAAGGAAATATTCGTCATTGTAATAAAGAATTATATAACGATAGCAACGTATATTTACTTAATATTTACGATGAAAGTGAAGTGAAGTATGACATCTGTATCTATGGAATAATAATTAACCATATTGTATATGATATTTTCACTGCATACAAAATTTTTACATCACTTTCTATACGTCACTATATTCTCAAATTATTCAATTATTTAAAAATGTTATTGCACGGTGTTTTTTGATATCTCTGAAAATTTTGTTTCAAATCTAAAATCGTTTATTAATATGACTTTACAAAAATGTCTTTATGAATCAATTGGCATTCTTACCAATTCTTACTAATTAAGTGTAATTTGTGCAGTTAACGATATATTACAGTATTCATATATCTATATAAAGCAAATATGTAATAAAAAGATAGACAACTGTCAAACATTGTGATAAAACCGATTACTCAATAACCTTGAACAACCAAAACTTGTAGCCTCTACTTTCACATAATCATAAAAGGACAGTATACTGGGATTATAATCAAAATACAAAATTGACTAAAATTACTGTCTAACTCGTAAGAAAGCGCTGAGCTATCTAAGCTTCGCGTACCAAACTTTCGACATCTCAATCATGCTGGGCGTGTATTGAAAGTGCAGTAGAAAAGAAAAAAAAATAATACTGGTACAAGATAAACGGTAAACGCTGGCGAAAGAAAAAGAGAAACATATATGAAATTGTAGTGCGTACCTAATTGTTCTGGACTATAAGAGGGTGTGTATGTTGGTGTCCATTCCGGTTTCCCAGGGATCGCCGGGATTGGACTTAATCGACCACAGGATGAGGCATTGCTTGAAGCTCGAGGACTCGAATAAAAAATAGTTCAAATGTATTTTAAATGTGCAGATATCAAAGTATAAACTAATACGCAAGATAGTGAAAGAGGCCACGAATATTAGATTATGTAATAAGTTTATTCCCTTTTCAATGTCATGTTTGGAGGAATATTACTCAATAACATTATTTGTGACAATTGCAATGGACAACATAGGACAAATAATATTTATATATATTTCCATAATTATGTTTTAGTATCAGTATCTCTGTTATATTTTTTCCTATTATTATTCTTGCTATATTCCTTATAACATAATTGAATTATTTAATCCATTAAGAATCAATGAAAAAATACATAGATGTTACTGATAAACGTAAATTATCTTACATATTGCTTTGTTAATCTACGAACTACGATACTTTATAGAACATATAGAACTTATATAAACGCTACATGAATCAGAGACACGAACAAAGTTTGTGTAAGTAATACGAAAAAGTCCTGAATATTTAGTAAAAGAATTATTTGTTACAACAAACAGATTTCTTTCAAGATATAGCAAAAATATTAGATTTTGCGATGTGTGTGTATGTATTTAAAATTATTGGAAAATTTAGTGCATTATTCATTACTATGTTAATTATTTTAGTATTTGAAGTACTTTTATACAAGCAATCATTAAATACTTTAAAGAATGTAAAAGTACGCACGCACACATATCGAAATTTTTTAATAAAAGGACAGACGATAGGATTTGAAGTGATCGTATAGAAAACAAAGGATAATAAAATAAGAAGATACATACACACATCGTTGATCAAATAGATTTTATAACAAACTAACAAACTTTTACGTATTTTTGAAGAAACACGGACGGAAATACGAACTTATTACATAATCCAATGATACGTACATATATTCTATGATATACTTTGCAAAACTATTTATAAAGCAAGAGTGGTGCATTATGTGTAGTTTACGATTAGTACAAAAGCGTAATATAAAATAGTGGTTTTGTACTTCTTGCTAATAGCGCGCATTGCAGCTGATATTTTTAACTATGTGTTATACAAAAATAAATATAAGAATTATATTCAATATCGAGCAATTTGTAATGCAAATAATTAGTAAATAATACGCGATATTTTTTAAAAGTAAGCATAATGAATGAAAAACAAAAAATATATTTACTTTGTATAATACATTACGATTGTGTCTAATTTAAGTATAAATATTTTAATGATAAAAACATTTGAAGTAAACACGAGAGATAAAGTTGCATTAACCTTTCAATTGGATTAATGTTGATTAATATTTCAATAAAAGTAATATCATTAATAGTTAAATATCAATTTCAGAATACATAATAATTAGCAAATAATCAATTGATGTGTTCAATTTTGCATGGAATTTTATATCAAATTTAAACAGCAATTTTATATCAAAAGTTGTAAAGTCAAAATGTGTAAAAGATTATTTTTGATGTTTGATTTGCAACATTAAGTTATTTTATTTTATATTCTTGTATTTATTTCTCAAAGTTATATTGAAATTTTTATTTATATCATTAATTTATTTTATTATTATTTTTTGCATATGTACATAATTTATAATGCCATATTCGTCAAACTTTTATTTATGAAAGTTAATTTTATTTCTCTGCAAAAACAGATCATTATATGCGTGAGTTGTATGGCAATGGCTTCATTTATTAGTATTTATTATTCAGAAAATTGCGCTCATTTAACACTAAACATTTTAAATAAGTACTAAGATAAAAGTATAAAATATTTAACTTGAGTTAACAACAAATAAATATAGTCAATGACATATTGCTTCAAAATTTTATGTAAAATGTATGTAAAATAATATTTCAGAGATGAATTATTTCAGAATACCATGTATTTCTACTTGCATCAAATGTATTTATGTCAAATTTTGGACTGAATTAAATTGAACGATATAAGTAAATGAAAAAAAGAATGAATGGCAAAGTGGTAACTTCGGAAACAATTTTTCTTTAAAGCAGCGATGGAAGTATTTTATAATTTTATATTTTATAATAACTGAAGATGATTGGCACGACTAATTAAATACGATTAACAATGAACAAGATAAATGAAAGAAGAAACGTTCTAAAATTGGGCTTTAAATAAAGCATGTACTTAAGAGAGTAATAGGAAATTCGTTTAGTAAAACATCAGAACAGCGCATTAAATTCGAATAAGAAATTTTATTTCAAACTTCATTAATTAAATTTTCAAGCACCTATAAAAATAATTTTAAAATATAACATTGACAAATCCTCATTTTAAGGAAGAACATTTGAAATAATTATGTTTATGAAATTCTTATAGTTTCTCTTTAATTATGAATCGCTGATTTGTTAATAGGGTAAAGCGTAGATAAATTGTTAAGACAATAATCTGTTATTGTAATCATAGAATATTTTTAGATATCGAATATAGACAAGTTCCATGAAATATGTTTGACAATTTCTTGCATAAAAATATTAAAATCCAGGCAACATCTATATTAATAAATTATAAAATGAATCTTATTCTTCGAAAAATTCACGTTATAAAATTCAATTGAAAGGTTAACAACCAATTGGCTAAGATAAATATTTTCTATTCATTTTTCATTCATACCACATGATAAAAAGTATAATCACTTTTCCGTTATAATATTGAACTGCTTTTATAAAACAAAGTAATTAGTGATAAATAATAATAATACATAAGTATTAATTTTTTCATATCTCACAAAATCTGTGAAAATAAAATTAAGTATTAAACTATTGTACACAAATACATCACAGCAATTCTATCATGATGATGCAAATAAATACATTCCTATCAAAGGGAAATAGAATTTTATTTGTCTCTTAACTATAGTAGTGAGATGAGAATGCTTAACTGTCTGATAGGATTCTGAGATATCTCAATAATGAATTTATCTGACTTTAAAGTCATAATTATAGAATTCAATTTAAGGTTGTGGATTATCGAAATATATATCTGTCATCATACGTAAATTGTTAATGTTTATGCAAATTCATATTTTTATGAACATAATTAAAGTAATAGAACGTAAGCAGAAATTCTTATTTTTTGTATTAAGTATTTCGTTAATGTGCTAAATTTTTATTTCCCAGTTGTTTAGAAAAATTGTAAATATATAAACGAACCAATATATTTAATTTGGTAATTAAAATTTCTACTAAATATAATTTGAATATATTTTATCCATGTTTGCATATTTAGCGTAATGAGCACGTTTATACATACTTCTATAAATATATAATATATAACTTCTATAAATGTATAAATATCCGCAGTCTATTCGTATACTATTTAAAACCAAGTTATAATAGTTTATAACTTGACTAATATTTATGACCTCTAGGTAGTACAAAATGCCACAATAAGTTTTAAGGGTTAAGAGAAGAAAGATTGTTTTAAAAGAAAGAATATCAAAGATAAATGGTCTTGTTTAAATTCATTAACAATAGAATCAATCGTTTCTCAGAGATCAAACAATAGTTCAATACAATAACTAACTAATTTATCATAATTCTTAGCCAAATAGTTCAGACTAAAGCATAAAAGAAGAAAACGATCAAACACGGAGCTACTATTAAATTCCGAACGTAATGAAAATAATGCAAATCAAACTCAAATATAGACATACCGAAAATCAGGTGAAAGTTGAAATCCACTGCCAGGTTGAAGAGGACTATCCGGGAAGAGATCCAACCCCTCATTCACGCTATTACTGGGGCTAGGCGTTGCGTCAGTTTGCAACCCCCCGTTTCTTAGCGCCTCGATCTTCTTCCTCACCCTGCCACGTCGTTTCTCAAATTTGCTAGTCTCCATGGTTATTGCCCTGTGACACATCAACGAAGATCGTGGTCTGTGTGTGCACCGTGACAACGACGAATCATTCACAAAATGAACAACGACTTACCTTCTACGCGACTTGCCTGGTTTCGCGTCGCGATTGATCATCCACCAGGAACTCTTTCCAGTACCCTCGTTCTGCACTCGCATAAATCTGCTGTGTAATGACAGATTGTGTCTTATGGAGTTCTATAAACAAACAGAAACGTGCAAGTTTTAGAGTAAATTCTAGATAGTAGGAATTTAATGCGCATATATATAAATTAGGAAAATTCTCATTTCAAATACAAAATTGATTTAATTTGAAACTATTACTTGAAACAGAATAATTTAAACGTCTTGTTTTCAGGAGATAATTAAACAGTACTAATATAAATTACACGATACCTAAATAATTCGTTAAAAATATTATTTGATTGATGATGATAAGCATTTTCTATACGTATATATTACCTATAAGTAAATATAATCTTATTTGACGATTATATCTAGGAGGAAAGGAATTAATATCCAGATATACCAATTAATAACTAACAATACTATACGAAATTAAGAATAAAAATATGAAAAATTTAAACGGTCTTATAAAATATATTATTTATAGCTTTTTCTGTATGAACATCGTGACACAGCACTTAAATCGTATATAATACAGAATGTATCAAATAAATTTTATATGGATCATCTTTCTTCCATAGAATACTTAACCATAACGTCTCGAAAATTCTTACTCATGTTCGAACGTAATAAATCCAAGAGGTAAAATTAAAGGACTTATCATTCGTCGAAATCTTTCCGCGCCGCTTTTACAGCAACTTTATAATTTCAATTTCGCTGAAATTTACGATCACCTAGCAGTACCCACTGCCCTTCCCACGCGATATCTCAATACCAGTTCCCTTTACTGTCTTACTTTCTCGCACGCGTAATGCTATGACCGACGCGACCGAGCGAACTCCACGCGAAGCGTTCGCATTGTCAGATAGAGAGAAAGAGAGGGAGAGAGAGTAGTTTTATACCATGTACAAAATCGATTCCGAAGAGTGAGTCATGAGAGCCACGTTTTATTGTGCTCCGTAGACAGAGACGGTTTAAGCCGGGCTTGTTCATTAGGCAAATTGAATCGACGTAGTCACCCGAGCCCTTCTTCCTCCCAAAAATTTCGGAAAGCTTCTACCCTAATATGAAAGTAGCGTTGAGAAGCGATAACAATTTTCTTTCGTCTTCGTCCCATAGCAGTATCTCCTACGCGAGCGCGTATATGCACAAAGCAGCCCGGAGAAGAAAGCTTTTACGTAAGCAGCCGATGGCACGATACCGCGGCAAATAAAAATTACTTTTGCAAAATTGATGCTTCTTCGTTCTCCGGGCGCGTACGAACTTTCCGAAATTACAAGAATCTGCCCCCAGTGCCATCGTTCCGCGAGTAGTATCTGCTAGAAATGCAGATTTTATTCCGCACGATTCGTGATTCGCAATTCGAACTTCTCGACTTTGTGATCGAATATTATATACAGATAAATTTGATCTGAATTTATAATAAATGTTTCATTGTTAAAAAAGTTTAAGATCTCTTTGTAATTTGTGATTTTTACTGTGTTATTGAAGCAAATGAAATTTGAAGAAAAAAATAATTGCATGTCGTTTTCGAAGATTTAAAGGATTTAAAGATTAATTATTCAATTAATTATTTAATGGATACATTTATTCTTACTAATTTATGTTCATTGTATCTAAAAAATTTAGATAGTATATTCCAATTTATAGCGTAGATATTTTGTATTTTATATGTAATATTTTAGTCTGATATAAACCATATGCAAAAATTCTCAATAGTATACAACAAATATATTATCACATACAAAAAAGCTAATTCAACGAGAAATAAATATATAAAGAATATTAAAATTAGATAATAATTTAAGAATGTAATAGACTCCATTACGAAAGGAAGGTATATAAATATATACGCGTTCTAAGAAAAATTGTTAGCTATTTTGTATCACGAAAAAGTACCAATACTCTAAAAAGGAGATAGCTTTGATACCATTCTTCGTTAGCCTTCTCTTTCATGAAATATTATCGTGCTCACTTATTTTATTCATTGATATTCACACTTTATTTTCATATAACTTCTCTTCGTACAAAAGCAGCAAACTGTAAATTAAACAAGATATAGATAAAAATTCCTTAAATATCTATATTAAATTCTATCTACCATATGAAATGTCGAGTTACAAATTCGCTAGCCAGACTGGATCGCAAAATACATACATATATTGTTTACATGCATTGTAATTCACGTAAAATTGGATATCGATCTATGTTCTTTCATTTCATATATATTTTGTTTAAAATAGTATTGAAAATTATTTAGGATTTTCTTTGCAACGATATAATCAATAAGCACGAAATTCGAAACATTTTCTATTATAAGTTTGGTCGTTGAAACCAAGCTTGTGACGAGAGCTACACATTATAGGTACTATACAATATGATTGTTAATGATTTTGATCTTTGAAGAGGATGCAACTAAACTTGCAGTGTTTTACAAAATCTAATGGAAAAATATTTGTCAAAAACAGTACTAGAGACATTGTATCTCTATAAAAAAATATATCAATTTTAAATAAACTGTATTTCTATTAATAAAAAGAAAACTCTACTGAAAAACAAACAAATTCTTCATTTTATGAAATCGGACATCTCATATAAAGGTCATAAGTGAAAATTATAAACTTTTCTTCTTTTATCGAATAGTATTTTAAAACTCAATACATTGTCAACTCATTTCCATTGTCAATTCCATATCAGACCTATTTTTATTTGATTTTGGAATTAAATATTTGTTTTTGTCACCTTCCTGGACATGAACAAAATATTTATCAACATAAATTATCCTGACTAATATTAATTAAATCATGCTAACGTAGTAACTATGCTAATGTTATTAATTTCTTAGAAAACATGCTGAATTTGTCACCAATTTTCAAACTGCTGATAATATCTTCGAATTTATCAATTTAGCGGGTCATTCTCTTGTTTAACCATTTCGTATGAAGATATTTTTTTGTAGTCGCTACTTCGTTGTAACATAAAAGTAAAAATATCAACAGGAATGGCCCTATTATATTTTCCCATGTGGCCTTCGTACATCGCAACATAATAGAATCATAAAATCTAAATGAAACACTTTCACTCCGAACACAATGATCGTGCATCACGAAACGATTTCACTCTACATAAAATTACCCATCGCCAAAATTTTTTATTCCAAGACACGTTCTCAAGACTCTCAATTCATGGATCCTAAATAACTGAGCTAACTAACTCTTAGTTAGTCGCAATAAAACGGTATCGCGTATCGTACTCGTACCTTGATAGTCTGATTTGACGTTTAAATGGATTCACCGGTGAATAGACCTGCAAACAGTGTAGCTCATTACTTTTATTATACCATAGCGTTTCCTGTCTTTACTGCGGTCACTGCTCTTGAGTCTTGACCGATCGTTCCGTCGGCACAATCGAATACGTACAAAGATTGGAGAACAGCGGATCGGAGAAGCTAAACTCTAAAGTATTTATCGACAGGGTGGTTGCACTTCGCGAGTACCAATGTCGATGCTTTTACGATCGATTCACATCGTTGATTCCTTTTACCTTTTCACTGGGTGACGGACTCGTCGTAGGGTTCTACGATGGCGATCTAGCTATTCGAGTCATCCAGTCGCGGGTTATACAGCGAGAGTTTACAGCCCTATCATTTCCCTGCCTTTATCGGCGGTACACTTGGAAGATGAAGACATTTTTGGCGCCGCTATTCCGATTTTCAAATCGATCCCGACCATTCGAGTCCTGATGGGGACGCGACAAGAAGAGACGAATGAACCGGCAAGAATTTGTTCTTCGACTTTTCAGCAAATCATCTCGCCCCTTTATTGCGGAACATATTATTCGCATCAATGCTATATCCTTTCTTTAATTTTCAGTTAAAACTAAATGAATTATACTTAAGAATGTAAGATTTTTAATATGTGATATTAGCGATGACGATGAAGATTGACGAAATTATATATATTATGACAAAGTTGTGTAACATCGTATCATTCAGAAAGGAGAAAACTTTTGAAGTTTGTTCTCTTTTTGTGACACATTAATTTCGAATTAATAACGTAAGCAATTGAATATCGATAAAGCTGAAAACAAAGTAATTATAAATTTTCAGTCTGCAGTATGTACACTGGGTATCTACTTCTTGTTTTCGTTCATGTTCATATATGTAGGCAATTATTATTAAAATGTCAATGTTATGAATATTACGAATACATGAATTAATATTAATATTAGACTTTTTCTTATAACATTAGAATTCCGATTAAATCATTCTTCATATACAATTATATAATTTAATGTAATTGAATGTAACGTAGAATTTTCAGAATTGTCGGACATATTTTCAATGTAATCGAATAATATACCTTTCTTTTGACATTTCAGACGTAACGTACATTACAATATAGATTTTTCATTTTTACAGTCTTTGTATCAAATAATATTTAACAAGTGTACACATCAAAAGATATCGTAACAAAAAAAGAGAATCGAAAATGGGAGGAGAATTGAACAAACGCAACGGGCGCAGCAACAAAAGAAGGAAATAAAAAGACAACGGTTGTCGGGGAAAACTTTTTCTTTGATTAGTACAATGAACGAGAAGTGTAGTTAAAATCAGTCGCGATATGACGGTTGCCAGACTTTGTTCCTGTTATTGAAATATAGAAACGCTTGCGCTCACACATACACACGCGCATGGAATAACGTGTACCAACTCGTAAAAAGAACGAAATCGCCAGACTACGTAGTATCGAGGCAAAACGAAACTTAGATTTTATTGGTAAAATCGATGGCCAGACTTTCAACGTTAATGGTATCCATTCTGTTGAAGACATAACGAGAAAAAACTGTGGACTTCTGAAATAAAGCGATCTATACTTTTGCCACGATATATCTGAATGTTCCTTTTCATTAGACGAGATAATTCAAGATGATCGATTCCAGGAATGGTTAATTGTTTAAAGATTGAACACTGAAGGAAATGTTGGAAGAGTTCAGTCATAAAGATCTATGAGATACCAAGATATAAAAACTCAAGATAGGTGTAAAAATCGTGAGTCATTTGAAAAACAAAAGCTTGACACACTGCGATCGAACGATTTATAAAGCAGTTAATTATCACGACGGAGATGTAAACATGCTTATTCCTTGGTGATATTGTGTTACATCAGTTAAGATCTAAAAGAAACGTGTTAAAAAAAATGATGCGTGTTAGTCACACGTCAACGAAATGAAACAAGTCACGAATCAATAGCCGAGACTCATAAGTTTGATATTGATTAATAGGATGTAAAGTAAGTAGAGTTAAATCGCGTTATTGACAACAATAGTAATTTCAACTTCCCTTTCGTTTTAATCCTTTCCCATCTGAAATTTTTGGCTTATGATAAAATTATGTTTCTATTAATTATAAAAATATATTTTTTCGGATAGTTTTGTATAAAAAACAAATGCACCAGTTGAAATCAATTTTACTCATTGTGTATGATATACAACATCGAGCATGCAAAAATTCCCTTCGATTCCTTCAATTCAAATAGTTTTGCCTCCTTATTATTGTAGTTCTAGTAATGCCAATTCTTATAGTAATGTCAATAATCCATCAAAAGTTATTGATGCGTTAAGTAATGCAAAATCTTCCTGTATTAAGTTTTTCTAACTTCGTTTGAAATACAGTTATGATCGAGTTCAGCTACTAGTATTCTATTAGTATTATTTGATATAACAAGTTCATACAAATTTCAAGATCGAAACATTGCCAAAAAGCGACCATCTCGAAAAACGAAAAACAAGAAGCAGGGTGCTCGGTTGGTGAAAGCGTGACTTTCTAACATCGGCACCGGTTTAGGCGAATGGCGTAATTTTATGGTGGACAACCTGGTTGCATATCTGGATACTTTTCGCAGCGACGGAACGATCCGGAACGAAAGGGACAAGAGGCCATTCAAGGACGTGCTCTATCAAAGAATTGCTCGTCGATTCTGATGGTCACAGACTCCCGGTACTTTCGTCAAAAACCGCATAAAGTCCGCGGAAACGACCCCCGTTGCCAAGGCGAAAGGAACGAAGCGATGAAGAGGACCAATCGCACCACGGACAAGCGAACCTGGTTATCTCGTTCCCGAATGGACTGTATAACGCGCAATTTATAGAGCATATACTTACTTGTCCTGGTCGTGGAATGTCCACTATCTTTCGCAGGATGATGCGATAAGCCAATTCGAAAGTCCCTCTCGTTTCTTCGCAACAAAAGTGCGAACCACTGCTCGTTTAAGTATTCGCGCCTGTACTCGACCCCGAATCGATGACCACCAAAAAATTACATACCGTGGAAATTAACCATTCTGGAACGATGCGCTGCACTGCTAAGACAGCGGTATTAACCTCGTATCTTGGTATTTGTTCTTACGAGACTGGTTATTGGCAAATTTTGGGTAAGCTATATTGTTCTAAATTCTTTCGATCTTTCATTTTTGTGGTGAAATGAAAGGGTGCAGTGTTGAGTATATAAATAGGCGAATCTAATGGAAATTTACTGTTGCATATTATGATTTACAAAAGTGAATTTTATTTATTACTGAAATTTTATTTCTTAACGTAAAAAAGAATCTAATTAATTATGGTTTCTTATTTCAATCCAGAAATTGAGAAATTAATAATTAATATAAATATATCAAGTACATGTGTGCACTGTACAACAATAGTGCAATAACGTTCTATAATAGTGTAATGGAAAAAAGAATAAAGTAGCAATTAAAAAATATAAGAACACAAATATGGAACTTCCAGGTAACACAGAAGTACATACACACATATATATTTTGCAGAAAGCCAGTATTTTATATGCTTGTTAAATCAATAAAAAATTATGATAGTCTTTTAAATTGTCTATTTTCTAACCTTGTCCAAAGAGAAAGTAAACTGTTCACATCACGTAATTACATATGCTGTCACATAATTAATATATGACAGAAATCAGAATAAAATATTACGCTATGAAATGAAAAAAGAAGAAGCCTTTTGTGCACGGATGATAAGACGATGCAGAACCAGTGTTTATTTCTAGAAAACTTTTCTAATAGGTAATCGCAAATAAGTAGAGAAAAAGAACGAGATTTCTTTGGTTCAATTTATTTAATTAATGTTAATTGTACATATCTTTATTCAGAAATGAAGGATAATAGAAATATCCAAATCGTTGATTAAGATTTATTTTTTTTTTTTTTATTGGTTTGTGACGTGTAATGAAGATTATGATGACTGAGATTAAAGGAGTATTTATGTAAATGTTAATTACTATTTATTACATCTTCCTATTCGAATAGTTTACACTTCGAGTTTAATGTTTTCGAACAAAATTTGTTTATGTAGTTTGTAGGTTGTAGACCTAGCGGATTATAAAAATGTACCGTAGTAATAAGAATGAACCATTTTACTAGGATAGGACTATCAAATAAAATTACATTATTTAATAAAAATAATATTACGATAACAATAGTGTTGTCTTACGTCTTTCTAAATATTAAGCACTACACGTACACAAACAATATTTTACTAGAAACCTCTAAAAATTAAAAGATATCATTCAAACTAAAATAGAAAGAAAAATAGGTTCCTTGTTAAATAAGTGAATAATTAATAATTTTCTACTTCGAACTTTAGTTCAAACCAATATCTTCCACAACATATTTTTTTTAGTTATTTCATTTTTCTAAGAAACCGACGATATGTAATAAAATGTTTTTTAAAATGTATGATACACAATCATTGCATAAACTGTTTGACTATCAATAAGAATTAATTAGTGTCCCGGTATCTTTAAATTTAGAAGATTTCTATAACCTCACCTGAACTTTTTAAACACGTACATATTTTACCTCTTCGATGCAATTCATCACAGAGCATTCGCAATGACAGTGGTCAAGACAAGCACCAATTTGAATAATAAACCACGATCGTTAGTCAAATCTGACACGAATGCTTTAATTTTTCATTCGCATGTGAGCATAAAGATGGGCTGGCTGGCGAGTCTGTCCACGATCGATTCACTGTCATCGAATTCATTTTTAAATCATGTCCACCCATGAGCTTCTATCATTTCTGAAGTTTCTTGCATGCACGCTCCAACCTTGCACAAGTGCACTATGATTTATTTCGACTAAACACGATTGGAATTTTAACATTGTACAATTGCACGTTTTCGCATATTTTGACATACTTTAACAGATGTTTTGAGAATAAATTTTAATAAGTTCAGTAACTTACTTTTTTGTTCAGATTTTTACATCTATTAGGTTGTCCGAAAACTTATAAATCCACCCAAAAACTTTCAATTTATATATACATAGGTATTAAATGTATTAGATACTAAATATTTATCGAGTTTATGTCTTTAATTTAAATTATTGCTTATTACATCTTTTGTAATTGGTTTATTGAGGGGTAAAATATGCCATGTTTGAAATGATCAGGAAACAATTTATTCTTCTCTTCTTCAAAAAGGATAGATTATATTTATATTAATTTAAGGATAAATTGTAGAATAGATAGTTATCTAATTAGAATAAATAGTTGTATAATTATAAAATATAGTATACATGATATATATGTATATACGACAAATTCGTAGGATCTTTTCTGTTCATAAGCTTGCTTAAGAAAAAATATTAAGATTAAGACGTAAAACATGTTATGTAAGCGTTATGTTCAAAAGCAAACCTTCCCATTTCTTAAGAGACTCATATTATTTAATTGTGTTAATTTCAAAACATGGATACCTAAATATATTGTACATTACAAATATTAAGGAGTTCTAAAAGTAGATAATTCTTAATTTCTTAGTCGATTTTCTTCATGAATCAAGTATTCGATACATACTAGTATTGGGTCCTTTCAGAAAGCTCTTCAATTTTGAATATTGAATAAAGAAGTGATTACACGAAATAGATAATTCCTAATTACGTTTTTAAAAATGCATAGAATCGTACACAAAGAAAGAAATAGAAAAGAGAAACACGCAAAATATTAAAGCATATATATTGTTTTTTATTTATTTATTTGTTGAAATTACAATCAATTCTCGCGTTGAGAATTTTCAGTAATTTTTCTGGCGTGGCGCAGTGACATGGCTGTTTATTTACAATAAGTTAATACTTATTATAGATAGGTATAATTTATAAGTATTATAAGTAAGTGTATATGCTTAATTTGGATAATTAAATGAATCTAACGTTTAGGTCAAGCGGGTAGTGCCTCTTCAGCCTGCGAATCTGGTCCGTCGTATCGAGTAGTCCAGTGATTAGGGGGTTTCGGTGTTTGTTGATTCTTTTGCTGTATCTGTCGCTATATTTTGCTATTTCCTCTTTGACGGTGGGTATCTTGAGGTCGCGGTGTATTGTTTCATTGGTTACATACCAAGGTGCGTCAATTAGGGATCTTAGCGTTTTCGATTGAAAGCGTTGGAGTATTTCAATGTTGGAGTTACTTGCTGTTCCCCATAGTTGGATTCCGTAGGTCCAGACAGGTTTTATTACGGTCTTGTAGAGGGTAATTTTATTCTGTACATTTAGTTTGGAAAGCATATATATAACGATGAAAATTTCGTCAAATCGTAGTGGAACACGAACGGAAGGAAACGGAAACTTGTTTTTAATGCGGAGGATGTGGTTTTTGTCTTGTCAGTATACACTGTCCTTCTAAAACTCTTCTTTATGGAGAGGAAGTAGACACTAAAGTTGCGGTTTGCGGACATTCAAAAACCGCGCGTTCCATATGCAGCACAGTTGTGGTGCTAAACCTCTTCTCTTTTCAGAAAAAGAAAATAGAGCTGTTTTATCGTCGTAAGTACGAAAACAATAGCTCTAAACCACCATCATTTGTCTAAAGGTTTAATTTAATAACTGAATTCCAAGAATCATATCTCGAGAACGGCTTATACAAAAAATATGTTTAGGTAATATTTTGAAAGTATCTTGATGTCAACCATAAGACGATATACTTGAAAATATAGACTCCAATTAAAAAATTTGAAGTCGAATTTAAAAGATTCCTCAATGTCATCACAATGTCAAATAGGCGATAACACAATTTGTTGCAACTCAATATGCTACAACTTTTATTTAAAACATCTTTTTATATGTCTCATATCTTTCGAGATATTTGTCTAGGAAGATTCAAATGACATACTCTGTATAGTAACTTGAAGTCATATAGACGAGTTTCATAGTTTTATAAAGAAATATTCATCTTGATAGCATAATATTAATAATATCAAATATCATCTTTATATAAAAAATATTATACTTAACATAATTTTTCCAAATTCTTTATGGTTAAATATTTCCAAAGAGTGAAATAATATTATTATCTAAAGACAGACGAAGGGATGAATTTCTTTCCTTTTTTTACTACCACATAAATAATGATCATAAAAACTGATGATCACGAATATCTTGATTCCTATTTTACCTATTTACTCTGTCTTGTACCTAGAATTTTTAGAATAATTATTCCTGAATAGTGCTGCAAAAAGATCAGTTCTTTGGCTATTTTCTCAATAAGTAACATTTCTTAATTTTAATACACTACAAAATTAATTGTGCTACATTTTTACAAAGAATATTAATGATACAAATCATTATGCATAAGATGATATACACATTGGTTAATATAACAGTTACATTACATGTAATATATGAACATCATAAGAAAATGTCACAGAAATACATATCGCTGACACTTTTCTGTTAGTCTAATTTTACATCTAAAAAGGGATATTTTAATATAAAATAACTATGAATGATAAGATATACAAAAGTTTAAAATTAAATAACCCTTATAAAAAATAGAAAATGTCACTTATTGTGTTCATCTCCTAGTTCCAATATAACATATTGTTCAGATATTATTGTATATACATAGATATTGATAATGACTAATTTATATGGTAGAATCAACAGTTAAGAATAAAATTCACTTATTTAATCATTCGAAACACTGAAACGTAGGAAATCAAGATAATCTGTCATTGTCGAAGTATTTCCGAAAGCAGTCAGTTTTTATCAGTTCCCCTGCTACAGTAGTGGCGATGTTAACGATATTGAAACACTGATACGAGGGCAGTTTTCAACATCGCTTTGTGTCGCTGACGTTTATGCTCTAAGGTAATTAGATAGTGGCCGACACAAGCGATCGGCCAAGACTACCAACAAGACCATCCCAGCAATCTGCACGAACATCTCGGTACACATTAATTCAATTCCATCGACGAAGTCAATTTCGTAAAAAGCATTTGCTAGGCGATCAATGAGGGATCGATCGCACAACCGCTTACCTGTATGTCCCGTTTACCCGTGTCGTGCGTTGGCCAGGAGATCGCGAAATGATAGAAAACACCCTTCACATGCTTTTCATTGATTTCAACAAGAGATTTTAATTAGACGACTAGGCGAGGAAATAAATTGCAAAACTTTTTAGGATGTAAAATCAGTTATGCACTATATGTATCTTGGATCGAACTTTTCTCTTTCGACTTTGAGGGTGTCAGTATCGTTCATTACTTATATTTTCCTTATTTTGTGAAAAATTTAGGAAATTTAAAAAATGGAAGGTGTTGGAAAACTTGGATTTGTTGTTTAAAGACGAATTATATAATAACTACATTGAAGGGCGATAGTAATTTGATGATAAAAATAATGTAAGTACATTGACGTTTTGTGCAAAATTTGCTACACATGATTTATTAGAGAGATTAAGAAATGTAAGATTCAGAAAACGTGGACATTTTGAGAATGCGGAGTGTTATTAAATAAAGTTCGTTAAGGTTGTTAAATAAGATTAATTAATTAAAGTTACTAAATAATGCTTTCTTTTATGTGAGAAAAAATTCATCAACATAATCATTGGATGACGAAAATAATAGGCATAAATCTTGAGATTTGAAAGTTTGAGTTCTATATAAGATTATAACTAGTACTTCCTTAGTTTTGCGAAAAAATAAATTGGGAAAAATGAAATATGATTTCAGACAAGCTACCATATTAAAAGTTAATTCGTGATTGCAAAAAATTAACAAAAATATTACTCGATGGATGAAATATTTACTGTGATAGATAATTTAATTAAGCTTTCATCCTGTATGTGGCAATTTAATCCAAAAGCGATTTTTCTCTGTCAGTGTAGTTTTTAAAGTAGAGTACACATTAGATATTAAAAACAAAGTGTCAGTAATTTATCAGTTCAGAACAATTTTTATGAATATGGTATACGAATGTTAAAATTATAATGAGTAATATAACATCGAAAATTTGAATATTTCATGAAGGTAACACAGGGAAAGAAGACAGAATAGCTATTTTCAATGTTTTTCCATTTACTTTTCAATGCATTGAAAATCTTGTTGGATAGGGTGAAATGAAATTGATGAAACTGTCGCGACACGAATCATCGAACTGTTGGATTTAATTTAATTTTCAAAGTAAAATCCAAAAATGATACGCGTACGATTAATTTTTACCGGCGTATGCATTAATTACTATAAATTCAATTAATAATCACGTCGATATTACAAGCGAAAAGCCTGCAAAACGTGAAATATTTACGAACCTTCGTAAATTAAGTATAATTACCGTGTACATGTACTCTAATACGAATGCAAAATTTTTATCAGAGCATGAGTTATTAAACTTTTTTCAAATTGATTTATAACATCAAACTTGAATTTTTATTGTAATAAATTAAATAAATTCTACTATTAGTAATTAGCGGATCAGAGATTTAAAAGTATAAATGTAACACCTTTTCTGAATGAATTCTGAATGAATTGTATCAGGCGAGGCACCTAAAACAGGACACCTAATATTAGTGATAGGAAACATACAATTTCAAAGTCATTCAGGTGACTTGTTTTAGATGTTACTCTTACTCGTTACTGTATATGATATTATGTATTGTATTATAATCAATCAATTATATATGTATATAAATCAATAATCTTTAGAATGATTTGTTACTGACAAATCCTGCAAAAGTTTCGTTGATTTTTTGTTGCGAATGATATTACCATGAAAGAGTGGTATCATACTACTCAAACATATATAAAAATATATGAATAGGAAGTAATTAATTTTAGGTTCTCAGCTGTTCAGCAAAATAAGATTTACTACGAATTTAATGACAACACTTTTTCTTGGAAAATTTATATCGTGAATCTATCAATTTAGTTTAAAATAATTTTAGTTGCAACATAAGATTTCTTTCTTTCTCTCTTCTTCTTTTGCTCTTTGTCTTTGTTTATTCAGGTGCTCAAATCTTAATGTATTATATAAACTGTCCAACCGAGTCACTACTCTATATCATTTACAAAAACCAACAATTCGTAAAGAAAAAGTAAATTTACCTTAATTTTCAGTATAAAATCTATCATTACGTAAAATTATTGTATTGTAAGAATTC
The DNA here is from genome assembly GCF_024542735.1 of Bombus huntii. NCBI lineage: Eukaryota > Metazoa > Arthropoda > Insecta > Hymenoptera > Apidae > Bombus > Bombus huntii. The sequence continues at coordinate 26,284,824 of NC_066238.1, forward strand.
TAAAAGAGCATCAACAAATAAATATAATACGATATTTGTACTGCCAATCAGGATTCTGAAGAAACAAAAATCTGAAAATTATAACAACTTCTGAGAAAGTAGTAGCCTATCCCAATTATGAATACAAAAGCTATATATATTAAATCTATTTAGCATCACAAATCACGCTTCATATTAAATCATCAAACAATCCATCTCATATCAATCTATCAATCGAAGTACAAAAATATTTGAGAATTGAGCAGCATACAAAATACAAAGAAGCGACTTCCTATTTCTGTCTTGTCGTTAGAATACATAATACACCATATATACATTCGTTTTCTACAATTTTTTCCATCTTTATCTACTACTTATTTTCCTACATTCTTGCTTGTTCATATTTTCTACATTCATTGCAAAACATCAAATTGTCATAAGGAATGGATGAGACCTGAACGAAATAGAGGCTTAAACCCAAAAACTGCATCATATAACGAAAAATGTAAAGCGCCGACACATAATACAGCATGGCTACGTCGTACAGCCGCGTATCGGTACCTTTGCCTAACATACCATTGCAAAAATTCATGTTTATTGTGAATAATGTACTTAAAATCTGTATTTTCTGGACTCAATAAACTCCTTTGTAAAAAAAAAGACCTGAACGAAATGAATGTTTCGATTTTTTTGTTGTAAAACATCTCAAACCTCAAAACTAGTTGAAAAAACAAAGAATGGATAAGGATTAAATCATCATTAGCTTAAAAAATTTTCAAAATCCAGAAGTCATTTCGCAAAATTAGCTGTTTTAAAGATGAGAAACGGAGCTTTCTTAAGGTTAGAAGCACAAGACGAAAGATCGCGAGTGGAGAGGAACAGCACGCATACAACGCTCGCTGGCGCGTAATTCTGCGACAAGTAGATTCAGTTAATTCGGCCGGAGGTTAGCAAGCTATACGAGAGAGCGGATTCCATTCGATTGCAACCACTCAAATCAGAAATCTAGACTAGTAGCCAAATGCAAGATCGAACGTTCAATTCCAACTGTCTGTGAACTGGCAACAGAGTCTGAGGGGAGATCTTGAATGAACTGAAGGGGGGAAACAAGAAATACGAAGAAACGGAGAAATGAATAGCAAAGGACAATCACTGGGCTAGCATAGGGTTGGAGCCAAAGACAGAGGGAAAAGGTGAAGTCCGCGTGAAAGAGAGAGGAAAAGAGAAGAAGGGAATAACAGAAAGAGCGATAGAAGTGGGTATAAGAGAGAAACAGTGAGCCAATTCACTAATCCCGATTTCCGATCGCGTACATCGATTCACGTATTTACGTTAACAGTTCCAATCAGTTTCCCCTCCATTTCCTTAGTTTCCGATAGCGAGGAAACGGTATTCCAGGATGCGTTCCACCTCGGATCTTTCATGATCGACCGATTCGTGCTCTGATGTCTGACTCTTTTGCGTAAGTACTTTTACCCGTTTCCTTCTTCCATCTTTTTTACTTTTAAAGGTAGCGACCGCTATACCAATTTTTTCATTTTTACAATTAGTGAGGATATGCAAGGTTACATATATTCTATGCGCTTATTTATTTTTGCGTATTGCTTTTATTTTAGCTCACTATGTGACTGATTATGTGACTCACTATGTTATTGACTGATTTGGATATAGCTTTTTGTTGGCTTAGACTACGGTCGATGTTTTATGATAGACAGAATCAATGATAAATTCATATTTAGTAATAATAAAAATCTGTTGAATTCTAATATGATAGTCAAAACGTAAATCCATCTGATGTTTTCGACAAGTTTTCCATGCGAATCAGGAGAAATTTCTTTCTTTCTCTAACTATTTGTAACCAGAAGTTTGTTAGCTGATATACAGGGTGGTTGGTAACTGGTAGTACAAGCGGAAAGGGGGTGATTCTACGCGAAAAAAGAAGTCGAAAATATAGAATAAACATTTTTCGTTTCAGGCTTTGTTTTTTTGAGAAAATCGACTTTGAATTTTCGCCTGGTACGCGTGCACTTTATCACGTCTCGTTATAACGGATCTCACTGTAGATCGTTGTCTCGATAGAAAAATTAAAAAAAAAAATTAAAAAAAAGAGATTTTTATTACTAACTATACTTAATACTAACTATTTTTTTATAATTTTACTTATAACTGATACACGAATTACATTTCTTTTTATTTGTATTTTATCTGATGAATAATATTCACATTGATTATAAAAGATATTAAATTAAGTTTAAAAAATACAACAGAAATTGTTATTATTAGAAACTTGAAATTTCACAAACATAAAATTTACAACTGATTCATGTAACTATAAAAGAAAAAATAGTGAGCATGTTTATAAATATGTACTCACTTCCGATTTTTGATAATTAATAAATTTAATAAATAAATTTATTACTGTTGGAAATATTCTCAACACATTCTAATAGGTATTTAATTCTTAAGTTGTAGTATTTATCAGTAACCTTTCAAATCATTGTAATTATAGTACGCGTATATTTCACAAACTTGTGTTTAAAATATAGTATGATTTAATTACATTATTTCAATCACACATTTTGGAATTCTGAAATATTTTAGGTTATTTCTGTGAATAAAAAATTCACGGTAAAATTTGAAATTTTTTATGTAAATGTTTCAACCTAAAATTTACATATTTCCTACGTTCCATCATTATTCCACACTTTTGCATTTGCAATATTCTACTATTTGTTAAAACATACATTCATACGCTTCATTTTAAAAACTAAAATTATGAGCACTGTAAATTTTAGTCTGTAAATGATACTTTATCTCTTCGCATTTTATATGCTTTTATTTTTCATCGTCAGTATTTAAATTTATCAAATCAAAAATGCATAATTTTTTTCTAGCGCAAAATGTATATAATAACTTATAATTCTGTATTTAGACTATATCATAGTTTCACACTTAACATCTCTACTATTATGATATATCGATATATCGAAAATTTCTTATCAAATGTATGCTACTGATACAAAGTTTAGGAGCAATATATCACCTTATTCTTAAAGGACACGCTATAACAAAAATCAATTAACAGTAAATAATTCTTCAGTCTTACAGTCTTGTTTGTAACAGTAAATAATAATTTATATGTAATTCGTTTTGCGTAATATGTATAATATTTAAAGCGTGTTTGTAATATGATGCAACGTATTAAATTTTGTTTTGTATAGTTAATACCAAATTTATGGAAGAAAGTCAATGTGGCTAAATACCTACTATTCAGATTTTTCACGCATGAAATATTTAAAGAACATCCGTAATATAGCAAGAACATTATGTGCTATAAACTGTCTGAAGAAACAATTATACTTCGACAATAATTGAAAAAAAGAACTTTTTTGAAAAATTTACCATATATTTGTACAATGAAATATTATAACAAAGAAATATAAAAAATATAAAGGAATGCCTTTATACTTATGATCGGTAGTAAATATGATTATGATAAAAAAGGAGAATATTTTTTAAAAAGGCACATCTTAATTCAAAATGAGAAAATAAAATGTGAAACAAGTAGACGTATACTTATGCACAAATTCATATTTGTCAATATCCTGTTACCATTTCCAAATCAAAAGATAACACAATATGCATATAACGCGATCCAAAAAATTCAAGCTTGGACATTTTCTTGCCACTTATCTGCCACGAGTAACGACATAGATCACCCTGGCGATCGCGGACAAGTATGTCAGACAAAGGTAATTAATATTAACACGCGAACAACCGACATCACCGATGTTGCTTCCAAAAAAGTCGCCACGCGAAAGTCCACAAATCTTCTCGGAAAAGAAACTCGCTGCTGGCATCGTCCGAAGAGGAGAACAGTGGCTTTTTTCGGCTAGATAAAGAAACATTACATTGTAATCTGAAAAATTCGGCAGTCCGCGTCCTCCTTTGCGGTAATAGATTCCTTTATCGAGTCCGGCTCGTATCAGATCTTCTCCTGGTCTCTCTTTTCCTCTTCCTCTTCCTCTTCCTCTTTCTTTCTTTCTCTCTCTCACTCTCTCTCCCTCTCTCTCTCTCCCTCTCTTTCTCTTTCTCCCTTTATCGTGGTTGAAATATCGGCAAATAGAAAAGAGCCGGTCGATATCCAGAGAAGTTGGAAAGTTTATCGTGGCATAGGTGCAGATAATTGATCGAACCTTCCCCGTACTTCTCCTCGTCCACTTGTTTTCCTAACTTTGCTGGTTAGTGGTAATTTCTCGATAGGCCAGCTACCGGCCCGTCCAGGACACTCGCGACCGATCGAGCTTTTCAAAACCAACTTTTGCGGCCGCTTTTGTAAATCGCCCGCCGCGTTGATAATGTCTCGGCAAAAGGTGTCAACGAGGGACCAATTTCATCGAGCTTTTTTTAACAAAGGTAGGAGGAGAACTTGAAACTTTCGCTTTCCAGTGTATTATTAAGGGCAATTTGAGCTTAAAGTTCGAAATTTAAAACACAAGTTGATGCGAAGTATAGAAGTTAAGACAATTGAATAGCGGAAACAGAGTAATAACTGATGTACAAATTTGATTCAAAAACGTCTTCTGTATTTTATGAATACCAAAGTATCGTATCGTGTTTAGGTTGTGCGTGTTTATGCATTTTCGGAAAATTTTGCAAAAATGCACGTAACGTATATTTATGGAAAAGAATATAAAGTGTCCAATGTACAGTACTTGCTGTTACATTGACAATACTTTTCTATTGAATTATGTGCAAAAGTATGCAAAAAGTTCATTGTTTCAACTAAAATATATTATGATATAAATAATAAATTGCTCTTGACTGCCCATTTTATTACTGAATGCATAGACGGTCGTACATGTAATAATTATATAATTTAATCTTTTATTACCATATCATAAATTCACAGAATTTCTTTAGAATATTCTTAGAATATCATCCTTGTACTCTCATCGTCAGGAAATTCACCCCACTTGGATACCACTCAATATATGTGTATTGACGTGTATGATACATGTGTATCATTATGTATTCATTCTTGACCATTAGATTACCCGATTTGAAAGCAAGAATTGAAAATGCTTATCAAAATGAGAATACGAAGCGTATGATGTCACGTTGCATGTAATTAATGCAAGGGGATAAATAAGCTCAACTATTGACATATATGTTCATACGTATGTACCTGTACAATATCTTACCATTAGTATATTTAATAAACCTTACTATTAAAGTTCTTTATTTTATTAAAAATATGAAAAGCATAAGAAACAAGTGCATATATATATATACACAATAATACACGTGTTTATTATTATTTACTTCCTCTCAATTATCCTACTTATTTAATTTCCACTCCACAGGATAATTGCCTCAAACTAATATTTTTAATTTACAGTTCAAAAGAAATTTAGACGAATTGCGTTAACTACACTGTGGCGCAATGAGTATTATTTGTAAAGGTAGAAGCAAGAATTCGCGAAGACGATCCAGGAAAGGAATCTCATAATCGATCCTATCTATCAAACAATAGCTCAAGTTGAACTACCGGACATTTTTAAAGATGAATATGGAGACATTTTTGTCGCCTGTACACGATACAGGGAAGAGGATATGGTCAGGAGCGGAAAAGGCTTTCGCTCAAATTAGATCCGGGAGTTCCGGGACTGTCGGCGTGCGCCGATTTCCCCACAATTTATACGTGGTAGTATTTTTGTGCAATTTGTGCCGGTTATGAGGACGTGGAAGCACGACGGTTCCACCGTGAAAAATATAGCTGGAATTTATCGCGGAGACTTCTATCCACTTTTCTCTTCCTTCCTCTCCATCACCAACAGAATATCTATTATTCGTCACTGTCCATGGCCTCGGAGTAACTGACGCAGAATAAAATTATAAACCGATTCACCGAGAATCGCGTCCCCGTCTTCCGATTATTTCGAAACATCATACGAATACATTGGTTAGTTCATCGTTGAATAATTCTACCTTGTTTCTTTTTGTCACCGAAATAAATTGTTCAGTAGTTGTTTGAAGTTCATCGTTCTTTTAAATAAGCAGATGAGTATCTTTTGAATTAGAAATATGTAACATGCAATCGATATCGAAGAAACGTCTGCTGAAATTATGGGTTTTCGAAAATGATATTCTAAGGTAAATGGATGTGCAAGATGAAAATAATGCACTCTTCTTCGAAATAGAATGAAACTGATTAAATTCGTATCATTTAATAGATATCGTTCAAATTTACAAGCATATGTGGTAAGTTCCAAATGTAATAAGATTGCCTGGTTCATATTTTTGGTAGCTTCAAGAAAAAGCCAATGGACTATTGTTGTGAACCTTACTAGTGTTTGTACTTTAATTAAAAATGTTTAAACTTTATTTTTAAATCTCCATCAATTTAATTAATACAGAGTAATTGTCAGATAAATAATAACACTTTGAGTGAATGCGTTATATGAATAGTTAAAACTCGGGCAATCTTCGAATAGAATAACTTCTTTACAATTGGACCAAATGATTTGAATCTTTTTGAGAAGGTAGAAAGATTAGATTAATAGTGACCTGTAAAAAATAATTTTGAAAGAATTGAAATTGATTGGAATTGCGAAGAAAATGTGAAAGGTCGCTTTTTACAATATTTTATTAATATGAGAGAAACTGTAACTGAGACAATCCTGCATTGGATTAGTTGTTAAAGAATTCTTATCTAGAAAGCATCACGGTATATATTAGCTTCTAAGTTTCAAATTTTCTTTTAATGTCCAAAATTCAAAATTGCATCAACTATCTCTGTTTTCGTATGATTATAAATACTGGGAAAGCAATAATTGGAAAAGAAAAAGAACAAAATGAACGCTCTAACGAATGAAGATCTGTAGTATTATTTCAGAGAAATTAAAAAACATTTCCATTCAATATATGAAAGAAACCATTAATTCACAAAAATGTAACTATAGTTTTCAAATATTTATAATTATATTTTTGGAACACAAGTCATATATCTATACTATTGATTAAATTACTTAAATTGATTTACTGAATTGCTAAAAGTGATTTGGGGTTAGTTAATGGGCGGTATCAAATTTATATCACTCGGTTAATAAAAATACTAAAAATTAATGACCAAACCATTAACAATAGATAGATACAGTTTTTGAATAGAGTTTAGTATTTAAAAATTCTCTATGTGAACATACGATTCTTAATTTCTGTATGAAAATTTCAAAGTTCTTTTGAATGTTCAATGATTCAATAATTTTAAATTAACAACACCAATAATGAAATATAGGTAATTTTCTATAATAGTTTCAAGTTGTTTATTAGGTTCATTCGTTATGATAATATAACTTCAGACAAAAATCAGTTTAATATTATATTAAATTTAATTAGTGTAATAATTAGGGATACTTAAATTGAGAATTTGTGTTATATAAAACATGAAACGACATATAAACGATATAATAGCAATATTTCTTAATTAAAAATGCTTTATAAAAGTCATATAAATGAATAATTTGTTGAAATTTAATTTTGCGCTAAGAGTTAATCTGGAATAGGTAAATATTCAACGCAGAATACAAATGCAACGATTTTCAAGTCTTCAAGATTTATATTATCTATCTTCTTACTTTCTTTTATATTAATATATCATAAAGTCTGAAACATCGACCGTTTCAATACATTTACGAACAGCGTTGAAATTTCCACGAATCATGTGCTCACGAAAACCGATTTTCTCAACGAACTAAAGGAATCCTTAACGAGCGAAGAAATTTCGGCGAGCAATTTCAGATATGATTTGACGCGCGTTTTGCGTGTCGAGTTGTATATTCCAGGAGATCATATCTTGCACCAACTGCTTTAATTTATCAGGCCAATCGAAATATCGTCTGGTCGCGAAGGAAAGAGAAAAGAAAGGAAGAGAAGCGAGCTGTTGCGCGATCGTCTCTGGGATTCTTCCGTCACGGATAATTAACCATTTCACGAAAGATCCTCAACACCGATCAACCGAGTTTAGTTTCGCGGATGATGCATTGCGAACGTTCTCGACAATCCGACATTAACCCAAGCGTCGCGTAGGCGTTAAAAGCACCCATCATGCCTTCTCATGAATTACTCCTTACCGGCTTGCAACCTAACCTAAAGCCCTTCGAAAGAAGAAAGAACAGCGTCGCCGAAAAGAGGGAAGCCCCGAAAGAAGCTGCGAGGAGAAAATGTTCAAAATGAATTTTACACTGATAAAACTTTTACAGCTGTGCTCCACTTTACGTACTGAGTTATTCATAACGTATTTAACAGCCGATATATTTTATTACAATCTATATATATAAATGCTACTTGACAAATCTCTATTTTTCGGTGAGAAATACAGACCTCATATTTCGATGAAAAGTAGACAAAAACTGTTCGGCATTCATCAAGAACTTGTTTCACCGTATTTATATTCTAATTTTTAAAAAGCACTTTTACATAATAAGAAAGAAAATACGCGACAAATTTGTAAGAATTACTTCGGTTTATTACTAAGAAAGATAATTTTATTGGGAAAGTACTCGTGAAGATATTCAATAAATAGCGAAAAGTTACCAAAGGAGATAGTGTTTGCAATAATCTGGTAATTCTATAAAGATACAATACCTTCAAATTTGTTTAACATCTTCGACGAGCGTCGACTAAAGTCAACAATACGCTACGCAATCGCTCTTGTTCGCAGTCGTCAAGTGATTGCCGTACCGAAATACTAAATTTTGCTACGAAGTTTCCGAATAATTTGATATTATAGGTATCCTATATTTGGTGGAAGTGGAAATGGTCGTATAATCAAATGAAATTTTAAGTTCTATTCAGAATTTTTTAGTTATAAAAATTTCATATTTGAGTAAGATAACGTGAGTTTTGTATATTATTGATGAAGAGTAGATAAAAAATCTTGAATCTTCAATTGAATGTACAATTTCTTTCATTGGATATAATAGTCACAGACTATCAATACCCATATGTCCCATGCATACATGTTAGGGCACCTGTTGGTTTTATGTGGAACGTGGTAATTGACATAGATTATAATATTATAGGATTGCGTTTTGATATACATAGGAAAAATTTATTCGCGCGAGTTATAGTAATATAATAAATTATAATAAATATAGGTTGATCTCCACAACTACCATGTCAGATTCAACTATGAAGAATAAAAGGAAACAGTACTGGAAAGAATGTTGGACATATGAAAATTTTTGCCAATAATTTGTATTGCAAATATCCTCTGTATCAATCAATCACCTTGGTTTACGATTAAATTTTAAGATCTTATAAATAGCATTCAATCCCCTTGCAACCTTTATTTGCAGTGCAATATCAATAAAAAAGGAAATAATTTATACCAGTAATTAATCTTATGAAGAATTGTAACAGATCTTTGAAAAACGGTTTCTTACAGAAATTTTGGACAGACCTTGATTTTCAATTTCGATGTGATGGATGTTTTACAATCCAATGTTTACAAACCTAAAATAAAGGAAAATCAGAAAACGGAGTAATTGATCAGAATATTGCAAGGGCGTAATGTTTTCTGCATTACGATATTAAGAACGCATTTTATCTTAATTTCTTGATGTACGTTTGTAAGTAACTTTTCATACAAATTTAAGTTCTTTCGAATCTCCATATAAGCAGTTGACAAACTGAAAACAATTTATATTATCTTAAGATTAAAGTATTTCTGTAAAATGAATGTAAATGACTAACCAAACCATTAGTTAACCGCATAAATGGTTAATTGAACTGATTTGTATCAAATGATTTCTATGGGATGTCGTTGTACACCTCGATATTGGAAACGCGTGACGTCTTTCAGACGTTATTTGACGCTGAAGAATTAACTTACATGTGATTAGAGAAATATATACGTATATTTAAGACAGACAGAATAATTTACATAGATATGTACGAAGTTACAAGTGTAACTCATATCTAAATTTCTTCACATTTTCGATGCCAAAATTTCAATCATTCTTATATAATGACATAATTTAAGTGAAATAAGAAAATAAAAGTGAGATAACAGCATTTTACCGTATATATCCTGTATCTTGTAATTTATAAGTATTCATCTTGCGTGCTGTGTTTGTTGTTGTGTTTCGTAAATAATAAATGAATTTTACCAATACGACAAAATTTATTCACCCTGCTCGAAACGAATATTATGCAATATGAAATATGGTTGTGAAAGTGTGAATGTATGATTTCTTCTTTCAACTTTATACATAATGATTTTCTTTAAACACTAAAAATTTGTTTTTCATATGTCGTTTTAAATATTATTTCATATAAATCCTATGTCGTTTAAAATTGCATCAATTTAGGTAACTTGAGTAATTTGAACGAAGCTTAATTTCGACAATCTTTTACAACTATTAAACAAGTTACATAAAAAGAACGGTTATAATTTAGGTCGACAAACCGGAATAAAAAACAATAAATTATTATTGTAAACCTTGCATGCTATTATCTGTTGCGTGTATCTGTGTTAGCTTATGCATGTTATATACATCTTAATCACTTCAGTTAATATAGAGTACTTATCAAATAAATAATAATACCTTAGATAAGTGCGTTACGTGGTTCTTTTACTATGACAGCGTATCCCCTCATGTGTGGTACCATATCCCTTTTAGTTTCTAGATCTGAAACTTCGTTCTGATGTCCAAAATTCAAAATTATGCGAGATGTTGTCATTGCCAAACATATGAAAATATTCGGAAGACGATAACTGATAAAATTAACGCTTTGGAATAACTTGAGTAATCTGAAGGAGGTTTAACCGCAACAGTCTTCCGCAAGTGTCAAACGAATTACGTAAAAAGATGTGCAAACGAAAGCGCGTACGATCAGAAGAACAATTTTATTAAATAAATTGCTCTTGTTTGAGAACTCGGATGATCCAACCAATGCCGTGTATCTATCCACTTATCTTCGTTTTTCGCGTCGTCACCTAATCACGGTGCGTGCAACCGCGGTAACGCGTCTGATAATCCGTTACGTAACCGAAACAAGCACCCCGAACACTTATTTCCATTAGATAAACCTATCATCAAATAAAATAATCGAACAGAGTGAATAGATACGCATTTACACATGGCATATAATTACGCTTCGAACCTATAAATCAGCAAAGAGGGACTTTTTCACTCGCGCGATATCCTTGTCTAGCGTTAAATCGATTCGCCACGGTGATTTCTTTTAATTAAAGCCTTTCGGCTAATAAAGATCAGCTAAACGATTCGTTGGCTAGGAAACAGACGATATTATCCGTGTACACCGGACGAATGATGCAATAAGTTTGCGTACGAATATGGGCTTTTTAGAACATTCCAAATTAATTAAGCGGTTAAACGGACTTCTATTGGTGTGTTTAACGATGTGTATCTTTGGTGAAGGGAAACGTTTAGAGTAATTTAAGAAACGAGCGAAACGAGTTCCGTCGTATAAATCAATGAACACTTCGATACATGGCATCGATATATGTTCGAACTAAGATTTTTTAGCACCATGCGTTGTTAATGCGGCATTAAATATTAAGTCGCATTTTCTTACTTTTGACTTAAATTGGCTTCAATTTTAAGCAATCAGAGTCAGAGAGGAGTTTGAGAACTAAGATTAAAGTACCAGTAAAATTACTGCTTTTGTATTTATGCTTTCATAAATATTTATTTTTTAATTTGTTAATCTTTATGTGGTCAGTTAGATTCAATTAACTTTCAACTAAAGGTAAAATATATATTTAATAATGGAGGCTTTTTATATTTAATATATTTGTGGCGGCACGGGCCACGGATCTTTTCAACGGCTCCGGATGCAAAGCGCGACGCCGCCAAAGCGCAACACCGACGTGCCCAATGTACCATCGATATCTTCACACTCTTTCCGCCGAATTCTCGGAAGAGCATACACGTGTCAGCACTGGCGGCACATCTAATGAATGCACGCTAGTGGGGGATATCGATGGGCTACGAAGGGAGGAATCTGCGCGATCCGAAACAAAAGCAGAGTCAGTCTGTCTTGCGCCATTAAATGTGTAACTTCTCGGTACTATTTGCATAGCAACGCGTCGAATGATCTCGCGGTGTCTATCGTTATTTGTTAGTTGTTACCTGTTGTCTGTTAAGTGTAATTGTTAGTTGTTAATTGTTAACTCTGATTGTTGATTAGTTCTAATAAAACTATTATTCGTTAAAAACACCAAGAGTAGTTCCTTACGCACCTATCACCATACCACCTCATATTTGTATTTAATACTGCAGATACTATACTGTTTAATATTATGTTTAATACCGCATAGTCAAAGAGTATATTTCGGAAATAAAAGAATTACGTGACAGATAACTTGCTATACAGGTGTTGTTCATCCATCATCCCTTTCAGAAGAATACAGAGTAACAGTAATAAATAGATTGCGAACATATATATACATGCATATTTTTACGAATAATAAATAATTAAAAACTATAGAACTTAGATGCAGAATTGTTTCATCTTTACAAAATTTTATATATATAAACGAATTTAAGTAGACAATACAATTATTCGACACTATAATGTAAAAGAAGCATCAAAAATGGATATTCCGAAATACAATGAGACAGAGAGGATTTTTGTTCAAATATTAGGTTTATATATATTAGGTAAATATAAATATTAGGTTTTTGTGTAATAGATGTTTTTGCCGAGATTTTGTCGTTTTGAAATCATAATTCGAAAAGCTAAAATTTATCATTCCCTTTGTTGGTTTAATGCAATATTTTCAAAACAACTACGCTCTACTTTTTTGAAGTGTAATATGAAAAAGCACAACGTGACAAAACTGTTCTGATAGAGCAAAAACATCACGTTTTTTACAAAACCGGAATCAATAAACTTACACGATTGTAGAAACAGAAAATAAATCGCGAGTCAGATAATTTTTACATCAGTTATAAATTTTCCTTTCTAAATTAATATCATATACGTCGTAACATTTACTACGTAACGATTTATGTAATATCTATGATTATAGAAGTAAAATATTATCGATTTAGATAATTCTTATGTTGATAAGAAATTGAAATAATCATTTTGAAATCAGTTATACCTATTATTATAGTTTATTTAGAGACATTTATCATGCAAGAGTATACACCGCAGTTACAACACATTAAAATAAAAAATAAATATGTAAACCAAATATTAAGCGTTAAAATTGATATCACTCAAATGCATAATACTTTCATGCTTGCGGCTGAGCACATATTGCATTTTCATAAGCAATTAACCAACTAAATGATAAATATATTTATTTTCCATAAAACTGAGCTTAATTTTAGTGCATTATACTTTATTTACGAAAGCATCAGAAAAATGTATTTCTACTATTAGCAAAATTGCTAACAAATGTTTTCGACAAATTAAAAACACATTTAATCCTGAAAAGGTTAAATATTACACATTTTCTTCTAATTCATTTCAAACAGCTCCAAATCTCTGGATTCCAAATCTATGATCGAAACGTTAGACATTTCATTTTCTTTCCTTGATCTATTTGATAAGCCTCCTAGCACTCAAATTCAAATTAGACTTTCGGCTTGAATTTGAAATTCTTTCGTTAAAATTTCGATCACGTCAGCGGCTGCGATGTCGACGAAGGGCTTATCGATCTCATTTCCCCATTGAATTCTTTTCCCCGTGTCATGCAGCGGTGATAACAATTAACTTGGCAGCGAAACGACGGATTATAAGGTCGGCTACGTACGTAGTAACTTCACCCACGACGATTACGGGTTGGCTCGACTGGAGTAAGCCGCGATCAAGTAGCTGGATCTTCGACTTGAATAACTCCGCAGTAAAACGAGCCACGGGACCCTGACACCATTGATAACGATTCCTCCTCTCGTGATCTTTCCATTGCTCTCTCGGATCTCCGCTTGTTCGTTCGCTGCAAGAAATTTCGTTCTCGAGACGAGACGCCGCGCCGTCCGGGAGAAAATGATGTCGGCCACGGGAGATGCCGCATTTTTTCGATTAAAACTTTATTCTCCTTCCCTCTCCCTCGCTCTCTCCCTTTTCTCTTTCTCTCTCTCCTTTTCTTCCATTTCTCAACAACATATATGTATGTGCCGGTCTCTGTCCCTGGCTATTCGATCGACTCTTTTTCTCTCTTGAATCTGGCACAGATACGGATATCCGAAAACCAGTAAAGACAAGATGCTGGGAAAGAGGAAAAAATGAGAAACGGGCACAGGAAGTTGAGAGATACTAAAGCGTTTCGATTTAGCGCATTTTGGCGCTGAAATTGAGCAAATAAAAGAAAGTTTGAATTCGATTTTTTATTCTCACTTATGTATAGTAGGGTAAGGGTGGAATGTATATAGTGTTTTTAGTGTTTTCTTGTAGAGAATATAAATATAAAATAGAACATAGGAAATATAAACGTAGAGAATATAAAAAGAGAAATGGATAAATAAACTCCTTGATTACAATCGTTCGGTAGCTATAAATGTGATTAACGTCTCTTTCGTGCTTATATTTTGTCAAAAATTTTCTGTATGTAGAATTAGTACGATCATGACAATTTGTTAAATTTGCATTCTGTATTATCAAAAAGAAATTAGAGGGAAATCGTAATTTTTTGCAATTAAAATTTTCATGTCTAGTTTTAATAACTGGTGTTAATTACATTGTAAAATTTTGTGATCATGAGGCAGTGAATATTATTTCTTTCAAGTCTAACGGAACAGTATCTTACAAGGCAACCCTTAGAAAAGCTGCCGAATTACCTATAGTATTTCATAAGTAGAAGTATATAGCCCAATTTAAAAATTAGCCTTAACATATTTTTTTCATTATCAGATTTGATCCAATATAGTTTATCCCATTGTGTTATTGTGTTTAGTGCTAAAAGCAAACTAACGCCTCCTAAAAGAGTTATACGGTTCACTATGGAATTCTTACTTTCTTATTAAAATACCGATTTTTTTACTTTAATATTATCCATTCCAAAGCTACCTATCTTTACTATACAGTATTTTAACAAAAATAGAAATATACAATAAGGCATGAAGATTAAAAATAGATAATAACAATAACATAGAATATATTGAAACGATAACCGCAACAGATATATCGTCTTCGTTCCATGAGTATCGATCTATGGTATCGATATTTCTCCGCTATATTTTAATTCATTTACTTTATATATATATATATATATATATATATATATATATCAATACAAATCAATAGAAAAGCTTATAAATCAATACAAATTCAACCCTTAATTGGATCATTATAAGGTAGTAGATAATTTATTTTATTTAATTTAACATTATTTAACACGTGGCTGCCAAACCTAATTTTCATCTTCCTTTCTGCGCGTCCCGGCATGTAAGATATTGAACTAGTTTATCAAAATAGTATTTTCAAATCATATTACATCAGTAAAAGATATATTATATCTACTTAACTTATGATATCACAGTAATACTTAAGAGACTTGCAATATTTTATCCATTCAAAAATTGCATACAACGTAATAGCATAATGCTGGAATAAGTGATAATATTAACAATAATATTAATGCATAAAACAGAAATTAACATAATATACCTGAAAATTATTCAATCAACTTCAAATGTAATCCAGACTGTCGTCGGGGCCGTCTATATTCAACCAGTTATCATCAGATTAGCATGAAGTCATAAGAAAAAAAAAATCGAAATAAATGCGAACAGCACGAAATATATAAGTCGAAGAAAACTCCTGATGACAAAGCAAAGAATTAGTTCTCGTCTTAGCATAAGGAAACGAAAATGGTAGTTCCGAAAGTTCAATTCGTGAAATCTGACAGATCGAAACATTAAACAATGTTCACGGATATGAGAAAACACGAGCATCTGTAAGATTGTCAGTATGAAAGAGGTAACATCCATTTACCGTCCGAGGAATTCTCAGCGCGCGACAAGTCCTTCCACAGCAGCCGAAAAACCGAACCTGTTTATGATATCCTGGTCTTCATCTTGGTAATTAATAATCGGGGGTCACACCAGAAAATGACGTGCAGCTAAGACGACGCCAAGTCGACGTTGTAAAGAATATTTCCTTTTTTTCAGAAACAAGCTAAGAGAGAGGGAAAAACAGACATCCGGCAACGACATCCTCGGCAAATTAATTTCGCCTCTGAGTTTCTTCATTCCAATTGCACTTGAAATAAGGAGAATCTATTAAATTACTCGCAACAAAGATAATACTGCGTGAATGATTATATTGCGGTGTTATATTTCTAATTTAATTTATTATAGTTTTCATATTTCCATCTCAACATATGCGCTACTATTTTATTCTTCGCGTTATTTATGTAAATTTTGTATTAAAACAGAATAGATATAGTTATGAACACGCGTACTGTATGTGTATGTAGGTACTTACGACATTGTAAATACGTTATGTGATACTTGTTCATTTGTGTATTCAAATTTCTTAACCTCTTGACCAATGAAATATATATATGAATATACGTTAAAAGGTTCATTAACAAAATTTATGTATTTCCTTTCTATATGACATTACAAATAATAAATGTCATCCTATGCATTGTGTTCATAAGCATATACAGTGTATGCCACAGTTTTATTATTTTGTATAAACATTGCCAGTGTATTCTATAGAAAACATAAAACTACTAAAAAGTTATGACACGAATATGAAACTTAAAGCTATATATACTTATGTGTGCATTTCGAAGTGTCGTTCGCCTTTTCTCAATTTATTATAAGATTGACATCGATGTACTACTGAATTGATTGCAGACGAATACTATGTGGTATGCTACTCTCTATTAGAGAATATTTCATGATACATATTTTCTAACGGCACTTGTAGAACTTCCATGTAACTCGTAAAAAAGGAATGCACGTCAGCATATTCGTAAATACTTGCGGCATTCTGAAAATCGTCACAAATTACAAAGAAACTGTAACGAAACTATATTACAACAAAGAGTAGATCTTGACGTACATAATTACATTTCATACCTTTGTTATAACTCTCTAATGAAGCATCTATAGACCTTTCGCTGTATGGCATTTTAATCTTTTTTTTTACCTGTAGAACACATTGAGAAAGCTTGTACACTAAATTGCGGGACAACCTATGTATTGTTATCATGAATAAGTATGCACTCAATGAGTATGAAAAATTAAACGAATAACAAAGAAATTCCTAATTAATCAATTTCCGATTCCATCAGAAACTCGAATTAAAATCGTTGTAGAAAATATTTGATTAGTATTAAAGAAAAGTGAAGAAACACTTCTTTTACTAATTTCACAAAGGTCTTGAAATTAAATACATAATATATACAACTTTTGTTATTACAGATACTCAATGATAGCCGTATAATTGCTTTTTCTTCATCTTCTTAATATTATTATTAGCGCATAAATAAATTTTTTGGTACATGCAGAAAGTAATACAACCTGAGCAGAAGATTATTCTAGAAAATAAATCGTAAATAGAATACAAACACAAATAAGAAGGAAACAAATTTTATAAATTTTATAATAAAATTAAATAATGGTATATAATAAATTTAATAATAAAGAATAAAAGGAATGGAATCTTCGTTTGAGGTTTCATTTTTTAGAGACTCAATTCGAAATAGGATTTAGACTAAGTGAATCGTGTTGGGTATTATCTGTGCACGTATACTCGACAAATTTTCAAACATAACTTTCTCAAAACCGAGATCTCAAATGAAAAATCTATTCCCTTTTTTTTATTCGTTTCTGCATACAAGATAACATCAATCAATTAGAATATATGAAAGATTACGCCCCTCTGGGACAAGAGAGCTTAAAAAGGTCAATCTCGTAGAAAAAGCTATGTAGTCAAAATATACATTTTTTCTTAATATCTGGTATCAACTCTTTCAATCGTAAACTTTCACCAAAAGTCGGAAAACGCTTCTCTGATCACATCAAACTCTCGACAGGATCATTCATATATCTTCGTTGGTACAGCACCGTCGATTCTTGCTTGGAGAATCTCTGAGAGAAAAAAACGATCGAATTAGAGAACGAAATCAGGTACCCCTCTGGAACCTTTCTTTTCCGTCTAATCTCACTGGACAAATTACGCGAGTCATGTGCGGAGGATAAGTCGAGAGACGCAAGTCATTAATTGTCCTCCCCCTTCGGTAGAAAAACATGAAGGAGTGCTAATTGATCGTTCAAGTGGGCAAGCTTGAATACTATGCTGTGGGAACGAATGAGATAGAAAAAAAAACGCTTATGTCGGCGAACAGCCGATTTAGTGTTTTCGCGATAAGCGTGCCGGATCGGCTGCGTAAAAATAGATCGTCTATTACAAAGGGGAGAGCTTTATCGTGACTGCGATAGGACGAGTTTACGGACTGGTTGTGTGCAATAAAGGAACCACGTAGTTTCACGTAGCTTCGCGAACCTAGTGATGCCAGAGATACGTCGCTTGCTGGATGGTTTTCAGCGATCGCGTCCGAACCTCCGAGGAAAATAAAAAATTGCGGAATCCATTGGTCAATGGAATTTATGCTACGCTCGGAATTAAGATTTAATTCGATAATACGATAAATATTGATTCGATGAAGTTGTGGAAACGTTACAGGTGGATTTTTTTATTTTGTGTGTTTATATACTTGCTTTTATATTAAGGTACAAGGTATAAAATACACATTGAAAACTGTGGATTCTTTACCGGAATTGTATCAGCAAATATATCAGTTTCTTCCAGTATGGCTTATACATACGTATAAAATTGAATACTGTTTTACGCTTGTTTGTTTGAAATAGTATTGAAAATTTGTGAGTATTTTTCAAAATTAGTTATTCCGAAACTATAAATCATATTAATACAATATTTTATGATAACGTTATTATAATTACGATAAGAATACCACTTCTGAAAGTGAACGTGAAACGGAGTAGATATACGAAGATTTCATAAAATCCAGAGCGGATATATTTTTCGACAATAGTATTAAAAACATGATATCTTGATACTCGAGATACGATATCACTATACTTTCATGAAAAGCAAAAGCATATTTATTTTAACCAAAAGAAATATTTTATATTTCTTTTACAATTTCATGCTAAGGTACTAATATAAAAGACTTACATGTACTTTATTCGGTTCAATAAGTTCATTCATAATTTGCAAAAGTTTTAAATTATATTGTATCAATCATTTAATGTACACGCTGGTGACATATAACAACATAGTTAATACATCCGACATTTGATAGTTTGTTTATTTTAGTCACCGATGTTTATAGCTAGATAAAAGATATAGAACATGCAAGATATACAGATGTATATCTATATATATATATATATAGATATACAAAAGATACATTCTATATCACATGTTATACCTATCACACCAATTACTTTAGAGATTAAAATATTTTTTGATCCATACGTAACCCTCACTGCAAGGTCAATTATAAAATTGACCTTAAATTGAGTATATAATACTATAGTAGGCACCTATGTAGAATCTAGTAATAATATATAATATCATAATCAGTGCAATCATTCAGCACAAGAATATGTTGAATGTTTTATTTCCTCCAATGATCTATAAAATTATGTAAATAATTTTTAACTAAAAATGTACATTAAGACGATTAAATAGCTTCAACTAAGCAACGAATAATAGTGTAAAAAACAAATGTGGAAGGAGGAACGTAACAATAGAATAAATGAACCCAATCTAATGTTGATACATTCCTCAGTGGTTTTGAATAACTAATTGATTTTAAACATGGAACAAGATGTGCATTAGGAGAACATCCATGGAAAGACTCATGAGAACAATTCAAGAAAAAATGAAAATCATATAAATTTTCTAAATAATAAGAATGCGTACATTCAATATTAAAAAATTGATCCTGGAAATATTATTCCGGGAAGAAAATATTAAAGGAATACGTAGTTGTTTATTAGTACATAGAATAACACAGACGACAATTTTTTTTAAATTTACCTCTATAGCAATTATATGCATTGGTATCAGCCGTATATTTTTGTATTATTAAAAAACATTATAGTAAAATTTACAAGAATTACTAATATGCAAATAAAAATAGTAAATTCATTGTTATTGTTGACATCAAATTCTTATAAATTTAAGATAACTATTTATGAAGCTTTGATAATCGAATTTACAACAGTTGAATGCAGAGAAATATAGATAAACTATAATATCGAAAATAAGTTATGCAATATAACTTTAAAAACGTAATACAATTCAAATTTTCATACACATTAATATTAAATTTATTACTTTAAAATTTTTATTTTACATGTTAAATATTAAAAAATGTATTTTTCACTTTTCTTTTATATCTTTAAAATATAAATGGATAAACAATATACATATCACCATATCGTTCATCACAATTTGCTTCACAATCATAACTATATTGCATATTTTACTTATGAAATTTTTGGAGATCTTGAAATATATATATTAATCATGAAAAAGTTTGTAACAAATGTATTTTTCACTTAATATACTGGCCGGAAATAAGGATTGGTAACGAGATAATTCTCATGAAAGGAAAAGAAAAATATCTAAGACTATCTCCTCTGGAAAGAACATATAAAAGAAACAAGGAAGAAGATTAAATCTATAACAGATCAATTATATTGGTTGTTACAAAATAAAATCAAAACTCAGAACTCAAACCGTAAACATGAAGCATCAGCTGCTACTACACATATAAAGAAAACTGAAACTGTTCAATCTAAAAATAATAAGAAGTGTATCTTGATATGTTCGATAACATTCGAAAATCTCCCAACATCGTATCCGTCAAAACAGAATTAGACCCTCCTTATTCTAAGGTCTAGGACATATAAATACGTGAGTTAATGAAAGTGTGTGCATGAGTGCAAGAAGTAACTTGTTTCTAATGTCAATGAATATGGCAAAACGTAATAAAGAAAGAATATAAATGAGAAAAGACTTATAAACAAGCCGTTAAATGATTTTATATATTTTACATAATTGATTCGTTAGAAATCTTAAAAAAAAACAAAAAACATTTGATTATACTGTTGTATAGAGAATGCCATCCAAAATTAACCCATTTTTCTACATCGTATGATCGTTATTCGCAACGATAACCTATCACCTTCTTTAACTTACTCTCCAAGAGAAGTTTTGAATAAAAAAGTTCAATAAGCGCATTTTATGCGTTTTTTATCGTATTTCTTAATTGTTAAGGAATTTCATCGAAATTTATCCAAATGTTTCATAAATTTTTAACATATTATTAATATACATATATTAATACTGTAATCCGTATGTTTAAATATTTTGAAACTAAAGTATCTAAGAGTTAAGGATACTTCCTTCCAAGAAGAATTTACTTGAAACTAGAAACTAATCTTTATCTGAACATAATAAAACTACAAGAAATTCAAAACATGAAGGTAACATTTAAGTATTTTATTTAATAATTAATACTTTAAAATTCCATTGTTACTTGAAATGGAATTCTTGAATAATTTTTCAATTAATCTTGAAATTTATTCTTAATTATTAGATGATTAAAAAGATACAGTGTCCAAGAACACATAAGAAACGCGTGTTTATATTTCTTGTCTGACAAAAAGGAAAGGGTTATAAAGCGATTTCACTCATTTAATCTTTATATTATCTTCAATCGTGTTACTTTAACTACTTTAATCATGTTTGATTACATATATAATAATGTAGTACATATAATATAAATATAATATATATGATATATATAATAAGTTACCTGAACATATATTATATATGAAATCGCTTTGTATTGTTTTTTTGTCAGTCAAGAAATATATATGTACATTACACGTAGAAGAGCGATCATGATTAAATCAAATAAAACGTCGAATGAAGCATATTGATAATCTTATTCTCAGAAAAAATGTAGGTTAAATTTTTCTTGATTCATCTAGATCCTTTCTTTGAAAGAATTGTAAGCGTAAACTATCACAAATATCTTATAAAGGCTTAGAGCCTTATCGTTGAGATAAAAGACCTGATTACCTACATATATGTTAGAGATATAATAATTGGATATTTTCAAACGTTTCTTTATAAATAGAAAAATCCTACTTCCACAGCTTTTCAACCATCCTATTTTAAATACGATACAATTTTCTATGTACTTCAACTATTGCATTTACAGATATGTATTGTGTCATTGTCTTATTGCGATACATTTTTTCAACAGATTATCTTAGGCTTACTGAAAAATAGAAAAGTTTCTTTCACTTACAAGGGATACCATTCAAGTATAACACACCGATTATAATGGAACTTTACAAATACATATATAATATATATAATATATATAATATATATTATGAAGTCGATATGTGGGTATTTCTTTTTGTAGGCAATCAGATCATCACCATTGCGATATAATAAAACTCTCAAATTAATGTGTATATAAAAATTTTAGAAATGTTACGTAACTTTACTCAAAATGATAATATACTTATCTAACTTTGTGTTTCCATATAAAATATCAAATTATAAATTTTAAATTATTTATTATTTAAAGTAAATTTTCACGTAGCTTCAAATTATTCAAGTAGATTTGTAAATTTATAATCGCATCTATTGGAAAATTTGATCCAATATTAATAATCGAAGAACCAGTATTCGTGCAAAATTAAATTCATTACATTTATACTTACAACAGTTTTCTACTGTTGAATCTATTCATCTTTAGAAAGGCCGAATTTCCAGGAATGATTCAACCTAATTATACTTCAGCAGGTAGCATCAAGTACATTCTTAGAATATACTACAGAATATACTCAAAAACCTGCACTGCTTTAATATGTTTTTTTTCTATAAATGACTAGCATTTTCGAGAAATAAAATGTTCATTGCATTTAATTTTCTGCTATATGCAAAAAAAAACAGAAATCTTATACATATAATTTATTGCAGGAAATAATTTGAATTTTTAGGTCCACCAATCCAATCAAATGATTCTGATTCATCCTACCACTATCGTTTTTGAATATTTTCACAAATTAAAAAACTCGCACTGTCCATGTTTATGCATTTATAGAATATTCAAAGATGCAAAAATGCACACAATATAGATCATAATATGCAAATATAAAAAAAATATCTGAATTAAAGATAATATATTATATTAATAAAAATGTTTAATTTTGAAAATTATATTATTATATAAGATTAGATATCATAATATTTAGGGGAACAAACAAATGAGACAAATGTCTCTTTAAGCTTTATTTGTGGTTCATAAAAGTATGAATTTGCATAAACATTCGCAGTCTAATTTTAGCTAAAACAAAAATTACTTTTTCTTTACATTTTTCAAATCAATATTCTGTTATTATCAATATTGTATTCAAATCAATAATATCTGTTATATCTATTAATTATATTCATAAGACTACTTATAATGAAAGTGTAGATATTTAAACATTTATGGAATAACAAAAAAAAACTACAGAAGTAGTTTTACAGAATACAGAAGTAGTAGAATACAGAATACACATAATTTACAAAGACGTAATTAACTAATTATTAACATTAATTAACATTATTATTTTATTATTATTATTACTAATTATTAACTAATAATTAACATTATTTATGATATTTAGAAATAATCTCTATTTAGGTTTCATTTTGTTTCCATTGCATTTAAAAATATGTAAAATTCTATAAACATGTAAACAAAAGTCTACTCATTACAATTGCTAATTAGTTGACTAACACGTTGATTGTCACATGAGGTCCAATTTTTGCCTATGGGTCACAATATTTAATTTTTATAAAATATTGTAAAATATTTATAAAAATGTTAGTTTCTATAAAATGTTTTAATAAAAATTATTAATTTTTTAATATGGTACTTTTCATTTTATGTTATTTAATCATTTATGTTCTACTAAATTTTTTAGTCCATGATATTTATCTTATTTTATTTATTCTAAAATATTTAAAAATGCCGCGTCAGTTACCGGTAATCATCGTAACAACCAATGCATTAATTTGAGACTAGTAGACTATCTGATATTGTAATTAATCGATCAAGAAATTCCTTACACTATACCGCCAATTTTTGCGATAGACTAATTGCTACAACACAGTTTTATGCATTTATGCACGACTTAAGAATGCAAAAATGCATAGAATACACATTATATGCAAAAAAATATATAAATTCGTTATAATACAAATTTCCGCGTAAGTTAAATTATTTTAATTGTGTTCATAAAGGTGTGAATTTGTATAAGAATCCGCAGTCTACTAATTACCTATGATTATAAATAAATATACATGTAAATAAATATGGCATACTCAACTTCACCATCTATAACCATAACCCACATTACCTTCTACGAAAGGAATGTGTCAGCGACTTGGATCGGAAGCAAGTGTGAGAAGAGGAGTACAAGAGTTTTGTTAAACCCCGTAACGTCCTCGCGGCAAGAAAAATTACGGCGACACATCGGCTCGTGACAAGAAAGCCGACAAGAAAGTTCACAGGAAATATTACTATCGTCACCGGGACTCTCCAATGTCGATGACATGACATCGAGTCTTGTCTACCAATATTCTGGAACCCAACCCCACCGATTCCATCTGATAAATATCGATCGGCCTGACTAGCTATGAGATTCCATTTAGTAATGATAACGGGAGCTGGTATGAAGCCGGAGCAGGGAATGAGAAGGGAAAGGAACACTGGTCAGAAGGACAAAAACCGTGGGAGAGAATAAAAAAGTATGAAAGAGAAAGAAAGAGATAGAGAAAGAAGGAAACACAGTAAGGGAGAACAGGAAAAGAAACGGGGCGTCGAATAGAAGAAGAGAGAGAGAGACAGAGGACAAAGCTTCCAAGTTTTATTTCCACGTATTAGCATAATAATTGCACGACTACACGAGAGTAACCTCAGAGAGAGAATGTTTGTACGGTACTAGCAAAGCCCACGTACAAACACACGGAAATCAGAAGACATATATGTACAGATACATTGGTGTATATTGGTGTATAAAGAGAGAAAGAGAAAGAAAGGAACGGATCGCTGATCGGTGTGTCCTGAGACAGACACGTCGAACTTTTCGGACAATTTCTGCCATCGGGTACCGTAGCCGACTCTTTTTCGGCAGACGTAAAAGAAGGTTACGGCAAACGGAGTTTCGCCGGCTAACCCACTTGCCTGTTGAAACGGCCACTGTCCCGGAAAGCAGTTGCATTTTTCCACCAGACTCGATTCACCGAATGATGGAACGCGCATTCCGTGTTCTGCTTACTCAAACACGTTCCAGCATTGTGTAATTAATGATAATGTTATCAGTAGACTCCCTATACCCCCACCCATTGATAACGGTGCAATGTGTATCGACGGATTAATGGAATATTACCGTTAAAGGAGAATTAATCAGGCTCAAGACTCCTCCCCTCCGACTGTCATGCTACTTCTCGATCTCCGATTTCCAAGCCGTGATCGCGAAACACGTGTTGCCCGTTATTTTCGTGCGTGACATCGAACATTAAGATTCCAATTGAGAATTCGATAGGTCCAAGTTAGGGTTGGCTCGTGTGAAGGATTGCCTCGATTAAGTAGTACATATTGTATGGCCATTCCGTGAAATTACTTTGCTACTTCCTTTCTTTTTTATTCATTTTAAATTGTTCGACATGGTACTATATACATAATTCCACTAAGTAGCTCTAGTGTTTTAAATATGTTTTAGATTTGTTAAATGTTTACATGTTTTATGAGTCATGATGAAAACGCGAATTCTATAAAACTTTTATAAAACTTTTCATGTCACGTTTAACGTTAATAATACAATGTACATTAGGTTAGAATATTTCAGTTGTTAGAGCATATACACACGGCGCGTATATAGCTAGCACACAAAGCTGAAATTGAAAAATCTAAAATTATTGGATTATCAGTTGGAACAGATGTACGATATCTGCCAAAATATTCGTGCCTCGTGAAATTTCTGCTTCAATTTTAGGGGAAATTAATTTAAGGATTGAATCGAAGATAGGACATTGTATTAGCTAAGTATGCATAATTGGAATTTTCTATACAAACTTTTCTATACTCCAGCGGATAAGTGAAAAATGTCACATGAACATATATGTATTCGTACCTTAATTTATACGTTATGGGCGGTTAAAGAAAGTATTCGAAGTTTTGACGAAAGAATCCCGAACACAGATTAGCTATGCGAACACGAGGAACACGCGGAAACGTTGCCGGCGCTGCGACGCGACGGAAATTCACGATTTGTAAGCCACTTGGACTTTCGAGCATCCGAAACGATACTTCATCCGCCCCTTCCCAACGGTTAACGCTGTACTGTGCTTCTTACGAATCGGCCAAGTGACTTGGGCAGGAATTTACCAGGAAAATTCGAGAAATGAGATGTGGTAATGTTCGCAAAATAAGAGCCACTTCAGGAGCCGCTTTCCGGGACACTCGGGACGCACTAACACGAATTAACTGCTTTCCGGGATACACGCTCGATCGAAGCGAATTTTTCCTTTTAGTCAGCCTGCGTGTCTCAGAATTACATTTGGGAACAGTGATAGTCTCGGAACCGTACGTATAAGAATACGTACTCGGGAAAGAACTATCTCGGAAAAGAAGCATCGACCTCGCGTAAATTAACGGAAGATTAGCGAGAAGATTGCGCGTACGCCCGTAGTCGCCATATTTCCAACTGCTTGACGATATTATCCGAAACTTGACTACCAGATATAGAGTACGTAACAAATTGCCAAGCTGCCATCTAAACTTCTCTCTGTCTTTCTCCCTTCCTCTATCTCAATCATATTTCTTTAATCACCTAATCGCGTGAAAGTGCAGTCGCATCGTTGATCCACAGTAATTGCCTGCAATGATAAATCATTTCCGGAAGAACAAGGGATCACACCCTCTTGAACATAATTCGAGGAATCTCGAAGCGTACTCCATCAAAGCGAGCGGGTCATCGCGGACGCGTGAAGGGTTGGCTGGCTCGGCTGGAGCGCGCATTCAAAATCACAAAGTGCACTGGTGCACGGTGCATTCGGCAAAGGGGTGGTATAGATACTACCATGGATGGCGGAATAAGGGGGATGAGAGAGAGAGAGAGACAGAGACAGGGAATGGAAGAGAAGAGGATGGCGTGAGCGGAAGATGGAAGTTTCGAAGGTGCAGGAAGGTGGTTGTAGGGGTGAGCTCGCAGACTGGTAGGTGAGCGTCGAGTCGAGTCGAGGGAAGAAAAATGATCCATTAATCTGAAACCCAAAGTCTGGCGGCGCCGGGCGTCGCGGCGGCGGCGGCGGCGGCGGCGGTGGCGGCAGCGTCGACACGGCCGGCTGTGCAGTCGTGGTTTCGACGCTCACGCGCAGACCAACTACAGTATTCGTATCCTTCGTTCCCGACCTCTACACCTTCTCCACCCAGTCTCTCACCCTTAGCCCCTTGCCAGTCCTCCGCGTTCTTTTCGACCCCTTACACCAGTGATCGTCAACCTTTTCTACGACCACCGATCACCATGATATAAAGATCAGATGAAAAAAGCATGAATAATAAAAGAAGTGTTAGATTTCTTTTTCTTTAAATTTGTTTATCCCATAACCTGTTAACTGGGTAATCTATTGCATGAAAGAATCTAGGTATACTATCGAAAATAAAAGTTAATACAAACACATTGATCTCGAATATGTTAGTTTTGATTTTCCCAAATATAAATATTATAGAATTTACTTTCAGCAGAAATGAATCAATGCGTTAAGACATAGGGGGCCCAAATGAAGAAATTATTGTCTAGGTGGTTAGGAGTCCGAGTGAGGTTAATTAACTCGCAACTCTGTCCTTTGGAACTGTTATTTGACTGATCGTTTTGTTGACAATCTGAATCAATTATTGCATTTAGTAAATAAAGTAAAGTAGTAAGTGTTCGAATACTTATGAACGTGAATACATGTTCATATGTAAAAAGAACAGAAATAAAATTTTTCATAATATGGGGTATGCTTGTAGAAAACACTGCAAGCGCCAAAATTGAAGAATATTGATATTTTAATGGAAAATTTTCTACGTACCATTGAGAATATATAGTATAAAATACTGTAGTACACAATATAGATATAAATAGTTACTAATAATGATAGAAGATAGTGTGACAACATCGCCTAATACAGAAAAATATAAGTGCCAATAAACATTAGTTAATCGTTTCCATGCCATCTATCTAAGTAAGTAAAATATTGAGTTTTCTGTATAATTAGGAGATGGCACACACAGGCTTTCCTACAGATGCACTTTGCTTTTTCATGCATTGAGTTACATTAATAATGCATAAGTTTGTAAAAACCTATTTCTTGGCACTTACAGTGTTTTTTACAAAGACTCTTCAATTATCTAAACCTACAAATGTAAATACACGAGTAAACATTCCCTGATGAATTAGAAAAAAGTTTACCATTAGAGGAAATGATATTATAGGTGATACTTACATATATTGAAAATTAGGCGGACAATTCTACAAATTATTTGTTCGCGCAGTTTAAACAAAATCTGACAAGTTTGAATAAAATGAATAGGAGAAATTCATTGGATTCTAATTGAAATTGTATTTAATCGATGAAAACATAAAATGTTACCTTTGTTATTAATTTTATTTTATTGTGTATCATTTATTACAGGAATGTAGATTTTTCCGAATGAGTGAATGTACTGATTATATTTATTTGGCAAGTAAACATTTTATATCGATGTTGTTATGTAAAACTAGCCAAGCACCAAGTACATTACTATTATGTTATCAAGTAATTCTCTACTATGCTAGTTTGATCTAGAGTAGACTTTTCATGTTTCAGAAATAATAATTCATTCAAGAATATTACGATGGAAATATGCAAAGACATTACATTTTAGGAATGAACACATACGCATGTATATTTCTGTATACATGTGTATATGTGTACGAAAATATTTTTAATGACGATCACAAAAAGAGGTCATTGGATTTACAAAATCATACTGACGACGATATTCAAATTTTTCTCAAAGTAGTAAAAGCAAAATTCACAGGACAGAAAGTAGTATAATTAAAATTAAATAGTTAAACAGAAAGATTTAAAATGCTTCAATTAGGAAAATAATACAGAAAATTGCTAACAGTAAAACAGCGGCAGTTCTATTTTAACAGCTTATATAGTTTAAAAGAATGGATTAAATTTGGATATTATTATACGAACATGTATTTATTTCTCTATACTTTTATTAAAATATCATAGACCAAGATATTATCTGGTGAAACAGGAATTTTATTCTTAATTTATCATACGAATAAATTTTCTCTCTGGTTCTTTAATATAAAATTTCATAATATAAAGCTTTAATTTTCTATTTAATAAAAATCCATACTACAAAATATTCTTGACTGCAATAAAATTATTTCGAACGATAAATTATTTTATATTTCATACAAAAATATAATGAAATACTTTTATTGAAACTGTTAACTCAAACTGAATTAGTCAAATAACCATACTAAACAGACAGTACGCAAGATCATATTTCTCGGAACTGAAACTCAACTGATAAATATTTATTGTATAACTGCGATTTAACTTTTCTTGGAAAATAACTGTATTTACATTCATCTGTACACTCATTCTGATTCTACTGCATAGTATGCTACTAAATTGTCGCAATATTATACATTAAACATATATGTCGGGTTTACATTAGAATTAGATTAGGGGCGTGAAACGAATCTTTATTTGGATTACACATCCGACATGTATTTTATTAAATTCTATAATTATATAATTATAATTAAATATTGTTATTATATAATATTGTAAATTATTTAATTATATATTAAATATTGTTTTAATTACACAATTATGAAATGTCTCGATAGGTAATAATATCAAGGTGATAATTAAATAAGTAGACAAAACAAAATAAAAAATAATTGTCCGTACAAATCGTTTGGTGAAAAGCAACGAACATACAATGACAAATTAAAATTTATATCAATGTACAATAGTATAATAAAATCCACTAGATTTTCTTTCAACTATATTATATGCAACTAACTATATTATAATTTCAGATTACGAAGAAGGCGTTAATAATCGTTTGTAACAGTTCATTGAGAAACGAAAACAAAATCAATCCAGCCAAAGGATCAGGTACCATTTTACGTAAGAGTGTTCCACTTCTTGTGCATCTGAATATACTTCTACATTCCAAATCTTCTACAAGATCAGCATACCAAATTGCACGCTTACGATCACAACAATATTAACTGACGAATAATTCAAAGATACATAGGCAAGCATGTATGTAAATAGAAACATTTCTTTTTCAGAACACGCATGAAATATACACTATTTATTTCTAAGTTAATAGATATTATTATAATATGAAATGAAATATTCTCAACTTGTAAAGAATTGAACAGATATAGCGTTTCAACAAAAAATATATCTAAAATGTGTAAGTAAAACGTAAATTCAGTTAAATTATCAGAAGTATTTTTATCTATTTATAATACTCGACACTGCATCTTTGAATTATCCTTTAGTTGGTATCACTTCAAAAAACCAATCCTCAAGTAAAATTCAAACCTCTAACTATCAAAAGTGCCATTGCCATTTAACTTGAAAATCACAGATCAAGATCAAGAAACATATTGTTATGCTATGCCTTTTAAAAATAGCTTACAAATTGACGAAATTTTCGCAAGCAATACTAAAGGTACAGCTATTAACACAAGCAATATTTCTAAAATTTTGAATGGCATAAAATGATATGTTCAGTCCCAAAATCAAATAAAAAATTATATTCTCCCATAAAAAGTAGAAAATATAACTTATCATGTTCTTCCTCTACACTCTTTCTTATTAAAGAAATAGTTTATAGTTTACCGAAACCAGATAAAAGTTTCATCTTATAATTGTTATATAGCTCGAAAATTATTCTTTGCCTAATATCAAAATCAACCATCCAAACCGAACCATCAAAAGAGCCATTATAAGCCTTCTTACTTCATTCCAAAATTTTCCTAAAGCAGATAAAGAGAGGAAAAAGAACAGAAAAGATCCTAATCTATACATATCTGTATTATACCTATTTATATGTTGACCACTGTATCTTAAAATTGTTCCTTACATATTATCACGTCTAACAATCAGACCTTGATCAAAATCAAAATCTCTAACCACCAAAACAGCCACACTCATCCATCTTACTCTAATCTGAATTTTTGCTAAACCAGATAAAAAAGAACAAAAGGGGACAAAAAAGGTCGTGACCTACAGACTTCGTGCGTCTCGACATCGACAGGTATATCAAACGACTCCCATGTGCGATGGACGATCACGATCGGTCTAGTTGAAGTACACTGGCTTGGCACATATAGATTATGCAGAAATCTCGTTTTCGCATGTGGTATACACACGTATAAAGAGGAGATGATCTCACCGTCTTCACGAAATCGCGGGATGGACATATGGGAGGAGAATGAAAGGGTGTGAGAAATGAGAAGCACGGCGGAGGAGGAACAAACGGATAAGAAATCAAAATTCGATCGCATTCACGTGTTGGGGCGAGAGACTACGAGGACAACGTCGACAGCAGCGAGAGCGGTGACTACATTTGAATCCCAACTCGGCAAGACGACGACGACCATGATCAAAGAATTTGGCGTCGTTGTCGATTGATGATTGTGCCCCGAAATCGGATGTTCCCCCCTTCGCTCGGTCGACTAGCGCTTAGCTTCTTATCTGCCACTGAAAACGCGCACGTTAATGAGATCGCCTCTTTTTCCGCTCCTCTCCTCTTGCCTTTAAGTTTCGCTAGGTCTTGAACGAGCACGAAATACATTCTTTGCGGTTTTTATTACAAGCAAATTGGAGATCAGAAACATTTAATACCGTAGGGTAATTTGCAGCATGACTGAAAATGAATATTGATTTTCTCGAGATGAATTTTATTGAATTGAAGTTTATCGCTTTTAACGATATTATATAGACAAGTGAGAGATAAGAGATCGAAACAAGTTTGATAGAAATAATTTTTTTGTAGATGTTAGATTACAGCTCAATGTCTAAATTCTTATTTTGGTTTCACAATTTCTTATGTTATGTTAAAAATTAAATATGGATTAATATGAATGCTATCCATATGCTACTTTATTGACATGATTAAAATAAAGTAAATAGTAAGCATATATACTACTAATAATTCCTAGATCTTTTTTATACCAAAATTACATAGAATAAGTACACATAATATGGAGGAGTATACAATATAGAACATGACAAGATATCGACAGATAAGTAATGATAATCAATCAATTGCTTTAACCCTTATTTGATATCGTTAAATCATATGGAACTCACAAGAATTTTGTTTAAGTTGCTT
Organism: Bombus huntii; assembly: GCF_024542735.1. NCBI lineage: Eukaryota > Metazoa > Arthropoda > Insecta > Hymenoptera > Apidae > Bombus > Bombus huntii. Next base: position 26,317,321 of record NC_066238.1, read on the forward strand.
ACTTTTAGAGTACTTCATTCCAGTATATATTTTGTGCCGATTGTTGTAATATTTGCCCGTTATAATAAATAAATTGCTGTAATAGAGAATATTGATAATAGTTGTCGCGTTAGATATGTATATAGAATATAAATTACAAATAAATATTCTAAAACCTGATCCAGCTATTGTGGGCACCTTTAACTCAATCATATCAGTTGTAGAATATTAATTATAACATCAGTGTTTTTCCGCAAACTTACATTCATATTTACTGAATAGCTATGTCTTTATGCAAATGTTGTTTAACGTCAAGTTACAATCATGATTATAATACTAATACGACGAATAATACATGTTGGTTCCACTTTTAATGTAAATTACATACCACTATCTTGATACTCTTCACCTATCACTGCATTTATGCAACTAAATAACTTTCAACATATTTCCAATAAAAGAACGGCAAAAATGTATCAGTCATAGATTTCATTAAAAATCATCTACTCACGTAAACACAAGACACAATCGTATTTTTAACACAAGTTGGAAATGCTAAATTAGATATTAGATAATTAGATTCATACATGACAATATATGCATACGTGTTATACTAATAAAATATGCAAGGCTGGTTTCTAATCTCCATCAGTAAAATTGATTCGATAATTGGACTAATTTGTGCACCTATTAAAAACGCGTAATTCATATTATATAATACAAAAACCATTTCGTATTATAATTTATAAGTTTCATGAGGCTGGCAAGCGAATATATGAAATAATGACAACAATTCAATGTAAATTTAACCTTGAATTCATATCTTTTCGTCACTCTGTTGCAACTAAAATCACATGTAAGCTTACGGATTGACTTAGTATTTATGTTATTTTATAATAATTCTTAGCAATCGTCAAACAAACTCGGAGCAACAAAATGTTATATTGTAAACATATTTCGATGAGTGAAAAAGAATCAGAGAAACTTTGTACACTACGACTAAGCAAAATTAATAAGCTTTTAATACATTTATTACTAAAATATATGACGATTTCTTCTGCAATTACAAATTGTTTCAATCAAAAATATCTTTATCTTAGTAATGTTTTTTTTTAATACATTCCTCATTATTTTGCCTTCTCTCCCCATGTCATTTTGTCGAAACGCGTAAAAACAAAAACGAAGGAATTGTTGCAACATTTTCCACCAATTTAAGCAAACCAACAAAAATCAACTGAAAATTATTGAAAAGCGCTATGATAATAGGTATTTTTGAATTTAAAACCTGTACCTTTGCTTCTCTTCCAATATATACAACTGAAAAATGGGAACTGTCTTCCTGTAACTGTAAACTCTTCAATTGCGTCAATAATATGATCTATATTACAGCATTCCATAATGAATGAATTAATTAGATGCTCGAAACAAAGCAACATAAGCAACAACATAAGCAAACACAACAAAAGTATAGAATGTATCGACTTCCGCGTTCTAAACGAGCAATTTTTAGGTGAAAGAGGAATGACTTCACTCGGGACGAGTAAACTCAAAGACCGCCAGGCACAAACGGATTAAGAAGCACGAAGAGTGGCGATGTCGAGAACCTGACTCCGTCAATGCAATCACAGCCGATTAATAGAGTGTTCACAGACAGAAACGCGAAGAACCACGTTCAGCAAGACAAGAAGCTAAGGAAAAACGTCGAAACCGAAAGTTGGATCGCGCGAGCGCGGCTGATATCAAAAAGGACGAAAAGTTTTCCTCTCATGTTTTCCTATCGTGCTTTTTTTTCCTAATTTCCGAATGTTCGACGAGTTGAAAATGATCGAGAATGAGGAAGACCGATCGTAGTTTTCTTTACGATGTCCCTCTCTCACCGACCATAAATGACCACGCTCGTAATTTCAAATAAAAGAAGTATAACGGTGCATCTTAAAACTCGGTGTTGCGATTGAAACCATTCACGATGAAAACAGATAAGACGAGAGGAAGAATCTCGAAGAACAGAGACGTTCAAAGGGAAGGAGAGAGGAACGACTCGACTCGTTGACTATTAGTGGCAAGCCATTACTCCACGACGCATTCATAACAGCTAGGCCACCGTTCTCTCCCTCTATGAGCTTTACTTAGCGGCCAGAGTTCCTCTGACTTGCGAGTCTCGTGTAAGGTGGAAAGGGTGTAGAAAACCAAAAAAGGAGGAAAGTGTTTCTTCAATTCTTCGATGAGAAAATACTGAGCTTCTTCTTTGGAAAGTGTCGAAGAAAGATACCAGTCCACTACAACTTATAATATTTTGACTAAACACGACTAAATTTTTAATATTGAAAAAGTTTACAGTTTTCATGTATTTGAAATTTGAACGAGTATTCTTTTTACTCGAATTATTCCTTTTAATTATTATTCGTTCTTCGAATATTCTTTTTAATCGAGATAAATTTAAGTAAATGTAAATTACCTTTTTGTAAAATTGTTACACCTATATGAAGTATGTAATGGACAACTTTTTGAAAAAGGGGCTTATGAGACGATATGGTGAATTGAGTAAATTGCGTAGGGAGTTTTGTTCTAGTTTTATAATATCAGCTACGTTTGCATTAGCGATTATAATGGTTTTTAAAAAAATTTGCTTCTTTTATATTTTCAAAATAAATAAAAATTTCGTAGTAGTCCAACTATTCGAGTGAAAAATACACTCAACATTTATACGTATATTTGCTGCATATCCATAGACCCTCATTTTTTGGAAAACTCAAATATAAATTTTTTTCTGATGATTCGTTGCAACTACTTTCGTACGTAGGATTTATTTTTTATATTATTATATTTATAATATTTTGACTATATTGATATAATATTTCAAACGTAGTATTTATGATATTTACAATTATAAAAGAATTAATTGCGCTACTGTTTAAAAGTATCCCGATGCACGTTTATATTTGACAGGATGTAATTCAGTCATAAAATTGCGAATACAAATATATACAATAATTTTATCTTTTATTATGATTAAAATATGTATTACGAATATATAATATCATGATACAAATATCATGATGATAAAATTGACTTGTGAGAAGCAATATACAATAAGAAAGCCCTTTACTTTCAGCTTAATTTCTAAATTGGGACAAAGATTACTATTTTTAGATTATTATTAGGTAGGTATACTAACATAATCGTGTATTTCATTGTAAAAAAAAAAAATGCCTATATAATTCTATATATATTGGGTCGCTTGGAAAGACCATTCCGATTTACATTTCGATTCGACATACATTTATTGAATTATATAGGTGCAATTTTACTCCACAATCTTTCTCCATCTTTCACACATCTTGAATATTCCATTCTTCCAGAACCATTCGGGCGAAAAACTTTTCAATATGATTTTTTATGTCGACCAAATTCCTTAAAAATAGGGACGAACTTTTCGGGCGACCCAATACTAAGATTTTTAACAGATAACTTATAATTCGTTTAAATTGTATAGTTCGTTAACTCTATAAGGAAATAATAAGTACTATAAGTACTATCGACTTCTTAATTTGCCACTGATTTGTACATTTTGATCAAATTCATATACTGTTACCAGAAATTCATTAAATTGTTCGGATACTTACAGACATGATCTATGCATATACAATTATACATACCATATTATTGTAATGCATAGAGTCGTAAGTGAGAGAATGTACTGTGTAATCATAAAAATAATTTATCGTAGAATCGAGTGAACGGAAGGCCTGGTTTCCTTATCGAAATTTTAGCAAGATAAGCAGAATCGAAGATATGATATCGAAATACAGGACGAGGTACATTTAGATACTCATGTATGTGACATTCATATGGTGATTCACATTTCTCAGTAAACAGAATTAATTTTGTTCTATATAGTTATTAATTTATTCGTCATAAGAAGAATAAAACAAAAAAAATTTATGTCATTCATCGGTGCCTATTTTGATATTAGAATTGACAACTGTTTGAAGTAGCTAATGCTGATAGCAAATATACATATGTATATGTAGTGTACCTATATATGTAAACAGGAACTGATTATCTCAATAACGAATAGAATTATTCCCATTGTTTAAAACTCACATATTTTGCGGATATCCAAATATAATGAGAAAATTTAAAATACTCTAACATTTGGATATGAATTTCATTGTTCCAGTATTCTTATCAACACTAAATTACGATGGAAATAAATGGAAAATGTAGATACATATATACATTGTTAATAATTTTTAGGTTTTTCTCGTATCAAGATTAGATAAGGTAAATAAAAGTAACAAAGTACGCCAAGTTACTTTCACCAGCACATATCTCATTACCACATAAAATCCCGACAAATAACCTAAGGCCTCATCCTGTCATATTTTTCATTCGCTAACTTAATCACAATGAATTACGTGTCGTTAGGCCTGTTGCCTTTGCACAGCCGAAATGATCCTAGTGATAATAAAACGATGACCGTGCGAAAAGACAGTTCGCGCAGCAACACATCGCAGTCAGGGAGCAATAACTCCTCGAGTGTAACGAAATGCCGATTTCACATGCAATCGAACACGAGCACGAGCAGAGAACGCGAGAACTTCAAAGAGAAGTACGGTGTCACAGCTATGATGGTAGCTGTTTAATTTCCAGACAGCGAGAACAATCGGTATCAGGTGCGAATCGCGGCATTCTCGCGACTGGAATCGCTCGCAATTGATCTTTAATTTCGCCTGTTTGCTATGCAGCCCACGCGCGTTTCGTCCATGCGATGCTACGTCCGCGAACACGCGCAAACAAAAGCATCCTCGTAGTAGTTCAGATCGCCCGGAGTGAGTTGACCCTGGCTGAGTCGCAATTGATCTCAATTAGAGTTCCCTCTCTTCGTTTTACTCTATCTATTCTCCTCCTCTTCCTCCACCTCCTCACTGTCTTCTTCGTCTCCTCTAGGAGGCTCGTTCGGCGTGTTTGCAAGTCTCTCTTTCTTGCTCGTGTACCGTAAGCTATGGCAATTTTGTTTCTTTTCCGTTCGCGCGCCCGCGTTCTTCCTTCCCTCGAGCCGACAGTCCATTCTATTCTGTACGCGCGTCCCGCTACGTCCACCTCGTGCATCGTTATGCAATTGAACGAACGCCGCTGCGAAAGGGAGCAAACTCCCGGCACGTTCTGGTCGGCGCAATGCATGTGTCGTTTCCTTGCCCGCTCTTCCTTCGATCGCACTTTAACCGCGTTCCACCGACCCAATCACGACACCGTTAGCTCGTTTCAAGACTTTTCTAATCCATCGTTTCGAGATTCTCCTTATCGTCGTGTGTATTAAAACTAATTATTCACTCTGGAGATATTTGTCTTTATTATTGACCACGGTTGATATGTTCTCGTATATAAAAGCTGCTTACGGAAAGCAAGAATACGATTGGACAGTTGAAGAACACTTTTGACATTAAATTAATAATAATAGAGTTTAGTAGGTACGGTTGAGCGATAGTCATGTTTCAATTGATGTATTCAATAAATTATCAGGTTGTTACATTTACATATGTAAAAGTTAGAATAATAAAATCATATATAAAGGAACAAATGTTTAACTTCAAAATCATCATATATAAAATAATTAAAAAAGATTAATAAAATAATTAAAAAGAAAGAAAGTGTTATGATCTTGGGTATGTATAATAATTTGAACAATTATGTAAGAGGTGTATATTTATCTACGTATACCATGCAATAATTTCTTAAAAACTATTCAAAACAATTAAACTACTCTAACTTGCTACTTAAATAATCCTTGACTTTTATACCTTTATGATCTTTCGTATAACATTCCTAAAATGTAAAAGTCCCAAGTTCGAAGGTCACTTGACTTGAGAAAAAGGCTTAAAAGTGAGATTGATCGTATAAATCGAATGTTGAACTTCCTCCGCAGATGTACTGTTTGTTGGTTTTGATCAGAAAGATTCGAATATTGTACGCAGAGATTTACATCTAATAGTATTTAATTTTTTTACTATACCGTACTGCAAAAAACATTAATTAATTAACAAACACTCAGTAAACAAAAATAGAAAATTAAGTATAATTACTTAATTTTTATTAATTTGTTTTTATTAACTATTATAAATATATAATTTATTAAAGTTTGTTGTTAATTATAATTTGTAGGAAAAGATGTTTCGCACAACCCAAAAAACATTTATAAACTAAGATTAGGGTTAGGGATGGGTTATAATTTTTGCATACTAATGAGACATCAACAATAAAATATTTTCTATAACACGTGTGACGAAATTTATGAAATCTACTAAATACACTTCGGTTCAAACAAGTTCAATGGAGAAAAGATTAATTAACAGATTTTGAATAATACCACTTAACTTGATACTTTACTCGACAGAGAAAATAGATAATGTATGTATATAATCTAGTAAAAAATATATACGATTTAAAATCTACGATCTATATCAAACATCGAAATCTTAAGAATAAAAGATTTCTAAGATTTTTGGGCTGGAGTACATATTATAAATTATAATACTGAAAGTTTAGGAAGTTGAGTAAAAAATATACTACTAATTGTTAAGTAAAATATACTACTAATTTGTAATAATTAGAAAAACATTATTTCTATTCTACCAAATTATTACAAACAAATACAGTATATAAGAAAAGTAACCAACGCGAAAAATCTAATAATTAGTTGCTTTTTTACAGCAAATAATATCTTTACATATAAGTGTGTCTGAACAAAACAAGAGGAAGCAGCGCCGAAGCGAAGAGACGCGGAACGAATTAAACGAGCACTCAAATAACATTTTTCGAACGACTGTTGGAAACCGAGTGGAACTCGTTGCCGTATAGTGGATATTACACTGACGACTATAAAAATTAAATCGACAAACTTTTGGCCCTATAGTGTCGACCATCCAATGGCGTACAGTCGAAAAATAGTCAAACGAACGATAAACCTTTATTACTTCGACAAACCACTCGACCATTGGACATTTCCATGCGAGTCCCACGATTCTGAAACTTAGGTTTATACTGAGAAATTATCCTGATCGATTGATTATTGATGTTACGAGCGGCCCTTTAAATCTTTGAGTTTCTACTTCCTATAATACGTCATCCATCACAAACTGATATTCGACGAAGATTTAATGGAATTGATAAAAACTAATTTTATTTCTCAAATCTGTAATGTTAAAACATACTTTTATATTTTGGTTATGGTTTCCACAACATTTGTATGGAAAAAAATTTAGCTGGTGGTTAAATGAAGTTTATTTGAAGCTTAATAGAAAACTAAAATGAATAAATTTATATAAAATATTGTAATTTTCAATAAAAAAAACATAATATGTTCGTTAGTTTGATGAAGTTAATAAGAAGGAGGACAATTATTTTCAAAACATCAAACATCAAATCGTTACTTTCAGAGTTTAATATGATGGTTATATGTCCTAGAAAGTAATTGTTAATCAACTGATATTTTTCTGATCTCACCTGTAAAGCACTGGCAATATAACTAATATAACGTATAAAATAGAATGTGTCTAATCATTTTATATTATGTACGTTGTACACAAAATACTTTTATGAATTAAATCTTTCCTATACAATAAACATCGTCACTCCGGTGCAATAATTATATAGGATTTTTATTTATTTAGAAATATAAAAAATTAAGGTTTCCAATGATTTCTATCTTATATGATAAGTTTATCGATAGATGGATCTATTTATAATGGATTATACAGGAAACGATGGTTATTTAACGTGGACTAAATACAGCAATGTGCTATAACTATGGCAATTAAATGGGTAATTCACAACTCATAACTAGTAGTTCACAACTCATGACAACTTGACAACTTGACTCTCGACTCATTTCTTGACTCCTCACAACTCGACTCTCAACCCACGACTCTTCACAACCCGACTCCTCATTGACGACTCCTCGCAACTCGATTCTCAGGTAACGAGTCCTCACAACTCGACTTTCAGGTAACGACTGCCTATTAATTTGTCCTTCTCTCTTAAGCATCCCTTTGTCTTTTCTCATAGCCCCACCGCGTACGTGTTCCGCAACCATCCGCGGTCATGATCACGTAGACCTTTTTTCCATGTAACTTGTTGAGATATGTATAATTTTCTGTGCTGGACTAGGTTAAGTGCGTAGGCGAGATACTTGTATGTGAATATCAGTGTGTGGAAGTATGTGTGTCCGAAGCGTCTCGAAAACAGATGACTGTAAACTCCACAGTCGGTTAAGGGTCGTCAAAGAGTCGGTTTACAGTCGCGTATAGAAGAAAGTGCTGAGACGCGTGCAAATGTGTATCGATGAATATATAAGGAATCGTCCATGAAATAAATACATTATTATTTTATTATTAATCCTCAGTGTAAATTTAGTGTTTCTATAACATTATTTCGGCCTCAAAGATCCACAATTCTCAACATAACTATTCGACTGAAGGACCGCTCTGCCCATTGAAGTTTCCAGACGCTTTTGGCCTGACGGCACTTAGGCTTTTTCGCAATATTGTGTATGGTTCACCCGTTATTTCTTAAGCTATCTGTCCACGATACTGCAATGATGTAATTGCAAATTTGCAAATTTTAAGATAAATACTGTACTAATTTCAGATATATAGTTTTTCTACTATACAAGTTTCATAATTTTCTGAACATCCCTGGTTATCAGACAGTAATAACGTCGTTATTGAAATATTTATTGTTGCATAGCACTTTGTAGGAATAACAACGTAAGTGTCATTTCATAATTTTTCATCAGCAAAATGCACACCATGTTGTTTATCTTAACATTATATTTCCTTCGTTATTTAATTACAAGTTTTACTAAATGAAATTGGTTTCCTTCGTCTCCTGAAAAATCATTTTCTTGCAGTTGCATCATTGTTGTACTAAAACAGCGATATTTTCTAGTTCAATCAATTTTTGCAACGCACTTTTGTAAGTTTTATAATGTAAATGAGATAGAAAAAATTCTCTAATCAGCTACTCAGGTATTATTACGAAAGAATCACCTAACAATTGTAAAATCCCTTGTAATTAATAAAAAATTTCATTCTTTTATATTTTATAATAAATGAACTAAGTGCAGTTTATTATATGAAAGAATAAAAAAACAAGGATGTACTACAATATAAGAATAATACTATTCATATTAAATTCACAATTTAGCAGCCTAAATTGTTTTGCATAATATTTTATTAACTAATAATCTTAGGCAGCTGACAAATTATCAATTGTAGATTTCTTTCTCGCAATTTTACACTCAATAAGATAATCGAATGACTTTTAATTTGTAAAATTTCATTCGTTTTATTATTAGATCTGTCGCTGCTATCTAGAAAAACTTATCGACATTCACAGCTTAAATTATAACTTGTAAAATTTCACTAATAATGTTAAATCGGATAGTACGAGAGATCCAATCCAATTCCAATATTCAATTGTGGAACGATATTCAATCATAAATAAAATTGCAACAATAACAAAATCAATTCTTCTTTCGTGAAAAATGGCAATAAAAACTGAAAGGAACAAAAAAAAAAAAAAAAAAAGAAAGGTTAAAACGAGAATTTCCTGTGACCCTTCTAAGGGTGAATTCCACGCGATTCGCGCTGTTGATTATGACAGCGCTAGTAGAAGGGAAGCACTTGAGGAGAGTTGGCGTGAAAGGGTGTAAACGAGGATAGGTGTGTAGAAGAGGGGCAAAGGAGTAAACGAGCGGAATTCAATGAGGTTGAGGAAAGCGAGGTAATGCTAGTCCTAACCCTACCTTATACTACCCACCTGTTGAATTACGTGCAACCGGCCCTGAGTTGACCATCGTGGTTTACCTGCGTGCAACCCGATCCTAAATCATTCTCCGCTCCGCTGCAAATGGAGTTGGAATAATTTAATCTGAAGAACTGTGCTAACGATGCGCCATTAAAATGTCCGCAACTCAATGACCTTTCTGTTAAATGCCCATTTAGCTTTGCATAGCTAGTTAGTACTTAGAACCAACTCTTACATAGTTTTATAGTTCGTAACATAGCATGAATTTGTATATTTTTTTAGTACTTTCACTTAATTAATTAGATTTTTTATGTTTTTTACGTTTGATAGTAATTCATGATTGTGCTCTGAAATTATACCTTCTATGTCATAGCGAATTTTTTAACGATAATGCTCAGCATTAAATAGTAAACGACAACAGGGAAAGCCAAGATGTAGAAAATATATAATACGCTTTTTATGATAAACAGTTGTAAATGTTAAAAGAAGTATACAAACACAAACGAACATTAATATGGGATATGGCTAGAAAATATAGTATACAGGTTGCTTGGTAACTGGTGGTACAAGCGGAAAGGGGGTGATTCTACGCGAAAAAAGAAGTCGAAAATATACAATAAAAATTTTTCATTTGAGGCTTTGTTTTCGAGAAAATCGACTTTGAATTTTCGCCCGGTACGCGTGCACTTTATCACGTCTCGTTATAACGGATCTCATTGTAGATCGTTGTCTCGATGGAAAAATTAAAAAAAATAAAAAAAAAAGAAATTTTTATTCTATATTTTCGACTTCTTTTTTCGCGTAGAATCATCCCCTTTCCGCTTGTACCACCAGTTACCAACCACCCTGTATATCAGAGAACAAAGCAGAAGAAATTAATTTGTTAATTTAATCATTTCTTTGTTGGACATGTCTTTTAGAATGATACTAAAAATTAATGAAGCCGAATTAATAGTTATTCAACCAAATATGATATATATATGATGATGATACATTGAAAAATGAAGATCTGTGAGTAAGTAAAGTATTGTATTGAAGATATTGACAGATGGGATGACGACTAACTTTTCCATTAAGAAATTAAAACATTTAAATAAAAAATCAAAGCCAAACATGGGAAGCACTTTAATTTTTTGTTACATGTTTTATTTATAATAAACATTTTTTTGCTGAATTCGAATTCTCGATTAATGTACACTTTAGACTTGTAATGTTGAACAAAAGTTCAATAACAAATATATATATATGATACACGATCACACACACGCACGCACGCACGTACGCACGCGCGCGCGCGTGTATGTAATATATGACATATTAATTTCTTTCACAGAGAATTGTTTTCTAGAAAATTATTATTTAGTCACTGTGCATTTGTCGATTAATTCAATAAATGCAAAAAATCAATATTTTATTCCGACGCCAATTAAAATGTCTTCTTCTAAAATATCTAGTTCTTATAACAAAAGAACAAGTTAAAAACAATGTATTTTTTAAATGTACTTACCATAGAAAAGATGATTATATTCATATCAATGTATTAAATTTTTCTTTCTAATCCTCCCTTATACTAATACCGATCCATCACAACCATTAATAACCTAAACTAAACGAAACAAATAGAAACAACGAAACCCAACCTTTAGAATCTGAGCGTCGTCTCTAATCGACGATAGCAGCTATTTAAATTATAATATAATTTGTAAGTGGTTCATTGCTGCGTTTTCTGCTCGCCCATCCACCTTTCTTCATGCTAACAAAAATTTAAGTACTTCGGCTCGTTCGCGGCAATTCAAGCGAGGATTTCGCAAGTTTTCCCCAGTTGAGAAGGGGAGAGTAGAGCTGCGGCCTGATTACGGTAGCGGCAAAAATGAAATTCTTGAAAAATTATCCCTTCTCCTAGCTGAGTCGCGTGAACAAGACAGCGCGAAACAATTCAATGAAGCGAACCCTGATTAATTGGTTTTCGGCTGGCGGAAAATTAACGTCCACAACGGGAATTTTCGTTCTTGCGGTCATTATCAACGCGAGCCTCACTACTGGGATTTTTAAGAGGATAATGCCGGAAGGTGAAGGGTGAAATAAGAAGTAAAAGCTTCGGTAGCGCGAGTTACGCGAAGTGTTCATAACAAGATCATTATTCAAACTTTACAGCTGTTAAGAAGGGTGCAAATTTAAACAGACGATCGTCCCCGTTGAGCAATTTTCATGTCCCAACCCTGATTTATGTTATTTTCGTGAATACGTGCATTTTTTATCTTTTTAACAGAGAGAATGTTGATCTTTCTCGAAGCAAAAGCACAAAGTTATCATTTAGTATACTATGGAATATGTTTTGTTGAAAAACCACATCCTTCGAATCGACCAATCTGGAATTATGTTTTTTTCATTCAACTACCATACTTGTTTTTAAAGAGTGCGTATCGTCGTCGTGGAAGAACTTATCGAACCGCAAACGCTCAAGAATATTATCAGGAACGACAGAGAAATAAGACGCTCTTAACCTATTTTAACGACATTCATCAACCGAGAGCATTTACAGAGCTAATAATAATGTCCTTCGTAACAGATACTGACGACTTTTACGAAATTTTAATGTACCTGTTACTGTTAACATTTTTTACTTGTTTTTGTTCTGATGATTTGAAAAAAATTACATAATTATAATACGTTTATCTCATTTACTTGTTTCTTACATAGAAGTTTAGAATTTTATTTGTTGCGCCTAGGTATCTCTTTTAAGAAATCGAATAAAGTATTCAAACTGTTTTGTACTAAAACTATTTCTCAAATTAATTTATATTTTCTAGTATCTAAGTACCTAACAAAAAATCACTTAGTATCTGTGATAATATGTAACCTAACTTAATATAGTTATTTCCAAAATCTTATTTTATTTTAAATTAAAGTTAAATTGAAGGTATTAGATATTAGTTTAAATCATGGCATCTGAATTATAAATTTCTATTACCACACAAATATGTTTTCAATTTTCCGCTTTAAGTTTGTAATGTGTACCTTTGTTAATACTACCTTCCCTTTTATGCAAATATTTTAACAAATAGTAAACAGTAATACATATACACATATATACAGAATATAATATAATAGAATATAATTAGATTAATAATAATTTTACACTTCACATAAAAGAATTATCTATTGTCAATTCCACTAGAAACAAATATTTTTAGTGTATCTTAATGTACCTTTAATATTTTATCGTTGATATTTCTCACTGCTTCATTATTATCAATTAAGATATATTTAGAATAATTCCACAGTAAACACATTATCACCTTTACAATTCTATATCTATACAGTTATACATGCACCTCATTTTCCAGGACTGTACTTCCTAAATGTAAGTAAATTTATTAAATAAATTAAATTTGATCAAGTAAATTACAGACAAGCAATTAAATTCAAGCTTCGTCATCAACGAGCGAAATATTCTCATTACTTTATATCTCTGTGCATTTTGTCAGATACGTAATAACATAAGTATTGTATTTGGACATCTAATGGAATTTCATCAAAAAGATGACATTTTGTCATAGTTTCACTGTTACGATTGAAGAAAGTTCTCGAATTGATAATTCTATATTTGTTATCATAACTGAGGTTACTACAAAATCAGTGTAATCATTGCAGTCGTCTCTCCAGTGAAATTGCGCAAAATGTTTTATATAATATACGTATACACTATACATGCCAGGTCACAGATATTGGAACACTTATGAAAAATTAAGCGAACTTGAGAAATCATTACGAAATTAGTAAAACATTTAAGAATTAGTACATTATTTGAAACACTAGACATAGACTATAAAGAACCTATATTCAATAATATAATAATAACCTCGTCAATTTAGTATAATAAAATTGATTTCTTTTCTTCATAGCATTCTTCATCGTGTTTACTCGATTACCTGTAGGTTCAAAACGATTTTACCATACAGATCCAGATTTTGAACAAATGTTTTGCATTTTCCTATCTAATTCACCTCAAATCTCTTTTATAGGATTTAGTTTAGGAAATTATAAAGACGAACACATGAGACGAATAGTTATAATTTACTATATTAACTCTTAAAAATAGTTTTAACGAGTTTTTGACAATTAATTTTGCCTAATATTTATGGATAGTAGCTTTTACAGTAGCTTTTTTGTAGTAAGTATTCAAATAGTTTCTTGAGCCTGTATCTAACGTTAAATCGACAGGTGTAAAACTGTCAGATAAGAAAACAGGGATCTGATCAATTTCCTGACAACAGCTGTAGTACATTTCGCATAATGCACCGCAGTTGCGCGTCTGCTGGAAGTGCACCGTCACCGATACGACAAATTCGTCGCCCTCTCCTCTACTTGGCACCCTATGATTAATTTAATAAGCACGGATTAACATGAAGCATTTGCCTGAGTGTCATCGTCACCGTCGTCACCATCGTCGTCACTATCGTCGTTGCCATCGTCGTTGCCATCGTTGTTGTCGTCGTCGAGAGAATGTATTGGAGCTTACGGCGGTTTGACCGATTCGACGCGTTTCAGTCGATTATCGACGCCACTCCGGAAGAGCTCTGCAGTAATTAAGCCCGATTAAATTTCCTACGCGCCTTGTGTCCGTAGTAATTACGACCCATTCTGCATTCGCAACGAACCAAATGAAATTCATTAGTCGACGATATCCTGTCGGCCTGGCAGTTGAATCGCGTTTCTCTCTCCGTGTAATATGTATGCACGTTCGATCGCTATGTCGAAATGGTAGCTTGGAAAAAAACATTCGTGTACAAAACCGAAGAACAGACTTGCGCAAATAATAGGCGTTCATCGAAAAATTCCTTTGTTCGATTTAAGTGCAGCGAGTATTGTGGTCGGTCGACGTTTTGATGCAACGATATAAGGTATCAAAAAATTTCCAGAAAATTATTTTTAATTTTTTTCGTTGAACACACTATCAGAAAAACTTATTCGATCTCACTTATCAAAAAGAAGAAATATCCTGCCGACTCGTATTGTGAAATGCGTGACAAAAGCATACTCGAATAGGAGAAATTACTAACAAAATTCCGGTTTCAATATCGTGGAACTGTGCCTAGTTTCCCCGGACAAAACGAGGCGGACAGGTTGGAACACAATAGCAAAACTTTCTTATCTTACGATTTAAAGGTTTAATTCGCTGTGAAGCAAGAAACCCGAATATCTCGGTCGAAGAACCTTTTGATTCTTGGAGAAATACTGGGCAATGTCGCACGCGCAAACGTATCGTGCGTCCGTCGCGTTTTAGAGAAACTTCTAATTGGCTCGACGATGGGGCAACAAAAATTCCATCCATGCTCGGGACGCTCTGGTGAATTTCAAATTCGCTAGAAGCGGAGGAGCAAGACGGATAAGTCTTACGGAAGATTTCGACTATCAAATTCGTGGAAATACTAAATTCCGGCATCGCAATTCGAAACACGTAAAATCACGTAGTATCCGTGAATATTGAACGCACGAGCAAACGCGCTTCCGCGAACAAAACAACCAAACGAAGCGTATGAAGAGAACGGAGTCGGGAGGAATTCAGGAAGCAGCAACAAGTGTGACATCCCCTACCATCTACCTTTTACCTTCCCCGGGCACCTAGCCACCCTTCTCAAGGGGCAAGAGAGCGTCATCCGTGTCGTTCCACCCACATTGCGAGTGGAAGACAAATACTCGCAATCTGGTGTGTTCGTCTAATCGTGTTACAAAGAACCAAATAAACCCTTCTTCTTCGTCTTTGTATTTATATCTTTTATATGTACGCTTATCCTTTTCTGCCGTTTTCTTTTCTTGTTCAAAGTAAAGTGGTGTTATTGTTATATGTATATACATATTATGTATATGTATATGTATAGCATTATTTAAAAGATATAAAATGGCCCCTGTTCGTTTTGTGGAATGTGACTTCTGACATTTTTCTATGTCAGATATAATAATTCTTCATTTCATACGAATGAAATTTGCTCGAGTTATTGTTTGGATAAATTATCACAACTAACTTAAATATCGTAGCGATCGATTTGTGCACCATCCTATATATGTACTTGATCATTTTTGAAAAATTATGTTATACTTTTTGCACGATCCACAGTTTAAAACAGATTGAGAAGAATTATGCGTTCAAGGGTTCATATTTTTAGTTGTTATTCTCACAATTCACTAATGTGTGTAGTGTGTATATTACTTCACTTCTGAAAATTTTATTATTTACTTTATTATTTTATCCACGAATACAATATGGACCTGCTCGTTGATTGAAATAATCTTATGTCGAAGTTGTTTGAGTCATTTTTCTGTTTCTATATTTTGTTTTGCTCGATCTAAAATACACGATATATTTTTCATTCCTTTGTTATTATATTAAAGATTAATAGTATCTCATAATATACTAATATATGATGATTTACTTAGCTTGAAATATCCTTTCAAGTTCCTAAGCTTATTTTCACTAGTCAAATCACTTTATCTAAAATACTTTGAAAAATTGTATTCATATGAATCTATCCTTTCACTTGATTTGAGAGATGCTTTCAAGTTTCAAATGAGGTTAAGGTTCTTTCAATTATTCATTGACAAAAGAATAGTTGTCAAATAATGTTATTTTCAGTTTTCATACTTGATGACATCGATACTCTTAACTTTATATTCAACTCTACTTCATATATATATTATAATGTACGTATCATGTGTTCCCCTGTGTGCTCTTATAAATATATGTAATATATTATATATAATATATTAATAATATATGTAATATATTATATATAAGAGCATACAGGAAAAACATAATACGTACATTTTTGTTAATTGTTTTACTTCAATGTCACTTACTGTCTGAGATAGCTGGAAGGAGAATAACTTGTTACGTTCAAAGCTAGAACTCTTCTAAAAATAGATAAATCTATAAAGATGTGCAGGTTGTAAGTGATCAATTTTGAAATGTTTGATGTGGTGCAAAAATATTTAATCCTCCAATCTGTAAAACAAATAAAATAGTAAATCTAATAACATAGAAAGTTAAAATTACCTTCCATGTTCCTTCTGTAATCTTCTATTATAACATGTATATATTAATTAACATTTTACATACATATATATTACATATAACACTATTCCATTCTGTTATTACTTGCTTTTTATTGTCAGATTATTAGGAATATAATAGGTACGTATGTTTATAAAATCAGATCACACTCAAACTCAAACGGCTTGAATTCAAGTAACAGGACTAATCTGAACGATCGTAAGGAATTGTTTCTTTAAAATGAACTGTTCAAAAATCACTGATCATCATCAACTCTACAAATTGAAACGTATAGAAATGTGATGTTAAAACACTGTTTGTTAAATTTACATTGGAATTCATCATCATCGTGTTTGTATCATTTGCTTGCGATATATAAACTTATGGAAGTAAGTTATGAGTTCGTTGAAAATTAATCCTGTACTTATGTTATGAAATTAAGGAATTAATAAAAGGAGAAATTGATCGATCTGGCTTCTGAGAAGCTCAGATATTTATTTTAGAAACTGTAAGTCCTAATTTCGAATGAACATCGACGCACATATGTATAATTGTTATGAATTTCCATTCTACTGCTGTGCATGCCATATACAATTTTCTGGCCGGTTACAACCTACTCAATCAACGAAGGGCATAAAATCCATCAAATACGTACCAATTATTGTTCGCATTCGCGCGCCCGCGTTCCATGGCACGTATTATTGTGATTTTGTGCCGGGTACCGGGTCCGCTCATACTTCATTATCATTACAAGTACAACATCAATCGATCTATACCGAATATGTAATATATTCCTGAAATTTGCTCTAATTACTTTCCATTTAAATGTCCCGTCTGGCTCGAAAAATATTACTGCGACCCGCCGATGAAACGATATGAAATATCGCGGGAGGCATAACTTCGTAGCGTTATAAAATCGTCGTATGGTTTTTGAATATAATCCATGATCTCTCTCATTAAAAGTATTTCGTTTAATAAGATGTTTTATTAGCAAAAAATATTTATTTAAAAAAACTGTTCTATGCAATTAAAAATATCCCGGACACCTAGCACCGGCTTTTTGTGATTCTAAATTTTTTGTCAAAATTAAAATTTTCTGATCTATTTCGTTTCACAATAAAACAAGGAAGCAAACCATTATTGTAAATTCTTTGGAATTTCAAATAGGAATTTCGCATAGTTAATTTACGTTTGAAGTTAAACATTTATTTACAAAACAAACCGTATCTTAGTATTTTATTAAAAATATTATTTATTGAGTCAAACAGTTTCATGTACTAACATGTCTAAACACTTGAAAGAGATTTACCGTTGTACCTGTTTTAAGCTACAATTATTATATTTATTTTATTACAATTAATGTACGTATATACAATAATTGTTGTCATTACGTTGTTATTAAATTATTAAATCCTCGCATTCAAGATTTCAAAAAAACGGTTGCTTGTGATGATCATGCTTATTAAATATTTATCATTGTACACTTTTAGAAATTTTCCCATATTTTTTTTATCTTAGTGACAAAAAATGTATGTTTAGTCCAAAATTAAATTAACTATTTCTCGCCATTTTTAGAAAGCTCTAAAAAGCACCTTATATTCACCTATTATATATCACATTCATCACACGAAAAAACATTAGGAATATTTTTACAAAACGTTCTTTTGCAATTAAAGTGCTAGAAACAATAAACCAAGTTGCGGTATATGTAATACCTTCCTCTTTATTAGTTTGGAAAGTTCCTTAGTTCATTATTATAAAATTAACAAATATTATAGTACGCTTTCCATCTTAATAAACACTTTGGTCGAGAAAAGAATCATCTTTTTCAATTGGCTGTAATTAAATAGAATGCTATGGGAAATATTAGAATGTCACTAGCCCACATTTAATTCAAATCCTTCATCAAACCGTTATATCAAACGTTCGTTCCTCATGCCAACCATATACACATTACAAATTAGCATCCAAAACATCGAATACCTCATCAAAGGATAAAACCATTTAATTCAATAATCGTCTAGTTGCACAGATTATTAACAAACTATCAACTGCAAACTAACAAACTGCATTCGCCATGACATGTGCCTATAATTAGCTTGTTAAAAATATACTTCCACCTTCTTAGATATACCAAACTGCTTCGAACAGCAAGAATTGGATTCACGGAATAGCAAAGAAGAGCAAAGACGACTTTGGCGCTAGCACGGCGGAGATCAGATGATCTTGTATAGATATACAAGGTGGAAACGATGTCGTCGCGAGGGTTGAAGGCTCGATCGAGGGTAAGGGGCGAGCCATTACTAGGGGTTTGGCCGCATGAGGGGTGGAGAAGGTTGCGAGGACACCAGTTGCTAGGCAGCGCCTCTCAATCAGCGCTTCGCCTCACGTTCGAACTCTGTGTATATCTGGGTGATACATAATGCATCGTTCTTTACCAGGCTGAATTCATCCGGAATTCCTGCCATCACGGACTGCTGCTGCTTTGCTTATTGCTACCTTTTAAAGGGTTCTCGATTCGAGAACACGTCGCAAAAACGATGCAAGAGCTGTCGCGAACTACAAAATTGTAATACGTGGCATATGTTGGCGTCAGTAAATAGCATGTTCTGCCTCGCGGAGGAAACGGCTAGTTTGCACGCTAACGAGAACACGGAGATGAACGGTACTTTTCCTGGAACGCGAGTCACCGGTTATATCGCGCTGGACCTGCGTCACTCGTTGATCGTCTGGTTATCTATTTATTGGAACGTATAACCATCGTAAATGGTAAAACGGGAATTTTAAGAGTTCTGGTTTAAATCGTAAAGTGGCAAGCTAGAAGTAAATTTGGTCACTTACGCGAGTAGTCGTGTGAATCGGAACAGAATTTTAATGATTCTGATTCATTAGATTTGGATACATGGATTTATACCATTCGTTTGCGAAATAAATCGGCTTTATACGAAGCTGCCTCTTTTTTCGGACTTGAGAAAAAATTGTTAGTTTCAGATTTTTCTTACACAAAAATTATATGTATATGAAAAGAAAATCTGTTATGAGAATTATTTAAAAAACTGAAGAAACACACACACAAATCATATTATAAATTATCAATTAGCAAGAAAGACAACAAAAATGTGGTTAAAAAGCAGAAAACAGCTTCAGTCTCTTATTGTGGAAAAAATCTTATTTTTTATGTTAAATCTCTTTTACCAACTCTTAACCTGTATTTACCACAAAACGGTCTCATAACATCGTTGTATGAGTGTGCTATCTATTAAATTATCTAATTACACATATTACAAAACTATCTGTGATGTAATATTTTTAATATTTTGTCATTTGTTCCTGGTATAAATGTAATATCTTAACAAAATGATAAAGATTTGATCATATAGAACTAACGGGAATATGTGTAGCGCGAGAGAAGTTGCTCTGGTACTGTAAATCACTTAAATATTTAATATTATGGCATTAATAATCAATATTTTCAACAGTAAGTAAATTTTTATTTTTTTACTGTTCTTCTAATATCTGAAAATACAATGAAATCTAATAGCAAAGCGTGAAGGCGGCCGACGACTTATACTGACACATACCTTGCCACGGACGCACAATTATATTCAGAATTCACTGTAGTAGTAGCGATGGTTTTACGCAAATATCTCAGAAAGTAAGGCCGACCATCAATAACATGTATAAGAAAAAGGTTTTACAATAAATATATTAATTTTTCCTGCATTATTGTTTCGAACTTCCTCCAAATTTAGATTTCAAAATAATTATGTTTTTTGAAACCGTCGTAAATGTACATGAAATTTTCCAAAATATCATAATAAGAGGTTCAAAATCGCACAATTACATTCTTTTATACCTATATATTATAAAAATATTTTTTTTACACACATTCCATCTTTTTTAAGCTTTCTTCTGCATTTTTATTTTTGCTAATGAATCTTTCAAAAGTTTTGACTGGAAAAACTATTATATATTAAAGTAGAGGCTTTGGTAAGTACCTCAGAATTTTTCCAGATTTTTCGAAAATCAGGAACACCAAAAATATTAATCGTAAATACAAACGATCCAGGTTATCCGCGGAAGGTACACAAGATATGCTTGACCACGGGAGGTTAGTACTTGCAATAAAAATCGCACCGTGATAAGATACTATAGTTCTTGATAATAACGAAATAGTTAATATCCGAATATTCTTTGTGTAGCCTTCCATATGCTTTACCACTTCTAAACTTATAACGAGACATTACTACTTTTATCTGTTACGCGGTTACGTTACCAAAGTTGACAATTATTATCCTTCCTTTCCTCCGACAGATTTTGCAGCTGCGTGGAATGAAAGAGAAGAAAGAAGGGAGTCATACAAGAGCAAAGAAGAGCAAAAAGTAGCACCAGTCTAATAATCCGTCGAAGAAATACTATTAATTAAGACGTTGCACGTTTTTTTCGATTCTTCTTTTTTCTATCGCACGCTCTAGCGGAGAAATAACGGTGCTAAGGCAGAAAGATAGAGATCGCAAAAGCGTTCACATAAAAGTCCACGATGTCAAATATTCATCTCGGCAGAGTCGTATCCAACGACATTTTGACGATAGAAGAAACAAACTGTTCCTCGTATTTTTTCCGCACTATGTTCGTCTCACAATGGATTCTCGCAATAAAGGGAAGAATTTGCTGAAAAGAAAAAGGCAGTTCGGCGCCAGTAACCCTTTATCGATACGATAAATCGGCCCCAAAGGAAAGGATAATCTTAATCGGCGTAAGCACATTTGTAACCCCTAGAATTTGGACAAGAAAGCGAGTATTAGCTGAAAGAAACAGGCCGAAACGGAGAAGAAAAGGGAGAAAAGGGGGCACGAAGAACGGAAGAGGAGCATTCTCTAGGGTATATTAATTGCTTGGGGACTGCCCTTGATGGTCAGCGGCCCACTCGAAATGCAAAGCAGCTCCACTTTAGCATGGTTAATGATCACCGCCAATAGACTCGGGCATAACGAAGCATTCTTAATTATAATGCCGTTGGCTTCAACTTCACTGACCACTTTTAATTCACTTAAGTCCGTTCTGCCATAACAAATTCGTCTACCTGAAGACTCGATCGACGTATCGCTGTTGTAGTTGTAATGTGTTTTGCATCGAAATCCTCGATTACAACAATCTTCAGAAATAAATGAAAAATTACACACGCAACGCGGAACAGTGTCGAGACTGCTCTGGAGCGATGTACATATCAGATTTAGAAACAATCTTTCACTTCTCGTTTTGTACTCTATGCATATGACGTCTTTTGGATTAGATATAGTCACATCTTTTTTATTTTTCTCAAATTTTCCAGATTTGAAGATGGCATGAAAAAATTATTTGATATGCATGATTTCTCGTATTAGGATGTATATTATATCTTTTTTTAAGCTTTTCCTTTACTATTACTAACCCTTTTCTTTTTTTTCTTTCATTAGAACAAGGATGAGATTGTGAACATAAAAGTTCGAGACTCGCAGCAGGATTAATATTTACATTTGATTATAGTCGAATACTGTCACTAGATTTAATTTTGAGATCATCTACGATTAGAACTTACTCTTCTTCACTACGAGCAAGGAAGGCGTATATGCATGTGTACATACTATTAACGTAAAAGTCCGAAAGAGGATAAAAATGAAAGAACTAGTTGACGAATTATTAGAAAATAGTCGGCGAAATTAATTAGGCAGCATAATTTAAAAATTGACACATTTTTAGTCAATGAGGTATGAAATGTTAATATCAATGATTTACTTTTCCTTGCTTAAACGTTTCAATTCAGTAATTAAGTAACTATAAGTAATTAGAACTACAATTTCACATGATATTTTTACACATTTATCTAGAGTAAAACTTGAATAAAATGTAAAAGAAATGGAGTGTTAAAAGCCGTCATTATCAGTTGGCGTTATAATTATGACTGTTTTGTGAATTATATCGTTATTATGCAAATGTCAACATTATAGTAGCCAGCGACAAAAACTTTGAATTTCAACTTGAACCTTATCTAACGAAATAAAAATAAAACAACAAAGCATAAGGCACTGTAATGTATGGCATCGATCACCTTCATCATTTCATCAATAATTGTCTTCAATTTTGTCATGCTTATTCAATAAATTATCAACTAAGAAGTGCAAACGTTTTGGATTTTTGTATAGTTGTAATAAAATATTTATCTATATTTATTAATATTTCTGTAGTGGAATTTTTCTTATTTTAGCAAGGAATTTTTCTCAAATATCGAGACGATCATTCGATCGACGTTCGGAGTAGTTGTGTGTGAGTGAACGCGCGCACGTGATCGAAAGTTCGCATGAAAATAAGCTGTCGAGAAGCGCGCCTTAATTTGATGTCCACAGTGCACGCGCTCCATTGATTATAGTGACTCGAAAGCAAGGACCGACAAATGAGCATCGAGTTCACATAAAGACTCCGGACGTTGGTACAATAAAGCAGCGCAAAGAACCGCCAACAACGAAAGACGACGAATAAAAGAACAGGCAAAACCGAAAGTATACACGTGGGAAAATTATGCGGCAAGTTGGTCTAGCGGGGGGTGATAAAAATAAGTTGTTTCTGAAAGTTCACGTCACGCCACACCGTTACACGCGCCTTTTTTTTTGCTCACCGCGCTCGCAACGATAATAATCTTGCCTGATTTTCTCTAATTTTATACCGACCCACGAAATTTATAGTATAGTCGTTCAGTTTCTGCAAAGAAAAAGTAAAAATCATGCGGGAGGCAACACTAAAACATTGAAATTGATGTAGGTTAATTTCTAAAAAATTGTGTTGCAGATGAAAAACTCGACTGTTACATTTCCCTTGTGTTGACTGCTATATAGCCTCTAAATAGGAATTTGATGTTACTCTTTCTTTCAATGGCAATTACAACAGAATATTAAAAAATGTTTGAGAAATCTTCTAAAAAAAGTAAAACATAGAAAGGAGATTTCACATTTTCTTCAATGAAATAGAGATGAATTTCAGGTGCTTGAAGCTTGATGATTTAGTTTAAAAAAGAAATTGAGAAAATAATATTTGAAGGGTAAGAAAGCTTGATAAGGAATGAAATTACTAGTATCTTTTATGGTAATAGTGATAATCTATAGCGATTAGAACTGATTAAGTGATATAATCTTTAATTTTACATATTGAACAGCATAATATAATCAAGTGTACTTAAACCTATAAATAATATAATATAGATATACTCGTTAATTCAATTATTTCGATTCTTGATTCGTATTAATTATGTGAATATTTTATAAAACAAGCAAAATATTAAGAAAATATTTATTTAATTTGTTATAATATTTATTGTTATTTTATATTATAACATTTTTATAGTATTATAACATTCTAGTATAGTATGTTATTCAATTTATTTCAATGTCGTTTTATTCATATATCAATATATTGGTATTATTTAACATCTTCTTCTTCAATTACTTATAATTTACTTTTACCAAAGTAAATTATAATATTAATCTCAGAATAAAAACAAACATATTCTACAAATAATACAAATTCATAAATTTTTTCAATCTAAACAATAACTTTTCAACATTGCAAAAAGAAATACTTAAAGCTTATTAATAGCCTATGACCACTTGCGATATCTTCCTACAAGAACTTAATAACTACTTAACCATCCTAACTACGTATCATATTATACAGATATCACATTAAAATCGCGAACGACGGAAGATTATGCTTGTAATTTCCCTGATGAGATGTAACGCGTCGCCAAAGTATTCCTGTAAACAAATTTTCGTGCCACTAATTATTCATCAGATAAATGGAAAATGACCCGTTATTTGACGTCTTTTATTCATTTCACCATGCGCTTCGGTGAAATCAGACGGAAAAATCCCAAGCGATAGTTATCGAGATACCTGAGCCAATTGTATGCACGCCACTGATATCTACAGACATTTTCTCTAGATACATCTGTTTATTGCCACACACCGAGAACGAATTCGACACGGGATAACAAATTAATGAGCGTTGAATCGGGAATCAAACTTTTATCCTGCTCATCTCAAAGTATCCATATTCCTGTTATTGACCGTTAATCTTCTGAAAATTTTACTACGCTACGTGTTTGCTCCAGCATCATAAAAAATAGGAAACTGCAGATATTCTATAGAAACGGCAGAGTAGGAATTCCGTTTAGTGAAACAAGTTTAAATATCGGCGAATTTTCAATGGAAACCTTCCTTTCGTTGCATAATTTTGATCACAGATACGATTGATATGACCTAATTTTTCGTCGACAGATAAGGTCGACTAAATTTAGTATAGGAATACAACAAAGACTGCAAGACCTGGTAACGATTTATGCATTATTCGAGCACCTCGATTCTTTGTTCCAAGAAGGATACTTCAAGCAGCTATGTCTGGACCGGTGTCATCCATTGATTGTCCGTTCATTCGTTTATTGGAACCGACATAGGTTATAAAGAATAGGAATTTTAGGCGTCCTGGGTTAATTCGTACAGTGTTTGGATGTAGTTTTTGTTCATTTACGCGAACAGTTATGCGAAGCAAAAGAGAATTTTAACAATTCTGATTGATTGTTTTGGTGCGTTGGTTTGCACGAATTGTTCGAGGAGTAAATTGAGCTTACAGGAAGCTGCTTGAAAGAGAATCATTCCTGTTCGATTTTCCTAGTAATAAAACTGTATGTGAAAAAAATACGATAAAGAATACAATAAATACTGCATGACTTAGTGACGATAATAGCAACTTTGTATCCCAAGAAAGGTGCATTCCTAGTAAAGAAGCATCTGTTAACGTCGATACAGGTTCGCGTCGTGGCGACTAATCTACCTCGCGGTTTTTCTTCAGCGGAATTATCAATGCGCGGTCTCGACGTCGGTCAACCGTCCAATATTATTAATGTAGATCGTACGTCACACGAGCTTTCCTATATTATGCGAATGCCTGTCTCTTCCTATATCAAAAATGTACAGACTTTCGACTAATTACACGATTAATAATGCAGACGGGGTAGCACGTAATGGGGTATAAATTACTAGGGAGTAAATACCATCCGGCGAAATCAGGACTCCTAATCTGCAGATTTCACGATCTAAAACGTTAACCAACAATCTCGATGGCCGTTTAATGACGCAGTCAGGAGAGCCGCGTCGCGGTGCAATTTGCGCCATCTCCGCGGCCTCTTCCCCCCCCCCCCCCCCCCCCTCCCCATGAAACGATATAAACTATGCACAATCGCGTCCGTGCTGCGCCGATGATAAAAGTGTAATAAATAGTATTATGAATTTCATAGTAGGTTACGAGGTCAAGCCGCTACGGACACTCACTGGCACACATGTCCCAATGGCATTGGCGAAACGCATTTTTCTCATGAACATATGAAAAATTTCGTATTTCAAGTCGGTTTTGTGTGTATCTTGGCTTATTTCGATAGCACGCTACTTTAACTTGCTGGAACGAAGGTCTCTTTATCGAATACTTATTTTTTCGAGTACTCGAATATCAACAAAGATAAGGCGGTATTACATTGGCAGGTCCAAATAAAATGTACCAAATTAGTAGTCATCGTATTATCAGCGCTTTTTGATGATTGTACATTCGCATGCCTATGTGGTAGACAGCAATCGCGATAAATGTTCCACGATCACGATTGGTCGATGGAAAATCAAAACTTCGTTCTCGCTTCATTTTCTCTTTCTCTCTATCTCCTATTCTATCTTCCTCGTGTACACCATATACATTTTTTCTCGTTTTTTTTTTCATTTTGAGTCCTCGTAACGTACGCGTATTTCGCGATTATTACCGGCGATGCAATTTTACGATTTGTATACTTCCATACGTATTCGCACGGACCATTTTCGTGTTCCATTCGCTACTGTGACCATCGTATTTGCATATAAACGAACTATTACCTATGAATTGAGGCGATTCTCGTCCCCCTCTCTCCATTGGGTGGTAAATTTTAATGAGAAAATGCCACCCACTTTGGATGTTAATACAATTAGACGCTTCTTCTTCTTTCCGATCGGTGTTCGAACTAAAAATAAATGTAATTAAGCGGGAAACTAATGGTTCACATCGAGCTAGTTCTCTTTCGATACTAGACGAACGCGCCTCGAAATCGACTCATTTCAATGAAATAATATTGCTAGGTATTTTCACTAGGCTAAAATCGACCGGATAGACAGATAACTATTTAACATGCATTGAATCGGCAATTATTTCATGCAGCTAGCGTCGCATGTACCTATCGTTTGGGAACTATTCATCTTTACGTGACAGATTGTAACTAAGAAACGCACGATGAGCAATTAGCATACGGTGTGACTATGAGAAAGATATCACGTGCCACGAAATACGCAATGTCTAGGATAGATATTTGGAACTATTTAAGTTCATCCGATACCTATCTATAATATGATTAATTCCGTCGCCTGTGAAATAATCGCCGACTTTCATAATTTACTAAAAGAAACACCAATTTTTGTGATTAGAATTAAATTTAAACGAATACAATTAATTGGCGAATAAATTTCCTTCTTTTTCAATTCCAGACAAAATCTAGCCAATAAAAATGGTAGCTTCCAAATTAATAGCTATTTACGTTATACGAAATTCGTATATTTACAATGAAGCGAGTATATGTACTAATATCATCAATAATTTTTAAATTATGTATTATGATATAAGGGTGTAAAAATTCATATAAGTTGCAAGTATATGCTAATGGTTCCTGTTAATGAATTATAGAAACTATGACAACATCTTCATTTATTTTAACAATTTTCCATGCGATTTACGTAACCATGTGTCATGAAATATTTGCTTTAACGTAACGTAATAAAATGTAAGCACACCCATCATTTTTAAATGTGACTATTTTGGTCTCAATCTAAGTTTGATTACTGTCAACGATTTACTTGAAAGGTACTGTAAATTAGAACTATTTCTATAGAAGACTAAATAATGTCTTAAGTCCCTTTTTCTAATCCTTAATTGTCATAAATAATTCTAATTATTGTTTTATATTTGTCACATTCTCTAATCATAATACAATTACAAACATATACAAACATTACAGACATATACAAATACAATTTACAATTATTATTTTATTAGATGAAGTAAAAACAAAAAAATACTGCATTAAATTTAAATTTTTATTTCTATATAAAATAATCTTCACACCCTTACGGTACTGGGTGTCTTAAACACATCCAAATTATTTAAAATTCCTAAAAACAAACTATAATTTTTAAATTTTAATCTTCAAATTATACATTTTATAATATTGTGAATAATACGTGCAATGAATTTGAAATTATAATGAATCCTTTAAATTATATCTACACCTCAAAAATCTTTTTAAGTATTCATAGTATTCGCAATATTATATCCGTATAGTGTTTAAACCTATACTCTCTAGTTGTTTTTCTCCGCAACCAGTTCTGTACAACAAACGCATTGTTGTATGCAGGAAGTAAATCTCACGGAACACTTTTGCTCCGGGCAAAAATAAAAAGGTGGTCAGTTCCTTGTATTGTCGGAAGTGTTCTTTAAAAAGTGAAAGAAAGATTGCGCTAGAATCATAACGCTGAAGACGTCTCTTTACTTCTATAAATAACTTCTAAAAACGTGCCATATATTTTTATTCCACAAACAATATCCATTAATAAAATATTACATGTATCTGTTAAATTATTCGCAATTTCGACCACTTTTTTGAGAAGTAGACGAAAGGAAAATGAAATTATTTCTTGTATTCTACACTGTGTGTTAATAAAATATCAGAAGATATAAAATGTAAGTATTTGTTCAGTGGGTCTTACAGACTATAAAAAAATCAGAACTAAGAAAAATATTCGATTACAAAGAAGAATAAGATTTTTCGTAAGTGTTGATATATCACTTTACCTCGTAGGACGGAATAGAATGGACCAGCCGTTTAAATCGCGTAAAAATACAAAATCTTTACCTTTATGAATTAAAAGTTATTAATTTATATGACATATATAGGCATAAGCCCCAATATCATTGATAATACGTAAACTATTGAAGATAAATATGGATATAAAACTACAGGAAGAAATATAAATTAATATACAGGGTGAATACTCTACGCGAAAAAAGAAGTCGAAAATATAGAATAAAAATTTTTCGTTTGAGGCTTTGTTTTCGAGAAAATCGACTTTGAATTTTCGCTCGGTATGCGTGCGGTACGTTATAACGGATCTCACTGTAGATCGTTGTCTCGATGGAAAAATTAAAAATAAAAAAATAAAAAAAATAAAAAAAAAATATTTATTCTATATTTTCGACTTCCGTTTTCGCGTAGAATCACCCCCTTTCCGCTTGTACCACCAGTTACCAACCACCCTGTATATGTATATAGGTATATGTATACGTCAAAGCTGTAATAGTAATAACAGTTTTATTTTACAAATAACTGCAAGACAGAATATGTGTATCAGGTAAGAATTTCTCCATATATCCCTAGGTTAATTTCTACTGGAAAGTTGATAAATCACTCAAATGTAGTTTAAGAACTATAGAATATAATATAGAATATAAATTATCTAAATACAAATTATGAAAAAGATAGTAACGTCAACGCAATATCGAAAATTCGACATTAAAAATAATCCGATTTCAAACAAAAAATGTACATATGTACGAGTATGTAATCGAGCATGATTCGTTGTCAGGAAAGTTTGAGTCCATGTCAAATGATGTCTAGGGAAAGGTCTTATCTAAGGAAAATTTTATGATATTTCATTTTACTCTAGTTTCCCCTTCAAGAATATCGATAGATCAAAGATCGCTAACTACGAAAAAGATTGAAAGATCGTCCACCGCGATTTCTCTCACGTTTACGGGACGTGAGAGAACGGCCGACCGGATTAATCCTAAAACTAGTCCCCATAGCAAATCCGTACCAGGAAATCCTTTATGCAGAAATCCCGCCCATTCATTGAAACCCTCCTCATAATGCGTAGACCGACCGACGGGATATTTTCACTGGAAAGTGTGCGAAAAGGGTAAACCACGGTTAGACACGACGGTTTACTCGAGGAAAGGTGCCGATGATCGCTGGTTCTGAAGGTTGGATTTTCTATAAGCGTGAACCGCATTTATGTCGATACAATGGATGAACATGCTTCTGTTTCCCTATAAGCGACTTTAAAATGTTGAAATATCTGAAGAGTATTGCATAGCTATTCTCGAGAGAATTTGCAATGTGAGTGGTATCAGGCAAATGAAATAACTCGTACCTTATTTTTGGGTCAAATTAGAAAAAAATGTCAAAAAAAAAAGACGAATGGTTCAAGGAGGACTACATTTCCACGACCATTCTTTTTCGCATATGCAATGATGAAAATCTTAGTTGCACTATTTTTTGAAGGTGAAAACATATATTTACACATTATTACATAACGAAAGGAAATGTATCCTACTACTAGTACGGTTCATTTTAGAAATAATATTTCATTTTAAATATTAAAATATTTCATTTTTTCTATACAGTATCTTTTTTTACTAGACAACAATATACCAAATAATGAATATATAAAGGAATGAATGCTCATATAGTAGAATTACCAAATAGTAAACTTTACTTATTCAAAAATTGACTCATCGAATTAAAACTCTATAGGATATTCGTCAACATATTGAGTGATTATCATAAAAATTTTCTCAATATTACTATTTGAACTAATAACGATAATCTTTCTATTGATTTAGAAAAATCTTTATCCGATCAAAAATAAGTAAATGTTTAGATACTTTTAAATTGTAGCATACTTTTAGACGGTCGCATTTTACGTTTGTACGAAATACCACCTTTAATCAATCCTACGCGATGACATCCTCACATCTGTCGACTTTGCGAGGCATGTTTCACCCCCGCGTGCAACCCTTTTTCCACGACTTTCGGAAAAATCGTGCGAGCTGATCTGCATTTTTACCGACCATCTGCTTGATTCACTCGTTTCTATTGTTGAAATATATAGCCAGCTGAACCGCGAAGCCATCAAAGGATCCCATTTTGTATTGGGACGAATCGGTTCAATTTGCTCGGTCTCCAGATGAAACCAGTGCTGCGGTGTCTTCCTGCGAATTGGCAGATGCGTTACGCAACAATGCAAACAATTCAGCAAATTGCACAATGACGACTAAGGCAGCCGGTCGCCGGATTTTTGGATATCTATCTATCAATAACATCAGCTCACAAGAAATGACTCTTACGAGTTGCGTGACTGCATGGAATCTCGCAAATTTCGGCAATGATTATGGATTCTTTTGAAATCGATGATTTATAAGAGATAATCTTGTTTCAATTTTCCATATGTAAAGATTCAGAAGAGATTAAGACTTTGGACTGTAACCATATGATAGAATACACAAACATATTTGCATATACAAACATATACATAAGCATATATACAAACATATAATGCATATTTGCATTAATAATTAGTACGTATCTATTTTCTGTATGCCTTTGATTTTTTTTAATTTTCAAAAGCGAACAATGGAATTTTAATAAAAGCTCCAAAGTAAAGGATACGGTTGATGGAAAAGAATTTAAAGGGCCCTAAAAAGAATCTAAAGTTTTCTATTCATGAAAGTCATTTATAATTGCAAGAATGCACTATTTTTCTTTCCGCATAATTGCTGCAACACTAATTTAAAAAATGATAAATGGTATAAAGTTTCATTTGTTGACTGTTATGTAGAGTTATAAATACCAAAAGTCTACTCTTTTAGTAAATAATCTTTTGTCATACTATTAATATTATATAATTTATCTGGCATAACATGATAGGAAAGAAGAGTATGTATTTAATTGGAAGTAGAATGAATTACAGAAACGAAAACGAATAACTGCTTTCATTGAGTCATTTTTATCATAAGCAAAAAGTACTTATTCGTTATTCGTATATTTTGGTATAAATTGGGGGATGACTTGAATCCACTGGAGCTTGGAATACATAGGATACATTCCCAAGTACGCCATATTTTGTCATCAGTTTGAATATTTTGATATTTCTCACACTAAGTCAATGTTGGGTTCAAAAACTTAGTTTCTTCTGTTTCTTCTGTTATGAAGTTTGAAGTCACTTATTAAAGTACAGTCTTAAAGGAAAAACCAGGATCGAATTGTGGATGAATTAATAATATGAGTTTCGTGGTCCATTTACAAGCGATCTGCGAAGAAGCGCGAGATTATCCTGCCATGTTGACTAACGATGAGCTCGCAGTGCATGGGTTACAAAACGTTCAATAAATGGCCAATTAATAGAGATAAATACATTTTGCGCTATGTTATCAATATCAAAACATATAATCGTGAGCGTTGCGTAAATAGAAGTCATTAAAAACTGTGAAAGAAAGCCAACTAGTTGCACACGGATTAATAACGTAATAGGAAATTTTTTGTATCACGTAGTTCTATTGACTTTTTTACAGACGATTTACGTCCCATTTTACACAGCTTATAAAAACATTATTTTTATTTAAATCTAACATATTGTATAATATACGTACATATACCAGTACAATGATATATTTACTTTTTTAACCTTTTGACATTGCAACACAAGAAGCTTGCTTAATAATATAAATTTCCCATCATACACATTTATTAATTCCGATATATGTATGTACCTACCAACATTTCAAACAAATGATTGGAGTGTAATTTTATTATGTTCTGTGATTTTTTTGCAAAATTACCCAATGTAGTAATCTTTGAAACAAATAGCCATTTTTTGGAAACTAGATAGCAGTAATGAAAAAGATTATTTCATATATTCAAATTAGACTTCACTTTGGATTTGTATTTGTTCTTTACAAGCAGTTGCAAATATATACATATTTTTATATGTGACGCCAGAACTGCAGGAAATCTTAAGGATAAAGAAGCAATTGTTCTCTAAAATGTTTATCTTGAATTCTTTCGTTATTTTATTATAAAGCAGTAATACACCACTCTATTTGCCTTGACATAGAATACATTAATTTTGTAATAAAATTTTATAGCATTTTATTTTCATAAAAAGTGTGCATGCGTTAAGACAACACAAATATACAACAGAGAGAAAAACAGAGAAAGGTCAATGCTCTCTTTCAAAATTTCATTAAAGGGCAGTTTTACAGCGATTCGACGTTATTAACATTGAACGCAATTTTTCCTCATTTATTAAACGCGACCAGAACGGGCTGGCTGTCCGTTTATATGAAAAATACCGTGTTTCGCAGAAAACGTTGGAATTTATATTCAATATCAGAATCGGGGGTATAAATACTTGAAAATCATCGGAGCTAATAAATGCATTAACCTTTCTCATTTTGCGCACAATGGACAGCTATTTCAATATGTTTGTAAGTACAATTACCGAAAT
The DNA here is from genome assembly GCF_024542735.1 of Bombus huntii. Classification (NCBI taxonomy): domain Eukaryota; kingdom Metazoa; phylum Arthropoda; class Insecta; order Hymenoptera; family Apidae; genus Bombus; species Bombus huntii. The sequence continues at coordinate 26,350,594 of NC_066238.1, forward strand.
AAAATATCCACCGTGGCTATTCTTGCGCCTTGTCTTAATATTTTCGTACGAGTTTCGTAGAAGTGTAAAATCAATTGTAAAAAATTTTTGAAGATTATGAGAATCTGTGAAAAATATCCGAAATAAATATAAAAATTTCTGAATAATTAAATTCAACCAATAAAATTATATTAAAGGAAATGATATTGTATATGGAATTTCGAATTCTTGATAAAAGTATTAATCTGAATATTTTACAGAAAATTTTTATGAAAATTTAATAGTAAAAAAGCAGTTATGTTAGGTTCTTTATGCTCTTTTCTTTTCTGTTCTTTAGTTTAGTAGAATATTAAATCGAAAAATATTATTTGTCCTTCGTTAAAACTTACATTTCTAATACTATTGATTCATGTTAGAACGTGTTTAATCAATTTTTCAGTTTTAACAAAAATCTGCATTACCACTTGACAGTATCTAAACATCTGTTCATATTTGACACGATGTAATTTAACTCTAAAATTATAAGTAAAAAAATCGGCTATGATTTAATTTTTTATTGTTGCTATAAAGAATATAATATGATGAAATTAATTAAAACATAATAGTTATCTAATGAGAAATTAACGTGTATAGATGTGAAATATTATGGACATGAATTATAAGATTTTTGTTCAAGTATTAGATGTTTCTAAACTTCGGAAAAAGAAAAGAAGAAGTTCTTCTACAGTGTTAATGGAACCATCGCGATTGACTCCTTTACGTCAGAAGTGATACAGTTTAAAACTGTTTCTCAAAAATTATAAAAGCTTTAATCAAATTTATCAGCAAGAAGAACAATGCTCATAAGATAGGGATAAGCGTCGTTTCTGCTATTTCTCTTTTAACCATAAATTCTTCCTTACGGCACTAGTTGGAAAAAATTTTTTCGAACTGTGTAACTTTTATAGCAAGAGTGCCACATAGATATTTAAAAATTCCACGAATTGAAACGTGGAAACGTTTTATTTCAAAACGTTCTGCTTCTATAGTTAGCGTGAAATATGTATTACTTATTTTTAAATTAATATTATTATACTATGGAATGAAACATGGACAAAAACGTTATTGTATATCAATGAGTTGCGTTCACTTTAATACATAATTGATAAGGTTCGCACTAAATAATTAAAATTTATAATCGTTAATTACCAAAGAAAGCGGCAAGTTCTACTTTAGACCATTTAGTTTATATATATGACACTTAATATTGTTACACTGTGCAGTGTTATACTTAACCCTTTCAGAATCACGGAACGAGATGTTTCGTTACACAGTATTGTTCGTACTGCCACGGACGAGATATCTCGCGTGTTTGTTTTTCTGTATTTACAGTTCGACGATCAAGCGCCATCGTTGTCTATAGGAAATTACAATCTCAAAATAGGATAGGGATACTTTACTCAAAGCAATGAGCGACATTCAGCTGATTCAGTTGTCGTCGCTCCTGCCTCTAACACTATTTGACCTAATCAAAGATTCTTGTTTCGCTAACGTTACATTTTAACTTTATCAGGAGATTGAAACACATACTCATACTGATATACGTATGTGTTCTCTCGTTGCAAACCTATCAACATCCGCATACTTACGAAAAACAGCATGCTTTTCGACAAAGTTATCTTCCAAGAGAAAATACTTTATTTAAAAGATAGCGATAATCGGTGCAACAACGTATAATGAAATCGGCAAACGAAGTAACAAAACGAGAAACCAAACATGCGCAATGGTTTACACTTTTTATTGGAATAAAGAATACAATTAAAGAATAGGCGAGCGGTTTTTCTAAGGGCGGTCTACTAAAAAATAAGTTTTAAAGGTTCGAGACGTTTATATCTTGCGATACTAACAATAAGCACGACGCACTTCCGCGTCTATGGAAACTGAGCACCTGTTGTCGATGCTTACCCTTACATTATATACTTTGCTCTGCTTTTATGGCACGCGGCACATACCTACGCGCATAGGTAACGGTAGATGTTTCCACCTATACTAAAAGGAGCTTCGAAGTGAAAGGAGACGAGGATACGCCACGGAACAGTGTTTCTCATATCAAAATGAAAACGCGACCAGTGTGTGCAAGCTCAATACGAAAAATTCGGTGCTTTGATTCTGCGTTCAATAACACGCGCAATAAACTGTATTTCTCGTTTATATATATTAATCGTTTAAATATACGGAAATATTTAAGACAAAAGAATTGAATAATTTTAATTCTAGTACTTTATCTGTAGAGTTCCAATAGTGGCGGACAATTTTATTTATGATTGTAGAATTATACTACAAATATAAGTAAATATTATGTAGTATAGTAAATAGATAAGTATATGAAACAACAAACATTTTTTTAATATTTTAGGTGATCAAAGAACTAGCGCATATTTTTCAGTTTCTCCATGAATAAACAAGAATTTAACAATAAAAGATTACTCGCTATATAACCGCGAAGGTAAGATTGATAGTTTCTTTGAGAGTATCGTCTCGATTGTTGGATCGGCATGAGCCAATCAAAATATTCGAATCTCTCAGAAAATGTCTTATTCATTATTCAATTTTCTATCTTCCCGAAATCCGAAAAAGATCGTGTACCGTTCACGTTTCTCTGATAAACGCTCCTTTCCTTGTTGTTCCATTCCTACCTACTGATCTGCAGCGATTTGTTTCGTCATTCTGACCGGTTATTCACGAGCAAAGTTTTGTGTTGTCTTGTTACAGCTCATTGAAAATCAAGTTTTCTAGAAAAATTTGAGAAACACTGCGTCCCGCGTCAATAGTATCGTATCGATAGTAACGAGCTAGCTTGGAACGCAGAAATTGTTGTATATTACGCTACATATTTATAATCATACGCAAGGTTATATATATCTAAGCATGCGCCTATATATAGGTCCACCTTCAGTCATGTATATGCACGTACACGCATTACGTAAACGCACTTGAGCGATGCGACTACGCATAAGGGTGGCTTTATAAAAAATCCTCTAGGGATCGATGCTGTTGTTGCCATGGATATGGTAATCGCCGTTTAAACATGTCTGCGAGTGTTTTTCACCATGGCGGCGGTCGTTTCTGTGTCACCATAACTTTTAAACTACCTTCCCGCCATCGTTTGAAAATCGAACCGCGACAAGCTCCAACCTTCTGTTTCTTTTCTGTCCCCGTTTCTCCCTCGTACGATCATCTAATTAAAAATTTTTTATCGAAGTCAGTGAGCCAATTACACTCACTGATTTTGTTGCTTTTTTCTATATGATATAATAAATCACTGAAATAAAACTAAATTTGTATTGCATCGAAATATAGAAATACAAAGCCACTCACAAATATCTGGATATTTCAATCGATCTCTAGTAACACAATGTACATATGTAAATTCTTTCAATATATAAAAATTAATGGTAAATTAATAATTAGAAGCAATAATTACCGCGTGTTCTGATGTTCCATCCCTACTGCAGTTATTATCTATGAACCTAAAGTGTCTATTAAAAACGTAGTAGTGATGTATTTTACTATTTATTGTTTTTCTTTATTCTAGTAGTTAAAGATAAAAAGTTTGTTAAGTAATAAAGTAATTCTACACGGTTTTTCAATGTTATGATAAAAAATAAGAAGATATGTAGAAAGTTCTTCCGAAGTTTTGTAAGTAAACTATTAATAGAAGTGAAAATATTTAAGAATTGTAACTTTATGATGCGACCTATGATACAATGTAATATGACGTGGGTGATCGATGAAACGGAACGTTTAATATTTTGTCAAGTATTCCATGAATCAATGGCAGCATGTAATACATAACTAATCTCATGTTTTAGGATTTTTAGTACATACGTTTTGGATTGTCTGGGAAGTTTATGTTGTTTGCGTTATGTTTCGGTTATTTGTTTGGACATTTGATCATTGATGATATTTGAATACATTCAAGCATAAGTGAAAGTCATTGAACGCACATGGAATTCACCATTATGTAATCTAAAAGGTCATCTTTTCACGTGTCTTTGAGAAAAGTTTCATTATAATTGATTGACTTTTCTAAAAGTTACGCTATTTTAAATACGGAGAGAGATAGAAAGCATTTTCTATATTTAATGACATTTTTTAGCATTTCATATCACAAAGGCAAACATGTCTGTGAAACGGCATATAAGGTATGAAATGTTTATAAAGAAGGTATTTTATCTCATAGAATTGTTCATAAATGGTTCATAAAAGTCTTTGGATAGAAATTTCGATTTTAAAGATTAAAAATATCCTGGAATTAGTAAAAATGTTAGAAATATCATAAACTTCTGCTCAGAAGGACTTAATCTGTATTTACCTCATTTATCTAAAAATCACTACGAACTTCCTGAATAATCATATTGTAGAACAGACATTTCATTAATCACATGTAATAACCAGCTGCTTTTTGCATGAAATATTTAATTTCAAGAAATATTTTAACATTTTTTATAAAATAAAATTCTTCAGATTTAAATTAACGTTCTATGATTACCAATATTATCTGAAACATCGTCTACTTTGTCTAAAATATTTTTCAACAACATTATTACTTTGTAAACCTCGTTATAATCATCACTAATATCCATGTTTTCGTTATTACTTGGTATTTCTGGTAAGTCGACCGCAAATATCTTTATAATATTGTTAATTCCTTTATCACTACTTATACTTAAATAGTTTAGCAAATTAATTTACGTAACGAATCAATGATTTGTTTTCATTTATTACTGATTGTGAGTTACAAATGCTATTGTTCGATAATATAAAATGCGAGATATAAAGTCAACTGTCTTCACCATCATAATACGAAATACGGAACCAGCAGCGATGAGTCAAGTGAGCATTAACAATTCTCTGTACTATTACTGTGTCACGTAACATAATATTAGGATATTATATATATAATTTACAATTAATCTTTAGAAATGTAAAGCTTCGTTATTATTCTAAGACAGTAGCATAGAAAATGAAAAGCTCTGCTATAGGATGTAAAAAATCCTTCACATGTAAAAAGCTTAGTTTCCATTCCATTTATTTATCATAGCTATAGTTTAAAATAATATTCTGTGGCATATACATTGCGTTATTCCAGTATCATCCATTGATAAAGAATATCAACATTTATATAAAATTTTAAGACCTAATCATTGTGTCATGCAATTCAACTTGACTATACTGTTTAATTTCCTATATTTAATTTCCGTAATTATACATTGAAATTTACAAAGTGCTTGCTTTTAACATCTGAATATTTCTGTTATTATAAGTGGGTTGCAGATATTTATGCAAATTTATATTTGGAAATAATTGAAATAATGTATGTATGAAAATAATTCAAATATTGAAAATTATTCTACCTACTAAATATTCTAATTAGTACTATGTCTTGAATATTTTATATATTCTTGTTTACATATATTGATAAATCCCATCAAATTTACCTCAAATTTGTTTAGGTTAAGATAGAAATTAGTTAAAAATTATTTTTATACACACCCAAAGCTCTAGTTTTTGGCTTGTTGTTTACTTCTATATCGATATATCAAATAAGTCTCTAATCTTGAATATTATGTTCATCTTTAAACCGTTTGTAAATAGACAAAAGTCGACAATGCAAAATACATTTTTAGTTATAATATTGTACATACTTGCAATGTAATCATCGGGTTAAACAATTGAAATTTAGGTTAGAGCTTAAACTAATGTGTAGTATGAATACAATCACATTAAACCAAAATTATAATCTCTGCCAAGAGTGTGACATTACAAGGCAAGAGGTTAAACCCGTTGAACGTAAATCGACAAATATGCAAAGTACCACATCGAAGCGAAGACCAATGGACGCACCTTCTAAATTCTCGTAATCTCGAATAAACAATAATGATCTGCAAGATCAAGACCTTGCGTGATTGGCAAGAAAAGACAAAAATACCACGCAACCTGGCGTGGCGCGTCTTGTTGCTTTTGAACCAAAGTTCCATACGATGATAAAGTTACAGATAGTGTTCAGAAGAAAAGAGGCGGGGCTTAACATTATTCGTTTTACTACGTTGCAAGAACAGCACGACCTTGAACGATGTTAAGAGAAGGCGAAAGCCGGCGAGATCGAGCGACCAAACATTTCGTTCCACCTCGAAAGAGACCCTGTTGCGCCTCGTGTTTATACTCACGCAGCTAGGAAACGGCCAAATCTAATTTATTCCAGACAGAATCGGCTTCTTATTCGAAAAATTTCATCTTTGGAAATAAACAAATAACTTTTTGTATTCCGTTAATAATGATCAGACTGCAAATCTCTATGTAATTCCATATTTTTTATGAACAGAGCTAAACATTCAAGCTGAGATTTAGCTCACTTACTAGACATTATAAATACGATAATTGGGAATTTCTGTATGTATATTTTTGCACATTACTTATATACATTCTGTACATTTTTAGCCTGAGACTGTCTCTGTTTAGTAATGATGTAAAACTTCTTTTTGATTTGCGTTTGTGTAAAATGAAACAGGTATCTATTTGAGATCCACTGAAAATATTCGGTCTATTGAATGTTATAACGGACGCTTTACTTCAAATATTTTATATATTTTTACTAATCCTGTGCATTTTGTATAGTTTTTTAAATGTTTCAAAAATACATAAACATCCGTGGATTAGTAATGATAATAACTTTTCCTTAAATGATGATTACCAAATTATTGATTGGATACCATTATAACTTTCTATTATGCAATTCATTAATAATATTGTGGAGTTTTCTGAAAAAGGGATCCACAGTTTTATAATGAATAAGAGGTGATTCCATAAACAACGCGGTTTTCTAATATAGCATGAATGTACGTGATAGCGCAAATACTTGTAGAAAAGGAGGGGATTAAATTAGTAATTAATGACTAAGAAATAATTCTTTTCCGATACGTACCGTCAAAAATTTCATTTTAAGATTTTACACGTGTATGTTTTTCCTAATTATATGATTGCATCATTATGAGATTTTTGTTTGCTTTGTAAATATAAAAAGAACAAAATTTTTTAAGAGTTGTTATAATTATCAATTCAAACGTAGTTAATATTGTAAAGCTAGAATTAAAGATTTCAACGCAATTTACCATTTTATCTTATGAACTCTCTTTCCAGAAAGTTCCTCAATTATACTTTTGTGTTCATAATTACTTCATCTAGTATTCAATAGTTCGTCCTGTGATTTTAAAAAATTGGAGATACTTTATTACTAACAATGTTATCTTTTACCAGAATAACGTTTGAACGCAAATTCTATGTATTCAAAATCTATCAAAAAGTCAATAGCGTTTTTAAGAAACGTTTAACAATGAACCATTCATTCTGATCTACCCACATATATAATACATATACATACTTAGTTGACAAATAAAAGGAAACTGACATTCCATAACCTAATAGTAATTTGCCAACTATCTTGGAGATTTTTATTATTTATATTTGTAATATTAATTTTTATATAAAACTTATCTGTCTGTTCTTGTTAACTTGTATGAGATTTCAACTGCTTAATAAAAAAAATTAATAACATTATTTAAGATTATTTGACGTTTCAGCGACAAAATTGCTATAAGGAAGAAGTTGAAAAGTTTGTAGATCCTTGGAGAAAAGTAATAAAATCGAAACCGGAATACGTTTTTCACTAACCAACAATATAAATAAACCTGTAAATAAGATATAGTGATATTTAGTATACTAGAAACTTTTATTCAATACATTCTTCTGTAATTTTGAAGAATATATTTTTGTAATGCCTATGGTATAAAACCGACCAGTTTTTTCCAAATCATACCGATTATCGATTGCTTCCGATTTTAAATAGAAATGAATGTAAACTGCATAGTCATCGAGTTTGACTGTCGAGTTTAAACTTGGTTGTAATTTAATTTGAGTGTAATTTTTATTCACCAGCGGTGCACGACATCTCGCATATAATAGAACATTGTCCCTTCGTGCGAACATGAATTTCGTCAGCATATAAAGTGTATAAATAGTATGAAATTTACGATGCGGCACACGCTCGCCACGATGATATCTTTTCTACCATTTAATGCAACATGTCGTTTTAATGTGTAATTAACTGTTAATAAGCAAACACTAGAATATTATAGATCAGTTGACGTCCTTTAATGATCGGAACATTCCTAAGTGCCATTTTCATTAAATTAAAGGGAAATTAATCAAAGAAACTGTAGGTTAATTAACTTGTTAACCCTTTCATTCCTGAAGTATTTAACAACCATAAACTGTCTATAATTCTTTAATAACCAATTCGTACAAATATTTTGACATGTAGAAATGTGGAGGGATTATTTACGAAGGATCGTTGATGAGTGGAATAAAACTTATCTGTATTTAATAATACAATTAGCTTCTCATGAGAGTACTATTCTGTTTTATAATTCTAAATTTGTAATCATACAATAACCGTGGGAAGAGGTTCATTTGGATCAATCAAAACATCGCTTCAGTCAAATTAGCGATTAATAAAGGCAAAGTAACCAATTTTAGTTCTTTAAAGATCGAAAGACATAATATTTTTTACATAATTTTTTATATAAATAACGATACGATTAAGAAATGGATGATTTTCTAAATAAATAAATTGTTACTGCTAATTGAAAACATTTGCAATATGAAATAGAAATTATATCTTGTCGGTTTTAGTTAACATGTGAAGAAAATTAAAGTATAAATAATGCTTTTAATATTTTCTAACAATTACATATTTTCGTATATTTAGTAATGTTAACATTAATGTAAATAATTCAATTGAATAAAATTTAGTAATAACGTGCGTTATGAGTATTCTTATAGCTGGAAATTACATATTCTTATGCTACATTTCTCTACAACGTTTATTCTTATATTTGATAATTTTATGTTTGCAGGATAAATATATTTGTTTAATAACTTCGTGGCTTTGAGGTAAAGATATAAACTTTAGTCAATTTGAAATTAAATATTAACATATTTTCTCTGATTCCTTTAATTGTGGATTTTACAACATATTTATTGCTCATTAACTTATTAATAACTGTTTTACTTTACCTTATTACGTTGTAGAAGTATTACTCTAGTAACAGATTATGTCTTACAATTGCCACAGATACCAAGATCAAATAAATTTTCTGAAATAGAAACGATTTGATTTACAATCTCTCTTTATTTGTATAATTAATAGACTGTGAATATTTATACAGATTCATACTTTTCTGAGTATAATAAAAAAAAAAGTAACCTAATTTGAGAATGTTTTACGTACTAAATATTATAGTGGATACTATACTTTTAGTATTTTATATACTTTTATGTATTATATGCATCTTTGCACCTTCAAATTCTCCATAAATGCATAAAAATCAGCGATCTAGTCATTAAACCTGTTACTAATACTTACTAACGTTATTACGAAAGACATTAAAATTATTCGTGGATGAACTTATGAATCTTTCAACATTAAATACTCATAATTAAAATTGTCGTGCTAAACATAAATTATAATATCTATTACATGATTTATAATATTGGTTTCCGCATTTTTCAATATTTAAATATTTGACTGTAGTTATTATTCAATTATTACGTGACACCTAACAGAATATCAAGCATGACTGATGCATCGTTCTTTCTAGAATCTCTAAACCTATTAACAGCCGAACCTAATAGTTTAGAAGTTTTATACAAAATTCAAAAATATTTCTTTCTACGATGTCAGCTACATTTTGACTAGCTTGCGACTAAAACGCACAACAACCAATAATTACAGTCAATATCTGAACTTTATTACCAACAGTAATTCCTGTAAATCATATCTACTTAGAAATATACTTATGCGACGTTCGCATATGAGCCGCAATAAATATGGCCTAAACGAGAAAGCCACTGTGTTATTCCATCCATTATTTAATGCCGGTTTAATGCCATCCATTCATCAGCGAACAATTAAGCAAACAATTAAATACGCTCGTAGCCGAGCGGGTCGCGCTCGCCCACTGATATTTCTCAGAGTGTAACGCCAGCGGCAAGTGTAAACTTTTCCGTGTTAATGTGGCCCTTTCACTCGGGAAACTCGTTATACCGTTCACACGTAACGTTTCCACGCAATCATAGTATGTACATATTCCTGCACGGAGTACACGCCTAATGCGTGGGCTTCGGGTTGCAAGGATTCTTAGAGAATGCGCGTATACGTTACGTATCGATGCTAGAACTTCGTATCGAAACCGCGCTTTCGTTACGCAACCACTATGCGTCGCAAATCCTGATATACGCCTCGTGCACGATCAAAAATCCACGGAGAAAGTTACGAAAAAGGTTCGGTATACAATTCGGATATAAAAGAACTACACAGGCCCGCGAACAATCCACAGACACCTTACACATATGCATATATGTATTATTCGAATAAATACAATAATTAAAATTCTGTCCATCTCTGATAAAATTAAATATTTGATTAATATTTTAGTACCTTCTAATACTTTTAATTCTGCTCGCCAGATCCAGTGGAATTACGCTAATATGAATTACTGTCAACGTTGAATTAACCACCACCGGATAAGTTTTACTTGTAGAAAATGCTCGAGTCGATCTTATCGCTAACATATGATATTGACGAAGAATGAGAACAATAGACATGATCAAAAATGAAATTTCTCTGTTACTTATTTTGGGAGAAGCATTGTCCATTGTATAGTTAACGTGGTCTTATTACAGTGACAACAAAAAAATTGGAATGATTTGTCTGTGTGCTCCAATATTGTATTTCCAGTTAGATTTTGTATATAAAAGATATTTAAGTTCATATTGTTTAAAGTTTAAAGACTCTTCTCGAAAGTTACTTCTAGCAGTAAAGCCCATTATTCACCAAAATATCATAAAGACAAATATTATAATATTGTTCTTATTAAAATATATTAAAATATACTGCAAAGATCGTTCTCTGAGTAAATGATTGACAACTTACGAATTATCAAATCATACATAGGTAGGTTGTCAGAAAATTATGACACACCTTAAAGGTTCATGGTAACATGTTATAAAAATTATATACGTTCAATTTCAGTGAAACTCTGCAAGTTTCGTGTAAAATATTACCACATATTTTTCGAACTGTAGTAGATAAATAAAGCTTAAAAAAGAAAACAATTAGAAAATTTAATTTCCATCGTCTACAAAAAACTAGAAATATTTTTGGAACTATAAATTTGTTGTAAATGAATATCAAAATTTCAAACTTTCGTAAAATCAAAGCAACAAAACGGTTTTAAGTTCACGTACAAATAAGTAGCTCCCGCTTTGATGGTAGAAAGTTAAACGCTGGTTATAGTTTCAGAACAAAATACGATCTGACGCAATTTTCACAAAGTCGCATCATCCAGTCCTGTGTCAACTTCTCTAGTGCAGGCCTACGATTTTCGAACCGTGACGGAATCCGGATTAACCATGCGGTGAATATTTCAAAACTAGGCTGTCCCTGCCATGCACGGTATGGTTAGATAAGTAGCATTCGCAGCGTAAGATGCAAATTTTCAAATTGCGAACCGTGTGCATTGCGACTAATCCATCATGAACGCGTGACCATCTGGATTATTATTCACGCCGTTTGCAAACCTGGAGAGGAATAGAAATGCATAAAATAGTAATAAGAATACGTATCTATTAAACGATATATAGCTGATTTCCGCGAAGTGGATGGTTGTGCCTGCAAATAATGAACGTCGCGTGAGCGCACAGACCAATTATTCCAGGAACATCCGAAACGGAAAGAGTAGATATGATAGAATGAATAGAGTGAACAGAATATGCGCGCTATCATTCAAGAGACGTAGATTAGGCACCGAAATATACATAAAGTGCTATACATACATTTTGTTCAAAGCTATTGCCTGATTGTTTCTAAAAAAACGAAACCCTATACGGAGATGAATAAAGATTCGACATTCGACATTCGACACAAATACAAGTAGAGCATAATTGAAAGGAAATTGTTTAGAATATAATATATACAATTGAAAGATAAGTGTGTATGAGAATAAAGAAAATTTTTGTCTTAATTCCTTAACTAAATGTTACATTAGAATTGTTGAGAAATAAATTAGAATAGTACATATCTTTTATCATGACTTTCAGAAGTTAAATTAATACAAACTTTGTAAATTTCTGAATTTCGTTATTCAGCTACGCAATAAATGTATATTTTTCAAAGAGAAAATAATTACTTTCTTCATAAATTAATAAATTAAAGTTGATGTCTAATTTTCATTCTGGATCATCCTACTTAAACATTGTCCAAGGTGCGAAATAAAATCTTGTAATCTATTTAGTCTGTCTGATAAAAAAAATACCATTCCTATCTACCATTCGTTCATCAAGCCTATTCTTATTCTACTACGTTAAATGGCAAAGTAGCTTACAAAGAATACGAAAAAAGAAATCAATCATAGCCCACGCAAGAATCATACACTATGTAGAGGAATTCGTAATATTCGACAAATAGTTTCATAAAACATTGAGGAGATAAATAAATAAGGAAGATGAAACTCTGAGACTCTAAGATAGTCACAATGAAAGAAAATTGTGTGAAAACATATTGAGTCGTGTAAAATATGGCTAAAGTAGATATGTGTTTTAACAAACTGTCCTTCTGGTTAATGAAAGAGATAAATCGAATATGGTCCTCATCGATTTAATGAAATTTAGTATGGTAATAATCCTATATGTACAATAAACCTAGTCGTGATTTCAACTGCAGTTTTTTCTTTTTATTTAATTATATATATATATATATATATATATATACTTGAGGAATGTATAATTTTTCACCAGAGCATTTGGCAGGTACATAATTCAATTTTACGCTTGTACTACATAGCTATATCTTTTTGTTTCAGCGATATGAATCTTTTCAATGAAAGTTACCGTGTAGGTGCAAATAATCAACCAATTACATTTTGAGATTTTAAAAAAATCGTACGGTATGCATAGAATATAACGGCAAACGTAAAAATTGTTCAATTTTTTGCCTTGGATTCGTATCTAGTCGAATAAACTTCTTTTCAAATTACTTAAAATCTTATAATTATGAAAGTTCGAAATGTTTGATGCACATTTTGTAGTGAACTACATTTTTCTTGCTATTAAAATAATGTCAAAAAAAGAATTCGCTCAACTGGATATGAATCCGGAGAAAACATTCGTTGAGCTCGGCAAAGGTCATGTGTGAAATTTCCGTTGCTAGTCGGATTGGCGATGTTAAAGGAATCACGTTAGTTAAGACATAGCGGAAAGATAGATCAGGCTGGTGATGATGTCGTGCCATGGATATAAACGCAAACTCGCGATATTAGAAGGTGATGGAGCACAATGGAGTAGGGCAGAAGGTGGGGACCGAGGAAGAAGTCCAGTGACGTCACGCGCAACCTTGAGCACCGACCTCGGACAACGAGTCGCCTGGTTTATCTATATGCAAGCGACGGTTTCTCTGTCTGCGTGGCCGCGGCAGTCGTGTGCTGACTGTAAAGGCGCTTGCGCTCTCGCGTGCACGCTGACGGACCGGGGGATACCAGGAGTGAGTGGGGAAAGGCGTGAAAATTCACCTAGACGTTATTCGTACGTGGGAATGAATGTCGTGATTGAAACAGTTCGATAGGTCGCCAAGTTGCTGCGAGGACGCATTTAATTGATATTTCAAATCCACCGAATTAATTATCCGGTGCCGCTTCGTTGTGCGCGTGAATCGGTCGTTCCTGACCGTTCATCAGCCGATAGCATAACGTTCGCTAACCGTAAGCCTTCAGAGTATTTTCCAAAAGCGTTTCACATTACTTTAATCGAATCGATATCGGAAGTTTTAGTTGTAATTTCAACTATTATTAAAAAAAAAAGAAAAAAGAAAACGTTTTAACGGTGTGTAATGAAATAAGATAAATCGAAGCTCCGTATAAATTAGGAACGCTGTTCTGTTCGGTCTCTTCGAAAGTTTCAAACGATGCGGTGATTCGGTCGGCAGCGATTCAAGGCGATTTAATATGCACAGCGCAACGCCGACGTTTAAGAGAACGGTTTTTACGAGGAATCGCCAGCACACGATGGTCTTTCAAGCGACATAGAGAATTCGCGAGAGCTGCGTGACGTACGAATGAAGCGGCAGTCGCATTCTTCTCGGTGGCCCAGACGCAATAAAAATAATGGCTCCGTACCAGCCAATTTTAATTGGCCACTCCACTACTACACGAGAGCTAATCCGTAATCGAGATTCGTTTTTTTCTTCTTTCTCCTCTCTAGACATGTCTGGTGCGGATCATCATTCGTCTCGCGTCTCCTTCACAAATTTGAAGGTTGGCGTAGGTAGCGTTCGAATTTAATTTTGATCGCCCGACAGGCATCTACATATGAACGCATTGTTCGTCGACATATATAATAAAGCCTTTTTACTCGGCCAAGTAATGGACAGTGACGTTGAAAAACGAGCGTATCGATGGATGTCTGTTCTTTAAACAAAGTCAATTTCTATTCTTTTCGCTGCATTTAATAGAGCAATTATCACGGGAGAAGCGGACGATGTTTGACCACGCGATTATCGACGATAACCAGATTCGATATTGAGTTCATTTTTTGAAAGATTATTTTTTCAAATTAATTGCTTTAACAAATACCTATAGTTTCCTAATTCTTTTAAATCAATCAATTTCATCAATGAATTAATAATGTATTTCTAACTAAACATCTATGAAAATTAAAAAATAATAGGATGACGATAATGCTCTGTAGACAGATTAGGTTGTTCATGTCCAAGTCCAACTTTTATACTGTTTCAGACTTTTAAAATATCCCAAGGAATTCTGGAATATTTACCAACATTTCTACTACATTATACAATCGTTCGTTAAGTGAAATGTTTGAAACTTCTTTCAATAACTTCTTTCCCTCAAGAGTAAGATTTCGCTTTTGGGTTAATAAATGAATAGTTAAATGAACAAATATTTGTTATTAATCGTAGGACACAATAAAGCAAAATGACTCTGAATGTGATTCGTTAAATAGATTTGAGATTTTAGTAGCCATTATGCTTGTTAATGAATGAATTGATAAAGATAGTATGGAAAAAATCTCGATCGAACAAATATCAACAGACTATCTTAGTTTTGAAACAACCCGTATCTACGTAACCTTCAATATCGATGCAATTTTTATATTACCGCATCTCCGGAGAATTCGAACAAATTTTTCGATAGATCTATGTGCTGAATACTCTTTTTATCCCATTAAATATCAAACAGTGTAAAATTCATACAAACGCAACATTGTTAAATACAGACGAATGACGTAACTCACATTTTGTTTTGTTAAAATATAACAAATACATTACAAATATAACAAATATAACAAATATAATAAATAAATATATAATAAATTAACAAATATAACAAATACAAACATTTTATAGAAGTATTACACAAATCTGAAATACAAAGAAAATATCTATAGTTTTAAAAGACCAAGTTTATATATATTATACCAATATAAAAACTTCGATGTTTTCAAATTTCACAAGGATATTATTAAATCGCTCACGAAAGTATTTAACCACTTATAATGGAAAATTATATATATTACGTATGTCTTATCAAATATTTTGAAATATCGTCAGTATCATTGTAATATTTTTCAGCATACGTTCTGAAAGTTATATATTCCGGATTTGTAAGAATTATTAATATTCGGATTCAAAAGTCTCAGAATACGGATGCTATAGTTTATAAATCTTTTCAAAATAATTTACGCATTAAATAATTAGGTGAATTAGGAACTATTTTTAACATTCCCCAAACTCTAAAGTTACGTTTCCAGGAACCTTCGTGGCACTTTTTAAAATTCAAGTTCAAATAAAAAAAATCACACAAATATTCGGATTATATTATACACAGGAGGGGGCAGCACAAGAAAAATGTATAAACACTTTATCGAAGAGTGCGTACATTTTCTCGGCTCTGTATATTATTGTCACAATAATAAAGTTTCATATCTTTATTATAAATCTTTTCAATATTGAATGTACATGATTCATAGTAAATTTCGCCTTTTTTCTTTTTCTCCTTTTTGATCTTGCTCGACTAGTTACTTTATTCTATCTATTACGGTAGAAATATTAACATCTGGATCCTCTGAAAAGTAATTTATCAAGTATGTTGAAAATGAAAAAAATAGGTTGAAAATTATCGATAGGAAAAAATTAATGATTGGTATTGGCGCGCCAAATTTAAGCTTCAGAAAAACAATGTTCGTCATAACTTGCGGGAATATTTGTTTCTAAAAATCTCCAATGAAGCATTGCGTCGTCGTAGATAATACTGTGACTTAGAAGGTTCCGACAGAAGCTAACTGTACGACTTGTGGTCTTCGACTTAGAATATTGTTTGCGATCAAGGAGCAAGACGAATATTGTTATTTTACCAAGAATAAAAGGAATATGATAACCAGAAGAAACAACCGATAGCGAAGTCTCAGTCACGTACGCGCAACTATACAGTATCAGTCGTTGTAAATGCGCACGATGCGATGAAGACAGAACTATAATTCACGTGATTAAAGCTGCACTTTGATCATCTGTTTAGACTGCGTTGCCATTATCGCGAACGATGTATGTACTTCATCGAACGTATCGTTACAGACGCGAGCGCGACAGATTCGCGGGAAGTGCGTAGTCGTAGAGCTTCTTATTAATGAATAAATTAATGACTGTCAGAATAATATTACGCAACAGAGAAAAACAGTCATTCATTTTTCTCGTAAAAAGGACACGTAAGTGATCATATTTAACATAACATCTACGGGTTATATTTTTTTGAAAAGCTCCAGCAAATTTTATTGTATTTAGTATTTTATATTATATGGCATATATTAGGTGAACGAAATATCAGACTGATAAATAAATTGATAAATAAAATGCATGTAGTAAAAAGCATTCAATTTGTACTAAATATTAGTAGGGTTGTCTCGCGCGATTAGTAATATATGTATACTAATAAAATATTATTATTACGAAAAGTAATATTATTAGAAAATATTTTTGTATACCTATGATAAGATTGATAGTAAACTAAATGAAATTTTTTCAAATACAAATCATCCGGTTATCCTATAAACATGAAATCAACATAACACTGTAATATTATATTTAAAAAAGTTTATAACCTATACACTACCTGTAATCTAACCTAGTAGATGGAACCTTACGAATATTATTGCATACTTGATAAATTACTGTTCAGATGATCCAGGTGTTAATACTTCTATCGTAGTATAGATAGAGTAAAGTAGCTAGTAGCGAGATCAAAATTATCAATACAATTTTTATAGAAACGCGTTGCTTGATTAAAAAAACTTGAATCTCTGATATTCCGATCTGATTTCAACGACCGGATCTGTTTAATTAACGAAAAAATCGTGGATAATGAATATTCCCTGGCAGCATCTTTCTTAGACTCTTTGATTGCTGTCCTTGATACGATTAACGAGTCGATCAACGAAGCAGCCATATGACATTATGTTTGGCGTGGTGAGGTACAGAATCAGGATGATGCACCGGAAAAATCGGTGAAGGTCCTAAAACGAATTCGTCATTCGCGAATGGAAACGAGCGCGTCAGCTCCCAAAAAAGAATGGGTAAAGTGCATGCGCATCTAACAAAATCTACATGCCGACAGTCGCTATGGTACAACAGAAAAACCGCTAAGACTTCTCGATAGCTTTCCATTTGTATGCTTGTTGAATGTTCCAGGAGAACGGGTTGTACGTTGAAAAGACAAAAACAGTATAGTTATTGAGAAAAGGAAATATTGAACGAACCTGGTATCGGAAGGAAACATCTTTTGTTGAGAAGACGCAGACTGCTTAACTTTGCCTAAATGTGATTATGTTATATTTAGATAATGCAAATAAATAAGAATGTCTTCTCAAAAATCAGAATAATTTTATAAGTATTTAATATTTCACTAGTTGACGTATTAATTATTTTGGAAACTCTTTCGCTCAGCGTTATTAAGTACATAGATATATATTTATTATTTCTAACTACATTTAGTTAAATAACATAACTTTGTTATTTCAATACTTAAACTACCAACTTTTAATATAACTGACCAATTTGTAAGTATTTATTTCGATGATTATAACGAAAATACTAATATACGTATACTAAAGTACTAATATACGTATACAAGTAGCCAATTTGTATGGTTGTTATTCTATTTTAATGAAAGTTAATATAAATTCTGCCAAAAATACTGTTATTTTAATAATTGCTATAAAACAAAATCTGCAGTTCATCAAATCGACGAATTTAGTAATTTTTGCGTCTTATGCATCCACATTTTAACTGGCCATATTTTCATTGAAATTTTGCTGTTTTCGTTTTTTCTTTCCTCTTCTTTCGTGATTATAGATCAAGAGAAGTATTTAAATTAAAGATGTAAATGAAAATTAGCGATTTCTACGTTTAGTAAACATTATTTCATATATAGAGTTTATATATATGCCACATCTGTATTCTATATGTACATAATAAATTTTTACCTTATTTCATGCTTATAAATTATATTTGGTACTTATATAGTATGTATCAACTATAAAACTGAGAATCAATCGAATTATTATTATAAGTAATCATTCAGATGTTAATCTCTTCGATATGATGATTTCTTAAAGATCCCTTATTATTTTACATATCATTTTACTTCAATTAAAAATATTATATATATTATATATTATATCATGTTTACACTTGCACAGATTAAAATTGAGCTAATTGTAATTAATTTGTCTTTATTATTTTTATAATTTCTAATTTTATAATTATAGAAGCTTCCAATTGAGAAACAACTCGATTAAGAGGCTAGAAGATTCTGATATAAAATTTTAAAACAATATTATATTACAAAAAAATATTCGGAAAGAAAAGCTGAATTTTTACTCTATCCAGTAACCATTAAAATTGTTTTCCAGTATTTACTGGCTTGAACTTGAATTTTCATCGAGAATTACCAGACAATTCGACGATTCTCAATGTTCGATGGTAGAAGCACGGTTTCCTACAGGAAAATTCGAACGTTCCCAGTCCACGATTACAAATTCAAAATGCTTCGACGGATTATGTAACGTCGTACTCACGTATTATCTATGAAAGTTGCGGGAACGCGGGTATCGCTCGTACATGATAGATTTCAAAGTTTCCACTAGAACTTATTAAAAAGCTGTAAATCGTTCTGTCTATCGTATCGACATATCAGTGTAATTACAACGATAGGAAAGAGTAAGAAAGCAAAAGGGGGAAACAGAGAGAGAGAGAGAGAGAGAGAGAGAAAGACAGACAGGACAGACAAACAGACAGACAGATAGAGAGAGACAGAGACAAAGAGAGAGAGAGGCAGACAAACAGACAGAGACGGAGGCAGAGAGACAGAGAGACAGAGAGAGGAAGAGAAGGAAGAGGATAAAGGAAAAAGGTAGATGTGTATGTAATCGTAATCAGTTCTTATCAACATCGTGTCGCGGTATACAGTGATCAACGGTTTAATTCTCTGGCGATATAAAACCGACGACTCGCGCAATGTCATTTTCCGCGTTCCGACGTTGGTTAAGTAATGTCGGATAGTTTAAATGTGCAAGTCTCAGCAAGACGCGCGAGTCCGTGGTCAAACACAACCACGTATATATATATAGAGTGACAACTCTACGTACTCTGTGTACGATCGCTCCTCATGTTCAAGTAAAACAGCTAATACCACACACGCAATACGAAAGATTACACTGATTAGACCGCCGTCGAATATCGAAGAAACGAATATTCCATGCTGTGAAAATCATGCCGTCCTAGTACAATGTGCAAATTAATCCAGCTTTTAATGAACGTTGAAGAATCCCTGCAAAAAAACACCTCGTCACGTTCTCGATGCGATTCAGTACTCTTTTTCTCTCTTGTTGTTTACCTGTTCTCTTCACTCCTCTCATAAAGGCAAATTTTGCATTCGCACACTGACCGAAGATAATTATTATCGACATCGCCATGACGTTTCTATAATTGATCCAAACAGTATTTCATTGGTATAGGAGAAAGAGTGTTGGAAAAATTGCACCGAAACAAGGGGAAAGGAACATAATCAAAGAATTTAACGATGGTCGTTGTACGGTTCTACGCTAAACATGGAATGGTCGAACAGCCTTGAATCTAAAAAATTCCGACAATTCAACCGCGAGATGTTATTAAAGCGGCTCGTTTTTAGAACGGACGTAATATACATAAATGCATTTTAAATTTAATCGACGAAGGTCGTAAGCAAATGGCTAGAAAAGGCTCGATAAATCCGTGAATACGCGGGCGTTTCGTGCAGGCTTCTTTTTACGAAGAAAAAAGAAAAAAGAACCCACCAACTGCGCAGAGTTCTCGAAATTCTGCAGACATACTGCATAAAGATATGCGACGCACAACTGGGATACGTTGAAAAAGCGCGGCCAGTTTTGTATTCGCCGCTGTAAACGTGTCGCTATACCGAACTGCGTACGACTTCAGAGAACGTATACATACCCGTCTTTGCGTAACAACGCTCGAGGGATAAAAATCTCGGCTAATCGGTTCTTCTCAATACCTACGATAAAATGTACACGAAATATATCGACCGTTTATTGAAAATATCCATTCCAATTTCAAACTACGAATGGCTATCGAGACGAACAAGATTTATCGAGGAAGCCATAAAACATAATTGCAAGAAAAACACGAATCGATCCAAACAAACGCATCTGCCGTACGCTTTCGTTTCTGGCAAATCTGTACCAAAATATTCCCGCAAATATTTTCTACCAACTGTACTTTATCTTTCTATCATCTAAGCCGTCAAGCAATTGCAAAGATCTAACGAGAAAAATGTCAAAAATCCACGAAAACTATGTGCAATTATTAAAATGCAAGAGGTTACACCTCGTATTATTATGTTAGATATTATCAATTTTTCTATGTTTTTGATACTTTAATTACGATTTCAGGAGCGTTAAAGTTCTTAAAGTCAGTTCTCAAGAACAACTTTTTCGCCCACACGTTCAATATCTAATCCAATGGGATCTAAAATACTAGGCAAGAATAATAAAAACATAAAAAATATAAGTAATAATTATATCTTACGACAAACTAAAATTCGTGAAACTAAATTTTATAAGATTAACAAAGTAGTAGACATATGACTAACAAAGTAGTAAAAAATATAGATAATCGTTATATCGTATACCAAATTTCGCTCGTATATCAAGTTTTTTACGATTAAATTTATTTCCATTTGTTCCACTTGAAATTTTTTATTTTTCTATAAAAATAGCCATGACTCGCGTTAATGATATGTTAGGCACTCGTCATCATTTTTTTTTAAAGCACTAGTAACGAAAATTCATCGTCTAGTCATCTTCTGAATCGACGAGAACGGTCGAGACGGTTTTTGCGCGTTAACCTTTCGCTCCAGACGGAATATCAACAAAACAGAGAACCACTGGCAGACTAATCATCCAGACCAATGACGTCATTCTCTTGCGTTGCACCGGCGCGGAGCGGTGCGGCATACGTATCGTTGCACCCATGGTTGCACGCATGCGCACTCGCTAGTCAGCGAATACCGAATTTTGCTATAGCGCATTTGCTCCGACGCGGCGCGGCACGGTGTGATGCGCATAAAACAAGGCTACGAAAAACTCATCCTGTATTATGCAGACTAATGTTGTCTGCTGCTTAACTATTCATATTACTTATTTACTACATTTGTGTTATCTACTACATTTATTTTGTATGTAGAATCATTCTTATATAATCTGTAAGTAATTCACAGATATAGTATCACATAGTAACCAGAATAGATAAATGACAGGTTATGTTAGACTACCGAATGCCCGCAGAAACTCCACAAACTTGAAAATTAAATTGCAAACATATTACAAAATGTAGCTCTTAATTTTTGCTCGAATCAAAGAACTGAATCTGGGCTACAAGATAGCAGTGAAATGTTAATTAGTTTATTTCTAATAATCTTCTAATAATATATAATATATTTTAAAATTAAAAATTATATAATATATGATAATAACAAATAATAATAATTCTAATCTATTCGGAAATTTCAGATTATAATTTTTCTATTGAAAGATTCAAAAATGTACCTTCCTTTACAAAATTTATGACACTTAAAACAATTCCCTGTAACTATTATTTTTTACTTACAGTTAGAAAAAGAAAAGGCGACCATTAAATAATATTCTGTAAAAAGTAGAGATTATCTACTTTTAAGTGACGTATTATCTCGTTTAAATAATTTTTATGGACAAGTAAGATTCTAATTTGGAATCTTTATAACCTAGAAACATAAAAATATCAAGAATCAAGTAAACGAAAAAAATCAAAATTACAACTTTTACCTAGCCAGACAACTGTTCTCAAACCCTGCGCGACAATAAAAAAACAATGTTTCCAACTAGGCAATGAAACGAACACGAGGACAAAGACGGCACTTTCAAAATACCGATATAAAAATTGATCATTCGAGTTGTAATTGCAGATTTCTATAGCTGATCTATTTTTAAATCAAAGGTAATTAAGCTAAATGATACTTTTATTGGTATTCGCCAGTGCTCCTTTTGGTCTTTTATTTTTTTTTTTTTTTTGGTTCTTTTTTTCAAGGATATTAAGGCTTGACTGTTGCTAGGATTTTGTATTATCTGTCCATTAAAAAACCATCAGCAATTTTAGTTAATCCTCGTTAAATATAACGCATTCTTTTATCATTTTTTTACCGAATTTCTTTCATTTTCACTTCGTAATGAGCGTAATCGACAGAAAAAGATTGAGATAGCTATGTACTGAACTCTGGATAATAGAAGAACACAATAAAATGTATTACAATGTATGCTAGATAAATATGCTTGTTAAATACCGTTTTTGCATATGCAATTTACGTTTCTCTTCAAAAGCATTATTGACAAATTCAGTAAAAATATATCGTAAATATTTTGCTGTAATTGTGCATTTTTAAAGTAATTTAATTTTAATAACATTAAATATATGCTTTAAATAAATTTCAAGCCGGTCATCATAAAGCAAACATTGCCTTTACGATTGTTTATAATTGAAACTAATCAGATATCCGATGAAATTGTCTAAAATATAAAATTGTTATAGCTTAACAGTATATACTTTACATTGTATACTTTAACAGTATAGCCTGAAAGAGTCATCAATATTTATGTTTCATAAAAGGCAGAAAGTATATCTTCTGCTTGTAATACACGAAATGCAGATATCCTTTCCTTAAATCGCCCACTCAAAAGTCTTTTCATTTTATTATATCGTTAAGGGATTAAATAAATGATCCTATTTGGTAAATTCAACGCTATAGTTTATTTCATATAATCTAACCATGATCGAAATTATCTACGATTGGTTATAGTACACATAACATTGCAAGCTAACTTGCAACGTACTTTTTCGCACGGAACAGTTTTAGCGAATTCTACGTCGTATTCGGCTTAAAAATAAATACGACGAAACGCGCAATGAAGGTAAAGAGGCGACCGCCAACATAGCTTTTTGAGTGGCGTGCCGATTATCTATCTCGAATGATCGACCCTCAAAAACCTCGTCGGAGCACATCTAATCAACGATTACTTCGATTGGTCAGCACAACTACCTGTGGAATGATACGCGAGTTCCAATTTTCGAAATCAAGGCGTCGATTAGACGAAAGATTAGATATAGAAATTTACACCAGAATTAATTTTGTATTGATTGTGCACTCGTAATACTGCTGACGTCCTCATCAACAACTGCACGACATTGTTTCGATAGGGCTGATGTCGAAAAGCACAACGCTGAAATACAGGCGTAATGTCACAGCTCGTCCTGTAAAATGTCAGTTTCGGTGCTAATTCAACAGAGTAATTCGTCGAGCACACGCGATAACGATGCGCGAGCGCGTACTTGCAAATAACAGATCGCGCACATCGCAGACCAAGATATTTGGCACTGAATATCTAAAAATACACACGATCGTACGAGTGTTGTGCTGTCACTAACAATGTAGCGCAGATATCGGTTGTACTATCTACGGTCTAGAGGCCAGTATGTATAATTAGTAGAGACGACTGTTCGATTAAGGTAGCGCCTCGTTTCCTTGCTTCATCGAGTGTCGAACCGTGATCGTTTCTACACAATCCTTAAGTATATGTCTATGTACTGCTGATTGTTTTTTATTGCCGTGCAACAAAAACGTTGTTTATAAATTAAATCACATGATAGCAACGCTACTTTACACGTATCAGAATTGCGTTTCTTTGTTTTGTTTTTAATGTTCTTGAATATGCTCTTTCTAAATTAGGGTTTTGATATATGTAGGTATAAATGTTTATACGATATAGTATCCTTTTAACTAGAACTTTAAATAGCAGGTGTTTGTACACTGATATAAATTTAATCAAATGAGAGCAACGTTTCAGGTAAAATTTTTACCATATATAATATATTATATAGATTCCTCAAAAGGTCAGGTATTCAATAAAATAATTTTTTTACAATTATCTGAATTCTTTTCGACACTTGTTTGATTTTATTGTTCCATGTTCATAAAAACCATCAATTATTATTGAAAAATTCATTGAATGTTGTTGTTAGTTTCTTCATTCCTGAATAATTAATTCGTTGGAAAATTGCGTAAATCCTTAAAAAAAATAATGTATAAGTATAACATCGAGGAATTAGATGGAATGCAAAGAATTTCACATCCAAATTCACCAAGTTTATTATTTTAAAGTAAGGAAGTATTTGTTTGCATTCGTTTCAGTTTCTTCATATACACATAATTACATCGTACGTGCGCAGAACTAATTTGTTCACCTTCATTTCCACCTATCTCAAGTGATGAATATGTAATTACGGCTCTAATCATACTCTTACATTTTTTATTGTTGGTTATTTTTACTAATATCTCTTCAAATATTATTGTCAAAAGAATTTTTCGGTTTTCCCTCTTACTTAGCCTCCAATGAAAGATAGATAAAATCACTCTTGGATTCTACAAATCAATGTTGAACTATGCTAATATATACATTAACTTCTTGAAATAATTTTATGGTTGAACATTTTAAATAAATTTCAAATAAATTAGGTTTTTAGTTACTTCTACTATATGTTTTGTTATATAATTTATGATATTAAATAGCAAAATTCGTATACATTTTGGTATTCAACAAACGCGTATTACATCAAATATATTTTTTGAATAATTGAATATTAATTAGAATTTGCTAATTTTAGATAAAAAATTAAAAAATGTAAACTTCTTATTAACTTGAAATAAATTTAAAGTTTAAAATTTGCTAATAAATGAAAAAATTTGAAAAACAAAATTTCATGTGCACTTATTACAAATTACAATTCTTACATATACAATTATTGAAAATACATACACTGACTAATTAATTATTTTGTCTATTAATTTCTTAAAATACCTACATGTAAACTGATTTAATTTCATGAATTGTAATATCGTGTACTATATTGTATATTTCTCAAGCCAAATATTTCATCCGATGTTATGAAATAAATAACTTAATATTAGAATCGCAAAACTATTCATTTTTCTTATATGGCAGGATATCCTTTACGAAATGATATTTATTCAAAATTTTACATTCCTTCCATTTTTTATTGTTACAATTGAGTCGCGTTTTGTAATGTATACTCGCATAATATGTACGTATTACATGGCATTTATTTTCACCGTAGTAATGTGAGCTTCCCGACAGATTTTTGCAAACGCATGCATATTTAACTCTAGTAAAAAGAATAGGCTATTTTTAAATCTAACATTTGTTAGCAAATTGAAATGAAAACCTAGTAATTAAAACATTGTCTTTAATCTTTGCATTCATAGAATTTTCATAACAGTCCCTCTAAATTACAAACGGTGGATTTTGTATGTTAATTAAAATTCATTCACCACTGAATGTCGATCGTATTAATTAGGACACAACTCTTTGAAATTTCATTCGTTGAAATTCATTTCTTTAATTAATGAATAACATCATTATTATATAGTATGCAAATAATAGAAAAGTACAAAGAGTGGAAACAAGAAAATAACGTGATGACCAAGTTCAACTCATTCAGTTGTTATTAACTATTTTCTATATTAATTAACTAGTATTAATCGATAACTAATTGACTGTAGTCATTGGGATTGCTGTAGTCAAACCATTCGTTCCGCTAAATTATTGGATATGGTGCAATCGTGCAATTACATTATTTATACAACGTCAAAAGCGATGGGCACTGCAAAAGTCTATCTCCAGAATTATTAGACTGTAATATAATAATATAGTAATATATGAAACATCCATTGAAACACATTAAGTTTTCTAAACTACTTAATTTGATCTTTCTAGATTACTTCAAGAAATATATCACTTGTCGACGATGTGATTTAGATAAAACTGCGCAACGATTTACTTTATTCATATTTTATTTATTTATTAGTTGTTATTTTCTTTCGACTGTCTCTCATTTCAAACATATTATTGAAAATCTTTAGTGAGTTTTCTACGATGATAAGATGAATGCGAGCAGACTTTAAGTACTTTTCCATTCTAGAAATTAGCAAAAATTTTTCAGGGAAAGTAGTATTAATAAACAAACATGTTCTTTGTTCATTTTTTGAATATTTTTTAAGCCTTTAACAATAGAAACACATTTTTTTGATTTCCTTATATACAATATGATTTCCTTATACACATATGCATTAGAAACAAATGCATTTATCACTTAGTTAATAAAATGTTTTCTTATGAGGTGTTAAGATACAAAATTCAGTGCTGCTTATATCTAGTATGTACGCAACATCGAACAAGAAAACATTACCGATACTATCATCGACAACGAAGAGTTTAGTGTATCAACAAGGAACATGAAACACAACAATAGGAAAGCGTTAATTGACAACTGAAATTTAGCCAGTGGCGCATATGTCGATTGAAACTTGCACTGATGAAAAACAGAAGATAAATATCGTATTAGATCGTCAAGGAAAACAGACATCTCATATAATATTATAACGTAATAGAAAAGTTACGCATAATAGAAATAATCACATAATATATGTCGTTTTCGCCGGAAATGCAAATGACTATGGTCCAATCTATGAAAAAACGAACGGCGCGCTCGCGTCAGCATGAATCGTCGCGTTTCTATTAACATAGTCGTTGTTGTTGTGCGTTTAAGGCCAGATGCAGACAAGCGAGTTTTGTCGTTTGCGATATCGCAAACTTGTATGCACTGCCCAACTACAAATAAATCGCACCGCGTCACGGACACGAGGTGGCTCGTATCGGTGTGATATCGCAACGACAAAAGTCGCTCGTCTGTATCAGGCTTAAACACGCATTACGTCGGGCAGAATCGTGTCAACGCGCTACATCAATCAACCAGACACGTTTTGCGTTTTCAATAAGAATCGGTTTTAGTTGTTCGTTATTCGTGTTACGCTTACGTCTAATGGCGCGTTATTTAAAAATGAAATATTCTTCGAGATAGATATCACACTTCCGGAAGAAAAGTATAAAGTAATGATGCCAAATGTTAATTTTGGAGAGGGTCCTCGAACAGAGGCATTTATTTCATCAGATCGAAACAATGGATCTCGTCGGAAGAAGTTAAATATTAAACCAGATATTTATTAATCCAGAACAGAGTTTAACTTTAGGAGAACTAAAGAGTTAGAGTACAAGTAAATCCGAATTTACCGAATTCACTTAGTCAACATTCGATTGTACTTGAAAGTATCGCCATTTACATCTATTTTCGAAACTCATACTTAAAGATATGTGTTCAGTTTTTCTATCAAGGTACTCAAGATATATCCAAAACTTTTCAGTCAAATTTAAACCTATTTGCAATATACCTATTTTTACTTTCTATTTGTAAAAACCGGTAGACGATTGTCTATTAATGAACAAGACTAGAAGACCATTGTCTTACGCACATAACCTGTATCCATTGGAAAACTATTTGGCATCTGAAATCTTCTACTCTCCCTTCTTTCAAGATTCGTCTCTCAGGAGTCCCCTATTCATTTTTGCGCTAGGTCCAATGGAAATAGCCCAACAATTGCATATTTCGCGTCTTTGAAATTTGGTTCATCATATTCGCCACGGTGGCGAACGAGTACTTTGCTGCTACGAGTAATTTACGATGACGGAATTTCAAGAGTTTCTTCGTTGCCTCGTTATAAATTTAAATCGTCATCAAATTAGTTGTGGGAAAATGTTCGAGTCGAACAAGGTTTCGAATACGAATGTATATAAAAATACGTATAGTTGGCGGAAGCGACATAGATAGGTCATAAAATGGAGGTCAGTGGTTAAAATTCACGATTTGACTGTAACAAATAATTAGTCAAGAAAAGTCAAAATCCTTTAGAACCAAATTTAGAGCCAAATGGTATCAATTCAGAACCAGTTTTTCCTTTACATTCTTATGAAATAAATAGCAAACAACGAAACACTTAAAGATATCAATATTCTTCTTCACCACTGCTATCACACTGAATCATGTCCACATGTGAGCTATTGTTCAAGAAAGTAACGATTGCGATAACCTAAAGTATCTATCTTACTGTAAGAGACACAAAAATACTCACTTGACAAAGATATTCTGATTAAGAATAGTTTACAAAGATTATTTTCGTAGAATCGATAAATTTCAATTTCATTATAAATGAAGATGTAGGTATGCTCTGGCTCAAATGTCGCAAAACGGTTATTATATCTAATTCAAGGCTGGAAAATGTTAAGTGGCAATTAAAAGACGAAAAAATATGATTGACATGTGGCAAAAAAAAATTAGTTACTATATAATGTATTAATAATTTTACTGAAAAATGCAAGCAACTTTAATATCATAACCTACATTTACATCGAATACTGATGTTTTACTAATTTCAAGCATCAAAAGTATCTTCAGACTTTTGAGAAAGACTATAGATTGCCCTTTCTGATATTACTTCTATCAGGTTGAGTCTCAATTACTAGAATATATTATTAGCTAAAAAGTTGAAAAATAGAACAACGGTTATTGTTGTGGATGCGCATTTCTGATCGACTGGTCCCCTGGTGTGCAACGGTAAACGACGATCCATAAAATGTTTCTTCCTTCTTACTTTGGTGTGGAAGGTTCCATTATCTATGCCTCACAGCAGGCATCGAATGGCAGAAAGGCTCGAGAAAAGCAAGGACAAAACGCAGCGAATTATTTGCTGCATTAATTTTTTTCATGGATGACCGGGGGAAATGATTTCAGGTTTCTGACTCGATGGCATGAACGAGTGCGTTAACATAAACAAAAGTCAATAAATCTCGAACAAGCCAGATTGAGCGAGAAGAGATTAACCTGAATTTTATTAAACGACTTTTCTTTCCATGTATCGCCAATTGTGCCGATTAGTATGCTAAATGTTTAATGAAACATGATTAACAACTTAAACACGTCTATGTAACCTGTAACAACACGCGTGTGATTTTTATCCAAGTAGTAAACGCTCGTTAAATTGAAGAACGCAATTACTAGTCATTCTGACTTATCAGCCAGTCAGATCACGATGCTAACTTCACTTCATTTGTCACTGTCTCGACAATTTCGCTGTAATTTCTTTTCTTTTCAGCGAATTGCGCTGAGAGGAAAGATTCGATGGGTTTATTGGAATATTTAACTATCGATAATTATATGTTACACAATTTTTTAATGTTTCAGACGTACGAGAATTGAATTAGACAATTTAATCCTAACCTTTGTCTCATTGTTCGACGAAGATAAAAATTCAGGCTCACCTGCAACAGAAGAAAAGAATAAAATTTAATTTATATACATAACAAATTAATATCATATACATACTAAGTAGACTGCGGATAATTATATAAATTGTGCAAAATGCGAAAATTATATGGACATTTAGAAAAATTAAATACACAAAAATATAAGAAATGTGCATAATATGCAAAACTACATACAATGTCCAAGATAGAATACTTGTGTTGGAATATTTACAAGATAAAATATGTCTCTATAAAGGTTTCGGTTCTTCAATAGCGTTCATAAAAATATGAACTCGCATAAACATCATTCGCAGTGCAATAATAATTAACTTCTTATTCCAATTATTACACTAAAGAATATTTGCTACTGCGGTTATCATATTCGCAGGATTATACGATATATAAATCACGGTCCACGATTCAGAATTCATCACTGTCCAAGAGGACAATGTTAATTATGTACGAGGGTGCCAGTGAGTTGGCAAAACCTGAAAAGCCTCGTTCTAGCTGAACACTCGTTAGGCAATATTTCCTCGAGCTCAGGTATTAATGAGAAGAAAAACGGGAAAGAAGCGCGAAGAACGCGTTCTTCGTGGCTGGCAATCGAGTATCGCAGTAATACTCGCTCGAATTCGGGAACTGTGCCAGTTAGAAACGATCGTCTTCCACTTTTCAATTTACAATGTGAGAAAAAAAATCGGAGCTCGACGAGCAAGGAACGCACGTCTCCGCTCGTCTATTCCCCCAAGTGCGCCACTTTCTCTGTAGCATCGAGGGTACTTGCGAGGGGATGTAATCGCATGATAATTTTCTCATGAGTTTTCTTACCCCTCGCGAGAGGACGCACTTGGATCAAGCCCAGTTGGCCGCGATTCTTCGCTTCTCGCTTTTGCCAACAAATACCATAAGGCAGCAGCTCGCTACAAAGCCTTGTTACTTTGCATTAACGCTGATGTTCCCGTCGATGACCTTTTCCCCCGACGGAGAACCTTAGAACTCGTCAAGAAGTAAAGATTTTGAATCGATTTACAGGGGCTCGGTGTTGATATGACGATCGTATAAAAATAGAAAACGGGGGAATATCTTGTTACGAGGAGCATCTCATTTTCAAATAATCAACCCTCATACGAAATTCGGTTCAATTTGATTTAGTATGAGAATCAGGCGTTTGAGAAGCTTTTACGAGAACATTTTAGGATTTTGCCGATTCTTGAAGTTATTGTACAAAGAATATATGTATAGGTATGCTATACGTGGATCGCAGATATTTATGTAAATTTATACTTTTGTGAACACAATTAAAGAAGTGGATCTAAACAGAGATTTGTTTATCTACTAAATATTACAACTAAATAGTACTTGCTATGTGGGTATTTTATATACTTTTATATATTATGCGCATTCTTGCATCCTTACATTTCCCCAAACGCATAAAAATATGCAGTTTAGTCACATGTAAAAAGATACGTTTGGTTACCTGTGTTATAATACAAAAAATATTCTTTACTTTGATACTGTTTTCAATATAATACTTACTTGAACGATGCAAACAGTTATATAATATATGTAAATATATATTAATATATCCTTATCAGGAACACGAGGCATTATTTGTTTTGTAATTTAAAGAATGAAAACGAAAGAATTTTACAAAACAGCTCTATAGAGAAAATCGATTTTTCATACTTTAAAGAAATGATCAATACAGGAACAAAGTTCAACGAAATTGGCTGCACCAGGTTACATACGGACTACATACATGTACACACAGGAACGCTACAGTCATAGCGTAAAGTTTATATTTTAATTAGTCATTAGAAAAGTGATTGAATAGTTTCGTACTCTTACCTATTATTAACAAAGTGTGCTATCCACTATAAAATTATTATAAACAGATATTCTCTATGTTTCTCTTTTCTCTTTATTTGTACTCAAACTGCCACAATATTATTTAAATATAGGAATGAAAGAGACTAAACCAAACTCAGGGATGAAAATTCGCATGAATTAGTTATTATTATATTATTAACTATTTTTTCTTTTATCCGCATATAATTAAGTTTCAAATCTATCTCGCTAATTTGTTTACTTAACAAGCTGTAATATTGCGACTAATTGTGACATCAATATTGATCCAGTAAAAATAAATAACGATGTATGTAAAATAATTTCATATGTAAATTAGAACTTCAAACTTAATTTCTTCGGAAATTTCCGTCATATATTTCGTTCCCTCTCGACACCTGAATCCGAATCTAATGTAATAATATGAAGTTACGCTTCCTCGGTATTAGAGGCTTTACTTTTAAAGCAGTACCAATGTTACAGCAACCTTTTAATTGGCTCGAATGTAAAGTACGGCCCTGAAGTCGAGAGTGAAGACTGTGAAGTGAGGATTAAGTGAAAAATGCAGTACACAGAATTCTTTTTAGACTTTATATATAAATGCAGTGTAAGAAATTGTTTTACTAAATAATTTTTCGTTAAAATTGTAGTAGTTCGCAGTAGTTCATTAGAAATTTACTCAGGATAGATAGTCAGACATTGACTAAAACTGGTACATAAACTTCAACTTCTGTCTTAATTCTTTGCGCTTATATAACGAGTTTATACTCAATATCAGAAGGCCAATGACTAGACACATTTGTCAGAGTATTAAAAAGACTGAAGCATTTTAAATAAAACTTGTAAGACGAATAGCTAATGCGTGTTATTCATTACATGCGTTATGTATGATATTTCACTAGTATTTGTAATATACCGAAAAATTTAAAAACTAAAAAATCTAATAAAAGCCAAAGCATTTCCTTTCTTATTCCTACTTACAGTGAACAAATAATAAGAAAACAAGCAAATTATTTTATTGCCCACGTTAAAAAATACAGAAAAATCTGTAAAGCCCTAAAAAGAAAAACCACGATAATCGTGTAAGATTCGCATTCTATTTCTATTAAACACCTGTCGCGTAATATCCTCAAGCCAAAAGGATAAGGTGCATTAAAGCAAAGTGGATGCTTGAGGTTGGCGAGTAAACACTACGAACGGAAACTTTTAATCCAAGTTTCCAGTGGCGCTGGACTTCCGTGCGAAGACGCGGTAAATCAACCCCCGTTTACACGGAGCACTTTGCTTTATTGTTTAAGCTTCACAAAAGAATACCGACAGGCAAGTTGGGTCGAGACAACAATTAAGATGTATGTCATTGCGCGATAGCAATGTTACGGCTATTTTAACAGTCTCATCATTTCACAAGACATATACGCGAGCATGACCATTTCCTGTTGCTCACGCGCGCAATTTTGTAAATCGCCAGTGACACGCGAATTATCTTACAATCAAAAAATCGCGACATTCGAAACGACGTGACGACAAAGCTCAGTTAAAAAGACTCTATCATAATTCCAAATCATTAAGTTTTACGAGATATCGCTTACAAGCAGCTGTATCGTCGCATTAAATACCGGTTGTGTAATAGACAAGAAGAGCAATTCGAAAGTAAAATTTACGATCAAATTTTTCTCCTATTACTTTTCTGCTTCTTTTTTACTACTATCCCTTTGTAACGAAGTTTAAAAAAAGGATTATCATGCGGTGTCAATTATCAATAATCAAAACGTATACGAATTAAAATGTAGCAAGGTAATTATATTACACGAGTCATGTATTGACTCACTATTGATTTTATTATATATTGAACCATTCAGTGTCTTAGAATCGTAAGTCTACTTACGGGCATATACTGTATTCTGTTTTAAAGCTTCGTGTAATGAAAAGAAATTTATGACCTATAATATTTTACTTGTGAGTAGAAGAGCTAGTGTATATTAATTATTATTTAAATAACGACATTCTGAAACGAAAAAGGTGAATTGTAATACAAATTTTGTTTTCTAATATAATGCATACAGTACTTTACGAAATGTGCAGCGTAATGATTTCAAATAATTTGGCACAGAAAGATCATACATGAAATTAATATCAGTTTTCAGCCAACAATGAATCGTATTAATTATCGAATCGAATAATCGAATTAAGTAAATCAGATATTTATTTCTATAAAAAAGAATGTTGTCTTAAGTTTATACAACGAAACCATATATTTTTCTCCATAAAAGAAATATTGAGCTGGAAACATATTACGCCAAAAAATCATGATTTTTTTAATCTCAAAGATATTTAGATTTAAATATTTCAAAATGATACTAACAATAGATATTTATCTCCTTAATGTCATCTTTATTTTTTTTTTATTATAACGAAAATAATACAGAAGAACATTATTTTACCTAACATACTAAAATAACGAGAATGACTGATTTTGAATCTCGTTATCCACGTTACTAGTGAATGTACTAGTTACTTCCACACACATAGTAATAATTTTGTGGTTTTGAAATATGATATCAACGAATGGTGAATTTATCTGCTGATAACATCCTATAATTATATAAATCCTATAATAAATAACATCATATAATTGTTGTATTTATTTATTTATATTACAATCTGGTTTAAAAAATTGGCCATTTAAAATATTATGTATATACATATACACCAGAAACATGACCACTTTGACTATTGCCTCAACCATTGACCAATTTTGCCTCACCATATCGTAGCTCATATTACAATTCACTGTACTGAAAGCATCATTGTTGAAAGAACGATCTTAACCTACCCCTAGCCAGGAAAATTTTCACAAATATGGGGGGGGGGGAGTTCTCAGCGTTAAGATACAGCAAATTTGAACAAGCCCGGCACATATAACGACAACACAGGGATTCTTATGCAGTATATTATCGCGTCGCATCGCGTCGTTCCCAGCCGAAATGCAACAAGTTGCCCATTCGACCCGAATACCTCCGTCTCTTTTTCCCATGCTTTCTCTCTTCCTCTCCTTTCCCAGTCAACTACCACACTAAAATACATTCATAAACGCGTACGCAAGCACACTAACACGATTCATCTATAACCGTGTGACATCTTATACGTATTTCGCGAGGAAACACGCATGAAAAGCACATTTTATCGCTAATTCACGAGCCAGTCTCATCTTTGTCGAGTGTGTTCGCCAAATCATTGTTCAATGAGGTTCTTCGGTTCATTTTTCGATACCGAAACGACGAACGGAATTTCTTCCCCGAAGACAACGCTTTTCTAACGACCGTTTGTCACGACCCTTTGCAGAAAATTGGCTCTGCACAGAATGATTCACAGAATTGTTCTCTTGCAACGTTTATGTGTTTCATAAATCAAATTGTTGAACAATCAATGACCGATTTTGATTAATAAATCAGCTACTGATCGCATGCGGTTTCAGAACGAACGATACCTAACCATTTATTATTCATTTTTTATAATCCTAAATACATTAAATAATAAATTGTTTGCAATTTTATATAATATTTGTATTACAATATCTTTTTTAGCTCCTAATTATCATTGTTTGATATCAATTAATCGTTTCTTTTTCTAACATCAAGGGTAACTTTTAACATTGCATGGAATTGCAAATTTGCAATTGGAACTGCAATTGCATTGCATAATTGCATGGAATAATACTGAGGAAATGAAATTGCACTAACAATATTAGCTGTTAATTTCAACTACATTACTATGTATGTAATATCATTGCATTCAAAGAATACTGTTAAATAAAATCGTAACAATGGATAGTTAATAAAATTAGAAATTTTTTAAAGTTTTGGTGTAAAATTTAGCCTCAATGTTGTAAGAAACTTATTAAATTCAAAAGTTAATTGCTCAGGAGGAATACTAATATTTTACAAATTTTTATATATCTTAACTTTAATGATTATGTGCGATTAAAAACTGATTTTACTACGTCTGCTCAGATTTTATAATGTTATGTACACGTTAATCTTTAAATGTGACATACGTGTAAATAATATAGCGAAACAAAATTATCATTTAAACTTGTAAATTGCATTAGAAATTACTTTACAGATTTACAAGTGATAGTATCATACATTTCACAGCGATAATAAAATTTAACCTGGAACAGCTCTACGCATTTTATCTAGAATTATATTTCGTCCACGTTGATTATAATTATCATTTTTGGGGATTATTTCGCAAATGTACCTAGTGCTTTACCAGATGGAATATCTGACTATTGCTTTTATTAAAATTGCATTGAATATCCCGTATTAAATTAAATTTAATATACCCAAATAATACAATCGGTTTAAACATAAATAGAATATTGTACTCGTATCTCTATGACAATGCACATCGAAATATGGAAACCGCAAAACCGCAAGTTATCCTGCAAGGAAGACGGAAAACTGTAAAATCGCCTTGTGGCATGATAATTATATTTCTGTTGCTTTCATCAATAAGAACAGGTAAGGGATATTCTATTTACTAATAAAGTTATTTAATCTGCATTCATCTTGTCATTTGTTCGTTATTTTCATTATCCAAGAATAATACGCCATAGTGTATCTACTACAATACAAAAGTATCTAAACACACACACAGAGAAATCTTTTATCAATATATTATGTTTGTTATGAAGAACGCCTGGAAATTTCATTAGCGGTGTAATCAGATATAATTATCATGATCATGTTGATAAAATATAAAAGCAATTTGGAAATCCATCCAAATCTAGAAGTTAGAAGATATTTATTGCAAAAAAATTTGAACTGTGAGTTATTCGTTATATGTGTTAGTAAACTGCAATACTTAATGAGACCACGTTCAGCACTAATTATATGTATGTCCAATACCTCTGTTCACACGTTGTGTATATCAATTTTTTGCCGAGTGTACGTTTATAATAAATGCGTTCTAACTTCTATCTACATTTTCGAATTGATTTTAAAATAAATACGATCACGATAGTTGTATCTTAGTGCAGTACGAATGAAATTTCAAAAATTTTGTATAACGTACATAACATACTCATACAAATTTTCTATGGTAAACATTCGAATATTTCTGAATTCACTGTAGATGTACATATATCTTGCTGCGAATCTCCGATAGGAAATTTTTTATTTCACATACTACGTAATATTCATACAATTTATCTTCTTTTCTTCGTTATACCTTAGACGAGATAATGTCATAAAAGCTTATTCGTGTTCATGTTCGACTCGTGAAGCAGTGCACCGAGCAATTACGGAATTTATCACGTTTAATGGAACGTAGAATAAGTAGTAGATCTTACAGACTTCCAATCCTTCGTCTAAGCTTCTACAATCAGGAATAAGACAGAAAAAGTTGTCTGTATCTCATACCAAATAAAGCAACCAAGAGAACTTCGAGAGGCCAATCGAACGCCGAGTACAATGTATTTAATTGCACAAACGAAAAGAGAACAATCGACAGGCAGAAACATCTTAGAAAACGTGTTTTTCGTAATTTACATTTTCAGATTATGTATCGATCATAAATTACTTTGCTACTCGTAACTAATATCCATAAATATTTTCTTCCACATACATAATTCTTCAACAATTTTTATAGCTATAAAACCAACACAGTGTTGCTACTATTGACGCAAACGTTACCTCATCTTCATTATCTAAAACTTATCTATTAAACTTTTAACAATAGTTGTTACTAATGAAATTGTTGAGTTTGTGAATGCAGTCTGACAAAAAGATTTAGAGAGATAAACAAAATAGCATATAATGAAGTTGAAACAAATGTTGGTTATTGGTACAACTAAGAATATTTAATAAGAAGATTTGATAAGAATTTTTGATAAAAGAAGTATGCAGCTTTTGAGAATGATTCGACATATTAGCAGTGGCGAATTCGCTAAAATTTATATTTCTATGCGCTTGTATAAATTTTCACATCAATATTTAAACTTCATTTGCGAATTACTTTATGAAGCAATAAGAGAAATTATTTGCAGTTGCAATAATTTTTAAATCGACTACAATTTAATATTTGAGAAACAAACTGCTTAGAATAATAAGATTGTCCGAAGCTTACTTTCTTTTTCTGCAGGATTTGATCTACGTAGTCAATGCCATTTTGACTACGCTGTCGTTGTTTATAGCAGGTAAAATAGACGCAGAATATTTCTATCTTGCAGAACAGTTTAATTTAATACGGAAATAATACAGGATTCTTGATGAATTCTTTAGATAACAACTTCTTGCAAAACGCACGCACACGACGTCATAGCAGATACGAAAAAGGAAAGGAAAGAAAGTGGAGATCGCGTAACCTAAAAAGAAAAAAGCAACTAAAAAGAAAAATCGAAAGAAAAGTAAACTCTTTATGCCAATTCAGCATACGCAGTGAATTTAATCTCGTTCTTAACAATGCATTATTTGGAACGACTATAATACTTCTAATATTTACTTTCTAATATTTACTTTCTTTATCTTTAAACTTAAAATTTTAAAAATTAAAATTATTTGTTAATGTTTCTTTTCAAAATTTCTGATAAAAAA
The DNA here is from genome assembly GCF_024542735.1 of Bombus huntii. Taxonomy (NCBI): domain Eukaryota; kingdom Metazoa; phylum Arthropoda; class Insecta; order Hymenoptera; family Apidae; genus Bombus; species Bombus huntii. Next base: position 26,388,972 of record NC_066238.1, read on the forward strand.
TACTTTTAATTGTTTTATCAAGTTTTATCCTATTTTTTCCACTAATCCTAGTTTATTAATTTTAATCTTAGTTATATCACTTATGATATGATTCAGTTGATGTAGATCAGTTAGCTTAAACATAAGGATCAGTTGATTTGTGTCAGTTATGATCATTAGGTTTGAACATTAATTATGTATGCAGTTGCAACTAATCGAGCTATCGATATTAAATTTTTTTCTTACCACAGACAAAACTAATTTCTTACATATTTTATAGTACAATAAAGACACGAAAAATTATCTTAAACAATATCATATTGTAAAATATTAAATTATAAAGTTACTCGATTATAGCTCAAACACGCAAGAAGAAGAGAGATATAATGTTTTTTTAAAGAAACGCTATCTAATAATACATATCTAATAACATAACTTTTCATTTAAATAACTAAAAATCAAAGAGATTATGTTTAAACGAATGACTCAATCTGATCTTGAACTGGCAAATAATTCTATCCAACGGCGAGCATAAGTGGATTTTCATAAACCACTCAATGCAATTCTGTATTACTCCCGTACAACTTTATTAACGTTCCATGATTCTCTTCATTCCGCATCTCTCTTCTTTTTTTTATTATATATGGCAAGTCGTATAGTAAATGCCGTTGCATGCTATAAATTACAATATCCCTGCGTATCGCAGGAATTCCACAGGGACAAAAATATTTCACATAAAACACGGAAGTTGCACTCGTTGTTTCTGAACTGTCTCCGCATTCAAAATTCTACTCGGACATTCAATCATTCGAGCAATGCTGCAAGTGTTTCGACAAAACCGACTTTAATATATGCATATGTCCAAGCTGATTTAATTTTTGTTTTTGAGCTACTTTAAGTGGCTACGTAGATACTAAACGGAATCAAAAAATCGATTTTTCGAAAATACATTTTTTCCAAAATATAATCTTCGTAGTACACGGCGATTAATTTTTATATCAAACTGCTTTGAAATTTTAACAATAGAAGACAGTAAATGATGTCCTGTTTGAAATAATATCATTGGCATATATATGTATGAAATATAAGAAATAATATATCATTTGAATAACGTTAAATAAATAAAGAAAAATAATTATATTACAGTCTGTTCAATATACATACCTTCAAATTTTTATATCAATGACTTAATTAATTTAAGAAATACAAATTTAAAGATAATAATTGTTTCACCTATTTTTTGAATATGTTCTTAATAACAAGTTTCTTCATAACGAAAACAACTTTATTCAGCGATAAAGTAATGAAGAATAAGTAAATTAAAGTAATGAAATTAGAAAGTTTAAAATCCAGCCAATTATATGAACATAATATGCACATATAAATTACAGTAGAAATTCCAGAAACTATAACAAAAATAATGAAAAAACTATTAAACATATTTGGTGAAAATTTACGCAGCTATTTTACATTGAATTATCTAGACTTTTGTCATAAGATCTTTTTAATATTCTTATCTTTCTTATACATAAAAAACATATATTACATTTAAAATCAAATATGATAAAAAGTATATTTGCTCTTTTTTTGTATTAAACAACAGATGATGAGTTATACACCGAAATCATACATCGAAAAATTCCTTCTTATGTTCTTTTGTCAGTTATATCTCATCTTGCATTGTTTCTTTTTATCTCTTTTAATATTTTTCAATAAAACTAATGTAATCGTTAAACTTAAGTGCTCTCTATTGAAAGACAGAACATCTGCTTTAAAATTATATTTACTTAAAAAAAAAAAAAATCTCAAAAGAAGACGTACATATTTTCTCAAAATGTACGTAAGCTTTTAAGAACTAATCAAATAGATTAAATTTCTACAAAATTTCATCGAACTCGAATAATTTGCTACTAAAGCTGAATTCGAATATTCAACTAAACGAGAAAGTAAAAGAATTTAAACACTTTCACTTTTAGACAAACTTAAAGACTTTAAACACATCACAGTTAATCGATAATTCTAGTAATCGATGAAGATCGAATCGATCATGGATTCGAAGATCTTTCCTAGCGTGCTGGCAATAAATAAATGTCCTCGGGGCGGGAAATCGAAATATATGTATGTAGCTATTACATAAAATATTTCAGCGGCCGGTTTACTTTTTAAAGACCGCGGAAACGAACGATACCTCGAAGTGGCCACCGTTCACGAAACGTCAATGACTATTCGGTGATAAAGAGCGCTGGGCTTTGAGAATAAAATACGGACACGAAGAGAATGCGACTCGAACCAAACACTGGACGTGGCAACGGTGGTCAGAACGATAACCCCTGTGAAGACTCGAGCGATAAAAAGCCGGTTATCTGCGAGCTGGTTATCGTCTTCTCTTTCCCTCTCCCCACCCTTTTCTTCTCACTGTTCTTTCTTCGTCGTTATTCCCCACCAATCACATGCCCGTTATACGCTTACTAGTAATCTGTCCGCCAATCACATACCGTTTGTCAAAGTTGCCGGCCGTTGCAATCTTTTGCATTACAAAGTGTTGACCTTCCGGTTTAGCAAACAGTCTAACACATTTAGCGCTTTTATCCGCGAAGAAAATGAAAAATTATTCCTAAATGTATATCAATCGTACATGATAACTTGCAATAAGCTGACTTTGTTACTTGAACATTTTCATTCCATTTTTATTCCATTTTTGTTCCATTCACGGAGGACTGTTCCAGAGTAACTTGAAATTTTGCTGTTTCATGGTTTTAATAATTATTATATGTATTATTATATGATATTATAATAATATCGTATTAGATTCAATAATAAATTATCGATTTCATATTAAATTAAAAAATTTCGGTCGTTTATATGATATTCTTCTAAACAATTTCTGGTATATTTATATTTACAATAAGCGAATATTTTGTTTCAATACTCCAAATAATATAGTATACAGTAATTAAAAATTCTTACTTTTATCAGTTTCATAGAAGAGAAGAATTCAGAGGAATCGATGAAGGTGACAAAATATACGATTTGAGGAAACTTTAGGTGAAGTTAGACATTAATAGAAAAATCTGTATGCTTCCAAATCTTAAAACATATTATTATTATACATATCCATATAATGTTAAAAATTCATCATGAAGTTCTCTACTCACATATAGATTCTATTTAATTCTTTTTTTTATCTGTGTATATCTGTTTTTGGAAAAGACGTACTTGTACATTCTTCAACACATTTCACAATTATGTTGCAAAAAACTCGATAATAAATTTAACATAATACCTCGGAAGACAAATCACAACTATAATATACATATTGATATTATTCGAAATACTATAATATTATATCAACAGACTTAAAATACTATTAAGCATTCTACATACCGAATAAACGACAACATTAATACAAAAATTAAGTTACAATAGCAATCAAATCACGAAAATCTTGTTGATTGAACATGTATTACACTATATTCCTAGTGTGTATAAAGTAGCACGTAATAATGCGAACAGGAAAAGCAAATTGTACATTATCCCATTATGGTAATCAGAACAAGAAACTAATTAATTTAAAAATTCTTGGTAATTGGTGATTTTTAATAGATAGGTACTCGTTAACGTAATACGTATTAAATAGCACAACGCTATTCTAAATCTTCTAATATACGAGTACATTAAACTCATTATAACATCACACTAAGGTAGATTCTAGCAAACAATCGATTAACAGATATTAATATTACTTAAATATCGAATGATTAATTCATATCATTATTTAAGTTCGTGTTCATCATTAGCTAAAGCGATTTATAAAAAAATTGAGCATGTATGTATGTATGTACTGGAAAAAAACATGAGAACGTAAACATACAAACGTAAGATAGCTGCAACTTGCAGGACTAATTAAAAATCTTTAATTCTAATATTGTTAGTTTTTCTGTAAAAATTATTTTACAATTAGTCCATACTCTCTTCTCTCTATGCCCATTTAATGGGATTGGTCATTATAGAAAAGTATTATTATGTAGATATTATTACGTACTCGTAATTTCTCCTTAAAATTTTCTATATATTTATAGATATATTTCTACTACAATTGTTCTATGGATTGTTTAATTATTCGTAGTTAAGGATATCTTGATATGTTAAAGATTGACATTTTCAACTTTACAGTATAACAATAGGAATATAATTCGAAAAAGACAAGAAGATGAATGATCATTCCATGACGCAGAAAAACATCCGTAAAGACCACCGTATTTAGTAATACGTTGATTCGTTCATAAATACTACGATTTTCCTGGTAGACCGAATCACGTATATGCGTATGTACGTACACGTGAGCGCGATAGATCTGCAGAACGTATTACGCGGATAACTGGCCGATAGGTACAACGTAATAAATATCGTGCTGATTAACAACCTACGATGAAACTTTTATTGCGGCGCAAAGACGGAATTCGATAATCAGCGCCACAAATCTTGCCGGTTAGTTTCTGGATCTTATTTACCCGGCAGGTTAACCAGCCAATTAAACGGTGCATTGTCGAGCTCGTTCGACCAATGAGTTTAATTATACGTTTCAGCCCCCGATGTTTGAGTAATCGCGAGCGCACTTTAATCAATTCACCGATACAACCTTTTACGATTGCGCTCATAACATTATCTTTTCGTAATTCGCGTGTGTATGTATCTGAGGCATATTAGTTGCATAAAAGATGAAACAGGAAAAAACGAATTAGAAAGAAGAGAAAGAAGGAGGAGGAAAAGGGAGAGAGAGAGAGAGAGAGAAATACAAATACAAACTGGTCTTCGTCTAACATACGAAGCCTAGACGTCGTAGTTTCCGTCGTACTGTCGATATTGTTACTCCCACACAACAAACATGCATGCCGTACGTAATAATCGACACACAATTAATCGAGGTTGTATCATCTATAAATAAATGATCGGATCGACAACGAGTTATACAGGGGCGTACGGAAAAACATTAGCAACGCAATTGGTATCTTCCGTGATTCGGATTCTTCAGCGCGTTATCGATTTATTTTTCGTTCCTGGCATCGCTCGTCGTTACACGCTATCATCCATTCTCGTTGACTCTAGATTAGCGCAAACTACGAGAAAAAACTGATTATTCTGTACATTACGTTAATCATGCCGCGTTTGCCCTTTACGTAAAGTGACAAAGATCAAATGTTAAAGGGTCGTATGCATAAGGAATGCCGACGATTTGTTTTATCGAAGCGCCGTCTTTTACACTAAAGCATTTTCGTCGTGCTTGATAACTACGCGCGTTCTTTTGAATGATTGGTAGTACGGATTTGTGTTCGATAGCGTAATGGTGAAATAGTTTTTAAGAGAAAAATAAACGAAAATAAAAAGGAATGAATATATATCTATTCGTGCAATGTTTACAAGAGCATATTAGTTTTATTAACTACGCATGACTATTTATACGCGTTTACGAATAACAAACATAGGTACATATATATAGCCAAAAGTCGTGTAATTTTACTTCTATAATTTTAACAATTTGTGACGTATTTTAGAAATTTCCTGTGACTTGGACGCTCGGAATAAATTGGCGCTTAATGTGCAAATAAATAAATGGTTTTTTGTTAAATTCGAAAAATGAAACTTAATACTTCGTTAAGTAATAATTTATTTATTATATATGTTTAGTTAAAATGTCATACATATATGTATAATGCTATATAGATATACATGTACATGATAAGAAAGAAAGCTTATCATAACGTATATGATTCTCACATTTTATTTTGAAGCGTTCAACGAGAAGAAAGATGTATACATATGTTTCGTGTACATGTCCGTATATATATAAGAATTGTGATAAGCTGAATGCTGGTTTAATTCTGTCGAATCATTGGCACCGGCACGGTTCGCAGCATTCGAAAATCGATGACGAAATACATTATACGTATTAAAATTTGTCTTGTGTCGAAACTCCAGCCAATTTGGTAAATCTTACCTTATCATGACATAGATGCTTATTTAAAGCTTATCTATTTTTCATTCATTTCTAACCAAACGTCGCCCAATTTTATTTTCCCGATTAATATTAGTGACTTTTTCTCAATTTATAGTCATTTGATTCAATAATTCTTGTTACAATGTTAAACTTCTTACAATCATTCAGGCACTTAATCTGTGAATGTTTTGAATTATATAAAAATCTTCTTTAAGAAATCTCTAATATCACTTTTTACATATAATTCAACTGCAAATGTTTATTTACAGGAAATTTTAAATTAAGGTACGCAATAGTATATGATATATGGTATATACATTTGCATATATGGTATATACATGGCAATAACATATGGTAGATACATTTACAATATTTAGTTGATGAAACAAAACAAATACTGCTTAGATTTCATTTCCTTAGGTGCAATGAAATATGAAGTTGTATAAACACCTACAGTCTACTAATGATATGTATAACGAAATTTTCATTAAAAATAGATCAAACAATTTCAACAACTTCAGTAATATTTTCATCGAGTTCAAACACAGGTAGAATGTAATGCATTTTATTTATGCATGCCATTGTATTTACGAGTATTTTTCACGTTATTTAAAAAATTAAATGTCGGGACTGTTAGACACGCTAATTCGCGATAAGATATGAAAGTCTGCAGTAACAAAATGAAACATCGTATTAAAGACACAGTATCTTCACGTTCGATATTTAACATTTTACAGAATGTAGCTCAGAAAAGATGCGAACAAACCGTCAAATATAATATTGTAAATTTCATATTTTAAATTATCAATTATCATAAGTAATGTAATTATGATACCAAAAGTGCAAGAAATCTTGACAATAGAAAGAAATAATTATTTTCAGATGCGAAATTTTACTCGTATTATCATCAGAGAGATAATAATATAATAGAAATATTCAGTTTTTCGAAAACTGCATATATGCATTAACCTATATGAATCCAAGAACGATCTAAAACATTCTCTCGTTACAGTTTAGTTTCGCCTATTGCGGAGTCCAGGAACGCCTAATTATTTTAAGCATCGCAAAACGGCCATTTATCTCTCATATTTAAACCCATCGTCGTTCGGGTCACGTAGTATTGCATCGAGATAACATTTGCCCCACATACAAGCGAGCGTCACTCGATCGTAGAAGTTCCTGGTGAAACTTAATTCTGAGAGTTTATGGTCACGAGAAGAGGGAAGCGCTTGAGGAAAGAACAAAGAAAAAATAGAACAGCAACGTGCCTCAGAAATGGAAAAGATCGTCCAGAATGAGTGATTCTCGTCGAAGGATTCAAGGTCGCGAGAAGCCAAACTCAAAGTACACAGCTACTATCAGGGTGACGTATAAGTAGCGATGTCCTTGAATTCTCGGCCCTTCAATTTACATTCGACTCGTAACCAGCCATCGAAGGTCGTATGAATATCTGGCACTGGCGAGTCTAATGCCAAGGAACTTTGTTCTCTGTTCAATGTGTGCTCGTTTGGAGGTAAGAAAACGAGCGACTGGGAATAAATACACCATCGCTAGTTCTGAACACGATTCTTCGACGCGATCAACGAAAATTGACTGATAACGATGCATACGGGAGAAATTCGAGAAACATAATGGTAGTAATGGAATATAATAATAAATGGTGATAGTCCATGGATCGCATAGCAAGAAATTCTACGAAAATTCTGAAAACGTAATGTAACTTGGAGAAAATAATGTTAAATATAGGGAAGAAATATGTACTATGTATGTACTTTTAGTTTTATATTTTAAGTCTCTCTATGGATAAAACGTATATTTTCAATTTTGACATTTTCTTTCTGACAGTTCAAATCTCTTATAACCACTGCGGTCATTTTAAACAAATTTCAAAAACAATTTCTTCAAAATAAGACGCCGAACAACACAAATTTTATATCACATTTTTTATTTATTTTTTCACGTAGACTCTCCTTCTCGCCAATTGTATTACTATTCTCACCTCATCTTGCATATCACAATATGTATCACAATGTTTTTCTTCAGAATGCAAATTATTTTACCAACATCAACGGTGTTTTTACTGAGGCAAAATGCAAAGGAACTACAATGTTAAATATGCAATTTATCAGTTGCCATTGCGTTTACGATTATCGTGTGAGTCACATTACAAATAGAGTGGTGAACGATATGTAATCTTAAAAATTAAATGTCGATATTATACACACGCTAGATCTAATATCCCCCCATCTGCATACTGGCTTGTTTTCGACCAGTAATATTAAGCATCTTTTCCACATTTATGTTTAACTTTTGTCTTGCTTATAAAAATTAAGGCAACATGAAACAATAAAAGCTATTGGATGACATTCTAGAAATTTGAAAGACTTCCGAGAATTTTCCGAGATTTTTGAAAACAGAAGACAGGAAAGGCCAAAACAACTGCATGGACTTAAACGACCTAGTATAGCCGCGACATTAATAGAAACAAGGTTGCAGGTGGGGGGTTAAAATGTAGCAAAAGGTAATTTAATATTTGGTAACCGAATCGAAATTAATCATTTTATTGGTATATTCTGTAACATTCAATCCTCCTGTTATATTATTGCATCGAGGACGCTTAATAATAAAGTTGATACGTGTCCCGCGACAGTGCTTATGCTTATTTCAGACGTATCTTCGAAAAAAGCAGCAAAATTCTGCGCTGTACCGTTTTAATAATTGTTGTAATTTACAGCGCCGCTTTTCATCGTATCTGCGTCGTGAGCAATAAGCCACGTCAAACAGAGCGCAGTGATAAAACACCGATAACACCGCACGATAACTCTGGCGTCTTGCTACGAAAATTACAGTAAAGTTTAACGAAATGAGCCGCGGAAGATATATCTATGTTGGAGGTTCGTTTCATGTAGTCCCTAAAAGTTCACAAAATTACCAACCTGAACATAACATTGGTAACACGATGACATTTCGATCGTGATACTCGCGTACTTAAATTATCCAACTTATATGTGCATCATTTTCATTTATTTATATTGAAATATAAGATGGAAAAATTGAATTCGTTTAATAATCGGCATACATGGTTCATTCGTATTTTCATTTCAAGATCTTTATACAATTAATGAAATTCGAACGTTTTGGGAGTTTCGATTTTAGAAATTGTAATATGAGATTTTTATCGCCAGCGCACTGATAATACGATGCTCAGTTTTGTGACAAATTGGCCACTTTCAAGGTGAAACAATTTGTAATCTTAATTCATTTCTGACTGGATTGAGAAAGGAATTTTGTCAAAGATTATACTTACGAATGACACTTAAATCATCGCAAGAAATGTTTTATTGTAGTTTGTTGCAAATATTTCACTCGTTATTATTAGACTACAGATGTCCTTGCACTTTTGAGAGATTTAAAGATATAAAAATGAACAGAATACACGTAGTATGCGAAGACGTGTATATTAAATATTCAAAATACAGTATGCGATATAATATTTAACAAATAAAATAAATGTTTTTACAGGTACCATTTCTTTTCTTGTGCTTACAAAAATGTGAATTTATATGAATATTCGCAGTTTAGGTACCATTTCTTTATTTATGTTTATAGATTGTAAATTTGCATAAATATTCGCAGTTTGATTATTTTAGAAAAACACTTGTATCTTCAATATCACGATAGAATTGATTTATGAATTATCTAAATGCACGACTCAAACTTCTGAACTTTGACAGTGACATCATATGTTTCCTTTTACTAAATGACAACGGCACGAAGCCACTTTGAAAATAATCTGATATTATTTTGAACGCAGAAAATAACTGCGAAACACGGACTTAATTAACATATTACAAATCAATTAATATTTCAATCAAAAATTAAGATGTGAGTTGGAAACCACAGGTCTCAAATAAATAGAAAAGATATATTTACAAATTATTAACTAACTAAACAACAAAGATATTTGTTTCAGTGAGATTGGCTTGAAATTTTAGTAAACTATGTTTACAGAAGTATCACAAAAAATATGTTTCTATTATTAATACTTCGAGAAGACAGATTCACAAAGTTTAAGAAGAATCAATGAAAGCGATTAATAGGCAGTAGGTTTTGTCGATCTGTTTATCAAATCTATAAACTTCAAACAACGAATAGAGAGTTCAATTCTATAACTGTCTTGTCATTAATTTCACTGGACACTTCGCGTTGATTGATGCGAATAATTAGAAAACTCGCCGAATCCAAAGAACGAAGTGAAGATACTCTTGACAGCCCGAAGTGGCTTAAGTTTCCGCTAATGCAGTCGCTTAATCGCATAACGAAGTCAAGGGTCAAACACGTAGCGAAGTGTGCGAAGTGAACAAAACGCGATTCGCTAACATGTGCGGTGACGTAGATATGTACTGAAGTATTTACGTAGCTTGGTAAACATAGCTCCAGATTCTCTTATAAACGCGAGTATGGTCTCGATAAATACATATTTGCCATTGTAAAGTCGAGTTAAGTACGTGACGAACAGGTATGTTTCAATTTATAGTTTTCACTTCTATGCAAACTCAACGCACATAGGAGGCACATGATGGAACGTATCAAATTTTGTTTCACCATTGAATTGATACCGCAATTATACGCAATTCGCTGGTAAATCTGAATCTTTGAACTGTTTTCGTACAAATATCAAATTTTTATTTCAAATAATCCTTTACAATCGAATACTTCCTATACTACCTATAAGGAAAAGATCACGACTGATTACACGTTTTTTTATTTGGGTGAGAGGAACGGAAACTAGTATTTATATAAGCCACCATAAACTTAAAACATTAGTTGGTGTTAATGTATCGATACATGTCATAGCAAATATAGTGATTATATAAGAAAGTCATAGAATGCAATGAGCCTGATATTTGTTGTTAAGGTCAACATTCTTAATAACTTTTTCCTATGTATATTTCCCATGTAATCGCAACTCTGTCTTCGTTTCCGAGACATTCACACAAGTTAGTTTCCATTACACTTCATTTTGGCATATATGTAGGTAGCCGCATTTTTACATAGCCCAACCTAAACTTAACTCATTGGCGCTAATCATCTTTAATATAAATAAAGAAAAGTAAATCAATGGGTTATAAGTTAAGCTAGACTAATATCCGTAATAGCGTTAACATGATTTAATTTTTATTTCATTCGATTTTGTCTATCATAGATTCAATTGCTACGATTTACTATTATTTGCATATATAGCGACTATCAAACACTCTTTTGTGTATAACTGAAAAACTAAGATCCCTTTCTATATAATTACCGAATATATTAGTATAATAATAAACAAGATAGATAAGATTTATAAGATACAGATATATCTATAAGTTATATAATTTGACATATTCTGTAGCGTTATAAAGAAATAATTGAAGAAATTAAGATCCCTAATGATATAAAAGTTCAACCTATTATATTTATTAATTGAAGCAAAAGTTGAATGATTTTATGTGATGATAAAAATCTTCTTAATAAAAAATTATTTTTACTAAGCGAAGCTGTCCACGATAGATTTTTTACTTTTAAATTAACCCTTATTTCCGAAATGTTTTTACTTTTACAACAAACCGGATCATCAATCCAATTGAGAATCATCTGCGTCCGACATGTTTTCCAATGATTAAAGCTGTTTACAAAAATGTGCAGAAATTCTTATACAGTGGACCTTCGTTTATGTGAACTCCATTTATATGAACGAAATTTGAGTAGTGCCTGATTAACTGAACTCTAACTGAGCTCCATTATCTAATCTACTGCCGAACGTCACTCCACTTATATGAACGTCTAGTAATACGATGTAAACAGTAGAACGTGCTTCGCAGTCGATACAAGTTTACAATTTTATTATGTTATTTTAAGAGCAAATGTTTCGTGGCTTGTATAGGATAGGAGTATACGAACAAGAATTCCTATTACCTGAACGAAAAATCATAGGTGCTAATAGGGCTATAATGGAGGGAAATAGATGGACTAGTGTTATATAAATCAACTTGTTCCCCGATAAGTTTCTATAAACGGAGTTCGCCAGTAGCATCTTCAAATCTTTTAAGACCTCTCAATTGAGATGCTTAAAATTATATACCCTTCAACTTTTTTCAGTTAAGTACTTGCTTCCGAGAAACTCACAAAATTTTCTTTACTCGTGAACCAAACATCCCAGTTTACGGAATAAGGATTAATTCCTTTGAAACCAATAAAACCATCTTTGGTATATCCTACTTATGATGTGTAAGCGAAGATAGGAAGAATATTATTGTAAATAATATTATAATGAAAATATTGATATGAATATGTACAACATTGAATATACTTTGCATATTACGTATCGTTGAATAATACATTTTTTAATCTTATTAAGAACTTTTAAACTTATTTAGAAAATTTCTGTAATTTTGTAAGTTCTTTTAATAGATATCACTTACTGTAAGTTGTATTGTGTAAAAAATATTTTTTGTAGAAAACAAAGTTCATGCCTCATGTATATTGTACAAGAAATAATTTATTCTTTCTCCCAAATACCTTTCTCTTCATTTTTAGTAATAAGATAGACTTAGCAGAATTATTTGTTTTTATAAATCTGTACAGGGTACCTGTCACATATTTCTAAATATACATACATATTACCACCATAACGTGGTGATACGTATGGTATATCATAAACATGTTTTCTTTTATCCCTAATTTTTCTTTATTAGAAGAATTATTTATTCTTCGCCATTCGTCGTAAATATAATAAGTATAATTTTGTTATTATAGATAGTAGAAATAATAGATATTGAACTGATAAAATTCGTAGACATAACATGAAATGTAATTTTACTAATTATTTTTCGCAGTTCGAAATTATAATCAGTTCAGTAATAATCAAATTTCCCAGGAATTTGAACGTAAAGCGATTCGAACACGGTTAGATTATAGCGCGAAAGAAATGAAAAGAAAAGTGAGGCTTAGTGACGCTTAAGTGAAACCGAATAAATTCCGGCTCGGTTCAGAGAGGGATGTATTGTTCAATTTTGAAACAGCAGAAAAGCACAACAACAGTAGGACATGCATGCTCTACGTTACACATGTCGCAAGAAAACAGAGTCATTGGCGTGACATATGAGACGATATCGAAACGGAAATATCTAATAGAAATATAGCGCGCTTCTTTTACATCACTTCCCTTCAAAGGATACCGTTCCAATATGTTTCAGTTTGACAAACATGCGCGTAATACGCACCTCACAGGTGCCTTTCGTTTCATGACATTTCAGGATAATCACAGGTTCAGTAGATCCACGAATGTTAAAAGATCGTGTGTAACATACCAATTACGGAACGACATTTACGATTGTTACGTTGTTGTTTATAGGCAAATTAGGGTGCAGCATACTTGAAAAAGATGCGGAAAAAATCGCATTTTTATGAATGTAGATATAAAATCAGGAAATTAAAAAAAAGTATATACAGGGTGAGTCACCTAAGAATGGAACCTGATGCTACTAATTATATCTAAAAATATTTCAAACAAAAGTTGTGGTTTCGAGGAGGACATTAATCGGTGCAAGTAGTTATTTTATAGGTGGATACGTAGAGAATATTTGAAGGCTAAATTTGTTTTTTTTTTTTTTATGAAATCATATAATCAATGAATTACTGGATACAGTTCGACATTCTCTATAAAAAATGATTAACCTGCCTATGATCTATCTCGAAAAGCTATTAATATAATAGGTATTTTAACTTTTACTTTCTAAAACTTATCGTGTGAAAGAAAAAGAAAAAAGTATGACACTATCTTTATATTCGTTTTCCTTGTCTTTTATACAATAGCTTTTATAGAATAAAAGTTAAAATATTTAATGATATTTTTATTATTTCACTAAAAAAGAAACAAATTTAACAAATACTAAAATGCTAATTACATCGATTAATTCTCTTTCGAAACCATTTAAATTGTTCTTAATTTCTTTAAAATATGTTTAAAATATATTTCGATATAATTAACAGTATCGGATATATTATCGGATATTTCAGCTTCCACTTTAAGATGATTCATCCTCTATACAAACTACATTTATACACCGTGGTCCTAAATTCGTGATAGGAGTGGAGCCAAAAAGAACATGCGATTCAAAATAAAACAGAATCGAAAATAACGAAATTATTGGTTTGGAAGCTCATTTGCAAAAAAAAAAAAAAATCGAAGTTTAACTCAAATATACGTATATTGGAATAAATTAAAATAAAATTGTGGCATATGACAGAATTCTCCTATAAAACGGTCACTGCGGAACTTCAAGTTTATTATAATTTGTTCAACACTATGTATTTTAAGGGATTCATTCTACAAGTATCTAAATGTTTGAACACATGTATATTTGTGAATTCTCAAATCATATTTACAAACATGTATATAATCGATTAACTTTTCTATTTGCGAAGTTATATAAAGATGCCTACATAAATTATAATGCAAGATAAGAAAAAAGGAATCAAACTTAATTCTTTGACATATTCTTGATAAAAATTTATTAATGACACATTAACACAAAGATATTTATGATACATTTTTAATATGATGAACACGCAGTCTTTCCAAGAATCACTGAACGTTTCACAATATAAAATTGGAAATATTCCATCGTCTTTTTAATTAAAAATCAATTCTTGTTTCCTTTCAAAAGATTTAATTAAAATTAAATGTTTCTACTACTATAATTACATTAAAAATTAGATATGGTAGAAGGATAATACATTATTTTTATTCGATTACTTTTAATTTAAATATTAAAGAAGTATTTATTTATTCATGAGTTCTAAAAAACGATACTAGAAGATAAAATATTTAATCATCCAGTTCTAAAGCTTTATTTTTCATTAGAATCTCATTTTTACATTTCTCAGATAATTCCAGCAAAATTATTTCTCTATCGTGGATCATTTAGAGCATGCATGACAAATTTCAAATCATTCCGAACCTCCTAACGGCGTTATAATAAAAACGGTATTTTTAAATTATAGTAAGAGAACAAAAACATATATGTAGTTTGAAACTATGTGTATTCTTCAACAATAATACAATTAAGATTCGTTATGAAATTTCCGTAGACAAACAAACTCTAGTTCTAAAGAAGCTAATATGAATTTTAACAGATTCTATAGTGCGTCCTCTTATTGAGTGGCAGTAAATAAAAATTGTAAATAAGCAGTAAATAATAATAGTAGACGCAAACAATGGCAAGTAATACACAGTTTATTTACTAATGCGAAAAATTTCCCATGTTATTAAATTGTCAATTGTTTTGAAGCTACACATATAAATACGATTTCTTAAATTAAACTTGTGACCTAAGAAGATTGATATTCTTTTCAGTTACAGTTACTGTCAATGCGAAATTATTATTTTTTCTTTCACCTAATTGTAACTTACTCATATTAAAAACCATAGCTAAAAGAAGGCCTCACTAATACTTTATAGTCTTTTGTACTTATATAATTCGCGAAATTGACACGCTTAATGACCACCGTGTGCCATCTTATTACGGAATCACAAGAAACTGGAGGATAACTGTGGTCGGGCAATTTTCCTGGGCACGCGGTCCCGCGTAAAGCAACTCTATAAATTGTGAATCCCTCGTACCGTTTCACCCTCTCGCTCGGACTGCGAAACGTCGCTAATTTGCTGGGATACGAGTGAGTCCTCGGAGCAAGCTCAACACTCGTGACACAGCGTTCGAAAGTACGCTCGACCTTATCGGCCCCTCCCCCGCCGCGGCAGCGCATAAAATGCCGCTCGATGGGCTCGTCGTTTATTTTTGGAACACGCTCGACCTCTCTCGGACTCGGTCTCCTTACTTTTCTGTACTCGCATCGTCGAAAATAGCTTGGCGCAAGGTGGGTATGCGCGAGAAAAGAACGGAATCAGAATTTGCATCTCGACAGAATCTCACCGACGCGAGGCGACGCGTTTCTGGCCTCTTTTATGGAAACAAGCGCGCGATACAAGCCTCGTTTCTCTTCCCAGCCTGGTCCATTTCAACAAATTTACACTTACGATAGAACCCCATTCATCTGGACTTAGGGAAACGAACAGTTCATATACTAGAAGCTCGCCTATTCTCCACGTATGACTTTTCATTCGAATAAGTAGGTTTAATCTACAGGGGTTCATTTTCAACAGAATCGTATTTTACTACTTTTCAACTAAAATTTAAGTTTAATTTAAATAAAAGATTCCAATTAAAATTTCGTGGCAGCAAATGAAATTCTACTATACGTGATCGGTCCGAAAGTATCGTATATTCAAGTACGTGAATAGGGGGTGATTCTTACGCAAAAATGGAAGGAAAATATAGAATAAAAATTGTTCATCGATCTACTCAACGGTCTTAGATATCATTACTTGAATTAAAGTCACAAGTCTTTAGAATATTTTTCCATGATCGAACCTGAAAATAAAGAACTTTTCGTAAATGCCAAAGTAGTATCACAATCTCTACAATTACTAAGAGTGCTAATTTTTTTTTATTACTATTATATTATTATATATTATATTACTATATATTAATTACTAGGAGTGCTAGTTTTTGCATATTAACATTCGTTTTTATCGTATTATAGATCATATTGTAATTAAATTACATCTTGTCAAAAATAAGTATAGGATACTTTTGTTTTGACCGATAATTCATATCTTTGGTTCGGAGATATAATGAGTACATTCCTAAAACGTCTTTCTCTACTAGTCTTTTGATAATAGTTTTTAAAAAAGTGAACTTAGTAGAGTTTATCGATGGATAATATACGTACATATTTTGTTCCTTAAGATTAACTCCACATTTGGAGATGACCTTTCTGCACCTATTTATTTATTAAGCATATTTTCCATATTTAATTGTATCACTATATCTGTATAAAAAGCTTGCAGATAAAGTTATTTTGCTATAAGCCATTGCTGTGAGATCGTTTAATGATTCTGTTATAATTTAAATCTTCGATCAACTATTACTAGGTAATTAGTAAGCTAACATCATGTTAAAGATAATAAAAATGTCTACTTTTTAAATGTTTAACAGGAAAATCAAATAGTTCACATAAAAATAACTATTAAAGGAATATGCCTCCTAGAAGCTAAAAGAAAAATTTGAAAATTGACTGTATCTCCAATGATTTCTAATTTAACCTGTATTATATTTCCTGTATTTTTCCTTATTAAACACATGTCTGCCTCGTGTCTATTGCTTTCGATATCCACCGTATCATTTCATTTATAATTCGATTGTTATCACCTTACTTACAAAATTTCACTACTAATTTGAGGAAAGCAAAGAAACGAATCGTCAACTCACGCGTTTCAAACGTAAATACTTCTACAGAAATGTGCATGTTTGCCTCCAATGTTTGTAAAATATATGTGAAACAAACTCTTAAATGTTTTCAGCCAATAGAATCTATGTAATAATTTTATTATCGGTATTCCGTTGTTTATGTTAAAAATGCGATACAATTGTGTCAAATTTTTTATTTAATTAATATCATTTCTAATAGCTGTTATCCCACATAAATTTAGACTCTGTCTACAATACGTTAGCGACAATTTTACGATAAATTGTACATTGAGATAAAGATAGAACATTGGCTTGACACGCGACAGCCCCTTTTGGTTATCTTTGTTAAATATTTTAATATATCTTTTACTTTTTCTAAGGCCATTTGAACCTCCTTGAAAAGATTAATTAGCATTCTTTATTACAATATAAAATACAAATTACGGATACGTACATCATTTTGTCAAGTCGTTAGGTTACAAATTTTCAAAAATAAATAGACATTAGTAGGAGAATCGGTGATCCCGCATAATTAGTTTCCAAAATAGCACAAGTCTATGATCTAATGACGAAAATATAGAAGAGAAAATACAGAAAGAAACTATACTTATAGGTATATTTATGTACAGATGATAACTGCGAAGATTTAAGAAGACTAATGAAAAGTTAGAGAAGATAAGTAAAGAATCCTGTTACGAATCGCAACTTATAGATTTTGAGGGCAAAATTATACGATAATAGAAGAAAGAAACCTAACCTTGCATTTGTTTAATTAATTTAATTGTTTATCCCTCAATAACGCCGAAAAGTACATTCAAAATGTAAAATGAAAAGCTCTAGAAAAAAATGAAAGGCAATATCGAAGGTTTCAACTACAGAACAAGTTAAAATGTAAAAAATAACTTTATTATAGAAACTGAGATCTAATTTTGTATCAGCATTGTCCAAGCAAAAATATCAGATACTTGCACTCAACAATAAATATCAACTTCCCATTAACGAGGATATTACTGTTTTTCGCAGGTTTTACTAAGAGATTTACGTATGTATATATATCATCTATACTTTTCTTGACGAGAAACTCCCTCAATTACAGTGAGTGTAATGAATCAGCGTCATGCAATTATTACGCAATCGTAGCAGAAAAATTGTGATAATGCATTAAATCGCGATGAATATTTTCAGTTTAGTAACAATATAATTAGCAACTTTAATTAAGTGTTTTGTCTGAATTTAAGTATTTTCTGAATTTGAGATTATACATTATTAAACTAAAATTGGATATACATATGGATCTTGTACGTACGAAAGAATTTTAAAGTGTGCAAACATTCTACTTTTCGTTTCAAGAACAAGTATGCATTGTGTTCGAAATATATCTTTATTTGCATTGCTTTTTATTTTTATAATACTATACTATTTTCTTCTGCTAACAAATCCATTTATTTCACTTTATTTCTTGTTCGAATAGATTGGTATTCCCTCCAAGCAAATTTTACAATATCTTATGTCGTAACAAGGTATTTTTTCAGTGTTCAAAATTTATGGGTAAAATACGCTACTAATTATGAAACAGTTACTTTTATATATAAATACTTATAAAATACAAAATATCATGAATGACTGATAATACAATCAGCAAGAAAGACCATTCTACAGAAGAAACAAACAGGAAAAGTAATATAAAATTTTTCCATTTCTTTTCCAATATAATTTAAATTTTTCCAATTTAGTTAAATATTACTTGTATTTATTTTATTCCATAATTGAAAGTGTGTAACAAGACAAAATATACACTTTATGAGTAATTTATTTAATTGAATTAGAAATATTGAAGTCACATTTCTAATATTAAATTTCATTTATTCATATAGAAATAAGAAAATGTTGTCAGTTTTTGAATTAAATAAATTATTAACATACGTAACTCTATAAAGTTACATTTTTTTTGTGTCAAACATATCAATCAGGAAGTTGCTCTAAAGCTTGTAATTTGTTGCACGATGTTATCAATTTCATTTTTTATTTTTTATGATGTATTTTACATTGAATTATTTTTATCTGTAGAAAGAATAACCAAGTCTATTTACCATACTTAAAACAGTCTCGATGATAAACTGTGAGAAATATTCTTAACCAAGGAAAAACTGAGTTAAAAATATCTCGGTATGAATTTATAGACATGCATATGTATGTTTTAAGATTTGCAATTCTGTACTTAAAAATCACTTTTGCAGTCAAACATTCAAAAACATCTGAATATGAAGATCATCAAACGAAACTGAGTATATTGGAAAAACTCTCACAGAATGTTCATTAGAGGGACAACGCAACACTTACTTAATTAAAACAACGCCCGTATCATTTCGCCAATCGTAAGTTTCTTCCTGTCTTTCTCTCTTTCTAGTTGTGGATATCGCGAGCATCGATCAAAATATGGATAGTAAGATGGACTACGTGTATCTTCAAAGCGTTTCGATTCTCGGCTATTTTAGGCAATCGAGTCCCCCTCTGAATTCTACGATCGCAAATGTAATCGTTGCGCAAACCCAAGAGATAATTCGCAATTACGCATGCATGATCGGCAGTCCACGATGGAGAATCGCTATACTACTCACGGATCATAGGTTATCCTTATAACTCTACTCTAACACGCAATAGAAGCCGGTCCGTATTTATCAGCCAATATTAAAATGCTACACGTACTTGGAATGCCTCGGTGCTGTTGCGCGAAAGGACTGGAAAATATTTTTCTAAGCCATTTCTGCATCGCACTGCGCGCTGACTTTGTGTTAATTGATCTTTCAAAACCTTTCGTTGCACGCAATAGCTTAACCACAACGGGTTCATCGCGCAAAAAATATGGCCTATACAAGCGAAATGGAAATTTTGCTTTCTATTACTACGAATTTCGCATTTTGAGCAATGTATTGATGAAACACGAGGAAAAAGTATCGCTTAGAAACAATAGAAAGAAAAACCTAGTACCTTTCTTGTTAAGTTTCCCGATTTCTAATTTTCCGCTTTATGTTTCTTTCCAAATTTTGATTGGAATACATCGTTAATTTAGAATAATTTCTCAACAAGGTACATGTTATTGGATGTTTCAATTATCATATGTTAGATTATACAAGATTCAAGAAGGTTTGTATAAACGTCAAGTTACTACGTTTTGAGATCCAATCCATATAAAGTTGCGTTTCATTAGGTACTCAAGAAAAATTTGGGATTCTCGATCGATCACTGTAACAAGTTGTTTAATCACGTGGTAACGAACAGAATGTTCAAAACTAATTTGACCACCATCGAATTAATCTCCATCTCTGAATCGGTGAAAATCGATGAAATACAAGGTTACATTTTTATTATAGCATCGTATTCTACACCTCGTGAGGATAAAAAGTCTCAAGAGAAACGTGGGTCGTAAGTCAACCGTTCTCTTCAAAAGAAGTATCAAAATTACGTTAGTTTTCGAACTCTATTTATTATATGTTTACATTTTACACTCAGATGCGGAGAAAATAGCATCTATTATCATACGTAGATATCCCAGATCCACCATTATTCCATGTCTTCCTTTCATTCTTCCTTTTCTTTCTTTCTTTTTCACTATTTCAGCAGCATCGGACTCGTATTTCTACATTCCGGTCAAGGTTCGCCCCAATATTACACATTGTCTTTAAAGAATGAAAACCATACTCGATCTGATGTTTCAATTGTTCAACGAATGTAACCCGTCCACCTGAGCTGTAAACAATTTCTTTTAACGACTTTCCAGAGGAAGAAATCGGCATCCTATCCACCGTGATTCAAACATTTCATTCAGAAACCTGCAAACTAGACAACAATGGCGCTCCACCTCACACTAGTCGATCATCTCACCGATTCTTTGAATGGAATGTTTAGATCGTAGTGGACAAGATACATATCTGTTGCATAAACGATTTAAAGCTTCATTAATTTGAACTCATTGAAGTACAAACAGTTCATATAATTGGAATTCACTGATTCGAGAATTTAGTTAATTGTAAAGTAACTACAACTTCGTTCCAATGAATGAAGTTCGGATAAGTGGTTCGGATAAGTAACTCTACTATGCTTCTCTATGTACGTGACTTTTCAGAAAAAGACTTTTCCTGTATTGAATGGATCATAAGTTTCCTATAATATTACTTATTTATATATAATCCATAGCTTATCTTCACAAAAAATATTGTACAATTTATTCAACCAAATTTCCAAACGTCAGGAATTATTATAGTATTAGATACTATCCTGCTACAAAAACTGCAATTGTTTCTGTAAAGAGATACACTATCATCCATAAGTACTTGGACACTTTCAAAGTATTCCAAATATATAAGCATGCTCCACAAATGACATTCTTTAATCTAATTTTATCTTCTGATCTTATACCAGGTAATCATATACTGTTAGTAGATATCGCAGAAAGTAATAGTTAATCCTTAATGAACATATGCATATCACCTGTGACAATACATCGTAACTTTATCGCATCGGATGTATTAGGTTGTCCGGAAAGTTCGTTTCGATTTTTGAGGAATTTGCTCGACATGAAAGATCATATTGAAAAGTTTTTCCGAAAAACTTGAGAGGTTCTGAAAGGATGGAATATTGAAGTTGCGTGAAAAATGGAGAAAGGTTGTAGAACAACATGGTATCTATAGAATTCAATAAATGTATATCGAACGAAATGAAAATCGGAACGATCTTTGCGGGCGTCCTAATACATACAATTACAAGCAAGACGATTTAGAAACTAAAAAACCTCAAATATCGTATTGGATCATAATAGATTCATAGGTGGTGTAAACTGTGCAGATCATTATGGATCTATGTATCTTTATAGATCTTTTTTATGCAAATTATTAAAATGGCGGCAAGATTTTTTTTGAAGAGGATGAGTTCCTATTTGTATATTTTATGTAAAGTGAAATTAAAGCAATATTAAATCAATAACTCGTATTCGACAAATTATTATGTCATTAGTTGACATTGTATGGCAATTTTTATAAAGGGAAAACTTCGGAAAGGTATCAACCTCGAATAACGAAGATAGGTTAAACGAAAAACTGCATATCCTACAATCTCATGGGAAGTATAATAACTGTATAGTATGGTATCGGAAGTTACCTAGTATATTCAAAAATATCATACATTGACAACACATAAATAAACAATTAAAATAGAAACATGGAAATTGTGATGGAAAATATTATAATAAATGTTTTTTATGTTTAAAAGATATGTTTTCGTATCAAGTAATGGTAATGTAACACTTTTCACGCAAGCACCAAAAAAAGCAACGAACTAACGGCAAGTCATGTGTAAGGCACTGACGTTCCTTAAGAGTTAATGTTAATTAGCATAAATAAAAAAGTAACGATCAAATGCGAATGAAAATTAATTCTGTAAAGGCACCTGAGTTAAATAACTTTAAATGCAGCTGTTCAGTTTTGAGGTGACACATTGAAGCAATTGGAATATATGCGTTTCTAGTCACATTCTAAAAGGATTTTTATGTAGATTTTATAAAATTCTAACTATTCGTTACAAATAAATTAATGGGATTCGAATAATCAAGTACCTATATGCATATATCATATAATTTCTTGTTTCGGTCAAAGTTGAACAGGGTACTTAAAACTAGTTATTGCGAAGATTAATAATATAGAAATGTCCATTCAACACAGATACATTTCTGATAGATTACGTTATTCGTCCTTTATAGAAGAGCAATTTTAAAATTCAATATCTCAACCAATTCCACATCGAAAACTAGCTTTACACTTGATTTTGAGATAAAATACGTACGTGTTTGTGTCACTTCCTTCAACATTTAAAAATGAGCGTATTAATAACATTAATTATGAAGACTTTAGTATTAATCAAGATAGTATAACAACTAAGCTAATATCATTGATTTCTTACAAAATATCTTGGAATTTATTATTTATTTTTAAACGAGACGTTCAAATCTATCAAATTATTCCTTTCTTCAACTATATCTTATTAAAATACTTTTTCTTTATATAAAAGTCAGAAAATCAACAAAAATGAGTTTATTATATTTTCCGTGTAATCTTCATACATCCACCTCTCGACCGAATTGCATCAGGTGTCCAAATATTTATAGACAGTAGTATACAAAGTAGATATAAAATAATACGAACTCCCTCCTAACTGAAAATAAAAGCATTCGGCTGATTCGCTCGGACTTTAATTCGAACTACAGTCATGATAATTAACGATACTCAAATGAGCGTGGCGATTTAATTAAGACCTCGGGGAAGCACGGCTTTTCGCGACCATCATCTTTACATAACAGTTTTGAAACAGAGTCACATCGTAGCGAATATCGGACCCCGCCTCTCTGCATCTGCATCTGAACGCTCTTAAAAAGTATAGAACGATTACGCAAGCCAGCGTCCATACGGTACGCCGCGCCGCTTTTATGAGCATAGCTACTAAGTTTAGAGTACGACGATATGCCTGTGCGCGGCGTTGCGCGCCGACGCTACTGCCACCACCGCCACCTTCTTCCCACGTTTCCGACACTTGTTGGATAACGAAACACGAAAGCCGTACGCGAGCGCGAATCAAGCCGAATCAAGCCGAATCGAGCCGAAAACGGCCGAGCATGCTCGTATAGCATTACGATTCCCAATTCCCACTGATTCTCGTACGGGAGAAGAGGCCACGAAAAGGGCGCGAAAGTGGCACCTCATTCGACTAGGAATCCCACACGAAACATACGATAGACACATTCACTGAAATGTACACGTACGACCGAAACACGCGTTAAGACGCTCTGTGTTATTGGTCAGACTTGTAATGGCTCACGAAAGTGTTCTAACACCTATAGACATTTTTTATGTATATATTATATTAAACATTTTGAAATTTCATTAGCTCTGTAAGAAGGCACGACTATCATAATTATATTGGTAAAATTTGGAACCAGTCTGGAAATGTGTATAGGTGATATAAGATATTTGTTACAAGCATATACATTATACATGCATCGAAGATATCACCATTAGTTACCCTTCCCTGTTTGAAGAACGTACGAGGGTGTAATTGTTACTTCCTGTGATGATGACAGTTTAAAGAACGTCTGTAATAGCTTTATTACAGTCTACTTATTCAATGTTTTAAGTAAAACTTTAACATAAAGTTCAAATGAGAAATCTTGTACAATGGCTTATGACAGTATTTAAATATTTATAGGCTTTTCAGTTGTTAAACTTTTAAACTTGTGAACCTTTTAAACCTTTGTAAGTATGTATGTACATTATGCGTGTTATACAAAATATTTTGAGACTTCATTGTAATGAGGTGTGACTAACATGATTGCATTAATAAAATTTGAATCGAATGCGAAAATATAAGTATATATGTATAAAAGTTGCAAGATATCTATAGCAAGCGTATACTTCACAAAGATCACCAAAGTTTTTGAACAATCAATTATTCTTTATATTGAGTCTTTCGGAAACAACGTAATGTTTTTGGATTCTCCTAAATTAATTCATGCATTAAAAAATTGTCTATGTGGAATAGAGGATATATCTTTTATCTACCCAAATGTTAAATGTGTATTTCCAATAATTTTTAGAATACTTCCTTCAAATATATATTTATGTAAGAAAATCATAGGTAATATTCTAATTATTCCTAACGATTAGTAATATTTCGATTTTTTTTTACAAATCTTCTTAATATTCAATATACGTGATTTACGGCAAATTCCATTTTGTGATGATGTGGTAATGTGATTGATAATTGAAAATTGATAAATTTACTCAATATCTTGTAACTGTCATACACGTTTTCATATCGGTTTCAAATTTTAGCAATATAATAACGATAATCGGTCTCATTACATTACTGATGGCATTTCAACAAGTTTCATATAACGGATATAATATATTCATAATAATTTTCTGCGGTAAATATTCGAACACTTTCGGCGTTGAATAAATAGTTAAGCCAATCACAGGAAAAAAATTAGTATAAATATTGGAATGAGTTACGTATTTAGAGCGATGGTCAAGAATCAAAAGGTGGATTTGCTTTTCTGGTACCAACTGGAGAACACCTACGCTCTAAATGTATAACGACGTTTATATTTGGCGATCAGTATGCAATTTACCAAGAGAATCGTACAACCTGATGGATTGTTGTATCCTTCCAAGTTTTGACGTAGACATGTAATTCAAGAGCACCGAGAAATGCTATTCGAGTGGACGAGAATGCATACATGCGTACAGATAGTTCGCATCTAGAAATCAAATTCTTGCGTTTTGCAATTTAAATGCGAGAAGAGATGATTTTTTAGAATAGTATTACATCTTTCTTCGTGAAGATCTTTTTGATCTATAGTCTGCCCAACTAAACGAGGCAATAGATATAAATAAATCGTGATTATTGCGGCCACACATCTCGTTGGACAGACTATAGTAATTAATTTGCTAACTGTTATAGAAGGCTTGTTGAAGATTAGGTGTGTGTTAATATTTTACAACTTTAGTATACGTATGTATATGTTAACTTAATTAGTATATAGCATAATTTTTCAGAAACATGTTCTTGCTTAGTTGATATAGTTAATATAAAATAAATTTTTTAATCTAGTAGATTATATATACTTCTTTGGTTTTACTCTCAATTATAATTAATCTTATTAAACATTTCGTTAATATAACAATGTACAACATGAACAGAATATAACATGAATTATATACCTTATATTAACATCAAAATCTTTATTAAGTATAAAATAAAAGTAACATTTCATCACTATAAATAATTATTATACTTTACCAAATGATATGATGTTATTCGGAAAATACAAACTATATAATACGCTCCAATAAATCTCCCATAATATGTATCCCGCAATAACCTACACTCTCGTATACCATTAGTTTCTGTTATTATCCCCCCTATTATCAATCCCAAAATACAAAGTTAAAAGAGATAGAAACGCGCCGCTGTGACGAAAACGAAGAGCAAATGACATCAAGGATTTCCAAACGAGCATAATTATTAAACCGTAATGAGAAACGAACGCGTGTCATGCCCATTACAGAAGCATTTTCAAACGACGACACGACTCGCCTCCTGATAAACTCAACACGAAGCGAAAACATAGATGAACGGTTGAAAAGTTGAGCCTCGTGTAAAATTATTGTACGAATTAAATTCGCGACACCGTTTTCTTTGACGTTTCCATGTTTCCGCGTGACAGTTTCTCCCGCAAAATTTTACTATAACTACGCTTCCGCGGATTTATTATACATATTATGTACAGTGAAACACGTGCCACTTATTTCTCGCATAAAACAAGCTGCTCGCCCTGAGGGTACCGAATACTAATTAGGATAAAAACCATTTGACGTGGAAAGTTCCTATGTTCATGGAAAACTCTGTCTCGTCATGATCGATATCAGCAACGTTGACAACCCGTACCTGCCATCCGCGGTTACGAAATACATATATACATAGTTGCCAAGTGGTTTTCTACAACTTTCAATTCTCCTACTAAATAACTTGAAACTCATTTATAGTCCATTATCCAGCGCAGTCCGAAATTTAAAAGAGCATTATGTAAAATGTATCAGTATATATCACAAAGCAATAACTTCATTCGTACCGTTCAATTTGACAGAAAGTAGAGTTCCGTAAAAACAGGATATCGTAATTGAGACAATTACACAGCAGAAATTTAAGGATGAGAACGCCATCGAATTGTTTAAACTCAAACTTTCATTTTTGACGTAAATATTAATAGGTTTATTATTTAATTGCAGATAAATACATTATTGAGCAAAAATTTCAAATTAATTGAATTTATATTCAGTTTTCTGGACATATTATCATTCATTCCAAATGCATGTTGTAGAAAAAGATATGGTAATTATATATGTAGAAAACTGCTGTCATCTTGCATTTCGATGATTTTTTTTAATGTTGTGGAAATCAACATTTTGAACAACTTTTTCCTTTGCATGTTGCCGCCAGACTCTTCCAGTTTTCCAAATACATTTGCAAAGAAATGTCGGTACCACTACGGTGAATTTTGTCTGTAATAGTACATCTATATGATATTGATTTGCCGGCCTCAATGACATCTAACCCAAACCTACATAAATCTACATAAACTATAAAGAAATGATAAGAATTAGATTTGAGTTAGGCCTCTTTTTCATTTGCTATTAGTCGCGCGACTACGAAGTCCATTGTCAAATATAGCACAATTTCCATTCGTGCTGCCGCGACGAAGGGTCGCGCGCGATTACGAAGTCAAGGCGCAACTCACCATGACAGATCAGTCACATACGACTACAAAGTATATGGAATACATAAATGCTATACCTATATCCAGAACAATCACGCGCGACTGAACGTCATTTTGCTGCTAGAAATGTGAGGATCCGTCACTGAAGACGTTTCACTATATAACACTATTAACTTATAATGCTATAAAATATTATATAATGATACATAATAATAGTGCTATAATTAAACATAATATTATAATATATAATACCTTTAATATAAATGGTTAATACTTTAATCGGGAGAGATTTTCTACCCTGATACTACACGTATGTTGGTTATTAATATTTGACAAAAACTAAAAATTTAATTATTTTATATTCCACAGCTTTTCCAAAAATATTTTTATCCAATACTAATAGTTTGTCCATATAAATAGATTACCAATATGGTTCCGTTAAAAAGATTGAAGCTGACCTTTTTTCGACATCGCGCGCGACTGAGCCGCGATACTTGGCACGACTTGCAGCCGCACGACTAGTCGCAAGTGGAAAAGAGGCCTTAGGCGTTATTTTATCCGGCCGTCGTGAGGTGGCCGGAAACCAACTGCATACACAGCCACGGATGCACAATTATAGGCAAAATTAACTATAGTGGTACCGATAGCTTTTTGTAAATATCTTGGAATTAAGATCGAGCAGTGATTACATGCATAAAAAAAAATTGTCTAGGACATAATAATTCCAAACTATTAGACGATTGTATGTAGATATAAATATAGATCATACTATCTTCTACTGCCATGCTATATACAACTTATATTACTTATATGCAATTTCAATCATAACAATTTTTATGATCTTTTCGTATCGGAACGAGGTGCCATTGTAGGATATAAATGTGAAGATAAAGGGTTATTAATCGATTACATACTTATACCATGCAGTGTCTTTCTACCGTAACTAGAACGTACCGTAACGTAGTTTCTAATTCTTCCAATTCCATAGTCAAGACTAGTTACGAAGGTCTCTTGCAATTAAAGATAAATCGTAGAACAAATCACTTAAATTCAAATGTTTGAACAACTTCATTTGCATACACTCATACGTTTCCAGACACTTTGCTGGATTTGTGCTAGCTATATGTGAATATTACTGCCTGAGATCATGAAGATAGTCTTCCTATCACCTTAGAGGAATCTTCTTCATATTGCATTAAAAACTAAAGAACCTAAAGATAAGGAGCTATTCATACACCAAAATAAATTCACAATTGCCAAACAAATATTGATACGCCGTTACGTTTACGTTATAACGTTTATTACTACTACCATTCGCCTAATTAATTAAGTATAAATACGTATAGCAAATTACGTATCATTTGATAGTATATACTTGGTAGTACTTTTTAGTAATACTTTTATGTAATTACATTTTAAAAATGAAATGTATAACCTGATAAAAAACGCTTCACTAGAAAAAAGGGAGTATGTGCTAATACTTTTTGTAATCACCATAATTAAATTACATGCTATCAAAGATGAATTAAATTCTAGATAGTCTTGCACAGTTCTGTATACACAAGCTCTAGGAAAATTCCAAATAAAACTCAACTCCTTCTCTAAAAATAACGAACGCTTCTACATTGGTTTCCACTTATCTAAAAATTTGTTGTTTCCAACAACATCAAAAGCAAGTAAAAGAACGTTCCGTTTTCAAAGGAACAAAGATGCCTCAAAGAAAACACGCGTAAGTCGTCTACGGGTTCACGAAACGTATATGCGCCTTTGGACAGTTCGTCTTCGCATTCCCCTCCAACGAGCTCGTAGTTGACTTTGACCCCAAGCAAGCGAACTCGAGCGAGACGTAGGCGCGCGATCGGTGACAAGAGGAACGTATAATTATGTACAGACGAACTGATATATACACAGGCGACTACGTCGATCGGAGCGTGTATTTCCACGCGCATACGCGCCAGCAGCGCGCGAGCGAAGAAGCGAACGAGTCGGTGGAATTGCGACGACCGCGAAGCGTGAGTAGAGAGCTTGGTCGTGCCCCTCTCGTCGCACGCGACGATTGGTCCACTACTCTCTGTCTGTATCTACTGCGGTAGCACTCGACGTATTTACTACGCACCAGCGGAATAGAAGCGATGTACAGTCTTGACAAATAATCCGCAACTTGGCACCGGTGGATACGCATCTCCGGCGCGATGCGATTGTAATCGCGGATTGAGCCATTTATAGATCGGTCCACTGTGGATCGGAACATACTCCGATCTCAATGGAGGTAAACGATTGCAATCGCGAACTACACTATCGCTCAAAGGTATTCGAACATTTACGGTGGCTCACGAAAGTATTTGAATACTTAATAACAACTTTTATAAATATATTTGCATTATCCAAAATACTTTGAAATTTCATTATTATTGTAATGACATATGACTACCATGATTATATTTGTAACGAATTTGAAACGAATTTGAAACGAATTTGAAAATACACATATATAGAAATTATAAGATATTCACAATTGTATACATGTATACAATATACATATGTATGTTGAGTTATTCCGAAATTGTATCAGCGAAATGTAGGAAAAATGTGAAATTATTGTATCATTATAGAATTAGAATGTATTGAATAGCTTCGCGATCACTCCCTGTATTCAACACTTGCTGATATTTAGTAGATATTCAATACTTTCCACTGCTCTTATATTCTTATATTCATTTTATTATAAATCTGTTATTTCGTTCACATCATACATGTATATGTCGAGCTGAAAATCATAGCACTGTAAGTCAAAATTTTGAACATTTCAATTTAGTATTTCAACTTTTAAAAGCACCACTCCATTCGTTTTGCAGTTCACTGAATTGCGTTTTTATAATTTGAGAAAATATACTGAATTTTTTATTACGCAGATCGATATTTTATAAAGATAACAGTATTCTGATTTACACCATAATTATTTTGAGTCTTCAATATGTGTCTTTTAATGTAAAATATTGAACAGAATAAAATTTATTAGACTTTTCGAATAGATACAGGGTGGCAGAGGGTGATACCATGTGAAAAAATAAGTCAAAAATACAGAATAAAATTTTTCCATGTGACGCTTCGTTTTTGAGAAAATCGAGTTTCAAAATTTGCCAAGTATACCTTAGCTGGGCTACGTATCTACTAGATATGTGTACACAATCAAGAGATTATTATACATAAGAAAATAAGAATGTAGAATAAAATTTTTCCGTTTCAAGAAAATAAAGTTTAAACATGTTTAATTAGGAACTGATCTAGTACATATACATTTCCAAATTTATTTTTTTTTCTCAAAACGAAGCATTTTATGAAGAAATTTTATTCTACATTTTTTACTTATTCTCAAAGATAGTTTAAACGCTTGTCGATTATTTACTCTTGTGCAATCCGGAAGTAGCCAAATTTAAGTATACTTGTGGAATCCTCAAAATTGATTTTCTCGAAATCAGAATCTCAGATGAAAACATGTTATATCAAATTCTTTTCTTATTTTTTCACATAGACTCACTTCATCTCCGGCTGTACTACGATTACCGCTTCACCCTGTATAACGAATAGTTGTCCAATGCTTATAACTTATAACCGAATGTACAGTTCCATTTGTAAATATTAGGACATCTGATAATTCCATATGAAACGTGACAATTAATCTAAATTATTAAAGATATAATTGTTCTCTGATAATTTCCTAGTCATACAAGCGACCCAATATTTGTATATGTATTATACACACTAAAAATTTGCTTCATTTGTATATTGGCAAGAGTTGCAGTAATGTTTATAGTAAATTATAATTATGTTTTGTAACATAAATCCTGTTAACAAAAAATTGATAAGAAACTTCAAAAAATCCACTATAAAGAAGTGTCGAGGTTGATCAAAATATTGACCAAAGTAGTGAGCAAGAGATGTAATAGATATAGATGACAAAAAGCCGTATTTTATTATTAGTTTGTCCGAAAAGTGTCTTCCTTTTACAGACCCGTCTTTTACAACGATGCATCTTTATACGTACAGGAAACGTAACCTGTCGAACTTTGTAATCTTTATCTTGATAGAACAAAATGGATCATACGTAATTCGATAAAATAATATAAAACGAAAAATGTTGTGCATCCATTATTTCCTTATAAAACGAAAGAAACTTTTCGGACGACCTAATATATCGAATTGATGAGATTACTATTGCAATAATAAATATATGGGTTATTTATAGCCAAACGTTTCAAAGAGGATGATAATTATAAAATGTCTGAATAATTTCTTGTTAATTTTTCAGGCTTATTTAAGTTTCCGTAAGTTTCGTAAGACCTATTGGTAATATACGTTTTCGCAGAAATTCCAGAATGCTGATTTCAATAATTTAAAGAACGATCGAGACGACCTAGTTACTGATAACGATAAGTTACCATAGGGGAAGTATCTTCGACAGATGTTTGTTGCCACAAGCTTATCAGATCGCGTAATAGATAATTAACATATTTATGTAGTAACACTCGTGATATATCGACGTAGAAACATATAATTGTATACATTTTCACAAAGTGCCTTATCGATGGTAATTTTTGTTCTTTTCTGTAATTAAGATTTTTATAATTGCGCTTTCGTAATTCTTCTTATTCCCGTCATCCCTTCTCTCTTCTGCTTTGAAGCGACGCCTGGTAGGATACCCAAGACATCCACACGAGAAATACGTATTTCCTACGTTTACATTATATCGAGAATAACGCAGATTTGCATAGCCTAGATAAGTGTTTAGTTACACATTATTATACCCTTATATATATTATAATATTGTATCCTTTTGACGCAATTACCTCACTTCATGACCGTTGACCGGGGAAATCTCGAAACGTTTGAGATAATCGTTAAATATCGGCGCATTTGTTAAACATGATGAAATTCATCCATATGGCTGATTCGCAATATTCCTCTGCAATTATTTTCATAAATTAGAGACTGTCATTTTTCGTAGAATAGCTATATGACAATAACACTCGAACAATTTTCAGATATTGTATAGAAAAGGTGCTAATATGGTATATTATTATCTTTTGCAGGCGATTCTTCAGAAATTAATGAACTAATTAACTAAAATTATATATGTATTGCTTTAATCTAATACTCGTTTTTTTCTTCGTTATGTCTAAATAACTGAGAAAAGAAAGGTAATATTATTTGCAAAACTTACTAATATATGCATGTATGAATATAATAATATTTCTTTCCACATTCGTTTTGAGCTCATAATGCATCCGATTGACATAAAATCCATATCTCATAAAAGTGAATAAAATATGTTAACAATAACCTTTCTAATACTCTTAACTCATCGTCTTCCTCTGAGAGAACGGAATTATTCAGAAAGACTGTTGTGTCTGAATGAAATGAAAATTCTTTTTGATACTGAATTCCATATTACTTTCATTCAGGATTCCAAATTATCATCAAACCTAGCTTTTATTTCTACTTACTATATGTATCTATATTCAATATTTATAGTTAAATAAGTTCATGCATTTTATCATTATCACAATATTGCCATATACCACAACTGCTGCCTAATATTAAATATTTAGAAACGACTAATATTCAGAGAAATTAAGAAAGCCTTTGAAGGTGATGTAAATATCTGAAATTATGACACGGAACTAAGTATGCTTGAAATTTATTTGCTTTCACTTTTATTTCGTTATGTGTTTAAATTGCATATAATTGTACAATATATGTCCCTTAAAATATATACTCTTTTTATTATGAATATTTGCAGGGTTCTGTACATATTACTATCTTCTCCTATAGCATCGAGTATTATTTTCGCAATATTTATATATTATGATGAGAAGCTTAAAGAAAAAAGAATTCGTATAGTTCGCCGATAGAAAAACAATATTACTTACAACAAAATATATATAATTACATATACAAAATACATATCATTCATCGCATAATGAATTCGACAGGCATTGAATTAAGATAGCGAGCATAGTTGTAATTGATTGAATAAATGTTTATCAGACCATTATAAATTATTATATCTTCTAACAAACAAGATCGCGGTATGATAAGAGTAACCGCGCACAGGCACTGAAATTTCAACGTGTTACGATATTTGTACAGTTGCTTCGCCACATAATATGCAAAATATGGGCGACCGATTGCCGTCGGTGACGTGTCTTCTGCATTTCTTCGAAATCGTTGAACCTTGCTGCAGTTCGAACTTTTTACGTTCCAACCTAGGTTTCGTTTCATGCGGGGAAAAAGATATTTATTGTTTCACCCTCATAAAATTAATGGTACAGTTGTACCAAGACATAATTTAAGAAAATAACTGGATTGTTATAACTTTTTTGACATCACCGAAACTTATTAGGATTTGAGATTCCATTATAAATAGAACTACATATGCCATTTAAAAAAATACGATTAATTATATTTACTATACCTTTCAAAGTATCTTTTCATATTTTGGATGTATTATAGCGTGTACTGTTTTATATATTAATATTATTCTTAAATCGCCCATCGCCTCGTAAGAAGATTAAGAAAAATAAACCAATAACTATTCTTCCTCAAATTTAATGAATTACATTTTTCTACAACTTTTCTATAAATAGAAAATTTTTAATAGAGAAATATTATTCGATCGGAAATTTGCCCAAATAACGCAGCTACATTAATTTCCCTTTTTGTCTACGCGAAGTTGCCTTGCAAATATCATCGATAATAAACGCGAAAACTTGAACGATAATACGTCAACGAAATCGGTTTGTTAATCTTGTTTATATGCGACAGTATTTTTGTTTGACGAACGAACCTCCATGCACTTGAGTTAATACGCACGCCAGAGGGGAGCAAGAAATGTTTTTAACGAGGTTTAGACAGATAAAAGCAGTATCGGCTAGCTACGCGTACACGTTTTATTCAAACATACGCAAGCATGGCAGGAGTTCGTCCGATTCCCAGTTTCACGAATCTTCCATCCGTTGCGATAAGAACGTTTTGATAGACAAAATACTCGTGCTCGGGTGACTTTCTTTATTTCTTAAATTCGACCTAACGCCTGGCCTGATTCCTCTTCATCACTATGGACGATAATTTCAAATCAGACGCACAGCGATTAAAACAAAAAGAAGAAACGAAGAGATAAAGTTATATTATAAACACTATAACCTTACAGAACATGTGTGACGTATATTTTTGACAAAATAGTATGAAAATTGTAGTTACGCATATCGTGGATGCTCGTGTATAAAGTAAAGTTAATTATGATGAGCAATCGAGATGATATTTTTAATACCTTTCCTATATGCAATTTTGTAAAACAAACGAAATGCATATTAAGATAAGATAGGTTTAAGATTTCGTATTCTTGTTCATATTATATATGTAATAAACCGTCGTCGTTTTTCTTTGAGAAGAATTATCTATTCCATACTCGCTCAGTTTTGCTGAAGATAACAGAACAGAAAATAGTTTTTTTATATACGTATATTAAATATTCAAAAACAGTACTAATTAAGCCGACTCAAACTACAATTTCTGTATTTTATTCTGTAATACTACACAAATTTAGATTGTAACTTGATCTATATTTTCTCACATGCATATTTTGTTATGAACGAAATACACATATAATTTATTCAATAAATTTTTTTATTAACTAACATTTACATACGTATATCTAAAAACCTAGATTATGATGCAATCATGGAATGGACAAAATAACAAATAACAACATATGGAATATATACTATATTTGAACGCTTCAGATTCTTCTTTACACTTGAGTAAATTATGTCAAAAAATATATTGTCCATAGCGTAGATAGTTTACATAAAATTGAATGTTGATTTTATACTCTTACGTTTTATGATTTTTTTTTTTTTTAATAATGATCGAAGGTAAGGTTTCGTCTTCAATTCGTAATACTATAGTAGAATTGGCCACATTGTATAAAATATGCAAAATTTGCATATGATATCAATATGTTCGCTGTTACAATGGACTCAAAGAGAACATCATCTAAAATTATGTTTTGTTCCTCATACATCATATGTTGTTTCTTGTATAACATACTATTATTAAGTCAATAACTTACTGAGATTAATTTTTTTAACCAGGCATGTCAGTTATATATTGATTTATTTCACAGCTTAGATTAATTTTCAAGCGTCACATGCGCATAATATGCAACGCTAGTAACGAAGATGTTTATATTGTTTTTGAAAGTAATGTTACTAAGGAAGCTATTACTTGTGAATTTTTTTAATTTTCTTTTAGTCATAGCTAGTCTTCTAGTCATCAGCTTTAAAAAATAAACCTGTGAACATTTTATGAAGTGCAAAGCAACGATGTTCTTAAAGAATAGTATTACATAAACATTACATCTGCATAACAAAAGAGTATTATAAGTCTAATGATACACTACTTTGATTAAAAAACTTACTTTGATGAAAGTAAAAGCCTAATTTTATTATTTTAAATTTAAAAAAATTGATACAATTTTATATATTACCTAATTATATTATATGTTTATTTACCTAACGGCTTGTCTGAGTTTCTTCAAAATTCTGTAAGTGATCAGCTTGCAATTGTATACTATTAATTATATTGCGTATAATTACTACGGTATACAAAACCTAAGAAATGAAAAAGCATTTTACGAAGCGGTATATTTTTTACATTCACTCAACAGTTAATGAAGATCGATATAAATCAAGACGTCTTCTATCACAGAGGAATCATTGTAATGTGGATTATATGTTTTCACGTTAAGAATATTTAGGTATTATAGCTGTACCTCTTCGAGTATGCAGAACGTCTCACAGAAACGCTCATCAGGTTCGTATATCATTCACGTGTAATTCTAGTAGATGGCAAGTCCTGCACAGTGTCATTCTACTACGTATGCCAAGTAGCGTAGTGTTACGTGGTCTCCTAGAAGAGTTTCCAATCTTTTCCTACGAACAATACTTCATTACAGTATGCTCAGTTCCACTGAGGTCTATCTTTGACAGATGCTAATCCTTTTCCTCTTTTTTTTTTTTTTTTTGACAATCAGCTATTGTTACTCTCCAGAATAATTTTTAGAATTGAAATTAAAATACGCAGTCTATCCTAATTTGAAATGCTTAAAAAATGTACCTTATTCTTAAATTCCGTTATCTTAATCTCCAAAATTTTTGTATATTGTGGATACATATTATATATTATTATATCATAGTTTTTTGAAAGGTGGACTCATAGGATAAAGTATATAGATAGAATTGATAATTTATACACGAAATGAATAAAAATTTCATTGTAATTTAAGAATTTGACTAGAAGTAATTTAACTATTGATTACATATAATACGTATAGATATTTATCATAAACCTATAGATCCTTTTTTCAGAAAGTAGAATCATTTTTGAGGATGTTTTACGCCATTAAACATAAATATGTAGGTTTTTTGATTAACAAAGATTTCATTTGTCTCAAATAATATATTTAGTCACCTATTGATACCCAAGTAATATACTACATGAAACTAGTAACTAAAGTTATGTGTTCAATATATCATAAATCATAAAAGTTGAAATGCGAAGGAAGACGAACATTTTATGTTATACTAGAGGAACATTGCGAATGAGACTGGTGTTGTAAAATTAATAAGAACTAGCGAATGAACACACTATGAATCAGTAACGATCTATCGTAGTAGTTACGCTGCTACGTTTATATGATGCAATAATCAATGTGTCGCTTTCCACGAATTGGAATTTTTCCTACGCGCAATCGTTTTAAGGCAATCGTATGTTTAGTAATCTTGAGTAAAAGGATGTCCTTCGAGAACGAATTCGTGACAACTGGGAAGCTAGCAACAAAAGATGATCGGTTCGGTTTCGAGGATGTCGTTGAGTTTCATTGAGGAAATTCCTTTTAATCTTTCAACGTTTTTTCCACATATTTCGTTAGTTTCTCCAACATGTCATGCGCTTGCCTTCCATTATCGGTTGAAGGATAAATGAAAACGAATGAGAAAATTTATCATTAAACACCAACGTTACTTTTCAACCTTTGAATGATATCAATGACAAAAATTCCACTGGATTTTACCATATGTAATTTATTCATCGGGATTGCGTAACGAGATTCACTAGAAACTGTTTACTCCCAAGAAATCCTTGTTATCGAATTTGTCGTGTTAAATATTAAACTGTCGGATATTATAATCGTAGCAAACACCAGACGCGATTACCTTGAGAACATTTCAATGGTTATCGATCGCTTGAATCATTTGAAATTACCGAAGAGGGAAAAGTTTCCATAAAAACCTTATTGAAACCGTTAACCGTTGAAACCGTTTATACCATTACAAATTATTTTAAGCTTGAGGGAAATACGGAAGAACTCCTGTTGATATACATTGAGTATAGTGATTCTACTACCATTAGCACTGTAATGAGAGACACGACTATTACAATTGTAGATAAAATTTAAAATTTATTTGAAAGTTTATATAAAGCTACACAAGTTACGTTACTTGTAAGCATACACTTGGTAAAAAATGAATATATAGTATGGATAGTTGCCTCAAAGATATAATTAATGCCAAAGATAATTTCATTAAACACTTACGTTTATCATTATGACATATAATGAATAATTAATGGGTTAAATAATTTTATAACTTTTATGTATAGCACTTTGCTATTTGTTTTGGATGTTACCACTGTGATTACGAAAAGTTTCTTTGCTTACTGAAACAAATGTGAAATTGGGATACAGAAATTCGTAAACGTTCTAAACATTTCATCGAACGATCATCATGATAAGAGGTTTATGGGCTATATCTTCTGCAAAACTATCTTTATCCACGTTATCTCTCTAGCAGTACAACAGGATACTTGAAAATCTTCAATTTCTATTCAGTACATTTCAATTTTTATAAACAAAGTATTAATTATACATATTACGTAATTTTAACATAATATATACATAATTTATACACCTTACATAAGATATACATAATTACAATATATAATATAAAATAATATAATAAAATATATAATATATACATAATTTTTATAGATACATCTGTAATTATATTACAGAAGATTTATAATTAAACAGTGAAGTTGTAAATCTTGTAATAAAGATTTCCATTGAACTATATAATTTTCATTAGACAATAAGCAAATATATAAATCACCTTTTGCTATCAAAATGTACAATCATCG
Organism: Bombus huntii; assembly: GCF_024542735.1. NCBI lineage: Eukaryota > Metazoa > Arthropoda > Insecta > Hymenoptera > Apidae > Bombus > Bombus huntii. Next base: position 26,427,880 of record NC_066238.1, read on the forward strand.
TCAAGTCTTTCATTAGAATCATGATAATTTACATTTCCTGTCTTTTATAAAAGAGCAAATTTAAGATTCAGTGTGTTGTCAACTAATTTCACATCTTTATATTTGACTTTGGTATTAAATATGTATTTTCGTCACTCTCTTGAACATTTAAGAAGCATTAATAACGTATTAGTAATACAGATTAATGTTAATCACATGAAACTAACGCAACAATTAAGCTAATATTATTCGTTTCTTACAAAATACCATAAATTTATCATTTATTTTCGAAAAGCTTATATCATCGAAATTATCAGATTATTCCCTTTTTTAACTATTTCATATTAAGATACTTCTTTTTAGCTATTAACTGACATCAAAATCTTAATATATATAAGAGTGTGGTCTTCATATACCTGTCCCATGTGAAAATCATGACGCTTCAAATACGTTCGAAGTCTTTTTTTGCCGTATATCAACTAGGTTCAAGAACGTACTCTTCGAGCGTAGTCGAATTGCGTCACATTTCAATGATCCAACGCGCGGTTGTATGCGTAAGGCGTAAGTGCGTATAAGCCAACACACGCATGCTGTAAGAATATTTTATACGGGACACCGTAACTCGCCGGGAAAAAAAGAGGAATGACGTTCTCCATATAAGAGATAGGAAGAAGGACGAACTGAAAGCAGGGAGGAACGAAGAGGAACGTCCGAGAACGTAGGGACAAGCTGGTCGACCGATGAAGAGAAACGCGAAAGCGATTCAAGAGGAACGAGGAGGCTCGAGCTGCGGCAGAGAAGGGCGATTAAATAGCACGCGAGGTCAGTGCCTCGAATCGGAGATCGGGCCCAATCAGTATGAAGCAGATAAAACTCGTGTTGTAGTTTCCAGCGAGGTCTTTGCTTAATGAACATTGTCGTCCCAAATGAATTTTCATATATAGCTTCTAATAAACGTTTTAATATGGCGAGACCGAAGAGTAGAAATTCGTAACTTGGAATTCAACAAGGATTCCGACATCAGGATCATAGAAATTTATAATATCTATGAACCCTTTTATGTTTGTGTATAGCCTAATACTTATATATGTGTGTATCCGATGTTTAGGTACGTGTAATAGTTATTCATGTATGGTGGTTCTTATGCCTATAAATGAAAACAAAAGCATTGGTAACAAACTATTCTTATATTCCTACATATCTTTATAAGCTTGGAAAACGTTTAGTTTATCAGAATCTTTTTTATAATAAGTAAATACTATTAAATAAGTAGTCTCTTTTTCATAATTATATTTAGTTAAAAAAGTATTATAATTAAAAGAATAGTATCTTTTTACTATTAGAGTAGATAAATATAAATATAAAATGTGTAACATTGAGTCATATATTGAACTCTGTTTTATGAAAATTATTAATTTTTTAAATACGAAACATATAATTTATATTTTGTAATATAAATGTAATATAAATAGGAAGTAAACAATTTTTTTGAAATTTTTGCATTTTAGTTTTCAATTACTTTCGGGTAAATTCGATATGTTACTTTCACATGAAAAGTGGAAACTCACTCAACCAATCGCATGTTTTATGGCAACAAGCAGCGTATGATCAACACGTGTCATGGAACGTCACTCAAAGGATTAAAAACTAGACAGTACAATAATGTACCTAATAAATTCTACCATTTTTTTCTGACTTTTAGGTATTTATAATAGATAACTTTCATATTTCGAACTTCCTTCGATGTGTTACATATAATTATTGGGTTATACTGGAAGTATAATCCGGGTTTTCTGCGACATAGGTATTCCAAGCGTTATAAAAATAGAGTCGGATATAATAGGATATGTACATCATCGTGTCTATCGAAACTGATAATTCTTCTATTTGTATTGACGATTAATTTTGTTTTGAAATTAACATACTCTTCATAAAGTAAACATAAAATTTGAAAGGCGGAGCAAACAACCAAAAATTGCATCACTGAGTATTTGAAGTCGTACCTTATGCGCTACATTTCTCAGAGTTATCACCATTCGATTTTTACTTTTTGTCATACACTTGATAATTTCTATACAAAAAGATACAGAATGTTTTAGGAAGCAAGATAGAATTAAGGGGCAGTTTTATAGCAATATCAACAGTTTCTTTCCTGTTAAAACCTTAGATTCTACGTATTTTTCCAATGTATTAGCAAAAGTATATCAAATATTGGAGAACTTGTTTGAAGTAAAAATATTCAGTTTCAATCGAATTATTCTCTTTCATAATATACTACATATTTAAAACAACGTGTATGTTCAGAGTAACTTAATATAATAACTATGTAATAACGAATAAAACTCAGAATGCAGATATTTTCCTTGCGGAAGGTAAGTTGTACATCCTTCTACCGACGCGCGTATGTACATTTAGTATTACGCAGAAAAAATTTCCATGGAATCATTGAAAGTCTTCCCCGTGTTTCACCAATGCAGTGTGTCTCTTTTCCAGATGGTTTATAGAGTCGACTCGGTCAAGAAATCCTGCTAACAACTCTCTTTCTCTCTCTATACCTTTATCTACGTCTGTCTTCGAGTACACTCCGATCAAGGCCGTTTCCCGGTGCACGCTGGGAAAACTGCTTCTGCTCGCCGCACGATTTTTCATTTATTATATCTCAGCGCGAGTAACGCAACGGAACACTCAGTCTCTTGTAACCGACGTGAAGCAGAAAACCTGAGCTTGGAGCTTTTATCGCGAAGAAACGCTTTATTAGATGCTTAGCCAACGGGCATATAAGGGGTGCGTGGTATTCTTGTAACAACATTGAGATAAACCGCGATACAGACGCAACGTGCAGCGCACGGGTATATACAGAACATGCAGCGTGCAACGTCGTACGCTCATCCGTGTGCACCTTCGCTCGACACGCTGTGTGTATCTGTCCACGAAGCGCAACATACGTAACGAATGTGCGATACTCATTAGGAGAGTCAAGGGTATGTTACGTGAAGAGTGCGGTTACGCTCCGCGTCTGACATTACGTCACTGAATGTGCATCTGTCGGTGAACACGCAACAGACAGTCGGAGTTTAGCACGAAGAACGTACAAGCGCCACCGAAACGCGATACCAATTTGCTCGGCTGAAAGGGAAAACGTTTCTTTCGCTTTTTTCCGAACGTTTGCTGGATTTTCATCGTCAACGCACATGGCAAACGGTTACCGAAACTCCCCTCGATTTCGTTGTTTTTGCTATCCTTGCCATACCAAGGAGAAAAATCAACGTATTGATTTTGGAAAATTCTTTTTCGATTTGTGTAAGTTGAATTTTGGAAATATAAATAGTTGAATGTCAAAAAATTCTAGCTTTACAAGCTACAATGTACATATATATACAATACATATATACATATTCATATACTAATATAGGATATTTAGAAAAAGTTTAAAGGTGTTACACCTTCACAAAATTGCTAGGTCATTAATCAATACATATATGCACTTCCTTTTGGTAATCTTTTGCTATTTAGTGAATAACATCTTGAATAGATTACTTTTCCGGAAAATTATCTTTTTCAGGAACGAATCGAAATAGTTTTTGCAAGTTCGTAAAGTATTCATTTTCTTGTCATGAGAAAGTGTTTTTTTTTTTTAATTAACGTATCGATACGATGAGATAAATTCCTACTGAACGTTGAATAATTTTTGCCAATTTCTCATCGGAATAGAATTTATTTTCTCTATCATTGATACATTTGACGTTCAATTAGAAGTAGGATTTATTAAGTAAAGTTTATATAGGCATCAAATAATAATATACAGATTATATCGAGACATATCAATCGTCAAAAACAAGATGATCTTTCCGCATCTTCCAATATATTAAATTTCGTAATATGTACTTAATAGTAGGTTCATATGATTACACAAATTTGATAGAATCTGATGAAAGAGAAATTTAATTTCATTAGATCGAAGAATTCGCTTCATTAGAAAATGTACAAATATTTTTCTAACTGGCATCAGTGATTGATACGAGTTTATTTGAAAATTGTTAACTAAATCATGCTTTTCACAGTTATGAACGTCGAACAATAGAATAGATTAGAAGTTGTAATGAAAATAGGAGACCTGTACAAAACTGTGTTTATTAAGCATTCAGTAGCTAACATAAATTAATGAAAATAAAATTCAAAAGTTCAACTGTTATATTCAAATGAACAACAAAAAAGGAACATCCTCTTTTTTCAGTGTTGTCCTAAGGTAATTTAATATGTATCATGACATAAAAAATAATCTAAATTAATATCGGTAGCACTTAAAATTATCAAAGTCTTCGGATTAAAAAAAAAGTCCAACCATTGCACATCTTGATTTTACCTGATACTTTCACTAAGTACTCGATCTTCGTTCAAACATATCAGACTATATTATTCATTGCGACAGCTTATTGAAACTTATGATTATTTCATTAATTGTTGTGGAAGAAAAATTGAGCCGTAGTTTATGAATAGTAGTGAGCCTCAATGATTGCGTACGTACGAACATAACCTATCGCTTGCAACTGAAGACACAGTCGAAGCTAACTGGCAACGATTTTCGAAATACTACAATGCAGATGTATATTGTTAATAGGTACTGTTATACATTTCTTCTTGTTCACTACTAAACCATTATGATACATATTCGAAAAATCAAAAATATATTAAGAACACTTCAAAGCAAAATAAATTTCATTGAAGCGCAAGTATTTTGAAACAGATCTTTGTTAATATTTCAATGTGACAAAAAATAATTGGCAAACTTTTTTGAATTAGTGGGTAATATAGCTTTCTCTTAACGTTCCTATTTTGATGCTAATAATAATTGCTGCTAATAAAAGTAAATCTTAGAAGTGTACTTTTTCAGAAGTAAACTCTTCGTCGTTGTTAATCATTTATTTCTTGTGTTTAAATATAGTATCATTTCTAATTTGGAATTATAATTTTTTAAGGTAAAACGTTTACAGTCAGTTTTTTTTTACAGTGTAATTTAAATATACGTAAATGATTGGAAAATAATTAGAAAGTATAATGAAACAAATTGTATAACATATAAATAAAACAATTGTAGATATGTAAAGTATTAAATATTTTTAGATGATTTTAGATTAGAAAGGAAGTCGACTTGGCTAATCTCTCTGTCTGTAATTAACTTTTCTTTTCTCAACATCTTATATATTGAATTAGAAATTATAGAAAATATGCATTGCCATGTTATTAATACGTTAAGAATGGAGCAGTAAAATAATGTATACAAATTGTGTATATGCAATACTCTTAACAAACTTGTATAGATTAATTCACATATAAGTTTTGTCAAAATACAAAAGATATGTTAGAATAATGTGTACTTTATAGATACTCACTACAAAAATCGAAGAAACAAAAGAATTTCCATGATTGTCAAGAAATTGGTTCTTGATAATAGTAAAAATGCTTCAATTTTTTGAAAGTACATAGAATTACAAAATTCAGATGGGAGAAGAAATACTAGTGACGAAAAAGATATTACGTAAATCTCTCGAACTTTCTTTTATAAACGCTAATATTAAAAAGCCGAATGTAATAATTTCAACTGGTTGAAAAAGTTATTCCTAGTAGAATATTGCATTAACGCAACATTGACCCTTAGTTAAACAAAAAATTTTACCGCATCGATTGTTTACAACTTTGATAAACTCACAACGCATTGTTTCCTATCTAAATATCTCGTTACGTTATGCTATGAAATAACATTTTTGTTAATGTATTCAATAATATGTAAAAATATATGTAATAGATTAAAAAGACAAATATCAATATTCATCCAAATGAGAAAAAAAACCGCGCAGGCGTACAGAATCGCGTCACAAAGTAACGGACGTTCCCAATCAGGCCCGACACTTTTACCATATCACGCGAATCTCTGATGTCGCGTTTCAAATGACGTAAGCGTCTGCCGAGTTTCTTGATTACTCGATGGAATATTTTAATTACCGTCTACCTACGTGTTACAAAGTCTTTCGCTTTCAGAATCAAGTTTTCGGATATTATAATGCTGACGACAATCCATCGATACGACGACAAACAACAACTTCACAGGAATCGTTATTAATCGTTGTATAGCCACCCTGCGAATATTAACCGCGGCCTAACACTGACAGATAACGAGTACATAATTACGATCGACTTCACTAATCTAGCATTATACACGAACATTCCACGTAACGACCGTGAAACATCGAGCTCGTCGTGAAATACTGTCACGCGAGAGATACTACTTGCTTGATCTCTTGATCGCTTTCGAATACAAAATTCTCGCCGATTACTCGCCAAGCGTCCGAAACGGCGCGGCGCGGCGTGTCGGTAGACAATGCGTGAAAGGTGGTGTTGCGCTTCCGCGAACATTAGAGCTACTGGCAAGAGAGGAGCGAAACGATAATTGCACTTATTCGAGGGTGACTCGTGGGAGGAATTCAAATAACAAAAACCTGTCACGTAACGCACACCTTCCAGAGTCGCTGAGAAAATCGCCCGGGACGAAAAATTCTACGAGAGAAAGGTGAACCGGTGTTTTGACGACGGATCGGGCGAGGCTACAAAGCACGATCGGCATTATTCTGTCGCAATTTATGGTAAGTAGAAATCACAGCCTTGCTCCAGGCAAGGTAAATAGAGTGTCGACCACTGCGTTCGATTGAACACTGACAGCTGACGGAATGCGTTTTAGAAACAGAACAGGAATTCGCCTTTATATTCTTCGCGATTTTCTTTTCGTCGCATAACCTTTCCGTGGTTTTGGTTACATTCAAGCTACAGAGACAACGAGCCGTGACTCGCGACGCGTTACGAAACCGTCGTTTTTTAGTTACCCTATAAAATTTATTGTCACTAAATATAAAACAGCCGACCTACTATCGTCGTCATCGCGTTTCCTCGAGGGTTCGCGTTACAAACGTCGCGATCCTTGCCGGCAGACGTTCCCAATCGGGAATATTTTTACTTTTATGGTACTACGAATTTTGACGTGAACTTAGAGGAAACTGCAGGACATTTGGATCAGGAATTTAGTTGAAACTTTGAATGCTAGTAAATTTTGTCGTCCTCTTTATAAAAACGCCACGTTATGGGATTAGATACTCAATATTTTTTAGATATGCATTTATGAAAACTTCATAGGTACAAAAATGTACATGTGCATAATGCGCAAAGAGATATAATTTATACAATATTCGATAAGTGAAGCCCATATTTAATTTTGCACTTGCATAAACGTTCCCAGTCTACCCATGATAGAAGTTTAACTGTAACTTTGTGCCTGTTCAAATACAGTTGCTATCAGACTCTCTAATATATAATTTACAAATATTTTTATGAAGATAAAAGATACAATTCAGCAATTCAGCAGTACTCAAACTTTCAATTAAATGAATGACAATCGAGTCTTGTACTCTATATGTCAGTAACATACGTTTCTTAAGCTAAACGCTAGGTCTAGTAGGACAACATCCAATTCTACTTCGTTGCCGATACATTACAACCTATAACAACGCAAAGGGAAACGCAATTTAAGCTATTAAGGACTAACGTTGCGTTAACGCAATATTTCACTTGCAATTTTTATCAATCAATCTATTTTTCCGAATCTTGTTTTATAACATCGTGATTATGAAAGGGAATTGAATTCCAGGGATTCACATTTCGTTCATGTAGATTCTATAATTTTATAGAGTTTAGTGAAATTAAAGCCAAATGATAAGCTGTTACTAGATCTTTAATATATTAAGACGCTTCTCAAAATTAATGCCTTTGGCTGAGAATTTTTGTCCCTTTTGACTTGCAATCGAAGCAGGTGGAAAAGTGGGCGAATGAAAAAAGCGAAGGAAGCTTCTACCGGTCCTGATGGTCGTCGGTCCGAAAGTAAGCGGAGGGAGAGATGACCTCAAGATGATGATATCGGCAACGTGGTCGTCGTAGGGTCGTACACAGAGGTGGCAGAGAGAGAGAGAGAGAGAGAGAGAAAGAGGTAGAGAGAAGAGTGGCAGGAAAGGAGATCGACAAGGGAGACGCGGCAACGACGCGACGCCAGTGTTGCCTCGTGCAAAAATAACGTGGAAAGCCTGCTTTAAACTCAGCCGACCGCACTTACTCGAAATATACGCAGTGCGCGCCTCCCGCTTCTACCAAATCATTTTTAAATCTCATTGAACAGCAGACGGCTGGGAAAATTCGCATTAATTGCGCTATGTTTCGTTAATGACGATTGTATAATATGTAACGTTGTCTAAATACCACGCGGATAAAGCGACGCGGCGTAGAACCGCTTTGATTCTCGACGTTTGCGTACACGCCGTAAATGGACGCCGCGGAAACCGATGCCTCCAAGATCGTTCGGTTAATCTTTGCTTCCAAACTGCCCGATTATTTTTAGAGGAAACTCTATTGGCGTTCCGTTCAGCTGTTTAACGGAAACGATTGAATTAAAGCTGTTCGAATACTTTGGAATTCATAGAATTTGGGGTAAAGTCGTTCACGATCCTTCGTTGAGCGGAACACGATATCCAGTAAAAGTACCAACTTTATTCTGTAAAAGCTTTTTACTCGTACGCTTTTACATTGGATATACATATGAAATTTATGTATTTTTTAATTTTTATTTAGAATTAGTTAATATTTAGCTTTGTTATAAGTTCTATTACAATACAGTAAAAAAATAGGTTACGTTATAATATGCAAGTAACTAAAATTTAATTATTTATAACAAGATCGTCGATTTGAGGAACGATCCGTTAATGGGAAGTTTGGTATTGTCCCTTTTCGAATAATAACAATAGAAACTGAAAGAAATTGTTACTTGAATATTAATATCTATAAAATAGACCAAAATAAATGATCTTCTCTCATATAGAAACAAAATTATTCAAAGTGTGCGTAATAATTAGTTCGGATAATGAAAGTTCTATTACACGTGTAATAACGAAAAAAAAAATGAAGAATGTTAGTTAAAATAACTATTCTTTCTTGTGATACAAGTTTGGAAAACTACATAACCAGTTACTAATCACGCACAGCTGCTAAAGAGTTATTTGATTATCTAGATGCTTTTGTCGGAGCTTTATTTAAACTGTATCTGTATTGATATACATCAACAAATTCCTACAAAGAATTCTGTGTATCACATTCCCTTATTCTTTCTTATTTGCTACTCCTAAGAATTCATTACAACATTTTATAGCATATACAATTTCTCACTTTAATATTCGGACAACTTTTGAAACAGAATAACTTCTTTAGAAGTGGACCAAACTACTTTTTTCAAAAGTTAGAAGAATTAGTTTACTAGATGACGCGTTAAAAAGATTTAGAACTATTGCAACTTATCGATATCGTGAAAAAAAACAGTAAATATCGCTTTTTCCAACATTTTTTTCTGAGCTTGTAATGAGAATGTAGCCTGTACATGCTGAAGATTTCATTATAATCGGAAAACATTGCTATGAGGTACAAATGGTAAGAACGGTAAAAAATCACAGATTTTCACGACTTTCGGTCAATAATTGTAAGCAGTCTAAAGATTCTTAGTTTTTGCCTAATTCCCGTGGCGTCAACCGGTTTCGATGAAATCTTTAGCATAAGCTACAACCTACAACTGACATAAATCTACAATTATAGACTCAGAAAGAAAAGTAAAAAACAATCTTTACTATTTTCTTCGCGATGCTGATAAATTTAAGTTGTTCCAAATCTTCTTTACACGCAATCTAGTTAATTAATCCTTCTAACTTTAAAAAAAAACCGTTTTAAGTCACTTAAATTTTAAATATTAAAGCGAGTAACTGTAGATAAATATTTCCGACATATTCAATCATTTGGAAAGATACTGTCGTGACTCAAGTTCCTTTCTTCTGAAGAGTCAGGCCTCGTTAAACATTACACACAACGTTAAACATTACATAGTGACAAAATACATGAATAGGGGAAGTCGTTATACGAAATTCAATTGAATATAATTTGGAATTATTACTTAAAATTTGGATTTTAAATTGTTCTATGGATCGTTCTATCGTTCGAAGAACAAAAAAATGTATCTTTGAATATCGTATTATAAAAACAAAATAGGAATAAACCTATTCATCATGCAGTTGATTGGATTTACAAGTAATAAGATTTCTCTTATTTATAGCTGCTCTGTTCTCTCATACAACATGTAATAGTAGTATATGTATGTACGTAGTGAAACATCGAATAGTATCTGTGTGATAGATAGTACAGTAAGAAAAAAGTCCTGTACCGAGAAAGACATTTGGTGCTTATGTTGTTAGTTCGTATCCAAACAGATTATGAGAACAGTGTTTTTTTCTTTTCTCTCTAAAATTTCTCTCTAAAACACTCATCCTACGAAGAATTGCAATTAGACAAAAATAATAAAAAACGAAAACGTTATACTGTTGATAAACGGAAGAGCTCGCGTATAATCTCTATCAGATAGATATTATTTAAAAGACCAATAGATAACGAAAAGAGATTTTCCTGATATTTTTATAACGCCTGTGTATGATATCAACGTTGTTTTAGAAAAAATAGTGAATTCCGCTAAAAAGAGTTTGTAATTTCTGATTACAAAAATATTCTCTGTATATTACGCATATGGGTATGTTTGTTCAAACATATTTTAACACCTTCAGGCACGCATTCTATGAGAAGAAAACATTCTTGTCGAGAATGACGATCTGCGTATGAAAAGTAACTTGTTTATACAGATTCGATGCGATAATGAATCATTCAACAGTCACATAGATTAACCCCATCAATTGAAAGATAGAGAAAAATGATACTATTATAAATATCATTTTATCACAATTTATCTTGAAATTTACTATTACTTGTATCATTTCCTGTGATAAATGAATTTATGAAAGCCAGTCAGTTATTTTTTGGCAATTAAATATAAATCGTGTAAAATCGTGTACCTGGATAGCAAAATTAAAAAATTTACAAAAGGTAAAGTTGAACAGTTTGATTTTTACATAGACTTCTTTTATTACACTTCTGTTTTAATCGTTGTTCCAAAGTCAGTCTTTATCATTCGAATAACATATCAATCTATCAAGACTATAGAATACACTTGTATTGTATACACTTGTATTCACTTAACTGATCCAACAGAATCCTGCATAGTAGAAAACCTCTAATTATTTTGAACAGTGTATACAATATTAACATTATGATAGTTTTCTTAATAAAGTTCTCTTGCAAATCGAGAAAAATGTTTTGTACCGTACTATATAAAAATAATATATTTGGAGGTACTAAATTTTTCTATAAATATAACAAACATTCGATTATTAATTAAAATTATGCTGGAATCTAGCTAATTGTCGACTTAAGAATGTCTCCTTATATCCTAAGAAGGTTTCAAATTTAATTCTATATTATCAATGCAATGATTTCCTCAAAAAAATTCATAAGCTGTTCATAGTTCGTGAAAATCAACTGCCTTTAGAGATGATACAAGAATCCATCCTTCATTCTATACAATACTGAAAATTCATAAAAATTTGTATACATCAGTTACTCCTACAGCTGTTGCACAAGAATCCTGTAAGGAGGATACAATTAAGATTCCATATAATATTAGATAGATAACACAAGAGTTCGTAAAACTAAATTGCTTTTAAAACTATTACGCGAGAATTTCAACTTTATTTCATACAATACCAACTGATTAATATAAAGATTCATAAAAATGTATAAAAATCAGATAGTTTTTGAACTTTGCACAACGAATAACATAAATCAACTTTTATTCATTAAAGAATATGCAGAAGACGATGATGGATAATTCCATTCGCTGGCATGATAGAGCATCAAATAGAAGATTACGGATCAACGTGAATCCGATACTTTCATAATTGTCCAAGCATTTCCTTCGAATTCTTTGTTGTTCTATAAACGCGAAACGCTTTTCACCTCCGTTCAAAACGGCATACAATCCAGAAAGAGTAACGACGAAATAAGAGGTCATGTTAAAAGAATAACACGTTTAGGGATACCAGGGATTCTCTGACGACGTCTACACGCAGTTGCCGATCGTTAGAGCACAGCTGTCTAATCGTCATGGAAGAATACTGTGTTCAGAGCTTTGTAATGACGGGTACGACTTGTGTAAACGAGTACTAAAACCAGACGGATGAGTGACCTCTGCTGGTTTTCACGGCTCTCGAAGCTTCTTCGCACGAGCTGGAGATTCTACAGCTTTGAGAAATCGGGCTAGACCTGCCTGACGCGGCGCTCGTATTGCTTAAGGGCTTTTCATGTTTCGAACCAAACCGCAGAGACCTTTCCTCTACTTTCCTGTTTCAATAATATCCGACGAGTACCGGCATTCTTTCTGGATATCCTTGACTGCTTTCAAGCTCCAAGATTGAATTTTCAATCAAAATTTTCAATCCGACTGTAGAAGTCTGAGTAACGAAATCACCACGATTTTCGACAAGATTGACCGAATGTAATAAGATATGACATTACGCAATGAGAAATGAGTTAATAAAAAGAAGAACATTTTAGAGAAATTGATCGTTATTCGTAAAATGGTGAATAGACTTGAATGCAAGATCTAAATCCATCATGTATATACATGTGAATAATTAATTGGTATTGTACTATTTTTGACAAGATTTTTTTTCGTCCTCCATTATCTTGAAGAGTATAGTTTCAAAAATATATGTATATACAAAATCCTATTTCCGAATTCTCAAAGTTAATGATAACTGAGATAGCTAAGAATGCATGGAAAATGACGCACAATCTTCGCATAACTATATGCATACGCAGTTAAAATCCCTACTAGAATTAATGCAACAGCGCTTCTTTATTATTCTTCTAATTTGCGGAAGTTTTGCGTGTTTATTAACTTCTTTTTTATCCTACATACTTTACGGCTACGAAAACTTTATTTTTAATTTTCTACATGTTGAAGGTGTTTTAAGGTACTTTTCATTAAAAACATTTTCATTAAACTATCACTATGACTACAGATCATACAGGTACAATATCATCTCTGCTATCCTAGTAAACAAATCTTTTAATCACTCTATCTGTCAAAAGATCGGTAGAAAACAGAATTGTACTTTGTACACGATTCAAAACATTATTTCATGATTTTAAGTAAACATATTAATTTGGCAGTAAATCAATAAATAGCAGTATTTGGATTTTTTGCGATATTCTCTATAAGGATCGAAAGTATGTAAAGTTTGCTTCCATTCAAAATAAAGTAAATGATGCGGTGATACAGTAATCGTTGAAACGTTAGGACTCAATCTCAGAATTACAGCCGCCGTACACAATAGTTATGCACGTCGCAGATAATACCGATCTATCCTCGTTTATTTATATTCTTACTTATACACGCGACCAGCCGCGAGTAGAAACACCACGCCGGAGATACAGATATTTATACACAGACATCACGTGATTGCACACTGTTTCGCGCCTTGCAGTGAACTTTGCAGCTACATTAAATGGACTTTTCGCAACCGGCCTCTTACATATATCGCTACTTTTCGAACCTCGAGAGCAGACGTGTTTGCGAACCACCCTTTGTCTCGCTTCACAGTTCACTTGAGAAAACGTCCACCATATTGACAGTTATATCTGTGATGTATCCTACTCTAACGAATCACGTTAATAAATTTTTTGAAAACTTATTGTTGATTGCCGCAAAATTCTCACCATTTATTTTTTCATGTCTTTATTACAACTTTTTGATAGACGATGCGAATAATTTTTCTTGTTGATAGTAATTTGCGTTTCTATGAATTTTATTCAAACAATGAATTATAGTAAGGAACAATTTTACATCTTCAGTTATGTGGAAACTATACAGTAATTTTTTGTATATAATTAATTAAAGTATCTAAGGAAACGTGAATATACAAGCTTCTCTTCATTCTATTTTCAATTAATTCTAATTCTAATTAACTTCTAATTAACTTTACTTTTTTGTATCGATTTTATAACACTATTCGTTACAAACCTTATTCTTGGAAATTCTCTTAAGTAATTAACGGTAAGATAACATTCCTATAAATATTGATATATTTTAAAATATTTATTTCTTGATTTAATTTTAAATCATTTCAAATATTCTACGTACAGTTTGCATCGTTCATTGCAGTCTCTGCCTTGAGAATTTTTATTTAATCGATCAATTGAATAAACCTATGCACACGCTTATAAAAAAAGTTGACACGTTTTAAAATCAAAGAAAAAATCTTCATAACTCATCAAACATTCATTAATTTTATATTATGTTTTTCCTTTCATTCATAAACTTTATCAATTTCCATAGTGTTTACCATAAACCTGTGCGTTGTTTAAAATTGTATTAATCACATCATATCTGTTTAAAGTACACTTACAATTCGAAAAAAAGGAAAATATTAAAATAAGTCAAATGAAACAAGTACTACAATAAAAAGGCAGCTCTACTCTCCAATAATTTAAGTAAACCAGAAAAATCAGCTCAAAGTCAGTGAAAATCAAATCACTTTAACTAATCACTTGAATATTTGCAGCAATCATTTAAACATTGGAGCTGCCTTCCTATTGGTGCAAACTTCTCAATTATATAGACTACTTTTTATAAATATATTATGTGCGTTATATGGAATATTTTGAAATTTCATTAATACTGGAAATTTGAGATGTATATAAAAACTACAAAATATTTAGTAAATGGAGTATTTAGCAAATACATATATATTTCTCAGAGATCATAGAGAAAATTTAAACAATTATCCATTACGTCAATAAGCCTCGATATTCAATGAGACCATCTGTAACAATTATATTCATGCTGTAAGTACATTAATTGTTTATTAAATATATATTTTGTAATAAACATCTTGTAATTTCTATATATAATATTAAACATTTTTAAGTTGATTTTGAATTTGATCTATATAATTATGACAGTTGTATTTCACTGCAGTGCTAGTAAAATTTTAAATGATTTATATAATACGTATATAAGTTAAAGTTTTCTGTGGTTTATAATGATCAAATTCTTTCGTAAATCGCTGTTTATGTGAAAACCGCAGCGCGGTATTTCAAATGCGTTCCAAGCTTATTTACCATATTCTTTTAATAAATACGATATAAATGTTATATATTATTCATCGATACCTATATTTTGCGGAATATTAAAGTAAACTGAAATTACTTAGATCGGAAGGATATTTGAGACAAACTATATAATTTACCCTGTAATTTTCCAAATTCTATTAAGAACAAGTTTTAAGTGATCTACATTTGGAAACAGAGTATTTAACTTCGTTATTAGTAGCATAATAAATTGTGAAATAGGTCGTATACTTACATTAATAGTTCGATGATCATAAATTTCTAGGAGGATATAATTTCTACTCATCAAAAGGAAAGTTTGCTCAACTGATGTTAATATTCTCAGTTGTAATAATCATAATTCAGTAGCGCGTGTAGTGTGCATATTGTTTTATTTATGGATGTAATTGTGTTAGTTTTTATATAATACCTTCTCCTTGACTGAAATAACCGTATCACGCGTAGGGCTCTTCGAGTTATATCCTCATTTTTCATACTGTTTCTTGTTGCATTTAGAGCATACAATATTTTTCATTCTTTCATTGTTATATTGAAGGCTAATTATGACTCCCTCTCTTTTTTAAATATGTTTACTTCATTAATACAGAAACATAAACTTAAATAACATACCGAAGATTCTTCAGTTATCTTATCAAATTACAATAAGTTCCAAAAGAATAAGAATCGTAGAACTGCTACTGATTGACAATATATCAGCACTAACAAATAATGCACAATAAGTTTTATTATTCTATGCAAAGTTTAAGATTGAGCTTCAAAGTGTTGAATCTTAACTTAGTTCACTGAAATAATACTACCTGATTCTAATATTCAACGAAATATAGATATCGATGCGTAACGCAAGCACGATTGATGTTTATCAATCTAATATCAGATAAATAATATCAAATATTCTCGTTTAACAATAAGGAGGCAACTCCAATATTTATTGACTTGAAATTGTATCTATTGAAAGAGAAAGAAAAGTATAGGTTTTATATCTCTATTCCTGAAATCGCGACGATATAACCGACGAAGCGTTGCTGTTTACCGGGAGCCGTTTTATTTTTCTCGATTTCAGAACTCGCAAAAGTGGTCCGCTTTGAGGGAAAAGTACCACCGCGGGAAAAGTTAACTTCGCCAACTGTTAAACCGCGGTAAATCGATAACATGCTTTTTTTAAATTCCGATGAACGGAGATGTTGCACACGCATCGTTAGAAATCAGACCGCGGCTACACTAATATACACGAAAGACCGCACGAGCAGCCAACTTCTATCAAGATTTCGCCTGCGATTTTTACATTCATTATTCCCTGGCTGAATTCGAACGGGAATTTCGATTCTTCAAGCGAGAAAGCGACTGCATGAAATTCTTCCGATTTCAGAAGGCCAGAAACCGTTTTCCACGTGAAGAACAGTCACGCGTAAAAATCTTTTTATGCCAGAGATTCGATCGAGAAAATAAACAACTAAAATCAGAAGAAGCCGTATGAATGAGTGCGTATGAAACTCACACAGATAAAAGTACAACGCAAGAACGTGTTCCCCTACTCTACCGTTACCTTTCTACATGCCGCAAATATATTCTATTCGTTGTATTGTACGAACACTATCGTTCATAAATACCTATTTAGACACTTTAATCAATTTATATGAGCAGCTTTTAAATTTTATTAAAATATACAAATTAATAACGAATTAATATAATAATTAGAAACAACACTAACTACCTTCTTATAGTATTTGTTGATTAGAAATTATAATATGTATAATATATAATTTACTAAACATTTTATGGAAGGTTAAATTAATATTATAAACTGTAATTTATTTAGGACAAAAGAATTACGCATAAATATTTTGTATAGATATTGAATTCTACTAAAGTTACTGTATAGAATAAAATTGTATAGTGTAACATACTATTACATATATTTATGTAATAAATGTTATGTACATTATGTCATATGTATGTTATGTACATATATCTATTACTTAAATGCCATTGCTTATATTAACACCATTAGTATTTCTATTAATTGAAGAAAACCATCTTAATATAACTTATAATTCAAACATTAAATAATTACAATACAAACTAGTTCTGCAAAGTTTAATAATTACATATGGAAACTACAAGGAAGGTTTTTTGAACCTTGAACATTTGATTTTGAATCCTGTTGGACATTTCAAAAAGATTGATATTCACAACATTAATTACACCGTTGGTTTGGTAAATATGTATTAAAGCTTTGCCTCTTAACCATCAAGTAGTAAAGAAATTAGAAAATAAAAAAGTCGATTTATCATATTTTTTCAAATAATCTTCATATGCCAGATTTATTACTGCATATTGACCTCTAAAAATCTATTCGTGTGGGTCGTAACATTATAAATCACACTAGATAAAAGTGATAAGTCCACTTTTGTACTTTCCTGATTTTAATGGTATCCGATATCCAAAAGAAAGCACTGAATACAACATGGTTAAAAAAGAAAATAATAGATATATCCAATAAAAAAGAAACAACAAAATTTTAAGTAGTTGACAAATTAGAAGATTTTGTAAAAAATTAAGGATAGTATTGTAATCGATATTTTTAGAATGATCAAGACTACAGAAAATATAGAAATTCAATGCAATTTAATTTTAGAAGTGTGTCTAATATTTTAAAATTATTGTTTTATTTTAAATGTGCAAGTAAAATTCTTTTATTATTTTTAAATTACTCTCTTATGTGAAATAAACAAAAATGTGACTCATATCATTTATCATATTCATCCCTTGTACTTTTCATACCATTATCCGTAGCTATGGATCTGTAGCTATGGCCATGAGAAACAAAATCATTGCAGTACTATTTATCCATAATAATTTTCCTAGATATTTTTTGACCTTTGAATAATGAGTATACACTCATGCCGAGAAATCTAAAACACCTCGCTGGCGCTTTTCTCTTCCTTCCTCTTTTTCTCTCTTTTCTATCTCTGTTACTCGTATTCACGGTCAATGTTTTGGTGGTGACGAGAGAATACGAGTTGTCGAATCTCAATTGAATCGCTGCAACCAGTCGCGAGCATAGCCATGTAAACCAACATTGTTTACTAAGAAGCGAAAGCTCATTAACTGACTGACCATGAAAATAGTTGCTTCTAATTGTTTACAGGAAATCTTATATCGATCACTTATGTGAGATAGAACAGTTCATTTCTTGCTATCAATCATGTCTTGAAGCCTTACGTATGATATTTCGCTGATTCTTAAAAATTTTTAATCGATTTTAATTCAGAACTTGTCTGTATCCATTATTTTAGAATTTGTATTACTTAAAATCTGGCAGATTTGTGCATGGTAAAAGAAAAGAGCACAAGAGAGATGAAACTTTCACATGTTTAGTCAATTCATTTTAAAGTAATTTTTATTTAATAACTTCTAAATTAATGTCTTTAATATTAATTAATATTAATTTTGTAAGTTTTATAACTTTTAATCCCTCAATAAACAAATATTTTTTCTCCTTATTATGTGTCATATAAATACTAGTCGCTGTAATAAAAATATTCGACACGCAGGCCCCAGGCGAAAACTTGGATTTTCCATCTTTTATAGAAGACCAATTTTAAAATTCAATGTGAATATGTTATGTACTAATTCCACATCAAAACTATCTTTTTATAGAATTCTAGAATTAATCATGTTGCGTTCCTTCGAATATTTTTGATCAATTCTATTTTTATAACGTTAAAATACACATGTATTAATGTTGAAGAAAATATGAAAAACTTATTTTTGATATATTTTAAGATGTTTATATTTTCAAATCTATTAGATCATTTTCTTCTTCAATTATTGCATATTTAAATACTTTTCTTTAGTCAGCCAGTCACATTGAAGTCAGAAAATTAACAACGATGAACATATATCTTTTCCACGTGGTTGAAATATATAACGTATATAATTTAATATATTCGCCAATAAATATTCAATTCTGGCTAGATTTGCATGAGCAAATGAAACATAATGCTGACAAATGGTACGAGACACACCCTCCGTTCGCGAGTATCAATTTTGAATAATTATGTCGATGACAAAGCGTGATAACTTTCACGCCGCGAAACGTTGAAAATTTTCAATTAATCAGTTTAAAAGTAGAGTTGTTTGGTACTAAGAGCATCGCAAGCATCGCAACAACGCGCATGGCTATTACGTAAGATCTAGGCGGGAACGCGAAAACGGCGGAAAGGTATAGATAGTAACTTTCTGCGATGGATTTTAGTAGTGTCAAATACATTAAAACACGCACTTCAAAATACGCTACCATAAGTATTGCGATACCTATACCTTTTTGCACGATTGAACTCATATTATTAGTAACATTACAGCTTACGAGGTGCAAGCTATTAATATTAATAAATAATCTTTTACAAAAATAAGAAAATTGGTAATAAAGCATATGAAATTTTTAAAGCAGATTTTATCAAGTATAGATCATTTGATTATTCAATATGGAGTAAAATTGTAAAACTGTATAAGAGTTTATAACCTACAATATGTAACTTGTCAATTCACTCGCATTATTTGTTTGTAAATTACTATAGAAGAGAGTCCTGATGATATTTAATACAAATGAAATTTTTATTTTCTAGTCATTTCAATTTTCCACAAAGGTATAAACACCCGCAGTCTAAATACAATAGATGCACAAGGAAGAAACTAAAACTAACCTTCCAGCCAGCGCTGCTGTTGCTTTCTCCCTTTTCCCTGAAGTATGGTATATTCTGCATCATCCATTCGTAGATCTGTGAGAGCGTCAACCGTTCGTCGGGGGCGCTGGTAATGGCTTGAGTAATAAGATCGGCATAACTGTGATTTCCCCAGGCGTTTCGTCGGGACGAATTCTTCTTGACCGGAAGCAGGCCAGCACCTTGGCCGAGAGAGCCATGCTGAGGCGGTGTGCCACTTTCGACGCCTTCGACGCCCTCTTTGCTAGCCGCTACGCTCGGTACCACGTTTCCCTCGATATATTCCTCCGGTCTTGGCAGCGGCCACGTGTGCGACCGTGCTCTCGTCTGAGGTTCAAACCCGCTCTCAAGGTCGTATGGTACCCCCTGCTGTGGTTGCAACCCGGTCTTCGACCCCGACGCAGAAACCGGCACCGAGTCCATCATGTTCGTTTCCTCTGTGTACTCCACTTTGATCCCGAGCACCTCGCGAGGTGCTGTGTCTGTTCACAAATATCGCGCTGCCTACCAAGAATCCGCGAAAAGTCGCCGTAACAGTCGATGGTCGCGCTGCGATCGAAACTATCGATATCACTAACACTGCCACTTCTACGGGTTAACAACACTACGTCGCTAATAACAAATCGAAACCAGAACCAGGGGGAGGTCACTTTTATTTATTTATCTTATTAAGCCCTGTGTTCTTATATTCACGATTTGTCACTCGATTTCCCTTACCGGCGCGCGACCAGAAATAGAATAAATAGTACATGAATGATATCGCACGCACAATATCGAAAGATATATTGTTATTTTCGGAGAAAACGAGATGAAAGTAAACTAACTGCGAGGAAAAGCAGAGTATCACGGATCACTCGAATCGAACTCTCCCGCAGCTGGCAGCGGACCGACCGAGAATACGCTACGATGTACGTTGTTCTGCGTGTCGCGAGCAAGCGAGAAAGAAACTGAGAAAGAGAAGCAGGACGAGAGAGATAGGCGATTAC
This sequence comes from Bombus huntii, assembly GCF_024542735.1. Lineage (NCBI taxonomy): Eukaryota > Metazoa > Arthropoda > Insecta > Hymenoptera > Apidae > Bombus > Bombus huntii. Next base: position 26,448,719 of record NC_066238.1, read on the forward strand.
GAGAGAGGGGGCAGACCACGTGGTCAAACTCACTGTTTACAAGCCGCGCCGTCGGTCACGTGGCCATGTTTTGATAAAGAACTTGGCCCACTGCAAGGAGAGAATCTTCGACTTTGTTGCCTGGCGGGTTTTATGTACACAGAGTTGCAAAAACTTTTTGCGTTGAGGGACAAGTATTCGTGTCGTGCCAGTTTCCGTGCACGATCTTGTTCGAAGTGTGTCGGCACAATTTCAATGATCGAAGTAGCGATTATCGATATGCTCCCTGTACCAAAATGAGTGCCTTCCTTCCTACTTCTCATCGATGTCCCAATCGACTGTCCTATTCTCTTGGTCCTTTTCAGAATAGACGCTTTGGACAGTTAGTGCGTTTTTCTTCGAAGTCAAGTAGATCGAAATGATTCAAAGGCGTCAGACACTAACGTTCGACCTCTCGTATTTTGAGAGCACGATCGAACTTGTTCTAACAACATTCGTTTATATCGAGAATGTGGCGAATATTCTCATGAACGGCATAAACGTTCCAAATATGTTCTAAACGTATGTATCTCTGTATTAGATACGCGCACTTTTATTCTTATGAAAATCAAATCACCTTACTCCTTTATACAACTTGCCGGCAATGCAGCGCGGCGAATACTGACGAATTCTTCTGACCGGCAGCCGGAACTGACCGAACGAAGCCGAAGTTACGAGAAGTGAATTCGTGGCGCCTGCCTCCGCGCATTTGAGAGAGACGAGGATAAGACGACGAGCGACGGTACGAATCGGAGAAAGAAGGATCACTGAGAAGCGAGCGAGACCGACTGATCGACCATTCTAATATCCAACAGAGAAAACTGGAGGGAGATCACGAGCATAGCGAACGAGCTATCTGGTGGGTGGTTCAGCGACGTGGGAGGGATAACAGAAAGGTGGGGGCGAAGTAGCGGAATTGGAGGAAAGGAGAAAAACGTGGCAAGTGAGCAAGCTAGGTAACAAAGAGGTTAGCGGAACGGGCGAGGGAGAAAGAGGCAATGATCCGGAATGAGCTGGATAAAGAGAAGAGGGAGAGAGACAAACCAGTGGCGGCGGGAATCAGTGAGGGCAGCGTGGTCGGCTAGCTAGATCGACAAGGTGGGCGGGGAAAGGGGTACGTTATGCCCCCAGGGCCAGATACTGTTCTCCATACTCCATACGTTGTAGCGCGACGCGGCGGCGAGGAGAGGGAATTCGCACGCGGCCACCTACCCCACACTGATGAGCGTTCAATTCTCTCTTCTCTTTTACAAGTTTTCGAATAATTTCACTGGGTATAATGATGAAATTCCTCTCGGATGTTATTCTAGTTCCGAGATAAAAAGATAAGACAATCTTGATAATCTATATTGGCGAGTTCGATTTAATAAATTCACTTTATGCATTGAACATAGATTAATAAATATTAATAGTAATAAATATCGAATTTGTGTTGTTCACAATTTCTTTTTGCATAAATTTTCTTAGCAAGTATTGTTGTAACTATTTTCCGAATAAATATTCTGAATAACTAAATTCAATAAACGCTATGTATAACATAGTATGTACTTACATTCACAATGTAATTTAAACATTGTAACAAAATATTTCTGATAGGAAAATTGTGGCAACAGTGGCATGATTGTCAAAATTGATTTGTCAAGTGAGCTGTCTGTCTTTGAGAAAAACCTCAAATAAAACCAAAATTGTCCAATAATTAAATTTCATTAAGAATAAAAAGTAATTAAAGTTTGAATATTACCAAACAATTACTATCTTTAATGGTAGACCGTCAATTTTTATGCACTTATAAGAAATTTATCCAAAGCATAATGCTTTCTATAATTCCCGGTAGGTAAAACTATTTTTTTAATTATATTCTTAAAAATATAGATTTGCATACAAATCCACAGCTTGATTATCAATAATATCGATATTTACCACTTTCTGAGTAAAAATTACAAACCTGACATTTTTCTACGAAAAATATCGTTACTTCTTTCTTAACATCTTCTCTATTTTTTTTTTCTCCATAATTTTCACCGTCTTGGATGAGCTATTAATAACTTTAATGCTCTTATTGATTTTTTTGTAATTTCTAGGCTTGAGAACTTTTTTCCTTTGGAAGACTATTTTAATGCCTGTCAGCCTTTAAGACTCTGTATACGTTGTCTCGTTAAGCTAGCTGAAACCTTTGGAATTTCTCATACGATCGAACGCGCTTAAATTCGAGTAACTGAAGTTAATCAAACCCATTTGAAATTCGTATCTTCGACAATTCGACGAATCTAGATCTATGTAATTGGTAGCTATCTGGTGCTCTTTTTTGCACGTTGATACGCTGACTTTAATACTCAATTCAATTTCAAAAGGTACCGTTTGCGAACTTTTAACATCCTACGTCCGACCTTTCGTGGTTTCCCAGATTTTAATGTCAATAACGAGGAACAAAAGTGGAGTACAGAGTTATCGGAAGCTTTCGTTGACCTCTCGCGATAATTCCCAGAATGCATGAAACGAGAAAGGTTAACGAAATGCATAAATTGGGAACTGTTGATTGGAATGCCTTTTTTGTTAGATATGTGATGCATGAAATTTACTCTCTTTTGATATTTAACTGAACTTTGACATCAGTAAAAATCCTACAACTCCTATTTCAAAATAATCAGGTGTTATATTCTAGTAATTCTTCTTCGGCGAATCATTAAAATGTCACAGTGTTGAAATTTACAAATTCCTGCTCTAAATAACTATTTTATCGTCCCAAAAATTGCTCATCTGTGTACAGAAAATTCGAAACATTTTGTTATTTTCACATCCCATTATCAGAAATTCTTTGTAACTCGCTGAAATATATACACATAATTACATACATGTTATAAATTGTATTTGAACAATATTTATTAAATACCACAAATAGTTAAAATTCCTATATTCGTTCAAGTGAAAAATATTCCAAAACTTCATTCATTGAATATCAATATTGGATTAATACTCCCTCATTTATTGAATTAATATAATTTCTGTAATTCCTTTTTTTTTTCTCATAAATCTGAATTTGGCTAAAACTAACTACGTTATGATATCTTGAATAAGTTGTGAAACGAAATAATAAAAACTAAATTTAAATTGCAAAAATGGTCTGAAATGAAAATTTGTCAGTCTTATAGCTGATGCTATTTTATCAAGAAAGAAATGCGAAATGTTGGAACGTAATTGGGTCATTTTGAACTTTCGTGTTGTACCACATTTTATCGTGTGAAATCGCACATGCGAAGAAAATTAAAGAAAGAAGGGAAGTTGCTATCCCTTATCCATTAGATCTACCCGAAAAAGGTGAGGTTAAGCTCATACTATCAATTACTTCACCCCAGTTCTAAAGCTTACTTTACACTAAATTGAATCAAGACGCTTGGGATAAAATTTGTTGCAACAATGAATTTGCTTTAGAATAAATTTGTCTGCGCGATTAAAAGATTGATCAAATTATGCATTTAATTACATTTTGACCTAATTAGAACGATATTAATATTCATAATAATAAAAGACGTCGACATCTAATATATTTTTAAAATTTGATTTCAAATATCCTCATTATATGTACAATTATATGTACAATATAAAAAATGAATAACTCATAAATCTTAAATTTATGAGTATAAAGCATCAATAGGTATTATACACTTACACTAATTAAAGTTTGTGGTGTAGATTATTATCATGTGTATAAAATAATATTTATTATATATTAAACATGTAAAATCAAGTAAACATTACAAAAAAAAACATTATGATACGATGAAAAAACATATGTTTTAGGCAGAAAAAATGGTTGTACAAAGTTCAGCAAGGTCTCTTTTGCGCGATATACAAATTAATTTTCGAATTTTTTGTGTCATGTTTACATTATAAACGTAAGAAATTAGATATTGATGGAATAATTTATTCTCACTAAATTCGTGCTACATCGTTCGCCAGATTAGGTTTTATACACTTGTGAAGTATTTGAAAATTTGAGAAGTATAGGTGGACATATTTAGATGTGTTTAGAAAGATATTTTTAAAAGGAACAGAGAAATTATAGTGGAAACGAGAAGAAACAAAATAAAATTTTTCTTTCATCAAATAATGATTAATTGCAAAAGAAGAGTCGTTTATATTTTGTTCTACATTTTTTCAATTTCGTTAATAAATTATAAAATTTAACATTAGATATGGAATAAATTCTTAAAAATAGTAAGTAAACGACTGTATCAGTTGTTAATAAATGCAATCAAAGTACTATCACCGACGAGGTATACACGATCACGTACGATCCTGTGCCTCGTCTGTTCCTATACTCTACTTGTAATTTCACATTTCGTTATTAATTGCTATCACTCTAAACGCTATAATCGTATTCCATGCTAAATCGGTAACGTTGGAAATGATACTAGAATAGTAAGAGGGCACTAGTGTCTCCGAACCTTAGGACGAAAATATGCATTTGTCGATAGGTCGATTCCGTATCTCATTGGTGGTACAGTTACCGACTAAAAGTGTAATCACAGACTATCTTGTACTGCGTCTGTGCTAATATTCTATTTGAAATTCCATATTCAAAATTAGTTTTACTGGCAATCACTACAAACGCTGTAATCTTATTCTACAGTAAGTCGGTAACGTTGGGAATGACATTATAATGGTACGGGAGTTTTACTGACTCTAAAGTTTTAAAATTCTGGAACCTGACACGAAAGGAAGCATTGGGTGATAGCATATATCCTGTATCTCGTATGCGATGTTAGCTTTATCTTATATACTCGTCTGTGTTAACATTCGTTAACACTCATGCATTATAAGAAAATTGAAACAACGTTATCGACGTTAGGTACTGGTACGTACTGGTTGCAGCTACGTTCAAGTCACTAAAGATGGCTGCCATGAGTGTGAGGAAAGGCGCCTTCGGTGCGTTCGAAATGAATGGGAGTGTAACCGAAGAACGGGTCGGCGACACGACGACAGGCCGGCCGGCACTTTGTATACCGCCGTCGCGTCGTGCGGACGCGTTGTTCGTCTTTCTTTCGTTCGTTTCTCTTTCATAAGAATTCTCTAATTCTCAAATATGACAGTTTTAATCGAAACTTTATTTAAAAATTCATATCTGATATCGCGCATTCTCGTCGTCGTTGGAAAAAGAATCATCGTTTAAAAGAAACTCGCGTAACCGACAAAGTTGTATCAGTCATCCAAAAAATGCGACTGGGAGAAAGGAGATTCGAATGATAATTGGGAAGTGAAGAGAAAAACAGTGTTATATATTTTCTAATAATAAAAGTGTACAGTGTGTTGAAAATAATCGCCACGTTAAACCTCAAAGTTTAGAAAATGGAGTTCCTACAATCATTGAAGGGAGTTTCGTCTTTTAATACCGCCAGAAATCCTTTGCTCGGCTGGATAACTGGCGGGAATGATCGTCCGATAAGCATCGCAAATTTGTGACGGTAGACCGGGTGTCTCGCGTTCAAGACGGCGCGGCGCAGTGTTTCCACTTTTCGGTTCAAGTGTTATGTGTGAATGTGTATTGCTTGATTTCATTTGAGAAATCATGCCGTTCGTGCTGCGAAGAGTGGAACCGCGTTTTTTGTGTCGCGGACACGTGCCGGCGGGATCGACGTCACAGGGTTGGCCGGTGGGCGCCGAATTGGAGGCGGTGGCGAATGGCGCGTTGACCACCTCGTTGAAGCAACTCGCGTCACTTCTCACCACCGCCGAGGACATCTTCGCCGAACTAACCGCCGAGTTGACCGCCGTTGCCGACAGGAGCAGCAAATTGCGCCAAAAGCTAGACAAGGTCGAAGAACGTCTCGCCATCGTCGACCCGAAGAAAGTACCAGTCCGTAAGTAACACTTGCTCCTCCGTACCTTTGCTTCTGCATTTCCGCTCGCTCTCTTATCGATGCAACCGGTGATCGAAAGCACAAGCGATTCGTTGTCCGACATGAGAAACCAACGAATGCCAGCGTAGTTGGTAAGAAGCATCTGGTCGAGGGATTCTTGGAATTTGTGGAAATACTTGCGATCGAAGATGGATCGAAAATACGTATGTGAAAAGTATATACTACACTCGTGGTTTGCAATATGTACGAACACACGAGAAATTTTATTTCAGAAACGTCGACGTTGAGACGGGAAGTTTAGTTATAGGTAAAAATTACAGCTGAACATTTATCGGACTTCGCTACACAATTTTAAATGTTAAGAAGATAAAAATAATTCGTCTGCACAAACACACATACACACACACAATATTAATAATGCGTCAAAATGCAATTTGAACGGCTATCGCAACATGATGAATATAGATCGAAAGTAGATACTATTCTGGAGAGTACATGCAATTCGAAGTACGCACTATTACACACGAAACTGACGAATATGTAGAGTTTACCAAAGACACGTCAGACTTTAACAGAGTATTTCTTTTCTCTTTTTTATAAAGGTTTAGAGTAAACAAGAAGTTTACTTGTGCGTAATTTGATCTAAATGTAAATTTGGTATAGTATCTATATGTAGTGATTCGCAAATGTAATTTCAACATTCAACATTTATATAGATATATATTGGGTATCTTACATGTATAAGACATCTTAAAATTTCATTCGCATGTATGTAACAAAACATGACTATCATAACTCTATTACTAAAATTTGAAAGCAATCTAAAAATCTATATGGATGTTACGACATATTTTGATTGGCGATTGAAAGTCAATTCTGAAAATTAAAATTAAATAGGATTTAGTCAGCTATCGAACTTAAATCGAGAATAAATTGAAAATGGTTTTATAATTACCGTTTTGAGGTTCATTCAGGCGCGAGAAGTTGATTCATCGTGAAAGATATTAGAATGCTCAATTCGAAATAGCGATAAGCGATGCTTTATGCTACGTACGTTCTGTGTATAGCATCGAATGGCTTTGAAGTTAAAGATCACTTCGGACTGCACTTTCATGCATAGATATCCTTTATCGAAGAAAAGTTTTAACGTTGAGAAGTGACGGATTCAATTTTACTAATACTAACGGACGATTTATATTTTAATAATCGGATAGTACCTCTTAAATCCCGCATTTTCACATACAACTATATTTGATACTTTTGCATAGAGAATAAAAAAATATATCGGTTAATGTATGAGGTATAAAAAATATGGGGTTCCACTTGAAAAAATATTACCGTTTTTGAAATCTCGTAAAAAAATTACCTCGTGAGAGAGTTGCTTCGTCACTACGTTTATTTCTAGAAATAGCGTAACTTTGATCTGAGAAGTTTTCTCATACAACAATAAATAAGATAAATATTTTGATTATTCCATTTAGCACATCTACATAAAGAATTTATGGTCGTGATATTAAAAAGAATTTATAGAGGTACGTGAATAAAAATATACTTTTTAGAACAGAATATTCCAAATAATAGCGTATATATGTAGTTATAACGTGCCTGCAATGTATTAGGACATTTCAATATTGCTTCTGCAATGAATTAAGTTTTGTATTTATATTATCTATTAGTTTCATACTATACAGAATTCGTTCTAACGTTGTTTCTTGTTTTTTGAATTAACTACTAAGTTTGGTTTATTTCGAGCTAATAGTTCGGTACCCGAAGATATTTAGACGTCATTAAATGCTTATACTTTTTGCAAAATTCTCAATACCTTGAGGTTTACAATGCCTTAAATAGTGCCTTGAAATATTATTTATTCGTTTAAAAGCAAAAAAGGAACTCTTGTGGAAGAAAAAGGAGTTTGAACGATTATGTATTTAACCGTTTATCCGTTGCTTAATCAATCAGAGTTAAATGTCTCTCATAACAGAGATGAACGAGGATATCTTATCACTGAATAAATTTATTAAACGAAAATGAATTTATTTCGACGTGCTTCGTTTCTCTAAATTCGCAAAATTAATTTAAAATTGCAGTACATTAATTTAATTAATTTGTAATAATTTTGGAGTACGTATCACACGTTACGAGACAATTGTACTTTCATTAATATGATTGGCAGTTTAAAATATAGTTACGAATCGAATCATGTTTGGATCATCTTTTCAATTAAATAATATGAGTCTTGGTACTTGTAATACTTGACCATTATTGCAAGCATAACCCTGATTTGAATATTAGAAATACAAATTTATCGATGATTAGGAACGTTGCAACAATCAATCGATGCTTTCTGCTATTATTGCACTGTATTTATGGAGAATTTAAAGTTGTCACATATAATATTTTTTTTAAATATTATAATATATAAAATACTTAAAGTACAGTACTTATTTTAATATTTGCCGAATAAAACAAGTCTCTGTTTAAGTTCTATTCTTTTAGATGTATCCAAACAGATATGAACTTGCATAAATATACGTAGTCTAATTATTACTGTATACAAACTAATTTTTTAATGACGATCGAGGAAAACAAGTAAAATTTTGCATAATTTTGTACATAGTTATTTGTTTAAAAAAAGAAACTGGCAAAAAATACATTTAAAACTTTCTTACGAACATCTCAAATAAACTCTTCAGATTTTTGCGTTTCAACACAAATGGAACGTATACATTTGAACGTGCATCCAAGAAGATGCAATAAGATATCGTTCCCTTCCGAACAACTCAAACCGATCGTATCTGAACTTTTTGCGTAATCGACTGCTCGTCTTCACAGATAACGTATCTTTGAATTTTAGAATAATTAAATGAATCGGAAATAATAAATTTCACAGAATTAATTCTCAAAGCAATTCTTAAAAAAAAAATAAAAATTTTTATTTCTACATAAATGTATTTTATGTAGAACTATATCACGACTGATCAACATTTTCTCGATCGTATTACAAATAATAGACCCCTATGTACAATATTCCATCCATATCTATATTAAATAATCGATACTAAAATCGCCATAGTACACGTTGGCTGTATACCAGGTCGAAGGAACATTTTTTCAACGTAAAGTTCAGCCATGTCGGAAGGCCGTGTCTTTATTATCCCAGGCAGAATCGTTGAAATGCTACAGAAAGAGGAAGGAAGGGGAGTGGGAAGAGAGAGAAAGAGAGCGGGTAGTCGTGCACAATGCACCAAAAGTGCACGGAGCCTGGTTCCTCTACCAAAGTCTCGCCAGCTCGTTCAGTATCCTTCGTCTATACTGGCACACTTTGTGAAAGCAATATTAATGAGATTGTAAAAAGAGCGTTAAATAAGATTATCAATTGATCATAATTAGAACCGTACGCATTCCACATGCACATTATAGCACATAGCCAGCTATATGACCTTTCTTGCATCCATTTCTATCATCGTTAACAATACGACGATGAGGTACAAAATCGGAGTTTTCAGAATATGCCCAAATTCGAAATGAGTTATAACGTTAGAAATGAGTTCTACCTTATAATTCGTTAAATTCTGTTACGAACAATTTTTAAGTTATCTATTTTTGAAAACAGACTTTATACTAGTAGATTTATTATTAGTGACATAGTAAACAGTGAAGTATACTGTGTACATACTTATAATAACAGCTCAACAGCATAGTTTTCTACAAGGATAACGTCTACTCATCAAAAGCAAAAAGTTTGTTCAGTTTTAATTATCATAATTCAATAGCGCGTGCATATTACTTTATTTGTGGAAGTTATTTTGCTGTTTATTTTATGAATTCTTCTATAATACCTCCTTACTGACTCAAGTTAGTGACCCTATCAGTTTTTGGCATTTTTTCTTGCTGAATTTACAATACACGATATTGTCTCATTCTTTCGTTATCATATTAATAATACTAATTAGTATCTCATAATATATAACAAATTTGACTATTCCATGGAAAATTCAAAACTGAATTTCGTAATGTTAAAATTTACTTGACTCAAATAATCCCTTCCTTGTTATGCTACGAATGCAACGAAAAATTTTTCCATTTTGAATTAATAACCGAATTTACAATCACATAATATCGCTTTTACCAAGTATACATTAGAATCGAAGGCAGTGATGCGCCGTCGTATTAGCTCGTCGTATTAGCATTCCATTCGCTGCGAATACATCACAGCAACACTACATCGACCGTTGCACTTCCTCGGTAATTTTCTTTCTTCCTACCTGCCGTCGCTGACGACTACGACGAAGACTACGAAGTGCAATCGCAAAGAAAGAGACTCGTTGATTTCACGGTTAGGCCGGGCCAAGCGACTCCAAGGAGAAAGATAAGAAAAGAGGCGATGGTCGAACACAGCAGTCGAGGTGGATGGATGGAGAAAGAAAAAGTGAAGAAAGAGGGGAGAGGGACCATGAAGTGGCCAGGCGAGGGGAGGGGAGAAAGGGATGTATCGTGGAGACCCACATTACGGGGAAAACGCTCCGGGTTACCTGGCGTACCGTGGGAAACGGATCTCGTTGCCGAAAGCGAGTTTCACCTGAGGAGAACGTAGGATTTACCTGGTGCTCATACCACGATCTTACAAAGAATCCCTTGTTCCGTTCGGCCGCCGCTCTACTCTCTTGCCGGGGATAAGACGAACGAGCTTCCGTCAGATAAAACACCGCTCCTGGGGAACGTTAACGACACCTCAGTCCCGTCAGTCGGTATAATGTCTAATTATCAGGGTTGCTTCCTGTTACATAATTGGGACGAAGAAATCCTCCGGTTGCTGAAATTTATCTACTATTGTTCGTCGATGCACTTTGATTTGCACCGGTAGCTATGAACGTAACTTGTAGCATACAACGTAAAGAAATCTGCATTTTATACCTCGATTTTTGAGTGTTTGTACAGGAAAATGTTTTCTTAATGACTTCTTAAGTATCTTTGAAAAATTGTTTAGAAGTCTTCGAATTTCATCATTGTTGTTCCTTAGTCGACGTATTTGGCTTTATAATTACTGATAGAAGTAGTTTTGCATTATAAGGACTCCAGATGAAACAGAATAGCTTTCAAAAGTAAAGTGAATCAATGAATATATACACGTTTTCAAAGACGATTTTTAGAGAAAGGAGTACAATAGATAAAATTGAGATTAGAATTAAAACACGATTGTAGCTACATTACATGATCAAATATTAGATTCTATGCAAAATTTTGTATATCATACTTCTATAAATTATTAATGATTGATCATTAATTTAATATATTTTTGTATAGGATTAAATTGAGTACGCGTCAACTTTTTAATTTTGTTTTTGATATTTTACACTCATTTGAAAGCATTAAAGAAATACAGTTTTGATTACACAATTGTTTTATAAATTAAAAAGTTAAGCCTAATGCCTTTTAACTTTACGATTTTAAAGATTTCTTTACATCATCTTTTATTAAGCTAGTCTTATCATAGTAGTCTATTTATTTATAATTCTTTTAAATAGAGTAATTTCCTTTAAAAACAATGTTTTATCCATCGGTTTTGATCATAAGAATAGGATGAATTTTTTAATCTTCTTTGTAAATGCAAATTCAAGCAAGAAGAAGAAGAGGAGGAGAAATACTAGATATTCGAAAATTCACAATTTCCACTTACAATTAATGATGTTTAACATTTTTTTCCATTTTCACGATCTCTCCTAATAACAAAAATGGCAGCTGGTTACAATGACTGTTGTACGTAATTATAGAATTTCATAAAGAAAAGGATATTTAGATTCTCGGTTGGTTTCGTAATTCTATTCGCGGTGAGACGTGAAGTTATGCACAGACAGCGTGAGGCAGTACCTCGAGACTGCCTCGATGCGCGCCAACGATTGTCGGTATTTTTTATCGAGATCAAATATGCCTCGCAGTTTCAGTTATGTACAGACACTGTGAGGCAGAACCGCGAGGCTTTCTCGCGAGGCGTGTCTTGTACTATCTGTACATATTTTAACAACTTTGTTAATAGCATTAATGTCCCAAATAATGTCGGCTTGTAGTTAATTAAAGATCCCTTTCTCCAATGGAACCTTTAATTAACCGTTATTTACATTTGCAAGCATCTGTGATGCAACTAAGGAGAAAAGGTAGCAAAAACGTACTTTCTGCTAGTTTCGGCTGGCGAAGCAACCAACGCAATATTTTTCTCTCTGAATATGAACGATAACCTCGACTTCGTCGTCACGCAATTCGCTCCTTCTCTGACTGGTATTCTCTCTCCTGAGCTCGCAAGAGACTCATCGAACCAAGGAAGCACGTGCTTTCGTTCCGCCACGTTTAGAGCGTGTCCTGTCCTCGAAATACGATCTACAGTGTAGATGTTATAAGTACGAAGCGCTCCTCCTGCTGCTTCCGTGTTCTCTTCTTCGTGTGGCTTATGTTGCTGCGCTCCGTCCATATTTTTTCTCCTTTTCCATTCTCTGCCCTTTATTCCTCGCTTGGCTACGATGGAAGAGCGTACACCCTCGATCGCGCTAGGTATTACCATATTACCGTTGGAGCATATCAGCCACGTATTACCATGCACGACTGTATTCAGCAACAGCCGGCGGCGTTTCTGTTCGTTGTGTTGCAACGCAGTACGCAAGGCCTACAGGCCGAGAGCTAGACGGCGCGGCGTAAATAACGTTCTACGGCTTCCATCGGCAAACAGCTGAGGCTTCTTCCTACGGTCAGGGCCCCTAACCCCGAGGGATCGCTCGAGTCGAGTCCTACAGGTCTCTCTGGATACGTCTTTCCAGAGACGTTCGTTAGAACAGAGGCGCGGGCTGCCTAAGCGGACAGCTGACTCGTCAGGTAGATACCACACCACCGTCTCTTCTCGCCCTACGGCCTCTCTTCTCCAAAGGCCACTCTCTTATACCCTTTAAATGCTCACGGACTCGGAAAAATGTTACTGTCTTGAAAAAGAGACAAAAGATGGGTAGACAAACGCATCGCGATATCTTGTTATCCAAGAGAACGCGCGTTTATAGGGCTCTTCAAATCAGTCGTGTAGATCCGTCGATGGACTCACTTCTGCGCACCAAGATAACCACGCTGTATATCTTTCCTCACGAACAGCTAAGTGATCGTTTTAATTGAACATCGCGTTGCGATTCATGATCGCGACAGTTTATCGTTACTTGTTTCGACTTTGACGCGAGGCAAGGAACGCACGCTGCCTTCAGCTGTTGACAATTACGTCTAACTTGTAAATTAAATCTTGATATATCGCCACGTCATAATTTCAATATGGCGTGGTACTACGTATTTCGCGTGCTTTGTTGTTCTTGAATAGGTAATTTTTTTTAATTGGAATAGTCGGAATGATTGGAACGTTTGAATGTACTTTCTTGGAAGAGTTTGTGCGGCCGATAAACAGCCTAGCCTATTATAAGTCAGCAGATACTTGCTAACTTCGAATATAAAGACCATAGCTGGAAAATATGATAAGATGGAAAGGGTTTATGTCTAAGCAAATCTATCAGCTTATTCTCTTCTTCAACTCTTTCATATTAGAATATTTATTCTTATACTTTTATCGCGAGAGATTTTTATATTATATTTAATAAACTAGGTTCGTCATAAGATCTCTATAATATGTATAGTGTGATTTGGTGTTCCTTATATTACATACTGTCGATAGATATTTTATAAGAGTACATAACAATGAATTTGACTGATATCGAAATCATTTACGATCCATTTTTAAAAGATCGATCTTTCCACCGTGAAGAATGGTTTTATTACAATTAGAACATAAATCCTATTTAGAGAAAAGAGATCAATTGCGAGATATATATTGTTTCTTTTATTTGGCATATTCTTTCTCACTTAACAAACGATTTATCTTATTAACCAACTATTTTGTAATCCTTTCATAGTTCTATAATCTTATAAGAACTGTAAAACTGTAAGAAGACTGTAAAAACTGTAAGAATAGGTTATTATGTTAAAACAATCTCGTTTACGAAATCTCGTATTATTTTAATAATTGTAAATTTTCATTCACATATTTCATCCGACAACGATATTTAGATCTAATACATTTTATAATATTTTGTCAAAAGTTACGAAATTTTTCTAAAACGTAAAAAGGAATAAATAAAAGCTTAAAAGGCAATAAAGTGGATATAGATTCGTTGATCTATTCGCTCGGCCGTTATCGATGTAATATTCACGTATTACGTCAGCCCACTCCATAACGATTGTTGATTAGTTCAATAAAAGAGTAACTGTTCATACATATGCTGGGAAGTTTGCTTTAAATGACTGCTATATTACATCAAGATCTCGTGATTTGTTCTTGAGACATTCAAAATGGCTAAATGGTTTTTTGATATTTTAAACTTCGTATATCGATTTTGAATTTTCCTACTTCTGATATTTACCATTTGTTACTTATACTATTTAATTGTGTTAATTGCAGTCTTCGTTCATACCAATTAAATTTTAAATATTCGATGAATATATAAATATCGTAGTATTCGCCAACGATGTTCAAATGTGATTCACAGAGGAATAGTTAATAACGAAAGCAAATGACTGTACGTATACAATAATGTCCTAACGTTCATGGAATTATCCTATGCCGGCTCTGGAAAGCATCGGCAACCTTGAACTTTCGCATAGGTAGGCATCCTCGCAAGAGATATTGTAAGGCCTGGTGAAATCGTGATTTATGTCTACCAAGAGAACATGATGTTTAAAGGGAAAAAGAGGCTGGTATAAATATGTCGTTCAGCTTGTTTGTCGGTTTCGAATTAGCATAAAGTTGCGTGTATCGTTCTATATTCTTTGCATCTTCTAATGATTTATTGTAGCACGATGTTCGATATTGGAAGACTATTTAAGCTCGATTGTTTAGTGACTACATGGACACAATTATGTAAGCATTTAAAACAAATTATACATTGTCATTGTAATTTAGATAATAGATATTTTTAAATCCCTTTTATCCAAATGCAGAATATCTCATACCAGTGTGCCACGGAACAATTGAAAATCACGATTGAAAATCATTATTCTATGATTCTAGACGATGACGTTTTATTATATGAATTAATGAACCTTATTGTACGTTATTTCATTTTATAATTTATTTATCGAATCTTCGTCATCTTTTTAATACCTATAATCATTACAAATTTGTTCTCAGAAAAGTCAGTAGGTGCATAATAAATTTCCAATAATAACGAATTTGTAGCTTTACTTCTTTTATTATCAAATCTCAATTCAAAATCAAGTTTAGTTACGTTAGGGGTTTCGGATTAATACTTTTAATTACACATCAATGTCCAGTTCTTTCATACTTTACCGATGTACGAGTCATAATAGGGATCGGCTTACCAGTCTATCGAATGTCTGGAAAATGAGGATCCGCGAAGACTCGGTTAGCTTGACGCAACGGAAAGAAATTAAACGCCACGCTCGGATGAAACGGAAATAGAAAGTTCTTAAGAAACTGACGCCGCTGATCGTGAACGTGGTGACTGGGAATATAAAACTCGTTCGACACAAACTTCATTCAACATTCCATACGGAGCAGTTTATAAGCTTAATTGCGGAAAAACGCGTTCAATCATCTCCAAAAGATGTAAACGTGAGTGAACGCCACCGACACGAGGCAATGAATGTGTATCTACGACATTACATAAGGATATGTCGTAATTATGTAGTCGTTATGTTTGCGTTATACGGTTTCAGGTGTTTCTATGATGGTAACACGATCGTGTTCAACGAAGCTACACACGTTTTGCGTAATTACCGTGCTGCGCTGCTAATATAACGTGTGCCCTCCGTCGATGGTGTTGCGGATCTTGGAGCAGCCTGCTAGGTGATATAGCATGATACTTCGCGGATTATTAATTTACATTAAATAAGCTGCCAGTCGAAATTCACGATACGTTAATGCAACCGAATGAGATGCTTTCAGTCGAGAATGGAATTGGTGGGTTATGAAATTAATACGCGTAGCTTTTATATAATATACATCCATTCATAGAAGTTTAAGTACATGCTTTAAACTTTATAATAATTGAACTTAGACACATATTTTGAAAAATGACACAATTTATTATACTTATCAAGCAGGAGACGCAAATTCGTTTCATTATATACAAGTTAATAGATTCTCATGAAAAGCGTGACACTAGTGGTTTTCTGTGAATATTGCAAAAAGTTAGAGAAACATTACCATGTTGTTTAATTTGATGAAAACCTCCTTTCGATTACTTTAAAATATGTTGCAAAGCTTATGTATAATTGAGAAAGGTTTTGTGCAGTACCATATTACGTTCCGCGACTTTATAAATATTTTTATGTATCCTTAACTAACTTTTAGTATCCATACATTTGGTGTTCTTAATTAAATTTTTATATACAGCCATTAATATAGGTTGATTATGAAAATTCAGTAGTACTTCACACGGACATTAAAATTAATATATGTAAATGTACCTATAATGAAAAAATGTAATATTTTGGATTTTATAAAAATACGCGCCTTAGGTTATTACTTAATATTTTCTCCTTAAAATTTTATTAAAAAAAAATTTTTAGCCTGAGTAGCATTCGGCTTTTTGAAACGCCAAGATGTAAATGTATTGATAATAGCATTGAAATACTATTATTCAATACAAAATAAAATCAGAATTTTCTATCTCTGGAAAATATAATCATATATGTCAATAATACATAATGAGATATTTCAGTTTTTCATCTTATTCAATAACCAAATTGAAATTAAAATTGGAAAGATCCAAAATAAGATACAGTACAGAATTAAGGAGCAAGTCATTTCTAAACTATAAGCGCCGATGTCTGCCTAATAATCTTGGTTTAAAGGCTTTCAAAGTTTGTTTTCCAAGCATCAAACTATAATGATAATTAGGCTTGTCTCTTTGAAGTTGTACCCCAGATGGAAGATGGATTTCATTTCATGAAAAGGTTCATGCTTTTTGAGTTTTCTTCAATAGCGCCTAATCACGAAGAAAAGAATCACAACGAGAAGAGGCACGGTTGCGTTTCGATATCGGAAACGATCGAACAGTTAGAACTGAATAATTTTCTTGTGCCTTGCAATCTTACGAATCCTCGAAATGCGATAGTATTCTAATTACAGGGATCGAACGATGAAAGCAATCAGTGCGTTTATGTGGAGTTTGCGAATGATCTCCCCAGATGGAACTGGAAACTTGTGATAAGGCGATGAATGGCGATCTTGGTGTTCTCGAAAGAATTTCTTTTTCTTTTTTCTTTTCTGAAAGTAAGAGCAGTAATGAGTAAGTGGGATAATGGAACAGCGTTCGTTTAATTTTTCTTTATTTATTCATTTTTATTGCTATTTTCTAAATTATTTTCTAAAGATAAACTGTGGGTGAATAGCAATTTCAGTTTCTCTAAGGATAAGAAACTTCTTTTGGAAATTCATTTCATTCAATGATAGTATGTGGAATATTTATGTTAGCGTATAAGATATTTGTTGTCTTGATTAATTTTATTTCTTGGGATATTATTAAAAGTATAATAAATTCGAAGTTTAATTTCTTTAAAAGTCAAAGCAGGTGTGATTTGATTGCAACTGCTTGTGTTGTAAATATTTTGTGAATATTTAGAGATATGTAAAGCCAGTTTATCATTTAATAGATTGCATATGTTTTATTTAATTAAACATACAACTGTATTTATATAAATTGCAATCAAAAATTTGAAGTCACACGGCAGACATTCTTTGCTATAATTTGTATTTACTCTCTAAAGTAATGGATAGAAAATTATATATACTATACTTCTTTGTATTTTCGTTTAATTCTTGATCTTTAGCATAAAAAACTTTAATTTCCAAATATAGCAGAGGAGAGAAAATTTAATAATTTGTTAAAGCAAAGTATCTTTTGTGAAAAAATCATTCATGTTACATTTTTCTAAAAAACTAATTACTTTACGCCGAATATGATATGGGTTGACTATAAAACATCGACAACTATGCCTGAGATAGGAAGAGAAAGTGCATGAATCTAGATAACTTGTTGAATAGAATGTACTCATTATATCTAATTTACGTCGTATTATTCCGCAACAAGTAGCTGTGCAACGAATAATCGAGTAATATTCACATCACGGTAGATTCCCTACCATCATCTTCTTTCCATGTACATCATTTTCTTCTTAAATTTATGCATACCTATTTATTTATACCATGAAATACTGTGAGGTTCATATTGCTGCACATATTCTGTAAAACAAAATCGAAGTTAGGTCTTAAAACAGTATGAATTAAGTTCTGAATGTATTCAACACAGTTGTCATTTTATCACTGCACAATATTACCATTATTTGTTTCATGATCATATTATTGTCATAATATTATGTACTTATATAATTATTATAGAGAAATAGTAAATTACTTTACATACAGTCAATGAACATCTTCTATTATAGCACAGCAAAGGACATATTCAATCGTCGTTTCATTAATTTAATCCCTTCACAACGTAACATAATAAGTGGGAATCGATAAATACTATTTTCACATCTTAAATGTTATTACACATTTACTGCAATTATTAAAGTTTATTGTTTTTAAACAGTTGAAAATATGCATTTTTGTATAGAAATGCAAAAAAATCGTGGCAATAAAAAGATTATTAAATTCTGTGTTTATGCTGAATTTTTCGTAAGGTTAATATTAGGTTGCGTAACATATAAATTCATTCGCCTTTCAGTATTACATTTTGAGGAATATCATAGAAGCGTTATTTACGTTAGATCGAATGGACAAGTGTATAAGAGATATGGATAAATATTGTTTATAATTATATCATTCAGTGATAGTAATGTAGAGGAAAAACAATTATCATGAATGTTTCGTGATAAAATTGTTTGTTGCTATAATATGTATATTATAGACTTCTTACATAACGCAGCAGAAATAACGGATTTTTTCATTAAATAGTATCTAGAATGTAAAAATATACATTTCGGAACTTCTTTATTAAATTACTTAAGGTTACTATAAACTTGTAGTTACAGTAGACGCGAATTTTCTCGAACTGGCGTTCTGACAAACTCAATATGTTAAAGTAATCACATATGTGCTTACATATATACATAGATTCTTATTAATGCACGAATTATGGTCTTCAGATCTTTCAGTTATCAGAGCGATAGTTTGCGCAAATTCGCGTTCACTATAACAACAGCCTAATCTATTTGCAAAGCACAATAGAGCAGAAAGCACATACATCGTTAATTAAAATGATCTTATATAACAGCGACAATTTTTGGCGATTTAAAATAGCTTTAACATCTTAATGCAATTCTTCTTGCACTTCTGTAAGCATATACGGAGGTTACAATAGTTTCATGATAATACGTGTTCGAACAGAAACGTTACTGCTCTCTGTGTCTCTTCGGGTTGGGGAGATGGCTGTTTGATTCGTGAGTTCTAAAAGTCAGTTGGTCGATGAGTCGGCCTGAAACCCTTGAACCACATGAACAATACAAAGTAGGAGAACAATCGATCGAACAGTGGCGAAGCTAACGTTTCAAACGACCGCGTACAACCGTCTCTCAATTTACGCGGTACTTTTTTTATGCGATTTTAATTTACGCGACCAGAAAATATATTTTTCTAGGAATTTTAAAAGTAACAAGTGTATACAGTAACTTATTCGGTGATGTTGAAACGCGTCAATGCTGTGTGAGATAAGGATAAAAGTACATTACGTTGTGCTAGTCATCATCTACGTACATATTTTTTTTTTGTACTGACAGACATTCTTTATGCGATTTTCATTCGCGTGAAACGAATCCACGTGGAACGGATACTCTGCATAAATTGAGGTACGGGTGTATCTCAGTGATTTCTCTGTTTCGTTGGAAGATGTGTTGTTTGCCGGTCGGAGGCTGCCTCTGTAGAAAAATCGGCAATTCGAAGGCGTTAGCGTCTCGTCGCTAAGCATCTTATCGTCATTAGTAATAGTACCGTTCCATTGATTGACGGTGTACTTTGCGAGCAACTTAACGGGTCGATCGTTCTGGTAGATCTACCATTCTTACTGTTTATCGTTTATAACGAATAAGATATTTCAGTTTTATAATTCGTTAAATTACTAAAAGTGGGGAAATTTGTTTTGTAATGGTTTTAAATATGCCAGATTTAAATAGAAATATAATATAAAGCTTATACATATGATTAATTGTAAAGAAAATATTAATGTTTTATAATTTTACAAATTTATTATTATCTCTCCATGTTATATTTTCCAATTTGACACATTCATCAAACATAAATGAATTTAAAGCATTGTAGAATGTATCATAAATATTTTCGATACTTCTATCTTTAATATAATTAACTACATGCTAAATAAGAGTTTATTATTCGCGAAATAGATACTCGGATAAGAAACCATAGAAATGTTTGAAGATCGATGCGAAAACAAAGTGTTCCAATAAGTTATTTAAGTCCGCAAAATCTTCACTTACTATAAACTGGTTGTTGTTTCTGTAGTATCGAAGCTTCGACAGCCGAAGGAATCGGAATGCATAAACGTGCTCCGTTGCAATTTAAGTTAGTTTCGAATTGGTTTTTTCTTTCAGCGTCTCGGATTGTTTCTGTTCGCGAAATTGAATCTGTGACATTCTTATGACAGTAGGATACATCACATTGAATACAAGCATAATAACAATTTTTTTGAGTGCTTTTTTATGAAATAAAAATTAGACGGAATGAAAAGGATACTTTGAATACTTTGAAAAAAATATTTAATAAATATCGTTCGTACTATGCGCTACATTGTGCAGTATACAGGATATCCCAGCTATTGCATAGTCGGCATTATATATATAATAATAATAATAATAATAATAATAATAATAATAATATTTCATTTTCGAGAAAATTTGTTAAATGTATTTAAACTTCGCTAATTCCGGATTGAATAGGGCCAAATTATCGATTAAAAAAGGTAAAAAATGTAGAAATATGTTTTTGTAAAAATTTTGTTTTCGAAAAAATTACAAATTATGTGCGAGTACATTATATATGCATGTTTAAACTATTTTCTTGAAAATGAGGTCTTAAACGGAAATTAAAATTTTTATTACCTCTTGCTGTGTGTTCATATGTTTCTAGTCGGTAATTATTCAAGTTTATGCATATCGGACTTGACACATTTTTAAACTCGGTTTTCTAAAAAAAGAAGTGACATATGAAAAAATTGTATTCTGAATATATGTGCTGGTGATTACGAAAATGGTGCGCGTCGTATGTTTTTCGTTTCGAGATATTTACTGTTTTGTGTTTGACGCGTGAACTGAATTTTGTTTAATGACGCAACAATCAACTTAATTCAACGGTTTAATTTATAGTATTTTGCAAAGATGGATTCAGATTATTGTAATGTAAATAGATGCAGCGCAAAATAAACGATAAACCCATTTTTCTTTTAGATTCTTGACTTAGGCCACTTACACAATCACCTGCATATATGTATTTTCGACTTGTTTTTTCATATAGAATCATCTTATTGTCGATTGCTGTATACATACGTATGTAGATCATTTGACATGAAAATTGAGTGAAATATAAATAGGATGTACATTTTATCGTCTTAATTACTATGTTTTAGGTGACTGTTGAGATGAATAATGCATTTTAGATATAAAGTGTGTCATAGAGAGAAAGGTTTATTTGCCTTACATTTATCGTCCATGAAGATATTGATTAGCTTAATTTTTCCTTGAAGCAAAAAGTTTCAAATGATATTATCATCGTGCAAACGCAATATTAGTATGTCTAACTATAATAACTACTTTATTTTGCCATTAAATTAGTATTTACAACGGATATTAAGAAATACTATAAAGTTAAATTAAGGAACAGGTTGATATACAAAAATCATTATAAAATTATACTATATAGGAATATTTGTTATTAAAATAATATATTTCGACTGAGGAAATATTTGTAAAGAATCGAAGAATATCACCTTGCACCGTAATAAGATAAATTGATACGTTTTGAGTGATGAAATGAATATGTATTATGTGTTTTGAAATTTTTACTTGTAATATATATATGAAGAGAGAAAGTAAAATATATTTTAGCGTATTTTTAATTAATTAATTCAAATAAAACTGACGAAAATTAGAAACTAAAAAATGTATCAACTTGCTCTAATCTTTCCTATAAACTAAACTACCAAACAAAAATTATTGAAAAATAATATTCACATCCAAAATCATTGAAACTTGCAACTCAAATATTTTCTGAATTCACTTGTTCCGACCGTTCGCGAAGAGACGCGGTCGCTAGGAAAACGCGTCAGCGAGAGGCGTAAATTCTCGCTACGATTATGTTAATCGACGCCGCGAAATAGTCGTTCCCCTGTTTCGGTTAAGATAACAGAGGTGGTTTAATGAATGTAACACTGTATTAACAGGTTAACATAGAATGATATATTTTCCAATAATATGATGAATATGTTACAGAAATTTGACTCGACTTTACGATATCTCTAGATAAATTCTGATCTGATCGCCCTTCGATTATTCCTTTGTCTCATTTGGAAGACGACCCCCACTATGGTCGGGTCACGCCACCGCTCGCGCCTATGATCACGTATGCCTCTTCTTGTGTGAAAAACGTAACGGTCAAAAATCGACGTTTCTAGAGCTCGCTCCTTGGCGACAACTATGCTCTCGTCGATACATTGTATATGATCTGGCGGGCAGATAAGACGGTCTGCCTGCGACGCTGTAGGACCGCGAGCGACGGTTAGAAAATACAGTCTGTGGTAAGCCTCGTGGCGTAACACACTGTTTGTTCCTATTTCCTTTTGATAACATAAAATTATTGAGAGACACTATTCATATCTAAAAGATCTTAATTCTTTTTGGTTTAAGCGGAATTTAAGCCCAACTTAACACGTTGACCGCCACGACATCCGTATTCGGATGTCAGCAAAGTTTCTGGTCACGTAACCCATATTCGGGTGTCGTTTATTTGACTACTTGCGAAAGATCGTCGTAGGTATTTGAAAAGATATTCCATAATAATAAATTGTTAATTAATAGTTAATTGTAATAATAGTTGAATCGTTATAAAATAAAAATACGAAAATGGTTTATTAAAAAAATTATTTAGAATGCAAAACTTTAAAGCATTCTATACATAGTTGAGGTTGGTCGGGACAATTTGAACAATAAGTTGTTGTTTTCTTCAAATTCTTTCATGCCTTTGTTCGGTCCATTCGACGTCTTTTATTTGCATAACATAGTTTGCATGCGCGTCTAATGCTTCTTCCGGAATCATTTTTCCGAACGGCGATATTATGCCGACTCCGTCGAAGACAAGGATTTTTTGTATTTTCAGACAACCTTAATAATTTTGCAACTAATAATTGTCTAAATATTCTAATATTTATATTTTTTCTTGTTGCAATTTTGTAAACCGTCAAAGCGTTTACAACAGAAATTCCCAGAAAGAATCGAATGCCAATTTTTCTGTACCATTTGATTCCTTTTCTAATTGTAGTGGCATAAGAAACCATTTGGTCGGAATAATTTATACCACACTTTCCTTCGTTATATTCAACAGCTAGTGGTTTTAATGTTGCGAACAAATGAAACGAAAGATCATTCTTGAGACCACCTCTTGAGCAACTCGCGTTACTAAAATATCGATGGGAGTGTGACATCAACCACATCTCAACCTACATCAGTGATAATACATCGACCCCCGACCTTCGGACACTTTTGGACACATCACCACCTTATCATCATAGCATACACCAAGGTTGTGACGCACCTCAGTCCACATCAGAGATAGGATATGGACCCCCGACCTTCGGACACTTTTCTACATCATAACCTACACCTAGCCCCTCAACATCCTAAAACCAAAACGTATATAAACCGAGACTTCACCCAGCTCGGGCAGTTCTTGTTCCTCTTCTAGTTGCTGTACTCATACAACTCCTATTCTCCGGTTCGGTGTTATTTTGTAAGTGGTAAATCTTATAATAAAGTTTTATAAAGAAAAATAAGTAGTTGGGTTACGACTCAGCCTTCTTACTACCACCCAAGTACCAACTTTACGTGACAGGAGCACCTAGCAGAGAACGCTTGGTACTGCGCGTGGCCTGACGGAGATTTCTTTGAAAACACGCAGCGCAGTTGTCACGTAAAATAACAAAATAAAAAAGAAATTTGAGGTGAAAAATAAAAAAAGAAAACTTTATTTTTTTTCTAACATCAATACACTTTACAATCTACTTCCGAACTCGAAGCGTGACTTTCTAAGACTGAGACTCTTATGATTTGACTTTCGATCGGATCCGATTACTTTCTTTTGTCATCCCTCAACATCCCCACCGTCCATGCATTTGCTAGGCGTCCGCGATCGTTGCCACGTGCTCTTTCTTCTAGAACCTTCGGTGAAAGGACCGTTGAGATGTTGATGGCTCATTAGGCACTTCAGCGATATACATTGTCGCCGAGTGCCGCCGCATCTTTATCTCTATCGTCAGTCCGTCGGATTTGAAGTATGCCGGTCGTGACACAGTCAACGTGTTAATCCACTGCCAATAAGATACAGTTTCAAAACTTGTTCAGGATTCAAATGTATTTTTATATTTTTGTAATCAATTTTCAATATTTTTATTAAGTTAACGCACAGTAAAAGAGGATATACTTTATATATTACAATAAAGCTTTGGAAAAAGCCAAATGAAATCAATCGTCGAGTTCAGCTCGATATAGGACTGCAAGGAGTTAAAGCTTTTTGTAACTATAAGAATCAAAATTGTCGGGATATGTTCCGCATTTACCGTTTGTTACTATCTCGAGAGGATTAATGGATCTAATTGGACAGTGCCGTAAAAAAGTTGTACGGGAAAGGCGGGGTACGCGAGAGCACGAGGATCTGTCCAATAAACGAGATATTGTGTTTCGTGTTGTAAGTAATGGTAATCGAGGATGCCTCGATAAGGTCGACGAGTGCAACGCAATCGTCCCTTCCCTCTAAAGTCGTTCCATAACGAACTCCGAGATCCTTTAGATGTTCTCCGTCAGGCTGCAAAGTCGCGTTCGCGTACACATAAGTTATTGCGCGCCTCGACCGTAAAACAATGTCAATCCGGCACAATGAAACGATTTCTCAGCATACTCAGAACTGGCCAGCATCGGACTAAGCTAGCAGGAAACTCTTAAAAGTCGCTTAGAAATGATTTACTGGGTCATGGGTTGGATATTTATCGCGGACAGCGTACGGATGTCACAGCTAATTGCGTCTCTCCTTCGCTGTTCGTAAATCCGATGTTCTCTAATCCTTCCAGCGTAAAATTATCTCACATATGCGTTTATTATAACTTTATTATAGTAAAATATGTTTTGGAGTGAATAATTTTTCACTTTTGATGTAAGATGGAGAAATTGTCAAGGTACAGAAATTTTAAAATAAATTATCGTAATTACATATATGTATATACGGCAAACCTCGCCGATATCAATGATCATGAAATATCCTGTCAAGATCAATATCCTGGATAACCTTTTTCTAAACATATAACCGCCATTCGGTCTCAGATAGTTTCAATTTCGTTTAGTTCCTAAATTATTTGAAAGGAGCTTCAATTAAATTTACGATTACACTTCATTCTCTAGTGGGCAGCCACGGACGAGTTATCTCGTACTATGCTACGCTACGGACGAGATATCTCGCATATTTGTTTATTAGGACGAGAGTTGTAACTTGTGTAAATATCGATCCACGATACCTCATAGCGAATGAAAGGCATATTGTTGTTCAGAACAATTTTATTTATTTTTATTGTACTGTACAAGTAACACATAAGTACATATAAGTATCTAAATGGCGTAGTACGAAGAATATTGTGTCATGAGACATCTTGTCCATGGTTGCGAAGTGGTTAAACGATTTTAAATTCTCCCTCACAACACAAATTTAATTAAATTCGTATTACGTAAACTTAACATTAACTTATTGTTACTAGTAACATTAACGTCAAAAGTTGAAAGTACATTAAACTAATTGTAAAACACATTTTCATTTTATTTATGGAATTTTTTTTAATCGTGATATTGATCATTTACTCTTCGTCTCATATATATTTATTGTTCTTATCAAACATCTTGCACATCCATACAAATTTACACACATTGTAAAAAAGTGTAACGTAAGAAACAATATAATTTCGTATTTTTCAAATCTCTTCTAACAAATAAATTTTCCCTCTGATAGGGTCTCGTTATTTCTTTCTATTTTGACAAGCGTAGCTGTGCAATAGTGTGAACAACCTGGAATCGGTTGTCATATTACTTACTTTAGATTACTTTAGAAAATGTGCTGGACTTGTCAGATTCAGCACAAACGATAATATGTAACTATCTGCAGAAACATGCTTATTAGATAAAATTGAACTTGATATCATAATATTCTTTGTTAATAATAACTACAGTTTCTAATTGCAACCATGGTAAATACAGATCAAAAAGCTAATAAAAGAGAAAGGCTAAAGCTAATTTGAAGTTTACCGTGACTATTAATATTATACTTCGTATCTTTAATATATTCTTGCATACTAGGTGTATTCTATGCATTTTTTAAATTTCTTATATGTGCATAAAAATTTGCAGTTTATTTACAAAATACATAAATGTGCGTAATTAATACTAATATTTTAATGAAGGGAACATTTGATACGAATTCCATCTTGTATAATATGTAAGTGATAAAATATACAGAAGAATTAAATCATAATTACTAATATATCATAAAGTATTAGTTATCTCTCCGCCAAAGGGCACATTCGCGTTATCAAGTCAACGAGTTCTACAAACCAGTAAAGGCGTGCCAAGGAAAGATAGGAATATGTACTTAAAGAGTTTCCATCGTGAGAGAAAGAACGATAACGTATGTCTGGTTTTATACACGATACATATTGACAAACTTGCACTTCGTTCAATTCAATCGACACGAGCAGTTCAGTTCGGCCTAGCCTAGTTTAACCGATTTCACACTACCAAACATGATAAGAGCGCTCTTGGAACCGACGAGTACCATCGGCTCGATATGTACTTGGAACTCGTAATAATTGAACGAAACGATCCCCGATGATTGAAACGGCAAACAGCGTCTCACATCTAATTGTCAATTTGTGTAATGATCTTCAATGGGTTCATTCCTCTTTTACGTCCTGAACATCGTAAAAAGTTTAAAGACTTCATTATTTATATATTTCGAATAGCGGACAATCAACCCGTTCAACGAGTTTGGCATGAAAAGGTAAAAATCTTTTATCTTGGGAACAACAGTTAGCTTTGTCGCTATATAACTTCTGTTATTATATAATTTTTACGCACATGTAGAAATTTAGTATTGAATTTTTAATTTACGTTTAATCTGTATAAATACATGTGGGTGGTTAATTGAAATAGTTATGTGGAACGAGTCGAACAAATATAGAGGTTAGGGGAAACGAGTAATCCCACTCTCTCTTAAAAATTTTCTTCAAATGTGTTTCTTATGATTTTTGTTTATTAATAGATGTTTCTAGATGTTAATAGTATTGACAAAGTTTTATCATGCACCAATAGAAATGAGCATGCGAATTTGGTTTTACTTTGGAATTTGATATAATTAATAATTTGAAAACGTGAGAGACAATAATTATTAGAAAGGTGTATCAGCTTAATATATAAAAATTATTTGTTATAGGTTAATTATTATATATTTATTAAGACATAAATATGATCACGTTTACCTATGAATGTTTCACTCTCTTAGTTATATCCCCTCATAACAATGTCCGACTTATATCTATAGTTTACAGTCTACGCTACATAATAATTTTGAGAAAATTATACTATTTTCTTCACGATTCCGATCAATTGCATTTTTTCAAAAAATTTTTTACGCATCATTTCATAAACTAATCCTCTTAACTTCTCAAAAAAAGAAAAACTTAAGTCGTTTGAGACAATTTTAAAAAAGTTATTCTGTTTTAAATAATGTTCGAATATTAAAGTAACTGTATATACAAGGTGCTCATACGTTTTTTCATGCTTCTCATATCTATAGAGATATTTGCCTAGGGAAATTAAAATGGGACACCCTGTATTGTATATTATTATTATATGTATGTATGTATGAGACCTTCACAATCTATTGTTTGAAATGAAATAGTCAACCTTAATGGTTTTGATGACTTCCCAATGATTTTTTGGATTTACCGAAGACGAGATTTCATAATTGTTCCACTTATGTACAGAGTTGTACGTACAATATATAATATACATATACGTTAGAGACAGTAATTAAAATATAAATTCTTAATCTTTTGTAAACCTAGAAAATATACAAAATCATACAGTGCAATAGTGTACACTTCTAATCTTTACCTCTAACCTACGACTATTCAATAAAACGCGACGGCGCAGTCGAACTCGCATTGCACTTCACGCATTAGGGTGTGACGTTTCGCCACGATTTATCTTCAACGCGCGAACTAATGCATCGTAAACAGAAAATGTTTGAGGAAGGGGTCGTTACTCCCACGGGATACTCGAGCTGTACCTTAACGTAATGTAACGTCCATCAAAAGCAAATAGCTTCCCCGTTATGGAATCAGTGGCTTTGATTGACCTCTTGTCCGAATCTCTTCAAGTTCACTCTTTCAACGTGAAATTGTCCCGTCCCGTTCCGTCGAACAAAGACGAGAAGCGTGAATCTTCCACTTGAAAGCCTGGCTTTCTAGATGTGGTCAAAGGTCGCGGACAGCTTTAGCAAACGGGCATAGCCAAGTAATGGTGGTTAATAACAGGCTCACGAGACGAGGGCAGGTGCTCAACTCGTCGTGATTAATTAACCAATAATAGACTTTCTTGCTTCCACGCGGCGAGGAACGCTCCGCATTGCGGATGGATCCTCTCACGATAGGGTTCGATAGCGATAGTGATGGGACTGATACGGCACGTATTAATGATATTCAAACAATTTGGTACCTACAATTCATGAAAGTATTCGGACATTTACGTATTATGTGCGTTATACGAAATTTGTTACAATTTTGTTAGCATTGTGATAACACATGATTATCGTGATTAGTCATGATCGTAAAATTTGAAACAAGTCCGAAAATGTGTGTAGAAGTTCCAAGACTTATTGCAAATGAACATTTAATTAAAAAACTGGTATACTTCGCGAATAATGGTCTTAAACAAATAATTAATGTTAAGGATGGTCCCATTATAAATATCGTAGCTTACTAATATAATTAGTAATTGATTTTTCAAATATTTTGATTATCTTTGCAGAATGTATGTTTGTAATAAATATTTTGTAACTTGTGTACATACCTTCGGATCCGTCTCAAATTGTACCAATATTATCGTGATAGTCGTGCCTCATTGCAGTGATAATGAACTTTCAAAATGTTTTGTATGATATAATACATTAATACACTTATACACAACATCTTGTAAAATATAATAACATAATAATATAATACATAATTTCGTGAGTAAATACCCATTGTTAGTGAAAGTATCGAAGTAATCGAATAGTTATCGAAGAACCGAATTTTTCAAGTAAATTTATACACACAAATATTAATATTGATAAATCATAAACATTAAGTAACATGTAAAGCTTAATTTTTTATTAATTATGTAATAATATTGCATTAAATACTGCTAACTAATAATAATTGGTACGTTTTCTACAGAATAGGTATGTATTTAGGTTATATGTATGTAGTTATGTATTGTATTTGATAAATACAATCGATCTTTTGTTACTGTAGTATTTGTATCAATATTTTCATGTAATATCAATTGCATATTGACACTTTAATACAAGTTGTTGCGACTTCTCGAATAAGTGGCGATCAGTCAGGTTGTAACTGATTGATTTGATATCGCAACCTTGAACGAGATTAACGCTCAAGGTGGTGGCAAATTAAAGATGCGGAGTAGTAGATTTATTTGCGCTTTTTAGTATACACGAAGAGAATCACTAGCAAGATACAGAATAATGTTATGTTCAGTTAATTTAGCTGCACTGTTGAGTAATACGAAGAGTATGACGCTCTGATGAAGACTGTTGTAAGACTGCCTTAAGAAGCTTCGCCTGGTCCTTATATACTAACATTCTGTCCCCGGGTTTTTTTTCCTAGCACGGTTTTTATAGGATGGAAATCTATTACTTCAAATCTTGTAATTGTGTACTCTCGTGAGCACATATCCTCTGGTATTTTTGTCTGAGACCAGATGTTTACTTTAGAACTGACCCATCGGACACTTAGGGTGTTTATTAGCCTCTTAATGAAGTCCGCATCGTAAGATTTACAACTTGGGAGGTAGGAAATTCGGACTTTCGCAAAAAAGGCAGATGTGCTGTCGGAGTCATAAAAGGACGGTCACTCCAAACCCCGAACACAAGTATCAAACCGGTAGTGATATTTTCATAAAAGTACATCATGTACCGGTTCTTCTTAATATAAATAATAACACGAGAAAAGGGATAAGTACATTTTGTTGACTTTTTAATTTTAACACTTAGCCAACCGAATGGGGAGATCTCCTCCCCTCTGTGAAGAAACTTGCTGCGTAACCGAACGGAGACATCTCCCTTTTTGACTTCACCAACACGCTTTCTTTTTT
Source organism: Bombus huntii (assembly GCF_024542735.1). NCBI lineage: Eukaryota > Metazoa > Arthropoda > Insecta > Hymenoptera > Apidae > Bombus > Bombus huntii. The sequence goes on from NC_066238.1 coordinate 26,479,333, forward strand.
TTGTTGTTATTGTCAGCTATTGTTTACATGGAATTGTTCCCAATTAATTGCGCCACTTTTTCTGCGTTTATATAATATACAGTAAATAATAAAATGCATCAATTTAGTGGTATTAAAATTAATTAAAAAGTTGCATTATCAGTTATGACCAAATAAAGTTATAATGGAACAATACTACACTGTAAAAAAATACTAAAATGCATTATGAATTTTTAATTTCACGTTCAAATCGTGTTATTTATCTTTAGTCATCTTTAGTGTTTTTAATTTTTCCTATATTTTTTTATACTTTTAATATATACATTTAATTTGATGTTTTGTGCAAACAATATGTGAGGTCGTTAAATAAAATCATTACCGCAAAATATAATTAACCATTTAAATAATTTTTAGACTTTTTGTTTTTTAAGTAGAGAATATTAGTCCCCGATACTTGGAAAATTGCGCGGTATACAGCGTATAAGATGGCTTGTCCGGGCGCGGTAGAAAAGTATAGCTTGCTGTGGCGCGTGCGGTTGACTAAGTGTTAATATCATTCTATGGTTAATATTATTATGTTATATTATTATATTTTATAATAATATTAATTAATACGTCAATATGATTGAATGTGTCAAAGAAACTGTTAGCTCTAACTCAAGGTATAATTGTTAAGACAAACAATATTTTAATATCATCACTATTTTTGTATTATGATAAGCAATATTTCTTAAATTATAAAAAATATGAAAAATGCATATTTAACTCAAAATTAAATAATAGACCATTTTAACCTAATTAATAACGTGTTGAATTTTAAAATTGTCTCTTAAAAAATAGGAGATGTGACTTATCGTGTCCTTTCCTTGTCTTCATATAATTTCTATATAACCTTCATATAAGCTCAAAATTCGTAAACTGATATCGACAGGTGTTAACACAGTATCGGTTCCATCACTACGTGCCGCTGAAAATACTCATGTGTTCCCTGAAACCGTTATGGACGTGTTCCCGCGAACCATGCTTCGCCGAGGAGTAATTACGATTTCATTTCATAATAGATAGACTCGGTTAGAAATTCTCAAGTAACGCTCTTAGTTGTTACTTGCGGGCTAGAAGAGAGCTTGGAAACTTCCTTGACGCATAGATATCGTGAAAGTTCGCGCATGCGGCTCGTTGTGTCGCGTGGGATGGTAACGTGCCATAAAACTTGGACAGTTTCTGTTAAGAAGGAAACTTGAAATTAATTAACGGCTTTTATATGGAATATGTGGGTTATCGCAAAGCGTCATGGTGATAATAAGGCGGCACAGGTTCGTTTTTGCTTAAAAGGTTCGGAATGATAAATGCATCCCGGCTTGTCACTTTCGTAGTTTGATTATTATCTTGAATATTTTTAGAGCTAGAATTTGTGTAATGTTATCGTAATTTTTGATAGTTTGTGTAATATTCATTGCAGAAGATTATATAGTCCACGCAGAAATATATATGGTATTACAAACCGATACAGTAAAACAAGATAGATTAAGAAATAATATGGACATAAGATACTTATGTTATTCATAAATAATAATAAAATAATAAATATGATTTGGATAGATATTTTGAAATGCCATATCATTTATAATCACTCTACTTTCAGTTGCAAAAGATTGCCTACGGGAAAGATATGTTCGAATACAATTTTGTATAATTGTATAATTATAATTGAATACAATTTTGTATAATTCCAATACATACTCATTAATCTCTAGTAGTATCTTGTCGTTAATTAGATTGATGTATATATTACATGTATTATATTTGGTATTTGATATTATAATATTCTATAATATTAACATTATATTTTCTACTACATGCAAAATATGTAATAATTATTCTAATACAAATTATATAAAAGAATAATTATCAAACCATTAGCTCTAGCATTTCAGCATGTATAAATGAATAGTGTATGTATAAATATGTAAAAACTTATGTACTTTACAAACAAATAATATATTTATAGTTCTCGATGAACAGGAACAAAATTAACATCAGCCTTTTTATTCATTTCATATGTGTATGAAATACAGGATCTTACAAGAGCGCAAAAAGCTATAACTAAATAAATATGTAGCTTTTTTTTAATATAACAAAATATTGTGTGTTTTACAATAATAACTGCTGCATAATACAAACCGTAAACAACCCCTCCCCTTCTTATCGTACAAGACTTAATGCAAAACTATGCTTCGAGTTAATTTAAAGACGCACGTATTTTCGTATCAGAAATGAGTCGTTTCCAGCAATTTTTTAATTGCGTTATACGGGTGCAGTGACGCAATTTTTAGCCCGCGTTATAGAAGTACTGCGTTATAGGGAGCCCGACTGCATTCATGTTTAAAATTATAGAAAATACGAAACAATAAAAAATATTAGCATCAAAAAAATAAAGAAGGTACAAGAAAAATTGCCGAGAGGTTACCCGTTGTTATGCTGCCTGGTCGTGATAATACATTGTTATATCATTTATTCTTACTTTTTTTCATGGCGTACGTTTCCACGTCGCGTCGTGTCGTTTGAAATCACGTTGATCGTTCATAGCGGAATACGGAAACGTACTGACAATTAAACGGTCCCGACTAATTTTCGCGCAGGTGCCTCTGCTTCTGCTTCTGCCTCTGCTTCTGCTTCTGCCTCTGCCTCTGCCTCTGCCTCTGCGTCCGTTTAGGACATTCATAGTATGTCACGCATGCGCAGAACGAGAACTTTCTCGTCTCCCATGTTTTCCATGATTTTTCTCGACTTAGTTTTCGGGCGGTTACTTTTACGTTTTCGGTACATGAGTGTTGAGACTTCCTTATACGATTATGTTCGGGTGAGATCGTGGTAATGCGCGACTCCTTCCGTCATGGAAAATGTGCGAAGTTCGTTGAAGTATATATTTAGACCATTAGTATATTAGAATATAGTAAGTCATGCGTCTACGTGCAAATCGTGAACTCACACTAAAATATTATCGAATGGAATACTGAATAGCTTATACCAAGAAAATAAATTCCAATATTTATTTGTATTTCGCACATACTAGCAAATTTAGGTTTCATTATCTTTCATTGTAAGATTTGTTGCTATTATTTCTTTATCAATTTGAACGCAACTGTATAGTAATTAATAGTAATGTAGCACGTACATGTTTTATATACAAAAAATGATAGATAAGAATATTCAGTACTTAGTACTATGTACTGAAGTACATAGATTAGAGAATTTCAAAAAGATTTATTAGATAGACACATGTTATATGTTTATGGCTTTATCAGTCAGAATGAAATTGGTTACAAACATAACTCTAAAGTGCTAGAAAGAACTAATTTTATGAAATAAAGTAGATAAGTATCAGGTTCAAAGTCTTTAAAAGAAATGTCTAAAACTTAATAGGGTGCAAGGAAAAACAAATTAAATATTGAAATTAACAGTAAATTCCAAAGAAATCGATAGCATCTCATGTTTATAGAGTATACTTAAAAGAATTTTATTAATGCATTACTATTTATATTATTGTAGTTTACATATACATATTATTTTTTTATTATTATCATCATCTGTTTTCTTACATTAGTTACTTTACGGTTACTTTTGATCAAAAATGTCTTCATTTCTTTAATTATAAAAGATCAAATTTATTAATGATTGGTAAATTAGTGGAAATATTTTTACAGCCGTAAATTTGCTTACTATTTTTATTCATAAAATATTACAATATCAATCAAATCTCACTGTTTACTATCTTTGTCTATCACTGTATACTCTGCTTTGACTCTTTTCAATTAAAATTATAGTAATAATTATTGTACATTGTTACATTGCTCGTCTAAAACCTCCACTCTACTATCTGTAAATAGTGTAGGTTCTACAGGCAGATTAAGTAGATAAATATTAACGTGACCCTCTATAGTTTATTCAATTTTGCCCATGCGTTTCTTCTTTTAGCAAAAAAATGTTTGAGGTTATAGGTATGCAATAATAAAACTTCGGGGATCAAAGAACGTTATTAATAACACTCGTCGCACACAGTTTTCTCGAAGACAACATAGAAGTATTATCGCCAAAAATGCTCGACAATCATCGAAAGATATTTATTTATCCCGCATGCACTCATGATTGTTAGGAATACATGGAAACGAGAGGTAGCGACGAAAGTGACTGAACGAGGGGCGTCGCCTGCAATTTCGGGAGACAGAATAAAAATAACACCCGGTCTAGTCTAGAAATCCCCCTTTGCCTGGAAATGCTTATCATTCTTTCGACACGTCGCATCGCCGCTTCCTCAACGAAAAAATTCCTAGTTAAGCAGGGGACGAACATGTGACACGTACACATACATGTATTTATGCTAGCGTTCATATATAAGTGCTTGAACACTCTTTCACAATTGAAAATATACAAACTATACTTCTTTCCTATTTTGGTCTTTAACTATATTTCAAATAATCATATACAGTCAATAGATATTGACGCAAAACTAGTTAATAAATAAAAGATAATAATTGAAATTGGATGAAAATAGCCTTCTTGATTACAATATCCTATCTCATAGTTTTTCGTTTTTCGAGATATGTTAAAATACTTCCCCTATACATTTTACCTTATAAGTAAAGTTATATAAAATTATAAAATGCAAAATATTCGGAATTGAACAAAGAAAAACAACTATGGCAAAAAAAATGACAAAACTGCGACTTTCTTCAGTTCCGAATTAGGGTATTATAAAGATTAAGTGATTTCAAATGTCTTAAAACTCTATCTATTCAAAATTTTTATGTTTGAAAGTACATAAAATATACAATATGTCTCTAATTTTACTATACAAATATAAATATAGATTTTATGAAATATCTCCAGATCTAGAGCACTAGAGCAATTTGTCCTAGTTCAAGTTTAGCAGAGCATTTGATTCTAGCTTTGATAAGAAATAGTGAACTGACAGTAGAAAAACTTCCTTTTATTAAAACATTTGAAAATGTAGCAAAAACATGTCGCTTTTTTATCAAATTCCATTAAGCATAAGTGGCCATTCTTTGAAGTATCATATGTATACACATACGTGTTTAAGCAAGCAAGAAATTATTTTATGATAAAAAAGAAGTAGATACGTCTCATTGTATGCAGATTGTGAAATTTTTCAAATCAAAGTGAATACGTAAGAAGTGCGTCTCTTGAAAAGTTTACGACGAGAGGTTTATAGCTTTGGTGCAGGAAATGTGCTCAGGTTTATGACAGAAATCGTAACTGTTTCTGCGCTTAGAATACCATATTGTTCTTTCACGTCGTGAAATAAATTGTTCCTCGTGATACATACATATGATATATACATAATTTATATGAATTTATTACATTTGCTACTTCTAAATATGATTATACTTACGTGATAGAGCGTGCGTTTCATTCAATCTTTTGTAGACAATATATAAAAAATGAATTGTAAATTTAAATATTTCAGATAAAAGTTTAGATATCTATTTAAATGCTGATTATCTATGTACTTTAATATTCGAATTTCCATTTTTACATAGATTATGTAAAAATTGAATTTTTAACCACGTATATTTTTATTCTAATTTATGCAGCAGTATGATCTCTTGGATTTAATTATGGCATTAATCTACGAATTTTGTAATAAATTATTTTAATGAATATTAAAATGACTAGTGTCTTTAGTCCTTTCTCTTTTTTTAATTGAAATAATATTTCTTACTATATACATACGGTAAAAAAGATTATTATGGCAAATACATAGTTTTAGTTTCTTTCAATCAATACATTTTTCCGCATCCCTCATTCTTCCTTCTCTTTTTTCCCACCATTTTTTCTCATCCTCTATTTATGCTTCAAATATACATACAGTACATTTTCAAATGACATTCGACCATTAATGTTCATTTTGCTTCCATATTAATAACTGTCGTACATTTTTTCGTTCATGAATATTTATTTTCTGATGCTTCGTTCTTCGTCATTTTTGAACTTCGTAAAATTATACGGAAGAAAAAAAGATAAATATTGATGACAGGAACAGTGGTTCTTAAACTTTTTTAAATTAAAACTACGGCGCATTTTAGACAATATACAGATATTTAGGCGCACTTTGTATACAAATTCTAAAATTTATTCAAGAGAGATATTTCATTTTATCAAGAGTAATAAAAAAAAAGAAAAAATCTTGCCCTTTCGCATATAACTTTATCTCGAGATGTACCCGTTGGGAATCACTGTTTGAGAAGAATAGGTATAAATGAAAGTAATAATTTTATAATAATAGAGTACATTCATGTACATATAATTATATTTATGTTTATAAATTCCGAGGTGCGCCATATTTGTAATATAGCTGTGCTTTTTATGCTCTATTACCTACACAAAATTGATATTATAGTACATAATACGTATTTAAACAATTTAAAAAATCCATAAGTTGCCTATAAAATCGATCTTCTATTTTATACATCCACAATTCACATTATATTAGGTTGTCCGAAAAGTGTCTTTTTTCGCAAGCGTGTTTTTTACAACAGTGCACCTTTGTACAAACGTGAAACCAAGTCTGTGAAATGTCGCGGTGTTTATTTCAACAGAACAAAATGGATCATACGTAATTCGACAAAATAATATAAAACAGAAAACGTTGTGCGTCTATTATTTCCTCATAAAACAAAAGAAACTTTTCAGACAACCTAACTATACATTGACCATCAGGCACTTACAATATGCGCAAATAGCTGTCTTATAACACAGAGCAAATCTTTCAAAGGAAAGAAAATATGGTTTCGTAAAAATTGCAGTAAAAGTTGCATATGCTCTAAGCCATTTTCTTATTCTTCGAAAACAATATTGTATAGCTTTGTCAATTTTTGAAATTTAGATATAGGTTCCTCTGCGTAAGTTTTTAAAACTATACCCTTTAAAAAATATATTTCATTAAATGTCTAAATGTTCTTTTACTATATGACTTCAGTCTTTATAGCTTCGTTAATTTTGCAAATTTAAGCATAACGCATGGCACATATATTAAAATTACATTCCTTATGAAAATATTTAAAAAAAAACATGGATATTTTGAAAGGTCCATAGCAGCATACCCTCTTTAATCATTTTCAAGAGAACCGTGGGACCGTCTTTCGATTTCCACGGGAAAGAACCACAAACTCTCGGTTAACTGGGAAAGGAAAACCCCGATTCGGAGCACGTGCCCGTTGGTGTCAAGCGAGCTAAAATTAAGCTGGAGAGAGGGTCTTGTTCCCTTCATCGGAATTCCTGAGCTCCTTTTCAGCCAGCTGACAGCCGGAAGTGAGCATAGAATAAGTCGAAGGGAGAAAGAAAACGGTGGAAGAAATAAAAGAGACACTTCCAGGGGTGCAAACTGGTAGACACGTTAAGTATATACCAGTATTCGATAGTGACCTACTTCTATTTTCGCTCATTATTATTGCTATGAGTGATCCTCTCTTCGTTTTTCATTTTAAGATTCATAGGGGGATCCCGGCTTCCAGAATTCCGGTAAAAACTTAAATTCCACATCGATTCGTGCACAGGAAACACAATTTGTGATACATCGTGGGAACCGTTTCGCAATTGGGGACGAGTTCGACCGTTTTTTCTTTTGATGAATACATACTTTTAGATTTCTTCGATTTCGAGGTATTAAGGACCAGCTGATGTATTGTTTCTTGTGTCAGCTATGATGTTTCTATTTGACTGATATTGTTGATTTTGAAACGAATTTTATTTACTGCAGACTGGTAAATAGTATTTTTTTATGGTCTTATAAAGTATGATTGAAATAACGATAATAATAATTAGTTTAAGAACTAAGTGAATTATGATGCTAAAGAGTTGTTTGAAAGTTAGTAGATTTTTAAATTTGCAAGTGAAATTATACATACATGATTTTCCTGATAAGAATGTGATAAGAGTGTGACAATATCCCTCACGAGTGTAACAGGTAGGTTTCTGAAATTAAGGAAAACTATCTGTATTCATTTTTCATGATGAATATTTACTTTCATTAGAAAAATAAATAATAATTGTACAAATATCTCACATTCAACATTATTTATGATCAAAACTTCCATTTAGCTATATACGTGAAAAACGTTTATTTTATTGATGCATAATAATTAAATGTGTTGAACATTAAAAATATTTCATATGAAGCGAGGATTAGATAAATAAATATAATGCATTATTGAGATTGGGTAATTAAATAAAAACTTGTTATCTCAAAGCTATTAGTTTATAAAACTGTATAGCATTATTAGGTGTGGTTTCTTAAATTTATGACATTAAAAATTTGAAGAAAAATTTTGGAATGTTTGTTGTAATATTTTTAACAGAAGTAACAGAGAAAAAATAACCAAGAGAGTACACAAAAGATACAAGCAATATTTATAAATGAGAAAGTTTCTCTATAAATTCGAGTCATCTTTTGTTGACTTCGTCTGTAAGGGATTAATAGATTTGTACAGAAGTGGAAGCTTAAGTTCTTTCAGTTCAACATCCACAAGGTCTACACCTGAAACGAGAACCACCAGCGAAGACTATACCTCCCTCGTTTGTTTTATTACCTCCATTGTTTGGAAGAATATTGAGAAAAAACAGGCCTACAAAGAGAAATACGACTTCTACGTAGAGAATCCCAGAAAAATGACCTTCAGATACCATTGAACCTGTTTTGCCAGATCGAATTACTCTGTCTGTGGTAGGATTTTGCTTGTTTTCAACGGATACATTGGTTTTTGAAAGATTGACTAGCTGGGATTTTTAATACCAAACCTACCGACACTTCGTATATACCTATTCCTACCGTGTGCGGCCAAAATGACCGGTGATTAAAGAAGTAACAGTTTTTATGATTTAACTTAGATAATGATTAATTTATAACTAAATGTATATAAAATGATGAACTATCATAAAATTTCGTCCAAATTTATTTTTGTTTAATATTAATTATAGACTTAAATAGAATTACGCTTTTATTTATATAGAGATATATCTTATTCAACTTCACTGTATTTTTTACAAATTATCTTATTATCAAATGTACATTTGTCGCATAAATATTTCCCGTATCTTAAATAAATTTTCGTAATTTTGTAACCTTTACAATTGTTTACTTGACAAGATTTTTGCAGTAATGAATCTGATTTTCCCGTGATTCTTTATATGAAAGTAACATATGCACTAGGTTTATAACAATTTTGTGAATTCTCTGTAAATTGGCCCCATACAAATCGTATAAACCTCATAATTTCTGCAAAGTCATTCCTGCTCATTGTTTTTGAAAAAATGCAAGTCTCCAAATTTTATTCCACAAATATGAGATATCTAAATTTTTTGCCTGATATGCACCGCGGGCATATAGCAGGGTAATAAATGCATCTAGTTTTGTTGCATCTAGCTCCCTGTTAGTCCTCAATGCTTTAAATGCTTCTTTTTCTGTACATTTTATTACATGATCCCTTATACGGCGATCAATGATAAGATAAAATGCCATCTTTACTTGTCCTTTTATTATATGCCGTTTAGCATATCCCTAAAAATATTATGAACTGATGTCCTGCCAGGTTTGGGACTTGCATCCATTTCGCTCCAAACTGTCCCATCGGGCCCAGTTTCGATACGTCGGTTCTCTACATCAGTTTCACCCTTTGCTGTCAACGATAATTTCTTTCCTTTTTGCCCTTACGTAAACGTTTATTTATAATATTCAACTCTGATTCGGTTGTAAATAGTTTTTCACGTGTTCTCATGCCGTTTTCAGTTGCTGAAGTTTCTTGTTCACCGCACACTGAACAGTTTTCTTCTATGTCCGTTATTTTCTTTTTATAATTCTTTTTCGAAAACTTTTGATATTTCTAGGATAAATATTTATCACAAAATAATACCATGTACGGAATACAAAATTATTGTCAAATTTGATATGCTTTACTTTTTCTTCTATAACAACTTTACGCAAAACGCTTTGAGATGTTCTCTGTCTGAGTTTTACAGATAACAAGTTTAGATGTCGACTGATTGAGTAACAAACTGAGATGTATTCTGGTCGAAAGGACGATAGCAAGTAAGAATATGGTCTGTGACGGTATTTATACGAAAATATTGGAGGGTGCTGGTCGTTCTCCACCAACCGTTGCTCGAGGGTGAAATTGACCGTTGAACATGGGAGACACCCGCTTTTCCCGCGTTTTATCTGAATGAGCAATAACCCTGAGAAACTTCTTGACTTTTAAAATGTTTGTAACGATTAACCGTAAAAAATGCTAAGTTTTATGGCGGTTCCTTAGGATTATTATGGGTCTGAGTTAATATGTTTTAACACCTGGCCATCTTGATCGAGGGATGGGTTTATGACAAGATTACGGGCGTAACAGTTGTTATTATTTGTTATTACTGATTTTGTTTGTCATCTGATCTTGAGATAGCCTTTTCTTCTAATTTTCGTACTGATTGCATTTATTTTAAGAGTAACTAAAATATTTTGTCAGCCGGTTAAATTGATTGCCCGCGATAGGCATGGTAGAATACAATTTTTTCTTAAAAAAGAAAAAAGCAAACCAAAAGTAAGTACTGAAAAATATATCGTATGCATGTTTTAGAAAAAGTCAGAAATTATGAAGTTCGAAAACGATCAATTTGACCGGCGCTGGTAGGTTTAGTGTTAATATTAGTACTACTTGGATATAAAAACGTTACATAGAATGGTTGCGACTATTATTGATTGTGAAACATCCTCGTTCCTCCTTCACGATAATCTTTTAATAAGTTTTAATTTTTTTAGAGCTATCTTTTTATTTAAATTTATAGTTGTTCATATTTTGGCCATGGGTACAAATATATAATCATGCTATAAAAATAAATGTTACATAAATATTTTATTTAATGATACATCTGTTAAAAATGTTTGCAAATAAAGGCATTCAATTTTCAAGCCTCTAAAATCCTCCGATGGATTGTGGTAATAAAATAAAAAATTTTAACTCTTCTTAGAGACAAATAACTGGTCTCTATTTAAGGGATAAAACAAAATAAATATAATTATTATTATTCTTTTCATAATTGCTTTTCTGTAAACGATTATTTCTTAACATAGCTATCACTTACAATTTTATGCTATTGTCGTACCCCATAGTTTTACAATGTTACTAATATCTTCATTGCAATCAGATGAAATAAAAATATAGGCATACACACCACAAGCATATTTTTATCTCTGATATATAATAAATGCGAGTTGAAGTTTTCGCACAATTAAAAAGGAATCAAATGATCGATAAACATGGTCGAACATAAATGTTAAATACTCATTTTACACGAAAGCAGTTCAATATTTTTGTCGTTAAAAATGAATTGTAACATTTCAACCAATTCAGTCGAAAAATGCATTACGGATGTGTCAGAGGCAGAGACACAAATTATCACGTGACGTGCTTCTTATAGGCGATGAACAGAAGGAAGGGGCTGCAGGTGACCAGAACCGTTCAGCACGAACTGTAGGAACGTGTTACAGCAGATGTAAATATATGTATATGTATACTATGCACGCTCCTACGTAGCTTGAGTTATCAGGCGTATCCCTTGGCCAACGGACCAAAAACACCTGCTGCCAGATACACGTTGAAATAGAGTCAACGTACGGTGCTCGACCACGCGAAACCACTTCCAACGTTGCATTCTTGACAGCTTATGCACGTGTTCTTTTTCGTATTGTTCGGCGTTTTTCATTACCACTTTGACGATTCGCTTTCTGAGCATTATCGTCGTCCATAGAAAATTTATGGTTTGAAAGAGAGTTCTTTTAAAGCGGCGTAGTGTGTGTTTCCAAATATTCAACTGAACAAAAGCACGGTCTATGTTTTGTAGGTGATGCAACTTCCCATATTATACATGTATTTCGTTTACTATACCTATATGTATTTTATGTATTTGTCTATTTCTTTATATTCAAAGAATAAAATCTGTTACATTTATTTCACAACAGTTCATTAAATTATTTGTCTGCGTGAACATTTAAATCGTTGAATGTTTACAAGTAATCTCTAAAATCATAATTTATAATACTTATAAATTAAGATAAAATAACATAACCAGAAATATAATATTTCTGATGTAGAAATAATAATATATACAACCAGAAAGGAGAAAATTCTATTTGGAAGGAAAATAAAACGTGTGGTATGAAATTTCCTTTTTCGAGGCGGTATTTATTGAAAATAGTCGACCTCACCGATTTCAATGACCTTGAAACATGTTGTTAAGCTGAAGGTTCTAAATAACTTTTTCCTATACCTATAACCTATACCTATAATTTTAAAGCAATCTATGTTTAATACTACTTATATGTATTGTTTAACAATTTGTTTTATAAATTTTTGTTCTGTAAACAATTTTTCAATAACGGTAGGTAAATTTGTTATATTTTTTTGAACAATTAAAGATCAAAATAAAATTCAACATTCCATATATCAATTGATTCATCGAAAATCATTTAGCGTCAGACGCTCAATGACAGCCGGATACTACTTTGGCCCAATCTAAAACTCATTAATTTTTCTCTTTTATTTATACACTATCAAAAATGATTGTTTCTTTCATCAGTAGATTAAGTTTAGGTTGGATTATATAAAAATGCTCCAGTCACTTCGTCACTTAAATTTAATTGAATTTTTCTGCAAATATTTGGAAACTATAGGCGAGCACCTTGTAATAGGCGAGTTGTGTGTATAGGAAAAGGTTGTTCACAATATTGATTTTCGTCTCTCCAGTCCCCAATAATTACCCTCCAAACATTTTTTCCAGGAAAATACTTTCGTTTAGGAAAAAATCAATTTTGAAAAATGGTCGCGTATGTAAATGACCGATTACAGTTCGGCTGTTCGCGTCATTTTGTTATCAATTATTCCTGTCCAATTATTAATTAATATTGAGTTTCATTGGGACGTGAAAACTTGGGGATCACGCAGTAATAAAACTATTTATCAGATTTATATAGTTTACTGATTGCGATCTAATAACACGTCTGCGCCCTATGGAAGACAAGACAGAGGTAGAAAGCGGAAGTCTAACAAACGCGTGAACAGCGTCGATTAAGGCACTCTACGCAATGTCCGATCGATAATGTAATCGTTGCCAACTTTTGGAATTTACATATCTCTACAATAATTTTCCAAGTATGTTTCTGTTTGTTTTAGTCAAAGTAACAAAAATATAACCGCGCCACTAATTTATAATATAGTCCTCATTTTTTAAATAAAAAATGTATGTTTATATGTTATCGCAAATAGATCATATGGTCTTATAAAAGATAAGACATCAACGCAAACTACTTTATCATGTGCAATTTACATCAAGCTAGAGTCCAACCATTGATTAAATATATTATAATAGCTGTATGTATGTAATATGAATATGAGAAGATAAAAATATATATAATACTTATGTTACCGTAGCTATTTGGTATTGAAAATAACATTAATTAATAAAGTCAAATCTTTATTAATTGAAATCTGTAAGGATCTAATTGTGAAGGAAATTTAATTCAATTTGCGACATATATACAGGGTGGTTGGTAACTGGTGGTACAAGCGGAAAGGGGGGTGATTCTACGCGAAAAAAGAAGTCGAAAATATAGAATAAAAATTTTTCGTTTGACGCTTTGTTTTCGAGAAAATCGACTTTGAATTTTCGCTCGGTACGCGTGCACTTTATCACGTCTCGTTATAATGGATCTCACTGTAGATTTAAAAAAAAATTAAAAAAAGAATATTTATTCTATATTTTCGACTTCTTTTTTCGCGTAGAATCACCCCCTTTCCGCTTGTACTGCCAGTTACCAACCACCCTGTATATCTATGACTTTAATTCTCCACGAGTGAAATGGTAGTACATATGTAAGTAAAGTAAATAGTACCTAATGTAAAGTCACAAAAAATATTCTTGCTATTCATTAGTCTGTAAAATTATATAAATATATCTTTATTTATATATGCATTTTTATATACGCCAAATTTGTTAACATTGAAACTGAAGTATCTTTTAAAATAATTACTTTCAAACATTAAATGCTTCAGTACTTGTTTATAGAGAATATAAAAATGCATTTATTGAAATACATACAGAAGAATATAAAAGAAAGATCCATTTAAAAAATTTCCAAACACATTGCCAAGATTATCTTGAGAATTTGAAGAAAGCATTCATAGAAGAAGAAATATGTCGTATCTGCAAAAATAACTAAAAATCCAAGAAATCCGAGATAAATAAAATACCCTGTGTTTATTCATTAGTTCGTCATATTACGTATTATTGACACACGATTTCATATATTTCGAACAATTTTAATCTTGCAAAATTGTTGTGACAACCTTAAAGCCTGCCTAACTGTTCTTCAAAGTACGTCGATAGATAGAACACGGGTTCCTCCACCGAAATTTTCCCTCGAATAGTCGAGCGTATTTGGCCATTTACTGTTTGTTCGATCGGTCAGTGAGCCGAGTTCCTGCCACATGTACTCGAGCAAACTTGCGCCGTGATAAACCGAGGGTGGTGAGCAAAGGGTATTTCGCAAGGTCGAAAGGAGGAGTAAGAGAGATCAAAGGAGGGGTAAGTTTGATCACGCGATGACGGCGGCAGCTATCATGACAACGACGAAGATCCAAGGTTATTGACATCTCGGTCCGTAGATTCTTATACATGTATATACACTATATAGTCGATTACCTCTATTTTGTTCTTCGTTTTCCGTTCATCGATGTCTTAATTTTTACAAAAGTTTGAACGCAGGAAGCCATTACCCGAAAATATAGTAGTTCTCGTACAAACCGTTGGAGATTGCGAATCGAGCCAATACTTCGCGTTGAAACAGTTATACAGAGTAGAGAGAAACCTTTCCTTCACGAACACAACGCTTGCTTCACTTCGCTGCATTTTTTTGCCACTAATTGGCAATTTATTTATCAGCACTGTGATCATAGCAACGTAGGTTCCCAACTGGCAGATGAATAACCACTGTTCGGACATGGACTTTCCATTTATTTTTTAATGATAGTGGTACATACTATTTCGTTGGTTTTTATTCTTTTCCTCTACTTGAAGACTACAAAGGAACATTAAGATAAATTAAATTTTCCATTTTTACAGGAAAACGATTTAAAAAGTCTATTACACAAGATTGTTCCTTTATTTGGTTTTAAGATTAAGGGGATTTAGGTTTACAAGTTTTTGTCAGTTCTCTAAATATTTCGAAGATACCGGACACAATATGACCTTATATAATAACGTTGAAATTACACTTTACAAATTTCATCATTTATAAGAAACTGATTTTAAAAGGAGATTGAATTAGAATATGAAAGTTACAAAATATTGATACATATGCATATTTTATCCAATTACTAATATCGAACTATTGGAAACGTTGTTTCAAGATGTAGTATTAATATATAATTTGTTCATATTATTTACCGCACATCGTATGTATCCAAATCGTATCCGTATAACAAAAAACCTACCATATAAGGCTTAAACGTAATAAAGAAAATTCCTATAATTAAAATAATAAGGTAATAATTAAAATTCCTATCATAGTTGAGACACTATCCATCATTATTAAATACACGAATAATTTTTTATATCCCAGAAAAATGTCCTAAAAATATTTCTCTCTTATCATGTATGTTGTCAAACTTCCTTCTAATTCTTTTTTCCGATTCGTCAATTTATGGTCAGGTAAGCGGTGAAGAAAGGCAGCGTGAGTACGAGCAGACTGGCCCAAAAAGTGCTTTCAAATAGTGTTTGAATGAACACAAGTATCACGGGGGAACACATTGTCCGTGAACGATGAAAGCGATCGAATATGGACCTTCTCGACCCACGAGGGAATGAGACTTTAATTCATCGTAAATGAAGTGTCTTTCAGTTTGACAATACGGTTATAGAGATCGCTGCAAACACGTCTCACGAGCATTTCCACCCCTCCGTGTTCGCGCAAACCTCAATAGGGGATGCATAATATGCGTCCAGACATAATTACCGCACGTGCCGACCTACATTCGCTTGTTCCACTTTTCAAGAGTTAAAGACACGCGTCTGTATTCAATTTGAATGAAGATGCATTCCTGGACGGTTTCGAATGGTCTCGTTTCAACGATTTGTAATTGTATGACGTGCCATGGTGTTACGTTATCGTGTCGTATCTTCCTGATTACGACCAATAGCTGTTTCAACTGTGAGACATTCCTGTTAACCCTTGCTCTTTAATATGATTGTCAGGGTAGTGTTATTGTTGGAAGTTTACTCTGAAATTTCACTCCTCAGTGTTTTATTCTCGTGATACATGTATTTTCACCAGAAAGCGAAATTGCGTTTGTGCTACGACTATTTATTGATAGGTACAACTGTCATTTCTTTCGATGAATACGATGAAAACGTTAGAAGACTACTTGTTAGAATATTTTTTTAAAATATAAAAATATAATAGTCATACTTTCTGTGCTATACAAGTACACAGTATAATGTATTGTATAATATTAACATTATTGTTATATTCCGGGCGACTCTCTACCTGGGCCAGGTCATACACCGCAGGCCCGACGGACACCAGACGTCCGCTTCTTCTTACGGCGTACCCTCAATAACCTTAAGCCCCGTCATAAATCTCATTAATTTGCTTGCTAATTTCCTGCAGACCGAACAAATATCTTTTCTAAATCACCTTCTAAAGAATATTGTTACTACAGCTTGACAAAGGAAAGTTGGGTTTTCCCGCGTACGATGCTTCCTAATAACAACTTTCTATCGAGGGCAGCTAAGACCCTTCCTAGTCCACTAGCCTTCGTTTAACCAATTAACAACGAAGCCTATTTCCCTCATTCTCTTAGCCAAAATCGTTACGAACAGATTCGATGGGCCCGTGCGCTAGACACACCCATCACGAGCTTTCCTACGACCCAGCATCGAGACTGTAACTCACTGCTCCTACGACCTCAGGAGAGTCAAGTCAAACTTCTTCTACACCGTTGGAAGAGTCAACTACTTCTTCTATACCGCGAGAAAACTCACCAACTAAGTCCAAATCTAAGCATGAGCACGAGCACGAGCACTCATTTACTCTACTAAGTATCCTCTAGTGCTACGTCCACTAACATACGAAGTTCAAGTCTAAGAGCTTTGCTCTAGCGTGCATATCTATCGTACCTTTGGGCTACAAGTTGTCATCTAGGAATTATATCTACTCAACAGTGTAACTTAAGTGTTGAAAATAAAACCTTATAATTCTGTGAATCACAGTGTTATACTAACTCAACCACCCCTATTATCGATCAACTCGTGGTGTCGATTGCTATAATCGTAACGGGAATTTACGACTCCCGTTGACGTCCCTCCTCGTGAGTTCGTCTCCCCGCGATTGATCGAAAATACAATTATATTACATAAAACCGAGGCAAAATGTTTTTGTATTTGTTTATGTGTAATATAATATTCATTTTTCTATGTTAATATGAGTTAGCATAGGAATCTTTTCTGTTCATCCATTAAAATGTCCAAGGAATAATTGAACTGACATTATGCCGGCCATAAGTATTCGGACACCGGATGATATGTAATAAAAATTGAATGTTCTTCGTTATTTCCATTCTTTAATTATTTATTTTATTATAAATCTGTTATTTTATTCGCATCATACACGTAAAATTTGTTAGTTTTTCAATAAATGTAACAAGTACGTGATCCAGTATCTATGACCACCACTCTAATATTATTTTTCCTTTGATTTTTTTGAAACCCTAGGTTTTTAAATAGCTAAGGCAATGCTTCAAATAGAATAGAAAAACAAGATAACAGGAGTTTACTTTTATTAATCCTTTAGGTAGGAGCATGTGAATAGCGTCATGGGAAATTGGGATATTCATGGGAAAATTATGAAACAAACAGTGATTTACATTTACGCATTTACTATACGTTTTTTAATTTTATTAATTTAACAATTTTTAAGTTGAATTACACCACAATTTATTTTTGTTTGTTCTTTACTATGTTGAGGTATATGTTAGAATATAGATTTCGTGAGAAAATTGCGGAAATAAGAAGAGATACATAATCCTACATAACAATTTACGCATGATTCGTGTTTCTTTCCTCTCCTTTCTTCCAATTTTCGTTTTGGTTTGGAAGTTCGTCGCGTCGTCGCATATACAGTAAGTCGTGACAGTAATATTTAAAAAGTTAATTTTTCTCATATAACATTACCTAGATCGCATTACAGAAGTATGTATTTGTTTTTACTTATAAATTTTGTTTAGAGTGTAACATATTGTTAAAAGAAATATAGAAATAAAAACTCTTAAAAATTTATTTTTGAAAATATAGGAATGAAAAGTCTTAAAAGTTGTTAAAAGAAATATAGAAATGGAAAATTGATACATTGACAATGAAAGTAAATGTATACAAAAGAAAAAAAAGCAATGAAAAATACAAAATTTTAGAGGATTTTGACAGATTGTCGCTAGTATCCTAAGAACGCATAGTGATAAAAAAAATCTCGTATTCTGCAACCTGACACTACCTCACGCATGGCGAATGTCGTTATTCGGAAGTGCAAAAGCAGCACTGCAAGTGTTCCATGCTGTGCGGTCGAAGACATTCCTACGTGACTGAAATTTTGTTCGCCTGCGTTAGCCCCTTCTTTTGTACAGTGTTCCATGTATCCTCGGGGCGTCGGCAACCCTTGTCGTAAAATTCATCGGTCCATAATTCTTCATTTTTTAGAGAACACATGCCGATTCTGACATAGGTACATCTCGGTAGGATTATCACCGATTGTCACTGAATTTTTGCCACGGTAACGATCTGTCACATGTTCATTTTCATAGGTTAATACACCTAGCGTGGTAATTAAAGCAGAAAGAGTATAATGTTCGAACGTGTTGTATCTTTTAATATATTGTGCCATAAAATAGGAGATATATTGAATTATTATTGATAGTTCCATTTAACTAGTTCCACAACTTGAATTTATCTTATAAGTATAAAATGTACATATATCGTACTTACAGTGAAGCGTGTTTTGTATTCAAAAACCCTGCGAACTAACAAGACGAGTTAACTCGTTACTGGGAATGTAAATCTCCGGAAATAGAATTTCTTTATTTGAGAATTTTCAATCTTAACATGTTGATTCATCTGCACTTACACTTGTAAGGATTAAAATCGATCTAATAAAGATTGATTAATTTTTATTAACTCTTAATTCTGCGATTATAAAAGATTTTAATTGAAGGACGACTCGGTTAGTAAGTTAAATTGTTAACAAAAGAACAATTATCTACTAATTTTCAGGATTTCATGTAATAGAAGAATACTATACTATTTCGAGAAGTACCATTTGCTTTATCTCTAACTTGTAAATATAGCGATGAGTATTAATAAGTTCTCGATAACTTATTGACAATTGTTAGTAACATGAAATAATATGATTTTAGTAATATCTGGAAAACATGAAGATATTCGAAATCGTTATTTTAGTTTTTAAATTTTGAAATTTATTGAAGGTTCTGTTTTCCTTTTGTTGTTTTATTCAATAGGTCTACATTTTATGGTAATATTGTGATAAAAAGGATAGTACACTTGACACGAAGGGAAATGTAGCGTAGAGGTTGTAACTAGTTACTAAAACTTGAATCTAAACTCTAATTCATATGCAAAGTAAGTAGTTGTGTAGATGTGTTCTTAAATCGGTGTAAGGTTACAGTGTTAGACTACAAGTTTCATTGTTTATTCTAAATGTAAATTTATAGAATTTCAATGGAAAATGTGTGCATTATTATATATATATATATATACACATAATATATAGTATTTATATAAATGATAAAAAAAAGTATATCAGGAAAAATTTGTTTCAATAATAAGGCTGTGTTGGAGCGACGTCTGTTACAGTGAGCGTCATTTCGTACGGACATAAGAGATACAGTCAGTGGCGGATCCAGAAGTCTTTCTTGGAGAGGGGAGGGGCAAAATGTGTAAAAGTACATAAGTACATTGTCGAACCTTCTTTTACAAGATCTAAAATTTGCTTGTAATTTATACTATAATATCTTCATCTGAAACCATAATTTAAACAATTAAATTAATATTAACAGTTTATCTAACAAGTTTTTTATAATGTAATAATATTGAGATTCCGACATTTTATTACTCTTGGGGGGGGGGCAGTGATAGGGACGATTCCTCCTTGATCCGTTACTGAGTACAGTGCATAAACGTTGCTTCTTGTCGCATTATAACATTCAATAAAAAAATTATTTTAAAAATGCGAACTGACTTCGGAATGCGCTAAAAACTATAAATTAATTTCATTTGTACAAATATGCAACAAAGAAGTTTTTGCAATAACAATAGTTTACAATAAACAAATTTGAAAATGTTTGCAAACGAGATCACCGCGTAAACGTCCTCTACAAAATGAAAACTACGTAAACAAAAATATATAAAGGAAGTATTTTACCATAACAATAGTTTAAAATAAATAAATTCAAAAATTTTTGCAAGAGGGGGGATATCCTCTACAAAATATGTATACGTATACGTAAGCTGTATTCAAAGGTATACAATACAGAACGTGTATCTAGTATAAATACGTCGGGGTAAAAGTAACGCAGGTTGCGACGCAGCGTTGACAATGACGCACGCTGCTTGTGTGCAGACTCCCATATAGAACAATATATTTCTACAACGCAGTTCACCCAACGTACGTCGTTCCAACGCTCCTATGACTCCGGCCTATACCTCCGATACTATTTACCATGATAGTATATTGTTCACAATGAACATTGCGTCATGCGATGCACTATGTGTCGCAAACCCTTCAAGTGCCTTGTCACGGTTGATATCTAAACTGATGGTTACTGTGTATCGATGCCCATATCATCCATCGGCTGCACGTGCAATTTTTATTTCGACCAGAGCATTTCATGTTCACGACCCTCCAAGACCAAATGGACATCTAGGTCAACCGTACTGAAAACACTACACACTCCATTGTGTCGGAACATTCAAATGGTTACTTGCAATTCGTAGTCAGATTCTGAATACATTGATTTTAGACTGTTTTTCTGGGAATGTTTTTTTTGTGAGGATTAAAATTGTTTTCGAATGAGATGACTTTCCTCTGTTTTGTTTTTTTTTCAAAAGAAAAAATTAGAATTGCAATTATTATTACATAACAACAACAATAATAATAATAATATTTATTAAAATAATAATTATTAGTTGAGCTAGATTCTGTTTGCTATCTCTACTCTTCGTGTAAAGTACTTACAGTCTTGTCTATAAATGTTAAAGACACTTAAAAATTAGATAAATATGAATATCACTAAGAAATTACTAGAACCTTTACAGATCATTATTTCATTTGAATAAAACAATACATTCATTATTACAATCAATAGTATATTAAATTAAATTTGTTTCTCATCTATATCCATCGCGTCTGTCCATAATTATTTTCATCTATCTTAGCACTTATATCACTAGTTATCCTGTTATATTTATTGTTATTTGGTTCCATGAATACTGTAAATGTAAGAAGTAATCTTTTAAATTTTTTACTAAGAGTTTTACATCCAATTACGCCAATCTTTTTCAATGAAATTTAACTGAGAGTTTTATAAAATCAAATAATTTACGAATAATTTATAATTTATAACCTTTATTGTATATTTTAAATCATCATTATTGAACACGAATCCAAAATTCTGAATAGCCAACGCTTTTTCCAATAATCTCTGTAGATTGATCACCGCGTTATGGTGTAAACACAACTAATGTTATAATATTCCTAAACGGAGATGTACGTACTTGAGAATATAAAATAGAAAAAAAGGATGAAAATTACATTGAATAAGGGAACGAGGTACTAAACTGTTCATTGATTAGTAAACTAGCAATATTTTAGCAATTAATTCTTTTTCGTATAATAACTTATTCTACTAATATCCTTTTGACTCTTTTACACAATTTATGTAATACTTTCTTCCGATAGCATTTATTTATGTAAGAATTGTAAATTATGCTATTATCATTGTTAGGTACCTGAAGATGTAGTGAAATTATATTTTAATTATTTTCTTTGAGAATCAATATATTTAAAATGAGAGTTTATTGATTTGAAATTAAAGTTAATATTCCTCGCAATAATTTGAAGTTTCTATATTTAGTATTCCTTAATAATTATTACTTATTTGAAAATTCACGTTATTTAAATTCAAATAACTGATGCCTTTAAATAAGATTGTATCTCTCATTCTCTTAAATGTACAATTAATTATATTCTAAATTAATTTTTCTCATTTTTAAAGCAGAATCCTTTTCTTATATAATGATACATTATAATAGAGAGATTTATATCTGAAAAATGTTTCTCGTTTTAGCGCGAGTATTTTCTAGAAAATTAGAAATTTTAGAATTTTTATTATTAAAAATTATAATTGTTGGAGTAGTTCCTAGTAAATTACCACGTTTCTTTTACGTCCAGGAGAAATTTCTTAATGAAGTAAATAATCTCGTACACTGCTGGAAAAATTGTTCTAACGAACTAAAGCGTACAATACATTCAACGAGAACAAGTTCTTAATGTAATTAAGAAACTCTCTGCTGCACCGTGAAGATACTTTAAGCATTTCTATACATATATGTATGTATGTACTTACTAACATCAGCAATCTTCCCTAAGAAAGTTTCTTAACTCTTTTAGCAATCATGCTGTGTCATAGGTCACGTTGTAATCTTTCGCATCCTTTTTAATCAAGTTGTATAAAGTGGACATTTAGAATTTGCATAAGCTTTTTCGTAAAAAGAGTTGCTTCATGGTTGATGTTAATTGAATAAATAAAATGGTCGCTAATTCTTTAATATATACAATATTTGTAGTTACGAAATAGAATATTGTTATGATCAAAAGTTAATAGAGTTGAAAGTGAGTTTTATTTTCTTTTTCTGAATAATTATCCTTACATTTTGTTAAATATCAGAATCTTTATAATATTCATTCATTTATCATGTAATAAGCAGAGAATTCAAGATGCATGTTTGTGATTGTTATATAAAAATATAATTTGATTGTTGTATAATTGGTATGTATAATTTGAGTACAATTAAAAAATTTAAATTTAATAAATGAAACAGATCTTCCCTTAGATTACACTTTTCTAGTTAAGTTTATAAAAATATGAATTGCATGAACATATCCGCGGTAAAAAACGATATACTTTCAACTTAACAAATATATTTAATTATCACAGATATTTTTATCATTCTTATAAATTGGAATTAATTGTTAAAAACCAACGACGAAAAATCCACAAATCAGAAATCTTAATTGTAGCATATACGGTTTTTATATTTGTATATTTGTATTTGAAGGATGAAAATATATTTACAAATTCCACAATTTCACATTAAAAATATATACAAAATGAATAAGACTGCTTAATAGAAGTTTCCATTACAATACATTAAAATACATTTACAAACTATAATATAACGAGCAAAAATTTATAAAAAATCAATAAATCTGTTTCGTACAACGGAACACAACTTTTTTTTTAAAATGTAAAACTTCAAACTGTTGCCACATTATTGGAGAAGGTAGACTTTTCAAAGAAACTTCAAAGGGTGCTAGATTAATCCCTTGTTTTGCGAAAGACTATAATATTATAACTGTGTAAGACATGTACGATAGATTATATGCTTGTCGTGACTATATTGAAAAATTCACGTCAGGGAAGTGTATTCTTAATAAAATAATTGTATAACTATCGAACACGTTAACGAACAATGTAGACTGGAAACAGCATAAAGGCATGCTCGACAGAACTGCCCTTGACGGATGTTCGATCGTGCATCCTGCTAGCAAGAACAGAAAAAAGAAATGAGAGAAAGAGAGACGCATTATCCGGGCAGAGGCCGGAACCCGGAACGGATACGAGCGATTCACCACGGTCGGTTATAAATGTATCGCACTTAAACATAATACAAAATCGTGCAGGTAACGAAACGCGAACAGCTGTTGGATAGTTCTTTGAAGTGCTGTCTTTGAAACGTCGATCGTATTGTCGCTTGGAAATAACGTCTGTTGTGGTTTGGCAGTGAACGCGCGCTCCTGTGAAAGGGACTTAAATTGAGGGTGAATGGAAGGGAAATTATTAAACTTAATTTTGTAATGTATATATTTCTGTGTATAATACGTATATACATAAATAATGATTACGTCTTGTTTCACAGGGACATTGACCTTACATGTTTTTTTCCGTACGTGCTAGTTATTGAAAAAATTGAACGTATTTTCATATATTGAAATTAATAATTTTGTTTAAATTATCGGATTAATCTTGAAAGCTCACAAAGAGTTACGTGGCTCACACAAGATTTTTACATTACAAATTTATATCTCATGATGTTCTAAACAACAGTCGTATGGAGATTTGTTAAATAAAATTACCGCAAAATAGGCGACCTTGAAATTCAAGGTCAATTTTTTTACCTGCATCGTATTCTACTTATCACGTAGACCAAATTTGTCAAAGGTTCCATGCATCGCAATTCAACTGTTCTCTTGAAAAATGAAATATTGTGAAATATTAATGTTCCATTTGCTCTTACATTGACACTCATTGTAATATGTTTACATTTCGCAGTCAGATACAAATGAAATAATGTAATGTCAATGAGAAAAGAGGAAATTATTTTTCAGCATATGAGATAGTCTATCTTAAATAGATTGAAGCAACTAACTTCACATTATTACAGAATTACTTACTATTACTTCTTTCGAACGATGAAATAACTGCCTCGTTAAAAGTCTATTACCTCTTCAAGAAAAATCAATCTCCAAATATCCATTTTATACGAATATGTGATAAATATTCAAGTGTGCAAATCATGCATTGGTAATACACATTATTATAATATATGATGTTTATTAATTCCAGTTTTTAGTTTTTTTTTAAATGTTTATTTGTTAATTTAAGATGTTAGGCTATATATTTATTTAAATAATATGCTTTTAATTGTAGTATCAATATTTTGAGTTCGTCTCTTATGCAGATTCTATTATTTGTTCCGTTGGAGAATAAGAATAATTCCATTTGTTATTTAGAATGAATAATGTATCTTAATAGTTTGTCAAAATAACATATAACATATAGTACCTACATACAGCACTATGAATAATTATAGACTCAAGCACATTTTCGGAATTATTTCTTCAATATCTTCGAAAAGCCACTCATGTCTGGATGTGTCAAATGAAATTATTTTCGTAAAGAATATATTGACCGTTGTAGGGTATGAGATGTTACATGACGAACTATTGTTTTTCACAACCGAAATAGAAAACAAAAAGGTAATTTTTCAACAAGACAATGCTCTTATTCATACAGCCGTCAAACTATAAAAAAGTGATTCCAAGATTTCAGAATAAAATTATTACGATAGCCAACATTGAGTACTAATACGAAACCGATTGAGAACCTATGGGGAATTCTAATAATAAAAGTTCCGAACTAGAAAATGACATTGAAAATATCACTGAACTTAGAAAAAGAGGAAAATTTGTGTGGACGAACATTCAAAATGAAACTTTAAATAAGTTAGTAGATAATGTACCTAACGGATTAATGGAAGTAATTAAAAATAAAGAAACATTTACTAAATATTGAATGAAAATTCAACAAAATTAACATTGAGTTTATATATTTTCACAGTCAAAAACACAGTTTTAAGAGAAAATTTAATTTTCTCCAGACTTCAAAAGAAGAAAACTTTTCTTTTTTATATCTTCAGTTTTGTATTATGTTATAATATGAAATTATATACAAGATTTTGTCAATTTTTGTTTTAATATTATGAAAAATCTAAAAATGAGGTTGAATTTATAATTATTCGCAGCATTTTATATCAAGATATTATTAATTTTTTAAGTAAATATCGAATTCAAGAGTTAGATAAAACTAATTTCTATTAAAGAGATATATGTTTCGATATTTCCACGTTCCATTTTTTAGAACCCGAACAAATGTAACTAACCATTGTTCACTAAATATACTTTCCCTGGTCAGTATAATTTCACAAAAATTTACATTTTTGCTGTAGTTTGCTAAAAAACAACGTATCTAGTATATTGCTTTTTAATTGTTCCGTTTCACAATAATTCTTTTCGTATATTCTAGACTTACGAATATCATTATATTTAAGAAATGTTCAGAACTTTCGAATACCTTTCGAAGCACGGAAGGTGTTTAATGATTCCGACAGTATACTATTAATATTTAATATATTAACAAAGGATTTGAAGTGAAGTGCTATTTGTGTTGTGTACTTCTGATCGTCTTATCGCGAAGGGGAATGAGAATATTCGAATTATGTATTCGATTACGCATGAAATGCATGATACAATTAATGTGTCTAATAGTATCCCGTTAACCAGGGTCCATGATAGTATAACCAATAAGGAAACGATTCTATGTGAAAAAATAGGTCATGTACAACAAAATGTGTTCATACGATCCATCGTTCTCAAGAAATTTTTTAAGTATACTTGAACTTATAAGTTGAAAATGTAGTCATAGAACGCTTCATCCCGAGAAAAAAAACTTTGAAAATTTATCAAGTACGCGAGTACTATGCAAATTCTTAACTAGACTCTTTTAATTTATATTTTCTCGAAAACAAGGCCATAAGGGAAAAAATTTTACATTTAGAACTTTACCATACTTCACTTATTTTCATACGTATAATAACTTCCCACTGATTGTTATCTCATATCCAGTCGATTATTGCTCAAGTTCACGTATAGTAAATAAGTATTCAGATTCGATTTTATCGAGAAGGAAGCGCCCTATGAACAAATTTCATTCTGTATTTTCGATTTATTTTCTTACATAGAATCACCCTTTTGACAATTGTGCCACGATTATTGCCACATTTTGTATATACTTGTATATAGATTATCGTTAATACTTCACAATATTTTTAATGTTTAGTAACAGAAACTTATATTATACATTTCAATTTTTTTGGACCTTTTGGACTTGCTACTTATTAGTCATTTCTATCTATCTTTCAATTCTTTACCAATTTATTATTTCGGGTTCATATCAACGTTATTTTTTTGTGATTAATTTATTAATAAGATGTTCATAGTCCATAGTATAATCATTAAGTCTGGAGACTGAAGGTGTTATATATGCGCGTAATGAGAAATAAATATTATTCATTTGTGTTATATTTTTATTTTAATAAATAAATAGAATGCTAAAATAAATATTAGTACAGATGTTTGACTAGTAGAGAAATACTCGTAGAATAGTAGTAACAAAACATTATTACTCTATAAATGTCTATATATATCAGTAAATGTGTTTTATTATTATTTCTTTTATTATTATGTACTATGATAATTTTACGTGTAGCAAAGTTTCAAAAGTTTGGGACATATGTTTAAAGCAATATTCAATAATTGAAGATATCTTTATTATTTATTTCTAAGCTAATAATTATTATGTTGTGGAATGAGATATTCGCAAATTCCTGATGGGTATTTTGACAGGTATTAAAAATATTTTCGCTGCTGTGTGTTATATTTATATTGTTTTGTTATTATGTATTATACATAAAATTACTCAAGTCATGGAACACGAGGATTTTTGCATCTGATGATAATACTGCAATATTGTGGAAAGGCGCCGCAGCTACATTCGTATCGTCGAGTCGTGAGGCGTGCTATAAATCAGGATTTTCATATTAATTTAACTTTGAGACAAGTTCTATTTTGCTCAGTTTCCATGTGTTTCTATAATTGAGACATATATTGCGATTTATGGACTTATAAAATAGACAAGGTAAATGTTTAGTTCTAATCAGGACATGCATATGGGGATTTATCAACCAGCTGTTGCTGATTGTGATGTTACCAAGTAATCTTTCTCTTTTTCCATATTATTACATACAAAATTTATTAATTACAAATATAATCAAATGGGAGTTTATGCGTAATGATAATTAATTCTGTGCTGGGCTTTTCCGCACAATAATTTCTTAAATAATAATATTAATGAATCTACAAGTTACAAATTGTGGATTATAGACTTCTCTTTTATAATTTTATAATTATACAAAATAGAATAATTGGATAATTTCTGGTTTGTAATAGCTATTTCTAAAATGTCATTTGTTTTGTTACTAGATTGGACTATAAATAGAGTAAGAGGAAATAGTTTGTGGTCTATGGGCCAGTCGGTTTCGAGTCTAGGCAAAAATACGGTTTGGTAACTGTCCAAAGAGGTTTACTCTAAAATGAATTGAAAGTAATCTGGGTCACAATGTGAGTCGAAAACATTAATGCATATCAAACAGTTACATCCTACTTAAGTAACTGATTTATCATGCGTATAATATAAAGCGCTTATTTTATAAAATAATATATTTTATTTTAAGCGCTTATTTTATATGTGACATATACGAATACTACCAATTGCATAAATGACATGTATAAATGTTACTGCAGGAACAGGAAGAGTTTAATTAAAATATGGTCAAATGTTAAAAATTTTAAATTGCAAATATTTCAGTATAAAGTATCTTAAGTTGACAAATGTAAGTAGTTAATGTCAATTAAAGTTAATGTAGTTACAGCAAATTTTATCCCCAAAAATTTGAATATTTTCTAAAATAATAGATATGTGATAATATTAAGATATAATATTGAGATAGTGAAACAATTAATTTAACAAGGTAAATGTATCACTATCTGTAAGTAAGTGTTCCGATAGCTTCCTTTTTATTTTTTATTTTTATCGCAATTATTCTTTGATTAAATGAATGATTTGAAAAAACTCTTTATTTTTCACGAGCAATTAAATAGTGAAAATTATTTACAATTAGAATTTTTCTTATTTATGTAAGCGTAAAAGATTAAGTTGTATTACATAATTAATTTTATTTTCCAAAACTCAGTTTCTCTTGTAATTTCTTTATCTATTTATACAATACAAGGTCAAAATGGAGAGAGATGGTAAAAATGATCGTGTATATCTATGTATACCTATAAGTGATTCTTATTCTTCTCCATACAGTAAGTCATAAAATATGAATCGAAATTATTAAAATAAAAGAACTACGCGAAAAAACTTTTTAATATTTTTTATTTAGAAACACATTCTGTGTGTGTATTAAAATATTATTTTTTAAAACTCTCCTACAGACATTTTAAGCTGAAATGAAATTCATCACTTTTCAAGTAACACTTCAGCTGGTGATGCTTAATGCTATGTTTGCATTTAGGTGGAAACCAAGGGTCGACTTATCACGTAAACTTTATATAAATGCCTGCAAACAGGAAAATTATGCTGGAACGTGTCTTAGATTAATTTTCCAGGTATCAAGTTAATGGTCGGTCACGTGAATGCATGTTGCCGTGGCTACGATCTTTTGCAGTCCATTGCGTTACATATATTTATTGCTACAAGTATGATAGTGGATCACTAATATTTTCATTAAAAAAAACGTGGCTATTATTTATTATTCTGTCGGCTATTTTAATTTCTAATTCAACTTAATACCCTATTTAGGAATATTCTCATTAAGAACGTATCGATAATTGTTCCCACATAAATGGTAGTTTATTAGATCATTCGTGCATAACAACACATGACAGACTAGTGTTTATTGAATGTAGTAGAAAATAATTGACTTGTGAATTTTGAATATGACACTTAACTTGCTTCTTTTTTCTGCTTATATTGTATAACCTTAATTTTGTAATAAATTTACTGACATTGTTATGGTGTATGTTTTCAATATCATTCCGCTAAACAGTATTTCATAATATACATATTCACTTAGTTAATACAGTAGATTACACAACACATTTTATTTTAACTCGAACTTCAGGTATGTGCAATAAGCATAAAAAAGTAAATTAATTTTACTACGTGTGTATATATTGATATTGATTTGATTTGAAATAAATTAACTTTTAAATTTATTTTATACTTTATATTTCCTACCTTCTTTAGTAACGATTATAAGATATATATAGACTACGATTATAATAATCGACACCACGAGTTGATCTGCGCACCGTATCTGAATTGACCGTGTATCAGCTCCGGTGAGAGCGTCGTCGACGTAAAAATCGCGCTGCAAAACTGATGACGCTCGCGGGAATCGATATCCTTCGTCGTCCTCCAACTGTTTTAGGCATCGTAAGGCTAGGTATGGAGCTGCAGATAATCCGAACGTTACAGTATTGAGTTGGTATGTTTCGACCTCACCGTTGGAGTTGCGCCACAGAATTTGTTGATATTTCCTATCTTCTGGGCGTACTAGGATTTGTCGATATATCTTCTCAATATCACCAGTTAGCACGTATTGGTGAGAGCGGAATCTGAGTAAAATATCAAAGAGATCCTCTTGCAACTTCGGTCCTATGTGCAGGACGTCGTTTAAGGAAACTCCGGTGGTGCTGGATGCCGATCCGTCGAACACAACCCGGAGTTTGGTGGTATCGCTTGATTCCTTTACTATGCCGTGATGCGGTAAATAATATCGGCAGCCTGTGGATTGACCAGTGGTGACCTTAGTCATATGTCCCAAATCTAAATAGTCTTGTATCACCGCACGATACGCGGATTCAAGTGGTTTATCGCGCTGGAATCGGCGGTGAAGAGAGGCGAGTCTGTTCAATGCGACCGACTTCGACGGCCCAAGGGAAGGAAGCTTCTCATTGAATGGCAGAGCGACGATGTATCACCTTCCTCTGTTGCGTTGGACATGGTTTCGGAAATGCTCGTCACATTGTCGTTCCGCTTCTGAAAGGTGTGTGGTGGGCGGTCCCTCGTCGATTTCCCAAAAACGGGCGAGATCCGCTTGTATTTCCGTTGTGGTCGTATGAAATGAGCGAGCTCTCAATTGAGAGGTTGGGCTCTCTCTCTCCCCCCCCCCCCCCCCCCGATGACCCAGCCGAATCGAGTCTTTTGCAGAAGCAAGTCGGGATCATGTGTTGGATAAATTTTAATTCGTCCGATACTTACTGATGCCAGTGTTGGTCTCGCGTTCAGTAAGATATCGATTGGACCAGGCATGTGGAAACTTGGATCGGCTAGTTGGAGGTTCTTGGGTATTTGGGGCATTGAGCGATCTACAAGTTGATTTGGGACTAATGACGTTATTGTAGGTATGACTAAAAAGGTCAACTTACGTTGATACGTGCTTTTCATGGAAGTTATTGTGGTCGTGAGGTAGCGCCTTGAAGTCGTCGTCAATGTATCCAGGGCTCCGATTGGGACCAAACATCTCCCCTGCTTTATGCGGAGTGATTTGGCGAACCTTTCGGTGATAAAATTCATACTACAGCCGGTGTCTAGTAGTGCCCTACCTCGGATTGGTTGTGCCCTGTTATTTAAAATGTTGATCTGCGCTGTAACTAACAGATCATGATACAGTGGGTCGTGTGAAGATGTATTTGGTGATTCGGTCCCGTTTGAAGTCATCGTTTTACACGGTCATTGTGCCTTTTGTTGAGGATGAGATGATGAGAGAGATGCATCGATCCGAGAGATGTATTTCGAGATTGCCGAGATTCGCGTTTAGGAGAATGTTTTTTTTCTTTGAAGACGATGAGATAGGTATCCGGGAATGCTCTGTTGGGCGTCTCGAATGATGGGAGGACCGCGGTGCTGGTGATCCAGGTGGTGACTGTCCGTTGGAAGATCGGCCGCTCGGCGACCGACTGCTCGATGACCGACTGTTCGATGACCAACTGTTCGATGAATGACTGCTAGACGATCGACTGTTCGAAGATCTGCCATTTGATGCTCGTCACCTGGAATGGGCTTTGTTTCGATGTAAATAGGTATTGTGTCGTTGTTTGCATATGCGACACGAGCTAACTGGGCATTGTTTGTGAGAATGCCCTTTGCCTAAACAATTAGTACACAGGGAGGCCCTTTTTGCGATATCAAGACGTTTGCTGGCCGATTGTGCTTTGAAGACCTCGCAATCCCTGATTCCATGTTGTCCTTGACATATCGGACACGCCAACATCCGATGTGTGGTGGCGAATGTATGTATGTATGTGTTGGTAGGAATCCTCTTTTATTATTGGTGTTGGAGCGTTCGTGTGATCGCCGTTTGTCCTTGTTTGGAGGAAGTCTATCAAATAGGTATAATCGGGCAGTCTTTTGTTTGGCAACGTGCGATGCCATTGGCGGACGGTGGGCTGAGGTAACTTTGAGGCGATCAGGTCGCCTATCACGGTATTCGACGTCAGCGGATCGCTTAATTTCTCTAACACTTTCAAATTTATCTTGAAAATTTCGATAAGGTCCTCTACGGCTTCAGGCGTTTCTTTCGCCATCTTGGAATAATAGAGGAGTACATGCCAGTGATGCGCGCATATTTGACGATGGCAATCAAATTTGTCTCGTCGAATGTTTATGGCGGTAGAGTAATTAAACTCCGTGACGTCCAACGACTGGATGGTTCGCGCGGCCTTTCCAGTCAATGCTGATCGGAGATGATAGAATTTTTGGAATGGTGTCAGTTGTTTATTCCGATCTATCGACTAGAGGGAGTCGTAAAATGAATGCCAATTCTCGAGGGTGCCATCAAAGGTAGGTATCCGAATCTCCGGTAGTTTAAGCGGTGCAGACTCGCGACCGGCGGCTGATTCGCCGTTTGTCGATTTCGACGACGTGGCTAATCGTATGTTGTTTAGTTGATTGATTACTCGGAGTTCTAATTTTTCATACTCGTCTGCTATTTCAAAGCCGCGAGTGGTTTCTCCCTCATCTATACTTATAATCTCGTTTTGAATGGCGCGGAATTCCGTCTCATGTGTTTCCAGACGATTTTTAATTTGGATTAACCCGCTCTCTTGCGGACAGTCGGATTGTTCGATTTCGTCCAGTTTTTTTGATAAGCGTGTAAAGTGACCGGTACAATGGCCTCGGCGTCGGTGCAAGACGGCAAGTTCGTTTCCGGTTGCCATTATTTGTTATATAATTGAGAATGAAGTTGTTAGAACTTAGTTCTGTTGACGATAATGCAACGGCGGCGGGAGATTGCGTGGATTCACGTGTCACTATATGGTCACTGGTGAGTTCACTCTTCATTGACACTGAATCCGGCTCGAAGGACAATGTATATTCGATCAGTCGCGGGGAGACGCGTTCGCGAGATATCACATCAACGGGAGTCGTAAATTCCCGCTACGATTATAAGTTGATCGATCCCCTGATTTCCGTTAAGATAATACGGGTGATTGTTTTGATATAACACTACGTTAACAGGATATAAAATATATGTATTTCCAACAATTTTATATACAATATGGATAAGACGTTATGTAAGATACAGAGTGATTGACGGATGCGAACCGAGGAAGAGAATTTGACTGTTCTAGAACTTGAGAAAGAGTAAGTTTCGTTTTCGTGTGATTACGGAGGAAAGCTCGGTGTGGGGGTATTCCTTTGAACTACGAACGCGGATTCGTTGTTCACATTTTTCGTTAGGAAAGTGAGGGTAACGATCCACGATGCTCATTGGTTATAGCTCACGTTAATGAATGAAAATAGGAGAAGGACCCTACACACGTGGCTCGTGGCTGACATTGTTCACGGGAAAAATCCAACTTTCCCGTTAGGCAAATACCTGCTTTCTCAGTAATTTGCACGAACGCGTAATAAACCTAAGGACTGTTCCAAGGATCATCCATAAATCGAAGACATTTACCGAGTCGACAACTTTTTCCGTTAAAGAAGATTACCTTAAAAAGTATGTCTCAAAACACTTAAGTTAGAAGTTTCGGTTTAGGATGGGTTCCTAGGTTTGTTGAGGGTTCGAATGACGGTGCGTAGGCCTTAGAAGGCCCGACAGCGAAGGATGGCGTGTGCATTGTCCCACGCGGCGTAACAGTAACACTTAATTTATTTAACGTCTTTGTTTGACCTTCTTTTCTTTTTGTCATTAATTACTACTAAAAGTTTTTAATATTCACGATTTTATTAAATATAATATTTATTATAAAACATTTACTGCCTTTCTGTCAAGCATCGAGGATAAAGATAAGGGTTTAAATGTAGTAGTATTATCAGTTATGTTTTGTTTCTCTTTATTTCTGAAATAGTTATTTTAATATTAAAACCATTCATGCAGCACGAGCTGAAATAAACAATTATTGAACTATTAATATGTAGACTCTACATATACATGTACTAATCATATATGTATTGATCACGGTGATATGCGTATTAATTTCTACACAAAAATGCATCCTATAAACTTATTGTTCGTTGTTCGTATAAAATAAAAACTGATTTACTTGAACTCTTCGTACATATATGTATACATTTTATACAAGAGGATCTTTCGTACATATAATATGAATTCACTGATTTCCACATTCTCTATGACTTTTAAATTAAATAATTAAAATTCATTTTCCAGTTAAATTTAAGCAGTAAGAGTGCAGTTAATTACATAACTATATAGAATTTCGTTATAATAGAGATCAACTGAATAACATGCTACTCCATGTAACAACTTGCAACACATCCGTTAACAAAGTTAACAAACACAGCGTACTATCCGTGCAACGAGTGTGATCATAAAGTGTTAAAACAATAGCTAACTAAAAGCAAATGGTTGCACAGATTCTCTCACACCATGATTTGCGGTATATGAAGAAAAGCATAAGAATACACCACGTGAGAGACACAGCAGCTTTGAAAGACAACACGCAACATCTTATCCGAACAGACAATTGTAATTTTTACTATCTGATTATCTAATTAGGTTCTTTAGTGAAGGCATATGGCCAACAGTGGGTGGCTACGTAACGGTTCATCGAGCAACAATTTTGGCCTCCATTAATTAGTGAATCGTAAACGCAACTGAAACTGCTTTTTATCGATACCACACATCGGGCTTATATTTCTGTGCGTAGGAAGCTTTACAACGGCTTCCCTTTCCGGTATCGAAGTGCATCTGCCTAGCACTATTCTCCATTCGATTCCCATAATACAATAACCGTTGATAGCATGTTTCGTTCAATTAATGTTAAAGGAGTAAATATAGGTTTTTTGTATCGAGTGGCGAACGTTGCCCTCAATGTCATTCGAATCGATATTTCACGAGTATCGAATTATTCTGTTCTTTCGAGTGACTGAAAGTAGCAGGAAGTGAACTTAGGAGAGTGAATTGAATTTCGTCGATCAAAGGAATATTATGAATAAAATGTGAAATAATTTGAGCTTTCGAACTTTATTTTCTTCAATTGCCAAAGCTGACTGTCTATATGTTATATGTTAAATTCTATTGGGAATTTCTTTTCCATATAATTGCTGTGTTTTCTATAATTACTAGTAGTCTTTTAAAGATTATTTTATATTTTTTCATACTAAAATAACTGATCGATTTACTGTTAACGTTAAATTATCGAAGATTCCAGAAACGAAATAGGGATACACTTCATCTATGTATATTAATTCCTCGTTCTAAAGTATTATTACATAGATAACAAAGCATACAAATAACATTAATATAAAATATTTTAAAAACCATATTGTAAAATCTGAACAGAAGAAGATTGAAAGAAGGAGAGCGATATGTTTTTATATTCTTTCCGTAAAGATAATCAAAAGAAAACAAAAGATTTCGTGTTAACAGAAAATAACAAGATCTTTCCATTTTCTTTCAAAAGAAAAATCACAAAGAAAAAGAATTTTTGTGAGAGAAAAAATAAAACAAGATTTGTTGATTTCCTTTGCTGTGAAAAATTGGATTCCGCGTTTCATGCCTATTGCATGATTTAATCGTACTTCCGCGGTTCAAACACGTTTACTCGCGAACAAACGCCGCCGTTCGAGAAACTCAAGTAGAATTGAATGAAATTGATAATTTCTGCGTCACGTAAGATCTGATCAATTTCTTCTCGACGACGTGATATCGACGAGCAACGTACCATATATGCAGACACACAGGAGGTTAAATGCACTGAGCATCTTGGTTACAAGGCACGTACAGCCGCTCGTGGGATCCCACAGTTCTTGTATCCTGCATCTCCGCGCATCCTCTCTCTTACATATTCCACTTCAACTCGAGGAATTCGTCTGGAAGGAAGCCTGAAGCTTTTCAAGCCGGATGAACGAGTACGCCATCACGCAATGCGACATCTACTCAGACCACTCGAACCGAATTAGATTAGTTTGCCCGATTAGTGCTCTGAGAATCCGATTGACAATACGTTACTGTCGGCATATCAAGTATATACACGCATACATCGTGATTGAATCGCTTTCTTTTATTAAACATTTGAAACTTCAAACAAGGTTTATTATAGCTGTAGAAGTATCTATGATATTTGAAGAGCTTTAACAAACATGATCTATTTGTGTACATGATCTAAAGATGATCTTTGTCTTTCTCTAGAAGAACAAAAGAATACTCTAGCATCTTTAATTTCTACTCATACATTAAAATTTCTTTAAACGAAATATTTATTATATTATATAATTCTTATAGATATATCTGTAATTACATTGAAAAAGAAGTCAATTAATTTTTGTGATGTTGTGAGTCCGGTTTTTATTACTAGAATGCGTTATTATCTAACAAGTAAAAAAAGCTAACATGAGTCGCTTTGTTATGAATTCTTCACTTGTATAGACAACGAATAGGTAGATGAACTTTTTCAGTAGTGTTTGAGGCTTTTATATGTATACATTGCAATTTTTTCAAAAGTTCTATATATATGAGCAAAGTAATAAAATTCATTTCTTTGGAGTTGTTTAATAAAATTTTACACATTGAGTTATATAAACGACACTGTGAAATAATATCATTTATATTTCAAATTGCATTCTTACGTTCGCATTTTAAGTCCTTAATAATCTTTACGTATGCGAAAAAAGAATGCTAATTGCATTTTGTCTTTTCATTCCAGTATTTGAAGAAATAATAGGATGGAATTCTTTTCATTCTTTGTGATAATTAAACTTGAAAGTATTATATATAAAGTATAAGGGAAGAATTGTGGATAATAATAGAGGCATAATTTTGCATATTTGTTGTATTCATTTCGAAGTGTCTTAACCTCTTAATTTATAATATCAAGCCATACTTACAGCACGAATTATGGTTTTCTGTTGAATAAAAATAAATTGTACTAATAATAAAGTTTGATTTAAACCTTAACTTTATGTATTTTATTGAAGGTTGTCGAATACAAGTGATGTATATTCCAACATTTTATATTAGATGGATAAGGTATTAAAACTGGTAAGTAGATAACGTTAACTGAAGTAGGCAAGAGGTAATCCTGTTAGGATTTCTCAAGACTCGAACACCATCTCATTTCAGGATATTTATCTGATTTTAAAGCAATTTAAGAAAGTTATTACTGACATATGTACATATTTTTCCAACAATCGCTTCATCTTCATATTAAATATTAGAAATTAAATAGTGTTTCGTGTTTTGTATAAATTCTTCTTTTTACAATAGTATACGTACATACATGTACATATATTCCACTTACCCATTATATCTTCCGATATTAGATATTATAAATGTTTAAAAAGGCACTAATAGTGAAATAATTAAAGCAAATCGTATTATTAAAATTTGCAACATCTGGTTAACATAACGAAAAAGTATTGATTTTGGTTTTGTGGAAGAAAAAACCAAGGTGTTCCGAGTCGTTGGAGTCGACATCAGTAAGTCCCGATGACTCGGGTCACACGAAGCGATAAGAACGATTCGCGAGTCATGAAACTTGACGCCAACAAATACTGGTTCTAGCGATCCGATACCGCTGGGTCGTGGAACTTGAGAGCAAAGAGATCGTGGGAGCGAATATCCATCGACCCGGGACTCGTTGGTATTGATTCACGAGACTATTGAATCGTTGATATTGGAACTTACAAACTGGATTGTTGATTTAAAATTTAAAAAATATTTTCATATTCCATATGAAATTTTAGTAATTATACACAATTAGAGACTATATATACACTTCGGAATATTCCATATTGAATCATATTGCTTGTAGATTATAAATTATTAATTTACTGAGGACTTAAAACTTAGGGGCTCGAATTTATTGTAATTTATAGCCTTTTTGCTAATATAGATGAATCTTGGATTTGTTAATTTACTAATAAATAATATTAGTGAAAACAGTGAAAATTTATTGAGTTTTAGACTTTTATTACACAAACGATTTTAAGAATTTTATACTTTTATGTCGAATAGAATAAGCTGGTTTGTAATTTGTAAAATTCAATCGTAGAACTATGTTTCCTATTATTAAATTTGATATTTTAAGATAATTTATTAGCACACGTAGTTGACGTCTTGTAACTTAGAGAATTTTGTCAATAATAATTATGATTCAATTGTATAAGAGTCTTTTGTGTTCAGATCCATTAAGTATACTTGAATAAGGAATGAACGATTGATACGGTTGTAACAATTTTTTAATATTCCTTTATTGAATCATCTGATCATGAAACTTGAATCTCGCGGTAGCCTTTGTTGGTTTCGAACGTACAGTTGATATGAAACCATATAACTAATTTAATGCTTAAGGATGTAAATAGAGTAATTTGTGGTGTACTATATTTATCTCCTTATATGGCACTTTAAAATCATTGTTGATTATTAATTTTCCCAATTTCTGGAATCTGTAAAACATCTTATTACTAACAAGGATTCTGCGAAGTGCTTCCACAACTTTTTTCAGGGTTACATTTTATTATATGCAAAGTGATGGATTCTCATGAAAAGGGATGCTACTGTTGTTGTGCGCAAATCATAGGAAATTTGAAGATCATCATTTTGGTAAACTTGTCGAAAAACTCGATTTCAATAATTTTAAAATGTGTTGTAAAACTCAACACTTCGAATAAGCTCTTATTTACACATAACCGCCAGTTAGCCTTAATTTTCGAGTTATACGAAAAATACCCCATCTCTTGGTCTTAGTTTTTAAGTTGAGTTAGATTAGTAGTACATAATATTAACCCGACCTCCACCGCGTTCCCGCGTCGCAAGGCGGCCCTGCGAATCCTCTTATCGGCATTGATATAAATAATGCTGACCGGTTGCGTTACAGTGCAGTGCCACGACGGACAGATCACTATTACTACTAACTCAATCCAGCTTGAAAACTAAATTCGAGTGACGGGATATTCTTTTATATAACTCGATCACTAAGGGCGATCAGTCGGTTATGCATATGGGGAAAAGTTGTTCAAAATGTTGAGCTTTACAACATATTTAAAAATCAATCGCAGAGATAGTACCTTTCCAACAAGTTCACCAAGATGGTAATCTTTTTCCTAGCGATTATCACACTTCCCTATTAATGCACTAACGAATCTCATCCTTCTCTGCAAATAATGAAATATAACCAGAAGTCAAACATTCGTGAGTAATCATGCTTGCTAGTGAAAATAGTAATTTTTGTACATGTATTAATCTACTAAGGGCCAGTATTTCGTTAACGCCACGTTTCATTTGTCATTTATTTAGCCGATTTAATACTGTGACGAAATTTGTTCTTTAGCATTGTGGCTAAGAAAAGGAATCCCAAGAAAGAATACTATCGAACACACTTATAATTTTCTTCTCGTACTAAAATGAATAGTCCCTGAAGTTCCTTACAAGTCTATAAAACGTGTTTTAAGAATCTACATTATAGGATCTTAGAAAAAATAAATACTCATGGTTTAGGCTAAAAGTTTTCCAGAGGTCGTGACGCCTTTGACTATTTCACAGAGAACAACCGAGAACAAAGCGAACATCCTTTCACGAAATATCTCAAAAATTGGTCTTGTAAAGTTACGAGCTGATATTTTATGAACCAGATACACGTTATATCACGTCAAACCAAGCATCGACATCCTACACTAGAATGTTTCAGATTTAGTAGCCTTCGCAGAATTCAAGTTAAGGACCGTAACAAAAGCAGCAAGCTTAATTGTAGTAAGGAACCTTCTTTTCTAACTCCGACCGATTTCTCAGAAATGTTTAATTGCAAGGTCATTGATGATAATTATTAGTTTATTCTACATCAGAACTAAGTTAACCTGTATAATTGCTAATTTTGTAACAAAGTATAGTTTCGTGACGATATTGAATACCTCAACATGATTAAACAAAAACAGTACGACTTTTTCTTACATTTCGCTTTATACTTTAAAAACCACTTGTTTTATGTGAAAAAGTCTTAGTAAAAAGTTGTAGAAACTTTATAATAAAATCATCTATAAAATGAGACCTATTATGTTACAAATAGCTTAATTTTGAGGTTGTGAATTAATGAAAAGTGTAAAGATATCTATTTTTCTTAAATCATTTATGACTTTAATTAAATTGTCATACAGGCTCTGTAATAAGTAAGTCTACTTATACAAGACACTAGTCATACCGAAATGGGGTACCAAATGTTGAATCGATCCGCTTTTTTAATTTTCGCACAATCAATTCGTCAACATACGAAACATGAAATCTTTAATTTGCAATAAAAATGTATGAGCTTATCTTAGTTTCTCTAGGATCAATTGATTCTGATATAAGAAGTTTTTATTCAAAAAATCGCTAACGCTAGACTACCAAACATTAAGAGATGCGATAAACGTCATTTTACAGTTTATTACTTACTTGTATTATATATGAATTTTTTTCGTATTGCTTGGATACTCATAAAGGATAGAGAAACGTTTGCAAAGTTGTTCCATTTTCGCAGCGGGTGGTCAGGACATTAGAGGATTTCAGCGCAGTAGGTAGGGCCGCTGAGAGCTCTGCGCCCCGTATCTGAATTGACCGCGTGAAAACTATAACTCATGGAGAAATCCCATTATCTCGGCAACTATAACACTTTTAAAGCTATTTTTTTTTTTTTAATTTGAGAGTAATTGAAAAAAGAGTAAGATCTATTTTTCTTATTTAAAATTGAAAATAAGAACCAAATTATTTGCTTTTTTTCTATTTAGCGTTGTTGTTAGAATTACATTTATTGCTACAAAATCATATTGTCGTGAATAATAAATGATTTCTATAATATTAACGTTTAAAAGCTATGTTATTATGTATTTCACTTTTTTTTTCTCTATTTCCTTCTTCATTATTATGTTATGTGAAAATTATATTATTATTAGCAATAATTAATAGATTAGTTAGCTACAAAAGTGAACTTTGTAATCTTTTATTCCTTACTCCTCCAAAAGAGCGTTTTCTCCTTTTCTTTGACCAATTTTTTAGAGTAATTTTTCTAAATATTTAGAGTATTTATGATAAACTTTTACCAATGGAGTAAAGATAGTTTTAATGAAGATCCAATACTTTTTGCTTATTTTTCATCGATATCTGAGATACAAAGTTGCAGAAAAACATGTTTTCTACTGATGAATTCGGAATGTTTCTATGTAATTACCGCATATTGGGAAGTAATCAACTAGGGGCAATATTTGTTAGAAGTGTTTCATTTTTTAACGGAATTCATATTTCCCTCCAAATTGCATCAAAGATAAAGTAGAATTTATTATCTATTGTTAAAAACTCACGAAACGCTATGAATTCAGCATATAGTAATAAGTACATATAAGTACGTTGTGGATGTCGTAGAAATACATATAATATCAAAAGTATATTAATTACATTAGTATTTAATGGCTAAGATAAATCTCTGCCTATTTTTTGGCTGTGTTCATAAAAAATTAATCAATTAATTTTGCATAAAACTTCACAATAAATCAAATATTTTTCATCGCCGTTAATATGAAACGAAAAAATCATCAAAATTTTTAGACTATTTCTCATTTCATACAAGCTATACCTCGAATTTACGAAACTATAAAGTCATTGGTATTGCCACTTTTTGTAATTTCAATTTACTTACTGGACTAAATTTATAATAAGACTGACTCTATAATAGATATATCTATAACTTGTGTGGTTCGAAGTACGATTCAATTTCTTGAATGAAGTATTGATAATGGTCGCTTTATCTATGGAATGTGCTGATAGTGTAGGGATGTTGTAAGCAATGAGCACAGCGACGTACGTATGTAACTATACATTTTCTTATTAAACTAAATTTCTTGGATTTATGGATCAAGAAATACTTAAGTACGTATTAACTAGTATATCCGCAATAAATTATCCAAGTTTAAGAAGTTGTTTAGACGCTGATGCTTAATTATATTGCAAATATTATTTGGGGATTATTAAATAACAGAATTTTATGTCTTTCACAGATCCTCTCTAGATGGAGATAATTATTTTAAAGTATAAAAAAGAATCTTAACATCCTTCTGCCGCTTTATCTAAATTTAAATTAAGAGTATACTGTTGATATGATATCATTAGTTATAATAAAATCTGAATTTTACTATAAAGATAATAATGAGCGGCAGTAACAGGAAATAAAAATTAATTTTATTGCAGTCATTTCGGTAAATTATTATACACGATCTTTAATTTTCTGAGCACTATATCTAAACACCTCATCCACATATATAATATGTATACAGGACACGTGCGACAATAGGACTATAATTATATATTACGTTTCATTTGATCTCTTGTTTATCCATGCTGTAAAGAGCTATTTGCAAGAAATACTCCAAACAAGCACCGTCTGGGTATAGGTAGGCGTTGGATACATAATTTATACTACACTATTAGGATCTATAGGATTTATTTTAAGTTAGGAAGAGCGTTTGTTGTCTCAGCACGAGCTGCGCACGAGATTCCCCGTTCTTTTTCCTCGCCCTTGTGTTTCTTCTGCACTTTCTCTTTCCT
This sequence comes from Bombus huntii, assembly GCF_024542735.1. NCBI lineage: Eukaryota > Metazoa > Arthropoda > Insecta > Hymenoptera > Apidae > Bombus > Bombus huntii. Next base: position 26,522,215 of record NC_066238.1, read on the forward strand.
CTTTAAACGCAGCCTGTGGTTTACGTTCAAACCTTACTGCCGTGTCGGGGAAATGTTCCGTCAAAAGATTTTGCCAGAATGCGTTTTATAGCCCTTGAAACGCTCGCAACGAGATGACATCCGGGGATTCAGAAAAAGATCGTCTATTTCTGACGCCAGCCAACAGTAAAATTAATTCTTTGCATCAAGTTTTAAAGATTTACAATTCTTCGCACGATGCATTTAAGTTTTACCCAAGCTAACCACTATAGGTAATCATGGAATCTTTTATATAAATTTAAAAAGTAAAAATAAACATTCTATTACTTAATTCTTCCTAAATCAAATTATTTTTTGTTTGTGTGAAAGATTGTTTTTATTAATTACTAATAATAGAAACATTTTTTGGATAGTTTTGTAGGAAAAAGTACAGTGCACTAAGATTTGAAACCAGTTTCATCAGACAAGTAACAAAACAAATACATTTATCGTTTAATTAATCTATAACTTATCAAAGTATAATATTGCGTATATACGCAACAATTGAGTGTGAAGCGGTGAATCAATGTTGAAAAAGTTGTAATATCATAGGATTTTATTCGTAAATAAATAAATATATCTATTTTCTTATTGAGTATATCAGTCAATTGTTTCTATATTTTTTCATCGTAATTGCAGGTAGTAAAATTTAATTGTTTCAGTTTTTTTCAAATTTGAGTTTAATATGTTTCACAATTATTTCCATCTATTATACTTCCATTTCATTTTGCATCCTTTCTTAAAGTAAACTACATTTCACGTGGATTCTGTTCATACAAAGAAACAAACTCAACCTTAATGACATTACTTTAATATTAAATATAGACATGTGTTTTACATCATTATTGCTGATAGTAATACTTGTGAAATTATTGAACATGTTCAGGGAGTATCAATTGTTACATCATAAGGAATGTTCACACAAATAGCCTTTGTCGTAATTCTTATTCACTTTGTAATAATTACATAAGAATAAGGCAGTACAATAACATAACATAATACATACAACAATACAGGAACTATAATAGAAAACAACCCACCATTCTGAACGTATATAAAATAAATGCATAAAATGCATATAAAATAAGAGAAGGAAAAGATCTCCTACTAATTCTATAGACTTACATCGTTAAGCTTATTTTAAAATTTGTTCATAATTGTTAACAATTATTTACACCAAGTAGTGAATTCATAGATATTCCAAACCATAATTGTTCATCAATATACTCAATATAAAATATCTCACTTTTTAATTTACTATATTTCACAAATTGTTGATATTTGTAATATTGTATCTTAATACTTTTTGACATAGAATGTTCTGCAAAATTAATATGTATAAGAAAGATATGTTGTTCTATTTAAAAACGTAAATTTGACCTACTTACGTTCTCTATGCATCCTCATACAAAAAAAAGTAGTCACGTCAAGTTATGTCCACCTCTAGATCATTCAACTTTTATCTGAAATACTCGTCATTAAAATCATTAGTTACGCAATAATCAAAACGGTTCCAGTTACGTGCGTCATTCTGTATATATGTACTGTAATAATATTAATGTTTATATAGTACTTCTTCAGATTGTCATAAAACATGTTCTAATAAGAGACGATATTTCTTCCTTTGCTATATTTTTACAAGTAAAAAAAATAAAAAGTAAGAAACAGAGGGCTTTACAGCATAGGACTTTACAAGCAGCAGAACGTTGATTATAATAGAACAATTAACAATAAAGATACTATGTTGGAACATTTCATTTTCGGGAGTTATTTAAATTCGAACATTTCGAAGGTAAAAAGTAAAATACTAACACTGTACAAAGGCCTGACGCAAATGGATTCGAAAAACTTTTACACGTAGCTATTATATAATTAAGTCTAATCCACGTTATATACAATAGTTACACACGTAATTCACATACCTTGGTTGCAAAATTCTAGGTGCAATGTTCGACTCTGTAATTTCGCAATCTTAAGAGCATTCGTGTGTTTGTTTCTTTCTCATAAATTTTGTGCTGTGATTTTCCCCACTAGTGCGAATCGCTTCGGGTAATTAGTGATGAGCCTAAACAGTAGGTATCGGCTCTTGTAGGAAACAAATTAACCAATTAGGAGACAGGTTCGTACATGAGAACTGAGGAGCCGTAAGATAACCTCGTGTAATTTTCACAGGCTTAATTTTCGCATTAGTTGTTCACACTGCCCGATAAGATAAGTGTAGTAAGTACTAGTCGAAGTATGCTAATTATATAATTAATGGAAAAATGAAAGGTGTGTTAGGAATATTGAAATTTTAAAATTTTACTACCGTTCATGATGTATCACATCCATATTTATTGTTTTCAATTCTTTGTTATGTGATCTAGCTGGGATATTATTTAATATAAGTTTTATATTAGCAATTATTTAATACTACAACTACTAAGCACGTTAAAATGTTAGGTTTCAGTTTCCTTTTTTTTTTTTTTTTTTTTTAGAATTATTATGAATTAGAGACATGTACATACTTTTGGCAAAATTAAGTTTATCTTATATGGTATATCTAGCTACACATTAGAGACTGTGTTTTAGTGTTAACGAGTCTTTGTTCTCTACTTTGCTTTCAATACATTTATCTTATGCAAAATCTCGCTACCATTTATCTTATGTAAAAAATACAAAAAATAAAAAACATAAAATATGTAAAAATACATATGTGATGTGATCTCTCCAAAACACTAATAGATGGTTTTTTTAAATGAGAATTGTCTGAGTTATGAGCTTTCAAAGATATAGTACTACCAGCATTAGCATTATCCAGCGTGTACCATACACATACATACACCCACACATACGGAAATATACATATATAAACAAAAGGGTGTAAAGTCCGGGTATGTAACCTTTACGGGTAAACTCCACCAAACAGTGAAGATGCATTGGATGATCTTGAATTTCTCTTGGATGTTCACTGTCCCAAATGCAACAATCTTGTTTCTTAACCTAGCCATTAAGGTGAAAATGATTTTCTTCAAGAAATTGTCATCTTTAATTTCAAGTCGATTCAACTAACACGAATGACTTCACCAGTGACATATCGAGTAACACTGCACTCTCTGTAAATGAGTTTCAAGTCCATGTGACTGTTTTATTTTCTCAAAAATCAAAAGTCATTTTAAGGGACGTCATTTTGATGCTATCTGGTACTGTTTGGAACATCAAAAAGGTTGTAACCAACCAACTGAAAGTAGTTCTAGTAGAATAGTTCCAACACTAACACTTAAAGGGAACTATTTTGAAGGAGACAATGTACATTTCTTATTAAATAACATAAACATTTTTACAAAACAGCTCTCATTACTTTTTAGACACACCTTGTACACTATTCTGGTCTATATATATATTGGAATAAACTAAAAAAAATACAACATAACCTTCAGTACTCACTCGTAACAATAAAAAATATTCCTAAATATTACTAAAATATTCCTACTTCGTAATAATAACAAAAAAAAAAAAAAGAAAAACGCTTATGACCCCACTTTGATAAAAATCCATTCTTATACATATAAGAATCGTATCCAAACCAATTTACAGGGGCTACAGGGACAAAACAATCCATGGAAAGTGTTCATAAAGCACAGTCAAAGTCATAAAGATACACCAATGATTATATATGTCAAAATACAAACGTACAAATAGTTATATTTAATTCCATTTCCTGCATAGTTTGCTAACCGGAGGTTGAACCACATTGTACATTGTATATATACACACATATATAGGCGAATACAACTACAAACGAACAGTTTCGCGTTTAAAATGTGGACGAAGTAGTCGTAAAAATGTTTCGCAATTGGTTGATACAGGCTCAAAACACAAAGTCTAAAAAGCTGATGACTGTCGTAAATGCCAGCCATATATGGATTCTTGTCTGCGGCATTCTTAGCTTAATGAGTATGCGCGATTCAAGCAACATTCTAGAAGTCGTTTCCAACGAAGGTGCAGCCGTCTGTACTCGCGATTCGCGTAGAAAGTTTACGTAATAGCCTGAGAGTTCCTGAATTCTGCTCGACGAGGCATCGATTAAGCGCGGCGCCGTTTCGAAACCAGCTGCATCGTTAAGCCCCGATCACGCGTGCGCTTATGGTTTGCAATTTGCAGAAATATGATTCGTAGAAAAGTCATGAGCAATCAATTGGGTTCTCTTGGCGTCTTGGCTGCACTAACATTCGTTTCTTTTCTCTTGTTTTTTTCTAATTTTTTTTTCTAAAAAATTTTTATTCTATATTTTCGACTTCTTTTTTCGCGTAGAATCACTCCCCTTCCGCTTGTACCACCAGTTACCAACCACCCTGTATATAAATGTATAACTAATAGAATTGAAGATCAATCTTACATTAATATCTACAATATTTTATTTAGAAAATTTTTTTAAATCAATGTATTTCATTGAATTCTGTCTTTGTCGTTACTTTTTCTCGTATCTTGATTTTTAAATCTGACGAATTTTGAAAAATTATGTTAGTCATCTTATGTAAATGTTTCAATAATATCGCATTTACACAATTAATATAGTGAAAAACTTAAATTTCAGTGGGAGTCATGATTTGTAATGAACTTTCTTATCTTGTTTTTATATTATATTGTATTATATTACAGTATCTTAATATAAATAATTGATGGATTTCAATTATATTGTGAAAAGTTTCAAACATTATTGCAATCGATATCGATTGTAACGATAAATGATTATAACGGTATACATAATATATGCAAAATAATATCAAATAACATAATGTCATTTAAAATAGTTCTGTTATAGAACGGTTTTGTATATATAAAATAAAAACTGATTAATGTTATTTCTGAATAATTAAAGATCAATTTCTCTTTAATTTACCGTCCTCCCTGAATATTGAAAGCTAATATGACTCAATTAAAATAGAATAAATACCGTATATAATATTCTATAAACCGTTAACTATTAAATTTTCACAATTGGCAACACTACATTTTGATAAGTATTCTAAGCCTTACTCACAATTAAACTCGTTCTTTATACCGAAATCTAAATTCAGGTAATAACTATACACTAAGCTTATCATTAAATATTCCAATAAAACTCTAACAAATTGTTAGCATTAAGCAGAGATTACACCCTCAGATTCAACTTCCAATCCATTTCTATCTCACTACAAATTATAAGTATCAATATCATCGTATGTATCATTAATGAAATTGTAAACACTATGCGGATGTACAACGCGCAACATAAAATACGCAAGATTATATTAAGATATACGCGATCAATACGATGTGTACGTTGCAGCCAGACAAGAACGTTGGCATCAGCCAAGAATTTTGCTAACGTTCGATCGAGAGTACATAGTAGGATGAAAAGCCCCGTAGATCCGTTTTGCGGAACGATAACAATGCAGCTGAACAAAGTATGTAGTAGGTCTGCATGGCCATAAACATCGCATCTGCCATCCGGTTTTATCTTTCTACACTTTTTTTAATCCGATCCCCCGACAGGGAGGGTAGCAAGCGGCAGACATGGCCAACCCCCTGATTGCGGACCACCGAATGGTCAGCTGCCTTCTGTCTATCCTATACAAAATCGTTGCTCGCGTTATAGTCCTCTCGAGGAAGGGTTGAACTTGGATCCAGGGGTTTCCCAACCTCCCTCGTTCGTGTTAATTACATTTCGCTCAGTATTTTTCGTCTATTCACCTATGCCGTTTCGTGAATACTTTGTTTCGAATAAACCGTAGCTACTTCGTTTATCGAATGATTGATTGTTTGTATTGGTCTCGGTTGGCCAGGTGGAACAAGTTGAATTCATTAGTTTTCGTTTTCCTCTTCGGATGGAGATGTTTGAAAATGTTTTAATCTTTTGGAAAAATTTAGAATGGCAAAATTGCTATTTTGTAAAGATATAACAATACAACAGTTTGATGGTCCAATCTTTTGTGTAAATAGTTTTGAATTGATATAATATTCGATTGTTAACCTTTAATTTGCTGTATTTATATTTCAGTCTATTGTTAAGCTTCTAAGTCTATTGTTAACAATCGGATCTTCTTGATTATCAACGGCTAAAATCGTTGTTGGCATACAAAATTTTCTTTATTGGAGACTTCATGACGAAATTTAAGACAAATTACCAGAATCGGATAAATTAAATATGCTAACTAATATTGAATTTTCCTATCTGTTCTTCATCGATCTGTAAGATTTAATGTTGTTTTGTTAAAAAATGACGCATTTCTTCTTTTCAATTACTTTATTTGTTGCGTTTTAAGCTCAGCTGGGAGTAGTATTTCATTTTTGCGCAAAGCTATGTAATGAACAATCTTAAACAAACGAATCAAACACACAAGAGAATATATCGATTGCTAAAAAATATAACAGATTTTCCGAACAATTTAACACAAATCTTCCATATATTTTAACAAAATAGACGCAACTTTACTATAATAATATTCAATTAGTACAATAAGTTTTATCCCGTCTTCGAATTTTATTTTTTCAGAAAACTTTGTCAGAAAAATATATTATATAAAAATATAAAATTGCAAGTATTACATATTAAATATTGAATATCGTAAAATTTAAAATCTTTAATGTTTTATTCAATAATATAGTTTCTATAATAGCTATTGTAAAAATGATTAAATACTTACACAACATATCTAGATATCCATAAAACAAGATTTTCAACGTATAGATTGCACGTAGACTACGATAAATGACTCCACGCGCGTTTGTTTAACCCAAAATTACTCTATCCCTCGCCGATACCGACAAAGCAAACATCGATTATAGTCAGAATTTATTGTTTGGTCGCTGAAAACGATGTTATCACGATTGGATCTCTCTTGCGGCATGGTTTTCCACACTCGAATACCACCTCGAAAATTCCTCTTAAATTATGATGCACCGGCGGAATTCGCGTTACAAGAGGTGGAACGTAGCCTTGCTACGCTATAGGGTCGCGGTTCGCAATAAATTCTCTGGAACGGCAATCGCGAGATTCGTACTGTGTGAGCGTAGCCTCGAACATGTTCCGTATATAGTCTTCTCTTTCTGCTTATTTACATACAACTTTTCCATTGAGTTTCGATTTAACTTTCTAATTTCCATTTGCTGACTCGAGTATACGCAATTTAGGCGTAGGTTGTAGGTTGTTTCTATCTTAAATGGTAATGTTTTTATTTGAGTCACACAGATGTCAAATTGACCAACTTCATTTTTTCAAAGTTGTTTAATTTCTTTAATTTTAGTAGCAAATTTTAGTCTCACATAATTAAGTATAAAATGCTTAATTTTTCAAAATATAAACGATTAACTTGAATGTTGAACGGATCAACTTGGATCAATTCATGAATTTGACTTCTATGTAACTCATTTATGGGTTCTATCAGACAATATTTTATTTAAGCAAGTTGCATAAAAATTTAGTTTGTCCTTAAATAGGTGGTGATTTCTAATCATTTAATAATTAGTATTGATTGATATACTAAGTCGATATCTTGAAGTAATTCTTATTCAGTATACTGTATTTTTTTCTATATCACGTCCTTATGCATAAGAAAATATACAGTTGTATTCTATCATGGATCGAATAAAATTTTGTACATAATAATCAATCGGAATTTAGTCGAGTGTCTCCACATAAGTGTGCTTTGTAATTCATTAATTCGTGGAGTCTTTTTGTACTCATCAATAATATCCTAAAAATTATGGTATATAATTAGATTTTATAGTTCAGCAAAATCTATTAAAATAAGTAAAAAATGTTTTATGAAAAATATATCGTACGTACCTTAGTTGTCGAAATATAGATGATTTAGAAAAAATGTTCAATATGTCCGTCTTATGTCTCAATACACGTTTTTGTACACCGTAACGTTGAGTTACGCACTCGTTCCAAAATACCAGGTACATATTCTTGGAATTATCTCAGATCTACTTTGTATCCTCTCTCGCAGATTGTGCATATTGTTTACTTATGTCGCATATTTTATATTTAGAATCTACGCAATGGATTTTAAATTATAAAAGAATTAATTATAAAAGATTTATAAAAGAATTATGAAAGAAACGAGGTACAAGGCGGGCACTTGGAATATTTTTTTTAATCATCTATGTATATATAACTCGAAAACTAATATATGTAGGACATACGTTGATATGACAGCTTTTATTTATTTTAGTGTGCAGATTCACCACCTGAAGCATGCACGCATTTATGAATATGTAGATATTTCTACCCCTAAATATAAGATTATTGTCTTAGTATACATAATTCTAAATAAAATATACATATTATTTTTCCCAATTTTTTATTTTCTCTTCAATCAGAATGCGGATAACAAAAACTTTAAATTTTTGTCACCAAGCGAAAAAATTTGAATTTGATTACTTAATTACTTAGGTTCAAATTTTGTAACTAACAGTTAGATTATTTCTGACTCTCGAATAATTAGGTAGTAAGAGTTCCGCTGAATACTTATATGTTATTAGGTATATTCATTAAGACAACAAGGAAAATGAGGATTTTCGTCCGGTGATATTTTAAATGAAAATTTAATTTTTTTTCTGTGCAAATTAAGATCAAGAAAATATTAATAACAGTTTGTTTTTTTTATGCAAGTTTTACTTGCTTAGAGCATCTAACATTTACTTTGCTGCTTCTGTTTGTTACAACACAATATTTGTGATTCTTTATTTTATTTCTTTCCATGTTCGTTTTCATACCAAACATTAAAGTCTATTACGAATTATCGACTAGTCTCTGGGCGATCAAGGAATCACACTGATGGGACTCTGCGACTAAGCTCGTCGATTCGAAAACTTGGAAGTTATTAGTATTGTAGGAGAATTATAGAATGGATGTCGAAGGAACTGTTAAATTATAAAGTTACTTTTGAAAAAATGGAAAAGTAAAAAGAAATTCTATGTATCCTTTCTTATAAGAACGCGAGACGAAATAAATGTTTAAACATTTTTTAAAGATATTAGTCTCCGCGACCTAAATGAACTGTCTCTACGTCGCTCATGTTCCCGTGGTTGCTGAGAACTCGCTGGTTGCAACGACCAAGCGCGTATGGGTTCCTATACTTCATATACTTCAATGAATTCAGTGATTGCCGCTGATTAGTCGACAATACGTGTTGGACCTAATGGACTTGTGTTTTTTACACGTTGATTTCGGTATTCAGATATTATATATGTGACATGATATGGTAGAATGGGACTAACGTGCGAAAATAACTTCTCGTAAAAGACGCATTTTAAGTTATGCACTGTACGCACACCGCAGCGATATTTTGTTTCGTTTTTGTTTTGCGTTTCGAAGTTGTTATTTTCATAGCAAGAGATAATTTTAACGCGTTAATTGAAAATGCACCGATAACTCACGCGGCTTGAATGAAATATCAATCTCTCCTAGCAAAAAACATACTTTTGCCTATAAAAAAAATATGAAAGTTAACATCGATCTTTCTCGTATTTTTTACCAAAAATGTTAAACTCCATCTTACCGGAACGTGTGACCTATAAATTAATTTGGTATATCTATTTCTATATATTGAGTTTATTTAATAAGTCAATAATGTTTAGTAGAATATTTAATTTGTAGCATAAAACAAGCATTGCTAGTTTAAAATTTATTTATTCAGTTTAAAAGATATGACCCATTCGGGTTGAATAATTTTTCAAAAATATCAAAAGATAATATGTTAATTATTGTAAAGTAAGTAATTATACATTTAATGACTAAACAAAATTTATAACATCCTAAGTATATCATTAGAAAAATCATATAATATTATATATCATATAATAATAGTATCTAATATGTATACAATATATATATTTACATTTAGTATCTATATATATAGGTCCCAAATGCATTTATGTAATCGAATAGTTAATATGTTATAAAATTTGTTTAGTTATTAAATGCGCAATTACTTATTTTACAAATATATATATTATATTATATAAATAAATTATAAATTATATAATTATAATATATATTATATTATATAAATTTATTTTCTAATCAAATATATATATTTATCGGTCTTATAGCTTCTTTTTTTAGAAAGCTTCACAACTGATATAATTCTTGTAAGGGTCAGTAATCCTTTGCTTTTTTACGTTTATTTCTCGAACTATGTTTCACAAGAAAAAAATCAATTAGACGTTGCTTTAAAAGCACCGCCATTTACTGCGTACATAATAAAAATGTTGAAATATTTATATGGCACTAAAGTTAAATACAGCAAAAACTGAAGAACTTTCCAGTATGATTTAACATTTACATTTTTATTTAAAATTTCAGTTACACGTATTACACCTATATTTTCAATTCTTCTGCTGTCTTCTTCCTCTCTTTTCTGTTTCGTTATTTCATTTTCCTTGAATCTTTTTCCTCTTTTAAAATACTTCTTTCCTCTCACTTTTTTGTTTTTTGTATGACATGAGCTATTTTCTTCTCCTCTGGCTCGATCAGCTTCTCGTTGTGATGGCAACCACTTTGCTTTCTCGCGGGAGCAGTTAGTGCCAGCTAACAGCAAAAGTTACAAAGATACTCCGAATAAGGGAATCGCCACGAGAGACAAGTGCGCGACACGGGAATGACCGATGAATCTGGGTTCAACGACCTGCTCCTGGTCAAGGAAATCTTGGAACCATTGCTAATTGCTCGTGGCAACCAATACCAGGTCCTTGTTTTCTGATTAACTAATGATCTAACGGTGATTGGTACATACATTAGTATGACCCGTTTGTTCGCACAATTTTTCACGGTGGCGGTCTGTCAATGCTCATTTAATGCAGCTCATTTAATGAATTTTCGTTTTTCTAACATAGTATTCATGTATTACGTATCATGTATTACAACGAGATTCAATTTAACCACGTTTTGGACCTCTGCAATTTGCGACACCTTGCAATATTTTGGACACTACCTAATTTTAGGGTTATATCATAAAAAGATATAGTTACGATAAATATACATATTTCTTTTTCTGCATTAATAATACATTTTGGTATTTATGTTATTAGATTTTCCAGTGCGTTTGTCATTTTTTCGTTTCATGCATTTCGTGAATCATTTCACGAGTAAATTCAAATTTTCAGCAAACTCTTCTAAAGAGTAAAGACTATCATTTTAAAAGCAACAAGCATGGTACAAGTGCTCTTAAATTAATTTCATCTGAGTGCATAAAATACGAAGCCACTATTAATAGTAATAATTTTAATCTGCAGCATGAATGATATGATGCGTTTATTTTAATTTTCATCGCTATTATGATTATTTACAAAATTAACCTGTTCAACATTAAAAATTTTACTCAATATTTCTGCAGGTCTTATGATTTATGCAGTGTATCGAGCACGAACTTTCTTCTCGGAAGCATCGATCAACAACGCATATGTCCCCTTTTTTCACTATAGTTTGCAGATCATTTGGAACTTCCACGAACATCTTTTTGCCCGAACATTTCAATTATGTATTCGGTTGTCGTGCAAATGGTTTACATAATGGCACTTTCAATACTACAATAATAACAAACTATGTAACTATAAAAATAATGTGCGCATGAATAATTCTTATTACTTCACAAAAAAGAAGAATTTTTATTGTTTCACGTGTAACGATTGTCGGCCGCTTCGCGTCGGCCGAAAGAGAAGACTATCCAAATCTAAACCTAATACTTCGATGATATTCATTTTTAGTTAAATTGTCATAGACATTCTGTACAGTCTCGCATATGCAGTAGTGCACGGAGCCTTTAAGCTCCGGAAGCTTTATTCAAGCTCGCCCAACTCCCGTTTATGTATACTATAAACAAAAGATAAGAGTTAGGTTTCGATTAGGTCATTATATCCGGTCGCTGCAGGGCTGCCGGCAACCAATACTAGTTCGTACGCTGTTATGGACGCATAATTATAGACTGAATTCACGATAGTGATACCGGTAGCTTTTTGCGAATATTTCGGAAACTAAGATCAACCGTCGGCTGTATGTACAGAAAAAAGTTGTCCAAAATGTTGAACTTCATAACATATTTCAAACTCGTCAAAATCGGAGAGGAAGCAGCTTTTCTACAAGTTCAATAAAGTTATAATTCTTCGTTAATGCTTAAGATGTGGAGTTTTTTCTAGTTGTAAATGAACATAAATGAAATAACATAACATATGTATTGAAAATCTTTGTCTCAAAAATAATAGAGGAAACACAGCCATATGATATATCTGACGTGTCTAAATTATTCATAACAGCGACTATCATCTGGGATCTATGTAAAAATGCAATGCTCACCTTTTTCAATATTATAGAAATGTTTTAAGTTTTACATTATTTAATATAAATATGAAAGCATTTAGAACTGTACACAATGACCGTTTATTATATACTGTATCTTGGTTGTAAGATTATGTTACTCCTTTGCGTAGAGAAAGTTAGGGTAAATCGGTTCACAATTTTTTAAATTATGATATACCTCTCAAAAAATCGGAAAAGATTACACATTAATAATCATAATAAGACTCATATCGTACAAATATAAACGTGCTCATTTAATAATTTCAATATAAAATCCACATTTGAAAACTTCTCAAATTTTTTAAAAATCTATTTTGCAGCCAATACAATTTAGAAATACTCACAGGCATGTACGCTATTGGTTAGAATACTTTCCTTTCAACGTTCTAGGAAAACATGCGTACGAGGAAAACGCGTGTTTTTCCATTCTCGTTCCTTTGTTTTTACTTACTTTTACGGGCTCGTTAAATGTTATTACGATTGCCATATGCGGCATTAAATGGCATAAAGGTAAAGCTTAAAAAGTTTTATTAAGGTTGAGATTTTGCTATAATATACTCGAAGAAATATCACGTTCTTATATCGTGAATTAAACGAGGTGGCTAAAGCGTTTCTTCCGTCGAATCGTTAAAATGAAACAAGAGGGCATTCACAGTATCGTTTTCATTCATATAAATAAGGCTATAAAGATCAATAGCTGTTATGTCTGTTAAATACAGTAATTAACGACTTGAACTGAATAAACGTTTGTAACGTCTTAGAAGAAGTTTACCATAAAACCATTGAGCGTTAAGTAATTCTTAACAGACAATAAGTACTGCAATCTATGTAAATTTATCGTTCTTTGGATGACTCTGAATTCTATATGTATAAATACATATACATATACATAATTTGATTTAATTTTTGCTTAGAGCTTTTATGTGTTTAAATCAGAAAAACATGTATCAGTTTCTTGTAAAATGTAATTTTGGAACCGGAATATGAAATAACAGTAAAGAAATTCATTGGTTGAAAGTAAGCTATTTCTACTAGTACAAATTGCAGACTATGGTAAAAATGTTGCTCGCATTATTAAAAGTTTATGATTATTTATCTGGAATCAGGGTATTCGCTTAAAGATACCTTTAAATCGTGACCTCAAAGTAATGAGAAATTGTCTCGTTATTGAATTTCAATTTCTGCCAAAGCATAAATACCACAGGATAGTCCACGCATCTGCTGCTATGAGTCGTAACTCTTTTCTGTATGCAATTAGAAACAGATGTTGAAAGAAAAAAATAATTGGTTCAAAGAATGTTATTTGTTGGATTATATATTTTTTGCAAGTGTAACGATACATGTGTATTTAAAAATTTTACTATTTTTTAAAATGAAACGTGTACTTTTTTGCATAGATTAAATATTTTTATCATGCTATGTAAAAAGATTGATTTATGTAAAATGTAAAATGATTAGTTTATGGAATATCTGAAGTAAATTATTAAAGAATTTACTTATAATTAAATTATAAGCATTATATGCATATTAAAAATGCAATAGTTTTTAAATTATTCATCTTTTACCACTAAAACTTTTTGAATCGTACTGAAAAAAAAGTATAACATATAACAAGTGCATAAATCATATTTTGCTAAAGTATCTTTTCCAGATTTGACATGTGCGGTTCTTGACATTAGAACTATCGAAATGGATAAATGACCAATTCATAATTCTGTATAACAATTTTATTTAGAGATTTGAATGCATTTGGTGCATTTTTTGGAGATTTGAATGATTTTTAGTGAAGTACTGCTGCAGGTATATAAATACGAAGTGATTTACTTACTCATGATTTCAACCAATTATTGTATTATGAAAAGTTTGATTTCTTTTTTTCTTTCTATAGTATAATCTTATACAGTATATATACATCATAATCTTCAAAATTTGTCTCTCAAGTAATAGCTACAAACTAAATTAATTTGAAGTAAATATAAGGACCTTCCTTATCGATATGCTCGCCACGATATACATGTATCAGACATGTGTATGTAAATATCATCGAGTTAAACGTTGCTTCCATAAAATTTCTACGTTGCATTTATTTTAACTCGTATCGTAAAAGAAATCAACAACCGCTTTATCAAAAATATTTCGACATTTTCAATCTCGAAACGCATCGGGTTATGACAGCACGTGATTTTGCAATGATTATAATCTTTCTTTTCTTATTTTTTATCGTCTTGGATGCCGGTTCTCTAACCCCAATCCTGATTGTCGGGTAATTTATAAGCCGCAAAGATTTTTCGAATGAAAGAGCGGCTACCGGTAGCTTATCGATTTCAAGAAGCGATTTGTTCGAAAGCGAAGCCTCGAGCTGTGAGAATTCTTGCAGCGGGAACTCTTTCAGGGTTCAAAGAAGTGGGCGAACCAGTCCGCTTTGAAACATCGTGTCGGCCGAGGACCCCGATACATACTGCCGTAAACTGTGCGCGCAGTTAGTTGTATATATCCATGACCGCGCACATCCATTGAACGAAATTGTTCGGGTGTACTTTAGAAATCCGATTCTGTAGATACCGAATGTAGATACCGATCCTATGAACGAATCGTCAACGCGTTTCTCCAATTTGCGTATTATGTTCTGAAAATTCCTGCGTTACCACCGAACTTCTTTGAAATGAAGACGCGATTCGCATTACTTTTAACCAAGAAATATATAACGCTTCGCGACATGATGCCTTGCTTGTTTAAACTGAAACGTTCGCCTTTTAGGAAAAAATGGCTAGACTATTACATACATATTCGAAATCTATTTTATGGAGAGATTATTCGTGGCAGAGTGAAAGTATGGTAATGGAGACATTTACTTGTAATAATGAAATTTTTAAATTCGTCTTGAAAAACGCTATTATAGTGTAAGTAAGGATGTTCAGTATTTTGATATTCTATTTAAAGAGTTAAATTGATCTTGAAAGCTTCTCCGCAATTATCATTGTATAGTTATTTATAACACACAATTTTCTCTTCCTTATTAAATAACTCTTACTATAATCTTTTTTATGTCTTTAGCATTAGAATTATCTGATGTTAATACAAACATTGTTGCTTTATAACAAATAAATCATTTATCTGTCATTTATTACATTAGTAGAATCAAAGGCACAATAATTTTGAAAACTTATACAATGAAGAAAGAAAAGAATACAAAGAAATTAGTTTATCAAATTAGTTCTCCATAAGCAAATTCATTAACAATCCAAGCCAAATTTCGCGCTTGAATTTTTTCAAGAACAGTTTTTATTTTCATTGACGAAAGTTTCAAACATTTCAGTTGACGTGCCGTTGTATAACGTAGTAATTCACATTCTTTTAAGATTTAGAACAGTGAAAAAATTAGACTTCTATACTAAATGATTCAATTTGCCTGCGGAGTATTAAATTGCATATGTATATGAAATCGTTGATATATAGTTTCAATAAATGTTTTATTCCTTTGTCATCAAAAAATATTGGCAACAAGCTGAAGGATTCAATTTCAATCCACTCGTTAAAATGTATTCCATTTTATTGTAAAGACCAATAATAGAGTATGTGTTAGTAATGTGTGAAAGATATTGAAAATTAAAGAGTTCGTTTTAGTCCTCTTAATTTGATGTCTGTTTAATATTAATGGTATAAACTCACGAATATTTTTTTAATGACTCAATATAAATGGTCTTCTATGATCTGAAAGTAAAGTCACTCGATATACGAATAAAGTATATGATGAATAATTTAAATAATTAAAGTACTATTGTAGTTCATTCTTATCGGCGCAGTAGAAAAATCTACGCAAGCACGTTCATTTATAATAAGTAAATGGAGAATAGGAACTGAATCAGTTGGCGCTAACAACTGTCTGTAAACACACGCAAAATACAGTATGCTGTTAATGGCAACTGTTATGAAAGAAGCTATCTGCTACTTTACAATTTACACTGTTTAAAGTTAATAAAAATAAAGTGGATTATGGTTATAAAAGTCGCTATTTATATTTTGCGCGATCAAATTACCTACTTACGAGTGTTCGTGTCTTCGAAATGACACGAAGTTGTACTCATTCAAATTGGTTGCGTGTGAAACAGCCGAACCACAACAAATAATTTATGGATTTATCACGCAATCCGTACTATGAATAGAATTTCCGATTGAAATAGAGACGTTATGATCAATATAATCAATAGAATTCGACGATGGAACTCGAAATTGTTATTTCGTCGTTTTAACCGTCACTTTTAGCAATTCGGACCAATCTTTGAGAACTGGAAATTACCACTACCATTATTCTTTTGAGAATTGGGAATTATAGGATTATTATAGAATGCAACGGGAATTATGCTTGTCTCACTAAAGAAATAAGAAAGATAGGAAGAAAATAAGGGTAATAAATGAATAATTTAATGATGACAATTATAGTGTTTCATAACCTTTTTTTAAGTGAACTACAGATGTCTTACTTTAGGTGTGTACTCGTATGCCACAACCTCTTTAGTGGATTTTGGAATGTACAAAATTAGTCACAAAGTCTACATTCAACAAGAAAGTCACTTTTATTTCAATAAAATTTAATCCATCAATTGATTTGGATGAAATCTTTGGATCTGTTTGTTAAATTATAAATTAGATGATCAGTGTAGAATTGAGCGGGAACTTTGCTCGTTTCTTTGAAAAATATTATGAATTGTATATTTCATGATTCTTTCTTTATTGCAGCTTTATTTTAACAGTGCACTCATATGACACAACCCCTCTTGTAAAATTTGCAATGTATAGTTATAAATTGCTTTAAATCAACCTTCGGAACTGCTAATAATATGACCACTTTAGAATTCAGCGAGAGACGTGCTTATCACTTTGAAGAAACAAAAAAGAACATTATATACATAAAAATACTTTAAATAAATATCATATTCACTCCATGCATTCTTGCAAAAATAATGTCACGCAAGAATTATTTTTTATAAATAAATCAAACAAAGTCATAGCGTTCATATAATATCAACCATATTTGTTACTCTTTTTATTTTGTATGAAACAATAAAAGTTCACATGCATTGCCAGATAGAAAACAGTTAAAAACTGAATTCATCTTTTTTTACATTCGAAACAAATCTATATAAAAAGATAATCATTGTGTATAGTGACACAACCGTCGGTATTTTATATTTAGTGCTTCTGCTTACATACCGATCATAATCGAACTTGTAAACTTCCCAACAAATCTCAGATCGTAAAATTTATTGCTCCACAAAATGCACTGAATCAACGATTACGGTATCGCCCATTATCGAGAATTCAATCGTTTTTGTGTACGAATAAGTACCGAGGTCAAGTTGTCGATTTTAAGACCAAGTACATCGAAATATCCCGCATGAAGGTGACGTCAAGAGTAAGCTGAATGCTTGTTTTCATGCAAATTGCTGCCGACACGGTAAGAAAAATTCCGTCTCATTCTTTTCAGATCCATCCCATGACACCGAAAATACACTTCTGGCATTTCGCCAAAATAAAGGCATGCGCCGTGGGTCGTCGTTGCCTTGCCCTTTTCATTTTCTTTTTCTTTCGTCTTTTTTGTTCTCCGTTTTGAGAACTTTCTAATTTTCTTTACGTACCCTTCGAGGGAAATTCTCCAAATGCTATTCGACCATTCGTTTGATTCTTTCCTTTTTGCAACTGTGCTACAGCTGAAAACGTAACATCGTTTTCTGTAACTTAAAGTACTTAACTTAACTTAAAAAATTACTTGCTACAGAGGTTTCTGAAAATCTACGGTTGTAGAAATAAAATAGTACTACGAAGTTGGATACAAAGTTTTGTAAATTGACAATAGATGAATTAGTTTCTGTGCAAGAAGCGACTATCGAAGTTAAGTTTGTACGTAATTGTCTGGCTTGATTTTATATTGTTTGAAGTTATTAAAAAGTTCATATAGTTCTCTGTTTTCTAATTTATTAATGAGTCAAATAAATGAAATAATACATATGAATTAAATAGAGACAATGTAGTTTAAGTATAGTAGTTAAGTTAAATTTAGTATAATAAATATAAAATATGATACACTCAATTCTCTTATAATACGGTACTCTGAAAATACGACTTGATACAACACGGAAGGAATTAACTTATATATATACATATATATGTATATATGTATATATTATTACATTATAATGTAAATAATAAAGTAATTTTAATAATGATAACTGTCAATGAGAGGTGAACAGTTACTTTCAAAACATTGTCTATCATGTTAGGTTAATTCAAGTTGTTATGTTAAATCCAAGAAATTGAAAAATATTGGTAGCCCAAGACCCTTATTAATTTGTATTGTATTCAAATGAAATACTTCATAAGAAATAACACGGTTAAAATTTATTATAACCGCATAGATTTTGAAATATTAATATGCCTGATTTATCGATATCCATATAAAAAATCTTGGTACTTAATTTTGTAATTATTGCAAATGAAATTTTAAATAAGAAATGTAATTCAAAATTATAACAACATTAATCAAGTAATCAAATTAAATTTCAATTATAATAATTTTTACTAAAGCTGATGATGTCTTTAAACATGGTTTAATTTAATGAAAAGACTGACTTTTGGATGGTGCAAAACATTGAAGAATGTACAATGAGTGAAATAAAACTAAGTCACAAACAGCCGCCGACATACCGGAGCCAATTTAAGATTCGTGAAGGTACTAATCCTTGGATCGCTCTAAGTTCGAAGGAAACGAGGCCTTTTGCAATGTCCGAGTTGCGTTGTGTTACGAACTCCTTTCTTTGTAGCTTTGTCCCTTAACTGCTATCGAAAGAAGTTTCAGACGCATTGCCAAGCACTACGTCTATTGCCAATGATATAAACCTATAACGATGGCCGTTTGGGCATTCCATTGAAAATAAAATATTTAATACTTAATTATCTTCTGTATTTTATATAGATATAAAAAGGTACTAAAATAAAAGTTGACGATGAATAAAGTATTTTTGAAAAATATTTATTAAAATCGTGACAGTCATTAGGACCTTTTTTTAAAGGAATTCATATATTTTCTTTTTTTACATTAAAATTACGAATCATTTAAAAATGTTTAAAGAATTATTTCCTTGTTTAAAAATATCTTTAATATATTTATATAACGTATATTTTATTCATGCGTTTATATAAATAGATACTTATTATAATTCTAACCATCGGTGGGACTTGGTTTACATTATTTATGATCACTCATCCGTTCACACCATACTCATATTCTCCTCTGATCTGTATTGTACATAGTACATACTCTCTTTGGTCATATTGCTTCTCATCTCTCTTCCACTCTCCTTCTTCTAGTATTAGACAACATAAAATTACAGAGTATAACGAGAAATGAGAAAACAGACGAGTCAGGAAACATAATAATAATGATAGTAACAATAACTGTTGCTTATCGGCTCTCACTAATAGAAAATAGTCTTAGTGCGTACAGAGATTTTTCTCATCTCTTAGTTCTGTACTCTAATCATCCTTAAGTCTAAGTTCATTTAAGAAGAAGACTTTTATTTTTAGTATCGTTTGTATAAAATAGTATACTGATTTCATCTGTTCTTCTTTGGGTATTAACAATATTTCACGGTGTCCCGTTGTAATATGGAATCTGTGCGCTGAATGCTATGGACACCTGTATAGTACATGCTGCTTGACTTCTACTTTATAGTTACTACGTATTGTACATTGAACTGCTTCTCTAATGCTATGGAATAGCATGTTGTTTCTACCGCTTAAGCTAATTTTTTCCTTTAAGTTAATCTAAGTTTACGTATTACATATATGCAAAATGTAATTAATATATAAACAATGTATTGTATACAATGATAATATAATAATATATTACATTAAATGAGAATTATATATGCATATAATATAATATAATATATTATATTATAATACAATATATATATATATATATATATATATATATATATATATAGATTTTAAATACAAAAATGGTTTCTATTAGTTTATTAATTCTTTATTGTAAGTTATTTGAGAACATTATGCAGCAATTCATGACTCTTTTCACGGTAACAAATTACTTTTCTTTTATTATAACTTAATTTTTATATAAATGAAATAAGTGTGCAAATGAAACAAAAATGAAAAGATGGGAAAAGATTTATAGTTATAAACTGTGACATACATATGTTATAATATATTTATTACTTGAAGCAAAAACCTGACATTAGAAGCAAAATCTTTTACTTCGCTATGAAATCATTTTGCTTTACTAAAACAAAAAAAATACAAAATTATGTTTATATATGTACGAATACATATCTTGTCATAGTTAGAAACAGTACCTGTTTTTCAATACAGGTAATTATATCTTGTAATAATTAGTTAAATAGAATCTTTCGTATAGTATCATAATTTCAGTAATGTCTTTTCTAATTTTGGACAATTCTATATTTTTAATAAAGAAGAGTACTAGACTTAATTATATCTTCTGATGGTATTTATAAAATTTAAATTTCGTTCATTAATTATAAGTATAATTTTTGTGTTAATTAACTTTTGGTTTTTGAGATATGCGCATTTGTAAGTTACCAATTGAATTTTCTTCAAAATCGAAACAGATGTGAAAATAGTCGATCGATCGTAACATGTTCTATTCTATGGGGCGAAATATTTATTTTGATGTATACAGCGACGTAGTAGATGCGTTAAGTAATATCAAGGACAATTTAATTTTTTAACATAGAATTATATTTTTTAATTCTCTACAAAAAAAGGTATTAAGCTGTTGAATTGAAAATTTAGTGTAAAATTTATTTTAGTTTTTTAGTTTAGTTTAGATTAGTTTAAAAAATATCTTAATTTTAACGTTCTAAAAGGTATTATATAAAAGACAAGATTAACAGAAACAAAAATATACTGGGCTGTGTATTCTGTGGGATCGCACGACAGTTAATCCAAAACTTTCTAAGAGCGAAGTTATCTTGAGAAATTCCTAACAAAATTTTCTTATGCTATTCGTGGCTTCTAATAATGAAGAAAGTTTCCTTCTATAGTGATATTTAAGCTATTAAAGCCTGAATTTAATTAATAAATTTTTTTAAGTACCGCTAATCACTCAAAAATTGTTTTTATCACTTTTCTAAATTTGTCATGATTTCAGTAATTTATTTTCTGTATTCAACAAATTATATATCTTACTGTACAATAATATTAACGGATAAAGACTTGGAAGTATGTAAATTAATAAAAGCTAAATTTCACAAGAATTCTTTATTTGCTCAGTGTATTAGGAATATTATTTTTTATATTCGTCCATAAATTCCAATATGTTTATAATATAAGAATAAAGAAAAGCATATTGTAATTAACAGTACAATAAAAATAAATATCACAGAACTGATCACAATTAAAATACCATAAGTAATTAGAATATTAAACATGAAAAATTTTAATAAATTCAGTTTATTTTAAGCTATTGCTTTCTTTCAAGAGAAATCCCATGCAGCACACCAAAAACTCATTTGACCGAAATTTTTGCGTGCTGAATCTAGTAAAATAGAGGCAAGCTTTTTCATTATGCAGACGTGGCGACAAAATAACGCTCATGATCAGATGTGTGATAATCATACGTGATAATACATAAGTTCCCTGATCCACAGTCTTTCGACAGTTATTATATTTAGTTTAAAATCGGAAGTTAAAAAGTTAAAAATTAATCTTTAAAAAATACAAGAATATTACTTAAATTCATACTTTATATAACAGAGAAATTATAACATGTTAATGTATTCACGACACAAAAATGCACGTACAATTAAAGATGCATAACATACATTAAATATCGAATTTTTATTAAGATTGAACGGTGCCCTAAGTTCTTTGGATGGATATACTAACTCTCATAACTGTATGAGATTTGTAGCAATAATACATAAATATTAATAATTGTTCGAAGCAATACTTGTCATCTTATAAAATCAGCAAATAATAAATAATAATTATTTGTTTAAAAATTGACTGATAATGTATTAAAATTTGAAACTCAATTCATCGATGTGTTAGTTTCATGATTATTTAATTTATTATTATAGTTAGCTTATTAGTTTTAGGACCTACTAGTTTCAAATATTTTATATTGCTTAATTTAATTACAATATAAGCTTAGAAAATCTTTTCTTATCTGATCGATATTTTAGAAATTATGAATATAATCTATCTAATCATACATACTTTTAGAATGTTTTTTTTAAAGATTTTGTTAATAAATTTTTGAAATTAGAATCTTTTTGATATCTTAATTTGTTGGATTTTTATAAATGTTTGAAGTTGATTTTTTTCAGCGAAAAATAAAATTTTGTCCTTAACAAGCCGCCTTTGGTTTCAAAATTATGGAAAAATTTTATACTATATTGAAGATAATCTATTTTTGTATAAATTCGTATTACATATGTGCTAACATTACATGTGCTAACTTATTTATAATTAATAATCGTGCTTATGTGTGTATGTATTTCTGTTTCAGGTACGTATTTTGAAATTTTCATTCAACACTTTCTTGGCGATGATTTCCAGGTAACGAATAACGGATTCAAGGTAACGTTTTTAGTATAGCCGGTCCTTTGAAGTACTCTTACCACAGTGGTTTCTCAGTAATAGTACTTTCGTTAATCCGTTCTCTTAAAACGAATCAAGAGGGTTACATGGAAAATTTTAGTCATTTGGAATGAATACAGCGTTTAAAGTGATATGTGTTACATTAGAGTGTATCTTTTGCGTTTGATGCGATGTACATACAGTTGTTCGTATATATATATATATATATATATATATATATATACCGTAATGAAAAAAGAAAAGACGAACAACTGTATGTACATCGCATCATATATATATATATATATATATATATATATATATATATATATATATATATTTTGTTACATCGGTTATACGCAGCCACAAAGTATGTGGTTACTGCGTTGTTAATTTGTTATGAAAGCTGAACACAATAATTCAAATTTATAAAAATGATATACGTATGTATGTATATATGCTCCAAAATTGTTATAAAACTAGAATAGTCGTTCATGTGCAATTACAGGGTTACACTATCAGGATATCAATGCCTATTAGAAATGCAAAAATTAAATATATAATATAATAATAATAAATATAATAATATCAAAAATTTTAGACAGCTAAAAACCGTTAGAATCTGAGCATTTCCAGAATTCTTTATCAACTAACAAAATCGAATTTATTTTATTTATTTAGCGGCTTACTCCAATAATAATATACTGATCCCATACAGTTAGCTTCAAATGAAAACTTTCGTTACGCTTCGCAAACTAGAAGAAAATTTTATAATATGTCTTTATCAAACATGAAAAAATGTGTGATTATATGAAATTAATTTACTCAAGATATATAACTATATCTTAGTCCTTTTTCGCTATTGTAACACAGTTTTATATTCTTTTTATATTTATCTCGAAATATACTTTAAAATAAATTCAAGGAATCAAATATTTTCGATATATAATAAATAAGAAAATTCAAAATTTGCTAATTCCGTTTGTGTAGCCATAAAAAATAACCAATATTTGATTTAATATCAATATTCAAAATAGTGTTATAAGGATTGCTAAATAACAAATATTTTTTAAAAATTTTATTGCTAGAATTATTAGTGTGCAATTTATTTTATAGTCTATGTAATAGGAATATTCCACTCATAGGGACTCTATGAAGAAATTGAAACCAATCTCTGTTAAAATTTCAAACGTTGATCTCATTAACCTTTCTTATTCCATGTCTTGTATTCAAATTGTACAGAAAAGAAATTTCATATTATCATTCAAATCGCACACATACGGACAATAGTTTTCGCAAAACGAAACTATGAAGTACAAGATTATCTTTCATAAACAGTTTAAACGTCCTTACAAGCGTCAATTCAAACGAAGAAGGTTCTAGGCCAGAACGGCGGTCAATTCAATTAAACCCATGAACGTATAACGAGCCTGTGAAATGATAACAGTCGAAGAGATAGTCAGCGAAGAAATAAAAAGTGATGCGCATGTGGGTTAAAAGTGTAGTGAAGTTGGTCGTGGTTAATGTCACTAAATTTTTCGAACTCGAAAAACGACGATCCGTGCCAGCGTCGTCTAATAACACTCGATCGATTATAATTATCTTTAGTGGTTATCATATTGGTTTAATAGGAGAATATACATAATGATGGAACTAACACGGTACATGTTGATAGTACACAAACAATTCGATATCTACAATGACTTACGAATGTATTTGAACATTTCACTATGAAAAATTTTTATTGGCATATTATGTGCGTTATATGAAACTTTTTGAAATTTTATTAAAACTGCAATAAAACACAGATGTCATGAACATGTTGGTAAAGTTTGAAACCAAATTACACGCATTTACAGAATAAAAATAGTTTTAAACATATAATTAGTGCTAAGGATAATCTCCCTAAAAAATTTATGGTTTATTAATATAATTAAGAATTGACAGTTCATACATTATACTTTCATGATCTTTGTCTACAATAAATACTTTAAGACTTCTACATAGATATCTATATTTTCAGATTCGTTCCAAATTTTACCAACATAATTATAACAGTCGTGTCTCATTACAGTACTATTGGAATTTTAAACTGTTTTCGTATAACACACATAATATATTCATAAAAAGATTCTATAAATGTTCAAACGTTTTCGTGAGCCATTGTGAATAAATACTTACTAGGAACATAGAAGCATCAATCAGAATCGAAATTTTCATTTATAAATTGCCAAAGTATCAATGTTCCTTGATAGCTACACTCATCTTCGACACAATTCGGTATGAAGACCACAGGAAAAACATAGGTAGATGGAAAATAGAAAATGTGATTTATCGTGTTCTTCCCCTGTAATCTTCATACAGAATTGAAATTCATAATCCGCTATAGATGGATATCAATGCGGTATCAGTTAGTATGTAAGTAGTTCCAACTGTATGTATAGTAATAGAAGCGAGTATGAAAACACCGCGACGCGTTCATCGCGTTCTCTTTTTCCGATACTTCGGCGAGATCTTTGTAGCGAAGAGTGGCGAGAGCGAAAGGCCGGCCACCAACGACGTAACAAGAAAACATCGCAAACGCTCGACGTCGGAGCAAGAACGACGAGGAAGGAATTGCAAATTACGCGAATCGTTAGCGAATCGCGCTTCGCCAGTTGCGCAGCGACTCGTGAGGGGACTTTAAATAAAGCCGCGCCGCCGTTCTTGCCTGTTCGAACAAATTCAACGGCTGACCTCGAAAGAATCCAAGGATTCGAATGATCATACCGTCTCACGTATAGCTATGTCTTCAAGATTATCCTTCGTCCTTCAGTGATCACGCGATCGCGAGACATTCCAGAAGATCGCAAACAGACGTTCATTCAAGACGCTGCCCCGATAGTTTTAAAAAGTCGAATATTTTCTTCATTTCCTGAAAGTTTCTAGAGTGTGGAATATTATGTCACAGTTTATCGAACACGTTAAGTCTCTTACAAAGATACGTAGATGAATATGTGGATAAATCATGTCATGTAGAACGGCCTTGTAGATTTTTAATTTTATTAATTAATAACAATCTTTTATTTCTCTCAAGAAAACATAGTCTTATTAAAGAGTGTTCTTGTTAAGGAGTCTTATTAATCGGTGTTCAGATGATCAATATTATTATCAATGTTTCACGGATTCATATTATTTCATCTACATTATCATACGTAAGAGACCCTCTAGCTCTAGACATTTATTGTCTGTAAAATGTTGAGAATCCTGAAATATTGACTATAATATTAACAATAATATGGATCGCCTGGACGCTCTTTTAAATTAATTTCAGTTTTTCTTATATTTTATGTGCTGATTAGATTAATTAGCTGAATAACTAATTGAATGTAAAAAATTGAATGTATCTGCTATATCTATATAAATAAATTACCCTAGCGTGTAATTTTTTAATATCACAATTGAAAAGAATATTGGAAAATTGTTGACACTTTCTTAGAAACTAAACTAAATTACTTGATTTCAAATCGTGTAAATTTAGTAAGTAATAAAAAAATGGATATCTGCTAATAATTAAGTATTTAAAGTGGTGTATCTCTACAATCGATTTAGGAAAACAATATTCGTAAACACGGAACTAGAGATAACATTGGGTTAAGTAGTAAGTATTGTTTCTTGCAAGTCAAAAAATAACTTAAAAGATCTCAAGTTCACTTAGAGGAATTCAAGGCAAGTAAAATAGTAGATTCACATTGGATAAAGTGTTTCGAAATACTTTAATTTAACTGAAAAGAAACCTACTTAAGTGATGAAAAGAACGTAGAACTTGCAGGCATGTGTCAAGTTAAGTAAATAATAGATTCACATTAAAACTAGTTTCAAGTTTAAATCCAAGTTGTTTTATACAACTTGAGTAATTAATTAATAACCCATAAAACGCGTTAACAACAACATTAATTACACGAATTAAAACTTCAACCTTGTCAATCGAATAGTTTACGGGAAAGAACAGATTCGCAGACTATGGATATTTATGTAACACTTTCGAGGACTTATTACAAACAAGAGCGCAAAAAGTGACAAGATGAAAAAAGAACCTTGCTCGGATCAAAGAACCTTTATTTTATAAATATATTTTTTGTGAATAAAAATAAATAAAAATTAGTAGAAACTTATTCATTTTTTAAAGATAATTAATTGTTATTACATATCCTTATTTTGAAAATAATGAATTAAAACAATTAGTTTCACTTAAAATTTCATGACTTTGTTTGTTTTCATAATCCTGTATCTAATCACAGAATCATATGAAAGGAGAAATATGTATGAATATTGAAGCTTTGCGGAGTTGTGAATTCGCAGAAAAAGAAATTTTTAAGTTGAAGTTACGACATTTGATCTTGGTCAGAAATTACCGCTTTGCAGATCCTTATGCAACAAGATCGGTACCCATCTATAACGTACACGCCAGCCTCGATAGCGTTCACGAAAGTCAAAAATCCCCAATTTCTATACGTCCAATTGCTAATGGTCTGGCGAATCGCTGGGACAGACCTCGGCCTAGTATGAGATTGCCCTATGAGCGATTTTTCGGAAATCTAGGAATGCATAACTTTCCTTCTCCACAACCCTACTCCTTCATACCTCCATCAGCTGATTGCCACGCTACTATTTCTACTTGTCAACCGTCAGTTTATAAACTTGTTACGATCATAGACTTATACAGATAGACTGCACGTACCTGTAAGAGGTAGTGAAGAGAATACAAGAGTAAGGGAGTAATCGTGGTACCCCTTCTTCTCTGAAATGTATGTATGGGGGGTAAGAGGGGAAAAGCTTGTTATTGTTGATAGTATATGTACCGCAAATCGCCCTTCTATTCGTGTTCTCCCCACTTTTTGCGCAATTCGAGAGAGAGCACGATAACCCGGTCCCAGTACTATCTTTGTCCTTCAATATAGTCTTCAGCTCGTCCGTAAGAACGCGCAGTCTATGTATAAGTTTGTATTT
The DNA here is from genome assembly GCF_024542735.1 of Bombus huntii. Classification (NCBI taxonomy): domain Eukaryota; kingdom Metazoa; phylum Arthropoda; class Insecta; order Hymenoptera; family Apidae; genus Bombus; species Bombus huntii. The sequence continues at coordinate 26,550,170 of NC_066238.1, forward strand.
CGATTAGCAATCAAAATTTATTCGAATGACGAATAACAAAAAATACTAAACAATAAGTATAGAATTAATATTAAACACTTCATATTACAGTGATGAAAAAATTCATGCATTTGGTTGTTAACATTTGACATAAACACAAAATTTAATGACTTTATTTACGTTCTTCAATAATTAAAAGAATCGTGTTATGTTCTGTTGATTTTAAATAGCTTATATCCACTTAATCATTAAACATTTTAATTTTAAATAATTTTATTCGAATGACGAATAACAAGTATAGATAAATAAAACATTTGTTACTCATGAGTGACGAATATTTTATTTACTCGCAAAATTTATCCTTTTTCACCACTTTAAGAATATGAATACAAAGGGGATTCACTATCTATACGTTACTAAAACACAAATCTATACGTCACTAATAGTAACATAAATATTTACATATTGTTTCGCGGAGCGTATTGTCTTCTACAAGAGACGATGTAATTATTACCCGAATATCTGGGCGTGATACTCCGCATTTTTAAGGAGTATCTTACAAACTCGTTTCACAGAAAATCGTACTTAATTTAAAACATAGTTTTTATGAGACGAGAGAAAACAAAAGTAGAAAATTTGGAAATACATGCTGTTTGTCGAAATCACTCCAAAATCATCTACTATTTGAACATTGAACACTGAACACTGAACTCAAAACGCAACACTTGAAACTCACTTGTCAGAAAATAGAAGCGTTGCTGTCCATGGTTATCAGCACAGTCGTCTGTGGTACGTGTATCGCTGTGGATGAAACGAAGATGAGACGTTCTCCGATGAATCATCAACAGAGAATCAGTGTAAATTCGGCTTTACTTGTTACTTGAGTAAATTACTGGCTGTGTCTAAAACGATCTTTTAAGGTCATTCACTCTTTTCATGTTTGTAATGACGGACGATGTTACTTTGGAACCAGTGTCTTCGACTATCATATGAATGATCACGTTGAGAATTCCTCCTTCATTAACACTAATACGGTTACTGAAAAATTGGATGCGGTGTGCAATTTGCAATTCATTTAGAATTTAAAGGAAATTTGTGCAGCACCGTCCAAAGCTGTTGAGTGAGAGGTTCGTTTACCTCTCACTAATGTATACATTTCGAGGAATATAAAAATTATTTAAAAAGTATAATATACATTTACATATATTTATAGAAAAATAAGTTACTCTTTAATATATATATTAAATAATTAATTAATATATATATATATATATATATATATATATATATATATATATATTAAAGAGTAACTTATATATATATATATAAAATCATTACAATAATATATATAATAATATGCTTTATTATCCAATTTAATACTTCTTTCTATCACCAAATAAATGCATATGTATTCTCATAAACAAGAGGTTATTAAATAAGAGGTTTAATTTTCAGTAATACTTCTTCAAACATTATTGTCAATGGCTGTCCTTGATTCCTTTTCTAATGAAAAATTAGCAGTCTTGAATTTTGCAACATTGATCTGTCCTAACATTTATATAATCTTGTTTAAATATTAAATTTACGTTTGCAGTAACTTTAGTGGTATTTTCTCCAAATTTAAACTTATACAAGAAGGTCATACAAATGTTATCAATACACTCGTATATTACATAAAATTCTTTCTTTAATGTAATTAGAATTAATAGTACGCAAATACGCTATAAAATGAATTTATGTCCTGAAGAAACATTTTATTTATATCCACTAACTTAATATATAACATAAAGAAGATTTATTTTAGGTGACTTTCTTAAGAATATGTTACTATTCATATGTACATTTTACTACATGCTATGATTTATAAAATATTTGATTATATTTTATCTGTTAAATATGTTAAAGATTATTTTTAGTCTGTAGATATTTAATTGAATATATGTATTTTGAAGGTAATAATTTATATGCCACGGAGACCTAGACGAATAATTTGAAAATTCCATCTCACCGTTTTGTTATTTTTAACTTGGATTTTTAACTCCTTTATGATACGCTCACAGCAGCAAAAGGCTAGTTATTAGAAAACGTAATAGCTACGAATGGCACTAATATTCAGACAATCTAGTTATGGTGGTGAATAAATAATGACAATACATAATGGTAATGAAGGCAAGAAATCATTTATTTGAGTCAAATATAACATTTATTTGCTTATACTTACTTTAAACTCTCGTAGTATAAATATGTTTGCGCAATAGTAGTATGGAGTATTCTGTGTCTATTATACGTATGAAGAAATATAATACTTAGATATGTTACCAAATGGCAATACTACATATTTAACAGAAATTTATTTGTTTTATATTTATAGCTGTTGCGTTATATTCATTTATGTAGAATATACATATATTATACAAAATTAAATTTTTTATTCGCTAAATTAACATTCTTTGCAACTTCCTTCGCATAATTACTAATTTGAGTGCATTAGAAAGAAACTTGCCAAGCTACATTGTTATAATAGCAGTGCTTAATTAACATTACCTTTCCAGGGTAGTGAAAGCGAAAGAATACGAATTATTCCGTAGTTCGAGAAATGATAAGTATAGAGGAATTTTATGGGAAAGCTGCTTTATCCATGGATACAAGTGATGCCCGCGTTCTCAAAATTCAAAACAAGTAAAACTGGTTTTGACGAATGACCTGAAGGTTTAATTATCATTCCTGTAACACTTTTGGTAGGTTGATTAATCGGAGGATTTCGAAAAATCTATGTGCGAACAAATTTTATTTAAATATTTTAAACAAGTTGAAATAATTCTATTTATTATTTTGATTTAACATATTTAATTATGTAAATTCATAAACTATGTAAAATTAATAAATTATGTAAAGTTCAAGATTTTATGATTAGTGAAAATTTCTGAATATTTATTTTGGTTTTCTTAAATGTTAAGAAATATGTATTTAGATTCTTTAGTAACTTAAATGTTCTAATTTTCTACTAAATCAATTAATTATATTATATTCGTTATGTGCACACGCAGGTATAATAAAGCTTTTTTCCAAGAGAACATCTCTCTCTTATTTACAATATAATCAAATATTTAAATCTCCTTGTATATTTACATCAAATTATTAACGTAACTACGTAACAATAGATTCTCAACACTAGAAATAAGACATTTTATGAAATGTTATTCTACACAACTGATATTTTCCTAAGACTTGAATTGCTTCAGAAAAGAATAAGTGAGTGTTTTACATCAGAATGTCTTACGTGGTTGCATAAACCTTTTTCTTTTTAAGACCTCTGCCATAAACGATTCTTATAACAATATGCATCAATTTTATTTCTTTCATATAATTTGTAATCCGATCGAGCGCAAGAATAGCTAATTGAAAGTGTACGTTAATCATGAAAGTGCTTAGAGTAATATAACTAGCAATGTATTTTCGTAGACGTATTATAAAGTGTAGCTCTATTTCGAGTTTGGTAGTGACTGCGTCCAAAGTGCCACCCCTACAGTTATATTTAACATCCAAGAGGACTTTAAACACCGGAGTCCTCATGGTAACTGGACGAACATCGCTGTTAAATGTTTCAAGCTTTGTCTTAGAAACCGTCGACCGCGTATCTAAATGCGGTCGAATGCTTATGCTCGCTTATAGCTTGACGACGCGATGTCAAGGGCCGCTTAATATAGGTAAGCTTACGAGTTCGATGCACCTTTCGCGTATGCACGAATAAACGCTGTCTGGATTCAGGTATTCGGAAGATTATGCAAACACATATGAGCCAGTCTGTCTGGCTTCTCGGATAAATGAAATCTCTTGATCAACCACGGGTGCGTCTCGTACATTACGCGTGTTTCTTTATGTACAGAGCCAGAATTGTAGGTTTTTGTATGTAAGAGATGTTCACGAAGTTTTCGTTTTTAATGTACTTATTGATTTATTAATACGCTGTATATAGTGAAACGTAAATTTTAAATAAATTTTTTAACAAATTTTACTTTAATTAACATTAATTTAACATTAATAATTTGGTACATAGACTGTATTCAAAATTAACATCTTTGTTGTTGAAAATGGTTTAATAATAAAAATATTTAAATACTTCCACGTTATTGCAAATATATAAAAAATATATGTACTTAAAATGAAACTCTTTACTCTAGTTTTGTCTTCTAACCGCCTAATCTTGTAGTCTTACATTTTAGTTAATTGACTTAGTTAATTTAATGATTTAGTTAGTTCATTGATATTAATGAAGGGAATAGTATATATTAGTATAAACAAAAGAATAATAACAGAAGTTATTAAATACATGTTATCGGGTCCAATAATAGCTATTTAAACAACAGAAAGTTATATGCTGTTTCACTTAAAAAAATGAGCGTGGGGACATTTTGGGCTTGAAAGATTAACGCAAGAGAAGAAAAAGAACTAATGAATGTTCCCATGCAATAATTTCGAAATGATATTAATTTTTTCAACTGAAAATGAAAGTTGCGGTATTAATAAATACGTATTTTATTCAATCCCAATTCAATTTTTTATTTTATTAATTTCATTAATTTTTAATACTATTAAATTTTTTAATATAATATTTGCAAAAATTTATTATCGAATTTAGTTTTTCTTTAATTTAAGTTTTAATATTATTTTCGGACAATAAATATTGTAGACCGGAATAATTGTTACTCATTAATAAAGATCTATATTAAAAAAATAAATTTTTATCTATGAATTTATATTATAAATACAAGCGTTATATTAATTGTCAATAAACGATCATGATGAAACATTCATAGAGAATCAGAGATTCCTTCTAACATTGCATAATGGAGCATAAAATTTTTAACACGCACAACGGCATGCATTTGATGTTTCCATCGCCGGTTATTTACATTTATAACATAGAGCTTAATTTCAATGAACATTTCTTACATAATAATATATTTAACGTAACTGCCATATATTCTCGTAAAATCAGGTAAAAAAAAAATTATTCTCGAAAAATAAAATTAACGAACATCTCACGTGAAGTTTACTGAGGGGTTGTGACACAAGGTGTGAAGGCTACTAGCATCATTACATGATATATAAAGAAATGTCGTTCCAAAATATACTACAGAGTCATTACATTTTCCAAGGTGTAAAAAGTTTTTGTCGTAACTTAAATGTAATTACATATAAAGACATTTTACATTAAATTTACTAAATTACAAGAGATATTAAACATTTAAGAAATTGTGCTTTTGAATAATTTACGTAATACAGAAGAAGCTACACCGTGTATAAACATAAAGCAAATATACAGAATATATAACCAAAGGTTACTAATGGATTTGAGAAGTACGGTTAAGTAGAACTATAGCTTATTTGTAATATGAATAGAATAACATCTGTGCGAGTACATACAATTTATATGTAAAATGCTATCTGATAAATAATAGTAAAATAGCAATAAGTACTAATTACAAGTAAATAATGATAATTAATATAACGTAAAATAGAAATAATTATAATTACCATCATATATTCACCTAAAAAATGCATTTCAATCGTTATTGGACGGAACATAAACAAATTCATACCTAGGTATATAAAGTATATAGAATAAAATAAAATATTAATAATAACTTCATAATATGTGTAAAAACAGAGATATTTCTCTAAAATCTAATATCTACGCTTTTACAATAAAATGTACTAAATTTTGTGGTTATTTTTACTCATATTGGATCACTTCTTACTTAATCCAAATTCTTTAAGGTACAGAATTAAAATTTTACATAAACGAAGTTAAACCAATTTCAACTCTAATAAATAAATATTAGAAATAATAAATAGCTACCATAATGAAATATTATGTAATATAAAATAGCTAGAGCATAAGCATATATGAATTTTTTTTGTAGTATTTGATATATTGTTTTTTCCTTGTTTATTTTAACATTACATAGTTAGATTCGTTATGAGCACGAGTCTCAAACTGAAATTTCTGTGTAATGTAACGTGACCCGCGGTGTTTTCGATGTTATCACTTTATAATTCATGACGGTTGCTGTGCCGCCGGCAGGAGACTCAATTTCGTCGTGCTAACGATTTACGATTGCACGTACAGGTAAAGTCGAAAGTACCAAGATGCCGGAACACTACGAATATATCCTTATACTTCATAACCAGAGAGCCATCTCTCAAAGAACACAATATTTTGAAGCAGGACTTTTTCTGAATAATCATATACGTATCTTTAATAGCTCACGATCAGATCTGTTGATCTTTTTTAGTTTGAAATGATAAATGTCGATTTTGAGATTTTTGTTGGAGATATCTTAGATTTATACAGGTACATATAACTAAAAATGATCGTGTTGAATTTGAGATTTTTAGTAACTCTAATTTGTGACATTTTGTTTAGGTTACTAAAACTTCTTCACATTCAACAAAGATGTCTGTATGTGAAAAAGATATAGTAATTTATTATACTTATGTACAATTCCCTTCATTCGACGTTTTGTTATATTTAGTTCTATTAAGTTTTGTTCCCTTATTTTTGGGATGCAAGATCACAAATAAAAACTATTCGCACGATGTAATTAGTTTAGAAACTATAATGTTTAATACATACATGTTGCTACTTATATTCACATTATGTGGAAGTTCATAATTCGGAAAGTGAAACATGAAACATATCATCAGAAGAAGGTTGCACGCACCCTAGAAACTGACTTATGCCGGGTCAATCACTCTCAACACGCATTAATGTATTTTTCGTGATCTGTAAAGTAATGTGATTTATGAAGTAGAAGATATTTCATTTAATATAGAGGTATTAATTATGTTACTTTACTGTATAGAATATGAAAAATTTTTTCATATACGTACTAAATGATTTTATGAAGTAAAATTCACCATCTTCGTCAAATAATGAAAGAACGAAACTTCTATTGTTATACCGTACTTCATTTTGGATGAATCTTCATTCGCACAATATTTCGATGACTAACTTTTTATTTTTAATTCATTACGTCAATGACATTCACGATTTTAAAGAGAATAAAATGAAAGACATAAGTTTATCAAAATAAAAGAAGTGATTCAGTTTACAAGAAGTTATTATTTCATTATGAGATCACTATTTAACATATTACAGGGGGCGGCGGAGACTTTATAAAATTTAAATGAAATTTATCTACTGACGAAATTGTAAATTATTGAATTGAACAACAATCAAGACTGTTTGTTCTTTATTATTATATCGCTGGTAATTAATTTATATATTTATATCTATTATACGTAGTATATATAAGTGCTGTGATCAAATAAATATCATTTGCCTTATTGGTATAATTACATAATTAAAGAACACAACCACAATACGTAATTGGAACACAGGAACATTGTACAGTTAATGTTGGTAATTATTTAGAACGCTACCGCTATCTTAGATTTCGATGATCTTTTAATATGTTACGAGGGACATGAATTTGAACAACTTTTTTTTATACACGTTACCACACTTCGGCCTTAGCTTCCAAAATACGTACGTATTTGCAAAGAGCTGTCGGTACCATTACAGTGAATTCCATTTACAACTGTGCGTCCGTGACAGTATATGAGTTAATATCGGTTGCCGGCCGGATAAAATGCCACCTTTCCTAAACCTACTTTTTATCTGTTGTCTATAGTTTATATAGTTTTATATTTATTTATAACTATTTATGTAGTTTTGGATTAGGTGGCATTTTATCCCACCATGGCGCGGCTGACAACCAATACTAACGCATACATTATCACAAATGCACAATTATAGGCAAAGTTCACTGTAGCGATACCGAATGGTTTTGGCAAATTTCTCGAATATTAAAAGGATCCAGCAGTAACATACAAAGGAAGAGAAGTTCAAAATGTTAATTTCTACAGCGTATTAAAAAAAAAAATTATCGAAATGCAAGATGACGGCAGCTTTTTAAATAATTAGCCGAATTTGTTGTGTTCTAATAATCTATAATAGTATTTTAATTCTATATATATAAAATGTTCCTCTTTGCTTAGAAATATTCCTATACATATATATATTTTCTTAAAAACATTTTGTAATCTATCTTGCTAGACATCTGAGATTTTCAGTTCATAATGCGAGGACTCTTGTGGTATTTGGTTACATTAAATAGAAATATAAACGCTTAATGCAAATTGTCGGTGCAATCAACGCGCGCTCAGGAAACCTGTTATTTCTGTTGAAGATACAAGGAGACAGCAAAGGCTTCACAGGCTTCGTAAGCGATACGAAAGAACGAAACCGAGACTTTGCTTGAGTAAGCCTGAATAAACCTTGAGACAACCGGCCAAAACCCTTCTCTCGTTTTCTGTTTCCTCTCCTCTTTCTCCCGTACCTGCCTTTCGTTCCGAGTGTCGTCGTCTCTCTTCATCTGGTCAAACCTCCTCGAGTCTGACACGGATCAACCATGGTGTTCTGGATTTCGTTTCCTGCTTACGCCAGATTCTCGGATAAATCGGAGATTACTTGAACGACACAAATTGCTGCGAATCGTTAAACGCGTATTTTACTTAAATAAAAGCAACATAAAAGGATATTTCGCCTATCTTATACCTGTACTTATGCTTTGCACTTGCAGAGGATTGCTTGATTGTTCTAAAATCTAGAAAAAGAAATACAGCAGAATCCTGATTATTATAATACCGATAAAACATTTCACAATTAATATTGTGCATACACAATATGCATACATACGCATATTGTATACGCATATATAACATACTTTATATTTTACTAATTAACTAAATAAATGTATTTGTTTTCTGTTAAACTTCAAATGTTAGTACGTTACGTTTTTATGTGTACAGAAGTATTGGAAAAACTTGTGTTTTTATTGCTAATAGTTAACAAAAGATCATTTTTCCCAGAAGCTAACAAAATTGATTAATTCAAAATTTCTTTTGTTTTTTGTAAGAAAGATTAGGAAACAAGGATAAAAACTAAAAGAACAAGAATCTTCTATATCAAAGGTTTTGTTTCTGTTTAACGTTAATAATAATGAAATAGTTTAAAATAAATGATCGTCCCTTATGTGAAAAAGTTGAATTATATGAAAGTTATTGGATTATTCTAACGTTTATCATGATTAGTTGAAATAATCAAAAGTCCACTGTAAAGAGATTTTGTATTAGGATGTTTATTAAAAACAAACTTTGATTTACTTTTGAAACTGAAAAAGAATAATTTTGAATAAATTAAAAATTTTGTTTCGTTTTTTCGGCTAAAAAGAATTATAGTGTTTTTATAGTTATTACGAGAGATACTATTGAATTTGGAATTAATATCTTCTGTATATGCTTTTTGCTTTTATTAAGAAATAGACATTTTTATAATTTTTAGTGAGAAAAAGAACATTTTTCTTTGAATTATAAAATACTCAATGTGGTATGCCTGTTGTACTATTCAATTTGGAGTATAATAGATGTTTCTATTAAAACTATCTCAGAAAACTTTAGAGTTGAAAACACAAATTAGTGTATTGTATTAGTGTAGTGTACAAAGCTTCCGGAATATTAATTGAAGTGAATATCACTCTTTAACTTAGGATTTCAATTTTGGAGATTTTAATTTTTATAATATCCCTTTCTATTAAAATATATTATATGATATACATATGACGATTTACTTTATGGGGATTTGCTTATTAATTTGCTTATAATTGTCCTTTATTTAAATGTACAATATATTACCATATTAAAAATAAACAATCTGCTGATGATTATTGCCGATTTCAAACGACGCAAAAACATCTGATAGATAAATTCCAATATGAAACTGTTCTTTTTGAATATAATATTGATCAGTTACTGCTTTCTCGTTTTCTTTCAATTGATATTTTGTTAATCTCGTTAAAAAAATTTGTTTTACAACTGCGTTACAATATTCATATACACAACTCAATTTACTTTCCAAAAAATGATTACATAGTCTTTTTTCTACCATCTACAAGGAGGAACCTACCTACGTAAAAAATGGAACAATATATCAATGTTCTTTTACTATAAGTTACAAATCATTAGCAGTATTGATTAGAATATTAACAATTAACAATTATATTAACAAGTAACAATTTTATAAATTTTGGTCTCTGTTTTTCACAAATGTTACATGAACAACTTTCTAACCAAATATGCCAACAGAAACCAAGAATACATGGCAATTAATACACAGACACCTACTATACAGAAAGTCACATAAATTAGAAAATACAAATAATTTAATGTACTGTACTATCAGTTAGATTAGAATAGAAACATCGATTAAGACAGCAATCCTAGACAGTGCGAAGACAAAGAAGTGCGCATGCTGCGATACAGCATTTTATCTAAAATTCGCGATACAGGCACGCCAGCCGTTAATTGGGTGAAAGCGATGCGAACGACCGGACGACGAAATTAATTAAGCGATTAACTTAGGTAGGTCGCGAGACTTCGTTAAGAGGTTAAGTTTCGAAATTGGGAACAACCGAACCGAGGTCAGAGTTCCTAGCACGAAAGTGACATATAACTATGTATCGTACGCCCACGCCTGATATTATAATTTAAGACGCGAAAGATACATTTGGTGGGATGCCGTGTTGCAATTGTGTGTGCTCATATTGATCAGCGAGCGACGCGAGAAAAAAATTAGCACAAGGACGCTGTGATTTATCGGCATTTAGTGGCGGGACCGATACGTTCGCGAATAGAGATGACATAAATAAGAAATATCAGGGTAACTTTGATCAAGTGAATCCTACTTTGGGATTGCTTAGTGTATTAGTTGAAGGGGTTTTATAAATATTTTAATTTTTTTTAAATATGTACTCACTTATGTTATACACAGATAATTAAAATTATTTCAATAAAAGTAAATACTAATATTATTAAATATTTTTGCATATTTCGCATATAATGTGCATTTTGTGTATTTTTACTTTTTTAAATTTTACATAAATTTCACATAAGTATCTGCAGTGTCGTAATTATAAAAAATTTGATATCACAGTCATATTGACTTGTTTGGTAGTCATTTTGTTAATTAAACGAATGAAGGTAATTTTCATATTTCAACCCAATCCAAAGGAGAAATAACGAAAAGCTGATCATTATATTTCATGTCCCCTTTGATTTTATGCACCTTTTATTTCTAACGAACATTTTTTTGAATAGCAAGTATTCGAGCAATTTGAAGTTGTCAAACTCAATGATTGTGACAAGTTTGGCTTAGAGGGAGACTATCATTATAGTATATCTTATACTATAGAAGCCATTAATCAGCTTTATCGTATAAATTAGAAATCCGAAATTATAATTAAATATGGTATGTATAAAACTAAGTAATCTTGTTGAAATTGTTATAGTAAAAAATACTATAATATTGAAATATTGATAGATGCTAATTATAGCAAATATTAATTTGAAAGCTCTTGGGGTAGTATAAACGTTCCAATGCAATAAATTTGCTAAAATTTCCTAATTTCAAAACGTATAAAACACAGGAAGAAAAACAATCATTTGCTTTGTTATTAATTAGTTTACATCTGATCCACAACTTTCTTTTGTATCGTATTATTGACTTTATAACTTTTTAAAATATATTTGTGACATAAATTGAAGTAATAGTATGAATAATAAGGTATACATATCATAAACACACACACTCAGAATCTTTTATTCAGAGTTATATGTATATGAATTTACTATTGTAGAATGATATCTAGTCTCGGTTTTTCGAAATACATTTTGTTGTAACAACTGATATACATAAAAAAATTCCGGTCCTACGTAACATTGCAAGCCATTAATCGTTCAACACGTCAACGCAAATATGTCCTCGACCAAAATGAGTAAAAGTAGCCATTTATACAATCTCTCACATGGCAAAAAGGTGAGTAAACGGTCAGTTTCCCTTTTAAGATTATTGATTGAAATATTTGTTTATAGTTGGAACTTTAAAATAGTTATAATATACTATGCGTAATATTTGCCTATGAAGTAGACTTCAAAATTCTTTTAAACAGTTCCTTCGTTTGATTGCAGTACTTTACTTGCGTTTCAAAATATTAATGTTTTATATAGCCTATAATTTTAAATTTCGTCGTATATTTGTTAAAATATATTAAGCGAAAATTATTGTCATGTTAATAGTATTGATGGAGAATGAAAATACATATTCGTATTACGCTCATTATAGCAAATTAAAATTAATGTGTAATTGATTGATTAAAACATTATAATCCACAACAAATCGTATATTTTATTGTATCATATATTAATCGTATATTGTATATATTTATTGTATATATTTATTATTATATAAAAATTTGCGGGTATCTACAATATAAAATTATATTCAACTTATATTACATATATTTTTCGATAACAACTCATAATTTGCAGAATAATACTAAAGTTTAACATATGATACTATACAATTTTCTATTTAATATTCATATTTATATTTGATTATATTATATTTATATTATATTTATATTTATCATATACATAGTTGGTAATACAGTTATTAATAAATAATATAGTTTTTAAGAATGAATATTTTTCACAGCAAAAAATTTAAACTTATTATAGTTTTCTGTTCAACGAATATACGAACACTACAATCTATCATTTGCAATAAATTAGTTTTTTTATTACATTCATTTTTACATTGATTTACACTGAATTTCTTCTAATGTAATCTACATACATATTGTATAAATTAACAACCAAAAGAGAGTTAGTTGTAACTGTTACTTAATGGCCAACTTTATGACCCAATTTATTGCTAGTGCACGTATAAGAATGGTTATGATATTTTATGCCTTGGAAACAAGGAAACAGCTTGTAAAAATAAAAAGTCGAACAGCTCGACTTTCTTCAACTCCTTTTATTATTGAGATAAATTTAATCATTTTTCGCGCAAAGAAGCCCCTTTCTTTCGAAAGCACGTAGTCCCTTTGACACTAGATATTTTCTTTAACAGCGTTGTATGGTTTCCTACCGTACCTGAACCCTTGTAACGGTGAAACAATCAGTCTGATAATCGAATATTACTTTTTAACTGTTCTATGACTCTCTATGTTCATGTACTGTAAAAAAGCAATACAATTCTTAATTCTGCTGCGTTCTTTCGTTCATATTCGACCCAACTGCATATTTCTAACTTTAATATCTCCAGCATGAAATATAAAAAACATATTATCGATATATGTATATGTCTCAATCTTATGATAAAATTTTTTCTAATACAATAAAAAGTTATCCTTGTTTGCTAAAGTGTTAGAAGCAATATTGAAATATAAAAATTTGAGAATCGAGACAGGGTTTTTAGTGAAAATTTTCATAAAGTTCGAGAACTATGACAATTTTTTGGTATATAAGTTTAAATAATTGGAAATGAAGTTATCTAAAAAATGTTCATTTGGTATATAGGGAGTTGGGTATTATACAGTGCAAATAATTTGTTTGTAGGTGTAGTGACGGAAGAGATATCATAGTCCAGTTAATTTTTTTTAATGATATCCTGTATTTGTTTTATTTATATTATGATACCGTTTGTTGAAACGGGCACAATGATAAATTCAATCGCAATCAACAAAATCAATGATCAACGCAAATCGCTAGCTGAAGGTTACGTAACTGCACCGATTAGCTGTATCAAATGATGACAATTAGGCTGTGCAATATAAATAAAGACCGAGCTTCTTATTTTCCCTTATGCTTCTTATGTATATGTACCTTTTCCACAACAGTGCTACATATGTATGTATTTATATTCGTACCAGGTCGATTCTTCCATTTTTGACCAAATATTCCTTCTGTGAAAATAATGCAAATATAGCATAAAATTACACAGAAATGGATTTTAATTTTCACTTACCACTATTTATCATGTTATGTAATTATCTTTCAAGATGTGCATCATCATTAAAACAACTCGTGTTTATCCATTTCAAAAATGTTCTTTTATCACTTTTTAGTAAGTTGTCCGTTTAAACTCTACTATGGTAATAGTAAGCATAAAATTAAAATGAAATTTGATAATTATTTACAACGTGAGCGACCTCACTAATTTCCATGACCTTAAAATATGTTGCTAAGGTCAACATTCTGAACAACTTTTCCCTATACACGTTACGGTCGTTTGGCGTTAATTTTCAAGATATTCTCTCTCAAAAATCTTCTGTTCAATTTTCGTTACGATTACATTTCATTCTGGCATAAACGAGCGCTTCACGACGTCCGTACATTTGTGTAACTCAACTGATATTTATATAATCCAACTCACGTTCGATAATCATTTTCAACTTACATAAGAAAGAAAAAAAAATGGATTAGGTTTCTGTTAGATAATTATTCGGCTATTAGGAAGCGTTCGATAACGCTACTGTGAAATAAGTTAAGATATTAGATAATAAGCCAGATCAATTCATATTAATTCAATTATAATACAATAATGTGCAACTTTATTATTATAATGCATTTCATATTAAACTTTATATTGTATAATTGTTACTTGAAATTGTAAACATTACATTGGAAAAAGGGACGACTATCAAAATCAGACATACTGTCTTTGAAACAGAAACTTTTGCGAATATCTCGGAAACTAAAGTCGACCGATCGTAATATGTATAAGAAAAAGTTGTCCAAGATGTTGACCTTGAACAACATGTTTCAACGTCATTGAAATCGGTAAGATCGTCCCCTTTGTAAATAATTATCTGAAATTATTTTGAAATAAATTATTATTTTTATAGTTCGAATATTGTATTATTGCTTTTGTCAACAATTTAATGAAACGTATTAAATAAAAGGACAAATTTTCTATTTTATTATGCTGCAGAATACGACCTACTAACATGTTTTTGTATGATCTATAGTATTCATAATGTCTATCTATGCACGTGAAATGGTCGCATTGTTTTATTTGTTATTTGGTTTCAAATATAATCATGACATTCGTCTCTTATTAGAGTGTTAGTGAAATTTCAAGATGTTTCGTATACCACAAATAACATAGTTCATAAAAGACTTTTACAAATGTTCGAATATTTTCTTAAGGCACTGTACGTACTAGCGAATATCACCAAGATAACCATTAACCATTTTCTCACCATTTCTTTTATCCTATATTATACCATAAAACATAACTACTAAATATCCATATAACTCCAACAGACAAGTAATAATCGATAAAAGAAATTCTAAAAACCATTAGAAGAAACAAGTTACATGCTTTCTATCAACGAAAGATTAAACAAAGTCAGGGTTTGATATAGAAAGCGCTATTGTCTCTGTGAAACGAATGGATAGTGCATTTAACCTATAGTGTTTCCGTTATTTGAAAATTGGTTTATCCTCCATCGCTATTCGTAGGCGTTTGCACCTATCTGGGCTACACCTACATTGACAATGGATGAACGTTGGTGAAAAACGAAATAGATAATGGTAGAACGGTCGACATTTCCTGTGCGCCGGACGTCGCACTGAATTTTTATTTCAACGAGTTTTCGTACGTACGCCTTGCCACATCGCTGCATCGGCGGAAACAATGTTTGTCATGGTAGCAACGACTTCCTTCCGCGATTTATTTCACTCCTGGTAACAAAGCAAACCGTTGATCTGGAAGACACGGTACATCCATAGCTGCTTACAAACTATCTCGACATATTTATAGATGCTGTTCAGTCTTGAAAATATGGCAGCCATGATGAGTGTGCATACTTGATTGGGATTGTTTGTTGTGTAGTTGTATGTAGAGTGTAGGATGGAATGGTATGATATCACGGTATGGCTAAAAATCTAATTGTTTAGAAAGAATATAATTAAGTTATTCGTTTTTTGGAAGCTGCTTTTACTTTGTTTTCTTGAGAATATTAGATTTTTTTTTGAACGTTACGGTTTATAATTGTTAAAAGTCTTAAAATAAATCAATCTTTTTCGAAAATTCAAAAACTTAATCTACGATTTCAATTAATTGCTTAATAATCTATTTTACTGGCTAATGTGATTATAAATATCAGTTTAAACAGAAACGGAAAGCATAGAGTAAAATTATTACTACTAATAATCGTAACGATTTACAAACATTTAAATAAACTGTATATGAACTTCACAGATAGCTTGCTACTAATCTATCTAATCGCGGACAAAAATTTTTTGATACTTTTTATTATCTGAGAAACTCTGAAAACGTATTCACGTAATCATGAGCATATTTTAAATTTTCACAATATTTGTTATAATTATTTCAAAAGCTTAATCACATGGTAAATGATACTATATGAAAAAGTTAATCGATTTCTACTAGAAAATTCAGAATAAAGAAATTGGATAATGTTTATTCATAATACAACCTTATTTTATTAAAAGACATGATTTACTGTAGTTCCGAATTGCAAATGAAAAGACAAAATTGCATAATGTAAAAGGGACAATTATTATAAATATACATAAACATGAAATAGTATCGCATTGTTTAAGCAAACTATTGGTACATTTGGTTTCAGTGGAAAAAGCCGCAAATTTACCACATTCAGGAATAAAATTTCATTCTTTCCATAGGCGTGTTTAAATTCAATAAATGCATGCTATTGCAAAAGCTAGAAATTCCAGAGTTACAATTCAATTATTTTCCAATTCTGGCAATTGGTCCTGTGTATCGATTTTTCGCGGATATATACGCGATTACAAACGTGTACAGTTCATCCTGTGACAAGTCAGGGAAACAAGGAACGGAAAGGAAATGTAAATTGTCCGAGTTCAGGCTGTTGTGATGTAAATAATATAAATCAACGTTTTGACTGCATTCGTTGAAATAGCTTGGATCAAGCGGTATGAAACGACAGCGTATGGAAATCGGATTTATTGCGAATTTATCGCATCGGTTGTTTTGATTCAGTCTCAAGTTGTATTAATATTGACTTTTGATTACTCTTGTTAATTAGAAGAATAAATTATGTGCTCACAAATTTCAGAAATTTATACATTAAAAAATTTATTTTTCCAAACTGTGTACATTTTCAAACTTTCTATATTTTTAAAATACACGTCTCTGAGATTCCACTTATAATAAAATTTATGTATATTTTTTAATAAATATTACTCTTAATTGTTTTATTCTAATGTCATAAATTTGGACAGATTACATGGTAAATACTTTATAAACGTACACTGTTAAATTTTACTTAAGGTTCGGTACTTTTTAAGCCAAATCACTAATATTTGTATCCTGTTCTAAATATACCAATTATTTTCATATCTTTTGCTCGTTCATATTTTTAATTATAAATGATCTTGTCTTTATTTATTCTTGTCAATTTATCCAACCATCAGTAGTCAATTGTCATACCCTCAGTCATATTCGACAATCCATCAATTCTGATAATTTTCTAACGGTTTCGTTTTCAAAGATACATGAAATTACTTGAACTTGTACTTCTACCTTGTACATGAAATTACTTGAACATTTACCACTGGAAAATTTTATATCCATACTGTGTATATACGTATATGTGTTTTATATAAAATATTTTGAAATAGTATTGTTACGACCGTTCGCGGAGAGACGCGGTCGCGAGGAAAACGCGTCAGCGAGAGGCGTAAATTCTCGCTACGATTCGGTGAATCGACGCCGCGAAGTAGTCGTTCCCCTGTTTCGGTTAGGATAACAGAGGTGGTTAAATGAATATGACACAGTAGAGTAAGTTATATTTCACCGTTTATTCCACAACTTATAACGAGGATAGTTACACTGGTGCGTATGTACGAGATGAGTGAGTGACTGATGTACGGGTGTGTATACCCGCTCGAAGGATGTTGACCGTTCGAAGGATGTAAAAACAGTACTGTCTTGAGACGATGCTGTGACGGAGGAAAGCTAAGGATGGGTGTGTCTAGCGCACGGGACCATCGGATTTGTTCGTGACGATGTTATTTAGGAGAGTGAGGGAATAAGCTTCGTTTTTAATTGGTTAAACGAAGGGTCTTAACCGCCCTCGAGAGAAAGTGGTTAGTGGGGGGAAAGTTGCAGCGTACGTGAGAAAACTAACTTTCCCTTTTTCGCCGTGGTAGACAATAGTCTCTAGAAATTCCTCCGAACCAGATGTTTGTTTTGTTTGAAGGACCTTTTCTAGGAAATCTATGAAATTTATGGAAGGTCCTTGAAACTATGGAGGATATGCTGCGAGTATCCGAAGACATCTGGTTGCCATATTGCCTGCGGTGTGTGGCCTCGGCTAGTTAGAGTGTTACGCGACGTAACAAGTATTATGATGAAACACTACTGTCATGATTATATTAGTAAAATTTAAGAGCAATTTGAAGATATATCTAAAAAATACAACATATTTATTGCAAACATTTATTTAGTAAAGTGGTAGAATACGGAATAAATAACCATTTTAGGTATGTAAATGTTAAAAATGGTTCTACTGAATATTGAGGTTTATTGATCTAATGGATAATTCGCTGATCAAATGTTTTGTGATTTCAGCGAAATATGTACTTGATCTAAATATTTTGTAGTTTCTATGCACATTTTCAGATTTGTTTTATATTTTATCGATATGTTCATAATAATCGAGTATCATGACAGCGCTAATGAAATCTCAAAATATTTCGTATAATACACATAACATATTTCACACAATACAAGTTCGAACACTTTCGTCAGTCTGTATATTTATACCTGACTAAATTTCCTCAAACATTGTAAAACTCTACATTAACGTTCCCTATTGCCAAATGGCTACGCTAATAACCAAAATAGGAGAACGAGAGAAGAAAGAGAAAGGGAAAAAAGGATAAGATCTGCCCGTTGACTAAGCAACGATTGACAGTTTCTTCTACTCTTGGGCGAAAGTTCAGCAAAGCGAGGTGAAGGCACGAAGGAAGAATTGCCATGAGTGAACAAGCAGGCCCCAAGCTCCGTCTGCCCACGTATTCGACGTGTACTCGTATATGTACATCGCATACATAGACCGCGTTCACGGGTACCTGCATGTATGGAACCGCGGTAACCCATGAATGATATTATGCCTTGCGGTTGCTTCACACCAAGCTGGATCTCATCGTATTATCGTCACCTTCTGAAAACCGGATCGGAGTACCGGTGACCCGTCCTTCTCTTTTCCCTTTTAGGCTGAGAGATTGGGTAATACATATAGTAATCGAAATCGTTTTCTTCGAGAACGCCATGACTTTATCCGGAATTCCTTCCTTTGACCTCCTTGAACGAAACTCGAGACTTTTATCATCAAGTGGAAGGCGTGGTAATATTGCCAACGAGTTAAGGCGGATTTGACAAATTGAATGCTTTCTGAGTTGTGTATCTTGAATTAATGTTTCCTCCTGCTAACGCGAATGGTAATTTAGACAAACTTGACGATTACTTGATGATTAATTCAATGTTTTAATATAAGATTGTCAGAGAAAGGACGTATATTAAAATCGAAGTGTTAACGCTGCAATTGTGTTGGGTTTTATATGTTAATTTTTAAGTTTTGATAGTTATTACTAATAACTTATTAGTAGGCTGTGAATGTTTATGTAAATTTGCACTTTTATATAGAATCTAAATAGAGATTCGTATTCTATTTTATTTTGTATATTTTACATATTTCTTTCTATATTATGTACATCTCATATATTTTCTAACATTTGAATTTCCCATAAATACGTAAATATTATTAGACTGCGGATATTTATGCAAATTTTTGTAAACACGACTAACTAAGTTACTAAATGTGAATTATTTTTACTTTTTTTTCTGTATTATATGTTTTGCATCTTTAAATTTTGTATAAATGTATAAAAGTCCGAAATCTAGTTACTGTAGTTTGTTTCTGTTGTGTATGTCTTGCAAAGAAATATTTTAGTTAAAAATAAATAATAAAGTATAATACATACTTAAATTAGTTAGTATTAGTTAGATTAGTAGAAAATAGCAGTAAATCAGAGATATTATTTATGATAGAATGAATGATTTTTAAATCTTACTAGATCCTATATTTATGTCATATTTGAACTTTCTTAATGAGTAGTTTCATGTTACCCATTGTATATTAGTATTTATTTCATTAATTGTTGGAACAAAAATTGACTGACATTTTAACTGGTTGATTTTGAAATGTTACGATCCACATTATACAATTCTTTGCCTGTCTTATTCAGTACTTCGAAGCTAGTGAAATATAACCGAAATTCATGAAATACAAAATAAGGACCAGGTTTGTGTACATTACGACCAACGAAATCGTTCCTGTAGTAAAGAAAAACTCGGTTATCAGAGTATTAATATTACTAAAAGTAAACCACGATAAAAAAGTTTATCAAAGTTCTTTCACTGATGAGAGCGGTATGCAGGAACTAGGGTTAAGATCAATGATGACTTTTACAGTTCCTCGGTAAATGAGAAATATAATTGATTGAAATTATTTACATCTCATCGGCCTCGTTCTCCAAATTACTAGTGTTCTCTCGCTACAAATCACAGATCACAATGTTTAGAAACAAAAGTTTTTAACAGTGTTTCGTGGGATATAATCATACAAAGTTAATTATGAAAAGCATAATTGTGCAAATAAAGAAATGAAGGGACTAATTAATGAGAGTAATGAAGATTCGAATACTAAAGGCAGCGAAGTGACCAACGATAATGTAAAGGAGAGAAAACACTCAAACTCTCCAGATACTTACTAAATAGAACAAAATTTTGGTGTTATCTATTGTATGCGCAGAATGTTATATGTGTAGAAATGTTGTTGTTTATATGATAAAAGGAAGAAAAAGAAGAAGAAGAGGTCTGCTACGTATACGCTCTTAATGCCTGGTGCAAACGAGCAGTATTCTAAAACGCAGTGGCAAATTATCGCGGCGATGACGCTGCAGCAAACTGCTCGTCTGTGCCCTGCCTCAGACATATGCATAATAGAGATTAGTTACATCATACAGACGTTCGCATGACACTATGTAAATTTAGTAAAATAAAGCAAGTCAGTTATACTCTATTCAGCGAGAAAAGTCAGTAGACGTAGGCAGACGAACGCTACCAGAACAGGAGCGTATTCACAACTTTCAGATACCGTAACACTTTCTACACGGAATTCTTAAAGTGAGTATAATTGACAGAAAAGTTTTATTAACTCCTTTTATATGTAAAACAAATAATACAATAAATAATATATTTTCAACCATTTTGAGCAACTTTTCGTAAGAAATGGGCGTTTAGTATTACTTGATTAATTTTTTTGTTACAATGACAAGAAAAAGATAAGCTAAGTTTCAGTTCACATCATTATAGAAGAATTATATAATCATAATTTATTAATATTTTTCTGACAGTGTATTTAGACATCATTACATTACTATTTGTTTTACATCGTTTGATGTTATCATTATTGAGGTAATGTTTCCTACAATTTATTAAAATAATGAAAAGTAATGCAAAGATTTGTTGTATACCCCTAACAAAAATAAAAAAGGATGTTACGGTTGTTTCAAAGTAAGCTTTAGAAACAGATTTTTTTATATGAATGGATGTACAGTGACTATAAAAACTATTTAATCAAAATTGAATACTATGAATATGAAATGTAGAACCTGATAAGAAAACACTTCATTAAGAGATAAAGGCAAGTACGAATACTTTTTGTAGCCTCTGCATAACGAAATTAAAATCTTCATATCGCACCATAATCCGGGCTACGGTAATTGGAATATCAATCCGAGGTCCTTAATACCTAATTATTTCAACATCAAGCATTTTTCATTTTTCACGGAAGCGGATGTTCGATCTGTTTATTATCTATTGTGAATTACTTCTAGTGTGATTAATTTATGCAATTATGGGAAGAGTTTGAGTTAACACAAAGCGAGGCAACCTTGTAAGTCAATGTCTATCATGGAGTAGCGGTTGCCCTGCAATTTACAAGACTGATCATGATTTGTAGTGTAAATACATTTAGTTGCACTAAATAATTACAAGTAAAAACTACATCAAAACAATTTTAAAAGTTACTTTAATACTTTCAGTAAAGAAAAGCTTTAATGTCTTCAAGTTTTCCTGGAACAATGAGCGAAAAAATATATGTAGTACCAAATGCAATACTACTTAATGAAAACTTCCTGAACAGAAACTTGATTATCAATCTTGATCGGAAAGAAATAATAGTATTAAATAGAACCAGAATACATCACATGAAATTTAATATGTAAAATGAATTCTCCAATTTGTAACATATATATATAACATATATATAGTGTATCTTAGCAAAATAAGATCATCCAAATATTTGACTTATTTACTATCATAGGAAAAAACTTCTTCGGATAAAGTTAAACTGTTTGAGGAGGCACATGTAATGGTGAACAAAATTTTTTGTCAAGATCATTTTTTTATCAGATTTCAAGATTATCGGTATGTTTTAAGATAGAACTCTATATTTTTTTATTCATCAATTGACGCGTTTTTTATTTTATCTATACAAAGGATCAAGGTGCTTGTGTCTGAAAATACTTAGTCTAAAAAATATTTCAACTTCAATTTTGTAAAACTTGACCTATGAAAGACAAAGAAAGACGCGAAGGACGTTCTTGTGCTTATATCTTTTAAACTATGCATTTTCCGAAATAAGTACCTTAATACTTTTGTATAGAGAATAAAACTTACAACCATTGAGGTAAAAGAATACATAGAGTTCTATTTAAAAATATACCAATGACCTTGAAATTTCCTAAAGAAAATGAACTTGAGTTTCTTTCCATCATTACACGTTTAACTTTGTCCTGAAAAGTCTTCTCGTACAATCGTAAATAAGACAGATATTTAGGTGATGAAATCATCTAGCTGAGGCACCCTATATAAAAACCAATTATAAATTAAAAGTATCCTCCTTACAAAATTTAATACTGTATAATAAAATTTAATTTTCCAAAGTAAACTCATCGTATTTATTGTAAAACGGAATTAAAAAGAAGATTAATTTTTATTTATTTCAATTATTAATTATTTAATTCAATTTTGATACAATAACGTTTTAAATTACTAAAGTTACTCGTGCAAAATCTGATGTCAACTAATCGTTTATTGGTACTTACATTAATCGGTAGGTACTTGATTATGAAAAGGCGATGATCGGTATGAATTGGAATGTATTGGAAACTAAGTTTAATAGGCTTTAACGGGACGCCAGGAGGCCGCCGTCGAGCACTTTAAATATGCTGTCAGAGCAATTGGGCTTAATCTCATTTGAGTTTAACGACTAAATGTCCTCGGCTTTTAGCCCTTTGTCTGCCGTGCAGACAAGTGGCATTCACGGGCGCCAGAACTTTATTCGGTATGATCGATCGACGGATCAAGCAATGAAACGGTTACTGTATGGTGTCACACAAAATGACTGCGTGAATAGTTGCTTTGACCGGTTGATGACCAAGAAGCTATTCAAGAAAATATGAACAAACTACTAATATCGAGATTTTTTTCTTTAAATACGAATGTATCTGGCAATCAATGGATTGCTGTGGGGAAGAAACTCATCTGACTCCAACTGTTATGTAAGGATAGCTTGTGTAGGATGTATGTGCTATGTTTAAGAAACGATGATTCCAGAAGGAGTTAAAATACTTCTTAAAGTTTCAATGTTTCTAATTTCTTTTGTCCTTATGAAAATGACAAGATCTTATAAATTTTCAATACTCTGACTTATAAATTTATAAACACAAAAATATAGATAAGAGATGCTTTCTTTTACGTATATTAAACAATATGATTACAGAATATTGTTTACCAAGAAAAACGTTAATCAATTTGTACGGTTGATAAAATACAGTATTTTCGAAGAAGGAAAGATTACGGTATAGGCGGTGTCACTGATATGACTTCTTTGAATTATAAGAAAAAACAATCAGTATAGAAAAAAAAGGATTTAATAAAAATTAACAACACATTTTGAATGAAACAAATTATTGTGAATTTTTATAAAAATAATGGAATTATAGTGAAATTCATATTAAGAATTCTAAAGAGAATTTTGAACTGTGTATTTAAAAAAAATATGTAAATTTAACCAACCATTAAGTAGTTTACTATTTCATAAAGATTTTAAATAGTGAAAGATCATAGTAGATTAAACTTTTGCGGTCGGAGCATTTGATACCTAATCTAAACTAATTCATTATTAATATGATATTTTTAAAAGTGTTTTAAAATTTCAGAATATATTTTTATATGTATGCAATCAATAACTCATCTACTCCGACATACCTCTATTAAATTAATATATAATATAAAATATGTTTTATACATATATTAAAACTGAAAATGATTTAATATATAAAGGACCACAGAGAATTAATGATACTTAAATATAATAATGCGAAAAACTTAAACTACCTATAGATAGTAAAATGTATCTACAGGTATGTATGTAGTATCTCTTTTTAAAATAGTAATAATGATTTTTAAATTCGATGTGTTTCATTCAAAAAGAAAAAGATTCTATTTCTCTAATCAAAGAATTTCAACAGAAATACCGTTGTTCAAAAATAGTAGTATAATTAAGTTATAAAGTAAAAGCACTTTGTAAACTTTGATAACAAGAGCAAATGAAACTTTCTGTCGATATTTCGAAATAGGTGAATAGTCGAGTACCAGTTGCGGTTCACCTAAGTAAGCATTAAAGCGTGTCGTGTACGTTACAGTAGTCTTGCGTGCCTGGAATTGTTGCTCGGTGTAACGCTTTGATCGGTGGTTAATGCGAATGCGTGTAAAGCTTGCAAGCAGAATTGGTACGGTTGCGCGTGCCGTATCTTTGCTGAATCCGTTCAGCCATCAGCTTATCAATCAGCCAGTAATCGATAAAATTGTGACTGGGAACAAGTTTTATAGATTCGTCAAACCTTCCGTGATAAACTATTATTAGATTTCTACGCATCTCGTTTGCTCTTACAATTGAAATATTTCATTCGAAGCATGGCTTGTGCAAACGAAGATAATTCAGAGATGCAAATTACCAATAAGGAAATTATTTCAATTGAAATACAGCAATAAGGCTCATGCAAATTATTTTACAACTTAATTATTACGTTGGAAAGAAAAACTCCATTTTCTTCTAATAAAGTGATTTCTAGACGAATTTGTTATTATTGTACATTAATGTATATATAATTCATTAATAGAAGTCATACTGTACTGCTCCTGTATATATATACGAAAAATGTATGTATTGTTCATATGCATTTCTTAATAATACCTATTACTTAACATGAAAATTAGGAATTTTATACTGAATGATTAGATATGGTAATTAAGATAAAGTACTTCATTGCAACATTTATTAAAAGGATAAAAAAATGTTGACGTATATTACATTTGCAAAATTACAAGTGTTAGTATTATTTTATATAAAGACATATAATATATAACAGAGTTAGTATTATTTTATATAAAGTATAAATCGGTTGCTGGCTAACGAATCGTTCTCCTGAAATTTAGGTCAGTATCACAGTATGATAATGATCATTAAGTTTATCTGTTGTGATTAAGTTTTAAAACTTCGTTTGGCCATAATATCAATGGATATTTCCAATAATGTTACCTATTGTTTTCCAATAATATTATCAATAATTATCTATTTCCCTAATAGATCTTATGGAATAAAACTAACAAACATTGAAATTTATAAAACACATTACTTTACAAAATATTTCATATATGTATCTTTGAATTAGTTGAAGAATTGATAGTAAAATATAATACACAACTTTGTTTTCTTATTTCAATTAAAAATAATATTTTAATGGAAAACTAAATTTTGGTTTTTTAAACTTACTGTGTATTTCAAATTGTTAAAAAAGAAATAAAACAAAAATATTGAAACAAATTTCCTACGTATATTGCGTTAAAAAAAATGACATTAGTATATAAATACTGGTTGATAGTATAATGTTTATGCGATAATGAGCCTTATTTTATGATTCACCAAGTTCGTTCGAGTGATATCTTACCAGTTATTTTCCAAAACTATGGATTTGCTATCGAGCTCATTTTCAACTTCAAAGTCTAATTCTGTAATTTAGTAAATAAGATATAAGATTATTTAACTTTACTGCAGGTCTGTTTGCGTTCTTAGTACTTACAATTATTTAATGCCGCAAATTTCTGAACTCGAATTAGTCCTTGATTTCTACTGTGATAATACTCTATTTCATACGAAGCAATTGACAGGTATAATACTCTTTATTGTTCAAGTTGCTACTCATATGCAATTAATATTTATGGGATAAATAGGTAAGTAAATAAAGACAGGCAGGTTTAATATAATTGTTTTGAAGACTTATAATAAAAAAAGTATTAACTAATAATAAAAAGAATTATTAACTTTTGAAAGCAAATAATAGAAAAATATAACTTTCATATATTACACACATGTATATATTAATGATTCAAATAAAGAAAATAAAATTATAGCTTATTATTAGTAATATTGCAGGAATTAAAATTTATCGCATTTTTATCTACAAGAAATTTTTAAATAATATTAAAAATGTACAATATTTGACAAAATCATGGTCATTATTGCATTCAGAATTTTATTATTGGGCATATCCATAGGGACCGATAATTGATTGTAAACTAATATTTGTTGATGTACCAATTAACTATCTTTGTTGCATTTCTCTCTGTCATAATCAAATTTTCATAATCATTGATGACACTATTCAGGATCTACGTTTCTTGAATCTTTGATGAAAGGCCACTTTTGCTCTTATAATCTGCTCTGGGATTATTCAGTTATTTCAGTTTTTTGGAAAAAGTAGAAAGCGTGAGTCTAATAACGAAATTTATTGATATTATACTGCGTATACACTTATGTATATATATTTTTATAATTTTCTCATTGTCTTGATTACAACTTTCTGTATCAGGTGTTCATGCGATTTTTTGTAACAAGCAAAACGCGATTTTTTTTTAAATAAAAGGAAATATCTTTATTTCAATAATGTATTGCCCATTTTGATTTATAATCTTTTCCCATCTTTCGGATAGTTTTATAATCGCATGTTTATAAAAATCTACATCTTCCCCCAAAAAGGCATTATACCTAAGTGCTGTTTCAATTGCATTATCTTATTGGCCAACTGGCCAATCTAATACATTGGTGTATCATGTATTTTATGTTCTCATTATTTCTCAAGTATCTAAATTTTTCTAAATATCTTCAACAAATTATAATACCTTATTTTTATGAATGTGAATTTGCAATTTAACAATTGCAATAATCTAAAACTTAATTGTCTAAATCTTCTAAACAAAAGTAGATACTTGTTAGAAAAAATGGTTTTTTGAAAAATCTACCTGATTGACAAGAGTAAACAAACGAAAATCGTGATTCCGTCGAGACCCTTGATCGAATCGGTATCGGTACTAAAATGAAATAGCGGCGTTCAACGTAAAACCAGTTTGACGACTTCAAACCTTTCGTCGGTCAGAAGGGGGAGAGGCACGTTTTGTCGCTTCGTAATACGATTTTTCCGCATGAAAGAAACAGGGCAAACGGAAAAAGGCACTTACTGGTTTAACAAGGCGCTCGTAAATTATGAATTATTCAATGATCCACAACCCAAGATGGAAAAGACGATGAACCGAAGCAGTTGCTGACAAGTTTACGTGAACATCGTGTTCTTTGCATCGACTCTGATCGTGAGAACGACGTTAAAACTTCCCGAAGGTGTACATGCCACTTTAATTAACATTACTTAAGACCGGCAATCGGATTTCGAAGATTAATCGAGCGTACTACGAATGGTGCATTTGCGATTTCAAGCAAAACATGAATCCCATTATATGATTTATTACAAATCGAATTGTTTACATTACCGAATTATTAACATTACCGAATTGTTGTGACAATACATTGCTTTTTGCTTGTAATAAAGCGATATTTAATCTTCCTAACATTAAACAGTATTATATAAATGTAGTAACTTCTAAATCCAATGCAATTTTATTTTGAATTATGGTGCTGTAATAGGCTTTAATGTATTGTGATATATTACAAATCAAATATTGTTTAATTAATTCTTGAAATAAGAATAAAAGATTAGAATCATGCAGATTTAATGTGAGCTATAAAAATATAGCAGCAAAAAGTAACTTCTATACGAGGTAAGTTGGGAAATGTGAATGAATCTTCGAAATATGTATTGGAATTATGTCGAATTGTTTAATTGTTTACCGGTTAATAGTAACTGTTTTATAATATTGTCGCAGCTACAAGGGCTCATTTACGTTTCTTATGAAAATTCTTGATGAATACTCTAAACAGTATCAAATCTTTCTTGTTTCTTAACGCTGTGTATTCTAGTCAGAACTCGATTTAATAAGCTATTAATGAAATACTCACGTATTTCGTCTTTTCATCCCAGAATGACCCATTTATAAATTTACATACAACAAATTAAACAGAAAATTGAGGCCGCCTAATTCTGTCAATAAATAGATATTCTTACGGCTGATGCGGTGCTTGTGGCGAGACCGCAAGGTACATGATCATAATGAAGTTTCCTTTAATTAATTTCTTTTGCTCCTATATATGTATCTCGTTTCAGCGATATCGTAAAAGTAATCAGTCTTGTCTGATGCGGTTCTCATTATGAGCTAGAAATAACGTAGTCTTCGTACTTTAGTTCTTGCTAAAATCATTACACCCGGGACTGACTCACTATTAAACTTCATAAAAATCAGCCACCAACCATATCGATAGAATTTTTGTTTCTTCGGCACTTCCGTCATTTTGTTTCAAAATTATCTTGCGTTGGAACTATCATATCGTATTAAGACGAAAAAAAATTATATAAATCCTTGCATACATAAAAAATTTGTAAACAATTAAATTACAAATGTCTATACATCCTTTCAATTTGAAATATTATAACAATGAGGTTCTGTTCAGTCAATTTTTTGACATATGTTTTGATTGAATCTAGACTCATATTTAGACAAATAATATAATTTATTATATTTTTATAAAGAAGAAATAAAAGAATACAATATACGATATCATAGAAGCATATGTACAACTGGTATAACAATATGAAATCATAAAAAAATTGACTTATATTGATATTTCATGGGACCTGCGTATTAATAACGGCCTGCTATCTTTTTGACAATACTGGATTTTGTTAATTAATGGTCCAATCTTCAAGTATTTATCGTCTACCAATTTCTGTTTGAAAAATGTTAATTGTATTTAGCAAATTCAAGATCCTTTCATTCTGATATGTAAGTAAAAGATTTTGTGACAATGTATTTTTAGTATCTTTTGATAAATCATTTAATAACATTTAATGACTGTATGCTTATTTTTATGACTGACTGTATACATACGTATATATGCATGTATGTGTGTGCGTGTGTGTGCGCGCGCGCGCGCGTGTGTGTGTGTGTATTGTATGTATTTATGTATGTATGTATGAGTGTGTATTGTATGTATGTATCTATGTATCTATGTACAGGTACGTCATGCATTGCTTGCAGTCACGGTAATAACTAATTAGAAAAATCTAATATTATAAACTTTACATTACATCCAGAAATGAATAAAAATATCAGATTCTTAACACAGTGGAGTTTCCCTTATCTATTATCTCTGTATTATATAAAATCATGCAAGTTGTGTCATTAAATTATTTTTAAATTACTTTTGTATCAATAAGGACATTATTGAATTTTTTTCATTCCATGATGTTTAGCTGGTGATAGATTTTATTGATTTTTATATAGGAAAATCAGTAAACAATGTGTTAATGGATACTTATATTTATTTAATTCAAAAATATATAATTATAAATTCTGTATGTTTGATTCCTTCTGATTATTTTTCTCATTAAGGAATGATTTGATGATGATTAAAGAATGATTGTGTTACATAAAGTAACAAATTTCAATTTAATATTAAAATTCATATAACAATTCATATGTCAAAATATAGAAAGTGACGTATGCTTAATATAAGACAATTTAATGTCGAAATTCTACAACGTAGAAAGATTAGAAATCAACGTTATTTTATTACAAGAGTATCAAAAACTATATATAAAGAATTTTTCTATTACATCGAATCAAACTGACTCGTCGAGTCCACAAAGATATACAAAATCCAACCTACTTTTATCAAAGTAAGTTACAC
Source organism: Bombus huntii (assembly GCF_024542735.1). Taxonomy (NCBI): domain Eukaryota; kingdom Metazoa; phylum Arthropoda; class Insecta; order Hymenoptera; family Apidae; genus Bombus; species Bombus huntii. Next base: position 26,580,397 of record NC_066238.1, read on the forward strand.
GTAGTTCTTTCCTTACCATTACCAGTCATTACGCTAGGATTACACGTACATTTTATGCACCACATGTTGCACGTTGCGTTTTTTCCGCCGAAGTAGGATCTCGACTGGATGAGCGTTTTATATGCTGCGTGTTACACATCGACACTAAGTATTGTATCGCATTGCCAGCGTGTTTTGTCTTTTGCGTGCAACACACGACAGACAGCGCGGCGACACGCGGTGTTTCGAGAGCGTTTCAGAGCGTGGTTTATATAGACAGTTGCACTAAGGTATACAGTGCCTATTTCGGCGGATAAAACGCGACGTGTAATACACGGTGTATAAAACGCCTGTGTAGTCCTAGTCTTATAAAGTAACATAGTTTGAAAAAGCATGTTTGCCATAAGAAGCAAAAACTATATTTGAACATAACTAAATCAAATTTACGAACGAGGAGAATAATGCTCATAAAACACATTCAAGTGTATCTTTTTTCCATTTTTAGTTCTTTACGCTTTACGCATTTATAGAATACAGCACAGTGCCACATTAATTAGGAAAAATGAGGTAACTGCTCTCTATAACCCGAATTATCAAGATAAGTGAACGAGATTTTCATAATTGGTCGGGGAATGTCTCCGTAACGTTTTCATAGTGGCAACTCGGAAATCGTGTTTTTGAGTTGTGTCACTTTCGTCGCAAGTGTGCAATATGATAGGAGCATATCCCTATATGCTATTCCATAAAAGAGGAACGTATTTCTCATTTTATTTTGTATACAAGTGACACAAATTTAACTGAACTAATCAAGAAGCCACGCATTCTCTTGACACACCGCTAACAGTTTCCGATTCAGCTCTAAACGAAGCGTAAATATTTATGTAGCAGCATACGAAAGACGAAATAGAAACGAACGTTGACATGACGGAAAATTTATTTCATAATTTCCGGTCGAAAGATGCATCCGTTTCCACCGATGCTCACGCGACCTAATTTTCCATTCTGCAACGTGTCTTGAGATTTGTGAGATAAGGATATCCTTCTTTTGCGTCCGGCGCTCGCAGCGCGTTCACGCCTAAAGGCAGGAAACTTGAAAAATCGCGCGTAGTCATTATAAACTGAGGGAACCTATTGAACCTGTTTCACTATTATAAATGGCCGACTAACGAAGCATTCTGGCGTTACGTAAAATACGTTTCTCTAGCCGTGTGTCGGAGTTTGGTCGAAAGCTACTTAAGCCGTCAAAGAGACATTTTCCTCGAACTGCTCGTTAATCGTGATGGTCTTAAGGCATCGGCAAAGAGGGGCAGGGAGAGTCTAAATGAAGGAGAGAGAGACTCCTTTCTTGAATGCGATTCCTCTCGTACTGAATACACGATACCATGTGCACTGTACTCGGTTGCATCAAGGGTCAGTGTACTGTGTGGGCTGGAACTAAAAGTCACGACATACGTATACACTGGCATAATACGTCGAAGATTGTATGTCATCGGAAAAAGGAGAGTTAAGAAGAACGCCGGTATATGCAAGTAACGTTCTCCGTCGTGGAATGTCGTCTGTGGCGTTGCTTTCTCACTCTAGTCAACACGTATCAGCATATAGGTACCGTAACATTCGAACATTGTTGAAAATGGGCTTTGGATTTGAACAGTGTCGTTTATCCGTTAGCATTGTCGCGATCCAGGCTGCTATAATGATGTTACACGTGGAAGAAGTCCCTGGGATTCTTTTCCATGTAAACGCGTATCGAATAATGCTAAGAATCGAGTTTTTCGCTACTAAGATCAAATATAGTAAGGATTATTTGAGCCACCTGAGCTCCAACACCTTACAATTCAATCTTCAATTTTGTATAAAGTAATCAAACTTGTTGAAAAAATGAGGAAAGTTCCGTCAAAAGAAAATATCAAAAACAAGAGAATGACCCTATAATATTAACATTAAACGAACTTCTTTTCTTTTGATGAGTAAACATTGTATCCTCGTGAAAAACTACTATGTACTATGGCCATTGAGTTGTTAATATAAATACACGATGCATTTCATTATTTATTAATAACGAGTCAAATAATCCATTGCTACATGTAGATCACTTGAAAGCTATTCAGGACCTAATTTGGCCAATTATATACAAGGCAAAAAATTGACATAAATAACCGTATTTCCTAATAATTTTTCGTATTTGTGTAAAGGAATTTCGAAACAGACCAAAGCTATCCGGTGTAGTCAAAGACACTAAGGCTTTCTTTATTTTATTTTTCAGTTTAATACTTATGTAATTAGTATAAAAAAAATAAAACAGTGCATTATCTTTTCAGGTTAAAAATTTCTATAAAATTTACAAAATCTATTTTGTTTGTATTTTTTGTTATTAAGATCCTCCACTTGACTATGGTTGGATCATTTAAAACCTAAAATCTTTGAATGAAATAAAAAGTGAATTTCACAGAAGATATATTAATAATACAGTTGATTTTTGTTATCAGAGGATGCTTTAAATTATTAGTTAATAATAAAAGCGATAATAATGGTAGTAAGAATAAATATATTCTTTAAATCAACTTTATGAGTATAGTTTTTTGTTTTATAACGTTTCTTGTTTTCCTCAAATGAAATTTCCTTAATTAGAAATGACCTTATCAAAGCTATTTATGATCTACTCTCGTTTCTCTCTTATAATCTTTGTCATTTTAATGGCCCATACATTCTCCCTTTTATCGTATTTTAATATGGTTGAATTATGTAATATGAGTAAATGATTACAAAGCGATTAACATAAAAAATGGTTCAATGGAAATGTAAAGAATTTCTATCTCTATTGTCTGTTAAGGTACTAACATGGTGCAAATTACAGTCGAAGATTAAGATTATTATAATAATAATTTATGAATAAATTGTATATATATTATTACTTCTTATGAATATAATTGATAAATATTTCCTGATTCATACAAATCTGAGTGGTAAAGAAATGTATTTAGAAAACCAAAAAATGTATTTTTTCATTTTTGTCCAAAGTTTATTTATTGTTTTCACGAAATTTCTTACTATAATATGTATATTAATAATGTGTTTTTAATGCTGCTTCTATCATAATATATCTTACAATTTCTAATTTCTTATGGAACATGATTTCATGGAAAATGAGGACTTACTTTACTAAATTCGAGAATATTTTACGAAATTTCTCAAAATCGATTTTCTTAATAAAACAAATATATATCTTGCTCAATTATCTTATTCTTAAAATTTATGCTTGCCGTTCTACAAACTAATACCTTCTAAAATTTTACCTGTTGAATATTGGAGTTCGAGTCTCTTGGCCATTAAAAGAAGCGGTTTTGAAAGTAAAAGAACTATTTGCATGAATGAAAAAAGTTTCGGAAATATGATCATAGAAAAGTTTGAATAAGGAAACCGCTAAATAAAGTGCTAATTTCCCATCTTAAGTTCACATCATACGTATCACAATTACTAATATTTATTTCCCATAAAAAGTTAAATATCAAAAATGCAGAAAATCTTGATGATAAAGAGATAAGTATCTTCGAAGTAGTTCACTATTGAAACATTCTACATTGTTAAAAAATTAAACTACATTTAAACTTTATTCAGCTCTAGCATTACTACTTCCACGGAAATAAACTGAATATTCAAGTGCATCGCCTAGCAGAAGATAATCTATGTGTATCCTTTAACATGAAATTTTTTCCTACTACAGGTTGCAATGTAAAAATCGTATACTTGACTCGTTCATGAGTAGGAGAAGGGTTGAGGAAAAAAACGCAAATGAAAAGAAGAAGCCATTGCAGATGTGCATTACGTTAACGGTGTTAACAATGCTTACGCAGGTTGGCTCGTGCACGCATGTATGACGCAGTACACGCGCGCTGCGGTTACAACGAAGAAGGAGCTAGTCCCTGACTTTGTCTTCAATTAACCGAAGTCTAAACAGAGTTAATAGTACAATGCACTTCCTGTTTGCCAGTTGTTGCTGCTGGTTGTAACAATCAACGACGCGTAGCGTCTTCAAAGAGACTTCTTTGTAGTTTTTCCACTGGTACCGCCCTCGAACGGCCAATCGCCGCCGGCATTAATTATCGTTTCGATCGTATGTGCTTCCTATCGGTCAGTTAGACACGAGTTCTTAATCTTCGACGCTATAGCCGACCAATTTCCCGCGAGATACGTCGTTTCGTTGCGAAACGCTGTGGGCTCTGTTCGCTTGTTTCGCGGTCAGGCAAGGCCGATCGGGAACGTGGTCACTGTTTATTTAATGCGCTAAGGAAATTAATCTTCCACGAAACACGGCTGAATAACATGTTACTCGCATGTATACATCGTTTCTTGTTTAATTAATGATTGATTTTTCTAGTTTTGAATTGATGAACATAGTACTGAAACTTCGTGTTACATGTTACAATATAAGAGTTTCGCTAAGTGGAGTTGATTGTTGCATCCGTGTCTTCCGGAAGAGTATTTCAAAATGTTGAGCGAGATAGATGATGAATCATTTATTTGAATTTATCAATATTAGTCGAGTTGTGAAAAATCGACGTTCAAGACATGAAACTTCTCGTTCTTACGAGACAGAGAGAGATGCGACTGTTCGTCTCTGTTTGAGACATTCATAGCATGTAACACGTGTATAGAACGCGAACCCTCTTGCCTTCCATTTTGATTTTTTACGATTCTATTTTTTTCGAGCGGTTTCTTCTATGGTTTCGGTACGTGAGTGTCGAGACCTGTTTATATGATCGTAGTTTGGATCACGGTGGCAGATCTTTCCTCACTTGTAGCTTCCTCATTCACCAGATCAAATACCAGTGGATCCGACCTGCCCTTTGGGGAGTCGTAAAAGAAGTTGTTTATAATTCGGGTGGACGGATTATATGCATTGAACAATTGAAACTTCACTCTAAATATGGTTTTCATCACCTAAAGGAAATACGTAATTTTTGGGAGTAGCTTGACCGGAATGAAGGAGGGCTAATCTGTAGCTGCTTCAAAAATGAGAAAGAAAGGAAAAAAGAGAGGAAGATATGGAATATACTATGAAGGTTGGAGTATGTATCTGGATCCATTTCGATTATTGCGAAAATAACGTTAGTGAAAAATAAAATGAAAAATAAAAAGATAAAAGTTGAATGATTCTAAAGGAAGGATACGATATGAAGGTCAAATTTGTTTCTTTAAATGGAATAATAATTAAATATAAAATTGAAGTTTTAATTAGAGACAGTAAGTGAAACTATTTTAACTAGTAATAATTTTACAAAGTAGAACTGCTAAAATAGCTATTATTCATATGATAAAAAGTATCTAATACAAAAGTTACTAATATTAATATACATAAGTATCAATTCCACAATCAGTAGAAGAATGGGACAAGTGTACTTTCTTTCGAAAACGTAGCAAACAGTGCAGTAAACATAGGATGCCTAGAATTCGCATTCATTTTATTGAATTCATATCTATACAGGGTCATGCACCTAAATTGCATACATCAAATAACTTTAAAATTATGCGTTCGATGAAAAATTATTATCTACAAAAGTGGTATACCTTTAAAAGGACAGTAGATGTTAGTATCAACTTTCTTGTATGTGAAAGGATTTAAAAATTTTCAATATCAACTTTGTTTTTTTTTTTTTTAAGAAATTACGCATTTTCATGTTATTCTTTGAAAGAATATTAGATTCCACGTAAGAAGATATTAGCTTAATACAATCTTAAATCTAATGGTTAACGAGTTATTCTACGCTGCTTCTCGAAAACTTTGGCGATGAAGACTGCATAACATCGTCGGAGAATTCAGTAAGTGTGGGTATATTAAAAAATAAGTGCAATGAATAACGAACGATTGTAAAAAAAGTTTGTATAAAATTAACCTTAAGTATGATTTTCAAGGTAAAAATTGTTGTATTGCAACGTATTCTATTTATCACAAAGAACGAATGTCACAAAAAAACCATGGCTGGCAAATGAGTTCTTCTGTCAGAAAAAAATGTTAAAGTTTTACTAATTCTTAAACTGGTTTTATTCATGTGTTATATATAATATGTTATATATTTATTTTATTTATATATATAATTATGTTATACACATAATTTAAAAGTTATTTGGGACATGCAAGTTAGGCGAATCACCCAGTATATTACAATGTATATTAATTAATGCAGGGCAGGCGTGACCTTTCGCGGGGCCGGGTTCAAAAATTTTGCGGGGCCTGAATACATATTCAAATCCTACACTTAAATTTTACAACGAGGAATTATTTATTTGCAAATACTGTTACATATATATTTTTTATACGATGAATATTAAATAATAATACAATCCAATAATAATATTAAATAATTTTTCTCGCGTTTTTCGACGCCAAATCTTTGATAACATCATCAAAATTGATTGAATTTGCTACTTCACTTTCTATTGACAGAATAGCTAGAGATGAAAATCTCTCTTGACTTATCGGTGATCGCAGATAATTTTTTATTAGTTTCAATCGTGAGAAACTACGTTCTGTTGAAGCCACGGTTACTGGCGTTGGTAACATAATTTGTACATAATTTGTAACATAATTAATAAATTTGGATATGATTCCGAGAGATTGTTCTTTACAATGTAATTCATCGAATCTAAAGCCAAATAATTGGTTTGTGTTATTTACCGGAACATCTTAATTTCTTCAAACATTTCAGATCCGTCGAAATCTCCTTCCAAATGTAAGTGAAGATATTGACAACAATTTAACAAATATTCATCATCTAAATTCCCAATCTCATTCATGTATAGAAAACCAAAAATATTTTGCATATAATTCGAATCTACTTTTAAAGGATACTAACGCAGTATCTATTATTTCTAAAAAGTAATGTACTTTGTCGCTGATCGTCGATGATTCATCCTGCCCTTCATAATCGAATAATTTCCGCTTTTTTCCTCTGTATGATGATTTGAAATTTGGTGTTATGTCCGTTTCCTTTGCAACTTCATTTGCTGCGATCATACTAGCTTTGCTAAATCCTTCATTTACTGTTCCTTAATCCTTCCTTTACTGTTTAATGTAATCGTCTCGTTGCTTCTTCCGTTTCAGTCTTTCAGCTCCACTTAATTATTTCCATCCGCGATCTCTACCCCTGTTAGCCATAGTGGTTCTTAAAAAAAACATATTTCTGTGTATAAAATTTTGTCTGTTACAAAAATGAATAGAATCGCGTGCCAAAAAACATTTACTGCAAGATAGGATAAACTACATGTTTCATTAGTTTGTATATAGTTGAAACATTTCTCTGTTCTTGCCCGCTTTATCGAAATTTTAACATTTGGGGCGAAATTAATTTAATAATAACGAATTCAAATTCTCAACTAGTTATATGTATCGGATTTCATTTGTATGAATGCCATACGTTTTTTCTGCGACGCGATTTCAGTTAGGGTTGATTTTAACTTAAAAGAGGGGAAATAATTGGAAAAAAATACTTACCAGAAATCAAACGTTTTGAAAATGTATATGTCACGGTTTATACCACAATATAACTTTCAAAAATATTCGTCGTCTTAAATTTACCGAAATATAACGATCACAGTCCTTGCCACGCGTCGAGAGATTGACTAACGCTCAGCATCGAAGAGCGTAGCAATGAAATAACCTGATGCATTTTTGTTTAAAACATATGAACGGCAAGACGGCAACTGACACACAACCACTAATAAATGTTAGACGTTGCTATGTCCAGTTCGTATGCAAGTTCGCAGGACCCGAGCTGCGACCCGTCGACAAACTTCCAAAAATTCGGGAGTCTTATCTCTATCTTTTTAAGCAGTTTTTTAAACCAATCCAAGTAATATTTCTTCTCATTAATAATTCGCTTTCGCATCTCTAAACAATTTTCCGCACATTATCGTGGTGCAGATGAAAGTATGTACATACATTGTTCCTCCGACGTATACATTTAATCATATCCTATTGCCCAAGGACCGATTGTTTAGCTGTGACTATTTGCATATGAAACATGCGCATCCAACGTTCATTTATAATGTAAATCTCCTAGTATCATTAACAAAAATTGTTAAAATCAAGAGAATGGTTTTCCTATGAGACCTTTAATTAAGGGCTTGACAATTTCGCGTTTAGTAAGCTGGAACAAAAAGCGATTCATTCCACGTTACTGGTCGCGTTTCTTTTTCTTCTTTTGGGCGATGGCCCGCGCGTTTCTTAACCCTACGCTTCATTGTGATGTTATCGGTTGATCTTGGATTTCCAGTCATGTCAACCAGCCAAGCCAGACAATCTGATAGAACCGTATTGTCTCTCTGCTGTTCTCGCTTCGTATAGTTGTACGGTTTGCCTTTTTTAGGTCGTAATAAAACCAGACAGAGTGTAATCAAGATTTATGATACGAAGCATGGCACGGCCACGAGGGATCCAATGATATTGAACTTTTAAGAATGTACTTCTTGGGTAATTATCCGTGGAAATTAATCCTCTACGTGTAATCGTTTGTTTAGTAAAATAAAAATCATAGAATTTTTTTAAACAATATTTAACGAGAGCCATAACGATGTACATTAATGGATAAGTATAGTTAAAAAGTCTAGGATTCTATATTTGCTTTTACTGGATTTCGTTATATTCAATCCTATACTTAATGTGTATAACTAGATTGGAGATTTTCATGCATTTAATCCCGTTCAGATGCGTCCAGTAATTTAATCGAGTAACAAGTACTCGTAGCTACTTACTAATGGACAGTTTAAGGTTCTTTGGGATACGTCTGGTAGTTTAGCAAAATAGTTTAGTCGAATACATTCAAATATCTAGACCTTTTGCTCGAGTGGGAAAACAAATGCCCCCCCCCCCCCCCATTCACTGTTAACCAACCAAACATATCCAGACGCATTTCTTTAGTCGAGTTCATTAATAGCTTGTTACATTTGCGCTAGAATCGGAGCGCTTCCCAAACTTACAATCCGAGAGCCAACGACAGATGTGTTTAACACATTTCATTAACTTTCTAAAACGGTTTTTCGTAGAATATGTATCCTAGTTTACAGATGGCAAGTCTGTCATGCGAGTAGCAGGACATGATGCGAGCGGAGTGTTTAAAAAATCTACTTTGAAAAGTTTTCAGAAAGAACCAAATGACAATGACAAATTTGATCAGTATGTAGATATCTCTAAAGCTTAAATCATTAAAATCAAATTGTAATAAAAGCCGATTAAAGGATGAGATTAGAAAAATAATCGCCTATATTGCGGACGATGATATGTACGCAAACTTTCAATGTTTTTCGTCTTCTACGCCTGTGCTATCTCCTGGAAATTTCCAATTGGCAAGAGATTTAAATACAACATGTGACATAAATGGACTATATTCATATATGTAATGTACAATTTTATAATAAAACACTAAACTTTTATTTTTATATATATTATCTGCTAGACATTTTCGTAAAACTATACTTTACTTTCCTTACGACAGTGATACTCAGCCAAGTAATCATACTTTCTAGATATTATCAACGATCGTTGATCCTGAAAGCTGCGATAGTTTTTCTAAATTATAAGGAAATGTACTAGCTTTAGCAAAATATTACTACACTTCATTGCGAAGAAGCCAAAATGTCTAAGCAAACGGTGAATGATCACAACGTCATTTACAGAGCATCTATTCGTTCTTGGCAGTTCTGGCATTAGAGCATCACTAAAACCGTGAAACTTCGAAAATAAGAATATTTTATTCTTTTTACGCATAACATCGTAACAGATTTAAAGCTTTAAACATTTCTTTTGACGGTATTGACTGGAAGTATTACCTCAATTAATAGTATTTCTTGAAGCGTTAAGTAGGATTTTGCTAAAAAAAATGGAAATTTCTAATACGTTTCTAACCTACGTTTCAGAGTGTGTAGCAAGTTGCAACTCAGTAATACAGGGCATACATTAATTTTATAATTTTTATCAGATGTATCATACAATTAGTATTTTAGTGCATCTTAAAATTCGAAACAAAGTAAATAAAAGTGATGATGTTATAAACCCCATTTTCCAAGATTTATCATGGAATTTAAGATTATCCGCATCTCTTTCCAATATATAAACTTACTGAAATAGGTTGTTTATTTCTTGAACAATTAAATATAGTACTATATGTATAATTGAACCAATATTATTAATATAATTTTATAATTCACAACTTGCAACTTACTAGTACTAATAAATGCATAGAAACACATAAGAACAAGCAACTTGGTAACGAAAGAAATTAAATTTTACAAGTAAATTCTATAAGTTATAAGTTATCTGATTATTCTATTTAACGAGAAATGATTGACGAGAAATGATTATTTAACGAGATATGATTTATAACGTTTACTAATATTATTAATTGGTAAATTATTCCGCAAAGAAATCCAAGTAATGGAATTGGGAAATTTAAACAGGTAAAATTAATCAGTTCTGTTTCTGATTACACTTATCAGCTTGAACATTCAAAATATTTTTATGATTATAATCGAGTACATTTTTTACCATTTGCTGTGATTATTCAAGTGATAGACAAATAATATACCACAAAATACTAAATTTAAGAAAAGTCCTATTTAATATTAACTATACTATTTTAATACTATATTATACCTTTTACTTACTCCGAATCGCTATATTCTTATACACATTAAAAGTATTAGTATTATTAGTGATAGCAACAATAAGCGCGTGAAGAAAAAAGAAAAGAGACACGTGAAACAAAGAAAGAAACAATCATCACGCGCAATTTCTAGGCACCATCTTTTTGTTTCAAGCAATTCATTTTTCTTGGTCATCTGAGCGATTCAAGAAACGATTAAGATTCCATCGAGCTGAATGTTGAGGCGGAGGCAAGGTCACGAAACAGAAGAAAGAATGGTGGAATAGAAAGGACGTAAGGGCGAATGGTTCGTATGCCTAGAAGAGGGTCAGGTGAAACGTCTACCTGTATCTGACAGTTGTATATACTTGGTCTTCGAAAACGATAGAAATCCATTCGGCCAACAGCGGTAAGTCATTGGTGAATGGCGCGAACAGATCCTCATCATGGAGCGTGCGCTCGCGTGCACGCGTAGTGGGGCCGCGCGGTTTTCGTTTTGCTCGTTTTCGTGGTCCCTGTCGGGCCTTGCAGGACCTGTACGGGGACTGGTCCGCGATCTACCGTAACCGCATTCCTCCTTACCTCACTTTGCTCCTCGCAACATCCCTTCCTCGGTTCGCCTCAGCCGCTTCAGGTGACTCCGTGTTTTCTTTTATTTCTTTCCTTTTTCCGTCTTCTTTCTTCTCTCACGGCTCTACACGCTGCTCTTTTGCTCGTCCCCTCCTCTTCTTTTTCACGAAACCACTTTTCTCGTCGCTTTTATTCAACCGATCGCGATGTTAACTCTTTCTCTCTTCATCAACTTTCTCTTCCAGTCCTCCTCTCCCCTTCTTTATCCCTTTTCCTTGATGCTTCTCTCTTTTTCAACAAACGCTTCGGACAAAAGAGTTCCGAAGCGTACTTACTGTGAAACTTCCCTGGAGAGACTCACACCGAACTTGTTTTACTCGCAATTACACGGAGCTCCAAAGCCGTACAGCGTGCTGTTTACCTGACTACGAAACTTGGATTGTGCAATGTCTATCACGGAGCATGTATACGTGCTCTTACTATTCGTCAGCATTTTATATCTTGCCATCGAGCGGACGCTTGTTGTTAGTTCTGTCTCCGAGACTCTCACCTCGTGCACGTTCCATTTTCATAGACCTTAATGGTTTGATGTTAAAACGAGTGTTTGATGACGGAGTATTGCTGGAAATTGCAGGTACTACGTTTGAAACTATTAGGTAATGAATTGAGGCGATTTATTCGCATATGCGCCTACTTCAAAAGTGACACAATTTGAATAATTTTTGGAACGAAGTAAAAAGCTATTTAAAAGTATGTTACGTATGGAAAAGTTAGTTACGGAACAATTTTCCATTTTTAACTTTGGAAATCCTTATTTGAATGTCATGATAGTTTCTTAACACTGGATTGAACTATTTTTAGTTGTATTAGGTTGCTGTATATAAAATGGTCGACTTCACAGGCGTGAAAGATTATTCAGAACGTAGTAACTAAAAGTACCGTTGAGTAAATATTTGTTAGATCTCAATTTAAGGCTTGTAACTATCCAAGTAGATATAATATGATTAATGTTTCATTTTTGAAAAGGCAAGATTTTTTATCGGAAAGAACTATGTGTCAACAGTGAATTCAAATGTAGTTTTATGCAATTTCAAACTTTGATCTAACAACAAAAGTGGCTCGTAATATTTAATAGAGTTTTCCAAAAAGCTACATTAATAATGAGAAAAATTTAAATCGTATTTGTGGGAGATATAAATGTCAAAAATAGATCAAACAGTCATTACCTAACAATGATCAAATACAGGTTTTAATTGCAATAATTGTATTTGTAATAACTATAAATATAACTTTGTTTCATAATGGTCAAAACGTATTGAATCTGTTAAATTATAATTTAAGCAATATTATTTTGAAGAAAGTTGTATGTATACGTTGAAAGATTTTTTATTAAGAATTCGAATACTTCGTTTGTATTGAGCTAAATTATTTCACTTTGTTATACATCTACTATTATAGGTAACATACTACGAATATACCATATATAAGTAATAAACTACCTATAATAGTAGATGTAGAGCAAAGTGCAAATTTCGAGATATTAAGAAAACCACCCTGACTGTTTGGAAAAACCAAATTTATTTTTTCGAATTCTCATATATTTCGAAGTATGTAGAATACCAACTCGTGATAAACTAATTTATCTACATTTAAAAACCTGTTATATTATAAGGATACATATGCAAGAAATTTACTACAGAAGATTATATTAAAACTTCCTTTATATTTTTCTTGTAGGAACACATTTGATATTTTTCAAATTTTGAAGAAATATTCTGTACCTATAATGTATTCTACAATGCAGCATAAGACCTTTTTGGTATTGCAATTATTTAATTTTTTTTAGAAACAATCATGGTTGATCCTTTTTTTTTTTGATAAAAAAATGTCTTCTTTTCATCTGTTACTATTTTCACAATAAAATTATTAAAATTTTTGAAAATATTTATGCTTCATTTTAAATAATAGATTCTAATTTATGAATTAGAAAAAAATTTTCATTTCAGATAGGCAACTGACTATATGAATAACCAACATTTTGTAACATATTTCATTAAACAAAAAATTGGAAAGTAAAGATAAGAGCTACAATAATAGCACATTTAAAATCTTAACTGACTATAAGCTCATCATAAATAATTCAGTGATAAACCAAGGATACTACTTAATTTTGATTATCATATCCGTGCTATGGAATTAATTGAGTTATTACTATATTTATAAGTATTTTATAACATTATTTACGATCATCTTATGACAATCATGTATATTTTAGGATCGACTTGTAATTCTCGATTGCTGGTTAATTGACGAGACTTAAACAGTAATTGATCGTTGGTAAATGATTTTGCTTTTTATTGTACTAAAATAACAAAATACAAAATAATGAGCTTTGAATAGTTTTCGTTGTTAGGAAATATTACACTAATAACATGAAAAGAGATTCAATATGATAAGTTGCGCATTACAACAGTATTCGATATTAGAACATTATTATTTCATTAAGTTTATTATATTGTGAATTATATTTATATATAATGAGTCTATTTATATGCATGCAAATATGTGCTATAATTTCATATCTAAAATCATGTTTAGTATAAACATTGTTATCCTAAATTATATATTTCATTATTAATTTATATTTGTTTACTTATAAAATTAATACTACTGAATCGTAAAAAGAATAAAAGATAAGATGTGTTAAAAAATTGTTCAGAATTTTAATAACTTTTCATATTGTTTATTAAAATTTATTATTTTTTTACTGCTTACTTGTCTCGCTAGCATATTCCGTTAATTTATAATTAATTTTGAATCACATAATTGAAAATATGCACTGTTAGTCTCTTCCAATATACAATAAAATTAAAGATAGAACTATTCACATAACGAGTTTTACGAAACTGGGGTAATAAAAATTCGACTACGTTACAGATTAATACTAACCTCAATAAAGAACCGAAAGAGTCATGCTCAAAGTCAATTGGATCATCATTCATTTCACGATCCACTGTAGATCTTCATCAAAAGTGTAAAAAAAATGAATAAAGTAAAAAATACATAGTACTTAGTACAATTATATACCTTGTTTGGCTCATAACCAAAACGGAGTGAAAATTTATGCAATTCTATCTACAAAATATCGCTATTAATCTTCAAATTATCAAAGGTACCCCAGTTCAGCGATTGAAATTCTAAGAAATTATCGATATTCGTGTCGAAATTAGTTGCGTGGAATGATTTACGCTCTTCGCGGACCATAAGCGATATCGCTGATTGTAACCGCTCGATGGTTCCAAGTCTGTGATTAACCAGCTCGTTTAAACGCCACAAGCGGACTATGTATGTACAAATTTTGGATCGTTTAGTTCGACTACTTCCGACAGTTCACAGAAACAAGCTGGGTATGTTTACACTAGCGAGGTGTAATTCCATGTTAACAAAATCCATTCAAAATCTTTAAACGATCACATTGAAAAGTGCAACTGGCCGGCCGATAAATTTATGACTGCAAATAATAGGTGCCCGCTGCATCACTTTTCTTTCATCGTCGTTTTGTGTTAACATTGCTTTTATATTACGGTCATTTGCACCGCAAGTGTCCAACTTTCGCATTACATTACATTATTCATATATTACATTATTTACTTACATCATACCATGATGCAATGGTGCAACGATGCAAGTGCAACTGCATATACTCATTCATTCAAGAAACATTTTACCGTTACCTTAAAGATTCGATTCATGCATATTTATTCTTTTATTTCTTTCCTTTAACATACATTTAAATCTTTAATTTCTTTTTTTATGCACTAAATGCATGAAAAATAAGCGTAAAAACCATCGTAGCGTGATTCCACACCTCTGTAAAAAAAAGTTTGTGCACAATTGACCTTGAGAATGATTTTCAAGGTCAATATTTTTTTTTATTATCACACATTCTATTGATCACATGGAACAATAATTTCAGGGGAACGATAGGTTGCAAATAATACGTTTTTCTAGAACAAAAATGTCAAAGTTTCGATAATTCTTAAACTGGCTTTATTCACAATATGTTTACATTCTGCAGTCAAATGCAGGGAAAATAGCAGCTATTATTCCACCTAATAACAAAATCCGCAACCACTTAGTTGTCAACCCACGATTATATATCCTATATTTTCTTTTTATCTTGTTCTTTTTCTGTTTATTGAAGCAATCCAGAAATCGCATTTCTATATTTCCACCAAGTTGCTCCTCACGATTATGTATTGATTCTATACGGTAAAAATCACATTGAATCGGATTTGTAATTGTTTGAGGAATGTAATCTGTTTACTTAAATTATGAACAATTCCTTCTCTCAAAAAAAAAAAAAAAAAAAAAAAAAAAAAGGAGGAGGGAAAGGAAGTTTACTACCGTCAAATCTCATGAACAAAGAGATCGCATGTGAGAAGCAGGTCTGCACCCTATCCACAATGACCCAAACTTCTTATTAAAAAATTAGACACCCGTTTCGTCCAAAGAATTTAAGCATCTTCTAAGCAAACATTCGCAAATATGTTGCACTTTTTATTGATGTAGACAAAAAAATAGGACTAATGATATGATTTTCAATAATTCCTGCCCATACGTTTATGGTGAATCGTCCTTGATTAAATCTTTCAATCGTTGCATGCGGATTGTTACAAGTCCAGATGCTGGCATTTTACAACTGGCGTGTTACAACTTCAAAAACTGCTTTACAAATGAAAGCAAAAGCTTCGTCGAGTAGCATAGTCATTTTATCGAAGAATTTGAACGCGGCGAATCTTGTAGAGTCGTGAACCTTCTTCTCGAATGATTCATCGCATTGTCATATGATAGATTCTCATTCAACGAACTATTTTATGTAAGTTCAATAGTGAATAAGCACGAGATAAGCAAAAACAATAATTAACCTTCTTATTCACGTGCTTTTTCTTTATTCCAATTGATACGGGGACGACTTGCATTCAGATGTTGTAGTATGAATACTTAATAACCAAATTGTTAATATAGCCGCCGAAAATCGAATTGTCACGGAATGTCTTCTGCATAAAAAGATCTTCCATTAGTCACGAGCTAATCTCTAATCTCTTGTTGCTTTGTAAATAACACGTTAATTTTTCATTAAATGTCAATATAAATGTAAACACATTGTGAATAAAGCCAATTTAGGAATTATTAAAACTTTAACGTTTTCTTTCAGGAGAAGAAATGATTCGCTACTCTTGGTTGCCATCAGACTTCTGTTCCTCGTGAAGAGTAGAATGTATTGACCTGGAAAATCATGTTCAAGGTCAATTTGCCACGAATTCTTTTTACAAATCTCCTTAGATTTTGAGGTGTAAAATCAGGCTATGGTGCTTTTCTCACTTGTTATACGCCCTGTACGCTGATTAATATCTCCTTTCTCCTATTCGTGGTAACAATAATGACATATGTACATTATCGTTAACAAACATGTTTAAAAAGTAATTTCAGAAAATTTTTAAAGAAAATTTTGTTTTCAAGTTAGAATATCCGGAGATAAAATCTTGGTGATTATCAGGAGAATAAGAATAACCAAGTCAGAAAGGTTAAAAAACAGTAAAAGAAACGTAAGGAACGTGTCATTCATATTAATATTTTTAAAATGTTTAGGTTAGGAAACTAAGGGAGAGCTTACACACAATTTTGCTTCGAAGATACAATATTATATGACTATCTCAACATGATCACAAACTTCCGATCTATTAGTTATATTTTTTTCATATGTTAACTTAACTGTCATATTTCGTATCATACCAACAAGTAATTTACAAGCTATGAAAAGTATATGAGTAATCGTACATAAATCACAAGATACGTAGCTCACTTAGTATAGACATATACAGGGTGGCTGGTAACTGGTGGTACCTATATTTTCGACTTCTTTTTTCGCGTAAAATCACCCCCTTTCCGCTTATACTACCAGTTACCAGCCACCCTGTGTATAAATCATAAAAAAGTTAAGTTAATATGTGCTTGTTATGTAATTAATAATTAATATTACAAGTCTATCTCATTGAAGTTTATGTTTAGAATTTGAAAGTATGTCTTCTGTGACATATAGATGTGTCTGTATTTATGAATCCGTTTCACATACGACGATATGTGTAAGATAATTCCCTATATTCTATTTTGACTGTGTACGCGTGCGTGCCATTTTATATTTTACGTAATCTCTAATTCAACCCATATAATACGAGTTACCGTTTATCATATTATCACTAGCTGCAATCGAACACATTCACAAGCGCGTATCGTCTTAGAGCATACGTTCAAAAATCGGAGTTTAACGCGTGTTTGTATCAATGCGACTTGCGCAAGCGTGCGATCGAAGGTACGACTGGTTTCTCTAGCCATCGTAGTCGCAGCAACTCGATAGAATTTTCCTTTCGCGTATCAATGACATAGATCAATGCGCTGTCATGCTAATCGCCAATCCAGATCCCAACGGGAAGTGCGAATCAGCACATTTGACATTGATACAAAAGAATCGATTTTGCGAAGTTAGACAATTTCAGTTAATTCAGTAAATCTCCATGTCCACAGAGCCGCTTGGGTAATCATGAATTACGAGTATTCTGATATCTTGGTTTGAGCAGTTTCAGCTGAAGGCAGCCGAAGCAACCGGTGAACCGGCTGTCGTTCTCTGTGAAGGCTCGCGCGAGCGACCCTTCGGGGCACTTTACATAGCCAAGGCTCATCGGTTACGCTGGACCTCCCACAGGCCGGCCAGCTCTTTATCATTGGATATCTACCTTCTATACCACATTCACCTTTTGAGTTTATTCTTCTCTTCGCTTACTAGCTAGTCTCCTTGTCCTCGTTTCATGTTTATTTGACCTATACATATTTTGTAATTTTGTTTAGGAAAGTTGAGATGAGAAGAGTTTTTCTGTTTTAGTCCTTGCCATCCAATGGTTGAGTCATATTAGATCCGGATATTTTTAAAACAATTGACAGGAAAATGATCGATCGTATAAATAAGCATGATCTTAAGAATCATAGAATAACTTATCATAAGCATGTTATCAGCGTCATAGAAACGAGCATGAGAAAAAATATAAAAATAATCCTTGAAAAAGATCCCGAATGTGATGCGGATGATATATATGCATTGTAAATGATAATAATTATCACACATTATGTAATAATTGCAATAAATGTATTTATTTGTAAAATTTGAAATTTTGCCCATTTTCATGGAAACGGACTGCGCTTCGCCTGTTAACTGCGGAATTTCAAACATCCCTTACGGGGTGCGTATTTAAAATCAAGCAATGACGAGTATACACGCCGAACACAGAGCAAGTTCTATTATATTACATTAGAACGATTACATTTTTATTCGATAAAAAATTAATAATTCACTGTTGAAAAAGGTATTGTTATTAAAAACTTAAAAATTGCCAAAAAAATAATAAAGTAAAGCACACAAAACAATTCGGGGAATAGCCGATATACGCAGTAAAGTACACAAATGGGGATGCATTGGGGAAAATAATCAACTCAATTTATAAAAAGGAGTACATCATACAGAACAAAACCGATATACCAAAGGGAATAATCAAACTTTTTTTTATAAAATACGTAATAAGTTTACTGGGAAAATATTTCTCATTTTTTAAATATTAATATTTTAAATATTAATATTTCATATAAAGGAATTTTATTACGATTTTGAGTTTTTATAGTAAATGGTAATTTTTTATTTCACACGACGAGTATACACGTCAACCGCACCGAAATACAGATTTGGATTCACGTATATACACGTTGAACGCAGTTAAATGGTTAAGGGAAAATATTTATTAATATTAATTAATCATTAATTAATTATTAACTAATATTAATAAATACTAAATTACTACATAAAAATTCCTAAGTGCCATCAAAATTACAAAATTACAAAATTCAAAGATTCATATTTCTTAAACTGGAATTAGTAAAATGATGACTTAAACCATTTCCAAAATCACGTGGAATGCATCATATGTACCTTATTTTACAAAAATTCATGACACCGATTATCAAATGATCGATTTGACATTAGTGGCGCTATATATTCATTTGTCAATTATTTTGTTTTTTTGAATAAATTCAGGCAACTTATAAATTTTATTGTTTCTAAATTTTGTCTGCTCGCTCTTTTATTGAGTTTAGATATTTTGTATATTGTTTAGTAGTCGTTTGAAGGTTTGCAGTGGAAATGATGTTAGCGAATGTAATGAAGGAGGAAAGTGGTTGCGTGGGTGAAAGGCCAAACTAATAGAAGTCACTATTGGAATTTATGTATGTTTAAATATAGTACATAGAGCGTGTGTATATTAAGTATAGAACGAAATTAAGGGCGTACATTGCAAATCGATGAAGTTCAGAATGTAGCTGTATTATTTAGATTACAGTATTGAGAATATTAAATAATGAAATACAGTTGCAACAAAACTTGTATATATGTTTTAAAATATCAGTATTTAATAAATATTTAACATATTTAATAAAATATCTAGTATTTCATTCTGCTTGATGATTGATACTCTACTGATTGAACATGAATTGCTCTGTAATTAAATTATATTAGATTACTTATATAGCTGAATGAGATCACCTAAATATGTGTCTTCTTTATGATTGTATGAAAAAGCTTTTGAGAATAGAGTTAAGCTATTTCAAGGGATACATGTAATAGTGGTAAGAAGTTGGTTTTCACAAGTTCATTTTTTAAGAGATTTCATGGTCATCGGCCCGTTTTTGAATAAAATTCTACACATTTTTTTACACAAGTAGATGCGAATTTTTATTCTTTAAGCAGAAATATTAAAATTGAAGTATTTATATCGGAAAATGCATAGTTTAAAAGATATTCCGATTTTAACTTTATCAAATGTAATGTATGAAAGGCAAGGAAATCATAAATACAAGAGTATCATTTTTTATCCTTTGTCTTTCATACGCTAAGTTTTACAAAATTAAAATTAAGATATCTTTTAAACTAAACCTTTTCAGATACAAGTCCTTTAATACTTCGGTACAGAGAATAAAAATCACATCCACTGGCGCAAAAAATACATAGATTTCTATTAAAAAAAAATACCAATGGTCCTAAAATCTCCTAAACAAAATGTATTTGAGAAAAAGTTCAATATCTTTATATAGAAAATAAAAAAACGCATCAATTGATGAATAAAACAATATAAGATTACATTAAAAAATGTCAATAACCTTGAAGTCTCGTAAAAATACGATCTTCAGAACAAATTCTTTCCACCATTACATGTACCCCTTGAAAATGTTTAACTTCGTTTTGATAAGCTTTTTTCTACAATTGTAAATAAAGCCGATATTAAGGTGATCTCATATTGCTGAGACACTCTGTGTATATTTATAAGTTACAAATCGGTAACGGTAAAATGTAGTCTATTCTGAATCTATTTAATTATCAATTTAGAATACTGTATGTTAGAAATATTTTTTTTTCCTAATATCAAATTTAGTATTGTAATAAAATTAATATAACATCAAATTTTGCAGAAATCAATTAATTTAAAAGTAATATATTGATGAATTCAATGACATAAGAATGTGATACTGTTTTCTTTTGTAACAAAAAAATAATTCTCCGATAGAAACAAATTCATGCCATCATTCGATTTGTTTAATATAAATCAAACTTTATGTTTTAGGTAATAATTATCGAGCATTCTGACGACTTTTATCTTGTGAACTATTAAATGTAGCTAATAAATATAAACAATAAACATAGTTAATAGAATTAACAATAAAAACGATGGAAACTTAGATTATAAACTTTTGTTAAAAATATTAATCACTTAACATTCTGATATTAATATTTTATATTTTTTTTTACTATAAGTTGTCACTGTACTCTATATCATCGAAAAGTAAAAATGATTAAAAATCTTATCAGAATTTCTAATCCTCTCATAATTGTCAATAATCCTCAATAATTCAAACCTTTGTCAACATCGTACTTGCTCTCATTTTCTCAATAAAATCAATAGGGTCTCAAGCATGCAGCCGAAGTTACTGAAACAGTAATACCAATCAATATTATTCGCTGATTTCAATTCTTCATAACAAAGGGAAAAATTCTTTTTAAACCCAAATCGTTAAAAAAATCTCGATGTGAACGGTAACGATAACTTTACACATAATCCTTTTTGATACTGGTATCAGTTGCTCACAGCGTGATCGGATAATCATTTAGAATGCATTGATCCAGTTCAGCGGAAATATTGTGTCAAATATCCAATTCGAGATCTATTATTCAATTGTAGACGCGATTTGTGGCTACTAGCGTGTGCAACTATCACCGGTAGATATATCTACCAGCATTTCCAGTCATATTTCTATTCTCATGACTGAACAACCTGCGCAGCCGACCTTGACTCGTAACTCGCTCTCTTCTGGCGTCTGTAAAAAGTACCATTGCCCAGCCCTCTTTTGCTAACAGCCGTACGCGCTTAATGCTGTTCCTCGCGCATTTATCGAACCAAGTACCTAGATTTAATGCTATAGAACCAACTATATAGTAATCCCTTGACGTAAACAATATTGAATCGTTAAACACTTATATGAGATAG
The DNA here is from genome assembly GCF_024542735.1 of Bombus huntii. Classification (NCBI taxonomy): domain Eukaryota; kingdom Metazoa; phylum Arthropoda; class Insecta; order Hymenoptera; family Apidae; genus Bombus; species Bombus huntii. Next base: position 26,602,220 of record NC_066238.1, read on the forward strand.
TTCGTGCAATTTAAGAAAGAATAGTATAGTTGTCTTATTTGTCTTGCCGATCACGGACTGTAATTTTTAATTTGTAAAACCTATCCCATGAAAGATGTAAGGTAGCAGTGTTATACGGAAGTAGTTCTGTATTTGTTTTTGTTTTTTCTTTTGTTCGAAACAAAATAAAAGTTAAAATATCTGTTAAACCACTGGTTTCTCAACATAAATAGGTCCATAACATTATATAGTAAATACAAAGAGAGAATTTAATGTATTAAAAATATATGACTCTGTGAAACCAAATTAAGCTGACCTTTATAAGATTTTTACGGTTCCTAATTACAAAAAATTACTAATATCAAATTATGTTCTCCTGAAAACCATTTAACTTTTGTTCGAAAGATATTTCAATGTTATGAATAATCTTAGTTGTGTTCCCAGGGATTGATATTGTACAACACAGACTATAATATATGTATAAAGATTCATATGCATAATATCCAGTACTCGGAGAGTTAAAACTACGTACATATTTTTATTTGATTTCCTTGTTACACAATGAACTCTAGCAATTATGCAGCTAAGAATATCGTATAGCCGTACTAATAACCGTATACCTTCGTTTGTTAAAAACAATAATTAGTGCGCTCATATATAGTACATAAAAAAAGTTATTCTGTACTATCCTGTATAAAAAAGTAACGTACCTATCATCCTTTGCAATACTTTCTCTCCTCGTGTTTATTCTTATTAACTCAAATAATTTTTTTTTTTCGTCTCTATTCACGAATTTCGGGTTTACCCGAAATATGTAAATTGTAATTCGTGAGCTTAAACGTGTACAACTCCTAAAGTTACGGACTATTAGGAATTCTTTACGGACGATTGTATCAAATCAGATTGGATCGGAGGACGGTATTGGAGCCCTTGGAGCCGAACGTGTATCTGTTACGTATGCGTTTACAAAGCGTGACACGAACGCCCAAAGCGATCGTGCAATATTACCGTTTTTCCATGGCAAACGTTAACAGAACTCTTAATTCATTGAAATGCGATAGAAGCCTGTTACCGTATGTAAGATCGCCAATAATAATGGCTAATGAAACTTGTTCTCATACTCGTTCTGATTGCTTCGTGTATATCTTCATGTATATATCAAATATCGAATAACCATGTTGTTTATTAAGACTGAGACGTAATAAATTTACTGATTGCAAATGATAGATAAATTATATCTAGTATTATTTCAAATTTTTACTGCATATAATCTCTAGAAATTATAGATATTTAGTGTATTTCCTACTTTTTCGATCATTATAATTTAATACTTTTTAAAGAATTTATTTATTAACATATTTAAGTTGAGAATAAGAATTTATAAAAATGTATTAAAAGATTCAAATCTATATTACGGAGTTTAAAAGAGTAGAATAATTCGATGTAAGTGGTAGTAAATGAAAAAAGATTCTGAACAATAAACATGTAAAAGGCACCTAATATAAAGGTAACGATATACCTAAATAAATGTATTTTAACTGGTTATAAAGTACACTGAGAAAAATATTTATTTATGTACGAAAAGTCTTCGGGAAAAGGCCTTGAAATAAAACTCTTTTGCAGTGTATTGCTCTCTACGTTGTATATAACATTATAGTTTTTGCTATTACAATTGGAAAATGTATATGAGCCGTTCAGAAGACATTGATCAACTTCACAAATTGAAAAATAGAAAAAAGTGATGATATAAACGTTATTTTTTAAAATGACGTTGACATTTACTGTTATTCACGCGATTTCCTTATGGAAAATGGAATTATTGTTTCTTGAGAATTGATGATTAGTTATATTAACCATGTAATGAAATTGAAAAATTTACAAAAAGTGCAGCTTATCACTATGGCTTGTGATCACTTGCAGCTGAATAATTTGTTTCCTTTCATTATTTATAGCCAATTATTATTTATAGCCATCAAGAGAATGAAAAGTTACGATTAAAGACCTGATTTTGTAAGTTTATCTAAATTAACATTTTTAGATATTATATTTCAAGTTACTTTATTTGTGTCTTTCAATGAAATTGAATTTACGTTTTAGAAACTACTTCACTTTACTTCACTGTTTGATTTTTAATAAGCTAACAAAATGCTAATTTTATAGAAATTCATTACCTCCAAGTTTTTTTCAATTTCACTATCAACTTTTGAAATAATCCAATACATACACAAGATTATGAAAGCATTTCAATAAAGCCGGTATGTTGAGCACGTGACAAGAATGGTGATAGTGGTGTTTACACTGATAATTCGCATGATTGCAAACTAGCGGTACTTTCCTGTACGAGTGTTGAGTATGAAATATGAATACTTTCATGATACTTGTGAATACTTTCACGATGAGACGATAGGGAAATGGCATTTAAAAAGAAGAACTACAAAAAAGTGAAAAACCGGTCACTGACTTGTTTGGTTACGCAACGGTTTCTGATATGCAAGGACGAAAAGTCGATCGGACAGAAATGTATCGATAGATGAGCGACCAATAATCGATAATTTGCGAAAATTAGCGTAGACGCTGTATAACGCTTACATTTGTAATACATGCGTGTTAGACGACGTTGTCATTACCGGCAGGGTTGCATCGAGGTGTGAAGGCATCCTGTTCTTCTTTTTTTAATAATTTACACGCGATTTCGGGACATGGATATAGAAGTTTTCTATGATAAGTGTTTAGTTTTCGACAAACAAGGCAACAAATAAAATGTTTTGATACAGAAAAGCGACCTTATGTGACGCGAACATCGGATTTAACAACCGATTCCAACCGAAATCCGTGTTCCCGCGGATTCATCTGCGACGCAAGGGAGAGATTGAATGCTGCATTTGTCAAAAGAGTGCGCGACCCTATCGCGTGGCTGGAACAATGGCGATTGATCCTTCGCGTTATTGTGCAAAACAAAACGGAAAAGGAACAACAAGAAGCACACAATACTATAATGGGCACAATTCATCGTGGCACGAAGGAACACGCCTCATTGCCTGGGTGCACGAATCGTTAATCGGCCGACTTCAAAAGAGTCAGCAATTAAACATATAACGAACCTAATCGTGACAGAACGTTGTTTACGTTCGTGCATTGTTTAATTACAATAATCTCCCATGGGCTTATGCGAATGATGAATGATGAAAGCAACAAAGAATGATTCACCTCACGTGAGATTTGATGGAGAAAAATTATCTAATGACACGATTCTTCCATGGATTTCATTGTTGTTGGAAGGACAGAAGTACTGATGGTGATAATATTTTCAAACACATTAACGATGTACAATTGATCCAGAAAGTTAAGTGCAGCTTATGATGAAACTTATTTGATTATAACAAGGCTCTATAGAATTTCATAGCAAAATTAATGTATTCTACGTCAAGGAGAGTAATTAAGAGTTATTTCAGAGCTTAAACAGAATTCTCACAAAATATTAATATAATCTACAACTAATGATAGGACTGCGCGAATACTGTTTTTCTTTCTTCTTATCTGGTTAAACAATTGAACTAATATTATTAGTGAAATTTTACAAGTTACAAGTCACAAGTTATTAATATTAACCGATTATGTTACATAGCAGCAACGAATTTTATAACAAAGAAAATAACATTTTACAAATAAGTTTTATCAATTACAAACCATTTGATTATCTTTTTTGATGTAAAATTGTGAAATTATAAGACTTAGAATTTGTCAATTGGCTAATAGTATCAATTGGCAAATTATTGTGTAAAAATGTTTCTGTAAAATAATATGTTATGAAATAAATATAATATTACATGAAAATTTGATTTACTTGACGAAGATTTCTGTAAACAACAGTATGTCAATTACAACTAAGAAGTAATCATGTACTACTTATATCATGAACTTTTTTGTGATATAGTAGAGTAAGAACTATATGAATACCTACTTACAATAATATTTTAACGTCACTAAATTAGTAACTTCTTGGAAAGGTACAGAGAAGTATGTATTAAATAATATGTTGCAATTACGTGTTATACACATGTATAACGAAATATATCAATATTCTTTATTGTACTGAATATGTATTTGTGAGGACTATAAATACTTGGTCTCAAGTTTTTTTTTCCAAACTCTATGCTTACATATTGCTTGATCTGTTTTCTTTGAGATAAGAGAAATTAGAGTCGTTACACTGTATCATGTTTCAATTCGATGACAGTTCTGGGTGTGTTTATTAAACGGCTTAGCTTTTAGTATGAGGTGTGTCATGGTCGAAAGCACCGGAAACGTCGAATGAAACGTAACCCCGAGGAAAATAAAACATGAGATATGTTCTTTTGATTTAATTACTCCGACACCTAGATCATCTAAAATTATGGGTAACGTTTGATGCAACATATATTAATAAGGATTATTTAAATTTTAAGCGATACATAAGCTTAGATAATCTTTCCGACACGCCAAAGATCAAAAAATATTATTCCTATGTAATAATAAGTAGAAAAAATATAACGTTACTTAGGCCTTATATATTGGACAATTAACTTATTACGATTTTATAGTATTGTATATATTTAAAATAATTCTTATTATTTGTTACAAACTTTCAGTTTTGGAAGTTTTCATCTTCTTTCTAGCAATTTGTACTCCTCATTAGAGCCTATGTGTATTTAAAATATCACAAATAAAATATAAATATAGTGTTTGTACGATATTTACGAGTGTTTTAACGATATTTTTCATTCCAATTAAATTGTACAAAAAATCTAGTTATTAAAAGTATGAAAAGAATTTATGCAATAAGTTTACACCAGAACTTCAGAAATTTTATTAGTTTTATCATATACAGTTGCCTAGAAAGTAAATTAACGCGTCTGCTAAATATTTAAATGTAAGACTGTTAATTTACTTTCTGAGGCGACTGTAGCTTAAGTCATGTTCAATAATTTAATAATTTCTTTTGCTATTTTCGTAATTAACAAGTTTATGCTTTATTAAAATATAACACAAAAATCTAAAGAACAATCAATCAATTACTTTTATATGTAATAATCTTTACAGAAAGTTGATTGAAAATTAGACTGCAATTATAAATGTATTTTATTTAAAATTCTGCAATATAAACATATGATGAACTGACTAATATACAATTACAAAGAAATAACAAATTTGGATTGATGCAGAGAGAATTTATTTTAATAAAAGTCATAAGTGAATTGTTTTCTTTTACTTACATACTCTCTCACTTTAAAGAAATTAAAATTCATATATAAGCAATTGCTGATATTTTCATATTCATATTATATAATTATCATATGTTCTTAAGAAACACAATATAATAACAACTTTTGTACCTTATACAACGTTTCCGGTTTACCTCGAAACGCTGAAATATTTCGAAAAATAAATACGACGAAAAAATGTTTAAGACAAAAATTGTATGTCGAGAGTGATATACTATACTCTTGCCTATTTGGCTTTGCACTTATCAGGCAATGATCTGTGAACGTTGTATTAAAATGTTTAAGCCTCTCGACTAGTTATTTCAAATTGAATTAAGTAGCTCGAAGATGGCCCAAGTATCTCGATCAGGCTCTCTTGAGCAAAACCATAACTGCACCGCTCTACTTCCTCCGTGGCAAAAGGACAATATATTCCTCCTTCCAACGACACTAACAAAATAAAAAAACGTAAGCTAGAAATAGTTAAAATAAACGCAAACACTAGCCAGAACGAATCGTCAACAGGCCGTATAACCATTTACAATAGATTCGCAATATTAGAATCCACAAATGACTCCATGGACGTGGCTGAAACACTAACTAATCAACATACACAAAAAATCCCCCTCCCCCACCTATCTTCATTGATGATGTCATCGACATTCAAAAAATGATAAAGTCCATTGAGAAAGATATCAACAAAGAGGATACAAACAACAAGAGGATACAAACTAAAAATAAATAATAACCAAGTTAAAATTCTGCCGACTAACCCAGACTCCTATAGAAAACTAACAAAGTTACTAAAAACCTTGAACGCAAACTTCCACACATATCAACTCAAACGAGAAAGACCTTTTCGTGTGGTACTACGCAACATCCACCAGTCAGCTAACTTAGACGAACTGAAGTTCGAACTTCTAAATCATGGCCATGAAGTAACAAACATTAACAACATAAGGCATAGAATCTCGAAAAACCCGCTATCCTTATTCCTCATTGACCTAAAACAAAAGCCAAACAATAAACAAATTTACAACATCAATCGACTAATGAACTCAGTAGTAAAATTCGAACCTCCTTTTACAAAAAAAGAGATCGTGCAATGTAAAAGGTGCCAAAGGTACGGTCACACGCAGAAATATTGCAACCATAATTTCCGCTGCGTTAAATGTGCAGGTATTTACCCTACTGATCAGTGCACTAAATCTCCAGAAACTTCTGCGAAGTGCATCCTCTGTCAAGGAGAGCATCCTGCGAACTATAAAGGTTGCTCAGCCGAGAAGACCTTGTACAAAAATAAGTATCCTAAACTCAGAGTCAAGGAGATAACCAACCAAGTACTCAGTCCTCAGAAATTCTCTACTCCTTCAATCTTCTATGCCCAGGCAGTTCAAGGAAATCAAAACAATCCGAAAATCCATAGTGACCATTCTCAAAATAGTGTTCCCAGTTCACAAAACACGGATAACTTCTCTAGACTCGAAAAATTAATCGAGAAACAATCAGAACAAATTAATAACTTACTATCATTATTAACACTCATTATGGGTAAATTAATACGCCCTGACGCAAAATAAAACCAATTCGCATAGCTCTTTGGAATGCCAACGTTTTAGCTCAACACAAATACGAACTAGGACTCTTCTTAAAACAACAGCAAATTAACGTAATGCTCATATCTGAAACTCTCTTCACTGACAAAAATTATCTGAAAATAAACAGTTATAACTTCTACCATACCCAATATCCCAGCGGATAGGCCCACGGCGGCATCGAAATTATTATCAAAACCAGCATTGAGCATTATGAGCTTCCATCGTTTCAGAAGTACTACCTCCAAGCTACAAACGTAGAGATAGAAGATTGCCATGGTACAATCACCACTTCAACAGTATATTGTGTCCTCCTAGACGCTCCATTTTTAAAGAAGACTGTGATAACTTCCTTGATGCTCTGAGCAATAAATTCATAGCTGGAGGAAACTATAGCGCCAAACATCCCCAATGGGGCAGCAGACTTATCACAGTAAACACCAATAGACTCAGCTACCTCACCACATATGAACCAACATACTGGCCCACTGACACTAACAAATACCTAATTTACTTGACTTCTTTGTAACTAAAAATATCTCGCCAAGATATGTCCAAATCAACTCCTCGGCGAAACTCTCTTCAGATCATTCCCCCGTTATTGCAACAATTAGCTCAACAATTATTATAATCCACATAATGGCTTTATTCATAACCAACTCACCAACAGGCAACTCTTTAGAGAAGTCTTTAATCATTCAACATCAGCTTTAATTTCCCTAAAAACAAATGAAGGTATTGAAACAGTCACGGAATACTTAAACACCAGCATAATAAACGCTATCCGCTCTTCCACACTTACTAAGACTTCTATCAATAAACATGAATACCTCCATCACATATTAAAAAAAATCGCAGAGAAACGTAGACTTAGAAGAGTATGGCAGAGTCATAGAACACCCGACGACAAACGCAAACTAAATAACGCAACTGGGAATTTAATCAAAATTATTAGAAACTATAAAAATGACTGTTTCCAAAAATGTCTCGCCAATCTGTCTCCCACAGCTAAAGCCAACTACTCACTATAGAAGGCTTCCAGGAAACTCACGTGTCCCCCTCAAATAATCCCTCCAACTCGCTGTCCGCAAGGTGGATGTGCGCGTAGCCCTATAGAAAAAGCCAACCTGTTTGGTAATCACCTATCTAACGTATTTAAACCTCATTCCTCCAAAACTGCCCCGGAAATAACTGAATACCTGCACTCGCACTTTCAAATGTCTCCTCTTATTGAACCTTTCACTTCTCTAGAAGTTACAGAATTAATCCGTCGCCTAAATCGCAGGAAAGCATCGGGGCATGACCAAATATGTATTAAAGCAATCAAGGAACTTCCCATAAAAGGTAATGCACTCATCACATCAATTTTTAATGCAATTCTTCGCCTTGAATACTATCCTAAGTCCGGGAAAATATCGCTCATTGCTCTCATCCCTAAACCGGGAAAACCAATACACGAAACTAGCTCCTATCGCCCAATTAGTCCTCTACTTACTTTGTCAAAACTATTCGAGAAGATGCTAACGGACTGCTTCCACTCTTAGAGGATTTGAAAACATTGCCAGATCATCAATTCGGTTTTCGGAAGCAACATTCTACGATAGAGCAAATTCATCGAATAACACATAATATCAGCCAAAACTTAGAAAAGAAAAAAAATACTGCTCTGCGGTATTCCTGGACATTCAACAGGCATTCGACAAAATGTGGCATGAAGGACTTTTGTTCAAACTAAAGAAAATCCTATCACACACCTACTACTCCATCCTAAAGTCCTACCTAATCAGTAGACAATTCATGATTAAATACTTAGACGCTATAACCGCAACATTTCCAATAGAAGCTGGCATCCCCTAAGGTGGTGTCCTCGAACCCCTGCTGTTCTCCATCTACACTGCCGATTTACCAATTTTAACAGAGTTAAATATAGTGGCATTTGCTGATGACACAGCGCTATTAGCATCCCACGCAGACCCGATAATTACATCCTCCACTCTCCAGCGAGGTCTCGACTCTATGGAAAAGTGGTTCCACAATTGAGGCTTAAAAATTAACGAAAATAAATCCACACATGTAACCTTCACGCCGCGAAAGCAAACCTGCCTTCGGGTGACCATTAACAATATAACAATTCCTAACAAGGATTCAATCAGATATCTGGGCATGACCCTGGACAGGAGAATGACATGGAAACAACACATCATAGACAAATCGAAGCAACTCAAGGCTAAACTTAAAAAATTCTACTGGCTCATTGGCCGACGTTCCAACTTAAGCACGCAGAGCAAAATTACGCTCTATAAGACTATAATAAAACCTGTCTGGACCTGCGGAATTCAACTATGGGGAACAGCAAGTAATTCCAACATTGAAATACTTCAACGCTTCCAATCGAAAACTCTAAGATCCCTAATACATGCACACTGGTATGTTACCAACGAAGCAATAAATCGCGACCTCAAGATACCCACAGTCAAAGAAGAAATAACAAAGTGTAGTAATAGATATATCATAAGAGTTAACAACCATCGAAACCCCCTAATTACTAAATTACTTAATACGTCGGACCAGATCCGCAGGCTGATAAAACAATATCCTTTAGACCTAAGCACTAGAATATAAATAATTAGTCATGTCACTGCGTCACGCTAGAGAAACTTACTCAAAATTCTCAATGCGAGAATTGATTGTAAAGTACTTGTAAATAAAAAAAAATCTTCTCCGCTGTGTGTAGTGTCACGTAAACTTGAAAGTTGGATGATAAAATAAAATAGCTGAGTCGTAACACAACTATCTATTTTGCTTTTATTAATCTTTATTATGAATTCAGCAATCACAATGAAATACACATTGAATTAACACACATAAATCACAATTCATTCCAACAACTTTATGTAAAACCTAGTTACACTGATACGTTAAGTACGTGACTATCTAAGGGTAGAAACTCGGTAAAAAAGATGTTGACTATTTTAGAGACTGAGTTATGTTTAGTGACAATGTTGTAGCGGAGGAAAGCTAGGAGTGGGTGTGTCTGAGGCCACGAGATGAGCTGATTCGTTAAAGACAATTTTGGTTAGTAAAGCAAGGGCGATGGACATTGCTTTTGATTGGAGCACACGAACCCTGGTGGACTAGGAAGGGTCTTAGCCACCCTTGAGAGAAAGTTGCTAACGGAAAATACCGAATGTGAGAAAACTAACTTTCCCATATCTTCTCGTAGTAAACAAAAATGTAAAGAACACTGGAAATAGAAGATGTTTGTTTTTGGTCTGAAGGACCTTAACTATGAAAATGCCAAGATTTATTGGTGAGTCCTTAAGACTATTGGGGGTACGTAGTAAGGATGCGTAGACATCTGGATGTCATCTTGCTCTCGGCTTGGTCTCTGTTGTGGATTGAGATTTAGTTGATGTTACCAGTAGCCTGGTCAATGCAGAGAGTCGCCAAACGTAACAATGTACTTTCACATTCGACGGAGCAATGGAAGAAACTAACTATATTGACTGATTGTTTTGGAAACATCGGAAACCTATTACTTTGTGTTCAAGTAATGTAATACCATTAGTACAATCCCGGACAAAATGATAATACATGTGTGCTATTTTTATATTCTCAGAGACAACTTAAGATGTTTGTAAATGTAACAAATATTGCAATTTAAATATGATGACGTAGGAAAAAGGAATCTGTTACTAAATATGTAGTTGTTCTCTCCAATATTCAAATGACAGCACATTAACAAAATCTATTTGTCTAATAAATGTATTTATTTTTATACTCTTCCCAAAAAGAGAATTTACATCATGATTAACATAAAATGAATAACGTGTGGTCAGAATATGTATAACTTTTAAATGATATTCTGGGACAAATTATTATTTTTATATTTTTATTCTACTGTAATAGATTCCTTTAATTATTGAATATTATCGTATTGTTTTCCATTCTTTCCCCAACAATTTTCAATTATATTCAAATCTGGAAAGCGCGTAGACTGATATATTTTCTCTTGCAAGAAATGTTTCTACAACCTTAGCTCGATGAACGACAGTATTGTCACACTGGAAAATAAACTTGTGTTTGATAATACATAGAACGCATTTATTGATTTGTTCTAAGATCAAATTTATTTATGTACCATTTTCTTTGGCCATTCATTTTCTCTTTGAATCGATTCGGCATCATGTCACTGTTGTCCATTTGTCGTCGCTTTTTCACCATTCTTCCTTTTTCTAAGTCACGGTAATAGAATTAAAATCCATCAAGGACACCCATATTAAATTTTTTTCCTCAGTAACTAAAATACGTTTTCATTTTTTCTTCCAGTGAACACGTACATTTGTGAATGTTAACCGTTGATATTTATGTTGTTTTGTTGGCGCAGGCTTTTGCTTCATTTTTAATCGTTAAATAAACTTACACTTCTGAAGGACGCGGAGGACACTTTTGATATTTGGAATAACACGCGCATTGCGAGCAATTTCACGTGATATTAATGTCGAATTTGAAGCAACAAGTATAATGACCCGTTTCTTCTGCTCTGTTACTATTGGCGGTCTTCACGATTTTTTTTCTTCTCATAATTAGTATTCTTTTAATAAATTATGCATTACTTTGAGATTTTACTTAACGATCTTTAACACAAAACCTACCAGCGGCGGTTAAATTGACCGCTCTCGAACTTCTACACAAAGTTAACCATATTTAAACTTTATCATATGGCTTCATAATGTCTGATTTTTCCTAAAACTTGCATACAATATATTTTTCGGTATTTACTTTTAGTTTGCTCTTTCATTTTCTGAGAAAAATTTGTACTCTGCCTTGCCTACCATGACCGGTCATTTTGACTGCCCGAGAAAATATTTTAGTTATTTTTAAAGTAAATGCAATCAGTACAAAGAAAAGGCTATCTCAAGGTCAAATGACAAACAAAATCAATAATAACAAATAACAACAGCTGTTACACCCGTGATCTTGTCATAAACATAATCCACCCCTCGATCAAGATGGCCACCAGCTGCCAAGACATATCAACTCCGGCCCATAATAATCTTAAGGAACCGCCATAACATTTAGCATTTTTTACAGTCCATTGCTACAAACATTTTAAAAGTCGAGAAGTTTCTCAGGGTTATTTGTCATTGAGATAAAACACGGGAAAGCTTTCCCAACTCCACCCTCGAGTAACCCTTAGTGGAGAACGGCCAGCACCCATCAATATTTTCGTATAAATATCGCCGTCACAGACCATATTCTTACTTGCTATCGTCCTTTCGAACAGAATCTCAGTTTGTTAGTTAATTAGTCGACATCTAAACTTGTTATCTTTAAAACTCAGACAGAGAGCATCTCAGAGCGTTTTGCGTAAAGTTGTTATAGAAGAAAAAGTAAAGCATATCAAATTTGACAATAATTTTGTATTCCATACATGGTATTATTCTGTGATAAATATTTACCCTAGAAATGTCAAAAGTTTTCGAAAAAAAATTATAAAAAGAAAATAACTGACGTAGAAGAAAACTGTTCAGTGTGCGATGAACAAGAAACTTCAGCAACTGAAAACGGCGTGAGAGCACGTGAAAAACTATTTACAACCGAATCAGAGTTGAATATTATAAATAAGCATTTACGTAAGGGCAAAAAGGAAAGAAATTATCGTTGACAGCAAAGGGTCAAATTGATGTAGAGAACGAACGTATCGAAACTGGGCCCAATGGGACAGTTTGGAGCGAAATAAATGCAAGTCCCAAACATCAGGCTGGACATCAGTTCATAATATTTTTAGAGATATGCTAAACGGCATATAATGAAAGGACAAGTAAAGATGGCATTTTATCATATCATTGATAACCGTATAAGGGATCATGTAATGAAATGTACGGAAAAAGAAGCATTTAGAGCATTGGGGACTAACAGCTAGATGCAACAAAACTAGATGCATTTATTGCTCTGCTATATGCCCGCGGTGCATATCAGGCAACAAATTTAGATATCTCATATTTGTGGAATAAAATTTGGAGACCTGCATTTTTTTCAAAAACGATGAGCAGGGATGACTTTGCAGAAATTATGAGGTTTATACGATTTGATAACAAGAGCGAAAAAAGCCAACGTTTACGAACCAATAAATTTGCAATGGTATCTACAGTATGGGGCCAATTTACAGAGAATTCACAAAATTGCTAGTTATAAACCTAGTGCATACATTACTTTTATATAAAGAATCGCAGGAAAATCAGATTCATTACTACAAAATACTTATCAAGTAAAAAATTGCAAAGATTACAAAATTATGAAAATTTGTCTAAAATGCGGGAAATATTTATGCGGAAAATGTTCATTTGATAATAAGATAATTTGTAAACAATGCAGCGAATTTGAATAAGATATATCTCTATATAAATAAAAGTGTAATTCTATTTAAGTCTATATTTAATATTAAACAAAAATAAATTTGGACGAAATTTTATGATAGTTCATCATTTTATATACATTTAGTTATAAATTAACCATTATCTAAGTTAAATCATAAAAACTATTACTTCTTTAATCACCAGTTATCTTGACAGCACACGGTAGGAATAGGTATACACGAAGTGTTAGTAGATTTAGTGTAAAAATTTTGGAAGCAATTAGGTTTTCAACTTCTGGTTTAACAATTCTTGATATCGCGGTCTCTCTGTCTGTGGCTCACATATCGGCACTTACATGGTTGTGAGACATAGTACTTAACATAGTACTTAACATAGTACTTAATAACAGATTCCTTCTTCTTGGGTGGTGGCATTTACGTTTTACTTTACTGCAAAAATTTATGTTGTCTCTGAGAAATTAAAGACAGGACACACGTATTATTATTTTGTTCGGGACTGTGGCATTATAAGCAGTATCTCATTATGTGATCCCGTGGCGCACCTATATCGGGTAACACTGATGCCGTGATGCCGGCAGCATATCGAACTCGAAAGTTTATATCTTGATAGTTGATGACGTGACAAACATATGATTAATGCTAGTTAAAAGAATATGCAAAAAATACAGGTTTCCATTAAAAAATGTTAATGTGATCTTTATAGGATGTTTCAAGATTATCGCAAACAAATAAAAGTACATTCTCTTTAATGTATAGTATACATTAATCCCAAAATCTCAAGACGTATCGTATATTCTCCCCACTTTGATACAACTTTTGTCTGAAACATTTTTTCGTATAATTCATATTTGTAAGATATTTGAACGCTTCAAGTAAACCGGACGCACTATATATACATCTCAACGAAAATGTGAGAAATAGTTGCCCAAATGATCCTTTTCAAAATTTTACTGTTATATTGTATAAATTGACGTATTTTAATAACATTAACCTGACTTGTCCTAATTACCAAAGTTATTATTATCTTGATAAAAAATACTCGATTATAATAGATAATTAAAATATTAATAGATAGTATTTTATTATGTTATGAGGGTACACTATTTTGTTGGTTCAGTAATTCAAAATAGCTCTTGAGTCTTTTTTTTAAGTATAATCTAATCATCTGATTAAACCATTAAATTCATTAATTATTGAAAACAATTGCACGTGAGATCAGATAAATTGTTAACTTAAAACTTTTCAATCTATCCTATTCTTTTCTATTCCGTTCTATTCTGTTCTATTCTACTCTATTCTACTCTACTCTATTCTATTCTATTCTATTCTATTCTATTCTATTCTATTCTATTCTATTCTATTCTATTCTATTCTATTCTATTCTATTCTATTCTATTCTATTCTATTCTATTCTATTCTATTCTATTCTATTCTATTCTATTCTCTTCTATTCTATTCTATTCTATTCTATTCCATTCTGTTCTATTCTACTCTATTCTATTCTATACTATTTTATTCTATTCTATTCTATTGTAACTTATTTTATTCTATCGTACATATAATCGGGACAAAGATAAGTGAACAGATAGTGGAAAATATTAATCTCAGTTATTTACTAAATAATCTATATACTATGAAAATATATGCATAATAAATGAAACTTAAATAAATAAAACTTTTATTAAATTTCATTGATACCTATCTTTACTATCTGTCCAATATCTGATTTTTTCTATATGTTAATTTTAATTAATTCTTATTATTAAAAGAATAAATCTTTTACTTGCACAAACCTTATTTCCATTCTTTTGAATTCATTACAAAATATATTCAGACGAGATAACAATTTTTTAATTTCCTTGTCTTGATTGTTTACTAGACGCGAAGTAATCAAATTTTAACAAACACGATAATAAACAATGTTGTATAACTTCATAATCTTAGATAATAAACAATGTATAAAAATAAAGCGAATAATTCACAATAAACCATTAAAAAAAACCGTTATTTCGCAGAATAATTACGTACATCCAATAAGAAAATTTTTATTAAATGTACTATTATAGTGTATCCTTAGTTATCTGATATTATATAATAAAATCTTGCATCATCGAATCAAATATTTTAAACGAATTTACATAATGTTATAGCGGAATCGGATATTTGCACGTTCGCGACAAGGACAGAGCATTTTCATATCGTTAACAAACCATCGACGGCGCTGTTCACATCAAACACCAGGCCAAAACCATTGCGGGAATTATACGAGGCTGCTGGTATAGTCGCTGTCAGAAGTTTGGATAGTCTAAGAAGGGATGGAAGCTCTATGGATATGTTCCTCTGCACACCCGTCCTTGGGAAGAGAAGGCGAGACCAAAGTCTCGACATCGAATCCAGGATCGTAAGTATACATATGTATTCTCGAGTATGTGGATTTGTGTATACCTTGCGTATGTTCGAGCATGCTTATTATTAACTATTTTAAAAATACTACTTAAAAAATATACTATTTGAAACAAATCTAATCCTATAGTATTTTCAGCATTTATCATCATTGCTAATAGCCACATACGTTTTTTTATTTATTTGTTGAAATTACAATCAATTCTCGCGTTGAGAATTTTCAGTAATTTTTCTGGCGTGGCGCAGTGACATGGCTGTTTATTTACAATAAGTTAATACTTATTATAGATAGGTATAATTTATAAGTATTATAAGTAAGTGCATATGCTTAATTTGGATAATTAAATGAATCTAACGTTTAGGTCAAGCGGGTAGTGCCTCTTCAGCCTGCGAATCTGGTCCGTCGTATCGAGTAGTCCAGTGATTAGGGGGTTTCGGTGTTTGTTGATTCTTTTGCTGTATCTGTCGCTATATTTTGCTATTTCCTCTTTGACGGTGGGTATCTTGAGGTCGCGGTGTATTGTTTCATTGGTTACATACCAAGGTGCGTCAATTAGGGATCTTAGCGTTTTCGATTGAAAGCGTTGGAGTATTTCGATGTTGGAGTTACTTGCTGTTCCCCATAGTTGGATTCCGTAGGTCCAGACAGGTTTTATTACGGTCTTGTAGAGGGTAATTTTATTCTGTAAATTTAGTTTGGAGCGTCGGCCCGTGAGCCAATAGAGTTTTTTTAGTTTGTCCTTTAGTTGCTTCCTTTTATCTGAGATGTGTGTCTTCCACGTTAGTCTCCTGTCCAGGGTCATGCCCAGGTATCGGACTGTGTCCCTGCTAGGAACTGTTGCATTGTTGATGGTGACCTGGGGGCAGGTTTGTTTTCGGAGCGTGAAGGTTACATGTGAGGATTTCTTTTCGTTGACTTTGAAGCCCCATTTGTGAAACCACTTTTCCATGGAGTCGAGACTTCGCTGGAGAGTGGATGAGGCTATTACCGGGTCTGCGTGGGAAGCTAATAGCGCTGTGTCGTCTGCAAATGTCGCTATTGTTATATCGTTTGATATAGGTAGGTCGGCAGTGTAGATGGAGTACAGTAGGGGTCCGAGGACACTACCTTGGGGTATGCCGGCTTCTATTGGGAATGTTGCGGAAGTGGCGTCTAGGCATTTAACCATGAATTGTCTATTGGTTAGGTAAGATTTTAGGATGGAGTAGTAGGGGTGGGGTAGGATCTTTTTAAGTTTGTATAGTAGCCCTTCATGCCATACTTTATCGAATGCCTGTTGGATGTCTAGGAAAACCGCTGAGCAATATTTTTTCTTTTCGAGTGTTTGGCTGATCGTATGAGTTAAGCGGTGGATTTGCTCTACTGTAGAATGATGTTTTCGGAAGCCGAATTGGTGATCTGGGAGTGTTTTCAAGTTCTCTAGGATTGGAAGGAGTCGGTTCGTGAGCATCTTCTCGAATAGTTTGGACAGGGTAGGTAAAAGACTGATTGGGCGATAGGAGCAGGTTTCGTATATCGGTTTACCGGGTTTAGGGATGAGGGTAATCAATGAGATTTTCCAGGCCTTAGGATAATGTTCCAGGCGAAGGATAGCATTAAAAATCGATGTGATGAGTGCTATCCCTTTTGTGGGAAGTTCCTTGATTGCTCTATTGCCTATTAGGTCGTGTCCTGCTGCTTTCTTGGGGTTTAGGCGACTGATTGTTTCTATAGTCTCTGCAGAGGAGAAGGGTTCGATAGGAGGGGACATTTGGAAGGGGGTGTGCAGGTATTCAGTAACGTCCGCGGCGGCTTTGGGGGAATGAGGTTTGAATACTTTTGACAAGTGTTTAGCAAACAGGTCGGCTTTTTCTATAGGGCTTCGCGCCCATCCACCTTGCGGACGGCGGATAGGTGGGATTATTTGTGGGGGGCGTGTGAATTTCCTGGAGGCCTTCCATAGTGAGTAGTTGGCGTCGGCTGTGGGGGATAAGCTGGCGAGGTATTTATGGAAACAGTCGTTTTTATAGTTTCTTAAGGTTCTGGATAGCTTTCTAGTTGCGTTGTTAAGTTTGCGTTTGTCCTCCGGTGTTCTATGGGTCTGCCATACTCTTCTTAGTCTACGTTTTTCTGCTATTTTTTTTAGTATGTATTGGGGATATTCTTGTTTGCTGTTAGATGGCTTTGTCGGTGTGGAGAGGCGGATTGCGTTTATTATGCTCGTGTTTAAGTATTCCGTGGCTGCTTCGATATCTTCCTTTGTTTTTAGTGGGGTGAAGGCTGAGGTTGAGTGTGTGAAGACTTCTCTGAAGAGCTGCCAGTTGGTGTGTTGGTTGTGAATGGAGCCATTAGGTGTATTCTCGATGATTGTTGAACTGACTGTTGCTATCACGGGAGAATGATCAGAGGAGAGATCAGCCGAGGAGTTGATCTGGACGTGTCTTGATGGGATACTTTTAGTTATGAAGAAGTCGAGAAGGTCGGGTATTTTGTTGGTGTCAGTGGGCCAGTATGTGGGTTCGTATGTGGTGAGGTAGTTGAGGTTGTTGTTTATTATGCTGTTTAAGAGGTTTTTGCCTCTTGCTGTAACCAGTCTGCTGCCCCATTGGATGTGCTTGGCGTTATAATCTCCTCCAACTATGAATCTATTGCCCAGGGTGTCCAGGAAGTTATCAAAGTCTTCTTTGGCGATGGAGTGTCTGGGAGGGCAGTATACTGCTGAGGTGGTGATTGAGCCATGACAGTCTTCTATTGCTACGTTTGTTGCTTGGAAGTAGTCTTTCTGGAATGATGGAAGTTCGTAGTGCTTAATACTTGCTTTGATTATTATTCCGGTGCCACCGTGGGCCTTTCCGCTGGGGTGTTGGGTATGGTAGAATTTGTAACCATTTATTTTCAGGTAGCTCTTGTCGGTGAAGTGGGTTTCCGATACGAGCATTACGTCGATTTGCTGGTGTTTTAAGAAGAGTTCTAGTTCAAGTTTGTGTTGCGCTAGACCGTTGGCGTTCCAGAGTGCTATGCGCCTTGGTTTTATTTTGAGTCGGAGCGTGCTAATTTTTCTACGATGAGTGTTAGTAGCGATAGCAAGTGATTTATTTGCTCCGATTGTTTCTCTATTAGCTTTTCAAGCCTTGAGGAGTTGTCTGTGTTTGGTGGGTTGGGGACACTGTTTTGGGGAAGGTTCCTTTGGCTGTTCGGGTTATTTTGGATGCCTTGTACTGCTTGGGCATAGGAGGTTGAGGTGGAGATGAATTTGGTAGGACTGGGTGTTTGGTTGGTTGAGGGGGTTGGGGTAGTCGTGAATTTCGGCGGGCTGGTTGTTTGGTTGGATACCTCTTTTGCTCTGAGCTTAGGGTACCTGTTCGTGTATAGTGTTTTATATGCTGGGCAGCCTTTGTAGTTGGCAGGGTGGTCCCCTTGGCAGTGGATGCATTTCGCTGGGGTTTCCGGTGATTTGGCGCACTGGTCAGTGGAGTGAGTGCCTGCGCATTTAACGCAGCGGAAAGTATGGTTGCAGTATTTCTGCGTATGACCGTACCTTTGGCACCTTTTGCACTGCACTATTTCTTTTTTCACGAGCGGTGGTTCGATCTTTACTATCGCGTTCATTAGGCGACTGATGTTGTAGATTTCCTTATTGTTCGGCTTTTGTTTAATGTCTAGGAAGAATAAGGATAACGGGTCTTTCGAGACTCTATGCCTTATGTTACTTACGTTGATGACTTCGTGGCCAAGTTTTGAGAGTTCGTATTTTAGTTCGTCTATGTCTGCTGAGTGGTGTATGTTTCGTAGGACCACCCGGAAAGGCCTTTCCTGTTTGAGTTGGTAGGTGTGGAAGTTGGCGTTCAGGGTCCTGAGTGTCTTGGTGAGTTTTCTGTAAGCTTCTGGGTTCGTCGGTAGTATTTTTACTTTGTTGTTGCTTATCTTAAGGTTATATTCCTCCTTGCTGATATCTCTCTCTAGGGACTTGATCATTGTCTGTATGTCAATGACGTCGTCCACAAATATTTGTGGGGGAGGGGGGATTCTCTGTGAGTGTTGGTTTGGTGGCGGTTCTACGATTTCCATGGCGTCGTTCGAGGATTCCAATACGGCGAACCTGTTGTGTGTGTTTATTTGCGTTGCTGTTTCTATTTTCCTTTTCTTTGTAGTGTTAGCGTCGTTAGTGCGGAGAGTTCTGCTATACTTCTGCCACGGGGGGGGGGGGGGGTAGCACGGGGTAGCTGCGAGTCTGCTCCGGAGAGCCTGGTCGCGGTTGCTGGGCCATCATCGAGCTAGTTAATTCGGAATGAACAACTAGTCGTGAGGCTGTGAGGCTAGTATTCGGGTTGGGGTTAGGTGCGTGGGATTTTCTTCTCCCTAAAGGGTAAGGGACACTTAGCTGTGTTCTCTTTCGACGGTTGGGCGACACGTGTTGTTTTCGAACTACGCTGGGCACTAGAGACACGTCTGCACGCTTCGGCACTCCACAGCGAACAGCCACATACGTGCAGCTGATACAATGTTAAACACCATTTTAAAAATACTATTTAAAAAATATATTGTTTGAAACAAATAGCTTTTAATATTGCATCAGCTGCACATATGTGATTATTAGCAACGATGATAAAGACTGAAAATACTGTAGGATTAGATTTTATTGTACCACATCTTGTAAAATCGTCGCAGCTTTACCCCTTCTTTATTTTTAAAGTGTGTATTTTTAGTGTTTATTAAAAAGAAAAAAATTCTTTTTAAAAATTGTACTAATAATTTAAAGCAAGTAGCTTTATTTCTGTATATCTTCACAGAGTAAGAAATTCTTTATAAGATACTTTTGACTTCTTGCAATGAAATGACGCTAATATAATTATAATCTTTTTTATAATGCATAATTTACACATAAATGTGTTTTTTGACTCTTACATTAAGGAGAATATTCAATAATTTGTAACACCATATCAAATATATGACACGCGAAATTAAAAAGCATGGATCAACATTTAATTGTATGTAAATCTAGTCCAAGCAATAGAAATTCTTAATTCTTGAAATTTTAGGTAAAGAATTCAAAGCATTCAAATAAACATTTCATATGTATCATAACATAGTACATATATGACGAGTTAATTGAAGGTTTCTATATAATTACAAATATATTATACGAAATTAAATGGTTAAAATATTTGTCCTCACAGAAATATGACAACTTTCGTCTGAAACAAATTCTCATATGTAACAGTAGTGTTATTGAATCATAATGATCGTTGAAACTTTGTAATTTCGTGATACAAGTTCGGTTGCGGAAAGCTGCCTATCTATTCACTTACGGTTTATAATTTTCATATTTATATTTTAGATGTATTTATTTGATTTCGAGTGGAAAGATTGTTTTTCTTAAAAAACGATATATATTAAAAATTATGTTTGACGAATTTAATATGCGATGCGATGAAATATATATGAAACGCTTTATAATTATTCAATAATTACTACTTGTGTTGGTAACTTTTATTTCAAGCTATTTTCCTGTGTTTTAGGAATATGAAACCTCAAAATTATTAACCACAACCAGTATACATTTTACTATTAGGAGTTGTAACAATATTTATATCTAAATTCCGTAGTGCTTTATAAATTATCACGAAACTTTCGGCCGAGATATTGTTTCTACTATTTGCATATTTCTTATACGTATACTAATTTCCTTTTTCGTCGGATTACTACTGCAACAATAACATTATTTCATTTCACAAATACAATTGAATAAATATCTATTTGTTTATTTATTTAATGTTACACTCACCGTAGAGTTATTAGTAAGTACATTACAATACATAATTACATCACATTATACCATAATAAATGCATTCTGTGATGTAGATTATATTATATAGAGCAATAATAATATAAAGATAAAAATATGTAATACATGTACATGCATATAGCATATATATACAGTATATCTGTATGATGATCTTGGAACATAATGGTCAGTTATTTAATGACACTAGACTTAATTAATTATGTTATAATCCATTACATGTATATATGTATGTATATATTTTGTCCCTTCAATTAAAGTAAAAGTTTTTAAAGACAAACAAAACCCTTATTTATAAAAAAATGTTCTACAATTAAGTAGAGATGGACAATTAAAAAATATAATAATAATATAAATAATTTTATTGAAGTTATATAATAAATTAAACAATATTGTACACGGTAAACCTTTACAAACAATCCAAGACCATTTCTAACGAATTTTTTCTTAAATAATATCATAATAATGTCTGCAAAGGATAACAGCGATAGTTTCATAACGCAACGAAACACCTGTGCGAATCACGAACACGATTAGAATGTAGTGGTCAGAAAGGATTGGACTTAACTAGACTAAGAGTTTCGTATCTATAGGACTTGGTATATGATCTTGTTGGTATGATCACATTATGATAGGATGGCCCAGCATAAGCAGGGCTGCCGTTGCTAGGCAGACCCGCGTAGAGCTGACATTGCTCCTGCCCGGGGTTTGATTGTTAATACAACGTGTGTCCCACAATATTGGCACTTCTCTGTTAGGTAAAAACGTTCATCCCTGACCGTGGCTACGTTCGGCGACCAGTTGCGTCACCTCGAGCCCAAGCCCACCGTCACAAATCTCGGGCAAACATAATAGGATTGAATCATAACAACTATTTCTAAGTTTTATCATTTAAGTACAGCTACAATAAATAGTCTAGACTAAAGTATTGGGGATCTTCCCAAAAATTCCAAAAGAAACGCCTCGATGTCCCGTCATCTCCGATATATACAGGGTGGTTGTTAACTGGTGGTACAAGCGGAAAGGGGGTGATTCTACGCGAAAGAGGAAGTCGAAAATATAGAATAAAAATTCTTTTTTAAAATTTTTTTTTGTAATTTTTTTAAAAATCTACAGTGAGATCCGTTATAACGAGACGTGATAAAGTGCACGCGTACCGAGCGAAAATTCAAAGTCGATTTTCTCGAAAACAAAGCCTCAAACGAAAAATTTTTATTGTATATTTTCGACTTCTTTTTTCGCGTAGAATCACCCCCCTTCCGCTTGTACCACCAGTTATCAATCACCCTGTATATATTGGTAATAGAACGAAACCTTCTCTTCTTAGAATAAGATCACCGAACCATGAAAATACAAGTTAAATTCGTCATACATGTATATCAGGTCACGTTTTCGTATTTCCGTTTCTGTTACTATAAGTTCCAAGTGGATTTTACGAAATGATATTGTAACTTGTTTCATTACCTTGTATTAAACGGTTAAATCATTCTGTGCAACTGGGGCCATAAATCCGCTACTCGCATTACAGCTCTCTACTTCGACATGCAGGATTATTAACAATTAACTATTAATAATCGACCATTATCGGAAATTAATCAACCCTTGCGGCTTCAAAGATTTCCAAGCCCGAATTTCGGTCGAGATCCTCTTTGTCTTATTTTTTCCGTTTCCTCTTATATTTTGTAGTCAATTACAAACAGGTACAATTTATAATTGAATCAAATTTCGGTTGGCAAAACCGAAATTCTCTGTCCAGATCGAAGTTTTATTAATTATGTATATAAAATGTGGCACAACTTGTGGATTTCAATGATTTTGAATTATGTTATCAAGATCAATGTCTTGAATAATTTCGCCATACAGGGTGTTAAACAATTTGGCTCAAACATTAGTATCATGTACTGTATTGGCAATTAAGTGATTGCGGATGTTGTCATTACCGCAATCACTTAGTTGCGAACCCAATATAATGGCATTCATCAAAGAAGCAAAAAAATCCTTAGCGAACAAGCAAAAAAGCTACCATATTATAACTCTGAAACTTATGACATTTTTGGACTTATGTTTATTAAAACCTGTTTGTTTCTTATGATAAGTACTAGAGTATATAAGTTTGATCCTGAGATTTCATTCCAGCTTTTCAAAATACTGTATATGTAACTGCTATTCAATCTCAGTTTCAAAGGCATGTAATGTACACACATGTATTTAGATGTTAAATTTTGTATGTCTAATATTTTGATGTTATATTTTGTATTTCTAATATTTTGGATGGATTTTGGATAGGCTTTGGTTACATGTATATATTTGGTATACTGTCCCATTATATAGAGATAGGTGATAGATTTTAAAGAACCAATTTGTAGCAAATCGATATAAATTTTCAATCTTCACCCATCAACGCTTTAGACAATAATACTTTATAATATTAATACTTTTCTTGTTTACGTTTGTGTAACAGAATATTAAACTTTATTACATACGTATATTCATGGAATTACTTAAGACTTAAATTTGATAATACATATCTCAGGGTCATTGAAATCAGTGAAATGTGCCTTATTTAATATAAATATCGAGGTTTCTTTGTAAAAATCTTGGGATCCATGATTTCTCGAAGCTAAACTTTTCAAAGCTCGATTCGAACACGAATCAGCTCAGATACTTTTCTTCTCTTTCTTCTTTTTTCTTTTCCTCTTCGCTTTATACTAATTTTAACCGCCTTTTCTTTAAAGGCTGAAATCAACACGGATTACATTCCCTTGTATAATCAGACTGATATCAGACATACAGAATATGTGATCCACGTAAGGAACACTGAGTACGTGGCCGTACTGGCTTGATCTTTTATTGAATTGTGATATGTAAATAAGGAAATAAATAAGCCATCTGTCTCTTCTGTTCCTAAAGAGATATGTAAGTGGTATTAGGTGACTACATATATGGAATATTGTTATTAATGGTGTATAGAAAATATTAATTTGCTTTGGATCAGCTAATTGTATGCTAAAAAAAAATTCGTTGTATAAATTTCAACGATAACCATAGAGACATGCATCTTACAGTATAGACTCATCACTATATGATCTTTATGTCTTTGCCTAAATGAAGGAAGATGAGTTGAAAAATATGGTGTTATAATAGGATGATGTTAGAAAGTTGAATGCAAATTCTTTGAAAACGCACTTTATGAATTACTTGTTGCTAAAGATTTTTGTAGATGCCAAGGAATGATATTCAGAAGCGATAGTTGAATGTCAATTTACATGAGCTATAAAATATACTTTCCCGTACTACTACATTACGTGCTCGAACTCATAAACATACTTGAATGAAACGATTTTTCTATCGCACGAAAGTCGACCGAAAGAAAAGAAGAAATTTTTCGATATATGGGCTCGGATAATTCTCTTCTTCGCTTCGATACAAATTACGTAGTGCAAATACTCCGTAAAATATTGTCTTTCTCTTTCACGTTCGGCGAATCGGTTATCAACATTACGCTCCACAAATAAGTGACGGCCTTAACGAGTCCTTGATTAATCCAGTCGAATTCAGTTGAAAAAAGATGAATCCAGAAAGAAATTGATAATAGAATAATAGAATTTATTTGCATTATATGATTCGAAACGATATTTAGAAGCGACTTTCAAATAATTTTCCTCTCGTGCCTTATAAACAAAATATCGTTCAAGCAAAAAACACGATATTTTTTACATTTCGCTTCATATCTGAAAAACTCTTTGTCATACGTGAAAAAGTTCCAGTAAAAAGTTATAGATTATGAAATTATCTGTAAAATAAGACCTGTTACGTTACGATAAATCCAACTTTCAGGGTAAGAAGTACGAGATAGTTAATAAAAAGTTATAAGAAGTTATAAAAAGTTAATAAAAATAGTTACGAAAACGTCCATTTCTGTAGCGATTTCGGAAAAGAGGGAAGGTATCTATATTTGATATGCATATTTCTTTTTGTATTCATGTATATATTCGCCGATTACTCCAAAATGGCTTTTCTAAGACTAATCGGAATTATTCCTTTTACAGGTTGTGTTTTTATCCGTTAAAAAATTTCTTGGTCATAGTAAACTATTTTTGTTTAGAGAAAATTAATATTTTTGCGCCAACTTTGTATATGTTCATCAAAGCCTCCGGAATGCTTTGACCAACTGAGATGATTCCTTTGTATCTCGTAGGGCATGTTTTACCGCTGGTTCAGTTACAAAATCTTTTTGCCCTTGTTTTTTATAAACTATTCTTTTGCAAAAATCCAATTTTTATGTATGTTCATCGATTAATCAGGATTGAGTTGAGCTACCGGAATGAAACCTTCTGTATCTCCTAGGGGTAGTCCACCGATCGGTTCTGTTTGCAAAATCTTTCTAGTTTGTTCATTGTTAACTATTGTTATTGTAAAGAATTTGTTGTTCACCAATTTCATTTACGCGTGTTCAGTGCTCGCTCTGCAATTGTTGGACTGATATCGACATGATCCCAAAGCAGAGGCCTGGGTGAGCGCTTTAAAATTGCTTTTTATAATATAGGGTTCTACTCGTTTTCTCTTCGCAGGAAACATTGTTCTGCGGATTCGTTTTCCCACATAAGTATGGTGTCATTGCGAACTGATATATGATACAATATCAAGTTATGGAAATACCCTTATCTATCACTGTTCAAAGTATAATATCGGTAGCAGTGTACAGCTGGTTTATTCCTTATTCGCATGCGAAACTTTAATCATTAATAAGAATTAAAACTTGATATAAATAATAAATTTTAAATAATAAAATAGGAATAAATTGCCTTATTAGTGACAATGAAAACTATTTTACATTGGCTCTGTAATAGTGATCGCTTCACTAAAAAATGCGAAATGAAAAATTTTTTTTGTCAAAAAACTATTATCGTCGAACAGCTAAAGGTATGAAATAATTTATATTTATTTGTATTTTATTTACACACATATGTAACAACGGTTATATTAACCATTTACTTACTAAACAACATACCAAATATATTGCAACCTTCTGAAAGGCGACGAAAAATTAAAAATGCTACTAATATATATTCTATTTGCATATCTAATTGTGTAACATCGGTAAGTGTAACCTGTATACTATTAATATGTTGAGTGTAATTTGTATTCGCACGTATATGCAAAGGACATTTTTCAATTTGGCCACTACTGAAACATATTCTTGATGATTTTTTGATATAATATAATGCAACTTAATGCAATTAAATGTAAATTTATTAAAATTTGAATAATAGAGCAATAAACGAATTGAAACTTTTTACTGTACTAGAAATATTTTACTGCATTTTGCATCGCCCTTCAGAAGGGTGCAATATATTTAGTATGCTGTTTAGTAAGTAAATGGTTAATCTAGCCGTTGTTACACATATGTGTAAATAAAATACAAATAAATATAAATTATTTCATATTTTCTAACGCTTTTTGAAGTCAGTAGTATTTTGTGGGCAAGAAATCTTTTCCATTTATTACCTTAGTTAAACATGCCATACAATATCAAGGCTCTGTGATAAGTATATACTAGTCATACCAAAATAGACGATCTGTTTATTAGCTTTGTATAATTAATTTGTCTACTTACGAAACGGAAAATTTCATATTTGCATTAAAAGCGTATAACGTTATCGTAGTTTATCCTTCGAACTTGTACGCTACCTGAAAGACCTAGAATGCGCGAATTATATGTTGCCGTAAAAATGTTTCACCCAAAAGTTGCATTAATTTTGCAGGAATCATTGTATAGTATAAATATTATGTTGCATAAGGTTAACGAGATAAAAAGGTTAACTTTGTTTGTTTGTTGTGTACAGATACCCTGTATAAGTATCTACTCTGAGAATGATGGTATTTTGAATATTTCAAGATCACCTTTATTTTTTAGAATAGAGCTATAAATTTTATACATGAATTAGCAGATCTTTATATTATCTGTAAAGAAGTATTGAGACACTTAAATTGAAAAATACTTTAACTTTAATTTTATAAACCTTGTTATATAAAAGATGCACTCTGTGCACTTAAACAATAATCCATAATTTTTTCGAAAATCAACACATCGACACGTCAGTACGTAAAGGGTTGAAGCAATTGAATTTCGTTGGTGAGCCACGAACCTGTTTGGGAGAATCGAGAACGTGAAAAATACTCAATCCATTTTTAATTGGTAAGGAATACATCTCACTAGAGTAGAGAAGGGCCAAACTGAAACGCAATCCGTTCCGTATTCCGTGCGTGAAAGCCGCTTGGTCACGAGGTGACATCCGACAATGCTTGCGCCCACGCAGTGCTGTAGAGCATAAAACATGTTAGTTGCTTTTCTCCACGGCATCAAATTTCTTAGAAACAGAAGCGACATAATAGCAGTAGTAGTTTCTTTGTCTTCGTGCATTCGTTCGTTTGCTTATATTCTCTTCCTTAACTGTAAGATCGAAGAAGGAAATCCGGTGATTCTGTCTCACATATAATTCGTTATTACAGCCAGCTGCTATCGAGGATCTACGAAGATGGACATCTACGGAAGCGCTCGGAGACGTTACTGTACCACCGGATTGCATGTCCAGAATCCTTGGAGATACAACGACTGACGATGCCGTTGATCACAAGCTCCCTAGCCCCGAAGAACAAGTTCAAGCAATCGCTCTCAAGTAAGCAGGAAATTTACGCCACCGTAAAAGTGTAATGAATACGAGCGAGTCAATTTTTGTCGATCTTCCCGACTGTAAATCTTCTATAGCTTCACGGAACTATGAAGAACATCGAGTTCATTAAGGACTCGTTACGATAACTCCTTTTAGTGACGTTTAATTTGGTTGAACTTCGTTTTAGGGTATCCCGGATTTGTGACTCTTTTTATAGCATATATTAACTTTTAACGAATAGAATCCAAAAATACTAATTCTAAGGCGCTATTTTGAGTCGTTATTTTGGAAATCATGTATATATTGTATAAAGTTTATGTGTATCGTGCAGTTTACTTGAACACACATACATATTTTATGACTTATGTGTATTATTTTAACACAATTAACAGAATGAATTGGTATGAATCTAGGTTTGGAATAAGGTTAATTAATATTATTTAAAAATATGTTATCAACGAATAGACACAAGGAAATTCGCGTTCTTCGAGATACTGCTTGCGCAAAAGAGGTCGCTATCATGACGATGATCTAAGTTTGTCAACCAGAGTTTATTGTGCGGTATGCATAAACTTTATGTAGGAGTAACTTTTGAAATAATGATCTCCGTGTTGCGTGAAATTAATATTTTTCGATTCTACTTATTAAAGTCACATATGTTATAAGAGACTTCGCAGATTTCGTGTGCTCCAAAATTAAGTGTGTGCCTTCAATTTCATTATCTGCGACATCTTTCATGTTTGACCATCGTTAACATCTACATTGACTTTCGAATTTTGGTTTCTGGTCCCGGTTAGTAACGATGACACAATGTGTGTTGTAGATTCCCAGCGGAAATCGTGGCGGTAGATATCAGCGGAAGAGGATTCGAAAGAATGTCGATGAGAAGAAGATCTCTGCTGTCTAGTCAAGAAAATCAAGAGACAGCGGTGAAACGACGATCGAGGCCTCGCAGGCCCAGAGGAAAAAGACGAAATACGATCGCTGGTACCGATCAGAAGGAAATTCGACAGGCTATCGGAGAGTGAGTTTATACGTATATTATCTCTACCGTGTTTGATTTTGGCTATTCAGGGGTAGTGAAATTATACGTGATAGGAATTGACTAGATTCAAACACGACAGTGCAAATCTTTGGCTTTATTTATAGAGAAACGACTGGAGAAGAAGCGGAAGAGACAATGACAAACATAGCGTCGAGGGCTCATCGATCAGCGAGTACGGATATATTGGGTTCGTCGAAGAAAGACTCGCCGACGGAAAAAAAATCTCACTTCAATACGTTGAAAGCGTGGGGTATGTCCAGATTGAAACTAATCAGTCCGAAATCCAGTCAACAGTCGGAGCAACAGGAGACAAGCGCTTCGGGTACAGAGAGGTCAGAACAGGATCAAGGTCAGTCGAGAACAGCCGAAGAAACAAATATTTACGAAATGGTAATAACCAGGCGCAGGAAGGACAAATCTCACGAAAGGAAGCCGAGTTCCTCGAGCTCGAGCGGGAAGAGCACCTCGAGTATACCGGTATCCGTCCCGAGCACCGACAGACAACCGAGCGTGAAATTGCGTGAAAGCGCAGCCCAAAGAAGAGAAAGACGAAAGGGAAGCAATCGCGACGAGCCGCCTCATTCCAGCTCTGGAAACTGGAGTGCATCCTCTGAAAGCGGAAGGGCGAGTATCGGAAGCGAAACCACCACTACCACACATCAACCGAGGTATGGCTGTTGCTCGTTTCGAGATTACGACGCGAGCTAATGCGTTATGAGAAAAACGAAATGATACTTTGATATTGAATGAGAACTTAGTATTAAAGCTCGTATATCGCAGGAAAATCGTTCTTTTAATAGCATAACAGGAAATTGAAAATGGATAATGAAATATACGTATATGTTTTTATTCTTTAGTTATTTAAAGTAAAACAAGTTCTAAATTACACTAAATACTTTTTTTTTATTATGCTATCAGAAGAAGGTTTCATATTTGTTTGCATTAATAAATATAAGATGTAACTTTTGTGTTCTTTAAAATATATATTAATAATTATAGTTAAATTTGTATTAATAGAAACTGATATTAATTTCATAATTATTTTTATAGAGCGCGTACATAAACAGAGCAGAACGATTATAATTTACAATTAATTGCATTTTTATAAGTAGTATGAAATATACATGCAGAATGCATGATTTGATCTCCACAATTTCTGAATATCTTAATTTGTATGAACGAAATAAGTAGGTTAGTAATTTTTTGTAGAAGCTACCGAGCTGCATCAACTGATCCATTAAGAAGCATATGATTCTATTAAAAAAAAAAAAAAAACAAATTAATCTATACCTACAAAAAAGTCGAAAAAATAGAATACATTTTTTTCATATAACCCTTCGTTTTTGAAACAACAATTGAGTTTGAAAATTTGTCAAGCATATGTGGTAGTATGTATATAATTTGGTATAAGTATAATTTACTATTTAAAAATATAACCGTGGTCCTCATAGAGCTTTTCAAGGATTTTTCGTTGCATAATAAAATAAATATCGCTGCGACATGTCCTCTTCGAGCCTTTGACATTGTATAATTGCTTGAAATCGTTAATTGTTTTAAACATTTTTCCATATCATCTATAGTTTTGAAGCCATTTACACGTTTCCAGATATATAGGACACACTGCATATGTATATTCATATACATATATTAACGATACATATTATCACAATATGTATAGATCGACGACAACTGCTTCAATTGGAACATCATCGACATCTTTGAGTCACGCAAGGCGGTTTAAAGGACGAGATACATCAACATCATCCTCGGTAACGTCAGAGGGTACATTAACTCCAGATATTATACAAGATATTACCGTGATACCTTTCTCGGACGATGGTGAAACATCATCTGTGTATTCTTGTGATACGGAGGGTTATTACACCTCCTTCCATGTGGACTCTGGCTTAAAAACTCTAAGGGAAGAGGATCCAGCTCCGCAGTGTCCATTGATGAAATCTAACGATGTCAGCTCCGATCCTACTTCACCGGTTGTCGAAAATGAATACGAACTGTTTGGAAGGGGTTCAACATCAACAACGACGAGCTCAGCGGGCACAGTCTGCACCGCTTTAATGGCACCGCCGCCGCCAGAAAGGAAATCTAGCCTAACTGTTGTCGCTATGGTATAAAGAAATTTTTGTCTTCATTTTGTAATTTTTTACTTATTGGCCTTCGCTCGGGGAAGGCTGGATCAAATCTGACACGCGCAGGTGTTTCATCTCTATTTCTTTTTAAATTACATATTAATATTCTAGCAAGCTATATTGAGCTGTCATATAGAACAAAAATTTTCTTAATTAGTTCTTCGCTATGCTCTTATAAAATAAAATATTCAATGCTTGTGAAAACAATGATCGAGTTTATCAAGGATAGTTGCATTAGAATCTATGTACACATATTATAATATTCATTTGATATTTCATTATATTTCTTTGTAAATTTGTCCTAAAGTTTATGTAACACCAGAACAATTTTTTTTTTAAATTAGAAGCTGTGATTCACTAATAGATGGAAAAATTGGAATAGTAAGTTGAGATGATTGAGAATGGTTGCTTATAAGATAAAAATATATAATGTACGTGTTTTTATATGTGCTTTAAGTAACGATAACTAAATGGTCAGTGAATAACATTTTTGGTACTTTGGTGTTATTATTTTTCTAATATTTATATTGAGCAATGGCGTAAAATTCCTGGTACAGTTCCTGCAACAGATCGTAGTTCGAAAGGTTAAAAAGGATAATAGCCTGTATCAATAACAAATTAATATACTCATTAAGTCACTTTTTAAGTATGACCCATTTGTGTATGTATAATTAAAAGTCAGCTCTTAAACAAATTAATTCGTTTTGGCCTATGATATCATTTTCACGTATATGAGAAAAAAAATATTATAATAAAAAATTGAGGCATTTAGATAATTAATTAACAAAGAATTTACTGAAACAATATTCTGATTGATAATATGAGTTTTCATTATATACATTATTTTATACATTTTATAAAAATAGATTATGTATATAGAAATAGAATCTTTTATATGCTATAAAAATTTTAGAAATAAAATATACAAAAGGGTCAATAAAATTATTACAGAAAAATTAAATTGCTAATTGTAATTGTAATTAATTGTATTCTAATTCAAAAATATATTATACAAATATATATGTACACATATTATTTAACACAAAGGAGAAAAACTGTTTTGTCCTTTATAAGATATTGTTGCATATATACGAATAATATACTCTATTTGTAAATATATAATTAATGAATTTTGACGAATTACGTAGTCATTTTATAATAGCTAAAATGATTCATTCTCAATTTTCTCTTTCATTCTTCTTTCTGTGAACTCTATTTCTTTCAAAATTCATTCAAAAACAATTAATTAAACAATTTAATTTTCATAATTTAAATAATTTTCAATAGGTTCACGGACCGAACCAGAACGGTGGCGAATCTCCAGACAGCGGTCATAATACCTCGTCATCGCCTGTGGAATCAGCCTCGAGTCCAGCATGCACAGGAAGGTCATGCTCGGAGTTCGAATACTCTGAATCGAGCGATCTCGAAGGCTGTGAGAGGATCGAAAGGATCCGTTCGAAAACTGCGATCAATACGAGCCGCATACCGTCCATGTGCGTGATTACGCCACCAGGTTCAGACGACGAACATGCAAGAGATTCGGATCAGGCAAGCAAAAATGCCGAGGACGAAAAGATCGATCTGCAAACGGGAAGTTCGGTACTCATGTCTGCCACGGTTGGCACTTCCAAGATGGAAGTGATTAATGGACAGGACAAGAACCTCTATGCCACGATTCAGGTATTATCTTTGCCTACAAACGAGAAATCCACGGTTGGACCGAATCAAGTGGGCAAGATCAATCCGCTAAGCGGAGTTCTAGGCAAACTTCGAGGCGTACTTCCGGGCAGGAAACAAGTGCCAAAGAGTACGATGCAAGACCAAGCGAACGCAGACTCCGGCGACTATGTCACCATAGCCGACGTGAGAAATAACAATGACAAACGTCAAGATTCGGCTTCTTGCTCGACTAGCGCGACTCCTGTTCGGTCACCTGTTACTTATGCGAACTCAGATATTTTTAAGAGAGATGCTGAATATGTTAGCCTAAGCGAGTTGCCAAAGAAGCCTGATTCGTCTTTGGAAAGAAAAAGACAAGGTGCCAGGGTTATGTTGGATTCGGAAGGCAAAGTCGTTTATTCATCCGATAGCTTGAAGAGGAGGAAAGGCGCACATACTACGTTTAATCCAGGTTTAATCTATGTTTAATCACATGTTTCACCGTTTGCTGCACATAACAAACTCATTAATATGCTAAAAAATCATAACATTGTTGATTAGTAATAGAAATCTAAAAGATAGTCCTTGGTATATTTCAAACACAAGAACAGCTTCTGTAGGGATAGATATTCCTTCTTGACAATTTGGAAAATATGTTGTATTTCATTATGTATGAGTTAAATATAATATGCATATACAATCTAATATACAGGGTGTTTTGGAACGGGTATAGCTGGATTCCTTATGAAAAAGTAAATCGAAGATATAGAATAACGACATTTCGTTTGCAGCTTTGTTTTCGAGAAAATTCAATTTGAAATTTTGTCGTATACTTCGCACACAAAGAATTTTCAAACATAACTTTCTGAAAAACTAAACCTTCAACAAAAAATTGTTATTCCATATTTTCGATTTAATTTTGTATAAGAATCCATGTCCGTTTGCACTACCTGTTCCAAAACATGTTTTAATATAAAACATGTATTCAACTTTACAATCTCGTTTTATTTCTTCTATCAACTACATCTTCAAATATATTTAATTAAATGACTTCCCTCTCCTCTGTATAAAAATCCAGGTCCATTTGTAAGAGAAGGAGTGTCACCAAGTCCATCACCATTATTGCACCGTGCAACGCCGAACGTTCGAGCAGTGACGAAGATCAGCGACACGGTGGATGGTTCAAACAAATCTACGCCACCTACTTCGCCCCAATTAGGCAAGGTGATCATCAGAGCGGCGAAAAGTCCCGATCGCGCGGCCAGCCCGGATTATGTACGAACCCCTACGACGGTGGTTGGTCCAACGAGTCCGACTCCTCATCGACAAGTTCGCGGGGCTTACGTCAACGTGCAAGACGACGAAGGTAAGGCGGCTTCTGATACGAGCACTGACGAACGCGACTGCACTTGCTGTGCTGGTAGATTAGAAGCGCAATGTACACTCGCGATGAATCCTCAGCCTAACAAGTTGAACGCACCACTGACCACCAACGGAACTTCGTTGCTTTCGGCCAAGAGCACCTGTCGAACGGCCTCTGGGGCAATAGCACTGGCACCGAGTAACAAGTTGTTAGATCTGAATAAGTCCAAACTCTGCTTTAACAAAACGTTCACAGAGAATGTAATAGTTAGGTCCACAGGTGTAATTAATTGCGATGAGAATCACCCACCGGTGTTCGCTACTGATAGTTTGATTCAAAACGCTCAGAAAGATTATCAAATCTTGAATAAAGTAAGCGCGCCTCAGTTGGCTTCTAAAGCTACAAATTTACGCCTCGACTTTGAGAAATCGGCTCTTTGTCCGAAAAATTTGAGGTCGACTGGAAATACTCCGAAGTCGAGTAGGAAGTTGCTAGTGTCTGACTTGGACACGCCAAACTTTCATAGAAAAATTGCGAAATTAAATTCTCAGTGTGATAGCCAAGAGATAGATGTTAAAGAGAATCATAGTCATTTGAGAAATGAAGATAAGTTGTTTTCTACTACATCTGTTATTAGCGAGTTTAGGTTAAACGAAAGAGACGCGGTTGTAGATTCAGATATTGGCGATATATCTGACAATAACAGTTGTACGAAAAGAACTCAGATATTTAGCGGTAGTGATAGAATCGAACGTAAAGTGAAACGAAGTGAAAGTTATCGAATGGCGAATAGTCCCATAATGTTTATTAAAAAGTTTTCTATTAACGGGGAAAAGTCTTCGAAGATTTGTAGAACACCGTCGGAAGAATTGCAAGAGGAATTGTTAAAGGAAAGGATCAATTATCCTGACACAATTTCCAGTCCTGAACCTCCGAACGTAAATTTTGATATGAACGTAACGATCTCGATTCCCGTTACGACTGTTTCAAAAAGTCCTAGGCCCAGACCCATGGACATTGAACCTGCTAGAGTTCTTAAATATTCTGGCAATGACACTGAAATTTGGTAATCAATGAAATTTTTTATTAACTGTTGATATCTGTTTTTATCAGTTACAATTAAACAAATCAATTTCAGGTATATCGGCTTCTATTCTTATAAGGGCAAATATGACATAATGCGTATAAAGATAGGATAAAGAAATTATGCCTATGAAATTAACAATAGAATAATGAGCGGAATCGTTTTGTTCGGTTAATAGGTTAAATGGTATTAGTGAAATTATATGATTAAGTATAATAATTGCAACATTTCTTGATTTTTAATAATCCAATGATTTTTCAATAATGTATCAAACAGCCGTGTTATGTGTTTTATATCCAGAAGGTCATCATTTTTTAAATTTTCAAACATCTTGTTGGTATTTCTGATTATAAATAAAATTTCTAACCTATATAAATATAAATATCAGAACATATACAATTCAATAGTTCCAGTACTTTGTATCTGTGATACTATGCAGTAATACATATTGTTAAAAGTAATTGCAATAATAATATTGGCTCCATTTTGTCACAATCAACGATTTAGGAAGGCTTTTACATTAATAGTGTTTCATCAATTTAAGTTTGCTACTCCAATACAGAAATTTGTATGTACTTGAAAAATCTTTACTAATATTCTTATGAAAATATTTTTAAAAAAGTGGATACTCAAATTGTATGATAAATTGGTTTACAATTTTCTTTATACAAGTTTCATGATGAAGAAAAATATTTTAAAATAAATGACAGACAAGTGCAGTTAGAAACTTTTGATCTGATTAGTTCTATTATCGTAAAATATGTGTTATTAGGTATTTCTTGTGCTACGAGTTACTTTAAATGCTACTTTATTAAATTGTCGATGTTATTTAATTATTATAAAGATATAGGGTGACTACACGTAAATGCCTAGCATCAAATAGGAATTAACACTAAACCTACCAGCGGCAGTCAAATTGACCGCTCTCGAACTTCTACACAAAGTTAACCATATTTAAACTTTATCATATCGCTTCATAATTTCTGACTTTTCCTAAAACATACATACAATATATTTTTCGGTATTTACTTTTAGTTTGCTCTTTTATTTTCTGAGAAAAATTTGTACTCTGCCTTGCCTACTGTGAGCGGTCACTTTGACCGTCCGACAAAATATTTTCGTTATTCTTAAAATAAATACAATCAGTACAAAGAAAAGGCTATCTCATTGTCAAATGACAAAACAAAATCAGTAATAACAAATAATAACAGCCGTTACACCCGTAATCTTGTCATAAAATACGATCAATCCCTCGATCAAGATGGCCATCAGCTATCAAGACATATCAACTCAGGCCCATAATAATCCTAAGGAACCGCCATAAAATTTAGCATTTTCTACAGTCCATTGTTACAAACATTGTAAAAGTCGAGAAGTTTCTTAGGGTTATTGCTCATTGCGATAAAACACGGGAAAAGCTTTCCCAATTCCACCCTGGAGTAACCGTTGATGGAGAACGACCAATACTCATCAATATTTTTGTATAAATATCGCCGTCACAGGCCATATTCTTATTTGCTATTGTTCTTTCGACTAGAATACATCTCAGTTTGTTAGTCAATTAGTCGACATCTAAACTTGTTATCTCTAAAACTCAGGCAGAAAGCATCGCAGAGCGTTTTGCGTAAAGCATATCAAATTTGACAATAATTTTGTATTCCATACATGGTATTATTCTGTGATAAATATTTAGAAATGTCAAGAGTATTCGAAAAAAAAAAATTATAAAAAAAAAATAACTGACGTAGAAGAAAACTGTTTAGTGTGCGATGAACAAGAAACTTCAGCGTCTGAAAACGGCATGGAAACACATGAAAAGCTATTTACAACTGAATCAGAGTTGAATATTATAAATAAGTCCAGGGCAAAAAGGAAAGAAATTATAGTTAACAACAAAGGGTGAGACTGATGTAGAGAACCAACGTATCGAAACTGAACCCGATGGGACAGTTTGGAGAGAAATAGATGCAAGTCCCAAACATCAGGCAGGACATCAGTTCATAATATTTTTAGGGATATGCTAAACGGCATATTATGATTGAACTTTGTATAAGGGATCATATAATAAAATGTATGGAAGAAGAAGAATTTAGAGTATTGGGGACTAAGAGGGAGCTAGATGCAACAAAACTAGATGCATTTATTGCTCTGCTATATGCTATATGCTATAGAAAAAATTTAGATGTCTCATATTTGTGGAATAATATTTGGAGACTTGCATTTTTTTCAAAAACAATGAGCAGAAATGACTTTGCTGAAATTATGAGGTTTATACGATTTGATAAGAAGAGCGAAAGAAGCTAACGTTTACGAACCAATAAATTTGCAATGGTATCTACAGTATGGGGCTAATTTACAGAGAATTCACAAAATTGCTAATTATAAACCTGGTGCATACATTACTTTTATATAAAGAATCGCGGGAAAAAATCCATGCAATAAAACTATCAACAAGTTCAGATTCATTACTACAAAAAACTTGGCAAGTAAAAAGTTGTAAAGGTTACAAAATTACGAAAATTTGTTTAAGATGCGGAAAATATTTATGCGGCAAATGTACATTTGATAATTTGTAAAAAATGCAGCAAAGTTGAATAAGATGTATCTCTATATAAATAAAAGTGTAATTCTATTTAAATCTATAATTAATATTAAACAAAAATAAATTTGGACGAAATTTTACGAAAGTTCATCATTTTATATATATTTAGTTATAAATTAACCATTATCTAAGTTAAATCATAAAAATTATTACTTCTTTAATCACCGGTCATTTTGACCGCACACAGTAGGAATATGTATTGACGAAGTGTCGGTAGGTTTAGTATTAACAGATTTTTTAAAGTATAATCATAAAGTATAATTTTTTAAAGTAAAATTATAACAGTTTTAAAAAGTATCAGGCACATAACAGACACTTTCTGTTTATAGATATCATATCTTCCAGTCATTTTTGAACAGAAGATTTAAAATATTTTCTAACTAGCAACAAACCTGAAAATAGAAAATAAATTATTTTGGTTAATCTAATTCTGAATTCAAAACAGTAAAACGAGAGAGAGAGAGAGAGAGGGGGAGAAAGAGAGAAAACTATTTGCCATTACCCAATAACAAAATAAAAAATGACATTTGTGATATTTATTCATTCTTTTAATTTTATCCTCGTTATATATATAATACGACTAATTGTTAATAAAAGGTATTTTAAGATTTACCAAAATAGGATAAAATTATATACTTGACAATATTTTGATAAGTTCATTGTTCGATACGAAATAGACGAAAAAACTATACCTATGAAATAAAATTATTTTAATTAATTCCGAACTGCTTCATGTTAATAAACTTATAAAAATTAATCTGTACTTCTCGTACACATAAATATTCTTCAATAGACATTTAATTTACAGTTCATAGACAAAAATACTTTATATAAAGAAATTAATATTTTTTTGATAGAAATTCTTAAATATAAAAATATTGAAATACTTCATAACTAATGAAATTTCTAGAGTACGTAACCAATACAATTCCATTTTACAAATTAACTGGCAAAAAAACTCGTATTTGGTATCTTCCTGGTACATTAAGAATCAGTCCTGTTGCACAAGTATCTTAGAAGATCCTCCATTCCTTGTTGCTCGAACAGTTATGTAAATCGCGCATTAGATAATTGCTGAAGCCAGGGCATCAGAGCAGTAAATAGATCGATCAGCGGGAGATCTCATCAAGGACCAGCTGGAGCGGGAAAGAATAAAAGAACGAAATACAAGAAAGTACGTCGATGTGGAAGTTATCAGTATATACACGTATTCCAGCTCTTGATTCTACAAAAGGAGAGTACAGGCTAACGGGAGAGTGTCATTTGCTTGGAGATTAATGAGGGCAAACAGCAAATGATCCGTTCGACGGTCGCGATAACGAGATCGAACAATGTTTTTCCGCGTTAGCGTAGACACGATAGAAAAGTCACGTTTCCTGTATCTACCGACTCATTCGTTCGATTTATCGGCAGCTGCCCCTAACTTAACATTGCGAAACGATAAATACGAATTCTCTCCTTTTGTCGTCTTTTATGACGTACGGAATATTTCAGAGTTCAATAGTTTCGATGATAAAATCCTATCGAACCAGTCCCAACCGATGTATGTACATAAGTGCATGCTTTTCGCAAGGTTAATAGATAACATTACATGCGCATTTCCATTAGTTTCTTTACTTTTAACACGCCACGGATTTCCTATTTTTCGTCCATAAGCGACCACCTGATTACAAGTATTGATATCACCAGATAAAAAATGTATCTTCTCCTTGTCGTCTATAGACTCCGCTTTCGTAGTCTTTCCTTCTTCAGTTATACATAGTTATATATAGTCTTCACTTATACATGTGTATACACTTCATGCGAATAGAGTGAGTTGATTTTTCTGCAGAGTTTTCTATCTGCTTTCCAACACTTCTACGATTTTACGCACGTTTAACCCTACTTCTCCTAATTTCTTGATAGATAAATGAGTGTAAATTATTGCATTCTGTAATACCACGTTGGATGCAAAATGTGATATTATGCAAGTACAATGCAACTGGTAATACAATACAGGATGGAGTGATTCATCATGGAAAAATAAGTAAAGGACTTTCGTATGTAACTTCGTTTCAGAAAAATGTAAAGATTTGTTTAGAATAGAGAGATGCTTTACTTTGGATATTTTTCATATTCTTATATGTGATGTACATTTTATATAAACTATATACATAGAGTGATCGATAACATGTGGTAGAGCCGGAAGTGTATGTAACAAATAAACAAGCGGTACAAGCGGAAAGGGGGTGATTCTACGCGAAAACAGAAGTCGAAAATATAGAATAAAAATTTTTTTTTTTAATTTTTCCATCGAGACAACGATCTACAGTGAGATCCGTTGTAACGAGACGTGATAAAGTGCACGCGTACCGAGCGAAAATTCTAAGTCGATTTTCTCGAAAACAAAGCCTCAAACGAAAAATTTTTATTCTATATTTTCGACTTCTTTTTTCGCGTAGAATCGCCCCTTTCCGCTTGTACCACCAGTTACCAACCACCCTGTATATAACTCTGGTAAGTGTTCACAGACCTCGCTGTAGACTAATATCTCTACCTATATTTGTATTTATTGAATTTAATAATGAAGAACACATGATGAAATAGGATACTTATATGTGATAAATTTTATTATTTTAAAAATTGTTGAATTGTTTCCTATTTAATTAAATACCAACTGATAAGTTTATATGCTATTCTTCCTATTAAAATTAAATCTTTCTATTTTAAAGTCATTGAACTTATTATTCTGTTACATTGTGTGTTCTCCACTATTGCATTCGATAAATAAAAATATAATTAGAGTTTATAGCGAAATCTGCAATACTTATCAGGCAAATACATAAATTCAGCTTTTCGAAAATAGTTTTATTTTTTCACGTACCATCATCCTCTTTTACATCCTCAGTTACACCACAGGTCACCCTATATATAATCTATATTGAATACACAACGTGTGTAATATATAAAATAACCAAAGTGAACATTCATTATACTATTTGGTGTGTGATACGTATCTCTATTCAAGTTCCATTTTTTAAATTTCATATAAATTTCATATTCATAAAAATATAGTGTTATAAAAACGTCTCCAATATAATAATTTATATTTATTAATTTTTACTTTGAAGATTTGAAACTTAAGATAAGGCTCAAATATTGCTACAAATAAAACCTGCTATTTGTCAAACCAGAACCATAATTCACGAAAGGAGTGTAACTTCATCTTATAAAGCATATATATATATATATATATATATATATATATATATATATATATATATATATATATACACATGTATATATATATTTTTTCTTCATATTTATATAATATATATATATGTATTACGGGGTTAACATAAATAGTTCGGTGATTTAGAGTTCAACGGTTTAAAATAACCCTTTACGATTGCGGTACATTTTCATTAATTCGTTTCATTTTTTCAACCGGAACCTATAATATAACTAAGATGGAAATTATAAGAAACATCACGGTAGCATAAACGGTTGTTTATGAACCATTGTTGAAACGAATCCTTCGTAAGCAGCCATTATGTTAGGGAAAGGAATTATAATGCGTTTGATGACGAGTGAATAGGAAATTTTTCGCTTCAGTGTATAGCATACAATAAAGTTAGCAGTGAAGACTGATAAGCTGGTAAATTCCAGGGAGCCCCCAATGAAGCCTCACTTTGTTAGCCCTTATCAGCATCATTAGCC
The DNA here is from genome assembly GCF_024542735.1 of Bombus huntii. Classification (NCBI taxonomy): domain Eukaryota; kingdom Metazoa; phylum Arthropoda; class Insecta; order Hymenoptera; family Apidae; genus Bombus; species Bombus huntii. Next base: position 26,643,875 of record NC_066238.1, read on the forward strand.
GCTGGCTCAACAACTAACGGAATTGCATCAGACGTGATGTTTATCCCAGTCGATAATTCGAAATCGAGATAAACAAAATTCCCTCCTACTCGTAGCAGACGATTCAAATACTTTCGAGCGGATGCCACCATCCTCAGTTCACTTGGATCTGGCCACGTTCACGCCCGGCAGTCGCCTAACTCTACCGATTAAGCGATCCCTCAACCCCTTCCGAGCTTCGTCCCTTTTCGAAGATTTCTATCTATTTCACGAACTTAAGTCATCTGACTTTATTATCGATAGCTGATGTAACTTTTCGTGGATTTTGTAGGCATCTATCCTCTACCTATCCCTTAAGACCAACTTAATTTAAAAACTAACACCGTAAATTATTTGTCTATCATAAGAATATGCAAACTTAAAATAAGTCGATATTAAAGTTGTTCACGATTTTCAATGAATGTCCGTCGTGTTATTGTTCGGACATTGTATGCAGGCCTGTGCACAAAGCATCAGGAAGTTGTTAGATCTTCACGCGTGAATGCGTTGGCAGTGAGCTGGGAGGGGAAGAAATTCGCGATTTTAACAAGTGGCGATGATAAGGCTGTATCAGTCTAGCAACGAAGAGGAAACCTTGTCGCTAGACAGGCAGTCGCCAGCCTTGATGGCTTGAGAGAGAACTGATTGTAAGACGAGCGTGGTCTTTGCGATTTGACAATCGTCGTAGGCTACGGTTGCATTCCAACATGCTGGCGAGGCATTTGCTTTTTATTGCGACCAGACGACATCGTAAGTCAAAAAGTTTCTATTTTTGTTTTCTTTTTTTTTTTTTGCTTTTTATTTCTAACTTGCCACAATATGTTCTTTAATTTAATTATCGGGGTTTTGTTCTTTTTCTGTTTGAGAAGTCGCAGGTTTTAGTTTGCTTAGGAAATATGTATGTATGTACATGGACGCATTGTTCCGACAGTGAATTATATTTTTTTGAACTTGTTATTGACATAAGTACTGTCGTTGTAAATAACGCATTTTGCTGATTGTTAAACAATAGATGTTTCATATTCGAGTGTTAATATTTTTTGTTACAATTTATTTTCGTTGGAATTAATTTCAGTAATAAGTGAAAAAGTTTTAAGCTGGCACATAAATAACATAATTTTTCTACCGGATTGTTACTTTTTATTGTAATAATTTTTATTTATCGGTATTTGTGTTTTATTTTATCGTCACTGTTGTCGAAAGTTTGTTCGTGAGATATATACACAAGAGTTCGCGTTATATATATGTCTCCATTTAAAAAATTTCCGACGAAGATTGTTATTACAAGCACATTATGGATTATGCAGAATAAATACGAATAACAATTGAAACCGAATTTACAAAAAATAATATGTTACTATAAATGTTTGATTGGTTGCATTTGCAATGCATGCATGTTTGGTAACGCATGAGAATAGTTTGGATTGCTCTCATACTGCTGCTATGATTTTAGGATTATTATGTCCCATTTCGTTCTCATTTTAACAAATGAAAGGATTTTTAATGTTTTATTGAAAAGATTTACCATAGCATTGAAATGAGTCTTTCATATATTCTTAAGATTTAAAAATATTTTTAATGATATAGAAAGCCAATTAAGTTAAAAACAATCCAAATGATATAACAGGATTAAGCATAAATCATCTTTAATGTTTTCAAATATCTTTTCGGTATCATGGGATTAATCTATTCAAGTTTCCTGACACTTCAGCAGGTACAACATCCTTCATTACATTTTACATATAAAAATCCAAATCAAAGGAACAGACATTAACTCCCTAATCTTTTCTATCGTATTATTTTGTCAGATCTGTTTTAAGTGCATATATTTCATTATCTATATAAGACACTTTTATATAAAATAACACACTCGCAACCAGCGATACATATATATGAGACTTTCAGATTGATTTAAATTTTGTTTTAAGGTGCAAAATGAGTGAATATACAAGTACATTTAACTAACACGCGGATTGACACTTGCACAGTTGATTGCGATTTGTTTGTATCTTCGTTTTTAAAACAATATCGCCTTACATACTTCGTATCTGTACTTTCTCCATTATTATTTGGTTTAGTTTTATTATATTACAACACTATTATATATGTAAAAAAATAAAGTTTCCTAACCAATCGAGTACTACCATAAACAAAATCACTCCATTTTCTATAATAATTCCTATAAGAGAAATAGGAATCAATGAACTCAGAAATTAGTTCCAAATGTGGAACCGGTTTACTTTTGCAATAATAATTGTGTTCTGACATTTGTATTTCTTTATTAACGACGTTTAATATCAATAAAATTGATAATCGTATAATATCAAACGATACAATACAAACATTATGTATATGATTAAGTAATTATATCAGATGAAGATTTGCTAATATGGCTTGCGTGTGAATAGGATATCTCTTCCATTGATAATTAATCTCTGTTTGTATAATATAAAATAATTTAAATTAGTCTTAGAAATACAACCTGAAAAAAAGAGAGAGTGGAGAAGATTGAATAAAATCAAATATTTAAATTTAATTTCTCAAAAAATATCTACATATTGGTACAAATATATAATTTGTTAAGTCTTTCTCTTTACAAATTTTTTCTGTTTGAATGTAAAACATGTAGTGTATACGTTTATAAAATTAGTTATACAAATAATAATATTTAAAAATATTATTGTTACTTGGGAAATATTGGAAATATCATTTAAAGTGGAGCATCTGTTTTAATCCACTTATCAGCATCAAAGGAAATGTATGTTATACCTTCTTTACGAATCTAAAATCTAATTTCATTTAAAGTTATCAAAACACGTGTCGAGCTTATTTGAGCAAATGTACGTCCCACATATATTTACTGTAAATTATATCATTGCTGAAGTTTATTGCCTATAAAATAAAATATTGTCATGTCGCTAGTTGCCATTGATAGTGGCACAATATAAAAAATTTGATATTTCCTTTTATTGAATAGAAGGTCTACATGATGTTTTTATTTTTATCATGTAAAATGATATATTTATAATTCCATTAGTTTTGCCTCAATGGGAAAAATTATTACCTATGCCGCTATCAACCTGGTTTTAGTTTTACACCAGTGACATTTTCAGTTGTTTTGTGACACTGCAAGTGAAAGGTTTTAGTGCTTTCGCTAATAGTGGCATAGTTTGTGTTAAGTTAACTTTATAATGTCATTGAAATGTCCCACAAAGATTTCTTTGTAAAATTTAAAAAGTACCTCCTGTAAAATATACATTTTTTGAGTTGTAACATTATCCGTGCCAAGCAGTGATGTTATAAAACAAACTCATTCTTGGCGACAAGTGTGATACATAAACAAACATGAATAATACAAGTTGCTATCAATGAGTGATTAACTTTTATGAATATTTACGAAATTTTATGAAATACAGTGTTTCGTCTTGAATTATGTCCGATACTTTTTACAATTTTTGTGTTTTCTTTTTCTGTTAATATCTGCTTCACGAGCAACTTGTTGAAGAGGGATAAATCTAGCGCAAAAATGTAATAATGATGTGGGGGGACAATGCATTCATAGGCGCACGCTTTCAGAAGTTTGATAATTATTCCTGTGAACCTATACTGTATGATTTATACTGTATGATCTACTTATAAATGGTTTTTAGAGTAGAAAAAACGCGTAGATTGTTTTTTCACTTTGATTATTACATACATATTTATTAATACAATGATATAAAGAATATACAGAATATTATGAGGTGTATTTATCTCAATTATCTTCACTATTTCAAGTAATAAATGAAAACTCTACGCAATAAAAAAATTGCATGATTGCGGGCAGGATGTAACATCATGACCAACGGTACCAAGTTATTCGATATCGAATTTTACATTTTTATTCATTTCTTTTTTCGTTTTAACTAGATTTGATCTTATCGGGCGTAGTTTCGAACATGCTTCATAATGAAAGGAATATAATAAAGAAAGTCGAATATTCCTGAAATGCGGTTTGAAATAAATAGCATGCCTTTTTAACACGTTCAATGCTTATGGTAATAGAAAATTTTCATACAATATCTACCTGTGGTTATATTGGGAAATATAAATTATTATAAAACACTTTTCCATAAATTCGGGATTTTTAGTTCACGTGCTATATTTAAGTTGATCACATGTATAATTTAAAAGTATGTATCGACGTGAATAGGTGTGAAGTAGGGGCAACCTGACCGATTTCAATGATCTTGGAATATGTTGTTACAGTCAACTTTCTGAACAACTTTTCCCTATATGCACATATAACCGCCACAACGCGCCCCTTGGCTTTAATTTTTAGATACTGGTCTGGTCCAACCTATAATCCATCGATTTTTCTTTTTTATTCATACAATATCAAAAACGATTATATTTCTCATTAATGAATTAAGCTTAGGTTGGGCTGTATAAAAATGTGGACACCTATTCCACGATAAAGTGGAATCATAAGTTACATTTAATTGAAAGTTTTTGCAAATATCTTGAAAACTAAGATCCAGCGGCGCAGCGGTTATACGCATGTAGTTGTAGGAAAGTATGGTTCAGGATGTTACTCATGATAACAATTCAAGGTCATTGAAATCTGTTAATAATTGTCGAAACAATTTTGATTACTTTATGTAAATATTTATTCCAAAATTCAACTGATGAAACGCTTCACATATACATCGAACAAGAATGGAATTATATAGTATATCACGGAATTTATTACAAGAAATCTAAAACATTTAATCTAATATTACCCACTATCATCTTCAGACAACAAGCAATTTTGCAATACAAATGTAACTTTCTTACTTGGCGATGAATTTTACGATAACACCCATTAAACCCATTAAAGTATTTTCAATACTTAGCACTAAATAATGTTTAACATTCAAATAATTTTGCACGTATAAATTCATATTGTATTTGTAGCTACTTTCGTTTCGTATCACCATTAAATGCCTTTGATTCTAAATGGCTTCAGATTTAAACTGAAAGATTACAATTTATTTAGCAATAGTGTAAGATTTATTAAAGTTTTATAAAATATATTTAAAGATTAGATAAAAGTCTTCTGGCACATATTCTTTAAAAAATTTTAGTTCATTAACGCAAACATTTTTCAGATTAAATCAAATTTCTGGTGCTCTTGTTAATAAGTTAAAAGATATCTATCTACTTCCACATATATATATATCAAAAGTATTTATTTCTAAAAGAAAATTTAAAAAATAAACACAAATATATTCACACATATAAACACAGAAAATTAAGTTTCTAATTTTTAAGGTATGTTCAAAATTATATACATTGGAATAGAAGATGATAAAAATTAATTTTAAATTTAAATACTAACATACTGGTTGACATTGTACGATATAAATGTAATTTTATTACTCTCGTTTTTAATGGGTTTCCTGCTGAGTACTTTTCGAGTTACGTCACGGAAGATAACCATAGGTCACGTACCGTTACTTACAAAAGTGGAATTACTAATCATATCATTTGATAACCGATTAACTTATATGTTTGAAGTAATTTTATTTAACTCAATGGCAAGTCACGTCTAATCGACAATGGAAAGTTTCGTGATACTTTTGTCCTAATTCTATCCTTTTAATATTTCATCGGAATTTGTTTTTTTCTAAGATTCTAGTAATAAATTACTTTGCAAGATTTATGTATACGATACAGTCGCAATAAACATATCGCATATCACAACAAACATTTTGCAATTACTTTGTAGATGTTGTTTTGAAAAATTTACAATTTAATTTTTCCATCTACCCGAAAAATAGAATTTTTTATTCTTTCTACTATAAAAATATTGGTATATTATTGTTTGGTATCATTCAATTCAAATAACTTTTATGGAAAATAATGGTTTCAATAATATTAAACGCACATAAATTATACTTTGCCAAATTTAAATGAATCCTTTATTAAATGTTAAGAGTATGAATGTTATTTTATTTACTATGATAGGTATGTTACTGAAAACTATGAAAAAATTCATTTGTAAATTTTTACAACATTCATTTCTTTGCACATTCTAAAGTACTTATCTAATTACATTAAATATGTAAATACATATATATTTATTTTTCTGTACTTTATTACGTAACAATGAAAAATTTAAGGATATATAATCAAATTACTACGGTATTCCTATATTACATATTTCAAAACTTTATTCACAGTACTAGTTAGTCAAATAATGTGTTTAATGTAGTATTGGTAGATAGTTTGAAAATAATCGAAGACAAAGGAATTAAATAATAAATAATATATAATATAAAACAAAATTTAGGAGATATTATGATTTATAGAAATCAGTACGGAGTACCAAACAAAAGTCTTAAACCTACCAAATAAAGATGTTTCATTTTTATCCTCATTTTCAAAATAGTAAAATGTTAGTATCATGAATAAATAAATAGATTGCAAATAAAATTTGTTTTCTATCGAAAATGCTATCGAATATTTTTTTGTACTTTTTGTCATTCTGTTTTCACTTTTCAGTATTTCAAAAGAATGATTTTTAATTTTTACTTGATTTTCTCTTCTTGCGTGTTCTAAATAATTTCATACATATTATACAATATTTATATCAAGGCTGTATCATCATTCATAATACCATTGAATAACACTAACCATACAAGTGAATAACACTATGAAATTTCTAAAACCAAACTTCTATTAAGGACATCATTCACAAATTTTGGAACAATTCGTTTTCATGTTATAGTATTATATCTTAGAAAATTCAGTTGGGATTATATGACCAGTAACGTAGTGTAATTGTAATCAAGGCTTTTGCACAATACTTAGGGTTCTTCATACATACACGCCATTCTTCGTTTTTTCTTTGGCGTATAACATAAAACACGATGATATTAAAAAGAAAAATTCGTAGCGATATCCTGAATACTCCGTTTAACCGAAGAAAAGAAATGTTTCATGGCGCTATCATTTTACATTCTTGATAATCGTCTTGGCTGCCGCATATATCATAGTAGTTACTGAAAAAGTGGAGCAACATGACATGTTGCTCGATAAAAATGAAATCCACTGTCTGATGCTATAGAAACTTACTTCGTTATTAAATCGTTTCAAAGAAAAACATATCTGTCTCGTCAAATTTTACGCTGTAGAATATGATGAACGCAAGGAATAATTAATTGTCGTGTGCAGCATTTATCTATAATTCTTATGTTTTTAACATATGACGTGTATTTACTGTTTGAGTTTGAACGTCTAACAGTAAAATTTATTGTAAATTATTGTCTTTTGGAGATATGAAGCAATTTTCGACTATCAATTGTGTTAATGAAAATAATCTCATGATATGCAAAATGTAAATGGACAATAATATTATACATACAAAAAGCTTATTATAAAGATTTTACATAAAAAAATAAATTTTAAAAAGTGGGTTAAAATTAATGTATACGAGACTTTTTAACAGCCACGTTGAATACACGAAGAATATTATACATATATGTATGAAACTTAACTTTTTTACTCTCGATTGGACTAATAAGTTACTAATTATTTAAACAGCAAATGTGATTGTTTTTGGTACAGGTTAATATATTATATATTCTTTATAAAATCATTCAGAAAAATATGTTTCTATTACTTATTACCTAAAAATTAAATTTTCTCAAACGGTAAACAAATTGGTTCTGAAAAGGTTAATAAGTTAATCTTGACACACATGCATGACATTTTCGTGTTATATGTGTTATTACGCGTATTACAACCATTGCTAGACATCGATGGTAGATACTAAGACAAAATATCGCATTATTAAATCTGTTTAGCAGCTTAAAGGTTATTGATCAATGCCGTTTTTCTTTATTTCTAAAATATTAAAATAATCTGTCAACCATTAGTATCAATTCCATAAAAATCTGCAATAAGTTTAATAACTGTGCAAATAAAAGTGTAATGAAATCCGTCCGTGTAAATAAATAATTTATTAAATTTAGAAATATAGATAAATTAAAAGAAAAGATCGCTTTTAATTTTAAAAAGTGCAACGCCTTCAGGCCGCCCGATCAATATCCATTATTAATTCCTTTAATTTTTATATAGTAAAAGGTGCTACCTGTTCGAAAGCAATGACCGTTGAAAAAAATCTGTCGAAATGAAAAAGGACCTGAAAAAGTGTCGAAACTTAATAGGAGAGCAAAAGAAACATTATAAGAGATTAAGCGGAATATATCGATACTTCGCAGAAGTTCACCAGCTGGAGATTATAGCCATTGCCCATCCTGCTGGCAGACTAGATTAAGTTACTATACAACTTTTTCATATATGTACAATAATGTACATATATGTATATATACGTTCTCGTATGTGCTCGTCGTTCTTTTCACCTTTCCTTTTACGAGTCAGAACATATTGGATTACAGAAACTTGCACGTAAACAGTGGATTCGATCACTTTCATACGGAAGAATTGCTTGTTCTGTAAGTATTAGTGTATGCCGCGTATATGCATCGAAGAGAGAATTATAATAAAGTCCTGTACACGATATACGGGTAAATAACTGCTCCTGTTATCGTTTTCTGTTTCTTCGTCGTTGGTCGAGGTAACGAAACACAATGAAAACAAAGAAATGCAAGGAACACATGCAAAATCAATTGATCAATTATTGGAAATGCAAATTTTATGTGTGAAATACAAAATTGTATCGTATTATGTATTTTTCTTAAACTTTCATTTAATTTGATTGCTTTCTTATGTTGAATTTTTGCAATTATTCATGTTAGAAAAATATCATCGTTGTAATGTAAATATACCAAATCGTATTATATATACTTCTGTTAATACTTACTGGGTGTCATCAGCGTTTACTGTGAATTACGCGCGTCATAATAAGCAGCGATGTACGCAAAGTTAGAACAAGAACAAGAAAAAATAGCAAACGAGTTCAGGTTTCGGCATGTGGTGAAAACGTGTGTGCCTCGACTTTGCCGTGTCGCATGTTAACTGATGCGTGCTCCTTCTTACCCCTTGTTGTAAGTAGCGCGTAGCACTAACATTCTAGTGACTAACTTCAGATAAGAGATTTCATCCATAATCAATATTTCATCCGCCATCGGACACTAGGATGCACCGCTTATCAGTAAAACAAGAATATAATATATTGAAAATTTTATATACAGTGTTTTTAAAATGTTTCGTGATACTTTTAGGGGTATATTTTGGTAGCTAAAATGATGGAAAAATATCATGTAAATACAGGTTCAGTTGCAAATACTTTATTTTCGAATTATGATTTTTGAAGTTAAATATTAAATAAAATTTTTAAAGCAATTAGAAATATTTTTCTTATAATATTGCTTTGCAAATATGATCTTTGTAAATGACAAGCTTTTGCTATGCTTATATATTTATTAGAAATTTTAACGAATACTTTGTTTTTATCCGGTTTTATCTGGAAAATTGCGTAGGATAATCTATAAGTGAAAATATATAAAGAATGTTATGAGAAATTTAGTAAACGCTTTATTATAAAATCTACGTTTCATTCATTTTTCAAAATTATAAGTAGATATTGAACGCAATATAAAACATACATATATAGTGTATAAATAGGAAAATGTTTACTTATAAATTCAACTAATTGTATTATGAAAAGCTTATAAAAATTATAAATATATAAAACAAATTCCAAACTTTTATTTTGAAAATAAAATAATTACAAAATAATTAAGTCGAATTTTGTATAAGGTTTTCCCTATCAATTTGCTTGCTAGTCAAAGTTTAACTTTTACAAAAGATATATTTTTATATTTTGTTGTAGAATATGAAAAATAGCTGCAACTATAGTTATTGAATTATTTTAAAACTAAGAACATAATATGAAGGTAACTTATTACAATAAACACGATTGATTTTTCGTATCCTATAATGAAAAATTTGTAGTTACATGTTTCACATAATATTAAATATTTACTGATAATTCTGTAATAACATGTTTGCAGCCAAATCTAATGTTTTTTTTATTTTCACTTGATAATTATATGTTTGCAGTTTCGTAACAAAAACGTAAAACATTTTGTATATCGAAATACGAGAAAATCCAGAAAATTCGATTTTTAAGACTTTATTATGAGAAACACAAAAATACTTATAATTGTGTAGGTTATGCTATGGCAAAATCATATTGATATTTTATTGGAATATATTCTTTAATGAAAAACTTAGAGAAGTTATAATTGAATAACCCATCCAAGTGCTTGATGCGACATTAAATAATACAAATTGAAAAAAATAAAATTTTTCACTAATATGGATAGTGCAATATAATTTTAAAATTGAATAAATTGTTTTAAAAACACTCTTAACTTTATAATTATTACCTGAGTATCGATAATTAATTTGTAATTCATATTCGGGGTCATCATTTCAATCAATGCAATCAAATAACACACCACCAAATACCGCATATTTTCATATTTCTCTCGCTACAGCAAGAATTAATCAGCTTGCGACTAATATTTAGAGATCTACTTACAACCTGGGTAGAGGAGCATGCAGTATTTTGTACCGTACATGTACGTATATACGTACTTATGTGTTACTATATAGTGTATAAGGCTAATTCCTTACTTGTGTGCACTTGTATGTTTATAAATGTGTATATTTCTCCTCCTACTTTTTTTTGTATTCGATCGATGATTAATACAGCGCATCTTGCCATTCGAATGTACATACCGAAGAACTATGTCGTTAAACCTTTATGAGAAATGTATGGTGTGAATAGAACTCATTTTTTATAGAAATCATAGTTGCATTTTGTTATTTGTTCTTTCGGCTCACGTTCACGTTTCACCTGTATCGTATCATATATTGTCCATCCTTCACTGTAAATATTGTAGTTCACCTAAAATCGATCAGTTACTTAAGGCTATATTCTCGACTACGAAGAAACTGGCCATTCTATTTTTTTGCTACAATACCTTCACTTTTGTATTTTATTCGGAGGAGTAGAAAATTTCTGAACTATACATTCAATAATACTTTTTTAATATGTTTAGTACTTTAATACTTAAATATAGCTTAAATATTTAATTATTTACGAATATTATAATTTATATTATAATTTATATTTATATTATAATTTTAAATACAGCCGATACGATGTAACTGTCGCCACGACTTTTCGGATACTAAATTTGACAAAAAAATATTTTGGATAAAAGTTTTTTTTTTTTTTATTTATTTGTTGAAATTACAATCAATTCTCGCGTTGAGAATTTTCAGTAATTTTTCTGGCGTGGCGCAGTGACATGGCTGTTTATTTACAATAAGTTAATACTTATTATAGATAGATATAATTTATAATCTATGAGTATTATAAGTAAGTGCATATGCTTGATTTGGATAATTAAATGAATCTAACGTTTAGGTCTAGCGGGTAGTGCCTCTTCAGCCTGCGAATCTGGTCCGTCGTATCGAGTAGTCCAGTGATTAGGGGGTTTCGGTGTTTGTTGATTCTTTTGCTGTATCTGTCGCTATATTTTGCTATTTCCTCTTTGACGGTGGGTATCTTGAGGTCGCGGTGTATTGTTTCATTGGTTACATACCAAGGTGCGTCAATTAGGGATCTTAGCGTTTTCGATTGAAAGCGTTGGAGTATTTCGATGTTGGAGTTACTTGCTGTTCCCCATAGTTGGATTCCGTAGGTCCAGACAGGTTTTATTACGGTCTTGTAGAGGGTAATTTTATTCTGTAAATTTAGTTTGGAGCGTCGGCCCGTGAGCCAATAGAGTTTTTTTAGTTTGTCCTTTAGTTGCTTCCTTTTATCTGAGATGTGTGTCTTCCACGTTAGTCTCCTGTCCAGGGTCATGCCCAGGTATCGGACTGTGTCCCTGCTAGGAACTGTTGCATTGTTGATGGTGACCTGGGGGCAGGTTTGTTTTCGGAGCGTGAAGGTTACATGTGAGGATTTCTTTTCGTTGACTTTGAAGCCCCATTTGTGAAACCACTTTTCCATGGAGTCGAGACTTCGCTGGAGAGTGGATGAGGCTATTACCGGGTCTGCGTGGGAAGCTAATAGCGCTGTGTCGTCTGCAAATGTCGCTATTGTTATATCGTTTGATATAGGTAGGTCGGCAGTGTAGATGGAGTACAGTAGGGGTCCGAGGACACTACCTTGGGGTATGCCGGCTTCTATTGGGAATGTTGCGGAAGTGGCGTCTAGGCATTTAACCATGAATTGTCTATTGGTTAGGTAAGATTTTAGGATGGAGTAGTAGGGGTGGGGTAGGATCTTTTTAAGTTTGTATAGTAGCCCTTCATGCCATACTTTATCGAATGCCTGTTGGATGTCTAGGAAAACCGCTGAGCAATATTTTTTCTTTTCGAGTGTTTGGCTGATCGTATGAGTTAAGCGGTGGATTTGCTCTACTGTAGAATGATGTTTTCGGAAGCCGAATTGGTGATCTGGGAGTGTTTTCAAGTTCTCTAGGATTGGAAGGAGTCGGTTCGTGAGCATCTTCTCGAATAGTTTGGACAGGGTAGGTAAAAGACTGATTGGGCGATAGGAGCAGGTTTCGTATATCGGTTTACCGGGTTTAGGGATGAGGGTAATCAATGAGATTTTCCAGGCCTTAGGATAATGTTCCAGGCGAAGGATAGCATTAAAAATCGATGTGATGAGTGCTATCCCTTTTGTGGGAAGTTCCTTGATTGCTCTATTGCCTATTAGGTCGTGTCCTGCTGCTTTCTTGGGGTTTAGGCGACTGATTGTTTCTATAGTCTCTGCAGAGGAGAAGGGTTCGATAGGAGGGGACATTTGGAAGGGGGTGTGCAGGTATTCAGTAACGTCCGCGGCGGCTTTGGGGGAATGAGGTTTGAATACTTTTGACAAGTGTTTAGCAAACAGGTCGGCTTTTTCTATAGGGCTTCGCGCCCATCCACCTTGCGGACGGCGGATAGGTGGGATTATTTGTGGGGGGCGTGTGAATTTCCTGGAGGCCTTCCATAGTGAGTAGTTGGCGTCGGCTGTGGGGGATAAGCTGGCGAGGTATTTATGGAAACAGTCGTTTTTATAGTTTCTTAAGGTTCTGGATAGCTTTCTAGTTGCGTTGTTAAGTTTGCGTTTGTCCTCCGGTGTTCTATGGGTCTGCCATACTCTTCTTAGTCTACGTTTTTCTGCTATTTTTTTTAGTATGTATTGGGGATATTCTTGTTTGCTGTTAGATGGCTTTGTCGGTGTGGAGAGGCGGATTGCGTTTATTATGCTCGTGTTTAAGTATTCCGTGGCTGCTTCGATATCTTCCTTTGTTTTTAGTGGGGTGAAGGCTGAGGTTGAGTGTGTGAAGACTTCTCTGAAGAGCTGCCAGTTGGTGTGTTGGTTGTGAATGGAGCCATTAGGTGTATTCTCGATGATTGTTGAACTGACTGTTGCTATCACGGGAGAATGATCAGAGGAGAGATCAGCCGAGGAGTTGATCTGGACGTGTCTTGATGGGATACTTTTAGTTATGAAGAAGTCGAGAAGGTCGGGTATTTTGTTGGTGTCAGTGGGCCAGTATGTGGGTTCGTATGTGGTGAGGTAGTTGAGGTTGTTGTTTATTATGCTGTTTAAGAGGTTTTTGCCTCTTGCTGTAACCAGTCTGCTGCCCCATTGGATGTGCTTGGCGTTATAATCTCCTCCAACTATGAATCTATTGCCCAGGGTGTCCAGGAAGTTATCAAAGTCTTCTTTGGCGATGGAGTGTCTGGGAGGGCAGTATACTGCTGAGGTGGTGATTGAGCCATGACAGTCTTCTATTGCTACGTTTGTTGCTTGGAAGTAGTCTTTCTGGAATGATGGAAGTTCGTAGTGCTTAATACTTGCTTTGATTATTATTCCGGTGCCACCGTGGGCCTTTCCGCTGGGGTGTTGGGTATGGTAGAATTTGTAACCATTTATTTTCAGGTAGCTCTTGTCGGTGAAGTGGGTTTCCGATACGAGCATTACGTCGATTTGCTGGTGTTTTAAGAAGAGTTCTAGTTCAAGTTTGTGTTGCGCTAGACCGTTGGCGTTCCAGAGTGCTATGCGCCTTGGTTTTATTTTGAGTCGGAGCGTGCTAATTTTTCTACGATGAGTGTTAGTAGCGATAGCAAGTGATTTATTTGCTCCGATTGTTTCTCTATTAGCTTTTCAAGCCTTGAGGAGTTGTCTGTGTTTGGTGGGTTGGGGACACTGTTTTGGGGAAGGTTCCTTTGGCTGTTCGGGTTATTTTGGATGCCTTGTACTGCTTGGGCATAGGAGGTTGAGGTGGAGATGAATTTGGTAGGACTGGGTGTTTGGTTGGTTGAGGGGGTTGGGGTAGTCGTGAATTTCGGCGGGCTGGTTGTTTGGTTGGATACCTCTTTTGCTCTGAGCTTAGGGTACCTGTTCGTGTATAGTGTTTTATATGCTGGGCAGCCTTTGTAGTTGGCAGGGTGGTCCCCTTGGCAGTGGATGCATTTCGCTGGGGTTTCCGGTGATTTGGCGCACTGGTCAGTGGAGTGAGTGCCTGCGCATTTAACGCAGCGGAAAGTATGGTTGCAGTATTTCTGCGTATGACCGTACCTTTGGCACCTTTTGCACTGCACTATTTCTTTTTTCACGAGCGGTGGTTCGATCTTTACTATCGCGTTCATTAGGCGACTGATGTTGTAGATTTCCTTATTGTTCGGCTTTTGTTTAATGTCTAGGAAGAATAAGGATAACGGGTCTTTCGAGACTCTATGCCTTATGTTACTTACGTTGATGACTTCGTGGCCAAGTTTTGAGAGTTCGTATTTTAGTTCGTCTATGTCTGCTGAGTGGTGTATGTTTCGTAGGACCACCCGGAAAGGCCTTTCCTGTTTGAGTTGGTAGGTGTGGAAGTTGGCGTTCAGGGTCCTGAGTGTCTTGGTGAGTTTTCTGTAAGCTTCTGGGTTCGTCGGTAGTATTTTTACTTTGTTGTTGCTTATCTTAAGGTTATATTCCTCCTTGCTGATATCTCTCTCTAGGTACTTGATCATTGTCTGTATGTCAATGACGTCGTCCACAAATATTTGTGGGGGAGGGGGGATTCTCTGTGAGTGTTGGTTTGGTGGCGGTTCTACGATTTCCATGGCGTCGTTCGAGGATTCCAATACGGCGAACCTGTTGTGTGTGTTTATTTGCGTTGCTGTTTCTATTTTCCTTTTCTTTGTAGTGTTAGCGTCGTTAGTGCGGAGAGTTCTGCTACACTTCTGCCACGGGGGGGGGGTAGCACGGGGTAGCTGCGAGTCTGCTCCGGAGAGCCTGGTCGCGGTTGCTGGGCCATCATCGAGCTAGTTAATTCGGAATGAACAACTAGTCGTGAGGCTGTGAGGCTAGTATTCGGGTTGGGGTTAGGTGCGTGGGATTTTCTTCTCCCTAGAGGGTAAGGGACACTTAGCTGCGTTCTCTTTCGACAGTTGGGCGACACGTGTTGTTTTCGAACTACGCTGGGCACTAGAGACACGTCTGCACGCTTCGGCACTCCACAGCGAACTCTGGATAAAAGTTAATCAACTTTCAATCAGCTACAAATTGCGATATAAGAAATTTTCAACAAAAATTGTTTTTTTGACGAAAACTCAAGATTACCTTCAATATTTTGGAACGATGTTACGTATTTTTGAATCGATATTGTTGTAGCTAATAGTTACGACCGTTCGCGGAAAGACGCGGTCGCGAGGAAAACGCGTCAGCGAGAGGCGTAAATTCTCGCTACGATTCGGTGAATCGACGCCGCGAAGTAGTCGTTCCCCTGTTTCGGTTAAGATAACAGAGGTGGTTAAATGAATATGACACAGTAGAGTAAGTTATATTTCACCGTTTATTCCAACAACTTATAACGAGGATAGTTACGCTGGTGCGTATGTACGAGATGAGTGAGTGACTGATCTACGGGTGTGTATACCCGGTGGAAGGATGTTGACCGTTCGAAGGATGTAAAATCAGTACTGTCTTGGGAGACGATGCTGTCTCGGAAGAAAGCTAAGGATGGGTGTGTCTAGCGCACGGGACCATCGGATTTGTTCGTGACGATTTTAGTTAGGAGAGTGAGGGAGTAGGCTTCGTCGTTAATTGGTTAAACGAAGGGTCTTAACCGCCCTCGAGAGAAAGTGGTTAGTGGGAGGAAAGTTGCAGCGTACGTGAGAAAAACTAACTTTCCCTTGTCCAGTCGGGGTAGACAATAGTCTTTAAAAATTCTTCCGAACCAGATGTTTGTTTTGTTTGAAGGACCTTTTCTAGGAAATCTATTAGATTTATGGAAGGTACTTGAAACTATGGAGGATACGCTGCGAGTATCCGAAGACATCTGGTTGCCATATTGCCCGCGGTGTGTGGCCTCGGCTAGGTAGAGTGTTACGCGACGGAACACTAATGTTAAATTCAACAAGGTGAACAGCCTATTATATCACGACCTAGAAACAACATATCTAAACCTTGAAATATTGTCATACTCAAGGGAAATCTTATTGTTAAAAATTATTTTACGTCGACCAAATTGTACATTTCAAACTGGTGAGCTTCGAAAAGAAAAATGTTAGTCATACGCATATTACAAAGGGAGTATAAACAGCGCGTAAATTTAAACATACATTGTATAGTGTAAGAGTGCGGTCAATTATGATGAATATTCCAATTATGGTTTACAATTTTCTAACCACAATTCTGAACTATACAGTACTTTTGTTTTTTTTTTCTTTGTACTGATTACTGCTGCAATGCCGTCACAACGAATTTCTTGGCATGTTTTGCGACTACGCTGATGTTTATGCCCCTTTTGTGATATACGTATGATTAACATTTCTCTGTTTGAAACTCACCATTTTTGAAATGTGTAATTTGATTGAAATAAAATAATTTTTAACGATAACATTTCACGATTCATGGTTATTGCAAAGACAAAGTATAGTAGGTCGTTGAACTCGTCTTAACATCAGCTACGGGAGTATGGAATCAAAAGTACGTAATGTTGTCTAAGAAAATCAAGGTGGCCATGACTTCTTGTTGAAAAACACAATTTTTTTGTTAATTTCTTACATCGCAATATGCAGCTAATTGAGCGCTGATTAACTTTTATTCACAACGTCTTTTTGTCAAATTATCAGCAGTGCCTGAAAATTCGTGACGACAATTATATGGACAGCAATAGTATTTTAATTAATAATATTCTACTTTATGTAGTGCATTATTGAAAATTTTGAAAAAATTATATTTGGAAATTTGCATCTTTCGTTTACATAATGTACATAAGAGACAAATTTCTACTAATGAATAATGTAAAAATCAATTTTGTTAATAATATAGAATTCAATTTTATGTTACATAATTTTTTATTCTTTATATGTTTGAGGTAATATCGTACAAAATATGATATAAATCATATATATAATAAAATAAATCGATAGCCGGTTTCATAATTTCGACAAACAAAAGAAAAGATACAAAATAGTTATTCTAATCGTTCAGTTCTAATAGTACGATATTTGTGTATAACTTTCTAATAAAATGTTTGCAACCAAACTTACTACTTTTTTTTTATATTAGTTTTGAAGTTATATGTTAGCAGTTTGTCGAGATTCATATATAATTTACGTATACGTTCAGGATTATATCTCAGTGGCCTTGAAAATTAATTGATTTTAGACAGACTGTAGTCATTATTCAACTCCAACCTGTCCCGATACCTATCGTTTACCTTCTCTCTTTTTTTATTCACTCTCGCGTCTATGTTCGCACTCGTGCACTTAGTCTATGTACATATGCATATTAGTTTTAGAGAAAATAAATGCACCTCACATGCGTGTGGCAACCTTGCTAATAGCTCACGTACATATCGTAGTACTATAGTTCATGTTATGGTGAGTACATTTTGTTTTTAACTCCATCAAGAAAAACTCGGGTCCGATATATAATGTTCATTATCATCCTTCGAAAGTACATTCAATCAAAGAGAATAGTAATTTTTAACTTTTTCGTGGATACTAACGAAACCAAAGTTAAAATATTTCAGGACCACAAAAAAAAAATATAGTAAATTATTCGAACACGTACAAGGACCTTTTATGAATGTGTTATGTGTAGTATACGAAACATTTCGAAATTTCATTTGCATTGCAATCAGTCCGAATTATTATGATTGCGTGGGTAAAGTTTGAACTAATTTAATAATATATATATATATATATTATTAAATTATAAATATATATATATATATATATATATATATATTATTAAATTATAAATATATATATATATATATATATATATATTATTAAATTATAAATATATATATATATATATAAATATATATATATATATATATATATATATATATATATTTACCCACGCAATCATAATAATTCGGACTGATATATATATATATATATATATATATATATATATATATATATATATATGGTTTTTAATTATTTTTAATTTTAAATTATTACAATAATTGTGATATAAATATACACCTTATAATAATTTGAAGTACTCTCAGAACTATTTTTGGATGATAACATTTTTATAACCATAGGACGCGTACCACTAGTTGAAAACCGCTGAAACAGGTTATTCTAGTCTTGTTCTATCATTTTTTAAAATTAAATATGATGACATGGAAATTACGGAAGCTGCATTCTATATCGGACTTGAGTAATTGATCAATGAGCTACATTTTTCTCGTGATTTTGCCGAATGCTTGCATATGTAAATGTATCTTTGTATCGTGCTTGCTTTGCTTTGATCTTACTAACGATAATGCTATTAATGAATTAATTTATCTTTTAATTTAGAGTCACTTATCATGGATTATCTAAAAAATTTAAATATCGTTTGTATTGACGTGAATATATAATATTAGTATGAAAATCGAGAAGATGAATTACGAAAATAATAGTTTTTTGCAGTGAATGAGACTGACGGTAATATTTATTAACAGCAAGATTTTGCAAAAATTTAGAAACAAATAATACGTGCAATTTGTGTAATAATTAGTATCAATTAAGCGAATGTCTAACAAGTAGCGTATACGATCTAATTCTATTTAAAGCTTAAGAAAGATCTTCTTAAGTTTTATTCAAATTAGCCAAATTACCTAAAAAACAACTTGAATATAAAATTTGTTATTTAGTTGATTTGGCCTATTCTTTCAAGTTTCCCTGCTGCTCTCTATTAAACAATTTTGTCTTCAAGTCATTTGTATTTCAATCACTAAGTCATTTAAATTATGAAAACGTGTTATTTTGCTTGACTTTACACATACTCTGCAGTTTGCAATGAAATTTTAATTCTTACAACCATTTCTTGACTTGAAGAAAACAATTCTTAGATAATGTGCAGTTTATCGTATAAATTATATTTATCATACATTTATACATACAGAACTTCGTCTATATGAATTAAACGAAATTTTAATTAATGCTTTATTAATTATACCTTTACCGATTGATATCTGGATATGAATTTTTACTATACGAAAAATCATAGATAGTAAGGAGAATCAGTAACCTATTATAGTAATTTCATTTATATAAACTCCTTGTCTCTCGACAAATTCATGCAAATGCAATTTTACTATGATGTTATTCCTATTTCATCGTTTTCCTACATATCCTTCAGCGTAATTTTAGGTATTCATTTTTAATTACATGTACACGTACAGTAAGGATATTTATATTCAAATGCCCCTAAGTGAAGAAACTTGATTTATATACATTGCATCTCATAAATATAATTTTTAATTCTGTACAACATGATAAAATCTAATTAAAACTATATAACTATAAATTAAAACTAACTATATAAGAAAGTCAAATAGTAAAAATTATTGAAAATTAGAAGATAATTAATAAAATATTCTGTTATGTTTGTTCTGTTATGAAACGAATATAAATTAGATTTCAATCGCTTTTGTTTGTCTCAGTCGATAGAACTTATCCCTTAAAGAAAATGTGGAGAAGGAAGGAAAAAAAATTGTTTCTCAATACAACTTCAAACATTGCAAACTTCGTTCCTTATCACATTAATCACGACACACAAGAATTAAAAATTTTTTGACGATTTTATATCTATGAGACGCAGTGTATGTTATATGGATTATTTCTTTCGCGACAGATTTATACAGGCGAAGTTCTACTGTAATGTTATTCCTATTTCGCGTTTTTTCATCCATCTCCTCCATTTTAACTTGACTTTAAGTCAAATAACTTATCATGCGAAAAGTTTTTGAAGAATTGCGGCATAAAAATGTAAAATAATATCGAAAAAGCTTACATCTATACACAATGCTTTTTGTCTATACACAATTATTGTAGATACTTATATGTATAACTAAAATAAAATTCGCATGAAGTTTCAAATGCTTAATGATAAAAAAAAAATACAAGCTTGAAGTTAGATTACTCGAATTCAAATATTTTAAATAATTATTAATCTCAACTACAGCAAGGCGTTAATATCTGCAAAACTCTTATAATTAATCGTTAGATAATACAAAATTAAGCTAAATCTCAAATTGCATTGGTCACGAATAAAGGAAATGATTAATTATTTTGTTCCAGACAATACACTATTGGCAATAGACTCGGTGCCTTCTCATGGGATAGTCCAACCTCCACCTTATATTTCACCTCCTAAACTCGATGAACCTCAGAAGCAGAAAATCCAAGAGATCTTGAAGGCCCCTCCCACATGCCAGAAGATACAAACGTGTGATAAGCAACAGACGACTGTCAGCTATGGCCAACAGTCAGCTCATCCTCCGAATATTTACGCTCATGATATTCGACGAAATCTGTGCAACAGTAACGATAAATTTTTCGAACAGAGTAAAACATCACATTACAACGACTTGCAACACGACTGTGACCAACGTCAGATCGTGTATATGCGAAATGCCAGAAATCAGCAATACTATGCGTCTGGAAAAGACGTTAGTCGACAATTTTACACGCTACCATCGAGAAGATTACAGAGGGACGTCGAACCACCTCGAAGTGTCACGCCGGATATCACGAGGGGTCTTGGACGGAGTTCGTTGAGTACGATGCATGTGATTGCCAGGCATGGCCAGAAGGTAGAACAGGATCCTAATCGCCATGGCTCTCAGATGGAATTGAGTAAAAGAACACCAGAGATCATCGAAATGGAGAATAGATTAATGCAAAGTCAGGAGCAACAACAGATTGTGGATTTCAGAAATAGGTGGGTAACGGTTAATTGGGTAAATAGATGTGACAATACAACAGAGTCTTAATTAGCGGAATGAAGAATTCACTGGAGATTAGCTCAGTTTGACACGTTATATTTGACATTCGACAATTGAACAAGAATAAGAATTGAAACGAATTCTTACATCTTTATTCACAAGTTTTTATTTTTGCCGAATACCGATACTTACCAAATAGTTCAGAATAAACAGTTTTCTCTCATACGAAAACAAAATTACTCGGTTATAATTATCGGAAACGGTCGATTATTTAAACAGTGTGTGTCATGCTTACTTCGGATAATTTCGAGATTCTACTATAAATGTGGCAACTAGTACGGAAAGTACAATAAATAAACAATAAATTTACTGCATAAATAGATTTCAAAGTGAATTGTTATGATCAATGCAGGAAACACAATTTTCATGAATATTTTTATTTTCTATATTTTATATAGAAACTTTTATGTTTATTTTGTTATAACCTAAGAATAAAATATTTTTTATATTTCATAATATTTTTAAGTTTCTATATTTTTATAGAATCTTTTTAAGAGTGAATATTTGAAAATGTATATTTTCATTCATTATACACAATGAATGTGACATTATATTACGTGTGACATATTATAACGTTATATACGTTATATAGTTCATTAAAGAAGTAACTTATACGGAAGTAAAAAGGATATGAACTATCTGAATGAAATGACCAATACTAATATAATATTTCACTGTATTATTTTCTAAAAAAGAAATTACAAATTAGCAGATAATTTTTAACTTATATCGTGAAAGTAAATAAGAATAAGAAACGTACTGTTTAAAATTTGTTTTAAATTGTAAGGGAAATATGTAATATGATATAAACAATGTGAGATATAGCAATATTGTAAGAAACAGGAGTAAATTTTACTTTCATGAAATGTTAAATTTATGAATCGCTTTTTAATGATGTCTTTTAAACATTTATTTAATTAATTATATATATATTTTATATGTACATATATACATATTTTATTTTATGTGCGTTTTATATATTATATATATACGAACTATACATATGTACATATATGTAGTGATATATACGTATATGCAAACTTTTCCTGGTCTTTCGCATCTCAGCTCTTTTACAATATCATCCACCAAAGGATTGAAATAACGCAGTAATATTTCCCTAAATTTCCAAACGTATGTAGTAAATGTAAATAAGTTCGTAGTAAGTGTAACTTATCGATGTTCATAACAAAATAATTCAAAGATATCAAAAAGCAACACTAAAAGGAATTCATTCTAAACTCGAATCTTCTTTTTCTTCACCCAGATTCGCAACACCATTAGGGCTAACAGCGCTTGGATATCGATTCTTTGCGTCCTCGCCTGTTCGTGATCCCGTTACGAAGTCTCCTAGTGCTGATGCGTTAAAGTACAATCCAATTTCTCCGATCGGGCACGGCTACGGCAATAGTTTCAAGTCGTCCACGCCGACTGGACGTAGTATGCCAACTGTTGCCGAACGTTTGGCTCAAACCGCCAATAACTCGTTGTCGATGCCCAACTCCGGAAGAAGCACTCCTGTTCAAAGTTCGTCTGGTCGAAGTACACCAACGAACTTGATCCTTTCGCCGACGAAGAGTACCATGTCCAACGAAGAACTGTTCGCTGCAATACATAAATCGAAGAAAAGGTTGAATATTAAGGAAGATAACGAAAATTCCTCTCCCTACGGATCGACCAATTCGTTGGTAAAGATGATATCTGGAAGTGGTAATAGCTGGAGTTCCGAATCACAAAAAACGTCGGTATGTAGAAATATGAAAAATTGTTTGATATGGTTGATATACAATATATATATTAAATTACCTGGAAGTTAAATCGATCAACTCCATTTCTTACCATTATAATTTCATTATATAAGTACACGATTAATATTCAATTTTCAGGAAACAAATTACTTACCTTCAGAAGTTCATGTATTCCAAGACGATGAAAACTAAATTCTTTGTATTGGATAATGATATATATATATATATATATATATATATATATATATATATATATATCATTATACATATATATATATGTATATATATATATGGAAATTTTTAGTGATGACTATGATCTTATTACTCGTCGTTAATAAGGCCTGTTTACTAAAATTGACTCATTTATTGAGTCATATTGCGACATTTCTTCTCAGACATAGATAAAAAAAAGTTTTGCTAATCATTTTTTAAAATATTAAACTAGTCTGATGCACTTTGAGGATCATTGAAATTGCGATTACAAGTTATAAAACAATTTCTTGGAAATACAACAATCTTACTTTTGAATCCAAAATATCTGTGCGATATAACAAGGATGTATAATATAGACAATACGTGAAAAGTATCGTTACCAAATTTATTTTCTCATATTTGATGTTTTTTCATTATGTTACAATAGTATTGTTTTACCCCAACGTTTTATAAGATGAATTGTTTATTCTAAAGATAAAGTTACGCACAACGCACGATTTAAGCTCTCAAAAAACTAAGTCAATATAATTAAACTACATATTAGAAAGTTACGTGTCACTTTTATTAAATCAATACACCCTATAAAAAAGTCACGGTATTACTGAGAATAGGAGCAACCTCGTTGGTTTCACTGACTTTTAAATATGTTGTCACGGTCAACATTTTGAACAACTTTTATTACATTTACATTTATATTTGTGACTATACATATAACCTGCGCACTGCTTAGCTACTAGATATATGCTACTCTGGTTCAACCTATAATCCATTTATTTTTCTTCTTATTTAGTTTAGGTCGGGCTGCATAAAAACGCGGCCGTCTATTATGAGAATGAAGTGTGATCGTAATTTAAACTTAATTAAAGTTTTCTGTGAATATCTCGGAGACCAAGGTGGAGCGGCGGTTTTATGCATGAGAAAAAGTTATTCAGAATGTTGATCTTGACAACATATTTCATTGAAATCAGTGAGATCGTTCTTATTCCTAATAATTATTACATCATCACATCGTATCTTTGTGTGCAATATATTCATTTACTAACATATGAATAAGTTGTAATAAAATATGTCATCCTGGTAAAATATCAAAACAACTGCAAAGGAGAAAATCGTTTAAATAGTTTCATTATTTTAAATAATTCTGTCACAAGATTGTTTTATTTTTAACGTCGCTCCTGATCATAGTCTTTTTGACATAAAATACATTACGTTGGGGGTAAAATTCAGTAGAATTTTATTTTAACAACAACCTTGTTATAGAATGTATGAAAATTTTTTGACTGACTTTATCTATTTAATTATAATCGTCATAATTACCATATGTTCATACTTTGTATGATTTTTACCAAAATTCGAATAGTAGAAATTTTTTAATTTACTATACGTGTTCTAATATCTGTATTGTTATTTTTAGCTTTCTTATTTTCTTTATTTTATTTTAACAACAACCTTGTTATAGAATGTATGAAAATTTTTTGACTGACTTTATCTATTTAATTATAATCGTCATAATTACCATATGTTCATACTTTGTATGATTTTTACCAAAATTCGAATAGTAGAAATTTTTTAATTTACTATACGTGTTCCAATATCTGTATTGTTATTTTTAGCTTTCTTATTATGCAACTAATTTGTTGCTTTAGTTAAAATGTCCTATCTAGTATTTTTTCTAAGATATGTTGAAATATTTGGAATTCTCTCCATGTTTTACCTTGGAAGTGATGTTGAGTTGTAATTCGTAGAAATTCGTAGAAATCGTATGGGTTATTATGAACTAATAATTAAATATTTTTAATGAAATGATGCGAAACAAAGAAGGCATAAATAACAATACAAGTTTTCTGAAATGTTATGAAATAGTAGATAGAATGCTTTAACTAAGGAAGCCAGTGATATCAATAAAGATCAGTTCATCTTATTCATCCCATTTCAGGTAACACAAAACGTTCAACCATCCTCGCCCGCCACATCGCGACTGGACTTCAAAAGGCTACTCCTTCAGCAGAGCGTGAAGACCGGGCCTGTAAGGGTCTCGGCGGCAGAGCAGTTGAAACTATCACGACAGCAGAACCAACAGCAGCAATCATCAAACGTCCAACAAACGACTTCGTTGGCCAAAGTCCTTAGTCCCCGCTCAGTCTGGAGGTTCCAAACGCCACGAACGGACGTACTGTCGTCTACGATAATCGAAGACACAGCTGCTGAGGAAAAGGCAATGAAACCATCTCCAGAGAATACTTCTCCCGTATTAAGACTGAACGTTAGGCGACAATTGGACCTCTGTAGCGATGAAAGCAATGAAGATTCCATCGTGTGTAACGACAGATTAAAATTCTCTAATATAGAATCTTCAGATACGAAAGCTCCTGATATAATAGAAACAGAGTCTTCCAGTAAAAATGTACAAACAACAAACGCGCAACAAGCATTCACAAAGAATTCCACTGTGAATAACAATAATAATCGTGAGACCAGTGCTTCAGTTCCTTCATTTCCGAGTACTCTACCGTCCGTTTCAATTACTTCAGACACACATGCGCAAAGCAAGACTACCAATTTCACGACTATCTCGTATCCTGTAAATTGTTCACAACTTACCCCTTCGTGTCAGCAAGCGATAAGCGCTTTTGAGTCAAGAAGAATCAGCAATCAACTAGCTAGGGCCCAGTTCTTATCTGCTACATCGACCAATCAGGAACAACACGCTTATACGAAGAATATGTTCCGCGCGAGATCAGAGTCCCCTCAGAATCCTACAATGCAAAACGTCGCTCGTAGTCCTAGTGTTCCGACCCTGGAAACTGCTCTGTGATCGCAACATGCGTATTACGTGTTTGTGTTAGAAGTTTGAAATATTTTGGACCAGACTATATATATAAACCGTTCCTTTCTGTTAACCCTTTGCGTTTGAAAAGTATTTTAACATCTCTTTTTGTCAAGTCGATGATTAAAAATTTCAGAATTTATGAGAAAAAATGTATGATTGCTTTATTTACGTTTGCGTCAATTAAGAAATATTAATTAGTATCATTTATTCTTCAATATATTAATGTGTGTATACTATTGCCCGTAGTTCACGAAAAGCTTAATATACAATACTTAGGATAGATATAAATGAATGTTGTAATTACGAAACGAATTTGATATTTATTAACCACGTGTACTATAATGAAGACTAAATTATATTCTTTTCTGAAGATTTTATTAAATACGTATTTTATTAAAACTTATGTTAAAAGTTTGTAAGTGTCTTATGACTCACGGAAGGAAGTGTACATTTATATTTTATAGTGTCTTAAAAGTAATATTTTCTCAAATTGCCTAAATGATTACGCGAAATAATTATGGAATGAAAATTACTCCAAAATAGATAAATACAATGAAATTTTCTTCGAAACTTTTATTTAAAAGATCAAGATAATTATTGATTGTCTAGAGTCTTATCGTTATTTGCAGACTTGATTTCTTGTTAAAGTGCTTGTAAAATTTACATAAGGAAGAACATATTTTTCAGAAGGAAGAACGTATTTTTAAATATAAAATTTGTGATTAATAATTTTGTGAACTGAATACATTTCAACTCATGATATTAAAACATTTGTAAGTGCAAAACGTTAATAGCATCTTTGGAATGTACCTACAATCAATAATTGGGTGATATCGTATTGTTCGTCGATTGTACTTCTGTTGCTAGATGCGAAACTTCATTAAATTTTTGGAGTTATTGTCGACTTAATCACGTTTTTCTATTGTTAAAGAATATTTTATCAATATACAAGTGTGATTGTTCAAGGTGTCATTGTCAACATTGTTAACATTATGATTTCTTCTGTCAATTTTATGCTAAAGTATTTCTTAAAACATTGTTATATATTATATTATTGAAACGAAAGTAGGATTGAAATTGAGATTAGCTGTAGAAAAAAATTATGTGCTTTTATAATCGAAATGTGTCTTTATTTTTAAAAAGTTGATAAAATCTTGATCATTCAAGTATTTCTCATTTCGATTAATATTTATTTCTTTTGTTCCGATTCTTTCCCATTTTGAGCATATCGATATAATGATTATTTTTGATGATTTTAATAGTCTAGTGATCATTTTCGATAATGATGATACAGTTAATATTTGGTGCAGCTAGAGTTCGAAATTTTATTTTCGCTAAGGGACGACTGGTTTTTGTAGTCAAAGTATCGTTTGAAATATCTCTAATGATGATAATGGTTTTTATAAATTTTGTAAGAGTAAAAGAATAATTTCAGTAATTTCTGTGTAATTTTTGTTAAAGTGAAACACGAAGAATACGTAATTTTGAGTAGAGCTCTTCGCTGCCATTGTATTCATATAGAAATTTGAATCATACAAAACTAAATTAAGTGATAATTTAATAATTATTTACCTATTTTATATAAATATACAAAAAAGAACACACAGAGATGTCTTAATTCGAAGTACTTATGTAATCTATAGAAGTAAAAGCACAATTATTTTCTAAAGCTAATAGCATCGTTATACTTGTTTCTTATACTTCTGCAAGGGTATGTTTCATATATGTATCTGATTTATTATAACTTACATTAAATGAAAATTTCCCTGCAGATACGATTCAGAGCTATGACTAAAAACATAGAAACCAATTAATATAGGTTAATGCAAAAGTTCATTTGTTTCTGTAAATGAAGTTTCGAGTAAGGAAGAAAGTACTCATACTTCAATTTGTCTTAAGAAATATACTTTACTTTGCTATCGTTTTGTCACATAGATCATATGGCACTGATAATTATTGCTATTCTTAATTTTTTGTTATTTGAAAAAAAACATACACCTAATAGTGCGTTTAGAGTTTACATCGATCGAACAGATGCCCGCCCTTCTCCCACTCTAATAAAATTAAGAAATAAAAGTGGAAACGTGTATCTGTTCATGCTTTCTTGACGTACGCGTGCGAACATTTATGAAGATTGCACGCATACATCATGAAAGCACGAACAGATTATATATTTCTACTTTTATGTTTTTATTTTTCTAGAGTGGAAAATGATCGAGCATTCGTTCGCCTGGTGTAAATATACTATAATACTTTCCACACGACCGAATAAATGAGCAAACGAACTTTTACGTTGACTTAATGCAATAAGTGACCGTTCGTACTGCACTTGACTAAGAATTCCTTTGTTAGAAAAGTTAGAAAAAGGACAATAATTTATTAAAATCTATTAGTGTGATTTCAAATTTAAATTAGTATTATACAGTATTGGATGCGAAAATAGCACGTCGAAACATTGAAAGTTGAACAGAATCGCATAAGAATTGATAATAGAAATACTATTGATTCGTATCGTTGATATTGACTTAAGCTGTTAATATCATGTAATTGATATCGGAAACTTTCATAAAACTTGGATTCCTATAAATTATTCTATTAATATATTAAATGCTAATTCGCTGAAAGCAATAAATCACAACGCAAATAATCTTTTCGATAATTTAAAGTGTAATATAAGCACATACATGTATCTTATGCTTTGTGTTGACTGTATTGAAGAACATTGGCTGAAGGGAAGCTCATAACTAATATATGAAATAAAGACTATCATAAACGTTTGTACATGAACAAATATTTAAGAGAAGCAATCTTAATTCGCAATATTCTTATATTTACAACTATTTGCCATTTAGAAATAGGCTGTATATATTTATGCAGATTCATATTTTTTCAAATACAGATAAAATATCCCAATTTGAATAAAAGCATGTTTTATTTTCTCTATGTATATACAGTCTAATTATCATCGCGCATTCATCATTTTCCTGTTTTCTCTTAAATGAAAAACCATAAAAAGCCCACAAGATTTTTGTTTCCTTTTCTGTTCTTTTTCTAGGAACAAACATATTATAGGAAGTTCATAATCACTATTTGGTCATTTAATGCAATTTATTCCTAATATATTAATTTATTCTTTACAGAAAAAATATTAGCAAGACCCTAGATGTACGTAGAAGGAGTCTGTAAATAGTACATAATATTTGTAATACAAATAAACGCATTCTGCTTGAAAAAATCGCTTGCTTATCTAGTCGGAGTAGTTTGTCATTCAAAATTCCGAATGTTTTTCGCATTTTTTCTTATTATTCGTAATCGTGGAAATAACGGGCATATAGAAAACGTATTATAGCCAGTCGGCATATAACAGGAATTAGGCTTTATGATTTATCGGATGATGAATAGTAATATATTTAAAGAGGACTAATGCATAGATTTACGACAGAGTTGCCTTAATTAAATTATTGTGAGCTATGTTAAGATGCTCCATCGAGCATTCATGAAATGAACAATGATGTTAGATTTTAAGCTGAACTTTTGTACTTTGCTCAGAATAAAAAACAGAAACATC
Source organism: Bombus huntii (assembly GCF_024542735.1). Classification (NCBI taxonomy): domain Eukaryota; kingdom Metazoa; phylum Arthropoda; class Insecta; order Hymenoptera; family Apidae; genus Bombus; species Bombus huntii. The sequence continues at coordinate 26,673,542 of NC_066238.1, forward strand.
CTGTATTGAGGTATGTCATAAACAATTTTTTTCACCAAAAAACTCTTTTTTCTATAATTAATATTATTTTTTTTACCTCTTCCACTCTTTCCTTTTTCACAAATAATATTATAATACACAGTGAATGAATTATTACTTCTGACTTTCTCTTCTCTCTTTTTCTTATTTATTACAGTTTAGTATTCCATCAAAATCCAATCTTTGATAAAATCATTAAAGGAAAGAAAATATAATACTATATGTAGCTATGTATGTAGGAATGTAGTATAGTGCAGTATCGTAAAGGTGCGACGTCCTTCATTGTCTGACCGTCAAAGGCCCACGCACTGTTATACAGACCCTTAATAAATCTAAGAAACCACCATAAACAGAATCTTTTTAACGGAATCTTTAATTCTGCAAGTATTTTCGGTTTATGGCTGGTTCTTAGAACAATCCTTAGGTTTATTATTCGCTCTTAAAAATCACGGAGAAAGCAGGTGGTTATCAAACGGGAAAAGCGAGTATTTACCTAACGGGAAAAGTTGGTTTTTCCGATGAATAAGGTCACCCACGAGCTACGTTGGTAGGAGGCTTCCTCCTCCTATCTTCGTTTATTAACGTTGGCTATAACCAACGGGCATCGCGGATCGTTACTCTCATTTTTATAACGAAAAATGTGAATAACGAATCCGCATGCTTAGTTCAAAAGGTACACCCACACCGAGCTTTCCTCCGTGATAACATGAGAACGAACTTCACTTGTGCTCTGGACTTGATTTCTAGACTTGTCCTCTGGACTTGTTCTCTAGACTTGATCTCTAGACTTGTTCTCTGGACTTGTTCTCTGGACTTGAGCTACACTACAGAACAGTCACCACATCTCTAGACTTGTTGCACAAACAGTTCGAGTAACAGTAACAGTCAAGCTCAGAAGTAACAATCAGTCATCACAGTCGCCAAGTCGAAGACAGTCAATCGACAGAAGATACATCGACAGAAGATCACAGTCGCCAATACGAAAGGAGTCTCAGGCCGTACTCAGTCGTAGTTTGGCAGTCAACATATGCACCATTGTATCAAATATTGAAGTTGTTGGATTGATGAAAATATATATTATAATCTGTTAACATCAGCGTCATACTCATTCAGCCACCCTTATTATCTTAATCGAAATAAGGGATCGATCGATTCGTGGCGTCGATTATTCGTATCGTAATGGGAATGTACGACTCCCGTTGGCACGCTTCTTCGAGATCGCGTATCCCCACGACTGGTCGAACAAACAGATATAAAAGGACTAAACACAAACAAATTAAAAATAACACCCAGTCTTGAGTTTAGCTCCGATCATGCACCGATAATAATAGAATGCACAAGCAAACCAATACTTTATAGCAAATGAGAGCCACTTTGCAATAAAGGCAAACATGCAAAGAACTAATCGAGAACAAAATTAACTGCAATATTCCACTAAAAACACCCGAACACATCGAACAGGTAGTAACATTGACAGAAATTATACAAGAAGCAGTATGGGCAACTACTATTCATGAACCTGAAATGTGTGTCCGTGATAATTGTAGCTGCTGGAGTACTGCTATTTTTCTTCTAATTTAGATGCGTGGAAAAAAAATAGGACACCGGCACCGGGATTCGAACCCGAGTCCCGAACGTTCGTAACCTAAGGCGCTAACCACTGCGCTATCGTCGTCCGGTAGTAGTTAGCATCGAGTGGCGGTATTTGTTGTCGAGTGTCGCCACAAACCAAACAACAGGCAAACAAAAATAATTCCAACAGGTATCCTTGACGAAATCAGAGAAAAAAGGAAAGTGAAAGCAAAATGGCAAAAACATAGAACACGTGAAAACAAAAAACACCTAAACAAACTTGCAAAAGAAATAAAAAGTAAAATAAAAGATCATAATCATAACGAATTCTCAATATTCATAGAGGTACTCTTTGCGCACGAGAATGCCAACTATTCTCTATAAAAAGCCACGAACAAAATAAAGAAGCCAATAAAACTAATCCCAGCAATCAGAGAAGCACATGTGCATAACACATGCGCCAGAAGCAAGGAAGAGCAAGCTGAAGAATTCTCCAACCATTTTTGTAACACATTTACTCCAGATAATATTAGAAATAGTAAAACCAAATGTCATTCAGTTCAAGATACACAAAATACTAGTACTGCAATTAACAATCACTTTTTTCGTGGAGGAAACCTTCATAGGCGCCCCGTGCCCTCCGGGAAGAGGGCGCCGGGTAGTGCCGGATTCGTACCGGCTAAAACCTCCACGGTGATCGTCCTGACGATTGGTAGGGAAGCCCCGGGACCATCTTTTCGTATTGCTGCTGGGGCACTCCTTCATCTTCTCCCTGATGGTGCAATCGGGAGTCATCCTTGGTTGATTGGGCCGTTAGGAGGGACCACCCCTCCTGACGCCAAACTGCCTGGGACGTTGTGCAAGTCCGAAGGAGAGATCAGACCCTCTTCGGTGTGACAACACTCTCGATGGGTGTTGTCCTCTTACCCTTTCTCTCTCGGCGCGGACCTTTGCGAGCATGACTTGCTCGCAGTAGGAGCGGACGGCGATGTACTCCTGTTGCTCCCTCAGCATGGCTTCTACGATCGCCTCGGGGGCCAAAGTCTCGCCGATGGCGAGTTGTATGACACGGCGCGGTTCCTCCGACGCCGGACAGGACTCCAGCGTGTGCTGTGCCGTGTCTTCCTTTTTCTCGCAGCGGTGTCACGTGCTAGTCACCACCCGCCGAATCCTTAGAAAGACCTGCCTGAACGCTCCGTGTCTGGTGAGCATCTGCGTCATTCTGTACGTCAGCGGGAGCCCGCCACGATCCCTCCAGGTCTTCCAGTTCGGTAGAACCGCTCCAACGTCCCGATGAGGCCGTACCGTATCCTCGGGGGCGAGTTGACTGCGCCATACTCTCTTCTTCAGACACCTTGTAAATAGGTGACATAGTCTGGGGGCCATGACCGTCATCGTCTCCGCTCATATCCGTCCAGAGACTCCGTCCGGGCCCGACGCCACGTTGCGGGAGACCATCTTCTTCGTCGCATCCAGCATCTGCTCGTCCGCAACCCCTAGTTCCTTTTTCCACTTCACTGTCCAAGTCGAGGTAGTGAGTGGCTGTCCCGGGCTGTCCTCCAGTGACGGGAACAGTGTGCGAATGACCTCTTCCAGCACTGCCTGATCCATATTTGCCATTAGTGGTGGAGCCCTTGGACGCAGTTTCTTCATCACCATACTTTACGGCCGCCCCCACGGGTCGGATTCGACTGACTGGATGAGGTCCATCCAGGCTCGGATTTTAGCGCTCTTGATCCTCCGCTGTAAGATATGTCACGACTCTCTATATGTCTCGTAGCAGAGGGAGGTCTCTTCCTCGTGATGAAGCCGCCGACGACGGGTCCTCTGGAACCGCCTGCGCGCCCGAATGCACCTCGCCCGTAGCTCTGCGATTTCCGGGGTCCACCAGTACACATTCCCGTTCTGTCTAGTCCCAGGTACGCAGCGCGGCATTGACGCATCACATGCCACTTTCATGTTCTCCGCCTCCTCGTCCACGCTTGTCTCCTCTGTACGGGCGTCCCAGTTCCAGGCCATGACAATTCCTGCTGCCTGGAGCATCTCGTTGTCTCTATCCTTGAGGCGCCATCTTGGTGGCGAGCGGGAGCGTTCCGTTCTCCTAATGCCTCGCGGGCACTGTCTCCGGGCCGACCTCCATGAATGATCACAGGTGGTCTGAGAGAGTCTCAACCCCTTCGGTCTCCAGCCTGAGACCCACCGGAAGTCACTGGGGGTACCCCATGTAATATCGACGATGGAACACCTTCTCCACGTCACGCATGTGCCGGTCGAGCCTCTGTTAAGTAAGAGGAGCCGGGGCCCGCAGTCCAGCCTGACAGCACCCGGTCACGGGCATCTGTCTTCGTGTTCCCCCATTCCAAGGAGTGAGTATTAAAGTCTCTCAGGACGAGGACTTGACATTAAAGATATCGTCTCATACAATCGCCAACCCCGTCCAGGAACTCCTCAAACGCGACCAGGCCACTGTTGAGAGAGACATATACGCCCACCACCACCATCCCAGCCCACTCGATCGCGGCGTACCCCTTGCCCTGCTCAATCAGGTTCCCTGGGGCGGGTGTGCCCGGTGCTGACGTCCACGTCATTGCGACTAAGCCGTCCAGGTCTCCGATCCAGTTAGGGGTGTCTAGTATACGATAGGGCTCAGCTACCACTGCCAGGGCAATCCTGCTGTACCTTATCGTCTGGAAGAGCAGGACTTGTGACCGTTTCGATCGCCCCAAGTTGGTCTGGAGGAGCCTCATGAATCTACTTTACTAAGTCCATATCCATGGCCTCCCCGGCCATCTGCCCCATTCGTGATCCTTTCCTTTTCTTGCGGTAGGTCTCTCGCGTTGTCGCCCTCTCTTCTGTCCGTAGCAGGCTCCCGAATCCGGCTCGTCCCTTTAGTTTTCGGCGGAACGCATGCCGCCCCTCCCATTCTGTGAGTGGCGGGCGGGCACCAGGGCACGAAGGCAGAGCACCTCTTGGCCTGATGACCGATGCCTCCGCACCTGTAGTATAGCTGCCCCCGGTTTACCGTAGATCCGCAGGTCACTCCCACGTGTCCCAGCTCTAAGCATCTATGACATTTTAAGGGCTTCTTCGGGATGGCTTCGACACTCGCCACTGACCAACCCACAAGAACTCTTCCAGCTTGGCTTAGTTTCCGCGCTGTTGTTGTCGGGCATCTTATTCATGCTGACCCAAGGCCACCTCTGGAAGTCCTGATGTCTCCTACTCGAACTTCCAGTGTCTTGCATCCTCCGGCCTTTGCCAGGATGTCCCGAAGTGTTTCCTTGCCGACTGAGATGTCGATCTTAGTTACCCTCAGCTCCGCCGTTTTTGTTGGGGCAGCAACTTTCACCGTGGTCGGATCCAGGGCTTGTGTCAACTGTGCTGCAAGCGCAGGTGCCTTCTCCCTCTCTTTCTCCCCGGGAACTTCTAGAATGATGCTCCCAGTCATTGGCCTTCTTGATTTTAACCCGTTCAATGCCGAATTCGACTAGCGGGACTTTGTGTCTACCTGTCGCCAGAATTTCGGCATATGATGTTTTCGTCCCTTCGCTCAGCGTTAGGGTCACCGCAGATGACCGCGGAGGGGGAGGGAGCACCATCATCATGGTCTCTTGCACTGGCCCTCCTCTTGGGGTTCGTTGTGCGGTTCTATGCACCTTGGCAGCAGCTGGTCTCTTCGCATCCTTCCTCTTTCTCTTATGTTCGACCACCTTCCATTCACCACCCTCTTGCCCCTTTGAGGGCGAGGATATTTGGGTGGCATTGCCCTCAACCGTGGTTGCCTTTCTCTGTCTTGTTTCCGGACTATGACGCCAGTCCTGTAGGCGTTCTTCCAGAGCCCTCATTAGTGAAAGGCCCGAGCTCCTCGAATTTCCTCTCGAGGGCAGAGAGACGTTCCTTCTCTCCTCCGTCATCCTCCTTAGGGTGTCCTCTGAAGTGGAGGCGTGACACCGTGTGTTCTCCTGACGGACTCCTTTCCTGCTTGCTCTTTCCGGAGGACCTCGATCTCCTTTTCTAGTACCTCCACCCGCATCTCCGCCATCCTGGCAGCTCCAATGCCATAGGTGGGCCCCGTTCTCCTTGTCAGCTCCATCATGCCGGCGGCAATAGCGCTTGCTGCCTCCTTTAAGGTCTTAATGTAGGTGTTCGACAATTCGACAATTCGACGATGTTGTCGCCACCTTCATTATCTCCTCTACTCGCCGAATTAATTCGCTCTGAGGTGATATGTCGTGATAGGTTCGGAAGGAAAACTCAGATGCATTGTGTGTTGACTCCCTGTAACAGACTGACTTTCCGTCACGATGCTGCTGCGAAGGAAAACTGTGTTGGGATGTGTCTAAGGATGCGAGGACATCGGATTCGTTGAGAAAAGCTTTGGTTCGGAAAGTGAGAGAAATGTACCTTAATGTTTATTGGCTAATTCGTGTTGGTCGTTGGAAAAGGATGCTAGCTGCCCTTGAGAGGGTGTTGCTAGCGGGAAGCGTCGTACGTGAGAGAAAGCAGATTTCTCGTGTGTTCCCGTAGTAGGTGGTCGATTTAGAGACTGATAGACAAAGATTGTTTGTCTCTTTCGCTATAATAAATCCTAAGGTTTATGGCGGGTCCTTAGGCTAGCTAGAAAATGCTCGGTACGGATGTGTCGATATCTGGCAATCATCTTGTCCGCAGGTATAGGGTCTTTGTGTCGTGCGTCACGCGACATAAACTGTTGGGAAGTTTACTGTCAAGTGCCGCCACAGCTCCTATGTCCGCTGTGCAGGATGTTCTCATCTCCCAGATCAGTTCCATAGGTATGTTTGGAGCTGTGGGTGTCAGCTTCCTTTTTCTTCCCCTGGACGTCTCTGATGAGGATGGGGCCCCATAGGCCATCAGCTCTTCGACGTTCGAACTCGCACTTCCTTGCTTGTTTCCTGCCGTAGTGTTTCTTGTATCTGATTCGGCCCTTGGAGCCATGACCAGATCCATGCCTGAACCCTCTGGTTTATCCATCCTACTTGCGAGCCTCATGGATTTTCTGGTTACCTTTAAAGCAGGCTCCATTCCTTCCTCCATATCCTGCTTTCTACTCGCAATTAACAATCACTACACCGCATCTAATACAACAGCACAAGCAATTAGAATCATAATCGGGAAAACATAAAACAATAAAGTACCAGGAATCGACCTAATCAATGGTAAAATCTTTAAAAACCTTCCTCCAACAGCAGTACGTTTAACAATAATATTGAATGCAATTTTAAGAATCCAATACTTTCCTAATCTGTGAAAGCTAGCACAAATCATAATGCTATCTCAGCCAGGCAAAGATCCACACCAAACTGCACCTTACAGACCAATATCATCACTTTCTGTGTTTTCCAAAATACTGGAGAAATACTAGAGAAGTGCCAATAACAGGAGAAGAAAAGATTAATACCAGGTCACCAATTTAGATTCAGAAACAAACACTCCACGATAGAACAAATGCAGGTTCGTCAACGAAATTTTACTAGCAATAGAAAAGAAACAATACTCTTCGTGGACATCAAGAAAGCATTTCACAAAGTGAATCATGAAGGCCTCTTACAAACAATCAAAAAACATTCCCCGGAACAAATCCACTACTTACTCAAATCATACCTAAGCAACAGAATTTTTGTAGTACAAATAAAGGATATATATTCTGAAGTAAAAGACATGAAGGCAGGAATACCGTAAGGAAGCGTCTTAGGACCAATATTATACACACCATATATGACACACATACCAACGACTACCAACAGCAAAATACTGACATTCGCGGACGACACAGCTGTACTAGTCAAGCACACTAATCCAGAAACAGGAGTCACATTATTACAAGAGCACATCACAGAAATAGAAAAATGACTACAAGATAAACAAATAAAAACAAGCCCCAGTAAATGCAACCATATTACATTTACACTAAAAAGACGGAAACCACCGAATATCCAATTGAAAGTATAAACTAAGAATCGTAAGAGTGCCGGGGAAGAGAGAAAGAGAGAGAGTGTGTAAGGAAGAGTGTATGCCTTGGTGACGTCAAAGCTAAATGAGTAAGAGAGTGGAAGAAGAATGCGAGGGTTGAGGGTCAGCATTTTTTGACCTGGGGAGACAGAAGTTGTGAGCCGAGTGTGAGGATAAGACGTACGACGATATTGTAGTCAGCTATTGCATTGGGTTGTAGCGACACTCAACAGCAAATACCACCACTCGACACTAACTAGAGTCGGACGACGGAAGCAGTGGTTAGCGCCTTAGGTTACGAACAGCCAACAGCTATAAGTATCACGGACAACACTATATCACCTCAGGGTATTGCTTGTTAAAATAGAACTAAACTTCACTTCAAATAGAACATCCTTTCTTGTGCTTACTCTAGACCATTTAAGATACTACAAACATACTAAATCAATTATAGACGAAATACGAATAAAAAGAAGACAAATGTATTGGTTAACTAGTCGAAATTCTAAACTCAGCATAGAAAATAAATTAAAAATATACAAAACGATAACAAAACCAATTGGGACGTACGGAATACCTCTATGGGAGACAGCAGCAATGAGCGACACAAATAAATTAGAGTCGCTACAATCAAAGACACTGAGAAGAATAGTCAACGCGCCATGGTATGTCAGAAACGAGGATATACGCAAAGATTTCAAAATGCCAACGGTCAAAGATGAAATCGGCAGGTATGCAGAAAAATACAAGGAAAGAACGATAACACATCCAAACCAACTAGCTGCTGATGCGGGCAAAACTCTCATAGAAAGAGGACTAAAAAGAAAACACCAAAAAATTTACCAATTGTCCAGCTAGACAAATTGTAAAGTACACATTAAATAATAATAATAAAAAAAGGGTTTGAGTGTAATTTCAACACAAATCAATGTCAGATTCACGGTTTGTGTTGGGCTTGGAGTAGTGCTTTTGTTCAGGCGGTTATAAGGCGACCAACCATCAGTTACCTGCAGCTAGTTAGTTACCTATGCTAGTCGTACCAGTCAGTTAATGCCTATGCTAGTCGTACCAGTGTTGCTAGTCAGAGTTGCTGTTGTCTGTCAAATCTTGTATCGATCAAGCCTGCTGTTGGTGAAATCTGATTTGAATACGATCCATCAGAATAGGTTCATCGAACTTAGAATTTGCATGCAATATATATTCTTGTTTCATCTCCTTTCCTCTTTTCTTTTGTACAAACGCAAACCGTATGCATCGATATCGCCTAAAATCATCTCGCAATCTGTAATTGCTTGCCGTACCGAGCGACAATGAGGATTTCGTGGATATATATGTCGGAGATGAAAGAACACCGGAGCCTTTGGAATTTTGGATAATCCCGCAACATTGTAACCTAGAGTCTACTATAGCTGTAATTGAACAATTGTAGTTATTCAATCCGATTGTAATTGTTCGAGAGTTGTGATAATGAGCTTAGGCTCGAGGCGACAGTCAGTTGCCGAACGTAGCCGCGGTCACGGGATGAACGCTTTGTCTAACAAAGGTATGGAGTAATTCTATAGCTCTCCTTAAAAGAAGTATTCGTGGCGACACGCGACAGTAAACATTCCAACGGTTTCTGTCCCGTGGCTCTCCACACGCAGACCCTATTCTTCGAGTAAGATGATTGCCAGATGTCGATGCGTCTCCGCAGTACATGTTCGGCTAGCCCGAGGGCCCGTTATAAATCTTAAGGTTTAGTTAACTAAAGTCCTTCAAACAGACAAACAGTCTTTGTCTCAACTACGGGAAGATAGGGGAGACATATTTTTCAACGAGCGGCGTCTCCCACTAGTAACTTTCCCTCGAGGGCGGCTAGCATCTTTTTCTAACTACCGATATGGAGATTGACCAATTAGCAGCAACGCCAATTTCCCTTACTTTCTGAACGAAGGCTTTTCTCGATGAATCCGATGATCTCGTATCCTTAGACACACCCCATTATAGTTTTCCTCCGTGGCATCATCGGGACGGGAAAGGCATTCTCGCTCGCGATCTCATTGATGAAAGGAGTAACTCTTTACGATCAGTGAATATTACGCGTCCGACTTAGATTTTGTGAGTACGTTCATCTATCATCTCGTCGACCGCGGATTCGTTATTGAACCTAGGATCATTGTCATTAGTTTCTCGAGTATCTAATTACCATGGTTACTTGTCCGGTTCTATAATAATCGTATTTGCACTAGTCAATGTCTTCTCTATTGCGTAACGACAACGTGTAACCCAAACGAAGATTCGTTTCACGCCCCTAACCCTAATTCTAATGTAAACCCGACATATAAATTTAATAAGAAAAAACTTGTGCCTAAATTCGGGAAACTCGGTTTGGGTACTGAAGCTAGAATCGTGGAACCGCGGCAAAGACCACTCGACTACGTCCCTCGGAACGACATTCCAAAGAAAATATGTCGATCTCGACGACTACAACGAGGACGTGGATAAAAGCAGGGAGCTAGAAATCGATGCACTCGAGAAAACAATTGGACAGGGTAGGGGGACATCAAGGTTCTCACACGCCGCCCTCGCAAAGCCGATGTACGTACACCCGCTGCCTATCACATTCTTGATGTAATGAAAAGGATGTCTATTCATTCCTAAAGCGCGTGCAAGTGTTTCAAAAGGCACACGTCTTCACAGAAGAAGAGATCCTCAAAGGAGCATCCGAATCTCTAAGGAGTAATGCGCAACATCGGTACCGGAATTGCACCAACAACTGCTACTCTTGGAAGGATTTCAAGGAGAGATCTGCAGTTAATGCCCATCCGCAAACGAACGACGACACTTAAGTTGTCAGATTATTGAACAACTCCAAGGGCCCCACAGTTCGATCAGGATCTACATCACAGTCTTCTCGACGCTTATAAGGCAATTTACCAAGGAACAGCAGAAACAAACTATTCTGCTCTTACTGCGGGAATAGCGGCACGCTGATTCGCTATTGCCACGGACAGAGTCCGGAAAATGCCGAGCTGAACTAAGTGGATAAAACCAGGTCAATTTGAAACATTTGCTACTATGTCGACTTCAAGCTAGGAAACATGCGTACACGAGCCTTCGTGGACAAGGGGGCGAAGATCTCGTGCGTGAATCAACAAATGGTATGAAAGTGCCAAACTACGAAGATCGCAGGCGACAAACGCAATATTGGCTAACGACTCCGAAATATTCTTTTAACACGTAACCGGGGCGTGAAACATCGACGAAGGGACTATAAGGCATAGCTTCTTGTAAGTAAATAATACTTAACAGAAAACACGATTTTATAGCTTTTCTCCGTGTTTATCTTACAGTTTGCAGAAATGTCTGCTTTTTGGGTGCTATGGTTAAATTTTCTTCTAAACATTTAATTTTTTAAATAAATGGAGAAATGTAAGCAAATAGTGATACGATGTCCTTTGCACTTTGATCATTGTCACGTCCGGTGATTCTGTACACAAACCGGACTCCATATCTCGGGCAAGATGGTTGCCAGATGTCTACACACCCTTATTGCGGACTCTCAATAATCTCAAGGACCCATCATAAATCCTAGCATCTTCATAGTTAAGGTCCTTCAGATCAAACAAGTATCTTTTTAGTTGAAGTATTCTTTAGATTCATTACCCATTTAGAGAAAACACGGGAAAGTGGTTTTCCCATGTACAATGTCACCCACGGGCGACTTTTGATTGGGGGCAACTAGCACCCATCCTTACTCATCAGCCTTCTTCTTATACAATTAGAAGCAATGACACTTTCCTAGCCAAAATTACCATCAACGAATCCGATAGTTCCATGCGCTAAATACACCCATTAATAGCTTTTCTCCGCGACAACATCGCTACCGAACTTCACTGATTTTTCATTCTTAGATCAGTCACCATTTCTTTGACTGGTTTTCCGTTCATTGACCAGTCATCAGTTTAACTTGTTACTTACACTTCGCTGAGAATACATCCACACGCATCACGCGTAACTACTTACATCTACTTCTACATCTACATCTACACATCTACTACATCTACAACGTTGTTGGAATAAAGTATATATTGTAACCTGTTAAGTGTTATAATCCATTAAACACTACTATTATCCTAACTGAAATAGGGAATCGACCGACCCGTGGCGTCGATTATCAAATCGTAACGAGAATTTACGACTCTCGTTGGCGCGCTTCTTGACGATCGCGTCTCCTCGCGAAACGGTCGAACAATCATTATTCAAACATATTTAAATCTTTATAATGCAATAACAATCTATCTCATTTTATCCAGAAAGAGTTCACAGAATCTTTTCGTGTCAGCAACAACCGAATAATTGCTGTTGGAAAAACACAAAACATCTCCAAAGTTGAAACTTTGCATTTTTTTTTTTTTAAGAATGGTTTGCAAATTCGTTTTTAGGTTACAAAGATCAGTAAGAATTGTCTACTGAAGGATGTAAAATCGGAAAAAGGTCAAAATTTGGTGATCAGTATTATATAAATTAGTACTCGAGTAAATGAATTTCTATTGTTTATTCTACTCATTTAAATATGAATTCTTATTACCTGAATGAAAGATCATCAATAATAAAGAGAATCAATGAGTTTGTATTATGTAAGCTCCAGTTACATTCTTGCGCTCTGATAAGTTCATATAAACCAAGTTTTCCTGTAAATTATCTGTGTGACTAGGATATGTCTTAATCTGCTGTATTCTTTTGATCATTCTCGACTCGATCATCAAATATAAAAATATGAAAGAATTTTCCGTATAATTTTTCCTTTCATCTGTATACTATAGATTTACTTAGAATATTAAGTCTTCCTTTATTTGCTACAATGAGAGCAATATTGAAATATATGAGAGAAATTCTAAAATTGTAGTAGACTTAATGTAAAAAATGTAATATAATGTAAAATGGAGATAATAGCTAAGAATTTTTAGAGCACATATAAAATTCTAATAAACTTCGAATCGCTATGTGTTTTATAGACTTTAAAAATTTGAAAAGGAATCAATTTAGAATTCTTTTATCTTAAAATATTCCTTAGTCAAAAATTGATTGAAGTAAAAGAAATTATTATTGATATCTGTAACATTAAATTTGAACTAATAACAGAATCAGTGTAAGACTCATTATAGGTACAACTAAGAAATTGATTCTAAATTCTTTTGAAATCAATGTATTCATATGGATAATAGGGATGAATCACGGATATTACATTAAATGGACTACTATATAGTATAGTATACTATACTAAACATATATTAAAAAAGCTAAAATTTTTAAAATTTCCAAGCATGCTATGTTGCATATGTAACGTCAACAAATATCTACAACCGACTCAGGAAACCTGAACCGTCTTGCACACGACACGAACTCTCAAAACAAAGGAATATGAATTCGACACGTAGGCATAAGATAAACGAACATCTAGAAGGGCTGGGTCTTGATTGAGACTTCAATCTTTCGGTAACGATCTAGTCGTAAACTTGTACTCTTATTATAGAATAAAGGTATCTCGAACTCTGGTTCAAGAATCCAACATTTTTTATTATTATTTTCCTATCATTTTTACGTGACATTTTGGCGATTCTGCCAGGATCCATTCGCTTCAGTGTAAACGAAATTACGATTTCGGTCTACGGACATCATTGAAGATCGAAGGATTCGGACCACTTGTGTTGTGAACTCTGTTACCAATAATTTACCACAGAAAAAAACACTGTTTGGCGGAGGATTAGTTGGAGCTAGGTGAAAAGAGAATGCGCGTTTCGTCCCGGGACTACCGGTGGACTTGTCAGTAAGGCTATGCCCGGTAGTCCCTGCCTTAGACATAGAGGGAGTCTCGCTAAGTGCGATATTTGTATCGTGCGCCTGTATATTCGACCGCTAGCGAGATAGACAGACTCGTTGTCGTCCTAGCCCTCTGGTGTTGGCGGTTGGTACCCGCGGATTGCCCGGGAGGTGTTGCGCCGCGTTGATGCCTCGACCTGTCGGCGTCCTGTTGATACCGATCCGCCACAACTGCAAAGGAACCTCATTCTACCAACTTACGTATCAAGGCGAGAAAAGTCTGGATTCTTTTAAACAATATAGAATGCGAAAAGTTAGTTTCTCTAACAACTCTAGCGAAGAGACAATATTCATAATGAACAACAAGAAAGACTCAAAAGCCAGACAAGTTTATCCTCTACAAGTGGAACTCAAAATAAAACGGGATCACTCGATTCCTCTACCAGAGCAATTTTAGACTTAGTACAGAGACAGAACGAAGAATTTCGACAACAATTTAACAAAATAAAGAATGCATTAAGATTAGCCAACGAAGAAAATAGAAAACGCGCTAACGAAATAGAAATATTAGGTAGAAACCTCTCTCGTGTTAAACTCTCACAAATAGACGTAGAATCAACTGAATTCGGTTCTATGATGACTAACGATGACGATAATATATCAGTATTAAAACACGATACTAATCCACCTCCATCTATGCCACAAAAACCACCAACATATGTCCAACTATCCAATCCAACAGCTGCAAACTCTGGAAATCTAAAAGCTGAAATTGCATTAAAATATATTCCGATACTAAACGGAGAAGATGATATAGGTGTAGAAGATTTTATTCGCGAAATAAAAGAAATGAGAATGATGTGCGGCGAACAAACGTTATTGTTAAAAATGATCAAAGTAAAGCAATTTGTAGGAAAAGCCGCAGTGGCAATCCGCAATATCCATATTAACGAATTCGAAACTCTGTACGAAGCATTAAGACGTAACGTAGCTACTCATGCATCAGTAAGAGGACACCAAGATCAGTTAAGAGAAATAAGGCAAGGATTAACCGAAAGCGTGCAAAATTATAACATTAGATTTCGACGTGCTTTTAATAAACTTCAATGCGGCATTATCAATGAATATAAAGACGAACTAACTCGACGAGCGATGAACGATCGACTATACATGGACTCTGTGACTGACAATGTAAGAGGCCTTCGTTCAGAAATAGAACAAGTGCTATTGGTTAATCCCCCCCTCCCCACACACATCCTCGATGCAGAAAAAAAGCAATGGACGTGGAAAGATATTTCGCGAAGACAACGCTTACAGACGGATGACACGACAAACAACCGCTCCGCCATCTTATCGTAACCAAACGTCTCGTCCAGTAGGTAACCGCTTCACGATTACAAGTAACATAAATAACAAAACTCCACCCATACAAAACATTCAACCAAGAATGAATAATTTTGCAAAGCTTGAGAACCGACCATTAAACGAAAGGACACAAACGAAATGTTTCAAATGCAATCGATTGGGACACCTTGCTAATCAATGCCAAAATTTTCGAATACTGCCTCAAACAAAAACCCCTCCAGAAATAAACCACATTCAAGAACAATCAGAATTAACAATGTTACCTCGGGAAGATTACCCACAATATGACTACCAGGACGACAGGATTGCGATTTCTCGTTGACTCGGGGGCAGGAATCAACTTACTTAAACGAAGATGCTACTGTGGCGGATCGGTATCAACAGGACGCCGACAGGTCGAAGCATCAACGCGGCGCAACACCTCCCGGGCGATACCAACAGCGGGTACCAACAGCCAACACCAGAGGGCTACGACGACAACAAGTCTGTCTATCTCGCTAGTGGCCGAATATACGGGCGAACGATATAAATACGCTACAACCGCTCTTTTCAACCGCTACACTACCCAGGAAGAACTGTTAGAATTTAATCTCGAAATTAAGATTAATAATACGTGGAAGACACAATATTTGTGTTGAAATAATATTATGTGATATTTATTAAACAAAAATTACAGGAAATATAAGTGAGCGATGTAGAATGTTGACAGTTGGCTAGTTATTCTCAGACGGACTAACTTAGTGACCCATGGCCCCTGAAAAGATTTTGAACCTCGCTCTCTATGCAGTAATGAGTGTGACCTGTGTAGATTTCTGTGTGGCGGCACATGCCACGGGACCTTCCAGCGGCTTCGCGATACGAAGCGCTACGCCGTCAAAGCGCGACACCGACGTGCCCGATTTGCCATCCATATCCTTACGCTTCTACCGCCGAATTCTCGGAAGAGCATGCACGCGCCAGCCGCCGCGATACATCTAATGAACGCACGCTAGTGGGGATATCGCTGGGCAACGAAGGGAAGAATCCGTTCGATCAATCACCTCATCTGTATGCGATTAATATCGTTGTATTCCAACAAGAACAATAATACCAGACACCAAAGAAATTCTCCATGGGACATTCCAAATACGAATCCAATTCCAAAATTAAACTAAATTTATTCAACAAAGAGATAGAATTTTCCTTAGTAGATGATAATTTCCCTATTACAGAAGACGACATATTAGGCTTATCCGGTTTAAATCAATATCGATTCGAAGTCTTCAATAAAACATTCAAATTAGATAATAACATCTTTCTGCTGCAGCAAGAACCAACCCTCGCAATAGGAGAAACCGTTCAAAAAATTGTATACCTCGAAGAAAAGCCAACGCTAGTATGCTTTATCAATGGTGGTAAGTCCTCAGTTCAAATTTCTAACATTATTAAAAATACAAACACTGTAGATCAAATCAAAAAATTCAAATCTTTGATTCGACTATCGCACATAGAAAAACCTCTTAGAGAACCTATGGAAAGATTCTTCTCTCTTACATGGACGTATTTAAGTTAGACAGCGAAACATTACTATGTACATCTCTTGCCAAACATTCCATCAAATTAAAAGAAGATAAGATCATCAACGTAAAATCCTACCGTCCTGCCGATCATAAAACCGAAATAAATAAACAGATGACTGAAATTTAAACAAAAAGATTATAGAACCCTCCGACTCCCCCCTATAACTCTCCTGTCTGGGTCGTTCCAAAGAAAATCGACGCATCAGGGAAACAAAAGTGGCGAATAGTGATTGAGTTTAGGAAGTTAAACGAACTAACAGACGCCTATCCACTACCTGACATTGATGATATACTATCACAACTAGGAAATGCGAAATATTTCTCCGCTTTAGACTTATCCTCAGGGTTCCATCAAATACCCATGAACGAGGATTCAAAGAAATACACTGGATTTAACACACCACAAGGACACTTCCACTACAATAGAATGCCATTCGGGCTCAAGAACGCACCCGCTACCTTTCAAAGAATGATGGATACCACGTTAAGAGGTTTAGATTAACAATCATTGTTTCGTTTATCTCGATGATATCATTATATTCGGACAATCGATTGAAGAACATAATAAAAACTTAGCCATAGTATTCCAAAGTCTCAGGGAACTAGGTTTAAAAATATAACCGGATAAGTGTGAATTCCTAAAACCCGAATTAGAATATTTGGGACACTTAGTGACAGCATATGGAGTAAAACCTAACCCTGAAAAGATAGAAGTAATAAAGCATTACAAACTACCCAGAAATCCTGCAGATGTAAAATCATTCCTTGGGCTAGCTGGATACTACAGAAAATTTATTAGAAACTTCTCAAAAATTGCCAAACCATTAACAGAACTAACTAAGAAGGACATACAATTCCACTGGACTAACAAAACACAACTTAGTTTCGACACATTAAAAAAATGGTTGTGCCAAGCGCCAGTACTAAAATATCCCGACTATATGAAAACATTTACGTTAACAACGGACGCCAGTAACGAAGGTCTAGGAGCCATCCTTTCACAAGACGGACACCTTTGTTGTTTCATTTCAAGGACATTAAACCCCCCTGAACGAAATTATACTGCAACAGAAAAGGAATATTAGCTATCGTTTGGGCAGTTAAAAGACTTAGACAATAATTACTAGGCCGCAAATTCAAAATTCAAACAGAGCATCAAGCTCTTAAATGGCTACACCACTGCAAGGACCCCTCTAGCCGATTGATTCGATGGAGATTAAGGTTAGAGGAGTATGAATATGACATAGATTACGTAAATGGAAAGGAAAACACAGCCGCTGACGCCCTATCTAGGGTACATGCCATAACACAAACCGACGTTTTATTAAAACAATTCAGAGACTGGGAAAAATCAGAAGAAATACCAAAATTATTGAAACTAACATCTAACAAGGACAACTTTTTCCAATTAACAAAAACATATCTGGGCCCATATGACTGTATATGGTTACAGAAAATATCAAACATACTTAAAACAAATAGAAAGATAGGAATGGGAGACAACAACTTAATCGCACAAGACAAAACACACATAAAAAGACTTCTTTTATTTTTCAATGATCAACGCGACGACATAGAATTTGCTTACGAACCAACACAGAGTTTAAGTGAGGAAGAGATAGAACAATGATAGGACATCCCGGAATATAAAAGACGTACGACAGAACTAGAGACAAATATAAAATTCCACACTTAATGGACAGAATAAAAACTAGAATAGAAACTTGCGCGACATGTCAAACATCAAAGACTACTCGGGTAAGAGGAAAGGAAGAACCACAAATAACTGACACTCCATTAGAACCTAATGACAAAATCGCTGTGGATTTGATAGGTCCGTTGAAAAAGACCAAGATAGGAAATCAGTACATTCTCTCTATACACGATGAATTAACCAAATATTTGATACTTGTACCCTTAAAAACACAACAGAGCCAATCAATCTGGAACGCTTTACTGAATCATTACATTTATATATTTTCCGCACCCAAACGTATATTAACTGACAGAGGACAAAGTTTTATTAGCGAACTAATGCAACGATACGAAGAAGCATTTAGAATCAAACACATAAGAACCACTTCATTCCATCCACAATCCAAGGGAAGCCTAGAACGAACACATGCTGTAATATCCGAGATGTTAAAGGTATACAAAACGACAATGAAACAAAATGGGATCAAGACTCAAATTTTGTGTGTCTAGCATATAACACTATGGTTCATAATGCCATTGGATATACCACTTTCGAACTAATATTTGGACATGAGGCCAATCTGCCCTGTCACGACCGTTCGCGGAGAGACGCGGTCGCTAGGAAAACGCATCAGCGAGAGGCGTAAATTCTCGCTACGATATGTTACAGAAAATTGACTCGACTTTGCAATATCTCTAGATAAATTCGTTTGCTCGTCAGATTTGTCGAAGTGTCACGTTTGACTCGTCGGAAGGAACTCATCGCCCTTCGATTATTCCTTTGTCTCATTTGGAAGACGACCCCCACTATGCCTCTTCTTGTGTGAAAAACGTAACGGTCAAAAAGCGACGTTTCTAGAGCTCGCTGCTTGGCGACAACTATGCTCTCGTCGATACATTGTATATGATCTGGCGGGCAGATAAGGCGGTCTGCCTGCGACACTGTAGGACCGCGAGCGACGGTTAGAAAATACAGCCTGTGGTAAGCCTCGTGGCGTAACATCCCCTCTACCATATCCCAAAATCCCCAAAGAACTTACGCTGATGAGGTTAGCTTTAGGAAAAGAGAATGGGATGCCAAACTACTTAAAGCCAGAGAAACTCTAATGAAGAGTAAACAAAGATATCAAAGAGATCAAAGAAGAAAAATTATTATACCTCAATCTATTTTTAAAGAAGGACATTTAGTATTAGTTCATAACGATCATAAAGAATACAAGTTAGATACTGAATGGCTAGGGCCATACAGCATTGAAAAAGTAAAAACCTCTTATTATGAAATAATAATATGACTCGATTAGGAAAATACATGGTAATTGTATTAAACCTTGCTTTCCAGGACGATCTTCACCTTCTTCATAGTTAGCTAAGCTAAACGTTATACCTCTTAAGTTCGATATATCTAGTACCTATATATAGCATATATAGTACCTCGACAGTTCTATATATCAAGAAACACTAGCTCATGCATACTTATATAGCGAATTTGCAAACGTAACTATGGGTTAGACATTAAGGATATACAAGGTGGTTGGTAACTGGTAGTACAAGCGGAAAGGAGGCGATTCTACGCGAAAAAAGAAGTCGAAAGTATAGAATAAAAACTTAAAAAAAAAATTTTTTTTTTTATTTTTCCATCGAGACAACGATCTACAGTGAGATCCGTTATAACGAGACGTGATAAAGTGCACGATTTTCTCGAAAACAAAGCCTCAAACGAAAAATTTTTATTCTATATTTTCGACTTCTTTTTTCGCGTAGAATCACCCCCTTTCCGCTTGTACCACCACTCACCAACCACCCTGTATATGCAAAACTAAGCGAAATTAAGAGATTTAGACTAATGTTAACAGAGCATTGTAAAAGTGAATGCCCGTATTTCAATGAAATGATTGCACATCGCGCTCGCAAAAGAAATTTAGATAATTTAGTAGTGCATATTAAACTTATGACACACACTCGTTATCGAAGAGGGTTATTGAATTCTGTTGGATCCATTTCTAGAAGTCTATTTGGAACTCTGCATGACGATGATTTAGAATTAATAAATAAAGATATAGATAAACTTTTTGATGAAAACAATAAACTAAAAACCAATATAACTTACAAAATAAATCTCAAAACTATAACTTTACCCTTAAATGACAGTCTAGAAGAAATCCTAACAAAAATTGAAAATGCTCCAAAAATCATTAATAAAGTACAATCGTATAAAATGCACCTCAATCAAATTTCCAACGAAGTAAACTCTCTTAATTATGAACATAGAATCTGGACGTGTCTTGATGGGATACTTTTAGTTATGAAGAAGTCGAGAAGGTCGGGTATTTTGTTGGTGTCAGTGGGCCAGTATGTGGGTTCGTATGTGGTGAGGTAGTTGAGGTTGTTGTTTATTATGCTGTTTAAGAGGTTTTTGCCTCTTGCTGTAACCAGTCTGCTGCCCCATTGGATGTGCTTGGCGTTATAGTCTCCTCCAACTATGAATCTGTTGCCCAGGCTGTCCAGGAAGTTATCAAAGTCTTCTTTGGCGATGGAGTGTCTGGGAGGGCAGTATACTGCTGAGGTGGTGATTGAGCCATGACAGTCTTCTATTGCTACGTTTGTTGCTTGGAAGTAGTCTTTCTGGAATGATGGAAGTTCGTAGTGCTTAATACTTGCTTTGATTATTATTCCGGTGTCACCGTGGGCCTTTCCGCTGGGGTGTTGGGTATGGTAGAATTTGTAACCATTTATTTTCAGGTAGCTCTTGTCGGTGAAGTGGGTTTCCGATACGAGCATTACGTCGATTTGCTGGTGTTTTAAGAAGAGTTCTAGTTCAAGTTTGTGTTGCGCTAGACCGTTGGCGTTCCAGAGTGCTATGCGCCTTGGTTTTATTTTGAGTCGGAGCGTGCTAATTTTTCTACGATGAGTGTTAGTAGCGATAGCAAGTGATTTATTTGCTCCGATTGTTTCTCTATTAGCTTTTCAAGCCTTGAGGAGTTGTCTGTGTTTGGTGGGTTGGGGACACTGTTTTGGGGAAGGTTCCTTTGGCTGTTCGGGTTATTTTGGATGCCTTGTACTGCTTGGGCATAGGAGGTTGAGGTGGAGATGAATTTGGTAGGACTGGGTGTTTGGTTGGTTGAGGGGGTTGGGGTAGTCGTGAATTTCGGCGGGCTGGTTGTTTGGTTGGATACCTCTTTTGCTCTGAGCTTAGGGTACCTGTTCGTGTATAGTGTTTTATATGCTGGGCAGCCTTTGTAGTTGGCAGGGTGGTCCCCTTGGCAGTGGATGCATTTCGCTGGGGTTTCCGGTGATTTGGCGCACTGGTCAGTGGAGTGAGTGCCTGCGCATTTAACGCAGCGGAAAGTATGGTTACAGTATTTCTGCGTATGACCGTACCTTTGGCACCTTTTGCACTGCACTATTTCTTTTTTCACGAGCGGTGGTTCGATCTTTACTATCGCGTTCATTAGGCGACTGATGTTGTAGATTTCCTTATTGTTCGGCTTTTGTTTAATGTCTAGGAAGAATAAGGATAACGGGTCTTTCGAGACTCTATGCCTTATATTACTTACGTTGATGACTTCGTGGCCGAGTTTTGAGAGTTCGTATTTTAGTTCGTCTATGTCTGCTGAGTGGTGTATGTTTCGTAGGACCATCCGGAAAGGCCTTTCCTGTTTGAGTTGGTAGGTGTGGAAGTTGGCGTTCAGGGTCCTGAGTGTCTTGGTGAGTTTTCTGTAAGCTTCTGGGTTCGTCGGTAGTATTTTTACTTTGTTGTTGCTTATCTTAAGGTTATATTCCTCCTTGCTGATATCTCTCTCTAGGTACTTGATCATTGTCTGTATGTCAATGACGTCGTCCACAAATATTTGTGGGGGAGGGGGGATTCTCTGTGAGTGTTGGTTTGGTGGCGGTTCTACGATTTCCATGGCGTCGTTCGAGGATTCCAATACGGCGAACCTGTTGTGTGTGTTTATTTGCGTTGCTGTTTCTATTTTCCTTTTCTTTGTAGTGTTAGCGTCGTTAGTGTGGAGAGTTCTGCTACACTTCTGCCACGGGGGGGGGGGGGTAGCACGGGGTAGCTGCGAGTCTGCTCCGGAGAGCCTGGTCGCGGTTGCTGGGCCATCATCGAGCTAGTTAATTCGGAATGAACAACTAGTCGTGAGGCTGTGAGGCTAGTATTCGGGTTGGGGTTAGGTGCGTGGGATTTTCTTCTCCCTAAAGGGTAAGGGACACTTAGCTGTTTTCTCTTTCGACGGTTGGGCGACACGTGTTGTTTTCGAACTACGCTGGGCACTAGAGACACGTCTGCACGCTTCGGCACTCCACAGCGAACTGATCAAACTAAGTTAGATCCAAAATTTAAGGGTCCATTTGTAATAGCAGAAATTTTGGACGGAGATAGGTATATTTTAAAAATATTAGACGGTAAACGATCGTATAAATACAGTCACGATAGATTAAGAAAAATGCCAGATAGTTGTATTCCTGTTGAATTGAATGTCTGTAGTGTTGACGGGAACAGTAACCATGACGGTATGAGTACTCCAATCTCGGAAGGTCAGTAGCACTGTAGCTATAACATCAAGCGGAGCAAGTTCACTTGCGTCTCGGCGGGACAGTGTAAGAAATCTCAGTGAGACCTTGTGATGTAGTTCACTTGCGTCTCGGGGCGACAATGTGGTAAAGCTCAGTGAGACCGTGGAACGAAGCTCTATGTTCTCGTGCGATATAGTAAAACGAGATTCATTTGGGCATGAAATGGAGAATGGTCCATCATGTCATTACGATCCGACTGATAACCCACAGGATGCAACTAGCACCTTAAATATTAATCATAATGTTACTAATTTTTGTTTTCTTTTATTCCTTTTGCTATCAAACCTCCGAACAAAGTTTTGTTGGTGAACTGAACCCTTGGCTTATTTGGACATTTAGTTAAATTGTAAATAACCTTAGTTGTATCGAGTGTAATGTTGGGAAAACCCAATATTTCAGTTACACCCGGGGACGTGTGATAGTCAGGATGGTCGTGTCCAGATTTTCACTATAGCTACACTTAAGTAATAAAATTAAAAAATAGTTGTAATGTTCTAATCCGATTGTGGGTGCTCAAGGTTTATGACGATGGGCTTGGGCTCGAAGTGACATAACGGGTCACTGAACGTAGTCACGGTCACGGGAGGGACGTGTACCTAACAGAGGTATGGAATAATTATATAGCTTAATGGAATAATTATATATCTCCTTAAAAACGAAGATTGACCCGAGAGGTGGGGAGAGAACTATATAAGGGCAGTTCCACTTTGACTGCGATTGAGTCTATTCAGAGCAGTACTACCTGCACGTTGAGTGACACCAGGATCGTGTATCACATCGCATTCGTCGTACCGTTGGCCGTGGATTCGTTATCGAACCTGAGGCCACCATCATTAGTGTCTAATCGCCGCGGTTACTCGATAACTTTGTAATACTTACGATTGTGATAATAAACATTACCGCTATTGTATAATAACCATGGCTAATCCTAGTGAAAGTTCGTTAAACGCCCCTAACCCTATTCTTGACAAGAACCCGACATTATATGTCGGAGATGTAGGGATAACGGGCCTTTCTTTTGGAATTTTGGGAAGATCCTCGATACTTTGGTCTAAACTATTTATTATAGCTGTACTAAAATAATAGAACACAGAAGTAGTTGTTGTGATACGATCTGATTATGTTTGTCCCAGATTTGTGACAGTGGGCTCGGGTTCGAGGTCACACAATTGGTCGCCGTACGTAGCCACGGCCACGGGATGAACGTTTTGTCTGACAAAGGTATGGAGTAATAGTATAGCTCTTCTTAATGAGAAATAATTGTAGCGGCACTCGACAGTAAACATTCCAACCGTTTCTATCCCGTGCCTCGCCACATGCAGACTCTATTCTTCGGGTAAGATGATTACCAGATGTCAATGCATCTTCACAGTACATGTTCAGCTAGCCTGAGGACCCGTTATAAATCTATTTTTCTCACGAACAACGCTTCCAGCTAGCAACTTTCCCTCAAGGGCAGCTAGCATCCTTCTCTAACCAACATGGAAATTGACCAATTAACAGCAACGTCAATTTCCCTCACTTTCCGAACGAAGACTTCTCTTCACGAATCCGATGGTCTCGTGCACCTAGACACACCCCATCATAGTTTTCCTCTGCAGCGTCACCGTGACGGAAAGTCATTCTCTCGTGAGGTCGTATTAGCGAGTTACTTAGCGTTTGTACGCTCGGTGGATATTCCACGTTTTAACAAAGAGTCCGACTTAGATTTTGTGAGCACGTACATCTATCATCCCGTTGACCGCGGATTCGTTATTGAACCTAGGATCATTGTCATTAGTCTCTCGAGTATCTAATTACCACAGTTACTTGTCCAATTCTATAATAATCGTATTTGCACTAGCCAATGTCTTCTCTATTGCATAACGACAATGTGTAATCCAAACAAAGATTTGTTTCACGCCCCTAACCCTAATTCTAATGCAAACCCGACATATATAATATCTATATATTCTGCAATAACC
Source organism: Bombus huntii (assembly GCF_024542735.1). Taxonomy (NCBI): domain Eukaryota; kingdom Metazoa; phylum Arthropoda; class Insecta; order Hymenoptera; family Apidae; genus Bombus; species Bombus huntii. Next base: position 26,698,065 of record NC_066238.1, read on the forward strand.
GTCACGGTACGTAAGTTAGACTCTTCAACAGACTTTGGTAAGACTAATAGTAGCTGATAACGTTTTAGGCTTGATGTTTTAATAACATCTAGAATTTTTATTTTTAGGCCTCTTGGTATTGATTTAATGTTAGATATTTCAATAGATACTAACTTCTGTGCCCTACGAAAGCAATACCTGGGGCTAATAATGTTATTGCTTTTTGTTAGTACTTTGCGACTTCGCCTATTTTATTTTGATGAAAATATATGATGAAAAATCAAGGATACTGCGAATTTATACGTAGTTAAAATACTATGTGCTTGAAGCCACTTACTTAAACATTTTAGGAGACTACTTCTTGTAGATTCATAAAATTCAGAATTAGCCCCTTTGCAGAATTGTACCCATACTCGTAATGCTGATTCATACTGTTTAGTCGTCCTAAGAGCTAAAAATTATAAGATAATGTCCACTACTGTGATAGGTACATTTTCTTTTAGGAAAGCTTTCCCGATAGTTTACTCACTATTAGACGCAGATACTCGGCCCGAGGATGCGTTTCGTTTTGCACGAAGATAGTATGATTGATTATAACAAATCAATATTTGGTTCAATATGAGGAGCTTGACTACAAGGAGACATATAAATAAACGGTACCATGGGTATTAAGAACTTGACGTGGCCAATCAGGTGCAATAATAATTCCTGATGCTTCGTCTCGTTTAATTACTTAAAAAGCGTTTTCAAAATTAAGCTAAAAGACGGAAACGCATACCAATCCAATTTTGTCCACCTGACAGTAAATAAATTTGTCGGTATGAAATCCGAATCTGTCCCGTTTTCAAGCGCAAAATTTGTTACATTTGGCATTCCTTTGTAAAGTAAATAAGTCAAACGGCGGAGTACCAAATTTTCTTATAGTAATCCCAATGTAATACTGATTTAGTTATCATTCGCTATCGTCATTTTTTATTCTTAACAGTCGGTCTGCCTACTTGCTAATATTGCTGCATTATAGGATGCAAATATAAACATTTTTCTTTTCTCTGCCCACTGCCAAATATCCTTAGCTAACTTATTATATGATGTGTAACATACACCACTCACTATGACATATTATTTATATGTAACAAAGCTGTATTGTTTTTAAGAAGATTTGACCATTTTTCAAACAATTCTTTAACGACTGTAACACAAATTTAACTGCTAGTAATTCTCAATAACGTATGTGATATTCTGTTTATGTATCGTCTGAAAAACCGTATGTTTCCTCAAAACCATTTGTAGCTCTCCAGCCAGTGCTTGATACATCTGTACTACATTGAAATCCGCTGTTTTTATAGTATTAATAGTTATCGGTAAATTTTGCAATCATGACGTCAAATCTAGTAAATTAATTTTGAAATTAGCATTTTTACGTCATATAGTTGAAATTATCAGGCAATAATAATATTTGACTGCTGGACAAGTTGAGATTAATTTCTCTATGAATTCTGCAAAATCATATTAAACACAATGTTTTCAACAAAAAGGTCTTTATTCTTCTTTTTTCCTTAGTCAATTAAATTGCATATTCAATCAAATCAATTTTAAACCTAAAAAATTTGCATGCAGTTGTAGGAATTTAATAAAAATTATAATACGTTAACAGTTTCCTTAACATTCATGTAGCAATTTTCATAATCTTTACTAATGCACATAATATCATTCAGATATATAAACAACATTAAACCCTTAGCTCTTACGAATCGAACTACTGATTTTAGTAATTTTGTGAAAATATATGGACTTAAATTTAGCTCAATAAGCAAATACGCAAATTGGTATAAAGTTCGTAGAAATTCAAAGCTTAGGAATTTTCAGCTCTTTTGTGAATCGGTACTGGACATAATATGCGTCTCCTAGATCTATTATGCATATGAAGAAACCTAAGAAAATCAGTTTCGCAACCGTTCGAATATTCTCCATTTGAAAATTGTTAGTATTGATAAATTTATTTAGCTTTTTTTAAATTTAGTGTAAAACGGAAGAATCTGCTTGGCTTTGGGACCAAAAACTGATTTAATAAGAATTGTCTTTTGTTCGGTTTGCAATTGTCTAGTACTCCTTTCAAACATATTTTATCAATAGCTTGCCTAAATCTTTAAATTTCTTCCATTGACCCAAATTCTACTGATGGAGTTTTAGTCCGTTTTACTTTTTTATGAAGGACTATTTGGTATTCTCTAACAGAACTTAATATCAATTTACCAGCAGTAGAACCTACATTTATTTGAACCTCATTTGACGTTTCGCTTTATTGTATCCCTGATATTGCATCCGGTTGTTGAGTAGCTGTTTCGTTCTGGAGAACAACCGCTTGATCTGTTCCGCTGAATCCCTGTTGAAAGTCTGACTCATTTAGAAGTGACTTTATTTCCAGCACGCTGTTCGAGTTTAAAGGCTGTCCGGATGTCGCATCCTCTAATACTTGAGACTTAGAAGAGGATTGCTTTTTGTTGAGGTTATTCGGTGTGTAAACAGAGAAAACACGTGGATAAATTGTAAGGTAGAAAATATATTTAAATAGAAGTGTAATAAGTAAAAATACAATTTGAGCTGGTCCAGATTCGCACGCTAGCTGTGTTACCTAATAACTGAAAAACCCCGAAGCCAACGTCGCCTGTCTACTGTTTATGGCCTGACTTCGTCGCAGTCTTTTGTCTACGCGCTGTCGATGGCTTCAGTGCTTGAGAAAACTAAAAAAGACCAGATGTAGAGTTTTCTTAGAAGTGGTAACCACTTCAACACCCTCCCTAAAACTCTACATCCCTACAAACAATTATCTCAAATTTACAAATTATCTCTTAATATTTTCTAACTCTTGTCGTAAATATCTGAAAATTAATTTGTCAATGCCTTCTCAAGTACATTTGCCAGCCGCCTTTCTCTTTTCCATACAAATTAATTTATTACACAAAAAAAAACTAGAAGACTAAACAGATCATGTAGAGTTTTTCCTCTTTTTTGAGAAGTAATAATCACTTCGACACCCTCCCTAAAAACTCTACATGTTCACAAACAATTACCTCTTAATATCTTTTTTACTTTTCAAACCTAACTTTTTCCTTAAATATTCAAATCTCGGTTTTGGCAACGCCTTTGTACATATATCTGCCAATTGCCCTTCGCTTGTTACATACGTTATATCAATTTCGCCTCTATTGTATAAATCTCGCAAGAAATGATATCTTACGTCAATATGCTTACTTCTTTGATGGAATTCTGGATTCTTAATTAATTTCACGGGACTAGTATTGTCTACACATAGCATATACTTAAGGATCTCTAATTTACATTCAAGAAATATTTTCTTTAGCCACATAATTTCTTTCGCTCCTGAGGCTGCACTGACATATTCAGCTTCGGTCGTAGATAGAGCTATACATTGTTGTCGCTTACATTGCCATGTGATGGCCGCATTCGCATACTTACATACAACGCCTGATGTCGACTTTCTTGTTTCTTTGTCGCCTGCATAGTCAGCGTCGCTAAAGGTTTCGAGACTGCCTGCTTTTGTATATAAGAGTCCCATGTCTGCGGTCCCTTTTATGTAGCGCAAAATTCGTTTGACTAATTTCCATTGATACTGGTTTGGATTCTCTAAGTGTCTCGCCGCTATATTTATTGCAAAACTAATATCTGGCCTACTTACGGTTTGTAAAAACATTAAGTTCCCTACAGCTTCTCTGTATGGTGCGTTACAATCATTATCGCCTATGTTACTTTCGTTCCAATTAGTCTCGATAGGTGTAGAAACACTGTTTGCCTTATTCATATTAAATTTTTCCAATATGTTTTCGATATACCTACTCTGATGAATGAATATTGAACCATCTTCTAATCTATTAATTTCAAGTCCAAGAAAACTCTTTACTTCTTTCGAACTCGTAATTTTGAATTCTTTATTTAAATCATCGAAGAATTTATCAATTAAAGATTCGTCTGAAGCTGCTACCAGTCCATCGTCTACGTATATGGTCATCAACATTAATTTGTCGTCTTCTGTATAAATATAAAAACAAGGATCTGCGTTACTCTGATAAAATTTTAAGTTCGAGATAAATTTTGTGAAACGTTCCGTCCAACATCTTGGAGACTGCTTTAAGCCATATAGGCTTTTTAGCAATTTACAAACCCGATTTGTACCATCATCATAACCTTTAGGTTGTTTCATATAAATATCTTCTTTCAGACTTCCATATAAGAATGCGGTTTTAATGTCGAACTGTCCGAGGTGTAAATTATTTTTGGCTGCAATACTGAGCATTAATTTAATTGTGTCAAACCGAGCAACGGGACTATATGTTTCCTTATAATCTATGCCTTCTTTCTGTGAACACCCTTTTATTACAAGTCGCGCTTTGTATCGTTCCGAGTTGTCCGGATTTAGCTTTATCGTTAAAACCCACCTATTGCTAAGTACCTTCTGATCTTTAGGTTTTTCTACAAGTATCCACGTCTTATTTTCATGGTGCAATTTCATTTCATCATTCATAGCTGTTTCCCATAACTCTTTCTTTTCGGATCTCATCGCTTCGTTAAAATCCACCGGTAATTTTTCCGTTACGTACGTTACTGGGTTACCATAAAAATCGGTTCGTTTGATCTTATCTCTATCTCTCAATTGTCTCATATTGTCGCTAGTTCCATGAGGTTGTTTTTCATGTTCACTCTCTGCACTTTCATACGTACATGCTCTACTGCGCATTCACATCTTCGCGCTCGACAATTTTCGGTAAACTTAATTTTACGAATTTCGCATTTTCTAGTTCAGGCTTAAATATTACGTCACGGCTTAATATTACATTTTTTACTGTTGGCACGTACACTCGATACCCTCGTCCGTCATCTAAATAGCCTACCAAATATCCTTTGTTAGCCTTTTTGTCAAGTTTTGTCCTTTTCTCCGCAGATATGTGAGCAAAGCACTCAGTACCGAAAACCCTAAACTTTTCTAAATTCGGCGGTTTCCCGTACCACAGTTCATATGGTGTTTTCTTATCTTGTCTTGTCGGCCCCGTCTTATTTATGACATGTACTGCTGTGTTCATGGCTTCGGCCCATAAGAACAGCGGTAGATTTGGTTTCGAATATAGCATCGACCGACCTGCCTCTACTATTGTTCTTTTTTCCCTTTCTGCGACACTATTCTGTTCAGGAGTGTATGGGACGTTAATCGTGTGCCTAATTCCCTGACTTATATTTAACCATATTTAACCATATTTAAATTCTCATCCGACTTCATGTCATATACTGTATTCAGCTTTTTCCACATTTCATGTGCTGTCGTGCAACATAAAAGAAGATCCAATGGTTTCTTTCCTACTGAGGTCACGATTAATTTTCTCGCTAATCGATCTGCTTTCAAAAATCTTCCACGAGCGATTTTTTTCTCCGCGCTGTTACCTGGATGACACAAATTCCCTTCACACACGTTGATCAGGTCGTCATCTTCCTCCAAAAGTGTACGCATAACAAAACGCCACTGGAGCCAATTTTCTTCGCCGCGTAACATCTCGACCTTCGCACTTGCTGATTCCATTTTAGCACTATCCCTTATTTTACTAAGCACAACACTTTAACAATTTATTCACTTCACGTTGCTACCTTGCAATTTACAGCCCTGGGCCCATAACCTGTTGAGGTTATTCGGTGTGTAAACAGAGAAAACACGTGGATAAATTGTAAGGTAGAAAATAAATTTAAATAGAAGTGTAATAAGTAAAAATACAATTTGAGCTGGTCCAGATCCGCACGCTAGCTGTGTTACCTAATAACTGAAAACCCCGAAGCCAACGTCGCCTGTCTACTGTTTATGGCCTGACTTCGTCGCAGTCTTTTGTCTACGCGCTGTCGATGGCTTCAGTGCTTGAGAAAACTAAAAAAGACCAGATGTAGAGTTTTCTTAGAAGTGGTAACCACTTCAACACTTTTTAATAGAGTTGGTTACTTTATCCATTATTTTAGCTTCTATGATTTTTTTTGGGTAGATTTTATCCAAATAGAAACTCTTCTGTTTTTGTCTTCGAACATGGTTTTCGTTTCTTTCGCTACTCCTGCTTCAATGAAACCTCTTCTTCATTTGTTCTGACTATGCATAATTTGTGTGATGAGCTTACTTGTATCATGTAATTTTCCCATGAATTGAATTTTATCGAGCTGATACTTCGATCAACCTTCTCATAGCGAAAACGAAAGCTACTAACACTGCATTTGCTAATCGTCATTTCTTGGTCATGTAGCTACCTCTTGATTATCAATGCTTTAATGATTTTAAAAGGATTTCCAAGTTTAACTTAAGCTAACAGGATCTTGATATTTCTCTAATAGGTTTTCTTGCTCCTGCTTTTTTTATTCCGTTTGAGAACTAAAATTTCCATTTGTTATGAATGCACGAATCTAACTTTATTTGTAAAACTAAAATTAGTTCTAACTTCTCTTGATTATTAGCGTTTTGCTTAATCTCATTGGCCAATTTTAGTAAATTTCTTTTATTACTTACCATATGAGAGGGGGAGGGGAGGGATAAAAAGTTTTATGATCGTCTTAACGTCGCAATCGTGCATTTATCTTTAAACGATAAGTTAGTTTTCTGGTGTACCTACGCGTTGCGAATATATGTTTACATGTATATCTATAGTAAGATAGGAAAAATCTGGTGTTTTCTAATTCATTATGCGAGCGTACATATTTTCAGAAAGCCTCCTTATTTAATTTTACTTTTATTTAATTTTCCTTGTTCTTTTGTGTGAACACTTCGGCAAACATGTATATTTTTATTCTTTTAACCCCCCATTTAAATACTAAGTCTTGTTCGAAATTGACTGTTTATGTTTTTGTAGTTACTTGAAGTTCACGAAGGATCGAAAGCTCATTTTTGTTCCTAAAAAAATTTTACGTCATATTATGTTCGTGATACCAAATTCTGTCAGTTCGTATCCTATAAATGACGTAATATTTTTAAGTGTAGGTTATAAATGACTCAAGTTGTAGATCGCATTAGTGTTCTAGTTTGAAAGTTTTGCTTTTTTGCGACTTTTGATTAGTTTTTAAATATTTATACACCCTAAAAATAGTTACTCAATTATTAGATCGGTATTTTTTGAAATGGCAGAAAAAATCACAATTTTTTGTGTAAATCATGTATCTTCATGACCAGGCGGTTCCGGCTTACAAGGCCACCGATAATACATAAAAATTTAACAATTTTTTATTGTTAAAATAATCATGCTTTCCTAAGTCGAAACTGCCTTGTCATTTTTTATTCGATGATCATACCTAATGGTGTATAAATCCAAAGCTACATTCAAATTTTTATTAGGAAATTAGTTATAAAATTTTAAGTAATTCTTCATTTTTCCCCAATTCATTTTCAAATTTTGCTTTACTATAAAAATTGAGTTCAAATATAGCAATAAAAACTACTGGATGATATTCTAAATACTTGAGAGAGTATCCAGAAAATTGATTGGTCCTTTTAAACTATAAAAACCTAAAAAAGAGCTGTGTGGATTTACACGAAGCAGTATGCAGATGACGTCGAAAAATATGAAGTTGCAAACGAAGGGTTAAATATCTTTTGAACATTCCGTAAAGCGAATAAAGGAAGGGTTTTCCCTATCATGCGGATGAGTTATTTATAATAATGTATGTTTGATTAATTGGAAAAATTGGGAAATTAAAAGAAATTAATATTAATCGAAAGAAATGAAAAAAGATGGGAATTAAAAGAAAGCAATTTATTTTGTTCCTCCTTTGCTTCAGAAGGGCTTCCATTCTTTCTGCTTGATCTGATGCTATCTATTCTTTGTGAATCCTTACCGTTACTATCCGACTCGAGAGAACCTCCTCGAATGCTAACTCAATAAACCTTTTATAGTTCCTTCTACTATTTTATTCTTCTTGCTTAAGTTATCTAATAATTCTTCGTTACTATCTTTCTTCCGCTTATTCATAAACCCCAATTAGCTTAAAGATTGAAAAAAAATGTACTAATTATGGAAAGAAACATGAAAATGGAGCGGATTGAGGAGCGAAGACATGGTTCCTGTTTATGTTTTTCTTTTTCTCTAAACTTGAATCTGCCATTGACAGGCATCGAAGGAATATTACACTTGTAATCAAACAGGTGAGATGAATGAAATATGATTATTATCTGCATGAAATATTTGACTAAAAGGAAGTTATTAGAATAATTATCTTAGATAAAAATTTATTCAGAATCATTTAAATCATAGGCAACTGATTATAATCTGGTTATAATCTGATTATAAAATGTAAATATATTACATGTAAATAATGTCAATGTACGAGCTAGTGGAAGCTTATGGTCATTTTCCAAGAGAATGACTCACTTGGTTGGTTTAATGGTCCTTTTGAGACTTCCCTTCTTTATGACAAACACAAAAAATTTGATTTTGAATTTCAATTTTGCGGTATCTTTCTTTAACAGATGTTCAGATATAGAATCATCTGTCAAAATCATGACATATATGTTCTGAACACCTTGTACAACAAGAATTGAGGTTAATTAAAAAATTTTTCAGATATGTTTTTATAGGATTTAATTTAGATGTGTTTCTACATATCTAAATATTTAGATATTTTTATACTATCTTACATTTGAAATAACAAATAAATTTCAAATATTTAGGTATATTATTAGAGTATTATTATTTATATTGCCGTGTTAAAGTACTAGTATTACAATAGCGGAGAAAAGATTAAGACGAAATGGAAAAAATTAATAATTGATTTACTTTCCATAAAAAACATAAATACAGTGTTCTACTTTTGGTATTAATTAATCAGACATTGTTTATACTTTTACTCAAAATTTCATTTTGATATTTTGCTCAGTAGCTAAGTTATGAAAAAGGAACGAAATTTGTATAATATTTCGTCGGTCAAAATTTTAAAACTACACAAAAATTATTAATTTTTGGTAAGAAAATATACACAATTTTTGTTTACATTCAATATTTTGTCCAATATCCGTTATTTCTTATCACTTCGGTATATCTTCTTGGCATAGAATCTATTAATTTTGTACATTGATCTACCGTAATATTACTTCAAGCTGTTTCAATTGTAAAGTTCATTTAAATTTTTCGGTTTATAACCTTGTACTGTCTTTTTTATGATGCTCCACAAATTCTCAATTGAATTAATGTCTGGTAATTGCAACGGCCACGGCAACACGGTAATATTTTCTTCTTCAAAAAACTGTTTCACAGCCCGAGCCGTGTGCTTCGGATCATTATCATTTTGAAAAATAAAATCATCACTCATATTGTTGCGTGCAAAAGGCAACGTTACGTTCTTGAGTATGTCCATGTATTGAAAACGGTCCATAATTTCATTGATATGACATATCGGACCAGGACTGCCTCGAGAAAAACACGCACACACCATAACGTTCCCACCACTATGTTTAAGAGTTTAAAACGCACTGTGTTTTCAAACTTTCGCCAATTCGATGTCTAACATGCCGTATCCCGCCAGAAGAGACGCGATTGAATTTCGATTCGCCTGAAAACAATATCTTTTGCCAATCTTCACTTGTCCAATGCTTATGAGCTTAGCAAATGCAAGTCGTCTTTTTCGATTCCTAGAACTCAGCAGTGGTTTCTTTTGGAGTTTTCACCTTCTTAAGTTAGTCTTCTAATCTTCTAACAGTTCTAGCACTAATTTGTGTATCGTTTTTGTAGTTTATCTCCGCAGCAATATTATTTGCACTACGAAAACGATCTTTTTCGCTCAATCGATGAATCCGGCGATTCATTTTCGGCGTTGTTTTCCGCGGTCTTCCGTTTTTCAGTTGATCGCCTGCCTTTAATAATTTATACCAAGCTTGCTTACAAACCGTTTCCGATCTGTTCACTATATTTGCTATCTCGGTGAAGGTTTTACTTTGCTTTCACAGCCGTACGATTTGTTCCCTTTCGTTTTCAAGTAAATTCTCTGATTTACCCATAGTCTGTTCCTACCTAAATGAATTTTAAACAAAAAAAGGTGCACTAAACAATGATTTTGACATTCCAGAATCAAAATGTTCAAAAACTGTACTCATATTTACATTTTACACAGATCGTCTTAAACTAATGTCCACCGTTTACAAGTGCTAAACGGTAGCTAACTGTTGTAACTCCTACATTGTTTGTATTTGACAACTGACGGTCTGAGCTTACGAAGGTCAAACATACAGCTATGTTATTCCAAAGAGACAAACCGAGTAGAAGAACAATATGCGTATAAGATGTTTGTAATCCGGTTTACAAATCATCGTCTTAAACTTTTGTCCGCTTCTATACATATTTTCTTGAAACAATTTTTACATTTTATAACAATGAAAAATTAAATAACCAACATTTAAAGTTAGATGTAGATAAAAAATTTAATTTCATAATTGCATTAAATTGTAATTTGCGTTCATACAATAACTTTAATTATACTATAAAAGGAACTCTTTTGTCTGTTTATTTTTAATCGCTTTATTGATATTCAATATAATATTATAAGGAATCAGTGTTCCAGTTGTTTATCATTACTAATTACAAGAATGCCAAGATAAAATCAAGTTCGCCAATATGTTGTAAAACCAAAGATATCTAATTTCCTATATATTCCAGTCGCAATTATACTGGGTACTGAACAAAAATTTACAATAACATGTGTATACGAGTACTGCATAATACCATACAGTCACAGGCAACGTAGCTGATGCATTTATATTTAGTTTAACTGTCTAGTAGATATGGATTTATAACAAGCCAAGATAAACGAACTTCTCACCGACCTCACTAACCAGCTGTTGCGCTGCTTCGTAGGTACATTACATCGATTGCAACCAATGTCAATCGCATATATAATAATATTACTAAAGCTACAATATTATGAAGACCACAAGGAGAGAATGATAGGTTCATTCGTATTGATTTTCTGATTTTTATATCTCTTGAATAAAAGAAAATATTTTATTACAGCATAGTTAAATAAGGAATAACCTGGTAGATTTGAAAATATATATAAACATGACAATGAAATTTTATGCCAAAGAAATATTACCGATTTCGAAAAACGCTAGGAAGTATAAAACAATTTCTATTTTATTTGTATTTTATTTAGATACATATGGAACAACAGTTAGATTGCCCATTTACTTGCTAAATAGCATGCTAAATACTATATATTACAATCTTCTCGAACGCCGCGCAAAATACCGTAAAATGCTTCTAACATAGTAAAAAATTTCAACTCGTATATTGTTTTATTAATTTAAGTATGTAAACGTCCATCGGACATTCCAGCTCGACTTTTTATTATTACTTTTTATGATATGACTTTTTTTATAGGCGTGATAGGGTGTGATTAAATTCATCCCTTGGAGAATTTAGTACAATTAACAGTAGTTGGGTAGTAACGTTCTCTCGAACTTTTTGCGAATATCTCAATAAGGCATCGACAAAAGATAGGTGGGTCTAGACGTATCATCTGTTTAGGATCTCCAAAGATTTATCTTTCCTCGTCTACCTCGATATACATATGTATATTCAATTTCGGTTCGTCTTCGTTCTCCCTACATTTCTTCTAACTTTTGCTGTGTTTCTAACCATTAGATACAATTTCTTTTCTGGCTTTCTTTTTTGGGGTTTTACGCGTGATAATGTCAGTTACGATGTCTTTGTCTTACGTTCTATATTTTCTACTTTCTTCATATTATATCTTGGAAAATTTTCAACTTCTAACTCATATTGTTAAATCAGAGAAAATTACGACAGTTTTGTTGAAGTTAATTTTGAAATATTTTATTGAAACATATATTTTTTATTACTCTGTATCCTATCGTGTCTGCGAATGAACATGAATATTTGAAAATTAAGCGACCTAATCGTATGTTATAAAAGATTTTAGGATAATTAAATGTTTGTTTATAGGAAAGATTATATTTTTTAAACTTGCTTATGCTTATGAACTTTAACAAATGCAAGTCGTCTTTTTCGATTCCTAGAACTCAATAGTGGCTTCTTTTGGGGTTTTCGTCCTCTTAAGTTGAAGTCTTCTAATCTTTTCCTAACAGTTCTAGCACTAATTTGTGTATCGTCTTTATGGTTTATGGCTTTTCGCTCAGTCGATGAATCCGGCGATCCATTTTCGGCGTTGTTTTCCGTGGTCTTCCGTTTTTCGGTTGATCGCAATACATGTCTGCCTTTAAAAATTTATATCAAGCTTGCTTACAAGCCGTTTCTGACCTGTTCACTATATTTGCTATCTAGGTGAAGGTTTTACTTTGCTTTCACAGCCTTATGATTTGTTCCCTTTTGTTTTCAAGTAAATTCTTTGATTTACCCATAGCCTGTTCTTACCTAAATGAATTTTAAGCAATAAAAGGCACACTAAACAATGATTTTGACATTCCAAAATTACAAGTGCTAAGCGATAACTAACTGTTGTAACTCGTACATTGTTTGCATTTAACAACTGACGGTCTGAAATTACGAAGGTCAAACATACAGTTATATTATTCCAAAGAGACAAACCGAACAGAAGAACAATATGCGTATAAGATATTTGTAATCCGGTTTACAAATCATCGTCTTAAACTTTGTCCGCTACTGTATATTAAAAATTGTGTCTTAAGAAAAAGTTATCTTATCAATTAAGAACCTAGATAAAATTTTTATAATATCTGTTTTATTATATCTGTTTTATGATATCTGTTTTGTTATCTGTTTTATAATATAGGTTTTATAATATAACATAAAGATGCAAAAGCTACGACAGTAACGCTAATACAATTACGAAAACATCTTTGCTGAATTAATCCAATATCGTATGATACAAGGTATTGAGATAATTTCAGCTTAGACATGGAAAAATTTTGTTTGCAAAATTTGTAGGACGTTATAATCTGTCAGTAATAACTATTTTGTGGTAAAAGAATCTTTAACAATATTAAATTATCTCTATTTTGTTTTAATAATATTCTCCAACCTTTTATTTATTTATTTTTTAACTAACTATTTAAACGACTTTTAATGAGAGATAAAAATTTCTAATAGATTTCTAAGATCATTTAACACACAGAAGTAAAAGAACGAATCTCACACAAAAAATGTTTGATACAAGATTTCAATCATTGGATTCTTGAAATCCATACATTTCTTATTATTACCGTATTGATTTTCGCACGCGTTGCGCACGCGTGCAGGTGCGAAACTTATAATGATGCATCAACGAGCTCCTTTTATGTAGGGTAACTCTTACAACTGAATCAAGTTACAGCTTTAAAACAATAAAATAATAAGATAGGAGATGAAACAAATTCATTCATTAGACAAAAGTAAGTGGTTTTGCGTATTTTGTTTATACCTTTTCAGATATGGAGACATTTTAAAGATTTGGAACTTATGTTTGGTACATAATGGTATAATTATTACCTTCTTCTTTCCTTGTTCTTTACATGATAAATTTTACAAAATTAAGATTAACTGTCTAAGTTTAGTCAGAGTTCAGGATTCCATATTATTATTATGCATTCCAAACCAGGATTTTTCAAATCTGAAGTATAAAACAACCTATTTTAATCCTTAAAGAATTCTACGATGAGTTTAAAACACAAGTCAACATGAGTTAAAACAAAAGTCTTACTAGGACTTACAGGGTTAAAACATTTTATAAATTAATCATTCTGAACAAATATTTCATTACTATTGGAAAACTATGTACATGCGCTGTTCCCTAACCATGAAATTAAATATACAAATAAAATTTAAATAGTTGCAAAATATAATTTTACGACATAACAGCAAAGTAGAATAATTATTTCAAACTTCGCATAGAAGATGTTTTTTCATACTATAGAATTATTAGAAGGTCCATCTATTAATTAATATATACAGGACTATATAGTTTAAATTTACAAAATACAGAAGACGTTGGAATCTGTGAAACGCCTCCACTTTCGAATGAGGCATATGCATCATGCAGCGTTCACATTTCACTTTGTGAAACTTCTTCATCGTGTCCAATGTTTGTATCTATCTTTTATTATTCTAAAGCTATAGTTCAGTCCACTTACTAAAAGCATTCTGTATAATACCTTCTCTCGTAGGAAAAGGGTAGTATTTAGTGACAAAATTTGATACATTTTTTGTGTATTATAATAGTTAGATTGCGGATTTTTACATATTTCTACGAAATTTTAATGTTCAAAAATATACAGAATAGTACTCTTTATAATACTTAGTGGGTAAAACAAATCTTAGATTCCACTTGTTTAATTATGCTCATGAAAATATAAGTTTTCATAAAAATCCGTAGTCTCATAATGACAATAATAACTATTATTACAAAACTATGATTCTACTGTGCTACAAAAAAGAATTATTTTTTCACAAAACTAGGTCGTACGCAGCAGCTACTCCATATGACCTGTACAAACATTTGCAAAATTCTATTGATAAATGGGGTAAACTACAGATCAATGTGTCGATTAGTGATGTCATGGAATCCTGGATAAATCAACCGGGATATCCTTTGGTGACTGTCATGTGAAATTACGAAATGCAAACATTTACTGTGTCTCAAGAACGGCTTTGTTGGAGACAAAGACAGTCAATATTCGAATGGTGGATACCATTGAGTTTCACTACAGAAACAATCACGAATTTTTCTAATACAACCGCAACATACTGGTTAAAACCAGAAGACGAAAGTTTAATTATGCCATTCCATGTTTCTTCGGATGATTGGATAATTTTTAACATTCAACACATTTGATATTATCGAGTGAATTATGATGAAGACAATTGGCGAATGATTACTTATTACCTGAACTCGAAACACTTTCAGAAGATACGCAGAGTGAACAGAGCTGCCCTTATAGATGACGCATTCAACCAGAGCAGGTTATTTGGATTATTGGAATCCATTTAATCTTTCGAAATACTTGATTCAAGAGTCTGATTATGAACCGTTGGTCGCTTCTGTGAATAACTTCAAGTTTTTGAATAAAATGTTGAGCAGTGAAACAAAACAGCGAGCTTTTCAAGTAAGTAGTATAGGATTATTTAAAATATTCAGTGCCGCATAAAATATCGAAGGGAGTCCCTGATGGCAGAAATAGACTTTCCTATAACATGTATTCATTTAACCACGCGTTACCCCTAAGAAAATAGGAAATCCTGATGACGCGTACGTTCACATCTGCCGCATTAAATATGTTAAAGAACAGTTCGAGGTTCAATGAAGAAATAATGAAAATATATATCAATTGAACATAATTGATCATAAGATACACCAATAACAATTTGTCTTTATTAGAATTATTTTATATTAGAACAATTTAATATTAGAGACATGTTTGCAATATAACATATTGTCGCCTAGAGTTTGTTTGACAATTGTTAGCAGTTCATTATAGAACAACGTAAAAGCATCAAGGCATTCCATTAGTTTAGTCATAATAAATTAACAAAAAGATACGAAATTAAAATTTATTTCAAATCAGTTTGCAATTATTTTGTAAAATACTTTGACATTTTAATGGTAGCGTTTTGTTTTCATCAGATGATTTTTATGCGCTATGAATTTTTAACAAATGTAGATGAACCTACATAGTACCTATCGCAATTATGTTGAACCAATTAACCACTCAATATGTGCTAAGTTTTTGAATTAAAATGTCCTACTTAGTATTTTCTCATTTTTCGAGATATATTTAAAATTTGAAGTTCCCACGTGTTTTAAAATGATATATACGAACTGTTGCTAAATAATAAGTGAATATTATATTTTGAATGGGGGAAACCAAAAATGGAACAAATAAAATAAGAACAAAGAGAATAATAAAACTTCAACTTTTTCTGTTTAAAAACAATAGGATATTTTAATCACGGAGGATAATCTTCATCTTATATAAAATGTGACAATTGAATCAGATTATCAGAGAAGCACTAAATTGGTCAGACTTTTTATTCACGCATGGTAACAGTCCGAAATATATAACAAAAATGGGTAAAAGTTTTGATATTAGCTTTTCGGAATAAACAATCGCATTTCAATTTTGCATTTGCACTTTGCACATGCATTTTGGGCTGACGTTTCGTAGACATTGTAGTCTGTTTCTTCAGGGCAGACCTGAAGCGGAGGATTCAGATCGCACTATCACCTTTATGTCATGCGATGTTTCGGTTGGTTGATCAAACTAATGACTCAAATCGAAAGTTCTAACCAAATATTCAACCCGGAATATCTTATTGAAAATTCCTTAACTTAATTGGTTAATCGAATTATAAAGCTGGCAGGATAGGTTCCCAAATCGGATTGATATTATACCCTCTGTCTCTGTCCAAATTGTTCGAATGTTTCGATATTTCGATTACTTTGCGATGTTTCTTGAGAAAATATGCAGGTGTTTTTGAACACGGACGTTAAGGGATTTCCGATAAGATTTTCTTTTTCAACTTGATTGCTCAATCAAATTAAACGTCTTTCTGTAAGAATCTTTCGGGTTGAATCACTAGTTGGATCAGCCAACTGAAACATCGCGCAATGTAAACGAGACAGTGGGGCCTAAAACAATCAATTTCAAATCTATCCTGAAGAATTAGACCGCAATGTCTACGAAACGTCAGCCCAATATGGATGTGCAAAGGATATTTATGAACGTCGATGTATAATAGGTAGTTGTATGAGTAGTTGTATAGGTAATTGTGCTTTTGGGTTCAGAAGGGCTTTCACAATGTTTAACATAAACTAATATTTTATGTGTGTGAATGAGGCCTGACTTCTGGCCAAAATACTTTTTTCTTAAAAATTCCTGAATCACTCGCTTCGCTCATAGGTACGATTGGTATTGGGTTAGCTAGGCTTTTACGAGAAAGCAACGCCTGCTGTGTGTTAAATTTTCTAATTTACAGGTCTCTTTATTTGAATCTGTTTATTTAAATTCACTGATGACATAATTTCGATAACCGAATAACTATTTCAACATAATGCAAAAATATTTCCAGTTATATAGCATTAATAACAAAATGTACTAGTACTTTAAGAAAATGTAACTTAAAATTAATTCCAACGTAATTTAAGTCTAACCCAAACCTAACAAAAAGCTACATATCATTAGATATATACGTATTATATTAAAAGTATTTTTTGCATATATCTCGATAACTTAGCGCCGGTAACATCTATAGGAAAAAGTTATTCAGAATGATGGTCTTGATAACATCTTGATATTTCGAGATCATTGAAATCGGTGAAGTCATCTGTTTCAAATAATTAACTCTGATATGTACGACCAGGACGGAACTTAAATATTTTTTATTTGCATCTTACAAATTTGGGTAGATTAGGAATTATAAATTGTGAAACATTGAATATTATACACTTGATCTTTCACATTCTGTTTCTAATTGAACTTTGAATTTCAGAATAGCAGAATATGTCTTACATATCGCGTAAAAATTTGTTAGAAAATATAATTAGGAGTTACTGGTAATCTGTTAAGTACATACGTGTGTATAATATATGTGGGAGATGAAAGGACACCGGAGCCTTCCCTTTGGAACTTTGGGAAAATCCCTTAACACTGTAATCTAGATTCTACCATAGCCGTAGTTAAGCAATTGTCGTCATTCAATCCGATAGTATTTGTTCGAGATTTGTGATAATGAGCTGGGCTCGAGGCGACAGCCAGTCGCCGAACGTAGTCGCTGTAACGGGATGAACGTTTTTACCTAACAGAGGTATGGAATAATTCTATATCTCCTCTTAAAAGAAATAATTGTAGCGGCACGCGACAGTAAACATTCGGACGGTTTCTGACACACTTTACTATACACACGGTTACTACTACGCTTTATTATTCAAGGAATTACAATCAATAACAACGAGAAATTCTCGTCCATGTAAATAGTGGTGAAAAGGTTTAACGGCATTTACAACTGCCAACGTCTCTAGTTCATACGAATGATACCTGGATTCCGCGGAACTACTTTTCTCAGTATAGTATTCTATCACTCTGTTTTTACTGTCAACCTTATGCATTAAAATAGCCCCATATCCAACCGAACTAGTATTAGTATGTAATTCTATCGGATAATTAGGGTCAAAAAATTAACGCCGGCGCATCAGTCAGGACGGAAATTACCTTTTGCCTTATCTTTTCATGTTTATCTGTTCAAGTTATGTTTTTGTTACCGGAAGTAAGTGCATACAGAGGTTTCATTACTTGTGAAAATTTAGGAACGAATTTTCGGAAGTAAGAAGCTAAACCTATGAACCGTCTAAGCTGTGTGACGGTTGTTGGTGCAAGTAACGAAATCAAGACCTGTATTTGCCCCGGGTGGAGCGAACTTCTCCGTTTTGAGTTACATATCCAAGATAAAGTACCGATATCTTTAGAAAAAAGCATTTAGAAAAATTGAAAGAAAATCCGGCGTTTATGAGAGTATTTAATACAGTGTACAATCTTTCTAGAGCTTGATCTATCAAGTCGGCAATAATTAGAATATCATCGAAATAGACAACGACGTACGAGTAAGCGAGGTCGCCTAAGGCGTTGAGAATAGCCCTCTGAAAAACGGATGGTGCATTTTTCAACCAAACGGCATCGCTGTGTACTCGTCCGTCGAGGGTAACGAATGCTGTATACTCCCTACAATTAAGATGAATGGGGTTTGGCGAAACCCGCTGGCCATGTCCAGGCTAACAAAGTATCTCGCCTTTTGCAATCTCGCCATTTTATCCGCAATAACAGGTAGAGGGTACCGATCCGCGACCGTATTCTTATTTAGCTCTCGAGAATCTACACGTAATCTGTCTGCGCCGTCTTTCTTCTTCGCGAGTAACATAGGGCTCGCGAATGGTGAATTACTAGGCCTTATGATTTTTTCTTTACTTAAATCGCTTATTTTCTCACGTACTATTCTTCGCCCTTCCTCGCTAAGTTTATAAGGACTTCCTTGTACGGTGATGTTAAGATCAATTAATCGTATTTCTAACTGGCCTGTATTTACGTGAGTACGTAGAAAACCCGTAGCGAATGAATCTTTGAATTTTTCGAGAAGAGAAATTATTCGACTTTTATCATTACCATGTACATCAGTGTCAACTTCATTAATATCGATCTCGTTTTTCAGCGGTTTTATTGCAAACATTAATTATTTTTGTTTTAGACATAGCGAGGCTATTTTGTGTAATATTACGTCAAAACCTTGACTTAAAATTTCACGATCAATCACGATATCATATTTTAAATAACTATCAGCAAGGACATGAAAAATTATTTCCAATGTAAAACCTTTAATACATACAATGGACAAGATTTGAGATGTACTTTTAATGCAGGTATTTCCTACTCCTCACATTACTACAATGTCAGTCGTTCTTTTGCCAGAAAATCTCGAGGCTACGGATTCTTCAATTAGTGAACACTGGGAACAGAATTGGAGTAAAATGGAAACGACTCACCCAGATGATTTGATCTACCAGTTAACGCTTCGACTACGTAGAAGTCGACTCGACACTCGTTATAGAAATTATAGTTTTCTTTCGGGCGCTGCTTTCTAAAGGATTTTCCTCCATAATCAGATTGACAGCTGCGCACCATGCAGTGGGGTCGGATCCCGCGGTTTCAGGATTAAAACGCGGTAGCGAAAAATCTTTAGATTCCGCACTCGATTTTTGCACTGATGACTGAATTAACTCGCGCACGATAATCGTAAGCTCTTGCACTGTTATAACCGGCACTTATCCCATTTTGGATGTCGGGTTCACATTATGATTAGGGTTAGAAGCGTGAAACGAATCTTCATCTGGATTAGACATTATTGTTATGTAATAGAGCAGATATGATTATTACAGAATTTGACTCGAGAACCTAATGATAATGATCCTAGGTTCAATAACGAATCCGCGGTCAATGGGATAACAAAATGCAGTTCTGCCCGAACAGTCGAGCTATGCGGACGTATGAATCAGTGCCTCCGTAAGTGCGACAAGTGGGGAAAACAAAGTGACTCAAGACCGAGCCAATCTCTAAATAATGGAAAATAAGCAACAAGTACCACCAATAAAAATACTACACAAAGGCGAAACATATTTTATAAATAGAGCTGTAGATACAACAAACCCAAAACAATCAACGAAGATCACGACTGCTCAGTTATAAAGGAAACAGAAACGGGAACTACACAAAAGAATGACGAGAAGAACAACAGCAACAACGATCTATCACACCAAAATGAAAGCTGGAAGGTTGTAACTCCCAGTAAAAAACGAAAAATGACATCAAATACAAATGCTAGGAAATGCAAATACAAAGGCAACAATGACTTCAAGAAATTCCTTTCCAAAACTCCTTCAGCGCACTGCCACAAGAGATGGAATCAGACCCAGCGGAAAAACCAAAAACACACATCGCCAAACCACCACCAATCTACACCACCACAATCTAGATGCCCAAATTATAGGCCCCCTAATTGAACTGCTAAACATCACGGCAGGTAAAGAAAATTACAGCATTAAGCAACTAAAACTGGACCAGGTAAAAGTCCAAACTAACACCCCGGAAACTTATAGAAAAGTGGTAAAAGTGTTAAAAGAGAAAAACGCCAGGTATCATACTTACCAGCTTAAAACTGATAAAAGTTACAAAGCAGTAATCAGAGGACTACACCCAAAGACAAATACAAGTAACATATGCGAAGAACTAGCCAAAATCGGACACCAGGTACGGGCGATAAATAACATAATATGATAAATAACAGATATGATATTAAACAACCATTACCGCCATTTCTAATATAACTCGAACTTAAAAATAACAACAAGGAAATTTTCGAAATTAAAAATGTTCTGAACACAATAATTACAGTCGAGCCACCCAGACACAAAAAAGACATACCTCAATGTATGCGGTGTCAACATTATGGATATACAAAAAATTACTGCACCAGAAACCCGGCGTGTGTCAAATGCGCAGAAATGCATCTAACAACGAACTGCCCATACACGGGAAAAACGAACGATATAAAATGTTACAACTGCAGTGGAAACCACCCAGCCAGCTACAAAAGCTGTATAGTCAGAAAACAACTTCAACGGAAACTGTCTCCGCCGCTTCGAAACAGGACATACAATAACTATCACAAACAACAAGACAGCGCGGAAATTGAGACATCAAGAAATGTACAGCACGTAATGAATATCAACCACAATAATACCAACACAATTGGTAGCCGAAGCTACGCGCAAGTAACCAAACAATCAACACCCTTAGACCACCAAAACCAGAATAATAACATCAACGACGCTACAGAAATCAAAGAACTACTAAAGCATCAAAAATCCCGAAATGCTACCAAAAATGATAAGCGAACAAAACGCAGTTCTCAGACAGCAAACGCAACAAATCACAGTCATGCTACAACTACTTACAAACATGCTAAGCAAAAAATAAAAATGGACATGCTTAAAATAGCAGCCTGGAACTCTAACAGCCTACAACAAAGGGCCCTAGAAACTAAAACAATCCTGTATAACAATAATATCGACATACTACTTGTATCGGAAACACACTTCACTACAAAAAGTTACATAAAAATACCGTACTGCACCATATATGATACCAAGCATCCCTCAGGAAAAGCACACGAAGGGACCGCAGTAATAATAAGAAACGACATTAAACACCACTTACACAGCCAAGTTAGTAAGGAATATATACAAGCAACCACCGTTACTGTACAAACTAGCAGCAACCATTTATAGTTGTCAGCAGTATATGTACCACCCCGACACAAAATTACATCACAAATGTGGGAAGAGTACTTTCAACACTTAGGTGACAAGTATATCCAGCGGTACTAGTCAGGCACACTAACCCTGTAACAGCATTACTACAAGAACATATCACAAAAATAGAAAAGTGGCTACAAGTTAAACAAATTAAAGCAAACCCCAATAAATGCAACCATATTACATTCACACTGCGAAAACAGATACCACCAAACATCTTTCTGAACGGCACGCACATAATACAAACAAGGCAAGTCAAATACCTAGGACTCCACATAGATACACAACTCACATGGAAACAGCATATCAAATCACCAACAGACAAAATACAGACAGCAAGGAGACAAATGCATTGGCTAACAAGTCGAAAATTCAAACTAAGTATAGAAAATAAATTAAAAATATACAAAACGATCATAAAACCAATCTGGACGTACGGAATACCACTATGGGGAACAGCAGCAATGAGCCATATAAGCAAAATAGAGACAATGCAAGCTAAAATTCTTAGAACAATAGTAAACGCCCAATGGTACTTTAGAAACGAGGACATTCGGAAAAACCTGAAAATACCAACGGTCAAGGAGGAGATTAGCAGATGTGCAAGAAGGTACGGAGAACAAATACAACGCACCCAAACTGGCTGGCAGCGGAAACGGTCGACACATCAAGCATAAAAAGAAGATTAAAAGGAAAACACCCAGCAGATCTCACAAAGGATATAACCTAACAAACACGAAGATGGTACCCGGCTGGGGGTAGTCACCCCCCACATGATAATCAAACAGCCAATAAATTCTACCAAATGTCCAAATCGGACAAATTGTGAATGTAAACAACTAAATAAAAAAAAAACAAAATGCGCATTGTTCCAAAGTCGAAGTTGTTCCTAACGTCCTTGTTAAACTCTTTGTTAAAACATAGAATATCCACTGGGCGTAAAAACATTACGTAACTCGTTAATGCGACCTCACGAGAGAATGACTTTGCAGAGGAAAACTATGATGGGGTGCGTCTAAGTGCACGAGATTGTCACGTAAACTTAAGGGCTGGTTGATGAAATAAAATAGCTGAGTCGTAACTCAACTATTAATTTTGTTTTAATTAAACTTTATTGTGAATTCAGCAATCACAACAGAATACACGCTGAATTAACATATTCGCAATTCACACCAACCACGTTATGTAAAACTTAGTTACACTGATACGTTAAGTTCGTGACTGTTATAAGGGTAGATGCCGATAAAGATATGTTGACTATTCTAAGGATACAGAATAAGTGCGTCTTACTGACGATACTGTGTCTGGGGAAGGCTAAGGACTATCCTTATCCTATCCCTAAGGCTAGGGTCTAAGGGACTATCGGATTTGTTGATGACAATTTTGATTAAGGAAGTGAGGGCAGTAGACACCATCTCCGATTGGATAATAAGACGGTTGGTGGACCAAGAAGGGTTTTAGCTGCCCTTGCGAGAATGTTGCTAACGGAACATACCGGATGTGGGGAAAACCAACTTTCCATGTTAACACGTGGTAAACAATAAACGTAAAAGGAAATCTAAGACAAGAGATACTCGCTTGGTCTGAAGGACCTTAACTATGAAAATTCCAAGACCCCTGGTGGGTCCTTAAGACTATTGATGGTACGCGCCAAGGATATGCAGACATCTGGGTGCCATCCCGTTCGCGGTGTGTGGCCTGGTTTCTGATGTGAATTGACGTTACATTCGCATCGTCAGTATCTGAACAATCTGATTCAGCGCCACCAATCGCCGTAAATCAGACAACTTTTCACATCCGCAGCTCGTCACCAAGGCGCGACCTGGCGACAATCACGATAGCGTCATCATTATCTGAACAATCTGGTTCAACACCACCAAACGCCGTAAATCAGACAAGCTCTCACATCCTCAGCTTATTGCCTACAAGCGACTTGAGGACAACCTCTCACGATCTTCTGGACCGGAAGAAACTGGATCCCGTCCAGAACAACAGAGTCGATTTCGAATCAAAACCTACAGCAGAGGTTTCGAAATCCACGATGATCGGATTATCTAGGAGCATTTCCTCCTCAATCAGCATTTCAACGTTCAATCTGTCTTATACCACGCCGCCTGTATCACCTGAGAGCAGGAATATTATATCGGAGAGACATTTTCCTGGACATAATGAGAAGACGCCACCTTCGTCATTACCGAAAGGGGCCACACCTGCTAGTTACCCGAAGCGGAATAATCTTCACGTTATCACCACCGTGATGAATTCCTCAAATGAGATCGATAGTTGTCAGAACACCCCATCAGCTCTCAACATCTGTCCACTGAGTCCACAGACTGCTGCATCGGTCAAGTCTCGGACCGCAAACATCTCACTGAAGTCACCCTTGGCTCCAACAACGCCGACATACTCTCCAATACCAAGGCAAGTTACAGTCACGACGTCCAACGCTCATTCTCCACCAAGAATCATCACTAAGAGAACGCGATTCGGGCGGGTCATCGGGGGGAGCCCAGCCTCCCAATCAACTACAAAACTCCGCGTCGTGTTGGACGAATCAGCACCAAGCAACACCGGAGTTCCGTTCAACGATACCTCTTGGACAGAGCTGGTCCACATTTCGTGTAGTGTTCCATGATACTTCATGGGCAGAGGGGTTCCACGACACTTCCTGGGCCGAGGTGCTTCACGACACCTCCAGGATCGAGGCATTCAACGACACTTTCTGGGAAGAGATGTCCCATAACACTTCCTGCGACCAACCATTTGGCAACATGGACCGGAATGGCTACAACAACCTGAAGGATACTGGCCGATGTGGAACCTAGTACCATTAATCGAAATACCGGAGCAGAGGAAGGCCACCTGTCTATCTGTGACTCCGGCTGACCACAGTCTACTGGAGAGATTTTCTTCTTGGCCCAAGCTAATAAGAATTACCGCTTGTTGCCTTCGATGGAGACAAAAACAGTATCGAGAGAGACCTCTAACCACGCATGATTTAACCAATGCGCATAACAAACTGGTCAGATTATTACAACTCTGTTATTTTTCAGATGAAATCCGTACTCTCCAAACAGATCGAAATTCTGCAGTGAAGGGGAAGCTGCAACGACTCAATCCATTTCTGGACAAGGACGGGATGTTGCGAGTCGGAGGCCGACTCAGCCACTCACCAATGCCTTTCAATCAGAAACATCCAATCATTCTATCCAAATCCTCAGTTACAGCGCACATAATCGAGCATGAACACCTCCTGAATCTCCACTCCGGAACTCAAGCTACCTTATATGCCCTAAGAAGATCTTATTGGTTTATCGACGGCCGTAGTCAAGTTTGGAGTACGCTGAAGTGGATAGTCAAGTTTGGAGTGGCTGCGTCCGTTGCTGCTGCTTACGTATTGGGCGACCTTCCAGCTGCACAGATAACGGAATCTCGGCATTTACCAACGTCGGAATCGATCATTGCGGACCGTTTTACATCAAAGAACGAAAGGATCGTAACCGACGCAAAATCAAGGTATATGTAGCAATCTTTGTATGTCTTGCAGTTAAAGCAGTCCACATCAAGCTGGTCAACGGCCTTCATTGCTGCTCTGCGAAGATTCATCGCTCGCCGAGGATTCTGTGTAACAATCTACTCTGATAACGGTACCAACTTCGTTGGCGCCAACAACGAATTACGAAAGCTCCAAAACCTCCTGCAGTCCGACGATCATAAGGTAAAGGTTCAGTCCTTTTTAGCTGATCGACGGATCGAATGGCGCTTCATTCTTCCCAACTCACCTCACTTCGGCGGGTTGTGGGAGGCTGCAGTGAAATCCTTCAAACGACATCTCAGACGTGTCGTAGGTAACGAGTTTTTAACATTCGAAAACTTCAACATACTTATCATTAAAATTGGGTCTATCCTCAACTCCCGTCCGCTGATTCCAATATCATCAGATCCAAACGATCTCCCAGTCTTACTCCCGGTCACTTCCTCATCGGAGATTCACTAACAAGTTTTCGAGAACGAGATTTCAGAGACACTCTATCCAATCGTCTCTCCAGCTGGCAACATATTCAAAAACTCAAACAACATTTCTGGCGCCGCTGGCATCGGGAGTATCTGAACGAGTTGAATACCCAAAACAAATGGAGCAAGGGCAGTCACGGCATACGAGAAGGCACCATCGTCATTCTCAGAGAAGACAACGTTCCTCCAATGCAATGGCCATTAGGCAGAATCATCAAGGTCCAACCCGGCGCAGACGGCATCATATGGACGGCTACCGTTCGAACGGCAACGAGCACTCTGGATCGGAGCATCAAGCGGATGGTACCACTACCGAACAGATCGACTCCAGATGACTCCGAAACAATCAACAGTACCGAAATCTGACAAGAGATCCACCTCACAACATCACACCATACCACTTGATCGGTACCCTCTCAATGGGGGGAGTATGTTACGCCACGAGGCTTACCACAGGTTGTATTTCTAACCGTCGCTCGCAGTCCTACAGTGTCGCAGACAGATCGTCTTATCTGCCCGACGGAACATATACAATGTATCGACGAGCGCATAGTTGTCACCAAGCAGCGAGTTCTAGAAACGTCGATTTTGGTCCGTTACTTTTTCCACACAAGAAGGCGGTATACGTGATTATAGGCGCGAACGATGGCGTGACCCGAGCATAGTGGGGATCGTCTC
Organism: Bombus huntii; assembly: GCF_024542735.1. NCBI lineage: Eukaryota > Metazoa > Arthropoda > Insecta > Hymenoptera > Apidae > Bombus > Bombus huntii. The sequence continues at coordinate 26,724,585 of NC_066238.1, forward strand.
TCAGAGAAGACAAAGAAATGATCGAAGGGCAATCAGTCCCTTCTGAAGAGTCAAACGTTATACATCAAGAGGTCTGACGATTAAAATTAAGGTCGCATAGTCTAACGAATTCATTGAGAGATATCGTAAAGTCGGGTCGACTTTCTGTAACATATTTACAGTATTCATTGTTAAACAATGTGTGGCGTGTTCATCATATTATTGTTAAATATTGTCAAATATACCATTTTATGTTAACCTGTTAATACAGTGTTAAATTCATTGAACTACCCCTGTAATCAAAACAGAGGAACGACTATTTCGCGGCGTCGATTAGCAGAATCGTAGCGAGAATTTACGCCTCTCGCTGACGCGTTTTCCTCACAACCGCGTCTCTCCGCGAATGGTTGTAACACTACTCTCTTCGTAACAGCGGTCTCTGTATACAAAAGGTCACGTGTATACAAAAGAGAAGATGTAAAGTTTTTCTTATAGTAGTTACTTCAACATTTTCTTTGCCATTTCATTTGCTACCTAAGTACTATTAGATTCTACAATTTTGAAAAATTTTAAAAAGTTTAAATATTGATAGCACTATAATAAATTCTTTTTCCCATATTATAGGATTTCTTTTTGTTCTTTCGAGTTTTTTAAAGAATGATTGTTGAAAATATTGCGTTACCTCATTTTACTGATTGTTGCTCAATCGGTTAACTCGATAGATGAGAAATTAATGACTCAAAACCCGACCGAAATATTGTAAGAATTAAACATTAGTACGTACAACTCGAAAAGTAAAACATATTGCTTTCATAGAATAATCACGATAGAATTTATTTACATTATCTACTTTACTAAATCAAGATGGAGAATTACCTAACATAATGTAATAATTCAAGCGATATTGACGATAAGACAGAGCCAAACGAACTTAAGAACTTGCTCTTATCTTGCTAATATCAATGCTTGTACAAACAATCATATTAAAGTATTGCATTGTAATCCATTGCAGTATCGGCAAAGCCTTAAATTAAAAGGCGCGTTTTAGATTACAATTGAACGTTTCGAAGAAATTCCGTGAATATAACAGACCATTTTCTGGTCACTATCCGACGATATAATAACTTCGATCGGGACAACACGTCAATTGATAAGATTAGAAAAGTTAGGTATATTTTTGATAATAGCGCGTCCATGCGTACCTTATAAAGCATGAACACTTGCAGAGGTAGGCTTTCATAAGGCAATCGTTGACGTGTAACTACCTAGCTGACATTTTACGTAGCCGACTGAGCGATTGATTTGTAAGGTACGTTGAGCTAATGACTGACGTATTTTTCCGACGATTTCGAGACATTGCTACAAAAATATCAATTTCTATATCGATCGAAATATGAAAGTCATAATGATCAGAGCTATTAAGGAAGCTATTACGTTTTCTTCTTATCACTAAATCATTCGATGGATTACGCGTATACGATTCCATCTATATTTCTTACGGTATTATCTTCTCATTCGTATCTCATAAATATTTGCAAGCGAGCTGAAACGTTAGATACGTATGTACATTGAAAATCTATGGCAGGTTACAAATGATTCTGGCGTAGTATTTAATTACATACGCCCAAATTAACGTTTCGCGTGATTTACAAGTAAAATCGAGTAAAGAAATTTCATCAACATTCACGAGCCGAAATAATAATATATAAATAAATAATATACTTTACAAAATAGAAAATAAACGAACTGTGGGTCATCCAGTGGATGCGCTTATTTGCCGAATCGATCCAAGATGGCAAGAATATTGATACTGTTCCTTATCAATCTGATGTTCCCGAATCTTCTACTTGGAGACGTGATCAGCTCTCAAGTCGACGATTTAAGCTATAGACTACCAGTAGAAATCAAGCCAAATTTTTATGAGCTAAATTTGACAGTGAATTTGAATTCAAATTTATCAGAAACAGACTTCAAATTTACCGGTGAAGTGAAGATCGACATTGTAGCTGAAATACAGGATGTCCGGTCAATAACACTGAACATGAAGAACCTCACTGTAAAGAATATTAGCCTGTACCATTCAAATAAAACCGCTATTAAGCTGAATAGTACTGTATATGACGACGTACATGAATTTTTAATTATCATGCTTGATGACAAGCTTAAGAAGGGAAACAACTACTTGCTTACTGTGAGCTATTCCGGAGTCGTGAACGATCAATTAAGAGGATTTTACAGGAGCAGATCTGCCGACAAAAATGGCAATCTAATGTAAGAATACCTTCTTATATAGTTCGCAAGTCACCTCTTAGATAAATTTTTCACTTTGTATTCATTTTGCAATTTTTCATTGATATTCAAAAGAATTTTGATAATATTGAGTATAAGCGCATGATAAATAAAAGAAACCAATACAAGAAATAAACGCTGTTAGGTAGTTATGTAATATTATTTAAAATTAGTTAAATTATTCATTTTGAATCTAATTGGCCAAAAAAATTTTGCACATCATCATTTCGCTTAACCCCTTAACCTACGATTTACGTTCGAGAATTTACATTTGGCCCGATCATCGTACTACGGGCTATACCTGTAGTTGTAGGTTAAGGGGTTAATAAAGCGTAAAGAAAAATTACGACTGACTGTTGCATTTCGAGAACTTTATTTTCATGTTGCAGATATGTGGCTGCGACTCATTTCGAGCCAACAGGTGCACGGTTAGCGTTCCCTTGTTGGGATGAGCCTGCTTTCAAGGCACACTTCAACATTTCTCTAACCCATCCGAAATCTTACCATGCGATTTCGAACATGCCAGTTGAAGAACTAAAAGTGGAAAACGACATGAAGACAACTAAGTTCAAAACAACTCCACGGATGTCCACTTATTTAGTGGCATTCATAGTCTCCAATTATGAATGCAACGAAGATGGCATGTTCAGAGTGTGTACTAAGCCACAGGCAGTGAATCAGACACATTACGCCTTAGAAAAGGGTAAAAAATTGCTAGACGCTTTAAATGAATATACCGCAATCAATTTCACCCATTATGTACCAAAAATGGATCAAGTATCGCTGAAGGACTTTTCGGCAGGCGCTATGGAGAATTGGGGTCTCGTCACTTACAGGTAATTGTTGCAGCCCGTAATCAACGTTGGTCAAGATCACAATTCGATTTAACAGGTCAAAGTTCAAATTTCAACGGCGAACTCATCGAATGTTCGACCAAAGCGTATAAGAGTTTTTAGGATCGGATGATGAATCAAACATATAACATATCAGTAGAGTTTTAATAGTATGCTTTCTTAAAATTAGAAATTTTATTTTTAAGAAAACCAAATATCATGGCTTTTTGTCTACATGAGGTTTATACATATGCATATCTAGTTTAGAAATCTGTTTAGAATAACGTTTATAATTGCTAAGCTACCGTTAAACACATTCTTTTAAATTGTCTCAAATATAAAGAGCCTCGCCCTAAATTCCAGATTAAGAAAATTCTAAGTAAAAATCTCAATGACAGTAAATAAATTTTAAAAGTAATCATATCTCATGTATAGATCTGCAGTTAATGCAATATTAAAATCTATTTAAAATATATTATACTTTTGATGGCAGACTTCAATCGAAACTTTTCATTTCAGGGAGTCCGCTCTCCTTTATCAAGACGGTGTTACCACAACTCGTACGAAGCAAAGTATAACTACGATTATAGCCCACGAATTTACACATCAGTGGTTTGGAAATCTAGTTAGTCCAGAATGGTGGACGTGGATTTGGTTGAATGAAGGATTTGCAGACTACTTCCAATACATTATTACTCATAAGGTAAGTGTAATAAATAAATCTTCTACTTATATTCTATTAATTTGTTATAAGGGAATTGTTATAAACTGGATAATAAATTTTTGTTGCATTCAAAATTTTAATTCTCAGTTGCTCATATTTTATATGACTATTAATATAGCTACACATTCTATGTATGTTTCTGACCTCTACATCAATTAACAACTAGTATATCTTTTATCATTAAATTCTCGCCGAGTACTTTAAACGTATTCTTGTATCATATCTAGTACATTTGTAATATATTTGTAGGTACTACCCGAATGGCGATTAGACGAAGTGTTTGTCGTTGACAACATACAAGGAAACGCTTTCATTGCAGATGCAGGCGAAAATCCGCGTCCCATGAACAAGAACGCGAAGACGTCTCAAGAAATTAGTAGCTTGTTCGACAATATTGCGTATCAGAAAGGTAAGAGATTTTCTCATTGTTATTAGAAGTAATTCCCAATACATATGTTCGAGAATATTAAGAGCAAAGTTCGACGCAACATTTTTAACATCAGATAAAAGATATAAACGAATACGATGTGAGCTTCAACAGTTTCTACTTATTGGCTAATGTCAAGGGTAAGAGATAATAGGTACCTACGTATCTTATCAATTAATTCATATATTAAACCTTAGGCCTAAACATTATCAGGCAAAAGATAAAAGGTGAGACTTTCGACGATAAATAGTTAGGAGTCGTCCTATAACGGATCTGTTTGTAATTTTTACAGAATTTAAATTTTTCATATAGAATCATCGAAATAAAATACACACACTATTGCTCATGAAGTACAATACATACACTATAATTCGCGAAAGTATATGAACTCGTATGAATATATTATACAAAATAATATATTATACATTTGAAATTTCTTTAGGCATTGTCATGAGATACGACTGTCATTATTATATTGGTACGATTTATAAAAAGATCTTTTGATAAAATATTTAAATAGAAAGTTACAAAATATTTATTACAAGTATAGGCTTCGCAAAGATTAACCAAGTATTCCAACAGTCAATTATTCATTACACTGTTTACGCTGTTCATTAATTTTTTACTAGCAATAAGTGTATTTCTTGCAATAAATTACTGCTAATTATACTTTTGAGTTAATTACAAATTTTACCAACATAATCAGGTAGTTATGTTTCATTAATGAAATTTTAAAAAGTTTCGAGTAACGGACACAATATATCCATCCATAATTTTCAAAAATTTTCTACGGCAAGTGTTCACATACTTTCATGAAGCATTTTAAGTGTTCGCACACCTTAGCCGATTTGCAACAGAAGAAAATTAATGTTAATAAACTAAGTAAGTAAATGAGCAACTTATGATCAAAAACAGCATATATTATCTTCTCGTAAATATCTCTCAATAAATAGTAAAATGTAATTATTCTCCTGAAAGTTCACCAACAGTATTGTAGGATCTTTACTACAACTAATTTACTTACAATAAATGGATTAAACAGATGTTGGTTAAAAAGGAAAGGATGGTTATTTAACGTGAACTATATACAATAATGTATACTATATACCATAATTTAGACAACTAAATAGTTAATTTGCAACTCTCGTCATCACGGATACAACGTTCTCTCTTACGCGGACCACACTCTCTCGACAACGCAATTTGCACACTGACTTCTCGATTGACACTCTTTGACTTCTCAACTCACACTTTCTAACTTCTCAACTAACATTCTGACTGTTAATTCGTCTTTCTCCCTTAGCATCGCGTAAAATCACAAATCACAACTCACAACAGATTATATAAAAATAACAAGGTTGAGCCGAAACACAACTATTAACTTTCTTTTTATTACACTTTATTATGCACTTAATAGTCACAATTTAGTATACACTGAATTAACACATATATATTACACTTTACTCTAGCAACTTTATATAAATTAAGTAGGCGACTGATCTAAGGGTAGAAACCCGGTAAAGAGATGTTAACTGTTCGAAAGATGAAAAATCAATCAAGTTTAGTGACGATGTGGCGGAGGAAAGTTAGTGATGGGTGGGTCTAAGGACACGAAAAGAGCTGATTTGTTAAGGGCAAGTTTTCATTAGGAAAGTGAGGGAAATAGACTTCGCTGTCAATTAGCTGATTTTCTAGGTTGGTGGATGAGGAAGGGTGCTAACCGCCCTTGAGAAAAAGTTGCTAACGGAAGATACCGAATGCGAGAAAACTCACATTCCCGTATCTTCCCGTAGTAAACAAAAATGTAAAGAACACTCGGAATAAAAGATTGTTTTTGATCTGAAAGACGTTAACCATGAAAATGCCAAGATTTATGGTGGGTCCTTAAGATTATTGAGGGTTCGCAGTAAGGATGTGTAGACATCTGGTTGCCATCTTGCCCTCGGTGTGCGACCTGGTCTCTGATGTGGAATGATGTTACATGGCCAGGGCCACGCAGGCCTTTTCCGCGAAACTACTCGATTGAAGGATCGACGGTATGTCACGTAAACTTAAGGGTTGGTTGATGAAATAAAATACCTGTGTCGTAACACAACTATTGTCATTATTTCACAGTACAGGTTTACACTGATCAGAGAGATGTTCACTGTTCGATGGTTTTGTCTATTTTTCCCCTAGGTGTTCTCGTCTCATTATGGAGGAAAGCTCGGTGTGGGTGTGCCCTTTTTAATTAACAACGCGGATTCGCTGTTCGCATTTTCCGTTAGAAAAAGTGAGGGTAACGATCCACGATGCCAATTGGTTATAGGTCATGTTAATAAATGAAGATAGGAGGAGAAAGCCTCCTACCAACGCGGCTAGTAGGTAATATCGTTTATGGGAAAAACTAGCTTTTTCGTTAGTCAAGTATTGGGTTTTTCCCATTAGATAAATACCTGCTTTCCCCGTAATTAGTAAAAACATATAACAACTTAAGGGCTGTTTCAAGGATCATCCATAAACAGGTAACAAAAATAATAAACTTAAAAAGTTTAGGTTTATGGTGGGTCCCTGGGGTAATTGAGGCTGCGCGGTGGCCTCTGATAAAATTGACGTTACATACCTCCCACCTAAGATTGATTTTGGTCCTCCAAAGTCTCAGTTTTTCTTCAAGATTGTTCTATGGACTATAATTAGTTAAAAGTGTACTTTTCTTCTTTGTCTTGATCAACTAGAAAATACATAACACAGCTACTTATGAAGAAGGTGAAGATCATCCTAGAATAGAATCGTATTAAACCTTATTAGGTTTAATACGATTACCATGTATTTTCCTAATCGAGTCATTTACCATTATTTCATAATAAGGGGTTTTTACTTTTTCCATTCAATATCTAACTTGAGTTCTTTATGATCGTTATGAACTAATAATAAATGTCCTTCGTTAAAAATAGGTTGAGGTTTAATAATTTTTCTTCTTTCATCTCTTCGATATCTTTGTTTACTTTTGTGTTATATACTAGATTATATAGTGTTATATGCTAGACACACAAAATTTGAGTCTTGATCCCATTTTGTTTCATTGTCGTTTTGTATACCTTTAACATCTCGGATATTACAGCATGTGTTCGTTCTAGGCTTCCCTTGGATTGTGGATGGAATGAAGTGGTTCTTATGTGTTTGATTCTAAATGCTTCTTCGTATCGTTGCATTAGTTCGCTAATAAAACTTTGTCCTCTGTCAGTTAATATACGTTTGGGTGCGGAAAATATATAAATGTAATGATTCAGTAAAGCGTTCCAGATTGATTGGCTCTGTTGTGTTTTTAAGGGTACAAGTATCAAATATTTGGTTAATTCATCGTGTATAGAGAGAATGTACTGATTTCCTATCTTGGTCTTTTTCAACGGACCTATCAAATCCACAGCGATTTTGTCATTAGGTTCTAATGGAGTGTCAGTTATTTGTGGTTCTTCCTTTCCTCTTACCCGAGTAGTCTTTGATGTTTGACATGTCGCGCAAGTTTCTATTCTAGTTTTTATTCTGTCCATTAAGTGTGGAATTTTATATTTGTCTCTAGTTCTGTCGTACGTCTTTTATATTCCGGGATGTCCTATCATTGTTCTATCTCTTCCTCACTTAAACTCTGTGTTGGTTCGTAAGCAAATTCTATGTCGTCGCGTTGATCATTGAAAAATAAAAGAAGTCTTTTTATGTGTGTTTTGTCTTGTGCGATTAAGTTGTTGTCTCCCATTCCTATCTTTCTATTTGTTTTAAGTATGTTTGATATTTTCTGTAACCATATACAGTCATATGGGCCCAGATATGTTTTTGTTAATTGGAAAAAGTTGTCCTTGTTAGATGTTAGTTTCAATAATTTTGGTATTTCTTCTGATTTTTCCCAGTCTCTGAATTGTTTTAATAAAACGTCGGTTTGTGTTATGGCATGTACCCTAGATAGGGCGTCAGCGGCTGTGTTTTCCTTTCCATTTACGTAATCTATGTCATATTCATACTCCTCTAACCTTAATCTCCATCGAATCAATCGGCTAGAGGGGTCCTTGCAGTGGTGTAGCCATTTAAGAGCTTGATGCTCTGTTTGAATTTTGAATTTGCGGCCTAGTAATTATTGTCTAAGTCTTTTAACTGCCCAAACGATAGCTAATATTCCTTTTCTGTTGCAGTATAATTTCGTTCAGGGGGGTTTAATGTCCTTGAAATGAAACAACAAAGGTGTCCGTCTTGTGAAAGGATGGCTCCTAGACCTTCGTTACTGGCGTCCGTTGTTAACGTAAATGTTTTCATATAGTCGGGATATTTTAGTACTGGCGCTTGGCACAACCATTTTTTTAATGTGTCGAAACTAAGTTGTGTTTTGTTAGTCCAGTGGAATTGTATGTCCTTCTTAGTTAGTTCTGTTAATGGTTTGGCAATTTTTGAGAAGTTTCTAATAAATTTTCTGTAGTATCCAGCTAGCCCAAGGAATGATTTTACATCTGCAGGATTTCTGGGTAGTTTGTAATGCTTTATTACTTCTATCTTTTCAGGGTTAGGTTTTACTCCATATGCTGTCACTAAGTGTCCCAAATATTCTAATTCGGGTTTTAGGAATTCACACTTATCCGGTTATATTTTTAAACCTAGTTCCCTGAGACTTTGGAATACTATGGCTAAGTTTTTATTATGTTCTTCAATCGATTGTCCGAATATAATGATATCATCGAGATAAACGAAACAATGATTGTTAATCTAAACCTCTTAACGTGGTATCCATCATTCTTTGAAAGGTAGCGGGTGCGTTCTTGAGCCCGAATGGCATTCTATTGTAGTGGAAGTGTCCTTGTGGTGTGTTAAATCCAGTGTATTTCTTTGAATCCTCGTTCATGGGTATTTGATGGAACCCTGAGGATAAGTCTAAAGCGGAGAAATATTTCGCATTTCCTAGTTGTGATAGTATATCATCAATGTCAGGTAGTGGATAGGCGTCTGTTAGTTCGTTTAACTTCCTAAACTCAATCACTATTCGCCACTTTTGTTTCCCTGATGCGTCGATTTTCTTTGGAACGACCCAGACAGGAGAGTTATAGGGGGGAGTCGGAGGGTTCTATAATCTTTTTGTTTAAATTTCAGTCATCTGTTTATTTATTTCGGTTTTATGATCGGCAGGACGGTAGGATTTTACGTTGATGATCTTATCTTCTTTTAATTTGATGGAATGTTTGGCAAGAGATGTACATAGTAATGTTTCGCTGTCTAACTTAAATACGTCCATGTAATAAAGAATAATCTTTTAAGAGGTTTTTCTATGTGCGATAGTCGAATCAAAGATTTGAATTTTTGAATTTGATCTATGGTGTTTGTATTTTCAATAATGTTGGAAACTTGAACTGAGGACTTACCACCATTGATAAGGCATACTGGCGTTGGCTTTCCTTCAAGGTATACGACCTTTTGAACGGTTTCTCCTGGTACGAGGGTTTGTTCTCGCTGTAGCAGAAGGGTGTTATCATCTAATTTCAAAGTTTTATTGGAGAGTTTGAATTGGTATTGATCTAAACCGGGTAAGCCTAATATGCCATCTTCTATAATAGGGAAATTATCGTCTACTAATGAAAAGTCTATTTTTTTGTTGAATAAATTCAACCTGACTTTGGAGTTAGATTCGTATTTGAGATGTCCCATGGAGGATTTCTTTGTGTCTGGTATTATTATCCTTCCTGGGTAGCATCCTTGTTTAAGCAAGTTGATTCCTGCTCCTGAGTCAACGAGGAATCGCAATCCTGGTTGCTCTTGTAATTGTAATCGTACTGTGGGTAATTTTCCTGAGGTCGCGTTGTTAATCCTGATTGTTTTTGAATATGATTTATTCCTGGAGAGGCTTTTCTTTGAGGCGGTATTTGAAAATTTCGACATTGATTGGGAAGGTGTCCCAATTGATTGCATTTGGGACATTTCGTTTGTGTCCTTTCGCTTAATGGTTGGTTCCCAAACTTTGTAAAATTGTTCGTTCTTGGTTGAGCGTTTCGTGTGCGTGGAGTTTCATTATACTTATTATTTGTAATAGCGAGGCGATCACTTACTGGACGAGACGTCTGGTTACGATAAAATGGTGTGGCGGTTGTTTGTCGTGTCATCCGTTGTGTTCGCGAACGTATCTTTCCATATTCATTGCTTTTTTTCTGCTTCGATGATATTTGGGGGGGATTAACCATTAGCACCTGCCCTATTTCTTGACGAAGGCCTCTTAAATAGTCGGTCACAGAGTCCATGTATAGTTGATCGTTCATCACTCGTCGAGTTAGTTCATCATTTTTATACTCGTTGGTAATGCTGTACTGGAGTTTATTAAAAGCATTTCGAAATCTGGTGCTGTAGCTTTGCATACTTTCGGTTAATCCTTGCCTTATATCTCTCAGTTCGTCTTGGTGTTCTCTCACTGATGTTTGAGTAGCTACGTGACGTCTCAACGCTTCGTACAGAGTTTCGAATTCGGTAATACGGATACTGCGGATTGCCATTGCGGCTTTTCCCACAATTTTCTTTGTTTTAATCATCTTTAATAATAATGTTTGTTCGCTACACATTGTTCTTTTTTCTTGTATTTCCTGGATAAACTCCTCTACCCCCGCATCATCTTCTCCGTTTAGTGTCGAGATACATTCTAGTACATCTTTAGCTTTTACTTTTGGTTGTGTAGAACATCTAGGAAAAGTTCTGTTCTCGAATGATTGAGATGGTGTCTAAGGTATTGGAGGAGGTTCTCGAAAGACTGATTGATCCTTAGTGGTGTGGGTTATTTCATCTATAGTTATTAGGGGACTGGCTTCTGATATATCTCCCATTTGTCTTCTTGCTAACTTATCGTTTATTCGTGCGATCTCTGCTGCGAGTCTTTCTTCTTTTTCGCCCGTACGTCGTGTGAGTAGGCTAATTTGTTGTGTGAAAGTCTCGTGTTGTTTCTGCATTGCGTCTAATATAGCCCTAACTGTTGGGTCTATCCTACTACTAGTTGAAGCGGCGTCAGTTTCGGTTTTATTTTCTCGTGGCGTTGCCATTGTTATACTAATTGTACTGTCTGTGCTATTTGTACCTGAATTTCTAGAGAAGCTGTCTCTTCTCGTCCTGTATTTGGCAAAAGAGTCCAGAGCTTGCTCACCTTGATCGTTTAGCCCGTAGGAAAGATTCCATTGCGGTGTTCCTTTGTCGAAACGTCAAAAGTGTCTGCTCTGTTGCAGTGGTCCGCTGATCCTCAATCTTCAAAGTTGGCCGTAGCCCGAAATGCGTAATTTCGTTTATTTGAAGCTGATGGATCCTGGCACGGATCGCCAAAATGTCACGTAAACTTAGAGGTTGGTTGATGAAATAAAATAGCTGAATCGTAACACAACTATTGTCTTTATTTCACAGCACAGGTTTACACTGATCGGAGAGTTGTTCATTGTTCGATGGTTTTGTCTATTTTTCCCCTAGGTGTTCTCGTCTCATTATGGAGGAAAGCTCGGTGTGAGTGTGCCCTTTTTAATTAACAACGCGGATTCGCTGTTCGCATCTTCCGTTAGAAAAAGTGAGGGTAACGATCCACGATGCCAATTGGTTATAGGTCATGTTAATAAATGAAGATAGGAGGAGAAAGCCTCCTACCAACGCGGCTAGTAGGTAATATCGTTTATGGAAAAAACCAGCTTTTTCGTTAGTCAAGTATTGGGTTTTTCCCATTAGGTAACTACCTGCTTTCTCCGTAATTAGTAAGGATAACAACCTAAAGGCTGTTTCAAGAACCATCCATAACCATCCAGATACCAGAAATAATAAACTTAAAAAGTTTAGGTTTATGTTGGGTCTCTGGGGTAATTGAGGCTGCGCGGTGGCCTCTGATAAAATTGACGTTATAGGTACATTGTTGGTCCTGTCGGCACTTCGGCTTTCTCGCGACATTGTTTATATTGTAAATTCGCACGTTCGTGGGGAGACGCGATCTCGAGGAAGCGCGCCAACGGGAGTCGTAAATTCCCGTTACGATTGACTAATCGACGCCACGAATCGTTCGATCCCTTATTTCTTGTGGGATAATAAGGGTAGTTAACTTGAATATAACGCTGCTGTTAACAGGTATTATATATTTGCACACTCCAACAACTTCGGTGTAATACAATTGAATGGTTCATATAAACTGACGACGAATGAGTACAATCTGAGACTCTGTTCGTGTTGTCGCGTATGAAGATATGTTGTGTCGACTGACTGTATTTGACTGACTTGAGTGGATCTTTGGTGACGACTGACTTGTACTGACTTGAACTGATCCTTGGTGAAGACTGACTTGCACTCTTGATGTCGTAGTAGAAGTAGTTGACTTGACTGATGTCGCAGGAGAAGTAGTTGCTGATCTACGGGTGTATACCCGGTCCAAGGATGTTGACTGTACAAAGGATGGGAAATCAGTCCTGTTCGTTGACGATGCTGTGTCGGAGGAAAGCTAAGGATGGGTGTGTCCCTTGAACGAAGAACGCGGATTCGTTATTCACACCTTTCGTCAATGAAGTGAGGGTAAACGTCCGCGATGCCGATTGGGTATGACCCATGCGAATGCAGAAGGAGATGAGGAAGTCTCCCACCAACGTGGGTCGGGGGTGATTTCATTCCTGGGAAAAACCAGTCGTTTTCGGTGGACATGTGTTGGGTTTTCCCAGCCTACCTGCTTTTTCCATGATTTTTAAGAGCCTAATAAAATCAAGGACTTTTCCTAAATCCGGACATAAACCGAAAATACTTCTAGACAAATAGATTGCTTGGCAACATGTGGAAACAATTAAGCTAGAAGTTGATGATTTATGGTGGGTCCTCGAGTTTATTGAGGGTCGGGAAGAAGGTAGGTCGGCCGCTGGTTGCCAGGTAACGTCGGCTAGGATGCAGATGCTCCATGCGTCGTAACATATATTATAGTTCGCCAGATATCTCTTAGGCCTTTCGTCCACGATACTACAGTATCATAAAACTTGAAATAAGATAAGAACTATTAGATTCGAATAACTATTGCTTGAATAAATTATATTATAAGATTCAATTCATTCAACTATATTGTATGAAAAATCTTTTCTATTTCATTTACGACTACAGCTACGGACTACAGACTACATTTACATATGTATATAGTTTGAGGATAAATAAACTCTCCATAATGACTTGGTAAAAATTTTGTTGAAACATTATATCATAACCGGTTTCACTCTACAAATCAAATTAGTTGATTGCATATCTATTAGTTATTTATAAGTAGCTTTCCTGTCATAATAATATAATACTAATACAGAATGTCGTCATTATTTATTAACACATAATTATTAATTGTGATACTCTAATTATATTGCAGGATATTTTTGAGTGCTAGTGAAGATACATTAGAATGGCGTTGATTATATTTCTTGAATATATTACTAGTATGACAATTAATTGATTAATTATTAATATTAACAATTTCTATGAAGAATAAACATTCAAAGAGAAGAATAACAACCTACATAGCGCAGATCATTGAAACAAATTAATATTTTGTCAATAAAAATATGAGAAATATTTTTAAAAAATAAGTACTTAACTTGTCTACATCAAAATTGGAAAAAGTAGGTTTATTGTATTGCATTAAATAAATTATTTTGATGATAAAGTCGAAAAGTGTTTTATGAAAATGTAATACTAATAGAATATTTAAAAACAGCAATCTAACAGTAATATAATAATGTAACATTGTAAATAGCAAGCTAGCTTTTTAATGGAAAAATGGACTGTAGATGTAGAATTTCTTGAGGATTGTAGATTAATTTATTGACTATCTCTCTGTCCTTATGATAACATTTTCTCTAATCTAATGGAAATAATTTTCCAAGCTCAAGACGTTAATGCAAAGATGAACATCACAATCGCTGGATCTTCCAGTTTCAAAGCATTAGAAAAAATAAATATATTGGAAAAATCATTAATGGTCAAAATGCGTTATTTGTTAATAGTATTTATAAGTTAAAAATTTGTTGCACACATCGCATACAGAGTTAACTGGAAAAGGATCCTACCTACTGTTTTATTGCAATATATTGATATTATAAAATCTAAAAAATATAATTATTATAAAAGATTTTATTTTATTTAATTATTATTATAATTATATATTTTTTTAATTATTATAAAAGATATTATAAAATATCATTTTTGCTTTCCAAGAAGTGTAATCGAATTTGAGAACAAGGATATTTATTCAAAGATTAAAATATTATTATAAATATAATTTGCTACCTTACATTGCTCCTTGTAGTTAGAAGATTATCGTGAAATTTAAAAAATAATGGTATAAGTCGACAATGGTCTGCGTAATATACATATTTGCATATGATGGAACAGTGAAGGGTCAAATTGTATACCTTTTATTGGTGAATTTATTCAAAATTTTTAAATAACACATATGAAACATACGCGACTCATTTGGTGAAGCATTTCTTAACATGAGAAATGCTTAAATTGAAAAGAATTTTTACTATTTCTCTTTTTCAATCCTTAATAACAATGCAATTAACAAAACTAAAAATAAAAAAGACAAATTAGATGCATATATAGATGTATATCATTTGATCCTTGAATCTAGATATTGTTTACATCTGCATGTTTTGAATAATGAATAATAAACATAAATAATCACTATTGAATAATAATCATGAATTATTAAAAACCAATCTCTAATGTATATCCATGTCTTTGCAGCGGGGTCAGTTATTCGAATGATGTCACACATCTTGACAGAAAACGTTTTCCACGAGGGTTTAAAGGAATACCTTAAGCAGAAGTACGTATATTTAAGTCATTTATATGATATATATGTCGAGTTCTCGTTGTGGTTAGGGGCGTGTAACGAATTTTCATTTGAATTAGCCATTGTTGTTATACAATATAAATGATATTTACTGGTACAAATATGATTATTACAGAATTTGACAAGTAACTGTGGCGATTAGATACTCAAGATGCTAATGACAATGATCTTAGGTTCAATAACGAATTCCAAAGTCTAAGTCAAACTGAACTTACGTGTCCGCAATTCAAGTGTAACTAAACTTACTTGTCCACAGTACAAATACAACTCAACTTACTGGCTTCTCTGTACCTTTCTGTACCCCTCGGGTCAACTATATTTTTAAGGAGAGTTATACAACTATTCCATACCTCTGTTAGGTAAAAACGTCCATCCCGTAACCGTGGCTATGTTTAGCGACCAATTGTGTCACCTCGAGCCAAAGCCCACCGTCACAAATCTCGGGCAAACATAATCGGATTGAATCATACACAACTACTTCTAAGTTTTATTATTTAAGTACAGCTATAATAAATAGTCTAGTCTAAAGTATTGGGGATCTTCCCAAAAATTCCAAAAGAAAGAGGCCCCGACGTCTTTTCATCTCCGACATATATGTCGGATCACGATTCGAATCTTGGGCGCGCGACGACTCTTCATGTGGACTAGCCATCGTTTCACAAAGCCGAGATTTTATTTACACGTATATACAGGTCTATCACTAAGCTTAACAAATAATAAGTACAACTAATAATAAGTCTAACAAACACTAAGCCTAATGAATAATACGATCTACGAATAATTAAATTAAATAATACTATTAGCAATGTTTGACTTCAAACGAATCCACGGTCACCGGGATAACTCCTTACTAAGCGAAACTAACTTAGACGCAAATGCGATCGTCGAAAATGCTCGATGTATCACTCTCCAAGGCAATCGCAAGAATGCCAGCCTCGTGGAGATTTTTCTCCCTGTACGATTGCATTTTGTTTTCTATACCCGTTTGGAAGCATCGAGAAGGTTCCAAACGCCGTTGCTAGGCACACTCGTTGGAAGCATCGAGAAAGTTCCAAACGCCGTTGCTAGGCAGTTTCAGCCTGGAGTTTTGATTACTAATACAATGTATGTCCCATTGCATCGGCACCTCCGAGGCAACATTACACGTGGCTAGGCCCGCTCTCGAGGCCGCATGCCGCCACAACCACATTTCTCGGAAAACCTATGCAACCACTCCGTTAGGCAAAACGTCCATCCCGTGACCGTGGCTACGTTCGGCGACCAATTGTCATCTCGAACCCAATTTCGCTATCACAAATCTTGAACAATTACAGCTATGATAAAATCTAGGCTAGAGTACTAGAGGATGTTTCCAAAATTTCCAAGGAAAGGCTTCGGTTTTCTTTTCATCTCCGACATATATGTATGTATATATATATATATATATATATTATTATTATTATTATATATATATATATATATATATATAAGATTCATTGAAATTAGCCCTCGTTGTGGTATAAAAAAGATACAGTTTATTAACACAAGTACGGATACTACAGACTTGACAATTAATGGCGGCGACTGGGCACTCGCGACCCTAATAACAATAACCTCCGGTTCGATAACGAATCCGCAATCAACGGGATAACGAATTTATTGTTTCGTCAAAGTCTAAGTTGGACTCTATGTTAGAGCGTGAGAAATTCACTGATCAAAACGCTACGTAACTAGTTGCTGAGAGTGCACGAGAGAGTGACTTTCCGTCACGATGATGCTGCAAAGGAAAACTATAATGGGGCGTGTCTAAAGGCATGAGATCACCAGATTCGTGGAGAGAGGGCTTCGTTCGGAAAGTGAGGGAAATTGACGTTGTTATTAATTTGTCAATTTCCATGTTGGTGGTTAGAGAAGGATGCTAGACGTCCTTGAGGGAAAGTTGCTAGTGAGAAGCGTCGTTCGTGACCGGTCCTAGCTGAACATGAACCGTGGAGATGCGTTGATATCTGGTGATCATCTTGCCCGAAGAATGGGGTCTGCGTGTGGCGAGCCACGGGACAGAAACCGTTGGAATGTTTACTGTCGCGTGTCGCCACGAATATTTCTTTTAAGGAGAGCTATAGAACAACTCAACAGGACGAAAGCTGGAAGGTAGCCAGCTATAACAAAAAAAGAAAAATAACAGCCAACCTAGATATGGAAAAGCAGCGATGGCTGCAAGAATTACCGCTAAGAAACTCCTTCAGCTCGCTAACAGAAGAATCAGACGACGACCCAACAAGCAATACCACAACCCAATCAATACACGTCACAAAACCACCACCAATATTTGTTGAGGCGCAAATAATAGACCCGCTTATTGATCAACTTAACAATATTGTTGGAAAGGATAGTTACACAATTAAACAAACAAAACTAGAACAAATAAAAATCCAAACAAACACACCAGAAAATTACAGAAAAGTTATAAAAGAATTATGGGGAAAAATGCCATATACCACACGTACCAGCTCAAAACGGAAAGGAGCTACAAAGTAGTTATAAGAGGACTGCACCCAAAAATTAACACAAAAAAACTAAGTGACGAATTGGCAAAGATGGGCCACCAAACAAGAACGACAAACAATATTACAAGGTACGATACGAAGCAACCACTACCGCTATTCCTAATAGAAATAAAAATGACAACAAGGAAATTTTCGATATTAAAAAAATCTTAAACACACTAATCACAGTCGAGCCACCCAGGCACAAAAAAGACATACCACAATGCATGAGGTGTCAACAATATGGACACATTAAAAATTACTGCAACAGGAACCCGGCGTGTGTCAAATGCGCAGAAAAACACCTAACAGCGAACTGCCCACACACGGGAAAAATAAACGACGTAAAATGTTACAATTGCGGTGGGAATCACCCAGCGAGTTACAAAGGTTGTCTAGTAAGAAAGCAACTCCAAGGCAAGCTTTTTCCGCCGCTTCGTAACAGGACACACAACAATCTCCACACGCAACAGGACAACACAGAACCTACGCCAACACCAAAAACATAGCACGCAAGGAACAATAACCACACTAACACCAACACCGCTAGAAACCGAAGCTACGCGCAAGTCGTCACCCCCAGACAATCAAGAACAGAACAACCACAGCAACGACGCTATAGAAATCAAAGAGCTAATAAAACATTCCATAAAAAACACCGAAATACTCACAAAAATGATAAGCGAGCAAAACGAACTCCTCAGACAGCAAATACAGCAGATAACAGTCATGTTACAATTACTTACTAACATGATGAGCAAAAAATAAAAATAGACACGCTTAAAATAGCAGCCTGGAACTCTAACGGCCTACAACAAAGGGCCCTAGAAACTAAAACATTCCTGTACAGCAATAACATCGATATACTACTCGTCTCAAAAACACACCTCACAATAAAAAGCTACATAAAA
This sequence comes from Bombus huntii, assembly GCF_024542735.1. NCBI lineage: Eukaryota > Metazoa > Arthropoda > Insecta > Hymenoptera > Apidae > Bombus > Bombus huntii. The sequence goes on from NC_066238.1 coordinate 26,743,110, forward strand.
ATACCGCACTACACCATATACGACATCAAGCATCCCTCAGGGAAAGCACACGGAGGGACGGCAGTAGTAATAAGAAACGACATTAAACATCACCTACACAGCCAGATCAGTAAGGAACATATACAAGCAACCACCGTTACCGTACAGACAAACAGCACCACCTGCAGTTGTCAGCAGTATACGTACCGCCGCGACACAAAATCACAACGCAAATGTGGGAAGACTACTTCCGACACTTAGGTGACAAGTATATTGCAGCGGGAGACTATAACTCAAAGCACACACTATGGGGATCAAGAATCACCACACCTCGAGGCAGAACCTTGGAAAAATACATTAGAAATAATAACCTCAATATATTATCCACAGGAAAACCGACATACTGGCCGACAGACCTGAGCAAAATACCTGACCTGCTAGATTTTGCAGTTACAAAGGGACTGAACGCAAATAAACTAAACATGGTACCCAGCCTTGAGCTTACCTCCGACCATAATAATTACATACAGAAACAAACCAATACTTTACAGCAACACAGAGACGCTATGCAACAAAACCACCCAATGGCAAACATTTAAAGAAATAATTGAGAGCAAAATCAGCTGCAACATCCCACTGAAAACACCTGAACACATCGATCAAGCAGTAACAACATTCACAGAAACTATCCAAGAAGCAGCAAGGGCAACCACTATACCTGAAATAACCAACAGACAAACAAAAACAGTTCCACTAGACATCCTCGAAAAAATTAGAGAAAAAAGAAAAGCGAAAGCAAAATGGCAAAAACATAAAACAAAAGAAAACAAAAAGCACCTAAACAAACTTGCGAAGGAAATAAAAAACAAAATAAAAGAGCACAACAACAACGAGTTCATAAAGTTCATTGAGTCACTATCTGCACACGAGAACTACAACTACTCACTATGGAAAGCCACAAAAAAAAAAAAAAAAAAAAAAAAATAAAGAAGACAATAAAAATGGTCCCAGAAATCAGAAGAGCAGATAACACATGGGCAAGAAGCAACGAAGAGCAAGCTGAAGAATTTTTCAACCACCTATGCAACACATTTACACCACATAATATCAACAACAGCAACCATAATAATCATACGGACGAGGATGCGCTAACCACTAGTACATCAACTGACAAACACTACACCATACCTAAAACAACAGCACAAGAAATTAGAAACATAATCGAGAAAACAAAAAATAATAAAACACCAGGTATCGACCTAATCAATAGCAAAATCTTGAAAAACCCCCCGCCAAAAGCGATAAGACAAATCACAGTAATATTTAACGCAATACTAAGAATTCAATACTTTCCTAAACCTTGGAAACTGGCACAGATCATAATGTTACCTAAACCAGGCAAAGACCCACATCAAACTACATCATACAGACCAATATCATTATTTCCTGTGTTCTCTAAAATACTAGAGAAAGTAATTTACGACCGCATAAAACCAATAATAGAGAAGGAAAAATTAATACCGGATCACCAATTCGGATTCAGAAACAAACACTCCACTATAGAGCCAATGCACAGACTGGTCAACGAAATAATACTAGCACTAGAAAACAAGCAATACTGTACAGCCCTCTTTAGGGACATAGAGAAAGCATTCGACAAAATAAACCACGAAAGTCTTCTACAAACAATCAGGAAACAATTCCCGGAGCAAATATACCAATTGATAAAATTCTACATAAGCAGCAGAAACTTCGTAATAAAAATCAAGGACACATACTCCGAAGTCAAAGACATCAAGGCAGAGGTTCCGCAAGGAAGCGTCGTGGGACCAATATTATACACAGTATACACGGCCAACATACCAATAACTACCAACAGCAAAATACTGACATTCGCGAACGACACAGCGGTACTAGTCAGGCATACTAACCCTGTAACAGCAGTCACATTACTATAAGAACATATCACAGAAATAGAAAAGTGGCTTCAAGCAAAACAAATCAAAGCAAACCCCGAAAAATGCAAACACATTACATTCACACTGCGAAAACAGAAACCACCAAACATTGTACTAAACGGCACACACATAATACAAACAAAGCAAGTCAAATACCTAGGACTCCACTTAGATACACGACTCACATGGAAACAGCATATTAAAGCAACAATAGACAAAATACAGATGGCAAGGAGACAAATGTACTGGCTAACAAGTCGAAAATCCAAACTAAGCATAGAAAACAAACTAAAAATATATAAAATGGTCATAAAACCAATCTGAACTTACGGAATAGCACTATGGGGAACAGCAGCAATGAGCCATATAACCAAAATAGAGGCAACGCAATCTAGAATACTCAGAACAGTAGTAAACGCGCCATGGTACGTTAGGAACGAAGACATTCGGAAAGACCTGGGAATACCAACGGACAAGAAGGAGATCAACAAAAGTGCAAGAAGGTACGGAGAACAAATAGCAACGCACCCAAACTGACTGGCAGCGGAAACGGTCGACACATCAAGCATAAAAAGAAGATTAAAAGGAAAACACCCAACAGATCTCACAAAGGATATAACCTAACAAACACGATGATGGTACCCCGCTGGGGGTAGCCACCCACATGTTATATTAGTATACAGCTACAACATTTTACCAAATATCCTACTGGACAAATTGTAAAATCCAAATAAATAAATAAAAAAAAGAGAAGGAGAGCTATAGAATTACTCCATACCTTTGTTAGACAAAGCGTTCATCCCGTGACCGCGGCTACTTTCGGCGACTGGCTGTCGCCTCGAGCCCAAGCTCATTATTACAACTCGCGAACAATTACGATCGGATTGAATAACTACAATTGTTTAATTACAGCTATAGTAGACTCTAGATTACAATGTTGCGGGATTATCCAAAATTCCAAAGGCTCCGGTGTTTTTTCATCTCCGACATATATGTATAGATATACATATTTATAAATCTATCATTTCTTATTATACATAATATTTTGTACAGAATATTTTGCAAAGGGGAATCTCGCAAGTCAGACAGATTGTATTTGTCCTTTGTTTTGACATATTCCCATATTCTGCTTTCATACATATTGTAGATATGTATGTATATTTAGCATTTTTCGCAAGTCTTCCGATACTACTCCTTTTTTAGTACCTTTTTCGCGATTAAAATATACATTTACAACCTCGATTTAAGCATAAAAATGACAAACCTAATGGGATATATGTATCCAAAAGAAGCACATGTATTTTCTGTGCTCAATAAGATCAATAAAAAAATGATTTGATAGTATTTAAACAAAATAGGTAATTTACGCTATGAACTGAAAGAATACGACAAAAATTTTTAGAGTATCGTTCAATAACTTATAAAAATAAGATTTTTGTCATTGTGACTCTACAGTCATATACACTTCCCAAATAAAAATTAAATATTTGTAAACATTTTTCATTTAGAAGATATTTACATATGTTTGTTATTGGTTTTTAAAGTTTTAGTCTTTTGTTTTACCTACAAATCATATTAACGGGAGATAACAATTTTTCCAGTGCACTGAATGTTGCTAATTCGACAAATCTTTTCGAGCATCTTGGAAAAAATAAAAAATGGGATGGAGCTTCGTTCGGGAAAATCATGGACGGATGGGTGAACAACGCAGGATATCCGGTTGTGAATGTAAAGCGAAACCATGACGATGAACTGCAGTTAAGTCAAGAACGATTTTCATTTTATGAAACTAAAAATGACGCAAACTGGTGGGTGCCTATAACTTACGTCAACTCGTCTAGCATGAACTTTAATAATACAACTCCAATTATATGGTTAAAACCAGGCCGTAATGAAACGATAAAGTTTAATAAGGCAGAGGGATGGATTATTGTGAATACACAACAAGCAGGTGTGTAATATTGGCTATATTTAAAAATGTCTAGTACAGTAGACTATGATTATCATCATCAATTAATGGGAGATTTTGGGGTGATTCCTTGTAAGATTAAAATATAACAATGAAATCAATACATTTTCATTGTAGGGTTTTGATCCTATTTAGTTTTAATATTTATAGAATACGTAGTTGAAAATATAACCCTGTTAAAAAGTATGAGGCCATTTCCTTCCAACTAATAAATTACAACAACTAATATTAATACAGCAGTAGTAATACATGAAATAACATATTTCTTTTTAGATTTATTGGGCACTATATTCGTCACATTATCTATGATTTCGCATAATTTCTACCCAACGTAACATATTTTCGAACTCGTAACAAATTGAATACGTAAATAGTTCCAAAGCGGAAATATACCATATAAAACAAACTATATAAAAATTCAAGAATTCCAAAGATCTAATGAATTTTTTTATTTATATGGATGAAATATACTGAATATACATATATTAAAATTTATTACTATAGGTTTAACATCAATAATTTTCATTTTAGAATGAAATATGCTTAAAAATAATAAATATCCTGATACGATTAATGTGAGAAATAAAGAAATGGCGCGTTTCATGGTTATATATTTCGAATAATCAAGCTAGTATAACTATTGTAGTACTAGAAAGACTGAATTAAAAATTCATATACTCATATACACGATCAAATTACTGATCTTGAAACAAGAATTTAGGAAGTAATATTTAGTCAGTGAATCTTCTAATTCTTTATTTATTTATTGTCTATTTTTCCTCTAACAAAAATTAAATTGTCCATTTTTAATATCATCTTTTGCCCTATAAAACGATAAATAGAATATAAGTGTTTTTTTAATAAATAGATTTGAAGAAAATTTAATACATAACTGTTTTGAAACTATTAACTAAAACATATGTAATACAAAATAATTTTAACTTTTTGAATGATAAACTGATGCTTAAGTTACTGCGTAGAAAAAACAAACTATTTTTATGCAGGAACTTATAGTGATTTAATTACGCACCAATAATTGCAACTTAAATTGAATGAATTTTCAATTTCGTAAAATATAGTTGCTGTGAAAACTTATGAAATCTTTACATAGTTAGTAACAACATGTTTATGTAATAGTTAGAAACAACATGTTTATTATTATGTAGCTTTGTAAGAATTGCAAATTTAAATTTCGAGCTAGGAAGCTTACAAATCTTGAAAAAGTATTCTTATAAATATTTCAATACAATAATAATTATCGTAGCTTTAAATGTCATAATAATTTAATATTTTAATATATAAATCAAACAATTACAACATGTTCTTAATTTATAATTGTATTGTCTGAAAAATCATCAATTTTTAATGGTTTAACTATTTTGTAAAAAATTTCAAATATTTATTATACCGTAAAAGTATATCTCATCGTTATAAAAATATGTGTATGTATTATAATAATAATAATAATAATATAATAATAATTATAATAATTAATTAAATTTTTTAAAAAGCGTGCAAGATAATTAAGCCAACCGTTATTATAAATATATCTGAATTGGTCTAATCTTTTGCAAGATGAATAACACATACATACTTTTATTTTTTAATTAGTAGTTGCTCGGTTTCTTTTAGGTTATTATCGCGTGAACTATGAGCCAGAAATGTGGAAACTGTTATCGATGCAGTTGAATTCGGATAACTACGAGAATATCCACGTCGTAAACCGTGCTCAGTTAATCGATGATGCCTTAAACATGGCTCGCACTAACCGATTGAACTATACGATTGCATTGACACTCACACTTTACCTTGAGAGAGAAACAGATTACGTGCCTTGGCAAACGACCTTCAGGAATATGCAATTTTTGCACAACATGTTACGTACTTCTGTACAATATAATAATTTTATGGTATGCATATATAATACGACTTAAAGAATCCAAATATTTCAATTCATAATTTCAGATATATGTATTACTCATATTGGTAATTATATAAGTTATTATATAAGTCCAGTAGGTATGAACTATTTTTCCATAATAGTTATATTAATAACGGCAATTCTATTGATGATAGAGAAATTTTTAATTATTTCTAATTTATAGAATTATTAATTTAGTTTATTTTAAAAATTAAGTTTTTAATTGACTAAATAATATAGTAGTCATATATTATTATATACACGATAAAAAATACCTACAAGCGATCTTTTCTAGTGTAATTTTTGTCCAATCATTCTATGATAAGCAGACTCCGAATATTTATGCAAATTCATATTTTTATGAACACAACTAAGGGATTAAGACCCAGACAGAAATTTAATTTACCTATTAAATACTAAACCGAGTACTGTACTTTGGATATTTTATAGCTTTTTACATATCATGTTCATTCATAATATTTACGGTCTTGCACGTTTTCTATTTTAAAACAGACAGTAGGCAATTTTACACAGAAGATAATAGGCAGAAAAAATCGAATGTACGTAATAAAAAGGATGCACATATTATATTCCTTCCGAAAGATCTTTTTACTCTAATGTAACCAATTTTTCTATTTCTGTTTAAATAAAAGTTCAAACTCGTTGCAGAGTTATATTCGAAAAATAATGAAATCCGTGACGAGTCAAGTGAGGTATAAGCCATATCAGAAAGGCGAAGAACTCGATATTGTGAAACTTCTTAGGATAAACGCAATGGAATGGGCCTGCAGAGCTGGCGTTAACGAATGCAAAGATTATACCAACAGAGAGTTCAACGCATGGTTAAGTAATTCCAGTAGATCGTAAGTTGCTATATTTGCTCTCATTTGTTTCTTTTTTAATCTTCCTTACCTTTTATCGTTAACTTATTCACAATAAATGAAGATTTATCGATGGTGTATATCATTTTCAAATCTTGCGATTATATTGTTTTCCAATTGTTAAACGTAAATGCATTTTATTGAATCATGATGATTGCTATAATTATACGAAAACTTATGTACCACGCGATAGTAAAAGAAAATTAAAGAATATATATGTATATACATAACATATAAATATATAATATATGTATATGATATATATATATATAATATATGATATGTATATAATATAAATTCCTGACTGTATTCCGTTTTCTATATCATTTCCGATCGCTAGAATATTTCTTATGATTGAGAGAAATAATCGTTAATTAGTATGCGTTATTCCAGTTTTCAATTGCATGCTAAAAGTTTCTTTGAAACATTAGAAACCCTTTTTTTCGATTGAAACGAAAGCAAGACGTTGAGTCACAAAAAATGGATCGAAGCAGGATTAAATGATATTGCCGATATTGAGATAGTCAGTATGTATAGCGCAAGATGAATTATTTAGCAAAAAAAGTAATTACTTTATTTACAGATTTGACATTGACTTGAAAAACAATATTCTTTGCGATGGAATAAGATCTGCAAATAAAAAAGTGTGGAACTACACTCTGACCGAATTGTTGAAAACAAAGGACGAAGACGAAAAAAAGAGTTTACTTTCTCTCTTGGCTTGTTCCGAGTCAGTAGATCTTCTGAAGGAATACTTGCACATGTCCATTCAGGAAAATGCAACTGTGACATTTAATAATGCAGTTCTAAATGTAGTGTCTCAGAATGCAAAGGGTGTCAGCATTGCTCTGGAAGTGCTGACTAACGAAATTGAGAAGATAAAAAAATTGTAATTGACAATTGGATTTGTTTTCATCGTTGAGAATCCGATTAAATAATATCGAGGTGTGATTGATTCGGTATAATCTACAGAACTTTTTGATTTCAGGAACAAAGCCGAAGACGTCATCAAATCGAGTGCTGACATAATTGCAAGCGCAATTACAAATAAGGATCAATTTACACAGGTACGTTTAATTAATTAAGATAACGTTTAATTAAAATATATTAGCTTTAAAACTTTATTTCTATTCCTATCTTATTTCTTTTTACTTTAATTAAATGCATTGGTCGGTCTTTATCACAAAATGAATTTTAACAAAGCCTCTAATATAATTTTTCTTTTTCCTTATGGAAATATGCTCTAATTGTCTTTCTTCATGCACTCATACGTTTCCTTTGTCTGATCTAACTTATAAATGTTTTCAATCATTTTTATATGATAAGAGTAGAATTGAAAAGGACAAGATGGCTAATCAATATATTTGACGTATACTTTGGTTATTATGTTCTTACAAAAAATCGTTATTACAATAGCCAACAGTGAAAAGAGATACATAATGAATCCGAAGAAAACTTATACGAACAAATGTTTAAACGTGCTATTCACAATTGTCGTAGTATTAGAAAGTTTCATAATTACAACGTAAAAGCACATGTAAAAAATATGATGAGTTGATATATCAAAAGATATAAAGGTCCTCAAAATAGGTAACAGATTTATGAAATATTATAAATGATTATAATCAAGGATATATTCAAAATTCAACATTTTTTAAATATTCAATAATTGGTTATTGAGATTTATAATTGCTGATTATATTCCTTCCTTGTGGTTTTCCATTATATAGTAGTAACTTAAACTTCATACTAGTAAATATATCTATAAAAATTATGAAATTTGCTTAGTACTTAAGTAGTTAACAATCGTTCGTTTATTAACTTTTGAACGAGTAACTTGTATATTTGCCTAAGCAGTACGTATCATTTTGAGTAAGTTTCTCCAGTTATTGATAATTAATAGTATGCAATCATTTTTTACTTGACAGTTAATTATGTTTTTGGCGAAGGAAAGATTGAAACCAGACACTCTTCAGACTATCTTATTGAAGGCAACCAGAAATTTGGAATGGCTTAACGTCCATCAAGAAACCATTGAGAACTGGTTGTACACTCACAGGAACTATTTCAACTCCTCCAGTTCGCTGACGTTTGCAACGCTTCTCATTATATTCTCAATATTTATTACCAGATTTTACTAAAAACTTATTCAGTTGAACTGTAGTTAGAATGTATTCAATTGGTTCATCGAGCAACCGAGTCACATAAAAATACAATTAAGTATTAGAACAAATCGAGAATGATCATCTGTATAGAATGCATTAATACGATCATGGAATCAATAATTCGATAGAGAGATGTAATATACAATCCATGAAGATGTGGAATATTTTTATAATTTAATGTGATTATAAGGAAACCTATTTGGTCCAAACATATTTTTATATTACGTTAAAAAATATTTAATAAAGAGTGAAATCTGAATATCGTTCCGGGTTTTCTTATTTGATTCGTACAAGTTAATCTATTTACAATAATATTAACAAAGAAAAGGAATATCATTATAACATGAAATATAAATAGTAACTTTAATCGTATGAAGCTGTTTAGAAATATGTTACATATTAATTAAGATGCATAATTTGTATAGTAAATGTTCTTACATGCGTTATGCATTGGTACAATCATGTATGTATATAGGTATTATGTCATTTACTTAAAACTCCAGTTAGTGTTTAATAACTTAATATTTTATAATATTACAAATAATATTGTAACTGTATGAATATAGGTATATGATAAAGAGACTTAAGAATAAATAAAGTATTGAGTGACTTTTATAATTTCATATTTTCGCTCGGGATAAGACAATGTACATGTATAATTTTAACCTTTTGCCTTCATCAGCCTTATTAACTCTGGCTGATTCCAACTTCTTAACTCTTCAACTTGTCCGGGTACTACGTCTTTTCTATGTGATTCCCGAGATATCTCGCAACAATGATTATGGTATAATTGCTAATGTAACGATCTCTTATACAGAGTGGATCGCAAATCATAAAAATAACCGAGCACGGGATGAATCTATATGAAAAAATAAGTTAAACATATAGAATACAAATTTTGCATATGACGCTTCGTTTCAGAGACAATCGAGTTTGAAAATTTGTCAAGTATACTTCAACTGGACTAATTAATACGAGATTATCATACATGTAAAAATCAGTTTAATATATTAAAGAATACTTTCCGTTTAAAATCTCATTTTCAAGAAAATAAATTTTAAAGATGTTTAATTACGAACTGATCTGATACACACGCATGACATATTTTCAAATTTATCTTTCTTGAAGAAATAAAGCATCAGACGAGAAAATTTTATTCTACATTTTTTATTTATTTTCACATGTAGTTTAAACTCCTATCGACTATTTATTCTTCTTTAATCCGAGAATTAGGCCAAATTTAGATATACTTGTCAAATTTTCAAACTCGATTTTCTTGAAAACAGAGTCTCGGATGAAAAAGCGTTATGTCAAAATTTTTTTTTAGTATTTTATGTAGAATCACCCCTTGCCCCGTAGTGTTACGATTTCCGCCCTAACCTGTATGATAATAATTACAGCAAGATATTTAAATGAGAAAAATTAAATTAAAAATAAATTAAAAAAAGAGAATTATAAAAACGACAATAAAAAAATTGATATTTTTAAAATAATAATTTGCGGGAGAAATGGATAAAGCGAGGGGTGAAAGTGGTAGTTACCTTTGACAGGTAGTTTCTTAGTTTATACATTTTTTTCGTTCTGCAAGTGAAATTGATTAAATTTGTTATAATTAAAAAATAACTATAATAAAAGTTATATGTGTATAATATATCTTTAATAGAATATGGGAATTGAAGGAGTTTCTGTCGAACCTTCGTAGAGATAAAACGTGTTTACAAGCAAGTGTCAACAAGTAATAACGGAAGTACAAGCAAAGGTGTTTAAACTCCCAATAACTAATCTTATTAGAGCAACAGCTTTTTAATTTCATCGTTACCTTAAAAAGAATAAAAAGGAGAACTGCAACTGTCTCTGATTACGGAGACATTTGCAGATATGTTTTTAGAAATATAGCATCGGTGACAGCAAAATTTCATCCTACTACATCCTATGAAAAAATGATGCAACAAGTCCAATATCCTACAAAAGAAATTGAAAGACCTTATAGTGCAACAATATACAGTGGCGATAAATAATATAATCTGCTCACTAGGGCTATTGGGATGAATTTGACCTGATCTAACGGAACGTTCTTAGATAAATCGCTGCCAAATATTGTAGAAAATAAATATTTCGTATTGCTCTACCTGAAAAGTTTATGCTAAGTGTGTGGAAATTCAATATAGCAAAAATTACCACTTTTTTGGTACATTTTTTAAAATATCTGCTCTAAAAACTCACTTTTGTACAAAAAGTTTCATATATTTTTTGTGCATAGTGACTATAAAGTTAAAACAAGGTCAGATAGAACACATGTTCATATGAACCTTTTTCATTATGCCTCTTCTTCACTCCTGAAGTCGGTCCCACATACTATGATACATTCTCTATAGAGATAATAGAATATATGTATTCATACTATGTAAGAATATGATAAAGCATAAAGTAAATTAACGCCACTTTGCGTAAAATAGTAATAAATCATCTAGTTTATTTTTATGAAGTTAATACTATTATAGATAGAAGTAAATCACAAAAATTGAACTAATTCTTCTTGTTCTCAAAAGAGAAAGACAATGAAAAATCTAAAGCACTATTTTTATACTTGCCTTCCTTTATACTTCGTAGACTAAATTTTATAAAATAGTTAACATATCTGCTAAATTATTAATTTTCCAACATAAATAGGTTGATAACTTTTCACAGGGAATATCAAGACGGAACGATTCATGTATTAAAGAATATATAATTTCATTAAAAACAGTAAAGGTGAGCTTCATATGTCCTCTATGTTTCTACCTACAATAAACTATTGACATCAAATTACGCGTCCCCAATTTAGCTTTTGTTTGAAACATTTTTCAGTATTATGAATAATCTCAGAGATATTTATAAGTATCGATTTAAATGGAATAATAGAAGCCTTAGAAATTAGTAAGGTTATACTTAAGTCGTAAATTAGTAAAATGTGGAAAAGCTTTTAGTGGATGTTTGAATTGTTCTGCGCGACATATATAAACGAGAAATTATTTTTGATAACCTTATCTGGAAAATCAATAGACAGGATTAACTAGATGAGGCAAATCTGTTAAGTAGATAATACTTTAATTATCGGTACAATATGCCGTCTTACATCTGGATTAACCAGATTATAAATATCCCTTGTTTCTTTTCAATTAAAAACCCCAGCCTAGAATCAGGCGGTACTCTGCTGGAGAGGCCCCGTGATCGGTTTTCTCAAGGGACAGCTCCAGCCCCAATCCTCTGATGGAGGCCACGCATGCCATTTCTGGGTAGCACGTCAGTGCCGAGTCCAGAGGCATCACCTCGTCATATGCGAGGTCCCAGAGGAGTGGGCCTAGTACAGACCCTTGTGGGGCCTTGCTAACCACTTCTCTACCCCGGTCAGTGTAGATAATACTCCGGTTTGTGAGATACATCCCAACTACGCCCTGGAAGTAGGAAACGCCAGGGCTCCCTCTATCTTCCCTCAGGGCAGACATGACAGACCTTAAATATTGTTTAGATTCTGGACACTCGAAAGATGGTTACTTTCGCTTTCACATCAGTAATCTAACACAAATGTCACAATGAGACCGTTTTATTTTAAATTTGTAGTTAATATAAATTTCATTAACATATTAACGACATTTTCCTAATTAAAATGAGATCAAACACAAATTGTTATAAAATTTTATAGTAAATTTTATATAAAAGTATATATATGAATACTATTTCCAATAGTAAATTTTTAAATATGATTTCAAATAGTCACATTATCCGATTTTATAAAAGTATTATGTTTGGTCTCATTTTAATTCAAAAAATCTCACCAAGGCATAATGTGTTGGTCAGTGAACAAAAATAAAAAATTCTGAGTGTCAAATCTCGAAATTATCCTGTCATAAAGTACTAGTAACAAACTATTATTCGTAATATTACTCATAATTTTTACTGAATCTACCAATTTGTAGTTAGAGTTGATACATATAGTTTATTGTAAAAATAAACGCACTTTCCAATTTGATTTTCATAAATTATCTTTAATATTGTAGTACCTTTAAAATGGGTAAGTAATTGTAATGCAATAATAACAAGTCATCCTAATTGTTTATATAAAATAGTACCTTATAGTACCTTAAATAGTACCTTACAAAATAACACATAATGGTACTTTGTAAAAGTACCAAAAAAGTACTGCTTTCTCCGTGGAGGAAACCTTCATAGGCGCCCCGCGCTCTCCAGGAAAGGGCGTCGAGTAGTGCCGGATTCGTACCGCCGTACTTGGTGCATGGCGAAAGGGGCCCTGGAACCGTTCATAAGCCCCCTTCGTGCCGAGTTTACTTCGAGTTATGTGAAAAAGTACCTCGCGAACCGAAACGCTTCGAAATTTACCGAACGCTTCGACTCTCAGTAATTTCTTCTCTTTCACTCGCATTGTCTTTTTCTACGTTTGGCATGTCTAAGATCTCACTTTCGAAGAATAAAATCGTTTCTACCTCTCCATAATTGCAGAACTTGGGTCCCAAATTCCTGGCTATTATCGGTATTGTTTTTTAATTCCTAGTACACTTGGTCATAAAATATATTCCAAGATATCAAATGACAGAAGGATTAAAGTTAATCAATATTGTTTCGTACGAAATTTTTATTTATGTTATCAAAGTATTATTGTATCTCAATAAATGGTAAAGAACATTGTGTTATTTTATATGGTGGCCCAATTTATATGTCGGAGAGGGGACAGCAATAGGATTGTGGGCGTTGGATAAATCTTCATTGGAACTGGCCATCGTCGTGGTATAACAAAGGTACGGTTTGCTAACACAAGTATGGATAGTACAGGCTTGACAATCAACCGTGGCGGTTGGACACTCGCGATAGTAGTGATATTGGTCTTAGGTTCAATAACGAATCCGCGGCCAACGGGATGATAGATCTACTTGCTCACTACACTAATTCGTGTAACACTCACGAACCGTAAGGCGTTACTTTTCGTCGATGAGATCGCAAAAAAGAATGAATCTCCGTCCCGATGATGCTACCGAGGAAAACTATGATGGGATGTGTCTAAGGACACGAGATCATCGGATTCGTCGAGGACAACCTTCGTTCAGAAAGTAAGGGAAATTGGCGTTGCTGCTAATTGGTCAATTTCTATATCCTCGAGAGAAAGTTGCTAGTGGGAGACGTCGTTCTTTGAAAAATAGGTCTCCTCTATCTTCTCGTAGTTGGGACAAAGACTGTTTGTCTGTTTGAAGGACTTTAGTTAGCTAAATCTTAAGATTTATAACGGGCCCTCAGGCTAGCTGAACATGTACTGCGGAGACGCATCGACATCTGGCAATCATCTTACTCGAAGAATAGGGTCTGCGTGTGGCGAGCCACGGGACAGAAACCGTTGGAATGTTTACTGTCGAGTGTTACAACTATTTCCTTTTTAAAGAGAGTTATAGAATTACTCCATGCCTTTGTTAGACAAAGCGTTCATCCCGTGACCGCGGCTACGTTCGGCGACTGACTGTCGCCCCGAGCCCAAGTTTATTATCACAAATCGCAAACAAGTACAATGATAGCAAATCGCTTAATTACAGCTGTAAACTTTAATTACAATTTTACGGATTTTCCGAAGTTCCAGAGGGAAGGTCTCCGGTGTCCTCTTATCTCCGACATATATATTATATTTGTTAAATGCTTTTGCGTTAATCTTTCGTTACTCCAAATTGAAAATTGGAGTTAATTCTAGATTTTGCACAGGTTTAAGTTATTCTGTTGTACATTTTTCTCACCTTTCCATTTTTAGTTCTTTGAATCTTTTTGTTTCCTTTATTTTTGTATTCTTTATTATCTTTTTAATCTTTTTTATTTAGTTTCAACGCGAATGATTTGGATGTGTACTGTGTGCAGTGTGTCCAGTGCATATTATATGTGTCGTGCTTATTATGTACTCTGTTTCTATGAAAATCATGAAACATGTTCGAATTGAGCATGTGTCTACTCCGATGCTTAGACTGATCCACAATAGTTGCGTTTGTGTAAAGAACTTTCCTCGTTCCCAGCAATATTTTGGCTAATTTTTAATTGTCAATAAATAGAAAACAAAGCCGAAAAAATTTTTTATTATTGACTTTCATCTTATTTTAACTTCAAGAATCACCAATTAAATTTTTTACGCCTGTATGTTCTTACTACAAGTCGATAAAATTCTGTCTGATCTTCATTACACTCATTTTATAATGTCGAAGCATAAATACACATCGAATTATAAGGTACTTGTAATCAGTGAACGTTATTAATTTGCATTAAGATAGCTTCTGCATATATATAGGATGAACAACATAACCTGATCGCCTTGAATATCTGTTGTTTTGATGATAGGAATCATCATAGCGTGATAGCAAAATCATAACGAAATCACTCCAATGATCTGTAACACTGTAACCTTCATGTGACCTGCAGTACAAAAGAGTTATAAATATTTGGGAGTAGATGCGAATAATGAAATACTACGGTGGAGAGATTGCTACAGGAAAATTTATAATTCTTCGACAAGTCGTATACTTTTCTTTTGTACGTGGAGAAATCCTCTTGGACACTCCGCTGTTGCTAATAATCGCGTAACAGCAGAGTAGTGTCGGACTCCTACCGATTAAAACTCCATGATGACCATCCTACGCGTATGACAGGAGTGCTCCAGGAACCTCTTATGAATTAACTTCTGTTGCACAACCTAACCTCTTCCCGCGTCCTCTTGTTCGAGCCAGTCCTAATAATTCCTGACTATTCAATTTGGCGTTAGGGGGGCCATTGCCCCTAGCGCTGTCACCCCTTCTAGACGTGGTTCGTTGGGACGGCGATGGAGCGGCTCTAGGTCGCCTGGCTGCCATCCTCCTCCATCGTCTTATCCTACAAGGGTGAGAGTTTTTCTTTCTCTCCCATTCTGCTCGCTCCTTCGCGAGCATAACTCGATCGCAGAAGAGGCGGACGGCCTCGTATTCTTGTGACCCTCTCAACATCGCTTCTATAATCGCTAAGGGGGTCAATCTTTCTCCTGTGGGGTGTCGCGGAGTGTAGCGGGGCAACTTCCACGCCGGTGTCCCTGCCCTCTCCGCAGTGGTGACAAATGTCCGTCGTCTCCCGTCTGATTTTCCTTAGGTACTCGCTGAACACGCCGTATCGAATGAGCTCCTGTACCGCGCCTCGATGTTCGCCTCCCTCGTTGATCAGCTGGGATCGTAACTGGTCCTACGCGTCCTCTTCGGCGGTTCCTAGGTCGTTTAGAGCCGCCTGCTCAGTCAAGTCTTCTCCCGGGTCTCATACTCTCCAGCGGGCGTATCTCCTTTCGAGCGCCAGTGCCCGAAGCTCCTACGGAGGGACGCGCCTAGAGCGGTTGCCGACGTGTGGGACACCGTCCGGTATCCCTTAATAATTCTGATAGCGGTTACCCTGTGCAGCCTTCTGAGAAGCAGGATGCTGTGACGACTCGCCATTAGATTGTCCGCCCATACCGGGGCCCCGTACATCACTTGGGACCGAACGGCGCCCTCGTATAGTCGGCGCACCGTAACTCCCACCACGCCGATGTTCGGCAGCAGGCCGCACATGGCATTGGCAGCTGCCGATACCTTCGGAATCAGGGAGTCGAAGTGCGGCTCGAACGTCCAGTGGCTGTCGATGACGAGACATAAGTATTTCTTCTACAATCCCACCCCGACGGTTTCGCCTGCCATGTTTATGCTTAGACCGGGCGGTGAAGTCCCTTGCCTTTTCTTGTCGTAAAACCAGATGGCCTCCGACTTCGCAGGGGAGACCCTCAGGCCCAGTTCGCGCACAGCACGAAACGCGCAGGCCGTTACGATTTCGCTGATGCGCAGCATCTCGTGTCAACCACGACTTTCGACCAGGACCAGAGTGTCATCCGCATAGCGCACCATGGCCGCGCCCGGGGACCGACAAGTCTTATACTAGCGTTCACTTACAGTACAAAAGACTATAGCGGAGTATAGATATTTAGAGATTTAGTTATAAAATGTTTTCAACATTTAAACGCCTATTGCTTTAATTTAACATTTACACACGCGCGCGTACACACACACACGCATACGCACACGCACACACACACGTTACACAACCAAACGTTACAACACGCACAAACGTTAGGTTTGGTAACAGTATGATTTGTTACAATATCGTTTAATACTCCGTCAGTCTATATGTATGCAGTCACCATTCGTCACTCACTACTACTACTTTCGTTACGACGGTTTTCATTTAATACGCTGACAACACTTCTTGACAACGCTGACAACACTCCTTGACGACGCTGACAACACCCGCTCAATATCTCCCAGGCAATCCGTCTACGATACTACACTATATTACATATATTTGTATGTCGAAGATAAGAGGACATCGGTGCCTTCCCTCTGAAACCTCGGGAAAATCCATAAAAACATTGTAATTAAAATCTACAGTTGTAATTAAACGATTTGCCGTCATTCTACCCAATTGTATTTGTTTGAGATTTGTGACAATGAGCTTGGGCTCAAGCCGACAATTAGTCGCCGAACGTAGCCGCGGTCAACAGGACGAACCCTCCGTCTAATAAAGGCATTGAGTAATCCTATAGCTCTCCTTAAAAGAAATATTTGTAGCGGCACGTGGCAGTAAACATTCCAACGGTTTCTGCCCCATGGCTCGCCACACGCAGATCCTATTCTCCGGGTAGAATGTTTACCAGATGCCGACGCGTCTCCGCAGTACGTGATCGGCTAGCCCGAGGGCCGTTATAAACATTAAGATCTAGTTACCTAAAATCCTTCAAACAGATAAACAGTCTTTGTCCCAGTTACGGGAAGACAGGAGAAACCTATTTTTCCACGAACGACGTCTCCCACTAGCAACCTTCCCTCGAGGGCGGCTAGCATCCTTTTCTAACTACCGATATGGAGATTGGCCAATTAGCAGCAACGTCAATTTCCCTTACTTTCCGAACGTAGGATATCCCCAACGAATCCGATGATCTCGTGTCCTTAGACACACCCCGTCATAGTCTTCCTCTGGGGTATCACCGGGATGGAAAGTCATTCTCTCTTGCGATCCCATCGACAAAAAGATTAACGCCTTACGGTCAGTGAATATTAACAAAGAATCCGACTTAGATTTTGCGAGTGCGTACGACTACCATTCCGTCGTCCGCGGATTCGTTATCGAACCTAAGACCATTGTCACTAGCGTCGCAAGTGTGTGATCATTGTGAGTTTGTGTCAACTCTGTAACATTTTTGTGTGTGTCAATAAAAGTAACTTCAGTGTAAGAAAATGGATAGCTTCAATGAAGAATCCTTACCTGTCCCAAGCCCCCGCCACGAGGACGACTCGGGCCCAGATTCGGACTTAGACTCGACATGTATAATATTTCGAGTATACGTGTTTACGCATACTCGAGAAATATTTTTTTTTCTTTTTATTTACAAGCAATCAATTCTTGCATTGAGAATTTTGAGTGTTTCTCTGGCGTGGTGCAATGACATGGCTAATTATTTATAATAAGTTTATTTCTAGCTGAATCTAGTGCTTAAGTCTAACGGATAGTGTTTTCTCAGTCTGCGAATCTAGTCTGACGTATTAAGTAATTTAGTAATTAGGGGGTTTCGATGTTTGTTAACTCTTATGAGATATCTATTATTACATTTTGTTATTTCTTCTTTGACTGTGGGTATCTTGAGGTCGCGGTGTATTGCTTCGTTGGTAACATACCAGGGTGCATCTATTAGGGATCTTAGAGTTTTCGATTGGATGCGTTGAAGTATTTTAATGTTGGAATTACTTGCTGTTCCCCATAGTTGGATTCCGTAGGTCCAAACAGGTTTTATTATGGTCTTATAGAGCGTAATTTTGCTCTGCGTGCTTAAGTTGGAACGTCGGCCAATGAGCCAGTAAATTTTTTTACAGTATTTTGTACAGTATTGTTTGTTTTCTAGTGCTAGTATTATTTCGTTGACCAGTCTGTGCATTTGCTCTATAGTGGAGTGTTTGTTTCTGAATCCGAATTGGTGATCCGGTATTAATTTTTCCTTCTCTATTATTGGTTTTATGCGGTCGTAAATTACTTTCTCTAGTATTTTAGAGAACAGAGAAAGTAATGATATTGGTCTGTATGTCTAAGTATTTAACCATGAATTGTCTATTGGTTAGGTACGACTTTAGGATGGAATAGTAGGTGTGTGGTAGGATTTTCTTTAGTTTGTATAGAAGCCCTTCATGTCATACTTTATCGAATGCCTGTTGAATGTCTAGGAATACCGCTGAGCAATATTTTTTCCTTTCTAAGTTTTGGCTGATATTATGTGTTATGCGATGGATTTGCTCTATTGTCGAATGTTGCTTCCGAAAACCGAATTGATGATCTGGCAGTGTTTTCAAATCCTCTAAGAGTGGAAGGAGTCGATTCGTCAGCATCTTCTCGAATAGTTTCGACAAAGTGGGTAGAAGACTAATTGGGCGATAGGAGCTAGTTTCGTGTATTGCTTTCCTAGGTTTAGGGATGAGAGTAATATTTTCCAAGACTTAGAATAGTATTCAAGGCGAAGAATTGCATTAAAAATTGATGTGGTGAGTGCAATCCCTTTTATGGGAAGTTCCTTGATTGCTTTATTACATATTTGGACATGCCCCGATGCTTTCCTGGGATTTAGGCGACGGATTAATTCTGTAATTTCTACAGAAGTGAAAGGTTCAATAGGAGGAGACATTTGGAAGGGAGAGTGCAGGTATTCCGTTATTTTCGCGGCAACATTGGAGGAATGAGGTTTAAATACGTTACATAGGTGATTATCAAACAGGTTGGCTTTTTCTATAGGGCTACGCGCCCATCCACTTTACGAACAGTGGATTTGAGGTATTATTTGCGGGGGACGCGTGAGTTTCCTGGAAGCCTTCTATAGTAAGTAGTTGGAGTCAGTTGTGGGAGATAGATTGGCGAGATATTTTTCGAAACAGTCATTTTTATAGTTTTTAATGATTTTGATTAAATTCCTAGTTGCGTTATTTAGTTTGCGTTTATCGTCAGGTGTTCTATGAAAATCTACGTTTATCTGCGATTTTTTTTAATATGTAATGGGGAAATTCATGTTTGTTGATAAAAGTCAAAATGATAGTAGGTGTGAAGGAGCGGGTAGCGTCTATTATGTTTGTGTTTAAGTTTTCCGTGGTTGTTTCAATATCTTCATTTGTTTTTAGGGAAATTAAGGCTGATATTGAATATTTAAAAACTTCTCTAAGGAGCTGCCAGTTGGTGAGTTGTTTATGAATAAAGCCATTAGGTGAATTTTCGATAATTGTTGAGCTAATTGTTGCAATAACGAGGGAATGGTCTGAAGAGAGTTCCACCGAGGAGTTTATTTGGACATATCTTAGCGAGATATTTTTAGTTATAAAAAGTAAATCAGGTATTTTGTTAGCGTCAGTGGGCCAGTAAGTGGGTTCATATGTGGTGAGGTAGTTGAGTCTGTTGGTATTTATGCTATTCAAGAGATTTTTGCCTTTTACTGTGATAAGTCTGCTGCCCCATTGAGTATGTTTGGCGTTATAGTCTCCTCCAGCTATGCATCTATTGCCCAGAGCATCAAGGAAGCTCCAAGTCAAGGAGGATCAGTCTTCTTTAGAAATGGAGTGTTTAGGAGGACATTATTTTTAGTTTGTAATCCTTTTTGTTGATATCTTCCTCAATGGACTTTATCATTATTTGAATATCGATGACATCATCAATGAAGATAGGTGGGGGAGGGATATTTTTTGTGTACATTGGTTAGTTAGTGTTTCAGCACGTCCATGGAGTCGTTTGTGGATTCTAATATTGCGAATCTATTGTAAGTGGTTACACGGCTTGTTGACTGTTCGTTCTGGCTAGTGTTTGCGTTTGTTTTAACTGTTTCAAGATTACGTTTTTTTATGTTTTTAGTGTCGGTTGAAAGGAGGGATATATTGTCCTTTTGCCACGGAGAAGGTAGAGCGGTGCAGTTATGGTTTTACTCAAGAGAGCCTGATCGAGATAATTCAATTAAGTTAATTCAATTTGAAATAACTAGTCGAGAGGCTATGATTCGGGTCAGAGATTAGGAGTGTTGGATTTTCCACTTGTAAGTTTAGAAACACTTGGTTTATATCTATTTCGATTCACTTTCGACGGATGGGTGTCATGTGTTGTATTGTGAACTTCACAGACCACTAGACACACGTCTGCACGCTTCGGCACTCAACAGCAAACTGACGAGAAATATTCAAGCTCGATTTTCTTGAAAACGAAGCGTCATATGAAGAAATATTATTCTCTATTTTCTTCTCATTTTTCATAATTGCTTTGTGCTTGTTTGTACATATTTTTCGGCCGTACCACGTATACATATACGTATAAATTCATATTTTACCATCAATACGTACATTGCGTCATGTAAACTTGAGGGTTGGACGACAAAATAAAAATAGCTGAGTCGTAACACAACTATTAATTTTATTTTAATTAAACTTTATTATGAATTCAGCAATTACAACGGAATACACACTGAATTAACATAAATCACAATTTATTCCAACCACGTTATGTAAAACTTAGTTACAATGATACGTTAAGTACGCGACTGTTATAAGGGCAGAGACCGGTAAAGATATGTTGTCTATTCTAAGGATATAGAATAAGTGAAGTTTTACTGACGAAAGCTAAGCGTGTGTGTATCTAAGGACACGGGACTATCGGATTTGTTGATGACAATTTTGGTTAGGGAAGTGAGGGCAGTAGACACCGTTTCCGATTGGAGAATAAGACGGTTGGTGGACCAGAAAGGGTTTTAGCCGCCCTGATCTCGCCTGTGACCTGGTCTCTGATGTGAATTGATGTTACAGTTGCATCGCGTCGTCGCGTCGCATCGCGTCGTCGCGTCGCATCGCATCAGTTTAAATAAATATCCCCACAGAAATCAACATAAGACAACAATTGATTGAAACGTCCGTAGTTTGATATGAACTATTTTGTAATTTTCCTACTGAATCAACACTTTAAAAAGTATGCTTAAACATATTATCTCTAATGCTCATATTGTATTGAGACTTTTTATCTAAATGTAAGCGTTAATTAATTGCCATAGATATTTATCACGTTATTTATTCACCGTCAAGAACACACATCTTAATCTAGTGATAAACGTGAAAGAACATTCGAGCTAATAAAACGGCATGATAATACATTTGATTTCATTATTGACGTAAGAATACACATTTTTCTTGGTACAATTACGTTTATATAAATGACGCAACTTGAAACTTGATTTTATTAATGGTTCTGTCAGATAAAACTGAAATTTTATTGTCCATAATCGTCAGAAAATTGATAATGTGCGTACATTTGATTATGAAACAATTATTTTCAATCTAAAGTGCTTTCAAATTATATCATTTAACTACGCATTTTCAATATGATTATGCAAGCAATTTTATTTGGTATTAAACAGGAGATTAGTATTGATATCGATATAAAACGAATAACGCAGTAGTAATCTATCTCTTTCATCATTATGCTTTCAAAATTGAAAATACTTATTGCAAACATACTTTATGTAATACATTTTAGAATGAAAATTCCATTGTTCTCATCATCAATCTTTTAAATCTTTTTTTGTATTTTCTGGTATGAATGTAATGGGAGTATAACAGTTTCGAATATAGGAATAACATGGTTCAAAAGTTATGCCAACATTCATGAGGGCGACAGCATCGACAAGTTGAACGGGAAGAAAAAAGTTCCAAACGAATTTGAGATACTACATACGATTATAAGTACTTACATATTCAGCAAATAACGGTAAAATTAATTATCCATTAAAATCCGTATCGTTTCGTTCATACAAACAAAGAATCTAAATAAAATTAAATAAATAATTTTTAGTATTTATATACTTATAAATAATTTCAATTAAATGTTAAATCTGCATAACAAATATTTTGTATATCTGAAGATATTTAGCATATCTTGAATATACGAAATTTCTAGAACAAACAAATATAGTATTAGAATAGGGGGGTGAACGGTATTGATTTGACTAAATACGACATTATGGTGTTATTATGTGGACTTGTTTGTATGAACATCATGCAAAATGATGGTCTTATTATTAAATATTTTCTACTTTATTATTTATATGTTACTCAAATTAATGATGAACTAACTGAATATACACGGTGGCTCACGAATTGGTCGCCATGATATTGCAGGCACAATTTATCAAACTATAATTTAACCACAAATTGTTTTGAATATTCATTGAAAAATAATTTTTCCTTGGTGATTAAATCTTATATAAAATGTTTTTTGTCAAATTGTCACAAGTGCCTAAAATATTATAGCGACGGATTCGTGAACCACACTGTATACGTAACTAACGTGCTTGGTTAAAATAAATCTTGAATAAATAAATCAAATATAGGTAGCTACTGTTTGTAACAAAGGTACATTGTGTATTGTATATCAAATATGTCTTACACAAATACTAAAAACAGAGTATCATGTGTAATGTACTCTTTCTTGACGAACTAATTCATTATTAAAATTCACGTTATCTTTAATAAAATAATTTCTATTCATATATTTCATTCTTTATCTGTTTTTATCTGCCCTTTCTTTTATATTAATTACAGACAAATTATGTTACATTTACATGTGCAAAGATCAAATCCAACTTAATTAACATTAATTGAGTTTTATTACATTTTAATTCTGCGATTATAGAAATTTCTAATTAAGGATCCATCCATTTTGCAGGTATTCTTTCAAATTACTTAATTTATATGAGTTTAAGCAACTGGAAACTAGGTTACCGGCATGAACTTGTTACTTAATTGTTACGGCCGATGAGTGATGAAAATCGGTATAACAAACAGTTGAAATATTGTTCATGATTTATTAGAATATTAGTTTGCAAATAATTATTACAATTCAAGTTTAGGATTATTTCTATAGGATACGTATTGTACGGCTACATCGATGAATATCACTTATTAAAGCCTTCATTTACAATTACGCTATATATAATATCGTTCCCTCGTGAACCCTGACTTGTGTAAACATTAGCTGGATTAATTGAACGAGACGTTATAATTCAATAAGAGTTAAGTATAAAGTAGAATTACGTCATTGTAACCAGTTACTCGATAAAAATTCGTCATGCTAATATAATATTAGAAAACGATTTCATACACGAGAAAGCTTTATGCCTTTATCGTTTGAGTAAATACAATAGTCGATTGTATAGCTTTAAGGCTTAGGAGATATCATTTAATAATAAAGCTTTTCTTTCTATATAGAAAATCAATTGGCAGACATAAAATTCCAGATTATTAATATTTTCCCTCATAATTCGTTGATAAGTCATTCCTCGCATTATAGTTACAAATCATTTTTATTCTGATAACTGAGTGTTCCTTTGATCAGAAAGTTTTATAATCACGGAATTAAAAGTTTATAAAGATTATGTATTTTATTTTATAAATCAGTAGAGGAACTTTCTGGACTAAGAGTTTATAATAATAAATTATAGAGATTGCATTGGAAGTTTTAGTTGTAGTTTTTTAATATTAGCTATCTTTGAACTAATAATTACAATAACTTTTGAAAGATTTTGTTCTTTTCATATTTTGGAAAATATAGTCGGCATCTATTCAAACATATATATATATTGATTATAGACCAATAGTCCCTTTTTACACAACGTTCTCCAATTTTAGTTACGTCAATCTAATCCTTACAAATGCGTATAAATACGGTACAAGTATAGGTAATTTATTTTTAAGAAATGAAACGACGACAAAAATTGGGAAATCTTTAATTTTTAACTAATACGCTCTTTTAATGTCATACTAATACATACTACTATAAATAAATTTTTATCCACACTACAGTTGTAATGCTCTTTTTATGTTATTAAAGTAGATATACAATGAAAACTACTTTTCCTCTAAAACACACATTTATTGCTGTAAAGACGTTAGATACAGCAAAGTCTTTGGATAAATTTTTACACATGATACTAATTGATTTTGGTGCATGATTTCAGTTTTTCAGTAATGTTGAGAGATATTTCAAATTAGAATAAAACATAAAGAAATTCTTATTGATACACATAATTTCTAGTTTCAATTTTTATGTTAAACACCTTCTTAAAACCACTTTAAATCCTTCTTGTTTGTTAAAGCGATAATGGGATTGAAATATAAAAATTCGAGAGTTGTTGTAGGAGTAGTAGTGTTGAGGATTATATAATGGAATTATTATGTCCGAAAAATTGACGAGTTGTTAATTACATGTATATATAAGTTACATTGAATGGAGCACACCTCATCGATTTTAATGGTCTTGTAAGGAATATCATCATACCAAAAATGTAGTAGAATTTTTCTTTCACCGACAGTACTCTTGTCACAGCTACGTCATTTGGTTAAACCACACTTTAGGGGATGCAAAATTATTGACTTTGAGACATACTGTTCTACGTACAATTATCGATAAGTTAACTTATTTTCTTTAATTATTAATTTAAAACATCCTAATGGTAGATTGTGTAATAGAAAAAAGAATAGAACGTTTGAAAAATCCTCAAAATATTTATATCTCTGTTAGGTAAAGTCTATAAGATGATATCAAGACGAGGATATTATCGTAAAATAAAATAGCAATGCCGACCATTGGTCAGGTCGTCGATAAGATAAGCGATGGTGCTACATAACAAATGAGTACACGATTGGTCAAACAAAACAAGTTGATAACGCAAGAGAGAATAGAATGCGAAATCGCATAGAGCCGAAAGATTTGTAGAAATATCACACTTCTTCTCGAATATCGTATATTGATAGAAGTAACGTGTCGCGCATCGCGTCTGGTCGTAAACTGTGTGATCTGTATCCGTAGAGAAGTTGCGATAAACATCGTTATAGCACCAAGTGATTTTCACTTTTCGAAACGGCCACTTCTGCTATTGTCGTTGATAGTCTCTCCACGGGACGAATGTGACTATGAAGATTTACCGGTGTAAACGTTAGACAAAAGTAAAACATCCAAATTCGTCGGGAAACGTAAGTTAACAATTTCTTTTTCTTAATTCACAGTGGCTCACCAACGAACAATACGTATACGAACAATTACAGAAATATTTTATGAATATATGAAGATGTGGACACATATGATTTTTTCGGTCATGGAAAAACCCATTGGTGGTATTGTTGATAAGCAATAAGTCAATAATAGTAATATTGTAGAATTATAACTATTGCAATATATAAATGATAGAGATCTGCAAATTAAAATCTATCGCAAAATACAAATACATGAAACAGTTTTCTTTAAAATATAATACGCCGATTCCGTCGTCTACTCCAGTTGAAAGATTATTTAATTTCGCTGGATTGATTCTTTGTCCGCGACGGAGTAGTCTAATGATGAAAACATTGAATGACGCACTTTGTTACATGCGATTAGCCATGCTGAAAAAAAAATAAATAAATTCAATTTGAAGGTATTGGGGATTCTTCTCATTTTAATATTATCACTCCATAATCTATATTCATTATTAGAAAATATTTTAAATAAATACATCTATAGTACAGATTTGAAATATTTTGTTTTATACTTTATTTTGAAAAAATAAACATATTTTATTTGCCGAAATTTAGCTTCCTATCCAAAATAATATTTTATTTGAACTTAAAACCTATTATCACGTTCTCTTGTGTCCATAAGATAGATATACATTCCATAAAATATTTCTCTTATTTTCATTGCAAGTTGAGTATATTTTGTAATTATTTGTGTATTTGTGAAGAAAATATACTGAATTTTATCAACTATATTTTATTGAGGTGGTCAGTTATGAATTTACTTCCATCTACGCCACCTATTTGTTATTAATTTTGTGAGTGGTACAATCAATATTGTCAAAACTGCCGAACAAGATGAAGAAAATAATTCCCAAAAAGGAAAAAGAAAATGTCCTTGATCTACATCTACTTAACATCTACTTAAAATTGCAATATAACGTATACACAATTACTAATTAGTTCGATTAATAAATTTATACTGTACAAGAAGTTTTTTGTATTCGTAAGAAAAATTCCATGATGAAAAAAAGATTCACTATAAAAATTTAATCTACGAATTCTGTAAAGTCGTTTTTATTTATTTAGGAATCTCGGCGTTACAGTTTTGATAAAAAAATTACGTGATACTTTAGACGAAGTACTATGTATCTAGGAACTTGAACTTGTTAATTTGACTTAGAGGAAATATGTATCGTTTTCTCGTTGCAATAATTGACGATTAAGATAGAATATTTCGCAAGTACCCAACTATGAATAAGTGTATTTGGATATAAAATTTTGTTCAAACAAATCGCCTTAATCTAAGTTTTGCATTACAGTTAGTGAGTATCGATAAAAATATTGGTTAATATAAATTAGTATAAATAAAAAAGCAGTAATTGAAGATGAATGAAAATCGCTTCTATGGTATCACTTAAGTTAAGTGACTTTTAAGTGTATTTGTTCGATATTGATACTCTTTTTTTAATTAGCCCCAGTTGATGTGGAATTTATTCAGAAAAAGCATTAGATAGATTATTAGATTGAAATCTTAGAGTCGAATATGTGTTTCCAACCACATTCTAGGGGTTCATATAGATTCTATGAAGTGTCAGCTATTTATTACAATAACATACATAAATATGGAACTTGATGTTGAAAATACATGTAATAAAAATATCAATGGTTTGATTGGACTGTCTAAGTGTCCAAATACTTAGCCATGGTAATATGTACTATCAATACGATAAAAAGCAGAAAATACTTCTGTTTTAAATAAATTTATTATTTTATTCCTATTTTACGTAAAATATTCCATGATAGAATGACAACATGTACTCCTACTCAAAAATCTTGGAACAGTTATATTTGCTTGAAACTGAAGAAAGGTAAATAATTGCTTAACAATATAAAGGGTTTAAAAAGATGTGAAATATTTCGTGCAAAGCGTCATATTAAAAGAGTCGTATGATACCAAGTTCTGTAAATATGTAAAAATGAACTCGTGAGTTCGAGATATCTCTATTATGAATACAAAGGTGTTAAGGTAATAAAATCTACCAGATTATTTGTCATCATTGTGCATATCTATTCTCTTTATCTTTATTATACATGATAATGCTACACTTATTTTTTTTTTATATAGATAAGCGCGAATAAATGTAATTTGTCCTGAAAATGAGAAATAATATTTTGAAATGACAAAATATCAATATTTTGTTATATATCATAGTTGTTGCTTCAAATTGTACATACATAATTTTAATAATATTAATTCATAACATGTTGTGTTGGTCAAAATAATTGCGTTTAACTTCATTTATTACCTAAATTAATTGAAATATATTTAACCTAGAAAAATTTGAATATTTACTATGAGTAAACTCTAGTTTAATTAATCAAAGAAGATTTTTTTTTAATTTGCTTGATTGATTTTTAATTTCCTTAATCTAACTAATAAAGCCTACCATTGTCTACCGTACACTAATCATTTTTTTTTACTGAGAACACAATTTCAGGATAGTTTTAATGTTAATGAATAACCTGATATTTCCAGAAACTTAGATATTATATTTCTAGTTCCATACTAAATATATTTATAGAATATTTAAATTTACGTTAAAAGTTAAAATTTTAACAGGCTTTAACAGACAATATAAACGTTCACAATAAAGCAGTAAATCTTTTCGATCTATTTGTTGTAATATGTTTCATCATATACATAAAATTAATTATTATCAAAATACCTTTTTTATTTCGTGAATAAAAATTCCATAGAAATTCCTAATGTCTAATCACTAAAATGTTAAGATATTTATACCTACATAATAAATATCTTAAAACAACAGAGTAAAATGAATTAGAGTCTTTGTAAGTAATTCGTCAAAGAAAATATGCAATAATTGGATAATAATGATAAGTACCTATATTACATTTTATTTCGACAAAGTGTTTCTTATCTAATACAAAAAGTTTCTCATTCTTAGCCAAAGTTTTCAAGTTTCCTTTATTAGCGACTCTTAAATAAATTCACAGAAAAGTTTATATCTTTCTTTTCAAATCACACAGATATAATTATGAAAAACTGCAATTTGTATGTTTAAAAGATAACTGAGTTAACTATGAATTTTAAAAATGAATGCAAAATATGTAGAATTTACGTAGTTTATCTTCCTCCACAAGTTTATGAATTGACGTTACTTCTTCATTTATTACAATAATAATATCCAAACAAAGTAGAATTAATTTTTGCAATATATTATTCATGTGCTATGTTTTATTATTTTGTACTTGTCACGTTGATGTTTAAATATGTATGTATAACTTTCAACTAATTATGAAATGTGTCATTTGTTTATTCTTATCTATTATGATAAATTGCTTTAAATCGATGATAAAATACACATGTATATCGACATGTTCTGATATTTGACATAGGTTTAATAACAAGAGAGGATATTGTCACGTCATCATGAATTTATTCCGAGACCAATTTTCGATCGTTGTCTTTTTTCTACTTTATGCTAGATATCAAGCAACAAACACCGTTGATAAAGGTAATTGAAATTTAAATAAATAATTTTGCAAAATTTGCACTTTATACAATTTGTTATAGATTTCTAATATTATTGTATGTGTTACTGATAAAAGTAAGCTTTTATATTAAATTATACAAAAATCCATTTTCTCATTGTAATAATTTGATTGTTATTATATTACATTTATATTTTACATTCCGACTATTGCAAGTCTATTCTAACTTATAATTAAACATCAAGATTTATATATATTATATTATGTATTACCATTACTACACTGTAATTACTAATTTAATTTTAAAATTATTTTGTAATACATGAATAAATCATTTACATGATTTCCTGACTAAATACTTAACATTTTCACTATTTTTTCTATCTGTAATATTTCTTCTCAATTAACTATTAATGCTAATAGTAATAAAAATATTTTTTATTGTGTAGCAGAATATGCACAAGATGATACAAAGGAACCTACCATTCTTGACTATCGACTGCCAAAAACGATCATACCTACGAACTATGAAATTATACTTATTCCGAAATTAAAAGATAATTTTGAATTCAAGGGAATTGTACATATTAGTGCATATTTACAAAAGTCTACGGACACTATAACACTTCACCATGGACGAATGCAGATAAATTTGGTGACCGTTACGATTGATTCTGAGAAGGAAGAAATTACGCAGATCGCGTATGATAATAAAACGGAAAAATACGAAATTAAACTAAGCAAAGTCCTTAGTGCAGGAACAAACATTACGATCAATTTTGAATATGTCAGTGCACTTAGGGACGACATGACTGGATTTTACAAAAGCTCCTATGTCGATGCTAATGGAAAAATTAGGTAAAGTTTTATTGCACTTCAAAATATATTAATTATCACATTAAAAAATTATTATATAAATAGGTTGAACGTAATCTATTATGTAGATTTCAAATATATCTCTCCATTTACAAATTAGAAAAAAGTAACTTAAAGTTATAATAATACAGAATTTAGTTTAGATTCTACAAAAGCTATTTTCTGTGCGATATTACTTTCTGTTTTAAAAATTTAGCTTTCCGAAAAGAAAAATAAAGAGAACTAGACATACATCGAAGTTGACATTAAATGGTTTTAGGTGGCTCGCTTCCACACAATTCCAAACAACGCATGCAAGACATGCTTTTCCCTGTTTCGACGAACCAAGCTTCAAGGCAACATATATAGTCAGAATTTTGAGGCCTGCAGAATATTCTTGCTTGAGCAATATGCCGCTAAACAGAAGCATAGAAGCGTAAGTAACATTTGCAATGTTACAAAAAAGTATTAAATGCCATAAGATGTTGTTCATTTACACTACCATCTATAAGTCATGAGATACATGCTAAAGATAATCTTTAGAAAGAACATATTCAATATTCACTTAATTCACTTTTCCTTGTAATTCATAATTAATAATTATAATATCAATTCATCCACTGTATTAAATATTTCGTCACCTGTAAATGATTGTGATTCGACTGAATTTTTCTAAGCAAAAAAGTGTAAAAGAGTAATAATTTTGTTAGGTTTTGAAGTTTGAGTTTAAAAATAAGTTTGTTTGGCTTTATTTATTGCTGATCACATTACATATATATCTAATACATAATAATGTAACATTATTAACTTACAATTAGTCATTTGAATAAAATTTTCTATTTTTCTTACTTCCTAACGTTATATAACATGGTATCATATTTTATTAGAATACCGTTATAGTTTTCCTAAAAATTGTCAATTCTAATAAATCATAATCTTTTCTACTGAAAAGCGAAAGTAAATTCTGGTTTTAGAGGATTAACTCCTTAACAATTTAAGAAAATAACCTAATATTTAATAAAACAGTGTAATGAAATTACGAAATCCGATCACAAAAATGTATAACATTTTATGTTCTAAAATACTTCTATGCATGGTAAAAAATGTTTAAAAAAACATGTTGAAATTCACAAGTACCTTCCTGATCGCTCCGCTCGAATTATGCTTGGGATAAACCGTTCACTTTACTAGAATCTCAGTGAAGATAAACTATTAAGTACTATTAAGGGATTAAACGTATATTAAATGTAACGTGATATTAATAATCTAAAATTGAAGAATTGGTAACAATAAGGAAACTGCTCCAATAATTAAATTGTATTTATTCGAAAAGAAATAGATGAATAAGTTTCATATTTAAAGTTATTATATCCAAACGTGAAGAGGTGCTTTACTGTAAATATTAGTTAATTATAAAATAGCACATTTTAAAAAGTGATTTGATTTTGATTAAGGTGAAGTTTCCTCCTTACTGCAGCAATTCCTTCAATTCCAAGAGAATATGTGACAGTAAATGTATTTATAAAGGTGAATACTGAGGAGTTAGTGCAATTTATTCACATAATACAATTGATGATTCCAGAAATGAAACATTTTGGGACGAATTCAAGCAAAGCATCCCTATGTCGACCTATTTGGTAGCTTTCATTATCTCGGACTTCAGCCCCGTAAAAGTAGACAATTTTAAAGTGTGGGCTAAACCAAACGCCATTGATCAAGCTAAATATGCTTTGAACATTGGCATGCAGGGTCTTGATTATCTCTCGAAGCGATTCAAGCAAAATTATCAAATTTCAAAAATGGACATGGTGGCTGTACCCGATTTTTCAGCCGGTGCAATGGAAAATTGGGGTCTTATTACCTATCGTGAATCCAGATTGTTATATGATGAACACTCGACATCTGATGTCGCGAAACAAAGCATCGCCTCTGTGATTATACACGAATTAACGCACATGTGGTTTGGAAATATGGTTACACCAGAATGGTGGAGCTACTTGTGGTTGAGCGAAGCGTTTGCAAGATACTTTCAATACTTTGGCACAGCACAGGTAATTGCAATTTTCCATTAGTTAAATTAGTCTTGCAGTTAATTAAATACAATGACTCCAAAATTGATCAAATACGTTCCCAATATGACTGTTCTTATAATAATTACTATAAGGTTCTTGTAACAAATAAAGGAGGTTAGTCTCTGTGAAATTTTCGTACTTTCTTCTATAAATTGCAGTCTTAGTTTTCTACGACACTAATCATAAATAAGCAAGGGTTTCTTCATTTTCTCACTCATACCGAGTGTGTACTACTTTAGTGTGCTTCAACTAACTTCAAGCACAAGGTGACAAAAAAATTACATTTTGAATCAAGACCCCAAATCGGGTCGTGAAATAACGGGTACCCCAATAAGTTTATAAGTCGACAATCTTTCGGAATCCCAACCTGACCCGAAATTCGAGTAAAGCTTTAGTGTGAAAAATAACTATGTTCTTAATAGAATTTTCTACATCTTTTAGTAATACAACTTCCTTGCGATAAATATCAAATAGTCAAATGAACAAATTTTATTAATATATCATTATATGATTTAATTAAACATACGTGTAATCCAAAGATCGAAGAAATTTTTTCAAAATTTAATTTAAATTGGAATAGAAAATATATCTATTTACTAGACTTATCACTATCTTTAATCGATATGTTATTAGTCGTAAAGTAATAATGTATATGCAATAAAAATTTCGGTTATAGTAAAATGTAATAGTTTTATTTACAAACAATGTAAATATACGTACATGATGATCAACAGAGTATTGACTGATTTCAATTGAACAACATAGAGTATATATATGCTAAATCATATTTTCAGCCAACTAAAAGAAAGCAATTTTGAAATTTAAAATAGACTATCAATGAATCCCATTTAAACAGACATCTCTCATTTCTACTTGATCTTTGAATTAAACATTTCAAAAATATCAATTAATGACCAGAAAGGTCACAACATTAAGTAACTCTTTGATTTTTCACAAAACTATTTTTCAAAAAACTGAATCTATAAAGCTAACAGCTTATTCCCTGTTCTAACTATGTCATGTGAAAGTATATGCTTCT
This sequence comes from Bombus huntii, assembly GCF_024542735.1. NCBI lineage: Eukaryota > Metazoa > Arthropoda > Insecta > Hymenoptera > Apidae > Bombus > Bombus huntii. The sequence continues at coordinate 26,776,582 of NC_066238.1, forward strand.
CCTTAATATCAATATTAGAGAAGCAACAAGCCGTACATTATCATCCACTTCTCGCGAAACCTTCAATTCTCTAAAATTTTGTATTGAAATTAAATAAAGGTTTCAGTTTTGCGTGTTTGTCAGAATAAGTTTTAAAAATGTTTTGTGCCACTCAGTTCTCTTCCATATTTTCGATTTTGATCATGCTACAATATCTAATAAAAATAAGAATTTGTTTAAGATTTGCTCAAATGAGAATGTTCATAAATAGATAATAGTGAGCAGTATAATCAAAAAGTTTTAGGGGTCTAACGGTCGTGGTATCTTTAAACCATTATATCATTATATCTCATATTTAACTTGTATTATGAAAAATATAGATGAAACTTTTTTTTCATTTCCTAGTTGTTAAATCCTTTCATTATTCAATAACCTGTTGACTATCCTATACTATTCGTGATATTAGAAATAATCCATTTTGTAGATCGAGAAATCATGGAACATGGAAGATCAGTTCCTCGTGGAGCAACATCAAACAGCTCTTGCAGCTGATGCTATCGAGTCTTCTCAACCAATGACGCGGAACGTCACAAATTCATCGCAAATTAGCGGAGTGGGAGATACTATTACTTATAACAAAGGAGCCAGTATCCTACGAATGATGAATCTCGTTTTTGGATCCGATGTATTTGATGCTACGCTACAAAATTACCTGAACAAGTAATGAGCAATTTAATTATAACAAGTATGGTAAACTATAAAAGAGACTATATTAAAATTATAAATAGTTGCATAAAACTATTAAATAATTATAACTTTGTTATCAATGAAACACGAAGTTTTTAAACTGAGGCGATGGGCGTGATAGGTACTGAAGAAACACTCGAATATATTTAACGACAAATATTTATTAACAATATATTCTGTGTGTACACGTGGTGTAAAGCTCGCGGTTACTAATTTCGGTTCGCGGTTCGCGATTGCAAGTTCGAACTCTGATCGATGCGTTTCAATGCGATACAAGTTCGGACGATGGTTGCCTAAGATGTCGAGCAACTCGAATCAGTGATAGTTGCCATCTACTTGTGTCAAACGACTGACTTTCCATTACGATGATGCTGCATAGGAAAACTATGATGGGGGGGGGGGGGGGGGGACGGCGTGCGGTCATAGGCCTCTGTTCCTCTTTTTTAGTATGACGTGCTGGTGGTGATGCCCATTGAACTTTGCAATGGCCACATCACTCCTGGCTTGGTCATCGTCTCATCTCCAGTCACCTGCATCGCCGATCGGAAGTGAGGTGTCGAGGTTTTGCTGAAGATGGTTTCGCTCCAGATTTCCACAATCTTAGATTCGCGATGATCGAAGTCCCGGTAGCGCTATCGTGGTCACACCTCTTTTCGCTGCCGATCACGTCGGGGTCACCAATTTGAGGGGTTTTGGCGTTATCCGTGATAATTGTAGCTGCTAGCTGTAGATGTCGCTTGATGGGCTACAGCTGTTTTTCTACTATTTTTGATGCGTAAAAGAAAAATCGGACTCCGGTCGACGGGATCCGAACCAGGGTCCCGAACGTTCGTGACCTAAGGCGCTAACCACTGCGCTGCCGTCGTCCGACACTAGTTAGTGTCGAGTGGTGGCATTTTCTGTTGAGTGCCACCACAAAACGATAAGAGATAATCACAAGTAATAATGTTTCATTATGTCATTAAGTTCAAGGATGTATCTTTTATTATTTCCGAAATTAATTATACAATTTCAGCGAAGAAACTTTAAGATATATTCGTTTTTATAACATAACATTTTTTCAGAAATGTTCATCGATTCTTCCTTCGTCTCTTTTTTTTTTAACGAATGTCAAGCAATTACAGTTATAGTAGATATTAAGATACATTCATAACGTATATTTCAACATATTTCAAACAATTTACAGTTGTAATAACATATATAAGATCAACTAATAAAATTTAACACTTGCAAGTGCAATTAAATAGAAATATGAAATGTCATTTAAATAATTTATAGTTAATTAATTAAATTTCTTTTACTCGTCATGCTCTCATATCTATTATTAGTTAAAATTTTTTTCGATTTAAAGTGAAAAATCTGCTTTGTTAGTAACTTTTGTACACTGCTGTAAATATGTAGCGTATTTTAAATAGAACATCCTATATGTTCAAAACGATAAATTCGAAAATATAGTTTCAGAAATCTCACATTAAAATATTATTACTAGTTTTTCTATAAATACGAACGTGTAATCTAAGTACAATGATTTGCATTCATTCCAGTAATGCAGAAAAAAAAGTGGCGCGACCACAAAATCTCTGGTCGGAACTTCAAGCTGAAATCAATCGTAATAACATACAACTTGGTACTTCTGTCGAACAAATTATGTCCACGTGGACAGAACAAGCCGGATTTCCGGTGGTAAAGGTCTTCATTGAAAATGGTCAGGCTACTTTGCAGCAAGAACGTTTCTTGTTGAGGAATATGAAATCCACACCTATCAACGTGAAATGGTGGATACCCATTACGTGGACTACTCAAGAAAATATGAATTTCAATCAAGTAAATGTGGCATATTGGTTGAAACATGAAGGCGAAAGAACAATTAAACTTAATAAATCTTCAGGATGGGTGATATTCAATGTTCAATCAGCTGGTGAGTATTGCTTATTTAAATTTATATTTTATGTTTTACTAATCCTGCCTCCGAGTTCTTTGTTCTAGTCAAGATACTTCTTTAATTAAAAAATATATTAACAACTTGTACTTTTTCATTAGTTTTTCGTAAAATATTATGTAACTCTGCTTACGTAGACTATAAACTAAACTAAAAAATTTGTGTATAGATACAAAAAAATTAGAATAGAATAGAATAGAAACTAAAAAATTTGTGCACAACTTTTAATTATTACTTCCTTATAAAATGGGTAATATATCATATTTTATTTTACATAATTAGTTATATTTTAATGTAAACAGTTCTAACGTTTACATGTTAGGGATATTATAGCCAAAAAAAAAAACAAAATAGATACTTTCCAGGATTTGCGTTTAAAATGTCTTCAATATGCACTCATGTATAGATCTATCTCTTTATAATAAACGTGTTCATTATTAAATAAATATAAAATATAACAGGATGTTATATACATATATTTCTAATAACATATCTAAAATTATAATTCATTAAAAAGTCACAAATGCACTTACTTTCGATAAAACTACGATAATACTTCGATAATCTTACTTCGATAATCTACGTAACTTAAATAATATGACTGAAGAAATTCAAAGTATAAAACTGATAATATATAATTAGTTCGATAATATATAGTACAAATTATATTTACTTCCTTTATTGAAATAATATTTCGTTTGCAAAGACTTAAACGATACAAAAGGAACGAACAATACTAACATTTTGAGATAGCATTCAGCAAACTATTTTGTAAAGATTACTTTTCCACTTCATTTATTTTGCACTTTCTGTGATTGTTTCCTTCTTTGTTTCGTCCATCTGGCGTATTGTAGTAACATCATTCAAATAGAAAGTATTATAGGATTATTACGACGCGTTGATAAAATTAAACTTAATTTTATAGGAATATTTGACGTGAGACTGTTATCATGATACCTTATTTTCACACATGTATACGTAAGATATGGTTCAAAAGATAGTGATAAAGAAATTTGTTTTAGCGAAATTAGTGAAATATATCTCAAATTTTATAAAAATAGAAATCCTCAGAGATTTGTTTTTGCTAGGTAAAATATATCGTGTTTTATTTATATAGTGATGTTATGAAAATCATAAAATAGAAAACTATAAATTTCTGCAATTAATTTGCAAAAATAAGGGTTCGAGGAGATTATTTATAAATATTATCCTTTGTGCTGTTTATTATTATTAACGTAGATATAAATACATAAAAATATATATATAAAGAAATATTTCTGTGCTTAAAGATATTGATAATTAGCCAATCTGTGTTCCCTTGTACAATATAATTTATTAGCTAATCATATTATATGCTTTTATTTCATAATGTTGCAATTTTTTATCAAATGGAATAATCGAATTACAAATTGAAATATTTATTTGTAAAAATTAGTTTCTTTTATCAACAATTTCAATACTGTTGTAGAAAAGAATAGTGAAATTGTAGAGACGTTCCGTTATCTCTGATTTCTATAATATTTTGAATATGTCGTAGAACTTAACATTTTATACACCTTTCTCTAGCTACTTCACAAAAAACTATCGGTATCACTACAGTGAATTCTGCAGATATTTGTGAATAGGTGGCAACGTATGGCTCTGTTTAATTGTCAATAGTCGGATAGAATGACTTAGTCGAAACCTATCATTTATTTTCGATTTATATAGACAAACGAGGGAGGGGTGGGTTTGAATAAAGCTCCGTGCACAATTGCATATGCGAATCATATCCGAAGCATAAAAAATGTCTATTATAATCCAATTAGGAACGAATATCATCAACGTATTGGGCTTAGGATTACAAATTAACTTGGAAATATAGTAGGAGATTGAATAATTGATATTATCTTATGAAAGTAATAACCGTTACTATTTTATGCAAGCGTTGCAGCCGCCTCGAGGCGGTCGAGTTAAAATAACTCAACCGAAACCAAATACATTGGTAATATCCATTTTAATTGAATTACGAGCAGACATTTCTTACAGTCCCGCACATATAGTTGTGAACGGAGCTTTACCCAAGCTAGCCCATATGCAAAAAATAAAAACTAGATTTCGGTTGGATCATTATATCCGTCCGCCTCTAGGCTGCCGCCAACCAATACTTTAAGTACACTGGCATGGAAGCGCAACTGTAAGACAGACTTCACTGTATTCACTGTATTCTACCGATAGTTTTTTGCAAATTTCTCGAGAACTATGGCTGACCAACAGTGTTAAAAATTAAATGTTAAAAATTATCGAATTCGGACAGGACATAGTTTTTCTATAGTTTCATTTGCATTGCGTATCTCATATAACTCTATAGTATATATTTTATTTTATTTTATATATCATGAACATATTTTATATTTATTTATCGTTTACATTCAGTATCAGAAACTACATCGTAAACTATACTTTAAAAACTGTACTTCATGGAAGTATTTGAACACTTATAAAACACATAAAAATAAATAGAAATACATAAAAATTACGAGATATTTATTGTAGATGGTACCGCTAAATATTGGGGTTTACTAATACAGTAAATGATTGGCTATTTTAATACCTTTGCGATATTTCTGTAATATATACTTCTATTATATTTAATACAATTTAATATCCTGTAATTTTTATACATAGTTTTAAATTTGTTTCAAACTTTACTAATACAATCATGATACTCGAGTCTGAAAACAATATTCATGAAATTTCAAAAGTTCGTATAACGTACATAATTCATTAATAGTATCTATAAGTGTTCAAATACTTTCATAGTGCTTGTAAGATAATTAAATGAAAAAGTATGTATTAAGTATGAGTATACGAACATTGTTAAGATCGATAAGATCATTGATATGGTACATACAAAACTTATAGAACCATTATTTCACAAATCAAAATTATTTTTTCAGGTTTCTATCGAGTAAATTATGACAACGCTTCCTGGTATCGCATTATCGATGTTTTAAATAGTAAAAACTATCAGAACATACATGTCCTTAACAGAGCCGCTCTAGTTGACGATTTGTTGAATTTAGCAAGAGCTGGTTTGCTTAATTACCGAACTACTTTGGATGGTTTGCAATATATTACACGAGAAAGGAATTACTTGCCATTCAAGGCTGCATTCTCTGGGATCACGTATCTTGATCAACGATTATCTGGAGATAATGAGTATTATAAACATTTTAAGGTTTGTCAATGTACCGTATAGTTGTTCTATATTTTTAAACGTATTCACGGCATACTTAAAATATAAATAGCAATGTTTCATGCCTGATGCGTTCTTAAGTGGATAATAATCTTTAAAATAATCTAAATCTCCTATCTAAGTCTCCATAGTAAATATGTAGTATGGTAATTATTTAGAAAGCTGCTGGTATCTTCGACTTCGATGATTTTTAAATATGTCGTAGAAAACAACTTTTCCTTTGCGTATTACCGCCAAATTCTTCTAATTTTCGAAATATTTGCAAAAAACTGTCAGGATCACTACAGTGAATTCTACTCATGTATGTGTATCTGTGACACAGTACACAAGCAGAGCCGAACAAAACTCAATTTGATTCTTTTTAATATAACCATACATGTAGGAAACGTATAGCGCTAGTAGGTTTGCTAACAGTATGATCGATGCTCCATCAATCTATATTTACGCAGTCACTATTCGTTACTAATTACTCTCGTTACAATGGTTCTCTTTTAAATACATTGACCACACTTTTTGACAACGCTGACAGCACTCCTTGACAACGCTGACAACACACCCGATATCTCCCAGGCAATCCGTCCACGATACTGCACTATACTACATTTCTACAATAGACCATTCTGACAAATACATCTAACATCAGATGTACTCATCATCACTGATTTCGCTCGCGCCCCAGTCTTTCTATGGCTGCCTCGGGTGACAGTCGCGTCACGGGATCCTCCTGATCCTCTTCTTGGGCCTTGTGCACTCGATCGATCAAACCGCTTCGGCCTTCCTACACTAACAACACTTCTTGGAATGTTAGCGATCCTGATAGCGGCCTGTATATCGGCGTGTCTGCCTCCTCCTTGTACCAAATAACTAGAAGGAGGTTATCCCCAGGGACCGGCGGTTGCACGTTGCATGGTAACTGAGAAGTTCCACCTGTCACTGCCTCCGCATCTATCATAGTCACACTTCATATGATGATCCGCCGTGGAGGTCGTTTGCGGCCCCTCGTATTCGCCTTCTCGCTGCACTATGTAACGCCTATTTCCTAAAACTTTCACCGCGCGGTACTGCCCAAGGAACTTCGAGTGAAGCTTTCGCCCAGGACCGTCCTGCGTCCTCTTAATCGCCACCAGAACCCCCGTCTTGTATGTTGTTACCTTCTTGCGTCTCTTGTTAAACACCCATCTGTTTTCAGCCCGAATCTCCCAGATTCTTCTCTTTCCTTCTATGCACGACTGATCTCGCTCCTTAAAACTCTTGTTCTCGCCATTCTTCATCAGTGTATCAACTATCTTACACCTGAAAGGGGTTTGCTGTTGCACGACATTTATGGAATCGCAGACATCAACCGTTTTCCCTTGTTTCAGCGTCGACATTTCTGAGTCGCTTCAATTGCGCACAAGAATATCACCCCACGTGTTACCTAGCTCTTCATCGCGCAGTTTATGTCTACAAACTTGAATGATCTCGTCACCGATTCGAAATTGCTTCGACTTGGCTGCTACTTCATTTGCATCTATCTTCGAAATCACGCTCAAAAATATTAAGGAATCTTTGACATTCCACCGCCACATTTTTCTGACGTGCTCGTGCTAGGTCTTGTTTGTTCGACTGTATAATTCGCACAACACTCTGTGAATCCTACGAAAACCTCATCTCAACCGTCTGTGTCGTCTCCATCCGACAGTCTATTACAATCTTTTTTCTCCACTTTACAAATAGAAACGTTTCCTTTCTTTATGTTTACTTCGACAGTATTGAGGAAGTCTGCGCCAATAATAAACGAATGTTGCATTAGGGTATCTGAAACTACATGTACCGTCATAACATACGGCTCATCGACTATCAGAATATTCATCGAAAATTCTCCGGGTGTACAATTTCTTTCGGACCCGATACAGCGAAATTTAACAATTTTCTGATCTAATTCGCTACCGGTGTCTATTAGCGCAGGCAATTCGAAAGCTCCGATCTTGACGTCTTTACCACGCTTCGTCTGTAACAATCTCCACGCACTACAAACCTCTTTAAGGGACTCACTCAGGTTGCTGCACTTCTCTGCGATATGTCCATGCCAACAACATTTAAAACACCTAGGACCTTCCGAGTTGCTCGGTCAATCTGCACTGACATGTTCTTTATCACCGCAATTATAACATCTTTTATCCTTCACTACATTTCCAGATTGACTATGCTCCTTGTTGTTTTCGGTTTTGACCGGCTTCGCAGTCGACTTTGTTTTGCGACACTTTTGTTCTTCGTAGTGTAGGAAGTGTAGTTGGAGCTAGGTGAAAAGAGAATTCGCGTTTCGTCCCGGGACTACCGGTAGACTCGTCAGTAAGGCTATGCCCGGTAGTCCCTGCCTTAGACGTAGAGGGAGTATCGCTAGGTGCGGTATTTGTATCGTGCGCCCGTATATTCGATCCCTAGCGAGACAGGCAGACTCGTTGTCGTCGTAGTAGCCCTCTGGTGTTGACGGTTGGTATCCGCGGATCGCCCGGGAAGTGTTACGACCGCGTTGATGCCTCGACCTGTCGGCGTCTTGTTGATATCGATCCGCCACAGTAGATAACTAATCTTAGCCCTTTTCTACCTTTGCTTCCACTTCCATATCCACATGACTAGCTATTTCGAACATGCGGTGCATATAAGCCAAGCATGCTTCATCGCTTCTTCTTTTCGTTTTCTCAATTCTCTTGTGTACTTGCCAACTATTAATTTTTTTTTAGAATTCTTTAATTGGTCCTTGCTTCAACTCATGCCAAGTCCTAGTTCGATACTCGCAAGTATCCTTGGTGATCCTCTCAACATAATCACTCCTAAACTAAACAACTAAACTCCTCAACTAAACAATCCTCGCATAAATTGCCTTTTGTGCTTCTGACCACATGCACATGTTTACAATTTCTTCGAGCGATTCGAATCATCCATCGACATTTTCACTTTTGTCGTCACTGAATGTTTCTAATGCGTCCTCGACGTCTTTAAAACTCAATGTTGATCCAACCTGTGCTTTAAGACAGTATTTGTCACAATCTTGGCGCACATCTCGTGTGCTTCTCCTGCGTTCTCTTACGTCTTCTTCATCGTCTTCAACCTCACTTTTTCATCCATGTTTGTATTGTTTTCTTCCATGACCGCCTGCAGCCGTGCACGTAGTGCGGGTTTTCCCGTCGTTTCTAATCCCAAACTAGCGAGACGCACTCTCAACTCTTTCGCCTTCAGCTTCTCGAGATTTTCGTCTTCGACTCGATCGCACTTAGCTCTTAGCACGGTTCCTGAGCCTCGCTGGTCCGTCGACCCTTCACCGCTTGTTGATCCCTTAAGATTCGATTGTTCAACACTACACGCTCGACTCAATCTGGCAATCAACACTGACCTCGCACTAGATATTGGTAAATTCATCTTTGAGAGCTTACTCCTCAATTCTTCCAGCGTCAAACTTTCTTCACTTGACAATTGTCCGTCTTCAACATTTGCCATTTTTTATTTTTTTCAACACTATTCTTCAAATGATAAACTACACTAATTTTAACTGTCTACGATATCGTCACCGATATCAGACCGCGCACCGGAAAATTTAATACTACCACGAGTTGATCCCGGCCGAGCCCCCAATTTGTAGGAAATGGTATAGTGCTAGTAGGTTTGGTAACAGTATTGTATTTTCGGACGTTCGCGGGGAGACGCGATTTCGAAGAAGCGCGCCAACGGAAGTCGTAAATTCCCGTTACGATTTGATTAATCGACGCCACGAATCGTTCGATACCTTATTTCTTATGAGATAATAAGGGTAGTTGATTGAATATAACGCTGCTATTAACAGGTTACTATATATTTTGAATGATCCAACAACTTCATCAGTGTGATACAAGCTTAAGTATTTGAAATGGCAACTTCGAATGAGTACGACCTGAGACTCCTTTCATGTTGACGATAGTGGTGATATATCTCATGTCGATTGACTATTTTCAACTTGTAGATTCTTGCTGTTCCTTGCACTGTCCTCTGACTCGAGTTGATGTAGACTCACTAGTCACTCTTATGTTGGTACGGAGGAAAGTTCGGTGTAGGTGTGCCCTTGAACGAAGAATGCGGATTCCTTGTTCACACTTTGCGTCAGGAAAGTACATCAGTATATTTGTACAATAGTGTACTACACGGAGTACACTATGACGTATAATTTTTTCACTTAACCACCGATAGATGATTTTATTAACCTGTTTCCTTTGTTCTGCTGACAATCTCCGTGGGTTTTGGTATACTGGTGCATCATCTTCAAGTATGATTTTCATGCGTACACCTGTGTCCTTTTTCTTCGTCACTGTATATTCACTAATCAAATTTTTAATATCGTCTCTGGTTTTTTTATCTTCAATATGGTCCAACTCGACCAGATCTCGGTCGTTTTGTTTACTACATACGTCTATATTTAACACTTCATTCTATTCACTACCTTCGGCAGCACACTGGTTCTCACGTAGTTCTTTTTTAATTTGTTTAAACTTTACTTTTTTTCTCTCTTACTTGCATTTGTTCAGTTAATTCAATACTTAATAGTACATCGTGTCCCAAGAAGTTATCGGGAACTACATCAAAATCTAGCGTTGCCTTTAAACCGTCAATCATTATATCCGTTTTGAGTCGTCCCATGGTGTTGTACGTCAACGGCGCCTATACTATCGAATCTAATAATTCTTTTCTCAAGTTGAGGTGCTCCTAAACGCAAATACATACTGATTCTTATTAAATTAAGATCACTTCCTGTGTCTATCTTTGCCACTACATTCATGTTCATAATCTTTATTTGCTTGACCCCTCTTTTATTTTCATTTCTCCACCCATCATAACGCGTTTTATCCTTTAGTATATTTGCACAGTTTGATGAAATGTATCCGAATTCTCTAGATTTAAAATATTTAGGACCTTTCGATATGTTCGGACAATCAGCACTCACATGTTCCCTATCACCGCAATTATGACACCTTCTATACTTCACTACTCTTCTAGATTGCCTGTTTTTTCTGCTGTCCTCTGCTCTGACCGATCTCACAGACGACTCTGCTATGCGGGATTTTTGTTCCTCATAGATGATTAGATTTTCCTTTAGTTCTTTCATTGATTTAGCTCCATAAAGTATAAAGTATAAAGTCTTTATTGACTTCTTTGTCTCTTATTCCTTCTACGATGTACCGCATTTTCGCTGCTTCTTCATATCCACGTGACTAGCTATTCCAAGCATTCGGTACATGTAGGCCGTACATCCTTCGTCATCTCTTTTATTTGCCAAGATTAAAGAAAGATTAAAGATTATTTGCCAAGGTGTATTTGCCAAGTATTACATTTTTTTGAAAATTCCTTTATTAGTCCTCTTTTTAATTCAAGCCAAGTTCTAGCATGGCACTCACGATTCACAAATATTTTTGCAGATCCTCTCATCAGCTTTTTTGTATAAATTACTTTCTGTTCTTCTGTCCACATACACATGCTTGCCGTTTCTTCAAACGTCTTGAATCATTGACTGATATTTTCATTGTTTTCGCCCGTAGAAACTTCTAAGGCGTCTTGGACATCCTGAAAACTTAATGTTGTACGCCTACGTGTCTTTCTACAGCATTTGTCACAATTCTGATGTATATCTCGCGCGCTCCTTCTGCGTTCACTTTCAACTTCTTCATCGTCTTCCGTTTCACTCTTGTAGTCAGTTTCTTCCTCCGACGACGCATCTTCTACCAAGGCCGCCTGTAGTCGCTCACGTAATTCAGCTTTTCTTCCTTTCGTCTCTAGTCCCATACTAGCTAGACGTTCTCTTAATTCCTTTGTCCTAAGCCTCTCGAGATTTTCGCCTACATCTCGATCTCGCTTAGTTGTTGGTATGGTCCCCGAACCACGCTTCTCCGCAGACCTTTCACCGTTCGCTTGCTCTTTGAGATTTGATTGACCAGCACTACACACACGCTCGATTTAGCCCTGGCTACCAACATTGACCTTGCACCAGATATCGGTAGATTCATCTGAGCAAACTTGTTTCTTAATTCCTCCATCGTTAGATTCTCCTCACTAGAAAATTGTTCCTCTTCACAATTTGCCATCTTAGACTTTACAATAATGTCTTTGAATACACACGATATTATTAGCAACAGCTAACGATCTCTTATCACACCGCTTCCCGAAATTTTAGATTGGCACGGTTTTAAAAATAAATCCCGGACGAGCCCCCAATTTGTAGGAATGCTATATTATAAGTTTATAGAAAACAGTATGATAAATACAATATCGTTGCACTCTCACGAAATCGAATATAATACAGCGTTTCGCGTATTCGTTTCTCACTAATTCTACGACACAACAACACAACGAACTTAACACGACCACGATAAATTCAACTCTGACAGCATTTTCCATGCTCATTTTTCCCTTAACATACCTTGGTAATGCTCACAACACTCCTTGACAACATTAACATATCTTGACAACGCTAATAAACAATTACCCCTCACGCCTCGTCATTCCCTGACATCACACTATCCCACATTATTATACTATTACTGTTACACAGGGTCTTCGACTAGAGACTTAAAAAACTTAATGGCTAATCCTTGAAGATAAAATGAAATAAAAATAAAAAATAAAAAAATTACTTTTCGGCTTTGCTTCTTAGTTGCTGACATTTAAAATTTAGCCCTGTGTGATTTTTTTGTGGACACCCGCGGGTGGGACAATTGTAGTGCGTGTGTGAAATTTGTATAAAAATTGTTTAGATATGCTGTTATTTGTTAATTAACTATGGAGGCAAAGGATTAGAATAAACATTAATCCTCTCTATTCGAAAATCTCATGAGACGGTTTTCGATATGCTGTTATGAATTTTAATGAGTAGGCAGGAATAACGTTTAATCAACGATTTTTCATACTTAAAATGGTTTAACGTTTTCAAATGTCATAATCTTCTTTTCTGCGACTTGTGCGAGGTAAGCTGCTGCTTATGCATCGTTCGATTTGAGCATCCCTATGCACCCCACTGCATAGGCTGACCTATCTAATTGAGTTCATGTAAGGAGGTTTGCTCGCGCACAGGGATATCTCGGCTAATATTTAATTGCCAATAATTAAAGAACAAAGCCGGAAACACAATTTTTTTATTCCTGATTTTTATCTTGTTTTAACATCAAGAATTATCCTTTAAACTTTTTTACACTTGTAGCCGAACACCATGCATACGTAAGAAAAAAATTTATATAGAAAAGTTATTCAAAATATCGACTTCTACAACATGTCCAAAAATCATTGAAATCGGAGGGTAGTTTATGTTTCAACCCGATATGTGTTATAATATTCGATTGTTTGGAAAATTCGTAGTTAAATTTTAAAAAAGTTAAAAAATAATGTACGTTTATATATAGAATTAATATTATTTTCCTGCTTTTTGCCAATGAGTTTACTATATATCATAATCGAGTTTTCAAAACTTCTTCTTCCCTTATTAGTGATGAATCAATCTAAGTAGTTGTTATAGGTTTTTAATGGCAGTTTTGTGGCATTATACAATTTTGTAAAAATCAAAATAAATAACATGCGGACCATGTTTTATTCGGTGGATATTATAAATGGGATAGAAGTGGCAGAACATCCCATTTAACCACTACTTTTTATTTCAACAATTTGCATTGTAATTTCTAGATGTCTTTCCTAGATTACTGTACTTATTTATAGTTCCTATTTGTTCAAATTTTATGTTTTGCTATATGATAGATATTCATAATAAATAATTCCCTCCCATTTTAGAAAAATATAAAATAAAGTTCGTCAGAAACAACAGGAACTTTTCGAACAACTTAATAGGTGAAATAAAGTTCTATTTACAATTAGATTGAAAAAATTTTTTAATCGTAATGGAAATATTCACACATCCTGCGTAACTCATGCCGATTTTTCAATGATCCCCGCAATTAAATCTTATAGGAATTTGTTCTCATCCTCATCAAAGATGTATACAAAGATATTGGGTATGTGGACCGTCCAAGTGACGATAGATTAACAGTATTATTGAGAGGTGAATTGAACAAGTGGGCTTGCAACTATGGTCACGAAACCTGCGTGCAGACATTCACTAGAATGTTCCAGCAATGGGCAAAATATAACATAACGTAAGGGAATTAAAGTTTGTCGATATTATTTAAGCCTGGTACAAATTTAATAAGCAATCTCAAAACAGGTATTTTCGTATAACACAGTCATTAAGTTCTTAAAAAATGTCATACTATATGAATTTGTGTTATATAGACGGAATTACTGATATAAAATGTAGAATTGTATTATTATGAGAAAAATATATCGGTTTTGTACTTTCAAATTATTTTCTTCGTCTTTTTTGTAACTAAATGGATCATCAATACATCAACTTGCACTCAGTCACTTATTTTTAATAATCGATAATTAAATGTATAAATAAATCAATGTATAATGATATTATATATAATTGTTTCTATAATAATACTAAGATAAATACAGCTTAATACACTCATTTTTAACTATAGATCGTTCATATCTGAATCTGAATTCTTATCTTATGGTTGCAATCTAATAGAAAATTGTAAAACCTCCATTTCAATTCCAAAACATATTAACAGTCATATATATTCTTAAATGGAATAGTTATACTAAATTACTAATTAGGAAATAGAATTATTAACTAACTCGAGATTACAATATTTTACTTGTGGCAATAGAAATAACAAAAATGTATATGATTGTAGTGGTAAATTAATAATTAATTTCGCCTATTACTATACCTTTTAGGATTAAACCCAACCAGCGACCTGTCGCATATTGCATGGGCGTGAAATATGGAACGAAAGAAGACTGGGAATTTTTATGGGATAAATATAATAATTCAAACTCCGCAACTGAACAAGTGGTTATACTAGAGGCACTCGGTTGTACCGAGGATGTTGTTCTCTTAGAGAAGTCAGAATCCTATTCTTGCTTATATTATTAGACAGCCGATGTTTATGCAAATTGATATTATGGATATCATTAAATAAGTGATATTAAATAAGAACCTAAATAGAAACTTGTTTTGTCCCCTAAATATTGCAACGTATGTTTTAGTTCGGATATTATACATATGTACATGCATTTACATATAATGATATTCTACATGTATATATATGCCCATACAAAAATATATACATGTGTAATATCATTGTATATATATACATAATCCGCATATATAGCATTTTGACATCTTTAAACATCAGAAATGCATAAACATTCGTAGTTTTTTTATTACACATAGAGATGTATCGTTCAGGGTTCACGATTTTGTTATATTACTTTTACAGATACCTGTTATACGCGCTAAAGAATTTCGAAGAAGGCAGAATTCGAATGCAAGACAATTCTGCCGTGTTCTCCGCAGTTCACAGTTCCAGTGCTTTTGGCGCAGAGTTTGTGTTAAATTTCGTCGCGAAACATTCCACTGAAATGATCAAATTGTATGTTCTAAACTTAACAAAAAAATGTATCGTTTCATATCTTCTATTAATGCTACTTACTTGTTGTTATAGCAAATATTGATATAATATAATTTATTTCTACATTTTACACGTTTGGAAAAGTCGTAGCGTTTCCAGAATTGTTAAAATATGCTAACTTGGGAGAAATATTTCTAGGATACTACAATAAATGTAGCAATTAGTGAGACAAATTTAAAACTAATTAGTAGAAAAGGCGTTTCTTAATAAGACATCATTAAACTATAATTGGACAATATCCTAAAAATATTGGATCTCATTCCCAGCTAAAATGTTCAACTTCAACAGTTGTTCAACTTTATCAAATTTATCATTTACTCTTTCCACATTTTTTTTAATGTCAAGAAATAAAATAATGAGGAGTACTGCAAAACCATTTGAATTAATCAATTACCAAAACGAATGAAAAGTTCTTTAGCAATATAAAATTTAAGTAACAGTATTACGATTTTATGAATTTTTTTTAAATACAAAGTTTTTTAAAAACAAAAAATTCTAATTCTACTACATTTAAGTCTTTATTCATTTGTCTATGAATTATTCAAATTAATATCTTATCTTTAAATTTATCTTAAATTGCACTGCGAATTCTCCAAACAAGTACTTTTTAAAATAATTTTTCTTAAATTTCACCATGACTTTTTTTAGCAGTCCAATAAATATTAATATTAATATAATAAAACACCTGTTTCAGTTATAATGGAACAGAGACAATTTCAAGTATCCTGTCATCAGCCTCGAAACGTTTCTCCACTCAAAAATTAGTGGATAAATTCGAAAATTTGATCAAGCAACGCCAAGCTGAATTCAAGAATATCTTAAATTCGTTGAACAATTCGTTAGAACTAGCAAAATACGAATTGTCGTGGTTGAAGAAGTACACTAGACCAATTATGTCATGGGTAATTGATTTCAATGACAAGCACCGCCCAGATACAGATTATTATCGTCTACCCACGAGCATTACTCCTAACTCTTATTCCATCTGGATAACCACTGATTTAAGCGAACTCGACAATTTTACATTCAAAGGATCAGTGAAGATTAAAGCAACCGTTACGAACAAAACGAAGAATATCACTTTACATTCAGCAGGCTTAATCCATGAAAATATATCCATAGTCGTAGACAGTCAGAATGTTGTTATTGCAAAAATTGATATTTACGAAAAGTATGATTTCCTAGTCATCGAGCTAGGAAAAGAATTGCAAGTTGGACAAAAATTACTTACTACGATAGAATATAGGGGATATTTAAATGAGAAAGACATGCGTGGATTCTATAGAAGTTCGTACATTGATGAAGATGGTCAAACAAGGTAAATAATTTACTCACACTGTGTCCGATCGTGGAGAGACGCGGTCGCGAGGAAAACGCGTCAGCGAGAGGCGTAAATTCTCGCTACGATTCGAATAATCGACGCCGCGAATTAGTCGTTCCCCTGTTTCGATTAAGATAACAAAGGTGGTTCAATGAGTTTAACACTGAATTAATATGGTTAACATAAACTTGTATATTTGACAATATTTAAAAATAATATAATGAACACGCCACAAATTATTTATCGATTATACAATTAGTTTGTTAGTAATTTGACCCGACTTTATAATATTTCTTAATGCATTTGTTAGACTAAGCGACTTTAATTTTATTCGTCAGAACTTCTCCATGTTTGAATCCTCAAATGACACTGATTGCCCTTCGATCTCTTTCTGTCTTTTCTCAGAGACGACCCCCACTACGCTCGGGTCACGCCACCGTTCGCGCCTATGATCACGTATGCCATCTTCTTTGTGTATATGAAATAACGGTCACGTTAAACGAATCGACATTTCTGGAACTCGCTGCTTAATGAATTATGCGCTTGCCGCTACATTGTGTATCTTTCGTCAGTCAGATAAGACTGTCTGCGACATTGTAGTGCCACGAGCGACGGTTAGGAATACGGCCTATAGTAAGCCTCGTAGCGTAGCATACTGCTATCGATAAATATTTAGACACTTGGTGCAATTTGATCGAAAAATTTATATTTTTGTTATATTGTGAAGGTTATAATGAAATAATTCTAAAACAAGGAACACACCTCTATTCTATTTATAAAAAGTATTGGAATATAGTCCTATTTTAATAAACAATTAAGTGTCTTTATCAAATACTGCAAATACTTATGTTTTATAATATTATTATATATTATTATTATACATTAAAATTATATATTGAAGCTACTCCTAATGTTGAATAGACGTAATTTTTGCATATTCGAAGTCATTCAACTCAGCTATCTACGTAGAACCAATTTTCATCCAACCTAAGTGTTGTTTTATTTATACTAGTTGATATATACTATTATACTAGTATATTTTTTTCAGCCTCTACTAGTCATTTAGCATAAAATCAGTACTCAATCTTAGATTAAAGAGTTTTACTTGAAATATATTTTTATACCAACTTTGTAAAAAAGGAAGGTATCTCGATTCGACATTTATTTTCTTTTTATGTATGTTTATTTCTCCGAAACTGTATGACCAATGGGGATGTGTCTTTTTACATCTCGTAGGGCATGTTCTTCCACTGATCCAGTGACAACATTCTTTTTTGCATTTGTTAAACTATTTTTTTTGCAAAAATCCAATTTTTGTATATATTCATTGATTACTCAGGATTGAATTGCGCTATCGAAATGAAACCTTCCGCATCGCCTAGGTATAATCAGCCCGTTTACAAAATTTTTCCAATTTGTTCATAGTGAACTATTGTCATTGCAAAGAATTTGGTGTTCACCAATTTCATCTTCGTATATTCAGAGATGGCTCTACAATTGTTGGACTAATACCAAGATGAGTCCAAAGAAGCAATCTGGGCAAGCATTTCAAATTGCGTTTTTCAATAGGCTTCGATTCGTGTTTCCGTCGCAAGAACTATTATTCTGCGGATTCGTTTTTGGGCGAATTATAGAATTATAGAAATATCCTTTTCTATCATTGTTCAAAGTATATCGCTGACGGAGTACAGTTGCTTTATTCCTTATTCACATGCGGGACTGAACAGTTTTTTATTCATCAATAAGAATTAAGAATTGAAATAAATAATAAATAGATAGAAATAAATTACCCTCTTCTTAATGACATGGAAATCGTTTTACGGTTGTCCTGTATTAGTATTGATCGCTCCATTAAGAAATATGAAATAACAATTTTTTCGAAAAGAATGTTACCAAGTTGGACATGCGCTAAAAATCATGAAATAATTTATACTTTATTTGTATTTTATTTAGGCACATACGCAGCAACGATTAAGATTACTCATTTAATTAGTCAACATTTTAAACATATTAGTCAGCATTTTAAACATATTACAACCTTGTTGAAGACGGCGCAAAATTAAAAATGCAACTCAGTCATTGTAACGATTGTATTTTGAACTATTGGCAAAGCTGCTGTATATATAATTCCACTAACTTGTGCACTATTAATACATCAAGCATAATTTGTATCCGTACGTATATTACAAGCGGCGGTTTTCAATTTGCCCAGTATTAAAACATGTTCTTTGTGACATTGCGTTATAATGCAGTGTAATTTAATGCAATTAAACATGAACTTGTTGAAATTTGAATAATGCAAATACAAACGAGTTAAAGTTTGAATAATATAAATATAAACGAGTTAAACTTTTCCAGTATGGCGCTCAAGTATTGTTGTACTAGAAACATTTTAAGGCGTATTGCGTCGCCTTCGAAAAGCTTGCAATATATTTAATATGCTGTTTAGTAAGTGATGATGAAAACAAGTGATCCCAACCGTTGTTACAAATACAAATAAAATATAAATTATTTCATACTTCTTAGCACACGTCGAAATCGGTAATATTTTTTTCTCAAAAGATCTTTTACATACATTTGCAATAATATGGACGTGCCGAAACACTTATGGACGAGAACTTATGTACCTCGTATTTTTCTGTTTATGCGCGACGTTACGGATTTTGAAAAATATTACAATAAGTTGTTGGCTTTAAGCCACTCGATATATGTAAGATCTTTAGTAATATCCCCGATTTTGTTAGAGTTTTGTGTAATGAAAACAATTTTGTTTGTTTAACAGGTGGTTAGCTGCCACACACATGGAACCAGTTGGAGCTCGAAAGATGTTCCCTTGTTTCGATGAACCAGCAATGAAGGCAAACTTCACAATGAATGTCCTGTTACCACAGAACTACACCGCCATTAGCAATATGCCAGTGGAATATGTGTATCAAAATCAGTATGTAACACTTTTTCTTTAATACTAAAAAGATAGAAATATTTTATTTTATATAAACTCGTATAATATTCGTTTATGCTCTTCAATTGTTTCACATAAACTATAAATATACCATACTTTAATTTTAATCTATTTACTTTCCAAGAAATAATATGTGAGATAAATATTACGGTACTGATCTTCTAAATCTTGATAAATATACTATATAAGAGATTATGCCTAATAAAAGTGCAATCACTGTAAATTTCATAAATAATTCATCTGCTATCACTTAATCGCTTGAGGATTCCTCTTACCAATTTGAATTGAAAATGTAAAATAAAATTCGTTCTTTTATAGGCCCCGTTTTGAAGGAAATGAAGTTTGAACATGTTTAATTGAAAATTAGTTCGGTGCATGTGTAATCGATAAATTTTCAAATTTGCGTTTCTTCAAAAAGAAACTTCCAGTGCAAAGATTTTTATATGACCTTGGTTCTACTCTCAACCACCGAATCTCTTTGATTTGAGTCGTAGCCTAAATTTAGGACCAAGATATTAAATATATATTTGATATTATAATTTTGATATTGCAATATGTTGGGGTGATCCACGAAACGGTTGCCACGATATATTTAACTTTGTGCTGACAATTTAATAAAAAATGTTTACATCAGAAGATGATTAGTATCAAACAAAGAATTTACTGATGTAAATAAAGTAGTTAAAAGTGACATTTCTTCGTGAAAAAACGGAACCAAAAAAAGGGTATTTTGTAAATAGCAGTATATACATGTACATGCCTCTTGTTATATTTTTATATTATACTATAAAATGAATTCAGTTATGTGGTAACATACAGAATGTCCCATTTGAAGTTATAGCTCATTTAGAAAAAAGTTTCAAATGAAACTTATCCTCTTTCGGGAGGGGAGTATCTTATGGTGGTCACAAATCTCCTTTAGGTGGACGTGCCTTCGATATTTCAAGCTGACCGTTTTCGTCCGTTTCGTGAGGAATTTATCGACCTATAATATATGTTTATGTTCCAAGATCATACAAAGTCATTTATTGTTGTTTAACGCCTACCTTCGTCGGATGTCCGGAAATTGTCTTTTATCTTCTGTATTCAAAAGAATGACCCTGGACATTAATATAATTATTTACTCTATCCCTAAATGATAAATCTATCCTCTCAGAAGCGATAGAACTAATTCTCCCAAATTCTTTGCGCTCACCCAAAATCGTCACTTTGAAATCTCGGAAGCATGTCCACCTAGAGAAGATTTGTGACCACCTTTTCGAAACAGAGTAAATTTCATTTGAAACATCTTTTTAAACGAGCTATAGTTTGGGAAATAATTGCGGAAAAAGCTTCAAATGAGACAGCCTGAATATTATTTCAATCGTCTGATGCTATAATAATTTATAATTTGTTTTTGTATTACCGTCTACGACTATCAGATAACTAAAATGATATTTACCATATCACATATCATATAAATTACATAAAAATATGTTAAGAAAGGCACATGGTGCTGTTTGAAAGATATAAAATGTCATTTATCTTTTTATGAAAAGATGATGCTTTTGAAAGTTACTTTTTACATCAGCAAATCCTTCGATTGATACTAATGGATTTTTGCTCGACAAATATATATTTATTAAACTAACAATAAAAAGTAACTCAGATAATGGCGACCGATTTGTGAACCACCTGATGGAATATTATTAATTTCACGAAATCAAATAGGTACATAAAAATATTAATATAACCAATATCGTCAAGTATTATCGGAACTCGATATGAAAGAAATTGTTCTCGTCATTCAAAGTGCAAAACCAATCAGTTAATAGTTGACTAGTTCATAATCGTCAACGATAAAACGAGTCACTTGATCAAACTTTTGCAGGAACACAACGAAGACAATTATTTTTAAAGAAACTCCCAAAATGTCGACGTACTTAGTGGCTCTGATAATTTCCGACTTTGTTTCGGTGAAAGACGCCGGGGAAATTCATGGAGTATGGGCAAGACGAAACGCAATCGAAGATGGAAAATATGCTCTATCTGTTATGACTCCTCTCGTTAATTTTTACGAGATAGCAGTGAATATCTCATACCAGTTGCCTAAACTCGACATGGTTGCGTTACCCGATTTTGTGTCAGGTGCAATGGAAAATTGGGGTCTATTGACATATAAAGAAAGAAACATACTATATGACCATGATTTATCGACCACAGCGTCAAAACAGAGTATAGTAAACGTGATATCACACGAAATCGCTCATCAGTGGTTTGGAAACCTTGTCAGTCCAAAATGGTGGAAATATATATGGTTGAATGAAGGCTTTGCAAGGTATTTCCAGTATTTTGGAACTGAACATGTAAGTATACTTATATGTAGGAATTATGTTGTAAACTTTCGACAATATTGATGTTTATGCTACACTTTTAGTTCTTGGAATATATGTATCATATACTAAGTTGATGCACTGTTTTTGACGAGGTCAACTATTTGTTTGTTTCAACTTTTTTAAATAATATAAAATATATCGATTCAGATAATTTAAGATCAGAAATTTTCATATTAAAGTAAACTATATTTTTTGCTGTTATTTATCTTGAAGCGACATATATTATACAACAATCTAATATTTTAAAAAATGTTTATACATGTAATATCTTGGACAGACTTCATTTTATAGATAGATATCAGACAGTTAAATCTATTATAATTCTTTTAAATCTAAAGTTTCTTTCTATTTCTACGTCTGACAAACAAAGTATCTCATAAAACATTGAAACAAATTTTAGTCATTATTTGAAAATTGTTCTAAATATTGTGAATGTGTTTCATGTTATAAGGAAAGTTTTTCCGTTACATATATACATATGTATGTAACATTCTCCTGAGGAAAAAAAGTCTTGAAATTCGATAAAAATTTGTTCTAAATTATATATGATATTATACTTAAATTTTTCACATATATTTTAAACAATGTTTTGAAAGTATTATGTTAATATTTAACTCTACTCAGTTCTTTTTATCTTTTTGTATAATTTAATTAGTTAGGCAATTTAAGTTTCAAAAGATCATTACTTCATTGCTTTAAAAATATGAATTGCAGTATATTGGTATAATTACTAATTATAGCAATGTCCCAATTATAATTCCAAATTACTTCTATGAATTCGTACAATATCAAAAAGTTCTCTTAAAATATTCGTCATAATAGTAAGCTTTTAAAATCGAATTCTGACATTTCTTAAAACTTCTTCTTAATTTATCAAATTTGATACTTCCACAATGGTACTTTTGACAAATCACACAATGAAAGCAATGATTCAGAATTAAATATAAAATATATCTCTTTTATTAGATAACATTAATCGTATTTTCTTAATTGTCAATATTTAAACTGCACAAATATCCTGTCTTCAATATGTGTATGTTGTACATTTCCCAAAAGCTAAACATATAAATGTTTCTTTAACAAATTCTTTTTTGTTATCTAACTGATTAACTTATTACTGCATTCCATATTTTTATTTTAGTCATAAAAGTGATACAACATTATTGATTAACAATACAATTTATTAGGTGAAACTTAATAAATGGTCTTTGGAGGCTCAGTTTGTCGTGGAACAGCTTCATTCAGCTTTTGAAACAGATAGTTCAATATCCACTCATGCTATGACCCATGATGTCTGGAGTCCAACACAAATTAGAGGAATATTCGATTCGATATCTTACGCAAAAGCTGCTAGCGTGATAAGAATGATAGAAAAAGTATTGGGTCGTCGTCCATTTTACGCAGTTCTTGCGAATTACTTAAAGAAACGGTAAGATTTGGACTAACAATAAATAAAAGATAAAGTAATATAGTAGTTTCAAAGACATTTCTTTCTCACATACAACTGAATCTCTTAACCCGTTATTAGTCTAGCTTGAGGGAGATTCGAGCAAATCGATTTTTTGTATTTAACACCAGAGGTGCAAGAAACCTTAACACTAATATTTGTACTAAACGATACTTGTTAATGATCGAGCTAATAAATTTTTTCTTTTGCTGAAATATGTCGAAAATATCACTTGCGTTCCTTTGGCGCGAAGTGCCTCAATTAAATCCTAAATTACCCGTAATTCAATTACATATGTATATATGAATGGACTGATAATTGTTCTCAAGAAAGGAATATCAATGAATACAATCAATCACATATATACATATAGCCAAGGCTTCATAATTTTGGGGCTGGGAATCTACCTTCGCCGATTGCTAATCATGAATTAAATGAAAATATAATTAAAATAATATAATAAAAATAAGCAAGTACAGGTGTAATCGCGTTTCATTTTCAATAAAAAAAAAGGACATTAACATTATCGAAAGTTTCTATAAAGCAGAATTTTGATAATATAATTATTCTTTTAGACAATATGATGTAGCTACGCCAGATGACCTTATTGATGCAATCAGAGAAGAAGTCAAAGATCAGAAAATAAAAGATTCAATTCCCGACATTATAAACAGCTGGACTACTCAGCCTGGTTATCCTGTAGTTCATGCTAACATAGATAATAATCGTTTAACGCTGAGACAACAGAGATTCTTCTTGAATCCAGAAGAATCGTCAACTGATCATATTTGGTATATTCCTATCAGTTGGACGAATCTTAACGATTCAGACTTTCAAGACACAAAACCAAAATACTGGTTCAAGAGTGTTCAAGAAAGCATTATATTACCAAGTAGTGATTTCTACTTGCTAAACATTCAACAATCAGGTAAATAGTTGTACAAATATCCTATTTTCAGAACAATTTTTAAAGGATTGTTTTGGAACTTACTCTGAACAAAATTTATGCTTAATAATAAGCAATTTTAAAACCCTGTTACATAGAAAAAGTTTTATTTCATAAAGTATGACTCAGAATCTTCAGTTATAAGTATCACATCACTTACAGAAGAATAAAACAACTCTGAAAAATTTTTGGACAATTATTAAAATGAATTGTGAAATAATTATTATCTCGTTTAAAACCTTAGAGTGTAAAGAATTTAATAATGTAAAAAATGCTGAAAATCATACTAAAAATCTACACCATTACAAGTAATAAAATTGAATACTTATCTTGCTTATAAAACCTAATATAATATAATATTGTAATAAAATAGTATAAGTATTATACTATTTTAGTTTTACCACTATGTACAACATTATACATTACTTAACTATTACGCTATGTAGATTATGTAGACTGTGAACTGTGGATCTTTATACATTTATAAAAAAAAGATCGCTAGAATGCATGTGAATTGCAAAAATATAAAAAATATCTAAGGTACACTAAGGTACTTGTTACTCAGTATACAACATATTATAATATAAAATAAAAAATATTAAAAAATATTATAATAGATAAAACAAATCCCCATTTTAAATTTAATTTCTTTATTTATATCTATTTACAAAGACACGTATTTCTTATCTACTAACACATATTTCATTTTTACTTAATAAAAATATAAAGTAAATTGTTTTCAGGGTATTATCGGGTAAACTATGCACCTGATAATTGGAAAGACATAATTAAGTTTTTGAAAAGTGATCGATTTAATATAATACACGAAATTAATCGTGCAGCTCTCATCGATGATTTGTTAAATCTTGGCAGAGCAGGATATGTTGACTACCCTACTGTTTTAAGTGCAACACAATATTTAAGCAAGGAAACCAACTACATTCCATGGCGTGCATTTTTCAACGGCTTGACTTATTTGCATAAACAATTTGAAGGAAAGGAAGGTTACAAAGCGTTTGTGGTATGTATTACAAAGTAAAAAGTGAAGGAAAAAAGCAAGAGATGTCATAAAATAATTGAAGGTACAAGAGATAAACATGATAAGGCACATATTCAATTTTTTTTATGGTAGAGTGCTATTTAATACGCTATTAATTAATTGCATATTATTAAAATTGTTCTTTTGTATGATTTTATGATGAAATGTTTATATACTTATCCTAGTCTTATAATATTGCACATAATGTTGCATAATATGCATTTGATTCTTTTTACAAAACTTTGTAGATCTATAATTTGATTTTTCAAGGCTTAAAAGGTTGTTCACTTTTCAATTTTATGCAGGCATCTATATATAGGAGATCGTAACAGTTTAAATAAAATTTGTGCCATATTACTTAATTATAGAATGTTTAATTTTAATTTGTAGATTTTATGTTTTACGTTATAAATAACATCTGTAATTTTTGCACGTACAGTACAGAATACAAATTAAAACGAAGCAAATTCTGAAATTCTGAAAAGTAATAATCTAAATTCTTATCCGCCATCTGTGAAATGAAAGTTAAAAATTTAGCAATAGAGCTAAAAAATTATCACTGTCTTGCATGATCTTTAGTTTTCGTTGAGAAAATCAAATTTGTAAACGTTAGTCTTGTAGTAGAGAAAACAAGGTCCATTGAATTTAAAATTGGATCGTTTATATTAAAGTTTACGCTAAAATTCCAGTTATTTGGATTCATGGAAGAACAAATAGTTTCTATAGCTGGAATTCATATAATATGAATTCACGTTCAGAAAAGTAGATTCGATGCAAAGAAATCTTGAACATTTAATAAATTGTTCACTAACTAAATTTCCATTCCAATAAGTAAGGTTTAAATAAATGGAGTTTTGCTATATATTACTCTAATTGAGTATCAAAGATAAATCTACAAGAAAAATAATTATGTATTTATATTATTTTAATTTTAAGCTGAACGCGGCTTAAGTTGTAGCTTACGATATTATAATTTACGATATAAATTAATATCTTTGAGAAAATAAAAAAGATTTTCATAATGTTTTTTTATGATTTAGATATGTCTAAATCTCATTTGAAAGAGCTAATTTAATTTTGTATTGGGAAACGTTATTATAATTAAGATCTACGGACAGAACACAGTTACAGTATTTGCACTTATCCGGCTTATTTTTAGTTATAAGAGTGTATTAGTTTAGTGTATCCAATTTTAAGTTTTCCTACTAAAAAAAAAGTGCTGGACTTTTATCAAATATATTTCTACCTGTATTGAATGGAGATGCATTTCTCTAAAAATCGTTTTTCTTCACATATCTTCAGAAATAAAGGTCAAGAGGATTTAAATCAGGGAACCGAACAGACCAAAGTATAGAGCTTCTCTTCGACTGATCCATCTATTTCTAAAACAGCTAGTCAAGTGCTCGTACACTGCGTTGGTAAAATATGGTGGTGCACCATTCTACATGAATTATCTCTTAATGGGTGTGGATTTTCACGTTCCCAGAAACGTTCGTTACGTATATTTGTTATTCCATATTTATAAAATGTTTCCACATCGGTAAATAATATCCTGGCGGAGAAATTGAAGTTGTGTTGGATTTTCCGACTCATTCATTTGCGAAATTCTTTTCTTCAAAGAAAATTTTCTATTTTTAACACCTGAACTTTCTGAAAGCTATGCAGGTGTGGATTTTCCCCCTTCAATACAGACCATGCGGTGTTGTTGCTGATATCTTCTTCAACAGCACTAATGCTTATACTTAACCTTTTTTTTTTTTCTTTTTGTACGTGGAGAATTAACTTCAGTTGCACCCCCTTCACGCGCGTTCTCTTGTTCTAAGCTAGTCCTAATATTTCCTGACTATTGAATTGGCGTTAGGGGGGGGGGGCATTACCCCTAGCGCTGTCTCTCCTTATTGATATTCACCGGAGGCTTGCCTTGTGTGCTTCGACCATCCAGCGCCCCAGAGGGGCCCAAAACTCCAAGGGCGAAAAATGGCTTCGGCGCGTCTCCTCTTCGTCAACGCCTCACGGAGCGACACCCATTCTAGACCGCTCCGTGACCGCTGCTGCTTAACTTTCGTGATCGGCCGAGAACGAGTGTTTCCAGCGCGGCTAACGGCGTTGACTGCTTATACTTAACCTGAGATTTTCTTGAATACGATGCAGTATTCTATCTCCCAGATCCGGATCGTCGTGTTGAATTCGACCGCCAGATTTTGCAGGTTTCAATGTACTTGTATGCCGCAATCGTTGGGTTATTTTTCAAAATATCTTTACACGGTATAGTCCTATCTTCCCCGTATAATCCCCGTTGCGCTTTTGAACTATTGCCGTCTGCTGCACCGTAACAAAAGTGCATATCCAAAAGTTTTCCAAATGTGTATGACATTTTGTAATAAAAATGGCGCTATAAATAATAAACGACGAATAGTACTGCTACACTGCACACAATACTTACTATAGTAACATACTCCTTTCTGGATTTTTTCTAGTTGCTTTCTTCTTAGTTTGTTTGATTGTTTTTATGTTTTTGATTTGCTCAATGTATCCTGACTCATGTTTGTACTGTTGATGTCGATGCCAGAGAAGCTATTGGAGCCTTCAGCCTTATCAAATTTTGTTCGTTTGATGGATTTTGATTTATTTCAACTAATATCAGTTTCGAGGACTTCATTAACTGTGTTTTCTGTATTCTGGTTTGATTGGTAATTTAATTTGGTTTGATTGTGGCTTTGGCTAAATGCCACATTTGTTTGCATAAAAAATATAAGTGCTTTGGAGATTGGATAAATCCAGTAGGTGATATTTTCGTATTCAATTTTGATGACTTCTAGTTATATGTAAAATGTAATTACTGCTTATGTGTGGAAAATCTGCCTCAATCACACCTGCTCTTAAGAATGTCACTGATGTTTTCTAGCAATGCATGTGAAATCGTTGAATAGACAATGAACAATATGATCCTCTTGTATCTGTGTACCGAAATCAAGCTTAAAGATTGGAACCATTTATTTATATCGCATTGTAGTTGTTGGTAATTTATTTGGCTAGATCTCCAGTAGCAAGAAAAACGCAAATTCCACCGCTAGAAATTCTTCAAATAAAACGCATATTTCTTGGGTTTGTAATTTTGTCAATTACAAATGCATAGTCTTTGATTTGAATTCCATGTTTGGCCTCGATAACAATAGCTTGATCTTTTCTTGAAAAGCAGTCACTTAGAACATGACTTTTGCAACTGGAGAGATTGACTGTTGGACATTGAATGGGAACAGTGACTATAGGTAAATGACTTCCGTAGTCAGAAACCATTTCATAATTTTCCAATACTGAGGTGCAATTTATCTTGTACAATGTATTACTTTTAACCATTCGCTGATCATTAATCACTAACATTTTAGTTGGAGAACCATCTATTATTATAAAATCACTTCGACAATTGACTGAATGTATAGAACTCGCGGAACGGTTTGTTAATACATTTCGATTCAACACGCTCTCCTCGAGACTTCTTTTTGCTTATTTATTATGGACCTTATTGTTTTTCTAACGTACAAGTAGGAAAATTGAGAATATTTTCTGTCTTTATGCGGTTATCTGATGTAGACATCAGATCATACCATAAATAATATATATCGTCTGTTATTTCGACCAATCGCGGGGAGACGTAATCGCGAGGAGAGACGTCAACGGGAGTCATAAATTCCCGTTACGATTATAACAATCGACACCACGAATTGATCGATCCCCTGATTTCCGTTGAGATAATAGGGGTGATTGAGTTTGTATAACACTGTGATTCACAGAATTATAAATTATATATTTCCAACACTTAGATTACACTGATGAGTATAGATAAATAGATAATCACTTATCGCACGAAGATAAGATAGATATGTACGCTAGAGCAGGGCTCTTATAATTGGATTTAGTGTATTAGTGGACGTAGCACTATAACATATTTAATAGAGGAGATGTATGCGCGACAATACCGAGAACCGACTCTCGCGTTATGCTTAGACTGCCACGATAGGCGTTAGCATTAGACTTAGTAGTTGACTTTTCCAACGATGTAGAAGAAGTGAAGTTGAGTGACGATGCTGTGTTGGAGGAAAGCTAGTGAAGGGTGTGTCTAGCGCACGGGACCATCGGATTTGTTCATGCCATTTTAGGGCAGAAAGTGAGGATAGTATACATTGCCTCGGATTGGACAAACGAAGGTTGGTGGACTAGGAAGGGTCTTAACCGCCCTCGATAGAAAGTTGCTAGTAGGAAGCATCGTACGTGAGAAAAACTAACTTTCCCGTGTCAAGCCGTAGTGAACAATAGTCTTTAGAAACTGATTTAGAAAAAGACATTTGTTGGGTCTGAAGGACCTTAGCAGGCAAGTTACTCGGGTTTATGACGGGTGCTTAAGGCTATTGAGGGTACGCCGTACGGAAGAGCGGACATCTGGTGTCCGTCTGGCCCGCGGTGTGTGACCTGGGCCAGGCAGAGAGTCGCCCGGCGTAACATCGTCTCTTACTTTTTATTTTAAATTTATAAGTTGAAATCAAATGGCCGAGATCTACGTATGAGTATACAAAAGGAGTATTACACATAGCATCAATACAAAAATCATTGACACTAACCAACATAGTTCTGGAAAAAAAGATAATATATACAAAAGATATGAACAAATATGATAAAATTTTTTCATTTTGAAATTACATACATATGTATATAAACATTACGTATAAGAATGTTTCTTATGGAATACTAATACTTATGCTTTATTAATCTTTACGATTCGACATTTCTGTAATCTCAACTATCAGTTGTAAAATACTCTATACACCTTAAAATCAGTAAAAATGTAAAAATGTAAATACTTTATTTAATATAAATTTATATAAAATAAAGTTATGCCACGTTCAAAGTATATAAATTATAATTAATATATTATTTTAATTATCATATTGTATATATTACTTTTATTGCTATTACATTCCAGCGATATCTAAGCTCGCTCTTAACACCGGTATACAATAAACTTGGATTTGAGGATAAGGAAAATGATGACCACATCACCTTGTTGTTCAGATCACACATTCGCAAGTGGGCATGCCAAGTAAACATAGCAAACTGCAAATCTCGAGCTTTATCTTATTTTAACTCTTGGACCAACAATGAAATAACAATGGCAAGGTCAATATTATTTCTAATTAAATAACGTAATTTTCAAAGAAAGTTTTCAAGTTTGCAATAGGATTCCTTAGTATTTAGAAATCCTACATATCTATACAATATATATTACTATATATTACCATATATTAATGAAAATGTTACATTAACCAATAAAAGTTTACTTTATTTTATACTTATTAAGTTTTATATCATATAAGTCATTAATAGAATCATATATTTAATGCAAGATTATTTTTATTTTTATATAGTTCAATTTTATTGTATATAGTTTTCATAAAATGCTCGCACAATAGGATTTTTTATG
Organism: Bombus huntii; assembly: GCF_024542735.1. NCBI lineage: Eukaryota > Metazoa > Arthropoda > Insecta > Hymenoptera > Apidae > Bombus > Bombus huntii. The sequence continues at coordinate 26,807,581 of NC_066238.1, forward strand.
GCACCTACTTAAGTATAGATTAACAAAATATTAATATTTCAATATTCAACCTAAATGTGCCACAATTGCTTTCTAGAATTTTGCAAATTAAAGCTATTATTTTTATTTGAGATTTAAACTAAATCAATTAAAATTCTGTGTTACGTGTATCATTTGATAATTAAAAAGGAATAGAGTGGACAGTATCACATAAATTGTAAAATATAATGAAATTATCTTAAATATATAAAATATATCTTAAATTAAATTATCTAGAAGTTATGAAACGTTGATAAACAAGGTTATATGTATTAAGGATGTTATATTCTTTGGATTTCTGAATTACATAAATTTTTTTATCATAAATAACTATGCAGAGTTACATTGTTTCACGCCTTAACCAATTGAAGCTCTTTTTCAAATATCTCAAATACTTTGACATAAGGAGTCTCATTTTGATTATTTGCATTTATTATTTCAATTTGTGTAAAAGTTATATCTGTAACATTCTCACTACTATTAAGCAAAGTGTTAATTTATCGCAGAGCCAAATATAATTTCTTAGATGTGTTCGGTACAGTACAATACATAGTTCTATAATAAAATCAATACAGTACTATAATAAATTTTCCTATCTCTTATCTTATTAAGTTTCTTTTTTACAAATACATATAAGGAGGTTTGCGGGAGGTACTACTGTATTTACAAACTATGCTAAAATAGATGTTTCATGGATATTATTTTTCAGCTTTCCACCCAATATTCGTAGTGTATCATATTGCACGGTTGCTGAACAGAACGATCCTGAATCCTGGAATCGTTTGTGGGCACTTTATTCAGATACGACATTTTCTGCACAAAAGTTAATAATTCTCCAATCTTTAGCCTGCGCTACTAAAGACGAATTTCTTGACCAGTAAGTTTTTATTTATTAATTTCTATATATAAAGCATTGAGAACAAATATGGATTGAGCCCAGTTTTTTCGAATTTGAGTTTATAGTATCAATTGACTTTACTAAGCTATATTAATCATGCAAAAATGGAGTAATTTATGTTTCACAAATCAAATAATAGTATATTAAATAATAAGCATATTAAATAATAGTAATAATATAACGATAATATAACGGAATCATTCAATTTAATATTACTCAATATTTTGATCTCGCGTTTATTTTAATCAATCAATTACTCAGTTTCATTTTTGTCCTCATGTAATATGTAGAGTATTACAAGAAGTAACGTTTAAGACATTATGATCATATTCTCATTTGACTCAATAAAAAAATTAATATATAATACGAATAGTTGGTTTAAAGATATAATTAATACTAAATAATGTAATAGGTAATTGGCTGTTTAAATAATTTTGTGATTTTTGTGAAGTGTATGTTTCCAATGAATATTTTGCAACTCCTGCATACATTTTCAGGATTGTGTCAAACTATACAAATGTGACCACGATAATTGTACCATGTTATACAAAATCTTTTATACAATACACAATATATGTATAAGAAGAGTTTCCATAAGTTAACATACGTGTGGTTCTTCGGCATTCGAGTGTATTTTCAATAGTACATTGCGTTATGTTCTAACGCGACATATCAAGAAGATTCTGGTTCACTTTTTCAGGCCAGACCTGAATTTCCTGAAAAAGTTTCAAGAATTTTCAATGTTCACGAAACATCGGAACAAAGGCCAGCATACTATCAAAAACACGTTCGAAATCTAGAGAACCACAAATATGTCATCTAATAAACAAAGTTCTCATACGTATACAAATATTTTCGTAAGTCATTATTAGTAAGTCTTATAATCAATAATGAGTTCGTAAGTTCTATAATCAATGAAAAACACAAAAATTTATTTTCACGTTTGTAAAAGATATTCTCGATATCTCAACATATAATATCCCATTTTAATCCCATTTCAATATAACAGTGTTATAAATTTGTACTCTACTCTATGTACTTTTTCAAAAGAAAACATATTTTTCATGTTTTACATTACTCGACATATATGAGAATATTGTGGTAGTATGTTTTTTGTTTCATTATCGTATGTTCACAGTTATTATCTGTTGCTGAACCATGAATATTCATGCAAATGCATAATTTCGGAGAATGCGAGTAGAGTAATGAAACCTCGATAAAAATTTATATCAGATGATTATAAAGCTGTGTTCTTTATTTCGCATCTTTTGTATTTCAATAATTGTTTAAGTATATGAATTTTTTAAGAAATGAGTTTTGTAGTATATTTTCATTTACAATACAAAATGTATTGTAAATGATTTGATTTTCAATACATAATAATGTGCCTACACGATTTTATTATACATTGAACGATGTTTCTTTCACTTTCTGTTTTCTTCTTTCTAGTATAACATCGAAAGGATTGAAATTTAGAATACGTTCATTGGATATTTTTTATTTCTTTAGAAATAAAAAATTTTTTTCTTCTTTCTTTTCGTTTTTCTTCTTTCAGTTTGCAATACTTACGTCATTATTTTGTAAAAACATGTATAATATATTTGATATGTAAAACCACGGGGCAATATTTCTATATATTTTAAAAAATGAGCAAATGCTAAACATTTCAGTTAAAAATACAAATAGATCGTAGTCAATCGAAGATAAATACGTAGTACATATAACATTTTAGATACTTTGTTGTAAAAGCTTGTACAGGATGTTAAAAAATTATTTGCCATGGCTGTCAGACTTTTATTCCTCGTAACGACTTCTACTCAATGCAATAAAATGATTTGTCCTTACACTTCAAGAAGCAGGTCAATTTTGTAGTAACTCTTTTCAAGTGTGAAATAATTTTTGAACACCATATACATATCTCATTGTTAACGCTTATATGTAGAGTGTATTACGTTTACTTGTTTATCTTTTTCTTTCTAAGGTTACTTCACACAGTACTCTCAGATAAGCAGGTACGATTTGAAGATAGTTCGAGCGTTTTCACTTCCGTTATCAATTCGGGCCCGAAGGGAGTCGAATTCGTAATAAATTTCATTGTAAAAAATTACGAAAAAATGATCAGCTAGTAAGTAAAGTATTGTAAACTATACAAAAATTATTGGGCTTTCGCAGTAATAATTAAAATCATTTTGCAATATTTTCCCTGCAGCTTCCAGCAAATTTCCAGCGTCAACAGTATCGTAAACGCGATTGGAAAAAGAGTATTCACGAACAAAATTTATGCAAAGGTAATTTATTCTTTTTGTATAATCATTATATTCGTTCCAAACGAAGCATTCTTTTCAAAAGATTATTATACATAAATACAAGATTTTTATTATAATATTGGATATGCGAATCTTTTATTTATCTTAAGATTCTGCAATCTGTAGCATAAAGTTTAAACTAGAGCTGTCTTGCATAATTGAGGTAATATTATTAGTGCCATTCTACAAATTACAAATTACCTGATTATTTTATTTAAGAAAAAATTATAAACTTGTAAAGATTTGTAACTTGTCAAGAATTGTAATTTGTTAATTTATTAATATTATTAATTACGTATTATTAATTACATAATATTAATAATTAGTTAAATTGGTTATGCAAGAATGTTCAGATAGTAATTTTTTATAATTATTTCTGAGATTAATGTCGCTTTCTATAAGTATGCCTAATTCTATATATATTGTAATTTCTCAACAAATTTAACATCGTTATTTCACATTCTCCGAATGTTATCGATTAAATTTTAACTATTTTTATTTATTATTACTTAGTCCGTGCCTTTCGACTTTGGATGAACTTTCGGTTTTACATCTCTTATACCTATTTCGTTTCTTATATATCTACCTCTCCTCTTATCCACTCTATTATATTGCACTCCCTTAATTATTCTATCTCAAAAAACTAAGAACTAAAAAAACTATAAACTAATGACTAAAAAACTATTACAACTTTGGGCTTTTGCCTCCTTGTTGTGCTTCCTTCTTGTCGTTCTTCCCCGTCTTGTATTGTCCTTCTCTTCTCTATTATTGCTTTTAATTCTGTTAGTCCTTCTCCAGTCTCCTTTAGTGTTTCTTCTATGTCCTTTGGTCCTCCCGTTATTTCACATTCTTCTATTACATGTCTCTGATCTTCTTCTTTCCTTTTACATAGTCTGCATCTTTTTCTCCCTCTTCTTTCCAGTATTCCCTTGTTTTGGTCTCATTTCCACATCTGAATTATGCTAATATTTTTCTGTCCTTCCACTTCATCCTCCCTTCTAAGTACTTTAGTGACTCTTCTTTAGCGATTTTTCTGTAATGTATGTTATATTTGGATTCCCTTATCCTTTTCCCCCTCTCTTCTGCTTCTCTCTTTCTTCTTTCTTCTACAATTTGGTCTGCTGTCATCCTTTTTTGCTCTTTTCTTGCTTCCATCTGTGTCCCTCCATTTCTCCTCTAGTCCCTTCTTTCTCCTTCTTGCTCTTTTCCCTTCTTGGCCATTTCCCCAGTTTCTCTCTCTCTTTCCTTCATACCTTGCTGGTCTTTTTAATACTTTTTCTTTGATTCCTTTTAGCTTGCATTCTTCTATCAATATATAATTTGGTGTTGTCATATCTAAACCTAAGATCCATTTCACATATCTTCTTTCTATTCTATCCAGTCTTTCTTCCATGTTCCAGGCCCATACCTCTGATCCAAACAGCGCCACGCTCCCTACCAGTGCTCCAAACATCTTCACTCTCGTCTTGTAGTCCTGTTTGAATATTCTTTCTCCCACGCTGCATGTTTTCTTCATTGCTATTGTTGCTCTCTTTTTCCTGTCTTGTATGTGTTTCTCATCACTGCCGTTTTTCTGTAGTATGTGCCCTAGGTATCTTATCTCGTCCACTTTTTCTAATTCTTGCTCTCTCCATTTCCATTTTCTTTGTCTCCTTTTGTTCCTTCTTTTTTTGAAAACTACTATCTTGGTCTTTCCCGTGCTCAGTTCCAATTCGGCTTCCTTTAAAAATTTTTTGAATCTCTTTAGCATTTCCTTTAGCTCCTCTTCTCTATCCGTCATCAGCACAATATCGTCTGCATATGTCACTGACCATACTTTTCTTTCTCCTACCACTATGCCCCCGGCTTGTCCTTTCCTTAGTTCTTCTTCCAGTCCTGCCACGTAGATGTTGAATAACGTCGGGCTCAACGGGCACCCTTGTCTGACTCCATTCACTGTCCAAAACTCTTTTGTGTTATGGTTCTTGATTCTCACCACATTCTTTGTTTCTGTGTATATCTCTTTAATCCTTCGGGTTAGTTTTTTGCTAATCCCCATTTTTCACATTTTCTCCTCCAATTTCTTTCTGTCTAGTCTGTCGAACGCCGCTCTTAAGTCCGCAAAGCAGGCATATAGTTTCCCTTTTTCTCTACTCAACTGTTTATCTATGATATGGTTTATCACAAATACCGCGTTGGTTACTCCTCTTTCTTTTTGTAAATCCGAATTGGCTCTCTTCCAGTTTGGTTTCAATCTCTGCCTGCAGCCGTTCGTCCAGAAGCCCCGAATAGATCTTGTATGCTGTGTCCATTAATGTTACTCCTTTGTAACTCTTAGCTACTCTCTTGTCCCCCTTCTTGTATATCGGACATATATCTTTATATACCTTTCTTCCGATTTTCTGGTATCCCCTCCCCATTCCATATTTTCCTTAACAACTCCCATAACGCCTCCCCCACTTCCTTCGGTGCATACTTCCATACCTCATTTTCTAACCCGTCTTTCTCCATTGCTTCCTTTTCCTTCAAGTTTCTTAGCTGGTAGATTACCTCTTCCTTCTTTATATTATCTTCTCTCTCCTCCATTATTTTCACTTCCGCTCTATGCTCCTCCGTTTTTCTGCCCTCTTTGTGTTTTGTTCCTTCTAAAATTTCCATAAAGTGACTTTTCCACTCTTCTTCGCTTATATCTTCATCTATGCCCTCTCTTCTTCTTCTGTATTTATTTATGTATTTCCACGCTTCTTGTTCTGTTTTGGTTTTCTTTATTTTATCCATTTCTTCTTCTTCGTGTCTTTCCTTTCTTTATTTGCACCACTGTTTGAATGCTTCTTTTCCCTCTATGAGTGCTTCCCTGTTGCGTTTTCCTTTCATAAACTTTGTCATCTTCCTTCTCATCTCTCTTTTTCTTTCTTTCTACTCCTTGTCGTAACACGCTTTCTCTCCCATGCCCTATTTCCTTATCTTCACTTTCTTCTTTGGCATTGCTTCGTTTATCTTCTTTTTTATTTCTGTCCACATTTCCTCTACTGTTCTTCCCTTGCAGGTCCAGTCTTTACATTCCTCCAAGTATTTTTCCACACTTTCGTTTGTCCATTCCCTTTTTTCCTTCTCTTCTTTCTTTTCCTCATTTTTTCTAATTCCGGCCCCTCCATTTCTATTTCTAACGGCATATGGTCCGACTCTGTTCTTTTTCTATTCCCTTTTTCCTTTCCCATTCTTCTTTCTCTCTGGCTCTCTCTCTTTCCCTTCTTTCCTATTCCTCTTTCATTTCCCTCTTCATCTCCTCCACTTGCTTTTCGAATATACCTTTTATTTCCTTATTGCCTTTATTGCCTTACCCTTTATTGCCTCGTATCCTCTTTCCATTTTCTCCATTTTTTTCCATCATTACCTCTATTCCTTTCTGCCTGGTTGGCGTCTCTTTTTTTGACAAGCTGTATTTATCCAGTGTATTTTTGAAATGTGTCTTATCTCCAGCTTTATTTGTGTTCCTTGGTCTTCCTCTATTTGTCGCCATCTGTCGTTTCCCTACCTTACTTTTTTGCCGCGCTTCTGGCTTTCTAACTTCTTATTTTTTAGTTTTTCTTATTTGTATCTCTCTCTCTCTCGTTCCTGTCTTCTTTTTCGCTTCTCTTTTACTTTCCCATCCTATGCTCATCCTTTACTTTCCCTTCTTCGTGTTACTTTGTGTTTCCTTCTCCTTTTTCCCTTCACACTTCACTTTTTCCACAGAGCTCTCCGTTCGCGTGTTACCCTCGCCCCGAACCAAACCAAAAGTCCCTAAATTTTAACTAATCAATCTTTTCGCAGTATGTCGAGTTACTCAATTTCCTAGACAAGAAACAACCAATGGAAAACTTCAAGGCTTTCTCGGATTACGCAAAACACGAATTAAAATGGGGCCAAGAAAATATCCCAGGGATATTCCAGTGGATCGAGGAACAATATCCATCGATGAATTATCGTTTGCCAATATCATTTTCTCCATTAAGATACAATATTACATTGTCTCCATATTTTGCCGAAAACAATTTTATATTTACTGGCAGAGTACAAATAGAAATGGAACGTAACGTAGATTATATATCCCATATAGTCCTTCATTCCAGCAAACTTGAAATCACAGGGCTCTCATTGCAACCGAAAAACTCGACTTCAAATAATGAAAACAGCGTATGCGGTCTACGACAAAATTATGATACTGAGATGCTCACAATATTCATGAAGAGATTCATTCAACCTAACGAACTTGTTCTTGATATCACATTTACTGGTAAATTGAACGATAATATGGAAGGATTTTATCGAAGTTACTATATCACCGATGAAGGAAACATTCGGTGAGTAAGGACTTCAAAGTAAGATTTTAAGACAAACAATTAGATTCTGGATATTTATGCAAATTCATATTTTTACAAATACAAATAAAGAAATAAAATCTAAATATTCTAAATCGAATAATTTTTAATATCTGCTGGATATATTTGTAACTATTGAAATTTTATACAATAATTTTATACTGTAAACAATACTTCAATTATTTCATGTTAAATTATTTCTTTTTAGTCACTCAGACGTCAGAAAATGAACAAAAATGGAATAAGAGTTTCTGTTTCACAAATAAGTCCACAGTCCATTACAATATAATATATGTATATACAGGGTGGTTGGTAACTGGCGGTACAAGCGGAAAGGGGGTGATTCTACGCGAAAAACGAAGTCGAAAATATAGAATACAGATTTTTTTTTAATTTTTTTTTTAATTTTTCCATCGAGACAACGATCTACAGTGAGATCCGTTATAACGAGACGTGATAAAGTGCACGCGTATCGAGCGAAAATTCAAAGTCGATTTTCTCGAAAACAAAGCCTCAAACGAAAAATTTCTATTCTATATTTTCGACTTCTTTTTTCGCGTAGAATCATCCCCTTTCCGCTTGTACCGCCAGTTACCAACCACCCTGTATATTAAAATATTTATATACATATTAATTAATTAAATCCAAGTATATTAAATTATGTATTATTTAGTAGTACTTTCAGATTACAAAAATCACAAAAATTTTATATATTATTATAAAAATGAAATGTGTAGAGTCATGTAAAGAAACACTTCACTGGAAAATAAGGTTATGTGCCAATACATCTTATAGCCACATTACACATGAAATTAACTTTTTATTTATTTCATATAATTATTTACTTCTTGGTTTTATATTGTAGTTTCCTATTTTTATTCTAATCTCTAATTTAAAAGATTCTGATGTGTAAACAAACAACTCATATAACGGAATTTAAACTGTTGTGGAGTTACTAAAAGAAATAAAACATTATAGTCAACGCAACGTTTATTTTTAGTAATTATTTGTTTAAAAAAACAAAATGATCAATTATTTCAATAAGATTAACAATTGATAATTTACGTATTTTATACCCAATGAATTATATTTATTTATTTTCCCTAAAATCGAAACGATGTAATGCACATGAAGAATTTATTCAATTACTTCTATTTATATTTTCATGAAGAATCAGTTGTTACTTGTAATTAATTTCTCTAGTTTCCTAATATCCTTTCTTGATTTTAGTTGGTTGGCTGCGACTCAGTTTGAAGCAACTTATGCGAGACAGGCTTTCCCTTGTTTCGATGAACCAGCTTTCAAAGCAAAGTTTGTAATAAACATGGAAAGACCTAAGGATTATAAAGTGCTGAGTAATATGCCTAGAAATTCGCTAATTCCACTGACGTAAGTATGCACAGAAAAATATAAACATCATGATTGTTTAAAAAAAATAGAAGCAATAATGTACTTTAAGAAAAGCAAATATTAAGTCAAAGACATTTATATAGAATAATACCATTATGATTTATTAATACAAAAAGTTATAAAATTCTAATATTTTCGACAATGAAAAGTTATAAATTAGTTTCATTTTCATGCATCTACATTGTTATACATTTCTGTAAATCTATACTCTCCTATATTTTTTATGTAAATATGCATATGCTACGTCGCTAACTATGAATTACATAGCACCAAACAGTGCAATCTCTTAATACGCATTATGTTTTTTTTGTAATACTAACATAAAAACAGTTTTGGTAGTGTGAGATTGAATGAAAGTGTAGTGAATCTTAAAGCTATTTTCCTGTAAAATAACAGGAGATATGATGTAATAAAATATCACGTTCTCTTTTGTACGTTTTGATTAAACATTATACGTTAATATTATTAAGATCTACATTAAAAACTAACGTTGTCTTAACACAACATTTAATTTCCAATCTTTTTCAGTCAATTTACATTACCGAGTATTTCTTTAACAATGTAATTATAACAAGGAGTTCCAAGGATTTTTCCATATCTTTTTCATCGTTTTCTTCTTTCACTTACCGCTTACAATCATATGAAGTTTTGTAGAAATCGGTGCATTTATAATTGCACGTTATGATTTTTCTAAGTCATACAAATGTTGTTTATATACAACAGCTCATAGAAGTACATAAAATTTTATTAGCATTTATACGGCTATCCTAAATATATGGATGAAATTTAAACCAATCTAAAAATGTATATAGACGTTATGAGATATTTGCTGTAAACATATATTTAATAAAAAATTACAATCCATCATGAATAGCCTTAATATATGATAAGTATTATAATAATGAATAAGTGATAGTTTAGATATTTTTGTGGTTTTTGCGAAATACATATATACTTATACCAAATATCTTGTAATTTATAATAACAGATTCGTTTTAAACTTTCCCAATATAATTATCATAGTCGGGTTACATCACAATATTAATAAGAATGACCCATATAAAACGCATAAAAGGTGTTTACACGTGTCCTTTACTTGCGTGACCCACTGTATATCTCTGATTTGTAAATTAGCTCCTGTAAAGTATCTGCTATTCCAATACATTTTTTATATTTAGATGAAACAACCTGTATATTACTTCACGTTTCTAAATAATATTCGTTTAAGCAACACATTATTCTTGTATTTGGTCTTTGGGTTAATGGGTTAATAGATTTATATTTGTTATAACAGGAACATTTCACGAAAATGTAATATATACATTCTAACTTGTACTTTCAGTACATCAGATCGTGTTGTAGAAACTTTTAAAGAAACAGTCAGTATGTCAACATACCTGGTGGCATTTGTAGTCAGCGACTTTGATCCTATGGTAAATGCATATTTAAGCGTAAACATATGGGGTAGACCTAATATTGTTCAGAAAGACTATTTAGCGCAAATCGCAGCAAGGAGAATCCTTGATTACCTTCAGATGGAAACAAACCATGAATATACATTGCCAAAATTGGATTTAGTCGGAATTCCAGATTTCTCAATGGGTGCTATGGAAAATTGGGGCCTTGCTACGTTCAGGTAAATGGTATTGAGTTATTTTAAGAGAATCTATATCTAAATTAATCATTTATGAAGGGTTCATTTTGTTTAATTTCTAATTGATTCATAAATGAATATAAAGGAATTCATTCAATTCTTTGGTTTAGTGGGTATCAACTTGATCTTATTATCATTAGACTAGATACATTTATAGAAATGTGTAAATTACTTTCACAGAGAGTACGGACTCTTTTATGACAAGAAAGTAACATCAGCTAAACAGAGGGTCTATATAATTACTATAATTGCTCACGAGATCGCGCACATGATGTATGGAAATCTGGTCACCTGCGATTGGTGGGAACACTTATGGTTAAACGAGGGTTTCGCCGAATATATGCAATGGCGTCTTGCCGAAATGGTAAGCCTTTACTGAACATGTTAGATCCCTTTGACGGTAATAAACATTGGACATTCATACACGTTGCTATGAATGTTTCTGGTCTGTTGAATATTATGTGGTTTGGGGGTGTGTTATTTTTTTATACAAAGTGAGTTATAAATGTTTCAGGGGATGAATCTATACATTAAAATAAATAAAAAACGACATATGTAGTTTTCGAGTTATAGATGACAATTCACTCCCTGACGTATGGACATACATTTATACCGCATCCTGTATATAGCTAAACTGCCATTTTTCTTTGATAGTTATGCCAATATTCAACATATCAACGTGTTAAACTGTCTTATTTTAGGTTATACTTGCATTTGTAGGACCACGACGGTAAAATTTTTTGTTAAAAAGGTAGTCTTTCAGTTTATAATATGAAGCAACTATTTTTTTAACTATTATATTATGTTCTCTATTCATTTTATTGTACACGAAAGTATCTGTGCGTTTTTGGAAATCTTTGTCTCTATATCACTCACACTTCATGTCTCAGTTTGAGATTATCAAATCGAAACAAACGACAATATAACTTTAGCTGCTATTAGCGATTTAATTGCACTCTTTTTTCAATAGCCTTTATAATGGAACAAGCAACCAATATTTCTATACTAATTTCGGAGGCGATCTGTTCTACATTTTTTTTTGTACAATAAACCCGTAGATAAAATAAATAATTTAATTAAGATATATTTTTTAAACCAAAGATATGGCATGCTCTACTAAAAAATATAACAGTTACAAAATTCATTACAGTTCGAATCAGACTTTGGTTACAACGACTTATTTGTGGTTGATGAACTACAGCCAGCGATGGAAGAAGATGCCTTGCTGTCAACGCATCCCATGAATAATGCAGTTACTACACCTGACGAAATTGAAAAAATTTTTGACGCCATTACTTATGGAAAATGTAAGTAATTGTGAGATTTTTATAGTTTAGAACACGATGAATTGATATTTTTCAAATAACCCCAAGGAATTCTTAATCGATGCATATTGACCAGGCTCATCTGTTTTTATTATTTTGTTTTAATTAACTAACGCCTGAATATGATAAAAATAGGTAAGTTGAATTACTTACTAATGAAGATAAGCATGACATAGAGTTTTACTTTGGTAAGCAGTTTTGTATAGATCCCTCTAACAGTACTACGCAAAAGTCATGTAAACTGTACTTTTAAAATAAGCTTTTAAACAAGAAGAATTGAATAGCCTCGAAAAGAGCACAATTCGATGTCATTAGCTTTTTTGCACGCGAGTGAGGAAAGGACATATAAAGATGAATTATGATTCTTTAAGTAGATTTTTGCAGTTCACTTGTTTAAATCTCAAACATTTGAACAAATAATCCAAATCCGTGTTATATTAATTATAGTAAAATGTCTGTGAAAATAGTTTTATCTCAGTAGGATTAAAGTATTCTAAATTGCAACACCTAAAATTTAATTACTCATTGTCGTCACTGATACTTTCAAATTATACTGTTTACTTTTTTCATTGTTATATACTTGCAATTGTATTAACTTCTGTTAGCTCCAGCATCGTATATAAATTGAATTTAATTACTTCTAATAATTAATAATTAAATATGCAAATAATTAATACATTATCAACTAAAGATACAACATAAAAATTCTCATACTAAAATAAAATATAATTGGTTCTATATTTATGTACATTAGGATGAAAAATAATTTGTTAAATAGTTATTGAGGTAGGATCTTTATTTATTAGTTTATTTAAAATGGATTAAACAGGTGTTGGTTAAACAAGAAACGATGGTTATTTAACGTAAATTAAATACAATAATGTGCTCTATAATTAAGACAACTAAATAGTTAATTTACAATCCTCGTCACCCTGGTTCCAACGCTCTCTCTCACGCGGACCACACTCTCTCGACAACGCAATTCACACTCTTCGACTTCTCAACTCGCACTGACTGTTAATTTGTCCTTCTCCTTTAGCATCCCTTTGTCTTTTCTCATAATCCCACCACACACATATTCCGCAACCGTTCGTGGCCAGGATCATGTCACGTAAACTTGAGGCTTAGATGATAAAAACAAGAAGGTTGAGCCGTAACACAACTATTAACTTTCTTTTTTATCAATGTTTATTATGAATTCAATAATCACAATTGAATATATGACATGTATAAAGCACAGTCCAACAACTTTATATAGAACCTAGTTACACTGACGCGTATGTATAAACTAAGTACGCGACTGGTCTAAGGGTAAAAACTTGGTAAAAGATGTTGACTATTCTAGAGATAGAGAATAAGTAAGGTTTAGTGACGATGTTGTACCGGAGGAAAGTTAGTTATGGGCGTGTTTAAGGACACGAGATGAGCTGATTCGTTAAGAACAATTTTGGCTAGGAAAGTGAGGGCGATAGACATTGCTTTCGATTGGATCATAAAAAGGTTGGTGGACTAGGAAGGGTCGTAGCCATCCTCGAGAGAAAGTTGCTAACGGAAGATACCGAACGTGAGAAAAACCATGTTTCCCGTATCCTCCCGTGGTAAACAATAAATGTAAAGGACATTTGAAATAAAAGATGGTTGTTTGATCTAAAGGACCTTAGCTATGAAAATGCCAAGATTTATGGTGGGTCTCTAAGACTATTGAGGGTCTCCAGTAAGGATGTGTAGACATCTGGCTGCTATCTTGCCCCTCGGTGTGTGGTCTGGTCTCTGATGTGGATTGAGATTTGGTTGATGTTACAGTCACGTAGGCCTTTTTTCCGCGTAACTATTCAATTGAAGGACCGACGATACATTGATGGGCCTGCCGGCACTTAGGCTCGCGACATTGTTTATATTTCACCCGATATCTCTTAGGCCTTTCATCCACGATACTACATTTTTTTCTTTTTTTTTTTATTTGACTAGACTATTTACAATCAATTCTCATTGAGCATTATAAGTAAATTCTTTTGGCGTGGTACTGTAACTTGGATTATAATAGTTTATAGTATGTTTGATTCTAGTTGAATCTAATGCTTCAATCTAGAGGGTATTGTCTTTTTAGTCTCTGGATCTGATACGTCGTATCAAGTAGTTGGGTAACTAATGGGTTTTGGTGGTTGTTAACTCTTATATTATATCTGTTTCTGAACCTGTATATTTCTTCTTTAACTGTGGGTATCTTAACGTCTCGATGTATTTGTAGATGTTTATGTAAATAGGACATAGGTACGTGAGGATTAATGACGAGTTTACTCGTTGTTGTAACCGTCGAATATATTTATAACAATAAATTAATATACAGCCGTAAACGTAAGTCGTGAGTACGAAGTATAAATCGCAAAATAAAATCGCGGAAAAAATACTCGTAAATGCTCGTCGCGTAACTTGATAGACGCCCGTAAGATACTCAGTGATACTCTTGACGCTGTTAGATACTCGATATGTACTTGCTCGCGATCGTGTCCATTTATTTATACTGGTCGGGGGAGAGTCAGAAAATTCAAATTCGTCTTCATTCGAAGGTTGCATGTAGCGGCGACATTGTATTGCCCGGAGTTTATTTGTCGTTATGTTTCATGCGTCAAGGCTAAGTCAATGTCCTGAGGCAAAACAACAGCACGAGTCGCTCTTGACTCGCGTCGTCCTTTGACTCCTGTGCCGCTACATTACCCCTCTACCAGTGATAACGTTTTTATTATATTTACTTGAGCGTCGCTGTTTTTTTTTTTTAATTTTCATGATATATCCCGTGTCCGATAATTACGATGCCTAACCGAAGCCTGCCTGTAGCCAATCAGGAAAATGGACTCTTCGCCCTGACCGCGTAACGTTCCTATTGCTGGTGTTTCCTTCATTGTTTTGATTATTGATAATTGTGTCGCTTTCGTTGCGGGCGTTCGTCTGTTCTACCGGAATAAGCACGTCACGGGTTTCGACGGTTTTCGCTTCGAGGTCCTCTGGTACTACAAAGGCTGGCTTTAAGGGGGTATTCTAGTCTAGAGGCACGAATTTCGGGCGGTTTTTGAAGCTCTGTACAAACGAAACAAAAAATATTTTTTCTATCCTTCTTTTTAGCATTTGTTTATTGATATTTTAAGATTACGTAAAAAATTCAAAACTCAAAATTCACAAAGTTATAAGCTGGCAAAGTAAGTGGTGCTAAAAAAAAAATGGTGTCCTGGCGTGTATAATTTCAACCCTTTTGGTCATCTGAAACAATAACGCCGAACGGATTCTTAATTAGTATAGATGCGGCTATAGCACGAATCTTGGAAAAGTCAAAACAATATTTTTTCACAAAATGGCGGCCGTTTGAAGGAAAGTTTCTTGTTTCGCATGTTTTCTTAACAATTCCGAATGTTTACAAAATAGCAAAATTAAAAATTTTGATTTGAGCGTGGTTCCGGCGATAGAGGAATGTATAAAAAATATTCATACCAAATTTCAAATAAATCAGTTCATTAGAACGTAAGATATCGTGCACGCCAACTCGAAAACGTAGTTTCGAGAAAAACGCGTTTAAAGTTTTGAGACAAGTTTACTCGGACAACGTCTACCGTCTACTGTTCATTTGTTCTGGTCGGACCGGAGCAGATGCTGCGTCACAAAAATGGCCGTAACTCATAAATGATTGAAATTTTGAAAAATCCTTTTAAGGACATATTCTTGAATGTCTAAACTTTGGAAATATGAAAAAAAAATGTTTCGATTTTTTCAAATTTCTAGACTAGAATACCCCCTTAACCGGTCTACGTAAACCGTTACGCCGCGATTGTTCACTGTAATTGTATATGTTTTTGCGCCTCTTCGCGTTACTTTAAACGGCCCGTCGTAAGGCGGCTGTAGAGGGTCTCTAATCGCGCCATATCGTAAGAATACGTACGGCAAAGATTCCAACTCGCGGAAAATGAATATTTTCTTTTCGCCGTGTTGTGTAACAGGCTATGGCCTGACTCTCTCCATCCGTTCTTTTAGCAGGTTCACAAATTCAGAGTTGGCCCGCTGATTGATTGGTAAAAAGAACTCCGCCGGCAATCGTATGCCGGTGCCGTAGATCATTTCGGCTGCCGTTGCGTTTAGGGCCTCCTTTATCGCGCATCTAATGCCTAATAGTACGATTGGTAGAATTTCGACCCAGTTGCTCGTGTCGTGGCACTTGATTGCTGCTTTAAGCTGTCTATGTAAGCGCTCTACCATCCCATTAGACGCGGGATGATAGACCGACGTGCGTAGATGGGTGACGCCAAGCAACCGGCATAACTCTTTGAACAGACGTGATTCGAATCGGCGTCCCTGGTTGGTTGTTATTTTTACGGGAACGCCGGGGCAATCTTTGTTTATAGACGGCCAGACAAAGCGTGTCGTCACCAGTTTTTGCGTGGCTCGTATCCCCGGATGGAAAAGTTCGTATAACGACTGAAATACGTTGCGTCGTAACGGTCTCGGTACGAACGGCCGCAAGGTTCCGATCGAAATGTCGCAAAATATTTCCACGTCGGAAAATCGAATTTTCTCAAGCCGCAGCGCGCGAGAGTCGGAGTTGAGGATTTGGCATAGTTCATTGTCGCTTTCTTACGTTGCTGCTAACGTTCGGTGACCTACTTAGTTTTCGACTGTCTCGATACGGGTTCCGCAGGGAGGATTCGCTTTTGCGAGTCTATGGGGGCTGGCAAACCCATGTTCCCGCAGCCAGGGAGGACCGTCGGGACAAGCGTCCCGCTTACGTGAGTCCTCTATGTACACCGCAAGGAAGGTTGCTGTGGTGTAAGACTAAGTCTTCCCCACGAAGCCTTGGGTAGTAGCGCACCCACGATCCTGAAGCCAAGGGTGAGACCGTCGGGAGAGCCGCCGAGGTACATTTCCTCAACTCCCGCTTTCGTGAGTCTCATCTGGGTCTGACTGCACGGTTAGCAGGTAAGCCGTGCAGCAGAGACGTGGCGGTACATCCACAGGCGCGGTCCCACCGTTGACAATGAACGGTACCACGGGCGGTCGAGTGTTAGCCTAGAGGGCGTAGCGAACCCTCGGCTCGGCCAATTATGGGTATGGACTCGTGGTGGCAGTGGTTGTGGCCAAATGCTGGCAAGAGGGCCGATTTAAGGGGGACATGGTTCCTCCGAATGGCCTTCGGCGGGTGAGCAGCGTCCCACCTGCTCCGGATACCGTCCCGAGAAGACGGAAGGGCTTGGAAAGCGCCCCGTTCGACCTAAGACGAGTGAGCCTCCTGCGGGCCTAACTATTTGAGGTAACCCGGTACTCGGTACCGTGTGCGCTGGTTGGGCGTATCCCAACTCCGATGGCTTCTAGGGTTGCCCGGGTGCTGTATGGATTCTATATCTGAGGAAAGCATCCGACACCAGAAACCACACTACATGTCTCGATACGGGATAGCATGTCAGCTACCTCGTTTTCTACGCCTTTTACGTACCGGATGCCGGTTGTAAACTGTGCTATATAGTCTAGGTAGCGAAATTGTCGCGGCGAACATTTTTCCAGTTTTTGACGAAACGCGTAAATGAAGGGTTTGTGGCTGGTATAGATTATGAAGTCTCTACCCTCAACAGCGTGTCGAAAGCGTTTTACAGCGTTGTACATCGCGAGCAGTTCGCGATCGTGGGCACTATACTTTTGTTGCGCGGATGTTAGGGATTTTGTAGCAGGCCCTAGCGGCTGCCATTTGTCATTCGCGCGTTGTTGTAAAAAGACTCCTACTATGTAGTCGAGCGTGTCTACCGTAAGGCTGACGGGCGCACCTGGTGTTGGATGCGCTAGCATCGTGGCGTCCGTGAGGGCACGTTTAGATTCTTCGAAGTTGTTTTCCGCGTGTTTGGACCATTCAATGGGCGCGTTGCCCTTTTTCGCGTCTTTTAACAGGTCGTTAAGAGGTTGCAAAACTTTTGCGGCCCTCGATATGAAACGTCGGTAGAAGTTAATCATACCGAGGTACCTGCGTAATTGTCTTACGTTCGCGAGCTTCGGGATATTGATGATCGCTTCGACACGTTCAGTCCGCGGTTTGATTCCATCGGCGTTCACGGTGTATCCGAGGAATGTGATTTCGCGCGCGTCGAATTCAATTAATGACTACTCCGCAATTATTGAGGCGGTTGAATAATGTTCGCAGATGAGGAAATCGTCAATGTACGCGTGTTGTCGCAATGTTGCGAGAACGGTGTTGTAATTGCCGTTTTTCCACGTTTTCTGGCGCAATTGGAATTTGGTGGTAAGCGAACGAGATCAATTTTTGAGAATATGCGCTCACCATGTAGATGGTGGGCGAAGTCCTCTATGTGTGTGGTGTGTACCTATCAAGTATCGTGCGAGCGTTTAGCACACGATAGTCGCATGGTCGCAGGTGTCTGTCCTTTTTCGGTACAACGTGCAGAGATGATGTCCATGGACTTTTCGATGGTCGCATCGCGCCTTGCTCAATCATGAGTTCAAATTCCGCTTTCACCTGCTTGAGCCGATCCGGTGCGAGGCGGCGGGGTTTGTTGTAAACTGGCGGGCCTGACGTGGTTTCGATGTGATGTACTACACAGTGTCGAGTCTTTTCTTTCCCGTAAACCGGCGGACGAGTGAGGCCGGGAAATTCCGCCAGTAGTTGGTAATACGCTGAATCAGCGCAGATGGTTTTTATAGATGGAACGTTGTCCGTGGCCGCGTAACCCTTCGAAGATAACTGGGTCGTCGTATCGAGAAGTCTTTTCTTACATAGGTTCATGAGCAACGCGTAGTGACTTAGAAAATCCATACCAATAATAGGTGTTTGGACGTCGGCCACAGTAAAATGCCACTTAAAGACACGCCGCAGGGACAAGTTAAGATGGATCGCGACGGTCCCGTAAGTTGCGATTCGTGTCCCGTTAGCCGCAAGTAACTCGTACTCGCTTTTTTTTGAAGGTCCGCGGATTTTGCTGCGCGGGTAGACACAAATGTCGGTGATGGTGTCTACCAGATACGAAATGCGCGCGTTTTTATCGAATACGAAATTGCGGCGGGATATCATGCGTTCGTTGTTCGCCGCGTTTAAGGACGGCTGGCCCCGTGTCCCGAATTCCAATTGCATGGTAAGTTACATCTTATCGCGCGTTCTCGAAACGTGGCGTGGTAAGAACATAACCCATCTTACCGCGGCGGGTCTCGAGATCTCGAACGACGGCGGTATCTCGTACGAGAACGTGCTCGTGGTTGCGGTTGTCGACGCTTATCCATGCACAACGCGATCTGTGCTGACCGCGACAACCTGTCCTGGGTCCGGCCCCGCAGGGAGGACTTGTTTATGTAAGTCTACGGGGGTTGGCAAACCCACGTTCCCGCAACCAGGGAGGACCGTCGGGACAAGCGTCCTGCTTACGTGAGTCCTCTATGTACACAGCAGGGAAGGTCGTCGGAATGTAAGGTGTTTAAGTACGGTTACACTCTCTCTACGTGGCCTTGAGTAGTAGCGCAGTCACGATCCCGATGCCAAGGATGATACTGTCGAGATAAGATTCCGGGTACTTTGTACCTTGAGGACCCCGCTTACGTGAGTCCCATCTGGAACTGCCGAGCACGGTTAGCATCTTAAGGTCGCGATGTGTTGTTTCTTTGGTAACATACCAAGGTGCATCTATTAAGGATCTTAGAGTTTTTGTTTGGAATCGTTGGAGAATTTCTATGTTGAAAATACTCGCTGTTCCCCATAGTTGGATCCCATAGGTCCAAATAGGTTTTAATATGGCTTTATATAGCATTATTTTACTCTGCATGTTTAAGTTGGAGCGTCTGTCAATGAGCCAGTAGAATTTTTTTAGTTTTGTGTTCAGTTCTTTATATTTATCTACGATGTGCCGTTTCCATGTCATTCTTCTATCTACAATCGTGCCCAGATATCTGACTGTATCTGGAACTGGACTGTTTGGAAGTGGAATATTATTTATGGTCACCTGTGGGCAGGATTGTTTTCGCAGCATGAAAGTTATATGACTGGATTTATTTTCATTTATTTTGAAACGCCATTTGTGGGACCACTTTTCCATAGAGTCAAAACCTCACTGGAGAGTTGAGGAGGCAACTTTCGGGTCTGAATAGGATGCTAATAAAGCTGTATCATCAACAAATGTCGCTGTGGTTATCTCTGTTAAATTTTGGTAAATCGGCAGTGTAGATGGTGAACAGCGAAGGTCCGAGGACACTGGCTTGGGGTATGCCAGCTTCTATTGGGGATGTTGCGGTTATAGCTTCTAAGTATTTAATCATGAACAGCTTATTGGTTAGATATGATTTTAAGATAGAGTAGTAGGTGTGTGGTAGTATTTTCTTTAGTTTAAACAAGAGTCCTTCAGAGCAATATTTGATTGAAGAGCTATATTTTTTCTTTTCTAAATCTTCGCTGATTTTATGAGTTAGACGATGAATTTGCTCAATCGTCGAATATTGCTTCCGAAAACCGAATTGATGATCTGGCATTGTTTTCAAATCCTCTAAGAGTGGAAGGAGTCGTTTCGTTAGCATTTTCTCGAATAGTTTCTACAAAGTGGATAGAAGACTAATTGGACGATAAGAGCTAGTTTCGTGTATTGGTTTCCCAGGTTTAGGAATAAGAGTAATTAATGATATTTTCCAAGACTTAGTATTCAAGGCGAAGAATTGCATTAAAAATGGAGGTAACGAGAGCAATCCCTTTTATGGGAAGCTCCTTAATAGCTTCGATACTTATCTCATCATGTCCCGATGCTTTCCTGAGATTTAGATGACGGATTAATTCTATAACTTCCAGAGTTGAGAAAGGTTCATTAGGAGGAGACATCTGGTAGGGAGAGTGCAAGTATTCCATTATTTCGGCGGTAGTAGTGGAGGAAAATGGTTTGAAGACATTAGTTAGGTGATTTGCAAACAAGTTGGCTTTTTGTATAGGGCTACGCGCCCATCCACCTTGCGCACAGCAAATACGATACTACATTGATAACAATTCATTAATTTTGCTTTGTCCAGAAAATAAATATTTTATCGTTGAATCTCCTTCTGTAAATAAAAATGTATTCATTGCTTAATATAATATCTGCCGAACATTGTCTGCAACCATTACTAATTATCTTTTATTACAATAAAATTCAATTATATTTACTTCAACCGTGTTCCTAAGAATTAACATTTTACTATTAAAAGTAAATATTTTTATAGCGGCTAGTGTCATACGAATGATACAAAAGTCACTGAAACCAGAAACCTTCAAAGAAGCTATGTACCTGTATTTGGACCGACATAAATACCGTACTGCAACTCCAAACGATCTTTGGAAAGCTTTCGATGATGCGATGATGAAAACAAACGATTTAAACCCCTGGTTGAATATGTCAAATTTCATGTCTGGTTGGACTAATACAAGAGGATATCCGGTTGTCTCTGCGAAGTCAGAAGAACATGCTATAATATTGTCTCAGGTATACATTAAGGTCCAGTACAATGGAACTTCATAATATAAACTCCATTTGCATAACGAAATTTTAGTAATGCCTGATTAACTGAACTTTAGTGAAGCTCCTATAAGTATATTATCTGAACTATTGCTGAGCGTCAATCCGCTTCTATGAACGAAAATGTAAACGGTAGGAGCACGCATTATGTTACACACTTCTATACTTCGCAGTCGATACAAGTTGGGTAATTATTTACAGAAGAGTACTGCCTGCCGATTTCGATGATCTTGAAATATGTTGTTAGGAACATGATTCTAAACAGGGTGAAGAAATTTAAGGCAGCCGAATTAAGACGAAAATCAAGAATAAAAAGATTGTGCTTTTAGCTTTGTTTTTTAGTTACTGATAATGTTTTTAAAAGTTACACTTCAGATATTGTGGCTGTCCCTAACTAATATCAAAAAAATTATACAAGGAAATGACAGCATCAGTCACGTAGGAGACACAAGAAATCACGAAATTGACATATCACCGGTGATCTTGCGTTATAGTTCGAACGTTTCACAAGTAAGGTAAAAAATTTGGACTTTAGATATGATAGTAAAATTTTATTGTACGAATTCAACAGAGTAACGATTCAGAGTGTTATAACAAAAAGGTGTTGGGTGCTGATTTGCGAAGGTTCTTATACTAAGGTTTGGTCTCTCTAGGGGGGGGGGGGGGGGGGGGGGTTATCGTCGGGTTATTATCGTTTTAATCTTTTTTATTTAATTTCAACGCAAGTGATTTGAGCGTGTAGTGTGTCACGTAAAATAAAAAAAAAGGAAATCTCCGATGAAAAGAAAAATAAAATATAGAAAAATAAGAAGAGAATTTATTTTTGAACACTTGGTTTATACTAATTACGATTTGCTTCTGAACTCCAGCCGTGACTTTTCAAGACTGAAGCTCTTACAATTTGACTTTCGATCGGATCTGTTTCTTTTCTCTTTGTCACTCCTCAATATCCCCACTATCCACGCGTTTGTTAGGCGTCTACGACCGTTGCCACGCATGCCTTCTTCTATAACATTCGGCGGAAGGACTGTTGGGATACCCATGGCTCATTAGGCACTTCGGCGATATACATTGTCGCCGAGTGCCGCCACATCTTTATCTCCATCATCAGTCCATCGGATTTTAACTACATTGAACATTTACTGTAATATAAAATGCCTAGAATGCCATTTTCGTTACGACTTTTCTGTGAACAGTCTCGACACTTAAAATGCTACTCTAAACTGACACTTAAATGCCACTTTTCAATGACACTCGAGGACCGGATGATGTATGAATTCAAAAACAATTTACTTTCCTACGATTTGTACGAGATATGCTACTGCCCATTTATCGTTCGATTTAAGGATATCTGCGCACCCCACTGATCAGGTTGACCTACTTTCATTCGCGTAAGAAAATTTGCTAGCGCACAGGGATATTTCGATTGATTTTTAATTGCCAGTAACTAAAAGCCGGATACGCAATTTTTGTATTCTTGATTTTTATTTTAGCTTCAAGAATCAGCCCTTAAAATTTTTACACCTGTAGCCGAACATCCTGTATATTATAAGGAGAGTTGTTTAGAATTATCCCCGTATCTCAAGGACATCAAAATCGGTGGGGAGTATTCACCTGTAAATAATTATTGAAGTTTGCAACATTATTATGTATTTAAGACCAAGTGTTTCTTGGAATCTTCTTATATAAACATGAACTCCTATTCTAATAATGGCAGAGAAACATAGGCGGGCTTTTGTTATATGAACGACCTGGTTATATAAATCAATTTGTCCCTCAGCAAGTTATACAAACGGAGTTGTACTTTATCAGAAAACTTTTCATAAATATCAAGGCATTTCAAATCTTAAGTAAATTTCCGCTACTGGTACTTCTTATTCGTTAACATCTTTTTCTGCTCCTCTTCTTTTTCTACTCTCGCAATTATCATCTCCTTCTCTTTTTCTATCGCTTTCGCCCGCTCTAATTTACAAGCTACCTTTAGATCCTTATTTACAAATTTCCCTATTTCTTCTTTTATTTCTTTGTTATCTCTTTCATCTATATTTATTTTTTTTATTATGTTGCTCTCTCTTTCCCTACTGTTTTGTATTTCTATCACTCTCCCCATATCTTTTATTTTTACTTATTCTGCTCTATTTCTTGCTTCTCCCTGTATTCTTTTTCCTATATTTTTTATTATCTTAGAATCTACATCTTCCTTTTCTTCTTCTAATATTCTTAGCATTATTTCTACTGCCTTTTCCAAGGAACCAATTCTTCCATGTAATTGTCCTTTTCCCAGGTATCTTCTCTTTATTTCAGTTACCTTTCTATTTCCTCTCTCTACTTTCTCTCCATTTCTCTCATCTTTCTCATCTCTTTTCTCATTTCCACTAATACTAACGTGATCTCTTTTTCTTTTGTTCCTTCATCCCTCTCACATTCCTTTCCTTTTGCTCCCACACTTTTTTCTCCTTGATCTCCTAATATATTCTCTCCTCTCTGCCTTCATCCCGTCTATCTTCGTTAAATATTCCTCAATTCCCCTCTTTTCTACCGTTATTTTCTGTTCTATTCTGACCAGATTTTTCTCTTTACCGTTCCCTCCTTATCAACCTCCTGTTCTCTTCCTACGGCCATCTGATCCCTTTTTACCAACCTTGTGTCCCTTCTCTTCCTGCCATTTCTCTATATCTTCACCTTTTTTCACACCTAACCTTCCTCCTTTTTTTTTTTATTTATTTGTTGAAATTACAATCAATTCTCGCGTTGAGAATTTTCAGTAATTTTTCTGGCGTGGCGCAGTGACATGGCTGTTTATTTACAATAAGTTAATACTTATTATAGATAGGTATAATTTATAAGTATTATAAGTAAGTGCGTATGCTTAATTTGGATAATTAAATGAATCTAACGTTTAGGTCAAGCGGGTAGTGCCTCTTCAGCCTGCGAATCTGGTCCGTCGTATCGAGTAGTCCAGTGATTAGGGGGTTTCGGTGTTTGTTGATTCTTTTGCTGTATCTGTCGCTATATTTTGCTATTTCCTCTTTGACGGTGGGTATCTTGAGGTCGCGGTGTATTGTTTCATTGGTTACATACCAAGGTGCGTCAATTAGGGATCTTAGCGTTTTCGATTGAAAGCGTTGGAGTATTTCGATGTTGGAGTTACTTGCTGTTCCCCATAGTTGGATTCCGTAGGTCCAGACAGGTTTTATTACGGTCTTGTAGAGGGTAATTTTATTCTGTATATTTAGTTTGGAGCGTCGGCCCGTGAGCCAATAGAGTTTTTTTAGTTTGTCCTTTAGTTGCTTCCTTTTATCTGAGATGTGTGTCTTCCACGTTAGTCTCCGGTCCAGGGTCATGCCCAGGTATCGGACTGTGTCCCTGCTAGGAACTGTTGCATTGTTGATGGTGACCTGGGGGCAGGTTTGTTTTCGGAGCGTGAAGGTTACATGTGAGGATTTCTTTTCGTTGACTTTGAAGCCCCATTTGTGAAACCACTTTTCCATGGAGTCGAGACTTCGCTGGAGAGTGGATGAGGCTATTACCGGGTCTGCGTGGGAAGCTAATAGCGCTGTGTCGTCTGCAAATGTCGCTATTGTTATATCGTTTGATATAGGTAGGTCGGCAGTGTAGATGGAGTACAGTAGGGGTCCGAGGACACTACCTTGGGATATGCCGGATTCTATTGGGAATGTTGCGGAAGTGGCGTCTAGGTATTTAACCATGAATTGTCTATTGGTTAGGTAAGATTTTAGGATGGAGTAGTAGGGGTGGGGTAGGATCTTTTTAAGTTTGTATAGTAGCCCTTCATGCCATACTTTATCGAATGCCTGTTGGATGTCTAGGAAAACCGCTGAGCAATATTTTTTCTTTTCGAGTGTTTGGCTGATCGTATGAGTTAAGCGGTGGATTTGCTCTACTGTAGAATGATGTTTTCGGAAGCCGAATTGGTGATCTGGGAGTGTTTTCAAGTTCTCTAGGATTGGAAGGAGTCGGTTCGTGAGCATCTTCTCGAATAGTTTGGACAGGGTAGGTAAAAGACTGATTGGGCGATAGGAGCAGGTTTCGTATATCGGTTTACCGGGTTTAGGGATGAGGGTAATCAATGAGATTTTCCAGGCCTTAGGATAATGTTCCAGGCGAAGGATAGCATTAAAAATCGATGTGATGAGTGCTATCCCTTTTGTGGGAAGTTCCTTGATTGCTCTATTGCCTATTAGGTCGTGTCCTGCTGCTTTCTTGGGGTTTAGGCGACTGATTGTTTCTATAGTCTCTGCAGAGGAGAAGGGTTCGATAGGAGGGGACATTTGGAAGGGGGTGTGCAGGTATTCAGTAACGTCCGCGGCGGCTTTGGGGGAATGAGGTTTGAATACTTTTGACAAGTGTTTAGCAAACAGGTCGGCTTTTTCTATAGGGCTTCGCGCCCATCCACCTTGCGGACGGCGGATAGGTGGGATTATTTGTGGGGGGCGTGTGAATTTCCTGGAGGCCTTCCATAGTGAGTAGTTGGCGTCGGCTGTGGGGGATAAGCTGGCGAGGTATTTATGGAAACAGTCGTTTTTATAGTTTCTTAAGGTTCTGGATAGCTTTCTAGTTGCGTTGTTAAGTTTGCGTTTGTCCTCCGGTGTTCTATGGGTCTGCCATACTCTTCTTAGTCTACGTTTTTCTGCTATTTTTTTTAGTATGTATTGGGGATATTCTTGTTTGCTGTTAGATGGCTTTGTCGGTGTGGAGAGGCGGATTGCGTTTATTATGCTCGTGTTTAAGTATTCCGTGGCTGCTTCGATATCTTCCTTTGTTTTTAGTGGGGTGAAGGCTGAGGTTGAGTGTGTGAAGACTTCTCTGAAGAGCTGCCAGTTGGTGTGTTGGTTGTGAATGGAGCCATTAGGTGTATTCTCGATGATTGTTGAACTGACTGTTGCTATCACGGGAGAATGATCAGAGGAGAGATCAGCCGAGGAGTTGATCTGGACGTGTCTTGATGGGATACTTTTAGTTATGAAGAAGTCGAGAAGGTCGGGTATTTTGTTGGTGTCAGTGGGCCAATATGTGGATTCGTATGTGGTGAGGTAGTTGAGGTTGTTGTTTATTATGCTGTTTAAGAGGTTTTTGCCTCTTGCTGTAACCAGTCTGCTGCCCTATTGGATGTGCTTGGCGTTATAGTCTCCTCCAACTATGAATCTGTTGCCCAGGGTGTCCAGGAAGTTATCAAAGTCTTCTTTGGCGATGGAGTGTCTGGGAGGGCAGTATACTGCTGAGGTGATGATTGAGCCATGACAGTCTTCTATTGCTACGTTTGTTGCTTGGAGGTAGTCTTTCTGGAATGATGGGAGTTCGTAGTGCTTAATACTTGCTTTGATTATTATTCCGGTGCCACCGTGGGCCTTTCCGCTGGGGTGTTGGGTATGGTAGAATTTGTAACCATTTATTTTCAGGTAGCTCTTGTCGGTGAAGTGGGTTTCCGATACGAGCATTACGTCGATTTGCTGGTGTTTTAAGAAGAGTTCTAGTTCAAGTTTGTGTTGCGCTAGACCGTTGGCGTTCAAGAGTGCTATGCGCCTTGGTTTTATTTTGAGTCGGTGCGTACTAATTTTTCCACGATGAGTGTTAGTAGCGATAGCAAGTGATTTATTTGCTCCGATTGTTTCTCTATTAGCTTTTCAAGCTTTGAGGAGTTGTCTGTGTTTGGTGGGTTGGGGACACTGTTTTGGGGAAGATTCCTTTGGCTGTTCGGGTTATTTTGGATGCCTTGTACTGCTTGGGCATAGGAGGTTGAGGTGGAGATGAATTTGGTAGGACTGGGTGTTTGGTTGGTTGAGGGGGTTGGGGTAGTCGTGAATTTCGGCGGGCTGGGTGTTTGGTTGGATACCTCTTTTGCTCTGAGCTTAGGGTACCTGTTCGTGTATAGTGTTTTATATGCTGGGCAGCCTTTGTAGTTGGCAGGGTGGTCCCCTTGGCAGTGGATGCATTTCGCTGGGGTTTCCGGTGATTTGGCGCACTGGTCAGTGGAGTGAGAGCCTGCGCATTTAACGCAGCGGAAAGTATGGTTGCAGTATTTCTGCGTATGACCGTACCTTTGGCACCTTTTGCACTGCACTATTTCTTTTTTCACGAGCGGTGGTTCGATCTTTTTACTATCGCGTTCATTAGGCGACTGATGTTGTAGATTTCCTTATTGTTCGGTTTTTGTTTAATGTCTAGGAAGAATAAGGATAACGGGTCTTTCGAGACTCTATGCCTTATATTACTTACGTTGATGACTTCGTGGCCGAGTTTTGAGAGTTCGTATTTTAGTTCGTCTATGTCTGCTGAGTGGTGTATGTTTCGTAGGACCACCCGGAAAGGCCTTTCCTGTTTGAGTTGGTAGGTGTGGAAGTTGGCGTTGCTTATCTTAAGGTTATATTCCTCCTTGCTGATATCTCTCTCTAGGGACTTGATCATTGTCTGTATGTCAATGACGTCGTCCACAAATATTTGTGGGGGAGGGGGGATTCTCTGTGAGTGTTGGTTTGGTGGCGGTTCTACGATTTCCATGGCGTCGTTCGAGGATTCCAATACGGCGAACCTGTTGTGTGTGTTTATTTGCGTTGCTGTTTCTATTTTCCTTTTCTTTGTAGTGTTAGCGTCGTTAGTGCGGAGAGTTCTGCTACACTTCTGCCACGGGGGGGGGGGGGGGTAGCACGGGGTAGCTGCGAGTCTGCTCCGGAGAGCCTGGTCGCGGTTGCTGGGCCATCATCGAGCTAGTTAATTCGGAATGAACAACTAGTCGTGAGGCTGTGAGGCTAGTATTCGGATTGGGGTTAGGTGCGTGGGATTTTCTTCTCCCTAAAGGGTAGGAAACACTTGGCTGTGTTCACTTTCGACGGTTGGGCGACACGTGTTGTTTTCGGACTACGCTGGGCACTAGAGACACGTCTGCACGCTTCGGCACTCTACAGCGAACTCACCTTCCTCCTAAACTTTTTCCTTTTCTGCCATTTCTATCTCTTATTTCTATCTCTTTAACTCTATTCTCACTTTGACGTCCTTTACTTTTAATTTATTTAATAATACCTTAAATACACTTCATATGTTCGCACTTGAATTGACGCTCACTTCCCACTTTGAGGTGATAATAGAATATAACACTATAATTTCATTAATTGTTTGTATAATACAATTAATCCTTGTCTTATCTACGTTTGTCGCACATTCCGATCAGTATAAAGTAAAGTTATTTAAGACATACTAACACTAAGTAACTTACCTTGTAATTGAACAAATTCAGTCATGAATAATTTTTGGGCGATTTATATTTGAAAACAAACTATATATTATTATTAGTACTGCTACATTTATAGGATCATTATCAGAAATATTAGAAATTAGGATTTCCAGTGATTTCTACTGTATATGATAAATTTATTAATAGATGGATTTATTTACAGTGGATTAAACAGGCAACAATGGTTATTTGACGCGAACTTAATGCAGTAATGTGATATAACTAAGACATCTAAATTGATAATTCACAACTCATACCTTTCTCTTGACTCAAAACTAACTCCTCGCAACTAGACTCTCCATTAACGACTGACGATTAATCGTCTTTCTCTCTTAAGCATTCCTTTAACATCCCCCCGTCTTCTCATATCCCCACCACGTACGTATTCCATAACCATCCGCGATCATGGTCACGTACGCCTTCTTCCGCGTAACTATTTGACTGAAGGACTGAGGACATATTGATGGGCCGCTTAATCTATTGAAGTTTCCCGACCCTTTCGGCCTGTCGGCACTTACGCTTTCTCGCAACACTGTTTATATTTCGTCGGGTATTTCTTACACAATCTTTCCACGATACTACATATTGTTATTAGTATAGTATTGTATTGTATATTGTTATACATATTATTGTTATTAGGGCCGTAATAAGTAGCCAAGTTTTCTACGAGGTTATAACTTCTAGGTACTCATCAAAAAGTAAGAAGTTTGTTCAAATACTGTTAATATTCTTAATTGTAATTAACATAATTCAGTAACACGTGAAAATTACCTAATTTTTGGAAATTATTTTGTTGTTAATATCTCTTCGCTGACTCAAATGATCCTATCATAAAGTTATTTGAATCATTTTTTCATTTTTGATATTTTCTTGCTGAGCATAAAGTATATGATATATAGACAGTTTGAGGTTAAATAGTTTCGCTGGAATATTTTCTTACAGATTTTGTTGAAAAATTATTCCATAATCTGCTTCACTTTTGCACGTGAAATTATTTCATTCCATACCTATTAGCTATTTGAAATCAATAAAATAATTATACTTATGATATTCCAATTAAATTATATTCTGTTAGAATTATGAAAATATTCGCATACTTTTGAGCGATAATGCCACATATAGTAATTCACGATGTGATAAATATTTTTTGTTAAAAATAATTGGCGTACATCGCACAAAAATAAAAGATACTGGAGTATCTTATTTGCTTTCCTGGAGAAAGACAAACGTGGACAAAGGTCGTTTTTGTTATGATCTTTTTCATATTCTACATATGAATTCTGGGTAACTAGTAGATACCAAAGATCAAACACCTTTTGGAAATAATTTTTGCAGAAAAATTTCTTTACGCCAGAAATTTTCGAGGAATTCTGGATACCCATTACGATGACAACCGCTTCTAAACTGAATTTTTCGGTTACTACGGCCGATATTTGGTTACAAGGATTTCCAATAACCATTCCATACAATTCTCAGGAAGAATGGTTTATTTTGAATATTCAGCAGAGTGGTTACTATCGAGTGAATTATGATACTAAATCATGGAATCGTCTAATCAATGCCTTAAAGAGCGCTAATCATACACTGATACATGTGACCAATCGAGCTCAAGTTATCGATGATCTCTTGAATCTGGCACGAGCTGATTGGATCACCTATGGCCTCGCGTTGAATGGGACAACCTACCTGCTAAAAGAACAAGATTACATACCTTGGAAGGCATTTTTCAGTGGAATGAATTTTCTTCTGCAACGATATCAAGGAAATCATGGAGAAAGTATGCTGAAAGAGTACATTAGGCTATTGGCAGCTGACAGATTTGAAAAGCTCGACTTCGAAGACAATAATGAAGAAGAATTCCGCATGGATCAATTGAACAAAGATTTGATCCTATCCTGGATGTGCAAACTGAATCATACAGAGTGTGTGGATAAGTCTATCCACCTGTTCGCCAAGTGGCGCGGAAATGATACATATACGTAAGATTTATTCTTATTGACAGATTATTTTTATTTTTATCATATAGGGAGAGACAACAATATCCGTACAACCGAAATGTAGAAATAAAAGAAGAAATATTATTTTATTACTATATATATAATAAATAAATAAATAAATAAGTATATTTTTTATAATAAATGTAATAAATATAAATAAAAATATATATATATTTATTATACAAACATTATATAAATATATATATATTTATTTATTTATGCTCATATTTTTAAAAATCTGATCGCGAGGTGATAAATTCTTTTTTTATCATTAGATGAAAAAGTTATCTATTATCTAACGTTTGAGAATCTTGAGGTTTCCACGGCTTGGATTGTTACTATTCATACCATTACAGTTAGCAGTGATACATTTGACACTGCTTTCTCTAACACTGTTTAAAGCTTCCGGAAAAAAGCCATGTTCAGAAAGAAAAGATGGTAGGTTGAAATAGTGTTAGAGGTAGGAATGTTAAACGTATTCAGTGCTAAGAGTAACAATGTGGATAATATCTGATATTTATTATTATGCGACGAAACTAATTATTAATTTGTAAAACATAATGTTTGCATTATAGTTATTTTCTTTCTCTCCTTTATTTTTTTCGTTTTCGGCGAATACACAACTACCTGCAATCTAGTACACATAGATAATACCAAGTTCTTAACGAAATCTTATATTTTCTCATTCTGTTTTCAAAATTTTGTTCTTTTTATTTCTACATCTTAAATATATGAATTAATAATGTTTTTGTCTTTCAATTTATTCAATTAATAGGCTAATGCGATATCTGAATGACGACTGAATGATATCATTATATTAAAGACCGCCTTAGTCGATAAATAATTAGACACTGTGTCCCACGATTCAGCAGCCAAGCTTTGTACATGTATAAATGAATATAATCAAATAAAAGTATTTATCTAAGCGTAGGCTATGTAATGCTTCATTGGAAAATTATAATAGAAATACAAAATAGGATCATGTATTGATCACACGCGTTCAAATCAAAAGCCTATACTTCTAATTAAAAAGACAATTTACTTTTAAATTTTTCTACAAATAATTAAATAGATTATATAGATTTAATAATAGATTTAATAAAGTTTGATAAAAAATTGCAACAAATAGATTTTAATATTTCAATAACATTATAAAATTACATTAAATATATATATATATATATATATATATATATATATATATATATATATATATATATATATATATATATTATAGGAAATTAAAGCAATGTATTAACAATGTATAATACTGAAGAGAAGCTTTACTAAATATAGACTCTACAATTATTTATTACTTTTATAAGAAATATTTTAAAAGTCGTAAAATTCTGCAGTTATTTCTGCTATTTTTTAATGTTTATTTGAATCCCTTTCTAGAAAATTTCTAGACATTTCACAGAGTACATTGTTTGATAAGTATTGTTTTATATATGCGATTATACAATACTTCGTGTTGATGAAATTCGTTTATCAACCTCTGGACGTGCTAAAATGATATAAAATATCATCACGATAAATCTAGATTGTGAAATAAGCTAGGTTATAGATTATAAAGTATACATTATGATATGCATACATTATAAAATAAATTAATATATAGAAACTATTTAATTACATCGGTAGAAAAATAGGGAAACCTATTTCATTCGGGATATAACTTTCAGAATTTCACCAAATGCCAGGACAGCTGTTTATTGTACTGCCATAAGAAGTGGATCTCTAGCAGAGTGGGAATTCCTATGGGATCAATATTTGAAGACAGACTTTGCTTCGGAGAAGAAAGTCATATTAGAGGCACTAGGCTGCTCCATGGACAAAGAAGTATTGAACTCGTAAGTTTAAAGAATATTATATAAACAATTATTACACAAGAAAACTACATAACGCTTAATTCAGCAAAGATCATAATACATATACATATAATTCAATAGGAAAGTAGCTACAAGCCTCTCATATCAAAATTATAAAATAATTTATCTGACGATTCTTAAACAAATCGTAAGTTAACGAAAGGAATGATATAACTTATGCTATCTGAATATATTAGAAAATGTGACAAGTCTATTTGCCTTTCCATATTATTTGCATTTGGAAGAGTATTGTAAACATATTGTCTATGTTAGTGGCAGTATATAAACATATAACAACTAGTATGCACAAATATTGCTCATACAGCAACTCATAAAAGTTTAAATATTATGGAAAATTTTTATGAATATATTATCCATATTATTCGAAGCATTACTACTGTGAACATGATTGCTGTCATGATCGTATTGATGGAATTTGGAACGAATTTGCAATTGTATACAATATGTTAAATTTGTTATGATAGATATCATTATATGTAACGTGATTATTAATATTTATTACCTACAAAAAGCTGAAAGTATTTTTTGTTGCTGACACCAGAATTGTAGGAAATCTTAACGAAATTATATTCTAAATCGCACATTTTCAAATTTCCACACTTTATCACACTATCAAAGGGTTAAGATGGTGTAAAATGTTAGATATAACATACAATTTCAAAATGTCTTATATAACATACAAATATGAAATAAATAGCTAAATTCCAGTTGAGTTTTGAGGCTATTTCTTTACGTCATCATACACGTGAATGTTAATAGTGATACATGAGGTAAGGAACTATTAGCTTTTTTTATTTATGCTGTATTTATAAAATGATTAAATCAAGGTTGTTCATCTACGTCATCGAACACAAGGCTGTACCAGGGCTCAAATGAAAAGTTTAGACACAATTCTGAACTGGTGCAACAAGCCAGATTTCAGTATATGATCTGAGTGTATATGATTATACGATTATATGATTTGAGTATAAAAGGTTCATAATTTTTGGTAGTATAGTAACAAAGTACTTGATCTAATTTTTATTATTCATCAAATAATTTATGATTTACAATTTGTACTCAAAATATAAATATGTATATAATTTATGAATATACGAATTGTAAATCAACTAGATTTGTGCTATTTAGTAAATCATTTAATAAACGCTTTTGTGTGATTAAAAATTCATGTTATATACATATTTTACAAAATTAATAATTAAAGTTAATATAATTTGTTCATTGTTCGAATTAATGAGTCACTGTTGACATTAAGAACATTATATTATTATATATTATATAGAATAATTTATTATTATCTTAACATTAAGAATATTATACCTATTAATGATAATGATATTTAGATTGTTCTGCAATCTTCCGAACTGTTTACTCACATCAGCTATCAATAAGTAAAAATTTTTAAAACATTAGAAATTTTTATTACAATTAACAAACTTTTTATTTTGCTCCAGGTATATTGAACATGCATTGACATATAACTATACCTCTAATATTCGAAAGCAAGATGTTAGCACCGTACTTGCTTCTGTCTACAATTCTGGAAAATTTGGAGTGGATGTGATGTTAGACTACCTAGTTAATAATTATGAAAAAATATATAATTTGTAAGTTGATAAATAATTACACGAAACAATACGCATTTAATTAATGTAGAAAAAGAGAATATTATATACTTGTTTTATTTTCAGTTACGAGGACTGGGATGGTGTAGAAGAATTAATTTCTAAACTGGCATCTCATATTTCAGTGAAAGATCAAATTACAAAGGTATATTGATTAACATATATATAACATAACAGGTATATTGATTATTATGAACATACAGCAGACGTTTATGCATGTAAAAGTACAAAAATTCGTAGAATGCACATGAAGCTATTCTTTGATTCCACAAATAATGTCATTTTTATTTTTACACTTTGAATTTCTACGATATACTGCAATGGTGACTATTGAAACTTTAACAGTTAGGAAGATTGCAAATAATATTAACATTGAAATGATGAATATTAATGAATCCTAAAGAATTTTTTATCATGACTTGATTTATCATAATGAATTGTGTACATCGAAAACATTAGATAAAAATGTAAGACATGTAGTATAATTGGAAATTATTGTTATTCACTCTATTCTTCTAATTTATTGGTAGTACCGATAAATTTTCGTTTATTTCGATCACTACAAGATGCTATAGAATAGCGAATCTTAAAGTGATAACTGATATTTAGCATGAAAATGTTAACTTCTTTTTAAAACAGGAATTAAAAAATTATAAGGAAGATAAAACATACTTTCAGAAAAATATACATAAATACTATATATGTCGGGTTCACATTATGATTAAGGTTAGAGGCGTGAAACGAATCTTCGTTGGGATTACACGTTGTCGTTATGCAATAGAGAAGACACTGACTAGTGCAAATACGATTATCATAGAACCGGACAAGTAACCGTGGTAATTAAATACTCGAGAAACTAATGACAATGATCCTAGGTTCAATAATGAATCCGCGGTCGACGGGATGATAGATGAACGTGCTCACAAAATCTAAGTCGAACGCGTAATATCCACTGGTCGTAAGGGGTTACTCTTTTCTTCGATGAGATCGCGAGAGAGAATGACTTTCCCGTCCAGATGATGCCACAGAGGAAAACTATAATGGAGTGTGTCTAAGGACACGAGATCATCGGATTCGTCGAGAAAAGCCTTCATTCAGAAAGTAAGGGAAATTGGCGTTGCTGCTAATTGGTCAATCTCCATATCGGTGGTTAGAAAAAGATGCTAGCCGCCCTCGAGGGAAAGTTGCTAGTGGGAGACGTCGTTCGTTGAAAAATAGGTCTTCTCTATCTTCTCGTAGTCGGGACAAAGACTGTTTGTTTGAAGGACTTAGCTAAATCTTAAGATTTATAACGGACCCTCAGGCTAGCTGAACATGTACGGCGAAGATGCATCGACATCTGGCAATCATCTTACTCGAAGAATAGGGTCTGCGTGTGGCGAGCCACGGGACAGAAACCGTTGGAATGTTTATTGTCGCGTGCCACCACAAATATTTCTTTTAAGGAGAGCTATAGAATTACTCCATACCTTTGTTAGACAAAGCGTTCATCCCGTGACCGCGGTTACGTTCGGCAACTGGCTGTCGCCTCGAGCCCAAGCTCATTATCACATATCTCGAACAAATACAATCGGATCAAAAGACGACAATTGTTTAATTACGCCTATGATAGAATCTAGATTACGCTGTTAAGGGATCTACCTGAAGTTCCAAAGGGAAGGCTCCGGTGTCCTTTCATCTCCGACATATATTTATACAAAATTTGTACATATAGCTATAAAACTAAAGGAATAATGCTTGTAAGGATTGAAATACGCGACTAAATGCAAATTTTCAAAATCTTGGCTTACAACATTATAATTTTCAACTCACGACATAGTAATAAAATTGGATCAAAGAAGAAACAGTATATATTAATGTCTTTATTTATTCATTTTTATTTGATTTACTAACAAAATTTCAACAATATATGAATATAATTATTGTTTTAACAAATATTGCAGCTGAACGAGTTAAGTATCAAAGTGGGCAACATCACAAACATAGTAGTAAGCATCAAAGCTGCGAATACATCTGCTTCGAGCAACCTACAATGGTATCGAAATCATTCCAGTGTGATTAATGATTGGTTGAGCGAAATAATTCCTGTTATGCGAGATGCAAATCCAGCTCCTACAGTTGTTGCGAATAACTTAAGTATAATTTCTATGACAGTATTTTCGTTAATCGCTTACATAATGAGTCAATAGATATTATATACATATGTGTATATTAATAAAGGTATATATCATACGTTCTTCGAATGCACATTAATATATATGTATATTAAACAATTTGTAAACTATGTTTTAAATATATTGTGAAATTTAAACAATTAGTATTAACGGTACTATTTTAAAATAAAGTTATGTACATTATTTTATAAATATAACAATGATTTTTTATTTTCACCTGAATTCTAATTTTCACTCTTCATATTGCAGAACGCAGGATAAAGTAAATAACCACAGTTTAAACAAACAAAGACGATTATGAACTATATTAACGTATAACTCGAACAGGAACATAAGATATAACTTTTAAACAAATACGTGGTGAAATTTTCTCGACCGTACGTAGCACGTAGCTGCGTCTTTGATAGCATTAATTACCGATAGTTGAATCGAATTAACATTTTTTCAGGAACAAATTGATAGTAGAAATGTTTTTGCAGAATCTGATTCCGAGCGATATTTAGAACAAAATAAGCAACTTTGGAAAAATTTTCCACCGGTACTTCTTAAACAAATATCGGTTAAACGTAAAAAACATGACTTTTTTTTGCACTTCGCTGTATACGTTAGAAATTGTTTGTCGTGAATAAAAGAGTTTCAGAGACAGTTGTATCTAATAAAATTATCTTTAAAATAAGTCCTATTATATTACGATAAGCCTATTTTTAGGCCGCAAATTCATAAAAAGTGCGAAGAAGTTCGTTTTCTTAAATCGCTTATAACTTTAATTAAAATAGTCGTAGAATATCGAGACTCTGTGATATACAGGGTGGTTGGTAACTGGTGGTACAAGCGGAAAGGGGGTGATTTTACGCGAAAAAAGAAGTCGAAAAATATAGAATAGACATTTTTTTTTTAATTTTTTTTTTTAATTTTTCCATCGAAACAACGATCTACAGTGAGATCCGCTATAACGAGACGTGATAAAGTACACACGTACCGAGCGAAAATTCAAAGTCGATTTTCTCGAAAACAAAGCCTCAAACGAAAAATTTTTATTCTATATTTTCGACTTCTTTTTTCGCGTAGAATCACCCCCTTTCCACTTGTACCACCAGTTACCAACCACCCTGTATAAATAGTCATATCAAAATAGTGTAACATATTTTGAATCGATCTGTTTGTTAGTTTGAAAACAATCGACTTGTCAACTTACGAAACGGGAAATTTTTACTTTGCAATGAAAATATACGATCCCGGTTTATCCTTCCTACGCTTTCTGAAAGACCTATATTTTGATATTCAAATGAAACAAAAATTTTTTCATTCAATCTGTGGCGGATCGGTACCAACAGGACGCCGACAGGTCGAGGCATCAACGCGGTCGTAACACCTCCCGGGCGATCCGGGTACCAACCGCCAACACCAGAGGGCCACTACGACGACAACGAGTCTGTCTATCTCGCTAGCGGTCGAGTATACGGGTGCATGATACAAATGTCGCAACTAGCGAGACTCCCTCTACGTCTAAGGCAGGGACTACCGGGTATAGCCTTACTGACAAGTCCACCGATAGTCCCGCGACGAAACGCTCATTCCCTTTTCACACGGCAGGGCCATCGACGGCCAAAAATCGCTTAGTTAAACCACAGCGATAATCATTTCTACATCACTGTAAAATGCGACAACGTTCGCACTTTTCATCCTACTACAGTGAAATACGTTTCAATAAAAAAAGACGTTTCTCTAGGACCAATTGTATCCAAGATAGGTTTTCTTTTAAAAATCGTCAACGCCAAACTATTAAACGCTAAAAGATGTAACAGACATCGTTTTACAGTTTATTACTTGTATTATACGCGGATTCTTTTTGTATTGATGTTTCATATTCATGTCCATAAAAGTTGGAAAACATACAAAGTTGTTCCATTTTTGCAATAGGCGATCAGAGGGCTCTAGCGCAACGCGATAGGATGGAAAAAAACACGCTGTCCCGACAACTATAGTATCTAGAAACATAATTTTGTTTTAATTTAGGGCTACTAAAAAAAAGAAGACAATTCTTTACAATACTGGTTCGCCAGAATACGGAAATACGTCGTTAACGCTAAACCTACCAGCGGTTGTCAAATTGACCGCTCTCGAACTTCTACACAAAGTTAATCATATTTAAACTTTATCATATCGCTTCATAATTTCTGACTTTTCCTAAAACATACATACAATATATTTTTCGGTGTTTACTTTTAGTTTGTTCTCTTATTTTCTGAGAAAAATTTGTACTCTGCCTTGCATACCGTGAGCGGTCACTTTGACCATCCGACAAAATATTTTCGTTATTCTTAAAATAAATACAATCAGTACAAAGAAAAGGCCATCTCATGGTCAAATGACAAACAAAATCAGTAATAACAAATAATAACAGCTGTTACGTCCGTAATCTTGTCATAAAACAAGATCCATCCCTCGATCAAGATAGCCATCAAGACATATCAACTGAGGCCCATAATAATCCTAAGGAACCGCCATAAAATTTAGCATTTTCTACAGTCTATTGTTACAAACATTTTAAAAGTCGAGGAGTTTCTTAGGGTTATTGCTCATTGCGATAAAATACGGGAAAAGCTTTTTCCCCTGGAGTAACCGTTAATGGAGAACGGCCAATACTCACCAATATTTTTGTATATATATCGCCGTCACAGGCCGTATTCTTATTTGCTATTGTTCTTTCGACTAGAATACATCTCAGTTTGTTAGTCAATTAGTCGACATCTAAACTTGTTATCTCTAAAACTCAGACAGAAAGCATCGCAGAGCGTTTTACGTAAAGTATATCAAATTGCACAATAATTTTGTATTCCGTACATGGTATTATTCTATGATAAATATTTACCCTAGAAATGTCAAGACTTTAAAAAAAAATTATAAAAAAAATTACGGACATGGAAGAAGACTGTTCGGTATGCGATGAAGAAGAAACTTCAGCAACTGAAAACGGCATGGAAACACATGAAAAGATATTTACAGCCGAATCAGAATTGAATATTATAAATAAGTCCAGGGCAAAAAGGAAAGAAATTATTATTGACAACAAAGGGTGAGATTGCCGCAATCGAACGCAAGATGAAGGAGCTAGGACCTTCGCTACTCCGGTTGATGGAAGAACGCCTTCAAGACATAGAAAGAAGGAAAGTAAAGGAGGTCGTTCCCGACGAGAACACGAGAAGGATAGAGTCTGGAGTTCCAAACACTCCAGCGATCAAGGGAAGTCAAGTGGCTGCCATGGAATGGCAGACCGTAGAAAGAAAAAATAGAAGGAAAAAGGAGGCAGAGAAGAAACAACCGGCGAAGCTAACTCCTGGGACAGGAGCGAAGATCCTGAGAAAAGCCCCAGAGGGAAGATCAGAGAACGCGCGAAAATGAGGAGACAAGCTGCCCCCCCCCCCCCACATACACCACGAACATCGGCGGTAACGATCACACTGAGGGATAAATCGGGCCAATCCTACGGGGAGGTGTTGGCCGCGGACAGTGACAGCGTCTCCATGGACGAGGTCGGCATCAACGCGGTGAAGATGCGCAAAACCATTACGTTCTAGAGGTCCCCGGAGACCAGAAGAGGAAGAAGGCCGCTGCGCTCGCAGCACGGCTGACCCGGGTCTTGGATCCGAACAAGATCCGCGTGGCGACACCCTTCCGAGCTGCGGAAGCAAGGGTGACTAAGAGCCACCCAACAGCGGATGAGCAGCGTTCGAGGAGTTCCTGGGCGGGGTTGGCAACTGCGTTAGGCGACGACTTCCCCGGCAAGTGCTCGTCCTGGGAGACTTCAACGCGCACTCCACGTAATGGGGGAACCCCAGGACAACAGAGGCTCGACCAGTACCTGCGTGGCGCGGAGAGGGAGTTCCATCGTCGACATTACATGGCATTCAGGCGGATTTCGGGCTGGAGAGTGGCCGAGGGGGTCGAGACACTTACGGACCACCTCTACATATTCATGGAGGTGGACACATCTGGACCTGGAACGGCGACTGCGGGCGATGGTCGCGGTCCGCCGAGAAGAGGACGTGCGCGCCCACCGCCAAGATGGAAGGTAAAGGAGAGGAACGAAGATCTACTCCGGTCGACCGCTACAGCAACAGCTTGGAGCTGGGAGGCCTCGACGACGACGACCGAAACTGATCGAGTATCTTCGCCGAGCCATGACAGCAATTTGCGACGCATCCATGCCACGAGTCCCACCGGGCACGCTGCGAAGCAGAGCAGTCTATTGGTGGAATCCCGACATTGTGGAGCTGAGGGCGAGATGCGTTCGGGCCCGAAGACGGTACCTAAGGGCCCGCCGCTGGCGACGACGCGACGAGGAAGAAGTCCCCTTGCGCTACAGGGCGCACCGCGTGCTACGGGGCTCGCTACAAAAGGAGATGAAGAACGCGAAGGACAGTGCCTGGTCCGAACTAGTTGCAGCAGTCGAGTCTGACCCATGGAGAAGGCCATACAGGATGACGTGAGAACTTCGAGGGAAGGGCCCCCTGGCAACGATGGAGATGGAACCTGCGCTGCTGCTGCAGATTATCGGAACGCTTTTCCGCCCGCAAGAAGGCAGTGCGGAAGAACACTCGCGAGAAACGATACGGCCGATAGAATGGTGAGACGACTGGGAAGTCACGGAGGAAGAGATGTGGGAGGCGACTAGAAGAATGGCCTCCCGCGATGTGGCGCCCGGCCCGGACGGAATCTCGGACCGGATCTGGAGGGAAGTGATGGGGGTTATGGCCCCCAGACTTCGGCACGTCTACACAAGATGCCTGAGAGAGGGAGTTTACCCCCGGGCATGGCGGACGGCGAGGCTGGTCTGGCTCCGTAAAGAGGGCCGACCGACTTCGCCGTCGGCGTACCGGCCGATATGCCTGCTAGACGAGGCCGGCAAACTGTTCGAGAGAGTGGTCGCCACCTGCTTGATGCGACACATGGCGGAACAGGTGCCAGTACGGCTTCCAGAAGGAACGCTCGACGATTGACGCGGTCAGACGCGTGCGGGCACTCTCAGAGGACATGGTTTCCCGGAACGGCGTGGCGCTGGCTGTCTCTTTGGACATCGTCAACGCGTTCAACTCCATGGGACAGGATAGTGGCGGCCCTGGAGCACTTCGAGGTTCCCAGGTATCTCGTTCGGCTTCCCACGCGGAAGACTTGCTTATGTAAATCTATGGGGGCTGGCAAAGCCCGCATAGTTCCCGCAGCCAGGGAGGATCGTCGGGACAAGCGACCCGCTTACATGAGTCCTCTATGTACACTACAAGGAAGGTCGCCGGGAGTGTAAGGAGTTTAAGTACGGTTACACTCTCTCTATGTGGCCTTGGGTAGTAGCGCACCCACGATCCTGATGCCAAGGATGGGACCGTCGGGATAAGTTCCCGGGTACATTGTACCTTGAGGACCCCGCTTACGTGAGTCCCATCTGGAACTGACGAGCACGGTTAGCAGGTAGCCGGCCAGCAGTGACGTGGCCGTACATCCACACAATAGTCCCACCAATGATTTAGGATGGTACCACGGGGGTCGAGTGTAAGCCCGGAGGGAGTAGCGACCCCTCTGCTCGGCCAATTATGGGTTTGGACTCGTGGTGATAGTGATTGATGGCCAAGATGCCGGCAAGAGGGCCAATTTAAGGGATAATGGCATGCGCCGCATGGCCTTCGGCGGGTGAGCAGCGTCCCGCCTGCTCCGGAACCGCCCTGGAGAGACGGAAGGACTTAGAATGTGCTCCGTTCGACCTGAGACGAGCGACAGCCCCTGCAGGCTTAGCTAATCGAGGTAACAAGGCACTGGGTGCCTTGCGCGATGGTTAGGCGTAATCCCAACCCCTATGGCCCTAGGGGTACTGTGTGGCAATAAATAGACGCCGAGGAAAGCACCCGTAACCAAAGACTGACAATACTTACTTACCTCGTTCGGCTTCTCGCAGGAAAGTTAGTTCTGAAGTTAGTTCATAAGAGGTTCCTGGAGCACTCCTGTCATACGCGTAGGGTGGTCATCGTGGAGTTTTAGTCGGTAGGAGTCCGACACTACTCTGATGTTACGCGATTATTAGAACGATGGAGTGTCCATGAGGATTTCTCCACGTACAAAAAAAAAACAACGAAATTGCAACAAAAGTAGATGAATTTATTGCTCTGCTATATACTATAAGCTATATAAGAAATTTAGATGTCTCATATTTGTGGAATAAAATTTAGAAACCTGTATTTTTTTCAAAAACAATAAGCAGAAATGACTCTGCTGGAATTACTGAAAATTCTCAACGCGAGAATTGATTGTAATTTAGTAAATTAAAAAAAAACAAATTTTGAAGCCCCTCTTTTCCATGGAGTCGAGACATCGCTGGAGAATGGATAAGGCAATTGCCGGGTCTGCGTGGGTAGCTAGTAGCGCTGTGTCGTCAGCAAATGTTGCTATTGTTATCTCGTTTGATATAGGTAAGTCGGCAGTGTAGATGGAGTACAGTAGGGGTCCGAGGACACTACCTTGGGATATGCCGGATTCTATTGGGAATGTTGCGGAAGTGGCGTCTAGGTATTTAACCATGAATTGTCTATTGGTTAGGTAAGATTTTAGGATGGAGTAGTAGGGGTGGGGTAGGATCTTTTTAAGTTTGTATAGTAGCCCTTCATGCCATACTTTATCGAATGCCTGTTGGATGTCTAGGAAAACCGCTGAGCAATATTTTTTCTTTTCGAGTGTTTGGCTGATCGTATGAGTTAAGCGGTGGATTTGCTCTACTGTAGAATGATGTTTTCGGAAGCCGAATTGGTGATCTGGGAGTGTTTTCAAGTTCTCTAGGATTGGAAGGAGTCGGTTCGTGAGCATCTTCTCGAATAGTTTGGACAGGGTAGGTAAAAGACTGATTGGGCGATAGGAGCAGGTTTCGTATATCGGTTTACCGGGTTTAGGGATGAGGGTAATCAATGAGATTTTCCAGGCCTTAGGATAATGTTCCAGGCGAAGGATAGCATTAAAAATCGATGTGATGAGTGCTATCCCTTTTGTGGGAAGTTCCTTGATTGCTCTATTGCCTATTAGGTCGTGTCCTGCTGCTTTCTTGGGGTTTAGGCGACTGATTGTTTCTATAGTCTCAGCAGAGAAGGGTTCGATAGGAGGGGACATTTGGAAGGGGGTGTGCAGGTATTCAGTAACGTCCGCGGCGGCTTGGGGGGAATGGGGTTTGAATATTTTTGACAAGTGTTTTGCAAACAGGTCGGCTTTTTCTATAGGGCTTCGCGCCCATCCACCTTGCGGACGGCGGATAGGTGGGATTATTTGTGGGGGGCGTGTGAATTTCCTCGAGGCCTTCCATAGTGAGTAGTTGGCGTCGGCTGTGGGGGATAAGCTGGCGAGGTATTTATGGAAACAGTCGTTTTTATACTTTCTTAAGGTTCTGGATAGCTTTCTAGTTGCGCTGTTAAGTTTGCGTTTGTCCTCCGGTGATCTATGAGTCTGCCATACTCTTCTTAGTCTACGTTTTTCTGCTATTTTTTTTAGTATGTATTGGGGATATTCTTGTTTGCTGCTAGATGGCTTTGTCGGTGTGGAGAGGCGGATGGCGTTTATTATGCTCGTGTTTAAGTATTCCGTGGCTGCTTCGATTTCTTCCTTAGTTTTTAGTGGAGTTAAGGCTGAAGTTGAGTGTGTAAAGACTTCTCTAAAGAGCTGCCAGTTGGTGTGTTGGTTGTGAATGCAGCCGTTAGGTGTATTCTCGATGATTGTTGAACAGACTGTTGCTATCACGGGAGAATGATCAGAGGAGAGATCAGCCGAGGAGTTGATCTGGACGTGTCTTGATGGGATACTTTTAGTTATGAAGAAGTCGAGAAGGTCGGGTATTTTGTTGGTGTCAGTGGGCCAATATGTGGATTCGTATGTGGTGAGGTAGTTGAGGTTGTTGTTTATTATGCTGTTTAAGAGGTTTTTGCCTCTTGCTGTAACCAGTCTGCTGCCCCGTTGGATGTGCTTGGCGTTATAGTCTC
Organism: Bombus huntii; assembly: GCF_024542735.1. NCBI lineage: Eukaryota > Metazoa > Arthropoda > Insecta > Hymenoptera > Apidae > Bombus > Bombus huntii. Next base: position 26,851,978 of record NC_066238.1, read on the forward strand.
CTCCAGCTATGAATCTATTGCCCAGGATGTCCAGGAAGTTATCAAAGTCTTCTTTGGCGATGGAGTGTCTCGGAGGGCAGTATACTGCTGAAGTGGTGATTGTGCCATGACAGTCTTCTATTGCTACGTTGGTGGCTTGGAGGTAGTCTTTCTGGTATGATGGAAGTTCGTAGTGCTTAATACTTGCTTTGATTATTATTCCGATGCCACCGTGGGCATTTCCGCTGGAGTGTTGGGTATGGTAGAATTTGTAACCATTTATTTTCAGGTAGTTTTTGTCGGTGAAGTGGGTTTCCGATACGAGCATTACGTCGATTTGCTGGTGTTTTAAGAAGAGTTCTAGTTCAAGTTTGTGTTGCGCTAGACCGTTGGCGTTCAAGAGTGCTATGCGCCTTGGTTTTATTTTGAGTCGGTGCGTACTAATTTTTCCACGATGAGTGTTAGTAGCGATAGCAAGTGATTTATTTGCTCCGATTGTTTCTCTATTAGCTTTTCAAGCTTTGAGGAGTTGTCTGTGTTTGGTGGGTTGGGGACACTGTTTTGGGGAAGATTCCTTTGGCTGTTCGGGTTATTTTGGATGCCTTGTACTGCTTGGGCATAGGAGGTTGAGGTGGAGATGAATTTGGTAGGACTGGGTGTTTGGTTGGTTGAGGGGGTTGGGGTAGTCGTGAATTTCGGCGGGCTGGGTGTTTGGTTGGATACCTCTTTTGCTCTGAGCTTAGGGTACCTGTTCGTGTATAGTGTTTTATATGCTGGGCAGCCTTTGTAGTTGGCAGGGTGGTCCCCTTGGCAGTGGATGCATTTCGCTGGGGTTTCCGGTGATTTGGCGCACTGGTCAGTGGAGTGAGAGCCTGCGCATTTAACGCAGCGGAAAGTATGGTTGCAGTATTTCTGCGTATGACCGTACCTTTGGCACCTTTTGCACTGCACTATTTCTTTTTTCACGAGCGGTGGTTCGATCTTTTTACTATCGCGTTCATTAGGCGACTGATGTTGTAGATTTCCTTATTGTTCGGTTTTTGTTTAATGTCTAGGAAGAATAAGGATAACGGGTCTTTCGAGACTCTATGCCTTATATTACTTACGTTGATGACTTCGTGGCCGAGTTTTGAGAGTTCGTATTTTAGTTCGTCTATGTCTGCTGAGTGGTGTATGTTTCGTAGGACCACCCGGAAAGGCCTTTCCTGTTTGAGTTGGTAGGTGTGGAAGTTGGCGTTGCTTATCTTAAGGTTATATTCCTCCTTGCTGATATCTCTCTCTAGGGACTTGATCATTGTCTGTATGTCAATGACGTCGTCCACAAATATTTGTGGGGGAGGGGGGATTCTCTGTGAGTGTTGGTTTGGTGGCGGTTCTACGATTTCCATGGCGTCGTTCGAGGATTCCAATACGGCGAACCTGTTGTGTGTGTTTATTTGCGTTGCTGTTTCTATTTTCCTTTTCTTTGTAGTGTTAGCGTCGTTAGTGTGGAGAGTTCTGCTACACTTCTGCCACGGGGGGGGGGGGGGGGTAGCACGGGGTAGCTGCGAGTCTGCTCCGGAGAGCCTGGTCGCGGTTGCTGGGCCATCATCGAGCTAGTTAATTCGGAATGAACAACTAGTCGTGAGGCTGTGAGGCTAGTATTCGGATTGGGGTTAGGTGCGTGGGATTTTCTTCTCCCTAAAGGGTAGGAAACACTTGGCTGTGTTCACTTTCGACGGTTGGGCGACACGTGTTGTTTTCGGACTACGCTGGGCACTAGAGACACGTCTGCACGCTTCGGCACTCTACAGCAAACTGTCGAAAACAGATGAATGTAAATGCTTCAGTCGGTTAAGGTCTGTCGAAGGGTCGGTTAAGGGTCGTCGAAGAGTCGGTTTACAGTCGGGTATAGAAGAAAGTGCTGAGACGCGTGCAAGTGTGTATCGATGAATATATAAGGAATCGTCCATGAAATAAATATATCATTGTTTTAATATTAATCCTCAGTATAAATTTAGTGTTCCTATAACATTATTTCGGCCTCAAAGATCCACAATTCTCAACATAGGTAAGTATCTAAATAAATAATCATGGTGTGTAAATGTACATGTTTTAAATGTTCTCACTGTTTTATACATCAATAAAATAATTTTATGTTTACCTAAATTATTAGGATGATTTGGCTATGCTTTTTTCCTTTTTTTTTTATCGTGGGAAATCCTTTCGAACACCTTGCCGCCCTCTGGAAGGCAACGGGGTAGTGTCGGACTCAAACCGACTAAAACCCCACGGTGGCTATCCTGACGTTTGGCAGGAGTGTCCCGGGGCACCCCTTCGTCTACTCCCCGGATATTCTGGGGAGCCCTTCCTGTCGATTTGGCCGCCAGGAGAGACTACGCTTCCTAACGCCACGGACAACGGGCCGTCGTGCAAATCCGAGGAGGTCCAGAAACTCCTTCGGCGTGACAACCCCTATGGTGTCCTAGGGCGGCTGCGGTGCCGCAGCTCTTCAGCGGCTACCGACCGAAGCCCCGCGGTGTGGGACTCTGGACGGATGACGTCGTCGCACCCTGATTCTCTCCGCCAACTCCTTCGCAAGCATGACTTGCTCGCAGAAGGAGCGGAAGGCGAGTTACTCCCGCTGCCCCCTCAGCATAGCGTGCACGATCGCCGAGGGGGCCAAACTCTCACAGATGGCGAGCTGCAGTACACGGCGCTGATCTGCCCATGCTGGACAGAATTCCAACGTTTGTTGCGCCGTGTCCTGCTCTTCCTGACACTGGTGACAAGTGTCAGTCATCTCTCGCCGAATCCTTAGCAGGTAATCCCCGAACGCTCAATGTCCGGTGAGCACCTGCGTCATCCTGAAGAGCAGCAGGAGCCTGCCACGGTCCCTCCAAGCCTCCCAATTAGGGAAAAAAGCTCTCACACCACGGTGAGCCCGCACCGCATCCTCGGCGAGGAGATCGGAGCGCCACCGCTCCCAGGTCTCCATCCTCGCCTTTTCACGAGCGTCCGAGGCCACCTGCCCGGCAACAGGGGGAGTAAGCCCACTCGAGCCCAGGACTTTTATGTGTTGGAGCGCCAAGGCCTGAAGCTAGAACGGAGGGGAAGCCGCCAGGACAGATGCCGACACATAGGACATAGTTCGATATTCTCTAACAATCCTGATGACGGTCGTCCTGTGCAGCCTCCTCAATAGGAGTAGACTGCGACGGTTCGCCAACAGATCTTCCGCCCACACCGGGGCCCCGTAAAGAACACGGGATCGAACCACCCCCTCGTACAGCCGATGAACTTCGACTCCGGCCCCACCGATATTGGGCAGTTGGCCGCATAAGGCGTTGACTGCAGCCGTTACTTTAGGGACCAGGAGCTCGAAATGCGGCCGGAACGTCCACAGACTGTCGATGGTGGGGCCCAAATGTCTCATTTGGAGCCCCACCCGGACATCTTCTCCGCCAATGTCCATGCAAAGGTCGGGCGGAGGCGCTCCTCTCCGCCGAGGGTCATAAAACTAAATGGCTTCAGACTTGGCGAGGGACACGCTCAAGCCCAGCCTCCGAATAGACTGAATGACGCACACCAGGGTGACCTCGGCAAGGCGTAGCGTCTCGTACGACCAACGCCCCCCAGCCAGAACCAATGCGTCGTCAGCATAACACACCATGCCTGTGCCCGGGGGCAGGGGACAGCGAAGGACCGCGTCATAAGAAATGATCCAAAGGATAGGGCCCAAAGCGGAATCCTGTGGAACACCTTGCTCGACGGACCATCGCTCTTCGCCGTAACTGCCGGTGTACTCGACCCATCTGCCATCCAGATAGGCCCAGATAATCCAGACAGGATAGGAAGGCACTTTGAAGTGTTCTAGGGCTTCCACTATCTCCTTCCATGGTATGGCGTTGAACGCGTTGGTGATGTCCAAGGACACACCCAACGCCACACCAGTCCGAGAATGGCCAGCCATGGCCCTCACGCGATTCACTGCGTCCACGGTCAAACCGGGCCCGGAAAGTCTTGATGTCCTGCGACATTTTTAACTTATTACTAATTTGAAAAATATAAACGATTTAGGAAAACGAACTTCGCATTTTTTACTAATGTAGCGGCACTCGATAGCAAACTTTCCAACGGTTTCTGCCCCGTGGCTTGCTACACAAAGACCCTATCCTTCGGGTAAAATGATCGCCATATGTCAAAACATCCGCATAGCATATTTTTAATTAACCTAAGGACTCGCTATAAATCTTAGGATTTCTGTAGCTAAGGTCCTTCAAACGAACAAATAGTCTTTGTCTTAACAGCCCTTAAACCTATCATCCACTACGGAGAGATATGGGAAATCTATCTTTCTCACGTACGATGCTTCCCGCTACTTTCTCTCGAAGACGGCTAGCATCGACTGGACTACGATCAAACTCTTATGAGCCACATGGATCACCCGTCTGCGATAATCACATAGCGACACTTGTGCTAATCAGCACGTGCAACTTGTGCTGATACTATCACGCCTCGAGTTCGTACTGGCACAGAATTATCTCACGGCGACTTCCTTACGGATAAAATGTATATCGCATACGGTATCGTCCATGTAGAAATCCTTGAGGATGGGGAGATTGGAACGTACGTTGATGAGCTGTAGTTCTCACGAGACAGAAGACGGTACCACATAGATTTCTGATACAACAGTCGTCTGGGTAATTATTTCGACGGGCGCGACTTATTTTCAACATTGAGTTACTAAACATAATTAAAACTAACTTAACGAATGTCTTTAATAGCGTGCGGATGTCCTCACTGTTATATTATCCAAAAATTGCGAGTGGTGGTTCTCTCAGCAACTCAAATTCGCGAACACTAAATCTATAACTTCTATTTGTCTCTACTTGCTCGTCGCTAAAAGGAAATGGAGTTACGAACTGCATAGAATCTTTAACTCTTAACAAGAACTTATATTATAATCCTTGCATTCAATAATAAATAATCCAAGATTCATATGACTATTGATTATTACAAATCCTATATATTACGAGAATGGCAACGCAATGGAAATAGCAACGCACAAAAGGTTGCACAATGAAAGAATAAAAGCTGGTGATACTGGCTGATGATAATGGCTATTGATATAAATTAGCGATAGAAAAACCAAGGGGGTCTAGCGAACATCCCGCAGACCATCGAAACAACCATCAACAACGTAGAGAGTGTCCAGTGTCAGAAAGCAGTAACAGCATTGCCATCTGTGACCTGGGCCCCGACGACACCCCCGGCGATGACCCCTCCATAGGAGCCGACCCATAGTATATAAAACTTCCTAAAATCAGCTCTCAACATTCTCTGTTCTAACACCCTGAACCGTCACTCTGTTGGATTCTTACAATAAATTTTGCTACTATATCTAAAGTTCATTTCTTTACCTTATTTGTGAAACGTTCGCGACGTGAAACTGCGACGCGAAGAGATCACCGGTGATTTGTCAATTTCGTGATTCCTTGTGTCTTCTACACTTGCGTTCGCATCCGGATCAGGGGTGTCAAATACGAAGAAGCGCTAAATACAATGGATTTTAATAATCATATCGGTAAAACAGCAAAATGCCAGTAGACCGACATCACACTACTGATACTATTGATTAAGACGATCTATGCTGATGACCGATACTATAAACGACTGTGCTGATATTGTAATGCCAATTCACATCAGAGACCAGGCCACACACCACGGACAGGATGGCACCCAGATGTCTGCATATCCTTGGTACGCACCCTCAATAGTCTTAAGTACCCACCAGGGGTCTTAGCATTTTCATAGTTAAAGTCCTTCGGACCAAGCGAGTATTTCCTGTCTTAGATTTCCCTTTACGTTTATTGTCTACCACGTGTTAGCTTAGAAAGTTAGTTTTTTTCACATCTGGTATGTTCCGTTAGCAACTTTCTCGCGAGGGCGGCTAAAACCCTTCCTGGTCCACCAACCGTCTTATTATCCAATCGGAGACGGTGTCTACTGCCCTCACTTCCTTAACCAAAATTGTCATCAACAAATCCGATAGTCCCGTGTCCTTAGAGACACCCATCCCTAGCTTTCCTCAGACACAGTATCGTCAGTAAAACTTCACTTATTCTACATCCTTAGAATAGTCAACATATCTGTATCGGGCTCTACCCTTATAAATCGCGTACTTAACGTATTGTTGTAACTAAGTCTTACATAACGTGGTTGGAATGAATTGTGATTTATGTTAATTCAGTGTGTGTTACATTGTGATTGCTGAAATCATAATAAAGTTTAATTAAAATAAAGTTAATAGTTGTGTTACGACTCAGCTATTTTTATTTTCATCAACCAACCCTAAAAATTACGTGACAATATCATGGACAGCGATAATTCCATTTTCCGACAAATCAGTCTCAAGCGTTGCGTCTGACGTTCTTATGTCCGATCATCAAAACTGAAGACAATTTCTCAATAACCCAATATTTTTATTGTTTTATTGATTATTATTTAAGGCTTGAAGAAACGATATATTTCCGAAACGCATTTGGTAAAGAGAAAGTCCACTTTTCCATCTGATAAATATGAAATATGAAGAAATCTTTAGTTACGGAGAATTTAAAGATTATACAAAATAGGTTTACGCTCCTTTAAATACATGCTTGTCTATTCGCTTCCTCAATACTACAGAATCATTATTAATGTATTTTCGATCACTCGCGGGGAGACGCAATCGCGAGGAGAGACGTCAACGGGAGTCGTAAATTCCCGTTACGATTATAGCAATCGACACCACGAATTGATCGATCCCCTGATTTCGGTTAAGATAATAAGGGTGATTCAGTTAGTATAACACTGTGATTCACAGAATTATAAATTATATATTTCCAATACTTAAATTACACTGTGAAACACTAGTGCCTCCGCGAGTGCGACAAGAGTGAAAGAAGGGACGAGCAACAGAACCAATCGAGGATGGAAAACACTCAAAAGATACCAACAATAAGAATACTAAACAAAGGAGAAACATACGCTATTACAGGGCAGTAGACCAACAGAGCCCAAATAAAACAACAAGTGAAGTACAGGACTGCTCAAATACAAAAGAAATAGAGATGGAAATAATACCAAAAGACGACGTAAAGAGCAATACCAACAAGGATCTACCACAACATAACGAAAGCTGGAAGACTGCAACACCCAGCAAAAAAAGAAAAATAAACACAAACACAAATGATAGGAGGACCACAGAAACAGAAAGACAACAATGGCTACAAGAAATTCCTACGCAAAACTCCTTCAGCTCACTGACAGAAGAGATGGACACAGACCCAACAAAAAAACCAAGAACACACACTCCCAAGCCTCCACCAATCTACATAGACGCTAAAATAATAGACCCCCTCATTGATCTGCTAAACAGCACGGCAGGAAAAGAAAACTACACTATCAAACAGCTCAAACTGGATCAGGTAAAAGTACAAACTAATACCCTAGAAACCTACAGGAAAGTAACAAAAGCGCTAAAGGAAAAAAACGCTGGGTATCACACTTACCAACACAAATCCGACAAAAACTACAAAGCAGTAATCAGAGGTCTACACCCTAAAACAAATACAAACAAAATATGCGAGGAATTGGCCAAGATCGGACACCAGGTAAGAACGATCAACAATATAACCAGATTTGATACTAAACAACTACTACCGCTATTTTTAATAGAGCTTGAACCTAAAAGTAACAACAAAGAAATATTTGAAATTAAAAAAATCTTAAATACAATAATCACAGTCGAGCCACCCAGACATAAAAAAGACATACCACAATGTATGCGGTGTTAACAATAAGGACACACAAAAAACTACTGCAACAGAAACCCGGCGTGTGTCAAATGCGCAGGAAAGCACCTAATGTGTTTGCATTTATCGAGGTTTGCTTTAATTTGTTTTGCTTGAAGCCACTTTTCTATTTTTGCGATATGTTCTTGTAGTAATGTAACTGTCAGTATTTTGCTATTGTTAGTTGTTGGTATGATGGCCGTGTATAATGTGTATAAAATTGATCCTAGGACGCTTCCTTGCGGAACTACTGCCATGATTTCTTTAGCTTCCGAGTGTGTGTTTTTGATTTTTACTATGAAACTTCTGCTGCTTAGGTATGATTTGATTAATTGGTATATCTGCCCCGGGAGCTGTTTCCTGATTGATTGAAGTAGGCTAGTGTGGTTTATTTTATCGAATGCTGTTTCGATGTCCATAAAGAGTGCCGTGCAGTATTGTTTTGTTTCCAGCGCCTGTAGGATTTCATTTACGAGTCTATGCGTTTGTTCTATTGTGGAGTGTTTGTTTCTGAATCTGAATTGGTGATCCGGTATTAGTTGATTCTTCTCTATTATGGGTTTTATTCGGCTGTAAATTACTTTCTCTAGTATCTTAGAGAACACCGGAAGTAATGAGATTGGTCGGTAGGATTTGGTTTCGTGTGGGTCCTTGCCTGGTTTGGGTATCATTATGATTTGTGTCAGTTTCCAAGCTTTTGGAAAGTATTGTATTCTTAGTATTGCGTTAACTATTATTGTGATTTATCTTATCGCTTTTGGCGGAAGGTTTTTCAAGATTTTGCCGTTAATTAGGTCGATTCCTGGTGCTTTATTATTTTTTGTTTTCTCAATTATGTTTCTGATTTCTTGTGCTGTTGCTTTGGGTATGGTGTAGTGATTGTCAGTTGGTGTAGTGGTTAGCGCATCCTCGTCCTTATGACTATTGTGGTTGCTGTTGTTGATGTTATGTGGGGTAAATGTGTTCCATAGGTGGTTGGAAAATTCTTCAGCTTGTTCTTCGTTGCTTCTTGCCCATGTGTTATCTGCTCTTATGATTGCTGGTACCATTCTTATTGTCTTCTTTATTTTTCTGTGGCTTTCCATAGGGAGTAGTTGTAGTTCTCGTGTGCAGATAATGCCTCGATGAACTTTGTGAACTCGTTGTTGTTGTGCTCTTTTATTTTGTTTTTTATTTCTTTTGCGAATTTGTTTAGGTGTTTTTTGTTTTCTTTTGTTGTGTGTTTTTGCCATTTTGCTTTCGCTTTTCTTTTTTCTCTAATTTTTTCCAGGATATCTAGTGGAACTGTTTTTGTTTGTCTGTTGGTTGTTTCAGGTATAGTGGTTGCCCTTGCTGCTTCTTGGATAGTTTGTGTGAATGTTGTTACTGCTTGATCGATGTTCAGGTGTTTTCAGTGGGATGTTGCAGCTGATTTTGCTCTCTATTATTTCTTTGAATATTTGCCATTTGGTGGTTTTATTGCATAGCGTCTCGGTGCTGCTGTAAAGTATTGGTTTGTTTCTGTATGTAATTATTATGGGCGTATGGTAGGAGGTAAGCTCGAGGCTGGGTGCTATATTTAGTTTATTTGCGATTAGTCCCTTTGTAACTGCAAAATCTAGCAGGTCAGGTATTTTGCTCAAGTCTGTCGGCCAGTATGTCGGTTTTCCTGTGGATAATATATTGAGGTTATTATTTCTAATGTATTTTTCCACAGTTCTACCTCGAGGTGTGGTGATTCTTGATCCCCATAGTGTGTGCTTTGAGTTATAGTCTCCAGCTGCAATATACTTATCACCTAAGTGTCGAAAGTACTCTTCCCACATTTGCGATATAATTTTGTGTCGCGGCGGTACGTATACTGCTGACAACTGCAGTTGGTTGCTGCTAGTCTGTACAGTAACGGTGGTTGCTTGTATATGTTCCTTACTAACCTGGCTGTGTAGGTGATGTTTAATGTCGTTTTTTATTACTACTGCCGTCCCTCCGTGTGCTTTCCCTGAGGGATACTTGGTGTCGTATATGGTGTAGTGCGGTATTTTTATATAGCTTTTTATTGTGAGGTGTGTTTCTGAAACGAGTAGTATATCGATGTTATTGCTATACAGGAATGTTTTAGTTTCTAGGGCCCTTTGTTGTAGGCCGTTAGAGTTCCAGGCTGCTATTTTAAGCGTGTCTATTTTTATTTTTTGCTCATCATGTTAGTAAGTAATTGTAGCATGACTGTTATTTGTTGTGTTTTCTGTCTGAGGAGTTCGTTTTGCTCGCTTATCATTTTTGTAGTATCGTGGACGAAAGGCCTAAGAAATATCGGGCGAACTATGAACAATGTCGCGAGAGCCGAGGCGTCGTCGGGCCCATCAATGTGTCATCGGTCTTTTCAAGTGCATAGTTTCGTGGAAAAGACCTACGTGACCCTGGCCACGAGCGCCTGCAGAACACGTGTGCGGTGTGCCTAGGAAAAAGACAACAGAATGCGGCAACGACCAGAGAGCGTTAGTCGAAAAGCAGCGTGCGAGTCGAAAAGCAGCGTGCGAGTCGAAAAGCAGCGTGCGAGTCGAAAAGCAGAGGTTGCGAGTGGCGTTGCCGAGAGAGTGTGGATTGCGCTGTTTTCTGTGCGTTTGGCGTGAATAGTTCAGGTTGAACAACAATCGTCTTTTTCTGTCTGATTAACATCTCTATTGTCCACTCTTTTTAAACACATTATATCACGATATTACATTTTTGTAAGTATTTCGGTGCTTCTTATGGAATATTTTATTAATTCTTTGATTTCTGTAGTGTCGTTGCTGTGGTTGTTCTGTTCTTGATTGTCTAAGGGTGACGACCGGTTGACTACTTGCGCGTAGCTTCGGCTTCTAACGGTGTTGGTGTTACTGTAGTTATTGTTAATGAACAATGAGCATGTAATGACATGCTGTGTATTTGGTGTTGACATAGATTCTGTGCTGTGCTGTTGCGTGTGGAAATTGTTGTGTGTCCTGTTTCGAATCGGCGGGAAAAGTTTGCTTTGTAGTTGTTTTCTGACTACGCAGCCTTTCTAGCTGTCAGGCAACATGTTCCCACAAATAAATCAAATCTTCAGACCAAAAGGGCAAAACCCCATCCCACCTCTCAAATTGTCTCCAGAAAAAGCCTCCCTCATCCAAGAAGCAGGTATAACGATACACAACACCAACAAAGACGCCGAGGATTACTTCATAATAACTAAAACAACAGAAAAACTAGACATTATCGACACCCAATTTTCCAAAACACACACACAAAACGAACACATGGGCCGAGAACAACTAAACAGAATTATCATCGCCGAAACAAACAAACTCAAAAATGAAATGGAACAAGACATAACACTAAACAAAACAGTCTGCATATTCTCAAACGAAAACACCGCAGATAACCCCAAACAACCAGAACCAGAAATAAACTACTTCACAAATTACAATCAACTAAACAAAATCTTCTCCAAACTAAACAACAAAAAATCCTCCGGCTTCGACGGCATCCCAAACATTTTACTCAAGCGTCTACCGAACAAAATAAAATGGTACTACACAACTCTTCAACAATGCACTAAACAACTTATATTTCCCCAGAAAATGGGAAAAAGCCAAATTGATAGCTATTACAAAAAAAATAAAGACGGCTCATCACCCGCAAACCTACGACCTAAAAGTCTCCTCCCCAACATAAGCAAAGTATTTGAAATAATCATAAACAACCCCCTAACATCCTTCTATACAAAAAATGACATAATCCCAGAAAATCAATTTGGCTTCCGGCACAAGCACTCTACAATTCACGCAATAAACAAACTGACGTCGGACATCTGCTGGGCACTAAACGCAAAACAACGAGTAACCGCCTGCTTAATAGACCTCGAAAAAGCTTTCGACACAGTCTGGATCCCATGTCTTATATACAAATTGATCAAGGAAAACTTTCCGAAATACCTAATTAATATAATGTGAGACATGATCACAAGCAGAACATTCGTAATGATCGAAGGTTCACACACATCAAGCAAAGAATTTTCTATAAAAAACGGTCTGCAGCAAGGTACAGTAAATTCCCCGTTACTTTTCAGTATTTATAATAGTGACTTACTAAATCTCTTTAATCTCAATACATCCGCCCATAAACGCTCCATAGCCTTCGCAGATGACCTAGTCATCTACGTAACAGGCCGCAAAACCAAAACAATAAAAACGGAACTCCAAGAACTTTTTGAGAAAATAAACGACTATTACCACTCATGGAAACTAAAAATCAACATAAGCAAATGCGAAACCATACTGTTTAGACCCAAGTCAAGTGAAATCGGCCCAATAGAAAGAGAATACTGCAAAAAATTTCAACTAAGAGAAAAAACAGACAAAGGGGCTCTCATACCACAACAAAGATTGTGTAAAATACCTAGGAGTTAACATAGACTATAAATTAAACTACAAGCAGCACACCGAAATTCAACTTACTAAGGCCAATAAAGCATTCTGGAAAATAAAAAAGCTATTCCACTCCAAACATCTCGACAGCAAAGTAAAAATTCTATGCTATCAAGCGCTAATCAGACCGATCATAACCTACGGCTGCCCAATCTGGTACAACATATCAGCCTCCCAAATGGAAAAAATTCGCATATTCGAAAGAAAATGCATCAGGGCTTGCTTGAGTACTTACAGATCCCCGAACACAGCGGATTCAAAAAATATATAAAAAACAAAATAATATACGACCTAGCCAACGTTCACCGCATAGACTGTCACATCCTAAAGCTAATAAGAAACCACTTCGCGCAAGCGGCAAAGATAAAAGAAAATAGTTTAATCTTCAGTTGCTTATTTCCAAATGACGCATATTACAAAAACACTCTGACAACAGGCTACATCCCGCCAGAAGCTTTCCTATACCTTGACGAAAAAAACTACCTCCAAGACCAAAATAATATCCCAATAATCACATAAAAAGAAAATTAGGGATCATGTTACGACCGTTCGCGGAGAGACGCGATCGCGAGATAGCACGTCAACGAGAGTTGTAAATTCTCGCTACGATCATGTTAATCGACGCCGCGAAATAGTCGTTCCCCTGTTTCGTTTAGGATAACAGAGGTGGTTTAATGAATGTAACACTGTATTAACAGGTTAACATAGAACAATATATTTTACAATAATCTGATGAAGATGTTACAGAAATTTGACTCGACTTTGATCTCTAGATAAATTCGTTTGCTATTGGTCTGATATGTTCGGTGTGTCGCGTTTGACTCGTCAGAAGGAACTGCCCGCCCTTCGATTATTTTCGTCTTTTCTGGAAGGCGACCCCCACTACGTTCGGATCACGCCACATTCTTTTACGCGAGGTAAAATAACGGCCACGAGTCGACGTTTCTGGAGGTCGTCCTGCTTAATGAACCGTGCGCTTGCCACTACAATGTTTGTTTGCCGGGCAGCCGCGACGATCCGTCTGCGACGTTGTAGGACCGCGAGCGACGGTTAGAAAATACAGCCCGTGGTAAGCCTCGTGGCGTAACAGATCAAAACTATACTTTACGAAGAAAATCTAAATGGACAGACCGCAGACACTAGGTGGAGATACAACATGGCCCTCCCTCCGAAAGACACTAAAGACAAACATAAAAAAAATACAAAAAAATATTGGTGGATACTGAATCCATAATAAAATAAGAGAGAAAACCATTAAACCGACAGAACTCAATTCTGCCCCCGTATAACACAGGTGTAAACATTGTAAATATTGTACATTTTGTAAATAAATCTATTTAACATCCCCCCTCCCGCTCCCTCTCATCCCGCCCCTCCCCAAAGTTACACAGCACCCAAAAAGTAGACTACCGAAGCGTCCTGTTTTACGACCAAGTTTTCAGTACAGAAAAAACAATTAAAAACAAAATCACATAAAAGCTCCGCTCCCTAGCGGCTGAAATCCAATGAATATATTAAAACACAAAAATGTAAATCGCCGATACATAACAGTATGGCTACGTCGTACCATCGCGTATCGATACTTTCGAGTTTTTAAAAGTAATTTAAGGGGACGACGGCTATTTATTACCAAGGACAATCGAACGACATGCAATTTGTTGGAACTAGTATACTCTTTTCCTTTCCTAAAGCTCTACGCGCTTTATTATTTTATTGTTTGTGAACCGTTAGTCGGATATTCCAACGTCGCACATGGTTATGTAAGGTTTATGTAGGGGTTGGACATTCTTCTTCTTTGAAACATATACACACCAATTACTTCTTCTTTCCACCTGCTCCATCTCAAGAAAATGCGAAATTAGGAAATTCGAGTATCTACCCTTAGCAACTTGTCTAATTTTAAACATCGTTTCTATCGTTATCTGTAGTAAAAATAAAATAAGATTTAAAGAAACACGAAGTTGTACAAATCATTCAAAAAACCAACACACTGCACAAGGATACTTATCTGGATCCTTCACATTAAGACATAACTGGAAATAAAAAAGCCGACACTGGGGCCAAAAAAGCAATAACTAATTAAACGAACGAAACTAAAGAACCAATCCCGTACCAAGATATGGACCACTACCAAAGAAATTAAAAACGACGACATTGTATAAAATTGTCTATATTATATCTACGATACATAACACACTCAAGAACAAAAACCGATATAATTTTATTATATTGAAACCAAAATACAGTGTTATTGTACAATATTTAAGAAGCAATCTTTCAGTGTGTAATATTCACATAGCGGTCTTATTTTACAAACAAAAAAAATTACAAAAAAGAGCCATCGATTCATGATTTTGTCACGTAAAATAACAAAATAAAAAAGGAATTTGAGGTAAAAAAATAAAAAAAGAAAACTTTATTTTTTTCTAACATCAATACACTTTACAATCTACTTCCGAACTCTAGGCGTGACTTTCTAAGACTGACTCTTATGATTTTACTTTCGATCGGATCCGATTACTTTCTTTTGTCATCCCTCAACATCCCCACCGTCCATGCATTTGCTAGGCGTCCGCGATCGTTGCCACGTGCTCTTTCTTCTAGAACCTTCGGTGGAAGGACCGTTGGGATGTTGATGGTTCATTAAGCACTTCAGCGATATACATTGTCGCCGAGTGCCGCCACATCTTTATCTCTATCGTCAGTCCGTCGGATTTGAAGTATGCCGGTCGTGACAATTTCATGTCGGATCTTCTAAAACTTACATGGCCGATGGAATGTACACGGCATTTTATAGACTCAGGAAAAGGAAGTTCTTTTAAGTATTGTGCATAATAAAAAACAAACGTTGAAACAGAAAGTGTGTAATAAATATTTTGTGCATAATTTGTCTCTATAATTTTGTGTTACATACCACAACTTTGGCGATAATTATTGTAACAAACAATTTCAGTTGTGATTTCAAAATTTCAAAATTTCGAGTGACTCGTGCTTGCAACAAATAACTCATTGATATTATCAAATTAAGTATAAATGAATAATTATTTTCCTGGAAATTGTTGCGTTAAAGTCAATCATACAGAAATTATAATTGTTAAGAAACAGTAATGTTTTGAAGCTACCACGATTGAAATTTCATTCCATATAACTTTTGCTTTAATATTATTGTCCTGTAATAATACCATCACAATGTTATCATTCATAATTACTGCAAGCAATAATTTTTCGATTCTTCACTAAAACATTTAATTCTTCTTGCTTACCTTTATTAATTTTTTTAATTCGAAAAGAAATGTTACAGTCTACTTATAATAACATGTAAGGGTCATAACAGCTATGATTTTAAATGAATAATAACAAGAAGCATATTTACGATACAAAATTAATTGCAAGAATCTTCGTTAAACCTTCGTGAAGAAATTTAAGTTGCGCTAAGATTGTATTTTAACACTGTATAACCAGAATTATGATGGCTAATGAGAACAAAAAATTATGATTTAATACGTTACTGTAGGCTTCCGATACTAATATTTTATATGCAGTTAGGTTTAACAAACATACAGTTCACGAAAGTATTTAGCATAGAATATTAAATATTTATCATAGAAGGAGTCTATTGTGTGTGTAATACAAAATAATTTAACATTTTATTAACAATGCAATAAGACACTGCACAATCATAATTATATTGATAAAATGCAGAAGGTACCTGAAATCATGTGTATACAGAAGTTACAAAATATTTATAATATCATACATATCGCAAAAATCATAAAAGTATTTGAACAATTAATTACTTGTTAGTTATAATGAATGAAATTAGTAAAATCGCCATGAACATTAATTATATGTTTAAGGCCATTATTGCTTTATGCTAATTTTTTATTAAATGTTTGTTTGGGATAAAAGTATTGCAATCTCTATATACATTTTCAGATTGGTTTCACATCTTACCAATATCATTACAATAATCCTATCTTAGTGTAATATAAAGAAATTTCGAAAAGTATCGTATAAAATACACAGTACATTTATAAAAATTTTTTATGTTAAGTGTTTAAATATTTCCGTGATGCTAATATCGTCGAATACTGTAGATATGTATGTATGCATAAATGATGTTACTTTTAAATCACATATAGAGGTTCAGATTAATTTAATGAAACAAACTATTACTAAAGATACATTGAAGTCTTATAAAGAAAAATAATTCAACTTATCCGTTAAATAATTTGAAGAGAATATTTAAATTATTAATATACACGAATTTGCGTAAAATACTATAACATCGACAGAATTCAACCTCTTCTATCCAAATACCTAAATGTTTCATTATACATACATACATTAATATTTAACACGTATTTACAAAATCATGAAAAAACACTTAATATTTGTTTCATAAATTTCAGATATAGGTCGTTTTTCGTGGTCTACGTTTAACCATAGCGACAAAGCGATTATTTTCGTATGAGTAAAATGCTTTCGAATAATCGAACAATGTTTTGAAATATTTGCACGCGTGAGGATGGAGTCCTCGCTTCGACAATTTTAATTGCTCCATTGGATAACGCGCAGATATTACAATTATTTATGTAACACTAATCCGCTTCGTTTTATTGTTATGCGGTATTCCTTTTTAACCAATCTTGAATCGTATTGTGATTGGCTTCCACCCATCGTATGTTCGCTTCAGCTTGTTCTATCGATTGTTGTATTGACCTCGTTGCACTTCCAAACTCCCCCTTGTGTTCATTAGTAAATTCCAGCAGCTAAATATCAAAAAATATATTTATTAGAATATGCTTATTTTTAAGAAATTAAATTGATGAACATACGAATACTTCATTATTAAATCTTTCTGCAATAGACAATGCAATGTAACATTCCAACAAACTAACGAGACAAAACTATTGTGAAGGAAAATGTGAAGTTTGAACGCCTTGAAGGGCCGCTTGGCCTTCGTCACTCTCAGCTGTGGAAACAGAAAGCGTCAACACTTAGGGTGCCATAAATTCGGTCCTTCCCCGTGCGGCGTCGTGCGCTGGTGGGTCGCAAAAACATTTTGTGACTGCGATGCCTAGTATATTCTTTCTACAATCGTCGACGTGCACGAACGTCGAAATAAAGCTACGCGGGTTCGCGTACTAATATTTGTTAGTTTTATGAGATTTTCTATTAGTATATATAGAACACAATATTCAGCTGAACATGATAATATTTTTATGAGCTTGAAGTACTTAATTTTTATTTTAAAAAAGCCATTAAATATCAAATAAACTATTAAATAAGGCAAAAAAGAAACATTTACGACAAAATGAAATAGCAAAATAAAAGTAGGGAAGATCAGAGTAAATAATGCAATTCTTAGTTTTCGGTTTTTATAGCTGTTATTCACGAATTATCTTCTTTTAGTTTAATGGTAATTCAAGGGGAAATTTTCGAATTAAGCGTTTATTTATAATTGTAAATATTACAAAACGAATTCATTAATTAAAATAAATATTATCGTAATGTATCAAACCCTTTGTATTAAATCAAGGCTGAAGGAGAACTTAATCCTAATAAATATTTGTTAGCGGTAAAGCATTTTCGTGACGATAGCCCACTGCTATTTAGCGTTATCGTAATTAATGATTGGGCTCAGGATTCAATAACGATTATGGAAGGGTGTTTGAGTGAATGTCTGGAATGACGATAGCCAATGACACGAAATCGCGGAGTTATGAGGTGTTGATGACGTTTAGAGTTTTAAAAGATTTATGAAATAGTATGCCAGCAAAATGGCAAGCGAATTGACATTGCATTCCTAAGAAATAGAGACTTTGTGCAAAGGATTTCGAGTCGGGAATACAGTGATGCCTTTTGATAAGCGGACTGTGAGGAAGTGTTCGAAGGAACAAAAGTATGAGGATCATCGTGAATAATTTAAGACACTCACTTTTGCAATCATGAGACTACTTTAGAGAACGGGATTTTAACAGTTAAAACGGTCTCTTTCAATATTCGTCGCAGTATTTTTAATTTTCTATGTCTATTGTAGCTTCGATGGCCGAGTGCGTCATAAACGCGGCATTTCCCGCTGAGGACTTCGAGCGCATCGAGCGCACGAAAGGCAGAAAATGCCTTGCGAGCAAGAATGCTGATTGGCAATTTTTTGCATTCGGTGAAAACCAATCAACGTGCGTTTTTCGGGATCTCTGTTTCGAGTCTTGTTGGATGCTCGGACGAGTTCAACATCATAAATATCAAAGAATCAGTCTCGTGTAATCGTTCAAAACGATTAGTTCTGTCTCGTCAGTGTCTTTTAATTGTTAACGTTTTTCCCAACAGATGTCGAGTAAGAATAGATTATTCTCTCAAGTTTCAAAGAAGAGAGTCTCACACAATCTCCCTTATATGATAATATCTTCCCCTCCGGATATGGAACAAAGAATCGTTTCAATCTCTCAGCATTTGGAAAGGACAGTTCTATCTGTATTTGCTGACTCATCATCATCTCCAAATGTTTATGGACTCGACTTCAAGCGTTCGTGGAGACAAAATCATTCCAGCAATCGTAACGATCACTTGGTAGTCTTCCCAGCTGCCTTTCCTCACTCGTCAATGCCTCCAATCATTCATAGAGTTCCATCAGTCGAAATGATCAGTTGACAGTCCAGTGCGAGATTTTCAACCGCAAACAATATCTCCAAGCACTCGTGGAATGAAGTAATCGGAGAACAATCAATGAATGGCTGCGTGCGGGTCTTTCGATTGCAAGCGGCATCGACACGCATTCACGGACGAGTATATCATTAACCATTCGTAACGTTCAGCTGTACATCGCGTCACAACAGGCACTTCATATCACATAATTACCCGCTTTCATGAATCTCGTCTCAGCAGTCGGGGACAATTCAAAACCTGCTCATCGTTCGAAGAATAACCTTTGGCGTCGTTGGTCGCTGTAACTACCATGCAACCAATACTCTTCCTCGTGAATCAGTTACCCAAGATTAATTCGGCGGGTAACAAGTTACAGTGCAATGACATCGATTATCGGACGCGTGAGCACATAACTCGCGCACGTAACTCGCACACGAAACATATTGATGCCAAAGCGTGACCAATGTGGCATGCAATAGCACAAATATTAATAAGTATTAAATATTAATGAAAGGCAATACATGTTATCATTTGTCTGATGGATAATTCCACTTTTTGGGTAATTATTTAGAGGTTTGACCACATTTTTAAATATGTCATTAGGAGCACGATTCTGAACAACTTTATCTGACAGAGGTATGAAATGATTATATGGCTCTCCTTAAAACATAGATTAACCCGAGAAGCGGGGACAGGAGTATATAAGGTCAGCCTCTTTTGGACTGACGGAGTCAGAGTGAGAGTTAGAGTTAGTCAGTTAGTTAGTGAGTCGTTGGACGATTGAGTTATCGGGAAGTTACCCGAATCGAGTAGCACGTTGATACGAGTCCTCCCATGGACCGTGGATTCGTCCGGTGACCTGCCATGTCACTTCGAGCTCAAACCCATCGTCATAAAGTCAGATTGGAACATTAAGATTATTTCTTATTTTTATTACTTAAGGGCGGCTATAGTAAAAGTCTGGACTAGTGTATTGGGGTTTGTCCCAACATTCCGGACGGGAAATCCCGCTGTCTTTCCTTCTCCGATATATATATATATATATATATGTCGGAGATGAAAGAACACCGGAGCCTTTGGAATTTTGGATAATCCCGCAACATTGTAACCTAGAGTCTACTATAGCTGCAATTGAACAATTGTAGTTATTCAATCCGATTGTAATTGTTCGAGAGTTGTGATAATGAGCTTGGGCTCGAGGCGACAGTCAGTCGCTGAACGTAGCCGCGGTCACGGGATGAACGCTTTGTCTAACAAAGGCATGGAATAATTCTATAGCTCTCCTTAAAAAGGAAATAGTTGTAACACTCGACAGTAAACATTCCAACGGTCTCTGTCCTGTAGCTCGCCACACGCAGACCCTATTCCTCGAGTAAGATGATTGCCAAATGTCGACGCGTCTCCGCAGTACATGTTCAGCTAGCTCGAGGGCCCGTTATAAATCTTAAGATTTAGTCAACTAAAGTCCTTCAAACAGACAAACAGTCTTTGTCCCAACTACGAGAAAATAGGGGAGACCTATTTTTCAACGAGCGGCGTCTCCCACTAGCAACTTTCCCTCGAGGGCGGCTAGCATCTTTTTCTAACCACCGGTATGGAGATTGACCAATTAGCAGCAACGCCAATTTCCCTTACTTTCTGAACGAAGGCTTTTCTCGACGAATCCGATGATCTCGTGTCCTTAGACACACCCCAATATAGTTTTCCTCTGTGGCATCGTCGGGACGGGAAAGTCAATCCCGCTCGCGATCTCATCGATGAAAAAGAGTAACCCCTTACGACCAGTGAATATTACGCGTCCGACTTAGATTTTGTGAGTACGTTCATCTATCATCCCGTCGACCGCGGATTCGTTATTGAACCTAGGATCATTGTCATTAGTTTCTCGAGTATCTAATTACCACGGTTACTTGTCCGGTTCTATAATAATCGTATTTGCACTAGTCAATGTCTTCTCTATTGCATAACGACAACGTGTAACCCAAACGAAGATTCGTTTCACGCCCCTAACCCTAATTCTAATGTAAACCCGACATATATATATACATAACTGTATCTATTACACCTGCACTGTTAGGCCCTAGTTTCCAAGATATATGTAGAAGGCTGCTGGTACTACCACAGTGTATTCTTCTTACGATTGTGCGTCCGTAACAGCGTACATGTAATTTAGTATTGGTTAGTAACAGCGAGAATTGGATTGAATGTTATCAATGCATCGGGTAAGGGCCTGGGAAAACTTTTTTAACCCGGCCACTGCGAGGTGACCGGCAACGTTTACATACAATAGTAACAATTATTCTGTTTCATAAAATAATATCAATTATTCACTCAAACAAACACTCTACGATAGAGCAAATGTACAGGCTCGTCAACGAAATTTTACTAGCAATAGAAAAGAAACAATACTGTACAGCCCTCTTCATCGACATTGAGAAAGCATTTGATAAAATGAACCATGAAAGCCACTTACAAACAATCAAAGAACATTTCCCGGAACAAATCTACCACTTACTCAAATCATACCTCAGCAATAGAACCTTTGTATTAAAAATAAGGGACACATATTCTGAAGTTAAAGACAACAATGCAGGGGTACCGCAAGGAAGTGTCGTAGGGCTAATATTATACGCACTATACACAGCCGACATATCAACAACTACCAATAGCAAGATACTGACATTGGTGGACGATGTGACTATACTAGTCAGACACATTAATCCAGAAACAGCAGTCACATGACTACAAGAGCATATCGTAAAAATAGAAAAATGGCTGCAAGATAAACAAATAAAAGCAAACCCTAGTAAATGCAAACATATTACATTTAAACTATAAAAATGGAAACCGCTAAATATTCAATTGAATGGCAGGCATGTAACACAAACAAAGCAAGTTAAATATCTAGGACTCCACTTAGACTCATAACTTACGTGGAAGCAACATATTAAATCAGTTATAGACAAAATACGGATAAAAAGAAGACACATGTACCGGTTGACCAGCCGAAATTCTAAACTCAACATAGAAAATGAATTAAAAATTTACAAAACGATAATAAAACCAATTTGGACGTACGGAATACTACTATGGGGGACAGCAGCAATGAGCCATATAAATTAACTAGAGTCGCTACAATCGAAGATACTGAGAACAATAGTCAACACCCCATGATTTGTCAGAAACGAGGATATACGCAAAGACTTCAAAATACCAAAGGTCAAAAAAGAAATTGGCAGGTACGCAGAAAAATATATTGAAAGATCGGCAACACATTCAAACCTGCTGGGTGCTGAAATGACCAAAACCTATATAAAAAGAAGACTAAGAAGAAAACGCCCCACTGATCTTACTGAAGGAATAAAATAGTCAAACTCGAAGATGGGTATCCCGCTGGGGGTAGCCATCCACATGTTATTTAGTAATTAAGTTAGAAAAATTTATCAAATGTCCAGCTAAACAAATAGTAAAGTACAAATTAAAAAATTATTCATTCACCTATTATTTCTACAAATTAATTTCTATTATTTTATCCATTTTAAGTATTGTCGACTGTCACAGGACGGCCCGACTGGAAAATGTATCCTAAACTCAAACCCAATACATTGATGATTATTCATTTTTAATTGAACCATAACTGATATTTTTTACAATCTCACACATGCAGTTATGCACAAAGCTTCATCCCAGATCGCCTCACTCTCGTTTGTCTACATAAACTGAAGTTAGGTGTTAGGTTTCGATCGGATCATTCTACTTCATCACTGGCAACTAATACGAATGTCATGGATGCACAATTGCAAGCAGAACTCACCGTAGTGGCATCGATAGATTTTTGCGAATATTTTAGAAACCATAGTAGATTGACAGTTATATGTAAACGTACCCATTCTACAGTTTCTTCTACAATTAAACTATGATCACCTTGTGTTGGGTTTGAGTAACTTTTTTCAATTCGGCCGCCACGAAGAGAAGGGCAACGCTTGCGTAAAATAATATGTTGATTACGAAAATAATAGCGCATTGAATAAAAAATAATAACGGAGATCTGTACTGAAATAAAATTTTCGGCGACATTTCATAGAATCACGCATATGCAGTTATAAACGAAATTTTGGTAGAAGCTGTTTGTTCTCATTAGTAAAGTATAATATAAAGGTAAAGAGATCGTTAGCTGATGAATGTAGGCAGATTATAAAGCGGCAAACATGCAGGCTAAACTTGTTTTGTGTCGCAGATACACACGGGTAATTATACACAATAGAGGATTGAATGGGCTAGTAACGACAGTTTTTCGCGAATATCTCGGAAACTAGAACTAAGTGGTGGTAACATATATAGTAAAAAGTTAGCCAGAATCATACCCTCGACAACATATTCAAAAATCATCGAAGTCGATAATAAGAGCAAATTTCTAAATTGTTACCATATTTGTTTATTATGTTACTTATACTTCTATCTTTAAAGTAGAAGATATTAAAATTGCATATAGTTGTGTATGATCCTACTTCTAGGTTCCGCTTTAATTATTGGGACAACGACTAATATGCCCTATGATACCTTGATCGAAAGCTTCAATGTCAAAAATTACGATGAATGTGGACGGAAGTATAGTAAACTCATAGTTTTCGAAATATGTACATATCATAAAAAATATATTAGTACTATTACATTGCACTCTCTCTATACATACATATACATGTAGTATCGCGAGCGAGGGGCCTGGAAGTTGGCGGGTGAACCGCGTAGAATGTCGCGAAAGCCGAGGCGTTCGTTTCGATCGTGTAGTTTTGGAAAGAGGAGGCCTACGTGATCTTGACCACGAGCGGTTGCCAAGGGACGAGAAACGAATAAAAAATGATTGCGAGTTGCGTTGCCGAGAGAGTGTTGATTGCGTTTATGAAAGTCGAGTCGTTGATTAATTATTTAGTTGTGCTATTTATTATACGTTTGCTGCGATTAGTTCATGTTGAACAAATATCGTTTTTCTGTCTGATTAACACCTGTATCATCCATTCATTGTAAATATATTCCATCACGATATTACATACATATATAACTGTAAAGTGACGCAATAGTCACTTCGCTGTTTTGTACGCAGTCATATATGTATATGTATGTATAGGCAGAATGTAACGTAGTAGTATGCACTAATATATTTTTCTTAATACATATCTCAAAAATTATGAGTTGGCTACATGTCGAATCACTGCCATTATAATTCTTGTGGCATAAGCTACTCGTTCTCCCAATAATTAAAGTAGTGTCAAAATGATAACAAATAACAATACATACACAACAATTTCACGAGAAGATCTCGATTTAATATATCTGCCAAAAGAAATGAAATAAATGAAGAAAGTTACTCTTTAGAATCATATTAACAAATCATTACGGGCCACTTTTTACGATAATAATTATATTTTCTAGTGAACTGATTTGCAATGAATTTTTATAAACCTGGATCACTAACAAAATTGAAATTCGTTCAGATCTCTGAAATGTCACATTGCAGGCAAAAGCAGGATTTTATCACATTTTTTAAATTTATTTACATTATTCTATTTTTATTATATTGTGTTATATTTTTGGACTTACATCTTTAAGGTCATATTTGGTGTTAATACCGCTGGTTGCTGATTTTACTATATTGTTCATCGTCATTAATGATGTTCCGAAGCTAAAACACAGAATAAAGATTTTATTGCAATTATACTTGTAAACTTACTTAATAAAATGAATTATTTGTAAAGTAACGGTTAACAGATATCAAAAGAAATTGATAAAATATGTGTTTAAAATATATATTGTAATTAAAAATTTCGTATGATTTAGGAAGAAATGAAATGAATGGTCATTATTAATTTTGTTTTATAGGTTGATTCACCGAACTCGAACAATGTAAATTATTTATAAATTACCTGTTACATATAAAAAGATGTATATAATATTAGGCACAATGAAAAAGTTTGAAACAAAATTAAAAGTCTACATATAGGAACTACAAGATATTTAATTAAAGTACAATATATATTTCATAGAGGTTATACAAATATTTAAGCAAGGTAATTTTTCATTATGATAATGTTCAGTGAGACTATCTTTAATACCTATCATAGACTTTATTATACGTTTTACTTATTACACATTTAAGATAGCTATTTAGAATATGTTTAGTACCTAGGCCGGACTATACCCCTACCTCTATTGCAGATAGGATTTTTTCTTGTAGGGTTTTTTTTTAAGCAGGGTATATGTTGTGTATACAGAATCTTTTATTTCAATAGATGACTTAAAGGAACAAATTAAAGAGAATTCTTTAAGTATGAGTGCTGAACAAATGAACATTATAATGGAAAATGTAAAAAAAGAAGCGCAAAATGTTTAGAATCCGATAATAGAGAGATTGAGTATTTGTTGTAACCGTTCAAGAAATGTTACATATTTCGACAAGCATTGAGTTTCTCATGACTTCACTCTGTACTTTCCTGGTTGAAACTGTAGAAAAGCTACAGTTCTTTCCAATTTTGATGATTTTTGAATATGCCGTAGAAATCAATATTTCGGACAACTCTTTTCTGTACATGTAACTTCCGGTCGGCCATAGTTTCCGAGATATTCACAAAAAGCTATCGGCATCATTATAGTGAATTCTGTCGAGAATTGAGCGCCCTAACTGCCAGATTAAGGTAGCTAACCTAAATCCAAACCCAATACATTGATGATATTTATTTTTAATTTGATTATAGCAAATATTTCTTACAGCTTTGCATATGCAGCTATGCACAGAGCTTTATCCAAGCTTGTCTCGTTTATACATAATATGTATAAACAGAAGATAAGAGCTAGGTATCGCTTGGCCGTTATACCCGCCCGCCGCCAGACTTTTGGCAATCAATACTAACGCGCACGCTACCACGGATCCACAATGATAGAACACTGTAATGGTATCGATGGATTATTATGAATATTTCGGAAACTCAACTCTCAGTTACATGTACAGGAAAAAATTGTTCAAAATGTTGAGCTTCTCATACTATTCAACATATTTAAAAATCATCGAAATCAGAAAGGACATAGTTTCTCTATAGTTTCGGCCTTTTTTATTCCGAATGTCACGAGCAATCAATTAATACAAAAGTTTGTAAGTTTAAATTTAAAAAAAGGTGCAATGGCAGTTTGCAATTTTTTATTATGACAGACACCATATTTTACCAAAATTTGAATTTACGTACTTACTTATCGCTATCAATATAACAAACGACTGAAAAAAAGGCTGTACAAGTATTATCATATACATTTTTTCAATATTTACACTTTTCAATTTAAACTTCTTTCTGCAAGATTATTATATTTCTTGCGTGTTTTTAACAATGACGCCTAACTGTTCCGAGTTTCAACACAAAACGAGTTTCAAACACATATATTTCATTTCAAATGATCTTACAAACCATTTTGTGCAAGAAAATTACTGTTTACAATTTTTCACGATTTTGGCTGTCTTGAAGACTAATTCGACGGGTCTTCAACTTTTACCAATATCGTTATAATAGTATAATGTTTCATTGCTAATGAAATTCAAAATGATTTATATAACATATATAATATGTACATGCGATTTATATAGGTAATATGTGATAAATGTTCAAATATTTTCATGTACTACTGTAGATAACAGTGACTTAAATGATGGAATAAGATATAATAAAAGACTTACTATTCTCGAAGACGAGCCCATTTATTTCTGAGGAAATTAAATGCTAGTGGCTGTCCAATAGGGTTGCTAGCAATAGAATTTAGAACATGTCCTGCATCTTGCTTCCTGATACCCGAATTTTCCGTAACCATCCAGTCCAAATAACGACTTAAAAGCCAAGTTTCTCTCGTACAACCAAGAGAATGCAAAAGTAAATCCTTCTCAGAACCGACATTAGTTTCTAAGTACCTTTGCCAAGCAAAGTCCCATTCAATTTGTCCTCCGAATCGAATAGCCGTACAGTAGACGACCAATTTCAGATTTGGCGAGATCCTAACAATATTTAAAAGTTTTATTAAGAGATATTACTTCTCTAATATTATCAAATTTTGCAATATGTATTATCATATTGGATCGGGCAAATAGATAATTTTTCTTTGAAATGTCATTTCAGATGGAGTTATCTTTTAAATAAAGTAATATAATGTATTATTTCTATTTTTAAAAGAAATTAATTCCTAGTTAAAATATAACTTTAGGAAAAATACATTCTTTTGTGTAAATAACTTTATAATAAAGGACCACACACTTTTAATTTTGAATATCAAAAAATACGATACATAAGATTTCACAATCTTGATTAAACTTTAGAGTAACTTAAAAATAGTAACATAAAGAAATAGAAATATAAATAAAAAGAACTTTAAATATGTTGAGTGTCCTGGAAAATGTAATACTATTGAGCAGTATAATAGTCTTCAGGAAAAGGTAGGTTGAAAATATAGAAAAAATGTTTTAAATATATGACTGATATATTTATTATATATGACCAATATATTTTTTAAAATATATAGAGGGTTATCCATTTAACTCGTAACCCGCGCGAGACCGTGGAAAGTGGCAACATTGATCAATGTTAACAATTGTCAATCGTTGAATTTGTAGAAAGTGATCGTTAATAAATTTTAAATTATAGCATAGAAGAAGATGTACATACTAAATCAATTATAGACAAAGTACGGATAAAAAGAAGACAGATGTACTGGCTAACTAATCGAAATTCTAAACTCAGCATAGACAATAAACTAAAAATCTACAAAACGATAATAAGACCAATTTGGACGTACGGAATACCGCTATGAGGGACAGCAGCAATGAGCCACATAAATAAACTAGAGTCGCTACAGTCGAAGATACTGAGAACAATAGTCAACGCCCCATGGTATGTCAGAGACGAGAATATACACAAAGACTTAAAAATACCAACGGTCAAAGAAGAAATCGGCAGGTACGCAGAAAAATACAAGGAAAGAACGGCAAAACATCAAAACCTGCTGGCTGCTAAAATGAGCAAAACCTACATAAAAAGAAGACCAAGAAGAAAACACCCCACTGACCTCACTAAAGGAATAAAATAATCAAACTCGAAGATGGTATCCTGCTGGAGGTAGTCATCCACATATTATTTAGCAATTAAGTTAGAAAAATTTACAGAATTTCCAGGTGGACAAATTGTAAAGTACAAATTAAATAATAAAAAAAAGAATATGTAAAAAATGGAAAATGTTGGTGGAAGCAGAGAAAGCGCCATGATGTTTGTACGAATGCGAATAGTAATATTGTATATACATACTTTACTTTTCAAATTACTTTTCAAATAATCATCTTGTGTGGCAGGAGGTGGTGACCACGGTGCCTAATCGTTCTGTATTCTTGGCAATTCTTGTTTATAACCTGTATAACTCCAGATAATTCTAGTTCTAATTCTAGCAACAACTCATAGATAGCAGATGTCGATCATACGATTGCACTAGTAAATACATGCGGGTTCCGAGTTAAGTGGGTATATTAAGTGGTATACTTTCAGCTCATATCAATAATAAACTAAGATGATAAATAGTAAAGTAAAAGTAAACATGGACATACATCACCTGATCATTATTTTAGAATAGTATTATACTGAATATACTAAATAGTATTAGGTTGTCCCAAAAGTTTATTTCATTTAATAAGGAAATACTAGATGCACAACATTTTTTGTTTTATATTATTCTATTGAATTATGTATGCTCGATTTTGTTCTATTATTATAAAATTTCTTCTATTATTACAAAATGAATCATACATAATTCAATAAAATAATATAAAACAAAAAATGTGGTGCATCTACTATGTGCATATAAAACGAAATAAATTTTTGGGACAATCTAATATTATTCAGTATATTAATTCCAAAATAATAATCTGATGATGTATGTCCACATTTATTGCAGTAATAGAGCAAAATGGATCATACATAATTTAATAAAATAACATAAAACAAACAGTGTTCTGCATCTATTATTTCCTTACAACACGAAAGGAACTTTTGGGACAATCTAATATATAATAATTGTACTGATAATTGATTTCCGACTTTCTCGAAAACAGTGACTTACATATGTATTTAGAAAAGTTTTATTTTCCAAATTACATATGTTACTAGTACTGCGTTTGTCAAGGCATCCTTTATACCGAATGATGAAGTTATTGTTTATGAAATAATCAGAATATATTAAACACAATTAATATTATGTATAATATTCACGATGCCGTATGCATTCAAATATCAATTGTAAAAAGGAAATTATTTTCAAACAAAGTTAGAATGTTAATGAATTACAAATATTTTTTATTATTTGTTTTATAAAGGTATAGAGAATTTGTTACAGTACTAGTTTTCATAATTTGACAAATTGCTTAATACATAATATAAGAGGTACTTACGGATTATTTTTATCCGGGCTAGGCGTATTACGCCAATTATAGAACTGTCTGACTGCATTTTGCACACAATCATCATGGCCGAAGTTACATGCCCATGTTAGCACTTCGATCCGGGTGAGAACTGTCAACTGAGGATCCCGAGAACTATCCTTAAAACCAACTTGTTTGTACACGTTGTCGAGTAGCTTCAAAATGTATACCTAAAACATTATTTAATGTAACATAAAGAAATATATGTATTTGTTCTAGCACAAATAGAACATTCCATTTATTATCCAAAAATTTAGTCACACAACATTCAGTGTACTAGTTTCTGTATGTTATAGGTATAAATAAACAACTCTTACATCCATTTGAAATAATGAAAATTTATCCTTTTGGATTATGAATTATATATAAGGAAAAGATTGTGTAGAAATTTTATTTAACTGTCTCCGATCTTATTATAAATGAGTTAATGTATGTTAAAACATAATCATAAATATGGTCCTACTGGGATTAAAAATTCTATCCTTTTTCTAATATCTTTTCATATTCTTGTGTTCAGACTTTCATTCTATCTTAGACATTTTCCCGAGGCACATTTAGTTATATCTGTCTAAAACTTTCTGTAATCGTGCATTTTTCGTGCAATTTATTTTCAAATAATCGGTCATCCCATGTGTTTGTAACATTTAAAATTCAGTCATAGTAAGATACACATCAAATTCCCGTTCATAAAATTATAAAAATTAATTTATTATAATATTTGAAATAGGATATATGACAAAATAATAATCAAATCTTTAAATAGCATCGTATATCATTTTCTAACTTACGTAAATTATGTTTGTGTTCAAATATGGAGGATTCTGCTATGAATAGCCAAAAAAACATGGCATATAGTGTTGTTTTGGGAAACTGGTATAGAAAAGTTAATAAATTTTTGTATTTACCCGAAATTTGTCGTAACTCGGCGTTTTGACTAGCATGCTATCCAAATATTCCATGGCAGTGAAAGCAGACTTCCAAGGTAAGTACTCAGTTTCGTGAGCTAAATACGATGTGACATCCAAAGCAATGGCGTAATCTAGCCTTCCGGCTCTGGCCAAATTAAGCGCATCATCTATTAACTGAGCACGATTGATCGTTGAAATATTTCTAAAGGAATCCTTGTTCAGTTGTTTGATTATCAATTGCCAATTTTTCCTGTCGTAATTCACTCTGTAGTATCCTAAATAGAGAAAAATTTCGAAACAAAGGATTAATCAATGTATGTGCTCAATAATTCATATAATATATTAGATATGTGTAATGTATTAAATATATTATATATATTATATATATTTATGAATTGCATGTACATAAATTAATTATATATTAAATATATTAAATTTAGACCAGTATAATATACATATAAAAAACGAACTTGATGTGAATCTTTATTGTGAGAGACAATGAATTTCGAGTGTCAAAGATGAGTGGAAGGGTTGTGCGCATGTCTGTGTGTGTGTACTTAAGATTAGGCTATCAGAAGAATATGTGATAACCCATGTTTTGGGATAGGTGTAATAGAATATCTCTCTCAATCGAAATAATTGTCTCTCAAAAAACAAATTGATCGACTCTACCTTTCTTCAATTTTATTGCATAGATACTATGCGGAGTTGGAAAATGAGCAATAAGACAGCACTGGGTGAAGGGAGGTACTGCTCTTTATCGTTCAATCTCACGCGTCGCTATATTGTTTCATTTCGTATACGAATAACCAATCACAGTCGTATTGCATATGCTAGTATTCTTTCTAGCTCCGCACAATACATGGTTATAATTAAGCAAATGATTTATTTCTTCATGCTTATTTATTGCAAAACAATTGTATAAGTAATTGAAAATTCTAATATGAATTTTAAAAAATTCTGTTTTTGAAGATTTATTATTTTTTTCTGCTTTTTAATTTATGAAGTTGATCAATATCATATTGCATTGAAAATGTATGTTGTATAACAAAATTAGGTATTGAATAGTAGCGATAAAAGAACACATGAGAGTTTTTCGTTATTTCGCGTCGTGCTATTAAATATATAATCTTCAGGTTTCAAAATTATTTTTAGTATATTTAATTCTAATTTTATTAGATCGTGAGGTATTACGTCATTTTTGGGCGTGTTTTTATCAAATAATATATGTATTATTCTATATACTATGCCATTAGAATTTACATATTGTTAATGTAAGAGAAAATAATTCATACTTGATAATGTTGCAAACAGAATCCTAAGAATTTCCATCTCTATTTGAAACAAAAGATGTAAGAACCAAGAAAGCATAAATCGATATTTAATTTTATGTTAGGAGAGAGAGAGAGAGAGAGAGCGATAGAGAGAGAGAGAGAGAGAGAAAGGTAATATACATTTTTATATACGTAGACTGATATTTGTTTCAAAATTATTTCAGAACATGTTCCTTACCAGTTTCTTGAATATTCAAGATCACCCACTCCGAGAAATTCCAGTTCAAATTCGATAGCGTAATCGATTTTTCTGCTTTCATCCATTGAGAAGGTTGAGTTGTATTGAAATTTAATTGACTTTCAGTCGTATATGTGATTGGTATCCACCATAGTGGTTCAACACTAGATGTGGTCACCATAGTACCATTACGAAGCATAAAACGGTCCTAAAATGAAAGAAGCGAACGAAAACATAACAAACGTTATTCGTGAACGATACATCGCGTCGATTCATTGTAATATTGTATTGAAAGCCACGGATGAAAAATATTATATGATAATTTACATTACCTGTCTTTTATAAAATTTTTAAATTCGCAGTCTTTGGTATAACTGGTTGCGTTATTAATATTCTGCGATAGTTCGAGTGAGAAATGAAGTGTGACAACCGATTTACTAGTGCTTTCTAATGAGTGAGAGTGCGATAGTGATTACGTTGGTTAAACCAATAAAAGGGCAGAACAACTGCCTTCAAAATCCTTCAACAATGACTTTCCAATTTAACAAATCGTACTTCATATTCTGCAGTTATCTCCGATATATTTCCCCAAACCCCAATCTAACCCCAATCATAGAAGAAAATGGATAAACGATTAAAGACTACGAACAAAAACCACAAAGTTGTAACTCTACCATTATATGCATATTCCTATCCAACAGAAATATTACGGGCGGATTAACGGAGAACCACAAGGACATTCACATATGATACAGAGGCATGCCCTTCAATTAAGATCCTTGATATTAAAATGAAAACAAATAATAATATCAAATGTACCACACAATGTAATTGTGGAATCATTAGGTAAAATTGGTAAAAAAAAAATTAGGTAAAAGGTACTCAAGTACAATAAAAAAATATAAATTAAAAAAGTTTTTTAACAAGGTTTTATTCATAAAGGCACTAAAAATTTGAAAATAATCTCTATTTTTGTGACTTTTATGAGGCACATAAATCATCTGAAAAAAATGAGTGCCCTACATATATTACGTATATGTCATATATGGCAAACAGAGATTATATTTAACATTTTAATGCGTTCACGAATAAAATTTCCATGTGAAATTTTTAAAATTTATGTTTTTACTTTTTACTTTTTAGTAAATTCCCAGATAAAACAATTTTTAAATTATACTAATTGATTTCATTATTATTGTTCAAAGCACGGGAAAATCCTTGTAACGAATGAACAAAAAACCTCGTAACGAACAAATAAGTATTATTAATTTGACCTAGTTTCCTAGGGTTTCTGATAGAATATTGTGTTATCATATGTTACATCGCGTGAGATGGTCCGTGCCACGTCCTTCATTGTCTGACCGTCAAAGGCCCATACACGGTTATACAGACCCTCAATAAACCTAAGGAATTACCATAAACAAAATCTTTTTAACTGAATCTTTAATCCTGCAAGTATTTTCGGTTTATGGCTGGTCTTTAGAACAGTCCTTAGGTTCATCATTCGCTCTTAAAAATCACGGAGTAAGCGGATATTTACCTAACGGGAAAAGCCGGTTTTTCATGATCAATGTCACCCATGAGCCACGTTGGAAGGAAACTTCCTCCTCCTATCTTTATTCATTAACGTTGGCTATAACCAATGGGCATCGCGGATCGTTACTCTCACTTTCCTAACGAAAAGTGTGAACAACGAATCCGCGTACTTAGTTCAAAACGCACACCCACACCGAGCTTTCCTCAGTGATAATACGAGAACGAACTTCATTTGATCTCTAGACTTGTTCTCTGGAAGTCGAAGACAGTCAATCGACAGAGGTCATATCATCACAGTCGCCAATACGAAAAGAGTCTCAGGTCGTACTCATTCGTAGTTTGGCAGTCAACATACGCACCACTGTATTAAATATTGAAGTTATTAGATTGTTGAAAATATATATATTATAACCTGTTAATATCAGCGTTATACCCATTTGACCACACCTATTATCTTAATCGAAATATCTGGGCGCAAGGTTTGAAGAAAATTGATTAAGTAAAAGTGTGTCAAAAATCGCTCGCAAGATTTAACAACTTCAAACAAACATAACAAATTGTATAAAATCTTATAGTAATAATAAGCTTCCTTCTTGTTGGCCTGGTTGATATTGGTTTGTCGTAACACGTATTAAGTTTTAGACATCAGTTATATATCAACCTTAAGGAGAAAGTTACTAAGCCCAAAATGCGCTTTGAATATCATACACCTTCTTCAAAAGATACAGAGAACTGCACAACAATAAACCTAAATTACCAACCCCATCCTATACTAGACTTAATAAAATTCTATAATTACCCATAATCGAAACGTTTTCTACCATTGGACGAAAACAAACAAAAATAGCCCCCTGGATTATTAAGATTACACTGACAAAGACCAACCTTATTGATCTCCCGAAAAATCAAACAGGCAGAACAGAATACAATATCACATTCCTATAATTAAATGCTAATCGAATAATAAATCGATCCATCGAGATCAAAATCAGGAGTAGGATATACCGTTATCACAGGCGATAAAATAATAAAACAAAACCTCCCGAAATTGACATCGATCTTCGTCGTCGAAACATAAATTGCCATATGTTGCCATATTGAAAGCTCGGAAATTTGTACTCATCAATAACCTACAAAACTTTGCCATTTAACCGGAGTCCATAAGTGTGATCAAAGTCTTCGACAACAAAAAAGCCGATGATGCAGCTAAAAATGTTATAACCCTCTCACAGACTGAACCAACGATCCTAATTCCACGTCAAGATCAAATAAACAATATAAAAATAAGCATAAAAGAAGGATGGTACAAAATCAAAGGAACAAGAGTTCACAATGTAATTCAGCATTTTGGTCAACAAGTACCATGTAAGAGTGAGAACAGAAAAGAAAGAACTGTAATTTCCTGGATGAGGACTGGATATACTAAATTAACGCATGAATGCCTAGTCACAAGATCAGCGCCTGCTCGGTACAATATACGCCAAAACCAAACATTATATGAGCGCAGAGGAATAGAACCACGGCATAAAGATAAACTTACAACATAGTACCAGATACAGTTCTAACACTATAACATTACATAAAGAATACAGTAAACTACCTTAAAGAAACAAATATATACTTCAAAATATTACCCATCCAGGTGCAACATCGTGGCTAATGATCTTGTAATCTATGTGACATAAAGTGTAGAAAATGAAGAGGAAGAATTTTCTCATTTAACATATTGTCATCAATTTTCCACTAAACTATCTCCTCATTTAATTTTGGAATTATGTATATGTTTTGTTACTCAACCGAATACTTAAAGAAATATCAAAAATATTAGCTATGACTACTGAACATTAGACTAATACTAATTAAGTTAAAATCAAGAAATTGGGCTTCTTTCTTTCCTGTGTGGTTTCCAATCTTTTTATTTGTAACAAACCTGCGTTAATGTCGCTGAACCAGTGTTATAATCTCGAATAACTGTCACCACTGGAAAACCAGTCTGGAGAGTCCAGGTATCCATAATTTGCTTTATCGTTATCGTTGGATCGAGAACGTTGTCTTTGTGCGCCTGTTTTGTCAAAGCATCCCATAAATCATTTTGCTCGGCACTTCGGTACGCTCTGTTACAAAAGTATGAACCATGATTTTAGTTTAATATATTAATCCTTCGCTCCACAACAATATTTTACAAGTATAAAGTATATCTAACATTTAATTAGACATTATTATCATTAACTGTTACGTTATGTATTCTGTTTCAGATTTAAATAGCGAGACCAAGACATTTTAAATATACAGCAAACACGCATACACACATACACGCACATTACACTCATCCCATATACCTCAAAATTATGACCGATATTACAATCAGTTTTAAGGAAGACGCGACTGCAGTAGCGCATTGTGTATAAGACACGAAATCTCAGTTTCGAAGTGAATTGTTTAACCCTTTCGCTTCGACAATCCAGTTCGCCGAAGTACTGTCACTGAACGAAAACGCGCGCCAGAAATACGCACAGTGTGCCTGTTTGCTGTATATATGTTTCTCTAAGTCTTTAATAACAATAATTCTTGCAAGAACCATATATGAAATATCGTTTCACTGTCAATGGATGTAATAAATTTTTTAGCATGAAACAGTAAACGATCGTTTGGATGTTTGAAATATATTACGTGAAACGTTCTGATGTCGTTTCAACAATGAGTAACTTTAAGAAGTGATTAATCCAATATGTCAATAAAATCAACAGAAGATGTTCTGCCGATAGCGGAAAAGTATATTATTGACTACAGATAGCACTTATATATGCATCATTTGGATGCCGGATATATGGGGTGCCAGACCCAGGAGTCATCACGTGGTCGCAGCCTATATGCGACGCTCGTACCCATAGGTCATCTCGTGGATGCCGCCTATAAGCGGCGCTCGAAGCGAAAGGGTTAAACACTTTGTTTTGTTTTGTTTTCTCATTATCCATTTGTCAGATCATTTTATCGCTGGGTTAATTAACTATTTCTGTCTTATTCACTCTCAGACGCCCATAGAACCTATTCTTCACTTCAAATTCAATAAATTGAAATCGTTTTTGATATATCTATTATTTCTTAACTTTAAGATATATAATATGGAGTAAAAGTAATTTAAGATATTTAAAAAGGCATTAATAATATATAATTGATTATATATATATAAGATATGCCATATAACGTGCACCCGTGTTCAGGCACTTCCAATAATCTGTCAAAAAAACTATTGGAAACAAAAATTATACAGCTTTAAGTCGACAACACATTGCAATGGACAAATTTCCAAAACATATTTTCTCGACAAAAAGCCAAGGATACTTTTACTGTTTTAGATAATACTATGTATTTCTGACTTCAAAGTGAAATAGCTGATGTCAGAACAAATTCAACAATCTTCTATACTATGATCTTGACATGACCTTGAATTCAGAAATATTGAGGAAATCAAGAAAAACATTATCGAAAACATTATAAGCTAATACAAGATCTAGATTGAAGACACATAAAATAAATCTTAATCAAAAAGGAAGTGGTTATACTAAATACCTTCTAATCTAAAGTACGTTAACTAACCTTTTGTACAAAAGTCATTGCCTTTTCTAATGCATCCTAATTTGGTCCGAAATCTGAATAATGAACGTGAAAATTAAATTATTATCCTTATACTTACTTTCCATTCAAATAATTCGTTAGACCTTGCTTGAATACTTTGTTAGTAAGAAAATGATCCATCATTCTTATTATAGAAGCACCTGTTCAAATATTAATATGATTATATTACCATATTGTATCATATTATATTACAAACAACACGTCTTTTATTTATACCTTTTTCGTAAGAAATTCTGTCGAAAATTTCACTAATCTCATCGGGATGTTCGACTTCGATCGATATCTGATGTGAAGATTCTAACGCGTCTAAAGCAAAAACATTTTGCAGATCATGTACAACGAATTGTTCCAAAACCTTCCAAGTTGGTTCCACCTAGAAGATTAAACCGATAAAATCTATGAAGAATCCTAATTATTTAATCCAAAAGGAAATAAGAAGAAAGTTGAAAATACGTATACTTCATATAGTACAATCTATTACCATCTATCAAATGGAAATATTTTACTTTTATCAAAATAGAGAAACTTCATATTATTTTAAATCCATTGTTATTACCTAAAAAGTATTTAATTTAAAAATTATTAATATAAAAAATATTAATTAATTTGAAATTATTTTCATAATGACTATTACGTGACCTTTTCTTGTTTTCTATATAGTAAGAGTTTTTCAAGAATCTTAACAAATAATTTTTCAATAAATGTATTTCATACTATTATTATACGCAATAATTTATTTATGTTTCTGATTTCCTTTTAGAAATAGTTCTATATGTGTTTTATATTTAATGTGGTACTTTATCTATTGAAATATTTTAAACAAAATTGTAAATTCAGAAAATCTGCAAACAAGCAGCACCCCGGAAAGAATATCTAAGAATAAAGATTTATACCTAGAAAACATTATATGAAAATATTTCCTAAAATTAGAGATTAGTTGCCGTTATGAGATTACCTGTCGAAGACGACAAAGTATTGTATTTTTTATTCGAAATAATCTTATGGTATTATATATTTTTTTCCGGTTTATCAACTTACTGCATTCACACCGATATATTCTACATAAGTGGCAAAGCCTTCGTTCAACCAAAGATCCGACCACCAACTTGGAGTGACCAAGTTACCAAACCATTGATGAGCAAGTTCGTGAGATATTACAATTGCTACACGTTCCTGATCACTGCTGGTCGAGACGCCTTCTTGATATAGCATAGCAGTTTCTCTAAAAATCCAATCATATCACTTACCAAATATCGTAACGAATTTTATTCCATAACATGTTACATGTAGAATGTGAAGAAATTGTTTTGGTGTACACAGAAAATTAATTTCTATAAGAAATAACGAACCAATTAAATAATTAATAATTGATTTTTCGTGTTTCTAAAAAAAGATAAACATGAACGAAGGTCACTTTTGTTATGAATTCTCCAACTGTCATTCAGAGTATATAGGATTAAAATCGATATGCTTTAAAATACCCTATAAAAATACACAATTTAATGATAAAAATGATTGTTGATAAAACTTACCTGCAAGTGATTAAACCCCAGTTTTCCATAGCTCCTGCTGAAAAATCAGGTAGAGCAACAGTATCTATCTTGGGCAAGGGAAACTTAATCTTGAAATAGTCTTCGTAATATTCGAGTATTCTCGGGCCAATGTCTAAAGTGTAGCGTGCTTGCTCGATAGCGTCGATCCGTGCCCAAACTCTAAAGTGTTCAGATTCGGATTTCAGTACCTCGAAATCCGAAACAATAAAAGCAACCAGGTATGTGGACATCGGCACCGAACGTTCATAATGGTCCCACACGTATGTTGGTAAGCCAGGCCTGATTACAATTAAAGAAGAAAGATGTATTATACGATACAAAATTTATGGAAAATATGAAAAAATTAAAAATAAACATGTGAGACAATAGAAATGAATTGCGAGGCACAATAAGATTGTCATGGGGAGAAATGGATGCGAAAATGCACGTAAAAAATATATAAGTAAATAATTATTTATTTCGTTATAAATGTATAGTATTCAACATCTTTTTCTAGCCCTTCTATCAGTTAAATACTTTTTGCTTCTTCCATCTAAAATTTAGCAACGAACATTTTCCAATTAACATCATACACGAAAATTTGGATCATATAGTTAATATTATATTTTATATATCTTTTGTATTTGTTTCATATAAGATCAATTTACATTTATAGGTACATATATGAATAAAACTATACCTATATTTAACTTCCCCATGTATTCTATATTTATATCAGTTTAATCGTGTGATTTTATATTTATACCATGTCATTTTTATTATAATTATATCACTGAGCCCTGTTTTAAAAAGTTTAGCAACTGTAATGTTAAATTTGCCATCCCGCAATGTTTTACAGGTTCAAATATTATCTGTTGATAATATTTGAAATTTAGTACTATTTTAATATAACATTTTTTATTTTTCTTGTTATATTTAAACAATCATACAACTTGATTCTAAGCAAGCATCTCACAACATTTTTAGATTGTTGGGAAATAACTGACTACTTCAAATTCAAAATTTACTGAGTAATTGTGATAATAAGTATCAATTATGTCACAATAATATTAGAGAAAAATTATATCTTATTGGAGAAAGAAATTATCGTATAGATATATAGTTATTATAATTATCATACAGGAGATACTTCTATTAAAGTAGTGAAAATGTAGATACTCTTCTATCACATATTGTTGTGGGCTTGTATCTACGAATTATTACATTTTTTAAGAAGACAATTTTTAACGCAGAAAAACTTTACTACAGGAGTCGTAATAATCTAAATTTTTATAAAATTTATTAAATTGTTGGGGTTACGCACTCTGCACGTTTCGTGAAAAAGACGCAGAAAATAGAAACGGTTGTATCCTAAACATTTATCTAATTGTAAGCAATAAGAAGGCACAGTCGCGATTATTCATTATATATATTCGGAGAGTTCCATTCTTAAAAATTTTGCAGAATGACTTTTTCCATATGCATACGATAAATTCTTGATCCATCCTTACTGTGAATTTAAAATTCTCATAATACATGTATAAGGAGCCAAAAAGTCATGATTCTCAGACAGAACGGGCTGAACATCAACTGTGTGACATTGCGTCACGTTTGTTAAGGGTGCCCTTAGACGACCAACAATATTATCAATATTTCAAGGTTCTCTACGAAAATGTGGTTTATCAATAAATATTGACAATAGATATTGGTTCTTTTAATTAGGAACCTTGAAGTATTGACAATATATATTAAACGCCCGGGAGCCCCCTAAGACTGTTAAGAGTCAGTGCAGTGAAATCGGACTAAAGTTCTGTTTTCTTAATCAATCGTTAATTCTACAGAATACGCATGTCAGTATAAATTCTGTTCGACATTATTTTGGAATTGCTCTTAGTTCTCGCATTGTTAGTGCGTAAAATACCATCTAAATAGTCATGTAACGCGTAATTATACTCCTTTATCCACGACATATACATACTTGTAACAACCTTTCTGATTTCAACACATATACATATATAGATAACTGTATTGTCGCGTAAATTCGAATATGATTATTTAAAATCTAACATTCTACCCAGCAATCCTTTAGTTGGACAAATGCATTAGATATGACTTCGTGTCGACTTCCACTAATTAAAATTACAAGGCCTATACTAATATTGTAATCGTATTCCCTAAAATACCCCAGTCTGTCTTTTGCGTTGTTCGAATCCAGCTCGTAATAAAATCAAGCACATCAGAATGTTTTAGAAAAAAAACGAGTAGTATTACGTTTTTTCAATATTCATTTCATTTTTTAATATTTAAATAATTTAATACGGTAGAAAATTCGCAATTGCTACCAAATTCATAATAATCGAAGCTTTCTAAAATTTTTCAAATCAAGAATATTAGAATCTATAAAAAAGATTCATGAAAAATATATTTGATATATGAAAATGAAATAAAATAATACGTAAGTAACGACCATAAGATTGACCAAAATTTATTTCCCACCAATACAAATTTTATTATAAAGTTTCCGCTATATCGAAATGTTAAGTTATTCTGTTATTCCCTTACTTCTTGATCGTGAAGGAATTTTTTCATTGTCAATTGTATTATGGAATCTAATGGACAAAGAACAGTACAGAACAATTAACTTAGACAACACGTTTTGCGCAAGCAAATTGATTACACAGTTAATAGACAGAGCCTTTATTGGTTCTACAAATTATGTCTACGTTGAAATGCCGCAAGTAGTAAGAATGTTACATCCATGTCATGTTAAATTGCCAGTCATGCGCATGCTTTGTGTGTTCTATCAGTCACTATCAGAAGATTCGTATAATTGTTACTCAAAAAATTTTTATTTGAAATTTAGGTAATTAAATTATAAAATTCATTCAATTCAACGTAGTACCCAATGAAAAAAGATTATTATAATCTATTCAGATACCTAAATCATAATCTTTTAGATCCAATTTATATACATACCACAATCGCGCACACGCGCACACACACACACATGCACGTTCCTACACATAAAACGTCCTGTTGATCTATAATAATTTATATATCAAAGATTATACCTTGAAACACAACATTGGGGATAACAAGAACTTATGATTCATTTTTGAAAGTCTAATTACGACACATCTCGTCTACGGAATTGGACAGTCTACATGCAAATAACTTGACAAAATTATGAACTTCTCGAATAATCCTATACATTTGATTCGATTGCGAAAATATCTCATAATATCCAAGTAATCGAGGTAATGTCAATCAACTAAACGGTCCAAATGTATCGCGTGTCTTGCGAAACCGTTTCCTCCATAGACGTGTTAAGTAGTTTAGTCACTTACACTGGCATAGGCTCCCCCATCCTAGGCATGTTCGAGATGGATGACATGTTCTTTGGTCGTGCAATGCTGATCTTGAACGTGGCTTTCATAGCGGGTTCATCGAAGCATGGAAAAGCACGTCGCGCATCTGTTGGCTGGAATTGTGACGTGGCGATCCATCTGTAACGCAAGATACAGAAAATGTTCACAATAAAGTGATAAATGATCATGTTCGATATATCAATACATACAAAGTTCCCTTTACAATTAGAAATTAATTGATAAGAGAATATCATGATTTAAACAGGCAAGAATAGTAAATGGAAACGCAACTTCGAAAAGGAAAATATAAATAATTATGATAATGTGAGTAGTATATTATAAAGATTAATATCAATAAATATGATTCAGAAAATAACTCTAATTATTGCCAATATAGATATATACGTATGTTCATCGCAAAGTCAAACATTAAGGCATATCTCTGTGTTCTTTATTTCTTCTATTTTAAGGATATAGATTGCGTACATAAAATATGTCTCTTCATATAATACACTTTCTTTCTACGAATAAAAAAGATAATGTACAAATATTTGTTAGTTTTGTTATTTTATATTTTTGTTTTCATTTATGTATATATTTGTATAACTAAATAACTACACATATATACATATTTGAAATGCTTAAATAATGGAAGAAACCTAAATATTTGGGTTTCCAGTGAGATTAAAACTAGTTAGTACATACATTTTACATACATATGCATATATACATATGCATATATAATTGTTCAATAACGCTATGCACGATTTTTCAAGCACTTCCGATAATCTACAAAAAGGTATTACTAACAAAAGTCAGTAAGTTTTGAATAAGCATCAAAATTATTTCAATGCATTTCGTTGGTGTTTGCCTTAAGTGCTACCGAAAAAATTTCAGATTGAGTTCCCTAATAAGTTATTGTAGAAAAGTAATTGTATATTGTCCTGATACCGATTCAAATAATGGCTAAATAAACCTATATGGACTCGTCCAAAAAAATGTTACGTTGACATTTTATAGAGTAAAAAACCTTTTGGTAACATCTACTATCCCAATTTGTTGAGCCACACACCTGTGATTTAACGTCTTGATAAACCTTTCATACGTTAATGTTCCTATAAGTCCGATCTAGATATCCGAACTCAAGGATGAGTCGTATAGATTACATATATATACACCCGGCATATATATGTCGGGTTCGCATTATGATTAGGGTTAGGGACGTGAAAAAAATCTTCATTTGGATTACACATTGTTGTTATGCAATAGAGAATGTATTGACTAGTGCAAGTATGATTATTACAGAATTTGACAAGTAACCGTGGTAATTAGATACCTGAGAAGCTAATGACAATGATCCTAGGTTCAATATCGAATTCGCGGTCAACGGGACAACAGAATGCGCTTTCTTCCAAAGCCCAAGTTGTACTCAACTTGCTTGTCTACGGTAAGTATTACTAAACTAACTCATTATTAAAACGTGGAATATCCACCGAACGTAAAGACGCTAAGTAATACGACCTCACCAGAGAATGACTTTCCGTCGCGATGATGCTGCAGAGGAAAACTATGATGGGGTGTGTCTAAGGACACGAGATCATCGGATTCGTGGAGGATAGCCTTCGTTCAGAAAGTAAGGGAAATTGGTGTTGCTGCTAATTGGTCAATCTCCATATCGGTGGTTAGAAAAAGATGCTAGCCGCCCTTGAGGGAAAGTTGCTAGAGGAAAGCATCCTTCGTGAGAAAAATAGATTTCCCCTATCTTCCCGTATTTGGGACAAAGACTGTTTGTTTGAAGGACTTTAGTTAACTAAATCTTAAGGTTTGTAACGAGTCCTCGGGTTAGCTGAACATGTACTGTGGAGATGCATCGACATCTGGTAATCATCATACCCGAAGAATAGGCTCTACGTATGGCGAGCCACGGGACAGAAACCGTTGGAATGTTTACTGTCGCGTGCCGCTACAAACATTTCTTTTAAGGAGAGCTATAGAATTACTCCATATCTTTGTTAGACAAAGCGTTCATCCCGTGACCGCGGCTGCGTTCGGCGACTGGTTGTCGCCTCGAGCCCAAGCTCATTATCACAAATCTCGAACAAATACAATCGGATCGAATGGCGACAATTGTTTAATTACGCCTATGATAGAATTGTGGAGGATAGATCTGTTCTGATGTAGCGAAATAACGTAGACGAATTATTGCCGCAGCAATCCGTTAAATATATTGTCAATCAAATAGTTAATTACAGACAAATTACGAGTCCGCTCGTATAATTTTGAGTTACGGAATAAATACCCGTTAAACACTCAGAGAAAGTTCGTAGA
This sequence comes from Bombus huntii, assembly GCF_024542735.1. NCBI lineage: Eukaryota > Metazoa > Arthropoda > Insecta > Hymenoptera > Apidae > Bombus > Bombus huntii. The sequence continues at coordinate 26,896,155 of NC_066238.1, forward strand.
TCAGTGCGATGCTTGTTTAAACGTCAAAATGCTTTGACTCTGTTCGATGAACTCTCTCGCTCATGATTGCGTTTGTTTATTTATACTGGTCAGGGGACAGCCGGAAAAGTTGAACTCGACTGCGTTTGACGGTTGTAAGTAGCGGCGACATTGTTTTGCTCAGAGTTCATTACTCCTCACAATACTTGTGACCTAACGGTCTTGATACTCCGAAGCAAAACAACAACAGGATTTGAATTGTCCTGCTCACATGCCGCTACAGAATCCAGATTACGGTGTTAAGGGACTCTCCCGAAGTTCCAAAGGGAAGGCTCCGATGTCCTGATATATATATGTCGGAGATGAAAGAACACCGGAGCCTTTGGAATTTTGGATAATCCCGCAACATTGTAACCTAGAGTCTATTATAGCTGTAATTAAACAATTGTAGTTATTCAATCCGATTGTAATTGTTCGAGAGTTGTGATAGTGAGGTTGGGCTCGAGGCGACCGTCTGTCGCCCAACGTAGCCGCGGTTAAGGGATGAACGCTTTGTCTAACAAAGGCATGGAGCAATTCTTCCTTAAAAAGGAAATAGTTGTAACACTCGACAGTAAACATTCCAACGGTCTCTGTTCCGTAGCTCGCCACACGCAGACCCTATACTTCGAGTAAGATGATTGCCAGATGTCGATGCGTCTCCGCATTACATGTTCAGCTAGCCCGAGGGCCCGTTATAAATCTTAAGATTTAGCTAACTAAAGTCCTTCAAACAGACGAACAGTCTTTGTCCAACTACGGGAAAATAGGGGAAATCTATTTTTCAACGAGCGGCGTCTCCCACTAGCAACATTCCCACGAGGGCGGCTAGCATCTTTTTCTAACCACTGATATGGAGATTGACCAATTAGCAGCAACGCCAATTTCCCTTACTTTCTGAACGAAGGCTTTTCTCGACGAATCCGATGATCTCGTGTCCTTAGACACACCCCAATATAGTTTTCCTCTGTGGCATCATCGGGACGGGAAAGTCATTCCCGCTCGCGATCTCATCGACGAAAAGAGTAACCCCTTACTACCAGTGAATATTACGCGTCCGACTTAGATTTTGTGAGCACGTTCATCTATCATCCCGTCGACCGCGGATTCGTTATTGAACCTAGGATCATTGTCATTAGTTTCTCGAGTATCTAATTACCATGGTTACTTGTCCGGTTCTATGATAATCGTATTTGCTCTAGTCAATGTCTTCTCTATTGCATAACGACAACGTGTAATCCAAACGAAGATTCGTTTCACGCCCCTAACCCTAATTCTAATGTAAACCCGACATATATATATATATGTCGGAGAAGGAAAGACAGCGGGATTTCCCGTCCGGAATGTTGGGACAAACCCCAATACACTAGTCCAGACTTTTACTATAGCCGCCCTTAAGTAATAAAAATAAGAAATAGTCTTAATGTTCCAATCTGACTTTATGACGATGGGTTTGGGCTCGAAGTGACATGGCAGGTCACCGGACGTAGCCACGGTCACGGGAGGGACATGTACCTGACAGAAGTATGAAATGATTATATGGCTCTCCTTAAAACAAAGATTAACCCGAGAAGCGGGGACAGGAGTATATAAGGGCAGCCTCTTTTGTGGATTAACGGAGTCAGAGTGAGAGTTAGTGCTAGTCAGTTAGTTAGTGAGTCGTTGGACGATTGAGTTATCGGGAAGTTACCCGAATCGAGTAGCGCGTTGATACGAGTCCTCCCGTGGATCGTGGATTCGTTGTCGAACCTGAATTCGCTGTCACCATCATCCCGACCATCCTATTACCATTACTCATAGCCTCTGGTAGTGTCCACATTCGTACTGATAGAGATTGGCTACATTCGCGACGGTAAAGTAAGTAAAGGTTCGTCGAACGCCCAAGTGCCACCCTGCCTCCGACATATATATATATATATATATATATATATATATATATATATATATATATATATATATATATATATATATATATATATATATATATATATATATATATATATATATATAGACTAGATTGTTTAAAAATTTTCGATAATTTAATCGAGATTACCTTTTGAATAATAATTACGGGACCAAGTTTCCAATTATATCTAAGTGATCCATAAATTGTTTTTAAAATATTTTTGAAGTACGAATTATTTATAAATTATTTAAAAATTGCCTATTATTTAATTAAAATTAATTATCGAATACTAATTACACGATTAAATTTAACGCAAATTAAACTGTCATGGTTTGATTGCATACGTTTTTGAAATAACTGACGTCTCAGTGAACCGTTCCAAATAGATTAGTCAACTGGCAACTACAGATATTGCTTGATAAAGCAGTTTAAATTTACTGGCTACAAATAGCTGTCACCTACACTCTACAGAACAGAATTAAATTGCCGAAGCGTTTACCTCGTTTGACTGCCAACAGTATACGAGCTTCTATAAAAGCCTTGCAAGTAGTCATTCAGATAACCAACAAACTTTAGATGCACCACGTATTGCTTGCCACTCTTCAACGTGTCCAACGTTCTAATCACGTAAAACTGCCGTTCAGTGTCGTTTCTCTGTTCCATGATTTTGATTATCTTCTCCACTTTCTTGATTTCTGAATACTCCTTGATATTTGTGAAACTTTCATTGATATGCATATCCACCGCGTGCAGTGTCACATTTTTCGTGTCTTCCGTAACGTTCACTAGAATTTTTACCTGAAAATATAAAAATTATTTTAATTTCTGCAGTGTTTCCTTAAAAGTAACGCAGTGAGTCATGAATCATGAAAGTGTTTCAACACTTGTAGAAAGTCTTCGTGAATGTATTATTTATAAAGGACATTTTGACATTTCATTATATTCATGACATTGTATCAAAGTGCGACTATCGTGATTAACATACTGATAAAATTTGAAACGAATCTGAAAATATATATACAAGTTACAAGACATTTATTCTAATCATACAATCATATTCTAATACTACAAAAATCATCCAAGTCATTAAATTATTCATTAATCATAGATATAGTCATTAATATAGTTATAAGTCAAAATATTTAGAGAAATCATCTATAGTGTTGATTATATGTTACATAATGGTTCAATTATATGGTATAAGACCTCCACTAATTGACAATAGAGCACACGCGCATACATACATCTAATTTCATTGTTAATATGGATCCATTAATATTGCACTTATGTATATAATCATTAATAATGATCTAATGATATAAAGATAGTAGACTGTTTCCTATCTTTTTCATTTATTATTAAGATGATGAAATTAAGAAATTAATTCCAAAAGTTCCCGATATTTATGCATTATACATATATCTTGTAACGTTCATTCGTTAATTTTTATTTTTGTATAATTATTATAAAGAAACAACACCAGTTCACCAAGGGGTGAACGAGCCACTGTAAGTAGAAAGTTTGGAGCGCCATCTACTATGAGTATAGTTTACAAAACTACAGTGAAAACTTGCAGAATTTTATGAACTACACTCATAATAGTTTTGTTTACGAACTTGTATAGACTCCCCTTTATTAGTATTTTTGTAAAATATATAATTATTAATATCTATTTTCCTCTTTATATTCATACGTTTAATCCTTTTTATTTTTATAAAATTATTGGAATTGCTATTATAGTGTTATCTCTGACGTCTGGTAAATATGATTATATTGAAGAAGGGAAAATATGGCTAGAAAAAATCCCAAACTTTCTGTTTTTACAGGCTATTTCACTCCTACGTGAACTTGTGATCATCGTTCTAGTTTTTAATATTTGTTCTACATCTTCTGAATTAAAATATTTTCAGAGCATCAGGATTCGTCGCTCTTTTGATCTGTTAGGCAAAGAAGAAACAGTTCCTGTTTGATAGTTTCATGATCGTTTCACTAATATTTCAAAAAATTAATATACAGAAGCATTCTTGAGAATTAAGCTTTTGTACAGAAAATAACTTTCACTGAATGCAATTCTTACTTGTTTTCCGATTCGTTAACGAGTTCACTGTTTGTTTGTGAGAATATCGCAGAAGAAGTACTTAGATTCATAAAAAGTGCAACTGCTTCATTTAAAAACACAGAAATAAACTCTCAAATGCATGTTCCTAGCACGTAGTACGTTCCAAGCCACACTACTTCCTGTCATAAACCGCATTACAATTATAAAATGACTCAAAGGCTCCAACGTATTACTAGGATTATGATAATCCCTTACCCTAAATTGAAAGAATTGAATTTAAAATGAAAATTTCCTACCATCTCCTTTATCAAATAAGACGTCAATGGATTTGATCTTTTTTACAAACTAAAAAACTAATCGGTTATATCTGTTTACTAAAACACCTATTTCCTTCGAAATCTCGACGTAGTTATTTGCAATTGTAATTACTTTTATGGAAAATGTGAATATTGGATTAGAATTATATTCTAAGAAATGTATTTTTAACGTATTTTCTTTACGCTATTGAAAGTGTTTTTTTATGTAAATGTAACAGACGAAATGCAGATTACTTAGTCTTTATTATACTAGGGCGTAACGTATGAAATATTTGTTGCCTGTCTTCGCTTAGAAAAGGAATAATTTTTGTTTTGTATTATAACGCATTTAATAATATAAGCATTAAGAAGTATTATATAGAAAAATTGATTTTTCTAATATTAAGTTTGTTGGAATGTATGTTAAATCTCTTTATCAAGAGTGATTACTCTTTCGAGATTCTGAGGTAAGTGCTATACGACCCCTCACAGTTCACTTACTAAACTGTGTCAATGCTTTTCTCACTTCATGGTCAAATTCTCCAGAGAAAGTGTCTATTTTTTGGCAATGCGATTAAATCCCAACCCACGTAATGCATCTTTTAAACCAGCGCCGTCCAAAATTACCTCCCGAGAGACAAATATCGTCCTCATCAACACTTTAAATGAATACCTCGCGCTTTTTATTCATTAGGATTCGAGGTTCATGTTTGACTTCTTAGGCTGCATATCCATTTGTTGCTTACCATTGCTGCATATTAATGTGGATGGGCAAATATTGTATTATTGTGTATGGAAATGTGGTCCAAACATACAGAATTATTTGCCGGTTTTTCGTCTTTATATCAAAGTCCGTGGACATACAGAAAAGTAATGTGGTAAAGCAGTTACGACTGATAGACAAAACAAGTGAATTATCCTTCCGTATATCCGCGGCCAAAGGGAAGGATGACGAGATATAGTCCACTCAAGTCAGCCTCAAAGAAGGCCAAATTCAATTAAATTTTCTTATGCGATCTTATAGAAATCGTGTTCAGGGACAAAACCTATGTGTTTAGCACTCAAGATTTCTTGCATAAAATTTGTGAATATAAAATTTGTTAAAAAGTGTGCAAAGTTTCATCTTCAAATATTTAATATTTAATATTTTGCAAAAAGCTATTTAACAACCAAAAATACAATGTTCGGAATTCGTACAGCAACTGGCGGGGGCTTTGTTTATTATCGAAAAGCTGTGCTATCATATACAACTAGAAACTAATCGATTTTTTAACTTTAAACTATTTAAAAATAGCACCAAAAATTATACATCATTTTACTTTTTTTACAAGTCTATTAACACTGATAGAACACGTTTAGATAACATAGAAGATTCATTTAGAGGATAACATTTGTGGTTAATATATATAGTATATATATAATACATAATAATAATATTTAATAACAAAGTAACAATTCCATTTTTTTAATGTTCGTTATAAAAGCATATGGAGGCAATGCTAATGATTATAACCAACAATAAATTAATGGCAGAAGTAATAAATTAAGCGCAAGCAACTAAAAATTTATGTATTCTGAAATCAATTTATTTTTAAATTATGCTACTGAATTAATAAATGTTTCAATGAAGTATGCTAAATTAAGATGAAGATTCACTAAGGTTAATTTAAGCCAATCCAAGCTCAGCCCGTCCAAGCTGCACCACGTTAAATTACCATGGTTCTTGACACAGACCCTTTGTACATATCTGTATCAAAAGGTTCGTCTCCGGTTTTACAATGTACAGCAGTGCACATGCGGTTCGGGAAAGCTCCTTGAAGGGCTGCTGCGAATTTATGAAGCGCCCGGCGCATATGAGTCATGAGATGTGCCGAACATAGTACATTATAGTGAAAAAAACAAATAGATTTGGAGTTTTCCAATTGGTAGATCATGGGTCATAAATATGTAAATTGTTCGTTATTTACGATTAAAATTTGTTATCTATTATTCATTATGCGTGTACTCATTAAACTTTTCCTTTTAAAAATTAGAGTGTTAGGTGATTAAGGAATTACAAACTATTTTCTAGATAGATTGATACGTTACAATAGATTGCAACGTATGAAATACAAAGACAAAAAATACCGCTTCATGTCTTTCCTTGTCTTTTACATGACAAAATAAAGTACGGATACGTATGCAACGGTGATACGCAATGGTGGTACGCAATGATGATACGCAATGGTGATACGCAATGGTAATACGCAACGATCATACGTAACGATGATATGCAACGATCATACGTAACGATGATATGCAACGATCATACGTAACGATGATATGCAACAAATGGATATGCACCTTTTTAGCATCGTGCGGTTTCTTTGATGACGAACGAACACATTACACGAAATAAGAGATGGGATACCGTAGTTTTATTATCGACATCTCATAGCTCGATCACTTCGAGTCGCCGGCTACCTACTTTACATACGTTCGCTCAAACCGAGTTCTTACTGAACCTGACCACTCACTCATAAATTTCGGTATGGCTAAGTAGCGGTGGGCTATCTGCCATAATATTGTTAAAGAAATGCATTGTCGCATTCATGTAGGATCTCATTGTAAAAATTATATTTAATATTATTTTTGAAAGCAATGTTGTCTTAAGTTATATTAAATCTTTACAAAATATATAACAAAATAAATATTTAAAAAAATGATACCCTACTACACAAAATGGGAAAAATTAAGAAAACAAGGTGTACAATTGTGTTTTACTCAGAAATGTAAGGTACAGATTCAAATATTTTTAAGAATTTACAGAGAAGTTAAAAATGCCGCTGCGCACAGTATTTACAGAGTTTAAGCGAAATAGTAATCATACAATTGGAATAAGTGTTTGAGATACTTCCACGATACCTTAAAATATAGCAGTTAATGTTACGTCGAGTGTAATATCATCAAATTTTCAAACAGAACTATTAGTTATAAATATTTAATCAGTGCGAGTGTCCGACTACGGCAGTTTTAAACTCTATCTGTAAATTCGGTAATTTAATATTATCATTCTACATTTAATTATTTAGAAATATCTGAACGAATATCTTATATTTCTGAGTAAAACACATACCATTTTGTCTTTTTCATTTTTTTAGTTTGCGGTAGTCGGATATCATTTTTAAAAATATTTACTTTATTTAATCTTTCTTAGCTTAATCCCTTTTTTACTGTTTTATAATTATAAATTATTCATCTTCAATTTGTCTATTTGCACATGTATTATCTATATATGATAACTTTCCTATAAATGTCTATAAATAAATGATTTGCAATGTGATAATGAATAATAATTGTTTCCAATATCATTTTTGGCTAAGTATAGTTCTATTTGTTGTTTTTGTACTCGAAATAGCATTATTTATTAAATATATATGTCGGATATGAAAGGATATCGGGGCCTTTCTTTTGGAATGTTTGAGAAGGTCGCCAATGCTTTAGTCCAGACCTTTTATTATAGCTGCACTCAAATAATAAAATTGAGACATAGTTGTTTATGTTCTAATCCGAGTATGGGTGCCCGAAATTTATGACAGTGGACTTGGGCTCAAAGTAACAGATCGCTGAACGTAGTCACGGGTACAGGAGGGACGTGTACCTAACAGAGGTATGGAGTAATTATATAGCTCTCCTTAAAAACAAAGATTGACCCGTGAGGTACAGAGAGGTACAGATAGGAGTATATAAGGGCAGTTCCCTTGGATTGAGGTTCAGTCCGATAAGTTCTACTTGTACAGTGGACAAGTACGTTGAGTCACGCAAGAATCGTGGATCAAATCGCATTTGTCATCCCGTTGACCGTGGATTCGTTATCAAACCTAAATTCATTGTTATCAACATCTCGATTATCTCATCACCGCCATTACTTGTTAAACTCTGTAGTAATTACATTTGTATCAGTAAGATATCATCTATAATACATTACAACGATGTCCAATACACCTGAAGATTCGTTATATGCCCCTAAGTCCAATGATAACCCGACATATGTATGAAACATCTGCCGCAAATAGCAAATGATAAATAATAGGATGTATCCTCTAAGATCAACTACCATTGTTTGAAACAAAAGTTACAAATGTTTCGAACAAAAATTAGTTAGTTTTCAGCTCAGTAGACATTTTGACATTAAACATTTTCAAAACTCCGTTATCGATAAAAAAATCAGTTGCCGTGATTTCTCTAAATGATTTATTTTGGATTTTACAGAGTTGTAGCTAACGTCAAGATGAAATCAACGACTTACTATACTGTGAACTCATTATTATTATGATGACTTTGAACGAGATAGTTCATTATAACGCGTACTGCAAAAGAATAATATCGTTATTGCTGGATTTTGGAAATAAACTTATTAGTTTGACAGTCTTAATTAAATTACATATTTTCTGAATTCTGCATGTAATTTGACTGAAGTAAAGTAATTCTCCACGTTGTTTCTCGTGACTGCACTTAAATTTCTGAATTCAAGGTCATCTCAAGGCCATAGCATAGTAGGCAATCGCTAAATTCGTTAGCTACAACTTAGCTACAACTCTATCAAGTTCACAACATATAATGTCATTTAAAAAAAATGAAGATGACCTTGATTTCTTGTTAAATAAAATCCTATATACTACAGAGCTTACAGCATTCTCGTAACGTACACGAATCGATTGAAACCTAAGTAAAAATCAGTAAAATTATACATGTTATAAACATATATCTAATAAACACAAACATTCAGGCTAGACGCAATACCCTCCTCCTAGCATACGTCCATCAACGACCCTTTTCAAAGGTAATATTAATATAATAACATTCGATTTAACCGCAGAAGAACTCAATGTAAATTTAAAAAAATTACTCAAATTCATGCGTATTCATCACCATTACAAAGAAAATACTAAAGAAATTCCATCACGTTTTGAACTAAAAAATAAAATAAAAAAAAATAAAAATAAAAAATACACAGCACGCAAAGAGAATGGATGAATGTTAAATTTTATGCATATAAATCATGTATGCAAACGAATAATATGTGTACATTGCTCAGAATTATTAAAGAATTACTACTATGAAGGATAATAATAATAATATATAAAGATATATAATATATAAAGAATAATAATATATAAAAGAATAAAAAATAATAATATATAAAGAATAATAATATAAATGTAAATGAAAATTTATATTTTTGTGGATGCAATTAAAGCAGTGGAATCTAAGTAGAAAATTCTTTCGCTCATTAAATAATCTAACGAATAAATTACCTCGGATGTAATTTTATATATTTTTGTATATTATATGCATTATATATATTTTTGCATTTTCAAATTTTCCATAAATGCATAAACATCTACTGGAGATAAAGACCGATCTTAAAACGATTATTAAAAAACAACTGTATACATGGATTGGTTATAAAAATTAAAGACACGTGAAAAACGATCATCTTATTATTCTGGATAGTGCAATTCTTCATATAATGTAAGTAAAGAATATAAACTTAATAAATGGGTGTTATGATTTAAAAAAAATTGAGAAACGCTGCTTTAAACGATTCAACTTTCTTTGAACGTTTAATAAACATTTTTCCTTCATTTAAGAGGTAATCAATCAAATCTTTCTAAAAACAACGTATTTCGAAGAAACGTCAATAAACAGTATAATTTCTATACTGCAACGCAATTAATTCAGACGAACAATCAATCTTCGTCCAATCGGTAATACGTATGTATATGTTAATCGAGATGTGTTAATAGAAAGTTCTCGTTCAAGGATACAGTTGAAGACTAGAAAAGAAAGAAAGAAGAAAACGATTCGTACCTCGCCATGGAAAGTAAAATTTCCCACTTGTATGAACGGTATTAGCTTCAACTCGTACGAATCTGGCACCACAGATCTTGGTAATCGGACGTCCAATTTTTTCTTGTTATACGTGTCCTTATTAAACAGACCACGACCCTCGAATTCTGAATTACAGAAGTCACCGCATGGTTTAACGAGCTTTTCCTCAAGACATGGCGCAAGATGATAGACAAGAAGCCCGGTCACGACCAAAGATATAAAGACAGCAGCACCAAAAAGGAAAGCGCCGCAAGGAGAGACTGTGCAACCTCTTTTACGTCCAAACGTTGTTGTGTGTGCGTCCATCATCGCCAAAACCTCGCGGGACTGGGTCATATCACGTGTAAACCTGAAACGACGAAAAGAAAGTGAGAATTTTGGTCTTGATAAGCATCCGATAATACTGTCGTATATAGTGGTACTATTTTTGGCAAAATTAAGGTTAATGTTAGAGAAGAAATCTAGAATTAAAATAAAATTTGAAGGTGAAAGATTATTCAATAATTCATTATTAATAAATATTAATAAATAATTAGTAATAAATGAATACGGATATTGAGAAATATTTAGAAAATATTAAATAATAATTTAAAAGCAGTATCTTTAACTTTATGTTAAAGTTATTATTGTGAACTAATTTATTGACAATCATAAAAGATATATTTAAAATTTTAAATGTGTCATTCTTGATTGGGGTTAGGCTACTATATGTAAACTTTCAATTTTTTTTTTGTAACTAACAATTGGTTTCTGTAACTAACAATTGACATAGACGTAAAAATATTTTTTATTTTGTATACATATAATATACCAGACAAATAATGAATTAAAGATTTACTTTATTGCATTAGAATAGAAATTTACAGCAATTATATTTATTATTGGAAATAAGGGCGACCTCACCGACTTCATGACTTTGAAATATGTTATCAAGCTCAACATTCTGAACAACACCTCTTTCGACATATGTACATTACGACATGTGATTATAAGCTAAGAAAGCAGAATCGCCAATTAGTAATGTACACAACACTTGATAATTTTAAACTGTATCAAACTATATTAATTTATACATAATTAATTTATTATTGATTAGTATTCCTTGTTCTCTAAGGCAATATTGAAGCTAAATTCTACATTCGTTCATACAAGCTGTATTCTGTAAAGAATATTTTGAATGCATGTATAAAGAATATTAAGAAAGATTTTCGAAATATGTATTGTATTATACAATGAATATTCGGTGTCTCGAAAATATTCAGACTCTAGTATAATTTTAACTTCTATGTTCTATATCTGAAACAAATATAGACAAGACAACAGAAATGTTTAGCAACACATTGAATGTCAGCATTACATGAATGTCAGAAAGTAAAAAGCTTTTAATTTAAAATAAACCATTGATTAAATATTTAAAAAATTATTGAAATAAAGTGAATTTTCATATCCCAAAAATGTTCAGACACTTTATAAATTGAAAAACACTAAAACCAGTTAAAAACACTAAAATGACAATTTTTGCTAAAAATTTTACCTGATACTCCTTTTGTTCAGTAACATCTTTTAAGCAGTTTAATGTGATGAAGATTATTTTTTGTTAGTAATTGACGCTATATTTTATTCCTCAATTACTCGAGTTTATCATTTTCCTTTACTGTTTATTATTGTCTTTTACTAATTCCCCAATGCAGTTCATTCCATAGGAATGATCATAATTATGTAAAGAAACTTGTTATCTTAATTTGATAACATAAATTTTCTAATATCTCCCAATATCCTTGCAACTTGAAAATGCATATTCTTCATCGGTTTATCTTGTAATACTCGGGTAACATTACATAATTAATTAACAGATTTTTTATGTTTGATACATTTTAAATTAGCGAATTTTTTATTTCTGACATTTATAGACCGTATTGTAATATGTTATGTTATAATTTTTTAGAATATTTTATGTCAGTAGTCAAAAAAGGAAAACTATACTGATTTATTGTCGAAGTACTAGAATGTAAATGGAAAAAAATGAATTTTAAATTTGCGAGAATACCACAATACATTACAAATCAAAGATATTAAATTAAGATAAGAAGTTTTTACAATATGACCGCCTCTACGGAATGGACAGAACTACAGGATTAGTAAGAAACAATAATAAACACTAAAGAAGAATGACAAATTCGTTTAACAGAAGAATAACATACAGCATTGATTACTAACAAAAAATAATCTTCTACATATTAAACTAGTTAAAACATCTCTTTTTGAGGATAAGCAAAAGGGGCATCGAATAAATTATTAAACCTTTATATAAAATTGCCAGTTTAGTTTTTTAACATTAATTTATAAAATGCTCGAATATTTTCGAGACACGAAAATTCGCTTCTTCTTTCAACATTTCTTTTAATATTTGAATAACGATTTATTTTAAGGCAAAAGCTTTTTGTTTTCTGACATCTATATAGTATATTTCAATATACTACATCTTTGTTGTTTTATCTGTATTTATTTTAGATATAGAACACAGAGTTAAAGTTATGCTAATAATCGGAATATTCTCGAGTATTATTAGTAGTTGAATATTTTTATGATATAACTAATTTTTCTTCCTTCAAAATATTTAAAAACTATTTGACAGTATTATCCAAAAGTCTTAAGGCATTTACGATAATAACCTTATAATGGCAACTAATCTATATCTTTAAGAAATATTTTCATATGATGTTATACATGTAGACAGTAGATATGAATATTTAGATATTCCCTTTATGGTATTATGTGTCTGTAGTTTTATCTGGTTCAAAATTTTGTTAGATAGTAAATAAACTCCTAATTAAACATAAGATTTATTATAGAATGTGCTATGAGAAGAAAGGAAGTTCACATTATGAATAAATTACTTGAATCACTAATAAAGGGATGACACAGATATAATAAGTTTATTGAAACATTACTTAACAGGATCCTTCAAAAGGATTTGATGTCTAGCGAATAAAAGCAGATTGCACAAAATATTAATCATTTCAATGATTATAAAAATGACTGTCTTAAACCATTATATATATATGTAGATATATCGGTTCTGATTGAAATAATTATGAGAACCGAACAAATATTATAACTTTTATGGATATAAGGATTCTCGCTCATATCGATTTTGTTTTCGGTTCTTTGGTACCGATATTGCGTAAATTTCATATCGTTTATGTAACTGTCATTTTTCGGTTCTGCATCAGTTACGGCCCAGTTCTAGAAGGTCATATAGTAGATATCAGCATTCTAATGCCGGTTCGATTTCGGTTCTTATTGATTCATTTATTGATTTTGCGAAAATATTGATATGTATTAAATACATATTACAAGTATGGTATTACGTATCTCAAGATTGAAATTAAAAAATTTATTTCTATAAATTAGGAATTTTAATTACTTGTAATTTCATTGTAGTGGGGTTTCATAATTAATATATCGTTCATTATTTTTGCAATTATTTTCGAACGATATGCAGATAAAATAAATTCCCATCCCAAAAATTTATTTCGGCTTTCGGTACTACGTACGAAGTGTAAAGAAAGTAAGTATAAAGGAATCGTAGCGTTATTCTACATTGTACACTTTCGGATTGGAGGAAATTTGAAAAAAAAGTTACTGTGGAAACGACATTAACCTTGATTATTGCAACGCATTCTACTCATTACGAGGAATAGAAATTTAGAATGTCGGAAATTACCCCTTCTCTCGGAAAAACATGGTAAAATTTTAATGATTCTCAAATTAACTTTATTCGGAACAAATATATACAGGGTCATTGGTAACTGGTGGTACAAGCGGAAAGGGGGCGATTCTACGCGAAAAAAGGGGTCGAAAATATAGAATAAAAATTTTTCGTCTGAGGCTTTGTTTTCGAGAAAATCGACTTTGAATTTTCGCTCTGTACGCCTGCACTTTATCACGGCTCGTTATAACGGATCTCACTGTAGATCGTTATCTCGATGGAAAAATTAAAAAAAAAATTTTTATTCTATATTTTCAATTTCTTTTTTCACGTAGAATCACCCCCTTTCCGCTTGTATCACCAGTTACCAATGACCCTGTATATTTGTACTTATATTTACATTTACTCTTACTAAGTGAAATAAAGTGATTCGCTACTCATGGGTCACATCATTCTTTAGATCACTGAACTTCCTTCTTTGTGGAATAAGATACATCCTTCATGATTCGGTTCTATCTGTTCGATAGTAATGCCAAGTCGAGTATACTTTCTATTGCCTACGATACAAAATAAATATTTGCAAAATCAAACAGATTTTTGATATTTTATTGTGTTTTACTTAACTACGATTCCGAATACCTATCAGAATCATCATTGGCGGAAAAGAAACCGGAGTGGAATACATCGAATTAAACGTCGTTTTTATTATTGAAAGTGAAGAATTACACATAATTTTGGGGATAAGCTTGAGCGAGAAAAAGAAAAAGAAAAGGACAAAAAAAGGAATATGTGCAATACATAATGAGAGATTTGGAATATTAACCTGTATTAATAGATGCTACTTTTTTTACACGTCACTGGCAATAAAACCAGTTTAAAGAATTTAAGCCAGCTGAAACTTTAACATTTTTTTTTTTTTTTTTTAAAGGAAGTGTCATTTACGCCTCATGGTTTCTTTCAGAATTTTGTTTCTTATGATGCGTAGAATACGTTGCAATAATATAAAATTTTGATCCTGAACTTCAAGGTTAAGGTCATTTCTCCACTAGCTTTTTTATAAATCTTTATCTTTTATACCCTGTACATATATCGATTTCGGTTTCGGTACTCATCTATTTCGGTATAGATTTGTCACCGTAATAGCGTAATGCACAAGCTTAGAGGTATCGGAATTTAAAGTCATCCCGTTCTCGATTTCGATGCTTTTCAAATATGTTGCAGAAATCAACATTTTGAAGATCTTCTTCCTACATATGTTACCCCGAGACTCTCTTAGGTTCCGAGATATCCGCAAATAATCGTCGGTACTACTACAGTTAATCCTGCTCATACCTATTTATGTCTATTTTTGATACAGCGACAAGCATAGTCGCCTCGCTCAATCTTCATTTATATAAATACAAACAAAAGAATGGGGTTAGGTCCCTTGCGACTAGTCCTACAAATTCCATCCGAATACTTTAATATCAAACATTTGTTTTCAATATTAATAGTTTTTTGTCATAAATAGGATAATAATTTCTTTTGTAAGGAATTCCATGACAGATTGATTGACGCGTTAAAAAATGTGCGGTTCTATTAAAAAGGATAAGGTTGACCTTTATACAATTCTTGAACAATTCTCACAACACATTCACAGAGATTCAAGTGACACGAGATTTACGAGGCATGTTAGAAACTTTGGTGTCGCGCGCGACACCGAACAAAGGTCAGCTTCATTTTTTTATTAGCTTCATATTAAAATGTCCTCAATGAGGACTCCTCACATTCTAGCAGCAAAACGACATTCAGCCGCGCGCGGCTGTTGTGCACGCGGGTACAGCACGATATACTCCATATACTTTGTAGTTGTGCGCGACCACTGTCGCGGTGAATCGCGCCTTGACTTTTGTAGTCGCGGTAGTGCGAATGGGAATTATGCTATATACGATAATGGATTTTCTAATCGCACAACTGTGAGTCGCGTGCGATTGTAAATTGAAAAGAGGCTTAAAGAGAAAAGAGGTTAGATGTTTTTTGTCCGACCGCCGTAAGGTAAAAACCTGGGGAAATAGTGTATTCCTCTCCTAGTGGGGAAGTAGTTGTTCAAAATGTTGCTTTCTTCAACATGACTACTAAATAATTACCAACATCCGTTTTATTTGACTCTTCATAGAAAACATAGCTGGAATTTAGAATTTTAATACTATCCTATCACTAATTCTAAAATAATAAATAGTAGATGGTTATCATTATATTACAATTTAATTTTGAATGTAAATCTTAAAGTTCATGCTCATACTTGTAATATTTAATACATATGTATTAACATTTTCCCAAAATGAATAAGAGTGAAGGTCAGTAAGAATCGAAATCAAATTGATACATGTAAGAATACATATATCATGTATGTACGTATTATAGATTATACAATACTGCATCGTAACCAGTACAGAGCCGAAAAATAATAGTTACAGAGTCGATATGGAACCGATATAATATCGATCTTCAAGAACTGAAACTGATGTGCGCGAGAACCGTTATATTCAGAACAGTTATAACACCTTTTCGGTTCTTTTAACTGTTTCAAGAACCGAAACCGGTATCATAACTGTTTTAATTAAACTAACTTTTTATAATAATTTTTTTGGCAAACTATGCATAATGTTTGAATTAAGTATTTAAAAAGCAACAACAAATATAAATAACTATCATCTATCTTAATATTCATTTATAAAAACAGAACATTTCCATTTGATAGATGACCTGAAACTTTTGACATGGAATATTAATTATTTCTAGGTAATTAATACTTATTAAGTGAATTACTAATAATTTTTTAATTAAATACTTTTTAGGACTATCCGATATAAAGTAACATAAAGTAATACTTAATACTTATTAATAGAAACAAACCACAAATGCACTTCCAGTTAATAAGTGGCTAAAACTTCTGCATAGTATTGTATATAAACTTTTGAACTAAATTTTTAAAAATTTAGAACGTTTAAACACTCATTGTTTGTCATCGAAGAAACGTGCCATTTGTTCGTAAATAATATTGATTTCAACTTGTTTATTCAAGAATTCAGTCACACGTTTTTTCATCCTCACCGGCACGGCGCGGCGTTCCATCCTTCAGACCTACCTATATGTACACACTGTAATTAGCATCTGTGACGAAATACACGAAGGCTGTCATTGGAGCATTGTCCCGGAGAAACTTCCTCTCCGGCGTAAACAGGGTGAAGGCAAGCGATCATTAAAAGTAATTTCACGTTCAGAATAAACACGTCAAGGAAACGCGAGTTGCCTTTAAACGGACGGAAAAGTCTTTCTAATTGGCCGTCGCCGTCGCCTCTTATTGCTAACGGATCAGTTAATAGCAACTGCAACTTCTGTGAGATCGATTTATGGGAATATCGATTGATTCGGTCAATGTAAGCAATTACGACTTCATACTATCACTGTTATGATAAAATTCTGTTGTGTGAACTACTTATTCTACCATTACTACTGAACAGTCTGCTATTTGGATTTTGTTGACCGGGGTTGCATTATTCAATCGTGTGACTTAAAAATATATATGGATAATTGCGTTATAATATTGCTACTTTAAAAGCGTAAATGCTTGGACTTAAGTTGCAATACATGTATACATACGTATGTAAATATATTATTATTATGTTCGAATATTTTCATCAAAATATTTTGGTGACATAATAAAGAGTTATTCTTCCATTACTCTATTATTATTTAAACAAGTATATGTAATAAATAAAGAATTTTTGCATTCTTGTTATCTTCGTTGTAAATATATCCCTGCATAACATAATATATTTCTCTTCTCTTCACTTATATGTATATTTATTTAAAATGGCTTAAATTATATAGGTTTCTGAACATTTTTGCGACAGATTGTAACTTTCACGCCATGTGATACCGATAAACTAACATTAATCGTAAAAAAGTATCACAATATATGTATAGTTACTCCTATTAATATTCGGAAATCTTTTAGAACAAAATTATTTTTTTAAAATTGGATCAAGCGACTTAATTTCTCTCTACTCTTTTTCTTTTTGAGAAGTTAGTTACCAGATGACGTACAAAAATGTTGAAAAAAATGTAACTGGTTGAAATTGTGAACAGAAAAAGAAAGTCACTTTCTACAACTTTTTTTATTTCAGTTTATAACAAAAGCTTAAACAATATATTGTGGAAATTCATGCCAGTTATATATATGCTGAAAATTTTATCGAAATCAGTTAATGTATAGCTGTTATAGATTATAAACGATTCAGAATAATGAAAACTGCATTTGTTCACGACTATCAGTTTATAACTGTAATAAAATAAAGAATGTAAAGATCTAAGCTGTAAAGATTTCTACATTTTTGAATACATGTCGCTTGTTTCCGCATCAAACATATATATGTTTATAACTGCCATAAATCTTCAAAATGTGTTGCTTAACTTTTTATTACAGGCCTAGATAAAAAGTTGTAAAAAGCGCCCTCTACTTTCTTCTTCGCGATTTCGATCGATTGCAATTTTTTCAAAATTTTTTTATACGTCATGGAATAAATTGATCCATCTAGTTTCTAAAAAAATGTTGTCGTTTGGATCTATCACAAAAAAGTTATTCTGTTTTAAAGTGTGTGCGAATATTAATGGTAGTAACTATATATAATATACATATAATGAATATAAATATTATAGAATTAGAAGACTTAAAAGTTATCTTATTGTAGTATATTAGTAGAAAACAATGCAGAAATATAACATCATAATGCACAATCAAAATAAAGAATGAGGTTAATACATTGTTAATTACAATAACTAATATTTGATTAAAATTAATTTTAACTAATAATAAATCGACTACAGGCAGTACGGTTAAATGCTTTGACAACTAAAAGAAAGATATGATATACAAAAATTGTTCATAAATGTTTCACTTAATTGTTTCATTTAATTATTAAAAATATATTATAGTGCAGTTAAGTATAGTATATTATAATAAATGGATTTCAATACATGGGCATCAAGCAATATAAGGTAACGAAATAAATGAATAAAAAATTGAATGATAGTATGTACGAGGAAATTAGTTAAAAAAATGTTCTTCATGAATTATTTTATTATATATATTTTATTATATTTTATTATATGTATATTATTATATGTGCTTTTCTGAAATGTTTAAAATTAATAATAAGGGCAAAAATTCTATCCTAATTTTGGTTTACTGTTTCCAATGTTTACAGTTTCTTGTTAATATTTTTGGATTTTCTTAACATCTAACATAGATTACAGTGTCACTAAATGATATAATGATAAACATAATATACTTTGGGTTTCCTTTGTTATGTTTGGGGTATAAATAGGGTAACCTTCAAATTACATACATATTTCAATACAAAGAGAAATTAAGCAATTTAGTAAAAGTAAAATAGAATGTTATTAATAAAGAATATTTATTAGGACACATTACAAAAATTATACTTTTAAATTATACGCGAAAATATTTCATATAATGATTATAAAAGCATAATGAATATTGTATAAAATTATTGTATTTTTAAAAATAAAAAAAACAGAATCAGTCTAACAAGCTACATTATTTTCTTTTTCAATAAATTTGATAAAAATTAAAGAAAAACTCTGTAGGTATTACTTTTACTTAATAAATTATGCAGTATAGACGAAAAGTATAGTTTGCTTCTATTATAACTAAATATATGAAAAATTCCGAAAAAGTAACAGAAATAAATAGTTTTCAGGAACCTTTTTCGAAGATATTACAAAAATATTAGTTACTTTTATTGATTAAAAGATTATGTCAAGATGAAGTTCATTAGTATTGAGATACCTGTACCTGAAAACGAGTAGTTCAAAGGTATTTCAACTTTAATTTTGTAAAACTTATCGTATGAAAGACAAGGGAAGGCGCAAGACAATATTCTTGATTTATATTGTCCTTTTTTTTATACATCAGATTTGTAAAGATTAAAGTTAAAATATCTTCTAAACAATGTATTTTAGGATGCAAAGAAGTACCGTAATACTTTTGAAACTAAAAAAGCGGATCGATTGGTGTATAAAAGGAATATGTATTTCTGTCTAAAGGAAAACCGTTGAAAACTTGAAAAATAATGATTTTGTGGAAAAACTCACGAATCTCGATGTTCATCATTTTAAACCAAACAGCTTTGTCCTGATTTGTAGTTTGTACACACCGTGACAAAAAAGTAGCACAAGTTTCTGCAAATTTTACGTAATAAATGCATCCAATTTTGATGCTCAATAATTTTCGATGTATAATACAGTCTATTACTACAAAAGTTGAACAATAAAGTCTCATTTAACTATATAGGCATATATGAAGTAAAGAAAAAGATAGGCATATATCTGAAAAGTTGTGACAATATGTTGCACATTACATACATACATTTATAGTAATATATGTATATATATGTATGTATATAATGTGTAACACGTTACGCTACTATATATATATAGTCTCGTGTATGACAGTTTATCTTATTGTTGGAACAGAATTTGATACTTTTCTTAAATTGGCACGTTTATAATGCCAGTTTATTGCTCCCAGTCAATTTATACTTTATTTTGTATTATTTCCTTCTGAATATTGGAGTAAATTTTAAATTATTTGTCATTTCCTTCGTAAAATACATAAAATGTTTAAAGCAGAATATCTTATTTTTGTAATGTTAGAATTCTTCCTATTTCACCCATGATTAAGGGGTTTCCACACAGTGTGCTGAGAACTTGATAAAATGAAAAGAACATGATAAATGCACACGATAAATGGGAATAACAAATAGAAGATGTGCAATAATGCTTGACTTAATCACATTGATAATTTAATTTAGCAGAAAGAAATTTACAAAGCATGCATTTTATTGCATTGATTTTCAGTCTTTTTGAAATATATTTAAGTTACAAGATCTCTTCTACATTCCTACTTGTTATAGTAATAGATTGCAGCATATAATAAAAATCTTTGAATATCGAAAATAAATATATTTAATCTGCACAGATAGTAAGAACATTAAATTTTTAGGGTGTGCTATCAGCAAAAGTAACTGAAATATTAAAGAATCCAAGGTACACAAAACATCACGTTTATATGTATAGTGAATATACAAATACACATAATACACCGTATATAGTAAAAAGAGCCCAATCTTAATAATGCAATTATTTCGTTGCTTTCATTTTTCTTACAATATTAATAAAAGTTATATCACAACTATGATAGTAACAATTGAGCTTATTCACGCAGATACAAACATAGACTGCCGTAATGTTTTCTCATACCAAACACACCAGCAAATGCCTATATGTCAATTACTATGTACGAAATCTTAGCAAGAATTCTATACCGTGTCAAATGTCGCAACAACGATTATACCATTAATTCAAAATGTTCACTTGTAATGTTACTAATATAACATTTTATGCTGCTTAAAAATGTCCTAAATAATTATAAAATAATGACCAGACATTTACCCATATAGATTGAGGGTCTATCAAGTAGAAAAGATGATTAAAATTTTAAATTACTTTTCAAAATTATATTTTTTCTATTTTTGTCTATAATGCTTATGCACAACGTTTCTATTCCAAATTATATTTATAAATTGTAATGTAGAATTTCATTTAGGAAAGGTGTCAAAGAACACTTCTTCCCAAATAAAATTACATTCAAGTACTATCGCCTAAACACAAAACGATTCATATAATTTTCACTTATTTCCAACACATAAATCGATATAATTCAAACAAAAAAATTTTGTCTCATGATACAATACATGATAAATTCCTCAAATAATGTTTGTTCGTGAAAGGATTTTTAACTTTTACAACTTAATTTACTTCAACTCGCTTCAGTAACAAGAAGAATTTTTTACTTAAACTAAACCAGATAGTTCACAATGCACGACAAAAGCTTCACACAACTAAAAATATACTTTATATTACCTTTGTATACTATTATATATCTGCCTTATATTAAATCCACAAATCACTGTTATCTCACATTCTAGATTATAGATTTACAATAACTGACACATAATGTTTCATTTCAAAATTTACCTACCATGAACAGTAAACAGAACGATGCCTAGATTACTGAAGAGCCTGTAAATCACGTGAAATTACTCCGCAGTGATCGAAACTAATTGAAAGTTAAAATGGATACACGAGAGAAACGAATACACACGACCTTATATCACACGAAACAGCGTTCAGCGCGACAAAACTTTGAACATTAGTTTCCGACGAGGCATGCCAATTAACGACGATCATAAAGGTAGACCAGGAGAAACCGACGACGCGTCGAGAACCTGCCGCTCAACTCGATGGTTTGCGCGAGACTGTCGCGGACTGGTGCGCATTCCAGCTTCGTAACTTCCTCGGTCCTCTCTCCTTGCCATCCACGCTTCCTGCTTGGCCCGATCGATTACTCGTCGATCGCTGAATCACCTTAACCTCACATCCTTCCACCTGCATATGGTTCTTCGGATCACACGAAACCGTACAGTCGTTGTCCGTCGGATACATGAACGAGATGTCGCGCGTTTTATGATTCATCTACGAAACAATAAAATTCTATTTATCTGAACTGATTGGGATTGAACAGTTTGTATACCGAGAATTCGCTGACTCTTTGAAATTATCTACAGTCAAATAATACCATAATAATACCATGGAATAGTTTGTGTTCAAATATAATGACACGAAGAGATTTAAATATTTATCACATAAAATTTATAGAAATATATAGTGGCATGATACATACAAATATGTATTAAAATATGTATTAAAATATGTATAAATATACTATTATATGTGAATAAATATATATATTTATTCGTTATGTACAAATATATAATAATAGGAGTTCTTGTTCGGATATAGTAGGTATGCACAAAGATATTTGAACTCTTATTACACGAAAGATTTACAAAAATATCACGTGTGTTATCTAAAATCTTCTTTGATTTTTTGAACGTAAATTAATGTAATTTATTTTATGAATTTAATAAAAAATTGATAAAATAAAAAAAGCATATGGGAAATGTGGATAGATTGTGAATATGTTTGTTACGACTGTGGAATTATATCACACCTGTAACTACTGCTAGTAAGTTTTAAGACATGCAATTTATATTTATAATAAGATGATAGTTTCTATGCTATGATTATATTATGTGATTAGATCGTAAAAGAAAATAATTTTATTTATCTACTTGTTTTTGAATTTTATGTAGTGAAAGTAAATTGGAATACCTCTAGTCCAAATTACTTACGTCGTAACAAGATCATTACTTTATGTCATTTTTCAATTAGACCAAAGTTTCAGATACTTTTTGTTTTTCACTATTAGTAAGAGTTTGAAATATAAGAGTTTATTAAAATTACGCAATTTTATTTGTTACCATCTTCTGCTATAGTTTTTTATACGTCTTAAACAAAGTTATATTCTAAATATATCGTACTTTCTCTACTAAAGATGATCCCCTGAATTATTAGAATGAAATATTAAAGCTTATTACACTAAGGCCTATACTGGATGATTAACTATTAAATACATTTGTCATTTCTACGAAGTATTTGTTTGCAATAAATATCTTGTACCTTCTATGTACATTTTCGCATTAATTTCAGGTAATAATTTATAGGTATTCAAATCCTTTCATAAGCTACTGTAAATGGTTCCAATTACAGAAAATAGAGCAGTTGTATGTATTTCTTTGTTCGTGATGTGTTTTACATACAGAGACATTTTTTAGAAGCTTTAATTACATGAAAACCATTCTGTTTAGTTTTGGCTGCTACATGAACGGAAGTATTTGTATAATATCGTTGAATTATTTGCAAAGGCCAATGATCCATTTTTTAAATAATCTGACCAATGTGTTAACTAAAAATTTAGTATAAGAATGAAATCCAACAAGGTACATCAACTCCAAAATACTCAAATTCATCATATAACTGAAATGTATATTAATTTAATATTCTTCTATTTCTCTAATCTTTAATTTGTATAATTCTTCTAATTCTCTAATTTGTATCTCTCTAATTTTCATATACGATATTTTATTCAACTAATAGGAACTCACATTTAAATATATGTATTCAATTGACAAGAAATTGGATAATTAAGCACTAACTAAAATTTCGCTGCAATAGATAAATCCAAATAAATAGAATTTTACTGTACATATAGTTTGTTTCATACATTGAAAATATTTGATGAATCAGATGGTGTTACAAGATTCGGTATTCATGAGTTGAGGACACAATTATATTGGGTTGAGTCATAAGTAGTTATGAATGCAAAAAATTGAGATTTCCTGGAAATTTTGATCATCTTAACTTATCCATTATGACCTTTTCGTTTATGTTATATCTAAGAATAAAAGTGTCTGAAATTATACGATTAAATATTATTATATAAAAGTATATAACACTGATCAGGAACATCCTTAATCAATTGATGTTTATGTATATTAAAAGATTATCCTGAAAATCACATACATCTTATTTTGAAGGAATTGTTTAATAAACATAGAAACAAAATTAATGTAGTTCTGGTTCAAAACGGTAAAAGAATCTTTTTGGATTTATAATATACATTGTTTGCGAACACATAGTAAAAATGAACAACCATAATATTTATGCATATATGAATAAAATCACATTGAAGATGTAAGAGATGTAAATATTTTTAAGGAAAGAACTTGTAGACTTTATTTTATCGGCTTGTCTGTAATATGCTTAAAATGTTATACCAAATTAAAGATGATGTACTATAAAATATATTTAATATTTGGTAAGTTTGTAACTTTGGATAAAAGGAGTACAAAATAACATAAAGTTGCCAATGTGCAGAAGTTTTAAGAAGTTAATTATTCTTGCTAACTGTGTCATTATTATACAGGGTGTTCGGCTACAGGTGTAAAAAAATTTAAGGGGTGATTCTTGAAGCTAAAATAAGATGAAAATTAAGAATAAAATAATTGTGTTTTTGGTTTTATTTTTCCCAGTTATATACAATTAAAAATTAGCGGAAATACCCCTGTGCGCGAGCAAACATCCTTACAAGAACGAAAGTAGGTGAATCTAGGCACAAGGGTCCTCAAATCGAAAGATACATAGGCAGCAGCTTACCTCGTATAAGTCGTAGGGAACAAGATTATGACTTTCGAAAATGTAACTCGTTATGCTTACTCATTACAATCCATAACAATATATCGAAATCCGCCTCTATTTTCGAGAGGATTAATTAAATTTTAAAGAGGATTAACATTTCCTCTCCATTTGTCTCCATAAATAAGTAATAAATAACAGCACATATAAACAATGTTTGTACAAATTTCATATACGCACAACAAGAACAAAGATCACACACGCACCGCGAAGGTTCAGACTGTTCTTAGAAAAAGTGTAACGAAAATGGGAATCGTTTTATATTACAATAAATGTTCAATATAGCCTTTATTTTCTTGCAAACAAAGTATATATACGCACAATGCATAGAACACGCATTGTACGTACTACACACCCAATCAGTACACACTCTAGTACACACTCGCGTTGAAACTAAATAAAAAGCGATTTAAAAAATAACAAAATGAAGGAAATAAAAAAGTTAAAAGAACTAAAAATAAAAAAAGCCCAAAAGAGTCTAAAACTGAATAACTTAAAGCTATACTAAATCTACAATTAACTCCAAGTTTATATTTATACAATTCTCGCAATGTTTCTGTTTGGCCGCTGAAATGATTCTGTCCTTCCATAACTGTTTCATCTTCTTACTAAGTTTCTAAAATCACTAAAACATATTACGTAACAAGGTAGTAATGAAGAGTTCATACAGAAAAAAAATTACGATGATGTTTGCTAACGCTTCCGTTTTCTTTGTATAATTTTCTCGAAATTAGCCAGTCATGATACCTGAGTGGTTCCTTTTTAAGGCATAGTTAGGTATGCCTATTGCGAAAACGAACAGGCTATTCACCAAATGTGTTTAAAAATGCTAAGAACTGCCTTGCAAGGATAACAGCATTTTAGCAATGAAAGCGAAATCTTAAAGGAGCTGTTCAACGCAGTAAATATAATTTTGCATTTGGTTGTACATTAATTTGTACTATTACACATTACTCTATAAAACGACACCTTTGTAAATTGTGTGAAAAATGTATGTGGTTCACAGAAGACAGTGCTCGACCACATTTAGTAGCATCTCAAGAATACTTGATGCTATGCGACTTTTCTGTGAATAACCCCAGACGGAACGATCGCGGTGCATGTATGAAATTTGTATAAATATTGTTTATATGTGCTATTATTTATTACTTATTTATGGAAACAAAGGATTAGAGGAAACTTCTCTAATAAGTTAATCTTCTATAAAATTTAATTAATTCCTCTCGAAAATAGAGGCAGTTTTCGATATACTGTTATGAATTATAATGACTAAACCTAACAAGTTACATTTTCGAACATCATAATCTTCTTCTCCACAACTTATATCGTTCGATTTGAGGATCCCTGTGCACTCCGCTGCTTAGGCTGGCCTCCTTTCATTCATGTAAGGAGGTTTATTGGCGTACAGGGATATTTCGGCTAATTTTTAATTGTCAAAAACTAGAAGATAAAGCCGAATACGTAACTTCCTTAGTTCAGAGTGGTTAATTCCTCAGTTCTGTGTGATTAGTTCCTCAGTTCTTGGTGATTAATTCCTTGGTTCTTGGCGATGAGTTCCCCAATTCTTGGCAAGTAATTTCTTTGTTCATAGCGATTAATTCTCAATTCCTATAGCTCTTAATTTCTCAGTTCCTTTCCCTTTCAATTCTTTAGTTCCTTAGCTTTTCAGCTCTTAGTTCCTTTAGCTCTTAGTTTTTTGCTCTCAGTTTTTAAGTTCTTTAATCCTTTAGTTCTTTAGCTTTTAGTTCTTTGTTTCGTTAGTTCCCAGTTCCTGTTAGTCTTGTTAATCGACGTGTTTGTATTTGTCAATTTGTAAATTATTGAAAATCAATCAAATTAAAATCTTGTAATTAATAAGAGTGAAAACGTATTGCGAACGATTGTAACTTCGAGTATTCGAAATCTCAACGACAATTCTGTCAATATCCAATTAGAATACGAATAAACATTTTTTGTGAAGAATATTTGTCTAATAATATAATAGGATTAAGCGAACATTTATTTTCACCAACTTTAATTCTCTCCCGTGCCAGTAGTCCTGCGCGTAGCAGGTTAACCGAAACGTGGAGTATAATTGCCAATCGCATTAAACAACAGACAACACTACAATTTAATCTGAATTCAAAAATTAACGGCAACACAACCAAAACGAGCCAAACAAAAACGTAACAGGGTAAATATTTTTATTCTTAAGTTTTAAGTTTCATCTCATTTTAGCTTCAAGAATTACCCCTTAAATTGTATACCTACACCTTGTATTTACCAAACATCCTGTATTATAAAAGACCTTGAATTTAAACTTAAATTTATAACTAAATACATAACTGAGTAATTAATTCACTAGTCCGCTATTTCAAATCGATTAATGGTTTTTAGTGAATTTTTTACTTTACATATGCATAATTGAATATGTTCTTTATTGGGAATCATTTTACCTAAACACGTATACGATCGCGAATAACCAATTTCACACAATACGTGACATTCTCACCAGTTTCCGATATCGCATTCTGTGTGCTGATGGTATCCATGAGTTATAGTGCTTTAAACATTCTTCGGGACGTGCAACTAGTTGAAACGAAATGTCATAAACTTGTAACAGTTGACGGAATATTCGACGCACAAATATTTTGACATTTAGCATGTGCGGATTAGATTCAAATAACCAACCCGTGCACCAAACCGCTGTTAGATTAGATTCTGGGTGGAGAACTGTTTTCATGAACTCCTCCTACAACCACTCTGTCACGTGACGCTAGGCGACTTACAATTACAATTAAGTTTTGAGATATCGAAGAGAGAACTTCGCATGCAATACATTCCACTGAAGAATGCGCTTACGAAGAACATTACCGCTTAAACACACGTAGGAAGACCAGGACTGCCCGATACATTATTAGACTGTCATTAAAGGAACAGCTAGAGCACATGACGAATCATATAACACATTTAAGCTTTAAAGAGACTTGATTGCATTAAGTTGCTTTTCAAGGCATAAACGATATCTCGCACTGCAACACAAACATACAATATAAATAATTAATATGTTTAGCTTAAATTTTAAATAAATGTAGCGTGATGCGCCTACGAACATTTGTAGCCTTTTGTAAATGGTGCAGTATAGTTACTGTATACTTGTTTTCCTTTCTTTATTTATAAGGCTTTTTTCTGAGCGCTAGTTATGTTGCCCGTTAGATATCACTAGGGCATCAACGATATGCTAAGAAAAGAATTTAGACTAAACGAAGAATAATCACGACATATGCTGTAGCAATATTAAATTTTATTTAAACAAAAACTTAACAAAGGTATGATACACGGTACGAAACTTGGTTTAGACTTATGATTACGATAAGCAGGGCGCGGCCATGAGTCGGGTCAAGCACGAGCACGTACTTGAAACGGATTAAACCGTGACGCGAAATCGCGATGGGGACCGCACATGAACCGAGCGCGGAATGTGATACGAAAAGCAGTGGTGAGGCGAGCGCGACTCACCATGCCGATTGTTAAATTGGAGTTGACAAAACGTAGCAAAGGCGAAGCACGTACTTGGTATTCTTCTGAATTTTCCGAGCCTTCGATGATTAAGTGATTAATTGACACAAGCCGAGCGTGGCTCGCCAGTTTATATGCCTGCGTGCTCTTCTTCCGTTGGTTCCTTTGAATCTTTCGGAACACGCAGGGGTCTGTAGAGGACTTGTGTAGAGGATGTTTGATCGTGAGATTTATTAAACAAGATTGCTCGTTGTTGAAACCGTCAAATATATTTAAAATAAGTGAATAAATTAGTATACAGACAATATTCGCTGAGACGTTCGTACAGTGTATAAGTCGCAAAATAAGATCGCTGATAAATACTCGATAGATACTCGTAGATGCTGATCGATAACTGTTAGATAACTGGTTGATAACTGCATGATAATTCCTGGATAACTGAACTCTTTTCGATTGCGTCCGTTTATTTATAATGGTCGGGGGAGAGTCGAAAAATTCAAATTCGTCTTTGTTCGACAGTTGCACATAGCGGCGACATTGTTTTGCCCGGAGTTTATTTATTATTACATTACGTGTATCCTAACGATCTTGATAGTCCGAGGCAATACAACAACATGATTTGAATTGTCCTCTACTTACGTGCCACTACAGGTCTAAACAGTTTGAATGATTAAATACAAAAAAAGTCAACGGCAGACGTGAAGCGTAAACAATGGCCGCTCGCCGATGTTCGCTATGATAAGGTGATAGTCGAAGAGCTATGGCCGGAGTTTGCCGATCGGGCCACGGTACCGATGCCAACAATGTCGGAAACTGCTGAACGAAGCTGTCGATTTCTAGATGTTAGAAAAACAAATGCGACGAGCGAAACGATCGGGCCATAAGAAACGAGGCAAAAATTGTGATAAGGTTTTTACTACCGAAACCTTCTAAGGATAGAACGGTTTAACTTTTCTTGTTCTTAAACAGTGCCCCTTAATCCACTTGAGACCTATGAAAATAGAGTTTATATTTTTGGTTTGTATCGATTTTTTGGTTTTACATGTATAAGACAGGAAAAACTGTTAAAAATTTGTTATGTGTAGGCTAAAGGTCAACGTATTATTGACAGTGGAAGGCAGGAGATATTTTGTTTGTTACTGCGAGGTAATTTTTTATTAATTGTACGATGCAGTTCATTCCAGGAATGATCATACTTCTGTAAAAGAACTTGTTACCTTAGTTTGATAATGTAAATTGATATGTCCCAATATTCTTGCAACTTGAAAATATATATTCTTCTTCGGTTTATCTTATAATGCTCAGGTAACAGTACATAATTAGTTAACAAATTTTGTATGTTTAATAAATTTCAAATCACTGGATCTTTTATTTTTGTTATCTATCAACCGTATTATAAATATGTTATGTTATATATTTTTACAATATTGTATATAAGTAACCAAAAAAGAAATCTATACTGATTTATTACCTGTGTATTAGAAAAAATCGAAGAAAAATGAATTTAAAATTTGCGAGAATACTTCAATATATTACAAATTTAAGTTATCAAATTAAAATAACGAACTTCTTATAGAAGGTCCGGACTAGAGAATAGAGAAGACTGGATTACAGAACTAGTAAAAAAATAATAAACACTAAGGAAGAATGATAAATTCGGCTACTAGAGGAATAAATGTTAGAAATCTCTGTGATTAGCGACTAAACCGTTGGTTTTTTGTTAATGGGCATGAGCTTCTTCAGTCTGTTTATTGCGGGCACGTAAGTCGTGTCGAACAGGTTATTGACCGAGGCACATGGTAATCTTAAAAAATAAAAAATTCTTAGAACGCGTGTTATCTAATGCAAGTTATAATTTTTTAGATTATAAATGCAATCCTTGAGTCAGGAAGTTCTTCGTTGCATCGCAAAAATGGATGGGAATGAGATTCGAAGTGCTTGATAAAGAGAAGTATAACACGTGGAATTTTAAATGCGTGCGGTTTTAACAAAGACGGATGAATGGAGCGGCAGCTCCATGGTACGTGAGCGGCAGGATTCCCAAGCCGGAATTTATGCAGGGCGGCACAACATCGGTGCAAGGAGCGGCAAGATAAATCGAGAACGATTTGAGAGCATATTCGAATTTTGTGCTCATTATTAGTCCATCGGAAATTAAGCAGATAAAGAGATATGAGAATATAAGAGAGATTTGACTAAAATTAAAGAACATCTATCAGTAAAAAGGGCCAGCGTGAAAGGTCGTGCTCTTGAATCACTTGGAGTTGCTGAAAATGCAAAATGGTTATGGTGTATGGCGAACGTTTTCGGCGTTTCTTCGACGTGATAGATAAGTTAGCGGAACTGAAAATCAAGATCAATCAAGATTCTATTGGTGGCACTGTCGTATATACAAGTCTGGAAATTCCCGCGGTGATGGTAAGGCTTTTAATGATCGGAAACTGTTGCTCGATATGTCCCCAGTAAGCCGCTTTAGTCGAAAAGTCAGAATTCATTGTGTGACGTCATCGTGTAAAAATAGCCCGGACTCGGTTGTCTCTGTCTTTTTCTCTCTCTCTCCTTAATGCGGTCGCGTATTCGATTCACGGGCCGAGCAGCTAAAGAGATGAAAGCAAAAAGCAGTACCACAATAATAATAATAGAGACAAAATTTCATCTTAGATATATGATTATTATGATTATATTATTATTATTTTGTGTCTAACTAATGTCTAATAAATATCATATAATATAAATACTTTTTTCATTTTTATTAGAAACCTTTGTAAACTTTAAAATTATATTATAACTTTGATTTTTCAATAAAAAATTTAATAACATTGAAAAGTTTTAGTCGTGAATAATATTTTGGACATGATATTATTTACACATATCATAGAAAGTATTAATAATTAAACAATTTTCTAATAAATTAGAAAAACTAAAAACTAACTTGCTTTCCAATATACGCGTGAAATATAAAAGTATTAAATACATGTGTACATATTTGATTTGGAAATTGTAATATTATTAAACTTTTCTGTTGAAAATAGAAATATATGTTTAATAATGATTCAAAATTAATATTCATCTAAACAGCATTTTGCTGTACCAAACAAAATACTGCATATGTACCTACTTTAAATATATGGTGAAAAATTATGAAAAGTAGTTTTGTCATTGAGTAAGCTCAGTGTTTAATTTCTATTCTTTTCTTTCAATGCTTTTACCCAAGGATAACGTTAAATACGAAATCTTAACTTCGCGATCACAAGGTTTTGTGGTGGCTAATTTGTAAAGTAGAACTCCCAACCTTAAAAACAGATGTATGTGTATGATCGTGGTGATCATGTGGTTGCGTAGCTTACCCTGCAGCTTTGAAAGCTTTCATTGCGCCATGTCTGCCCATGACGCATTGTCATCCCTTGAGACGTTGCAAATTAAAATTGTGGAAGAATTCGATACGTAAAACGAAATGAAATTAAACGTGAAATAAAATATGATGATGATAGCAAAATAAAAACGTAGAAAAGCGCATCATCGCAAGAATCGTCACGGAAAAGGTGGATCGGACATGGAAAAGCTCATATCGCGAAAAATGATTTTAATGTGAAATGTTTCAGGTGAGGACATTTTGTGAAGAATTGTCAAGGAGTAAGAAACCAGAAATGACTGTTCGCCAGTGACACCGATAATTTAAGTTTACTTGCATTTTCGGACGTATTGGTAAACAATGTTTCGTATACAATGATAATGCGAAACATGTTATGACGGTGGGTGTACATTGCACATGTGCAAGAACGTCAAATTATTTCAAGGGCTGAACATGGATTACATCCTGAGAGTATTGAATCTTTCTAACAGTGGCCATGCAAACATAATGGGAAGAGGCATCATGTCGGCCATCACGAATGTTGATGAAAATAGATAAGAGTTTCATCTCCCGGACAATCAATATTTTCCGGCTTTCGACTGAATCTTATTTCGATATGTAGGATTACCAACAAAAAACGCAGTGCCCTTCTATCCGGGAAAGGTCTGAGGTCATTAACCGAAATGGAAATGTTGTGCTTACCGCGACGTGAGGGAATGATCTTTTTTCTCTAACACAATTCTTTGGGAACTGTCAAACGTTGAGTGCCGTAAAGTTTCAAAAGATCCACTCTCCTTAAAGAAACATAGGATATGGTCGCTAGGACCATAAAGAGGACAGTCATTAGGAGTCGCTTCGTGTTCTATAACAAATGTGGCACAAGTCGTTGCTAAGGGATATTCGCAGCATTGCAGAAATCCCAGCGCAGAAAGGACTTCCACAAGACTTACGCTCGTGTTGCGCGTCTGAGCTCTATAAGATGAACTGTCGCATTCGCTGTGAATCCGGCTATGTGAACTAGCGACAGAGTATTTCAATGGTAAGCTCGATGAGGAGGTCTACATAGAGATACCAGATCGAATGAAGGAAATCCTCCAATACATCGTCGAACATAACGAAGGGCAAAGTACAATTATTGCTAGGAACCATGTTGGACGAGATGACAGCGACAACGTAGTCTGCCGCATGAAAAAGGCCTTCTACGTTCTGAAATATGGTGGTCGCGTATACACTGCGTCTATCAGAAAGGCCAAGTGAAGCAGCTCATAATCATCGTCAACTATATCAATGACATCTTGATTATGTGTCGCGAATCTAATGCAGCTGTTTGGCAGAGGTTGGTAAGTTTCTTCGAAATAAGTGACCTTGAGGAGACAAAGCGATGTCTCGAAATAAACTTCACTAGAAATGATGAGGGAATTTTCATGAACGGACATGGGAGAACATATATGTAGGATGTTTTCCAACGGTTTGGAATACAGTACTGAAATCTGGTATTGACATCCCTGAAGATCGAGGTAAGACTGATCCGAGGTGAATTGCGGCGTGACTTGAACGGCAATCTGTCAAATTGTGCAACGATAACTCCAACGTGCAAGGGTGCAAGCCCGTGTTCCATGCACGGACGAAACACATCGATATTTGTCTCTATTTTGTATTGGAGTCATCAGATCAGATGAAACGGTTTTGAAACACGTCTCGTCCAACGACATGCCAGCCGACGTAATGACCAAATCCTACAGGGACGAAATACGAGCGCTGCCTTAATCTTCTGGGTTTAACAGGTAGGCCGAAACGTGAACAAGTGGCTTATTCGAGGGGAAATGTTGTAAATGTTGACTGCGATTGGCAAACCAACCATGCGTCTTTTATGAATCCGCAAGCGACTTCATCCTGGAAGCCCCCTGATCTAATATTCTTCGCGTTATATTGTATTAGGTTGTCCGAAAAGTTTCTTTCGTTTCACAAGGAAACAATAAATGCACAACATTTTTTGTTTTATATTATTTTGATCCATTACTTTTCTTATCCTACAATCTATATCGTATGATCCCTTTTGCATTACGTGCAGTATATTAATACGTGCAATAAAATATAATATAAAATGCATTTATTGTTTCCTTCTAAAACGAAAGAAACTTTCCGGACAACTTAATATACACCGAAATTTTATACACTAAGACAGAACTTTTTCTTACGTTCATGTTCTAGATTTTTTTTATGTT
The DNA here is from genome assembly GCF_024542735.1 of Bombus huntii. Lineage (NCBI taxonomy): Eukaryota > Metazoa > Arthropoda > Insecta > Hymenoptera > Apidae > Bombus > Bombus huntii. Next base: position 26,930,318 of record NC_066238.1, read on the forward strand.
CTAGATGTTTTCATCTCCTTATCCACTTATATCTTTACATGTTTATATTATTATTATTATACATTTATATTTTTATACTTTTATACGTTTATATCTAGAAGTTCACGAAATTCTGACTCTCTTAACAACAATAACTTTATGAAGTCATTGAACACTTATTCTATCGCTTAAGAAATTAACAGTTGCCTGTCAAGGACATAGGACTTCTCTTGTTTTTAGCTTTCTGTTCCAGTATGTATTCGTCGAGTCACAGCACTTCATAATGGTTTATTGCTTACAACGATCGATGGGTAACGCCCATGGAATTCTCGTGCAGTCCACTCACGGGTCGCATTGTACACCCCTACACCTATAATGTGGAAGTGGTCACTTGCAGAAGGAGAATTACTACTCATATTATATAGCCCTCGGAAATATTTGGATAACCAGCCCGCGTTTCTTACTCCCGTCAACACGTCTCGTCCGAAATGTCATCAAATCTTTTTCTCGGACGATTCATTACTGTTTATTGAGACATAATGGAAAATAATCTTGGTCAGTTTTCCCTTCTTAAGACAAATAATTTTACCTGCTACATCCTTTTGAGCCTAGAGTCTCAAACATTTGATGAATTCTTTTACTTTTGTCATTAATTTATTATTAATCATAACCATTGATTCTATATGTTCTTATAACGCACATTATGAAAAACGTAATTGTTATAGTATTATTAAATAACTAAAGAGTTTTAAGAATTGTTATTATAATTATGCACTTATTCCTGCCTGTATTATTCAATTCCAAAAATTTTTACATTTTTAACATATATATTAATGATAAATGTTATATTCTTATGCACTTGTATCTATTTTATTCATGATCTTATCTATCTATATACTTATATTTTTTCTACTATAAACATGTTTTATCAGTGCTAATGGACCTATAAAAGATTAAATTATGTATCGTTTTTGGCGTCATTTTTTAAAACTTTACAATTACAAAATCAATTAGTTTTGTGTTGTACGCAAATAATAAAATAATAATAAAAATAGAAGAAATACCCGACATCAATGCTATGCGACTACTGAAAATTGCAGAAATTATGTTTTACGAAGACGTGTTTTTAGTTGTTAAATAGCTTTTTTTGCAAAAACTAATAAATATTCGGAGATGAAGTTTTCCACGCTTTTTAAGAATGACAAAAACTACATTTTCACAAAGTTTCAACTTTATATACTAAATTTTACATAAATAATTGAGAACTGAAAATAGTGCGATTTTGGATGCTTTTTTATCATTTCCAGCCCAGTGAATTAACCAATTTTATTGTATGATGCTACATTTTATAAATATTTTTAACACCTACAATTTTTATTCTAAATTTTTTGCGACTCGATTATTAGGTTCGTTGTTATATGAAAAAGTCTGTTTGAAGTAACTTGGAAGATTGTTTATAACATCCGCGAAGGAAATCTTGAATGGCAAACGTAGGATTTGTTTCAAAACGTGATTTCTATGAGTTCACGCAAGAAAATTTCAGATTCCGTTTAATGTTGCGTAAAAAGCTAATTTGATCAGACTAAATAGGAAAGAACGAAACGCGCTCATTGGTCATAAAGCATGATTTACGAGATAAATCCAGAGGAATTAGAGCACAACAATAATCCACATATTTATTTTTTTCTATACACATAACAGTTGTCCACGGTGTTTATGCAGGGTTAATAGATCGTGCATATTTCACCGGACATTACTGAAAGTGTAAACAGATCATGGCAATATGCACACGTTCGTCAAATAAATGGCATCATGCTTGTGATGATATCGCTTTGATCGATCGAGACAAATACGCTTCCATACCGGTTGTTCCACTGAGTTTAGAAAATACCAATCCTTGTAAATTCAGTATATACATTCACCATATAGTGGAACTCCACTTACTCCAACGAAATTTTAGTTAGTGACCAATCAAATGAACTCCTGCTAAGATTGAATTTACTTGTCTGAACGTGAATTTCTTTTGTTTGAATGAAAGGTCATAGATGGTAAAAAGAATCAGTGAAAACTGGAGTTTTCTAAAACCAAATTCTATACAGTGACTGCAAAATATATTGTCATATACTCTCATTTTTCAACGAAACGGCTTTTTCTTTATCAGATTCTATATTTTATTTCATAGTATCAAATTTTTGCAGTTGTATGAAAGTGCTATTAAATGATACGAAATGTAATATACTTGAATTTAACTAAATGGTATCTAAATGCTATACTAAATATAATGGCGTGCTAATATTTTTTGTGACCACTGTAGATTTGTGAGAGAAAATTTCTAGAGCTTTAATATTAAACTAGATTGAAAGATCTAAACATCTTAAAAACAAATAATGTATCTATGAAATCTTGAAAAAACAGAATCGTAAGTAATATTGTGACAATCAATATTTTTAAAATATTCAAGAGAGTAATAAACATGTATTTAATCTCAAATTAAATAAAAAGCGAGCTTCAATTAAATGGAATTGATTAGATAAGATGGAATAATATGGAATTGGACAGTATCCTGAATTTTAAAATTGCTCTACTATAATACAAACACGATACAATTACTTTTACTGTTCCCTACAGATGAAAATGGAGTGTAAAATATAGCGATTTCGCAGACCAAACAATGTATGTTCTTCAATCAATCTATCTTACATGATAGTGTTCGTTTATTGACTTTAGGTTTCATATCTTAGGTATCATATCTTTATTATAGTTTTTTTATAAAGTGTTTATGGACCTATGTTTATATAAGGTTTCTTCTCATTCCTAACCATAGAACATATTGATGAAGGTTTTTTTTTTAACTTGGCACGCCCTATATACAAAAAAGATAAAATTTATTTTTACTATATAGTTTCGTGAATTCTTTGATATTTTAGTATCCGGAATTATGGAGCATTTTTTCATATTTGTGATTATTATTTAAATCACATTTTTACACTTCAGCTTTCAGGATTGTCCCATTCTTTATAATTAATTCCTTTATTTCTTTTTATGTATGGAATAAAGATCTTCTGTTATAAAAATTAGAAACAAACTCTTTCCGTGGATAATATCGTTGTAAAATGTACGATATTCGAGTTAATTTATTTCATTTTAATAATAGACTAGTATCAAAATTGTTTCTTTAGTGTTAAGCAGAATTAAATTAATAAAAATTTTGAATCTGACAACCGTTACAATTTTATTCGAACTGAATCAAATACTGTTTTCGTAATTTATTGGCAATACGATATGAATATGTACACACAAATATAAACAAATATAGGATAAATGTTTGGCATATTCGTTAAAGGAAATTGTTTGATGAAAACTAACATAATTTCATTTCATTTCTATTATGTAACTCTCAATTTATTTAAGATATATGAATTGATTTATTTTAGATAAATGCATATTTTTCTATTTTTTTAAATTTCAGGTGAACATCATAAAATAGACAATTTTACTTCGTCACTCAATATTTAATCAGACTTTTTCATTAAGGACGCAAAAAATATTCAAAATTATCTCTTTTTAAAAAAAATTTATTGTATCTAGTATATGGATTTTTAAAAGTATTTTTATATCATGGTTACATGTATACAGTTTTAAAGAATTATGTATTTAATATTTTTTTCATCAAACCTACCTTTTCCACCTAAATGTAATTTTACATATTTATATATATACATAATATATACATAATAGTATACATAATAGTATTATGTACGTGTTATAAGTATAATTCTAAAGTACCTACAATCTATATCCGTATACGTATCTGTATCTTGGCAAAACAATGCGTAAGTTACTTTGTTTATATTTTTTGAACATGTTGCGTTTACACAACTTTTATGTATTATTTCATTGCTTGGTTATTTCAATCCATTAAAAATTAAATAAAGATATCCTGATCACGAAAACAAGTATTATCAACATTTTCTTGAAATGTCATTTACTTTCAGACAATCTATAAGATCTACTAAAGGGTATAAGACGAATCATTCTCAGTGGGAAGTTTTACAAGTCTTGAAACATCATCGCAATCTTCCCTGATGACATATCTACGTCGAAGTCTGTGTACGAAAAAAACTTTATGCATATGTTTCTGACTTTCCGTATTAACTATTTTTTATGGAATGTATTTTATTGAACCTATAAATAATTTAATAGTAGTTTTCGTAACGATTCACACAGAAAATTCTCAATAAGAAAGCTTTAATTTGCCTTCATTTAAACAAAAAAGGAATAAATAAAATAAAATATTTTTTGTTGTAATATAAGATTATTATATATACATATTTATCTTAATATAATATAAATTTATAATTTTAATATAAACACTTACTTTTATATTTTCATGCTATTTGAAGATTATCTATTTTTTATATCGGCATATTTTAAGCTTTTTATTTATTAAGAATTATATACTGTTAAGTAAGAATAAAAGAATTCATTAGACAATCATTGGAAAAGCAATAACAAGAGCTGTAGTATAGTTAGCAAACATTCAATACTCCCGATCAGCAGGAGGTGGGTAATTGATTCAGACCCGTGTTCCTATTTGATTAAAATCTTCCCTGCAACCTGCAGGTGTTCGTGATATACGAATCGTTATATAAAAGCTATACATGTAACGAATCTCACATTTAGATGAAGAATCAAACAGTTAAACAATCTATTAACAAATGTATATAAAGTTAAACATATTCTAAGAAATTTTGATATGAACGTTTGTGATTTCAATCATTTTGACATTTTTCCTAAATGGCTATAACGTGGTAAATAAGTAATAGAAGACTTACATTTGAAGAACACAGATACAATAAGAATGTGACAAGTCTATTTAATTTCTTAATTTCGTATGACCTATTCAGTTGATGAATATAAACTTTCTCAAGTAGGTTATACATCTATGAAATTTTTCAAAAGATCAAGTAAAGAATTATTTCTTGAACATTCGATAGACTGTACAATTGTATACAGTTACTCACTTTAATATTCAAATACATTTTAAAACAGATACGGCTCAGCGACTTGATTTTTTTTAGAAGTTAGAAAGATTTAGTTTATTAGATGATGTAGAAAATTTCGAAAAAATTGCAATTAATTGAAATCGCGAAGAAATAAAAAAAATATGCTTTGATATTGTGTTCGAAAAATATGTAGATTTATGCCAATCATGCTAAAAAATTTTATCGAAATCGCTTGTTGCAGAAACAAGTGACAGGCACCAGAAGATGTGAAATGGATTTATTACAGTTATAGTCCAAAAGTTGTGACAAACTGCGACTTTTGCTATTTTTAACTGCACATAGTTCATGGCAAAGTTAATTAACTAGGCAAGTACATAAATTGATACACCGGCAAATTGAAATTCAATCATTTTTCAAGTAACAAATATATCTACATTAATTCGTATGAACAGCGCTATAAAGTAAAATGATGGAAAGCTCAATATTGTATATTACAACATATTTCATTGTTCGACAAAGTTATTGTGGTTTGAGCAATAAAACATTGCAGAAGTACATTTTACACATTTTATACAAGTTTTTAACATTTACCATACATACATACATTAATTTAGTTGTCACTGTATGGTTATGAATTGAATAATATGTATGTTCAAATGTAAAATAATGTGAGGCAACATGAGTGTTATGATGAAGTCTAAGAGCGATGTTAGAAAATACAATGACAAAGTGATCCAACATAAAAATAATAATTGATTCAACGCGAGTGCTTGATAATAAAGCGATGTAATGGAAAATGTGAAAAATAGTATAAAAAATATTCATAATATAACAGTGAAACATTTAAATACTTATTACAAGTTTTAAAAAAATGAAATATTTAATTTCATAAACTATTAAGTTTTTCTGATTTTACCTTACATCTAGTTATATGACTCCAAAATTGAATTTATCCAAAAATTACATGAAAAGGAAAGAACGTAATTACATTTTGCAAGTGTATCAATCTACTTTTGAGATATATATGACGGAGTTGAAAGGACACCAGAGCCTTCCCTTTGGAACTTTGGGAAAATCCCTTAACACCGTAATCTAGATTCTACCATAGCCGTAATTAAACAATTGTCGTCATTCAATCCGATTGTAATTGTTCGAGACTTGTGATAATGAGCTTGGGCTCGAGGTGACAACCAGTCGCCGAACGTACCCGCGGTCAAGGGATGAACGCTTTGTCTAACAAAGGTATGGAGTAATTCTATAGCTCTCCTTAAAAGAAATATTTGTGGCGGCACGCGACAGTAAACATTCCAATGGTTTCTGTCCCGTGGCTCGCCATACGCAGACGCTATTCTTCGAATAGGATGATTGCCAGATGTCGATGCCTCTCCGCAGTACATGTTCAGCTAGCCTGAGGGCCCGTTATAAATCTTAAGATTTAGTTAACTAAAGTCCTTCAAACAGACAGTCTTCGTCCCAACTACGGAAAGATAGGGGAGACCTACTTTTTCAACGAACGATGCTGCTCACTAGCAACTTTCTATCGAGGGCGGCTAAGACCCTTCCTAGTCCACCAACCTTCGTTTATCCAATCGGAAGCAATGTATACTGCCCTCACTTTCCCGAGCAAAAATGTCATGAATAAATCCGATGGTCCCATGCGCTAGACACACCCATCGCTAGCTTTCCTCCGACACAGCATCGGCACTGTACCTTACTTCTTCTACACCGCTAGAAAAGTCAACAACTAAGTACAAAATCTAACGCCTACGGGTTACTCTACTTTATGATCATTTTGTATATTTTTAGTTTATTTTCTATACTTAGTTTGGATTTCCGACTTGTTAGCCAATACATTGGTCTCCTTGCCATTTGTATTTTGTCTGTTATTGATTTGATATGCTGCTTCCATGTGAGTTGTGTATCTATATGAAGTCCTATGTATTTGGCTTGCTTTGTTTGTAATATGTGCCTGCCGTTAAGAAAGATATTTGGTGATGTCTGTTTTCGCAGTGTGAATGTAATATGGTTGCATTTACTAGGGTTTGCTTTAATTTGTTTAGCTTGTAGCCACTTTTCTATTTTTGTGATATGTTCTTATAGTAATGTGACTGCTGTTACAGGGTTAGTATGCCTGACTAGTACCGCTGTGTCGTTCGCGAATGTCAGTATTTTGCTGTTGGTAGTTATTGGTATGTTGGCCGTGTATACTGTGTATAATATTGGTCCCACGACGCTTCCTTGCGGAACCTCTGCCTTGATGTCTTTGACTTCGGAGTATGTGTCCTTGATTTTTATTACGAAGTTTCTGCTGCTTATGTAGAATTTTATCAATTGGTATATTTGCTCCGGGAATTGTTTCCTGATTGTTTGTAGAAGACTTTCGTGGTTTATTTTGTCGAATGCTTTCTCTATGTCCCTAAAGAGGGCTGTACAGTATTGCTTGTTTTCTAGTGCTAGTATTATTTCGTTGACCAGTCTGTGCATTGGCTCTATAGTGGAGTGTTTGTTTCTGAATCCGAATTGGTGATCCGGTATTAATTTTTCCTTCTCTATTATTGGTTTTATGCGGTCGTAAATTACTTTCTCTAGTATTTTAGAGAACACAGGAAATAATGATATTGGTCTGTATGATGTAGTTTGATGTGGGTCTTTGCCTGGTTTAGGTAACATTATGATCTGTGCCAGTTTCCAAGGTTTAGGAAAGTATTGAATTCTTAGTATTGCGTTAAATATTACTGTGATTTGTCTTATCGCTTTTGGCGGGGGGTTTTTCAAGATTTTGCCATTGATTAGGTCGATACCTGGTGTTTTATTATTTTTTGTTTTCTCGATTATGTTTCTAATTTCTTGTGCTGTTGTTTTAGGTATGGTGTAGTGTTTGTCAGTTGATGTACTAGTGGTTAGCGCATCCTCGTCCGTATGATTATTATGGTTGCTGTTGTTGATATTATGTGGTGTAAATGTGTTGCATAGGTGGTTGAAAAATTCTTCAGCTTGCTCTTCGTTGCTTCTTGCCCATGTGTTATCTGCTCTTCTGATTGCTGGGACCATTTTTATTGTCTTCTTTATTTTTTTTTTTTTTTTTTTTTTGTGGCTTTCCATAGTGAGTAGTTGTAGTTCTCGTGTGCAGATAGTGACTCAATGAACTTTATGAACTCGTTGTTGTTGTGCTCTTTTATTTTGTTTTTTATTTCCTTCGCAAGTTTGTTTAGGTGCTTTTTGTTTTCTTTTGTTTTATGTTTTTGCCATTTTGCTTTCGCTTTTCTTTTTTCTCTAATTTTTTCGAGGATGTCTAGTGGAACTGTTTTTGTTTGTCTGTTGGTTATTTCAGGTATAGTGGTTGCCCTTGCTGCTTCTTGGATAGTTTCTGTGAATGTTGTTACTGCTTGATCGATGTGTTCAGGTGTTTTCAGTGGGATGTTGCAGCTGATTTTGCTCTCAATTATTTCTTTAAATGTTTGCCATTGGGTGGTTTTGTTGCACAGCGTCTCTGTGTTGCTGTAAAGTATTGGTCTGTTTCTGTATGTAATTATTATGGTCGGAGGTAAGCTCGAGGCTGGGTGCCATGTTTAGTTTATTTGCGTTCAATCCCTTTGTAACTGCAAAATCTAGCAGGTCAGGTATTTTGCTCAGGTCTGTCGGCCAGTATGTCGGTTTCCCTGTGGATAATATATTGAGGTTATTATTTCTAATGTATTTTTCCAAGGTTCTGCCTCGAGGTGTGGTGATTCTTGATCCCCATAGTGTGTGCTTTGAGTTATAGTCTCCCGCTGCAATATACTTGTCACCTAAGTGTCGGAAGTAGTCTTCCCACATTTGCGTTGTGATTTTGTGTCGCGGCGGTACGTATACTGCTGACAACTGCAGGTGGTGCTGTTAGTCTGTACGGTAACGGTGGTTGCTTGCATATGTTCCTTACTGATCTGGCTGTGTAGGTGATGTTTAATGTCGTTTTTTATTACTACTGCGGTCCCTCCGTGTGCTTTTCCCGAGGGATGCTTTGTTTCGTATATGGTGTAGTACGGTATTTTTATGTAACTTTTTGTAATGAAGTGTGTTTCTGATATGAGTAGTATGTCGATATTATTGTTGTACAGGAATGTTTTAGTTTCTAGGGCCCTTTGTTGTAGGCTGTTAAAGTCCCAGGTTGCTATTTTAAGCATGTCCATTTTTATTTTTTTTTTATTTTGTGCTCAGCATGTTTGTAAGTAGTTGTAGCATGACTGTGATTTGTTGTGTTTGCTGTCTGAGGACTGCGTTTTGTTCGCTTATCATTTTTGTTAACATTTCGGTGTTTTTGATGGATTGTTTCAGTAGTTCTTTGATTTCTGTAGCGCCTTCGGCGTTGTTGCTTTGATTCTGGTTGTTTGTGGGCGTTGCTTGTCTAATATTTTGGGTTACTTGCTCGTAACTTCGGTTTCCTTGGGGATCTGTATTACTGTTTATAGCTTTTTGTTCATTTTGTGCTTTCGATGTTACTTCATTTTCCGTTATACTTTGTTGTGGTTGGTAGGTATCGTCTGATCTATTGCGAAGTGGTGGAAACAGTTTACGTTGTAGTTGTTTCCTGATTTCAAATCCTTTATAGCTGGCTGGGTGATTTCTATTACAGTTTTAACATTTTACTTCGTCTATTTTCCCTATGTAGGGACAGTGTGTTGTTAGGTGGTTTTTAACACATTTAACACATGCCGGGCTTCTGTTACAATTATTTTTAGTGTGTCCGTATTGTTGACACCGTATGCATTGCGGTATATCTTTTTTGTGGCGTGGTGGTTCCACTGTTACTATCGTATTTAGAATTCGTTTAATTTCGTCGATTTCCTTGTTGTTAGTGCTAGGTTCCAGCTCTATTATGAATAAAGGTAGTGGTTGCTTCGCATAGTATCTCGTCATGTTGTTTATTGCTCTTGTTTGGTGGCCAATTGTTGCTAATTCGTCACTTAGTTTTTTTGTGTTAGTTTTTGGATGCAGTCCTCCTATAACTACTTTGTAGCTCCTTTCCGTTTTGAGCTGGTACATGTGGTATATAGCATTTTTTTCTCTTAATTCTTTTATCACTTTCCTATAACTTTCTGGGGTGTTTGTTTGTATTTTTACTTGTTCTAGTTTTGTTTGTTTTATTGTGTAGTTTTCCTTCCCATCTATATCGTTTAGTCGATCTATAAGCGGGTCTATTATCTAGGCCTCGACAAATATTGGTGGTGGTTTTGTAGTGTCCGTTGATTTAATTGTGTTTTTGGTTGCTGGGTCGTCGTCTATTTTTTCCGTAAGTGAGCTGAAGGAGTTTCTTAGTGGGAATTCTTGCAGCCATCGCTGCTTTTCTGTATCTGAATTTCCTGTTATTTTTCGTTCTTTGTTATAACTCGCCACCTTCCTGCTCGCCAGCTTTCATCCTGTTGGGTTATTTCTTCATTGGTTTCCATATCAACTTCGTTTGTAACCGAGCATTCCTGTTCTTGGTTTATTGGTTGGCTTGGTTTTGATATGTTTGTTATTTTATTTATGTAGTATTGTTCGTCTTTGTTAATTATTTTTATTGGTGAGATGTGCTTTTGCATTTTGGTTTTGTTTATAGTCTTCTTAGTAGAAAACACGGGTTTCTACCATTTATCTATGGGCATTGCCGTTCGTAACTTTCTCTTCCCCACTTGTCGCACTTTTTCTGAAGCACTGTTTTGAACGTCCGTTTAGCTCGGCTGCTCGGGCAGAACTCAAAGTATACTTGACAAATTTTCAAACCCGATTTTCTCGAAAATAAAGCATTATATAAGAAAAATTTATTCTAGACTTTCACGTAAAATTGTCCCCGATTGTACTATGAGTATCACCCCTTTCTGTATAGAATACAAAATATAAAATTTGAAATATAAGATATGGTGCAAAAAATGTAAAGTGTAAAATGTAAAAAATAAATTATAAATTATAAAACAAAAAATATTGAATTTAAAAAGTTTCCCTACATTAAAAAATATTGTAACACAAAATATTTCGTCACTTTGACGTATGTAGATAATCTTCTAAAAGAGCGGAACATCTGCACGGAAGTTCTCGAAGTGTGGATAAGAGCAAATTAAAAATCCTGCGTAATTCGAGCTCCTATGCAGGACGTGCAGATCCGTTTACAGGACCAAGTTCAGTTACGCTTCATTGTGGTGTACTCTTACAAAACACGAGCACCATGATCTAGTATAGTAATATACTCATACTCATTGTCAGTACAAAAAAGGAGATTCATCCTACAGCCACACTCTTGAAATTTTGGGAGGCTTCTTCCGTCCGCACGTGAACTGTTTAGTAAGAAAATCGAAGCCTTTCGTGACGACGAAATCGTCTTATAAATTATTTTTTATGCGATTCTCATTGATCCAGAAAAATCGTTATATTCGAAATCGAAATGAAATCAGTATGTCCGTGATTTTCTTTTTCAGTTCAAATAATGTAAAGTGAGAATGAAGGAAGTATTATGGATGACAAAAATCTGTAATTATATAAAATATTTTAGTATTATACATAGTAATACGATGTCGAACATATAAATGAGGAAATACTTATAACTATAAATTCAACTAACTGTATTATGAAAAGTTTAATTTCTACACTTTTTTTTATAATATAAAAATATATTGCTTGTGCTTTTGAGCGCTATGAATGAATATAATAGCTTTCATATTTTTATTACCTATTGATTTATCTAAAAATACATCTACATTCCAGTTATTAGTGACTATATTATAATTCATAATCACAGCAGATTAATTATAATTATTATAATACTGAATGCATGTACAGTAACGAGCGTATAAATACTGATAAAGTCAATTGTAATTGTATTATAAAACTTTCTATTCTTATTGTTTTGTAAATTAATTGTTGTAAAATAATTTATAAGAATCAAAAATAAAATATTTGTGCTTTGAAGTAGAACTTTCTAATTTGCATGTCGAGTATTAATTAAAAACTATACTAAATTGACTTGATATATGGACTGTATTTATTTATATTTTTACCAGTGTAAGTCTGTGTTACACTGCTAACCATGTAATCCTTTTGTTGTATATACTTAATTTTTTGTGTTTTTCATACATCCCATTGTAATTTGTTCTTGAGATTACTTCTCAGATTATTCTTTATTCGAGGAAATGTTTTAAATAACATTTAATATTTCTAATAGCTAACAAAGCAAGGCTTTAAAGGATTTCAGATAAGATTGATTGATATCAAGACCCACATAGAAGTCAATAAATTAAAATAAATTCAAATAAGTTGCACATTTAGCTAAGAAAAATATACCAGTATCTAATATTTGTATAAAACATCTTTCGATATTTGTAGTTGGCTAAAAATAATTTGAGATAAATTAAGATAATTTCATTTAATAATTAAAATGGATTTATATAATACAAATAAATTTTTTATTCTTCTTGCATTAGTTCATTAAAAATTTCAATTTTACTGTTTCAAGCAAATATATTGGTTTTATAATTTATTCAACATTGACTATAAAATTATTGAAATATTTTATATTTTCTTTTAACTTTCTCATTTCTTTCAACTTTTCAGTCATTTATATTCTTTTAACTGGGACTAGATAGTTTTATATAGCAAATGATGCACCTTTTTATTCTTTAAAAATTCTATAAAAAGGTATTAAGATAGTACTGTTCAAAAAGATTCGTTTAAAAAATATTTTATAATTAAATATGATTATAAGGAAATCATAAACACTGATCTGCGTTTTTCGTTGAGATGTCATGTGTATTTCAAGCAATTCAAACTGCTTCAATGCATGTTATTAGCTAGAATCTTCAATCGTGAATGCAGACTGCTGAAATACCGCTAATTAATGGAAATTCCACATTATAAATTATTTTCACTCAGCGTCGCAATCTTAGAGGTTCTTTAAACGAAAAGAATCATCATTCTTTCCATTTATTAGATTGCCCAAAAAGTTTCTTTCGTTTTATAAAGAAATAATAGACGTACAACATTTTTTGTTTTATATTATTTTATTGAATTATATATGAACCATTTTGCAATAATAGAACAAAATGGATTATACATAATTCAATAAAATAATATAAATTTTGCAGTAATAAAACAAAATGGATTATAGATTACTATATTTAATTACAGCATTTAAGAAAACTTAGTAGTTCTTGTATTTTATGATTCTTTAGGTTGTCCTTTATAGTGAGTATTGTATTAATTTTGCATTGATGTTTATAGATAGAATATTACATTTTAAAATAACTTGCTCCATTGTTGATATGGCTTTGCTCATTTCATAAAACGGTGAATTTTTTACTTTGAAGGTGCATAAATTATACAGAGAGAGACAAAAACATTCGTAAAATTAATTTAACACTGATAGAAACAATACAACAATAGGAATATTTTCTGTGTTATTAAATATAGAAAATAAAATTTGGAAACGTCCATCTACAACAGCAAATCATGTCCTCTTTAAGGTCGTTCAACTCTTGGAGTGGAAAGATTTTTTTACATAGTAAGTGATTTTGTAATAATTTGAAATCATGAAGTGCCTCATTCTACTTAGGAAAGGCTATCTTACGTGCTGAGGAATAATTACAATTAAATACAATAAAAAATGTTGATATTGTATTTCAAAGTTAGGGTCAATTTTACGGTAAACTTTTAACATATCTCAATTGTTACAGATGTATTGAATCACATTGTGGGAATTGTGACAAGTTCAAAACACATTACTACATGTTACGTGAGATCATGTGTTATCACGTTGCATACATCGTTGCAACCATGCATACATACAGGGTCATCCCAGTTCTGCCCGAGCAGTCGAGCTATGCGGACGTGAAAACTAGTGCCTCCGTAAGTGCGACAAGAGTGAAAGAAAAGGGACGTGCAACAGAACCAATCGATTATGGAAAACATCCAAAAAACACCAACAATAAAAATACTAAACAAAGAAGAAACATACGCCATAAACAGGGCCGCAGACAAACAGAGTCCAAATAAACCAACAAGTGAAGTACAGGATTGCTCAACTACAAACGAAATAATGATGGAAATTATAAAAAAGGACGACGAAAAGAATAATATCAACAATGATCTACCACAACATAACAAAAGCTGGAAGACTGTAACTTCCAACAAAAAAAGAAAAATAAATACAAACACAAATGCTAGGAGGACTATAGAATCAGAAAGACAACAATGGCTACAAGAAATTCCTATACAAAACTCCTTCAGCTCACTGACAGAAGAGATGGACACAGACCCAACAGAAAAACCAAGAACACACACTCCCAAGCCTCCACCAATCTACATAGACGCTAAAATAATAGACCCCCTCATTGATCTGCTAAACAGCACGGCAGGAAAAGAAAACTACACCATTAAACAACTTAAACTGGATCAGGTAAAAGTACAAACTAATACCCCAGAATTCTATAGGAAAGTGACAAAAGCGCTAAAGGACAAAAACGCTGGGTATCATACTTACCAACCTAAATCTGATAAGAGCTACAAAGCAGTAATCAGAGGTTTACACCCTAAAACAAATACAAACAACATATGCGAGGAATTAGCCAAGATCGGACACCAGGTAAGAACGATCAACAATATAACCACATTTGATACTAAACAACTACTACCGCTATTTTTAATAGAGCTTGAACCTAAAAGTAACAAAAAAGAAATATTCGAAATTAAAAAAAATCTTAAACACAATAATTACAGTCGAGCCACCTAGACATAAAAAAGACATACCACAATGCATGCGGTGTCAACAATATGGACACATAAAAAACTACTGCAACAGAAACCCGGCGTGTGTCAAATGCACAGGAAAGCACCTAACAGTGAACTGCTCACACACGGGAAAAATAAATGACGTAAAATGTTATAATTGCGGTGGAAATCACCCATCCAGCTACGAAAGCTGCGTAGTCAGAAAACTACTACAAAGCAAACTTTTTCCCGCCGATTCGAAACAGGACACACAACAATTTCCACACGCAACAGGACAACACAGAATCTATGTCAACACCAAATACACAGCATGTAATGAACAATAACCACAGTAACACCAACACCGCAAAATCTTGTAGGTCAGGTATTTTGTTCAGGTCTGTCGGCCAGTATGTCGGTCTTCCTGTGGATAATATATTGAGGTTATTATTTCTAATGTACTTTTCCACGGTTCTACCTCGAGGTGTGGTGATTCTTGATCCCCATAGTGTGTGCTTTGAGTTATGGTCTCCAGCTGCAATACACTTGTCACCTAAGTGTCGAAAGTACTCTTCCCACATTTGCGATATAATTTTGTGTCGCGGCGGTACGTATACTGCTGACAACTGCAGTTGGTTGCTGCTAGTTTGTACAGTTACGATGGTTGCTTGTATATGTTCCCTACTAACCTGGCTTTCTTTTTTTTTTATTCATTTATTAAAATTACAATCAATTCTCGCGTTGAGAATTTTCACTAATTTTTCTGACGTGGCGCAGTGACATGGCTGATTATTTATAATAAGTTAATACTTATTATAGATAAGTATAATTTATAAGTAAGTATTATAAATAAGTAAATATTACTTAATTTCGATAACTAATTGAATCTAGATTTAGGTCTAGCGGGTAGTGCCTCTTCAGCTTGCTAATCTGGTCCGTCGTATCATGTAGTCCAGTGATTAGGGGGTTTCGGTGTTTGTTGACTCTTTTGCTATATCTGTAGCTATATATTGCTATTTCCTCTTTGACTGTGGGTATCTTGAGGTCGCGGTGTATTGTTTCATTGGTTACATACCAAGGTGCATCAGTTAGGGATCTTGGCGTCTTCGATTGGAAGCGTTGAAGTACTTCAATGTTGGAGTTACTTGCTGTTCTCCATAGCTGGATTCCGTAGGTCCAGACAGGTTTTATTACGGTCTTGTAGAGGCTAATTTTGGTCTGTGTGCTTAGGTTGGAGCGTCGGCCAGTGAGCCACTAGAATTTCTTGAGTTTGCCCTTGAGTTGCTTTGTTTTGTCTGTGATGTGATTTTTCCAAGTTAGCCTCCTGTCCAGGGTCATGCCCAGGTATTTGACTGAGTCCTCGCTAGGAATTATTGTGTTGTTAATGGTGACCCGGGGGCAGGTTTGTTTTCGGAGAGCGAAGGTTACATGTGTGGATTTTTTTCGTTGATTTTGAAGCCCCATTTATGAAACCACTTTTCCGTGGAGTCGAGACATCGCTGGAGAGTGGATGAGGCAATTACCGGGTCTGCGTGGGTAGCTAATAGCGCTGTGTCGTCAGCAAATGTTGCTATTGTTATCTCGTTTGATATAGGTAAGTCGGCAGTGTAGATGGGGTACAGTAGGGGTCCGAGGACACTACCTTGGGATATGCCGGATTCTATTGGGAATGTTGCGGAAGTGGCGTCTAGGCATTTAACCATGAATTGTCTATTGGTTAGGTAGGATTTTAGGATGGAGTAGTAGGGGTGAGGTAGGATCTTTTTAAGCTTGTATGGTAGCCCTTCATGCCATACTTTGTCGAATGCCTGTTGGATGTCTAGCAATACCGCTGAGCAATATTTTTTCTTTTCAAGGGTTAGGCTGATCGTATGGGTTATGCGATGGATTTGCTCTACTGTTGAATGTTGTTTTCGAAAGCCGAATTGATGATCTGGGAGTGGTTTCCAGTCCTCTAGGAGTGGAAGAAGTCCATTCGTGAGCATCTTCTCGAATAGTTTAGACAGGTTAGGTAAAAGACTGATTGGGCGATAGGAGCTAGTTTCATATATCGGTTTACCGGGTTTAAGGATGAGGGTAATCAGTGAGATTTTCCAGGCCTTAGGATAGTGTTCAAGGCGAAGGATAGCATTAAAAATCGATGTGATGAGTGCAATCCCTTTTATGGGAAGTTCCTTGATTGCTTTATTGCCTATTAGGTCGTGCCCTGCTGATTTCTTGGGATTTAGGCGATTCTATAATCTTTGCAGAAGTGAAGGGTTCAATAGGAGGAGACATTTGGAAGGGAGTGTGCAGGTATTCAGTAACGTTCGCGGCAGCTTTGGGGGAATGGGGTTTGAATACTTTAGACAAGTATTTAGCAAACAGGTCGGCTTTTTCTATAGGGCTACGCGCCCATCCACCTTGCGGGCGGCGGGTTGGGGGGATTATTTGTGGGGGGCGCGTGAGTTTCCTGGAGGCCTTCCATAGTGAGTAGTTGGAGTCAGCTGTGGAGGACAAACTGGCGAGATATTTATGAAAACAGTCATTTTTGTAATTTTTTTATGGTTTTGGATAGCTTTCTAGTTGCGTTGTTTAGTTTGCGTTTGTCATCCGGTGTTCTATGGGTCTGCCATACTCTTCTTAGTCTACGTTTTTCTGCTACTTTTTTTAATATGTAATGGGGATATTCATGTTTGCTGATAGACGTCTTTGTCGGTGTGGAGAGGCGGATAGCGTTTATTATGCTCGTGTTTAAGTATTCCGTGACTGCTTCGATTTCTTCATTAGTTTTTAGTGAAATTAAGGCTGAAGTTGAGTGAGTAGAGACTTCTCCAAAGAGCTGCCAGTTGGCATGTTGGTTGTGAATGAAGCCATTAGGTGTATTCTCGATAATTGTTGAACTGACTGTTGCTATCACGGGGGAATCAGCAGTTGCTATCAGCCGAGGAGTTGATTTGGACGTGTCTTTACGAGATATTTTTAGTTACGAGGAAGTCAAGAAGGTCGGGTATTTTGTTAGTGTCAGTGGGCCAGTATGTGGGTTCGTATGTGGTAAGGTAGTTGAGGTTGTTGGTTATTATGCTGTTTAAGAGGTTTTTGCCTCTTACTGTAACCAGTCTGCTGCCCCATTGGATGTGTTTGGCGTTATTGTCTCCTCTAGCTATGAATCTATTGCCCAGGGTGTCCAGGAAGTTACCAAAGTCTTCTTTGGCGATGGAGTGTCTGGGAGGGCAGTATACTGCTGAAGTGGTGATTGTACCATGACAGTCTTCTATTGCTACGTTTGTGGCTTGGAGGTAGTCTTTCTGGTATGATGGAAGTTCGTAGTGCTTAATACTTGCTTTGATTATTATTCCGATGCCACCGTGGGCCTTTCCGCTGGAGTGTTGGGTATGGTAGAATTTGTAACCATTTATTTTCAGGTAGTTTTTGTCGGTGAAGTGGGTTTCCGATACGAGCATTACGTCGATTGGCTGGTGTTTTAGGAAGAGTTCTAGTTTAAGTTTGTGTTGCGCTAGACCGTTGGCATTCCAAAGAGCTATGCGTCTTGGTTTCATTTTGTGTCGGGGCGTATTAATTTATCCAGGATGAGTGTTAGTAGCTACAGCAAATTATTTATTTGCTCCGATTATTTCTCTATTAGCTTTTCATGCCTAGAGAGGTTGTCTGTATTGGGTGAATGGTGACACTATTTTGAGAAAGATCCCTTTGGCTATTCGGGTTATTTTGGATGCCTTTTACTGCTTGGGCATAGGAGGTTGAGGTAGTGGTGAATTTAGTAGGACTGGGTATTTGGTTGGTTGAGGGGATTGGGGTAGTCGTGAATTTCGGCGGGCTGGGTATTTGGTTGGTTACCTCTTTTGCTCTGAGTTTAGGGTACTTGTTTGTGTACAGGGTTTTGTAGGCTGAGCAGCCTTTATAGTTGGCAGGATGGTCACCTTGACAGTGGATGCACTTCGCTGGGGTTTCCGGTGGTTTACTGCATTGGTCAGTGGGGTGTGTACCTGCACATTTAACGCAGTGGAATGTATGGTTGCAGTATTTTTGCGTGTGGCCGTACCTTTGGCACCTTTTGCATTGAACTATCTCTTTTTTGACAAGCGATGGCTCGAATTTAACTATTGCGTTCAATAGCCGACTGATTTTGTAGATTTCTTTGTTACTGGGTTTTGGTTTTAGATCTAAGAAGAATAAGGATAGCGGGTCTTTCGAGACTCTATGCCTTATGTTGCTGACGTTGATGACTCCGTGGCCAAGTTTTAATAATTCGCATTTTAGCTCGTCAATGTCTGCTGAGTGGTGGATGTTTCGTAGGAACACCCGGAAAGGCCCTTCCTGTTTAAGTTGGTAGGTGTGGAAGTTGGCGTTCAGGGTCCTAAGTATCTTGGTGAGTTTTCTGTAAGCTTCTGGGTTCGTCGGCAGTATTTTTACTTCGTTGTTATTTATCTTTAAGTTGTAGTCCTCCTTGGAGATATCTCTCTCTAAGGACTTGATCATTGTTTGGATGTCGATAACATCATCAACAAATATTGATGGGGGAGGGGGGATTCTCTGTGCGTGTTGGTTTGGCGGCGGGACTGCGATTTCCATGGCGTCGTTTGTGGATTCCAATACGGCGAACCTGTTGTGGGTGTTTATTTGTATCGTTGATTTTTCGTTCCGGGTGTCGATCGTGTTTGATTTTGGTGTTTCCATTTCTCGCTTTTTTGTATTATTGGCGTCGTTGGTACGGGGGGATCTGCTGCACTTCTACCACGGAGGAGGTAGCGCGGGGTAGTTGCGAATTTGCTCAGGAGAACCTGGTCGTGATTTCTGGGCCACCATCGAGCTAGTTAATTCAAAATGAATAACTAGTCGTGAGACTATGAGGCTAGTATTCGGGTTGGGGTTAGGTGCGTGGGATTTTCTTCTCCCTAAAGGATAGGAAACACTTGGCTGTGTTCACTTTCGACGGTTGGGCGACACGTGTTGTTTTCGAACTTCACTGGGCACTAGAGACACGTCTGCATGCTTCGGCACTCAACAGTGAACTTACTAACCTGGCTGTGTAGGTGATGTTTAATGTCGTTTTTTATTACTACTGCCGTCCCTCCGTGTGCTTTCACTGAGGGATGCTTGGTGTCATATATGGCGTAGTACGGTATTTTTATATAGCTTTTTATTGTGAAGTGTGTTTCTGAAACGAGTATTATATCGATATTATTGCTATACAGGAATGTTTTAGTTTTTAGGGCCCTTTGTTCTAGGCCGTTAGAGTTCCAGGCTGCTATTTTAAGCGTGTCTATTTTTATTTTTTGCTCATCATGTTAGTAAGTAATTGTAGCATGACTGTTATTTGTTGTGTTTTCTGTCTGAGGAGTTCGTTTTGTAAGTATTTCCGTGTTTTTTATAGAATGTTTTATTAACTCGTTGATTTCTGTAGTGTCGTTGCTGTGGTTGTTCTGTTCTTGATTGTCTAAGACAATCTTCTGTTTAATCTTCTGATATACAGCTCTTTTAATCTCAAGTTGTTTTCTCGGACATTTTCCTTTTTCAGGTTCTGTTTCCACCCATTTCGTATTTCCAGCTCAGAAGACACATCCTATTTATCGATTGAATTGTTTCGACTAATTGTTTCAATCGCCGTAGCAAAACAGAATAAGTCATTTTCAAAGTACGTATTTGTGTAGCTATCTAACTGAATAAATAAAAAGACATTGTATTACTGTAGTATCGTGGACAAATGACCTAAGAAATATCGGCTGAATCATAAACAATATTGCGGGAAGACCTAAGTGCCGTTAGGCCAAAAAGGCCTGGGAGGATTACCGGGTAGTCGAGTGGTGAGAGGTTGAGTTGAGATGGTTGTGAGTTGAGAGTCGAGGTATGAGGAGTTGAGAAGTCGTGAGTTGAGAATCGAGTGGTGAGAAGTCGAGTTGTGAGGAGTCGAGAGTTGAGTTGCCGAGTTGTTATGAGTTGTAAACTATCAGTTGTGAGTTGTGAATTAAATATTTAGTTATAGCACATTACTGTGTTTAGTTCACGTTAAGTAACCATCGTTTCCTGTTTAATCCAATGAAAATAGATCTATCGTTCAATAAACTTATTATATAGGATAAATAGAAAATATCCCATATTAAGTTCGAAAATTATTTGTTTGGAAGAATGTTCCAATTATATTCCAAGTAGTTAATTTGAATTTTCCTATTATTGCTATATTAAAAGACTTAGAATCGCTTCAAAATTGATTCAAATATCTTAGCACTGATCGCGACATTTCTCTGAGTGGCACGTTACTTGGATGGAGACTCGTCACATCGTAGTCATAAATAAAAATAGACAACGCAACTATAATATCTCAAGGCAAATTGTTTAATTTTTAATGAAAAATATGGTAATCGAAGCATATTTGTATACAATTTACTCGCTTCTCTCATTTCATTTTCACCTTAATCTCAAGGTATTGACTTAATATGAAAGAAAAAGTAACGCTTAGCTTGGAGCTCAGTGGAGTCAAGAAAGTTTAACCCGAGCATTGTATAGAATACAAGCTGACGAAAGTGGTAAACCTGAAACAGAACGATGTTGGAATTCCGATAATGGATATAAAAATTCTAGGAAGGAGACTTCGAACTAACAATATTACGAAAACTCGATTAGAACCTGGTAGCAAGCATCCATTATCATTTTCTCTTCCTATTGTTATATTATGTCTGTTAACAATAATATTTAATTTCTTGTCTTCCTCTTTATTTGTTTAGACCTCATAGGAGAAGAAAATTAAAATTATCTACGTATCATCATTAGAGAGAACTGGGCTCATAGAATAGTAATAAAAATATATTTCATTTTATTTCGCTTCTATCGATTTTTTAAACAAACTGGCAAACTAAAAATTGGCAAGTTTAAATGGACAAATTAAGCATGCTTGTAAATGCGTCATCACTTTCGAAAACGAGGCATCTCTCCGGAGAAAATGATACTTTGAGTTTCAGTCTCTTAAAAATGATTATACTCTCCATCTCTATTCATCGAGTACTCTATTATCGCCAGAAAATGCAAAAAAGTTAGCAAAAGAATTAAAACAGAATTAAAAAAGGAGGAAAGTTCCCAGAAGAAAAGTTTATCCATAATTATGCAGAATTTATGAGAATTATAAATATATTGTATGCAAGTTTTATGAAAAGTCATAAATTATGTGGTGATATGATTACGTTTAAATATGGTTCAACCTGAGTAGAAATTTGAGAACGATCAATTTGACCAGTATTGGTTGGTTTAGTGTTAATAAGTAGGCAGTAATGTTTAATCCGCGATTTTTTTCGCAAACCTCGCGCAGAATGATTTACGTCTTCAAATATCATATCTTATTTTCCACCTCTTGTTCGATGTAAGATGTTAATATAAAAGAAAAAGTAAAGCATATTAAATTTGACAATAATTTTGTATTCCGTACATGGTGTTATTCTGTGATAAATATTTACCCTAAAAATGTCAAGACTATAAAAAGAATTATAAAAAGATGTTACGTCGTGCGACGTTCGACCAGCCCAGGCCACACACCGCGGGCAAGATGGCAACCAGATGTCTTCGGATACTCACTGCGTACCCTCAATAGTCTCAAGTACCTTCCATAAATCTCGAGGTCCTTCAAACTGAACAAACGTCTGTTTCCGAAGCATTTCTAAAGACCTTTGTCTACTACGGCTTGACAAGGGAAAGTTAGTTTTTCTCACGTATGATGCAACTTTCCTCCCACTAACCACATTCTCTCGAGGGCGATTAAGACCCTTCGTTTAACCAATTAACAACGAAGCCTATTTCCCTCACCCGCTTAACTAAAATCGTCACCAACAAATCCGATGGCCCCGTGTGCTAGACACACCCATCCTTAGCTTTCCTCCGCCACAGCATTCTCTCCGAACATCACTGATTTTCTATCCTTCGAACAGTCAACATCCTTCGACCGGGTTTACACCCGAAGATCAGTCAGTCTCAATCAAACATCTCTTTAAGCAGTTAACAAGTCGCACACAGTAGTCATCTCATAGCAAATATTCATTTTGTGTTACACCGAAGTTGTTGGTTTGTGAAAATATATAATAACCTGTTAGCAGCAGCGTTATCTTTAATTTAACTACCCTTATTATCCCAAAAGAAATAAGGGATCGAACGATTCGCGGCATCGATTAGCAAATCGTAACGGGAATTTACGACTCCGGTTGGCGCGCTTCTTCGAGATCGTGTCTCCCCGCGAACGTGCGAAAACAAAAGATATTACGGGCATGAAAGACTGTTCAGTGTGCGACGAACAAGAAACTCCAGTAACTGAAGACGGCATGGAAACACATGAATAGCTTTTCACAACCGAATCAGAGTTAGACAGCAATAGTAAAGTGGAGAATATTATAAATTAGCGTTCGCGTCCAGGGGAAAAAGGAAGGAAATTATCGTTGACAGTAGAGAGTGAGACTGATGTAAAGAACCAACGTATCGAAACTGGCCCGATGGGATAATTTGAAGAGAAATTAATAGATGCAAGTTCCAAACCGGGCAGGACATCAGTTCATAATATTTTTAGGGATATGTCAAACGGCATATAATGAAAGGACAAGTAAAGACGGCATTTTATCTTATCATTGATCACTGTATAAGGGATCATATAATAAAATGTACGGAAGAAGAAGCATTTAGACCATTGGACACTAAGAGGGAGCTAGATGCAACAAAACTGGATGCATTTATTACTCTGCTATATGCCCGCGGTGCATATCAGGCAAAGAATTTAGATGTATCATATTTGTGGAATATAATTTGGGGCCCTGCATTTTCTTCAAAAACAATGAGAAGACTTTGCTGAAATTATGAGGTTTATACGATTTGAAGAGCGAAAGAAGCCAACGTTTACGAACCAACAAATTTGCAATGGTATCTACAGTATGGGACAGATTTATAGAGAATTCACAAAATTTTTATAAATCTGGTGCATACATTACCGTTATATAAAGAATCGTGGGAAAAAACCATGCAACAGAACTATCAATAAGTTCAGATTCCTTACTACAAAAAGCTTGTCAAGTAAAATATTGTAAAGGTCACAAAACTACGAAAATCTATTCAAGACGCGGGAAATATATATGCGGCAAATGTACAGTTGATAATAAGATAATTTGTAAGAAGTGCAGCGAAGATGAAGAAGATATATTTCTATGTAAATAAAAGTGTAGTCTTATTTAAGTTTATAATTGAAATTAAACAAAAATAAATTTGGACGAAATTTTTTGTAAGTTCATCATTTTATATACATTCAGTTATAAACTGACCATTATCTAATTTAAATCATAAAAACTATTACTTTTTAAATCACCGGTTTTTACCGGACACGGTAGGAATAGGTATACACGAAGTGTCGGTAGGTTTAGTGTTAAAATCCATAACAACATATCGAAAATCACCTCATGGAATTTTTGAGTAGAGAGGATTAATGTTTACTCTAATCCTTTACGTCCATAGATAATTAATAAGCGATAGCACATCTAAACAATTTTTATACAAATTCCGCACACGCCCCGTGGATCCATGGGTGTCCACAGAAAAAACATATACGCATCGCGAATGACAAGTAAGCAGTAAATATTTTTTTTAATAACTGATATCTTGGATTATGCTTGTTAAAGTAATACTATATGTCGGAGATGGAAGGACATCGGGACCTTTCTTTAGAATGTTCGGAAAAACCCAATACCTCAAACCAGATGTTACGACATCGATATTTAAGCAATAAACGAAGAAACAGTTATGCGGGCACTTAAGGTTTATGACGATGGTGTTGGGCTCGAGGTGACATAATAAGTCACCGAACGTACCCACGGTCACGGGAGGGACGTGTAATAACGGAAGTAGAAAATAGTTGTGCAGCTCTCCTCAAAAACAGAGATTGACCCAAGTGTATTTTCGACTAATCACTGGGAGACGCACTCGCGAGGAGAGACGTCAACGGGAGTCGTAAATTCCCGTTACGATTATAATAATCGACACCACGAGTTGATCAATCCCCTGATTTCCGTTAAGATAATAGGGGTGATTAAGTTGATATAACACTGTGATTCACAGAGTTATAAGGTTTTATTTCCAACACTTATGATGTACACTGTTGAGTAGGTATAAATCGTAGATGAAAATTTGTCATCTATATATGCCATCTATATAAGATAAGATAGATATGCACAATAGAGCAAAGCTCTTATAGTTGAACTTAGTATGTTAGTGGACGTAGCACTAGAGGATACTTAATAGAATGTGAATGTTCGGTAATTCCAAGAACCGACTTAGATAATGTGAGTTAGACCTTTCGTGCTTAGACTAAGTAAAGTTGATTTTTCTAGCCGTGTAGAAGAAGTTGACTTTTCTAGCGTTGTAGAAGATGTAAAGTACAGCGACGATGCTATGTCGGAGGAAAGTTAGCGATGGGTGTGTCTAGCGCACGGGACCATCGGATTTGTTCATGACATTTTTGGTCAGGAAAGTGGGGGCAGTATACATTGCTTCCGCTTGGATAAACGAAGGTTGGTGGACTAGGAAGGGTCTTAGCTGCCCTCGATAGAAAGTTGCTAGTGGGAAGTATCGTACGTGAGAAAAATTAACTTTCCCGTGTCAAGCCGTAGTAGACAATACTCTTTAAAAAAGCGATTTAGAGAAAAGATATTTGTTCGGCCTGAAGTATCTTAGTTAGCAGATTATTGGGATTTATGATGGGTCCTTAAGACTATTGAGGGTACGCAGTAAGGTTCCCGTCTGGCCCGCGGTGTATGCCCTGATCTAGGTAGAGGGTCGCCCGACAAAACACCAAGGAGTGGGGAAAGGACTTTATAAGGGCAGTTTCATTTGGATTACGAGTTAGTTAGTTAGTCGTTGGGCGAATTGCTGATTGAGTTTTCCGAATCGTGTATTACGTTGGCACTCGTCATCCCATGGACCGTGGATTCGTTGTCGGACCTGAATTCGCTGTCATCCTATTACCGCTATTACTTCTAGCCTCTTGTAGTACCCACATTTGTACCGGTAAACATTGGCTATATCCGCGATGGTAAATTTGAGTAAAGGTTCATCGAACGCCCAAAATTCCAACCTTAATCCGACATATATAACGTTTTATTAAATACAAAATTTATATAGAACAGAATAACTATTCTATATGTAACATAATAACCTGCAGTATTAACGAACAGCGCTGTATTCTCTTGTACATCTCAAACAGGAATGAATTTCTTTTATTGCACATTCATTCATTCAACACATACGCAATGTGCTCCTCTCATGGCATTTTCCTTTTGTCTTCCTCTCTTTCATTTCTAGCTCGTACAATACAGATGTACACACATCTATTTTCTAACAATGCTTATGAGGTGTAAGTGTTGTCCGTGATAATTGTAGCTGCCGGCTGAAGATGTCGCTGCTGGGGTACTGCTATTTTTCTTCTAATGTAGATGCGTGGAAGAAAAATAGAACTACTGGCGCCGGGATTCGAACCTGCGTCCCGAACGTTCGTCACCTAAGGCGCTAACCACTGCGCTACCGTCGTCCGGTGTTTGTTAGTGTTGAGTGGCGGCATTTGTTGTCGAGTGATAACGTTTCTTACCAGTGATAACGTTTCTTTTTTGCGTGGTAAAGCGGAAAGCGATTATTGTTAAGCCCGTGCAGATGTTGCGCGCTGTCTTCGATGTGGCGGTGGATACCTGTCGGTACGGTGCGAAGTGTTCCGCGTACGGTCGTAGGCCTCTGTTCCTCTTTTTTTAGTATGACGTGCTGGTGGTGATGCCCATGAACTTGCAATGGCTACCTCAATCACTTGGCTTGGTCATCCATCCTCTCGTATCCTGTCACATGCTTGCGTGGGTCGGCGGTGAGGCGTCGAGTTTTGCTGAGAAAGGGAAGTTTCGTCTGCGTCGTAGCGGTAGATCTAGATTGCCACACAGTCCTATATTCGCTATAATCGAAGTCTCGGGTAGCGCTATCACGGTCACACACCTCTTTTTCGCTGTCGATCACGTCAGGGTCACCAATTTTAGGTGGTATAATGTTGTCCGTGATAATTGTAGCTGCCGGCTGAAGATGTCGCTGCTGGGGTACTGCTATTTTTCTTCTAATTTAGATGCGTGGAAGAAAAATAGGACTACGGGCGCCGGGATTCGAAACCCGGGTCCCGAACGTTCGTAACCTAAGGCGCTAACGACTGCGCTACTGTAACGTCAATTCACATCAGAGACTACGTCACACACCGCGGGCACGATGGCACCCAGATGTCTGCACATCCTTGGCGCGTACCATCAATAGTCTTAAGTACCCACCAGGGGTCTTGGAATTTTCATAGTTAAGTTCCTTCGGACCAAGCGAGTATCTCTTGTCTTAGCTTTTCTTTTACGTTTATTGTTTACTACGGGTTAACACGGAAAGTTAGTTTTCCTCACGTCTAGTATGTTCCGTTAGCAACTTTTTCACGAGGGCGACGGAAACCCTTTCTGGTTCACCAACCGTCTTATTATCCAATCGGAGACGGTGTCTACTGCCCTCACCTCCCTAACTAAAATTGTCATCAACAAATCCGATAGTCCGTGTCCTTAGACACACCCACCCCTAGCTTTCCTTAGACACAGTATCGTCAGTAAAACTTCACTTATTCTGTATCCTTAGAATAGTCAACATATCTTTACCAGTCTCTACCTTTATAACAGTCGCGTACTTAACGTGTCACTGTAACTAGGTTTTACATAACGTGGTTGGAGTGAATTGTGATTTATGTTAATTCAGTGTGTATTCCATTGTGATTGCTGAATTCATAATAAAATTTAATTAAAACAAAATTAATAGTTGTGTTACGACTCAGCTTTCTTTTCTCTTACAACCCAAGTATCAATTTTACGTGACATTTTGGCGATCCGTGCCAGAATCCACCAATTTCAGTGTAAACGAAATCACGATTTCGGCGTACGCGCATTATTGAAGATTGAAGGATCAGCGGACCACTGCGAATCTTTGCTACTACGAAGCCCTGCAGCAACTTTCAGCGTTCCACTACGGTGAAACTAGACGAGAGGACTACGGTCAGCGCAGAGCAAGCCTACGAATAAGATTCGGAATCTAGAAACAACCAGAGAGGAAACATCGCAAAGACTCCTCAACGGCCATAGCTACTACGGTAAACTGGAAATCTAGATTCATGTTTACGTTACCGTACGAAAAGACCAAGTTTCTCAAGCATTTCGAGCTCAAATAGCAACGATAGTTCAAACCCGATAAGCTCGATTAGAATCATGTCCACATCACGAAAAGACAAAATCGAAACCATTAATATCGCTTCTACAGCCGGAGCTACGGATAATTCGACTCGTGCCGTACTCGACGCGATACAAAAACAAAACGAGAATCTCACCAAGTAAATCGAACTTCTTACGCGACGTATGGAAGAAACACTACGGATAGCCGACAGTAAGACCAAGATTTTCACAGCAAAGATCGCACTAGTAGGGAACAATTTACAAGAATGGTTTGACAAAAAAGGTAAAAGTTTAGGAAAAAGCAGAGAAAGATCATAACAAGAAGGATAATACTTCAATAAGAAATATTTTGGACGACGATGCAAATAAAAAAAAAAAAAACAAAATTGAAATGAGGGAATTAGAGGTAGTCAGCAAATTAACTGCTGAAAATAATACAAAATCAACAGACAACGTTGAACAAAATATATTATTAGAATCCGTATAAAGAGCAAAAGATAATGCTTGTGACAGTGCAGAACCAAAAACTTCAGCAGATCTTATGTCAAGAAATTTAGATGCTAATACACAAGAGAAGTCTTTAGAAAATAAAGATGACAAAAGTCAACCTCCGTCTATGTTAGATAGTAGTAAACGGAGTAATCGTTATAATGTTGCTGTAAAGCTTGCTACTTCGCCAAAATTTGAAGAAATTGTTTACAATCAAACAAGACAGTCAAACAAATAAAATTTTGCGAAGCGCATTAAAGAAGAAAAAAGAGGTATTAAACAAAAATCAATTTCAGATAGTGAAAGCGAAACAACTGATGCTCGCCAACGAAGGGAAGTTCTTTTAACGAACACAGCTAGTGATAGCGATAGGTGTAAATCTGTAGAAAATGATAATGCAGTAACGAGTATAACAGCAATTGATGAAGCGAATTTAAGCCAACGTACTAGGAATAAAATATCTCGTTTACTTATAAATATGGTATTTGATAGTCCCTTATCACGTAGTCGGCGATTGAAGAGTTGTGATGATAAAAAGCAACCAGAAGAAGACAAAGGTGCTCATATTGCAAAGAGAGAAGCGAAACATAGAGGCAGACCTAGGAGATCGGATAAAGTCGAAGTTAAAGAAGATGAAGATACAAGAAAGATCCTACAAAATGAAAAGAGTGGATTAGAAGAACAAAGAAAAGTCAAAGAAAATACAAAAGAAGGAACTGCAGAGACAGAAG
This sequence comes from Bombus huntii, assembly GCF_024542735.1. Taxonomy (NCBI): domain Eukaryota; kingdom Metazoa; phylum Arthropoda; class Insecta; order Hymenoptera; family Apidae; genus Bombus; species Bombus huntii. The sequence goes on from NC_066238.1 coordinate 26,959,472, forward strand.
TCAATTCAAGAAGTATATTAAATAATAAGTGCGATTTACTTGATATCGAAAGAGCTATTAAAATTAATGATACTATTCAAAATATTAAATTTACTGAAGATAGAAGCCACACTCAAAATGATATGGAAGATATAGTAGAAGATTCACAAGAATTACCTAATAAAAGTAAGTTATCAAAAATAAGAATTGTTACGTCGGGTGATTCTCTACCTGGACCAGGTCATACACCGTGGGCCAGATGGACACCAGATGCCCGCTCGTTCTTACGGCGTACCCTCAGTAACCTTAAGGACCCGTCATAAATCCCAGTGATTTGCTTGCTAAGGTCCTTCAGACCGAACAAATATCTTTTTCTAAATCACTTTCTAAAGACTATTGTCTACCACGGCTTGACAAGGGAAACTTGGTTTTTCCCACGTACGATGCTTCCTAATAGCAACTTTCTATCGAGGGTGGCTAAGACCTTCCTAGTCCACCAACCTTCGTTTATCCAATCAGAAGCAATGCATACTGCCCTCAGTTTCTTGGCCAAAAACGTCATGAACAAATCCGATGGTTCCGTGCGCTAGACACACCCATCGCTAGCTTTCCTCCGACGCAGCATCGACACTCAACTTTACTTCTTCTACACCGTTGAAAAAGTCAACTACTTCTTCTACACCGCTAGTCAACAACTAAGTACAATTCTAACGTCCAAGTCTAAGCACGAACAATCACTTCTTCTATTAAGTATCCTCTAGTGCCACGTCCACTAATATACGAAGTTAAATTAAAAGAGCCTTGCTCTAGCGTGCATATCTATCCTACCTTCGGGCGACAAGTTGTGTTTCGATCATTCGCGGAGAGACGCGATCGCGAGATATCACGTCAACGAGAGTTGTAAGTTCTCGTTACGATTAAACAATCGACGCCACGAACTGATCGATTCCCTTATTTCGATTATGATAATAAGGGTAGTTTAATGAAATTTCACAAAATTAACACAACTAAATTAATGTTTATTGCAACAACTTATTAACTAGAAAGATATAAATGGAACAACAAAAAGAAAATGTGACTACGTAATGCGCGATATAAGATGTGTGTTGACTGTTTGGCTTCTCGAAATGTTCTGATTTTTTCTGGAAGGCGACCCCCACTACCTTCGGATCACGCCACATTCTTTTACGCCAGATAAAATAACGGCCACGAATCGACGTTTCTGGAGGTCGCCCTGCTTAATGAACCATGCGCTTGCCACTACAATGTTTGTTTTGCCGGGCAGCCGCGACGATCCGTCTGCGACATTATAGTGCCGCGACCGACAGTTAAGAATATAATCTATGGCAAGCCGCATGGCGTAACATCCTCCCCCCGTTGAGAGGGTACCGATCAAATTAGCGAGATGTGATTGAAGTTCCCATCTTAGTTCGTCTCGGTGGCTAGTTGTTCGGGTTTCTCGAGATCGGGTTGAATTGGCAGTGGGACAAGCCTTTTGACGGCCCGATCCAAAACGCTCTTTGCCGTCTGAACTGTAGCTGTCCGGATGACACCATCGGCGCCTGGATGAACCTTGATAACTCGGCCCAGAGGCCAATGCATGGAGGGAACGTTGTCCTCTCTGAGGATGACGATTGTGCCCTTTTGGATGCCGTGTCCACCCTTGCTCCACTTATTGCGGTTGGTTAGCTCGTTCAAATATTCCTTATGCCAGCGGTTCCAAAAATGCTGTTTAAGCTGTTGGATATGCTGCCATCTGGAGAGTCGGTTCGATGGAATGTCTCTGAAATCTCGATCACGTAAGCACATTAGTGAATCGCCAATGAGAAAATGTCCGGGAGTGAGGACTAGGAGATCATTTGGATCGGTGGAGATAGGAGTTAGCGGGCGGGAATTGAGGACTGCTTCTATTTCTATGATAAGAGTATTCAATTGTTCAGAGGTGAGTAACTCGTTGCCGGCTACACGCCTGAGGTGGCGTTTAAATGACTTCACCGCTGCTTCCCATAGCCCACCGAAATGCGGCGAATGAGGGGGAATGAAGTGCCATTCGATTTGTTTGTCGGCTAAAAATGCGGTCACTTTTTCCTTGTGATCGTCCGATTGTAATAAATCGTGAAGCTCTCGTAATTCGTTGCTTGCTCCTCTGAAGTTGGTGCCGTTATCAGAATGGATGGTGGAGCAATACCCTCGTCGAGCGATAAATCGGCGAAGAGCGGCGATGAAGGCTTCGCTAGTGAGATCGTCAACGAGCTCGATGTGTACCGCTTTAATTGCTAGGCATACGAAAATGGCTACGTATACTTTTATCTGACGACGGTTACGATCTCGTTTTTCCTTGATGTGGAACGGCCCGCAGTAATCGACGCCGACGTTTGTAAATGGGCGAGATTCCGTTACTCGCGCCTCCGGCAGATTACCCATCACGTATTCTACCGGCGGTGGTTGAGCGCGGCAGCAGCGGACGCAGCCTTTGATCGCCCGCCATACTTGACTTCGACCGTCAACGGGCCAGTATCTTTGTCTTACTGCGTATAACGTAGCCTGCGTTCCGGAATGCATGTGGATCTTGTGCTCGTGGTCTATGATGCGTGTTGTAACGGATGACTTAGGTAATACTATGGGATGTTTCTGGGCGAAGGTCATCGACGAATGACTGAGTCGACCCCCGACTCGCAATATTCCTTCCTTGTCTATGAACGGATTGAGTCGCGTGAGCTTACCCTTTATCGCCGCGTTCCGATCTTTTTGGAGTGTACGAATTTCCTCGGAGAAATGGATGTTTTGCAACAATTTTATCAGTTTATTGTGCGTTATGCGTAATTCAGTAACGGTTAGGGGTGCCGCTCGGTTCCTTTTCTGTTTCCAACGGAGGCAACGAGCTATGATTCGTATCAACTTGGGCCAGGATGAATATCTTTGCAACAAACTGTAATCGGCGGGGTTTGCGGACAGACAAATCGCCCCCTTCTGCTCCGGTACTTCAATTTGCGGTGTTAGCGCCCATGTCGGCCAATAGCCTTCCGACTGGTAGAGCCATGCAGGACCGTGCTGCCAGATGGTTGGGCGCAGAAACTCTTCGGGTGTTTGGCCGCGTGATATTAAGTCCGCGGGGTTGTCGTCGGTAGGAACGTGGCGCCAATCGCGGATGCTGGTTTTTGTTTGAATTTCGGAGACTCTGTTAGCGACGAATGTTTTAAGGGTGTGAGGTGATGTATTGAGCCAATGGAGGACGATAGTGGAATCGGTCCAATAGATAGTTCGAGTAATTTTGTGTGATAGGGCTTGTTGTACGGTTGACATCAGGGACGTAAGAAGGAGTGCTCCGCTCAGCTCGAGCCGAGGAATGGTCTGGCACTTGAGTGGGGCGACTTTCGATTTTGCGGTTAAAAGCTGGGTCCAAACACGGCCGTTGGTGTTAAGGGTTCGAAGATAAACACAGGCTCCGTAAGCCTTTTCGCTGGCATCGCAGAAACCATGCAGTTCAATTTCCATTGCGGACTCGATTATTGCCTTGCGTGGGAACCTGACGTTGTTTAATAAGGGTAATTGGGCATAGTACCTTTCCCACTCTGTATGTAACTCGATCGGAAGTGATTCATCCCAATCGATTTTCGACGACCATATTCGTTGAAGTAGCATCTTGGCCCGAACAATCACCGGTGCGAGCAGACCGAGCGGATCGTAAATTTTTGCAATCTCCGAGCTGATGATTCGTTTCGTGACTCGGGAGGGCGTGGGTTTGACTTCGACCGAGTAAAGAATAGAGTCGTCGGATGAATTCCAAAACACTCCCAGCGTCTTCAAGGTTTGCGAGTCGCCCAAAAAATGTTGGTGATTTGTTTCTTCTAAGGAAAGTCCGTGTAATAAGTCCTTATCGTTTGACGCCCATTTTCGTATGTTTAAGCCGGCCAGTTGAAGTAAATTGGTGAGTTCTGTTCTGAGCGTGAGGGCATCGTCCTTCGTTTCAGCTCCGGTGAGAGCGTCGTCGACGTAGAAATCCCGCTGCAGTACCTGTGCTGCACGTGGAAATCGATGTCCTTCGTCCTCTGCCAGTTGCTTGAGGCACCGAATAGCTAGATACGGGGCTGCGGATAAACCGAACGTTACAGTGTTAAGCTCATATGTTTCTGTTTCTCCACTCGCGCTGCGCCATAATATCCTTTGATATTTCCGATCCTCTGGTCGTACGAGGAATTGCCGATACATTTTCTCGATGTCGCCGGTGAGTACGTATTGATGAGCGCGGAATCTAATTAATATATAAAATAAATCTTCCTGTAACTTGGGTCCTGTGTGAAGTGTATCGTTTAAGGAGGTTCCGGTAGTGCTTGGTGCCGATCCGTCGAAAACTACACGGAGTTTGGTGGTTTGACTCGATGCTTTGGTCACGCCATGATGGGGTAAATAGTATCCGTTGTCGTCGGAGTGGTTGTCATTGACCTTCGTCATGTGTCCCAACGCCAGGTATTCCTGTATTACCGTTCGATATTCTGATTCGAAGCGTTTGTCGTGCTGGAATCGGCGATTGAGTGAGGCGAGTCGTTTACTCGCCAGCGCTTTAGAGGATCCGAGTGACTGAAGCTGATCGTTGAAAGGTAGAGCGACGATGTATCGTCCTTCGCTGGTGCGTCGGGTGTGGGCTTGGAAGTGTTCTTCGCATCGTCGATCTGCCTCTGAGATATGTTTAATTGAGGGTCCTTCATCGATTTCCCAAAACCGCGCGAGGTCTGCTTGTAAAGTCGTCGTGGATGTGTGAAATATGTTTGTAGCGGTTTGGGAAGTTGGACTCCCCCCGATTACCCATCCGAATCGCGTCTTTTGCAGACGCAGTCCAGGCTCGTCTGGCTGCGTGAGGTTGACTTGTCCCACACACATCGACGCGAGTGTTGAACCTGAGCTTAGTAGTACATCTATCGGAGCTGGTAAATGAAATCGTGGATCGGCCAATTTGAGATTTTTTGGTATCTCAAGTGTCGAACGATCGATGGGTTCGCTGGGAATTAAGGTTGATATGGTTGGAATGATAAGGAACGTTAATGTCCGCGTGTATGTACCGTCAGTGGAAGTGATCGTGGCCGTGATGTGTCGCTTAGAGGTCGTTGTCAAGGTGTCTAGAGCTCCGATCGGGACCGAACATTTGTTTTGCCTTATCTTTAACGATTTTGCTAATTCCTCGGTAATGAAGTTCATACTGGATCCGGTGTCGAGCAACGCTCGACAACGGATTGGTTGCTGTTTATCATTCAAAATATTAATCTGCGCTGTGATGACTAGATCATTGGACAGTAATTCGGATGCTATTGGTCTGGTATTTTCGGTCGTCAACGGAGTCGTCGATCGTCGGCGTCATTGGTTGTGTGTTCGTCTGTCACTGGGCGGTGGACTTGGAGACGCGGCTGTTCGTGGTGTTTCCGATCTGTGGTCTGTTGCGTGCTTTTTGCGGCGAGTGGGTGATACGCAAGGTGGCAAGGAAGGTGTTGTGGATCGGCTATTTAATGGGGAAGATTTCGGGCTGGACGTGCTGGAACGAGACCCTGAATGGCGTTTTGTCCTATGCAGCATTGTATGATGTCGTTCTCCACATATGCGACATGATCCTGCGAAACAATGCTTCGTTGTGTGCCCTTTCCCGAGGCAGTTGAGGCATAGTGATGCTCTTTTGACCTCCCGAATGCGTTCGCGAAGGGATTTGGTTTTGAAGGTGTCACATCTCCAAATGGGGTGTGGTCCTTGACAGGTGGGGCATGTTGGAGTAACCCGTGTCGCCGTAAGTGCATGCCCTCGTGATGCGCGTTGACGGACCGGAGTAGTTTGTTCCGGTGATTCTCTTGTTTGTCTGACCGTGGTGATCGGTCTAGAGCTTCGTGCTAATCTCTCTAGGAAGTTTAATAAATGAATGTACGGAGGTACCTCGTTATTGGGCAGCGTCATTTCCCATTGCTTTTGGATACTTAGTGGTATTTTCGAGAGGATGAGGCTGTTGAGCATAGCACTCGTATCGGGGTAGGACTCTCCTAATTTGTTCAATGCATATATATGTTGTTTAAATGTGTGGACTAAGCGCCTTAATTCCGTTGGAGACTCCTTGGTTATCCTTGGATAATCAATTATTGCCATGCAGTGACTGAAAGCTGTGTATCGTGGACATTCGAAACTTTCCTTGAGAACGGCTATAGCCTGACTGTAGTTTACATTACTAAGGGGTAACGCGTTTAAACAATCGGCTGCTTCTCCTTGCAGGGCGGACTGCAGGTAATGGAATTTCTGTATGTCAGTGAGACTAGGATTTTTATCGATAGTGGAGGAAAAAGTATCATAAAACGTGTTCCATTTTTCTAAGCTTCCGTCAAAGGTGGGGAGCCGAAGATCTGGTAATTTAATGGATATCGGATTTGAACTTGCGGATGATGCACAGGTTGGAGGGTTTATGGATGTCGACGGCGAAGCTGTTTGCGCGTTCCTCAGAAGATTTTGTAGCCTTGTGTCTACCGCGACGTACTGATCCCTTATTTCGAAGCCGCGCGCTTGTTCCCCCTCGTCCAATACTTCTAATTCGAGTTGAATCGCTTCGAATTGACTCGCAACTTCGGTCAGTTGTTTCTCGTAATTCTTTAATAAGGAATTTTGCTGACTCTCAGATTGCTCGTACTCGTCCAGTCGATTCGATAGATATGTGAATCGGCCGCTACAGTAGCCTCGTCTTCGACGCAGGGAGATGAGTTGGTCTTCGCTCGTCATCGTTGCCGAGGATAGGAGATAGTCGAAATAAGGAACGAGCTTACCTTACTGTCGTGCGGCGTGAGGTCGCGTGTATGTTAAGTTGTGAAATTCGTTGCGTTGATGATTGTCCAGCTGCGACGGAAGGCTGCGTGGTTGCGTTCCCTTGCCAATGGGATGTGCTTCTTCGAAGATGACGCGCCTGACGTCACTGGTTTCGCTGTAGTGGATGCTCCTGCTTCCGCTGCTGGTTTTGATAAAGTCACGTGGCACTGTGTGGTCACTGGTAAGTGCACTCTTCACTGGCACGTAATCCGGCTCGAAGGACCAAACTGTTTCGATCATTCGCGGAGAGACGCGATCGCGAGATATCACGTCAACGAGAGTTGTAAGTTCTCGTTACGATTAAACAATCGACGCCACGAACTGATCGATTCCCTTATTTCGATTATGATAATAAGGGTAGTTTAATGAAATTTCACAAAATTAACACAACTAAATTAATGTTTATTGCAACAACTTATTAACTAGAAAGATATAAATGGAACAACAAAAAGAAAATGTGACTACGTAATGCGCGATATAAGATGTGTGTTGACTGTTTGGCTTCTCGAAATGTTCTGATTTTTTCTGGAAGGCGACCCCCACTACCTTCGGATCACGCCACATTCTTTTACGCCAGATAAAATAACGGCCACGAATCGACGTTTCTGGAGGTCGCCCTGCTTAATGAACCATGCGCTTGCCACTACAATGTTTGTTTTGCCGGGCAGCCGCGACGATCCGTCTGCGACATTATAGTGCCGCGACCGACAGTTAAGAATATAATCTATGGCAAGCCGCATGGCGTAACAAGTTGTCATCAAGGAATTATATCTACTCAACAGTGTAACTTAAGTGTTGAAAATAAAACCTTATAATTCTGTGAATCACTAACTCAATCACCCCTATTATCTTAACGGAAATCAGGGGATCGATCAATTCGTGGTGTCGATTGCTATAATCGTAACGGGAATTTACGACTCCCGTTGACGTCTCTCGATTGTGTCTCCCCGCGATTGGTCGAAAATACAAGAATTGCACTTAACAAAATTGAAGACACAAAAACTATTTTACAGAATAAAAAGAATTCATTAGAAGGAGAAAAAGAAGTAGGGGAAAAGAAGAAAATGTACAGACCGAAATTACTTCAAAAAATATATCAGATGATAAATGTGAAAAATCCATAAACTGGATTAAGGATTTATCTATTTTAGTGAGGAGAAAGAGAAAGGATAGAGGAATTGATCAATAGACTGTAGATTTTGAAGTGTCTATGAAAAACTTACAGTTTTTAATAAAATATTCAATGTAAAGTATTTGTTATAATATTCAGATAGATAGATGAGAAAAAAACTGAATCTGTATACTTATTCATAGCTTATTGATCAATCATGCGACTCATTCAGGATATTAGAGGTAACTCGAGTTGTAGTAAATGCGACAATTTATTAGAAATGGTATATCTGGTGTACCATACATTTGCACATGTTAAATTATTTAAATAAATATAAAAATCATGCGAAAAAAATCTACTGACAATAATGTTAAAGTAGTTAATAATAATAAATCATATAGTGAGACACAAAGCCTAAATCAAGATCTTAAGTTCAAAAAAAAAAGAAAAAAAGGATTGTACTGAAAAATAATGTTTTATTAAAATTAATAAAGTGGACGATATTTCTCCTTTGATGAAATGTTATGATGCTATAGCTGAAGATGAGGAAGTAGCTAAAATTGTTTCAAATGGTTGTGATAACGGCAATATCAAAGTCCCTAAAGATAATATTAAGGAATTTGAGGATACCAATAAAATCATTAGTAGTGAATCAAAGATTTCAGCTCCTATTATTGAAAATAATTTATGAAGTGCAGAAAAGTAAATGATGGATCAGTGTTTAAATACCTGCTTCAGTTATCATCACCTAAAGGTAATATCAAACGCCAGATAAGATTAAAAATAAAAACCTACTCAGCACAAGGACGTGCAGCTCATATGTTAGAGTTAGTGACAAAACAAACAAGAATGGAAGGTGAAGACTATGTAATAAATTTAGATGAAGAACATACAGTTAAAGGAGTAAAATCTAAAGATACGGTTAATGATATGTTGCTGAAAAAAAAGAAAAAAAAAGAAAGAAGTTGATAAAATAACAGCAACATGTAGCAGCAGGTGAGAGAAAATAAGCTAAATTTCTGAAAAAGAAACGATGCTCAAGAACTCAAAATTTCTCGAGTGGATATGCTAAACAACAAATTTAATGAACAGTTGAAAGAACGTGAAACAGCAATAGAAGACTTAAATCAAATATTAGAGCATCAATCGGAAATTCGTAAAGTTACCTTAAATGAAGCAAGTTTGAAAATAGGAGAACTCTCTGATAAAATTGAATTTTTTAAAGAAAAGGATAGCCAGATACCGAAACGTAATGAATTACTCGAAGAAGAACAAAATCAATGGAGAAGTTTAGAAAAAACGATTACAGAAAAACTTGAAGAAGAAAAATCCCGTCGAGAAACAGCTGAAAACGAAGTGAAAAAGTTTCCAAATATAACGAGCAACTTCTAAAAGATTATCAAGAAGTCCATAAAAAAAGAAATACGCTGAGGTTGTTCATCATAATCACAGACAAAAAATTAAACATGTACCTCAACTGAAAGATAAAATCAATTAACTCGAACAGGATTTATATGCGAAGAACATAAGAACACAATATATAGAACAACAGCACAAGATAGAAAAATTGAGAGCAGAAGGAAAACGTGTGCATAGTAAAGGAAAAGAGAACATATAATGTACCTCCACCAGGGGCGCGTGATCCAAAATTAGATAGTAAAATAAAAGGTTTTGTTACTGAAGAATTAAAGAGATTTCATGACAACAAAAGCATTGCCAGTGCAGAGTGCAATGTATCAATGTGCGCTAAAAATGCAAGCAATGTGGCGATTACTTTTGGAACACCACAAGCACCACGAAAACACAATTAAGACCAAACAAGATCAAGTTCAAAAGTGAAGTCACGTGGGCTCATTACTGCTAACGACCAAAAATTGAATTACGATCCCGAACATCAACTCGCTGATCTTTAAGTAGAATGTTCCAACAAAGATAGGACGACACAAGAGCTCGAGAAGTACATTGAGGACATGAAGGAGGAAGTGCAAAAAATAGAATTGCAACTCGACGAATTACATAAAAAAAATAAACAAACAAACAGAAGTAAAGGAGCAACACCGAAAGGACATAGAAATAATGGCTAAATTGCAACAAGGAATTTTATATGGTTACGACAAAAAGCACCAAACCGAAGTGAAGCGCCTTCGTTCTCAGCTTTTGGAAGTTTCAGAGAAGGAAGAACGCGAAATTAAAGCAAGAAAAGCTATGAAAGGCGATCTTAGAAATCGTATCGCGGATTCCTCGAAAAGAATAGCAGCGCTTGGATCTGAATTGACAGATAAAAAAACACACACACACAAACGTGAAAAGAGTTCAATTTTTTGAAATACAAATTGAAGAACTAACAATAAAATTAGAAGAAATAGCATAAGTCACAAATATGAAGTTGGCTTGCTGGAACAAGAAAAAGCCAAACTTAATTCATATGTTAGTAATTTAATGGAGGAACGTGATAAGCTGGAGCTAAAGTTGCAAAAGCGACAAAATGTAGATCTTGAACTACAAGGACAAATAATCTGCCCTTCAATGTGAACTAGACGAACTAAAGGGTGAATATGAAAAAGTTGTTGAAAATGTTTCGGAAAAAGTGGGTGATTTTAGATATAAATATGAAGAAGAAACTAATAAATTGAAACTCGATTTTGAAAAAAGAAAAAAATGATCCTTTTCAATGAAAAGGAATTTGAAACATTGCGTAGGGTAGAAATTGAAGGTACAGTAAAAGATATGGACGAACAAAATAATTTTCTTAGAAAAGAACTGGAAAAAGTTCAAAAACTTTCCAAAGATGTTAATAATCGCTTACGCGAGGAGCACCAAGAATCAGAAGATTCACATAAAAAACAAACTGTTATTTTGAAAAAAAGAAAGAAAGAAAAAAAAGAAAAAAGCATCAGGAAGAATTAGGTGATATAATAAAACTTCATGATGAAGAAAAATATAAACTGATACAGCATTGGTGTTCTGTAGAATGTCAAACTGCCATAAAGGTTTACATTGATAGAAAAGTGCAGTAATTATTTAAATGGACAATCAATGATATCTTAGGTAATTGTAACAATCTTGATGTTTTACCATGGAACAATCAGATGAAGTGCACAGTAACATTATTAAAGTAGAATCATAGATAAAAGTAGATGTATCTTCTTCATTAATACCAGAATCAACAACTGATATTGTAAAGAATGTGAAGGATATTCCAGAAAATCAAGAAAATAAGTCGCAAGAATGTACAGATAATATAATTCAAGATGTTTTAGTAGTAAATAAATGTGGTGTAACAGATTTAAATAAAAAAAAAAATTTGAAAGTAAAGAAAGCAGTGAGACAAAGAGCATAAAGAACACTGTGATTAATGAAGTAGAACAAGAAATAATAAATAAGGACCCACAAATTGATGATCAATGTCAAGATGTTTTTGAAAATTGTAGCCAGAAAGACAATAAGGAAGTATTAAATCATACAAAAACAGGAAACGATTCTATAACTCCTATTACATCAGGAGTAACTAATGATCTAGAAACTGCAGGTGACATTGATATTAAAGAAAAGAATGTAAGTATTAAAGAAGGCACTGATATTAAAGGAGAGGACAAAGGAAGAGTGTAGTAATACTGATTCAAAATAGAATGTAGAACAAGAAACAACAAATGGAAATGAACGATGCACGACTGAATCTTTTGATAGTTCACATAAAATTAATGTAGAAAAGAATATTATTTATAATAAAATTGCAGTACATGTTGCTAATACAGAAGGAAGGAATAAATCGATAAGTGAAGCAGATAAAGTGAGCATAACTAACAAAAGAAGTGTAATTCAGGTAGTAATTCAAGTGTAATCTTTGATGATTGGGGTGTTGAAAATGCAGAAGATGATAGTCAGTCGATATCTAAAGCTCCAGATACTGTGGAAATTGAATTGAAAAGTTTACTAAATGACACAAGAACACAAACTGTAGAAGAAAGCACAGTTGTACTGGTTGAAGAAGAAATTACATGCCAAAGAACCAGTTGTAGATGCGTAAAAGGCTGTAGAAGTTGCTAAACAAAACAACGAAATGCATGTATCAAAGGAACAACTGGATAACAATCAAACTATAAAGAAACAACAAGATAATATAAAATCATTACTCAAAGACCACAAACTCATTCTAAATCACAGGCTGTTGGGAAGTCTTTCTTTTCTTTTTTTTTTTTTTTTTATTAACGTGGAGGAAATCCGCACGGACACCAAGTCGCTTCTGGGGAAAAGCGGCGTGGTAGTGCCGGACTCCAACCGACTAAAACCTTCACGATGACCGTCCCGGCTGCGATCGAAAGGGGCCCGGGAACTGGTGTGAGCGATACAACGCCCCCCCCCCCTGCGCGCCTAATACCTCCGCTTGATGGAGCGGTGTGTGGCCATTGTCACACCGCGCCTCGTTGCCGGAGCCGCAGTGCCAGGCAGCCCGGTTCCCCTACCAGGCTACTTTGCGGCCCCGGGGCGCTGAGCTGCCAGCGCCGAAGTTTGCACCCCACCGGGGGACGCGGCGGACCTAGCGCGGACCCTTACCCTCTCCGCGGCCTCTTTTCGAAGAATAACTTGCTCACAGAAGGAGGTCACGGCCCTCCTCCTTCTCTCGCTTACCAACAATGCCTCGAGGATCGTCGGTGGCGAGAGGTCCCATCCGATTTCCGTGATGAGGTCGTGACGCGGCCGCGCCCACGCCGGGCAGTATTCCAGTGTGTGCTGCGCTGAATCCACGCTCACATCGCAGTGGTGGCAGCGCGCGGTCGCCTCCTTCCCGATTCGGTGCAGATACTCACCGAAGCAGCCGTGTCCGGTGAGCACCTGCGTCACCCTGTAGGTCAGGGGAGGCCCGCCGCCGTCCAACCAAACGTTCCAGTTTGGAACGACGGCCCCGAGGACCCTTATCCCCGATGCACCCGCTCTCGTGTCGAGGCTGGCGCGCCACCTGTCGAGTAAAGCCCGCCGAGCCCGAACCCTGACGACGGCGCCCGCCGGGCCCACCTTGCCCGACACACCCCGAGTGTGGAGGTAAATCTCGCGACACCTCAGGGCCTGCAATTCGAACGGGGGAAACCCGGCGAGCACCGCCGCTGCCGCCGTCGAAATGGTGCGGAAGCCCCTCACTACCCTGATGGCCACCGTCCTGTGCAGCCTCCTGATCGCTAGGAGACTGCGACGGTTGGTCATCAGGTCCTCTGCCCAGATCGGAGCTCCGTAGAGGAGCACCACGCCGGCGTATAGCCGGCGCACTCCGACGTCGGGCCCGCCCAGCTGAAGTAGCAAACGTCCTAAGGCGTTCGCCGTCGCCTCAATAGAGGGTGTCAGGTGCTCGAAGTGAGCGCTGAGGGTCCAGTGGCTGTCGAGGGTTAGGCCCAGATACTTCATGCTGGTTCCGACCCCGATCTCAGTCCCCTCCAACCTCGGGCGATAACCCGCTGGAGGCGCCCCGTGATCGGCCTTGCGGCAAAACCACATTGCCTCGGACTTCTCAGGGAACACCCTCAGTCCCAATCCCTTGATCTCGGCGACCACGTAGGCCACCGCCAGCTCCGCCAGGCGGACGGTTCTACCCCATGCCGTGCCCCAGACCAGCACCAACGTGTCGTCGGCGTAGCACGTCAGTGCCGAGTTCGGAGGCATCGGCGTCCGGAGCACTGCGTCGTACGCGATGTTCCACAGCAACGGACCCAACACCGAACCCTCTGGACCCCGCGGTGTACAGCCCTCCCGGTCACCCCTCCGGCCCGGACGGTATAGACGATACTCCGGTCCCGGAGGAACGCCCAGATCACACCCCGCAGGTACGCGGGCACCCGATGAAATTCGAGGGCCCGGCATATCCTGTCCCAGGGAATGCTGTTGAAGGCGTTGACCACATCCAGCGACACGGCCAGCGCCACGTAACCACGCCGCTCGGCCCCCAGCTGTTGGGAAGTCTACAAAAGATTCAACACATGATACTGCGGCATTTAGTCAAACTTAGCAAATTATCCCTATTAATCGTGGTCGAAATTTAACCAGCCAACTTTCACAGGTTGAAATAGCAAAAGCATAACATACCACGACGAAGAAGAACGAGTACAAGTCGAGCCAGTCAGAGTCCAATTCCACCGCTCCATACTGAAGAAACACTAAGATTTTGGAGGACCAAAATCAATCTAAAAAGGGGGGGTATGTGACATCAATCATATCTCAATCTACATCAGAGATAAGACATCAAACCCCATGCTTCGGACTCCTTTGGACACATCACCACCTTATCATCATAGCCTACACCAAGGCTGTGACGCACCTTAGTCCACATCAGAGATAAGATATCGACCCCCGACCTTCGGACTCCTTTGGACACATCATCACCTTATCATCATAGCCTACACCAACTGGAACTATCCGTCATCGTTGTACAATTGATGTAACGTTTATTAACACAAGTATGGGTCTTACAGAGTTGACAAGTAACTGTGGTGATTAGACACTAATGACAAAGTCTAAGGGTCGATAACGAATCCGCGGTCAACGAGATGGCAAATTTACTTTTTCGTTAAAGTCTAAGTTGGACTTTATGTTAAAACGTGGAGTAATCACTGGTCATAAAGACGTGATTTAACTCGTTGGTGAGACCGTACGAGAGAGTCTCTCTGTCACGGTGACGCTGCAGAGGAAAACCATGATGGGGTGTGTCTAAGGGCACGAGATCATTGGATTCATGGAAAAAAGCCTTCGTTCGGAAAGTGAGGGAAATTGACGTTGCTGTTAATTGGTCAATTTCAATGTTGGTGGACAGAGGAGGATGCTAGCCGCCCTTGAGGGAAAGTTGCTAACAGGAAGCGACGTTCGTGAGAAAAATAGATTTCCCCTATCTTCTCGTAGTTGGAACAAAGACTGTTTATCTGTTTGAAGGACCTTAGTTAAGTAAATCTTAAGATTTATAACGGGTCCTCAGATTAGCTGAACATGTACTCTGGAGATGCGTCGACATCTGGTAATCATCTTATCCGAAAAATAGGGTCTGCGTGTGGCGAGCCACGGGACAGATACCGTTGGAATGTTTACTGTCGGGTGCCGCTACAACTATTTCTTTTTAAGGAGAACTATACTATTACTCCATACCTTTGTTAGGCGAAACGTTCATCCCTTCACCGCTGCTACGTTCGGCGACTGGTTGTCGCCTCAATCTCAAGCTCATTATCACAAGTCTCGAACAAATACAATCGGATTGAATGACGACAATTGCTTAATTACGGCTATGGTAGAATCTAGATTACAGTGTTAAGCGATTTTTCCAAAGTTCCAAAGGGAAGGCTCCGGTGTCCTTTCATCTTCGACATATATATGCATCCCTATTTTGTTAGTTTATTAGTCGCCCTTATTTAATAGTATTTTATATGTGTCTACATTTAGTTAATCTTTTATTAATGTATTGTACCGTGCGTTCGTTTGAGTGTTCGAATCGCCACTCGCGTTATTTGCATGTTGTAGTTTTCGTTTTTTTCGTTACGCTACGTGCGGAGCGCGGGACGTGATACTCCCCCTCTAAGGGTTCAAATTTCCAAAGGAAATTTGGCTGATCGTGTCTCCGTTTTTGTTTGTAAATCTCGACACTCATTCCCTACACACACATAACAAAATTTTCTATTATTAACGTGTTTTATATTCGTTGTTTTTAATCTTGTTCATTTGTGCGATTTCTTAGTTAATTAATGTTGTCAATGCATAATAACGTGTATCATTTCTCAGGGATAAGGTCCGCTGCCTCTTGGCTTCTTATATATTATGTGTTCTTCTCCATTAATTTATCAATCGTGAATAGCTAGTAGTTTAATAGTTAATTGCAATTAATAGCAAACTTTTGATTTATTTTTTATTTCTCGTGGCTGATCTCTATTAATTTTTAATATTCTTGTTACCGTATAATAGTGTAATATTATATTGTATTAATTATTATTTATTATTTTCCTGTTACAATCTTCCATTTGTTTTATTATCATCTTATTAAATATTTATTTCTTCATCGAAAATATAATTTATTTTGCAACGTATAAAAGTTACTAAATGCACGTGTCGATCAGCATCACTTCCAAAATGGCCGCTTGTGAATGTTCCTAGTATAGTGACTTGTATTAATATCGAATTGTTTATCTGTTAATTATTTGTAACTTTATTTTAGTAGATGACGTATAATTGAAATGGGAATAATATTATTTTGTGTTTATTATAGTGTATAAAATTATTGTATGTGTTTCATTGCGCATGCGTAAAAGCTTCTTTGTGCTCGCAACGATCAGTATTAATTCCAAAATGGCCGCTTGTGAATGTTTCCAGTGTTTTATAACTTTTTATACAATACCAGAATGATTATTTATCTGTTACTTATTTTAACTCTGTTTTAGTGCAATTGAAAATTGAAATGACAATAATATTTTTTTGTGTTCATTATAATGTGTATGTTTACGGTGTGTTACTTTAATATTAATAGCACGTGCATTGTGTTTTATTTAATACCAAAATAATCATTTATTTGTTATTTGTTTCTAATTCTATTTTGGTGCAATTGGAAATTCAAATGGCAATAATATTGTCTTTGTGTTTGTTGTATATATACTATGTGTTATTTTAATATAATAGCTTGTGGATTGTATTGCTGCTGAAATCCATAAATTATTAATAGCACTGTTTCACTGCTTGGTTATGAGTGGTTTATATTTATACAGCTTTTGTTTATTTGATTTAATTTAATATGTTCATAATGTATAGTATCACACAGTCACTATTGCGTAATATAACTTTACTTCTTTATACCAGATTCAATATAATGATACTATAATAGATCAATACAATATAATAATCTCTTATTCTAATCGTGTTTGTCGTTGATACTCAGTTAATCTGTCTTGATTAATTTCTAACTTATTTCTATATTTATTGGTTGTTTCTATTTCCTTCTTATTAGTTTTTCGTTACTTTATACTTGTGATTTGCTGTTATTTCATATTTGTATGGTATAATTTTTAGAGCTAATCCATATATTATTAGTTAGAGCTTGTGTATTGAATTATTATTGTTTATAGGTTCTTTGATTCTATTTTTTTCAATGCTGCGTCACGTGTTTGGAACATTTACACATTGTGTGTTTTGCATTGTCTGGTTCTTCGTTACATTCTCAACACTTATTATGAATACTTTTATTTATCCTACATCTGTAAGTATTAAAATTGCCATTTAATTTGTTTAATTTAATATGCTTATTGTGTATCATATCAACGACTACTATTGTGTATTATAATATTAATTTCTATATATCAATTTAGTATAATAATATAATATAGGTTAATGTAATATATTATCCTTTTATTTCAGTCATATATGTTGTTGATATTCGGTTAGCCTATCTTGATTGATTTCTAACCACTTTCTATACTTATTGGCCAATTTTATTTTCTTATTAATTGGTTGTTACTACATAATTGTATAATACAGTTTGAAGCTAGTCCATATCTTATTAGTTAAGACTTTGTTCACTTATAGGTTCTCCAATTTTATTCTCCAAGTCTGTACACTGAGTCGCTCACATTGTGGACATTTACACAGTGCATGTTCGGCATCATCTGGTTCTTCGTTACATTGTCAACACTTATTATGACTATTTTTATTTATGTTAGATCTGTAAGTATACAAAAAATGCCATATTTCGTAAGTATCCGCATAGTAAGATGGTCTGTCCTTTTTCTTGTTTGCGAAGACCGCAGTGTCAACGTTGTGTTATTTTGTTATAATGTCACTAAATTTTTCTTGGTTTTTCAGTTTCCTGTTGCCTTCTTAACTGTTCCAGTAGTATCTGCTTTAATACTCTCTATTCAATTAAATTTGGTAGTAAGCTTCTCATAACTGTGTTGGCTTTTGTGTATATGTGAGTGGTGAATTTCCTACTATTGTCAATTTCTATTCCAAAGTATTTTATAACATTCTTTCTTTTTCAGGTTATAATTGTCAATCTTAATATTTATTACCTTCAGTATTCTCGTACCTGTAAGTGAAATGGTCTCGGTTTTTTTTTCATTGGCCAACTGTAAGTCTGTTGTCGAACATCAATTATTGACTGTTATCATCACTTCTTTTAGTTTAACTTTAATATTAAGTTATAAATGTTTAATATCATTTTTTTTCCTTTTTTTTTATTAAGGCAATTGAGGTTAATCTATCCATTTCTTTCAGCTGACCATCATATACTATGTTCTACAAAAATGGACCCATGACCAATCCCTGTGGAATTTCTGCATATACATTTCTTTCTACGATAATTAATTATGTACAAGTCCCATTGATTTATAAGGTACTTTTCTCTTTTTAATCTCTTCCAATATCTTTGTTTATATTATTGAATTAACGCATTTTATATTTAAATAGTGGTTAGAATACATAGTAATTTCTTTTTTTTTCTTTTAGGTTCCGCTATCTTCATTATTCGACAAGCAGCGTTATACTATATACTACCATACTACGTTGCCTCTTAAAATCGTTTTGGCTATTGTCTATTTCGGTTGTGTGCTAGTTTTAACTTGTTCAAGTGTACTGTTCGCAGAATCCCCTTCATTTCAATCTTGACGTTTTGATTCTGCAAAATTTCTAACACTTTATCCGGCCGTGTATATTGGTCAGAAAATTTTCCTTTGCTAGGTTCCTTAGTAGATATACCAGATCTCCTACTTTGAAATTTTGCGGGTTGATTCGTCTGTCGTAATATTCTTTTGACTTTAACTGGGATTTCATCAAATTTTCTCTTGCCATTTGCTGCACGGTGTTGATTTTATCAAACAGGTCTCTGAGATATTCCGCATATGTTGGTTCCATGTTCTCTTCGATTATCATTTCACCAGTGGGTTCCCTGGCCAAGTGCCCAAAGACTAATTCATGCGGAGAGAATTTCGTTCCTTCGTGTACAGAGGTGTTATAAGAAAACATGGATAATTCCACTTATTCGTCCCAGTTTCTGGAATTTTCGATGTATAACTTGAGATATTCGGTGAACACGTGATGAGATCTTTCAATTGAACTGCTGCTTTATCTATGGTATGCCGACGTGGTGTATTGTTTGATGCGAAGTCTCTTTGCCACTTTCTTCATTAGCGAAGATGTAAAGTTCGCTCCCTAGTTGGTAAGAATGGTGACCCGAATCGGCAAATAAATCGTTTTACGAAAACGTTCGCTATCTCAGCTGAGGAGATCCCTTCTATCGGAATCCCGATCGAATACTTTGTCAATAAATCTTGAATAGTTAATATATATTCATTTCCCTTTTGTGTTCTTGGTAATGGACCGATGATATCCATACTAATTTTGTCGCAGGTTTTGCCCGGTGTATCCGTGAGCACTATTGGTTGTTTTGTTTTTATTCTAGTCAGCTTCTTCAATTGGCATTCCTTACAGGTTCTTATATATTCTTGAATTTCCTTCTTCATGTTTTCCCAGTAATAATATCGTATTCTTTGATAAGTCTTCGTTACTCCTTTGTGTCCCGCTACGCATGATTCGTGTTTCTCTTGTATTATATTATTTCGTATTTCAACTGGTGATGTGATTACTTCCCCAGTGCAGGTGGTGATAGTTATGGTTTTTTCCATAAATACTCCCTTCAATTCCCTGATTGCGCGTCGCCAGGGTATTTCTTCCAAATTTCCTTTACTAATGCTAAAGGACGTTAATTATTTTTCGCTTACTACGTTCAGTAAGGATCTCAATGAATTTAGTAAACTTTCTGGCGTTATAGGAATATTTCGGTTTTCCTTTACGGGTAGGAATATGATGTGTTTTTCAGAGTCTTGATTCAACCTTACTCTTTTCAACATTAGGTCTTCATAATGCGGCAGTTTCCCTGCTTCCTTCATTTCTAAGGCTCCTTTATTTATCGGAGCACACTGTATATCGACGAATATTACTTTATGATCATTCACTCTCGTAACTGAGTCTCGCGTTTCCGAAATTTTTAGTTCCGCAAGTACCATAGATCTCGCGTCTTCTCCTCGTTGCCGAGTTGCTTCAGAGTCCGCCGTAGAAGGCTCTTCCTCACTTATTGCTTCGATGTCCTCTATTTCTCGATCGGCTACTTCCTCGCCTGTGTTTACATCGATTTCGGCTAATGCTTGGTCAAAATATTTTACGAGTGTTTCTTCTATGGCAAGGTGTTTTGAAGTAAAGGCTTTTCCTTGTTTTCTCGGATCATAAAACTAAGGCAAGACGCGTGGTTTAGCTTCAAATATGGGAGGGCCCTCGGTTGAGATAGCCAATTAAAATCTTTAGATGTGAATATCGATCTGGCGAGTCTTCTCGCTTCCTGATTGGCAGGCACACCCCTGGTGGGTTTCTAGATAATGCATCCGCGTTTGCATTTGTTCGTCCTTCTTTGTATTGGATATCAAACTCGAAGTCTGCTAATTTCAGTTTCCATTTCCAAATTCTCGACGTGGGATCCTTAATGGAATTCATCCATACTAACGGTTTGTGGCCTGTTACTATAGTAAATTTCCTACCATACAGGTATGGTAGGAAATGCATCTCGCAGTAGACGATTGCTAGACACTCTTTTTCTATGGTGGAGTAGTTTCGTTCGGCGGGGTTTAGTAATCTGGAGGCGTACGCGATTGGTAAATCCTTTTCCAAACGGTCCCTGATTCAATACTCCGCCTACTGCGTATCCTGATGCGTCTGTCGTTCCCGCATGGAGGACTTGCTTATGTAGGTCTATGGGGGCTGGCAAACCCACGTTCCCGCAGCCAGGGAGGACCGTCGGGACAAGCGTCCCGCTTACGTGAGTCCTCTATGTACACCTCAGGGAAGGTCGCCGGGAGTGTAAGCGTAAGGTACGGTTACACTCTCTCTACGTGGCCTTGGGTAGTAGCGCACCCACGATCCTGATGCCAAGGATGGTACCGTCGGAGTAAGTTCCCGGGTACTTTGTACCTTGAAGCCCCCACTTATGTGAGTCCCATCTGGATCTGCCGAGCACGGTTAGCAGGTCGCCGGCCGGCAGTGACGTGGCCGTACATCCACACGATAGTTCCACCAGACTTAGGATGGTACCATGGGAGTCGATTGTAAGCCCGGAGGGAGTAGCGACCCCTCTGCTCGGCCAATTATGGGTTTGGACTCGTGGTGGCAGTGGTTGATGGCCAAGAATGGCCTTCGGCGGGTGGGCAGCGTCCCACCTGCTCCGAAACCGTCCTGGAGAGACGGTAGGGCTTAGAATGCGCCCCGTTTGACCTGAGACGAGCGACAGCCCCTGCAGGCTTAGCTAATCGAGGTAGCAAGGCACTGGGTGCCTTGCGCGATGGTTGAGCGTATCCCAATCCCTATGGCCCTAGGAGTTCCCGGGTTCTGTGTGGCGATAGGTTGACGCCGAGGAAAGTACTCGTTAACGAAGTCTGACAATACTTGATGCATCTGTCGGGAGGTTGAAGAGTTTGGAAAAATCCGGATATTGTAGAATAGGTTTTCTACATTTTCTTGATTTTCCAATCATTTAAAGGCAATGTCTTTCTTCAATAGTTGCGTTAATGGCTTTGCAATTTCGGAGAAATTAGGTATGAATCTTCTATAATATCCTACTAGTCCCAGAAATTGCTTGATAGTATTTGCTTTCTTTGGTCGTGGAAATTTTGATACTGCTTTGATCTTCTTTGGATCTGGTTTTATACCATCTTCACTGATTATATGTCCCAAATAACTTCGTGTCGTAGGAATTCGCATTCGTTGGGTTGCAATCGCAATTTGGCTTTCCTTAATCTTTCCATTAATTTGTTAAATTTACTTTCGTGTTCATGAAGAGATCTTGAATAAATCACTATGTCATCCAGACAGACCAATAGTTCTATTCTTTGCAATCCTGATAGCACTGAGTTCATCAAGCGTTGAAATGTTGCTGTGATATTTTTTAATCCAAAGGGCATTCTTTTGAATTGAAAGTACCGTACGGTGTTGAAAAATGTCGTTTTGTGGGCATCCTCCTGTACCATTCGGAGCTGATGGAAGCCTGATACCAAGTCAAACGTGGAAAAATATTTCGCACTTCCTAATTGATCCAATATTTCTGTGATGTTGGGGAGCGGATAAGCATCGCTGTATTTTCAATCGCGGGGAGACGCAATCGCGAGGAGAGACGTCAACTGGAGTCGTAAATTCCCGTTACGATTATAATAATCGACACCACGAGTTGATCGATCCCCTGATTTCGGTTTAAATAATAGCGGTGATTTAGTTAGTATAACACTGATTCACAGAATTATAAGTTATATATTTCCAACACTTAAGTTACACTGTCGAGTAGGTATACATCGTAGATAACAACTTGTCGCACGAAGGTAAGATAGATATGCACACTAGAGCAAGGCTCTTATAATTGAATTTGGTATGTTAGTGGACGTAGCACTAGAGGATGCTTAATAGAGGAGGTGAATGTTCGATATTCCCGAGAACCGACTTAGGTAGTTGATGTGAGTTGTACTCCTCTAGCGTTGTGCTTAGTTTTAGATGTTAGGCGTTAGATTTTTGTACTTAGTTGTTGACTTTTCTAGCGGTGTAGAAGAAGTAAAGTTGGTTGACGATGCTGTGTCGGACGAAAGCTAGCGATGGATGTGTCTAGCGCACGGCACCATCGGATTTGTTCATGGCATTTTTGGTCAGGAAAGTGAGGGCAGTATGCATTGCTTCTGATTGGATAAACGAAGGTTGGTGGACTAGGAAGGGTCTTAGCCGCCCTCGATAGAAAGTTGCTAGTAGGAAGCATCGTACTTGAGAAAAACTAACCTTCCCTTGTCAAGCCCTAGTAAACAATAGTCTTTAGAAATGATTCAGAAAAAGGATATTTGTTGAGTCTGAAGGACCTTAGCTAGCAAATTACTGGGATTTATGATGGGTCCTTAAGACTATTGAGGGTACGCAGCAAGGATGAGCGGACATCTGGTGTCCGTCTGGCCCGCGGTGTATGGCCTGCTTTAGGTAGAGGGTCACCCGATGTAACAATCGCCGATCGTTTTATCATTAAGCTTCCTATAATCAATAACTAATCTGCAACGTTTGTTTCCTTGCGAGTTTGGTTTCTTCGGCACAATCCATAACGGAGAATTGTACGGAGATGTCGATGGTTCTACGACATCAGTGTCCAGTAATTCTTGAATTTGACGATTTATCTCTTCTCGATGTGCAGGTGGGTAACGATATTGTTTAATATTGATTGGTATATCATGCGTTGTAATTATTCGATGCTCTAGAATTTCAGTTCCTTCCAGCGTATCTCCTGGAATATGAGATCTATCTTGATTCCTCCGAATTAATTCTTCGACGTTTTTTTCTCTCCTCTTTGTTCAAATGTTCGTAGTAATTCAATTATTTTCTCGAACCCAGTTTCTTTTGATTTTGAAATTGCATTGCTTGTCATGCAAGAGAGCGAGGTGAGGTTTTCAAATTCTTTAATTACCATCGTAGGTGAGGTAAGTTCGTAATCTCTCAATGTGGTATTTATTATTCTCATATAACCTCGTCCATTATGGTTCCTCACAACTGCATTACCAAACTGGGTTCCCTTAATTGGCTCGATTTTTGGGATAAATCCCTCGTATATCTCCGGATTTATAATGTTGATTGAACATGGTATCGAACACCATGATCAGTAATGAGTCATCAACTACATAAAAAATAACTTTTTTTTTATATTTACGTGGAGGAAATCCGCACGGACGCCAGGCCGCTTCTGGGAAAAGTGGCGTGGTATTGTGGAACTCCAACTATATAAAACCTCCATGATGACCGTCCCGGCTGCCTTCGAGAGAGGCTCGGGAACCGGTGCGAGCGACACACCGCCCCCCCCCCCCCCCCCCTGCGCGCTCAATACCACCGCTGATGGAGGGGTGTGTGGCCATGTCACACCACGCCTCGTCGCTGGAGCCGCCGTGCCAGGCAGCCCGGTTCCCCTACCGGACTGCTTGGCGGCCCCGAGGCGCTGAGCCGCCAGCGTCCAAGCGCGAACCCCACCGGGAGGCGTGGCGGACCCAGTGCGTTTCGCCAATGCCATACGGAGTTCCCAGGTGGTCACCCATCCAAGTCCTATCTGTGCCCGGCGCTGCTTAACTTTCGTGATCTGACGAGAACGAGTGCTTTTTTTCTTTTTTTTTTAAATGTTTATTAAACCCAAGATACAATTTTAAATACATTATGGTGTACACAATGAACGGTGAATTTATATAATGATATCTTAGGCAAAGATACCGATACGCAACGGTACGACGTAGCCATGCTATAATATGTGTCGACACTTTACATTTTTCGTGTTGAATATAACCTTTTGGTTTAAGCCGCTGGAGGAGTGGAGCTT
The DNA here is from genome assembly GCF_024542735.1 of Bombus huntii. Classification (NCBI taxonomy): domain Eukaryota; kingdom Metazoa; phylum Arthropoda; class Insecta; order Hymenoptera; family Apidae; genus Bombus; species Bombus huntii. Next base: position 26,983,759 of record NC_066238.1, read on the forward strand.
CTATATAATTTTGTTTTTATTTGTTTTTACTGTTCTGGAAACTGGGTCGCAAAAACAGGACGCTTCGGTAGTATATTTTTGGGTGCTGTGGGATTTTGGGGAGGGGTGGGATGAGAGGAAGGGGGAGGGGGATAATAGGTTTCTTTTAAAAGAAAGAGAATTACAATAAATTACAATGTTTGCACCTGTGTTGTACGGGGGCAGAATTGAGTTTTATTGGTTTAATGGATTTTCTCTCTTATTTTATTATGGATTCAGTATCCACCAATATTTTTTTGTATTTTTTCTATGTTTGTCTTTAGTGTCTTTCGGAGGGAGGGCCATGTTGTATCTCCACCTCGTGTCTGCGGTCTGTCCATTTAGGTTTTCTTCGTAAAGTATAGTTTTGATCCCTATTTTTCTTTTTATGTGATAAATTATTGGGATATTATTTTGATCTTGGAAGTAGTTTTTTTCGTCTAGGTATAGGAAAGCTTCTGGGGGATGAAGCCTGTTGTCAGAGTGTTTTTGTAATATGCGTCATTTGGAAATAAGCAACTGAAAATTAAACTATTTTCTTTTATCTTTGCCGCTTGCGCGAAGTGGTTTCTTATTAGCTTTAGGATGTGACAGTCTATGCGATGAATGTTGGCTAGGTCGTATATTATTTTGTTTTTTACATATTTTTTGAATCCGCTGTGTTCGGATCTGTAAGTACTCAAGCAAGCCCTGATGCATTTTCTTTCGAATATGCGAATTTTTTCCATTTGGGAGGCTGATATGTTGTACCAGATTGAGCATCCGTAGGTTATAATCGGTCTGATTAGTGCTTGATAGCATAAAATTTTTACTTTGCTGTCGAGATGTTTGGAGTGGAATAGTTTTTTTATTTTCCAGAATGCTTTATTGGCCTTAGTAAGTTGAATTTCGGTGTGCTGCTTGTAGTTTAATTTATAGTCTATGTTTACTCCTAGGTATTTTACACAATTTTTGTTGTGGTATGAGAGCCCCTTTGTCTGTTTTTTCTCTTAGTTCAGATTTTTTGCAGTATTCTCTTTCTATTGGGCCGATTTCACTTGACTTGGGTCTAAACAGTATGGTTTCGCATTTGCTTATGTTGATTTTTAGTTTCCATGCGTGGTAATAGTCGTTTATTTTCTCAAAAAGTTCTTGGAGTTCCGTTTTTATTGTTTTGGTTTTGCGGCCTGTTACGTAGATGACTAGGTCATCTGCGAAGGCTATGGAGCGTTTATGGGCGGATGTATTGAGATTAAAGAGATTTAGTAAGTCACTATTATAAATACTGAAAAGTAACGGGGAATTTACTGTACCTTGCTGCAGACCGTTTTTTATAGAAAATTCTTTGCTTGATGAGTGTGAACCTTCAGTTATTACGAATGTTCTGCTTGTGATCATGTCCCAAACTATTTTAATCAGGTATTTAGGAAAATTTTTCTTGATCAATTTGTATATGAGACCTGGAATCCAGACTGTGTCGAAAGCTTTTTCGAGGTCTATTAAGCAGGCGGCTACTCGTTGTTTTGCGTTTAGAGCCCAGCAGATGTCCGACGTAAGTTTGTTTATTGCGTGAATTGTGGAGTGTTTGTGTCGGAAGCCGAATTGATTCTCTGGGATTATGTTATTTTTTGTGCAGAAGGAGGTTAGGGGGTTGTTTATGATTATTTCAAATACTTTGCTTATGTTGGGGAGGAGACTTATGGGTCGTAGGTTTGCGGGCGATGAGCCGTCTTTATCTTTTTTTGTTATAGCTATCAATTTGGCTTTTTTCCATTTTCTGGGGAAATATGTGTTGTTTAGAGCATTGTTGAAGATTACTGTCTAGTACCATTTTATTTTGTTTGGTAGGCGCTTGAGTAAAATGTTTGGGATGCCGTCGAAGCCAGAGGATTTTTTGTTGTTTAGTTTGGAGAAGATTGTGTTTAGTTGATTGTAATTTGTGAAGTAGTTTATTTCTGGATCTGGTTGTTTGGGGTCGTCTGCGGTGTTTTCGTTTGAGAATGTGCAGACTGTTTTGTTTAGCGTTTTGTCTTGTTCCATTTCATTTTTGAGTTTGTTTGTTTCGGCGATGATAATTCTGTTTAGTTGTTCTCGGCCCATGTGTTCGTTTTGTGTATGTATTTTGGAAAAGTGGGTGCCGATGATGTCTAGTTTTTCTATTGTTTTAGGTATTATGAAGTCACCCTCGGTGTCTTTGATGGTGTTGTGTATCGTTATACCTGCTTCTTGGATGAGGGAGGCATTTTCTGAGGGTAATTTGAGAGGTGGGATGGGGTTTTGTTCTTTTGGTCTAAAGATTTGATTTATTTGTGGGAACATGTTGGCTGAGTTGTTTTTGGAGATGTTTTTTATTTTGTTTGTCCAGTAATGGTTTATAGAATTTGCGAATTCTTGTTTCAGTTGCGCTTTTATTCTGTATAGTAGGTACTTTAGAAATTCTAATTCTTCTCTTTTGTCGTAAGAATAGTTATATTTTATATTGTTTATTTTGGAGAGTATGTAGCTTTTATCTCGATGTAGATCTTTTATTTTATTGTTGATATAGGGCTCGCATGAATTTTTTTGTTTTATGTTTGGCACGGATTTTTGGAGAGCGATTTGTGTATGTTTTTCTATTTCGTCTATGAATGAGTCGATTTGTCTATTTGTTAGGTTGACGTTGTTGTAGATGTTTAGGTCGCAGTTTTGTTCGAGTATGTTTTAGAACTTTTTCCAGTCTGTCTTTTTGTAATTGTACCTGGGTGTCTCGGTCTGAGTTTTGAGTGTTAGGAAGTCAGATGTATTTTTGTTTACGTGAAATACTAGGGCGTTATGGTCACTGTCATAGGCTAAGGTTTTGAGAGTGTTATTTGGAGGTAGGTTTTGAAATTTTAGTCGCACATTTGCTAGGCATATGTCCAGGTATGAGCCTCCTTTTGGGTAAGAGGGTAGCTCGGAACTGTATAAGTTTGTTTTGTAGTGGATGCTTTTATTGTCTAGCCAGTTTCTAATGAAGTTGCCTCTCGTGTTGTTTATTTCGTTTTTCCAGCTTGTATGTTTTGCGTTAAGGTCTCCTGCTATTATATAGTAGTTTTCCGGTTTGTTGAGCTGTAAGAGTTCGAAAAGATTATTGAATTCGTAGTTAAATTCTTTCTGGTTTCCGTAGGTTGCGTAGGCTGCAGTGATGAATAAATTTTCCTTATTGCTTATTTTTATTTTTATGATCGTTGTTTCTAAGGTTTTGAAACTTGTTATTTTATCAATTAGAATTGTTTTGTATTTTATGGGGTTTTTTATGAGGATCGCTGTTCCTCCTCCTTGACTGGTGTTCGGTTTGTCGTGTCTTATCATGGAGTAGTTTTTGAAGTGTACATTGTGTCTTTTGTTAAGTTTTGTTTCTGAGATGAGTACCATATCGGGGGCTTCTTTATTTATTAGGGTTAGCATACTGTATCTTTTTTGGTTTGAAATTAAAGAGTTAGCATTTATTGCAATTATTTTCAGATGCTTTAGGTTAAATTTATGTGTTTTTTGCTGTAATTGTTGGTTTAGCGTATTTTGGTTATTCGTCATCTGTACTATTGAAAGTGCTGAAGATGGCGTCGAACCTTTCTTCGTGCGTTGATAGTGTATTTTTTATTTCATTTAATTGTATTTGTTGTTCTTTTAACGCTTGGAGGATACCTTTTTTAAAGTCTTCAATAACGTTTATAATGTTTAGATGGGGGGAGTTATCGATTGTAATTGTGCTTTGGCTTGAGCGCGGATCTAAGTTTGTTAATTGTGATGTGTTTTCGATTGTTTGATTTAATCTTGTTTGTTGTTTCACTACGTCAGAGAACTTTAGTTCTGGGACGTATTTGCGGCTTATTTGGGCAATTCGTTTTATCTTTGTTTCTTTGTCTTTTTTGATTTATCGGCTAGCTTTTTACGAAGCTCTACGAGTTTGGGGCAACCTTTGTATGACGCGGTGTGTCCGTAGTTTTTGCAATTAACGCAGAATATTTTGTCTTTGGTTACTGCGTTTTCTCTTTTTATTTTGCAGTCGCCTGGACCATGGAGCTCAGTGCATTTAACACAGCGGTAGTTTAGGTTGCAGTTTTGTGCTGTGTGACCTAATCGCTGGCATTTGTGGCATTGAGTTATGTCATCCTTTTTTTTTTTTATTTTTTCCCATTTTATTCTGAAGTAGTTAAAATGGTTAACTTTTAACAAGTTATTTATATTACTGTCGGGAGATACTTGTATTATGTAAATTGGGAGCAATATGTTGTTCTCCCTTGATCTTTTTGTCGTGAATCGTGTGACTTTTGTGAATTTTACGTCGTCAATTTGCAAGGCTTGTAGGTCTGTAAGTATTTCTGTTTCGGTGTAACTATTGTCTAAACCTTTTAACAAGTATGTATGGTGTTTCTCTGTTTTGGGTGTGTACGTGTAAAAGGTTGTGTTAGCTGAGAGGAGTGTTTGTTTTGCTTTATGGAAATCGGGTAGGTTTCGGAGGTAGAGTGCATGTTTACCTGAGTGTATTCTTTTAATATGAAACTGTTTGATGTCCGCTACTTTCTCTATGAGCGTTACCGTGTCCTTTGGGTCTTGTAGCGTTATGTTGATGGGCGGCGGTTTGTTATCCCTTGTAGTGGATGGGGCGCTCGCACGCTCCTCCGCGGAGCATCCGGTGGGCCGTCCGTCCGGTGCTCGGTCCCCCCTTGGCGATGCTGGTGGCGCAGGGCCTCCTGGGTTGTACGATGGGGTCCGTCGCCCCTGCGGCGCCGATTGTCCTGGTGGCATGATGGGACCGTGCCTTCCCATTTTGCCTCGTAATGTTTCGTTTTTCTTTTTTATTTGTTCTAGCGTTGAGCTCGAAGTGGAGTAGTTTGATGGTCCCCGTTGTGGATGAGGCTCTGGTTCAGATTGTAATATACTGAATCTGTTTTTTGTTATGATCGCTGGAGGCGAGGTAGCTCTTATGGGCTTCATGTTTTTGATTTCTTTAGCCTTTTCTTCTTGGCTGGGGTGATAATCTACAACTGTGTTTCCTAGGATGTTTACTAGTCTTTTCGTCCTGGCAACCAGGTTTGGTTGTGGGTTGAGTTTCCGCGTCTTTTGAACGGGAAGTCTTAAACTATTGTTGATTTCCTTGGCTGTTTTTTGTGTGATTATTTTTCTCTTGATGGCTTTCTTTATTGGGTCCACGGTGGGTTCCGTTTCGTTGCTTTTGGCTTCATTATCGGTAGCTTCTATCTTTTTATACAGTTTTATTTTGTGTTATTTTATTTTATTTTCTTTTTATTCTTATTTGTGCTTATAGGGATGATCTCAATGCAGTATTTTTCACTTTTTGTCACTTTTTGTCACTTGTTCCTTCTACTTTAGTGAATGTTTGTCTACTTTGACGCGCGCACTGAGAGGTCCATCCTGCTCGGCGGTCTACAGTCAACTCCGACGGGAACGAATGCACTCAGCGCGGCATGGGCGTTGGCACATAAAAAATAAGTGGATGGCCCGCAATCTGTATTACTGTCTACCCTAGGGTGACCAGGCTCGTTGCCGTAATTCCTCGAACTTCAATTGATTCTTGCTCGTTAATGATTGCTGAATCGAGTAAAGCAGGTTTCTTAATAATATTGATTTCTGATCCGGAGTCTAGTAATAAACTTGTCTTGGTTTTTAAGTCTGGGAGACTATTCGTGCAGTTGGAGTATTTGCAGGATCGTTTAGCTTTATTGAAATAATTCGGAGAGGTCGTCGTGCGAATCTAAGTCCGGCTCTTGGTGATTCTTCTTTGTTTTTTCCTGGACTTTCTTTTCCTTTATTTGTTGACTCTCCACATTTTCCGATTGTTCTTGTGCACGAATGCACGATGGGTTTACCCATAGCGTTTATGTGTTGTGGCGCCAGTCTCGCGGGGATCGTTGCCCGCGTTCTGTTTACTGCCATAGGTGCCGGCCTCCCTGTTGCCGCCTGTACTCGGGCGATTCGGAGCATCGTTCCTTCGAGGCTCGCCCCGTTCTCCCGAAGGACGTGTTCGGTTTTCCGATTGTCTCGATGCATAGGGTATGATTATTCCAACGTCTACTCGGGCTTTAAATTTGTAACAATCTTTTACTAAATGCTCAGATTTTTTGCAATAGTTACATGTTATAGTATTTTGTCTTGGAGCGTTTGGACGATTCTGCGACGGCGGTACAAATTTTCAATCTTGGCGGCTGTTCCCGATGTTGTTCAGGGGGCGAACGTTGTTACGGTTGTAATTGTTCGGAGGTGTCGGTCATTGGTATCGCGTTCTGTCGTTAGCTCGTCTTAATTCCCGTGTTGCTTTCACGGCTTGGCGGTACGCATCATCTAAGGATTGGTATCCTGCTACTTTGACTTGCAAATACACCTCGTTTGGGAGCTCCTTAACGAGAGCCTCCCTTGTGTCCCAATCTATTGTATCTTGAACATCTTGGGATATGATGCCATACTCGCATCTTTCCCCATCCATTATTGCCAGCCTGAGATTTCTGACGCGGTCCATATAATCTATCTTCTCTCGGTCGTTGAAAGACCACCTAATATTCATCTTTATATTCGTTAACAGTTTTTCTTGGGCGGAACATATCTTTTAATTTGTTTCCGAAATCGTTTAAATTCACTATCTCACTGTCTTCTACAACGAGAAACGCGTGCCCGCGAAGCTTATTCATTAATAATTTCATCAACCGAGGCTCTTAACGCCTTGATACCATATTTCGCGCTCGCTTGCACGCCCTTAAAAACTTGAATGCAGACGGTCGGCGTCCGTCGAACACTGGTACCGATTCGATCGCGTCTTTTAACTTAATCGGTCGGGAGTTACTATCGGTCAGTCTCGTCTCTCGTCGTGTTATCGGTGATAATGCAGGTATCTCGGTTTCGTTTGTTACCCTACTTGTATGCACGTCTTCCTCTAATTTAGCAAGTCTTAGGCTTATGTCGGTCAACACGCGAAAATTTTCATCCCATGCTTTCAATTTTTCTGACAACGTCAAAAGCGTATCCTCCTTCAGTGAGTCTCGTGCGGTCGCCATGTTTCTTGTTTATGTTATTGTAATACGCGTGTGAACTTCAATTCTCTGTGGAAGTCTATCCCACCGCTGCCATCAACAAATTTATTTAGAATAATTTGTTACGTTCTCAATGACTTGTCACATTTATTTTCCTTGCTATTACGTCGTATACAATCGTTCTTTATTCTTGATTGATTTGATCGGTTTGTGCTATGCGCGTGTCAGTTTATTGATCGGTTAATTAATGGCCCATATACTTTTTAGTTTATTAATCGATTCTACTTAATATATTTTCGCGTTTCTTACATATATATATATGTCAGAGAAGCGTCAGTAATAGAGTTGTGGACATTTGCTAGACCTCCCTTGGAGTTAGCCAGGGTCGTGTTATAACGAAGATACGGCCTGATACAACGGGTATGAACACTACCGATTCGACCATCAACAGCGGCGATTAGGCCCTCGCGACAATAGTGATAGTGGTCTTAGGTTCGATAACGAATCCACGGTCAACGGGAGGATGGATATGCTTGCTCTAACTCAAACGTGTACTGATCGTAAGGCGCTATTCCCTTCCTCGATGAGGTCTCAGTCAGGAATGCCACTTCGTCCCAACGACGCCACCGAGGTAAACTCTGGTGGGGTGTCTAAGTACCAAAGATCCTCGGATCGACGTCGCTGTCGATTGGTCAATTTGGGACAGAAGCTGCCTGTCCGTTTGCAAAACATCTTAATTGCCGAAAAACCCAGGCTTTATAGCGGGTCCTCGGGCTACCGGGACTTGTGCTGTGTACGTGCCTCAACCTCAGGTATTACTTATCCTAAGGAACCGTTAGCGTGTTTTGCTGTCCGATACCTCTATGGGTAGTTCCTTTAATGAGGGTCATAACACCGCTCCGCACCTTTGTTAGACGGAGCGCCCGTCCCGTTGACCGCGGCTACGTTGGGCGACAGGTTGTCGCCCCGAGCCAAAGCTCACCGTCACTTATCCCGGACGGTTACCATCGGCTTGGATAACTGCGATTGTTTCATTACGGCTATAGTAGACTCTAGATTACAATGTTAGGAGGTTATCCTGAAGTTCCAGAGGGGCCCCGGCGTCCTTTCGTCTCCGACATATACATTCCTATTTTGTTAGTCTATTAATCGCCCTTATTTAATAGAATTTTATATGTGCCAACATTTAATTAATCTTTTATTAATGTATTATACCGTGCGTTCGTTTGTGTGTTCGAATCACGGACGAGACGGGACGAGACACGACGGCACCAGATCTGACGTGTAAAATAGAGTGAAAAGAGCGTTTAAACGTCGAAAGATCAAAAACAATAACGAAATAACGCTTAGTTTTCGTGTAAATCGGCGAAAGATTGCGTTTTGCAGGCTGCTGTGCTTGTTTCGACTGTGAAAGTGGCGTGCACTACATTCGGCGTGTAGAATGGGGTGAAACGACCGTTTAAACGCCGAAATATCTCATACAGAAACGAAATAACGCTTAGTTTTCGTGAAAATCGAGGAATCATTGCGATTTGCGAGCTGCTGTGCATGACTTGACGCTGAAAGATGCGTGCACCACATATTGCGTGTAAAATGGAGTGAAAACAGCCTTTAAACGTCGAATTATTTCATACAGGACCGATATAACACTTAGTTTTCGTGAAATTCCACGAAACATTGTGTTTTGCGAGTTGCAGGGCTTGCTCGACGCTGCAAGTGTCGTGTAAAATTAAGGTAAAAAATAAGGAACTTGTTAATTTCCGAAAAGGAGATTAAGTTCTTTTTATTTTTTTACTCAATTTATACAATTTTTTCGGTTCGCGATGATACACTTTCGATACTTGGATTATTTTGGAGAATTTTTTTATTAGACTGACTGGATGATTTTGAAGGGAGCATTTATATTCTTCCATTCGTTGGAGTGGGAGAAGGTTTTGTTTATACTTAGTGTAAAATTCGGAGAACGGCTGGAGTGATCGAATGCCACTCAGGCGGCTGAGAACGGGTGCTGACCGGACGGTCACACGCGATAAGGCGTTCGGAATTTCGGTTTGTTATATACAGTTGCTCGAATTTCGTCTGTGACACAAGCGTCGTGCACTACATTCGGGTTGTAGAGTTGAGTGACAAATGAGTCTAAACGTCTTAAAGCCTCAAACAGGATCGTAATAACGCTTACTTTTCGTCAAAATCGACGAAAGATTGCGTTTTGCGAGATGCTACCTATGTTTCGATGCTGAAGGTGGCGTGCACTACATTAAGCGTGTAAAATGGAGTGAAAAGAACCTTTTAAACGTCGAAACATCTCAAATATTAACGAAGTAACGCTTAGTTTTCATGAAAATCGAGGAGTAATTGCGTTTTGCGAATTGCTGTGCTTGTTGGACGCTGAAAGTGGCGTGCACTTGTTACGTATTTATTTGTTTAAATCATGGTTTAAATTTTAATTTTTGTTTAATTTATTTTCTGTTTAAATTGAATTTAGTCGGAAGGGGAAAATTGAAATGATATGATTGTATATGAAATATTGATTTAAGATTTCCGACTAATACGATAGTTGCTGCCACCAGAAATAGTCTAAGGACTACTTCAATTAGAGAAAAAGATTTTTTTTTAAATAGTTTATCAATAAATTAATTACTTATGGGTAGGGTTAACTGGTGTTTAGGCTACTGATAGATATATTCCACGTTTTCGGCTAACCTGCTATGTGCAGGGATACTGGCGCGGGAGAGGATTAAACTTGGATAAAATAAATATTCGATTTCGTTGCACAGAATTTATTTAGGTTTGAATATCGAATTACTTAAATTGTTATATATATATATGTCGGGGCGGACATTAGAATTAGGGTTAGGGGCGTGATACGAATCTTCGTTTGGGTTACACGTTGTCGTTATGCAATAGAGAAGACATTGACTAGAGCAAATACGATTATCATAGAACCGGACAAGTAACCATGGTAATTAGATACTCGAGAAACTAATGACAACGATCCTAGGTTCAATAACGAATCCGCGGTCGACGGGATGATAGATGAACGTACTCACAAAATCTAAGTCGGATGCGTGATATTCACTGGTCGTAAAGGGTTACTCCTTTCATCAGTGAATTCGCGAACGAGAATGCCTTTCCCGTCCCGATGATGCCACAGAGGAAAGCTATAATGGGGTGTGTCTAAGGACACGAGATCATCGGATTCGTCGAGAAAAGCCTTCGTTCAGAAAGTAAGGGAAATTGGTGTTGCTGCTAATTGGTCAATCTCCATATCGGTGGTTAGAAAAAGATGCTAGCCGCCCTCGAGGGAACGTTGCTAGTGGGAGACGCCGCTCGTTGAAAAATACGTCTCCCCTATCTTCCCGTAGTTGGGACAAAGACTGTTTGTCTGTTTGAAGGACTTTAGTTAACTAAACCTTAAGATTTATAACGGGCCCTCGGGCTAGCCGAACATGTACTGCGGAGACGCATCGACATCTGGCAATCATCTTACTCGAAGAATAGGGTCTGCGTGTGGTGAGCCACGGGACAGAAACCGTTGGAATGTTTATTGTCGCGTGTCGCCACGAATATTTCTTTTAAGGAGAGCTATAGAATTACTCCATACCTTTGTTAGGCAAAGCGTTCATCCCGTGACCGCGGCTACGTTCGGCGACTGACTGTCGCCTCGAGCTCAAGCTCATTATCACAACTCTCGAACAATTACAATCGGATTGAATAACTACAATTGTTCAATTACAGCTATAGTAGACTCTAGGTTACAATGTTGCGGGATTATCCAAAATTCCAAAGGCTCCGGTGTTCTTTATCTCCGACACGGCCATCCTGACTATCACACGTCCTCGTGTGTAACTAAAATATCGTGTTTTCTTACATTAGATTCGATACAACTGACATTATTTACGATTTAACTAAATGTCCAAGTAAGTCAAGGGTCCAGTGCAATAACAAAGTTTCGTTCGGAGGTTTGACAACAGAAAAATAAAAGAGAATAGGAATTTGTAATGTTATAATTTGTATTCAAAGTGTTAGGTGCGTTCTGTGAGTCGCCAGTCAGACCGTAATGACACAACAGATCATTTTCGATTTCGTACACTGGTGAACCTCAGTTTGTTGGATCATATTGTCACGTTGGGTGCATTACACCCAGAAAGCACATAAACCCACTCAACGGGTTACAACAAAATGCATATCAACCCACTCAACGGGTTACAACAAAAAGCACATCAACCCACTCAACGGATTACAACCAAAAGCACATCAACCCACTCAACGGGTTACAACAAAAAGCATATTAACACACTCAACGGGTTACAACAAAAAGCATATCAACCCACTCAACGGGTTACAACAAAAAGCATATCAACCCACTCAACGGGTTACAACAAAAAGCACGTAACCCCACTCAACGAGTTACGACAAAAAGCATATCAACCCACTCAACGGGTTACAACAAAAAGCACGTAACCCCACTCAACGGGTTACAACAAGAAGCATATCAACACACTCAACGGGTTACAACAAAAAGCACATGAAACCACTCGGTGTATTACTATGACCACAACGCAGTGTTAATGATCCTCTGAGGTCAGTGCACTTGCATCGTTATTATCACCGCCGCTGTCATCACCGCAGACGTCTAACTCAGCAGGGACGCAACTTCTGGCATTTTTCTCAGTCTGTCGTGTCTGTCCTTATATGATCGTTTGCCGTCTAAGGTTTTCAGGGTATATCTATCTCCTTCTAAAATCTCTGCTATTACGAATGGACCCCTGAATTTCGGATCTAACTTCGTCTGCTTTCTTTCCTCGTTTTTGCGTAATACGAAATCGCCAAGGTTGAACCTAACTATTTTAGCTTTGTTTTCGTCGAACCAATCTTTATCGTATTTGGCGCTTGCTTCTATATTCTTTATCGCCTGCTGTCTTACATGGGAGATATTTACTTCTCTTTTTTCGATATTGTCGGGTAGGGATAAGCCGTAGGGTCTCGCTGTTTTATCGATTAGTAGTTCCAACGGGCTTGACTTAGTCACGCGGTTGGTGGTACAATTTAAGGCCAGTTGTATTTCCCCGATCGCGTCTCGCCAGGACCGCCCGGTGGATTCCATTGTTGTGAACACGTTTTTTAGAATACTCATAATACGCTCTACCTGTCCGTTGGCCCTACTAGCTCCGGTCGCAATTAAATGGAGTTTAATGTATTTATCTTGACAAAAGTCTCGAAATTCTACATTGTGCCATCGTTGACATCGTCAAAATCGACGAAATCTTCGCGATTTGAGAGATATTTTGCTTGCTTCGACTCTTAAACGGTAGTGCATTGCATTTACAGTGCAAAATGGAGTGAAATAAGCTCTTAAACGTCGAAATATCTCCAACGGGAAGGAAATGACGGCTAGATTTCATCGAAATCGACGAAATATTAGCGATTTGTGAGCTACTTTGCTTGTTTCGACGCTTAAACTGTAGTGCATTGCATTTGCACTGCAAAATGGAGTTCAACGAGCGCTTAAACGTCGAAATATCTCCAACGGGAAGGAAATGACAGTCAATTTTCGTCAAAATCGACGAAATCTTCGCGATTTGCGAGCTATTTTGATTGTTTAACGCTTAAACGGTAGTGCATTGCATTGGCACTGTAAAATGGAGTTCAACGAGCGCTTAAACGTCGAAATATCTCAAACGGGAAGGAAATGACAGTCAATTTTCGTCAAAATCGACGAAATCTTCGCGATTTGCGAGCTATTTTGATTGTTTCGACGCTTAAACGGTAGTGCATTGCATTAGCACAGCGAAATGGAGTTCAACGAGTGCTTAAACGTCGAAATATCTCCAACGGGAAGGAAATGACGGCTATTTTTCGTCAAAATCGCGATTTGCGAGATATTTTGAATGTTTCGACGCTTAAACGGTTGTGCATTCCATTAGCACTGTGAAATGGAGTTCAACGAGTGCTTAAACGTCGAAATATCTCCAACGAGAAGGAAATGACGGCTATTTTTCGTCAAAATTTACGAAATCTTCGCGATTTGCGAGCTATTTTGATTGTTTCGACGCTTAAATGGTTGTGCATTGCATTAGCACTGTGAAATGGAGTTCAACGAGTGCTTAAACGTCGAAATATCTCCAACGGGAGGGAAATGACGGCTATTTTTCGTCAAAATTTACGAAATCTTCGCGATTTGCGAGATATTTTGATTGTTTCGACGCTTAAATGGTTGTGCATTGCATTAGCACTGTGAAATGGAGTTCAACGAGTGCTTAAACGTCGAAATATCTCCAACGGAAAGGAAATGACGGCTATTTTTCATCAAAATTTACGAAATCTTCGCGATTTGCGAGATATGTTGATTGTTTCGACGCTTAAATGGTTGTGCATTGCATTAGCACTGCGAAATGGAGTTCAACGAGTGCATAAACGTCGAAATATCTCCAACGGGAAGGAAATGACGACTATTTTTCGTCAAAATTTTCGAAATCTTCGCGATTTGCGAGATATTTTGATTGTTTCGACGCTTAAACGGTTGTGCATTGCATTAGCACTGTGAAATGCAGTTCAACGAGTGCTTAAACGTCGAAATATCTCCAACGGGAGGGAAATGACGGCCATTTTTCGTCAAAATTTACGAAATCTTCGCGATTTGCGAGATATTTTGATTGTTTCGTCGCTCAAATGGTTGTGCATTGCATTAGAACTGCGAAAGGGAGTTCAACGAGTGCTTAAACGTCGAAATATCTCCAACGGGAAGGAAATGACGGCTATTTTTCGTCAAAATCGCGATTTGCGAGATATTTTGATTGTTTCGACGCTTAAACGGTTGTGCATTGCATTAGCACTGTGAAATGGAGTTCAACGAGTGCTTAAACGTCGAAATATCTCCAACGGGAGGGAAATGACGGCCATTTTTCGTCAAAATTTATTAAATCTTCGCGATTTGCGAGATATTTTGATTGTTTCGACGCTCAAATGGTTGTGCATTGCATTAGCACTGCGAAATGGAGTTCAACGAGTGCTTAAACGTCGAAATATCTCCAACGGGAAGGAAATGACGGCTATTTTTCGTCAAAATTTTCGAAATCTTCGCGATTTGCGAGATATTTTGATTGTTTCGACGCTTAAACGCTGTGCATTGCATTAGCACTGCGAAATGGAGTTCAACGAGTGCTTAAACGTCGAAATATCTCCAACGGGAAGGAAATGACGGCTATTTTTCGCTAAAATTTTCGAAATCTTCGCGATTTGCGAGATATTTTGATTGTTTCGACGCTTAAACGCTGTGCATTGCATTAGCACTGCGAAATGGAGTTCAACGAGTGCTTAAACGTCGAAATATCACCAACGGGAAGGAAATGACGGCTATTTTTCGCTAAAATTTTCGAAATCTTCGCGATTTGCGAGATATTTTGATTGTTTCGACGCTTAAATGGTTGTGCATTGCATTAGCACTGCGAAATGGAGTTCAACGAGTGCATAAACGTCGAAATATCTCCAACGGGAAGGAAATGACGGCTATTTTTCGTCAAAATTTACGAAATCTTCGCGATTTGCGAGATATTTTGATTGTTTCGACGCTTAAACGGTTGTGCATTCTATTAGCACTGTGAAATGGAGTTCAACGAGTGCTTAAACGTCGAAATATCTCCAACGAGAAGGAAATGACGGCTATTTTTCGTCAAAATTTACGAAATCTTCGCGATTTGCGAGCTATTTTGATTGTTTCGACGCTTAAATGGTTGTGCATTGCATTAGCACTGTGAAATGGAGTTCAACGAGTGCTTAAACGTCGAAATATCTCCAACGGGAGGGAAATGACGGCTATTTTTCGTCAAAATTTACGAAATCTTCGCGATTTGCGAGATATTTTGATTGTTTCGACGCTTAAATGGTTGTGCATTGCATTAGCACTGTGAAATGGAGTTCAACGAGTGCTTAAACGTCGAAATATCTCCAACGGGAGGGAAATGACGGCCATTTTTCGTCAAAATTTACGAAATCTTCGCGATTTGCGAGATATTTTGATTGTTTCGTCGCTCAAATGGTTTTGCATTGCATTAGAACTGCGAAAGGGAGTTCAACGAGTGCTTAAACGTCGAAATATCTCCAACGGGAAGGAAATGACGGCTATTTTTCGTCAAAATCGCGATTTGCGAGATATTTTGATTGTTTCGACGCTTAAACGGTTGTGCATTGCATTAGCACTGTGAAATGGAGTTCAACGAGTGCTTAAACGTCGAAATATCTCCAACGGGAGGGAAATGACGGCCATTTTTCGTCAAAATTTATTAAATCTTCGCGATTTGCGAGATATTTTGATTGTTTCGACGCTCAAATGGTTGTGCATTGCATTAGAACTGCGAAAGGGAGTTCAACGAGTGCTTAAACGTCGAAATATCTCCAACGGGAAGGAAATGACGGCTATTTTTCGTCAAAATTTACGAAATCTTCGCGATTTGCGAGCTATTTTGATTGTTTCGACGCCTAAATGGTTGTGCATTGCATTAGCACTGTGAAATGGAGTTCAACGAGTGCTTAAACGTCGAAATATCTCCAACGGGAAGGAAATGACGGCTATTTTTCGTCAAAATTTACGAAATCTTCGCGATTTGCGAGATATTTTGATTGTTTCGACGCTTAAACGGTTGTGCATTCTATTAGCACTGTGAAATGGAGTTCAACGAGTGCTTAAACGTCGAAATATCTCCAACGAGAAGGAAATGACGGCTATTTTTCGTCAAAATTTACGAAATCTTCGCGATTTGCGAGCTATTTTGATTGTTTCGACGCTTAAATGGTTGTGCATTGCATTAGCACTGTGAAATGGAGTTCAACGAGTGCTTAAACGTCGAAATATCTCCAACGGGAGGGAAATGACGGCTATTTTTCGTCAAAATTTACGAAATCTTCGCGATTTGCGAGATATTTTGATTGTTTCGACGCTTAAATGGTTGTGCATTGCATTAGCACTGTGAAATGGAGTTCAACGAGTGCTTAAACGTCGAAATATCTCCAACGGGAGGGAAATGACGGCCATTTTTCGTCAAAATTTACGAAATCTTCGCGATTTGCGAGATATTTTGATTGTTTCGTCGCTCAAATGGTTTTGCATTGCATTAGAACTGCGAAAGGGAGTTCAACGAGTGCTTAAACGTCGAAATATCTCCAACGGGAAGGAAATGACGGCTATTTTTCGTCAAAATCGCGATTTGCGAGATATTTTGATTGTTTCGACGCTTAAACGGTTGTGCATTGCATTAGCACTGTGAAATGGAGTTCAACGAGTGCTTAAACGTCGAAATATCTCCAACGGGAGGGAAATGACGGCCATTTTTCGTCAAAATTTATTAAATCTTCGCGATTTGCGAGATATTTTGATTGTTTCGACGCTCAAATGGTTGTGCATTGCATTAGAACTGCGAAAGGGAGTTCAACGAGTGCTTAAACGTCGAAATATCTCCAACGGGAAGGAAATGACGGCTATTTTTCGTCAAAATTTACGAAATCTTCGCGATTTGCGAGCTATTTTGATTGTTTCGACGCCTAAATGGTTGTGCATTGCATTAGCACTGTGAAATGGAGTTCAACGAGTGCTTAAACGTCGAAATATCTCCAACGGGAAGGAAATGACGGCTATTTTTCGTCAAAATTTACGAAATCTTCGCGATTTGCGAGATATTTTGATTGTTTCGACGCTTAAATGGTTGTGCATTGCATTAGCACTGTAAAGTGGAGTTCAACGAGTGCTTAAACGTCGAAATATCTCCAACGGGAAGGAAATGACGGCCATTTTTCGTCAAAATTTACGAAATCTTCGCGATTTGCGAGATATTTTGATTGTTTCGACGCTTAAATTGTTGTGCATTGCACTAGCACTGCGAAATGGAGTTCAACGAGTGCATAAACGTCGAAATATCTCCAACGGGATGGAAATGACGGCTATTTTTCGTCAAAATCGCGATTTGCGAGATATTTTGATTGTTTCGACGCTTAAACGGTTGTGCATTGCATTAGCACTGTGAAATGGAGTTCAACGAGTGCTTAAACGTCGAAATATCTCCAACGGGAAGGAAATGACGGCTATTTTTCGTCAAAATTTTCGAAATCTTCGCGATTTGCGAGATATTTTGATTGTTTCGACGCTTAAATGGTTGTGCATTGCATTAGCACTGTTGATTGGAGTTCAACGAGTGCTTAAACGTCGAAATATCTCCAACGGGAAGGAAATGACGGCTATTTTTCCTCAAAATTTACGAAATCTTCGCGATTTGCGAGATATGTTGATTGTTTCGACGCTTAAATGGTAGTGCATTGCATTAGCACTGCGAAATGGAGTTCAACGAGTGCTTAAACGTCGAAATATCTCAAACGGGAAGGAAATGACGGCTATTTTTCGTCAAAATTTACGAAATCTTCACGATTTGCGAGATATTTTGATTGTTTCGTCGCTCAAATGGTTGTGCATTGCATTAGCACTGCGAAAGGGAGTTCAACGAGTGCTTAAACGTCGAAATATCTCCAACGGGAAGGAAATGTCGGCTATTTTTCGTCAAAATCGCGATTTGCGAGATATTTTGATTGTTTCGACGCTTAAACGGTTGTGCATTGCATTAGCACTGTGAAATGGAGTTCAACGAGTGCTTAAACGTCGAAATGTCTCCAACGGGAGGGAAATGACGGCCATTTTTCGTCAAAATTTATTAAATCTTCGCGATTTGCGAGATATTTTTATTGTTTCGACGCTCAAATGGTTGTGCATTGCATTAGCACTGCGAAATGGAGTTCAACGAGTGCTTAAACGTCGAAATATCTCCAACGGGAAGGAAATGACGGATATTTTTCGTCAAAATTTACGAAATCTTCGCGATTTGCAAGATATTTTGATTGTTTCGACGCTTAAATGGTTGTGCATTGCATTAGCACTGCGAAATGGAGTTCAACGAGTGCTTAAACGTCGAAATATCTCCAACGGGAAGGAAATGACGGCTATTTTTCGTCAAAATTTACGAAATCTTCGCGATTTGCGAGCTATTTTGATTGTTTCGACGCCTAAATGGTTGTGCATTGCATTAGCACTGTGAAATGGAGTTCAACGAGTGCTTAAACGTCGAAATATCTCCAACGGGAAGGAAATGACGGCTATTTTTCGTCAAAATTTACGAAATCTTCGCGATTTGCGAGATATTTTGATTGTTTCGACGCTTAAATGGTTGTGCATTGCATTAGCACTGTGAAATGGAGTTCAACGAGTGCTTAAACGTCGAAATATCTCCAACGGGAAGGAAATGACGGCCATTTTTCGTCAAAATTTACGAAATCTTCGCGATTTGCGAGATATTTTGATTGTTTCGACGCTTAAATGGTTGTGCATTGCATTAGCACTGCGAAATGGAGTTCAACGAGTGCATAAACGTCAAAATATCTCCAACGGGATGGAAATGTCGGCTATTTTTCGTCAAAATCGCGATTTGCGAGATATTTTGATTGTTTCGACGCTTAAACGGTTGTGCATTGCATTAGCACTGTGAAATGGAGTTCAACGAGTGCTTAAACGTCGAAATGTCTCCAACGGGAAGGAAATGACGGCTATTTTTCGTCAAAATTTTCGAAATCTTCGCGATTTGCGAGATATTTTGATTGTTTCGACGCTTAAATGGTTGTGCATTGCATTAGCACTGTTGATTGGAGTTCAACGAGTGCTTAAACGTCGAAATATCTCCAACGGGAAGGAAATGACGGCTATTTTTCCTCAAAATTTACGAAATCTTCGCGATTTGCGAGATATGTTGATTGTTTCGACGCTTAAATGGTAGTGCATTGCATTAGCACTGCGAAATGGAGTTCAACGAGTGCTTAAACGTCGAAATATCTCAAACGGGAAGGAAATGACGGCTATTTTTCGTCAAAATTTACGAAATCTTCACGATTTGCGAGATATTTTGATTGTTTCGACGCTTAAATGGTTGTGCATTGCATTTGCACAGCGAAATGGAGTTCAACGAGTGCTTAAACGTCGAAATATCTCCAACGGGAAGGAAATGACGGCTATTTTTCGTCAAAATCGCGATTTGCGAGATATTTTGAATGTTTCGACGCTTAAACGGTTGTGCATTCCATTAGCACTGCGAAATGGAGTTCATCGAGTGCTTAAACGTCGAAATATCTCAAACGGGAAGGAAATGACGGCTATTTTTCGTCAAAATTTACGAAATCTTCGCGATTTGCGAGATATTTTGATTGTTTGGACGCTTAAATGGTTGTGCATTGCATTAGCACTGCGAAATGGAGTTCAACGAGTGCTGAAACGTCGAAATATCTCCAACGGGAAGGAAATGACGGCTATTTTTCGTCAAAATCGCGATTTGCGAGATATGTTGATTGTTTCGACGCTTAAATGGTTGTGCATTGCATTAGCACTGCGAAATGGAGTTCAACGAGTGCTTAAACGTCGAAATATCTCAAACGGGAAGGAAATGACGGCTATTTTTCGTCAAAATTTACGAAATCTTCGCGATTTGCGAGATATTTTGATTGTTTCGACGCTTAAACGGTAGTGCATTGCATTGGCACTGTAAAATGGAGTTCAACGAGCGCTTAAACGTCGAAATATCTCAAACGGGAAGGAAATGACAGTCAATTTTCGTCAAAATCGACGAAATCTTCGCGATTTGCGAGCTATTTTGATTGTTTCGACGCTTAAACGGTAGTGCATTGCATTAGCACAGCGAAATGGAGTTCAACGAGTGCTTAAACGTCGAAATATCTCCAACGGGAAGGAAATGACGGCTATTTTTCGTCAAAATCGCGATTTGCGAGATATTTTGAATGTTTCGACGCTTAAACGGTTGTGCATTCCATTAGCACTGTGAAATGGAGTTCAACGAGTGCTTAAACGTCGAAATATCTCCAACGAGAAGGAAATGACGGCTATTTTTCGTCAAAATTTATGAAATCTTCGCGATTTGCGAGCTATTTTGATTGTTTCGACGCTTAAATGGTTGTGCATTGCATTAGCACTGTGAAATGGAGTTCAACGAGTGCTTAAACGTCGAAATATCTTCAACGGGAGGGAAATGACGGCTATTTTTCGTCAAAATTTACGAAATCTTCGCGATTTGCGAGATATTTTGATTGTTTCGACGCTTAAATGGTTGCGCATTGCATTAGCACTGTGAAATGGAGTTCAACGAGTGCTTAAACGTCGAAATATCTCCAACGGAAAGGAAATGACGGCTATTTTTCATCAAAATTTACGAAATCTTCGCGATTTGCGAGATATGTTGATTGTTTCGACGCTTAAATGGTTGTGCATTGCATTAGCACTGCGAAATGGAGTTCAACGAGTGCATAAACGTCGAAATATCTCCAACGGGAAGGAAATGACGACTATTTTTCGTCAAAATTTTCGAAATCTTCGCGATTTGCGAGATATTTTGATTGTTTCGACGCTTAAACGGTTGTGCATTGCATTAGCACTGTGAAATGGAGTTCAACGAGTGCTTAAACGTCGAAATATCTCCAACGGGAGGGAAATGACGGCCATTTTTCGTCAAAATTTACGAAATCTTCGCGATTTGCGAGATATTTTGATTGTTTCGTCGCTCAAATGGTTGTGCATTGCATTAGAACTGCGAAAGGGAGTTCAACGAGTGCTTAAACGTCGAAATATCTCCAACGGGAAGGAAATGACGGCTATTTTTCGTCAAAATCGCGATTTGCGAGATATTTTGATTGTTTCGACGCTTAAACGGTTGTGCATTGCATTAGCACTGTGAAATGGAGTTCAACGAGTGCTTAAACGTCGAAATATCTCCAACGGGAGGGAAATGACGGCCATTTTTCGTCAAAATTTATTAAATCTTCGCGATTTGCGAGATATTTTGATTGTTTCGACGCTCAAATGGTTGTGCATTGCATTAGCACTGCGAAATGGAGTTCAACGAGTGCTTAAACGTCGAAATATCTCCAACGGGAAGGAAATGACGGCTATTTTTCGTCAAAATTTACGAAATCTTCGCGATTTGCGAGATATTTTGATTGTTTCGACGCTTAAATGGTTGTGCATTGCATTAGCACTGCGAAATGGAGTTCAACGAGTGCTTAAACGTCGAAATATCTCCAACGGGAAGGAAATGACGGCTATTTTTCGTCAAAATTTTCGAAATCTTCGCGATTTGCGAGATATTTTGATTGTTTCGACGCTTAAACGCTGTGCATTGCATTAGCACTGCGAAATGGAGTTCAACGAGTGCTTAAACGTCGAAATATCTCCAACGGGAAGGAAATGACGGCTATTTTTCGCTAAAATTTTCGAAATCTTCGCGATTTGCGAGATATTTTGATTGTTTCGACGCTTAAATGGTTGTGCATTGCATTAGCACTGCGAAATGGAGTTCAACGAGTGCATAAACGTCGAAATATCTCCAACGGGAAGGAAATGACGGCTATTTTTCGTCAAAATTTACGAAATCTTCGCGATTTGCGAGATATTTTGATTGTTTCGACGCTTAAATGGTTGTGCATTGCATTAGCACTGCGAAATGGAGTTCAACGAGTGCATAAACGTCGAAGTATCTCCAACGGGAAGGAAATGACGACTATTTTTCGTCAAAATTTTCGAAATCTTCGCGATTTGCGAGATATTTTGATTGTTTCGACGCTTAAACGGTTGTGCATTGCATTAGCACTGTGAAATGGAGTTCAACGAGTGCTTAAACGTCGAAATATCTCAAACGGGAAGGAAATGACGGCTATTTTTCGTCAAAATTTACGAAATCTTCGCGATTTGCGAGATATTTTGATTGTTTCGACGCTTAAACGGTAGTGCATTGCATTGGCACTGTAAAATGGAGTTCAACGAGCGCTTAAACGTCGAAATATCTCAAACGGGAAGGAAATGACAGTCAATTTTCGTCAAAATCGACGAAATCTTCGCGATTTGCGAGCTATTTTGATTGTTTCGACGCTTAAACGGTAGTGCATTGCATTAGCACAGCGAAATGGAGTTCAACGAGTGCTTAAACGTCGAAATATCTCCAACGGGAAGGAAATGACGGCTATTTTTCGTCAAAATCGCGATTTGCGAGTTATTTTGAATGTTTCGACGCTTAAACGGTTGTGCATTCCATTAGCACTGTGAAATGGAGTTCAACGAGTGCTTAAACGTCGAAATATCTCCAACGAGAAGGAAATGACGGCTATTTTTCGTCAAAATTTATGAAATCTTCGCGATTTGCGAGCTATTTTGATTGTTTCGACGCTTAAATGGTTGTGCATTGCATTAGCACTGTGAAATGGAGTTCAACGAGTGCTTAAACGTCGAAATATCTTCAACGGGAGGGAAATGACGGCTATTTTTCGTCAAAATTTACGAAATCTTCGCGATTTGCGAGATATTTTGATTGTTTCGACGCTTAAATGGTTGCGCATTGCATTAGCACTGTGAAATGGAGTTCAACGAGTGCTTAAACGTCGAAATATCTCCAACGGAAAGGAAATGACGGCTATTTTTCATCAAAATTTACGAAATCTTCGCGATTTGCGAGATATGTTGATTGTTTCGACGCTTAAATGGTTGTGCATTGCATTAGCACTGCGAAATGGAGTTCAACGAGTGCATAAACGTCGAAATATCTCCAACGGGAAGGAAATGACGACTATTTTTCGTCAAAATTTTCGAAATCTTCGCGATTTGCGAGATATTTTGATTGTTTCGACGCTTAAACGGTTGTGCATTGCATTAGCACTGTGAAATGGAGTTCAACGAGTGCTTAAACGTCGAAATATCTCCAACGGGAGGGAAATGACGGCCATTTTTCGTCAAAATTTACGAAATCTTCGCGATTTGCGAGATATTTTGATTGTTTCGTCGCTCAAATGGTTGTGCATTGCATTAGAACTGCGAAAGGGAGTTCAACGAGTGCTTAAACGTCGAAATATCTCCAACGGGAAGGAAATGACGGCTATTTTTCGTCAAAATCGCGATTTGCGAGATATTTTGATTGTTTCGACGCTTAAACGGTTGTGCATTGCATTAGCACTGTGAAATGGAGTTCAACGAGTGCTTAAACGTCGAAATATCTCCAACGGGAGGGAAATGACGGCCATTTTTCGTCAAAATTTATTAAATCTTCGCGATTTGCGAGATATTTTGATTGTTTCGACGCTCAAATGGTTGTGCATTGCATTAGCACTGCGAAATGGAGTTCAACGAGTGCTTAAACGTCGAAATATCTCCAACGGGAAGGAAATGACGGCTATTTTTCGTCAAAATTTACGAAATCTTCGCGATTTGCGAGATATTTTGATTGTTTCGACGCTTAAATGGTTGTGCATTGCATTAGCACTGTAAAATGGAGTTCAACGAGTGCTTAACCGTCGAAATATCTCCAACGGGAAGGAAATGACGGCCATTTTTCGTCAAAATTTACGAAATCTTCGCGATTTGCGAGATATTTTGATTGTTTCGACGCTTAAATGGTTGTGCATTCCATTAGCACTGCGAAATGGAGTTCAACGAGTGCATAAACGTCGAAATATCTCCAACGGGATGGAAATGACGGCTATTTTTCGTCAAAATCGCGATTTGTGAGATATTTTGATTGTTTCGACGCTTAAACGGTTGTGCATTGCATTAGCACTGTGAAATGGAGTTCAACGAGTGCTTAAACGTCGAAATATCTCCAACGGGAAGGAAATGACGGCTATTTTTCGTCAAAATTTTCGAAATCTTCGCGATTTGCGAGATATTTTGATTGTTTCGACGCTTAAATGGTTGTGCATTGCATTAGCACTGTTGATTGGAGTTCAACGAGTGCTTAAACGTCGAAATATCTCCAACGGGAAGGAAATGACGGCTATTTTTCCTCAAAATTTACGAAATCTTCGCGATTTGCGAGATATGTTGATTGTTTCGACGCTTAAATGGTTGTGCATTGCATTAGCACTGCGAAATGGAGTTCAACGAGTGCTTAAACGTCGAAATATCTCCAACGGGAAGGAAATGACGGCTATTTTTCGCTAAAATTTTCGAAATCTTCGCGATTTGCGAGATATTTTGATTGTTTCGACGCTTAAATGGTTGTGCATTGCATTAGCACTGCGAAAGGGAGTTCAACGAGTGCTTAAACGTCGAAATATCTCCAACGGGAAGGAAATGTCGGCTATTTTTCGTCAAAATCGCGATTTGCGAGATATTTTGATTGTTTCGACGCTTAAACGGTTGTGCATTGCATTAGCACTGTGAAATGGAGTTCAACGAGTGCTTAAACGTCGAAATATCTCCAACGGGAGGGAAATGACGGCCATTTTTCGTCAAAATTTATTAAATCTTCGCGATTTGCGAGATATTTTGATTGTTTCGACGCTCAAATGGTTGTGCATTGCATTAGCACTGCGAAATGGAGTTCAACGAGTGCTTAAACGTCGAAATATCTCCAACGGGAAGGAAATGGCGGCTATTTTTCGTCAAAATTTACGAAATCTTCGCGATTTGCAAGATATTTTGATTGTTTCGACGCTTAAATGGTTGTGCATTGCATTAGCACTGCGAAATGGAGTTCAACGAGTGCTTAAACGTCGAAATATCTCCAACGGGAAGGAAATGACGGCTATTTTTCGTCAAAATTTTCGAAATCTTCGCGATTTGCGAGCTATTTTGATTGTTTCGACGCCTAAATGGTTGTGCATTGCATTAGCACTGTGAAATGGAGTTCAACGAGTGCTTAAACGTCGAAATATCTCCAACGGGAAGGAAATGACGGCTATTTTTCGTCAAAATTTACGAAATCTTCGCGATTTGTGAGATATGTTGATTGTTTCGACGCTTAAATGGTAGTGCATTGCATTAGCACTGCGAAATGGAGTTCAACGAGTGCTTAAACGTCGAAATATCTCAAACGGGAAGGAAATGACGGCTATTTTTCGTCAAAATTTACGAAATCTTCACGATTTGCGAGATATTTTGATTGTTTCGACGCTTAAATGGTTGTGCATTGCATTTGCACAGCGAAATGGAGTTCAACGAGTGCTTAAACGTCGAAATATCTCCAACGGGAAGGAAATGACGGCTATTTTTCGTCAAAATCGCGATTTGCGAGATATTTTGAATGTTTCGACGCTTAAACGGTTGTGCATTCCATTAGCACTGCGAAATGGAGTTCAACGAGTGCTTAAACGTCGAAATATCTCAAACGGGAAGGAAATGACGGCTATTTTTCGTCAAAATTTACGAAATCTTCGCGATTTGCGAGATATTTTGATTGTTTCGACGCTTAAATGGTTGTGCATTGCATTAGCACTGCGAAATGGAGTTCAACGAGTGCTGAAACGTCGAAATATCTCCAACGGGAAGGAAATGACGGCTATTTTTCGTCAAAATCGCGATTTGCGAGATATGTTGATTGTTTCGACGCTTAAATGGTTGTGCATTGCGTTAGCACTGCGAAATGGAGTTCAACGAGTGCTTAAACGTCGAAATATCTCAAACGGGAAGGAAATGACGGCTATTTTTCGTCAAAATTTACGAAATCTTCGCGATTTGCGAGATATTTTGATTGTTTCGACGCTTAAATGGTTGTGCATTGCATTAGCACTGTTGATTGGAGTTCAACGAGTGCTTAAACGTCGAAATATCGCCAACGGGAAGGAAATGACGGCTATTTTTCCTCAAAATTTACGAAATCTTCGCGATTTGCGAGATATGTTGATTGTTTCGACGCTTAAATGGTAGTGCATTGCATTAACACTGCGAAATGGAGTTCAACGAGTGCTTAAACGTCGAAATATCTCAAACGGGAAGGAAATGACGGCTATTTTTCGTCAAAATTTACGAAATCTTCACGATTTGCGAGATATTTTGATTGTTTCGACGCTTAAATGGTTGTGCATTGCATTTGCACAGCGAAATGGAGTTCAACGAGTGCTTAAACGTCGAAATATCTCCAACGGGAAGGAAATGACGGCTATTTTTCGTCAAAATCGCGATTTGCGAGATATTTTGAATGTTTCGACGCTTAAACGGTTGTGCATTCCATTAGCACTGCGAAATGGAGTTCAACGAGTGCTTAAACGTCGAAATATCTCAAACGGGAAGGAAATGACGGCTATTTTTCGTCAAAATTTACGAAATCTCCGCGATTTGCGAGATATTTTGATTGTTTCGACGCTTAAATGGTTGTGCATTGCATTAGCACTGCGAAATGGAGTTCAACGAGTGCAGAAACGTCGAAATATCTCCAACGGGAAGGAAATGACGGCTATTTTTCGTCAAAATCGCGATTTGCGAGATATGTTGATTGTTTCGACGCTTAAATGGTTGTGCATTGCGTTAGCACTGCGAAATGGAGTTCAACGAGTGCTTAAACGTCGAAATATCTCAAACGGGAAGGAAATGACGGCTATTTTTCGTCAAAATTTACGAAATCTTCGCGATTTGCGAGATATTTTGATTGTTTCGACGCTTAAATGGTTGTGCATTGCATTAGCACAGCGAAATGGAGTTCAACGAGTGCTTAAGCGTCGAAATATCTCCAACGGACAGGAAATGACGGCTATTTTTCGTCAAAATCGCGATTTGCGAGATATTTTGATTGTTTCGACGCTTAAACTGTTGTGCATTGCATTAGCACTGTGAAATGGAGTTCAACGAGTGCTTAAACGTCGAAATATCTCCAACGGGAAGGAAATGACGGCCATTTTTCGTCAAAATTTACGAAATCTTCGCGATTTGCGAGATACTTTGATTGTTTCGACGCTCAAATGGTTGTGCGTTGCATTAGCACTGCGAAATGGAGTTCAACGAGTGCTTAAACGTCGAAATATCTCCAACGGGAAGGAAATGACGGCTATTTTTCGTCAAAATCGCGATTTACGAGATATTTTGATTGTTTAGACGGTTAAACGGTTGTGCATTGTATTAGCGCTGTGAAATGGAGTTCAACGAGTGCTTAAACGTCGAAATATCTCCAACGTGAAGGAAATGACGGCCATTTTTCGTCAAAATTTACGAAATCTTCGCGATTTGCGAGATACTTTGATTGTTTCGACGCTCAAATGGTTGTGCATTGCATTAGCACTGCGAAATGGAGTTCAACGAGTGCTTAAACGTCGAAATATCTCCAACGGGAAGGAAATGACGGCTATTTTTCGTCAAAATTTACGAAATCTTCGCGATTTGCGAGATATTTTGATTGTTTCGACGCTTAAATGGTTGTGCATTGCATTAGCACTGTGAAATGGAGTTCAACGAGTACTTAAACGTCGAAATATCTCCAACGGGAAGGAAATGACGGCTATTTTTCATCAAAATTTACGAAATCTTCGCGATTTGCGAGATATTTTGATTGTTTCGACGCTTAAATGGTTGTGCATTGCATTAGCACTGTGAAATGGAGTTCAACGAGTGCTTAAACTTCGAAATATCTCCAACGGGAAGGAAATGACGGCTATTTTTCGCCAAATTTACGAAATCTTCGCGATTTGCGAGATATTTTGATTGTTTCGACCCTTAAATGGTTGTGCATTGCATTAGCACTGTGAAATGGAGTTCAACGAGTGCTTAAACGTCGAAATATCTCCTACGGGAAGGAAATGACGGCTATTTTTTGTCAAAATTTACGAAATCTTCGCGATTTGCGAGATATTTTGATTGTTTCGACGCTTAAATGGTTGTGCATTGCATTAGCACAGCGAAATGGAGTTCAATGAGTGCTTAAGCGTCGAAATATCTCCAACGGACAGGAAATGACGGCTACATTTCGACAAAATCGCGATTTGCGAGATATTTTGATTGTTTCGACGCTTAAACTGTTGTGCATTGCATTAGCACTGTGAAATGGAGTTCAGCGAGTGCTTAAACGTCGAAATATCTCCAACGGGAAGGAAATGACGGCCATTTTTCGTCAAAATTTACGAAATCTTCGCGATTTGCGAGATATTTTGATTGTTTCGACGCTTAAATGGTTGTGCATTGCATTAGCACTGTGAAATGGAGTTCAACGAGTGCTTAAACGTCGAAATATCTCCAACGGACAGGAAATGACGGCTATTTTTCGTCAAAATCGCGATTTGCGAGATATTTTGATTCTTTCGACGCTCAAATGGTTGTGCATTGCATTAGCGCTGCGAAATGGAGTTCAACGAGTGCTTAAACGTCGAAATATCTCCAACGGGAAGGAAATGACGGCTATTTTTCGTCAAAATTTACGAAATCTTCGCGATTTGCGAGATATTTTGATTGTTTCGACGCTTAAATGGTTGTGCATTGCATTAGCACTGTGAAATGGAGTTCAACGAGTGCTTAAACTTCGAAATATCTCCAACGGGAAGGAAATGACGGCTATTTTTCGTCAAAATTTACGAAATCTTCGCGATTTGCGAGATATTTTGATTGTTTCGACCCTTAAATGGTTGTGCATTGCATTAGCACTGTGAAATGGAGTTCAACGAGTGCTTAAACGTCGAAATATCTCCTACGGGAAGGAAATGACGGCTATTTTTTGTCAAAATTTACGAAATCTTCGCGATTTGCGAGATATTTTGATTGTTTCGACGCTTAAATGGTTGTGCATTGCATTAGCACAGCGAAATGGAGTTCAACGAGTGCTTAAACTTCGAAATATCTCCAACGGGAAGGAAATGACGGCTATTTTTCGCCAAATTTACGAAATCTTCGCGATTTGCGAGATAGTTTGATTGTTTCGACCCTTAAATGGTTGTGCATTGCATTAGCACTGTGAAATGGAGTTCAACGAGTGCTTAAACGTCGAAATATCTCCTACGGGAAGGAAATGACGGCTATTTTTTGTCAAAATTTACGAAATCTTCGCGATTTGCGAGATATTTTGATTGTTTCGACGCTTAAATGGTTGTGCATTGCATTAGCACAGCGAAATGGAGTTCAATGAGTGCTTAAGCGTCGAAATATCTCCAACGGACAGGAAATGACGGCTACATTTCGACAAAATCGCGATTTGCGAGATATTTTGATTGTTTCGACGCTTAAACTGTTGTGCATTGCATTAGCACTGTGAAATGGAGTTCAGCGAGTGCTTAAACGTCGAAATATCTCCAACGGGAAGGAAATGACGGCCATTTTTCGTCAAAATTTACGAAATCTTCGCGATTTGCGAGATATTTTGATTGTTTCGACGCTTAAATGGTTGTGCATTGCATTAGCACTGTGAAATGGAGTTCAACGAGTGCTTAAACGTCGAAATATCTCCAACGGACAGGAAATGACGGCTATTTTTCGTCAAAATCGCGATTTGCGAGATATTTTGATTGTTTCGACGCTCAAATGGTTGTGCATTGCATTAGCGCTGCGAAATGGAGTTCAACGAGTGCTTAAACGTCGAAATATCTCCAACGGGAAGGAAATGACGGCTATTTTTCGTCAAAATTTACGAAATCTTCGCGATTTGCGAGATATTTTGATTGTTTCGACGCTTAAATGGTTGTGCATTGCATTAGCACTGTGAAATGGAGTTCAACGAGTGCTTAAACTTCGAAATATCTCCAACGGGAAGGAAATGACGGCTATTTTTCGTCAAAATTTACGAAATCTTCGCGATTTGCGAGATATTTTGATTGTTTCGACCCTTAAATGGTTGTGCATTGCATTAGCACTGTGAAATGGAGTTCAACGAGTGCTTAAACGTCGAAATATCTCCTACGGGAAGGAAATGACGGCTATTTTTTGTCAAAATTTACGAAATCTTCGCGATTTGCGAGATATTTTGATTGTTTCGACGCTTAAATGGTTGTGCATTGCATTAGCACAGCGAAATGGAGTTCAACGAGTGCTTAAGCGTCGAAATATCTCCAACGGACAGGAAATGACGGCTACATTTCGACAAAATCGCGATTTGCGAGATATTTTGATTGTTTCGACGCTTAAACTGTTGTGCATTGCATTAGCACTGTGAAATGGAGTTCAACGAGTGCTTAAACGTCGAAATATCTCCAACGGGAAGGAAATGACGGCCATTTTTCGTCAAAATTTACGAAATCTTCGCGATTTGCGAGATATTTTGATTGTTTCGACGCTCAAATGGTTGTGCATTGCATTAGCACTGTGAAGTGGAGTTCAACGAGTGCTTAAACGTCGAAATATCTCCAACGGGAAGGAAATGACGGCTATTTTTCGTCAAAATTTACGAAATCTTCGCGATTTGCGAGATATTTTGGTTGTTTCGACGCTTAAATGGTTGTGCATTGCATTAGCACTGCGAAATGGAGTTCAACGAGTGCTTAAACGTCGAAATATCTCCAACGGGAAGGAAATGACGGCTATTTTTCGTCAAAATCGCGATTTGCGAGATATTTTGATTGTTTCGACGCTTAAACGGTTGTGCATTGCATTAGCACTGTGAAATGGAGTTCAGCGAGTGCTTAAACGTCGAAATATCTCCAACGGGAAGGAAATGACGGCTATTTTTCGTCAAAATTTACGAAATCTTCGCGATTTGCGAGATATTTTGATTGTTTCGACGCTTAAACGGTTGTGCATTGCATTAGCACTGTGAAATGGAGTTCAACGAGTGCTTAAACGTCGAAATATCTCCAACGGGAAGGAAATGACGGCCATTTTTCGTCAAAATTTACGAAATCTTCGCGATTTGCGAGATACTTTGATTGTTTCGACGCTCAAATGGTTGTGCGTTGCATTAGCACTGCGAAATGGAGTTCAACGAGTGCTTAAACGTCGAAATATCTCCAACGGGAAGGAAATGACGGCTATTTTTCGTCAAAATCGCGATTTACGAGATATTTTGATTGTTTAGACGGTTAAACGGTTGTGCATTGTATTAGCGCTGTGAAATGGAGTTCAACGAGTGCTTAAACGTCGAAATATCTCCAACGTGAAGGAAATGACGGCCATTTTTCGTCAAAATTTACGAAATCTTCGCGATTTGCGAGATACTTTGATTGTTTCGACGCTCAAATGGTTGTGCATTGCATTAGCACTGCGAAATGGAGTTCAACGAGTGCTTAAACGTCGAAATATCTCCAACGGGAAGGAAATGACGGCTATTTTTCGTCAAAATTTACGAAATCTTCGCGATTTGCGAGATATTTTGATTGTTTCGACGCTTAAATGGTTGTGCATTGCATTAGCACTGTGAAATGGAGTTCAACGAGTACTTAAACGTCGAAATATCTCCAACGGGAAGGAAATGACGGCTATTTTTCATCAAAATTTACGAAATCTTCGCAATTTGCGAGATATTTTGATTGTTTCGACGCTTAAATGGTTGTGCATTGCATTAGCACTGTGAAATGGAGTTCAACGAGTGCTTAAACTTCGAAATATCTCCAACGGGAAGGAAATGACGGCTATTTTTCGCCAAATTTACGAAATCTTCGCGATTTGCGAGATAGTTTGATTGTTTCGACCCTTAAATGGTTGTGCATTGCATTAGCACTGTGAAATGGAGTTCAACGAGTGCTTAAACGTCGAAATATCTCCTACGGGAAGGAAATGACGGCTATTTTTTGTCAAAATTTACGAAATCTTCGCGATTTGCGAGATATTTTGATTGTTTCGACGCT
Organism: Bombus huntii; assembly: GCF_024542735.1. NCBI lineage: Eukaryota > Metazoa > Arthropoda > Insecta > Hymenoptera > Apidae > Bombus > Bombus huntii. Next base: position 27,015,306 of record NC_066238.1, read on the forward strand.
TAAATGGTTGTGCATTGCATTAGCACAGCGAAATGGAGTTCAATGAGTGCTTAAGCGTCGAAATATCTCCAACGGACAGGAAATGACGGCTACATTTCGACAAAATCGCGATTTGCGAGATATTTTGATTGTTTCGACGCTTAAACTGTTGTGCATTGCATTAGCACTGTGAAATGGAGTTCAGCGAGTGCTTAAACGTCGAAATATCTCCAACGGGAAGGAAATGACGGCCATTTTTCGTCAAAATTTACGAAATCTTCGCGATTTGCGAGATATTTTGATTGTTTCGACGCTTAAATGGTTGTGCATTGCATTAGCACTGTGAAATGGAGTTCAACGAGTGCTTAAACGTCGAAATATCTCCAACGGACAGGAAATGACGGCTATATTTCGTCAAAATCGCGATTTGCGAGATATTTTGATTGTTTCGACGCTTAAACTGTTGTGCATTGCATTAGCACTGTGAAATGGAGTTCAACGAGTGCTTAAACGTCGAAATATCTCCAACGGGAAGGAAATGACGGCCATTTTTCGTCAAAATTTACGAAATCTTCGCGATTTGCGAGATATTTTGATTGTTTCGACGCTTAAATGGTTGTGCATTGCATTAGCACTGCGAAATGGAGTTCAACGAGTGCTTAAACGTCGAAATATCTCCAACGGGAAGGAAATGACGGCTATTTTTCGTCAAAATCGCGATTTACGAGATATTTTGATTGTTTAGACGGTTAAACGGTTGTGCATTGCATTAGCGCTGTGAAATGGAGTTCAACGAGTGCTTAAACGTCGAAATATCTCCAACGGGAAGGAAATGACGGCCATTTTTCGTCAAAATTTACGAAATCTTCGCGATTTGCGAGATACTTTGATTGTTTCGACGCTCAAATGGTTGTGCATTGCATTAGCTCTGCGAAATGGAGTTCAACGAGTGCTTAAACGTCGAAATATCTCCAACGGGAAGGAAATGACGGCTATTTTTCGTCAAAATTTACGAAATCTTCGCGATTTGCGAGATATTTTGATTGTTTCGACGCTTAAATGGTTGTGCATTGCATTAGCACTGTGAAATGGAGTTCAACGAGTACTTAAACGTCGAAATATCTCCAACGGGAAGGAAATGACGGCCATTTTTCGTCAAAACTTACGAAATCTTCGCGATTTGCGAGATATTTTGATTCTTTCGACGCTCAAATGGTTGTGCATTGCATTAGCGCTGCGAAATGGAGTTCAACGAGTGCTTAAACGTCGAAATATCTCCAACGGGAAGGAAATGACGGCTATTTTTCGTCAAAATTTACGAAATCTTCGCGATTTGCGAGATATTTTGATTGTTTCGACGCTTAAATGGTTGTGCATTGCATTAGCACTGTGAAATGGAGTTCAACGAGTGCTTAAACTTCGAAATATCTCCAACGGGAAGGAAATGACGGCTATTTTTCGTCAAAATTTACGAAATCTTCGCGATTTGCGAGATATTTTGATTGTTTCGACCCTTAAATGGTTGTGCATTGCATTAGCACTGTGAAATGGAGTTCAACGAGTGCTTAAACGTCGAAATATCTCCTACGGGAAGGAAACGACGGCTATTTTTTGTCAAAATTTACGAAATCTTCGCGATTTGCGAGATATTTTGATTGTTTCGACGCTTAAATGGTTGTGCATTGCATTAGCACAGCGAAATGGAGTTCAACGAGTGCTTAAGCGTCGAAATATCTCCAACGGACAGGAAATGACGGCTACATTTCGACAAAATCGCGATTTGCGAGATATTTTGATTGTTTCGACGCTTAAACTGTTGTGCATTGCATTAGCACTGTGAAATGGAGTTCAACGAGTGCTTAAACGTCGAAATATCTCCAACGGGAAGGAAATGACGGCCATTTTTCGTCAAAATTTACGAAATCTTCGCGATTTGCGAGATATTTTGATTGTTTCGACGCTCAAATGGTTGTGCATTGCATTAGCACTGTGAAGTGGAGTTCAACGAGTGCTTAAACGTCGAAATATCTCCAACGGGAAGGAAATGACGGCTATTTTTCGTCAAAATTTACGAAATCTTCGCGATTTGCGAGATATTTTGGTTGTTTCGACGCTTAAATGGTTGTGCATTGCATTAGCACTGCGAAATGGAGTTCAACGAGTGCTTAAACGTCGAAATATCTCCAACGGGAAGGAAATGACGGCTATTTTTCGTCAAAATCGCGATTTGCGAGATATTTTGATTGTTTCGACGCTTAAACGGTTGTGCATTGCATTAGCACTGTGAAATGGAGTTCAGCGAGTGCTTAAACGTCGAAATATCTCCAACGGGAAGGAAATGACGGCTATTTTTCGTCAAAATTTACGAAATCTTCGCGATTTGCGAGATATTTTGATTGTTTCGACGCTTAAACGGTTGTGCATTGCATTAGCACTGTGAAATGGAGTTCAACGAGTGCTTAAACGTCGAAATATCTCCAACGGGAAGGAAATGACGGCCATTTTTCGTCAAAATTTACGAAATCTTCGCGATTTGCGAGATATTTTGATTGTTTCGACGCTCAAATGGTTGTGCATTGCATTAGCACTGCGAAATGGAGTTCAACGAGTGCTTAAACGTCGAAATATCTCCAACGGGAAGGAAATGACGGCTATTTTTCGTCAAAATTTACGAAATCGTCGCGATTTGCGAGATATTTTGGTTGTTTCGACGCTTAAATGGTTGTGCATTGCATTAGCACTGCGAAATGGAGTTCAACGAGTGCTTAAACGTCGAAATATCTCCAACGGGAAGGAAATGACGGCTATTTTTCGTCAAAATCGCGATTTGCGAGATATTTTGATTGTTTCGACGCTCAAATGGTTGTGCATTGCATTAGCACTGTGAAATGGAGTTCAACGAGTGCTTAAACGTCGAAATATCTCCAACGGGAAGGAAATGACGGCTATTTTTCCTCAAAATTTACGAAATCTTCGCGATTTGCGAGATATGTTGATTGTTTCGACGCTTAAATGGTTGTGCATTGCATTAGCACTGCGAAATGGAGTTCAACGAGTGCTTAAACGTCGAAATATCTCCAACGGACAGGAAATGACGGCTACATTTCGACAAAATCGCGATTTGCGAGATATTTTGATTGTTTCGACGCTTAAACTGTTGTGCATTGCATTAGCACTGTGAAATGGAGTTCAACGAGTGCTTAAACGTCGAAATATCTCCAACGGGAAGGAAATAACGGCCATTTTTCGTCAAAATTTACGAAATCTTCGCGATTTGCGAGATATTTTGATTGTTTCGACGCTCAAATGGTTGTGCATTGCATTAGCACTGTGAAGTGGAGTTCAACGAGTGCTTAAACGTCGAAATATCTCCAACGGGAAGGAAATGACGGCTATTTTTCGTCAAAATTTACGAAATCTTCGCGATTTGCGAGATATTTTGGTTGTTTCGACGCTTAAATGGTTGTGCATTGCATTAGCACTGCGAAATGGAGTTCAACGAGTGCTTAAACGTCGAAATATCTCCAACGGGAAGGAAATGACGGCTATTTTTCATCAAAATCGCGATTTGCGATATATTTTGATTGTTTCGACGCTTAAACGGTTGTGCATTGCATTAGCACTGTGAAATGGAGTTCAGCGAGTGCTTAAACGTCGAAATATCTCCAACGGGAAGGAAATGACGGCTATTTTTCGTCAAAATTTACGAAATCTTCGCGATTTGCGAGATATTTTGATTGTTTCAACGCTTAAACGGTTGTGCATTGCATTAGCACTGTGAAATGGAGTTCAACGAGTGCTTAAACGTCGAAATATCTCCAACGGGAAGGAAATGACGGCCATTTTTCGTCAAAATTTACGAAATCTTCGCGATTTGCGAGATATTTTGATTGTTTCGACGCTCAAATGGTTGTGCATTGCATTAGCACTGCGAAATGGAGTTCAACGAGTGCTTAAACGTCGAAATATCTCCAACGGGAAGGAAATGACGGCTATTTTTCGTCAAAATTTACGAAATCGTCGCGATTTGCGAGATATTTTGGTTGTTTCGACGCTTAAATGGTTGTGCATTGCATTAGCACTGCGAAATGGAGTTCAACGAGTGCTTAAACGTCGAAATATCTCCAACGGGAAGGAAATGACGGCTATTTTTCGTCAAAATCGCGATTTGCGAGATATTTTGATTGTTTCGACGCTCAAATGGTTGTGCATTGCATTAGCACTGTGAAATGGAGTTCAACGAGTGCTTAAACGTCGAAATATCTCCAACGGGAAGGAAATGACGGCTATTTTTCCTCAAAATTTACGAAATCTTCGCGATTTGCGAGATATGTTGATTGTTTCGACGCTTAAATGGTTGTGCATTGCATTAGCACTGCGAAATGGAGTTCAACGAGTGCTTAAACGTCGAAATATCTCCAACGGACAGGAAATGACGGCTACTTTTCGTCAAAATCGCGATTTGCGAGATATTTTGATTGTTTCGACGCTTAAACGGTTGTGCATTGCATTAGCACTGTGAAATGGAGTTCAACGAGTGCTTAAACGTCGAAATATCTCCAACGGGAAGGAAATGACGGCTATTTTTCGTCAAAATTTACGAAATCTTCGCGATTTGCGAGATATTTTGATTGTTTCGACGCTTAAATGGTTGTGCATTGCATTAGCACAGTGAAATGGAGTTCAACGAGTGCTTAAACGTCGAAATATCTCCAACGGGAAGGAAATGACGGCCATTTTTCGTCAAAATTTACGAAATCTTCGCGATTTGCGAGATATTTTGATTGTTTCGACGCTTAAACGGTTGTGCATTGCATTAGCACTGTGAAATGGAGTTCAGCGAGTGCTTAAACGTCGAAATATCTCCAACGGGGAGGAAATGACGGCTATTATTCGTCAAAATTTACGACATCTTCGCGATTTGCGAGATATTTTGATTGTTTCGACGCTTAAACGGTTGTGCATTGCATTAGCACTGTGAAGTGGAGTTCAACGAGTGCTTAAACGTCGAAATATCTCCAACGGGAAGGAAATGACTGCTATTTTTCGTCAAAATTTACGGAATCTTCGCGATTTGCGAGCTATTTTGATTGTTTCGACGGTTTAAATGGTTGTGCATTGCATTAGCACTGCGAAATGGAGTTCAACGAGTGCTTAAACGTCGAAATATCTCAAACGGGAAGGAAATGACGGCTATTTTTCGTCAAAATTTACGGAATCTTCGCGATTTGCGAGATATTTTGATTGTTTCGACGCTTAAATGGTTGTGCATTGCATTAGCACTGCGAAATGGAGTTCAACGAGTGCTTAAACGTCGAAATATCTCCAACGGGAAGGAAATGACGGCTATTTTTCGCTAAAATTTTCGAAATCTTCGCGATTTGCGAGATATTTTGATTGTTTCGACGCTTAAATGGTTGTGCATTGCATTAGCACTGCGAAATGGAGTTCAACGAGTGCTTAAACGTCGAAATATCTCCAACGGGAAGGAAATGACGGCTATTTTTCGCTAAAATTTACGAAATCTTCGCGATTTGCGAGATATTTTGATTGTTTCGACGCTTAAACGGTTGTGCATTGCATTAGCACTGTGAAATGGAGTTCAGCGAGTGCTTTAAACGTCGAAATATCTCCAACGGGGAGGAAATGACGGCTATTATTCGTCAAAATTTACGACATCTTCGCGATTTGCGAGATATTTTGATTGTTTCGACGCTTAAACGGTTGTGCATTGCATTAGCACTGCGAAATGGAGTTCAACGAGTGCTGAAACGTCGAAATATCTCCAACGGGAAGGAAATGACGGCTATTTTTCGTCAAAATCGCGATTTGCGAGATATTTTGATTGTTTCGACGCTTAAACGGTTGTGCATTCCATTAGCACTGTGAAATGGAGTTCAACGAGTGCTTAAACGTCGAAATATCTCTAACGAGGAGGAAATGACGGCTATTTTTCGTCAAAATTTACGAAATCTTCGCTATTTGCGAGCTATTTTGATTGTTTCGACGCTTAAATGGTTTTGCATTGCATTAGCACAGTGAAATGGAGTTCAACGAGTGCTTTAAACGTCGAAATATCTCCAACGGGAAGGAAATGACGGCCATTTTTCGTCAAAATTTACGAAATCTTCGCGATTTGCGAGATATTTTGATTGCTTCGACGCTCAAATGGTTGTGCATTGCATTAGCACTGCGAAATGGAGTTCAACGAGTGCTTAAACGTCGAAATATCTCCAACGGGGAGGAAATGACGGCTATTATTCGTCAAAATTTACGACATCTTCGCGATTTGCGAGCTATTTTGATTGTTTCGACGCTTAAACGGTTTGTGCATTGCATTAGCACTGTGAAATGGAGTTCAACGAGTGCTTAAACGTCGAAATACCTCCTACGGGAAGGAAATGACGGCCATTTTTCGTCAAAATTTACGAAATCTTCGCGATTTGCGAGATATTTTGATTGTTTCGACGCTCAAATGGTTGTGCATTGCATTAGCACTGCGAAATGGAGTTCAACGAGTGCTTAAACGTCGAAATATCTCAAACGGGAAGGAAATGACGGCTATTTTTCGTCAAAATTTACGAAATCTTCGCGATTTGCGAGATATTTTGATTGTTTCGACGCTTAAATGGTTGTGCATTGCATTAGCACTGCGAAATGGAGTTCAACGAGTGCATAATCGTCGAAATATCTCCAACGGGATGGAAATGACGGCTATTTTTCGTCAAAATCGCGATTTGCGAGATATTTTGATTGTTTCGACGCTTAAACGGTTGTGCATTGCATTAGCACTGTGAAATGGAGTTCAACGAGTGCTTAAACGTCGAAATATCTCCAACGGGAAGGAAATGACGGCCATTTTTCGTCAAAATTTTCGAAATCTTCGCGATTTGCGAGATATTTTGATTGTTTCGACGCTTATATGGTTGTGCATTGCATTAGCACTGTTGATTGGAGTTCAACGAGTGCTTAAACGTCGAAATATCTCCAACGGGAAGGAAATGACGGCTATTTTTCCTCAAAATTTACGAAATCTTCGCGATTTGCGAGATATGTTGATTGTTTCGACGCTTAAATGGTTGTGCATTGCATTAGCACTGTGAAATGGAGTTCAACGAGTGCATAAACGTCGAAATATCTCCAACGGACAGGAAATGACGGCTACTTTTCGACAAAATCGCGATTTGCGAGATATTTTGATTGTTTCGACGCTTAAACTGTTGTGCATAGCATTAGCACTGTGAAATGGAGTTCAACGAGTGCTTAAACGTCGAAATATCTCCAACGGGAAGGAAATGACGGCCATTTTTCGTCAAAATTTACGAAATCTTCGCGATTTGCGAGATATTTTGATTGTTTCGACGCTCAAATGGTTGTGCATTGCATTAGCACTGCGAAATGGAGTTCAACGAGTGCTTAAACGTCGAAATATCTCCAACGGGAAGGAAATGACGGCTATTTTTCGTCAAAATTTACGAAATCTTCGCGATTTGCGAGATATTTTGGTTGTTTCGACGCTTAAATGGTTGTGCATTGCATTAGCACTGCGAAATGGAGTTCAACGAGTGCTTAAACTTCGAAATATCTCCAACGGGAAGGAAATGACGGCTATTTTTCGTCAAAATCGCGATTTGCGAGATATTTTGATTGTTTCGACGCTTAAACGGTTGTGCATTGCATTAGCACTGTGAAATGGAGTTCAGCGAGTGCTTAAACGTCGAAATATCTCCAACGGGAAGGAAATGACGGCTATTTTTCGTCAAAATTTACGAAATCTTCGCGATTTGCGAGATATTTTGATTGTTTCGACGCTTAAACGGTTGTGCATTGCATTAGCACTGTGAAATGGAGTTCAACGAGTGCTTAAACGTCGAAATATCTCCAACGGGAAGGAAATGACGGCCATTTTTCGTCAAAATTTACGAAATCTTCGCGATTTGCGAGATATTTTGATTGTTTCGACGCTCAAATGGTTGTGCATTGCATTAGCACTGCGAAATGGAGTTCAACGAGTGTTTAAACGTCGAAATATCTCCAACGGGAAGGAAATGACGGCTATTTTTCGTCAAAATTTACGAAATCGTCGCGATTTGCGAGATATTTTGGTTGTTTCGACGCTTAAATGGTTGTGCATTGCATTAGCACTGCGAAATGGAGTTCAACGAGTGCTTAAACGTCGAAATATCTCCAACGGGAAGGAAATGACGGCTATTTTTCGTCAAAATCGCGATTTGCGAGATATTTTGATTGTTTCGACGCTTAAACGGTTGTGCATTGCATTAGCACTGTGAAATGGAGTTCAGCGAGTGCTTAAACGTCGAAATATCTCCAACGGGAAGGAAATGACGGCTATTTTTCGTCAAAATTTACGAAATCTTCGCGATTTGCGAGATATTTTGATTGTTTCGACGCTTAAACGGTTGTGCATTGCATTAGCACTGTGAAGTGGAGTTCAACGAGTGCTTAAACGTCGAAATATCTCCAACGGGAAGGAAATGACTGCTATTTTTCGTCAAAATTTACGGAATCTTCGCGATTTGCGAGCTATTTTGATTGTTTCGACGGTTTAAATGGTTGTGCATTGCATTAGCACTGCGAAATGGAGTTCAACGAGTGCTTAAACGTCGAAATATCTCAAACGGGAAGGAAATGACGGCTATTTTTCGTCAAAATTTACGAAATCTTCGCGATTTGCGAGATATTTTGATTGTTTGGACGCTTAAATGGTTGTGCATTGCATTAGCACTGCGAAATGGAGTTCAACGAGTGCTGAAACGTCGAAATATCTCCAACGGGAAGGAAATGACGGCTATTTTTCGTCAAAATCGCGATTTGCGAGCTATTTTGATTGTTTCGACGCTTTAAACGGTTGTGCATTGCATTAGCACTGTGAAATGGAGTTCAGCGAGTGCTTAAACGTCGAAATATCTCCAACGGGGAGGAAATGACGGCTATTATTCGTCAAAATTTACGACATCTTCGCGATTTGCGAGATATTTTGATTGTTTCGACGCTTAAACGGTTGTGCATTGCATTAGCACTGTGAAGTGGAGTTCAACGAGTGCTTAAACGTCGAAATATCTCCAACGGGAAGGAAATGACTGCTATTTTTCGTCAAAATTTACGGAATCTTCGCGATTTGCGAGCTATTTTGATTGTTTCGACGGTTAAATGGTTGTGCATTGCATTAGCACTGCGAAATGGAGTTCAACGAGTGCTTAAACGTCGAAATATCTCAAACGGGAAGGAAATGACGGCTATTTTTCGTCAAAATTTACGGAATCTTCGCGATTTGCGAGATATTTTGATTGTTTCGACGCTTAAATGGTTGTGCATTGCATTAGCACTGCGAAATGGAGTTCAACGAGTGCTTAAACGTCGAAATATCTCCAACGGGAAGGAAATGACGGCTGTTTTTCGCTAAAATTTTCGAAATCTTCGCGATTTGCGAGATATTTTGATTGTTTCGACGCTTAAATGGTTGTGCATTGCATTAGCACTGCGAAATGGAGTTCAACGAGTGCTTAAACGTCGAAATATCTCCAACGGGAAGGAAATGACGGCTATTTTTCGCTAAAATTTACGAAATCTTCGCGATTTGCGAGATATTTTGATTGTTTCGACGCTTAAACGGTTGTGCATTGCATTAGCACTGTGAAATGGAGTTCAGCGAGTGCTTAAACGTCGAAATATCTCCAACGGGGAGGAAATGACGGCTATTATTCGTCAAAATTTACGACATCTTCGCGATTTGCGAGATATTTTGATTGTTTCGACGCTTAAACGGTTGTGCATTGCATTAGCACTGCGAAATGGAGTTCAACGAGTGCTGAAACGTCGAAATATCTCCAACGGGAAGGAAATGACGGCTATTTTTCGTCAAAATCGCGATTTGCGAGATATTTTGATTGTTTCGACGCTTAAACGGTTGTGCATTCCATTAGCACTGTGAAATGGAGTTCAACGAGTGCTTAAACGTCGAAATATCTCTAACGAGGAGGAAATGACGGCTATTTTTCGTCAAAATTTACGAAATCTTCGCTATTTGCGAGCTATTTTGATTGTTTCGACGCTTAAATGGTTTTGCATTGCATTAGCACAGTGAAATGGAGTTCAACGAGTGCTTAAACGTCGAAATATCTCCAACGGGAAGGAAATGACGGCCATTTTTCGTCAAAATTTACGAAATCTTCGCGATTTGCGAGATATTTTGATTGCTTCGACGCTCAAATGGTTGTGCATTGCATTAGCACTGCGAAATGGAGTTCAACGAGTGCTTAAACGTCGAAATATCTCCAACGGGGAGGAAATGACGGCTATTATTCGTCAAAATTTACGACATCTTCGCGATTTGCGAGCTATTTTGATTGTTTCGACGCTTAAACGGTTGTGCATTGCATTAGCACTGTGAAATGGAGTTCAACGAGTGCTTAAACGTCGAAATACCTCCTACGGGAAGGAAATGACGGCCATTTTTCGTCAAAATTTACGAAATCTTCGCGATTTGCGAGATATTTTGATTGTTTCGACGCTCAAATGGTTGTGCATTGCATTAGCACTGCGAAATGGAGTTCAACGAGTGCTTAAACGTCGAAATATCTCAAACGGGAAGGAAATGACGGCTATTTTTCGTCAAAATTTACGAAATCTTCGCGATTTGCGAGATATTTTGATTGTTTCGACGCTTAAATGGTTGTGCATTGCATTAGCACTGCGAAATGGAGTTCAACGAGTGCATAATCGTCGAAATATCTCCAACGGGATGGAAATGACGGCTATTTTTCGTCAAAATCGCGATTTGCGAGATATTTTGATTGTTTCGACGCTTAAACGGTTGTGCATTGCATTAGCACTGTGAAATGGAGTTCAACGAGTGCTTAAACGTCGAAATATCTCCAACGGGAAGGAAATGACGGCCATTTTTCGTCAAAATTTTCGAAATCTTCGCGATTTGCGAGATATTTTGATTGTTTCGACGCTTAAATGGTTGTGCATTGCATTAGCACTGTTGATTGGAGTTCAACGAGTGCTTAAACGTCGAAATATCTCCAACGGGAAGGAAATGACGGCTATTTTTCCTCAAAATTTACGAAATCTTCGCGATTTGCGAGATATGTTGATTGTTTCGACGCTTAAATGGTTGTGCATTGCATTAGCACTGTGAAATGGAGTTCAGCGAGTGCTTAAACGTCGAAATATCTCCAACGGGGAGGAAATGACGGCTATTATTCGTCAAAATTTACGACATCTTCGCGATTTGCGAGATATTTTGATTGTTTCGACGCTTAAACGGTTGTGCATTGCATTAGCACTGTGAAATGGAGTTCAGCGAGTGCTTAAACGTCGAAATATCTCCAACGGGAAGGAAAATGACGGCTATTTTTCGTCAAAATTTACGAAATCTTCGCGATTTGCGAGATATTTTGATTGTTTCGACGCTTAAACGGTTGTGCATTGCATTAGCACTGTGAAATGGAGTTCAACGAGTGCTTAAACGTCGAAATATCTCCAACGGGAAGGAAATGACGGCCATTTTTCGTCAAAATTTACGAAATCTTCGCGATTTGCGAGATATTTTGATTGTTTCGACGCTCAAATGGTTGTGCATTGCATTAGCACTGCGAAATGGAGTTCAACGAGTGCTTAAACGTCGAAATATCTCCAACGGGAAGGAAATGACGGCTATTTTTCGTCAAAATTTACGAAATCGTCGCGATTTGCGAGATATTTTGGTTGTTTCGACGCTTAAATGGTTGTGCATTGCATTAGCACTGCGAAATGGAGTTCAACGAGTGCTTAAACGTCGAAATATCTCCAACGGGAAGGAAATGACGGCTATTTTTCGTCAAAATCGGATTTGCGAGATATTTTGATTGTTTCGACGCTTAAACGGTTGTGCATTGCATTAGCACTGTGAAATGGAGTTCAGCGAGTGCTTAAACGTCGAAATATCTCCAACGGGAAGGAAATGACGGCTATTTTTCGTCAAAATTTACGAAATCTTCGCGATTTGCGAGATATTTTGATTGTTTCGACGCTTAAACGGTTGTGCATTGCATTAGCACTGTGAAGTGGAGTTCAACGAGTGCTTAAACGTCGAAATATCTCCAACGGGAAGGAAATGACTGCTATTTTTCGTCAAAATTTACGGAATCTTCGCGATTTGCGAGCTATTTTGATTGTTTCGACGGTTAAATGGTTGTGCATTGCATTAGCACTGCGAAATGGAGTTCAACGAGTGCTTAAACGTCGAAATATCTCAAACGGGAAGGAAATGACGGCTATTTTTCGTCAAAATTTACGAAATCTTCGCGATTTGCGAGATATTTTGATTGTTTGGACGCTTAAATGGTTGTGCATTGCATTAGCACTGCGAAATGGAGTTCAACGAGTGCTGAAACGTCGAAATATCTCCAACGGGAAGGAAATGACGGCTATTTTTCGTCAAAATCGCGATTTGCGAGCTATTTTGATTGTTTCGACGCTTAAACGGTTGTGCATTGCATTAGCACTGTGAAATGGAGTTCAACGAGTGCTTAAACGTCGAAATATCTCCAACGGGAAGGAAATGACGGCTATTTTTCCACAAAATTTACGAAATCTTCGCGATTTGCGAGATATTTTGATTGTTTCGACGCTTAAATGGTTGTGCATTGCATTAGCACTGCGAAATGGAGTTCAACGAGTGCATAATCGTCGAAATATCTCCAACGGGATGGAAATGACGGCTATTTTTCGTCAAAATCGCGATTTGCGAGATATTTTGATTGTTTCGACGCTTAAATGGTTGTGCATTGCATTAGCACTGTTGATTGGAGTTCAACGAGTGCTTAAACGTCGAAATATCTCCAACGGGAAGGAAATGACGGCTATTTTTCCTGAAAATTTACGAAATCTTCGCGATTTGCGAGATATGTTGATTGTTTCGACGCTTAAATGGTTGTGCATTGCATTAGCACTGCGAAATGGAGTTCACCGAGTGCTTAAACGTCGAAATATCTCAAACGGGAAGGAAATGACGGCTATTTTTCGTCAAAATTTACGAAATCTTCACGATTTGCGAGATATTTTGATTGTTTCGACGCTTAAATGGTTGTGCATTGCATTAGCACAGCGAAATGGAGTTCAACGAGTGCTTAAACGTCGAAATATCTCCAACGGGAAGGAAATGACGGCTATTTTTCGTCAAAATCGCGATTTGCGAGATATTTTGAATGTTTCGACGCTTAAACGGTTGTGCATTGCTTTAGCACTGTGAAATGGAGTTCAACGAGTGCTTAAACGTCGAAATATCTCCAACGGGAAGGAAATGACGGCTATTTTTCCTCAAAATTTACGAAATCTTCGCGATTTGCGAGATATGTTGATTGTTTCGACGCTTAAATGGTTGTGCATTGCATTAGCACTGTGAAATGGAGTTCAACGAGTGCTTAAACGTCGAAATATCTCCAACGGACAGGAAATGACGGCTACTTTTCGTCAAAATCGCGATTTGCGAGATATTTTGATTGTTTCGACGCTTAAACGGTTGTGCATTGCATTAGCACTGTGAAATGGAGTTCAACGAGTGCTTAAACGTCGAAATATCTCCAACGGGAAGGAAATGACGGCTATTTTTCGTCAAAATTTACGAAATCTTCGCGATTTGCGAGATATTTTGATTGTTTCGACGCTTAAATGGTTGTGCATTGCATTAGCACAGTGAAATGGAGTTCAACGAGTGCTTAAACGTCGAAATATCTCCAACGGGAAGGAAATGACGGCCATTTTTCGTCAAAATTTACGAAATCTTCGCGATTTGCGAGATATTTTGATTGTTTCGACGCTCAAATGGTTGTGCATTGCATTAGCACTGCGAAATGGAGTTCAACGAGTGCTTAAACGTCGAAATATCTCCAACGGGAAGGAAATGACGGCTATTATTCGTCAAAATTTACGACATCTTCGCAATTTGCGAGCTATTTTGATTGTTTCGACGCTTAAACGGTTGTGCATTGCATTAGCACTGTGAAATGGAGTTCAACGAGTGCATAAACGTCGAAATATCTCCAACGGGATGGAAATGACGGCTATTTTTCGTCAAAATCGCGATTTGCGAGATATTTTGATTGTTTCGACGCTTAAACGGTTGTGCATTGCATTAGCACTGTGAAATGGAGTTCAACGAGTGCTTAAACGTCGAAATATCTCCAACGGGAAGGAAATGACGGCTATTTTTCGTCAAAATTTTCGAAATCTTCGCGATTTGCGAGATATTTTGATTGTTTCGACGCTTAAATGGTTGTGCATTGCATTAGCACTGTGAAATGGAGTTCAACGAGTGCTTAAACGTCGAAATATCTCCAACGGGAGGGAAATGACGGCTATTTTTCGTCAAAATTTACGAAATCTTCGCGATTTGCGAGATATTTTGATTGTTTCGACGCTTAAATGGTTGTGCATTGCATTAGCACTGTGAAATGGAGTTCAACGAGTGCTTAAACTTCGAAATATCTCCAACGGGAAGGAAATGACGGCTATTTTTCGTCAAAATTTACGAAATCTTCGCGATTTGCGAGATATGTTGATTGTTTCGACGCTTAAATTGTTGTGCATTGCATTAGCACTGCGAAATGGAGTTCAACGAGTGCTTAAACGTCGAAATATCTCAAACGGGAAGGAAATGACGGCCATTTTTCCTCAAAATTTACGAAATCTTCGCGATTTGCGAGATATTTTGATTGTTTCGACGCTCAAATGGTTGTGCATTGCATTAGCACTGTGAAATGGAGTTCAACGAGTGCTTAAACGTCGAAATATCTCCAACGGGAAGGAAATGACGGCTATTTTTCCTCAAAATTTACGAAATCTTCGCGATTTGCGAGATATGTTGATTGTTTCGACGCTTAAATGGTTGTGCATTGCATTAGCACTGTGAAATGGAGTTCAACGAGTGCTTAAACGTCGAAATATCTCCAACGGACAGGAAATGACGGCTACTTTTCGTCAAAATCGCGATTTGCGAGATATTTTGATTGTTTCGACGCTTAAACGGTTGTGCATTGCATTAGCACTGTGAAATGGAGTTCAACGAGTGCTTAAACGTCGAAATATCTCCAACGGGAAGGAAATGACGGCTATTTTTCGTCAAAATTTACGAAATCTTCGCGATTTGCGAGATATTTTGATTGTTTCGACGCTTAAATGGTTGTGCATTGCATTAGCACAGTGAAATGGAGTTCAACGAGTGCTTAAACGTCGAAATATCTCCAACCGGAAGGAAATGACGGCCATTTTTCGTCAAAATTTACGAAATCTTCGCGATTTGCGAGATATTTTGATTGTTTCGACGCTCAAATGGTTGTGCATTGCATTAGCACTGCGAAATGGAGTTCAACGAGTGCTTAAACGTCGAAATATCTCCAACGGGAAGGAAATGACGGCTATTATTCGTCAAAATTTACGACATCTTCGCAATTTGCGAGCTATTTTGATTGTTTCGACGCTTAAACGGTTGTGCATTGCATTAGCACTGTGAAATGGAGTTCAACGAGTGCATAAACGTCGAAATATCTCCAACGGGATGGAAATGACGGCTATTCTTCGTCAAAATCGCGATTTGCGAGATATTTTGATTGTTTCGACGCTTAAACGGTTGTGCATTGCATTAGCACTGTGAAATGGAGTTCAACGAGTGCTTAAACGTCGAAATATCTCCAACGGGAAGGAAATGACGGCTATTTTTCGTCAAAATTTTCGAAATCTTCGCGATTTGCGAGATATTTTGATTGTTTCGACGCTTAAATGGTTGTGCATTGCATTAGCACTGTTGATTGGAGTTCAACGAGTGCTTAAACGTCGAAATATCTCCAACGGGAAGGAAATGACGGCTATTTTTCCTCAAAATTTACGAAATCTTCGCGATTTGCGAGATATGTTGATTGTTTCGACGCTTAAATGGTTGAGCATTGCATTAGCACTGCGAAATGGAGTTCAACGAGTGCTTAAACGTCGAAATATCTCAAACGGGAAGGAAATGACGGCTATTTTTCGTCAAAATTTACGAAATCTTCACGATTTGCGAGATATTTTGATTGTTTCGACGCTTAAATGGTTGTGCATTGCATTAGCACAGCGAAATGGAGTTCAAACGAGTGCTTAAACGTCGAAATATCTCCAACGGGAAGGAAATGACGGCTATTTTTCGTCAAAATCGCGATTTGCGAGATATTTTGAATGTTTCGACGCTTAAACGGTTGTGCATTCCATTAGCACTGTGAAATGGAGTTCAACGTGTGCTTAAACGTCGAAATATCTCAAACGGGAAGGAAATGACGGCTATTTTTCGTCAAAATTTACGAAATCTTCACGATTTGCGAGATATTTTGATTGTTTCGACGCTTAAATGGTTGTGCATTGCATTAGCACTGCGAAATGGAGTTCAACGAGTGCATAATCGTCGAAATATCTCCAACGGGATGGAAATGACGGCTATTTTTCGTCAAAATTTACGAAATCTTCGCGATTTGCGAGATATTTTGATGGTTTCGACGCTTAAATGGTTGTGCATTGCATTAGCACTGTGAAATGGAGTTCAACGAGTGCTTAAACGTCGAAATATCTCCAACGGGAAGGAAATGACGGCTATTTTTCGTCAAAATCGCGATTTGCGAGATATTTTGATTGTTTCGACGCTTAAACGGTTGTGCATTCCATTAGCACTGTGAAATGGAGTTCAACGAGTGCTTAAACGTCGAAATATCTCCAACGAGAAGGAAATGACGGCTATTTTTCGTCAAAATTTACGAAATCTTCGCGATTTGCGAGCTATTTTGATTGTTTCGACGCTTAAATGGTTGTGCATTGCATTAGCACTGTGAAATGGAGTTCAACGAGTGCTTAAACGTCGAAATATCTCCAACGGGAGGGAAATGACGGCTATTTTTCGTCAAAATTTACGAAATCTTCGCGATTTGCGAGATATTTTGATTGTTTCGACGCTTAAATGGTTGTGCATTGCATTAGCACTGTGAAATGGAGTTCAACGAGTGCTTAAACGTCGAAATATCTCCAACGGGAAGGAAATGACGGCTATTTTTCGTCAAAATTTACGAAATCTTCGCGATTTGCGAGATATGTTGATTGTTTCGACGCTTAAATGGTTGTGCATTGCATTAGCACTGCGAAATGCAGTTCAACGAGTGCTTAAACGTCGAAATATCTCAAACGGGAAGGAAATGACGGCTATTTTTCGTCAAAATTTACGAAATCTTCGCGATTTGCGAGATATTTTGATTGTTTCGACGCTTAAATGGTTGTGCATTGCATTAGCACAGCGAAATGGAGTTCAACGAGTGCTTAAACGTCGAAATATCTCCAACGGGAAGGAAATGACGGCTATTTTTCGCTAAAATTTTCGAAATCTTCGCGATTTGCGAGATATTTTGATTGTTTCGACGCTTAAACGCTGTGCATTGCATTAGCACTGCGAAATGGAGTTCAACGAGTGCTTAAACGTCGAAATATCTCCAACGGGAAGGAAATGACGGCTATTTTTCGCTAAAATTTTCGAAATCTTCGCGATTTGCGAGATATTTTGATTGTTTCTACGCTTAAATGGTTGTGCATTGCATTAGCACTGCGAAATGGAGTTCAACGAGTGCTTAAACGTCGAAATATCTCCAACGGGAAGGAAATGACGGCTATTTTTCGCTAAAATTTTCGAAATCTTCGCGATTTGCGAGATATTTTGATTGTTTCGACGCTTAAATGGTTGTGCATTGCATTAGCACTGCGAAATGGAGTTCAACGAGTGCTTAAACGTCGAAATATCTCCAACGGGAAGGAAATGACGGCTATTTTTCGCTAAAATTTTCGAAATCTTCGCGATTTGCGAGATATTTTGATTGTTTCGACGCTTAAATGGTTGTGCATTGCATTAGCACTGCGAAATGGAGTTCAACGAGTGCTTAAACGTCGAAATATCTCCAACGGGAAGGAAATGACGGCTATTTTTCGCTAAAATTTTCGAAATCTTCGCGATTTGCGAGATATTTTGATTGTTTCGACGCTTAAATGGTTGTGCATTGCATTAGCACTGCGAAATGGAGTTCAACGAGTGCTTAAACGTCGAAATATCTCCAACGGGAAGGAAATGACGGCTATTTTTCGCTAAAATTTTCAAAATCTTCGCGATTTGCGAGATATTTTGATTGTTTCGAAGCTTAAACGCTGTGCATTGCATTAGCACTGCGAAATGGAGTTCAACGAGTGCTTAAACGTCGAAATATCTCCAACGGGAAGGAAATGACGGCTATTTTTCGCTAAAATTTTCGAAATCTTCGCGATTTGCGAGATATTTTGATTGTTTCTACGCTTAAATGGTTGTGCATTGCATTAGCACTGCGAAATGGAGTTCAACGAGTGCTTAAACGTCGAAATATCTCCAACGGGAAGGAAATGACGGCTATTTTTCGCTAAAATTTTCGAAATCTTCGCGATTTGCGAGATATTTTGATTGTTTCGACGCTTAAATGGTTGTGCATTGCATTAGCACTGCGAAATGGAGTTCAACGAGTGCTTAAACGTCGAAATATCTCCAACGGGAAGGAAATGACGGCTATTTTTCGCTAAAATTTTCGAAATCTTCGCGATTTGCGAGATATTTTGATTGTTTCGACGCTTAAATGGTTGTGCATTGCATTAGCACTGCGAAATGGAGGTCAACGAGTGCTTAAACGTCGAAATATCTCCAACGGGAAGGAAATGACGGCTATTTTTCGCTAAAATTTTCGAAATCTTCGCGATTTGCGAGATATTTTGATTGTTTCGACGCTTAAATGGTTGTGCATTGCATTAGCACTGCGAAATGGAGTTCAACGAGTGCTTAAACGTCGAAATATCTCCAACGGGAAGGTAATGACGGCTATTTTTCGCTAAAATTTTCGAAATCTTCGCGATTTGCGAGATATTTTGATTGTTTCGACGCTTAAACGCTGTGCATTGCATTAGCACTGCGAAATGGAGTTCAACGAGTGCTTAAACGTCGAAATATCTCCAACGGGAAGGAAATGACGGCTATTTTTCGCTAAAATTTTCGAAATCTTCGCGATTTGCGAGATATTTTGATTGTTTCGACGCTTAAATGGTTGTGCATTGCATTAGCACTGCGAAATGGAGTTCAACGAGTGCTTAAACGTCGAAATATCTCCAACGGGAAGGAAATGACGGCTATTTTTCGCTAAAATTTTCGAAATCTTCGCGATTTGCGAGATATTTTGATTGTTTCGACGCTTAAATGGTTGTGCATTGCATTAGCACTGCGAAATGGAGTTCAACGAGTGCTTAAACGTCGAAATATCTCCAACGGGAAGGAAATGACGGCTATTTTTCGCTAAAATTTTCGAAATCTTCGCGATTTGCGAGATATTTTGATTGTTTCGACGCTTAAATGGTTGTGCATTGCATTAGCACTGCGAAATGGAGTTCAACGAGTGCTTAAACGTCGAAATATCTCCAACGGGAAGGAAATGACGGCTATTTTTCGCTAAAATTTTCGAAATCTTCGCGATTTGCGAGATATTTTGATTGTTTCGACGCTTAAACGCTGTGCATTGCATTAGCACTGCGAAATGGAGTTCAACGAGTGCTTAAACGTCGAAATATCTCCAACGGGAAGGAAATGACGGCTATTTTTCGCTAAAATTTTCGAAATCTTCGCGATTTGCGAGATATTTTGATTGTTTCGACGCTTAAATGGTTGTGCATTGCATTAGCACTGCGAAATGGAGTTCAACGAGTGCTTAAACGTCGAAATATCTCCAACGGGAAGGAAATGACGGCTATTTTTCGCTAAAATTTTCGAAATCTTCGCGATTTGCGAGATATTTTGATTGTTTCGACGCTTAAATGGTTGTGCATTGCATTAGCACTGCGAAATGGAGTTCAACGAGTGCTTAAACGTCGAAATATCTCCAACGGGAAGGAAATGACGGCTATTTTTCGCTAAAATTTTCGAAATCTTCGCGATTTGCGAGATATTTTGATTGTTTCGACGCTTAGATGGTTGTGCATTGCATTAGCACTGCGAAATGGAGTTCAACGAGTGCTTAAACGTCGAAATATCTCCAACGGGAAGGAAATGACGGCTATTTTTCGCTAAAATTTTCGAAATCTTCGCGATTTGCGAGATATTTTGATTGTTTCGACGCTTAAATGGTTGTGCATTGCATTAGCACTGCGAAATGGAGTTCAACGAGTGCTTAAACGTCGAAATATCTCCAACGGGAAGGAAATGACGGCTATTTTTCGCTAAAATTTTCGAAATCTTCGCGATTTGCGAGATATTTTGATTGTTTCGACGCTTAAATGGTTGTGCATTGCATTAGCACTGCGAAATGGAGTTCAACGAGTGCTTAAACGTCGAAATATCTCCAACGGGAAGGAAATGACGGCTATTTTTCGCTAAAATTTTCGAAATCTTCGCGATTTGCGAGATATTTTGATTGTTTCGACGCTTAAATGGTTGTGCATTGCATTAGCACTGCGAAATGGAGTTCAACGAGTGCTTAAACGTCGAAATATCTCCAACGGGAAGGAAATGACGGCTATTTTTCGCTAAAATTTTCGAAATCTTCGCGATTTGCGAGATATTTTGATTGTTTCGACGCTTAAATGGTTGTGCATTGCATTAGCACTGCGAAATGGAGTTCAACGAGTGCTTAAACGTCGAAATATCTCCAACGGGAAGGAAATGACGGCTATTTTTCGCTAAAATTTTCGAAATCTTCGCGATTTGCGAGATATTTTGATTGTTTCGACGCTTAAATGGTTGTGCATTGCATTAGCACTGCGAAATGGAGTTCAACGAGTGCTTAAACGTCGAAATATCTCCAACGGGAAGGAAATGACGGCTATTTTTCGCTAAAATTTTCGAAATCTTCGCGATTTGCGAGATATTTTGATTGTTTCGACGCTTAAATGGTTGTGCATTGCATTAGCACTGCGAAATGGAGTTCAACGAGTGCTTAAACGTCGAAATATCTCCAACGGGAAGGAAATGACGGCTATTTTTCGCTAAAATTTTCGAAATCTTCGCGATTTGCGAGATATTTTGATTGTTTCGACGCTTAGATGGTTGTGCATTGCATTAGCACTGCGAAATGGAGTTCAACGAGTGCTTAAACGTCGAAATATCTCCAACGGGAAGGAAATGACGGCTATTTTTCGCTAAAATTTTCGAAATCTTCGCGATTTGCGAGATATTTTGATTGTTTCGACGCTTAAATGGTTGTGCATTGCATTAGCACTGCGAAATGGAGTTCAACGAGTGCTTAAACGTCGAAATATCTCCAACGGGAAGGAAATGACGGCTATTTTTCGCTAAAATTTTCGAAATCTTCGCGATTTGCGAGATATTTTGATTGTTTCGACGCTTAAACGCTGTGCATTGCATTAGCACTGCGAAATGGAGTTCAACGAGTGCTTAAACGTCGAAATATCTCCAACGGGAAGGAAATGACGGCTATTTTTCGCTAAAATTTTCGAAATCTTCGCGATTTGCGAGATATTTTGATTGTTTCGACGCTTAAATGGTTGTGCATTGCATTAGCACTGCGAAATGGAGTTCAACGAGTGCTTAAACGTCGAAATATCTCCAACGGGAAGGAAATGACGGCTATTTTTCGCTAAAATTTTCGAAATCTTCGCGATTTGCGAGATATTTTGATTGTTTCGACGCTTAAATGGTTGTGCATTGCATTAGCACTGCGAAATGGAGTTCAACGAGTGCTTAAACGTCGAAATATCTCCAACGGGAAGGAAATGACGGCTATTTTTCGCTAAAATTTTCGAAATCTTCGCGATTTGCGAGATATTTTGATTGTTTCGACGCTTAGATGGTTGTGCATTGCATTAGCACTGCGAAATGGAGTTCAACGAGTGCTTAAACGTCGAAATATCTCCAACGGGAAGGAAATGACGGCTATTTTTCGCTAAAATTTTCGAAATCTTCGCGATTTGCGAGATATTTTGATTGTTTCGACGCTTAAATGGTTGTGCATTGCATTAGCACTGCGAAATGGAGTTCAACGAGTGCTTAAACGTCGAAATATCTCCAACGGGAAGGAAATGACGGCTATTTTTCGCTAAAATTTTCGAAATCTTCGCGATTTGCGAGATATTTTGATTGTTTCGACGCTTAAATGGTTGTGCATTGCATTAGCACTGCGAAATGGAGTTCAACGAGTGCTTAAACGTCGAAATATCTCCAACGGGAAGGAAATGACGGCTATTTTTCGCTAAAATTTTCGAAATCTTCGCGATTTGCGAGATATTTTGATTGTTTCGACGCTTAAATGGTTGTGCATTGCATTAGCACTGCGAAATGGAGTTCAACGAGTGCTTAAACGTCGAAATATCTCCAACGGGAAGGAAATGACGGCTATTTTTCGCTAAAATTTTCGAAATCTTCGCGATTTGCGAGATATTTTGATTGTTTCGACGCTTAAATGGTTGTGCATTGCATTAGCACTGCGAAATGGAGTTCAACGAGTGCTTAAACGTCGAAATATCTCCAACGGGAAGGAAATGACGGCTATTTTTCGCTAAAATTTTCGAAATCTTCGCGATTTGCGAGATATTTTGATTGTTTCGACGCTTAAATGGTTGTGCATTGCATTAGCACTGCGAAATGGAGTTCAACGAGTGCTTAAACGTCGAAATATCTCCAACGGGAAGGAAATGACGGCTATTTTTCGCTAAAATTTTCGAAATCTTCGCGATTTGCGAGATATTTTGATTGTTTCGACGCTTAAATGGTTGTGCATTGCATTAGCACTGCGAAATGGAGTTCAACGAGTGCTTAAACGTCGAAATATCTCCAACGGGAAGGAAATGACGGCTATTTTTCGCTAAAATTTTCGAAATCTTCGCGATTTGCGAGATATTTTGATTGTTTCGACGCTTAGATGGTTGTGCATTGCATTAGCACTGCGAAATGGAGTTCAACGAGTGCTTAAACGTCGAAATATCTCCAACGGGAAGGAAATGACGGCTATTTTTCGCTAAAATTTTCGAAATCTTCGCGATTTGCGAGATATTTTGATTGTTTCGACGCTTAAACGCTGTGCATTGCATTAGCACTGCGAAATGGAGTTCAACGAGTGCTTAAACGTCGAAATATCTCCAACGGGAAGGAAATGACGGCTATTTTTCGCTAAAATTTTCGAAATCTTCGCGATTTGCGAGATATTTTGATTGTTTCGACGCTTAAATGGTTGTGCATTGCATTAGCACTGCGAAATTGAGTTCAACGAGTGCTTAAACGTCGAAATATCTCCAACGGGAAGGAAATGACGGCTATTTTTTCGCTAAAATTTTCGAAATCTTCGCGATTTGCGAGATATTTTGATTGTTTCGACGCTTAAACGCTGTGCATTGCATTAGCACTGCGAAATGGAGTTCAACGAGTGCTTAAACGTCGAAATATCTCCAACGGGAAGGAAATGACGGCTATTTTTCGCTAAAATTTTCGAAATCTTCGCGATTTGCGAGATATTTTGATTGTTTCGACGTATAAATGGTTGTGCATTGCATTAGCACTGCGAAATGGAGTTCAACGAGTGCTTAAACGTCGAAATATCTCCAACGGGAAGGAAATGACGGCTATTTTTCGCTAAAATTTTCGAAATCTTCGCGATTTGCGAGATATTTTGATTGTTTCGACGCTTAAATGGTTGTGCATTGCATTAGCACTGCGAAATGGAGTTCAACGAGTGCTTAAACGTCGAAATATCTCCAACGGGAAGGTAATGACGGCTATTTTTCGCTAAAATTTTCGAAATCTTCGCGATTTGCGAGATATTTTGATTGTTTCGACGCTTAAACGCTGTGCATTGCATTAGCACTGCGAAATGGAGTTCAACGAGTGCTTAAACGTCGAAATATCTCCAACGGGAAGGAAATGACGGCTATTTTTCGCTAAAATTTTCGAAATCTTCGCGATTTGCGAGATATTTTGATTGTTTCGACGCTTAAATGGTTGTGCATTGCATTAGCACTGCGAAATGGAGTTCAACGAGTGCTTTAAACGTCGAAATATCTCCAACGGGAAGGAAATGACGGCTATTTTTCGCTAAAATTTTCGAAATCTTCGCGATTTGCGAGATATTTTGATTGTTTCGACGCTTAAATGGTTGTGCATTGCATTAGCACTGCGAAATGGAGTTCAACGAGTGCTTAAACGTCGAAATATCTCCAACGGGAAGGAAATGACGGCTATTTTTCGCTAAAATTTTCGAAATCTTCGCGATTTGCGAGATATTTTGATTGTTTCTACGCTTAAATGGTTGTGCATTGCATTAGCACTGCGAAATGGAGTTCAACGAGTGCTTAAACGTCGAAATATCTCCAACGGGAAGGAAATGACGGCTATTTTTCGCTAAAATTTTCGAAATCTTCGCGATTTGCGAGATATTTTGATTGTTTCGACGCTTAAATGGTTGTGCATTGCATTAGCACTGCGAAATGGAGTACAACGAGTGCTTAAACGTCGAAATATCTCCAACGGGAAGGAAATGACGGCTATTTTTCGCTAAAATTTTCGAAATCTTCGCGATTTGCGAGATATTTTGATTGTTTCGACGCTTAAATGGTTGTGCATTGCATTAGCACTGCGAAATGGAGTTCAACGAGTGCTTAAACGTCGAAATATCTCCAACGGGAAGGAAATGACGGCTATTTTTCGCTAAAATTTTCGAAATCTTCGCGATTTGCGAGATATTTTGATTGTTTCTACGCTTAAATGGTTGTGCATTGCATTAGCACTGCGAAATGGAGTTCAACGAGTGCTTAAAACGTCGAAATATCTCCAACGGGAAGGAAATGACGGCTATTTTTCGCTAAAATTTTCGAAATCTTCGCGATTTGCGAGATATTTTGATTGTTTCGACGCTTAAATGGTTGTGCATTGCATTAGCACTGCGAAATGGAGTTCAACGAGTGCTTAAACGTCGAAATATCTCCAACGGGAAGGAAATGACGGCTATTTTTCGCTAAAATTTTCGAAATCTTCGCGATTTGCGAGATATTTTGATTGTTTCGACGCTTAAATGGTTGTGCATTGCATTAGCACTGCGAAATGGAGTACAACGAGTGCTTAAACGTCGAAATATCTCCAACGGGAAGGAAATGACGGCTATTTTTCGCTAAAATTTTCGAAATCTTCGCGATTTGCGAGATATTTTGATTGTTTCGACGCTTAAATGGTTGTGCATTGCATTAGCACTGCGAAATGGAGTTCAACGAGTGCTTAAACGTCGAAATATCTCCAACGGGAAGGAAATGACGGCTATTTTTCGCTAAAATTTTCGAAATCTTCGCGATTTGCGAGATATTTTGATTGTTTCGACGCTTAAATGGTTGTGCATTGCATTAGCACTGCGAAATGGAGTTCAACGAGTGCTTAAACGTCGAAATATCTCCAACGGGAAGGAAATGACGGCTATTTTTCGCTAAAATTTTCGAAATCTTCGCGATTTGCGAGATATTTTGATTGTTTCTACGCTTAAATGGTTGTGCATTGCATTAGCACTGCGAAATGGAGTTCAACGAGTGCTTAAACGTCGAAATATCTCCAACGGGAAGGAAATGACGGCTATTTTTCGCTAAAATTTTCGAAATCTTCGCGATTTGCGAGATATTTTGATTGTTTCGACGCTTAAATGGTTGTGCATTGCATTAGCACTGCGAAATGGAGTACAACGAGTGCTTAAACGTCGAAATATCTCCAACGGGAAGGAAATGACGGCTATTTTTCGCTAAAATTTTCGAAATCTTCGCGATTTGCGAGATATTTTGATTGTTTCGACTCTTAAATGGTTGTGTATTCCATTAGCACTGCGAAATGGAGTTCAACGAGTGCTTAAACGTCGAAATATCTCCAACGGGAAGGAAATGACGGCTATTTTTTCGCTAAAATTTTCGAAATCTTCGCGATTTGCGAGATATTTTGATTGTTTCGACGCTTAAACGCTGTGCATTGCATTAGCACTGCGAAATGGAGTTCAACGAGTGCTTAAACGTCGAAATATCTCCAACGGGAAGGAAATGACGGCTATTTTTCGCTAAAATTTTCGAAATCTTCGCGATTTGCGAGATATTTTGATTGTTTCGACGCTTAAATGGTTGTGCATTGCATTAGCACTGCGAAATGGAGTTCAACGAGAGCTTAAACGTCGAAATATCTCCAACGGGAAGGAAATGACGGCTATTTTTCGCTAAAATTTTCGAAATCTTCGCGATTTGCGAGATATTTTGATTGTTTCGACTCTTAAATGGTTGTGCATTGCATTAGCACTGCGAAATGGAGTTCAACGAGTGCTTAAACGTCGAAATATCTCCAACGGGAAGGAAATGACGGCTATTTTTCGCTAAAATTTTCGAAATCTTCGCGATTTGCGAGATATTTTGATTGTTTCGACGCTTAAATGGTTGTGCATTGCATTAGCACTGCGAAATGGAGTACAACGAGTGCTTAAACGTCGAAATATCTCCAACGGGAAGGAAATGACGGCTATTTTTCGCTAAAATTTTCGAAATCTTCGCGATTTGCGAGATATTTTGATTGTTTCGACGCTTAAATGGTTGTGCATTGCATTAGCACTGCGAAATGGAGTTCAACGAGAGCTTAAACGTCGAAATATCTCCAACGGGAAGGAAATGACGGCTATTTTTCGCTAAAATTTTCGAAATCTTCGCGATTTGCGAGATATTTTGATTGTTTCGACTCTTAAATGGTTGTGCATTGCATTAGCACTGCGAAATGGAGTTCAACGAGTGCTTAAACGTCGAAATATCACCAACGGGAAGGAAATGACGGCTATTTTTCGCTAAAATTTTCGAAATCTTCGCGATTTGCGAGATATTTTGATTGTTTCGAAGCTTAAACGCTGTGCATTGCATTAGCACTGCGAAATGGAGTTCAACGAGTGCTTAAACGTCGAAATATCTCCAACGGGAAGGAAATGACGGCTATTTTTCGCTAAAATTTTCGAAATCTTCGCGATTTTCGAGATATTTTGATTGTTTCGACGCTTAAACGCTGTGCATTGCATTAGCACTGCGAAATGGAGTTCAACGAGTGCTTAAACGTCGAAATATCTCCAACGGGAAGGAAATGACGGCTATTTTTCGCTAAAATTTTCGAAATCTTCGCGATTTGCGAGATATTTTGATTGTTTCGACGCTTAAATGGTTGTGCATTGCATTAGCACTGCGAAATGGAGTTCAACGAGTGCTTAAACGTCGAAATATCTCCAACGGGAAGGAAATGACGGCTATTTTTCGCTAAAATTTTCGAAATCTTCGCGATTTGCGAGATATTTTGATTGTTTCGACTCTTAAACGCTGTGCATTGCATTAGCACTGCGAAATGGAGTTCAACGAGTGCTTAAACGTCGAAATATCTCCAACGGGAAGGAAATGACGGCTATTTTTCGCTAAAATTTTCGAAATCTTCGCGATTTTCGAGATATTTTGATTGTTTCGACGCTTAAACGCTGTGCATTGCATTAGCACTGCGAAATGGAGTTCAACGAGTGCTTAAACGTCGAAATATCTCCAACGGGAAGGAAATGACGGCTATTTTTCGCTAAAATTTTCGAAATCTTCGCGATTTGCGAGATATTTTGATTGTTTCGACGCTTAAATGGTTGTGCATTGCATTAGCACTGCGAAATGGAGTTCAACGAGTGCTTAAACGACGAAATATCTCCAACGGGAAGGAAATGACGGCTATTTTTCGCTAAAATTTTCGAAATCTTCGCGATTTGCGAGATATTTTGATTGTTTCGACGCTTAAACGCTGTGCATTGCATTAGCACTGCGAAATGGAGTTCAACGAGTGCTTAAACGTCGAAATATCTCCAACGGGAAGGAAATGACGGCTATTTTTCGCTAAAATTTTCGAAATCTTCGCGATTTGCGAGATATTTTGATTGTTTCGACGCTTAAATGGTTGTGCATTGCATTAGCACTGCGAAATGGAGTTCAACGAGTGCTTAAACGTCGAAATATCTCCAACGGGAAGGAAGTGACGGCTATTTTTCGCTAAAATTTTCGAAATCTTCGCGATTTGCGAGATATTTTGATTGTTTCGACTCTTAAATGGTTGTGCATTGCATTAGCACTGCGAAATGGAGTTCAACGAGTGCTTAAACGTCGAAATATCTCCAACGGGAAGGAAATGACGGCTATTTTTCGCTAAAATTTTCGAAATCTTCGCGATTTGCGAGATATTTTGATTGTTTCGACTCTTAAATGGTTGTGCATTGCATTAGCACTGCGAGATGGAGTTCAACGAGTGCTTAAACGTCGAAATATCTCCAACGGGAAGGAAATGACGGCTATTTTTCGCTAAAATTTTCGAAATCTTCGCGATTTGCGAGATATTTTGATTGTTTCGACTCTTAAATGGTTGTGCATTGCATTAGCACTGCGAAATGGAGTTCAACGAGTGCTTAAACGTCGAAATATCTCCAACGGGAAGGAAATGACGGCTATTTTTCGCTAAAATTTTCGAAATCTTCGCGATTTGCGAGATATTTTGATTGTTTCGACGCTTAAATGGTTGTGCATTGCATTAGCACTGCGAAATGGAGTTCAACGAGTGCTTAAACGTCGAAATATCTCCAACGGGAAGGAAATGACGGCTATTTTTCGCTAAAATTTTCGAAATCTTCGCGATTTGCGAGATATTTTGATTGTTTCGACGCTTAAATGGTTGTGCATTGCATTAGCACTGCGAAATGGAGTTCAACGAGTGCTTAAACGTCGAAATATCTCCAACGGGAAGGAAATGACGGCTACTTTTCGCCAAAATTTTCGAAATCTTCGCGATTTGCGAGATATTTTGATTGTTTCGACGCTTAAACGCTGTGCATTGCATTAGCACTGCGAAATGGAGTTCAACGAGTGCTTAAACGTCGAAATATCTCCAACGGGAAGGAAATGACGGCTATTTTTCGCTAAAATTTTCGAAATCTTCGCGATTTGCGAGATATTTTGATTGTTTCGACTCTTAAATGGTTGTGCGTTGCATTAGCACTGCGAAATGGAGTTCAACGAGTGCTTAAACGTCGAAATATCTCCAACGGGAAGGAAATGACGGCTATTTTTCGCTAAAATTTTCGAAATCTTCGCGATTTGCGAGATATTTTGATTGTTTCGACGCTTAAACGCTGTGCATTGCATTAGCACTGCGAAATGGAGTTCAACGAGTGCTTAAACGTCGAAATATCTCCAACGGGAAGGAAATGACGGCTATTTTTCGCTAAAATTTTCGAAATCTTCGCGATTTGCGAGATATTTTGATTGTTTCGACGCTTAAATGGTTGTGCATTGCATTAGCACTGCGAAATGGAGTTCAACGAGTGCTTAAACGTCGAAATATCTCCAACGGGAAGGAAATGACGGCTATTTTTCGCTAAAATTTTCGAAATCTTCGCGATTTGCGAGATATTTTGATTGTTTCGACGCTTAAAAGCTGTGCATTGCATTAGCACTGCGAAATGGAGTTCAACGAGTGCTTAAACGTCGAAATATCTCCAACGGGAAGGAAATGACGGCTATTTTTCGCTAACATTTTCGAAATCTTCGCGATTTGCGAGATATTTTGATTGTTTCGACTCTTAAATGGTTGTGTATTCCATTAGCACTGCGAAATGGAGTTCAACGAGTGCTTAAACGTCGAAATATCTCCAACGGGAAGGAAATGACGGCTATTTGTCGCTAAAATTTTCGAAATCTTCGCGATTTGCGAGATATTTTGATTGTTTCGACGCTTAAATGGTTGTGCATTGCATTAGCACTGCGAAATGGAGTTCAACGAGTGCTTAAACGTCGAAATATCTCCAACGGGAAGGAAATGACGGCTATTTTTCGTCAAAATTTTCGAAATCTTCGCGATTTGCGAGATATTTTGATTGTTTCGACGCTTAAACGCTGTGCATTGCATTAGCACTGCGAAATGGAGTTCAACGAGTGCTTAAACGTCGAAATATCTCCAACGGGAAGGAAATGACGGCTATTTTTCGTCAAAATTTTCGAAATCTTCGCGATTTGCGAGATATTTTGATTGTTTCGACGCTTAAACGCTGTGCATTGCATTAGCACTGCGAAATGGAGTTCAACGAGTGCTTAAACGTCGAAATATCTCCAACGGGAAGGAAATGACGGCTATTTTTCGCTAAAATTTTCGAAATCTTCGCGATTTGCGAGATATTTTGATTGTTTCGACTCTTAAATGGTTGTGCGTTGCATTAGCACTGCGAAATGGAGTTCAACGAGTGCTTAAACGTCGAAATATCTCCAACGGGAAGGAAATGACGGCTATTTTTCGCTAAAATTTTCGAAATCTTCGCGATTTGCGAGATATTTTGATTGTTTCGACGCTTAAACGCTGTGCATTGCATTAGCACTGCGAAATGGAGTTCAACGAGTGCTTAAACGTCGAAATATCTCCAACGGGAAGGAAATGACGGCTATTTTTCGCTAAAATTTTCGAAATCTTCGCGATTTGCGAGATATTTTGATTGTTTCGACGCTTAAACGCTGTGCATTGCATTAGCACTGCGAAATGGAGTTCAACGAGTGCTTAAACGTCGAAATATCTCCAACGGGAAGGAAATGACGGCTATTTTTCGTCAAAATCGCGATTTGCGAGATATTTTGATTGTTTCGACGCTTAAACGGTTGTGCATTCCATTAGCACCTTGAAATGGAGTTCAACGAGTGCTTAAACGTCGAAATATCTCCAACGAGAAGGAAATGACGGCTATTTTTCGTCAAAATTTACGAAATCTTCGCGATTTGCGAGCTATTTTGATTGTTTCGACGCTTAAATGGTTGTGCATTGCATTAGCACTGTGAAATGGAGTTCAACGAGTGCTTAAACGTCGAAATATCTCCAACGGGAGGGAAATGACGGCTATTTTTCGTCAAAATTTACGAAATCTTCGCGATTTGCGAGATATTTTGATTGTTTCGACGCTTAAATGGTTGTGCATTGCATTAGCACTGTGAAATGGAGTTCAACGTGTGCTTAAACGTCGAAATATCTCCAACGGGAAGGAAATGACGGCTATTTTTCGTCAAAATTTACGAAATCTTCGCGATTTGCGAGATATGTTGATTGTTTCGACGCTTAAATGG
Source organism: Bombus huntii (assembly GCF_024542735.1). Classification (NCBI taxonomy): domain Eukaryota; kingdom Metazoa; phylum Arthropoda; class Insecta; order Hymenoptera; family Apidae; genus Bombus; species Bombus huntii. The sequence continues at coordinate 27,046,473 of NC_066238.1, forward strand.
TTGTGCATTGCATTAGCACTGCGAAATGCAGTTCAACGAGTGCTTAAACGTCGAAATATCTCAAACGGGAAGGAAATGACGGCTATTTTTCGTCAAAATTTACGAAATCTTCGCGATTTGCGAGATATTTTGATTGTTTCGACGCTTAAATGGTTGTGCATTGCATTAGCACAGCGAAATGGAGTTCAACGAGTGCTTAAACGTCGAAATATCTCCAACGGGAAGGAAATGACGGCTATTTTTCGCTAAAATTTTCGAAATCTTCGCGATTTGCGAGATATTTTGATTGTTTCGACGCTTAAACGCTGTGCATTGCATTAGCACTGCGAAATGGAGTTCAACGAGTGCTTAAACGTCGAAATATCTCCAACGGGAAGGAAATGACGGCTATTTTTCGCTAAAATTTTCGAAATCTTCGCGATTTGCGAGATATTTTGATTGTTTCTACGCTTAAATGGTTGTGCATTGCATTAGCACTGCGAAATGGAGTTCAACGAGTGCTTTAAACGTCGAAATATCTCCAACGGGAAGGAAATGACGGCTATTTTTCGCTAAAATTTTCGAAATCTTCGCGATTTGCGAGATATTTTGATTGTTTCGACGTTTAAATGGTTGTGCATTGCATTAGCACTGCGAAATGGAGTTCAACGTGTGCTTAAGCGTCGAAATATCTCCAACGGGAAGGAAATGACGGCTATTTTTCGCTAAAATTTTCGAAATCTTCGCGATTTGCGAGATATTTTGATTGTTTCGACGCTTAAATGGTTGTGCATTGCATTAGCACTGCGAAATGGAGTTCAACGAGTGCTTAAACGTCGAAATATCTCCAACGGGAAGGAAATGACGGCTATTTTTCGCTAAAATTTTCGAAATCTTCGCGATTTGCGAGATATTTTGATTGTTTCGACGCTCAAATGGTTGTGCATTGCATTAGCACTGTGAAATGGAGTTCAACGAGTGCTTAAACGTCGAAATACCTCCAGCGGGAAGGAAATAACGGCCATTTTTCGTCAAAATTTACGAAATCTTCGCGATTTGCGGGATATTTTGATTGTTTCGACGCTTAAATGGTTGTGCATTGCATTAGCACTGCGAAATGGAGATCAACGAGTGCTTAAACGTCGAAATATCTCCAACGGGAGGGAAATGACGGCCATTTTTCGTCAAAATTTACGAAATCTTCGCGATTTGCGAGATATTTTGATCGTTTCGACTCTTAAATGTTTGTGCATTGCATTAGCACTGTGAAATGGAGTTCAACGAGTGCTTAAACGTCGAAATATCTCCAACGGGAAGGAAATGACGGCCATTTTTCGTCAAAATTTACGAAATCTTCGCGATTTGCGGGATATTTTGATTGTTTCGTCGCTTAAATGGTTGTGCATTGCATTAGCACTGTGAAATGGAGTTCAACGAGTGCTTAAACGTCGAAATATCTCCAACGGGAAGGAAATGACGGCTATTTTTCGTCAAAATCGCGATTTGCGAGATATTTTGATTGTTTCGACGCTTAAATGGTTGTGCATTGCATTAGCACTGCGAAATGGAGTTCAACGAGTGCTTAAACGTCGAAATATCTCCAACGGACAGGAAATGACGGCCATTTTTCGTCAAAATTTACGAAATCTTCGCGATTTGCGAGATATTTTGATTGTTTCGACGCTTAAATGATTGTGCATTGCATTAGCACTGTGAAATGGAGTTCAACGAGTGCTTAAACGTCGAAATATCTCCAACGGGAAGGAAATGACGGCCATTTTTCGTCAAAATCGCGATTTGCGAGATATTTTGATTGTTTCGACGCTTAAACGGTTGTGCATTGCATTAGCACTGTGAAATGGAGTTCAACGAGTGCTTAAACGTCGAAATATCTCCAACGGGAAGGAAATGACGGCTATTTTTCGTCAAAATTTACGAAATCTTCGCGATTTGCGAGATATTTTGATTGTTTCGACGCTTAAATGGTTGTGCATTGCTTTAGCACTGCGAAATGGAGTTCAACGAGTTCTTAAACGTAGAAATATCTCCAGCGGGAAGGAAATGACGGCTATTTTCCGTCAAAATCGCGATTTGCGAGATATTTTGATTGTTTCGACGCTTAAACGGTTGTGCATTGCATTAGCACTGTGAAATGGAGTTCAACGAGTGCTTAAACGTCGAAATATCTCCAACGGGAAGGAAATGACGGCTATTTTTCGTCAAAATTTACGAAATTTTCGCGATTTGCGAGATATTTTGATTGTTTCGACGCTCAAATGGTTTTGCATTGCATTAGCACTGTGAAATGGAGTTCAACGAGTGCTTAAACGTCGAAATATCTCCAGCGGGAAGGAAATGACGGCCATTTTTCGTCAAAATTTACGAAATCTTCGCGATTTGCGGGATATTTTGATTGTTTCGACGCTTAAATGGTTGTGCATTGCATTAGCACTGCGAAATGGAGATCAACGAGTGCTTAAACGTCGAAATATCTCCAACGGGAGGGAAATGACGGCCATTTTTCGTCAAAATTTACGAAATCTTCGCGATTTGCGAGATATTTTGATCGTTTCGACGCTTAAATGTTTGTGCATTGCATTAGCACTGTGAAATGGAGTTCAACGAGTGCTTAAACGTCGAAATATCTCCAACGGGAAGGAAATGACGGCCATTTTTCGTCAAAATCGCGATTTGCGAGATATTTTGATTGTTTCGACGCTTAAACGGTTGTGCATTGCATTAGCACTGTGAAATGGAGTTCAACGAGTGCTTAAACGTCGAAATATCTCCAACGGGAAGGAAATGACGGCTACTTTTCGCCAAAATTTTCGAAATCTTCGCGATTTGCGAGATATTTTGATTGTTTCGACGCTTAAACGCTGTGCATTGCATTAGCACTGCGAAATGGAGTTCAACGAGTGCTTAAACGTCGAAATATCTCCAACGGGAAGGAAATGACGGCTATTTTTCGTCAAAATTTTCGAAATCTTCGCGATTTGCGAGATATTTTGATTGTTTCGACGCTTAAACGCTGTGCATTGCATTAGCACTGCGAAATGGAGTTCAACGAGTGCTTAAACGTCGAAATATCTCCAACGGGAAGGAAATGACGGCTATTTTTCGCTAAAATTTTCGAAATCTTCGCGATTTGCGAGATATTTTGATTGTTTCGACTCTTAAATGGTTGTGCGTTGCATTAGCACTGCGAAATGGAGTTCAACGAGTGCTTAAACGTCGAAATATCTCCAACGGGAAGGAAATGACGGCTATTTTTCGCTAAAATTTTCGAAATCTTCGCGATTTGCGAGATATTTTGATTGTTTCGACGCTTAAACGCTGTGCATTGCATTAGCACTGCGAAATGGAGTTCAACGAGTGCTTAAACGTCGAAATATCTCCAACGGGAAGGAAATGACGGCTATTTTTCGCTAAAATTTTCGAAATCTTCGCGATTTGCGAGATATTTTGATTGTTTCGACGCTTAAATGGTTGTGCATTGCATTAGCACTGCGAAATGGAGTTCAACGAGTGCTTAAACGTCGAAATATCTCCAACGGGAAGGAAATGACGGCTATTTTTCGCTAAAATTTTCGAAATCTTCGCGATTTGCGAGATATTTTGATTGTTTCGACGCTTAAAAGCTGTGCATTGCATTAGCACTGCGAAATGGAGTTCAACGAGTGCTTAAACGTCGAAATATCTCCAACGGGAAGGAAATGACGGCTATTTTTCGCTAACATTTTCGAAATCTTCGCGATTTGCGAGATATTTTGATTGTTTCGACTCTTAAATGGTTGTGTATTCCATTAGCACTGCGAAATGGAGTTCAACGAGTGCTTAAACGTCGAAATATCTCCAACGGGAAGGAAATGACGGCTATTTGTCGCTAAAATTTTCGAAATCTTCGCGATTTGCGAGATATTTTGATTGTTTCGACGCTTAAATGGTTGTGCATTGCATTAGCACTGCGAAATGGAGTTCAACGAGTGCTTAAACGTCGAAATATCTCCAACGGGAAGGAAATGACGGCTATTTTTCGTCAAAATTTTCGAAATCTTCGCGATTTGCGAGATATTTTGATTGTTTCGACGCTTAAACGCTGTGCATTGCATTAGCACTGCGAAATGGAGTTCAACGAGTGCTTAAACGTCGAAATATCTCCAACGGGAAGGAAATGACGGCTATTTTTCGTCAAAATTTTCGAAATCTTCGCGATTTGCGAGATATTTTGATTGTTTCGACGCTTAAACGCTGTGCATTGCATTAGCACTGCGAAATGGAGTTCAACGAGTGCTTAAACGTCGAAATATCTCCAACGGGAAGGAAATGACGGCTATTTTTCGCTAAAATTTTCGAAATCTTCGCGATTTGCGAGATATTTTGATTGTTTCGACTCTTAAATGGTTGTGCGTTGCATTAGCACTGCGAAATGGAGTTCAACGAGTGCTTAAACGTCGAAATATCTCCAACGGGAAGGAAATGACGGCTATTTTTCGCTAAAATTTTCGAAATCTTCGCGATTTGCGAGATATTTTGATTGTTTCGACGCTTAAACGCTGTGCATTGCATTAGCACTGCGAAATGGAGTTCAACGAGTGCTTAAACGTCGAAATATCTCCAACGGGAAGGAAATGACGGCTATTTTTCGCTAAAATTTTCGAAATCTTCGCGATTTGCGAGATATTTTGATTGTTTCGACGCTTAAACGCTGTGCATTGCATTAGCACTGCGAAATGGAGTTCAACGAGTGCTTAAACGTCGAAATATCTCCAACGGGAAGGAAATGACGGCTATTTTTCGTCAAAATCGCGATTTGCGAGATATTTTGATTGTTTCGACGCTTAAACGGTTGTGCATTCCATTAGCACTGTGAAATGGAGTTCAACGAGTGCTTAAACGTCGAAATATCTCCAACGAGAAGGAAATGACGGCTATTTTTCGTCAAAATTTACGAAATCTTCGCGATTTGCGAGCTATTTTGATTGTTTCGACGCTTAAATGGTTGTGCATTGCATTAGCACTGTGAAATGGAGTTCAACGAGTGCTTAAACGTCGAAATATCTCCAACGGGAGGGAAATGACGGCTATTTTTCGTCAAAATTTACGAAATCTTCGCGATTTGCGAGATATTTTGATTGTTTCGACGCTTAAATGGTTGTGCATTGCATTAGCACTGTGAAATGGAGTTCAACGAGTGCTTAAACGTCGAAATATCTCCAACGGGAAGGAAATGACGGCTATTTTTCGTCAAAATTTACGAAATCTTCGCGATTTGCGAGATATGTTGATTGTTTCGACGCTTAAATGGTTGTGCATTGCATTAGCACTGCGAAATGCAGTTCAACGAGTGCTTAAACGTCGAAATATCTCAAACGGGAAGGAAATGACGGCTATTTTTCGTCAAAATTTACGAAATCTTCGCGATTTGCGAGATATTTTGATTGTTTCGACGCTTAAATGGTTGTGCATTGCATTAGCACAGCGAAATGGAGTTCAACGAGTGCTTAAACGTCGAAATATCTCCAACGGGAAGGAAATGACGGCTATTTTTCGCTAAAATTTTCGAAATCTTCGCGATTTGCGAGATATTTTGATTGTTTCGACGCTTAAACGCTGTGCATTGCATTAGCACTGCGAAATGGAGTTCAACGAGTGCTTAAACGTCGAAATATCTCCAACGGGAAGGAAATGACGGCTATTTTTCGCTAAAATTTTCGAAATCTTCGCGATTTGCGAGATATTTTGATTGTTTCGACGTTTAAATGTTTGTGCATTGCATTAGCACTGCGAAATGGAGTTCAACGTGTGCTTAAACGTCGAAATATCTCCAACGGGAAGGAAATGACGGCTATTTTTCGCTAAAATTTTCGAAATCTTCGCGATTTGCGAGATATTTTGATTGTTTCGACGCTTAAATGGTTGTGCATTGCATTAGCACTGCGAAATGGAGTTCAACGAGTGCTTAAACGTCGAAATATCTCCAACGGGAAGGAAATGACGGCTATTTTTCGCTAAAATTTTCGAAATCTTCGCGATTTGCGAGATATTTTGATTGTTTCGACGCTCAAATGGTTGTGCATGGCATTAGCACTGTGAAATGGAGTTCAACGAGTGCTTAAACGTCGAAATACCTCCAGCGGGAAGGAAATAACGGCCATTTTTCGTCAAAATTTACGAAATCTTCGCGATTTGCGGGATATTTTGATTGTTTCGACGCTTAAATGGTTGTGCATTGCATTAGCACTGCGAAATGGAGATCAACGAGTGCTTAAACGTCGAAATATCTCCAACGGGAGGGAAATGACGGCCATTTTTCGTCAAAATTTACGAAATCTTCGCGATTTGCGAGATATTTTGATCGTTTCGACGCTTAAATGTTTGTGCATTGCATTAGCACTGTGAAATGGAGTTCAACGAGTGCTTAAACGTCGAAATATCTCCAACGGGAAGGAAATGACGGCCATTTTTCGTCAAAATTTACGAAATCTTCGCGATTTGCGGGATATTTTGATTGTTTCGTCGCTTATTTGGTTGTGCATTGCATTAGCACTGTGAAATGGAGTTCAACGAGTGCTTAAACGTCGAAATATCTCCAACGGGAAGGAAATGACGGCTATTTTTCGTCAAAATCGCGATTTGCGAGATATTTTGATTGTTTCGACGCTTAAATGGTTGTGCATTGCATTAGCACTGCGAAATGGAGTTCAACGAGTGCTTAAACGTCGAAATATCTCCAACGGACAGGAAATGACGGCCATTTTTCGTCAAAATTTACGAAATCTTCGCGATTTGCGAGATATTTTGATTGTTTCGACGCTTAAATGATTGTGCATTGCATTAGCACTGTGAAATGGAGTCCAACGAGTGCTTAAACGTCGAAATATCTCCAACGGGAAGGAAATGACGGCCATTTTTCGTCAAAATCGCGATTTGCGAGATATTTTGATTGTTTCGACGCTTAAACGGTTGTGCATTGCATTAGCACTGTGAAATGGAGTTCAACGAGTGCTTAAACGTCGAAATATCTCCAACGGGAAGGAAATGACGGCTATTTTTCGTCAAAATTTACGAAATCTTCGCGATTTGCGAGATATTTTGATTGTTTCGACGCTTAAATGGTTGTGCATTGCTTTAGCACTGCGAAATGGAGTTCAACGAGTTCTTAAACGTAGAAATATCTCCAGCGGGAAGGAAATGACGGCTATTTTCCGTCAAAATCGCGATTTGCGAGATATTTTGATTGTTTCGACGCTTAAACGGTTGTGCATTGCATTAGCACTGTGAAATGGAGTTCAACGAGTGCTTAAACGTCGAAATATCTCCAACGGGAAGGAAATGACGGCTATTTTTCGTCAAAATTTACGAAATTTTCGCGATTTGCGAGATATTTTGATTGTTTCGACGCTCAAATGGTTTTGCATTGCATTAGCACTGTGAAATGGAGTTCAACGAGTGCTTAAACGTCGAAATATCTACAGCGGGAAGGAAATGACGGCCATTTTTCGTCAAAATTTACGAAATCTTCGCGATTTGCGGGATATTTTGATTGTTTCGACGCTTAAATGGTTGTGCATTGCATTAGCACTGCGAAATGGAGATCAACGAGTGCTTAAACGTCGAAATATCTCCAACGGGAGGGAAATGACGGCCATTTTTCGTCAAAATTTACGAAATCTTCGCGATTTGCGAGATATTTTGATCGTTTCGACGCTTAAATGTTTGTGCATTGCATTAGCACTGTGAAATGGAGTTCAACGAGTGCTTAAACGTCGAAATATCTCCAACGGGAAGGAAATGACGGCCATTTTTCGTCAAAATCGCGATTTGCGAGATATTTTGATTGTTTCGACGCTTAAACGGTTGTGCATTGCATTAGCACTGTGAAATGGAGTTCAACGAGTGCTTAAACGTCGAAATATCTCCAACGGGAAGGAAATGACGGCTATTTTTCGTCAAAATTTACGAAATCTTCGCGATTTGCGAGATATTTTGATTGTTTCGACGCTTAAATGGTTGTGCATTGCTTTAGCACTGCGAAATGGTGTTCAACGAGTTCTTAAACGTAGAAATATCTCCAGCGGGAAGGAAATGACGGCTATTTTCCGTCAAAATCGCGATTTGCGAGATATTTTGATTGTTTCGACGCTTAAACGGTTGTGCATTGCATTAGCACTGTGAAATGGAGTTCAACGAGTGCTTAAACGTCGAAATATCTTCAACGGAAAGGAAATGACGGCCATTTTTAGTCAAAATTTACGAAATCTTCGCGATTTGAAAGATATTTTGATTGTTTCGACGCTCAAATGGTTGTGCATTGCATTAGCACTGCGAAATGAAGTTCAACGAGTGCTTAAACGTCGAAATATCTCCAACGGGAAGGAAATGACGGCTATTTTTCGTCAAAATTTACGAAATCTTCGCGATTTGCGAGATATTTTGATTGTTTCGTCGCTTAAATGGTTGTGCATTGCTTTAGCACTGCGAAATGGAGTTCAACGAGTGCTTAAACGTCGAAATATCTCCAACGGGAAGGAAATGACGGCTATTTTTCGTCAAAATCGCGATTTGCGAGATATTTTGACTGTTTCGACGCTTAAACGGTTGTGCATTGCATTAGCACTGTGAAATGGAGTTCAACGAGTGCTTAAACGTCGAAATATCTCCAACGGAAAGGAAATGACGGCCATTTTTAGTCAAAATTTACGAAATCTTCGCGATTTGAAAGATATTTTGATTGTTTCGACGCTCAAATGGTTGTGCATTGCATTAGCACTGCGAAATGGAGTTCAACGAGTGCTTAAACGTCGAAATATCTCCAACGGGAAGGAAATGACGGCTATTTTTCGCTAAAATTTTCGAATTCTTCGCGATTTGCGAGATATTTTGATTGTTTCGACGCTTAAATGGTTATGCATTGCTTTAGCACTGCGAAATGGAGTTCAACGAGTTCTTAAACGTAGAAATAACTCCAGCGGGAAGGAAATGACGGCTATTTTTCGTCAAAATCGCGATTTGCGAGATATTTTGATTGTTTCGACGCTTAAACGGTTGTGCATTGCATTAGCACTGTGAAATGGAGTTCAACGAGTGCTTAAACGTCGAAATATCTCCAACGGGAAGGAAATGACGGCTATTTCTCGTCAAAATCGCGATTTGCGAGATATTTTGATTGTTTCGACGCTTAAACGGTTGTGCATTGCATTAGCACTGTGAAATGGAGTTCAACGAGTGCTTAAACGTCGAAATATCTCCAACGGGAAGGAAATGACTGCTATTTTTCGTCAAAATTTACGAAATCTTCGCGATTTGCGAGATATTTTGATTGTTTCGACGCTTAAATGGTTATGCATTGCTTTAGCACTGCGAAATGGAGTTCAACGAGTTCTTAAACGTAGAAATAACTCCAGCGGGAAGGAAATGACGGCTATTTTTCGTCAAAATCGCGATTTGCGAGATATTTTGATTGTTTCGACGCTTAAACGGTTGTGCATTGCATTAGCACTGTGAAATGGAGTTCAACGAGTGCTTAAACGTCGAAATATCTCCAACGGGAAGGAAATGACGGCTATTTCTCGTCAAAATCGCGATTTGCGAGATATTTTGATTGTTTCGACGCTTAAACGGTTGTGCATTGCATTAGCACTGCGAAATGGAGTTCAACGAGTGCTTAAACGTCGAAATATCACCAACGGGAAGGAAATGACGGCTATTTTTCGCTAAAATTTTCGAAATCTTCGCGATTTGCGAGATATTTTGATTGTTTCGACGCTTAAATGGTTGTGCATTGCATTAGCACTGCGAAATGGAGTTCAACGAGTGCTTAAACGTCGAAATATCTCCAACGGGAAGGAAATGACGGCTATTTTTCGCTAAAATTTTCGAAATCTTCGCGATTTGCGAGATATTTTGATTGTTTCGACGCTTAAATGGTTGTGCATTGCATTAGCACTGCGAAATGGAGTTCAACGAGTGCTTAAACGTCGAAATATCTCCAACGGGAAGGAAATGACGGCTATTTTTCGCTAAAATTTTCGAAATCTTCGCGATTTGCGAGATATTTTGATTGTTTCGACGCTCAAATGGTTGTGCATTGCATTAGCACTGCGAAATGGAGTTCAACGAGTGCTTAAACGTCGAAATATCTACAACGGGAAGGAAATGACGGCTATTTTTCGCTAAAATTTTCGAAATCTTCGCGATTTGCGAGATATTTTGATTGTTTCGACGCTTAAATGGTTGTGCATTGCATTAGCACTGCGAAATGGAGTTCAACGAGTGCTTAAACGTCGAAATATCTCCAACGGGAAGGAAATGACGGCTATTTTTCGCTAAAATTTTCGAAATCTTCGCGATTTGCGAGATATTTTGATTGTTTCGACTCTTAAATGGTTGTGCATTGCATTAGCACTGCGAAATGGAGTTCAACGAGTGCTTAAACGTCGAAATATCTCCAACGGGAAGGAAATGACGGCTATTTTTCGCTAAAATTTTCGAAATCTTCGCGATTTGCGAGATATTTTGATTGTTTCGACGCTTAAATGGTTGTGCATTGCATTAGCACTGCGAAATGGAGTTCAACGAGTGCTTAAACGTCGAAATATCTCCAACGGGAAGGAAATGACGGCTATTTTTCGCTAAAATTTTCGAAATCTTCGCGATTTGCGAGATATTTTGATTGTTTCGACGCTTAAATGGTTGTACATTGCATTAGCACTGCGAAATGGAGTTCAACGAGTGCTTAAACGTCGAAATATCTCCAACGGGAAGGAAATGACGGCTATTTTTCGCTAAAATTTTCGAAATCTTCGCGATTTGCGAGATATTTTGATTGTTTCGACGCTTAAATGGTTGTGCATTGCATTAGCACTGCGAAATGGAGTTCAACGAGTGCTTAAACGTCGAAATATCTCCAACGGGAAGGAAATGACGGCTATTTTTCGTCAAAATTTTCGAAATCTTCGCGATTTGCGAGATATTTTGATTGTTTCGACGCTTAAACGCTGTGCATTGCATTAGCACTGCGAAATGGAGTTCAACGAGTGCTTAAACGTCGAAATATCTCCAACGGGAAGGAAATGACGGCTATTTTTCGCTAAAATTTTCGAAATCTTCGCGATTTGCGAGATATTTTGATTGTTTCGACGCTTAAACGCTGTGCATTTCATTAGCACTGCGAAATGGAGTTCAACGAGTGCTTAAACGTCGAAATATCACCAACGGGAAGGAAATGACGGCTATTTTTCGCTAAAATTTTCGAAATCTTCGCGATTTGCGAGATATTTTGATTGTTTCGACGCTTAAATGGTTGTGCATTGCATTAGCACTGCGAAATGGAGTTCAACGAGTGCTTAAACGTCGAAATATCTCCAACGGGAAGGAAATGACGGCTATTTTTCGTCAAAATTTTCGAAATCTTCGCGATTTGCGAGATATTTTGATTGTTTCGACGCTTAAATGGTTGTGCATTGCATTAGCACTGCGAAATGGAGTTCAACGAGTGCTTAAACGTCGAAATATCTCCAACGGGAAGGAAATGACGGCTATTTTTCGCTAAAATTTTCGAAATCTTCGCGATTTGCGAGATATTTTGATTGTTTCGACGCTTAAATGGTTGTACATTGCATTAGCACTGCGAAATGGAGTTCAACGAGTGCTTAAACGTCGAAATATCTCCAACGGGAAGGAAATGACGGCTATTTTTCGCTAAAATTTTCGAAATCTTCGCGATTTGCGAGATATTTTGATTGTTTCGACGCTTAAATGGTTGTGCATTGCATTAGCACTGCGAAATGGAGTTCAACGAGTGCTTAAACGTCGAAATATCTCCAACGGGAAGGAAATGACGGCTATTTTTCGTCAAAATTTTCGAAATCTTCGCGATTTGCGAGATATTTTGATTGTTTCGACGCTTAAACGCTGTGCATTGCATTAGCACTGCGAAATGGAGTTCAACGAGTGCTTAAACGTCGAAATATCTCCAACGGGAAGGAAATGACGGCTATTTTTCGCTAAAATTTTCGAAATCTTCGCGATTTGCGAGATATTTTGATTGTTTCGACGCTTAAACGCTGTGCATTTCATTAGCACTGCGAAATGGAGTTCAACGAGTGCTTAAACGTCGAAATATCACCAACGGGAAGGAAATGACGGCTATTTTTCGCTAAAATTTTCGAAATCTTCGCGATTTGCGAGATATTTTGATTGTTTCGACGCTTAAATGGTTGTGCATTGCATTAGCACTGCGAAATGGAGTTCAACGAGTGCTTAAACGTCGAAATATCTCCAACGGGAAGGAAATGACGGCTATTTTTCGTCAAAATTTTCGAAATCTTCGCGATTTGCGAGATATTTTGATTGTTTCGACGCTTAAATGGTTGTGCATTGCATTAGCACTGCGAAATGGAGTTCAACGAATGCTTAAACGTCGAAATATCTCCACCGGGAAGGAAATGACGGCTATTTTTCGCTAAAATTTTCGAAATCTTCGCGATTTGCGAGATATTTTGATTGTTGCGACGCTTAAATGGTTGTGCATTGCATTAGCACTGCGAAATGGAGTTCAACGAGTGCTTAAACGTCGAAATATCTCCAACGGGAAGGAAATGACGGCTATTTTTCGCTAAAATTTTCGAAATCTTCGCGATTTGCGAGATATTTTGATTGTTTCGACGCTTAAATGGTTGTGCATTGCATTAGCACTGCGAAATGGAGTTCAACGAGTGCTTAAACGTCGAAATATCTCCAACGGGAAGGAAATGACGGCTATTTTTCGTCAAAATTTTCGAAATCTTCGCGATTTGCGAGATATTTTGATTGTTTCGACGCTTAAACGCTGTGCATTGCATTAGCACTGCGAAATGGAGTTCAACGAGTGCTTAAACGTCGAAATATCTCCAACGGGAAGGAAATGACGGCTATTTTTCGCTAAAATTTTCGAATTCTTCGCGATTTGCGAGATATTTTGATTGTTTCGACGCTTAAATGGTTATGCATTGCTTTAGCACTGCGAAATGGAGTTCAACGAGTTCTTAAACGTAGAAATAACTCCAGCGGGAAGGAAATGACGGCTATTTTTCGTCAAAATCGCGATTTGCGAGATATTTTGATTGTTTCGACGCTTAAACGGTTGTGCATTGCATTAGCACTGTGAAATGGAGTTCAACGAGTGCTTAAACGTCGAAATATCTCCAACGGGAAGGAAATGACGGCTATTTCTCGTCAAAATCGCGATTTGCGAGATATTTTGATTGTTTCGACGCTTAAACGGTTGTGCATTGCATTAGCACTGTGAAATGGAGTTCAACGAGTGCTTAAACGTCGAAATATCTCCAACGGGAAGGAAATGACTGCTATTTTTCGTCAAAATTTACGAAATCTTCGCGATTTGCGAGATATTTTGATTGTTTCGACGCTTAAATGGTTATGCATTGCTTTAGCACTGCGAAATGGAGTTCAACGAGTTCTTAAACGTAGAAATAACTCCAGCGGGAAGGAAATGACGGCTATTTTTCGTCAAAATCGCGATTTGCGAGATATTTTGATTGTTTCGACGCTTAAACGGTTGTGCATTGCATTAGCACTGTGAAATGGAGTTCAACGAGTGCTTAAACGTCGAAATATCTCCAACGGGAAGGAAATGACGGCTATTTCTCGTCAAAATCGCGATTTGCGAGATATTTTGATTGTTTCGACGCTTAAACGGTTGTGCATTGCATTAGCACTGCGAAATGGAGTTCAACGAGTGCTTAAACGTCGAAATATCACCAACGGGAAGGAAATGACGGCTATTTTTCGCTAAAATTTTCGAAATCTTCGCGATTTGCGAGATATTTTGATTGTTTCGACGCTTAAATGGTTGTGCATTGCATTAGCACTGCGAAATGGAGTTCAACGAGTGCTTAAACGTCGAAATATCTCCAACGGGAAGGAAATGACGGCTATTTTTCGCTAAAATTTTCGAAATCTTCGCGATTTGCGAGATATTTTGATTGTTTCGACGCTTAAATGGTTGTGCATTGCATTAGCACTGCGAAATGGAGTTCAACGAGTGCTTAAACGTCGAAATATCTCCAACGGGAAGGAAATGACGGCTATTTTTCGCTAAAATTTTCGAAATCTTCGCGATTTGCGAGATATTTTGATTGTTTCGACGCTCAAATGGTTGTGCATTGCATTAGCACTGCGAAATGGAGTTCAACGAGTGCTTAAACGTCGAAATATCTACAACGGGAAGGAAATGACGGCTATTTTTCGCTAAAATTTTCGAAATCTTCGCGATTTGCGAGATATTTTGATTGTTTCGACGCTTAAATGGTTGTGCATTGCATTAGCACTGCGAAATGGAGTTCAACGAGTGCTTAAACGTCGAAATATCTCCAACGGGAAGGAAATGACGGCTATTTTTCGCTAAAATTTTCGAAATCTTCGCGATTTGCGAGATATTTTGATTGTTTCGACTCTTAAATGGTTGTGCATTGCATTAGCACTGCGAAATGGAGTTCAACGAGTGCTTAAACGTCGAAATATCTCCAACGGGAAGGAAATGACGGCTATTTTTCGCTAAAATTTTCGAAATCTTCGCGATTTGCGAGATATTTTGATTGTTTCGACGCTTAAATGGTTGTGCATTGCATTAGCACTGCGAAATGGAGTTCAACGAGTGCTTAAACGTCGAAATATCTCCAACGGGAAGGAAATGACGGCTATTTTTCGCTAAAATTTTCGAAATCTTCGCGATTTGCGAGATATTTTGATTGTTTCGACGCTTAAATGGTTGTACATTGCATTAGCACTGCGAAATGGAGTTCAACGAGTGCTTAAACGTCGAAATATCTCCAACGGGAAGGAAATGACGGCTATTTTTCGCTAAAATTTTCGAAATCTTCGCGATTTGCGAGATATTTTGATTGTTTCGACGCTTAAATGGTTGTGCATTGCATTAGCACTGCGAAATGGAGTTCAACGAGTGCTTAAACGTCGAAATATCTCCAACGGGAAGGAAATGACGGCTATTTTTCGTCAAAATTTTCGAAATCTTCGCGATTTGCGAGATATTTTGATTGTTTCGACGCTTAAACGCAGTGCATTGCATTAGCACTGCGAAATGGAGTTCAACGAGTGCTTAAACGTCGAAATATCTCCAACGGGAAGGAAATGACGGCTATTTTTCGCTAAAATTTTCGAAATCTTCGCGATTTGCGAGATATTTTGATTGTTTCGACGCTTAAACGCTGTGCATTTCATTAGCACTGCGAAATGGAGTTCAACGAGTGCTTAAACGTCGAAATATCACCAACGGGAAGGAAATGACGGCTATTTTTCGCTAAAATTTTCGAAATCTTCGCGATTTGCGAGATATTTTGATTGTTTCGACGCTTAAATGGTTGTGCATTGCATTAGCACTGCGAAATGGAGTTCAACGAGTGCTTAAACGTCGAAATATCTCCAACGGGAAGGAAATGACGGCTATTTTTCGTCAAAATTTTCGAAATCTTCGCGATTTGCGAGATATTTTGATTGTTTCGACGCTTAAATGGTTGTGCATTGCATTAGCACTGCGAAATGGAGTTCAACGAGTGCTTAAACGTCGAAATATCTCCAACGGGAAGGAAATGACGGCTATTTTTCGCTAAAATTTTCGAAATCTTCGCGATTTGCGAGATATTTTGATTGTTTCGACGCTTAAATGGTTGTACATTGCATTAGCACTGCGAAATGGAGTTCAACGAGTGCTTAAACGTCGAAATATCTCCAACGGGAAGGAAATGACGGCTATTTTTCGCTAAAATTTTCGAAATCTTCGCGATTTGCGAGATATTTTGATTGTTTCGACGCTTAAATGGTTGTGCATTGCATTAGCACTGCGAAATGGAGTTCAACGAGTGCTTAAACGTCGAAATATCTCCAACGGGAAGGAAATGACGGCTATTTTTCGTCAAAATTTTCGAAATCTTCGCGATTTGCGAGATATTTTGATTGTTTCGACGCTTAAACGCTGTGCATTGCATTAGCACTGCGAAATGGAGTTCAACGAGTGCTTAAACGTCGAAATATCTCCAACGGGAAGGAAATGACGGCTATTTTTCGCTAAAATTTTCGAAATCTTCGCGATTTGCGAGATATTTTGATTGTTTCGACGCTTAAACGCTGTGCATTTCATTAGCACTGCGAAATGGAGTTCAACGAGTGCTTAAACGTCGAAATATCACCAACGGGAAGGAAATGACGGCTATTTTTCGCTAAAATTTTCGAAATCTTCGCGATTTGCGAGATATTTTGATTGTTTCGACGCTTAAATGGTTGTGCATTGCATTAGCACTGCGAAATGGAGTTCAACGAGTGCTTAAACGTCGAAATATCTCCAACGGGAAGGAAATGACGGCTATTTTTCGTCAAAATTTTCGAAATCTTCGCGATTTGCGAGATATTTTGATTGTTTCGACGCTTAAATGGTTGTGCATTGCATTAGCACTGCGAAATGGAGTTCAACGAATGCTTAAACGTCGAAATATCTCCACCGGGAAGGAAATGACGGCTATTTTTCGCTAAAATTTTCGAAATCTTCGCGATTTGCGAGATATTTTGATTGTTGCGACGCTTAAATGGTTGTGCATTGCATTAGCACTGCGAAATGGAGTTCAACGAGTGCTTAAACGTCGAAATATCTCCAACGGGAAGGAAATGACGGCTATTTTTCGCTAAAATTTTCGAAATCTTCGCGATTTGCGAGATATTTTGATTGTTTCGACGCTTAAATGGTTGTGCATTGCATTAGCACTGCGAAATGGAGTTCAACGAGTGCTTAAACGTCGAAATATCTCCAACGGGAAGGAAATGACGGCTATTTTTCGTCAAAATTTTCGAAATCTTCGCGATTTGCGAGATATTTTGATTGTTTCGACGCTTAAACGCTGTGCATTGCATTAGCACTGCGAAATGGAGTTCAACGAGTGCTTAAACGTCGAAATATCTCCAACGGGAAGGAAATGACGGCTATTTTTCGCTAAAATTTTCGAAATCTTCGCGATTTGCGAGATATTTTGATTGTTTCGACGCTTAAATGGTTGTGCATTGCATTAGCACTGCGAAATGGAGTTCAACGAGTGCT
Organism: Bombus huntii; assembly: GCF_024542735.1. Classification (NCBI taxonomy): domain Eukaryota; kingdom Metazoa; phylum Arthropoda; class Insecta; order Hymenoptera; family Apidae; genus Bombus; species Bombus huntii. Next base: position 27,063,559 of record NC_066238.1, read on the forward strand.
TAAACGTCGAAATATCTCCAACGGGAAGGAAATGACGGCTATTTTTCGTCAAAATTTTCGAAATCTTCGCGATTTGCGAGATATTTTGATTGTTTCGACGCTTAAATGGTTGTGCATTGCATTAGCACTGCGAAATGGAGTTCAACGAGTGCTTAAACGTCGAAATATCTCCAACGGGAAGGAAATGACGGCTATTTTTCGCTAAAATTTTCGAAATCTTCGCGATTTGCGAGATATTTTGATTGTTTCGACTCTTAAATGGTTGTGTATTGCATTAGCACTGCGAAATGGAGTTCAACGAGTGCTTAAACGTCGAAATATCTCCAACGGGAAGGAAATGACGGCTATTTTTCGCTAAAATTTTCGAAATCTTCGCGATTTGCGAGATATTTTGATTGTTTCGACGCTTAAATGGTTGTGCATTGCATTAGCACTGCGAAATGGAGTTCAACGAGTGCTTAAACGTCGAAATATCTCCAACGGGAAGGAAATGACGGCTATTTTTCGCTAAAATTTTCGAAATCTTCGCGATTTGCGAGATATTTTGATTGTTTCGACGCTTAAATGGTTGTGCATTGCATTAGCACTGCGAAATGGAGTTCAACGAGTGCTTAAACGTCGAAATATCTCCAACGGGAAGGAAATGACGGCTATTTTTCGCTAAAATTTTCGAAATCTTCGCGATTTGCGAGATGTTTTGATTGTTTCGACGCTTAAATGGTTGTGCATTGCATTAGCACTGCGAAATGGAGTTCAACGAGTGCTTAAACGTCGAAATATCTCCAACGGGAAGGAAATGACGGCTATTTTTCGTCAAAATTTTCGAAATCTTCGCGATTTGCGAGATATTTTGATTGTTTCGACGCTTAAATGGTTGTGCATTGCATTAGCACTGCGAAATGGAGTTCAACGAGTGCTTAAACGTCGAAATATCTCCAACGGGAAGGAAATGACGGCTATTTTTCGCTAAAATTTTCGAAATCTTCGCGATTTGCGAGATATTTTGATTGTTTCGACGCTTAAATGGTTGTACATTGCATTAGCACTGCGAAATGGAGTTCAACGAGTGCTTAAACGTCGAAATATCTCCAACGGGAAGGAAATGACGGCTATTTTTCGCTAAAATTTTCGAAATCTTCGCGATTTGCGAGATATTTTGATTGTTTCGACGCTTAAATGGTTGTGCATTGCATTAGCACTGCGAAATGGAGTTCAACGAGTGCTTAAACGTCGAAATATCTCCAACGGGAAGGAAATGACGGCTATTTTTCGTCAAAATTTTCGAAATCTTCGCGATTTGCGAGATATTTTGATTGTTTCGACGCTTAAACGCTGTGCATTGCATTAGCACTGCGAAATGGAGTTCAACGAGTGCTTAAACGTCGAAATATCTCCAACGGGAAGGAAATGACGGCTATTTTTCGCTAAAATTTTCGAAATCTTCGCGATTTGCGAGATATTTTGATTGTTTCGACGCTTAAACGCTGTGCATTTCATTAGCACTGCGAAATGGAGTTCAACGAGTGCTTAAACGTCGAAATATCACCAACGGGAAGGAAATGACGGCTATTTTTCGCTAAAATTTTCGAAATCTTCGCGATTTGCGAGATATTTTGATTGTTTCGACGCTTAAATGGTTGTGCATTGCATTAGCACTGCGAAATGGAGTTCAACGAGTGCTTAAACGTCGAAATATCTCCAACGGGAAGGAAATGACGGCTATTTTTCGTCAAAATTTTCGAAATCTTCGCGATTTGCGAGATATTTTGATTGTTTCGACGCTTAAATGGTTGTGCATTGCATTAGCACTGCGAAATGGAGTTCAACGAATGCTTAAACGTCGAAATATCTCCAACGGGAAGGAAATGACGGCTATTTTTCGCTAAAATTTTCGAAATCTTCGCGATTTGCGAGATATTTTGATTGTTTCGACGCTTAAATGGTTGTGCATTGCATTAGCACTGCGAAATGGAGTTCAACGAGTGCTTAAACGTCGAAATATCTCCAACGGGAAGGAAATGACGGCTATTTTTCGTCAAAATTTTCGAAATCTTCGCGATTTGCGAGATATTTTGATTGTTTCGACGCTGAAACGCTGTGCATTGCATTAGCACTGCGAAATGGAGTTCAACGAGTGCTTAAACGTCGAAATATCTCCAACGGGAAGGAAATGACGGCTATTTTTCGCTAAAATTTTCGAAATCTTCGCGATTTGCGAGATATTTTGATTGTTTCGACGCTTAAACGCTGTGCATTTCATTAGCACTGCGAAATGGAGTTCAACGAGTGCTTAAACGTCGAAATATCACCAACGGGAAGGAAATGACGGCTATTTTTCGCTAAAATTTTCGAAATCTTCGCGATTTGCGAGATATTTTGATTGTTTCGACGCTTAAATGGTTGTGCATTGCATTAGCACTGCGAAATGGAGTTCAACGAGTGCTTAAACGTCGAAATATCTCCAACGGGAAGGAAATGACGGCTATTTTTCGTCAAAATTTTCGAAATCTTCGCGATTTGCGAGATATTTTGATTGTTTCGACGCTTAAATGGTTGTGCATTGCATTAGCACTGCGAAATGGAGTTCAACGAGTGCTTAAACGTCGAAATATCTCCAACGGGAAGGAAATGACGGCTATTTTTCGCTAAAATTTTCGAAATCTTCGCGATTTGCGAGATATTTTGATTGTTTCGACGCTTAAATGGTTGTACATTGCATTAGCACTGCGAAATGGAGTTCAACGAGTGCTTAAACGTCGAAATATCTCCAACGGGAAGGAAATGACGGCTATTTTTCGCTAAAATTTTCGAAATCTTCGCGATTTGCGAGATATTTTGATTGTTTCGACGCTTAAATGGTTGTGCATTGCATTAGCACTGCGAAATGGAGTTCAACGAGTGCTTAAACGTCGAAATATCTCCAACGGGAAGGAAATGACGGCTATTTTTCGTCAAAATTTTCGAAATCTTCGCGATTTGCGAGATATTTTGATTGTTTCGACGCTTAAACGCTGTGCATTGCATTAGCACTGCGAAATGGAGTTCAACGAGTGCTTAAACGTCGAAATATCTCCAACGGGAAGGAAATGACGGCTATTTTTCGCTAAAATTTTCGAAATCTTCGCGATTTGCGAGATATTTTGATTGTTTCGACGCTTAAACGCTGTGCATTTCATTAGCACTGCGAAATGGAGTTCAACGAGTGCTTAAACGTCGAAATATCACCAACGGGAAGGAAATGACGGCTATTTTTCGCTAAAATTTTCGAAATCTTCGCGATTTGCGAGATATTTTGATTGTTTCGACGCTTAAATGGTTGTGCATTGCATTAGCACTGCGAAATGGAGTTCAACGAGTGCTTAAACGTCGAAATATCTCCAACGGGAAGGAAATGACGGCTATTTTTCGTCAAAATTTTCGAAATCTTCGCGATTTGCGAGATATTTTGATTGTTTCGACGCTTAAATGGTTGTGCATTGCATTAGCACTGCGAAATGGAGTTCAACGAATGCTTAAACGTCGAAATATCTCCACCGGGAAGGAAATGACGGCTATTTTTCGCTAAAATTTTCGAAATCTTCGCGATTTGCGAGATATTTTGATTGTTGCGACGCTTAAATGGTTGTGCATTGCATTAGCACTGCGAAATGGAGTTCAACGAGTGCTTAAACGTCGAAATATCTCCAACGGGAAGGAAATGACGGCTATTTTTCGCTAAAATTTTCGAAATCTTCGCGATTTGCGAGATATTTTGATTGTTTCGACGCTTAAATGGTTGTGCATTGCATTAGCACTGCGAAATGGAGTTCAACGAGTGCTTAAACGTCGAAATATCTCCAACGGGAAGGAAATGACGGCTATTTTTCGTCAAAATTTTCGAAATCTTCGCGATTTGCGAGATATTTTGATTGTTTCGACGCTTAAACGCTGTGCATTGCATTAGCACTGCGAAATGGAGTTCAACGAGTGCTTAAACGTCGAAATATCTCCAACGGGAAGGAAATGACGGCTATTTTTCGCTAAAATTTTCGAAATCTTCGCGATTTGCGAGATATTTTGATTGTTTCGACGCTTAAATGGTTGTGCATTGCATTAGCACTGCGAAATGGAGTTCAACGAGTGCTTAAACGTCGAAATATCTCCAACGGGAAGGAAATGACGGCTATTTTTCGTCAAAATTTTCGAAATCTTCGCGATTTGCGAGATATTTTGATTGTTTCGACGCTTAAATGGTTGTGCATTGCATTAGCACTGCGAAATGGAGTTCAACGAGTGCTTAAACGTCGAAATATCTCCAACGGGAAGGAAATGACGGCTATTTTTCGCTAAAATTTTCGAAATCTTCGCGATTTGCGAGATATTTTGATTGTTTCGACTCTTAAATGGTTGTGTATTGCATTAGCACTGCGAAATGGAGTTCAACGAGTGCTTAAACGTCGAAATATCTCCAACGGGAAGGAAATGACGGCTATTTTTCGCTAAAATTTTCGAAATCTTCGCGATTTGCGAGATATTTTGATTGTTTCGACGCTTAAATGGTTGTGCATTGCATTAGCACTGCGAAATGGAGTTCAACGAGTGCTTAAACGTCGAAATATCTCCAACGGGAAGGAAATGACGGCTATTTTTCGTCAAAATTTTCGAAATCTTCGCGATTTGCGAGATATTTTGATTGTTTCGACGCTTAAATGGTTGTGCATTGCATTAGCACTGCGAAATGGAGTTCAACCAGTGCTTAAACGTCGAAATATCTCCAACGGGAAGGAAATGACGGCTATTTTTCGCTAAAATTTTCGAAATCTTCGCGATTTGCGAGATATTTTGATTGTTTCGACGCTTAAATGGTTGTGCATTGCATTAGCACTGCGAAATGGAGTTCAACGAGTGCTTAAACGTCGAAATATCTCCAACGGGAAGGAAATGACGGCTATTTTTCGCTAAAATTTTCGAAATCTTCGCGATTTGCGAGATGTTTTGATTGTTTCGACGCTTAAATGGTTGTGCATTGCATTAGCACTGCGAAATGGAGTTCAACGAGTGCTTAAACGTCGAAATATCTCCAACGGGAAGGAAATGACGGCTATTTTTCGTCAAAATTTTCGAAATCTTCGCGATTTGCGAGATATTTTGATTGTTTCGACGCTTAAATGGTTGTGCATTGCATTAGCACTGCGAAATGGAGTTCAACGAGTGCTTAAACGTCGAAATATCTCCAACGGGAAGGAAATGACGGCTATTTTTCGCTAAAATTTTCGAAATCTTCGCGATTTGCGAGATATTTTGATTGTTTCGACGCTTAAATGGTTGTACATTGCATTAGCACTGCGAAATGGAGTTCAACGAGTGCTTAAACGTCGAAATATCTCCAACGGGAAGGAAATGACGGCTATTTTTCGCTAAAATTTTCGAAATCTTCGCGATTTGCGAGATATTTTGATTGTTTCGACGCTTAAATGGTTGTGCATTGCATTAGCACTGCGAAATGGAGTTCAACGAGTGCTTAAACGTCGAAATATCTCCAACGGGAAGGAAATGACGGCTATTTTTCGTCAAAATTTTCGAAATCTTCGCGATTTGCGAGATATTTTGATTGTTTCGACGCTTAAACGCTGTGCATTGCATTAGCACTGCGAAATGGAGTTCAACGAGTGCTTAAACGTCGAAATATCTCCAACGGGAAGGAAATGACGGCTATTTTTCGCTAAAATTTTCGAAATCTTCGCGATTTGCGAGATATTTTGATTGTTTCGACGCTTAAACGCTGTGCATTTCATTAGCACTGCGAAATGGAGTTCAACGAGTGCTTAAACGTCGAAATATCACCAACGGGAAGGAAATGACGGCTATTTTTCGCTAAAATTTTCGAAATCTTCGCGATTTGCGAGATATTTTGATTGTTTCGACGCTTAAATGGTTGTGCATTGCATTAGCACTGCGAAATGGAGTTCAACGAGTGCTTAAACGTCGAAATATCTCCAACGGGAAGGAAATGACGGCTATTTTTCGTCAAAATTTTCGAAATCTTCGCGATTTGCGAGATATTTTGATTGTTTCGACGCTTAAATGGTTGTGCATTGCATTAGCACTGCGAAATGGAGTTCAACGAATGCTTAAACGTCGAAATATCTCCACCGGGAAGGAAATGACGGCTATTTTTCGCTAAAATTTTCGAAATCTTCGCGATTTGCGAGATATTTTGATTGTTTCGACGCTTAAATGGTTGTGCATTGCATTAGCACTGCGAAATGGAGTTCAACGAGTGCTTAAACGTCGAAATATCTCCAACGGGAAGGAAATGACGGCTATTTTTCGCTAAAATTTTCGAAATCTTCGCGATTTGCGAGATATTTTGATTGTTTCGACGCTTAAATGGTTGTGCATTGCATTAGCACTGCGAAATGGAGTTCAACGAGTGCTTAAACGTCGAAATATCTCCAACGGGAAGGAAATGACGGCTATTTTTCGTCAAAATTTTCGAAATCTTCGCGATTTGCGAGATATTTTGATTGTTTCGACGCTTAAACGCTGTGCATTGCATTAGCACTGCGAAATGGAGTTCAACGAGTGCTTAAACGTCGAAATATCTCCAACGGGAAGGAAATGACGGCTATTTTTCGCTAAAATTTTCGAAATCTTCGCGATTTGCGAGATATTTTGATTGTTTCGACGCTTAAATGGTTGTGCATTGCATTAGCACTGCGAAATGGAGTTCAACGAGTGCTTAAACGTCGAAATATCTCCAACGGGAAGGAAATGACGGCTATTTTTCGTCAAAATTTTCGAAATCTTCGCGATTTGCGAGATATTTTGATTGTTTCGACGCTTAAATGGTTGTGCATTGCATTAGCACTGCGAAATGGAGTTCAACGAGTGCTTAAACGTCGAAATATCTCCAACGGGAAGGAAATGACGGCTATTTTTCGCTAAAATTTTCGAAATCTTCGCGATTTGCGAGATATTTTGATTGTTTCGACTCTTAAATGGTTGTGTATTGCATTAGCACTGCGAAATGGAGTTCAACGAGTGCTTAAACGTCGAAATATCTCCAACGGGAAGGAAATGACGGCTATTTTTCGCTAAAATTTTCGAAATCTTCGCGATTTGCGAGATATTTTGATTGTTTCGACGCTTAAATGGTTGTGTATTGCATTAGCACTGCGAAATGGAGTTCAACGAGTGCTTAAACGTCGAAATATCTCCAACGGGAAGGAAATGACGGCTATTTTTCGCTAAAATTTTCGAAATCTTCGCGATTTGCGAGATATTTTGATTGTTTCGACGCTTAAACGCTGTGCATTGCATTAGCACTGCGAAATGGAGTTCAACGAGTGCTTAAACGTCGAAATATCTCCAACGGGAAGGAAATGACGGCTATTTTTCGCTAAAATTTTCGAAATCTTCGCGATTTGCGAGATATTTTGATTGTTTCGACGCTTAAACGCTGTGCATTGCATTAGCACTGCGAAATGGAGTTCAACGAGTGCTTAAACGTCGAAATATCTCCAACGGGAAGGAAATGACGGCTATTTTTCGCTAAAATTTTCGAAATCTTCGCGATTTGCGAGATATTTTGATTGTTTCGACGCTTAAACGCTGTGCATTGCATTAGCACTGCGAAATGGAGTTCAACGAGTGCTTAAACGTCGAAATATCTCCAACGGGAAGGAAATGACGGCTATTTTTCGCTAAAATTTTCGAAATCTTCGCGATTTCGTGATATTTTGAGTGTTTCTTCTCTTAAATGGTTGTGCATTGCATTAGCACTGCGAAATGGAGTTCAACGAGTGCTTAAACGTCGAAATATCTCCAACGGGAAGGAAATGACGGCTATTTTTCGCTAAAATTTTCGAAATCTTCGCGATTTGCGAGATATTTTGATTGTTTCGACGCTTAAACGCTGTGCATTGCATTAGCACTGCGAAATGGAGTTCAACGAGTGCTTAAACGTCGAAATATCTCCAACGGGAAGGAAATGACGGCTATTTTTCGCTAAAATTTTCGAAATCTTCGCGATTTGCGAGATATTTTGATTGTTTCGACTCTTAAATGGTTGTGCATTGCATTAGCACTGCGAAATGGAGTTCAACGAGTGCTTAAACGTCGAAATATCTCCAACGGGAAGGAAATGACGGCTATTTTTCGCTAAAATTTTCGAAATCTTCGCGATTTGCGAGATATTTTGATTGTTTCGACGCTTAAATGGTTGTGTATTGCATTAGCACTGCGAAATGGAGTTCAACGAGTGCTTAAACGTCGAAATATCTCCAACGGGAAGGAAATGACGGCTATTTTTCGCTAAAATTTTCGAAATCTTCGCGATTTGCGAGATATTTTGATTGTTTCGACGCTTAACCGCTGTGCATTGCATTAGCACTGCGAAATGGAGTTCAACGAGTGCTTAAACGTCGAAATATCTCCAACGGGAAGGAAATGACGGCTATTTTTCGCTAAAATTTTCGAAATCTTCGCGATTTGCGAGATATTTTGATTGTTTCGACGCTTAAATGGTTGTGCATTGCATTAGCACTGCGAAATGGAGTTCAACGAGTGCTTAAACGTCGAAATATCTCCAACGGGAAGGAAATGACGGCTATTTTTCGTCAAAATTTTCGAAATCTTCGCGATTTGCGAGATATTTTGATTGTTTCGACGCTTAAATGGTTGTGCATTGCATTAGCACTGCGAAATGGAGTTCAACCAGTGCTTAAACGTCGAAATATCTCCAACGGGAAGGAAATGACGGCTATTTTTCGCTAAAATTTTCGAAATCTTCGCGATTTGCGAGATATTTTGATTGTTTCGACGCTTAAATGGTTGTGCATTGCATTAGCACTGCGAAATGGAGTTCAACGAGTGCTTAAACGTCGAAATATCTCCAACGGGAAGGAAATGACGGCTATTTTTCGCTAAAATTTTCGAAATCTTCGCGATTTGCGAGATGTTTTGATTGTTTCGACGCTTAAATGGTTGTGCATTGCATTAGCACTGCGAAATGGAGTTCAACGAGTGCTTAAACGTCGAAATATCTCCAACGGGAAGGAAATGACGGCTATTTTTCGTCAAAATTTTCGAAATCTTCGCGATTTGCGAGATATTTTGATTGTTTCGACGCTTAAATGGTTGTGGATTGCATTAGCACTGCGAAATGGAGTTCAACGAGTGCTTAAACGTCGAAATATCTCCACCGGGAAGGAAATGACGGCTATTTTTCGCTAAAATTTTCGAAATCTTCGCGATTTGCGAGATATTTTGATTGTTTCGACGCTTAAATGGTTGTGCATTGCATTAGCACTGCGAAATGGAGTTCAACGAGTGCTTAAACGTCGAAATATCTCCAACGGGAAGGAAATGACGGCTATTTTTCGCTAAAATTTTCGAAATCTTCGCGATTTGCGAGATATTTTGATTGTTTCGACGCTTAAATGGTTGTGCATTGCATTAGCACTGCGAAATGGAGTTCAACGAGTGCTTAAACGTCGAAATATCTCCAACGGGAAGGAAATGACGGCTATTTTTCGTCAAAATTTTCGAAATCTTCGCGATTTGCGAGATATTTTGATTGTTTCGACGCTTAAACGCTGTGCATTGCATTAGCACTGCGAAATGGAGTTCAACGAGTGCTTAAACGTCGAAATATCTCCAACGGGAAGGAAATGACGGCTATTTTTCGCTAAAATTTTCGAAATCTTCGCGATTTGCGAGATATTTTGATTGTTTCGACGCTTAAATGGTTGTGCATTGCATTAGCACTGCGAAATGGAGTTCAACGAGTGCTTAAACGTCGAAATATCTCCAACGGGAAGGAAATGACGGCTATTTTTCGTCAAAATTTTCGAAATCTTCGCGATTTGCGAGATATTTTGATTGTTTCGACGCTTAAATGGTTGTGCATTGCATTAGCACTGCGAAATGGAGTTCAACCAGTGCTTAAACGTCGAAATATCTCCAACGGGAAGGAAATGACGGCTATTTTTCGCTAAAATTTTCGAAATCTTCGCGATTTGCGAGATATTTTGATTGTTTCGACGCTTAAATGGTTGTGCATTGCATTAGCACTGCGAAATGGAGTTCAACGAGTGCTTAAACGTCGAAATATCTCCAACGGGAAGGAAATGACGGCTATTTTTCGCTAAAATTTTCGAAATCTTCGCGATTTGCGAGATGTTTTGATTGTTTCGACGCTTAAATGGTTGTGCATTGCATTAGCACTGCGAAATGGAGTTCAACGAGTGCTTAAACGTCGAAATATCTCCAACGGGAAGGAAATGACGGCTATTTTTCGTCAAAATTTTCGAAATCTTCGCGATTTGCGAGATATTTTGATTGTTTCGACGCTTAAATGGTTGTGGATTGCATTAGCACTGCGAAATGGAGTTCAACGAGTGCTTAAACGTCGAAATATCTCCACCGGGAAGGAAATGACGGCTATTTTTCGCTAAAATTTTCGAAATCTTCGCGATTTGCGAGATATTTTGATTGTTTCGACGCTTAAATGGTTGTGCATTGCATTAGCACTGCGAAATGGAGTTCAACGAGTGCTTAAACGTCGAAATATCTCCAACGGGAAGGAAATGACGGCTATTTTTCGCTAAAATTTTCGAAATCTTCGCGATTTGCGAGATATTTTGATTGTTTCGACGCTTAAATGGTTGTGCATTGCATTAGCACTGCGAAATGGAGTTCAACGAGTGCTTAAACGTCGAAATATCTCCAACGGGAAGGAAATGACGGCTATTTTTCGTCAAAATTTTCGAAATCTTCGCGATTTGCGAGATATTTTGATTGTTTCGACGCTTAAACGCTGTGCATTGCATTAGCACTGCGAAATGGAGTTCAACGAGTGCTTAAACGTCGAAATATCTCCAACGGGAAGGAAATGACGGCTATTTTTCGCTAAAATTTTCGAAATCTTCGCGATTTGCGAGATATTTTGATTGTTTCGACGCTTAAATGGTTGTGCATTGCATTAGCACTGCGAAATGGAGTTCAACGAGTGCTTAAACGTCGAAATATCTCCAACGGGAAGGAAATGACGGCTATTTTTCGTCAAAATTTTCGAAATCTTCGCGATTTGCGAGATATTTTGATTGTTTCGACGCTTAAATGGTTGTGCATTGCATTAGCACTGCGAAATGGAGTTCAACGAGTGCTTAAACGTCGAAATATCTCCAACGGGAAGGAAATGACGGCTATTTTTCGCTAAAATTTTCGAAATCTTCGCGATTTGCGAGATATTTTGATTGTTTCGACGCTTAAATGGTTGTACATTGCATTAGCACTGCGAAATGGAGTTCAACGAGTGCTTAAACGTCGAAATATCTCCAACGGGAAGGAAATGACGGCTATTTTTCGCTAAAATTTTCGAAATCTTCGCGATTTGCGAGATATTTTGATTGTTTCGACGCTTAAATGGTTGTGCATTGCATTAGCACTGCGAAATGGAGTTCAACGAGTGCTTAAACGTCGAAATATCTCCAACGGGAAGGAAATGACGGCTATTTTTCGTCAAAATTTTCGAAATCTTCGCGATTTGCGAGATATTTTGATTGTTTCGACGCTTAAACGCTGTGCATTGCATTAGCACTGCGAAATGGAGTTCAACGAGTGCTTAAACGTCGAAATATCTCCAACGGGAAGGAAATGACGGCTATTTTTCGCTAAAATTTTCGAAATCTTCGCGATTTGCGAGATATTTTGATTGTTTCGACGCTTAAACGCTGTGCATTTCATTAGCACTGCGAAATGGAGTTCAACGAGTGCTTAAACGTCGAAATATCACCAACGGGAAGGAAATGACGGCTATTTTTCGCTAAAATTTTCGAAATCTTCGCGATTTGCGAGATATTTTGATTGTTTCGACGCTTAAATGGTTGTGCATTGCATTAGCACTGCGAAATGGAGTTCAACGAGTGCTTAAACGTCGAAATATCTCCAACGGGAAGGAAATGACGGCTATTTTTCGTCAAAATTTTCGAAATCTTCGCGATTTGCGAGATATTTTGATTGTTTCGACGCTTAAATGGTTGTGCATTGCATTAGCACTGCGAAATGGAGTTCAACGAATGCTTAAACGTCGAAATATCTCCACCGGGAAGGAAATGACGGCTATTTTTCGCTAAAATTTTCGAAATCTTCGCGATTTGCGAGATATTTTGATTGTTTCGACGCTTAAATGGTTGTGCATTGCATTAGCACTGCGAAATGGAGTTCAACGAGTGCTTAAACGTCGAAATATCTCCAACGGGAAGGAAATGACGGCTATTTTTCGCTAAAATTTTCGAAATCTTCGCGATTTGCGAGATATTTTGATTGTTTCGACGCTTAAATGGTTGTGCATTGCATTAGCACTGCGAAATGGAGTTCAACGAGTGCTTAAACGTCGAAATATCTCCAACGGGAAGGAAATGACGGCTATTTTTCGTCAAAATTTTCGAAATCTTCGCGATTTGCGAGATATTTTGATTGTTTCGACGCTTAAACGCTGTGCATTGCATTAGCACTGCGAAATGGAGTTCAACGAGTGCTTAAACGTCGAAATATCTCCAACGGGAAGGAAATGACGGCTATTTTTCGCTAAAATTTTCGAAATCTTCGCGATTTGCGAGATATTTTGATTGTTTCGACTCTTAAATGGTTGTGTATTGCATTAGCACTGCGAAATGGAGTTCAACGAGTGCTTAAACGTCGAAATATCTCCAACGGGAAGGAAATGACGGCTATTTTTCGCTAAAATTTTCGAAATCTTCGCGATTTGCGAGATATTTTGATTGTTTCGACGCTTAAATAGTTGTGCATTGCATTAGCACTGCGAAATGGAGTTCAACGAGTGCTTAAACGTCGAAATATCTCCAACGGGAAGGAAATGACGGCTATTTTTCGCTAAAATTTTCGAAATCTTCGCGATTTGCGAGATATTTTGATTGTTTCGACGCTTAAATGGTTGTGCATTGCATTAGCACTGCGAAATGGAGTTCAACGAGTGCTTAAACGTCGAAATATCTCCAACGGGAAGGAAATGACGGCTATTTTTCGTCAAAATTTTCGAAATCTTCGCGATTTGCGAGATATTTTGATTGTTTCGACGCTTAAATGGTTGTGCATTGCATTAGCACTGCGAAATGGAGTTCAACGAGTGCTTAAACGTCGAAATATCTCCAACGGGAAGGAAATGACGGCTATTTTTCGCTAAAATTTTCGAAATCTTCGCGATTTGCGAGATGTTTTGATTGTTTCGACGCTTAAATGGTTGTGCATTGCATTAGCACTGCGAAATGGAGTTCAACGAGTGCTTAAACGTCGAAATATCTCCAACGGGAAGGAAATGACGGCTATTTTTCGTCAAAATTTTCGAAATCTTCGCGATTTGCGAGATATTTTGATTGTTTCGACGCTTAAATGGTTGTGCATTGCATTAGCACTGCGAAATGGAGTTCAACGAGTGCTTAAACGTCGAAATATCTCCAACGGGAAGGAAATGACGGCTATTTTTCGCTAAAATTTTCGAAATCTTCGCGATTTGCGAGATATTTTGATTGTTTCGACGCTTAAATGGTTGTACATTGCATTAGCACTGCGAAATGGAGTTCAACGAGTGCTTAAACGTCGAAATATCTCCAACGGGAAGGAAATGACGGCTATTTTTCGTCAAAATTTTCGAAATCTTCGCGATTTGCGAGATATTTTGATTGTTTCGACGCTTAAATGGTTGTGCATTGCATTAGCACTGCGAAATGGAGTTCAACGAGTGCTTAAACGTCGAAATATCTCCAACGGGAAGGAAATGACGGCTATTTTTCGTCAAAATTTTCGAAATCTTCGCGATTTGCGAGATATTTTGATTGTTTCGACGCTTAAACGCTGTGCATTGCATTAGCACTGCGAAATGGAGTTCAACGAGTGCTTAAACGTCGAAATATCTCCAACGGGAAGGAAATGACGGCTATTTTTCGCTAAAATTTTCGAAATCTTCGCGATTTGCGAGATATTTTGATTGTTTCGACGCTTAAACGCTGTGCATTTCATTAGCACTGCGAAATGGAGTTCAACGAGTGCTTAAACGTCGAAATATCACCAACGGGAAGGAAATGACGGCTATTTTTCGCTAAAATTTTCGAAATCTTCGCGATTTGCGAGATATTTTGATTGTTTCGACGCTTAAATGGTTGTGCATTGCATTAGCACTGCGAAATGGAGTTCAACGAGTGCTTAAACGTCGAAATATCTCCAACGGGAAGGAAATGACGGCTATTTTTCGTCAAAATTTTCGAAATCTTCGCGATTTGCGAGATATTTTGATTGTTTCGACGCTTAAATGGTTGTGCATTGCATTAGCACTGCGAAATGGAGTTCAACGAATGCTTAAACGTCGAAATATCTCCACCGGGAAGGAAATGACGGCTATTTTTCGCTAAAATTTTCGAAATCTTCGCGATTTGCGAGATATTTTGATTGTTTCGACGCTTAAATGGTTGTGCATTGCATTAGCACTGCGAAATGGAGTTCAACGAGTGCTTAAACGTCGAAATATCTCCAACGGGAAGGAAATGACGGCTATTTTTCGCTAAAATTTTCGAAATCTTCGCGATTTGCGAGATATTTTGATTGTTTCGACGCTTAAATGGTTGTGCATTGCATTAGCACTGCGAAATGGAGTTCAACGAGTGCTTAAACGTCGAAATATCTCCAACGGGAAGGAAATGACGGCTATTTTTCGTCAAAATTTTCGAAATCTTCGCGATTTGCGAGATATTTTGATTGTTTCGACGCTTAAACGCTGTGCATTGCATTAGCACTGCGAAATGGAGTTCAACGAGTGCTTAAACGTCGAAATATCTCCAACGGGAAGGAAATGACGGCTATTTTTCGCTAAAATTTTCGAAATCTTCGCGATTTGCGAGATATTTTGATTGTTTCGACGCTTAAATGGTTGTGCATTGCATTAGCACTGCGAAATGGAGTTCAACGAGTGCTTAAACGTCGAAATATCTCCAACGGGAAGGAAATGACGGCTATTTTTCGTCAAAATTTTCGAAATCTTCGCGATTTGCGAGATATTTTGATTGTTTCGACGCTTAAATGGTTGTGCATTGCATTAGCACTGCGAAATGGAGTTCAACGAGTGCTTAAACGTCGAAATATCTCCAACGGGAAGGAAATGACGGCTATTTTTCGCTAAAATTTTCGAAATCTTCGCGATTTGCGAGATATTTTGATTGTTTCGACTCTTAAATGGTTGTGTATTGCATTAGCACTGCGAAATGGAGTTCAACGAGTGCTTAAACGTCGAAATATCTCCAACGGGAAGGAAATGACGGCTATTTTTCGTCAAAATTTTCGAAATCTTCGCGATTTGCGAGATATTTTGATTGTTTCGACGCTTAAATGGTTGTGCATTGCATTAGCACTGCGAAATGGAGTTCAACCAGTGCTTAAACGTCGAAATATCTCCAACGGGAAGGAATGACGGCTATTTTTCGCTAAAATTTCGAAATCTTCGCGATTTGCGAGATATTTTGATTGTTTCGACGCTTAAATGGTTGTGCATTGCATTAGCACTGCGAAATGGAGTTCAACGAGTGCTTAAACGTCGAAATATCTCCAACGGGAAGGAAATGACGGCTATTTTTCGCTAAAATTTTCGAAATCTTCGCAATTTGCGAGATGTTTTGATTGTTTCGACGCTTAAATGGTTGTGCATTGCATTAGCACTGCGAAATGGAGTTCAACGAGTGCTTAAACGTCGAAATATCTCCAACGGGAAGGAAATGACGGCTATTTTTCGTCAAAATTTTCGAAATCTTCGCGATTTGCGAGATATTTTGATTGTTTCGACGCTTAAATGGTTGTGGATTGCATTAGCACTGCGAAATGGAGTTCAACGAGTGCTTAAACGTAGAAATATCTCCACCGGGAAGGAAATGACGGCTATTTTTCGCTAAAATTTCGAAATCTTCGCGATTTGCGAGATATTTTGATTGTTTCGACGCTTAAATGGTTGTGCATTGCATTAGCACTGCGAAATGGAGTTCAACGAGTGCTTAAACGTCGAAATATCTCCAACGGGAAGGAAATGACGGCTATTTTTCGCTAAAATTTTCGAAATCTTCGCGATTTGCGAGATATTTTGATTGTTTCGACGCTTAAACGCTGTGCATTGCATTAGCACTGCGAAATGGAGTTCAACGAGTGCTTAAACGTCGAAATATCTCCAACGGGAAGGAAATGACGGCTATTTTTCGCTAAAATTTTCGAAATCTTCGCGATTTGCGAGATATTTTGATTGTTTCGACTCTTAAATGGTTGTGCATTGCATTAGCACTGCGAAATGGAGTTCAACGAGTGCTTAAACGTCGAAATATCTCCAACGGGAAGGAAATGACGGCTATTTTTCGTCAAATTTCGAAATCTTCGCGATTTGCGAGATATTTTGATTGTTTCGACGCTTAAATGGTTGTGCATTGCATTAGCACTGCGAAATGGAGTTCAACCAGTGCTTAAACGTCGAAATATCTCCAGGGACGGAAGGAAATGACGGCTATTTTTCGCTAAAATTTTCGAAATCTTCGCGATTTGCGAGATATTTTGATTGTTTCGACGCTTAAATGGTTGTGCATTGCATTAGCACTGCGAAATGGAGTTCAACGAGTGCTTAAACGTCGAAATATCTCCAACGGGAAGGAAATGACGGCTATTTTTCGCTAAAATTTTCGAAATCTTCGCGATTTGCGAGATATTTTGATTGTTTCGACGCTTAAATGGTTGTGCATTGCATTAGCACTGCGAAATGGAGTTCAACGAATGCTTATACGTCGAAATATCTCCAACGGGAAGGAAATGACGGCTATTTTTCGCTAAAATTTTCGAAATCTTCGCGATTTGCGAGATATTTTGATTGTTTCGACGCTTAAATGGTTGTGCATTGCATTAGCACTGCGAAATGGAGTTCAACGAGTGCTTAAACGTCGAAATATCTCCAACGGGAAGGAAATGACGGCTATTTTTCGTCAAAATTTTCGAAATCTTCGCGATTTGCGAGATATTTTGATTGTTTCGACGCTTAAATGGTTGTGCATTGCATTAGCACTGCGAAATGGAGTTCAACCAGTGCTTAAACGTCGAAATATCTCCAACGGGAAGGAAATGACGGCTATTTTTCCGCTAAAATTTTCGAAATCTTCGCGATTTGCGAGATATTTTGATTGTTTCGACGCTTAAATGGTTGTGCATTGCATTAGCACTGCGAAATGGAGTTCAACGAGTGCTTAAACGTCGAAATATCTCCAACGGGAAGGAAATGACGGCTATTTTTCGCTAAAATTTTCGAAATCTTCGCGATTTGCGAGATATTTTGATTGTTTCGACGCTTAAATGGTTGTGCATTGCATTAGCACTGCGAAATGGAGTTCAACGAATGCTTATACGTCGAAATATCTCCAACGGAAGGAAATGACGGCTATTTTTCGCTAAAATTTTCGAAATCTTCGCGATTTGCGAGATATTTTGATTGTTTCGACTCTTAAATGGTTGTGCATTGCATTAGCACTGCGAAATGGAGTTCAACGAGTGCTTAAACGTCGAAATATCTCCAACGGGAAGGAAATGACGGCTATTTTTCGCTAAAATTTTCGAAATCTTCGCGATTTGCGAGATATTTTGATTGTTTCGACTCTTAAATGGTTGTGCATTGCATTAGCACTGCGAAATGGAGTTCAACGAGTGCTTAAACGTCGAAATATCTCCAACGGGAAGGAAATGACGGCTATTTTTCGCTAAAATTTTCGAAATCTTCGCGATTTGCGAGATATTTTGATTGTTTCGACGCTTAAATGGTTGTGCATTGCATTAGCACTGCGAAATGGAGTTCAACGAGTGCTTAAACGTCGAAATATCTCCAACGGGAAGGAAATGACGGCTATTTTTCGTCAAAATTTTCGAAATCTTCGCGATTTGCGAGATATTTTGATTGTTTCGACGCTTAAACGCTGTGCATTGCATTAGCACTGCGAAATGGAGTTCAACGAGTGCTTAAACGTCGAAATATCTCCAACGGGAAGGAAATGACGGCTATTTTTCGCTAAAATTTTCGAAATCTTCGCGATTTGCGAGATATTTTGATTGTTTCGACGCTTAAACGCTGTGCATTTCATTAGCACTGCGAAATGGAGTTCAACGAGTGCTTAAACGTCGAAATATCACCAACGGGAAGGAAATGACGGCTATTTTTCGCTAAAATTTTCGAAATCTTCGCGATTTGCGAGATATTTTGATTGTTTCGACGCTTAAATGGTTGTGCATTGCATTAGCACTGCGAAATGGAGTTCAACGAGTGCTTAAACGTCGAAATATCTCCAACGGGAAGGAAATGACGGCTATTTTTCGTCAAAATTTTCGAAATCTTCGCGATTTGCGAGATATTTTGATTGTTTCGACGCTTAAATGGTTGTGCATTGCATTAGCACTGCGAAATGGAGTTCAACGAATGCTTAAACGTCGAAATATCTCCACCGGGAAGGAAATGACGGCTATTTTTCGCTAAAATTTTCGAAATCTTCGCGATTTGCGAGATATTTTGATTGTTTCGACGCTTAAATGGTTGTGCATTGCATTAGCACTGCGAAATGGAGTTCAACGAGTGCTTAAACGTCGAAATATCTCCAACGGGAAGGAAATGACGCTATTTTTCGCTAAAATTTCGAAATCTTCGCGATTTGCGAGATATTTTGATTGTTTCGACGCTTAAATGGTTGTGCATTGCATTAGCACTGAGAAATGGAGTTCAACGAGTGCTTAAACGTCGAAATATCTCCAACGGGAAGGAAATGACGGCTATTTTTCGTCAAAATTTCGAAATCTTCGCGATTTGCGAGATATTTTGATTGTTTCGACGCTTAAACGCTGTGCATTGCATTAGCACTGCGAAATGGAGTTCAACGAGTGCTTAAACGTCGAAATATCTCCAACGGGAAGGAAATGACGGCTATTTTTCGCTAAAATTTTCGAAATCTTCGCGATTTGCGAGATATTTTGATTGTTTCGACGCTTAAATGGTTGTGCATTGCATTAGCACTGCGAAATGGAGTTCAACGAGTGCTTAAACGTCGAAATATCTCCAACGGGAAGGAAATGACGGCTATTTTTCGTCAAAATTTTCGAAATCTTCGCGATTTGCGAGATATTTTGATTGTTTCGACGCTTAAATGGTTGTGCATTGCATTAGCACTGCGAAATGGAGTTCAACGAGTGCTTAAACGTCGAAATATCTCCAACGGGAAGGAAATGACGGCTATTTTTCGCTAAAATTTTCGAAATCTTCGCGATTTGCGAGATATTTTGATTGTTTCGACTCTTAAATGGTTGTGTATTGCATTAGCACTGCGAAATGGAGTTCAACGAGTGCTTAAACGTCGAAATATCTCCAACGGGAAGGAAATGACGGCTATTTCTCGCTAAAATTTTCGAAATCTTCGCGATTTGCGAGATATTTTGATTGTTTCGACGCTTAAATGGTTGTGCATTGCATTAGCACTGCGAAATGGAGTTCAACGAGTGCTTAAACGTCGAAATATCTCCAACGGGAAGGAAATGACGGCTATTTTTCGCTAAAATTTTCGAAATCTTCGCGATTTGCGAGATATTTTGATTGTTTCGACGCTTAAATGGTTGTGCATTGCATTAGCACTGCGAAATGGAGTTCAACGAGTGCTTAAACGTCGAAATATCTCCAACGGGAAGGAAATGACGGCTATTTTTCGTCAAAATTTTCGAAATCTTCGCGATTTGCGAGATATTTTGATTGTTTCGACGCTTAAATGGTTGTGCATTGCATTAGCACTGCGAAATGGAGTTCAACCAGTGCTTAAACGTCGAAATATCTCCAACGGGAAGGAAATGACGGCTATTTTTCGCTAAAATTTTCGAAATCTTCGCGATTTGCGAGATATTTTGATTGTTTCGACGCTTAAATGGTTGTGCATTGCATTAGCACTGCGAAATGGAGTTCAACGAGTGCTTAAACGTCGAAATATCTCCAACGGGAAGGAAATGACGGCTATTTTTCGCTAAAATTTTCGAAATCTTCGCGATTTGCGAGATGTTTTGATTGTTTCGACGCTTAAAT
Organism: Bombus huntii; assembly: GCF_024542735.1. Taxonomy (NCBI): domain Eukaryota; kingdom Metazoa; phylum Arthropoda; class Insecta; order Hymenoptera; family Apidae; genus Bombus; species Bombus huntii. The sequence goes on from NC_066238.1 coordinate 27,083,675, forward strand.
GGTTGTGCATTGCATTAGCACTGCGAAATGGAGTTCAACGAGTGCTTAAACGTCGAAATATCTCCAACGGGAAGGAAATGACGGCTATTTTTCGTCAAAATTTTCGAAATCTTCGCGATTTGCGAGATATTTTGATTGTTTCGACGCTTAAATGGTTGTGGATTGCATTAGCACTGCGAAATGGAGTTCAACGAGTGCTTAAACGTCGAAATATCTCCACCGGGAAGGAAATGACGGCTATTTTTCGCTAAAATTTTCGAAATCTTCGCGATTTGCGAGATATTTTGATTGTTTCGACGCTTAAATGGTTGTGCATTGCATTAGCACTGCGAAATGGAGTTCAACGAGTGCTTAAACGTCGAAATATCTCCAACGGGAAGGAAATGACGGCTATTTTTCGCTAAAATTTCGAAATCTTCGCGATTTGCGAGATATTTTGATTGTTTCGACGCTTAAATGGTTGTGCATTGCATTAGCACTGCGAAATGGAGTTCAAACGAGTGCTTAAACGTCGAAATATCTCCAACGGGAAGGAAATGACGGCTATTTTTCGTCAAAATTTTCGAAATCTTCGCGATTTGCGAGATATTTTGATTGTTTCGACGCTTAAACGCTGTGCATTGCATTAGCACTGCGAAATGG